>NC_073725.1:35709899-40709899 GCF_023634155.1 Falco peregrinus | reverse complement strand
GCAGAACAGAATACATAGAGGGAAGCTAGGATTTCCACAGAGAGCTCTTTTCCTAAGTGAATTCAAGTTCAAAGTTTTATGAGGTTGAATGTAATAAGAGGTTATTTTCTAAACTTTTATTTCTCTTACAGTCTGTAATTCTTGGTTGTTTTGCAAAAAGCCAGCAGCTGTGTGTTGTGTACAAAGACTTTATAGTTGTAGCGGTTCACTGATAGAGCCTCAGTTCTTTTTCAGTGAAGCTGGACCTGTGATCATTTCAGAAAACTGAACTTAACTACATTGTCCTTTTTTTTGCTACAGATAGAAAATGCAAAATGTGGCCTAAAGCAAAAATTGGAATTAACATGACGACTGTGCTATGGCTATGCCATAGAAAGATTGTGCTGTTTGCTTTTTTAAATTTGTGTGAAAGCACAGAAAAAAAAATTATCACAAGCAACTCAAATGTAATTGAATTGGTTGTATATAATACAAGCTTTTTACTTCTAACATTCATCAAGTGTTTCTGAAGTAGATTATTAGAAGTAAACAATCCAGAAAAATCTTCAATTGAGAAGTGAAAGGCAGAAACATGATTGAAAAAGTGCTGTAGGGTTCATTGCAAGGCATCATTGCTATAGATATCTACTAGCTGAGCTCATTGTCTTGGGTTGTGTTTTCAGATGGTGGAAAGGCAGAACAACTTTCAAGGGCCTAAATCCACCTGATTTAACTTCTACATGAACCAAATTTCATCTTTTATAACATGATTGTGTTTACTAGGTCTTCAGTGCCTACAAAGGATCACTTGGGGAGGCAGGGTGAGATAGATATCTGGATTGTAGAAAACTACTCTTGGTTTCATGGATTCTGTCCCAGTCTTTCCAGTCTTGTTTTTTCTTCTCCCTCTCTCTCCCTCTCTCTTTTTAAAAATGGCTTTAATGCCTCTCTAATCTGTCTCATTACCTGTCACAGTTCTGTGACTCTAGGCTACAAGGAAGTTGGTTCTTCACTGACCATCTGCACTTTAGATATTATCTATAGAATTTGTTGAAAACCAACATAAAGTGTTGCTGTTCATACTTGAGCACAGCCTTACCACGTGTAAATTTGAGCAAGATTTGTCTGGGGATCTCTGAAATTTGGCTTACAGAGCTGTAAGATACTATTTGAGCATTTCATATAGTCTCTGTATTGAGAAGGTACACATGCAAAACTTAGGTACGGAATGCCCCATGTTTATAGGACAATTTCCACCCCCAAGCAGATAATCTGCTGTTTTGAGTTCAGATCTTCTGGATAACTCGAGACTTGTGTCATGAGACTTAGCCAAGTGATCTTATTTTTTCTTTTTGCATTACTGTAGAGTTTTCTATTACTTTGGGGTTTTTTGCAGCTGCTTTTCTGTTAATATAACTTAGTCCAAGGAGAGCAATATAGGTGCCTGACAACCTCAGAAAAACCCTTGCTTTGCGAATTAGCTTAATGAAATGAAAGAGAACAAAGTCAAACTCTTCTATAATTCTGAAATAACAAAATATATTACTAAATGTTACTGTACATAGTATATTAATTTCTAATCTTGTCTTGAATTTTTCTTATAGGTAAATTGTTTTCTATATGACAATTCCCAAGCAACATAAAAGCAATTCCTATAGTGATTTTTGAATGTTTTCCCTGGAAGATTGTCTGGCTTTTGAATTAACAATTGTAATTTGCATGTGTTTTTTAATTTTTCAGGTAAACAGTCTGTTTTGTCATGCTGATAAACTTTAAAAAAATGTTTATCTCCATGAAACTCCAGTCAGTAATTTTCTTTTGCTTTTAGAGTCAGAATACATTTTAAAAGACTGGTGTTTAATGTAAATTGCACACTATGATAGAGAGAAAACAGATTTCAGTCAACCTGATTTATTTCAAATCTGTAACTAAAAAGTTGCTGTTAAAGTCTAAAGAGAGACAGGCATGTACAAGAGGAATACATAGGCAGACACTCATGCATCACACAATGAAATCATCTGATTTTGAGTCCTGGTGTTTGTGGATAAGGGTGTAGGTTCCTGATCATACATTTCCTGAAACAGCCATCAAAGCCAAAATTGGAATAGGTTAAAAACTATCTCATGTCGTCCTCAGTTCTTATGGCCAGTGGTCAAGCCTGAAAGTTTTTACTAGGGCTCTTCACTTGTCGTAAAGGCAGTCATACTGAAACTTCCCATTTCTCCCCCAACATGTGTCCTCTGGGGTTTACTGAAGCCTCAACCCCGGGCTGCACAGGTACATTGAGACTCCTGCAGGGACAGTTCCCAGTGCTGTGAATAAGGACAATATAAATGGCATCCTTTGTGGTTTTTTTCCTCTGTGTTTTATGCTGCAGTGCTGAGGTTAGTATTAAAAGGTAGACGTTTGTTTGCAGCTGCAATTGCACACTAGCATTATAGATATCCTAACCATTTCCTGTACTAAATTTGGGGAAACAACATGGTTTCATTTAGTGTGTTGCAATTTTAGGTAAAAGGCTTTAGTGTCGTCATTTTAGTGTGCTTATGTTTGGGGGTCTGCACACGTGTATATGTAAAATTTGTTCAATATGCTTTTACAAATCTTTTAAAGGCTTGTTAGTTTCCCCATTTAAAAATGTATGCATCTTTTGAGTCCTTGAACAGCAAGTTTCTGCAAAAGGCAGGATTGTATGGTGAAATTATAATATGCTGAAATGGGAGATCATAATGGAAACGCATATACATTCTTGCCAGTTGTGGCTAAAAGATGCACACAAAATTACTAATTAACAAACCAAGAAAAAATAATAAGGCCACTGAGTAAACTATACCTAATCTATCTACGTGAGCCTTGTTCCATATGGCTACATGTTAAACTGACCATATTGTTCCTTGTGTGGTAGATTGTACAGATCCCCTTGGCTTAGTGGTTCAAAAAATATGTCTGGAAGAGTTAGCTTGTGGCAAGCACACTCTAAATCAATCTACATAAGGAAAATTAATCCTGAATTTTTAAAATATGTTTGGAAGTTAATTATGAAAATTGAACATCTAATATTTATAACTTTTTATTCAAACCCCAGTAAAATATATAATTTGAAAATTATTATTCTTTAAGTAGTAATTGCTACAAATTTGGTTTAATATCTTACAATATTTATGTCTAAAACAATTTGTCTAAAATTCCAGACTATCTTTTACATGTAAATGACATATTGCATGTGTCCAGTTCAAAAACTTGAGCCCACAAAACGACAGGCACCAGATCTGTGCAAGAATTGCAACTCCACCCCCAATTTGAGACAGGACAAGAGAAGTGTTGACCAGGTGCCTTTTGCTGAAATCTCTTTCCCCACAGGCAGAATTCCCTTCCTATGTTCCCCTCTTTCTCCTTCCCTCCATTCCTGTCCTCCTTCCTGTCTCCCCCCCTTCCTCCATTCCCAGTGTCACAGCTGATGATACAGACGTGCAACTCTAAACTATTTTTCTCCTGGCTATGAAGTGTGAAAACGCACAACCGCTGCGTATGTCGTCTTCCTGCCTTCCCTCCAAGTAACGTTCACATTGAACTCTCAGGGCTAATGCCCTGAAGAAGGGGGCTAGTTCTATAAATGTAGCATTGACCTTTTTACCCTACAGAGGACAGACCACTCTAATAGCTGTTAAACCTGCTAGCGCTGCATACTAAGGGCATACAGAGGTATTTCCTAATGGCCGTGCTGCCACCAGAGTCCTTCCAGTAAGGATGTGTAGAATTGAGTCATGTATCAGGATGAAATGACGCAGGGGAGATAGTTGTTCATGGGGGAGATGCAAGTGCTTTTCCTTGAAAGAGCCCATCTGGTTACGCCTCCGAGGATGTGTGGTAGGTGGGTGATGGGTAAAAAAATCTGGATGTATATGCCACACACTGTGTTACCTGCTCTCGCAATGTTGTGTATCGATATTCAGTGTTTCTTTTAGAGCTCCAGTTATGAAATGAGGTTGTTTTCTGAGAAAGCCAAACTTGCCTAGAAAATAATTCCCTTACTATTGTGGAAAAAACTTGAAAGTAAGGATTGTAAGCTCTTTCTTGAGAAGATAAAGGATAGAGTTGGTTATTTTCTTTAAATCTCATGATTTTTAGGCCTATTTTTTAGGATCTAGGGGGGGACTTGATAATACTTTCAAACACAAGGGACTGGCAATATTGCAGTTCCTTGATTCTTGAGGTCTATAGAGAGATAATACTGTATTACTTCTGCAGGAGCTGTATGGGTTTTTAAGCTTTGTGTCATAATCCATGTTGATGTTTGAGGTTTAGTGAGACATATTGTTGTGGTGTTGTACAAGATTTATTGGTAACTATTCTGTGAGGCCCACTTCACCCCTGTCTGATGTGTAGTACAAAATACAGGTACTTCAAATGGCACAAATGAACTTGTATGCAGTTGGTCTAGGAGTATTCAGCTTTATATGATATTTGGGGTTTTTTTTATTAATCACCTACCAATAATACAACATAAATGAGTAACTACTTTCTAAGATAACGAAATTTTTCAAGAAAGCTAGACTTTTGTCACTTGTGGTTTTAATAATGAGATTTTTCACTGAAATTATTGTTCCACCGGCTAAATAGAAATAAGAAAGTAAGTTTAGTGTTCTTTCTTTTGACTACTTGTAGTTCTTTATATTGTTTTCTGGCTGTACTGGTAAAAGAAAAACTACTTTCTACTAAAGGGGTAATGCACTGGAATAAATGGTCTGACTAGTTGTAACAGTTCAGATGTTACAGAAGACCCTACTTTGCTCTGTGCGGTAGCTGGACGCTGAAGTGTACACTTCATGTCTTTACACCCTGAAATAAAAATAGCTGTTCAAGTCCACTTATGTGTACCTTAGAAAGAGATGAAACTGAGCAGCGTCATGTTTTATGGTTAAATTGCCAGTACCAGTGATATTGTTAGGGGCAAATCAGGTGTAAATTAGCTAGTAAATGCATATAATTGCTAATTCGTTAGCTGTGCTAGCAAATCTTAAATTTACGTTGGTGACCCAAAGAAGGAGTTGGGAATAGGGTGGGAGGAAAAAGGCTGTGGAGTGGAAGTTCCCACTAGAACAAAATGTCTCAACTTAAAATAGTGAAGTCTTTAACCAGCATAACTGTAACGTTATGCATCGGTCTCACTAAAAGTCTACTGTGTGCCCTAGCAGCTTTTTAAGGCTGAAAGTCACATGTTTGCGTTATAACTAAGGATGTGTCTCTTCACAGTCTGTACAGAGCTAGTCGGTGGTGGTGTGCTGCTTAGCTCTTGGTATAATGTTGTATTTCAATATCCCACTTTGTGCAGACTCACTAAATAAGATTTCCTGGATGAATTCTGATGCCTTTATTTAGACTTCCTGTGTTATTTCTCCAAGAATAAAGGGAAATAACATTTTCCTTGAAGAGCTGTGGAGTTTCATCTGGTGTCTTCAAGAGCAGTTTCCACAACCAGCCCTCTTTCCCCCCATCCTCATCCTCTATGGGTTTAAACTGCCTGCCCATCTCAAACTCAGTCTGCACTGCCTGCTTTCTACCTGTGGGCTGAAATTTTTACTGCGCTTTGTTTTTCTTCCCTCACCCCTTGACCCTCCACAGCTCTTGTGAGGGTTTTGTACCAGTGTCATGGTTAAGTCTTAGGAGAAGCTGGGAAACTGGTTCTTCCTTGGCAGTGCTGTTTGTGTCCTGAGCAGTAGCCGTCGCGGTGGCACAGGTGTTTGTTACAATTAGGTGGTTGTTCTGCTCACTCTGTGCTAGGACCTCTTGCAAACAGTAATACACCCCCCTAATCCCTTTTCACTCTGCTGCTGCTGAAGTCACATTTGTATTTCTAGAAAATGGAGGACTAACTTCCACAAGCTCTGCCCAATTGTTATGCTGCTGCTTCCTGGACAAGGTTATACAGTCCCTAAAATACGGGGTTTTTTTTCAAGGTTTGCACATCTTTCTAGCTGAATGAAAATTGTATTGGGTCTGGCTCTGACTGGCACTGCCAGATGTCAACATATTAGTTCTCCTGCCCAGGTAGATTTTAACTCATGCAAGTGAGCTGTATGTTTTGGAAGTTGTTCCAAGCTTATTTTTTTCATCTGGTCTACTGGTTATTTGAATGCGTGTGGTTCATGTGCACTTGTGTGGCAGCTTGAATTACTTTGTCCCAAATCCTTTTGTGAACCAGCAAAAATGTCCACCTGTGTGGGCCATATCTTGCCCAGGTGAGCACTGAATGTATATAAACTAGCCTTGAGTGAGCTTCAGTCATTAAGATTCTACACCAGTACCTAATGATCATCTACATGATAAGTAAATCACAGTAAAAATAGGGTCTGATATTTAAAAGGTCAGAGGTGCAAGTGTGCATGCAGAGATGTATGTGAATTTGCTTTTGTAACTTTATGGTATTTCATTAAGGATCTGCTGCACAAATGATCAATTTGATAAATTAATGGGTGGTCGACTGCAATCATGGTAATTGTGTATGCAAAGTAAATGTGTAAATATATGTACATTTTCTGTCCAAACACTTTCTGACAAACCTCATGCAAACCAGGCAATTTTATTTCTCTCATATTCAGATTTCTATTTCTGGTCTTGAAGCAGTTTCTCCCTTGCAATTCAAGACACTTCTAAAGAGGTTATAAAATTTTAAAGAGCATAAAAAACCCTATTAAATGGCATGAAAATGAATTAGAACAATTGATTGAAAAAGTTATTTTCTTATGTCTTCTACTTCACCATTAACAGCATTATTCATATTATCTGTTAAAAATGGACAAAGATTGTTACGCATCTTTAAACAGTGGAAAAGAGGTTCTGAATCTTACTTATTTTTACTTTCATGAAGTTAAGGTCTGACTGCAGATCTGTGTGTAGGTTTCACTGAACTAGCTTTTCTCCTTTGTAGGAATGCAGGTAAGTGAACAAAAGTAAGCTCTAAGAGATGAGCAAAGTTTGATATTCTGTAGGTTTGTAATAGGATTATTTTTATTTAAAAATAAGGGCCAAGTAAAGTTGATCTCTTAGCAATGGCATTTCTGTTAGACTGCAAGTGTTTTTTCTTTTTCCCATTCCTTATTTCTTTATCAGTTGGATATCATGTACATCCGATGTAGATCATATAATTTTTTTTAGTATATAGAATGAGAATGAGCTCTAGACATTGTATATGTTCTAATGTGCCTTTTGGAGAATGAATCGAATTTACATATCTGCTCAAATACTGTTTCCAGTATTTTTTCCTATAGGAATATGTCTAGACTTCTTGATGTATAGGAGTTGTGTAGTATTATATTTAATACATTTGCATATTGTCAAGGCACATTGGGTCATGCCGTTTGGCATAATTTTTCATACATAAAGCTGTGTAAACTGAAGTTTGTAAGAAGAAAAACAGATGAAGTCTTTGATATTTTTTTCCCTATGCATTTTTTTAGAAGTCTCACCAGAACTGGAGAGGTTTTTTTGGTGACTAGGAAATTTAAAGAAGCAAAAATTACATAAGGACCTAGGTTGGTCTGAACATGAAGCAAGACACTTTATTGATGTTAACTGTCTTACAGATTTACCCCTAAAAATTTTTCGCAGGATATAGAGTATTTTAGTTAAAAACCTTGAGAAATACATGTTTTGATTCATCAAAACCTAAGTATTTTCCCTCATTCTTTTTCTTTCGCAAGTAAATGAGAACATTGTTTACAAAGCTCTAACCTGATCCTCTTCTGGTTATTGCAGATAAAGCAGATTAGAAAGTCCTCAAAAACTGTTTAACCAAATTTTATAATCTGGAGTCTATTTTTTGACTTTTTTTTGCCTTGCCAAAATGTGTCACACTACGTACTTAAGTGCACCCTTGCTAGCTTTGTTAATTTTTACATAACAAAAGTGATCAGATCTAATTTGAGTCAATAAACATGTAAGAGTCAAATGTATGAAAACCACTTATAGTCCACAGCATAAATTTTCAGATATCTTATTGTAGAAATATCACATGAATCATAACTGGTTTTTGCTTGTCCGTTCAAAAAATGTTATATAATGATATGTATTCAGATGCAGAATTTAAATTCAGTAGAGTATCTTGAATTAGGAGGGACCCATTAAGGATCATTGAGTCCAACTCTCTGCTCCCCATAAGACTACCTGAAACTATGACCTGGTTTTGAGAACTGTCAATTAATTGTAAGGTAAAAAAAGAAGTAGAAATAATTAACTTTACACTTCTTGAGTTACTGAATTTCAGTAGTCTGCCTGAAGCTATCCATTTTATTTTATTGGTAAATATGACTTCCTATATTAATTTGTTTACTAAACTTGATATATCACCTTAAGGGAAATCCGCATCATCTTTTCTCTGGTTGATGTATCTAATATTTGATAGATGCACTTACCTACTTGTACTCAACAACATAGGTTTTATCTGATCCTTATCAAACAAATAAAAAACTTTTGCATGCTTCGATATGATGTGGCAGTTTCCCTTTCCTAGTAATTTTCATCATTTTTGTTTGCGGAGCTATGAACAATTGAAGCTGCTTTGAAAAATCAAGAGGAACAGATGATGAGCAGCACAGGGGAGGTTGACCAGACCACATGAAGCCCAAAGTCTTGCCATATGAAAGGTGGAAATAATAAGCATCTGAATAGAATCTAGTATTTTAAAGCTTGTGAAGTATGCTTAAGAGTTTAACCTGAGCAAGCTGGTGAATACAACTAAGTTCTCAGATTTGTGCAACAGATGGTGGAAAGGTTTGTATCATTTGAGTCAAGTTCTTCTGAGATGCCTTTGTTCGCAGTTTTGAACAATATTACAGAAGAACAATCATAATTTTAAAGGTACTGGTATATGCATCTGTCTTGATCCACTCTGAACTATAAATTCACTGATCTGGTGCTCACAGATGGTCTTGTTGGAAAATGGATTTTCAGGAAGTACTGCGTGATCAGTCCTCAGATGCCATTCCTTATGCATTAGTGTTCACAAAAAAGATTGAACACGGTTGTCTTATGTTGAATGAAGCAGGTGGTGGAGAATTCAGTGTTTGGATGCGTTGATGATCAAGCTCATATGCTGAACATGATTCACTGGGTATATTCTGTATATATATTAGAGACCATGAATAAACTTGGCCTGTAACTTCAGCTTCCTTTTCTTCATAGCTTCTTAGCTTTTGTCTTGTGCTATTTTCAGATTTTCAGTTTTCTTTCTGAAAGAATATTAGCCATTTTGCTGTTAAAGTTGTTTAAAATTTTACATTTAAAGTGTTATAGTTGTTCATTGTATCTGAAAAATAATAATGTATTAATAAATATTGATTTCATTGTCTGATGTAATTGGGAATGCCCTTATACGATATCCAATTCAAAGTAACTGAACATGTCAAGTGCCTTTTTATTTTTGCATTGTGCATCAGGTAGGTGAAAATATAGCATACAACTTCTGAGTAGAGTAAGATTGCCAAAGAAAGTAGCTGGCTCTTTTTCAGATCTTGGTGTTCACTCGTGACTTCATGACTTAAAATTAATCCACTGCTATAATAAATTGCTTTATCAAACTGCAAATCCTGTAATTACATACTTTAATTATTATAATTTAGATGTGGTTTCCCAGGATGCTTCCACCTCTTTAAGTTTTTGGTTGTTCCTCTCTTCAGTTATGCTCCTGTTTTGTTTGCTTTCAAAGCTTTTAAGTTTGTCCAATGTCAGCACCTTGACTTTTTTCAGATCAATTTTCATAAGCATCTTTATCTCTAAGGCATAGTCCCTCTTGCTGTTCATCCGTCCAATCCTTTTTTACTTATATTGTGTATATTAAATGCATAAATAAATGTAATATAGTCACCCATTCATAGCTACTTTTTCTGGATCTTCTGGGCTACATTTCTCACCTGCTTGGTGAGAGTAGTGTAACTGATTGCAAACATAAATCTTCAAGTGTATTTTCTCTCTATCTGCATCTATCTGCATCACTGAATGTACATAGTATTTTTCCTATGTCAGTTCATAAGTTACCTACCAAATCTTTCAGTTAATTGAAAAGAAATATAAAAAGCAGTAGTCACAATTAAACCATTCTGAACAAGTCCATCAAAGAAGAGCTAATATTATAATATAATTTAAAATGTCAAAATCTGTTATTATTGTAGGACGTATGAATGAACTGTTTTATCTTTGCAGGGTAATAGTACAAACATTAGAGAATTATCCTTTCAGAGTTAAGGAAAAGAATTTATTAGTTCATAAGCTGTGAAATGCTAAGTGTTCTTTCTTCAGTGTGAATGAAAAAGAAAAGCTATCAACTGTCAGGGCTCAGTCCACTTTGCTTTCAAGTTTTACTGCCATGTGAAAAAATTATGCCTTCAGTCCTTGGGTCTGAAAGCCAGCTATAAAGGGACAGAGCAACTCTTTCACCTTGTGTTTCCATTCCTCCAAATCAAACTAGCTTAAAATGCCAGTGCCTCCAAAATAAGCCAGTCTCTTCCTGGTTCTTAAGAAGACATCCTTTTCAAGGGATATCAGTTCACCTGAACCCTCGAGATAAGATGTTTCAGGAATTTGAGATTTAGCATTTAAGATTTGTATGAAAGCCAGCCTTAACAAGCCCCAGAAAATTGTTGGAAAATTATGTGCTCATCACATAGTTTCGATTAAGACATTTTAATTCCAGATTATATCAAGCAAACTGTTACAGACAATTTTTTCATATACCTTCTATTTGTGACATCAAGGGTAGATTGAATTATGGTGGCTTGTGTATCACCAGAACCATCTATTTTTTTTCATTTAAAATACTAGATGGGGGGGCAGGCTTGAGTGTTGGTTTTGTGTATATATTAGATTTTCCTGAGTATATAATACCTGAGCCTGAGATAACTTGATTGTCCTACTGCGTCCTTTGAAGGGCAGAAAATTTCCTGACAGAAAACTGCATTATCATGGAGTTAAGAACGTTTGCCTTGCATATATAATATGGTAAAACTGCAAGTAGAATGATACTGTATGATACTTGTAATGATTTGAAGATGTGAGGTATCTAACTTCAACAAGGGTTTTATGAAATGTTGATTTTAAAGCCCGTCTGCACCTTGGCAAGAGTAAATGCTGCACTGCAGGAGCCGTTGCACTGTGTTAGGAGATGCTTTGCTCCACCGAAGGACCGCAAAATAACACCACTGTATGGTGACCATCTTTTTTTAATTTACAGTTGTGCTACTGTCTCTGAGCATCATCACTTTGTCAAAAGGGAACTGATGGAGGAAACACAGTCCCCGAGTCCAGGCACCTCAGCCCTTTCAGGGCTGTTGTTGCGCTTTATGATGTGCCACCGTGCTCGCCAGGCTGGAGCTGGGGGACGTGCCATGCAGAGCCCTGCCCCTGCTCTCCTCCCAGACCCCCCAGTGCAACACAAGCTGCCTTCACACTGCTCATGGACAGAATGGAGAGAGTGATTGGAAGAACGTGTCTGTGGGAGAGGCATGGATTAGGGTAGTCGTTGCCACCATGTGGCTCTACTTAAACAACCTGAACTATTGACTTAAACTGCTACAGTCTATCTGTTCTTGATACGGTCATTTTTAATGAATTCACTTGCTTGGGGGTCTCATTTGATTATATACAGTCTCTAAGATTTCAATTATTGCAAATACACAGTTATAACTGCATTGTTAAAATAATTAGGACTCTGCTGGCATATGCTGTTTTTAATTGTATATGTTTCAATATGTTATTGCTGCACTGTTTTAGTCTTTTCTACCACCATGTCCTTTTTTCGTGACACTTGTAGGAAGTTAGTAGCATTGGCATCTCTACCACTCTGTCAAATTTTGTTGAACTTGATCTCTTGAGTTCAAATTGTTGCTAACAGACAAAACGTGGTATTATATATGGCAGTGTAAGTTTGCCTACTTGTAGGAAGCCAAGCTAAAAAGCTATATTGAAAATACATTCGAGCTGTAAAAAAACCCCAGGTGCTCAGAGCAAGGACATCATGGTACTATGGATGTTGGGGAATCCACAGGAGGAGCTGGATGTTTCCTTCAGGTGTTCAAATCTGACCTTCTCTTAATATAATAATAGGATGAAGAAAAGTAGATGCTTCACCAAAAGTGAGTCTTTCAAAGGGATAATGTTACAAGAAAATCCTTTTCAAATACAGTTCTGTATCATTCCTGTTGATACCTTTCTTTAACTAACATTCTTAAATGTGTAGAAAGATTGTGAAATATGATTGTATTTCACTGCAATCATCGTCTCTCTAATAATCACATTTTTGATAAAAAAATCCCATATTTTCAGGAAAAAAATACATACATTTCACAATATATGTTTGTGGTAATTTATTTTATTCTTTGGTGGATAATTTCCATCTGCATTTTAGCAAAGCCCAGAATGTCAACTGCATAGTCAGTGACCATGTATTTAGTTGCCTGTATTCAAAAGATTGTTCTGGTTTTGCTAAAACTTAAGTGAAAATGGGGAAGCATAAAATGAAAAACACTTTCTTTTCACTTTTTGCCTTGCATGGATTTCACCCCCTTTGAAGAGGCCAAATCTTCCCCAGGGAGACTTGGAGAATAGCATGGGAAATGCTATTTATTAGCTGCAGCCTTCTGTCTTTTACATATGGTGTAAAAAAAAAAAAGTAATGATTGTATTTGTAACAGTTCTAGGAAAGACTTTAACTACAAATTAACCTGTTAGCTGCAGAATGGATTTTTCTGTTTCACTGTAAACGTGTAATTTACATTGAAATTTGTTGTATTTTGACAGCATTTCTCCTAGTGTTAGACCGGACCCCCAACACCACAAACACTTGGCCCATACTTGATTTCACATACATTAGTTCCATGTCTTTGAGACCACCTGTGTGTGTAAACTTCAGCATATGCATAGTAGTTTGCACTTTTGGGCCTAAGTGGTCTTTTGAAAATGGTCTAATTCTGAAGTCTTCCTGCATTTAGCATTGCCTTTGGTTAATGTTTCAGTGAGTCCAAAGACGGCTAAATACAAAGCAGAGAAAGATGATGGGATTAAACTTTGCAGCTTCAGTACAAAGTTATCCACATTGTGTTTAGTCTTTGTGGCAGATTTCTTCACTGTTGTTGAATGTTAAGCTTCCTGGAGGAAATTTTAAAGCAAATTGAGCCTGTGGCCAAAAAAAGGGATGTTACATTCTTTCAGAATTGCTAGTATTGTTGGAGAACCTCTGGGCACACCATGAAGCCCTTTCTACTGGCTCCTGATTCAATAAGTTCCTACAGGAGGTTTTGACTTCTAGAAGATGCTCTGTCAGCTGTCCCTGGCCAGCTGGTTCTCCATTTTTGGAGCCAAAAAGCTAGGGTTTTGAGACTTTTGTTCCAGTTGCCTCTGGATGAGGGAGGGTGGAGCGTGCTTGCGGCCGGTATAGGAGCCATGACTTGAGCACAGCTCCCAGCACCCAGCTAACGTGCAGGAGGGGGATAGAAGCCACCTGTGCTCCTTGGTGGTGGTGCACCGTAGGGCAGGGTCCTCGGTGCCCTCAGGAGCGACTGCCCTGGCACGGCAGAGGCCTTGACCCAGGCTGAGCTCTGGAGGGAGGATGCAGCCCTGCAGGTGTGGGGCTGTGGCGGTGCCTGATCACTCAGGCTGTGCTGGGGAGGTGGGCTTCTTGGCTGCAGGAGGCTGTGCTGTGAGGGGAGTCTGAAGTATGGAGCTGCAGGACATCAGCAGCCTGTGTGGCAGTGCGAATGCTGGGAAGGAGATTGACCAGATCTTCTATGAGATCCTGCAAGGTCAAAGTCTTCATCTCTCCCAGATGTACTGAATAGGGGCCAGACAGAGCCTGTGCTTGTGTTGGGAAATGGAGACTCCCCTGAGGGTGAAGGCCAGGAGCTTGTGACTTCTGGAAATGGAGAACAGCTTCTGTCTGCCCATGGATCTTGTATCTACAGAGCAGATTCAGTGCGCTGGTTGCAGAGAGGGGGCTGGGAGCCGTATGGCGTCAGGCAGGAGTGTCAGGGGATAGTTGTGCGTGATTCCCTGCCGTGCAGCGTGGAGGCCCATGCTGGCTGGCTTGACCTGCTCTCTAGGAAAGTTTGCTGCTTGCTTGGGACCCAGATGGAGGATGTTGTGGAGAGACTGCAGGGGCTTGCCAGCCCTTTGGGCTATTAGCCCTTTGGACTATCTTCCACGTAGGCTACAGAGATGATTCCAGAAAAGACCTGGAGTATATAAAGCATGACTACATGGCTCCAGGGTGATTTTTGAGGGCATGGGAACCCAACTGGTCTCTCCTTGATCCTGTTGGTGAAGGGCAAGGGCTTCAGGAGACCTTGAAAGCTAAAGCTGTCTACACAGCTGCTGTTGACAACTGTATTTGAGGTTTATGATCATGGGACCATCTTTGAGAAATAGGGCTCATAATCTTTGGTCGTGGTGACTGGAGGGTGCTTCTGGGGACTCGGAGAAAATAAATCACTCATTCAAGGCAGGCAACAAGGAAGATCTGGGACCTGCAAGCCAGTCAGCCTCACTTGACCTCTGGGAAGCTGGTGGAGCAAATAATCCTGGAAACCATTTCCAAATGTTTGAAAGACAGGAAAGTGATTGCGAGTAGTGAGCATGGATTTATGAAGGACAAATCATGCTTAACCAGCCTGACAGCCTTCTGTGATGAGGTGACTGGCTTGATGGATGAGGGAAGAGTAGTGGATGTTTTTTATCTTGACTTCAGCTAGACTTTTATCATCCTCGTAGACAAGCTGATGAAGCACAGGCTAGATAAATGGACAGTGTTTCTATGTACTTACTTAGTCTGGGTAAATATGAGCAAGTAGAAACACTGTGATACCTTGACAATATTGAAATTGTGTGGAACCTGGATTTTCAGTGATCCTTCTGCACCATCTTGTATGGCTGGCTTAGCTTTATTGTTAGAAATTTCAGGAATATAAATAGATTTTGTAATATTTTATTTTATTTTCTTTGGAGTGGCCTATTCTCCAAGATGTTCCCTGCTCTAAGATTTGCCTGTGGAATATTGCTGAGTTCGGGCCTCATACGAGTTCAAGTATGGGAACAGATTTCTGCCCTTGTCTGAAGACACACACATGGTGACATGTGACAGCTTTGCCTGCCTTATTTGTGCTCTGCATCCTATTTTTTTCTGATAAACTGACACTAGCCTTGATACTTCTGACTGTATCCTATTAATACATGACTATAAGCGATGTATTTAATCCTAATCATCAGCTATGGAAATGAGTATGCTTAGCCATCCCACCCTGGTATGGAAAGACCAGGGTTTATGGTTTGGTAGACATAGAGATCCTCGGGTTATCTGGAGACAACTCATAGTCATTTTCCAAGAATTGAGTTTTGTTTGGTCATAAAGGATTGCATATCATCCTCATTGCTAGAAATACAGGTCATTTTGGAAGTCTATCTCCAAGGGAGACAGCAATTTTGATTTCTCTCCAAATGTAAGGGAGTTTTCCATTATTACTAGCCCTTTATTGAAACTAGGTTGACGTTCATGTTAGTGATGCTTAAAATGCTTATGTTGTTGATGTGATGAATTCAGCCAGTCTAAATATTTCAGCACAGAAACTACTAATTCACACTCTAAACTCTACCATTAGCTTGTCTTTCTATTTGTTACCATTTGAAGTTGAAAAGTACTGAGCTTTGTGGTTCTGAATTACAAAATACATTCCCTTTTTGCCCTGGTGTTGCTTGTTTAAATGAAGCAATCATCAGCTGCAATAGGGAACTCTGCCTCCTGTGACATATTGACGGAGGCGAACAAAGATAATTTTTTTTGGTTGTCACAAAACATGGATCTTTCTTGTCACCACTTAATTTGTCATGACCCTAGTTGCTTTTTTTTATACCTGCGTTTCTTCCTTCAGATAACTGCTGTGGGCTCTTTGCTGAATTCTTCAGAGAAAACGTGGAGAGTCTCAGGTGGCCTCATGGCATCTCTTGAATGTGAGAACTGCAAGATCCCCTCCCAGTTGGGCTGGACAGAGTTGTGATACTGGTTTTGATGGTGGTGCCTGCAGCATTTTTTGTTTTCTTGAGGTTTCTTTTTCCCCTCTTTTTTTTTTTTTTATCAGCTTGTTACTTGAAATCATAAGTTGCTTCACTGCCAGAGGCTACAGTTTAAAATTCACCATTATTTTACTTAACAATAAAAGTCAAGGCTGTTTTCTCAAAAATATTCTGATGAGTTGAATGCTTTTTAGCTGATTTGAGTCACTTATCCTCTTAACTGCCTTTAAGTCTAGGTACCTGAGAGTAAACTAGCTTTTCAAAACTAGACTTTCCTTTGGATCCTGTTCCTTTCAGGTTCATAGATGATTTTATATTGCTTTTGAATGGGTTTAATGAATCATTGTTGTGGTTTGGTTTCTTGTGTTTTTAATATACTAACCACAGAAAGTTGTTCTGACAACGTGGAGAGATTGCTTGCCTATGTTCCAGGGTCCACTTACTAGTCTGTTGATAATGATGGTTAATTTCAGCAGCAGCTGTGTTCTACCCACATGTGGATTTTATGATTTGCAATAGGTAGCATTGGCAATAATATTTACATGAGTTCCAGTCCTGAATTTATTGTTGTGAAGAGACTGAAATCTCCCCTATATTGAGCTACCTTTAATACAAGTGTCAAAGTGTAGTCCAGTTCCTCTTAGTTGCCGTTGTCCACCTGCAGCATTCATAAGAAATAAGACTTACTGTTCAGCTTGCTTTACATTGCTAATGCCAGGCTGGACCACAAGAACACTGTGCTTGCATTTGAATCACTGCCTTTGTATATATATGTGGGGGGAGATCCAGCTCCAGCTTGCACATTTGGTGAAAGCAGCAGGGCTTCTTTCATCCAAATCTGTGCCCTGCCTTTCTTCTGCCTCTGCGTAGGATTCCTCACTTAAGTGTGCTTTTAGGCTGGTTGCTTGCCAATGCAGAAAGGCTCAGATTGGTGCTTAAACTGCGTGTCTGTTACTAATCTTTTGAGTTTAGTGCCCTTGTGAACAAACCTCAAAATTGTGTGGGTCTCATATGGATAAGCAGCCAGAAAGTTTGATGCCCTAGCCAGGCTTTGAAGATTTCTTTGATCTCTCCAACATGCCCTTCATGCTTCTGTAGCATTCCAAATCCCTCTAGTGACTTTGGACCCGGTTTTGTTGTTTTTCTTCTCCCTTTTTACAGACAGTCTCTTCCTTTCCTCCACGAACAACCAGCTTTGTTCATCTGGTCACAGAATTGCTCCCTGCCTTTGTTCAAGGCAAGATGTTCAGGGATCTCCTGCTTTTCCCTCTGGAGAAGAGAAAACATCAGAGGGTAGATGTTCTGTAGTAACCAAAGATGGCGGTTAACCTGAAGGTGCCTCCAGCACCCTTGACAGCCAACATGCTGGCTGCCGCAGTGATGTGTAGCCTTTGATCATACTTCACTTATATTCTTCTTTAATTGGTTTTGAGTCAATATAGTTTTGGAAATAAGAGATTTATCACTCTCGGGTCACAGTGGGGAATGTCTTACTGGGTGGATGATTGGACTAATTTTAGGCTCTATCCCTTGGGTATATTTAGAAACAATTTCAGGGCTGGATTCTGTGACTTATGGTATGAAAGGTAGCAGACAGAGGATCTTTCAGTGGCCTTTATTAATCAGAATGTCAAGCTAGATAATCTAAGAATTCCTTCTGCATTTAGAATGAAATAAAGGAGTAACCTCTAGTCCTATAGAAATGTAAAAACTTTTTTTCCTAGACACTTCAAACCGTTGTTTCAGTCCATACTTCTGCAGTGAAAGATGCTGGTGTATTCTGAGAGAGCAGAATTTGACCTTCCATTCATTGCTTTATAACTCTATTGTAATTCAATCTCCACCCTCTGTGTATGGTCTCTGTCACATCTAATGCATTAATGCAGCATGTATTACATTGGTATTCTAGAAGTCAAACAATTGTTGTTAAATTTTTAAGCTAACCTCTTGCGGTAGTGTTCATTTTATGTCAACAGGGCAGAGGGTTTAATAAGAAATTCTGGCACTTCTGAGTAATGCAGGTTTTTTCATTTCTTTCCACTAATTTAATGAAGACAACAATTGTGGCCTTTTGAAAACCATGCTCAGTCTTAGGTGACCTTAAAGATATGAGTAGACTGTCAGTTACGAAACCAGAAGAGGGAAAAAATTTCATATTTGGCTTGCAAATCAGGAAGACTGGACAGTGCTTTGAATAAGCATCCAGAATATGTGTAACAAAGAAATGGACAGGCAGGATAAAAGATTAGTCTCTACTCAAAGTTGTGTCCACATTTTGTAGTTGGAAGCCGTAAGAGAACTGGGATTGCAGATGAGTATAACATAGCTGGAGAAGATAGCCATTGAAGTAGGCAGAGAAGAGTTGTAAACCCAGTTTCCAACCCAGCACCTATTGATGATGACAGTTCATTTAGATGGGTTCCTTTGATTTTCAGCAGTCTGTTGCTTAGTAAAAGTCAAATCTCAAGAGCATAGGGTTATGGTAGGGCTACAGTACGTTTAAAAGGAAAGCATTCTGTAGAGCACTACCTTTGAATGAAGGAGTGTGGAGTAATGCTAATGGTCCCGAAGTGATGAATAACAATCTGCCGAAAGTACATATATGTATATGGAACAGATGTTAAATTACAATATCTCTTTAAATGTCCAAATTCTTCCAAAGTTGTGGCTTGGGTGGCAAGTTGAAACTTTCTGAGTCCTACTGTGAGGGTTTTTTTTCTTTATAGAAATAGTGATTCTCAAGTTTAACATCTTAAAGGCCCCAAATAGCAAGGGAGCTTGTTAGCCGATTTCATCGGGATACTGTTGAATCTCTTATGGCTGCACTATAATTATGTAGTTCTGCCAACTTGTCAAGACATCACAGCATGGACATTGCTACCTGGAGAATCCACCTGCCCTGTCCTTCCTCCAGGTCATGTGCCCATCTCTTTCTTTGTGATGATGCTGATATTTGTGTCCAAGGGATGAGGGAGCTGGTTCAGATTAAAACTTCACTTGGTCTTTTTTGGCCAGGTCCAATTCAACCAAGATTCACTCCTTGATCACAGCACAGCTTCAGAATGCTTGTACCAGCACAAAAGAGAAGGGTGTGTAAGGTGAGAGAACCTTAGGAGTTGATGCCATACCCCTTGCAGGGATATTGCAGGCCATGTGCCCTCCAGACATCCCTCTCATGTAAATCTCAAGCCATAAGTGGATGGAGCAAGTGCTTTACTAGGCTGGGTTGTGGCGATTTGACCACAGATTTCTCCAGATTCCATATAGAAGAAGGAAGTTTTTCTATGCTTTCACAGGATTTCTCACAGAACCTCGTCTTATCACCTCTAGCAAGGGAATTCACACTGCCAGGCTCTGAAGGCTCTAAATATCACCTAAATATCTACAGCAGCCTAAAAGGTATGATGTGTTATGTCTCAAGGCAATGTTTATGTTAAAAATAATCTGGAGGGCCATCATCATTACAAACATGATAAAACAGGTGGTCACAAAATTACTGTTATTGCAATGCTTCCATACATCACAATGGAATTAAGACTATGTTCAACTTTAGGCATTGTCTGGCTGTGGGATTTAACTGTGTGTTCAGCAGTGGAGTGCTCTGCAGCATTTGGTATAGTCCAGTATGACTCATTGGTATAGAAAAAGACCCAGAAAAAAGGTTCAGTTTGGTTTTTATTTTAATGTCTATTTGCATTTTCCTGGAATGGAAATGAAGATTCACTGCCTTGATTGTAATAAACCATTTTTTGTTAGAACTTACACTGTCAAGAAATTGGTGTTGTTGATTCCTGGGTATTGTCTCCAACAGCAGGTAATATGGAATGTATTTAAAATAATAGGTTTTCAATTATTTATCCCTGAAAAAATAAACCAAATCTTAAACAGTATGCTGATTTGTATTATTAAAATCTTTTTATTTCTAATTGTCTATGCAACTATAGAATAGATACAGGGAAAATAAAAGTCAATATAAAAAGTTTTTTGCAGAGCTTTTGCTATTCAAGCACAGTGCAGTACTTCTTAAGCTGAATTATTGCATATAGCTTTCAGATAACTCTGTTTTTTTATCAGCAGTATCTGTTTATAACTTGGCTTTTTATTGTGCCTTGAAATTCTGAGCACATACAGGTCCTTTTGCAACATAAGACTTCATAACAATTCATTTGACAGTAGAGTACTTCCATTCATATTACAGTTCTCATGGTCTAGGATCTGTCTGAAATGATAGTGGAACACTCCTTTTAGAGGTTAAGAAATTGTTGATCATACTGGTGACAGCTGAAGTCAACCAGCCACAACAAAAAGCAAGTTATCGCATCGGTTTGCAATGGGATTTTTTGTGTGACAGGATTGCTTGGGTGCATTGGAGCCATAAATGTTTGCATTTTAAAATGAAACCGTGATTAGAAATGCTTTTTTAAAAAGTTACCAATAAGATATTTGTTTCCAGGTGGACTTTGTCTGATATATCAGGCTTTTGCTGGGAAATCTTAGATGTTTTAACACAGTCATTTCACAGGCATGCAGCTGTAGACCACAGGAAATGACTAAATGGTCCAAACCTTGAAAAACAAGGTATTATGTACTCTAACGATTAAAAGATTTTGAAGTAGAGCTGGTGAAATGAAAATGATTGCTAAATAAACTTTTTCTTTCCTGATTTAAATATATCTGTTCAAAGAATAGCCTTAAGCCATAGATCATCTTGAGATCACCAGGATGTTTTAAAATGCCATTTATTCCTGTTACAGCCAGAACTTTCTTAGAGTTAAGATTAAATTTTCCAACACATAAAGGTATAAGCTATTCATGAAGTATCAAAAGGAAAATAAGTGGTGGTGAACATGGTGTTTTATAATATAATCAACCCTTCAAACCTGCATATACAAGAAGAATGAAAAAGCTCCCCACTGAAAGGGTAGGTATAAGCAAATACATGCAATTAACCGTACTTGGGATCTAGTTAAGAAAACCATGTAGGCCCATGTTTATCTTTAATAGGTGTTTAATTTCATAGTTATTTAGCAGAGCATGTAAATGTATTCAAAGGTATGTTTGTAGGTAGTTTTTCCTGTGCAGACTCAAAAAGTGTCCTGCAGTGCAGCTTCTAGGGAGTGATTGAACCTTTAAAGATCACCTGGTCCAACCCCCTGCCATGGGCAAGGACACCTTCCACTAGATCAGGTTGCTCAAAGCCCCATCCAGCCTGGCCTTGAGCACTGCCAGGGATGGGGCATCCACAGCTTCTCTGGGCAGCCTGTTCCAGGGGCTCAACACCCTCACAGTGAAGAGTTTCTTATTGATGTCCAACCTAAATCCACCCTCTTTCAGTTTAAAACAGTTGCCCCTTGTCACAGCTTTCCTGCTGCTTTGTTTTCTTCTTCTGGCTGGTCTTAAAAAGGACTCTAGCAATAAAGAAGAAGTACACCATCTGTTCTTGCTGGCAAATGCTTTCCTTCTGCAAAAGTTCCGCAGATCACAGGGACTCTGCTCTTCCAAGTCCAGGCTCAATCACCTGGCAGCTTTTGAGGGGGATTTTAAACCTTGCAGGGTGCAATCACTCGGATGAAAGTTGGACAAATCTAGTCTCAGTTACAGTGTGATCATGTTGTCGTAAGCTATTCCCATTGGTATGGATAATCATTAATATTTAACAGATTTCACTTATTCCAACCCTTGCAGATATGTGACACTGGATGGCCTGTGACTGACATGTGCAATGAGTTGCTAAGTGACAGAATTTCTTTGTAAGCACAAATAGAATTCAGGAAGTGTACAAAGGAAAGGTTGTAAATTGTGGTAGAAAGCAGAGTCCTCCTATTTCAAGAAAAAAATAATGTAATAATAGGAGAAAAACCTACGTAAATTAGGTCAAATGAAACTAGTCCCCCAGCTTTTTTCAGTGTAACTACTAATGAGAAATAAAAAGAAGGCATTAGATGTAGTACGTTTTAACTTTCAATTAAGAAGCCAATACTGTGGCTCATAGGATTAAATAATTTGTTAGATGACAGCTAGGAAAAAACTATATCCCAGGACCAAATAGATGCATAAAAAGAAGTCCACAGATAGAACAGTTATTTATTATTTGTGTCATGGTATTGCTAAATGCTCAAGTCCTGAGTTAGTGCTGAACACTGTATAAAATAATAAACAAAAATAGTTCAAGTCCCCAAATATTTACATCTGGTGATTTCCAAGGTGTCCCAGCCATCATTTTTCCATGTGACTGGTACTTTACTACCTATTCCCTTTTTACCACAGTTTGGTTGTTAAGCTACTTGTTGGAATACAGCAATACCACTTATAAATGTATCTTTTATAAATATATATATATTTATATATATAATTATATGTATATACATGTGTAACTTTCTGGTGGCTGAAAGGGAAGAAGTCTTTGAGGAGAAAGAAAATATGGAGAGTAAAAGGAGAGCAGCAGATGAGATGGAGGAATTTGAAACAGAGAATGAAGGCAGAGAGACAGTATTGATTAGTACTTAAAAACATAAATTTAGACCAGAAGACACGAATTTTACTTGCTATCAAGCAGCTTTGTGCAAACCAAGCCTCCTTATGCTTCTGTTGGCCAGTTTTTGAATTGGAGATACTTAGTGACCATCTTGGTACAGTACTTTGAAATGTACTGACTAAAGAAAAAATTTAAAAAAAGAACAAGTTCATAATTTGTTTAATTTCTCCATGAGGAGAAATTAAATGACAGAGCGTAGGGCCCATAGGAATATGGCTAATGAATAAGGTGGGTAGGAATAGAGGAGAGAGAGACATGGAGTACACAATCATAAAACAGGCAAAAGAAGAGAGAAAATGAGGAAAATGAAATAAGAAAAACTGGGAAATAGATAAAAGTACAGAAGAGGAGACTGAACAAGGAAAACAAAAGGAGTAGGGAAAGGTCAAAATGCATCTTCCTGGCTGGTTTATTTTCTTTAGACTATTCACATTTGTTCCAGTCTGCCTTCCTGGACTGCTTTCAGGAAGTGATTTATTGTACAGTCTTGTATTTCCAACAGTTTCTCTTTTTACTTTCCCAGTAGCAAAGCTTCTAAAAATGCTTCCCTTCTAAAGATCCAGTGCACTAAAAGCTAGCCTTGTCCTCCAAAACGTGCCATCAGATCAGGACTCAGTAATGCTGTAGAGAGAAAAGCTCACCCCGTGGCCTGCTTGAGGCATGTTAGCTTTTAAAATTTACATACAACAGAATCTGCAGGAATTTCATGTTCTTCTGTTGTAGTAGTAGGGTTTTCAAGAAAAGTAAAACATCAGATGAAGTGAAAATTTGTTTTCTCCTGTGAAGATGTTGGGTCAGACAAAAAATATTTCCCATTAATAAAACTTCTCTTCACGCTCTCATCAGTTCAAGCTTCTTGTTGGGTTGCACTGGATTTACCCTGTGGCATTTACACTCTCTTAAATATGTAGAGATGTCTCACCCTCAGCCTCACACTGTGGCTGTCACTTAGCCTTTGTGAGGTTAGCAAGTACAGTCTTTCTTCATAAATTAATGCTGGTAGCTCGGTAAGGTCTTCTGGATGCTTTTTATCCACAACTTCCTTGGACGGGCATATTTATTCCCAGCCTTGTGGCTTCATCCTCCCTGCCTTAATATATCTCTCTTTGGGGTAACATCGTATTTCAGATTTAAGTATGAATCAATTGGATACTGTTTGATCTGTGTATTGCATGGTTGCTTTTACATTGTCGCTGTCCCCTCTACCTGCCTGTTTTCATTTTTTTCAAGTCTTTAACATTTTTCTATCATCAGAATAGGCTTTTTTCAAATGTCTTGAAAAGAGAGATGTATTTTTTCAGTATTACTGCTGTTTCCCCTGTCCTATTTGGCCTCTCATCTCTAGATGTCCTTTTCCTGAATCCCAATTTTTGTTAGTCAGCCACAAGGCCCTCAGGGCTTCCCTCTTTGTATCATATATATTTTTTCTCATTTATCATGCACCTTGGACTTAGATACCGAAATTCCAGTAAATTGCAGTCCTGTATTTAATGTGCTGCTTTTATTTTGTACGTAGAAAGCCAGGCTAGCGTACAGCGTCTCAGGCAATGTGTCATTCATCCTCAGTTTGCAGCTTGTTAATGTTATCCCTTGTCCTTTAGCTGTGCTACTGCCAGATCTTTTCATTGGACACAAATGTCAAATTCACCTGTCTTTCCCTATTGAATCCTCAATGTGCTTTCATTGCAAAGTTTTGAATCCCAGAGTTCCTTGTATGTAAAGGAGCCAGGCCAGGTGGTTGAGAGCCAGTAAGTCTCTTACAAAGGGTCTAATTCTGCAAAGGAGCTGAGCAGTATTAGGCTGTACTGGAGGTACTGGGAACTGTGTTTCTCAGGACCTCTGAGCATATGTTCAGTATCCTGCAAGATCATCTAAATACTTCAAGATTTCTCATGAAAAATGCAACCTGACAAGTGTTTTAGTTTGTTGATATGAACTTCTAAATCACTTTTGATCAGTTGGATCAAATTTTCTGCAACTTATTTTACTTAGTTGGAGCATCATTAATAGATCAGAACTCAAAAGCACGGGGCACAACACAAACCCAGAGTAAGTCCTGCCTGGATGACTGACATGTGAAGACAGTGGTAATGGGGACAGAGGAGAAGTACAAGGAGGCAAGACATGGCAGCATGAAAAACAGCAGCCTTGGCGTGACAATGGCCTGGTCACTGTTGGCATTTGGTGGCACCTTGTCAAAGGGGAGGGGTTGCTGCAGTGCTTTGGGGAAGCAGGGAGGTCCGTCGGCCTCATGCGGCACATGGTGAGTTGTCCAGCTGCTACGTGGTGGCAATTGGCCTCCATACCGAGTGACAGATGACCAAGTAGCATGTGTCTATTGTGGTGGAGACAGAGGAGGTTATGGAGTCTTACAGAGGCCTTACGTTTTCCCACAACAATGGAGAAAAGAGCTACATGAGGATGGGAGGGAACACAAAGAAGTCAGCTCCAGCCTTGCAAGCTTTAATTCTCAGCTGGGCAGTCAGAAGGAAATACCAGAGAGGGTCTGCCTTGGACAGATACAGACCAGTCTCATAGAGAAGTCTGGCTCTGTGAAGTGTCTGCCAAGAAATCAACTGAATGCACTTAATTTCACAGTGAATACATGAAGTAGAGCCAGCGAAACAAGTATCTCCTTCCTTCCACGTAGCATTATTCAGATTCTCAGCAACTTTGATGTGGCACCATACTGAAAAAAATGATTGTCAGGTTTTTTCTCTAAATGATTTGGCTGGTATTAAAGGGCCCATGGTATGTGTCCATGGCACAGTATTGTACCCTGTGAGGTATGAGAAGCAACTGTCAATGAACAAGGTTGAGGGCTGGAATGAGCTCACTGCTCCACGTGGCTGGTAAGGCTTTGCTGGGCACAGCAGTCAGGTGGCCCTCCGGCCTCTGCTAGCCCAGCTAGCGCCCACAGAGCCAGCGGTGGATCTCTACAGCATTGCATTGGTATCACCTCCAACACAGCCCTGCCTGTTTGTGAAAGTAGAGGTGGGCTAAGAGGTAGCTCAAAAGAGGAAGAGTAGACCAAGTCTAGGCAGTACCAGTGCTGCACTTATGTGAAAGTGAACAAACACACATGAACCTCTCAGGCAAGTGAAGACATAGGCTGGACAGTTTGGGAGTTCCTGATGTTACTTTGTACAGGTTGACACTAGGGGAAAAAAAAAAAAAAATATGTATTTTCTTACACATAGTTGATATCTTTAAGTATCATTCCTGTCATTCACAGTCATGCACATGGGAAGAAAACCTCAAAAGAAGTACAAATGCA
Source organism: Falco peregrinus (assembly GCF_023634155.1). Lineage (NCBI taxonomy): Eukaryota > Metazoa > Chordata > Aves > Falconiformes > Falconidae > Falco > Falco peregrinus. Next base: position 40,684,058 of record NC_073725.1, on the reverse strand, counting down.
TACATAACAAAGGGAAATCTAAACTATTGAGTTTTCATCAGACAAAATGCTTCTGAAAGGTATCTGATGCAAATAAGATACATCTCTGTCACAGGCAACTATTTTTTTTCAGCATAATGTTTTACTGTTAGAAGACCATGAAAATAGATAAGCTGTAAAACTTCTGTTTAAAAGAAAAAAAAAAGTTAATGTACCCAAAACTTCATTAGTATCTTGCTGATTTAGATGGCTGGATGAAAAAGCTTTTACATATCTTTCCAAGATACATGTTTCCTCTTATGTCCAGATGTGAGAATGTGTGCATGTTGCCACACATATAAAAATGTGACTGATATTCTTGCGTAACGATATCTTGGCAGCCAGTGGGATATTATCCAGTCACTTACCCATTGCCCTTTACAAATGCTGCAGGAAATTCCAGCTTCTTTTCCCTGCTTCACCTAGAAATTTATTTTTGCATCTGAAACCTATAATCATGTTATGATTCTCTATTTGCAAATGTTTCAAGTTGGGGGTGGGGGGGAAGCGTGATCAAAGATTTGCATTTTCTAAGGGCACCTTTTCTGTTTCAGACCTGTAATTGTTCATAATTCCTAATTACAGATTGTAAATTATATGAATGACTGCCTGTTTTATTCACAAAACCACATGTTCTGTTCAACTGAAATGCATTTTTTTGGGGCTGTAACCCCAAATCTATAAATGAATGTTAATTTTGCCTGCTGAATTGTTTGATTCTCTTATTGAGCTTTTGATTCCTCTCACAAAATATTAATGTAGTCTATATGGAAGCTTTTAGTTGAATGGGACACATCCTTTACTAACTATGTAGGAGGTTTGGAAGATACATTCCTTGAAAGAGCTGTACATGAAATTCCCATGCTTTGAGCTGTATATAGAACAGTTCTTTTCTAAAGCTTCATCTGACATTGCAGCAGTTTGAGATTTCTGATGACTCTTAAGATAACAAGATATAGGTTTAAAAAAAATCCATTTCAGAGCAACAACATTACCCTGATAATTTACTTTAGGTTCAGAGCTATAGCTTTCTGTTTGATCTGTGCTGAGTATCCAAGACTCAGTGTATGAGGGAACACAGATGCTGCTTGAATATTTTTGAAGTGAAATACTTAGTGGGTTAGGAAATGCACCAATTCGTGGCACCAAGATTAACAACGTAATGTACATTTAAATAAATTGTGAGCAATATTCAACAGGGAGAGACAGCATTTATCAAGTTGCTTTTTTGTTAAATTGGAATAGTTTAGAAAAATGAAACATCACACATTTTTCATCAAGGAGTAGTAAGGGGAAAGGCACTTGTCTTTCTCAGGAAAGTAGCTCTTAATTATTCTGCCTTTTTATAGTATGTTTATAAAATGTACTCTGGGAAAATGTAAGTTCTCTTGGAGCTGGCCTGAAGTTGTGCAACTGCCAGGATTAATCTAATAATTACTAACAGGAGAGTTTATTAGCTTGAGTTTAGAGTCACACTACAGTGGTTGCATGGGCTTATTTTGGCTTACAAATTCAGGTAAGGTAGCGACACACTTGGTGGACAATGACGTCAGATGTTCTACCTTAGCGGTACACATATGCACCAAGAAACATTTAAAATCTCTGAAACAGTAATATGTGTTGCAGGAAAACAGAATCAGCTTTCATTGCTGGCTGTGTTTACATGGTTGTAAAGCTAATATAAACATAATATGAAACCTTAGAGGACATGATCCTAAATGTAACCTCCCCTCCTCGAGGTCATTAGATGTCCCTACAGGTAGGAATGAGGAAGGAGCCATGGGGGGTGAAATTAAGCAAACCTCTGCCTATGCCCTGGGACTGTGCTGCTCCAGCACCAAGCACCAGTTTTTTGTGGGCACAGGAGAGGTACCTACCATCAGCAGGAGATGCTGGACACCTTCCTGCAGGAGGGAGATAACTGCTGGGTGGGGGATGCAAGACAAAAGCCCTCACTGGCTTCACACTGCTCTGCTGACTGGGTAGTGCTGCCTGAATACTTTGTTGTAGGAAGCCAAGGTGAAACCTGAAGGGACCCTTTTATGTATTTACAGATACAAATACAGACAGAGAATTGGGCATTTTGAAAAGCCTCACTTCCTGAAAACTTGCTGTATAGGTTACACTGTCTTGATGATTATTGTCTCTAATATGTGCATGTAATTTATTAGACATATGCTTTGACACTACCCAGCTTTTAGGAAATCAGGCTCAGATGTGGTTTAGGTAAAAGTTCTGACCAGGTCATAAGGAAGAGCATCACAGTTCTCCAAATGACAGATAATTCTTGTCTGGAAGTCGGCACCCAAATTTGCCATATCTAATATTGTCACATGAGATTGATGGAATTAATGAGTTTGGGTAATAAATGTTATAAAGATATTGCTTTAATTGTACCAGTAATTGATGCTAATTTATTTATTAAATAAATGCAGTAGCATAATGGTAAAAAATGAAGGAAATTAATTACGATTATTTTCATTCATATGATATCACTTGCTTTCTTTAATAATGAGGACTACAAAATGATTTGGTGATTCTCACAATTAAACCCGCTCAGAAATGATGGCAGAATTTTATCTTGCTTTAGATTAGAATTATTTCCTTTTTGAAGCCTTCAGTCAGTCACCAGTGAGAAAATAATATAGTATGTGGCATTCTGCTATTATTTGCTATGGCCTGTCTCTCAGACAGCCAGATTTCCACATTCGTGTGTCTGTAATGCTGAAATGTCAGCTTAGATGCATTTTTCTTCTGCCTTATGTCCCTTGAATAATAAAAATATTGGTATTAATATACTGGCATCACTAAAAGTGCCATCCCTTTCAGCTGACTAAAATGAGTCACTGACTTTTCTTTTATACACTGGACATCATATCGCTCTAGAGATCAGTTTATATGACAAATTAGCTGTCATTCAAGTAAAAATAAATCTTACCAGAAATACCTTCCATGCTGTTGTCCATGTTGACAAATAATATAACAGAGATGATGGATAATGTGGGTTCCCATTAGATTCTGATGATATAGTTGTATCTTATCTTTGGACTTTCTTGGGTAATTTTATCCTGTATTCAAATCGGGTTTTACTGTCTCCTCAGTATCTGCAGCTGCCTGGCTTTAGTCTGTGAAGGCCAAGAGAAGGGTCAAGAAATACTGGCAATTTAAGCTAAATCCTAAACTCAGTAAAATTACATCGGCTTTACCCAAGACATAGGAAGTGAAGACCTGAGCTTCTGTGGGTGGGATAGCTGCTTGATGCATGAAAATTGCAGCAGAACAGTGCTGCTCTTGGTGAAAAAAATGCTGAGGTGTGGCTACAGCTGCCCCACAGCATCCAGGCTTTGTCCAGGGTGAACAGAGCTTTGCTGGCCATTCTTCTCTGGATTATATTTTTCTTTTTATAGTGAATTTGACTCAACAATGTTAAACAGCGTCAGGATGAGAGCACCGAGAAAAATATGTCCTTTGGCAGTCAGAAATCATTGGGCAGATGGCAAGATACCCTCCCTATCAGTGTGGTACAGGAATCAGCAGAGAACAGACCTGTCCATAGCAGTGATGGATAAAGTAATGTCAGAGGTTTTTGTTATGATAATATAGTTGAGGCATGGACAGAGATTCCTCAAGCCTGGCCTTGATCCATCTGTTTTACTCATATTGTTGGAGAGCTGGCCAGCACTCAATTTGAAGTTTAACTGGAGTTTATCTAGAGATAAAGTGAAAAAGAACATCAGTTAAAATTATTTTTCTTTAGGTAAGAGGAATAAAAAATTAAATCTTGTAAGGCACAGGCCAGAAGAAGTAGTTAAAAGTGCTAGAACAAACAATGAGGTGGACAGTCTGCAAGTTCTAAAAAAAGATTAATGCAGAAAGATGGTATGGATTCATAAAAATAAATCATGTCAAGCTAACTTGGTTTCTGCCTTTGATGAGATAATAAGCTTCATAGAAAAGAGGAATAAAGAGGACATATCTCTTGACTTCAGCAAAGCATTTGACATTACTCCACATCAGAAAAAAATCGGTGTGGTTAATGCTTTTGAAATTGTTAGACAGATGGCTGACGAACCACAATTGAAGAGTAATTATTAATGCAGCTCAGGCAAACTGCAGAGTGCACTCACATCATAGACGGACTGGTGTTTTATCTAGTATTAAAGAAATACAGATATTCACCATATCCCCACAAAAAATGGCGGTAGAATGTGCAAGTACGGCCAGAGACTCTATGTCACGCTGTATGTCCAGTCCAGTCTGACAGCAGCACGCTGCTCAGCATGGCTGAATATGGCAGAGGCAGTGGAAGGCAGGTTTGTGAGAAGGAACTACTGAATTACTGACATAATTACTAACTAATTTTTCCTATGCTGCAGGAGACTATGGTACAAATCACGATAGGGTCCCTTGCAGCAGTCCTAAACCATTCTTCTGGTTTGCCTTTCAACTCATTTTAGTCTTTTCTTCTGCCTTACCCATTATCTCAGATCCACCATGAGCTCCCCTGAGTTCCTCTGCTTTTCTTGCTGTGTCACCATATATAGTATGTTCCTTCCCAGTCCTTCACTAACCTATCATGTTCTTCTGTCCTGACTTTGCACTTGGTGCCCCCAAAATTCTTCTGTCCCATGAATTCTTGCCATTGGTGGTATGCGAGACCCCCTGCTGCTGCACCGTGCTGTTATGCTCATGCCTTTCCAGCTGCCTTTGGTTTCATTGTCTCTGGTACTCCAGAACCTCCTTCAGAGGGTCCAATCTCCACAAAATTCCAGGAAGCCTCGGAAGTCAGCTCCACCACCAAGCACTGCGGTGCTTCACGTTAGAGGATCAGACACTCATATGTGATGGTCTGCTTGTTCACTTGCAGTATTTCTCATCTGAAGCTGGTCCATGGGTTGGAAAATGCTTTGGCCAACTAAAGGAAAAAAAAAAAAAAAAAAAAGAGAGAGTGTATCTTGTTGCTATATTATATTTCTGAGGATGTCAAATGATACAGACCTGCTTCCAACATGACTGAGGCATGGGTCAGTGCCTTGCAGCTTTCAGTAATGTTTCTTGAATGTCCATGAAATCACTTCAGATTATGATCCCCACTTTTAGTCCTCGTAAGGCTTTAGGTTCAGGACAGCTGTTCCTCTGGTACCCTATCTGTTTTTTACCTTAAGTCAATTTGCCATATTTTTCTCGCAGTTATAACTTGTCCACTGTCCCTCATAAAACATCTCAGGCGGTTAAAGGGTTGGAAGTTTTAATCCTCATCAACAACAGATACTTTTCTCAAGACAAATACATAACAAGGTCAAACGTCAAAGATTCTTGTCGTAAGCCTCTCTTTATTGTTCATTTTTATGCAACATATTATAGTTGAATATTTTTCCTCAATAATAAGCAAACAATAATGTCGTTTCACTGGTTTTTTTCCCTTCATCTCTTGCTATTTCTTGCATCTCAGCTGTAAATTCATTAAAATGACTGGCTATTAGTGATAGAATTTTGTACTTTTCCCCCTAAGGAGTCTCTTTCAAGTCATTGCCCTCCTGAATCCAGTTTACATGTCTATGTTACAACATTTGATTTTGATTGAAGTAATTGATTCACATGTATTCCAAGATAGATAGGTAAAAGACTTGAGTTGGAGAGAGACATTAAAGAAGTCAACTTTAATTACATCCCCTGTACCTTTAAACGTATGCAGGTGTCAAATGTGCAGGAATTGGAGAGGAACTTTTTTCAGGGACATAAGACAAGGGGTAATGGCTTTAGGCTGAAAGGGGGTAGATTTAGGTTAGATACAAGGAACAAACTCTTCATTATGAGGGTGGTGAAGCGCTGGAGCAGGTTGCCCAGAGAAGCTGTGGATATCCCATCCCTGGAAGTGTTCAAGGCCAGGGTGGATGGGGCTTTGAACCACCTGATGTAGTGGAAGGTGTCCATGGCCACAGCAGAGGGATTGGAATGAGATGATCTTTAAGGTCCCCTCCAACCATTCTGTGGTGCTATGATAATATGAATGATATGATACTCAGCAGGTAACACTGAATAGGTGTTCTGCAGCTGTCAATGAGGCAAATAGTTTCTGCGTGTCTGTAAACTGAACCCATCAGAAATTAAGAGAAAAACATGATTATGCATTTAAGACGATCCTGTAGGCACAGTAGTTCTGTGGTACAGGAGCAAAAGTTATTTATATTCTGGTGATACATCAAATATGGACTCTGTATTCCTGGTATCACTGAAAGTTGAAAAGATACTTGGCTCTTGATTGGATTAATGAAGAATATGTTTTTAAATATATTAAAAAATAAAAGCCTGCCCATGTTCTATTAAAACACTGTCTATCATCAACAGTATGAAGACATTTGTATAAATAATTATTTAATGGTTTTTATTTTAGAATTATTTGTACCTATTTCCAGTATGTGCAAGTTTTCAATGTATTTTCATTGATTCACATAATTTCATTATGTTTTAGCAAGAAACTTCTCATTGTTGAATGTTGATCCTTCTGCCTGCAATACCCTTGAGATTTAGCCCTCTGAAAAGGTTTTATGAAATTACATTGGATTATTGAACTTGGTGTGTGCATTAGCTAGTTTAAGCTAGTTTAAACTGAATTTCAGGATTGAAAGGGGCTGAAATTTCCCATAGAATTATTTTGATTCTCTTTCCACCCATTTTTCCAGAACTTACAGGCCTGTATTCTCTTGCCTGAAGCATGTGCATTCTTTCTGGTCTATCTTAAATAAGAAACATTTACTGTATCATTCTGTATAGCAGTTTCATTAATCAAGGGTTTGATAGAGCAATTCATACAGCTCTTACCATCTTTTGTGTTTTGTTGATGAATTCTTCCCCAAATAAGGAAATCTTTTTAAGGGTAAATGCTTAATATTCCACCAACTATGCTGGCATCATTCAAGAAAGGCTTTTGTAGCCTGAACCAAATTCAGTTCACCAGATGAAGTGATAAACAATTGCTTCATGGGATACTGGTTGATGACCACTTTGAGAATTTGTCACTTGTTAAAGTAGCTTGATTGACAGACTAAGTGTTTGAACAGCACTTATATGACCTATGTCCGAAGTTACATAAATGCTCACATATCCAATTGTCATATACCAAAGTAGCAATTTATGTTTTCACTTTGTGCTTAGGTTCATATTACTGATTTATGTTCAATTCTCACAGACTGTCTAAGAGCAAATAAAATATGGGAATTTTAATGTAGTAAAACCTGCAGTTTAAATGTTTCTTGAAAGTTTAATTTACCTTAACTCAAATGCATTTATTGGAAAATCTGGGGATGCTCAGACCCTGTAAATAGATTAAACTGTCATTCATGTGGTAGTTGCAGCTGAGCTTCACATTTTCTGCCCAGAAGCAAGTAGCCACTGCCGTGAACATTATTTTGTGAGAAAATACTCATTCCAGTATTATCAAGGCAAATAAAATTATTAATTATATTAAATATTAAAATGTTTAAAAGCTAATATGTAATTTCAAAGATGCAAGATAAAAGCAGCAAAATCCATTGTAACAAGATAAATAAGGACATGGAGTTAGATAAATGAGGTTAGCACTTAGATTAATACAATCAGTTTGATACCATCTGGTTGGTAATCTCTGGTGAGGAAGACTTAGCAGTTAAGGTTCTTTACAATATAGGTCATAGTTGACCATTTCCATCAGGAAAGTTCAGACAATTTTCATTGTAGTTGTTATAACTGATTTTGAACAGTTAGTCTTACACATTGCTTTTGCATGTAACAACTACGTGGAACATCCTAAGAGAGATACAGCAAGGAAGTACTATGTGCTTGATCTCAGAGAAAGGAGAGATGGTGAAATATCTGATCTTTTTCTGAAATCCATTCCTCCAGGTTACGATATTATCAGCCCACATCCCTGTGAGCTAGTTCTCTTTCTTTGTTCAAATTGGGAAGTTAAGAACAGTACTTCTAATCTAGGTACCATATCTAGGGGAGCTTAAGGAAGAGCATGAGTTGAAGCTGACTGAAATTCCATCTGACTCATCCTGCCCAGTATCAAGGGGCACGGACTGAAGCAGGAACAGGTTGGCCACCTGCAGCTTCAAAAATGGATTGCAGCCTTAGCCTCCTGGACCACACACAGAAACTGATGACAGGGAGAGGGAAATTTTAAGGATGCTGAAGGGGAAGCACAGCCAGGGAGTAGGCCAGGCTCCCACCACTGCCATGCCAGGTCCTGGTCAGAGAGAAGACTGAGGTGGTGGAGCAGGTGGTAGAGTCTCACTCAAGAGAGGCTTGGGTTTGCTGGCCACAGATCTCAGCTTGTGAGACAAGAACCTTCTTCCTACAGTGCCTCCTGCCTACTCCAGTGTCTCCTCTACCCACTTCTCTTGAGCCTTCCCTCGTGCCCAGCATCTCCATCCTCTGCTGTAGGCAGGGCAGAGTAAGGACTGTGGGACCACTTGGGAGGCACGATTTTATTTCTGTGGTATTACATTTCCCTACTCCGGCCTAAAGAGTACAGTGGGATTTCAGGAATTATGGGTGCTTGGCAAATAAGACTAAGGAGGTTTATAAAATACAGAGGGCAGCTGGAATTACAGGGTGAAAAAGAAAAAATGGAATCGGATCCCGATCTCCAAAGACTTTAAAATTCCTCTTTGTAGCCATCACTGTCAATGCTTCAAGCCTGTTCTTCTGTCGCAGTAGCAGAGCAATGGGAGAGATGTTACAGGGAGCATTTAGATTTTTTTTTCCTTTTAAAATATGAATGCAGTGATTTTATGTTTTAGTCTGACTTCTTAATGCGTAACTACGCTGCCCAACCAGTACTGAGGAGCAAAGTTGATCTCTTCCTGTGGTTATAAACTACACTCTGTAGCATCCTTTTTTGCACCATTCAATTCTGGCTGGTGACTGGTGCTTTTCCATCTTAGTCCCAGTACCTGTAGTGTCATTTATTTTTACCGCTTACTTTTTTTTTTTTTTTTTTTTTTCCCCACAGAATGATGTATGTGGATGATTTTGCTTCGATACGGAATCGGAACACTGCAGTCTGTGTTCAACCAAGAGGTAGCTTGCTCCCCTTTATTTGAAGAATTGGAAGTTGCTGAATGCAGACATATTTGTTTGATAACATACTTGATGTCTATACATACATATAGTTTAAAAAAATCTCATGCCTTTGCAATTCTAATTTTTTATTTCCCAGTAATTCCTTTCCAGATGCTTATATTATGATCATAGCCAGAAACTGACCCGTTTTCATTTAATCTGTCTTCTAACTGTACATTATGTTAGCCTGGAATAAATCAAAATCATAGAGGTTTCCCTAAAGTCATGCAGAAATGAGATCCTCTTTTCCTGCTTTCGGGTTCTGTGCTACACCTTGCAGCACAGAGAAGAAGAATGTTAAAATTATGACTACAGTCTAAACTATGAAAATGAAGAATTGGGTGTGAAAGCTATTTTTTAAAAATTTATTCATGATAACTGCAATATGTGATCCAGTTTCCATATATTGGGAAAGAAGCTGGAAATACATAACCTTATAACTTACATCCCACTCTGAGTCTTTCATTCCACAAGTGCATCCAGTTTTGGTTTCCAAAAACACCTCTTCTGGCCATTTGTTCTCTTGGTAGAGTCTTGACAATGTCAGAGGAAAAAGCACAGAAAATGGGAACATGACATCATGGAGGTTTGAGAGCCGAGTCAAACCACACAAGGGCAGATCTTGCTTAAGGCTACTTTCAGGTCTGTCTGTGGAGACGAATCCTGTTTTCCAACAGATGATTAGTTTTCTTTGGGGTTTAAGGGTCTAAGCTAACCTTTGCACAGCTATAGACCATATCTCTGTTAGCCAGTAGTGAATCTAATGGGAGTGGATTAGTAGAGTAAAACCATTAGTACTAAGGACACAATGTTCACACTACACATATTTCAGGAGTTTTATGGCAAAACCCCTATAGACTGGTCCAATAGACTGGTGTTCATCGACTACAGGTTGGAGTACAGTGCAGGCAGTCCTGGAGAGAGTCTTCGGATCCATGTGCTTTAAGACTATAACATGAACCGAAGCTCATTAGGTGACCAAGAGATTTATTTCAAAAGCACACTCCTGATCTGAATGAAAACACTAATGCAGGTGCACAGTATGAAATCTTCTACCAGGTCGTGAGCCTCATAAAGTTTGAGGGCTAATGACATTGGCGTTGAAGGTGTAGTCTATAATATCGAAGAAATTGAGAATATACCTTAAATCATGCCACCTCTTGGGTTTCAAGAGCACTTTAAAAGCTATACAGTTCATAAGATATATTTTGTATTGTGCTATATTTTAAGGCCTCATCCATTTCTCCATGGGCAATTTTTAAGCAGGCAGGGTAATTATGCTAAAGTGCTAGTAGTATTTGAATCACACAGTAGACATTTTCATGTTTTTATGCAAATACAGATCACTGCTTATCTCTATAATTTAGAAAACTGTTTTCTTTGCCAAAGTGGTTTGGAAATCTGTGACTCCTAATGATACATTTTGTTTGTAATTTGCACTGGGTGTATACCGCATCTCTGAGCTGAAGAAAGGAGGAAAGCACAATGCTAAAGGCTATCTGAAAAGCTACTTGGTATAAACTGCTGTTGAGTGTGTATATTCACATTTGTGTGTATATTCACATCAGAAGCGTGCCCACCCCCTCTTCCCTGGCAGGTGAAGACGTACAGCTCATTCCTCTACCACAGAAACTAATAGCATTATGGCTTTAGTATTTTCTTATTTAGAGTGCAAACGTGTTATATTTACGGGTGATATCTCAACAGCAGTTTATACCACGTAGCTTTTATTTCCAAAGCCCTCTGGAAGCCCACTGTCAGGCGACTGCCTCTCCTCCCTCGTGCCTCAGCCACTCCCGTTCCTGGGGTGGGGGCTGTGGGAGGTCAGTCATGCTAGGGTCTGCAAATGGCACGATTTGAAGTCGGGAGCAAGGCCTGGAGGGCACGAGGCTTTTCAGATCTGTAAAGCACATGCAGGGGCTGTGTTGGTCGGTTCATGCACTTGGGAGCCACAGCGATTGCTTCTTCCTGTGGCCCCATCCTCAGCACGAGCACAGATGCCAGCTTGAATCCCAGGGATGGAGACAAGGTGTGTAGGGGTGTGGAAGAAATGCTGGGGGGCACGTGTGCCGGGTGTTGAGAACAGCTTTCACCTGGGACTGCTTCACCTTAAATGTTTGCAATGAACTGTGTGATGTTCTTTCTTCTGGGAAGCTGGTGAGCCTCAGTCTGGGCGGGTACAGTTTTGGTTCTGCACTGCATGTATTGATGGTGGGGAGGGATAAGAGAGGGGACATGCAGCATCCTTTAGCAGACATGTTAGTTTCATGGTAGATATGTGTGACTTGTCTCCTAATGCAAAGTCTTTCAGTCCACATCAGTTTTTTCTCTTCTGGCTAGTTCCAGTGTGGGATGGTTTTAGGAGATGTTTGCCTCTACTCTCCAAAGAGTTGGCAGCATTATCACATATTTCCTCTTTTTCCAGTCCAGAACACTTTCAGCTCTGCTCTGAGAAAGGTAAGACGGGGAGGGTTTCTTAGTGTGAGTTATGGTCCTTCATATTTAAGCCTTGTTGTCTTCGATGAAAATAGATTCTGCCTTACACGTAGTATTCCTGTCCTTCCTTACACTGCTATCCACTGTGCTGTGTGCATTCAGCTTTTGGGTTTTTTGCATTTATAATTAAAAATAATAATATGAGTTTTTCTGTCAGATAAGTTACTGCTGTCCAATTCCACCAAGTAACCTCAACCTTAGACATAATGGGATTTGAGCACTTGAATGCTAACCAGATTGCTTCAGATATTCATGTCCATGAACCTCCAAAGTTGTGTTTTTCTTTCCAACCATGACCATGAGGCTCAAAAGGATGTTGGGGATATTTTTTCTTGCTGTTAGAAGAAGGTTTTCTGGAAAGCATTCATTTTCAAGTGTTTCATGCTGTGCTACTACTATGAAGTTTTGCCTGCATTGACAGTGTGACTGTTTTTCCCAGTGCTGCTCTGTTACACTAGAAGGCACAGCCCAGTTTGATAAGTTTTTCCAGCTTTTATGTGAACTGTCATAGTATCTTATGTAGCTGTAACATCTTATTTTCCAATTTGTGTCTTAGTCTCCTGTATTTAATTGGTTAATTTTGCATATCTTGACCAGTATTAAGCTTTTCCAGTCACCTCAGCAACAGAACAATTGAAATTGAACTCAATAATTCTGATTCATACATGCCTTTGCTAAAAAGACTTTTGTAGCATGGTACTCTGTGGGTAGTGTTTACTAATTTTTATGTTGCTTAGCAAACATTAAGGCTTGGTAAGATGTATGTAAAAATATCACAGGCTTCTAAATTTACTCTAAGGTAAAAGCTTTTGTCTGTTAGATAGAATAACCCCAGTATGGTTATAAAAATGACTGCTGAGATAGCACCAGGTTCTTATGTGGTATGTTATTGCCAAAGATGATTTTCAGCTTCTAAGATAACCAAAAAATGTTGAAAAGATTTTAACTATCTCAGAATTTACTCTTTCAGTGTAGTGAATGGGACTGTGTAGAGTGAACATAGCCAGACCTTTCTTTTTCCAGATATTCAGATTTAGGTCAGGTGAGCTGTTTTGGAAATGTACGTTTTGGCAAATTGTTTTGATTTGAACAGCCCAATTATTTTGTTTAAGTATTTTCAAAATGAAATGTTTGAATTTGACTGTTAAGAAATACTCTGTACTTTAACTGCTGAATAGTGTTGACATGCACTAGAAAGTGTAAACATTAAAAATGCAGTGTTTTGGGTAAAGCAAAATGTTTCCTTATACTTGTTTGTGTTTTACAGTTGTCAGCTAGTCAAAATAATATTCTTTGGTCAACCAAAAACATATTTTTTTGTTGTTGTTTCGCCTCCTTGTTCAAAAGGGTGTTTAATTCCTTGTTAAAGAAGAGACCTGAGGGCTGTTGAATAAGACATGTAATTTCTTTTCATCACTTCTTCCATTTTTAAGAAAGAAAATGCCAAGAATCCCGAACTACCAAGAATATTGAACACAGTAATGTGTTAATTCAGTTAATATTTATAGATTCTCAGCTATTAAATTGAGTGGTAGTATTTAATACCCAAAGAAATGCTTTACTCTGCAAACTACAGTCTATGCTATTTGAGTGGGGTAAAGAAAACAGTAAAAACAATGAAAACTTATTTGTTTATTTGGTTTTCAGTGGGATTACATTACCTCTAGTAGAAAAGGAGTTTGCAAACTGACATGCAGAGAGGAGCAACATGGCAGTAATATGCTGGGACTTTCTTTTAATGGCAGTGGAAAAGCTACATTTCCCCCCCCCAGCCCCAGCATAGATTTTCAAGTGCTTTATTTCATAGCCAATGCAGAACCTGATATTGTTGTTATTTGAACTATTTTTATCAGAGAAGGTTGATGAGATACAGATAATCCAGAAGAACGTGTGATGATGTCTGCCGTTTGCACTTTTGCATAGCTATGCTGCCATGTCTTCTGCCCTTCCTTTCCCATTACCAGGTAGAAGCACTGAAACTGTCTGAGAAAGAAAGTAGATGGAAGTTGTGATCATGGTGAGAAGTGTTCTGAGAGGCTGCCACTCATCCTTATTTACGTTTCAGATACTTCAGCATCATACTTAAAACATGTCAGATTTTCTCTTTCTATTGTAGAATATTGCTATACTTCCAAAGGGCCTTTTTTGTTTATGTATCCAGGGGACACACATGAGAGATTTTCCTTGAAGAGGATTTTTCTTTTGTGTTTAGTTGTGTCAAACAGTAAAATCAATAATCCTTATTGCTCCCCAAATCAATGAATGCTGGCCCCTACTGCTTTGGGGACCCTAATGCTGGTGCTGTTATCACTGCCCTTGTGACTTCAGGGGCTCTCTACCAGCAGGATATTGACTGCCCTTCCCAGCTTGAAGGGCAGGAGAGCCGCCTTAATTAGACCTGGAAGCTTATTCTGAAAAATGTTCAGTTGATGTAAAATGTATATTATTTTATTTTACTGAAAACTTCTGCAAAAATTTTCATCCTTCCATCTGTCCAGATTTTTCCATTGGAAGTAACTTTATTAGCTCTGAAGGTCACCCATTTTCATGAAATAAAACAGAATTCCCTGCTTTAATGAAGTAAACCAGAATTCATATATTTGAGGGGGAGGTTTCATTTTCATATCACCTGAGTTTTAACTTTGTCATTCTCAGGCTTTCTTTGCTACTGGAAAGGACCCAAGACTTTAAACATACTTTGCTTTACTTTGTATTATTCCTCAAGTTCTCAAAATTGAGGAATTCTTAGAAGTTGGTAACACAGCAAGTGAGGGAATTAGCTGGGTCTATTCCCTGTCAATCATAGGCAACTGGGCAAGAGAAGTCTAGTCCAGAAGGGACTGCAGGGCATCATATCCCACCAGCTACACCACAGTGAGAGGAAAATGAAGGAATGATGTGGAAATCATCCTATAAGCACATTGTCCAGCCTTATATGTCACTCATTAGCAGAGATATAAAAAAGGATCAGGGTTTCCATGAAAGGAAGGAAAAAATGAATTTGAGATTTATTGCCTGAATAATTTTAAAAGCACAGGCTTTTTTGTTTGTTTGTTTGTTTTCAGGCTTTTGTTGATTTTGCTTTTGATTTTTCTTCAAAGTTACCATGATCTGGGTTGAGCTACAGCAGCACTGTGCCAGCTGAGTATGGTTATAAAGCACTTTGAGTGTCATGTAAGGGGCTTTCCAGTGTCTGCTGTGTAAGGACATGAGGTCTGGTAGCAGGTGGATTAAATGGGCAGTGAGGATTGCAGAGCACTTCCAATCCTTGGAAGGCTGAGTGGCGACAGCAGGAAAGGGAATAAGGAACCTGTCCCCATTAGTCAGAAGGCAGAAGTCTTGAGATGAATTATGACTGCAAGGGAAAAACGTGTACTTGCAAAGTGAACTGTGATGCTTGTGTCCCACTGGGAAATGTGAATGCCATTACAATGCTGCTTTCCATAAATAACACATAAATTAATGCATTAATTTAATTATTTAACTTTCAACATTTTCTCACCTGGCAGAATGGAAGTGCTGGTAGAAGCTTTGATAAGCACAAAAAAATCTGTGCTACTCTTCTTTTATGAATGACTTTTAGTCACTGGAAAGTCTCAGACTATTAGGCTGTACGGAATTCTCTTAATAAGAGAAAAAAACCCAACCAGCAACATAGGATTGTGGGGTTACTCATACAGTCTCACATGAAATTACTGCTAACACTGATGTCTCTTTGAGCTTTCTAGGAATGATGCTACAATTTTCTCCTTCCCACAATTTTGGGAAAATTGCAAGCTACCAGAAATAACCAGTAAAAAAACAAACAAACAAACAAACCCATATGGTTCTTTTCATTTTTTTGGAGGTTTTGGTTGCTGTTTTTCATGTACCCATTCTGCTTCTGCATGACCAGAATCTTGGAGTCATTACTGAAGTCCTTCACTCCCCTATTGACTTCTAATGGGATAATTAGGCAGTGTAAAGACATTGGACACAAACTAACTTGGGTGGTGATCTGGAGCATGTGTGGTATCATTGTGTCAAATTAATCATGGTCTATTGTCATTTCTCAGGCATACTCTGAAGGTTTCAACCAGAGTTAAAATCTAGAGGGTTTTTTGTGTTCATTTCTTCTGCATGACCGTGACTTGGCTAATATTCTATGCAGTATGCAATATCCTATAACTGTCTTGGACTGTATAAATAATGGAAGGCATTTGCATGCTGACCTGCAGTTAAGTCTGTTTAGAGCAGTGAACTTGCTTGCTTGGCTTGTTAATATTCTAGTTCCCTAGCAATCAATCTGCTTTGATATTTCTGTGACCCAGTAAAGTATATTTTTCTTGGGGTTTAATTACGTTGTTTCATCTCCCTTTATAACTCTAAAATTCAGCCTGGCTTGATGGCCATTTGGATCATAATACGTGGACAGCACTCCTTCACCTCACCCTGTAGTCACTTGGCTATGCAGCTGTGGAGGTCTCGCTTTGCTGTCCTGGGCGCTGCGGAGGTGGTTAATCATTATTAAATGTGAGCTGCTGTCCTCCACGTATCCCTGGGGTTTGTCTTTCTCAGGGTACTTTTGCCTTCTTTGTATTTGTGTAATTTAAAGCTCAGTTCCTATGTACAGAAATTACTGTTTTTATATGAAAATGCTGCTATTATAAACAAATACCTCAGCTACTATAAAACAAACAGATAAAAAAAAAATAAACATCCTGAGTCAGTGGAAGTCGGTAAAGTGCAGACACTGCCTTAGGCTATCTGCGCACAGTGCAGGCTTAACCTACACATCTGTTTTATCTCCTTCCCACCCCTACCTCACTTTTTCTTTTTTTTTTTTATGAGGTCACTAAAGACATTCTCTGTTTCTGAAAGTAATTTTTGGTCACCAGTGATAAGCAGAGTAATCTTTCCCAATATTTCTGGTAGTTTGGGACTTTAACTTGAGGCAGTGGTATGAAGCGAGCACCCTGAGCAGCAAACCGCTGCCTCACAGCATGCAAGCAGGCGAGGGAGCGAGGAGGATCCCTTCCCAGACCTTGGACTATTAATAGCGCTGGGAGGTGCTTGAGTAACTGTCTTCCTGTCTGCTAGATGAGATAAACGCTATGTTTATCTCATTGAAATGTCATATTAGTTTATAATAAATATTTAAACGTGCCAACAGCTCCAAATAATAGGTCAGAGAGGTATACTACTATGATGCAAAAAACATCTGTATCATACACCAAAGTGTCTTACTAAGTGTTTCAGATAGGACAACGGACTGGGAATTGTCCCCTCTGCCAGTCTGAGCCCCCCGTCATGCTGCTCCTGCACCCCCTCTGCAGTGGCAGACCCAGCCTTCCCAGGGTGCTCGCTTCTGTCACACTGGGGCTTTGAAAGGGAAGGTCCTGGGATTCACCCACTCTCAGACTTTGCAGCTTTCTTCTCTTCAGAGTTCCGCTGTGTGCAGTGGATTAAGGGGCAGCAGACACCTCTACAGATGGGCCATGGTGGAGGCTGTGGTGGGAACACACGTGTGGAGCTCCTGCTGCACTGCAGTGAGCAGCTTCTGCCCTGCGTTCCTGATGGAGCCAGCCGCGGGCCTGCTGCTTCTGGTGTCTCAGACTGAGGGGTAGCTACCCTGAGAACAAACGAGGCAGAGGAGCTAGTGAGCCTGAGGTGGGAGGAAGATGCCCCCCCCTCCCCCCCAACGCAAGGAAAATGCATTTGTCTAAGAGACGCAGGGTGTTTCATAGCACATAGTTCATCATAGCACTGAGAACATGTCCAGGGTCCTCCCAGCCTGCTCTGTACCACCATCTCTCTGTTCACCTGTGAATCTTCAGCAGGAAAACAACTAATTGCAGCTTTTCTGGGTCTTGCTCCCCCCTTTTCCAGGTGTGTGTTGCAAATTTGCTATATAAAATGCATTGGTGGACGGTTTCCGTCTTAACTTCAGAAGCAAAAGAATTTTCTAGAAATTGTTTTGATCTCCTTGGGACGACTTCAGGGCAATTTATTCATCCAGAGTTATGTATCACACCTTCTCTCAGAGAACATCTTCCCATATATTTTGTTAAGTTTTTTTAAAAACTGTGGACTGACTGAACTGTTACTAAAATAAATGGCAGTGTACAGTCCTTTGCATCTATTAGAAAACCACAGAAATCACTGAAGTCAGTAGAAAGCCTCTTACTTGGCATTGCATAGCCCCTAAACCCCCACTGCAGGGGAGGGACAGGACTCTCAGCTGATGTGTATGTAGCCTGTCAAGGAAGAAAAACTTGTGATGGCATTACAGTTTTCCCTCTTATTCATGCAGACTCATTAATTTGCTAAACCAGAGCTTTCTGAGCCTGGCAGATCTATTAATCTGTATATTTTCCAGTTTGCCAAACATTAAATTACCAGAAAAGTAAATGGAAGCTCTCATTTAATTCTAGTGCTTAAGATCTCCTAACATAATCTAAAAGTGCTTGAAGAAGCAAAAGGGAGTAACCAAAGCCTGTGTCATCCCTGAGCTTCCATTCACCTCCCCATAAGGGAGCAGCGTTCCTCTTTGGAGGAGCTCTGCGCACACGCATTAGCGTAATTTCCTCCGACAGTTCTCCTGGTAGAGGGGAATATTCTTCCAGTTATTGTATCTCCAGAGGCATCCCTGCATAAAAAGCATGTCTTCACTATTAAAGGAATCATGTTAATGGGCCTAAAACGTTTCAGTCAGGGAACTGAGAAATTTAGTGAGGATATTACATTGCAGAAGCATTTTGTTGTTGGGATATGTGCACATGTGGGCTATTGACTCATCTGTATTTAACTTCTCTCAGCCTTTGACTTGACCTTTCACTTGACTCTCACTCCTGTCATTTTTTGGTATGAAAAAAATTTAGCCTTTTTTTTGACCTGTGTGAACTCGTAAGTTCTGGTTGCTCACATATGTAATCACAAAGCAAACAAAGCAGCTGTGAAAAGCTCCCACTGAAGGAAGCAAGGCTGTTACAGTGCAGCCAGAGACTGTGCAGCATCCTACTCCTCTCCAGCCAGCTCTTGCTTATCTTACAGATGCCCTTCCACATCTTACCCCGTGTGGTATTCCAGGTGTAGCTTGTAACAGGCCATGATTTCTCGGTAACCTGATCGATATGTGAGTATGTCCCAGTTTAGACTGAAGTCTCTCTGGGAGAGCTGCTGGGAGTTCATTCATCTTTGTAGGTCCTGTTTTACACCCATACCCTAGATGAAAACCCAGGAACATCATTCTTTAAGAAGACATTAGTGGGTCTGGTGCCTTCTAAATTCTTAAAATAGAAAGTTGTCCTCTTATTCTGAATTCAGTTTTCCTACCTAGTGAAATTTTATACAACCAGGAGTAAAAAATCTTCTCTGTAAAGGATTCACCAAGGTTCAGAAGCTGTTGGAAAAGTTGGTTGGGTTTTCTTCTGGCCAGAAAATTCAGCTTGGCCCTTGGATAGGGCTATTTTTGCCATGCTGGCAGGAAAGCATTTTCTAGGTTCCAAAAAGGGATTTCTGGAGAAATGTAGTGTAGTCCATACCTGTCACTCTCGTAATATCTCACATTTTTAAGTACCATTTTATATTATGAATAGCCTTACTATCCATTCCTTTAAAACAAATCGGTAGCTTCTCACTCTTTAAAATACTTCTGCTGTCTGTGTCTCAAAAACCGTCCTTACAATTAGCATTTTTGAACTGTCAGCAGATGACTGATCTCTCATCCTAAGGGTGGCATATTCTCCTCATGGTGATGATTTCCCCTGTTTCAGCATTGTATGTCATGTACGCATTGCATGTCTTCAGACACGGAGTGGTCTAAAAGTCAAGACTATCATCGTAGTACCTCTATGACCACTGAACTTACTGGAAACTTACAGGTGAAAAGAAGTTCTAGGAAGTGTTTGTAGCTATCTGCTTAACTTGTAGCCTTTTTTATGACCCTTTTAACTGACAGTTTGAAACTTTTGTTATTTCTGATCCTACCAAAGTAATTTTCCTTTTAAAGTAAATGGAAGGCTTGGCATATTCAGACAAAAAAAAAAAAAGTTCTTATCATAAATGAAAAATCAACAGCCCCTTCCCTTTTATTACAATAACAAAAGTTTACTAATGTACTCTTCATTCTTGTATCTCTGGTGACCAAAGTAACAACTAAAATTAAACTAAGCTTTATGTATTATTTGTCCTGAACTTGCTTGGCAAGGGTGGAGGCTTGGACCTCATATAACAAGAGAACTGATTCTGGGTCCATCATTTGTGTTATGTGGTTGATGTTCATTCTATAAAAGCAGAAGGCTCATGAACATGCAGGACAGCCTTGGCCACCAAGTGGTAGTGAAGTGAATGAAGGTATGGAGGAGTGTGGTTTAGCATGCAACGCACCTTGCTCTTCTTCTGTATGAAGCTGCTAGTAAGGACAAAACATTATTTTTTTTTGGCTGTTGCTCTGTAAAATAAGTGGATGTAGAAGCCTTAACTTACAATGGGCATTGCTCGTTAATTAAGAAGATCCATTGATTTCTTCTTAGTAAAGGACTGTTAGCCAATGTATGTTCACTGCTAGGGAATTAACTGAATTTGGATAGAGCCTAAGATAAGTGAGAAGAAATATTTTTCTTCCCTGGGATAATTTTTCTGTCTGATTCTTAAAATAAGTATTATATATATATCATCTGTTAAATTATTATAATTGCTAAATTATTGTAATTTTTAAATAACTGGTTGCAATTTTATAGCAAGAATATTAATTACCATATTTAATAAAGTATTTATCATTGCTTAACAAAATATTTCTGAAATTTTTGGGTTGGGAGAAGTTCAAAGATGAGAGTTCAATAGATCTGGATCTTGCCTGAGGAATTCTTTTTAAAGGAACGCTTGGCATGTATTTGACAGCTTACCATTAAATGTACGCTTTCAAATCATCTGCTGGTGGCATGGATTTTCAGATCACATTGTAACAATGCAAGTGCCTGGAACCCTAACCTTCATGATACAAAGATTCAAAAATAGAGCCGGTGCTATTTATACTGCCTATTTGGCTATGCATGAAATGATATTGAATAAAAGGCTTGTGTAGAAATCTCTTTCACATTTTCATAGCAAATAATGAGCATACATTAAGAACAAATTACATGTATCTGAACTTAATGGGTGAGGTGTCCCAGGCTTCTGCAAATGAATACTAATGGAAGGAAGCTGTAATATATATTGAACATTTAATTAACTTTTGGGGCAAGGCTGTCAGTGCATGACACAGTGGCAGCACGTGTAAGAAAAGCAAACAAACAAATAACCCCCCAACCTGTATTTACAAGTACAGTTCCAGAATGGGAAGCAAGAGACATTTTAGCAGCAGTTTTTCTGTAGAAGAATCCTGATGCCTCCGTGCTGCAGTGGCTGGTACAGATACATGGAAAAATGTATATGTAAAATCCAAACGGGATTGTCCTTTGGCCCCTGTGTGTGTGGCTTTCTGTTTTCAGTTTTCTTTTTCACTAGCATTTCAGTGGACTATGATTGAGATGGCCATGGGTTTACTATGCTGTGTCAGGAACAAAATTGAAGTGTCTGTGACGTGTCAAAGGGCAGAGCCATGTGGCGCCTCATCGGGGTCTGTGTGTGTACAACAAGAATGAACCTGCATGCAGTCACCCCAAGTTTTGTAAACCTGCAGTGACTGCTGATATACAGCTGATATTTTCATCCTGTACAAGTTGGTATCACCTGTAAATGGAGAGGAATTGGGAGTTCTGTGTTTGCAGTCTCTCTAAATCACTGTGAGTACATTACATTATCACATTAGGAAATGTATATAAAATACAACTCTGGCTGAAGCTTTTGACTTTCTGGAAAACCAGCCGAAACACTGTCTCAGTGAAAGCAGAGTAACGCCAGGAAATAATCAGCTAGGATATATTCTCATCAGCTAGGCTATTTCCTCATCATACAGGCAGTTCCTGGCAATGTCAACTACTGCAGCCTATGACAATTCAGTCTAAGTCACTTCTTTGTCTTGTGAGCAGCATATTAAGATATAGTATGTAAGTAGTGATGCTAGCGATCCTTGCGGTCTCTACTAGGATACTACTAAACAGCTTTTAGTCAGTTAATTGCAGAGTGGAGAAGGTGCTGCATATGTGTTTGTTATTCAAGAGGTTTCTTTCACAGTCCATACAATGTTTGGCTAACTACCATTTTCAGAGTCACTGGTACAGCAGTGAAATAATACCGTGTATTTCTAAGGAAATGTGAAGATGTGAGAGACAACCCAAAGACCAGATAGACCAATTACTCTGTATCAAAGCTGAGTGAATCCCCTGATGGTTAGCTGATGTACAGCTGGGGGTTTATCAGCTGGGGAACTGCAAACAAATTATAAAGAGCACCTATTCCTAGGAGCTAAATTTCCTCTCCATGTTGAATTTTGTGAGCAGGATTGCATTTGCCATGAGTAGCTGTTGATTCCATCTTGTCCCATTTTGTTACATTTGGGAGCGCTGATTCATGATTTGGGAGAACAGCTACATTTTGTTGAGCATTTCCAAATGTATGGATTTCTGGTATAAGTTTGATCTTTGAATGTAGGGTAAACTTTCCATTAAGTGTAACTGCTGTGTTTGTTGTCACTGAGTACGCATTTTTGCTCAAAAAGGTTTTGATCTTTTGGGCTGAAAACACTGCAGTTTTTGGTTGTGATGACTCTGTCTTACTGGTAATCCGTCAGTAAGTGCTATGTCTCCCCCAGCCACAGCCTGGCCCCAGTCCATCTCCCGCAGAACTGCTGTGGTGTTGTGGGACAGGGAGGCACAGCAAGGCTCTCCAGCCTCAGAGTTCCCATGTCCTCTGAGGTTCCCTGGTACTTTTGAGGACTTGCAGAGTTTGGGTATCCAACCCTTTGCCCTGTTGGGGATGAGGAGAGGCAAGCCTAGCTTTCTGCACTTGTCCCACTTTGCAAACACAAGCACTGATGCACGTACACACAGCCAGACACCACCACTTTTCCTAGCTGCTGCATAAGGAATAATTGTACCAGGGACAAATTGCCCTTAACAATCTCCTTTTGCATCTGTATGTAATGTCCCTGGCCGCCTTTCTAACACAAAGTGCAGTTACTTGGATTCACTTTGTGGTGTGTGGAGCTTGAAATAAATTTCAGGAAATGTTCACATTTACTGTTTACATACTCCAGACATAGCAGGTGCTGTAGTCACCATGGGAAGCAACCTCCTCCCCCAGAGCAGCACTTTCTGCCTAGAAATGTGGGGTTGGTTTTGACACAGTTGTAAACTTGGGCAGCTGCTGGTTCTCTATTCTCCTGACTCAGAAAAGAAAAAAAGGTTTTACTTTCTGGCATTAACTAGAAAAAGTCAGAGATGGGATGACATTCTTCAGATTTTGCCTGGGGTAGGGAAAGGAGCTAGTAATTTGCTGCAACAGCATTATTCCCACCAGCAGTAACGAGCCTCTACATACCAGTACGGGAACTGGCCCTCAACAGTTCCTCATCAGCATGTGAGTGTTTTGAGTGAGGTGGAGAGGGAGAGATTCAACGAGACTGAAGGGAATGTTACAGTCAAAGGAGATCACAGCCTCACCACCCAAAATGTGAATTATGTCTTATCAAACTGGCAGAAAAGCCAGCAAGTAGTAAGTCGCATCCCATTTTATATAGCTGGCAGGCAATAAACAGCGGTCAGCCTGCTGCCTCATATCACTCACTTTCTGCAGGATCTGTGGCTTGACTGCCTTTTATTACCCGCTGGCTTTTCTACTGATTTCATAAAATGTGGTTTTAAGAGCTTTCACGACCTCCTTAATTCATCTTGCAGTGCCTGTGTGTTTCAGGGACTTCACTATGTATATGTGATCTAACTTGATCAAATACAATGAACTGTAGATGCTGTGGCGCTTGTGTGGTGTGTAGAAAAACAAATATTGAACAGAAAAGAGAAGGTAAATCAAGAAGTCCCTGCTAATCTGACAGGGGAGTACAGAAAGGAGAGAGAAGAAAAAACAGTAAAAGGTTGCTTAGAGTGCAAAACTTACATTTATAATATGACACAGAGGTCAAGAGAGCAATGATATTTTGATATGTAAAATACACACAAAATCATAGTATGTAAGCTTATGTATTTTAGATAGCCTTATACACTTTACACTGGCCAACACAGTGGTCGGAAGAAGATTTCCCTGTCAGCAATTCCACAATTACCAGCTGTGTGCAGGAGTCGTTGCTGGTCTGTGGGAGAGCCCGGACCTGCCGGGCTGTATGTGCCGCTGGAAGCAGTGGGAATTGGAGCCCAAAGGACCAAAATAAGCCCAGGGTTGTATTGAGGCCTTTCTCTTTGTCTTCACTGTGAATTAAATCAGCTTTTGCTGCTAGGTTTAACTGGGTCAAGGCTGGATTTTTCTTTTCTCAAAATAAATATTTTCCACCTACAGGTATGCCAGATACTGGCTTACAAATGTTTCCAGTCAGAAAAAATGTAGGATAGATTAGGGGAGAAAGTGTAACAGCACCAAGGGAAAAAAAATTAAGTAATTGAGTTCTTTGTGTGTTTCAAAAGCTGCTTTTTCTTCGAATTTAACTCAGTTATACTGATTAGGTGCTTTTGGTTTTCTCCCTCACTGTGAATGTAGAGTTCAGTCATTTTTCTCTTTCATACAAAAAGCATCCATTAAGACAAATCTCAGTATGGCTCTGTAATATGACTTGTGACTGTCATGAGACATCCCTAATTGCATTCATGTCATCAAGGATTTTTTTTACTAAGTATTTGCCTAGAACGGTTATGTCAGAAACATTTCAAAAACTTCTTGTTATTACAGCTGAAATATAAACCCAAACCAAATAATCCAGAAAATATTTACCTTACTGTATTGAATAATTTGGTGTAATATAGTTTAATTACACTGTGTATTGCTTTCCCATAATCATTATCTTCTGATAGGAAACTAGGTATGAACTAAAAGGAAGAGGCATAACCTAATCTGTATAATTTCAATTAGTATATTATAGAATCATAGAATCGTGGAATGGTTTGGGTTGGAAAGGACCTCTAAAGGTCCTCTAGTCCACCGCCACCCCTGCAATGAGCAGGGATGTTTTCAGCATCTTGTTTCACACTGATTTTGTTGTTGTTGTTGTTGAGTCTTACTCTAGTGTGCGAAAGTTTGGCATCAAATGACTGGAAGTGATAAAATTGGTCATTTTTCATTTTTGAAGTCTTATTTTCAGCTGCACTAATAAAATTCCCCAGCCACTAGGAGCTATAGTGTGCTGTAATGAACAGTCTCGGGAAACAAGTATCTAATTTTGGATGTAGATGGTGGTGGAAATCTGGCTAAATGAAAGCTTTTCCAAGCAGAACCGTCAGGAGGAAACCATTGCTTTCACCAATGAGGTCTCTTCCATGGAACAGAGCTTTTCATAACACACTGCTCGTGCCACCGACAGCCACTTATAAATCATAGGAATAATGATCGATGGGGCGCTACTGAAACAAGCTTCACAAGCTGGAATTTATAAGCTTCATCCCAGAAAGGCGGGTGCAGCCCAGCAATCATCAGAGCAGCAGCAGGAGACGGGTGGCTTCATGCTCCAGACCAAAGGGGGTCCCCAAGTCCCTGCTCTTCCTATAGCTCATGGTCCCCCAGGCTTCCCTGGGGGAGTCTTCTGCAGTTTGAGGTACTCACCTTGTGTCTGCATGCACCACACATGCTGCCACATGTGCTGCGCTCTGTTTCCGATTCAGTCATTTAACCTATTGGTTTGAAACAGAGTTGTGCAACTCCAATCTTCAAATTTCTGGAAGAAGCTTTGTTCTCCATTTCAATATTGTAAATGCAGCGTAATGTCAGAGCTTCAATCCATAACCAATGAAGATAGGATTCTCACAAGTGCTTGATATCAGTTATTTGTAACTATGGAAATTGATATACATTTAATGTTTTCAGTAAACAGTGGGTGTAGATTTAGGCTAAACCTGAACCCATTTGAGAATCTCAGACATGTTCTGTGAGACAGCTTGTTCACAGCTTATACCTAAGGTTAGACTCAAAAGTAACTACGAAGAAAACTAAACAAAACTGGCCTTTTTCTGAGGAATTGAAAACCTATTCATTGTAAGGGTTGTGAACCCCTGAAAAGCAGAGGTACATAAAAACAGGACCCTAGTTTTAGGCAGCTGGGTTTGAAGAATATTGTCTCAGATCTGTGCAATAAACAGAAAAAACTTTTGTTCCAGTAATCTCAGATGAATGGCAGCTTTGGTACGTACCAGACAGTCTTTGAAAAATACGGCAATAAAATAAAGGGAAATAACTTTGGCCTATAGGTTAAATTGTGCACGCTAAATAAAACTGGGCACACTATCATTCAAGAAAATAGCACAGAAAAGAGGGAATTTCTTCTTGCTGAATTAAGAGAGGGTATGTCTTGAGGATTTTCTTTCACTGATTGAGACTAATTTGCAGGTTATCGAAGTGTAATATCTGAGTCCTGCAGAATGTGGCCCTTCTGTGACACATTTTTAACGTATCAAGTTGCTACGGGACACCTAATAAAACAGCAAAGAGCTTGCAGGATACTCTGTGGTGTAGCTAAGTTTTTTCAGTTGTGTAGAAAGTGATTCCTAGATTCAAAATGCTAATCTGTAGCATTTGACATCTGTCACAGGGTGTCAGATTTGGAACCCTCTGCATAAAAGGCACTCAAGTCCTTAACAAGCTACCCTCGTTTTGACAAATGCGCTGCTTCTACCTGCTACTATTTCTGTGTGAAGAGGAAGGTGACAAAATGCTTCAAGTTAGATGACAAAAATATCTTTCTCTCTGTTCAGTAACCTCCATGCACCTGGTCTCCATGGTGCTGTAGGATGGGGAGCTCAGGAGGCAGACAGCTTTAGTTACCAGTCTCTTCAGCGTGCCTCCCTGTGTGGGGATGGGGCAGGCAGAGGTTAAGCAGCAAAATTTCTGCTGTTACACCAACAGCTCTCCTCCAATGTTACAGCATACTCAGGTTCAACTGAAGAGAAAGATGGGAAAAAACCACTAGCAAAACTCTAGAGGCCTTGCTGTTCACTTGCGAAGGCAACAAAAGAATCTCTGCATTTCATTTTGCAAAACTTCCATAAGAACCAAATTACTTGGTTGTTGGTTTTTTTTTTCCCGCCTCTGTCTGTAGATTAACTGGAGGAAGGAGAAGAGAGGGGGTTCCTGTGCTTTTTTGCTCCTCTTGCACATACATATTGTGTGCACACTCCTGCGTCACACACCATGGCCATAGACCCTTCCCCTCTCCTCCTCTCCCCTGTCCCAGGGTCCAGAGTGATACTTCAGGAGCAGCTGCAGCAGAGAGTGAAGTCAGGAGACACTTTGGAGAAACTTCCTTGTACCACAGTGGGGTTATATGGCAGCAGTTGCTCAAAACAGAGCTTTCACCTTGCCATAAGCCACACTCCTCCACCCTCACCCCCTGGCTTCTTTGCAGTGCTACAGGAGCCCACATGAAGCTGAGTCTTGCAGGAGGTCTTCTCCAGCAGGCAGAAACCCCAGCAGGGTCTGGGGGATGGAGCTGGTCCCGGTCACAGCTCTGTGATGCTCAGTGGTTGTCTTGCTTGGTGGCCACTCTCATGAGCAAGGTGATGCTGGCCAATCTGGCCATGACAGCATTTTTCTGCTCCCAATCTGCTTTTGCATTAAAAATTTGTGCTTTATTTTTCCACTAAGATTTTATTATTATTTTTAAAGGGCCTAATAGCCTGTTGTCAATCCAGAATGAAAAGCCTAATGTTTACCATTCTGGGGGAAACAGCTAGGGCCTATGTGGAGGCCATTATTCTCCAGAGGTGCTGGTGGCAGCGACTGGTGCTGAGTCTCTGGCTCTGCTGTGCCGCAGGGCATACTTGGGCATGGCAGAGGCGGCTGTAGAAACGTCTCACTGGCACAAGAGCCATCTGCCCTATCCTTCATCAGACTCTTCCAAACTGCTCAGAAGAAAGATGCCTTCATGGGTTGAGTGAAATACGTTACGTGTTTTCCTCCCAAGATAGTTCATTTAAGTAGTGGGGCATTTTAATAAAAGCCCAGGGAACATGCATGCATTCTTCAATGTTATTGGAAAAAGTCTAATGAGCTTTAAAGCAGCAATATGTTGGCTTAGGCCATTGTTGGTTATTTTTCAATTAGAAGGAGCCTTGTTTCTCTGATTAACTGAAAACATGAGAAGCCACCAGCGGATGCAAAGCAGATCTGCTGTCAGCCCATCTTTGTATCCCTGCTCCCCGGTGCATTGCCTAAAGCTGTCCCATTGGCTTCACTCCAAAAGGGGTTAAGGAGCTGGTGAGAAATATGCAGAGAAATACTGACTGGTGTCTTGGCACTGTCCCCAGTGGAGAATCATAGGGACTTGAGTGAAGTGGGAAGGGCACGGCCCCAGGGGCTACCCGTGGTGTCCGTCGTCCCACACCCCCCTTCCCCCGTCCCACACACACCCCCACACCAACCCCCCCACCGCAGCAGCCCTGCTGGATGCCTTAACCTTCACTCTCCAAACAAAGATACAGCCAGTGCAGCAACCCCTAAAGTTCAGACTGGTTGTGATACACAATATCCCAACTGCCAGCAGAGTTACCACAATTGTAATTGCAATGTGTTGTAATTATTGTAAATTATAGCATATTTCATTTTGCACTCATTCTTTCTTTAGTTGTATTTGCACAACTCTCAAACCACGGGGGGATCTGTGGGAAGAGCGTAAGGTGGGTTAATGAGCAGATGTTTTTACTGCAGGGGAGGATGCATCAATAGATAATGAGGCTCTGCCAGTGCTAGCCATTGCTTTACTTCCTAAATCTGGTCAGTGGCTTGGGAAGTCAACCACAATATTTATGATTCAGTACAGTCTGTGCTCCTGTCTGCTGAGCCACTACATCAGCAAGGTTTAAGGTGCACTTTTTTTTTTTTTTTTTTTAGTAACTCAGCTCCCTTTATTCTATAAGCTCTATCTACAATATGAAGAACTCCCAACCAGAGCTGTTTTCTTTATCACATTATGTTACAAAGTTCTTCCTGTCTTCTCAAATTCAGAAGGATTGTATAGCTGTTTAAAGAAGAGTAGAACAAACATTCTGGTTTGTGTGGGTGAATTTCCATGGGAGTCAGCTTGCTTTGCATTGGGCTGCATTTGGCAGCGTGTCGATGTCTGTGTGGGGAAATTGGCACGGATTACCTCTTTATTCACTGTGTCTCATTTATAAAAGGAAAAGGTAAGTCCAAAAGCTTCTTGAAAATGTCAGACCAGTAGACAGACCAAAGCTGCAGAGATGGTTTAGTTTATTTTAGAGAAGATCTGTTACAAATTCACATTCCAATTTGGGTTGACATAATATTGTTACATGTTTGCACCATATGTTTATGATTTTAAACATCTTGGGGGAAAACAAACAAAACCTATGCTTCCTGCTAGAGGGACCTATAGGCTTCATAATCCAGGACAGAAAATTCAGATGGTGAATTGTATCTCTCAGAACATCAATCAGACCTTGTCAGCAAAGAATGAGTAAACAATGCTTTTGTTAACCTGAATTTAGTCACTGATAGTGTGTTTCCTAAAAAGAAGAATTCATTTGAGAAACAGGTCAGCAGAGAAATTAGATTCTTTTTTTTCTTTAATAGCGCACTTTCTTACCACACTTTACACTTCTAGCAAGGCTTGTTTTTTTTAATGTATCGTTTTATACATGGTCCCTAATGAGGAACTTATTTTAATTTAAAAAACAATATGGTATCTCTTGCCTGCCCAAGGAGATCAAAGGAAATAATTTGTGTCACTATTTAGCAATGGAAATATAATGGGAAAAAAAGGAGATTTCTTAATTCCTGGTGTTTTAATATGATTGATGAGAAAAATAATGCTTTTGCCCTGATATCTGCCTCTCCTTCCACAGCACAATACTGTTGTTGTTCCCATAGGGAAAGATTATCTGAGAACAAAGAATGAACAAAATATGAGGACATTTTTTATTTTCTATTTTCATACAGCTTTTACAGGCGTACAGAAGAAGGAATAGTATATGTGATTCCTTGATTAGTAGGCTATTCTATGAGGAAAGCACCATCTCTGGGCCAATGCCTGTGTCCCCCCCAGTCACTGGAATTAGTGTTCTTTGGGAGATGATGATGTTCGAGTGGAAAAACCTTTCCACCCCCAAACTGTAAACTATCATGTGAAATTGCTTAGTTTAGAAATGACTGTTCTGAGAAGCACCAAGCTGTTTTTCAGCTGCACCACCTCCATAGTCTTATCTGCAGCCATAGTCTTACTCTTGGCCAGACCATCTTATTCCCTGTGTCACTGGCTCTCACTTTGCAGCTGCTGTGGCTGGTCCTTACAGAAGTCATTGTGCTAGCCTACACCAGAATCACCAGGCAGCTAAACTACATCTCTTCATTACGTTAAGGCACCATTTCCAATATGAAACTTTTGTGGTTTTGTTTTGGCACTTCCAGTGAAAAACATGCTTGGTTGACATACACATATAATTATCCATCAGCTCAGAAAGATGAGGATAAATTGCTTTGATCTACAGAACCCATTCTTGTGAGGCTGGTGCTCCTAAGGACACTGTTTGCATCCCTGCCTGCTCACAAAAGCACAGGAGCTTTTGGACATACTGTTGTTGTTAATGTCGTTTAGATCTTGTCTTGCCACAGTTAGGGATGGAAATAGCTTCTTTGTTTGCTGGTCAGGTTACTGATGGATGTTTCCCGGGAGTGGGAAAACACAGCTTCAGTGCAGTGTTGGTGCAGTGGGATCTGAACCTGTGGGAACAGAGGAAACCTTGCAGGAGGATTTCCACTGAAGTCGGACTACATTTTCAGTCAGAGCAAGCGGGTTTGCCACCTATTTCTCAGCATCCCACTTCGACATTATTCACTTTGCGTTAGTATCTAGAAACCATGTCTGGAAAAATACACAGAATTTGGCTCTAGCTAGCAAAGCACCGAGGTTCAAGGCAGGTGCTTAAATGCTTTGCAGTACTGGGTCCTTGCAGGGAAACCCATATATATATTTATGTAATATATGGATTATATATATACATATTTTTTGAGCTGGAAGCTTATCTGGCTTGTACTTAGCACTAAACACTAATTAAATACAATTACTTAGACCTGTATTTGGGAAACACATACAAATATGAGCCATGCAAAATCAGATGATGCTGCCCTCCTGACAGACTGTTCCAAATAACATTAGCTGTTCATATTAATGGAAATCAAATGTAATAATTAGTGATTCAGAGAAAATTGGGGGGAAAATCAGAGCTACTCAGAGCATTAGTAGAGGGAAAGAATAAAGCTTTAAGATGGGTAAATTGCGTTTGATGAATGCCACAGGTGCAACACTTTTCAATACACCTTTGCTGGGCTAATAGCAATAAATGAGGCTCTGAGCTCAGTTAGGGGTGCCAGGCACTCTTCTAATAACAGTAATTCCAAAATAGTGGGTGAGTATGAGCTTAGAAATGAAAAAGGGAAATCAAAATGCTGTCTCATTCTTGCTGAAAGAAGCTTTTGACTTCTTTTAATTTTAACAAAAAACCCCCACAAAACCCAATCCTGAATTATACAACATTTTGCTGCATAACTTTTACAATTCCAGAAGTGTGATAATTATATTACAAAACAAGCTTTGGAGGACTGTGGACTTTGAATCAAACCTGACAGGATTTTAGGCTAATAAATCACTGAAGAAGGCCAGAACTATGGGGTAAGATAAAGATCCTGCAGACTCAGTGAGGGTCGGACAGGTTTTGATGGCTGTTGTGTCTTACTAAGTCTCCTCAAACTTGTCTTTTCCCAGCTTCTCCTTCATATGAGTCAGCGGCGGAAGTGAGCTTTGGGGGAGGCTGGAAGGGCGGGCAGCATCGCAGAGTAGCACCCCTACAAATGACAAAGGGAATTAAAGGCATCAGGAGCACTTGGCGGTCATCAGCAATAATCTGGCTCTTGACAGTACTTACACCCAACTAGTTATATCACCTGTGCTATCTACATACTTGGCTTTAACAGCAGATTCGGGGGGGAGTGGCTACCACATATGGGAGAATTTACAGCCAGGTTTTTGCAGCATTCCTGGCTGAGATATTTATGTTCTGCCATTATACCACAACTAATTTATTGGGAGCTGTTGTGAAGGTGATAAAGAGATGTGGAGGACAGCAACACGTTTCGCCTAGCAATATGGTAAATAACTTGGCTGCTTTTGAATACCATGGGTGACCGCATTTCTTCCTTAGATATCTAGTTACTTACATTGATGAGCATAAAGCATCTATTCTGCTAGTGGAGGTAAACTTTCATCTACCTGAAAATACTTAGCATTGTCACATATTTGAAACAGAAGAAGGGATGAGAGGCTGGGGACTGACGCAGCAGGAACTCGTGGCTCTTGCTGCGCTTCAGCTGCAGGTGCAGCACAGGGCTGCACAGACTCACTCTGTGACAAGACAAGGAAAAGCTGTTATTGTGATCATCTCCTCTGACTTTCTGCCTACTCCACGCTTCACTTCTGAGTTGCACATGATCATTCTTTCAGCAAGCCCACAACTTCCCACAAGTACTAGAGCATTGCTCTGGATTCAAACTCCAGGCTCACACAGGATTACCTGGTTCCCCTTATGCTGTTTGCTTGGGGAATCCTGCTGCTCCCAGTTTGTGCCAGTGAGGGTAATGGGGTCTGCTATGTGGGTGTTGCCAACAGAATCTGTGCAGGTACACCTGACACACTTTAGTCGTTGCTTTTGCAGAGTGTGGTCTCTTCTCTCTGACTGTTCTTGGGTGACATTGTGCAGGATTTTTAAAAAAATGTATTGTTATTGCCCTTGTCAAAATCGACTTGTTCAGGAAAGTAACTACACCATATTCAGAAGACACTTTTTCAATGTTTTGTTCCTCCAACTGTTTGAAAGCAATGATTTACAAAGCCATAGTGGAATGGCAAATGTAGATAAGGAAACTAGCCTGCAGGCACTTGCCATCTGCATTTAACTGTAATATAAATGCCAATTAATGCAAATGTTGACAATTTGTTAGCTCTTTAATACCTGCCTGGACAATAACCCAAAAAAGTCAGATGGAACTTCATTAAAACTACTTTTCAGTCCAAAATAGTTTGTTGCTTGCGCAGAGGGACTTCCCTTCAACAGCCTGGCTGTCCTCCAGGTTATGGTTCAGGGGTGTTTGCAACTACATTGGGAAGAAGAGATGGTTGTGAAGCACTAACAGCAGCTGCCAAGTGTAGAAATTTCACAGGTGGAAGGTATTGGCATGTGTTCCCCAACTTGTCCCTCCTTGCTGTCTCCTGGGATACATCACACCTTCTGCAAATAGATGGCTGGTGTTGGGAGGAGAATGAATGTGGTGCTCCAGAGCTGAGCTTTCTGGTAGAAGGTGATAGTCTTTTCTGGCTACCTCTCCGTGATAACTTCACTCATAGCCTTCTCCAAATGCTTTTCCCTACAGAGAGCACTGCTGACCCAGCAGCTTGAGAATGGTGCAGTGTACCTGGGTTTGAACTGCTGCAGACTCCCTGGGAAAAACACCCATACTGGGTGTAGTGGAAGTGCCTACATACTTCAGTGCTTTCTATTCATGTCAACAGGTGCTGCCCCACATCAAAGCTACTGTCCACCAAGGCACAGGCTTACAAGGTGAGATGAGAGCTGTCTGTCTCTGCAGCAATGTGACTGCGGCTATGTATGTTGCCCCTTTGGCCAAGCAGGTAATTTAGGAAAACAACAAATGAGAAATATGAACATTGTCCTTTGTGCTTTTGTGCTCTCAAAGGCATTCTCCGTGTAATCTGGAAGGTGTGGGTATATGGCTTTGTCTCAGATACAGAGGAGGGACAGATAATCGAGATTACTAGAAAGAAAAGTGAATGTACTGAATTAATTGGCTTAGCCCATATAGGTGCATTGTCACAGCTAAGTTTCATTTCAGAGTTTTTAACCTCTGCTTACATGCTTGAGCATGGAACTATTCTTCTCAGCTGGAAAATCCTCTGCTTCAGAACTTGTTCTCTCCAAATCCAAAGGCTGAAGTAGAGCATCAGTCACGAGTATCTCCCATGTCTGCTGTAATTATGTCTATTTGAAATCTACATGCTAAAATTAAGAGATCAAACTCTGCCTGTGCAACAACCAGCAGCTAATGGGCTCATAGTACAGAGCAAGCAGGTAGGCACCTTATTTTCTGTTAACTGCTGACAGTTGCTTTGGCTCATTCATACTTCCCGCATGCAATGGAGCAGACAAGTTGGCAGTATTTTGTGGCACGCCCTGCAGCACTTCATCCATGCTGTCAAATGTGGCATGAAACCAAGCCTCTAGCTTCAGCTGGAAGAAGGAAAAGCAACAGATACTCCTAAAAGAGGGGTTTATTTGTTCTCTGTTCTTGTCTTTTGAGGACTGTGGTCAGCCTTGACAGCTGAGTCTGTAAACTGCATATGCTGTAGAAATGGTTTTCAGCTTATTAACTCCAAAAGCAGCAGAACGTATGGTTGAATTTACCAGTTTAGAGATCTGGGTTTAATTACAACCTAAATGCGTTACAGAAGTGAATGCAGATTGATGTTGCAGAAGGAGGCTGCAACAGCAGAGACAGTCCGACTCTGTCTCTTGGTAGCTGTTTGATGGGAGGTAGCTGCAGGGATGGCTTTAAGATTGTCACCAGCATGTGCTGTGTTGCTGCTAACACTCAGCCAGGTGAGGTCTGGTGACCCGATGCAGAGCTGGGTGCTAGTCGTGGCTGCCAGTGAGCAGCCCTCTCCGTACGTGTGCCCAGGAGAGCTCCCGACCTCCCAAGCGCTCACCCCTTCGCTGTGGGATAAAAAGTAAATTCAATTGTTTTATCTGGAGTCTAGGGAGAGGATGTACGAAATCAAAGTAAAAAACATTGCCTTGAAGTCATGCTTTCTTTGAAAATTTTCCTCACTTGCAGCTGAAGTTACTCCCTAGACCTGTGAGGAGTCTCAGAATTTGGGAATGACATCTGCCTTCATGATACAAGAAGACTGAACCTGCTAAAACATGCAGGTGCTCTTGGGGCCAAGGCATAGGGAAAACTGCCCTTTCCTCGCTCACAGTCACTGGCAGAAGAAACCTGATGGGCCTTTCTGAGCAGTGTGCTGGCCCTGGGGACTCTGGCCACCAAAGCACCCCTGTGCCGCCTGCCCTCAGCCACTTGCTGGCTACGCAGGGATGGGGAGCGGTCAGGTCATCCACAGCTTTCATCCGCTGTCCATGATGATGTGAGCTGCTGTCACTGATCCAAGCTGGAAACAGTGACATGTTTCATGAAAAAGGCAGCAGGTCTGGGCATTTGCTTTACTTCCTTAGACATGGCAAAGATAATTAGAAATCACAACCTTTGCATTTAATTTCTGAGAAGGTTAAAAAACCAGTACACTGTTAGATTTTGCAAGAGGTGAATGTACAAAAAAAATAACAGGTGTATAGAAAATAAACAGATTCTATAGCATATTTTTTGCAGGCACTAGATATCATGCACACGTGTCTGTTTTCTTACTTTGTTCAGTAACTAATCTGTTTTGGAGACAGCATGTATAATGTGGCTTCCTATTGCCGGAACACATTAACAAGATTTATTTTTTCCAAAACTTGGCTGCAAAAGATTAAAACACTAATGACTGTAACTTGCATGCTTCTTTTTTGAAGTTTGTATATGATACCACACCTTGACACCAAAGCAAAAATTGTCAGTGTTAATACATTAATGAATATTTCACATATTTGTATGAAAGAAATCTGTGAGTTAACAGTATTGCAATAGGTTTAATTAGGAGACTATGCTTTTTAATTACAATAAGCCAGTGTTTCATATAGAGTGATGACGGGAAAGCATTTACATGAGTCCTACCACGTTTAGGAGTGTCTGTCTTTGTTCTGCATTGTCATGAGAAAAATGCCATTATTTTTTCCTGTCTTAGATAACTTATACACAAAAAGTTTCATAATAATACCATACTGAGTCTGTGAAAAACAGTTGTGATATGTTACCAGTCATTTATGAAGGGAATCTTGGAGAAATGCTCGGAGTATAATACTTTTCTGTACTACCTGTATTTTTTTAAATAACACAATTATCTTGGTTTGAAGATAACACTCTCCTTTTCTGACACACAAACATATGCACACAGGTAGATTCACCTTTTCAATGGATAATGGAAGGCTTTTTAATCTAGCACAAAATAAGCCAATGCCTGGAAGCTGTGGCTCATGAAATTCTAACTTTAAGTAAGTATTTTTAGCACTTTTAAAGAACAAAGATAAGTACTGGTGCAGTTTCCTCAGAGAAGTGCTAGATTTTCCACCAAAGATATGCTCCCAATACAAAGAAATGTAATTACAAGTTTTGGACTTTATGTAGGAATTACGGAGGAACTGGAGAGATTCTCTATTATTACAGTATTATGCCTACAGTTATGCAAAGGGAGCAGGTGACAAATTACCGTGGCTACTTCTTTTGCATTCCAATCTATTAATTTATTCTGAGTACTCAAAACACCACACAATCCTTGTATTTTTGGTTCTTGCCAGCATTCTTCTTTTGTTTGAGCTCTCTAAAGTTGTTACTTGGGCTTTTTGAGTTTTCCAGATGCAGTGGACTATATAGTATCCACAGCAGAGCAACAGTCAGCCTGGAGTATATTGTAAGGCAGATGTTCTTCAGTAGTCAGTGGGTCTTCTCTTTGGTTTGCTACTTAATGCTCCTGTTCTGTATTCCATAGGAATAGGTCTACTTGAAGTTGAAGAATAGCTAGGTGTTTGTCTTCAAAGCAGCCTAAATGCCATTCTATAGTGTGATCAGTGGCAGTCTGAATGTCCCTGACTTGCTGAATTAGGAGAGCCCAAGCATGAGCAGCAGGACAAGAGAGCTGGTGATGGCTGCTTTGAGCTTGGAAAATAAATACAGCAAAACAAACAAGTGCTAGTTGAGCAACGGGGAAATGTAATGCCTGTTTTGACATCCTTCAGTTCATTAAACATCTCAGTGACTAATGCTGTACGTGAGATGGTAACTGGTATGTGTACTCTTCCCCCCACCCAAATGGACAATTTTATCAAGTACATTATAATGAGAAAGTATGAGTCACTAATAAATAACCCCTAAGTACAAGCAAGGAATAAAGGATGTAGTACTAGCTTAACATAGATAAATTGGCATAACATGACTATAGTGTTTGTTGTTTTCATTAGCTACTGGATTTGGTTAGTCTTGTGTGATTGCAGTGAGTAACTGGTTGCTCTTGAAAAGCTGAAGGATTCTTAAATATCGCCTTGTTGAGAGAGAAAGTAGACAGGTACAGGTACAAAAGCTAAGGCTGAACACTTTGCAGTTATATGTTTCTCTCCCATAAATAACTGCCCTTCCCTAGGACAGTTGCTGTCTCCAGGCCTGAATTATACCTGGGATCTCCTGCCTCTGCTGAGGATGGAGTAAGGTCACACCACTCGGTATGTCTGGGTCCCAGACTGGGTCCCCCTGCCCAGAGGATCTCTCCTCCTGTGCTGGCTGCCCTTTGAGTCCCTCCCCTGAGCTCCCACAGCGGGTGTTATGGGAGCACGGAGGCACTGGCCACAGATGGAGTCGGTGGCAGCTGAGCTGTCTGGCAAAAGTGTGTGGTGGACTTTTGGGCACACCAATTATTCTAAGGGAAAATATATCTTTTTTTTCTTTTTTCCTGGGAAAATAGTAAACTTTTTTTTTTTTTTTTTCCCTAGCAGAAAACTTTAAAGGGACATATAACAGCAACATGAGGAAAAAATGTTAAAACCAGAATTTATGACCAGTTTTAATGAATGGTCTGCTAGAATTGTCTGTTCATTCTCTAAATTTCACAAGGGCTACTTAGGTGTTTTAAGAAATTTCAAAAGATACTTGGATAGATCATGGCTATGTGTGATTCCTTTTTATGCCATTACAGTCCTTCCTCATATTCTTTTATAGAACATAGATCACCAATAGATCACTGTATCGTCAGTGTCTGGGATTTCATGTGTGTGAAAATGTCAGATTCATAAAATGCCATGCTCAACCTGAATTCGTACATCAATCACAAAGGAGTTTCATTAAGCTCACACTGTTAAAGGAATGCAAAACCTTTAGAGGATCCATAAATAATGTAAAACTATTGGAAGGTGATTGAAAGTCACCAGGATTTCTTCACAACAGTCCAAACAGATTTGTAGAAAGCTGAGAAGTCTATAATTGCTTTTTATTTTTTTTTTGAAACCTCATCTAGAAAACATCTGTTCAGTTTGAAAGCAGCACACTTCACTTGCCAGACGTAGTAGCCTGGGATACTTGTTGGCAGGACTGAAGGATGAGTTCAGGAAGAAAGTCGTGTTGTGTTAGCTACCTGGCCATGACTGCTGAAGTAAAAAAAATTCATTCTCTGTTCATACCGCTTGCAGAGCAAAGGGTGCTACAGAGCTATATGCAGCTCTGTGTAGCTCCCAAGCACTAAGACATGGAGAATCATGTGAGGGACATGTATGTGGCTGAGGATCTGTCAACTTGCATGAGCTGTAGCCTATCCTCTGGGAATATCCCAGGTTACCGTTTTTCATTTTGCCAGTTGCTGTTGTATCTGTGGGAGCCGTGGGGCCTCGCTGGTGCTGGTCTCTGGGTGAGCCTGTGCTGCTGCGGATGAGGTGTAGCTGCTTCGTGGTACCAGATGTGTAAGCTGCTTTCCTCAGCTTTGCTGGGGGCTTTCCCTCACCTAATATCCTCAAGGCATTTGGATGAATACCAGTACCTCCTTGTAAGCTTATCTTAGGCAAAGCAGTCTCAGGGGCCACACTAGATCTTGGAAATTGTTCCTATGCTGATCCAGTGAGGACTGCTCAGGAGCTGCTGCCCTGGGGCTGGAAAGGACCATAGTGGAGAGAGCAAGCACAAATCCAGCCCTGTGCCTGGTCAGCTGCTCTCTGTGCCACTTCCACTCTGCTCTGGGTGAGCACCTGAACTTGGCCCTGTAAAGGTTTCTTTCTATACAGTAGATTTAGAGTAATGCTTTATAATAGTTTTTGCAGCTGTTGATAAATGGGTAGGGCCTGATAATGTAAATTTGTAGTTAAAATGATGCAAGTTGTTCGCACTGTTGGATCTACCAGATGCCACAGTCATGCCCCAGGAAGACGGACTCACTGACCTGATGCTGTGGGTCTCTTACACCTGAGTTATATGGTTCCATCTAGGGGGTTAGGTTTGGGTCAGATTGTTATCTTGGCCATGTCATCTACCTTCAGTTACACAAAAGTAAGCAGGCCCAAGAAACCGTCTCCTGATATTATTATTCAGTATTTTAAGGCATTCCACTGTAAGCAGCTCTAAATGTAGCAGTGACCCCTTTACTGCTTTCAAAATGAAAGATCTCTCAAGCTATAGGGTTTTTTTTAAAAAAAAGTACAGAGCTGAAATGAAATTCTCTAAGCACAGCCAGTGTCTCCTGTGCTCCTTTGCACTATTTTCCATTTTGGGCACAAAATAAAAAGTGTATCTTGGCTGTGTATAATTAATGTCATGGAACTGTGATCCTGGCATGACACGAGCTGTATCACTGAGAGCAGAAGGTAAGAAGAAATCATGATTGCTCAGCAATTTACACGGGAGGATGAAGGGGAAAGGCATTTTAAATTAATGGTTCTAAGGCCTTGATGTTGCCCTGCCACATTTCATAAATCTTTTCTGAGCAATATCTCCTGTGAAAGGGACTTCACAGTCACTTGGGGAATACCAAACAGGCACCTTTTTCAGGAGCAAACTGTTTTTACATTTTGCTTTGACATCTACCCCACAGAAGGAAGTAGCGTTTCAGCTTATACAGAACACTAAATGTCTACTGACTGCAAAGAAAAGTCCTTCTCAAAGTTATTTATCTTCAAAACAACACCTGTCCCCTTTGATAAAAAGTTGAGCTCTCCCCACTGAGCTGGAGTGCCGCAACAGAGAGCTGTCTGAAGGCTGGTCCCACTCCAGCAAAGTAGAAATGCCTCTCGCCATCTCACAGCCCAGCTGCGAGCTCATCCCCAGCACTCCATGCCCCTCAGAACACGGGTGGCTCTGTCTTTGTAGAGAGCTCTGCAGCTCTGTGTGCCCTCTAAAATCAGTTCTTGCAAGCACCGCAACACATTTCAGCCATCCTTTAAAACAACTGGGGAGCAGGTTTGGGTACCTTGAAAGCTTTGGGAACACAGCAGGAGTGGGAAATTGCAATGCACATGGTATTTGCAGTACTGATCTTGCATTTGGAGTGTTTCAGCAGCACCACTGTTCAGCACTGGGCAGTGCTCCCCAACATTTGACACCTCACAAGGTTTTCTGCAACTTTTGTCAGAGCCAGCAACACGTCTTACAGCATCTGTTGTGGGTAGAAGGTAACCTCACATGTTATATATGTTCCTTTCAGAGGCTTCTGTGATGGAGCAGATCGGTCTTCATGTGATCTGATTGTATTAATTGGCATTTATAACACAGTCTTTAGTACATAGTGAGAGAAGGATAGATGACCTGCCTTTATATACTCAGTGGCTCTTCATGTTCCTTACAGTACCGCTTCCAATGCACAAAAAGCTTTTACCTCACATTGCCTGCTCTTGGGTACTAAAAACACTTGAGCGATAGCACAAGTGACTCCCTTATGACAGTTATTTCCCAAAAATAATTCCTTATGCCTCCCTCATGACTGTCATTTGCTACAAAATCATTTCCACTATGATCTGTACAGAGCCACTAATGCATTTTGTGACTAAAAGCAACCACTGCTTAGCACTGGAATCCTAAAAAAATTGCAGAGGGAAAACAAACAGGAAAAAAATTGCACGATGTGTCCACAGGCAAAGACACAGGAAGGGATTGGAAGTGGAGGGCAGACCTTCCCCTGAGCTAACAGGGCTGGCAGCAGCTGTGCAGAGGGTCATGATGCGAGGGCCAGGTGCCTCAGTGCCCTGAGGGTCACAGCAGGCCACAGCTCCTCCGGGTCGTGTGCAGGAGGAGCAAGATCATCCCCAAGGAGGAGAGGGGAGGGGAGGGGATGCTGAGGGGTTATCAGTGGTTTCCTAATAAGCTTGGGTGGAAGTGGCCTGTATCTAACCCTGCGCAGCGCACACGCGGGAGGGCACAGCCCCACGTATCAGTCACTGCAGTCTCTGGCTGTGCCCAGCAGGTCCATTTCACCTTCACACCCAGCAAGCTGGGCAGCTGGTGCAGCCACCATGTTGTGCTTCTGTTTCGTACAAGTGTTGTGGTAAGCTGAGCTTCTCGTTTCTTAATGAATAGACAAAATTTTCTAGAGCACGCAGAATTCAACATTTATTTGGTCATAGACATGGGGATCACTCAGGAAACTGCCAATTAAGCAAAATACTGGAAAAAAACCTTCTATTTGTTTCACACAGTCCTAGAGTTTATCAAGTTATAGGAAGGTATCATGCCATAGAGACAGAAATACAGTCTGCTAGACATATGACAGGCTCTTTCTTTCCCAGAGAACTCAAAAACTTAACTTGGGGAAAAAAATGGAAGGAATGGGGCTTCAGCCTAAAAAAATAAAGGGGGCATGTTAAAAGCCCATAAAAACAGCTACAGAAAAAGCTTTCGTAATCAGGGCAAGGAATAAACTGGTGACTATATCAATGGTGGATATACAAGAACTAATGCCCTATAACTGCAGTATGACTGGGATTATATACTAGGGAAATCCTTATAATGGTAAAGATAAAGTGATTTTGGAAGATAGGGAAGTTTTGGGGGTCTCCATCACTTTAGTAACATTGTCAGGTTGGACTGGATTGATTTATGTGTGGTTGGTCCTACCTTGAGATGAGGGACAGGCCATACAGCCTATTTAGGTCCCTTCCAACCACAGCACTCCAAATGTGTTTGCAGAAACAATGGAAAAATTATTAATTCTCACTTTAATTGCAGATAAATAAAGTGTTTGCTGAATAGCGGCAAAGTTGCTCAGTGAATGTTGCTTTATATTTGGTTAAATCTGCATATTATTTAATACCCCCCATTTCTGTTCTTGTCAGGCAGCTTTCAGCAATGCCTAGCCATCTTTCTGCGTTTCAACAGACTGCATAATAACAGTTTTAAGTAGAGTGATCTGTTACTTGGATAATATACTCATTATGGGTGGAAATTAGGAAGCGTCTTTGAGAAATGTGAAGTGCATTAAAATAAAATGAACTCCCAAATGAGATTTGGGCTACATGTGAAAAAAAAAAAAAAACTTTCTTAAAAGTCAGAATTTGCAAAGATGTGGGGACTGTAAAAGTTTGGAATGAGAAGCATGACTTTTACAAACATGTGATATCAGCACGCAGGGCTAATTTCAGATGACTGATTGGGAAGGCACTTAGGCCTGGAGAAAAATAAATATGCAAAAAACCTAGTGCAGGGAATTCCAAGGAATCTTTATTTTTTGCTTAAGTACAAGGGACATTTTGAACCTATGTTGTCTCTAGTAATAACTTCAGTGACAGCAGCTAAAAATAAGCACTATGCAAGCAATGAAATTCACTGGTGTGAGAACGAATTTGACTGCAGCACGGTCCTTGTAAATTGGGATTCTGATCTGCTACCAAAATAACTCTCCTTTGCGGTTAGAAGTGCTGTCCCATAATGTAAAAGTCAAATAGATCCGGGGGGGCAGTCACTGCCTCTTCTTGAATCTTAAAAAAAATGATTTTAGTAATCAAAGGTCTGCAGGGCTGTATTGTAGGATTATAAGATCGTGCATTGAATATGTAGGCTTTTCCATCAGTGCAGAATTAAGATTTAAAAATAACCCTTTTTCTGAAGAGTCAAAATTGAACATGATTTGGGGATAGTACAAATGTGGAGCAAGAAACATCTTGTGGGAAATACTGTCCAAAGTCATAAGCATCTAGCTGAGAAAAGGTGAATGTGCCAAGACTATCATGTGATGATGGTTTTTAACTTGTGACGGCATTTTTGCAAAGGGAAATTTTTAACAATTGCAGTGAAGCTGCTGAAGAGGCAACATGCAAATTACTCCAGAAGTTGCTTTTGAAGGCCAAATCCAAATAAGGGTACAGACTTGGTCACTCCGATTGCAGCTGCTCCTTCACAGTTCAGCCCTGGTTTTGCTGTTCTGCATCGCTCTTCTGAGCTGATGTGCATCAGCTGTGTCAGCTGTGTCTGGTTACAGGGGTGTTCTGACTGTCAGTCTGATGAGCAGGGCTCACACAGCTGGGTGGCTGCAGTCCGAAAAGGGGCCTGCCCATGCATCCAGCCAGCTTTGCAAATGAGCCCCGAAACCCCGTCAGGGTGTGCAGCAACAGGCTTGGTGCAGAGGTGTGGGCAGATATTCCTCAGAGGTGCTGGAATTAAACGAAGGCAGTTGCTTTAAAAAGTGTGACCTCCAGGGTATGCAGTAGCATTCTGAGGAATTTTATTCACCACCTGTGATTTCCAGAAGCTATTTTGTTTGTTGGTGAACTCCAGCTTCTGGGGAAAAGATAAAATGGGTCTTAAAAAACCCACATCTATATAGGAAAGTGGAATCTGACACATAGATCTACCACCATGCTATCTAAGAACCTGGTAATGGTTGATTTTTGAAAGGTTTTCTTTTACCTTCAGTAAAATGGAGATAATAATTTTCCTGTCCTCTCATTCGTAGTTGGCTTTCTTTACTGGCTCTGCCAGACAAGTATGTTTCTTAACTAATTATTAGTACCAGAAGAATAGAAGCCCCCAGCACTATCACCATGATAAAATAATTTATAAAAATAATAGATCAGATGCTTCCTAACTTGTATAAAGTGAGTTAGTATAGTCTAACATGAAAAATTATAATGCTGAAAGGCAAGTCTGCAACAAGAGCTGGCTGAGTAATTCATACTTAAATTGAATCTGATAAATTTTCCTCTTTTTCTCCATTGACAGAAAGCCTATATATAGTTGACTGTTTCTGCAGATTTGCTCCATTATTCTGCGATTCGTGTGCTCTGCAGATCTCTTTTGGAGTATTGTCGGTATCGTTTAACTGTAACTGGTTGTGTAAGGCACACAGTGTTGTTTTTCTTTCTTGATGGTGTGGTGCTAATGCTAACAACCAGGACTCTGATACTAATGTTTATGGAAAACAAACTCACTTTCTATAAATATTTGAGAACAAAAACTTAGTACTTGCTTTACATGAATATTGATAATAGTAAAATATGGTGTTAGGCTTTCCAAATGCTCATGGAAAGGCTGAAAGCATACTGTTTGAAAATGTGACTGAACATTCACACTGGTTTTTTTTCCTGATTTCAGAACTCTGACACAATTATAAGCCGTGCAGTGTCAACAGGATACTTTTCTTCTTTCCTCACCCTTCTTTATGTGTCTTACATGTGAATCCTGACATGGATTTCCAAATGGGAGACTCCACCTATTAACACTGATGGTGTAAGGTGTGCTAAGGAAACCCCAAACTTGATCCTTAGGCGCATCCTTTAAGGAGCTGCATGAGGTCCCTGATGGCAGCCTTGCTGGCACGCATGCTTCTAACACAAGGCTGCTGACAGGTCAGCTGGGAGGACACAACCCCACAACCTTATTGATTTTTTAAGATAACCGCTGGAATACCTGCAGTGAGTCACTGGAAAGCACATTGTGTCTGAGTTCACTCTGTCTGTCAGAGTGCCAGGAACCCCAGCTAAGCTGTTTTTAAAATACCACCATAGAACTAGATTTTTCTAAGTCCCCAAATGGCAAAGCAATTTCAGGAATACAGCAAGATAAACAAGGAGAAAAATACGAAATCAAAACAGTAAGTGCAGGCTGGGTATTCTCTTGAAACATCAAGTGTTAATCACAGACTGCAGCAAAGAAAGGGGGACATGGAAAAATACTAAGTAATGACATTTTGTAATTGCAAATGATACGGTGAGTACCAATAACCTTCATCATACTCGGAAACCTTAGAAACACTGTCTGTGAGTGATGCTTGAGAAAATAAGAAAAAACTCTTCTTGTCAAAGAGAGTTCTTTTCCCTCTTGGTACTCAGTTTCTGCATGAATAGGCTGATGGTGGAGTAGAAGTTGCCTTTTGTGACTGTGTTTTAGCTCCTGCCTTGCTGATACCATGGAGCAATATGGTCCAGCTGACAGCTGATGGTCTGAATCTCATGTGCAGGACTCTTTCTGCAAGTCTCCCTTTGCATCA
This sequence comes from Falco peregrinus, assembly GCF_023634155.1. Lineage (NCBI taxonomy): Eukaryota > Metazoa > Chordata > Aves > Falconiformes > Falconidae > Falco > Falco peregrinus. The sequence continues at coordinate 40,639,180 of NC_073725.1, read as the reverse complement.
GTGCACCCAGGGACCAACACTTCAGCTGCTTTAGCTATGGCCCCCACCACTTGTGCCCTCACTCGCAGACGGTGCTTAGAGCCCAAATTGGTGCATCTGTGGCTGTGCATGTGTGTGTGTGTTATGTATGGTACAGAGGACAGAGGAACGTGAGGCACACAGTCACAGATGTCTGCCTGGCACCACAAGGGGAATTGTGTTCCCTGCGTGGGTCTGGCCTGCCTGGCTCCCATGATTGGAGTCCAGTCCCTCTAGATACAAAAGTTAGAACACATTTGTTCACAAGCAGTACTTTTTCTGCATAGGCCTTTCTTACAGAGAAAAAAGTTGACTGTAGGTACTTTAAAATTAAGCTGGTGTTTTATTGTTTTGACCTATGTTATTGGATCAATGCTTTTTTTGAGAGGTTTGTGGAAATAGAAGGTGGGGGAGCCGACATTTCAAGGATGTCTTTTGTACACAGAAGAAATCAAGTATAAACACATTTTGGATTCATGAATTTGTATGTTTGTACAGAGTTATCTTTCTGATTGAAATACAAGGACTGCAGCTATATGGATCTTATGCTGAAATTCAAGATACATTTGCTGCTGGTGAAAAGCAGATGCTTTTTCCTGGCAAAACACCTATAGCTTTAGTATGTATAGCATTATTGCTCATATTCTGCTCTGATGTTCTTATGCAAAAGCAGTATGTATTTAAATTAGCATTATATTTTAATGAATTAATTCCCTGTTAATAATGACAGGGTTACCAGCTCCCGTCTCTAGTTACGGAACTTCTTCCACATTTAATCTAGGAGCTTTCCTCATTGATATTAATACATCAAGCTAAATATAACAGCTTTAGATAAAGGGGCAAAACAAATGAATTTCATTCAGCCCTGCCTCATAGTCACAAGAACATTTCTTTCCTGTTCACATATCTTTGCATTGCAGGTCATATATCTCATAAATTTTCAAAATAAAGCCTGCTTATTACTAATTAAATTTGCTCTCAACAGTGCCATTGAATTCATTTTCCACTATGACACTATTGCAAATATTCCATTTTGTTGCTAGCACTGAACATCCTTATGAAGTCTTTGCCACTTGTTATTAGTCAGTAACATGTGGCTTATAACAAGATGTCTTTTATATTCATTTTTTAAATGTTTAAATATCAAGTTGCCTTTACTTTGCCCTATGTAATAAACCACTGAATGTGCAGGAGAAGGTTATTGTAATAGGCAAAATAAATCAATTTCAAGTTTCAACTAATAGCCTTAATAGTTCGGCAAATCTCATCAAAGTTTTCTGTTTGAGGCTAATTTGACAGTGGGCCTAATGTCAAGAAACAATTACTGGCCTTAAAGTGATTCTTGTCTTGATCTCCCATTTTAAGACACATCAAATAAAAATTAGAAGCAGCAAGTGAGTGGAAATGTTATAGTTAACATTAAATTCCTGAGCACGTGACGTAAGTTCATTTTACTTGCATAGCTTGAGAGGCCAATGAAATGCAAAAGCTAGGACCTGACCTCTTTGCATTGTATTTTGTAATTACAGCTTATGGGAATTAATGTAATTGTTTAGAGCAAGGATGCCGTTGGATGTCTGTGTGAGTGAGTTTCTTTGTAATTGTTCTAATGATTTTTACTAAAGCCATAGCTGCCAGCTCATAGTTCCTAGCTGGAGACTCAAAGCAAGGACATTGTCTAGAGTGAGATAGAATGATATCACACTTCTGGCTCCATCAAGAAGCTTGCTAGTAGTTGATTCTTCCTTTTGATGAGCATGGTCACCTGATGGGCTGCAGTCCATGGATGCAGAGAAGTTGTATTAATTCAGAAATGAACAGGATGAGTGTGTGTAGAGGAATGAAGGCAGTGGGTTGATTGACATTGATAACATGCAGCTGTGGCCTTGCCTCAGAGGCAGTGGGTTGGTTGGCATGGATGATGTGCAGCTGTAGCTCATCCTGCTAAGTGGTTAAATAGCCCTGAGGGGTGTGGGAGCTTGGAGGAGTTATAGGGTGATCTGATCTTGGGAGGATGAAAAAAAAAAAACCCCAAAAAAATGGCACAGACAGTAGAAAATGACCCACGGTAAAGTCTTGTTGCAGCTTGCTGGTTTTGCTTGTGCTGTGAAAATTGGTGCCCTGTGTGAGGCAAACTGATTTGGGCTCCACTTGCAACAAGTGTCTAAGAAGCATTGATTTTACCCTGAGACCTGTGTTTCTTCAGACCAAGTCAAGTGAAAGTCCTAGATCCTAGTGCTAGGTAGCATTAATGGCTTTAATAGCTTTCCAGCTTAGTGTTAATTTGCTGCTAAAATGGATTTTGGAAGCTGAATAAAGCATAAACAGAAACACACAGAGAGCTATTTCAGGATAACCAAACTGGCATGCCTTCATTCAAATGATAAGCATCTAGCTGTGTCTGTGAAGCTAGACACATCAAAATGTCCTTGTGCTATCATAAATTCTTAAATTCAAACAAAAAGAATTCAAACATTTTATTCAAAAATTTAGAAACCTGGCCTCAGTTTATTGACTGCTTGTGTGCTGTACTATATCACTTGCCATACTCTTATAGGCAGCAAATATGTCCACTTGGTGCAGTGGACCGAATGTGTAGCAGCAGGTTAGAACTTTCCTTGAATCCCAATATTTGGATGAATAGTCCATACAGAACTGTTCCTACAACATATGCATTTTCTGGTACCAGTGAAGATGTATTGTTGCAATATATTTAACAGACATTGTCTAGCTGGATTTCTGCAACACATTTGATGCTGTCCTGAACAAAATCCTTGTGTGTAAATAGGGGAGACATGGATCTGACAGATGGACCACTCTGTGGATAAGGAATTGGCTGGATGGTCGCACCGGAAGAGTTGAGGTCAATGGCTCGAAGTCCAAGTGGAGACCAGTGATGAGTGGCGTTCCTCAGGACTCAGTACTGCAACCAGCGCTGTTTAACATCTTTGTTGGTGACATGGACAATGGGATTGGGTGCACCCTCAGCAAGTCTGCTGATGACACCAAGCTGTGTGGTTCAGTTGACACGCTGGAGGGAAGGAATGCCATCCAGAGGGACCTTGACAGCCTTGAGGGGTAGGCCCATACAAACCCCATGAAGTTCAACAAGGCCAACTGCAAGGTCCTGCACATGGATTGGGGCAACCCCAAGAACAAATACAGTGGGGAAGGGATTGAGAGAAACCCTGCGAAAAAGGACTTGGAGGTGTTGATTCATGAGAAGCTCAACATGGCCTGACAATGTGCACTGGCAGCCCAGAAAGCCAGCAGTATCCTAGGCCGCATCAAAAGATGCGTGACCAACAGGCTGAGGGAGGTGATTCTCCCCCTCTACTCCACTCTCCAGAGACCCCACCTGGAGTACTGCGTTCAGCTCTGGAGTCCCCAACATAAGAAGGACATGGACCTGTTAGGGTGAGTCCAGAGGAGGGCTATGAAGATGATCAGAGAGAGAGCTGGAGTACCTCTGCTATGAAGACAGGCTGAGAGAGTTGGAGTTGTTCAGCCTGGAGAAGAGAAGGCTCTGAGGAGACCTTCTAGCAGCCCTCCAGTACCTAAAGGAGACCTACAAGAAAGCTGGAGAGGGACATTTAGCAAGGGCATGTAGTGATAGGACAAGGGATAATGGCTTTAGGCTGAGGGAGAGTAGATTTAGTTGAGATACATGGGAGAAATTCTTGACTATGAGTGTGGTGAGGCGCTGGAACAGGTTGCCCAGAGAAGCTGTGGATGCCCCATCCCTGGCAGTGTTCAAGTCCAGGCTGGATGGGGCTTTGAGACACCTGGTCTAGTGGAAGGTGTCCCTGCCCATGGCAGAGGGGTTGGAACTAGATGATCTTTAAGGTCACTTCTAACCCAAACCGTTCTGTGATTCATTTATTACTTCTGGACAATGTCACGGCACATTTCTTACTTGAAATCTTCCATAAGCGATATGATTAGCCCATGACATTCTTTGGGAGATTTTGCAAAGAATTTCATTTTTACTATCATAACCTGATTTGCAATCAGAGTAGCCTACAGTCTAAGTCCAGATTATAAAGCTGCTAATTGAGACCCTGGAAAAAGCTGGTGGGATACAAATGAAAAAAAAAAAAGAAAAAAAAGCAAAAAAAAGGAGTGTAACTACTGATCTTGAAAGCACAGAGAAAAATAGCATGCCAAGTATAAGAATCAAAATGAAAATGAGAATACAAGACATAGATCAAAGCTGACCCGGAACTGGTAATATTCAAGTGACAAGCATAACAGTGCCTGTATTGCTGTTGATAAGTATTTCCTGCAACAGGAAAGTGTTATTTACAGTTCCTATAGGAAGAGGATAGCATCAGGTACCACTTTAAGAAATGTCTTTGGCCAGTTTTTCTGACATGGGTTAAGCAGCAGATCATACTGGATGATGAACATATAACACCTTTCTGACCTTAAAATCTGCAAAAGGTCAAGAAAATGTAGTTAAAATAAAAGTGAAGAAATATGTGTGGAACAGTATTACTACACAGTTGTAGTGATTGCTATTCATTTCCACACATATTTCTTCAATTTAATTTTTAACAGGCTCTATTTCACCTACATAACTGTCCCTCTAGGAGCATGAATCCAACATTTAGATAATTAAAATTCTCACCACTTAATCTTTACAAGTGCCTAAAATGTGTAGTGGTCTATAACCTGGCACATGTACGGGGCACAGTGCAATACTGCCTTGAAAGCAGTTAGATTCATATGGAAGTTGCATTGCACCTGAACTAAATGCGATGCAGGAGTTTTAGAGTTGGCTTCATCAGTCCTGTCTCAAGGATTTCTGCACCATCTCTGTCTTAGGTACTCATGAAATAAGGTTTACTTGTCAGTGATTTAGCCCTGCAGATGTGTGTGACTAAATCATAACAAGTTTAGGAATGAGTGAGAATATAGGTACTTCCTATTTTTTTATTTCAGCTATTCCTGTTCTATGTTTGTTTAGTATCAGTATTCATGATGTATATAATTAAGGCTCATTTATAAACTCTCGGCTTTAATTCTTACATCAAATTTTCAAAAGAAGGATTTGAGCAAAGGAAACATTAAAAATGTTATACCAACAAAACCTATATTTTCAATTCAGCACAACACAACAGTTAGAAATATTTAAAGTTAGAAATATTTAAAGTATGTTTATATATTCACATATTTTATGGGTTTGGATAAACAGAGAAATCTGGTGCATATTTACAATAAGTTTGGAAGTTCAGTAATTATCACCAGAAGTCTTCATTAAGCCTCCAGATAAACAATGAAATGTCACTTGGTTTGACAGTGCAATAGGAATAATTTCTACTAATTATTCCTGTGATGAATTTGGCTCATTAGCTTTGACTAGAGGAAAAGGAAACTGAGAAATCAGTATTTCAGTTCAATCTTTTTTTCTTTTTTTTTTTTTTTTTCCCATCATCTGGGAATGCTAGTTATGTTTTGTGCAGTAATAAAGGGAACCAGAGGACAGTCAAGGAGACTAAAAATGCTGAACTTGGAACCAATAGTGATTACAGTAGATGCAGCTGTTATCAGAATGCAAAGAACTGTTGATTCAGAGGAAAGTTCTGTCCTTTACAGTCTTTCCTTAGAGACTCACTTTTTTCCTTTTCCTTATAAGAATCATATTGATGGCACTTTTGGGCAAATTACCTAAACTAGTTTCTGTGTTGATTCAGCATCACTTCTTTCTTCCTTTGCATGTATAATGTCTAACCGTAAAACTTGTTTATTCTCAGGTTTTTTTTTTTATTAGGGTGTTGTTTGCTACCACTGTAGCTTTGCATTTAGTTTTGCCTTTTTTAGTATCTTCACTCAATCTCACCAATGGTGATGTGAGATCTTCCCTTTGCTGTCCGAACACATCTAGAAAAACCAATGAACACTTAAAGCTTTTTAAACACAGGCATTTTAAGCTGGGGAATTGCTTTGGTTGGGAGCATTGGTCAGCCATGCTTTCAGCTTAAACTGCAATTTGATTAACTGTGATGCCAGAGAAGATGTCAGGATTGTGGTGTGCCAGGAGCAAGTCACCAGCTGGTCTGCAATCTTTAGGGGATCTACAAGGCTCAATCAATACTACTCAATCTAGGATGCATTGCATGCTACTCCCATTAATGAAAAAAAGAATCAGTGTTGTTGAAGACCAGAACTGATCAGAAACTTTCTGACTGAATTTTTTGCCTTGTGAAAATCCTGATTTGTTGAGGAGAAATGTTCCTGTGGTGTGTAGCACATGGGGGAAGCCCAGCTTGTTCTCCAGTATCCCAGATATTGGCACCTATCCCAGCCTCTACCACCCTGGTGCTGCTCACAATCCCACCTTTGAGCACCCGAGACTCCAAAACTTTGACAAAGAGAACCTCAGGGGTGATTACAGAAAGTCAAAGAATAGGATTGTTCTTAGAGTGTTTTGGTTTGGTTGTATACCAAATTTGGTTGGTTATGGATACCACTCTTTGTAGTCATTGCAGAAAATGGTTAAGCCAGAGAATGGTTTCATCTCTTCTTCTTTAAGGTATTTCAGCTGAAAGAGACCATCCTTTGGGAACGCCTGCTTCCTTCCATTGTTCAGAAGTCCTAAATTAGATTTCAATGTAAAACTTCTAGACAGGAAAGCTGGGACAGAAGAACCCTTCCATTTCACCACCATTTCAGTGAAGTCCCTGAGGTCTGCTACTCCAGCAGATGTGCTCTGGAGCAGAGAATTGCACCAAGGGACTGCAGGGAGCTTTCTGTGAACCAGCAAAACCACATAGTGAGTGCAGAGCGAGAGTGGGTGTACTCAGTACTCCCAAGGGTACTGAGGGAACTGGTGGAAGAACTTGCCAAGCCACTCTTCATCATTTATCAGCAGTCCTGTCTAACTGCGGAGTTCCCAGAAGACTGGAAGTTAGCAAATATGATGCCCATCTACAAGAAGGGCAGGAAGGAGGATCTGGGAAACGACAGACCTGGCAGCCTGACCTAGGTGCCAGGGAATGTTATGGAACATATCATCCTGAATGCAGTCCAGCATGTGTAGAACAACTGGGGCATCAGGCCCAGCCAGCACAGGTTTATGAAAGGCAGGTCCTGCTTGAAGAACCTGATCTCCTTCTATGACAAGCTGAGCTGCTTAGTGGGTGAGAGAAAGACTGTGGATGTTGTCCACCTAGACTTTATTAAAGTCTTTGACACTCTTTCCCACAGCATTCTGCTGGAGAAACTGGCTGCTCATGGCTTGGATGGGCATACTCTATGCTGGGTAGAAAACTGGCTGGATGGTCAAGCCCAAAGAGAGGTGAGCCCAGGGCTCAGTACTGGGGCCAGTTTTGTTTAATATCTATATCAATGATCTGAACGAGGGAATCGAGTGCACCCTCAGTAAGTTGCAGGTGACACCAAGTTGGGGAAGAGTGGCTGGAAAGTGCCTGGCAGAAAAGGACCTGGATGCATTGGGTGACAACTGGCTGAACATGAGCCAGCAGTGTGCCCAGGTGGCCAAAAAGGCTAATAGCATCCTGGCTTGTATCCCAGTGTGGCCAGCAGGAGTAGGGAAGTGACTGTCCCCCTGTACTCAGCACTGGTGAGGCCATACCTCAAATTCTGCATTCAGTTTTGGGCCCCTCACTGCAAGAAAGGCCTTGAGGTGCTGGAGCGTGTCCAGAGAAGGGCAACGAAGCTGGTGAAGGGTCTGGAGCACAAGGCTTATGAGGAGCGGCTGAGGGAACTGGGGGTGTTTAGCCTGGAGAGGAGGAGACTGAGGAGGGAGGGACATTATCGCTCTTTAAACTACTGGAAGGAGATAGTAGTAAGTTGGGTGTTGGTCTCAAGGCACCAGGGGAGGTTTAGATTGGATATTAGGGAAAATTTCTTCACTGAAAGGGTGGTCTAACATTGGAACAGGCTGCTCAGGGAGGTGGTGGAGTCAATGTTCCTGGAAGTGTTTAAAAACATGCGTAGATGTGGTGCTTACAGGCATGGTTTAGCGATGGGCCTGGCAGTCCTGGATTAACAGTTGGACTTGATGATCTTAAAGGTCTTTTCCAACCTAAATGATTCTATGATTCCCAAAATGACATATAAACTCATATGTATGTTTATAGTTACAGTTATAGTTGTGTATATGTATATATAAACATATATGCAGATACATACATATTGATACCAATTCTGCATATTTTAATTATTGAGTTCCCTTTTTTTTTTTAAGGATACAGTTTTTAAATCTGGGAATTTCCGTAGAATGGCAGTTCCAGTTTTTATAGAATTCCGTGTGTATAACACATATCTTGCTTTGTCTTTTGTGTAGATGATGAAATCAGAAGTCTGCTAACCACAGATGTGAATGGCATAGCTTTCTAACAGAGTTTCAGAGAAAATAGAGCATGAAAATCAAAGTATTCCTGTAGTTCTGATCAGAAAATAAAACCTTTTTTTTCAATGTTGAAAAATAGTATTTTCAGTAGTCACACCGATCATATTGAAATGATTTTCATCAAAGGCGTGCATACACATAGAAATAAGTGATCTAAATGCAACTCATATTTTTCAGGCTCTCAATATGGCTATCATTCTAGGAAAAGAGGAGTACTCTGCCATTGCTGGTTGAGCTGTTTCAGCATGGCAGTGAATAATTGGCTAATAGGTTCTCAAACAGAGGTAAAGTGGCAGTGAAATGTTTCCAGTACGGTTATTATAAAACACTTGCTTTCTTAGTTTCCAGTGTAGAAGCCTTTGGGCCGCATCAAAGAAATTGGTAACTAAATGAAATCCTTATTCTATCTAGAAATAAATATAAATTTATGATATTTAGAAGACCCTTTTACTGTACTATCTCAGTACCTCACAAGCCTTACAGTAGCTCTACTTATATGTAAGTAGGAAATGGAGGCTCTTGAGTGACTTGTCCAAACTCATCAGAAAGGTCTGTGACAAGAGTGGTGCTGGGCACTGAAGTCTACCCACTTTCAGGCTAATGATCTCACTGCAAGCCACTTTGTCTTTTCTCCCAGCAGAAAAAGTATAGCTGCATGCAGCTGAAAATTGTAAAGGAACTTGATATAGAAAACTGTAGGAGAGATAAAAGAATCAGTAAATTCAAAAGTTGAGGTTGTATCTGGGCTGAACATCTTTATGGCAGCAGAGAAGATATCTAGCTGCAAGCAGCTAAAGGACATTCTGTGGTTTCAGATATATATGCCGCTCCCGTTCCTATTTCCAAGGTTGTTTGCTATTATGACACCATGGTTTGCGATATCAAGTCATCTCATATAATGCTACTGACATTTCAGTGCATGTCAGATATGTTTTAGTACTGCATGAAAACATAAGATTTTTAAAGAACATATGTCTCAATGTATTCCATTGCATTTCAAACATCTAGCAAGTACAGTGTTGGAAATGTGTCTTTGATACCTTTTAAGAAACAGAAGGCTGAATTCCATGGTTACACCCCAGCATCTGCAGAGTTTTCTCTGCAATTCTAAGCAAAACTGGAAACAGAACATTTTAAAGCATTCCTCCATAACCGGATTATTTTAAGGTTTTGGTCTTCTTACTGCAGCATACAGAATCTTCAACATCTGTGACTGACTTTGAATGCAACCTCTGTCTATTTCTGTGATTATGCGCATAGTGAAAACTATGGCTGGATTGAAAAAAAAGCAGGCGTATGGCTTCTGTTAATAATTTTCTTGAGTACTTATTTACCTGGTTACAATTTATGCAATATGTAACAGTAGAATGTGTCTGAATGGCTCACAAATCCATCTTTAAGTTGTGATGATAACAGGTGAGTTGTATCTTCAGTTACTCTCCCAGAATCTCTGAAGTAAAAACCTGGGCAGAGAAGTTGATTTTGGTTTACCTTTAAACTGATATCTAAAAAGTGTTGAGAGCAAAAATGCTGTCTTTTGTTGTAATGGTGATGGAAATTCTCTCTTTGTTTTCAATTCTCTGAATCACATGCACTAGCAGCATGCAGGAAAATGTGCAGAATGCAAAATAGTATTAGATCCCAAAGAGTGTGTGGTACATATTTTATTTCAAAACATCAGTTACACTATTGAAGTAGGACGCTGAAGTTGCCAGCTTATCAGACAATTATGCATAATTCAAAATTTCTGGAGACTTGAGTCTCAGGCTTTCTAGTTAGTTGTTTAGTGACTAAATTTGTAGATCACTGCCCGGAGTTTGGTGCCTGGTTTCGGTACAGTGCTTCAGGAGACATAACTGTCTTATAATGAGATTTGCAAACTGTGCTGAGCTACTTAAGCTAGCCAGTAGGAACTGTTGTGAACAGAGGTGGTCTTAAGCTGTTCTCCAGTACTTATAATTTTAGCCCCAGTGGGTCTTGCAATGCTGAATATCTACTGTATAAGGTGCTATTATTCATTTCTCACAAAATGCATCTGGAGAAGGCAGTGGTGATCCTTTCCTAACCTTTTATCCAATAACACGATTAAAGCACTCACCCAGGTTGCAGGAAAGGCAGATTCAATTGGCTCCTCTATTTAATGGGATTCAACACACACACACACACACACACCTCCCCACCCCCATGTCCCAGAAGAGCATCATAATGGCCAGACTATAGGCTATTCTGAGTAAAGGCTTTCTCAGTCCCAAGAAGGCTGTTTCATGCTGTCTGAAATAATTGGAACTAGTGGTAGTGCTCTTGTAGCTGTAATGGTCTTAGAATAATAAGAGAAAAGCTTGGTGGGAAAAGGTAATGTCTCCTATAAGAACATCTGATGTAGCTGAAAGAAAAGGACAAGCTCAGGGTCATCTAAGACATTCCCCAGATCTACAGTAGAAATGTAACTTCACAATAGTACAATTAATGTAAAAGACGTAGGGCCAAAGAGAGAATTATTATGACATGGGAATGTGGACATCATCTCTACTCAGATGAGCACTTAATATATATTACTTATTCATGGGATGAGGACATGGCATTTGGGTAGCTAAATTAGATGGCTCTAGCTTCATTGTCATTTTATCCATCCACCACGTAAAAATGGATAAAACAGGACATGCAGCTGGAAGTTGTAAACTATTATATTTTTTTCTAGCACAGTTTTTTAAATACTGTTCATCCCTGTCGGTGCTTGACATCCTACAGATATCCTGGTAGCCTGGGAAAGATGTCCTTGTCCAAGGCAACATCTCAGGTTTTGCACATGTGTTCAGTGAGTTATTTCAGAACGTCTCACCTCTGGTTTATGTGGAAAACTGTCTATTTCATGATATTTTTCACACCAAGTGAGAAAACAGAAAACTGCAGAAAACACTTGTTTTTCATCAGAGCTGCTTGAAAACAGTCTTTCATTCTGGGCTGGATGCTCTAGGATCTGCCTTTCCAGATACCCCCCTCCATGGTGCACACCTGGAGGTGTCCCTGTGCACAGGGAAACGTGCGGGCTGGGTGCATGTGGGGTCCACCAGTGTGCCTGCAAGGACAATGATGCTCATGGCCCTGCCTCCCAACTTGGTTGGTCTGACGTCAGCTCAAAGTGACAGCTCTTACCTTCATCTTACCCTTTTTCTCACTTATTAAAGGAGGTATTACCTGCAGTCTGGAGAAAGGATTTTTATTGTTTTTCACAATTACATACACAATGCCAGTTCAACAGTGTCCACCAGCCAGGATCACATCCCAGAGGTCCAAGAGTACAGCTGTACTATTTTCCAGACCACCAACCCTTCATTTACTGTTAACAATCTTGTCAGCATTGCTAAAAAAATCAACATTTTCCTTATTTATCTTGGAGAATTACGTACTGGCAGCTGTAGCCCTTAAATGTTAGGGTAATGGGTAAAAACAGAGTTAATTCATAATTTATTTTTTTATTTTCTCTAGGATTCTTTTGTATTTCAGCCTTACTTTTAACTTGAATTTTAATAAATCTGAATTATACCCTTCCTTCCTGGCCTGTCCTCTTCGGCCTGTCCTCCATAGAAACAGCTATACTATAGGAAAGACATGGGGTGGGGGTAATAAAATAGGATAAAGGATTCAGACAAAAAGTAAAAATGCTAATTCAGATTCTTTGTTTAATCAGCTATAAAAATTCAGTTAAACAATAAGGTCATATAGGGAGTCTTTGGCTGGAAATTCTGTATTTTTAGGTCTTTAATAACACATAGAAAGCATAAAATTCAGTCACATCAAGGCTTAAATCTAATTTGAAAAAGAGTCAGCCTTGGAGGTCTCAATTTTCTTGTTATTTGTGCAAAAATGTTCATTACGAAAACATTTGTCATTAATGGTAAGCATTAAAATCAGAAGAAAAACTCAATGGATTGGTCAAAAGGTTAGGTAAGATAGGTTTACACAAAGTCCAAAGAAGCAAAGCATGCGTTTCTTCTTGGCATTGCAGTGTCATTAACAAGGTCAAAATTTTGCACAGAGCCCTCTCACTGGTGCTACAGGACAGCTGTAAAGGAGGAACTTGTTGATCTGCACTTAGCATTTTCTAAAGTTGGAAACACTTTTAGACCTTTGAAAGTCTTGTACTACTCACTTCTCAAAATAATGATCTTTCATATGCTGAGTGTGATTTCCTGCTTGCAGGGATGGCAGATGCAAAAGTATTGCAACAGCTTGTGAAGTAGTTAGAGCTGAAACATGCACCAAATGGAATTTTACTGAGGCAGTACCATTCACCAAAGACTGGGTGGGAAGATGTCACAGCAGCTGCAATCCATGTAGCAAAGAGGCTTACTATGTGCTATACCCAAAACCTTTAGAAGAAAAGTGGGGAAATTGTGCACTTAAGAATACAGTTTTGTTTGGTTTTTTTTTTATTTTGATAAAATTTTCAAACAAGTGTCAAAACTAATGCTCTCTGCTCTTCAGAATGTGTAGCAGAGAAAAACTCATTTCAGTATGACATGGTTCTTTCACATAATGTCATTATATTCTAGTTGCTACATCAGGAATGCTACTTATGTGGAGCTTTTTTCACGTTGTCAGACTGTATTGTTCATCTCTATTATAATTTTTATTGTTTTAATATTTTGTATTTTTCCAGTGCTATTGAAATGCTTTTATCTTTCTGAGACAACATATTTTGACATTAGCAAAGTGTGACAATTTGACATTATCAAAACAAACAATTCAATATTTCTGATTCCACATTTCTTGGAGCTTCCATTCTGTGAAAATTGATGACATTTTGACATTTCTGTCTGATTTAGAACGAAACCACACTTTTATTTGTAAGACTATTTCATTGAAAGGAACCTCCATTTGGAGATTGGACCTAGTTGTGACTCTGATACTATGGGGAGGCAGATAACCATCATCTAGGAGAAGCAGGCAACTCCAGAGCGTGTTTCATCCAGTTCTAAAGCAGGTGTTCGGAAAGCTGCCATAGATCATCCACTAGAGGTGCCCATTCCCCTGCACTGATTGGGAAATGTGTTTAGGCAATTAGTTTAGACTTCGGCAAAAGATGTCTGAAGTTGGACAGCAGTCCCATCCAAAATGGACCCAAATTCAGAGATAATTTACCTATTACCACGGCAAGTAAGGAATTATAAGTAGTTACAATTAACATTTAGGTTTGAGTAAATAGTGGGAAGGTAATGTTATTTTAATTTACACTATCTTACAGTTTCCCAGTAGGGCTTCTTTTGTTTTTTTCCTTGCTATATTCCTTCTATTGCATTCCTCTTGTAGTCTGGTAGGTTATAAAATCTAAAAATGCTGGCTCCCCTGAATCCATGTTTGCATCGCTTCCGAATTTGACCTAATGTCTTTAGCCACACCAGTCAACTAATCACATCAATCCAATCAGTTGCCTGACCTGCAGCAAACACAGAGTAAAGAATCCTGATTAGCTGGTGAGGATGTTAGCTTTCATTCTTGCAGGACACTCTGTAAGAGTGGATTATGTTTTAATAAGTAAACAAAGTCACAGGGAGACTCAGCTTTAGAAAAACATACTTTCTGATCCGTTATTCTCTTCCCAGAAGCCACATGTGATAGATGTCATTTTTCTTGAGCTGTAAAAACTAATTACCCTTAGCCTTGTTCTGCGGTTTCCTCTCTGCCTCTATTCAGAAAACTGCTTTCAGAGTATAATTAGGACTCCTGATGCTATGTTATACTCCAAAGAATTACAGCAAGAAACAAACTTGTGATTTGTACTGTTCTGCATGCAGACTGCAGTACACAGTGCTATGGTCAGACTAAGACAGCAAAACTCAGGGTTTTGAACAATGATTTTCTTTCCCTATTAAGACTCTTGAGTGATCTGAGCTCTACTGAATTAAATAAAAGATGCCTGCTGCTGCTGGTGACTCAGTCTATGGAGAACAGTCCCTCCTGCCTTTTTCACATGAGCAAAACTGCACAGCTGCGTACCTCACAGAAGTTTTAACACTTTTTTCAGGACGGCACTAATACTCTCCTTGACTCAGCCATGCCATCAGCAGTCAGTGCTTTATAAGCAGAATACATCCAAGATCTCATGTATCTTGCCTCAGAACACCCAGGGAAAGCAGGAATCATCTTTTATCTGTATTTTCACCAATGTGGACTGAAACACAGAAAAGGTAAATCTTCTCTAGACAGTGAAAGCAGATATAAAGCCACCTTGCTCCAAACCCAGCCCCGAGTCAGATGCAGTCCCAGAGCCATACAGCTGCATTCCCGTAGCTGGGAGCCATCAGCAGGGCCCAGCTGAGAGGATGATGTGTCTGGTAACTGACTGGTTTCTGGCTGCCACACTGAAGCTGTGTCGTGGCCGTCAGGGACAAGGAAAGGCGTTGGCGGTGTGCCCATCTGCGATTTCCCAGTCACCCAGGCAGTCTGTGGAGGATCTGGGACTTGGGCAAACCTTACGCTTTGGAAGGTAACAGTATGCCCACATGTTAAAGTGCTCAGAACGATACCAGCTCTGTGAGTTGTTGCAGCATGTATTTCTGAAAGATGTCTTGTAAAACAGTTATTCTGCAAGTGCCCTGATTCATTATGTAAAGCTATAAAGAGCCAGTAATATCAGATGTGAGCCAAAGCTTGTAGGCATTATATAGTCCATTAAAGAAAGACGAAGAACGCTGGTTCACTATGGTTATTGCATGAACTATGCAGTGCTTGTGAAGTTCCATGAGAATTAGTGGACCAAATGGAATTATTTAGTACTCCTCATTAGTGCAATCATCTGGTATGAAAAAGGCAGTCGTGAAGTTTCTTCTTCAGTTTGCCTGCTTTTTACCATTCCTGTGATAGTTTTCACACTTTTCCTTAAACAACCAATTTACTCGTTTTGTTTCTAAAGATGTTTTTCTAAAATTGAGAGTGTGACTGCAGAACACTCGCTCTCCTGCTGTGGAGAGCACAGGTTTCCAAGTAATACTGGGTGCCTTGTTGATTTGAAGAGTTGCAGTGATTTGCCTTTTCTTGTTTTTGCTTCAGAGACTTGCATTACCTGGGGCTATAACTAAGCTTTGCATTACAGTGGATTACAGGACCACTGTCTTGTGATGGACTGTGTGTAACCATGGCTACTACCATTTTTCAGACCATTTTTCCTTGTACAGGGCTGCAGTCATACTTTTGGGGTAACACTATCTGGGTTTCATTTTTGAATAGGAGCCTTTGAGATAGAAGTCTTCTCTGATACAGAGTTGTTCACCATCTCCAGTCCTCCTGACTTTGTGAAAAGAAGTTAGAGTGAACTCATTCAACTTAGACTTCACAATTTGACTGAACCTGTTAAAAGCTGATCACTTCTAGGCAAGTCAGCAAACTCATATTTGCTATTAACAGTGAGAGCTGGTGTTCATGACACCTCTCAGGGAACAGATCTTTCCTTGAGATAAAGCCCAGCAAAGCAAACTGCACACCTTCATCACGGTGCGCAGTGGGAGCAGGTCCTGAGCCAAAGTCTGCTGACATCAGTTGAATCTTTTCATTTACTTCAGTGTTATTGTTTGGGCCTTGCAATAAAGCGAATCTTTTCTACTTCAAGCAGCAAGCAGGAGCATCGGAGCTGTGGTAATGCAGAAGTGTGGGGACACAGTGCAGTGCTGTGAGGTCTGTCATTATATTCAGAGGGGATGCCACTTAGGAGACCCTATCTGAGAGGTAGAATTGATCTCTTAAAACCCGGTTTTCTGCCTTAGATGTAAAGACACTGTCAATTATCTTCACAAAAAAATTAGGAATTTAAGGAAAAACAGTTTTTGCAAATCAGCCAAGCAACAAAACTATCTAACCTCTGACAGAAAAATACTGAAAACACTAAAGAAAACTCTTCTGGTATGATGACTCCCACTGTTCCCTTCAGATCATTTATATCGGAATGAAACTGCATGTAAACGCCAGAGCAAAGCAGTATAAGCCTACAAAAATCAGTAGAGCTCTGCCGACTGCAAATCTGGCCCCAAAGGCACACTTTGAAACAAAGCAATAACTAATTTTTTTCAGGCTGGCTATTAAGAACAATCTATGACAACAACAGCTAATGGAAACAGCCAGTTCCAAAATGTAGAGCTAATGCATTGCCTTCAAAAGAAATGGAGTTAATCAGTTATTACCACTAGCTGCTGTGCTTGGGCACAGCTTCTGCTGGAATAGTGCTGTCTCTTTGGATTCATATAGTGTACCCTGTAGACTAGAGGGCTAAGTCGATTGTAGCACGAGTTTTCATCCTGCTTTTGGAGGGGATAACTTTTTAATTTATATATAGATACATATATTTTATTGGTCCTTACTCTTCACAGGAGACATGTCAGTCAGTAGGTGATAGTTAAAAAAATAAAACATTAAAATATAAGACCAGTATGTGAGGTGAGGTGAAAATACAGCTTATATTGCCTGGTTGTTATATCAGCTTCCTGGCCAGGGACTTGGCAAGCATTTGTTGAAGAATAATAATTCTAAATTTGCCATACTCGTGAGCGCAATTAGCTGAGAACAGACTTCAGGGAATAAGGAGTCTGCTGCTGCTGGCTAAGAAGTGATTAGTAACTAGCGTAAGACTTCACTGTTCGGGGTAAATACAAAAATGAGACATTAAATATGCTAGAACCATCTAAGCTCTCCTTATCACTACTTATGACTACTGACAACAGGCGTGTTTGTGATATGACATGAAGCCAGAATTAACTCCACATACAGAATTTTCTATTCTGCTCACACTGTGGAGGCCGTATTGCTGTCTGAGTGATTGGTTATGAGCACAGCTTTTTGCTTTGATGCACTCTTCTCAAGTCACATTTGCTTTTCACACAGTCTGTTTTCTCACAGTTCATGCTACCCTCATTAGTATTTTAATCAATGCTCCAGAGAAGTGTGGAGGAAACTGCTGGTTAGCTAAAGCTAACATTCAAACCTCCAGACCCTGGAGCCATGGTGAATTTGCTTCTACTGTCTCTTGAGACCTGCTCAGAGACCTGATTCCCCAGCTGAACAAACACCTCAGGCAGCAGCCCAGCTGCCTGGGCCCCATGGGCAATGCCCTGGTGTGGCTGGTACCCCGTGTGCACATGTACACTCCATCTCCCTGTACCTCACCACACCACATCCCCAGAGACTTTCTCCTCATCTGAGGCTGGCTAAACTTTACAATTCAAAGAAAGACTATTAAATGTTATGATATCAGAGCGTGGGAAAGGACATGTCTTCCAAGCGCAGACTGAGTGGACAGGAAAGTAAACACATTTGTGCATAAGCACCAAACTGGGCAGTTTCCTTAAGTGCAAGTGCAAAATGTTTTGCACCGGACTATGGAAGAACTGTTGAAAGCAGCCATGCTTGAAGCTTTAACAACAAATTGAGTTCATGGGATGATAAATTACCGTTTATGATGATGCAGGGAGAGTAAGGCAGAAAAGTGGGGAGTTTAGGCAGGTGTAAGATCAGCCCACCATTTCAAAGTACAACCAGCCTTTTGAATGTGACTCGGTGCTTGCTGATACAGTGTAGAAGCAGTTATGGACAATCCTAGCTAACTAATTTAGCCCTGCTGATCTTGAGCTTGTGCCAAGTGCTTCCTTGCCACAGACTTAACTCAGCATCTGACTGTCCCTCCATCCCTGCTATCACACACATTTTCTAACCAGAAAGTAGCCAGGTAGGGCTTGTAGAGGTTAATGGGTGATTCATTTAGAGTGTGACTAATCCACAGGTCTGTGCAAAAGCTTTGGCGGCAAGCATAACTCATTCAGTCCTGGTGGGTTTAGATACTTGCCAGCTGCATAAACAAATCTGTGTCCATATGATTTAAGAGCATACCCATTTCCCAGTCTCTTCCCCGGCCGCCCTTCTTCCCAGGCACAGCAAATAAGTGATTTCCTAAGCTTTCAGACTAAGTACTGTCCAGGTTACCAGCTGTTTCAAAGAGAGAGGATATTTATTCAGGGTCAAGCTGCCCCTCTACCTCAGACAAGTTCATGTTGATGTACAGAAAATGTTCAAGAGGTAATAATTCCCTTTGGTAAACTAAGAGGAGGGGTCAGACCCTAAGCTTTAACGAAAGTGGCAGGTCACGAGTCTTAATCTGCTATTCCCACCAGCACATGGTCAGGGTGAGATCAGGACAGCAAGGACAAAGTGAGCAGGCAAGGAGTTGTGACAGGTCCTTCCCCCGTGGGAGGTTGTGGCAGCTCATGAGGGGGAAAGGGTTCTGCAGGAAACAGCCTCGCAAACATCTGGCCCACGATGGGAGAGCTGCCACCCATACAAACCACAGCAGGCATTCCTCAAAAGTTTGTTGGTAGGCTGCCTAGGCTGAAGTGTCTCAGTGACAACTTTCTCCGCCCTCCCCCCCCCCCCCCCCCCCAGTTAATTTAACTATTTTTTTGTGCTCTGCAGTTTGCTTAGAAAGGCATCAGTTTCAGAACACTACTGTTACACACATCTTAAATATCAGCCTGTGTCGTTCAGTCATACCTGTTCATGTAATTTGAGAGCTAAAGAAAAGATTGAAATGGTACAGTACTATCCCTAGAGGTTAACAGCCCTGTATTATTGTCAATCTACTAATTGCATTACTATCTTATTAATACAATCCAAATATTTTTTTCTCATCTTCCAGGCTTTTTAAAAGGAAAAGTCCAGGGAAGATTAAAAATCATTGAGTTTCCGCTGAAATTGGTAGAGCTGTACCAACTGTGACCAGGGGAAGAACTGCCTACTTCTTTCAGTTCTACCATAAATCATCAAACTTCAAACCTGTTGGGAATACCTGCACAATTGCAAAATATTTTTATATTGGAAGACAGAAAGTATATAGAAAGATATTTTCACACCTAAGTCCAACTTAAATGAGGGGCATACCAGGTGTCAAAGTCTTTTGTGCATCTGGGCTGCAGGCTCAGATCCTGAAATTGTTCCTGAGCTGTTTTTTTCCTTTCCTCAAGTGGCATATTTTCCCTGAGTAAAGACTAAAGAAGTAAAAGAAAAAGTTATATATATTTGTACAAGCTGGAGAACTTTTTTGTAACTCTCAAGTTCAGTTTAATTCCTACTGACTTCATGTGAAATTTGATAGGAAACGATCTCTGTATTAAATGCCCACAAATATGTCTTTAGATTTAGATATAAGTGGCAATTTATGCTCTGTTGCACAGGTAAAATCTGTAGTATCTTCACTAAATCCTACTGGATTCTTGTGAATTTCAACTTTGTATAACTTTGTATAAGTCACAATTGGACAAGTAAGTTTTAGTAATTTCTTTCCTTAAAGAAAAACCTAATTATGCAGAGGAAAATCTTATATAGAATTATATATTTTTTTCAAGTTAGTGTTTGTATAATTTGGTTTATTTATTAGGGGTTTTGGTTAATGGTGTTTTAGAAAGCCGCTAACAGCATCTTCTACAGAAATTCAGGGTCTGATTTATATTGTTGGAAGTGGGGAATTGTGTGGTATTGCTGCTTTTCAACATCACCGAAATTACAGGAAAACATAACCTTTCCATGTCTGAAGGCTACTGCTAGAATATATATATATATATAGTATTGCCCACCCACTCCTCTCATGTGGCTGCAAATTAATTCACATGAGTTTATTCATTCAGCTGGTTTGGAATAGTGTGATTTACTTTTCTTAAGGCATAGACATACATTCATTTAACAAACAGCTAGAGATTTTGAAGTGTTTATCAGTATACTGTTTTTTGCTAGGATACAGTAAAATTTCTTCATAGTACCTAGTATGGTGCTATGTATTGGATTGCCGATGAAAACAGTGTTGATAAGACAGGGGTATTTTAGTTATTGCTGAGCAGTGCTTACAGAGTGTCAAGGCCTTTTCTGCTTTTCACACTGCCCCACCAGTGACCAGGCTGGGCCCCCTCGCAGAGCAGGGCTGGCAGGACATCTGCGTTACTGGTCCCTGCTGTGCTGGGGCTTTCTGCCCGTTGTGAAAGAGTGAACCACATCTAGGGGTATCACAACCAAATGCAGTGTTAAATAGCTTTAGAATAACCAAATGTATAAATAGGTGCTGAGTGCTATGTATCCTTATGCAAAAAAATGTGTAATGTATTTGGTGTACGTGGAGGTGATAAGGAGGTATTTCATTCAAGATACTTCTGCCCCTGGTGGTACTACACACCAGCATCTCTCCTTCTGATGGGGGCTGCAGCACATAGAAAAGCTGAGTATATATGGCATTTTTGTTCAAGCGATGTCCAGAGAGATGCCAGACCTTTCACTCCATCATCTCTACAGATCTGCCTTGAAAAAATGCAGAAAAAGAAGTCCTTCAAAGCCAAGCATTTTAACATTTAAAACAGCCTGCTGTTGATCAAGGGCTTGTTCTAAGGAGCAGAATGGTTTGCACAAAAATGAGTGCTAATACATGGCTAGAATTTCAGAAATGGCTATAGAATAGGAATAAGCAAAGATTTTTAGAGCCACATCATCTCTAATTTTGATACTCACCTGTCAAGTAAAATTTGCCATCTCCCATTAGAGCCTAGGCTGTCCTCACAATTACTGAAAAGAGCTGGATGACTTGAGAGGAGATTCTTAGAAGTGAATTTAGCTCACCAACAGAAAATGCAGTTGAGAGGGATGTGAGTTGTGTGCTATCCTCTTTAGGGAGTTGGGGCTATACCTGGGTCATTTTGGGGTATAATAGCACCTTCCTCCATCTGAGATTCACTGAGATTCATAATTCTGTTCTCTAAGTTGAGTTAGGTGCCTAAGTAATTTTTATTTTATTTTTTTTTTTTTTTTCAGAAAACTAAGGAAGCAGAGGATTTTTTCCTGTATAGTGTGGTGATTGGTACCTTTCCTTAAGCAGGATATGTAGGATCAGGTCCTCAGTCTGATTTAGAGAATGGTTTTGACCCCAGGTATCTCATTTCCCGCTGGTCACCCTCCCCCTCTGCTCCCTTCTCCATTATTTGAGGACAGGTCTTACCTGTTCTACATTGCAAATATAAAGTTAAAATATGTTGGAAGTATTTGGACATTGAGTCTTGACTTTCTACTATGTAGCTCTTACTGGCTTGTGTAAATGTTTCCCAGCTCCATGGGTGTCCTGCTTAGGGTGTAAAGTGGGGGCAATGTGTTTAATTTAGGGCTGTTAATTACACTGCATTACAGTACTGAATTTTGAACTTAAGTTCCTGTGAGACTCTTAACAGGCTCGGTGTGCAAATGTGTGAAGTTCAGGCCTCATGTTAGTGAGAAACATACAATTAAACAACACTGATTTTGACCTAACTACACAAATATCAATAAAGGAACCCTGTCTGTGGCTGGATCTGGATCTTCTGCTTCTGTCTTCACAAAAATTTGGATTAAGGTCTCCTGGCTTTTTTCTGCCTTTCAGACAGACAGCTCTGAAACAGTCCATTCCATGAGCAGATTTTGAAAAAGGACAAACTTAACTCCTGCTAAAGATCTGAAACCTGATTTAGAAATAAATAAAATCTACCACTGCATGCAAATTTATTCAATTTAGAAGGAGATAATAACCATGGTTACAATAAGGAAATTTTGTCCTCCTATGTTTTTAAATAATAAACTTTTGCTGTTTAACACACGTTCATTTTGCATGTGAAAGCAAAGACAGCTTCTCCTTACCATTTTTTTTGGACCACTAGCCATTTTCTAAAGTATGACACAGCATGCAAAGCAGCATCAAGTTATGACTCTGATATCGAATCCTAGTTCAGGCAACCAAAGCTCAAAGACTGAACACGTGCAGTCATAAAAGGAACATATAATTTCCTTCTCATCAGTTGGTATACTAATGTCAGATTGTTCTGAAGCAGTGCTTTTAAGCTTCTGACATGCAGACTGCTCAGTCTAAGGACTCTTTCTAAATATTCTGTAGAGGACATAAAAAAGAAACAGACCTAGCATTATTAGGCTTACGTTCTCTACTCAGCAGTCTATTTCTTTAATGTAATATTCTTGGAAATGTATATCAAAAAGTTTTTGAAGGCCAATATCCAGTCATTTAATCTATTTGTACCATCAAACCTAAAACACCTTGTACCCATTTGCACATAAGCACTGAGATATGTGGACCAGGCATTTTGGCTGAGTTTGGATCAGTACAGAAAATAGTGCAAGGAAATGCACGCAGGCACTGGATCACATTCGTCTCTGCTATTAAATGTTAGAATGGTTCCTGGCACGCATTTGGGCCCAGGCCAGCTTGCATTTTCCCATATGGTTCCTGTGCACATTTGGGGTGTTATGGAAAGGAGGAGACTAGGTTGTCTCTGTTTGGGAGAGTAAGATAATTAATAGTATGGGTATGGGCTGTTTCAAGCCAGTCAGTTTCAGTGCCAGAGAATGTTCCTGCCATACTGAATGTGATATACATAGCTAGTCCTTTTGCAGATCTCTCTCTTCACTACAGTTTCCATCCTAACTTGTTTCTGAGTGTTTGTATGTATGATTGAACACCTACCTTGTTTTTGCCCAGAGGTGGCTCTGTCAGAATGGCAGCAGGGATTACAATTAGGAAAGAGATGTAAATATAATTGATGTTTTTTCAGTTTCATCTCCTTCAGCAAATAAGATTTTGCTTACTTTAGTTTTCCTTATGTGTGGGTCAAATCGGATATTTATATTATACATGCTACTTTGGTTCAGGTTTTTGTCCAAGGACATTCTTTTTTTTCCCGTTCCTTCAGGAGTGAGTCATAAACAGATCTCAGTTGATAAGCAGACATTTTTACAGTGCTTACATGTTTGTATATCTTCACTATTAATGCAATTTGTGCTCTGGTCTTAAAGCCACCTGCATATTACCTCTCGCTTCTGAACTGAGTTTGCTTTGTGAAACATTAATAAAACAGCAGCTTGTGTCTCCAATAGATAACACAATCCCTATTTGAAAGAAGTACAAGTTGCTGTGTTTAATAAGAAAGTACAAACCATTTCTTAAAATACTTTTAATAAAACTTTTTTGAAAATAGCATATAAAAATGTAACCATCAAGACTGTAAAGCGTGCAAGTGTCAGACTTGGGCTCTTTGAAAAATGTAAATTTGAAAGATTCCGGCAATACAAAAAAACGTGGTTTCTGAAAGGTCACACAGAGGAGAAGGAGCAGGAGTGTGAGTGTGAGCAGACAGGAGCAGAGGGAAGAGGGAAAGGGAGGAAAGGGGAAAGGAGTTATTTGCTCTGCATAACAGGGTAGTTGTTTCTTCTAACTCCTTGAAGACTGCAGCTTGCAAACAGGTCTTTTGCTGTTTCTTTCCCCTACTTCAAGCTAGGGACATGTATAGTGATACACTTGACAAGGAAAAAATTAAGTAACAGAAGCTGCACAAAAAATGTAAAAATGTGCTGATGAAGATGAGACTGTTTCATTACTACTTTTTAATAAGGCTTTTCTCAATCAAAGATCAACATGCAATATGTTATGTATGTTGATGTTTAGAGGTTTGCAAGCAGTTGCCAGGTAGTTGAAATGCAAGTATGTTTGTGCCAAAACCAAAACACAGTAGAGTACAGCTTGTGTGACTCAAGTTGTTACAGTCTATGCCACAGAAAGGAGAGACATTAAATTTAATTTGAACAAGAAATAGAATTAATGTTATGAGTTAATAAAATTAATTTGGTGTGAAATGCAGCCCATGTGAAAGAGCTAAAATCAATCTCCCTTTAGCGGTGTACAAGCAGTACATGGAACTCTTGTAGCGAGCAATCTTCATGCCTTTGCAGAAGTCAAAATACTTCACAAAGGTCAATATTATTCATTTTTATTGGTGTTACAAAGAGTGCTGAAATATGTGAATGCATTGTTGTGCCAGATCTAAGAGATCCAACCAAGGAAACACCACCATGTGCCATCAGTAGCAAACTGTTGGTAAATAGTGAACCTGCAGCTCAAAAACTGTTTGTACAACCTGAACTATAGAATTTAATGTAATGGAAACATTTATAAAAGCAAACCTGTTGACTGTTCACAAATAATGCACAAAAAAAGAGTTTTTAAAAAATGTTTAAAATTTTTGCTTTGCCTGGATTTGTCAAAGACAGTTTCCTCTGCATCATTATAAACATGTGATCTGGTTTTATATTTTTAACTTGTCAGAGATACACAATAGTTGTAAGATGACAGTAAAGCTTTGTGTAGTGATTCTGAAAATACCTTTTATATCTGAAAGCACAAGAAATATGTAGGCCCACAAAAAATAAACTTCAGATGTCGTTTCAGGCCATTCTTTGTGGTTTGAATTTTTGATCAGGTTCTCTGCGAAAACGAAGTCTCCATCTAGACAGATTATTGCACACCTAGAAAATTTTGGAGCTCTTTCAGTTCAGAGGTCTTCCTGTTTATATCTGCACAGTGTTTCTGAAAGGAAGTTTTTTGGCACATCTCCTCTTTAGCTGTGCTGGGGAAATCTCCATTCCACAAACCCAACCCTAAGAAGTGGCAAACCAGGTCTTCCTTGGCCTAGAAATTTCTTTAACATGTTTGTAGTTTTTCAAAGTAAATTTTGTTTCACTTTTCATTGTTCATTTTTCTAGGCTAGTGGGTAAATATTATTGACTGCAAAAGAAGATACAGAGACATTTCATATTAGTGATTTTCAGAGTGTGACTTCAGATTCTCCAAAATTTTAAAGTGTAGATGTAAAACTTTCCTAGCTACAAGAGTAACTCGGTATCTTCTGTTTATATAGAAAAAAGTAACTTCTTTACACTCCTCAGAGGATAAGGTGTCATTGTTCTTTTGCTGAAGTACATGAAAAACTGTGACTTTTGTAGGGAATTAATGTAATCTACAGCAGAAGAGACGCTTAGGACTCCTGCTTTTTTGTTTCTGTCCGTATGCATCAAATGATTACAGCATTCCTCCTGTGCTGTTATGTGAGGTGCTTTCTGTGAAAATCTGTGTTATGTGCCACAACGATAATAGCGGTATCTTTGTATTAGCAGAATTGCTTTACCTGTGATAGCCTCTGGACATAAAGAAAAAAGTAAATTTTGTAGGAAATATTAATCTTTTTTAAATATAAAGTTGGAAAAAACAGACAGGCTTTTGGAAGCGACCTGTACTTCTTCAGGTATTCTTCATGTTTATACAGAGAATATATTAAGAAGTCAGATTTCAAGAAACAGGGCATAATATTCCACTTGTATTAGAAAAGCTTTTCTTGTATTACACCAGTGCTCACAATATGTGATGATTGGTAACAATGTACTCTGTCATAAATTTTTATTATTAATTATATCTATAGTGCCATAGGTGTGTATGGCATTGTACAGGCAAATAATAACTGACAGCTCCTTACCTCAAGGAGTGTGCAATCCAAATTGCACATAACACAGCAAGGGATGACAATAAACAAAGACAGCAGGTGGGGAAATGCAGAAGGCAAAACTTCCATGATTGTGAAAGATGTATTTCATTAGATACATATCGTGCTTGTTCTTTTTTTTTTTTCTTTACCGTCATATAAATGAGCGTATGAGACACAGGGAAATACATGAACAGTGTCTGGAACAGCAGCGTATTGAAGCCATTTGTGTTTGATTTGGAAGATTTGGAGGAAGAGATATGAGATCGTGTTCCCAATAAGAAAGGGCAGATAATTTCTGTCCTGGATTACCTGAGCTGTTCAGTGAAGAGCTGTGTTCTGCCGGAGATCATATGCTTGTGACACCATCTACATAAGGCTTCCTAGCATATGCTTGAATTAAGAGCCGAGTTGCTCAGCCGGTGCTGAGGGACAGATGTCGACTATCCAAGCTTAAGAACAACTAACAAAGAAGTCCAGCAAAGTTGCAGGGAGCATGCAGGTTTGAATAAGGAGCTCCTGACTAAACTGAAACAGAAAAAGGAGTCATGCAAAGGTGGCAGTAGGATCAGGTCAGCTAAAAGGAAGACAGAGACACTGTCCAAGCATATAGGAATGGGATTAGGAAAGGCAAAGCCCACCTAGAGCTGAATGTTGACAAGAGACATCATAGACAAGAAGAGCTTCTCCAGGTATATAGTAAGCAAAAGGAAGGCTAGAGAAAATACAGGCCTTCGACTGAAGGGGGATGGGTCCTAGTGACAAAGGACATGGAAAAGGCTGAGGTTCTCAATGCTTCCTTCACCTCAGTCTTTACAGGTAAGACCAGCCTTCAGGAATGCCAGGGCCCTGAGAGCAATGGAAAAGTCTGGAGCAAGGAGGACTTGGAGGAGGCAGGGGAGGACCAGACTAAGGAACATTAAAACAAACTGGACATACACAAGTCGTCAACCTCATTAAGCTCAACAAAAGAAAGCGCGAAGTCCTGCACCTCGGGAGGAACAACCCCAGGCACCAATATATGCTGGAGGACACTTAGATGGAAACCAGATTTGCAGAAAAGGACCTGGGGGTCCTGGGGGTCACCAGATTGAACATGAGCCAGCAATGTGCCCTTGCAGCAAAAGCAGCTAATGGTATCCTGGGCTGCATTAGGCAAAGTATTGCCAGTAGGTCAAGGAAGGTGATCCTTCCCCTCTGCTTGCACTGGTGAAGCCACACCTGGAGTACTGTATCCAGTTCTGGGTTCCTCAGTACAAAAGAAACATGGACATACAGGAGAGAGTCCAGCAAAAGGACACAAAGATGGTTAAGGGATTGGAGCATCTCTCCCATTAGGAAGGCTGAGAGACAGATGGGACCATTCAGCCTGGAGAAGAGAAGGCTCAGTGGAGGATCTCATCAATGTATATGAATACCTGAAGGGAGAGTGCAAAGAAGACAGAGCCAGGCTCTTTTCAGTGGTGCCCAGTGACAAGACAAGAGGCAATGGGCACAGGAGGTTCTGGCTGAACGTTAGGAAACATTTTTTACTGTGACAGTAACTGAGTACTGGCACAGCAACCTGTTGTGGACTCTCCATCCCTGGACATATTGAAAACCTGACTGGAGCCACCCCTTAGCATCCTGCTCCAGCTGACCCTGCCCAGAGCAGAGCATTAAACTGGATGGTCTGCAGTGGAGCCTTCTGGCATCAGCCATTCTGTGATAGACCAGACCATTACAAGGAGAAGTCTGACAGCTGCTCTGGGTTACTCTTTGCATCGAGAAGTTCATGACCTGCATTTCAGTAGCTTTTTCATTTTCATGTAGGTAAAATCAGAGAGTTTTATTTGACACCACTTTTGGAAAATACTCACCTGTGTGAAGAAAAAAACAGCATAAGTTTTATTACTGTTGTAATTATCCATAGAGATATTATATTATTTGCATAATTAATTTTATGTACAGATGCATCAAAAGCAATTTAGTATGAAACATTTTATTAGGTTCTGTCAATAGCAATGAAGAGAGTTTTATTTCATTTCACTGTAGTTCAAAAATACTCCTAAGGGTGCCGTTTCTAATTTCCTGTTTGGGAAACCAGTTGTGCTATTAGCAAAACAAAATCCTCTATTGTTTTTAGCAGCAATATTCATTTTTTATAATTATTATTTCTTGGGAGATATATGCAGACATTGAAATGGAAGGGATAAGTCAAGTGACATATAAATCTTCAGAATTAAATCCTGAAAGCATGTTCAATGTGATGTTTGCTGTGATGCAGTTTATTGGTATTCCTAACCTTTTAGTGACACCCTTTTAGTTACATTTATAATTAACTATGCTTTCAGCCATATTTCTAGCAGCATTTTATTTAGAAGGTATCCAGTGAAAATAGTACTTTCGTGGAAAATACAACAGCTCTTCTATCACCATAGAGTAATACTGATATAATAAAAATGTAATTATTTTTGCTAATTAAATGCTAAGGTTGAAAGAGAGAATGACTAAGACATTCTCAAGATTGGTGTAATTGCCTGGACCACAAAAGAATGGAATTGAACCCAACATTTTGTCAAAGTTGAAAATTGTTTCTTCTGTATATTTTCTACTGTGTAGATTAAATGAGTATACTAAAATAGCACATTAACTTTTGCATACAAGGTAAACACGATATATATCTATGATGTACTCAATTTAACAGTGCAGTACACATATACTAGATATCTATCTGATTATATATTTAAATAATGTTTGTTTTTATTTCTAGTATAGTTCTTGAGAGCTAAGTGCACTCAATTGAAGTTTATTTGCTGCTTGAGTCTCTCTAAACAGAATAATTTCTTAGAGAGTGCCTATGAGCTACCCATGCAAGAAAAAAACATTAGTCAGTGTCAAAAAACATTACAGGGTAGAGTGTTATCTGTCTGAGGAGTATATTGGTGTTTATTCTGGGTGTGTTGTTTGTATCTAGCTTATGTTTTGTGTTTATTATGATTTTTTGTCCTCATGACTGTTTTGCTTTATAATCTGTTCAGGTAAGAATCTTTCAAAGACTGTTACGAAAGCTATCAGTTTAGTTCAATACCATTTCATTCATAAGAATTTCTTTTCCTACAATGTCATTTGAATGTCTTCTGAAAGCTACTGAATTTTTTAATGACCTCATGATTATTCAAGTTGTGTATACCTTTGATTTTTTCACAGAAGCTTTAGAAAGTGTCCTTTTAAGTGGAAAGGAAATTAACAGAAAATTCTCTCCTTCAGCCTCCTGCCTCCTTTTTTAGTTGTTCCACTCTGACCCTTCAGGACAGCAATGAAGCACATATTTAAGCATGAATATATGCCAGGGTCCTGTGGAATCCATGAGTTATGTATGTGTCTGAGTGCTTGCCTGAAGCACAATTAATGTAAGCCAGGTTAAGAAAAATTGCAGACATCCAAAGCTGATGTTGCCAAGAAAAATCCTTAAAAATTATTGATAAATGGTCATCATTTGCAGCCTTTCACACATATATCTTGCCAGCAGAATGATGAACTTGATGATCGTAGCTGGCTAGCAGATCTGAACTTGTGTCGCTGAGTTGCCTTAGAAACATAGCTTACATTTAGAGCCTCTGTTTTGCCCAAGTGCTAATAAAGCTAAGTAAAATTAAATAATACTTGGGACAAAAATGCTGCCCATGTTTTTAACCTTTTTGAATTGTTAATGTTTCTCATTTGGGGATAATTTTTCCAAAGGAAAAGTTACTTGAAAAAATGATTCTGCTTTGTGTTTCTGAAGGTTTATGAGACTGAGTCATGAAAAGCATGATTGGGACAAGCAAAAGTGTTTTGACATTATTTCAGTTTTATTATGAGTATGTTGCACACCTTGTATATAAAAAAAACACCTTTTTTTGTAGCTGTATTCCTATCAAATTGATTAAGACTTTCACAGGAACCATCTCTTTTAGCATAATCCTCAGCCTACAAGAAGAAGAAAAAAAAAACAGTAAGGAATACTCTTTCACAAGACTTGCAGCATTCAGAGCTTAGTTTGGCAGATATGGAAGATTCCTAATGACAACAGATAAAAAACAGTTTCAAGGGGGCAATAACAAGCCTAAAAAACAAAGGAAAGAGTCAGGGTAAGAAACAATAGTCTTGGAGTAAGTATTTTATGGAAGGACCCTAAGGATCCTTGGTAATAAAGATAGTCTAGAGAGATGTTTAGCTGATGGATGTTGAAGGGTTTTATCTGTTGGGAAAACTCAGAAGAACAACCAAAATTAAGTTTTCTGTTTCATATTCCAAAGTTGGAGCTCATAGATCTTAACTCCCAGTCTTACATTCTTCGAAGTCTTCCATTACTTTTTGCTCCAGAGTCACATGGGCACGAGAACATAGGAGAAAAAGTAGTAGAAATGGGAGTAATTTAGCAAAAGAGATGTGATCTGTCTCGGTTCATTTAGAAAGCTGAATTGTTTTAATTGTGAATCTGACACATTTTTATAGAGCCCATTAAAATATAGGCCTGGGTGGTTTTTTTTAAGGTTGGCCCACAGGGGTTCATTCAAATCTTTGCTGAACAACTCACTGCAGCTCTAATTGAAACATTTAATTTGGTGCTCCATGAAAATACCTCAAAATACATTTTATCACAGTACCAGCATATATTAAATGTTACATATTACAAGGAGGGAAAAATAATCCTATGAAAAATAGATTTTTGCTTCGGAGGTGCCAGAAAGAAGCTAATCAACAGAATGCACGCTACAATACATGAAGTCAGTCAGTTTTGATTATACAGTGAGATTTTCAGTGTGAAAGTAAAGTGTATTTTCTCATTGGTTTTGAATTCTTTTTTAAGTAGCATGTGGGAAGATCTGTACATATTTACATGTACATAATATTGCGTACTCTTCACATTGCAGGTATTGCTTTAAAACTCAAAGGTATCAAGGACAACTGTACCATAAATCAAGGACAGGTTGAAGAAAACTGGAGCTATATAAAAGTGCTTTTTTTGTTTTGCTTTGTTACTTTTCGTGTGTGTATGTAATGAAATGGCTTTTGAAGAAACTCTCAGTTATGTCAGACATTTTTAGTGATGAATGCTGCTGTTCACTGGGCATACTAATAAGGAAAACATGGAACAATTGAATATCATGAAGTAAAATGAGGGTCATTTTAAAGATATGCATAGCGGAGTCTTAGCCACTAATAAATGCAGCCTGTGTAACCCAAGCTTGGTAAGAAGATGAAGCACCATGTGTCTGTGAAAGAACCTGCAGAAGTCAAATTCTTCTCCTGCATGAAAATGTCTGGCTACTTTTCCTCTTCCCTAACATTGCCACAAAAAGTCAGGTAATGTTCTTTCTCAAACTGCTCTGCAGTTTTCTGTGAACCCAAGAGAGAAGTTGAAACAATGCATGAGTCCTGCAAGGCAGTGGGAGTGTGGGGCACTGTAAGCACACTCATCAGCACTTGAAGGTAGCACACAGGAAAGCCACCGTCAAAGTTGTCAAGTAGATATCCTGTATCTGGTCAGGAGGAATGAATGCAGCTCACTCAGCAGCTTATTCCATCAAACCACTTTATTGGCAGTATTGTCCTGTGAAGTGGTCGTGGATGTTATTCCTGGGGAAAATACGTTTTCATTCTTTTTTCATTATAGCAAATTACTAGTACGCCTTTTTTAGAATTAACAGGTAATCAATGATGTAGAGATTTTCATTCTGTTCTTGCATTT
This sequence comes from Falco peregrinus, assembly GCF_023634155.1. NCBI lineage: Eukaryota > Metazoa > Chordata > Aves > Falconiformes > Falconidae > Falco > Falco peregrinus. The sequence goes on along the minus strand of NC_073725.1, from coordinate 40,607,706 downwards.
ATGAAGATTTATTTAATCAAGCATGAATTTCCTGTGGGTTTTAATGAATTAAAAGGATACATAATGTTTGACCAATTCATGAGCCATTACTCAAGAAAAACAAGAAACGAACCTCATCCTGAATTGTTTGCCGAAAACTCATCAACTTAAGCATAAGGAAAATGCAGTTGTATATTTTATCATTATTACAAAACTGCTTGGCTTAAAATAAACCTAGTGAATCTGTTTAAAATGTGAATAATAAAAAATAATCCATTCTAAATTGAAAACTACAAGCAAAATGTCAATTTTCTAGCAAATACTGATTTGGGACTATAGAACTGGTTTTGTATAAGTTGTTATACAATTCTGGTGTGGTCAGGAATACTCCTGAGTCTTCAAAACTCATAATCTTTCAATTACTGTGCTTCAGTTTATCTCAAGTTTTCTGGTGAGGCCAATGCTTATTCTTTCTCTGCTCTAATATAAGAAATAAAATGAAGCAGAAAGAGATGACTGTGATCAAAAGACATATATTTAATTCATACATTAAAACATTAAGAATGCCAGAATTCTTTGTTATTTTTCAATAGTTTATTTTTGTCAGCACCAAAGAAGTGAGCCTTAATAGCACAATTTACTGAGTGAAGTATAGAAAGTAGGACGTTAGTTAAATGAAGCTGATCTGTGGACAGTGGAATCATGGAAGAATAGATAGACAGACAGACAGACAGATAGATAAAAGAGGACTGAGACAAATGAACATCTGGGGGTTACATTCCTTCTTAAATGTGAAACTGAAATATGGTACACTGTTGTAAGCAATCCAGTCTTGAGAAAGTTGAATGTACTGAAATAGTTCTAAAAATTCCAACGGTAAAAGGAACCAGCAACATCACAGCAGCACAAGGCAGGAGTAATAGAAATCATCAGACATCTAAAATCTGAAGGATGGGGCTATTTTTAACAAAATAAAAGATCGTTTAGCCTTGGAGAAGTTGCAGAGAGAAAGAAGTACAACTGCCTGACCCTGATCATATCAAACCCTGACCCTCGTCAGATCATACCATCCATTCTTTCGTTCCCAGCTAGCATCAAGATGGTAGATCAAGATAAAAGCACTTGAGGTTTTAAGACTGCCTTTTTAGAAGTACTTTCACCTTTGAAGGTCTGCAGTATTAAAAGCTGTTTCTCTTTATACTGATGAAAATCTTTTACTGTACTCTAGAATTATAAAGTTCCTAAGATGAGTGTAAATTAAAATGCTGGAAAGAAGTATCTACTGTAAATGGAAATACTCATAATTATTTTTCTAGTTGATCTCAAGATCATAAAGTGAGTCTATATTTATTTGGGAAACATTAACTTAAAAAATAATCTGTTATAATTAACATTTCTTAGTACAATAAATGAGCAACTTTTAAATTAGCTTTTCATTTTAAGTTCAGTAATAAAACGATGTGCAGAGGACACTGCATAGAACCAGCGAACACACAGAGTAGAAGTGTGTGCCTCAATAGGTCAATATAGCAACTCTGAAACAATAAGTCAAGATTGCTTAAAGGTTTCCTGAAAGAGGAAATCTCATGTTTGTAATGTTCAAATAGAGAATGATAGAATCATTTGAGTTGGAAAAGACCTTTCAGATCATTGAGTTCAACTGTTAACCCAGCACTGCCAAGTCCACCACTGAACTGTGTCCCTGAGTGCCACACCTAGGCATTGTTTAAATACCTCCATGCATGGTGAATCAACCACTTCCCTGGGCAGCCTGTTCCAATGCTTGACATTTTTCCTAATACCCAGTCTAAACCTCCCCTGGCGCAACATGACACCGTTTCCTCTTGTCCTATTGCTTCTTATTTGGGAGGAGATACCAGCACCCACTTCTCTACTACCTCCTTTCAGGTAATTGTAGAGAGTCATAAACCTGCCCTGAGCCTCCTTTTCTCCCGGCTAAACACCCCCAGTTCCCTCAGCCGCTCCTCATAAGCCTTGTGCTCCAGACCCTTCAACAGCTTCATTGCATCCTTCTCTGGACATCTTTTCTTAGCATCAATATCTAACTTTTTTCTTTTTTCCCCTACAACCAGTTTATGCCTATTTAGTAGTCTTCCAGCATTGTCCTTTTCTTCAAATAGTTCTTGCCTTCCCTGGTCATATAAAATAGGGAGAAGTCATGGGGACTCTCAGCTATCACTTTGCAATGCAGTGGTAACTACCTCATTTTCTTCCTTCTGACAACTGAAATGGCAAACTTTAATTCTATCATTCCAGTGAGATGCCTCGAGGCAGGCAGAGCCTGGCTTCAGGTCCAGATGGGCTCACCAGTGGACAGCGCTGTTTCTTATTCCATTTTCAGCCCTCCCATCCTCAGGACACTCCAACAGTACCACTTGGATATATATTGCATATGATAGGCATATTTGTTTGTACCTGTTATATTGAATAAGCTTCACATTTCCTTAGTATACTGTTACCTTTTGTGCCAAAGTCTTCAGTGAAAACATGTAACAAGATTGGTATTCATCTGGTCCTTCCTGTCTAGGCTCTGAGGGCACTAACAGGCCCCATGTCCCTGCCTGGCCTCCCCGGGTGTCTCCCCATGCCCTGCACACAGCCCCGGACCCCATTTCACCCCTCTGGGGCTGCCAGTCCCTGACATAGCAACACTGGTCTGCAGCTCCCCACAGCCAGGCCTCCAAGCTGGGCCCGCTGTGGGCCGACATCCCAGCCTGGGTCCAGCGTGGGTCCAGCCCAGCTCAGCGCCCAGTGCCTGGGTTTGGGCTGCCCCAGTTTCCCCCCCCACACATCCCAGCCTAGCCCCAGCTTGGGTCCAGCCGAGCTCAGCGCCCAGTGCCTGGGTTTGGGCTGCCCCAGTTTCCCCCCCACACATCCCAGCCTAGCCCCAGCTTGGGTCCAGCCGAGCTCAGCGCCCAGTGCCTGGGTTTGGGCTGCCCCAGTTTCCCCCCCACACATCCCAGCCTAGCCCCAGCTTGGGTCCAGCCCAGCTCAGCGCCCAGTGCCTGGGTTTGGGCTGCCCCAGTTTCCCCCCCACACATCCCAGCCTAGCCCCAGCTTGGGTCCAGCCCAGCTCAGCGCCCAGTGCCTGGGCTTGGGCTGCCCCACAGCTGCCCTGCTCCAGTCTGGGGGGCATGGGGATGGGCCCCAGCTGTGAGGCCCAGCTCTGCCCCTCGGGGACCCGCCATGGCTCCGGGCCTCTGGGAGTCCCCGGCCCATGCGGCACCCCGACACCTCCCTGGTGCCCTCTCTCTGGCCATGTAATTGCTTTCAGTACAGCCATAATGGCCAGTTCCCCACCATCTTTGTTTTAGCTAATCATTTCTATAAACATCTGCAAAGGTATAAGTTTTATAATGCAGTTTGCTTTGAAGTTTACTTTGGTATAAAACAGCATGCCACATTTCTCTCCTCAGAGAATACATCCTAGCCACCAGTTTTACTCCAGCTAGCTATTAAACATGGAGAAGGAGCTGCTGCAAATGAACTTTCAGGAAGACATCAAGACTAAAGACCTTTATGCCAAAAAGCTGGCAGAATCTTCTCCTGTTGACAAAACAATAAGGCAACGTTATGTTAGTCAAAAACATGCTCTTGATGCATTTAACTCCTGGGTCTCTTTGGAAGTGTGGTTCAAAATTGTCAATGTGATTGGCATTTGACAAGCCATTGCTGAACCTTTTGTTATTTCTTGTTACCCTCTTCTTCTGGATCACACTACTGAGCTTGGTGGGAGCTGAAAGAACTGAGCTCCTTACTATGAAATAACATTTGATATCAGATATCCAGTGAGAATATTCAGGGTCTGTGCATTCCAGGGACTTGGCAGTGATTCTATATGCACAACTGAAAAAGATGCAAGGTGATGTAAAAGTCAGTATTGGAGTATTTGCACGTAATAGAGGATATTCCAGCCAGAAAATATTCACTGTTTTAAAAGCTGATAAAATCGTTACTAGAAAGTTCAGAGACACACAGTTCAATAAGCACTGTCAATCTAAGTTGAAAAATGACCTGTGAAAGGCCAGCAAATTGGAGTTGGAATATTAGGAACATGCTTTCTGCCAGCTTCAAAATTACTTACTTTTTCCAATATGTTCTCTTATCAGTATACCTAAAGTAATTCATGGGCCATCACAAAGTGTTAGGCAGCATAATTTTATTGATAACATTCAAATGTGAGGTGCAAGTGCTTCCAGTGCAAGGCCCATGTCTTTAGATGTTCATGCACTCATTTATGGAAACATTTGTTTAATCTGGCATTAGCCATCTAAAAGTTTTCTTTAAGCATCTCATTTACCATAACTATATTTAATGGTGAGAGATACTCCAGGGAGTCTTCTTTCCCATCATATTACAGATCAGCCTTAACACTCAAGTGATTATTATTTTTTTTTAAGTAACTGTAAAGAAAGCCCAAATAAATAATAGCCTAGGTATCTACACCTTTGTGGGGTAACATTAGGTCAGAAAAAACACGCATCTTGACAAATACGAAGATGTTCCTTGTTGCCTGTTTTGTGCTGACCCTTTCACCACTATTGCAGTTTATCTGAGACTATGATGGTGATACCGTAAATGTGTTTTATGGAAAGGAACATAAAGAATGGCTGAATTACACCAAATGTATAAATGAAGATATGCAGACCTTTAATAATGCATGACAGAACTGAAATGGGGTGCAAAGCATTTCAATTTCTTGAGAATGACTGATCTTTCCAAAAAATTGCATCATAAGAGAGAAAAATCACAACCCCGAACAATAAGTTACAAAGGTTTAGCTATCACAGAATGTTATGGACCATATATATGATGAACATGTTGCTGTGTTTGGGACCTCAGTCATCTCAGCCTCAACAGGCTGTTGCAGTACTAGGGATATGGTTCAGCAACTAACTTGAATGAACTGAAGCATTTTTCTCTGTACAGTTGTGTGATAAAATTAAACATGTTATATGTGTTGCACTGAGGCTTTCAGGCAGGCAATGTTTCTGATTTTCATGACAAGCTAAAATAGCTCTTTTTGTCTGTGCCTGACTTGTGTTTGGGATGTGGGAGCTGCCTTTCAATATTACCTTCAAGTGTGTTCTTAGTACATTATGGTAAGGTAACATAAGCACTGAAGGGATATTAAAATTAAAGAACAGAAAAGGAAAGAAGTGCAGATTACACTCCAGTTTCCCAAAGAAGAATTGGGACCATCCTCACTCATTTTTTTATCCTATATGTTGTGACGCTTAAAAAACATTTGTGAACATTAATAAGTATACTTCAGCCACCTAGCTAGATAGGGATGGGCCTGAAGCCTTTAAAGACATTTGCTTCTCTGTCAGCTATGTGTGGACCTTGAACACTTACTCTAGGAGATCTAATTAATTAACAGTAAAGGGAAGTGCATGCTGCATGGCTAAGTCAGGTGGAATACATCAGCCCAAGTTGTGTTTGTCTTTTTTCCTATGCCCAACACCCCCACAAATTTCTCCTGAGAAGTTCATTGGAAAGTTTTGTTTTGAAAAAATCTCCAAACATTGTTCCTATGGCTTGACACTATTACATTAAAAGTTTAGTTGACTTTCTATTGTTCAGGTTAATGGGGAGCTGAGTGAGTTACGCTGGTCAGTGGGAAAGCCTGGTAGTATTGATTCTATGAGTTGAACTCTGTAGCTGAAGTACTCAGGCAGCCTGAACACTGGAGCACAGAGAGCACAGTGCACAGAAATTGAAATGGCTCCAAAGGAATCAAATAGGCATAGAATCATAGAAAGACAGAATCATTTAGCTTGGAAAAGAACTTTAAGATCAAGTCCAACTGTTAATGTAGCACTGCTGAGTCCACCACTAAACTGTGTCCCTAAGTGCCACATCTATGTATCTTTTAAATACCTCCAGGGATGGTGACTCAACCACTTCCCTGGGCAGCCTGTTCCAATGATTGACAACCCTTGCGATGCAGAAATTGTTTCCTAATATCGAACCTAAACCTCCCCTGGTACCTTGAGGCCATTTCCTCTTGTTCTATTGCTTCTTACTTGGGAGGAGAGACCAGCACCCACTTCTCTACTACCTCCTTTCGGGTAGCTGTAGAGAGTCATAAACCTGCCCTGAGCCACCTTTTCTCCAGGCTAAACACCCCCAGTTCCCTCAGCCGCTTCTCATAAGCCTTGTGCTCCAGACCCTTCACCAGCTTCGTTGCCCTTCTCTGGACACGCTCCAGCACCTCAAGGTCTTTCTTGCAGTGAGGGGCCCAAAATCAAACACAGTATTCAAGGTGCGGCCTCACCAGTGCCGAGTACAGGATGATCACTTCCCCAGCCGTGCTGGCCACACTGTTTCAGATACAAACCAAGATGCTGTTGGCCTTCTTGGCCACCTGGGCACACCGCTGGCTCATGTGCACCAGCTGTGGACCAACACTCCTTTTCTTCCTTTTCTTCCAGGCAGCTTTCCAGCCACTCTTCCACAAGCCTGTAGCATGCATGGGGTTGTTGTGCCCCAAGTGCAGGACCTGGCACTTCTCCTTGTTGAAGCTCCTACAATTGGCCTCGACTCATTGGTCTGGCCTGTCCAGATCCCCCTGCACAGGCTTCCTGCCCTCCAGCAGATCAACACTCTTGCCCAATTTGGTGTCATTTGCAAACTGACTGAAGGTGCAGTCGATCCCCTTGTCCAGACTGTCAATAAAGATATTAAACAGAACTGGCCCCAATACTGAGCCCTGGGGAACACCACTTGTGACCATCGTGCCAACGGTATGTAACACCATCCACCACTCCATCCAGCCAGTTTTTTACCCAGCATAGAGTATGCCCATCCTAGTCATGAGCAGCTAGTTTCTCCAGCAGAATGCTGTGGGAAACAGTGTCAAAGGCTTCAATAAAGTCTAGGTAGACAACATCCACAGTCTTTCTCTCACCCACTAAGCAGCTCAGCTTGTCATAGAAGGAGATCAGGTTTGTCAAGCAGGACCTGCCTTTCATAAACCCATGCTGGCCGAGCCCCGTCACCTGATTGCCCTGTATGTGCCACGTAATGGCACTCAAGGTGATCTGCTCCACCATCTTTCCCAGCACTAAGGTCAGGCTGCCAGGCCTGTGGTTTCCCAGATCCTCCTTCCTGCCATTCTTGTAGCCGGGCATCACATTTGCAAACTTCCAGTCTTCTTGGTCCTCCTCATTTAGCCAAGACTTGTGATAAATGATTGAAAATGGCTTGGCAAGTTCTTCCACCAGCTTCCTCAGTACCCTGAGGTACAAGCCCCATAGACTTGTGTGTCTGTGCTGTTAGAAGGGCAGCACTGAGCCGGAATTGGTAAACTTTTCTCAGCTTCAGTTGCAGTACATACCTGATAACATCAGTGTCTCTGTAAATTGGCTTCCTATGTTTTCCTGTATTAGAAAGGTTCACTAAAACTACATAGAACCACCTCAGTGCAGACTCCATGCTGCAGAAAATCAGACTTAGTCTTTCTGGGCTGCGGCTGGACCTGGTAGCTGTATAGCTATGTTTTTTGCAATGCTGCACCTGAACAGTGCATGGTCTTGCAGATCAAACATATGGAGCTAGCTCCAACATCCTTCTGTAATATAAATTACAGTTGTAATAAAACTCCACTGGTATTCCTCTCAGGTTTACATAGCTGCCTACTGCTAAGAAAATTGCCTTGCTCATTATTCTGACAATGCAGCCAGTTGGATTCTGTTTTACAGATATTTCCCATCCTAGATAGCTAACAGACGGGTACAGAAGCTATTTCAAAGACACCAAAGACATTTCATCCTCTCCAAAAAGACTTTAGCTTCACGAAAGACTGTTATTTCACTATTGAATGTTTTTAAAATGTTTAATCTGTTTCACATGGAATTGCAGTGAAACACCAGGAAAAAGAATCTCAAGCAAAACTGAACAGGTCAAGAGTTTTTGGAAGACAGGTATAGGTTTGCTTTTTCCTTTGCAAAAAAAAGACACTTTACTTCAAAAGAAAAAAGTCTGAGATGTGGATTACAGCTAGCATTGCATCAGGTTATCTGGCAGAATGCAGGAAAGGTGCTCCAAGTAAAGGATGTCATTCTGACATCCATGCAGTCCAGTCATGCACCAAAAGCTTCCTCTGTTTGAGGCTCTGCTGCCTGCAGGGTCTTCATTGCTTGGAAGGGAACAGATTCTGCAGCATCCAGTAAACTGGTCCAGTATGTTGAAATCACATAACAGCCTGAATTCTACCTGTGAGCTTTGACAATGTCCCCAGCTCCTTTCTAAATGGCAGGTATCTGACTGAGTACGAGAAAAGTCCCTGTTCACCGAAGTCTGCCTTCATAATGCAAAATGTTTCTTCCTTGCGTATACGTATAGACCAAGTACAATCTGATTCTTTGTTGTTTGAGATGAACTCACTTCAGTGCTTTACATGAGGCTTGTTCTGCTGTAGAATGCCTTACTGAGTAGAATAAGAAGGTTTGTCTTTGTATTCAAAATACATGGGAATTGCCAAAGCAGGCCAATTTGAATCTTTTCATTTTAGCTTTAAAATCTATAAGAAATAGACAATCAAGAATGGATAAATAATTATTGATCCAGATTTTCAGTCTAAATTTAAACCTTTGTTTAGGTTTACAAACAATCAAGTAAATGTTGAGCTTTCTTCTGTTATTGCAGGCCCTCAGTTTTTCTCGTTATAGAAAGGGAAAATGCATTGAAATACACCAAGAAAGGTCACCCAAGAAATATAATGTGATAGTCTGTGCAGACATTTTCTGTTTCATTGGCCCAAATGCGTCCTTAAGAGCCTAGGTTTCTCAAATAGTTCAGTTAGGATTGAGTAGGCATCTGACCTGTTGGGTGGCACACAAACTTAATGAGTAATTAAAAACACAATCTAAAAAAGCCCCTGTATAAACAGAACCTTTAATCCTTCTGAGGTAAAACAAAGACAAGGAGCAAATTGTCTGTCAAGAAACAGCTGGCAAATAAATCTGAAAAGATCTTTTACTGACACTAGTCAATTCCCTGTAGAGGAAAACATGCCATGCTACTCTGTGTCAAAATAAGAGTACCTTTTGGTGCATAAAAACTGATGTGATGGAAACTCGGCAAACCCATCCATACTGGATGATGTTATTAACAGCATTCCAAAAATTAAAAAAAAAGAAAATGGAAAAAACTAAAACCACCCAGAGCCTTTCCATACATGTCCAAATCAATTTGGGGTCCTCATGAACCCCTTATGAATCCCTTACTAGTACCATTTGAAGTAATTCCCAATTCTTCAGGCTTTGGAAGAGGGACAGTTTGTTCATCAACCAGTTCAGCAAGGTTTGCTGTATCACCAGTAACTATGATGCTTACTGTATCGCTATCACTGTTACAATGGTTGGCTTTTCTTTGAGGAGCAGAATATGCTAACAGGTGTTGTAACTTTAACTCTGGTACTGCTTTCTTACTGGGAGTTTACCCTGCACCCTGGCCAAAAACAGGTGAGGAATATTGCCTTCTGGAATGCCCCTCTCTCTAGACCCTGTAGAGAAAACTCAGAAGATTTTGCACAGCTAAAATTCGATTATGTGAATGCTTTTTGACATGGCAAACCATCATTGAGATTCACTTTCTTAAAGGTAGGCATGTCCTGAACTGCTTTACTTATAGCCGGCTTCTTCAACTAGCAATGCAAGTCATTAGGACTGGTGCTCATCAGGAAAGGTTCAGTGATACTGGTAATACCATTTAAAACACACAGAACAATGACAGCGTAATGAGGTTCATGGTTTAGCATGAAAATCAAAATCGTCGTAACCACAGAAAGTAATGTGAAGGTATAACCTTATCTCACTGTCCACATAATCATGGAAAATAATTCACAACTATGGCCTGCTCTTACTCTCATTGAAAGTGTGGCAAAAGATGCAATAACTTTCATCACTGTTAGATTGGAACTATAAATCCTCTTTGGTCTCAGCTCTTAGATAGTCCTCTTGTCCAGATGCTATTCACTTACCTATAATCTCTATTGGAAATATTGCTGTTAAATTCATACATATGATCAAATGTAATTTGCAAACAGCTTAAAGACTTGAGATGCATTTTAAAGTGAACTTCTGAGGCACAGTATTGGTTAATCACTTCCTGGTAATAATTATTTTTATGACTTTTATCCCCTTGCAGCTTTTTAGTTATTTAAAGACCATAAACCGCAGAACTGTTTATCAGAAAAAAGCAGCAGCAGCTCTTTTATAACGTAACATAACATAACATAACATAACATAACAACATAACATAACATAATGTAACGTAATGTAATGTAACATAACATAACGTAATATAATGTAACATAACGTATTTTACTGTTGATTTATTAAAGGATATATTGAAACATTTTTAAAAACTGATAGGATTTTTAATCATAGTAATCAGCTTCTGTAATGTTCTAGTTTTCTGTTCTTTGCATGTCCTTTATTATATCATCTATCCTTTTAAGTTAAACTACTTCTGCCATTGACAAGAGGAAAAACCTGTCCATTTCTTTGTTAAAATTAAGTCTTCCTATTCTCTCATTTATGAAGGAACCTTGTCATGTATCTGAATTTCAATGTGTGAGTAGGAAGTTAGATTATTTTCACATATATAATATTTTTTTCATTATTTCAGGCTAAAAACAGCCTTAGAAGTGTTATTCACAGCTCAAATAAATTATCTTAATTCATTAGTTTGAGAAAAAGATGTTACAACATGTGAAGCAGTGAGGGATTTAAGTAAGAAGAAAGAGAGAGAGTCAATATCTTTTTTTTTTTTTTTTTTTTTAGTGGAAAAGAGAAGTAGTTACTACTTATGGTACTAAGTGGTATAATGCAAGACAATTGCAGTATGCCAGCAGACCAGTGTCACATATTGATTCCCTGACATTTCATATTAGAAGGAGTTGTGTACTTTAATTCCCAAGTATGTCTTACAAGGATATTTTATAGGCTCGCTTTTAGGATTAGGAATGAGAAAATGCAGATGTAGTAGTGTAAAATGTTCTGATATTAATAACTTTGTAAAAAAATTGAAGGTAATAATATATATATATATATATTGCAGCAGGTATGCATAGCTAAATTTTACTCATATCTACATTATTCACACTCCCACATTATATTCCACAGTTTAGTACAATTACACATTATTTTACCACTGATTGAGAACAGCTTATCCTTGCCACTGTTTTGAAGGAAAGTCGGAGGTGCCAGGAAAAGTTGACCTATGTAGATATGAGAGACAGAAGCCACAAAGATTTTTCATTCTACAAAAGTATCTCCAGAAGCTACTGGAACTTACATCTTTGATACTGTCCTATCTACTTGTTCCATGTAGCGTATGGAAAACTCCGTAATACTTGTCTGTGAAACATTATGTCCCTCAAGTAAGGGATATGTTTCTTACCAGAACTGTGCTGACTGGGTTTGTCTCCAGAGATTTGACCGCAGATGAACAAGCTCCTCTAGGCACTCTGAAAAGACTATGAACAGACCTCTGGAAAGTAGCTGTGAGAATAGACTCAAAGGGAAGAAAAAAGCTTTCCAAAGGTCATGGCATTGTATGGTGGAATCAGTGAGCCACAGAAAATAACTCCTATCCAAGAACAGAGCAAGCAGAACACTTTGAACAACTCTGGGCATGGAGAATTTTGGAGATCCTATACAGGCAAACAGGAGAAAATACAACACTGCCTACTGGTAGTATTAGACACAGATGATGTGATTAAAGTGAGAATAAAAGACAGAACTCCTTCAGGAATCTTTCTTGAAGATGTATCGTTCCTTCATTCCCTTTGCTCCTTAGATGAAGTGGGAGAAAATAATAATTCATAAAAATGCCAGGTTTCTTTTTTTTGATTTTCATTCCTTGATGGGAGATGCTAAGGGTTAAAAAAAAGCTTTTTTGTTCATATGATATTATAGAAAGCATTTATTAGGTGTTTTACCAAAAATAAGTTTATTTCTAGTATCCCACAGATGCTTTCTCTAAAATTCTCAACTGACAAATCCCCATCCTGCATTTAAATACTATGTAAAGAAGCAGGATTGCATCACCTGTTTCCATGCAATAAATATTTCCTTTCAATAGTTCTTTAAATGACAAATATACAGGGCAGATGGAGCATTTGACCTATTGATTTACCTAAAATTTAATGTTTTGACTTACTGACAAACTGCAACATATTTGTAAGATTTAGTAATAAAATATTGGGGTTCTTGCCTGTACTGGGTCTTATAAACATAGTTTTGCATGAAAAAAATACAATGTTACTTAGTGCTGTTTGACAAAAATTACCTGGATGGTGTAAATGTCATTGCTATATTCCCTTTAGCAAGCGAATTTGCACTGAATGAAAATATTTGATCTTTCAGATATCTCTCACATTAGCAACGATCAATCTTGTGATTGATGTGGTTATGCATAATTCTAAATGTAGTCTGTCAGCCCTTGAGAAACTTGTGCTCTTTTTCATTTACAAGGATCAATCTAATTTAGTAAATTCTTTCCAAATAAAAACATTTCTCATTGTTATTTTGCTGACAAATGTAAATTTTTACACTATATAATTTGCAAGGATAGTATAATGAACACACTAGATCCTAAGGTGTTTTTCAATAACTTTTGTTTAAGAAAAAATGAACATTTCTCATTTATTTAAAAAAAAAAAATCATGCATGAAAAATCCTTATGAATTTCTCACCAGATGTTTTATGGGATAGTTTTCTTTGGATAGCTATTTATGTACCTTATAGTTTACTTTTACATAGGAGGTTAATAAAAAACACACCCAAAGCAATTGTGGAAAGAGATAAACAGTACTTGAGGTATCCATACAACTTTTCAGAGATCATTGGAAGAAGTCACCCAACTAACCCTTCAGCTAACTTCTTACAAATGCTGATGAAGGATTGGCTTAATTTTTGTTATCTTTGTCTCAAGATAAAAAAAAAAAAAATCTCTATTAATTTTACTCTTGTATACATTACATATCTTCTTGATTTGTAATACTATTTGACAGCCAGAATATTTCTCTACATTCTTAGGAATTTTGGAAAGGTATCTTCAAATCCAGCAATCTTTCATAATTGTATCTGCTCAAGATCTTTGTTCAACTCCTCCACTAAATATAGAATTTTGACAGTTTGACAAGTTTTAATAGACTACTTCTTGTGCTTTATTTTCACAATGTCTGTGTTGGTAGCTAATCAGCAGTTGGACTGCAACATTTGAATTTTGTTTGTAAAGGTTTGTAGACATCTTACTTCATAGCCTTAAGGACTAGACTTTGATTTTACAAAGCTCTGTATCTCTTGGGCTTGTGGTGGCATGACATCATTGTTGTCCCGCCCAAAGCAAAGATTAAGGAGCAGTAGAAAGAATTGCTTTCTGGTTGTATCTATCACTCTAACTGATTTAATACTGTCTGAGACTTGTTATCCAAACTTTTAGATTGCTAAACCTAAAAAAATATGAATCCTCTGAGCTATGATGTTCATCACACAATAATACGGAAATTTTTACGATGGCATAGAGATCCATAAGATTTATCACCAGACATTATGATTTATTTAGTTGGTTAGTTTACGTTTTGGTTACAGATTTTGGTAAAAGCATATATTATGTATGGAGGGATGAGCTTGTTTCCATAGATGAGTTTCTTGAAGATAAGAGGTATTAGTAACTTGAAAACGTAATTCATATATCTAACACTGGAACACAGAAAACTTTCACATTTCAGTATTTGCACACCAGACCTGCTGTCTGTCTGAAAAGATACTGAAAAAGATTTTGTATAGCACTTTTTGACAGAATTATTTTTTCTAACCCAGAGTCTGGCTAAGGGCACCCACATGTGAACTGCCCGGTGTGTTTTCCCACTCAACACAAAAGACTTGAGGAGGTTTCCAGGTACATCTGGAGACTTCTCATTTGGTTATGACCCTGTTGGGTGGAAAGTTCCATTCCTAATAGTGTTAAACAGCAAAACAGCAACACTTGTTAGTGAACTGACTTTTTTGTGATCAGCGAAATATTTAACAACTAGAAGTTGAATAGCCTCCTTTGTCACAGAAACTGGCAACACACTTCCATTAATGGAATAGTCCAGTCTTTCATTAATTTCATTCTGTATTTATGCCTTTGATAGCCCATCCATCTTTTCCACACTTTCAAATATCTCACAAATGCATACGTTCTCTACCAACATCTGAAATTTCAAGAACTGGAAAATGAAACAAAACATCAAAAGCATGTCATTAGTGTTGCAGTCAGGATTGCTGAGACATCTTTTAGCTTTGTCTCAATATAACCTGGAGTGGCACAGGTATGGAAATTATAAGTACTGGGAAAACAAAGTATCCTAACATTTATTTAGATAGTATAATGTGGTTTTGAGTGATGTTTTCTTCATTGTTACTATTGTTTCATCTGGCTAGATTGAAATGGATGCACTTGACATGTTATTCTGTCTTAATTTTCTCTCAGTCTCTACAGAACAGTAAAAATTATTTTGCTTGTTTCAGAAATGCATTAACAGAAGTTTAAGCAGCTCAGCCATTCAGCTGCTTACAGTTGTGGTGCTGAACAAATGTGGATGAATGACTGAAAACTGAAACTTGACCTGTAGGAATAATTTATCTGAGTAAAGGGCATGGGTGTGTAAGCATGGAGTTATAACTTAATTTTCCCCATGCTGAAAGCACTTAGAGCTGCTGGAAGCAGCACAAAATAGAGACAATTTGCTAAAGATAATGGGAACAATACAGGTGATGGTCACATATTATAAACACCTAAAAAAGAAGGAAAGCATTTTTACTGTGACCTCTTCCACTCTCTTCTAGTAGCATTATTGGTATTATTAATTGTATTAATTGTTTAATATTAATTGTAAAAGAATTTGTAATGAAATTTTCTATGTTTGTGCAAAGTAATCTGCACTGAATTGTTACTCATGGGGGACACTTTCCTTTTCCAAACAAAGGCACAAGTTTGCTTGTTGTGTTTCAGAAGTTGCACGTTCTCTTTTTTATTTTCTACTTTGAATTATCTTCAAGGTTAATGAATTGGAAATTACTTTGCCTTTTCAGTTCCCAGAATCTAGCATTAGTGGAATCTCCTGTTATGTGAAATATTGTGGCAAAGTGTAGGCAAAAGAGCTGCAATGAGGGAAAAACATAGAACATTTTTGCATGTGGATTTCTAATGTCAGACAAAGACAGACGTTAAAGGCATTGATTAATACACTTGCAGTTGATTCCGTTTGGATTACTTTCATTCTCCAGTAAGACATAGTTTTAAAGGCAATAATAGCACAGAACACTGTGGTTAATTGTGTGTTATAGCTTCTAAAATTGTGTACACGATTCATTTGGAGGTCTTGTAATGTACATGCACAAGCCAAATAAATTAAAAATAAAGTCCTCTTGTTAATAATGATTTTTTGACACTTGGCACAGTCTTTTGTGTTGCATGAAAAAATAGACACACAGCTGTTAATTGACAAGGTAAGTAATAATCCTTTGATTACAGTAGCTAAAGGCTGTCTTTTAATGGATTTTACTTGTCACTTTTAATTCTTTTTAATCTTTGTCTGCATTTCATTAGAACAGCTTTATCATTCTGATGGCCCTCCTGTCGTTATTCTGATTGAGTTAATGGGTTGTCGTCATACCACGAAGCTCCAGTATAAAATATAATAGTGTTATATTTATAGTCTTCAGGGACATTTTTAAGATGATTGCTTTGCCAATCAGCTTTTCTGGTTTTACATAGTACATTATTGTAAATGGAGTGCTGTATTTTGCTTTCTCTTGCCTGGTAGGTACTCTGAGCAAAGCTTCTGTCTTAATCTTCCATGACTTAATCTACCTAGAAAATTCAACAGCCAGTTGGTGAGGGAGCTACAAAAGGTCTGTTACAATTTTCTGTCCTGCTCTTCAGCTGCGGTTTAAAAGCTACATGCCTGCACTGCAGTTTTCCTAACAGATGATACAGGTACTTGAATATTACTCAAAAACTTACCCGAGGTCTCATAATGCAGCTATTAAAGTGGATTTGTTGCTATCTTGTGTTCTCAGCTACAGCTGTAGAGCTGAAGGATGCGTGATATTTAGGCCTTTATGCTTCATTTACTTATCTTTGGAAAATGTAGTGTTCAAGGTACTGTATTTTTTCCATGTTACTGAGAAGTCTGATAAATTGCTAATAATTTTAAAGATAATACAATTTAATGGAAGAAAACCTTGTTAAATAATTGTGGAACATATGTTGGGCAGGTCATGATTACTTTTTCAATTATATTATTTAAAAATTATTCTGGTTGCATATATAATAATGCTTGGGTGGACAAGAATATTTGTCTTTTTAGGCTGAGAGAAGCAATGTACCATACAATAAACTATTATAGAGAATCCATTAATACAGTATTGATTAGATCTGTGATACAAGTCCAGCTGTGACACCAAGCCATGCTATTGGTATTGAACTATATAATACTCTGCTGCCGAACAGATGTCATAATTATAATAGGCAACATTTTATGATGTGTTTTTGGAAAGTGCCCTAGAGCATGACTTATCTATTTATAACAATGAGTTAATCTTTCCTACAAGCTAGGAAATGAGGAAGGTATATGGAAAAGAGCTACCTAAATTAATACATTTTTCCTTTTAAAATAATTCTAGTGTAACAATTTCATTCCTCTCTTTTCTATAGATACTTGCTAAAATAGGCTGCAGTTTTCAAAGAACATTTGTACTTATATTTATTGTCAAAAAATTCTTGATGAAGAAGCACAGACATGCTGATAATGTATTATATCACTAGGTAAGGTTTTCAGCACTGTAAACAGAAATGCAGAGGACTTTTTAAAAGTGTTTTCCATAAAGAAAAAAGATCTGTTATATTTGGGGGACTGTGAGTTGGTAGTGTTAATCAGCATTTTCTTGAAGAGGGCTACTTATCTACCTCGTGTTGCTTAAATCTATTACAATGTTAAGTAGCGTAGAAGAAAAATGCTGTGTCTCTTGATATGTATATATTCCTATGTACATGTATGTTCGCTTATGCTCACTGTTCTTGCAATTAACTGTTTAATCAGAGGGGGGGAAATTAAATATTTGTTTTATTTTAGTCAATTAAACTTTTCTTTGAGACACACTTTCATATGCTGCACGATTAGTAGACCTTAAGCATGTAACAGATACCTGACTGTGACCTTTGTTCTTCCGAGTTCCACGGTATTAAATTGCAGACGTTAAAGCTTGGTGAATTATGTGCTGCTGTTGCTGCCACAAAAGACTGGCCTTTTGTTGAAGTTCCAGATGCAACTATATTTAAATGTTCTAATCAGAGGTAGAGGCTCCAGAACAATAACCTCTATGATTTTCTTCTGGAACCACCACGAGACATCCTTTAGGTTTTCTAGCTCTTATATAATTACTATTATTATTATTTGCATTCCTATAGTCCCCAGGAAGCCCAGTTGGGAAGGAAATCCATCTGAGTCCTCCCATACTATTTCTGCATAAGGAGAATCCAGTATGAAATCTTTCCAGCACAGACAAAGCTCACTTTGAAAATTCTGTCCCGTGCAAATCATTGAGAACAAGTACAAGATATGCAAAGATGTTTTTGATAGTAGCAACTTTTGCACCTTTTGAAAACCCTTCAAATATGGGTATTTTCAGAACACTGTACTTGGTGCCCAGGCTCTTGTAATCTGATTTTCCTTTTTTTGGGTAGCTACAGCAAAATGGTTCACATCGGCATTAGTATATTACAGAGAAGTCTATATAATGGCACTCTGAGGAATGGAGAGATTATACCGGTTCGCAGGCATTCCCAATATCTTGTAATTTTTAATGATTTCCAACATTGTACCCAATGTCTAAACTGTTTTCCAATTCCAATATGTCAGCACTTACATAGATTACTACTTGACCTGGATGGAAGTAGCCTCTCCTGTCTTCTATACTTAGTTCAAGCGTAATTGTCTTTATAGCTCACTTAAAGACTGGTGCATAGATCTGTATTGATTCATATCTCTTTCTCTCCTCTATGAATTTGCATTTGTGGATGTTGCCAAACAAACTCAGCAAATTTATTATAGTATTATTCTAGACTGACTTAAAGGATAGGCAAGAGCAGATGATGGTTTCACGTGGGACCTATTAAAATACAGTGGTCATAGAACTGTAAACGCTTACCAGAAACCTACAAGGCAATAAAATTGCTCCCAGAAATAGTGTAGATTTACTCCACTGAGCTGAATCAGCAGAGGAAAATTCATAAATTTAGAAGTGTTTTATGAAAGATGCATTCACTCTCAAGAGGTCTGCTGGACTACCCTTATTCTATATCAATAAGTGAGGGCTCGTTAACAGAGGTAGATGAGTGGTGAAATACAAAAGAGACAGGAAAGACAGTATGGACATTTAGAATATACTGGGTAGAGAAATGGAGGCAAAAATTGACAGAAAGCGGGGAGGGAGGGGGGAAAATCAGAGAAAGACTAAAATAAAAGAACTTAGAAGAAGTAATAAGAGAAAATATGTGGAAGTTGAAGACAGCAGGATTTTAACTTCAGTTTAGACTGATGATATTTAATGCCCTAAGTCTCTAGATATCCTAGCAATAGTTGAGCTTATCTTTTTCATCTCTTTTTGCTTCAGCACTGCACTATGGGATATAATTAAAGTTGGGCTAAGATAGCAACAAAATTGAATAAATTATTCATTGAAAACCAGCAACATTTTCTAAATAATGTATTCAACAAATAATATTCAACTAAAAATAGGTACAATATGCACACTATTCTGTGCAAACTCAGAGTTGGTCCTTGGCCCCCATTTTATCATAAGTAGTAGACAGATTTAATTTTTTTTAGGGGAGGCAAGCAAGAAATACTGCTTTTCTTTCTAGCCTCACAAGATAGGATATATGAGTGCATTTCACTGTTAGAATGTTAAAGTTCATCTCAGTATCATATTCTAATAAGTAAAAATTAACTAATCCCTTCAGTGGAACTAAGTGGTGGCCTAGACATCAGTGATAATGATATGATTATGCTCAGAAAGAAAGATAGTTCCAACCAGCTAGATGTATATTTAGTGCTTCAGAAAAGCTAGCTTTCAAAACTCAAGTAAAATTAACAGAAAATTCTGACTAAGAGCCAAAAGGTACACAGAAAATTTTAAGTGGAAGTGGATATGAGAAAGGATTTATGGAATAGACAGAAAGCTGCATTGCCTTCCTGAAAAGAACATCTACTTCTAAAAGTCAGTGGCAGCTCAGTGGCAATACAAAAAACAGCAATTGTCAATGAAAAGCAATGGGGGCAAAGTGGAAGAGTACAAAAATTAACAATTTTAATTAATAATTTGAAAAAATATTTGATAATAACAATAAACATGGGAGTATAAAACGCAGAGTACTTAAGATTAAAAATACAGGAGAAAAGGTGGTCTGTTGAGCTACAGCCTATGAGCTTCAAAAAATACATTATGAATGAAATAAATTTTGTCAAAGTTTGTATCCTATAAGTAATAAAAAGATCACATTTTAAACATATTTGAAATTTATATATATGTATAAAATGATGCAGAGAGGCCAAATATAATTATAGAATCATTTAGGTTGGAAAAGACCTTTAAGGTCATCAAGGCCACGACTGCGGAGACCATCACCAAACCATGTCCCTAAGCACCACATCTATGCATTTTTTAAATGCTTCCAGGGATGGTGTTTCCACCACCTCCCTGGGCAGCCTGATAAAACAAATGCTTGACTGCCCTTTCAGTAAAGAAATTTTTCCTAATATTCAATCTAAACCTCCCCTGGCACAACTGGAGGCCGTTTCCTCTTGTCCTGTCACTTGTTACTTGGTGAAGCAACAGATACCTATATAGAGTAGTGATAAGGTCTGCCCTGAGCCTCCTTTTCTCTGGGCTAAACACCCCCAGTTCCCTCAGCCGCTCCTCATAAGCCTTGTGCTCCAGACCCTTCACCAGTTTCGTTGCCCTTCTCTGGACACGCTCCAGCACCTCAACGTCCCCCTTGGTGTGAGGGGCCCAAAGCTGAACACAGTGTTCGAGGTGCGGCCTCACCAGTGCTGAGTACAGGGGCACAGTCACTTCCCTGGCCCTGCTGGCCTCACTCTTCCTGACACCAGCCAGGATGCTGCTGGCCCCCTTGGCCACCTGGGCACACTGCTGGCTCATGTGCACCAGCAGTGGACTAACACCCTAATGTCCTTTTCTGCCAGGCAGCTTTCCAGCCGCATTTCCCCAAGCCTGTAGTGCTGCGTGGGGTTGTTGTGCCCCCAGTGCAGGACCCGCCACTTCTCCTCGCTGAAGCTCCTACAACTGGCCTCGACCCATCAGCCCGGCCTGCCCAGACCCCCCTGCAGAGCCTCCTGCCCTCCAGCAGATCAACACTCCTCCCCAGCTTGGTGTTGACTGCAAACTGACTGAGGGTGCATTCGATCCCCTCGTCCAGATCATCAATAATCAAAACCTATTTGCATAAAACGAATATGGTGAGCATGAAGGTAATGGAAGTGAGATGACAAAGTGCTATCTGTTCCTTTAACATTATTAATCTAAACACAAATAAAGTATCCACACTGTAATCCACAAAAATATGTGTCTTTTTCAAATGACCAGGCTTAGTACACATATTTCTAGAAGTCATTGGTCTTAAATGGACCTATGAAATATTTACATAGGTGTTGGATGATGAGGGATATTCTAGAAAGCTGAAGGAGTACTGGTGATATGTCAGTATTCAACAAGGGTGGTGGGATATTCCACAAAACCATCATCCAATTTCAATTCTAAGCAAAATAACGTAAAAACCCCTGTGGGAAGAGCACTGTCAAGATATGCCAATACCTAAAGTATCTGCCTCCACAGATGTTGTTCTCTTCCTTGGTCTTTTACAGAAGCAAACTTACCCTGTCCTGCTTATCCTATCACTACAGATCTGCAGCTTTTCTTTGTGGTTGCCAGTGCAAAGGAAATAAGACTGGTGGGATATGTTTTTCTCCTGGTACTCTTATCAATAGAATACTTGTGGTGGGAACCCATCTTGCTTCCCTTGAAACAGCTTTGGTTAGAGAAGACAATAAATTTAGTATAGTGGCTTGTTTAGTTATTTTTTTATCAAGATTTTTAGGAAAGTATTCCATGTTAACCAAACATTTCTTAGCTAAAGCCAGTTTTTTACATGTATAGACATGGAAAACATACAAAGGAAAAAAATTATCTATTCTTTCTTTATAGTTTTCTCATTTAAATTCTAAAAAAAAATTGGTTTTGTCTTTACTACATAGACAGGGAAACTCATGTAGAGCTATTTTTCAGTTCTGAACCCTCAGTGTAATGCAGGTGGATACATTAACTCATTATTCATATTATATTCTAGTAAGTTAGAAGTGTTCACAATACAAAGTCAAATGTTAAATGGTTTTAGAACTGTCCGTTTTCCTCCAATTGCTAAGGAGTTGGACCTGTTATAATTAGTTTTACATTATCATTTTGGCTTACATTGTACTGCATAAACATACTGTTTAGTTTTACATTAAATAAATAAATATTTTTAAATCCACTGTCAAAATAATCTTGTTGAAAAGTGGGATGATGAAAGAGGAGTTATTGACAGAACACTGACTTGAGATAAACTGAATAAATTGTTTATGGCTTTATCACATGAAAGCATAGTTGCCATTCTGTATGGAAGTCATCACCACCCCACTTGACAGGACTTTCTAAAATAAAATCTATTAAAACCAGGAACATAGAAAGCAATTTAGGGAAAAATATCTGTGTTTTGGCTCATTCAAACTGCTCTTGTTAAAGCATTTGCAATAAATAGAATCTCTCAAAAGTTTCTTGTTCAACCACAATCACTGTAATTGCATTCATTATAATGTTTTGCATTGTACTCATTTGACAGCAGAGCTAAGCAGTCAATATGCTCCTTTTCAGCAGTCTCTGCTGTACCAATCTCATATTGTTAACAGTTGAGACAGATGCACTGTATAAGAATTTCACAATTGTACCAAATGCTTGTTGGCCTCTTACAACCTTCTGTTCACAAGCAAATGCGTAAAACAATAACTACCACGATAACTTCTTGCTTAGCTTTTAGAATAATTTAAATGGAAGAGCTGAAATCTGTATTTCAAATCTAGAAGAAAAAGTGGTATAGCAATGTAGTTTGAAATACATACAAACAAATTATTATATAAAACCAGCAGTTATAAAATCTAAAATGTCAGTATATGCAAATACACAGCTAAGACACCCAAACAAACTTAACTTTATGTAGGCCATAAAGAAGACAAAGATCCATATTATATACAGTCCATGCTTCTAACTGATATAAACTTTCTTTTATTTATCCATATATCTATCTAACTACATTTGTTTCTCTCTTGTAAATCATTTTCTTTGAAGTTTAATTGTCTTTTATATTTAGAATAATGTTTCATTGAATGTATAAAAATGTCAGATAATAAAGTCTACATAATACATCTGCTTAATGCCACAGCTGTGTTAGGCAAAGAAACAAAGCCTAAGATGCCCTGAAGTGGCAGTTAAGAAAGTCGGTACATGATATGTAGAATCTAAATATTTATATGAGTTTTGAGGTGGTTTATATTTTATAAATTTCATATTGTTTCTAATTTGTGTGTCTGAAGGCTGACATCATAGAATCATGGGACCACGGAATTATTCTGCATGGAAGAGACCTCAGGAGGTCTCTAGTCCAACCTCTTTCTCAGGCAGGGCCCACTGTGAGCTCTGACCAGGTTGTTCAGGGCTTTGTCCAGTCTGGTATTGAAAATGCCAAGGATATAGAACATGCAGCCTCCCTGGGCAACCTCTGTGATTGTTTGATAGTTCTTATTGGGAAAAAGTTTTTCCCTATATTGAGTCTGAACTCACCTTCTTTCACCTTATATACACTGTCTTTCATCCTCCCATCCTGAACCTCTGTGATGAGCTCTTCTCCTTCTTCCTGATGAACCCTTGTAAGTACTGCTGTTAGGTCCCTCCAAAGCTATCGCTTTCCCATCATGACCAAACCATAGCCCTTCAGTTTCTTACAGGGCAAGGGCTCCATCCTGACCATCTTGGAGGCCCTCATCAGACAAGGAAATCTCTTGTAAGTAGGTAGTATATATCTCTTGAATTGCCCAGTGCAAGAGGCTCCTGATGCCACCATGTTAGGGTGCTTTAGCTTTATTGCAGAAGGACATTTCTAGAACATTAGCAGTTCTTCCTTTCCTTTACTTCTAGTCCCTGTCCACTGGGTGGGTGATGGTTCTACCTGTGACCTTATTTTTCACTTTCAAAAACTGAGATTCCATGCAAAAAAAGAAGATGGATGTTTTTAGACTAGAAAAAAAAATGAAGAATTTTCAATTCACATTTTAGCCTAAAGAAATCATTAGGGATCTTTTGAATTATGTAGAGACATGAAAAAATGTGATGGTTACATGTGTATTACCTAGTAGATTTTTATGACAATTACAATGTATAAATAATATTGGGTTGCTTAGCGTGCTCTGTGTACTAATCCATCTTCATATGGTAGTGACATATTTAATATGAGAATTTTTATGCCAAAAAAAATCCTAGGTAAGAAGTGTTAGCTGTTTTGCTACAGTTTACAGAGGTTTTTTTGCAAATTCTTTGTACATAAAACCAGCTTTTTAGTATTTTGGTATACACTCAACCATTAAGTAATTATATTTTTTAATAATTACCATAATATATATTTTTGTTATTATTGATTCCCCAGTTTACAAATTAATAAATTATAACTTTTACAGACCACGTAACCTAAACATAATGTTTCTAATAGTATCATCAATTAAGGTTTCACAGGAAATGAACAATATGACAGGAAATCTTTGAATCCATTGATATATTTCTTTTCTTATCCTTTATGCTTTGATCTTTCACTAATGTATTTTGGTTGTGTGCAGTATAATTCTGAGGAAGGGAGACTTTTTATATCTTTTTGTATATGCAGTATACCGTGTAGGTTTATTTGTAACAGTAGTTGCAAAACCATTTATAAACTTATATTAGATCCACAAAAAAAAATTATTCTCAATTAAAAATAAATCTTTGCTATATATGATAAGCTTGAATTTTAACCTTATACTAAAACGATAATCAATTATAGTCATGGCTTGTGGTCTAAGAGCACAATCAGTTTCTTAGATAGGTGAGACGAGATCATCCTTTTCATTTCAACTCAGAAAAGAATGCACTTGAATTCAATCACAGAGCAATGGGCAATATCAGACGAGAGATACAGACACAGAATCACTCAGCACCATGGTGTATATTTTTAATAGAATACCCCTCTCCGATGTTAAAGAAGCAGAATAATGAACATGTCCCAAATGGCTGTACTAAAAAGTGTGAAACAGAGCCAAAGAGTCTTCTAAATGGAGAATGATTTTTTTTTTCTGTTTCAGAAACACTTTATACTGTGTTCTTAGCTGCTATTTTGATTCTTTCTGCTTTATGCAGGTATATACCTACAGTTGCATTTTTGTGTGTGTTAAGTTCTATGAGCAATAGAGAACTATGATTTGTGAAATGCTTATGTGCTCTATGCCAAAAAATGGAGTTCAGACCACCTGTCATATGCAATCTTAGTCTGTGGCTATGAAGTTGCAAAAGTATGTCTCTCACTTAGTTACTGGAAGGACTGTATAAAATTAATGAGAAGCTCTCTTTTCCCAGGGATCTTCTTAAGTACTTGGCTAACGTTTTAACTTTTTTATGATTGCTTAAAAAAAATGCCATTATATAATTAGCATTGGAAAAGTCAGTGAAATCGAATATTTTTCTTTTAGAATAATTCAATGAAGATAGTAATAATTTTCATATCATATCTGTTATGGGAAATTTCACTGAAATTTACTCTTTGCATAGACCAAATTTATCTTCACTTATTTATCCTTGAAAATGTTCTTTGCCTACAAATTTGCAGAACAAATATGGAAGAATGATAGGCTGGACTGAACTTTAGCTGACTACATTTGGGCACAAATTTGTGTCTAGAGAAAGACCTAAAAAGTCATTTATTTCTCAAATTCTCCTCATTAGGAACAAGTTTCTGTAGGCATCATTCTTTCTTCACAAAACCTACCTAAGCTTTCCTGTGCAAGAACACACTGTTCTTCTGTGTTTATGCCAGATTTTGGTTAAGAGTCTTGAGTACTACTGCAATATAAACAATTAATAATTATTATTATTACTATATTAAGAAGCAATGTGTTTATGATGTTGTGATTAAAGCCTGGCATCACAAACTGGCAAAAAATGTCTGTTTTTATTTACTATTTGACTTGCTCTTCAATGTGTCATTTAATACTTACAAACAAAATATTTGTTCATCTAATTTGATTTGGCAGTTGCATAAAGTACAGATTATATAAGGAAATAGAAAGAGTGTTGCCAGTTTGGTAAACACTTGTCATGAGAAGTTTCAAAACCTTAGTAAAATAATAATGTCAGAAACACAAAACACTACTAAAACCAAACCCACAGAATTGAAACTTTGGGCTATGGCAATAGACAAACTACTTGTGGTAATAAATAAGAGAATCAATGTAGAATTTTTCCCTGTTGAGAATTCTACAGAGAAAAAATATCTGCAGTTATTGACATGGATTAAATATTTATTTAAAACAGTGTCTTGGTATCAGGCTCTTTTTCCTAAAGCTACTGGGTATAGGGAGCTATTAAAAAATACTTACTCTAGGTTTTAGTTGGTTTCAGAGAAGCTATTCATTCTGCTAGAGAATGTATTGCTTTGCTAACATACTGGAGCTATGGTTTTGGCCAACCTGCTCATTAATTTCTAAGCTTTCATGCACGTTGTTCTCAAATATGCAAATATTGATTAGATTTTTCAATGGAAAATGGGCATTTACATGTAATTGATGCAAAATACCCTGATGACAAGCTCATTCCAGCTCATTATTAGTTAAACATTAAACATCCCTGGAATTTTAGACTTTGCAAATGAGTTTGCCACTGCAATCATCCTCCATTTGCTCCAGCATGATAAGGGATGATCAAACAGCCATTTATGAACAACTTCAAGAAAAGCAAACAATAAGCTATACAACTCTCCAATTATTAATAATCTTCTTCCTAACATGCATACTGTTTTAAAGAATATCTTTGCTACACAAGTGCAATTTCATAGTATTTATCTATTTTTTTTTACCATTTAATCAAAGGACCAGTGCTCATAGACCTGTTTTCCAAAAAATTACTCATTCTTTCTGATTAATTTTACAATATATTACTTCACCAAGAAGTTATATTCTCTAATGCAGGATGGTGCCTACACACCCTTTTTGATATCCAGCTCAAAGCCATACTCACCTGAATGGTTTGTTCCTCCTTGCTTAGTACCACTACCTGTGAACTCACCTATGAAGACACTGGCAATATACCAGAATAAATGGGGACGTTTGGTGTGCTTTGTCTCAGTCTCTACCTACAAAGACCATTAAGTTTCCATATTATGTGTTTAAATTTGTTATCATTGAGCAAATGAGTATTAAATTTTTATCCATTATGAGCATTTTTGCAGTCCTGATATTAAACATTTATGGACATCAAAGTGTGGGCAAAAATGTTGAGGTGACCTGTTTTACAATATAACCATCCAGAAAGATCAGTAGAAAACTTGGGGGAAAAAAAAAAACCAACTTCACAGTTGTTTTCACATAGAAAGAAGGTGATATAATTCCTTACAGAGGGTCAAAATTAAGTATTGTTAGATTGTGGAACTGGTTGTAAGAGTATGAAGGTTTACTGAGCTCTAGGGTTAAAATATAATT
Source organism: Falco peregrinus (assembly GCF_023634155.1). Classification (NCBI taxonomy): domain Eukaryota; kingdom Metazoa; phylum Chordata; class Aves; order Falconiformes; family Falconidae; genus Falco; species Falco peregrinus. The sequence continues at coordinate 40,580,813 of NC_073725.1, read as the reverse complement.
AAAAGACTTTTCCAGCATTAAAAAAATAAAATACACTGACTGAGAAGGCAGTTTTGATAGCCATCTATAAAGCTTAGCCATGGAGTGGTAAACAAAAAGTCACAATCTCCCTAGAGAGTGTGGTAAACAAAAAGTCATCATCTCCCCACAGGCCACCGTTACAACATGACATTCAGGAACAGCGCTGAAATAGTGGCACAGAATCTGACACACCTTTAGTGGGGAAACAAAACAAGGCAAACAAGAATCCCAGAAACGGTCAATCTCATTTAACTTTTGTTATCTAAAATCAGGTGTCTACTTTTTTCATCCCAGACCCTCAGTATTAAGGACATTTTATCTCCTCGGCTTTAGGACCTCTATCTTACAAGGGCCATTGTTCACGTGAGAGTTGTTTATTTTTTGGCTCTAAAGGAATTCTGAAGTGAGCAGGCCTGGCTAAGACCAAATCTAATTTTTAGGTGGTTGAATCAGAATAAATCTATCCATGTAAGATTAATAACAATTCACTGGTAGTAAAGCAATATGTGGAGTGAATTTTCACCATGGGTGTAGAGATGTACCATTGAGGGCTAGTGTCAGGACTGAGCAGTTTCTGTTCAGATGTGCACATTAATAGTTACAGCTTTGTAGGGATTCAGATTTTACGATAATGGAGAAATGTCTGTGGTGGTGTAGAAGCTGAATATCTGTGAACTGGAGTAGTAAATTGCTGTAACACCTGAGCCTCTAAAAGTACGTGCATGTGTATCTGTGTCTGTGTGTGTATATGTATATGTACATGTAAATCTGCAGTCACCCTTGTCTCTCACTCATTATGCAAAGTGTAGATTCAGGAAAGGGCATAAAAATATTGTGAAGTCCTTGTCATCTCAGAGCATTTCTCTTGACAGAAAAGCTTGATCGGTGCTGAGGAAGAGGAGTTCACCCTGCATGTGAGGTTCAGGGCTCATGCCCTGGGGAATTATGAAATTATCTTTATTATTTGTATTACAGTACCATCTGGGGCTACTAGGCTTGGAGCTGGAGCCTTCTGTGGCGGGTAACATGCAAACAGCCAGAAGGTATCTGCCCTGGATTTTTTGTAATTTAAATTAGAATGCAAAGAACAGCAGATGGATATAGACAGAAAGGAGAGGGGGGGAAAAGGAGGAGGGAAGGGGGAACAGACAGTGAGATAATACTATATTAGTAGCCAAAACACCTTCTAGTTTTGCTTTACAGCAAGGGAGAGGCTTCCCAAGCAAAGTGGAGTGACCTCATGACTTGCTGGATATTCATAGGTACCTGCCCTGCAACATATGGGAGATCCTGAAGGTAGGTGTGAAGGTATTTTAAAATCCAAACAACTAAGAGAAAAACACTGATGAGGTCAGATTTTGGGTTTAAAGCAAGGAAGAATGAGATCTCCTGAGACCCTAAGTAAACATGAGCATAATCTGTGTTGAGCTTTGACAGCAGTTATTCCATGAAGTTCATTCAACTGGACAGAGACTATGTTAGCCAACATTCAACCAGATGTGTTTCTTGCCACATAATTATAATAACAATTATTTCTTGTCTTTCAGTTACAAAAAGATAAAATCTTCAGTATATTCTTTTGTAATTGTTAATATGCAACAGGAATGGATTTATAAATACCCAAAGCCATTAAAGCAATTCAGTTCGTTCGTGACTTGTACAATCATATATCACGCTCTGAAACTTGTTTTGGAGAAATGGTTACATAATTGAAGGATAATTAACTGGGCCTACTCCAATAGCTCCATTACAAAACAAGAGTGAAAAAATGAAACTGCTTCAAAACTTACTGAATATCTGTTCTGGCCTTCAGGGTATTTTTTAGAAAGCCTGACAGTCTGTGAGAATCCATTTAATGACCTTGAATTTGAAGTTGCTCCATCACTACTAGATTTTGTGCCATTTAATCAGTTATATCCTCAAGAACATCCTGCAACACAAGTGACACAAGGTAATTCAAAGCTGTTAGATAAGGGGATATGAGGCATTAAAAGCTTGGGGCTGAATTTTTAAAACGTGCCTCTCCTATGTGCTTGGGCAACTTTGACACACAAAGCTATGCACATCCAAAAAAAAAGGGAATACACTAGACACTCTTCAGAAAACTGTAACATGAAGCATTGCTCCTGAGAGGTGAGCTTCAGATGTTAGCTCTGTAAGTAAAGCAGTAGATTAACATAGAATGAGGTGAGCTTCTAATGTTAGGTCTGTAAGTGAAGTGGTAGATTAATGTAGAGTATCTGATAGCAAATAGAATGTAAGGAATCACTCCATTTTCAATGGATTTAATACAACTGAGATAGGCCTTTCATCTCTAAGAAAATCATAAACAAAAAATATTTCCATTGTCTTTCTTTCTTGTTTTTTTCCTCTAAATATTATAGCCTTTATTGATGGGAACAGAGGAGAAACAGAAGTATAAGATTAGGTGTCTTTAAAATGATAAAACAGAGTGAAATTTGTTTATTTGTTGGTTAAAATTCTTCACTGTTTTAAAACTGTGAACAAACATGTAAATAAGGCAGAAGTGCCTGAAACAGCAATGTCCATTTTGCAGATTGACATTCTCTGAGTCTGAACTTCCACAGCTATTTTAAGAGCACTGTGTGCTCCTGAAATCTGTAAAGTATGATGAAATGTGATTTAATTGACAGGAGTTTGGTTAATAAAACTGAAATGTCAGGTTACTTAAGATTAATACGTGACTTACCTTTCACTGACATTATCAACAGTAGTTCAAACAGTGAAAGGGCTGAAATTTGTTTTAGGTAGTATTTGTTCTCATTTTAAGCTGAAAAGCATAATAAAATAATACTGTGTTGGGTAGTACAGTTATCTTTCACAGCTATGAAGGAAGGAAGGTGAAATAAGGAATTTAACAAAGGTAATGAAGACTAACAGTCAATGAAGACAGTTGACTGGTGTGAACAGAGCATGTACTAGTTTTGCTGTATCTGAGTTTCTGGGAAAAAGCAGATGAGGTCTCTGGGTTGCTGTTGATCAGAGAGCAGAATAAAATGTTCCTTTTGAGGACCTGGTGTAATTTGGTGTATGTTCACACAATTGCAAAATTGCAAGCAATTGAATTAGTCATCTTAAGGAGTTTCTGCCTGCGAGCACAGATGCAGTAATAGACATACTCCAGCCCATCCAAATAGTAAAGCAATAACTGAGTTTCAGGACGAGGATGGGCAGATGTTTATGCCCATCATCTCCATCCTGAGAATTCCTGTCACTGTGGTTTACAGCTGTCAGTAGAGCCAACATTACTGATCAGCAGATGCTGAGGGAACAGCTACATAGAAAGATCATATTCAAGACTGGATGCATTTCAAGATGAAGACAATGTACTTAGCAGTGTGTTCAGATTCTCCCTCCTTAGCACTCTGTAGAGACTTTGGAGCCCCTGAGAGCTGCACTCGGAGCCCTTCTTGGTGCCCTGCATAGTTTGGTTGTCACGGTGCTGGGCTTGGGGATACACTGTGAGGTGACTTTCTTTTGTGGCTATTGAGGAGACAAGAAGAGAACATGCAGAATGGCATGAGATATCAACTGATTATTCAAAATATACTTGTTCTTTTACCTTGTATTTATATGTTGGATGTTAAATCTCCAGAAATAGAGGGAAGTTATGAAATACAGACTAAATAACAGAAGAATATACTAGACTAGAATTTCACATTTTACTTCATTAAAAATAGTGAACCATACAAATAATGAGTGCTGGTGTAATCAATTTGATAATATAGTCATATAGTTAAATGTCTTTACTTGCCATTTAGTAACACTTATTGTTTTGACACCATTGTTTTCACAGGCAGTGCTTAACATTCATCTATTTATAAATAAACACACTGGCAAACCCATACATTTCTGCATATTCTTTGTAATAGGTATTACAGAAAATTGCTGGGTGAGAGATTGCTAAGGTAGCAGGAGAAAAAGATGGTTTATATAGCAGCATTTTTTCCCTGCTGGTAGGTACTTGGACAAGATTTGGCTTTGAAGTAATAGCAGGTATAAGACTTACTAGACCTGTTTCATTTTCCATATTGGATACACTAGAGGCACCTGAACGGGAGAGTATTGAAGTGTTGAAATCAAAAAGATGCAAAGAGCCAGTGTGGCCATATTATCAGAAAGCACACAGCTTCGGCCATTTCCAACCACAGTCATGTGCCTTTTATCTTTTATTTGACTGGAAAGCAGGCTTTTAACTTACTCTGTTTTGACTTTGTACTTATGCAGCAGTAGCATCACACAGTGTTGTCCAGCGTTTTTGCATGTAGGAGCTTCCACTGTGCCATTTTGATTGTATCAATGTGTTCAAGGCGCAGCTTGAAGCAGACTAAGAATGCCTCTGAAGCAGACAATGAAGTTATGTTTATCAGTGAGCATTTTCCCTAGTATTGTCTCAGACCTGGTGTTACTTAAATGTCCCAAAACTTCTGACAAACTATAATTGTATTGCATGTGTGTATAATAGCAGTGGAGCATTGCAGTAAGACTCGACATTTTCTTAGGTATTAGAGATGAGCACTAAAATGGGGATCACTTTCTGCAGCCCACAAAAGGTAGGGGATACAGGCATGTCAGAAGCATGATAGGAGCACTCTGAGTTTGTGTGTGCACCCAGCCTTAGTTTTTCTCAGGGACGTACTCGGAGCTGGTTCCTCTGGTACACCAGCAACAGTGTACTGTTTACAGTACACTGTAACAGGCATACTGGTGTTTAGGTCACATTTTGGCTTTGGAAATTATTTCCTTCTTCTTAACACTCTCCCACTTGGTCATTCATCTGGGTTCAGATGTGCACCTTGTGAGTTTGCTGAGCATTGTGGAACAGACAGGATAAAATATGATTCGGCATTGTATTTTTTTGAAGGCAAATATTGTGACTCAGAAAAAAATATAGTCAGGAAATGCTGGAAGTTTTGTAAACTTTATTTGCTCAAAACCAAACAATCTAGTCTGCCTGTCAGCAGACATGTACTTCAGTGCCTCTGTATGTGCTCTAATTCAGGTATTTTCAGTATGTTCTAAGGTTGTAGAGTAACAAACAATAGCCATCACCTTGTTTTATCATGTATTTTATACTAAAACCAACAGAGATGGTCTGGTATGTAGTATGGGCAGTCCTATTTTGAAAAATGTAGCAACACAGAAGCAATCGGTTTATTGATCCTGTCTCTCCATTAGTTCCTATCTCACCTGTCTTTTTCCTCGGCACTATAAACAGTGAAGCACATCAAAGACAGTGCCGGAAACATTCATAGTAACTCTGAGACCAAATCCCACACAACAGAAGAGCTATTGCAAATTGTATGTTTTTCTTCTGAAATAAGAGCATTTTTAAGTGCAGTCTTTGGATCAAGATGATCTTCATGTAATTTATGCAATAGCAAATACAGTCCTACAAATACAAAAGTCTTTTACCAGCAAGATCAGTGAGTCTTTCCCTCCCTCTAACCTCCCATCAGTGTAATGGGCAATCCAGTGATGTAGGGGAGATAGGGAACACGCTGCCAGCAGCCTGGATGAATTCTTCTTTTTTCTTTCACATGTGTTTTTACAATTAAGTCTACCTTACTTATGAACTAGAAATTGGAACAGGTTCTTCACAGAGCTTTCCCAAGCTTCATGCCACTTTTTCACTCTGCTGTTGAAAATATGCTTTTACACAAAGTAGCTCACTTCCACTAAAGAGAGCTGTGAACTATTAAGAAAGTACAAAAATTAAGGCATAAAAGTAACAAAGTGCTGTAGAAAAGCCTCTGAAGAACTGCCCCAGTCAGAATGCAGTGACAGAATATTCCCATCTTGGGATCATCCTGAGGGAAAAATGAAACCTCATGAGAAAGGTAGAAAAATTCCGGCTTGAAAGGATCACAAAGGATTAAATTAAAAAGCCTGAAAACATTCAGAAGTTTAATGAAATGACTGAGTCAGTAACAGTCCATTTCTTTGGTCCTTCTGGCACATTTCATTTTAAAAATTAGATTATTTGTATTCTCTCCATATTCAATAATTCTCTACCTATTTTATCATTGAATTACATTATGTTTCCTAACTGTACCTTTTTTTCCTCAGGGTGTGGCATTTACCCTTTTTTGTCCTCAACAGAGCTTTTTACACTGAAATTTTGTTCTTACCTCCTGGTATTCATTTGTGGTGTTTTACATAATTTTTCTGACGTTCTATGAATGTGTATATGTAGTGTTTCTATAGCTACTAGAAATGAATCTTGGGCTCAGCAAATTAGCACAGCTAATGAATAATTGTAAAAGCTAGCTAGAACTGTATTTGCCAGAGACCACAGAAAGGCTCAGACAAAAGGTTTGTCAGTGTTTAGTTCCTTTTGGGGAACCAATTTTACAAATGTTGAAGCCAATGTTACCTCACAGCTTGCAAGCCTGAATTCTTAATGTACGCCCCTGTTGAAACCACTGGACAAAGACATCTTCAGGTTTCTCTGTTTTTGACTCCATGGAACAGAATGTTTCCTTTTGGTTAGAGGTTTTAGGAAGGAGAGGTTACTCTTATTCTGATCACACCCATATAAAGTTAGAGAGTACTAGAGACAGCTTGTCTAATACTGATCTTTACAGTATTGGAGGGAAATCTATTTTCCTAACATTTTGAATTTTCAGAAGTAGACTCATCTTTTTGTGTTCTCCATCAGTCTGTATGAAAAAAAGAGAAACCCTTTTGGTGTTTCCACAAAATATTTAACACTATTTTAGTGAGAATAGAATAAAAAAAACCCCGAAAAACAAACAAAAAAACCCCCAAACACACAAAAGAACAAAATCCACACCTTTTTTTCTTATTATTATAAAATTTGGTAATGTAATTTTGAGCAGTCTTACAGTCAAGGTGGCTAAGACTTCAGTGGTCTGTGTAGACTTCTTAAGGAGTAATGCATATGAAATTGATTTTATCTAGGTTATTGTACATTGTAACTGAAAATTGCCTACTTAAAGTGCAATCACTATCTTCATTTCTGCAGTGCTTGCAAGTACTCATAGGGAAAAAATGCAGGTATGCTGTGAGGTTATCTACCACACATTGAACTCTGGCATCCCCCGAACAGTCCAACAGATCTTTATGAAATAGCAGCAGAAACTATTATTTGTTAAAAGTCCATTCTCTTCTTTTAACCAAAATACCCTGTGGCTGGAGTGTAGCTACACAAACAAATTTATCCCTACAGACAAAAATAATCTGAAGACTGTCTTTCTAACACCACTTATTGTACTGTCATAGCATATTACAAACCCCTACTCCCCTGTATTAAAGAAGGAGTTGTGGCTTTTTTTACTTTATGGTGAAAAATAACTTACAGAAGCAGGTTTTCACAGGAAGGATTTGAACACTGATAAGGGTCACACTGGTCACTTTCCTTTTAATCGAATATAAAAGAGAATTACATGTGGTGGAACAACTGCAGAATAAGCATCGTTCCTCACTCATTGGTTGGCAGTTCCATCATCCCTAATGAGAAGGATGGTTAAGGGACATCCCCCCTGTGAAGAGATGCTTGGTTTCCACTAATTCTGGAAAATACAGAGTAATAAATGACCTGAAAATTAGAATTTTTTAAAAAATTATTTTTTTCTTTTCAGTGGATAGTCAGTGAAGTTGACAGGACAGTGGAAAGTTTTTCCTAGCTTTAAAGTGGGAAGTTTTTACTAACATGCTTTACTGGGGATACAAGCTCCGCCAACCTAACCTAGAACAGGTTTTGAAGTGATTAAAGCTTGGAAGTCAAAAAAATAAATTTCTCCAAATTAATGTCCTAATCTGACAAGGCTGATCTATTTCCCTTGTCCGTTATAGGTGTCAACAGAAAAGATTTGAAAAGATTTCAGTTTTTCCCTTAGCTGTAAACACTTAATTCATATTCCAAGATGAGACTCATATCCAGACTGAAACATCTAAGTTTACATGTCTAGACATGAACTATTGACAGGATTCACCTGCCTGAGTTTCCTCACTTAGTGACATTTCCAACACCCAAGGATATTCCACCTGCTGTCCAGGTGCCTCTTCTAAAAACATGTAAAGTGGGGTCCACTGCATCAGAAGCCCTGTGTGGATGTCTTGATAACCACAGACATCTCAAAAGGCACTCAAAATTCTGAGCAGCACAGGCCATTTAGTGTAGAGAACAGCTCATGTTGCTCCAAAGTAGATCTCAAGTTTGGCTGAACCTTCTCTCCCAGCCCACTTGCTCAGCTGACAAGGCATTAGATGCAACTGCCCTTGTCAGCATCTAAGGTTAAAGCTAGCGCATAGGTAGGAGATAGTATCTAAAGCAGATTGATGCTCTTACAGAGCAGTACTAAGTACATATCAGGTAACGCTGGATGTGTGTGGGCAGCAGAACCAAACCCCAGCACTCGACTGGCTGTAATAGGAGAGCCTAGACAGTGCACATTTAGACACCTGTCCTTAGGTGAAATGAATACCTTTCTAAATGTCTGCACTAATGACTGCATGGGTTTGTGCTCAGTATGACTACCTTGTTAAAGTCATCTTCTGTTACTCAGCTGCATGTGGTGCTTTGGCAGCCCATGGGAGCGAGCATCCTTGCAGGGATTTCTGGCTCACTGCTCTTAGGAAAACTTTTCTTGGAGCTGGTAATGAGAACGCCCTCTATGATGATGGAAAGCGGAGTGTAGAAATGTTCTGTGGGTGCTGAAGGTCAGCACCTGTTTTCTAGCTTTTCGTGCCCTGGTATTGAATCTGTAGTCGGATCTTTTTGTGCCTAATCTGAGCAAGCTAATGGAACTGTGCAAACTTACTGCTGTGCACACATAGCAGATGACTGTACAGCCTGATGATGTACCATAGTATGTTTCTCGGTGGCCTCAGATAAATCTGAGGGTACGATTTAAAGCTGATGATGTCATTTTATTGGTATTTTTTGTTTATAAACAGATAGGTGTTGTTATAGCTTTATCAATTCTATGCCGTATCACCTACCCATGGTATGTATGGTACATCATTATTTACATCAGAACTGATGTTGTGCAAAACCATAGCTAGTGAAAGTCCATTCCTATAATTAAGGTAAAATTAGTGCTATACTGGCAATCAGCTGACTACTACAGCACTGCCCCAAGTAAGAAAGCATTGCAGGGATGGATAGGAAACTTAAGAAAACCCAAAAAATCCTTTTTTACTCTAGGTTAATTCTGTATACAGGATATATAAGAAGGACATGGATCTGTTGGAGTAAGTCCAGAGGAGGGCCACAAAGATGGTGAGGAGGTTGGAGCACTTCACCTGTGAAGACAGGTTTAGAGAGTTGGGCTTGTTCAGCCTGGAGAAGAGAAGGCTCCACTGGGACCTTCTAGTAGCCTTCCAGTACCTAAAGGGGGCCTACAAGAAAGCTGGAGAGGGACTTCTTAAAACGGCATGTAGTGATAGGACAAGGGATAATGGCTTTAGGCTGAAAGAAGGTAGATTGAGATTAGATATGAGGAAGAAACTCTTGACTATGAGTGTGGTGAGATGCTGGAACAGGTTGCCCAGAGAAGCTGGCAGTGTTCAAGGCCAGGCTGGATGGGGCTTTGAGACACCTGGTCTAATGGAATGTGTCCCTGCCCCTGGCAGAGGGGTTGGAACTAGGTGATCTTTAAGGTCTCTTCCAACTCAAAACATTCTATTATTCTGTGATTCTAAAATTCTATGTTATAGCACTAAGAGGATAATTTGGTTTATAAGTATTCTGTCTCTAAACCAGTCTTTGTCTTGAATCACTTCAAAATCCACCTGGCAGTATACATTTCCTGGTGCCTCCAGGCCAGATTGCCAGCTTTGGACTGCAGGCAAGTGCCTGCCCATTCTAAGCCAAAGCGTACTCCTCCGTACACACATCCTGTGCTGGAGAGATTAAACCCCAGAGGAAAATCTTCTGAACAGTTCCAAAAATACCATCCCTCTTCTTATTCTTCTCTGCCAAAAGAAATTACTAATATTTGCCCTATGTAAAGGCTCCAATAGCATTGCTGTTTGGAACTCAGCTGCTCTGAGACGAAAAATCCACCCAATAAATCCAATAAAAAGCACAGAAGAACAAAAAATAGGGTATTACTCTAATACACTTCAGGTATGTGAGCATGCAACTGTCACGCAGTTACAGGGAGACGGACAAGATCATCTAGACTGTATGTATTTTCTTCTCTATCAAAAATTGTTATGGTTCTATAATTAGATCAAAAAAGTCATGCTTTCTTCAGCCTGCAAGTGGTGCCAGGTGTTATCAGCATGGAAAGGCAAGACATTTAAACCACTCAGGCAGGTGAAGTCACTGTCACTGATACTATTTTCCTGAGTGCCGATAACAGTTGTTCAGCTAATCCAGTTCATAGACTGCTTTGCTACATTGTAATGATATTTTTACCCCTGGAAGAAAGCCATATGCTATTGAAATGATGCTTGATAATGTTTCTGTACCAGTTCTGCTTCAATTGACCTGACTGTGGTGTTATCAAAATGTTCAGTTTATAGAACCTAAGCTGTATTTGGTGTCTCCTTGATGGAAAAGAAAAATCAGCCCCTAAACGTAGTGACCTTAATACATAAGTTATAGATGACACTTTTCTTGGATGCAAGAGGGAGCAAATTAGCTTTGGGAGCTCACTTTCTTTTCACTGCTATTTGAAAGCTACACATTGCTAATGGGCTGTCCTTCGCTTCTGCACAGAGCAACCCTTGTGTTTGACCCCATCTCCCTGGTGGCAGGCTGGATGCAGGCTGGTGAGTGGGCTATGCAGTGAGCTTGTATTAACATAACTCAGAAAGCTACCATTCCCATTTTTAACATAAAACCCTCAAACCCAGAAAGATATAGAGAAGCTAAAAAAACAGCTGTCGACCAAGGAGGTGCCATGTCATACAGTATGCTGACAACTGGCCTACTGTCGTGTAGCAAAACCTTTGTGCTTTACTGAGTTCAGGTGAAACAGGGACAAATTCTGACTGGGGAAGTTGCAAAAAGGGGATCCTAGTCTGCTCTGACTAGCAGGTAGCCAGGCCTTGTCTACAGTAACAAATAATTCAGTATAGCAGGAGTGGATCTGTGAACTGAAACAGTTGGGTTTGAGACACCTACAGCCACCTTGTTGTTTGGAGATTTTGCTTTGGACAAGTTTTAGGCTGCTCACTTGGAGCAGATGTCCCCACCATGCATATGGCTCAGAAGTGTTTGCAGGATAAGTCATTAGTTGAGACGTTTATGTTTCCATTAGTGGTTGGAGAACATTTGGCATGCACCCAGGGCAGGCTTCTCCTCTAGTTTCCCTTGAAAGAAAGCTAGCTCCATGCACCACAGCTGCTCCATGAACCAAAACAATGTGCAGGAGGTGGAGAAGGCTTTTAGGTTTGCTTCAAAAGCTCGCTACTGCTTTGATCCAAAATACTAACACAGAGACAGCCACACTCTCTGAAGAACTGCTTGAGGCCTTTTATTTCTAGCGTAAGTAAAGGAAACATTAAATAAAATGCATTGCCTCAAACTTATCTATTTTAAGTTTCTCATCTCTGCACTGCAGTTAATTTCCTTTTGCCTTAAGATTCTTGAGTGTCTCGTATGAGGTGGCCTGGCTGAAATGTTTTGATGACAGAGGCTGTTATACAAGAGTAATGATTACACTGAAACCCTAAGTTCTAGAATCTGATAAAAGCATGTCAGCAGCTTTTGGGGTCCCAGAGTCCAACCAACCCCAACAGCTCTTGACAACACAAAAGACTAGAAGACTGAAGTCTTATTTCAATGACAGCAGGATGAATGCAAACATGGGGATCCACAGATGTGTATGGGAATACTAACTCAGAATTCCCAACTGCTTGTTTTGCTTGCAAATAAAGGGAAAAATAAGCTTAAATTCCACTTAAAACTGTGGCACGATCAGACAACATGCGGCCCTTGCCCTTCCACCAGTAACTTCGTAAACCTTCATAACCTGCACACTGACACTCGTTGTAAATGGAATTCAACCCAGTGCACAGTGCTAGTCAGGCTCCTAATTTTTGCTCAAGGGAGAGCAAAGAAACATAAGCAGGTTTTCTATGCAGGGTTGAGTTTCATCCAAAATTAGATTCCAGTGTCACATGGTTACATTTCAGGGCAATACAACTAATTATCAAGTGCAGGTTCTGAGGAGAAATGAGGTAGCTTCAGAAAATGTCTTGGTGAGCAATCAGTGTTAAAAAAAGAAAAGGATTTTTTTTGTTGTTATTCAAGATATGATAAATTTGTAACCAGGAGTGTAATTTCTGAATAAAGAAATATATGAAATGGGCTGAGCTTGTGTATGTTGTATGAATATCTTGTTTGCTTTGTCACTTTAGTTTTACATTATTTTATTGTATCCAGACTCCTTTTTGTTTATGGGAAATATAAGCGTGACATTAATTTCATTATCCTATTCTGCATGCAAGCGTGTATTACATTTGCAAATGAAGAAATGGAAAGGAGAAGCAAACTCAGTAAAGGGGTTTATTATGCATGCATAACCAAGCTAGTACTTGTTTTAGAACAGTACATCTTGAACAGTTGCGATAAGGATTGCCAGGATTTAAGTATGAGTTTGTGAACAGAAATTTTTAAAAAGTAACTACTATAGAAATTTCTTCAGTTCATTGACCTCTGCATGATTTATCTTGAGGAGCATGACAAATTGTGATATTCATTACTAGACTGAATTAAAATCTGAAACAGCAACAAGGGTTAAATATGGGTATTATTAAAATATGTAACTTGTCATAAACTCTCATTATTGTAAGTAGCTTCTTTTATGGCATCTTAAGTAAAAATAAAAAGAACTGCAAAAAGATGTTTTTCAGCACTAACCATAAAAACAAAAATCTTGAGAAAAATAATTTTGTACATTCAAACTAATCTAAAATAGTTGTTCCTGTAAAATCTGCACTTTGCTGTAAATTCCAAGATATTAATACTATGCATGAAGTGATGGAACCATAGCTTTACTTGAAGTGATTTGTGAAAATGCAGCTCATTAGCAAAGCCAAGTTGGTAGCAGAGATAGTAGTAACACTATTTCTCCTTATGGGATAGTATAATGTAGCAACATTATTTAGATTTAGTGATGCCAACTTCTGTTTCTTGTAAAGTCACACTTACATATCTGAGCACTGTTTCTAGTTCATAATGCAGGTGGCCTATCCTCAGTGACACAATGCTATATGAAGGATACTAATGTTAATCATAAATTTTTTACCATAGAAGCTTGGTTGTGTAATGGAATATTGTGACTTGAAATATCAGTAGCCATTTCACACAATATATTTCTAGATTATATTATAGTTATGTAATTACAATATATGTGATATATATTAATTTAAAATATTAATGATATAGTAAAACCAATACCGGTAATGTTATATTTAGCAATATTATATTAATATTAGCATTAACTTGATATTATATATAGCCTTATATTTTGATTATACTACAGTACTAACGATATAGTAGTATAACAATATAATGTAAGTAATATGTATATTAGATGGAACTATAATATAGTTTCATAGTTATATGTACTTTACAACATGAATGATACATACTATATAAACTGAACAGACAGAAAGATTGGAGCATGTATATCAATATACTTGGGGGGTTGGGGGTGTCACCTAGGTAATATAGCATGAAGTTTTTCTTTCTTTCATCTTCCATGGTTCTGTTTTCTCTTTCCTCCTTTTCTCTGGTGCCTTGTCATTTTTTTTATTTATTTTCCAACCATCTTCATTTTCTTTGCTGTATTTTTCTGTGCTTTCTAGATACCTTCCCTCACTAGAATTATTGGGGATGTTTCTCATGCAGTTCACTGGGCTAAGGCTGGAACATGGGGTGCTATTTCTGGCACAACCACAAACCTGCAGGCAAACCTTACTCATGTCATCTCACTGCTTGCTTTCACTTTCTCCATAGTGCTAGAAGCGTATAGTATTGTACTCTGTCTTCCTAGTGATTAGAAAAGCGACGTGAATAAATGCAGTGCCATGTTCCCAACTTGATCAGAAAATTCACCTGTGGGCAGACATGTAGGAAGGACCAACAACTTTGTGAGGAATTGCTTAGATATTTAACTTCAGAAAGGGCATCCAAATCCCTGAAGGAAGGACACATAAAGCTCCATTTTTTGTCTTGGTATTTCCTAACTGTCTCATTCAACATGCTGGATTTATGCTGGGCTCACAACGGGCAGCTGTGATGCCTAATGCAGCTCTATGGGTTCCTGGATGCAGCAAGGTGCATACAAGTTCAGTGGTGCAAAGTTGAGTATGGCGAGGCTGAAGTCCTAGCACTGCATCCAGTGCAGAAGCTAGTCAGGCTTCAGAATGATGTTTTGAATATTAAATGTAAGCTTATGCAACCATATGACAAATAGACTTGGAGATTAAGACAGAGATGACCATATAAATCACTTACAGACATAGTTGCTTTTCTATTTCCCTCTATAAAACATATATAGTAATTTTGGCAAAACTTGTCACAGTTATTCTACTAGAACAGAATAGGTCATTTTGCATAAAAGAAGTCTTGTACTGAATTCATAACTGGAATTTACTCTATAGAGGTCACTGAATATTGTTGAGTGTCCAGCATTTAAGAACCATGTTCCTCTCAAACAGGGAAAAAGACAATTTGCAGGACAGCAATAGCTGCTAATATGAAGTTTGACTCTCACCTTGTTACCCCTGTCATAATGAAGAAGAAGGCCTGATTGTTTTTAAATCGCTATAGACTCGCCTTCTGAATGGTCTAGTCATAGTCCTAATGAACTGAGTCATAACTTCTGCTTTAGTAATTTCATATGGCATAGTACTTGTATAAAACAAGGAGGAGAATTTTTTCTAAATACAGGCAATGAGACCTGACAAAAATGTTATTCCCCAGACATTTCTACGGTGCACTTGTGTTATTCTCCACCTGTGTGGGGGCTGATTGTAAATACTTGCCCTCCTGAGAGTGCACGTCCTGTCAGACAGGTGTTGATACTAGGGTGAGACAGCTCAGAAGAATCCAGCTTCACATTAAGACATCTAATCTTGTAATGGCCAATTTTCTGTTGGGCTTTCCTGACAGTGTAACAGAAAGCTGCTCAGGGATGAAAGTTAAGTGCAGTAAACCAAAATCACCAGTGATGGAAATGTACCAGAATAGGTTGCTTTAAACCAAAATGTAAGCAGTGAAGTGTCAATGAGGTGTATACGAAATGATGTTTAGAGACTGAGGCAGTGGAAAGTTTGTGCAGAAGGGAAATAATTAACAGAACACCATATAAAATAGCTCCCCTAAACTTATTAATATACTTGCTGGCAAAGTTGGGGGGTTTCCTGCCCATCCACGTTAACTCTTCGTTAAAATGTTCATTCATGTTCTAAGTGGCAACTCAGTCTGAGATATTAAATAGTTTAGAAATTACATTCACATCGATTATGAGCATATACATGGTACACAAAACAGAGAGTGTCCCCTAGACCCTCTCACGCTATAGCCATACTGTGAAGTCTCAATGTACTAGACAGCTACATTGCTGCTAGAATCATAGACTCATAGAATGCCTCGAGTTGTAAGGGGCCCATAAGGATCATCGAGTCCAACTCCCTGCTCCTTGCAGGACTACCTAGAACTAAACCACGTGAGTAAGAGCATCATCCAGATGAAAATTACTCTTCGTTTGCTTCTGCTTTCATACATACTGTTACATAACCAAACATTATTCTAGTGAAGCCAGCAGCAAGCCAGTGATTATAAGCAGGTTTTTTGTTTGTTATATTTTATTCAAGAACAGGCAGTTTACTATGCAGGTTTTAAATACTGGGAGGAAATGTCTCATCATTGCTTCACTGAGTCATCTGTAATCAAGAGTTAGCGAGCTCACATACCTGTATTCATATTCATTAAGGAAATGCACCATCAAATCTGTTATCTAATAAGACGGTGCACTGTTTTATAACACAAGAGGTTGTGCTAGCAGGTTATCTAAAATCAAAGTTAAGTAATTCTGTTCACTTATGTAGCATTAAAATCACTAAATATTCAGTGCAGAATCACGGTTCAAAAATAAAGAAGAATCCAGAGAGTTTGTAATGGATATAAATTAAGTCGTTTTTTAAGAAGACTCAGTCTTAAGAAATGTGACACAGTAAGGCAGGAAATTTAATGACGGTACTCTTGGAGTTGAGAACTCTCCATTTGTATTTATAATAGGTGATGGTGAAACCAGCAATATTCTTTCAAGTTGAGAGATGCCAGCCTAGCTCATTTTTCTGAAATCAAGAACCTCTAATGTTGCCCTATGTTCAGTAAATTCATGGAATTAATTGACACCCCAGGAGGCCTTGTGACACAGCATCAAGAGGTAATCAGCTGCTTGAGTTGTTGTCTCAGGAAGCCTCAGGTCTCCACAGCATCACTAGAAGTGCTTGTTAGATATGGGTAATGTATTCCCAACCAATACTTGTGACAGAATTAGCTCTGTGTTATACGGTTTATTCGTTTGAGGAGAGATGAGGATGGGTCGTCTTTTATTTGTGCAACAAAATATCTATTTAAGATTTTTTGTGCCCCAGACACTGACATATATATTTTAAATAGGATGTTGTGTTCTACAATGCTATTTTGAATGCCAACGATCGTGTTTGGTGAACTCAAGAGCACAATAGATGTTTGCTATCTATTTGGTACCATATTACTCTGTTACTCAAAAATATCACAGCAGAAAAAATGTAATCCTTGATTTTAAGCAGGCATTCTTTTCTACATCATGGGTTTTTTCTAAACCTGCCTCTGCAAGAATATGGTCACCCTCCCTTGTAATAATTTTAATAATCTCAGGAAATCTCCCTGGATCTAAATTTTATCTTCTCTTTTGTTTGGTTTGTTTTCCTACTGATTATGATTGTTATAGCTGAATCTTATGCTCCCATTAGAATCAGTAGCAAAACTTCCATTAACCCCAGCTACACTGAACTGTGCTACACCCTAGGCTGGAGATGGAGGTGACTGTATCTCTGGTTTGTTGCTACCCAGTTTCAGGTAAGGGATGTCACCAAGTGGTGAGGATTGGGTGGAACATTGTAGGAAAGCATTTTTAGATAGCCCTTCATGCCCTCTAGAAATATGTCCTTACCCTGGGTGAGAGAACAGCAAGTTTCTACAGTCAACAATCAAGTATTCATGTTAAATCTTTAAGTATGTCAGTTGCTACTGTCTTTTGCTTATGGACATATTCCTAAGACTTGCATTCATCACACAGAAGTAATTTTGGAAAGTTTTTCTCTTTGGGTGGAGAGGTTACTATCAGGCAATTATTCCTGCATGAGGACTCTTGAGCATGGGATGGCAGAAAGCTTTACTTTGGAAATTGCCTTAATGGTGCCATTAATTTGCAAGTTAAGTGCCCAGTTGTATGTAGATGTAAAATCATAGAATCATTGAATGGTTTTGGTTGGAAGGGACCTTAAAGATCACCTAGTTCCACCCCCCCTGCCATGGGCAGGGACACCTTCCACTACACCAGGTTGCTTGAAGCCCCATCCAGCCTGGCCTTGAACACTGCCAGGGATGGGGCATCCACAGCTTCTCTGGGCAACCCGTTCCAGTGCCTCACCACCCTCACAGGTGACTTTTAATTGCCAGGTGTGCTGCAGGCTGGGTTTCAACCCATGAGCATTTGACTAAAGAGCTAGGAAAAGTGTTCCTTCCTTCCTTCCTTCCTTCGACCCTCTATTCCACCCTTCCTTTCACCCTCCTTTCCTATCCTACCTCCTCTCTCCCTCCCATGCATTTTTTCAATCAGAATGCAAATCTTATACTTTCATTTGGCAGATGAATGAAAGGATATATTTTTTTTTGCTTTAGCTCAGATCAGTGGAATTGTAGCAGGTACAAAACTGCAGAGTTAAGAAAGAAAGTATTTAGAAGTTTGCAGCTCACTTGAATGCATGTGTGGAGGGGCAGAGGAAGAGGGATATATTTGTGTGTAAATAACCTTCCTTTTTGCATTTGGACTTTAGAGCAATTTGGATTCTTTCCTTTTCACTTGGATAACCTCCAGTGCTGAGGAAAGCCAAAGCTTTCATAAATAAATGTTTTGGGCTTCTGTTGAAAAAGAAGTGCACAAAGGGATGCATGAAGAGCTAATGTGCAGAAATACCTTGGTTTCTGGTTAAAAACATGTCATCAAATGCTACAGAATGCAATGATGATGCAGTACTTTCTGGGCAAGTTTTAAAAGAAGGTGGGCAGTATAGATGTAATTCACATGTATGATTGATGCTTACCCTGTAAGACGTTTTTCACAAGTAGATTGCAAACATACATAATATAAGAAAATAAATTGACTGATCTGGATTTACTAAAAGTTTATTAGTGTTTATCATAAAATTAACAACTATTCTCTGTTGCTATGCACAATAGAAACCCACTGATATTAGACATCATATTGCATTATTTATGAAATTGAATTAGTCTACATGAATTGCCTTTAATATTATGGTATCTTCAAAGAAAGAGTCAAACAATATTAAAAAAGAGAGGATGTAAATGTTTAATGTTATTTGTATTAAAGACTATAAAAATCTATCTGATATGATTAGCCTATATTTTATGAAAAAGGCACTTCGTAAAAAAAAAGGTTCTAACAGCCACAGATGAGTTGTGTGATAACTATTCCTATGTTCATAACAAATGCTGTATTTTCTTACAGTTACTGCATGATCAATATCATTATTGTAAAGTGCTTTTAGCTAACTCAAATATGAAAGAACTGCATATAAGTTAAATTGTGTTGTGTTCTACAGAAGAAGGTTTTAGGTCAAAATGTACAAAGACCTTATATCAAGTACATTTCATCTGGAAAGAGATGTCAGTCAAAGAAATACAACTTCATACAATCTATTAAATGCAGTGCTGGAACATGGGTTGTACTCTAAAAATTGCAATTGGAAAAAAATGAGAATAGTAAGATATAAATGGAGGACTAACTCTTCAGATTAATTGATAATACCTCGCTCGTCAGAAAAGAGGTAAAAGAAATGATCACTTGAGAAGGAGGAGAAAGTAGCATGGTATAGTGAACAAATTGAAGGAATTGACTTTAAATAGAAGGCAGACAATAATGTCACAATCAGATTCACTGAAGGACTCACATTTGTGCAGAGAAGCAGGACTGTAAGGAAAAAGTGAGTCATGTATTTTTTTTCTTCTTCTGCATAACAGGAACTTAAAAAAAAAAATCTATTCTATCTGTATTTAAGATAGTAATAATGAAATGTAATTTCACTGAACCCTTACTAGGGAGTCTAGATTTATAGCAGTCACACCAGTCGCCATATCTGCAGAGTAGCTGGAAGCATTCTGACACTTCTATAACTATTTTTTGAGTCTTATCCACGAGGCTTTTAGAATTTGCTTTTAAATGCCAAGAATATAACCCAAACAGTAATAAAACCACATTCATTTCAACTGTTATCCCAGAAATCCTTTCAGCCTTTACAGCTACATCACAATCCCTAACAGTTCTGATACCCTTTGTGCTCTCAGGTCATCCTTTCATCACATCCCTTCATCTTTTTGAGGCTGTTGCTCTAGTTACAGAATGACAGCTTTTTTTTTTTTTTTTTTTTAATGGCAGTGTTAATATTTGGAAATTATTACTTATTTACTTTATAACTAGGAAAGACTTTAATAACTCAAATTATAATAAAATAATTGTAGTATTAATATAGGACATAGATTAACAATGAAACTCAGGCATAAAAATCAGGCAGCATCACATATCATTAAACAGATTTAGTATAATTGTAGATTTTCCTGAATCTTCAAATCAAATGAGTTTTCTATTAGTACAGCCAACCAAACCACATCATATATACCCCTTCATAAACATATCATGCTCCATCTTAAAATGACACCCCCTACTTCAATGTGAAGATTGTTCTTAAGTCTGTTCCACTGATGATGAGAAACCTTCTGGATTCCAGCCTAAACATAGTGAAGGCTTTATGAGGGGAAAAATGTTGAATCACATTAAGATATTGGAAAAAAAAGCCTTCTATATTGACAGCAAAGATTTTTAGTGCTTATACGCTCCATTTATAATGTTGAAAAAGTGTTTAGAAAATCTCAAAGTACAAGTCTGTTATAAAATTACCAGAAGCAGCAATGTGTCTTAGAATATAAAAGCTTTGCTGAAGGTCTGAATAGACCTGCTCGTGTTTTCCTTTGAATTCATATGTTCTATAAGGCTGGTTCCAATCAGAACTGATGATTTTGATAGTAATTAAGTTAGGAATAGGTTTATGACTCCTTAAAGTTACAGCTCTCTATCTGTCCTATTAGTTCCAGCAGGTTTGTACTCTGAAGGGCATGTAGGACCTGCTAAAAGCATCGCACTTCTCAGGTCTCATCACTCTAGTAGCAAATGGAAGTGCATATAATTGAAAATGCTGCAGTAATTGGCTGAGCGTGAAAAATATTAAGATACATTTATTTTCAGAAGTTAGGAGCTGCCCTCTGGTAAGTCAGCTGAGAATCACAGTATTTACTGCTTTTGAAGAAGAAAAAAATCCTTTGCAATAGAGAACTCTGTGATTCCTTACTGTAGATCTCACACTGGTAGAAACTACGCAAAGGGTTTTCAAGGTGGAGAACGCAGAACATGTGTGAGGTAAATGACAGTGTTCTGTATTGCTCGCTATTGCAGCTGAATAAAATCACTTGCTTTTTATTCTCTCCAAAGCTAAACTTCCCTACTTTAGGTAAGACAGAAATGTCTTCTCCAGGGGAAAATTGAGAGCATTCAGAGTAAAGTTCATTAATTCAGCCATCCTGATGTTCAGTTGTATATCTTACTATCAGGACATTTGTGGGGTACTCAAGTTTCACACTGCACACAAGTACTTTGATTACTTCCTGCATTCTATCACCTCCCTGCTGAATTTTAGAGATCTTTTAAAATCTATTAGGCTGTAGCTGCAGAAGAAAAGATGTAAGGGCATAAAAATTATGTGCAGTTATTCCAAGAAGTGGTGAATGAGCACTCAAAATTAAAGTTCTACAGTTGCACTCTCTACCCATCAACATGCAGGTCCTGACCATCCAGAGACCTTCTGTACCAGCCCAGGCAGTTCTACAGATTTCCTTTAAAAAATGTTATTTACAATTGCTCACAGGAATGATCCAATGACAATATGAATTACAGACTGAAAACTAGTTTGCCTAATTCAAGCATGTAACTCACTTTCAAACCTCTTATCCTACTGTCCTGCTCAAGGGTCTCCAAAGTACGTCTACATCTTTCTCAAATTTGGGGACACTATTTATATAATTATTATATTTATATAACTTATGTTTCTTTTTGTTTCAGTCTATCTGAAAAAGTATGAGGGCTATGTTAAAACTGCCTGGGTGGTTCTTTTGTGGCATGATGCTATGTGTGTTTTTATGGCATGCAAGTGTTACTTGCCTTGGAGAAGGCCATGAGATGGGGATGCCTGGGAGGATGCAGTTTGATGGTTGTTGGAACTATGCAGGGCATGGAGAGCCTTGTGAAGTCTCGTCCTTGCCCCCTGTAGAGTGTGGTCCCTGAACAGAATGATATTCTAGAACTGCACTCATTTTTATCTCAAAGAGAACTAACAAGTTTACTCCAAAATGAAAGCCTGAGAATGAACTATCACACATGGAGTGGGCATGATGGAGGGCCAGGTTCCAGGAGCCAAGTTATTTGCTGGTGTAGAGGTACCCAATAGTATTTTACAGCTGACATTTCACCAATACTGAATCAAGTGGAATCATTACCCTCAGCATCTTACATATAACACTACTATTAACATGTCAGAATGTGATTTGCCTTGACTTTCATTGTTGACTTTCATTTAATTTCTTTTCCACTCTAACCTGCTGGACCTTTTCCCTTGCATTTGTGTTTACTCAGCTATTCACAATTTAGTATTGGTGAATGCGATTTCCCCCTCCAAAGTGCAGCACTTGACACACATCTTATTGAATTTTATCTTGCTGATTTCAGACCGTATCTCAAGATTCTTACAGTAATTCTGAATCTTGATCCTGGTCCCTAAAGCATTTGTATGCCCTGTGCTGTTCATTAGTATCATTCATAGATTTCATATATAATCACAGTTCATTTTGTCATCCAAATCACTAATGAAAATGTACTTAAAATTCTTAGATGTAGAATACAATTCTGTGGCTTATTCATGTGCTTATATTTGTCTCACTTCTCTTTTAACCTCTAGTCTGAGAATCCCCAAGAGGCACCTCAGTATTTGCATCAGTATTCAATACTTGCATTCATATTTAATCTGATTCATGGAATTATATTTAAGTTATCAAACTCTAACAACTCTGATTACTTTTGTCCCCAAAGAAAGAGCCGTCTGTCCCTTACTGAGCTCTGCATTAATGTGAGTTAGCAGTAAAGTCACTAATTATATTTTTCTTATATTCTACCTACAAGCACAATGCATTTACTTCACTGTATTTGTAGAAATCCATGGGTTTGTAGAAAACTGAAAGTTTTACTGTATCTAGTGACCTACTTTTCACCTTAGTCCATGTGAACATAGCAGATACATTTACTATCAGTTACTGAGGAAGGCAATGTGGTATTGTTTTGTCTAGATCAGCATACTTTAATGGCCATGCAGTCTATTAAATATCTGTTACAGACTCTGGATTTTATAAATGATTTCTAATTGACTAGGTGTCAGTGGCAGCATTCTAGAAAACTCAGTTACATGGGATTTTTCATTGATTCTCCCTATATTAGAAAATGAAATGTCAGATACCATTAATTGCATTTTCACAATAAGAAGCATACTGCAAAAGTAGCTGCTAAGTGAAAATACTTCCAGCCTAACATGCAATAGAAGTATTCTTTTTAAATTAATCCAGTCATTACAGTTATGTGCCTCTGTAGGTCAAACTGATGTGAATGTAATTACAATCTATAATATGGAACCATTTTGCAGGCTTCTAGGAAAAAATGCATTCATTTATCATCATACATCAAAAAATGTACTCATTGATCCTCGTACAGTACACCATCTGCATCCAGCAACACAGGAGGTGGTTAACCCATGGTTTCTGGAGTTCATACCTACAATTTCTACAGATGTAGTTCTACAGATTTTCTTTCACGTGATGGCATTTATTATGCCAGAATTGACCACTGGTCTCTATAGTCCTAGGGAGATATTAGCAGTCTGGATGTGAAAATTCATTTGACTATGCACAATTTACTGTAGTGCTAGCAGTTCTTATGCTTTTGTAGATGAAGAAAAATCCATGACCTTTCTAAAGTATGTGATGTAGCATTCAATTTCCCTGCATCTGATCGATAAGCACGCAGGAAATTATATCTTTTGCCATGGTAGACAAGCATAATTAAGCAATAAGGCAATGGAGGCAGTTGTGATTATCTTAGGATGCACCTGGGAGCTGCCTTGTTGCTATTTTAAAACATCTTTATGCTAAGGGAACTGTATTAATTTCTGCTGAGAAAGATAAAGTTGGCAGTTTGGAATGCTCACAAGCAGCAGTTTCAGTTGTGTTTCACAGAGAGTAATGTAGTGTGTTCACCCCAAACAACTAGGCTTCTCCTTCAGCAGAAGCAAAGATGGAGCAGGCTGTAAACATTTAACTGACGGTTCAAACCTGGAAAAAACCCAACAAAAACAACCAAAAAACCAATTATGCTTTGGCTGGCTTCCAGTGAGTGCAAAACTTGTATTTTTATCAGTTTAGAATAAAAATATATTGCCCCCAACACTTGACTTCCAGGGAAGACATCTCTGCATAATTAATGCTATTGCATCCACATTCTAATTTATGCATTTTAATTATACCAAAGGCCCAGTGAATAATTAATGCCAGCAAAACAATGGGTCTGTAGCATAAGCTGAAAAGTATCACTTCTTAATAGGCTTTGTAGATTTAAATAACTAATGAAAGCTATTTAACTATTTGATTGCAAGAATATTTCCACTTGATACAATCAAGTAGCAACTACCATTATTGAGCAGCCTCTCAGGTGGAGCAATGTTAGCTCAGGCTACCTGTTTTCACAATTGGCCAGTCAGAGTGTACCCCAGTATGCTAACCCACCTGAGCTATATGCATGCAGGGAAGAGATTTATTTGGATGTTTGCCCTGTGGGAGGCACTGACATGTCATTGGCATCATCTGTAAGATGTAATATCAAAATTTCAGGCACAAAATTCCTCTTTAACCTCCTGTCTTCGATCAGGTCAATTCATGCCAGTTTCATGGGGAGATTTAGAATTGAATATAAAGAAATGCAATATAGAATTCATTATCTCTGAGTTCAGCAATCTAAGAATTAAGGATGTAGACCAGGTTAGTAATTTAGAGCCTTGCAGTGGTCAACAGAGAGAGATTGCACCTTTGGAGAGTTCCATCTCATCCTAAACCAGATTTTTTAAATATATGGAATTAATAACCATTTGGCAGTAGCTATCATTTTACTGTTTCTTACACTTAGGATACTGCCTTAGACCATACACCTAACTTCTAGACAGTGTAGTTAGGTGATGTTAATCTCACTAGCAAGAGTAGCCTCTAAACTACCCTGTGAGAAAGACCTACTTGCACTGACCTGAGTGCATAAAGACCAGGCCAGAGCAGAAGGACTCACAGCACAGAGCTCTCCAAAGCTCCATGTGTCACATTGACAACCAGCTTGATTAAGTCTCAGACTCAAAACATGTGACATTCATTAAGAAAGCCCTTCCCTCTCTGAAAGGCTCAACATGTATGTTCCTGTTGTTCTGCTGTGCCCAAAAGCTTGCCTCCATCCTGGTGTGGTCCCTGGAGCAATGCTGGGCACTGTGATATGTGATGAGCAGGGTGTCCTAGATCTGCAGTATGTCCTGGGTTTGGTGTGCTCTCTGTTTGTCATACAAAAGGTGGCAAAAGCATGTAGACAGCACTGACTGCATAGCATGGAGAGACTGGTGGCAGAAAGTACCCATTTCTTCAGGTGAGTAAAGTGATACAGCAAACAATGAATTATGTTGGTCCTTGGCAGTAAATTGCATACACTCAAGTAATATCAAACTGTCAATATGAATATAAAATTAATATTTTTACCAACATTTTTTTTTCATGTTTTGCATGTCAGAAGTTTGATCTTTAAACTTGAATGCGAAACATCTAAGAAAACGTTGTAATAATAACAATGTAAAGAAGGACTTGTAAAAGGACAGGTTGGTAAAGGCTACTGCCAATTTTGAATATCAGGCCTCAGTGCATTATTTGGAGCTCAGTAACTTTTGGGTCCTATGTTTTAAGTTTTCTCTTTTTACCTAATATAATATATTGCAAACAACGTCCCTGACTCTCCAGGGCACCCACATGAGTCACTAGGGAGACGTGCAGGGGCACTGTGTATGAACTGATGGTGTTTTCCCTGTTTTCAGCTGTGTTTGCCTAAGCCTGGACATGGACAAGTACTCTTATCAGTGATTGCGGTTTGTGGTTGAGGGGGTGACAATTCCATTCAGTTTTGGTGTCCTGGGTGGTGTGTCCCCTTATGCAGATGGGAGGAAGGGATGAGGTGGCATGGAAAAGGCTCTGGTTGAGGGGGCTCTGCTCCAGAGAACTCTCAGCCAGCCATAGCCAGCTGCTGCCTGGCCCTGCTGAGTATTTCATAGAAGGCCGAAAGCAGAGCACAAAAGAAAATCTGCCTTAGTATCTGACTAAAACTGGTTTCTTTCTTCAGAGCAATAGTACTGAAAGAGCAGACACACATTGGTGCAAACTGGGAGTGCTGTTAACAGACTGACCCTGGTGGCTTATGTGTTCTTCATTGCTCAGCTCCCCTGCCCAGGAGCTGGGCAGTGTCCCAGTGGTATTCCTCTGCACCCCATTCCTCTCTGCTTTTCGTACTGAGTACCTCCAACAAGTAGCAAGAATAATCGTTCAAGAAACGCTACTATCTTATTAAATCCAGTTTAAGACCGAAACCTCCTTAGCATGTATAGGGTGGAGCCCAGTGATCTAGCAGTCCTAGCCAGTGTAGTGTTTTTAATGTGAATGATTTAAAAATAGCTGCTGAAGCTCATGATCTCTAGTAAGTGTCTCCCTTTGCTTCTGCCTTTGCAGGACTATGCTGAGAAGGAGAAAGCTGCAGCCAAGGCTCTGGAGGATGTGAAGGCTAACTTCTACTGTGAACTGTGTGACAAGCAGTACCACAAACACCAGGAATTTGACAACCACATCAATTCTTATGACCATGCTCACAAGCAGGTAAACCTGACAAATAACCATGCATGCTACGGCAGTCCATCTTCCTTCCTCATTGATTGTGGGAGGTTTCTGAATTCACTGAAGTAGAAGACAATTCATCACTTGATGTTTTAAATTTTAACATGCTGTTTTTCATTAAAATAAAATGTTAAATATTCATTGCTTTAATCTTCACCACAATTTCCTTTAAGCCACTCTGGCCGAAAGATCTCTATCTATGATTTTAGATAGGTGTTCAATACCAATATTCATACTGAATTGTATATATTTAATTGTGGAATTACTTATAAATTAGAGGGAGGGGGAAGGATCACTTCCTCAAAGGGCCAGGTTCCTCTTTTGGATGCAGAAGGCATATGACCATGCTGTTCAAGCTGGTCATGCTGTTTCAAGGACAGAAAAACAGGTGTTTTTTTTAAAAAAGCATATGTTTCTGAACTTGAAATTGTGTCTCATAACATTTTTCAGAGTGGAATACATTTTGTCTTGTATGCAGAACATAATATAAAATAATGACTATTATTGAACAAGATATTAGATTCCTGAGAAAAGATAATAAATGCTAATTTTTTGTCATTGGTTTTGTATCAATATTATCAGGTCTATACGTGGTAGGTATATTATACCTCTATATGCCTATAATCATAGGTTAATAGAATCATTTATGTTGGGAAAGAGCTTTAAGGTCATCAAGTCCAACCACTAATCTAGCATTGCCCTTTCCACCACTAAACGATGTCCCAAAGCATTGCATCCATGCATCTTTTAAGCCCTCCAGGGATGGTGATTCCGCCACGACGGTGGGCAGCCTGTTTCAGTGTTTGACCACCCTTTCGGTGAAGAATTTTTTCCTAATATCTAGTCTAAACCTCCCCTGATGCAACTTGAGGCCATTTTCTCTTGTTCTTATTGCTTTTTACATAGGAGAAGAAACCAACGCCCACCTGCCTACAATCTCCTTTCAGGTAGAGAGCGGTAAGGTCCCCCCTGAGTCTCCTCCTCTCCAGGCTAAACACCCCCAGTTCCCTCAGCCGCTCCTCATAAGGCTTGTGCTCCAGACCCTTCACCAGCTTCGTTGCTCTTCTTTGGACACGCTCCAGCACCTCCGTGTCTTTCTTGGAGTGAGGGGCCCAAAATTAAACACAGTATTTAAGCTGTGGCCTCACAGGTGCCTTTCCCTCCTGCATCCCAGTTTTCCTCCTGTTTTAGCAAAATCCGTATTTCAGTTGGCATTATGGAAGGAAAATGCAATTAATTCACCTAAACACTTCAGAATTCGAAGAAAATGGCTCGCAAAGCTCAGGAACAAGCATTTCTAAGCCTCTGGTGTGATAGATCATATCTTCTCATCTGACATGTACGAAGCTAGAACATGTAACTAGGTTCCATAGATGTATCTCTTTTTCCTGTGTTTCTACTAGTGCTTGCATTATATGGTTCTCATGTATTGCGTGCACTCAAGTGGCCTGAGTATTAGTGTCTTCTAGGTGGGTGATCACACTTCTGGGTGCTTGAGGGTCACATGCTACCTTACAAATAAGTGAAGCATTTAGAAGTTGCAGGTATTTCTGACAAAGAACTAGAGACAATAAATTTTGAGTAAAACAAACTGACGTGCTGAAGGCAAAATTCCTGATTTCACTGCAAGTAATCGTATTGTCTTTCGCAGTATTATAAAGGATGTAAATCAGTCTGGAATTTTCTGTGTGCATCTATCACAGCACTGCATTAACAGTGGGTGTGTGCCTACACATCACGCTGAACCATCCTGCTGAATTCAAGCAGCCCAGACTCAGCTATCCATGGCTATTAATGGGACATTTTTGGCCCATCACTCCAAACGAAATTACCAAACTCCAAATTAGATTCATCTAATGCATTTAGTATTAAATCAAAAGCAATTCCTCACAGCACCATTCCGTTAATTAATCCATAAAAACGGTTATAATAATACAAAACAAATGCTTTTCCAGATCCTAAACATGTGACTCTAATCCCTACAAATCCCCATTTGCTACACAAATAATTTTTTCACCCTTCAGCTGTTTTTTTTAACTCATCAGAAGTGCATCTGAACTCAAATGGATTCATTTGTGCCCTTCCCTCTTCATACACTCCCCCTGCAAAGAGCAGTTTATGTGAAATAAAACCAGCCTGCTCGATGCAGCACCATCTATGATTGGGTTCCAGAGGAGAGGAGGTTTTGGCAGCTTTCTGTTATAGAAGGGAATGTTTAAGCAATAAAACTGTTTTTAAATTTTAAGTAAATTTAGTGCTTTAAAAGCTGCCAGACATAGCACTGGGAACTAAGGCTTTGCATGGAAATGCATGGCACACTCAGAATATCAACTGGCAGCAGAAGCTGAGCCTGTCCTGCCCTTTCAGACGTAGTTCAGAAGCTCGGTTAGCGCAGGATTAGCTAGCCACCCTCCTGATGTGACAGAGTAATTCAGGCTCTTCTCCCCGCTCGCTTCTCGACTGCTCAGCCAAGTCTGGGAGCAGCATTAGTTTGCCTCTAGGAAAATCGTGGAGTGCCCTTTTCACTGACTTTTATAGCCGGTCACAGAAGAGCCTTTATTCTTACTTTTATCAGAGAAATCTTCAAAGAAAACAAGTTAATTTATGGTTTCCTGTGGAATCAGTTAGCTTAGTTTCAAAATGTTTGTTCTGGGAAGGATAGCAGCCACCAGAAAAGCTTCTTTCTCCTAAGGTATGTTTTCTATTTCCCAGCAGGAATTTGAGGGTTCCTTTAGTCATTTGCACGGATATGTTCTAAGCAGCATTCTAATGGAGAGTAAATTAAAACAAGGGACTCTTTACATCTCAGTAACAATACACTGTACTCCTCCCACGTGATTTCCCATCTAAATGCTACTACTTCAAAATGTATATTAAAGTAGCGATGCTGTTTAGAGAAGATATAAAGGCAGAAAAAAGGATACTGAGCTGAGTACTTTGTTGTAAGTCTTTTGTTTCTCTTCCAGAGGAAACAGATTTGATTCAAAGAATTATGACTCTAATCTCCCAATATTATGGTTTTATAAAATTAATTTTGTGATCCATTTTCTGATCTACGATTTCAACCATTTGTTAAAGCAGAAAGTATTGAGCCTTGGACTTAGCAGTTGGTATATCAGCCATTGCCTTCCCTGTCCTCAGAGGACTGTAAAATGTTATGATGACAGTCTGGCCTTGTTAGCATAACTGGTCTTTCTGCTCTGTTAGGTTATTCTAAAGCAATATACTCAGAGAGACTCTCCTTCTGCACGCTACATGCATTTCATATATATATATCTATAAAAACACATATGCATACAAAGACAACTTTGACAGAACATCAAAGAGCTCCCCTACCTATATCTTCATTATCTTCTAACACCCTTCTAATGACCCTGGAGGGGGCTAATATGATTTATATATTTTTGAGTAATATTGTCTGAGCGTTAAGCAGCTCTTATTTTCTTTGGTTGTCTTGACAGCATTAGTCTTAATTCATGTTGCCAACATCTTTCCTGACACGCTACTCTATAATAGTTTTTCATTGATATTACCTGTTATTGGAAATTAATTTCTTTCAGTGCAAGGCTGGAAAAGTGAACTCAGAAAATCTGTTTGAGTGAAAAGCTGCACTCCCACCCAGCTATACATGAGCTCTCTGTTGTTAAGCCTGATACTTAACAAGGCTGGGGCGGGAGTGTGGGTGACTTTCCTGGGAGCACCTAATCTTTCATCACTGTATAGCCCTGTGCATACATGTCTCATTGGCAGAGCACATACTAGCTAACTCACTTGAAATCAGCATCTTTTCTCCTTTGTGTTTTTCCTTTGCTATGGAATCTATGACTTTATAAAGTCCTCGGCAGCAGTCACAGGCAGTAGCACATTTGATAAATCTGCTGTGTCTATCATCAAGCATCAAGGTGAGCGATGCTTGCTATCACTTGCTGTGTTCTCTGCAACAAAAGTTAACTGCATCAGAACTGATTACCTTAGCTCTGCCAAAACTATCTGAATACTGAAAAGGATAAGGGTCCTAGTGTGAAGTCACTCGAAAGTGACTAGTATATAGATAATCAATATAGGGTGCTGCCTTAAAATGTGATATATGTGGATGTATGTTGCATGCTAAGCTGCAAATAATATGGAAGCATATTTTTTTTTTTTTAACAGGGTTGTTAAGTCATGTGCATCTATAAAAGGAAGCCAAACTTGAGCAGAGATGTCTATTTGGTTAACATTATTAAATGGAATCTTTTAATACCTCCAGGTCATGCATAGCATTCATCCATTCAGTTAATGTCGAAGTAGTTGGAGCTTTCAGTTTTTGTATAAATAATCCTTAGCAATCAGCAAGGCTTTTAGATGTCAGCAAAGGAGAAAATCACAAATCTGTTCCATGTACCGCAATATAGTAATTGTGATGATAATGATAGAAATAAGCAGCAAAGAAAAACAAGACTGTATTGCCATCTTGGGGTTTCTGATGACAAAACAGGTCTTTTCATTTTGTTGTCAAAATTTAGCCATACAGTTAAATACGCCACATGCTCTCATATGAGAAAAAAGAATTTCTAAATTTTCATGTTCTTGAAGGAGTCAGCACTGTATAAGCAGGTGAACAGAACTTTGTCTACACTGGTTCACCTACTGTATCTTAGTATTTAAATCCATGCATACTAGCACTTTGGTGTATTTGTTGCACGAAAGTCTGATTTACTGTGTACAGCTGTGGGCACTTGCCGTTAAGCCTTTATGGTGCTTGTGGATTTAAACTCTTAATTCAGGCAGAGATTTAGTTCCTGTTAAACATCAAAGCTAACAAATATGCTTGCATTTTTAGCTAGCGTTGCCTCCACCACCTAGAAAATGCACAGATAAGTGAACACACAGAAAGATCCAAGAATGAGTGTAATGCTGAGATTTTGTTCATTCATCTTTAGCTGAATGCCGTTTTTTCCAGTATCTGCATTTTTACTGGAGGAAAGTTAAGTCCTGTATTTTGGCTCTAAGGAAACTGGTTTGGCAATATCTGAAAGAATTCACCTTGGGATCTGGGAAATTATGCAAACACAGCAACACCAAGAAACATTCTTCTGGACAAAATATCATATACTTAGCTGTAAGAGCACACTAATCAAACAGAAAGGGCTAAACCAGCATGAAGATCCACTACTATGTGTGCTTGTGTTGTCTCTGTTTTTTTAACTTGATATATAGGTGGACCCACTGTCCCTCTTGTAATCCCACATGGACAAGGCTAATGTCCTGCCCTGCACACCCTGCTTCTGTCTCTCTGCATCAGGACACTGGCCATTAAGAACAACCTGCTTTTTAGGGCCAGGTTTTGCACGTGAGGTCTGTACTCTGTGGCCTCCTTAGAAAATAACCTGAAGGGCAAAAGACCTCAGCATTCCTTGCTCTCAGTTAGTGAGAGGTGCTGTCTGCAGTCATCAGCATTCTGCTCCTGTAACCTCACAAAAATCACCTTGGTTTGATGCTTGTTAAATAATACATGCATACTTTTAATAAAATTTTCACAGTCGTCACATCCCTAGTAAGAAAGCCCAAACTAGAATTGTATTAAAGATAAAAGAAGTCAAGCAAAACAGTAATGTGATGCTAGAGTCCCTCAAACCGCTGGTTTATAAGTGGAAGTGATAGAAGAATTTTGAATCTGTGGTAATTATTGTCCTATTTTGAAGTACCAACAGACCGCTATGCTCAAAAGCAACTGTCACATACACAAGCTGTTATGTGTGTGCACTCAGGCCCCGTCCTGAAAACAATTGTGAACTTTTTAAGATGTATGGCTATAAGCAGCCCCACAAAAATAAAATATTCAAATGCATAAAATGAAGGATACTGAGCTGTTTTACATTTTTTTTACGATTGATTTATAAATCATAATACTGAAAATATGATTTAATATGTCAACAGTTTCTCAAATTTTTCCACAAATTATTCTTTCATTTCAGTGAAATGTCCATTTATTTTTAGTTTTAGGCAAATCTATTACCAGTTTGTCTTAACTATTACCATTAGACAATTATTTAGAAAGATCATCTATGACTGTATACCCCTCGTCAGACACTTCTGTTTTATGACAATATATATTTTTGCTTGATTTTTTGCGGTTTTGGTGCTGAAGAATTCTTAACTGTTATTTTATTCATTTTTCAACAATACACATTCCAATGCAATTTTCCCTGCTCTTTTCTTTAAAGTACATCTTTCTCTTCTCTTGGAAACAGTATACTCTTTATATTTCTGGCATAAGTCTTGGTTTTTTTCATGTGAAAACCAAAGCTAAAAGCAAGAATCCATTTCTATAACCTACCCTATGATTCAGTATCTTTTTGCCTTAAAGACACACTGTTCTCTTGCTCATTCTGAAACTAGTGATTTTCTTATTGTTATTTATGCTTATGCTACGTATTACATTCTCTAATTTCTTTTATAGCTTCACACTTTCTTAGCTTTTCATTACACATACTGATTTTGCAGTGTGTCCTTGTTCATACTCCCAAGAATTACTTCTGCTCCAACTGTAACTGTTCCTGAAGTGCAGGTTTTTGACAATCTCTTGCTGAATAGTTTTCATTTTCTTACACTGCCTTTTCCATAATTAACTTAAAAAGTTCTTATTCTTTCTGAATTTGCTCTTGTGGATTCATTTTTACTCATCTCTTTTGTTCCTAAATTACTTTTGATTACAAACTGGATTACCCCATGGTTTCTGCTGGATTGTTAGGTACAGAACTGTCTGTGATGCTTACAATTAAGGTTCCCAAGCACTTTATATTTTAAGACCCAGGTTTCTGTTGCTCCCACAGATTGGGCCGAAATTTTCTTTCTGGATACCAAGTTTCAGTAAATTACAGTAAAAATATATAGTATTTTCAAAGTCAAGAATAAGGAAGTGATTAGGCACCAGAATAAATACAGTTTGGACAACTTAATCAGATACTTTTATGTATCTGCTTTTTAATAAAATCTTTAGTCTCAGGTTGCATGTGGTTTCCCCTAAGGAAAGCTCCCTGACTTAGTACTGAAGATGGACTGTACTTGAGGAATGAATTTATCTTGTGCAGCAGATGAAGCTGTTGGCTACAAAAGAACTGATCGTGTGAAATGAGGGGAAACAGAAGGAGAAGAAGTTGGTTTATGAAGTAATTATGGGAATAGGTGTAATGGACAGAGAGACAGAAATTGCCAGAACAAAAGGGCCTGGAAGTATCACTCTGAAATTAGAAGACAATGAAAGGTGTGTACAAAAGAGGGAGAAAACTGAGTTACAAGAGGAAAAGCCTCAAGAAATAATCCATAAATAAGGGAAAATATCAGGATAAAGCATAGGAGGAGACTGTCAATGTCGGCCCTTAGAGCCACCAATGTCTAAGCCATACCACTTAGAGCTGAGGAACTGAGTGAATCAACCAGATAGGCTATATGAAAATCACATTTCACAACTCTAATTCTGTTAACAAGAGTACCACAGTGTCGTGGTTTAACTGTGATTTAACAGACAGATATTATGTTGGCACAAAATGTTGTATTGAAAATAATTCGAAGGACTTACACAACATAAAAAATGGCTGGGGTCTGAAAAAAAAGTAATGAAACGTGTAATGCTTTTGCTCATATACAATTTCATGTTTTACCACTGAAAGGTAATATAAGAGCAAAATTTCTTGGCCTGAATCCTTCTTTCTTTTATTTAGAAGTAGAGAAATCCTGCCTTTCTAAAAGCATGTTTGCATCACAGCCGCTGTGCTTCAAAATACCTACAATCCAATATCTTTGAAATTCTATACTAGCAGTTCAGTGAAACAGACAATCATGTTGTGTCACATTACAGAAACTAATGTAAATAAAGGTAACATAAAGCAATAAAGGATGACATCAGCATTTAAGCAAAGGAGTAGTGCACAACATATGAGCAAAAGCAGGATGTAAACAATATGATAACTCTGTGGCATCACTGTACCTACTAGAACAGTTATTTTGCCAGTTTGAAATTATCTTAAAGTGAATGCTTAGTTCATAATATCATGCAATATTTTCTTAAATGTTATGAGGGGAGGCTTGTATTTATAGCTTTGCTACACAGAGATGTTTTAAATGCACACTACAGCCAGTGCATGTACCAGAGTAGCTATGGAGCAGCAAAAACAGCATTATCAAATACCACTGAGCACACTGGTGATTGGGCATGACTCGAGGCAACAGATTCCAAAGAAATGTCACCAGAAACAGTTCTTTAATGTAAACTTACCAATCTGTGCAGATCAGTGGGCCTTATTAAGAACTGCTGAACCTGCTGCCCTACCAATGCTTTGCTGCTTTCTTATTATTCAGTGATAAAGTAAATAAATTGGCAGAATTCATCCTTTTTAAATTACATGTTGCTTAGAATAATAAGATTCCTTTCATCATTAGCCCTCAAAAAAACTTCTTGCAAATAATGCAGAGCTTCTTTTAAATGTAATGTCTTGATAAGCTAAATTGTTAAATGCTAGATGCCATGGAATTACTTTTGGTGTTCTTTAGAATGAATGCTTATTAGCATGTAAATTAGCAATTTAACCCTCTTTAAATTGGAAAAAAACCCCATGGGACACCTAATTTCATAGCTGTTAATGATGGTCCAATGACTGTAAGATATTTCTTAAGCATTTCATTACGTAAGGAATTACAGAGGTATATTATCAGATCTTGGCATTTAAGACATAGTAATAATCAGAATGTCAGTTGGAGGAAGTGCTCTTCATTAATGCCTGCATTATTGTCCTTTCCATTCTTCTCAAAGGATATACTTTTTAATTACTGAAGTTTTACAACTGATTTTTCAAACGGGAGGAATGGGTGATGCAGTGGAATGGATGGTTTATTCAAATAAGAAAGGAATCTGAAGGATTAGATTTGTAAAAATGATTGTGCCAAACAGCTAACAAGTATGAAATTCTGCCTGAAAATACGTTCTAGAGTTTAATGTTGTAAAACTCCCCACCCAGAACATGAAGAAACTTATTCTTATTTAATTATATTTGGACAAAAGCTGCAGTAATTCTGGTTGAAACTCAGCATCTCTGGTTCAAATAATTTCCCATTATTTCAAACTTTGCTTCCTTTTCAAATATGGATAAGAAAAAAATTCTCAAAACCTAATTAATTAAAACATTCTGTTATGGCTGATTTAACAGAGCAATTACAATTTAAACCAAATAAATTTTGAAACACAAGACTTTCTGAAACATTCCATTTAAATAAAAATTGTTTTTGAGCCAGCCGTACTTGGTTTTCAGACTGAGTAAAAAGGAGTGATTAA
Organism: Falco peregrinus; assembly: GCF_023634155.1. Taxonomy (NCBI): domain Eukaryota; kingdom Metazoa; phylum Chordata; class Aves; order Falconiformes; family Falconidae; genus Falco; species Falco peregrinus. Next base: position 40,545,129 of record NC_073725.1, on the reverse strand, counting down.
AATCAACATTGGTTCTCAGTTCTGAAATCCTAGTACATGTAGTACATAAGATACTACTTAAGAAAATGGGATAGCTATGGAGAACTTAAATATTTATGTTTAGATTATTATTCTCCTTTTCAGTTAACCTTTAGGGCAGTCAGACTGGAATTGTGCCTGTATCGTTTAATGAACAAGATAAATTATATTGGGCACTGCTGTCCTCTTGTTAAATGTTTGTATCCAGTTGTTTTTTCCACTTTTTAAAAGCCAGTAATGTGGACAGAAGAAACAGAATATACAGCTTGTTTTCTGCCTGCTTCTATGTAAAATGTTACCATTCATGCAAAAATGTTTATTCACCATGAACTAATAAGAACCAGGCAAGACTGAATACAGATTTACATTATATTTCATGTGCCAGCTTCAAGACTGGCAAACATAGGTACTGTTGCTTATAGGTCACATATTTCCACTTTTTTTGGGTTTTGGTTTTTTTTATGTTGGGTTGGTTTTTTTGGTGGGGGAGGTTTGGTTGGTTGTTTTATGGGGTTTTGTTGTTTGGTTGATTGGGTTTGGGATTTGGGGTTTTTTTTGTTGTTGTTGATAAATCAGTATCTGGAATAACTGGTCTTGCATCCATAGTGAGGTGATAGGGACAAAGCACTGCCAGATGCTGTGTTTGTCTTTGATTACTGTCTGTTCACAAGTACTTCAATTCATATTTTCGAAGGCTGTGTAGAGTAAGGGACTGTTCAGCCAGATTAGGGAACCTGTTGTGCAGGTTACAACACAGCTGTACATGTTTTATCTGGGGCAATTTTGTGCCATAGTCAGCTTTTTGGAAATACTGGGCAATGAGCTTTGCTACTAAAATTTTGTAACCCCAAATGTTCACAGAAAAATTGTGTTTCTGTCAGCTTCTGCATAACTTTTGAACAGTGCTGTCTTGCTCATATCTTTCCCTCCTCTGGAAAAATAATTCTTGTAATCCCGTTGGCATCCACAAAGTATATCAGGCCCTATGAACACCTGTCTAGAATCTGCTTCTGTTATAGTTCTGTTCATTTTTGACTGTCTGCACCTTCCATGCAGTAATTAACGTGCAGGAATGTAGCTGAGCAATTGATTCCTGTGGAGCTTTAAAGTCCTGCTAATCAACTATGCTTGTGTTTGAGTAACTGTGCAATGTGCCTTGTACATCTTTAAGGGGCATTCATAGCAGAAACAAATATTTAAAAGCAAACCAGAAATATATCTGTGCATCACCAAGACAGCAATAAAAATAGTGAGATTAGTCATTTATTATCCTTACTTAGTTAAAAGCATTAATTAACATCTTTTAACATGTCTCTAAGGAAAAAGAAAGGAGGTAACCCAGACTAATTATCATTTCACAGCTTTTTCAATTTCTTAATAATTAGCCTCCACCAGGAGCTATTAAAAATATGAGGGCTCCTTAAACACCTTCTCAGATTAAATCGCAAGAGAGTATCTAGAGAAATATAGACGATGGTCATGTGAATACCAAAAAAATATATTATCACAGGTGTTGGGACAGTAAAAACCAAATGTTTCCTGAACAAAAAAAAACCCCAAACTGACAACTAAACACTTGTTTATCAGGAAATTTCAGAGTAGAATGAGGTAGAGTAGAATTTTAGAGTAATTATTTTTGGAGTAGAATGGTTTTGCAGGAAGGTGAGAAGATGAAAACCATCTTTTGTTCAAAAGGTTTACATAATTTAGTTTCAGACAGGTTGAAATGGTTCATAAAGATTGAAATGCTTTGCTTCGACAGTGTTACTTTAAAAAAAATACTTCTACAATTACTTGTGTATTATTTAAAAATACTTGTAAAATATTAATTGTAGCATATGCACGCATATTCACTATTTCTGAGATAAATGATGAAAATTATAACTTTTAAGGCATTATGTCTCATTGCTATTTAGATGCATTGACATCAAGTCACTTGGAAGCCCTTGAAATTTTCATTTTTTTAATAAGTTTTCAAAATGTTACCCCTCCCACTAAGACTAAAAGGTAAAGAAAACCAAATGTCAAAATTCCTGCAGAGCAGAAATTCTGGTTCTTTAAACAGGTGTGTAAGTATAGAGGTATTGATGAAAAATAACCTGGAACCCTGTGGGATGCTTTATGTTTGTAGTTAGTGTTTCTTTGCTTGTTTTCAGCCCTTAACATGTTGATGGATTCTTAAGGCCTGCTTCCTTCAAAACAGACACTTAAATACTTTGCTCTCTATTTACACTTTCCATTTAGCATCTGTGGGATTTGGCAAGGTACTAAACTAAACCATATCCAGCAGAAGCAATATAACCTATTGCTTGTATTCTGAACTGCCCCGGATCTCCAGTCTCAGATAACGATCTGCTTGTGTGAATATCAAATCATAATTGAGAAATTATTGCGTACAGTGATATCATGTTTAAGGGTAAAACAACACAATTTCTTAAATAACATTGTTACCAGTATTTGTATACAAAGACATTACCCAAGAGGTAGAATGTAATTTTCACCTTTTAAGAGGAACCCAGAATATTCAGATTAAAATCATCTTGTTCTTTACTTCAAAGTAAAATTCAGACTTCTCATCAGCTCCTAATGACCATCTTTTCTGAGTTCTGCATTACTTTTCTATCATTTGAGGCTGGGTTACACCAAACATTCAATTCATTGACATAATTGTGGCTCTCAATAGCCCATGTCAGATTCTGGTTTTCCTTTCCATCTTGAAATTTAGCACAGCATAATGTCCCTATGTTTGGTTTAAAAAGAAAATGAAGATTCTTGCATGCAATTTGAAAATAGTCATAAATTGGACCTGTACACATCCAAAACAGCAAGTCGTAGCCTAGTAAATCTGAATATGTGGCATGTGACAAGTGTACAATAATTGTTACAGAAATTTATAGGAAATTAACACTTCATTATTCCTTATTTATTTTTGCACAAGTTCTTTCTAAAATTTAAACCAATAATACTTGGAAAAACAATGCAATATTTCTTCAGGAATTAAAATGATAATGTATGATCTAGTTGCCCTACTTCTCCTTGTCTCCAGAATAATTTACAGTATTAACTCACCTGGTCCGAAGAATATAAAGTCACTATCACCACATTGTTTCTGTGTTGGTGCATATTTTAAGAGGATTGTTGTTCCATTTGAGCACATAAACTCACAATCTTTCTTTTTTTTTTTGCAAGAAATAATTATAATTCAGGGGTGTAGAAAAGTATGGATTGCTGGAATAAGAAACCATGGCATAAATAAAAGAGCAACTTTTACAGGAATAAAAGTTTTCTGGGAAGGAGTAGTAGAGCAAAGCTTGCTTAAAAGGTTTTTTGTGTCAAGTGACAGGAAAGAACTTGACAAGTGACATAAAGTATTTCAGAAGTAGTGAGTGATAGAACAGCTTTATAATATTAAAAATGTCCACATCTATGTGAAAAACTAGATGTGTGTTTATAGCATCATTTGGTGTAAGAGTTAATACAAACAGACATAGTCTGGAGCTGGGTAAGAGGGGAGAGTGGGACATTAAATGTTACTCCCTTAGCTCCTCAGCATGCAAAGGGAGAAGTAGTTTGGGATTGCTCTTATAAAAGTGCACAAGGCTCATTTCCACCCCTTTTCCAATGGAAGGATGTCAAGTTGCAGCTCAGTGATATGTTACGCACCAGTGGGCTGAACTACATCTCTTGACCACATGCTTGCTTTTAGCTCCCTCTCTTAGTAAAAGCCTCAGACACTGCAGGTTGCAACAACAGTACGTTCAAGAGGACACAATACAAACAACAAATTGCAAATAAATAATGTTATAAGCACATGGCAATAAAAAGGGTAGTGGATAAGCCAGAATATCTTGGCCTTTATAAACCGGAAAATTAGGACATCATTCCCTCTGCAGTTTGGTCGTCTTTTTCCATGACACACTGAATTTGCTTAGGAAGCACCTTATCACTTTTGCTGTTTCAGAGGGAAATGCTGCTGAACTGGGAAGAGAGATGAGTAAGTCAAGTAGAGGGAAGAAAGGACACTAAAGTCAAAAGAGGCAGCACACAGAATACATAATAATGATGTGAGACAAATTTGGGAAAGAATTAAATAAAAGAAAAAACATGTAATCGAAATACCTTATTTTAATCAGTATAATTTACTGAGATGTGTTCTCAGAAGACTGTCTCAGATAATCAAAGGCTAAACCAGGCTATTGCAGGAGTGAATTACCCTTTGAAAAAAATGGGACATCTGTTCATCTCCTCCTGTAAATAAACCATAGACTGGAACATAAACCACTAGTCCAATCCCATGCATGAAGAAATTAAAATTAACAGATCATCCATCTGAATTTGCTGCCTCCATGGGCCTCCCTTCTGTCAAGAATAGCACAAAAATACTTCATCCACATTGTGGGTCTCCAAAAAGCTGATCTTGAATCTATATGTTATTAGCATTATGGTGATCAACATAGGCGTGCAGGAAATTAAAAAAGCCAAATGATTGTATTTAGTAAATGTAAAGAAAATATTTGCATGCGTTTGTATAAATAACAAACTGTTACACACACTTCTTTAAAGGAATCTAGTTTCATAAAGGTGAATGAGCTTGCCAAAATGGACTGGGAGGATGAATTCAAATGGAAAGGTATGAGAGAGACCTAGGAAATTTTGAAGAGCACTTGGCAGATGGTTTAAGAACCCAAATCCCACAACTGAAAAAGACCAAACAGGTTATAAACAGCTAATCTCATTTAGAAAGAAAGTCAGTGCTCTGTGTCTTAAATTTATAATAAAGGAGAGAAAGAAAAAATGGCTGGTAAAGATCATAAATCAGAAGTGAAAAAATTGGAAAAGGTGATGGAGAAAGTAAAAAGGGGCAAAAAGAAAATCTTTAGTCATCAGAGGTGAGGGCAAGAAGGTTTCTGAGAGTATATTGAGAACATAAAGAATCTTCTGCTCCAAATAGAAATGAATTACTTGTTAGCAGTGATGTAAAAAGGACTACTCGACACAGATTTCTGTTCTATACTTGGAGCAAACCCAGATGATTTAGTCACATCTATGCTGTTTATGACGACTGTGAAGTACCACTCTACCAATAGCTAAAAAGGATATTAAACAACGTAATCTAGAGTTAAATATTTTTGTACCAGCAGGTTCAGGGGACTACCTTTTGAAGTATAAGGAAAGAGATGGCTATAAACTGTCCTAATCGTTAATGTTGATTTTTAATAACTCTCAGAGCACTAGAGGAAGATGCATCAAGCTAGAAGCTAGAAAATGCCATGCTAGGATTTAAAAAGAATAAACAAGAAAATCTGTCATCCTGACATTAGTGCCAGGGAAAATACTGGCATGACTGATACAGGACTCTGTGAAGTATTAAAGAACAGTAATGTAATTAATTTAATGTTGTTTATGTAAAATAGATCTTGTCAAAGTAACTTGATTTTATCAATTTATCTGTTAAAACATAGCGAATCAGGATGTCCCTTGTCTTGTGTTATTGAAAAATTTTGATCAGGTGATTACAAAAGTTATTTGTGGCCTTTTCTTATTGACAAAAACCGCAAGGAAAAGTCACTTATTAAACCTGTTTTACTTTGAGCAGGCATTTTGTTGTAGGTTGCTAGATTCCTGGTTACCTTTAACTCTCCTACTCCAGAACAGATCAGTCTACTTTAAGCAAATGCAAGAGAGAGAATATTTTGATCTTGACTGGAAAAAAAACCAAAAAAACCCAGCCCCTAAAACCCCAAACCAAACAACCAAAAGTGCTTTTTATTGATAGCTATTACATCCTATTAGAACAAAAACCCACCAATATTCCACTTCCTTGAGATATTTGATGAGGCTTCTGCATATAGCTGCCTTTAATATCCTTAATGCACATATTATTTTTCACTGTTTGCTCTGACCATACATTTTCATCTAAAGTGCATCTGAGTGGTACCTATAAACAACACCTCCAGTGCATATTAAAATAACTTTTTTTAGTGATGAACTTGTTCTCTGGTACAGCACTTCAGTCTGCTGATTCAACTGTCCTTTGTGTAACCCTATGCACATAGCACAATAGTTTGTAACAGATTTATCCTTTATGATTTATTGTTGTTCCCTCAGCACTACTGTATTTATCAAGAATCAACTGGTTGTACAGGTAAATCAAATTTAGGCTTGATTCAGATGTCTGGCATCTTTCTTTTGTTTCAATGAGCTTACAAAGAGTTAATGAGATAAATATATATATGTATGTGCTGATTTAGCCTCCTCCATGCTCTTTTCAGAAGTCACTCCATCTCTTTTTACCTTCTTTTCTTTATTTCTAAAATGATATCATCGTAAAGATACCTGTTTCACAAGAAGCCTGAGATCTGTCTATCTAAAGTGCTGCATGAAATCTACGTATGGTCATTTTTACTGTCATTTTTGTTACCCTGAAAGTCTGAAGACTGCATTGAAGAAAGTTTGAGGTGAGGCTTTGGACTCACCTGTTGAATTCTTGGACAATCCAGACTCCTGCTCTTTTCCTGAATATGTAGGTGATTTTGTATTCCACCTGCTACGGTTAGAACAAAGAAAAAAAAAAAAAAAAATGGTGAGACAGGATTAAAAAAGATGGGGAAAAGGCTTATATACTTTTTGAAGAAGATTACAAGAAGTACTGAAAGTTTTGAAAGGCAATAGTCTTGCACAGGGTCTGTAATACCCCTTTCTTTGCTTTAAGCTGTTTAAATCAGAAGGAAAAACAAATAAAATATATGAGAGGATGTTTTTTCTCTGGTTAAGAAAGCAAACCCAACACCCTGACGAGCAAGGTCATACGTGGATGTGCAGTGAAGATACAGTCCCTGCCCCAAGTTTCTTATCATTCAAGTATGTTGCTTTTACTAGGTGGATTACTCTGTATTCCAAAGTGGCACGGAATATGTCTAATCAAATTATACAGTGTGCAGTCGGCTTGTTGAAGTATATGACAGTAAGTTCATTCGAACTGATATAAACATGGGTGGTCAAGTGGAGCATATGCTGGATCCACAAATAGCTCAGGCCTTCAGATGAGTGAGTTGCTGCCACAAAGTGCCTGTTCTATCCTCTACAGAAATGGCCCCCATGAAAACCATCTGTTTTAACTTTACTTGGGGAACCTCATGAGCAGTACAAATGGATGTACTTTCATCCAGCAATGGCTGAAATCAGTTTAATTAGCAAAAATACTTGCAGATCTGGTTGAACAATAAGAAGCTCCCACAGAAAATACACAGGTGCACACTAGTAGGTCTTGATACTTCCGGCATGAAGACCCACTACACTAGATCAGACCATCTTTCTATACAGATTTAACACCAGTTTCTATGAAGACATGCAGAAACAAACCCTCCAAACAGTCACCTGTAATTTATCTTTCTGGTTGGATCTGTGATCAGCATCTCATTCTCTAAGATGAATTCTGTAGTGCATGTCTGAGGACTAATTTTTCCCCTCTCCTGCTATCATCTCATTCCCTAACCTAATCATATCAGGATATTTTCTTTCTGTCTTCCCATTCACTCCTGCTAACAATATTGAATCTGTTAAGATTGACTATAATATAAGCTACTCCAAAAAATTATTAGTATCACACACTTCAAAGTGATCTGTAGCTATTTAAAACCATAGAATCATTTGGGTTGGAAAAGACCTTTAAGATCACTGAGTCCAACTGTTAACCTAGCACTGCCAAGTCCACAACTAAACTGTGGCCCTAAGTGCCACATCTACATGTCCTTTAAATACCTCCAGGGCTGGTGACTCAACCACTTTCCTGGGCAGCCTGATAAATGAAAATTTATCAGCCAGTTCTTGAGTTTTGTATCTCATGTTTAATTCCTGTATGTATTTTGGGGATTTTGTTTACCATAGTAGAAGGAAATCCCTTTGCTGCTGTTTCCTCCCCTTTACTTAGAGAGCTAATACCATAAGTTTCAGACATAAAGTCTAAATTATGTTCTCTAGTAACTATCATTCTCTTTTGATGGTTTGTGTGAATTCATTTTACAAACAACGTAATTGGTTCCAGTGTTAGGGTTACAGGCAAGAAAATAATTACTGAAATTCACTTTCCTTTTTTTCCTTATTTAACCCTTCTATGGTGAATTTGTTTAGAACTTAAGGAGCTTTTCAGCATAGTAGAAATCAATCTCTAAAGCCTATCAGGCACTCAAACACTCACATTAGTCCATGGACTTAGATCCAGACAAGGCTCTCTAAATACGACAGAAGATGTATACCTAATGCTGACTGAAGAAAGCAGAGGTATATACTATATTTTTACCTGCGGCTGCAAATGCATTACAGAATGATGAATATTTTGGAGGATGCATTGTGAATGAGACTGTGGGGAAAAAAAGTCTAAATGTAAGTGGAAAAAATCCTTTAATTCATAATAACCTGCCATTTTCTAACTTAATGCATGCAAAATTATGTTTTCCCCCAAAGCTGCCTTCTATTTACATCAATGCAGTTACACTACTGTGAATAAGAAAAAAGATTTGCTTCTCAGTATACTTGCAGCAGCAGTTACTTCCTCCAGAGTCTAAAGCAGTTATACTGAGAACCCTTGTTAGGCCTATATGATGGGATGAGCATGACCCCTGGCAGAATGCTCAAAATGAGAAGTAAAGCTCTCCCTCAGTACTGTGTTCTCATGGTCCTCAGACTGAATGAGAGAGCAATATAGAAAAAGTGGCTCCTGAAGCCAGAGACCGCCTGGAGAATGAGTAGCCGCAAATCTGGCAGAGAAATGCAGATTATGAAAACCTTCTCTGTATTCTTGGCGATTATTTATAAAAAAGCCCAGATGTCTTCTTCAGCTTTCTATTACATGTGCCAAAATTGCACTAATTCAAAGTACTCTTAAGCAACCTGTAGACATGGATATTGTCTATAGCAATAAATATGTACAAATAGCACCAATTTCCTCTATCAAAAGTCTACATATGAGATAGAATCATAGAAGAATTTGGCTTGGAAGGGAACTTTAAAAGTTATCTAGTCCAGCTCCCCCCTGCAATGAGCAGGGCCATCTTTAACTAGATCAGGTTGCTCAGAGCTCCATCCAGTCTGACTTTGAATGTTTCCAGGGATGGGCATCTAGCACCTCAGTGGACAGCCTGTTCCACTGTTTCACCATCCTCATTGTAAAAAATGTCTTCCTTATATCTAGTCTAAATATACCCTCTTCTGGATTAAAACCATTACCCCTTTTCCTATCTCAGCAAGCCTTGCTAAAAAGTTTATCTTCATCTTTCTTATAAGTCCCCTTTAAATACCAAAAGCCTGCAATAAGGCCTCTCCAAAGCCTTCTCTTTTCCAGGATGAACAGCCCCAACTCTCCCAACCTTTCCTCGTAGGAGACGTGTTCCATCCCTTTGATCTTTTTCATGGCGCTCCTCTGGACCCACTCCAACAGGTCCATGTCCTTCCTGTGCTGAGGACTCAGAGCTGGATGCAGTACATGAGAGCAGAACAGAGGCATAGAAACACCTCCCATGACTTACTAGGCACACTTCTCTTGATGGACCCCAGGATTCAATTGGCTTTCTGGGATGCAAGTGTCTGACTTTCCATCCACCAGTACCCCCAAGTCCTTTGCAGGGCTGCTGTCAATCAGTTCTCTGCCCAGCCTATGTTTGTGCTTGGGATTGCCCCAACCCAGCTACAGGACCTTGCACTTGGTCTCGTTGAGCCTCATGAGGTTCACACGGGCCCACATCTTGAGCTTGTCCAGGTCCCTCTGGATTGCATCCAGTCCCTCAGGTGCCTCAGACTGGTATCTGCAAACTTGCTGAGGTTACACTCGATCTCACTATGTCATTAATGAAGATATTAAACAGTACTGGTCCCAATACAAACCCCTGAAGGACTCCACTTGTCACCAGTTTCCATCTGCACATTGAGTCATCGACCACTACCCTCTCGATGGGACCATCCAAACAATTCCTTATCCACTGAACAGTCCACCCACCAAATCCATATCTCTCCAATCTAGAAAGAAGGATGTTGTGGTGGACCATGTCAAAGACCTTACAGAAGCCCACATAGACAACATCTGTAGCTCTTCCTTCTCCACTGATGTAGTCACTCCATCATAGAAGGTCATTGAGTTGTTCTGGCAGAACTTGCCCTTGGTGAAGCCATGCTGGCTGTGTTGAATCACCTCCCTCTCCTCTATGTGTCTTAGTATGGCTTCTAGAAGGATTTGTTTCATGATCTTCCCAGGCACAGAGGTGAGGCTGACAAGCTGGTAGCTCTGAGGGTCCTCTTTTCTACCCTTTTCAAAAATGGATGCTATGTTTCCCTTTTTCCAGTCACTAGAGACTTTATCTGACTCCATGACTTTTAAAATATCATGGAAAGTGGCTTGGCAACTACATCACCTAATTCCCTCTGGGGGACTCTGGGATGCATCTCATCAGGTTCTATAGTCAAGCTCTGCAGGGGGATCTGGACGGGCTGGACCAATGGGCTGAGGCCAGTTGTATGAGGCTCAACAAGGCTCAGTGCTGGGTCCTGCACTGGGGGCACAACAACCCCACACAGTGCTACAGGCTGGGGAAAATGGCTGGAAAGTGCCTGGTGGGAAAGGACCTGGGGGGGCTGGTTGACATGTGCCGGCTGCACATGGGCCAGCAGTGTGCCCAGGTGGCCAAGGGGGCCAGCAGCATCCTGGCTGGTGTCAGAAACAGTGAGGCCAGCAGGGCTGGGGGAGTGACTGTGCCCCTGTACTCAGCACTGGTGAGGCCGCACCTTGAATGTTGTGTTCAGTTTTGGGTCCCTCATTTTAAGAGGGACGTTGAGGTGCTGGAGCGTGTCCAGAGAAGGGCAACGAAGCTGGTGAAGGGTCTGGAGCACAAGGCTTATGAGGAGCGGCTGAGGGAACTGGGGGTGTTTAGCCTGGAGAAAAGGAGACTCAGGGGGGACCTTAATGCTCTCTACAGCTGCCTGAAAGGAGGTTGTGGTGAGGTGGGTGTTGGTCTCTTCTCCCAGATAACAAGTGACAGGACAAGAGGAAACAGCCTCAAGTTGCATCAGGGGAGGTTTAGGTTGGATATTAGGACACATCACTGAACAGGTGGTCAAGCATTAAAACAGGCTGCTCAGGGATGTAATGGAATCACCATCCCTGGAGGTGTTCAAAAAATATGTAGATGTGGCACTTAGGGACATGGTTTGGTGACAGACTTGGCAGTCCTGGGTTAATGGTTGGGCTTCATGACCTTAAAGGTCTTTTCCAACCTAAATTATTCTATGGTTCTGTGATTCTATGAGATATGCGTGTTCACGTTGCTCAGGTGGTCACAAACCTGTATTTCTCTTACAGTGGGAGAAACTTTGCTCTCTCAGTCCCTGTCTTGCGGTCCATCCACTCAAGAGGTGTAGGAAGAGAGGTTGCCAGCGAAGACTGAGTCAAAATTATTGAGTACCTCAGCCTTCTCCTCGTCCATTATTACCAATTTGCCAGTCTTGTTCATCATGGGGGCAATATAATTTCTTTGACTTTCCTTTTCTGGCTGAAATACCTGTAAAAATCCTTGTTATTCTTTGCATCTCTTGCTAAGTTCAGCTCCAGCTGTGCCTTGGCCTTCCTGACCCCAACCATATACAACTGGGCATCATCCCTATACTCTTCCCAGAATACCTGTACCTGCTTCCACTGCTGTGCATTTCCTTCTTGCCCTTGAGTTTGACCAACAGGTCTTGATTCAACCATGTCAGCCTCCTTTCCCGATTTCTTACACTTGGGGATTCAAGAGCTCTTGCATTCTGTGGAAAGCATCCTTAAAGATCTTCCAGCTCAGTTCTCCTCCCTTGTCCCTGAGGGTAGCTTCCCAGGGGGTCCTATTGACTAACTCCTTGAACAGCTGGAAGTTTGCTTTCCTAAAATTCAGGATCCTGACTTTACTCTTCACTCGACCCATACCCCTCAGGAATGTGAACTCCACCAGGGCACGATCACTGCAGCCCAGGCAGCCCCCCATCTTGACATCACCGATTAGGTTACTTGTGTTGGTTACCAACAGGTCCAGTATCACATCCCTTCTGGTAAGGCTGTCTATTACCTGACTTAAGAATTTATCCTCAACACATTTCAGGAACTTCCTGGATTGCCTACAGCTCACCATGCTACTTTTCCAGCAGATGTTGAGGTGGTTGAAGTCCCCCAGCAGGGCAACAGCCTGTGAGTGCAATGCCTCCTCTAGCTGGAACAAGAAGATTTTGTCAATAGGCTCTCCTTGATCAGACAGCCTGTAGGAGCCAACAACCCCAAGGTTCCCTTTGTTGCCTTGGTTTCTAATTCTTACCCATAAGCTTTCAATGTGCTCACAGCTACTTTTCAGAGTTAGCTCTTCACATTCAATCCATTTCTTGATGTAGAGGGCAATCCCTCCACCTCTGCTTCCTCACCTACCACTTCTGAACAGCCTCTAGGCATACATAGCTGCACTCCAGCCATGGGATTCGTCTCACAAAGTTTCAGTAATGGCAACTAGGCTGTAGCTTTCTAGCAGCATGGTGGCTTCCAGCTCCTCCTGTTTGCTGCCTGTGCTGCGTGCAGTTGTGCAGAGGCCCTTCAGCTGGGCTGTCAGCTGTGTCACCCTCTTAGAGGAACAGCCCTTAATAAATAAGATAGCTGCCCTTAATACCCTCCGTACACAATGAAAAGATCACTTTATCTCTCTTGTTTTAGACAGCTGCTTTAAGAAGAGGTGATTAGGTCCCTAAAAGTGCTTATTTCTTTCCAGTGCTTGTAAAGAAAATCTAAAGCAACTACTATAGGCATCTAAATTTGACCAGATGAATAGCAATCCAGAGAAATGTTCACCTGCACAGGGAGGAATAGAAATCAGGATCATAACTCTGGAAAGAAAGGAATCTCAGTACTGCAAATGCAGCTAGCAGTGAGTATGTTACAAGTGCTCATAGGTCAGTGAAAAGCAAGTACTGACCACAATAAAGTGACAAGTTTAAAAAAACAACCCAACATTAAGAATGGGGAGAAATTGCTAAATTACCGGTATTTGGCCACAGATATTTCATGTCTAGCAAAAGTACGTAGCGAAGATGCAGCTCCATTAACTCATTTGAATCTCCTGGTGATTCATACCAGAGTTCAGGAGGAAAAGAACAGATTCAGCGGTTTTTGAGAGGCCAACATGACTCAGACCTGGTTGTATAAGTACATCTTTCCATAAAAATCAATACTATTTTGTAGTCTTTTAATATTCTGTGTGGGTGTTTATAAAAAAGGGATGGGTTACTTTTAGATAAGGCAATGTCCACATGCACATGTGCACAAAACCCAGAGGAAGAATAGAATATGAGTCTAAAATTTAAATATAACTGCATGGCAATTATATTTGTAGCAGGTGAAGGACAGACCACAAGATTGCTGTTAAATAAATCATAATTTATTACACGTGCCTGTATATGAATGCCCAGTTAAGTACCTAATTACATGAAAAATGCAATTGCTGTGTAAAGCGATGTTAATTTTCAAGTGCACCTGCTGAGTTTAGGGTTGTCATTCAAGTACCTGCTCAGTGCATGCTGTTGTGCACCACCTGCGGAAAATATTTGTGTGCCTGTCAGGAGTCTGGCACAGGTTATTAGTGAAGAAAACCATGGGTTTGCAGGTTCAGCAGGCAGTCCCATGGTCTATCCAACATTGCTGACAAACTTCATTATGATTCCTAACTGGAGCTCTGGCAGTGCAGCTTTTTTTATTTTGATGAGGGGATGTGCAGGGAGAGCCCTTTCTCTGCTCAGACCGCTTTAGATTTCTTGGATTTCATCTCTGGTTGATGAGTCCTCTGCTATGTTTACCTACATTTTTTCTGCTCTTTTCTCCTTCCTTGACACATGCTGTATGCCATTACAGAGCAAAAAATACTGCTAGAACTTCTATTCTTAGTGTTGGTCCATTTGCTTTGTTGATTATCATCCTAACTGTCAAAGAAGTGAAACGGCATTGCTTTGCAATACCTGCACTCCATAGTGCCAGCTTTCACATGGTTCTTTGTTTCCCTGACAGGTAGAAACTGTTTGTGTTTTTCCCATGAATGCTTTATGTGTGGTACCAAACAGCTCACAGTGACAACTAAAACCTAGCAAGCAGCACTAAAGGACATTTCTCAAATGTGTTTCTTTGCCCTTTCTTCACATTGAAGATGTTAGTAAGACTCAAGACTGACTATGTTTTTCTATGGAGGACAGGATCTGTACTGCTTAAATAACCCTACACTCTTGCAAATATTACTTAGGTGACAGAAAGTGGATTCATTCTGGGAAGATTCTCTGATTTCTTTTACAGTTTTGGCTTTAACATATTATTTGAAAAGCTTCTTTCTTGGTCCAAAGGTAAACTTGTCTTACATATTCATCCATTTTACTTTGCAGGGAATGAGGTTGAGGGAATGGAGCACTGTGTGACTGGCCTGCCAAGGGGTGAGTGGCCAGTGAGGGAAGGCATGTAAGGGGGCAAGAAAAAGCTAAAAATGTGGTGGAGCAACCATTTATTTCCAAGGAACTTAAGCCTAAGAGCTTTAAAGAGGACTTTGCAGCTGTCCTGTTTCAAAGTCTAGTTCAGTAAAGTACTAGATGTTGGCGCTGAGAGAAGCTTTCCAGAGAAACATACAGATTTGACAGACTGTAAATATTTCTGATGAATACGGTTAAACTTTCAACAAGTGGCAGGATGGTTCTTGCTGGTCGGTGGTGCACCAGTTCCCTGAGCAACTGCCTTTCTGGCCTTCTCACCCTCATCAAAGGGAGTTTGCCTGTGCAGAGACATGAGAGTGGTTGAGAGCCAACTCTTAAGCTCCCTGAGCAGCTGATTTTTGGGCAGCCCAGCTCTCCCAATCTCCAGATCAGTGCTCAGAGGCATGTGTCTTGGGGTCCAGAAGGCTGATAGCAAACAAGAAACTTCTGCTCTTACTCTCCCAGCATTTATGTATTTTTCTGTCACAGATGTTACCTGGCTTTTAAAAAAATGCCATACTTGAAGGAAGCTGAAGTGACAGTGGTGGGAGATACCTACCATAGCTTTCCAACACTCTTCACAGAATGTAATCATGAACCGTGCATGGCCTTTTTCCACCAAGGGTTCCTCTATGCCTCTCTGTCATATTATGTCATTGCCACTAACTAGATGACTTCATTTTAGCTGGAGAAAAAAAAAGCTGCCATCTCTTTAGATGGTATAAAAGAACCACACAGTGGTTTTCACCTATTCATTTTGCCTTCATCTACTGACAAAATCTAGACCTCTCTCCAGAAAGCCATTCTCTCTCATCCATTTGTCATTCTCTTGACCTTTACAAGTTGAGGAGTCAGCCCTGTTTTTCAAACGTGGATGCCTGCTGGCCTGTGCAGACCTCTGTGCCATGGCTAGACTGCTGCACATACCTGAGCTGCAAAAAGCGATCTTTGCTGCTTACAGTGCTGGGTCAGCCTCCAGTTTATCCTACTGATGCACGTTTGCATGTCTGGCCATGCTACAGGGAAACAACAGCATGAGATGATGGTAACAATTAGGATGTTGATCTTTAGGTGCTGGTGGGCAGTCAGGTAACCGTAGATGCTGGCAGCTGAGCAACAGTTTAAAAATGACTGTGATACTGCCTTTCTTCAAGTCTAGCTTGCAAAAACAACTCTATGGGCTCCATGGAAAATTTAGTATTTTCTGGTGTTGATACTGTAGTTCTGAATTTCACAGAAGAGCACAGGGCTGCCTCCAGACCAAGGGGCACGTGGATGCAGTGGTTTAGTTCTTAGTCCTTATTCTCAAGGTTTCCAGTTTGGGCATCTGACTGAATGCACCAGAGCTCTCTTCTGGCTGATAAACCTGCCTTCCCCAAACACCATGGAACTGTAGAGGTAGTGAAGGGAGGAAGGCATTTCTGTCATGGAGCACGGAAGCATGGATCTGAACTGGGAAGTTGTGAGGTTGGACGTGACCTGCTGAGTCCTAGAGAGCACAATGAACTCAAAGGCAAGATAGCACCACTTTTTTTCAGAGGATGTTCTTGACACTGTTTGGTTTCTGTGTTCTTCACTTTTCCTTATACTATCAGCAATGCAAAACCACGTAATAAAAAATGTAATAAAGACAAAGAATTTTGCTCTCTCCAACAAGAATTACCTGATTTGTAGATGTTTGAGGAAACTAAAAAAATTGTGAAAATAACCATAAAAGTGTTTCCTGATCAAATATTTCAGACAGTAGTTCTGTCTTTTGAAAAACAAATGCATCTTCAAAAGCCAAGAAAACCAACACAGAAGTACACATATATCCATGCATACATGTGCAAGTACAGAGATCTATAAAATACATTACACACACGAGCTCAGCTTTATTCCACTGTATGCCTGCGGGCTGAATTTCAACGGACTGAATTTCTACTGACTGAATTAAATAGGAAAATTTCAACTACATTAAATGGAGTCTGGTTTTGTGTATGTATTTGTACACAACAGAAGATTTGTATATTCAGAAGAAACTAAAAAGCTATCATTCATATGTAGGTATACATCAACTAAATAGCAATGGCCCAATCATGTCATTTTGTTAGGCAAAAATAGCATTTTCGATCTCTCTTTAAGATGATAGCATTTTAAGTATATTTTTACTCTCCATTTACATGCTAACTTCACCAAAAGCAAATAAATTGAGCAAGAGGAAATGCATCTGCTGTGTACATATTTAATCCCTTCTCTTTTTGTTCTTTTCACACAGAGATTGAAAGATTTAAAACAAAGGGAATTTGCTCGAAATGTGGCTTCAAAGTCATGGAAAGATGAGAAGAAACAGGAAAAAGCACTCAAGAGGCTCCACCAGCTTGCAGAGTTACGGAAGCAGTCAGAATGGCAAGTATTTAAAACTTGTGTTATGTTTTAATGTCCTCTTTCCTCAGTCCCAGAAGAAATCTCCATATTTTTACTCCTACACTCTGTAATGTACAGAGATTGTGTACACTGTAACCTGTTTTCAGCTGTCCCTGACTCCAAATGTTCCTGCTCTGCAAACCATAAAATTGAAAACCCATGAATTAATTACTTGCTATTTGAAGGTTTGTGTTCTTCTTTCCTGTAGCCAGTTATTCTCATCTCTTCTGAACTGAGCCATTTGAAGATGGTTTTATAATATCACCATTTTACCTTATTCAGACTGACCTGAATAGGTAACTGTCTTATCATTTGATAGTAGGTGAATGGGAGAGGAAAAACACCTTTAAAGCATCTGTAGTTAGTCTGTGTATCATTTGCACTACTTTTAGTATAGTGAGGTTATTCTCACAGTTTCTCAGTAGAGTAATGAAAGTGTCATTATGTGAATGAAAAACAAGCAATTAACCGAGTTAAGTTTATCCAATACCGTTAGCTCTATTGATGAATATCAAGATATTAGTACAAAGTTTACACAAATAAACCATTACATTTGAGAAATCTCCTTTGTTTAATGACACTGAATGCTTCAGTAGAATAGATTGCCACCAGACCAATTGTTTATGTTAATCTATGACCGTAACGAGTTAAGTAGATAATTAAACTGGCATCCTTTTAAATTCGTATCAAGCTTACTGTACCCTGGAAATAATAACATTCAGAGTTTATTATACACTCATTTTGGCCTATGTAATTGCTTTTGAGTAATCTGCTGCAGTACAACAGTTTAGTGCTAATGTATCACTTTTATGGTTACAACTCCATCTTCATACAAATCTACTGAAAGAAATGTAACTGCCTGTGGGAAGATGCCTTTATGTCCACACACTTGAAGATGTAGTCTCAGATAGATTGATAAGGTCAGTGATAATAGGAAAGCCAGAGTGAGGCTGGGAGGGAAAAAACAGGTTTGCTTTTAGGTTTGTTTTGGGGTTGGTTTTTTTTTTTTCCCTCCTTTACAAAGAGCCTGGAAAGACAATGCTTGCTATTCCTATTTTTAAGTACTAATAGGTTCAGGCGTGGCTGAGAGCCATGATCTTGGCAGAGGGGTGGTAGCATCCCGTTGCTCGGGCGAGACAGAAAGTCAGCCTTTCTAAGTAAAATTCTGCACACACACACAATTGCTATTGCCCCCGAGTACAGTGTCTCAGGTTCCAACAGAGCTCCTTACAACAAGCTAATACAATTTGACAACGAAATTACTAAATTACTGTTAATCTCATGCACAGAAAAACTGGAAATACAGCTTTATTTTGCTGTTTCAAGGAGACTTTGAAAAGGATTTTTTACATGTCTTCTCCGAGAGGTAATTTCTTCCTAATGTACCGTAGTGAATTTGTATCTCCTGATGCCAAATTTGTGGTAAATGCAAATGTATTCTCAGAAATGTATACATACTCTCATACTCTGAGTTGACCCTACTCTAGGGAGTCTTTATGTCATTCCCACTGCTGAAGATCAATGCATTTTTGTAACATTTATAAAACATGCTAGCCTATTTATATATAGCTGTTACGCAGATCTAGCAGTCATAATTTACTTACATTTAATTAAAATGTCTGTAATTTTTAATCAAACTCTTTACTGAAGCTGGTTCCAAGATTTTTTCATGTATGTGTACTGTGGTACTGCATTGATAGCAAATTTAGATAACTGGTCTAATGAAATGCATGTTTAAAATACTGCTTGGAATAACATGTGTATGGTGGCTGTATATGTCTCATCTCTAATGGAAAATGGCAACAGTTATTCCGATCTCATTTAATTATTTATTGCAAGAAATCAGTGTTTTACCATGTTTGTTAAGGTCTTCTTAGAATAGAATCATAGAGTCATTTAGCTTGAAAAAGACCTTTGAGATCATCAAGTCCAACCATTAACCCAGGGCTGCCAAATCCATCACTGAACCATGTTGCTATTGATATTTCTTTTTAAGTACAAAAAATCTAAACCACAGATTTAAAATCTGAGAGGTCTGGGGAAGAGAAAAAATGTTATTAATGAAAGTAGAATACAGAAAGAGAAAGTATAGTAAGAGTCAGTCAAATGGTGGTTGATAATGAGAGCCCTGAAGTTCCATATTGATGGAAATTCACCTTGTCTCCTTTTCCCCACCAATATTTAGTGATAGTTTCAGCATTAATGTCTCTTTGAATATTTCACAAAGTCATTCATTGTGAAATAATATAAAGATAAAATAAAACTCTGCTCTTAAAAGTACATACAACCCCCAACAAGCAAGCAGAATGCTGCCTTTGCTCTATCTGATAGAGTTTGATTCTGCAGTTGATTCAAGTGGAAATGCCTCATTTTGAATAAGGCACAATTTCCTTTGCAGTGGCCTCTCAGAAAACCACAACTTACCACAGACCAGATTCTCCTTGATATAAATTCAGAGTAAAGACAATGTTGTTTATTCTTGATGTATATGGGCACAACTCTGAATAAGATCTTTCATGTGCTGACTTCAAATCATAAAATTTTCTGTATGTAAAGACTGTCTTGCCCATTTAGGAGCAGAAGTTCAGGGCTAGACTGCACATTTAACTTTTTGAATCTTTAGAAATTTAGTTCTGCCTCATAACAGCATGAACGACACACTTCTTTAGCAGACAGCCATTGTCAAATGCGAGTTCTGCCTTAACTTGGTTACTTAATAGAGCTTTCTCTTTTTTTTATATTTATATACCTTACAGCGTCACTGGGAGTGGACCATTGCTTAAAGCCCCCAGATTAGTTGTGGAAAAGCAGCAATCATCAGATGGTATTTTCCTGTACAAGGGCGGCAAGTTCACAGCCAGTTCTCAGAGAACTGCCACAAGTGAAGGACAAGGTTTCTCCAGCAGTGTACTAGAGAAACAGCAGCTTATCATAAGCAGGTACCAGTCCTCTACTGAAAGACCCCATGCGCTTGGAAATCAAGTCTCACAAGTGTTCCCAGATAGCACCAATACTTCTCAAAGGGCAGGAGTGTCTTTCTCATTCTCTAAAAAAGTCCCTTTGAGGCTTGAGTCCTCGGCATCAGTCTTCAGTGAGAACTCTGAGGAAGGAAATGATTGTAGTGAATCCCCCAACCATAAAACAAAGCAAGCTCTTGAGGACTGTCGTTCCAGCACACTTTTAGAGGAGGACATGAAAGCAAGCTTGGATAAAGGGCCACCTGCTACACAAGGCCAAATGGATTTGGATAACAATGCATCAAGTCATGCAGCTGCAAAACCTAAAATGCTAAAGGAAAATGATAAAAGTAGTGATAGAGAATTAGAAGAAAAGGTCAGTGCTCATCCTTCATTTTCCAAAGTCAAAATACAGCTTTCAAATTTGGATTTTTCTGGTTCACTTAGAGAAACAGAGCAAGAGAGCAAATTGAATGAGTCTGAGCAATTGTTAGAAACTCTCATTTCAGCTTCATGCCAAGCTAGCAATTTTTGTACACAGCTGAACACCCACAAGCACAGCAATGCACACCTGCCTGACCAGTTACCTGAGCTCCCAAGACAGCCAGCACCTGAACTGGCATGCACAAGAAACATTAATGACAGTCCTGGGATGGTAAAAAGAGAAAGATCTTCGGAGAGTTTAGGAACCACAAATGGGAATATGGAAACACATCCAAGGGAGACAACGGTTAAAGAGGTTAAGCCCCAGGCATTGCCTTTCCTCCACGTAGTGAGCAAAGATGGCACCACTGCGCTGCAGTGGCCCACAGAATTACTTTTGTTTACAAAAACCGAGCCCTGTATTTCATATGGCTGTAATCCATTGTATTTTGACTTCAGACTCTCTTTAAATCACAGAGACAGTAACCATCATGCAACAAACAAAGACACCTGTAAAGAACACTCTATAAATAGGACTGAAGGTGAAAATGAAGCCTCAGGTTTAATAACACACAAGCAAATGTCAAATGAACAAGATAATCAGTTGTTGAAACCAAAGAAGATGAAAGCTTCCCTAAATCCAAGAAAGGCCAAGCAAAAAGCTGAGTCAGACATAGGGAAAGAAATGAATAAAAATGGTCAAAAATGCATTGCAGATTATTTGAATGAAAATATACCCAAAGTGCCTGCTTACCTTGATGTCTCACAAAAGGATTATATGACAGAAAAAAGTCTTCATACAACAACACTGAGAAGACCTTTAAAGTATCATTTTCATAGCTGTGAAAGAAAAATCCAGAATATTAGAAATGAAAGCATTTCATTTTCTGCTTTTATGTCTAGGATTAAAAAGTCTAAAGCTGCAAAATGTCATTTCATTTATTCTGAAGAAAAACGTGAAAACCAAAATGACTGCAGATCCATTCAAGATGTGGCCAGCTGCAGCAGTGACATAAGTGACAGTGGAAAAGACTCTAGTGGAAGTTTCCTTAGTTATCAGTCCAGTTCAACAAGCAGGTATTCAGAAAATGAAGGATGCGGAAGTTACACAAGATGCTGGAGATTCCCGTCTCCTCAAAAGTCCTCCTCTGACAGACATTCCAGCTATTCTGACACTTCAGTTAGCAGTACAAGCAGCTGCATAAGCTACATGAGTCCCACATCAAACAATCATAGCAGAAATCATTTGCTTTTTTGTTGTAAAAGAAAGAGGAAGACAGCTGAAAGGCACAAATGTAAACACAGAAAGCACAAGTGTATTTTCACTTCTGATGATACAGATGAGGATTATCTTTGTCACAGTAGAAGTCACAGAACTAGAAACTGTACACAGAGGGGCACAGTTAAATATCAAAGATGTTTGAGACATAAAGTTTTACAACACAGAGACAGATCTAAACACAGCCGACGTAGGCACCGGCATTTTGGAAAAGTGCATAGTAGAAGTAGAAGCTACCATAGCTCCAAAAGTTGTTCCACCAGAGATTCAAGAAGCAGTGAAAGATCATCCAGTAGCAGAACATCAAGAGGCAGCAGTACAGGATCCTTCTCAAAAGAGGCTGACAACTGTGGAAACAAAACAAAAGAGGATGCAGAAAGAGGTTCTAACACCAAATCGGGAAAAGCTGAAACTGCACATTACGACTCTCTGAGTATGAGTGGTCAGGCAAAAAACTTTGCTGCCTACTCTTCAGAAACCCTGGCAAAAGGCATCTGTGGAAAAAGAAAGTCACTGACAGCCAAGTTACTTTTAGAAAGAGTGCAGTCCAAGAAAACCCAGGGGCAAATGCATGATTCAGAGAGATTTTCAAATGCTTGTGGGATAGAAGTAAAGGATCACTCACAGAGTCACTTTGCTCTTCAGTTTCCATCATCGGTAGATGACATTGCAATGTTACCTTTGCCAGAGAAACTGCTAAACATAGGTAAAAATGACATGGGGCATGATGAAATCAGTTCATTGGAAACCAGTGGGAAGGAAAACAACTTGGAAGCGTCAGAGATAACTAATGTTGCTCTTTCAACAGGCACTGATTATGATCATTGTCTTTTTAAAGACATCATTCAAATAGGAACAAGCTATCAGAGCCGGAGCATAAAAAGGAACACAGCAATAAAGGAACAATCCAATCTCTTCATTAGTGAAGTGCAACCCTTTATACAAAGCTGTGACCCAGTACCAAAAGACTTCCCTGGTGCTTTTCCCTCTAATAAATATTCTGTTGTCACTAATTCAACGGAGACCAAAGAACAACTACATGATGCAACCATGGACTCGAACCGGGCAGAAGGCAGTTTGGACTCTCTTTGTGACAATGCTATGCAGAAGTATGATGACACAGTAAATGACCTGGAAGTGTACAGTAAATCCACCTCCTCTCCTTTAACGCAGCAGCCTATCACGTTTTCACCAGAGGAAGTAGACAAATACAGGTTGCTTCAGCTGCAAGCCCAGCAGCATATGCAGAAACAACTTCTGGCGAAACACCTGAAAGTTTTGCCTGCCCCAGGGCCAGCTGCCTTCTCTGCAACACCAGCAGTTCCTGCCCTCCCTGTTCAGCAGCACGCCACTGTCACCACCATCCACCACACACTGCTGCAACGCTTTGCTGTCTCAGCATCTGTACATCCCCACGGCAGCCATCTCTCCCTGGCACACCTCCACCCCTTCTCTCAGGCACATTTCACCCCCATATCACTTTCCCCATTAGCACCAGCCCTCATTCCCACCCACCCTGCTTTGCTGACAGGACACCCATTGCACTTGATGTCCACCGCCCCCCTCCACCCTTCCCCACTGACCTTCCCCGCACTACCACACACTGCATATATCCCAGCCATATTTACACCGCACCTGAATGGAGCCACACCTTCTGCTATACATCCAGCTCCTTTAGTTCATCCATTATTCCAAGGGCAAGAGCCCCATCACTATTCTTACTCTAGCCAGACCCAACAGTTACCTACAATAAAAGAAGTTTTCAGTGTTTCTAGCTATTTAAACTAGCCCAAATAATTACACCACAGCTCCAAAACCAAATCTGAATAAAATAAATTATTCAGTGTTCAATCATGTGTCTGAGGGGAAATCTACTGTTTGGCTGGGAGCACAACAACAAATATTTTAAAATCCACATTCTGTCTGATGGCATATGAATGTTGATTTTGTTCTCCTATCGGTGAGTAAAAGCTGGTTTAAAGCATTTTATGATACTATCACAAGGAGGACGGGGTCCGGCTAGTGTCATTCTGCAGAAGGTTTGGAAAGAACAGCCTGAAGTGAAGTCTGTGACTATCAGTAGGAATGGGACCACAGCACCCAGACACAACAGGACCAAGAATGTCAACACTGATGAGTGATTTAAAGCCACACAATTTAAGGTAGAGCAATCTTGACACACCTCAAAGGTTTGTTTTTCTGAGTGTGTATATGCAACAGCACAGGTCTTGGTCTGTTTTTTCAGACTGAGCAAAAAAGAAGGTGTTTGGGACCACAAGTCCCTGGTTCTGCCTCCTGGACAAAATAAACTGGGGAGCCTCAGAGTGAGGGGTGATGAGTTAACTCTGGAAGAAGAGGGTCACAACAACATCTCAAGGATACTTTAGTGATCTTATCCCTGTGATATGTTGCTCAGACAGTGTAAAGGGACTGCAGTCTGCCCACAGGTATGTAACAAAAAAATCTCTTAGCGTAGGGGCCTCTGTGATGGCACAAGCAGGCTGCTGTTTTTCCCCCTGAGCCAAGCATCCAAGAAGGCAAGGGAAAGAAGGGGAAGAAGCCAAGTTCTTTGGCATTGCCTGCATGTGGCTGTAGCATAGGGTATGTCGGGGGTAGCCCACAGCAGTCCAGAGCAGCCAAGCAGCTAGTGTTGTCTTCGAACCTCAGAAGTCCTTGGCCAAGACTGCAACACTTCTTTCCTATCAAACAGAGCTCTGATGTGTGGGAGAGTCTTGCCCAAAGAATGTGTAAATATGTTTCGTCCCTTTCACAAACAAACAATTGTCTGGTCCTATAAAAATCCACTGATATTCAAAAAAATGCAGAAGTAAAATTCCAATTGGAAAGTGGCTCTCCAGGTCAAGCCTCATAGAAAACCATGCCACAGTTCTCAGCATTTCGAGGTATACTGAACCTAAACAAATATGTCAAGATTCTCGCATGGCTTCCCAAACTCTCAGCATACAAACCAAAATTCTGAATCTGCAATGTTTGAATGCATGTATCCAACTTTCAGGGTGATGCGTGGTAGAAATTGCTAGTAATACGTGTATCTGGAAATAAGTGAGGGCTTCAGGATTTCTTTGAATGGCACATTTTGACTATTTCTATATTTTTTCTAATTCAATATGGGATATTTAGCATGAAATTAAGTTCATAGTTGTGGTTAGACTGCAGGCATGCTTCCCAATATAACTGGACAGTGAAGCGTCCAAGAGACAGTGCCTGATTACTTGGATTAGAAACATTTGAAATAATTTCAATCCATTTGCAATAAGGTAGCGCACAATTAATGTATACTTCATAATTGATATAAAACACATTTAAAAACCTTTGGAGGATTTTATTCCATTCTATTTAGTTATCTGAAGAAACTGAGAAATCTAATTGCAATTGAGTATTTAAAATACAACCCAGGACCAATTTTCTAACTTAGTTTTAATCGAACTAGATTCATCCATTGCAATAAAATGGTATTGTTTTAATTTCTAAAAGCAGTTGCTTCAGCATAAACCGGTATTATGCCAAACGTTTTAAAAGGCTTTACAAGTTGTAACTGGGTTTTTTTGTATTTTCAGATTAGTTTCTTTTGATACTTAACATTTGAGCCCTCAAATAAAAGCTGTCAGGAAAAAATCTGGAGACTGAGCAGAAGCAAAACATTTTTGTATTGAAAAAGGTTAGAGAAACCAGTACCCTCAAATATCTTTTGGTTGGATACACAGCTGATCTATTAATTACATTAACAAAATGGATTCATGCCATTTTGGAGTTACTTATCTTTATGGTTTAATTTTCTTGTTTTAATTATAGAGAACATCTTTAATTTAAATAATTGGTTCAGAATTACCGAAGTCAGAAATGTTCTTTGTGGAAGATGTTAAAAATAAACATTTCCACAGTTTTGAAATTCTTCCTTTCATTTTTGGTTGAAAATCTTTTAAAATTAGATCTAAATTTACATATAGTTTCTGTGCTCGTGAAATGTTATTTTCTGAGAATCAAACATATTTTACTGAATGTGACTTACTTCTGAAAATTAGTACTTGCTTGCCTGGGTGGAGATCCGTCACTCAGTGGACCACTTGGAAGCATTAGTTATAATTCTGTAGAAACACTTGCAATTGGACATTTTAAAGGAGCAGGTCAACCTGTGCAGCTGACTGAGCTGCACAGCCATCACCACCAGTTCAGGGCTAATGCCAGCCTAAAAAGATGCATTTCCAGCCCTGCAAGCTGTTAAATTTATAGGCCCAGTTCCATTCCTATTCAAGAAAAAACAGCTGTTCTCATTGTATATAAGAGTTCATTTGAATCCAAAGTAGGTACACAGAATAAAGTGGAACAGAAGAAATGACAGACTAATCTCATCTTTAATGTGTACACACATTTTGTATCCCTGCTTCTTACAGGCAATGTTAATATTGTAGAAAGTCCTATGGCAAGAAACCTGACCAAACGAAATTTAACAATACCCTACTACATAGATAATTTATGGAAAATAGTTATATAAGTTTCCCTTAATGTATGCACAATACAATGGGATTCTAGGAAGGAACCGAATCATAGGATGTCCATGCATCATTGTATATACCAACAAGGATGATGTGGTAAGGCAAATGAATAGACAATAAGGATTAAATTTAATTCTTGGAATAATGGGAATTAGGATTTTGAGAGGTATTGATGGAAAAAAGAGAGATTAAGAAGGAACAGAAACAGCACAATAGCAAAACAGCAATCATTGACTACCAACAAAGGGAATGTCCAATACTGAGAAGGGATTTTCTTGGAGAAATGTAATAAAATTATCAACACAGCTGAGATTATATTTTTGCTCTAATTGCTGCCATATTTGATTTTCATCAGTAATGTACATTAAATACATACCTTTATTATTATTTAAAGCATAATTGAGCCTGATGTATGGAGCCGTTCTACAATTTTGATTTTATTTATACTGATTTTTAAAAGACTTACAGTATCCTGGTTGCAGTGATATATACACTCCAAGTTAATAACCTAGTTTAGCTTGGTTTTATATTCTGGACACATAATCCAACAAAACAGGTCACCCACACTGTAATATTCCAATAACAGAAGTTTCCTGAATAACACAATGATAAATTTGTTTGTTTGTTTGTTTTCATTTTGTAACTGAGTCACTTCTGGAATACATGTAACATGTATATTTGTTGTGCAGATTTGCATAAAAATGCATTTGACCAGATTGATTTTAAAAGTGTTAAGTTTATATTTAAAACTGGATAATACTCTGGCTAGTATAATATGTAAACTAGTAATTTTGTTTTGTATTCTCTGTATAAAGTGTTTTATATTATACAGTAGCTAAGTGAATTGCACTATTGTACATGCAACACGGCTTTTTTTTTAGGTTATTCAAGGAATTCCTGGGAATGTAGTTTAATGCAATAATATTTTTTTTCAATAAAAAGGCTTACTGGTATAAAGAGTGTCAGTCATGTATTTTTAATGTAAAGCATACCAAAAGGCAGCAACATAATAAAATGCAGAATGATGCAAACATATTCTGTATTTTAATCTGCAGAACTGAAATGCATTTAATTCATCCCTGTGGCTATAATCCTGAAATTTCTTAGAATGTTTCCTAAAGATTTTAGTATGTGTTACAAAAGTGGGTTGTTTAAATGGAACTAAAAATAAATATTCCTTACAAAAAAATATTCTATCTATGTGGTTTTTGCAAGTACTTTTAATGGAACAACATCCTTTTGTATATTTTAATGCACTAATCAGTTTATTTAGAATGACACTTATAATTCACTTGCCAGGTTCCCCACATAATGCCTCTGAGCTATGATTCCTAATGCTCTTGTAGAAGGCCCTTTGGTGAAGAAGCTAACAGTAGGATCCAGAAATGTATCATTCATTCACCTTTTAACCTTTCTTTAAAAATTATCTTAGTCATGATAAGTATCTCTTTACCCCATGTTTTCCCTTTTACCTTTTTATTGTATCTTTTTCCATCCTTCTTTCATTTATATTGTAAGCTTTCTGGCACAAGGCTTTGGGTTTTGTCATATAGGTACTCAGCTTTGGAGGTCCCATGCATTGCTGCTATACTAACAGTAATTGTAAGGCTAGTTATAGCCATCAGTAGATGGTTTCAGTAGTTTCATGTCTCCATGTGAGCATAAAGACTGAAATAATGTAAAAACAGGTGTCTGCACTCTTGTCTTTTGAGGTGTGGTGTGACAGAGGTCATATTCCATTAGGTCTATCTGTACAGCTGGAAATACCTTGGCCAGTCTCTGGGACCAAATTAATCTACTGTGCAGGGACATCTCATGACTCAGGCATTCTATAAAATCCTGAAATCATAGCAAATCAACAGAGACGTTAATTGACACAGGGTATCTAATTCCATTCAATTGTGTTTCTTCATCAAGTTGTTTCACAATAAAAACAAAATTCAGACTTGGACAAACTTAAAGAAAAAAAAGTGGAGAGTCTGAAGGAAATCTCCTGCGAAGTAGTATCTGTACCATTAACTATTAGCTATAGTAGGCTTCTAGTTGAGATCAGATCTCACCCGTTTGCTGTTGAACAAACAGTGTTACTGTTCTGACTAGGATGTAATATGTTATGAAATTAAGTTGCCCACACCTTCCTATTCCTGGTAAAGCTAGCTACTAATTCCCCCTTCTTAAAGCTTGAATTCCAGATCTGTTTAACAGTTGAGTATAAGCTGATTTTTTTTTCTCTTTCCTTTTTCTTTCTTTTTTTTTTTTTTTTTTTTTAATACCACAATGTATCTGTTCAGGCCAAACCTACATTTAGGACTTTTACTTCCTTGAGAATGAGAAACAAATGTTTTGCCAGACTTGAAATGTCTCTTATCACCAGATGGAGCGACTTTTTGGAGGAAATACATTTTATTTAACTTAAAAAAGAAAGCCCAACAAAGCAGATATTAGAGACAGTGTAAAAGAAAAGAAGACCATATTTGTAGCTATTTATGCCTAAGTTTAGCTTCAAGACACTTCATTTCCACCAGTTAAAATACTGTCTCAGTGCAGTGTCCAGCCGTAGGAAGATCCAGTCATTGCCTCCACTCCACAGGATCTCAAATGGTGAACTGGGCTGCTCTTAGAGATCCTATTTCCCCCAGTGTCTTCTCAAATGCTCAACCTCTGAAGGCTTCCTTTAAGTCAGGTGAGCTCTCAGAGCTTCTTCCGTCACAGTGCTGAGTACTGCAGCTAACGTGCATCCTGCTGGTGGGCACAGGCTAGGCAGTGTTATCACCCAGCCAGGCAGAACACAGAATGAATATGATTGCAAAATAGGCTAGACTAGACTTTTTCAGTTGCAAGGGACCTACAGCGATCATCTAGTCCAGCTGCCTGACCAATTCAGGGCTGACCAAGTTAAAGCACATTATTAAGGGCATTCTTCAAATGTCTTTTAAACAGTGACAGGCTTGGGGCATCGACCACCTCTCTAGGAAGCCTGTTCCAGTGTCTGACCCCCCTCTCAGTAAAGAAATGCTTCCTAATGTCCCAGTCTAAACCTCCCCTGGTGCAGCTTTGAACCATTCCCTCGCATCCTCTCACTGGATCCCAGGGAGAAAATCTCAACATTTCTCTCTCCCCTCTCCTCCCCAGAAAGCTGTAGTGAGCGACGGCGTTGCCCCTCAGCCCCCTTTCCTGCACACTAGACAGCTGCTCCTCACAGGACATTCCTCCCAGCCTTTTCACACGCTCCTCCGGACACATTCAAGGTCCTTCACACCCCTGGCAAACCGTGGGCCCCGAGCTGCGCACAGCGCTCCAGGTGAGGCCGCGCCAAGGCTGAAGGCAGCGGGACCAGCACCTCTGAGGGCTGGCTGCGCTCTGTGCGCTGCCCCCGGGGCGCAGGCTGCCCCTCGGCTGCCAGGGCACACCGGTGACTGACACCCAGCTGCCAGCCAGGCCCCCGGGTCCCTCTCTGCACAGCCCATCTCCAGCCACTTCTCCCCCGGTTTATACTTGTGCCCGGCATTACTCCATCCTAGGTGCAGAATCCAGCATTTGGACTTGTTAAATTTCATCCCATTAATTATAGCCCAATGCTCCAATCTATCTAGATCCCTCTGCAAGGCCTCTTGTCCCTCAAGACAACAGCACTCCTCGTTTGGTATCATCGGCAAACTTGCTAATGGTGCATTCAACTCCTGCATCCAGAAGTAATCTAATAGTTTATCTGGTTGCAAACAACCCACTCAGGATCCAGGCACACAAGGCTAATTTAAAGATTTTCCATCCCCTCCTCAACAACCAGGCATTGGTTTCAACCCCCACATTGCAGCGTTTTTTGCTGCTTCTCTTCTCTTCTCTTCTCTTCTCTTCTCTTCTCTTCTCTTCTCTTCTCTTCTCTTCTCTTCTCTTCTCTTCTCTTCGCTTCGCTTCGCTTCGCTTCGCTTCGCTTCCCTTTTCCATTTTCCTTTCCTTCCCTTCCCTTCCCTCTCCCTCTCCCTCTCCCTCCTGTGTTCTGTTTCACTGTTTACTCCCTCAATCAATCACATCAGCAGAGCCAAAGAGGGGAATGAGACTGAGCCAGGACAGGAAAAGAGAGAGAACAACACAGAAAGGGAGGCTGGAAACATAACAGGCCAATTTTCTCCAGAGGTGATGTTTGAGTACTTGTGTCCTCCTGCAACACCAGCCTACAGCCTGGTGGGAAGTATTTCACTTCACTGCATAACCTTATTATGCAAAGCAGGCATCTTAATATAAACTTTATACAGAAATATAAAGAATTGCTTGGAATGCAGCTCATTGCCTCTTGCTTTTTCTAGACACTAGGCACAATGATAACAATGTGCGTGGGGATAACAGGAATCTGCAAGTCAGTGAACTGCACTGCTGCCTTGCCGAGATTGGAACACACCATTGTGATGTGCTTGAATGTTTCTCTGCCCCAGGGCTGAAGGGCATTTACTCATTAACATTTCAGGTCATGGAAATACTCTCTCTGTCTTCAGGACCATCAGGCTGAGCCTTAACTTAACACCTTGCTTGTCTATAAAGCGCACAGCACTTTTAAAATGTTTTTTTATTATTCTTTAATAAACACATTATTTTCTTTAACTGAAAACACAGAAGAAGCCAAATAGTGAATTGCAGAAATTATAGACAGAAATAAATCTACAGTTACAGTAATGGGTATTTATTCTAAGCATCTACTGCTTAATAGTGACCTATGTGTTTTGTGAATGTGCTTAAAAGTGCTCTTGACTGAGATGTCAAGCAGTAGATATGTGACTGTCTTAAAAGAAGACTCAGCCCAAACTCATTTTTTATGACCTAGCTATAAACCCCTCAAAATAAAGATAAGGTTGAAAAGCTTGATAGACTTCCACTAAGCAGTGTAAGCAGTTCTGCTGCCTCTACTCAAGTGCACATCTAAAACTTATATTACACACAAAAATCAGTATTTCATTCTTATGAACGAATACACTTTTTAGACCAAATACATTTGTTATTTGCAAATCAATGAATTAAATGTAATTATCAATTTTATATATAAATCTGTTCTGTGTACTCCAAATGGTGTATGTGTGCAAATCAGCAACATTAATAAATAAATCATTGTGAATGGAATGTTAGTCTCAGACAGCTGTAAACCAAGTATTTCTATACAAAGCAATATGTTCAATACAAAAATAACTGAATTATAATTTGCTTTCTTTTTATGGGCTAACTGTTCTCTGCCAGCCCCAGAGAGAAACCCCACAGAACTGAACAGAAATAGCTATGTGTGTGCACAATGGGAAGGAGCCGTGTGTCTTCTTAAGGGCACACAACTGCGTCTAACAGAAACTTATACCCCGAGATAGAATTCTGTGTGTAAATCAAAGGAAAGATGTATGAAACATCTTTATGAAACAGGTATGAAACATCTTTAATCAACTGTTGCATATCGTCGCAGGTGAAATACTACAGAGTTCCCAAAACAGTCTTTTCCACCCCTGTCCCTCATGCTTAGAAAGTGTAAATTGCTGAGGAAATGCTTATCTGTCAGTGGTCCGCTTGCTATGAAGTGGAAAGTCCTACCTTCATCCAAGAAAATGAAAACACTAGAAGTGTTGCTCCCTGTTAATGTCAGTATTTCTCTGAAAATATTCCAGACTTCTTGAGAGTGAGTTTTTCAAGTGAGTTTGCTTTCTTCAGAGGGCTGGAGCACCTATGGGCCTGAGGATGGAGACACAGCTAGTCCCTTCTGCTTAAATGTTGATCCTGTCAGTTTAGGTTCCACATAGAGACATCCAGATCCAGGAATGGGTATCCAAATTTTAAGATTTTAAACATATTAAGAGAAAACTTAACAGTATCTGTTAAGTTGCTAGTTGTCAGCTGGGACAAGTTTCCTGCTCACACAGGACTGGATTTTTTGTCTTATCCATTGCATGTAACACATACCTGAAGTATACAGGAGAGTTTTCAGAGCCATGTTATATTTCTCTCTCTCCCGCTCCCTGCAACACTTGAGGAAAATGGCTGGGAACACACACACCACCACCACCACCACCACCCATCAATTAAGTGAGATGATCATCCTTGGTCTAGTTTTTAGTTTGCTAGTAATCTCTTGAAAGGTCTCTGTGACTTAAAATACTTAATGCTTTTATTAATATCACCTGTAATTACAGGACTGGTATGTACTGCTGACATATTATGGGTTTAATCCTTAGCAATAAGCTTTCCTACCATGAGTCTCCCCCTTTTAGTTCTGTTCTGTGACTATTCTTTCAAATGCTAAATTCCCTGGTTTTGGTGTTTTGTTTTGTTTTGTTTTTTTCTTAAGTAATGTATTAAATAAGCACTTCTTGTATGATTTTTATTGGAAATTATATGGGTCAGAGTGAAGTATAATAATGGATCTTAGTATGGGTTATGATCAGAGTTTATGAGTTGAAAATAATTTTTTCTTTCATCTCAATGTTGCCAGCCCCCACTAGCTTATCACAAGAGATTCTCAGATGCTGAGGGCTGGTGAGTGTGCCAAAATGGGACAGCAGAAAGAAGCACAAGAGCACAAGGTCTGCTTGTGAATGATAAAGGTAAGAGAGAGGGCATGTATAAAGTCTGAAGAGCAATGTCAGATTTGTGACACTTGGAGGAAAGGGTATGTTAATTCCAGAAGATGCAGAGGACACCAAGGAAAGGTTAGATTCATGATGAATAAAGCTAGAGAGGTTTGCAAGCTCAAAACCTCAGATGAGCCACTGTGATAGTGATGTCAA
This sequence comes from Falco peregrinus, assembly GCF_023634155.1. Classification (NCBI taxonomy): domain Eukaryota; kingdom Metazoa; phylum Chordata; class Aves; order Falconiformes; family Falconidae; genus Falco; species Falco peregrinus. The sequence continues at coordinate 40,512,275 of NC_073725.1, read as the reverse complement.
TAGAACTAAGACAAAAATTCCTGGTGGGATTTTTTTACACATGGTAGGCTGTAACTTTTGCAAAAATATTTGTTTTTCCATATCTGCTCCCAGTCCAGTCCTAAGACAAAGAGGGTCAGATAGTAACAAATAACTGTACCAGTGTTTCAAACAGTACACAAGGATGCATTTAGCTACTGAGTAAGTGTTTGACCAGTTCTTACTCTGCTTGATCTGCTCATTCCTGCATCAGGGACATTTGAAACAGCAGGTTATGGGCTGGTCTTGAGCAAGGATAAGCAAACAGCATGAAACACTTCAGCCTGGTGAAATTGGTTCATTCAGATTTATGAACAGAGGAAATGAGTCACAGCTCTGTTTGAATCTCAAGAAATTTGTACACTTGGTGAAATGTAATCTAAATTGTGAATTAAAAATCTGTTAAGTGGAAAAAATGTTAATGCTTAACATTAGCATTTTTTTCTAGAGAGATAACAGCAGTGTTTTTTCTAGGACATAGCCAGGGAGTGAAAAACTGGAAATAAAAATTTAGGAAAATAATTTCCATTGTATTTCATAATGTGTTTGATGCATCAGTGTCCCAAGAAATTGTCGTGCCTTTCAAAAGAGACCTTTACCTTGTTCTTCCTGACAAAGTTAAGCTGAGGTAGAATGCCTTTGCTGGAGCACTGACATCTTAGTAGTTATGAGGAATTAATTACCAAATTCCCCACAGAAGAACATTTGTGGTAGCTAAAGCAGCAGTTCCACAGGACAAGAAGCAGCTCCTCCACCTGGGTGGACCAGCAGTCCATAGAAGATGATATGGAGAATACACTGCAGAGCATCAGTAAACAGTCTCCTAGCTATAAGTCTAGATATGTTTCATATAATTACTGGAAAGACCACTGTTGAAATCTCTAGGCTCAGAAATATGCCTCATGGTATAGCATTTCCAGGCACTATAGACTGCTCATGACTCAGAATCAGCACATACATTTAGGGGGGAAAAAATCCAAACCAAAAAGTGTCTCCTTAATAAAAAAGGAACTATAAATTCTCAGCGTGTCTCAATACCACAAATATATATTAATGCTAACCTTAAAATCCTTCTAAAACTGTAAAATACATAAACACTTTAATCGTGCTGTAAAATTCCTATTGCCGGTGCAACACAAATCCTTCCTCTCTGCACGATTGGATCATCCTGGTGCTGGCAAACCTTGCAAAATGAACACTGAGAATGATATAGTTTTTTCCCCTGTTGCTAATTCAATAAATACTTGGATTAAAGATGTTCTTGGATTAAAGATGTTCTCATCTTTTCTTTCTAAGGTCACTCATCTGCAGTTGGAAGCAGAGAAAGAGTAGGACTATTGCTAAGGGTATATTTTCAAAGTGCAGCAGAGAGATTTAGCCACTTAATTCCCATTGTGGGCAATCCATTTGAAAGGCTTTTTGACCTTTAGGTTAGAATACATGGGTTAATATGTAACTTGATTTTTTTTTGGAAGATTTCTCAAGGATTTGTCAGGAAATTGGCTTTAGAAACTTAGAGTGGATACAGACATGATCAGCATGATCAGACAGGTTCAGGCTGAGAAAGTCTCCTTGGCAGCTTGGAAAACTAAAAGCATTACATGAAAATCATATCACAGTCCTGTCTGTCAGTTCCTGTTAGAAAAACACTTAACTTTTCCTTAGAATTTCTTTGGCCTTCACAAATCCAAGAATAAAATCACTGTCTAACACTCCTGCTGAACAATTTTCAGGTCTAAGCGTGTAGGTACTTAGGGAGAAACTTAACATTGGGTCAAATGCTGGCTCAACTTTACGCTCTCTGATTCTGTGCTACTGGCTTCTTATAAGCTTGGTCAGCAAGACCAGTGGGCTCCAGAAGCTCAGTGGTACATTACCATACACCCCTGCCACTGTGCAAAGACTGAAAGGCACAATGGCCAACAAGCTGCCCCGGTATTTGTGTCTGCTTCTCTCTACCTTCATAACCCCGTGCTTAGAGTTTTCCAGACCAGAAGCCAAAGCACAGTCGTGCCTCCTGTATATGTGTGACAGATACACCCCAGTGCTCACACGACACATTGCGTGGCCAGATCTGCTAATGAAAGCGCTCTGTGTTATGGAAATGATGCAAGATCAACTCATTACATGCAGCGTGCAAGAATCCTCCTGCCACATGCTTACATGGCAGCACGAGATACATTTTAGAGTTCAAACATCAGTGTAAGATACGTATTGCTATGTTTTGAACATTTGAAAGGTTTTTGAAATTCAAAGCTGGAATCATTACAGCTAAACCGATTCATCATGATAGAGGTACTACTTCTGCTTAAGGAGCAGATGAAAAAAACAAGGTGGAAACCAAAACAGACCTTTATTTTCAGCTATTTCTAGAGAGATGCCTGTTAATTGCCTGCCCTGAGTGAAGTCAAAAGAGGGCTGACATTTCAAATACGGGCAGGTTTAGCTCCCGTGCTTTACAGGAGTTGTCTAGGATTATTCACCAAAATATTTTTTGAATAATACATGATTACAAGTATATTTTTAAGCAGCTCATGACCAGTCTATGAAATGAAAAAGGATAAATTTAAATAGGTTATTTTCTTCAAATTTTTCACTCAGCTCAAATGATAATTCAATTAAGTTCTCACATATGTTTGCACACAGTTCTAGATTAATTTCTTGCTTTTAAGTTTTACATTTCTCTTCTTTCTCCCTATGCAGAGAGATACTTTCCTCATCATCAGATTGGTTGACTTTCAGTGCTAGTTTGCTCTTAGCTGGTATTAAACAGTCAGTCATTAGTATCCTGTATGCCACATAAACAGTAAATACAATATCTGGTTTTCATCAGCTTTAGCTGCAAGAGATGAATGAAAGATGCAGCAATGGAACATTTCAAACGGTTTTGTCAAAGAAATGTGTGGGACTATCCTTCATGCAAGTCCAAAAAAATCTGTCGTAAGAAATGTAGATAAAACGATAACCACAGAAAGAAAATGACAGGCAGAAAAGAGAGCATTCAAAGAGTCTCCTTTTGATAAGATGCAATTACCACAGAAAATAATATTATTCAGATCAGGGTCTTTACTCTCTGACAAACCATTAAAGCATCTGCTACAAACTTTGAGCAAAAGATGTGCCATAACATGATATTCATAAATAGACCTAACACAGTGATGTATCATGGTCTTCTTTCATGAATCATCAATGCAGAAGAAATCCATGGTCCAAACAGCACTGCAAAGGACACTTATTGATTCAAGTTGGTCAACTCTGTACTCTTTCTGACGTATTTCAGACCCCAGGGAATAAAGAGAAACAAAGACCTGCTATGATGTCTCATAACCTTCGCTGGGGAATAGATGGTTTTAGAAATGTGAAGGCACAGGCAGGCCCCAAGGGAGCAGAAGGCCGGGGAGTGAGATCACGCAGCGGCAGGGGAAGCTAGGGAAAGCTCCTAGGCTGCAGCCAACAAGAGGAATGTTCTAAGATGGGCACCTGCAGTGCTCTGCTTGCATGGGAAAAGGCTTTAAAGGATGAGCCTGGCCCAGCTGAGAAAAACAAAGCATGGGGATAATCAAGCAGACTATGAAAGCAAATTGCCCTTCAAAAGAAAGATGGCTCATTTTAACCCTCTTTAATGTTTTGGGGGTTTGTTTAGTTTTTTGTTTGTTTTTGTTGTTGTTTTTTTTTTAATTTAAGATGTGCTTAAATGAGCATGGAGACACTATCTAAGGGCAGGACAGCTCTCACATCCACATAGATTCCCATGGCTCTTCCATGGGAATTCCAACATCAGGGCTGGTTGCCATAAAGTCTGTGCTTTATGGGAGATGCTATTCTTTCTGTACAGACTTTCTACTGCATGGACTCATTCAGTCTCATTTTCTGACTTGAAAATGTTACTCTGAGAGCTATATAGAGGTTTAACCTTTAAACTGTGACACTGGTGTAATAAAAAGCCATTTAAGCAACCTACAGAGCTGCTTATAAACTGATTACAACTGTAGTAGACAGTGGTGATGGTGGAGAGAACCTTCATATACTATACAGGGGATGCATTATGCCAGTGATTGGGTATAGCAGTTATCTGTAGATATCTTCAAAGCATAAACTGCCGAGCCATTACAGTTAGTGCCTGAAGATTACAATTTCTCAGGTAGCTCCCATTAGGATCCAACAATTCATTGAAATGTGCTCAGAGAATATATTACACCACAGAGCCATCTATATATCTCCAAATAAGGACTTGTACTGCTGGAAATGTACAGAGGAAATGCAGGGCGTTCATTGTATACAAAACTGCTCTTTCCCATTGTAGTCCTTAAAACTTTCCTTTCAGTCCTTAAAGGTGGCTTATAAGAAAGATAGGGACAGACTTTTTAGTAAGGCCTGTAGCAACAGGACAAGGGGCTATGGTTTTAAACTAAAAGAGGATAGATTTAGATTAAATATGTGGAAGAAATTCTTTACTTTAAGGGTAGTGAGACACTGGAACAGGTTACCCAAAGAAGTTATGGATGCCACATCCCTGAAAATGTTCAAGGCCAGGCTGGATGGGGCTTTGAGCAACTTGGCCTAGTGGAAGGTGTCCCTGCCCACAGCAGAGGGGTTGCAACTACATGGTCTTTAAGGTCCCTGACACAGATACCTCTGTGAACATATATATATACACACACATACATATATATTAATATACATATGTATACTGTGAACAGTGAAATTTGTGAGTGCTTACATTCTCCGGAGTCACAAGTGTAATTTCATGGAAATTACATGGACTCTGTTACACACCTATTGCTTGAACATTTCTTTAGAAATCAGCATATTTACATGTCTCTGCATTAGGAACCTGGAAATTATCCTGTTAACCCATTTCAAAACACAGGACCTCAGGTTAATTTCCTCAAAATATCAATACTCTGAGATCTGTGGAAGACCAAGACTGGTAATATAATCCCTAGGTTTATTGCATGGAATTGGGCTCAAATGAATGGCACAGGGCTATCAAATAATTGTTTTTGTATAATCATAGAATCATAGAATGGTTTGAGTTGAGATTTTGTTATGTTCTGTGAACTACTGAGGATGGCTCCCAAGCAGCAGAGAATAGAAATGTAAACACTTCACAGAGGTAATGTCTTGATGGTACTTCTGACTTCCTTTCATAGTTTCAGATTTTACATATGAACTGAAGTTTCACCCAAGGCACTTCTTATATTTTTTTAAACCTAACACATACAAATGCACTGAAAGTTAAAATTAACAGTCTATGGGGTTTTAAGTAAGCAAGTTTGTTCAAGGAAACAATCCCTTCCATTATTTCAGCTGTAAAACCTGATTTTATCCCATTTTCCTGATCTCAGTGTCCCTGTCTTCTATTTTAAACTCTGAACCATCTCTCCCTTAGTTCTGATTCCACTACCTTATTACATTTTGCTATGTCTTTTCATTCTCTTTTCCACCAAAAGAGTATGACACCAGACACAAGGTCTCTCAAGGATTAAACTGTCTTCTCTAGAGACATCTTCATGGCTGTAGCAATGGAACAGACAACCAGGTATTGCAAAGGCAGTGGTGTATATAAGCAAGAAGATGCCTGGCATGGTAGTAGAAAGATCACAGGAACTCCTATCAAGCATTGGTGTCTGGACACTCAGGCGTCCCATTTCCTGTCTTGCATCAGCAGCCCACCCAGCCACACCACCCTAGTTTGGGGCTTCTGCTTTTCTCATACCTGCACTCTTGATTTGATAGATGGGAGGATAATATTGCTGCTTTCAGTTTATTCTGATCCATTCTACCATCTCCTGGAAAAAACAATTCACTGGGTGGGGTATATCCCTTAAAACAAAAGGATGAGCAGAGAGACAAAATAAAAACTTATTTCTTGAAAAAGAGGAGTAATAAAAATATTTTTTCTGTTGTAATTTCTTTCCCACCAATGGCACATTGTATGAAATTATGGGTTGTTTCTGTTTCCTTATTTAGCTAGTATAGCAGTGCATTGAGCTGTTCTGTGTCACACTGAAGTGTGCTGTACCTGTAGGATGGCACCACATAATATGATTCAAGCTGGCATTTTTATTTAGGCTCACTGATAGTGCTTCAGACAAGCATGCAGTAATCACAGAATGTTTAATTTTACACATATGTAGCATAGCCTTGAAGGTAGTGAGGAAAAGAGTATTAAGAAAATCAGTGAGAAAATATCTCTTCAAGGTCCCACCAACATCTGTCTTTGAATGTGGATGGTCACTTTGACAGCTTTCTGTATGTTTGTGTTCATACAGTTTTCCTGTTTCCTAGAAAACGGCTTATTACAGAACAAAATGCCACAGACTGAATTCACAGGAATCTGGCCAAAGCTGCAAGACTTTCTGGGATATGGCCATAGTACACAGGTCAGAGCTGTCTCTTCTACTTCAGTGGACAGTGGCAACACAGTTCCTACAACCCCTTTGGTCACGCTGAAGGAAAATGAAAATGCTATCTCTTGATTTCTGAATCAGTTATTTCTCCATTTGGAGGGGTAGTTTAAGGTATTGACTCAAAAGGTAGTTTAAGAATTCACTTGAAAACTTCTCTGAAGAACTGGACATTTACAGTAGACATTCCTAGATAACAGATCAAACCTACCAGGAGCAATCATATTACATGTCAGGAAAGAAAAAGGTTTATTTCTATTATATGGCTATTAAAAACAACCACACAGACTGTTGTTCATTCTGAGTAGTACAGTTTACCTGTCTCAGTTAACCAAGCTAGATAATTATTAGCACTTTTGCTGATGTGTAGGTATTACAGAAGTAAAACTACAACATGTACTGTTACACCAGGAATCATTAGAAGAATCATTATTAATATGCCATTGAGCCATAGAGATGTGCTGTCTCCTTCCTAATGAAGCAAATATTTATTACTAAACATCTACAATATTCCACTACTAAGAAACACAAGCAAATATTTAGACAAAGCCAAATGTTGCAGGATGTACTTTTAGGACAATTATTTTTTTACAGAAGAATCTGTGGGGGTTATGGGGGTACCTAGCAAAGACTCTAAGGACAACCTGAAATACCAAATTACCTTTTAAGTAATTACGTCAAGTGTGTGTGTGGGAAGATCACTTTGGAATGAGACTTCCAGAAATAAAGCTGTAATTATATTCTTGAGACAAAGTACACAGCCAAGATGGAGGTCAAGGCTGGGATCAATAAAATCAGCTGGAACTTACAAGTATCAAAAATACCTGCCCTTTATTGCATTATGTATCTGTTTCTCACAGATGGAGTTTTACTCTCAATAGGGAACACAGATACAGTGAAAGCTGTGTAAATAACCACACCACAAAGAAGCAGTGACCATCCATCACCTGATGAACGTATCTGGATAGTACAAATCAGAGTAAAACAAGGCCAATGAGTAAGTTATCCTCTAAAGCCTTGGATATATTAAAAGAGAATGGACTTTGCAAATCTTCGCAATACTCATTAACTTCCTGGGTTTTGATGCTTTATTCACCATTGAAATAGTTAATGGTATTTTGGTGGTCACCTTTCAGCTATAGCATTAATAACCTAGTGAAATAAAGGAAGACAGAAAGAAACGATTCCATGATGTGTAGACTGTCTCCTGACTTTTACTATCATTGCATTACTTTTCATTGAATCCTTCATTACTTTTTATGGCTGTGGCAAGGACGAGAGGCATGTGGTCTTCTAGACACAGTGGCTGCTCACACCTCCAGTTAATTTCACTCAGAGCTGCAAGAGGGGGTGGAAGTACAGAGAGTAAATGTCCAGTGAGCCTTTCTACCCTAAACGGCTAGAGGTGTGCTGCCTGCAAGCTTGAGACTAAAGAATTACATATACAGACAGCTACCTGGAAATGAACCTAAGTGGCACATTTGCTACATGCTGTTGCCTTCTAGTTTTCCAAGATGTTGTTTCTGAAGTTGCCAGGTACAACATATTTCATGTATGACTAACCCTCATTCATTCAGTTTTAGATCAGTTTGGTTTTCGTGAAAACTTCCTCTTTTCTACTGCACTGATGCTCTGTCCTTTGGGCTATGACAGACTGAGCACTGTCACTTCAGGGCTCACCGCCACCGGGGTAACAGAGCAGGTTCTCTCACTTCACTGTAACAGTCTGCTCAAAGGCCAGGTGTCTTGTCTAGTGTGCTCAGGAGCTGAAACACTCGAAGTACGTGGCATCTGAAGATGGAATTAACTAGATAACGTGGAAGGCACCGGACATCAAGTGGAAGCAAAAAAAGGGAAATCTAATAACCATGGAGTCAGAAACTCAGTGTTATAATGGTATTCTCCAAGTGTCCAGCTTTTTACAGATGGGAAATTGCTATTATAACAACATGGATAACACTTTTTTTTTTTTTTTTTTTTTTTTTTTCCCCCTACAGGAAATGATTACTTTCATTCAAAACACTGGCTGTCTGACAATAGATTACCTACTGCAACACCTGCAGACCAGGAACGGACAGCTGTATTTTCCTCGTATCACTGCTAATCAGGTTCCTGCAACTGCCAGATCTTTGATTGAGGTTGAGGGGACAGGTTGCCATTATGCTTTTAAAGTATTTTTTTCCTCTTTACCTACTGCTTTAGTTGCAGTTCTTCCCTTACCTTTTCCCACTCCGAAGTACGTTGATGGTGGTGACAGCAAATACAGAGAAGAGAAATTGCCAGTCAACTGATATGAATGAATGCATTATTATAGTCAATAGAACTATATCAATATATGTGAGATGAAAATTAACCCCAAATCTGCTCAAATGCTAATTAGTATTTGATATTATCTGCAATGATTATGTGAGACACTAAACCCACAAAGGAAATTGCAGACTAAGCGAGCCTATTATGGTCAGGTTAGTAATTGTCAGCTTCCCAGTCTCCCTTCTCAGCTAAGATAGGCATTTAGACATGCTCTTATTTCTGATTTTGTTCACTGTATTTTCAAGCATAGCAAAAATGCAGACCACCACCTTTTATAAACAGGATGGAAATGATCTGGGGGCGGGGGCTGGGAATCACTTTCTTCTGCAGACACTATGTGCTGTACTAAAGATTTTTATAATATAAAAAATCTGACATCAAGGGCAAAAATAATCTCACCTTAATCAATACAGTGACAAGCTAAATTTGATGGCAATAGCCTTCACCAGAGCCTGTCCTCCAAACTAACAGCAAGTTTTCTCTAAAGGCTTTGTGGAAGTATAGGGTTATTCAGTGCACATAATTGTTTCCCTAAATAGAAATCTCCAGAGATGGTTAGTTTTATCTACTGTACACACAGCTATATTGGCTTATGTCACTTTCTTCTACAGATTGATGGAGTGCTGTTTAAATTCTTGTAGTTTGCTCCTATAGTATGATGCTGAATCATGCTTCGGAGTAAGCATGAGAATTAATAAGGATGGGCAGTATGTCTATTGAGTTAACCCTGATTATAGAAATACTTCCCTTATAAAAGACTTGCCAACCTTGTACGATTTTTATTGTTTTAAAATTCAGTATGGACTGAGAGTAGATAACAGCCAGCCAAATAATCATCCATAGGGAACTGACGAGGAATCTCGAAGAGTCAGTTAAGACTTGCTGCAGAGCACAATAAAATTATGAATTTATTAAAGTTAAATGGCATTTCTCAATGTCCTAGACATTGTGAAAACACAAATACAACACTAGAAAATTGGTTTAACTAGGTGACAATTGCAGTAGTTTAACACAATCAAGAAAGCACATATTTATTATTTTCCCTGTACTCTACTATTCTTTCTTACCTCTTTCTTACCCAGATGACTCCAAAACTTGGAAGCCATGGATCTCCACCATGTGAGGTCAAGAACAGGTGGTTCTTCATTGTGGATCTAACATAGTTGTCACCCACTTTAGAAGTCTTCCTTGCCTCATTCTTTTCTGAGTTTTAATTCAATAAAAATATGACAGTATCAGAAGACTAAAGCTAAAAAAGCAAGTATTTTGATTCAAAATGGAGCTGTAATTGTCTTGCCTTTCTCTTGCCCTCCACAGGCCAAGCTCTTCGTTTCACATAGGTGATAATCAGGGATATTTGTTCTTCCTCTAGCTAGAAAATTGGAGAAAGGATTTATACTTTCTAAGCGAGCATCCCTTTGGTTCTCCATACATGACTTCTTTTTGCAACACAGATTCCACCAAGCTGTGATATGATCAAGGAAAATCATCAGATAACTTATGAGGCAGCCTTTGAAATTCATCAGATAAAATATTTGAAAAATAGACTCTTCTAAGGTACAGCTAGTATTAGCCAAATAATGATTCTTCCAAAGACAACTGGGTAACAGAAGATATCAAACTTTTTTCTGGAATGGTATAAATATGCTATCTCACTTCAGTTTACAGATATTATCATTGGAAAGGGTAGAGTTTTAGTATGGGGGTGTGAATAGCTTGTCTTTTGAGTCACCAGCTATTTGAAATTTGCAAACTGAGTCAACATCAGGCAGCTTCCACTCTCCCGCCAGCAAGCAAGGAAATCTGCAGGAGGCCTGAAACTCTGGAAAGGCTGAGAAAGACAAATGTTTTGTTCAAGTTGTCAATACAAAATCCCAATATGGAACATGTTTAAAATAAGGATTTTTAACCACAGCACATCCAGCTGACTGGTGTATGGTAAAATTCCCACTCCTGCCTGTCTATATCACCCATCTTTTATGAAGCAAGTTCTCTGGCCCATGGCTTCTCAGGTTTCTCACTGGTTATTTGTACAGACATAATCTGAAACAGCATGGTTTAAGGTGTGCCAGTGACACAGGGAGGTATGCATAGAAATTTTGCACCACTGAAAACCAGCGCAGGCATCTTACTGAGAGCTGCAGGTACAGAGTGAAGCCAAAATCATGTACTGCAGCAGAGCCTGACCAGGATAAGGCCCCTAGGTACTGTCAGCAAAGGCACAGACAAGTAATAACTTTTCTGAAGCAGCTAATGTATGCCGGGAGAGAATAGAATATATTTACCAAGACTCACAAAGCCCCTTCAATTGCTTTTGCTACATATTGAAGGCGGCAAAGTTCAGGCACTGACGACACTGTCAGCGAATCTGAAAATAATAATTTTCCAGTCAACGATGCTCATGATTAGATGCAATGTCATAAAGGGAAGTTTTGAAACATTAAGCAATATTGAAGATTATGTAGAAAAATGCTAAGTATTCAAAAGCATTTTATTTTGCTTTCAGTGCTTTCCTTATTTTAACTTTGTGGTTTCACATAAAAGACATGCTCTGGAGTAGAGCTACAGGAATGATGGTGGGGTTTGCTGTTTTTATAACTCCAGCAACGTAAAATTTAACACTCACAGCAGTCTGGAAAGTGAAAAGTTCTGCTTTTTTTCTTTTCTTTTTTTTGGTTTTTTTTGGTTTTTTTGGGGTTGGTTTTTTTTCCCTTTAAATTGGAAGTTGGTGGAGTGCAAGGGGAAGGTACCACATAGTGGCCAGACTCTCATGACATATCTAGAATAAATCTCCTTGTGCAGCTGTTGGAGGTAGAGCGCTCTTAAGGGTGGATCAAGGTCTAATCCAATAGGCCATTAGTTACATTCCTAAATCTAGGATAGGTCTCATCCCATCCTTAACTCCTGTTCTGTTGCAGTGGGCACACAGCAGCTTTATTTTTCTTGCTTTCTTTGATTTGTGAGAATGCAGTTCAATATGGTCAGTTGGAATATCCAATGAAGGCAATCAAATAGAAAATGAAAATATTAATAAATCTCAAAGAACATAAGGATTGTCAAGCACAGTCCTATAGATCAAACTGCATTTTAAGAACCTCTATAATCTCTTCAAATACTGGCCTACCATGTGTCAGAAAAGTTATTTAAAAAGGAGTCTCTGCCTTTGATGTGCTAACAAAGGGAGAAATGACAGTAGGTATGAAAAAAAATGGTGGGTCAGTCAGGGGTTCAAGACCACTGCTGTGACAGTGGTATAAAACAATGGCTAAAAAGTTTAGCTGGGAAACTGCAAATAATATTTTAATTGCACAATAACATTAAAAGTAATGGCGGTGGTGGTGGTGGTAGTAGGTGGTGTCAAGGAATGCCACAGCAGCAAATATCAGCTGAACCTCTGTGAAAATGAGCAATTACTTGTGCTATGTAAGAAAGGCATATCACAGACCTGGAATCTTTTCTTCGAACTGGGAAAAACAAAACGTCTTTCAGCTGAAAGACACTGAGAGAAATATTGTGAGAAAATAATCAGGCAAGACAGAAAAGTCTGTTTAGGAGACATCATGACTATTGTTATAAGGTTCTTAAGATGGGAGAGGACAGGAGATTAAAAAAAGTACACATATTCATATCCAGTTGTGCACCAGAAAAGATAAGTCTGGGGACAGATCTGGAGCTCACAGGCAGGAAGGTATCCAAGTGAACAGAAGGTTTTCCTACTACTATGGGGAAATATTTAACCTAGGTATCATTAGCTCATGCAGATCTTTCATCTGCTCTCTCTGCAAAGAGCTAACGGATAGGGCTTGGAGGGAATCATGCTCTGCCCAAACCCCAGCTGTCAGAAGAGTGCTCCACGGGACAGATCTGAGCCTTCTTTACAGATAAAAATATAACTATATATGAAGTTGTACTAAAAGCATGTGATCAGCTAGCTCTAACCAGCAATATAAAATGAAAAGTAACCTATTCATTCTAAACCCCATTTAGAAGTTATGGGGCCAATATTCCAGTGTGAGGAAAGGTGGACAGCCACACTGTAAACCTTGGAAAATGATTATGCTATCAAAATAACAATAAAAAAATCTTTAACTATTGAAACACAAACAATTCTGCTATAATTACAAATATTAGGAACTGTAAGAGACAGCATCAAGTGAAGAACTAAGAGAGCAGGGATTACAACCTCTGCTGTTTCGGCAAACGTTTTTATTAGCTAGAGAAGCAATGGAATTAGACCAAAGGGAATGAGTTTCTGGAAGCTATTTACCAACTATAAACTAGCAAAGGAACAGGGAATTCTAGTTACATTGCAAGCCATTAAAGTTGCTTTTTCTCTTTCCTTTTTTTCCCCCCAAATGGCTGTTCAATATGAAAAATTACTCTGTCAGCAGAGACTCTTCATAACCCACCCTGATCAGCAACCTTCATTGCTTTATTGAGATAAACAGGCAGTACGCAACCAAATTATTTTACACAAATGGAATCAAAAATTCAGAAACAAGGTTTTGTCATGTGAGAATAGAAACTAAAACCAAATTTGGATGCAGCCTGTCAAACAAATTAGCAATGAGCAGCCAGTTCTAAACTATCCCTTGATTCAATTCCTCTCAGGTGAAGTTACACAAAATGATTTACTGACTAAAAAACTTTTTTAATTGTTTTGGTCAGTATCTATTTTTGTTATGGACACTAACTATTCCTACATACTCTAGTGTAAACACTATGTTTTTGGTTACATATGATAAATAGAGTATAGTGATTACCTTCTTTTATGTTCTGTTTTCCTCTCATGAAGAAAGAGGCATAAAGGCTTATTCTCTTCATTTAAGCCTTATTTAATAAATAACTTGCAAACATTTTTGATAGATTAATTTTTTCATTGGAAAATAATATTTTCTCAAACCTGAAACATTTTACAATATAACATCAAATGTTACAATATGTTTAAAACAAAATAATGTGAAATGTGGTTTGTTCTAAGTTTTTTCTAACTTTTCTTGATATTTTCTAATTTAAACACAAAAGAAGTCATGTTCTGCCCATGATGTTTTGTTTCCTCAAAACAAAGACTTCAATAACTCATATTCTATCCCATTCCTGAATTAAAATTTTTCAGAATACCTTCCCATGACATTTAAACGGTTTAATCTGTCAATGATAGCCAATAGCTGTGTTCACTGTCTCTAAATCACTCAGAACTCCGGGTTTAGAGAGGTCTCAACAGATTCCCAAACCCCCACTGTTCAAGTTAGGACCCATTATACCTCTGACTTTCCACTTTTTTTTCTTAATTTAACCAGTTTCTTTGAAAAGTATTAAAAATTAATGAATGTTTTGCTTAAACCCTTGCTTTGAGCAGGGCAGAGTACCTTTTAATCCGAGTTCCCAGCTTCTGGCACTATGCTGTGATCTGCCCTGTACGCACTGAGCAGAGCCCTCCAATGCCGCTGCAGGCAGCTGGTGTTGATTCAGCCTTTCTGAGAGGCCGGTGAATCGCCGTCTTCTACTTCTGCACACTGTGGCTTTATCACTGAGCCACCAAACAAATAGACACGCTTCTACCCTTGCTACCATTTCTGCAGCTCAAGTCTCCTTGACCACCTATAGCAGGTACTTTAAGGTTCACTTTTTGTCACCAGCCACCCCACCTTTTGAATCTTGTGATTCCTTTAGGCTATTTTTGAATGCTCTTCTCTCTCCATAATCAGTTAATAATCTCCTGTAAGATTAAATGTTTGGTGGGAGGGGTTGTTTCAGAAGAATAAAAATCAGGAAGTTTTATAGTCTCTTTGAGTCTATTTTTTCCCCTCAAATGAACAGAAAAATCAATTATTAGCTAGCATTATACAGTGGTTCATGCTTCTGTAATGATCCAGACTCTCTATAGACAATGAAAAAATAACCTGCTAAGCTGCACTCAGTAGAGCTAACTTGCGATCATTAGCTCCTGAAGCACTGAAACTTCCCAACTGGGCTAAATGGAGAATCTTCATTAGTTGTCACTAGGGAGGTATATATTTTCTTTGCAAGACAGCAAATGCAAGTGGAATAACCACAAAAACATGAAACTGCATGCAGAGAATGGTGACTGAGTCTGCTTCCCAGCTTCCTATTTCCCAACTTCCCATTAGGGACTTTTGTTAAAAAATATATGTTCTGGATGGAAAAAAGTCCTTTTTATGCTGTGGGAAGGTTGCAGCAGCAATGATTCATGCCAGTTTGCTCTCAAAGCCTTCTTACCAGAATGTTTCTTCAGCTAACTAATTTTCCCACAGACCCAAGATTTCCAGTCCCCTATTAATGGCAGGAGAAAATGGCCATGAGTGTTCGTGCCTGCATGCAATTTCACTGTTTCCAATGCCAGGCGGACAGAAATACATAAAAATACATACTTTGTATAGGAAGAGCATCTTTTTATCCCTTCAAAAAAACAGTGCCACACCAGATTAAAGGTTTTCCCTTATTAAGACCTTTTACTTAAGGGCAAGATTTACTATGTCATAACCAGAGAAATAACACCAGCTTTGGTATGCCATAGACAAACAAATTCCTGCCCAGCTGTATCAGTGTGAAGGTGAGAACAGCTAGCCCTCAGAGGGAAAGGAATGTCAGGACACCAGATGTGTTATGCTGAGGCCTCTAATGACACATTTAGACCCCGTACAAGTGGGCATAGACCATTGCACATCTGCCACCAAGTCCAGTCCCTGCTGCCCTGCCCCTTCCTCTCTGGGACCTGGCTCAGAGCTCTGCCCTGGCCCCTGCTGAGCCACTCCTGCTCCACCGCTTCGCTTTGCCTTCTCACCCTGCCACCGCTCACCATCCAGCTTCTCCTTCCCTACCATGAGCTTCCCCCCTTCCTCCATTTCTGTTCCTCAAAGTCTCAGGTTTATTCTCCGAGTTCTCCTCCATTATCTTCCCCACACATGAACATGGGTTTTATATTTCTGGCATACCAATGGCAAACCCTCATTCTTTTCACCAGAAATCAGTTCATCATACATTAAAAGTATAGAATCAGAGCACATTATTCAACAAAGCATACAAGTTCTGGCTGCTTTCCAGCACAGAAAAATACAAATTTCCAGTGAATTATATACACTGGTATGAAAGTTATAACACCCTGTTGGGAATCCAACATGGATTCTCTCTATATCATTTCTTTTTCCCTGCCCATAATAAATCGCATTATGTGAAAAAATACAGAGCTCTCAGGTATTTTGATTTATAGCTATCTGAAGAAAGTTAATACACATCTGACAACATGTATACCAGCTGCATACAGCTACAGAACTATTTCCATTTTGGAGTAAAAAGACCAAAGTTAAAGAGATTAAAACTGAGAGGTTACTTGTTAGTTAGGAGTAAGAATGAGAAATTAAAATTACATCAGTAAAGAAATAGACCACAACTTTAATTATATGCTTCCAGATTTATTTGTGCTTGCTTATTTTGTAATTAATATTTTCTGCAAGAAATGTAATATTTTGACAGATGCAATGTTAGTAGGATGGCCTGTAGAAGTGAAATGAGTGAAGGCTTTTGCTGATTTTAGTGTACACAGTTTCAGCCTTCATGTTTTTCAGACCTTTATCATCTACTACTGTTGCTGATAAGAAAACTTGCTTTACCTTTACTTCGATTTCAGCAACCAAATCCATTAAGATTCACAGTCAGAAATGTAAGCCTTCCAGAACAATCTTGGGTGTGGGAGTTAGCTAACCTGAGTACTCTCCTAATAGAAGTCACTGCTTCTGTCTAGCTATAGTTTACACGTTTTCTGGTTTGTGTTTGATGGGGAAAAAAAGAAATGAAATTTGCTAGCAGCAGCACCTGTTATTGACAGGAACATCTCTCTGGAAGAAACTGGCACATTTACTATCAGCACCTTCTCACACAAGTATCCCTTGAAGGACTCTGTAGTACACTCTGCCATTATGCACACTAGAAATTACTGCAGTTTTTTTCTTGGAACCATTCTCAAAAGTCAGGATTGTCCATAGCTTTGCTGCAAACTTTATGGTGATAATCTAGCCTAATTCATGGAACCTCATTTTCTTTAAAATCCTCTGGAATAAGGAATTACACATAGAAGTCCTTCTCTCCCCCATGCCAATACAAACCTGCCCTGCATTATTAAAGACACAGGCATACCTGCTTAAGCCACAGCAGCTAACCATGTCAGCTGATTAAAACTCCTTGGGCAAAAGGTCGCAGAAATGAGAACTTCACAGCTAAAGGATGACAAGCTGCAAGTGATGAAGAAGATGACAAACCCATCATTTTTCCCAGTTTCTGCTTCCTCCAACCTGACACAATGTGGTATAAAGTCCATATGGGCTGTTTTCCACTCTTGTCTTAGGGAGCCATTGAAATTCCTCTCACTCCATTGGGAAAAAATGCATCCTTGTACAATCTGTGATGCCCTGTGGTTAAACTGTTCAGCCTCACTCTCTCTCTTCTCTCAGCTAATATCTTAGAAATTGTTCTTGGCCAGAGCCACACAGGAGCTCTCTACACAGAGTGTGCATGAAGCACACCGTCTTGCCCATGTGCATGTAAGTAAACTGACAATTAGCCAGGTAGACTTCCCCTGTAATGGGACTATACTGGTTTCAGTAACAGCTTCCACACAGTCCTGCATGTTACCATATAGATATACCCTCAGTGCTGGTGAATGATTACTATGTGACAAAAATAAGTCCATCCTTTTGGAAATTATTTTCCTTGAAAAAATGAAATCCTTTAATAATGCTTTGACAAAGTTCCATCATAAGCTTCCACATCTCTCTTTTAATAATATCAGTGGGGAAAGAAAGCCATAAACATTCTGACAAAATCAAAGTTTCTTAGCTCAGAAATGCCATTGCCAGCCTGATGGCTTATCCTGTATGCACTGGTCAGTGAAGATGTAGGTGCTGGTCAGGCAGCATCATGTCCTGCCTCACTAGTGGGCTTCCTGTCCCTCCCCTACTTGCTGGGGGGCTCTGAGGCAGGTTGGTACCGAGCCCATCCCAGAAACAAGGCTGAGAGGCTCAGAGCTGCCAGGTGCTCTTTAGCTGTGTCATCGCTGAGTGGTCCCAAGCCCACAGCCCCAAAGCCACTCACCTGACTTCAGGACTACCGGGTACTCCTGGACACAGGGTTTTCCCTGCCCAGAAAGGGGAACAGGTGGGGCTTCCCATCACTCATTCAGCCTTTCTGGGAGTCTGGGCATTTACTGGGAATTTGTTTTGTCCTTCCTAGAGGTGGGCTCTGACTAGCAGCAATGCCAGCAGCCTGAAGACCTGGCAGAAAGAGGAGATGCTATACGTTCCTGAACCATGTTATTCCATCTTGTGAAAAACAGCAATTACTCTGTTTTGAAATGAAACAGTACCTCAAACGCTTCAATATTCTTGTGGAAGAGAAGCTGGTTTTCCACCATTCTTTGTAATAAGAAAGCATAACAGCAAACTGAGGTCTCACACCTGTGATGGGCTGACTGAAAAGTGTTTTGACAAAATTATATCCAAGGGAAACACTTTTTCCTTTTCTTTCTAAAGAAAATCGGTGTTCTCTCTGGAGAAGTCAAACATCCAAAATATGTCTAGTTTTGCTTCTGGGTTATCACGTTTCCTGGATCATGTGTTTCATCTGCTAGTCCTCTTCCCAAGCTGGGCCTCCCCTCCCATGTCTCCCATGCTTTTGACCAAAAGGTTAAGCACCTGAGGGGCCTCACAGGTGCTCTCCATGCAGGGAAACCAATACGCTGCTGGCACAGCACTTATTCACATGCTTCATTCATCATCATCATCAGCTATAATATGAACTTATTATGATGCATAATCACTTTTGATGCCATGGTAAATGGAGCTGTTGGGTGTTGTAGTTGGAGTCCAACTCAGCCAGCCTCACACAGGGCACCAACTGTTGCAGCACAAACAACCTAGCAGGCTGCAACAAGGCTTTACCGTTGGTCAGATTCTATCATCTGTGCTGTAGCTCCTTCCTCCAGAGGTCAGCCCACACTGTTCCTCCTCCATCTAACCCCCTCTGCCACGATCCTCAGGGCTTTGTAACCACTTAGCAGGAGCAAGCTACAGCTGCACATCATCCATGTCAACCAACCCACTGCCTCTCAGGCAAGGCCACAGCTGCAAGTTATCAATGCTAATCAACCCACTGCCTTCATTCCTCTACAGTTGGGTTGTATGATTCATATGTAAACATATGAATTCCTGCCCTTAGGGGTTCACCTGTGTCCATTATTCCCACCAGACCTCTTTAGTAGCTTTGCTTTATTAGGTTTTCATCAAGAAGCTGAGGCTGATACCAGGTTAGAAAATGTTGTCAGGCTCATCATGGCTTGCTGTGTATTTACCAGTCCATGCAAAGGAGAAGGTTATCCTGACAGTCCAAGTGATCCATCCAGGCTGGACGCTGCCAAGCCCCTGCCTGGCCCATCGCTAGAGACAGCAGGGAAGAAAGGCTATGAATGAGGCCTTCTGTGCCTACTTTGGCAAGATTGCCTAGTACCCAAGTACTTCTATTATTTAAATCTCTGCTTTTGGCTCACCTAAGACACTTAAGTCTTCGACCCCTTTCCAAAGTCGTATTTCTTTTCCACCTCAAGCAATCATCTCCCACATTTGTCCTCAGGCCTTATAGCCAACTTACTTTGTTAGCCACTACCAGATGCCAGATTGTCCTGTCACCTTTTGTCGAAAGCATCAATTACTCAGGAAAAGCAAAGAAAATCTTTTTGTGTTGTGGGCTTTTTTTTCCCCCTCATCTGGCCAAAGCAATGGCAGAGCCTCTTTCTATGCACCCCTAATGGTATAACTGAAATATGTAAAAAGCCAGTCTTCCTCCTGGGATGAACTCAGAATGTGCAGAGTCTATAGTGAGGCATTATCTTCCAAGAGACCACCCATGTTTTCAAGGATAAGCTTGGTCACTGGGCACTGCAAGAAAGCTGGCAAGGAACAATGCAAAACTCTTCAGAGTCCACTCAGAATAGAAGTATTTTTAAAGACCTTTTCTTAGGGGTGCCCTGGTGCTGATGGTTCAGAGAAATACAGTTAAAAAAACAGCTGAAAATGTTGTTGTTACAGTAAACATGAATTAAGTTTAATAGCCTTCTGCCCTCCATTTCAGGCCTCAAGTGCTCTCAAGTGGTCAATAAAACATTCCCTTTATTGTAGTCTGTCAAATAATGCATACAATGCAGGTGAAAGGTTCTCAAATAAGTAAAGAGAAATGTTGTGCTAAGCAAATAGATGAGAACAAAGCAAAGGCACACAACCATAGGTGCTACGGAGTCTCTTTGCTTCCCAGGTACCACACAGAGCTGCCATGGTTCCTCCTGCCCTGATGATGGGGTTGTCCTTCCAGACTGTTCCTCACAACCGCAAACTGCACAGCTGGGCTCCCCTTCACATTCACAGGCCAGTGGGAGCACTGCCAAGGCAACATCTGTGGCTGTCAGGTTGGCACATAAAGGAATCCTTGAGCTACCTATGGTTGGGGCAGTTTCACAAGATCACCAGATAATTCAAGCTGGAAGGGGCTATAAGGAGGCCTCTAGTTCAAACTCCTGCTCAAAGCAGGGTCAGGTATGAGATCAGACCAGGCCACTCTGGGTTTATCCAGTCCAGTCTTGAAAACCTCTGTAGACAGACAGCACAACATCTCTGTGCAACCTCTTCCTTGTCCCAACTGTCACTGCTTCTGTCTAGCTATAAAGTGCATGACAAGAAAGGATGGAAACCATTGACCATGTGGTTATCTGACCTCCTTCTGGGAAAAAATACTCGTGGTATACTTGAACGACCAGAAGGTTATATCTTATTCACATGCATACAATTTCTGGGTGGACATGGTTTGTTTGAAGAGAATAGATTTCACAAGTGTTCATCAAATGGTGGTTGTGACGTTATCACACCTGAATATAATGTTCCTAAGCTTTGGTTAGGGGATGACGAGAGGGGGAAGGAGAGAAGTGACAGCACTGATGAGGCAACAGGCTTTGAGCTCATTTCTGCGAGGAGGTTTTATCCCAACCACTCTTGGGAAATTAGTATCTCCAAGCTGTTCCACACAGAGTGTGTCTGGATGCTTCAGCTGAGCTTTCCTCCATCCAAACACCCCTAAGTTTGTCAGAGTATTGCTTGTAAGAATCTGGGTAGATCTAATAGAAATACAAGCAAAGTAACTGTGATTAAATCCCTTCACTTAGGCTGCACTTATATTGCTTTGGGGATTAGTTTTATTTAATTTTATTGTGTAAGCTTTTATTTGTTATTATTATTTCACTTGTACTTTTGTTTCAATTTGATAAACCAGAAAACTACTTCTTGGAAAGTTATATCCAAGAAGTTTTTCATCAGACTGATTCTAGGAGGATTGTGTTAGGAAACTAGTAAAAAGAGGCCCTATGAAGTAAAGCATGTCATAAAATCATGAATTTGAATAGCTTTGAAGGAAGTAACAGACTTTCAACCCAAGCAGCAGTAAAATGATAAACAAGGAAAAAAAAAAATCAAATACTCATCAGCTTTCAGAAAAAAATATATAACAATATTATGCTTTAAACTGTACATAGGGTAATAAGCATACATTTGAAGTCCCTGTTGAAACTTCGCCTCTGGTTTATGACAGTATAGTATTTCCAAACATTCCCTTGCTTGTGAAAAGGATTTTTTCCAAAATACTGCGTGAGTGACTCCTGGGGTATAAGTAAAAGCCCCTATGATTCAGCAGAAGTGTGCAGGAGATACAAGAGTAAATGTAACAGAAAGCTGACTTTCATCCAGCAGGTCTTCTGCTTTGATTTCACCATGAACTGGAACTCTGGTCAAGCAGAGGCTCCCTTCTACCTCTGCCTCTGATAGTGCTGTGTGATTGGGCAGGTTATCTGAGGACTTAGTCCCAAGGAATGATGCTTTTAAAGGTTTCAAATTTTCTGAGTTGTAGTTTTTATGCATGGAAACACAATCATTACTCCAAGGGAAATTAGTTCCCCCATATAGTGCTAGAGTAGTTATACTACGTTGTCAGCTGGAGTGAGCTGTGTGCTGATTTACACCTGCTGAGTCCTTCATTTGCCAAAATACTCATCTCATCATGCCCAGAAGCCCTACAGACTTTTAACAATCTGATGTAAACCAATCCAAAAAAATAGTTACTCTTCCTGCCACAGTCCTCTCTGGGTGTCACTGCACAGTGTCCTTTACAACAGAAAGAGATCATCCGCAGGGCAAGTTTTTACTAGGAGCCTGGGCTCTGCTCAGCTGAGTAGGGCCATGCATATGTTGCAGGCGATTTTCACTATTTTCTGCTTCCATAACAGAATTGTACTTTGGCAAATAAAATCTATTGAAAAAGCAATCAAAGATCATATGAAGGATGAAACTTGGAATCAAACTAAGAACAAAGAAAGAACTTATTTAATTGCATTAGCAGGCAGTAGGACAGAAAATATATTAGTTTTTGAATTACCCAGGACAGAAAAAGCTCCTAGGCTTCTACCCTGTGAAATTCAGCATTTTTGTTAAGAGATTCTATCTGTACATTGGAAAAACAGGTGAGGTTGTGTAGCCAAAGCTATGAGTGTCCTTCAAGCCACTCTGTCAGCAATTATCAGAGTGGAGCTGTACAAATTCCTTCCTTGACTGGTCCTCTCTGTACAATTGACATTTCAAGCTACACACCCATGTAAAGCTAGGTAAGGCAGTACATGTATCAGGATGATCATGAATTGAAACAACCACATCTGCCAGCCCCTCCTTTTAGTATTTTTTTTACAGAAGAGAACAAAACCAGTTTGCATACTTTAAATGACTTGAAGCCAGGATGATGCTGGTGATCTGTCAGACTTCGGAGAGGTAAATTGAACAGAGTGATACCTATAACTCAAGTGTCACGAAAATGTAGTTCCAAAAAATATTCCACAGAAAGGTTTTTACAATGTGGTTAACACCAGCAGAAACTGTCAGGCAAGATTTCAAGGGAAAATACTTCATTTTATCCTAACCTATTGAAGCAATGGACCTGAGTAATTATACTAGACACTCACAAAACACTAAAATACTTACTTTGCTAGACTGGAAAACACTGAAAATATACAGAATCATTCACTTTCCTGAAAAAAAAAAAAAAAAAGAGAACATATTTGTACCAAAATACTAATTTCAAAGCTAGTTTTCTCATGAGTTTTTCAAAAATGTTCCATACAATTTAAAGTTAATGGGGATGGAGCCAACCAAATTGGAAATGCTGCTAGGAAGAATGCTTCTTTTTTTCCTCCCCACAGAACAAAACTGACCTATGCAAACAATTGGCCTGTCTGACTTCTTGCCATATACAGCATTAAGATTTTAAGGTTATCAAGATCTCCCAAAGACTAGAATGTTTCCACAGATGGAAAGATAATTCACTTACACTGACCAAAAAAAAACCCACCAAAAGAACTGAATGGATATATAAATTTCCCACTGTGAGACAAAGCCAATAAAAATTGTGTAAGGTTAGGGAGAAACCTACTCAGCGAAAACATTTCTCTTCTTTGATTGTCCAATATGTTCATTCATCTGCTCTGAAGCATCTGGTATTGGTCATTATTGGAGACAGAATGCCAGCCTAGATGGTCTATGCTCTCATCTGTCCTTCAGTTGTTACATACATTCAAACATTTTGTGACTTTTTTTTCTATAGGGACATTACAAAATTTACAACAATTTTTTGCAACAAAGCTTTATGACAAGCTATTTGGTCATATAGGAAGAAAAAGGAGAAATTTTTCTTACTAATGTCAAGATGCCTTCACATGATGCATCAAATGAATCAGCACATTATGCATTTTTTAATCTTATATTGCGAAATAACAGCTTATTAATAAAAATTAGTTTATTATCTCAATAACAAAGTGGGATAGCTCAATTAACTGGCTGCTGCATTTCTCTAAATTACTTCTGCAAACTGAAATACGTCAAAATGCTTGTAACTGGAAAATCCTTTTGTTACTGCTCACTGGGTCACTGCAGTCACAGAAGTAACATATGTCACTACATCTCAATCTGAAATCTCAGCAGACAATCCATTGCTCATACCACTGGGAATAGAACAGTACAGCAGGATTAATGTCATCAGGTACTGCAGCTGTCTCCAGTATGTAAAGTCTCCTAAGTGACTGGAGCATAAACTCTCATAAGGAAAAAGAATAAAAATACATCTTTCACAAGAAAAGGTTCGTAAGGCTTTGACCTCGGTGCTGACAGAAGGTATTTCAGTAATGAAAAGATATGTTTCCTATGTGTGCTACAGTCATCCATACGGTGTACTCCCTGGTACTTCATTTTCTGAGTGAGATGATCGACTCAAAGGTGCCTATGCTCTGCATCCAAACCCAATTAATTCAGTCCCCTACTTTCACTAGACCCATTTCATGTTTCCTATCTCAAAATGTTGTGAAGTTTATTCTTAAAAAACAGATTTAGCTCCTCCTCTCCCATTAGATACCTCATCTAAAACCTGAGTGTAATAATAGGTAAAAGCATCCTATCAGTTTCCAGCCAAATTCTTTCATGACCATTTGCTGTCATTCTAGCAAGGAACTGGATGGTACTCTGCAAATGTTGATAGCAATAAGGACACACCCAGTTCTGTGCCCCTGTGACTGCAAGTACCACCAAAGTGTCACAGCACTCTCCAAACTATCCAGCTGCAATAAGGTGTTTTACCATTCTCATAACAACACACAATCTTCATGCCAGTCCCTCTGCTGCCTTCTCCTTGTCTCATCTCACCCAGGACATGTGTTCTCTCTCCTCTTGCTTCTTCCTCGGCTGCTCTCTCTTTGTTAGCTGCCCAACATCTTAACAGAACCAGCCACAGCTGCACCTTATCTACATCAGCCAACCCACCGCCCCTGAAGCCAGCCCACAGTTGTCTCTTATCAATGCTAATTAACCCAGCTTCATTCCTCTACACCAAAGCTGGCGTAAGGAAGACAGCTTAGAGGAAGCATTCTATCTTCCAGATTTGCCCCACATGTAATCATGAGCACAGTCTTCATGAAAATGAAATAACAGACCAAACGCTTGAAGGTTGATGAGATTCTGTACAACAGAATCTTCTAATGACACTTGATTTCTGCAATTTTACTATCCTTCTTTAAAAATGTGATTTTTTTTAAAGAAGTCTAAGACTAGTAAGAATGAGCCAGTTAAGGACAACAAAACTAGTATTATTCAAAGAAACACAAGGAAGGGAAAATTAGAATTCCACATAGGAAATAGAGAGGAGATACTCAGTCCAAGAGAGCAAGGTAGGAAGCCAAAGAAGAAAGGAGGAGGGAGAAACTTTCTAACCTGCCAGATAAAGCTTTCTTCTCCAGTCATTCCTTTTCTATGATTGTTGCTTTTTACAAAATGACTGTAAAACAGAAATGCAAGCACTTATTTGTGTATCTCACACAACTGCAGTTCCTTGCCCTAGCATCTTGGACTCATGGTCACCTTGGTTCTTACTTAGGCAGTGGGTTTGGATGTGAAAAACCTTTAGCAATTTCATGCAAAATGAGACTGACTTAAGACACAGTCTTGTACTTTAACATACTTCCTCTGAGGAATGGGAAATCTGGGTTTGACCTTCCTCTGGCAAAGAAAAAACATGATCATTTCTCACATTCTGAATCCTACAAGAAGGTGTAAAGTAACTATATTTCCATAGAGAAATTGGGAAGGTCCTTTCATAGATTATTTTTAACAGTAGAAAATAAGTAAATGAAGAGAAATTAGAACACAGGTCTAGTCTGAAACTTGGGCTGTATGAGTTGATCATCAGAGCCTGTGAAGGGTTGTCTGAGTTTATCAGCAGATTTATTAACTAGTATCTCCAGTGTGAAATAACCTTGTTTGCACAAGGCTGGCCTCTAAATTAGCTATTACTAGTCACAAAATAAATCCTAAAATTTTTGTTTTCTGAAATCTACCCTCATTAATTACATGCTCAGTGGCTGGTAAATAGAAGAGTAGGAATGATTAAGAAATGCATAGAGAATGAAACAAAAAGCATCATGTTACTGCATAAATACACAATGTGCCTACATCTTAAATGTTGCATGAAGTTCTTGGCAAACCTTTTTTAAAAACTTTATAGTGGAGTTAGAAAAGGACAGAGAAAGACAACAAACGCTATCAGATATGTGGAATACATTCCAGACTTGATGAGACTGTAAATGGCTTTAAAAAGCCAGTGAAGGGGATATGATGTTGCTTGATAAAATCAGGAATTTTAGGGAGGACATTTATTGTTTCTCAGAGTACCTGGAAGAAACAGAAATCTGTAGAGGAATGAAGCTGGGTTAATTAGCATTGACAATATACAGCTGTGGGCTGGCTTCAGGGGCGGTGGGTTGGCCGATGTAGATAAGGTGCAGCTGTGGCTGGTTCTGTTAAGGGGCTGAGAGCCAACGAAGAGGGAGCAGCTGAGGAAGAAGCAAAAGAAGAGAGAATGCATGCCTGGGATGAGGCAAGAAGAGAAGGCAGCAGAGGGACTGGCATGAAGATTGTCTTGGTATGAGATGGTAGAAGACCTTGTTGCAGCTGGATGGTTTGGAGAGTGCCGTGACAACTGGTGCCCCATGTGAGGACCTTCAGATTATGAGGCTGAGTGTAATGAGCAGTGATAGCTGTGCTAAGGGATGTTTGAAGTTTTGAACACTAATGGTAGTGACCTAACATAGCAGAGGCAGGTGGGGATAGCCTGTGATCTAGACCATGTTGAGATAGGTGGGAAAAGCCTGGGGATCTGGCTCAGGCACCGGTAAAGGTGAGCCGTTGGGATCAAAGAGAAGGAAGCCTGACTGCTGTGGAGCTAAGAGACTGAGAGTAACAGGCAATAGCAGTGGAGTATATGGCCAGATGTGGTAGCAGCCCACAGCGGCTGTGGGTCCAGAGCTGGTCTGGCTAGACAGTGCTGGGGGAAGGAGTGGGAGCAGTGCGGTACTGTGAGCGATGCTGCTGCTCAGCCTGGTGGTATTTTTGCCAGCGTTTATGTGCTTGTTGAAGGTGTCTCCAAGTAAAGAAGAAATGGGTGAGCACAAAGATGTTAAGAAGTTTTTCAGAACACAGAATGATGTTAGTGCTGTATTCTAGATCTGTTGCTGCTGAAAGCTCCCTCAGGTTACTGTCTAGTGAGACCCAAGAGATGAAAGGGCAAGGCACTATAAGTTCATCAGAACTGCCCTCTGAAGAAATCAAAATCCCAGATGCTAAGAAAGTAGATAAGAAGAAAGGTGAACAACTTGCAGAAGATGAAAAGCCCAAGATAAAAGTGAAGAAGGAATATGAGTTCAGGGACAAGTTATCCAAATTGTATGAAAAGTTTATTTGTAAAAAGTTTGTGATGGTTGGTAAAAACATGAGGTATGAAATGTTAAAAAAAAAAAGGGGGGGGGGAGTGTAGAGGAATGAAGCTGGGTTAATTAGCATTGATAATAGACAGCGGTGGGTTGGCCTATGTAGATAAGGTGCAGCTGTGGCTGGTTCTGTTAAGGGGTTGAGAGCCAACGAAGAAGGAGCAGCTGAGAATGAAGCAAGAGAAGAGAGAATGCATGCCTGGGATGAGGCAAGAAGAGAAGGCAGCAGAGGGACTGGCATGAAGAGTGTGTTGGTATGAGGTGGTAAAACACCTTGCTGCAGCTTGGTAGTTTGGAGAGTGCTGCAACAGAAATCAGCCATTGTGAAATCATTGGATAGCACATTTATAATAAATTCATATTAAAAATATAGTTCTTATCTAAATTAGGAACTCATTGCCAGAGAATCGCCACAGAATTTCACAGGGGCTAGTAGGATAAACTGTTTCAAAGTGCATAAAACAAATTCGCAGAAGTTAAGGTCATTAGTGCCTCTTGAAAACAATGTTCTAAGTACTAATTCAAGCTCAAGCAGGCCTTTAATTGCTAATTGCCATAAATACATCTTTAAAACATGTAAGGGTCACCTCATTCTTATTAGAGTGGTCTGATCTGATACATGTGCTCTAAAAGTGCTGGTTTTATTGATCTTAGCATTTCCAAGATATGTATTAATCACTGAGTCATGACAGGACTGTGTTAGTTCTGAGCATACACAGGTACCTGAAGAACTTTAATGTGAAAAATGGAGACAGTTCCTCAGTTAAACAGTGTTTTATTTACTAAGCTTCCTCATACAATCAGTTCAAGTGCCTTAGCAGTGTATTATGTATCACAAGTTCTTTTAATAGTGAGGCTGAGGGAAACGATTTTAGTTTAAAAGAAACCTGTAAACTCTCTAGGAGGAAAAAAACCCCCAGCTCTCTCTGAAAAGCACACAGAAAAAGGTTACAGTTTTAGATATTTCTATGGAATAAGCTACCCATATACAGTTTCACATTTTTTGTACAGAGATCAGTTTCTTTACCAGAATGTTAAGTACAGCAACAACCATTAATGTCAGCTTCATAAGGGCTTTCTTTGCCCTACTTTTCCCTGACTCCACCTCTGCAATGGACTTATTACAAAAATTTATATCTTATGAAAACTTGTAAGCTTCCTCATTGCTGTATGTTTTCCCTCTTTATCTGAACGAAATCCAGTCTCTCAAATCTTCCCACGAAAGATGCTCAAAAGCATCTCACGAATCAAGGTTCATATATCAGGTCTGCAGCCAAAGCTGGTATTTATTTTTACCCAATGAAAGGACCTTTTCTCCAGACACATGATACAGCATCTTGAATTACAATTTAAACACATGCCCATCCAGAAAACCAGATGTTTATTGGGAGAAAGCTTTGTGTATTTTATTAAAAGAAAATACAACATGAAATCATAGAAGCACAGAACGGTTGAGGTTAGAAGGTGTCTCTGGAGACTGACTAGTACAACCCTCTGCTCAAGTAGTTTCAACTGGAGCTGGTTGCCCAGGATTGTGTCCAGACAGGTTTTGAATATCTCTAAGAATGGAGACTCTCCTGCTTCTCTGGGAAGCATGTGCCAGTGTTTGATCATCTTCACAGTCAAAAATGTTTCGTCTTCTATTTCACCATTCTGCTTTGTTTCAGTTTGTGACTATTGCCTCTTGTCCTGTCACTGGGCACCACTGAGAAGAGCTTGTCTTTGTCTTCTTTATGGTCCTCCATCAGGTATTTATACAGATTGTTAAGACCCCCCTGAGCCTTTTCTTCTCTCCTCTTTGCCATGCTGAACAGTCCCTGCTCTCTCACCTTCTTCTCATATGTCAGATGCTCCAGTCGCTTGATCATCTCGGCAACCCTTTGCTGAACTTGTTCCGGTGTGTCCGTGTCTTTCTGGTACTGAGTAGTCCAGAACTGGAACCAGCACTCCAGGTGTGTTTCACCAGTGCTGAGCAGATGGGAAGGATCACCTTCCTTGACTGCTAGTGATGCTTTTCCTAATGCAGCCCAGGAGGCTGTTGGCTTTCTTTGATGCAAAGGCATGTTACTTGCTCATGTTCAACTTTATGTCCCGCCAGGACCCCTGGGGCCTCTTCCACAAAGCTGCTTTTCAGCTGGCTGGCCCCAGCCAGAACTGGTGTGTGGGTTTATTCCTTCCCATGTGCAAAACTTGACATTCCTCTTTGTTGAATTTCATGAAACTCACGAAGTTCATGTAGAGCAGAGGCAGTTTAGCAAAGTGGCTTTTTATCATGCACAGAAAATATGTTTCTGTTTATCTTCTGTTGTATATCCCTGTGGTTAACAAGTTGATACCGAATTTAAAAGCAATCTTCTGACTACTTTCATTTGAGATCATTAAGATCAGGGGTGTAAGGGGGGACAAAAAAAGAAAAAGTGAAGCACTATAGATCAAAAATAGGTTCCTCTGATGGGCCTTGAATTATCATTTCTCTATTATGGCAGTTTTAAAGCTTGAAAGATGTCTATGAATATGTAATGATTAAATACTTTGTCAGTTAAACTTTTCAACTTCCCTGTTCTAAAAGAAAGCACAATAGAATCCTAATCATTCCCAAAATCTTTTCTTTTCTTTTTTTTTAAGCCCAGGCAGGTGGTGTTCAAAGTGCCCAGGGAGACAAATCACCTGCATCAAAAACACCAACGTGGAAAGATATATCCCAGTCTTCAGTCTCGAAAGGAGAAAGCAATGCAGGAAACATTTTCTGTTAAGGTGCCTTGATGAGATGTAATTGCTATTCTCTCACCAAAAAAGAGCTCATTTTGTATTTTAGAATGTTTTCATATTTGTTCCTAATCGGCAGCAAGAAGGAATCAAATTACTGTTGGCCGTTCTCATATTAATACAACTTTTTACCTTAAATCTGTTTGATATATAAAGTTGTAACTTTCAGTTGAAGCTGCTTCTGTAGGACTGAGTTATTCAGTTGTCTTCAAATGTCAGTAGCTCACTCATCACTAAGCTTCTACTTCTTCCAGCCTGAGATTATATGTAGGGACTGTATTTTCATTGAATCACATGATAAGGTTGGCTAGAAAATGGAATTTCATGAGGAAGTGGAAAAAGGCAAGGAGAAATGCTAAATGAGAGAGGAGGGAGAGAGGAAGAGAGGGAAGAAGAAAGGATAAAGCCAACACAATCTTGTTTAATTTCCCTTCTGAAATACAAACCACAAAAATTATTATTCTCCCTGGATGTTCACCCTTTTTCACTTAACTGCATCTCACATGATTAATTTATTACAAAGTTCTTCTTTATTCATGTATTTCTAGTTGTTTTATTTTGTTTTCTTAAATCATGTCTGCCTGCTACTCATTCATTTCTCATTCACTATTTCTTCTTCCACTGCATTTCCCTGCTGGCTCTATTTCCTCTGACCTGCAGACTGAATTCTGTGATTTCTACCACCTCTAATAGTTTTCTCTCCTGTGGTTTTTTTCACCCTCATTGATTTAATCTATAGTAGCACCTGTCTGTGCCTCTGTTCATTCACGTGATGCCTTGGGAATGGACATTCCATCTCAAAAATATTTCCAATGCATATTACTTGCTAAAATGTTGCTGGATTTTGGTGGGTTTGGGGTTTGGTGTGTGTGGTTCTTTTGTTTTTTTTAAGAATATTAAGACTGGCTTTGGCTAGGAAGAAGTTATTAATGTTCTATTGTTCTATTTCTATTTCTTTCTGTCTGTCTGACTGTAGGTAGTGATGACTATAAACCTCCCCAAAGCACTTGATCCTCTTACAGTTTCTTCCACCTCTACATGTCCTCAAGTTCCTTCAGCTCCTTTAATCATTTCCTCAATGTGTTATTCCTAAGACTGTGCTTTTCTCTATCCAGTTCTGTGGGGTGAAAAGACAGGAGAAAGATCCATTACAGGTCTGTTTTTTTGCTTAAGAAGTGACCCCTGTGTCCAGATGAGCTATCACTCCAAACCATCCAGGTATCTGCTGACAAGGAATCCAAACATTTAACTCTCTCTCCAAAAAGAGAGAGTTCTCCAAAAGCCTCCTGGCCTTACTTCTTTCTTTTGATAGCACTTTCATCTTGCTATTGACAGATAACCTGGTCGTTTTCTTTTCTTCACCCTTTCCTTACAACTTTACACCAAAACTTTTTCTAAATCTTAATGGCTCACTCTTTCAAGACACCTGTAGTTGAAATACAGTTATAAACTAATATAAAACAATGTAGCAAAAGAGCTCATTTTAACCCACTACTTCGGTTATTGTCCCATCTTGTAGCCATTCTCTAATGACCTACCTTCTACTCATTCTGCACTAAAAATAACTCAGCTTTACTTAGCTTTATCTTACTCCTCAGTTCCATCCACCAACCACTGCAATGTCAACCCCCATTGCCAGTCAGCCAGTTCCATCCTACACTTAGAAAGTTTTTTGGCACCTTTGAGCTCCCTACAAACATCCACAAAATTACTTTGTTCTCTCAAATCATTCCCTGAAACTGTCCTTTGAATGATGCTTACAAGACTTGAAAACAGCTGGATGTCTGATAAACAGGGAGTGCCACCTGCCATCCTTTCTATATTATCTGCTCCTTGATCCTCCCAGCTCTCTTTTGCACCCACCTGTTGCCTTAAACCAGGAAAGAATGGC
This sequence comes from Falco peregrinus, assembly GCF_023634155.1. Classification (NCBI taxonomy): domain Eukaryota; kingdom Metazoa; phylum Chordata; class Aves; order Falconiformes; family Falconidae; genus Falco; species Falco peregrinus. The sequence continues at coordinate 40,480,477 of NC_073725.1, read as the reverse complement.
TTTAGGAGAGGATCTTGTCCTTTGGCTTTTGGTTAGTGCAGCATCTAACAGTGACCTTTACTGTAACAGAAACTTCTAGACACTATCAGAGGACATACCGTACACAAGTTAAAGCTGCATATAGAAGTATGATAGACACGTTCTGCCAACATTGTGAAAACCTGACAGGACCTGGGTGCAGAATGCCTAGCAGTGAAACTGTAAATCACAATGTCTACTAGTGAAAAGATGGTATTTGTTAGTAAATGTTCAAATAAATACAGCAAGTTAACACACTGGCTCTGATCACAACTGGGATGTAAATGCAGATTTTAAGAGTATCATATATCCACAGGAGATCCAGTTGTATCAGAAAATAGTCCCGCAAATGCTACTGTATCCAAAATATTACATCTCATCAGTTTTGAAAAATTATACGTGGAGAGCTGCTTAAACATGTACAGCTATATGCTTTTTTTTTTTCTAATCTTGTTTCTTTATTTCTTTTTTTTTAATGGATTCAGGCATAGGAAATATACTTACTGAAAATTTGGGAGATAGAAATACAAAGTTAGATATAATTCAGAATACAATGGATGAAATGTATAAAATCACTCACTTAGGATTGTAAGTGGTTTATAAATAAATTGAAAAAACTTGAGATAACACTTGATGAACGTGATGTTATCTATGTGATGGTTCTTAGATTGCTATCTAAAAACCAAGCTGGTGACCTGGAAATAAGTTCATATTAGAAAATATAGTATTGGTCCTAGTTCCTGAAGACAAAATAAGCAGAGAGGCTGAAATATAATCTTCTGTAAAAGATTGTAGATGGACCAGCCATAGATAAGCTTGAAATGCATTTACAGTATTTCTTGGCTTGTCAGGTTTTTTTCTTACGAATGTCAATTATATAACATGTCAAATAATAGAGGAAAATCTCAGTCCAAAGAGAAGCTTTGAGAGACATAAAAAAAAATCAAAATCTACTCTGTAAGGGTCATGAGTCACATTTTACTTTGATGATAACAAGCTACAGTAATAAATATTGATTCGGTAAAGATTAGGCTTTCTGAAATTAAGATGGGAAGAATAATGACTAATATTCTTTTAATTCTGAATTTTGTGTAAAACTGAGTAATCACATAAAATACTAAGCTTCTGCTGGGAACTCCTATGCCTATCACTAGTGCTCATTGTTATCACTACTTCTCTAAATCATTCCAGCATTAGTTGCACTGTGACACTTCATCTTTCAGCTTTTGAACAGTCCAAGAGAAATGATTTAATGCACACAGGAACACGCGCACACACATTTGAAAAATCTGCAGAGAACTCGGAAACCGCTAGGAAATCCTGAACTGGAGTGAGGTGGGACCTGCTCCTTGGACGGAGTCCAGCAGAACTCTCTTGTGGTCTGAGCTGCTCTCATGCAGCTACAGCAGTCTGCACCTGTCCTTTACATTAGAAACAAGCATATATAACCCTGGTTATCCCCTGCCTCTCTTCTGTATGTCACATTCAGCGTACCATGCCTTGAACGTGGCACCGTGAAGGTCAAAATGGACCATGTCTTCGGAGTCATCTGTCTGAATTTCATACGAATGTCATCAGCACTATACGGGGTCCCAATTCCAGTCAGTGCTTTTTGGGTCTCAAATATATTCACAGATTTTTGTCAAAACACAAAGAATTTTAGAAAACTTTTATTATATACTAAACTCCTCCTTGCCTCCCAGAATGCTGAAGCTAAAATAATTTATAACATTGACATTTCACCATCTATAATTTTGTAGCCAATTTCCATTTGCCCTTTGCATTACACTTATGAATATTTGTTGGATTAAGTTTGGTTCTTGCCTACTCCACTAACTGCATGAGCAAAACAGTGTTGAGCTGTAATTTGACTCACTGTTAATTGCTGACATATGGCATATTGAATAAGGAGGAGAGGGGAAAGTACTCCTGGGGGGTAAGTGATTAGCAGTCTAAACATAAGAATTACTGACATTCCATGATTTTACACTTTCCGACTGTTCGTTCTAAAATCCTGGCTCTCGTAATGTGCTGCTTTTCTGTTTATTTGGAAAGGAAGGTGCAGGAAACGCTGTGGTGAATTATTATAAGAGAGAAGTCAAAAAAATCATAAATCCTGCAAGTAAAGCAATCTGTCAGAAATGATCATGCATATTTAAAACTATTTACAAATGGGGCAAAGCATGAGCAGCTGCATCCAGTACTTAAAGCTCTCAGATGGAGAACAGATCATTTACAAATACCAATGAGCATTGCCTGGGAAACTTGCTGTATGTACACAGCGGACACCCGAAGGAGAAACTCGTCATTTACCACTCACACTTTCTCTAATGGGGAGATTATTTGGAAATGAGAAAATAATATATCACCTACACTCTCATAATCAAAAAGATTCTGTTTGAAATATCCACCCACTAGTAGTCAAATGAAGAGTGCAATAATGTGAAAAGTGGAAGAGCAATTCTTCACTTGATCAAGAGAGTCAGTAGCTAGAATATTTTAAGAAATAACTGTTTGCTCAGATATTGCTTATATTTCTTGGTGATACAGTTTAAATGCTAAAAAGTAGCAGAAACCTTACATACTACTGATACACCTTGAGCAAGACAGTCTTTAACAGATGGGCTACATCAGTTCAGGAAGGATCAGATTTACTCATGTTTAGGCAAGGATGGGTGTTTTATTACTCTATTCATCAACTGTAACTGAGTAGAAACCAAAATAGATTATCCTTTGACATAATAAAACTGTCCCAGAAATTAACAGTACTACAATATTATTAGAATTTTTCTTTTAAATAAATTTATCCCAGTGTTAAGAAAAGGGAAATTCCTCACCTCTGTAAAAGCTTCTAATCTAAATTCCATGGCTCTCAGTTTTGACTTCTGCTACATGAAGCTACCCCTGCCCTGGGGTGTCATAACTCCTTATTGTCCTTTCCATAGTCTGAAGAAAACAACAATCTAAGCATGTAGGAGAGGAAAAAAATGCATCTGCAGGTGTGAATAATGGACTTTCACATATACAGGTAGGCTCAACTATATTTCATTAGCTTTAGTTCAAAAGGGGTGATAAGAAGGAACCAACTGTTTATCCAAAACTAAGTCAGTGCTGTAGGTGCGCAACAATAGGCAAAGCTCCTTATCAGAGTGAGACTGCAGAAAACATCACAGTATGAAGAGAGGTTTTGATATTATATTCACCTGGACACATCAAGGAAATGAAAAACAAAGAAAAATAAGGCAAAATAGGTAAAAACATAGAAATATTTGAAATTAATATGATAGACCTTTAAAGCTCCTTACACTTATAAAGTGAAATGGTTTTATCTTCCTTTAACTAAATCAGTATGGCATGAACACAGGCAGCCTTCTGGGAACTCCACAGATCCTCCCAGAACAGGATTTCTAAAAACTAGCAAAAAAAGGTATTGCCAGCCCTGACCCTGTCTAGCTCTTCTATCAAAGAAGAATTGATGAAAGAACCTGTCCCCATCAAAAGATATTGTTCGATGAGCTGCAGTCCCACAGCCTGAAGATGGGGACAGAAACCACTGTGAACTAGATGTAGGGGAACTATGGCCACTTCGCTGAAATCAGAGCAATAAGGAAGAGTACATGCTAGGCCAGTTATTGGAAGATGAACTCACCCTTGCCCAAACTGTAAATCTGTGCCTGTGAATGACTGCAGAGAAGAACAGAGCTCGTGGAGGAAATGCAAACGTATACAGAAACTCATGTATATGTGCGATTTGTCAAAATTTCAGAGAAAAATCCACTTTCCCCTAGAAGATTGAAGATATTTTTGGAATTATTCTTATGTCCTGGACTAAAAAATTTTTCTAAGCAAACTGTTCCTCAAATCTGCTATTTTCTTATGGAAAATTGAACATCCCAAAGATTCTAAGACTCCCTTGGTCTCACAAACACTGTTGTTTAATTTCAAAACCACAATAATTTAAAAGCTACGTCTTCAACTTAAAAATCTCATTTGTTTGAAAGAACCTGCAAATGTTTAGGTTTTGTTGCATCCTGTCCCAAGCCACAACATAGCATGCTGGTAGTCTTGTCAAGAAAGCACCAGTCACCTGAGGGGCTTGCAGACAAAGGTTGTGCCCTGCTGGACTTCAAGTTCAGTGTCACTAGTGAAGGCGCAGCAGAGCTACAGGAGGAGCCAGAGCCTCCAACCCATGTGAGCTAGCTGAGCTTATTTCTGAGACAGCATGCAGCAAGCCATGTATTGAAAGACCTTTGCACTGGGCTTCATAAGTCCTCTTGCCTCCTGGAGACAGCCTGTGTGTTTCACCCAGCATCAACTATTTCTACCTGTTATCCTTTAAACCATAATTTGGGAATATGAAGATAAACTGCTATGTTTTGCAAGGTGTGGCTCCCTTTAGTCATGTTAAAAATATGTTATTCAGTCAAAAGGATTCAGCATCAGTAAACCACAATATGACCCTATTCTGACTGGAATTCAACTCGAAAAAAACAAACCTACTCTTATCTGTTTAACTCAGCCTGAGGTGGATTCATTTTTTTTCCCAGTTTCCTCACAGCTCGTCATACGTGCCACGTTGAATTGTACAAATAGTCGGTGACATACCATGTACAGCAGTATCAAACATAAAGTAAACAGTGCAAAATGTTGTTCTTCAGTGTTGTTTTGGTAACAATCAATAAACAATGCAAGTAAGCTTGGTGTCAGCTGCAAACTGCACATAGAGTGACTTCAAGCAAATCCATTATGTTTTTACTTACCAGAAACACGTACAAACATGTATTATATCATGACAGGTGTCCCCAAATAGCATTGTAGGTCTAATTTACTTAGTTATTTTTCTAACATCACAGCAAATATTTAGTCTTATGAAGACAAAGGGTGGTGCTGATTTGAGCTTACTGGAGGTGTGAGTTTGCAAAGGCAAAAACATGCAATCAGCAAAAAAATTGCAGTTTTGTCTGTTCTTTGACTATGATCAGAGCTGAAGTTATTCCTTAGGAAAAAGTAAAATAAATTGGCAATTCCTTTATACTTCTGTTTACATAATGTAAGGAGAACACAAATGTAAAGAAAGTAAATTCCATTTTGAATGTAACAGTGCTCTTTCTCGTGTCTCCTGTGCTACAAGGCTGCACTGGCCAGCTCTAAACATTCTATACAGGATTAATTGCACAACGTTATGGGCTGGCTAAAAGCTAATTGCCTAGTCTAAGCTGGACAGTCAATCTAGTTAACTCTGCTCCCCGTAGAGTTATCAGAGACAGACAGCTACCTATCTGAGTGTAATCATCTGTCTCTCACCCGGTGTGGAGTGCCTGTGTATCACTGGTGACCACAGAGGAAGCCTGTGTAACTCAGGACAGACACCTAGATTTTACTTAGGCAATCCAAGTCAGATGAGAAGGCCACCAGCTTCCCTCCCATGTGGTGAGCTCACTGGGATGCTGATATCAGAGGTAACAGTTACAAGAGCTTCGTTCAGTTACCAGGCCATGTGGGAGGAAAGAGAGCGCTTCTCTCCATGTGGCTGGACATTTCCCATTGCAAAAGCCTGTCTCAGTTGCCTGCCATTTTCTGAAGTGCCAAGTGCTAGGTTGTGTCAGGCTGGTTGGTTAGTTTATTTCAAAAACAAGATGAGTGTACTTCCTATTCCCAACAGCAGAGAAAAATCTGCCTGCAGTTGGGACAGAAAGGCATTCATCCATGGGTTTGGGCAGGGATCCATCCCTTCTTTTGCCTCATTTTAAAACTTACAATTCACTCAGTACTGGTTAGTATACTCTTTCTTGTTGCCCTGCTTCCAAACATCCCCAAATGACTCAGGCAGTCACAGTCCACAAGGCAGCCACTCAGAACAGCCCAGCCACTGAAACCCACCTACAGGGCTGGCAGCCTGAGCAGGGGCTTCGTAATTCTGAGCGTTGGTTCGAACCGCCATGTAGGAGGAGGCTACAGACGTTGTTGAGGACCCTAAGTTTCTATGTATGTATTTCCTTTCCAGTTTGGGCTCGGGTCTGTTATTCACCCTGTGAATTCCTTGAAAATCAAATTTGAGAGGGAAATGTCTACATAGCTAATATCTACTTTTACATGGAGCCCTGGCTCCGTTCTTAAAGCAACACAATCATCACCTGAAACAGGAGAGAATTCAACAAAACTAGATTTCATTACATTCCTTGAACAAATTTGTTTTAGGAAAAGAAATCATGAAAGGATTCTGGAAAAGAAGCCAAAGGTGAAGCAGCATCCTGCAGCAAAGAAAACGAGATGACCTCAGGACCATGGCCAAAAAACAGACTGGAAAAAAAGATACAAAAGAAAAGCAAGCAAACACAGAGAATAAGGGTGACAAAAATAATTTCCACACAACTTTGCACTTTGTGCTGCAAGAATTTTCTGTTGGACTGGCATACCTGGCTAGAATCTGTGCATTAAGGTAATGGTTCCTCCACCAGATAAAAAGCAGCAGGACAGTTCATAGTTACTCCTTGTCTTGAACAAGAATCAACAAGGATTGCAGGAAATATCTCTAAATAGTGAAGTACTTTTTCCAGCGTCACAAAATAATCAATAAAAAAGTAAGCATGAAGTCTAAATGGCAGTACAATCCCAGGTGATCAACAATGCAAATAACCCAAATCAGTCCAGTAACAGGAAAAAATTTCTGCAAAAGGGTAGAATTAAAATGGATCAGCTGGATAAAGAAAGACAGATTTTGAAGATGTCTCTCTGCTTCAGAGAAAATAGGTTATCCTGTAGCAAATTTCCTGGACAGAGAATGTATCTGTGTTCAATGGCTTCAAGAACCTTCACTGGAAAAGACCATAAAATCTTGCTGCTTTGACAGGAAAACCTGCACAGTGCCTGGGAACTGTCCAGACTGTCACAGCATGGGGGATTTGCAATATGTTATGCAGCATCTATGGAAGACTTTAATTTGAAATAGGTCACCCCCAAATATAAAAAGGAAAATAAGAGCTTATGCAAGTAAATTTTCACTGAACAAGGTACATGAACACAGTATACTACCAGACCTAGTGCTACACTTTAATCTTCTGAAACAGTCATTGTAAGTTATATTATACAAAAACTATAAGGGGTTTTTTTTATGTTTTAGTTTTTGTCAGTGCTCATGAACTCATTTGACCTTCAAAAGCCATCCCAAACTAAATGCAGCCATGTTTAGATTTCAAAAGGAACACTGATTTTTATGTATTCTGTGCAGCCACTCTTTCCACAGATGTGTTTCCTCCCTGGGCAAAGTGCCCATAATGCTGTTCATCTGACACACCTCACCTCACCTGGAACTGTCAAAAGGAAGCATTTAAAGCTAGGGACTAAACAAAACTGCAAGTCACCTTTGAAGGTATTATGAGATGTTCTTTAAAACAACCAACAATTAAAACAGCTACCATCAGTCCTTCAGGACTCCCAATTTCAAACTCTTTTCCCAGTCAGAAGGAATAAAAACATTGTGACAGTGAAAATTAAATTCGAGACTGGCATGTTATCACTTGGCTTCAGAAGTTTTTAGAAGACCGCTGAGTATGAGAAAATTCTTGATAAAATCATGAGAGCTTGCAACATTGATAGCGAACCTGCAGCCCCTTGAATGTGGTGCTGCTCTTTGATAACAGGGTGAGAAATTATCAGCTTTGGTCCTTGCAGAATAGAGACACTTTAGCTGCTGAGGAACCTTACAGTGACTCCAGTATGTTTTTATTTGCACAGGACTGCAGTAATAATTCTCCCAATTGCCTCATGAGGTTGCTTGTCCTGTCTTCCTACATCATCTTGCTGTCCTCATACTCCAACTGTAGAGTGACAACACAGAGAAATTCTTATTTCCAGGTTCAAATATTTGGTCACCTTATAACTGTTTGTCTCAAGGCAAACTGTATGTGTTGAGAATATGAAATAAGTGTGAAGAACAGAAGAGTTTGAAGGGTATTCTCCCTGTTTTAAAGTTGTGTCTTCCCCAGGCTTCGAACATGAATTGGTATTTCGAGATGTGAGGAACATGCTGTTCCAGTGCTGCCGGATTAATTCCTTTGGTCTGCTTACATTTCCTGCCTGCTCAGATGCTCTCGAGAGCAAAATTAACTTACAACCTGGCTAGTTTGTAGCTAAATAATGAAGAAGCTTGGGTTTCTTTATTCAGGTAGCAAATAGGTGTCAAACCATTCTGATACTTGGTGCAAAGGTTTGCTGCCATGTCAGGGACATTTCAGCTGTTTCGTTAGTTTGCTTTTCTAGCTGGCAGGAACAGAACAAATTGGTAGGTGATACACTTTCCATCCAGACAGGGACGATTATGGTCATCAATCATTGCTCTGTCAGACCAGCTCCTACCAAATCTTCTGCTGTGCCAGACACAGAGAAAAATTAGCTGACTGCTTTGTTGCAAGCAATGGATGCTGTGAAAGAAAGATGCCAGGTGGCAAAGTGGTTTAATACACAATGGCTATTAATAGAGTTGAGCTGACATTACAGCATTAGTAAAAGGAGCGGCATCATGCGAACTCAGCAAAATTGAAAGAACAAAACACACTCCCCACTGACACTGCAACATGAGGAAGCATTTAAAAATAAAACCAGACAAAATATCTCGGAACCTCAAAGAACTGAGATAAAAAAAAAATCTCATTTACTGTTCCTTCCAAAATAAATCTGTTTCCTTATTGGTAAAACAACTGTATTCTTTTTCTAGAGGTACCTCCTTATCTTCTGTCTGATTTAAGGCAGTAGAATATTTCCCAACCTCCAACAGAAAATTTTTATCAAAACTCCCTCATCCTTACTGCAGCAAGAATCATCAGGCATTAGGCACAGCAGTTATCCTGACTTTGGAAAAAAGAGCTGGCTGTTTTCTGCTACACCTGCCAATTACGCATCCTCAATGTTACCCCAAACACCAGCAGTTAAATAGAAATGTCACCACCTTTGTCTATAGATGTATGAACCTCCATGCATCTAGTCATTTATTGAATCACAAATAAAACTTTTCTGCTCCTGGCCTCTTCAGCCAGCGAGACTTGAGCTGAAAAACTGCTGAGCTGACTAAGAAATTTTGTTTCTAAAACACAGCCTATCAAAGCATATATACTTCTGCAGAGGCAGGCCAGAGCCCGTGGTACTAATTGCGCTGCTTGTTTTAAGTCAGTTGTTCTGGGATTCTGCTCATCCACACTTACCCACCTGCAGGTTAGGGTTCTAGTTTAGGTGTCATTGTAGCAGTTGTATCGGGCCAGGATTATTGCAACAAATCAACGCTTCTAAACATTTAATTTTATTTTTTTTAAATTAGAACAACTTTTCCCCTTCTACTTTATTTCCTTTTGATTGTTCCTAAAATCCAAACCTTGCCTAATCCAAGCTGATCACCTTGGCTTTTTTCATGATTTGAGATAGACTCACCTTAACCCATCGTAGTGGTCTTAGACACCTGAGGGAGGGTGGGATAAACTGTCCTCCTAAACCAGGGGTACTCAAACTTTTTAACCAGGGGGCCGGCGCGCAGACGCAGTGTCAGGCAGTCATCTGCGGCTGCTTGGTTCCCCCCCCCCAACCCCCGGGGGGGGGGGGGGGGGGGCGGGGTGTTCTGTAAATACCAGGGGCCGGATTGAGGACCCTGGGGGGCCGCATCCAGCCCGCGGGACGTAGTTTGAGGACCCCTGTCCTAAACCATCTTGCTTTTGACCTAAACTCTTCTACTGTTGACCACAGAAAAAGCATAAAGCTAGATAAGATTGTGATCCACAATTTAATTTGGTAAAGAAGGCACGATAGCCCCTACCTGCTGTTTGCAGCCTGCTTCAAACTGTTTTGACAGCAACTTTAAAACAGAGAGGTGTGTTGAGGGAGGGGGTAGGAACAGGACTAGATATGAAGCAATGAGCAGCGCTGGTGAAGAGTGGCTCTCGAGACTGCTGAGGGGCTTGCTTGAAGACAAGCAAAAAACCAACCTTCTCTGCTTCACCCACCCCACCCCACCAGTCTTAAATTATTCATGAACAATCTTGAGTTATTAAAAGAATATCTATTGAGAAGGGCAGCATATGGTAACATAATTAAATATGCCTGGAGTTCACTAGAGGTGGTACATGCAGAAAGAAGAATGAATTAGTAGAGGAGAGCCTCTGCTATATTATTTTTCATCTCAGTTACTCGGAACTGGCAAAATATTTATAGTTACAGCCTCCTTTCTGTTTCAGTGGATCCGCACCACTGTGTCAGCTGAGGGTCTGACCCATGCTGAGTTATTCTCCTTAGGCAGTCAGGCAGACAAACATACCATAATCACTTAATGCGCAGTGCTTTGTTATGTTGTATCAGAACCATTTAGCCTGCTCTTTGGCTTGTATTTCATCTGAACAACCACACAGAGAAAGGAGTGTGTTTGATGTCCTATGGTGCACATCCTCGTACAACCAGAAACTTTGGGGAAGCCGCGTTTGAGAAACAAATCACGCGCATCCTCGTGCATAGCTGTGCCATTTCTTCTGTGCTGCTTAACGTGTCATGGCTAAAGTATCAGTCAGTGTCAGAAAAACACGGATATAATTGTCACAGACTGCCAACAGTAATTTCCTACTTGGGTCTAACTTTCATTTGTCAACACAGCCAATCTTACCATAGATGCACTTATATAGGTTACCTGAAGTCAGAAGCGTCAAGAATCTAATCTAAGTCTAGACTCCCTTGACAGCAAAGGGTGACTGACACATCCAGTACTTTCTAAAATGGGTGGAAATTAAGTTGCACAGGTACCTGTGCCTCTGCCTTTTGAGTGCAGAGGGAATGCATTAGCAAACTGCAGTCTTTAAGGCAGCTAATGGTAGGGCAATGGACTCCATGCAGAGGCTTATTAACAGACAGATAGTTGCCAGGAGTATGGCAGGTGAGGATCAGTAATTCAGCTCTGAGATGTCTCTTTCTCCTGCTACATGTAAATCTCATAGCTTTTTCTTGTAGTCCCCTGCTGCATTGCCAACAGATAAGATGGAACATCCCCCTAGACTGCTGCCCTCACAGTAACAAAAGCCTTCTAAACTCATCCTCATTTATCCAGGACTTGAGTAAGAGTTAGCTATCATTTTATAATCGTTTTCTCTTACCCAGATGCAAATTGTGCTCTCCTTTTTCAGCTCTCCTCCCACATTTCTTTCTTGTTTTCCTTGTGATCTTTTTATGATGTTCTTACACAACTGTAATGGTATATCATATCAGTGCAATTTAGCAGACTGAATATTCTGCATAAAACACAATTGGTGAGTCTGACTAAGTAATACAGGTAACTGATTTATTTAAAATATAACTGTAGGTTATATATTAATAAAAAAATAGCATTGTAATGCATAAAATAAGCTTTGAGCACTTATATAACAGTCATTTACAAATGTTTTTCATGAGCAAGTCAAACTATTGAAACAAAAACTCTCTCAGACCCTGCCCTTTTTCAGAAGGTGAAAGGAAGGGGTTTTTTATTTCAATCAGCCAGAGTTCATTATCTCAGTAGAGGACAAGTAATGTTGTTATTTTTTTAAATGTAATACAAGGAACAACAGCTTTTTTGCTGCTTATGAACCCAAAAACTAGATGGCAGTAAGAAAGAGAAAGAGACTGTTGAAAAATAAGCTTGGTCATTTTGCCATCATCTTTCAAATTGCTGTTCTCATGGCAAAGACTTAAAGCATAATTTGGGGATGTTACAGAGTGGAATGAGAAAGAACTATTAACCACTCAATAAATCCAAGATAAGTCTCTTGAGTTCTCTACTGGCTCTGCTAAAACATTAATTTTAGTCATCTATGACTCTGTTTAAAAGCTCACTGTTAGGAAGGCTGGTGCATCTTGAGAGGTTTTGATGAGATTATAAATTTGGCTGGTAGAATGAACAGCAATGATATCTAAAGCCTCTCTAGGGCATGTGATTTGGTATCATGCAAATGTTTTGATCAAGAAATTAGGGGAATACAAAATCAACAGGCCAAACATTAAATGGATTAAAACCTGATGAGTCGATGTCAAAGTATAGTTGTGAATTACTATCAGGCATGAAGGCTGTAGGAGGCAATTTGTTCTTTTCTTCTGCTTACTAGGAAGAAAATCATAGCATTATAAGATTGTATAGGCTGGAAGGGACCACAGTAGGACATCTGCTCCAATCTTCTGCTCAGAGCAGTGTCAGCTATGAAGTCAGAAACGCTTTGTCTGATGAAGACTGGACGATTGTGCAGAAACTTAAGGCGTTTAAAGAATGGGGGAAACAGCTTGCTTAGACATATTCAAATACGTCTGTCTGGATGGAAGAAAAATCAAGTGGAATTTTCTATCATTAAATATGAAGAGAGACTGGAGAAACAGGCATCAAATGGGAGATTTTGTTCAGGTAAATACAATCATATGCTGGTATATAATAAAAGCATTTAACTGTATAAAAGATTCAGCAGAAGACTGTAGCCAGCTCTTTCATACTCACAATCTATTACTCCAGTGTTTAAGAAACCAGACTTTCAAAAATTTTTGAATCAACTAGCTAAGCAGGTATTAAAAGTTATTTTTTCAGATTATTTGGAATCAGTTCTTTTATTACACAAGGAATTCTGAAATTTCATATCACAGAGAAAAACCAAAACAAATAAACGTCTGTGAATAATTTTATTAGTAAACAAAAAGTAGGAATCTAGGTAGGATCTGAAGCTGATGTGGAGGCAACAGCTGAACCTGAGCTGCAAGTGTTGTCAGTGCAAAATTAGCCCCACAGGCTGATCATCACCTCACAAATGTAGACACAAGAATATTGAGTATTATGAAATTTGCTACTAAGATAGCAAGTGCTCTGATGTCTGTAATTCAGAAAAGGTCCAATGAAATAGAAAGAATACCAAGAACAGCTTTTAGGAGAAAGCTGAAATTATTGATAACAGAAAAGCCAAGGATCTCAGTCTATTTAGTTTAACAAAGGGAAGATTAAACGATGACATAGTCCCAGTCTGTAAGACTGACATCAAGAACAGAATACTTTTCAACGTAACAGATAACACCAGAACAAAACACAGTGGCTAAAGATTGAGGGAAACTCCATTTGGATTGGCAACAAGGCACAAATGTGTAACACAGAATGCAATTACAAGGGTCAATGTAACATAATTTATAGTGGTGTTGCCATATTAAATTACATTATAAGCACTAGGCTTTTGTTAGAACAAGAACTGCTTGAGTGACATTTTATTACAAAAAGGACTCGACTAGAGAATTGTTGCCAGCTCATTCTGATTTATAAGCTATTACTCCAGTGTTTAAGAAACTGAGCTCTTACTAATTTTTAAATCAACTAGCTAAGCAGATATTAAAAGTTATTTCTGAACATTATTTGGAATCAGTTCTTACATTCCAGAAAGAATTCTGAAATTTCATGTTGTTCAGTAAAAAACTGAAGATTAATAAACATCTCAGAAGAATTAAATTAATTAACAAAGTGTTTCATTTCAATATTATCAAAGTATCTCAGACTTCAGCACTCTGGTTCATTTCACTTAAACTTATGTATTAAAATGTTAAAGAGAATATGTTATCTTTACTAAGTAAATCAGATCAAATTGATATAAATATTTCAACACTGTCAAAGTGAAACATTAGGCATTCTCATTCTACCATCAGAGCAGTCCCATGAAACACTAGATTTCAACAGAATTGTATTGTTCTGGAGAAAGCTGTTCTTCAGTCCTGTCTGATGCAATTAGTTAACAGCTTCTTTTATTCCTGCCTAGATAATACTTTCCAAAACTAATTACTGCACTGTTACAATATCAACAGGACAACAGAAAAAAAATACACTGAACCATGAATAATGTGAACTGAGTAATTCTAGTCTCACTTAATCATTTTCCCTACTCTCCCATTTTGTCTCTTTTCGTTTTCTAATATTTTTCTTTAACCTGTAACTTTTCCTATTTGCCATTTCTCTGTTCTCTAATTATACACTCAGTCCTAATACATCCTATATTTTTGTCCTGCCTTCCTCTCCTGTCCAATCGCTGTCCCCATTCCACTTGTTTTCTAACTCTTGCTAGTTTCCTGCCTCCCCTCAACTTTCCTCATTGTCATTCCAGCGTTTTACTTAACTCCCTTCATCTACTACTGCCATTGCACAGGCTAAAATGGCATTTGATGTGTTTCCCCTCCTCCCCCAGTGCCAGCTGGTTTCTCTTTTTCTTGCCAGTTTCTAGAGGAACAAGCTTGACTCTCACGCTGAGAAGAAGCATATTAGCAAAAGAAGATGCGTATAACACAGCTGGTCAGTGACTGGGATAAATAAAGAGCTCTGGAGCACAACTGCCTGCACTGATCTGGCACACATTCATAAGCTGCTGACCTGCGCAGAGCAAAGAGACAAATGGCCTGTCTTCAGGAGCATTACACAACACTTTTTTTTCTTTTTTTTTAATGTCTGTGAGGAGGACAGTCAGGTATACTGCAAGTCACAGGCTGAAATTACTGCGGAAGACACATCATATAAGAACAAGGAAAAAGGAAGCCTCTGCCGTTGTCTCAGAGGTACCTAAGGAAGGAGAGGCTGCAATGCAGACTTACCTTCTGTAGGTGGTGGATTCCTTCAGCAAGGCCTGAGACTGGAAGGTGCAGAGAGTTCTTGGAGGTGCAGCTTGGCACTCTTCAAGGAGAATGCCAAAACCCCAGTCAAAACTGCACTACAGTGTTCTGATGGAGCCTGGCCCAAGACGTAGGAGACATAAATAGATGGAGTGAGCTGGAGTGCAAGTTGTGGTATCCCGTCAGAGCAACACCAGAGCTCTGGGACCCTGGTGTTCCTGGGTTTCTCTGTAGCTAGTCGGTGACCAGCAGGCCCTTAAGGTTTGGTGGTAGGTCGCCCTAGAGACAGAAGGTTTGCCAGAGAGTGATACCAATGGTCAAAGCAGCACAATCACAGTGCAAATAGCTGTTTAGTGCAGGTCTGGCACTTAAGTGGTGGAGATTCATAAGCAGGTGCTAGGTATCACCAAAACCAGCAAGGAACAGCAGGAGATGAACCCTTGTGCTGCTGCTCCTCCCTGTAAAGCAGGGGGAGCAGGGCCAGCACAGCAGCAATTGCAGTGGCCTCACTGTTACAGCAAGCTGCAGGTCAGGCAGCAGGTCAGAGCGTGCTGGTTTGGTACCTTACACTGCTCTTTGGCAAAAAAAAAAAAAAAACAACAATAAAATGACATTTATTTATGTCTAGGGAGTGTGAGTTTTAATCCAAAGTCTTGGATAAAGCTTCTTATCAATAAAGCAGAGAAGGTGAGACTAACTATAAATAATGCCTTGGGCTTTCCTCTCCTCTAATCATTCCCTGAGCTTGCTCCTGGGAATTGGCACTTCCAGGGCCTCTTGGCACAGGGCTAGCCCAAAGATGTTATCAGAAAAAAAGAGAATAGATGAATGTTAAAACCAGAAGACAAGATGATGGTTTTGTAATGTGAGCTCAGGCCATTAAATCCAGACCCCAAATTATTTCACAGGTGTTCATGCTTTCCATCCACAGCTAGTAAATAGAAGCTGTCTCAGGAAATTTCTTCATTAATGGATTTCAATTGTCATTACAGTTGTTGAGTAATTTCAGTTCTGAAAGCAAGACTCAAAACATATGACTTTTAATGGAAGAGTTTCTTCCACCTCCTACTCAACCCACATTACAGGAAATTAATGTTATTTACAAAAACTTTCACCACAAAGAAATTAAAAAAAAAGGGGGGGGGGGGGGGGGTGTCATAGAGCATTGCGTTTAATTCAGAATGTCAGGCCAGCATACCATTAATCATAAAATATCTTTTCTTTTAAGCTTTTGCAATTTCTTCCTTTTGCTATGTAATATCATATCCAATACAGTGTACTCCTATTTCAGGCAGAAAGAAATGCTGAAGAAAGTTGATAAATGATGGTCTGCAAAAAGATCTTAATTTATAAGATTCTAGACGTACTTCATTAATGAAGGCAATAGATGCAAATATGATACTATTATCTGTATTTTCTAGCTGATATTTATTGCTTTCCCACAGTTTAAGTAGCATCTTTTATTCAACTGAGTTTCTTTTCTGTAAATAATTTGATTATTTCTCATAGACCATGTACAAAATATCTGTATTAACCTTTCTCTTTGCTATTAGGTTGCTCTATTGCACCAACACTTAAAAAGTTCAATTAAAACAAAATGGAAGATGAATTGGCATACAGGAAAGAAATCTCAATATAGATACCCACAGCTTAAGGCATCTTTAGAAGACAAGGTCAAGCAAACTGAGGGCTATTTGCCTGCTTCCCTTTTTGTGTTTTTGATCCAGCTGGCTTCTATTAATCAAGAGATTGAATTTAGCAATAGAAAAACTATTATTCATATTTCTGAAACAAACCACATGCTGGTGGCTCTTAAAAACCACAGTAGTGTTCCAGGCTGTATTTGAAGACCCAGCTAAGGGCAAAGGACAGCATCATGTTCTGTGTGTACAGCCTTAGAATTTTTTCAAGAATCTGCATTAAAACATGTCCTTTAGAAGGCAGTGGAAGAAAACAAAGTCAAACCAACAAAGCAAAAAACCTCTTCCCTTCTTTTAATGTTTAAACTCACACACTGTTTTGGCTAAAATACTCCAATACTTAATTTTAATGATAAGTCATATCATATCTCAAAACTAGAACTCCTTCATCAATAGTTGAAACTGATAATCTCAATAATTAATTTACTTGTGCTAACATAGCATCATAATTTTAATTTTAAAAGACACGTTCTATAACAAACCAGATAATAACAGTGATATCATATCAACAAGAATATTGTCCTTTGGCACCTGCTTGGTTTAGAAAAGAAATACAAATTGTCCTGTGTCCTTCTGGAGAAGTGTACTGTAACTTCTATTTCATTCTTTTAGGATTTTTACCTTAGCAGAATCTATGAAAAATTGAAAGCCACTTTCCATTTTTAAAGGAAGCTTTCCACAAGTCCAAGACACAAGAACTGTTCAGGGCTTTTAAATTTGAAAGTCTTTTCATTCAGCAGATAGATTAGTGATCTTCATCAAGCTAAAACCAGAAGCACTGGTGCTTACCCTGTACAGATTGCTTCTCTCCAGTAGCTTACGGTGTACACCTCAGCAGTTATTCCACTAACATCAGGCAGGGCTGCAACTGATATTCTCCACTATTAACAACCCATTTCAGGGTAAAAATCAGACCTTCAGCTTCTTGCTGATCCAAAAGCAACATTAATATAACACAAAGTGAAGCACAAAGTTCTTCTCTTATTTCAGCTTAGGCAGCAGTACTATTATTTCCTTTCACTATTTGCTAAAAGACTTTGTTGGCTTTTATTTAAAATTTCAATATTTGCGTGATTTTCATGGGCTTTATCATTTTCTCAAACCTTCCTATTATCCAGCTGCAAGCTTTGCCCAATTGTGTTTTGCTTGGCCTATTTTCTAGTACATCCCCCATCCCGGACCAGAAACATCCAGGCTAAAATCCTTGAGGGGGGAGGGGAGGGGAGAGAAAGCTGGCTGGGGAAAAGGAGCCCCACTGCCTTCTGAGTGCCAGCATTTCCAAATCTTTTCAGCACATTTTCAATTAGAAGCATCACATCTCTTTGTTATAAAAAAAAAAACACAAGAAAGAGAAAAAAGATAAATTAAGACCAGTCACCTTGTCTTAAGAGCATACTGGCATATCCATGTTTCCTGTCAATGGTTCTGGAATTGCATTGTGTTCTGTCAACCTACCCAGCTATTCTAATTTTACATCTGGTAGATCCGGCCAATGATGGATGTCATCCGGTGAGAAAGGTTGTTTCCACAGCAAAGATCCAGTCCTACCTCCGTGTTCCTGTCTCACCTTCAGTCTGGAGAAGTTCTCCCAGAAAATCCTTCCCGTGTCCCAGTGGTTGACCCAGTTTAAAGCAACCTTCAGGTACTTGCCCTATGCAGGAAAGCAATGAGATCAGAGGACTGAAATCACACAGCAGCCATGGTTATACTTCACTGCAATAAGCTTTGGCTTGTTCTCTAAGGACCAAGCCCATTCCCCTTAGCGGAATGACTGGAAGTGTGATGTCTATAAGTTTGTGAGGATCAGATCACAACCATGCACAGATCTGGAAGCAAGTAAGAAAATTAAGGCGTATAGTCATGCAAATAATTTAATGAATGCAATCTGGACAGCATCCTTATAATTTAGAGGAAAAATGTATTCTGGATTTGGTATCTGCTGCTCCCTGGCTCTCCTTTGAAGTTAAAGAAGATTTTCAAAAGGCTGTTACATGGAAGTTGGCCTCAAACACTGTGTTCTGTGAAAATAAATTTTATTCACACAGGGACATTTTGTTTAATTTGTCCAACTAAACTTCTATTCACATATTAGAAATACAGTTTTATCAATATTTACAAACCAGAAGTATTTTTATAGCAGAATGGCTTCAGTGATTTAAAAAGAGGGAATTCATACAAGAATTCTTGTATATATCACAGTATTTAATTCTACAACATTTCATACCCTGCCAAGCTTTTCCCTAACTTTCACTAACTGAAAAGAGAAGGGGAAAGGAAGATAAAATAGGTAAACTGAGCTTTAAAAAGGCTATTAAACAGCCAGTTTACACCCCAGAGTTCAAATTCTCATACACCTATGCTTCCCCTTAAGGAGAGCAGGAGAGAGAGGAGCCAGAGTGACTTTGCTGCTGCCCTGTCCAGGTACGGGACAGGAGGACAGGACACATCCCTGGGATCAGGTCTGTGGTCCATGACAGGCAGACCCAGTGCAGAAAAGAATGATGTTCAAAGTAGGGCACACTGTGGGTCTCAAACAAACAACAAGACTCAGGTATCAGCCTCTGATCCATCGCTTCACAGAGCTCAGATCAGAAGCAGACACCAAGTCCCTAGGCAGGCACAGTGGACCCAGATGTGCCTCACCTGGCCGCAGCCATGTGGGGCTGCTGGGGTGGGCTGCTGGGCTCCGCACCGCACAGCGGGTTCTCGCTGCCGGGGCTGGGCTGCACACTATTATTGCAGCTTTTCTGTGATGAGAAAAATAAAATATGGAGAACTCCCCACAGCACATTTTAAAAAATAGCAAGCAAAGGCAGTACTTCAGTTTAGGATAGTATAGATCTGGCTTTTTAATAATCTGCTTTCAGCCCACTGAGACACATAAAATCTTTTGCTTCGTAAATAAGCAGGATAAAAAAAGGAGAGATTAACTCAAACTTGCATTGCAAAAAAAAAAAAAACCCTAAAAAACTTGGTTTCAAATGCAGACAGTATATCTAAAGGAAGGTCTCATCTATTTATGGTTCTTGACCTTTAAGCTCAGCTACTATTTTGTTTTAAAAGGTCTTATAATAATGATGATAAAATAGCTAGCAATTTCAAAGAACTCACTCAGATATTGGCAGTGAAAAACACTTTTTTCATACAGAATTTTCAGAACGCCAGTGTTTCTCAATAAGCTTTTTCTTCTGTTATTACACCATCCATCATGTTTGTTTTTCATTAGTTACCTCAGTCATTTATACTTAAGAGCTGCCTTGAATTTCTCGCAGTTTTATCTCTGGCTTTTTTACTGACAGAGAAAATAAAAGTTACTCTGATCACTTATATGAATGTAAGCAGACTCATAGAATCATAAGAAAATGCAATGATGATTATAAGTATTTTAATGACTGTTGAGATGTCTTTCATGTACTAATTGGTGAAAAAATTAATAATGATTGATAGTCAAGAGTGACTTGTTTATAAACTGAAGAAGATAAGTATCTCCAGAAACCTACTATTGTTTCCTACATTGCACTGATGTTGGATATAAACACTGCGGTGTCCTTTCTCATTGCAAAGAATGATGAAAAATAAAATCTCAGTACACATGCTCTCATTATTCCACCAAACACTCAGTTGCAAAACAGATGCCTCTCAGGTTTACTGCAAGATTAAGGGCCCACTAGGGCAAGTTCCCTATGCTCAGAACACCCATCGATTTAAATGGCAGCTCCACACACAAAACATTTCCAGGATTAGACCTTAATTATTTATCAAAACCATGCCCTGGAGCTCTGAGTGCATTGCAAAGACAAATGGAAAGATTCAAGCAGTAGATAACGGGGTGCATTTTTCTGCCTTCACAAAATATGTGGATGCTTTTGTATAAGCATCTCACTGACAGCCTGGTGAAAAAGTTTATTGCTGAATAAAATGACCTGGAGGGCTAGCAAGAACATCATGAAGATTAATAAAGTCTTGCACCTGGGACAAGATAACAAAAGAGCCCAGTACAGGCTAGGATCTGTGTGGATCAGCCTTGCTGAAAGGGACCTGGGGGTCCTGGTGGACAACGAGCTGAGCATGAGTCAGCAGCGCACCACTGCAGCAGCAAAGGCAAATTGGATCCTGGGCTGCATCTGCAGGGGTGTTACTAGCAGGGATATAGATGTGATCATTCCACTCTACCCAGCACTTGTCAGGCTGTACCAGGAGTACTGTGTCCTGTTCTGGTCCCCACAATTCAAAAAAGATGCAGACAGACTAGAGAAAGCCCAAAGGAGGGCCACGAAGATGATCAAGGAGATGGAGAACATGAGGAAACACTGAAGGCATTAGGTCTTTTCTCCCTGGGGAAAAGGAGGCTCAGAGGGAACCTCATCACAGTTTTCTGGTACCTAACGGGTGGTTACAAAGAGGACAGAGGCTTTCTCTTCATGAGGACCCACAAAAGAAGACAAGGGATAACAGGTACGCTTGTTGCACTGGGAGAGGTTTCATCTCAATATAAGAAATACATTTTTTCTTTTTTGAGAACAATTTGTCACTGGAGCAACCTCCCCAAGGACATGGTAGAGTCCCCATCTCTGGAGGTTTTCAAGATGCAGTTGGACAAGACACTGGACAATGTCATCTAAGCTGCCTTTCCCAGGAAATGTTGGACCAGATGACTTTTGGGGTCCCTTCCAACCTGGGCTGTTCTATGATTCAGTGAGGTTTATTGCTGAATATGCAAAATGCAGTAATGTGCCAGACACTTGAAGATGCCAGTCAAAGTTCATAGCTCCCTCCAATGTGTGTGGGTAGTGATAAAGCAGGTGCTATTAATATTTTTAATTCTGCAACTGGTTTTTAATTCCTTAGCTGGAGTTCCAGATCTGCTGGAACACCATTTAAAGTAACAAGACAGGCAGGAACATTTCAGTTTGGGTTTGAATGGTATCATGCTATTAAAGACACTATACCTATTCATCGGCTACTTGATGGTGTAGGGCAGATGAAACCTAAACATCTCAAAGCTTTCCAACTGGACCTAACTGAATCCTAGGTTAGAATGAATTTGCTAAATAACTACTTGACACTTGCCTCCAGCTGCTGCACCAGAAAGGATGAGGTTTCTTGCAGACTTCGTGTTGTACCTGTCAACTCCACACAGGCATCTGTGATACTGTAGTGCATCTCAGTCTGAATCACGTGCCCATAGCTCATGGTCTACTTACTTTGCTTCACATTTCCTGTATCATCTTCAGCAAGTCACTTAAACCACATGCAAACTGGTAGACATGGGATTGCTGCAGAGCTCCCAGGCTTGGACATACATGTTGGCCACATCCCAGGACTATACCAACGCAGGAATTAAAATAGATTGGTTTGTTCCTTTTGTGGGAAGAAAACCCTATCACACTGGCTGAATGAAAGGCGTAGTGTGCTCCAGCCAGGCTGCCAAACACACAGGGGCCATGCTGTGGAGCAATGTCCCCCACCAGCAGACATGCAGCTTGCTTCTTCTGCAGCCCCACACCTCACAAATGGCATTACAACACTCCCCCATCCCACAGGGGTGTTATAAAAATAAACACTTTGAAGCCTTTAAGTGCTCAGTGATATGGCAACCAGACAATTATCCAAGGCAGACATTTGTCTGTGCAATTTTCCACACCATTTTAATAACAGCTGATACGAAAATCCCAAAGCCAAGTAGTAAAAAGCCTTCTGTATAAAGAGCATCAAATCTGACTGCCTAAGGAAACTGTGGAAAAAAATAAAAATAAAAATAATATATATATGAGGTTTACATGTAAAACACGTGGTTTACCATGTAACCAGGTGTAAAGTTATACGGTGCTGCAAGCTGGAAAAGGTGTTTTCCCTAAAGCTTCTGATGTGGCTATAAAGCTCTGGTCCAAGTGGTTAAACCAAAAAAAGAAACCCAAACAATCAAACCAAACAAAAAAAACCCCAAAAAAAACCCAAAATAAACAAGAAAACAAAACAAACAAACAAACAAAAAAAAACCCACCAAACCCAAAATATCCACAACCACTTTAAGAGTAGAAAAAAGGGTAATCTGATGGAAACTACCAATTGAACAGCAAAGTGTACTTACTATGGACAGAGCAATCTTCTCTGTAGGTGAGCTACATTTAAATAGATTCCTGTGACCACAATGAGGCCAGGAATTGAAGATACTGAAAGAGAAGCTGTAAGGAAGAGTTCATACTTTCTCTCCTCTGAATTTTTACAGCAGATATTGGTAATATTTTAGGCTGTGCTAAAATGGATTAAATTGATTCTTTAGCTAGTATCGCACAAAAGTATGCTACTACTAATATATAAGGGAGGAATGGTAATCCTGGGTAGGAAAAACATCTCTGGTGATAACTGACAGCTGTAGCCATGGTGCAGTGGGCGATGCTTCATTTTTATTAATGAGGGTGTCAAGAGAAGATTGGATCTCAGTGGGCAAGGGCAACATTCCCTCCCACCCTCAGGACTGATTCCTCTTTCGTAGAGTGATTTCTTAGGAAAGCAAGAAGCTGGCACCTCTGGTTCATGGATCCTGTATTTCTTTCAGAAATGTATAGGCTTGGATCCAAGAGCTGTTGGTCCATGTCCTTTTGCAAGTGTTAAATTCACTTTTGAGACAGGAATATATCTAAAGGAACATGCTAATTTATGCTAATTCCTGTAGGGGCATTGCTGAGGGACAATTTTCCTGAGGACACAGACAGTAAACCATCCTGAATGCAGAAGATCCAGGTTATACAGGATAACACTTGTTACCAACAGCATTTTCCTAACCTCAAGTCTCCCACTATAATTTTCCATATGGTTTCTATCTACATTTTCTCCAAAATGGTTTCAGGTTGGACTGTTTGGCTATTTTTTAATTAAGAAACAAAAGAACACTGAGAAAGGCTGGTTCTAAAATGACTCAGGGCATTTTACAGGAGGAGGCTACAGAGCAGTAATGTGACCAGTTAAACCAGGTGATGAAGGAAAATATTATCTGTGGTGAGAGTCAAGGGAAGTGGCATGTGGACAGAGAAAGATTTTCTCTCCTCAGGTCAGCTGCAATTCAAACACTTCATTAGATACCATAGAGGTGGGAAAAGCAGAGCAAGTGCAACTTAGACAAAATTTGCCTTTCCAGAGTGTTTAAACAAGACATACAGTTAATATGAGGTTTGCACTCAAATTTGCATGAGGATCCACTGTTGCTGTCTATAATACAAACTAAAATTTTCTTGCACTGAACAAATGCTTTCAGTTTAGTTTAAAATAATGTCTTCCCTTAATGAATACAAGGAAATTTAAATTATCTAGACTTTAATACATCCATTCTCTCTAGTTTCCATGGAAGTTGAAAGTATTTAGAAGAGCACACAAGTCACCAGCACCAAACAGGACTGGGTCACCAGCAACAGTGTCATCAAAGGCCATTACTGTCACTGGATCTGCTTTGGAGCAACGGTAAAGCCATCTGCATCTTCTGGTAGTTAAAGTTGTCAGAGAAAGCAAATTAAAATCTTTTGCACCGTCTTACAAGCCCCGCACTTTTTCGCACTCATTTGCAGGAGTTATGTACAGTTAGAGGCATACATGCCAAAGCACTGGCTAGCTGCCTCGTAAGAGACAACGGAGAATCCCGAGGGGCCCTCTCCACAAAACAGCAAGTAATAGCAGTAGATGTAACTGTACACCCAGATGTGGAAACCAAAGCAGCATTTCCAGCTATCCATGATGCCAGACAGGGGCTCTTTAATTTTTATGAAAAGTACAGCCTGCTCAGTTCACCTGCTTCATGAGAACAACTATTTGTCAACACACAGCAGCCAGATCAGCTGGGTCTCACTTTACTGAATCATACATTTGAAACAGAGAACACTGACTTCCATTCACATCTTACTCTTACTTTACTGGACCAGTATATAGAGCAGGAAATACTAACCCATGGATATTGACTGCATAGTATGTCAGCATAGTAATAAACCTCCTTTATTAAGTAATTTGAGAAAACAATAACACTTACAAGGGAGTGATTTATGGGTCTGTGTCTTGAGAATTGTAAAGATTTTCCTTTCTAGACAGGAGAATTTCGATTTGTTCACTAACTCAGGCCAAACTCGTTTCTTGCTTATGTTGTTGAATCTCAGTGCACATCCATGAAGGACATTTTGGTTCCTCCTCTATGTGCACTTTCTCAGAGTTGTTTCCCTCCCTGACATTAGCTGTGATAATAGTTTTTTTTTTTTTGTGGTTAGACTCTTTTGGAGTCAGGCTGATCTCTCTAAGTTGTCATGCACTTCATAAAGTCAGGCTGACATGAAGTCCTGCATTCCCATTTACATCTCTAGATGTGGCCCCAGTCAAAACATATAGGAAATAAAAGAAAGCTCTAATTTGCCCTCTGTGGGTACTGGATCAGGCCCCACCTCTCCTTTTTTCTCCACTTTTCCAGCAAAGGTCACTGAGCTAAAAGACACTGCACGAGCTACAAAATGTCAAGTCAGATTACTTGTGCAGAACTGTTCAGGATCCTGCTGCTACTACTTTTTATTTATTTATTTATCTACCTATATATTTATTAAAGAAAGACAGCATCTATAGCTTTCTTAGCCAAAGGAAGAAAAGAACTCATGCACTCCATTTCCCAGTGATGTCTTGAAAATTCTGTACCTTATTCATTAGCAGTAGCAAGGGCAGTTAACATATACTTGATACATGCACGTAGGAAAGGAGTGGCATAAAGAAACTAGTCTTAGGATGGTTTGCTGCTAGAGTTTGCGAGGAGTTTGTGTGAATGACCATATACTCGTGACAGGCGTTGCAACATAATATAGCGAACAAATGTTTTTGAAAAGCCTTATGTTCTTCGCTTATCCCAGTGGATCAGTCACAACGTGATCACCTGTAGGACTAGAAAATTGCCTTTACAGTCACCAGAGGAGCTAGCAGTATGTTGGTTTAGCAATTAAAGCAATTAATTCTGACATAGATCTCATAAGAACAGACACCAAAGTCTTATAAATTACTCATCCCGCTTCAATGTAAGAGCCAGCCGTCCCCAGAGTTTGATTCTGTTTATCAACAGTTACATGCAGAGAAGGACCACAGAAATGCAAATATTTAGGCAAGGGTCTGTGGATATGTTTTGCAGCTATCTCCCATTTCATTCTAACACTGGCATAAACCAAACAGTTAATACAGAGCAATACCCTATGCCTTTTCTATGGTTAATCAATTATTTTTGCAAGACATTAAATCACGTGGAAACAGTTTTCAGGTCTCTCGTGATACAATCTGTTGTCCCACAGCCAGTCCCTGCAAGATGTCAACCAAACCACTAGCCCTTTGACGCAAATTTTACTCACTTCCGTGGGATTTTTCCTCCCAGAAATCAGGCCTTCTCAGGAAAAATCCCAGGTTTGGCTTGTACTGGATGCGACAGTTCTCTCTGGGAATACCTTTCCCTTCTCAGTGAAGGGTTTGGGTCCAAGATCAGCAGCTGACCACATCTTTTTTTACACTCTTCCAAAAATGGCAGTATGGCCTGAGGATAATTTACTTTGCATCTTGTCCTTTTTAGAATCTCTTCCCTAGCAAAATCAAAAGAGGTTGAAACCTGAGAAAATTCCTGTCTGCAGAGCTCTCCTTAGATTTCAGTGCAGTAGCAGAGATCCTCAGATACTTCCTGCCAGTAGCCATTTAAAATCCTCAGCCTGTGTAAAAAAATAAATAAAAGTATCAGTTTGTTGCTTTCTCATGGGAGAAGGAGAAGATTACATAAGTAGAGCTATGTTATGTTTATTTGTAAAGTACATGGAGGGGAAAACATTAAAAGGTAAGAGTTTGATGGTAGACTAATAAAGCATTATTCTAACACCAAATAGAGAAACAAAAACCACTGCATGTTAAATGTTATTTTTTTAATTGAATGGATACAAATGTCACCTGTTATCTCTGCCATTTATACTGAATGAGATACATATTTTGTTACTGAACAGTCTCTATTAGAAGGAAACATCACTGAAGAGATTCTGTTAAGCCTTGTGGAATTGTAACACATATGCCTCAAACACAACACTGGAAGTTCTGAAGAAAAAAAAAAAAGGAAAGAATGGAAAAACGATGATTTCTTTCTAGGTCCCAGAAGAAACTGAATGAATTCCAGATAGAATGAGGCATGTTTTCTGAATAGCATGCTGTCCTGAAAATCATTTTCTTAAATAACTGGTGGGTAAGTCACTACTTAGCCCAAGTAAGAATGATTCTGGTATGAGTCAGGTGATTTTAATAGCAAATACATGTTACTGCCCTTGATATACAGCTAAAACAATGCAAATGAGACTAGGAAAAACCTGTGTAAGCTTAAAAAAACCCTCTGGCCTCAAGGCAACCTACATTGGAGGGATACAGGCATCCTCTTGCAAACAGGCTGCAATGCTTGCAGATGCTCCTGTCCTTAGATATCTGCCTCACCTCTGCCAGAAGCTGGCTGCTGACCCCAGGGGCAGGCAGCAGAGGGGATCTACATCCATCTGTGTTCATGTATTTGCTTACATGTTCTCTATAGGACTTTTATTCCAATATGGGGAATGATGAACTAAAGAGGCTACAAAGGATGCCAGGCTGGACTAGGGAAGCTGCAGGGTCAGAGACACCTTGTTCTTGCTGAGCCTGCTGGAGTAGCACTACTTTGGGCAGAGGGGTGGGGTGGTAGCTGTAAGGAATAAAGTGTTAAACAACTTCACACACGTTCACCAGATTCCTTCTGCCTCTGCCCATCCTCCTCCCCTGCTTCCTTACCTGCCTGGTGAGCGACTGTGCTCCCCGTGAGTAACCAGAACTGTTACTACTTTTAATGGCAAAAGTTCTATCACCTGCTAATGAAAGTGTACCTGGATCTTCAGCTATGAGCGAATTTTAGCAGCAGTTCACTGATGGCTAATACTAGTAAAGATACAGTAACCAGTCTCCTGGTGATGCAGCCTCTTGCAGTTGTTTTCCTAACTACATAATGAAGCATCCTTTTACATCCCTGCTGTGAGAATGGTCTATTACCTGTTCCCAAAAGGAACAGAAGAGAAATAACACAGGACTTACAAGTATTCACCTGAAAAAATACACCCTGGAGCACTCAAATGAAATAGATACCGTTTGGGGGGGGGGGGGGGGGGCGGGCGCTGAAGAGTGAAAGCAGGGGCAGCATCAAACAGCTGTCATTCTCTTTGTCTTGCAAGTAAAGATTAGTGACTAGAAAAGCAGAATGAGGAAAAAACCTCTAAGAGAGCTAACAGACCTTGGTCCGAACTGTGACAGTTCTGCCTCTCTTTGTTCAAATTAATTAAGAACTACCTAGAGAAAATTGAGTTCACCATACACATGTATTTGCAACCCTCAAAATATAAATTCTTCTTTAGATTACAGAAGCAGGTAATGTGAACGATAAGCATTACCACCACCCCCCAACAGGGTTATTTGTGTAATGTCTGTTTCAATCCTTGTCTGCCTAGGAAATCTTCAGCCCTTGTAATTACAGACTGACAAAATGAATAACAGCTGTGAACTAATCAAAGTAACATTAAGGAAGGATAACTGATCTTTCAGATTTAGGGTCAAGAAGAGCTTTTCTCCCAGTGCAGACTGACATGTTTCTTAAGGATTGTTCACCACTCCCTGCAGTGCAGGTTATGAAGAGACTGCTGCAAATCCTGTTATTTCAAAGTTTTGATCCCATGTGATGCATCCCCCATTGGATCCTTTTAGCCTTCTAGCACTGCTTAATGCATCCTGGTGATAAATGCATGAGTTGGTAAAGGCCATGGGTTATATACAGGGCCTGACTGCAGAGCTGTGCTGTTCCCTGTCTTAGCTATTTCACTGGGTGTATATGACAGTACTAGTCTGAAAAATGTGAGGGAATCTGTGGCAATCAGCAAAAGCTCCCATCAGACACTAAAACATTTCAAAATCAAAGTATTTTCTATTTTAATAGTAAACATAGGTTTGTTGGGGTTGGCCTTTGTCTTTATCTCCTTTTCCACAATTTTCTATCAGAAACAATTTTGATAGAAAACATTTGACCAACCAGTCTCTAGACTGATACTTTCATCAGTGAGAATTCTTTTTTTCCCCCAAGGCTTTCACAGTTCACTTCTGCTTCCTGATATCTGCTATTGAGCTATGGAAAGGTGTTCAGGTCTTACTTCACACACATAGGTAAGTTTCCTACCATAGTTAATACACCCTGTCTGTGAAAGCCTTAAAGTTTTAAATTTTCAGCTAAGTCATGGGGTTTTAGGCATACATTTGCTGGTAGGGCTAAAAGCATCATCATGTCCTGCTTTCTCAGAATGCAGGAACCATTCTGAAAAGCTCCTGGAGTGCCTCAGGATACTGCATGAGTGGAAAATATGTTGCTTTCACCAAACTTTTCATGCCACCTTTCATTAATGGCTTTTTCCAAGGCTTTTTGTATATTTTTCCCTGGGCAAATTGCGAAACAGACTTTTCCCTCCCAGAACTAAAGGCAAGGACACTCATGTAGGATGCAGAAGCCTCATACACATCTACAGAGACCAAACAAAGGCTTAGGCTTGGCTCACCTACTTATCAGCAGCCCCTGAAATACCAGACTATTAATCATTCCTAAGAATGCTGTGTTATCCACAAGCAAGCAGATATTGTCCACTCATTAGATTATTCAGCTAAAGTTGATGGGTTTAAACATTGCAGCTCCCAGTTTCCAATCCAACCCCAAACTGAGCAGCTGAATCCACCATCCAGCAGTTTGCGCCGCCTTTTAAGCTAGAACAAACCCTGTGTAGTTTGTTGTAAAAGGTCCTTCCACAGTGAGTCAGCACCGCATGTTACAGACCTCTCCAAAACACACATGGCTGCTCCGTGCCACTGCCTCTACAGCTGGCCTGGGCTTTGAGCTGGCAGCCGGGACATTTAACCCTGGTTCAGTACTTCATTTTATTCACAGACCTGATTTCTAAAGACAGCATTTAGGTTTCTTCCTTTTAGCATTTCCTTGTAAATCAGTCCCATGTCAATGCAGGGGACTCCAGTTTTCTGTCCACTTACTCCAAAACACTGAATGCAGCAATGGAAGCCACGTGATTTGTCAGGCACTTCTGAACAAGTTCTTCAAGACTGGAACATTCTAATTATAACACTGGAAAAAGCATCCGTTAAGAGGAAACGTTGCCAGCATTGTGAGGCAACAGAGGAACCATTTCTTTAAATGTCCTTCTCAATTCAAATTAGGAAAATTAAATTCTTGGTATCAGTTTTGTCTACAACATGCCAACATAGTTATGCATGCATGCACGTGTGCACATGTGCACACAGACACAAAAAAATCACATATTGATTTATGTATGTGTGTGTATGCATAGGCATACATATACATATTATATATGTATACTTAGAAATACGTATTTTATATTTATCTGTATACACACATAATTATATGCATGTTTATAGCGAGCCTGTTAAAGATGGGTCTATTTCTGCCTGGCCACTGCCTTCAGGAAAAGCTATAGAGCTGTGGGCTTCATTCCCTGAGATGTGCACATCCCACATGGCTTTTGTGGTGGAGATTCCACATCCAGTAACTGTCAAGAGCTGTTAGAGAGGGCACGAAATCCATGCTGCATCTGACAGCACAGCAGTCTCCGGATAGCTGGAATCACAATCGATAGCTAACAAATGGCCATTCCACTTACAGTATAATGAGCCCCGTCTGAGCCTGCTTTTCCCACAGAGATGTAGGCACTAATTCTAACACCATTAGCTCCTTTAGCTGGTTGTAATGACAGTTAAAACATGTAATACCATTTAAAACACAGACTGTAATTTCTTTTTCTCTGTTCAGAATTTGTACTTGGCCAGCAAATGGCTTAACAAACTGGTTTTGGAGACTTTTTTAATTCCCAGCTGTCCCTGGAGGATTTTTTTGTTTTATTTTATTATGCAAAAAGTCACTAGACTAGCATCTATTTTGGCTGCTCTCAGAAACATTCTTCCTTCCAGTTGAAAGAGAGTGCATCTCGCACTAGGTACTAAGGAAGCACTCTGAACAGTTTCAAAGTCACTCTCACTAGCTTCCTCATAAGCCTTTGCAGCTCTGTGGAGTTGGATCAGTTCACTAGGCTGAACTTATTGTTTTCCTTTGGTAGTATTTTAGTTCTGGGTCAGATAATGCACTGGCAATCTCTAGTTTCTCCAGTTTCAACTGCAGACCTTTAAATTCATGGTGAGATAGGAAATAGTACACATGGTACATTAGATCTATTTTAAACCTAACTCCCTTCCGAGGGTCAGGCTCAGCCCTGGCTTTTAGTCTTGACTGTGCTTTTTGTCGGGTTTTTTTGCTGGTTTTCCATCACATACGAAATGTAAGAATGAAAATCTGAATCTTCCTGTGATTAGGTTCTAATCACTATCCTATTATCAGAGTGGCAGTAACATTTCCTTCTTTCTTCTCTTCACTTCCAGCTTGGTGCTGACGACCCGCTTGCTGTCGGGACACAGGCTGTGCACCTCTCAGGCTGCAGGGGGTTAGAGCCCAGGTTTCCCCTCTTCTTCTGCCCACTCCTGACTGTAGCTCCTAATCATGGTGTCTACAAGCCAGGAGATGCAGCAGCTCATGTGGGATGTCACACAGAAAGGAACCAGAAACTGAGGACGGTGTGCATATGCTCAGCAATGGTTCCCCAACACCCACTGGAGCGACCACCCTGGCACAGCTGAACCCAGACTGAGGTCCAGAGGGGGGATGCAGCCCTGCAGGTCTGGGGCTCCTGGGGTGCCTGCAGCCTCTCACTGGGGCTGGGGCCAGGGGGATGGGCTCCTTGCCTGCAGGAGGGCTGTGCTGGGGAACAGTCTGTGCAGGGCCTGCACAAAAGAGCTGCAAGAGGTCAGCAGGTTGCACAGCATCAGGGGTGCCAAAGGGGAGACTGGATCTTCTCTGAGACCCTGCAGTTTCACCAGCACAAATCCCAAGGGGTACTGAAGGAGGGGCAGGCAGAGCCTGTGCTTACGTTGGGAAATTGAGTCTTCTCTGATGCTGAAGGCTGGGAGCTTGTGACTTCTGGCACTAGAGGATGCATGGGGGATGAACAGAGGATGTAAGGTTCTGTGTGCAGTTACAAGGCTGGAATCACAGAGGTATGGTGGGACAGCTCACACGACTGGAGTGCTGCCATGGATGGATATAGACTCTTTAGGAAGAACAGGACAGTATGGTGAACCAGGTGAGTTGACCTTTACGTGATAGAGCAGAGGGGACATTTGGAGATCTGCCTTGGCACTGGTAATAAGTGAAAAAGTAAAAGCGATCTCATTGTGGTGGGCATCTGCTACAGACCTCCTGATCAGGAATAAGGAGATAAGGCCTTCTTCAGACAGCTGGAGCCTCTTGCTCACAGGCCTTGGTTCTGAGAGGGAACCTAATCACTTCAACATCAGCTGAAAGGGCAGCACAGCAGGGCACAGGCAACCCAGGAGGTCTCCGGACTGTGTTGATGGTAACTTTCTGACACAGGTGATTCAGAAGCTGATGAGGGGAGATGCTCTGCTAAACCTCATACTTACAAACAAGGAAGAACTAGTTAGATATGTGGAGGCTGGGGGTGGCCTTGGCTGCAGTGGCCAGGAAATGATGGAGTTTGGGATCCTAAGAGCAGAGAACAGAGCAAAAAGAAACACAACTCTGGACTTCAGGAGAGTAGATTTCATGGATCTTCTTAGAAAAACATCATGACATACAGCTTCAGAGAGAACAGGGGTTCAGGAAAGCTGGTTGATTTTCAAAGATGCCTCTTCCAGGCTCAAAAACAGTCTATCCCAGGGGTCCTCAAACTTTTTAACCAGGGGGCCGGCACGCGGGTGCAGTGGCAGGCAGTCATCTGCGGCTGCTTGGTTTCCCCCCCCAACCCCCGGCGGGTGGTTCTGTAAATACCAGGGGGCGGATTGAGGACCCTGGGGGGCCGTATCCGGCCTGCGGGCCGTAGTTTGAGGACCCCTGACCTAGGAGAACTGGAAGAAAGGCAACGGAAATGAGTCAGAGGTCTTGCTGCAAAAACCCAGGAGAATTTGCTGGCTGTGTGGGCAGAAGCTGCAGATTTTCATCACAGGATCTTTCCTGCTGACGGCCGCCGGCAGCTCTGGGCAGCCACACTGGCACGTGCATGTCCCAGGCAGCATGGCTGGCCCGGCAAGGCTTCTTCAGCGCTGCCTGTGACAAGAAACATTTTGAAGCCAGCATTGTAGAGTCTGATAAATCGTTTATGACCAGACATGCGTTTTGTAGTTGTTTCTGACTTTCAGCTTGCATTTTGATTGACAGACCACTGTGTGAGCTTGGAGAATGGCTTGTATTAGCCAGTGTTACTAATTATACAAGAAGAAGAATCAGAGCAGACAGCTATGATCTTGCCTTCAGGCAATGGCCTCATTATAATAAAGAAGAAAGATAGCAGGAAGGTCAAGAGATTCCCCAAACTCTGATACCTCCAGATTATTTTCAATAGGACAATTTATTTATGCCTTTTGATTTTTGTTTGGAGGGCCAATTTTTTTAAAAGGTGTGGAATTTCTTTTTTATTTATGGTCTCGACTCTTTGGCGAAGCTGGAGCTGGGTGCCTGCAACCTAACAGGCATAAATTTAAAGGCAATATTTAAAAGCCTGTAAAAAGGTAGCCCTGAGACTCTCTCATGACCCGTGAATAACAAGGTAGTGTTTGCACCATATTTAATATGAAGATCGTGACCAAGCTGTTAACCTGTAGTAGTGGCCACTGAGTAAATGTGTCACTTAGTACAGAAGACACAGTAAATCTGTGAAAACAGCGCACAGTATGTGGAGTGGCTTCTCATCTGCAAGCTAAGATAAATTAAAAGTTATTCGTCAGTGTGGTCTTTATTCCTTCTAACTTTGGGACCTTCTAAAGCACAATTTCTGAATCCTACCTCATATCTTTACCCTGGTGATGGCTTTTTAAAAATTTTTTGATTGGTGACATTTTATGTCAAATGATGCACTCCTGTGTTTTTTTAATCATCAAATTTTAATGTCATTTAATTTCTGCTAATTCCATATGACAATAATGGCTACCACTCAAGTACTGACTGTGGTTGAAAAACACATTAACAGTACAGCTGAAAATTGAGAACTTAATAAGCAAACGCCCATTCTAATACCCTGGCCTAGGAAATCTGACGTTATATGGTTTAATGTCCAGCTACAGTTTCCTCTTTCTCAGTCTGTTATGTATATTTACAAACTTATTCACACTTCTGTTTCTAAACTGAGGTCTGCAGGCCGCCTCGGGTCCAGTTTGATTTTAAATGTGTAGTGTACCAAATTCATTGACAAGACAGTCAGGTTAAGTATTGCACACTTATAAGTGAGTGATCATTGTCAAAGATTTAAGAAAGAGTTTCAAAAATGTAACACTGAAATTGAGCTGTGTTATTCTGAGACCTACATATGCATCACAGAAAATGTAGCAAAAGTGTCCTCTTGTAGGCTGCAGATAGGTCTCAAACGTTTCTTTTTTTAATATCCACTTAAGTTCCTTTCATGTCAACAATTTAAGTATTTCTCTTCTTCAAACTGATGGATTAATGTATTTCATAAATGTATGAATACACTTAAATGAGCAAGTTACAATGCTGAATTGCAGGCTTTATAATTTACTATGTTGCCCAGCATTGTATTTCTATTTTACCTGTTATCAGTAAGCAGACAGATTACAGCTCCTCTTTTTGAATCTTTTGCTTATGTTCCCCGAAGGCCATCTCTTAACACTCGGCAACATGGCATTTGTTAAACACAAAAGTCAGTTTCAGCTCTGACTTTTACTCAAAAAAGGACGGAAAACTTTTACAGCTGGACTTAGCTATAGTAAACCTTGAACACATCATCATAGACAAGATACTTCAACTAGAAAAGATGAAGTCAACATATTTGGAGAGAACTAAGTTATGTTCACATGCTGAAGGACACTCCTACATTTATCAGCATTGAACAAAAGGATAACAATGTCTGGCTCACCAAATGTGTTCACTGCCCATAACACTTTCCTAAAGGTGTCAGTCTAACTGAAGAGACTTTGAGTTACAGAGCAGGCTTTTCTCTGATGTTTTTCAGCTTCCAGGGTGACTCTCAGCAGACACATCTCTGGATAGAAATGGGCAGTTTCTCCAGTTAGATGACATCCCATATATGTCTTCTGCCTATGTACTTTCCTGTATTTCCTCCATTAGGTCACTCTGATCCAAACCTAGATCTATAGAAAGACTTACCCATTTGAAACCTGAGCTTTTGCTTTCACTATGTCTCATAAAATCCATAGCTCCAAACCAGGCCACTAAACATATATATATTTTATAATTTTTATTTATTTATTTATACAGGACTTAAGCTAGGATGCATAAAAGCGCATGTATGAACTAAGAGACACATAGATTAATTATTAGGAATAAAGCTGTGGCCAAGATGCCAAACAATCTTTGCAATTCTTTCACTGCTCTGCACTACAGGGAAAAAACTTTGCAAAATTCAGATTCACAGATCTGACCAATTCATCTCACAAAGATCTTTCTTTGCTTTCACCTGGGAAGTGGCAGCTTCTTTCTAGCCCTTGCTCAAGTCAGTCAGATGTATTTCAAAGTTTAGAAATCTAACTTTTCATGCTAAAAATGCAAATCCCATTTGCTCTCGTATGAAGTTCAAATGATGTAATTCAGAACATATGTGATGAGTGATCAGAGGATGATTTAGCATCAGGTCTGGCTGCACTGGTAATCTGTTTTATCCTTTCTCTCAGGGGTTTCCAGCTTCAATGAACAGTTTAAAGCCTGTTGCATTAAAAGAAACCTGTATCAGCGCACTGATTTATTTTAATATGATAGGCTACATATTACAGAAATGTGAGTTCCCTTGAAAAACGGTGAGATGCATTTGCAAAAGTGGCAAGAATCCTAGTGATGGGCCTAGTAGCAAGACAAGAGAGCTACCAGCACATCCAAGACAAACCCATTCCTCTCTAAGTCACAGTCCTCAAATTCTAGGCTCTGATTTGTCCTATGTCCATTATTTTTCAGATGTTGCTGAAGGAACCCAAATTTCTCAAATTCACAGGTACGCTTACCACATTTTGCTGATGTTTTCCCTTATGGGATTGTTAGGGGGTTTTATTTACCAGGCCTGAATGGCTGCTTAATTTGTTTTTCTAGTGTCATTAAGGTGACAGAAATATTATGGATGCAGCCACCTCCCATCATCTGTAATAGTAATTGTATCATCTTCTCCGTATCTCCTCAGGCAGACTTCCCTGTACATCTTCTCTGTACTAATTTACCTTTATTTATAACTTAAAAACTTCTCACTCTCAGGATTGACAGTTTAAGTAATCACCCTGAATATGATTGAAATCAGCAATGGTTTGGGGCAGAATATACTAATGTATGTATTAAACAGAGCTGAGCAATCTTTTCATAGCTAATAATTGAGGTGCTGCATGTGAGGCATTTACCTGTTTTGTAAGGTATTTGTTAGTGTATTCCTATCCTTCCTAAAGCAAGTTCATTACCACAAATTGTTCAAATGCATGTTGTTATATTTCAAGTAATTTTTTAATTATTTCATTCTGTATTTAGCTATTTGCCATTTTTTTTTATTTTCCATTCAAGGTACTGGCAAATGATCCTGTTACCAAAGTCCTGCATACCAAGAATTCTAGCATGAAACTTAGGTTCTCTTTCCTACAAAGTACTTGAGAACCTGAGCCACGTAAATCTACTTCATACAGTAGGCCTATGCGAAAACTGAGATTTGAGTAGAACATTTTGTATCTCAAGTAGATCAGCAGCTAAGAATGCTGCAAAGTCCGGAGAGATTCATCCCCATTTGAATCACTTCTAAATTCAAGTCAGATTATACAATTTGAAAATGCAAAAATAAAAAATCTATACCTCTCATCTAGTGTGAATGTTCAGCTAAGAATGCTCGTAAAAGAGAAAGCAGTGTTAGAAAGTAATTGTAATACAGAAAGATTGAAAAAAAAAAAAAAGATAAAACAGACATATGGACTTTCTGAAGTGGTTCATTAAAACAATAGAAGGTAAAAGAATGAAAGAAATGTCATGAGATATACTTGCCTAGGTTTCACACTCTACTACCATTTGATATAATCTAAATGCCACAAAATCCTTTTGTGAGATCAAATGGAGTTGGCAGTGACCGGGAGAAAAAAATGACATTGATGAAAAGTCCCCACATTAAGTGTAAATAATTAAGGAAGACCTTGACCTGAGGACAGATAGAACCTCACATAAAAAATTATACAAACTGGATCATAACTTAAGAGGTACCTTTAATAGATATTCATCATGTGTAATTGTTATAGATAGGAATATCACAATTATTCATAATGTCATACAAGTGATTTCTTCAAATATGTTCCATCTTTTATCAAGACAAAATGTATTACTATTGTACAACCTAACTAGGTGAAAAGTATCCACTGGGAAACGGTAGGCTAAAAATATAAAAACATCCCTATGTGGCCAGATACAACATTCACTGACCAGAGACATGGGTTTGCCAAAAAGTGGAAGTACATACCAGCAATGTATGGTTTCAGATGTCCCTGATCCAAAGATTCAAAGTGGGTGCATCATGATACATTTTTAATGCAACTTGATGTATTGCTCTTGTGGATGTGTTTTGTTCCTTTCTAAGCTCACATATATTTTCAGTATCCATAACTTCAAGTTTATCTGCTTAATGATGTTTTGTGTGGAAAAATATTCCTTTTCTGCTTATTTCTGATAAGCCTGCTTATAATTTCATACAGGGCCATCTTCTGAATACTTTCACCTTCTCCATGCCATTAGTAACTGTTTAGAGTTTTCAAAGCCAAAACATTTAATCTGTTTTGTTTTTCCTTAATCCAAGTTTCTCATAACATTTTCCAATCTTTTTTTTAATCTTTTCTGGATCTACAGTGTGTGTGTGTATATATATATATCTATGTATAATGTTTGTTGTCTGATTTTTAATTCAGTAAGGGACAGTCTCTCTTGTCTACTTACAGCTTAATTTCCTTAAGAATTTTGGTGAGTGAAAAGATTCTTTCAAATCCAGATCTGCTGAATTCCTCCCCTTTAACTAATTCCTCCCCTCAAATGATTCAAAGATGCATGAATAAGAGACATCTCCTTAGAAAAAAAAAACATGTTCTTAATCATATACTTTCTCTGTGTTCTATTCTCACTGTTTTTTGCTGTAATTTCTCTTATAGCTTCAAAAAAATTCCACTGGTGGAAACAAATCAGTATCAGAAGTGTCGTCTTTTTTTTTTTTCCCCCTCCCAAAAAAACCTCTATTCCTCTGTATCGAGTTATACCATAATGATAACTTTGGAAAATTCTTATTTCAGTTTCTGTAGAACTCTTCAGGAAAAACCATCTGGCCCTGCAGTTTATCATCCATTTTATCAGTTTGCACTTAAGACTCTTCTTCTGAAAGTTCAATTTGAAACAGTTTCTTAAATTCAACCCCTGTGAAGATGAGTTTCAATGTGGGAACCTCTCTTGATCTCTTTTGTAGCAAATGCTGGCACAAGGGATTCATTTAGCTTTTTTGCTATGGCCATATTTTTGTGTTTCTTTATACCTCAACTGGGAATCAGCAATACAAGCCGGCAAAATTTCTGCATTTCTTGTTTTTGAGAAACTGTTTAGTATTTGCTAGTGTTTCTAGCAAGTTCTACCTCAAAATAATTTTTGGCCTGCCCTATGATGGCCTTATGTTTAACTAGAGAGTATTTATGCTGCCTGCCAATTTTCTCATATGGACAAGTCTTCAACTTTTTTCTTAAGCATGCCTTTTACTTCTAACAGCCCCTGTGGTTAATGATGCTAGAATTTTGTTTAGCATTTTAATTTTACGTGTTCCTTTCAGAATCCTTTCTTTTGATAAGCAACACATACTTACACACTTTCACTGTCATGTCTGAAAAAAGTCTTCGTGTTACCTACAAGAATTTCATACTTTTCCACACTCTTATTAAGTCCCTTTTAATCAGATCACCTGTTTCTCTTCCTATAAGAGCCTGTAAGGCTGTTGAATGTTAGAGAAACTTTTGTAATTATGCCTTGAACTTTGTTCTACCTGTTGTTCAGGACTTAATCAGGAGTAGCTTTTTTTTTTTTTTTTTTTTTTTAGCTTTTCAAAATAACTGTTCCAAGAAACAGTTGTTTATGGTGCCTTGGTGCCTAAAATTATTCTGTGGCACACTCCACTGTGATCAGTATACTACCTGTGCATGACATAAATTAAATTTCCTGCTGTTACTGGGGTTTTCCTTCTCATAAGTACACAGATTTCCTTTAACATGCCATAAGTATTGCCCCTATTTTTTTGGGTTATCCCAACTAATACCATAGGCTAATACCACATTCATTCTCCTTATGTCTGGGAATTCAGTCCTGGCAATTCAATCTCTCAGGATTCTGTAGTTCTCATTACATTACTCAGCTTTGTTTTCTCTAAGGTATAGCATCTGTCATCAATACAATTTATTTTATCATTTGATCAAAAGGTTTAAAACATATAAGGAATTGCAATGGACAGAGCTCAGGGTTAGAGCTGATCAGGAATTTTAAACTATGATTTCTTGTATAAATTGCAATTTTTTTACATTTAATTAGTTTACTATCATGTTTAATGAAATGTTTATTGAAAGAATGTTCTCAATTTCTAAAATTCTGACTAAATCTAGGTGAAAAAAGTAAAATGCTATTTCATAATGAGCAAGACAAACACATAAAACTGGCTATGCTAAACCTTGCTGTATCTAATAAATCTCAATACACCTACTTCAGACCCAAGTCATACACTCTGGTGCCCTCTAACTCACATATGTGTCTTTATTTCACCCTTTGGCTGTTCTATTACACCTCTCTATACAACAGGGAAAAAAATGAAATGTCAGAAGATGGTAGTACTTGAAAATTTCTTCTTACTTTGGTCTTTCCAGGGTTTGATTCCTAACTATGCTACTGACTCCCTATGCCATTTCTCTGTCTCTGACTTCTAAGGGCTTTGAATTAGACCCTATATGTATATAAGGCAGAGAGAACAGAAAATTGCCTAAATCGTTGTGGAGAATATTAAATAGCGTGAGTCACATGGAGTGTCATCTTAATTCTGCATTTCTGGGGAGGTTTTTGGAGGTTAGCCTAATAGACCTAACTACTTATTACTTACTGTAAAGGAAGGTGGTGGCAATATTTACTTGGGCAAAAATTTAGTTCTATTCTATTGCTTGTATATGACTCATATAGGTGTTAATGATATTCATCCCCTAATTTTTGCAGGGGATCTGTTTTACAAAATATTTTAATACCTCAATATGCATAATAAAAATATTATTGTAATTTATTCCTTCTGGGAAAAACACAGTCCTGCTTAGTCATTGTCCTAAATTTTCTCTAGATATTCTGAACAACTGTAAAGTAAGTTTAAACTGTTCCTAAATCCGAATTAACTCTATCTTGTATTCACTTGGCACTAAGGGCACAATCAATTTTTTTTCTTGACTAGAAACTCAGAGAGGCAAATGGAATTAGTATTGATGGATCTAGGAGGGTTTCATTACTCAGTGTTGCTGAGTGGTACAAGGGCTCCATGGATAGAACCAGGAAAGGTCAAGATTGACTGGAGACTGAAATCAGGTTTTTGAAAGGAGAGGTGGTAGTCAATGTGAATCACGTGGTCCAATCAACAATTCTGTTGTGGGTGATTCTGGCAGTTTGATGCTATTTAAAATGTAATACTTAACACAGCCACAGAAGAGGGTCAAGATTGCTTTTCACATATTTCCTTAGAACAGTTTGACATGTGGTTGGTTTTGTAAGCTCTGCCTAAAATCTCTTTCACTATAATAAAACAAAATACATTTATAAGGTAGCATGAGGTTCGTTTCAGCTAATAATATGACACAATTCATTTTTTTACGTGAACTCTAAATCA
Source organism: Falco peregrinus (assembly GCF_023634155.1). Taxonomy (NCBI): domain Eukaryota; kingdom Metazoa; phylum Chordata; class Aves; order Falconiformes; family Falconidae; genus Falco; species Falco peregrinus. Next base: position 40,440,099 of record NC_073725.1, on the reverse strand, counting down.
GCAAATTGTGTAAGCACGCTTCTGTATACATGCCCATTCAGGAAAATTCTTGAGCATATGCTTAGCCATAAATATGCAGTACAATCCCCCATATCTGTAGGAAGTGAATATATGCCATATGCTTTCCTGACAAGGGTTGGCTTTCCAAATTTGACCCTATAACATGTTGCTCAAGATAAATAAGCATCTGGTTCATAAATGGCTATTTTAAAAATGTCAGTGTTGACAAATAATAATTGAATAAGTGAAGGTCCCCTGCAAGTATAACATTTCTTTTAAAAATGCATTGGTAGGAATAAATAAAGTTTATATTCTTATCTGCCTTCTGTGAAGCGTTCAAAATCCTGTGATATTTAATTTTGTCTTAAGGCCCATTAATCTAAATACAGGAATTATGGAAATTAACTTTAACATTCTGCCCATCTTAAACCGAGAAATTAAATACCTAATCCTCCTGTAATGTAGCTTTAGTCATCAGTACCTTTCTGTACAGGGGTTTTTTTGCTAGAGATACCTGGGGACTAGGTGAGAATAGTTTTTTAGAGCCTCAGGGTGAGGAGGCTGCTCTCCTCTGTTTGTACAGCTGGGCAGACAGTGTTCCTGACCAGCCCCTGGTGTGTTTCTGCATGGAAAGGTGCTGAAGACTGCCTTCAAACTTGGCTCTCATCTGCAGGCAATCACAGACCTTGTTAAAGCTTTGGAAAATGTTCAGCACCTTTTATATAAGCTAAATGGATGAAACAATTAGGCTCCTTTGTGTAGTAAGATAGTTGAAATAGGCTTGGAAACTCTGAACAGAGAAGGCACTTTTTTTTCCTCCTGCCTTAGGAGAAGCCAGACCTCTTGTGTACACTATAAGTAATCAGCACCAAGAGAAAGTGACAATACAAGCCAGGCATTTTTCTTCTCAAGAACAAGCTGGCAAGAACCCAGGTAGTGACTCAGGTCAGAGACATGAGTACGCTAATAATGTATCTTTTGAAAATGCTTACTGGGCTCTGCTTCTTCAGTTTCCCAATGACAATTCAACAAATTAAAGTGAGATTTTGATGATTCATATTTATGTGCTAAAGTACAGTAATACACCAAGAAAATCTGGCTCCTTGAAGAGAGAAATCAGCTTTGACAGTAAGAAGCATATTCTCCATCTAATATGTAGCAGTTACGACAGAAAACACAATAAATAGAGAGAGGGGAAATGAGTGCTTGAGAGGCTATAGTTTTCCAAGGTGAAGGTTTTTGGCGGCAATACTGGCCTAAAATGTTCCTGCCATCAGTATCTCCCTTTCAGCTATATTGGCACTATGACCTTGATTCAAGAAGTGGTATGGCTAAAACTAAATAAAAAGAAATAAGCTCTTTGCTTGAGAATTTTCATGCCAGAAATTTTCCATTCCTCAGTCCAGCTCAGAGACAGAATCCAGTTTCTGAATACCAGGGGGTATACAAAATTGTCATCTACAGTACATCGTGCAAACTGTAGAGGGATTCACACCAGAACCACACCTGTACTACACTCTAAACTGCTAGTGTAGATGCACTCAGAATGGCTGAGCTTGATTCTCTCCCAGATCTCTCCAATCTCATCCAAAGCTAAATAGTTTCCTGTGAGCAGAGATCCCTTATCCCATATGTTATTTTGATCAATAAAGAAACTAATGCATGAAACACCTCAATATATTGTATTACTAAGTGGTTAAGAGGAATACTGACTGCAAAGCTTAGTGTCACTCTATAGCTGCTTGATAACCCATGAGACAAACACATCATGAGAGTAAGAATTTTCATTACATATTAGGAATTCTTTTCCGGCAGTAGAGGAAGCCTGTGTTAAAGTTGTAATCTACCATATTTTAATGCATTATATAGTCAATATGCATTTAATCATAAAGGTTTTATAACACAGAAACCTTAACAAGAATAAGCTATGGCAATGCCAGTATTGTCATAATACACACCATCAAGGCAGAAAAGGTAAATCCCTCTGTCTAAACAGGTATCAAGGTGCTGCAGTGATTCTTTTTTATTTCAGATTGAAACAATACACCTATTTTTTTAAATTTCAGGGAATGCAGTACCAAACGATGTTATGTGAAAGACACACCTGAATTCTGAGAATACTGCACGTGAAAAATCCATCAATGTCACTGTCAAATTGCTGACTTGATTTGTTGGTTTGAATTTGGGACAGATCACAGTGTGAGTAAAGAATGAACAGTTCTGGCAATGAACAAGTAGAAGAGGAATTAAGGCTTAAAAGCTTTAAGCTGAAAAAAGGGATGTTTTAAAAGACACCTTGAAAATGTGATCCCAGTTGAGTGTCTAAGGTGCATTATGCTGAGAGGCTGGAAAAGCAGGAGAGGGGGAGACCATAATAGTGATCTGGATGGTGGCATTTGTGATCTGATACTCCTCTGTAGTTCCTATAAACTTAAATAAAGCTTAGGAGGTCCAGCTGCACTGGGAGATGTTACCTTATTTTTGGAATTTTACACTGCAAGCTCACAAGCAATCTTACCACAGAAAGGTGGTAGGAAAATGCCAGTCTGTAAGGAGACCACAGCCCAGCTCCCATCCTGGCTCCAAGGAAACAAAAATCTTCCACACCCAGAAATTTAATTCAACTGTACTGGTGGCCTGAAAACGTTTTGTAAACAGTTCTGTTAATATTATTGCTAAACACCCCCTAAAATATGAAGAATTAAGCTATTTTTTAAGAACTTTGGAGTAGCAACAAGAACAGCATCACCTCTGAGTAATGTTACCCTGCCCTTTTGGATTCTGCCTTTTACAGTATTTGGGCTGCTAGGGCTGCAGTGGGATGGCAGGCTTTTTTGGGGCTGAATTATTTTTTATGTTAACAGCAAAATGTTTCTACAGCAATCAATTTTTATCTTTTATTCTAAAATAACATAAATTTGGAAGGTAAGATATCTGAAACCTAAAAGCTAAACAGTGCAGAGGACAGCCTGTACCAGGAGCTCAATGGCTGAAAATGGACATGGAAGGACTGTTCCACAACTTAAAACTTATATTAAATCCATACTTAGCACCACAATACAGGGTTTGGCTTTTAAGAAATGGAAGGTGACATGGTTTTGGAAAGCAGGAATCATCTGTAAACAACTTGGCTTTTTGCCACAATTTGACTTTTTATGGATATCTTTGATAGTAAATTTCACTGTTCCAGAGATCAAAAAATTACTTTTCGCATAATAGGTTTTTTATTAACTGAGTTTTCTTACACTGTTTTGTATATGAACTCTGATCCAAATCAATACATACATAAGCTCTTTCAGTGTTTGCAAGAACATAAACAACTGGCTGATGAACAAGTCAGTCATGTGATGCCAAAAAATTGCAGTAAATGGAAGACAGCAAATAACATGGTTTATGACTTGGAAATAATACATTTTTACTTATTATTTTCTGTCTCAGTGTGCAATACCCCTGAAAACAGAAACACTGAGTTTTGCAAGTGAGACTGAAAGATGGGTTCTCTTCTAAGTTGTTTAGGGCTGTTATGGGTCCAGACTACAGGACTAAAATCTATAATGGACATGCTAGAAGGATATGACCTCTCTGGGCACTGTACCCGGGCAAGGTGAGTAGAGTGGGTCACATGATGGTGACAGACTACTCCAACAATCCAATGACCATCAGAGAAATGTGAGATGGCAGGTGAAGGACCATCAGTCCTAAGTAACAAGCCAGGTCCACCTACCATTGCTATAAGTAGGGCCTTGAGACCACATCTCTAGAACTAGATGTTCCTCAGTCCTATCCCACCACCTCAGTCCCAGGCAGACAGCACCAGGTCCTGTCCAGCTGGGGGAAACAGCAGGGCCTGTGGTGGTGGGTGAAGTTGTCTGGAGGCAATATCCAGACCTGCTTTCAAGCTGAAAAATGGATGGCATTCAGTCTGAAGGTTCGTTTCTTGCTGTAGGTCAAAAGGGAGCTTAAGCTACACCCACAAGACAACGCAGCTACTCTGTATTAGCAGAGCTCTGAGACAGAACTCACATGCAAGTGTCAGCTGGTGCTGCCAATTCTTGATTATTCAATCACAAAGCTATTGCCAAAACTGTGGGAGCAATGTAAGAGTTGTCATGAAATCTGATCCTGAGAAGTATCAGGAACCATTTGCTGCCCTTAACTCCCACTGGAAGCTAAAAGACCTTTACCACTTCTGAAGAAAATACTGCAGGACTTCCTATCTTTCACAGCACAAAGCACTACAGAAAGGCAAAAATGCATTTTCAGTCCAAAACTGGGGGGCAGAGAAACTTTTGCTCATAGCAAGGTTTTGAGCTGGAATCTGATTTTCTGACTCTGAAGCACTGAGGAGTGAATTAACTAGAGTAATGCTGCTAGAAGGGAACTCAGCTTCTCACTTAGCACATCCTTTGCAGAACTCCCTGGGTTTTGTTAGGTGATGGAAGTAGCAGGTTGTGTGTCTGGGCTGAATATAAGTGCAACTGACTACCAGCAGTCCATAAATAAACCCAGCTGGATACTGCAGGGTGACTGAAGAACATGCACTGTGCTGTATCCAATTAGTGCCACAGACCAAGAGGGAAGGGTGGTGAAGGATGCACTTGAAAAGTCCTCTATGTTCTTCCTGCTTCTGGGCCTGGCAATACTTGAATTCGTCTTTGGTGCAAATCCTTGTAGGTTTTTTTGACCTTTGTGAGATTGCTCACAAGCCGCGGGGTAACATTCAAACCTTTTCCTTTTTTTCCATTCACCTTCTCTAAATGAATCTTCCTCACAAAGCTTGGACCAGCTCCAAACAATGTGCGACTGGAGCTATAGGTACTGTCTATTTCCTTGGTAAATATTACAGAGATCCAGAGCAAACAGACAGACAAAAGCAATAATAAAAATTTTAAAAAACCTAATAAAAATTGAAATTACTCCTTTGTACTGCCTGGAATGGAAAAAAAGGAAGATGAGAGGCAGGTAGAAAAGAGTGAACAGACCCAAAACAGTTACTTTCCAGTGTTCGTGTAATGTCCACAGGTAGAGATGCAAACAACACCGCGACCCAGCTCTTTAGTCCCAGTTGCTACTGATAACAGATTATACTGTTTGCAAACACAACACAAACTTAGAAACTATGTGGGAAATAAGGTTGCTACTTACACCCAGTAGAAATCGCAAGCTTTTCACTGATAGCTCAAGAGCAGAAATAGAAGCAAAACTTCCTATGGATTTGTCATTCAGCTCCAGTTAGCAATATGACAGCACGTTAGTAATGGCTGCTTTGCTCATTTCTGCCAAGGGAATTCCACAATCTGTTCTACACGGGCCTCAGATTCCTCCAGGTTAATCTAATGCATGATCTCCAGCCTGAAGAACTTAAATACTCACAGCTTTTCTCCCCAAGAAACAAACATATAATCAAATCTCATGCTTCAGGGAATAAGCTGATGGCTGCAGGCTCTGCAAGGAATACTTCCCCTATTTTATGGCTTTGCACAAATTGTGGGGTTTGCCTTTCCTCTGAAGCATGAGGCATTAGCTACTGCTGGATGCAGAATACCAGGCTTAATAAAACAATGCTCAGAGCTAGCAGTGGCTGTGGGGTTATGTTTTTGTCAGCAGCACACTTTTCTTCCCTCTAAATTCTGAGGTAAAGGAGAACTACTAATTGGCAGCACTGTTTGCAATGGTGTGTCTGAAAGCAGATGCACTGAAAATGACATTACCTGTAAAGCAAGCATGACTGATAACCTGGGGATCGTACCTATGCTTGGAACTTCCTTCAGGATCAGAGGGTCTGCTGCATGTAAATAGAAACACTGCTTTTATGAGCGTTTCTCAAATGAGCCGATCTCTCAGAGGATTTGTTATAGCTCTCCAGTTATTATTTTATGGGCCAGAAACCAGGCTGTCCTTAGAGCACAGAAAGTAATGCAGTTGCTGTTTGGTTTGCAGACATCTGACACAGTACCACAAGTGAATGCAAAAAGCTTTTCCATGGGAATAGGAATGCAGTTGTAAAAATACCTGTGGGCACAGGTGGGCTCTCCTCACCAAGGCTGCCAGCCCTCTTTGTCTCACAACTGATGCTTGAAAGAGAGCAATTCCGACTGCTTTTCACAAAATTAGATTTCATTCCACCATTACCCCTTCTCTATAAATTCTACATGGTGTCAGGACAAAGTGTGGAGCCCAGGAAAGACACTGCAGCTATATTATCTCAAGCAAGGGAAAAACCTTGAATATTTTACAGAACTGAGTGGCCCTGCATATTGTGTTAGTCATAAACAAGCACAATGCGAACTCGCATCTGGGTTCACAGCTTCTAAATATACTGAAACTGCCACAGCAACAGATGAGACTTTCCCATCAATAGCCATTGAGCAGACACTTACTCTGTGATCAGTTTTAGACCAAGAAGTAATATGGCCTTGTCACAGGTAAAGTTCACGATTAGAAATAAACAGCCTTCATTTTAGGCCAATCTTCTTAAAGAAACAAGGGCAATTATTCTGAGAACAACAACAAAAGAGCAGATAAAAGATTTGACCTGCAGGTTCATTTAATAGTTGAGTAAATGGGGTGGGGGGGGTGGGGGGGATGTGCTAGAAAGCCAAGTTTGTTAAAAGAAGACTGCAGCTGAGCAGATTCAAACTATCTCTTCAGCTGCCTTTAAATTGTTTCTGCTTTTAAATTTCACATTTGGTGCAGTTAATTAATCTTCTAGATCCCTTTTGGTTGGCGTCTTTGTAGGTGGAGCTAGGAATAAAACACCTCCTGGAAACTACAACGAGCCTCTCAGGACATTACCTTGTAGTCTTCACTCCCTCTAGGTAATTACTGGAGAGCCTCCAAACACATGGTATTTCAGAGGAGAGACATGGTAACATAGCACATCTCTGCGACAGGCAGAGCAGCTGTCAGGGACCTTAGCTCAGAGATGCTTAATTGAGAAGTGATCACCTTGCATTTCCCCTGCCTAGTCCTTTTATGCATCTGAATGCCTTCCATCCCATAGTTGACGCTGGAAGTTGCACAGGACAGGTGAGGTCCCCATTGTAGATGTGAGCAGTGCCAGTCATGGAGCAGCTCTGCCCCCTGGGTGGAGGTCTGCAGTACACAGGCAAGAGATAATGACAATAGCAAGCAGAAACGATGGACTACATTGTCAAGACACAGCTGAGAGCAAAATGTAGTGGACAATCTAAAGTGCCTCATAATTACAGCATAAGAGTAAGAAGATGAATAAGAACCGTATAAGAAACGTATGCTTTTTAATCTCCCAGTTAAAAGCTAGATGGAATTAAGGCAGCAGCACACAGAAATTGAAATGCAAGTACAATAGTAAGAATCAGGATGTGAAAAACAAAACCAAATGATTTATGACTCTGATTCCCAGGTGATAAGAATGAATATAATAAAAGTAGAACAGTAGAACTAGTTAGACAGGAGAACAAATCACCTTGATACCAATTTGTAAAATAAATAACTTTTCAATAAAAATTGGAACTGGAAAAAAAAGTGTATTTTCACACATAGCTCAGACATCACATAAATGCCAAGTGACATGACAGTTGCTGAAATAAATGCTCTTTTTATGAACAGCAGGGTAGTAAAGCAAGCAAAATAGATGCATAAAATGGGTAAATTTCCAGTGTATTAGTTATTGCTGCCTCTGAGCTGCAGTAAATTACAAACTCATTTTTACCTTTTTTTGTGTTCATGAATACATTTTTGGGACCGGTTTTCCACCCCCTTCTTTCACAACTCCATTTTTTAGAGATTTATATTCTATTTTAAAGTCTATATATAAGAAGTATCCAGGTCTTTTCTATATGAGGGAAGAGGGCAGAAAACTCAGAAGAAACTATTTATTATGCATTTCTGAACTTTCTTTGCATAAATTCTGTTATCTGTGAACACACTACTTCCATAAAACTTGTTTTTGTCTGGATATTTTTCCCCTTATAAATGAAAACCAAAGTAAGTTTTCCTCCAAAAATCACAGACCTACCCACCCTGTGGTTTTCTCCTTTATTTTTCTTTACTTGTTTATAGCACAAAATCACAGTATGTTCTCTTTATTTACTGCTCACTATGCCTATAAATAAAGGATGTAAGATTATCAAGACAGAGTGGACTAGAGTCAAAAAGATGAAAGATTTATTTGAAATACAAGTTGACCGTTCCCAGCTGAAAGGAGGAAACCGGTCAGTGACTGTGAAAGTGAATAGAATAAGTAAGTGCCACAGAAAAAAATTTCATCTCTGACTCTGATTACATCCTTTACCATCCCCCTCAAAAAAATCCAGCAAACCCACACCCTGAAAGAAGAAGTAAGATTAAAGTTAAGGATCTTTAAGTTCAGATATGTCTTTGTTTTCATCACCTGTGTAGTCATTTATATTGGTGCAAGAGATTGTCCTGCTCTGCCTCCATGGGGTGCTCATTTTTGCACTGAGATAAATGAGCATGCAGAGAGGAGAGCAAACAGGAACCACAGCCACAGTTATTTAGTGTGTTCATGAGTTCACATGTACAAATACAAGAGGGGTTAATTACCTCCTGTGCTTGTATATAAGATACTCCTTAAAATAGCAACACAGGAACTCAGATGATAGCAGATGTTTGAAACCACTTAGGTGTAACCAAAGAACAAATGCCATATCTACTCTTATTTTCAAGTCAAGGTGAGGGACCTGAATCCTGTTTAACCACCATCCATTTAACCACCCATCTGCACCTGTTTTCCAGAGCAGATTCCTGATACAGATTCCTTCCATTCCCATGGGTTCTGTGGCTTTGCAGAGATCAAGACATATTACCCAAACTGAATAAATCTTTTTTTAATTTAATTTCTCAATCACACCATTCAAAATATATCCAGAACAGATTAATGCATTATAACTCAAGCCCTATTTAATATAGCTGCCTGATTAATGTGTAGTTCTGTGACTTTTGCATGAAATTCAAAACAGGCGTACCAAATTATTCAGCAAAAGAAAATAAGCCCAGCAAAGAGAAAAACATCCTGCTAACTTTCATTAAAAATCTCATTCACATTGGCACAAAATTAACCAAGTAAAATAAGAAATGTGTCAAACCTTAAGGACTAGATTTTCTTCCTCCCTCCCCTTTCCCCCATCTTTCTGTACCTTTACTCATCATTAAAGCTGCTAAATGAATTAACAGTCCTCTACCCATGGAGCTGATAGAATTGAAAAGGAGAACAGCAAAGTGTAACAACATTTTTAATTCAAAATTTAAAAGAGTCACTAGGAACTCTTTGATGGGTTTTGCAGTGAACACACAAGTCCAGTGGCACCCGAGTCCTGATAGTCAGTGAAGGACATCTCTTTGTTTTTTATTTTCCCAGGCTGTTGAGTAGAAACATAGCTGAGACTTGATCTTAGAGTCACAGGTGGTATCAGTTTTTGGTCACTGTTGATTCAGGCTGACATATATATCTATACCCTATTAGGCACAAACACTGGGCTCTGTTACCCGTATCATTTCAATGCTTAGCAGCCTGAGCTTTTTCTTGCTTGTTTGTTCCTCCAATCTTCATTCTAGTTTGTTATGAATTATAAATCTCACAATTGCAAATAAGAAAGCCCATCTGGGAAAACCGGAGCTTTGCCTGGGTATCATTTGGACTGAGCTTTCAGACTTCACAAGTATGTTTCCATCTTTCTAAACGGGAAATAAACAGCATTGTTGACTGAAATTAATGACAATGAGACAAAAACAATTTTTTTTCTTTGTTGTGTGACTCCAAAAAAGTTATGGTTTATTTTCTCCTGACAACTGGCTATCAATCATGCATGAGTCATGAAATCTTTTCATCGATATGACTGTCAATCACCAGATGAGCTAGATGTAGGAATCTACAGACCTAGTAAAGTTGATTCCCATTACTTTTAAATTCATCAAAGGCTTCAACCACCAATACAATCAATTTTTTTAAACTTTTCTTTTTCTTCTTTTTTCTTTTTTTTTCCCCCAGACCAGATGACAGTTGCCTCCTATATTGTACAAAGAATATTGTTGAGAAATGGAAACTTCCTTCAACCTCCTTGCTTTTAATTATTTTTTAATATGTTTTAGAGAGTTTGATGATCTTTTAATTAGCTGTCTTTAGTTACATCATGCAGTTCATGCCTCATCTCTCAAATCCTGAAGCTATACAGCAAAGCAGCTACTTGATGGGTAGCTTTGTAAAATTCATGATCTGGAATCTACTAATAATGTCTCTCAGGTCATCATTATCAAGATTTACAGCATCATAAGGTCTTAGAGGTAACTTCACTAGCAAAAAGAAAAAAAAAGTTATTTTAGGGTACGTTTGTATGTAAAATGAGATCTCCACTCACTGAAATTCCTGAGCATTAGACAGTGTGAAATACTGGCATATATGTGAAACTTGCAGGCTTTGTCTCCATTACCTATTCTCACATTTAAAATAATTGTCTTAGATATTTCATCTACAATGCAAGAAAAGAAAGAGAGAAGCAGCTTTCCAAATAACATTCTACTTCAAGGATGCATAACGAACTTCCAGATTATCTAAGATTTATAGATCTATCATTTCAGGAAAATATTCAAAATACAGTTCCTTAAAAAGTTTCAAATTTTATTAATTCAGTATTGAGTGATATTAGATGAACAGAACATAAGAGCTGAGCTATTTATGGCAATTGCAAGAGATCAGTTGTGAATAGCATCCATTGTTCAGCAATTGGACATTCTTTAGGAGAGAAGGCATCTTCAGACATAATTCTATTTTGTACTGTGAAGCCTTTTAAATCCAAAGTTTGAAATTGAATAAAAATGGCAAGATAGAGCAATTTCAGTACCTCTAGAACAATCTTTTCAAAACCATGTTCTATTTGGTGTGATGCTGCCTATTAAAAAAAAAAAAAAAAAGAGGAAAAGGACGAAGTGAGAAGAGAATGTGGGTGAAGAAAAATACTTGTTCAATTTCCAGAATCTGATTCAATGGAAATAGCAAATTAGATCATCTCATCTCAGTGTGGTTCCTTATTAGGTGGAACTGCAGTGTCACTGTGAACACTATAAAGGGAAGCAGAGAAAGACTATCCATCAGTAACAGTAAAGGAGGACATGGATAGTCCTTGGACAGCCATTGCAGAATACCTGATTCCTATGCATTGCACATAATCAGACGTCGCTCCCTTTTTATTTTCCTCCATTAGAGATTAGAGACTTGTGCCTAACTCAAATTAGATCTTGTTTTACCCTTTTAAGATCATGATCTCCCATGACCTCCAAAAATAAACTAGATAAGGAATGTACTTCAGAATTGATTTGGAACCTGAGGCCAGATCTAACCAGAACTTTGTTCACACTGATTCGTAGCAGTGTACTCTATGCTGGGATGAGGATTGCCCAGGAAGCATGTGAGGGACTGAAAATAGTTTTATTTCCTCCTCATACCTTTTGTACCCATACAGGTGTCACTCATCAAAGCAGCTGTAAAGGATGACCACTTAAAGAAATATAAATGAGCTTTACTCAAGAATTACTTTTTTTTTACTTATTTATAAAGTCAGTATGGACTTCTGAAGTAATTTCCCCTTGTTTTACTTTAGAAATTCATATTTGGAATTTTGAAGGCTAGAGAACTGGGAAAATGAGATCAAAGAAAAATGAAAGAAAATTAGACCTTTCTTAGCTAAGCAGTTACATTTGTTATTTTTCCTTGACATTATCAGCAACTAACAATCTTCAATGACAGCTTTTAAAAAAAATACTGAAGTGTTAATGCCCTCTACTAGGAGACACTTGAAATCATAAAATATATTCTGTAGGGCCTCTCACAGGCATGACAGCAAAGGCGCATAATGTAGTAACTGATATACCTTTATCTGCAGAAAGAAAGGTGGCATTTTTCTTCTCCTCTTAGTACTTTATCTCTTAAAGGAGTCCAAAACCTGAATGTAAATATCATACAAATCTTAAGTAAATGAGATCAGCTGAAATTGAGTCAGGCTTTCATGCCTAAGATGACTGCTAAGACAACGAGAAATCTTAACCACAATTATTTTGGTGGCATCAACTCTGATAAGAGTTTTGTGCAGCAGTCGTGGCTTCTCATTGATGGTGAAAGGAAGGAGAACAACTATTACATTTGCCCTTCAAGGAAGGCATGACAGGCTAATTTAGGAACAGTTTTAAAAGAAAAGAAAAACAGCTGACAGCCATTGATAGCTACTAAAAAAACCTAAATTAAACACTTGGAGGAGCAAAAGTCATGGACCAAGATCAAGAGAACCAGGAGACTAACAATCCTTCAGGAAGAAGTTGATTTTGGTTAGGTCATTTTTCAGATGAGGGTAGCAAATGTTGTCAGGTGAGCAAGTGGTCTCTGCAGAATTTTTGGATGACAAAGCTTGATCACCAATAGCTCTTCAGTTCAGCTTATCCCAGGGATGCTGATATAGCAGTATGAGAGATCCCTTATTTATTCATAAACAAGTGGCCATGGTCATTTGAGAGTGTGTGGCTACCAACTGCTGTTGGCACTTTGGAACGGATATGTGGCTCATGGAGACAGATGAACTGGTGTGGGGAATTATCCTCAGCTGGCAGCCAAACACCCACCCAGCTGCTCACTCACTCCACCCAGCAGGGCAGAAAGGCTAAAAATAAGACAGCAAGAACAGTTGTGGGATGAAATAAAAACAAGGGAATCACTTACCAATTACTGTCATGGGCAAAACAAACTTAGCTTGGGAATTTAGCTTAATTTATTGTTAATTCATGTAAATAGTGGAGTATGTATTCAGGTATTAGGAGAAAAAAAACCAACACACACACACACAAACACATTTAAGCATCCCTGGTGGGCTCAGCTGTTTCTTGTGTTGGGTTCATTGCAGAGCCAGCTGTAGCCATGTGGAATGGGCTGTGTCCAGTGTGGGGCCAGCCCCTGGCTCCTTCTCACAGGGGCCATCCCTGCATCTTGCCCCCTACCAAAACCTGGCTGCCTTCACTCAATAAAACCAGTAAGGGTGAACTGATGGAGGTGACAAAAAAAGACAGTGCTATAAACTTTAGTAATAACCTGAGCTCTGAGATTATTGGCAGACAGATCCCAAGTTCCTCTCACCTCCTTCCCATAACTAACCTCATGTACCACACCTCAGGCTCCATCAATGGAAAATGCTAATTCTTTGTATTCTGAAGCCTTTTACTGGACATCATGGCCATAGAAAAGAATGCTTTGATTATTATTTATCTGGGCTCAGACTGATGGTGCCATGTCACCTTTCAGGACACCGGAAGGTGGGCAGAAGATGATGCGAAAGCAATCAGTGGAAGGCTGTAGGTAATAGAGCAGTAACTATGTCACCCAACTGCCTTCAGCTGGCTGCTTGGCCTCGATGAGAACAAGGAGGAAAGAGAGCATCACCAAGGAGCTGGTGGGAGGAAATTCAGAGATCTGAATGGATTTTCCTCAGAAGGCAGCAAATAATTTTGTAATTCATAGACAACATTAATCAAGTATAAGGCCTGATCCTTCACTTTGTGCACCAAATTCTTAAATAAATCATTGGGCAAAAGAAGTTCTCAGCAATATCAAACTATTTGCACTTGGCTAGATTAGCCAGAATAAGAGCATAAGGTCCTTGCAGTTTGTGAATATAGGCATATTTTATTTTAAATTTTAATCTCTTCCCAAACCAGCTGAAAATCACTTGAATCTCTCTATGCTTCAAAAGCTTCATTTGCAATGCAGTAAGTTTTGTTTTGTTTTCACATTACACTGTGCAAAAAACTGCTAGGAATGCCAGTGTTGGATTGTGATTAGTTCCAGAGGAAGCTGATTGCAACTCAATAGGTCATATGAACAAACAGGCTTTTTCCAAGGCTTTTTTTCTTGTCTAGATGTTCTTTTCTGATGCAAGCTTTTCTTTAAGAACTGAAAAATCTCTGCCTACCTAGGCTTCATGGAGTAGGTCATGCTATGGTTCAATTAAAAGCGGCATAGTAGGTATGGCATATTATTAACTCTTTTTCTACCAGCTTTAACATCATCCTTGAAACTATAAAAATGCAAAAAAAAGACATTTCAAGGACAGGTCTTTTTTAAAAATGTCCAGGGTTGTCCAACCACCATAGCAGGTTGTCAAATTCCTTAATTGACAAATAGCAAGGGATGAAAATTACAGAAGAAATTGCCTGTTTCTTCAATTAAAAGAGGTTGAATCAGAATTACTTTCTGGAAATGGAATGTTATTAATGCATGTGGGTGAAAACAAATGACAAGGAGTTCTGATTTTCTTGGCATTTTTAAGGTTTTGAGCACAAAGATCGAGGCTTTGAATACAAATAATTTGTGTTTGAAGTATTTTAAACCATTTAGAAACAATCAGTCTTGAATCTGCATTCTACTCACAGTTGGAGAAAGCTGCAAGAAAAAAAAGATTTGTAGAGATGAAGAAATAATATGTTTGATTCTAAATTCATAGATTCTTTAAAGGATTTATACCTATTGTTGAATTTTTGTCTAAATGTTTTCTTATGAAGTAACATAGATTTCTGTCTGAAATCTCTGCAGATAGTCTAGTGTCCCATTTGGATACACAGTGCCAAGTCATAAGGGTGCAATACCCACCCAGGAAGACCTAGAAACAAAATGGCTCCAAGTTGGTGAGCATTTAAAGTTTATCTTTTACAGTATTTGTATTAATAACTACCAGGTACAGAATTTTTCATAAGTTTTGCTGGGCTCATCACTGAATGTGTATTTCAGACCTACTCAATACCCGCTTTTCTCTGAGAACCAAATAATAAATCCCAAGTAGAGATTTGAAGACATTCCTAAGAGCACGGTTTAATTTACGTTGTCCAAGTAACTTTCTATGTCTAAAATGTATTCAGAAAGTTTGCCTAATCCATTGGACATTACTATGTTTCAATACCTGGTCAAAAATCGGAGTGTATGGAGTAATTAAAAAGAGAACAACTTGTGGGCCACTTCCTCATATTGTGTTTGATGCAGCAGCAGAAATACACTTTGTGAATACTTTAGGCACTTTTCACTGCAGCTTTTACTCAGTGTTCTCTCGTGCAAGAAAATAAAGAGAGAGAATGAATCGAGAGAGCGATACTAGGGAGTGACACGGGAGAAAAGGAAAGGGTTTACGTCCAGGTCTGATTGTTTTTGAAGAACATCCTCCTCATCCAGCCATCTCAAAAAGACTCTAACTTTCATGTCTCTGCCTTCCTAACTCCCAGTTTTTCTCTCTACATTTAATAAGTACAGAAATGTTTCTTAAGGACGTAAAGATTGAGAGTGAAATCATGGATGCTTTCAAATTCAGAAGGGACTCCTACAGATGTAACACAACCAGAATTCCAATCACAGGACATTTTACTAAGGGTGCACGCGTAACAGAAAACAATTTAAGTTAAGTTGTGAGAGTCATTAATGTTTCCTACCTGCACCTTACCAGTCCTCCCCGTCTTTTCTCCTTCACAAAAAAAAAAAAGTTTCTACCTTGCATCATCCTCAAAGAATTTATGTTTTATAGTTTTGTTTCATTTCCTTTTAAAAATTCAGTTTCATAGAAGATAAAGTCATTCTCAATTTGAAACTTTCAAAACGAAAAGTTAAACTGTTTAAAAGACATGCAAGCAAATTATTTATTTTTTTTTTTTTCCAATCTTTTTACCTACTTCAGTCATTTTAAGGTCACCTGCGCACCAACTTTGCCCAATGCACTGGTAGTTTTGTTCCTTAACTAAGCTGCATTTTGAATAAATATACCATCTACAAAAGCAATTCATCAACCCCTAGCAATTTTTCTCTTTTCTCAAACTATTACCTCACAAATAAAAATACTGTCCTGTATGTCTTCAAGTGTATAAACATGTCTAGATGTATATTATGCAGGAGTGAAATCAGCTGATCATGTTTATTATATACTAATTAAAACTGAGAGAGTTCTGATGCAGATCTCAATGACAACTAACAATTTACACTTTAAGGCACAACCCCTCCCCTGACGTATCTTTCACTTATGGTCTTGTTTGTGAGTTTTTATTCCTATTACCAAGTGTGTAGAAACATACTTCCAACACCCATATCAACAGCTTTTCTAAAAACATGTTTATTGCATATGTTCACAAGTTCCATATAGAACAGAACATCTACTATTTTGAGATCTATCCAGTGAGAAACAGTTTTCCTCAAAGTACACAAATTAGTAATACCTGAGAAAGTTCAAATTTCCCAAGCCAGGTAATTTTTGATATGTATGAAATCAATGACTTGCTACAAAGACTCATAAAGCTTTATGAAAAATTATAC
This sequence comes from Falco peregrinus, assembly GCF_023634155.1. Classification (NCBI taxonomy): domain Eukaryota; kingdom Metazoa; phylum Chordata; class Aves; order Falconiformes; family Falconidae; genus Falco; species Falco peregrinus. The sequence goes on along the minus strand of NC_073725.1, from coordinate 40,423,775 downwards.
TATATCCTATAAACATCTAATATACTATAAAAATACAGCAGAAATTTCTCATTAAAATTCTAAATTTCTTTCTGTGATATCTTGCTGTATAAAACGATGCATTTTTCCATTGATAAAACATAATATTTATGTAAAGTAGAGCTAATAGTTTCATAGGACCATAATTCTCCTGCACACATTGATTACACAGCTATATAAACAAGCAAATTTATCTAGATTAAACATCAAGGTTTCACAAACTGGCAAGCTTTAGGTTGTTAAGTCATTAGCATCCTTCTGTGACAGGATGATCCTTTAAAGCAGCACACAAGTGTCAGGATATAATATAACACACTTAACTAATGTTTTTTTAACACTCTTTATTACTGATCAGCAAAACACGGTATGAAATATTCTGGAAGACTCTGAAAACATGTATAAAACTGGCTTTAATTAGTTGAAGTGGTTTAATTCACTGAAATGTATGGTAGCTATTCAAACAGCACAATTTGTACAAGGAGAAACTTTATTTTTGCCTGCACAATTTTTTATAACCTACTCCTATTTTCTTTCTTCTACAGCAAAATCAGATTTTCTTCTGCTTCCTCCCTTCCTTGCCTTCTATTTTCCCAAAAATAAAATAATATCCATTTATTACAGAACTCTTTTTTACCATTCAGCTGTCTGCAATTCATGCAATTTATGAATTCATGCAATTCAGCTATGGCATGAGGCAGAAACTTAGCTTTTTATCATTTCATTTTTATTTAACCACTGCATGCCCTCTGTCGTTTTATAACCAGGGCCAAGTAATTTGTCATGCATAAGGTAGTTTACAGAAAGAAAATGAAGAAAACCTGTGCTTGTTCAAGATCAGTGGCTCACTTGCTGATACCCATTAATGCCTTTCAGAAAAATTCCTCCAGCTCAATTTTGTCCATCATCTACATGGAATTCTAAATGCTGACAGCCTCTGCAATCTGTCTGTACGACTGAAGTGTTATAATAATAGTAATATTACTCATAAAACTGCCTAAAACTAATACAAATCAGTGAATAGGTGGCAGTCTAAATAGCAATATGTAAAAGCAGTGGGAAGAAGCCACTGAAGTCTGCAAATTCCATCCAAGTCCAAGCCATGCTAACTGAAGTGAGCTGGGAATCTGGCTCAACAATTTGGTAACGCCCATGTGAAAGATGGCAACACACCAGTTCCTGAGCCTTTTCTAATCTCCACACCAAGTCATTCAGCAGTCCACCGATTTAATATCAAGACTGACCTGGAAGTGGCTATCAAAACTGGGGTTAAGGGATTGCTTGGTTACAGCTCTGTGCTGCTGTGCTTAGCAGAAAAAAAAGCAGTAGAGAGTGAAAGAACAATCATGAGGCTGCCCCTGACAAGGGAAGGGTAGATGCAGCTGTACTGGGTGTGTGGGAACAGGGCAACCACTTCAGTGCCGCAGGATGGGAACCCTCCCATTGCAGCAGTTTGGGAAATGAAGGGGCTATCACCTGTTTAGCTCCCTGATAAGTGCAATCCTGCAAGGAGCAGAGGCAGAATATACAGGACAGTCTTTGAAAATGTGCACAAGAGCAAAGAGCTTCCATTGCATTCAGAAATCTGTGCATAGTCTTTTAAACATAAAAAGACTGTGGCAGAGAATTACCTGACCCAGATCAGCCATTTCCCTTTCAGCAGCAATAATTTACTGTGGTGCTCTATATTGCCCAAAAGGTAAAGATTTAATGACAATTATAGGCACAGGAAAAAAAAAATACTGCTGGAAGTGTTCTGGTTTGGATAGTATAGAAAAGAGCAGAACCAGAAAAACAGACATCCATCTGTATAGTTTTGTTAATTAAGAAAGCAAGCACAAAGTGAATACTTCATGCAAGGCAGTATTGAAAACTGTGAAAAATCTTTGAAGGCTCTTGAAGGTAAAATTATCCCAAATCCAAGAAAGGGCTGTAATGGTGACACCATTGTATTGAAAACAAAGAAAGAAAAAGCTACAAAGGTACATTTAATAGCCACAGGAGCACACATAAAACACTGGAAAAGGGATATAATATGTTCTTTAAAAGATTTTTCTACTGTAACTGGTAAATGCTAGTCTAGCAGGGCTTAGTTTAGCACTGAAGTCACTGGAAATGGGAGCAGTGTTTGAGTGGTGTGTTTGCCCTGAGCAGCGGTGGGTGGGATCTGCTTCTTAGGAAATACTAGCTTGTCAGAGTCTAAATTCGCATGGGAAACTGTCTTATTAAAAAATTTGCTCAGGTTCAGGATTAATTCTGTGGTAAATGAGAGCAAGAAGGAAACTTTCAGATTAACCTACTGGTTTGGACACTTAACTGTTGTGCCCTTACCTGGGCACAATCTGATCCTTCACATGCTGAGCCTTCAGGTCATCCACATCCAGGGCAAATGCTGCAGATTATGAAGCAGGCATGATTCTGGGATAGCGTAAAAAGAACTTTAGAGAAATTGGTAGATAAACCCATCCCATCCTGGACAGCCTTATACTTCATTGTACATAGAGGAAGATTTATTGAAGACCAAGGAGAAATTCGTATTGAGCACTCCAAATGAGAACCACATGGCACTGCGGTCAACTGGTAGCTGTGGCATGGTCACTTGGCTACCATGCCCTACACACACACACACACACTGGATTTTATTCCTCAGGGAGCTGAAGGCAGAGCCTGGAGAGTGACCACTAGAGTGTTCTGAGAAGCACAAACACAGTCCTTAATTCCCTGTGCATTGGTAACAATCATATCCTGTGCAAGGCCCATGTAACTCAGTTCCCAGTAGCACGTGGTCCACACTGCCCAGCATACAGCCATGCCTACATTAGCAAGTACTTTTCACAAGCTCCTACCTTTACTCTGTAAGTAGTTCAGAAATTTTTCTGCAAACTACATTTAGTTTGTCCCCCAGATGACACTTTCTGCAGTTTATAGATGCCCAAGGGACCTATGTAGCCACGTATATTCAGGAAAGGCTGAAGGACATTTGGGCCTTCACCTGCAGCAGAGTTCTGATTTTGCCCAGAAAGGATTCTAGTTCATACACAACAAAACTTCTCTGTGAACCAAGCCAAGATACAGCAGGAGATCTGAAGCAAAAACACCAATATAGATGCAGTCAGTGCTGTCCCCATTAGATTTATCTGAGGTCAACAGATCTCGTACTTCCTGCAGTGCCTGACTGCAGTTTCTGACCTGTTGTCTGTCAGGAGGTTTGCACAGAGGGTGTTCAGATCTGCTGCTTCTCACCTTGGCATAGATGGGGCTAAGGCCAAAAACAGCCTGGCACAAAGAAAATAGTGATGGAAAGAAAAAACATATTTTTTTTTTAAACACAAGGAGTCCAGACTGTGAATCAGGAATCTTAAAAAGTGGTTCAGATGATAGCTCAGGTGACTGGGTGACAAACATTGTATGAGCCAGACTTACCACCCAGGAAGCCTCTGACCCATAGGTAAGACGGTATACTGAAGTGCTGTAATAGCTCTTCGTGACAGCAAATATTTGGCTGAAAACAGCCCTTCTGTGAGGTATTTAGACAAAAGCATATATGGAGAAAGCACCACTGTTATGAGCTTCAGCAAAAACAACTCTGCACTCAATTTCAACAGCTAAACTCCCTTGCAACTTGCTTTAAAACTTGCCGTGTGTTCTTGTCTTAGCATTTACTTCATGCATCATCTTTCAGCTTCCATCATCTTCCTCATTTATTCAGGAAGGAAAATGTCAGTCTAAGCCGTTTGGACTCAAAGTCACTGCCAATATTTCTTGTTTCAACAAGTACTATAATTTTCATTATGTTTAAGTGGGTCTTATTCCTGGGAAAGAAATGGGACATCTCACAACAGGCATATGGCACATTCAAAATTGCAGCACCTGCACTTTACTAGGGTTATAACTCACAGGGAGAGAGAAGTATATTTTTCAGGAGAGGAGAGGAAACATTACCAATACCATTGTCTTTAGGGCTCTGACAAGCACCCACTGCAATGGTCAGGCTACTTGCCCTCTGTGTTTCCTTGCTTCACCCGGCTTTCCCAGCTGGGGAAGTCACCTGCACTACTGGAGACACCACCCTATCCTGCTTAAATGCTGAAGAAAAAGCAGAAACTTCAAAACATCACCCTCATTTGGCAAAAAAGGAAAGAAAAAAGAAAGTTTTCCAGAGCTCAAAGACGTTCTTTCACCTAAAACCTCTTTATTTGATGACTTTCTACCTAAAGCTTGTGTAGATCTACAGTCATGATTCAATGGCTTTTTCATCAGCAGATTTATTTTAGGAACCTTCTTTTCCAGAATAGTTACCCTTCAAGTTTTCAATGAATCCCAGTGACTGAGCACCCACAGATCTTCTTTATGGCACCGATTCTTCAACATCTCAGATCTTACCTAGAAACTGTGACTTTCTGAGGGTCACATATCCATCTGTTTTTTTATAAATAAAGCCTTTTGCCTTTCCCATTCTTCCATATCATCCTGGTCTCTTTCCAGCAAAAATGTGGCAATGTGACACATGGATCCCTCCTTACAGATCATTTCAACCCCAACTGCTGCGGTTGTGACTCTGACAAACAGAACACCACTCCAGTTTCTGGGGCTGGTCTGAGGACAGGTTTGTCAGTTTTTCTTAACAGGGAGTCCCTAGTCACACAGATCTGCAGTGTGTATCCTCAGTCCTTTCCCTTCTGCTCTGCCTTCTGTCTGCAGATCTTTCTCCCTTCTGTTCCCATCCTCTCACACAGACTTCTGCACACTGGCCTCATTTCTCCTCAGGCCCCTCTCTCCAGTGTGTCTTGAGTTTTGTTTATTGACTTTTGGGTTTTTGTGGGAAAATTATCTTTTTCTTTTTTTTTTTTTTTTTAATGTATTTATTCTTCCCTTCTTCTTTTCCACTATATTTTTTTCTCCTTATTCTTCAGCAAATCTTTTCATCAGCTGTGTATTTATCTTTCTTCCCTTATCCCAGGATTTTCCCTACCTCCCCAGGTCTTTCCTCCCATCCAGGAACCTGCCTCCCACAGAAAAGTTCCAACTTTTGACAACACTCTCAGAGTTACTATTTAGATACTTCAGACACCGCTATTGACTTTATAGAACATTTCAACAAATCCTGTTTAATAGCTGTTGGGTTAGGGATAATCATTAGTCACTTGCACACATCTGTTAAATTTACAGTGATATATATTATAATACTTAAATATCTGGTGTCCCAGGACAATACTACCTTACAGATTGAAGCATTCTTGCACAGTACTACAAGATTACACCATCAATCTCTTTTAGAGCTGAGAATTTTCATAACTTAGTACTGAGTTTCATTTCATAATGGGCCAGATCTTGCTTGTCTTATTCTTATGGTACATGCATTTCATTGTTTGCAGAAAGAGCACTACAAATTCCAGCAAAACAGTGTAAGCATTTGACTGTGATATTCATCAATAAACTGTGAAAGCAGCATGGACTTCTCCACTTACCCTTTGCATCTTGTAACTGTCCAATTGTATCCTCTGTTTCAAAAGAAAAATTGCAGCAGAAAATTTGTCCAAAATAGCCAGCTGTCAGATTGGATATGATGCTGCATTGTGTCTGAAATCAGAGAAAACTGGATTGCCCAAGTTTGACTGAAAAACAAAATTTGAACAGTTTCTGTCTTTAATTTTGAACGTAACAATCTAGTTTCACTTAAAAATCTCTGAAATGCTGCTAGCTTTTAGATGAAAAAATTATTTATATATATGTATATAAAGAAAACAGATCAATGTTTGCTCATAAACCACTCTAATTTTGAACAAAATCCCCAAGACAATTCTACAGCTCATCAGGAGGAAAAGGGCAAAATCCTCTCCAGCAAGCAAGCAAGCAAGTACTCTTGACTGCTGTTTTGTCCAGAAACCCAGGAACTGAGCATGTGTAAGACCTTCCTCCTGCAGACCTTTTTACAAAACCAGAGACATAGGCCTCCACATCTGGGAGCAAACAGCACCTGCTTTACCTTCTCCAGCTTCTCAGCCAGAGTGCACCCTCACCTGCCTGCATTGAACTGCCAACAGTTTCGTATCACCCCTGCTTCAGCTCTTGCTTTGCATTAAGATTGCAGTGGCCATGCTGTCCAGGTCCTCGAAGAAACTGAAATATTTCTACTAACTTCATCATCTACTAGGTGAGATGTCTTCAGATATCTAAGACCCCTGTGTTGCCTAAGTGGCTTTCTCATAGATACACAGCACAGCTGTCACTGATAACTGAGGCATCTAATGTATGAAAAATCCTGTCCCCTCTTGGTGCAGTTTCCTAATTCTCTGGAGTTTCGGTTGTGCCTCATTAACCATCAATGGAGTCTTGTTCTTGGGGAAATCCACTCCTGGCAGCTTGGAAATTAAGTTCCTGAAGTAAGAATCAGATTGAAAATGTCTGCTGCTGTACACTCATTTTAGCTTTTCAGCACAAAGTAAGAGAAGCAGAAAGAGGGAGGGAAGGGGTTTCAGACAAGGAACAGCAGTTAGGATGTATTAGGTGGGGCCAAGGAACAGGCATAAGGCTAAATGGGGTCAGCCCTGAGAGCTGTGTGGATGGGCACAGCATGAGAAGAGACTGGATCGAGCCTAGATGAAGGATAAGGGAAAGATGGGAGAGACCTAATTACAAACGGAAACAATATACAAATGGAATATCAAACGCAGAACTCAGTAAGAAGTATGTCTTAATTTCATTTCCTAGAACTTAATATATTAATGTGACATGTTCTTATCAGCTTCATAAACCTGTTTTGTGGAGTTCACTCTAGTACTTATAAAGTAATGGTTATTGCAGATTCATCTTTTTCCTCACTAAATAAAACAATTATAGGTAACAACCTATCCATTCTAAAATAATAAAATATCAAGTCTCCATTTTCTTTTCTAAATAAAAAAACAGATCATTGTTCCTGTTCTGCACAATAGGCCAGCTTCTTTATAGCAACATATCAACAATGCAGTTCACTTCGGGCCTTTTTTGCTTTCCTTTGTACCCTTTGCAAAGCTGAAACATTTAGTAGAGTCAACAGAGTATGTATAAAATACTTGCACAGTTCTTCATATGGAAGGGGGAATGATGCTCAGGCCTTGTAGTTCAGATACCCCAAAACCACAGCACTTGGATTTCTACGTTAGAGTCAGCAACATCTTTAAAATTAATATCATCCATAAGATAGGAGCATCCCATACCAGAATACCAAATGTTCTAATGACATGGGAACTTCCAAAGACAGGTAAACTTTTGAGCAGGTTCTCCCCACACAGGTGAGACATGGAGTCCTATAAGTCTGGTGAGTCCCGCAAATATTCTGCTATGTTCTTCATTAATTAAGCACTAAAATATTCCATCTGCAGCTATTCAATTTCAGTCAATATGGGAGAGGTAGTTTCAAGCTGATGAAAAACAACAGCTGACTTTATATCTACTTGGCTTTACCCTGCTGCAGTTCTGATACAGACCTGCTGCTGAAAAGTAGCCAAACTTTGTCTTGCTTTCCATGTAGAAAGAAGATATGACTAAATTTTTAGCTTATTTCCTGAGCACTGACAGTTTCACCACACTGCATGTTCTTTAGAACAGAACAGTTTGTCAAGAATGAGGATGCTGTTGTTGCATAGAAGTAGAAAAAATTACTTTTCCTGAAGCGAAGTAATGATAAAAGATTTAGCAAGTCCTGATGCTCTCAGCAGTCACACCTATGGAATAAATTTGGCTAAGAGACCTAACCTAGTTAATTTCATTTTTCTGTGGTTATCTGATGGTGGAGAAGACAATCCCTTCAAAGAGGACTTCACAGGGCAAATGATTTGCATTCATACATAAATGAAAGAGAGAAATCTCTTCATATGAAACTCTTCTGCAAGAATGCCACTAACAAATTTAACTTCAGTTGGTATCAGATATGCATCGTGTCAGCAATTTGGAAGACAGAATAATACTGTTACTGAGGCTTTTTGAGTTATCCTTGAAGGTTCAAGCAGCAGCGATGTGGTTTTTATAGTTTTGTTTATTTTCTTTCCTAATGACAGTAACCCCATGATTTATCTTAACATCAAAAATGTGTAAAAAAGCAACAAGAAAATAGAGTAATTACTTTTGGAAGACATGACAGAGTTCAGGGTGTATCCAATGAGAATAGAAAGATTTTTTTAAAATGCAGAATTATGGTAATCGTGTCTGTTTACCTGTTATGTGCTGTGCATGGTGAATTACCTATGCTTAAAAATGTGCATTACCTGGAGCAGCCTTCATTACAAGGGTAAAATTAATCATGAATGTACCAATATAAATCACTGAAGAGACATAAACATAGTCTCAAGAGTATGAAAAATTGTGAGATGTCCTTCTTTATTATTCTTTTAAATGAAACAGACATTTCCTACAATAATAGCTTTCTAAACGGGATACTGTGACGTTCACTTCCAGTTTTGCAGTAAGTTCTGTGAGATCAGCCCAGCTTCACAAGCGGTACTCCCTTGGATCTTAAAGGAAGAACCGGCAAGCCTGGAGACTGTCCCCTCCCCTGTTAGCCCTCCTCGGAACAGACAGATGAGTGCATATTGCAGGCAACTACAGATCCCCAGCTATGCTCTCACCTGGTGAGACATGACACTATGTTGATCCAAAAAGCATGTGACCATGTTATCAGATCGTCCAGTCAGAGCTAACGTATTTTTTTTTCCCCTCAGCAGAATTTATTGTCTCAGCCTGAATACACCCACAGTTCTGCAAATTTTGCTTTTCTGGGAGTGCAGCAGCATAAGCTCATGTTGCTGTGTCTCTGGCCACACGCATGCTGGTCATCTAAGGATGTAGCACCTTCTAGACACAAATGTAGGAGCTCAAGCTCACTAAGAGTAAAAGGTTACAATTCCTTGTTCCTGGATCTAGCCATTGCCTCCTTTTGTTTACTGTAATTCCACTACTGCAGTTTCCCTATAACTTGCTGTTTGCCTATACCTTTCATCTTTTCTGAAAGGAAAACTGCCATAAAACTCTTAGCGTTTGCTTCAATAGATGCCCATCTTACTTTTTTGCACGTTTATTTCTAATGTTTAAAATTACATCCCACATTCAACATAACTGTAGAATGTGTTCCTCAGCCTTTTGAGGTACTCTCCTGGACCATCTCAGAAATGTTTTCCTCTGAACCAGGAAAAGATCCTTCAGCCCTTTCAATTACATCACGTTCTTCAGACCTATCAAACCACTCTGTTGGGATGTTTCACTGTCACACAGGGCACTGAATATCAGCGAGGTGCCTTCTAGCATTCCATTCTACTGTTCCATTGATATTCTGATCTCACTCAAGCTTGTTTTAATTTTCTACAAAAGATATAATTGTACTGGGGTTTTTTTCAGGAACTTCCCTTAGCATTCTTTAAATAGCATATACTCACAAAGGATTTTTTTTTTATTATTATTTCTTTGCATTGATTGATGTACGTTTATCATCTGAATAACCAGAATGTTTTTGAAGTCTCTGTACTCTTTTAGTTTCTTGTACCAACATTAGTTTTGCTAAGTGCTCTGTGTGACTTCTGATCCTGATTCATCTCATCTGCAGAGGTGGAATAGGGCAGAGGAACTTGTTACAGCTTTGCAGACTCTGAGATCTTCAGCTGTGAAACTGCTCTCTGTTTGCCCAATTGGCCACCTGCCAGCACAGAATAGCCAGAGCATTTTCAGAAGCAAGGCACGTCTCTCAGCTTAGTGTGCCCTACAGTGGAGAAATGCCCAGCTAGTAGTCATCCCAGAACACCGTGAAAGAACAGGAAAGAGAATGTGCCTTTCATTTTCAACTGACTGATGCAAATTGTGCAAATGCATACAAGTGTCTAAAGGTATATATCCATTTTCCCCATGCATGTGTGTCAGAAAATAACAATGTGTTGCGAAGTCTGCACATATTCTGAAAGTAAGGCAGAGAAAAAAGGACTTATTGGGACTAAGTGCTAATCAGTGATGTGAGTTCTCCTCAATACTATTGCCTTGCCTTCCCTCTTTTTTTTCTCCCTTTTGTCCACCACCGTCTTACTATGCTATTCTGAAATATCTTAAGCCACCAGCAGTGTAAGAGAAACTCTGAGAAATGAATTTTGAGGTTTTAAACAGAGCACTGTTGTGAAAGTTCATTTCCATGAGGCGTTACTCTGTGTGAGTCTCCAGTTCCCAGGGAGTTAGTCCTCAGGGATTGCTCTTCTGTGCTTCTTCCACAAGAAAACTCTCTCTAGCTGTTCTAAGCACTGGTGTTCAGTAATGTATGAAACAACTTTTTTGACAATATGAAACTTGTTCTCTGGAATGCTTTCTAAACAGCTGCTCTCTTCCTGCTTTACAGTATCCTTCCCTCCATCATGTGTTCTGCTTCCCTGTGGATTTGTTCTGAAATCCTGTAAATAGCAGATTTACAAGTAATTCCCATGATCCTACATAAGCAGCAAATGATAAATGTGTAGTAAAGAAGTTCTTGCTATTTACCAGAATCCAGAATTCTGCAGTAAATGAATGAAATTACAAAAATAAACAAAAAATAAGTAAGATCATAAGGCAAATTAATACTTTAATTTCCACATGCAAATAGAAAAGAAATCTACAAAGTTATCCATAGCATAGGGAATTAGACAAAATCACAAAAACCGAGGGAAACATTTTAATTTTCCATTTTGTAGAAACGTTTTAGTGATATAAATTATATTAATCTAATAGATATAAATGTGAAGGTTCTTTACAAAGAGAGTCTTTCATTAGATTTTTTTCTGTCTTCTCCTATTATCATGAATACCGTAACATATAGTCCGTCTGTAGCTATAGAAATCCACAAACAGGCTATTCCATTTAAATGGAATGCTAATTTCCACAAGGAAACTACATTTGTAATTTAAATATAAGTTTTCACATGAGGCTTATTAGCTGTGTTTTAATCTGCATTAGTCTGGTTAAAACATCCAATTTTCTTTTTTCCTCCTGTGAGCCTAGCAGACTTTCTTTAGCCATTAGGAACAGTAATAGCAATTAGCAACATCACTTCCAGCACACAGTCATTTCAGGCTTAGCTGTGTAGGCTCCATGCTTAATGAATCCAAGATAACTAGGAATGCATGAAATAATAGAAAATACAATAATCACAGAGGAACGTCAGCCTCTACCTTAATAGTCTACAGTAAATTTTACATGTCCGGTTTCTAGACTGTTCCAACTCTACTTGGTCCATAACTGTAAGTGTGAAGAAAACTAGCATTTATATTTCTGTACTTTTGTTTAACCCCGGGAAAAGAAGGACATTCCTCTGTGACCTTTACCCTGACTTGCCAGCATCCACTGCTCCCAGTCAGTCCCTAATAATACCTCTCAAACAAGTCACCATCACTGGTGTTTGTTTTAATGAAGTTCATCCTATTATTTGGGTACATATGTATATAGGGTGAAAGTGGCCAGGTTTTGATAGAAGGGGGGCTGCAGAGGTGTCATCCATGAGAAGATGCTAGAGGCTGCCCCAGATCAGACACAGCCAGTTCCAGTCACCTCCAACAGACCCACCGCAGGGTACAGCTGACACCACCAGCCAATCTGGCAGTGCCTCTTTGAAAATGTATTTAAGACAGCGGAGAAAATGCCAGTCAAAGAAAGGAGAGGGGAACAAAAAGAGTGAGAAGCAGCAGAAGGAACGTCAGTGTGAGAGAAGGAGGAGGAGTGGAAGGGGGAGGAGTGGAAGGGGGAGGAGGTGCTCCATGGTAGAGAAGACATTCCCAGAGGGACTGCAGTCCATGGAGGTCCCACACCAGAGCAGAAGAAAAGAGAAGGGAGGAGTGGCAGTGTTAAACCACTAATTCTTAACTGCAACCTACCCTGCACCGCTCATTGCCTCACTGAGGTGACTGAATGTAACCTGCAGCTTGTACATGGCATTTCTAGGTTGAGAAGATGGCTCGTTTCCCTGAAAGACAGCAGTAATGTTGTTTGTGGGCCAAGACTTTCAAAAAATGGGCTTCAGAGCAGCCTTCTGAAGTCAGGGAGCATGGAATCAATCAAGAAAGAGCTACAAATTCTTATTTTGCCGCCTCTCTTTCCAAGAAAACACAGAAGGAAAGTTTTGTTGAAAGCTGAAGGGGCAGAATGTGCTTTTTCAAGATGTGAATGAATAAAGCTAAGTTGTTCTATTTTTTTCTCCCCTTCTTTTTCCTTTCTAAGACCACTACAGACAAAGAGTTATAGAAAAGTAAACTATTTTGCCAGACATTAACATAACAAGAAGTAGGGATGCAATATCGAGGCCATATCAGTATTAAGAAGCAATGCTTAAGAAGATAGAAAACATCTTAAAGAACATTTTAACCACAAGTCAAATAAATAGAGAAAACTAATGATAAAGATTGAATAACAGCTCATAAGTTTACAGAGAAAGAGAACAAAAAGGAAAAAGAGAGGATAGAAGTAGTATAGGACTATAGCTCTATAGCTGAATATCATCATTCAACTTAAGTAAAATTGGCCAGACTTTGCTTGGACAATGTTTATAAACTCCAAGGATGAAATACATTAAGATGTCTAATGGAATCAAGGTGTGAAAATCATAGGAGTACAAGCTTGACAAATTATCATGTCAAATACTGAAATCATATGAACATCAATCCTAATGTGTGTGAATGAATCTAGTGATAATAGACATCATAAGATCTGCAATACATGTGTGGGAAAGGAAAGTGATGACAATATGAATTTTTCATGTTGTTAAACAAGGGAAATAATTGTAAAACGATGGTGAAAGTGGTGATAACTCAGAAGAAGCCCTCAAGACAGCTTATAACAAGTGCTACCATTTCTTGCCTGCTTGATTGTCCCCAGAGCAGACTCTGCAGTAACGCAGACACTAGTTGCTTGCGTGGTTTGTTGCACCTCTCACTGATAAGAAGTGTGCTCTGGTGCTCTGACTGGCAGAAGTTGTTCTTAACTAGTTTATTTATTAAAAGGGGTATCTATCACTAGGGTCCTCAACTTCACATTAGTTTCACAGTAAAAATATTCAGAAGGATAAATCTCACTAAATCGCAACTTACTAAATGGTAAGAACCTGTTTCGTTAATATGTTGGACATAAACAATGGAGTATATTAAAGGAACTGAAGTATGGATACAAAACAGACTGTATATTGTCCTTGGCACACCGATAAACCAAACCTCTACATTGTTAGAAGTATCAGTCACATGTATGGTACACCACCTAGAGTTATAAACGGGTGATAGAAAAACCTTTTGAACAACACCTGATAGGTATAACATTACTACAAGATAACATTGAGGCATATGCATAAGTGTATGTGATAGAAAAAATGAAAATAAATCTCTTCACAAAAAAGATCTGACCTCAAATTCTAAAGAGTCCTAACTACTTCTGAGGAGCTTTTCGATGTGCTGTTCTCTACGAGTCACTCCGTGTAATTTTGTTATAGCTGTCTATGCAGACATCATCAAAGCCCTAGATATTTAAAAGACTTTCTTTCAGAAAAGGTATTATAAAATATAAAGATTGCTTTAAATTCTTTGCTTCAGTTTCTTACAGTACTTTAGATCTGTGAGCACACCAGTATCCACAAGTGATCCTTTGCTTTGCTATACTACAATATCTCTCTGTGGGCACCACGGCCACAGCAGCAGGGACCATCACTGGAGGTGTCATACATGCTAATAAAGCTTTTTGTTACAATAGTTACAACCTGTCCATAAACACACAGACTTTTTTTTTTTTTTAAAGAAAAGGTTTTGTCCATTTTATAAGTACAGGACAATGGTTTTCTTCTCCACACTCCTAGAACTTCATAGTGTAGACTCAGTCACTATGGCCCTGTTTGAAGCTGTACAAATGGGCTGAGTTTTACAGATTGAGATGTCTGTGTTCCTAAATCCATCATTAGGTATAAGGTATGAGACCTTGCCCCCTACTACCACCATGTTAGCCTCTTCACCCTAGCCAGGTTTAATGAAACGCACAAGTTCACAGCACTTCTAAATATCAGATTGTTTAAACTAAGTCTCTAGATACAGACTATGCAAACCGCAGGAATATCATTTAGCAAACAGATGTGATTTTAGAATTTTATTTCCTTCCTCAAAGCAATGCTCAAGGTGTGGTAGTATGCACTGGTTCCTCTATCTCAACACTGTTTACACCACCCAGCACTTAGTGCTGTCATAGGCAAAACAAATACAGTCAGCATGCCAGTAGCAGCTGTCGTGTTGGGGACAGGTAAGGTAGGAATGATCAGCGAGGTTCTTCCCACTGAAATTTTGCAGTCCTGACCACTGCCTTGTGAAGAGCAAAGCTGCTTCCCAGAGCAATAAGAAAACTTGCTTCACAGCAGCTGCAGGAACTGAGCAGAAGCAGGTTGCTTCTGACTGGCCTCATGATGTGCGGGGCACCAGCTTCCCGTGAATTTCTGCAGGCGTGGCAATCGCTGCCTGCTATGCAAGAGAACTCTGTCAGCTTCCTCCTCTAAAAGAACAAGGTAAGCCACCTTCTTTCCTCATCTCTCATGGCCAGGGTATTACTCATAGGTAGGAGCCTAAACACTGATGTAGTTCTCTACTGATCACAACCCTTGGCCTATGTCAGACACAGCAAAACAATGAACATCAAAATATTCACTGTGCTGAATTTGCCAGATGGTCGTCCTTCACTGGACAGTAGAAGAAGCAATGAGAGCTCCAACTCCCAGAAATTGCAGAAAGAAAATTTTTAGTTATAACGCCAGGAATAAAGAAAATTTCTTCCCAGTCCTAGTACAAAGGGTAGTAGAGCAAAGCTAGTTCAACTTAACTGTGGTCTACACTACACACACACACAAAACACTGTAACTTTGTAGGAAAAAGAGTAAGTCTGGTTTGGGTTTGGTTCGGCCAACAATAGCAGCGCTTTCCTCAAGGGAATGAGGGTACAGTTACTGAAAGTGTCAGCTGCACTGAAACAGGAACAGCTCCTAATAAACAACCATCAAAAGGTAAGGATCTGCATTATTAAAATGAAAACCACATAGAATGTTTAATAGCAATCACTAACTTTTGATATAACAAAACATACATTAAAAAACTGAGATGTTTGAGATATTCAGCTTCATTAAAAATATATCCATCCTTTTCTCTGTCCCCTCCTTCTCACACATTTAGTGATGGGAAGGATAGTCAAATACCAGAGCTAATCTTAGAACACTAAAATGCAGGCTCAGGCTGGAAGTCTCAGAAAGTTGCGATATTTTGATGGATGCCCTCTATGAAAAAAAAACCCAAACAAACAAAAAGAAAGAAAAAAAAACCACAACGAAGAAACCACAAACCAATAACCTCCTTCTATTCACTGGCAATATGATAAGTAGTCTCAGTACAGAATGCAAGGGCTGGACAACACCCAGGACTCAAACTGGTCCTCGCTTCTCCTGTCGCATAGTCCTATTACTCAGGGATGTCAGTGGTGGAGCCACGTAATGCAACTTAAACAGTCATTTCCCATGTTACTGTAAATAATAATTCTACATCAGTACTAATATCCTGCCTTTAAAAAATATTCCTTTAGATGAGACATTCTTTCAAAAATTTCAACTTTATGCAGTTGTCTCTTTACTAGTCACATCATCACATAGGATTTCAGTAAATATATCAGAGAAATCAACAGGAAAATCAGATTATGAGTTAAGAGTCTTCCCATAAGATTTTGCATTAACCCCTATGCTCAGAACAGCAACTCCTTATAAAGCAAAAGCAAAAAAAAACCTATAGAGTTCATTCCACAAGCTAGTAGGGGTTCAAATCCACCCTCAGGAGTGCTTTCTGAATCCCATTAAAATTAGAAGAATAGCTCAAGCTTGCATACAGAGAACGACTCTGCTGCTTTTTAAAGCATACAATAGGGAAGCAGAGCCAACAAGAATGGAAATGGCATTCTTTCAACAAGCCGAGTATTTATTTAACTCCTTGGGGAAAATAAACTGACAAACCTACATTACCGAAATTTTACTAGGTTTTAATCCCATATAAGCTGTTTTTCTTGGGAGTTTTGGTTTTTTGTTTTGGTTTGGGTTTTGGTTTTTTTAATCTGTAAGACAGTCCTCTCAAAGCTGGATAAACGTTGCAAAAGCAACATTCACTCAGACTCCAAATGACTATTGAAATTTAGTATATTTAACCCCCTGATATTTATGAGTTTCTATCAATGCCTATAAACTCTCACATACTCTCATTTCTCACATACACTTTTCACACATGCCTGTACTGATAAATGAGAAAGGGGACAGGAGGTCCCTGAGAAGGAACCGGACAAACGAGGAGAGGTTTGAGAACAAAATATTTCACTATTTGTCACGTGATCATTTATGCTGTCTTTGAAGGTCTCATGCTTCCAAGGAAGAAGCAAGACCAATGTAAGATATAGATCTGCAATCTTACAATGCATAAAATGAGCATCCTTCATAAAGTTCTTATTTATGAAATGGTTTTCGATTTGCCCAAAGCAATAAACATTCACAGAAGCAGAGGTGGCTTTGCCTGACAATTCCGGCACAAGTAATAATGAGTCCTAATTACGTTAAAATTTCTAATTGCTGCAAATACTGAGCAGGTGGCCATGGATATCACACACTGACTTCCAGTTTGAAAATATTTAAGATGTTTTCTAATCAAAATCTTCCTCAAGTCTCTCCTCAGTTCCTAATTGAAAGGAAAATCGTGATAAAATGATTATTTTAAAATTTGGCACAAATAGCATATAAACAATAGCAGATTTTTGCCCAGATTGGAGATTCATGCTGATGCTGGTTCATGTTATCAGATGTAAACATTTGTTCTCCCCAGAAAGCCTAGGAAACAATAAATTCAATACCTAAGGATAGATCCTCTTTATGTCAGTGGTAGGGTAATAAACTAATAATTTTTTTCCAGTGAAGCACATACATGTACACACACATACACAACGCAGAGTAAGAGGTAGATTCTTTGCTTTGCCAAGTCTGCTTTGCATCATTCTGACACAACAAAGTAGACGGACAACAAACTAAAAAAAGAGCACCAGTAGAAAACCAGGAGAATTTCCTGAAGAAATAAGGCTGAAATAATCATCAGCAGAAGGGTCTGGCTGAGGAAAAGAGGACTGTCAGGCTCCACATGACTGTTGTCATATGAAATATCTAAAAGAATGCTTCCTTCCATTGAAACATAGTTTAGATAAACCCTGCTTTTGTCCTCCAGCCACAGTCTGGGCTGGTTTATGCATCATTGAGGATGGAGCCTTTGAGAACTGGCTCTCTGGAAAGGCAGCTGGTATGTGCCAATATTTAAAATGTTAGCAAATGCCAAGAGCAATTTGGTAGTGGGCTTTTTCAACATCTGGTAACCAGAGGGTGTTTACAATCTTCCTACCTATCCCCAACCTAGATATGTTCCTGAAGCAAATGTGTGCCTCAGCTGCCACAGAGAATCAAAGCACAAACATTACAGCTGACTTATTTCTTGTAAACCAGAAGAAATTATTTTTCCATAAGATGAAGTCTACAAATATTTTTTTCTTCTACATCTGAAGATACTTTATTACTTCCTAAGATTGAGACACTGATGCATAGCAATGTTGACCATGCTGTCAATCTGAGGATCATTTTCACTACGCTTGTGTGCAACATAGAGATCAAAGTAATCCATAATCATTCACAATAGAACTTTTTCCCCATTTCCTAAAAACTGTGAAGGAACTGATGACCATTAACTAAAAAAAAAAAAAATGCTGAAAACATGATTTCTAATGTTTAGCTGAAAGCCTGGTGTCACTTGCCCAAAGAAAACCACAGTTTCTCTTCTGTGTCATAGGGCAAATAGCAAATCACTGTGAGAATGGCAAGAAAGTCATCTGTTCTGACCATTAACATAGGCTGTGTTAAAGTCTGAACAAAATAGATCAAAGGGAAACCATAGAAAAGCCACTCATGTGGCAGCAGCAACGGACCTGGGGTAGAAGGAAAGAACTCAGGTTTATCCCGTACTTGTAATTGTGGTGTAGCTGGATATCAGGACTATCCTTGGGTGCACACCCTGTACACTAAAGTCACCAACTCCTGGGTGGAGTGGTCCAGGAACTCCTCAGCATATCTTTGTGTAGAAAAGACACTCGGCTGGCTTGAGAGAGTAAACTGGGCTGAGACAATGTGACAGACTCAGCTCATTAGTTCAGGTGGGGATTTCAGGCAGTCCAGAAGATTCTCCCCCAGACAGCTCCTGCTGTGCCAAGACTAATGTTGCGTTTAAGAGAACCTGGGTTCAGAATGTGGCCCTTCTAGATGGTTCCTGCTGCAGAAATGACATAGATAAAATACTCATAGTCAGAAGAAACAGTTCCCACAAATGCAGGAACAGTCACTTTGTAAATGGGAGTTGGAGATAATTTAATTCTATGATCCAGTGAGGTAAGCAACTCTAGCAATGGATGTACACGTGCTGGAGTGGTCATGCAGGACCGCAGCCCATTTTGGCTATAAGAACTGAGCAGAACACCACTTCAGGCAATCTCATCTGCAACTCTTACAACAGACTCAGATTGCCACACAGACAGCAATGACCGTCCTGTTCAAGAGATTTGATTTCCCATGCAAGTTATATTTTATGCCAAGGTCCCAATAATTTACAGTTTTAGCAAACACTCTGCCTATGGGTGTCTGTCAACACTAATTTTATTGTCACTTACACAAAGTGTGGTGGGTGAAAATATTCCCAAAGAGACAAATGGGATAGTGGAACAGAAAATGGCTCAAGAAGGGTAGGGAGCGAAGGAGACAGAAGCCCTCCTTCTGACAAGTAAGCAAACAAGTGCTGACGCTTGAGCAATAGATATAAAAGTATCAGCTCTTTCATGTGGGGTTTGGTGTGGTTTTTTTCTTCACTCTGGGTATGTTCATATCATATTTGGATGCATTAGGAAAGAAATGTGTCCTTTTGAAGATGACATTTAAAGGTTTTGGACAAGCCTTAAGCCTTGAGAATTAATTCCCCCCACAATCAAGATACTTAGTGCTGCTGCCATCTACCACTCTGTCCTGGACACTGGTGGCTGGAAGGACACTGGTGGCTGGAAGGACACTGGTGGCTGGAAGGACACTGGTGGCTGGAAGGACACTGGTGGCTGGAAGGACACTGGTGGCTGGAAGGACACTGGTGGGTGGGATTTTTTTTCTTTTTATTGCCACCTTTTGCTTTTCCTCCCATAAACTCTGTAGGAACTCACTTTCAATAGAAACTCTGATTTTTGATTAACAAGATCATTGTTAATGCTTTATGGTAATTGCTAGTTATATTTTGTGTTACAAATTTACTTCACTGAAAACAAGGTACATAATTAATTAAGGCCTCCTTTGGGAGATGGAAAATCAACTGACTGATAACGGTCAGTTCTTGAGAATGTTGCGAAAAGCATCAGGGTAATGAGCAAGCAAGTCCTGCCGTTTCAGCTTTAAATTATTCTGTCATTTTTAGTGATGATGTTTTTCTTGTCTTAACTAGCAATAATAAAGACTTTTGCGCTGTTATGCAAGGGATCCAATCCTGATCTCCTCATCTACTCTCTTACATAGACGAGCTTTCAAACCATGTGGGAATACTGTCATTTTGTACCATGGCAAGGGACAAAATCCTCACTGATTTTTTTCTTACTTGGCTTGGAATTGGTAATTGTGTTGTACACACTAAAGACTAGCTAATTTGTTCCTAAATTTTTGTCATCTAAAACTGTAGCTGCTCATCTGCAAAGACAGACATTCCTTCCAATTTTCATATTGGTGGGTGGTCCCTGGACCATGGAAGCAAGCTCACACTAGTATTACAAATGTTTTCCTGCTTGCCCATGTAAAATCTTGAGCATCAATGTATGGGGGCCTCTCAAAAACAAAAGCTGTGATAAGGTTTTGTTGAAGTAAGTGCCATTGGCCTTTTAGGTGCTTTGAAATATTCAGGTTCAGTTGTTGTTAAATCCTGAAGAAATTTCCCTTTCACACAAAGAAGATGCAAAACTTCTGGCACTTTTCACTACCTTTTCCGTTCTCACCTATCAAAATAACAAGTATGATCCTAAATGATTTAATGTAATAATTATTTGCCCAATAGAGAGAACGTTTCTTGAATAATATAATGAAAAACCGTCTAAATACATTAAGAAACAAATTAAGAGGAAACAAAGGGAGTTTTGCTGCAAATATTTCATACATGCATCTAGATATATAGTATGTGCACATATAGATACAAACACAAAAGATAGGTTTACACGCTTTTTGAACACAGGCAACATACTTGTTCATTCCTAATTGTAAGTTATCTTCTCAGGGACTAAACAGATTTACATATTACTATTTACATGTTTTAAAGTTTCACCCCAGACCAAAAGGAAAATTATTGTAACTGATCCACTTTAAGAAGAAGGTGCAATTTAATACAATTGTGTCACTGGATTTCATTATGTAAGCTGTTCTAAAGAGAACATACTAACAGGTACCATAATAATCAACAAAACTAAAATAAATCTCTCATTAAAGCAGCCTCAGAAGACCAGTTTATTTAGCCTATAGCAGTGCTGTGTTATCATTATAGCCAGAATGAAGCCAGCAAGGAAGTCCTGGCAAAGGTTTGAGAAAGAACAAGCCAATTTTGACAAAACTAGGGTAGAGAAAGAGACCATTTATATTCTTTAAAGAGCTAGAAGTTTGTAATACCATAGAGCAATACAAAAATTTACAATCTCATCTATCTGTTGCAGGAGCCTGTGATATCGTAACTATCAAGAGTTTCAGGACATACTTTTGATATAGAGTTATTTGCCCTCTGAGTTATTACTGACTAGAGTAATTGTTTAATCTGGGTGCAGAAAATTTAATTTGCCCTCTTGGTGCATTTTATCAGAGTGGGGACCTCTTCCATAGTTCTACCAAAAAGACAGAAAAATAAGTTTTCTGGTACCACTCACAGGCACACACACAGAGACCATACTATCACTTTCATACAATTTTAGTGCAGTGGCTCAACTGGAATAGCTTTTGGACACCTGTACGTTGCAGTGCAAGATGTAATACATTATTGTTTGTGACACCCTCAAACACCAATTTGCTAGGCTACAGATTGCTCTGAGCCCAATAAATCTTTACAAACTCATCTAGAGTGGTGGAGGAACACTTTCCTCTCCCCCCCCCCCCCCCCCCCCCCCCCCCCCTTTCTCCCTTGTCTTTGGCAGAGCTGGGGTTTTTTTATGCAGGCATTCTCTCTCAGATTCTGTCAGCCTGGGGAATTCCATTTTTCTGTTTTGTAATGATGGAGAAAGGCCTAGAAAGCTGTTCCAGCTTTGTAATGCAACAGTTAACATTAAGAAGATTCAGTTATTTATGCAGTTAGAAGGAAGAAAGAGAAAACTTATCTCAACAGCTAGGTATATTATTACTATTTTATTTTAAATGCTGTGAAAGCTGTAAAATAAAGCCAGTTCCTAGGGAGAGTTGGCTTTTATTCTCACCTCCTCAGTTTCTACATGCAAAAGACTGTTGCAAGCAATTGGAGCTCCACCTATCTCTAAGTGGGAGCTACATGCACTCTACAGTGTGTTATCTTTAAAGCCAGGTAAGATCAAGATATGTTCTGGCTGTGTCTACACAGATACTCCCATCAAACAGCTCTCCAGCTACATTTCAGTTTTCAGGCACCCTAAATTTGCATATGCACTGCTGGGTTTATTGCACATTAAGCTCATCCATGCAACAGGCAATTGTTTTGGGCTAACAACAGCTTTCTGCTATCAATATGCACAACACTGTAGTAACCAAACCCAAACCCTGGGTTTACAGTGGACAGGTTGCAGGGGGTGGGAGGGAGAGAAAAAGAAAAGAAAATATCCCTTGCTATGAGACCCTAAATTTCTTAATCACTTCACGCAATTACTTTCATGCATTTTTGACTCACAGGTGTAGAAACTGTACCATTCCCTCCTCTGCCTCACTGTGTATGTTTGATTATTTTTATACTTCTTTCCCAGAAGTTATTGACAACATGCTGACAGTGGGGAATACACAACACCTCACGCAGACACTCTGGGAGCGCATGTATGAGAACACATTTTCCACGTCACTCTCAGTGAATTTACAGCCCAACATACTGAGAACAAAGAGCAATCTGCCACTCAGCATCAGAGACCCCAAGATCCACCCTTGAGAGAAATGTCTTAAAAGCAGATAACTTTTGTAATTTTAGGTTCTGCTTCAAGCAAGCAAATGATGAGAACAAGCTGGCAATAACTGTGCAGAGAGAGAAAGAATCAGCTAAACTACAGAAACCCTCTGGAGGCAAGGTTGGTAGCCTGACTCATTGACAAGGTTGGGGAAGAAGGCAAAAGGGTTTTGGTTGGGTTTTGGGTTTCTTTAGGTTAGTATGGCTTTCAGGGCTGAATTTTACATCAGCAGAATTTTAAAAAACCAAACCAAAAAACAGGCAGTCACTAAACTGAAAGCAGATTCAAGTTGTCCAGGAAGGCAACTCTGTGAATGCTAGAAAGATATTTCCTTACTGAACTTGGGATACTGGTGGTACTAACAAAAGAATAGTTACTGTTCAAACTCACAAATCCCAGCCTTGCTTTATTCAATTCTTTCCAGCTCTGATCTTCCCAAATCAACATCTCACCTGATAAAATTAACCTCTCTCTACGAGCACATTAGTTGTGTTCACACCAATTAGTCAGCTGTAATTAGCCTGCAGGCACTTCTAGCCACATAGTGAGACGATTTCTATTTAGATGACAGAAAACAGTCAGATTCAAGAAGCCAGATTTTAAAGGTAAGTTGAAGAGATCACTTATGTTGAGGCAGGAGGCACTTATACAGTGTTCTTGCCACTATTTGGCTGAGCTCCACCCAAATGTGAACAGCCAGTTCCAAGCCCAAATAGAGCTAATTGTTCCTCTTCAGGGAAACTTCTTCCAAAGTTCAGTGCTGAAGCATTGGTAGACACTACTCAAAACTCCTGAGTTGTTTACTATGAGCAATTTGTCCACACAAGTACAAGGAAGGATAGATATATAGTGAGAGGCAGATAAATGTTTCTTATTTATGCATCCCAAAGAGGGCCAAAATGCTAAATGACCTCCTCCTTAGCATCTGATTATATTTTTTCCTTATGAGCCATGAAACAGCAAAATTAAAATTAAAAATAAAGAGGGTTCAGAGGCCTGGTGTAACCAAGAATATTCATCCGAAGTACAATGGAAGCCTAAAAGCCCCATAAATATTTCCAGGAAAGGATGCTTCCATATGCACAAGAGTCCCTTTTTAGAGGTTTAGAGAACTTTGAAGCCTGAATTGGGGATGTTTTAATTTACTTCCAAAGGGTAAGTAATGCCAGGAACTAGAGAATCTGAATTGTTATGACAGAGACTCCTAAAATCACCTTAAGTTGGGAGCTGGCTGAAGTTCAGGCAGCATGAACCTGCCTTCAAGTCCTTTTTTAAGATCAACCATTAGACATCAGTCTCTTGGTCAACAAAGCTGAGGGGTTTTGCAACACATAGAAAAAATTCAGTTGCCAACAATGTCAAACAGCAGTTGTTGGGATAGGGTGGTATCTCATCAGTCCTGTTCTACAAGCAGGAAAGAAATCTGAGAAAGGAAAGTCAGTTATAAAATTACCAAGAATTAAAAAAAAAAAAAAAAAAGAAGACACCAACATCTTTCTTTTTTCCGCTGTGATTTTTCCAGTTCTTTGCCATTGCTGAACGCTGGTATCAATTTGTAACTCCAGCCCTGTGAGCTGAATGATGGGTGCTCCGCACCCCTTCAGGCCGGGGCCAGCAGCAGGTCTCTGTTCAGACAGTTCAAATTGATTTTTTTGAACACAAAGGCAGACTAGTGAAGGAAGGCACATGCTGTGCAGAATGTACTGGGGGGAAAAAAGGATTTCCTATCATGTATAAAATTCTGACATTTCAGTGTTTGTTTTTGCCCCAGATCTCATTGCAAAAGTTTAAATTTAGAGATTTGTGGGAGATGCAAATTTCTTATGTCTCCTTAAAGAATCATTTCAGAAAAGACTTTTTCAAAACTGTCAGAACATTCTGGTGATATACAGTATGCTTAGAGTTTATGATAGAAGAGAAATATAAGAGTTTTAAACATTATCAATACAAAACACTTTAAGACTTTTACACTGAAAATAGTTAAAATGAGAAATCTTCGTATTTTGAAGAAACTGGTTTGTTGGATAAAAACTTTTCCATTGAAAAATTTTTGTCTGGTTCTACTTACAAGTCAGTGAGGTGTATTTGCTTTCTACAGTAAACCCAATCTACAGTTAGGCAGAGCTGAATTATTATTCTTTGGGCAGCCTTGGTTTCGTAACACATTCCATGCATAGAGCACTTCTTACCTGGGGATCTCAAAACATTTTGCACAGGTGACAGGCAGGAGCACACTGCACCTGTACCATTGTGAGGTTTGTTCCAGCCTGGTCCACAGCTGAAACCTAAATCCGCACTCAGCCACATGGCACACATGATGGTTCATATCCAAGCTTCTCTCCAGTCAGCTGAACAGTTGCCTTGTCAGGCAACCCAGCCCAGTGCATGCTGCTGCCCTGCCCCCAGGTACAGGCTGGCTCAGCCTTGGTGACCATGCCTGCCACTTGAACCCAGCTGTGTCTGAGGGGAGTTGCCCAGGTGGCAAAATTAGGTGGAGGCTTTTTGCTGCCAACCTGCTCCCCACTTTGTACCTTGTCCCTTATCTGCGCAACTCTGTACCAGAGCTACAGGCTTACAGAACCTCCGTACTTATTTGAATGACAAAAAAAGTCCAAAACTGGAAATACCGTGTTTCAGGAATCTTGAGGGTTGGGTAGGAGAGAATTCAAACAATCTCCTGTCACCTTCGAGATTTTCCATGTCTGCTTGCCCAGAAGGTCAGACCCACAGGATGACATGGAAATATTTCTGAAGAAATCTTCCTTTGTTCCCTTCCTTTCTGTGGGAGAGAGAAAAGAAAGCAAGCAAGGAGCTATTTTTCCCACCCTTTTCTCAAAGAAGGTTTTGCCTTGACTGCCCTGTAGACCCATTTTTTCCTCTCACAGTTTAACCATTGCTCTTTAACAAGCTTTTGACATTAAAATAACATTCAGGATCATTACTTTTTCTTGCTCCTGTCTAGAGTTTAAAGCCCTCATTGCAAGGACACACTCCTTGTGGTGACAAGTGGAAGTCATTCTTCTCCTATGGGGTGACATCTTATAGATCTTCTATAAGAGATGTTAATAATAATTTAATATCTCTCCAATAAACGTGTTATTGACTGTCCCTATAACCTAGTGGTTGAGACCAGCCAAAAAAATCAGTCTTTCTCTTCTGAGATCTGTAGCATAAGACCTTGTGCAGTTATCTCCTTATGAGATCAGATTTCATCCAGATACTAATCTACTGAATTGATGTCAAATCAGACCACTCTTGATTTTATGGTAGGCATGTATTAGAGCAATATACAATACTGGAGTGATATTAGGGAGGTACAGAAGAGAGTTTCACTGCTGGCAATCAGTATTCACTTCTCAGGTAGACCACAGCAGCCGCAGGAAAATGCAGATTGCTCTTGCACTAGAAGATTTCATCATGACTAGTTTAAACTTAATCATGGAAAGAAAACACATAACTTTCAACTTTTCTAATCCTCTTCCACTGTCACATTCATGTGATTTTCCAAAATGACAAAGTTTGTCTATAAGGCTGATGGAAAATTCATTGCAGTTGAAGGTGTTTGGACCTGCTGCAGTCCAGGCTCCTTATCTAGCAAAAAACCCTTGCCAGTCCCACCTGCCAAGCTTTTGTCAAGTTGTTGCAGATGTGGTGTTTCCTCCACTCTGCGGCCATAACAATGAGTGTGCCAGCTACTTCTACACTGCTGAATCCTCATCTGGGCAAAAATCTTGGCCCTGCTGCATCTGATGGCACTGACTCTGTGGATATCAGTCCAGTCAGTGTTTCACCCCAAGTTTCTGTCACTCCCATTACAGCCTGCCACCTTCTTGTCACAGCTGCTGCAAGCAATTGCTGTGTGCTTGCCTAGCAGGGCTTTATATTACTCGCCAAGAAGCTATATTCAATGTTAGTTATTAGGCTTTGATGCCTTCTGCCAAAAATAAAAGCAGTTTCTATATGGATTAATTGATGACAAACAATCTTCAGTCAGTATATTTAATTGTCTGGTGCTGCAAAACAATCTCTCTCACAAAAAGCTGCTTGAAACCAAATCAGCCTGAAAAGATCTTTTCCTTTAAATTACAGTGGTCCTCAGTCTTTCTCAGATATTGTAGCTCAAGTGAATTACTGGAAAGAATGGATACTGAGAACAAAAGAAAAATGATTGGCGAGAATAGAGGCTGATAGGATTGAAATAAAAACCTTCCAGTGGGGAGGCCTGAGCATAACTGCATGTCTTTGCATATTTCCCCAAGGAAGAAGGTAACAAATGGTTTTGGCAGGAGGGAGACATTTTAAGGCAGCAAAATAAAAGGGTCATGTATCAAACCAAATTGTGTTGGCTTTGAGATATATTAAATCTTTACATGATCTTGTTTTTCTTTACAAAGCTTTTTTTCTGTTTAAAGAAGCTGAAGATTCAACATTTGAGTTTCTTTGATAATAATTATACACTGCATATTTCTGCATTTCTGCCTATATGCATTGAATGTAAGATTATAACGTCCCCACAAAAAGCAAACTTCAATTTAAGGAAACGTTAAGGTTGCAAAGACTGCAAAATCAAGCAAAATTATGAGATGCCAAAGTTCTGATTGCTTGTACTTCCTTAATTGAATCTCCCAAATTAAAGCATAGGAAATTGCTTTTAATTGCACACTCACACATACCTACAAACCTATAGTTTCTTTGCCTCATACAGTGAACAAAATGTTTCCTGCCAATGGGTAGCTTGAGCATCCTAAAATAACACCGAACAGGAATTACTTTGAAGAGGTATCTAGTATCAGGCCTACTGTGGGAGTCAAAGAAACATTTTAAAATGCAAACTTCTAAGAGGAGACAAAAAGAACAACCACACTAAGAATGCAGGAAAGAAGTGAAATGAAACCATGAAAGAA
Organism: Falco peregrinus; assembly: GCF_023634155.1. Classification (NCBI taxonomy): domain Eukaryota; kingdom Metazoa; phylum Chordata; class Aves; order Falconiformes; family Falconidae; genus Falco; species Falco peregrinus. The sequence continues at coordinate 40,396,620 of NC_073725.1, read as the reverse complement.
GAGAGGGAAAGGACAGAAAGGAGAGGAAACAAAGCCTGTGGTAGGATGTGTTACAGAGAGGATTATTAGTTCACTCCTGGGAATTGAGTGGGATCCAAAAAGCTGAAAAATGGTCAACTGCTTAAGGATGAAAAGAATCCTGGAATCGGCAATAAAGAAAATAGTGCCTCTCAAAAAATTGTTTTTTCACATCTGCAGTTTTCACTTGCCCTTGTTTTGTTAAGGCAACATCAGTTGGCTACCCAGTATAAATCCTGAAGCATTTCCCTCACACTTAAAGTCTCCAGTTTAAACAAACCACCTAGTGATTATGCAGTTCCCTGTCTTTTCCCCTTTTAAAATCTGCTGACAGTGTATATTAAGGCAGCAACATTTCACTGCTCTTAAATAAATATGTGACAGTTTTTCATTCTTTTTTTTTTTTTAACTCCAGTATTCTACAGTCATGCAGAGAAATGTAAATCTCCTCTTGCCAGTTCATTTAAGAAAGGCTCTGGAGGGGAAAAAAAATAATCCTTCACAAAAAGTAATATTCTATAAGGATTCCAAACAAAAGGAAAAAAAAACCCAAATAAACCAAACCAAACAAGCAAAATAATAATAAAAAACCAAACAAAACCAAAAAACAATTTTGTATCCCAAGGCCTGTTTTTCTGGAACATATATAAAGACTTTTTTGCACCTCATGACAGATGATTCAGGGCCCTTATATCCCAGTTTTATTTAAATAAAGGAACAAGATACCCAGCAATAATCTGAAACGTCACCCAGACCCTGATACGTGTGAGCAGGATACAGTCTGCTTTATGTATTTAAAGCATTTTCTTCTAACAGAGTTCATTATTCTCAATGAATATAAGACTCCAACAGTCAGTGATAGGAAAACCACAGGGAATGAAATACTTTTAGGCATGTGTAGAGCAACTGTGCCTAATATCCTCATCAGACTTTCACACTGGAAGAGAACAAATACCATATGGACAAATAAGGACCAAACTTCAAGTCACCCTCTGTTCAATGGAAAATAATTTGCGTTAGGAAAGGCCCCCTCAGGATATCAGAAGGCTAAGCTGGCACTGTGTACATACATCCAATTCAGCCATGCACAAAGGAATTATTCTGACAACTGCCATGACAAACCCAGCAAAACAAAACAATTAAGCTCTACAGTTGGGATCTCTCTTCACAATGAGCAATAGCTGCAATAATGTTGCTGGCTCAGCTGCAAGCCTTTGGTCCCTCCATCCCACTGCGTCCTGCTTCACTTTTTTTTTTTTTTTTTTTTTTTTACACACTTCCAGAAAGTGTTCCCATCCTCTCTGTCCCCTCTGGGGCACAGCAGTCTCTTCATGGGAAGCTTTTGCCAGGACTCCAGAACATTGGAACAGTTTACATTCATGTACAAGATGTCTTGGGGAAAGCAGATTAGTGCTGGAACATTGCATGAGTAAAGGCACATGAAGATAAACTGGGGGCAGTGCCTAAACAGAAAGATGAGATGAGTTAGCTGCTCGATATTGTTTTCTGTCAACCCTTGTATTTGGCAAGAAACAAAGAGAGAGCATGAGGCAATTTTTTTCATTTTAAACAAAGACTGATTTCAGTTTGCCATTCCTGACCAAGCTTTCATTGCTGGTTATTTCTGTAACTGAGGGTGATCTGGGTTCAAATTCCTCCTTTAGCTAAAGAAAAAAAAAATCTCCTATCACCCAGTTAAGAGGTGGGAGGCTCTCACACTCCTTCCCCTGGATGGTGCTTCATCTTACAAAGAATAATTACCATGCTTTGCTTAAGCAACAGAGAGAGTCCTAGTTGTTAGTCCACTCACCCAGGAAGGACAAGATCAGTTATACTTAATATTCTCAAGAGATAGTACTTCATAGTATAATTTTTTAAAGAGCGCGCAAATCATTGCTATGTCCACTGTTTCAATTAATCTAAATACAGGTTTATCCCATGATATTCAATCACCAAGTGAGGGAGAAAGAACACCCTTCAAGGGGATCCCTTAAAGATATTTCTCCACCCTCACTTATTTAAGTGTGCCTTAGTTCCACAGCACAGCATAGCTCATGCCACATACTCATTTAACTTTTATTTTATTCTGGGAGCAAAATATTATGATTTTTGAATATTTTTTGTACAGCTTGGATGAATGTATTCAATAAATACCATCCAACCCTTAAATAGATATACAATATCCTTCTACTATTTCTACAAAATAAACTAAAATACATGTATCTGGATATAGTCTATTCATTATTCACAGCTAACAGCCTTCCCCCTCCCACCTCCCCACTTCAAAGGATGGATTCAGTGATCCTGTTTCTCTCCACATCTTAATTTACCACCCATCTAGGGTATCTCTCTACACTAACAACTGTTGTGCCAGTTCCTGCATATAGAGTTGATGACAGAAACACCCTGGCTTTTCAAAACATATCAGCACTTCCTCTTCAGCCCTTCAGACATGCAGTCATTGAACAGTCCCCAAATACCTAAATAGCTCCCTTTCTCTCCAAAAATCCAAGAAAAAGCCTCAAAAGCCAGGGAACCAAAATTAATTTCCCAGAATAGCAAATGAAATCACAGCCCAATTAACACTGTTACAGTCACTAATGCTTCTACCTGTTAACAGTAAAAGTAGAAAGCAACTATGGCCCAAGGCCAAATAGATGCTTCTACCCATACTACGTTATCAGCAGTGTCTTTAAGGGATTGCTCTTGGAAAAAAGGCACTGGAAGTCTTGATATTTGGGTAGGAAGACAGAGTCTAACAGTATACAAACTTGTTATACAGTGATGATCTAGGATTGCTGATGCTCTTCAGGCAAGATAAGAGCAAATGTTCAGAACCCAACAGGTCATGGTGACCCTAGCTGTTTTGCTAATAGGGAAACAGTACTTCAGAATTTTATCAATAGAATAAGACATCCCAAATACAGTGTGAGAGTATATATGTGTGTGTGAGTGTGTGTGCATATATTTATATATCCTGTATTTTTTTTCAGTTCAGGAAATAAAACTAGAAACAGTAACAAGGATGAAGTAGGCCTGGCTCAGTGTCAGCCTAATTTGACAACGAGCAGTGTGGTCACAGCTCTGGAGGGAGAGACCGTTCCAGTGCCCATGGCAGCCATGGGATTGCAGCCCTGCAACATTGTGTCGCATTTGGCTACGCGTGCTGGCAACACAGCCATTGCCAGACCACCCTATGGTACAACTCCCCCAAGATCAAACTCATGTTCTAGGGAAACACCATCTTGGCTGAGGAAGTCTGCAGTGCAGTGTGGCACCCAAGCAGCTTTACAATACATGGAAATCCTAAACCACGGCTAGCTCCTGTGCGTTCCCTGGTGGCCTAGAGCAGTAGTGTGACAACCACAGCTGACGTACCATCAGCCTTGTCTAGTATAGGGAATGGAAACAGCAAGATAAAGATGTCTTTTTGATGGCGATGGCAGCATGTTGCAGGTCATTTTCTGGTATTCTGATACCACAGGCCTGGTTGGGACTCTACACAGGCTTCCTTGAAAAAAAGGCTGAAATTATACTGCTGTTCTTTCCCTTTTGACAACCAGTTCATTTTTTCACCACAAACTGGATAGGTGTCATGCCTAGATGTAGCCTAGAAAATGTACTCTGGGCTAAGAATGCATAGAAAAATGTGGAACGGCATGCCTGTATTCAAAACCTTGCTCAAGATCATTTCAGAAGCCAGGGCTGAGCTCCAACATGGCCATGGTACTGGTATTGAACATGTTCTGATCATCCTTTTCCTGTCACACAAAAGATTAGTACCATTCAGTTCTTGCATACTTCCTGAGATTAGAAAAAAAGTGACAAATTAAGCCCTAATGCCAGCAGCTGTACCTCCCTCTGTGGCAGTGAAGTTTTAGTCACTTCCCCTGCAGCTATGCTTGATACAATGAAGATGTGGGAGCTACGGAGCTGACTGCAAAACATCATTTAACTCAGATAATACTTTTTGTGGAAGTCTGAGAATAACTATTGTCAGGCTGGTGGTGATACAAAAAAGATTTCAGGGTTTTGGTTATTTACACGATTTTAGAACACTGGATTTGGCTAGAATCATGAGAAGTTTTATGATGCATATAAGTTAATGTTGAAACAACCCTTCAAGTACTTCAGTTGGGAATATTCCTAAGAACTAACTCCATGTCTTTCTTAGTTGTATGCTTGTGCTGGACTCTATTCAATCCTATTAAATTTGGAGTTTAATATTGAATTCATTAACTGTGAATTCCTATTAGATTTGAATTCCTATTTGTATTTGCTTTGGGGGCTGGGGGTGGGAGGGTGGCAGGGAGGTAAACAAACACCCACAAACCCACACACAAAAGGGTTTTAGACTTTATCTGAAAGAGAAGGAAGCCCTGGGGAACCAATTTAATACTTTAAGTTTGTCTTATCCTGTTATGCTGTGGAAGGCATTATACTGTCACTGCACTTTGACTAAGCAGAGTGCATGAGAGTGTGTGCTGACCAGAGGAAGAACAATCCTTTTGCTCAGATACAGTTAACACGTAAGCTAATTGTGACACATCAGTCAGCAATCTTGTTAAAATATCATTGTGCTATTGGCATTTGATATGAAAGCCTGCTCATTACTGAAAACAAACAGGATCAGCAAAGCTGTGGAGTAACATTTTTCACTATTACCCTGGTACTTTGCTATCTTAATTTGACACCTAGCCAAAATAATGTTTTAATTTATATTGCTGCACTTGGGCTAGCAAATACTTTTTCTGATACACACACCAAAAAAAAAAAAAAAAAGAGAACAATTTTTCAGCAGTAACAGGATGCTTCTAAACTTTCAATGCAATTGTTCTTTTACTCACAGGCACCGAATTTATGTGTGCTCACAGGCACACAAACTCAAGAAACATCTCTTCTGCCAAAAGGAAATACTGATATAAGAAATTGTCTTCTTGCTGCTCCAGTGCTTACTTTGTCTTTTTCTGCAGTATAGTTCTTGTTTCACTTTTTATGATCATCTGAGAAATACAATCTACCTAATTTCTTACCCTTGCAGGGACCTACAAGTGACACATTTGCTTTCCTGTTTTCTTCCAGGGTTTTATTATTGTTTTAGCTTTTGGTCTTCTACTATTATATAAAAAATAGCTACTGAGTGGTTTGTGGCCTGCGTGAACGGTGGAAGGTGGAGTGGACGTTCTGCATATCTTTCTGAATGCAGATTCTACTATATATTGCCTGTGATAACAGGGAAACTGACTTAACCCACCTGGCCATCTGACTTTTTCCAGTGCTATGCACCTATGATGTAAAAACCAAAGGCTTAAGTATATAAGTTAAGAGTATACAGTCTAACAGGAATTTGTATTAGAAACAACTCAGAGGAAAGCTCCAGACAAATCTAAAAGAAAACCTACTTGAGAGAGAACACATATTGCAGCACTTGCTAGCTTGAACACAGCACTCTTGTGAAGTGGTTATATGGCTCCCAGTTCAGAGCTGGCTTATGCCAACCAGCTGACAACATAGTATAACATGAAAGATCAAGAAGATCAAACATACCCACTAAAGCAAAATATTTTGTCATCTTTAGTTGGGAAAACAAAAGCTGAGTGAAAATATAATCATGCCTTATAAACGTTCTTGTGAAGACAATACTAGAAGTGCATACAACACCTAAAAGTAAAGGACAAAGCACAAAAATAAAAGACCATAAAGAGGTGTTTTCTGACCATTAGACCAGTCAGATTTTGAAGCAGTAACTGTACAGTGAGGACAAAGATCTAAGCTGATTTTAAGACAGAGCAAATCACTTTTATCATCAGATATTACATGAACTTCTAATAGCAAGACATGGGACTTGATTAATGCTGCAGTTCCCTTCCTATTCTGGGGCCGTTTCATTTCATCAAGCCTTCGTGTTTTAGTTGAGTATTATTTTCACAACAGTCCTGAGTTAGCCTTCCTGAAAATTTGTAGTTATCCAGACATCAGAAGGAAGAGACATGAAATCACTGCTGACCTGTGATTTACCCCTAGAATGAAAGACTTCAGATCCTGCTGAGGAACTCGATCTCAGGATTCTCTCATTTGAACGCATTGCTTTCTTTCCATCCCCTTTCATCTTTTCATCTTAAACAACTACACATTATTCATCCATATTTCAAAACCATCCTCACTCATTCTCTCTGCTGCACTAACAAGATAATAACTCCTATTTTTTAAGTTGCCAACATAGCATATGCAGTACTTGGCTTTCAACAAAAAAATTACAAATTAGAATACAGGGATGATTAAAACATGAACAGAATGTAGTGCATCTGTCAGAGCATCCTTTCTTATAAGTATCAACCTGTCTAACATCTCTTTAAGGAATGTAGCTGGTTTTCAGAGGTCTAAAGTCAAATACATTGCCTTAGGAAGTAGATTTAGAGCAAACCACAGAGCTCTCTATTTAGTAATTTAAATGACTGACCATCCAATTTATGAGCATTCTTAGCAATAAAATTCAGCCTGAACTTAATAATAGCACATTTTATGTGACAACGATGACAATTACAATCTATAGTTACTGCAGTCACCCTTTGGTCTAGGGAAAGATGACAGTATTAATTACACACACTTGCCATTTGTCAGACTTAACTTGGCAGGCGATTGAGCTCTGAACCATCTTCAGCTTGACTTCTACATTTTCCATTTTCTAATCCACTGGAACGAGGATAATTAGAACAGAGAAAAATGAGAGGCTTTTTCCTAACTTGTTTAAAGATGTACCAAACCTCTACCACGTGTTAGTGGCATATTCAGTAACACCACAGTAATATCAAGGCTGTGCCACTCCACTTAAGAATCTGTCGGCATTTACTTCACAAAAACTAAGCTGCAGAGGTACTGCATATCTCATTCATTTTAATTTGCGTTGGATGAAACGCGACATGAAAAGTCTCTCAGCCCATATGTAACTTTCACATACTAACATTTCTTGCTATTTCTGCCTGGAATTCTATTTTCTGTGCTTGTTGACATTTCTAAACTTCTGGGAGAATTAAAATTGGCTTTCTTTAAAAATTACAAAAAGCATTTCTTAAAATTCTTTGTCAACTGAAAGGAAAATAATTGGTTCCAGTTTAGGAAAATATCTCCATTTAGGAGAACAGCTAAGTATGTGGTTGTTCTGTACTTATGGATGCAATACCACATAAGAATTCAAGGTCAGATTCTGAAGTAGACATGAATTTAAGTATACACGTTAACACTTTCTTGAGCTGGTATATCTATATAAAGAGTCCTTCCAATCAGTTTACCCAGTACTTACCTACCTGTGGAAAAAAAACAAAAACCAGAAACCAACCCAACTCTTCCCATGTAGGCATTTAAAAGGAAGAACTTCAAAGCATGAGACAAGTTAACAAATTTAGACCGTTTTGGGCTCACAATAAATGGTTAAAAGAAAGAAATAAGTAACACATTTCAAAGTTAAAATACCTTCGTAACAAACAGTTGTTCTTTGTCTTTCTTTCACAAAGATCCTGTGATGCTCACAGCTACAGCAACAAGCCTCAGGTAGAAGACTCACTTCTAAGGCCACAGCTCCTCAACAGTTTGAGCTCCCCTGAAGTGTGGGTCAACTCCACCATGCTTCCTTCTCCCCAGGCTCCTTGCACTACCACTGATGTTCATCTGGCCTCACAGAAAGCAGGTTCAGAGGGAGGATTCCTCTAAAACATTCGTACCTTGCTCTTGGCCAGCTTTGTTGCAAGAAAAAAATCATCAGCAGATGAGATATTTGCCTGCACTGTCTCAAGAGAAGAAATGCATCAAAAGAGAAGAAAAGATGACCTGAGACCTCTTTAGGCTCCAGTGAAAACAAACAAACTTGAAGTTTGGGGTGTTTCATAGGTAAGATCCAGACTGAAAACTCTTCCCAGCAATATTCAGCCACATGAAATAAATGCTTTGCCACATCTTACAGCAAGGTATTCCACATGCAAATGTTTGCTCTTCAGCTCTACACACTAAATGAAAATTCATACATCAGTGCTAGAGTTTTTGCCTGGCCATCACCTAAGCTTCTAATATTGCTGTTTCACAACTTCGTGTGTAAATGCTTTAAAGAAAGGGCAGCGCAATTTCAGAGATTGTAAAGATTTCACAGTTATTCTCCGCACTTAGTGGTGAAAACATGGCTTGAATTAGTAACATTTAAAGAAATACTGTATATGCTGAATAGACTGTTTCAAGTACATGCATCAGTTTTAAGCATTCTATCATGAGTGCTATTTATTGTGGGTTACATCTGCTTTCTGAATTTGAAGATATAGTATTGCAATACTGGATGCCATTTAGAAATATCTGGAGTTCTTAATATTTTGTCCACGCTGTATGTTTAAAAAGAATATTAAGTAAGTGTGTCAGTGGAATTGTTGAGGGGTAATGAACCAAAAAGTAATCATTAAAAGTAAATAAATACTTGAGGCAGAACACTCAGAGCAATTGGATCCATAATCTCAAACACTCCTCAAATGCCCATACCTACACTTAAAAATCTGACCAAAAGATCATTTTTAAGCACTTAATAACAGTTGTGGCTGTAAATCAAATACACCAAAAATATTTCCTCCTATAAAATTTAAATCCCTGATTACTGATGCTGCAGTCTTCCTCTTGATACCATTCCTCTTAGCTTTGGCCATGAACTAGCATTGTTCCACAGAGACAGACGAAAAAACGTGCCCATACAAACATGGGCATACAAACACTGCACAAAGTGACAAACTGTGGCAAAAAAAATTGCTGAAACATGCCTTTTGCTGCACAGTTGAGGAAAATCATAAAGCCCCAAAGTTATTGGCTTAGTGGCAATGCATGTGATGGTTAACAATCCCTCAGCATCCTCTGCAAGCAACACTTCCACAAAGATTTTTTAGAGTTTTTAAGAATTCTGGAAAAGATCTTGTTAAAGTTATGACACAAAGCAAAATGGATCTATGGGGAGATTTTGTTTCACAGGGTGTATTTATACTTTTATCAACATGCTTTTGTGGAGATAAAAAAGTAAGATGTATAAATATAGATAAACATATACAGGCAAACACACACACAAACACATTTACTTGTTTGTACCTTGCTACTAAGAGTAACAGCAGCAATAATAATTAACAATGGATTTAGAGTGAAGATTTATGGCAGTTTGTACAATTTCCAGTGTTGCTTTACTGTCGACAAAAACTTCCTTTCAAGCTAGGGAAAGTTATGCCTTATTGAAGAACATGGACAGTATTTTGAAGCCTGGGTGTTGTGCTTTGTGTCTTAGAAAAGTGATCCTGTTCAGCTGCTAGCTGGAAAGGGTTTTTCAGACACAAGCAGCTGTCCAGTGTGCGGCTGCCCTGTGCTGCAGCTGCCTGCGGACAGCCCACACCCCCAGGGCTCAGGCTGCCTCAGACCACATCTGACTGCTGAGGCCTCAGAGGGGAGATGTGATGTCCACGCTCTTCCCTTTCCCTGAAACAGAAGGCTGTGCAATGAAGCATTTTACATCCCTGCATAATCCTCACGAATAACAACTCTACCTATTTTACATCTATTTATAGGGGGTTTCAGGAGCTCTGGGTGTTCAGATCGCTGTGCAGAGGACTATCCCAATTTTTATCTACTTGCAGCTTCAATCCTGTCCATTAGTGGCTCAGCAAAATCCTTCATTTCCAATTTCCTTTCAGATGCTTTGACTCTTTCTCTTCCTCCTTCAATTTTCCTCTTTCCAAAGGCATAAATTGCAGCTGTTCCCTCTTGTCCTAGAGCAAATTGCTCAAAAGACAGGAGCTCACATAAGAATCAGGAGCAATCTTCCTGCCAGCTGCAGCCTTGTAGGACCATGCAATGCACTTGTGTATACAAACTGCTTCTGCAAACCACTGTATCTATAGCATGTCTGAGGTGTATCTTCTGTATGTGGGATATTCTGTTCTCTTCTACTTTATACTCCTAAGCTGTAATTCCTGTTGTGCTTTTGGCTAAAATGGAAAGTCTTTTTCTTATCTTTCTGCTCAGTGAGTGTTTAGTCGGTAGCAGTTCACTTTGTAAAAAAAAAAAAAAAAAATCTGCTGTCAAGTCCAGCACCACTGGATTTGTTTCAGACTTCTTAACCTGCATTTAGCATTTTTTGTAGTGATGTTAGCATTTTCTACCAGACATTCTGCTGAGGACATCTGGGACTTATTATATGTTGAAACATAGAATGTCATACAAATACTTTTAACAACTTCAGATAAAATGTATGGGTTTCTAAGTTCAGCAAATACAAATTTAACACACACCATATTGTGATTTAAATAGGATGTGCAATCTCAGAGAGAAGTGAATAAGTCAATATTTAAAGGTACTCCTTGCAAGCATGTATACTTGCCTCCATACCTCCTCCGACATTCTGATTCGTTCAACATTTTCTTTACATTTATTCATGTTCAACTGACCTTTAGGTACTCATTTAAGCAAACCAAGAATTTGCCGTTTTTTAGACTCATTATTGGCTCATTGTTTACATTAAATAAATAGACCCACTTTTTCTTACAGGTTTCCATACAAGTTCACGTAATACTTGAATGGAAGTTAGGTCTTCTCTGTGAGCCTTCAGTTGTAGTGGTTTGTGTTCTATGTATTCATGTTTCTTATTCTAATATTCTACAATATATTCAGATACAACATCTACCCAAGCGTTAGCTCCCAGTTAATAACTCACAACTGTTTCACCAGTCTCCACTGAAGTAGTACGTTTCCCTCTGTCAACTTCTGGCTTTTGGCTCTGAATAGAATTGTTCTTCATTCCTGTTTACTTTGCCATGCTGATAAATATACATCAGGCACTGTCAATGTGCTTGCTGGTTGTTCCATTTTAATTGTCCTGGTTCTGATTGCATACTTCTGCAAAACACTAATACACTTTGCAATTGTCTAATGTTTTCCAGTTGCAGACATATGTTTGGATCCATGCACCTTTCCCATTTCATGCTCTTGTTATTAACTCTACAGCTTTGTAGGCACTTGCTCTATAGTGTTTCTCTAATACATTTAACTTCCTCACAACCTTCCACTTCCCAGTTTCATGTTCCTTTAGCCAGTCTAATGTATCTACCTCTTGCTTTCTGGCATTTTTAAGTGTGTTTCAATATTTTCATTTTCCTAGGTTTGATCTGTTGCTTTAGATCTTTGATTCCAATCAAAATCCAACCATATTTGATTTTAGAAGGTTATTCCAAACACATCATGATGTAATAAGCGTAGTTACTGAACATCTGTATCCTCCATGTTATTATGTCCAAGTCTGTGGAAACTAAAATCCAGATACATACTATCCATCCCACAGAGGGGTGCTAGGTACCAGATGACCCCTTTTCTAGTAAACAAGTACCTCTTCCCCAGTCCTGCCCAATAGCTTTCTTCTGTTTTCTGACCCAGTGTACCATATATCATCTCATCACCTGGCTCAGTATAGCACTTATCTTATAAACCACAATATTAATTTTGATTTTTCTTAGTTGGGGTTCTTGCTTCAACATCTATGGAATGTGCCAGACCAATTTTTTTGTTCCTTGTAGAAAGGTAGTGATAAACACATGTACTGTCATAACATACAAAAATGAATATTTTACACTGTTGTTAGTGCCAATAGGTATTAGATTTAGTGATCCAGGATTTCTCTTTCCATCCAGTGATTACAACAGTACTCTGAGAAAGACTCTCGTGTGATCTTGTACAGATGGATATTACTAAAAGAAAAAAATATTTTAGAAGGGACATTTCAATAAATCACATTACATAGAACTGTTTTAATAGGTTGTCTCTGTGAACAGTAGATCCAGAAATCCATTTTTAAAAGCATAGGTACCCTAAGACTAGAGATCTATATACCTCTGCAAACTAGCCACTAAGCATTAAGAAATAGTCAGTCTGTTACATGGAGAAGAATATATCCTATTGGATAGTATAATCTGCAGCCTAATCCAATTAATTTTAATGGGTGATTTACATCCTAGTTGTGTCTTAAGCATGTGTCTTTTCTGGGGCATGTTAATACATAACCTATGGTCAATACAGTAGAAATATGCTGCTTATAAGGGAAAACAAAAAAGTAGTAACTTATCCTGAACTGATGGGCAGATGTGAGCTGTTTTCAAGCTGGTGTTTGCTAGGATTTTAAAAAACCACAGGGAATACAATGAGTCATTGCACTTGAATAGTAAATGCGTAGTTGACAACAGCTGAAACCTCAAGGACCACAGACCTGCCTAAAGCGAGATATATGAGAGAAAAGGGTCTCGCACAAGGGGTTCCAACAACATTCCACTACAAGAGCAGCATGTTCTACCCAGGGATAAAAATTTTTGCTGGAATTGGTCCGGCCAGTCCGACTCATAGACTTAACCATTCTGTAATACATTACTAGTAAATACAGGTATGTTTTCATAAAGCTAGTTATGAATAACTTTTCCATTTGCTGCCCAACTGCCTAGTCAGCATTCAGAATTAACAGAAGAGTCCCTACAAGAGCCCAGAAAAAGCCAAAAAATTTAGTGACGTGGATGACTGGGCACAGGGTACTCTCAGTAAGTTTGCAGATGATGCAAAACTGGAGGAGTAGCTTATACACCAGGGGGTTGTGCTGCCTTCCAGAGGGACCTCAACAGGCTTGAGAAATGGGCCAACAGGAACCTCATGAAGTTCAACAGCTGCAAGTGCAAAGTCCTGCGCCTGTGGAGGAACAAGCCCAGACACCAATATATGCTGGGGACCACTTAGATGTAAAGCAGCTTTGCAGAAAAGGAACTGCTGGTCCTGATGGACACCGAGTTGAACACAAGCCAGAAATGTGGCTTTGTGGTAAAGAAGGTGAATGATATCTTGGGCTTCATTAGTTGTGTTGCTGAGGCAGGTGATCCCCTCTACTCAGCACTGCTCTGTCCAGTTCTGGTCTCCCCAGTACAAGACATGGGTATACTGGAGAGATCCCAGCAAATGGGCTGGAACATTTATCTAATGAGGTAATACTCAGAGGGCTAGGGCTGTTTAGACAAAAGTCGCAGGGGTATCTCATCAATGTGTGCAAATGACTGAAAGGAGGGCTCAAAGACAACAGAGCCAGGCTCTTTTCAGTGGTGCCCAGTGGCAGGACCAGAGACAACAGGCACAAACTGAAGCACAGGAGATTCCTTACGAGCATCAGAAAACACTTTTTTACTGCTAGGGTGCCCAAGCACCGGCAAAGTTTGCACAAAAAGGCTGTATAGTCTCCATCCTTGTAGGTATTCAAAAGCCACCTGGACACAGTCCTGGGCCACCTTCTCTAGGCAGCCCTACTCGAGCGATGGTGTTCAGTTGCAATTTGAGTTAAGACAGACTACAAATGTTGCAATACACCCATATTGATTAGTTGTCAACAGCTCACCTCTCACAGTGATTGTTACGGGTCACAGGTTCTCCCACTTGCCTCAGCTACACTGGGCACCAGTTGCTGCAGTCAGAGTCCAACTCAGCCAGCCTCACACAGGGCACCAGTTGGTGCAGCACAAACAAACCAGCAGACTGCAACAAGGCTTGTTACCATCAGTCTACTGCCCATGCTGTTTCTCCTTCCTCCAGACAACAAACCACACTGCTCCTCCCACACTCCTCAGGGCTATTTAACCACTTAGCAGGATGAGCTACAGCTGCACATCATCCATGTCAACCAACCCACTGCCTCTCAGGCAAGGCCACAGCTGCATGTTATCAATGTCAATCAACCCACTGCCTTCATTCCTCTACAGTGTTGGACCAAATGACCTCCAGAGGTCACTTCTAATCTCAACCTTTTGTGATCCTGTGTGATCTAGGGACCAGTTCAGAGATTATGGAGGTTTCTTTCTCATGCAAAACCAGTTTAATACAATCTAATATGTTTAGAGATTGTAATGAGTGGCAGGAACCACCAGCAATCGAACTCATGGGTAGAGGTAGCAAAGACTATCTAGAAGTTGTGCTACTAAGCTATGGAGTAAATCAAACACTACTGTTGCATGAGTTTTCATGTAGTGCCATACTCCATATCTTTTCTTGTTCTTGCTGTTTACTATCTTTAGCTGTGCTGCTCTGAGATTCTTATTGTTCTACTTGCTTTTATTGCCATACCCCATGTCCTGGGGTGCATCAAGAACAGCATAGCTAGCCAGTCAAACGAGGTGACTGTCCCACTCTGCACTGCACTACTGCAGCCCTGCCTCGAGTACGCTATGTAATTTTGGGTGCCAGATTGCTATATCAGAAGGATGTCAAACTATTACTAGATTTTGTCCATGGGAGGGTAAAACTTACGAGGAGCAGCTGAGGTCACTTGGTTTGTTCAGCTTGGAGAAGAGAAGGCTGAGGGGTGACCGCATCCCAGTCTGCAGCTCCCTCAAGGTGGCTAGCAGAGGGGGAGGTGCTGATGCCCTCTCTCTGGCAACCAGTGACAGGCACAAAGAAATGGGATGAAACTGCATCAGGTGAAGTTCAGATGGGACATTAGGAAAAGGTTCTCCACTAAAAGGGTGGTCAGTCACTGGAACAGGCTCCTCAGGGAAGTGGTCTTGGCACCGAGCCTGTCAGAGTTCAAGGAGCACCTGGATGATGCTCTTAGTGAAATAATTTAGTTTTAGGTAGCCCTTTGAGGAGCAGCGAGTTGGACTCTATGATCCCCATGGGTCTCTTCCAATGTGAGAGATTCAATGTTTCTATGATTCTATACATCACAAATTTTTGATGGCAGAATAAATTAGGAGTTAATTATTCCTGCCTGGATAAACTGCCACCTTGTCAGCTGGCATGTGGCCATCATGCCAAGACACTCTTCCTACACACATATGATAAGTGCTATGCTGAGGCAGGTGATGAGGTGGTATATGGTACACTGGGTCAGAAAACAGAAGAGGGAGCGGTTGTTGGGCAGGATCAGGGCAGAGCTGCTTGTCCACTAGGAAAGGGGTCATCTGGTACCTAGCACCCCTCTGCAGGGTGGATAGTGTGTATCTGGATTTTAGTTTCCACAGACTTGGACATAATAACGTGGAGGATACAGATGTTCAGTAACTACGCTTATTACATTATGATGTGTTTGGAATAACCTTCTAAAATCAAGGATTCATACCTTTATAACTGAAAGACATTTGGCTCTGTGTTTTGGAAACTTAAGTAATGGATTTAAACTGTGGTAGTGTATAGCCATCAGATAGAAGAAACCAGTAGTCTCATAAATTACTTATCTTCAGTGTTCAGACTATCCCAGTTATAGCTCCCTATGCCATTTTTAAAATAATTGGAAGGTCTCATGTATGGTGGGACATTTTAAGTAAACTAGTTCTGGTTTTTCAATCCCTTTCTGCCACCACTTGGAAGTGATTTCTTATTTAAGTCAGAGGAAAAAAAAAGATGATAAAGCTGTTGGTTCTGGGAATTGAATTGCCTTCATGGAGGATTGAACATACTGCGTGAAGCTGATTAAAATATAAAAAGCAGGAGGAAAGCTGCTCTGTGTCTAAAAGAACATGTGGCTTTGGAAGTCTTTGGGGTTTTGAATTTTTTTTAATCTTAGCTGGAATGTGTTTGATGGATCAAATTCTGAAAGTCTGATAACAGCTAGATCAATTTAGTTTTTCTCTCTAGCTAATAGTTCTATGGAGCATTCATCGGACATATACATGCAACTTGTTATTCTTGAATGTGTATATTGTGAATGAAAGCCTGGGAACTGTAGCTTCTGAACTTTTGAGTGATAGGTATATATATTTCATCCTCATTGTTGGCAGAAGACAAAATTCTGACAGATTTGCCTGCAACTTGCAAAGAGGATGTAGTCTGTAAAAAGGTCCTTCAACATTCATATTTAAAGGTATTTGAAGTTGTCTGTAAATTTAGGGTGCTGGTAGGAGGACATGTAGGAGGAATGTCATTCTGGATATGAAAAGCTTAACCAAAATCTTTGGACTCTCGTATTGCTGCAAACAAGAAATGTTTAGAAGTTCAGGCTGTTCTTTAGGCTCTCATTACTGAGATGTTTGGTGAAGTGTTTTCCTTTCATTTGAAACAGAAATTCAGAGCTGCAAAATGAACACTATGCCCAGTCCCCTACCCCCACCACCTCCCCCCGCCAAAGTTATTTAGTTTAGTAAATGGATGCTAAACGGGAATATTTAGTAATTTCCATTCTCTTCAGATTAAGAATTTTTCTGTCTGGGCTGAGATATCATATTTACAGATGCCTTACCACAGATTAGAGATCAAATAAAAATAGCTAGGAGAGCAGAAAACTCTCTTTGTTAATGGGGAATCACATTCTGCTTCATGCCCCAATGTAACCATTGGTTATACAGCAAGAGTCCCTTAACATATTTTTATATAAATAGTGGATCCATAATAAATACAGAAGAGGGAACAATCTAGTTTTATCTATTTCAATGCAGCACAAACAATTTCAAATACAACCTCCAAGACCATGAACTGAAAAAGAATAATTTCTAGGATACAGCCCTTCAAGGTACCTCAGCAATGTGTTTTAGGGAGAAGACTGTAAGAGATAAAGTTTCTCCTTTTCAAGGACAAAGAAAAGCAGAGCTTGGGCTATACCACACCACCGTATTTTTTTCTTTTTTGGGAAAGGCATCATTTGGCTTGGCTGAAACCCTGTGAACACTGCAACCAGCAGGCTCTGCTGGCTGTGGGAAGGGAGGGTCTCCAGCAATTAGAGGCAGCAATGTGCCCTGGCCGAGTCTTGCCAGATGTCTGCCTTGTCCTGGCCATCCACAAGGGAGTTGCACCAGATGGTGACCGATCATCTCACAGCCCCGAGGAATATGTTATGTCTTGTACAGTAACCCTACATAGGTTGTTGTGAAAGCATGGCTTATTGTGAATAACCTTTTCAAAGGCCCACTGCATTTTGGCTCCTATCGCCCTTGTACCTCTGCTGTTTCTGTAACACCACAATAAAACATGACTTGGAACACAGTTCAGCAGTATTCAATGCACTGTATTGAAAGCTGTACAGTGTTCACAGCAGCTTGCAACAGTGCTAATACACAACTTGTTCAATTTTATTCACTTTAAAAAGCCATTATATCCCCAGTTGTCAGAGGGACTAACAGGACTCAACCTCCCTGTTAGGTCCAGGGAACTTGCATCTAAAGAAAATCTACTTAGAGGGTTCAAATGCCCAGTTTCCTCAAAACGAAACAATATATCTATACAAATTGTAAGTCTAAGACAGGATTTTGCTCCTTCAAGGGGCAGCAAAGACCTTTTCAAAACCATAATGACTTACTCTGGGGATTAGCCTGGCAGTGTAAGTAACTGGACAGGATTTCTTTCTTACTTTGAGTAGAAAGAGCTTAAAAGAATCACAAGCTAAGCAACCACAGCAATACAGAAGTAATAAATAATCACTTATTTTTATCCACAGTATGTAACATTTAAAAATCAACATTTTGCAGTAGATTATAAATTATCTCCTCTTTCAAGCATGTGTGTGGGAGTAAGGGAGAGTGGTCTTTCATCTGCCACATTTATCTTTCAAGTGCTGACTTTTTAATAGCAACCGATGGAACAACCTCTAGCATCGTCTGAGGTTCACTGCTCAGACCCTGGAAATGCAGCAAACTGTATGTTATTTCTTAGGAGGCACTGATGTGTATGCACATACGTATGTGTGTCTTTCTTGTAGTGAGGGGCCCAAAACTGAACACAGAATTCTCAAGGAAAGGAACTTAGAGTTGCAGTTCAGCCTCTTATGATAATGACAAGGCCAATCTTCTCCGAGGCTTGCATATGACAATTGCATTATTAACTTCCCATTACTGCCAAGGAAAGTATCTTAATTTAGCAACTGTCTGTCACTGAGAGTGCTACTTGACAGCAGGGCTGACATAAATATTTATTGAACTTGCAGAGGAAAAAAATCTACTAAGTAGGATGGAGTATTCATTCATGGTGCAAAATTATCAGCTGTTTCACTAACCTGCTTCTCCTATTGATTGCATTACAGGAGAACCTGTTCAGGAAATGAGTGTGCTAAAATAATTGCTACTAGTGCCACAGGGTGAAACCACAGCTAACAAAAATAATACTGTACTGAAAAGTCCAGAACTGCATTACAAGGATTCATATGTAACTACCTTGGAAATGGTCAAATTACAAGACACAGGGAACTTCAGCTTTTGCAATTTATGTAATCACTGTGTTTACTATTCCTGCTATCCAACCTTTTCTGAATTGTAATCTTGTGCTGTTGAAAGACAGAATAAACACCAGACAGGCCATCTTTAAAGCAAAAAAAAAAGTGCCGAGTGGGCTAGCATCCAAAGAACTAAGATTATAGGAATCTGTACAGCCGGAAGAAATAAATGAGCAGAATTGGACTTTTCCCAGGGTAAAAGAAAAGCATCCATTAAATCCTCCACTGTGCTTCAGCGTAACATCCACAAGTCACATCTCCCCTTTCCCCTGGCAGACATTTAATGTAGGAATATTCAAAAAAAGCATCTTCATTAGTTGTTTCAGTCCTTACCAGTGCAGTCTTCCCTAGCAGAGCGTCTGTATACCTGATTCAAAGGACTTAAATCCTTCCCTGCCGGCTGCAATGGCTTGTGACATCTGATGAACTGATACGAGTAGGGTGCCCTCCCTATTAAACTGAATTGTTTTAAGCCCGCAGAATACCCCTTGGGATCCACAGACATTAACCTTCTGGATATCCATTATAGCTGATCTGAAAAATTTCATACTCCAGAGCAATCCACCAAAAATGAAGCTATGGTCAGACAGTACCTGAGTACAGATCTAAGGCCACAAGCTTAATCCTCAAAAGCCCTGAATGGCTCCTCAGACAACTGATGTATTTTCCAGTGAAATTTAAAAAGATCTATTTCTACATGAAGACAGAACTGTTATCACCTTAATAAACCTCTGCTCATGTCACAGACATGAGCAACCTGCTCTTGGTGATCTTGCTTAGGCAGGAGGGTTGGACAAAAAGTCCCTTCACACCTCAACCTTTCTGTGATTCTGTGATACCAGAGCCCAAGAAGGATCCTCAAGGTTACCGCTTCTGTGAGGTAGATTTCTAAATGTTATTTAGTAGGTCTTCTCAGAGCAGTCTTAAGAGATGCTGATGACACTTGATACTCTATGCAAAATAGAGCTTCTTAAGAAATGCAAGGAAGGATGCTGGCTCAGTTTTATCGAGCAGTTCGGTGGTTTATGGGGCTTTAGAATATGAGAGATTTGTTCTTCCTTCAGCTAAAGGTTCATACCCTCCTGTTTAAAAACAGCTGAATCAGTAAGGCAGCAGAAATGCATTTCCCACCCTTCCCTGCAGCATGGAGCTGCTGTGGAAAGAAAGACAAGGGACATTGCATGAAAGAAAGAAAGTGCAGGAAATCACCCAGCCCAGGTGATGAGATCCTCTGTTTACAAGAAAGAGATATCGGGTCCTGCTTCCTGTTCCTAGCCTTCCCTGCACGTTGTGCCGAGAACAGTCATAAAACATAATGCATAAATAGTCCTGGCAATAGAATCTGGAAATAAAGGCTTTATTTCAAAAACAAAGCTTCTCCAGCTGCTGATTTTCCAAACAAACACAAGACCTCTTCTTCTCCATTTTCAAAAGACAAGTTCAGAAAATAGTTCCAAGCATGAATCTTCATTTGACTCCGTACAACGACTCCACACTCATATGACTGGGTCCCCATGAATATTTCGGACCTACTCCTGTGGCTGCTAAGTCACACCCTCTTTTTTATGTCACAATTCTGAGACTATTAATTCTTCTGACACCTTGCGAGGAGCAGATGTAACTCATCTGCAGCTATGTGCTCTAAAATGACAGCACGCAACTGAGCATCAGAACATTTTAGCCTGCTGCAGATCCACAAGAAAATTCCAGGGTCGAGGTTCTAATCTTCACAGTTTTCCACTCCATCACTATCAGACTTAACTATTGCTTTATATATTTTGTAAAACAATATAATACAAATAAAATAATCAAGGCTTACAACACTTAAACTAGCTATCAAATGCAGCAGCCTCAAAATACTCAGAATTACATTGGGGCATTTCTGTATTTTATAGGTTGTTATTGATGTCTGGATTTAAGCATGATAATGGGGGACACACCTCCCCCAAAACTACAGCAGCAGTAGTTTCTGTAGCAACATAAGCTCGATTTATTTTTAACTGTAAAATGTGTATGATTTGCTTTGCAAGCCACAACCATTATAAAGCACAAAGGAATTTTCACCCAGTTATCCCATCTGATCACTGGTTTGGATAAACATGCTTCACACTGTAATTTTGAAGACAGTGAATCTTCCTGAGTATGTAGCTGACCACGCTTATACTATCCATTTGTAATGCATTTTAAGGACTGCATAACATTATAGTCAAGTCACAATTTTCAAAGCCCCCAAAGACCTGCAATGCTGTCCACATTATCCCTCCCTGCTAACGCTGTAATCTTCATGTGAGCTCGTTTGCTTATGGCTGAGTATAATACTAAAGACTTTTCAAAGTCTTACTGTAAAAGGAACCAGTTCCTATCATTCACTGCAAGAAATGTGACTTCTCAATAGAAGACCTGGTAACAAAGATGGATCTGGCTGAGATGTAAAAGGCAGGCAACAATACTGTGCAGCTGCTCTCTAGTTCCCTGGGTAATTTGGAGAAAGGGACTACAGTCTCCTGCGTTCTCTTTATGTTGCATTGCATCCATATAATGGCAGGTCAGGTGCTGAGGTGTTTGTGAAATACAGATGTATTTATTAAAGTATCAAATGTCTTTTAAATAATGGGACAATTTCAACACAAGCAATAAGGCCTTTCTGGTAAGACTGGAGAGAATGGAGAGCACTGATGCTTCTACAGCATGACACACCCCTAACCTCCCTGAACTGTATAGACACATATATATAAACCTCTGCTATAAAAATAGGCAGCAGTAAAATCCATATCCTAAATCAAACTCTCTGAGGTTGCTGAATGAAGCGTGAGTTCTTTCACAGATGCAGGCTTCTAGGTAAGGCAGGCAAAACAGAAGTTGATGTCATTAGAAAAAAAAATATAGGACTTATTGGACTTGCATTCATCATTTTCACTTAAAGATGGATTTGATTGCCCCTCAACCCTCAAGGACCTTGGAAATAGGCTGACCTTTGCACTCAGACCCCATTCATAAATGAAAGGTTGACTGAATTAGGAGGCTGTGTTAGAGGCAAGAGAGAAAAGAAGCTCACGCATAGGCTTTGTGAAACACAGGTAAGAAAAAAAGGTGCTATTCCTGCTGCAGTTATGGCAGTACATGATATTTTTTACCATGGAAAGGTACATTTTACAAAGCCTGTCCGTACACACATTTTTGATTCTTCTTTCCTTTTAAAAGAAACTAGACAGACTAACTTCTTCCAGGATCACATGCCACTTCCTACTGAATTTGCCTTCAAGGCCTGATCTATGTATGAACAAAGACTATAATAAAAAAGGTCAAAACACTTGTAATTCAAAAGTACTGTGCATGTCTCCAAATATTTCAGCTTACTGTTTTCTGAAGTTAAGGATGGGACTACTGATTTTATCAGCCTGCTGTTGTGGAAGACATTTTTCTGTCTCTCCGCACATTGCAATACACACAGACTATCTGAGTTAAGTGGAAGTTTGGCTTTTTCTGCCTCTTTCTCAACATGCGATCTGAAGCCAAGGTACAGAGGTTTGATTTCCTCAGAAAGGGGATAATTTCAAGAGTTTCCTATTCCTGACACAGACTGAACACAACTGCTTCATAAATCCTGCTAATCTAATTCCCACTTAAAACCAATGGGATTCTCTCCATTGACTCAAATGGGAATTGAAGCAAATCTAGTGAGACTGGTACATCTATTGATTGGCTCCATTAGGACCAAAATTACCTTTTAAAATATTGTGGAGTTTTTGGGAGACTTTTATTTCAGCTCATCTCACAAGTACAAAACTGTATTTTCAGTAACTTTCCTAAACACCTTGAGAGCACAGCAATTCTTGGATTTGGAAAGCCAGGAGAGTGCAGGGGTACATTCCCACTCGTTCTTTTGCCTTGTATTCTAGCCAGCTAAGCTGTTTAACAGAAACCTTTATGATGAAGCTCAGAGAGGTTGCTCTGAAAAAAAGAGCATAAACCAAATCTGAATTTACACAGTTAGGTATACAAATCCACCATATCACTGGAAGTACTACAGCTATCATTATGAGAAACTGAAATACGGCATGCAGCCCATCACCAGGAAGGACCATACAATTTCAATTTATGCAACCAGTGCTTTTCAAGCATGAAACACGTGTTTCTAATTCATAAATAATTCTGACTGGGTTTTAATAGTTTTGCTACTTATTGTTCATACATCTCTGTGAACAGAAAAGCGAAACTTCATCACCTACTTTATATTCATGTTTCCTGCAGTTTTAATAGTGATAAAGAAAACTGCCAGGACTAGTCCACTGATTGTGTGAGAAGGTAAAATACTGCCCTCTCAATTGTTTCTCCGTAATTCCTTTAGCAAAAAACTGGTTTACTTTTAATTGGATGAGGAGATTTTATCATTTTTTTCTTTAACTATGCAAGACATACTTTGGGTTATTTCATTAGAAAACAAATTTGTACACAATTTTTATTTCAGTAATTTCTTTATATATTTCCTGTCTTTTTTGTCTAAATTGCAAAGGTACTGCTGTCCCCTATCCCCTATTCTGAAATGCCATCAGAACTTAGTGTGAAATATTTGACATCACTGGCATCCAGTATGTTACACAGTTATTGACTACAAGATTTAGAGCTATGGTGGAAATATGTTTAAAAGCCTAAAGTTTCAGCCCAAATAAGCCTCTACTAATCTGTGTGATTATAATGATCATATCTAAACTATTCTTAACAATTCAGGGTGTAATTCAGGCAATGAAACAAGAGTGGAGCTGGAATTATGGTGTAGACATAACTGCCCTAGCCAGCTACCCTTAGCAAAGAGATCCAGATTTAGACTTTGCCTTGGAATCTTCTCTGATTTTGAAAGATTTTTGTTTAGTGTATCAGGTTGTCCTGGGAATATGGTTGCATAATAGCTTTCCTAAGTATTGTTTCTATCTTCATCTTGACACCCAGAAATAATAGGAACAAAGTGAAAATAAAGAAACCAAATCCACTGGGGAGAAACAAATACTGTTTTTGAAACCTCAGAGAAAATTTTGTTCTGGTTTCTTTCAATAACATCATAGAAAAACAGTTAATTAGAAAAATATTATTGCCTCTGAGAGAGGCATTTTTAGGGTAACTGAAGAATTATCTGTTCAACAGACACCAAGTAATGATAGCTATGAACACTCTGCTTGAATACTAACAGTCTTCTACTGTGAAAGCCAGTGCATCTTCCGAAACTCCTGAACTCAGGTTTGAAAATGTGACCAATAAATGTGGAGTTCCAAAGGCAACCCTAGACTACAGCACTGGTCAGCAGCCCAACCTCCAGCTTCAGGTGGCAATAGATGTTGTCAAGTGAGTACCTACAAAAATGACAGCTAGCAAAGGAGGCTTTTTTTAACTGTCTATCACTCTTGACATCCACAGGACTGCAATTATGTTTTGTAGGAAGGACAAAGTTGGGAATACCTGTCACATTCAGCTAGTATGTGAGCTTTATCAGTTGTGGGGCCAGTCTTAAACTTTAGGTTTCCAAAAACATTTGGTGAAATTTGTCAAATATAGGAGACTACAAGTCTTATTCCAACATGTATGGTTTATCTATAAGCTTGAGACAACAAAGAGCAATAAGTAGTTCACACTGAATCCACTTCACCTGTGATCCTGAACTGTGATTGGATCAGAGATATCTGATCTGACAGTCTTGCAATATATTAAAAAGAAGTATCATTACTAAAGCTGCTGTTGGCATCAAGAGAAGAAGGGTGATGCATATTCCAAACCCGTATTGCTTTCAGGTTATAGGATATTTACTCAGAAATCACCTTTGTAGGAATGGGAGTCAACTGATTAAAGCAGCATTTGCTGAAGCCTTTTTGCTGGCTCCCAGGATTAGCAATCTCATTCTTCAGGCAGCAGGGGAGCAGCTCCAGGCATGCATTGGAATGACTGAATGGGCTATTTATGCAAGAAGTGTCACTGAAATCAACGTGCTCACAAATGAACCAGCAGAGAAAAAGGGTCAAGGTCACACTAAAAAATAGAGCCATGGACACGTTTGTTGTCTGAAAGCTGACAAAGCCTTTTTTAGGTACGTGATTCTGGATGCCAGGATTGCTAATCACACATCAGGTTGGAATCAGTTTGACAAGGGCATGATGACATTAGTGATCTGAGCTGCCCCTCCTGTGTTTTGTAATTAAATCTTGTAGGACTGCTTCAGAGGCAGCTGAGATGGTTGGCCGCTGGAAAGCCTTGAGTTTGGATTCTTGGGTTCGGTGAGTCAGATTCCACAAGGATCTAAGTGGGCCAGAGTCCAAACCAAGCACATCCCTTGGGGCTGGTGTAAATGCAAAGAGAAAAATTAGTTTCTGAATATGCAGGCACTCTGGATCTGCAGCTGGCCCAGCTGAATTACACTGAATGGGAAGACCTGGGCAGACTGCCTCTGATGCAGCAGAGAGCACGCTGTGGATTAATTCCTTCTGAATCCACCAGGGAATGGCCCTCTATGAGTAATTGCCCCTTGGATTTAAAAACATGGGAAGGGTTGCACAATGGTGCATAGTTGAAGGCATTTATGAGGCCATTTACCACTTATGATATATGGAAGCAGATTGTCAAAATTTATTCATACACCTTTCCTCTTGCTTACAATTCTGATATACCTGTTCCTATTCACTTGCCTGCTATCCTCAGTGCTCCTATCCTCATCAGCGGGCAAAGGGGAATGACTCCAGGAGAGAATGTGACAGGGGCTGGACACTTCTGTTTCAGTCCTTCACCAAAAACCAGGTTGGCTCATTGGCTGGAGCAGATTCAGTCTAAGATAAGCTAAAGTCCAGTCTTTAGCGTTAGACAGTCTTTCACTCCTTCATAGTAGATGGAGCCTTGAGGACCTTTGGAGATCTAAAAGGCATTTCTGTCACCATCTGATTTTCATTCCCCCACCACCATCCCCTAATATAAGCACAGTGAGATATGAATTTTCATATTTAGAATGGTACGAGAAATTTGTCTAGAATCTCTCATTCTTTTCTCTGGGGTAAACGAGATAAATTTGGCTGGTGGACCAACCATAAGCTAGATTCATCCAGTCTAATTTTAGACACTTAATCAAAGTGCTTGTATTAAGCTACCAGTTGCTCTGAATTCCTATATAGTCAGCTGAGAACAGGAATCTCTTGAGGGTATTTCCATTCCATCTTTGATTTCTCACATTTTCCTCTGACTTGGGCAACTCAGCAAGATATGTACAGTTAGGCTTGTTCAATCCAGACCTGTCTAGCAGCAGAGAAAGGTGAAACTTTAGGAAAATCCTCTCTTGATACATCAGCTCATGTGGGGAAAAGGCTATGTCCTTGTACAGGCTGAAGAGGGAGTTCCACCACAAATCACTGATTTTATGGCTAGACTCTTGTAACCATGCACTGACTTCTAACTGCCAACTATGTAAGTGTGATTTAGACATTTATTACCCAGCTGCTTTGTTAAAGCCATAAAGCTGAAGTCCATCACTTAAATCCATTCCTGAGTCTGTCATTTATTCTCCTGCATGTTCTGATCAATACCTCAGAGCTCTTCAATACAGTGTCACTGTATATAACAGTTTGAAATTGCATCCACGTTTTTGCTGCCAAGCTGTAAAATACAAACTCATACCCAGGAAGCATAACACTTTTCAGCAAATTATCAATATCAATTCTCCAGAAAATTCCTGGACATTTCTAAATGTGTGGCAGCTTTTTCTGATTTCCCAATACCCTAACCTGCTGAATACACTTACAGACATCAGGAACTGAGGATGTTCAAAACCTACCCAAGTAATCAGTGCTCAAATTTTGCACACTTGTGTTTTTGTTGAAGACAGGTTACAGATTTACAAGCAGCTTAACAGTTTAGTCATTCTTAGGCAAAATGGGTGCAATTTGGGTAATAGCAGTTGGTTTCCTTCTGTTAGTTGTTCTCTCCATTTCTACAAGTCTTTAAAGCTGAGGTCTTCAAGCAATTCGTTAGAAGCCTTCACTATCTATATATGTTATGGCTGTTCTTTTTTAAGGAACCTTTAATTTGTTCCTTCTTTTTCCTACTTTATTTTAGGATTCTTTGCAAAGGCATTGAGTATACCCTTCATTTACTCAAGTTGTAGCTCCCCAAAATAATTTCTTCTAAAATCGTCATATCTTTCTGCAAACTTAGCAAGTCTCTTTGATCTATGCTTAGCCATATGGATATCTATGTAAAACACAGCTATGATCTCACTGTTTTATCATTTGGTGCATGTAGAGGACAAGCGATAGGAATCGGGGGGAGGCACTTTTTTCCCTCACTCCTTTTTTTCGGTTTCTGATAGCCTATGACACATTTCCACACTAATTTGTTTTAAAGGAACCCTGAGAGTGAAGAAACACATATGCGTATTAGATTTCATGATGACACACTTTAGAAAACTGCACCCAGTGAAAATGAAGGATGTATTAAAATTCTCTTTTGAGACTAATGCCAAAAAGCTCTAAAATAAAACAGAAATAAAGGTCAACCAATTAAAACTCTTCTGAAAAGATTAATTTTAAACTCTTTTCCTAGAATATATCACTTCCAATCACTCTCTATGTCTGTGTCTCCTCCTTTCCCTCCCATTCACTAATTTTCTTTCCTATTGCTTAACTAAAACAGATTTGACAAAGGGGCAAAGGTATCTGAAGTATTATCTTTCCAACAGTGTCATGAAAACAGTCTACCAAAAGAGAAGCTTGAGGGAAAGACTGAGGTATGCACTCACCTCTTGTTAAACACTAGAGAATTGACCCAGAGCCCGAATCAAGCATCTCTTCTCTGGTGCTCACAAAACTATTTGTTCATTCCTTGTATCCTTGTTTAAATAATTGTCCATTTTGCTTTGTAAATATCAAGACTCCATAGAGCTGCTAAAGGAAAACCCCCAGGGTAAGATCCAGGCTCCAGTGAAGTCTATCAGCATTGTACTATTGACTTTGCTGGGGTCAGGATGTGACCAACGACCTTTCCGTCTAAATGGACAAGGCAGATAAAAAGGTGAGAGGGCAGGTCAACATGTCAAATAAATTATTCCCTTCAGATTATTCTTTCAGCTTTAATATAACTACACAATGTCACCATAGTTATTCCATGTTTGAGTAAAGTGTCATATCACATCAATGTGTGAAAACTGCCCAAAATGTTAATTTGAGAAGGACGGTTTTATGGGATTTTACTTTGCTTTCTTTTCGCCACATCTTTTCAGAGGTTGTTCAAAACAAAACTAGCGATGGTGCATTTTCAAAGGGTGCCCTCTTTACACCAATGCCCAGCGACTGGCTTTCACAGAGGTATCCAGCCAATGGCCTGCAGGTTAGAACTAGCGTATGTGACAATTCTCTCTTGTTTACCACCGTTTCTACCACCCACAAGTCTGGGACTTTGGGTGAGGGGGAACCCCCTCACCAGCAACGCACAAACCAAACTACCCAAGAGCTACCCAAAACCTCTGTTGTCTGAGGCCACAAGACAATGTGTCCCCCTGGGAGGAGGCTGCTGCAGTCCTGATATTCTGGAATTACATTTTCATATTGTCCTATGCAAGTCCTACAAGTTGCATCCAGCTTATGCCTCTGAAAAGAAACAGCCTCCCTTACTTTCTACCTATAGCAAACCTGCTGCACTTCATTCAATACATTTGTTGTGAACGCTGTACTGGAATAGACAGATTATGCAAGAAGGGTGACATTCAAGCCTCTACAATAAACACTTGCATCAATTACCAAGTGCTCCTAGGCAACAATAAGAGAAAGGAGGGAAAGCAAAAGTTTCAGTCTACTTTTTATTGATTTTAGCTTGCTCATTCAGTAAAGTGTTAAATATCACAATTGTAGAATCCATTTTACCAGAAGTAAGTAGCAATTACGCTTTTACTTTTCTAGGCAGAAATGGAAAACTGTCTAATTTAGCCATTGTCAGATTTTTAAAATTATTCCTGACTGCAGAACTGGCACAATGTAAGTGTTTACTGAGTTTGCCTCAAACAAGCTGCATTACTTTAGGTTTTGATGTTAACTCCTGCTTTATTGATAACGTACTCTCCCATACCAGCTTGCCCACTTTAACAGTGAGACATTCTGAGCACAGAAAAAAACAGAGTAGCATATAAACAAGCTTCCCTGCCCCTTTCCAGTCCTACCAGCAGAGTAGCAAAGGGGCATTACTATTAATTCAGCTATAACCATTGAATTTAGAAGCCAAAATAATAACTCAGGAGATCTTGTTTCTTATATCGATGTGAAAGGGGGAAATGTTGTCATGGATATCATGGATATCAAATGATATCAAGGCAAACACTGGCACAGCTGTTTAAAGGGAGGATGACTTACTGAGTCTGCCTCTTCAATGTGGCGTAGGCTGTGTATTATGGAATTCTGACAGCAAGTACCTGACAATGTGTGTATGAAATCTGAGTGTTTACATTCACATTCAAATTATTCTGTTACTTCAGAAAAGAAAGTGGAGTACTGCTAGGTGCTTTAATAGAAACTAGTGAGAAATTAAAAACCTCTATTTGTCCAAGCTGTTTGAAGGAGGGAGGGAGTGTTAGGTTTATGGTTGGACTCAATGATTTTAGAGGTCTTTTCCAACCTAAATGATTCTATGATTCTCTACTGATTACCCTAAGTGACAAACAAAGCTAATGGCCCATGAATATGAACTTCCATGCAACAGAATTTATGATTTCTAAATAGAAGAGGTGAGGTAATACACATGAATTTAGTACTGAAAAAGTCTGAGCAGCTGGTTCTTACACCCTCAATGTTTTTCTACCGGTACCATAATTGATGGTATTCCAACAGGTGCCTACAGTGTACAGGCACATTTATGGCTCTAAAATAGGAAGTCTTCAAGGAAAAATTATTTTGAGATTTATAGACTGGTATAACACACGAGGCAAGGTGGATCAGTGGGTACTATCATATCACTGCTGAAAACATGCTTAGACCATGGCATAAGGCACAGGGGGCGATAGATTTCATCTCTTTCTCTACATCCCAAAGCATCACTAAGATTTGCAACACCAAGCGGGTACACTGAAGGGAGACTGACACAGCAGGGTTAAAGCAGGTTTGAACTGAGCTGCCTGGGCAGCTAAGGCTGCTCACACGAGCTGCTAGAGATAATTCCTACTCATGCTTTCAGGCACGCTCGTCAACCAGCATTTCCCAATTTAGGAAGACAGAAGGCAATCAGAAGGTTTATTTGGGAAAGGAGAGGTGAGATCGCACCCTGCAACACATCCCAGAGCCATCCAGGACTACTGCAGGACGCTGCGGGAAGCTGGAAAGCTGGGCTTTGCTGCTTCTCACCACAGCCAGATATATGTCAGCTCTTGCAACAAAGTGGATGTTGCTTCCAGACCTCTGAGGAGGGGTTACACAAGAGCACTGATGGGACTTTTGTAGGAACCTTAAATGAGGGGCACGTGGCAAATAAGATTGGGAAAGAAGCACAATAAGGAGTCCTACTAAGTGCAAATCAATAGGGCAGATACCACATACTGAAGTAAGCATGCCTTTAAGAGCTTTGCTTGCTCTTCCTCTCAATCTTGAAATACATTAAAGGTACTTTGAAATATAATAACTAGTCACTGGTAAATGGCACTTGCTGTTCTGTTATTGCAAATGGTGTCATTAGGATTTCAGTTTTGCCAAGATGAAGTCACTTCCTCCTTGTGGAGTCCTTTGCTCCTGCTAATTTTTTGCCACCAGTTACTATTTCCTGTTATCAGAAAGCCTGAGACCCCTTGCCATAGTCCGAGATCCCACTATAGAAAGTCTCCATATCACGAACACATGGAGATAGCTCTGCCCATTTTCCTTCTTGGTTCAGCAAGATAATTCAATTGGTTTTATTTATTAATATCACATCCCACTTATCTACTTGTGCATTCCTTCTTTGTTCAGCAAAAAGGATTACAAATGAGTTCTGTTTTCGTTCTAAAGCATTCAGGGATCTGAGCTGGCTTTGCGTTGAAATTACTTTCAAAGCCCTCCTGCCTTTACAAGAGCAGGTCTGTAACTGCCAGTGATGTTTCAGGGCTTAAAAGGCACAGGAATGTGACATGCCCTAACTGATGAGGTAAATTATGTTGATTCAAAGCATCATAAATTATTAATATCCCTGCCAAAGTTCAGCTCACTGACTCCTCTATACACTGGTGAACTCACCTGCTGAAAGGCCAAGAGCTCAAAGGTTTGACATTTTCTTTCTTTTGACAAGATAAATACTATCTCTGTGTTCTACAAAAAGGCAAATGAACACAGAAAGAAAAATACTGGCACGTGCTTCTCATCCAGCAATTTCTGAAAGATATTCTAGGTCTGTTCTAATCAACAGCTGCTCTCTCCTGGCGTCTCTGTCTTTAGTAGGATTTTCCCTCAAGCAATGAAAAACACTTTCTGTGCTGATGAACACAGATTTTGCATGGGGCTGCCTGTGCAAATTTGAAGAAATAGGCTGTCATACCCGGTAAGGTATCCCATGTACGGAGTGCTGTGTGCACACAGTACCATAAGGAGCTTGACTGTTGCACCTTCACAACTGGTAACATCTCAGAGCAGAACCTTGTCTTACAGACCCCACGCTATGCACAGCACTTTTGGCAACTACCAAACGCACCGGCAAGCAGTATTCTTTTACCAGATTCTCTAGGATACTGAATAACACTTTACTTCTTTTTAATTTGATATATTTAGCTTTCTAGGCTGTAGTAATTTCAGCTTTTAGCATTCTGATTTAAACTGTCCCCTGAAACTACAGTCTATGCACTCACTTAGTTTCACATTCATTTCTATTGGGGAAGAAAGATAATTTGTGAAGAGCTTGACCCAAGTCATTCTCCATTTCCTGACAATTGTTAGTCATTATTTTCTTCCTATATTAAATAAGTTACTAATGAAAACTTCTATTTAATTTACCCAAAAGTTTTCCCAGTTCTCCACCTGACTTCTTTTAATAACTCATCTATATAAAATAATAGACTACTTTTGGTCATTTAAAAAGATTGGAATATGTGTAATCTTAGTATTATACGGTTCATTTGGATATCAAGGTCAACATAATTGAGATTCATTTCAATATCAAGGGTGACATAAGTAATTTTCCTATTGACAATGATAAAAAATGTTCATGTATTCTGAGACTCAGAATGAAGAAAGCAGGTATTACTTCAGATGATGGATTCATCTGAATGTTGATACAATATGGAATAAGATTATTAGGCAAAATATACTCATGAGAGTGCAATAATACTTGGCAATAATATTTTCATTGTAATATAATGCACAAAATTTGAGACAGGATTTATCTTTTCTTTTGCACAGCATCTCCATTTATGATGTATTAGTCTTAGTAACAATGCCCAAAGGCAAAAGGAAAAGAAGATCTGAAAGTGATGCTTTCCAAAGAGTGTCCCAGAAGAAAGCTGCTTCGGTTCCTGCAGCAACACAAAACAAACTTTGCCTCACAAGAAACTTACTTCTTTCCGACCCAGGAACATGTAGAAGGCAGATCCTTGCCCCTTAGAACACAAAGAGAAATCTCAAATTCTGTTGAGGGACAACGTTGTTGAGCGTCTTTCAACAACAGTGGCACTTGACAAGAAAAAATTGATTCTCTGGTAAATAGAAAGGTAGGCAGTAAAGAAGATGTGATTCAACTTCAGATCCCACATTTTTTCCAAGTTCATAAGTACTATGAAAGATCTTGCTGCAAATAGTGGAAAATAGTCTTGTGTCCACTTCTTACTTTACAAATAAAGTCCTGAATGCCATAACCATTTTCCAAGGCCAAACCTGAAACAGGAGGTCAAGGTTGGTATTTGCATGTAACCCTCAGAATTAAATCCACAATTAACGAAATTATGTACAGCATCGTTGTTGTTTTACAGTATATGGTTGCATAGGCCCCGGTCTCATCACTTGCTTCTGGTGTGTTTAGCAGGCCTAGAGCATCTCCGTAAGAGTGCAGACATCAGCGAAGGTGACAGTAATGAGGAGTCACTCAAAACCAGTAATGTCTAGAATAGGGATGACAAAGTTGTTCGACTTGCAACAGAAAAGGATTGCAGTACTCTTCATTCTTTCTTCCATTTCTTTCTTTTACAGAGAAAATTGACATAGGCACAACCATGCATTATTTAGCATGTCCTGTTTAATGAGGAGATACGTGAAGGTTGACGATACTTCCCAGTATCACAGTATCCATTTCACAGGATCTCATTCTTTCTCTTCTTATTTTTAACAATTACTTAGGTTTGGATAATATGTCTATATGATAAGAGATCTTTCTGTGAGAGTTGTCTATATGATAAGAGATCTTTCTGTGAGAGTTGTCATTAAGTAGTTTTGAACGAAGGCTGATCGTAATGAGAATGTTTTCTGAAGACTTGCCTATTGTACTTTAATTTAGGGAAAAGAAGGCTTGAGCTGAACCTAACTCTGGCCATGGCTACTGCAGAGAGATAACAGACAGGTTGCACATGAGATTAATCACAGCTCAACTTCCATGACTCCAATATTGCTGTACACAATAGCAATAAAAAAATTTGCATTACATTTTTCCCTACTTTAGTTACAACAGTTGAGGCTATATTTCAGTATGGTGTGCTCAGTTACTTTGTCATTGTTATTTTGTAAAGGTTTTAGAAGAAGCTTTCAAACATTTTAGAACGTGCAAAGCCTCCATCTTTAAATGCCAGAAGCAGACTGTTTGGCTTCAGCTGATCTTTAACAAGTTGTTTTCTTTCTGGTCTTCACTTTGCATTACACTGTCCTCAGTGAAATATGCAAAGTGACTATCTTCTGATGAGCCATGACTCTATTTTCAGTGCTGCAGTTATCATTCAGGTCTGTCAAAACCAAATTGCAATACTTTGCAAAACAAGTACAGGAATATAAGCACAATCCTCAGATACATATGTTATGTTGGCACCACTTTTAATCCAGAAGGTATAGACTGGCTGTAAATTTCAAAATGGTGCAGTAACTCCTGAATCACATTGCTGCAGTATACTCTTTACCAAACCCTTAAATGTATAGTTCTATGCATTTCCTAATGTCTCTCTTGGTTGATTTGCAGATTTGACTAGTTGAAACACTGCCTGATGGCCTGGCTGACGCACTGTGTAGTTGAATATTGGTTGACTTGCCTCTGGACATGTGAAAAATCTCTCTTTGCCAACGTATTCATAAGACTGTGAAATAGCTTTTTAGCAAAGACAAACCTGCAAGGAGGAGCAGAGTAATGGAGGTCAGCTTCCGGCCAGCGTTTGATGAATGCTTCCCTGGTAACTATGATTCTACGGCAAAAATCAATCCAGAAATTCTCTCCACTGCAGTTTTATTCCAGTTCTCTGCAGCTGAGGGATTCATTACAGATTGGCTTTTTATCACCAGTCATTTTAGGCAACTTCGCTTTCCTTGGAAAACTGAAAGTGTGCATAATGAAGAGTGATTATGTTCAGTTTAGGCACCCCATGACCTTTTTCATCCTTAGAAGTGTGTTTCTAACAACCATAGAGAGTCTGATAGCAAAGATGAGCTACTGTGTCTGAAACATATTTGCTTTAGTGTTTTCACCACTGAGGCTCTTCTTTTTCTATGCCTTTTGACACAGGTTCGGATATTTCTCCCTTAAAATGGTATTGCAAACTGATAGTACCAGCTGTCCACCTTTTGTCCCCCCTGCTGACTCTGGTGTGACAGATGGTGCAAACAGCCTGGCATATAGTTGTTGGATCAATATAAGGAACAAAATACCTGCCAGATTGCTGATGACTGAGATGTTACATACCATGGCGCCAATGGACAGCTTAGCAACAATAGCACTAGCCTAAAGGGAAAATAACCAAGATTCATTTTATTTTTCCAGGGTTGTTTCAGGATAACTATTATTTTGTTTAAAATTTCGGGGGGGGGGGGAATCAAAACTTTGAAACCCTCCTAGAATTTTCATCTCACTAACACAGAATTATAGTCATATTAAACTCCAGTTCCTTCCAGTTTATTGCAGCTGGCTACCTTGTCACTGCCTCTTGTCAGCTCCACTTCTAGATCTCAGCTACACTTTTAGACCTCCCAACAATCTGACGACTATTTTGTGGAGTAACTGTCTGCTCTAAGTGTGACCCAGAATTTTTTTTTATTTTTCCTCTGAGAATTTAAAGAGAAGTCTTGATCACTTCCTTGTCCAAGCACCAGAGGACTCAAAAGAGGAAGTGAATGCTTGGGGGATGTTGGCTTTGTTTGACTTGGGTTGGGTTTTGTGGATGTTCAGCAGTACAGCTGGCAATGCCCAAGCTGGCAAACACGACCTGTTCTGTTCTTGACAGCTATCCAGGTGCTTGGTCACAGATTTGTAACTGTGTCTTCAAAGTTTCTGCCTGACTGACATAAAGAGATAACAGGTGAAAAGCAAGAGTTCCAAAATGGGGCTTTTGTGTATGACTGAAAAGCATATGAAATTCATTAAAAAATAGAAACACGTTTAATGAGGCATTTTCAGTTAAAAAGGGTAAATGAAATGGCACAGACTTGTTACGGGCATAGAAATGCGGGATGGGAAGGAACAAGAGCCATCCGCAACTGAAAGCAAGCTGTGAAAGAGCGTGTGGCATGTTCTCTTCCAGCCTGTCTGCACCTCCCTGAGCACTGCCAGTAAAGCTCACTTCTGTGGGAGTTCAAAGGTAGCTGACAGTGCCTGGGAATCCATGGCACCAGACTTTCAGAGAACCTTCTCGGTATTTCATAAGGAAATTAAAAATCTTCCCTTTTTGGAAAGATGGAAAAGGATTCCTTCTGAATCCTGAAATCCTGGAATGAACACTGTTCACTGGTTTTAATCAACAGATGCAAATAAGAATTATAGTTCATTGTTTTATACTTGAAGGCTACTTTCCTTGGTCATCTCCCATACACCCTCAATGAAGTGTTTGGGAATGTCATAGCTTTGTAAGAAAATCCTGGAGAAACACAGAAGCACTGCTGGAGGCCTCTCCCAGTCCCAGGGCTGCATTCACTCTATCCCTTCTGGTGTCTGAGATGGACCTAGGTACCACCTTTGATGTCTAAGATCAGCTAATGCTTCAGACAACACACTCCCAATTTTTGTCTCCCAATACAGTCAATAAAAATGGTAACATAATACTGAGGCAGGAAGTATATTGCAAATCTGAGCCAGCTCCCGTGTCCATCTCCTGTCTGGGGATGAAGCCAAGGTCTGGCAAGTAGAAGGCACGAATTACTTATATTGCTCTCCAGCACTGATTTTAGAGCAAACAATCCAAACACAATCCCTTGGATCACACTGTTTACTGCTATGAGGTTTTCAAAGCCTTGTTTTCTGCTTGCTTTAGCTGTGTAGACACAAAGCACAGCAAACTGCAGAACTAGTGCCAGTGGCTGCAAGGAGGAGCAACCAAGCAGCAGGAGCAGAGGTTGATTTGGGGATTTTAGTGGTCAATCAGAGGAAAAAGAAAAAAGAAAGGAGATACAGTAAGCGTGAGATGTGGGGAAAGAAAAATGAAGGAGGAAGAATGGGAAAGACAGAGAAAGATAAATGAGCAGGTGGAAACAAAACCAGCACAAGAAGAAAGCAAGAAGAAAACAGAAGGCAAAGAAAATTAGGAAAAAGGAGAGGTTGTGGCTCTGGATAAAAGTACCAAATGAGATAAAGTAACCAAGATGGGGGTATATATCCATGGCAATGGTAAGAACCTGTCCTATTTTCCATTGAGAAGACTCAAACCAGAAACTGATGAGGGTGGTCTAGTCACTCTGCTTTTGGTCTCTGATCCAAAGCCAATGCCATTTATAACTGGTTCTGAGATACCAGTGTGGGGGTTTTAAACAGGAAAAATAATTTCCTTCTAGTCTTTCTCTTTTAATTTATTACATGATTATGCTAAAAGTGTACAGAGTAGCTCATCATTCTCATCAGCATTCTGTGTCACTCAGAAAAAAATTTTGTTAATACTGAAAGCAATATGTACAAAGCACTAAGAGATCTGAAGGGGGAAGACTAAGCTTTTCTTGCTTTACTCTCAAGGTTGTCTTGATTACAGTCATGTTCTGAGTTTTTCTTTAGCTTAAATCAGTCAGTCAAAAAAAAAAAAAATCCAGATAAAGAAGTACAAGATTTTCTTAGTTTTCTGAATCTCCACCGCACAAGACTGTCTGTATGTCCAAAGAGTTCCTTTGTCAAGGAGGTGCTGTGCATTGCAGGAGCTCAGCTGCCTTATTTACATCTCATCCAACAAAGTGCTCTTGTGGAAATATGTCATCTCAGGAGCGGAAAAGTGCACCTCCACATTAACAAGGTTTGCAGAGCTCACACCCTACTGCAATCCCACCCTTTAAGGATGTGATTTGTCCCAGACCCTATGGGGCATGCAGGCTGGGAAGGCAGAGCTACAGCTTTTCAACTGTCTCACTGCGCAGGATCTTGCTCTGCTGAGAGGAAAGCAGCAGAGCCCAGGTGGTGCACGCACCAGTCTTTTCAAGATCTGTTTCATGACTAAGTTTATCTTCCACCCTGGACATCTGCTAGACAGCATAGATGAACCTGACGCTATGTGGTGGATTGACCCTGGCTGAATGCCGGGTGCCCACCAAAGCCACTCTTACTCCCCTGCTCAGCTGGACAGGGGAGAGAAAAACATAACAAAAGGCTCACGGGTCAGGATAAGGACAGGGAGAGATTATTCACCAATTACTGTCATGGGCTAAACAGACTTGACTTGGGGACATTAACTTATTTTATTGCCAGTCAAATCAGAGCAGGGTAATGAGAAATAAAACTAAAATTTAAAAACACCTTCCCCCATCCCTCATATCCTCCCAGGCTTCACTTCACTCCTGATTTTCTCTACCTCCTCCCCTCAAGCAACCCAGGGGGACAAGGAATGGGGGCTGCAGTCAATTCTTCACCTGTTGTCTCTGCCACTCCTTTCTTCCCAGGGGAAGGGTCCTCACTCTTCCTCTGCTCCAGCATGGGGTCCCTCCCATGGGAGACAGCCCTCCATGAACTTCCCCAACATGAGTCCTTCGCATGGGCTGCAGTTCTTCACAAACTACTCCAGCGTGGGTCCCTCCCACAGGCTGCAGTCCTTCAGGAGCAGACTGCACCAGCATGAATCCCCCATAGGGTCATTAGTCCTACCAGCAAACCTGCTCCAACGAGGGGTCCTCTCCACAGGTCCTGCCAGAAGCCTACTCTACCTCAGGCTTCCCATAAGGTCACAGCCTCCTTCAGGCACCCACTGCTCCAGCCTGGGGTCCTGCCCGGGCTGCAGGTGGAAATCTGCTCCATCACTAAACTCCACATGCTGCAGATGGAGATCTGCTCCAACATGAACCTCCACAGGCTACAGGGCACAGCCTACCTCACCATGGGCTTCACCAGGGGCTGCTGGGCAATCTGCTCTGGTACCTGGAGCTCCTCCTGCCTCCTTCTGCACTGACCTGGTGTCTGCAGAGCTGTTGCTCTCACATATTCTCATTCCTCTCTCCAGCTGCAATTACAGAGGCTTTTTTCCACCTTCTTAAATGTGTCATCCCTGAGGTGCTACCATGATCGCTCATGGGCTCAGCTTTGGCCAGCAGCAGGTCCATCTTGGAGCCAGCTGGCCTTGGCCCTATAGAACATGGCAGAAGCTTCTAGCAGCTTCTCACAGAAGCCATTACTGTAGTTCCCCTGCCCTACTACCAAAACCTTGCCACGTAAGCCCGATACACCCCAATTTTATTACAGGGAAGAGATAAGTTATACACTTAAAGCTGTCTTGTAACTCACTGGCTAAAAATAAGTTGTTGTAAGGGCCCTTTCTGAGAAAAGGCTTTGTTCGCTGTCTGGGTGCCAGGTTGCAGAGTGATTATGCCTTAAAATGTAGTGAGGCAGCAACCAGCACTAAACGGGGCTCTCTGAGCTCACCTGCCTGCAACGTGGGGCAAGCCCAAAGCCTCCCACGTCTTAAGTAGTGGGGAAGAAGAGGCCTCCTCAGGTGAGTGTGGAGGGAGTAAAGAGCTTGGTGGAGTGTGAACTGACCGCAAAGGTGCTCTACTGCACGTAGCATCTCTTAGGGCAGAGCCTGGGTGGGCAAGCATCTGTATATAACTAGCACTTATGTATGCAATGAGGGATGTCACTTGAGGTCTGTGCCTTCATATGTCACAAGTTGTCTTTTCACTTCTTTCTTGCATTTCAATTTTAAAATATTAATATTTTTAGATGGAATTATTTTTTTCTGTCAAAATGCTGCATCAGCAAATTCATTAGGTTTCTGTGGCTACATGCCTACATTTGCAATTAAAAAGGAATTTAAGAGCATACTGAGAGAGAGTATATGCTTTATGTTTTTACACTAGTGTGTTCACTTTCAAATCGTTGGCTGAAAAAAATGTATGCATTGTGATGCAAAAAAAAATTAGACTTACATAAACTATTAAGAAAAAAAAAAGGCCTAAAACTGGGTTTCTAACCTTTCATTGTGAAGGAAACTTCCAAAGTGTCTTTTTTCTGTTTTCTTATTTGAAATTACAAAACTTTCCATGAAGTTAGATTCCACTTTTGCAAATCTTTTTTTTTGTTGAACAGTTATATTGAAAAAAGTATTATCTCCATAAGAATGACTGATTTTTTAAAATCAGCTGTTAAGGTTTTTGCAGGCAGTGCTTGTCATGATATTTATGGTTTTCCTTAAAGTCCAAATTGCTCGAATTTGTGATTTAAAGAGAATATAATCATTAAATCAGAATGAAAATGGTAAATTTTCTAGTCTCATGTCTTTCAGTCTGAACATAATTTTAAAAGGTACCTCATTTTATTTATTCCTTTAAATACCTTATTTTCAATTTTTTTGTCATGACTGAGTAGTTAGCTTACCTTTTTTGAAGATTTTGTATTCATTATGTCAGTAACTAGAATCTATAAACAGACCTGGCATAAAAATTTCAGATTTTCAGGAAATTATAGACCTTTGAAAAGTGATATATAATGGCTGATTAAAAATTAAATTTAACTTCAATTGTATTAAATTTTAATTAAAAATACTGCAGATAAGAAAAACCTATAAAAGGTTTTTTCATGGAGAAGATCCATTCCTTCATTTCAGAATGAAATGGATCATTTCTTCAGATCTGAGTATGCTCATGCAGAAACGAGGAGGAAAAAAAACAAAAAAAAACAAAAAAAACAAACAAACTCCTAAGAAGTGGATTTCTACTGGAACTGGACCTCCCTGCTTTGGGACCTGCAAGCCCTGGCATCCCTGATGAGACAGCTGGCATGTTGCTCTGTGGCTGTGGACACTCTAGCCTCAGAAATTACAGAGCAGAAAGGTTTCTGTTCCTGTTTCTAGGGAAGTCTTTCAAAACCAAACCATTTCCAAGGAACATGCTGACTAACAAATGGGATATTCCCAGAAAAAATAAATGCTTTTATATGAAAGATATCTCACAGATTTAACAGTAGTTCTGCCTATGCCATTTTTTGGGAAGTGTTTTGTGCAGAAATAAGCTAGAAGTTTCAGGGCAGGAGAAGTTACAACCTTACTCATACTGGTTTCCATTTTAAAAGGCTATACAATATCCAGCTCAGCAGCGCAGGCAGAGCTCTGTTGTTGAACACAAGCACAGATTCAGTTTTGTCTTGCCGTACACATAGACTTCTACCAGCCCAACTTCAGCACTTCTCAGAACTGTCATTTTCACATGCAAGGAAATAATTTGGATACATATTTATGGTTTCTTGTGGTCACACGCAAGCTCATCCACCTCCAAACTGAGATAATGTGTACCCACACTAGTGCGGACCCCAATATAGCCAAATCCAGCTTTCCAGTGAGGTACATATCCAGATTCAGTGCCATCTAACATAGTTAGATATAATAACCTTCTGAACTCCAACATTTTCTTTGAATATTGACAATTCCTCGGGAACCTGCACGTCTAATTAGTTTTAGATGACAGTGATCTTTAGGAGAAATGAAATTATCGACCTGAGCAATTTGTACCTGTGATTGTATAGTCAATCTAACACAGATTTTTCGTCTTGTAGTAGGGATAAAGTGAATTCACATCCACCTGGAGGACAGCAAGAGCTGAACTGTATCTGCTTACAATATCCAGTGTAAATACACCCCAGTCATGAATATATAAGAGATGTTTTAAATATGGGAGCAGTCTTCTTAAAACCAAATATGCTGTTTGAAGAGGCTAACTGAGAATTTTCTTTTGCAGAAATATACACTCAAGACATCTCCATGTTTCTTCATCACAAATAAATAAAAATGCTCTCAAATCTCTCTATAAAACATTACAGTACAGTGGCAGAACTGCACCTTCTAACTTCTTTAATAAATACTAGCTCCCAGTTTGTTGCTTCTAATTCAGGTTTCAAATCTTGTCTGGTTTTTCCAGGTGGAACAGCTGGCTTAATTAAAGATACTGCTTTGTTCATATCCTTGACAATCACAATTAACATAACACTGTTATTATAAATATTATGCTGCCTGATGGTTTTTAGACACCTTTCAGACATCAATGAATTTGCAACGAAGTCATGCATATAGATATGAGAAGACAGCTCTTTAAAGCCAAATGATTCTACAGTAAGAGATACTTATGCTCCTTCACTCTCCTCTCAAGGTAATGCACTGTGTACATTCTTAATCTTTCTGCTTCTCTTGGAAGTTAACAATGACCTGCTGTCTCTGTGCACAGAGATTAAAACTTGAATTAAAACATTACTCAGGGACTTCAATTAGCCACTATGGATTTGCTGCCCCTGGACTTGACCTGCTTCCCCCGCAAAAAATACTTACAGTGAAAGAAAAAATATCAAGCTGGGACAGGGCTGCCCATTTGGTCCCTAATACCATCTGGGAACATAATGACTCAATTCATTTTGCCCTCAGATTAATGGAGCAAGCTAAAGTATTATAAGAAGCACTTTAATTCCCTCTGATGTTTTCATTATGAATTCCTTTGTGGAAGAACTCATTTGCAATAATGCGTATGTAATTTTGGTAACCAAAAGGAAATCCTGTAGCCTTCAGGACATTATTAACCTGCAGAAATGCTGAGGCACACTTAAAACTCACATAGGCTAGCACCAGCAACCCCTTAAAACATTTTAAGAATAAAATTGGTAAGTAAAACTGCATCTTGCTACTTAGAAGTTAAAATGGCTGCATTAATAACTGTTAAAACCCTAATGGTATTAGTGACACTTAAGCTGTCTGTTCAGATCGTTTCTAAGTATTCCAAGGTATACACTGGAATAAAAGTTCCATGAGTTTATCTACTGATATTTGGAAGTGAATCACCTGCACCAGTTATACTTCCCCATTCTATTTTGTGTTTTTGCATGGTCCATTATATGTTTCTTTTTGCAAATGTTCATCAGCCGTAGATAGGAGACCTGATATTTTGCCAAAGCAAAAAAAAAAAAAAAAAAAACCTGTCTTATTTGATCCATGCTTCTTTTTTAACAACTAAAGACTCACTGCTGTATTTTGAAGCCAGTGTTGTCTCATTTGTTTCAAGAGATCCAAGACTATTGTCTCCAGTAGTTTATGAAGTTATATAAAGTATGTATATATATATATATAAATATATATAAAGTCAACGATGTCAGATTTCACTTTGAGGTGGTGTCATAACTCTTGGATTGACTTTAATTCTCTGTAACAGAATAGAAGATTTTTCTGTGTAAGATTCACAGCAAACGAAACCAGGTTCTCTGCTAACCAGTGGCTGCAACCCCCATCTGCTGTGTGGCAGGCTGGGAAATAGTAGGCACTACAACAAACCAGAGGGATCACCAAGGAGTTTATTTTAGTCTGCTTATGTCAACTTTTTGGTAGTAAAAATCAATGCATATACCATTTGTTGTTGTGAAGCCACGGGTTCATATACAGAAAGGTATCGATTGCCCTTTGGGATCAGCCCCAGAATAAGAAATCCTCTGGTTCAGAGTAAGAACCCTCTAGCTGAAGGAGATAGCTAGGGAGGTGCAGCTATGGGCTGGAGCAGCAACATGTTTCTTGTAGGCGCAGATAGACTATGTCCATACCAGTGAATGGAGCAGAGCCAGCGAGATCTGTCTGAACCCAAATGTTTGTACTGTTTGTACTGATGAACAGAGTCACTCATTTGAACTCTAACTGGAACTTCCCCAAACATTTTTTCACAGGTAGTACAAGGCAAGTACTGTTCCTGAAAGGCTCAGTGCTAGCAATTAAGGGAACATTTACACTGTGTTCAGAATGAGGTAGTAAATAATCTGAGCAGTTTGTCTTAATGCCATCAAAGGATCCTAGGTCTGTTTATTTTACAGGATAGTCACAGCAAGCTGGATCCCCAGACCCTGTCCTGAATTTGTTGGGGGGTCCCTGAATCCATGATGCTTCTAAAGAAACATTTCGGGATATTGACACTTACACTTTCTGATGAAAAATGGGTTTGTCAGATATCGTGGCAATAGCTGGTATTAGATCAGTCAGTCACTCTGATTTGGAAAAAAATGTTTGCACTTTTAAATGGGAAAATTGAAATTTATCTTACTTCTGACCCTGAAATTTATCTTGATTCTGACTTAAGAGATCACTAATAATGATGTAGTTCAGCCTCTAGAGCTCACTCAGTCCTTGGTCTTATCTGGGACAGCCAGTAGAAGTGTCAGTCAGCAGTCAGCTGTCCACCAGGAATGGAAGTAGATTACCAAATCATTTGGGATTGTTTATTAAAACCATAATTTTCATCAGAACTGACCCTAGCTAAACTGAAACTGGTACCTAAGACTAGTCTTTATTGGTTTACTTTTTTCCTTTAATTTCAAGCATCAGCTTTAAACTGCTTTATCTTAATTCTCTTCTCCACGCACTGAAATTTTAGCGTAGCTTTGACCATAAGTAGCAAAAATCAATGTATGTTTATTATTATTATTATGTTTATTCAGGTCAAGTTCTATATCAATTAGTTCAGTCTTCAGAGATGCTGGGGCTAAGACTAAAGTCAGATTTTTAAAGGTGAATGCACAGCCACTCTGCAAGTTATTTATACAGAACATTCACAACAAATTAATTGCATAAGCACATGTACTTTTAGTAAATAATCTATTTTATACTGCTTGGAGAAAT
The DNA here is from genome assembly GCF_023634155.1 of Falco peregrinus. Classification (NCBI taxonomy): domain Eukaryota; kingdom Metazoa; phylum Chordata; class Aves; order Falconiformes; family Falconidae; genus Falco; species Falco peregrinus. Next base: position 40,353,202 of record NC_073725.1, on the reverse strand, counting down.
GCATGATTGACATTAATATATCTCTTGATATATTAATCTATTGTTTAAATACAGGAAGTTGTACTTACTGGCAGTAAAATGGCTGTAATATGGAGGGACAAAATATGTTAAACAGAAAGCTGCTGTCTGTGAATGAAAATTATTCTCTAGAAGTCTCAGTCCTAGCATTGCAGAAGCCATGCAAGCCCTTCTGGGTACAACTGAAAATTGTAAAGGTGATACTCTTCCCTTCTAATGGCAAAATGATTTTTATCCAACACTTCAGGTTGGCTCCATCTATGTGTATCAATTTCCTTAATCTTTGGTTTGTCACAAAATATTTATCAGGGAGAAAGGGAAAGGCTTTTATTTTGAGGAAGCACTGTGAGATTATCTGTGACTGGGCTGCTGTCCCACAGAAATCAGTTTCTCAGGAGAGAAACGGTTAGGGGGGTTAAGTGCATTGTTTTTACACTTCAGTCCCAGGAGGATATTTTAATTGTAAGGAAAAACTTGAAGTGAGGGGAAAACCTCTAGATTTCTATTCACATTATGCCAGAAAATCTACTCAGGAACTTTCTTCTGTATACGTATACAGTATTATAGTTTGTAATTGGTTAATAAATTTCAAATAACTGTGTTATTAATATTAAGGCTGCACATTAAATTAAAATCAGGAGACAGAAGAAAGTAGGAGATAGCAGGTGTATTGCTGTATTTTATGTTGGCCAGGCATTGGAGGCCTTTAAAGGAGAGGGAAAGAACTTGGAGTCATTAGAATGGCAGTTGGAGATGGCACTGATACACTTTTTGCTGGGGAGTAACAAGAAGCCTTTTAAAGCACTTGATGGCATGCGGAAGGAACGGTGAGAAAGCAGATGTTATGCAGCAGCTGTGAGAGCAGTAGGAGAAGAGAAGATGCTGAATGAAGACAGGAGGAGTGTCAGGCAAGAGGAAAAAGAGAAAGAAAAACACTTTATCTGGGTAGAACCACCTTCATCGGGGCATTTTACCTGTTCTTACTTCAAGCACTTGGGAAAATACTTTAACTGCAAATTTTCAATACTACAGGAAAAAGCACTTACCGTGTGCTGATCATATTACACCAGATTTGGGCACAGACTATGATCAGAGAAAGGACTCCCCAGTCATTTTCCTCCCCTGTTACATACATGCATCTTCCCCTACAGCCTTCTCTCCGCTCACTGAGAGAGAAGATTGGTCACATCTGCTCACCAGAGGGACCAGGTTTCTGGGACATGGAGGTAAAGCACTCTCCTATGCGCAAGTTATACATTTGCAACCCAGGCACATGGTCCATGACAAAAGAAATAACCCCTGTCTGCTGACAAGACCTACAGCAAAACTCTACACCATGTTCTATATGGAGCATAAGCCATGCTCTCACTCTTCCAGAATCAAAACCAGGTAACCTAACAGGAATTAGACCCACTGTAAGCTGCCAGCTCGAGGCAGCTTTCAGATGTTGACTGATGCATTCATAACAAAGAGCTTGTCTAGCAAGGAACAACAAATAAATGATTGCTGCTTGTGACTTCAAAGCACAAGCTGTAAACACCACACCGCTTTCTTGCAACACATGCTAGAAATTACTATGTGGTTGTGGTTTTTTTACACTGTTCATAGGTGGAAATAAAGGCATAACTGATTCTAAGAAGTTACATTTGTTGCTAGGGTAGGAGGTTTTCATAGAATTATATGCAAAAATAAAATATAAAATAGAAGCCTTAGCTACTTGACAGAATTGTTTCTGATGGGATTGAGATTTCTTTTTTTTTTTTTTTTTTCGCATAAACTCAGCAAATTCAGCCTAAGCACAGCTCATCAGCTTTCTATTTCTCCTGTCACTTGGTAAGCATATGTCACAATTCACTAAGCACCTCAGGGTAATTTACCAGCCCCTTCTTAAATCAGTTCTGTAACAGGATTTCCACCGGTAGTGCGAACTGCATGCTTGCAACTTCATGTTATTAGGGTTGCCTGAGAGTCTTGCCCTGGGCCAGGGCAAAGGGTATCTATGTCTTGGTCCATGTGTCAGTATTTGCACATGATAGTCCCAGAGCCATGAGGCTGAAAGAAAAAGGAACATTCAGTTATTTCTGAAAGAGGAAAACAGTTCACTGCAGAAGGCATCATTTTGCAGAAATTCCCCAGGGATGGTTCTGAAGCATTACAGAGGGCACTCAGGGACTGACACACATGCCACCCCAGGCTATCAGCCACTCTGCCCTCCCGCTGCCTGCAGTCCCTAGGGAGGGGAGCAGGTCTGAACCAAAACGCGTGGCCCCCAGCATCGCTCAAAGCCACTACTCTGCGCTGCTGCACTTCTGACCGGGCAGGAAATGCTGAGCTGTGCTTGCAACCGAAAATGGCAAAACCCAGTGAAAGGGGACAACAGTGTGGGAAGAAACTGCCTGGGGAGGGGCTTAACCCTACGGCTGCTGAAAGACTGAGCTCACGGATGGTATTTAGGTAGCAGTTCTCCAAAAGAAGCGAGGGGTTTGTGGTCTTGCAAGGTGAGCCATTCCTTCGATTGGAACCACAGAAGCAGAAGCTCCTCTTACAAAACAGGTGTGCCTTTCTTTCAAAGGCGAGAAAGATGCTAATCACCCATGTCAACCTCAATTTCTTTGAGTATTTAAATAGTTAAGCAGTTTTAGCAGAATATAGCAACCCCAACTCCTAAAACGTTATATAAAACATAGACGAGAAAAAATTGAGGGAAAAGACAGGTCAGGTTTCCTCAGACCATGGCAGGGCTTCATGACCCATGCAAGGGAACAAGCGTTCTGAGCCAGGTGGCAGTGTCTGGCACGAAGTGTGGTCTGGGCATAGCCTGAGAATATGGGCAAGTTAGGAGTAAACTCAATTTTGAAATGCTAAAGAAGAAGCTGTATGGATCAGGAAAGAGAGAAGTTGCTTAACCAGTTGGCATTGACATTCACCTGACCAGTCCTTTGACTACCAAGACTAATTCACAGCTTTAGGAACAGTTGTAACTTCTTTCTCCAAGTCACACATGCACACTCTAGTACAGGCCATTTAAAGTAACTGAGAGCAAGGCATGCTTTTCCACACACCATTTTTGATCAGTTTTGTTTAGCTCTTTAAAAAAAAAACAACACCCAAACAGTTTTCTGGCTAATTTTCCAGAGGGCTTTCTTGGTGTTCTGTGGTAACAAAGAAAAGCCTGTGGAGTAAACATATCACCTAACTCTGTTTCTTTCCTAAAACATGGGCCTGAGTAAGATACTAGCTGAAGTCTCAAATGAAATGCCATCTTTATCTTCCAAAAGACCTGTAATTGAACTTAGCCCAATTACTGCTGCTGACGCTGTAACACACCGGTGCACAAACTATTGACACATTTTATGCTCATTAACTTTTCATTAATTTGAAGGATGCCTAGGGCATCTCTCCCCACAAACGGGGTAAATACATTGGGAAATATATGGTAAATAATTGTAAGAAACTACTTTTAAGGGAATAATGTATGTGATATTACTACATAGATTTGATTTTACTGTATGGATGGATGAAGTGTAAAACTATAGATATTTTCTGTTCTTATAACACAGCTTTTTCTTTGATGCTGCTAAGAAGTCCTAATGTTGCTGACTTCAATACTATAGCAATTTTTCATATCATCTTACCAATAAACATTGAGCAAGCTTGGTCCTTAAATGTACTCCTCAAAGACATGAAACACGTAATACAATCAGTTGCACATGATCGAGCAGGTGTTTAGTATGGACTTCAATGGCAGCTTGCAACTCTAGATACAAGAACTCTTTGATCTATGTATCAAAGCCCAATGATAATGAGTGTGCTCACTGTACTATACCTTGGTACTTAAGGTATATTTTGCTCCCCCAAATGCTGAAGCGATTAAACAGAATTTCAGCAATACTACTAATTAACAAATTGCTGTTCAGAGTGTCAGCATTTAACTCTTTATTTTATATTAGTTCTAGAGCAACTCTTCTCCTATTCTCCTATACACTGTAAGGTCTATTCATGGTCCATCCCGACACACTAATGGTTAGACGTACTGCTCAGACATGGGGTCAGGAAATGAGACAATCTCTTGTGGCTCCATGAGCAGGGACCACTGATGAGTCTGCGGATGCTTAATGCTGGTGACCAAGCTGGTCAGCGGGGCTACTAAGAACCTTCTTGTCTTTCCACTGCTCTCAATGCCATTTTCTTAACCACATCTGTATGGCTTATCAGTGCAGCATGCCTGCCAGAGAGGTTGTAGGAGGTTCTAGAGAGCAAACAAAGTAGGGACAAAGCATGAGTTAACACTGTCAGTGTTCTTGGAAATAAAATCTGTATGCTTGCTTCACTGTAATTCTGTCTCTTATTCCAGTGGAAAGTTAATTTTACACATTGTGAACAAGCTTACTTACACAAAAGATGATTCGGCAGAGTTAAGTACTCCTAAATTCCTCAGAGGCCCTGAGAATTTGCCTGAAAAAAAACATTGTTTTTTTCAAGGAGACTTGTTGAGGTGGTTATGTATAAAAGCATTATTGACAAGATTTTCCTGCAGCAGCACGAAGAACTAGTTTGACTTGGAACACCAATCAAATTGGTGTGGCATTCTTGACTTTAAGCTAAGACTGACCTTGTGACCTTTGTGAGCCTGTCCTTCGCTTACCCTGCACCACCCAACTTGATGCTAGACTAATTTACCATTCTGCAATTCCATTCAAACCCAAAATAAAGGGGATTTCTTCAGTATTAATATTCTTCATTGCTTCAATATTTTCTTTGCTTCTTCAATATTAATATATGCTCATCATTTTTTAAGTTCAGAATGATTGTCCTGATGCAACATCTTCTTTCCCATACTTTTTCTTGCTTAACAGCATAGACATTTAAAAGTTGCACATTCATGTTAGTATGTCTCTACCACTGTTTCTTTGTATCTGAAGTTTTACTCTTGAGTACCTGAAACTGGAGTGACACAATCCCTTATCATTGAGAAGTCTCAGGGTGTTAACAATTCTAAAGGCAGCAGTATCTGGAATGTGAGCCTCGGGATCTTTAACATTAAAAGAACAGATGAGATACTTCTCACATACTGTTCTATGAACCTAACTTGCTCTTTTTGGTTATGTGCTGATGAAGGTTATTTCTATAAGAAGGATTTGCTGTAACAAGTGAAGATTTGTAGTTACAGCACTGTTCTCTAGATTTCAAAAGAAGAGGGTTTCTGCCTCCTGCATTCGAAATCAATACTCAGTGAAGCTTGCTGAGATATAAAAATCATCAGAAAACAATTTGCTAGTGAATAGATAACAACTGTCAGCTATTTCCAAAGGGGAGAAAATGAATTGCAGAGAGCCTCAACTATGAATCTTTAGTCCTGAAACAGAGTAATGAAACTTTTTTTGGACTGTCTCCTGCCACTTCCAAATGCAGAACCCTGCACGCTGCACGCATTCTGTATGGAGATGCTCTGCTGGAAGTCACCAAAAGACAATAGCTTCACTAGACAGATAGCTAAGTTTCCATCCAAAGAATAATGGATGCTTTGTTTTTAGAAGTTTGTGCGTCCTGCATGTCCCAGAATGGCTTCTTAACATGATTCGTATGTGTTCATGCTTCCAATACTGAAAATAAAACCAAGTATTTGGAGTATAGTGCTACTAAGCATGAACTTATACAGTTGACATTGTAAAGCCTAAATCTGTTAAATGTAATACTGTAAATATGATTTCAGAAAACCACTTTGGGTTATTAATTTTCAGGACAGAAATGTAGTTGGACAAGACTAATAATGACAGAAAAAAGCCCCGCAAGTGTGCAAACACAAAGAACTTATTCTCATGCTATAAAATTTTCCTTCAAAACTTTAAAGTGAGGAATTAAAGGTTCTTGGGGTTTTTTTAAGTAATTACAAGGTTAACAGAGGAATTTAACAACCATGTTCAAAGGAAAAGTACTTTTAAAAAAATACTTCTCAGAAAAAAAAAAAAGAAAAAAAGTAACTTCTGGCAAGACACTGTCCAGAAAAATTATTTCTTTCTAGAAGGAAATCATCAAAAACTTTGAAGTAGGCAACACCTTTCTGAGGAACAGTTCAGTGTGCTGGTTTTGTCTGGGATAGAGTTAATTGTTTTCACAGTAGCTACTATGGGGCTATGTTTTGGATTTGTGCTGGAAACAGGGTTGATAATTCAGGGATGCTCTAGTTCCTGCAGAGCAGCGCTCACACAGAGCTGGGGGCTTCTCTGCTCCTCACCCCACCCTACCAGCGGGTGGGCTGGGGGGGCACAGGGGCTGGGAGGGGACACGGCCGGGACAGGTGACCCCAGCTGAGCAAAGGGATTTCCCATACCGTATGGCATCTGCTCGGCATGTGAAGCTGGGGGAAGAAGAAGGAAGGGGGGATTTTGAAGTGATAGCATTTGTCTTCCCAAGTTGATGTCTTCCAAGCATGATGGAACCTGGCTTTCCTGGAGATGGCTGAAGCCCTGCCTGCCAATGGGAAGTGGTGAATGAATCCTTTATTCTGCTTTGCTCGTGTGCATGGCTTTTCCTTGACCTATTAAACCATCTTTATTTCAACTCACGAGTTTGCTCACTTTTCCAGTTCTTTCCTCCATCCCACCAGGAGGGGAGTAAACAAGCAGCTCTATGGGGCTCGGTTGCTGGTGGGGGTTAAACAACGACATTCGCATACCTGCACTATAAATACAGAAAGGTATACAAGTATTAAGTTGCTCAAAGAAGACAAATTCTTCCATAAGGTTTCATCGTTCTGACTGACTACAGGGTTAGGGCAGAAGTAGCAGGTTACAAACACGTTTCTCAGATAAAATCATGAACCAATTCAAAATCTTTCACTGTCTTCATTGAGACTACAATTTCACATATGAATGGTAGTATTTTACAGAGAACTACCCAAAACCTCATTTACAGACAGTTGTAATTTTAAGGGTATGTCACTGACAATCAGCTCAAGGAGCATCTAAAATTTCTACTTATTTATTTCTATTGCAATGAGGAATAAATTGTACAGGGTGCTCTACAACTCATGTGGGATGATACGGTCCCTGCTGTAAGATACAGAAAACTGGAAAAGTGACTATATATCTTTTATGCTTTAAGGATATGCTAGCATTTAAAAAAAAATTATGGTGCATTTTAGTCAATGGATAGTTAAACCATGAATATGAAGAGATAACATTTCAATAAGGTGGATTTCTCTTGAAGTCAGCCTCTCATTCCTTTGCTTTCTAGTTAGACATCTAATGAAATAACTGGTACACCTATAAATTATATATAGAATTAAATGTGCTATATATTATAAAAGAGATGTTTTATTGTTTGAGGTGACTGCTGCAAACAAATCTCAGCTTTGTAAAACTCACTTTGAAATTGATTTATGGATCTCATTTTGAAAGTTGCATGAAAAATATCTGCTTATCATCTGGATAGTGTAGCTCTAATAATACCTTATTCAAGTGTGGCACATCCAATATTCAAGTCCAATAAAATGAAAAGACTATGGAAAAAAATACCGAGGAAAGCACTACAGGAAATGAGCTTAACGCTTTAACTCCCCAGTTTGCACTCAAAGTCTGGCAATGAAACCACCAACCCAGTAAAATATTCAAAGCAGAGGACTGCAAAAGCTTCACACAAGTTGCCTGTAGAAGGGCTCTGAACAAACAGCACAAACACTCCTAATTAGGGCTGAAATGCCAGGTTTAGAAAGTAAGAACATCATCTCCTGCAGCTGGTGGATTGACAGAAGAACAGAAAATCAGTACGAACAATATCGCAAACTGTCATTCCTGATCCAGCACTAAATGTAGTTATGATCATATGTTAAAAGAATATCCCCGTGCCCAAAGTCCTTGAGCAATCATACCTTGAATAAAACTGCTTGGTGAATATTTAAGTGTCCCTCTTTGCACTCTAAGTTCTGTATGAATCCATCTTTTTATATTACAATAATACATAATTTTTATCAATTTATTACACAGAATTGAGAGATATATTGAATGCAGAATACAAAAGAACAGACTATCCTCTTGTTCAGCATACCACAGGAAAATTACTTCTATTTTTAAATTCGCTGAAAATCATTATTATTTCCTTTCTGTCAATGCAACTGTCAGGATTAGTCAAAGACCAAATTTCTCTGAATGACACATTAAGTCCAAAAGGAGATTCTTAAACCAGTGAAATTCTGCGTGGGGAAATAACCTGCACGTGTCCTGATTTTTCTGATAGTTTCCAAGAAGTTAAGATTTTTTTTCCAGACCAGATTATCAAGTGTTCATGCAAGTTCATTTATGACAAAAAGTCTGATACAACAGAAGCAAACTGAAGAAATTAATGATTCCGCCTTTAAGGGTGTATATGAGACATTGGAAGGTAGCATAGTCAGCTTTTTGTCTGTTTTTTTTTAATCGAGGAAGCAGGTACTACAAGTAGGGTATTGCCAGACTGTTCTTTTTCTTTTAATCCCACAAGAAACTACCAACTCTTTTGTTTACTGGAAAGACCAGGGAGGAGATTAGAAGGGATAACAGTGCATAGCTAAACAATTAATCATTAAGATGAAATGTGATGCTAGCATTTTCACCACAGCTAAACAGAAAAAAATGCATATAATATTTTTTGCTAAGGCTAAAAATTATACGTTCTGGTGATACTGAAACACAATCACTTTCCAATGGATTCATCTTAACTAGACAGCTGCATTTTTGACTGAAGGTACTGTGTTTCGCCATGCACTGTTTTCTGTTCTGTCAGCATGCACGAGCAAGTGGTTTCTGCTGGAGGTAGAACTACATCTAAGCACTGGGAGAAGTGATTTCCTAAGCCTTACTCACAGAAAAACAAGACTAGTACTGGCCAAAATTGTTGGCAAATACTAGGTCATAAAATAAATGCAGCATGACGTCAGCCTGGATGGAAGGAGCTGGAAATTGCCTTTATTCCACATTTGGAAAATAGCTTCAGTTGATGACTGTTAAGAAAAGGAGATATTTTTGAAATGTTGACTCATTCTGTTTTGACATTTCATTTAATGTCAACTTTTATTTTTATTTTGAAATGGCATTTTTCATTCCAAAATTGCCTTTTCTAAAGGGAAGGTTAACAAACATTTCAACTGACATCTCCCAAGATACATTTGTTTGAGGTTCTTTCGCAAAACAGACTTCAAATTTACTTAATGTTTTTTCTTTTTTTTTTTTTTTAACCAAAGCAGTAAGTCTATTACATGATCAGCTTTAATTTAAAGCGTTAGAAAGCCAAAGCCTGTGGATATCTTTGAATTGTCACATCAGAAGATTACTACAAGAGCATGACATTTTGTTATTAAGAAGAAATTTAAAAAATCACAAAAGGACTCCTCTCTTGTCCCTCATCTTTTTTTTTTCCTTCCAACCCCAGTAACTTTCCTCCTTTATCTCAGATCCATTTCTCACTTCTGTTTGTAAGCAGCAAGATCTGTCTCCAAGCAGCAGTTCGGTTGATACCTTCCTTCTCTCACAATAAATCTATCAACGCCTTCCATTTGTGTTTGCTCTGTTCCATGTTCTTCTCTACCCTTGCTGTCATTTCAGCCTGGTGGCTCTCTGGACTCTATCTCTCCTGGACCCAGGTCAATTCCACAGCTTCCTTCTGAGGGACAGTATGACCCAGTTCAGCAAGATGTTAACGGTGAACAATGGAAATAATTAAGCAATCCAAGCTTCCATACACGTAACTAATTAGTCTAGGAGAAGCGGGAAGACGACAGTATGTTCTGAACAAGCTCTATTAATGAAGAACGGTCTGACAGAGGTAATTCTAACTGCACCACGGTATGTCTAATCTAATTATGCTAATAGTCTATTTGCACTCTAAATCATCTTTGTCAGCCCAGATACTGAAATCTGGTGATACCACACAGTGCTAGTGAAATCGAATGAGAACATCTCTCTCCGCTATACGTTTTTTCTCTCTGATCATGCATGTTTCATTGCTCTGTGTACTAGAACAGTTGGGTATTCCTTGATGAAAATTATCTTTAGAGTATTTTCCTTAGGAAAGAGTAGTTCATCACAGAAAAGTGTTCGCAGGAAAATAGTTGACAGACTCCTCATCTAGGGAGTGTCTCTAAGCTGCTGCTTCTCTCTAAAGTACGACTGACTGAACTTTGACTACATCTAAGTCCATTATCAAAGGATTACCATTTGCATAAGGAATATTCATCCTTACTCTGATCATTTTTCTTATAAATATATTCTTAACACCAACTCCTAGAATAAGCTTTTGCCAGTTAGGTTTGTTCTTTGCTGTAGTAGAGCAACCTCAGTAAGAGGACCAACATATCACCTCCTCTACATCATTTAAGACTGGTGGAGAGAAGATGGATGCAGTACTTGAAAGATTCCTGAAGGCAAGTGATGCTGATGGACAGTTAGGGAAGGTAACACAGGAGCCTGAAAAGCTATAATATATACCAGTGTTTGACTGCAGGGTATTGCAAACTGCTAGAAAAAAATTATTCAGGAAATTTGAGAGTATTCTGATCCATACAAAATGATCATGGAAAAAGGGAGGACAGTTTCTTGACAATAAACCAGACAGTCAGACCAGGCAGTGGGAGATGACTATCTGCCATGTAACAAATGGTCATACCAACCTCAGCCATTACAGGTGAACTGTTACCAATTACATAAAAAGTGTATTGTAAAAATGGGTTTGACCTGAATGAAGGCAAAAATGACTTCATATTGCATTTAAAAAATCTAATTCTGAAATCAGCGTAGGCAAGAAGAAAAAAAAATGAAAAAAAAAAAAAAACCCAAACAAACCCAAACCAAAGTTCTTCAGTACATCATAATCATAAGGGGCAGGAAGATATAATGCATCTCAAAGGTAAAATAATGACAGCAATCATAGCACTGCTGCATTCTGTTAAAGTCACACATATTCACATATTCAGAGCTGTGTAGCTAAAAGATGTCATGTCATACTGCAACAGGTAACACTGAAACATCCCAGAAACTGCTAAGAAATGTGGACAGTCAGCTAAGAATGAGATGAGAGAGATCCCAAAGGCACATCCAGTCCTGGCAGGTTTATGAGGATTACATTTTCAGTTGCCCACACATACACACTTGAGAGACCACGTGAGAGTCTTAAGTGTATTCCAACTAGTCTCCATGGCTGTGGAAATCCCATACACCTGTATCATAGCGGTCAGTCCCCTGTGGAGGTGACCCTGGCATGCTATTCTAGGCACCTATGTGAACAATGAATGTAAAGCTTCCTAACAAGCCACAGGTCCTGGAAAGACTAAAATGGTTAGAATCACCAGCAAGGAGTCCCTTTAGGACCTGCCTTTCCGTCACTCTTTAAGGGAAGAAACACATACAGAAATTATTCCCATTTCTGAAGTGAGTGGAAGAACACTAAGACTGGAGGAATCAGCTGAGTTACAATCCCGAGGTCCCCGCAGAGAAGCTGCATGCTCACAGAAAATCAGACTGATGCATAATTCACTGTAGAGGGAAGCTCTGCACTCACAGAAAATCAAACTGGTTAACATTTAACCATAGATGGAAACTCCACTTTTGAGGCAGGAATGGAGAATGTTACCAGTGTCTTAATAACTGTAAGAAGGATCTTTATGTTGACATTGAAAAAAATACAATCTGAATGACATTCTTGTTGAGACACAATTTAATTTGTCATTTCTCTTGCACCATTAACAGGCTTCTACCATGGACTACCCTGCCTGCAGCAAAGGTTATGCCTACCAAGTCCCATCTGTCTTCCTGCCTTATACCCTCTGTGGTTGATAGTGTCAGCTACCAGAAGGCTGGTTGATCCTTCTAGAAAATTTCTGCCAGAGGTAGAATATCCTAGAAATGTTATATAACTACCCAAAAGGGTTTGGGCCTAGAAGCCCCCCACCCCACCCCAAGATGAATAGGAAGGGCTCCTTAGCTCCTGTATTTGGGTTGTGAGAGAAAATCACCATGGTAAAGTACCTGCAGCCTAAATGCTTAGAAGAATCAAACTTCTATTATAATTGTGAGTTATCTGATCAGCATTTGAAAATTCCCAGTAATTGCTTGGTTTTATGCATTTCTATAAGAAAACTCTGGTGATCGCTACTTATTGTGTCAAAGACCAGGTTGTTTGAGAGGTACAGTGGAACTGTACACATTTTTAATTCCATCTTCTAAATCAAATTACACGGAGACAGACAGAGAGCCAACCTTCGAGATGAAATTCTTAATGAGCAGAATAACTGCTACCATACAGACAAGAAAATTCAAAAGCCAAACTGCTGAAGAGACAGGCATTCAGTGACAGGATGGAAAACATTCAGAAACACAATCCCCTGGGTAAAGCCTGGCAGACATATTCCATTACAAAAATAAAATAAATAAATAAAAAAAGAAAAAACAGTGAGACTAGAAACAAACAGGTAAACAAGAATCCTTCGTATACTCTGAGGAGGACATATCAGGAAGAGAATTATTCTTTTCTCACTGCAGACTTTGCAATACATTTTTTTTCATAGTCCTCTAAAAAGTCTGACATACTCTTCCAAATAACTCTGCTGTGGTTGAAAAAAGAAGCCGTTTCCTAGCTTTATATATGTACTAATGTGTGCAGGTATGCATACATATGTACTTACACAGTTCCACCCCTTAAGTCTTGTTATATCCACTTTTCCCTGGGCTACCTAAGTTTTCAAGATGAGGTTAATGGCTATCTGGAGCTATATGTGGGGAATCAGTATGCATTTTGCTTAGGAGAATGGACCATTCAAATGTCCAACGACAATATGACTGTGCACCAAGGCTATATATACATATAGGCCTTCCAAATCTTTGCTGTTCAGATTGCATCTTCTTCCAGAAGATATTTTAGCTCTGGGGGAAAAAAAGCAATAGCAGGAGTATAACAATACTCTTCTGGGTTTAGATGCTGTATTTATTTACCTGTGTACCTTATTTCTTTATCACTGCACAGATACCTAAAACTAATAAACTGAGTCGATCTGATTTTAAAAAATAAGAATTCACATGAAGGGAAAACTCTTCAGCCTCTCTTGACTCTCTCATAACATAACCAACACTCATGAGTTCCTATGGAACCTTGGTCACACAGAAATAAAATTTATTTTGCAGATTTATGTCTTGATTCTGTGAACAATTACAATTTTGCTCAGATAAATAAATGGAACTGCATGTGAGCTTAAAGTTAAATGTGCCTACATATTTGCAGGACTGAAGTTTCACTTTCACCCTTACCAGTGCTAGTCCAGGTCTTTCTTACACTGTTATTTGATTTGGATTTTCCCCCTCTAGCACAGATGGGGCAAATATGAGAAGCTCTCTAGGGGGAGTTTTCATTCTAAATATCTAGGACTGCTATAGCTGTTGTAAAAAAAGTCCATTTCTGATAAGCATGAGGTCTTATTTGGAAATATTTACATCAACTGCTGTAATACTTTTCCTATTCATATAACATATTTCAGTGATAATGCTGCCTCCATTTAAAGCTGATTGACTGTGGACGAGATATTTGGTTTCTTATAATTTCACTAATGGTAACCATTCATTTCAGAGCCCCCCAGCCCTTTCATCATTTTTATTTCGGTTTAAAATGACTCAGCTTTTCCAGAGAACAAAAACACTTCATGTTAGCAACCACTCTACTGAGAAACATTAGAGTCTTCAATCTATGGAGAAGATACTTGAAAGACAGTAAAGGAAAAGCTGTTCTTTGCATCATGGACATGCATTTTTCTTTTCATGCAAAAATTCATCCAAATTTTCATAAATTTTCATATTCTAGGCCTCTCCCTCCCCCCCCCCCCCCAAAAAAAAAATGCTCAGTCTTACCAAGACTAGGTATCTCCTTCTCCAGATTCCACCTTATTAACACATCTCTTTCCCTGCCATGCATTTTAGCAAAGAATACAGGAGGTTTATTTCACAAAGGCTACAAGATGTACAGCCAAGGAAATCTAATAAAAACTCTCCATTAAGAAGTTCCAGAGTCAAGGCAAGACTCTCATTTGCCCCCAGTAGCCACAATATAAACTCCTATACTATTTTCCCAAAGGATTCCCTGTAGGCAACAAGAATAATTCATGTTGTATAATAGTTTTTTGTTTCCAGGATACTTGCCATGTATTGCAGGACATGGAAGATTTATTGAATGAAATGTAAAAACTGATCAAGGGAGTAAAATTGTGTCCTAGAGAACTCCATTCTACCCAGGTGCCTACTACAGATGCCAAGTAGATCATTTATCATAAATATGTCTGGTTGACCACTGTCTTCCTTAGATCTTAAGGCTTATTTTTTAGACACTTGCAATCTGATTTGTGGAAATGCTGAACGCTTACTATTGCATCTGAAATTAATTGTAACTAAGTTTTGGGAATATAAAAAGGGTTTTTTTAATGCTAAACACCCTAGAGAAGAGGAAAAAAAAACCTAAAACAAATACCACCAGGCCACAAAAACCTCTGTCATTTCATGGAAGAAGTCCATGAAATATTAGTTTTATTGTTTCAGTAACAACAAGGAAACATAAGCATGGATTTTTTGAAATTTCAAGGGAAGTAATTCAAGTCAGGAAGGCTGCAGAGAAGCTCAGAATGTTAAAATTCTGCCTTAAATCATTACTCTGCAGATGTCAGAAAATTAATCCAAGGACACTGGTCTCATTTTATCTATTTGTTGTAGGGACTGGTAGAAATGAGTTTAGGGGAGCAAATTACTTCCTCAAAATATGTCAGTAATCTGAGGCCTATCAAAATCCACATGTTGCAAACAAACCTGATAGTGAAAAAACTCACCCACCCAATATTCGTTGAGGAGCTGGAGCCCAGTGTTTTTGTGGCAACCTCTACTACTTCAAGAGAATTCAGCTACCTGAACCAATAATAAGTTATTTTCTCCCTCTGTGAAAGTCACCAGAAAGCAATGTATTGCGCTGCTTCATAAAAAAAGGAGCCAATGCACTAAACCATCCTAAAAGTATCCCTGTAAACTGAAAAGTTCAGTTCGTCAAGAATATGAAAAATGTAATTTCATTTTAAAAAATAATAATTTTTTTCCACTGGAAAGTTTTTTGTTGGTTTTTTTTGTCCTCTGTTTCAGTCAGAAGGAGAAAAACATATTTATTTTCAGTTTACCTAAATCTAAATATTTCATCTGTCAAACTGAACCAAGCTACTATTTGTCTGCTTTAATATACTATCCATTTATCTATGGAACCAAGTCCCCAGGTGTTGATCTGGCAGAGCTGTTTTCCTCCTGATCCAGTGGAAAGAAAAAAAAAAATCAGAATCCTTCTAGGTAACTGAATATTTAAATACAGGTATTTTTAAGAAAACATGCACTTATTTACTTATTTTTGAGAAAAAATTGTCATAGAGTTGTATCATTTAGTCCACTAGAATCTTATATTTTTTTTTTATATTCAAAGGACAACTATTTCTTTGTTGATGCTTTATTTAATCACATATTAACAATATCACTGTCCTGGTTTTGACTGGGATGGAGTTAATTTTCTTCTTAGTAGTTAGTACAGTGCTGTATTTTGGATTTAGTACGGAGAATAATAGTGATAGCCCACTGATGTTTTAGTTATCACTAAGCAGTGCTTACTCTGAATCAAGGACTTTTCAGTGTCCCATGCTCTGCTGGTGAGGAGGTGCACAAGAAATTGGGAGGAGACACAGCCAGGACAGTGACTCAAACTAGCCAAAGGGTTGTTCCATATCATAGAACATCATTCTCACTATATAAAGGGGGGGGAGTTGGCCCAGACCTGCCAGCTGCTGCTTAGGGACTGGCTGGGCATCGGTCAGCAGGTGGTGAGCAACTGTATGGTGCATCGCTAGGGGTTTGGGGGTTTTATTCCTCTCTGTCTCTCCCCCCTTTTTGTTACAATTGGTATTATTATCGTTGTTGTTGCTATTACTGTTAATATTATATTTCACTTCAATTATTAAATGGTTCTTATCTCAACATAGGAGTTTTACCTTACTCCAGTTCTCCTCCCCATCCCACCAGGGGCAGGGGGAAGCGAGTGAGCTGCTGCATGGTACATAGTTGCCAGCTGTGGTTAAATTATGACAATCACTTAATAGAAAAGCTGATTAGGTTATCAGTTTTTATTTAATGTGACAAATAGTATGTTATGATTTATCTCTTCCTGTAGTTATAGGAAATATTACTTTCTACTGTAGGCATACTGTCAAGACAAAAAATACTCCATTTTCATTGCACGGTGAGTATTTGACAAGCACAAGACAGATCTGTTTTTGTTGCTATTCTAATTACATATTTTACATGAAGTCCACCTTCATCAGCCTGTATTTTTCAAGTCCATCTTATAAATCACCCTCTTGATTGAAATTATTCAGGGACCTACCTGACACAGCACGAACAGCCTACTTCTCAGCCGTTGTACAACCGTATGGTTCAGAGCTGAGGATCATGCCTAGCAAGAAACCTGAAGAGTGTGACAGTATGTTTCTCTAACACTTTCTCTTCCCATCCGCTCCTGATACACCACTATTTTATTACAGCAGCAAAATAGCAGCATAAATGTGATACTTTTTCCTCTTTAACAGAAATATTTTTATATACTGCAGGAATATAGTTGAAATATGAAAAAAATGTAGCATAAGAAAACTCTATTTTAATTTCAAATAGTAGCACAGCAGAGTTCTGCAGATGGCTGTGTTCACCTAGATGTCTTCTGTTCCAGATCAATGTTACTGTCTTTTTTAAAGGCTATAAAAGAAAAATAAAAGAAAATCATGCATTTCTACAAGTACTGCCACTGAAAGAGCCCAGTTTCCTATGGGTTTAGATCTCATAATTTTGTATCTCAGAGGCTATCTATGCTGGAGGATAAGTAAGCTCCAAGTTTTGCACTGAAAATTTAGTCCCTTAGTGCATATGTTGGCCGCATCTTAGTTTCATGCTAGGATGTAATATCAACTCATAGCATCGCTGGGATGCACTGGTGATTGTAGATACAGTTATGCTTCACTGCTCTTGGTATCTAAAGCAGTGCACATTCCCACTGTATGCCCCTCAACAGATCTTTCCACACAGGATTTCCTGGAATCCTGTAACCTGACTGCTCATGCTATAACCCATCCTTTAGCTGAGCCACTGCTAGAGACTTCCTGCTCTTCTGACTACCCATTTTAACAAAGTTTTGAGAGCTTTATTACCTTTCAGACTTCTACCTGTTGCAAAATTTGACAGAAATGTTTGGAGGAGACAGCTGTTGGTGAGTGGGAAAGCTGGAGGTACTGGCTACATTCACACACATCAGAAGTGTACTTTAAAAACAAAAGAAACTAAAGAAACAAACAAAAAATTCCAACTAAGTTCCACACATAATACTTTACATAAAAGCTACAATGTGTATGCCAAAGCGCTAAAACACGCTTTACCATGTATTATCAGACGACATACAGAAACAAACAAATGCATTATTCATGACAAACTGCAATGATTTAATGTATCTCCAAATTCATAATGCTTTTTCTTACAGGTGTAGAGATTAGTTTGTTTAAACGCATGAAGTATGGCTTCGCAAAATTTACTAAATAATTTTAACTACATATTCAACATCGAAATAGTTGGACTTTCCCCTCAGAATGGCTCCACACTGAACACATAAGTTTGGTGACCTAAACCAACAGAGAACACTATTCTTTGCACTATTATTGCTCCTGAAAGACATAATGGGTGATGAAGTTCCTACACTTATTTTCAGGTCAGGCACAGAAAATGTTATTTGAACTACTGGTCATTAAATTTTGGTTTCATCTATAATACATAATTATACTATAATATATGTTTTTTTTATAGGGGACTGGAGACAAAAGAAACAATGTGAAAATGGACCAGGGCATAGACACAGAGGCTTTTAGATACTATCAAGGCATTATGACAATAAGCACCTTAATGTAAAAACATAGATCTTATAGTGTCCTTTTGACCTTATTAAATGCCTTTCCCCAAGATCACACTCATGTAATACTCAAGATGCAGCCCTGATGAAGCCCTTGGTGGTACACACTTCCAAGTCAGCTGTTCTATGCTGTCTCTGCACATCCCTGGAAGTTTTCAGGGCCAGGTTGGATGGGGCTTTGAGCAAACTGGTCTAGTAGAGGATGTCCCTGCCTATGACAGTGGGGGTGGAGCTAGATGATCTTTAAGGTCCCTTCCCACTATTCTATGATTCTATGATCTGTATGGGTCAAAACTCTTGAAGCAGTCTAACAGATCCTGTATCTCAAATTTTGATCACTAAAGGTATTTTCAGAGATAATTCAAAGCCTCTAGTTGGCCAACATACTCCTGTGGCTGGTGGTCGTTGTTCAGAAACATCATTATTCCAGTCATTCACACAAATGTTCCCAGCCCCTGAAGGGAACATTTTTTGTTATGCAACCTTCTTTGAAATACACAATTTTGTTACATCAGTCTGGAATCAGCTGATGTTTCTCTGTATGTGAACATCTGGCATCTTCAACATGTGTTCTACCTCTGCTAGACAAGACAAACACATACAGCTATAACTTAAAACTTTTAAATATGTATCTACAACCTTAATTCAAAAACAAAACAAAGTCCATTTTATTTATCCATAGCAATTATTTTTCCATTGGACATTTATATTAAATCACATAAAATACAAGGACACCAGTTTGCAATGCTGTTAGAAATAATTTCCAGCTCAGGGTTTCATTGCTTCTAAATATTATTCCAGGCACTGACATTAGAGTTCCTATTTTTTCATTTCCAAACTCAAGGAAAATGTACAATCTAACGCCACATAAAGTGTATTCTAGCAGTCACAAAGCTGTACCACTTTTCAAATTATAGTAGGACATTCATTGGCCTCACAGTTCTGGGGATTAACTTTTGGTTTAGATTTGGTTTCATGTATGCTAAAAGTCCACAGAGCACTGACATTAACACAATTTGGATTTGAGCAGAGAGATCAATCTCTCAGTGAGCTACAAAAACAAGTGAGGGCAGCTCCTTGTAAGCAGCTGCAACATCTGCCTTTTGCATTCAATAGGTGGCTTTTTGTCTCTTCATCATACTTGCTACAAGCTTGAAGTATTCAGATCATTATCATGCCACAAAAATAATTATTATTCCAGCTGAAACATCTATATGCAATATCAAAAGAGAGACCAAGACTTTTGCAGATGATCATTGTTAACTGATGATTTACAGGTTATTAGAGGTTCTTCTGTCTACCACAGCAAGTACTTCTTTTAGATATCCCCAATTTAAATTATTTTATGTAAGTGATATTTAACTTTTTCCTCAATACTGGATACCGAAAATGCAATGTTTGCCTCAGAATAGTTTCTGCCTTTTTTAAGTGTCACTGCTTGTGCTATGACAGACACATCTCCTGACAGCTGCATTTCAATTCCCCATTGCCTTCCCCTACAAGCCCTTAACTCCTCAGCCTTCCCCCTCTCAAAAATAAGGAAAAATCTTCCTTCCCATCCTCCAGCCCCCTCAGCAGCAATGCAACTAATAGATGCCAAAGTCTTTTCTTCTTTCCAAAGATAAATAAAACCAAACTCAACTGCTAATTACCTGCTCTCTGAGTCTTCACTAATTAAAGATAATATTTTGCTAAAAAAAATGTTTCCTTAAAAAAATATACCAAGTCCAAACTAGTTCCAGATGATACCATTAAATAAATGAGGGATTTAAATCAGACTTATCTAAACTGCACTAAATACGCTTTCCTGCATGAAGAACCCCAGTAAGTGTGAAGTTGGGTCTGTTATACGCCAATCTCAGAAAGTTCTCTCAATTATTAGTTAACAGAAATTGCTCTGTTACTATTTCAGTGAACTTTGCTAAAATAAGACTGCTTGAATGTTGTCTTCTGGAACTTTCCAAAGATGCACATGTAAGATTACTACCATGAACTCTTTATCAGGCTGCATCTTAAATCTATACAGAAACTAAAGCACAAGAGCTCTTGGGATAAATTCATCATCAAAACATACCTTCATCAGAATTTGGGATTTAGCTGAAATCCAAATACTTCCTGGCACCATGTTCAGTTTTATAAAAATCTACCAAAAGCTTACAAAATCAAGTGGGTTTCCACTGACAGACCGCTTAGTGTCATGCCAGGTGATAAAAGTCTGCAATGACTTGCAGCTGGCCAAGATTCCCAGCTTCATTCACTTCAGACAAGGCCTCCTTACACTTCCACTTTTGAAATTAAAGCAGCATCGCTGTTTGAAATCTCAGTCTCCATAAAGTGGACTTAAACAGTGACCTCCAAGTGACATACTGGTACTCGAAGCAGAATATCAACCTTGTATTTACACCCGCAGCCTCCCCATAGTTGCTGCAGCAGCTTCACCTTTGAAAGGTACTGTTTTCCAGAGAGCTCCTTCTGGCAAGGCCCCTTGGACACTCACTTCTGGCAATACATACAGAACACCAAGTTACTAGTCCTGCGTATTTTCTATCACTGTGGCTATGTCTCTCTCCCCTCCATTCACCCTGTGTTCATTAGCTGGTGGTGACACTTGGCATTCCACCTTCCAGCCTCTTCTATAGCCCCAAAATTACATATTTTCATCTTCACAATTATGATTTCAAAGGTCAACAGTTTCAAAAAATGATTTCTCACCTAGAACCATGGTCCTCATAATTTGAGATCCTTAAGGTACACCTGTTGGCATGGTGGTTCAATTTTGTCACAGCTCTTCAATCTGAGCAAAATGAACCTCATTCAAAGGTATCGCAAATCACTGGAAGTTTACTGGTAGGACTAGGAACATAAGTGCCGTTCCAAGCATCTGATGACCTGCAAAACAGTCTCTTCATTTGTGCCACTGAGGAACACTAGGATGCATCCCATGACTTCAAGATGCTTTACAAAATCATAGAATTGTTTAGGTTAAAAAAGACCTTTAAGATCAAGTCCAACCATTAACCTAGCACTGCCAAGTTCACCAGTAAACTGTGACCATAAATGCCACATCTGCACATCCTTTAAATACCTCCAGGGATAGTGACTCCACCACTTCCCTGGGCAGCCCTTGCAACTCTTTCAGTGAAAATTTCTTTCCTAATATCAGACCTAAACCTCCACTGCCATAACTTGAGGTCATTTCCTCTTGTCCTATCACTTGCTATATGGGAGAAGAGACCAACACCCTACTGTCTACAACCTCCTTTCAGGTAGTTGTAGAGCTATAAGGTCTCCTCTGAGCCACCTCCTCTCCAGACTAAACACCCCCAGTTCCCTCAGCTGCTCCTTATAAGCCTTGTGCTCCAGACCCTTCACTAGCTTCGTTGCCCTTCTCTGGACACGCTCCAGCACCTCAACGCCCCTCTTGGTGTGAGGGGCCCAAAGCTGAACACAGTGTTCGAGGTGCAGCCTCACCAATGCTGAGTACAGGGGGACCGTCACTCCTCCAGCCCTGCTGGCCTCATTGTTTCTGACACCAGCCAGGATGCTGCTGGCCCCCTTGGCTACCTGGGCACACTGCTGGCTCATGTGCAGCCGGCACATGTCAACCAGCACCCCCAGGTCCTTTCCCACCAGGCAGCTTTCCAGTCGCTGTTCCCCAAGCCTGTAGCATTGTGTGCGTTTGTGAACTACTTTGATAGAGTCCTGAGAATTATCTCAGAGTTTGGATAGGGTTTTCTTTCATTTCTTTTCACTGTTGTTTTAGAAGTAGATTTCTTGTGGTACTGCAAAAGAACCCTTGGCATGGACTAATATAAAATAATAACTAGCGTACCTAGACCTGGTTTTATCCCAAAATCTAAAGTAAAAAGAAACATTGGATTAATATGCCTGCAACCTCTGCCAGGAACTGAATGGCAAGAACAGGGTTAAACTCTGAAAGAGTTGTTAATGAGACATTGATTAAAGACCCTATCCATGATGCTGGAAGAACTCAACAAACCATATTAAATTAAAAAGAGAAAAGAAAAACAACAACAAGGTAGATAAGCAGGGCATTCAGCTGCTGTGCATAGAAAAACACATTATCTCATACCAAAAACATAACAATTTTAGTCCTGTCTTGGGGAGGCAATTGCTAAAGCCAGTTGGCTGCTTTCTTGCCAAAATGACATCCACACTCTGGACTAGAAAACCGAAGCTGTCTTGCCCTGCCTAGGCATTACTTACTGCTAAACACTCTGGTTAATCTCTTCAGTTTTGCTCTCTCTCACTCTTTTTTTTTTTTTTTTTTTTTTTTTTAGCAAAACTGCATGGAACATTGAGGACTACCCACAGTATCCTCACTTACCTGCAACCTATTAACACATCTTTCTGTTTCTTAGCTGACAGCAAGCCCTTAAGTAATAACAGCTTAATTAAACATACTCATGAAAACGTTCCAAACAGTTTTTCATTTTTCAAATCGTTCCTTTGTATTGCAGAGCTGGATGATGTACAGGTTAGGAAAACCACTTCTTTCCATCAGGAATAGTTTCAGGACAGTGCACAGCTCCACATTATCTGTTACTTCTTTCTGGCAGAAAAATCATTTCTCATTTTGGTAACTCCTTTCTTCCCTGGAATGCTTAAGAGCCTGTTTTGCTTTAACTTAAAGCCTTAATCACCAATCCTTCACATCAAATACGTATACAAACAAACATAAAAGTATTCAGCAAGTTGTCTGACTATGACTTCGAAGAGCATTTTAGTCTGGTGAAATTCCCCCACCTGAGGATACAATTATTCAGTGGCTTCCAGCTCAGCAAGCCCTCTAATCAGTAAATATCATTTCAGAATATGTCCCAGCTGGTGCAATTTTTGCACCAAATCAAATATAAAAGCATAGAAATGAGATTATGGCAAAAAAAGAAAGCAGACATTAAGCTTTTGGAACAATACTGTGCCACAAAAAAAAAAAAACCAAACAAAAAAACCCCACACAAACACACCAACAAACTACCAAAACCATAAGATAAAAGCAACTGAAGGGTCACAAGCCCAGTTTCCAGGTACTCAGCATGAAAAAAAAAAGGATGAAAAAAAAAAAGACTGCCAGAGTTCAGTTTTGGCATTAGAGAATTGTGGCCATGCTAGGGTCATCTCTGAGTGTAAATCATACGCAGGAATGACCAGTCTGAAGGGGAAGGAATTATACAGAGAAACATCTGCGATGAATAAGCTGGGGGGGGGTGGTATTGAAGGTTCTGCTCTTAACAAAGGCCAGAGCCTGACTGCCACAGCTAGGGCAAATAAACTAAAATTGTGCCACAAGAAAAAAATTCTCTAGTCTCACAAAAATTACATCAGACTTCCAGACTCACAACAATGCAGGGGTACAAGAAAATAGAGGTTGTGCACATCCTGTTGTAGTGTATCTAACCCCCAAGGGGAAACAAAGGGTGTGGGGGTGAGCCTTCCAAAGGTCACAGAGCACTAAGTAAGCCTCTCGCTGCACAGGGTTAGCACACCACAGGCTGCGGGCTATAAGATCTGTCTTTCCTGCACACACCCCTGCAAGAAAACACAAGCACAACACTTCTTTCCTTCCCTTGTAGCAGTCAATCACCTCCCTGGATGAAAAACGGAAAAAAGTAAGAGCTGTTCCTCTCTCCCCAGCACAGGCAAATCCACACCTAAGCTCTGCTTTTGGTTCATGGCACACTACAGCTGCAAACCAGCCTTGGGCATTTTGCAAGGTTGCAGCATCCTTTGCCTGGGAGCTGACTGCATGTTTTGCTGACTTTCCTGCCAGCACAAAGAGGTTACACTCCTGTGTAGACTAAGGCACAGCTCCAGACTCGTGCACCCATGGGCAGCCCAGCCCCATCACCCACCTGTGCCCAGCTCCAGAAGGCTGCCAAGAGCTTTGGCAGCAGACACTGCCCAGCCAGGCCTTCTTCTCTTCCTCTGGGGCAGGGTGGCAGCTGACTGACATAACGTGATGATTGGGAAATTAATGATTCACCAACCAAAGCAAATAGCTGTACTGCCCAGCAGCTACTGCTTCTCTGCTCTGCCAATACTCTTAGGAGCACAAAACAAAAGGACCAGTGGCCTTGTTAGCATCACAGTGAGGGAAGTTTCTTACCTGATTAAGGAAAGTCTTCTACTGTCTTTGAAAATACAGATAATCCATTTAATAATTAGGGTGTTGGGTCAAAGGTTACTACAGGAAGTACAGAATTACTAGATAGGAGAGTTGCAATCTTAGATGAAGCTTTGCACCATCAAGTTCTTCTTAGCTTTTTTTTATGTAACACTCTCTTTATTGTTTCCTCAGATCTCACTAATGCAGAAAGCAATTAAAAAAAAAAAAAAAAAAAGCTAATATTAGCTTAATAACTAGCCTCTGCTAGCAACATCTCTTACTATGTGTTGTGTTGGATAGACCCTGAGCAACAGATTCTAGAGCTTTCATATGAAAGCAACTTAAGTAACAATAATGTTCAAAATTAGATGATTCGTCTACTGAATCATTAACCTTTGGTTTGGTCTAGGGAGTAGTAGGATAATTTTTTTAAAAGGAGCTCAGAAAATTAGAGGGGGATTTTTTCTTGGCTTAAGATAAAATGTTTAGTTCAAACATGCTGAAGGAATGCATGGAGACAGCAAAATGTGTGATACACAGATAAGTCAGCAGTATTGAATAAAATCTAAGAAAGGTATGAAGGAACATCCTCCCATGGAAGAGATGCAGTGACAGCAGACACAGTGTCTGGAGACAGCATATCACAACAATGGTACCACCGGGAGACAGAACTAGCACAAAGTAGGTTCATGGGACTTCAGGCTTCAGACCAAGGGAGAGAAAGACCTTTTGCACTAAACACAATATATTTCTATCACAAGGAATAGTATTCCTTGCAAGAACAGTGCATGAGATTCTTCTGTCTAAGACAATAAGATGAAAAATCTAGTGTCAAAACTGAGTTGCTAAATGAAGAAACAAAATCTCTGTTAGGATATTAGTTGCTACCTGTATAAGATACAAGCTTAAAAGATAACATCCTACCCAGTGTAAGGTTACAAAATAACCTGAAATAGCAAGGCCCGATGTGAAAGTGCCATAGTTATAAAATAATAATAAAAAATTAATAGGGTGAGATACATAAAAACTGTGGGCAAAATTTCACGTTGTAAATGACCGCAGTAGCTTATCTTTATGGAAAGACTTGTTTTTCAGAGATGTGAGTACCCATATGTCCATCAACTTAAAGGAGACTCAATCCTCAAAGTCAAGCTACTAGTGCCAGACCTCACACTCCACTTCTTAATATTTCAGACCTTAAGTATTAGACGCTGAAGAGAATAAATAAATCAGTAAATGCAAGTAATCTGTGCTATGAAATCTTTGTGATTAAGTACATTACACGTATGATGCATGAAGTACAACACCACCCAAAACTCACTCTTTTACTCTTATTCATAGTTTGAAATAGATGTCCTACATACTGATTTGCTAGTTATTTCATGAGGAATCCTGTTCTACTCAGGTCCCTGTCAAAACATAACAGATTTCCACACAACCTAATTGCTTGCTTGCTCTCTGTTACCTTTGTTTCTTCTGTCCAGATTGGATTGCTTTAGTGAGAATACCTAAAGTAGCCAAACAATTTAAAAATGCTTCAGAGGTAACCTTTGTGCTCAAGGTAAGCTAGTGCTAACTTAAGGCAAGTAGATTTTTAATTGATTTAAAACAACCTTCAATTCTATAGATAGATTGAAAAAGGCTCACAAGGATTCTATTACTGCATGCAACTCATACAACAAGGAGGTATACTGAAGCTTTCTATAAACAGTAGCATTTCAACTGGCTGATTAACTTCTGGTACTGGAAAAAAATAATCCTATGGAGCCTAACCCAAAAGAATCTGGGTATAATAGACAGAACCAGCCATATCAAGGACTTGAGATGACAAACTTTTGAGTCAGTTTAGAGCCAGCCCTGGCTTGCAAGAAGCTTTTGTATGAGATCTGCAAAGTTTCCAAAACTATCAGAATTGTCCCTGCATGGAATGAGGGGTGAGAGGCAGTTCAGTGATTAACAACCCACATTCCGGTGTTCAGAAGAAGCTATTTGCAATGTGTGCTGAGTATTTAAGCTCCCATCACTGCTGATGAAGATCTAGTCAATACAGTCAGTGGAGGTGCCTGCCCACATAGGTCATAAAATTAAAAGCTCTTCATCTTCATTGACTGTATTTTCATCTCCAGTGACTGCAGCAGGAGCAGAGACACCTGGCTCACCTGTAGATACTTCCATGGAACACCTCAGTGTAAGCCTTCCATTTGTGAGCTGTACCCCACCTTTAGTGTCCTTCCTTCAGCTATATTTTGCTCCCAACTTGAGACGTTTTGCAGCCGTCCAGAGATGAAGCACTGATAAATAAAGTACTTCATCTACATCCCATATCTAATTTTTATGTGTTCCCTAACTAATTAACTTTTCTTCTCCAGAGCTCTCAGGATGGTACTTTCCAAGAGCAACACACCGACTTTCTAAATAAGTCATCATCCTTCTCTACATTGCCTGAAAATGTGAAGTGCTGTTGCATATGACAGAATAGGCACTTCTGTAGGCCTCATAGCAAGGTGTCTTTGAAATCATCTAGGCCTTAAAGTGGCATTTCGCCGCTTTTAAATGAGAAAACCTAGCAGGAGAGCTTAAAAAGCATTTAGTACCCAGCCTCATCACCATCTGGTCAGATCTGATTATTATACAATCGAGCAATCTCCTGCTGGCTGCATCACAGGGGAATTTCTTAAAAGGCCTACCGTTTACCATTTATAACTGTAGCAGGGAATAAGTGGAATATATGACTAGCATTTTCTGCCAGATTCAGAGGTTCTTGCTTGGGTTTAGAGACACTGATTATTCCACATCTAAATCAACAGATTTGTGTGGATTAAATGATTTACATAAAGAAAACCAGCAGATTTGCAGTGACATTAAGGCACCTGAACCAAACAGAACATTTACACCTGCGGTATAAACTGATCACAAGAGCTCCCAATGCCAATGTGTGTGAAAAATGGTTTCCTTCAAGAAAACAGATGCTTCATTGTTAATAGGGGTTTCACACATAAAAGTTTAAAAGTTGTGGAAGACTGCCTGTTCAGCTCCATATATTCACAATTAATATTAGAAACTCTTAATTAAGGTCCATCCCTTCAACATCAAAACTGAGTTCTTGTAGGAAGCAGAAATTGCAAGAACACAAAAACAGGACAGTATTTAATCACTAAGGTAAGAATACTGTCAGTAATTATTTCGGCAGAAAACATCCTTGAATTGGTATTTTCATACATGAATAAATACAATTTAAAAAAGAAAAAAAATAACATCTCTGAATATCATAAATCTGGAAAGAAAAAGTCATTGGCTACAGCACAGACCAAAAACAAGAAGTAAAGCACAATGTGTTTGTCACAAACACAGAAAATCTTAAAGAACTGTGATGTCAATATCACAGTATAATAATAAACAGATATTATCTTCCCTAGAGAATTATTTATGCCTTTATATTAAATGAAGTATGGTTCAGCTGGGATTGGTTGTCTTGTGATAATTTTCTTAACAGATTCTGAGCTCTCTATTTTCAAGTTTAAAACTTTAAAAACTACATTTTGTTGTGACTTGGAATTACAGCATCTCACACATATCAGTGGCTGTTCCTTTCCTGCACAGAGAGAATCACCTGTGCTAGAGACACCAACCAAGTAACCTTCTTGTCCCACCTGGGCTAGAGACACCAACCGAGTAAGCTTCTTGTCCCCTCTCACTTCTACACACTTCTTAGCTAGAAACTTTATTGTGATTTTTGGTTATGGTTATGCAAAGACCTTGCTTTTACCTGCCAAGGTCATAATTCTACTGTTTCTCAAAAAGCCAAAACAAGGTCAATCAGGTAAAATCCTAATGATTTGTAACAAATCAAAGCCATCTATATCACAAGTTCATATACAATAGTATGTTGAATCATTCTGTTCAATTTTACAGAACTACAATAAGCCCCAGAACCAGAGGTAACTGCAAACAGTATTGTAGAAACTGACATATATCACTTCTTAATGGCTTATAGTTCACTTGCTAAAATGTGAAAAGCATCTAAACATAGAAACCTAAAACAGTTGCCAAGTATTTCAGTATATTTTTTTTTTCATTTTATTGCCATTTCTACTAGTAATATATGTTATTGCAATGAAATGACTCAAATCTTCACACGGTAAGGCACATGTCGAGGCCAACAGTCATGTATGAATGGCATTAGTCAATTTTGGGGCACAGGATTCTATCACTAGAGATGAATTCTACAAGATTAACAGCTACAGAACAGCTGGACTCTGTAGTCCTTGTTAGACTCCACGTGCAAAGATAGGAGAAATTGTGTGATTAGAAATGGTCATAACAACATTCATATTTTTCCAGTTTAATATCAATTCATGGGTTGTTTGGTATGTCTTTCTTTTTTTATATGTATACCAGAGGTCTACATGCCAGTCTTGAAAGAGCAGGTACTTGAATTCTTATTAATATCATTCTCTGATTCTGGTATACATTCAGGGCTATGGGCATCTGAAGACCCAAGCAATGCTAAGCACTGTCTCATTTTTTCCTGTGTTTTGTAATCTCAAAGAAAAAATCTCAAATGCCAAAATACTTGGAATGCTTAACATTGAATCATTAATTCCTCAACCCATTCAAGTCTCACTTGGGTTTTTTTGCCTCTGGAGACAGCAGCAATGACTTTTCCTGTAAGAACAAAAAAATAAGATGGTTCTGTAGCATAGGATCTTAGGAGTATCTATTTTAGCATGCTATCATCCACAATGTCTGAGAGCAGAAGCCCAGAACATGAGACACACAGTGACACCACCATGGTGCCCCCCCAGCTTCCAGTGCTCTGTGACTGAGGGAATCACAGCAGGTATCTTTGTATTTAATAGCATCTGATAAATGATGTTTTGCATGAGTTGCTCTCTTTGCCTTTTAAACTGTCTGAGCTTTCCTCCTGTGCGTATAGGAAAAAAGGGAGCAATGAAAAAATTCTTTGAAAAAGCCCTTCCTTTTGTTCTTCCATAGCTACTTTCTAATTTCATTTGATGCCTCACCAAGCCAACAGGTTGTAATGCTAAGGCTAGTCCTGAGGTCCTCTTAGAGTAGAAGGGCAAAATAAAGTGGGAAGCTACATTTGTTTGCAGCCCCAGCCAAAAAAAGAAAAGGAGGTAAAGCCTGGACAAGAAAGGACAAGAAAGATTATGCATGTCAAGAAAATTAGACTCGAGTGGGTATGAAAAACTATTCAGCTCTCCTGGATATATTCCTACAACTTCTTTAAAAGATAGACCAGAAATGGGACCTAAAACTGTTATCCCTGTTTGAAAAAAAGCTGCAGATACTGAAGGTTAATAACAAAATTCTCAGATTACCAGTAAAAAACTCACAGCAATCAATACATTTTATCCCACGAGAACTGTGAAAGACAAGCAAACAGCAAAGCTTATCTTGCATCTTAGCAGGTGCATGTTCTTAGATAATATTCTCATCTGAAAACAATTTGAAATAATTTTTATACCAGCCTCTCAACCTGCACAGGATTTAAGGTCTGAGAAATTATACTGTAGTAGCATATTCTGACTAAAGCATTTCTGCACAGGTTAAATGGTTTCTCAGTGCACACCTTCAGAAAATGATGAAATACGTGAAGTATAGACTGATCTTACACTATTTTCTCTTCATTTAAAACAGATCTTCATAATAAAGATCCTGCAAAAATCTCAACCAACA
Organism: Falco peregrinus; assembly: GCF_023634155.1. Lineage (NCBI taxonomy): Eukaryota > Metazoa > Chordata > Aves > Falconiformes > Falconidae > Falco > Falco peregrinus. The sequence continues at coordinate 40,323,381 of NC_073725.1, read as the reverse complement.
AGACATTTTATGAGTAATTTAAAACCATTCTAAAAATATCTTCATAGCTTTATATATAAATATATATAAGTTCAAGTACTAATTGTTAGTGATAAGCATGTAATTATTGTTTTATGTTTGTTCTACTTTAAATACTTTAAGCTACTGTCCAGTTGCATAAACTGAAAAAATAATAGAAATATCATTATAAAAAATTCTCTTCATTGTGGTTTTGAATTATTAATGTATGAATTCTCAAGGCAGGGATTTTGCCTCCATGTATGCACCTAAATATTCACACAATACCAGTAACACATACTAATTTTGAAAAAAAGTCAGGTCTGGTGGCATACATGTTAAATATTAACAAGGTCATCTACTTTTTAACATTTATTCTCTTCACTGTGGAGCTGACACTTCTGCACTATTTGTGTCCTGAGAAGGACATCCAGATACCCTTCTGAGAAGACATCAAAACCCAGCAATGATTTGAGGTTCAGGATGATCATTTCCCAGCATGGTTTTAGCCAGGGCAGAAACTTGGGATCTACTGAAGTTTGAAGTGGAACGGACTCCTGTTCAGAGGAGAGATGATTTGGCGTGGTAGGGCTAGAAATTATCATATCTTGTCTGTATATTTCAGGTTGCAGAGGTATCAGCTGTATAGCAGTTACAGACACTGGAATTTTCTGTAGCTGCAATGTGGTACAGGGACCTCGCTGGATTACACCGTACCTCCATTCCCTTTCATCCTTTTTAAAACAGGCCTTTTCTGCTATTCCTTATGACCTTACATGAGAAAACTGCATGCTGAGCATGAATTGAAAAAATCTTGAACTATTATATCGAAAAATGTACACATTGACAAGGCAAGGGAGAGGAGGGTGGCGCAGTCAAAAGCAGGAAGGAAGAGGACACAAACTCCCAGCAGGATGGAAGTTTGTCACTCCAGCTCCACCTGCAGCCATTGCCTAGAGAAGACATTCAAAGCTCTGCTAAACGGGAAGGGAACAGAGGGGGGACATCAGGCTGCGTGGCCAAGGTCTTCAGACCCGGACCAGCGCTATGAAAAGGACAGCCACAGTCAGTAGCTGTCAGCTCCAGCGTTTGTGGGGAAGATGCAGCTGTTTTCCATCCAAGGAGGTTTGCTGCACCCGCTCCTCTGACTGCTCCCCCCGTGGGCATTGTGAATGGCAGAGACAACCTAGTGACAGAAGGACAGGGAAGGCCAACAGTCCCTGCTGCCAGAGCTCTGCATGTACCAGCATCGTGTCAGGACAGAGACAGCCATCAGTGGGAGAGCAACAGGTGAGAGAATATTTATGTAAGGTGGATGTGTTCAAAGCCAGAGCTCCATTATGAGACACGCTCAAGAGTACTAATAGGTGTATGATGTGATTGCAAACTGACTGTTTATTGTTTGTGAAAAATCATGACAATTACAGGAAGTTAACTAAAGTTAACTGAATATTATCCCGGTCCTACTTTTTTTCCCCTAAAACCAATACAGGTATTTGCTGAAAAGACAATATTGAACTGATCACGCTTTGAATAGATATATATATATTATTTACATAAAATAGAAATTGCTGGCATCTTTTAAATTCTCTGTAATTCCCACATTATCCTTAATCAATAAATCAGTACTCATCAATAGAAAAGTCTTCTCACAGCTGCAAGATGTTAAAAAGACTTAACTTTCCTAAGTGAATAGGCAACATTTCTAAAATAAATACCCAGATATGTTAGAAATTTTTAAGGTTTTGATCAATTTACTAAACAACAGATACTGTGGTGTTGGATTTGCTCTGCTTTGCTTTTGAGCCACTTCACAGAAAAGTCTGTCCTGTGGATTTTCAGCCCATAGCAGTTCTTTACCCCTATCGCATACAACTGAAAAAGGAGCAGGATTTTTTGCAATCATCTCAGCTTACTGAATTTTGATGATTTGCCATTTTTACTGTAAGTCTAATTCAGTCTCGGTGTTCTGATTTTTACAAAATAATCATGCCAGAATGTGAATCCTAAAGCTACCCACATCTTTCTTTCTGCATGAACGGTCCTCTTCCTAATACCCTTTATTATGTTCACAAGTTACAACATTGATATCCAGACAACTCCAGATGTTCTCAACGGACAATGTGATCTTAGTCTTTGCTTTTGTGCTTGCCACATCTAGTTGTACATGCAGATACTGGCAGACTGTCTAGAAAATGTTTTCCCAGCCCATTAAAAAGTTCAAGATTTTTCCATCACTGAACACCAAAGCAAATCCAATCTTCAAGACTTTTCATGAGATAAGCAGTACTCTTTCCCTCAAGGGAAAGACACTTAACTGCTTACCAAAGTGAGAGGATCTGCCTAATTCATACCAAGGATTTTTATCCTAAATTGATGATAATCAGAGAGTATGGTTTGGTGAGTGTCCAGACCAGCCCACCTGTAAAAAGCATATGTGAGATTCTGATTTTCACCTGACTGACTTTAACTAGGAATTACGTGGAAGGACTGATATTTACTGTAGAAATAGCTTTTTCCTATTGCTCAAACAAATAATACTAGATTTACATTAATTTAAAAGAATTTAGGAGTTCCATTCTCCCCACTCTAGTATCTAAATCACTTTGATATCTCTAGAAATGTAAGAACAGTTTGCAAAATAACTCCTTAGACAAGCATCTTTTTAGGTTGAATATGAAAATCCAACTGATGCTCCACTGTTACTTTGCAAAATTTTCAAGAACTGAACACAGATTATATTAACTTTAATGTATCTAATAAACATAAACTAGCTCCAAAGCTTCCCATTTTTACAAAATTGAAAACTGATCTCTTTGAGAACTTCTACATCTCAAGCCCCACTGAGACACTTAATTTGAAAGTCTAAGGCAATGAAGTTCCCTCCTTGTGTTTTTTTCAGTAACCTACTTCAACAATAACAAGACTTTTCTTGTCACACTTTGTTTCTCTACCACTTCTTTAGCAAGTGCTCATATCTAAAATTCATTTCCTAAAGTTGTAATTCATTAACTGAAAGGCATGTGGGTTCTGTAGATTTTCCTATGAATAAGCACACACAAGAAGCGATTACATTCACTTCCGAGTTCATAAGTGATTTTTCAAACTTAATAATCTTTTCTATTTTGGCCTTGCAAAAGGCAATAGCTCAACACTGACAAACATCACCCACAGAAAGACTTCATGTAACCATGCTTGACCCTCAGTGTCCTTTCACAAGTCAATAACCCTACCCAGGAGACGGTGCAGAAGTAATGTAAATAGACTCTGTACTTTGCAAGTTCACAATGACCTATAGATCAAGGATTTCCTGAGCCAGAAGTGATACTTTGTATGAAATAATATTCCTGGATTGACATTTCCTGTGACTTTGTTTATTTGCTTTTTAGAGTTATGAAAGCTTCTTACATCTACTTTTCAGTGTGGCCAACCACCCCCAGCTGACCTGTGCACAGTGTGAGAAGTGACTGTCTTCTGTCTGTTCTGAAACTGAGACCTGATCCTTTCCTTCAGCAACTTCTAAATCTTTTACAAGAAGAAAGGCCCATGAATCCTCCTAGTTTATTTATCTTCTCTGCTCTAGCTGTCATGTTCCCATGAGTCCTAGTTGGGGCAGGTCTAGCCAGCCATTTTCTCGTATGGAAGCTATTTCATACCATTGATCAGTCTTCTTGCCTCCTCAGTACCTTTTCAGGTTCTCGTACGCACTTCTTGTATTAGACAATCTACTGCTACACACAGGATTTGCAGTTTGGAACACAGACTTGGCCACTAATATCATCATATCCCTTTTTATTTCCTTCAGTTTCTTTTGTAATAATTCCTGACACTTTGCTTCACCTGCTACCAAACATTAAGCTGAAGCTTTTTGCAGATACATTAGATTTCCAAGATCACTTTCCAAAGTGGTGATGGCTAGTTCAGAGATCACTGTGCCTGTAAAATGAGGATTGTTTGTCTCTCATATACATCACCTTGTGTCTATCAGCATTGACTTTCTAGTGTCACTTCATCACATGCTCATTCAGCGCTGTGAAATTCCTTCCCAGCAATTTGCTGTCAGCTTTTTAGTTTTCATCAGTAAACTTTATTTTATCCATTCTTTGTTCCTTGTTTAATTTATATTTTAGAGCACCTAGTTTTTACAAGCCACCCAGATATGCATTTATATTAATGGCAACTGTAAACCAACACACTGGCACATTGGCATCATCAGTAGCCATTTGCAGCTACATTATCCAGGTCTATACTGTGAAACAATGGCCATTACCTTGTTTCGGGGTGGGGGTGGGGTGGGGTGGGGTGTGTGACAAAACCAAACCAAACCAAAAAAACACACAACCCAAGAAACTCTCAATATAGTGTTTCAGCAAAGCCTTTCCACAGAATTTTCAGTTAGTCCAAGTGTTTTCATACACATCTAGTAATCTTTTTTTAAAAACCTCTTCTTCTCTGATATAAGAGTAAAACCAAATGTCAATCAACTTTATAGCTGCCTTCATGCATTCAGATGTTTTAATCATTCATTTTTATGCAACTTCACCATTTGAGCTCACAAGCAATGAGTTATCTCTATGAACTTGGAAGATCAGAGAAGAAGATGGGGAAAAGACAAATGTGATGCTTATTTTTCAAAGGGAATATGGAGGAGCCCCAAAACACAAGACTCACGGGTCTTCAGGTCTCATACTTGAACCAATTCATTTTTAAAGAGACTCAGAAGAAAACAGGGGTTGCAGAGCCAGGGCTTGTTTTTCTAAAACAAATCTCATCAAACCTTCTCCAGTAGAGTAACAGGGACTAGTACACAGGTTCTGGGGACACAGGCAACGGGGGGCAGAGGGCACATTAGATAACCCAGCTTGAATAAGGATATTGTCATTATTTCACATGCCTTTGGAAAACAGACTAAGGTCTGGATGAAAACACAACAGACTTTGTGAAAACTGGTTGGAAAAACTGTTCTTCAAGGTTAATTTTCACCAGTTCCTTACAGAAATTGTAGGAGAAAACAAATTAAAAAAGGAGGATGGAAATTTGCCAATAACTCCAAGATGGTTAGAACAGCCCACACACCAGTGAAGAGGTATAGAATAAAAAATGTTCTTGTACAGATAGGAGATATGATCTGCAAAAGTTGATGCTGCTTAACAGGGACATGAGTTCAATATTGCTTCTCAGTAGGTATAGCTACCTAAACAAAAAATGGATGGTAGCACTTCTGCAGAGGAGAATCTGGAGTCACTGGGGATTGCAAAATGAATATTAATCATCCATGTCATGGTGTTGCTAAAGGCATGTAGAACAACTCTTGTCACTATCCAGGCCTCAACTGTAACATTCTGTCTGGTTTTGACAACCTCATTCTTCCAAAAAAGGAGGGCAAACTGTGGTAGAGCTCAGAAGAGACCACTGAGAGCAACCACGTGTCTAAAAAACATGAGGAAAGGTGCAATGGTTAAGGAAAAGAAGACTGAGGCAGACACATAAACCTTCCGGTACATAACAGGCAGCTGTTAGGTCTCTTCTCTGTACACACTCTAAACAAGAGAAGTAGTAATGAGCGTGAAGCGTGACAGAGAAGGTTTGGATTACACATAAGAAAACACTTTGCACAGACAGAGCACTGAAAGAGATTACTAGGGAAGGTTATGGTTTATCCTCCAACCAAAGATCTCCAGAACACATGAAACAAACCCCTGCCAGGAATGCCTTGGGGCAGGCAGATGCACTAACCGAGCCTCTTGGTGCCCTTTCCAAGACTATGATTACGCGACATATCACTTACAGAACCAAAATACCACTTGGCTAGAATTTGTATGTGGTCATTTAAAATATGCAACATTGCTTAGTCAAGCCATAGCCGTGTGTCACTTAGGAGCAATTCCACAACTGAAATTTAGGTGGGACTCAGGGAAGAGTTTGAAAGTGTTGCGTTCTTGAGTGTGATATCCAACACCCAAACACAAGCACACCTGTCTGCTTGTCAGCTCACCATATTGAGCTGGATATTTTTAAACAATGGAAGGAGACTATGTTAAAATGTTACCCTTCACAGTATGCATGTGCCTACTCATTTATTAAAAACAAGCAAACAAGCAAAAAATTTCAAAACTGGTTTGAAAACTACAGTTCTCTCACCAGAACTCACGGGCCATCTGGTGTCTTTAATGAACTGCCAGCAAAAACAAATTTATATCATTAATTGGACTCTTAGATGTATACTTTTTAGGCACTAATAAACCTGAGATCTTCTCAATGCCATGTGGTTAACGATTTTGAATATTTTCATTAATCCACTTCACATACCATTTACTAACCTTCTCGGTCTTTCTTAATGATGTATTTGGGGGGGGGGAGGGGGGGGGGGGGGCAGTGTCTGATCTTTTCCCCCCCTCTGTTCTCACTTCATTTCTCTGTCACTGATTCAGCAACTTTATTTTTAGATTGGAAGGAACAAACAACCACTTTTGAGATAACTTTGGATCATTAAAAGAAATTTAGCCAAAAGTACATAGCTACCCCTGAAGTAAAAGAAATTTAGCCAAAAGTACATAGCTACCCCTGAAGCTCTTTACAACAGAGATTAAGGAAATATAAATGGCTTTTTAGGCATGTTTTGAATTCTTGGACTTTCTAGAAAGTAGGTTAATATACTAATATTAAATCTCTATGCTAATCTGGAGGATTTACAGTGTTGCTATGTATCTGCTCCATGCTGAAACGTTCTTCCATTTTGGGAAAAGGATTATTATTAAAACATTTAGGAAATATTCCACCCTTTGCATTTACAGAAGCTATTTTTAATCTTCACTTTTAAAATACATTGGAATTTTTAGCAATCTTTGATTTAAGGTGACCTATGAAGTGAAGAACTGTGCCCTACTTTTTACTGGTTTTGCTGAATAAGCTTGAGAAACTCACTATTAAAAAAAATCCCCTAAAATAACCCGGGTTTAACTTCAAAATAACCAGAATTTCATCTGTCTGGGAATCAGCATTGTTCACTGGCATTGTGTCTGGGAACCAGCTTTGTTCAGACTCAAATGAATAACATTTTTTGAGAACTAAAACTAACCTATTCCTTTTGCAGCAAGATCAGGCAGCAATGCACTGATCAGCTAAGAGTGCAGAGGCAAGCTTCTAACAATAACTACTTTTCTCCTAAGCATTTAGGCACTTGAATTAGATAACTGAGACATAAATTCATAGCCTATAAGATTATACTACATAAAATTCAGTCCCACTTCAGTCCTCCAGTTGCTGCTTCTTTTATCTTATCAGAATCTTAGAAGTTACAGGGAGGCATGTCATTCACTTAATTGGTGTAACTGGCCAGCAGCTTAGTCAGTATATCAACAGGTAACAAGAGACAGAAATGTCTGAGAAAATAAACAAGCATAGCTAAAGAAAAGAATCCAGCCTTTTCTGTACCTCAAAAAGCTAACAAGAGTGTTGGTATTTTTAACTCATGAACCAAGAACTACAGAAAACTTCACTAAATACAAAGTCAGATTTTTCAGAAACAAATGTAGCAGGACTGACAGTAAAATTGGCTGCAAGTAGCTAGCCCAGATAAAATTACAAGACTATTCTGCTATACTGCTGAGGAACATATCATACTCTCTTAAGTCAATAAAGAAATTTCCATTGACTGAAAAGATATTTTCAGGCTCTATCTTCATGTATAAGTCTAATGGCAAAAGAAGCAGTATGCATACAGAAAAGAATTAACCTATTAGTTTGCTTGGCAGGATCTTAAATGAATAACCCTTTTTTAATAAGATATCATGCCATGCAGAGCTGTATTAAATTTCAGTCTGTTCTATATTTTTATGGAATACTGCTCTGCATATCCATGGCACTCAGTGCACTGCAGTTAGCCTAGGAGAAGATGCTGTTAGTGTGAAGGTTGCTTTTAAACTAAATACATGAGCAACTAATCTTTAGCTGAGCAAGAAGACTGCCAATAGCATTTTAAAAATTGTTTACCTAAACAGTAAGATTATTTTTACCCCTGCTGGCTCCTAGCTATTGTTCATGCATTTCTACTGACAGCAAAGACATATGAGCTGTAAGACTCATCTCTGCTAAGTTGCCTTCTACTCTTCAGTAATGCTTATTCTTGTATCTACCTTCATTCATGTTACATTTGTTTTATCACCTGCTAAAGGAAAAATGAAAACAACCAAACTATGACTCAGTGAAACAACACGTTCAGTTCTTGTATTTTATAAGAACTTGCATTTCTTTGTTTACTAGTCAGTAGATCTAAGGACATTATGTGCAAGAGAAATAAACATTGCCAAAACTCTATATAGGAAGACTATTAGGAAAAATCCTGTGGTTTGATGTTTTACAATTGTTGTTTAGTAATTGGGCTTAATATATGTAAAACCTGTACTCATAGCACAAATAATAAAACCTGAAAGTATTTAGGCTGTCTGTGTGCTGAGATTACTGTCTATCAAGGTGACCAGAGTTGTCTCATCACTTCCTTGTACTCTCTTGGCTGTCTTCTATCCATCTGTTTTCTTATACTTGGGGCATGTCAGGTTTAAGCAATCTGGGTCTGCTTCTCTGATGCTGCACGCCAGAAATCTGTAACACAGCTGTACCTGAAGCTGAACCTGAGCTAATATGCCCTGTTGCACCGGATTGCTTTATCACACAAGCAGCTTCCTGGGAGCAAGGCCATCTCTTTTCTGGACTTGTACAGCACCTAGCACATCAGGGTCAAGGTGTCTAGGAGAATGGCTCCAAGGTGCTATAAATGTGAAAAGAACAGTAAAAAATAGGGGCATTTCATGAAGTGCCATCACCATTTAATCTCCCAGAGGTTTAGCTGATTCAAGAAACTCCATCTCACAGTGCGCTTTTGTGTAATTGCCTTTATCATGAGCTGCCTCCTCCACTACTGGTCCCATCCCCAGCTAACATTAATTAACACTTCTTTCTGCTATAGACACCAAGCAAATTCCTTGGTGTCTATAGACAGTAATTTGAAAACTACTGATCATTACATTCACTGCTAGCAGAGAAAAAAACTGTACACAGCCTTTGAATTCCGACCTGCTGTAGACACCAAGGTACATCTTAAAATACACAAGTATGAATAGTTGGCTTTGTCCAAAAAACATTTTTTCTATATTTTTTCTTTAAAGTATCAACAGGTTACTTTTTCATTGAAAATCAAAACTCTTAATAGAGAATTCAAATTCCTCAAAAAAAAAAAAAAAAAGAGCCCTTAGGGGAAGTCTTCTTTTTCCAACACTTCACCTCAAATCTTTCCCAGCCATCCCACTTACGGATTACTAATATGTTTATCATGCTATGTTTTTCTTCAGTTTAAGCTATCTTCAGTAAATACTGAATTCTCAGTAGATTATAATGGAAATTAACTACTTCTAAGATAGACCAAACCTTATACAGGTAGTACCTTGAGATGTGGGGTATTCCCTTTCCTATGTAAGGAATAGGAAAACAAGTAGTAAAAGTTTGTAAAAGCTGTAGTAAGGGATTTCTGAGCCAGCTGTATTTCTTTACAATGCAATTGATCTTTATAATTCAAGTGATTATTCCTTAAACCTTTTGAATTTAATTTTGTTACTTCTCTGCTTTTCATGCATCACTTAATTGCTTTTTGGAGAAAAATAATCAATGTAAAAAAATACATTTCATGACTAATGAAATGTAATTCCATAAAGATTGATTAAACTTTTGGGAAGTATTCCAGCCTGAAAGTAATAGCTTTGGAGAATGAGTTTTCACTTGAATGGAAAATGCCGCTGGAGTCAGGGCCTTCCTATGACTACCAGAATCCTTGAATGCCTGCAGCGCCCCCCGATACACAACTCTTAACACCACCCAAAATCAGGCCCATAACCAGCTCCTCCCCTCTCCAGATCTGCAGCATCACTCACAAAAGTTTGGCTAATCTTACTCAGAGACATGATCAAGGGAAACTCAGTCTCACCTTGCTGGGAACAGATGTTGCAGCTGAAATGAAATGTAAGTAAAATGAGTTTACTCCCTCCTCATTTGAATAATATATTTCACAGCCATCCTCCAGAGCAACTTAACCCGCTTCTGGTTTTCAGTTAGTACAGTGATAGTTAGGCATGTTTACAACAACCCAGACCTGTTATCCAGACAATTGCCTTATCTGCAGATGGTGACTGGCACTATAGAAGAGGAAACCAACTCCTCAGTAGCAAAGAAGAGGTTTTCCAACTCCAGATTGTTAAAGAGTGTCTCAAAACCTATATCACGAGGTTCTCTCTTCCTTCTAGCACTTTCTTTTAGCATCTGCTCTCATAATCCTCATTATTCTTCACACCTGTATCTGTTAAATTACTTTTTTAAATCCAAAAGGAAAATCAGGGTAGTGGAGATAGGGAAATTATAGCAGATCTGGGAGAGAAGAAGCTGTGCACTATCTCCACTGGCAAACAGGTGTAAAAAGCAGAAATGTAGGAGCTACACATGATAGCTTCCAGTGCTTCCTTTCTCAGGATTCCCAGCCCCTAAAGTCAGAGCTTCACCTCCTATTCCATGCATTCTTCCCAACTAATGCAAGGGCCTTTTGATATTCCCAGTGGCCTTGATTTCCCCCCACCCATAATCCAAATTCCACCCCCACCCCGACCCCCATCTATCCCCACTCCCTAAAGGGCTGCTTTGCCTTCCCATTTGAGAGCTCAGGAGATGGTCAGGGCTCTGCCCAGCTGCCCAGGACTGCTACTGGAGCTTCAGAGCAAAACCCTCACTGTGCTTCTCCCACTCAGAGAAACCTCAGAAATCTTCTTACTGACCATCCTCTACAGTCTGACCCAGACCATTCCCTCCCTTCACCCTCCTTTGCAAGTGTGTGCTCTTTCACATAACAAAAATATACCCAAGGGGCGCTCTGGAGGCAGAAAAATGGCATATACATGGGAAAAGCCAGAAGTAAGGCTCCTTATTCCTGTAAAACTTACGGGAATACCTTTACAAGCCCCATAGTTTAATTCCACCAAGTCTGAAAAAGTATTTTCTTTGTAATTTTTAAAATGGCCATGTTTCAGAAAAATATTTTTGTTATTTTGTAATGAGGTAGTGAGAGCAGAATTTATTTGTCACCTTTAAAATGTTTTGGTTTTTTTCATTATCTCTCCTTGCCCCTTGCATAAGTCTTCCTAAAATAGACACTCCCTTTCTTTTCAGCATCGTCATTAGAGGGATTTTCAAACACCTAATCACGCTATGACCTTTTTCTGATTGCCCTTTAATTTAACAGTATCTTTCCTAAGATAGGATAACAGGCCCTTGTGCAGTAGATCATGTGGGAGTCATAGTATATATTAATTTCTGTTTTCTTCTTCATCTGCCTTACTCTCTTAGCTTTTTTTGCGAGAGGCACTGCGGAACCAGTCCTCATCAGGCTGTCCACAGTTACGCAGATACCTCCCTGAGTTCAAAAGACCCGTGGTGAGGTACAGTGAGATGCAGTTTACAGTGCCTGACTATGATTTCAGGAGCGCTCCTCTGCAGCTCTGCCAAAGATGTACAGACCTGTCCACTACAAGGAAGGGGTCAGTGTGGCTGGGCTGATCAGATCCAGTCTCTGACCCTTTACTGCAGGCCACTATGCTGTTGTCCTTTTTCCTTTCAGTGTATATTATTTAGCATTTGTTGACCTTGCACTCACTTCACTACATGTTTTATAACTGAATTTGACTGTTCTAAGTAACTGCCTGCCACCTGCAGATTTGACTAATGACCAAACCTCTTCCCCTTCCTTATATATAGAACTTAAACAAATTGAAAACTTTGGGGCACCCAGCTGCTAATCTTGTGTCATGGCAGAATTGGACAAAAGGTGAGAGCCTAAGATAAAAAAGGGTATCAGATCACTCTGAAGTATCTAACAGTTTTAGTTATTGTGATGGTAACACTTTGATGACTATTAGGTTCTTTGCCTTTGAAAGATTATCTTTAACAGAAGAAGGCATGAAATGAGATAAAACCAGACAGTGGCTGATCAGGATGACCTAATTTAGCTGTGAATTTTCCACTGGGCTTTAATGAGACCAGGATTACATTCAGTCATAATTTGTAATTTATCCCCAAAAAGCACCTAAACAAACACATGACATAACAAGCCATACCCAGTCTTGACAAGTAGATGTCCTTGGTTAAAAAAACACGTATTTAAATGTAGGATAAGGTTATTAGAAGGAGATTTTTAGTACATGGTTCATAGGATTAGCCCTGAATATTGTCCTTGATTACGACTGATAATATTTCTTTTGGAGTGAGGAGAGAGGATGCCAGACAGCCCTCACCAAAGGGATGGCACGAAGACTGATGCAGGAGGAGAGCTCCACATAAATGGTTTAGCAAGGCTGCAACTAAAAGGAGTCCAAGTAAAGGGTCTTTAAGGAGGCGGGGGGAGAGCAGTCACCTCCAAGGGAGACACAGTATGCCATCTTCTTATCAGGAAAGCAAAACGAAGCAGGCAAATAGGTAACTGGATTTAAATACATCAGCTGGTTCAAGGCAGCACAAAAAATGACCAGCTGTTTAGGCTATAGAAGTTTATTGCTGCCAAGGGAAACGTGAATGCCCTCTGCCCTGCCCTGTCTCCCAGAGAGGCATGCAAGGAAAAATTCCTATGAAAAGGTTAGTCAGAGCTATGGTGATGTCTTGCTGCTGTTATATTTAACTTATTTGAAGTACTTCAGATACAGATGCTATTTAGTACAATAAAATGAGTCATGATGGACTGCAATTAAGAGATTGAAACCCTCACCGACTGCAGAAGAGGGGAAAATCAGTTTCCTGTTTGTGTAATCTATTAGCCTGTGGGATAAACTCCCAAAAGCAATCATACTTGCCCAGAGGTACATGGAAAACCAGTCCAATTTATGGAAGAGTACGCAGGTACACAGTCAATCAATAGAAACCCCTCCTTGTGCTCCAAACTCCAGGCTTAGTCTCCCAGCAACCCTGTGAAACAAGGTGTGAACAAATATCTCGTCCATTCCAAACCTCTATTAAGCAGAGATGTCTAAAAACAGGTGATGGTCTCAGCACCTTCTTTCCATGTTCTTTACATGTTCAACAGCTCAGAAACCAATTTTTATGGATGTTTAATGTCACTATATTCTGGCTTATTCTCATGAGTAATTAAGATCTGTTTCTCCCTGAACTTTGGGCTCCTTGAAGGTAGAGGAATCTTTGACCATAGATCAATTAAGAAATTGAAGATGGAAAAACATTTCCATTAAAAAGTGTTGGATATTAATTTGTAGTCTCTTAGGCTCCCACTGTGTTAGTCCAGCTAAAGTTGCACTATATGGGGGTAATAGTTAAAGACTGGCAGAGAAAAAGAAGTATTAAAACAAATATAAACAAGAAACAAACCTCTAATTCTTTCCCTTTCCAAACACCTTATTAATTTTGCCAAGAAGCCAATTTGATGAGAATAAAATGGCTCACTGAAATTAATATACAGCATTTTGTTTTGCCTTGCATGTATGATTTGCTTTCATTTACAGTTTAATTTTTTAGGAAAAGAGTCCTGACAGAGCCTTACTAAAGGAAAATCCACTCCTGCACTCACTCATTGCATTATTATAGACCAACGTGAACACAAAATATCTCAAGAATGCTTTAGGGGGATACGAGCTTCATTAGAAAGATAATCCACCACAATATGATAAAACATAAGGTAGCTATTCACTCTACCATGGCACAGATGAGGACTTTATTTTAAACCCATAGCAGATTGAATTTTTGCATGATGTTTTCTTTAAACTGCCTTGCTTAATCTAGAAATACATTAAAATACTCATCTGCCAGCTGTGCTGGTTTCAGCTGTAGCAAACTGATGATTAGTATCCTCCTGACATTATTTTCTTCACATGGAATAAAAAAATCCTGTCACAGGATTACGGAAGAGGAAAAAATCTAAAGTTCATTATGTCTTGTCTTTTGGTTTTTGTCTTACCCTTGAATTATTTTCATAATTAACAAGTCTGCTACAATTAAGCAGATTTGCAAATATCTCTGGTGCAGAAATGTAAAAAGCTATGTTTGCCAAGCTTAAAAAAAAAAAGCAACTAACATTTTAATCCCACTAATTTGTAGAAATGCTTTCCACAGCCACCTAAAATGTCTGTATTCAGTGTGAAGACTTGTGATGTTTCGTGATACATTTATGGTAGAATCCAGCCCACTGACTTCGGAAGGTGACAAGCATTTTTTACTATGTCTGTTCTTCATTCTCAGCCTCCAAGGTCATTTCAAGAACTCCCTAGATCAGCTCAAGAGCTAGACTAGCTATACTTTATGCTTAAAGATACATTTTATCCTGACATACTGTTGACAAGTGCCAAGTATTTATCCTGACATAGTGTCGACAAGTGCAAAGTATTCAATCCACTAGGATTCTTCCTTTTCCTTTGGTATAGATGACAGAGGCACCAAAACCACTGAACTAAGTGCAAGCAAAATGTTTTTTTTCCATATAATTTTTAAGCATATTATGCATTTTTGAGCCTAGGTGCAAAATATGACACCCATGTTTAAAGGACACCAAAGCCCCTTAGTCCAATTAAGCTGCATATATGTTGACAAGCAATGCAGACCAGCAGAAGTTGCTTTGTAAAGTGAAATAGCTGATGAGGACCTGACAGCCTCCCTTCTCATATTGCATATTTTTTCCTATATCAAACTAGCTGTGTTCTGCTGTCACAAACTGATTGCTCACTTGCCACTGGTGAACTCCTGGAGTGCATCTTCCAGTTCAGTTTGACACAAAGTGTATCCAGTTCATGAGCTCTGAGACTGTTCTACAGTGCAAACCAAAGCACGGTACAGGAGTACAACTGAGAGGTTCACTGAATTTAATGGATGATCCATAGATATCCTGTAATTCTTGATCCTTCCCTCAAAGCTAGATCCTCCTGGAGTACTTGTTCTATACACATTTCTGAGGCCTGGTACTCAGCCATAAAAGATTACACTGGAACCCACTTTTCATCTTATCACACGGGGTAGCACTACAAGAAAACAAGTTATTGTGGCACAAGCCCATCAGGGTTAGGTTTCTACCAAAACAGATTACAAAAATTTTAGCCTGTCAGACACTTTTACCTTTCACTTCAGAATGGGTGGGTGGGCTTCAGATATCTTATAAAAATTACTAATTCTAAGTGAGAGCTCAAGCACACATGACCTCCTGACACGGTTTGTTTTGCCTTAGAGAAGTTACAGGTTGAAGTCCTTCACTCTCCACTACTGCTCCCCTGAAAGCTCAGCGCAGTGATAGGGCACATACATGTCCATCATCACTGACTTTCAGCAGCTTCCAGAAGGAATCTGCCGTTAAGTGGAGTCTCCATGCCTATTTCATCCTTGGTTATTTTGCCGAGGCATCAGTGACTCTGACAGTAGTTTTGCAATGTGGGCGATTCTCTGACTGTAGCCCATTGGCTCCTTTCACATATATCAACAAAAAGCCATCAGGTAGGGGTATTTATTTTTGTTCTTTCACCTAGGGGCAGATCTGAGTCAGTGACCTTGGAATGAAGGGCTTTATGTTTCAGTATCACACTTCCCAAGAGATGCTGTAACTGGGGCTGCTGAAATACCTAAAGATATAATTTTTCTAAGCAGTCACTGAAAGAACTTCATTTTAACAGCAAAGTGACACTACTCTGGCTTACCCACACATACTATCTCTACTTTTAAAGACAGAAATGTGATCTTCACACAGATAACTGCAAATTTTTCTCTTGATATTATTCTTTTCCTTCATATCAGTAAAAGTCCCACCCCAAAGCTTTCTCAAAAGCAGGCATGTGTAGAAAACTGATTTTTCTCCTGTGATTTTAAATAAGAAAAAAAAATCATAGGTTAGAGTAGGCTGTCATTTTTTTCTTTTAGATGTGATCATTCCAGCTCTGGGACCAGGGCTAGTTGGTAACTCTCCTTGCTTTACTCCAAAGGAGGGATATCAAACATAACAGATAGATGCTTTTGTGTTTCATCAGACTGCAAGCTGGCAAATAGACTAAAATCCATTGGCCCAGTTCCTACTTTTCCACCACTAATCTGGGGGCAATGTCACTGTCATCTAGAGCAATCACGGATAATCTGCAAAAGGCAGTCTGTTTGTAGCACTATGGACAGGAGTGGGAATGCAGATGCAGTCTACAGTGCAAATAAGACAGCATCTCAGTGAATATACATGCTTAGCTTCCAAAATCCTAGAAGTGAAGAAGCTGTCTTTAGCCATTTTGCCCTCTTAGAGGAGCAATAGCAAACTTGGTCTGGAAAGTGAGATGCAAAAATTAGAAACTATGAGGCAAGTGAAAGAATAACGTTGCAAGCAACTGAATATCTGAAATACCTTCTAGATATATGGCCAGGATATGAGGGATAAAACAGGAATAACCAAAGCCTTAACTAATTGGTGTAACTGGTATCACAAACTCCCAGTGGAATATAGTAAGTACACAACAAGGTATCTTGGGAGAGCTGAGAAGTACCTGCAAAGCAGTGGTAGAGGGGGTATTTATCAAAAGAGCTTTCTGAACTTCAGAAAAAATGCAACCAATGTAAGATATCTTTAATGGCTCTGGTGAGACAGAAAGAAAAGATACTATTATGGCAATGTCTCCACTGCTGTGGATATGGTTGTTTGGAGGCAAAAGTAAGGACAACCCAAGAAAGGCAGCCTGTTGGTGACTGGTGTTATGACTTTCCTTCCTGTATTTTTGAACAATTACACCGTGGGGCCCAAAATGTTTGCTGCATGTGCTGGAGACAATATTTTCTTTGGAAGGGGAGTTATTAGGACAACAGGTATTTTAAATTTGTTTCTGACTAAAGTGGAAAATAATTTGGGTTGAAGAAACATTGTTGGAAAGAGGAAAAGAAAGAGGGTTTACAAAATAAGGACAGCATTTTGAGAAACCAGACATCAATGGAAAGAATTTATTGACAGGGTCTTTTTCCTAAATAATTTGTCTTTTAAAAAAAAGATGTGAGATCTGGTGGCTGATGGAAACATTATGCCAACCATACAATTGAAACTATCTCAAAGTTAAGAAGTCTAGTAGAAGACATTTTGACTGTATTAGTAGCAATTTAATGGGAAAAGGAACTGCACGCAGAATGAAAACAAGGACACATTCTTAAGCATATAAAAGAATTGCTCAGATATCTAGGTTAAATTCAGCAAGGCTGAGGCTAAAATGCGTTATAATTAACAAGGGACATAACAAGCAACAAGAAAAGATTCTACAAATACACTGCACATTAAAGAAGTAAAAGGAAGTATTAAGAAGGAGATGAAATACCAAATAACTCAAGGAAGGCTGAGGTATCTAATGCCTTCTTTCAATCCTCAAATAAATGTTAACTATGATCCAATACTTAATTAAATTACACTTTTAAAAGAGATAGGCATGACTTCCTGAATATGGGAAAGGACAGTGAAAAAAAGATAGAGATTTTCAATTTAGCTTAGTCCAATGAATTTCAATTAAGTATACTTAACAAAGCGACCACAGTAATCTCTGAATCATAGCACTTACCTTGGAGAGTTGATGAAGGATATTAGAATTCCCTGAAGACAAAAAGAGGGCAATCACAATGTCACACTTCAAAAACGGGAAAATATCTCTACTTAGGAGGGTACAAACCAGTCTCTGGACTGTTCTTCCTTGAAAAATTCTGAGACAATTTACCAAAAATCCATTTATAAGGCACAAGAGAATATGATGGTGATAAAAACAGAAAACATGGAGTTATCAGGAACAAATCGTGTCAAGTCAACCTCATTTCTTCCTTTGATTACTGGCCTAGCTGGATAAGGGAAAAGTCACTATTGTGATATATATGGACTTTAGTAAGGCTTTTCTAATATCTAGAATAAATTCTAATCTTCTAGCATACAAACCAGAAAATTAACATCTAGATAAAAACACATTCAGGTGGGCTGAAAAAAAATGTAGAGAACATGACCTGTGAGGGAAGACTAAGGAAAACAAGATCAGTTTTGTCTAAGAAAGAACTGGGAGAATATACCATAACAGTTATTTTGTATATATGGGCATATATATGAATATATATCTATGAAAGGTGAGATAAAAAAGCTTGAATTGCAACATAGGAAACTGGGACTTCATATTGGAACAAATATTTTTTATTTTAAGAGTAGCTGAAACACCATAATAGACTGCCTGCTTCCTTTGGGCATGTAATACCTCAGTTCAGAGGAAAAGTTTTCTTTCATTTATTTTGAATAAGTGATGACAGCAATATTTCAAAGATGTCCTGCTGCCTTCAAGCAATGTTTGTTTCTTGGGTCAACCAAAAGTCTGTCAAAACTTGAGAATTATGCACCTAACACAGGACTTACAGTGACAACTAATCTTTAAGCCCAAAATTTATGAGAAAAGTTCCTTGTTCAGCAGCTACCTACCCTTGAGCTCATTTGGATCTCCCTGTTTGGTCTGAAAATTACACATATACAGACAGTTCTGCCCCTGTGGGATACAGAACAAAGCCTAAATATCCAGAAGGTGTGGACTTCACCAGCCACCAAAAGTACAATGAAGAAATCTCATGCAAAAAAAAAAGGCAGCCAGATATCCTATGCTTTACACCATAGTTTGATGCTTGAGGGAGCTCCTGTTACCCCCTTCCACAGGCTACTCTAACCATCGTCTGAGACCAACCCTAAGCCAGGTCTGGTGCTCATGAAAGGTGAATAGAATTACTTCCAGAATAAAGCTGGGGCCTGAGTTACTTTGCAGAAAGTATTGTCCTATATCTTTCCCAGGAGGCAGAGGTTTACAGTAAGGCTGCAGTATCCTTCACTGTGGCCTTTTTGTTCAGGTGACAGAGGGAAGGTGGTCATGGAGAGCCACTCCTGAGTCCCCAGCGGATTGAATTTTCCCTGTACTCTGTCACACAGCACAGCCAGTCCCCAGTGTGTAGGGTATCCTAAGTGTTTTGTTACACCTTACAAGCATTTCTCAAACTGATGGTGTTCTTATCGACCAAAAGCAAGGTCTAGTGAGTGGAACTAACAGCTTGTCAATACAGCAATGTAGCGTATTCACTGAATGACTGCACACAAAATGTCTCTGGGTTTCTGTTGCAGAGGGAGAAACATCAAATGAGGGAGAATCCAGCAAGTAGTCAACCAAACAAAAGTGCATATGACCTAAAAATATGACCTATTTCAGCATCAACAGCTGTCTGCATTATACGGTATAGTCAAAGGTAAATATTCTCACTTACTTCTGAGACCTACTTTAAAATGTTAAGAATTAAATTATTAGAAAACTAAAATTGAATGTATTGATTATCTAACTCCTGACATAAGTGATAACCTAACATTCAAGCAGCCTTGTTCCCTTTATAAATTTGCATTCATATGGGTCAATTTCCATTGCTCATTCATTTCAAATAGCAGCCACTTGAACATTTCTTTCCAGTTTGGGGGTTTTGGGGATGGGGGTGTGTGGGTGCTTTTTTGTTATGTTTTCCTTAAAATAGAGCTGGGAAGCAGAATTTGCAATTAATATTTTGACATCTTTTTTTCTTCTCTTTATAAACACCCACCACATTTTCCCAAATGCTTTCATTATTCAGAATTGTTTGTTGAATTATTTCTTCAGGTAACTCCTTCCTGTAGTTTTCCACTAGGATCCTGATGTTACTGTAAAAAAATCAGAGTTGCTACATGTGGAGACATGAAATACATATCTATTTGTCTGCATACCATCCAGACTGTCACATAAGGCTTCATTTTTGTAGAAACCTTACACAAATTGCAGATAAACAATAGAAAAATTACATCTGATCACAACATGCTGGATTCCTTTTTTTCTGATGACAGGTATTTGACATTCCCTTGAATGGTTTGCAAGAGCTTTCTGATTTCTGCATCATTTTCTAAAGATAACCAAGTTTTTGACTACACTGCCTAGTCATTTAAAAAGAGGGCAGAAGGAAAGGAATGTAAATGAGGACAGAAAATCCATCCTTTTAACCAGAGTTTTAGTGCCTTTGCAAAATGTTATTTTCCAAAAGCATGTCAAAGGACAAATACATATGTTGAAACCTGAAGCTATCACAAACTGGAATGGTACTTCTGCAACCAGCTGTATTAAGAACTTGGTGATGATCTTCTTCACCCCTTCTGCTCACTTCCTAGTAAGCAAACAATACTTTGTCTTTCTCCATTTTTCTCATTGCTTCTCCCTCTTTTCAATTTGTATTTTTGCTTCAAGCTCTTTCTCTGACATAGGTCTCTACTGTCTTCCACTGCAGCAGAAGTGGAAGGTGGCAATGTTGGCCACGATGGCTCACCTACAGACTGGCCCACATCAGCAAGGGCTTGCACTCCAGCTTTGAGACAACATGCATCAGTCTTCCAAAAGTTAAATAAACTGTAGGCACCTGTGATACAACTAAAATATTCTTCTCCAGTGTTGATTCATTTCTTTTTACATCCTCTTTTAAAACACAACGCAAAACATTATCCTAGTACCTTCATTAATTCAGCAGTTAGAAGACTCTAAAGGACTTTCTTACACTACACAATTCCCTTTCTGAAGCACTAATCCAGGTTACGTTAGTGAATATATGTGTTATATCAATAGTGGAAAAAAAGAAAAAAATCCATCCAACTTACTGCTACTGAAATGCTCAGATATGTCCTCACTAGTTATGTTTACTAGTTTATCCACTCATTACCACCTCAAGGCAGCATACATTACATGTATAGATGGAAAAGTTTCACTCATATTTTCTCCCCTCCAGGAAGTTTCCATTGTATGTGTCTCACATTGTCTTTAGATAATAATGGTATTGTCAACACAGTGACTTCACTAGCTTGTGACAGGTTAATCCTTTGAAGAGCTTCTATTCAGACTAGCACACAGAATCTTTACCATTTGTCAGTGACATAAAACACATGGAATAGCAGATGCCATAGCCCAGATGCCAGACTAATGCTTGTCTTTCTATTTTTCTGTATTTATGGTGATTCAGTGAAGACATAATGAAGAAGAATGAAAAGCATTTTTTCACTTACTTAATGGAAAGCATTTTTTCACTTACTTAAAAGATAATTGAGATAATTAGATGAAAGGAAAGAACTTATTAAACAAATATAAGTCACTAAAAAATAATATAAAAGCAGTATTTTCAATAATACAAGCAGTAAGAGCTTAAAAAGTAACATTGCTTGACTATGCATTTACATTTTCATTGCTGACATTCTTTCTTTTTATTATTGTCTTATTCAAAAGTCCAGCTGTACTCACGTTCAAGAAAATGTGCTTTTACCCAGCCAGGCTCACACTTGAACCTAAGAGGTCTTTATTCAAGTTAATTTTACATTCTTTATACCCTCCCTTCTTTCTTTATGTTCTAAAACTTACACTGAGAAGTACTTGTGACTTATTCAATCAGCTAACAAGCAAGTACTCAGAACGTGTTTAACATGCAATGAATGTTCATGTACCACTGAAAACCACACACAGCATCACATTTGCAGTTTCAGCTTAACGTGGGATCTTGACTGTAAAACAAGTTATGGAGACCTAATTTTTCATGTAGCTGACACTGCCCCTTTTTTACAACACACTCTATGGCTAAAATGGCATTGGTCAGACAACACGTTCCTAAATTTATAGAACACAGTTCTATATTGAACACTACAATGTAACCATCATAACCATCACCCCCAATTCACTTCAATCATAAAAGTCTGGAAAAGGAAAAGAAGCGTGAGTTTTGAGTCAGCTCAGGTTGTTAATAACCTCCACTTTATTGTACATCACATAGTGTTTCTATTATTTGTACAAGGACCTCTTTGAGATTTTTAACATTGAGGGTGTCTACCTCACTGTAGTAATCTGTACCACTAGATGCTATTTCAGAAAAAAAAAAAAAAAAATTTTGGCTTAATCATTTTTGCCTTCAGCTGGTTGGAATGTAACTTTTATGGCCTGTGGCATCTTCCCTCTTTTACCTGTTTCAGGATGCCTGCCACTGCTGATATCCAACATTATAAAATGCGCTGATGTTACCTAGATCTACAGTCCTTTGATTGAGGCCTCCAGTCATAGTATTGGCAAAGTTCATGCTTAACTGAACTTTGTTAACATGTTTGTTAACAACATGTTACTGCCTTACTAAATTAGGCCCTTAAAAATTAACTCCCTCTTGGAATTTTTGTTGTCCGCACAAAGAGCTTAGGGTGCAGTTTTGTAGCTCTACATCTGAGATGCTGACTGTGAATGCCACACCAAAATTAGGAATGCAAGCTCAGGTTCAGCGCACAATGAAAACTTTCAGTGGGGTAAATTTTTATATTTTTAATCACATTGAGTAGTATTGTAGTTTTCAGATACCACCAGAAATAAGAAATCAGTAAGCATGGGTGTGCAGAAGATATATGGATTTCAGAGGTTAGGAATAACCACAGTTATGCATGGCTGTTGGTGTAACTCCAGTAAACCATATGCTTGAAAAATGCTGAAGGATGGGATTCTTTCTCAGTTCAGAATATAAATCACATTTGGCAGGTAGCAAATAAACTCTGTGTTTTGCTGAGCATATGAATGCTAACATTGCCAATTTTTTCATAGCATACAAATATGTTTATAAGTTTTATTTATTAGCACAAGTCTTGAGAATTAATATAACCCAAAATGACACTTAAAAGAGTGAAACTATATTTGAGGTGATTTGAGCCCAACTGTGGCTACTTCAGTGGCACAAGAGTATTTTGCTTCTTTTAGATTGATTCCAAATATCTTGCAAAATGCAGCTTCTAAGTACAAATATGAATGAAGGTGGCATATGTTGAACATTATGAAAGGTAAGTTTTATTAGACGAAGTAGAAATTATTTCTGACACAGTGAAAATCAAGGAGTCAATAGAAGGTTCATTTTGTGGACAATCAAATTTTTAGCCCAGAGAACTACTTAAAATATCTGAAATCTAATTCTGTATCTCTTTGAAGAACTGAGAATGTAATAACTCTCCAACAGCACCCATATTCAAGCACCACAAGTTTGAAGTAGGATAACAGGACCTATTAAATGGAAAGTGCAATTTGGAGGGGTGAAACAGCATAATGGTAAAAAGCAAATAATTTCCTTGTGATTTTGTACACATATGAGGGATGAAGTTTGCTCTCCACACTGTATCTGAGGACCAGTGACCAGGCTATAATGAACATGGTTACATTTTGAAACAAAACAAGTGGAAAGCTGGGAAAGAAGCATTTAAAATCAAAGATCTTCACTCTTAGCCAGTTGATTCAAATTTTCTGAACCTGAAGTCATAGCAGTATGTGGGAATATTTTGATTTATTTCAATGGAATTCGGTTCTGTACTGCCTGAAGTAAATGCTGGGGCAAAATAAAAATTTAATTTAAAAAAAATCCAAATGTGAATGCTCACATAGTTTAGCAGGAGACAAATGTGCTTTACGTGTAGTTTGTAACAAGCAGACAAGAACATATGGCCACCACTGCCTGTACAGAATTCAATCATATCTTATCAAAACCATGACATATGTTCTTCTGCTTTGCTGAGTAGCTAAATGTCATTATCTCATCATGCTTTGAAGTGGAAAGTCCCTGTTTTGCTGACACAACCAGGTTATAAATGGCTGTGTTACGAGGCAGTGACAACCTCTAAGTCAGTGTATATGTTCAGTTATTTATTGTTATCTTTGCATCTTTCTTCCCTTTTTTGAAAGCATTCTAGAATCATTAAAATCTTTAGGGAAAAAAAAAACCACAGCTCCCTGGTCTTGAAAAAGTCTTTAATCTTTTTTTTAATAAATTATTCTAGTTTGAAATTCTTCTTAGGAGCTGTTGGAACAAGGCACATTGATGCTTACATTTAGACCAGGCTCAGCCAGTCATTTTAGCACATGTTCCCTTCTAAGCACACCAAGACTTTTCTCAGAAGAGGGGAAGGCCTTTATACATTGAAGATGTTAAAAGTAATACGACACAACTGCATTGTAACAAAACCATATAGCAGCAAGCTTAATTCTGACTGTATTTGTAAGCCAGCACTAGACCCTGTGCTAACCAATATACAAAATGAAAAAAAGTCATTGCTGCAGAAAGTTAACTAAAGATTCAAGAAGTATACTTTTATTAGACTCTAAGATGGAGAAAATAAGATACAGTATTATCACATACTATAAAAGTGAGATGTTATATATATGTATGGTAGGATCTAGTAAGAAACAGTCTTTGAATGGCTAAAAAGAAAGAAAAAAGCAATGCTGTCTGCACTAAAATAGAGAGGCAGTTTTACAATGATAATTTCTGAGTGCAACAATACCCTCTCAGACTCTTCTTCAAGCTGTGTATGTTTTAATGTTGATAATATTTATCTGTCAAATCATACAGGGAACACTGACAGAAAAACCTAGCTGATGACAGTGTGGAACGTTCCAGGAATGGCCTGAACTTGGTCCAGCTGCCTCCCATTATTTTTCAAGCACTTTTCAAATTTCATGTAATAAACTTAATTTTGAAACAATATTATACAAGTTTATTTGATTTTCTGCACTTGCCCCTTGGCAAATAAAAAGATAAATGAACCAGTATTGACAAAGATGGCATGTATAGGTAGGTGATTACAAAGCAGCACATCAATCTCATTCCATCATGATGAAGTAATATGCATCGGGGGCACAACTGCAACCAATTAATAAAATATTTAATTTGAACACCACAAAAAATGAGACAAAAGTGAAGGAGGCAGCAGTTTTGCATCAATAACTGAGTGTACTTCCACAAACAACACTCTTAAGAGATTTTGTTATGCAGTGGAAAAAGCTGCTATAGGATTTATTATTAAAAGAATAAATTTATTTTTTTCTGCAGAAGGAGAAGAGAGAGCAACTACAATGCAGAAGCTATTCAGGCCCTCTTGCCACTAGAAAACAAGAAATTAAATCAATATCTAGGGTGAGATGTTCAGTAGCTGTAAATCAACACGGTTTCCATTGGCATAATACAAAGACATTGATTCACTCTACCCAAGGATTTGGCCGCTAGCATTTTGCTGTAAGTAGGAAATTCTTAAAAGTTAAGAAATGTTTAAGAGAAAGGTTCATCTTGTAACACAGCACACATCTACAATCCAGGGATATCAAATAGATA
This sequence comes from Falco peregrinus, assembly GCF_023634155.1. Classification (NCBI taxonomy): domain Eukaryota; kingdom Metazoa; phylum Chordata; class Aves; order Falconiformes; family Falconidae; genus Falco; species Falco peregrinus. The sequence continues at coordinate 40,298,172 of NC_073725.1, read as the reverse complement.
ATAGGTAATTATCCACTCATGAGAAGATTCTTTACTGTGATAGCAATTTACTCTAGGCAAGGTAGTTAAAAAAAAAAAAAAAAAAAAAAAAAGAAAAGATTAGCGTTATCTGATTGGAGAGCTCAAGCAGTCACATAAAAGCATGTGTCCAAAATTAGACAAAAGTCCTTTAATGAAGCCAGCACAAAGGTACAAACCCAAGTGTCGTTTCTCCAAGGTGATCGATGCCCTCCTTTAATAGAAGCCAAGAAAGCTCAGACACTAGTAGGAGAAAAGCAGTTTTACAGTTGCATCTCCACTAAACTTTTAACCTAAACTCCTCACCCTTCCCATTGGCCCAATCTTTTGACTTCAGTGCTTCTTCTCACAGCATTTGAGACACATGAGATTGACTATGCAAGTCAGACAGAAGATGCATCTAGCACACACCTTCCACAGAGAAAGGACAAGGACTTGTGTTATGCTGAAAGACGCAAAAAGGAACCTCTCAAAAGGAGAGACAGTATCTGCCCATACTAATATTTAAAGTCAAGCTTAAAGGAAGTTCCCGAATGTTCTGAGCCACATAAGCCTTCCTGCTACAACACAGCCCACTTAAAGCCATCAACATTGGCATTTTTAATAACCAAAGTAGAGTTTCTGTCCAATTTAACGTGTAGACTGCTTTTTAGGCTAGCTCCCGACAAAGAGCAAAAGAGATATGTAGAAGGATTGCGAAGCAGAAGCAGACCACTTAGTGTTTGCTGCTGACAGAACTGCTACACTTAAGACCATCAAAACAAATTGAATTTGAAACATCGCAGAAAGTGTCAAGCTCATAGAAAACTATCAGTAAGATCAGTGTAATCAAGGTGGACAGGTAGTGAGAGTTTAACTATGAGCTGAACACCAGCTAGACCTGACATTATCACTGCAATTGCAAACAACTGGAATTGTATGTTCTAATTTACATAACCTTGTCACATTTCTATAATCCATCCTGTTCAAAGCTGACCTGTAGAAAGTGTTTGGAAAATACCACAGTTCTGTTTTGTCCATTTTCCCATTGCCTCAAGGATCACTGAGCAGCTGGTAGCCATGCAACATGTCCTGTGTGTAGGTCACATTGCCTTCTCCAAGAGAGTGCTAGAGGTAAAGGAGAAATAGGAGTTCTAGTAGTAAACAGGCAACAGTTAATCCTGATGACAGAATAAAGAATGAAAAACTGAGATCTTTTTTCCACCTTCATTTCACCTCCAAAGATAAATTTTATCTTCAATTTTCTCACAAGAGCATCCTCCATGCAAGATGAACTATAAAAATGCAATTATTTCTGATCACTACTGTGTGAACTCAAGAATATGTTTCTTCCTTTGCTTTAAAGCATGTGTTAGTGATGTTGCATTGTCAAAATGAGGTCTTATATCAGTCAAGATATAAATATAAAAAGATTACTTTTCCTCTGATTTCCAGGTAAACCATTAATTATACCATATAGCAGATCAAACTGGGTTTAGGTGCTTAGAAGAAATGTCTTAGGAGTGTAAAATATGTATGCAAAGTTTCAACAGATGACATTTTGCTAACAAGTTGTAAGCTCCTCAGAGATGCAAGTTTAAGATGGTTTAAGGGAAGCATTTGTTTGGGCAGCTACTGGTCATAATCTGAAGTTCTTTTTTAATTGGAGCATTTGTGCCTAGTTTCATGCTAGCTTTATATGCTGCTTTTTCCACATTCTCCTAGCTACCTGGTATTCACTGTGTTCATCCATGGTGCCAGTTAGCTTGCATCTGCTCTAGTACTGCACCATTGAAATGTGCCTTTGCTTTGCTTCAGGAATCAAAGAAAAAATTATAAACAATTAGTAACTAGATGGTCAAGCTGCTTTCAGATCAGGATGTGGGTTAGGGAAAGCTAAACAGGGCTGTTAGACACATTTGCAGTTCCATAATCACGTGCTCTGTCCCACATCTCATCAGTCAGCTCCTTGGAGCTATTTACAGCAGTTTCAGGACTGTTCTACACAATATTCATAACCTACAGATACTCAAGATGTTTTGAGCATCCAGCTTTCCCAGTAACTATACATTCCTGTTCTAAATGATCTAATGTCAGACATTAACACTGCCATATCATTGAAAAGTACATACAGGTATCATTATCTAGCCTGTTCATCTGGGTTTTATTGTTGTTTAATGCTCTAAGACTGCTTCAAAGCGAAGTTAACATATTAAGAAGAGGCTATAACATTGGTAGAAAAAAAAAGTCATCATAAAAGTATACAGCCACATTCAACTTCCTTCCATGAAATACAGACCATCTTATTTATTGTGTGGTTATCATCCAGTTGTTATTTATCATCCAGTTGTAAAAAAAAAAAAAAAAAAAAGAAGTGAGAATTATTCTTGAGGTTGGGTTAATGAAGCTACATTTCAAACAAAGCTGAATTTCAGGATTCAGCAGGCTTGCCAAACCTATGATCTGGTTTCAAGTGAGCAGTTTGTAGAGAGAAAAAGGGAAAGCTAAGTTTGAAACGGTATGCTTGTGGAAGTAGCAGTATTGTTTGTCACTAACAGTGAGGGCAACAAGTAGTTCAGATGAAAGAATCTGATTCGTTAATGCTTTTAAAGATGTCGTTGCATCTTTAGACATTGTAATTCCACATCAACCCTTTCTGTACCTTATCAGCAAAACACATGTTATAAAAAAGTTTTTTTCCCATCTACTTGCAGCTGCAAAAGTCAACTTTATTCATATGACTTTTCTCCACATACTAGGAAAGCATATTTTGACTGATTTCTGGTTTGATCACCGTTCTTTGGTAGGGAGAGCAAGCCTGAAGTCCTATTGACTCAGAAAAAGTCTGAAAAGGCAGCTTTTCCCAGGGTCATGCAATATGAGAATCTTGGGATTCATTTAAAATCACTCCAGTCCAGCTCACCCAGCAGCAAAGAAAAGCTTGAGACCTCTGAAGACTCCAAACAAAGAGGGAAATCAAGAACAGCTTTAAACCTACTCATTTGTTTTCTTTTTTAAAATCTAACAGCCATTTTTTGTTGTTATTCACACAATATAATAAGCAGTACTGTGCAGGTGGCCTCCCACGCTGTGTGTTCCCACAGAGGAATAAGCACAGTCATGTGGAGTGACTTCTCCAAGAGTTACTCCTTCTCCAGTAGTTATCACCTCACACAGCAGGGTGGAGGGTGTACCAGCCAAGGCCAGAAGCAAGCAGAGCAGAGCTTCAGCTCCCTCTTTAGCAGGCTCTTCAAGTCAAAGGAGTCTGCACAAAGGGCAAGTCCCCATGCTAGAGTCCAGAGGGAAGCTTGTTAATTTCCTCCTAGTGCAACATGCCATAACCAACAGCTACATGATCACTCACTGAGATATTATCTGATTCCTGATCAGCTGTTGTGCTACATAGCATTAGGTGCATTACACCCCTAAGTGTCAGCACCCAGCTGAGGTGCTATATTTTCAAAGCTGGTTTCACTTGGCGGTCATTAGAGAGCAGCAGGTTCTTGCCAAGTATTCCTCAAACTGCCTAATACCCCCTTGGCTGCAATTCTCTTTCCACTGATTACACAGGGAGCCTGGGAAGTTCTGGCTCCTTGTTTAGCTATCTGTTTTGCATGCCTACCTCTAAGCAGTGTGGATGCCCTTAGAGTCACTTAGAGTTTGTACGAAAAAAAAATGCTGTTTGGGTCCCCATGATTCACAGCAGAAGAAGGAAAATTCTTCCCAAGACCATGTATTTGGCGTCCTGTCACTTATATCACACACTTCTGACAGAGATAGCCTATCTTCTGCCGGCTGATAGGGAGACACAAAGTTGAAGTCAATGAATCTTCCGTACAGGAAACTGCAATTCATCACTCACTAACATAATGTGGAACAGCCCCTACCCACCGAAAGTGTGATTTTCTCTCAGGTGAAAGGATTCTATTTTATCATTGTGTCATGATATTTATTTTTTTAGAGACAGCAATGATATTTTAAAATAAGAAAAGAATTGATTTCTGCCTCTAATAAAAAAATAATAAGGAAGAACACACTCAAGATAATAACAATTACGAACAACCTTTTTCTGTTACTTATTTCTTTATACATAATGCAGCAGGATTCCTTCCAGACCAAGGTCACAAGAGTCACACAGTCTGCATACAGATGCATTGCCCCAATCCATCCCATCTTACTAAGATACCTCAAAACACTTCACCGAAGATCTGATACTCTCTGTGGAGAAACAAAACTGGTTTTCCCCATAGGCTATACAGGAGACCAATGAGGTATTTAAATATGGTTAGGTTTTTTGACTGGTTAATGGCACAAGGACCAGATACCTTTATAGACCTAGATCTATTCTACAATTTGAAAGTATTTTTACATTTTAAAGAAGTTCCACAGCCATTTCAGAAACTTTCATATGGAATAACATCTTTGCTTGGCCAGCTGGATATGGTGATACACGGTACGTAATCCCAAATAATTATGTGGAATCTCTTGTCTGTAGAGACTGCAAAGAGATAGCAAACCAGCAACTGGACAACTGAAATCAAAATATGGAAATACTTATGGGGAAGACATACAGGGAAATGCCAAATTACACTAAGAATGGAGTTTAAAGTTACAGTGCCAAACAGCTAGCTATTCCCACTAAAGTCAGCAGAAAAATTTACAAGAGTAAGACACCCGAAAACCAAACCATTTAGTAAGATGTCAAGAATTAATTTAGAATTCAGACAGGACCAGTTTTTAAAAGCACCGCTTACTCATGCTTTCTCTCCAAACTCCAAACCACTGGTATAGCCACTGGAAACAGGACATTTAACTTGAAAATTCAATATGTATTTAAGGCACCAAGTCTCAGGCAATCAATTTAGAAAATCTTTGACCATTTATTTTCTTGTATAAAGTAAATACAACTAACCTGTTTCAGCTGCCAAAAGCACTGAGGGAAAGTGAGACCCTCTTGAAAGTAAAAGTTATCATCAGTAAAATACAGTTGTATACTTTATGTGCTCCCAAAACAAACCTAATAATTTTATATAAAACTTAGAGAAAAGAAGAAAAGAGGAGTGTGCAATGCTACAGAACACAGGTAAACACAGTATTTTTTAAATGAAGCTTGGACCCAGAGCTACAGCCTTTGGGCCTCACTGAATTTTTATTCGAGCACAGTGGTGACTTTTATTAATGCTCTAATACACAGGAATGTGTCCTGAGAGTGCACTGACAGCTATTATCCTCCTGGGTGTATCAGAGTAAGACAACCAAATGGCTTTGCAGGGCGACTTGTTCGAGTGCAGCCAGTGTGTCACCACAGACAACGTGTATGCAGTAAACACTATGACCTGTATATACTATCCTGATCCTCTCACATACGTAAGGCTAGAAAAATGTAGCTCTTATTTTTCTTTTTATCTTACATGTTGTTTTTTTATCTGAAAAGACCCTCATTACAGACTAGTCGTAGCATTGAGTCTGAGGATGTTCATTCCCTCTGAAGTGATAAATGGCCAATTCGTAACAGGGCTGGTTTGAGAACCAGCAATCAATACAGGCACTAAAGTATGGTTTAGACGGTCATTCTGGTTCTTATCGGTGTGCACAGACAACGATAACGCAAAAACACTGATACCAGGGTATTATGCGGTTACCTCATCTCTCTTTACTAGGGGACACTGCCCTTCATCAGCGTCATCAACAAATCAATTGGTCACTTAAGGAGATGCCTGTAAGTGCTCATCTTGTCTCTTGCTTGAAATGTATTGCAACCATTTTTCCGTTAAGTTTCACATAAAAAGGATTTGCTGAAGCTGTGCAACTGGGATAAACCAAAGAACCGATTTGCTGAAATAGCTTAGAAATGGTTTAATATTGCAGTGGTGTCGACAAAGCAGATTTTTTAAAATTTCCTCCTGACAACAAAGAAAAATATCCACTCCAAAGCCACGGATAAAGGGAATCTATTTTTTTAAAGTTTTCCCACCTGTCTAAAAGGGGAAACAGCATTCACCTGAAGGGCTTTGAGATCTACAAATGAAGACAGCACTATTAACTGTATTTTTTAAAGTGAGGTGACAACCAATGCTATAAAACAAAAATATCTTCACCTTAGCAAACTGACAGAAGAGAAAGATGAAAATAAATAGAAAAATAATGAAGCAATGCTTAGTGCTTCCACAGTCTCAGCTTTCCTGGATCCTTTTTACTCCTTAAGCAAAATTTCCATTCCTACCATCGCCAATTTATGACCCACCAAAGGTGTCAGAAAGGCCTGGATTGTTGCCTTCAGAGCTGTAATGCCAGAATGTCATGGGTAAGACTGCATACATGATGGAGAACCGATATCCATGAGAGTGGCTTTCTGAATATCTATCAGCTATGCCTCAAAGGACTAGAACAATGGATCACAAAGTCTGAAAGTCCTCAGTAGGGACCACTGAAGCGTCCAGCTGAAATGTCAAGCTAGCACACTGTTACTCAACTGATAGCTCCCAACTCACCTGGACAGTGAGAGTCCAACATACTGTCTTTCTTGCACTTCCCACACCTGCTTACAGGCTTGAAAAAGTAAGTGAACATCTTCTGCCTTCCACATGCATACTTCCAAGTCTACAGTTATTAATCTGATAATTTCACAGCAAGCTGTCTTTAAATCTATGTCTTCTCGCACATTGTTTGACAAAGCACTTTTCCCTTTAAGGCCAGATTTTCCCATCCATACTATTTTACTTTATTTTATTTTACTATTTTATTTTTGTAGGTAAAAGCTTGAGTTTGTATCACAAGTGTAAGTATTATTGTTGAGTAAGAATGTTAGAAAGAAAGTTCAGAAACATGTTACTAAAAGCAGCACAGTCAAATAGTAAACCACTAATTGTCATGTATCTATGCAGGATTGCCCACAGAAACCTTATCACCACTGCATAACGATTTTGGTCCAGTACTGGAGACTGTGAAGCACAAGCTGTAACACAGTAGGTCTACTTGAAGACAACAAAACCAGGCATTATCAGAGGATGAAATGTCACATCTTGTAAAAGCACAACTGGAGTGCTCATATTAAACTCAAGCATAGCCAAAAGGATGAACTATGATATCAAAACCATAAAAATAATGCTAGCAAAGAAGTTTTCAGAATTCATCAGGTATTTAGCCCAGGGAAATGCGCTTTTTTAATGGTACTGTCATTACATAAGATTTCCCACATGCGTGCAATGTGAGAAAGCCCAGACAACGTTTAGCTGTGCAACGTACTATGATCACAGTAATGACAATCCATTCATCTTCATCATTTTTCACAGATGTCTTCTGTATCATGGAAAATGTGAACCCAGGTCTGGGGATCTGTCTACCTTATAAGCATGTCTATACCTAGTTTTTCTGTCCTGATCTCAAGAGCTCACCAATTACCCAGACTGACACAGAATAACTCTCAGTAGGATTCCATATCTTTGTTAAACTGTCTGTAACCACACTTTCTGCAAAGGCTGTAAAATGTGGAAATGGATTCTATTTTCATCAATTAAAAAAATGATCTCTGTTGGGGCAGCTGAAAATGGGGGGGGTTATACTACATGAGCTCCATTGCATTCAATATAAACTATGAAACTGGTATGGTAGCAGGTGGAAAAATATCTTTAAATATCTCAGGAGAGGAATGTAGATTCCTTTGCTGAGGGGGAGTCTTTCACACCTGCCCATATTGATGACTCATTTCTAGAAATATGGTGCCATTTGAGACACTACAATAAGCAGTGAGCATTAAGCAATAATCTCTAAGGGAGAAGCTGTCCAAAAGGTAACTAAAGATCTAGCATTGTTTCTATTTCAATTCAGACAGATTCTTTGTTTTCAACAGCTTTTTTTTTTTCTGTGTTGGACAGATGTTAGCTGTAATCATCTGTTCTGTTAGAGCACTATTTTCCATGGCAGATCACAAGTACGATGCCTTAGCAATGGCCATCAGATTTCATTGGTCAAGGTATCATTCAGAGCCCACACATACAATGCAAGAACTGTAAACAACCCAGGCTATACCTGTCCTTCAAATACAAAAGGAGAGTTTGTACTTGTATTGCTCTGGACTTCAGAAGCAGTTTCTCCATTTAGTGGTTATTAAATCAACTTGAATAGCAGTGGAAGCAGAATTAAATACTTGAGGTTCTCACACTCACTATAGTTTATGTCATTTTCACATTTGCTCCTAACATCATTTCTCTAGTTTCCTCGCTGCCTGATTGGCAACAACAAAAAAAAATGAATTAAGGAAGCAACTTAGAAAAAAGAGAAAGGTTTTAATCTTCTTAAATTGGTCCTTTGATGTGGGTAATTTTCAAGACTGGGACCTATTACAGATTGAAGGATCATGTGAAATTTTGTCCTTAGAGTAATCAAGCTCCAGTGAATCTTCTGAAGAAAACGAAGTGTTAATAATAGCAGAGTGCAAAGCTATTATATATCAAGGGCCAAAGTCTCTAGTGTAATGAAATAAGCAGAGCATGTCCGCAAATTCAGGCAAGGTAAAGGCAAACATTTCTATTGCACATTTCTTTAAAAGAAGATAAAGAGCACTGAATCAATAAATCACTGAAAAGATTATTATTTTGTACAAGCTGAAGATCAGTGCAGGTCATTCCCACTAAAGTAGACAGAGTTTGTTAATTTAATCCAGCAGATTTGGCAGGGAAACCAAACAGGAATTTAATCAGCAGCAGAAGGTGGTGAACATCTCTGAAAATTGAATAATCATTGTGCCAGACAGTAAACATCATTGTGGAACTAAAAAAGGAAATAACAAAAGTGTCCTCTTTTCATGCTATTCATTAGCTTCTTAAAACAGGTAATAAATGATTTAAAACAACTGCCTCTGGAAAACAAAAACGTGACATATAAGAGCAGCTGGTCAATAGTTTAGCATATTTATGATGGCATTAAACTTCTCTTAACTATAGCTTTTCCTTTTCCTCTATTGAAATTCTTTATTTAAAAGCTACCTCATGAAGTAATATTGCTATTGCTGTAATAAAAAAGAGACTAATTTACTCTTTCAGTTTTTTTCAGATCACAGAAAGACAAAAAAATCAAATGCTTTCAAATACATTTTTCTGTATTTTGTAAGAATTGCCCAAGATGGAATAATGACATCTGAAGATATTCAGCACAGTATATGCTCATATTTTGTTTGTGTGGGGTTTAAATTATTTTTTCATTTTCACAATACTGTACTTACAACAATGCCTTCGGCATTTTAATTTCGGAGATGAAGCTATTTCTACCACAAAATACTTTTAAATCAGTCTTTCTGGTTCTACATATATCTAATTAAATGTTTTTCTTCCCCATATATTTATTATATGCTCATATTGTAAGAGGATAAACTCTGTCCTTAATAATCTGAAATTCAGGTAAGCTGATGTGGTAAAATAGTTCGTGTCTTCCACTGACATAAACCTTAATCCTTCTGGATTACAAAGGAAGTTTATACAAAGGAAATGTATATTCTAAATTTAAAAAAATCCTTTGCTGAAGTCACTCAGGTGATCTTCTACCTAGTAAAGTTATGTTAATCTGTAGAGACCTCAGATTGTGAATCTGAGGTCTCACATTACTTAAATTTCAGAATTCTGCAAATACAAAGGGAAAAAAATCTGTATCTAAGTTTTTGAGACAAACTTCTGTTTATAGTGGAAAATTCAGTAGATCAGAATTCCAAGCTTGTATATTGATGCATTAGTATCTATGAGGGATAGTTAATTATTTCTCAATCTCTGCAAGAAATGACATTTCAGAATGTGCATAATATTCAATATACCCAAATTTCCACCAATCTTTGATCAAAATCTTAATCTTCCATTTTAGGAAAGAGTACGTTTTATTTTTCTGATGGTAAAAGCAGAAAGACTGCTTTCCATTCTAATGTGAGATCGGCAGACCTTTATGATCTTGCCACTTATCTTAAAAAAAACCCCAACATGTCCTTTTTGGAACCAATGAGACACCCAGCCACAAACTAAGATATGCAGGTTTTTCATCTCGGTTAAAATGAATGCGAGACTAGTAAAATAAATGAGATTTATGTGAAACATTTTACATTTACATTTATAGGGTAAGAAAACTTATGAATTGCAAATGGATTCTGCTGGCCTGATCTGACACTTCTGCTGGTTACAAGGAAGCCAGGCAAAGCCAATTTAGAGGTTAAAAATTCCAGCACTTAATTAATTAAGTGCTTATTTTCATTTGAATAACAGAAATAGTTATGCTGGTAACGACAAGAAATAAAAGATGCTGCAATCATCTTTGATGATATTCAAGGTGTAAATCGCTTCTTTCATATGAAACAGTTTAAAGTACTGAAAGCATCTTGCTACTTCACCACAAGAATAAGATTGCTGTTCCGTCCATTGGCAGTATCTCGCCCGCACAGAGCATAGATGAAATACTGCTGACACAGCCAAGGATGTGGAGACAAATTTCAAGGCATTATTAATTCCTGCAAACAGGGCCTCCATTTCTTTAATCAACTCACTTGTGGGAACCATGCTCAGCATAGTGCTGTCATGCAATGTAACTTTTATCTAAGGTTGCTGAGACAAACTGGGGGAACTGCAGCATTTCACAGAGATCAGGAATGTTTCTGAGGTATTGCACTGATAATGCATTGTTTGCTTACATTTTTTCATGCTTTATTCCACAAAGAGCCTGAAATAGATCCACTGCTGGTGATGTATGGAGAGGACTGTATCAGAGGCAGAAAGCATTTCAAAGATGCCATCTGTCAGAGTGGATATCCCACAGATTATTGGTAGGATACATCTCCATTACTGTTCCAGTTCAGATCAGGATTTGGACCGAATCTCCTGACCACTCTCACTTGCTACTCTCTGTCACATCTGAGACTGGTTTTGAACCACATCAGCTAAGGCACTTGGGTTGTTAATGAGGTCCAGTGCACAGGATAGAGCAAGGTGGCAGCAAACCCCTTAAGCCCGGCACAGCCCAGATGTCAGTTCCTCTGCACCGTTTTGCCCTGCAGATCCACTCCTACTGTGTGACAACATTTGCTTGCAGGGATACAGCCAGACTGCTTTGGTCTGTCTGGGGTGAACTTGGACAGTAATCAGTGGTTTCCTTCACAAATTCTGAAACTAACTTGCAATGGTTATTTTGGGCTAAGGGTATTCCATCGGATGGTAGTACATCGGATGGATGTGCTTTATTTACCATAGTAATTTCTCCAGTGTAAACATGATGTTATAAACCTGATTTTCTAAAGAAATGAGATGTTGAAAACCTATCAGATTTCATTGGAAACTGGGCAGCTAACTCCTGTTCAGAAAATCTTAAGTTTATCATGTGGTGACTTGGCTAAAATGCCTTTTATTACTTTTTTTGCTGTAAGAGAAAAATGTATGCAGTCAAAAATGGTTTACTAGTAAACCCACTGTTGGCTAGATATTCCTGGTGATTTGATACCATGCTATTCACAGCTTCCCCTTAACAGTGGTAATCGTTAGGCCTTTCTATTACAAAATGCAAAGGCAACTGCAAACGACTCCAAGAGTATCTCCTATTAGTATAAACAGTTTAAGATGTATGGCATTGTAAAAACAGTATCTGTCAGAGTAGACAGCACCCACTAGGCATTTTCAGTTCTATCTCTATGTAAACATTTGTCAATTCAGTGTTGTACTTCACTCTATTTGCTGCGAAACCCTTCCAGGTAAAAATGGATACTTCTAATTTTCAGTAAAGGTTTTGACTTAGAAAGTCTTAAACAAAGGTTCATAAGTTTATTACCTAATCACTCAGAGGTAAAACAGAACAGCACAACTCAAGTTTTGCAGAATGTATAAGTGCTTGGTCCTTCAACTAATTTTATTTTTTTTAATATCTAATGGTGCCCTCTTACCTTTGTCATAAGAAACTATTTTAAAATGTTCATTTCATTGGCTCAGTTTCACAAAACTCCAAAGCTACATTTTGTTCCTGAAGTAAAATGTTGCCAAAAAAAAAGCTAACTTTTAAAACTATTTTAGAAATAAATGATTCATATCTGATGAGCTGTGAAAAACTGGAAAGTTACAAAGGAAAAAAGGGGGATGTAATGAATTTAACAGAAATACCACATGGTTCTTTTTTAATGATGCTGATATTTTAATCCTAGAACAAGTGTTTGCAAGGTTCCAAATGTTGGCTAAGAAATAAAAACCTGCTAATTATTTTGCTTTTAAAAGGATGCCTTTCATCCGTCAATTGATCTTTTTAAAAGAAAGCATCTGAATATCAATAATCTATATATTTTAAAAAATACTGTGATCATACAAACATTTCCGAGATGTGGATCACAGCCAATAGAACAATCTCCTAATTTTATTTTGTGCATTACAGGTTTTTTTACAGCATTCTGAACCTTTATGTATTTTCTCCCAGTATTTTTTGCTGAACAGTTCTAAGGCTTTGCTCATGAAAATTAATTTGAGTACTGGGTCATCTCCACATCTAACAGCACACGGCATAGCAAAAGACTAACACAGTCCATGGGGATTAAAAGCTCAATGGAAATAGATCACCTTAGTGGGTTTTAAAATCATATACCTTAGAAAAAAAGGTACAACATAAGCAGCAGCTGTGCAAACTCTTACTTGCTTCACCTCTTGGAAAGAATGCCTTCTGACGTACTCTGTCTGAATCCATTGCTCTGAACCTTTCCTATTTGTTTTCTAGAGAGATAATAATTTTCTGACTTTGTTACATACTGCTTACAGCTGAATGTGAAGAAAAATCTATGGAATTGGTTATATTTCTGTTCTGTGAAACCCCGAAAACTATAGTGTAAAAATTATTTGATTGCCCTTTCTCTTTCCTTGAATAAATTATAAGAGGCTGCTATCCTGCTTCAACTTCCAAAAATAGAACAAGAGCAATCTCAGAACCAGGATCTTAGACAGGGAAAAATCCAGACAAATTACCTTTATTATTTTAAAGCATTGAAAACTTTACCAGGCTATCGTACAATGAAGGGAAATACAGAGATTATGTCCTAGATTTCAGACAAAGGGGAAGAAGGGTGTCAAGTTGACTTTTCAGCTATTTTTTTAAAAAAATTATGCATGTTCAGTGGAAGAACCTGTTTAAATACGTTAAAAGAATTATTTTATATAGTTGACACAGCAGATACAGATTTTGAGATAAGGTTAGCCTTAGGAGAGGATGGTGTAGAACAAGTCCTGAAGTTTAAATCATCCCAGCATAAACAGGGAATGAGTCAAGGAATAACTTTTCTATAGACTTTCCTGAACTTTTCTGCCAGACTCTTAACTCTATTCATTAGAGGTGGACTTTTCCTAGAGGTCTACATAAAAAGGCAGTGAAAGGTTATCTATATAGTATCTTGCTCCATAAGTAGGAAATTAAAGTTTTCTGCGTGGCCAGAAGCTTGTGTCTTTGGAATGGTGCTGTGCGTCCTCTTGCTGTATTCAAGGTCATTCAGTCTTACCTTCTTGAATATTGTGTAACAAAATTTACTAATAAAAAGAAAGGAAGAATTTTGAAAAAGCAGAGTTAAGCTTACACATGAAAATAAACAACAAGAAAAACTCTGCTTGAAATGCACCTGAGAGAACAGAGCACAGCAAATGTCTTGTTAATCTCTGGTTATACAGCTAAACCTACCAAAAAGAGGCAAACACTTGCAAGGCACTTTCTCCACGTTGTTATAATAGGCAGTACCACTTCCCATGATTTAGTTATTTCCAAAGGTTTAGAAAGGATCTTCCTCACAAAGTTAAATAACACAGCCTACGTGTCATATATGAACTACTGAATTAGCTAATGTCTACCTGCCCTGGTCTCATAGAGGTCCCTAGTGATAGATAAAATCAAATCTTTTCTCTGTTTCTGTCTAAAAGAAACTATGAAGTACTGAGATCAGTTGGCCTTTCAAGGTACATTGTTCACTGTATAATTTAGACTATAGGCCTAATCACATGAATAAAAATGCAACCTTAAAAGGTTTTGAAAAAGATTTTAGCTTCTTACAGAATGTAATGTTGAAGTACAGATAAGCACTCTGTGTGGAAGCCCCATTAAGACAATACACGGGTTTGATTTTGCATATATTCTTAGCTGTTCTACAGAACACTGAATTCAATTTAATCCCAAACATGAAAAGCATAACTAAATTAAGCAATGTATTATATTAACACAGATATTTCTGATACTATTTCTTAGCATTTTATGGTAGAATGAGCATTTCCCTGAATAAATGCACATAGTTAATAACGGTATTTAGAAGAAATATATTTAAAGATGTAACAATTTATTTGAAGCAGCCAGGTAAAATGAACTGCTACTCTAATAATATCATCTAAAGGCTGTAATAGTCACGTGGACTGTGTTCCCCTTTCCACTGTGGAACTTTAAGCAAAATACAGGATTGGTTCAGGAGCTGGGCAAAATCGTTTTCAAGTTGTGAAACACCCTTCTTGATCCTGCTTATTTTATCACTTTGAACAAACATTAGCTGAGAACCTGCTCAATGTCCATAAAATAGAGAACTCCCCACAATTATGTTCCAATCCCACTGGCAGGATTCACAAATGGTATACAGTATTTCTCGAGATTATCAGTGTGTGCCTGGGCTTCTGTTTTCGACACACAAGAAAGAAGTCTGAATTCAGAAGGTATTGCCATACTCCTAAATATGCCAAATCCAGTGAAGCTGCAGTATCAATATTTAATACAAATTAGCTGTGCAGAAACAGCTGCTAAAATGGCAGTACTCAGCGACAGAAATTTTGCGCTGCACAACTTCTGCATTTTGGCCCTTTTTACTGGAAGCAAAATGGCTATAAATAGGGATAGTGGGATGATAATATATGTTGCAAAAAATATTCACTGGTTATTTTAAATCCAGCTGGGACACCTTGGGAGATGTATGACATACATCTTTTACACTTCAACACCTCTGTTTTATTAGAAATAGTTTCACTATACAGAAGGAAAGAACAACTGTGAATACATGAACAAGAAGAAACAGAGCCACCAAAGAAATGGAAATTATAAAGGAAATAGGGAAAAAAATTGAAGGTCACAAAAGCTCTAGTTATTGCATTCCTTGTCTGTAAGTAGTGTCATGTACATAGTCAAAGGCATTTACCTCCCAACGAGGGTCTGAGCTGTGCCTACATGAAAAAAAAGTCTCTACTGAATACAGTCTTTGGAGCTCAATGGGCACCCACTTCTGCCTGCTTTGCCATTGGGTCCTAGATCCTACAGGGTCCTTTACTTCAATGTCCTTTATAACACTGTGCCACTGAAAAACTCACCTTTCTTCTCATAACCTTTCTTTGACTTCTGATTGTTTTCCTATGTCATTGCTTTGATTAATCATTTTAAATGATCAGTCACAATT
Source organism: Falco peregrinus (assembly GCF_023634155.1). Taxonomy (NCBI): domain Eukaryota; kingdom Metazoa; phylum Chordata; class Aves; order Falconiformes; family Falconidae; genus Falco; species Falco peregrinus. The sequence goes on along the minus strand of NC_073725.1, from coordinate 40,282,769 downwards.
CGCTAGTGCAGGCAACCAGCTCATTTAACCAACTGTTAACATACTGATTCCTCCTTTCATTTTCTACCCAGTTTACTGCCATATACAATACTTAATGAAGCTCAGCATTCCTTGATAGCTTTTCAATTTTCTTTCTACATAAGCAGCACTTCAAAGCCTTCCTTTGAACATGGAGAGGTGGCTACACCCAAAACTTTTTTTTTTTTTTTTGCATACCTTAAGAGAGAACTATAAAACACATTTTCACTGCAGAAGGCTTTCTTCTTTGCTTGTGCTGCAAACACAATAGATAACATGCTTCTCTACTTCTATCATCTGTTGTATTAATTGTACTCCTTTGTCTGAAGCATTGTTTATTTCAGACTTAATTTATCTATTTATTTAATTTATACCTGTTGTATGTTCAGTTATGACTATATTCTAGATCCTTTGGTGGCTATTATTATTCTTTGTTCAGTTATACTGTGGACAGCTGGAAATGCTTGTACATGGCATAACTCTCTGAAGATTTAGTTGCTTCGTCCTTCTCATCTAAAATAAAAGTTATCCCCAAAGCAGGAAACTAGGATACAATATGACTATTGCTTATAGAAATACTTTGAAATGTCTGAACAAATCCAGAACATTTTATGGAAGAGGTCAATATGGAAGCAAATCCAGTGTCTGTTTTAAAGAAAAGTGTGATCCAGTGTTCTGTACCCACCTGTGCAGCTCAAGTGTGTGAGCACTGGAAACAATTTCTGTTTCTGAACAGCAGTTTCACAGAGAAACCTAACGGGAAAATCTCAGCTGTAGTTCTTTCTCTAGTATTTTCTACCAGCCGCCTTCAACTCCCACATGGGCTCTATTATAATCTCAAGGGATGTGACAGCCCTCATTTCCTATGGAAGCAACTTAAGGACCTTAAGAGGCTCTTGAATTCCATTCCAGCATCTGACTTTGCAACTTGGGAGCACTGGGTGTCACAACTCATGTATCCCTTCCTATGGATTTACTTATCAAATGCTAATGAAAGTAGGCTTGAAACTGAAAACTGAAAAGAGGTAAGCATCCCACAGAACTGATGTTAGAATTATCTCCACTTACCTCTGTGTTTTAGCAACAGATTAGCACAAGATTTGTCTATCTCAATGCACTTGAATTGTAAGAGGATTTCATTTTAAGATAAGATAAAAACCATCACTAGTTTTGATCTTGCAAGGGCATACTTGAATCCAATGCCTTTTCTTTTAAACTATGTAGTGAGTGAATGTAACCTAGTGATTTTCCGAACCTAGCACAAAATTCATGTATTCAGCTTAGCTTTCCCACTGAAACTTTTCACACCTATGAGCACCACCATGCACCACACTGAAAACAGCGTAAGCAAAGACAACAGGATCCCTGCACAGGAATCAAGCTATTTGTCATGCAGACCAAAAAGGATTATTTGAAATAAGGCTGAACCTGAAGAAAAGTATTAGTGTATATTATTCAGATGCTTATACAGGTATCACCTTAGTCAGTATGCTAAGGGTGCTAAGTGGTGTCCATTTCTGAGTCTCACAGACCAAAAAAGTTTGATATCCTATGAAAGCAGTGTCGTTATGAAATACCTGTGATAAGATCACAGTGCACTGTAAATTATCACTCACCAGGTTCCATAATTTCTCCTGTTTCTGCCGTAACTGAACCTATTTGTGAATATTCTTTTTCATTTTGACTTAAATTTTCTCACTCAATTCCAATATAATCATCCTTTCTCTTTTAAAAACCCTATCACTTATTTTCTAGCATAGACTCCATGAATGACAATTGAAGGATATAAAATGCTATAACAATTTTATGCTATTATTTGCCATGATTTCATTGGGCCTACATCTTCTCTATAGCTTTCTTCTTACTTACAGTCCATACTTTCTGCATACTGCTTAATACAAAATAATGGAAAATACTCCTGGATAATGCCAAATTTTCCTGATTTAAAGAAACTCTTTTACACTCTTCTCTGACCGACAAGATTGAAATCTACATATATTTCTGGGACCTGATCACCTCTGTCATTCTGGACTGACACACGCCTTTTATGACCTCTATTTTCTTTAACAGCCTAGTTTTATGCAACCATAATTAAAATCTCATCCTCTTTTCACACATCCTTTGGCAACCTACTTATAATTAGCTACCTTCTCTTCATGACTTTTTCTTTTCTAATTCTCTTTCCTTAGTACTTCCCTCATTCTGTTCTCTGTGTTCACCATTTGTTGATGTCTGCCTAATCACTTATTCTCATTAGAAATACAGTCATCATTTAGTTTTGGAACCTTGTCCAAGATTCAACCTCATCTATCAGTCCCTATCCCTCATGAAAATTGAAAGCCTTCTTAAAGGCATGAAGTTTATTATTTGATATAATGTATCATTTATCCATTAATTCGATTGAAAGTTTCATTCCTGTTTAACTAGAAGCTCTTTAAAGTCTTGCTACCAAAGCATCACAAGGTATATGATGATACTATGAAGTTGAGGTGAAATTTCTAAGGGCATTAAGGCTGAGATCTTGAATGGTTTTGCTCTTGATTTCTAAAGGCTACAGACTTCAGGTGGCCACCACAGCCTTGCTCAACAACCTCTTTTCTTGCCATGGCAGATAGATTTCTTTATTTTCCCTGCACAATGGGGACCTTCAAACAGGCAGTGTCAAACACAGAAACTAGCTAAGGCCTTGGAAGTTAAATGTAGCAGAGGACAGACCAGATTTAGTGCACAGAGGCAAATACTGTGGTGCAGCTGGGCTCAGTGAGTTTTGAAACAGTTCATGAGCAAATCATGTCTCCAGTCAGAAGAGAAAATACCTTTGATCTGTGAACATGTCAAAGACAGGCTGTCAGGTGGAGCTATATTGCAGGAGGAAAAATAAAACAAAAAGTAGATTTTAGCTGTGGGAGGAAAGAAGTCTACTGCATCAGAGTTTCCACACTCTTGTCAGTTGTTCCACTACACTAATTGTCTCTTAGTGTCCTACTACTATTAAATAAACTCCTCAGAAAGAAGAATGGCACATAGGAGAGTTGGATGTTTTGGGCCTAATTCTGTTATGTTAAGTGTCTATAGTATTACTGTGCCTTCAGGGCTCCACATATATGAACAAGACAAGGCCTCATTGACCTTAAAAGGAAGGTTTTATTCCAGTTCTGTTCCCAGTGCTGCACAAAGATAGCAGAAAGATATGTCGTAAATGGTTGTGGATATGCATAGCTGAAGTACATCCACAGTGTCTGTTGTAACACTCATCTGCAAGAACAGATTATATATAATGGAACAAATGCTGAATGTTTCTAGAGAGGATGAATTTCTGTTTGTCTAGCAGCCCAATGAGTAATGATACTCGTGGAAGCTTGAGAATCTGTGAAAGAGCGTGTAGCAGTTACTGTAACACAGTGAATTAGGGCTGCTGGAGCAGTACTTGGTCTTGAAGTGGGGAAGGAAGCCTTTAAGATGACATATAAAGAGCAACCCGAAATGGCCTGGGAACTAAAGATCTCAGAAGACAGCAGATGGCATGAAAGACTGAAAGTTACTAACCGACAAATGAGGAGGAAATGTTTTCATAACAATATTTAATTGAAAGTCTGTTCAAGACGAATCCAGAAAGCTTTCAGAGTTATTATCATGGTTTCTCTAGCATTTCTACATCAAGTAAATCTGAACACCTAAATGTTTGGATAGTAACACTTAAAACCTAGAAGCCAGCTAGTAAAGAGAGCCTCAAAATCCTTTCTTATCTGGTCCTATTTAACACCTGGGAAGAAAAGGATTCTAACACCTACAACAATAAAGCAACTGTCATAAACATAATGTGAAAAAGAAATTAGTTTTGTAGTGAAGCCTCAGGCAGGCTAGCACGACCTTGATTTTGAATGAAAACCTGAGAGTCAGTTGTACCAGCACAGGATCTGAGATGTATGATCTCCATGGACAACTCTGGGATGAAGATCAGATAATCCTATACATGAGCAGTAACACCAACCATACAGAAGTCAAGGTGGTTTATGGGTCCAAATCAGAGAGATCCCATCATATTTATTATATTTCTTCCCCAAAAGAAAAAATGGAATAGGAAGAACCCACGAAAACCTCTCCATGTGAAGTGGTGGAGCTATGCTGGAGATAACTACTAGATGGATTCGAAGAGAAAAAAGGAATAGGAATACAGGAATGCAGCAGACAGAACAATCTGTAGCTAAAGAATAAGATCTGAAAAGAGGAATCTAACATCAATTTTTGCTTTGACTAAATAAAGCATTCCTGGATTCCCAGTAGGGTGGGACAATGACAATTGCACAATGTGTATCCTCAAATTGATATTGTGAAATCCAATGAAAACATTGAAGACGCTATTTAATAAATCAAAATAGGGCTGTTCCATACAGCTGCACAATAGCACAAATAAAACTTCTAGCTACAGACAAGAAAAATGACTGTGTGACAACTCAGTAATATTAATGGCCTGATAACCTTAAAAAATTAAGACTTCGCGCTAAAAGTGATATAAAAAATCCTGCATCAATTTGTTAAAGATAAATCATGCCAGATTCCTTCTTCAATATGATAACTGATTTTTAAGAACATATGACCAAAGTTGACTCCAACAAATTTTTGTATGTTCGTTCTATGAGAAATCACCAGTTGAAATAAAGATAGGGAATTGACTATAAGAATTGAAGACATGTAAGAAACTGACTGAAAATAAAACAATGAGTTGCTCTGAAAAGGACACTTGTCAGTGTAGTGCAGGGGTCCTCAAACTACGGCCCAAGGGCCGGATACAGACCCCCAGGGTCCTCAATCCGGCCCCCTGTATTTACAGACACACACACCCCCCGCCGGGGGTTGGGGGTGGAAACCAAGCAGCCGCAGATGACTGCCTGCCACTGCATCCGTGCGCTGGCCCCCTGGTTAAAAAGTTTGGGGATCCCTGGTGTAGTGGAATTCTTCAATAAACAGTCACCATTAATGATCACAACATGGTAACATTTTCTGATGGTACAATAATTGAAAACACGATATTGTTGGTTGACTGGAATCTTACACAGGAAATTTCTTACAAGAAATTACATACTAGGAAACTAATAGAATTTATATAGAACAAGGTGCAATGACCCACAGTCAGGACATAAGTATTTCTGCCATAACCTGGGAGATCATCGGTACTAACAAGGAAGGAAAAGAATAAGGGTCTTAAACTGTTGGTCAGTTTTAGACTGAGGGTGTGCCTCCTCATGGAAAGCACAGGTATGATCCTAGGTTACATCAGATGGAACCAGCATTCCTGTGGGAGTATGTAAAATTACCGCTACTTTACAAGGTGTCACTGAGAACTTATCTAGGTGGACACCTTTCTTTTCAAAAAACATAAACTCAAACTAGAATGATGCTGAGATGATTAAGATGCTAGAGAAAAGAGTACTACTAGAGAACACTATAAGGATTTGGCCAGTTTAGCTTAGCAAAATGAAAGTTAAGAGTAAATAAGATGGGTCTACATCAGAAGGATAAACACCAGAAAAAAGAATAATAAACATGGACAAAAGGCAACAAAGGCAGTGGAATAAATGGATAAAAATTGATTATAAAAAGAAATGGCTAGGAAATTAGGTCAGATTCTTGCCTACAGAAGAGTGATGGTTAAGTTCAGAATTCAAAACATACCTTTCAGATCAATTTTGGGCCAAAGATATGAGGATACAACTACTTGTCTTTGGATAGTGGCTGCCCACTTCATGTAATCTTGGGGAGCATATTGCACTTATGTTATCTAACGGTCACTGTGCCCACAAATAAGAATTTTGTCTCCACACAGACAACAGATTAAGCCCTTGAGATACAGAAAGGAAGTCTTTACATTTGAAACACACACATGACATTTCAAGAAACTTATGTTTTAAAAATTCTGGCACTTACTTCAGGCTCCTCTAATTCTTAGACCCAGTTAGAACTTACCAGCAAGTCCTCTGCTTTCTCAGTATTTACACCTAAAAGATACTAATGCACCAGGAGAATTACTGGCAAAATTTATGGGATTAAGATTCAATTTCTGTTCCATTTACAGAGTACTTTGTGGACCTGCTAGCCATTCCTTGGGTGTTAACCAAGGTAATTTCTTTAGCCTGATCAATAAAGTGTCTGTCATATATTTCAAAAATATCATGTTCACATCCTGCTGGAGTTGTATTTTCACTAAAAATTCTTTACTTATTTCTTTCTCTCAGTGTCAAAGGGTTGTCAACATACGCATTTATTATTTATTAAACATTTTCAGCCTTCCTCTGTTTTTAGCTTTGTTTTTTTAATCAAATCAAACAAATTGTGTCAACACAAGAAAAAAGCATTAAACATGAGAACAGATGAAAATAATCTCTCAGTGACTGGATGCCCTCTGTACTGATTAATATGACACACACTAAAACAAACAAAAACATACAGCAATTAAAGTCAGAGAGAAAAATGTGCAGAGTGAAGAAGAGGGAAAGAAAAAGAAAAGGGAAGGAGACACATGGACTTAACCCCAGCTGTTTGTCTAAGTCTCCAACTATGAAATCCATTTAACTGATTCAAAGGGACTAAGACCCCTTAACAATTGCTGTTCATTCAGTATTATTCTTTGTCACATCCTGCAACCACCAAAAATTTAGTAACTGCCTGTTCTACGCCATATAGAGACACCATTCATTAAGGTCAACAAGGTATATTATGATTACACTGATATCACACCAGAACTTTGGAAGACAGGACATGAACAAAAACCTACACAGTACTGCTTCCCCTACACCAGGGGTCCTCAAACTACGTCCCGCGGGCCGGATACGGCCCCCCAGGGTCCTCAATCCGGCCCCCGGTATTTACAGACCCCCCTGCCGGGGGTTGGGGGGGGAAACCAAGCAGCGGCAGATGACTGCCTGCCACTGCATCCGCGCGCCGGCCCCCTGGTTAAAGAGTTTGGGACCCCCGCCCTACACCTTCAACATCAGTCAGTGGTTCAACTTTTATGTCATAAGGCCCCTGAAGTGCCAAGGCATTGAAAGATTATTTCTGTTAAAACTGAATGATACATATATATATATATATGATGGTCAAAGATTGCTCCTTTAATCTCATATGTTGCTCTTTTTCATTCTAAGTGAGCAAGAGGTTTCTTCCTAATCCTCATTACATTTGTTAACTTTGTATGTGTCTCTGTATACACATGCATGTGTACATGTGTGTATGAATAATCCATATGTGTCTATATATATGATTTTATAATATATAAAATGATTCTGATATAAATATATTGATATAATTTTATAATACTTGTCTGTGTAAACTTTGGTGTTTCAGTGGAAACTTACACTGTAGTTGGCAGTCTCTGCATACATAGTATCACTTTCCGTAACGAGAGGATTTAGGTGTTTCAATGACATAAAAATTTGGGGGCTTTATTCTGATGTAAGTGATATATCTAAACATATCGCCTTATTTCAGTACATGCTAGACTTCTTGGCAGCTCAAGATAGGTGGAATCCAGGCCTCAGTTACTAACTGAGACATATTTTTGGAGGTGTATACATATATGTGTGGCAGCCAGTCTTTTCTCAACCTTTCCCTTCAATTCTTAACTTGAAACTTTCTCCATATGGGAGGAAACCTAAACTGATGTTGATACATTAATCAGGCCTTTATCTGACAGGTTCAATGAATACTACAGATTAACTAAACATTCCGAGTTCAGAACCACAGTATAAATAATGGGACTCAAGCATATAGGCATTGCATTTGTGATAGAAAGTAGACGTTGTATAGCCTGGTTTATTTATAAATGGGGTACTTCCAGAGCTTTAGAAGCCAAATACTGTCAGACAAGCAGATAAGGGCAAAAAGGCAGTTCCCATTTTTAAGGGTATCCCTGATTTTCTGAAATTAGTGTTGAGGTAGAAATCTCCCTGAGCCCTTACTTAATCTCAGTAGAAATACTGATTTCCATCTTTCTTTTCTCAGTCTGAAAGACACTCATTTAACTAATTCTCAGTTAGTGTTTGGTGTAATAATGGCATTGATTTAGCAGGCTGGTTTTGACTGGGGTAGAGATAATTTTCTTCATAGTAGCTAGTATGGGGCTATGTTTTGAATTTGCATTGGAAACAGTGTTGATAATTCAGGGACATTTCAGTTATTGTTGAGTAGTGCTTGAGTGGGGCAGCCACAAAACACCGTAACTCCATCCATCTCCCCCTTCTTTCTTCTTCCCCCAGCTTTACATGCTGAGTACAGTGCCATATGGTATGGGGTATCCCTTCAGTCAGCTGGGATGTATCCCCTCCCAACCTCTTGTGCACCCCCAGCCCACCCGCTGGTGAGGTGGGGTGAGAAGCAGAAAAGGCGAAAAGGCCCTGACTGTGCCTCTTTAATGAGAAAGATTCTGAAATCTAATTATCTATTATTTGCCTTAGTGAGGGGTCAGTATATGACAATTTAATCTGATTCTTAAAAGGGACGTTAAATCCCTTTCCTTCAAGGGTTAGGAAAAAAATTCCCAAGCAACCCAATCTTTTTTCAGTGTCCAGCAGCCATGCTACCATGCATTCCTTCAAGCACAATTACATTTATGAGTTGTCTGCCTCTTGCCAAGATTGAATAAATCTGACCTGATTTACGTGTCTAATTAGAGTAATAAGAGGCTGGGGGTTTTTTCATCTTACAAGCCAACAGCTCTGGCAAGAACCTTTGTGTCACAATACATCAAGTAAATTGAGCAGTAATTTGTGCCATTCACAGATAGATTCCAAACTTCTGTAATGAAGGTTCTTCAGCTTTCTTAATTGTTACACCTCTGTAGTAAATTCTGGTTTTGCTTGCCAAAATGTCTTTGCCTGTGGAGGACTGACACGTACGATGGCTAATACTAGCCAATGGGTTCATTGTTTGTATTAGCACTCATTCAACATTGGTGTTTGCAACAATATAACCCTTCCTTAATCTAATTTTAACACTTTTTGTTTCAAAAAATTCCAGGTTGAAAAGTAGAGATTCACAAAATCTGAGCCTATCTGTAGATACTTTGTAAAGTAATGCCAAATGTTTTGAATCCATGGGAACCTCCACAAATAATTCAGGCTGCACAAAGTTTGTGTTCTATGGTTGCAAAGACTGAATTAAAGACTTTCACGTGGGGGGTGAGGGGTGGGGTGGGGTGAGAGGGTGTTGCAAAAGAAGAGTTGAAAGCTACTACCAAACAGAACTTTCTGATTTAGGCATGGTGACAGGCCAAATCCCCAGTCTTATTTGAGATTAAGAGACAAATTATCTCCTGTAGCTTGACTCTACTCCAATCCAATTGATCCTAAGGTCAAGTAAACCGGACGAAAAATTCTTGAAGGAACTTGATCCATTCCACACATTTAGTGGTGATACATCTCCGTGGCTTGCTGCCTTTAGGGCAGTTGTTCACTGGACCAATTTCTGTATTTAATAGCCTACAGACTATATCTTGCAGTTTACCAGGAAAGCACACATGTGTCTTGAAAACATGACTTTGTGTGCACGTTGTCCCAAAAAGCTGCTTCACACAGATTCTTTTTACTTTCAAAGAGACAAATGGGCAAAATGCCCAAATTCTCAGCTTTACCCCAACTTCTCCCATAATACTATGCGAGTATTAAAGGTTAAAGCACAATAAAAGATAGTTTATGAAGCTAAAATTCACACAATTAATTACAAACCTGTAAACTGCACTGCAAATAGTAAATGCATTTTAGAATGCATACTTAAAATTTAACAGCAATGCTTTTTCCTTAGGTGCTCTAGAAATTCTTGTTGCAAAAGCTAAGGGTGCAAAATTCATCAAATTACTCCATCTGCTGGGTGATTCCCTCCAATCCTGGATGATTTCTCTTAGACTGTGTATTCCTGTCCCTTTTTAATGCAAATGAAACATTCAAAGCTTGATCAGTGTCCTTTCAAAGCAAATGAAATATTCAGGATTTGCCTTTGATATTCAAAGCACTTCCCTGGAATCATGACTCCCTCTTTTCTCTCTCCATTTACAGTTTAAGAAGACCTTTATATTGCAATTTTAACATATTCTTTCTTCCACAGAAGGCACAAGACAAATGTTTTAACACTTTCTTGACTTTACTAGCCTTCCTATGTTGCACATCATAAAAAGTATGAATTACACAACAATTTGGCTAAGCTTATGGTTTCTGGTGCGTTGCTGTTTTCCTATGGAGAGGATTCATGACTTGTTAGAAACACAGATGTCCTACTCTGCAACAGAGTATTCAGACTCTGTGGCTGCCTCCCACCCTTCATACATCCTAACCCTCCTGAATAGTCTTTCCTGGACCCTAAACTCAACTGTGCTACACAAGATACTGTGGCAACTCTACTTCTTCATGAGTCAGTGTCCTCCGGTATGTTGTATCCAGTCATGCTCATCCAGTATTCATTGAGGGCTGCCCCATATACCCCTTTTTCAGGATTTGTCTGCAGGTATGAAATTTTCGGTACAGCCTTCTCTCTTTCATGTTGTTCATGTCCTTTTCTGAACATCAGTATTGCCACCCATCTGCATCCCTGTTCCTCAGGTTTTGGTGTTAGGTCTCAGAAATGACATTTCATACCCAAATGTCTCCTTTGATGCTCCCATTTAGGGATAATTTTCATCCTGTAGAATCTGCAAACACTTAGCTTCATTGTCTCCTCCCTTTAGTAAGTTGCCTTCAGTCCTTGCCTCCGAGGTATCATCATCATTCTTTCTAGCACATTTATTCAAAGATGGGAGCAACCCTTCCTCCACAGTCCCTCCTAGGTGGGCTGTGTTCTGGTTGCTGGGTTTATTGCTAGGAGCTTGTCTATTAAGCATTTGGTGTAGGCTAATTCTGATTCCCCTTTATCTTTCATGATCATCCATGCACCAGCAGAAACTGAAAGCAGGACGAGTGTGTCACATCCTCTGCTACAAAACCACCTTCTCAGTCATGACACATAGTCCCAAAACACAAACAGCAACGAAATAATGCAGACAGAGTCACTCTCTTGTTAGGAACAAAACTTTCTCTGCTTGCATTCCAAGTACATTCCAGGCAAGCAAGCTCTTGGTCTCGTTTTCTACTCTCTTTTCTGGCTTCTTTGCACAATAAACCATCAGTAGCCTGCTAGAAATGTGAATGCTGGCCTACTAATAAACAGTTGTTTGGAGATATACTTACCTTGTTTAACAGAAACTACCCTTCAGCACAGACTCGGAAAACACATTGTGAACTCTTTTGCATTGACACCATCTATTATACACATCATATGTCTGTATTCAACCTGATTACACTTTTGTTTTATTCATGATGTTGAGCTAGTGCATCAGTAAATAAAAATATACCTCTAAAGAATCAACTGTGAAAACTGGAAAGTACATGTTCCTATATTAAATAATCACAATCTACATATATCCTAGTTTATGTGAAGGCTTTGAGAGGATGTAGCTCTAAGATCAAGGTCTTTGTGGTCTCCGATATGTTTCCCTGGAATTCCAATTTTTGCAGGTCAGTGCCTAGTCTACTGGAAAAGTAAAATGCAATAAGCAAAAATGTTTGCAGTCTTGAATCAGGATTAGGCAAGCTAACAACCAGAATTTCCATTCTGGAAGTTCAATTGACCCTAGTGGGTGAGAATTAAGAGCAGGCCAACATGGGTGACACTGTTGTGGGTATTTACTACAGGCCACCTGGTCAGGAAGAAGTCAATGAGGCCTTCTATAGCCAACTGGAAGTAGTCTCATGATCACAGGTCCTGGCTCTCATGCGGTACTCCAATCACCCTGGTATCTTCTAGAAGGACAACACACAGTCAAGGAGGTACCTGCAGAGCACTGGATAGCTTTTCGCACACATGGTGGAGGAGCCAATAAGGCAAGATGGGCTGCTGGACCTTGTACTCACAAACAAAGAAGGACTGGTTGGGGATGTGAAGGCTGGGGGCAGCCTTGGCCACAGTGACCGTGAGATGGTGGAGTTCAGGATCATGCATCAAGGAAGCAGGGCAATAAGTAGGATTGCAACCCTGGCCTTCAGGAGAGCTAACTTTGGCCTCTTCAAGGACCTACTTGGAGGAGTCCCATGGGTTAGGGCACTAGAAAGTAGGGAGGTCCAAGACAGCTGGCTGATATTCAAGCATCACTTCCTCCAAGCTCAAGATTGGTGCATCTCTGTGAGTAAGAATAAAGCAAATGGGAAAGACCACCTGCATGGGCGAGCAAGGAGCTTCTGGCAAAACTCAAACAGACGAAGGAGGTTTACAAAATGTGGAAGAAGGGACAGGCCAGTTGGGAGGAATATAGGAACATTGTCAGAGTATGCGAGCATGTGACAAGGAAGGGTAAGGTCCCCTTGGAACTGATTTTGGCAAAGGTTGTCAAGGACAACAAGAAGAGCTTCTTAAAGTTCATCAGTAGCAGAAGGAAGGCTAGGGAAAACGTGGGCCTGCTTCTGAATGAGGTGGGTGCCCTGGTGATGAAGGACACAGAGAAGGCGGAGTTACTGAGTGCCTTCTTTGCTTCAGTCTTTACTGCTAAAGGCTCGCCCTCAGGAATTGCAGACCCTGGAGGCAAGAGAGAATGTCTGGAGAAAGGACGACTTTACCTTGGTCAAGGAGGATCAGGTTAAAGTTCATTTAGGCAAATTTGACACCACAAATCTATAGACCTCAACGGGATGTGCCCCTGATTGCTGAGGGAGCTGGCAGATGTTATTACTAAGTTACTCTCCATCATCTTAGAATCATAGAATTATTTAGGTTGGAAAAGACATTTGAGATCATCAGTTCCAACCATTAACCCAGGACTGCCAAGGCCACCACTAAACCGTGTTGCTATGCACCACATCTATGGTTTTTTTAAATCCCTCCAGAGATTGGTGATTCTACTACCACCCTGGGCAGCCTGTTCCAATGCTTCAACACCCTTTCAGTGAAAAAAAAATACCCTAATATCCAATCTAAACCTCCCCTGGCACAACTTGAGGCCATTTCCTCTTGTCCTGTCACTTGTTATCTGTGAGAAGAGACCTACCCCTACCTGCTTACCACCTCCTTTCAGGTAGTTGTAGAGATCAATAAGGTCTTCCCTGAGTCTTTTCTTCTCCAGGCTAAACCCCAGTTCCCTCAGCTGCTCCTCATAAGACTGTTCTAGAACCTTCCCTAGCTACATTACCCTTCTCTGGACACACTTTTTGAAAGGTCACGGAGAACATGAGAGGTGCTCGAGGACTGAAGGAAAGCCAATGTCACTTTAGCTTCCAAACAGGGCAAGAAGGAGGAGCCAGGAAACTACAGGCCAGTCAGCCTCACCTCCATCCCTGGAAAGGTGATGGAGCAGCTCATCCTGGAAGTCATTTCTAAGCATGTGAAGGAAAAGAAGGTTATCAAGAGTGGTCAGCATGGATTCAGCAATGAGAAATCATGCTTGCACCAATGTAATAGCCCTCTGTGATAGAATGACTGGCTAGATAGGTGAGGGGAGACCAGTGGGTGTCGTCTACTTTTGACTTCAGCAAGGCTTTTGACACTGTCTCCTGTAACTTCCTCATAGGTAAGCTCAGGAAGTGTGGGTTAGACATGTGGACAATGAGGTGGATTGAGAACTGGCTGAATGGCAGAGCCCAAAGGGTTGTGATCAGTGGCCCAGAGCCTGGCTGGAGGCCTGTAGCTAGTGGTGTTCCCCAGGGGTCGGTGCTGGGTCCAGTCTTGTCCAACTTATTCATCAATGACCTGGATGAGGGGATAGGGTGCACCCTCAGTGATTTTGCTGATGATACAAAACAGGAAGGAGTGGCTGATGCACCAGAAGGCTGCACTGACATTCAGCGAGACATGGACAGCCTGGAGAACTGGACAGAGATGAACTTAATGAAGTTCAACAAAGGCAAGTGTAAGGTCCTACATCTGGGGAGGAACAACTACATGCACCAGTACAGGCCAGGGGTTGGCCTGTTGGAAGGCAGCTCTGTGGAGAAAGACCTGGGAGCTGTGGTGGACAGCAAGGTGCCCATGAGCCACCAGGGTGTCCTTGGGGCCAAGAAGGCCAGTGGGATCCTGGGGTGCATTGGGAGGAGCGTGGCCACCAGGTCGAGGGAGATGATCCTGCCCCCTGTGCTCTGCCCTGGTGAGGCCACATCTAGAGTGCTGGGGCCAGTTCTGGGCTCCCCAGTTCAAGAGAGACAGGGAGCTACTGGAGGGCTATGGAGAGGATTAGGGGACTGGAGCATCTCTCTTATGAGGGAAGGCTGAGAGAGCTGGGCCTGCTTAGCCTGGAAAAGAGGACTGAGAGGGGATCTTACCTATGCATGCAAATATCTCAAGGGTGGGTGTCAAGAGGCTGGGGACTGGCTCTTTTCAGTGGTGCCCAGTGACAGGACAAGGGGCAACAGAAACAAATGAGTATGGGGAAATCGTTACTTTGAGGGTGACAGAGCACTGGAACAGGCTGCCCAGAAAGGTTGTGAAGTCTCTTTCTCTGGAGACATTCAAAACCCACCTGGACATGATCCTGTGCAACCTGCTCTAGGTGAACCTGATTTAGCAGGGGGTTTGGACTAGATAATCTCCAGAGGTCCCTTCCAACCCCAACCATTCTGTGATACTGTAAAGAAAGACAACTGCTAAGTGCAGACATGTAAGGAAGCTGCTGAAGGTTATCAGTTTTACTAATAAAATAACAGCATCATTGGCTCTTGGGCTTGAAACTGCCTTAGTGAATGCCTAGGTTTCTTTGACATTGAGTTACACCACCACCAGATTTTCCAGCCAGCACTGGTGGAATGAGGCATCCTATCATGCTTGGTCTCAGTTCAACTAAGCAAGGTATCAGGCATCTCCTGATCTTTCTGTGCTGCTTTTGCATGCAAGTGTTGAAAAGGCTCCCATTTCAGGCCATGTTTGCTATGGCTGTACTAAAGACTGCACTAGATAAGAGTCACCTTATCTTTCTATGGGTTTCCAGAGGGAAAAGAGTGACCAGTTTCAAAACCCCACAAAGGCAAGTGATCCAGCACACAGATATGGTCTATCCCTGATCTTCACAAACATTTTTGTCACTTATTGTCTTTATGAGGTTGAGATCAACACTCACATATGGAAGATCTTGGTCAATGTTTCTCTACAAAGAGTTCTGTGCAGCTGATGCTGTGGATCACAGTACTTCAGGGAGGAAAGAAATGCAGAGCACAGATAAGAAACTGAATGAATATCCCTTCCTACCAACCCACCTAGAGCAAATTAAAACTGCCCTCCCATTTTGCAAGCCACAGAGTGAGACAGAATCATTTCTATTGCCTTGAAATGAATCCCCTTAGCACTCAGCTCGAGTAGCACAACAATATGTAATTTATATCTGTTAGCACAAGCTTGAGTTAGCACAGCTCAAGGACTCAAGCAGATAAAAGTTTCTGACAGGACCAATGGGCAAGAGAGTGCCCTTGTTCAGGTAAAGATATTCCTACATTTCCATGCACCCGAAGAAGGGATAGAAGAGACTTATTATGGGGAAAGGAATGGGGGAAATTAAGGCAGGAAAGACACAGGGCAGATGCAATGATGGCATTTACATAAGAATTTGGCACATTGCTTCCTACACTCTAATAAGGATGGCACCTATTCAGTAGTGGTATTTCTATTACTTACTGTAACCAGTCTATTACATTCTAGGCACATATCAACAACCTGCTGAATTCTTACTGTAAGACTCAACATTTTGTGTAGCTTCCCAAGCAAAATTATGCAGAAATAATCTGTCTGCAAGAAAGACTGAAGAGAGCATACCAAGTTCACGTAACAATACCTTTAGCAAGCCTTTGCAACACTTCTTATGATGCATAGTGTATGAAATTACATCTAAAACAGGCTTAGATACAACAAGCATGTCAAATATTAAGATAATACCATATGAATTCTTCATTGAAATAAGTATAATAATCTGTAATAAAGGGTCCTTGCCAGACCAGTTAAAGAAGAAGATACTGAACTAAGATACTGAAGTATCTACAGTGTCTTTATTCTCATTTTGTCACAGGAAATTTGCATAATTGCTTGAAAACACTATCAATGAGACAAAATAATGCCATGCCTCTTCTTTGCCTTCTTTTTATCTAGTTTAGGTGGAGTAAAAAGCTTTCATTAATACTTACTGATTGCCATGTTTGAGAAATTCAAAGGACACATGAAACTTAAATGCCTCATGCTTTTATGTGTAGAGATATGCTTGTATTTATGTAGCACCCAAGTTTCTTATACATATGTAACTATTCCTGACTCAAATCTACAAAGGCTTTGAAAAACATGTCCTGAAGGGATGCATTCCAACCCTTTCACATCATCAATATATTTACTCAGAAGAAGATCAAGTACATTACATGTGAGCGAGACGTCTGTTCCTGGAAAGGTCAGTATCTCCAACCTTGTTAGGGGATCATCTTAGGAGTATTGGACACTGATGTGTTTGTGCCTCACTGGTCCATCTGCCCGTGACTACAGGGGAGGATTCAAGCAGTTCAGCCTAAATATGAGTATTATTGTATTAGTGTGAACTCATCAGTTAACATAGTCAAACAAAGCCGGATTAAGTAATAACAGTAATTGAAAAGAAGATCATTGAGGATCTTCAGAGAGAAGGTAGCTATGGAGGATTGACTGATGAGCTTACAAACTAAATAATTAGCCCAATTTCACACCCTCACCTGACACAGAAGTATCTCACACCCACCTGACAGCAGGGTAACACTGCATCTGGGTGAAAAGGAGACTTGGCATTGGGTAGAAGAGGTGTAGGAGAATGTTTTCTAGTTTGTACAAAGTGCAGTATCCAGTGGCAGCTCTATGTTGTCTCAATTGGTTTGCCTGCTTGGGCAGCATAAAAATAAAGAGGGAAATAAAAGAAGCAAAGAGTCACTGTGGCCTCAGGGTGTCAAAGGGTGCTCTTTGTACACTCTCCTGGCAAAACCACTTGTACTTCACTAGAAAAAAAAAATATTTCTGCAATTAGGTAGTATGTGAGTGCATCAGGATACATCAAGTATCGCTATTCAGATGTTCTGTGTCTACTTCTTGCTGTCATTCATGCATACTGTATGGTCTCCAAATGCTGTCTTATCACCAGCACATCAATCTTCCCAATTCCAAGATAATGTAACTAAACTTCTGAAAGTCAATTACTGTGTTCTGCAAAAAACTATTATTCAGGAATTGGGCTTCATTGCAGAAATAAAAGCTCTTCAGAACTGCTGCTTGATAAAGCACTGCAATACTCATATAGTTTTCCAGTTTCCTTTTAGGTAGAATCTTTTAAGTACACCTTTCCCTAGTGGAATCCTTTAAGGTTAATTTCCTCATCAAAATGTGGCCTAATTGCATAAGAGGCTCTTTAATGCAATGAACAATTAGTAGTATTCAGTGTGTTTGTCTCAAAACAGCAGAAGTCAACAGCCTTACAGATTTCAGATATACAAATCAATGGAACCATCTGAAAACTAAGAGCTTGATTTATATTAATCTAACAACAAATAAGAGTTTTGTTCATATTTTGAGCAAAATGCATTTGAAAAGAACACATCACTTCCCACTTAGAAGTTGTATGTTCTTTTTATTTTGTTCTTTACCACTACCTCCCATTGTGTAAGAACCAAAAAGTTTTCAATAGGGAGAAAGGTGAAGCCTGCTTTAAGCTCTCTACATGAAGCCTTATATCAAGGGTACAAGAAAGAACACAAGAAATTGGACAAAAGTACTTAGCAATTGTTTAAAGCAGCATTAAATGTTAATAAAATTGCAGCATTTTGAGAAAAATGTAGATGCTCCTGTTGGCAAGGAGGGATCCAGCTAAGATAAGCTCTGTATAAAAGTACCTTCTTTTCATTAAATGTTTGTAATTGGCAGCTCTAAATTGTTCTTTCTTTATCCCCCCTATATGCCGTTTTCTTGGTTACAACATTACTGGCTGCTAATTTTATTTTTGTCCTGTGATAATGTATAAAAGTTACTGTGAAACTAATGTGAACATACTGCGAGTTTAATGTGCATCTCTTGCTGTTATTAGATAGGGCTGTAGGGCAGGCCTGCTTGGGTTTACTACACGGGTATGTTTTATTATCTAACAAACACAGCTAAAGCTGATAACAGCTTTAGATAAATATCTAATTGAAGATATTTTTCTGTCTGCAGGGGAAAGTAGAAAACATTCACTATGTACACTGAGAGGGAAATAAACAGCATGAACTAAGGAGGATGACCTGAAAAGAGATGTGTTTTGTACACAACAGGACAAGCTAAGTCAGTCATCAGTCCTTTGCATAACAGGACTTACAGACAGAGACAAAATATATTATCCAAAGATTTATTCAGATCAACCACTACCCGGAGTTTCTCTGTGTCCCAGTTTGAAGCTTTAACAGACACAGATAGCATTACCACCCCCTGACTGGTCTCCAGCTGTTTCACAAAAGCTACATTTAGTTTGCCGATTCTCTGTCCTTTCAAGTTCCCAGTCCTAGGCACAATTTACAGCATAGTCAAGTTCCTTATCACGGCTAGATCCAGGCATGCATCTAGTCAATCCTCAGCACTGCAGCTTTCACGTAGGGGAAATCCAGGCCTGCTGGCCAAATGGACATTCTCAGCTAAGCGTAATAGCCAGTGCTGACTCTTGGCATGACCGATGCTGATACTGTGTATGTGGACTAGGGAAAATCTTGCCCTCAGCACAAGTTTCACGTGGTCTAAGGAAAGCTGTGTCTGAAATGATAACCAAACTCTCAGTATAAAGTGCAGTATTAGTCTAACGCTCATGGGACCTTCTACGTTCCATAATATTTTGAAAATCAGGACACCCACATAGGACTTAAAGAACCATGCTTTAAATTAGAAATTTTGATATGTTTGGAACGAAAAGGGGTGTTCCTCATGAGTAAGGTTAAGGGCAATATTTAGTTGGGTACCCAGTTCCCAAAGAAATTCACTAATATTTGAGCACCAGTGTCTTTTTGACATTTCAACTTATGGATAAGATACATATATATAAAAGATATAGATACAAGAAGTAGCTCTAAAAAATCACAGACTGCGTTCCTGTTCCTGAAACACTCTATATTAATTTTCCTGGTTTAATTTATATTTTTTTCCACTACAAGAAAGTCCTTCCCTCTCCATTCAAATGTGAAAAATATATCTGTTTTCATCCACAGAAATTTCTTTCCAGTTGACTGGACTTCTTTATCCACTATATACACCAACAGAAGAATTTCAGATCACCAGTGACCTCATCCAAAAACTTTAAATGAAGGAGTTACTTCAAGTTTATGTGGAACAATAGCAATGCAACCAAATGCTTCTTCATCTTTTTCAGTTGGAGGCCTGGTTAATATTTCTGGAAAAAAAAATCCCCAGATACTATATCCTACTATTCTTTGGCAGCTGGGAAAGAAATTGGTTGTTTTAATGTTTACCAATAGTTATTCTACTGTTAGAACTCTAAAGGATATTTTTTAGAAATACTGCTTATCATCTGCAGCCTACCTTCCAGCAGGCAGCAGGTCCCTGCACTACTAATTGTAACACACAAAAGGAAAGGCTTTTTAAAAATACTTCTTGAATTTAGGATAATTTTCTGAATATGATATTTTGTGTATTATCCAAAACACAGTATTTTGTCTTTCTTTTTTTGTTAGTTCCCAGCACCCAGCTATATTTTCCAAAGCGTATCAAAGCCTTTTACATATGCTTTAAGTAGATTACAGTTTTGCAAGGCAGAAAAGGAACCAGAAGCCAAAGCAGGTCCCACTGTCTTGATCTAGTCTAATCTAGGTAACACAAGAAGACTGTACCCAATCATCAAACAAACAAAAAGGGACTTACTCTGCTCTTGACATAAGTCCCATTTGCTGCAAGGATGCTCTCAGGAACATAGTAGCATTTTATCAATTCCACAGATTAATTTGAGCTCACCTCAGCACTGAGTTTCCTCATGATGGGGAGAACCAACTGCTTTGTCTCCTTTCAGCCTCAACTTGATATGATCCCAGCACACCCTTCCTCGACCTCAAGAGCTTTATACATTCAGCAGTGATAATAACAGTATATGGGAAAGAATGAAATTAACACCATTGAGAGAGGCACAGATTTCCTCAAGAGACACACCTGACTGGAGAACCCTGCAGCTGGAGGACATCCACAATAAAAAGTCACGTTTCAGGGATCCAAATCAACAGTGCTGCAATTTTTGCCCTGCCACACCGCACAAAGGGAGCATTGCATTGATCTAAGCAGAGCTAATGAAAGAGGTTACAGCCATCTCATGGGTAAGCCCACCTCCAGATATTTCCAGTGCCCATTCCAATGGGGAAGCAGCTCTATTGACTACAAACTAGCTGGGAGTTTCTCCCATAGCCACCCCAATACTCCCAGGTAACTAAGTAAAGGTTTTATCTGACACCTTTACTCTGACTGATTAACACAAAAGACCTAAAAGTATATAGCTCAAAAGGTGCCTTAACATGCACTTAAACAGAAAAAGCAATTTCCATGTGCTAGTCTCTGCAAGTATTTAGCTACATGTTTCTGATTTCTTCATCTCCTTTATTTCATTTCATCTGCTCAGGGTTCGTCAATAGTTTGCAAAGAATTTAATTAGAACAAGTTAACTAAGTAGTTGCAATTGCTATCAAAACTGTACAGACATTACAAACTGAGGTAATCTAAGAAATCTATAGCTGTGAGTCCTTGGAAGAACAAGAAACCCAAACCAAAGAAGCTCTACAGCATCTTCATTTAATAAAACCAGAAATTATTTACATTCAGAAAGAGATGTGATTCAAGTAAATACATATAAAAGTATCTGCTGTGAGTGGCTTCTCCTAATTGATTTGAATCATAACAAGAAAAAAAAAATTCTTAAATAAATGTACTGGAAGCTGGGAAAACATAAGAAGAGTTCTCCAAGTCCCAGTGGGAAATTAAAGGATTGCTCTCAGTAGAGTAAGGATTGATTTTCCCATCCTCAATGTCAAGCTAATTTGTTTCTAATTTTAATGGGATTAACCTACACAAATTATCCATTGGTCAGTAAAGGTTTCTAAGAATACAGCATCTTACAACACAGCAGCATTTGTAGGTTTAACTTACAGTTTATTACTGGCTTACAAAATAGTGGTTAGTATAAATATATTAAATATATTTGAGGATTTTTCATTTTTCTTTTTGAATTGGGACCTGATGAACACCATGTGTTTCATGTGTGACATGAAGGTTTCCTTGCAAACAAATCTATCACTGTAGTGGGTTCGCATGGCAAGGCTTTGGTAGAGGGGAGGCTACAGGGGTGGCTTCTTTGAGAAGGTGCCAAAAGTTTCCCCCATGTCCAATGAAGCCAATGCCAGCTGGCTCTGAGGTGGACCTGCCACTGACCAAGGCTGAGATAATCAGTGATAGTGCCTCTGTGATAGCATATTAAGAAAGGGGAGGGGGGGGGCAAGAATGAGCACAAGGAGGAGAGAGAAGTAAGACTGTGTGAGAGCAACCACTCTGCAGACACCCAGGTCAGTGCTGAAGGAGGCAGGAGGAGCTCCAGGTGCCAGAGCAGATTCCCCGGCAGCCCCTGGCAAAGCCCCTGGTGAGGCAGGTTGTGCCCCTCAGCCCAGGGAGGTCCATGGTGGAGCAGACACCCACCTGCAGCATGTGGAGGGTCCCATGCCAGAGCAGGTGGGTGCCTGAAAGAGGCTGTGACCTGAGGGAAGACCATGCTGAAACTGGTTTTTTTGCAGGACTTGTGAACCCACGGGAGACCTTGAAGGACTGCACCTCAGGAAAGGGACCCATGCTGGAGTGGTGTGTCAAGAATTGCAGTCCTTGGGAAGGACTCATGGAGAAGTTCATGGAGAACGGTCTCCTGTGGGGGAGCAGGAAAGAGTGTGAGGAGGAAGGAGCAGCAGAAACATGACATGTACTGACCGTAACCCCCATTCCTCCACGCCACTCAGGGGGAGGAGGTAGAGAAATCAGGAATTAAGTTAAGCCCACAAAGAAGGGAGGGTTGAGGCAAGGTGGGTTTTTTTCTGATCTGAATGGTAATAAATTAAACTAATTTCCCCAAGTTGTGTCTGTTTTGCCTGTGACAGTAATTGCCGGGTGGTCTCCCTGTCCTTATCTCGACCCATGAGCCTTTCGTTATATTTTCTCTCCTCTGTCCACCCAAGGAGGGGAGTGACAGAGTGGCTTTAGTGGGCATCTGCCATTCAGGCAGGTCAAACCACCACAATCACACAGTGGAACAACTTCCCAGAGGACAGTCTGTCAGTTTTTTTTAAACTGGCTGGATCACACATTCAATAGGGTACTAGCCAACAGTGTTATTGAACCTCTTTTCACATGGAAGACAGTTCACAGCTTAAAAAAAACCCACAAAAACAAAACATAATGATTGTCTTGTACAGGGTTCTCACAATACCTTGTCATTTTCAACCAAATATAAATCAAGATTTATCTTGAATATTTGTTTTTTACTCTTACTCCTCACTATTTTATTTGCTTACTTCCTTGTTCATATTCCAAGGACATTGTAACTGGTATTTGACTATTTTTTTTCCCAGACAAGTTATTAATGTCTTATGTGATCCATACAAGTTGTGAAAAGCAGTTTACCAATGGGCTAAACCCAGAAACTGAATCTGAGTGCTTCAGCAATGACATTTTAGAATATATGTTGTGTGCATACTTCAAATTTTATGCTTTTGTGCAACTGGGGAACAATTTCAGGATGGAAGAGGAAACTAAGCCCTAGGGCATAACTAGTTGAGGAAGAAGCTGTCTTTTTAGTTGTATTTTCTATATAGCCATACTAGAGTATTTAGCTACATTTGTAACTAATAAGGATAAAAAGGAAAGTAAATTTTTAAGACAAAATAAGTTTCTGGGGAAAAACAGAACAGTGCAGTGTCCCATGTGTTATTTAACTGGATAAACATTTGGCAGGCACAGCTGAGGAAAGACCACAGACCACGTACCCTCACACACAACAGTGAACCAAACATCCTTACAGACTACAGCCCACAGAGCGCAGTCGAGAAACATTTCACCATGGTCTGAAGAGCTCAAACGTGGCTTACCCCTTTGCTTCACCAGTGACCTCAAACAGAGCTAGAATTGGAAAAGCAAGAGAAAGGCTGTTCAGACATGTCGAGTGTGGACTGAGAATGATGGATGAGTAGTGCCTTGGGTGTTCCCATCTCAACAGGAAGAGCCATACCAACCCTCTGGGATCTGTTCTCTGAGCAGCAGGAGACAAGATCAAGGCAAAGCCATTCTTTTCCTGTCTTACACACAGCTCGCACAAGAGTCAATAGCAGGCTTTTATCAAGCAATAAATTACTGCAGCAAGTCAAACCCCTTCTGGATTTTTTACATTAACATGCAGCCTAACTTTTTTAACAATAATGCTCTTAAAGCTTAGGTGAATTACATTTTTCTTTTAAACTGTTTACTATTCAAATGTAGGATGGTGTATTTTACATGCCTTCACTGCCACCTTATGGTCAATTTTTTTTCCCAATTGCTTTTTTTATTTCTTTTTCTTTTTAAAGCAATACAAAAGAGCAATGTAACAAAACAAACAAACAAAACCCAAAACCAAAAACCTGTAAGGATATCTAGAGCAAAAGAAGGTGCAAGATGATACAAGTACAACTTTTCAGTATCGACACTTTCAAAGCCTAAAACAAGAAGAAAAAAAATGGAGAAGAAAAAGGTGCGACAAGAAAAAAACCCAAACCTATTTTATCCTAAATTCAGTTACAGAAATGTTCACTGCTGTTTATTCACAGCCCTCCTGAGGTACTTTGATTGAATAACAATTTATAAAGCTGTCTTTAGATATGCTGACTTCAGAACTAGAGTTTACCTGTTTTCTCTCCATAGATAAATGCCTCCCACTAAATACTTTTCTTCTAATAGTTAGCTGCTTTTCAGCATTATTAGAATTCACATTTGTTCTATGTTAATGCACAGTAGAATCTTATTTCGCAATGAAGGCTGCTTGGTGTCACTGAAAGGCACACATAACATTTTAATAAATTATTATTACCACTATATTAATTTGAAGTTTATATAGCAAAAGCACTTAAAATGTAACTGGAGCAGACTTCACTGTATACAGACATACAGTAAAGTGTTTATTCATGATCAAATTATTTCAAAGAAATTGAGCAATATAATTATATTTGTTAATTCCTCAAATAACCTGTAATGGTCTTCAGCTTTGAGAAGCCTCAAAAAGCATGGAGCTGGCAGTCAGCTCTCTCCCCTTGCTTGCTGTAGTCTCAGCAGGAGACAGGGAAAGGACAAGAGGAGGCATGGCTTTCACCATCCACCCCGCAATTTCCGCCCAATGAATGGTTCTTAAGAAAGCAGCCCTGACTGATATTAAAATAATTTTCAGACTCTTCTAACGTGCTCTGCATAGTGGCAGAGCATCAGACACTACTAATCCCTAACATTCTTTTCCCACAGCCACCACCCAAGTCATCTGCTATCCTCAGGAGACATAACACAAAATCTGCTTTCAAGGGAAAAAAGGAAGATATTTTGCATTCTGAGAGAGATGAACTCTCTCTGAGTTTTTAGTTTGTTCCTCTACAAAAAAAGACTCATTTACAAGTATCTATCACATCCTAAGACCAACTGGGATCAGCACCTAGAATGTGCCTGCTCATTTATCAAGGGCTTAACTCTTCATTCATTAAACAACATTACACAGACAGGCAGCAGCGTCACCACTTTCTGGCTGCCGCGAAGTGTTCTAATTAACTGGAATCAGTAAGAACCCGAAACATCCTGGGAAATGATGCTGCTTCTCTACAAGTCTGGGTAAGATGATGAAATATGTGGTAGAGAAGTGTGTCAACCCATAGAAAGAGTATATACAAATAACAGAGGTATTTGTAATTGGTGCTAAATAAAGTCTCAGGCTTACAATTTAGCACACTGCAAGCCTAGGAAGTATAGCAATTGCCTTGCCCTGCTCTATTATTTCTCTTAATGATCTCAAAATATTTTCATAGACATGAGGATGAACATCCTTATGGTAAAGAGGGGGAAACAGAGACACAGAGAGTGAAGAAACTTTTCCAAAGCCACCCAACAAGCTGTCAAAAGTGGCCAAGAAGGAGGTCATCACAGTTCTACTCCAGAATACTTTCCTCCAGTCCACCTGCCCCTCACACCATGCAGTGGCTTCTCTGAGAATGCTCCCTCAGGACGCTGCCCACCAAAGGCAGTGTGCTAGCTTAGGGGACAGACATTTGCTTGAGAAAACCGATGTTCGGAAGTAGTTGGGAAGCACTGTTGTTAGGGCTTATACTGCTGTATGTCTTGTCTGGATAAACAAAGTGAGCATAAAAGAAGATATCCTGAAATCTCTCTCCAGCATTAATAATCACTTTAATACTTTGGGATTTGTCAAAAGTTATGATGAGAGGAATATGCTGGCTCATACACTGGCACTTTTCAGCCCCCACGATAACTTGGTGGACTTCTGTTTACAGTGGATTTATGAAGTAAACAGCTGCTGTAGAAACAATCAATGAATAAAAAATAAAATACACTTAGTGAAAATATTAATTTGCTTTAATGTTTATTTCATCCTGCTGCCTCCTTCATGGCATATTTAAGCCTCCATTATGAAGCAATTAATTGCAGAGATTTCATTGCTTAATTCTAATTGTTTATTACTTCGGGAAGGGATTGCAAATAAGTGTCTAATACTGTTTCACATCACTCAGTTTATAAGGAAATATATGTTTTCACTGTGTTTTTATTCGTGTTGGACATGACTTAACCCATTTCTGTAATTAAAACAGATTTATCCTGCTATAAAAGACGTATTTGATACAACATTTTAACTCCCATTTGTTGCTAGGTCTGCTAGCTGTACTAATGCGCAGACTTAGGGTCTTGTTACAATGTGACAGCAGCTTAACAAGTTACGGAACATCAACTGAGTTATTTTAACTTTACATGTACCTGTTCTTAGTGCACAACAGATGTGAGATACTGTATCTTAACATAAACCACAAACTACACAGGGAGCCAGAAAAACTCAGCCTCCTATCTCAGGTGCCTCTGTGGCATGTCAGCACTGTGCATGTGCACCCTGGAAATCACAGCTACGTTCTTCCCTAGTGCTCACCTTCACAGGAAAGCAAGCATCAAGTCTGACACTGACCTTCACTTTGGAGCTCTTGGTGTAAGAACTTCTTGCAAAAGACCAGATACAAAGTCTGTTGAAGTCAGTGGAAAAATATCTGCCCTTGACCTCAATGATCTTTTGATCAGGCTTTCACCCCTACAAAATCTATGTGCTATTTCAGTGTGAAATCTATTGGTGAAATAGTGACACAGCCTCTCTGTTCCATCAGCAGCAGGCACTCCCAAGAAAAGGAGCATGTTCCATCACAACCAGCCTCTGAGAAGCAGGGACTTGTAAAATCACTTTGACAGAAAGCTTGGTTGCTTCAGCTGAAGGGTCTTAGGGCTGTATCAGGATGTGGGCATGATCTGGCTTTGTAGCCAATTCAGCGATGGTATTGGGGTGGAGAAAAAACAACACGTCAGAGAACCCAGACTAGATAGACACAAACCTAGGTATTTGTTTGTTTTCCCTCACCCAGAACTTTCCTTTATCTTATTAGAGTTTGACTTTGTGCAGGGTTTTTTTTTTTTTTCCAAATGAAGTCACCCATGTCTCCAAAGTTTCAGTTTTTCCTCAGGTATAACAGAACTGATTAATTAGGACAATGGAAATGGCTTCTTCAGTTTATTTTTAGTCTTAAGAAAAACAAACAACATCTACTGAAGTTTTACTCCTCAGAGAGCATGTGGCAGGGGGGAAGAGTAGAAGCTGTTTTCCAGAAATAGAGTAATTAATTCACAGATTTCAAAGTGTGTTCTTATGAAGAGGGAAGGTTGTCACAGGGAAACAGGGGGCCACATGTGGAAAAAGCAACACGTGGGATGAGGAGAGAAAATATACAGGAAGCACTTGTTTTTCTCACTGAGTCAAAATATAACTTTATGCGATTCAGACAGCTAAATAGACCGGGGGGGGTGGGGGGGTGGGGGGTGGGGTGTGTAAGGAGGGGGTAAGGGGAGAGGAGAAGGAGTGCATATGCATGGCTGCATATGTAAACATAGATACAGGCACACATAAACTATTTCAGCACTGTTGTGGCAGCAGCAACAGCCACTAAAATGTTCAGGATTTGTGAATGAAAATAGAGGTGGCCAGCACGACATCAAGGGGAGAAGTTGTTTCATGGGAGAGTTTGGCCATTTTCCCATACCATCACATCTCAAAAGTCTTTCTAACAGAAAAAAGGACTTGATAGCATATGGATTAACATTCCTCCTGTGGATTACGCTATAAAGCGCTGCTATTTAAGGGTAAATTAAAAAGAGTATTTTTATACAAAATTTACAGGACCCCAGCAGCAAGCTCTTTCAGTATGGAATATTCCAGTATCTTACACAAGAATGAAATTGCCCCATAATTTACTGAAGGATTTCCACAGAGGATACTCTATAGGGCTAAGCCATGTCCTGTTTTGTTGCTAAGTAAGGAATATTTTCAGCAAAAGTAATATAACACTAGTGTCAAGCAGATGTGATGCTAAATCAAGTCCACAACCACAGAATTAGGTAACCCCACCAATAGTTTTCAAATTGCTGATTTCATTTTAAATAAAAGACAACTTCTTTCTCTGCTCCAATGCAGCCCCATTTATTCTAAATCACATGCACTCCTGTATACCAAACAGCTTCAGAGTTTCATTTAATGTTTCTGACTCTACAATATAACTACATTTTAGAGCAGGAAGAAAGACTTGTATGAGGAAAAAGTATTTCTTTTTCTCTGATACAACTGATATCCATTTTCTTCATTATAATTGTATGTACATCTATTTAGTACTGCTACAGTATTTGACTCGTTTATAAAAATTCTTGCAACATCTGAATGATCTGTGTAAACTTATATTTGAAATTAATGTATTACCAAAAGAATTTATTTCATCACCATTTTACTTCACTCTACTGATGTGTTAAATGTGTTGTAACACTCTTCCTTTCAAAGGCATTATAAAAAAGACTGACCTGTCATTTATTCTAGTATTATGAATAGCTATGTACATTTTGTGCAAATTAACTGTGCAAAAACATACAAAGGCAGCATCTGGGTTTCTTGTTCAGCACCAAAGCAGTAACATTAGAGCCGAGCTCAGTATGAAGCAAACAAAATTGGATGTAATTCTATAATATATTTTTATTACTTTGACAGCACCTTTATTGAAATGTAATCAAACCCTTCAACTATTTTTATACAGTAACTTTTAGATAACGCAGAAACACATCTTTTGAGTTACTTTTAAACAAAGTGTCAGGATAAGTGAAGAAAACCAGGATTTCCTGTTTCTATCAACATAAAATTGTCCTTGTGAGACCAAAAAGTTTAGTAAAAATTTAGACTATAAAACCCAAAGAATACTAAGCTACAGCTTTTGGAAGTACTTTGTCCTGACTTTCCCTGCTAAGTTGTGTTTTGGGAGTGTATGTTAGGATGGCTTGTCAGGATTTCTGTTTTGCTGAAAGCTCTAAATTTACAAGAGGTGGCAGACAGTAGAACTGGGAACCATTTAGTCATGAATCAATCAAGCGAGGTACCTTCTTACAGACAAAGATAAGAGGTTTATTGTTTACGAACCCAGTTTACTAAAGAACATTAATTAAATACCTCTATAGTAGTCATTTAGGCAAGTTCTTCAAAGATGTTAAGGCATCCTTAAGCGTATCAGCCTACTTAGGTTTCTTCGGCATGCAAAGCACCACAAGGTAGGGAAGTCAGACAGATGTCTTTCAGAATGGAGTTTAGAAAGCTCCAGACAGTTGTTTCAGGCAATAAGAAAGTGCT
Source organism: Falco peregrinus (assembly GCF_023634155.1). Taxonomy (NCBI): domain Eukaryota; kingdom Metazoa; phylum Chordata; class Aves; order Falconiformes; family Falconidae; genus Falco; species Falco peregrinus. The sequence continues at coordinate 40,253,764 of NC_073725.1, read as the reverse complement.
TGTAAACATAAGGTATCTCTTAAGTAAGAATAAAGTATGAATAAAAACTTGTAGATCGACCCCTTGTAGATCACCTAATAACATTCAGGAGCATAGATACTTTCTTTGAAGTCTCTATTTTTTTCATTAACTGTTAACTAAGGAAGTCAGGGCAATGTTGTCAGAAAATGCAGATTAGGAAGGGAAAAAGGAAAAAAATCGCATCATACTTCATGACAAAGCCAGGACTGTTACCGATCCATATTGACAATCCAGAAACTATAATAATAAATCATTTTAAGAAAAACTTGTTTCCTTCGCTTTGCTGCTCTTTATGAATGCTCAGAATGAGTTTCTCCACACTGCTTCATCTTCTGAAACTGCTTCTGAAAATAGATAGGAGATGAGATACATGCAGTGTTTCTACTAAGTAGTTTAAAGACCTGCTGGTTTGGCTCTCATCTTTGCGAAGGTATTTCAAAGCTTTCATTTAATAGCCTTCATTTAAATCAATGTCAATGTCTGTCTTTGCTTTCACTGCACTCTCCCTGCCTCCATTTTCACTGAGATCTCAAGTAGAATTGTTGGCAGAGACAGAGTTCTCAGTGGACCATGAATGGTACGTCACCTTAGGTCAACAACTCTATTAAAACAAGCATGCCAAAGAGAGTAGCAAAATAGCAGAAAACCAGACTTCTACTCTAGACTTCAAGTAATGGCAATAACCAAACAAAAAAATGTCCTGAAAGGAGATTTCTAAGTACACTTCCTATAACATGGATTTAAAGATCTATCAAACTCTTGTACCCATCATTTAACCTCCATATTCAAGCCTGAGTCCAGATCCTGAAACCATCCATAATCATTAGGGTCACATATCACTGTGGAGTTTGATTTCAGCCTCTTCACAATCAACATACCTTCTCAATCACAGCCAATCAGGATTATTTTTTCTTATGTTTAAATGGAATTTCCTGTATTTTAGTTTGTGCCCACAGCCTCTTGTCCTGTCACTGAGAAAAGTCTGGCTTTTCTTTACCACCTCCCATCAATTATTTATACATATAGGTAAGATGTGCCCATGCCTTCACTTCTCTAAACTAAGCAGCCCATCTTCTGTTAAATGCTCCAATCCTTTAACCACCTTTGTGTCCCTTCACTTTGCGTTCCCTTCACTGAAGCATGTCCATGTTTCCCTTATACTGGGGAGTCCAGAACTGTACACAGCACTCTAGATGTGGAGTGCCAAGTAGAGAAGAGTAACCTCCCTCGACCCACTGGCAATGCCCTGCTTACTGCAGCCCCAGAGATTGTTGGCCTTCTTTGTTGCAAGGGTGCTCATGTTCATTTGGTGTTCACCAGGAATTCTAAAGCCTTTTTTGCCAAGCTTCTTTCCAGCTGGGTGGCCACCAGCCTATACTGGTGTAAGGGTTTATTTCTTTCCGGGTGTAGGACTGTTGATCTTCATGAGATTCCTGTTGGCCCATTTCTCCAGCCTGCTGAAGTGACACTGAATGGTAGCACAACCATCTGCTCATTTCTGTCTGCATGGCTGTTTGATGGAACCGTACAGCTTTCCCCTGGAGCCTGCAGCATGCCAGAGCCTGCTGTTCTTGCTCTGCCCGAGCTCCCCACCTCTATTCCAGTCCTGCCTCATTTCCTGCTCCAGTTCTTCCCCCAGTCCCTGCTCTGCTTTTAGAGCAAATCAGTGTCCCAGGCAGCAGCAAAAATTCTGAACAAAGATCTCAGCTCTGGGATTATTTCTGTCAATTAACTTCAGCTATCTACTGTCATTTGTAGTGTGTAGGTAATCACACAGTATAACTAGTACTTCTGGAAAACAGCAACATTTTAATGTTGACCATGGATAGTATTTTCGAATCTTCAGCTAGAATTCCAGTATGTAGGTTTTGGACAAAAAGATCTTTATAAGTAATAAACCTGTCCAGATTTAAACATACTCTTGCTCTAAAAACTTATAATTGGTATAAAATATCAATATTAGAACTTAAATTGTTAAAATTTCAAATCTGGCAAAATTTCTAACCTAACAAGCTCTAATTAGCACAATTATTTCCATATTGAAGACCTATGTGTAATTGTGTTGTCAGTCTTTGCATGTGAACAATTCCCTTACCAGTCAACCATAACAAATTTATTAATGTGGTATTTTCATGTAAAAAAATTGCCCAAAATCTGATGGCAGACACCTTTGAAACATTTATTGCTTAAATGAATTATGGTATTATTTAAACTGTTAATAATGATAGAATTATTTAAGCAATTCCAAATGTATTAGCAGGTTCTGTTCCACATACATTTAGATTGCATCAAATTTCTAATAACTGTCTGATCAACTTAGGGTTTTTTTAAGTACTTCAGTAATCCTAACATAGTATTTTAAGAATTTCTCACATCTGCTCACTTCTCAAAGACATCTTGGTAACCAAGAAATTACTTAAAAGTTCTGAAAAAGCCAATTCTTTGCCTTCCTTCAAATCCCCCTTTAAAATTAGGAAGCTGTTGTTATTACAGTGGCATCCAGCAGTTGGAACTGCTATCATCACACTGGAGAATTATCACCACAGCCTGACATCCTAACCATCATCAACTAATTGCATTCTTAAAACTGTGCTTAGCTCTGCTTCTTCCCTGTGTGCATCGCGTCTCTCCTATTGTTTTGAATGTGAAACCTACACTGTAACCTGCAGAGAAAGTGTCTGTATTTGTGGTTTGTGTTTGCATAGCATCTAACATGATGGATTACGGTTTGTAGGTACTATGGTAACAGGCAAAAAACTGATGGCATAAATACAAGGAATAGTGTCAAAAAAAATCCTTACAAATTGTAAGGTTTGTAAAATATGGTATTAGAAGAAGAAAGGTTTTCTGAGAAATTCCTGAGGCAGAAGGCCTGGGAAAGGACACTGTTGTGGGAGGGATCCTGCACCACTTTGACAATTTTGTGGTCTCACCATGCGCCTCCATAAGTCCTCAGTGGAAAATATAATGACATCAGAATGCCATTCCTAAACGACAAAATCTATCAAAGAGCCATAACTATGGGAAATAAGCCAAGCTAAATGTTTTTCACAAGGTATATTCCAGAGCACCTTGATTTCAAATGATTCTTGTAGAAATACTGTAAAAAAATATCTTTTTTAATGATTGGAGGTGGTATATTTTCTGCTGTGGTGTATATGGGTATTTGTTACCTCTATTTGCTATTACATAATCAAACGTAAGCAAAATGGTTTCCTGTAGAAAAAAAAAAAAAAAAGCGGAGTCGAAAATTTAAAAGAACTCAAACTGGGGGAGATCAAATGCCTACCTGCATGCCCAGTTTTCTGTCTTTGCTTAGTAACCCTACCCCATGAGTCCACTCCCTCCCCTGTATCCTTTACATTTTACAGTCTTGAAATGCTGCAGCTTTTTTTTAATCTGTATAAAAATTACCATTATTTTTATTATCACTGGTGTCATTATTGTAAGTACATTAAGGCAGTCAGCTCTGTACTACAGTGACACGTGTGCAGTAAAATCATGGAATCATCAAAACACCACAATCAGAGAGTTACCATAACTGCTTCAAAGAATAACAGTACAATTTTAGATGTTATATAAGTAAAAGGGAGAAACACAATAAGAAAGGCAAGTATTACTTTAAGAGTACGTGGTTATACACGAAGAATATCACTATGCCTGACAATCAAATTTTGTTCTTAAATATGAAACAAATTCTTCTGTGTTGCTTCCCAGAAATATCATGCATTTTCAGAAAGGAATGTGAAAGATGTTAGTTCAACCAACTAGGAGTGGAAATGCTTTCTGTACTTGTCTATAAATTAATTATATGCTTATATTAAATCTAGAATGCAATTTCTTTTACTAGGAATAAGAAAATAAAATACTGCTATTCTCCTCTGAGTTGTTTTTCAACTCATTTAATTGAACTTTAACTGAAGCAGTCATGTGGTCTTTACTTGTACTTTCAACAGTGTCTAAAGGTATCACCGTTAAAAAATTATTTGGGTGTCATGTGGCTCTTATTTCTCCTAATTCAGGAGAAGTAGTATAAAATTTTGTTTCTTACATGGGTTGGACTGGACTGAACAGCCTTCTCAAACAATCAAGCCTCTGGGTTTTTTCACTGTATTTCTTTTCCTCAGCTTCCCATAACTTGGCACTGATGACTTAAATCCTCCAGGTGAATTCAAATATTTCAAGTACTTTGAGAGCCGCTTCTTTGAATGAGAATTTATGTGATAAATCCAAGCCAAGTAAGAAATTTGTTTGACTTTAACAATGTTACTCACTAAGAACAGCTGGTCCTTTACTTCACATTCATTCAGCAGGGAATACAGTAGTGGTCTGCTTATTGGATCTCGTTCTATCATATTCCCTCAGATAAAGGAGCATATTAAATGCCAGTAAACCAAATATGTTGTCTGATGGCCCTGTTCTCAGATGGCCTTAGCCCACAAGGAACAAGCGTTCCCTGCCAGGTGCATCTGCAACAAAACACTCACAATATGAACAGAGGGCACTTATCACTTCCCTTCCCAGCTCAGCTCCGTCCTATTTAGAAGCTAACACTGCAGTTTCTTATGCTGCAATTCTCAAAATCAGGTTAGAGTTGATTGCATTTCAAAATTAATTTCCTAATTATTTCATAATTTTCCAAGTTCACACATGGTTCTTTGTAATGCATATTTTTTAAAAATTCCTTTTCACAGATCGCTGGGTTTTGGAATTTTGAGCAGGAGTCTTCTTGTTGGCATCTCACACATCTTCATGGCCAAAAACATTAATTCAGTTAAATTTTGTGTCCACTGTCCCACTCCAAGCAAGACCCTTTCCGATACCAGATCAAGTCCTAGACTGCATTAGGAAGAACATAGCCAGCTGATTGAGGCAGGTGATCCTTCCCCTTTTTTCAGCCCCTTTGAGACCCATCTGCAGTGCCATTTTCAGTTCTGGACTCTCCAGTAGAAGCAAGACATGGACACACAGAAGTTACTTCAGTGCAGGTCACCATGAAGATGATTAAAGGACCAAAGCGTTTCTCCTACAAGGAGAGGCTGAAAGAGCTGGGACTTTCAGCCTAGAGATAAGGCTCAGAGATGTTCTTAACAATACATATAAAATACCTGAGGGAGGAGGGGACTAAAGAAGATGGAGCCAGATTCTTCTCAGTGGAGCTCAAAGAAAGGACAAGAAACAATGGGCATCAACTGAAATACAGGAAATTCCATCTAAACATAAGAAAAAAAAAAATTACTGTGGCAGTGGTCAAATACTGGAAGAAGTTGCTCAGAGAGGTTGTGGAGCCTCAGACCTTGGAGATATTCAAAACCCAACGGACAATGCCCTGAGCAACCTGCTCTGTTAACACTTCTTTGGGTCAGAGGAGTGGAGGATGTGGACTAGATGATCTCCAGAGTTCCTTTCCAACCTCAAGAATCCAGTGATTCTGTAAAGTCAGCCATCACTTTGCATAGCAAAATTTTGAAAAGGTCCATAATTCTACAAACCCTCCAGCTTTTCACTATCTTCACAGTGATACCTTTGAGATGCAATCTGTGATCCCTGACCGTTCTTACACTCCCTGGCACTACCAACAAGAGCTGGGCTTCCTCATCTTTGTACCTTCAAGTGTCTGAGGGTTGCTACTACATCAGCCCTTAACCTGCTCTTCACCAAACAAGCCCAGTTCTTCCACGTTTCCGCTCAGGGAGCATGTACTGTAAGCCCTTCACCACTTGGTAACCTTCTGCTAAACCCCATCCAGTGCCATCCTGAAAACCCAGCCACTGTTTCAGTGTTTCAACCCAGCTAAACCAAGCCTACTTGCACTCGCTTAGATTACAGGGAATGGTTTCCACCCTTCCACACCCCTTCCCCCTGTGCAGCATCATTTGTGAGTCACCCAAGAGCATGCTAGAGTCATCTTGCTGACAGTAAAAGTTACATTTGGCTTACTCAACAAGTACAAGTGTTGGTACAATTATATGTAAGCCTGTGTGTTACTGGAAGACTGCACCACTTTTCCAACCAAAACATTGTTCTCAGAGCTTCTAGTCTAAAGAGCAGTTGCAGAAGCAGATGAATTGCCCTACCCACAGACTTCTCTCTGTATAAACTGTGGTGAACATGTTCTCAAGATTAAAACCCTGTCAGGCAATCTTGTCAATGATGCAATAATTTTTTTCCTCCAGAAAATGCAATCTACCATTCCCTCGCATCCTTTGTCAACATCACACACAGACTGTCCAGAATAAAGAAGGACTAAAACACAGATGGGCTAAGACAGTCACCAAAGTGTTTTTCATCTCTAGAAAATACCCTGTCACACTTCAGCAGCCATAGAAGCATTACTCTTTCTCACCCAGCTCCTGCAACGGTTAAAGAATACTGACACTCTTGTACATGTTTGGAGCTAGCCAAATCTTCTCAGCTTTTAAGTTTTTTGTCAGTGAGATCATCCCCATTCTGCATCTGCCAAGAGAAATTACCTCGTTGTGAATCAACTCCCGATTCCTGTGGCGCTTCGTACCCTAAGTCTCACACTTCTTACAGAGCACTTCACATAAAGACCAGCTCAAAGCCATCAGCGTGCAGCAGTATCCTGTAGATGTAGCAGTCTACAGGACTGCCATGCAGTTTGCTTTCCAGTAACTGTTACAGCACTCTCCAAACTATCAAACTTCAACAAGGCCTTTTACCACCTCATACCAGCACACACTTTATGCCAGTCCCTCTACTGCCTTCTCCTCGTCTCACCTCATCCAGGGCAGGTGTTCTCTCTTCTCTTGCTTCTTCCTCGGCTGCTCCCTCTTCCCTGGCTGCCCAACCCCTTAACAGAACCAGCCACAGCTGCACCTTATCTACATCGGCCAACCCACCGCCCCTGAAGCCAGCCCGCAGCTGTATATTATCAGTGCTAATTAACCCAGCTTCATTCCTCTACAAGTAACCACTGATACTAGTGGTACTTTGAATGACCTGGAAGTCATGCCTTAGGCTAGCCATGAAAGGAAGGTTTTCCTTAGCATTTGATTCCACTTCCACTTTGTTAGCACCCACTTAAAATTGAATTTCAACTTTAATTCACAGACAGGCACCTAATAGTACTCAGGCTGCAGAGACTAGAAAGGGGACTGCTTGTCCAGAGATACCTCGGAGCATCTGTGCAGGGCAGCTTACTGGGTACTTATTTAATAGTCAGGTCCTGCTTTGGCTGGCTTTTCATCTCATCTTCTGAGAATGCTTATGCAGGAGCTTAGCTCTTGTGTCTTTTGTGACACAAGAAAGGCTATCTAAGATGGGATATCCAGATGCTGAAATCCCTCAGCATCTTGAGCTACCTTTTGGTCTATAAATGTAGTCTCTATAACATTAACTTACACCAGGACTTCTGAGGAGAGCTTTACCATGGAATTCACTTGGTATAATGCAATGCTTTTAGCCCTTTGGACTATAAATTCTCATTTAGCCAGCGTGTAGGAGTGGCCTGGTACACCTTGCCACAGGCAGCCTCCTCCTCCCCAGCACTCCCCTCCCAACGGCCGGCATCACCCTGCTGATGCCAGGTACTGGGAACTGAAAAGAAAAAAAGAAAAATAAAAAAAAAACCAACAAACCAACAACCAAACCAATGGTGTAAAAAAGGAGTAGAAGAGAAAATCAAACTGTGCTTTCATGAAGTGACAGCATACAAAAGTTAGCATCCCTTGCAAAAAAGTAACTAGTGGAAAGCATGTGGAAAATAGCCTTCATGCAAAGTGCAAACATGCTAATAAAGGCAACTATAAAGAAAAATTGTAAATTTAAGTTTTGTTTCAACACCGGAGGGACAATTATTCTCTCTTTTATTCCTTCTAAGGCAATCTCCTCTTTCCTGCCAGAGGTAGCATTCAGATGGAGTCTACGTCCACTTAACATCTACTGAGAAGGAGAAAAAAATCTATTGCCAAGGTACAAAGAGATGGAATTTGGCATCATTTCTGTGAAGACATCCTGAGGAAGACACAATGAGCTCAGTGTGAAGAAATGAAAACATTTCTGGGACAGACTGGCCATGCTTTCTGCAATGTCAGTAAGCCACTAAATGACAAAATAACCACTAAAAACAGAGGTTTCACAAGATGATGATAGCTCAGGCTATCGTGTGACTAAGCCTTCAGGAGCCAACCGCCTTTTCAGAATCACTAGCACAGAAAAAAAGGGCACAAGACCACGGTATTAGGGAAAAAGTAGTTTTTGAAGTGAGGACCGCTTGTATTAGAAGCAGGATTCAGTACAGCACTTGTCAGACTGGGAGAGTGCCCGGACTGGAAGAAGCGGTAGGGAAAGGAGAACGGACTGAAAGGCGAGGAGAAGGTTTCCCGTGTAGGGATTCGAGGGGCTGCGTTTTGCGGGCAGCTGGTGGGGCAGGGGCAGCGCCGGGCCCCCCTCCGGCCACCCGTCCCGTGCGCCCCGGCAGGGGGAGCGGGGCTGCGGACGGCAGGCGGTCCGCGGAGGCGAGGGGCGCCGGGGGAGGCAGCGCACCTCGGCGCCTCTTCCTCCTCCTCCTCCCGCCTGCGGGGTGGGCAGGGCGCAGGTGAACGCGCCCTTTGTTCAGCCCAGGCCCCAGCGGACCCACGGCCGGGGCGGCCAGCCCGGGCACCGCGGCCCCGGAGGGGAGACGCCGGGGCCGCGCCGCTCCGGCGCCCGCCGCGGCCCGGGACTCCGGCTTGCACCCCGCCGGGGCGGAGGGGAGCGGGATGGGCGCGGAAGGCGGAGCCGGGAAGGGAGGTGGAGGCTGCGGCCGGGCCCCCCTCGCCGCTCCCCTCAGAGTCCGGCAGGCGCTCCGCGGCTAACCCGTGTCCGCCCTCCCCGACAGAGCCGCGCCGCGGACGGGCACCGGGCACCGCCGCCGGCGGGCGCTGCCCCGCTGCTGACGGAGCCGAGCCGGGCCCCGCCGCTGCCACCGCCCCCCGCGGCGGGGGCTCCGGCCCCGGCGAGAAGAGGAGGCTGCGCCGACGGCGGGCCGAGGTGGGCGAGCCCCGGGGCGGCGGGGAGGCGGCGGCCGCTGCCGGAGCCGCCGGGGAGGGGTCCGCGTGGCCGGGCTGCGGCCGGGTTCCGGCGCGGAGCTCCGCCCGGCCCGGGGCCGACGGGACGGGACCGGTGCCCCCGGCGGGCGCGGGCCCGGGCTCCCCGCGGGGTCCGGCCTCCCCCGGGCAGCGGCGCGAAGCGGCCGGGCGTCGGGCTGGCAGCTCACCCGGCCCTGCCCGGCAGCGCGGTGCGCCTGACCGAGGAGGAAGGCCGAGCGCCGCTCTCCTGCTCCAGCCCCCGGGGTTTCACTGGGTTTTCCACAACGCTCAGCAGAATTTCCGAAGAGCAGAGTTACTGACTCGTGCCCCGAGTGCTTAACACCGTCCTGCGACGACTGTCGCTAACGCTTCCGTGCTGTCATTTTTCGGCGGTGCCCAGGGAGGGAGATGGAGTCACTGTCCCGTGCCTCTTCCATCACCTCAGCATTATTATCATAACCTGTTTATTTCCCCCATTTTTCTTTTTCCGTGGAGCCAGCCCTGAAACCCCTTACTCGGGAAAACCTCTCGGTGGCCTTGGGTGATGTTTTCCCTGGGTGATGTCTGCACAGCTTGTGTCCCTGTTGGCTGTGTTGCCATCAGCCTGTTTGCTCTGTACAAAATGCAGTAGCGTACTCACAGCGTTGGAAACTTGGCTTTCTGCAGCTGGACATCCTCCATCCTCATTCACAGCTGCCTCCTAGAGCAGAAGGGGTGTGCACTGAGGATGGACATTACTACAACTGTTTTCTTTCATAACGGTTGCGACTTAGGGCTGTAACTGATTAGTTTCGGTCTTTCACAGGACTCCTAATTTTTTTTCTCCAGATGTATTCCAAAAAGACACATGCTGTAGATGACTCCTTTCTGGCAATTCATAAGAATAGTGGGATTATAACTGCCTCGTATTTAAGGTTTTCCAAGACTGTTACTGTGCTTAGTTATTGAGCGTACCAAGAAATAATTTTGCATTAACTCTTTTGTCAGAAGCCAAGTGTGCTGTTTAGCACCTATGTTTCCTTGCATGCAGTTGCATGGCTGTAACCTGTATTTCCAAGGATGAGCACATGCATTCATTCACAGACACTTTCTTTTTTCTTCCCACTTTGTCTTCTGCTGCATTAAGCCATTAATGCTGTATTTAACATTGTATTAAAAATTGTTTCCCGAAAGAACCAATAAATCAGATTTTAGGATCAGCAGCTGGCATTCTAGTTCATGGATATTTTTTTTCACATCGTGATATCATTTACTACGTGCTCATCAACACAAACCTTTAGCTAGAAGCTATTACTAAACTCTTAATTTCTAAATTTTCTAAATGAAGAGTGATAGCAGCATAAGAATCGGGTGAGTCAAGCTCTTCCACACAGAGCTTCCCAATCTAAAATAAGTTTTTGGAACACCAAGACAGTGTGGTACGCAGAAAGGAGAGTTACAAAGTGGCTGAGATCGCTGTGTAAACTCATGTTGACTGGTGATACTAACAGCTGAAAGCTTAACAAAGATCAGTACAGAAAAAAAAAATTTAAAGCAGCAAAGACCTGAGCCACAATGCTGTTTTAACAATTTCAAGAAGCTGGTCTCATTACCTAAAAGAGTAAAAAGTCGGTCTATAAGTTTATGTCCTTTTTTTTCCACATCAAACTTTAAAAACCAGAGAGTAGCCCACAAAAACAGTGTGACTGCCCTTCATATTCTGAGTTCCTTCAAAAATACATCTGGAGCTCACGGTATTTGCTATCATTTTTTTCCAAATAGGTACAGTATACTGAATTCTGTTTGTAAACTATTCTTTGCCAATCTAACAGCTAGAAATACAGTATACTAAAACACATAGAAGTATAAATCTAACTAATCATGAGACTGAAGGAGCTGAGGTTTAATGAAGATACCTGATACCCAAAAACGTGTGATAAAATCACTGGAACTAGCCCTAGGAATAGGGTGGGGTGGGGTGGGGAAACTGAAATGTGCCTTCATCAGCCCATGCTTTCTTGTGTGCAGGATATACAAACCATCCATTAGGTGGTGTAGGAAAGGGTTAACAGGCTGACCTTCAGACAGAAGCTCTTGTTGACCCTACTCTGTAGCACTTGGCTGAAAGGTTATGCCCAAAGGGAGAGCTTTGCTAGCAGGAGGGATAAATCCAAAGAGAAATACTTGGGAAAAGAATACTTCGGCCTCAGGAGTCAGGTGGCCTGGCAGAAGGCAAACCCTCACAGCAGACAGTACAAGACTGCAGGACTCATCCACTGAAGGAACCAGACACAGTACAAAAAAGACAACTGCCAAAGTCTGATTTGTCCATACAGTTTCCCAAAAGGTTTGTGGATATAAAACAATCAGTGGTTAGCAAAGCAGTTTCATCTCTAGTAATTCAGCTGTTCAGCAGGAAGGTACCTGGAAGAGCTACCTAGTCACTGCCTTAAAGGTAGCCACAGAAAGTCACACTGTGGTGTGGCACCCTGAGCTTCCAGTGGTGTGGTGCTAGTTAGTGCCTTTCCTCTCGCAGCGTGTGAGAGTGGGAAGTCCTTGTTGCAGGGTCCTTGCAGTCCTTTTATAGCCTTCAAGATACTATTTTTCCTGCTGTCCTAGGATTTTCAGAAACATCTCTTCCATTTTATCTGTTCTCCTTTTTACTTTCTGGCTTCTGATTTCGTAAGTCCTTAGTAGCTTTCTACTGTACTTGCAGGTGATGAGTATTGCCAGTATACCTTGGAGCAGCATGAGTGAAGCTCCAGCCGGAGTTTCCTAACAATCTTGAAGGGACAATATACTTCTAAAGCCACAGAGTGACTCGTCAGGTAGACCAATCCTAAAACCTAAATCCCGATACCTAAAAAATATTAGGAACAATGCATTTGCACGTTTCTTCCATCAGCAAGTCTCAAGAACTTACTAAAATCCATCTTCATAACATTTTACATGTTATTTCTGTACACTGTTTCAAACTTACTTGTTGTAGATTAAAAACTTTCAGCCTGAATTCTTTCCACTGGCAACATGGGCATTTAGCTTAAATATTATTTTTCATCAGTGATTTTGTTCTGTTGATTCATATCTGCTTTACTCAAAAAATAAGCTGAGATTTTCTGTTCTTTTCTCAGAGGACAGACTTTCCTTTCCCTAGATTAATGTACATTCTCCAGCAAATGGGTGGAGGAGAGGGAAGAAAACATTTTGAGGGGAAAATAGGCCTCAAAGTTCCAGTCGGGCTTTTCAAAACCTGATTTACATCCTGTGTTTGTTTTGCAGGGAGTTTCCACAATGGAGAAGAGGGAAGATGATAATCATGGCATTGATCAAAATGCAGGTCAGAGCATCATGCCAAGAAGAAATACAGGAAACCTTAGCAACTCGGTAATGTTTCTGTAAAAAAGCAGCTCATATGTTACACAGAATATTGTAATCTATCATTTGATTTTGTCCAAAACAGTGTTCTGATCATGCTGGCATATCATCAATACTTCTAAAATCTTGTCACAAAACTGACATGAAGAGATAAAAAGATAAAGAGCATCTCATTCAATTTAATCACAGTCCATGATAAAAATTAAACAGAGTTTGGGCCAGCTGAAAACTACATGAGGTTACTTGCTAGTTGCATTTTACCAGACAAGCAAAGCCCCGTAGACATAATTTGGAATTTTTACACAGGAATATAAAATTTACCTTTGGAGGAGTTTTCATAATTGCCACATCATATTCAGTAGGTTTTCCACATCACACAAAAAAGTCCAGAAAAAAATCCGCTCCAACAGCATTTTCCTCTGCAGCTGCTGATGCACAGAAGTAGTTCAGGCTACAACTTTCTATTCTAATGTGAACTGTCTCACAGGCTGTGAAATACTGAATTAGCCTTTGCAAAATATCTCTTCAAGAAACAGGTATCTCTAGGCAAAACTTGGTTCAGGTGTGAATCTGTATCATTTATGCCAACTTCTGATTCTGCAATGCGTAGACTACACTCTACTTTTCTTCACAGACTAGAGAATAAAAGTTACTTAGGCTATACATTCACTGTTAAAAAGACATGCTTTTGTCATCAGATAAACACATAGTAGCTATTTAGCTAAAAAACCCTAATGAAGACCATGCCCTTTAATTTTACAGTGAGGCACTGTAGGCAAGACAGACATGTGGTGGGAAACAGGCTACTTTGTCTCTAATTAGGATTTTACAGCAAGATAGCAGTGTACATTTTCTATCTTTCTGTTGAAACAAAACATCTATGTATTACTGAAGATGCAAACAAGACTTGCATCTACTTACCCTTGCATTACTTACAAGTAATACCTTCTTTGAATTGACCCCTTAATCAGCTTCAATGTAATATTTGATTCTTAAGAATAAAACCAGATAATATTGCTGAGATAGAAAGATCTCCTGTATCCTAGCAGAATACTAATTTAACACTTTAAAACTTCTAATATTTGCCTTCCTCAAAACAGAAAGTGCCATTTCACTTCTTGTAGGTCTGGACGTCTGCCACATTAGCCATTCTAAAGCAGAGTCATTGCAGCATTAGTTCAGTTTTACTTTATATTTCATGGGAATATTAAAGGACTTAAATACCTAATGTTATCAGTTCTCCACCCCTGATGAGCTGTCTGCTGTATCAAGCGAAATGTCCTGCTGTTGATACACACATTTTCATTTTGTATGCATACTGATCATGTACCTCTTTCATGAACTATAACTATGAGACAATCTTTAAATATTTTATCTCCGTGTAAAACAGTTTACAAAGTAACACTAAAACGTTGTACTAGCTTAGTTCCTTCTAAAGTCTGTGATAATTCTGTCAAGATCTTTTGTGAGACTAGAATCAAGCCATGCCTACTTGGCAGCAGAAAATTCAGCTTTTTAAACTGAAGTGACTCAGTTTCACAAGATTTCATAAAAGTTGAGAGGACACTATTATAGTTGTGAAGGAGAAGAAGACTACAGGACCTGACGCTGGAGATGACAGATGTGCAACTGATCTAATGAACTGGATCCCAAACATTTCTACTTACATTCTTATTCCCCCAATTAAATGTCATTAAAATAGCAGTGACTGTATGAAATGTTTTATTGTCTTGACTCTGGATTCTGTTACTGTGCATATTATTTAGGCTACATCATTAAGTCTGTAGTTGAAATTTGACATTCGAAATCTGTAGCTCATATCATAAGAAACCGTAATGATGCTTCACATAATGTACTCCATCTTCCCTTGCAATGTAGTTAACTTCCTGGAATTAAAATCTATTTTGAAATCACAACAGATAATGTATGAAGAATGAGAAATCTATGCTAAAAGTGTGTTGCTCAACTACTGAATATGCTGTTTGAAATGTTACGTTTTCAAGCTACCTTGTGTTTAATAGTGTGTATGTTTTGTATCTGGTTTCAGCGCAGTACAGTGTAAAAGCCATGATGGCAAATATTGTCATTACTGAAGTTTTTAATCTTCTCTTGAACTCACTTGGTATTTCCTTTCTGTCCTTTCCAGGATGTGGATATGCAAGTCACCAATCCACCAGAAGCAGCTGCACTTTTTAATTTACATCAAGCACACCATTTTGGTGAGTTTGAACACTCTTCAGAACAACACTGCAAGCAGGATCTGTTCCCCAAGTGGCACTTGCCAATGAAGATAGCATCAGTGATCTCATTATTAACATTTATTTACACTTCTATGAGAGATGTCATATATCCTTTTATAACCAGAAAGGAAAATGTTTTCTATAAAATTCCAATCCTTGTCATAAACAAAGTTTTACCAGTGGTTTCAATTACCCTTTTAGCACTAGTATATTTACCAGGAATATTAGCTGCTGGTTTCCAGCTGTACTTTGGCACCAAGTATAAAAGGTTTCCCCAGTGGCTGGATAGATGGATGTTATCAAGAAAGCAATTTGGACTTCTCAGTTTCTTCTTCGCTACAATGCACGCCTGCTATAGCCTATGCTATCCAATGAGAAGATCATACAGATACAAGCTGCTGAACTGGGCATTCCAGCAGGTATGATGGGCTTGCAATCACCAAGCCTTCTGTATTCAAAAAATCCTTGTTTTGGTCATTCAAACAAATCTGAATGGGGGGAAAGCCATTTTCATAGTCTTCATTTGATTTTGAAGCAGATCTCCACAGAGCACTGTTAAGGAACGGAGCAGGACCTAGTTGTCAAAGCATGTAATAGCGAGTCAAGAGTGATCACAGCTATGCAAGTGTGTATTAAATAAGTAACTTTCTGCATTTGGGATTTTTTCTCTCACTGTAAAATGTATGTAATTATACCTGCCTCACAGGAACATTTTAAGTCTTTGGCACGCTATTAGTTTAGTGTGGTTTAATCTTCTCTGCACTGTGCAATCTTTCTACAAAAACTGAGCACACAACATTTTTAGACATCTTTGTAAAGTGAATTAGCCAGCAATGAAGGAGGGCTGAGCTAAATCACAATCATCTGTATTTGCCACAAAATAAATTTGTGAACACTGATGGCTCCACAATTGGGCTGATGCACACTAACTTGCTAAAAGGTAGAATTTCAATTATGCTTCTGAGTCATGGGCAATAACTGGCTTACAAATATAAGACCCTCTGTGACTAGGGAGTTCCTAATACTTGCGTATCACCTGGAGTGCCATAAACATTACAGTATAAGGATTATACCAATATAAGGTATAGACTGCAAATGTACATTTTTATTACCTTCAAAGTCTAATCTAGAGTTTTATTAAAAGCAGCCTTACCGGTAATCTGACTTGCTGACTTGAATGGATTGCCAGAAATTTCCTTGAGATTCCAGTCTTCAAGATGCATAAATTATCATATTTGGGGCATACTACATCATGGTGATCACTGGCCATGGTGATCAAAGGGCTGTTGTAAGTAGTTGTAAATAGGAGAAACTTTGACATCAGTCCATTAAAATCACAACCTTTTCATCCATACCAACCATTGTATTCAGTGCAGCTGAATGTACCAAGTTGTTTTTAAAAAAATAAAGCTAAAGAGCTATCCTGACAGGATATCATCATTAAGAATGCCTGCTGAATTAGCTCCCTAAAATAATGCTGTTAATATATTTCCTGTTGTTACAGTCTCCCAGATATGGTATTTAGCCAGAGATGGAAATTTTTGTCATAGATCAAGATTTCTTCTGCTGTGAAGACAGGCTAACAGGTCTCAGAACCAGTTTCTCCTGGGCCAAGACACTGATGAAGTCTAAATTCTTCTCACTTAAGGCCCACTGTTGCTCTGAAGATACTAGTGGAGACTTTGTAATCAGAAGTAAAGAGCAGTTACATTCAAAGATATTCGAACAAACAGAAATACTGTGTTTCTTGGCTGAGTTCCTGAATATCATGGTGAAAATATCTGTATTTCACACAAAAGGCTAAGTGTGCCAGTCTGTCATTTTAAATATGGTGTTCTGTTCTTTTACCAGGTCAAACAAAAAAAGGAAAGTGCCTGGATTGAACATGATGTTTGGAGAATGGAGATTTATGTGTCTCTAGGAATTCTGGGACTTGCTTTGCTGGCCTTGTTGGCAATAACATCAATTCCATCTGTTGGTCACTCTTTGACCTGGAGAGAGTTCCACTACATTCAGGTATGCATAAATGTCGTTATTGCATGTCATTAATCCTCATTTGTAAGAATGTGTCTTACCAACTAAGACCATTAGGAGTTAAAAATATCAGACACAGAGGAGTTAGTGAAACCAGTCTAAAAGTTCCATACTCTTTGTTAATTGCTGTGCAAGAAACGTTCCTTTACTTTGTTATTTTGTCAGGAGAAAAGGCCGTCAGGGTATAAAATGGGAAGAAAGACAACTCCAAATCACATTTTTCTCTTCTGACTTTGTGAGCAGCAGCAGTTGTCTTTCAGGACCTATCCTTAGGTCAAAAACCTCCGGTGCTGAAGGCATTTTAGTCACCTTCTGGGTATCTTATGTTTCAGGAATGTCCTGTCTCCTGCTGAATTCGAAGTAGGTGGTATTGAACCAGACAGCGCTGTTGCCATACAACACACTAAGAATTGCTTGTTGCTCTCCTGGAGCTGTTTTGAAAATTCTTTTTCTGCCAGCCACCAGGTGGCTGAAAAGTCCAGGAGAAGACATCCGCCCAATAACACATGCAAAGATTTTCCATTTGCGGCTTTATTAGCTTCATAACACACACACCCCCCCAAAAAAGGTGTATTCTGAAAAGGAGACATCTTAGAACAGATGCATAGTAAAATCCAACCAGTCCTGAGTTTTCTACAGATGTACTTGTTTTGTTCATTGAAGTATTTGGTTTGCTCTTAGTTCTCCTGTATCGTACACAATAATAATCAGGAATAGTTCTGCTAGCATCAATATGATCACACTAGAGTATTGAATTAGGTCCCTGAACACCAAAATCTGAAAATTCAATAACCTACTAAGTACCTGGCATTTGAAAATTTGATCTGAATTTGAAAAGTAGAACTGAAATGTGTATCTTTGTGCAATTAGTGATTTGAGATTCTGCCCACTCTATGAAGTACATCATTTGTAGGAAGAGTTTTCAGCATTAAAGAGAATACATATGGACAGGTCTAGGAGGGAGTCTTCCAGTGCATGACTACTTTCAGTATTAAATTAGTATGGTGAAGAAACCCAGAAGAGTAATACTACTATATTGGATTCATTTTACAAATAACCTTTACGCTCGAAAATCAGTTTCTGTGGATTTAGCAGTTGGAAAGGCAGTGTTTGACTTCACTGATGAGTAATTCTATTTTTCCAACAATACCAAATTGTTATGCAACAAGAAACTGAAAATTACTAGTAACTCTGCATAGTTGCCTTTACTTCTCATTTTTTTAATATCCTAAGCCATGTATCACTGTATGTGGAATGAAAGACTTCAGTTTCCTATTGTTGTGCAATTGCTTTTGTCATAGTACTAGGCTTACTAAGGTTTCTGATTTGCATTGACCTTAACATTTTTCTTTGCAAGTAATTAAGCCATTTATAAATCTGCTTTTGAACTCATTTATGACAGAAATAAAGTAATTTAGGATACAGATGGCATCTATAAATTGTGATATTGAGAACTGACCCTTTTTCAAGAATAGCCTGTAATCTATAATCTCGCCTGTACATTAGCTAAGTGTCATAGCAATACTTGAAAAATGTGCCTCATCTGTTTTCTCTTACAGTGGCGTAGAGGGGTGTAATTGGGTTCTTGAATTAGAGTCTTTAAATTTTAGTTCAAAGCCAATGGCATTTTTTCTTTGATTTAAGGGTGTTAGTTGAGGCCATTCCTGATTTCCCTATTTGCTTAACAGAGTACTCTTTTTGCCAAGTTGGAAAAAATAGCTCACTATTTTCTTTCTCTTTTCAGAGCAAGATGGGATATTTAGCTCTGCTGCTGTGTACTGTTCACGCACTGGTGTTTGCTTGGAATAAGTGGGTTGATATTAACCAGTTCATCTGGTATACACCACCTTCATTTATGGTAGCAGTTTTTCTTCCTATTGTAGTTCTGCTTTGTAAATGCGTACTGCTCCTCCCATGTTTTAGGAAGAGGATAAAAAAGATCAGATGTGGTTGGGAAGCTAACACACAAACCAATCAAACCAGCATGACTTCTAGACTGTAGATCAAATATCGACATTTCCTTTCCATATATATAAATAATGCTCAATGCCATGAAATGTTCACTTGCAAGCTCTGTTTTCACATTCTCCATAGATGTTTCCTTTTCACTTTTCATTTTGACTTCAGGATTATGGGATACTTGATGCAATTTGAACCTTTTATAAGGCACAAGATGGAAACATTCCTTCTACACGTTAATCTATTCAGTGTTCTGGTTTTGTTCATTTCTTCTGACTCACTGCTTTTAAAATCCAAGGGCTTCATTGCCTCAATCCTAATCCTTTTGTAGGCAAAAGCAATCATAAATCATTGCTCCAGGTGAGCACAGAAAGTAAATAAATAATTATACCACAGAACCCAGGAATGCTTTCTGCTTTCCACAGCCATGTTTGTTCCTTTGTTACATCTCAGTATTCTAATGGAACAACTAGAGTATTTATCATCCCATTCCCCCTTATCACCTGCATCCTATGTTTCAGTCTACAGAATGGGGACCTTGGCACAGGAGCCAGACAGAAACTGTGTATTCCCTCCAGGTCTTGAACTTAGACAATTGGGCAAGCAGAATTGCAGGGAACTTTACAAGGTAAATCTCTCCTGAGGCTTCGGCACAGTCTAAAAAAAGATTTTTTAGACTCAGATCTCCATTTTACACAGGACTAGGTGTGTCTCTGTTTACTTAAAACTATAAAACATTTCCCATTTTTTATTCCATGAACACGTTCTTTTGTTTCTGATGCTGGAAATTTTCCATGCTTTTGACCTAAGCCTGCAGCCTTTGACATGTGCTAAACTTTATTTGCACAAATTATTCCAGTGGGATAACTCACATTAGGTAAATGTGTTTTACTGTTTACTCTAGGGCTAGCGCAATTGTGTGATTAGAAGAAAAACATTAAAAATAGACATTTGAATCTTGACATTGATTTGGTGAGATTTTCATGCAAAATGGCTTTCAAATGCATTTGCTTTTACAAAAATATTCATAAAAGCTAATTAAACCTTTCTTTCCTTATGTTGCATAGATCTGGCTGAATGTTTTAAGCGAATAATTCATTTGTTATTATCTATTTTTAAATATCATATGCAGTAGTGAATATTTTCACCCAGCATCAGGAACATTTCTGCCAGTCTCCCTGCATGAGTTGACTAGGACATGGACTGATGATGCCACCTATTGCCAGGATCATCTGAATGAGAATTGTAATTGGTAATGGCTGCGGTATTAAAACAAAGAGGAAAAAATGTATGTGTAAAAAAAAATATCCAATACATGGTGCTAATGATTCTGTTGTACATTTGTGGACTTTGTACACTGAGCAGCAATAACATAACATAAATAGCTACAGGGATACTACATTTTGTATTTTCCTGGTTATAACCCCATTCAATTATTGCAACTTAAAAGTTGGCCTTGTTATTTGCACTTAATGTAGCACTGTGAAAATAACTGGGGACATAGCAGCCTGTATAATATAGACTGAAGAGAAATGAGTGGCATTGTGTATCAAATCAGTAACGCATGACAGAGGCAAACACTTTCTAAAACACTGGAAGCTAGTCTGCAATGTGAATCTGAGAAATTTCTAACAAAACAGAAAAAGTGGGGTTGTCAATGCGTTAGCATTTACATTTCTATAAATGAAATAAATCTTTTAGAAGTCATATTAGGGATGAAGAATAATATTCACCAAAGGCTTATTCAGAATATTACCTGCACTTTGTTGTCAGGAGTCATAAAAATATTATAAAATTCTTTTTCTCATAGAACAGGTTGGGGCATGTGCAATGATAAAGAAATCCCTTTGTCTTCTGTATTATCCACTAACTACTCATAAAGTGTGCTCAAACTTACCAATTAGGGCAAAGCTGAGACTAAATACTCCAAGCAACCACTGATACGCATCCATTGAAAAGGATGACATTTAGTTTTATCAAAATATGTATTAAATTGTGCTCTCCAGAATCAACCCTGCTGCTCTTTTATTTAGGAAGTCTGGAGAATTTAATTCAGTCTCCAGCTTTGTTAAATTCTGGTCAAACAGTTGGACTAATTGTTTACAACTGGTCAGAGAAGCCAATTAACCCTGTGACACAGAGGAATATAAATAGCTTCAGGGGTAACAAAGCATGTGGCACAGAAAGCAGAACCTAAACCTTGATAACTGAAAGCAGGTGAATGATGAGATGCCTTGGAAGAAGCTATTCATATGGCATGTACAAAAAAAAACCAAGGCAAATTAATATGTGTATGCATTTAGAGAGCAAAATAGTTCAGGGGTGTGATAATGGGCTTCAAGGCTTTTCACCTTACTGTCACCATTACCAGCTGAAGTCTTTTGCATAAGTGCTCTGTTATGGATCAGCTAGGTTAGTGAGCACTGAGTAGAGGAGTATGTCAGTATTGATATGAAGTTAACAGAAGCTGGAAGTTAAGATTTCTGTGCCTTCAGAGTCTGTATCTTACTGTACAGCAGCAGGATTTAGGCTGCTAAGTCACATTTGAAAATGGACCTTTAATTCCAAAGTTGGTTTGGCCCTTCTGAAATTTTTGTCCAAGTTCTTATAATATTCTCTTTCTGAACCTGTAAGATATGTCTAATTTGGAGACTAACAGACAGATCCTTATTGCAGAAATCACTATAGGTACTACTGTTAGAAAACAGGCCAAGAACTTCATGAACATGTAAATGTATTTTCTATATTCAACACTTCTTAAAAAGGTTTTGAGCTGCAGGAAGGAACTGTTGTCTGTACCATGGTATTTACTGCATAAAATCTGAACAAGGCACATCACAAGCACAGAACTCCTTTCAGGAAGTGCTAAAGAAAATGTATGTACATCTTTATTTATCTTCTATTCATGGTGTAGCAGTGATAAATTTAGATTCATCCCACTTCCTATGGCTGAGAAATTGTGTCCTAATGAAGCATTCTATTGTAATACCCTGCTCTAGGCAATTGTTACATAAGGTAAACTAGCATAACTTCATTCATTTCAAACTGCTAATATGCGCTGAAATCCTCACAAAAATTACATGTGAAAACCAATTTCAAAATCATCACATACTGACCTTTGGTGCTTATTGTTTAGCTGGGAACAACATTAAGCACACCAGATTTTTCTCTCTAGTATTGCCCAGGGGCAAACCCAGAAGTGTCTTCTGCTAGCTGAAATTTGCATCTGTCTACGAAAGCTATTCCTAAAATCACAGATGACATCCAAACATTCAAGCAGTTTTTTCCCTACTGATTGTCTCAAGTAGTAGCCAGGTTTTCTGCGTCACAGCTAGCCATTTCTCTAGAAACTACCGCTGAATGCTTATAGCCAGAATTTGAGACCTCATATCAAGTCTCTTCCCTGCTTTGTAAGTCTTTAGTAAACTACTTCTAAGTAACTCATTTCCCAATCTGCAGAACTGGAGGAGTAATACTTTACAGGACATTGCAACAGTATTTTCAAGTTTTTAAGGCTTTCACATAAAATAAGGAGGAGAGTCATGTAAGGTCTATAAAAGGCTACAGAAGAAAATGTTAGTGACAGTATTTTATTTCTCCCTTTGTAATAGACATGACTTAGTTCAACACTAATTAAAATAACTTCATATGTACCTTTTAATTTATGCTTATGTACCTATTTCAAAATTCAGTGTATTAATATGCCTGTATACAACTATAATACATAAAATCAATGTATGTGCAACTTTTAGGCACTTATTTGTATAACAATGATTACTTTTATAAAACTGTACCTCATTAAATGCTTCAATGTACGTTGTATCTGCCATTGTGTCATACATCCAGGGTATAAGAGTAAAAAGGCACAGTAGGCTCCAGAACAGCTGCTGCCATGAACAATAAAAATGGCTTCAGTCAGGGGGAACCATTCTGCCCATGCTGGTGCAGAGCCTGGAGTCTCCAAAGGAAAGAAGACAAAGATGAGAAAAGCAAAATGGACACTTTCACAGGGGAATGTAATGAAAGCACATTTTTCCTGACAGATCTTTTACCCGACAGACTGCATATTCTAGCATTCAGACGAGATTTTGTGAGAAGGAAGACAAAGCTGAGGCAGTTGTGTAGTGCTTTGGAGCGAGGCCTGTGATCCCTGAAAACACTGATCAAAAACAAGGAAAAGCTCAAGAATAGTGAGGGCATTGAGGAGGGGAAAGGAATACAGGCATATTTTTGGGTAAGACTCCATCACTCCAGTGTAAGTGGTTCTGCAGTGCCTCTATGAAGGCTGCAAAGCACTTCCTTCAGTTGTTATATGTCTCATATTTAAGTCAGAAACATAGAATTGAAATGCTGGAAAGATATAAATTGTTGAAGGGATTTGAGGAATTTTATGCCAAGTTTACCTGGGGTAGCCAGATTGCAGAATACTATTCCCAAGTAGTGGTACCAACAATAAGTGCCCAGGAAACTAGCGCCCGGGCTGTGCTGGCTATGGTTTAATGTAAATTCCTGATGACAGCAGCATTTACTGTAAGCCGTTCCTCCCTTTGGCCATTCTTCTCTGTTCTGTCAGTTCTGCAGGTGTTTAAAGCTTGAAGTTAATCAGACCAGGGAATTGGATCCAGTTGAAAAGTAATGCAGAGAAATGAGTGATGCAGCCAGGTTCATACACTGGTCTGATTCACCTGGTAGCCATGTATGTATGCCAGCAGGAAGGACAGGGAGAGCAATGGCATAAAGGGGCAGTTTAACTTAAACCAGCTTAAACTGCATGGTTGTAAGTGCTCCTAAAATTCAAAACTTAAGTTATTTAATCCTATTTCAGTAGCAAGAATGTTTCATTTCTTCACATATTTGTGATGTTTCCCATGAATCAGCAAGCAAAAATGTGTTCTAGAAATTGTCACTGGAAAACATATAAAACTGACTGACCTCTATGTGACTGTGGACTGCGTGGCCTCATTTGTAGAGATGATCTCACATCTTCCCTTCTTTTCTGCTACATCCATAGTTTCTATTACTGTCCCTTAATATTATGAAATGTTAATGATAACTATTTTTGAAATTCGGACTAATTAATTTTAAGCTGATTTTCTTAAAATGACATTAAATTAATAATTTAAAAGAACAAAACAAAACAAAAATATTTTTTAAAACCTGCCGAATCCACCCCTGGAGAGTGTAGTCTACTGTGGTCACTAAGTGTCTGGCAAAGTCTGATCATTGTCATTGATTTTTTTCAGTAGTGCCAGGATTTCTTGATCCCATCAGCATGCTTTGTTGCTGATGGCAAAATAATGTCTTTTGATAAGACTTGGACTCCATTAAAAAAATCTCATTTAATTCAGTTGCATCACAGGGGGTTGGGGGAGGAAACCAAGCAGCCGCACATGACTGCCTGCCACTGCATCCGCGCGCCGGCCCCCTGGTTAAAAAGTTTGAGGACCCCTGATCTAGTCCAACCTGCTGATAGAACAGGTTCACCTAGAGCAGGTTGCTCTAGAGCAGGATCATGTCCAGGCGGGTTTTGAATATTTCCAGAGAAGGAGACTCCACAGCCCCTCTGGGCAGCCTGTCCCAGTGCTCTGTCACCCTCAAAGTAAAATTTTTCTTCATATTCAGATGGAATTCCCTGTGCTGCAGTTTGTGCCTGTTGCCCCTTGTCCTGTCACTGGACACCACGGAAAAGAGCCTGGCCCCAGCCTCTTGACACCCACCCTTGAGATATTTGCATGCATAGGTAAGATCCTTTCTCAGTCCTCTTCTCCAGGCTAAGCAGGCCCAGCTCTCTCAGCCTTCCCTCATAAGAGAGATGCTCCAGTCCCCTAATCCTCTCCATAGCCCTCCGCTGGACCCTCTCCAGCAGTTCCCTGTCCCTCTTGAACTGGGCAGCCCAGCACTGGCCCCAGCACTCCAGGTGCTGCCTCACCAGGGCAGAGCACAGGGGCAGGATCACCTCCCTCGACCTGGTGGCCACGCTCCTCCCAATGCACCCCAGGATCCCACTGGCCTTCTTGGCCCCAAGGGCACCCTGCTGGCTCATGGGCACCTTGCTGTCCACCAAAATCCCCAGGTCCTTCTTTCTCCACAGAGCTGCTTTCTAGCTTACCTATGAAGATGTTATGGGAGATAGTGTCAAAAGCCTTGCTGAAGTCAAGGTAGACAACACCCACCGGTCTCCCCTCATCTACCCAGCCAGCCATTCTATCACAGAAGGCTTTCAGATTGGTCAAGCATGATTTCTCATTGCTGAATCCATGTTGACCACTCTTGATAACCTTCTTTTCCTTCACATGCTTAGAAATGACTTCCAGGATGAGCTGCTCCATCACCTTTCCAGGGATGGAGGTGAGGCTGACTGGCCTGTAGTTTCCTGGCTCCTCCTTCTTGCCCTCTTTGGAAGCTAAAGTGACATTGGCTTTCCTTCAGTCCTCGAGCACCTCTCATGTTCTCCGTGACCTTTCAAAGATGATGGAGAGTGGCTTAGCAATAACATCTGCCAGTTCCACCAGCACTCAGGGGTGCATCCCATCAGGGCCCATGGATTTGTGGATCAATGAACCGAACTCTATAAAGTTATAAAAGAGAAATCCACAGCTACTTCCAGTAAACATGAGGCAACAGAAGATACATTTGTTCTGTCTTTATTTGTTTCTTTCTTTTTATATATATTTCATCTTTGAAGCACAAAATTATATTACTGAGATAAATATGTTATGTCCTTGACCTGGTTAAAGACGTGTAGTCCCTGTGGGACTGGCAGAATACTACCACTGCTACTGTTTGAAGTATTTGGTCCATAAATTTTATCTTTTGGGCTCACTATTAAAAAAGAAGTGAGGCAAGTGTGAGGGTTTGGGTTTTTTTAACTGTACAGTCAAATCTTGTAGTTTGCAGTCATGTGCAGTCTTTATATACAAGTTTACACTGTTTTGTTGGATGTACTCCACTGAAAAAAAATTCCATATGCATGTCTTAATTACTTGAATTACTGAGAAGTGTCTTATTGCTGGACTTAAGGAATGGCCACATAACCCATCTCTAATTTTTTCTCTGCCTTTTTTTCCAGTCCTGCGACTCATATATACAACTGAATGGCATTTCTCTCTTGCCTGTCCACCTGAACCTCTGCATATACCAGAATAACTTTTGAACAATGCATCTCATTTATGCCAAAATATTTTAGGTATTCTAACAGGAAATCCTTAAAAAAAAAAAAAAGAACCAAAAAGCCAGAAAAGGGAAAAAATTACCCACTTGCAGGGCATCTCAAGCATCTCTGCAACAGTTTAGCATCTAACAATTGTTTGATGGCACCCATAATTAAAATAATCATGGCTTTCTCTTGTGCCTTCTAATTTGCAATAGACTTAGTACATTCACAAGGATATGAACATCCTAAATTATTTATTCCCAGATAATTATTGACAGACAAAAGGGCATTCTGGGGCAGAAGAAGGCTGGGACTATGAAGCTACGCAAAGAGGTGTTAATATGGAATGGGAAGGAACAGGACAACTGGAGAACTGGGACAAAGAAGAAAGGAGACTGCAAGCACTCAGATTTTCTTATGAGAGGAAAGAGTAAAGGAGCCCAATGGATGTTAAAGGGGGAAAATAAGTAGGTGGAGGATACTAAATGAGATTAATGCAACATCGTCAAGATAGTAGGGAACAGAAGTCCTTAGTCAGGAAGATGGGTAAAATGGAGAGCAAGTAAATGGCTGATGGGAGAGAGTTTGAAAAAAATGAAGTGAATCCTTGAAACAGAGGGATGGGGGCGGGGGGGTGGTGTTGGTTATCCACATGGAGCTGTGTGTGTGCAGAGTATGGCCTGCAGAACCTAGTAAATTGCAACCAATTCTCCATCCCTGAAATACCATTTGAGGCATGTCCGGGAAAATCTGGTCAAATTCCACTGATATGTATGAACACCAGCAAGGTTATAAGTGGTTCTGTGACTTGGAGGAATTATGCTCTGAGATGTAGTCCTATGACTTTGTTATGGATGAAGAACATACTGTCTCTGAAGCTGGGGAGACATGAGTCATAGATATTGCTCCACTTTTCATAACTATCTAAATATAAACTGAGCTAACTTCAAATAGATTGTACTTATAGTGGAGCAGACATGGCTACTTTACTTCCCAGTAAAGTGCACAGTATGTTGTGCTAACTGAAGGAAAACATTTCTGTAAGACGCAATGAAGCTAAGCCACTCTAACACATTACTTACGCAAAATAAGGACCAAATGAAACCAGAATTAGATGGTGCATTAGGCTATATTCAGGAAAGTAATTCCTAAGAACTTCGGTTTTATCCTTGTTCTGATATCACTATTTCATTGCAAATATTTAATCCTCACCATTTAGTTGTTGCAGAGGCAAAATTCCCAGTGAAATCAGTGGGACGTTCACTTAGGTATTCAGTCAGGTTTGTACCCTGAAGTCACATAAATACTTCAGGTCTGCGTTCTCCTTGACACAACTACCAATAAATTGTTCACCTTCTCCAGTGTTTGGGATGAACTCTATTCTGCTGTGTACCCTCCATCAAGATAGCCTTATCGAGGGAGCAGAACTAAAATTTATTACCATTTCTCCATTACCAGAGCCTGGCCTGGAGCACTCCATACCACAACACAGCAGTTGACCCATGAAATCTCCTTTTCACCAACCGTCCAGCTTCAATCAGGCCTGATTTAACATCCTGTGCTTGCTTAGTTATTTCTAAGTTCTGTCCTGAAAACTCTTGCATATAACTGGGTTCTTACACCTTTCTGACACAGAGGCGCCAAAAGCATAAGGAAAAATTGCTGGTGGGGAATACCAATGGTGAGGAAGAAAAAAATAAGTACATAGGGTAAGTGGGAATGGGATACCCTTAGCTACTAAAATGAGGTGAGGGTGGGTGAATGAAGCAGGGGAAAACTGAGAGCCTAGAAAAAATTTTGGAGATGGAAGCGAGGTTATCATACATTGACTGGCCCTTTTAATGCTCTTTTCCCTTTGTGTACTCATTCCTTCCTGATCCACCTTGATCCCTCCCTCTTTGATCCTTTCCCTAAACATCCCACAGTAACCCTTGAACATTCACACAATCCCCTTAAAATAGCCCACAATAGTTTTCATACCATTCTTTTCCCCTTGCATACCCTAACAAGTCCCACATCCTCTTAGGAAAACAACTCTTTAGTTCACATTACATTTCAGGAAAAAAGAGTTTCTTCCCTTGATCGTCTTGGTGGGTTTCACCCCAGGGACAATGATCTGGTCATTCCCTTTGGATGGTCTTTGCAGTAGGCAGTTTGGCTCTGTTTTCATTTATTATCTTTCTGGGGTTCCCTTGCCTGTTATTGCTCCTCTGACCCTTGTTGGGTCATTGTTTTCACCATGATTAGCCTTTGATCATTTAACCTAACAGTACATAGAAGAGCATCTCAGATGATCAAGGTGTGGAGCAGCTGTTTTACAGGAAGAGACTAAAAAGGTGGAAGCTCTTCAAATGAGAGGGGAGAAGGTGGAAATTGATAAAATCATGGTTTACAAAATATTGAAGATGGTGGCTAAGATAATCATTAACTGTTTTTCACCAAATCCATGTTACTTGGACTACAGAGGATTCAATTAAACTTGTAGGAGATCAGTTTACAACTGATTAAGAAAGTACATCTTCATGCAGTGGAGAGAACCTCTGGAGCTTTCTGCCGTGGAGGGCTGTGGAGGAAACCAGCACCAGCAGGTTCAAAAGGGAGTTAGACAAAATCAGAAACCACAGCCCCTAAAGCAACACTAGAAGGACTTCGCAGGCATGTACCCTATGACATCGCTAAGACAAGTTGGATTTGGGAGGAGAATACAAAATACAGTGGCCAGGTTTGCACGCTCTCCTTAAATAACACTTGTTTTGCTGCTCTTGAACATGTACTAATGGGTTAGTAGGGTGTTTCTTCAAAAGGAAATATATACTCCAATAGGAAATCTCTCAGACTGATACACTCTAAGTTTTATGGCTGGAAAACAAATGTGTTGGGAGTGACAACTTAAATCCTGAAGAAAAAGCTATTGCCTTGATCTTGGAAAGAACTGCTTAACTCTCAGGCTCTGTAGCAACTCACTGGCCTCAGTTCATTTCTGTGGAATTAACCACATAAATCTTCACAGGACTGGGAACAGTATTAGTATTTCATTGTTCTATAAAGATACAGATTTTCTTCTCACAGTGCTAAGTTGCTGTTGAATTATGACAGTATCATTTTTATTTGTCAGGGAATATTTTACACATCTGGCATGGTCCCATTCAGTGAAACAAAATGTTCAGCATGAACTAACTGAAGACGTAACCTATGACAACATGTATATAATAAGATCACAGATATTTTACATGTTAAATGATATATTTCTACATCTTCACAACCATGATGCTACATACTACACAGTGTGATCTTGATTAATTTTCATTTTGCTTCTGCTCTCAAGAAAAACCTGTGGTTTGCAACTTTGTGAAGGAAATTTGAACTCAAAGAGCTAAAATCCTGTTGATAAAACAAACACACTAGTCTTAGGCTGTCAAATGGTGGCCAAGTCACAATCTAGCCTATGCTTCCCTCAGCTACTTTAATATTCAGGCAAGTATTGTCTTTTAAATGAGCTTTTCAGTTTTGCAATATCCATGCTTCACTAGGAAGTACATGTGTCTGTTCTTGGTTAACAAGTCAACTGACTGATGTTTTGCTCTTGATTTAATTGTTTGCATTATAAAAATAATCTGGGTTTTTTCCCCTGGCTTTCAGTTCAACAGTTATTGCAGGCACAAGATCACACTTTTAGAACCTACTGTCACACTTTATATATGCCTTCTAAGATGAATAGCCACAAACCAAGAAGAAAAAAATCTGACCTTCTATAGCTTACACCACAAAGCAAATCTTGTTTCAGAGTTATAGCGAGAAGTGGAAAGGTCATACATGACCTTGTGCTCAACACAAAACCAAGAACAAAGGTCCTGAAACCCCTTAACAGGGCTTCAACAATAGCTATGGAAAACCATAGTCAGAGAAATCTAGGAGAGGTTTCCTTCCTTCAGCTTCTTTCTGGTAAATAAAACTAATCTGCTAGATCATAAAAGCAGAAACAATCCTCACTGTTTTTCTACTTGCATTGCCTTTGAAATAGAATTGTAAGCCTGGATCTCTTGTACTTTTGCTTGCTTTGGGTTTTGGGTTGGTTTTTTTGTGGGGGTCCTCTCTTTAGGATGAATCACCCTTTCTCTCCATCAGTTACCAACAATCCTGGCTAACCAGGGAGGTCCCAGTTGACTAGAGGTTAGCCAATGTGACACCCATCTACAAGAAGGGCAGGCAGGAGGATCTGAGTGTAGAGGAATTCTAGAGGAATGAAGTCAGGTTAATTGTCATTGACAATATACAGCTGTGGGCTGGCTTCAGGGGCGGTGGGTTGGCTGATGTGGATAAGGTGCAGCTGTGGCTGGTTCTGTTAAGGGGTTAAATAGCTCTAAGGGTATAGGAGAGGAGTAGTGAATGAAGAGAGACCTGGAAGAAGCAGAGCCTGGGGGAGCCCTGGAGGTAAGTGAGGTAAGGAGAAGGATGCAGCAGAGGCAAGAAGCAGGGAGGACTGGCCTGAAGAGGATGAAGAAACAGCACGAACAATAGATGAACTGTTGAAATCTTGTGGGGGATTGGTGGCTGTGCCGGCGAAAGGAGTGGGAACTACTTATTGAAGCCAACCTGTTATGGGATGGTAAAAGCCTTGTTGCAGCTTGATAGTGCTGTGACAACTGGTGCCCCATGTGAGGCTCAAACTCAGGACCCTCAGATTACAAGACTGAGTGTAACGAGCAGTGACAGCAATAATGGCTGTGCCAGGGGGCATTTGAAGTTTTGAACAGTGACAGCAATGCCCAATGTAGTGAAGATGGGTGAGGATAGCCTGCAATCCAGATCACACTGAGATAGGTGGGAAGAGCCTGGGGATCCGGATCAGCCACCGGTAAAGGTGAGCTGTTGGGATCAAAGGGAAGGAAGCCTGACTGCTGTGGAGCTAAAAGATTGAGGGTAATGAGCGGTAGTGGTGGAATACACGGCCAGACATGGCAGCAGCGGCAGGTCCAGAGTGGGTCCAGCTAGACAGCAGTGATGGCTGCACTGGGGGAAGGCACAGGAGCAGTGCAGTGCCATGGGTGGCTGCTGCTCAGCCTGGCAGTGTTCTTGCTGGCATTTATGTACTCGTTGAATATGTCTCCACTCATAGAAAAAATGGGCAACCATGGGGATGTTGAGAAGCTTGTTATGATACGGAGTAATGTATTAGTGCTATATTCTTAATCTTCTGCTGAAAGCTCCCTTGGGTTACTGTCCAGTGTGACCCAAGATGTGAAATGATGAGGTACTATAAGCTCACCAGAACCCCCCTCTGAATAAAACAAAACCCCAGATCTCAAGAAAGCAGATAAGAAAAAAGGTGTTCAGCCCCCAGAAGCTAAAAAGCCCAAGATAAAAGTGAAGAAGGAATATGTGTATGAGTTCAGGGACAAAATGTCTGAACCGTGAAAAGGTTGTGATGATTAAGTACCTAAGGCATGAAATATAGGAGAGGCCCTGGGAGAAGAAGGGGGCCCAGATGAGGAGAGGCTGGCTGGAAGAGGAGCCCAGAAAAGGAAGCCTCCAGATGCAGCAGAGGCAAGAAGCAGGGTGGGCTGGCCTGAGGAAGATGAAGAAACATCAGACAGTAAATGAACCTTTGAAACCTTGTAGGGGATTGGTGGCTGTGCCAGGGAAAGGTGTGGGAACTACTTATTGAAGTTAACCTGGTAAGGGATGGTGAAAGCCTTGTTGCAGCCTAGTTTTGCTAGTGCTGTGACATCTAGGGAGCTACAAGTCTGGCAGCCTGACCTCAGTGCCAGTGAAAGTTATGGAGCAAATCATGCTGAGTGCCATCACACAGTATGTGCAGGGCAACCAGGGGATCAGGCTCAGTCAACATAAGTTTATAAAAGACAGGTCCTGCTTGATGAACTTGATCTCCTTCTACAAGATGACCCACCTAGTGGATGAGGGAAAGGCTGTGGATGTCAGCTACCTTTGACACTATCTCCCACAACATTCTCCTGGAGTAACTGGCTGCTGATGGCTTGGATGTGTGTACTCTTTGCTGGGTTTAAAGCTGGCTTGATGGCTGGGCCCCAAGAGTGGTGGTGAATGGAGTTACATCCAGCTGGCAGACGGTCATGAGTGCTGTCACCCAGAGCTCAGTACTGGGGCCAGTTCTGTTTAATATCTTCATCGATGATCTGGACAAGGGGATTGAGTGCACCCTCGCTAAGTTTGCAGATGATACCCAGCTGTGGGGGAGTGTTGATGTGCTTGAGGACAGGGCAGGAAAGCTCTGCAGGGAGATCTGGAGAGGCCGGACCAATGCACTGAGGCCAATTGTCTGAGGTTCAACAAGTGCCAGGTCCTGCACTCGGGTTGCAACAACTCCACGCAGCGCTATAGTCTTGGGGATGAGTGGCTGGAAAGTGCCTGCTGGAAAAGGACCCGGGGGTGCTGGTTGACAGCTGGCTGCACGTGAGCTAGCAGTGTGGCCAAGAAGGCCAACAGCATCCTGGCTTGTGTCAGAAACACTGTGGCCAGTAGGGCCAGGGAAATGACTGTCCCCCTGTACTTGGCACTGGTGAGGCCACACCTCAAACACTGTGTTTGGTTTTGAGCTCCTCCCCTCAAGAAAGATATTGAGGTGCTGGAGCATGTCCAGAGAATGGCAATGAAGCTGGTGAAGGGTCTGGAGCACAAGTCTTGTGAGGAGTGTCTGATGGAACTGGGGTTGTGTAGCCAGCAAAGGAGGAACTCAGGGGGAGATATTAATTGCTCTCTAAAAGTACCTGAAAGGAGTTTGTAGACAGGTGGGAATTAGGTCTCTTCTCCCAGATAACAAGCTACAGGAGGAGGAGAATAGACACATGGACTCTCCCTCTCCCAAAGGTGATGGCATCTTTTCCTTTCTTTCCTCCCAAACTGATGTTAAAACCATAATTTAACATATATGTTATGTTAAGTAAATTAACATATATTTATATATTATAAAAAATAATAAATAATGTATTGAAATAAAAGTTTATTTTTAATAAAAAACCAAGATCTTGTCAAGTAAACAATGATATGAGATTAATTGAAAAATCAGACAGAAGCAAAAAACAAAACTACAATTTGTTTCTTAAAAAAGGAAAAATAGGGTTTTCTGTTAAGAAATGAGCTGTGTTGAGGGTAGTATGCCAAAACTATTGTATTTGCATTTGCTGCCCTGATAGGAAGCAAATTTTTGTGTTTCTTTTCATTCTTTTGCCACAGGGAAATCCCTGGGGCTTTGCTTTCCACTTGCCAAGAGGAAGAACCAGAATATCTGTTTCCATTTGCCAGCTGGAAACTCCTTTGTTATGTTCCATCCCTTTAAGGAAGAAATAATTATGCACCCTGGACTTTGCTAAAGGAAGAAAACCACCTGCTAGGAGAAAATAATCTCCTTTTTTTAACAGATTGTATAAGAGTTCTTTAACAGGCTGAGACCTATGTTATACATAGGTCTTTGTATATGATTTGAGAGATCTGTAACTACCCAATTTCACCCTCCCACAAGACACATGGTTCAATTTTCCAGAGAATTTAGGTATATAAAAGGAACGTATATACCCTTGCTCTCATGCTAAACTCCAAGCAAAACAGGAACTTCTTTATGCTTCTCCTGCTTGAATGGGTCAGTTACACAGCAATGAAAAGGAGCCTGTAGTTGCTCCAGTTCCAATTTCAAACAACAGCATTCAAACTGAAAAAAACCCAAAAGTGCAAGGCAAACATAGGATTGAGTTAAACCCTGTGGACTCCCTTGATTTTAATTTTTAAATGTACTAGATATCAACTTAGTGGTAACTGTTCAACAGCCTGGTAAATGACTGTGACTCAAAAATTTCCTCATCTATCCCTGTGCATAAAGGCTAAAGCTAGGTAGGTTTGCACATAGTGAGAGGAGAAATAACTGGAGAAGAAATGAACAATGTAACTGAGAAATGACACTGAATGATATCTGTGGGAAGCCAGGTGGGTTAAACATGAAGGACCAGGGTCAAAGCTAGCACATCCTACATAGCACAGGCTGTAGGACTGAACCTGTGCTGCCTTCGCAACAGAAAATGTAGCTAGTGAGCAATCGCAGGCCAAGCCACAGCACAAGAAACAACAGAATTCAAGGATCATTAACTATATGCTATCTGCATAAGAAGAAAGCCCTTGCCTTGTTACAAAATCAACACAAATATTTTAATGCATCATCTCCCAAAGGTCTGAGTCTTCTGTTCATGACTTTATGCTGCAGTAATAATATAAAATATCCTATAGGAAAGCAATCACAAACATTCAGATTCATAGCTTTCCCATTAAGGCTATAATTCAAGTCAATTAAGAACTATAGGACTGGGACTAATCTGCTTATGTATGATGCACTATTATTTTGAGGTGCATGAGTTAGTCTCATGACTAAATATGTCTGTTTTAATGTAAATACTTGTATATCTACAAGAGACACATAAAGTAGCATATAAGGAAAATCAGCCACAAGTCACAGGGAAAAGAACATTTTGCTTTATGTATGTGTTTGTTGGTTAGACTAAAATTTTGAGATCTTATATATACTCATATAACTCAGTTGTACGGGCTACAAGAAAAAAAAAGCCTTGGTTGATGGACTTTGAATTGATAGCACAAATAATGAGAATAATAGAACAAGAAACTGAAGGGCTGAAATGCTAGTTCTCACCTTGGAAAAGGCCAATTAACTTCTGAATCATCTGTCAAGGAGCTCACCTTTCCACTGACTTCTGTGGAGATTGACCTAGTCCTTACCATCTGGGAGCTGAAAAAGCAGTTTAGAAAATCAAACAAGAGGTTTTCTGTGCACCTGTTTACCAAGTTAAAAAATAATTTAAATATACATGTTTTCAATATCAGGAAAATTACTAATTTAATAATTGAGGGTGAAATGGCTTCTGAACTGTGACAGAAAAGTTTCTCAGTCCTATTTTCAAATCCTACAGCATGGTTGTTAATTATAATGAATTCAAGCATTTGTTTCAATATATAATATGGTTCATTCTGTTTAAGCCCTCAGTTAATGCACAAAGGATGAAAAGTGTTTCACTATGCTCATATGGCTCCTTTTCAATCATCTGTGTATGCATCATTTTTTTGGTGCAACATGAGAGAAATACATCATTGTATGTGTTGGTCAGCTTTAAATGTTAAACACAAAGGGTTGAGGGTTATATATACACATTATGATATATATACAGGACACCTTAATGAAAGATGGAATTTATTTGGTAAATCAGAAGCTACACCTTTTCAGGAAAAAGCTGCATTTGTCTTCAACTGGAAATTTCCTTGGCCAAGGAATGTAGAATTCAGATCCTGGGGTTGAGCTTTGCTTTTCTGTGGTTGAACCCTGTATGTCCTCTCATGTTGTGTAACACTGAAATCTCCACACAACTCCTACCTGTGCAGAGTACACCAGTTACTCGGCAACCATGGTGAGCAGCCTCCCCACTACCCACATCTGGGGAGGCTGGCCTGGGCTGCAGGGACATCCAACACCCCCCCCCCCCCCCCGAATTTAATTTGTTACAACCAGGGTGGTGAAACAGTAGACCAGGTTGCCCAGAGAGGCTGGAGATGCTCCATCCCTTGAAACATCCAGTCAGGTAGGACGGGGGCTCTAAGCAACCTGTTCTAATTGAAAGTGTCCCTGCTCGTTGCGGGGGGGGTTGAAGTAGATGACCTTCAAAGCCCAATCATTCTGCAACTCTACATGATTCCTCGCCCATGGCCCTGCAGCCCCCTTCTGCCAGGAAAGAATAAGGAGAAGCTGCCGGAGGCGGGTTCCCGCTGAAGGACAAACTTGGGCCGGAGCAGGCGAGGCCGGGCAGGGCCCGGGCAGACAGGTGCGCTTTGCCCTCAGGGCCGTCAGCTCGCCCGGGGGACCGGCGAGCACCCCGCGCCGTGTCGGCGGGAGCCTGGCTCTGGGTCTGTGTGTGCTGGGGGCGTGGAGCAGGCCTGAGGGGGCTGTGGCCGGAACGCAGGGACCGGGGCCGAGAAGACCGCGGGGCCGCCCGCGCCCCTCTTTCCCCGCAGGCGGCCGACCCCCGCCGCTGTCACGCCGCCGCCGCCTCAGCCCCGGGGGAGCGCGCCGCTGGCCGCCCGGCCGAGGCTACGGAGCGGCCGCAGAGGGCGGGTCGTAGCGGCAGAGGAGGCGCCGCCTCCCCGCCCGCCCGCCCGCCACTGCGGGGCAGGAGCGTGAGGAAGAGAAGCGGCGGTGCCGGTCCTGCTGGCGGGCGGGAGGAGGTGAGCGGCCCCCATCCCCGCCGGGCGCCTCCTCAGGCCAGCCGCGCCCGCCGCCGCCCCGCGCGGGGCTCCCCGCTGCCCAGCGCAGTGGCGCTGGCTGCCGCCGCGGCCGCCCCCGTCTCCGCGCGGGCTCTGGCGGGCCTGGCGGAGCCGGCAGCCCCCCGGAGCGGGTCGGGCGGCGGGGACTGGGAGCGGCCCGGCCCCCAGCGGCCGCGGTGGCGCCCTGGTGCCTGGCGGTGGCGCGGGGCCGGGCCGCCTCCGCCTCGCGGCGACCGGGCCTGGCAGCGCTGCCCGTGGGGGCCGGAGGCGGCCGGGGCGGCGAGCGGCTGGGCGGCGGGGTCGTCGCTCCTGACACGGGCGATGTTGTCGTTGCAGCTGGAGATGCCGGCCAGGACCTGGGCCCCGCCGAGCTCCGCCGGGGCCGATACGCGCATCGCGCTGCTGCCCGCCAGGCTGCCGAGGGGGCACCGGCCTGCAGCCGCCGCCCGGCCCGCCCCGCGCCTCGGCCCTCACCCCGTAAGTTCCCGCCCGAGCGGGTGGCCACAAATTCAGAGGGTGCCCGGCTGTCTGTGCCTTCGCCCTTCTCGTCGAGTAGTTATTTTTCAAAGAGCTGTTTTTCACGTCTGTGTCACCTTCTGGCTGACTTAGTGCCGTAGTGTTTTCTTAGCTTATCTAAGGGCAAATGTCAAATTTGTCTCACTTCTATTATTTTTGATACCTGTGAAGCCATATATTTTGTAAAAGAAGGTTGGTTATGTTGTTTTTCTGTTCCTTGAAAAACCCGCCTTTGCTACTTAATTATCTGCTTCCCATCTATTGACAAATCGATTGCTCAATAACTTGATGCAAAATCTGCCCAGAGGCTGAAGTCAGGCTAACATGTCTTTGCTTTTTCAGTTCCCCTCCTCCCCTCTTTCAGAAGTGTTTGCTAGCCTGCTCTCATGTCCTCTCTTGAGTTCTCAGGATGTCACTTCAATCAGCATTTTAAGCATCAAGGATGGATTTCATAAGTGTCTGCTGACTTGAAAATCTTTATCTTACCTTTAACTTTACCCTTTGCTTTTAACTTACCTTTCTCCACTTTGACCTCCCCTTCTGTCTCCCTGTAAAAGGAGTTTCACTAAATATCTATTCACAATTAACCTTTTTGCTGAGGGCTGAAATAAAGAAAGTATTTAACACATCCTACTTTGTGTCACCCATTATTTGTTCCTTTTCCTCTTAAGTTATAAACCTTGCCTTCTGTCTTTTATTATATTTATGGAACCTTTACTTGTTACCCTTTATGTCCTTACTAGTTATAACTAATTTCTGTACTGTTGCTGTTCTGTTTTTATCCCTACATGATAGCACTGTCTCTTTATACTGTTCCTTAGCCATGCACACCCCCCTTTATTTTTTTTTTACTTTTTGTGTGACTTTTGGGGTCATTAAAGCTCTCCTGATGCAGTTAAAACAGTCTTACACACTCTTTTTCTTCTGAATTGATATTGTGCATTTAATACAGTCCCTTTCAGTAACTGCCAGCTCTTTGCTGTCCCCCATCTCTTAGAATATTTGCCCAAGGGTCATGTCTACCTGTTCCCTGAGGGATTTTCATGAAATCTGTTAGTTTTACTCTGTTCCTTTACATTACACTCTTCCTTAGAACAAGCAGTGAGAAACTCTGGCCAAAGTCAGCACACCAGACTGATTAATCATGTCCAAATCCTTGATGCCCACTCTCCTGAGGATCTTTTGGACAAAAACTGAAAGTAAGCTGCAGTGTGGTTAAATGGTACTGGTAGCCCATTTCCTGATGGCAGTTCCCTTTCTGTTGCCAAAGTTTTACAGCACCTTTGCATCGCATGGCATGAACTGAAATGGGCCCCTGTAAATGCATGATGCAAGTGTGTGTGCGGTCATATCTAGTTGATGTACATCTCCTATGTGATCAAAATACAGCTATTCTCATTTCATTATGTTCCTGGACGTGAACTTATTGTGGCACAGGAAGTACTGGTGTTTTGGTCAGGCGGTATGAAAGAAGTCAATGTTTTTTCAGTGCATACATAAAAATCTATGTGGTCTGCCTCTGCCAGAAAGATTCACTGTTAGCATTTTTTCTTAGAACACTGATTTTGTGATTACTTCCACATACTGCTTTCCAACTTCAGAGGCTCAGTCCAGTTTCAGTGACTTTTTCCCTTCTAGTCAAAGCTGAGATGAAAGGTGCCCATTCTTCTGGTAGCTTCCTCCCATTTCTGAAACACAAGCTGCTTTTAATTGTGGGAGGTTTTTCACCACACATACTGTGTTCCTAGTCAGTGGCTGGGTAAAGTCCCCCACTGGTGATTAGTTACCATCATAGCACTTCTCGGATGGTGGCTCAGGAAGAGGTTCGTTCAGCACCTCCTTTCTATGTGGTCTGTTGTTGATTGCTCCCAAGGCAGCAGTCTCACGGTTTGTCTTTGCCTCTTCTTAGCCTGCCTTTCCTCACAGCTTCATTTTCAGAACTCATTCCTGTTCTACAGTGCAGAACCACGTAGGTCATAACTGTGGTTTCATGTGAGGGTTTCCCTCCTGGGGGTTATTTTGGGGTTTTTTTTAATGTCTTTTTGTCTTTGTTACAGCTTTACTGTGGTTGTGTGACCTCTTCTCTCCAAAGCTGTAGCAGTACTTCATTTAATTTTCTGTGAGCCTTACCGTCTGTTCTTCTTCAAAGCCTCCTTTATTGCACTGAATTTGAGTCCTAAAACTCTCTTCCTTTTTACTATTGCATGAAATCTATCTCTTCCTGCCATTAGGTTTTTGTGGAATGCTGTCCCATGTGTTTGTCTCCAGGGTTTATCTTCTCTGCTTAGTCAGAGAATTCTGTTAAGTGTATTTGTGACCCATGGCCTTGAATCCTTTACCTTTGCACCCACAGTTAATCCTTATACATCCATGGCCAGATCTAGCAATCTGACCTACCAGTGCCATTAGTGATCTCATGACACTTGACAAATTTCCCTTGTTGTCTTTGCCATTGAATCTGTGCAGGCAGCCCGTTTCGCAGGCTGACAGGTGAGTATGTCAGATGGATGTCTGTCATGGTGGTAGCCATGACATTTGCAGCTTTGAGACTTTTGCATCCTTTTCTTCCTGCCCAATGTAGGATGCTGTGGTAATAACCTGCATAACCTTTTAATGGAATTCAGCTTACACAAATTCACTGTCCTTATGCCAGTCACAGACCAGCTATCTCTACCTTCTAATATTTTCCTGAATTACCCAGTTTTCCTTACATGTTTCTTCTCATTATTACATTGACCATTAGTTCAAGAGCACAAGGTTTTCTTGTGGTCCCGTATTTCAGGGCTGTGGAAGATAGGCAATAGGAGAAGATAGAAAAAATACTGTTTACTTCTGTAACTGTATTATTGAAGTGCTTGAATTATTCTGTTTCTCCTTGTATTAGTGACACATTGCAAGACAAAATTGATTAGCGCGTACTTTATTAAGGAGAAAATATAACATGAAACATAGAACCACAGATTTTGCTCCCAGAGTTGTTTATGGATTCTGATGTCTCATAAATTTGTATGATGCTGTATTTTTCCTTCTCTTGCTTTCTATTTTTCTTTTTTTTTTTTCCCCAGAAGAAATCATTGTAGATTTGCTGTCTTGGAAGTATGGAATCAATCTCTATGATGGGAAGTCCGAAGAATCTCAATGAAACTTTTCTACCAAATGTTGCCAACGGTATCAAGGATGCCAGTAAGATCACAATAGGCATCATTGGAAGTGGAGACTTTGCTAAGTCATTGACAATTAGACTTATCAGGTGTGGGTACCACGTGGTCGTAGGAAGCAGAAACCCTAAACTTGCTGCTGAGTTCTTTCCCCATGTGGTTGATGTCACTCACCATGAAGATGCAGTAGCAAAAACAAACATCATTTTTGTAGCTATACACAGAGAACATTACGCCTCTTTGTGGGACCTCAAACATTTACTTGCTGGTAAAATTCTGATTGATGTCAGCAATAACACAAGAGTAGACCAATATCCAGACTCCAATGCAGAGTATTTGGCATCACTTTTCCCAGATTCCCTGATTGTCAAAGGATTCAATGTCGTTTCAGCTTGGTCACTGCAGTTAGGACCAAAGGATGCCAGCAGACAGGTAAATGTATTTGTATTAATTTGTTTGTGATATGAAAATGACAGGAACGGAATGTAAGCAGCCAGAACTCACTAGATTCATTCTCCCTGATGTACCTTAAATGTTGGGCCTTTAGTTTTAATAGCCAATAACACTTCCAGAATCTCATTCATCCCACTGTAAGACATACAGAGTAAGCAATCCAAATTGTCCTCTGGGATGTCTGTTTAACTTTAAAGATTGCAAATGTAATGTGGATACTAGCTTAGACTAGACAGCTGACCTTTAGGTGACTGCAGACAGAGAAAAGGAGTTGGCTCTTAATGTCTTCTGTAGGAAATACGTTTATTTTTATCCTGATGCTGTATACAAGGGTAAAGGCAGTCTTTCCCAGTATATTTCAGTTTCAGTATTGGTTCACGTGGGGTGAACTGTTGAAAGACATTCACAGAAATCTCAGGTCCTGATCCCAGGGCTCAGGAGTCAGCTGTTCTAGAAATTCTTGCATTCAACCTAACAGCAAAGTGAAAGAAATAAATTATCTAGCTTCTAGAATGCCCCAAGCTCGTAAATATGAGGAAGTAAAAAGTGGCACATGTGTTTCCAAGTGATCATTTGTTTGATCCAGGATTCCTTGGGAACATCATGTTCAAATTCCTCCTGATATACTCCACAAATCCATCCTGCAATGGGAAAGGCAGCTGTATGTTTTTCATGCTTTGCTGAAGTGATACAAA
This sequence comes from Falco peregrinus, assembly GCF_023634155.1. NCBI lineage: Eukaryota > Metazoa > Chordata > Aves > Falconiformes > Falconidae > Falco > Falco peregrinus. The sequence goes on along the minus strand of NC_073725.1, from coordinate 40,212,859 downwards.
GGATTTAAGCCTACTCAAGAACCTAGCCCTTCACAGCTTTATGGACTCTGAGAAATGCATGAGAAATGACTACTGGAGACTAAGTTGAGTTTTCTGGCACTTCAGGTAGATTTTAAATGGAATGCAATTGATACAGAATGAGCATAATTTTAAAAATACTGTCACCGTATTGTTTTTATCTCCTTTCAGAATGGCACTACACTGTAAGTAATAAACTTCTGTCAAAAGGATCATGCTTGCTCTGATGATCAGCAAACAGTGTTGGGCAAACTATAGCCCACTGTAAATTTTAAAGGAACTTCAAAGTACTTTGTAGCACACATTTCTTTCACTATGTAATAAACTGGTCTGTAAGGAGTTCTTACTTGGCTAGTTTTTGTCTTTTCTGTTAAACATTCATTTTTGGTGGAAATCTGGATTGTGTAATTAAGCTAAAATTGTTATAGAAGGAGAGATTACAGAGTTCTCTGCTTTGCATTCTATTTGTTCTGCAGCTGGTTTGGGGTCATTATTCAAGATTCCTTTTTTTTTGAGACACTTGTGATTTTCTGAAATGCTTTTAGCCATTGTTTCAAGTTCAATCCAGTCCTGTAGGTATTTCGAGGGGGGGGGGGGCTGTCAGGGCGGGGGTTCAGTGTGCAGATTACCAGGGTATCCAACAGACAGCTCCAAGAAAAAGCCAATTTTGTTTTGTTTACTTTGCTGCTAAATTAGTGTGCATATTTTCACTTTGGCTGGATTTGTATGTGCTTTCATTCTCATTTTAGTGATATAAGCTGGGATAACAGTATACAGTTAGCAGTCGTGTTGTGGATTTGACCTGGAGCCCCTTAAGGTTTTTTTGTGGTTTGGGTTGGGTTTATTTTTTCACATTTGAGTCTCTTTCTCTGACTACAGACAATTCACTTGACTTTCCCAACAGGTCTATATATGCAGTAACAACATTCAGGCTCGCCATCAAGTTATTGAGCTTGCCCGTCAACTGAGTTTTATTCCTATTGATTTGGGGGCATTGTCATCTTCAAGGGAGATTGAAAACTTACCTCTGCGACTGTTCACACTGTGGAAGGGGCCTGTAGTGATTGCCATTAGCCTGGCAATGTTTTTCTTCATCTATTCCTTCGTCAGAGATGTAATCCATCCATACGTGAAAAATCAGCAGAGTGACTTTTACAAGATCCCCATTGAGATTGTGAACAAGACTCTGCCAATTGTTGCTATCACTTTACTTTCTCTAGTGTATTTATCAGGACTTACTGCAGCTGCTTATCAGCTTTACTATGGTACTAAGTATAGGCGATTTCCACCTTGGCTGGACAACTGGCTCCAGTGTCGAAAGCAGCTTGGACTGCTCAGTTTTTTCTTTGCAACAGTGCATGTGGCATACAGCCTCTGCTTACCTATGAGGAGATCGGAGCGATACTTGTTCCTCAATATGGCGTTTCAGCAGGTAAGACAATCTTTAGTTCAGTAAGCCAGAAATGCCTTGGCTGTATGCATATGGCTCATGAATATAAATTTTAATCTATTCCACTGTTTTTAGTGGAGAATGTTATGGGTTACCTTATGCATAGCTAGTGACAAATAAGAAGGGAGACTAAAAGAAACATCTGTGCATTGTGATTACCCTGTGGATCAAGCTGCAGTCAAGTTGGTGTAGTAGGAGGATTCAAGGATGTGTTCTGCTTAAATCCCTGATAGTAATATACACAAGGAGAATGTAGGATAGACAGGAGAAGAGCAACATCAGGAAACTTCTGAGGCATATGAGGTATATTCTCTTTTATGTATACTTAATATATGGGGAAAGTATGTATATCGTAAGTGTATTTACAAAAGTGAAAAGTATACAGGCAGATACCGTAATAATGCTTACAGATACATCTATGTTTACAAAATGAAAATGCTGTTACTTTGTAACATTTTGGGCCAGTGGTAAAAATATTTTATTTATTAAAAAGTCTGTGAACATCATCTACTACAGGCAATAGAGATTGACTCACAGTTCCCAGAAGCAGTTGGTCTTGCATAACCCTGAAACAATCCCTGACAAATCTGTCATCCTTTAGAAGAGGGTCTGATGCTCCTGTCAGTGAGGTAGCTTACTGTCACCTTTGAAGTGGCAGAAAAGCAGCACTGTCAGAAGAGCAGCATTGCCATTCAGCACATAAAATCTGCAGGAAAGAGAAACAGAAAGAAATGGAACAGAAAGAAAAAAACTAAGGAAATCAAATCAAAGGGAAGAATTTAACAGGGATCGAGTCTACAAATTGTAAAAGGGCTGGCATGAAAAATTGAACTTCAGAGAAAGGCAGGAAGAGCAAAACTGTAAAAAGCAGCAAGAAACTAATTTTTCACACTTAGTACTAGTAAAGGACCCACTGATACTTCTACTACGAAATTCTTTTGGGTTTAATAATAGTGTAAAACTCTCAATTGCTAATATTCCTAGCGAACTTTTTTCAAGACGTGCCATATCACAGTAGTTCACCTGAAGGTGGAAAAATAGTTGAATATCCAAGCCTCTTAATCATTAAGGACCATTTCTTTTTTTCTAGTAAAGCTCTTCAATGAGAACAATCTCGGATGTATCTGATGCAACAGTGAAAGAGGCAAAATAACTTGGACTCAGCATAGGGAGCTGAAGCAAAACCAGAAGATAATGTTAAGCTATTTCTAAATGTAACAACTAAAACCACATTGCAGGTTTACCCAATTTATTACAGAATTTAAGTTTCCAGGGTCAGAAGAACACAGTTACTCACTAGAGTATATAGGAATTTGCAGGTTTATCTGTTTCATAATGTAATTATTATAAACTGTATATAATGTTACATTTTCTTTTAACAACTCACCTAAGTTTCCATGTTGAACATACTTTTAATCTAACAAGAACCAATACCAGCAGTAAGGAAATAGTTGTTTTTTCTGCAAGACATGAGGAAACCTCTGAAATATTTGACCCCATTATATAATTGTCCTGTGACTGTAGACTTATGCTCAGCAAAATAACTTCTGTTGGTATTTTAATATTCTGTAGAATAAAGTGCTTGCTTTCTGCTCTTTCATCAGGTTCATGCAAATGTTGAAAATTCTTGGAATGAAGAAGAAGTGTGGCGAATTGAAATGTATATCTCCTTTGGAATAATGAGTCTTGGATTGCTTTCTTTGCTGGCAGTAACTTCCATCCCTTCAGTAAACAGTGCCTTAAACTGGAGGGAGTTCAATTTTATTCAGGTGTGTTACTTTTTAAATAAGGGGGTTTTGCTGTTGACAAGATGATGTTGATTTGATGATAATGATTATGATCATGATCATGCTCACAAACAAAAGCACTTTGCGACATGATAAGAGTTTCCCCCCCCCCGCCTCCTCTCGGTTAAGTTAATAAAAGCAACATATCCTCAGTCAGCAAATTTATTGCCATGAAAGAACATCAACCATTTCATGAGTGTTAGAAGACAAATTTGCATTTTACCTTTCTTGGTCTTAAATAACCAACAGAGCTAAGACCAAATGAGCCCTTATCTATTATTTTTCCATTGTTAGAATTTCTTGCTAAATTTATATTAGATAAATTTGGACAAACTTGCTAAAGGCAATGATACTGATGAGAGACTACTGTATGTAGATGCACACAACTGTTAAAACTGAAGACTTAATTTGTCCTGCAGGATTTTTATTGCACAGCCCTCTGACAGCCATGGTGTCATTAATTCAGTTTTGCTTACCCTCTACTGTGTGGGAATTAATACAGCTCTCAACTGCATTATTTCCATTAGCTGAAAATACCCATTACTAAAACATGAAGCTTTGTTTATTAAAAACAGAGGCTTTTCCAGGTCCTGGCATGCCTTTTGCTGCCCTCCTTCCTCAGATGAATGTCTACAACAGGCAGACCTAAGCAGCATAAAATACTGAGAAATAAATGCTTTAATAGCTTAATGTTAGCTTTCAAAGAAAGTTGCTATTAATTTTAGGTAGCAGTCAGTGATAAGACATTTTATTAGGATTCGGTCTTGTGATAAATTTCCTAAGTGTGTACATGCAGGTTTGGGGTTTATTATGTTTTGGTTTGTTCTCTGTCTTTGGATTCAGTACTCTACTCTTAACTTAGTCTTTTCTGATTAACGTTTTTTCCAACACTGTAATAATGTTGTTCAATTCTTAGTCCTATCCCTGCTTACAAATTCTTACCTTCAGAACACAGGCACTTTCCTTTTCAGGGCTTGAGTTGCACTTCATGGTTTACAGACATTTTAAAGGGAGTGATGGGGAACACTTCTTTGGCTGTAGCAGTCTGAAGTCTTCTGTCTGCAAGTCTTCCCTTTCCCTAGGGTTTCCATTGGTGGAACACTCCAGGCAGGCCTACAAAAAGTTTGCTGAAGAATTTTTCAAATTAGAAGTCCCCTGACAGAAGTGTTTATTCTCACTCATGGTTTTGAGCCTTAAGAGTGAGTGAATACCCATCTGGTATTTTTACAACATCCCTACCATCTAGAATTCTCTGTGCAGAAACAATAGTACTGCTGTTGAGTGATGTAAACCATTAGTGCAAAAGGGAAAAACATGTATTTATTTGTGAGGTGATGCCTTTATCCAGTAATGAATTCCAGCCATGAACCCAGCATTTGTGTCTTATTTTTCCTTACTCAAATTTCAAGCTGGCGTGACTGAGTCAAAACCCACACAATAATCACAGCAATGTGCCTACAAGGGTATTTTTTATTGTGTCATATTTACTGCAGCTATTTCCACTGTAAATAAAGTCAAAATAGTTCCAAATTTAAGTAACTACGAACTTTAATGAATCATCTGTCACTATCTTAAGAAATTTTATTGGGAACAAGTTGTTTGCTCTGTGGGTATGTTACAGTTGATACTGCATTACATGCTGAAAAGAACTGATGTTGATAATTGTAATCATTTACAGTTTTTATTCACAAAAAATATTGAACTACTGAAGATTCCCTTAAAGATCATTAAAGGTACTTTACTTTGTCATTAATTACTTCTCAGGATGTATGTTGTTCTTCATTTAGTTAGCTCTCCTGCAAAAAAGTCCTCTTGCTTTGTTCAGTCAGAAAACAGACTATCAGTGATCCCTCACTAAAGTAAAAGGAGTCTACATTTCTGCACAAGCTTCATTGAACCCCGTATGCAAGTCAAACAGATAAAAGGTCATACTTACTGTCTTTTATATTTTTCTTCTACTGAAGTGCAATATGATGAAATGAATTTGAATGTAATTTTCTCAGTCTTCTGTAAGTCAGGGTGACAAACAGTGGAACTATTAGGCCATCATCTCAGTGCTGCTTTTTTTTAGCTGGGAAAAACAGTGTGTCTCTAGCTTTAGTCCTGAATCTCAGATTATTTGCTACAATAATTGCTGAACTTTTTTCACATCTGACAGATGAAGAATCAGTCAGTCAGCACTCTCAGTTTATCACCTCAGCATTTCCCACTGAGAACAACATACTGTTGCTTGCTCATCTTAGTAAAAGTAGTTTCATCAAAATAAGAGTCTGGCCTTTTCTACGAGTTTTAAAGCTAGAACGTATTCAGTCTTGAGTCCAACTGGGAAAAACTGAGTTTAGGATTAACAAATTATAAACATAAAGACTATTTTCTAGCCTTATTCCAGTAGTACAAGCCGTGAGCAGCAGCTACCCCAACCTACAGTGGTTCAAACAGACCTCCACCACAGTCTTCCTAATACTGCAACAGACCTCAGTTGAGAATGTTTTTACCCAGAAATCATTGCTGTCTTTGATATCCCCAGTTATTTTGGAGATGTGTCCATCTTACCTAGCCTGATTTCACAACACAGGCATCAGCAGCCCCAAAAATTCCAGCCTGCTTAGTCAAGGGAAAAGGACTTTGAGAGCAGACGCAGTGCAGGCTCCACTCATTCCCTTAGACTATGAATATGAAGGAAGTGAGATATGAGATGGTTGAATAGTGGTACAAAAGGAAATGACTGTGTCAGCCCCACCAGGAGAGAGACCAGCAGAAAACTTGGGAGTTTGCACTGTGCAAAAGAAACATCTGATTACTTCATCATGACAGAGAGAAACACTCACAATATCCAGATGAAGGAGCCACAGAATGAGACAAAGAAGTTGCTCAATAGGATATCCTAAGTGATGGAAACTTTGCATGAAACTTTGGGGGCATCTTAACATGATCCAGAGTTGGAGCTTACTGAGGAAAGAAGCAGGGAAGAAGCTGGGGCTGATTAATGCAACAGTTTTCTTAATCACCACTTCAGTACTCTTCTCTCCTAACCATACTTGGTTAAGGAATAAAGGTAGACATGGGCAAGAAATAGAAAAAAAAATTGATTTTGTCAAAGCAGGCAGAATAACTAGCCTAAACCAACACAATGCAAACAGAAAAGACATTTATTGAAACCAGTCCTTGAGCTGAAACCAGTCCTTGAGCGTTCACACGAAATATGTGGAAATAGAGAACGTCTGCAAGCAGTGCTGCACCAGGTCCTTCAGTCTTCTGAAGGACATTACACTGCAACTATATAATGTAAACATAAATGACTAGTGCTTTGGTTTTCCAGTTCAAATCCCAAGCATATTACTCAAAGTGGCAATGGATGGAGCAAACTGGCTTTGAAAGCTGAGCTTTATGTTTCTTAGCTAAAGTCAGTGCAAATCTGCTGTTTGCATACTAGGAAGCTGATCTTTTTGTAGACATTCCTTTTGTCTGCTAGCACAATCCTAAAGTTTTTTGGAGACAGTATGACTAAAGATTTTTTTGTGCACACACTCTGAGGAAGGGCTGCCCTGCCTTGGTTCTCCCACAAGAACAGGATACTTTTTCCGCAGAGTAAAGAAGAATGAGACCTGAGTATTTAGCAAGTTTATGGGTAGGATTCCAGTCAGAATTGCTACTGCCTGTTGATAAGTTTAGCAATACCCTGTTACTGAGGGACTCTGAAGTATACCTTGCATAAATGTAGGCTTTGGAAAATACCTTTGTATTATACACAAATTATAAATTGCTTGGAACTACTCAATCATTGTGAAGGCAGAAATTCCTGAAGCAGATTTGTTCCACAGCAGATTTGTATCACTATATATACGTACATCTTCCAGGTAACATTTCAGGGATTTTTCTCTTGCATCTTTTCCACTCCTCTAGCATTTTTTTTTTCTCCAAACAATGCCAGCTTGTCCAGTTTATCAGTGGCCTTGGCTGGGAATCTCCCACACTGGATAAAAAAACTGACTTTGATCAGGAAGGAAAAAAACCAAAATGTGGAAGACTTAGAGAAAAACTAAAAGTTTAGGGAGTCCATAGGAAATGTGCTGATCTATTACTTGGCTTCAGGAAACACTATATTATGGAAGATAAGGAAAGCAACCAAAGATGTTCTTCCCCTTTTCCCAGCAGCCATCCTAGAGCCTAGGCAGAGGGTTCCCGAGATTTACAACTGATAATGCTATTCACTCACCAATGTGAATTTACAGTGAAGGAGAAGTATCCCTTCTTGCTTCTTTCAAAAGTCCCCTGCTCTTGAAGAAGTTAGCATCCTGTGTCTCTCCTGGTCTCCCTGGAGTAACATCAGTGTAAGTGATCTTCCAGCTCTTGTAGAAATACTCATCCCTTTTTTTGTGTCTTAAGAAGCCAGGAAAGGATGACAGAAATGCAACATGTGTATTCCATCTGAAGCCCAACTACATTTCAGGAAATCCATTCTCTTTAATCCATGTATTCCCTCCTCCACTGACTGATGGTCCAGTCATAGACTTGTGTAGAAGAAAATAGCCTTGCATACTGAATGATAGCAGTTCTCTCGCCTTTCCAGTATTGAACAGATTGCTTTCTAGCAATTAATAACTCACACAGCACAATCATCATTTATTTTTGAGTAATTGAAATATCTTCATTTTAGCATCCATAGGGGTGGTCAGCTTTGGAATATGGTTTTCTGATACTACCACTGGCCAAGATTTGTAGTATGATCCAGTGCTACCAACTGATTTTATTTTTGCTGTTCAGCTGCCCAACAGTCCTTTTCCTGCACTAGCTGATGTCTTTTTGTGCCAGCCTGCTTCAGTCAGTTTTGAGTTTCTTCATTTTACTACTGTGCAGCCATTGCTGTGGTCTTTGAACATCTGCAGATACAGAAAAATCAAGTCTTTAACAAACACAGAAGTTTCATACTGACACAGCCTTCTGCAGTGGGGTTTTACTTCAGTAGCAAATGCAGCCAGTCTTGCCTGTACTTCTGGAAAAGTCATTGTCAGTAGCTGCAAGCTGGGATAAGTGCTCTTAATGGAACTTTTTAGTGCAGATCTGCCCTAACTAAACAAACCAAAGACTGCAGAATGCTAACTTATGTCAGGACATCCTCTTTCTAGCTAAATGGTGTTATTACTGTCAAAAGTACAGCACAGAAATATGGCAATTAAAGGCCTGGTAGAAGACAATACCATCAGTAGCTGACAGAAGCTCCTACCAGGAATGTTTTTGTGGTCAGATTTTTAGACGAGGTTGAAATGGTCCAGTACATATTAGCACACACCCTACCAGCACTTCAAAGAAGCATATGGCACTTTCCACAGGGCAAAAATAGAAGTGCATCAAATGTTTTTCTTGTCCTTGTGCTGTTGAAAATGTACTGATAAATGTACTGATGTACTACTTAGCTTCCATTTTGACCATTGCATAGAAAGGTGGGTATAGATGTCTCAAAACTGTAGTTTGCAGATGGAATTTAAATAAGCATTAAAAAATCATTTTGAAAAAGTTGGGAAGAGCTGTATAACTTTTCCCTCCTGTTTCTTTTTCAAGAATTGCTATAGTTTCCATCAGTAAGCCTGATGAAGAAATGAGGGACATTATTCACTTGTGCCCTTTTAGCTGCTGGCAGTGATGTAACAGCAATGAATTCAGGACAGTCCTACCAGCAAAAATCTGCAGTAACTTATTCAAATATCAGGTTTGATAGTATTGTTTGGTGTCCAAGTTTCTTACCAGAACTTCCATGCAGATACTGCATATGCCATTTTGATATCCACAAGTGGCTATCTGATAGTTCTGTTTCTTATGGAATATTTTGGGAGAAAATTGTTCTTTAAAAAAAAAGGCACAGCATATCTAAAACCTAGCAACATGGCTCTGAAATCATTGGCAAGAAAATGCATGAATATTTGCAAGTTAAAAAACATGATACCTATCTCTAGAAATTAACAGAAGTATTTTCCTTTTTGTACCATTATCATCTGCAAATCCTTGCAAATGGTATTAGCTCAGACATTTTCCTTTCCCTAGAAACTGGTTAATCTTGAAGTAGAAAGAATTAATTCTTTCACTAACTATTATAGACACTTAGGCTGCATTTTTGTTTGCCTTTCTGTTTACTGGAATTAAACCAAACTTTGGTAGCCAGTTACCTTTCTTAATATGCATTCTTTGTTTTGATGATTTTCTACAAATGTTTCTACAAAATTTACAAGTTAGTCATTACATCAGTTTTGGCCAAAAATTTTTTTTTCATTTGATCACCACCAGAATTCAAAGTATAGTAGTCCTTTTTTTTACCATGGTTTGGGAAAGTAAAGGTTAATATATTTAACTCAAGTCTGTGGAGCAGTACAACTATAGGGTACTTAAAAGGGCAGACTCACAGAAATGGTGAGTGACCCCTATTAGCACTACCTTCTGTGCAGTGCTCTGAATTACGTGATAAGAAAGCCTCTGCAGGGTGCTGTGGGAACCTTCTATTTCATGTTGCATCTGGCACTGCCTGTTTATGAAAAACTGAATCATTGCTTTGAGCCATTAAGCCCAAGTCCTGCAGTCCAGATATTCCCATTAACCAGTAGGCAACAGCTGATGGAGAAAGGTAAGGGATGTTTTATGGTAACTTCAGACAAGTGGATGTAGGGCATTGTGAGGAAGAAGCAAACTGCATCTCTCAATACTAAAAATCTGGAATGTTAGGCCCAGATCTCTTCCAGCAGAATTGCACTGTTCCATAATCATGAACCTTGGAAGTGATCTACCCTCACAGTTAAGAAACGGGGAACTTAATTTCCAATCACAACTGATACTGTTCCAATAACTTCACTGGGATTGTGCCTTATTTGCTTACATATCCTGAAGTTGACTTCCATTACGTAGAAGCTGGGCAAACATCATCTTCATTTCAGCTTTGACTATTACCTGTAGGTGTTGGGAGAGATATGTTGTAAATCAGTCTTCAGTTCAGTCCAGAACATGTGAACTTAAAACCACATACTGCTAATTTAAAATAGATTATAGGTAAGAGATTTTAATATGATGTCTAACAGAAATGTTAAAGTAATGGGTTAGAGCTGCTGGATGAAGGACCAAGTACCATTATCTTTTCTTTTTTCCGTTTTCTCTTTTTTCAAAGTCTACACTTGGATACGTTGCTCTACTCATAAGTACTTTCCATGTACTGATTTACGGATGGAAAAGAGCTTTTGAAGAAGAGTATTACAGATTTTATACACCACCAAATTTTGTTCTTGCCCTTGTTCTGCCTTCCATTGTAATTCTAGGTAAGATCATTTTACTTTTGCCATGTGTAAATAGGAAACTGAGAAGAATTCGAAGAGGATGGGAGAAAAGCCATGTTATAGAAGAAACAAGTGGGTCTGTTCCACATCTCTCCCCAGAAAGGATAACTGTGATGTGATGACAGACTAATATTTGTTAGCACTGTAGTAGATGTTTGGGTTTGGATCATAAACTTGTATTTTTAGGAGTTTAGTTAAAGTATGAGTAAAGTCCCTATGGACTTGCTTAGCATATACTACAAGCTCTCAACCAAACTGAGAAATTAATAAATAGAGGACTACTACTTCAAATAACTACAAAAATATTTTTGTTTTGAATTAGAAGGCAGATGATTATGAAATCAAAAGGTTTTAATGCTCCTTTGCACAGTTATATCACAACAGTATTTTATTATAACCATGCTTTCCAGATACTACTTTGACTTAGAACTTATGTGTCAGAGTGCTATTTATTGATACCATGTTTTCTGAGCAGTGTTTCTTTTATTAAAACCACACTTCTGGGTTAGTGAGTTCAGAATATAGACTAATAGAGTTAATATTTAGGAAGTAATCAGGTTTTGAAACAATTTAATTTGTAATGATGTATTGCACATGTACAGTATATTTCTTTGTGTGTGGTTTTATACCGTTCCATGATTTGAATATGCAAAACCAGTTTCAGTTCTGGTGGAACTGTACATCTTGTAAGCAAATAGCATTGTACTAATGTGGTCATTTTTTTCAAACTATTACATAGAATGTTAGACCTTTGGCATCTCTTTATTTCCATACATCATATAATGAAATTCAAAACAGTGTTATACATGTATAGAAAGACTTGCAAATATGTGTGCAAGCGACTAGGTTTTGATTTTAGAATGATTTCAAAATATCAGGTAATAATAATTAAAAAAAGAAGCTGAGAAATCTGCAACAATAAAAATCCATTTTCACTGTGAAACTTCCAATGTGTTGGTACAACAGGGAAGCATCACAATATTCATATTCTGTATGTTTCTGCACTGGATTTTCATTTAATATATATGAATTTCCCAAAGTCTGTCTTAAATTCTTAGTATCTTTTTGTGCAAATCCAATCTTCTATTTTTATATAGAATTCTTAATTTTACAAGTGTCTCTGGGTTATGCCTGAATTTGTGAGAAACAAAATTATTATTCTTATACTTAAAAATGAATTTATCTCTAAAACTTGACATTTGCATTTCCTGTGGAATCCAAAAGAATGTTCACAATTAGTTATTACTACTGCTTTGTCAGGTTCTACTCTTCTCTAACAAAATAGCCAAACTCAAGTCATACCTTCAGGCTACTCCTGCTTAATTAGCAAAACCTTTATATCAGTGAATCAGAATATGTATTTAGTCCTAATTTTCTTGTATTAAATTGTATTTGCACTTACTTATATTTGCACTGTTTAGGATCTCTGACTTTATTAGCTGCACCTTCACCTAATATTTATTACTTTGCAAGAATTTGTCATCGATATGATAGATCAGAAATATACAGTACTTAAGCTTGAATTCATCCTTAAACATCACTAGTCCTGTAAATCTCCTTACCTCTGTTTGTAATGAAAACAGCAGCTCCACAGAACAAGAAGAATCTAGAATGAAACTCTGCCCCCAGTTACACCAACCTAAATCTAAAGAGTTCGTACTAGTTGTTCTTGGTTTAATTTCAAAATCAAAAAATCTCCAATCATTTTTTCATTGTAGTATCCATATTCCCCAAACTTTTACACATCAAGCCTGTGTATATTCTGGGTTTGTTGCAAATCAAGAAACAGTTGATTTTTTTTTCATTTTAAGCATGTTCAAATCTAGAGATGAATATTAAAGTATTTGCATGATTTTTCCAGAATTGAAGCATTTTTATATGTCTCTAAGTAAGTTTTGTATGAAATGTGAAGTCAGTGAATTAATTTTGAAAATGGAGGTTTGTCAAAACATTTTGGGGAAAAAATATCAACTATAATTCATGAATGTCAACAGAAATTTGAGAAGTTTTTTTCCATTCACAGATTTTCAATTCCAAAGAGTTGGAAAACTTCGTTTTATCCTCCTTTTTAAGCTACAAGGGGGAAGCTGTTGGAAAGGGGAAAAATCATTTTATTTCACCATTTTTTTAAAAGTAAACAATAATAGCAACTGTAAGTAGTCAGACCTGAGGTCTTTCAGAGTTGTCTACAATAGCTGAAAAGTGGCAGATGCTTCCAAAAAGAGGGTATGTGTTCTGTGATTCTTCTCCTGACATAACATCTCAGCTTCTTGCAAATCAATAATTCAGGACTTACTTGAGACAGGTGCTGCCTCTGGATTATAGTATTAAATAGCTACTTCCTAAAAAAATTATATAACATCTTTAGAAATTTGAAACTTCCCCAGTTTTTTTACAGGAAGAGGGGGGAAAAAATTAATAAATCTATCAAATCAATGAAAAAAAAAAAAAGATTCTTTCTTTTTTCCATAAACAAATCAGTTTGTTTTACAGTACTAATTTTATTGTCCCTCCTCCAATATGCAGCTATTATAGTGATACCTGTGGTGACGCACAAACACAATACTATTTTATAAAACATTCTAGACATTAACTGAAAAACTTGTCGTTCTTGGAGATATACAGGGGCCTCAACTAGTACAAATGAGATTTTCACATAAAAATGAAGAACAAGTGATGATTACAGCTTCTAACTTACTCAGCTTGTCTGTAGATACGCTCCAATACAGAAAGCTGTATATTTCTTGAAAGGCTTGCAGAATTGTATGTAACTGAATTTCCTGACCTGTTTCCTGTTCCATTATTACAGAGGGAAACCACACAAAACTTAGGCATTTGACCGTCAATCTTTTAAATAAAATAAATATTAAAAATCTTAGAAGACACAAAGTGTTGGAGAATTTTAATGGGATAAATAGCATGCTACATGCTACCCCACTTCTGTGCACAAAACTTGATTAAAATCACTAGACTGGGATGGTATAACTAAGAGCAGAATTTCATACCTCTGAACACATTTAAAGTAGAAAACATTAACGTTGACAATCTGATTACATTTCAAAACGAAATATGCTGCTATTATTTTGTAGTAATTCTACACTTCTGTAGAATAGGTAATTAACATTCACATTCCCTACAATTATCTGATTTGTTTGATGCAATAGCAATGTTGCAGAACTAAGATACTATACTAATTGAACATTACTATCAAAGTCTATATACATTATCCTGTAATGCAACCACTGACAGTATATACAGAAATATATTGGCCCTCTCTCCTATGCAAAGTTATTTCATCATTAAATTTCTTCAAGAATGTTTAAACTGTTAAATTTTGAAATGCCAAAGGTGTCTAGAGAGAATAATGATGTATTGTTCCTTTTTTTAAACTGTGTGTAGAAAATAAAATTGTGGTTTGATTTTATAAGTTACTTGAAAGGTTGAAATATTGAAGTATTAATAAATACAGATGATATTTTTAGATCAACTATATGAAGACATTTTGTGAAATATTCGTGCTACAGAATGACATATGGTTTCCTGTTAGGCCATGTATTTACTTCTAACTGGAATAACAAGTTGACTTGTGATTTAATATTTGTAGTGTTCTTTAAGGACCAATTCACTCTAACAAGACACTATTAAGTCTGAAAGTAAAATGACACTCATGCATTTACTGCACGATATGTATCATGTCATGCATATGTTTAATCACATAAGGAATCTTTATTCATGTGATCAAACACATTGATTTCTATAGAAGAACTCACATTAGGACTTCTCATTGGAAGAAGTGTAGTAGACCAACCAGAAAAACCAAGGAAACTCAGTGTGAAGAACAGCAGGAGACAAAACTCTTTAAAGGAGTAGGGGGTGGAGATCCTCTGAGTTTGTTGCAGGAAGGTCTCAAACACTGGCAAGATCAAAGGGAAGGTTACTTTGTGTAAACTAAAGACTGATAAGAAGTAACAGCCTGATAAAGGCTGAATAATGGCCCAAGAAGTAGTGGAGTCATCAGGAATCTGCAGTAGCTAGAGGAAAGGTAAATGTAGCAGGGGGAGATCATGACCACCGACTGAATATTAAGACCAAAAAGACTTGCTCCCTCACACCTGTAAGGAGCATGTGTGCTAATTTACATGGCAAGCAGGGCTTATTTTAATAAGAGATGGTCCACACCAGAGGATAAGAATAAAAGAGGAAGGCAAGTGCCATTTTAGGGGAGGGAAATAAGAATAAGAGAAGGGACTTCTGGATGAGCACTCCTGCAAGAAACATTGTCCCCATCTGTAGGCCCAATGCTGGATCCAGGACTGGTGATTGATCTCTTTTTTTTTTTTTTTTCTCTCTCCCCCTCCTCCTCTTTTTCTCGTATTCTTTTACCTTTTTCTAGTGAGTAATGCAAGGCATAAAACTTCATATGCATGGCAAGCAATAAGCATTTGTGCTACCCAATTATTTACCAATGAGCCGAACTATGGAATAAAAGTCTTTGTTTACCTACAGACCGGTATTGTGTATATCCTATTCCAACCAAGAGAATTAGCGAATCTAAGTCACTCCTCCCTCCTTAGCAGGATGTGACAAAAAGACCTGAAGCTAAAAGTTTAGTTTCAATTGCCTAAATGTAAACAACTAAATTAATTTAGATGTCTTAGTTGCTAAGGAGAATAAAGACATATTTTGATGAATAGCCTGCTATAAAAATATTTTTGTGTAGCTTTATATAGATCGCTTACTGCCTAATGAAAAATGAATAATGAAATAAACTTCATTTCTCTTCATTACTGTTCAGTAAAAAAATACAGTGCTTAATATGTAATACAGAACTGTACACATCATATTAGAAAATGGAGACCTTTATGTATTGAGCAACAGGTTATTTTTTTTCTATGGATATTAAGGTATTCTTTCTTAACATTGTCTAAAATACAGTTCTATTACAGGTTCCATGTGTGTCTTTCACTTTATCTTGCAATTCTGTTAATTGTGGCGACTATGTACAAGTGAATGAAGTAGCCATGTTCTTGAATTATTTAGAGATTAATTATTTTGTAATTCTAAGTTCTCTGCATATCTAACTTGTGGTAATAGTTACTGTAATTTGGTGTCATGTTTAACATTTTGTTCCAACATTGTGCAATATATGACTGCCAACATGAGAAAGTACATTTGTGATTTTATTTGCCTATAAAATAGTGTGTCTCTGTGTGTTGTCTCTCTCTCTGTTACTAGCTATACAAGCTGCCCAACTAGCACTAAGGCAAATTCTTAGTTCCCAAGTGTCTATAAATTTCACAGGTATGAATATATTTATGAAACAGCTTTCCTCTGAATTTGAAGATTTCCTCTGAAAGTTAGATATATCAGGTGCATAAAAATGAGATAGATTGTGTTTTTCAGTATAATATTTTCATACATGCAATGGTAATGAATGCGTATGCATAGTTCCTTTCAGGCAGTGCATCTCCTAATACACGAGTTTTTTATTTCTTGATGTTCATCCTGTAGTATTTTCTGTCGATGTAATGAGTAATGTTGCAGTACTGATATTGTATCATTATATGATACTGCTTGAATTTATTAGAGTACAGCCTCTAAAATAAGTGACACATTGAACTGACTTGAACAGTGATCTCTTTCATTACATATTGTTTCTCATGCCTTGCTGGCAGTGTCTTGCAGTGAGCATAGTATGTCTCCCATGTGCAATATTCTCTTCGTAGTTGTGTTTGTCAATTTGTTTGTGCTGTCTCTTTGAACAGGGCTATTATAAATTATTAGTAATGCTCTTATCTATTTTTCCATAGACTGTGCTTTACAGGAAAATCAATAAAAAGTCAATGACAGGTATTTGGTTTTTTCTTCTGTGCTTATGCATAACAAATTTTAGCTTGCTTTTCTTTATAACATGTGCTCTGTTCAACATTTTCTCTGAGAGGCAGAACTTGAATGTGAGTTCATTAAAAAAATTTCTAAAGGGCAATTTTTTTCTTTTCCAATGGCTGGATAACAGATATTTCACACAGACACGGTGGAAAGCTATAGCCATATCCAACTATAGGGTATTCATGTTTTGAGAACACAGAGTGAACGCTACACTACTATCAGCATAGTCCACTCTTCATTCAACAAACAAAAAGTTTGGCAAATATGAGACTGCTATGCACAGGTACATTTCTCGGGTGGAGACACTCTTTCTGTTTGGCTGTGTGTGTGAGAAGGCATTACTGTTTCAATGAGAAAAATTGGTGAACCGCTTTGCAGTCCTTCCTTTTGAAATATATGATTTTTTTCCAAAAAGGCTTATGCCAGCATAAGAGGAAAGAGGAAAACAATATGCAAGGTGTAAAATCCTGCTGAACTAGAGGTCAGCAGTGTAAATTCTGAGTTCCAAGAAGTCAAGATGCACAAGTCAGTGAAGCTGGCAGGATTCACATTTCTTTCACATTAAATTATATAGCCTTCCCAGATTCCCAAAGGGAATTTAGGTATTTGTAAAATTCAAAATATTTAATACCTCTTTGTGCCATGCCTAACGTAACAGTAATGTTTTGGTCCTTGAAGGGGTTTTTTTACCTTTTTTTTAAAAATCTCACCCTGTTTCTCCATATCATAGTGCTTGTTTTACTGAGTGTTGATACTATGCTAGCAGCTGGGGTCCCAAACTTATACCTTTGTCCAGCTGTACCTTGTACAGTACAAAAGTGTAAGTTCTGTCTACTGTGACTTACTACTTTTCCTTACAACACCAAAGATCAGTGTGAAAGTCCCCCTCAAATCCATACCACCCAATGACTGGAGCACTGTATTTTTATAGTATAGGCAGGTAAATCCAGATGTTGGAAGCTCTGTTGACTTTACAGGCTTAAGGTTAAGTCTACTGACAGCCACTTCACAGATCTTCTTTTTTCTGTGGATACCAAACACAGGAGGTCTGGCAGGACAGTTCTGCACTTTCCTGTTCGTACACCCCTACTTCTTTTTCCCCTTCCTACTGACCAAAAAAAGAAATGAGAATGAAAGGAAAACAAGGAGTCAGCAGACTGATTCTTAGAAGGACTTGAACTTCTGTACCATAAAGAGTTCAGTGTTACATTGGATGCTCACCAGTTTAGCAGTGCAGGTGGCTTTGGAAAAAGTCTACAGGTTCAATATGGCCAAGGAAAGGACATGACTTGATTAATGCTGAAGACCCCCACTGCCGCACATGAAAGTGTATCCTGTACCGAATAATCATCCTTCAAAAGCTTGCAACCCAATTTGTAAGACACTAGATACAGAGTGATACAGGAAATAATTCACTCAGCAAAGTCAACAGGAGATTAATGGCAGGCCTAGATATGGAACCTTGATCTGATGCACAGCTATGTCCTACATGCAGTCCTGTAGTTTTATGAAATTTAACTTTACATCAAGAATAGAGTTTGCTGAAATGTCGCTTCACACCAAGAGTTTATCCTAAGTGAGAACAGAAATCCTCTCTACATCGTCTACTTTTTAAATGTATATCTTAGCATTTTTAAGACTTTTAATACTTGTGAATTAATACACTGAGAAGTAAGGTACTATAGCCTTGATGTCTCAGGGTAATTTGTTACCAACAGAAAAGGTAGATGTGATGAAAATACAGTAAGCCTGTTAGGGGCAGAAAACTCTTTAAGTAAATATTTTCAGTTGGTTGCAGGTTTTTGAGGATCAACATTTGCCATTTGCCAAGGGCACAGAATCCCTGTAGTCAGACTTGCACAGTGTGGCTTTCATCCCAATTTTTAAAAGCTTCATTTATGAAGAAGGTGCACAGTGAGCAAATGGAGCTTTGCAATATGATCTTTGGAACAGTCAGCCAACAAACGGCATGTGACCTAAGCTTATAATTTACAGACTAAGTTGCCCAATTTAGGTATGTTCCCTATACATTTGTCATTCAAAACACAAGTGACAGAACTTAAAACCAATTAAGCCACAAAAAAAAGTAAGCTTTAGCACTTTTTTTTCATAAGCTTAAAAACTTTGAATACATACAACATATAAATATCAGAGCACAAAGGAAAAAGTATGTAATCCAGTTTGTTCAGCACTAACTGCAGACCTATAAGCATCGCCATTACAATTAATCTCAAATGCTTCATAGGAAATCTTGTTCCATCCAATGTAGGCCCAGATATAAGGCAGCCAGTGAGAATGTTCACAGGAACAGATGTTTAAACAGAACATGGAAGGGCTAGTAAAATGGTTAGAGGCACGGAGAGATGTGTGTACATGAATGGATGAAAAGCATCAAGCACCAGCTCCAAGACTGGCAGCTGCATTGTCACCTCAGGTGGATGCACTGCACTGTGACACCCTATAGGGCCTGCCCTTGCATGACCTGTGCTCCTATGAATGCAGGTCAGGATGTTATGGGTGTCAGAGCAGTCATCACATTTTCCAAGTTAGAGGCCCATTCTATGCTAGGCTGTATTTTTGCTGTCATTTTGGAGTTGTATACGGGATGAACTTCTACAAAATGCAGAGTGTGGACGGGTACATGTCGTTTTGTGTGTGTTCTCTTTGATGGAAGGAGAACTGTACAGCATATGTGGGTACTAAAATGATATGCATACTACTCCTGAAGAATGCAGGAATGAAATGGGAGGGGTGTAGCATGCAAGCTAGGAAGAATGAAAATAAGAACTGTCTTGGTTATCAGCAGAGCCATAAAGTTTTCCTTCCCATTTCTGTTATCAATCACTTCTTTTCCTGCAAAAGCCATCTGGAGATTCAAACAGCTATCTTAGCAGTTAATAAATTTATTCACGTATTCCAGTGTTTCTTCGGAATTACAGGATTAAAAATGATTTGTTAATGAAGACTGAGGTTGGTATCCACAGTGCCTGTATTCAAAAACCTGGGATATGTGCCTATCCAAAGCTGTATCTGTCCAAATCCTGAGAAAGGCAGCTGAGGTGACCTGTGACCGCAACATGAGGCATCACCTGCTGCAGCCGCTTCTGGACACCCAGCTCTCCTCCTCCAGGCATGACGCCACACAGGTCCTCGTGTTCCCAGGCGGTTCGGTGTTGGTGGGCTCAGCCACGCTTCCCTCCTGGAGGCAGCATTTCCGAGGGTGGCCACAGGCCCGTGAGGGGTGCGGGGGTCCCCACAGGAGCAGCTGCGCTCGCAGCCAGCCTGCGGGTGACAACTGAGCAACCAGAAAGGCCACGCTTTCTCTCGTGGCGTGTTTTTTCACGGTCAGGAGTTAGGGGCCGACCAGCCTCTCTCTTCCAGCTCCCCAGCCAGGGACATGCGCAGCCCTTGCGCTGCGCGGAGCTGGGGAGGTTACTTTCTCGCTGAGGAAACGTTGTGTAACAGGACACGAAATGGCATGGCGGGCGGGGCGCAGGGCTGTAGCGCTGGGACGAGGCCGGGAGCCAGGGGCCTGCAGGCGGCGGGGGGCCGGGGCGCCCAGCGGGCGGGGCTCCCGCCGCCCGGGGGGTGCCGGCAGGCGGCGCCGGCCCGGCTCAGCGGGCGGGGTGACGCGGGCGAGGCCGCCGCGGGCCTGGGCCCGGGCCCCGGCGCTGGGAGGTGGCGCCGCCCCGCTGCCATGGCAACGGCGCCGGGCCGCGCTGCGGCCGCGGGCGGGCGGCGGTTCGGCACCATGTCCTCCCTGGCCGTGGCCGAGCCCCCCGCCTCACGGGCGCCCTCTCGCCCCCCGGCCCGCTCCCCGGTTCTATCGCCGGCTTCGGGCCCCTCTCGCTGCGGCGGGGAGCGGCGCATGAACGCCTCGCCCGCCGCCGCCGTCCAGGTGAGCTCCCCCGCGGCCAGGAGTCACCCGCAGCCACCGCCGGCCGAGAGGCGCTGGCCCGGCCCGGCCCGGCCCGCCCTGCCCCGGCTCGGCAGCCCCTGCCCCGGCCCGGCCCCGCTTGTCTTGGCCGCTGCGGCGGGCTGAGAACAGGCCCCGGTCTGTGCTGCACACAGCCGGCGTTACCCGCCCGAGGGCGGGGTCGTGTCGGTTCAACGCGGCGCTTTCACATTTCAAGGTTTAAGCTATTTTAAAGCACGGTCTTAAAAAAAAAAAAAAAAAAAAAAAAGTTAAAAAGTGTGACTTTTCCAGGATGGACAGTTAAGATCAGTGGATTTGAACCACGTCATCAAACTACTGGAAGATTCAGGCTCAGTAAGTAAGCGTGACACCTCGTTATTTCACTTGCACAGGTAGGAATGGGGCTTAGGATAATGGTCCGTACAGTTCCTTCAGCACCCACCCCAAACACACCAGATGGCGCCGGGGGCTGGGCCTGCAGAGCACAAAGCTGAAGTATCTGCTCTGGTGTTCGAACCCTTCTAGAGGTGGTCGTTGTAATACGGACTGGTATCAGTCATGTTTCTATATTTAAAAAATGGTATGTGTGTAAATGGCAGTATTTCCTCACACAGACACTTACAACAAACAAAAGACAAAAGCATGCACATTTAAAAAATAGACCTGCAAAATTTGTGGCTTAACTGAGAGTTTAACCTACAGCTAAGAAACATAAATACATTCAGAGTTACTGAAAGTATGTCAGGAATTCATGTAATTCTCCACGTTAACTGCTAACATTTATCCAGGGAGGTGATTTTAAGGGAAGGAGATAGACATGAAGTTCAGAGCTGAAGAACAAATATGACTGTCTACGCACACAAGAGAGCAGTATTGCGTGGACTTCCACAGACCTTTTGGTCTCCACAAAAAGATTTGGCAAACTAAATTCACTAAGCCATCAGTTACTTTTGATCTAAAAACCTAATAATTTATATTCTTAAAACAAGAACTTGATCAAACACCACAGTTTAAGTTAGTTTCCCACAGAGAAGTAGTTTGTGTCTTTCCACCTTCTTTTGATAGAGCTTGATAGAATAAACTTACTGACTGAAGAAAAATGTGCTGAACCATACTGTTTTACTGCTTCTCTAAAGAGTGCAAGATATATGATAAAATGCCCTTAGGATTCTGGGCTTGTAGATTCCTGAAACAACTTTCTGGCCTGCCTCAAGTTGCAGTGCTCTTGCCCAGCATGGAAGTACTCAGAGGGGCTGGAATGAATGCTGCATATCACTGACACACCCTGACTGACATATCCTCATTTCAGTTGTTTTCAGTTTGAATTTGCAGACTTTTCCAGTGGTGGCAGAGCTCCGACTCTAAGCCGCTTAGATCTACGTTTTTACACATCCATGTCATGTATGACATAGGTTTGGTTTTCATAGTTGTCTTTCACAGAATCCCAAAGAATTTAAGACACATTTGAACAAAAGAGTTTTTAAAAAGCCTCTTCAGTTACAAGAGTCCAGACTCCATACTTAGAAATGAGGCTTCATCAAGGAACTAATCCTGCTGCAAAGCACTTTCAGAATTTCATTGTGTCTTGTGATTCTTTAATCTCGTTTCCACTTTCATTTAAACTTAAAAGGGGATAAACATAATCATTTAATGTTCTAAGGTGAGCTGCAATTAAAACCTGCTTTTCGTTCTTTTACTTAAGAAAGATTTGGAAAAAGAGCAGCTGAAAACTCTCAAGAAGGTAGTCAAGCATTTTGAAAATGGGCTTGTATCCTTTGCCACTGTAGAATTCTGAAGTCATGGTGTTATATGGTAATACTCTTGACTTTTCAGCAAAGCATTTTGTGATGTGCCGTGCTTCCACATGGGGAGCAGTGGTGCTCCACATACATTCTCATCATTGGGCTTCTTGTGCATACATACCCAAGGTTGGTAGGTTAGCAAGATTCTTGGATGCTAGATTAGTTTGCTCCAAAATTCGGTAGAGGGATCTCACCTGTACAGTGGTTGAAAGTGTTCAAAATCTAATTAGTGTACTTCCAACTCAGAATAGACAAGCATAATAATTGTCATTACTTAAGAAGCAGCAGATGAAATTGCAATGACTATCAGTGAGGAGATATTTGAAAGAAAAATAAAGTCAGATTAATTTATCTGAAACTTTTTTTCATATTTACGGTACAAATAGAAAGGCTTCAAGTAATCAGAAGTACTAGGGAGCATGTAGACATAAGGAAAAACATAATTAATATCATATAGTTCAGCTAAATGCCACAGTGAAAAAGTGAAAAGCTATCACATTACTTCACAATTGAGTTATGGCTAAGTATTTACAGGCAGTTTCCACGGATCAGTAGATTGGTAGTAACTTCTCAGTCTCGCTATTATTCAGTTTTGATCTTGTGCCTCTATTGTAATTTAGATAATCTAAATATGTGTTTGGGTCCAGATTTTCAATCACTTGGGATTACAGTGGGAAAGAATTTAAAATACCTCAAGGCTATCTCAGAATTTAGATAGGTAAATCTGACACTGAGATATAAAATTTTTTTGTATTTTTAGGTATTCAGTGCTGAACTTGCAGTGAGTTTAGCTGATCAGAAATCTAAATCAGATTTGTGAGAATTGTACTTGGGTAAAAGTAATGCTGCTTCAAAAAGCCAAAGTATTGACTCATGTGCTCATTTTAGACATCTAATTTTGTTAAAGCACTGGCCTTGTTTTTTCTTGGTTTTGTCTTTGAAGTATGAGGAATACAGTTTTCAACTTCTGCTTCTGTTCCACAGCAGTACAGTCAATCTGATTTCCTTAACTTTAAATTAAAAGCCCCTTAAGGATTTAGCACAAATTATCGAAATTCTTAAGCTGTGTGCAGAAAAAATGAATGAACAGGAAGCTTTTACTGAGCCTTTATGTGAACTTATTGAATTATGTGGGTAAGTATTTCAGCCCTTCTTTTAGAGATTGAAACATTTATTAACATGTTCATACGTTTTCTAGGGCAACTGGCATATCCATACAGCATTGATCGACAAGGCTTCTAGATCTGCAAGGCATCTATTGTATCATCCCTTCGTTTTCATGAACTGTGTTTTCCTTGAGTCTAATTTCTGTTGGCATGAAAGAGGGACCGGACCCATTTTAGCAGTTCAGTATCTCTGAAGCTACCTATTACGTATTCAAAACTGTGTTGTGATTGTCCCCAGCTTGCTTGGAAGCAATTCCCCAAGGTGTCTTACTGCCTGAGTAAGTTGTTCTGGGACTGCTGGCCTCAAAAGATTCAGCAGCCAAGTCCTGCTGAGGTATGTTTTGCCATTTCAAACAAACTCCCTGAGTTTAAAAATCTGAGGTAAAGACACTTTAATGCCTGAAGATAAGCTTTATGAAATAACAAGCCGTATTGCAGAAGAGAAAGAACCACAACAATCCGAGGATTTGGAATTTATAATTACTTGAAAAATATATTGCATGAACTTCTGGTCATCTCCATTGTCATACTATATTTATAGAATAGAGTTTAGGTGTTATCCACACTTGTCAATAGTTTTCTCCTCCTCAACAGTTTAATATAAAGTTCCTTACAGAATGCTTGTAACTATAGTTACTCCTGTATTTAATTATAATTGGAGAGAGTAAGGAAGGGAAAAATTATGCCAGACAGAAAACGAGTCACATAGAAACCAGATATTCAAACAGGTTTTTGCATACCTTCCTCTCAGCTGTTAGCTTTAATAAGCATAGAACTTCTCAGCTGAGTATTTTTATTTCCCCGAGCACTGTACTGCTTTCCTCTGCTGCCACACAGTGGAGAATGCGAAAGGACATCACGAAGTTTCTTTTTCTTTGGCAGAAGGGAGACAAAACTGAGATTGAGTGTATAAAGTCGATAAAATGTAGTTGTGAGTAAGGCTTTTTGTCTCTTAAAGCAGTTCAGCAATAATCACGGGTTTTGCAATGGATATATGTTGGAAGATTGCGCCCTTGGATTTTGCTTCAATTTCTGCACTATGGAAATTCCACCACAATTCACTGCTGCTTCATATGACAAAGAGAAGCCTGTAACTAGAGGGAGGGGCTATTATTTAAAATTTTCTTTCAGATACTAGAACTTCTGTAGTAAAATTTTCCACTCTTTCATAACTGCTTCTGTTTACATGTCTTCTTCCCACTTCTTTCAATGGCTGTTTCTTCCCCCCTCCCCCCCATTTATTCCATTATTTGCTCTCGCCTTTCTTTTTCTCTGACTGTGTTTACAGAGGTTAACCTACCGGAAAGCTGGTTCTACACTGAGCTGCAGAGACCTTAGCATAATATTCTAATGTTTACTGTTGGAGAATTTTTAGCACTTACATGTTTATGTTAAATTTATTTTCCAAGTGTTATTGAATATCTCTTACTATCCTGTTTTTAAAAACATATTTGTCATTGGGCTATTTGGAGTCAGTTTATTGGTTTTATTTTTATCTATTTCAAGAGGTTTGCCCAGGGTATATGATCCTTTTTTTGCACCTCTGCACATGTCTATGCATAGTCTAGCTCTACAATAGCCTGATAGTGCCTAGATTCCAGTATTTAATCTTCCACATTTAAATGACATCTGTTTATTCACTGTTTTTTATTGTATCGAATATGAATTACGGAGATATTGTCTATGAACATGTACCACTAATTGCCAGATTATGGACTTTTCAGTCTAGAATCAACACTGCGAAGGATATATTTGTCCTAGGAAAAGTGTCCTTATTTGCAAAAAATGTCAAGGAACAAGAGAAAAAACTATTGAGCTTTCCTAGTGACTTGATTAATGTGTTCTTCTGCAGTGTTTTAAGCATAGTTGTAATATTTTTAAATTTCATTTTTCAGGTTACCATTTCAAAAAAAGAAATTATCTGATGAAGTAAGCTATTCCAAGGCAGTTTCAAAATCCATTGCACAACTGGGTGAGTATAAACTGGTATGCCACAATTAAATTATTATTATTCCATAATAAAATGAACTGTATTATTAGCCAATTTTAATTTCTTGTTACCTCCATAGTAAAGGTAAGTAATTTCTTTCACTTATTCATTCAGTCCTCTGTGCTTTTTAGTACTAGAAACCATTCTTACTTAGCTTTGCAGCTAACCTGCAGGTTAGCTAGCAGAATTACATATTTGCCAGTGTCAAAAGCTATGTGAGATAACTTTATCAGTACAACTGAGCAACTAAACCAGTCTATAGCCTGTTTCATTTCATGTTGCTCTGAGAAACTGGTGTATTACTGTAACAACTGGAGCCTGGGATAAGAGGAACGTGGATCCTTCCTGCTTCTTTGAAACCAAATGGAAGAAACAAGTGAGAAACAGTAACTCCTGATTCCTAGCTCAAAGCTTTGAAAGCCCAAAACCTGAGACTTATCATCTACAAAGGCAAAACAGAAGTCAGTTTAGTGCCACGCCTTGCTAGGAGTAGCAGTTTCTGACCTGAGCTTCCTGCTGCATCTGAGCCATGAGCTTCTATTTTTCAGAAATCTGTTTTAAGAGAGCTGTTGAGGAGAAGGTGTCAAAGTCACGTCTTAATGTCACTGGACCTCTTAGTACCAAAATATCTTTTTATGACCTTGCATGTCATATTTGTGATTTTCAAAGAAGATAATGCAAGCACTGTAGGTTAAGAAGACTTCCAAATAGAGCACAAGTGATATATCAGCTCACTTAATGGTAAGATTTAAATGATAAAGAGGTAGCATAATCAGACTATCACACATGAGAAAAAAAGATGTTTCTTGAAATGGGTGAGAAAGTATTTTTAGAAGTCTTTATTTTCACAGGTCCAAGTAGATAGCAGAATGGCCTCCTGGTTTCAGATAGTTCCAGGTTCTTTTCAGAGTAGCATGCCTAAAAAGACACTAAAATCTGAAAGATGATTTATATTATCCATCTTAGGCACTGTTAGCTCTCAATGGAATTCTCTTTATCTTGTGGGAAAGGATCTTCTTCTGTGCTCCCTCTATGTCATATCATGTCTGCTAGAAGAAAAGTTTCTGACATGTAACAATGACAACAGTCTAGTGTAGTAGCTTTCTTCTGAATTCAACAACTTCTGGAATAACATCCAGTCTCTTACAAGGGTCTGTAGCCATGAAGCAGAGGAGGTCGCTTTTTGATAAACCCTGTGCTACTCCTCTAAGACCTTTGTCCTCTTCAGTGTGGAAGTCCCTGTCCCTTGAGTATTTTAATCAAACTCTGCATGAAATGACAGATTTGTAGGGGGTATGACCAAAGGAAACACTAAGTACTGTAAATGGAAGTGTTAAGATTACTTTCTTAAAAAATTATAAACTTTGTAAATTACTTTTTTTTTTTTCTGTTTCTAACAGGTTCTTTGATGAGAGTGCCAAGCTCTCAAGTTAGAATACAAATCTGTAAGTGTGTTGTTAGCTTTTATAATACAGAACTCCCAAGAAAACTACTTTCAGGTAAAGCACAGTATTTTCAAGTGTGGCAAGAAATCGAGTGTTTATGATCCCAGCAACTTTGAAATGGCTCTTTTAATTAGCTGTGGATTAATTTTTCTTTATAACTATAGTTACCATATCTCATATATTAAATATAGAGCATTAGCTAGCATGCAATTAAAGTTTTTGCAGGAATATGTACTCAAAACCCGAAATTAGTTCATCAATGTACAAGGAATTAATTATTACCTTTATGGGATCTAGAAAATGTGAAGTGGTTACAAGTTCTCTGAGACATGGATAATGGAAGAAGAAAGAGTGGTTAGGATCAGAACATAAGGGAAAGGTTATTTTCAACTTTGTATATGTAGCCTGCAGAGAAGCAGCTCTGGTTTCACTTGTGTTGCTTGTGAGGGATAGATCTGAGCCCATCTAAATTTGATTGAATTCATATTATATGGACACATTTAAATGTAGGCTTTGAATAAATTGTGTGACTTGTCTCTGCAGAAAGAGGCTGATGATGCATTCATATGAGCTCAGGCGTGATCCTCTGGTATTACAGATAGGCATGCAAACTGTCATCGGAATCGACTACTATTTATTCCTTTGACCCTTATGATAGTGCCAGAGGCTGTTATCAGGCAAAGTCAGTCATGGATCTACTCCTAGAGGGGCACAGGATCACAGGCTGTGAGACAGCGCTAGATTTATAGGGAGCCATGCTATAGATGAACATTGTCACAGTGTGGATCCAGAGGGCAGGTGAGGGAGCATGCTGAATGTCAGTGTGCTCCTTTGCAGTGTTCCGACAGCATGGCACTAGTTCCTGTGCCCTCTTGCTAGTTTTCATTTATTTTAGGAGGCCTAAAGAACCTGCAGCTACAACAGCCCTCACAAGATTCTAGAAATATGAAAATGTATAAATTTGGGTTTACCTTACAAACAAGACTCAAATCCTGCAAGCAGCTATGTGTGCATTTAGTTGTATATATGTAAAGAATTCCATCAAGATAAGTGAATGTTAAATATCAAGAGATTTTATTCTTCTCCAGATTTAGAAAATAAAGTGTTATCTCAAAAATGAATGAAGTATTTTAGTCTGGTTTTTTTAGTCAAATTCTTCATCTCTAAGCAAATATGTAAATCTTGCCAAAGTTTGATCCTGTAGAGTTCTCTTACCTGTAAAGTAATACCCTTAGAGCCTATCAGAGTTTTTGCTTAGTTAAAACTTGTTTCACCACATGCATTATCTGCATTTATCAATCCTACATTTCATGTAATTTGATATATATATTTTTAAGCTATTTAAGATAAACTTTGCTTTCATGAGTTAGCATATATAAATATAAATTTATTTTCTCAGTGCTTCCCCTTCCCCCGTAATTCAGTAATGAAGTATGGATTTGCTTATGCATGGACAAAACTAAGAACAGGAACACATTAGAAAGTCAAGCTTAGAAATCTAAGGTTGGATTCACATATTTTCCGTAATACAGTAATAAAGGCATAAATTCTCTAGTAATTAGGCTGCAGAAGATAACTAGGACCTGCACCAACAACTTACTGCATGAACTGAAGAAGTTTTTTCACCTTTCTGTAACCTTGCTGGTTCTTTCATTCTGTAAATTCTAGGAAGCAATTAATTTGTTTATATAGCATTTTAGTCTCTCTGAGGGTAAGACTGTTGGATATGCTTTAGGCACTATTAATACTCAGATATAAGAAAAGCCATCTCTTATTTATTGGATTGGTTTTTCAATTGGTTTTAGGACTAAGGAAATATGATACTCGGTTCCCAATCCTTTCTTGAGAAAGGGTGAATATTTTGTGAAGTAATGAAAATTCTGAATATTTACTGCATTATGACTGAAGCTATTGTATGTGCAGGTTACCAGCCAACAAGTGCAAACTACAAAATTCAGATGGCTGAATTAGGAGGATTAGCAGAAGCTCTAGTTTTGTCTCTAGCATTAGTTGAAAATCAACTTACCGAAAAGTTGTGGGTACTTAAAGCTCTCCAGCATCTCTCCAGATCTGGTTAGTACAAACTATTCTTTCAACTATCTCAATACCTCTGATCTTAGATCACTTGTTCTCTGAACATGCCTAAAACAATTACTGACCTACAGGTAATTAATTATTCAGATTTTCATAATTTCAGGAGTAAACTGCAGACTTATGATGAAGGCCCAAGCAGCCCGCATACTCTGTTTGTACCTAAATGGTGTTGATCCCTCAGGACAGCTGGTGTTCCATTCCTCAGAAATTCTATGGAACCTGTTAGAAAACACCTCAAAAGAAGAAGTTGTTAATCAGCTCAGTAGCTTGGAATGTGTACAGTAAGTACAGAGAAACATTTTATGGAGACATCTAAAGCGTTGCTATTGTGTAGCATTTTGTTTGAAATGAATTGAGAGAAAATACAGATGGAGAATGGTGGTGTCTCATTAAGTCCTCATTAAGGTTTCAGTGTTAACACATCTGATTCTCCAGAATGGAAGCAGTACTTGATCAGACCTTACAGCCAAGCAGCCTATGATTTAGACCCCTCAGGCATCTCTTTCAGCAAGTTAGATAGCACTGTGGCCTGTGAGATGCCTGGAAATTGTATATGATCCAAGAGGTGCCTGCTGGGTAGCTTTCAAACTCAGTGGCCAGGATCCATCTAAAAGCACATCCAGTCAACTTCAAAACTATTTCATTGTCAAGCCTCTCTATATTTCATGAATACAGTGATCCGCTACCAGTTGTTTCTGTTACAGGGTAAGAGGGAGTTCAAGGTGCTCTGCTGCATAATGCAGGAGGTATAGGCCTATCTATTCCTTTGTATGATGAAGTTATTTACACCATTTTCAAGCTCATGTTAGGCCCAGTAGTCCAGTATTACTGCACTGTTGAAATGCTGATATTATAAAATCAGTAGGAAACTATGCTATGTTATACAAAGCTTAGTTCTAGATCCTTTGCTGGTGCAAGTGACACTGGTTTAACCATTTAGGGTTAGACCATTTCTTCTCAATAATAATTCAAAAATATCGAGTTCCATGCATGAGTAAATACTATATCTTTCTATTAATTAATTACATCACATACAGTGGAAGGTGCAATTTGTAATAACATACACTTTGCATCTATGCTTAAATTTGGTGTCTGGAGGTACACGTAAGAATCCATTTCATAATAAAGTCTTAAGTTATTTCTCTTGCAGTTAAACCCTAAGGCTTTGAAAAGGATAGTGTTGAATAAGGATTCATATACCTAGAGCTGTTTAAAATTAGAATATGAAAAGAAAAGATAAAACGCATTTCACTTTCTTTTAAGTGCTTTGAAAGAAGTATTTGTAGATCTTCTCATGCATGGTTTCCGGCATTACGATCGCCAGCTACGGAATGACCTCTTGGTGGTTGCCACATTACTAGCTGAAAATCCTGAAGCATCTATGATTGTAAGTATTTATAGTTATATTCCAGAGACTAATAACTTCTCCTTTGATATTATATACTCAGTATTTTTTGCCCATTAGGGTCTAGTATTTGTTCTATTCTGACTCCAGTGCTTCCTCTTTCTTAGATTTGCTGAGCAAGAAACCATTTCTCTTTCTGCAATTCCCCTTCGCTCAAAGAGACTCCAAATCTGTAGGTCATTATTCTGGAGTACTAGCATCAACCTTACTTAATACTTTAAAAACTACACCAATGCTATTCATGTGCAAAAGTTAATGCTAACTCTTGTATACTTGTGCAGATTCTCAGATGTGCTATTCTGTTATAAGGAGTTTTGCACTAAATCTCTTCTGCTGTTTGAGGATGTAGGAGTACGGGCTATATTCAGATGGCTCAAATTCAACTGAAATATCTGTGCCTTATAACCAGGCACAAGAAGGATCCTCCAAAAGTCATCTCAGAACCCCTAAATAAAAAGCTGAGAAAATAATTACTTAGATCCAGTTAATAAGAGACACATAAGACTAGGTCACATAAATGTAGTCCAGAATGCACTATCATGACTTGCCTAAAAAGCAGATGACTCATTCTTCTGTAATATTCCAGAATTTTTATGAGGAAACTAGAGAGAAGTTAACTTTTAGTAGATGTTAATGTTCTTTTATTGTTTTGTTTTACAGCTGAGGTTTAGAACATCATTTAAAGTTGTGACACACATACTGAAAAATTAAGCAACCAAATTCCTGTAGATCTATTGGCCATTCAGGAATGGATTACTTCAGGGAATTAATTTCTCAACTTGAGTAGAAGTTTCCCAATTGGCTGCATTACTAAATAAATTTTATAGTCTGCAATGAAGATTACAGTTTTTTCATTCAAGCTTTCCATTTTGTCACTAACAATTATGAAATGTCTGTTATACTATTGCAGCAACATACTTGATGTCTAAAACATTCAAATTGTTTATTTGGCTGTATAAACAGGGCAGTTTTTTCCTACAAGATAAGCTTTTAATTCCTTATACTCCTTATACTACAAGGAAGAAAAATTGTTTCAATGAAGAAAAATGAAAATGTTTTAATTTACATTCTGTGTTCTCAGCCTCCCTAGATATTTTACAAGGTATAAATATCAAGTAGACAAAAACATTAACATTACCATTGAATCCTGCCTTGTAGGTAATACCAGAGAAATTTTCATCTGAGTGTTCTCTTTTTGTCTTAATATACTACCCAAGCAACTTCAGAAAACTCAGTCTTGTATTTAACATAATTCAGAAAACAGCATAGGAATCTGAGCCTTTGAAAAGGGAAATCATCTTCTCACTACAAGTAAACTGGAAAATATATGTCAAGTAAAGCTTATGTTGATATTAATTACTATTATTTCTGTGTTAAAACAAAACTGTATGTTTGGTAATTGCTGACTGGTTTCCATCTGAATTTTCATTCATCAGCAAGGAAAATAATAAGTTATAACGTTGGTTTTTATTTAACCACTTTGCAATGAGTTTGTACAGAGAATATAGATACTATAGAGACAAAAGCTAATAGGCAATATAGTTGTGTACTCCAGTATTTTCTTTAAAATTACTTTTGCAATATTTTCCCGATTGTTAAAATCATTTGGGTTTATGCTAACTTCCAGATCTAGGCCAAGCAAATCAGATCAGAGCTTGTTGGGGATGCATCTAAAAAGCTGTTGCAAAACTAATAAAACTGTTTGATTCTGCTGGAGTGTCTGTGTAGTGTTCTGTGAGCTCTGCTCCTGTTGAGAGCTCGTGAAAAGCTCTGTGGTGGCTTTGCTGGAGTACTGAGGCCAAGTTAATGTATTTTGTTGCTCAAGAAGAGCACTGTGCTGGTAACCACGGCTTCTAATCACCTCAGAAACAAAGCCTCTAGTGTGCTGCATAGACACCCGCTGGTCTCAGTCCTATCCACAGTTACATTAGACATAACTTCCTTCTGTTAGCTCTCCAGGAGCTGTAAATTACAAGATTTTATTTTCTGAATTGTTAATATGTAATATTTCTAAATGCGTGTTGCTCATACATGCAGTTTTCTTGTGCTTATTTGTAAATGCACTAAAGTTCAACATAAGTGCTTTAGTACGCACAGCTGAAGGCATAAAATTTTAGGGTTTTTGTGATAACTGACAACCCTGATGTCTAAACTTACACGTGCACAAACAAATTTTAAAAAACACAACTCTTTTAACAGTACTGAGAACAGAGTTTTCATGTGTGGCAGATTATAGTAGTGAATACCTGTGTTTGGGACTTCCCCATGCAAGTTCAGGCTTGTACTGAATGAGACGTGTATTTAACTAATTGTACCCTTAGGACTGTAGTTAGTATTGTACAATGGTCAAATGGTTGATCTCTTCTTTGATAAAATTCTGTTTATTCTGCCATACATTAAACTCTGTGTTCTGAAGAAAAAAGCAAAACTAGAATTCAATCTTAAGTTGTAATTTTGCTGCAATTTAATTTATTTATGTTTTTTGAATACCTATTAGGAAAGTGGATTTGCAGAGCTCTTAATAGCACTTGCAACATTTACTGAAGGTAAGAGATTTCATACTGCATAATTACACTGTTTTGACTTTTCATGATGATTTTTTTGTAACTTGTCTACAATTTCCTCCATAGTTAAAATTCCCAATCCCTTGGTAAAAGCTGTTAAACTTACCTACTCTTATGAGGACTTTGAGCTGAAGAAGTTACTATTTAATATAATAAGAGTCCTTTCTAAAGACCCATGTGCTGTACAGGTAAGTTTTAACAGAACAGAAGATACAACAAGCCGGGAAAAAAAATAAGGGGGGTGGGAGCAGGGCAGAAGTCAGAAGAATCACAGGAATATTATTTAGCTGTCCATCTGGCATAGTCCAATAGACAGCTCCAAATCAAT
The DNA here is from genome assembly GCF_023634155.1 of Falco peregrinus. Taxonomy (NCBI): domain Eukaryota; kingdom Metazoa; phylum Chordata; class Aves; order Falconiformes; family Falconidae; genus Falco; species Falco peregrinus. The sequence goes on along the minus strand of NC_073725.1, from coordinate 40,179,692 downwards.
AATTCATACATAACTTTAGACCAAGTTCTGCTGTTTGAAAGCAGCATACAGTTTCTATTTTAGAAAAGTTACAAACCTAGACCATGCTAGGAAAATTACCTGTCAAGTGATTGCAAAGCATTACTGAAATACATGTGAAAAACATAATAAAGTTTAACACATCACAGTCCGTGGGAATGCTACAGGATATAAACAGTTTATCTGTACTGGCAGTACATGCATCACATACTTTCTCAATAAAAAATAATTTTCATAGTGTAACAGGTAAGATTGAGTCATTGCTTTAGATTTTTCTTATTTGCATGTGAAACCTGTAAGATGTCTCTCTTTCTCTTTTGTCTTGACTGCAGCTTCTCAGTGAAAGTGATTTGATGCCAGCTTTGCTTTATTATGTAAAACCAAACCAAAAGCCTGGATTTCATGACTGGTCTGCTGCCCAGTATGAAGAATTACAGCTTCATGCAATTGCTATTTTAGCTTCAGTGGCTCCCTTGTTAGTAGATAAATATTTGTCCTGCCAAGCGAATACCCTTCTCCTTGTGTTTCTAGAATGGTGTATAGGCCAAGGTCAGTAGGTGCTCATGGCTGTCATACACAGTAACCTCAAAACACAACTCAACTGAACTTATTCTTTGACAAGAGGGAAAAATGTAAAACTCATGAAGTTAGAATGATTCTTTGGCAATAGGTCACTTGGGAAAGTAATCTTTCATAAAGAAAGGACCATAGTATTTTTCCTACTGAAAGCTAAGCTGGTGCCCCATTCCCTGGGTACCACTGTATTGCTACTCCTTCGGTTGTGTGGGCTGCCACACATCTCTACTGCCCATGTTTTAAGCTAGTCAGATACTCTTGTTGTGGCAACAAGTCCATCCAGTAATTCCTGTCATGAGGCAGGATGCATTAACTCAAACTTAGAGCTGTAAACAGTAAGGCAGCTTCCAGATTAAAGCTGGTTTGTGACCATCAGCTAAAAGTATGGGCTAAGTAAAAAGATAACTAACTGTAATCAGTTTCATGGACTGGTTTTGTGGGAGTGGATAGTTTTCACCATGACACTGGTATGTTTTCCTAGGAAGAATTTTTCATTTGGGTCTAATGGAGATAAAAAGATTGCTATAACTGTCATGTTAGAGAAGATATTTCACATTTTGGAGACTGCTTATTAACCTAGTAAGATTAAAAAAAAATTAATAATTTTAAATGTTCACTAAAACCATACCTTTCTTATGAATGTAAAAAGTATAGCCCTACACAGGCTTATTACTAGATGTTTTTAAACAAGAAGGCTTTCTGACATTAAGGGATATATTTTGTTTGTTTGTTTCTTTTCAGCTTACACTGATAAGCTTTTTTTCTTTTGCCTTCCCCCAAGCGTATTATTATTCTGAATTTACGCTGTCTGCCAAAAAAAAAAAAATACTCATTGTGATTGCTCCACAGATCGTTTCCTTGGTCAAGGTAACAGTTTCCATGGAACAGGTGGTCGTGGCAACAAACTTGCACAAATGCGCTACAGCTTGAGAGTGCTGAGATCTGTTGTGTCCCTTTATGATGATGCTGTGAACGTTAATTTGTGTGACCAGGGAGCAATTAGCCAGCTACTGGGTAAAGCACAATTTGTATTGCTCTACTTAAATTAGTGCATTTCTGTTGACACTAGGAATGTTAGTGCTTTCTTGTGTGCTGTGGTTTTAGTGTGTTACTTCTTTGCTGAAAAACTAAAAACCCTCACTTAATCCAAGATGTATTTGATTTGATTTTGAATTTTGTTACACTGTAACACACAAAGTTGAACAAACTAAGCAAAACAGACAGCTGTAAAAGCTTAGGTGTTTAATTTCAGAGTGAAAGCTGCCCCTTTTCCCTTTATTGTACTTCCTTTGTTACATTGTACATTTATGGTAGCCTGTGGGAACTCCAGCCATGAGTCTTGTTCTACCTGTCTGGTACAGTGTCACTTTCCACAGCCCGTCTTTAGAGTAGAAGAAAATTAAAACCAATGTACTTTTATATGAATAATATTATGAAGAATAAAAGCAGAATAAAACTGCTGAACCACTGTTCCTGCAATTTTAGAGCATTTGTTTGTTCAGTAACATATACCTACTGTTACATTTGTTTTTATGTTGCAATACACACTGTGTTCTTTTCTTACAATAATAAAAAGTTTCCAGTACTCTGTAAGACTCATGCTGGAAGAGACAAAATAGGTAAGATCCTTTGGAATTCAAAGAGTATGTTGTATCAGGAAGCCTAGAAATAGAAGCTGTAATACCCTCAGCTGAAAATTGAACTCCAGTGAAAACTCTGTGGAAACTTACAGATTTTAGTGAAAGCAAAATTAACGCTATACCTTACGTATCAGATTCAAGTAACTTTTCTTACTTTGGGGGAGTTCTGTGTCTGAATGTCATCTTTCACATAGTGGTTCCAAGGCCAATTTTCTCAGCAGTGGTGGTATTTTATGTCTCCCATGTTTCCACTGCCAGTACAGATGTTTGTGAGGCTGTACAGCAGGGCAAATCAGTAAGTTTGTAGCCTTTTTCTAAGAGTTGCTTAATTCAGATCAGTTCCCTGAATTCATTGCACTGGCACAATACAAGGAGTAGCACAGAGACTGAACAAGGAAGAAGTCCGTGCAAGCTGCTATCAACAGCTCTGTCACCAAAAGTAAAGTCCATGAAGCCACAGCATCAGTGGTGCATTTCAGTAAGCTATTACAAAACAGAGGAGATAAAACTGAACAGCATAAGTTGATTTCTTTAAAAAACCCTTGGTGTAAATTTGATATTATTTCTTTTAAATGAACAGCTGTAATAGGATTCTGACTTGTGTATAGGATATTAACATGTATAAAACATATTCGTTTATAGATATCCTAAAGTATGCAGCAAACAAATCTAAAGAGAAAGAAGATGCCATTCTACTGGAAATCCAAGCTGATATATTATTTCTTTTGTCTGCTCTCTGTGAAAATGATCTCCACAGAAAGGTATGTATCTTTCTACCTCATACTGTGCAGAAAATATCAAAATATGATATATTTTCATTTAAAGGATATTGCTTCTCTTTAATTATTCAAAAGCAGATGTGAACTGTAATTCATCACTAGCAAATCAGGTCTGATAACGGGTTTTGGTGGCAGTGACAGTTAGAATGCATAATCACTCAGAAATCCACTAGGAAGTGTCTCACCTATTTCACTGCTAATTTACGTGGTTTTGAAGTGAATATATGAAAGTGTGCTAACAAATGAGATTAGCAGTTTGGAAAAACTGAAAATCTCTTTTTCTTATGTATATCATAAGGAATATATTCTGCTCTAATGAGTGGGCCAAATTTATTACAAAATAAATATTTAAAGTTTTCAATTTCTTTTGTATTTTTAATGTAGTTATTTAGTAAATATCATTTAAGAAACATATTGCTTTAATTAACGTTTCAACAGGAACTCTTCAGCTATGAAGGAGTGAATATACTGATCACATTCATTCAGATGGATTCAAAGAAGTTACACAGTGAATTAGGCCACAATTGTCTCCTCCTCAGTGCTCTCGACTGCTTGTGGTTAGTAAAGTATTTTAGCAGCAGTAACTTAAAAATGTCAAATCTGGTATTTTATAGGTCTGCAGTGCTATGGCTTTTCTCTGTACATGTAGGCCTTTCTTCTATTTTTAATGTATAAAAATCTTTCATACAATTTGACTAATTAAAAATGGTACAAAATAAATGGAAAATTCTGTATGTGTTCTCTTCTAAATAAGGGTTCAGGATGACAACCTAACTCCCCACACAAAGTGACCTCCTGACATGGAAAGTTACCTAAGACTCTCTGAGAGGTGTATGGTTAGGGTCTGTAAATAACTTTAGAGATGTAAACAGAAGGCAAGAATAGACCAATATTAGCTAAAAACTGTGTAAGCATAAGAAGTGCTTATAAACTGGCTAAATTGGGCTAGAAATATTTTAATGATTGCTATCAGAGAATGCCAATACATAGGAAGATAACCAAAAGTTAATTGGTTTTAAGGCAGAGGTTGATAAATACATTGGAAGCCAAATGATATGTTTGTCTGGGAGAAAAGACTGATGCAGAAGATCCCTTCAGTTGCTGTTTTAATGACCATAAGTGAGGAAGTAAGAGAAGGAAGCAATAGCAACATGAATGCTAGTTTTATGATCATTTTAAACTGGAAGTAAACAGTGTTGCCAAAAAAAGTTTTGCTCGTCTCACCCCCATGATTCACTCACAGCCCTGCAATAAGCCAGATCAGGGACATGATCCAGCTAAATTTTAGCCTCTTCTACTGAGTTAGTTTTAGCTCAAATCCATATTCTAATCCAATTCATTGTGAACCTGCCAAATTTGTTGGGCTGCTACAAGGAAGGTGTGCCACCTGCAAGAGAAGGAAGAGCAGTCACGTAAGGTATATTGAGTTATACATCGTAAATGAAAAGGCATGTGAAGCACGGTTTTTCTATTCCCCTACATACCGTCAAGGTTTGAAGCGTATTGCATACCAAATATATTTATGCAATTCAATAAAAAAAAAAATGAGATGCTTGTAGAATGTTCTAAAGCATAAAAATGTTTCTACACAGTCAAATTGTTTCCCTTTAAGGTCCTGTGTCATTGGATGTTACACTGCAGAGAATTATTTTCTTGAAAAACAAGGCATTTTTCTCCTTCTGGATTTGTTGGCAGTAGGTATTGTTATTTTTCTTGTTACAGAATGAAAGAGTAGTGAAACAACATGGAAAACTGGATTACTTTTGCTACCGTATCTCCTAAGATTATTATAATACTAAGAAAAAGATCAGTGTATGTAATTCCCTGAGGTACGAAAGTAATCACATACCAGGATATGTGCTCAGAAATGATTGGACAGATTTTCCGTGCATCTTTTTTTAAAAATAAATACTTGACAGAGGAAGTTTTAAATTTACAAAAAATATACTCTTTTTAAAAGAAAACTCAACCTATGATCTTATGTTGGATGACATCTCTGTTTACAAAAGCACTTTAGTTCTTTCTTCATATTGAAGTTAGTAAGAGCAGAATTAGTATACACTTCAAGATATAAGTTTTATTTAAAAGTTTTGATGTTTAAAGCTACTTTGTACACGTGTTTTGTATGTATAGCTACTTCTGTGGGTCTTGGACGTAGAATTGGCACAGGCATTTCACCTGTCAAAATAAGCATGCATCTTCCCTCTTTCATCCCCTCCTCATTCTCACTGGCCGTACTGCCAGCTTCTGACACCCTTCCTTGCAGCGCAAGGCTGCAGATCCTTCCCTACTCATAGCTGCTGCTAAAAGATCTGGCCATAAAACAGAACAGGTGCTGCGTGGTACCGCTCAGCCACTGCCTTCAGAGTCTGTTTCTTAAAAAAATAAGTCTTTGGTAGTATTATATTCTCCAGCATGTGATGAGCCTCGAGGCATGTATACAAAACCTAGTATGTAATTCTACACACAGGTATGTGTGTCTTACACGATCCTACACTCATTTCCCTCATGTTCTTTGATTTATGGAACTTTGCATGGTAGGATTCCAAAAACTTGAAAGATTTACAAGTTTATACACCAGTTTTGTGCAAATAATTGTGATGAAAAGCTTGCAGTTACCTGATTATGTATTATGCAATTTCTCTATCTTTTTTGAAGGTAGATATCACTGTGTTTTGAACAGTTTAAAACATTTTTTTCTTTTCCTTTTACCAAGTTAAAGCAAAAGAACCTGTGCAATGTAATTCTTGGAATCTTGGTTGAATTTTGTGACAACCCTAAAACCACTTTGCACATCAGTACCTGGCGAGGGGCGAAAGATCAAACAGCAGCTAACCTTCTAATACAGTTGTGGAGACAGGAAGAGTCGGATCTAGGAGTCAAACATGATCGATATGGAAGGATTGTTGGTAAATTTTATGATGCATGTGAAACTGTGAGTAGTTCTACTGAATAAGTAAAGCAAAGGCAGTATTTGCTTTTGTAGTCTGAATCCTGATGAAAGTAAATTGCAATGTTTATAGCTTTATGCTGTATTTCTTACCAAGCCCGAAACACCTCTCTGTTTCGTCTGGAGTCAGGCCGCTAGATGGCATTTTCTGCATCAGCTGGGAATGAACCAGGCAATGAACAGAACCATGGCTAGTATCCTGAACAGCTTTCCTAATGCTAGACAGTTAGAACTACGTAATTTCTTACTCAAAAGGCATCGTGTTTTGTTATATGTTGTAAAAAGATGTAAGGTGAGCGCTATGTTCTTGCAAATCTTTAGTTATGATAATTAATATTTCCTGGCCCAAATTATGTTCAAATTCCTGGCCAAACTATCAGAGTGATTGACATAGCATCCACAAAGTAAGATGGAACTGTTGTGTTTTGGAGGAAGCATCACAGAAAAGAATATGTCCATAGCTGCCTGCTAAAGACCCTCATATTTCATTACATAGATAGCATTTCCTCCAAGTTTAATAGCTTTGGGAACATACTACCTCTTCATTCTTGTACTCTGGCTTTGTGTTTTGAAATTATTAGACATGAAGAGACCTATTGCTAGCAGCTTCCAGAAACAGCAAGAGGTCATTCCGATGCCTGCCAACTGTCCCAGCTTTGCCATCGTGGAAATTTCAGAAAACATACGGGCAAAACTTTATTCATTATTGTGCAAGCTAGGTAAGACAAGTGAATTGCCTTGTTAGTGTCATATTTGAACTGAACTGAACTTGTTCACTGGCAATCAATAAAGCCACTATAAAAGAAGAAAAAAAAGATCAAAGGAAACTTTGAGATGCATCATCAACACTGTTACTAATAGATACTTGCTCATCCTGTTCTTAAAAGTCCGTACTGATGGGGATTTCAAGACTTCCTCAGTACTTGGCTGCCTCTACCATTAGGAAGAGTTTTCCTAGAATTAAACCTCAAATTTGCTTGACATTTTCTGTGACTTGTTTTCCCACACACAATATCTCTTTCACATATTGTAACACTTCTACACTTAATTTTATTTCCCTAGATTAAGAAAGACATTACTCACTGATCTCATTTTCTAGTGTAACCTCTGATTATTCTAGTAGGTTTTTTGAGTCTTTCCAATTGATTCACATTCTTCTTGATCTGTAGAGTCTCAAAACTGAACACAGTGCTTCAGCAGAAACCTCACTGCCAAACAGAGCTATGTTACTTATCTTGTAAATAAACATTCTGACATTAATATAACAATTAATCTGTTCATAATGGCATGATGTTGTTTGGTCATTTGACTTAGGATCTTGTCCAGTCACCTGCCATCCTGGGATTTATACAAGTGACTCTTCCTACATTTAGTTTTTTTATTTATCCTTACTGAATTAAATTCTGTGTGTTTAGATAATTTTTCAAACTGGCAAGATTAATTTGCATTCTAATCTTTTTCTTTGAAATGCTGCAGTCCCTCCAAATACTGTTACCTGCACCCTGAATATGAATACTCATTACACCCTTGTCTAAAAGCCTAAACTGAAGTCAAGATAGATGATAAACTCTTCCATATCCATAAGATTTCTTGTATGGCTGTAGACAAAAGCTAGGTCATAGTTTTTACTAATTTGTTTTGGATAAAAATGTTTTCACTGTTAGCTGTATAAACATTCTTTGTTTAGTTATTTGTTTCAGTCTTTTTACAGGAACTGAACTGAACCAATATTCTCTGACTTGTCTTTTTCCCCTTTTAAAAATAGGCATTATGTTTGGTTTTTCGTGTCTATCCTCCACAGGTTCAAAAATGATCAGTAATTGTTCTGGGATTGCTTTAACCAGTTCCCTGGATATCCTAGAGAACCAACTGGTTTGAAAACATCCTTAGTTTCTTTAATAAACTATAGCTAGTTCTTTCTCTGTTGTAACCCAAGTTCTTATTAATTTTTGTTAGTCTTATATTAAATGTTGGATTGCAGCTAAATTCTTTATTAAAACAAAAATGCATGAGATATCATTCCAACTTTATCCTGACCTCTTATGTTAGTTATATACCTTGTAATATCTCCTGTGATGTACTGAAATGACATGAAAATGGGTAATAACAAAATGAAAATATTTTAATAGACTTTTCTCAGCATCTTCCTCGACTGTAGTCATGCTCCACAACAGCCTGTAATGTGGTGATCTAGAAAATCAGTGTTAATTGGTCTTTATCTATGGTATTTCTTTAACTTAAAAACATGAGGTAATTACGCTCTGATAGATGATACGTTCCCATTACCACACAGATGGTATGATGAAGTCTAGAATGAGATTTAATAGACTATATATAGGAGGGGTTTAAAAGTCAAATATCATAAACATTCAGCATGCAAAAATGAGGCATAGTCTTAGCAACCATACTTCTTTACCTTATTCTTTTACACATGTTGTCAACATATTTTTAAAAAGATGGACTCATGATGCTCAAGGCATTATGCTCAAGGCTCAAGTCTATGAGATGGAGGACCACCTTCATTACAAAGCTTTGAAATAAAGTACTGGACACCCTATAATACGATTCTGCTGTTGGCTACTTCACAGCGAAAGCAAACTCCATTTGTGTCGAACTGCTTCTTTAGAAACCGTGACCTGTGGGCTCAACTATTTGTGTTAAAGGAAGATCAAACCCTTCCCACAGAAGTGTAGCAAATGCAGAACTATCCTGCTTTCCAAGTGACTGGAAGGTCACTGGAGCCACTTTCGAGAGTTAATTTATTGTGGGGAAAACAGTTTTTTTAACACAAAAGCCTGCTCAAGATTAGAACAGTGACTGACTGGGGTGTGTGTGTGATAAAGATGTTTGCATGTGATTATATGACAAATAAGATGGTGTCTTTTTTAGAATGTTACATTTTAAGATAAATTCATCATGCTGTTAATACTGACATGATTAATATTCTTTTAGGTTTTGAAAATTTACCTGGTTTGTCTGCTAAGGATTGTGTCACACTTGCAATCATACGTCATTATATTGACTTTAAAGTGAGTATTGTGGAAGAAAATATTACTACTGTATCTGCATTTGCAAAAATAGCAAGTATATCTCAGGATACAACAACCAACCTTTAAAAAGCTGTCACCTATGTCACAAGTCACCTATAGTTTTACAGAGAGTATAAGCTAGTCTTTACCATCAAAAGAAATAATCCATCTCCCATCATTGCAGCGCTCCCCAGACTCTTACTTTATACTGCTACAAATGTTTGTGACTGCATAGAAAATAAGACTAGAAACCAACACAAGTTTAAAATAACTCAGAAAAAATAATTTTAACTGTTTTCCAGCTCAAGAAACACGAATGCTCCAGGATAAGAGTAAGAAATTGGGGAGGGGCTGGAGAGTAGGACTGCCTCTTACAGTAAGGTCAGTTTAGAGGAGGCAGCACATTCTGATTAAGGTTTTCCTGTGCTTTCCCATCTTTGTCCCCACGTGCAGTATCCATCTATACTGTCAAAAGTTAAGAATGATGTGTGCATAGGAAACAAGAACAGGATAACAAGCTTTGTGGGAGCCATCCTGCTCAAAAGATGCTTCAGTTTATGCCAATTTTCTGCTTAGGAACAAAGTCTGTGTGAGCTTGAAGTGTTCAAGAACTAGCAAGACTCGATCTTTCATTGATAATTTCAGTGTCTGTTTATGTGTCATGTTGCACTTTGCTCTGATAATATGCATAATGTGAGATTCTAAGCAGCAGCCAGTAGGACACACTTCACTCTTGTAATTTGGTGTCTTGTAGCTATCAGTGTTTCTTTTGAGTTTCTGTTGTTATCAGCATTCCTGTTACTACCCTATGGAGACAAGCTTGGGCTTGGGAAGTCTTAGGGAGGATTATCATGAATGATAATCCAGTATCATTACTGAAGTCTAACCTTGCATAAAAATTCTGGGAAGTGAAACAACAATAATGAGAGACATGGTTGCTCTATTATGTTTTGAATGCTTAGAGGTGAAAAAAGAGATAACTATCAAATAGCGTGGGGTGTGTTTCACATACAGGTTGGAGAAGTTTGGAGTGAAATGTGTGAAGAACTAAAAGAAGAGTTCAGGCCTGTTGTATCAGATGAGGAAGCCTTGAAAGTTATTTCAGACGCAGCAGAAGATACTGGAAGAATGGTGGTTGCACTGCAGACTGAAGTGCTTGAAAGTCAACACCACCGAGAAATGCAAGAAGAGGAAAAAACATATACAAAAGTAAGACAAAGAGTGTTTAAACAAGCAAAGCCCATGTAAGCTTTTTTGTTAATTTATATGAATATTTTCTTACTATATAATGCTGAAAATCCTGTATGTGTACACTGCTTGAAGATATTTTAATCTGTCTCAGCAGCAAAATTTTAACTTTAAATTAAATTTGGTTAACCTCAGTTCTCCCAATTCATATAATTTTGCCAGTGTTTAGAGAGTAACATGAAAAAATGAAGCAGTATCATCAGTGATGCATCAGCAATGGTGTAGTGAGAGATAATCATTATGTTACTATGAGTTGCACCTGTGTTCACCTGTAGCTGATAACAATTTAAAGTACTTATTACAACTATATCTGCTTTGTAAAATGAAACATAAGCCTCTGTTATAAGTTCCCTTGGCTGAATACTCACATAGCTTCGTTACCTCAGAAAGTAGGGCTTTGTGCTTCCCAGCATGCTGTGAGTGAGCAGGTATAGCCATTTCCCAGCTTTGGTTATAAGGCAAGCATTTGGCGCTTTTGCTCATCTTTTGTCTCATCCTCTCCTGCTGTCTGAGAAGTACAATCACTTGGTCCAGGTGTCCAAAATCTCATGCTAGTGTTTTTGAGGGATTGTCGTGCATTATGATGCCTGCATTTTTGTCACCGAACTGATTGCATCTCTGTTATTCAGCATTTGAAAGTGAGAATATACAGGAAGTACTCGTGAAATAGATGGGGCTTTTCCAACATCTGTGTTGGAAGAGGGGAAAATTAGTCTGCAGAGAAGGTAAACCTTTTTTTTTTTAAAGACAGTGCATAAGTGAAGTTTTTGAAGGACAAGTACGTTACTACAACACTATCATCCAATATCAGGCAAGAGACATGAGCTAAGGTGGCCCAAGGGGCACAGCTGAACATACTACTCAAACAGCACAAGCACAGAATTCAGAAAAACTCCTGAGAAGAGGATTATCTTGCATCTTATAAATTCCGTTTATATTACAGATCCAAGCTATCCATAAGCAGAGAGAAATGGTAGATAAATCTTGGAAAAATTTCTTGACTCGGACATCAAACTATGAGGCATTGAAGGTAAGAAATCTGAGTGACGGAGCAAACTTTGCATTCACAGTGTAGTTATAATAATTGTGAAGTTCCAAATACATTTCTTAATTATGAGAATATTCAAGTAGAAGTTATAGTCAAAGTTATATTTGCACAGAGATAGAAGAATGAACCGTAAGATGTATTGGCAAAGCTACGCAAGATTTGATTTTTCTGCTCTTCTGATTACAATCACAGATTGGAGATCTACTTTGTTTATACACTTGCAGTTGGGGGACGGGGGGTGGGGTATATTTGTTCTGAAACTGTTGAAACTAAAAGCCTTGTAATTCTTTGTTTATTTTTTCTAATACTTTATTCCCTATTTTTAGTACAGCAAACTTCTTTCAAGATAGGAAATACTTTATGATGAAAGGAGTTTCTTTTTGTAATATTTCTGCTTTTCCAAAAGAACATTAGAGTCTTGGTTAGGCAATCAGACTAAGTTGGAGAATGAATGAAATCAGACTTAAAAGAAATGCTTTGGCAGCTAAATTTAATTTTTCTTCATTTCCTAAAGGAAATGCAAAAGAGAATAATTTTCTTCATGTGCTAGCACCTCCCTGGTCTGTGGTAAAGATCCATGCTAGAATTAGAAATTAAAAAGGGCCAGGAAAAAGATTTGGAGAACTACAGGCTGGTTAGTTTTAACCGAGTCCCTGGAAAACTTTGTTAGACACAAGGGACAAAAAGGTGATTGGTGATGGCTGTCATGGATTTACCAAGGACAAATCATGCGTTGCCAACATTGTTGCCTTTTGGGCTGAAATTATTTGCTCTGGAGAAGGAGAAAGATGGATGTTACTTCCCTTAGTAAATTTTAGCAAGGTTTTCAGCAGTAGCCTCCTTGTAGCCAAAATGGGGAGATACGGACTGGACTACATACAGGTGGACTACAAGTTGGAAAAAAAAAATGGCTGGACTGATGGGCTCAAAGGACAGTGGTCAGTAATTAAAGTTTAACCAGCTGTCAGTTTTGCGTGATATTCTGCAGAGTTAATTATAGGGTTGATACTCTTGAGCATTTTCATTAACAACTTGGATATTGGATCAGTATGCATCCTCATCATGTTCACGCATGACACGAGCTGGAGGAAGCAATCCCTGTGCTGAGAGGTAGGGCTGCTATTCAGAAGGACTTTGACAAGCTGGAGGGATGCGCTGGCCAAAAGCTCATGCACTTCAGGAAAAGAAAATGTGAAGTCACACATCTGGGATGTGTTAAAGTGTCGCCCATCAGTCCAGCCTGGGGACTGCCTGGCCGTGTACGATGGATGGCGTGACGAGCTGAGCGTGAGGCAACAGTGCCCTCTGGCGGTGATGGAGGCTGACAGCAGCTATGGCTGCGTGAGAAACAACACAGCCCGCAGGTCATAGCAAGCGATTATTCCCTTCTCACCCTTGCGAAGCCATGACCGTTTATTCTGTTTTCCAGTCCCCAGTACAAGGGAGAGTCACAAACCAGAGGGAGGGTACCTACAATTAAAGGCCAATTGAATTCTCTCTTCATTTATTTAGGTTTTTTGTTTGTATAGTTTCCAACAAGTGCAAGTGACACAATTAATTTGAATTAAATCATTTCCCCTTTTTTTCTAACTATCTTTAGAAAGCAAAAAGGCTTCAGGAAAAATCAATAGAGGCTTGCAGATCTAAACTGAAGACTCAAAATGGAACAGTCCATTCTACTGATATTAAAGGCCTCAGTACAACAGTAAGTAATCCCCAGTGACACTTTTATTCTCATTAATGTGTAAGTAGTTTCAGGTTTATTCTGGATGTATATGTGCTACTTCTTAATCTTTCTTTAATAATGTTTATGTTGACAAGCTCCAAGTGTGTAAGAAAGAATCTGTATCTCCTGCAAGGCACCACTTCCCCTTCTGACACATCCTCTGACAACAAGTAGTTGGTCAGAATGAAATTCAGATGTGCAGATTACTCGTAAAAAGTGTGGGTAAGATGGTCCCTATGCTATTTGACATGTATCTCTTGTGGGATAGCCTTTCATGAAAACCTTGCTGAGGTCAGGACCTCCTTCATTTATTGTTGGGTAAACCTGTGTGATGTACTAATCTTTTAGTACATCAGTAGTGTCCTTTGTCAGTAAACATGTTCCTGACTCTGCAGATAAGCCACTCATTGCACCTGCAGAAAAGATATTTTTTTTCCTCATTTCTGTCAGGTAACTGAAGTGTGAGAAAATAAGCCATTGTTAACATCTTACTTGGGCATAACAGCACATTTAGGTGTTGAGTTTTGACAAGCTGAGGTAAGAATGTCCATTCCAGTCAGTAACTGCTTTTGAGCTAGCTGGACGGTTTCTGTGTAAGCGTCACAGCTAAGGAGAATTTTAGGGGGAGGGATGGCTTCTTGGTTGCTTATAAGTTATTCTTACATGTAAGGAGAAACAAGGAAGAGAGAACATGAGGTGCTGTTTTCAAACTTGTACAAAGGCAAGAGGTTCTATCACCATGGGATCTGTCATGAATGAGTAACAACAACTAAGGTGGCTGGATCCTGAAAAAGAAAAGAAGCAGTTCGTGTTTGATGTGATGAGGAAAGGAGTTTCATAGGAAGCAAGGAGATGGTCACAGAGTGCTAGACTAGGATTTTTATCAAATTATCTTTGCTCTAAACTTCTGAAAGATATGGAGGGACACATCTGTGAAGGCAAGATGAAGTGGGCTGGAAAAATGATTTAGTTACATGCATATATCACTGAGACTGTTAATCAGCAATATTTTGTAGAAAGTATGTGAAAAATTTAGATATAAACATGAGTATTCTGGAAATTGTTGGTAGAGAGAAATACTTGGACCTTAAGCCAAGATTATTAGTTTATTCGGAGGGAGAGGATTTAACAAGAAAATATCTTTATGGTTCTATAGTGAATATTTCAACAACTATAGACAAAAACAAAGAAAAGATTTGTCCATTTTATAAGACAAGTGTATTAAAAACCTGAACACATCAGCAACATCAGATAAAATTCCTTGGGTACATTGCTTAGAAGAATTACAAATGACAGATATGGCTGGCAAATTTTTTTATGGAAAAATCTTCTTCCCACATCTCTGCCTAACACCCTTAGTAAGGAAAGATGAAAGTTAAGCTGATTGTTGCAAACCAGTCAAGGTCAAGTAATCCAATATGTGAGCTGCATGCACTCAAAGAGTTGCATTGTTTGTTTTAGTAGGTCATGGTTAGAAGATAGAGGTGTCACTCAGGGATTTTTATTCAAAGAACTGAATCTATTCAGTATAAAGAGTAGTAATGAGACTGGAAGGTGTATGTCTCTTTCAGTCTTGGTGTTTTCCTGGGGCAGTAGTTATAGGCAATCGCATTCTGAGATAAATGGGGTCCATTCTCTTTTTTTCCTTTGAAGTATTAATGTATAGTAAAATTCCGAGGACAAAAGGTATGGCTGATATTATACACAAATCAAAGTAACATTGCACAAGAAAATTCTATTGTTATGAAGGCTTGATTTTCTTCTATTTGTAAGATCAGGCATGAAGGCAGAAAAGCAGAGTACATGAAAGTACTTGCTGAAAAACCACTGTCCTTTCCTTAATATTGATGGGAACAATTCACGAATTTAGTATAAAGGATAGTCTTAGTAGACCTCAGAAACCTCAGCATGCACCTCCACCCACTGAATAACGTTTTTGAACAACAGTTCATGATTTAACTCTCATCTCATTTTATATGGTAACATGAATGTCACGCAATGTATTTATTTTGTTTTTCAGATTGGATCTGGCTGCTCAGTAACTGTTGAAAGTACACCTCCTCAGTTAGTTGGAGGGCCACTGGCTGTTACAGACCTTGCTCTTAGAAAGCCCTCTGTTTGTGAAGGAGCCTTAAAAAAGATCAAAAGAGTTAAAACATTGAACTCGGTTAAGGATTTGGTACCTATGGAATAGATAGTGTGCTGAACAGTGCTTTTAGTATTATAGCTAACTGCACATATATTTTAGCTACAAGATAAAATGTGTTGTTAATGCTTTGATGAATTACATAGAACATCTTGAGAGAAAAATTATATTTTGTCTTAACTAGTATAAATGTGGAGATGATTTACTAATAAAGTACCCCATACAGTATGGTACAAAGGTATATTGAGTCTAATGATTTTGTGTGCTAGTGTCAGGTTACCCTAATCCGCTATCAGCAGGTCCACTATTTAGATTTCCATCTCTTGTTGACACATTCCATACACTGCAGTTTAAGTACCTTTTCCATTGAGCAGGGTGATGAACCTTCACATAAACACATTCAGTTCTTCATTTTCCTGGATGCCATACCCACATAGTTTTTGTCCAAGTCCATTTTGAATTCTTGAATTGCTGCCTTTAGCGTCAGGACTTCTGACTTCTCAGTTTTCATCTAAAGACTAAGCAGCTTGTCTGTGCCAACAGTTTCTCCAAGCCTGTTGGAGAGACATGTTGAAGTGTCTTGCTCCTCATGGGTTTCTCACAGCTCTTTACCTGATCTTACTATTCTGTTTCTTGGATTATTTCCCATATTGTCTCCAACAAGAACTCACCCTTTTCCAGCCTAGCACCTCTATAATACCAACACAAACTTGTGAACACCAGACCTTTTTGTAAATGACTCAGTTTCTAAGCGAATGTCTCCTTTCCTAACTTGGGCAAAGCCACAGTTAGTGGTATTACAATACAGCAAGATACCCTGAGGCTGTTACTTCATCTTAAAACCAGTTGCTATCCAGCCCTATGGCATAAATTGCTGTGGCACTGCAAGGGGTGCTGTGAGGTACAAGCTCTGGCACGTGATCTGTCATTTTTGCCTGTAAGCACCATTTTGAGAAAAGTACAAGCTTTCACTTTGTTAAATGCTAACTGGAAAAATGGAAATAAATTTGAGCTAAACAGGTAGAACTTAGCATCCAACTCCTTTTTTTACTTCCTGAAAGAGGGATGGGGGCGGGAGGGGGGGTGTATGAGCATTTCTTAAAAATCTTTGTCCCTATAACAAGACATAACAGTGCTAGCATTAAAAATAAAGGCAGGTTTTTGTTTCAATATTATCTACTTAAACTTTATAAAAAGAAAAACCCTAAGAAAATAATGAAATAAACCAAAACAGCCATATGAAATGGCACTTAAACTTTAGAGATATCTCCGCATATGTAGCTTCCAAAGATCAGAAGCATTTTCTTAAGGGCAGGTCTGTTAAACATTACATTGTGAAGATAGTCATCTAGTACTTGAGCCAGAGAAATGAAATCAAGCTATGCTAATTTAATTATATTTCTATGCCGGCCCTTTGCTAACTGATAATTTTTAAGTATAACCTGGTTTCATGACATTTTTTTCCAAAATCAGCTGCGTAAAGTTTGTTTTGTTAAACAAGCCTCTATGTGTATTTCTTGCCTGCCTGCAAGAAAGATAAACTAAGGTGTACAGAGATTATCTTACTGAAGTTCTCTGTCAAGTAATGTCCTGTTCAGTTGTTTATGTTTGTATTTCTCTGACAGCTCTTCAGCAGCTATGCTGCTTTATTACTGTTTCAGAGAATATGAAAATATATCTACACACAGGGGTGACCACAAGTATGCTCCATTGTCTTTTCACAATTAAAGCCAAACAATAAATATTTGACTAGGAGAACAAAGACTGTGACATTTAGGGATTTTTTTAAGTGCTTGCACATAAGCAAATGTGTGGGTGACTCGTTGCTATCGGCAGCAAGGCAAAGGCCCATTTTTTCCAAAAAACTCGTGTAAGTCCCTCCAATTTCTGAGTAAAAGCTACAGCAGTACAGTGTAGCCCAGGTATGGATATAAAAGATCTTTTAGCTGGAAATCAGTTTATATATATGCTTATGTAAAAACTTTAAATCAGAAACAAAGTGAGCTCTTCAGCATTCCTCCCCCAGCTGCACTGTGCTTCTGCTACAAACACCCTGAGCTTGCAGGCAAGTAGCTGCAAATGCTCTTGTTAATTTTAATAAAAGACTGGAGAAGGAAGGGAACAGAATTTCCCGAAATGCTTACATTTATACTTCACAAATTAACACTAACACAAGACTTCACAGCAGCATAGACAGCATTTGATTTTTCCAGTCAGCCATGGACCATGGTCAGGCTGTTGCTGGGGGAACCCAAGGAAACTGGGCTTACTGTTCCTGCTGTAACCCAGGGACGGAAAGAGAGGGAGCATGGAGTACTGGTGGAGGAAAAGATCATCCCACTTGCTGTTAATTCTTCTTGTAGACACCCCAGGGGTAGCCAGCTGGCTCTCCATGACTGTCATAAATAAAACAGGTATGTCCACATGCAATTTTTTTTGCTGCTCTGCTAATGATACTGCATGAATTCACTTTAGGATAGAATAAGCCTTGTAGTTAAAGTATAACGAATATAAGAAATATATTCTAATGAAATTAATAGTTGCACAACAAAAGCTGCTATGAAATCCTCTGTACAACCCTGTACCAAGGCTAAGAACTTATATTTACTCAAAAATGTAGGTGTAGTAATTAGGTCATGTAACCATAGTCTGAAAGAAATAATTAATGAAATAACTGATCAGAGAAGGAGTCTGTTTCTCTTTCTTTAACTTCCTCTAACAAGGGGCCTGCTTAGAAGTTATCTAGAGGGAGCAATTAAAAGAAACAAGCGGAAGAAACAGATGGTTGACAAGGGCATAAATTAGCTCAGACCGATAAGAACACTGCAAACTGGCAAGATCATCACATACCAGACAAAAGGTGAAAAGTACACTGTGAAGAAGACCTATGGCCTTCCTCCCAGAGACCCCTGCCCACAATTCTTGGAGGAATATGCACAAGCCCAGAGGACTGATAATCTAATTAACATATGAAGTGAGAGTAGGCGGGATTAGGTAATGACTATGTATAGGCATTAATTGAATATTCATTGTTTTATTGTATAAATATAAGATAATTAGTTACTTTAAACATGCACGTTAGGCGGAAGGATCCCCCATGCATCCAGCGTTGCCAATAAAGGATACTCAGGCACTAAGAAATTTTGACTTCGTTCTTTAAATCACTATGTTACTGTTATTTGTATCACCTGCCCCTTTTGCAGACACTACAGATTGACTGTAGCAATACATTGTTCAGGTATTCTGGAGCCAATTATGATAGCTGCTAGGCACCTTTGTCGCATGTAGAAAACCAATTAAAACAAATACTTAAAGTCTGAGAAAGGATGGAGCTTTTAAAACTGCATAGGATACCTTGCTCTGGCAATCCATTAAAAGATCAATAATACAGGGAACATTACCTTTAAAATTATATTACAGTTTTACACTTCTGTAGGTGATGAATACAATTACTTAAAAGTATGAACAAGGGGAATTTATTTATCTGGTTAATGAAAGTTAAGACACTATTTGTTGCAAATGCAATACAGTACATTTTATAAACAATATTGCTGGAACAGATTAGACGATGGCTCTCAAATAGCTGCTCATCATAATGCATCAATTCCTGCAACTCCTGGGTTTGGGCGAGTCATGACTCCCTCTGTTTGCTCAAAAGAAAGGGTGTATTTAAAATATTTTTTGTATCAGGAACTTAACAGTGATATTTACAGGTAAGAAATTTCTCACTCCTTTTGTACCCTCTCCTGAATACTGTAGGAGATTTATTTTACAAGATGCAGTTCAATATTGTGTTTATCTAAATGATCATTTAAAAATCTATGAGAATTGTTGGGCATTGTACAAACTACATCTGAACTAGGCATTATGTGGGATGGATCTCTTGTTCCTTATGAAGGTTTATATGCTGTTACTGTGTAAGAAACATTTCCTACAATAATTAAACCCAGTTGGGATCTCATAAAAGGCTAGAACACAACAGGGACTGAACAAACCGCATTGTCTAAGGAGTAAAGCAGAGAACAGACAGCTTCTCTGAGTGTTCCCATTTGTTCTCAGGCTTTCTGTGCTCAGGAGAAATGGATTAACTAGATGGTTAATCTCCCCAAATTAGTTTACTCTTGCTGGATGGTTTCTCATAATGGGAGCAGTAGCCAAGCCAGTCTCTCACTCTTTCAAACCACTCAATGCATGGGTCTCTTCTCAACTGTGATGTTGCCTGCTATGACAGGGAAGGATGGTATCACCTTATTTACCTGTGTGAATGTGTAAATAAAGAGTAGTCTTGCATAAAGTAGTTCTTCATGTAGTAGTGGTTTTTCAAATAATATTAATAGACAAAAAGAATGACTACTATTCAGACCCTGCTGCATAGAAAAATACTTTAATCAATCCATAGCCTAGACTAAGCAGTGATAAAATAAAAAGTTTAGACTGCACAGGACATTACAATTAGCATAATCCTTCCCTTTAGCTTGATGTCACACTTTTTTGTAGTTCTTAAACATAAAATTGATTGTATGTGCGAGACACCATATAAAGTGACAGTTGACATTTTCTCCATTGCTTAATGTATAAAAATATATTGGGTTTCCATCAAAATTAAAAGTATTGGAAAAGATGAACCTCTACAAAAATACAGCACTGGTTCAGACTTACAAGCTTACCTGAGAGAACTAAGGTGTTGACTCAAAACACACAAGCATTCACACATGCAGTGGGAAAAAGGCAGCCTTGGTAGATTGCAAGACAGGAAAGCAAAAGTAACAATGTGGGAGCTCACGTACTTATCAGTTTAGCAGTGATTAAGTACTTTATACAAAGAAGAGGGAAAATAATGTTGAACCATGCCAATGGATTTATCTGGGCATCTACAGTATATGCTGTGCTTTTTTCCTCCTTCATTTTGTTGTTGCCTTGCTAAGGTATCTTCATTTTCTCCCCTTTTGGCCTAAAATGGGTTGGTAAAAGCAGATCCTGCAAGATTATGAAAGAAAGGTAGTTATTTTCCAAGCAATATGGTTAGGAATGTTAGGATTATATGATTGCCATGTTCAACCTGGAAACCTAAAACATCTAAAGGTACATCAAAAGACTGTTGTCTATTACTGAGGAGGAAGGAAGCCAACAGATCTAGGACTGGTTAATAAGATGTAAAGCCATTCACCTCTATGATCCCTGTTCAGACTCATCCCAGACCACAATGACCAGAATTTGTCACTGTTTGATGATTCACAGTGACCATGAGATCACATTGTGTGTCAATAGTTTTAATGGGAAGAGCAGGTGTTCAAGTGGTCAGGGATTTGAGCTTCCTTTCTCACAGAGGGATGATTCCCCAAAGTTGAAGGAAGTCCAAATCCAGGAAACTTTTAGTATTGTAATATCATTTGTATGCACACAGTGATTAAACAGAGAATGCAGCATGCACTTCCACACCCTCCCACAAGCACACCCAACATTTCTTACAGTGTTAAATGTAGAAATGTAGTGCCCTAACTACCTTTGACTCATGTTTTGTGAAAGTAGCTACCACTGAAAGATGCAAAGAGTTTTGACAATTAGAGACAGAAAACTAGAAATTACTGCATTGAGTTGTCTAAACAATCAAGGATGAGGATGGAACAGTGGTTCAGTTTAATGTTTGTACATAAACACCATATCCTACAGTTACCTTCTAAAGTTCTATGTGAGTACGTGGAAGAAAATCTGGGAGTTAATTGTCTTCTGCCCATTCCATGAGATCTTGAGAGCACACAGTCTACATACATGTCCCAGAAGTTCTGAGCTAGATCATTGAAGAGGTCATTGTGCTTGGGCTTAGGGGATTCCTTTAGGAACATCATGAAGTCCCAGAGAGCAATGACCGTATCCGCTACCTTGAGTTTCTTCATTTCCACCAACTCATGGGACGACACCTCCCAGCACTGATGGTCAATCTGACCCAGGCTTGGAGGAGTTTCTTTTTGGTAGTCTAGATTGGCATAAACCAAATTCAGTATCAATATACAGCCCAGCTGAAGATACCACCTTCGTTTCCATACAGATTCCATGCTTCAAGATACCTGAAATAAAGTGTATAAAATTACAGTGGTTCTGCCTATTATGTAGTTCATTCTCACATAACTTTGAAGGATACTCCAAGAGAAAATTTATGCATATATACAGAAAAACATTTCTTTCTAAACCATGGAAACGAATTAGTCAATGAACCTTAAGACCAGAGCTAGATTGGCACCTAGAAATTGTTAATGCTGTTTAGAACATGAAAACCTGAAGCAGAAAGTTTGAAGTGGCCGTAGCCTATGTCAGAACTGCTCGATCTCAAGGCTTCTTCCCTTAAACTCCTGTGTTTGGATCATCAGTAAAATCAGATTAATAGCAGATGCTTAAGGAATCCTAGTGATAATGCTATTCTAAATGATTGCAAACAAGAAACAGAGTTATAAATAGGCAATCTTTCATGGAACAGTCCAACTCAGAAAGGTGGTAATGAAGGAACAGTAAACCAGACCATTCCACTGTATTGGGTGAGCGTAGGCAGGTTATGAACTCATTCAGTAGCTGTGCAAGACCAGAAAAAGGCAGATTTCCTTCTGGCTTATGTTAGAAAATAAACTTTTGGCACAATTATTTCTGGCATATATGCAAGCCACAGAAACTAT
Source organism: Falco peregrinus (assembly GCF_023634155.1). Lineage (NCBI taxonomy): Eukaryota > Metazoa > Chordata > Aves > Falconiformes > Falconidae > Falco > Falco peregrinus. Next base: position 40,157,867 of record NC_073725.1, on the reverse strand, counting down.
CTGGAGAACTGGAGTGGAAAAAAATAACAGAGGAAGCATAATGAGAACTTAAAATGTGACAGAATATGTAATCATTATTATACAAGGATTCCCTCTGGGAAAAGTGCAGTTTTCCTATGATGTATATTCCATACGCTCAAAGCAGGTTTAGATAGAACATCACTAGAACACCTGAAATTTTTTTATCAGTCCTTCCTGTCAAGATAAAATACAGTGGAAAAGGAGAGGAAAGAGGAAAACAAAAAAAGGACAAGCGAGCACAGGAAGAAGTCTGAAGGAAAAAATGACAGTCAAGACTGTCAAATAGTACCCCTTATTTTGGTGTCCTGAATCAATTCTATGTCAAATAGTTGATACCATGGTCATTCCCACAGTTTCCAATCCAGAATGTAAAATACAATTACAAAATTATGCCAGGTTTTGTTCAGATACAAGACAATCTTTTGGGCAACTGTGCAGATTTTACTGGGAACTTGGCCAGAATTGCAAGTGTGCTCTCCCACTCAGAGGATCTTTGGATGCTGGCAATATGAAAAGTTAGTCTATGTCTTCGAAGAGTTAACACACCGACGTCCTCCCTGCAACTCCTAGGGGTGCAATTAGAGAGGATAATCCACAGATAATACAACATATATGTGAACTGTCTATGAGAAGACAGAGTCGAGGTGACACCATGGAGTTCACAGTTGTATCAAGCTGGGTCAGGAGACAGGACAGCTTGAAACAGGCCTTTTTGCTGTGGCCACAGGGTTCTGGATTATTTTTTAGTTTAAATATGCTATTACACTGCTACAGCCATCCGAGGTCCATAAACTCATGTACTCCTTTACCTCGCCTTCAGGGCTCAAGGGAATGAGACAGACAGATACCCCCCGACATAAGTCCTTTCTAAAACTTCACCTGCTAGTTACATTTCAGCAGGATTACCTGCCTCAGCATCCTCAGAGTTTATGGACATGCATTAAAGTTTCTCTTCCTTGGCTTGTTAGAAAACTGGCTCTGGGAAACAGGCAAGGATGGAAATGCTTCTCTTCTCACTCCCACTTCACCAGGCATCAGCATTTAAAGGACACACTAGCAATTCAGCCACCAAGAACAAAAGCGGCAGCCGGGAAGCCACCAACATTCTGAGCCGTTTTGATTTGATGTTTCATTCCAGCTAAGAACTAAAATGCTAAGGGCCCACTTGAACACCTCAGACAGGAGCAGAGACCAACAAGCCTCACAGAGACTCTGAACTCATAACTCCTACTATTCAGTAAAAGACAGGCGAGTTTCACAAAGGCAGTAACTAACACGCCGCGGTAGAAGTTATACTTACGGCGTTTCTGCCAGGAGGTGGAAAGCAGCAGCCTTGACACAACAGCAGTCAGCCACTTGGAGAAAAAGAAAGAAATTCATGAGAGGGCTGCGAGTGCTGGGCAGCTGCTGGATGCTCTGAGGGTGCCAGGATTACACTGCACAGGGACAGCTCTGCCACTGGCGAAGCAGCAGCAGCAGCAGCAGCGTGGACTCGGGGCAGTGGAAAGGCGGGGGGGCTGTGGCTGTGGCAGCCCCACCTCCTTCTGCAGCAGGCACCAGTGTCAGCCCAGCCTGGGCTGGGGTCCCACCTGCAGGCACTGCGCCTGTACGGCTGCCTGGCTGTGTTCGGTGAGGGGAGAGGCAGGGGGCTGTCAGAAGATGGGAAATACAGTGGATAGCAAATCTTTCTCCAAATCAGTAACACGAACGATCTCCTCATTTTATAAATCCATCAGCAATCCTGGCTGCCCACCAGAACAAGCGCCCATCAAAGACATTTCAAAATAATGGGAAACGGATGTACAGCCCAGAATTTATAGGCTTATTTATATAAGTGCATCCACTATTCCAGCTCCCTTTTTGCAGAAACTCCCCGACTTGAGATCTGTTTTACATTGTTTTTTAAGATCTCCTATAATTTGGTTGCCAGGGAGGTTTTCGATGCTATTTTACTTTTACTTGACAGCATCCCCTCCAGAGGCTGGTGCCAGAGCCAGAATTCACATCCCACACCTTCCAGCCAGCAGCAGCCCAGCTGTGCCAGCTGTTAAAAACCTGTTTTCTGATGTTTTGTTCCTGGCCAGTTATCTTCTATGCCAAGGAACTAGGCTCACATTTAGAAGAGCTCTGTTTTCTGTGAGAGACAGAAGCTTATGAAGGAGCTTAATTAGATTTCTAATTCTTTCTTTCATATGAATTCTTATGATAAACCATTGTGATGTCTCATCAGAATTCTAAGATCAAAAATAGCTTTTGTCCAGCTGCTGTAGATTTTCCACCTGTCTGTATGTTCTGGGTTAACCAAGCCAAACCCAGTACAGTATACAAAATAACTTCTATATCCTGCTAGTAAAATGAGGGTAAAACCACCATTTTAATTGACAAGAGTGTCAGGGAACCCAGAGCATTAGAATTTGTAAAAGGCCATTGATGGAAGATGATCTACTAGTGCAAAGTCTCATCCTAAGGACAAACTTCTTTCCATAAATTTGCAGTTCTGCTTCTCCCTCAGTCCTCACAGCTCCACACCCAGTGAGCTGGATTTCTGGACCCTGAGGTGTCTGTTGTGCCTAATCCAGGACAGGTTGCCCAAAACTGAATTATATAAGGGTAAGGATTATTACAGCTATTTTGTCTTGCATAATTAAAGCTTAGATTTCTCAACATGTACATTCAAATCACCTCTTAGATCACCAAGGAAAATTGATTGGGTCATATTCTAAAATGCGGATTATTTTTGAGAACTCCTCATACATTGCATACATGCTTTTTAAACTCTCCAAGGAGACTTCCTCTATCAAGGAAGGTCATCAGTCTTTCACCTTCAAAGGCACTAGAGCATATTCAAAGTCTGCCAAAGTAAAACCATCAGCAACCAACATCATTAAACTCAAAGCATTTTTGCAAATACACTAAAATTCTGTGCTTCTTTCCAGTGCGCTGGGGTTTGATGTCATTATAACTCCATAGGTATCTGCCTCTCTTTACATCACAAATTCCTACAGCTGGGATATGCAACAATAACAGTTATGAAAAATGGCAATGCCATCGAGCATGCCTCAGTTTCAGGATTCCTGTGCCCACCTCTGCACTGAAGGGCTGGATTTGAAATACTGAAGTTCTCTGCTTCATTGGTGTCTCAGTACAGCTCATCACTGTGCAAGGCAACGCCGCAGATGGGAGTGACACAACTCACTCGTGTAAGAGAGAAGCAGCAACAGGTTTATTGGTATAACACAGTGATTTAACCAAGTCTGATAGTAAATGCAACAGTGGTTTAACAAGATTCGATGGCAAGGAACGCTTCATTATTTACTGCACAGAGGGCAGAGTCAGACAAAACTGTCAGGGAGACCCTCCCACTGAGCCATGAGGTGCAGAAAGGACCCCCTGGCGTTCCGAACTCCTCCTCAGAGGGGAGATTGGATCCAGACTTGGTTTCAGACTCGGTCAGCAGTTTCTATCTAAAGGACTATACGTGCGCAATCAATCTCTTATACCACTTAGCTAAGATTCCAAAGTTTAGCTCTTAATCACCTATTAAGTCACCTATTAATGCTATTAATCACTACCGAGAATCTGTTTCGGCGAGGAATCTCGGCCTCGAGGAATCTCAGCCTTGAGGAGTATCTTGAGAGGTGTCCCTGCTCCAGGGGAGGTCCTGCCGTGCAGCCCGCTGCCATGCAGGAGAGCCCCACAGGCCCTGGGCTGTCCGTTATTTATGGAGTGGATAATTGACTCAGTCACATCTGCATACTGAATACAGGAGTCAGTTTCTTTCACACTTGGCTTGAGCTGGACCTCGACCAGCACTGTTAGGTGGGCACCTCAAATTAGCCCTTGGTTATCATGCTGTTATCTGCTCCCCCCCCCCCCCGCATCGCAACCAGACACATCCATTCTGACCCCCCAGGTGGTTATCACTTGAGCATTGCCACAGAAACAAAGGTCAGGATGGGGGGGAGCACACCGCCACACAGAAGAAGAGTTCATAACCTGAGAACTACTTCACAAGGGATGTCCCAGCCCTTTTCATATTGCATATAATGGAAGGAAGTTGTTTTACTTCCTCCTTACCTACCAAGGACTGGAAACTGCTCTTGTCAGAAGAAAAGGGCTGGGAGTTCCTGTGGCCCAGTGCCAGTGGTACCACAGTGGTACTTAAGAACAAGTGCTCCAAAAGTCATTTCTGTGACAGCCTCACAGAAATTATTACTTTGTAAAGGCTGTTGGAAGGTTTACAGCAAATGTCAGGTATCTGAGGCACTGGCACAACTTGGGCTCCCCCACAGCTTCACTCCTATTTAAAGAAAAGACGTAAAATTTCAAAAGACTACTGATCAAAGTATAATTAAAATGCTGCATCTGTCACACAGTAGAAAATCACATCACTCTGCAGCACTGTGTCCATGTAGAAATCAAACTCCACTGAACCTATACACAAAACCAGCAGCTCTCTCCAAGGCTGCATGTATAGTTTGACATCAGTAACTCTCCTGTACAAGATGTTGCCTGGAGGAACAGTCTGCTCTACAGCAGGAGAGGGCTGATGTAATTAAATGGCAGCTGCTCCTTTCTTGAATTCAAGTGTCACTCAGCAGCTCAGGACTATAATTTGAACTTTATTTTTCTGTATGGTACATTATCATATATGAAAAACAATGTACCCAGAATAATGATGTCTGAAGCACCCCAGCATGTAAAACTGATAACAGTCCTGGTTCCAGAGAACCTCCTCTCTCTGAAGGCAGGCATGCATAGCTGATGAGAACACAGGACAAATATGTAGTAAAATTGGGTCTGTTAGGGTTTCACAACATGCTTTGGTGGAGCACAACATGACAGGAACAGCCTGTCCTTTCAAGTGGAAATGTAATAATTTCTGCTATGAAGACAATACATACAGTACTTAAAGGCAAATACAACAACATTCAGAATAACTAGCTATCTTCTGGAAGCCTTTTCAGCTAAGCAAGTAAACACCATTTCAAAATCTTGTTTCAGAAAAGTAAGCCATGCTTGAACCTACACAGCTATATAGAAGAAAGCATCCAGAAAACTGGAATATAGTTACCTTATCTCTGAACTCTTTGTATCATTGAAAGGAACTAAAGCTGTATTAAATGTAATTACTCCTTGAAATTCTAAAGCAGCATTCATAACCAAGGAGATTAAACTGTTAGGAAAGCTGTACAAGGAACCTACCTTTAAGAAAGCTCCTTCTTATCACTTATCAAAATAGCTTTCAGTAAGTTTTCAAGCGAAGAAAAGCTTTTCCTCTTTTAGTTTGCTTTATGCACTATCGAATGTATTGGCATGATCAATCTCACAGTGAAACAGTCAAAATTTCAAAGACATTTAAAGGCGTGTAAAGGAGTGGGTAGTTGCACATCTGCTTGGCCACTGCAACAATTCCTTCTTGTCCGTTAATTCCCACTTAAAATATCTAGGTGTAGTAGCACAGGATACTGGTGCACATGGTGATTTCATTCTACTCCAACAGCCACTGACAGAAACCCTCAATCCTTTTTCTTCATCCTACAGATTTATTTTTACCACGCTCCTCTTGCTTTTCCTAATCTAATTAATAAATTAACCATTTTTAATCTTAAAATTAAGTATTCCCAGAGTACAATTACAGAAATCAAAGTGCTAAGGAACCTATCTTTCTTAGGAAAATACTTTCAAATAAAAAATTATTTTTAAAGTGACACCTCATCAACAGTCTTCTCTTAGGAATCTATTCAGGTGAAAATTGTTCTGAAGGCTCTTTCATATTTCACTTTCCTTTATGCTATTAGGCATCTTTGTCAGTCAAGCACTAAGGGATCACCACCTATGGGACAATGCCACCCAGAAGGAGGAACCCATTAATTTAAATTGACAGAGATCAAAATTATTGACAACCAATAACCCTGCAGGATGTTCCATGAAGTTTGTAGGACAGAAGCACCATGAAGAGAGACACTGATCATGCTTACTAGGTAAGCATTGTTATTATGATTTCTGTTTCAGGACAGGTAAGGTCAAGCAAACCCAACCTGTGACCAGCTTCATAAAATCTAAAAAGTACCTGAAAGCTACATAAAAGCTTGGGTTGCAGGTGAAAGCCCTTTAAAACCAGAGACCTTGTCCACGTACTTGGGAAAGCAGGGGTTTTTTTCAGCTAGTACCTAAATATAAATGGAATTTAGGCGAAAACTGTGTTGTGCTCTCCATTTTGCAGAGGTTCAGGAAGAATTCAAAAGATGCAGGATATACCACATGTAAACCACAAACTCCGGCACAGCTGTTTCACACAGTGAGTTTTATGACATGGGATTAAGGACAAAAGCGGCTATTTCTGTGATTTTGCGTTTTTCAATTGATAACCAAACTTAGGCAAAATAAAATGTTTCCCTCAAAATTCTTCCAACATCAATAGTTTTCCTACAGCATGAGTTTTGAACCGTTGTACTTCTGCTTATTCTTTTTATTATTGCAGTTGAGGTGCCTCCATCTAGTGGCACTTTATTGTACTGAAGAGTATATCCTTGGCATTGGTTAAATCTCTAAAAAAAATTTTAAACAAAACTGTAGAAGTAACAAATCAAATTTTTAGAACATCTGGACCTTGGATATGTTGGTGTAGTTAGTTCTTTCAGCTACAAAGGCCTTTATGCCAGCTTCCCAGCATTGCTATGAACCATTGTGTGCATGTTTAGAAAGTCAAAGAAATAAAATGTACTTGTATTTAATTATTTCAACTCCGCTTGAAAATAAAGCTATGTTGCTAAAATATTTCAGCTTAATTTAAAAATATTTCCATCGTAGTTAGCTCTTCTCTAGGCTAAGAAAACCAGCACATAAAGTACAAATTTAAAAAAACCCTGCTGCTGGATGCTTTAAAATTGTAGACAGAGATTTTATGGCTGCTGCTTCTTAGAGTTGATGACAGCACACTACCTAGTGATTTATATCATGAGAGAAAAGAAACAGAGTTGTAGAACCATGATTTGATGTAGCAGTACCCTTGTGATTTTCAAGCAATCATATACAAGTATGTGAATTACACAATAAGAACAGAAAGAGCAGGAACTGAAACATTATTTAGTATGAAACTCAGCGTATGCATTGGCTACATATAAATCAGTCTAGAAAGCTTTAAAATGTTATCAGCCTTCTGTATGGCTGAGTTATAGATACCTCTGTGACTACACATCTGCACACTCTTACGTAAACAGGATTCAACTGAAAAAACAAATTGAGTCACCCTCTGCATCACTGATCAGCTGCGTCTGAAACAAAGGAATAAGAGCATCATGTTCTACAGCCCTGTTACTTTGGTTCAAGTATGGCACACCCGCTAGTGACTGAATTGCCAACGCAAAACAAAATGAAAAGCTGATAAGAATCAGTGCTGACCTGGAAAAACAGAGAGTCTCTTCAGGTGACCAGATTTATTTTTGAAGCCAAGTAAACAAACCTTCTAAATATCCTCAAACTTCAGAGTTTTAAATGGTTCAGTTTCAGTAATTTTTAGCATCTTATATGTGTGATCATGTACTTACTGGTATAAAAGGTTCCAGAGAATGCAAAATGGCACATTTCAAATTAAATGTTGCTCATTTCCCTGCTGGTATGAGTTGTTGGCAGGGGCTTGCTCAGTGCTGAAATAAATCTAGTATTATGTCAACAGATTTAACACCTTCAACTCAAGCATACATAGGAGACTAGTTTTTCTGTCTTTCTCTTTTTCGAGGTTGAGTTTGGACTGATTACTTGAGTTGAATTAACATTAGTAGTTCTAGCATCTCTGAACCAGTCTACACGTTAGCCTGTTGTTGGACCGGACCTCTTGCTGTGTGTTAAGGAAGTTCAGCACACTGAATATAAGGCTTTGATAAGTCAACAAGCTACAGACCCAGCTGCTCTCAGTCACAACAATTCAACAGTACTACATTCAAACTGTTTGCACCACAAAAACAGAACAAAGCACGAAAACAGGAGGTAATTTGGCCTATACTTGTATCGGTATCCAAGGAGAGCTCAGGGCCTATGACTTGATCCTTTAAGAACTTTGCTGATAACCTCCTTGCCATCTGCAACTTCCCTGCACTTTTTTTGTCTCACTTAAAAGTTCTTTTGCTCATCTCCTTTTTTCTATTCTTTCCTATCTAATGCCAACATCGTATGCTTTACTGAAGTCACAGTAGCACAACCTAACTTTTGCATATATAAAGATTTCTGAATCTTGCCTACTATTCAGATTGGACTGACAAGTCCTTCCCACATTACGAACCATAAATCTGGACAAAATGTTCTGCTGTTTGTATATGAATTGGCATGGTAACACAGAACAGAAAGGTCCACCTGAATGATAGGGCCTAGTTCCCTGCCACTATGGAAAGCTCTGTTGTATAATTGTCTCATAAATTTATCAAGCCCCATGCTAAAAGCAGGTATATTTTTGCTCCCACTAATTCCACAGCAAAGCTGCTTCAAAATTTGATCGTTGTAATGACTAGAAACATTCTTCTAATCGTCAGATATATTAATGAATAGTACATATCTGTTTGTACTTGTGTCAACATTGCCCTGCAAATTTAATGGTTTAAATCCTTCATGTTTACTTGCCTGATATATTTATAGACAGCACTCATATCTCCTCTGTTTTTGTTTTATTGAGGTAAACAAGCTTAGCCATCCTAAAAACTGTTTGTACAAAAGGCTCTCAAGCTCCCTGATGATGCACCTAACCTCCCTCTTTCCCTCTTTCAGTTCAACCTTAGCTCAGCTGTAGAACAATTAACCAGAAGTTTTCATAGTACCCCAAGTGAGATTTAATCAGGGCCCTAAAAAATGAGATTAATACCTCCCCACTTCAAATGAAATACACCTCCTGAGATACTCTCTGTACTTACACAGATTCCTAAGTATTTATCTTTACCAAACTTCATCAGAATGCTCTTACTTTTTGTAGGAGATTTGATAAAATTGTATCGAATAAGAGAACCCTAAAGCCAACACTTTAAGCCTGACATCTTCCTTTTCAACCTTATTTGTGGCTATCTCACTTTATGACATCTGTCATCCTAACCCCCACATTCTCATTCCTTCCTGGGTGATACCAAATCAAAGGTTTATCAATAGGGTATTAATACAGAAAATCTGAGCTTTTCCAAAGCTTTGCATGAGACTGAGATGAGGCTTTGGGGTCTGTGGTTAGCTAGTATTGCAATTAAGTTACAGCGGTCAGGAAATAACACAAGACAAAATAGCAAGCAGCAAAAAGCTTTACCATCGGTCAAACTCTACTATCCATGCTGTTTTGCCATCCTTCAGAGGCCAGACCACACTCCTCTTTGACTCTGTTTCGTATGGGTTTCTCTCTCACACTCCTCAGAGCTATTTAACCACTTTGCTGTAGGATCATAGCTGCACATGGTCAAAGCAAGGCCACAGCTGCGTATTATCAACGTCAATCAACCCACTGTCTTCGTTCCCCTGCAAGCTAGGTCACTTCTTTTTCAACAATAAGCAATTACAGTCCAAGTTCAGCCCACCTAACTTCAAAGACTTGACAGAGAGAGACACTGGGATCCACAGGGAGCCATTCATGATGTGGCTTGTCTTCTGGAGAGACCTCTTGCCACCGAGTACAGAAAGAGTCTCAGTCAACAAGCCCCTCAGCAAGGACCCCTCAGTTAAATGCCTCAAGTACAAGGCCAGACCCATGTTTGCTATTTTCCAGTCATAACATTCTTAATAGATCTGTTCAAAACACTCGCTGGTAGATTTTACACACCAGCTATTTCAGAACTGCAGATGTAGTCCCCACGATCTGAAAGAATGACATGGAGTTTTGCAGGGTTTGCTGCTCTAACAATTTCTGCTCTGCCATTCACGTGATCCATCTTGCATCTCTCCACGTGGTGAAACTGCTTTGTCACTGAGGAAGGGGATACTTTGAATCCGAGGGATTGTAGACTCACTAGATAACAGTCACGTCTTCTCCTGTTCTCCCATCTGTATCACTGAAAAATCTCATGCTCTAAAAATTCTGTAACAGCATGATACAAGCATGTCCAGTTGGTAGAAATTAAAAGTATTTTTAGCTGAAACAGAATATGTAGTTGAATAGTAAAAATAACATGGAACAGTGGAAAAAACGGGTTAGTAATAGCAGAGTGAAAAGCTTTCGAACGTTCTTTTTCTGTACATGTAGGTGGAAAGAAAAGGTTCATAAAGGGGACTAAGGCCTTCTAAAAATATTACTAAAAAATCCCATGGAATATGACACTTCAGACACACACACACAAAAACATTTCATACGGTGGTATCTTGTAAAATTGTATTCAATTGAAGTACGCTACTATTTTATTCATTCATGAAGACCATCAGAAATAATCGTTCTGAATGACAGCCACTCTTCTTCTGTACCTTCTTCTGAGCAGCCCAGTTGCAAAGTAAACAGTTTGCTTTTGTAAGTCAGAGAGAAGTGTGGGTCAACTGAAAAGCATGGGATTAGGAATTTGGTTTTTTTATTCATTCTTCCCTGACTACTTATAAAAATAATTATTTTCCTAATTTATGTCTAAAATTTTAGCACATTGAAGGTTCCTTTGCCCTAATTAACCAATGACTACATAGAACTATATATAGGTAGGTCTTTTAAATGTAGGTTTGCCCTAACTTTTACAGTGTACAAAATAAAGCAAAATTACAGCAAACATTAAGACCAAACAATAATATGCAGAAGAATCAAAACATGTAACTATTATTTTGCAAATGTTTGCAAATCCAGTTTCCAAATCTTGTGTCCTAGGCCATGAAGCAACTATGACCAACCAACCAAACAAACCAAATTTACATTCTTAAAATGGCACTGGACAACACTCACATGTTGTGATACACCCTGGATACTGCTTACATGTTCCGTGGGGCCATTTAGCATGTATATGGCACACCACTGTTTTCTAAACTGTTTTAATTATCTAACAGATAAAATCCATTGTTGAACATATTTCTAGTATTAAATTACTCTAAATGGTAATGATTCTTCTCAAGTAGCTAAGTGCAACTGGCAACGTATGAGCTTGTGGAAAGGCTGTCAGGATCAGAAGTGTACTTATTTTTCATGAGGATTTGTGCTTTTAAAAATCCCCACTGAAAATACGCTCAAAATGTCTGGAAACTACTTACCTACAAAATAAGGAATTGTGAAAGAACTAACGTGAGGGCATTTCTTCCCCAGTTTTACCCTTCTGACCTTACTAACGTTGTGATTTACAAAATAATTTCTCATCTGTGACCATTTACAAGACGCACAGCGCTGTAAGCCTTATCAAAGCCATGTACTTTCAACACGGTGTTCCTTAGCCTTACAATTAGCATCGTTTAGAAGTCAGGTCCCGATTTCTTGAGGGACTGCACGTTCGCAATGTGACCGGCAAGCCTTACGGGGCCCAACCGCCTGCGCAAAGCCAACAGGTCACTCGTGGGCACTCAGCTCCCCGGGAGAGCGCGCTGCTGGAGACCGCGCATCGTGGATTCATGGAATCGTTTAGGCTGGCACAGGCCTGGCGGCTCCGGCAGCTGGGGCCCGGCTCCCCGCCGCTGCCCCCGGGCCACCCTCGCCCCGACGGGCCCTACAGCGCGGGGCGGCCGGGAATGCGCGGAGGGCGGGCGGGGCGGGAGCGGAGCCCGCAGGTGGGCGCGAGCCGGGCCCGGCCCTTGCCGCGCCCACGGCCCCGCCCCGCCCCGCCCCGCCCGGGCACGGCCCCGCCCTGCCCCGCCCCGCCCCGCCAGGGCACGGCCCACGGCCCCGCCCCGCCAGGGCACGGCCGCGGGCGGGAAGGGCCGCGCGTGCGCACCTGCGCGGGACAGGGCCCCGCCGAGCCTCTCACGGCGGCGGGCGCTGAGGGCGGAGCGGGGGCGGCTGTTCGCTGCACGCCGCGCTGCCGCAGCCCGTAGCCGGGCGGGCCCGGGCGCTCTCACCGCCCGCCTGCCCTCCTGCCCCGTGGTTTCCGCACAGATCCCTCGGGCCCGGGCCCGCCCGCGCCGCGCCTCAGGGCCCGTCCCTCCCGCCGCCGCTGCAGGCCGGGCCCGGGCGTGAGGCGGCGGCTGCCGCCATGGTGCGGTGTGGGGGGGCGGTGCTGCGGAAGGTCAGTGCGGGCGGCGCGGGGAGCGGGACGGGCCCCGCGTTATAGCAGGCCTGTGCGGGTAGGGCTCGGGCGGCGCAAGGGCTGGCGGGGACACGCGGTCCCGGTGCCGGCCTCCCCGGGGCGGGCTGGCGGGTGGCCCCGCGGTCACGTCCCCGGCCGCTGCCCGCTTCCCTTCCCTCGGGCGCACCCGCGGCCCCCGGCGGCTTGCGGGCACAGCGCTGCCCGCGCTCCCCAGGTGCCGCTCCGTGAAGCGGCCCCGCAGGAGGCGGCGGGCGCCGCGGCCCTGGCGTGCTGTGCCCGGGGGCGCCGGGCCCCAAGCGGCCGTGCCTCGCCCCCTCCCCGCCGGCCGCTCCGCCGGGCCTCAGGGGTCGCAGCCGGGGGGAACGTGCCAGGCGTTTGGCTCATTAGGAGAGGGTTGGGAGAGTTGCATGTCCGTTTTCTGAACTTTGGTTATTGCCATCAGAGTTCTCTCGGAGCAGTGATGCACACGTTTCTACAAAACGAAATGTAAACAAAATGTAATACTGATATGAAACCGTTGTTTTGTTAGTTTGGCAACTTCATAGACAACTTACGGGTCTATGTGAGAGGAGGAACTGGTGGAATGGGTTATCCTCGTCTAGGCGGGGAAGGAGGAAGAGGCGGTGATGTCTGGTTTGTCGCCCGAGAAAGAACTACCTTAAAAAGCATTAGGGACAGGTATCCCCAGAAGCGATTTATAGCAGGAGCAGGAGCCAACAGCAGGTAAGAGTCTGATGGAAGTTGTTGTGTATGTCTTTTCCAGAAAGCAAAGTGTCATCTTAAGTTACTAAACCTGGTTTAATTTCTCCCAGTGTTCAAGCACTAAAAGGTGAAAAAGGAAAAGATTGTGAAGTTCATGTGCCTGTGGGAATTTCGGTTCTTTGTGATGATGGCAAGCAGATTGGTAAGAACTTTTTCTTTGCTTTAATGTACGTAGTAAATACTGTCATATTTATTGATAGTATCTATCAGACATAATGCTGGGGTGTTCTAAGGTTATGCATCTTGCAAAATACGCCTGTGTTTTCCTTTGTTTGGACAAAGAGTTGACAAAAAGTACACTGTAGAAGCTGTTGGCAAGGCAAGGACCCCTTCCAGAAATTAGTAGTAGTTGGTTTGTATCGCTGTATGCAGCAGGAAGAAAATTGCCCTTGCAAACAAGCGTTGAAAGGCTGGAATCCATACTGATCCTTCACAGAATCACTGATGATCTTACAAGTTATGTGTCCGCTCGGGCAAGTGTCTGCAGCTTTACTGAATTATGATATTGCTTAAAAGATAAAGATCCTTGCTGAGTGTCAACATTTAAGGTTATCTAAAATACTTACCTGTTTTTTACTCTTCTTTCAAAGAAAGTGGTACTTGATAGTAACCAGGAAGATCTCTTTCAATACAGTGCTCTTGGACTAGCTTCCAGTGTTTCCTTGGCAGTTTCTCAGAGTTTTTCTTCTCATACTACTCAGAGTTCAAACTAAATTCACAAATTACTCTGATTTGCCTATTTAATAAAATTGGATGTACAGCAAGAACTGTTTGTGGTGTAGGCATGTCAATGCCTAAAGGTACTCATTAATTACATACTCATATGTTGCAGTTTTCTCTTTTTTAACTGTTCTAACATTCTAACCCAAAGGGAGATAATATAGCCTGCATCTTAATGAAAAAATACAGATCATCTGAAGAGTTTGCTGTAGCCACATCTCTATTGATGCAGATTTTTTCCTTGCATTCTTGAATTCAAGTATTGGAGGCTTCAGAACTGCCATCTTGACCATAGTATGCCTTCCTGTACTTAGCACTGTTCTTGAAATGGCTAACTGTATGACAGAGGGGAATACGGGGTGTGATTGCTTTCATTTGTTTCCAAGGAAGGAAAAATACCATGACCCTGAGTGTGCACCTTTTGCAAGGAAGCATACAGCAGATAAAGATTCAAGTGGAAAGTCGCCAGCGAACTACAGCAGGGGATTATTTTTTCACTAGTGAATTTGTTTTCAGGAGAGCTTAATGCAGCAGGAGAGAGACTCCTAGCAGCTCGTGGAGGTCTTGGAGGCTCTTTGGCCACAAACTTCCTGCCTTGCAAAGGTCAGAGGCGAACTGTTCGTCTTGATTTGAAGCTTATAGCAGATGTTGGCTTAGTTGGGTAAGTATTGTAGCTTGAGAACTGATACTAGAAAACAAAATAGTAAATTTCAAATGGGATTTCAAAGAGATTTGAGAGTTTGGAGGATGAGCTTTACTGTACCATTTGCATTGCCACTTAAATTACTTACAGTTTGCAAAAATCAGATACAGTTTAAACCTATTAAAACTAATCTAAAAACTTTGAAAGCGTTGGTGATGCTTTTGTGGGTGAAGGCTTCATTAATCAGGGTAATATATAATTTTTAATACAATTTAATTTAGCAATTATCAAAATAGTATTAGTATTAAGTAAGTAGGAGGTGCAAAACAGAGCTAAGAACACTATACATACTGCATCTTCAACTTTATGGTACTGGCACAAGCGGATCCTTTCAGTAGTAGTTTTATAGAGTTTCAAAGGCTACGTAACCTACTCTCCCAAATAAACAGCCTGGAACACTGAAAAGAAATAAATTACAAACTAGAACAGTAGTTCTTGCATTTCAATGTTGCTGCTTTATAACAATACAGAAAAATATATTTTTAAAGCTTTCAACAAACTACAGTTGTAAAGGTATAGGTCTACTCAGCATCTACTACCACCCTCCCCCTACTGCCGTGTGGTCCTTATTAATAAAAACCATAGGAAATGTAAAATGAAAAGGAGTTTGATGTGGAAATAGTCTAAGTGGTATATACCATTGAAGAATGGAAACTTGAAGACAGCATAGTTTTATATCTACATTTTTCTTTTTTTGCTTATTAGAAATAATCCTGCTAATAGCAGATTTATCTGAAGTCATACAATTTTCAAGTGGTCTTTAGTAATTACAATAGAGATTTTTTTCTTGTTTTAGTGTGTGAAAACATAGCAGTTTTATGACACTAGTGCTTTAATCTTGCATTTTGGCTTGTATTTTAGCTGCCAGTTTCCCTTTAAAATTGATGAAAAGAACATCGATTGATTAGAAGAGCATGTTATTTTCTTTTGAGAGTATGAATCAGCCTCTGATGGTTCATGGTTGTACTTTGATCTCTTTGTGTTTGTTATTTTAACTTCAGTAGAGACACAAGTGGTTTGCTTGATCAGGTAAAAAACATATAGACCTGAGAAAAACCCATCAAGTTTGGGTACAGGCTGTGATGTGTAGTATAGATTGTAATTTAAACTTCAAAGAGCATATTGTATCTCAGTGGAAACAAAATACTCACTTGAGGAGATGACCAGAATAACCTTCCAGAATGTCTTTAAGGCACCTTTCAACATCAGAGCGCATTAGAACTACCCTTGATAGCAAAAGTGAATTTTTCTGGGTTTGTTGTTGTTTAAGAAAGCCCCATATACAACCCCTTTATAAAGCCCCTTAATCTAGTATTAGTCTTGGTTTTTATTAACTCATGTTCTTACTAGTTGTCCCAGTTAAAAGGTCATGATTCTGCATATAGTCAAGTGGAGGGTGTATGGTTCCCTGTGTGACACATGCCTTTGTATCTTGTGGCCAGCATTCAGTTGCCTATAGAAAGTTTTCTTTGATCATAGTTGCACTGAAATGGTGTGCTGTATCTGTGAATTTGACTGGAACACAAGTCTTGTGTGGTCTTCCCTATGGAGCGGGATGCTATGAATAAGGGCTATAGTCTATCCTTTGATGTCAACATTAGCTTCATCGTGACCAAAGCTACTGTGTCTTTCACAGCTCAGATTAATCTTTAAAATAGGCATGTGATATAATTTCAGTTTCAAATTGGGTTTCCATTTCAATTTGTTGATGTATTCTGTGAAGAAGTTTTTATAAAAACTACCTTACGCCTTAAGGAACATTTTTGCTGTGGTATACAGGTGTAGCTATCCCTTGTAAAGGGAGAAGGTTTCAATACTCAGGTCTGTGCAGACCAGCTCCTAGGGCTTCACTTGCATTCTTTTTGGTTTACTTGGTAACAAAGCAGGTTAGTCCTGATTTCAGGATCCCTCATATAACTTTGTTGCCTTAAAAACACACAAATCGTGCAGGTATGTGTCTATATGCACAAAGCCTCTCACAGAGTTCGCATATGCTCTGCTGCATTTGCTAAACTGTAGCATAGACATTGTTGGAACTTAAGTTGTAGACTGTTTCATTAGCCATGATTTGTATACCAAAAGACTGTAAATCGGTCTGGTAAGATGTGTTTTCGTGAGAGATCTTTAGAATGTAAAGATAATGTACAAAATTAGCAATAGCATGTGAATATTGAATTCAAGGAAACCTGGATGCTTATGCTGTATTGCTGTCCGAATTACATTGAAAGATTTCCCTTAAATGTATTGCATATTTACATACCTCTCTGGCCTGCATCCTTGGGAGGCATCTTGGGAAGATTTAGAAAAATTGTTCAGAATTGATTAAGAAAAATCATAATGATCTGGGTCTTGTTGTTTTCTTACAAAAAAAGGTGAGTAAATGAGTCTACAAAAATTAGTTGATAGCATTGAATTTGACTAAGGTAATATAGTGTATTTGGTAATAAGATATACAGGAATCACATATGTGTTTATTCAATGTATAAATCCTGACTTTCCTTCTAGGTTTCCAAATGCGGGAAAATCATCTGTGTTAAGCAAGATTTCTCATGCCAAACCTGAGATTGCAAATTATGCATGTAAGTTTATACTCTTATTTTTAGAGCAGTAATATTTCATGAGAGCAAGAAGTCTTTTCTCTGACTTGGTTTGCAGGTTTATAATAAAGAATAGGGTATAACTATGTTGTCTGCTAAATATGTCACACAGATTTTTAATTATAAGAAATACTGAAAAAAACTTGGTGTTTCAGTGTCCAGTTCCTTTAACCACCTCAGTTTTTCATGTGTGCACACTCATAGTGCTTCAGCCTGTTGATACAGGGTCTCTATAACATTTATTTTAGTCTCGGCCTGTTTTACTGCATCTGAGACACTCTGTGGTGTGTAATACCTTCAGTCTACTGAATATGCACTACTAAGTAAGTTCCGTTGTATAAACATCTTGTGTGCTGTGGAAATAGCTACCACCTGTTCTTGCAACAGGGTAGGATTTTGGGTTTGAATCTGCCCACTGAAAAATGGATAGAACAATGTTGTTATTTTTCTATCAATAAATCAGGATTAGTTGCCTGATTATTCTTTAATTAAAAAGCAAGAGTACAAGTACTGATAATTCCTACTGACTTTCTTGTGCTACTCCTGGTTTTCTAAAGTCTTTTTATATTTTTTCCTCAGTTTGAAGTCCTGTCTCACTTTGCCTTTCGTTATTTTTCCCTACTTGGAAGCTATTTCATAATCTAGGTAGTGATCTTTGTCTGAGACTTCTCTAGCTCCTTTAGTCCCTTTTGGGGATGATGGGAACAGAATTGCAGACAGCGCCAAGTTTTGGTGAACCACTGGTTTTTTGAGCGGTCTCATCTCTCATTTTGCTTTTCCATTATTCCTTTTCCAGTGATTCTTAGTATCCCATTTGCCTTATTTTCTTTTGCTACTGAACATTTGTTTCATTTAAATATGAGGTGAGAAAGTCCTGCAACATCTAAATGCTTTGTTAAATTAACGTATTTTAAAAATGTTAAAACCAGTTATTTTCCTCCCCTCCTTTTTCCCTTGTCATAGTTACAACTATACAGCCTGAACTAGGAAAGATCATGTATGCAGATTATAAGCAGGTTGGTATAAAAGTTTATTCTGGTTGTTCAATAAAGTTCTATATAATGATTAGTTATGTTGCTTAACATAATTTCAGAAAGAAAAATTAAACTTGTAGGTTTTTTTCATATGTGTGTCTATAATGTATACATGCAAAATACAGTTACAGGGACTTAATGAAAGTTGTGAAGAAAGTACTGGTTTTGTGCAGTAGTGAAAACAGAGCTTTATAGACAGATACAGTAATATGATGTCGAGCTGATTCCAGGTCAACGTAATAAATGGCTTCTCATTTTTGCTTCTCTTATTGCTGTGTCTCTAATCCTGCTTTATAATCTTAGAGTTATGAGTTTATGTCTGGAATTGAGATTGCTGTGTTCTAGTATACTTTTGAAAAGGTTAGGACTTTAAAAAAATAATTGTTTCAGAGATTAACCTGTTTGTTCTTTTAAAAAAGAGGCAAATTTTCTGCAACTTGGCTATACAGAGCGCTCTGGAGTGAGTGAGTCACTTTCAGAATGGATTTTAAACAGTGGGAAATTTGTCCAATAGCTGCAGATATGCAGTAGTGAATGGCAGGGAATTTAGTGATACAACCCAGTTACTGTAACTTACTGTTCTGGCTTTCTGGGTTGGCTGCTCCAGCTTCCTTTTGTGGTTTGGTTTGGGTTTTGTGTTTTGGTTTTTTGTTTGGTTTGTTGGGTTGCTTTCTAAAAAACTAAAATAGTATGAAGTGACAGTGATTACCTGAACAGCCAGGAATAGTGCACTGCCTGAGAGCTGAGGTACCTGGGTCCAGTTCCTTTTTGTGGTGGTCTGTAGCTCTGGAGAACTGGTGGAGCTACTGCCCTACCTCCTTAATTTTTGTGGGCACAATTCCAGCCAGCTTCTTCAGGTAAAATTGTCATAGTTGCGTGGTGCCTGGAATCCTTTCTACAGTATCCACTGGCAGGAAAACCAACAGTAAATGAGACTCCTACTAATAAATTTTGGACCCCACGTTCATGTAAGGTTACAGCAAACATTGATCTCTCAAAATTGAATCTTCTTTGATGTTCTTTTGTTTTGTTTTTGAAGTACATGATACATGCGGTACTGGATTCATCACTCCCAAGATAAAAGGTGACTCATAAAAGAGTTTCAGATGAGTTAACCAGAAAAGCATACCTCTCAGATGTGAAAAGACAGAGAATTCTTCTTTTCACTTTCAGAAGCAATGATCTTAGGGGGATTCAGGAGCTCATGATCGATGTATCAGCTTCTAACCAGAAATGGAAATCTTCATTTAACAAACTTCTAACAAAACTGTGTATTAAAGGAAGTAAGTCTAGTTTGTCAGATTCCCTGTAGATATGCACACATCTAAGATAAATGTTTTGTATATTCATTTTACCTGCTACTTTAGGGTAACTTATCCTAGAAAGCTGCTGCAAGTAACAGGATTGTTTATACCCTTTTGCAAAAGCTATCTACCAGTCATGAGTCAGGACCTCTTGCTCTTACTGGTACATCTTGCTCCAGCAGGAGAACTGCTTGCACTCCTGGCTTTTTTTTCTGCAGTCTATTTCATATCATAGCCAATGACCCTTGTTGACAAGTTTCTGCAGTGGTTTTTAGACTGCAGTGTTGGGTTCTAGATAAGAACTATATGGACAAAATGTCTCTTCTAAAATCAGTGGAACCTGTGATTGTGATCACAGGGAACATCTGTGAGTAAGGGCAAGTACTTCAGCTCTCAGTATTGCAGCTGCTGGAAACAACAATGTAAGCAATTGGAGCAATAGTTGAGGTGACTGTCCTGTACTGCTCAGGAGAAAGGCTCATTATATCTTCTTTTTTTCCTACAGAATATTGGTGTTTTTTAGGAAATACGTAGCAATTTGCTTATCTTAGTACATTATAAAGAAGAAAATACATACAAGTTATCTGGTGCCACCTGTCCTTACTGCTTGGAAAACAAAGAGACACAAAAGTAGAGGGTCCGAGTATGAGTCTGGGTTCGGGTCTTAGTACCAGATCACAGAAACTAGCAGAAGCATTTACATTTTCTACCAGAATATCTGAACCAAGTGCTGTTTTGAGAGAATGTGAGTTTCTTTACAAACTCCAGAAAAAATATTATTTGAAAGAGAGATAAAGTTGTGGAAGAAGGTGATGATGACAATGGTACTACAGCACCCAAATGCATCACACCAGGAAGTGGATGTTTCTGTTCTAGGTATCTAGTTACCCTCTTCCTGTTTCAGTTACTCTCTCCCTGTTTCTAGTTACAAGTCTGCAGTTCATCCAGCTGTACCTCATGTCCCTGTAGATGGAAAATTCTGAAGAAAGCCTTAAAATATTTAGGAAATGCGTAATGGTTAAGACTTAGTATGACACCTGAGGGGAGTGTAACTTGCTCATAGCATAAAGCCCCCTTCTGCAGTGGGTAGCACAATGGAAATGTTACCATGTGCTGGCTTTGAGTATTGTTTAATTGTATCCCTTTGCTGTCTAAATGGCTATTAGATAGATTTGAAGACCTTACTTTTGCTCTTCTTTGCTTCACTGTCTTAGCTTTCTGTGAGTTACTGAGCAGATTAACTGGGGGTTTCAGCATTCTGCTCTTTTTTCGGTTTGTCTTGGCACTTCTTTAGAACTGAGTACAGTACTCGCAGTCAGCAGAGAAAATGACAAGTTCCCCGTCCATTATGGCAGTCTTTGCTGAGCTCTGGTTGGACGCTGATGTACTAATCAAAATCTCATTTCAGTTGAAGAGCAGAACACACGTTCTTGGAGCTTCTCACACTCAGGGGGACAATGTTAAGTAGGTTTGCATTTGGAATAATGATCCTCCGTAGCCACAAGGAACAGACGCTATTTTCAAGTGACAGTGTGAACTCTATACAAACATGATAGTCTAATCTTCCTGCCTTTCAGAACCTGTTTTATTCTCGGGTTATAGATGAATTTTGCAAGATGTCTTCCGAGGTGTTACTGCCCTCTGTTTTCTACTTTCCAGACAGCTATAAATAAATAGATGGGGCAATGGAGGAGCGCAGTGTCTCTGTAACAGTAGCATTTTGTTTAAATCTGTTTCTGATGATAGATTCTAAATGTACTGAAACAATGCATGCTGCTGGAGAGCTGATCCAACATAATTCCAAGGAATACATGTAGTTTTAAAAGGAGCCTCTCAAAACATATTCCTATCATTCCTTTGTCTAGGTTCTTTTCTTTATATAAAATGATAATAGATGTTCAGGTGTTGATAGTTAAAAATCACCATTTTTGCTTGTTGGAAACTTTTTGTTTGATTATTTTTGTTTTCCTAGATCTCAGTAGCTGATCTCCCAGGACTGATTGAAGGTGCGCATGCAAACAAAGGGATGGGCCACAAATTTCTCAAGCATGTAGAAAGAACCAAACAGCTTCTCTTAGTTGTAAGTTAAATAAAAGTTACAGGTTACTGAAATCAAAGGCAGTGCAGTAAATAAAATGCATCTTAGTTGCAGTGTAGGTGGAACTTAGGAAATCATCTGTGATTTGCATGTTTTATGATAAATATAGCTGTAATACTGTTTTCAGAATGGAACACTCAAATGACTGATGATAAATGAAATTCTTAAATAGAATTTACCATTAAAATTTGGCAGTTAATTTAGAACAGTGAAGTGTTCCAAGCATAATTAAAACATGGGGTGATTTTTTTATTTTGTTCTGTAACATCACCTTAAAAAAGAGCTTTAAAAACCAGACCTCTCTGAAACACTATCAGAACCAACTAGTTAATGCTTCCAGTGTCTACGGTGTTACTTTATGTATAGTTACCCTCTGGTTTTTGTCCAGGAATGAGGGCATGTACATGGGCAATTATACTGCAAAGTAGTTGGAGACTACCATGATACTGAACATAATACCACAAAGCTTGTTTTTGTGTAACTTTTTCAGGTTGATATTTCTGGGTTTCAGCTGTCTATTAAGACTCAGTTCAGAACAGCCTTTGAAACTATATTGCTCCTAACAAAGGTAAGTTCTCATGTTCCTAACTGAGAGTTGTAGTTACCTATGAGCCAAGAAAGATGCTCAGTTTTGATCAAGAACGTTCAGCTGTTAGTAAGTCTTCTGGATTTATAGTATAGGGCCAGTTAGAAAGCTTAGCATTCCCCAAAATGATGAAATCTTTTATTTTTAACTGTCCAGGTGAAACTGCTCTATTTTATGTTGGGCACTACTGCTGGGCAGCATACGGTGTATTTCGTACAGTCAAGTAATGGTGAAAAGACACATCATTTTCAGTTCCCCAGTCTGGCAGCGTTTTTAGGAAGTAAAAATACATGTGTATCATTAAATCACTGCCTTGATGCCCTTACTTTATAGCCTGATGGAGATGACACATCAGGCCCCAGCTTTGCAGGCATACAGCGTTTCCATCTCTTATCCCTGCTTGATCAGAATAACACATTTAATGTAATTTTAAAGTTAGTAGCTCTTCTCTCTCTAGCTGTACAACTTAAGGTGATGAATTTCAGCTACTGCTGTTTATTTCTAGTTTATTCATGGTTGTGATTTTATTTCTGATATTAACCATAGCCCATTAAAATGCTTAAGAATCCTAAAACTCTCCAAAGAATTTTCTTACGCGTTTTATAGATCTGAACTTTTTCTGAAATTGATTTTGTGTTAGTGGATATCAGAAAACCAAATTCAAAACTTACTTTTTTTATAGGAGGCTTTCAGAATTGTCCCGCCTGTTTACCTGAAATTCCTGTGTTTGAGCAAAAAAAATCACTGAACAGTGTTTTCTTCTGTCAGACTGCTTTAACACATCAACCTTGAGCACCTGAGTCAATCTCACAGCTGCCTAGGCATGAAAGACTATGTAGGCAATTAAACAAATGAGAGAGGAGATGTAAAATTGAAGTAGCATTTTTTGAACTACAGATACTTAGTAAGGCAACCTTACTTGTCTTTTAAGGAACTGGAGCTGTACAAAGAGGAACTTACAACTAAGCCTGCACTTCTTGCCATTAATAAAATGGATTTGCCTTGTGCAGGGGATAACTTGAATGAACTTATGGAACAGCTACAGCATCCTCAAGGTAAATTAACTTTCAACAGTTACCTTCGACAAAAGTAGTGATAACGATTTCATCACGGGTAACTCAGTATTGGCAAGGAGTTGTTTGAAACTGAAGTCAGCTATTGAATTTATTATTTGAACAAATGTTTTAAAACCACTTCCTGCATTTAGAGCTCTGCTTATATACATCTGTAGCACTGGCACCACTGTTGGGGAAGTATTTTAATAAAATAGAGATATCCTAGAAGATCTTTCCCAGCTGTGCTACAGGGGAGTAAATTTCCAGTTTAGATATCTTTGGTAACAGTAACCTCTGTTGAAAGTCCCTGTACAGACACTGATGTATATACAGTTTATCATGTGACTTTGGCCAAAACACATGAAATTTCTGGACAGGCCTGTGTAGGTTTACTTCAATTTTGCTATTACAGTGGAGTTGGTTTTTTCTTATTTCTGGGAGTGTATGAGAACCAGGAAGGCTTAAAACCCTCCACCTCCCATATTCTACAACTTGGGATTCCTTTGTATTCATCTGAAAGTAATGGTATAGAATCTTCCCGTGAGATCATAAGTATGGTGTAACTGCCATGTTAGTGCTTGTCTTCTGAGACTTTTGCTATTTTTTTAAAAGATTAATTAGGCAACTAATACTTTATATTAATTGCAGATACGTTTATTACTGTAATATATTAAAGTTTAGAAAATAAACTTAATGGGATTTTATGGGCTTTGTAGTGATACTGTATTTGGGGACTTTACTAATTTTCAATATGATTTTTCAGATTTCTTACACTTACTACAAGAAGAAATGATTCCTGCAAATACACTTGAATTCAAAGATATAATTCCTATATCTACATATACTGGAGAAGGAATTGAGGAACTGAAAGCATGTATAAGAAAATACATAGATGAGGAAGCAGAGCAGGAAAATGAAGAATATCGGAAAAAGAAACTAGTACTTTTACAAACTTCAGAAGAACAAATGAAG
Source organism: Falco peregrinus (assembly GCF_023634155.1). Taxonomy (NCBI): domain Eukaryota; kingdom Metazoa; phylum Chordata; class Aves; order Falconiformes; family Falconidae; genus Falco; species Falco peregrinus. The sequence goes on along the minus strand of NC_073725.1, from coordinate 40,133,848 downwards.
AGAAGCTAGTGTTCTTGGCTGGATCCAACGCGTTTTAGTATTTTTACTATGTACACGAACCCATTGTTATGCAGACCTTCCGTTTAACTTTTGTTCCCTCTGTCACCACTGCCTGGTTCTCTGCTCTCTCCCCCCTCCCCCTCGCCTCAATTTCTTTTGACACTTGGGTGGAGCACAGTGGGGAAAAGAGCAAGTTTTTCTGATTTACGTAGGCTACCAACTCAGCAGAGTAGAGACCAAAGTGTGTGCAACTCAGAGCACTGGTTAACAACTGATGATCCCTGGAATATTTTTTGCCAAGTGACATGAATGGAAGGAACGTAACTCGCACAGGTAGCGAAGGAGCAAGTTCAACCACATTTTCTCTGTGGGCATCAGAAACACCAAAGGAAATTTCTGATGGAGCAATTTTCTAGGGTCTGGTGCTTCTAAAGAGAGCCAGTTCTGCTACGCTGACAGGCATTGGATTGTGGGGGGGTTGTTACTTTTTAAGATTTAAAGGAAAACACAAATGGCTGCAAGGAAGTGACTTGGAACACAAAAAAGCAAAGCTGGTGTAGCATTGGCATGTCTTTCACACCTGCTGTGCCTAGTGTAGTCCTCTTGATCGTCATATAAATAAATCCTGATTCCAAATTAATATAATTAGTTGGGGATTCCCTCCTTTTTTGGAGCTGTGGGTGTATGTTACATTTTGGTGAAGAAAATGATGACTGCTTTTCAACAGAGCTGTGCATATCGGGTAATAATTAATATTCCAGTTTTTGTATTGCAAACAGGCACACTTATTTACTTCTTAAAAAAAATTCAAAGTCCGTTATTGTGCCGAGTGTTTTCTACTTGCAAGCTAATAAATTGATTGGAAAACAAAATAAGACTGAATACATCAAAGGCTTCTTAGCTTGGTCTTGTTTTATAAGTGTAATTACCAGACCCTGTGTCTCAAAATCTTGTTAAAGTAGTCACTGGGAAGAAAGGTGTGCTTTTTCATAACCTAATTCTTTTATCATTATTATTGATTCTCATTCTGATTTTTCTCTATTGTGTTAGGGACTAATGTTTTCACCAAAGCCTAGCTATGGGCTGTCAGGCTTATTTTTCTATCTATTTATTTCGTGGTTGAGAATTTTTTTTGTCATACTTTTTTGTGCACTGGTCTTAAACTGGCACATAGATGAGGGGGGGTAAATTTGAACCGGCTTTATTTCTGCAGCGTCTGAAGAGTTACGTGAGCCTCGGCGGTGAATGGGTAATGAATGGGCCGCGAGAGCCCGGGCAGTGGTGCTGCGGCCCGCTCGCCGGGCGGGAGAACCGGAAGAGTAGATGCGAGATACCGTGTCGGGTAAGGTATCGACAGTCAAATAAGCGAAGGTAGGAGAAGGTGGCGGGGGGAGGGGGAGATGCGAAAGCGGTCGCTCCCGAGCTGGCGGGGCCGGAGCGGTGCCCTACCGCTCCCCCAGGGAGCGGCCGCTGAGGGGCGGTGCTGCCGGTTCCTCCAGCAGTTAACGAAGCAGCTGACGAATTCGGGGACGGTGTGACAAAGCACCGGTTCCCCCGGCCGCGGGGCGCCCGGTGCCGGCAGCGCCCCCTGCAGGGGGGACGGGTGGAGCCAGCGGACCCCGCGGAGCCGCCCCTGGGGGCGGGAGCCGGCTCCGCCTCGCGGCTCGCGGTCGCCGCGGGGGGCGCTGGGAGTTGCAGTGCGCGGGGCGGCGGGGGCGGGCACTGCGGCGGCGCCGGCCTACAGCCCCACAACCCCCCGGGCGTCCCGCGGCCGGCCGCGGGCTGGCGGGCGAGAGGCGGCTCCGGCGGGCGGAGGGCCGGCCGGCAGCGCGGCGGCGATGGGGCCTTGGCTGTGTGCCCCCGCGCCCTGACGGGAAGGTGAGCGGCGAGAGCGGGGGCGGGCGCGGCTCCGGCTCCGTCCCAGCGGCGCCCGGCCCGTGAGGGGGCTGCCGGCCCGGCGCGGCGGCTGCGGGGGCTCCGCGCGGGGGCCGCCGTGCGGCCTGTTAGGCAGGGGGGGGCCCTACGCCCCTTCCCGGCGGGCCCCCCGCAGGCCGGGCCCCGCGGCGCGGTAGGTGCGGGGAGCAGGCTCCTCCTCGGCGGGTGCCGGCGGCGCCCGGCCTGTGCCGAGCATCGGGGTATGTGTGTTTGCCCCTTCCAGCCCGGCTGCGCGCCATCTGTTTTTTTCCGAATCGGTCGGTAAAACAGTTACCTGTGCTACAGATTTTTCTTCAAAGCCCTAATCTATTAGTTAGAAACATTAATTCTATTCCCGCACATCTGGATTTAATTTTAATAGGGGTTTTGTAGAACTTGGTACAGGGCGATTGATTTCTTGAATGAAAAATGACTGGTGGCCCTGATTCTGTACCGCTTACTTCCGGTTGTCTTGAAACAGGATAGCTGTTCATCTCCAGTTTCTGGTGATCAGTTATTCAAAACTCATAACTTTTTCAACTGATAATACTGTTGTGGGTAGTTAATTTATAAACAAATGCATTCTTTTATTTAACGTGACCTCTCTCCAGTAGGGCTTTACAGAACAGTGGTGGTTCTCAAGATTATGGTCTTCTCAAGGCCATGCAAGGGAACAGAGCTGGCTTTACTAATCACTGAATTATGTCTCTAGTAAATGCCTTTCTTCTTCTTTGTTTCATTTTTGTACCTTATGGGCAATTAATAATTTACCAGTTTTTAACCTGCTTCAGCCAGCCTATCCTGTTGTAGCAACATGGATCTTTGGAATAGAAGCCATGGTAAAGTCTGTCCCTGAAGTGGTATTAGGACTGGTAACTTCTGTGGATCAGATATAAGGCCCTGGAGTGTTACAGTTGTAAAGTCCTTGGGATGTAAGAAGTTTCAGTCTAGAATCTAAGGCAAGGCAAGGTTTTACATATCATGGCCAAAATGTACTTTCTTCCCTTGGACAGTTAGTTTGGAAGCGGCTGAGTTGTTCAGCACCACTAGTGATGGAGAATAAAATCAGATGGACTGAACAGAAAAGAAACTCCAGGTCTGCAGAAATTGAGGGCTTTCTGAATTAGGTACTGTAGAATATTCCATACCTGCTCTGTATCTGTTTATTACAACAGCTGGTGGTCACAGGTTTTCATCATTTAATGGGAGGTACTCCTGGGCAGGGCACAGCTGCCTTTCTGATGGGTTTGTTTGCTGTAGTAATTTTCTACTTAATTATGGTTGTTACTGAGCACTGGCTGGTATTTTGGGGTGTGAACCTGCAGAGGGAGATCTGTGTGTTTATCTTGGCTTCAGTTGCTGCTAAATGCATAGAAAGCTTGGAAGTTGCTCAGAAATGTTATTGAGTAAAAACAGCTGTTCCAAGTAATACTTTTCTTTTTTGAGACAGAAGCTAAAAAAACCCCAAACCTGCTACTTCTACAAATATAGCTGAACATGTTGAAGCTGACCTCTGCAGCCCTGTGTAGTTAGTTTGGCCAAATTGCCCCATTTACTCATAGCAGTCTTGATTGATTAACCTGGCAGTGGAAATCCTGTGGGCTGCTTGATCTGATTGTGTCTGCGTTTCTTGTCTTGTATGCAATAGATTTCATACTGAAGGATTCCAGACTTGGAAGTTTACTTTCTCATTTAGTGAAAAACGCAGGTTGCATGAGTGTGTGCTGTAAGGCCTCTCTCTTGCGTAGATGGTTTGATAGAAGAATTTTTTTGATGTTGCACCCCAGGAGACTACACATATACAAATCTTACAATATTTCAGGTTTTGATATAGGTCATTTAGAATAAATTCTGTGTCCTTGTACATGTTAGTACAGCAAACTCACCTTTAGGTTGTAGCTCTTAACAGTCACCTAATGACATGCTTGTAGGTCTGATGCTGTCCAGTAGAAAAGTGATTTTCCTATTATGACCTGCAGAGTTGTTGGGACTCAGTGGTGTGGATCCCAGATGTGGGTGTAAAGAGAATCCACAGGAGGATCCTTTCGCTTCCTCTGGAAATGGTGGACAGCCATTGAAAAGGCATCACTGTTACTTCCTGCCTTTCTGCCTTTTCCTTGAAACCTTTGTGTAGAAGCCACAAAGGAATAGAGGATCGGAAGTATATGAACAGTTTAGAGTCTGTGTTTTGTTTTCTGACATTAAAAAATCATTTCACCCTTTCCTTAAACAGCAGGGTGCTGTTTAAGTGCAGTCTGGAATGTAACATCTGAAATAATAATTTCATATGACTTCATATGTTTGGGATTTTTTTACTAGAAATGTAAAATTCAGGATGTGAACATCTCCGTGTCTTGGAAAACCCATAAGAAAGGGGAGGCTTTGCACCCTTCTTATCTGTTGCATGAAAACAGATGAGTAGATAGAGAACATGCTCTGGGGAAAAATCCTGGGGAGAAGAGAGAAAATAGTTTGAGTTTTGGTTTTTAAATAAAAGGAAATTGTAGAAGGGTGATGGAGTTGGTCAAATGTAGACATATCTGAGTTTCTGTATTTCTGAGTCACAATGTAAACTGTTGCTGGAACTGCATGAAACAACTGTGATGTTGACTTGCTCCTTCTTCCGTTTCTTAGATCCAGTAACACATTTTTCCTACTTCTAAAAGCTGCTGAGGTTTCTCTTGACTTGGACACACTGCTGGTAAGTACAGAGGATCCATCTTAATTAAGACAACATCTATTTTGTTATTGTCTTAATCAAGGATCTGTAACTGAAGCTGTAATTACAGCTATAAAGCTAGCAGTATTTGCAAGAGGGGACGAGTTTCCTGTGATGGGGGGGATCATGGATTAACTTACCTACAAATTCACTTTCCTTTTGTACCCTCTAAATGGAAAATGAGCTATTTTCTATGTCTTTCCCTTTCTACCTGGAACCCTGGGTATTGGCAGTTACAGGTAGGAAGGTTCCTACCTTTAACTTCAGCCAGCAACTAAGTACCATGCAGCTGCTCACTCAGTCCCCACCCACCCTGTCCCCAGTGGGACAGGGAAGAGAATCAAGGGAAAAAATAAGTGAAATTTTATAAAAAATAAGTAAAAGGTTGAGATGGAACAATTTAATAATTGAAATAAAATGAGATATAATAATATAAAAGGGAGAGGAATAAAAGACAAAGGGAAAGGAAAAGAAAACCCAAGTGATGCACAATACAGTTGCTCACTACCTGCTGACCAATGCCCAGCCAGTCCCCACACAGCGATCGGCAGGCCCCAGCCAAGTCCCCCAGTTTATATACTGAGCATGACGTTCTGTGTTATGGAATATCCCTTTGGCTAGTTCAGGTCAGCTGTTCTGTGTCCCCTCCCCATTTCTTGTGCCCCTCCAGCCCTCTCCCTGACAGAGCCTGAGAAACTGAAAAGTCCTTGACTTTGTATAAACATTACTTAGCAACAACCAAAACCACCAGTGTTATCAATGTTATTCTCAAACCAAATCCAAAAAACAGCACTGACTGAGCTACTAAGAAGAAAGTTAATTCCATCTCATCTGAAACCAGGACACTACCCAAAGAGAAGCACTCTGTCTGCTTTTTTTTTTTTTTTTTTAAAAAAAAAAAAAGAAACAAAAAAATGCTCAAAACCAAACTACCAACAACAAGCAAAAAAAACCCTAAACCAACCCCAGACCAAGCAAACTCCAAAAAACAACAACAAAACCCAACCAAAACAGACACTCTTAGTGCGTCTACCAGGCACAGCCAGCAAGAACAAGGTATGCAGGGTGGCGTAAACATAACTGGCAACCATAGGATGAACTAGAGACTAAAGCCTTCTGTCCATGCAACTGGTACAGCAGAAGTAATAGAAAAATAGAAATTTCCCCATGCTGTCCTAAATCCTGGCTGCATAGTCTTTGCCATAACTGTACTTGGTAATGTAGAAGGAAAGAAAATATCCCATTTTTTTCTTCCACCCTCTTGTATTAGAGAATATGGGTGAACTTCACTTCTTGCCCACTCTGCGTTAACTCTCCTCAGATTTTCATCATCTACTGTTGCAAGTGAATTTGCAGAAACAATGGGTTTCTGAAAATGGTCAGTCTTGTGCCTATTCCAGCGGCCTCTCATAGAGCTCTGTCTCAGTGTGCCCTGCCTGCATGGAAGTTTTGTCCAGGCAGATGCAGCCTCTTTATGGAAGAGCAAAAGTACTGAGCTTTGAGGAGAAGAAAATGTGATGCTATATTATATTTACCCTGTTGCGTTAAGAAGGAAGGTTTCCTCAAACCCTTTATTTTTGATCAGCCTGCCAGTTTCCCAGGAAGGACAAGACCCTTGTGTCCAACCAGCCTGTCTGCCACCTGCATTTTGACAGCCTGCTGCATCAGGGCGTCATTCAACTAACCTATCCAGGGACCCCCACTGACAGCATCACTGAATCAAATCCCTTACAACAACCAGTCAAATCTCCAGAGGCTTACACAAAACGAACTTCAGCTCAAGATTTTTATTATACAAAATACAGGTTTGTGACAGAGTAAGGTTTGAAGATTGCTGGTGATAATACGCTGACTGCAAAACAAGCTTAAAACAATGCACTTAATAACAGCTAGCATGAGTAAGTCATAGAATAAAGTTCTTACCCAGTAGGCATCCCTGTGGGGTAGAAGACAGGTTCAGCCTGTCAGCTGATCCCAGAAGTTACGATGGAGTCTTCCTTAACTTCTCCCCTCAGTTTTCCACTTTATATACTTCATAGTACGTTGCATGTTTGTTATCATATACAGGATTGGTTAAAAGTTTCACTTTCAATGTAAATTAGTTTGCATCCTCAGGTAGGACTTTAGAGGGTGGGTCAGCTTGACCTAACCTTGTGACACTAAATCAAAGTACAGTATTTTGGGAGTTTATACAGCAGTTCCTCCCGTTTAGATTTGTTTCAGTCCAGGACCAGTCCATTTTCTTTACAGTTAGGTGGAGCTTGAGTGACTCTAGTCATACATATTTTTGTTACTGATTGGTGTCACATACCCAATGAGATGTAGTAGTAAGTACCTTGGAGGCAGGTAACTTTGGGGTGGAGGGGTGCGTTAGTATTACAAGGAGATTATTTCATCTGAGGAAAGTCATTTCACCACAATGGTCAGCTCAGCAGCCGACATTATCTCGTACATTCTTCATGTGACAACTGCTGTGCAGCTTATCAGAACATCAGGTTCCCCTTCCTGCAGGGAGTACCACAGAGCCTAGCTGTGGTGTCTCCACTCCACCCTCCGTCACACCCATCATCATATGATGAGCTGGCAGGGTGTGTTGCTTAAGGAGCTGTGGTAGAGTAGATGCCGTGCATGCCAACCATCCTGAAGGCAATAGCTGTGTTTTACCCTAAAAAGCTTTCTGTAATGTTGCACTTCTGTTGGTCCCAGTTTTCTCTAATCCCCACCCCCCAAAGTAATTTTCCCACAATGCCTCAAGCCCATTTGTTATAGTTCTGTTTCCTTGCAAATTGGTTGTGTTGACCTTATTGAAGTTGAGGTTAAGCATAGTTTTAAATCAATTATAATGGAAATAAGTCTTGGGTCTCCCTACCCTATTAATGACTCTGCTATCTGTAAAAGTGTACTGGCATGAGAACAGTAGCTTGCCCACAGTCAGCTATTCGTCGCAAAAATGTAATGCTATCTTGTTGTTGAATAAGGTGCATTTTTACTATAAATGTGGTTGTCTTTATTTCTTCTCAGCAGGGCTGCTTTAAAAGGGTATAATCAGCACTTCAATGGTACCCACATACCATTGCAATCCTTCAGGGTTAGATGGCATAACAAGTGAACAAATGCCTAGTTTTTTCTTAGGAAAAAAATTGGGCTTTATTTATTTGTCTATAAATCAATAAAATGCTAGCTGGCTGTATAGCATAATAATGCTTGTAGTCTGCTTCCAGTATACACGGAAATTCCTTACTTTAAGAGTTTCCTGGGCGTTCGATGTCTGCACGTGTAGGAGGATAGTAAGGCATCAGATCCAGTTTCCTCTTTGGTTGCAACAGTGTTTGTAACCTTTCTGAGATACAGGTACTCAGTTATTTGTATCTGCATTAGATGGAACTTCTGGTACCTAAAGAATTGGTTAGTGACTTTAGACAAATAAGCACAATGCAGTATGATGATTTGGAAAGAAATTTCAGTAGGAGTTCATGACTGAATGGCGCTCAGTGAGTTCCAAGTATCTGCTCATTTTTTAGGCACTATAATTCTTAGTTTTCTGCTTCAAGTACATTCTGGGGTGGATGCTCAGATGCCTATTATGTATTAGGCTTCTCTGCAGTATCTCGAGCACCCAGAGAAGAGATTACTCAATTTGAGTGTTTTTTCGTTTGATTTTTTTCTAAGACGCATCATTGAGACTGTTTCGCAGGGTCTGTGCAGGCAAGAGGCTATACTAGGTATACAGGCAGTGGTTATATTGAAAAGGAAGCAGTATTCTTTAATACTTGCTCTGAAAAGGAAAAGGTGAAAGCTGAAAAGGCATCTGATTTCTGGAATTGTTTGTGTGCTTAGACAGCTGGTTTTGAAAGGCAGAAGTAGTATGGAAGAACTGTTGGTTGCTTTTGAAAAGTTCATAGTAAATTACTCAACAGAGCCTTCTCTCCTACCTTGCAGCTCTCATCAACAATTTGGCCTATATAAATTGTGTATAACTGCCTACATGTGCATTCCTTGTCTGGGCTAATGCTGTTGATTTTAAGCAATTCCCTTTCACACAGCAGTGTGGTAGGATTGAACACACAGTCTAATGTTACATCTGGGCTAAAGAGAAAGGCCAGTTGAGAAGACATGAACTTCTTAAAACACGCTCACTCAGTGGTTGGTCCTCTCCACCTGGCCTCTGTAAAAATCCATGCAGCAACACAAGGTGAGAGATGCGTAGAGCTGTGTATTCAAGTGCTCCTTTTTTATCTTGAACGCAGCAAATTTGGCAGTCTGACAGCTGAGCAATTGCAACAGTCTGTGAAATAATCTAACATTTAATTAAAGCATGAGTTCAGTAGTGTTACCTCTGCATAAGTGTGTAAGGCAAAGAATCAGCTGCCATACAAGTTTATTAACCTGGCACAAGTCAACTGTAGTCCGTCCCAAATCCATAAACTTTCACCTACTGATGTTTATTTTTAAAAAAATTTTCTTTTTAGTTGCAGAAAACAACCTCTGTGGGCAAGCATGGGCTGCCGGGATGTTCATGCAGCAACCGTACTGGCCTTCCTCAGTGGAACAGCCTCAGTAGCTGGACTCCTTGCAGCAGTTCTGCTTCCAAACTGGAGGCAAATGAGACTGTACACATTCAACAAGAATGAGAGGAATGTGACCATTTACACGGGACTCTGGATTAAGTGCGCTCGCTTTGATGGGAGCAGAGACTGTGTGATATATGACCCACAGTGGTACACTGCTGTCGATCAACTGGATTTGCGTGTTCTTCAGTTTGCCCTTCCACTGAGTATGTTAACTGCCGTCTCAGCTCTGTTTCTCTGCTTGATTGGCATGTGTAACACAGCCTTTGTATCAAGCGTGCCAAACATCAAATTGGCCAAATGCCTTGTAAACAGTGCCGGCTGCCATCTCGTGGCTGGCCTCTTGTTCCTGCTGGCATGTGCCATTTGTCTCACTCCATCAATCTGGGTCATCTTTTATAACAATTATCTGAACAGAAAATATGAGCCTGTCTTTAGCTTTGACATCTCTGTATTTATTGCCATTGCCAGTGCTGGCGGTCTGTTTTTCACTTCCGTTCTGCTGTGTCTGTGGTACTGTGCATGTAAAAGCCTACCTTCTCCTTTCTGGCAGCCCCTCTATTCCCATGCCCCTAGCATGCACAGCTATGCCTCTCAGCCGTATTCTGCACGCTCTCGCCTCTCTGCCATGGAAATTGACATTCCTGTTGTGACACATGCATCTTAAGAAGACAGAGTCTTGGAAGCCAAGTTCTTGTGCTCATTCAAACGGTGAAAATTGCAGGCTTGGTTCTCTCTGCTGCCTTGCACTGAGCATAGTCATTTGTAAGGTCAGGTTTCCCAAGGTGCAAAGCAATGGAGACCTGAGTTCAGCAAGTCGGTTGCTGTTCTGGTGTGTTACTTCCTGACTGCTTTTTTGGTGTGGTTTTTTTAACTGAGCTCACTACATATAAAATTGCTGCTGGTGCTGGGACAGTACATTAAACAATGGTGTCTGTTCATCCTTCTGCTTACTGAGGTCAAAGCAGGTTTGAACCTTTTTGCTGTCCGATAAGCTATTATTAGATTCTGATCCCATCGTAAGAGCTGCATAGGTGGACCTTGCACCCATGCATTATCCAAATGCAGGCAGTGGAACCGGGTGCAGGGGGTCACTGAGTTTCTTGCTCTTCTAGACACACGTATTTCAAGATGCGATGTCTGAAAAGGGTATTTGGCAGACTGACTGCAGAACTTGCAGCACTGTTTTTTGTTTTCGACTGCAGACACAAAAAGCTACCCGCTTCTGAACTTTGGAAATAGAATTATTGTCATATTACCCTTTATTTTCAAAGTAGCTATCAGAAGAAATAAAATTGATTTAACTAATAATTTTTTCTGTACTGTAATAGCATTTAGTGAATTACTGGAGGCTAGAAACATTTTTTTTAATTTTTTTCTAGTCTTTTTCAGTAAGTTAGCAAATTCACTAGATCTACTTTGTGATTAAAACAAAAACCACTTGTATGTAAAAATTCTGGTTAGAAGCTTGAATATTTTATTTGAAGGCCATCTTAAAGATGGATTTTCAAGTAGGCTTTGAAGTATTACTCGGTTCTGGAGAGAATTGTCACTCACTGCAAAACAGATTAGGAAAACCATGAAGAATTCTGAAGGCTATGAAAGATTCTTTTGGAGTACTGTACACAGGCTATAACAACATCTCTCTAGGAAGGGGTTTATAACCCCAGGGAGAGATTTTTAAATCTAGATTGTGTTTTGTTGGGGTTTTTTTTTTGTTAAATGTATATAAAAGTAACAATGAGCTTGTATATTTTTCAGAGTTGATCTTTATGGTTGTTGGAGTTTTCATGCTGTAGCTTATATAATTACTGATTAAGACAACCTTTTCAGCCTTGTTCTTCAACACTTTTCAAGTTGAGCTATTTTAAAATTGAGTTAAAGTCCAGTTATTTCCTATGCTGCCACTTCACAACTGGACAAAGTTTCCCATTCCTGTTTTCTGTAAGATGAGGTTTTGAGTAACTCGTGAACTTCACATTGTAGCTCTACAAGGATGAGGAGAGATTATAGACTCCCAACCTTGGATGTCTTTAAATATTATTTTTTTTCCTTCTAAGGTGCAGAGCAGGTCAGCCCCAAGGTTCAAAGCTTTTCAATATGGGCTTTGAAACTACTTGGAAAATTGATGACAGTGAGTTGAAGAGTGTTACAATTAAGACAAGTATTTGATTTGCCAAGACTTTGGCAAATTAAGCTCTTCTGTTTAAGATGCCATTCCAGTAAGGAAAGTTATATTTGTATTAATTCCACAACAGATTTTCATTGCTAAAAAATCAAATAGATTTCTTTAATTCCAGTTCTGCAAACTCATCTGAGATCCTGAAAGTCAGTTTTGTTCCTTTTCCATGCATTAGAAATAGGAACAAATGCTGTGCCGAGCAAATCTTGTTCTGTTACAATCTGTGTGGTAACAGTATGAGGAATCATTGTGTTTTAACTGGTAGACCTCAGACTTCAGTGGACTGAGTGAGGACACTGATACCTGTCGTAAATTCCCAGCAGAGTCAATAAACAGACAGGCCTTTCAGACAGAGTGCTTGATTAAATTGCAGTCTAAGGAATTAACGCTGTAGATGATAAAGAATACTTAACGAGGTAGGCTTCTAAAGTTACATGGATTTAATACCCTCTTAGGTTTACAAGGTATGATGTTAGATGAAGTATCTTTTTTCTTTTAATCAGATCAGTACTTGTATGGGATTAGAACATGTATAATGACATGCAAGCCTGCTTTTTTTTTTTCTTCAAAATTGAACTTTGTTTTGCAGTTACTGTGGTGGTCCAACTTCAGATACTGTTGCTGTTTCAGCTGCCTGTATCCTTAGATGCTTTGTCAGGTCAAAGCAAAGGGACCACTGGTTTGCCACTTCATGTCAGCTTGCTTCCCCATTGCTCCAGTGTCTTTTCTTCTTTGTGCCTTGCTTAAGTTATGAATTGGCCAGTAAATGTTTAGTTTACAGTCAGTGTCTGGTATGCTTTTTGAGCCTGAATTTACAAAGCATTTTGGTCATTTTGGAGGGATGAATACATCTCTCTGTGACTTTAAAAGGAGCTGAATCTTCAGCATCTCCAGAGCAAGAGAGGCAGCCTGGCAAACTGATGTTTTCTATGAGAGAGTAAATGCAGCCAGTGTTTTGTTCTGTACACTTTAAATAGCAGATGTCTCTGACAGCTCTTTTGTATTATGACTTTGATTTTTATGCACTAAACTTTCAATCAGTATTGCTGCTGCCTAAGCTAATAACTTGTTGCTTTGAAAATTGTGTCTTTCCAAAAGTCTGAGATGGATCTGAGCTATGAAAAGTGGGGATCCAAAAGTTAGTGGATTCCAGCGTAGTTTTATTAAGAAGACCATTGCATCATGTATCACCGAAGCGCAGCTGGATTTCTTTCAACAGTGCTGTTAACGTGAGTTTCTGCTGGATCCTAAGTGAAATTAACTGGAAGTGTTGTGCTGTATTCCTCCTTTACAGAAAGAGGTGGCCAACCTGTGACGCTTGAGCCAAATGGTGCCACTCCAGCATTTCGCTTGCTAAGGTTACCATCATGCCCAGCAGCAGGGCTGGGGAGTGACAGGCCTCCCTGGATCTGGGGAGAGGAACGCCTGTATCTCTGCCAGAGAACAGCTGCTGTGGAGCAGTTAGCACCCCTGCCTCTGACCAGCTGCTCGCTCCTCAGCACTGTGCTGTGTGCAGGGCAGGCACTCTGGCTCTTGAGCACAGGAAGATTTTAATTTGTGGCTCATGGAGTCAAAGGCTCGGTGCTTTGGGATTACAGGAACATGTATTTTTTCCAAGTAATTCCTGTCCAGCGTCTTAAATTGTGTTTAATTACAATGTTGGTTCTTTTTATGTGAAACTAAAGATACGTATTTTTAATAAAACAGTCTCATAAGATGCATTTTATTTTGATTAATTTTATGGAAAAAACTAGCTGCTAAAATATGAGAGACTATGCCTGTTTTGATATTGATTGCCAGACTTTCGGATGGCTTAACAGGCTTAAAATGTTGTGTATACTGCATTTTAACTCACTAATTTTATAGGACTCCTGCTTTAAATAAACAACCAAAAAAAACCAACCACCAAAAGCCCAAACCACCCCTTCTGCCACTTTCTGAAAGCTTGACTGTTACTTATAATTTCCTTTTCCTGTAAGCTAGTCCTAAGAAATTCTAGGATTTCTTTTCCCTTTAAAAGCAGGAGAGTGATTTCCCTTAATCTAGAGGATCCCCTTTCTCTGCCTGTGGCCGGGATGGGAGCTGGGGGCCGGGATCTGGTTCAGCCCCATAGCAGAGCCAAAGCATCAGCGTGACGTGGAAAAGAGCACAGCCCTCGCCCTGCACCCGAAGCCCCGCGTCTCTTTCCCTGTGTCAGTTCTGCGGCTCGTTCAACCGTCGCTTAACCAGCACGACTTGCTAACCCAGCTGAAAACTTCTGTGCTGTGTTACTTTTCATAGACTGCTAAGAATGACAATGTGTTGGTGTCACACAAGGCAGGTGGTAGTGGCATTAGCCATCCTCCTGGCCCGCTCCCCTCTGCTGTGCTGGCTGTGCTGTCAGCTGGAAGCATGCTGCTGCCTTGCGTGAGGAAGTTGATCTGGCATCCCAGGGACTTGCGACGGTCCAGAATAGCGGTAGTGGTTAGTGATGCTTCACTTCTGGTGCATGCTGCTCCTGGCAACTGCAGCTCAGCAGCATTACAGCGACTCGGTACCAAGCCTTTCCCCATTGCGCTCCTTGGCAACAAATCTCTTGGCAGATTTTTCCCTTGGTTTATTTCACAGGAATTGTGTTCACATATGTGGTTCAGCAGGTGTGTAATGTTACTTATCCATTGGTCTGAGTCGGCAGGTAACACACCTTAGAAATCGCATAAGTGTTTTTGTATGCTTTTTGTTATGCTGCTGCATCAGCATTCATCAAGCTGGACAGAAGCCTCATTGAAGGGTAAGAGGGTGGTTTCTGATCTCAAAACTGCTTTTTGTCTATGTTCCAAACAGTCGGTTTGCTCATTCAGGTATTTAGCCTGCTAGGGATGGGAGCTTTGGTTTTTGGGTGTAGCAGCTGCAAGGAGATGTAAAGGCTGAGCACAGGGCAGGAGAAATTGTGAGCTGGAGGGTATGAGTGGTTAAGGCTGTTTTGAGGAGACCAGAAAGCTGGACATCAGTAGCAGGAATGTTGTCCTAGTTTCTGTTCTAACAAAGAAAAAAATACGTAATTAAAGTTCTTAAGTATTTGAATGAGCTTCACTCAGCACCAAAGACTCCCAGAATACGATAAGCAGACTGGAAACACAGTGTATGAGTACTGCCAAGCAGCGTGTGTCCTTGGGAACCACAGATGTTGACCCAAGTGTTGAGCAGCACTTCTAGCTACATGCCATGCCAGAAGGTGCTGTGCAGCCACCACTGCCAAGGGTGGCATTTCAGCACCGAAGCTTGGCACTCTGCAGTCTCTGTATTACAGCACTTCCACCGGCCGGGGGTCTGTAACCATGGCTACTGCGCCAGGTTTTTTCCCAAAGCCACAACATATTCGTAAACAAACATGTAAGGTCACTTACAAATTTACATTGGAGTTTAAATAAATAATAGCAGTTATGTAAAAAATGTTTCCTAAAACAGGTCCTGCATGTATCTTAACTGCAGATGCTTTCTGACCTACTATTCAAAAGGCTTCAGCATGTGATTTCTTGATGGGCTTAAGCAGATGTAAATATAGTCTGCTACCAGAAGATGAAATGCCATCTTCTTGCTCCTTTTGCAGTTTATCTTCTCTGCTTTTTTAGTTTTCAGCCTCCCAGGCAGCTAATCTGGTCTGCCTCCCGGTCACGAGTTTTACTGCCAGCACAAAGGAGGCAGCGGGAATATGTGGGTGGCAGCAGAAGGGCAAGATGGCAGCTTTACATTGATTCTTCATGAAGCCTTACTTTGAGACCTTTGTTTTCAAACTTAATGAGCAATTTACATAAGAAAGACTGTTGATTTGAATTTTTTTTAAGGGGGGTCATGTTTATTAATTGTAGAAGTTGTTGAAAAATGCTGCATTTTGAGAAAAAAATTGGATGTTTATTAGCAAGGCAAAAAATCATGTTTCAAAACATTTCAGAGTTTGTTCCATCTTCTTCCATTTCATCCTAATTCAGTTAGAAAAAGAAGGTATGGCAAGGAAAAGTAATGAAGCATAAGAGAGAGCTGACTTTTTTATTGAATTTGAAGATTACACTGCCTTAAGCCATGTATGTTTTAAGAAATCTCCACTGATAATGATATTAGTAAGGAAAAGAGCTAATTTTTTAATAGATGAATACTGCCAGATGTTAAGATATTTGCGTTAGCTTATAGGTTAGATCTAAACGGTTTAGTGTTACATCTGTTTGAAGACTCAGCATCATGGATGACTTACTGCACTGTTTTGACTCTTTAATCAGCAGCAATAAAATGCTCAGGTTCTTTCTACTTCTGTGCTAAGGTGTTCTATAGACAAGCTGAATTTCCTGGCAAAAGTATCACCTCGGGAAGCAGCTGACAAGGAGTTAGTCTCACAAAACAGGCTCAGTGGGAGGGTGTTTTCTTTACAGTACAGCTGCAGACAAATCAGACTGCACAAATCTGGCTGCCTTCTGCGGCTGCCTGTCCTGCTTGATTCAATTACACTTCTCCCAGAGAAGGCCTTAAGAATACAAGCCCAGAAAAATATTCACCTTTCTGTTCTTCCTTAGGCCTGTGGTGCGGGCACTTTCAGATCTGACTTGCCACCTGCAACTCTGACCAAATGCTGTTGACCCTCACAACTGCAGAGGTGAGGATGTTTCCCTTGCAAATAATTTGGAGAGTCAGTGTTACCAACTGGGAAAGAGCTGGCTCTGCAGGCTTGGTGGCACGTAGGCAGCCACAGCACATGAGGTTTCTGGCATTGCAGCTTAGCAAGTACTGAGGTGCTGGTGGGGCTTTCAGCAGTTCTTTTGTCAGCTGCCGCTGGGTTATGGAGTTCATCATTCATTATGGTACATTAGTTCCAGTTAGTTTGCGTGTACACTTTCAAATGCCACGTGGCTGCACCTTAATTAGCCAAGGAGTTATGAGAACCTTGAGAACCACTAATCTTAGCGGCCGATGCCTGTATGCCTCACTTGAGAAGTCATCTGAGAGCTGTAATTTTCTCAGGCTCTCAGCACTAATCTGCTTAGAGCTCCTGTAGGAGATCTTGCACACTGGGCAGAGCAGAATTTGCCTGGACTAGATTTCACTAGCCACAGTAAGATTCAAACACATCACAGAGATTTTTTGGTTTAAAACACAGGAAAAAACTCAAAAAAGTCATATTAGATAGATAACGTGAAAACAACGTAATTTAATGAAATATGCGAAATATGTCTCTGAGCTGCTTGTGTATCCATATTGAAGTACAAAAGCCCCTCCAGCTTTTGGGTTTGACTCTCAGGTCAGCTAAGTAAATTACCATTTCTTGAGAAGAAAGGTTGCCTTTGATGGTTTCCATCCCTAGAAAATGTCCTTTTCTCCTAAGACACTTTCTATGCATCATAACTGTCTTTGTTTCGTGGGCAGCCCCACTCCCAAAAGAATTCCAGGCTGTTCTCCTTGCTTTCCTAGCACAGGCAAGTCGGTTCTCTGGGTCCAGATTCCACCACAGCCCTCCAGATGGCATCTTTTATGAGACAATGTCTCAGGTGACACCTTATTTTTGCAGGGTGTCAGAGATGGCATGAGGGTCTGTAGAAGCTTCTGCATAGTCTACTATAGATAACACAGCAGCCAACTGGATTTGCTTGAATACTGTCATAAATTAGCAAACTGAAGTTGATCGTGCTTCTTGTGTTGGTTCTGGAAATTATTTTTTCTCACAGCTATTTTTACAGTGTTTGGCATTTTGTTTTGGGATTGACAGTCCTCTACTGTAGCCATTTAATACATTTTCTTTGCTTTATTTCTGTGCCCAGCTGTCACATCTTCCTCCTAACAGGAATAAACACAAGTTCCTAATGGCTGAAAGCTATTAATTTGCTTTACTGAGCTCGTAAAAGCTTTCTGTCTGGTTTGAAGTGATTATTATATTTCCTGAAAATACTGTCTGTGTCCAACTACCATGTGTATTGTGTCTCCTGCTGGGTAAGTGCATAACTGTGACTGAGCATAAGAAAGGAGAATGTAGCAGAAAGCAGGACTTCCTTTTCCATTGGCACAGGCATGGAGGAAAACACCAGAAATTTGGACATGAGATTTAAATTTTAAATCTCCTTTCAGTATACGATCCAGCCATAAACAAATTTGTCACCTACTTTCTAGAAAAAAATGATCTCTATATCAAAACAAGGATTTGATCTGAGTTTTTAAAATGTCTGGTGTGTAGAGGCAGACGTTTGTAAACTCCTGGATCCTTGACATCACAGATCCATCCCACAAGCAAAGAAATTTGGGCAGAATGTTGTCTGTGTCCACTGGAACACTGGTAATGCTACTGCTTTCTGAAACAGTAGTTCTTTGCTGTGGGTAATATAGGTGAGTCTATATTGTGAAACTAAGTAACATGATAATCAACACTAACTTCTCTGTATCTGAACTTCTGCAAAGGAGCAAGTTCTAAGTACTTCCTACAGTCGAGATTCCATGTTCAGCAATTCTGGGATGTGTGCTGGCACGGTACGTTCCTATTTTTAAATATGGAGATATGAAAGAACAGAAGGGATCCCTTTTCTGCAACAGTGTAGAACTGGTTTTGGTCAGAACTCCGGGAAAATAACTCGATACAGACAGTTTCTTAATTAGCCTTAATTAAGGTGATGGAGAAAGGAAGATAGATCAAAGCTAAACCAAGATGTTTTGGTATTACAACTGGAATTACTTCAGTTATTCAAGGAGCAAATTATGTTAGCACTTTATACTGAAAATAATCAGAATAGAGATATATGAGATACCAGTACTGCAGTCTGTTCACAGCTATACAGCATTCTGAACCAAATCTGAGTCTGCAGCAGGGGGAAGAAAAGCTGAAGTGCTGACAAGCCAGGAAATACACAGTATTAAGAAAAAGACACTGTTAACTCCTATGCTATAGATTGTGAAATGCCAAGAAAAAATCTGGTCCTCTCACAGTTTAGAAAATGGACTAAATAAGAGCAACTGTGTGGTTAAGTAATTCTCCCATGCTTTGGGATTAAATTGTTAGTTGATCTTTACCAGTTTTAACAGAAGAAATCTTTCAGAAGTTAGGTGTAAGGCCTGGGAAATAGCAGCCAAGGGGTATTTTCTGTCAGTTTGTCAAGCCAATAGTTTAAATTGAGTGGACTTATTCATTGCTGGAATGCAACAGGACCCTTTTTTTGTTGGGCTGTTCCATTTTGTGACCTGTTTACCCCACCCCAGCTGACTGCAGCTCTACAGAGTCTCTCTTGCCCCAGCTATGACTGAGGAGATTTAATAAGGCAAAGCAAATGATGAATACAAACCATGCAATTAAGTCTCATTACATTAATTCTTTCTGAGGAAAAAAAAGCAGAATCATGGAAACATATTTCTCTGGAGAGCAACAGCAATTTTAAACAGCAGAAAGCAAAACAGCGTGATCCGTGCGGTGTTATAGCCAGGTTCCCAGGGAAAGCCTGTGCCCAGTAAAGCACAAGACGGGAGGCACCCACAGGAAATCATGGGTTGTCTATCTTATTTCACAGCTGGATGAATACTGTTCAGCACAGTTTTCAATTACAGAGGTGCTGTGGCAAGAGCTGTGGAAGGAATTTAAGTTTTATGTGAGACACATGGATGAAAGTCAAGCCGTCCTTTAGTTACAATTGTGGTGTAGCTGGGTGTTAGGGATGTTCCTGCGTGCACACTCAGTGGGTTATACTCATTAACTCCCTGGGTGGTCTAGGAACCCTCAGCTAGTCCCTGGACAGAAGAGATACTCAGCTGTGCAAAGACAAGGTGACAGATCCAGCTCCTCAATACCTCTGTAACAAAGGATCTGACTAACTCTCGTGGGAGATGTTCAGGTGGGGATTTCAGACAGTCCTTGGGATTCCTCGCAGGCAATTCCTGCTGTGCCAAGACAAATTTCTACACTTAAACCTGTCATTTAACATCCTGGGTGGAGAACCTGGCCCTTCTAGAGACTCCTAGTGGTTCCTGCCACAGAATTTACTAGATTGCACGCAGATAAGATGCTTGTAAATAGTCTGTCCTGTAGATGCAGAAATGGTCACGCAGGACAGTCTTTTTGCACATAGTTAATACAGTAAGGTGTTTTAGTTTAAAATAACCTATAGCAACAGATAATGTATGTGCTTAAGTTGTCACACAGAATGGGGGGCAGCTGGGATGTGAGAACTGAGCAGAGAAGTGGTTAGGGGAGTCTCTTCTGATCCAGCGACTCCTGTCATTACCCAGACTGCAACCAAATGGCCTGTTTGGGACATCTAAACAATATTCTATGCCAAAGTCCCAATCATTATTTTTCTTCAGCAAACACTCTGTCCATTTTTTGTGCAGCCTTGCTCAGCCAAAAAACAAATCAGCCCTTCCATCCATTAAACGCTGCATTTAACAAATAGTCTTTGTCTAGATAAGTTCAACGCTTTCAAAAATAAATCAGTTAGCCCTGATAGCAGTGATCAGTTCAGCGCATGTTATGATAGAAAATACATTGCTCTCCCTTGTTTTAAACATTAGGACTAAATGTTAACAGCTGTTTATGCATTGCCAGATTTTACTGAAATACAAGTTTTGAAGCACTTGGCTTGTCATTTTGTTCACAGTAGTATTACAACAAATCTAACAATAGATTATAATCCAATTTGACTGTGATTCAGTACTATTAACCATTCTGCAGAATAGTGCTCATAGCAGTGCTATTAGCAACTATTATTTTTCAAAAAAACTGTCATATGTAACGTGCTGTGAAAGTCAGAAGGCAAAAAATTTCATTATGTGCCTTTTTTGATGAGACTAAAAGTTTTTTTTATTTCTCAGTATAGCCACAAGACAATTGAGTAATTATGTACTCGTTGAACAGTACGTTTACTTCCTGAATATCGAATGTGTCTGAGTATTGTGCAATGAAAACCAAAGGAAATCAGCTACTACTTACCACCACCCTTAGCAGAGATACTGAACTGATCCTGTATATTCCCCTAGGCTTCCTTTCTGCCAGCCAAAAATCACCCTGGGTGCAAATCTCATTTCCATGACAGCAAGGGCCGACATCAATTAAGAAGATTGACTGACTTTAACTGTCCCAGTAGTATTCAGCTGATCATGTCTAAATTTATTAAGACCATTTAACAGCCAATTTAATCTCTGGTTTAATCTCAGGGTTTGCCTGAAAGATGAAATTGGGTCATTGTATTTACAGCAAAATTGCAAAACCTTGAATAAAGTAGTGTAACTTCCCCTCTATACTGCATTGTTCTAATGCCTGCAAATATCTGCTATCTGTGTATTTGTAGGACTGGAGCTAATCTGCTTATGATACCACATCTAATTATTAGGATCTCTAGGAGTTCTGTTTCCATGAAAATTATTTATGGAAGGGTGATTATTATAGGACAGAAGGTGGATATCGACTTGGAAGATCTAATTTTCTCTATTTGACCTTGAGAAATAGCCTGAACTTGTGGCTGCACCTTTTCCTCTATAAAATGGTATTATTCATACTTTGAATTTTAAGAAGATAGTTGTAAGAGACATTTTATTACAATCTGAATACACTCTTAAGGATAATTATGTGAAGATGCACATTCTTATTCAGCAGATCTGCCTCTTTTGGTATTTAATCACAGTTAGTACCCCACTTTAACAAAGTACTAGACCCCACACATACCCTCTTGCATGACTTCAACAAAGCCTTAATATAAAGCCAACATGCGTTTCAGCGTGTCCTGTCACTGGGGCGGAGGGGACACAGGTTGGGGGAAGAGGTTCTCTTTCTTCCCTGGGATATTAGTTGAGTCCTCACAATTCCTTCTCTGCTGTGCCAAGCAGAAGAATTTGGTCCCCTGTGCAGTGACTCAGCTAGGGTATCACTGATCTAGCTGAAAAACTTTCAGCTGCGTCAGTTCACTATAGGACTACAGAAATGTTTTTGTTCGTATACCACAGTGTTTGTTGGATGCAAAAACAAGCATTCAGGGAGAGAGAAGCACAGACTAGCTTTTGTGGCAACACCAATCAAAGTACACATAAAAGTGCCACCTGAAGATACATTAATGCTCCAGCCAGCCACAAACTAAACCAACCTTTTTGAGCAACGTGTTGCTGGAGTAAACCAGGGCCTATGTCCACAGCAAAGAAAACCAAGTGACATTCTAATCATGTAAATGATTTAACATCTGAATTATTTACACATTGTAATCAGGTGAGCTGGGTAAACTCAGTCACAGTGATGAAGTAATTCTGTCATTAACAGAATGAACCAAACACACACACAGACTTTGTAACTCATATTTCACCTTTGAGATTGTTAGCACTGGTAATAATGAAAAATAAACCAGCTAAAAAAAAAGAAGACAAGACTGTCAGCCCAATCTGTACTTTGTTCAGCTACCCAGTGAATGGTTCATTCAACTCTTCTATCACAAGGGAGGCGCTGGAGCAGAGATGAGGAAAAGGGGCCAGAGCTGCTGCTGAAAATGCCTGAATAGAAACACTGCTCAAAATCCCAGGCAGATTCTACAGAGCTGGCAAAAAATCCTTGTTATTAGTTGAAATTGATATGGAATTATGATAGAAAAAAGCACAATCCATTTAAGTCCCAAGGTAGTTGGGTTTTTTTGGGGGGGTTTTGTGGGGTTTTTTTCATCTTAACACATGCTGCTTGTTCCAAACGCAGTTTCTTGGTAGATCATTTTTTCATGTCCTCTACACTCCATTTCCCAGGAATTTATGTCTGCCGAGGGAGTGGTTACCTAATCAATGAAAAAAGTGATTCATTACTGTCTGTATAGCTATTGTGAGACAATTACCGTAACTGCTCATAAATTATATTAATGGTTTTGTCCCCCAAAGGAATAACAAAACTAGATCAGAGAAGATGGATGTAACCGTACTTCCAAAGAGCTTTCAGCAAATTCTTTTTTTCCCCCTCTCCCACAAGTCTTTGCTCTAGCTAAAAGATACTTACTTTGTAATAACCATGCTAGAAGCAACTGAAGAAAAAATCACAAACGCTGGCTTGGAATTTGAGCTGTGCTATGAGAAGGCATTCTTCACTGAATACATAAAAGCATCCAAAACTAAGTTATAAAAAATTAGCTAGGGGACTCCCTCTCTGCCTCAAACATAGTTCAGTACATTTAATCAAAATCATGTGGAATATAACATAAGCTTTTGAGAAAAAGAAAATTTATGAGAACAGCTATATAAAGTCATTTCAAGGGCACTTTTAGCTCAGTGTCTTGCCTAAAGTGGCAGTCAACAACAAATGCCTAAGGAAGAATGTCAGGAACAAAAGCAATCATATAATGCATCTTCCTGGCAGTGCACACAGCTTCAGGCAGTGTGGTCCAGGGACTTTCTGAACCAGAGGTGATATCTTGGTATTTAGTAACTGTTAACAGACATATGAATGGAAAAAAAAATCCAAACTTTCTGGAATAATCTGAACTTTTAGCATCCTTAATATCCAAAGACAGAGTTTCACAGCTTTAGCTACACTTTAAGCACTATATTTTCTTCTAAGTACTTTTGTTTTCAATCTGCTACTTGATAATTGTGTTCAATACCCTCCGGGTCTTGTATTAGAAAAGACAGTTACTCTGTGTTCACTTTTTCTGTGCCACTCATGACTTTATACATCTCTGTTGTATGCTTTCTTAGCTATAGTCTTTTGAATTATTACTATCTATGTAAACAGTTACTTATCTTTTGTAGACTTTGCACTCAACTATGTGTCTTTACTATTCCAAGAGCACCTTCCAAGTGACTCAAGAATATGGAAACAAGAAAAAAAGAAGTGTTTCAGAGCACAGAGATATATAGACTTGAACACGTGACAAAACCTGGTCTTCAGATGTCCCCACTCATTGCAGGGGTGTTGGACTAGATGACCTTTCCAACCCAAACCATTCTATGATTCAGCCAGCTGCAGAAGGCTGAAGTAGTAAGTCAGTATTGTCCTACCCTAAGCTCAGGTGAAAACATATTTGTTTCCATATGACCCACATACCTACGCTTTGGCTTTATTTTTCTAACACTTCCTGAAGACTGAGGAGGTGGGGACTCTGGTGCTACTGGCAAAAACCCAAAGATGATATAGGCAAAATGAAATGTACATAACTTTTTAATGCACATGGTGAAACTTAATTTAAGGTAAGGGCACCTTCCAGGCAGCCCCTTCGGCCAAAACTCTCACAAAGCCACCCTCATGCGGTGTAGCACTCCGTCAGCTTTGAAGGCCAACAGCCTTAGAGCCAAACAACAAAACTCAGGTTTGTTCCCTTTAATTTAACACACTGGGCTAAGTCACGAGAGTTACTAGCAGTTATCCACATTCCCTCTAAACTGTTTCCTGGAGCTACTAATCTCTTGCTGTGTGGGATTGTAGGGAGATTAATGTCTGCAGCAAGATGAACCAAGTGTCTAAAGTCAAATAGGATGTCAAGGTCAAGCACTGTGAAAAACATTAATCTTGCTCCTCATTAAGGCTCAAGTGCATTTGCAGAAGCATCTCAAACAGCTAATATCGGCTCTCCATATGCCCACAAGACAATATACTCGCAATAGTAACAATGGTACCATTATACAAGACTAATAAAAGTGATCAGAATGCTGCCGGGTTTGAGAAGGAAGGTCATGCGCAACTGGTGTCACTGCGACTGAAACAGTGCCGTACTTGGAGGGAGTGCTTGCTTCCTACTTGGAGCAGAGTCATTCAGCATTAAAACCACCTGCACCAGTACTTTGGCTACTGATTGCCCAATATCAAACTTTCCCTTCCTGAACACCATCACAGAGAAGCTGACAAAGGTCAGTTGTAGGACCACGTAGCTAAAGCGCGGTTGGCTGTCAAAGCATGGCAAGGTATGCCACTTCACTGGCCATTAAAGACTCGGTTTGGTGCCAACCACAGTTGTCTTGGGCCACTGAGATCCCCGGTTTCTGGCGTGTCCTTACCCTGCCATCTCAGGAGGGTTTGGGGTCTGTTTTATTCATTCTTATGACATATTGTGCAGCCCAATCTGGGTGTTTTGTACACCCCTGGGTGCTTCTGAGGGTGTTAGGTGCTTCTCTAGGGCCCTGAGAGGTGGGACACTGCAGAAAACCAGCACCTCGTTAGCCTTTTAAAATGGGAAGATCACGGCAAACGTTCATGTTCACTTTCATCTCTTTACTCCTGTCTCTGGCGGGCCCTGACGTGGGGATACTTTTGTTGGCTTTGCTGGATGTGGCAGCCTGCTGACCACCCTCGCTGACAAAGGGACACTGAAAAAGTGACTCCCTCGCCACCTCCCCGCCCTCACAGGGGCCGGACGAGTCCGCACAGCAAGGGAGAGACCTTGCCAGAGAGGAAAGGGCCCGGTACATCACAGCACCGAACCTGCAGCCGCAGCTCAGCGCCTCACACAGACACGGCCACACGCACCGGGCACTCACGGAGGGGGACGCACCCCCGGACCGCCCGCGGGACCCAGACCCCCGCCTATAATACCGCCCCCCGGCTTCCCGCCCGGCGGCTGCAGGGAGCGCCCCGCCCCGCCCCGCCCCGCCCCGCCCCGCCCCGCCCCGCCCCGCCCCGCCCCGCCCCGCCCCGCCCCGCCCCGCCCCGCCCCGCCCCGCCCCGCCCCGCCCCGCCCCGCCCCGCCCCGCGAGCCGTTGGCGCCTGCGCAGCGTCAGGTCCTGGTGCGAGTGCGGCCCGTGCCCGGTGCGGCGATGGCGGCGGTTCGGCTGTGGCCGCTGTGGCTGCGGGGCTTGGTGCTGCTGTGGGGCCGCGCCGGGATGGGGCTGGGGCTGGCGCCCCCCCACCGCCACGGCTCCGCCAGCACCGGCGCGGGGTAAGGAGGGGTGGGGGGGCCGCGGGTTGGCGCGGAGCGGCGCCTCTTCCTTCCCTCCATCCCCGCGGAGGGGCCCGGCCGGGGGCGTGGGCGGCGGGGCCTGCGGGGCCTGCGCGGCCTGTGTCTCCGCGGCGGGGGCTGCGCCTGGCCCCGAGCGCGGCTGCGGGGGCGCGGCGGGCGGAGGCCCTCGGTCGGCCCGAGGCTCACAGGCCCCGGCGCCGCCTGGTAGCGCCTTACGGGGAGCTGGCGGAGCTCGGAAGTTGCCCTGGTCCTCGCCGCAGGCTGGCTCCGTGCGGCGGCAGGGCGGCAGCCGCTCCTCGCCAGCGCCGGGGGAGGACGGGCAGCCCTGCCGGGGGGCCAGCGCTCGGCTGCCGCCCGAGGGAAGGGGCGACGGCAGCAGGGGTTGCACCGCGGCCCGCCCCGCCGTTAGCGGCGGTTCTGCGGCACGGACACGGCGGCCGCCTCGGCTTTCTGTGTCCTGACTTGCTGCCTGGAAGGAGAAGCTGATGGAGGTGCTCTTGCCATCCTGTTAGTTCTTCTGGAATCGTTTATCGCGTCGCTGCTTTTAGAGTTCAGTTGGTGAAGCTCATCCTCAGATTTGGTTGCCATTAACATATGTGAGTGGAAAGGTGCACGTCGGGTTAGTTTGCGTTACATCAGGGTATCTCAAGTGGACCTTGACGTGTGTGTTTAGAGTCCAGTTTGCGGTGCCTCATTTCTTTACGGACGGGTTTTTACTTTAAAAGGAAGTATCCAGCTTTGTGAGACAACTAACTTGAAGCAGGAGAGAAAGGGAGCTGTCAGTGTTTCTCTGACAGCTAATCGGTTACTGCAAGCTAATCGGTTACTTTCTAGTAGTTCTGAGAAACGTAAATAAAACCAAAGTTTGGTTGGAGCTGAAAATTGGTTTGAATTAGTAGTGGAGTTGCTTATGGACTCCCTAGGAAAGAAGTTTTCACATAGTTATGTGAGTTTAGAAGTTTTTTCATGAGGCCAGTTGTTGATGTGAAAGTGGATCATGATATTATACAGAAAGCTATCTTTAAGATACAAATATTAGAAATAAGGGTAAAGTGAAAAGTGCGTGATGGATTGTTATGCCATATGCTTAATATTGTTTTGGTCTTAAATTGAAACAGTTTGAAAAAAGTGGATAGTTTTATTTTCTTCTTAGTAGCTGGTGCAGTGCTGTGTTTTGGATTTGGTTTAAGAATAGTGTTGGTAACATACTGATGTTTTTAGTTGTTGCTAAGTGATGTTTATACTAAGTCAAGGACTTTCCAGTTTCTCAGGCCCAGCCAGGACAGCTGACCTGAGCTAGCCAAAGGGATGTTTCACACCATAGAACATCATATTGAGTGTATAATCTGGAGGGAGTTGGCTGGGGGCCGCTGACTGACTGGGCATGGGTCAGCAGGTGGTGGGCACTTGTGCATCACTTGAGGGTTTTTTTCCCCTTCCTTTTGGATTTTATTCGTCTCCCCTTCTCCCTCCTTCTGGGTGTTATTTTTATTCAACAATTAAATTGTTATTAACCCTTGAGTTTTACCTTTTTTCCCAGTTCTCCTCCCCATCCCGATGTGGGTGTGTGAGTGAGCAGCTGCATAGTACCTGGTTGCCAGCTGGGATGACACTAAAATGCATATTGATTACTGAAGTGATGATTTGGTGAAGAGAGAGATGGCAGTTTTATGGTAGTTTTGCAAGACTGTGGGACCTTGGGTGCTATCCCGCTAAATATTTCCCAAGTTCACCTGTTTTACACAGGGCTAGACTGGCACAAAGCAGGGTTACAGAGGCTGTATTGTTCCCTATTTCAGAAAATACCAACAGTACAGCTTTAATTGCTGGAGCAGGTGGAAGGTTGAAGAATAAAGAGTACTTGGAGGAAGTACTCTTACACCAGGAGGAGGGAACAACTGTTTAACTTGAAGAGCAGTGTTGCCCTGAGAAGGGGGGCAGAGCACAAATTTAACTAGCTGAGAATAACCTCGGTGTTGGTGTTGAAAGGTTTCTGATTGTCTGAGCAGTTGTGCTGTTTTGTGGTGTTTGAGGGTTGTTTTTTAGTGGAATAATAAGAGCTCCACCTCTTCCTCACTGATCTTAAGGTTGCGTGGCAGTCATCAGTCCTTAGTGTATCCTGCTATAGAGCCTTGTCTTCCTAAAAAACTTTTTAAAAACCTTTTGCAATATGCTAACTTCATGAAAAAATCCATATTGAAGGGGGGAGGGGAAAGCTGGTTTTAAACAAAATGGTTTTATTGTCAGTGTTATTATGTGTTATCTCTATTTTGTGGAGGAGCAGCCATTGCTCTGTATTAGTGCAGTTAACCTGGTCCATGAGTGTGTCTCCCAGAAAGTGAGATCGTACAGGTAGTTGGTGCATACTCAACTTAGTAGTTCCTCTATGTGTAAGCAGCATTCTAGGGCATGAACAGTAATAGCTTTTTCTTATCTTGTGAGAATATAATCTTCATACACTTACACTTAACAAGGTGTTACACTAAACTGTTTTGGTAAAAATTAAACTTATCAAAGTAATGCTTCCACTGCTTGGTAAACCACTCTTGGTGTGTGTCATGTGAATATGGGGTGTGTGTATGTGGAGATTCCCTCCGCCCCGGGTGTTTGATCTGTCTGTCAGCACCCCAGGAAAGCTGAGACCCTTGCGCCTGACCAGTTTGTCAGTGTCCCATTGCAGGGACCCTTCGCTGAATCGGAGGGCAATTCGACTGCCTTGTTCAGGGAAACATGCCAACAGCATAAGGGGGATCCCTCAGCGGGTCTTCCTACTTTATTGGATTTATGTTACCCACTGCTGGCAACCGCTAGTGTCCACAAAGGATTAACACTAACAGTTTCCGGCATAACACTTCTCATTAATATAAAATTAGGAAAAATTAAGGTTCATGATTCACAGTGATAGAGACTGTCTGCAAAATCAAGCTTGAAGGGATACACGACCAAACTATATACAACTCAAGTGTAATCACTAATAACAGCCAGTGTGAGTTAGTTATTGAGCGCGCATAAGACAAAGTTGTTACCCAATAGGCGTCGCTATGGGGGGAGAAGACAGGTTCAGCCCGTGGACTGACCCCAGAGGTTACGATGGAGTCTTCCCCAACTTCTCCCCTCATCTGTTCACCTTTTATACTTCATAGTATATTGCATATTCATTCATCATGCATAGGATTGGTTACAAGTTTCTCACTTGTAATGCAAATCAGTACGCGTCCTCAGAGAGCACTGCTGAAGTTCTCTGCTAACTATGTGTGCTCCTCAAGGGGGGCTATTTGAGTTGGAGGTTGTGATCTCCCACTACCACAATTATCTCTGTCCTATTTTCAGCTAATTTTCTGTGGATGTCAGTGGATTGCAACACCTTATCATCCTGTTTCCTCTCATAGCTAGAGCTTTCTTCACTTGAATGCGTAACTTAGATGATGGTGTTCTTTTCAGTGTCTGTTCTGTATTTCTCGTGCTCCCCCAAGGGTGGCCACCTTGATTAAAGTCCCTTCATTCACAACAACTTCAGAGCGAGTCAGACTGACCTAGCTTTGTGAACGCTGAATCAGTCTGGTAACCCGGGAGTTTAGACAACAATTTCCACTCTGCCCTGGACTTATTTCAGTCCATTTAGGTGGAGCTTGAGTGACTCTAGTCATACGTGTTGCTACTAACTGCTGTCCTGTGCCCGGTGAGGTGTTACCTTGGAGGCAGGTAACTCTGGGAGGGAGGTGTGCGTTAGTATTCCAATGAAGTTGTTTCATCCGAGGAAAGTCATTTCACCACAGCGGTTGGCTCAGCCACGGACATCTCATGGATTCTTCACGTGACAGCTGGTATGCAGCTTATCAGCTGTGTGGTGCCGTCAAGTTCCCATTCCTGGAGGGAGCACAACAAGCACGGCTGCGGTGTCTCCACTCCACTCCATCCTGGCTCCACCGTCTGTCACTCCCATCAGCATGTGCTGAGCTGGCAGGATGTGTTGCTTAGGGAACTGTGGGGATGTAGATGTCGTGCATGCCAACCATCCTGAAGGCAATAGCTGTATTTTACCCTAAAAAAGCTTTCTGTAATACTGTGCTTCTATTGGGACCCAATTTTCTCTAATTCACCCCCTCAAGGTGGCATTTCCCACAGTATGTAAAAATAATTTCTGATTTTATTACATATTAAGTGATTAATGCTGATGTTATATACTAGTATAGGAGGAATGGTTATGTTTGATAAATAGTGTTTAAAATACAATGGGAATTTTTGTTGATAGTGCTGTTACGGCTTACATTTATTTTTGCCCAATAAAGATAATACAGTAATCCCTTGAAATACCAGAGGGAGACTGTCAACTTCATATCTGTTTGAATAATAATAATAAAAAAATCCAAAGCTGTTTTTGTTTAATATGCAGGTACACAATGCTTTAGCGAAGTGGTTTGGAAAGGATATTTAGGGTTTTCTTGTTCCCAGTTTGAGAGGTGTTTTGTTCTATCTTCTGTTCTTGTCGAGAACACCCTAACTAGTGGCAGATTTATGTATCTTTTAAGTTCTGTGACCCAGAGAAAAATAGAAAGCAGAATGGAAAAAAATACAGTTTTTTTCCGTCACTCATAATAATGTTAAATTCTGTGGCAGCAGTACATAAAGATGTTTTGATTCTTGAGATACATGTTGTGATGATGTATTTTGAAGTATTTTCGTTAAGACTTTTATACTGTTTTTAAGCATAAATAAGTCCAATTTTTTTAATAATTTAAGCCCCTGTCTTTCGCTTAGATGCCAGTATAGGTTATCTGCTGTAGTATGTCGGGCATGAAAAGCTTATGAGATAACCCTTGATAGGAATCGAAGGAATGTTAAATTTTTTCACTTTGCTGTAGATGGTTCAGTTACTGAAAATGTAACCACATTTTCAGAAGTCCTTGGTGTACTTGCATGCTTCTGACAGTACCTTGCTAATTTATGTTTGGAATTTTGCTTTGTTTTGGTGTTTAAGTCTTAAATTGAAAATGTAAATAAGTATTCCTATAATAAGCATGGTGGTACTCCATGTGGAATAATCCCATTTGAAAGTTCTTGAGTTTAAACTGAGAGCTATTTCTGAATCTGCTTTTCACGGGGTTTTCCCATGAATTGGTACATGGGCCTTACACTTAGGCTTTTTCTCCTTTAATTGGTACTGGTAACAATGTTAATTCGTACTAGATAAGCTATAAGTGTTTTTTCTATATGGATATATTAATTAAAGCTAAATATGCTGGTACCTAAAATTTTGAAAACTAGTACCAGAAAGTATAATACTGAATTATGAAAATACTGAAATACATGGTGGTCTCAAAACATGCCAATTTACCTCAGATTGATACCTGCTTGTGACTAACGCAGTTGTCCATTAAAAGTAGAACTGGATTCCTGATTTGGAGACATTTTCCCATTGTATTTATACTATCAGTTGAAATAATAAAAAGTTAGTTTCATTAAATAGTATTAAAAATGATCATAGGAACTACAATTATTGGAAGAAAGATCCAGATTCAGACCTGGGGAGGAGACTCCCCCTCATCTGTCAAGTGGTTCATGGATGCAGTCCTGTGGGCAACGGATTGTCGATGTTGTGGATAAGAAAGACTGGTCTTAAGACAATAAGCATGCAGTATTTCTCAATGAGTCATAGCCTTCGGCTAGAAACTTCTGGGAATGTGAACACCAGTAAATATTTTCTTTTTGGGGGATAGAAAATGTTCTTAAAAATCCAATGAAAATATGAATTCCTGTATCATTTGGCTTTTCAGACTTCTGTTAGAGTTCTTGTTGATGTCCTACAAAATAACTTTGTGTCCTATGTTTGGAAGTACTTGTTTAAAATCATGTTACTTGGACAGCTTTATCTTTAAACTTTTTTGCCCCAGAGAAAGGTTAGTATCTATGGGATGAGGACCAACCCTAGGCAAGGGCGAGCTTTCGCTAGGCTTCCAAAACTTGGAATGTTCTCTAAGTGGAAGTGAAAAGTCTTAGAATTTCAGCAGAGGTTACAGGGAGGCTCTTGGGTTACATCTCCTATGTTGTCCTTGGAGAAAGCAAATTGAAGTTAAGGGTAAGCTTGACTTGTTTCCCTAACTATGCCAGAGCTCATACTTAAATGCTTCATATCTCTGCTACAGTTCTCCTGTATGGAATTGAATTACTGCACTTTCATTACTTCAGTCAAAATTGTTGTTTGTTATCTAGAAGTAGGGGGGGGAAAAGCTAAACATAATGTTAAATGGTTGGTGTTACTGAGTAAAAATAAATACAGAATCTTTGTGATTTGTGGTTTGTTTTTGTTTTTTTTTCTTTCTAGCATGCTCAGAGTTTTCTCAGAGGTCCTGTGAAGAATGCTTAAAAAATGTTTCGGTAAGATTTTTAACATCCTTTTTATTTGATGAAAATTTGATGATTTTTCCACTTAATATCAAATAGGATTGTTAGGGCTTGTCTGGCTGTTTGGTGGGGGTTTGGTTTTGTTCTTAGTGGTGAATCTAGTCAAATGACCTGTCATAAGAGGAAGTCGAGATCAGTCAGTTCTATTATCTGTTGGTTTTTTAAATGGTAGTCAGCTGGTGTGCTGGTTCCCCTCTGTCACACTGGATGCCAGTGTGCTTTCACTTTGCCAGGGTTGCTCCATGATTTTTCACTCACGGTGTTCCTCTCCTTTGTCTGGAGAGGACAGACTCTGTAGAATCTGAGCTTCCAGTTTTGGCGTGTGCTCAGTGCTTCCGTAGTGTGACTGAGCAAGCTGATGTTGCTGCTGGGTTAGACTCATCCTCATTTTGCAAACAGCACTTAGGTAAATTTCCATCTTATGAAAGGGCTAGATAAACTGAATCTTATGTGGCTAAAACGCCTTGCATTTCTTGTACGCTGAATAGGAGAACTAGGAAATTAATGTAAATAAACTAGAAATGCCTTTCTCTGGAGATGCCCCCAGCAGTGCATTTAACTGAGGTAGACTGGATCAGTGCTTTGTAGGTGTTCAGACACGGCATCTCCACTGACTACATCAGACCATAAGTGTTCAAGACTGCCAGGCTAGGTCACCATTCTGGTAGCAAAGTGTTCAGACTTCCAAAGAGATTGCAATAAGGTAGACACTAAAACAATAGATTTCCCCCAGCCCCTATTCTGTCCCTTACTGGAAACCTTTTTAACTTCACAGTAAGGTTTGTGATAAGTATGTATGCAAAAGGTGTCTGTCTCTGCAGAGTAGAAGAAACTTCCACATCTGAAGTGAGAGATTGCCCTGAATTCTACTTCAGATGCCACTGAAAAGAAGTATTTCAGGAATCTAAGTTTCATAAGCTACTACAAAACTTTCTCACAAGGGAAAATTGAGAAATATCTGAACTTACCTGTTCCATCCTTTTTTATGCATCTCTTGGCTTTTTAAGGGAAAAAATAGTAATTGCCTTGTACTGATACAGTTACTGTGTGTTATCGGACCTGTATGTTTGTCATCAGAAGCATGGCATTGTGTAAAGAACTCTTCTTCAAAAGTATAAAGTAGGAAATGGAAAATATGGGTCATTAAAGATGTGCAGCCCTACCACTGGTGTGACTGTCACTTCAAATAAGTGCTGCTGCTGCAGATAGATGAGTGCAACCTGAGAGTTCTGTGTTCTCCTTGGGAGAGAAATAAATACTTTAGCTGTGTTTTTGTACTGAAGACACTAACAGAGTTATAGATACATCATTTTTGGAATGTCAAACCAGTGACTGATGGATGATTTAGGGCAGCTGCTTCAATAGCATCAGTGTTAACCTTGAAGAAAGGAGTTTAGACTTGATTCAGACAATTTGCACATACATTTTAAAGAAAAGGCTACAGAGGACATATTAGCATTTGTGTGAGCAATACAGAAGCAACACATTGCTGAATTACTTTGTTTACTTGCTTCAGTAGAAAAAAACACCCTGGTTTTCATACTGGTGATACTATAGATAGCAGATAAAAAGAAAAATTAAACATTTGATAAATAGATAAAAACAATTCCAAACAAACCATAATGTAGTAATTTACTGCAGTTAAATAGAATTCTAATTCAAAAGGCTTAAATTTTGTTTATCATAATTATAATTGTCTTGGTCTTTAGAACTGATGAATACTTATTTTCTCATGTTTTTATCAATAAGTCCTGAGTGGTGATTTTAGAGGTGTGCTGTTGGTGTAACATCTCATTCCTTACAATATGATACATTAAAAAATAAAAGATAAGGGGTTTGGTTAGAGCTGTTGAATCCTGAAACTCAGTGTGGTTACCTCAAAGAAATATTTACTGGTATAACTAGTAGATTACCAGGTGTATTGAAATTTGTGAACTCTATCTGGTAACAGATAATGTGTAAATACCTATTGATTAACATCTTGAGAGCTTTCCCTTTAACTCCATATGACTGTGTAAAACAAAATACATTAGCACAAGTACTAGTAAAAGATAAGACTACATTCTAGAATCTGTGTGCATGTGCAGAACCTCAGCATTCTGGAGTGTTTTCCAAAGTGTCATCTTCAGCTTCTGAGTAGTCTCCCAACATGCTTTTCCCCTCAGCTATTTATTTTTGTCATTTTCATCTTTGTCCTAATAACAAGTGTATGGAACCTAAGTTCTTGTGGAAAATGGATTTTAGGCAAGCTAAGCATTTAAAAAAAAAAAAAAAAGGACCTAACAGCTGCTATAGGAAATCATGATTAAGAAATACAGTCCATTTTTTTGAAGGAAAGGTGGGGATAACAGTCACTTGCATACATCCGATTATAGAGAAAGAAGCATTCATTTTGTGTTCATAGTTACTATCTTACCTCTTTTAATAGTGAGAGTATGTCCTTAAAATGAGTATGGACTGAATTAAATCGTATTGTACCTCATTATCCATGTGAGACTGCTAAAATAAAGTCAGTGATATCTATCAGAATGTGAACATGCTTGCTGGCATACTCTGTGGAGGATATGATTGACATCCAAACAGAATATCTTCTGTCTTCAATTTTTAGGTTATGTAGATGAGTGTTGAAGTTAAGGTTATCACCCTTGAGTATTTAGGCTTTTTTTTTTCTGACTTGATTTTGACAATTAGTTCAATTTTTAGAATTGGGAATGATTCGATTGAAATATTTTTTTTTTCCTTTAGCCTCTGCACCAATCAGTAGCTGTATCAGATACTGCCTTTTGGGCTACTCATGGTTTTAGTGGTTAGATGCAGTAGCAGTAGATAAGAGGATGCAGTCAGCCTTTCTGTATTTGTAGTTGTCACCAGCATTATAGAATCATTCAGGTTAGAAGAGACCTCATGAGCTGTGTAGTCCGGCCTCCTACTCAAAACAGGCTCAATGTTACATTTGAACAAAGTTTAACAATGACTTTTAGTCTGCCCCTTCATAGTCATTATTTTAGAACTGTTAATTCTTATTAAATAATTGATCCAACAAAAATAAGCATGTTCTTATCTAACATCCTTGATTAAAATGAAAACCTAGGAGGGCTGGTTTTTTGCAAAGATTATTCTACATTCTTAATTATTTCTGTTGATGTGTCTTTGTGGGTATGTTTGACTTGTACAGTCTACCAGCTACAAAATATGAATGTATTTTTCTTGTCTCTTCACTCTTTTCAAGAGAGCAGTATCTACTACAAAACAGTTTCCTTTGTATTTAACGTTTTCTATCCCTTTAGAGCAAGATAACAGACTTTATGCAATTGAGGATGTAAAACAGCTCATCCAGGAACTATTCTTTATCTAACAGTACTATCAAGAACATCTCTATTTCTATAATGAATCCTGAAACACCCTGTTCTGTCAAGGATTTTTTTTTAATGTTATCCACAGCTTCTTCACTGGCAGAGTTGTATGGTAAAGGAATTTTGAAGGAGCATTTACTTTAACAGACAAAACCCAAACCTTATGCTTGATGCTTAGTGGTGGCATAAAAAGCAGAAATGTTGTGCTGGTATTGTAACTATAATACATGTAAGAAAGTCTAAATTTAAAAAATACCCAGATATGTAAGTGTGCACAAGTAAGGTACCCAGTGTACTTTGCGATACAGGTTGGATAAGGCTTTATCTTCTACTACCTTGCTGCAAAATCTCCTGTAGAATTGTAAGGATTCTTTGTTTTCTTTCTGTTGATAGTCACGATACAGGGCTGAAGTAAGATTGTAGGTGTATTTCTATTCTTTAAAGTTACCAGGTGTGTTAAGATTATGAACAGTTGGCTTCCTGTTTTTGTATTTCTTGTTAATTTCAGTAATTCTAAACCCAAAGCCACTTTATCATCAGGTATCCGAAGTACCTCAATATGTTCCCAAATGTTTTCAGGCTAGTGTAAATGTTTATTACCTGTAAGTACAAAATATACTTACTCACGATTCAGTTTGGGCTTACTTAGGAATTGTACCAGGACTTCTGTAGGTTTTACACTACAAAACACTTTCAATATATCTGTACAGTATTGTATTCATTTAAGAATTCTGTGTGGACAGGAGCACTAAATTGTAAACTGTTTTTGAAGATCAGTAATTTGGCTTTTTTGTTTCTTTTTCACAGTGCCTTTGGTGTTACACAAACAACACTTGTATTGATTACCCTGTAAGAAGCATTCTTCCACCGTCTTCATTATGTTCCCTTTCAAATGCTCGATGGGGAGTTTGCTGGAGTAGGTACTAATTCTGCTTTTGCTGTAGAGAATTATTTATGAGTATGATTAAAGTAAGACTACAGTTTACTAGAGCTATTTCCTGGTGATTTATTCGGAGGGGTCAGGGGAGGGGGCAGTGGTTATGATTATGATCTCTAATCTTCTGGGCTTACAGTTATTGTTAAGGGTCCTTTGTGAACAACCAGTGTAGTTATGCTGATCCAGTGGCTTTAAAACATCTATGTAGTGAAGTTCTGTTGACAGTAAAGTCTAGACTGGGAACCAGTGATGTTGGAATATTCAGAGTGTTTTATGTACATAGTCAGGATTCACCTGTTTCTTAAACCATACTTCTGAGGTACAAAGAAATAAGGTAGTTTACCTCTTGACAAATGGTGCCCATTCTTACCTTTCTAAAACTTCTTAAAATGTTGAATGATATGCCTGGATCCACAATTTGTATAGTATAGTCCAGTGGCAGCAGTGAACCAATACCACAGGAATGGAGCCACCCAAATATTTTTGCTTAAACAACTGAAAAAAAAAATGGTCTATGGGTGCTGAAGGCAACACAGTTAAGGTTAAAAAGGAAGCTGCTGTGTGCTGCTGTAGATTGCAGTACTGCATCATTTAATTGTTCTTAGATTTCTTTTTGCTTTGCATGTTGCATTACAAAATAGTACAGTGCATGTGGTGCCGTTGGGGTGAAGTCTTTAGAGCTATTTCTGCAACACTCTATGTACAGATCTGAAGTCAAACTAGACTGGAACAGAAAATAAATAAGATATCGGTCATATGAAATGACAGCTTCAGTCCAGCAAGGCAAAGGCTTGCTGCTTTCCCTGTATTTGTTTGTGAACACCAGGAGGCTAAAGGACGAACAAGTGGGGATGAGCTATCCCTGGCTGTTAGCTGAGAATTAGAAGAAAGTTAACACAGTGCAGTGAGATTAGTCTAAATTAGAGTAGCAATAGGTTTTTGCTATAAAAATGGAGTGTGCAAATTTCTGAACACTACCACTTCATATAAACTCTGCAAACAGAGGGACTAGATTGTAGAGTACAGGAGAACTTTATAAATTCTTTAGTTCTTAGCTGAAGGGCTCTGTGCTTTGTTTTTTGAGAGAAAGCATTTATGCTTAGGCTTTTGTAGATTTTAGAGCTATAGAAGGTATGTAATTTCACTGAGAAAGCTTTTTTTTTTTTTTTTTTTGGAAATCGGGCTTTCAGTATTAGTAAATGCTGGTACTATGAAATGTTTAGCAGACTTTTTCTGGAAGTGTGGGGATTTGACTGCTGCTAACAGCTAAGTGCCCACACAGCTGGTTACTCCCCTCCTCCCTTGGCCCCAGCAGGATGGGGAAAGAACATAGAACAACTCATGGATTGAGAGAAAGACAGTTTAGTATGTGAAGGAAAAAGGAGGAGAGGAAAAAACCAAAACAAACAACCAAAAAAAGACCAAGTAAAGGAAATGGCTTACCATTGCCCACAGATGCCCATCCAGTTCCTAAACAATAGTCACTTTGGAAGCCAGATAGCCCCTCCACTTACTTTTTCCTTTACCTTGGGTTTTATTGCTGATTATGGCATCATATGGTGTGGAATACCCCCTTGGTCAGTTTGGGTCAGCTATTCTGGTACTTTCCCCTCCTGACTTCTTCAGTCTCTTACCTACCTCCAGCCCTATTCTCTGGGAGGAATGGAGTGAAGGGGGGGAAAGAAAATCTTGATGCTCTTCAAGATGGTGAAAACATGGGTGTGTGATCAGCACTGTTTTAGCCAGAAGTGCAAAACATGGCATCATACCAGCTGCTATGAAGAACGCTAACTTTCAGCCACACGCAGCACAGAAATGCATGTCCTTTTGCAAAGCAGTGGTTACTGGTATCTAAGGGTGTTCTTGGCAGTTTACTCCTGCTATAGAAATGGCTTCTACCTTGGGTGCTGTTTCTTTCTAGATGGAATGTCGCTTAAACACAGAATTAAAACTTTGTAATGGAGCACGCTCAGCAAAAAAAGTAAAAGTGGGAAAAGAATAAAGAACCCAATCGTAAAAAAACCCAAAAACCCCCAGATATGCATCACTGTAATAGATTATTTTTTTTTACAAATTATATGCAGCAGCATGCCATGAGAATATATAGTCTTACTGAGACTGTCCCCTTCAGACACAGCAAGAAAATTAATTACCTTGTGAGCATGGTGATGTTTTTTTCTTTTTGTGAATAAAATGAAGAGATGACTGTTGCTGAAAATGAAGGTGAATGTTGTAGCTCTCAAAGTCAAAAACAAATGACTGGCTCCCAGTTACAATTTTATATGGAATAAGATATGTTGACAGATTATTAAGCAGCAGTGAAGAAAAAAGAACACTGTAGAAGCAATGTAATACAAAGTATTGGTTTTCATGAATAGTCAGCAAATAAAATACTGGAGACAGAAATGCAGACTGAAAACTGACAGTCTTTCTGCACTTTAATAGGTTCAAAATATATTCTTTTGCTTCAATTAAATAGTATACTTTAAAATGGAGATTAAAACAATTTTTTGTTTTTACTTCACTGAATGGAGTATATTTAATTCCTTGGAACCTGCAGGGAAGTAACAGAGTGAGGAATGTGGTATAGTGAAACATGTTACTTTGAGAATTTACATGTTCAGAATATACTTTTGTATTGTAAGTAGAAACTGTATATTAATCTGTATTATAAACTGTACCAAGTAAGTTATAACACAGAAGCAAAAATATTTGCTGGGATTTAATCTTTGGCAAGATCTGTGAAGGATATTCCTTGGCCAGACATGAGTTGGTGAGACCTGTAGAAAAGTAATGGGCTCTTTGGTTTGTGCATGCGATTAGAGAGGGCGGACCCTCTGAACTTCACTTTCTAAATTTGATTCTTACCACTAGTACCCTGAAGCAGTAAAAAGTGTATGTGCAGGTACTTTGTATTATTACAGCAGCATGAAGCTGATGAATCTGGTAAGAGTTCAGAGGGATTTATGTGGGAGAAGACAGGAGAGACAGCTTCCCTGCCCCCTCACCCCATCATGCTTTAAAATAGACAGTGTGGGGAGAGGTGTTTAGTTCTCATTATCACTGTTGTAACAACTTCCTTGATTTCATTTTGCCCTTTACAGAACTCCTCAAAGTTGCATCTAGCTTTGCTTATGTCATCCCACTTTGCTTTCTTCTTGGGCCTCAATTTTATTTTTTTTTTCCCCCCCTAGGACATCAGGTTTCTGATTCCTTTTTTATGAATGCAGTCCTGTCCTGGTTTAGACCAGCTATAGTTGTTACAGTGTATGCTTTTAAAATAATACTCCCCTCCCCATTTGTTAATCGTTGGACGTAGATGATGACTTAGGAAGTTTTATGGGGAGTTTTATATTTGCTTTTTCAAATCCTCTGACGTTTTCATCTTACTTCATTTTGCTCTTTCTCTGCTACATGTGATGTGTGTACACTGTTGCTGAATCTATGTGACTTTTGTTCATGCTGTACATTGGCTAAAAACAGAGAACAGAACTGTGGAATCACACCAGTAGATAACATCAAATATTACAGGGTGACTTTTAATAATTTGGTATATGTAAAGAGTAACTTTACGTAATATCTGTTCAGTGTAGATTATGCATAGCAGCAAAAATCAAATGTGATACGGTGAGTTTAAACTGGGGTAGTTGCACAGAATTGTGTGTTTGGGTTTTTTGTGCATACAGAGATGAAAAACTGCTTGGGAAGGAGGGGAATAATTATCAGAAAAAAAAATGTTAATACTGGAGTCTAACAAATTGAATATATTCATATTTTTCAGTAAACTTTGAGGCTTTGATTATTGCCATAGCTGTTGTAGCTGGACTCATTCTGGTGTCTGTAGCAGTCTGTTGCTGTTACTGCTGTTACTGCAGAAGGCGTTCCAGGAGGTAAATACGTCTGTTTGTTTCCTGTACTAACTTTGAGTGCTGGTGTTCCCTACCTACCTACAATTTTTACTCTCCACTATACTAAGAATCTTTTCATTTGGAAGCAATTTTGGTCACTTTGCTTTATTTGTTTGAGACATAACAGAAAGAGGTGATTAGTGATGGTACTATGACCCTGGAAATTATGCTGGAATGACACTGAAGTGATGTTATGATACCATCACAGATGTGCTCTTTAAGCTATTGCTTTACCCTTCTACATTTTACACTTCCTTATTAAGAGTGGACATGAAATATTTCATGAAATAAATACTTGCTTTTTGTGATAACAGAACAAATAATTTCATTCAAGGCAAGCTCATGTTACAGCAAAAAGGGACCAGGTGGGTAACGAGTAACTGCGCAAGTGTTCTACAGCACTTGGTGTCCATGCTTCAGAGTTTGCCCTAGGATCTGTCAGCAGACAGTGTCTAAGTGATTAGCTGCCTTTGCCAAGTCCACAAAATCTAAATGTAAGATGATGTTTTTTTGCTCTAAGTTATTAAAAGTGGCTTACTTTCAAGTAAAGTAATACTGAAAAACTTAAATGTTCTTTAGATCTTGCAGAAGTAAGCCAGTAATGGCAAAGTTTTACAAGTCCTCCAACTGGTGAATATCCTTCAAAGGGAGGGAAATAGTTGATGAGGAGCTGAAAAAAGTGAGTCAGTCCTGCCATGTGAAGTGATCAGTGTTTATTCCTTAATGACATACCCGGAAAGCCCTGTTTATTGGGACACCACAATATGCTTCCTTCTATCGCTGAAGTTTTAGAGTCTGGGTTTCTGGGCAGTGTAGTTTCAGCTAGCACTGTTCTTTTTGTCCTTCAGTGCTTGTGTACACAAAATGTGGACCTTACTTCTTGATCTGAAATACTTTCTGTACTGTTTCAAAGACCTGTGATTAATTGTTCTTGTTTGATGGTTTTTTAAAGAGTTTCCACAGCTGTACAGTGTTTAGTGCTGACCTTCAAGCCAGAGAAATATGGTCCATCTGTGGCTTTAAGAAAGGAGAAAATAATTGTAACATTTCATTCCCTTCTCTCTTCCCTGAGGAAGATGCATGCACCTGTTTTGCTGGTAGATTGGTCTACCAAATCTGTCTCAGTGCAAAAATTGATAACACTTTAGCCCTGTGCTGATAAGCCCTGAAGCCATATAGAACTGTTTTAGATTTTACATAAGATCTGCCAATGTCCTCTGCAGAAGAACTGAGCTAGTCCCCTGTGGCTGACATGCCAACAAATAAAGCTTGATTCCTGTGAAAGAGAGATTTGTGCCAGACTTCAGTTTTAGTAGCTAAGTTGTCAATCAGTACTGTAACATCTAATTCTAAAAATAGAGGTTTAGTTGAAAGTCATCTTATGCCAGGACTCCAAAGGTGTCAAGCTTAATCTTCTGACGCTTAGAGGATTTAAAGGTCTTGTCAGAGTGGGGTCCAGCTTATTTCAGGATGTATTATTACACTGAAGCCTGATATATTACTGGCTTTAAAACCACTGATTCTCAGCAGGAATTCTTTTGCTCAGTTTCCTTGGTTTTGGGGATTCCTTTTCCACAAAAGAAGCTTTGTTTTTTAATGAATTGGAAGAAGGAAAAATTGTAGAAATGCTGTATTAATCTGTTTTACTGACTCTAGATGTATTGTCTCAGATCTTGGGTCTAACCTTGCTTTGCAGAAGCATCAGCATTTCTTCTAGGTGTTGGGTTTTTTTTTTCAGCTGTGGGGTTTCCGTGTTTAAGAAGCCATCGCTTATCTTTTCCTTGAACATGGAGAGTACTTAGGTGCATTAATCCCCACAACAGTAAAATAGCTGGCTTACCAGAGTCCATCCCTACCACAGGAATCCTATAACTGTTGGTGTGTTGTTTCAGTTCATTATTTTTTAAATCTTGTATTTGGACTTTTAAGAGTCTGGTTCCATGTACTTCAGGTATAACTATTCATGAAACTATGCTAAATAGACTGTCTGACTTCTTTAGTTTAACAACTACTTTTAAATTTGTATAATTTCAGACTTTCTGAATTTTGAAGCAAAACTCAATTGCTTCAAAGTGTCTAGAAACCAGAAGATATGTAAATTTTTTTAACTGTAGGGAAGAAATATATTTTACGAATCCTGTACCAGCGTTTTATTTATTTGATGGTTTTATATTTTGCAACACCAGTGCGAAGTGAGACTATTTGCAGAGTTACAATACACAGAGGTCTCTAATAAAGTAGTTTTGCAGAAGGGTCCCCAAGAATGGGAGCTTCTGATTTTCCTGGACAGGCTAACATGGGGAATTGACTGGTTTTACAGAAGGGTCTAGTGTTGTTTCCCGATAAAGGTGAGCTGTTCCATGTGTTTCCTGCTGCTAAAAGTCCCCAAGATTTTTCTGGGTTTTGTATGTGGAAGCAGAGGAACTAGAAGATTTGTATGTGAAACATTACATGGATTCTGAATTATTGGCTTTTAGTTAAATGACTAAGATATTCAGAGACTCATGGACTGATTGAGCAGATGGAAAATTCCAGTTCAGATTTACAATTCTGACACCAGAACTGGTAAAACATTTGACGTGCTGTAATTCACCACTGGATGTCACTCTTGCTTAACTTGTATGTTGGTTGCTGCAGATGTGTGGTACTACAACTGTTATTTCTCTGTTAGCAGGTGTGTTATATTGTAAATATTCATATCAAACATCTTCAGATAGTGCATTCAGTTTTGAAAAATGATTAGCAGCTGGGGAAGCATGGCAGGTGTCCATTCACTAATCCTGAAGAATTGTCATTAATTCGGTCAGGAAAAACCCCAGATAAATAAAGAGTTTGGCATTTGCTTTAGAGTTCTGTAATTCTTACATGGTCTATCTAATGGTTAAGTGAAGCTGAGCTTTCTCCAAGGCAGGTCACAGAGCTTAAGTGCTTGCATTCAGTAGGGCATATCTGCACATGCACAGTTCAGATGTATTGTGTAGGCTCAGTATTTCCCAGAATCACACAGTTGATGCACTCGGGTAAATCCTTGCTTGTTCTGGAACAGGGAAGACAGCTGCCAAGATAGTTCACACTGACTGCTTTCCTGGGGGCAGCTTGAGATTGGATAGTGATGGTAGCTGAAAAAAATAAATTGCTCTGACATCAAAGACTTAAGACCATCAATCTTCTTCCAGGGGGCAACAATGGACTTAAGTGTACATGTGTAGTACACTTACTCTAAAATGGGTGTGACACGTGGGGAAAATGGCAGGTAGGAGTCCTGCTTCTGAAACGATCTGCAGCGTGTTCCTAAGAGGCTCTAAATTGTCCCGTGGAGTCTGAAGGGCACATTACTACAGTGAGTGAAGCATTTGGGTATTATAAAATGTGAAAGGATAATTCTATGAAGTTGTCAATTATACTTAGCGATGAAATTTTATATGGCTGTGAAGAGGTATCTCAGGTCAGACTATAAATCCTTTTTGAAAATAAGTCATACAACCAAACAGTGATTGCCTAGCAGCGAAAGTACTTTTTCTTCGCTTATGCTTTCTTTCCTTC
This sequence comes from Falco peregrinus, assembly GCF_023634155.1. Taxonomy (NCBI): domain Eukaryota; kingdom Metazoa; phylum Chordata; class Aves; order Falconiformes; family Falconidae; genus Falco; species Falco peregrinus. Next base: position 40,090,475 of record NC_073725.1, on the reverse strand, counting down.
CTGTTTTTTTTTTTTTTTTAAGTAAGCCAGATGAAGAGGAAGAATGGCTAGCTAGAAAGAAAGAGGAACGAAGACTACAGTCTCTTCAGAGGTAAGTCTTGACAGCTTGATAATGTAGCTGTACACTTTGTGGTGATAAAGGAGTATTCTGCACTTTGAAGGAGTATGTGGGTACTAAACAAAGAGGCATTGTGAGGTTAGGCATGACAGTGTCAGGTTTTTACAATGCTTACTGTGCAATTTGTGAACCTGATTAGGAGCCTGTATTTCCATAAGTGATCAAAGAGTGAACAGGTGGTTGCTCACTGTGGCAGGTACTAGGAGTGTTCTGTGCCAGCCAAGAGCAAACAGGAGGGATGTGTCTGAAGTCTTGCTTAGTCTGTCCTAGACTACTCTTGTCTGTGGCATGAGTTAATGCCTAAGTGAGGCTGGGATTCAGGGGTAAAAACCACTCCTTGGATTCATTTGGTAACTGGTTCTTTTCCTTTTGAAATCTGGCTTGCAAAGGTAGAGAAGTTGATAGTGAGGTACCTATCAGACATTTTTTGGAAATAGAAAACTTTGGCTCAGATCTCACTTTAGACTACTTATTTCCACTTTTCCATCCTTTCTGTTAAAGCTATAGCACAGTGTAGAAAGAAGTGCTGGAATCGGCAGCGATACAGTGTTTCTCGGTGAGAACAGTATTCCTTGAGATGTAGTTTTATAGCTTAGCTCTCTAGTGATTCTTCATAGCTTTTACATTATTCTTTAGAGAAAAAAATTTTGTAGGTAGGACTATGATACCTGGTACAAGCCCAGTTGTACCTTTTGAATCAGGCTTCCTTTCGTGGTCTTTACGGAGATCAGTTGTGGATTAGCTTCAGCAAGGCAAGAAGAGAGTCCTAGCCAAACTGATGCTAGCTTAGAGCTCTCTGGTGTGGGTTTGAATCCCCACAGACTGACAAGGAAATTGACCTTGGATTTGCCGCTTCCTGGTTATGTTCTGTAAATACTTGGCTGCCAAGTAACAGGTGGGCACCTTCACTGCCTTGCCAGTGCCTGCTGTTTTCTCCTGAAGACAGATTGTTCATAGTGTGAGCAGGGACTGCAGGGAGCAAGGCATGCTTCCAGATGAGATCCCTTGTGGAGCTTTTGCATGAAGACATTAAGTTTCCTTCTTAAAAATGTGCGTTAAGAAGACAGGGCAGGTAGGCAAACGTGCTTGGTTTGCTCAAACTTGTTATGTTTCTGACTGAGCACAAAAGTGGGAGCCAATAAGGATCTCTTACAGATGTAGTGACTGTCACTCATGTCTTGACTGACAGGAGGTGGCAGAGTCTCTCATCTTTACTCCATGTAAATCTGTGATTTGGTTCTGAACTGCCAGGTTATACAAGCAAATACAGCAGTTGTTTGCCCTGCATCTGACAGCGGTTATGGCTTTGACGTAGGCACTGTGATGTTAGGAAGCAGAATAGATTCTTTTGTAATGGGTTAAATTGATATGTCCTTAACCCTGTACAAAATTCCTAAACTTCTTGGCAAGAGAAGGAATTAGAATAGGATACAATGGGGACATTTAACAAAGAATTTTTCAGAGCTTCACTTAGTTTGAAGCTTGAATGATTAGTTTTGGTTTTGTAATTTTTACTTACTTTGGTTTTAAAAGCTGTTATGTGCTGGCAGTTTAATATATCTATTTCAGTTTTCTGGTAGCTGTGTAATAGTTTGGTAGCACTTAAACTTACCCAATTGTTTTTGTTTCCCACAAATTCTGTTTTTAACAGTACAGACATACTGCTGCAGTAATGTATATTCTGTATTTGTACTTGTTCAGGAAAGCATAAGCTTAAAAGTAACTTTTTGCAGAGGGAAGATGAGATTTATATATCTCAGTGTAGTTGAAGTAAAATTGCTGTTTTGAAAAGATGTATATTTAAGTGTATTGGTGCTACTAAAATCCTTTAGATTTTGTGTAAAGACATTCTACTTCTGATGTAACTGTGAGCTGCAGATGCAAAGAACATACTCTACGTCTCTTTCATGGCCAAAGCACAACATTCCATAGCTCTATGCTATGCCAGATTTGTTTTGCAGAAAGCTATTCACATTTCTGTGAGGTTTTTTGAGGGCTTTCTATTATGTTGGATGAGTTCAGTGAACAGTCTCAGCCTGTGTCTATAAGATTGCTGGGATCCACAGGATGCAAGGATAACATGAATCCAGGGATGGGAGAAAAGCAAAGAAAGCATTTATTTGGGGACAGAGTAGAAGGCGGTTACTTCCCCTTTCACCGTTTCAAGGTACATTCAGACTTTATTCAAGAACAGAGTAGATGAGAATGTTTTCATAAACATCTTAATCTGTGAGCTGGAAGTGTTATGCTTGAATGTGCACAGAAAGGCAAGAAGTAGGTGGCCAGTTCAGGAAGTGTACTCGAGCATAGTTGTACCACGCAGTTATCGGATAAGTGATGTTGAAGACTTGCAGTGGATCAGAAAAAAGGGCAGTTTTTCACCTGTTAACCCACTTCTAACTAGTCACGGCGCAACAGGCAGAGTGCTGGTGAGAAGGTGATGTTTCTCCTTAGTGCTTTTGTTCCCTTCTAAAGAGAGGGGGTTCTGTGAGGAATATCAAATCTTCTATGCCAAAACAATGTGCCTTGTGGTGAAATATACACGCTACATTGTTCAGGTAAATAACACTTACCTATGTTTATTATAAATCAAAGGCTTATGACCGGGTGCATAGGAGATGATTGCATACCATAACCTTTCCACTGTGATTTGTGTATTAACTTTAAATTCTTGGTACAGTTAATCTGTAGGAAGTCCAGAAGATACTTCTGTAGTGTAGGGTTTGCTGTGCACGCACAGAGCGTGGTGTTGCACCGGGCAATTAGCAATGCAGAGCTAAGACCAACACTGTTCCTGAATTAGGTGTAGGAGCAAGGATCACTGGGAGCAGACTGCTCTGTCAAGAGTGATTGCTGCAGCCTTAGAGCAAGCAGCCCTCTTTTCTAGCCTGTCTCAGGAATGTGTCTGTGAAACAGAGAAACTGTTCTAATGGCAGGAGAGAGCTTAGCAGCAGCTCTGGCGTGTTTCCCGTGTTCTGAACATGCGTGCTTGTTGTGTGTGTGACTGGGGGATTTTGGAAAAACAGGAGGAGTAGGTCACTTGCAGCAACCAGAGCACCTCGCCCTACCTACTGCTTGCTTCCTGTAAGCCCTTAGGAGGATGAATTGCTAACAGTAGTCTGTCGAACAGATTAGTAGCCTCAAGCCACTTCTGACCAGCAAACTGCAGAGGAAAACGCTGTATTGTACTGTGTGGTCTTTCCTTTCTACAACCTGTGAAGTTCTTTACATAGTTTCTGGAAACAGTTGGATAGATACTCAAACAAATAGCATGGGAGGAAAATAGGCACAGCACTGACCTTGTGTCGGTCTGTTACGGGTTTTTTTCCAGTCGTATTTTTTTCTGTGGGATACAGCTATGTTATATACAGCTGTTAAGATCACTTGGCAAAAGAGAACAGGACTAGCGGGAGCTTCATTTCATGATTCCATTAGTGAATGGTAAAAACAAATAAGGAGGCCCAAGCTGCACAGTGTGTTACTCTTAGTATTTTTTGCAAGCTTCAAGACAATTGCAGCACTGGTATTTTTTCTGGCTTTTCAGGTATACAGTAAAAGTCTGCTTTGTAAGTTTATAATGTGTTTGTGTTAAAATTCAGTTTACTACAGACACTTAGGAAGTGTCTTTTTGGAATAGCTAGGTGGCTCTTAGAGTGAAGAGTGAGGGTAATGACATTGGCCCTCTTGCTTGTCTTCACAAGCATGAAACTAGTTGTCACTTCTGTGAGAAGGCTAAAAATCACTGGTTTGCACCTAGAGTGAGGGACGGGAGGAGAAGGAAACCTGGAATTCAGTTTTTGACTAATACTGAAGGAAAACAGGTATCTTATTGCATAGCTTTAGTCCTTTGTTTGACTTCATGTCAGCTCTAACAAGAAGAATAATTAAGTGTAGTGTCAAGTAGTGAGTCTCTTTCTGTACCCCCTTAATTATTTACAGCTGCAAATACATGACGCATTTATATGTTAGATTTATATAACTTAAACCATGATTTGTATGTTAGGAGTTTATAAACAATGAAAAGCAATGAGATCTTGAATGATGTAAACTGCCAAGTATAACTTGGTAGCATACTGGTAAGGGAGAACAGGGAGGGGGCGTGCCAAGAAAGAAAAGATTGAAGTTCATTTGTGAAGAACCAAGTATGGAAAATTATGTGAACTGTTAGTATTAGGAAAAATACTTTCTCAGCCTACAGCAGTGGGGACAACTTGCATGAAGAGCCAAGAATTCAGTATACAGAAGATGAAGTAATAACAGTAGTATTAAGAAACAGAACCAACTCAGAAGACTGTAAAGTGGCTTCAGTTGATCATGATGTAAGGTGTGAACAGTGCAGTAAGCCACCTCTGGGTGGCTGATTCAGTGACTGCCTGTTCAGAATTGCATCTGATTCTTTTCAGTTGATGTATACCTAAACCTTATATACTGTGCAGGGATTTAGTCATGAGTGATATGGTATAGTCGTGCCTGCCTGTCAAAGTTTGAATGTTTCACAAATATTAATGGTTTTACTCTTCAAACTCAAACAATGTAAGTATTTCAGATGTTTGGTAGTTTTGTTTTGAATAGCCTAGGGAACTATCCTAAAGTGTTGCTAATATTTTAAAGCCTACACAGCCTAATTTCCCACCCCCTCCTTACCCTTCTTTTGCAGATATTTAGTGCTTTCTGTGTTCAGGGCAGATTCAGACTGTCTGCTGAAGTATTCGGATTTCAGTTGAAACTGCAGCAGTGTGTCTCCATTATTTCACACAGAGCATGCACACCAGTGAATAACATGCCATTAGTACCACCACTAAAAAACCTGTTTTGAGGTCACATGATACCACATGGAAACTAAACAGAAATAAGGTCTGATTTTATACAGGAGAAGGCTGCTTTAAGCAGAATCTCTCTATTCTCTTCCTGAGATTCCTTGCCTTATGTAATGTTGTCGTCTTGCGCAACACAGAAAACAAGAATACTGTGGTCAGGTTACCCTCAGTAGGTAAGCTTGACTAGTTGTCTTCCTGTTCTCCAGCTTCTCATTCCTGACTTCCTTCATCTACATGAACTCCAATTCATCATTCTGATTCCCCAGTTCCTCTTCCTCCTGCGGTTTGGCCAGGTTGCTTTGTTTTCTGTGCTGCCTGGGCTTAATAGTGAAAGGGAATGTAAGGGAGGTGGGTATCTCGGGGAAATAGTAGTGGAGGGTTTTGAGTCTGTCTTGTTTGGGGTTTTTTTAATCATGCTTTTATCTGCATGCTTTCCAGAAGTGCAGTTGCAGGGAAAGGCCAGTTCAGCCCTTTATCCTGTAGGAAGCAGATAATTGCTTCTGAGGACACACAGGATCTGATTAGCAGTAGAATTGTTTGGAGATGGAATATGCATAGGGCAGATGGGATCTTTGCTGAATTAAGCTGTCGGTGCTTAGCAGCTTTCTGCTGAATATGTGCAAATTAGAATTGGGTAAAAGTCACAATTTGTCTAGCTGGGCTGAATTTTGATAGGGGCAACAAACACTTGGGTTTTTTTCTGAGGAACATTGTTTTGCCAAACTTTATCCTTTCATCAAAATCTATAGATCCTGGATCATCTTAGTGAAACAGTTGTGTGGGAACTTTTTGTTTGCTTTTAAACTAAGCAAAATAGATGCTCCCTTTGAAGTACAGGAGAACTATCTGAGGAATGATGGAATGATTTCCATTTAAACTTCCTTCATTTTTTTTCCTCCCTTAACCTTTGAAAAGGGGAGAGGATGAAGGGGAAGAAGAAACTGGCTGATCAGACACTTGGTTTACGTGAATAATTTGTTTGGCAATATTAGATAGTCTTGAAAACTGACTTATAATTAGATGACATAGAGGCATTCAATTTTCATATAGCACATTATTTTATTCTCTGCATGGATACCATGCTAGATCTTAGAAGTTAGTAGTTTTCACTTATACTTGCTGTACTGGTTAAACAAAGAAGTAATATGTTGAATTAGGATTCTGAAACACACTGCATTAATAGCTAAATTTTACAGTTATGCTCCTTGCTGGGAAAACAGAGAATCTTCCAATATTGTGCCTTGCTTGTTATGTATAGATGAATACCTCTGTGTGTATGTGTACATATATATGTGGATGCATTACTTCAAAGAAAATACTGGTGTTTTCTGTATATGCTTGCAAATAAATCTTATTTTGACATTATTGATTAGTGAAAAGTTATAGGGAATCTTAAAGATACACATTTTATCTATATTCACTTTATGTAACTGAAAGTGATTTTTTTGAGATTAGTCATTTCATACTAATTTCAAAAAATGCTGTTGTCTCTTTCAGATGTAATTACATTTTGCTTACAGCTCAAAACAGTAATTTGTATTCTGATACCTTTATTTGTTCCAGGAAACATGAAAGAAAACTGAAGCATGATGAAATACGTAAGAAGTATGGTATGTGGTAATCTTGTTTTGATATTCAGTACCTAAATTGATTCCTTTTTCCTAATTATTATTAAAATTCACAGCAGAAACAAGCTGCTTTATGAGCAGCAGAAGTAATCAAGTGCAGTTCCCTACTGATGCATGTCTTCTGTCACCTGAACACCTGATCCCGTCACTGTCATGCTCCTGTTCTCTTCCTGCACTGACTCTCACACTGGGCGAGAGAAAATACGCGGGATGGGGTGTTTGCTTGGGGTGGGCACTTATATATTGATTAAAATATATTTCTTTTTCTTCTTAAGTGAGAGTACTGATTTTGGGGAGTTGGTTTGTTCTTGAATGTGATAAACTAATCTAGTTGAAATTGGCTAGCAGACTCATGGTTATTAAAGGCGGATAGAAGATCATCAGCAAATAGCAAGCTTTTTAAATCTGTCTTAAAAAAGAAGGATGGAGGATGCAGCCTGATGTACAGATGAAATCTGTTGGTTTTTCTTTGGTTTTAAGTGGAGCTGTGGTCTAGGAGAAGAATATTGCAAGACCTGCTGTGTTGTATAGGAGGCCCTTATTATCTAGGCTTGTCAGTACTTGCATTTTTCATTTGATTTGTTCATAGGGTTAGTAATACTGTGTTATTCAGAGACAGTTATGCTAAAACTATGCTGCACTTTTTATTATGCAAATGACACTAATGTCAGAGAAGGTGATTCTAGGGGTCTGAACAGTCACTCAAAACTGTTAATTTTCATCCTCTTGTTAAACTGATTGGCAGAGTCTGGAATGCCTTCCTGAATCTGCAGCCTGCCCTTTGGCTCATGCAGCAGTGATACAGACAGTCTACAGGGAATCCTCTGCCTGGGGAACATCTGCAAAAATAGGCTCCTCTACTGGAATGGAGGAAAAGAAAACCACTGTGAAGCTTGAGCTGCAGGAGGAAGAATGTTGCAGAAACTAGAAGCGATATTTGTTAAACATCAGTCACAAGCTGTGGTAGTTTATAGTATAGGATAGTTGACCCTGTATATTCAGTTTTGAGAGGTTTGGGTGGTTGACAGCAGTAGTCCAGACTTTAAAAAACCAAGCGAAATCCAAAGAACAACACAAAACACCACACACTAGTTGAGTTTGTTCCTCCTTAGAGGAGACTGTAGGGTTAATCTCAACAAGTCTCAATCATTGGGATAGATCTGGTGAAGAACTTAAGAAAATGGCTATGTCTCCAAAACAATAGGTAGCACTCTGTACAGATACAGATAGAACTTTGGATGTCCTTGAGGCAGTGCAGCTAAGGAGCGAAAAAGGTCCTGAATTCGGTATAGCAGTTAATTTACCAAAGCGCTGTGTTGGGGTTAAGTGGTGTTTCAAAAGGCTGTGTGCAGTTACATTCTGCTTGTGAAACTAGTTCACTTGTTTCTGGATGGTCCTGTGTTTTAGTGAAGACAATTCTGTCTTCAGTGCTTAACTTTCAGATCTTAGCAGAATGCTTTGTTGAAGTACTTGAGTTCCTTGAAGAGTAAACTGTACAAGTCTGTGCCTCTGAATACCTACACCAAATTCAACAAATCTTGCTTGTAGCTATACTATGACATGAGAGCTTGTGTCATTTTTGCCGCCTTGAAGCTTGTTAGTCTATCAATGACTTGGAAACAAGTTCATACATTCATTGTGTTAATGGACAGTGTACCTTACAAAGAGTCAGGCATATTAATTTCTTCCTGCAGTTACGTTTTGCAATGCAGTTTACCTGCAAAAGATTGTAATTCAACTATAAAACTTAAATTTCAATAGCAAAGTTCTATATAAAATTTACTTGTTGACAGGTTTGCTTTATTGCATATACAATAATAATTTATATAATCAGATATATTTATTTGAGGCCTGGATTCTCAGAATTCATTTCTGTCCAAAACTCCTACATGAATAGTTGGCACATCCTGAAAGGATGTACCTAAGTGAGGAAAACTGAAGGACGATATATATAAATTCTGAAATCCCCAAATATTATTGCTGATGTATGTAACATATTCTGATAACATGCAGACAATGATAGTCAAAATAATTCAGTGGGACATAATAGATTAAATCTTGCTTTAGCCTTGGATTATCTGTCATCATTTCTCACTGTCTAGTAAATACGTATGTTAGCATATTAAGCATAATCTAATAAACTGCTGCAAATAATTACAGAGAAACTAGATTATTTTGCTCTTACGCACTGCAGAGAGGATTCTCAGTTAAGTAGACATGGACGAGTGGCAGAATGACAATGATTTTGTTAACCTGACTCTGTAGATTAAGATGAACATGCCTGAAATTTCAGTATTTGGTTGGCTTGAAGGGAATGCCTTTTCCCATTTCACCCACCAGCTTTCCTTACCCCATTTAAATGGTAATTACACATTTATAATGCATTGCAGGTGTCACTCTAGCCACAGTCCTTTGGGAGCATTGGAAGCAATAGAGAGCTTTAGCAACCAGGAATACACACTTTGAATTGTTTCTTTGTTGCACAATTTGATAGTATTTTTCAATTGCTCACATATATGAATGCAATGTGATTACACAAATTACATGTTGACTGTTAGAAAATTTTAAAGTAGAAATCAGAGTACTTCGCAGCTTGTGTAGTATACAAAGGAACTACAATTTAATTGCTGCTGCATTTGCTGCTATTGTATGCTCAATATAGCATTAGCGAGAAGCTGCTTTGTTATTTATTTCAGGATTTTGCTTGGTATTAGTGGAAGGATTCTTTCTCTCCATTTTTACAAAATTACTGCCTTTCATGGTTTTGGACTTCCACGCCACTTGCTTCGGTTCTGCAAAGGTTTTGATCAACTTATTTAAAGATATGTAATCCTATTGCCTTTATTTTATGTCAGGCGTTGATTTTTATATTCAGTATTTTGTTACAGTAAGTTTTTCTTCTGTTCAAGATATTTTGTCTTGACCTTCTTTAGTGTTCCAAATGCAAAGCAGGGAAACATTGTATCGCTATACAGTTAAAGCTATTTAGTTTGTTAAGAATAGGGTTGTTAATCTGGGGGTTAAAAATAAGGAGAAGTGTCATGAGGGGTGAAGACATGCAGCAAACTAGTTGAGGTTTTTTTGCAGCATATACAGTCTTTTGTAAATATTTCACTTGTTAATTCTATTTTTGGGCAGTACTGATATGTGATGAGAGTCAGATCTAAATTACTTGAGAAGCTGCATAGTTAGCATAGTATGTAATATAAATGAATCTGCTGGGAAGAGCTATTAATTTCTTACAGTTGTTTCATTTCCTACATATTAGGAGGACTCATTACTTCATACAAGCTGATGAAAGATACTTGACCACTGTACCTTTCAAAATTTTTTTAGTGTTTCTTAAATACTGCTGAGTAGGTCAAATATTAACCTCAGAATGCAGGTAAATAGAAGTAAGACGTTAAAATTTCTTGTAAGTGTTCAGTATGTCAATATTGAAGTTCAGCAGTAACATATAATGGACTTTATTGCAAACAAGACTCCTGAAGCTACAATCATCTAACTTTTCTGAACCTGTAAGTGTAAATTACAAGTTGGGTAGTCACTCTCATGTCAAATGGGAAACAGTTGAGAGAGCTCTCATGTCTGGTTGAAGGCAGCACATGAGCTGTAGTTGAACCAGACATGGTATCCAATTAGCATAGGCTTGTGGCTCCTCTTTGAGTGCCGCTGCTAGAAGCAGCTGTGGCAGCTGACAGGAGCTCTTTTGTCATGTGCCTTTTTTTTGTATGTGTGTCTGGATTGCTTTTTGTCCACTTACTGGAGCCTGATACAACTTCTTCAGTAAGAATTGGTGCGAGTGATGAGCTGCTGTCACCTTCCTCTCACTTGATATAATCTTACGATGTACTTAGAATGCTGAGGATAAAAGAAATTTAAACACTGGATGCAGATTTGAGAGCAAGGACTATTGGATATTGTAAAATCTGTGGTTATCCTCATTTGGAAGGAGGGCTTGCCATTTCTTCTGGAGTACCTTCTTTCCTGGGAGCTCAATTTCTGAAATTATGACCACTAATACTCACACTGGATTGACCCATAATTCTTAATGCCTGTTTAGTGCCAGTATTGTACAATAAAACAGATCAGAGAACTTGAAGTTACACATACTAATGCCTGATTGTGGGTAATTATACCTATTCAGTCCTAAATATAATCCAGTAAAATTAAAGCAGGAATGGCATCTGCAATAATGAGTAAAAGTGGCACATTCACGTGAAATATGAGGACTAGTTATCTAAAAGGGCTTTTGACTGAGTATTTTGGGGCAGGTGCAGATAAAAGTATATTTGTGCCTCAGAGTAGTACAGGAAAAGTTTATTGGGAACCTTACATCATCATCTGATTAATTTTAAATTGGCACTACTGATGTAGAGCATAGTTTCCATTGGATTTCAGCTGTTTAAGTGGTAAGAGAACAGTGTTTTTACTGTGCTGCTTTCAGACCTATGAAGTATCAGGTATGTATCTTGGATAAAATGTAAGAAAGGCGTAATAAGCACTTGCCAGGCTGTAGAGGGAGTAGCATGCAACCTAAGCTAATTTTGTCAGGGAATCTAGTACCACCTTTTGTCACTTCCGGAAAACTTTTTTACATTTGACGCCTTGATTTCTAAGTGGGACTTAATGAGTGCAGGGAGTTTGTGCAATGCTAATTGTAATAAAAATATGTTACTTCTAATTTTTATTACATATAAATATATGTAATCAAAATAATTTCTACTACTCTTGCTAATTTTCTGTAAATGTTGTGTAGATGTGTTTTGTATTTGGAAGGGGTAAAACACAAATAGTGCAAAAAATTTTGAGAATTGGACTACTCGGTTGTCTTTCAGGTAGCTAGATACATTAGGATCCATAGATCTAGCTGCCAAAGTATTAACTCTGGAGAAAGGGAGGCGGTGGGGGTGGTCTGGAAATAAAATAAATGTTTCTTCTCTGTATTTGGGTTGGGGTATTAACACAGGAATGTTATCTGAAGGCACTAAAGATTGAATAATAGGCCAAGGATAAGAGCTTTTTTTATAAGCTTTATATAGCTTGTCAGCTAGACTAATGGACACTAAAAATCCTTGTTTAAACACATGAAAGGTAAGATTAAAGTTTGAGAAGTAGTAACTGCTTTCTAGAAATTTAAAAATACAAAAAATTTCAAGGTCTCAAAACATTGTAGACAGGTAATTATTGACAATGCTGTCATTTAACCATATTCTTATTGCACAGATGTTCAAAAGATTATTTTTAAAAGCAGTTACAGAAAGGGGTAGTACTTTTGATGCAAGGTACTATACCAGGTAAACAAACTGTATTTGATGTTACCGGACTGAAGCTTTATGAATGTGACTGGCTTAATCCTTCTTTGACAAGTAAGGGCCGTTACATATGAGGGCTGGTTTTTGATTTTAACATTCTACAAATTGACTGCTTGTAATCTTGTAAATCTGAGGAGTTACAGGATTTCTCATATTTATTCCTTAATATTTGCTGTTCCCTATCAGGTAGGTAGGTAGTTGCAGCTACTGATACAATAATCAGCAGTAAGCAGTTGTGCTTCTTGATTGACATCTTAAAATAACCTGGCAGTTCAAAAGAAGTGCAACAACTGCAACGAAGTAGGCAATAGTATAGTTTGCGCTCAATGCCGCTAGCTTTTGACTTGCAGATAGAACACTGAATGGTCAACATCTGTGTGCAGGTGCACATGCAAAAGGTATGTATGGTATGAAAAGGTCTGAGAGGAGTTCTATAAGATTGGGCAGTGACAGGTGTAATCTTACACTTCCACTGTTGTGAATCTGAACATTTGGAATTGGGGTTGTTTGGTTTAGGTGCCTTCTGTCTCCAATGCCCTAAAGAAATGAGCTAGAGAAGAGTCTGGGCTTGCAGACATCAGTACAAAAATCTTGGTAGAACAGGTAGCAGTAGTGTTACTGTTCTTTCACAAAAGTCAGCCTCTGGACTCTTATGGGACTTCTTTATTTTCAGTATGCACATTTTCCTGGCTGAAATCTGGTGAAATAATTGCTGTGTGGAACAGCAATTGCTCAATGACTAATCCTTACAGAAGATGTTGGTTGGATGGCATATCCAAACACTCAGCATAATTGGATGGCTTTGCAGTGCTTTCAGTAACAGTATTCTGATAAAGTCATTAAAAAACTTCATGAAAACATACTGCAACCTGAATTAAGTGATGCTCTTGTTGTGGTCCCTGGAGGTTTTAGTGCATGTGGAAGTGATATTCGTTTGTTCTTGGATATCATTGTCCTATTGCAGAAATGCTGTAAGTGGCTGAATGTGACAGCTGGTAGTCTATAATTGAAGTAGAACTTAAGTCAAAGTAGCAGCATCTAACATTTTAAAAGGAGGATGATCTTACAGTGACTTGAATTTATGCACTGGCCAGTCTGAATCTGTTCTTCCTGAGCAATCTCTACACGTAGATTTTTGTAGAATTAACTGTCTCACAAATGGATTTTGTGGAGTATACCTCACAAATGAGAAATGTCTTTTCCATAGGAATTTTTTGCAGAGAAATGTTCTCCTCCTGCTAATGCACAAAATACCTGTTTGTGATTATAGTCTGAGAAATAAGAGTGCTTAAGAACACTTTAAATTTATTATTATACTTGAGAGTTTGGGTAATAGAGCAACTATGATAGGACAAGAATTGCCTTTTGGTTTTCTTATATGGAGTACCTATTACAGTAGGGTTGTCAACAACTCAAGATTTTTATGTAGTACTGGTAAGAAAATGATAAATGCAGTCCTGTTCTGTTTTACAGGTCTTCTCCAGGATTCCGATAATCCATACAGCAGATTTGAGAATGAATAAAGCTGAGCACCTTCCTGTATTCTGGAGTTCCAGCTCTAGTGGAAGATAGTTTGTTTTCATTTGCCCTTTGGGCTCTCTTGGTGTTTTGGTTTTTTTTCCCCAAAAGGTTTTTGATTCTTTTGCCTGGTTGTAAAACTAGGTGTGGATAAAGACTTCATGAAATGTATGTTTCTATCTTCAACCTATATAGAGCTAATTTTTTTATAAGTGCTTTTGAAATGTTTGCTGATATTTTTTTAAAGCAACATTAAATGTGAAAAATACTGTCTTTACTCCTCTTAAAACTGTATTTCATTACTTGATGTAGATGGTAGTAGTTACAATCATGTGTCTGAATTCAGTCTTAACTGCCACTTAAAACAGTTGTTTACATGTTCCTAAATAAAGATTTTTCCTTACTGTATCTTTTGGTTTTTTATAAAGGCAACATGGAAGCACGACTTCCCACAGCAGAAATATCTGAGGTTGGTATTGATGAGAAAATACATCAGTCACATTCTTACGTACTACCATAAAGTGAGAACTAGGTGGAGCGGATTTTTCCCCTCTGGGTAAAAGAAAGGTCTTCAAGAGTGTCATGTCTGAGGATTGAGAGAGGGTAGTGTATTTAACTTTGAAAATTAGAACTCGGTTGTGGAAATATATGGGTATGTACTTTGGATATATCACTGATGTGGAAAAGAAATTACTTCAGTTAGCAAAACTGGAAGGAGTTCATTCTTGAAATAAGCATAGACTGATGTTTCTTAAGTTTAGGTACATCTGACTGTGAACACTTCCTATGTAAGCTTAATGGAAAAAGAAAAAAAAAAATGCCAAGTTCACCAATGTTGACCCTAGCTGCTTGTACCCTGCCTCCCTACAGTGGGATGAGGGAGAGAATGGGAACAGCACAAGCAAGAAAACTCTTGAGTCAAGTTTAAAGACAGTTTAATAAGTGAGGGAAAAGGAGGGTCGGGGGAACAAGTCATGCAAAGGCAATCAACCACCTCCCAGAAGTAGACTTCTACCCTCCCCTCAGTTTTTGTTGCTGAGTGTGATGCTGTACAGCTTGGAATATCCCTTTGGTCAGTTCTGGCCAGCTGTCCCAACTGTGTCCCCTCTTGGCTTCTTGCCTGCCCTGGCCTGCTTGCTGGAGGGGGAAGAGTGGCAAAAATGAAACCTTGATGCTCCACAAGCAATGGTCAGCAAAAGCCAAAGCACTGGTGTGTTATCAGCACTGTTCTAGCTACAAATCCAAAGTGCAGTACTATTATGGGCTGCTATGGAGGAAGTTACCTCCAGACCAGTACCATAAAGAATGCAGTATTTTTTAACCTTTTCTTCTTCTTTTGGTATTTCCATAACAAGATTTATTTCTTGTCTTTTCACTGAGTGTTCTTAATAGCTTACCAATATGATGCAACAAGCAAAGAGTTATTCTTCCACCCCCAGTGTAATAAAAGTTCCCATTTATTCTGTATACTTTAAGTAACCTCCCTTGCTGTATGTTGTGCATTAAACACATGTACAGTATTGAAGATGTTCATGTTTTTATCAGTGTTTCTAAAATAAACATTTAATTTTGTTCTGTGTCTGTTGTTCCATACAATTTTAAATTGATTTGGTTTAAAAGAAGGGATCAAGTATGAGTTTGGGAGAACAGAAAGGGTGCACTTTTGCTTCTGCTGTTTTTCTCGCAGAATAAAATCTTTACACCTCGTAGGTGTGATGAGGTGAATTGCAGTTCATTCCAGTGCCAGAGAACCTTTCTCTGGTACAGTGTTCGCTTCCATTCTTTCAGTATTTTTACCTCTTTCTCAGAAATCTGTATTAAAACATATTTCCTAGTTCCTGAGTCTGTGTTGTAATTCCTGTTGATAGAAAAATGGTCCAGCTTTCCTTTTTTTTCTTTTTTTCTTGACTCTTATTTAGCACTTTATTATTTGGCACTGCATTTAATTTCATGTATTTCTTCATCTGTCAGCTATTGTCAAGTCTGAAGTATTTTTCAAATGGCTGTCTTTGAGGAGTGATGGTCTGTGATAAGAGTGGGTTGATAGTGTAGAAATAAAACACGCTGATGGTGTTCCCTGGAGGTAACTTTTGCAGAGACGATGAAGGTCTGCCTGCTGTCTCACAACCCAAGTGGTGACATCCCTGACTTGATAGAAAAGCGTTTTTCTTCAGCACCTGTTACAGAATTTGAAGGGCTGTCATGTATTCTAACAAAAGGGGGAGGAGGGATAACCTTTCTTACAATTTCAAAGCTGGTGAAGTACTTGGGGAACCAAAATATTTTGGGAATATGGAATGGGTGCTGCATTTAAAGAGAAGGTTGAGTGAAATCCATGCAATCTTGTGCATCTTGTTAACTTGTCATTACTAAGCTACAGTTGTGGGCATCAAAAGGTACCAACTATGGTCAAATTTATCTTAACCAGACTTGCCATATACTAACCATTAACTTCATAGTGTAGGCTGTAATTTATGCAAAAAGTCAAGGTAGACATCTAATAATATGTAATTTTGCTTACACGGTTAAAGATGAAACTGCTAGTTTAATGAGACTACTGTGGACAGGAGCCTTAAAGCTTAATGGAAAACGCAAAAATCCCTAAACAATCTTCAGACTTCAAATTATTTAACCTTTCTTTGCTGTGTTCATTGGAGCAATTAGTTGAATGGAAAATATCCTTATTTCCATACATTAATTGCAGGCTTCTTTGCTTTCCTATGTGTCAGAATTTCTTATTTTTATAGAAACGCTGGAGTTGGCTTATCAAAAAAAAAGGAAAGGTTGCTGGTCTTTGTGCTTCAGTGTAGCTACAGGTAATTGGGAAAACAGCTGTAGAAAGAGGTGACATTGTATCTTTATTTTTCAGGTGTGCAGACTAAAGGATTTATCGTTTTCAGTAGGAGCTGCCCCTCCTGCACACTTTTTCAACAAAAGAGATAGAAGGGATAGAACAAATAAACCAAATGAAAGTAGGGAACCAGCATAACCTAAGCTGGAGAGCAATAATATCTCTTATCTATAATATCTATATTATATAGAGCTATAATATCTCTGCTAATCATCTCAGACCTCCCTTACATTCACACTCTAGTCTCTCTTTCCTCTGTCTTTATGTGAAGTTTGCTTGTTGATTTTAGTATTGAAGGTAAAAAAGTATTTTAGTAAACTTTTGTGAGGTTTGCTTGTTGATTTTAGTAGTGAAGGTACTACTATCAGAAAAGAAGAGCAATCTCATAAATGAAGAAGTTAAAATGTGTGTTTTATCTTTGCACAGAACAGAATTTCCAGTACTGAAAACTCAAGTGGGTCAGCTTTAAGAGTAATGTTGCTAAGTGTAATTTATTTACGTAAAGAGAATTTTAGTAGGTTGAAGCATACTGTTGTAACTTAATACAGGAACATACCTTTTGCCAATTCTCAAATCTTGCATTTGATGAGTCCATTAAGTTGTCTGCACCATGTCTTGCATGATTGTTATTTGAGTATTAAGTAGGCATATAGAAGTAAGTCTGAAAAAGAGTCAATTTTCTGTTTATTTGGTGGTGGGTTTTTTTCTTACAGTATTTGTTTCAGACTCCCATACATAGTTTTATCATCTATCCTTTAAAAAAATCAGTGTGCCAAACTGTAGTTTCTTATTACACTAAGTACGTGCCTGAGGAGTGGCTGAACATGCAGTTCTGTAGATTTTTAGTTGGTCCAGAAAGAAATGGGAGAGAATCAGCTAGCATGCTCTTCTTCCCCTCCTCCTGAGTACCGGGGGGCCAAACAGCAACACAGTAAAGGTAAAAAAGACACTTTGAGGGGAAATGATGGGGAGATGTTCAGGGCAGGAGTGGGGAAGTCAGCAGTCTGGGGGGGATGGTGAAGCTGGCAGCAATTGCCTGTGGCTGTGCCCCCAGTTCCTGCCCGTCTGGGCTTGCTCACCTTTGGTTTTGGGGCTCTAATTGGGCAGCATCTCTGACTGCCCTGCGCTTCGAAATGTGAACCAGGGAGGTGATGTGGGTGGAGGCTTTTCAAGGCTCACCTGTGCTCTCATCTTTCCGAAGACAGGAGGGCCCAGTCTGTTGTTGATTGACTGATTTATCTGTTCTGTTGGCCTGGTCCTAGAACAGCCGCTTGGAGGACAGAGAGGAGGGAGTGCTTGTCAAAGTAGGTAAGAGAGTGGCATTTTGTGACTGAAGTATCATCATTTCTGAATATTCCTAAAGCTGGGTTTCTGCGTGGTGACTCTTGACAGAATCTGCTGAGACCATTCCCCAAATGCTGCTTCACCCAAAACTTAAAAGAAAGGGTCACGATTCTGGTGCCTTCAAGCCAAGTCCAAAACCTATAGATCCTTCGTTTATTTTAATGGCTTCACATGGTTTGTGCTCTATCTCTGGCTGAGCAAACACATTTAGTCTTCTTGTGGCATCATTAAGGCTTTGGATTTGTCATGGGAGTATCAATTGGTTCAATGTTTAAAAGCATGCATTGGCTCTCAAGCCCAGAGCTGTATCTTGTCAACTCCATGTCATCTTCATGTTTAGGTCTTCTTGTCATGTATCTCTGGTTATGTGCGAGTTCAAGTGCATTTGTCCTTAACAACACACTGTAGTTATCAAAAAAACAGTTTCTGATTTCTTTTCTAATGCTGAGTTCCTACAACTGATGTTAAATGTCAGATAGGAGAACAAAATTCTTTGTTCCACTCTGGCTCTTCGTGGCTGCTTTAAGCCACGGTGAAGTGGTGAAGGCTGGGCAATGTGCAAACAGTGAATGAACTAAACCATCCACGAATGGGAAAAGTTGTGAAGGGAGGCAAAAAGGGAATAGGTAGTGGGGAAACCATAGAGCAGCGGTCAGGAAAAGGTGTTTTCTTTTGCATGTCTTTGATGAGATTTGCTTTTGTATTTTGTTATGTCCTGTCATCTTAAATAGAAATCAAAACAGGCAGCTACATTGTATTGCTATAGCAGACATTCCCAGGTTGATTCGCTTGCTCTATCAATAGCCAGGCTAAATGTTTGTAGGAAGTCAGGCTGAAACCCACAAACTTTCCAGACCTATCTTGCACAGTTTACAGAGAAACTATGTAGTGGTGTCTTACCTGAGCTTCCACAAAGCAGGAAGGGCGGGCAGAAGGTAAGTCTCGACCTAGAGAAAAGTGCCAGTGGATTTCAGCAATTTAGCAAGTTTATCAGCCTTCTGACTGAATGTCTCGACCATCAGTATGTATTATTAATCAAATGGAGTGACTTTTCTCTTGCTGATACAGCAATTGCTTCTAAACAAGAAAAAGTAATAGAGGGCAGAGCTTTTGAGCTGTCACTTTGAGTCAAGTGCTTGTGTGGCAGATAAATGGGTAATAGAGTAAGCAAAGTCACTTTGAGAACCGTGTAAGCTTGAATCTGTTTGTGTATTAACATGATGAAGTAAGATGCAGGACAAAGATAAAGTTATTTGCAGTTGGTCCAGAGATGAGGGGGTTTTCTTTTTTTTTTTAACCTTGACCTTCAGTACAATCTGTGCAAAGAGCTGTCGAGTAGCAGCACAGCAAAAAGGATTAGGAAATGTTTAATTACCCCAAGTTGAGGTGTTTTTTCATAGCAGTTTCTGTCACAGTTCCTGAGCTCACTATGTCTCTGACCTGCATCTCAAGGGCAACCTTCCTTATACCCCTACTTGTCACCTGGCTTGAAATAGAATCAGGCACTTGGTGTTCTCAGACCAGCCCTAGTTACTAATTTCCCATGCATCAATTCAGGCATCACACACGCATACCACTGTTGCCCTCAAGGAGAGTCCTTCAAGCTCCCATTACTTCTTTTCATTACTTCTCTTTCCTTTTTATGAACTTGGCACTTCTTATAACGAGACGACCTCTTAAGTCCTCAGCCCTGGCAAAACAGGGTTTGCAGCTTTTCAAGGTGGTAAGCTCCAAGGTGACAATTTTGCCTATTGTATTACAGAAGTACCAAAGTTTTCTTTAATGCTGCAATCTTCTTCCTGTATGTTCTTGAAGTTCCACTAATCTCGATCACTACAGAGTGAATTCAGATCAGTTAAGCACTGGACAATTGAGATTGGTGTGGAAAAGAATCAATGCAGCATCTGCAAGGGGAAATCCTGCCTCCCTGATCTCCTGGGTTCTAGGAAGGTGCTAGTGAGCACACATAAAATTTATGTATTGAGTGTGATACGGCTGGATTTTCAAAAAGTCTTTGTCAATATTGCACACCAGATACTACTGAAGAACCAAATTTGTCTGAAAGCTTGTTAAAGGATGGAGAGCAAATCATTTTTCAGAACGGAAAAGATGAGCCTTAGGGTGTTCCAGGCATAGGTGCTAGGACTCAGCATGGTGGTGACCTAGAGGAGAGGGTCTGCAATGAGATTTCCAGGTCTGTTGACGATAATGCAGGACCAGTTGTGGAGAAGTCTGTGGCAAGACCTCGCAAAATGGAGTAGGTGGGCAGATGAGCCTCAGTATAGACAAATGTGAAGTAAAGTAGCTGAGTAAAAATACCATGCGTGTGTGACACTGAACTTGGAACTGGCACCTGCAGCTCAGGAGAAGGATCTGAGAGTTGTCGCTGACAATTCTCTGAAATCATACGGTGGCCAAAAGAACCCCTAACAGAATACTGAGTGTCAGGAAGGTGATAAAGGGTGTCAGTTGCTACATTAAACTTTTCGCTTTGTGAGGAGAGCCTAAAGGGCTGGAGCAATTCAGACTTGAGGGAGAGAGGGTGAGAGGAGAGAGATGACTGAGGTTTACAGAAATAAGGCAGTGGAAAAGGTAAGCACAGAACTGTAATCCCACGTTACCAGAATTAGGACACACTCAATGAAACTAGTAGGAGATCAGTTTAAAACAGATAAAGTCCTTCTGGAGTTAGCTGCTGCAGGGCTATGGAGAGAGCGAGTATCAGAAGGTTCAAAAATGAACTATACAAACGCCTGGACAGATAGTCATCTTTAGTGAAAGAGATACTAAAAGGGCTTCGTGAACTCCATGACATTGGTAATAAAATTGTGGATCAGGGATGGTAGGAGAGGAATACGCTGTAGCGTTTGCATTTTCTCCCTAAAAAGCCATTCCTTTTGCCACTAAATTCTAATTAATTTTCTTTACAGGCGCTGGGTAGCTTATTTCAAAAAGCATGTTTTGTGGCAGAGCTGACATTTGCAACAGACCAGTGAAGTGCTTTGATGCTTTATTTGAACATGGCCAGAGCCAGCAGGACAAAGGCTTCCCTCTGCCTCAGCTCATTTTTGGGACACGGGTTGCTGGTACAGTTACACTTTTTTCATTGCAGTTACAAAACAAGAGCAAGCACAGGGGTGTCTGCATGGCACCATTTTATCATGCTTGCATTTCTGGGCAAGCTGGTGAAGAGACAGCTCACTCATGGCTCCACACAGGTGCAATACCATGTGCAGAGTGGGATCCTGCCAGAGCTTGTGATCTGGAAAAGTATTTCCATCCTTCAGTATTCACCAGTGGAGATCAGATGCTGCGGATTAGGAGGGACAACTTCTTTCTGAGCTTTAGACTTCATTGTCTCAGTTATGTCACAGCTTTCCCTCAAAGGTGATGTCTGAGGGAAGTTTTTACAAAAATCCAAATGTCAGCATGGCAGTGTTGGCCTCCTAAATATCAGCAGGCAAGGGGACTACTGGCCAGAGGGACCTTTGATCTGACACAGGAGACAATGTCTGGCATTTTTAAGGCTGCTTCCTATTCCTCTCTGAAGCCACTGATGTCCCTGGCCAGATTTAATTCTGTCAGGTCTTTAGCTTTCCTAACCTGATCCCTGGCGGCTCGGACAGTTTCTCTGTATTCCTCCCAGGCTCCCTGTCCTTGCTGCCACCCTCTGTAGGCTTCCTTTTTGTGTCTGGCCTTGTCCAGGAGCTCCTTGGTCACCCATGCAGGCCTCCTGACATTTTTGCCTGACTTTGTCTTTGTTGGGATGCCTCGCTCCTGAGCGTGGAGGAGGTGATCCTTGAATATTAACCAGCTTTCTTGGGCCCCTCTTCCCTCCAGGGCTTTATCCCATGGTACTCTACCAAGCAGATCCCTGAAGAGGCCATAGTCAGCTCTTGATTTGCTTGCTTGCTTAAGAGATTTGAAGTCCTTCCTGCTGCTGCAAGGACCTCTTATCTCCCATGTATTCTGGAATTTTGCTTCAGATCTTGAGAAATCTTCCCTGTCATGATGTACTGTGATATCTTTTCAGCTTTTACTTTCTAAGACTTAACTAATCCTTTCAGTTGTGCTGAACTGGAATTTTCTGACATGTATGTTAAAGAATTTAATCTCTGTTTATATATATGCCACTAGTTTCTACAGGTTGTGACTTTCCATCTCTTCCATCTCTTCTGCTTTTCCGTGGTGTTTCACAGCTGAATGTCGCAGAGATGAGAGACCTCTTTTAAGACTAAGCCATGCATATTTCTGCACTCTTTTCATATATAACATGGCATGCAGCTTGCCTCATGATATGCAGCTTACTTCCCCCCCCCCCCCCCCCCCTTGTTTATGGGCTTAAGGTTCATAGTAATCTATCTAGGCTGTGCAAATTGTGTGAATTTATTTGGTTTCATCAACTGCGTTTATGAGCAATTGGTGAGAAAAGATGCAGAGAAGTGTGTAGAAATCCAGTTCAGAACTACCTGGTGTAAAAGAGTGATTATATGTCCAGTAAACACTGCTTCTGGTATGTGTTTCTAAAGCACCTAGTGAGGCTGAAGCATTGCTTTTAAATAACTGGAAGTCAGCACTGGTCCTATGTAGTTTGACATCAGAGGTCCCATTTTTGTGGAGGGTTAAAATACAAAGAGTGTGTGACCAGAAGGCTCAGCAGTGAGGCCAACTGCAGAGACCATGCTGGAAACCACTGAGCATGTAGGAGCTGAGCTGATGGAGACTAAGGCCAAAAGAGCTAATGTGTGCAAGTAGCCTCACAAGCGTGGTGGCAAAGGAGTCTAGCAGACACTGTAATCAAAATAAATGTCTCACTCTTTCCACAGATTTTAGTTTCACTTTGCACTTTTCTCCTTAGTCATTAATAGCATTGGAGGCACTTTCAGAAATCCCCTAGCAGGACTAATTTCTTACTTCCTAATGTGCTGTTACACATATGGTAGTGGGAGCTTCATACCTGAATAGCACAGAATAAAACCATTTACAAAGATATTTTTTAAAAGAAAGAGACTAAACATCTATCCTGGGGTACTAAAGTCATAACTAGCCGTATGCTGTGATTAGCTCCTGCTTCTGCTGAAACACACCTCATTTCAGTGCTCAGCTCTGTCACTGAAATTAAGTTGATTCACAGAAGGTTAAAATGGGGTGTAGGTTAATATGATGAATTTGAGTCAGTAGGTTCAGATGGACTATGACTTCTAAGGAGGAAATACATCCCATATCGCCAAATTATTCTGAGGTAATCAGGATCCAACCTCATTTCCAATTTCCCTGTTATCAGAATTGGTTTGTAACTGCCATTGCCATCTGTGAGGAAAATCATATTTTAAAAGGTCATATTAAGAGGGTGTTTAAGACTCAAACATGGGGCCACAAAACTGAAAAAGGAGAGTATTCAAGGCTATCCTGGTGCTGAGCTAGTCTCTTCATCAAATCTAGAATATGGTGGTTAGCCAAAGCTGCCCAGACTGACGATAATCCAAAACTGGCAATAAAATGGTCGGATGCAGAAAATCCTCTAGCACAAGGGGGTTTTGCCTCTCACAATGGAAATAAGAGTAAGGGATGGTATAAACCCCTCTTTCTAGAGAAATCTGGAGAATCCTTTTTCCAGTGGGTTGGTTTTTAGACCAGCTGCACTTTGTTCAGAGGCTTTGGTCTGGGCTGCAGCATGCTGCGCCAGCCGTGCCTAATTCTTAACTCTGGATTTCATCACTCTGTGTCTGTGTGTGTCTGTGTGTGTCTCTCTCTGTGTGTGTAAAAATGTTACTGTCCTTTTAGCTCATTTCTTTCTACATAACTTCCAATAGTTCCAGATACTCACTCTGTATTTCTGTAAGTGGCATGAAACCCCTAATCGCCCAATTAGAATGTGTAATGACATTGTAAAAATCCCTATTAAACTGAGCAAAGGAATATTTAAAAAGCTTTTAATAGTAGTCACTAGACATGATAGTAGAAGAGGGAGGATAGTTACATGAGGTTTATTACATGCAGATAACATGGTACTTTCTAAATTGAACTTCAAAGGACTACACCCAGTTTATTAATGTAATTATATGAAAAATTATCGGAATATAATGAATAAATTAAAAATGTTATCTATACAGTATGTTATCAGTCTTGTTCTCAGAGAGGAATTAAAAAGAACACAAAGAATTACAAGAATTTAGGCTCTCACTTATTTTCACATTCACATGGCATTTAAAATACTTCTAGATCCTTTGTATTATAAGTCAGATTTAGATGGGGGAAGATAGAAGTCTCTTTGCTTTCCTTGGGAAGAACACAAAAATTCAGTAATGCTTTCAGGCATGTGTTGCTGGATTTGGCAACTGAAACGCTAGATTCCTCTCCCTCAGAGAATAAATCAAGAATTTAGAAACTATTGGGGGCAGGGGGGGAGAAGGTCAATAGATGAAATCCTTCAGCTCCTTTTGCTTGCCTACACTTCAAGGTAAGTTTTACTGTGTATTAACCTTGAGACAGTGTTCTCCTTTTGCCACTTTCTACATTGTTTTGCCTTAAACAATTCCAGGTTTATTAGCATGCCCATTAGTAACCAACATGTCCTGGCTGGGCCTTCCTCTCCCTCTCCCCTGCGTCAGCCGCGGCAGAGGGCAAAGCCAGGTGGTACGTTGGGGCAGGCCCTTCGGCTGGCTGAAATTAATCACTTGGGGGGGTGTATGCGTATTAATTTCAAGCGGGCAGGGTTCCCCAGGCGGCGGGTTGAGTGGCCACAGGGGCTCGGTGCAGCCTGCGGGGGGGACGGGGTGCAGCCGCACAGGGCAGCGGGGCGGCGGCAGGGCCTGGCCGAACTGCCCAGGAGCTAGGCCGCTCGGAGAAAAACAAGGTGCCGGTTTAGTTTTAATTCACGAGGAAAGTTTTTTCTTTCAAAAGAGAAGATTTTTGAACTTTGGAAAACATGAACGTGTAAACGCTGCGAATACACTTACATACACACATCAGTCAGAGGAGGTTAATGCCCATGGGCTACACACCACCCAACCTGGTGATCAGACAGTTCTACGATGGACTTGGATCCTGCCTGTGATGGAATTGTTCTACAGTGTTGGTTGTAATCATTGCATTGATTATTACTTTTCTTAAATTAGTATCACGAGGGAACTGTAATTTGAAAGAATACATCGTTAGATTAGGATGGGAAGCGAATAAAAGGAGCCATAAGCCTATGACTTTCACAACAAATTTCCTTCCTGACGTTCTTTTCAGTACACCAAACAGATTTAAGAGATCTTAATTTTTTCCTTTTGTCTCCTAGTTGCATCAGCTGATGAACTCTTATTCTAAAATACAGATACATGACTTCAGCCAAATTAAGACAGACAAAAATATACTTAATGAAGGAGCACACTAAAGCTTCAAGGAGCATAACTTGGGAATTGGGACTTGCAGCAAGAAACAAATTACTGGGTATCTTTTTAATTCATTTGGAACACAGTAAAGCAAGTCTTCAAGTTATTTTTGGAAGATCTATGATACAAAACTGTGCTCATTTACTTAATATGAAAGCTGCTCAGCTGGACAGGTGGCTAGATGCAGCCTGAGCTGTTTGTCATTACTGGGACCAACATTCTTGTTGACATCAAACACAGGCCATCAGTCGCAACAGCTGAATTCTCTGTTTGAAAAGTTAGATAATCTTTGGACAACACTGCACCACAGAAAGCCCTGCTAGGTCACTGGCTATCACTTTCCAAGGCCAACCTCTACTCTTCAGTGAAAAAGATGAAAAAAAAATAGCGATGCAGTGGAATCATCCAGTTTCCAGTAAACAATAAAAAAAGGCACATTTAGACACCACCACCTGAAAATGAACTTGGTTAAATGAGAGAAAATGTCCATTCCTGTACAATATCTGGAGCAGCAGAACCCAATGAACCCTGAGAGCAGCAGGTCTGCATGGTTGCTGTGCCTTGGAGCACACTGGAGAAGAGTCTGGCTTGTAGTGATGGTTGGGCACTGCAGCGCTGCTGCTTTGAGAATCCAGAACAATCAACAATCTAGAGAGACCCAGCACCAGAAGTATCTCTGCCATAGAGTAAATAAATAAGAAGTTACCTAAGAGGTGTATATCACTGCTGAGGAGTTCTTTTCTTCACTCGGATGCAGGTGACTGTTTGCAGCTAAGAATACTTTCCTGTTCTTTGAAGATCTATGTCTGTTGCTTCCTAATCCATTTTATCTCAAAGAATGCCCACAACATACTCCCTTCTCTTCCGCTTGTTAGTCTTTTTTCTCTGCTGTTGCTTTAGTACTAAGGAGCTTTTTCTGAGGACATGGGTTATCCTGATTTACTGGCTTTCCATGTTTCCTCTTCTTGTTCTCATTAGCGGTTGAGAAATAGTGTTAAATTTTCATAAAATATAAGGTTCTTCTATGGCAAAGTAGCTGTCTATGAAGCAGAGGAGCTGGGTGAAAAGGTGGGTCTAAGGCAATAGAGATTTTGTTTCATTTAATTGGGGTGGAGGAACGAGGACTTAGTGTCACCTCCTTTGGGATACTTGGAGCACGGCATGCAATTATGAGAGCCTTGTTTTGTGACCTTAGGAAGCTGGAATTATCAGGGGCTTTCCTTAGGATTGTGTAACACAAACTTTTTTTCTCCAAGACATTTTTCTTAGTAGGGGCCCTGTCAAATCAAGCTTTCACTAGAAGAAATTACCTTGCAGGAAATTTGTCTTGTGAATTGCTCCTCAGGGACATTTTTTCCTGAGTATACACACTTACTTATATTGTGCATCCCTTTTTACAAATCTTAAAAAAAAAAAAAAAAAAGATACATCCATTCTGGATGACCATAACTGCAAGAGGAATTTCAGAAATATTGTTAATACTTCATCAAGTACTGTGGGATTACTTACTTTCTAAACTCTTACTGTATTAAACTGAATAATACCAGAAGTCCTGTCCATTTTATCAAGTTTTAATTAGGTGTCTCTTTATAAAGGAGAAACATTAAATATGAATTCTGGAAAATTCTCTACAAGTAAATGAAGTCCTGCTAGAGTACCTTGCGACTGGTGGATTTTTCTTACATAAACTCAGAAACAAAAATGGGAATTAGTCCTGAATTGCCTACTTATTTTCATCAGTTAGATAAAAGAGTTTAGGTACTTAATTTCAAGCTTGAGGTTACCTGACATGAATGTATTCTAGGCTTGAAATCTGTGGTTTTAAAATTTGATCTTTACATTCTCAGTAAGATGAATAATCAAAAGTTATAAACTTTGAAAAAAGTCGTAATATTGCATGTGTTGGGGGGATAAATTCATTATTCATGTAAGCAGACATATCTTGTAAATTTTTACAAATACACCACCAACAACAATTAATTTGATTGATAGGCCAGTGAGGTACTAGGATGACTTAGTATCAAATTCTGAAGCTGCCGTGCAGTTCTGGCTAGCAGCTTTGCAGTCGTGACTCACAGGTCTACCTCCCTATGCCAGACTGACTTCCTTCTGCTCAGATCCTGACCTGCTTCCCTGTTAATTCCTTTTGCATGTCCAGCCCAATGGTCCCAGTCCACTGCCTTCCTCTTCAGGTCGTCTTCTCACCCACCCCTCTCTGACTTGCCTCCTGCCTCCAGCTCTAGTACCTCAAAAGTACATGTTTTTAACAGACTGCTCGGCCCTTTGAGAGCACTCCCTCCACCCAGCACATCTCATCAATGTTTGTTCAGAACCCTCTCCTGTCATCACCTATGGAGAGCTGTATGTTTTAAAAGATTCTTCCAAGAGGCAGCAGGATCCCAGTGGGGACTGTTGCTGTGCAGTACTGGTCAGCAGTGCTCAGGCAACAGATGAAATGGACTCTGGATAGCACAGGCTACCAGGAGTGAAACCAACTAAGACACCATTAAATCTAATGCAGATGCTCTCTGCTGTGACTTGTTTCTTGCTAGTGTGTAAGAGAAACACTTCATTAAAATAACTTGTGTTTTCACTTGGCATATAGGTCAGCCACCTCGGGTTTTCACAGCACTGTCTTGACGAGACTGTCACGAGCACCATAATCAGTTGGTATGCCTGGTGTCCATCACAAATTTAATACAGTAACCTGGGCTTTTTTCCTCCTAATTTCACAGGACGGCCCATTTTCTAGTGTTTACTCCATGTATTATTTTTAAAAATACTGAGGGAATTGTCGTATCCTGTTTTCACAAAGGTCCAGGCTCTTTAAATCTGGCAGCTCCTTCTTGTCCAGTGTGGCTTTTCCTCTTCCTCCATGCAGCTAAAGCCCTCTTCATCTCACAGGCTGGCTGCCACAAACTTCTAGCCTTCAGTTTTGACAAAGGTTCTTTATCCTGCTTCTGAAACCTGTTTTATAGGTCATGTTTCCAGCTTATCATCCTCAGTATTCCTTTCCTACTTTTGTTTCTTTCTGTTGCTTCTCCATCTTCTGCTGCATTAAACACCCCTGCCTTTCCATTTAAAACTCTTAATTACTTAAATCCGTGCACTTCTTAAGTTCTGCTGGGGCACCAGCCCCTGCCTCTAATTAGTTACCAGCTCCTCTTCAGCTGAATTTTCCTTAGAAAGTCTATACTTTCTCCTTAACTCCTGGAAGCAGGGCTTTAAACAAGCACAAAGCCTCGCCATCTTCCTCAAAACCTCATCTTTCCTGGGAAATATACTCCAGAGTGGCCAGTTTGCTGTGCCTTGCGCTTCTGACTCGTTTTGCAGGAGATGGGTACTACCACTCACCAACTATCACATCTACTGTGACAGTCCTTCATTGTAAATGTTGACTGCAATGCTTTTGCAACAGAGACCATACCTGCATTACCTGCATGGATATCACTTGTGTAAGGCCCATTATCACTATATAAGGCCCCTAAACAGCAACCGCAGCCCATGCTGCTACTGCATTGTAAGAAAGACCTGGGCTGAGAGATCCGGAGCACTGATTTGCACTGACTCTGTGAAGACCAAATATATTGCAAGTTAGTAGTGAAGGAGAGTACTCAGTTTTGATTTTGTGGTACTTAATTTTGTGCAGTCCTTTGTTACCACAGTGATAGGAACTAAATAAAACTCTAAGATACAGTTTCTGAAACCTTCTGTCAGCAGAGAGTAGCATGTGGGCTGAACTGTTTTTAACTGGCTTAGATGCTGATTTTGGGATAAAGCTGAGTGGAAAGAACCAGCAACATTTGAATACATTCCTGAAGTCCATCTAGATTTTCATGTTAATAAGGAAGATCTCCATTTTGACAAAGCAGCCTTTCATGTATAACCCTTGCAAATATTTTATATAATTTTTGAGGGAGAGTTTCTCTCTTCATGGGGAGGTAACATTCCCATTATGCTCTGTCCTCCAGATTTAAGCAGTCCGAAAAGGAACAGAGCGAGCTGTATAAATGGAGTCCATCCAATACGCTGCTTCTCTAATATGTCTGGTGTAAATGATAGTCATTGCAAATGACTAAATGAGATAAGAAATGGGGAAAAAAAATCCAAAAGCAACAAACAAAAAGTTGGAGATGTCTTACAAATAAAGTAGGGTTAATAATTCAAGCTTCTTTTCACAAGATGTCAGCATATGGGTTTATAACTTTACATGTAGTGCTTAAATGTTCACACTCAGAATCAACTGCAGTTGTACGCCTGTGTGTTTGCAAAATCCTGGGTTACCTGCAAGGGGCCCCTTGCCCATGAGACATTTCCCCTGGCTGTGTATGCTAAGTATTGTGTTTTCCCAGCCTGAGTCAGTTGGGCTTTGTATCCATAGAGGCACAGACCTTGGAGTTGTACAAATAGTGCTACAGTTCTGAAGATAGCCAAGGATTTTGCTGCAAAGAAAAGTTGTGATGTTACAGTAAACACCTTTCATTGAATATTTATGATAAAATGACAATTTATACATGCTTTTTGAATGCATGTAAGTGGATCAACCTCAGCTCTCCTGTTGTTTCATTTTGCATCATTTTCATCATGACAATATTTGTTGAACATTTCAGTGACTTCAAAACACTGAGATCTGATATCACAATGTCTAGGCCATTACATTTTAAATCCCATTTTCCATTTATAGACTTTTTATCAAGATGGCACAAGAAAATGAGCTCGTTAAAAGGTTTTTCCACTTATTTCACAGGAACAACATTCAGCATCAATGCTACGTTGCTAGGTAGCCAGGTGATCTTAAACTGGAAAGCATCTCAGCTCATAAATTCCTGCAAATCTAACATACATACACTTGCCCAGCAGAATTTCTGAGATTACAGAATTTATACAGTAGCATATATTGCAAAAGCTTTAGGTTTATAATCAATACTTACATTACTTTTTTCGTTTGAAGTATGTATGTTTCTGATACACTGTCATTCATGATGTTTTTTTCTCTCCGCTTTGTATCGTATCGTCAGTGTGGTTTCCCTCCATCTCTGTGTACTAGGTCTGGCTGGGATGGAGTTAATTCTCTTCATGGCAGCTCGTATGGTGCTGTGTTTTAGATCTGTGACCAAAACAATGCTGATAACGCACTAATGTTTTAGCTATTAGGGGCAGTGTTTGTACAACATCAAGGCCACCTCTGTTTCTCAGACAGCCCAACCAGATTGGTGGTGCACAAAAGGTTGGGAGGGGACACAGCCAGACAGATGACCCAAACCGTCCAAAGAGATACTCAATGCCACATAACAGCATGCTCAGCAAGACAACGGAGGGGAGCACAGTTTAGGTAGGTTAGCTGTCTTTTGCTCAGGAACAGGCTGGGCATCACTCTACCTGTGGGAGATGGTGAGTGATTGCCTTTCATCACTTGTTTATTGTTTTCTTGCTTCCACTTCTCCTTTGCTTATAAAATTATCAACCCTCAAGTTTTCTTGTGTTCGTTCTTTCTTTTCTATTCTGGGGGTGAGGAATGTGGGTGAGCAGCTGTACGGTGCCCAGCTGCCTACTGGTGTTAGCCCACAATTCTGTGTCACGGCCAAACCAGCAAGAGCTCATGCTTCCCTAGAAGTGAAAGTGTACTTGTATATGCCACGAGGAAGCTGCCTAACAGGGACAGCAACTGCAAGCATCAAAGTTAAAGATGCTGTGTTCCACCTGCAGCTATTTCACCCTGATGTCATGGTATAAAGTAAGAACAAAACAGAAAACAAGTGACGCCACACAGTAGTATGTGAAATAAGTGACCACGAGAGGGTACTGGAGATGTAAAACCACAGGTGGTTCAGCAGGTCACCCTTAACCAGCAGCTGGCTGGTTTTCCATGCTTTTCCCATGGTGACTTTGGAAGCATGTGTGTGAACTCTTTAACTCATGCCTTCCTACACCATGGAGCAGAGTCTGGCAGCAGCAGCCAGGCTGGGGAGGCAACACCTGAGCCTGTTTGCCCTCCATTCATCAGCAGAGATGCAGGGATATCAACAGGGAAATTTCCACAGGTTAATAAAAACTGGGATTTAATAACAATCACCAATAAGTCAATAAGTGATATGTCAGCTCTTGAGAGCTTTTGAGGGGAGCAAGTTATGATGTGGACATAGATTACATGGGTACTACTCTGTTATTTCTCAAGTTTAATTTTTGTCACTAATGCATTTTGCTAGTAGAGCTAAAAGGTCACGTCCCTAAGGGTATGGCACCGTTTGTGTTAGCAGAGCCTGGCTCTCTCTTTGGATAACAGTCATCTTGGATTATTACTAGAGGACAAGTGAAAGTGAGATTGCAGGGGGGGAGGGAAAGGAAGGGGTGTGTTATGTGGCTTTACATCCATCTTCATCACTGGAGGGTCACGAAAAGATTGCTGTGTTAACAAGCAACACAGCTCCCAGCACTCAGGTCCCAGACACTGTAGCAGAGAGAGATCTTTTCAAGGTGAGCAGACTGGCCTAACGAAGAATGTCTCCAGTCAGGGAGATTTATGAAGGTCTACCTCATACTGGCAGCAGAAAGCCTGGCAAGAATTGTGCTCTCCCTGGAGAGGTTACACTATTTTGTCCCCCCAGAGAGTCCTGCGGCTCTCCTTGGGCAAGCCACTCAGGCAAGGGCTTGCTTTGCCCACATAGCACTCCAGATCAATGGCATTAACTACCTTTTCCACAAACAGACACTGCTTGTTTATTTGCTGCTAAGGTTTCTGAAATTCAAACACTTGGCCCAGGAACCTAACTTAAGTACACTGCCTTTTAAGAGCCCCTAAGGAGAAATGTTAGGGGGGGGACACAAACACTGGGGTTTAGAGAGAGCTCAGACCACATAAAATCACTCTGTAAAATTAACAGCAAATGCCCTGAGATCTGGAAAGTGCACAGCTCTGCATTACACTCTGAGCCACCATCTGCACCATGCACGGCAAATTTATTTTTTGTCGTCTCATCTTACCCTGCAAGTAATGGATAGGGCAACCGTGGCTGCTGCATCTGCAGCAAGGAGACTGCTGGCACACCCTGTGCTCCAGGCCCAGGACTGCACTGCTTATAGCCTCAAACAATATGTTCTTTTACACAACAATGAACAAACTGCCAGCCCTGCTTGTCTTCCCTTCTTCAGAAATAACAAACCCAACCCATACCTTGGTGCAAAACATTTGAATGATGAGTCTTGCTGGCTCGCCTGATGCTTGGAGGCAAATGTTTCCTGTTGTCCAACTTGCAAGTGATATCTTGGCAAATACTTTTCCTGCACTTGGTAATCCTGAGATTTGCAGAGTGATTCAGCATGACTCAGTGGCAGAGGTCAGGATTTGTAGTGAATTCTTACCAAAGTCAGGCAAGGAGATGCTGGGGTTGTAAAGCAACTGCAAGCAGGTTTTTATTTAGGGTGTATCTGTGGGGAGCTGATGTAAGAAAGGATGCTGTAAATAAAGGGCCTGACTTTTTATAATCCAGATGCCCCATTAAATGCAAACATGCTTTAACTTGGTAGAGGCTTTTGGAAGAAGGCAGCAAACAGCAATATAATTTAGCATTTTTTTAATGTTATTTTTTTAATGCCACAAATTACAAGATAAACATAAAAACAGAGCTGAAAGCCTGCCCCTACAAGGAAGCGAAACATCATCATTAGAATAGCTGCTATCTCTGTGGTTTTCTAATTGTGCATTTCTGCTTTACTGGTTTCCTGAGATGGGTGATGGAAATAACAGAGAAGAAGAATAAGAACCACCAGCTTATGAGCTTGATCAAAGCTACAGAAGTGATTCCACATTCCTGAATTCAATGAATTTTCAACACTAGTGCCCTTGGAAACAGAAGAGGTTTGGGTGGGGGAGAGAACAAAGGACTTTAATAGAAGTATTTCTGGCAAGTCAAGACCACTGAGGGAAGAATAACAAATTGCAGTGTGCAGTTTGAGGATCTGTGCACAGCTTCAAGCTCGTCCTTTCTCTGGTGGAGAAAGTCTGCGTAACATCTCTGCCGATGAACTACAATTTTCAGAAGAAAAGGCCTGGGTTTCTCTCACCGGCACTGCACTGATGTCTAATTTAGGCAATATTTTCATTGATTTAAAAGATCCTGGCATATGCTTTCAGCTCCCAAGCAGCTGCAAAGCCAGATGCTTGTCAGAAATTCTAGGTTGCCTTCTGTCAAAGAAGCTGTGGTAGCCTGGCAGAAGCTTGTCCTCCACAAGTGATAAAGTCAGTTTACCTAGAAATAGGGGGAAAATATGGGAATATTGTTCCAGATTCACTAAGTGCTAGCATCTAGACTAATTCACTAGGTCAGACAGCATCTATTAGGTAAGCATGGCTAATTATAGGTTCCTCAGAAGCTCTCAGAAATTATATCCCTAACTGCTGAAAGCAAGCCGCAGACTGAATTATAGTGGTATTGGTACAAGTCTTAGCTGGGCAGCAGGGCTGCTCAGCGAGAATAGCATGCCTGGAAAGTGCAAAGGGCTCAAATGCTTAACTCAGTTTCAGCTCTTGGACCAGAATATTTTATTTGTGATGATGCCATTTTCTTCTCCACCGAGACCAGGAATATTCACCAACAGTAGCATCAGATTTAAACAAAGATTCAACTATCACTGTTACTAAGGACTTAAATGTCATTTTTTGCAGTGACTGAATTAAAGATCCTTACGTGCTTGTGCCCTCCCTCCCTTTCTTTCTAGCCCCCTTGTTCATTTCTTCCTCATTGTTTATTTCTTCTCTTTTTCCCTGCATTGCTGTCTGCAACATACCAGTTCCCACCCTTTCTCAATTTCCTTCCAAAATATGACATAGCCAACACTAAAAATGGCATTTTAGCTCCTATTTCAAGGATACTAACAGGGTCAACAGGATTCAGACTTCTAAAAGCCTTTTTATCAAACTGTCTGTAGATGCAGGCATTGTGCATAAGCCGTTCTACAAGCGTTACTGTACTGCTACATGGTAGGACAACTCCCTATTATCTCGTATGCCACAAGAGACACACGTATAAGCACATGTAATAGATTACAGTAGGTAATAGCTAGATTTCCACCTTGATCTGCTACGTGCTTGCCACCCTTTCTGCACTGTAAAAGGAAGGTCCAATCCCAGAGCTTAGAGTTGCAGATGGCTTGAACCCAACTCACCTAAACATTTGTCTAGACAAACGTGCTTCTAAAATTGAGCTAACAGCTCTTAGCTTGGACACTGTCTAATCCCCGCAAATTGCATTAGCTAGCCTCATTAAATCCCAAGTTCATTTTAACCAGATAACATGCGTTAAAATACAATTTGCACCATTCAAACCTAGGCTTTAAAACGTGTTACCTAACATGTGTTGCTCTTGAAAAGTACCTACTTTATATTTTGGACCAGACACGGCCATCCATCTCGATGGGTTAAACTGATTTATTTTTCAATAATGTTGGTTCAATTGAGTTAACAGGATCAAAAGCTCCCAACACGCATTAAGTTGCAGGCTAACTCGAGGGCACACTCCCCGGCCGCGCTTCGAGACCCCGGCGGGGAGGCGCCCCCGCTGCGGCTCGCGGTGCCGGGCGCGCACCGAGGGCAGGGCGCGCTGCCCCCCTCCCGCCGGGCACCGACCGCCCCCCGGGCCGGGCCCGCGGCGCGCCCCCGCCGCCGCCGGCCTGTAAAAGCCGCGCTCCAAGGAGAGCGGGGGCCTCCGCCCGACCGGCAGCGGACCCTGGCCGGCCCCCCGGCGTGCCGCAAACCGGCGGGGACGCTGGCCCCTGCCGGCTCGGGGCGCTAGGCAGCGCACCCCCGGGTGGCCGGGGCGCGATAGCTGGCGGCGCCGGCACCGCTGGGCGGGCAGGGTGTGTGCGCTCCCCCGCCAGACTACAGCTGCCCCCGTGCCAGCGGCTCCCTCGGCTCGGGACGCGCCCGCAGACAGCCGCGTCCCCCGGCCCGGTCCCAGCTCTCCCCGCCTTCCCCCTCACGCCGCCGCCGCTTCCTCTCCCGCCCGCCTCACCCCGGCAATCGCCCGTCCCGCCGCGCGGGGAAGGGCGGGGCGGCGCGGGCGCGAGCTGCGGCGCGGGGCGGGCGGGCGGGGCCGCCCCTGGTGCTGCGGGTGGCGGGGCCCGGCTCAGCCGCCGGCCAGCACGGGCAGGGCCCGCCGCCTCCCCCCGGCCGCGGCGCGGGGCTCCCGGCCCTCCCAGGCTCCGCCTCCTCCTTTCTCTCAGCGCTCCCTCCCTCTCTCCCTCCGCCGGTGCCCGCAGCCCCGCGCCGGACCTTCCTTTCACTCCTCCATCTCTCCTCAGCGCTGCCCTTCCTCCCGTGCGCTCCCCGCCGCGCCTGGCTTTGCCGGGGCACTCCAGGGCCGGGGGGGGGGGGGGGGGGGGGGCGGGCGGCGGGACGGGAGCTATGAGCCGGGCGGGGGCGGCGGAGAGCCGGGCAGCAGCAGCCGCGGCGGCGTAGGGCTCGTTACCGGGCGGGAGCGGGGCTGTCCCGCTGCGCCCGGCGGCTCTCCGGGGCGAAGGGGGAGCCCCGGAGCCGGAGCGGCGGCCGTCTGCCCCGGAGCCGGGGGAGCGGGGGCGGCGGCTGGCCGCCCCCCATGTGTGACATGATCGACTCGCAGTCCGCCGAGAAGATCAGCAGGATGAAAAAGTTGCGGAGAACTTTATCGGAGAGCTTCGGCCGAATAGGTGAGTCCCGCAGGCGGGTCCCGGCGGCGCTGCCCACCGCCCGGGGGGTCCCGGCGGGGCGGGGGCCGGCGCGGCTGCCTGCGCGGCGGCGGGGCCGGGGGGGTGGGCGCCGCAGGGCTGGAAACACCCGCGCCGCCGCCGGCCCCGAAAAGCGTTTCTTGGGAAGAAAGCTCGGGAAAATAACAGCCCTTTCCCGGCAGTGCGTGTGAAGCCCCGGCAGTACGGGTCTGCGATGGAGTTAGCCCAAAATAGGGTAAAAAAAACAAACTGCAGACGAGAGTTGGCCAGCGTGCCTCCGCTGCTGAAGAGAAACCTTGGCAAAAAGCATATGGTTATTTTCGTTTTGTGTCAGGTCTGGTAATTTATTTTTTTGGTGCGGCTGCACGTTGGTTTTGAGTTGAGGCATGAGATGCTGGAGCGGATTACGGCGGCCGAGTGATTTAGGAGGCCAGACAAAAGAAGTCTGCCTGTCATCTGCTGCGAAGTCTTGCCGTTCTTTCACTGGCATAAAGCATCCCGAGGGAGCGTCACCAGAACGCCGCTGCCGAGCGCGTTATCTCCCGGTATCGCTGTGGCGCGTTTGGTTTTGACACCAGTTTATTTTGCAGTCGAGTTAGTTACTGAGAACAATGCCACAGAGTTCTGGTCTGCTCGCACTGGTGTTTCTCTTGGTCTGTGGCGTGCTAGGGTGCTTAATTCGCAGTTTAAGACGTTAGTTCCCACTGACAGCATCAACATGCTGCTGAGCAAGGAGACAAGGCACCTTGGAGGAGCTGTGAGGTGTCCCCAGGCTGGCTGGGCAGAGCAGCCTGAGGTGGTGCCGGGCAGCCGCTGGGATGGACGGGTGGACACAGCAGCACTTGTCCTTGCAGACCCTCTGTAAGGGCCTTTCCACAGCCCTTACCCACTGGTTGTCCCACTGGGACATTTTTCCTTGTAGTCGGTCTGGTTGGCAGATGAGGGTCAACTTTCAGAGCTGCTTTGTCCCAGTGGGAGCATGTGAAGTGCCTGCACTGTAGCCATGAGCTGTGGCGTTTGGTTCTCCCTCCACTGCCCTACACAGGAGGCGCATTGAAGTATGTGGGCATTATAATTTTTCATGTGTTGTGTATGTATTCAGTGTATTACCTTTAGCTTTTAAGGACTGCAAACTTCAGATGTAGGATAGCATTTGAAATCAGGTATCTCTTACACCTTACTACAAGATGAAAAAGCTCATTCATATTTGTAAACCAGTTTCAAGGGTAAATGCCAAGTTTCAACTGTGAAATGAATGTCAAGTCATAGTTATAAATCTCTCTGTCCCCATATGAAAATAGCTTTCACCTATCATCAGTCTTAAACTGCATTTAACTTTCTTTGATTAGAAGAAAAAATAAAGCAGTCAGGTGTTCAGTCTGTCACGTGTCTTTGTATGTGTGAAGGTAGACACAGAGAGACACTCTTACATGGAACTGTGGAAAGCTTTTCCTAATGGTGGAAGTCATTAACAAAGAAAGTATTTTGAATGAGGATGCTGCTTTGTTGTAACAGTGACAGTCCCATTAATGCATTGTAGGGAGCAGAGTCCCTCTGGCTGGTAATTTCTGCATGTTTTAGGTGGCTCTGTTGGGTGATCATCGCTTCTTGTCATTTTTTTCACAAATTAAACAACTTCTGAGTTTCCTTGGGAGCTTTGGCCTGAATTTAGGTGCAAGGATTGTTACATATTCCATCTCCTCCAGTTCTTTGTGCATGTGTACAGAAGTGTAGGAGTGTGGTCAGGTGCCTGGTTTGTTTGTGTGTGGTGGTGGTTTTGTGACTAAAACTCAGCTGCTACCAGCAAGACTGTTCAATCTTCAGATGCTCTAATATTTTGACTGTCATTCTGGTAACTGCACTTTGCTCAAAACCCCCTAATTTATCAGTGTGAGGTTTGAACATAGTCCGCTCCCTGATACCAGAGCCACAGATAAGCCCAAGCAAAGCCAGAAACTCTTAAGTTGCATACCAGGAAATCCTCAGTTGAAACACATGCTGTACTTTTATATTGAAATGAAGGAGAGAAAACAAAACCTCATTGGAAGTCGTCTTTCTGGGTATTTGTCACATTGGTTTTAAAGCTGGTTTTGGAAGAGCTGGTTCCTTGGCGAGATTAGCAAATTACTAATTTAATATGTATCGAATATGGAATTTTGTCTGTTGTCTGGTCCGTTGTGATTTATTATAAATGATGATGATCTTTCAGCTTTTCCTGTTCTGCTTCAATTTATGTGTTTACATAGGTTTAAGTACACAATGTAGCATTATATGGATAAATATATAAATGATACAAGAGTGACATGGTGTTTGTGGCAAATGATTAGTGAGTCAAACCTTGAACTGCTACAGTCAGGAACATCTAATGGTCGTTCTTGAAATGGTAAGGCACTGCTAGGCTTCCCTGCGGTGTTGGTGGTGCCCCAGCTGCCAAATACAATTTTTCCAATACTACAAGACCCTTCATTTTGATAG
The DNA here is from genome assembly GCF_023634155.1 of Falco peregrinus. Lineage (NCBI taxonomy): Eukaryota > Metazoa > Chordata > Aves > Falconiformes > Falconidae > Falco > Falco peregrinus. The sequence continues at coordinate 40,052,332 of NC_073725.1, read as the reverse complement.
CAAAGTTTATATTAGCCTGTTATATAAAAACAATGAAAATGTATCCTAATTGTCCCTGGCAGTGGTGGTGTGGTTTTTTTGGTTGGTGGTTTTTTTTTTTTTTTTTTTTTTTTTCCCTAGGGCTTGCAGCTAAACTACCTTCAAGGCCCCACAAAGTAATCCTCTCCATTTCAGATGCTATATCAGCAATGAATGTATAAGGTGATTTATTTTTTTTACAGTGTGACACAGTATGTTAAGTAATGTTTGAAGCTATTTCCTCAGCATCTTTAGCTAAAACCAGCTTAGTTAACCCTGGGACACAGCAAAGGGCCAAAAGGTACCAATGGCAGCCTCAGGTAGACTTGGCACACTTTCTTAACCATGAATGGATGCTTGCTAGACACTGGCTTTCCAGTGACTGTCAGAGGGTGTTAAAGGCCTGGTTCATCCTTCAAAATTTCGATCTGTTCCTTAAGTGTTACGAGTACCTACTGCTGAGAATGTTTATTTTGCTGAGCTGAAAAATGTGCTGTGTGAAATTGTCCATCTCTGAGCCTTCATCCTGAGCATTTGCTTTGTGCTGTGTGCAAGTCTGGTAAAGGGTGATATGGCGCTGTGGTGTCTTAGAGGAAATGCATATGGCCTGTGGTGCTCAGTTGAAGTTTATATTCTAAAATAGACAGAATGGCTTTTGACTGCAGAAATCACATGCTTACATTTCTAGAAAAATGAGCTATCTTTTCAGCTAAGGCACCCTTTCTCATGGCAGAAGTTTTCTGGTGTTTCAAGGGGTGTTCCTCTTAAATTTTAACTGTTCTTAAAGAACTTACATTACTAAGATTCTGAAAAATTTACAGAACTTATTAACAGATCTCTGGGAGTCTGTCCATTTTTATACAAACATCCAAATTACTTTAAAAATTCTGATTTCCTTGTTTACATACTGTGTTGTCCTCGTATAAATGAACACATCATATTGTATGTTAACCAACTTTCAGAGATTCAGTTGGCTCACTGTTTATTTTAGCATTTAAACCTTTAGAAGGATTGGTTCTTAGTTTTATGTTTGATAATTATGTAATTACAATTAACAATGAGTAATTTTATAAAATTATCATAATCTTTTAGTTACGTAAAGAGTTCTTGGCTATGCGTTTGTTGAGGTTCATATTGCAGCAAAATCATATTTGAGATCTCTTCAGCTCAGCCATTTAACTTCTGTTTTCTTATGCAAACTCTTTAGTCAAAAACTAACACCAGGGTAGAAAGGAAGGAAGAAAGAGAGGAAGAGAGAGAGAGAAAACATTACAGAGTTTACTCACAGTGCACTGAAAGGAGTCTGTGGCTGTCTGAGCATCCCTGGGCTTTGTTACTAACTCCTCACTAATACAAAGGTTATCTCCACTAATCTCCTCTAATATACTCTAAATAGCTCACATACCTGAGATAATGAGAAATTCATTTGTAAACGGTTTATTTTTTTTTTAATTCAGCAAAGCTTTTTTTAAGGGTTTAGAAAGAAGAGGATTGCATTGATGGGAAAACACCATTTCTAATGTAATTTGTTGTATAAAATACGCCGGTTCCATGATTTCTTTTGAAGATCCTATGTATTAAATTGGTTGAGATTGAAATTACTATTAAGCAGAATCTGATTAAATGAGTGGCCAGAGCTCTCATGTTCTTATTTTTTGAGATTCTTAAAAAACCTCTTAGTCAAAGATAGAAGTTAAAGGCAAGCCAAAAATTCGCAGTGGATCACAGATTCCCATTTCTTGTTTTTTTTATTACATTGTGAAATTTGTTTGGGTTGTCTGGCTGTTCTTGGAATGTGTTGGTTATGTGAAAATCCTCTGATTTGGTAAGAGAGAAGAGCTTGTCACATGACCTAGGTGTGTCATATACTGATGTATAGCTTGTAGGTCATTGTGACCTGAAAGGTATATGATAAGAAGTGTGTTCTTAGAAAGTATTCCACAGGTTGGGTTTTTCCCTTCCTTTTTTCGCCACCCCCACTCTCAAATGTCCTGACTCACACTTCTGGGTACTTGGGACTGGCAGTCTGAAAATGTTTGGTCTGGCTCTCAAAACCATAAAAGAGCATTTTGTGATTAAAAATGTATAATGTGTGCCTCAAATCTCCTCAGCAAAATACCAGGGTTTTGTTTGGGGTTTTTTTTGTTTTGTTACTGAGTTTGAAATCTAGACGAGTGACTGTAAAACAGTAATCTTCAAAGATCTGAGGGAAGAGATGTTTCATGTCCCAAAGAAACGGGAATTTGAAAGTAAAGGAAAGTTGGACCATCCCTCCTTTTCTGTACAAGAACTGGGATTTATGTGCCTTAGTGGCAGAGGTTGTGGAGCTGCAGCATGTTTTGCAGAGGTGTCCTGCATCTGTTAAGCCTCTTATACAGCTTCTACTTTTGTTTGTTTGTTTTGTGGTTGGGTTTGTTTTTTTTTTTTTAAGCTGGTAATGCTGTTGCTTCTGAAGACAGGTGGTTTAGAAACTATTAGCGATTTGAAGATGGAAGGAGCACCCAGAAGAGCAAAAAACCTACTGGAGTCTAGATCCTTAACTGTGCTAGGCGCTGAAGTATTTCTCTCCTGCAGAAATAAATGTATTTTAAGTGTAAGAACCAATATTCTGCTTACATGATGAAGAGGGAGCCTTCTGGGGCAGCACTGTGCGCTGTAAGGTCATTCAGATGACCTTCCTCAGATTGCTAACCTTCATGATTTAAACTGAAAAGAAATAGTGCAGTCGTCAATGCAATGGTTTGTCTTGCTTTAGCACTTCAAGAGAAGTAAACGAAGAGAACTTTCAGGTCTCTTTCAGGTCTCGACATGCGGTTCGCAATTCTGTGGTTGGTCTGGTTGTGGTGTACAGAGGAAAGGAACCAGTCTTGTACCTTCACACTGACACAGTTCAATGGACGTTTGGAGAAATGATTTTTCTTTACATTTCAATAAAGAAACCCAGTATGCTAAAGGAAAAATTTTCATCAGCTTAATCTTTGCTACAACTTCAGAACTATTCATGTCTTCATTTTCTTGCTTTTCCAGTTCACCTGATTTCTGCACTGTTTTCCTTTTCCTTGTTTGATGATTAGTTGCTAGTTAACAGTGTAGAAAGACAGGAATCTTTTCTGCTTTAGTGTAAGTCATATTGTAAAAAAATAGAAAAAAAAGAAAAAAATAGAAAAAAGCATGTCACGATGCATGCTATTTCATAAAGTTTTAGTACTTAACAAACTGAATTCATGGTTAGGTGTTTATTATACTTTTCCTTTTTGACGTTGTCAGGCTTTCCATAAAGTGTTTTCACGCTCACTAGAAATTGAAAAAAAACACCTTGCTTTACTTTCTTTAACCTGAGAGGATAATATTTCTCATAAATATGTAAATTTACTTTCTTGGAAACATGCTGTGCAGCCCTATATTCCATTTACAGATTCAAATTTTGAGTATAAAATTGTTATTCATGCCAGCCTGTTCTTTCCTATTATAACAGGAAAATGCTGCTCTGTTTTTCTGTTTTCGGGTGTTAGTTACTTTGTGCTCATTGAAATGCAGTACAGATGACAATTTCTTTTTTCCTTTTATTTTAAAGCCTTGAAGAAAGAAGATAGCAGCTTTGATGAGGTAGGTTAAATATTTTGTACCTTTCATAGTCTAGGTATGCCTTTGTATTTCTCACTAGTGCTAAAAGAAACCCATAGATAGTAGTGTTACAATGTGCGTATGTGTTAATACATGCATATTGCTCGAACATATTTTCATTTTCCAAATAACTACCAGATGAATTTGTTAGTTGAAGGCTGTGAATGGAATGCTTGGGTTTTTTTGGAATATAATAAAACTGAATGTTGTATGAAAAGTGGTCTTTTAAAAATGTTCCATGTGGAGAAATGGTGCACGCAGAGGAAATACTTTACAGAACTTTACCCACGGTAATTCTTATAATTGTAGGCCTGTACTGTAACAGACAGTGAAAAAAACATCACTCTTGAGAGAGCACCTTATGTAAAGTGCTGCTGCATTGGCTTCTTGCTGAATATGTCAACTGAGAGAGATGCTTCTTGTGAAATAAAAAAAAAAAAGCCCAACACCACAAAACCATCAGCTAGCTGTATTGGTAAAACTGATACTTGATGATTCGGTGTAATCAGTTTGGGGTCCTGACCTGTCTGTGATATACGTGTGTTAATTTGTAAAATATGCTGCTTGTGACTTGTGCTTGCTTTTACTTACAACAGGCTTTGAGAGATCGAGGTCACCAGGAGTTGTCCTGCAGAGCAAGTTTATGCAGGAAGAGGTGTAGGTCTTGGTGTGATGACTTGTTATATTGTAGTCAATGCTTGCCTTTTGTAGTTCCCTCTGCCACCATAGCTGGAAGCAAATGGTGGTATTTTCATGTGTTGATGTTACACTTCTTGTGTTTCTGTGTTTTCTTCTTCATTGCATGCTGTAAGCTTAAATTCTTGGCTGATTACAGTGAGATAGCTGCTGTGTAATGCCAGATTCTAGAATAAATTAATGATGATGTAATGTCCTTGATTCTGGATCAAATCAGACTTCATCTCTTTCTAAACAGATTGCACTGAGTTTTACACCCCTCTGCTCAAATTCAGTAATAACAATATAAATGGTTTATGCTTTTTTGATGTGTGTTGCAGAGAGCTGTAACTTGGCTCGATCCCTTTCAGACCTGGAGTGAAGGTCCTGGGGTCAGACTCTGTTTTCAGGAACTCTTGTTGGATCACACAGTGGTCCCAGCTATTGCATTTTTCTTTAACACCCTGGAGGAAAGCGAGTCCTCCATAAAAGTTACACCTGTGTAGATATGTGGTCGGTAGACTCTGAATCCTTGTTTTACAAATCTGGTCTATTTTTATCCAGTACTTTCTTCTGAAGGCTACAGTAATGTATCAGTGCTATAACCTATCCATTAAGTACCTTGTATTAAATTTGATATAGAATTTGAAAGGCTCTATTAAAAAATGTTATCGTATGAAGATGGCATTTTTTCTGTCCCCTTCTTTTCCTCAGGATTTTTTATATATAGTTTGCATGCATTTTCTTTAAATTTGGCTTTCTGTTTGAACAAGAGACAGCTTGAGCAAATTTTTTTTAAATTCAGGGAATTTGGGGAGAAAAAATATTTTTCAAGTATGTTTTTATTGAAATCTGACAGATCGTTGGTGTGAGCTACTGCAGAGGCAATAAGAGAAGGCCAGTGGGAAGGGTACCCAAAAGAGTTTTCTTGCATCTCCTGTAAATAGGGAAGAGTTTGATGTGACATTGAAATCAATCAGTTCCATAGTTTTAGGTGATATTTCCTATAAGAAAGAAAAGTAGGCTGAGATTTTGTTTTCCTTGTTATATCTTCAAATTCAGCACAACAGTTCTTGATGATTATGTAGCCTAAAGTGTGAATCAGAGAATGGGCTGTACTGCATATCACATAATTCCTTTCTTTTCAAACATCGTTCAAATTGGAAGATAAAACAGTCTTCAGTAACAGTAGTGTACCTGATTATAATGACACATACCTCTAAGTGAGCCAGTATCTGCAAGCAGAGGAGTGGCCGCATTTGTTGGTCTTAGAAGGCTGTCCTGAAAAACACGACTAAGACAAGACCATGATATGAAAGGAGAGCAGTCTAGCCTTCTGGCTAGCGTATGTAGTATTGATGTACCAGAGATGCAGTTATGAAGAGAGCTATAATGACAATAGGTGGGAATGTCAGGTGGGAAGGAGAGAGAGGAGGTAGCTAGCTGTCCAAGCATTGTTTTACTTAAACCTTGTAGGTCTTCTACTGCAAAAAATTATACAGGCAACTATTGAAACAGAAATTGCATCTAACAAGCATCATCATCTCCCTATACAGTTAGTGAAAAGATACCCTTTCTCCTTTCATGGTGCTGAAGGATGCTGTGTGTCTCTTCCCAATGTGTTTCCCCTTTTCTGGAGGGAGGTTGGCCTGTGAAGCGGAACTTGAACAAGCAGTAATGAACTTGCAGGGAAGGACTTTGCATACCCGACAGCTTGGCAAAGGAGGGCTCATGTTTTAGCCTTTCAAGAGTGGCCAGAACACCAGTAGCAGAAGATGGCCAGCAGGGATCTGAAATTTCTGAGGGGGGAGATAAAGTGGGATGAAGAGGAAGATGACCCTTCTAAAGCTGCAAGGTTTGGGTTTGCAGCTGAGTCAGTTGTCAGGTTAACCTGCACATCATAGGCACTACCTGAGGTACTTGATTGTCCCTCAGGAATTGAGATGGGAGAAAACAGTTGTTCAGTGGAGCTTATTCTACCTGCTTTAACTTGCACACAGTGGCTCAGAAGTGTACAACACTGCAGGATGTGATCTTTGTGTTGAAGAGAAGCTACTATAAACTGAGATATCAAACACGACGGGGAAGTGTATCGTGTAATTAATTGTTTTCTGCAGGTTGAAATTAATCCCTCCAGTAAATTAGGACAAAACAATCGTGAACAGTGAAAAGTGTGAAGAAATTGCATGTCAGAAAATACTTTTAGATGTTTGAGAAGTGTTTCAGGGATCTTGGTGGTAAATTTAGTCCTGCCTATAAGATCAGAGTACAACAATAGTGTAAAGGAGTTAAGAGTAGGATTTGTCACTTTTTTGGTACCTGCTGTAGTGTTGCTTTGATTAAATTTTGAGTGAAAAAACTCTTTTCTGTAGGTGCTGCTGGCCTTTACTTCAGTTCATGAGAACACTTGAATTAATCTATTTAAATCCACTGGTAGCCTGTTTACCTTCCTAAGATCTTATGACATCTTCCAGAGACTCCATGTGAATAATGGAATAGGATACAGACCACTTCTTGTATAGTCTCTTCCCCCCCCCCCCCCCCCCCCCCTTTGTTTTTTTTAATGTAGCCTTTTTCTTTTTGCCATACTAGTCACATTGTGGGAACTGGAACATGGGGCTGCTCCAGTACCTACTGAAATCAGTGGGAAGATTCTGAATGTTTTCAATGGCTTGTGGATTGGTTTCTTCTATCACGAACTATCATGACTGAGGGCGGGGGACAGGCAGGCTGTTCTTGCCAGTTTTCAAAGTTAGCGTGAGTGGGAGACAGTAAGGCATTTTCTCCTCTCTGTGTGTGTGTGTTTGAGAAAAAAAGTTGTCCTCCAGTTGCCCTCCACAAGGCCACCTAAATTTTACTTTCTGAGTGTGGCTTCTGGTGTGGAAAGCATGTTTCCTTCTTTTAGGAAAAGCACTGATTATCTACCCTGGATATCAAGGTAGAGGATAAACACATCTGAGGAGCAGCAGTACCTGCAAAATGCAGTCTATAAACAAACTTTTGGCGCTTGAGTGAACATTTTATTAGTGCTCTAGTAGTTTGTCAAAGTTAGATTAACAACTTCCAGCTATGTGGGATTGCTTTGATGTCTTTGGGCAGTTAGTATAACAAGTGTCCACTCTGTCTTATAATGATGGAACAGTTTTCTTTTTCACTCAGATGTGATCAAGGCCAATAACTTGTGGCTGAATTGCAGCATATTTGTTGGAATGACAGCCAGCGTTGATGCTGTGACTAACCCTGTTGGAAGGCTGGTAGCCCGTTCCTTTGGATAGCTGCTTGCTGTTACGATTTATTTCTAAATTATTGTCAGTCTCGAGCTGTTGGTTCTTGTTCTTCTGTTGTTAGTGGTTTCTCTAAGCACTTAAATAGTGGTTTAAGACCTTCAGCCATATGTATGCATACTAGATAAATTAATATCAATGTCATAATGAAATCAAATAATCCCAAGACTCAATCAATATGAATGGCTGTGATTATTGCTTATTATGTTGTGAGTTTTATTGCTGTTGTGTAGCTGTATTTTAGTGTTCATTTTGCCCAATATCAAGAGCATCTTCTTCTTAAGGCCACCTTCCTTTAGAAATTAGGATACTGTGATTGTGCTCGCTGTGTACGTAATACTGTCTGATTCCATCCAGTAACTTTGAAGCTGGCTGACGCTAGATGCCTAGATGCTTGGTGAAAAAGCATGTGAGCTGGCTGAGGGACAGAGATAAGATCTCCTCTAATGGAAAAGCTGGAATGCAAGTTCTTGTGAACATAGGAGAATCTGTTTGGAGGTGTTACGAATACTCTGACCTCAGCAAAATCCTTAATGCCCATCTAGTCCTTACTATGTTTAGAGTCTCCAGCTCCGAGGAAGCCAAATTTCATTTATTTAACTCATGAAACAACATCCGTATGTTTGAAGTGGAAGCGTGTGAAAAGGGAGGGAGTTTTGCCAAGTTGATTCTGTAGCGTGCTTGCTCTCATAGTCTGCCTCTCTCAAACCTCCCCAGACAAAAAGGCTACTTCCTCTGTGGATGCTGCCATGAAAAATGTCTTGATTTAAAGGATACCACTCTCTGAACCAGAACTCTTGTATAGAGAATATTTGTATTTGAGAAGTTAAAGGGAGAGGTGCAGCTGGAAAAAAAGTAGAGCTCTATAAAGAATGAACAAGAGGAATTTGAATGCCATAATGCAGGAGGCACATAATATGCTAAATGACATTTGTGCATTTTTAAAAAGTTTTATTTATGGTAAATAGCTTGAGAGAGAAGTGCATGTAGCAAGTATAGATATGGAACTATAACTTTACGTTCTCCTGCAGGGTTATGGGAGATGGCGGAGAGAGAGAAATCTAGCCCTTTTGAAACCCAGTGTCACTTTTTGTAGGATCTTGGAATACACATTGATTATTTCACTCCTGGGAGACTTAAAAGGTGGAGTTGGTGAGTGACAGACTTAGGAAGATCCTGTGATACAAATGATTTTGGATGCAGTATTTCTTTATTAATCTAGATACAGTAAAATTGTTACAAGCCATGGCTGAGCTGTCTGCTTCCTGGTGACTTTGTTTATATTTAGGAGGCAAGAGACTGGTGACTACTGAACTGCTTTATGTTGTGATGGAGAGTTTCCAGAGAAGTGGTTATGGGTAATGATTATAAATGGCCTGAGTAACGTTAGGGTGGGGGTATTGCCAGTGCTGAGAATGTGGATTTAGCTTAGGGTATATGATGAATTTGATGCAGTTCTCCCCTGCTTAATGCTGGGACATGCAGATGGTGTGTGGTTATCAGTTGTGATGTGTGACTGAAGGCTGATAGGGGAGAGATGTAGGAAGTAACACTAGAAAAATAAAACCCCCTAAAACTGGATTTGGAAAACAAGCATAGATGTATAGTTGCCAAAGCAATTTTTAAATAATAGCAGAGAAGTTGGTCAGAAATCGTCATCTGGTGGTTTAAGGTACTTCGCCAAATGTGTACAAAGGTGGCTCAAGTGTCTTGAGAAATGGGTCCATTCAGCCATATGCCACAAAGCAAATGAGAGGAAACATAAATCCAGGCACAGGATAACAACTTGGTATTGGAAGTTACTGCTTGTGAAGTACTACTTGAGACATGACACAGGCAGATTTTTTTGGGGGAAAGAGGGAGGTAAAAGATTAATAATGTAATCTGATGCCTGCTGTGGGAGGCCCATCTTCTTTATGCAGTTTTTGGATTCACAAGGAGATTTCCCAGGAGCTGGTTTGGTGGGTTTGTGTTCCTATGTCTCCTTAACTCCGTTTCTTCATCCCTCCAGAACTGTTCAGTTACACTACTGAGGATCTGGTGTTGGTCCAGTGGTTCCCTAGCAGCAGACGGCTTAGATGTCAGCTTGGCCAACAGATTTACTTGTCTCTGCTGCCATGTGCCATGTCTTTGAGGCCATTCCAACAAACTATGAATCTGGATTGTGTTGCTAGTTCGTAGGACTGTTGTATGATGGTAGTGCATGTGCATTTGTGGCAAAACAGTCTTAGAACTTAAGGTCTTATAAAGCCATTCTCAGCTGCTTAAAGGGAATAACTGTCTCCTCTGGTTGAGGACTGATAATATTAGCAAATGTGCTTCGTGTGAGTCTGAGAACAAAGAACGTGGATGGAAGAGAGCAAATACTGCCATTCTGCTGGGCTGTGGCAGCTTCTTACTGGACCAGCTGTAAGACAGATGTGCCCTTCATTGGTCTGTGAAAATGCTGGTTTGTGAAGGTTTTTGTGGCTTAAAAAATCGCCAACCCATGGATAGCCTCACTTCATTTCTCAGAGAATTACCAATATTTATATGGTGGCTAGGGATTCCTGTCACTTCCCTGTTCTGTTGCATGTGGAAGAAGGTCAGGTTCTGGAAGATGTGAGGTGCTTCAGAACCAGGTCTAGGTGACCACATAAGTAAATGGGAAGTGTCAGGAAAGCTACCAAGAAAAACTGGCTGTGGAATGGCTGCTCTGTTGTGTCCAGTTTCAAGGCTTTGAAGCAAAATCTGAGACTGTGGAAGGTTTTGATATTTACTTGGCAGTGACTTTTTACTCATTCAGAACAGGAGTTGTTCGTAATGTTGGGGGATAAACGTGGGCTTTAGGAGACCAAAATTTGAGGACCTTCCTGTTTTGAGTGGGGAAGATTTTTAATCTTGGAGCATCCCTCAAACCTGTTAAGTGGCAGTGGTCTGACTTTTTGCCAGCCATTGATGTGCATTCTTCCTGGCATGTTTGGTGACAGTGCGGCCATTTACCTTTCAGAAAGTGTGTATTATTTTCACGAGATAAGAAAAATGGTTGTCAGCTGTGAAACTGCTTACTCTTCTGCCTTCTTTTCTGTAGACACCGGATGGAAGAAGGGCTTGTGTTACTAGTTAATGTGTATGTGTCCTTTGCTTAATTTTCCTTTGAAAATGGATGGAACAAAGGAGCAGAACTTGGTCTGAATCCATGTCCACAGCAGTGCCTTGTGGCAGTCCAGCCAAACCACTGACATATAAAGAGCTCTGTTCTGATCTGCAGGCAAGTGTTTTAGCTATTGGAGAAGCATTGCAAAATGAAGATGAATTTCTAGGCCTGCTGCTCTTACTTGTGCATGCCTTTTTTTGTGTTGGATGTTTCTGTTGATCTGATGAGGGGATATATGCGTACAGAGATGTGGAGTCTGAATGTAAGCTGTTTTTATCTTGATGAAGTATGCTTATGTGTAAATCCCGGTGTTTGTTTTCTTGGGATATATGGGGTATAGTAATTTATTGGTAGATTAAATAGAGTAACAAAACACAGTACATTACTACGGCATCAGTAGCTTCTTGTGCTCAGTCTTGCTGGGCAACCTCCCAGTTGTGAGGCAAGAAATAATCATGTGGCTTCCTTGATAGATCTGTGTCTTTCATCTTTGTACATAGACTTTATTGCTTTTTTTTCCCCTTTCTTCCAAGCCACACCAGTAACAGACATATGACTATATTTAAATCTTCTTCTCATGAAATGATCTAAATGAAAATTATTTGTCTAGTTTTTAGCCTTCCTAAGAAATTCTGCATGTATGATGTCTCATCTGCTGTGTGTCACAATATCACTGACAACCATATATTTGCAAGATCCCATCCACAGTTATCAGGGTTCTGAGTCAATTGACATCTCTTGCTATTTATTTGGAAGGGATAAGAAAAGGAGATTGCTGGCTATGACTGGTTTATTTAAACAAAATTGATTTTATGTGCACAAAACAATGTCATTTTGATGATATTAAGGCCTAAAGAAATTGTCATTGCCGTACACCTTTCTCTATATGTTCTAGAATTTGTTTATCCCTTTTCCCTTCCAGCAAAGCTTTCTACTTAGATGCCAGTTGAGTCACAGTGCTGCTAATACTTTTTTCGTTCTTTTCAAGTATGGCAATTCTCCTTAGTAAGTTTGAAAAGTCAGGCTTGAGTATTACAGGTTATTTAAATGTGAAACATTGGCAGTAATTTAATAGCTTAAAGTAAGAATGAATGCTGCTGGAAACTTAATGATAAATGATAGAGGCAAGACCACTGAGGGCACATAGGGGATTGTCACCAGTTCTGAGTAACAAATGGAATTATTTGTGTTTGGGCTCTCCTGAGATAGTTACTTAACCTGAATTAAGTTTCTTGGTAGGATCCACATGTTCACCTTTTTCAGTATTGAAAAATAAAAGCAATGTTGCTAGCTTCAGTATCCAGTGCTGTGCCTGTCCAGGAAAACAAGGCTTACAGGCTTACAGTATTTTTCCTGCTGCCATATGGTAAGCAGGTCTTTTCTTTATATGTGAACTTTTTAGTCTGATAGCTTGCATACACAAAAAGATGTTCTTCCATACATACGTGTTTGGGAGTCTTTGTGTTTCTTTTAGTGAGAGTAAAATTAATTTCTTGTTATCAGTGGATTCTTACTGGTACGCAGTTGCACTCAGCACTGTTTTGTTTTAATGGATCTTTGTCTTCCTCCACTGAAATGGCACATTCAGACTCAGAAATGGGTTGTGGCAATGGTGATCCTGAAACTGTACCTGAGGCTGGCTTCATGCTGTTCTTGAACTTGTTTTCTGACTTCCATATTGAAAATTCAGCACTGTGAAGGAATTTGTTTGAGGTCACTTGCTGTGGTTAGGTCAGATGTGCCCTTCAGCTTTAAAATCTGGAAGACTTTCTGTTATCCCAAGTATGTTGCAAGAAGTAGTGCAGAGGCTAGGATGCATAGTTTTGTTCATGTTATTTTTCTTAAGTTGTTAACCTCTCAGCTGAGGCATTTTTCCTCACTGTACTGTTAGGCAGTTACAGAAAGCAGTTAGAAGAAGAATGTTTTGAAATTCATATAGAGCTTAATCAGTGTCCCTTGTTTTTATCACCATCTCTCCATTGACATACTGTGATTGTTGCTTTCTGACAGAGAAGCAAGATTTTCACAGGTAATTTTTTGGAAGTATTTTTATTAAATTTGGATAGATTTTTAAAATTTATTTATTTTTTTTAAAACCAGCCACACACACTTTCCCCCACTCCCCTGTGGGACTGGTTTGTCCAGCCTCTTCTGCATTTCTTGGAATTAGTTGTCCTCTAACTGTAACAGTTTCTAGTTTCATCGTAGTTGTTTTGTTTTATCCAGTATGGTAACAAAAACTGCATCATAGTCCAAATACAGTGTCAGCAGCTGTCAAGTAACTCTTTTTTCCTGCTTTGTGCCTGTTTTCCTTTATAACTTAGTGTAATTTTCTGTATTCACCATTTGTCTTTCTTCTGTTTATCTTAAGCTGGTATTGTTTTTTTGCCCGTGGTGACAAGGATGCTACGTAAGTCCTTGCTAGTTGTGGAGGCAGCTGCAGGGGGCATGGGAGCGTAGGGGCGGTGGGAGCTCATGAGTGGAGCGGGCAGGGAGAGAAGGGAGCACCTGCGGGCTGGCTGGGGATGCTGGGGCTGTCAGCCACTGGCAGAAGCAATGGAAAATGCGGTTTGGTGGCTTTCATTTATTTATTGGCCTTTCTAAACAGCCAGACTTACTACATGATTTCCAACCTGCTCTGCTTTGCTGATGCCAATTACTGATGGAGTTTTACAGTTAAAATAGCAATCTATGCTTGCTCAGAAAAAGTTCTGGTTCCATTTGTCAGATTCATTATCATTCTTACAATGCCTTGGCTTGTTTAGATGTGGGAAGTCTGTCATCACTGCAGGTTTGCTCAGTTTGAAGGGGAAAAAAAAGTATTTTTGTTAAAAAAAACCCCAAAACCTACACACACAAAAAAGTGCTCGGATTTATCTTGGCTCCTCATGCACAGAGAGGAGCTAGAAAGAAACAGGATGTTTGTTACAGACACCTCCTGCTGACCTTGGAGATGCACAATATTCCAGAAACTAGAGGACAACATCTGGAGAAATACTTGAGCTTTTTATTTATTTAGTTTGTTATCAGTGTGGTATGGCTCAGTTAAATGTGACGTGTCTGGCCATCATCAAATCATGACAGAAGCTCAGAAAAGTCGAAGAGGTATGGTTGATTTGCTTGCCCTTGAAAAAGGCGTGCTGTAGCACTCCCAGACTTTCTGTTCAAATCAGTTAGGAAATGGTATTTTTATCGTTGAAGGTAAGTTTGCAGTAACTACGCAGTTATGAATTAGACTATGTATACTTTTTATATCTCAAGACCAGGTCTTTTCAGTGGTGTGGAAAGAATGCTTAGTCATGCATTTTATATGGACATTAAGACAATGGGCTCAAACTATGAGCTTTAACAAAGGAAAATGCTATTTTAAAAAAATAAATTCAGTTACTGTTATGAAAAAAAGTTCTAGCATGTTTGAACAAATACTGTCAGGGAACCTGCGCCTCTTGGAAAGTTCTGTCTTCTGCATCAATTTCAGCAAAGTTCTAATTAAGATGCTCTTGTAGGTTTATTGCCAGCACTAATTATTTCATTCCTCCAGCAATTGGGTGGAAGCGATACAGATTTTTACAGCCACAAAGTGATGTTTCATTTTGGTGTCACCACTTAAGCTTCAGAGAGAACACCTATGTGATTCTGTGCCCGTAGGACCTAGCAAAGCGCATGAGTATGTTTAATACTCACTGAGGAGGAGGTGAACCCAAGAAGTGGTTTCAAGAGGCTGCAGTGGTTTAGCAGTGATGCAGGACATCGGAGTAGATACTCTCCTGTGAGTGGATCCTCATCTTGAAAACCTATGTGAATTGGGTTTATTTTAATGTTAAAGTTTGGAAGAATGCCATGGCTGTCTTCCTTGCTCAGTTTCTCTGTCTTGTGAAAAACGTACAGAGAAGGCCTCTTGGAGAGGAAGGAAAAAAAGTGGAAAATGTAATTCTTTTTTTCTCTTGCCAAAGAACATAGATGGAATTGGAGATAGTCAGTGGGAATATATTTATTATACTCTGAGTTTGCTGTTTAGCCTTCTTTAACGTTTGAAATGTAGATACTAGATCAGGAATAAGTTAGGCTGAACTTTCATGAGTTGCAGCCTCACTGTGTTACCACAGGACCATATATATAACTTGCACTCCTGGTCTGTCAGTAATGGCATGAGCCACTGTGAGAGACAGCAACATCCAGAATAAATCCCATGTCACCTACCACAGCCTTTAACTGGGTACAAGATGAAATTCTGCCTGGGGGGAAAAAAGGGGACTCTCTCTCTCTTAAGTTCAGGCAACACTGTTTCCTAAAACTTAATGTGCTGGGGGCAGACTAGCTTTGCAGAAAAGGACCTGAGGGTCCTGATGGACATAAAGTTGAACATGAGCCAGCAGTGGGCCATTGCTGCAAAGGTGGCTAATGGTATCCTGGGTTGCATTAGGAGTGTTGCCAGCAGGTGAAGAGAGGTGATCCTTCTCCTCTACTCAGCACAGTGAGGCCACACCTGCAGTACTGTGTTGAGTTCTGGGCTGTCCAGTACAACAGGGATATGGACACACTGGAGGGTCTAGAGAAGAGGCACTGACTGAGGGTGATTAAGGGACTGGACCATCTCTCCTATGAGGGAAGGCTAAGACAACTGGGACTGTTTAGCCTGGAGAAGGCAAGGCTCAGGGGCAATCTTATCAATGTATATAAATGCCTGAAGGGAGGATGTCCAGAAGACAGAGTCATGCTCTTGTCAGTGGTGCCCACTGACAGGACCAGGGGCAGTGGACAGTAGCTGAAAACACAGGAAACTGAAAACCTCTGAACATCAGGAAACACGTTTTTACAGTGAGAGTGACCATGCACTGAAACAAGTTGCTCAATAAGGCTGTGAAGTCACCATCTGTGGAGGCAGTCAGAAGCCATCCAGACAACCTACCCATCCTGTGCAGCATGATTGTCACCCTGCTTGAGCAGGTAGGTTGGACCAGATGGCCTGCAGAGGTAGTGCCTTCCAACCACCACCATTCTGTGTTTCATGAACTTTATTGCAGGCTGCTTTCTTTCTGCAATCTGTTTGAAACTTTGTGTCACAAGCAATTGACTTATTGTTAGCTTTGTCATATATGAAACCCAATAATATTTAAAGTGTTTCTATAAGGAGAGGTGATTTACTTCACGTGTCATTCCATACGGTACGTTGCAAATAATTGTGGTCCAAGTTCTGTGAAGACTGTAAGAGGTACTGTTTCAAACCACTTGTTTATAAAAGTTTAGAAGAAATCCAAATGTAAAGATTCTTCAGAAACATCTGTAATAAAAAGCTTATCTTTAGAAGCTCATTCCTATCCCTGCTCATCTGCCAAAGACACCTCTGGAGAAGTCCTTTGTTTCTTTTCCTCCCCAAACCCCAACACTTAGTACTTCAGGGCAGACAACGCAGAGCTTACTGCTGGGGTTTGAATTTTTTTCCTCTTACAGAAATCCATAATTTTGCCTCCTAACTCTTGTTTCCATGAGGAATTAAAAAAAGGGGGCTCTTGTGCTGTTTGTTTTTATTAATATGCACAATATGTGTGTTTATACTTCTCTCCTCCCTGCTCTTCCATGAGGTTAGTTTCAAAAGCAAGAGGCTCTGGTAACCTATAGATTGAAACCACCTGTATTTATGAACCTCTAACAGAACTACATGCTTCCAACAAATAAAGCTTCTTTTGCTAGGAATTATTCCTTCGTAGAAAATTCGTGCAGACATTTTGGGGCTCCAGATTGATTTATCTGGAAAGAGGAAACATTTGCTGGCAAAAGCATGAGAGCAAAAGTAAGCTTTGTCAAATAAAGGAAATTCAGCACCATGTTTTGAGTTTTCCCTTTTTAAAGGACACTAGTAAAGTTGGGGGAAGGACAGCATTATAGAAAAGTGAAGAATATTCTTTTTCGTGTCTTGATTAGTATGTTTTTAGGCAGTAGGGTGGGAGGGGAGATACTGATTTCAACATGTGGTTCTTCCTCCTTAAACCTAGGGGAAGGGGGAATATCCCATCACACTAACTACCTGCTGCATCCATTCGTTCTCCTTCGTTTTCTGATTTAGTTACTCTTTAGATATGTTTTAACCTCTTCTCAAATACACATCATGTGGAGTTCTGTGGAGCAAGTCCAGGCTAGTTGAAACCTCTCAATTCTTGATCTAAAGTGTGGCCTTTAGGTGCTTCTTATGGTGAGTTGCTCTGCTTCTGGGCTTGTTCCTGAAATGTTTCCAGTTCTGGAACTGGCATTAGTGGTAAGAAATACCATGTGGGAAAAATAGCTGGAGAACCGGAATCTAACCAGAGTTACCATTTTGTCTTACTGGCTGTCAACAGGACTCCTGGCTGTAATTCTGGCTTTAACAGGTTGAGGTCTAACCCTTGAATTCTAGGAAAAAGTTTGTGAGTTGATGATGATGATAAGGCTATATTCTTAATTCAAAAAGGCTGTCTTGTACTTATAACTTCTTGTACTTAGGTATAAAGCTGCAGTCAACATCAATGAAGCATGGCTGAATAACCCCTATTATTTCTAAGTGTGGCATACCTGTATTTCAGTTTTCTGCTTAAGATTGGTGCATGATCACATATTTTAACCCTTTTTGAACATGAAGTATACCCTTTACTTCGTGGTAAACTACCTTATTAGCTTGCATTTATGTGGAATTGCTCCTTAAGTGCTGTTATTGTGGAGTAGAGTAGCTGCCATTTTGTAGTAGCAGGATGGTATCTTGTGAACTTACTCATGAAACTCTGTCCTGAGCACCAAACTTCTTCAATAGATGAGTTCAAAAGATTGTGCTAATTATGCTAAAAAATGGTACCCGTAGGCTCCTGCTTGATCGAACTGGGGGATGCTTTAAAACTGAGCCATAATTAATTGTGCAGTAAACCAGAATTATTATTAATTTATGTTTTTAAGAGAAGGAACTAAATTATGTTCACTCTCGCTGTGCAGTTTTGGAAAAGAAAAATATGCATTAATAAACAACATGTCTGTAATTAATTAATGATCCCCTGGAGAGGCTTTGCTCCCAAACTAGCTAATTACTGTGTAAAATACTAAAAAATTAATCCCAAAACACATCATGAAATATCAGTTGTGGGTTAGCGAATTGTGGTGATTAAAACAGATTTTTTTTAAACTTTTTTTTTTTTTGGTATTGATGGCTAAAGTTAACAACGAAGAAAAGAAAACTCGAGTGTTGAGGTGCATTTTGGCGTTTCCAAATTATGAATAAGCTCCGTGCCGTGCCACTAGAAATACCATAAAGCTCTCACTGAAATTAGTGTGAGCTATAAACCTATTGTTTACTCAGTATTGATCTGAATAAGAGTATTGATTACTGGGCCTTTTTTTATTACTTAGGAAGATCAAGGCAGGAATATTAGAGTCGGCAAGTTCATCATTCCCTACGTTTTCTGTTATTCCTCTTTAATCTTCTGCGGTGTCTGTTATTTTTCTCCCTTTTCAGATAAGCTTCTAGATCTCTTGAATTTGATCCCCAAAATAAGTTTCAGAAATCTGCTGTTCTGGTAACCTAGATGAGGCCAGCAGTTTAAGTTCCTTTTAATAAACAGGTCACAAGGTATTTCTCAGTCAGATTTATATTATTGGTAACTGGAGTAGTTTTTAGTATTTAGTTCCTAAATTCTTAGTAAAGTTTCTGCAAAGCATGAAATGCACTCTGCCTTGTGCGCCAAGAGCCTCACTGACTTCCAGGGAAATGCATGAACATGTCTAAAATTCAAGTACCTGTAGAATCAGAGCCTTGATTGTTAAAATGACACTTAATAAGAAAAATGGGCACAAGCTAGTAATTTTCTTCTTGAAAACAGTGGTTATTGCTCAGGTAAATGTTATCAGCATTGATTGATTGCTGACAAGAGGTGTAGAAACGATTAATGTGGCAACGTACAAATCATCTCATAAATTTTTTTGTCCCTTGCAACTGCAGCAGGTATATAAACTAGACATTAAAATTTCTATTTTTTTTTTTGAAGAAAAGAGCTGTGTTACAGAAACCTTGGGAGACAAAATTAAAATTTTTCCATGCTTAAGTTTTTCTTATGAGGTCTGTGTAATGCTGCTTCAGCCTAACTGATAGCTCTTTTTTTTGTACTATGTCAGTGAAGCTTTGATGCATGCATAGGTACCTCCCCCATAACTTTCCTTCCCTGCTCCTAAATCCTATAATGTTATGCTTTAATATGAGCAGACAACCTCTTTTTTTTTTTTTTTTTTTCCAGGCTGCTTCTCAGAAAATGAGTTTTCTAACTCACTGTGCATAAGTCTTTGGCTATATAGAACATTTAAAAAGTAGCTGGTTTTAGATAAGTGTATGTTTAAGAAGTAACTAAGGACATCAGAATATTTGACATGACTTCCAATCTGTAAAGGTAATGAGTTAGAAACACAAATCTGTTCTCAAATATAAATGAAAATTTGGTATTGATTCTAAGACTATTCAAAACAGTTTTATCTAAAAATGAATGCAATTACAGAATAAATTAATTGCTGTATCTAAAGTGATACATTCGAACTACAGATATCCATGTTAGGCAGGTTGAATCTTTACTTGCTCATTTAATCCTTTGTTGTATGTATTGCATATAAACTTTACCATCTCTACTTGATATAAATTATTTCCCTCATGTTAACCAGAGGCATTTGCGAGGGGAAGCTGGCAGCTGTGGTGTTAGTGTATTCTCAGCTTTTATAGAGAGTAGACATGCAGCCCTGCTGCTCCTCTTGATTTTAACTTGAGGCTTTGAAGGGATTGGGGAGGTGGCAGCAGAGGGAGTCAAGGGTCTGCCTTTCTTCCTTTGCATGCCTTTACAGAAGGGGTCACCATCTTCTTTGTTCTGTCTTTGGTAATCCGTCAGTGGAGTCCCTCTTGGAAAGGCTTTGCTAGAACTGGAGAACCTAAGTTATGGTGATACGGAGCAGCTGTGTTTTAAGGAGAAGTCTAGTAGACTAGGATTTTAAGCCTGGAAAAGACCACCGAGGGTGAATATGACAAGTATGCAAAACCATGAATGATGTAGACAAGGTGAGTAAAAAAAATACATTAATTGGATGGAGGGAAGTTTTCTGTGGAGAGCTTAACTGAATTGGTCTCACTGCCTCATGTTGCTGTCTCTGCCTTCCTGCAGTAAAGGTGCTCCAGGGCTGGTTCTGAAGGTAAAAGCCTCCACAGGGCTTGGAGTGGGGGCAGTTTTCTTTCCTGGAATTTGGGAGAGCGAAGCATGTCTGAGCAACAGAGCAGATGTTGGAGGAGGGGACAGATAAAAAACATCTGGAGGTGATTCTCCCTGGAAGGGTATGTGCACTCTCTCAACAGAAACCACAGAGCTTATCTATTGAGTGTCAGAGAAGGCATACCAGGCTGAGTGGTTTCATCCAGTATTGGCATTCTTATGTTTGGGTTTTATTGCACCCAGCTAGGGACATGTAAAAATTGCAATGGCATGGTAACATTTCTTAGGGATGATTTTGTTAAACAATACTACTTCTGCTGGCAAAACTCCAGATGTAGTCATGTTTTATTGGTTCATCTTTTGCAGTTCATGATTTATCTTGCTCAGATGTCTGGCGTAACTGAAGAGAAGAAAATAATTCTTTTTGCTCAAATGAATTGTCTCTTAAAAGTCCACCTAATTTCTAAAGCTGGTGGCAAATCCACTGTAGAATAGCCTGGAGCCAAGAAAGGAGAATAAAGAGAAGAACAGTGAAGGAAAACTGGAGTGGAGTGAAGGCATCCGGATGTTTTCAAGGGAGGGGAAATTGTCTTATTACTTAGGATTCAAAATGTGACTTCATTCTCTAGAGATCTTACAAACTTCACAAAACTGCTAATGAAAAGCAAGTGTTTTATATGAGGTTGTCTTCTTTCTGTCGTCTTAGTAATTTTAAAATACTTTAACTTAGAACTAAACAGTTTTCCTCCAGCTCCTGTCAACATCTAGTTTCTGTTTCCATTCCTAGTCAGAATAGTTTCACCTTACAACTTGGGTTTCCTGTGCAGTATTTTCAAAAGGGACCACAGGGACATGTTGCTTTAATTTGTTTGTATTCTGTTTCCTTCAAGCTTGGATGTCTCTGTGGGCATTTTTCTTGTGTATGTGTGCATGTGCTTTTTTGTTTTAACACTAGGGAAGGGTTGTGAGTAAAGGCTTCTTTGCTGTAGAAGTGTAGTAACCCTTACTCTTTGAGCTGGGAAATAAACATTTTATCTATCCTTCAAAGTACTGAGATTTCAGATGCTTTTTTTTTTTGTCTGTAACAGGATAAAAAACCTCCTCTATCCTTTTCTTAAAGAAGAACCAGCCCACTGTAGAAAAGCTGATAGTGTTTCAGCATGCATATCTTAGAGCCCAGTGGAGTTTTGTGATCACCAGATAATACTCTGTCTTATAGAGATGAGGAGGCAGGTCTGGCTCTGATTGTGGTTCTGAAAAATCCTTTCTTAATGGCAACTTTCCTGAAACCATTATGTTTCTGCAAAAAAGTGGATATTTTTCACCCAGCCTAATTTTCTGTATTTTTCTGTTTCTTGATTTGAGACTTATTAATGCTTTATATTCAGTAAAGTTTATGTATAAGTTTTGACCTCTTTCTTAGTTTTATGCTGCTTATCTGTATTTCCAGATCTTTTCTGTATGAGAGTTCAGTTATCTTGCTTGTAGCTCTCATAGTAATCTACCACAGGCTATTATGTATGTCTAATTTTGTGGAATCACTTTCATTTCCTCTTCTCTTTATATTGGTTCTTATGCTTCAGAGTACTGCTTGTCTCAAATCAGCATATTTTTTTTTTCAAATGGGCATACTAGTTTTTATTTTCATTCTGTAGTGTTAGAGCTTTTGCAGTGTTGGTGCTGTTTGCACTGCTATTGTTAGGGGCCTAGCAGTCCTGCCATTACTTTCAGCATTTGCATGAGTTCATAAGTATGCAATAAAATAGCTCTGTGTAGGAAAGTGGCATACAAAAATTTCATCTCAAAGGAAATAATAAAATAATTTAGGTTGGAAAGGACCTCAGTGGGTCACTTTTAGTCTCCCAATTGAATAATTTAGAATAAAATCCTGTAGAAAATACTTAGAAAACAGGGGAGGCTCGGCAGTGTTGTAGTTCTGCTCTGAATTTTAAGAAGTATAGAAGCCCAAAATACAGGCAAAGATTCACTTTATAAACACTTTCTGGGTTTTCCTTCTCCCCCAAAAAGGCCGGGGGAAGAAAAGGATGTTCTATCATTTACAGTAGTTGCCCATATTTACATAACACTGGAACAGAACTGTAGTTACAGTATTATTGTGAAGAAGTAGTAGACTCGCTCTGTTTTGTCTCTGGTTGTTTAATTACTAAAATTTATTCAAAGTACTTGGGGCGCTTCCTAAAGGTGCTCTGCACAACAGCTTTCATTCACAGAGGTATGTTTCTCAGTAAGCAAGGGATCTGAACCCTAGAAGGCGGGGATCCTGAAAGTACTTCACAATACAGGATCTCTTTTTATTCTTAAGTGTGCCCACAGAACCTTGCAGTTACGTGTTAAACACTTTATTTTCATATTTGGATTTTGAGACTATAATACTTCCGCTATTTCATTTCAGCAAATTATGAGAGAGAATATGAACTGTGGTCTGTAACAGCCGTATCTTTTCAGTAGCATAACAACTTCACATTGCACATGTATTTACATTGGAGCTTCTTGGAGGAGGCCTTATGGGGTGAATTTACCCCAGCCTGTAGCTTAGCACCCGCCAGCCGCTCCCTCCCTCCCCCTTGCAGTATGATGGGGGAGAGAACTGGAAGAGCAAAAGCAAGAAAAACTTGTGGGTTGAGATAAACACAGTTTAATAAGTGAAGGGGATTAAAAAAAGCCGCAAGTGATGCAAAGATAGTCACTCAACACCTCCCACAGGTAGAGTGCTGCCTGGCCAGCCTCTGAGCAACAGCTACTTGGAAAGATCAACTCCCCATTTTTTATTGCTGAGCATGACGTTTTGTGTCCCAGGATATCCCTTTGGTCTGTTAAAGTCAGCTGTCCTGGCTGTGACCCCTCCCAGCCTCTCGCCCACCCTCAGCCTACTCATCGTGAGGGCAGTGTGAGAAGCAGAGAAGGTCTTGAGGCCATGCAAACACTGCTCAGCAGCGTCTGAAACATCGCTGTGTTACCAACGTGGTTTTGGTCACAAATGCGAACAACAGGGCCACGCGGGCTGCTATGAAGAAAATGAGCTCCAGCCAGCCAGAGGCAGTGCACCTTGTTTTCCAGGCCACATTGCTGCAAACAGCACTGCTTAAAGGCTTTGGAAGAGCATTAACCGTGACTGTGGAGGACTCTGGAGGCTGGAGCTCCTCCTCCAGCTCTAAGGGCACTGTGTTTCCCAGAACAGCTGAGTTTCATGAAGGCAGTGTTTTCTGCTGTTGATGTCAAGTGAATAATAATATCAAGTGGTGTTCACTGTCTGGTGGTGCCTGAAAACTTCAGCTAATAACTGCTGTTTCTTAATTTATATTAAATCTAAAAGGAAAAGGGTATAACTTTACTAGTCATGGCAGATGTTGTGTATATGTATTCTTATATCCTGATCACGCTCCCATAGTGAGTTACATGGTGTGACTTGAAAAGTTGCTGGATGTTAGCATCGTGTACCTTTCTTTGTTGCATGGGTGCTGTGTGGTAACTTTGTGGAATTTCCTTGCTGGGAGAGGGCAGTTTGGAGCTCTGGAGAAAAGGTCTCAGGACATTGAAAACATTGGGCAACAGCATCCTAGTTCCCTGTCATTTGTCTAGCAAAGCCACATTGTCCAGGACCTCTGTACTTGTTTACAGATCAAAAGAGAACAGATGACCCATTCATGCCTTCTGGCATAATGGTATCTCATGTCTGTACTCTCATATCTGCCTATTTTCCCAGCAGATTCTAATGCGCTGAATGGCTTGCATTCAAGAGAGAATAATGAGAGAACATGGAGCCTTGCATACAGCCATTGATGTGGGGACTGTGGTAAAGGGAAAAAGGAAGTATATTGTGTAGAAACATCTGTCAGAGGCATAGGCAAGAGGGATGACTGGAAGTGAGTACACCCCATCTTTGATCATTATAAGTGTTGGGGAGAGAATGGCAAAGGACACAGATGTCTTCAGATACCTGTTGAAGGATCAGGATCTGTACAGGCTGGGTTAGTGAGTTAGTAATGGTCAAATTGGCAAACAGAAACTTGAAGTCATTTAGAGAGATGGACTGCCTCCACTTCAGACAATGAACTGAAATACAAGGAGATGAAGTAATTTAAACGGAACCTAGATTTGATCTAGTCTAATGAAATAATCATTTGTTTCTTGAAAATGAGTCTTTCAGATGAAGCGAACCAGACTTCTATTACCCCCAAGGTAAAAAGCGGGAAAAGGAGAGGAAGTTAGGAACGGTTCTGTGAGTGCACATAAAAAAATAATCTTAAAAGTAATTAAGTGCTTAAGAAATGCCATTTGATCTGGGAATGGGGTTTTTGACATGAAGCTCTGAATGTGGCATAGCAACATCAGCACTCAAGCTGCTAGGATGAAGGGACTCCTTGAATTGTTTTAACTTTGGGAGCTGCAGTTGACAAGAGGCAAATTTCTGTTCAGTGTGCTAGGAAGAAGAGCAGGAATGCTTGCGTTTTATATAGCATCTCATTTCATACGCCTTTCAGCATTTAATCGTCACATGATAGTGAAGTAAAAAATAGCCCCTGTTAATTAATGAGAAAGAAATGTTGATTGTATTTGGAGGACCTTTGACTTGAAGGGAATTTAAACAAATTTTAAAACATGCATGAAAATTAAGAAATCTGTGTGTTAAAGCTGCATGTAAGCCACTGTAGCAGGGCTGTTTCTGTAGGTTTGTTGGTATCTTTTTTTCAGTGATGTATAGGTAGTACAGGTGTGAGTAGGCATCTGAATGAGTTAATGTCAAGGTGTATAAGGATACTGCGGCAAAGAAAAACATCTTCGCTCTTAGAAATTAAACCTGAACCAATGCCAAAGCTTTCTAATAGAGCAGGAAAGGCTGACTTCCAATTCAAGAGCAAAACAGAAGTTGAGAAGGGCACATATATTAGCAGTTTCAGTGTCCAGTATTATAGAAAGAGGTCTTCATAGACAAAGAGCTGGAAAAGGTCATCAGTTTTCAAATTGTGATGTAAGGAAGGCGTTAACTAACTTATTGTAGGTACGTTATTCTATGAAAGTAGGCTATAAGTGACATAGGGAATTTGATCGTCAGTGCTGTCTATATTTTCTTAGCAATCATTTTGTCAATAGAAAGTGCTTTGGTTTTTGGGGGTGAGATTCAGGCAAAAGAGAATGACAATATGTCACTTCACCAGTCTTTTTCTAGTAGCTGTTGTCCTGAGAGCTTGTCTCTGGTAGATTTGGTGAGGGAAGGTAGTGAATTTAGGTTTCTGAACTCTTTCTAGCTTAAGTGCTTTGTGCAGAGGGATATACTTTTTTTATTTTACTCCCACCTGTAGCTTTTGTATGCAGAAAGCAAGAAATGTGAAGAAAAGAAACTAAATAGTTACAAAATAGAGATTTTTAAAGTGATATTTAAAATTCTTCTGGAAATATTGTACTGTTTCTTTTTTCATAGGTTTTAGCTAGCAGTCTTACAGGTAAACACTGCTGCTTTGTTTTTGTGAATGTGTTACCAGTTTTTTTTTCTGGTTGTGTTTTAAGGTTGACTACTGTTTTCAAGCTCTGATCATTCATCAAAAAGCATGAATTTTCTTGTCCAACACTTTTCATGTACTGATGTCTCCCTGGTGTTTTTTGTTGTCATACTTCAAAAATACAAGATTAAACCAGAGCTTGTTAAGGTTTTGTGGAGGACATACCAGTGGAATGGATGGATAGTCTGCTGACTCTCACTGTTTCCTCCCCTTTGAGCACAAACACCCATCTTTCTTTAAATTAGAGAGGCAGATTGGAACACTTTGCTGTCACTGGAAAGTACACAAAATATAGCGGTCGCATGTTTTTGAGTGTAGTAGGGGTGGCACAGAGCCTTGCTGAGTAGAAGTTGGAGTCCCAAGATGTTTCTTTTTCTTTCTTCCCCCAGCTGTTCATCTGGGGAACGTCAGCCATATGAACTGAACTCTTTATGCTCAGAAAGTAAAAACATTTGCTGAAGTAGTTCTGCAAACCGTACAAATAAACTACATGGCAGAAGGATGCCAGAGAAAATCTATGAGTCGGGATATCAACTGTCAACTTCTTTGCATTTGTAGCATTACCAAGACCCTTCTAAGATGTATGAATGCTTTATTTTTTGATGCAAAGATTCTGTTTTGTGTTACTAAAGAATAACACATGGGAAGGAGGAGTGAGATACTACCACTTATTTCTCCCATCAGTGAGCAATACTTTGAGGCATTAAGCAGCTTCTCCTATAGCTGTACTCAGCATGTTGGAAAACAAATAGGAAAAAGCTGCTTTTCCAGCACAGAAGGCAGAAAGCTGAGGGAGAGGAATTAAAAACCAAACTAAAACAAAACAAAAGGCGGTATCTAGCCTGGCAGTGTTGCCAGGGTAAGAGAATCAGTGGGGAATGATGGAGAACATGGGGAAGAACTTGGAAGCTGAGGTACTAGCTGGGAATGTGTGGAGAGGCTTTTAATGGCATGTCTGTTGGAGTTTTTCCTTTCTGAATCATGTCATATCATTCATGGAGAAATCTGTGAGGAAAAATATCCTCCAACCTTTTGTGGTTTACATGTGAATGGAGGCAGCTGGTGGGAGTGATGCCAGGGGTTGCTGTTCTGCTGTCCAAAGCAGTTGCCTCTGAATTGCTTGCAAGGATTGAGCAAAATGGAGCTGGTATTGCTTTATGAAAAGAAGTTGCTGTGATAAAGGTGTTCTTGTGACTCTGTTGTGAGTCTGGCAAGCAAATGGTATATCAATTTGGTGCCGCCTTGTGAAGACTAAAGAAAAATATTGATACTGTCTTATTAAGGGGATTAGAATCGAAACAGGTATCTTTCCTAATAAAACAATAGTTGATGTGTCACATTCACGATATATGTGAGTTGTTCTGAAGGCTGCCCAAGTGTGTGGTGTGGGATGTAGGTTGCAGGGTTGTGTGCAATGTCATGTCCCGTCATCCCCGTCCGTTCCCCTCCTGTTGTCCCCAGATCAAGCTAACGGAATGATTTGCCTCTCATTCCGATTGGGAGCGTAGTGCATATAAGCAGCATGGAGATGCGTGCTGTGGTTTGGCAAGGCCGCTTATTGTCTTTACCAGTTGTTGCTAGGAAAAGTAGTTTATGTTGATGCTAAATTTCCAATCCCATGCTCCCTGAGCTGTCTTCAATTGATAAGCTAATTGGTGCAGAAATACAGTGCTGAGACCCTTGCCGCATAGCACTGTGAGCATCTGTAGGAGTGGAGGTGAATCTAGTACGTGATCCTAAACAAACAGCTCGTTGTTGGATCTGTGCCAACCCATAGCAGCTGCTGGTTTTGAACTTGGGAACATTTAGAGTTGATTGGTTAACTACTAAAACGGTGTTAGCAGTAGGATTGGGGTGTGTATTAAGCACATGGTAGGAACGCATTACAAATGTATGCAGCTGCAAACTAGTGTCTGCTGTAAGCAGGGTTGAGATGAATGGGATATACTCCAAATGAGATTAAGTGAAGCATCCCTTTTCTAATAACTGCACAGATGAGTCACATTCGTAGGTATTTGATAAGCCTGTTGTTAGAGCTGCAAGACATAAGACCCTCTAAGAAAACTGTTTAACAGAATCTAAATGTCACGGTGGTAATGTGATGGGTTACAGTCCATGCACACGCATACCTTTGCATCCTTAGTTTATGTGCATCTATGCAGTGTCAGCTGTAGCCACAGTGTCAGAAGCATTTGATTAATTGTAAGCGCAGATAATTCTTCTTGCATTTCACTGCCACAGTACTCGTACAATATTAGAAGGTACTTTCTCCCACTGAGAAGTCAGCTAAATAAATTACTTCCTTGGCTGCAGAGGTGAAGGCTTTCAGACAGAAGTCCTGCCTTCAAACCTGGGCAACAAATGCTCCATACATGCCAAGTGCATGTTGTTTGTGCTTTCCTTCTCAGATGTGGTAATATAAAATTTAATCATGTGAAGGACTGTATTTATTTTACTCATGTGTTACTAATCTATGTAATTTAATAGCAAGTAAGGACATAAACTTCATTAAGATCCAGATGATTAAAAAAAATTTGGCTGAGGTCCCTCCTCTTGTTCTAATACTGAAAGCAAAAAGTGGCACTGGGAAACCCAAAACTACAATTACAGACGCTGTTACTTTTGCTGGTTACAGCATATAACCTGGGGTGATGATACAGCGGTGTTAGAAGTGTCTTCCATTTATGCAATTTATATCCCTTTTTGCTTGTCTGCTATATATTTAGTTTGATTTATTTGGTTGTTTTTTTTGTACTGGCACTTAGGATAAAAATTAGTCCTTAAGATGGCTGAGTGCTTGCGTGCTGGTTGGAGCAGAGGAGCATGCCGGGGCTGTGGTACATGACTACCTCTTCTGCAGCAGGGACAGGAGGCTGAAGAAGCTGGTTGCGTTCTTTAAGTCTTCATAGAAATGAAAAAAAAAAAAGAGTTTATCTATATATGCTCAGTTTATTTTGGTGCCATGTGTAATCCATTCAGAGAATTCCCCAAGACTATGGTGATTGAATTTGGCAGTATTTATTTGAACTTTTTTGGTGCTTTTATACTTACTAAAATAATTTTAATGTAGTGTTAGTTTGAATGAATTGATAAAACTTTATTCCAGCTGCTTTTATGAGATGACCGGTGAGGAGGATTGAAAGAAAATTATGTTACCTGGCTGTTTCAACATTTAAGCATTTTTAAGCAAACTCATAAATTATTTATTTTTTTGACAAAATTATTTGATTACCTTAGAGTGGCTCTGCACCACAGTAGCTCAACATACGGTATTTCTTACTGCAAAGTTTGTCCTTTAATGATGTGGAAGTACAAAATGTATTTACAGCTGATGAATAATTCATGTGTATCTTTTAACTTTATTACTTAAGATTAGTCTCAGGTACTGTAACTACACAATATTGAAGAGATTGATTATTCTTGGACATGGTGGTTCAGTGGGCTATTTTTCTTATGCTGCTGTTAAATTTGAGGATATGACTTCTCATCAAAAGGTAAAATAAATATTTGTTTCTCATTTTTACTTATCCCAGATTTATTTCTGCCAAATGAGTGCCTAGCATGTATAGTAGGTACATTTTTTTTTTTGTGTTATCCATTTTGACTATTGAGATACGACATCTAGGTGAGAATGAATAAATAAATATATATACATACAGGTAGTAAAGCTTATTATGGTATGGACCTATGATACCTGTGAATACCTAAGCTATCACCACTGGCACAGAAAATTTATTTTTTTTTAAAAAAGTTAGCCTACATTAGTATAGAAACTGGGTTCTCATGGTTCAAGTCCCATTTGTAGAAATGTATCTGCCTGTGTTCTGTACAAATTAATGCATTAATATTGGGGAGCAGGCTACATAGTCTCTAAGGAGAAAACATGCAAATCGGTATAGAAGAAATTATTCTGCTTATTTTTAATAAGCATTACCTGATACATTAAAAGTCATTGTATTTAGTTTTTCATAATGAAACACTCCTTTGTTGTTTTTGTGTGGGGTTTTTGTTTCTGTTTTTTTGGGTTTTTTGTTTGTTTGTTTGTTTTCTTTAAATAGGGGTAAGGGGTATGTGAGAATGCAAATAAAAGGAGTGGAAGTTGGTATGAAAATGAGGACACCTTCATTTCCCTTATGTTTGAAAGTAAACTACCTGATCAGCAGGAAAGCAATAAAAGGTGAAGGAATGAAGAGGTCTGGAAAGTTTTTGACATAAGGGCAATTTGTGGAAATAATTGTTTATGCACTGAACAGGTTCCTGTTTGTGTAAGTTCATACTCCTTTCTTTCTAAGCTTAATTTTGTATAATTTTATGCCCTCTAATACTTCTTTTGAAATCAGACTTGCAAATAACTACACCACCTCAGACCACCACCACCCCCCCAGAGCAAAGCTCACTCCAAAGCATGAAGCAGGTGAAGCCTGGGGGCAGGGAGCTTGGGTTGCTGCCATCTGAGGGAAGGAGCCAAATCACAGTTTCTCTTGATGTTTACAGATTCTCGAAAGTGGGTTTCTCAGTCTTGCAGGAAGTCTCCTAGGCTACCGAGTTTAGGACTGGCTTGGATGTCTCAGCTGTCAAACTACTTGAATACATCTGGTTTCACATTTGGCTAATGGCTTTAGAGAGCATGAAATGTATTAACTACAAGCACAAATTTAATAACACAAGCAGGTAAAACCAAACCCTCTCCAGTCTGCATATGTCTACTTTTCTTTTCTGTACAGATAGGTGAAGCTGAAGTCAGTTAGACTGGGACTGAAGCGTAAAAGTTAAACATCAGCAGTATGTCTAATGGTGGTCATGTGTCACACATTCTTTGAGGAAATTTTTTAGCCCAACCAGTTAAAAACTTCTGGCTTTAGAAGTCAGGTTTTGAGCTGTTGCATCCAGTTTCAGCAACTGATATTTTTTCTTTGTCTGGGCAAGAATGTTTGATTTGCTTTCTAGTTTACTGAAACAGCTTTTTTAGTATATGTCCCATTAAAAATAATTATGCAAGGGAGGCTTCTTTTCTTGCAGTTACTTTTTTGGGAAGGATGAATGAGTTTTAAAAATATATTAAGTCCATAGTTTGAATTAGTATATTTAAAAAGCTTTAGTGTGGAAAACAGATATTAAGTTGCATGTATTTGTTGTCAGTAAAAGCTATTCGAATGAACTGGGATGGTATTGGATGTATGCCAGCTACTGCCAGGAGTCAGTGATTTCTTATTTGATACATTACTGTATATAGGTGATAAGACAGATTGTGTATGAGTGACATTTCTTCATTGTAAAATCATTTTTCTTATTGACATAATACAGCCCTGACAATAGGTGTCATGCATGCATTTGACTGACTGGGCATTAGTTAATGTGAATTAAAACTTACACTATGAGAAAGTTGGAAAATTCTTAGTTGTCCGGTATACATAGATACAATTACTTAAGTATGGCCTTTTGGTGTTTGAAAGTTTGATATGCAGTGAGGTATATTATACTGTGGGAACTGCCTTTAAAAACAAAAGCATTAGCCATAGAAGTCTCTTGTTGAAAATGAATGCTTTCGTTTCTGCTTTATGGCATAGTTGTAGTCTCTGGGGAAGCTCTTTCTTCCTGCTTATATCCCCTTTGGACTTAAAATGTTGTCATGGCAGTAATTTGTAGGCAAAAGGGCCATTTTGTTTCTGTAGGGTATTTTATTGTTCATTCTGTTTTTGATTGTGCAAGCCTCTTAAAAAAAACAACCAACCAACCAAATAACCATCTAATTCGTGGAGAATATGAGGCACAGCATAGGTTAAAGCATTTGACAGCCTATTTAATTAAGCTTTTTTTAGAAGGATTAGTCATATGGCATTTGATGACCAGAGTTTTGATTAGTAGTCGTGTTTCAGCAAAGCTTGTTTGAGAAGGACATCAACATTGTATGGCTTTGGACTCTGCAGACTTCTAGTGGTCAGGCTCTCTGGAGTTATGACACCATCTCCCAATCTCCCACAGCATTCTCATGGAGAAACTGGCTGCTCATGGCTTGGATGTGTGTACTCTACACTGGGTGAAAAGCTGGCTGGCTGGCCAAGCCCAAATAATGGTGGTGGATGGAGTTACATCCAGTTGGTGGCCAGTCACAAGTGGTGTCCCCCAGGGCTCAGTATTGGGGCCATTTCTGTTTAATATCTTTATCGATGATCTGGATGAGGGGATTGAGTGCGCCCTCACTAAATTTGCAGATGACACCAAGCTGGAGGAGTGTTGGATCCACCTGAGGGCAGGAGGCTCTGCAGGGGGGGTCTGGGCAGGCCGGGCCCATGGCCGAGGCCAGTTGTAGGAGCTTCAACAAAGAGAAGTGCCGGGTCCTGCACTGGGGGCACAGCAGCCCCACGCAGTGCTACAGGCTTGGGGAAAATGGTTGGAAAGTGCCTGGTGGGAAAGGACCTGGGGGTGCTGGTTGACATGTGCCGGCTGCACATGAGCCAGCAGTGTGCCCAGGTGGCCAAGGGGGCCAGCAGCATCCTGGCTGGTGTCAGAAACAGTGTGGCCAGCAGGGCCGGGGAAGTGACTGTCCCCCTGTACTGGGCACTGGTGAGGCTGCACCTCAAACACTGTGTTCAGCTTTGGGCCCCTCACACCAAGAAAGACACCGACATGTTAGAACATGTCCAGAGAAGGGCAGCAAAGCTGGTGAAGGGTCTGAAGCACAAGTCTTCCGAGGAGTGTCTGAGGGAACTGGGGTCCTTTACTCTGGAGAGGAGGATGCTCAGAGGAGACCTTATTGCTCTCTACAACTACCTGAAAGGAGGCTGTAGCAAGGTGTCAGTCTCTTCTCCCAAGTAACAAGTGACAGGACAAGAGGAAACGGCCTCAAGTTATGCCAGGGGAGGTTTAGGTTGGATATTAAGAAAAATTTCTTCACGGAAAGGGTGGTGAAGCATTGGAACAGGCTGCCCAGGGAAGTGGTTGAGTCACCATCCCTAGAGGTGTTTAAAAGACGTGTAAATGTGGGACTTAGGGACATGGTTTAGTGGTAGATTTGGCAGTGCTCGGTTAACAGTTCAATTTGATGATCTTAAAGGCTTTTTCCAACCTAAATGATTCTACACTTCTATGATTCTAGGCAGCTGAAGGAAAAGAGACCTGTTTCTGCATTCAATAATGGGAGAATAAAGGTCAGCATGTAATATTTGAAGACTATTGTGTATGTTGCATGAAGCCAGAAGAGGTAGATCAGTACTGAGCAAGCTATTTCCTAAAAAATATTTTAAAAAATATAAGTCAGGTGGATGTGGAATATATCATTATCCATTCCCATAGAGAAGTAGGGAGAATTGCTCCCTACACAGTAAGTTTGTGAACCAGTTGTGTCATGATCATCATGATCATCTATATACATGGCTAGCTTACCTACTAGATCACCCTTAAAACCTGAAGTTACTGCAGCTGGATAAAGGATTTTCAAAATTGTAAAGGAAACTGGGACCCTAAAAAAATTTTTCTTCTCCAAAGTGTCCTATTGCTAACTGTTACGCTGCCATTTGAGAGTTAGCAAATGACAGAGACAGTAAATTGTCATGATCAATAGACCTCCCCTTGCCCCCAGCATAACTTGGTGCTGGTAGGAAGCAACAGCTGGATTCTAAATGTTTTGTACAAATTTGAAAACTAGAAAAGCTTAATTTCCCCTAATAGTCGCTCTGGATATGAGGGTGATGCTGTAAAATTGTGATTAGTGGGGATGTGAAGGGCTCTGCTGATCTTCCTCTACTCTAGTGGAAAAATTATTTCTCCTTCTCTAAAATTTTTATATTTTTGGTACAAAATATTTTGAGGTGGCAAAATGTAATATGCTTGGTACTGCCAATAATTATTTTTTCAAAGATATTTTAGGAGTACAGTGAATCTAAATGCTTTTGGAAAAACTCTTAGTTTCCAATAGTTGTGTCCCACCCAAAACTGGTCCCAGAAGCGTGCTCTGGGAGTCTCTGCTGTGTGAACAGCACAACAATGTGTGCGGCAATCAGGCTGTAAGAGAAGTTAAACCAGCTACAGTTTCATTCACTAAGTATCTTACCTTGCCTATGTATGCGACATAAATTTTGGTAGTATACTGGATAAAGAAAGAAAGTTTAGATAAAATGGATGTATGAAAACCTGTCTTGCTTACTGTGACTGAATTAAATATTGGTGCAGCAGTTCTTTGTACTATCTTTTAGTCTAAATTAACTCAAGTAAAACGTACCTTCTGACACAAGACTTACCAATATATTTTCAGCTGCCTTGGTTTTTTTTCTGGTTTTGTAAAACAATGCAGCAGTCTTTCTCTGCCAGCAGTTAGTGCGTATCTATTGCTTCATGAAATGGGAGCAGGTTGAGATCTTGTAATAAATGGTTCCAAGTATTTATTAAATCATATTAGATAACTGCAGGATGCATTATTTAATATCACACATAATTTTTATATATATGTTAAACTGAACGAACCAATATTTCTTATGCTTATCTTGTTTTGTTCCTGTCTCCCCACCCTTTTATCCCCACACAAATCCTAATTCTCTCACTCCCCTTTCAAAATGCCCTTTGTTTCCCCCTCTCTCTTTGCACATCTGGTTGTCCTGCTCTTCACCCTTCCCCCCCTCTAGCTTGATAGTCTCATTTTTAATGCTTTGTTCCGCAAAGTACATAATTAAGCAGTAAGACACGACGGGTCATGAATATTGTTGTATTAATTGAGGAGGGAGAGAGAGGAAAACCAAAGGAAAACTACAGAGAAACGATACCAGCTGGCACTCCATGGGTATATAATTTGCAATTCATTTAGGAGAGAGCTTGTCCATGGGGTGGAATTTTCACTGGAAAGTGATGGCCCAGCCCATGTACCAAATGGATGCTTCTCAGAGAGCTTTGCTTTGCACTGGGGCAGTATTACTGCTGCAGCTTTTAATTGTTAGACCTGCTCTGATGTCTGCTGCTGGCCTGTCCTGACTGGAGGGGCTCTACAGCCAAAACCCCATTAACTACACTATGGAGATAGAGGGCTTCTTTTGAAGGAAGGGCTGTTGCACTGCAAGTGACATTTTTCTGCTGGGAAGTAGGTGTTAATAGTATCATTCTGTAGTTAGCCAAAGTGACTATAACATCTCTCTGGGTGCTAGTAATTTTAACAGCCGTTTCCACTTGAAAATGAGCAAATAAAATACTGATGAGTGGTTGGCAAGGGACTGCAAGCGTGAAGTCTCAACTGACTGTTAGTCCAAGTACCATTCAGTAAAAATGCATCTCTGAGGTGGACAAAACAAAGCAAATAAAACCTCTCTGTCTTAGGAAAAGAGAAAATTGGTAGCAGTAGTGGTGGTAGGAGCTGGGAGAAGTAACTGCATGCACAGAACAACCAGTTCCACAGCTCTGAAACAGGAACTTACCTTTATTTTTCTGTAAATTTAATGGTATTTTAGTAATTGTTGCACTCCAAAATGGAGAAATAAAAGCTGTAATGACTTGTGCAATTGGGTTGAGTGAGACTGGAAACTTTTAAAAGAAAAATTCCAAATTAATCCTGATCCCATCTCTAGTTTACAGACTTGCTCTGCTTTGCATTTAAAATTCAATCCTGAGCTGAAGTGAAGCTATAGAACGCGCCTACGGATATTTGAAGCAACGAGGCTTCTGTGCGTAAATGTCATTGAGAATTAAAAACGTAGTTTATCCTCTGTGTGTGTGTGAGCATAATAATATGTTGCTGTCATAGCCTGTAATAGTACAAAATGGTAAGGACCAGAGATGCACTTCATGGCAGCTAATAAACTACAGAACATTTTATCTGCTTGCTCATGCTTTCTTTCCCCTCAGCTGGTAACTAGCTTCCAAAAAAATCCTAGTGTTAGTCTTGTGTGGTTCAAAAAATACAGAGAAGTTATTTAAGAAATCACTGATTCATGGCATGAAAAATTGCTTTCTTTTCTTCTGTACATTTGTGAGTCTGATGTAAGATGTGAAAATATATAGGTGATCATGGCTGTTTCCTGGGGGTACCTTCTTTCCATTTATAAATGAAGAGGCAGGCAAATACTCAGCACTATATGTAGTTTTAATTACGTGGACGCTGTGCAGCGTGTCTATGTGTATATGACTTTACATCATATATGAAATTAATGTATTTGTATATGATCAGCAAAGCTCTGGCCACTAGTTGTAATGCTGAAGAGTGTTTTCATTTGAGAAAGTGGTTTTTAATCTGTGGGGTTTTTAAAAACAAGTTACGATACTGGAGCATCAGAACCACAGTAAAACCAAAAATCTTGTGGGCAGTTGTGCTGTTCAGAAGAAATTCCAGCTAAAACATTCCACCTTCTTCTTGGTAATTATCCTGGGCCAGAATGGGAACTGGGACCCGCTGTGCTTTCATGCCGTTTTTCTGGCTGCTGGAAAAGACAGCTTTGTTCCAATTTTGTATTGAAAACAAACATAATCCTGTTAACTCCATATTCCTCCTATAGACCACCTAGCTTCAAGTAGTGATTTTGACCTTCCAGAATTCCCTACATTATACTGATTTATTTTGCCTTCTCTATTGTAGAGAGGGTAATACTTTTGCCTTTTATACTGATGTCTGGGGCTGCAGCTTGTGTGCTTTGAGGTGTATGTGCTCACACTTGATGTGCCTGTTCTTGTTCTCCATGAGCTGGGTTTCGTTCACTTGTCAGGTTTGTAGAGGCTAGTGATTGGCATATGTGGGCAGTGCCTGCTGATGTTACTGAGAATTGAAAATGAATATATGTGGGCAGAACGTGGATCTGCTTTGAAAACTGTTGAAGTGAATTTTTTAGTTTATTCATCCTGTATTATACTAGAGCAGCTTTGAGAAGGTTTGATCTCTTGAGAGAAATTCCCTCATAAAGATAAATGAATAAATAATGAAAACTCATTAAGTCATCTTTTCAGTTATAGCAAGAAAAGAACTTGGGGTATTTCTTTTATCCTGTTCTCCTAAAAATGTTAAAATATGGCAAATGAGGAGGAAAAAACACTTTTTTCCTTTTATAGTGTTTCTTCTGTCTAGGTTCTGTCACTGCTGGTTTATGAGTATCTTGCTTCCACATTTGCATCCAAATTGAACTAGACCTTTCTGAATCAGGGTTTGGTTTTTTTCTTAATATTTTTTTTTTTTTCCCCCCAGAGGTTTAACTATTCCCACAGCACCATCAAGGGAGTAGATACTATAGGTTTTGACTGGAATTTTCATAGAAGTAGAGAGGGAACAAGATGCGTTCAGCTGGATTTGTGGCTTCTGCTGCACAATAAGGTCGCAGAGCCCTGTGTATCAATCTGTCTCCCAATGAAGTGTACTTAAACCTTGTGAAGCTCTTGCTGCAGCACTTGTTTTTTGTCGCAATAGTTCCCGTTTTCCTCTTAAGACTTTTGTTTTTCACCATGCTTAGATGAGGATACCTTATTATCCTCACTTGTATAAAGGAGAGTGTACCAGGGATCTTAGGAGACTGCATGACTCCTTATTACTGTGAGTAACTGAAAATCAAATTGTTAATATTTGTCCTGCAGCTGCTGGTAACTCTCCTCATGTCCTCATTTACTTCTGGTGCTCTGCTGCACAGTAACAGACAACAGTTTGATTTTCTGTCATGTTTTCTGTGTTCTGGCTTACCTGCTCTGAATATGTATAGGAATGCAACAATTCTACTTTATTCTGTCTTTACATTTTTAGATGCTATATCCTAGGCTTCAGGCTTTGTGGCTTCTCCTTTATAATGGAGTATTAAAATGTCTTGTAATTTTAATATAGTCTTGGCTTACCTCAGGAAGGTTCCTGTCTAGATTTCCCAACTGAGGGTGATGGATAGCTTGCTCTGGTCTCTTGACTCCATGAAAAAAACCCACCATTCTTACTGTGCTTTTGTTGTTTCTTCCTTCGTGCTGTAAGAATAATTTGTTTGTTATATGGTGGCACTTCATATTTTTTTGGATGGTAATGACAAAGGAAGCTCTTTCTGCCCACTTGTCTTTTGTGATTCATTTAGTTCTAGTTTTTACCTCATGATTTTCATATTTATCATGTATTTTGCATCTATATCTTTACACAAACAGGAAAATATATTTGTTTGAGTACAAATGTCTTGTTTGAGAACATGACCTTCATTCAAACCATAAAATCAAGAAACCCCTACCACAGTTATTTATGTTAGTAGTAAAATTGCTAGAATTGGTCATTCTGATGCAGTATCCTTTAGTGCCAAAACGATTTTGATAAGCAAGGGTTTCAGAGACCAGTAGTAAAGAATAAAATATTGCAGGGACTGCAAAGACCTATGGCAAGCTATGGAAAGTTTGACTGCAATGAGACAGATATGGAAGGATAACTGTTCAAAGTAGTAATAAATATTTAAATGTGTGAAGTTAAAGATGGAAAGAACCGTAAAGTCAATGTAAATGCTGCAACTAGAGAGAATGCCTACTGG
Source organism: Falco peregrinus (assembly GCF_023634155.1). Classification (NCBI taxonomy): domain Eukaryota; kingdom Metazoa; phylum Chordata; class Aves; order Falconiformes; family Falconidae; genus Falco; species Falco peregrinus. Next base: position 40,014,427 of record NC_073725.1, on the reverse strand, counting down.
TTTAGACAATCTGAATGAACAGTATTTTCCCATATTACTGATTTTGGAAGTACCAATGCCATGTCAACCTCAGGTTAATGGGGGTTAGATCTTAGGTACCCTGTACATCTCTTTCCTGGGTTGCCAAGTCTGTCTCAGCTCCAACCTTATTTTGTGTGTGTGTTTGGGGGTTGAGGGGTGCTGGCTGAGGTAATCTGTGATACGGCTTCTTTCACCAATCACCAAGGAAGAGTAGTGACATTCTAGAGTCAGTTTTCTAATGATATTGTAGAACATTCAGATTTTTAAAAAGTATAAAAACTGGTTAAGGTGAGCAGTTGTCAGAAATGTTTTTAGTTTAGGCAGTGCTTCCCTGGGAATGTTCCGCTTTCTAAGATGTTTAAGGACCAATGTAGATATTTTCCAACCAGTGGAAGAAACTGAAGGTCCTGCAAGTCTCCAAAGCCGTAAACTATTCCCAGTGCACGTAGCTTCATAGTAATGTAGTAGGCAGAAATTTATTCCTGATCTCAGCTGGTTATAAGTCTGTGCCCTGGAGCATGAAGATTGAGGTTCTTGCAATTTTTAGTTTAGTTACAGAGGCTATTAATCATTATGTTCAATCCCTTCCTGAGTATTGCTAAGCTCTTTGTTCAATACGTTCTGAGCTATTGAACCTCACAGGTCAATTAGACAGTGTTTATAAAGCTAATTCTAGATTTTGACCAGGAGTGAAAACATAACCCTCAGTGGGACCAGGTATCGCTTTTAAATCTGCTGTTGTTTCCTGCGTTTTATAGGTGAGGGGGGAAAAAAGCCAGTAATAAATGGATAGGGTATTCAGACTTCACAGAGAGTGAAAGGTGGCTGAATGCAGGTGAGCTTTTGAAATTTTTATGATCCTATATTTGGTTCTGTTCAGATTTCTTGATGGTAATTTTGGGGTTAATGTTAACTCTTAACAGGTTATTGACCTCCCATGTCACAATGGGTGGTTTACTCCAGTAGATGGATGTCTGCCTACTGCTGCAGACCTGGGTTTTGATTCCTTCCATGTGGAGTACAGTGATGCTCAGCATGTTTAGTTAGTGTGAAATTTCATTCCTCGCTCCGCAAAAGACAAGGCATCTGAAGATGGGCCCAGATGGAGACCTGGGACATGATTCCCCTGTTTTTCTTTTTTTCTTTTTTGTCAAGTCAGTGGTAATTTCACTAGCCTAATTCTGGTGATGTAACTAATAATAAATAAATATTTAAAATACCCAAACCAAACCAAAATGCCCAGTACCCAATGAAAACAACTGGACCCCAGTATTTTGTTATATATTCTGAAAATGTCAGGAAACCATGATTACTGTTAGGATACCTGTCAGTTTATAAAAGGGTGTCCATTTCCCAGCCAATTTTGTGGACTTTGGAGAAGACCATCTGGAGGAGAAACGGAGCATATCCAATGATTCCAGAAGAGAATAGTCACCCGTATCGTACTCAATTAATGCAAATGTTCAGCTGCTGAATTGCTGCATAAAAAGCTGACACAACAGCACCTTGATTTCTCCTTTGGGAAAATTCTAATAATACATCACTCTATTCTGTGAATGAATATTGCCTAACGTGAAGAACATAGGCCAAAAGTTACAGGTTTCTTTCTCTTCTAAGAAATGTAGTAGCTGGCTGATTTATATACTATAAAATGAAAACTTTCTCTTGAGCCTGCCAGTGGCGTAACATACGTTTCATCATGGTGGGATGAATAGTCTGGGAAGTTTCCTCCCAATATTAAAGGTATTCCTTTTAGAAGATATTTTTCCAGCCTGAACAGGCAAACATTACATTCTTTCTTTTGAAAAGCTGAATGTTGAGCATCTCTGAATCAGTACTTCCATGTGTGGGAAGGGACCTTCCCTTTCTCCTGCATTTGTTTACCCTGACTGGCCTTTGCAGTGAGGCTGTTCGGGAACTGGCCAGTTTCTGTTCGTTATGTAGGAAAGAGACCAGGCTCTCAAATGCTTTCATTTGTAGGTACCCAAACCTTTTACAAAATCAAGAATAAGTTGTACTTCGAATTTTAACTAAACAGGGGTTACTTGAGTTGCTTTAAGATTTTTCTAAGCAAAACAAATGTATTAATTCAAGTGACTAAGTAGTAATGGAAATAATGTGGGTTGTTTTCTTTTCCTGCTAGACTTCAAATCTCATTTAGAATTTCAAATATGAATAGTCCAGTTAGTATTATTGCCTTAGTACTGTGTCCTTTCAGCTTCTCAGTCAGGGAGTTACCAGGAAAGCACTTTGCTGCAGAGATGGTCTTTTTAGCAGTAGAATGAATCCTATGGACTTGTAGGATAATTCAGGTCAGAAGGGACCTGAGGAAGTCTCTTGTCCAACCGTCTGCTCAAAGCAGGGTCAGCTATGAAGCTAGACCAGGCTACTCAGAGATTTATCCAGTCATGAAAGCCTCCAAGGATGGAGACTGCACAGTCTCTCTGGGTAACCTGTTCCACTCATTGACTGTCAACAGGGTGAAAAAGATTCTCCTTGTGTCCTGTCTGAATCTCAATTTAATTCAATTTAAGATTGTTTCTTTTCCTCCCATCATATGCTATCATAAAGAGCTTGTTTGTCTTCTCATAACCTCCTTAGATGCTGGGGAGCTGCTATAGATTTCCCTGAAAATGTCCTTTCCCCAGGCTGGGGAAACCTTGGACCTTCAGCCCCTCTTCACAAGACAAATTCTCTAGCCTCCAACCATCTTGGGTGCCTTCTGTTTAGCTCCTGGCTTTGTCAGTGCCTGTCTGTTGTGCCTAATCCAGATGTGCCAAACAGTGCCTCAGTTTGGCCTAATCCAGATGTGGTCTAACAAATGCTGAATGCAGGGGGCTGATCACTTCCCAGGATGAAGTTCCTGTGCTCCTGTTCCAGCTGTTGGCCCCTACTGCTGCTGGGGTCACAGGGGCTCTTGTGCAGCTGCTGTCTGCCACCTTCCCCTGGGCTGTGTCTGCAGAGCTGCCCCTGTGCAGTCATCCCCAGTGTGCCATGTTGCAGGGAGGGGACTTCATTCCCAGGTGCTGGACTTTTTCTATGTCCTTGTTGAGCTGTATGAAGTTTCCATCAGGCCTTTTTTTCAACCTGTCCAGGTCTTTCTGGATGGCAGCCCTAATACACCAACATCCCCACCCCATCAACTGCAAACCTGGTAAGAGTGGACTCCATGGTCTCTTCCAGGTGGTTGATAGGGATATTAAGCAGAACATGTCCCCTGATGGACCCCTGCAGTACTTCTATTTGTTACCAGCCTCCAAGTAGAGTACAACCCATTAACCACTACCCTCTAGCACAGTTAGCTAAACTTCTTTTTTTAGCCCAACTACTTGTCCACCCATCTAGGTGTAACACCTTGACATGAGTACAGGAATGCTGTGGGAGACTGTCAAAATCTTTGTTGAAGTCAGTGATGTTCATCACTCTTGTGTTGTCCAGAAATCCAGTAGTAAAAGAGAAGGCAACCTGCTTGGTCAGGGAAGATTTACTCCCACTTAATCCATGCAGTCAGTTTGCAGTCACCGCCACTTTAATATGCCTGGAAATTTGCTCCACAATTTTCCCAAGGATCTAAGTGAGGGTGAGTATCTGTAGTTCCCTGTTTGTCCTTTTGGTCTTTTTTGAAAGATGGGTACATTTGCATTTCTCTGGTCATCAGGAGATTTCACAATCTCCATTCCTAAGGGATTGTTGTCACAGGAAGTCTCTTCAGGCAGATCTCAGTATTTAATTGTGTACTTTGCAAGCCTGAATTCTTACTTCAGGCTGTCTGAAAATACTTGAAAGAAAAGTGTCCTTTCACTGTTTGTTCTAGAATTAAATTCGCCCCCCCCCCCATTACTCTGTTCCTTTATAGAAAATGAAATTTACAGTTATTATGCGTGGTTTCAAGTATACTGAAGGCATTTCCAAGTTTGTAATACGGTTGATGGTCTGCTCATGCACCTAACCACTTCATTACTTGGAAACTTAAGAAATTGTTGTGCAGCACCCCTCAGCCTTTTTTCTATAGCTAGAGTTTGTCAGAAGCGCTGTGGTTGCTGTAACTGGTTTAGATGAGGATGCCAAGTGCTAATGCAAATCACAGTGGCAAGGAAAATGGTGGTGTTTGATGTTTCACAGCACTGCCTGTTGTTCTTGGACGGAAGATTCTGGGAAAAGTGGTGGTAGCTTTATTTTTGGTGGAGAGATGCTCTTACATAAATACCCAATATCAAAGGTGTATATACGTTTGAAAAGAACTGTGTGCTGCATTTTTTCATCACTGTCTGATCTCTCTCTAACATCACCTGGATCTTGAGCACCAGTAGCTGGTGTTCTGACAGAGCTTATTGCGAGGCATGAATCAGACATCTTAAGATCTTCTTTGTCTGAAAGAGCAACCTAGATACATCTGCATCTGCCCGGCTGTTTTCTTGACTCCGAATGTTTCTTGTTTGGCTGAACACTTGCTTCACTGACCCTTTTGCTTTTAGCAGACTCTGGGCAGGATCCTGGAATGCTTGAGCAAACACTGTGAAGATCTTAATCTGTGTTTTGACTAATACAAGCAATGGCCTTCAGGTATCCCAGAGAAGGCTCTTTGAGTATTGTACAGAAACGGAACTGTTGGCATTTTAGGTAAGGGGTATGCAAGACAGATGGATTTGTCATTACGCAAATCATTCACGTGTTTGCTTTGCCTGGAAAGGGTGTGGCTTGTTGCCATTTGCCCAGGGCTGGCCTGATTTGGTGATCGATCGATCTGATGATCAGCTGCACACAGGTGAGCTTCATGGTGGGGGTATGGAGAAGCAGTGCAGCTCAAGGAAATGTGGGCTGTCTCTGTGCAAGCCTGCTCACCCCAACCCACCCTGGGTGCTTGGTGCTCAGAACCACTGTTTCATGCCTGTGATATGTACCACTAACAGTTGTGTATGTGTGGAATAAAAGAAAAATCTGAAATCTAGAATATCTTGTTTGTTATAAGTGGCTGGAAATACACTGTGCTATTCCAGAATTATTAGCTCGTAACATGTGGTGGGACTTCAACAACAGTATTTTCACTATTCTGAGAAGCAGACATCTAACCGTGAATCATACTTGTGTGTGCAGGCTGTTACATATTGTAGCTTTATTTTTATTTAGCCCTAATTTGCGGTGTGCATGCATACTGCATCCTTATGTCTACCAACTAGTACTGTATTGCAACCAAAGAAATGGTGTGCAGATATAAACACTGACACCTGCGGTGGTGGGTCTTGTGCTGTGCTGTAAATGTGTAGTAGGGCCTTATATACAGATATTCAGCTAATAATATGTTGGATTAATAACTTATTTTCCTGTGCTTACTTAGAGAATAGGTAAATTACTATAGGAAATTCAGTGATACTGATTTACACTGAGATAAATGATGTGTTATAAAAGTGCAATTGGAAATAAGGTCACTAAGTAAGCTTTTTATTGGACAGACTTTTTAAAATGCTGTCTGCACTGTGTTTGAGGCAAAAAACCAAAAGTTGTTTCATAATAATGCATCCTACAAAAACTTTCAAGAAAGGTCTGTGGAGAAAATTGGAGATATTTTGAAGAAAAATAGCTTTTTTGCTATTGTGTAAAAAAACTTTAAAATTGAATTAATCCTAATAAGTCGAATATTTTGCCTTGTGGGCAGTATTTTGCTAAAATTTATTTAGTAAAAGGCTAATTTCTTTAAAGGCTTTATATCATTAAAAAGCCTATTTTTCTTCTTCAGTTCTCTGTAACGTGATAGAAACTATTAAAGTGTTTGGAATACCTTTTGTTTGAGAGCTTGCAGTGTGTCATGCTCAGCTTATTCTTAGCTACCAGGGAATGATTTAATGTGTTAATTTTGATGTATAAATGTGGAAAATCTCCAGGCCTTTTATATGAGAAGTTTCTTTGCTGCCTGTATTTTGTGGCCATAGTCACTTTCTGGATTGTCTTCATGCAGTTGCTGGGATTAAAACCTTTATGGCATCCACAGCAAAGCCTATGTGCTTGTTGAATCCACTTAAATTCTCAAAAGCTACAGGACATAGTATACCAAATCATTCATTGAAGAATGGCCCTTAAATATACGTGTGAAAGAAAGGAGTTTAGTGTTTCTGTTTTTTTCCTTCTCTTTCCCAGAAAAATCATGGAAAACCAGCTGTCCACAATTTCCAACCTAAAGGTGGAGTTTTCTTACAACGTAGTTTTATGTACCAGCTGACAGCTTTTTCTACCAGTCTGTATGCCTTAAACCCAGGCTGGCTTTTGTGTAATGGCTGTTAATGTCACCTGTACATGAGTTAGGCCATTTTTTAGTCTTAAGGCTTGCAGATAAAGAGGGTTCATACATATGGTGCTGAGCTTTGATTTCTCTGATACAATACTGCAGTACAGTATCTTTCTCCAAATGAAACAAGGAAATTGGTATTGGCTTTGTTTTAGGATAAAGCCTTTTTATCCCTGCTTTAGTTTAAACCCCAGAGTCTCCAGAACCTGACTGCATCCACGTATCTATTCTCCTTGCCAAAAGCATTGCCTGCTTTTTTTAAAAAAATTGTTTTTAAATATTATTTTTGGCATTTTCACCTTGTCTGATTGTGTCCCTTGAGCTTTCCCTCAGTAAACATCTGCTAAAATTGCTTCAACTCTTTTTACTATCCTCCTTTATTTTGCTAGTTTTACTGCCCCCCCTCTGCCCGTGTGTTGGACACTGTGTGTTACAGAGTAATGCAGGACACCCTTGTCACACATTAGTCCATTTAAGTAAATAAGTAGTCCCAATTTGCTACGGTTTTCCTGTGGCATGCTGTCTCAAATGGTGGGTCTTGATATTGTGTTTCTGAGCAGGAGGCTGGGTTAGCTACCTGAATCAGTGATTTGGAAGGTGAGAATGTGTCAGGTCTTTGTAAAATTGGTATCCGCTCTGTGTGCAGGAACAGCATAATCCACTGGGATGCCAGCCATTTGAGTGGGTAGAATGTAAGCAGAGGGTTTCGGCTGCGCCAGCTGTGCGATGGGGAAGCAGCTGGAGTGCTGCCGGAGAGCAGTTGGCAGCGCTGAGCAGTGACAGGGGCTTCGGAGTCAGATAGGAATATAAACACTTGTCTAGCTGAAATGATTAGAGGAAGTATTTCTATACCTCTGTTATTAACTGATTATGAAAAATGGAGCTAATGTTTTAACCATAAGCTCTGATATGACAAATAGACTCATGAAGAATGTAGCTTATTTAGGACTGCAGTGAAATCAGTGGAGCGGAAGCAGATTTTCTCTCTCTGTTTGGTGGAGGGAGGTGGGAATGTCGTAGAAACATGCCATTGAAAAGTGTTTTGTGTATGTTCTTAAACAACTAAACTAACTTAAGCATTATGGAAATGGATAAGGGTGGGGGAAAAGCCTTTTAAAGACAGGTGGGCAAAAAAAATAAAGGTAAATTTAATGTTTTTATGATTTTATGACAACCTTTAAGGCACTATGGTTTAAAATAGTTTAAACTGGGGAAAAAATTGTCAAGTTTAACTGGGCAGGAGGGAAGAAATACCTTTCTGCTGAAGTTTCAATTCAAACTGCTAACCTCTCAAATGCTGAATCAGCTTTTGACAGTAGTTACTTCTTCAGAAATGAAGTTTTCAACAAATGTTTTCTTAATTCAGTAATTAGTTTATTCAGGGACTGGAAGCTAGTTGGAAGCTGAAAATCAGGATGCTTTCTTTGCATCTTCTGTGTATCTGCAAAGATGAGCCTGAAACGATGACACATGCCAATTCTCCAGTCACAAAAAAAAAAAAAAAGCAATGAGAAACCTTCTTGAATTATAGTAACTGCAGACAATAATGTACTTGTTAAAAGATAAAACTTTCTTGTGGTTTTTTTCCTTGTCTACCACTTAAAATGTTTTTATTTACTCAAAAATTTTATATCACAATATTAATGTATTTTAGTTCCAGTTCCCTTTAAATGCTGCTTAAGACAAACTGTATGAAATAATTTTTATTTTCTATTTACTAGACTGCACTTCATGTTTGTTCAAGCTTTCAATTTACATTTTAGTATTAACATATATATAATTTCTGAAGCTCATTTTGTGTATTTTTTGTTTGGAAGAGATTGCAAATTTAATATAACAATTCTAGTTAGTTGGAAACAGATCTTTCAATGATTAACAACTGATAATATGTAACCATTTAAGGAAAGTAATTTCGTACAAACTTAAAACAATTTCTGAAATGAGTTTGTCAACTTGATTAAAATGGATTATTAAAGTTTATTTTCAATGGAAGTAGTAAGTAGGACAAACTTCTGGATCTGTCAGTGGCTTTTATTCTTGAGGACAAAAAATCCTGTCATCAGTGCCCTATAAAAGATTCAGACATAGTGATCGTGGGGTTAAATCTTAAATCTAACAATGTGCTGTAAATAAAAGTGTAGTTGGGGGCCTGCAGCTCCTCTAAGGAGCCAACAGCTGATGTGTCTGAGAACGGCTCACTGGATTTTCATTTGGGGTGTAATTTTATTTTTCTAGCACACAGTAAAGAAAACATTTTTACTTAAAGTCATTCAGTACTGCTGTTTCTCAACAAAGTAATGTACTTACTGCAAAATGTTTTCCCATTATGACCTTTTATGCTTATATAACCATATCTGTTCCCTGTTTCTGTGTAAAACGAAGAAACCCTCCATGAATCAAAGCAATTAAAAAAACCCACAAAACCAACCCAAAGAAACCCTTAAGAACAGAGTCTACTGTGTAGGTTATATAAAATGTACTGACAAGTAAAGTCATGACTTTTACAGTTGTGAGGAAGGTGAAACAAGCCTGGAATCCTGTGCAATGACTTTCTTATTTGTCTTCTGAAACCCCATTACCCTTTGCAAATCTATTGCCTGTGTTAACGCAGATCCACTAATGCTACTTCTTGGGAGCTAAATGCAATATATTTCTGGTGTTTTCTGTCTATCATGAGTAACCATGAAGATACTACATTATTCATATTTGTCAGTGCATTGTTTGGCGCCTTTTATTTGCAGTTGCTACTCATCAAATCTAAGCTAAATTTTCAGTGACTTATATCTGGGCAATATCGATGTTCTAGTGAAAATTTTGGGAGAAAGGGCAGTGTTAGTTCCTCTGACAGCAGATAGAAAAGCTTTTTTTTTTTTTAAATATGTTTAATATTAAATATAATAGAGGCTAGGAATTAAGGTTGAATGATTTAAATCTGAATGACTGTTTGGTGTAGTTCTGTAATGTTTAAGCATGGTGGGCCATATTTTAGCACTGCCAACCCTAACACAGCTTCAGAAGCGTTTAGGTAACACACTGTCGCTGCCAAATGTGCTTAAATATTTTTGAGCAATCTATGATTAGGTCAGTGAGCCCAGGTGACACTTGAGTGTAAGGCTGTGTGGAACCAGAGTAATGTACACATCTGAGTTGGCTGGGTGCATGGTGGTTTGCAGACATAAGTGTGTCTGTTTGTAGGTGTGTACGGTTCTGCATGTATGTGGGTAGTGATCCCATAAAGCTCATAGACCAAGTTAAATTTGAGGAGATGCTGCCTTTTTTTTTTTTGTTCAAAATCATAACTACAAAATTTTCTGGTTGAAAACAAGCACAAAGGAGAAAAATCCACTTTACATAAAATGTATTTTAAAAATGCCTACAAGGAGTCAAGTGGTGATGGAGATGAAGCAATGCCGACCCTGTGCTACTTAGAGTGCATCTACCAAGCATTTCCATAATGTGATTACTTTACACATTAAGCCGAGTGAATTACAGCACATTTTCTCTGAAGTGTGTGCTGTAGTTGTGGCATGAATGAATTCTGGAGCTTTTAAAGTATTGCAAGTGTGCTGCAGTCACAGCTGCTTTGCAGTCTGTTGCAGTTCAGCATAAGAAACATAATTTCTCTTTTAAAGGGAGTGTTATGATACAGGTGTGTGTATCTTAATTGATTACAGTGAGTGAAGGCAATGTTTTTTGGAAGGGAGATGTGAACAGAGGGAGTAAAGATGACATGTTTATGATATTGTGCATAGTGCCTTGAACCTAATTTTATTTTGTGTCTTTAATACTAATTTTTGATGCTATTGTTAAGCCAAGGTAATAGCTTAATAGCAACTTTAAAACCCTAAGGTGGTTCTGTGGAGTGTAAGACGCTAAAGTGACATCAAAGGAAATGCTGTCATTGATGTTTGCCAATCTAATAGCAGAATAAAATTTGTATAAAATGCTAGGACTAAATGAATACATTGGATTTTGCAGTACTTCTAACCTCAGAACCAAGCTGCGTTCTAATATCATATATTTTCTTCTGGTGGAGAAAGTTCTGTGATGCTTTTGGCAAGTTATTAAACATCTGAGCCTTAATTTTCCACCTGAGAGAGAAGGAAATTATTATCTTTCTCAGTGGATATTGAAGATACTCAGATGCTACAGTATAGGATGGGAGGATGGCCTTGGAAACAGAGATGAGGTCAGATGAAGTTACTCAGTATTGCTTTCCTTTGTCCTCATATAACACAAACAAGTTTTGGCCTGTCTAGTATGGTTTTGGATTGGTATTAGTGTTTTAGCCTTTTTGGTCAGAAACAATGAAATGAACCTGCTAAGACTGAAGTTTGGCACCTTTGAGAAAGAGCATCAGAAATAAAGTGCTCTAAGTGTAAGGGCCTTCATGTTCAGAAAGGATTGTTCAGAAAGGATTTCCATGTATTAAAGTATGCCAGTTATAAATAATGTGTGATTTAAGGAATGGTTATAGCACTTCAGATTCATGTGTGGTTTTGGGCTTTTTCTTTTGTTTTTGGGGGTTTAAGGTGTTGTTGTTTTTTTTTTTACTGTACGTATGTATTAATGATTCTGTTACATGTACCTTCTTCATTCGTGAATTGGCCTTTGTTAAAGGAATATCCAGGTTCGTGGGGTTTTAACTTTATGCTTACATAATGGTGTGGGGTTTTTATTTTGTGCCTTTTGTTTCTTGCATGTATGTTTAAAACCCTGCTGCTAGTTTTTTTTATTCTAGTACTAATATGCAGGCTTCACAGTGTATCATATGGAAATGGGTTCATGCCTTTAATTGGTATTCATTTTTATTACTTTGACTTGAGCTTTTGGTTAAAGAACAGCTGTTTGATAAGGGCAGGCTTAATGTTGTTTATATTACCTGGATTTGAAATGAAAAGCAGCAATTAAAAAATGTAAATGAATATTTCTGGGAAGTGACCCCAGGGATGCATTTGATATATGTTGTTTGCTACAGTTTATGCAATGGAGCCATATTACGCAGTTTAATATTCAATGATATCTTGCCCCTGCCTTCTCAAAAGTTGAGCTTTAGGGAAATACAGTTGGCGGAGTAAGAACAGAGGCTGAAGTATTAGCTTCGTGCAAGCAAATCCCAAACCCAAGCCCCATGAAATTTGAGATCATATCAGACAATGCACCAACTTTGAAACCTGTATTGTCTTTCCCAGAGTTGCATAAAGACTGGTACATGCTCTCACCTAGTAACCTCTTGTACTCCCAGTCCTGTGAAAGAGCCTCTGTAACTTCTTCATTTGCATTGAAATGGCTTGGGAAATGGCAGTGCTCAGGCCTTGCATAATCCTTGGAATGATGTGACTGCAGAGGCTGTTTCATTTTTCTGTGATAGACACCTGCTACTAGCAGGGAAGAATAAGGATAAGAAAATGATAGTCTAACAGTTCAGGTGTGGGACAAGAATTTATTTCAGATCTCTGTAAATACTACTGGCAGCCTTTGCTGGTAATCATCATATTAAGCAGTTCTCAGTGAGCCAACATTATTAAGCTACACTTTTCAAAGGTAGATTTGAATTGCTTGACTGCCAGTTGCCAGCTGTTTTTTTGAAACACACGGTCAGTAAGTAGGCCTATCAAAAAAAACAACATTGTGCGATTCCTTTTGGTTTCAGTGCTTGTTTGAAGCAGAAATGCACCAGCCCAGAAGTGAATGTGGGCTTTGAGGGATGAGATGGAGGGCATTCTTTATTCTTTATGCTGGATAAAAATCCAAATTATTAGGCTTACTTTCTCTCCGCATTCGTGAAGGAGTGCAAGTGCAGCCCAGAGACACGGTGACTCTGTGGTAGGGCAGGAAGAGCCATTCTTCTCCTTACTTGGTAGCACTTGCAATTTGCAAAGCCAGGCAGTTTGCTGCATTGCATTGCAGATGCCAATTTTCAGGAAGGTTAAGGAGGTGTAGGAATGATCAGTAATTTTAGAAATTACACATTTTTTTAATCTCAAACACTTGAAGTTTGACAAGGGGCAGTCTTCATTCCAGAAAGTATTTTTCTTCTGCTTTTGTCATTTTATCCAAGTTTTCCCAAACTTGGCACTCTGAAAATACACTTAATGAATGCATTTTAGAGACTTGTTGAAGCATAGCTAAGACTTTCTAGGATTTCATATTGTAGAAGTATACTGCAACTCTGTATAGGATCTGTGCTAACCTACCTGTACGTACGCTGAAGAGTGAGAAGGGGCTTCCATCTGAAAAGAGGCCGAGTCAGACTGCTGCTGTGATATGTATCTGAGGTGCCTGGAGAATGTAAGAGCAAGGATGCCATTTTTCCTCTGAGTATATTCAGTGCTTCTAATATATGCAGAAAAAGGAGCCTGGCAAGGAGCTTGGAGAAAACTGGAAAAGCACATTGGGTGGATATGGGTATGCTTGGAGGGTGAGAGTGTAGAGTGGGTGTGGAGGGCTAGGAGCAGAGGCAGTTATCAGAAGCAGTTTTAGGCGGAATGGGCAAGAGTTTCGGAGTGTGGGGAAAGATGATCTCTAATATTGGGAACACAGGGTCCTTTTGGGAGTGAGTTCAGATCTTTCTGTGGAGTCCTCAATGCCCCTGTTCTGTTTCAGCAAATAGGTGTGAAATGCACTGATACGCATGCCCTACACATAGCTGACCCATTTTGGGATGGAAGCTATTACTGTTGTCACTGTTTAAACTTACAGAGGTCTGTGATCTAGTCTTCCCATTAACGATACAGCTACAGATTAATCTGTATGAGAGAGATCTGTATCATCAGGTGTATTAGAGCAAGGAACAATGTTACATACAATGAATTTGAAAAAAATGCCCTGTTAAAATTTAGCTTTAGCTGCAAAGACTTTCTTGCATTTACTCATTTTTTATACTGGGGTTTCAGTATTGCCAGTCCTGACAGCTTAACTGCAAGTCTTATAACCTTTGTTCTTGTTCTGAAATTTGTAGAATTTGGCATTCATGTGACAATCTTCTTAGCGTTTCTAAAGTAATTGAGAGATGGAATCAATATGTATACTGAAGATCTACTTAAAAATGCATTGAGGATGTTAAGTGTGTCTTGTAAACTACTATAAAACTTTTTTTTCTTCTTTTTTTTTCCATTTGACCAAGTAGGGCAACAGGACCTGAGGGGCCTCGACACATGAATTGTTTCTGTGCTTCTGGTACTGGCCTTCAGAGAAACTGGGAAAGGTGGTGTCCCCCTTCCCAGAGCTGTGAAAACTGTGATAAAACCAATTAGCCATCTGTGCATGTATTGTAATTGGTGGTTTGTGCTGTCATGGGCAGTTAAAGAACAACCAGTCTTTTGTGTGTTTATCTCTCAATGTACTGGTTGCACTGAGGTTAATGAGACTCCTTAGGAAAATAAACATCTCAGATCTAAGTGTAGAGTGAGGTGTGTATTTTCATTGTAACATTTCAAACAGAAACCGTTTATTTGGGAAGTGTCAAACCTGTGCTTCACATCTGAAATTCAAAGGCAGCCATAAGACATTTTTAAAGTGATCTTATGTGTATTTTTTTATATCACTGTGGCTTCAGTGGAATCTTAGATGGAATGCTACTTGTGTGAACTTTTATTGCCTTTTATAAACATTTTCTGAGGACAGATGAATACCCTATTAGACATACGAGCCCTAAAAGCATTGCAGGATTTTTGTTATTAATTTTTGTCAAAATTTTGTCAGACAGCAGCCATAATGTTATGCTGGAGTACCTTATGCATATACGTTCTCTGAGACATCCACTTCTGTTGGGAATTACACCTCAAAAGAGTTGTTCTGCAGCATTTACATTTCTGAGGCCTTCAAACCTTTCCTCAGTGAAGCTTTAAGTTGCAGTTTGTCCTTGAAATGCTCTAGGGGAAACATAATTTATATGTTTTGATGCTTCTCGTGTTCTAGACCTTTTTCCACTTCTCATTCCTAATTAAATGCAGTATTGGTTTTTATGGTAAAACTTGGGTTGTGTTGCTGATCCTGTAACAGGTTTTGTAAACAGGTGGTTTTATCCAGTAAAATGGGGATTTATACATAGACTCATAGACTATCTCAAGTTAGAAGTGACCTGCAAGGACTGTTGAGTCCCAACTCCCTGCTCCTTGCAGGACTACCTAAAAATAAACCATGTGACCAAGAGTTTTGTCCAGGCACTCCTTGAACTCTGACAGACTCGGTGCCATGACCTGGCTACTTTCCTGCGGAACCTGTTCCAGTGACCGACCACCCTCAGTGAAGAATCTTTTCCTCTATGTCCAATCTGACCTTCCCTAAGCTTCATTAAGTGAAGCTTCATATGATTTCCTTGTGCCCTGTCACTGGTCATGTACATCTGTTCATAGGCCGAGTTGTTTTTTTCTTTGAATGACACCTTAAAAGCTGAGTAAAGGTTGCCTAATGTTACATGGGAGACATAATGCTACTCATTGGCATGTGAGGCAGGCACAACCTGGCTGAAGATGGAATGCTTTATTTGAATATCAGATGCTAGATAAGCACAAGAGGAACAATTATATAAAGTTACAGCCATTCCATTTTTCAGATTGCAAACTAAACCTGTGTTTTACAGAAAGAAAAGTACATTATGGGTGAGAGCACCTAACTAAAATGACAAATACATGTCTTGCTACAAGTTTCCTTCTTACCTGTTTCTTTTTAATAATATCACTACAGTTGTCTTAATTGGTTCTCCTCTTATCTCTCAACTGCTCTGCTTCAAAAACCCCCATGCCGAAACAGAAGGCAAGGAAAGGTGGGATTCCCTCCCTCTTTCACCTGAATAGGTGGCCAGCTTGGCCATGCCTGCTCATCTCAGTTCTCTATCTATAAAGTCTAGTAGAAATAAGTCCTGTTTAATGGCTATGCTGGTAGGGTGATACTAATTTTATTTTTAAGTTTTAATTAAGGTGACGTCTTACTAATTGGAAGAACAGCAAAACAATCAAGTATTGGTGATTCTGCTTCATAGAGAAGTTTCTTAACATCCAGATTGTGAAGAAATTGTGTTCACTGCTGCATAATTTTGTCCATGAACCATATAGCTTGTACTGCCTTATTTTGTGAGAGTTTATTGTTTTCTAGAAAAGAATGTAGGATTTCTTCTAAGAAAACACCTGAAACAATGCATTATTATAATCTTAACTGCATTTAGATAGATAGTCATGGGACCTCTTAGATTATGATATAATTGATTTAAGGGGTTTTGGCTTTGTTTTGTGGTACAGCAAGAATTCTCTTCATAGTAATCTTCTGCTAAATCAGGCAGAAATTAAATATAGTTCTGGTGTTTTCCTACAGAAGATTTTGCAAGTAGGTTTAGTCTTGTGAGAGTTCTGAAGAAGGAAGTTAAGTGTCTGAGCACTAAGGCAACCATGCTTCAGGAGAGATTCATGGCTGCATCGTTCTTCTCCTGCAAAATAGTTTGATATGTGCAGACTTTAGATACCTTCTGGAATGGCCAAAACAAAAATAGTGATGTATTAAGGCAATGTATGGTGGTTTTGAAATACAATGATTAACTTGTACAAGTGGTGGGTTTTTTTCTTGGTGTTTGGAAGCAAACACCCCACTACCTCCCTACCTCTGACACTGCGGAGAACTCTCAAGCAAAACTATAAATGTTCAGTATTTTTTAGACTTTCTGCCTTGAAACATTGTGCTGTAAATCCTGTAGCAGTGATTTAAATGGAAGAAGATACCCATTTGCAACCTTCAACCTGTCAGTTCTGTGGAATCATTCACCTATTTTGTCAGAGACCTTAATTTCTTCTCTTTCCTCATCTGGTAGGCAGCCTTACAAGAGGGATAGATATAAGCTGGATAGATTAATAAATGTATTTTTTCCATGTCATTTAACCAAGAGAAGTTTCATTTGCATTTGTTAGACTGAAACAACGGCCTTCCTTTAAAGTTTCGTACCAAAATTCAGTAATTTCTGAATATCTGAAAGAAGGTAATGGAAATTCTTTTCATGCTCTGAAATTAGTATTTTTCTCCTTTTTTAATTATTAAAACCGTTAAGGCTTCTTGAATTTTCCTGATAGGCCAATTAACTGTGCTACCACTAACTGTATTTTGTAGAGGTGTTTTTTTTATAGTATGAGGAAGAGGCTTTTTTCTCTTGTCCTTACTAAAGTTTTCAGTCTTCAGCAGCTCACTTCTCCTGAGATGCTTTCTATTTCTTGCCTAAGACGTCCTGGGAAAATAGATAAGCTGCTCAACATGCATTAAAGCTTTATCAACTTCTGGACTGAAGTGCCCTTCAGTGAGAATGCCCAGGTGAATGCAACCCTCTTGTCTGAATTACTGAGATAAAATGGGACAAGAAAAGCAGTCTGCAAGGGGTTAGTGGCCCGAACAATAAAGGGCTTTATAGGTCAAAATCAACACTTTGTACTTAACCTAAGAACAGATAAATATTAGTATAATACTTACAGTTCTGGTGCTTTTTTCCTCTGAGCACTTGACTCAGCATTGCATCAGGTTGAGCTTTGACACGCCTTTTTGATGTACATCATTCTGTGCCAATTCAATTAGTAAAGAACAAAGGTATGGGTGACTAGTGAAACTTTTGTCCATTAAGTAGTGCAGCCTTCTAGACAAATACAGCTGGAAGGAGGGGGAGATGATTCTCACAGCTGCTTCTTATATTTGATCATGAGAATTAACAATATTCCTAAATCAGGTATTATTTGAGTGTTTTTATTTAATTTGTCAGCAGTTTCTTTAATCTTGTACTACACTACCATCTAGCCTAGTGTTTTGCTATCAGATTTTCCAGTTGTTGTGATTTGCTTGCTGCTTATACATTTGTCACATGTTGTGTATGCCATACAGAATAGGTAAAATATCCATTTTTGAGACTTAGAGGGGAATGGCAACAAACTCTCCAGGCAGAAGACAAAAACATAGAAGAGAGATGAAAATTTGGCACACTTAAAAAAGCTATTTTTTAGTTGAGCTGCCAAAAGTTGTCCAAGTATTTTGCAGTATAGACTATTTGGATTGATAAAATAAAGGCATTTCATGCTGATATGTGCAAACAGATGCATATGAAGAACTTAACTGCAGCTATGTATGTATAATGGTGAGTCTAAACAAATTTCATTATTCTGGGTAAGAATTATAGGGTCATTGGGTAATAGCTTGGATATAGTGACTTTGTGTTCAGCAGTAGTCTAAAAAATAAGTAAACCTTCAGAAATCAATAGGAAAAGAAAGGAGAGCAAAACCAAAGCTGCTATCATATTATTGTAGAAATCTTATTTGTGTAAATATATCAAATATAGAAGGAAAATGCCACAGAGGGAGAAGATAAGAATCATCAGTTAGAAGTGCAGTATAGCTTCCATTGAGTTGAAGGTAATATAGACCCGTTAGAGTGTAAAACAGAGGACTGAGGGAGGATGAGATAGTAACCTGTGAGATCACAAGTTGAATTTCTGCTGGTGAAGAGGGAGTAATTGTGCAAAATTTCTTTAGCTGCTTTGTAGTTCCTACTTAGTGAGAAAAAATCAGGGTTTTTTTTTGTTTTGGGTTTCCAGAGAAGGAATGGTTTGTAACTGCTGAGTGTTGTGTAACTCTCTACCACATGGAGGCCAAAGGTATAAATGAATTCAAAAGTGAAGTTTCTTCATGAAGCTGTGGAAGATAGGTCTGGATTTCATCTTCAAATTACAAAGTACACTGCTGGTGGTTAGAAGGATATAGAGGAGGAAGGATCACATTTTTTCTATCCTTACCCTCTAACAAACTTGGTTGCTTTCAGAAACAGGCTAGATGAACTTTTATTCTGACCTCGTAAGATTATCACTATATATGTTCCTCTGATAGCTTTCAATTATGTTAATATTCTAAAATGTCTTTTTTTACATTAAGGCTTTATACCTATTCTACAGTGATGACCTGTTCAGATAACTGAAAGATTGTAGCATCTCTAGAGGGAAAGTTGAGAACTAACCTTCATTCAGCAGAAACAAAAGAAGGGAGGTTGATTTATACACCTTACTATATCAACATGTAATCCATATTAATTCAGCATAACCATTTCCCTGACATAAACACATTTGTTGTTACTGTCCCCGTAATAACAATATGACAGCCACAGAGACTGATTAATATCATATCTGTTGAATCTGTTAAGGCATCTGAGATGCTAGTGAATCAGTTATTTGTTCTTCCACATGATGAGTTTGTGGCTTCATTTTGTATAGATTGCTGTAATAAACAATCTTTTATAGTGTCTCATATTTCTCAGTAGTTTCCTGTGACAAAGAGCAGAACCTTAGATACCTGCCAGTGGTACTTCCCACAGGGCAAGCCATGGCTCCTGGGCTGGTGGTTCTTCTGCCACTTGTCACAACTCAGACAAACATAAGAATATGAATAGGTTGTTGACCTGTTAAAAGGAAATAAGCTTGTGAGGAGCCTGGAATAATTGCTGAGATTATCTCATGCCGCAAAACACCATATTGAGGGTTAAATGTCATTGTTGTGAGGTTCTTTCATTCACAGTTGCAGTTATCTCTGAAAACAGAACACATCGGATGGTTCCTTATAACATCTGCCTGGAGAAGATGTCTTGTGAGATTCCCTCCCCAACTTAAGGTTTGGTATTTGGATACCAAATGTCAGGAAGGTCAGAACTTAGGGCAGTTGTTCTGCCAGGATTCCACTGCAGGTGTATGCGGGTAAACCTCATGTAAATGCAGAGTCATGTAAACCTTCTTGAGTTAACTAATTCGAGGTACTTCAAGGTCCCATGTGAGAGAATGAAGACAAGAATAATTGTGACATTCCTTCAGTCCCCTCTTATTGTAAATGCCAATGAAAGCAGATCTCTGACTTTTCACTTGGTTTCTAGGACATTACTTCATTAGCTTTTTTAAAAGCACAGTCCTTACTCTTCTGCAGATACTCTATAAACCTCCTTCAATGCCAAGTGTTGTCCTTATTTAATGGAGCAGTTATATTCACTTGAACACTAATCATTGTCTTTTATTGAGAAAATATGGGATAAATTACATTTTAAGTAGAATTAAATTTTAGGCTTCAAGTCAATCCAAGAACTGTCTGACATCAAGCTGTCTGACATCCTGTAAAAGTAGTTTCTATATGTACTATAGAGGCTACAGACAAAACTCTCCAGAGTTCTGATTAATTTTCTGAAAATAATCTGTATGATGCCTAAGGTAGTTGGATTTACCTCACTTTTCAGGTGCCTTCAAAGTTTTATCACTTCATAATCTAGATTAGTTTAAAGCTATAAAGTGGTAGGATGCCTGTTGCCATACAGCTTCCACCTTTTCCACAGAGGACACCAGAGTCTTGGCCTGTGAACTTGAATTCTGTTTGCTGTCATTCTCAGTGGATTTTTCACCAGAAGTTATGATTATGTTTGTTAATAAAGCATATAAGGGAGGGATAGAGGCAGCTGAACAGTGCTGGTGAGCTGAAGTCTTTCACTTGTGCGTTGATGGTTCAGTACCAGTGCAAGAGTTGTCAGCAGTTATTCCCATCTGAACATGCTTGCTTTACTGTCCTCATAATTCAAATTCACCATTTGCATTGTGTGTCAAACTCAGCAAATAGCAAAAGCCTTAAGGACTGAAACTGTGGCTCAAAGGAACAACACCGAGTGAAGAAGTGTAGAAGAGGTATGATTTTTTGAAGTGGGTACTATAAACATGCAACTTATTATAGCTTCTTATCTACATCATAGGAATGTGGAGGTTGAGTTGACTATTTTTTTTTTTAACCACAATAGGGTACATTTTGTGCATAAATCTTTTTATTTAGTTAGAAAACCTGAGAATGTTTTTTTCATTGCAACGTAGAAAGATGTCAGGTGAAATAAAAAAAAAAACAAACCACACCAAGAAACCCAACAAAGCCTTTCATGTGAGTACCTCAAAGTGAAAATGAAGGGAGGCTAAAATCCAGTGCTTTCAAATAAGACAAGAATTTCAGTGCATGACATATTTAAACTTGAGAAAGAGATGAAGGTGAACTCATCTTTTTGTGTTAAGTTTTAATACATTTATAGAATGCTTTCTTCTCCTAGCTATAATGCTATGGATGACTTTGAAATGCGATACCATTGAGCTTTGTCCCTGTATGAGATGAGCTGTAGCAATATATGTAACTCAATGACACATTTTCAGGGGTTCTTCCCTGGGGTTTATACTGGTAGATATTAAAAAGCTATTGTTAATTCTTTATAACTCTCCATAAAGAAAAACTTTGTAAACTGTGTCTCTGGTATTTGTCATTAAGATTTCTGTCATAGAAGTGTTACTACCCTGTCCTGATTAGCTAGTTGGGGTTTTTTTGGTGTGTTGCAAATACGAGAATTGTCAGCTACGTGGTTTAAGGAACTGTATGTCATAATAGATAGGTTAGTGAAATTAAAGCTACTCCACTAAGCCATCTTACTGATTGTTCTCATCTTCCAGATAGAGTGCATACATTTGAACTTTATGCAGCTTCTTTGTTGTGTTTTTGAAAAATGATTGATTGAGTTGTTGGTTTAAATGTCCTTTCCCCCACCCCCCCACCCCCCGAGTAGTCTAGGTTGTGGTGCTTTTGTAAGCAATGTATTAGTAACATTAAGACTTCGCACCAGAACATGAGGGTATGTGTATATACAGGTATCTCATAATTCTTGGGAATGATGGTGCATTTTTTGTCTAGAATTTTTTTCATGTATTATGAAGATACCACCATTTCCTGAATGAAACGTTGCTGCTGTTGACAGCACATGTAACTGTATGATGCTAAAGATGAATGACTCTGCTATCACTTACTATCTTCCAGTTGGGGATGAGAAATCTAGGCAAACAAGATGCAGATTATTTTACCTGATGCTTGCTATAGGCTTCATACTCTTTCCAGATAGACTTTTATTTTTTTACAGCATAGTTTTAATGTATTATAAAGGAACGAATACAGTACTAACAGAGATAGAATTCTGTCTGTGAGTAATAGTTGTGTTTGTTTTTGCAAGTGTGAGTGAGAAATGGTTGGGAAAAGACTATTTATTTTTATAAAGCAAGGCATGCTTTATTATTGCAGGATAAGGTATACTGGAGTCCCATTTTGCATCTAGCTACATGCCCACTCCCAGTGGAATAGTCTACAGATCTGCTTTCTTAAAAGTTGAATAATTATGAAATTCCATACCTTGACTAAGCTTTGCGTGTAGTATCTGAGTATATTAACTGCTGATCATGCTGCAGATCTGACTGTCTTGGGCCTTTGCATGTCTTCTCTTTAAGTACTTTTGCTTAGTAATTAGAGGCTAAGAGAATTCTTCAGAACAGTACTTACACAATACATTTAACTAAGAGCTTAAAAAAAAAGGAAGAAAAAAGCGAGGCTGGGAAAATAGTATTCAGGTTCTCTAAGAGGAAATTCTAAATCAAGTTAAAAGACCAAATTCAAGTTCTTATTATAGATACGTTGCACCAAAGTGTTTTAGTAGTCTGGTTTATTTTATTTATATGAGATCTTTGCCAGCATAGCAAGGAACACAGAAGTATCAATAATAAATAAAACAATCTCAGTGTAACTTTATTAGTGTTCACAGGAAGATGTGGCTTTGTTAGGAATGTTGGAGTTAGATTTTCCAATTGCACAGAAAGAGTGTAATTGTCCAAAGTCATTGGATTAAATTTTTATATGCAAAGACTGCTTTCTCTGAGTTGAAAATGTATCTGGACTGATTTGAAATATTTTTCAGATGTGTAAGATCGTTACACAGTGTTGTTCATGTTGCTGTTGTTCCCTTTGAACATGCACTTTAAACATTATTTGTAATGCAAAGTATATTTGAAGTCAGTCCCTAAAAATGTAAAATCTCCTTTTTTGGCCCTAAAAGTTGTGAAAATAATTGGCGCTATGTCACGTTGCATTTTATTTCAGATATTGACTTTTTAAGTGAAGTCCCACCATACCAGAGAATGCAGATGGTACAGTTCAAATATTAGTATTGCAGTTTAACAGCATGTTGTACTTGGAATAACTTGTCACGCATTCCATTGTGCACTGCTTCACTTGCCATTTTAACATAAAAATTAATTTTCTTTGCATTCAATACATTTTTGCCATTGCTGGGTGGTTTTATTAAGGTCATGTCTTGTGTATTCTGTGTATTTTAACTTCCAATTAAACACATGTACCAGTTTAGGGAAGGGGTCATATTTTGTGGCCACCTGTGATAGTGAGGAACTGAACTGGACATGGACAGGTGTTCCGTCCAGCTCTCTGTTTCTGAATACAACTTGTTAAGCATATCATTAAATCAGTTTTAATGGAATATTTTCAGTGGCTTATGAAGTGGCTGGCTAGATGTTCAAATGACTTTCACAAGTAGATTTTCAAAACTGTAAAGGATGTTTACTTTTTCTTTGTACATTCACTCTGCAGTTGTCAAAATGGAAAGGTATGTGTTGAGGAGCATCAACTCTCTGTAGTCATGCAGTTTCTTCTATGAGGAGAAAATGGGCTCATACAGGTGTATACTCGTACAAACTACAGCATGGGGTTATTACTTCTTGGAGAGGAAGGAACAGTTAGCTGCCTTTATGCCTTGCTTTCTCTCTCCCCTCCTCTGTCTTGGATGATTTAATGTAGACTAATGGAAATGGGATGTTAGTTACAAGTCCCATTTGAACAGTATGTAGTATGACCACACAGAACACAAGGTAACTACTGGCATTCTTTTCACTATTTCGTATTAATAAATGATGGTTTGTGTGTTTAATTAATTGTCCATCAGAGTTGTGACATTGTCTAATCTCTCTTAAGTATAGCAGTTTGCAGATGACTGAAAAGGTCAAAGGTGCCTCCTCATATGTAAGAAATTATTCTCAAGTGCCACGGAGCATTTTGGAGTCTGTGCTGGGATGAAAGTGGTGGCATGTCTACAGTACTGATAACATGAAACTTGTATTTGCAGCTGGTTTCCATGCAGAGTTTTAAAAACTAACCCCGTAGGTATCTGACTTTTTTAAATGGTTATTATTGTATTGAAACTTTCATTAAAGTCAGTTACTTTCCCAACCCCTTGGAAAACAGACCAGTCCCATGGTACAGGGGCTTTGTGTGGCCATCGGTTCCAGTTGTAATTTTAGTTGTAATTGTAGGTGGCCTTTGCCTTCCAGACTGGGTTCCTAATTCTGTCTGTGGTACCATGGGCAGCAGCAGAGCATGTAGTTGTGTTCCAGCCAAGCTGTGTTCAACCAGAGTCTGCAGATGGGTTTGGGAGTAAAGGAAGGGTTGGTGCTAGCACAGGGGAAGGAGGGGGATAGGAATAGTAGGGGTCAGGCAACAATGCTGGGAAGGCTGCATGGATGAACAAGAACTTCCTAACAAAACTCAAAACGTGAAAAGGAAGTGTACAGAAGGTGGAAGTGGGGACAAGTAACTGGGGAGGAATACGGAGACATCTTCTGAGCATGCAGGGATGCAGTTAGGAAAGCCAAAGCCCAACTGTAATTGAATTTGTTGAGGCAACAAGACAGGCTTTAATGCAATAAATGCAGATACTTTTTTTTTTTTAATACAGTAAAAATAATTAACTTTAAAATATGGGAGGATTTGGCTGCTTTGAGTAAGATCCTGTTGCTTTGTAGGCTGTTTGGCTTGCTGTCTCTGTGCCTTGGCCCAACACCTTGCTTCTTTCTGGAATGCAGTTCTCTGTTTCTGTGGTTTGCCTCCTGTGTTCTTTTCCCCATGGCTGTCCACCGTTTTTCCCTTAACATGGTGCCTGCCATTTGGCACATACTGGTCTCTGCATGTTTACTCGCTAGTTTGTTTTTTTTGGTGGTGGTGTTCCCTCCTCCCCCTCGAGGATCCTTCTGTCCTGTTCTCCCTCACCCTCAGACAGATTTGATGTTGACAGAATAAGGACAAGAAATATAAATGTTTTGAATGTATTTTGTCATCATTTCACCTGGAAGCTTTTTTTCATTTTTTTCTTTGGACCTCTGTACTTGAGACACCTGGGAAGAAAATTTTAGGTTAGAGAGTGGAAGTAGTCTTTTTTCTGGAGATGTGAAGCCTTCTATCTGCTTAAAAACCAAGCTAAGAATCTGAGTAGTCTTCTAGAATATGCCCTTGTGGCTAATGTTGGGAAATGACAAGTGCTACTTAATTTTGGGAGCATCTTGTGAAATTTGCTCATGCCATTCAAATTTTATTGTCACTGAAGCCACTGATGCTAGCTAGATTCAGCTGTGAGCCTTGAGTCAAAAATTACTTAGTTCATTGCACCTCCTCGTTACATAAAAATGAAAAATATTTCTGGGTGGTGTTACCTCAGTTGAGCTGTGTTCTTTCTTTCCTGAACGTTTCACTCATGTATACGTCACCGTTCTCTGTCCTAGCATAGTCTGTCCAGTGCTCCCCCCAACCTCAGGAGGTTTCTGGGGAGCTGGGAGCCATCTGAAGCACAGACCAGCAGGGGTTGCTGTAGGAGTAGGAGATGGAGAAGATTCTCTCCTGCCTTTTGGAGAAGCCCTCCCTGAGGGTTTGCTCCTGCTGCCCTCTTTTCCCTGGTACTTCGCCCAAGCTTGGTTGGGCTCAGCAGTGGCTTCCCAGCACGGAGTAGGTGTCTGTTGCTCACAGCTTTGCATATTTTGTATGTTCATAAATTAAATACTATATTTTATCCTTACAGTACTAAAATTAACTTCAGAATTCATATTTGGATACATTTTAAATGCTTTTTATATTTATTGTTTCTGTGAAAGTGGACAGTTGCATTCGTAGTGCTTATTTCTAGATGCCCAGTAGATTATTGCTTTAATATAATTTGTCACTCAAGAACTTGCTGATTTCCTTCAAGTCTGGGATGTAATTGAATTGGGAATGATTAGTTACATCCTTCTGATTGAATGTTGAGGTTTTTTCCTTAATTCCTATGAAATCACCATTAGCTATTTTGGTTGCAGTTCTGCCTTGGGTTGAGGAAGTGCAACATTGTAAATCATTATCTTTTCAAAAAGACTGCTGTAAATTGCCTAGATAGCATATGCATGGTTACTTTGGCTGCAATGCTGCTGCAGAGCCTGGATACTCTGCCTTTCTGGGAACTCCACAGGCAAGTCCATCATATTTTTATTTTTTTTTTCTAAAAAAATCCTTTTAGAAAGAGCATGGTATTGCTGATGAAATTTAGACAGAGAAATATTGTACCCTCAGTGCTCATCTGTACCTTTGATATTTTACTCTGCGGGGATTGCCCTGTAATGAGGGATTTCTTTGTTTTCTGCTTTAGATTTCCCCCTTTCTTAGCTGTAGTACAGCCGTACCATTTCAGCTTGCTAGTGCAGAAAGATGTTGTGAATTCAGTTGCTGAATGAGCCTGGCCTGACTGCAAACACTAACATTGCTAGAGAGATGCCAAAGAGTTGCAGGTGAATCTAACCTGATCTGGGCAACAGCAAAACGGTAAGATGGGGCTTATTTAAATCTCTGGGATTAAGTGGGTGCTGGGGTTTCCCGTTTCAACCTGAAGCCCAGTTATCACATGCTTCCAAGTTGGAGCAGGATTCATTCTGTGCATGTCAGGGTGGGTTTTCTCGGGAATGCTTAAAATCCAAGCAGAGGGAGGTGGTGGGAAGCTGGGAATGCCACATGAGACCTCTCGGCAGCCACCCTGGTGAGACTCCCCAGCAGCACTGCCTGCAGTTTGTAAATATCAGGGAAAAGGTAGGGGAATGCTTAAAAGTGATGTTTTTCTCGATACAGCTTTGTATTTCTCTCTCTGGCTGCCTAATTTACTATTGTGTTAAGAGGATAGTATGGGCAATTTTTTCCAATATATGCTTGGCTGAACGCCCTCTGGGACAAGTGAGTGAAGGATGTGATCAGCCACTTTTTCATCTCTGCTAACAAGTCTGTGCATCTTGCTACATCTGAATAAATGTCTTTATCAGTTATAGGTTTGCTTGGTGGTGGAAGATAAAATGAAAATGATCTATTATAAATACATGCTATATCATGGATGTCAGAATATCTTTTTGCTTTATTAAGCTTTGTTATTATTTTATTTCTCTAGCATGCTGTCTTTATTTAATAAAACAAAAAGTGAGGTAGTCATTTTAAGTAGGCATTCTTGAATGCTTATGTAGGAGTGTGTTGGCAGCGGTTTGGATCTTAGTGGAATATTGCAACATATGAAAGCTTAGAGCAGCAGCATGTTCAGGAATAGAGAGGAGGAAAAAACCAGCAGTTATCATTAGTACAAGATAGAAAGATTAAAATGTGGCAGTTGTATGGAATCATTTGCATTATTTTTGATGACTTAACTGACAGCTAGTGTGTTTTAGTTGTAGATCAAGCCATAGATTAATCTCACCAGAAATCCAGTGGAGCCGAACAAAAAATATATTTCACCATATGATATGTTCTAGCATTTAAAGGAAACCAACTGTGGTAGTAATGGTAGAGTGATAAAATATGTTTTTTGTTATTACTAGTTAAGGATAGAAGCAGAGGGGTTTATTTCTAGAGGAACATGTTTATACTTTATGTATATATATATTATACTCTAAGAAGAGATCAGTTGTATATCAATGTGAGATCAAATAACTAGTTTGACAGGGATTCACGTTTGCCTTTTTTGTACTTGCCAATTAATGGATTTTTCTTCATTGTCACTGAATATGATTAAAGGGGAAGATTCAGTCCTATCAATTATTTTCTGAAGGTTTCATTATTATTTAGCTGAAGTTTCTTATATAAAAATAATTTTTCAAAATGTGTGACACTATGTACTGCAATGTAAATTATGTAAAGTGGGCTGTTTCACACTATATGCAAGCTTAATTTGCAAATTTTGTCTCAGAAAGTAGAGATGCTTTTTGCTTGGTCAAGAATAACCTTGAATGTTTCTATTACAATGATTATTTCAGCCGCAAGCATTTTTAATGGAAGTTTTCCTTTGCTTATACTGTCATACCTAATAAACTGCAAATCTTCAGTGCATTTGCCATTGTTTAATGCACAAAAGTAATCCAACCATTTGTGTTTGGACTCATGTTGTAGAAGGAATGAAAGTCCAGAAACTCTTAGGCACGTGGGATTTTTTTAAAGCCAATTTTTAAATTAGAGTTTTTTTAGTGACATTTTTTCATCTGTGTATATATGTGCAAACTGTTGCTTCTGTCAGCTTTTTTCCTCCCAGTGTTTTTTTCTCTCCAAGATGTAAAGCCATCAGCTCTGATCGCTGTGTTACTACCATCCTCCCATTTTAGTTTTCTGAGCTTAAGAAATCAGTAATAGTTTGGATATTTTTTATTGATAAGTGATATTATCTATGGTAATATATAGTTAATTTGGGATCTGTGTTTAACTAGGGAGGGGGGAACTAACATACAGTGTGGAAAATGTGGCCAAAAGTTAAGAATGCAGATGGGAAGCATAAGAAACACAGTTTCATAGGTCGTTAGTGCTGAGTGCTCTGTAAAGATCTCTGTGTGGATCGGCTTTGTAGTGAGGCTGAGGTCTGTCGCAGCAGGAGATAAGAGCTTACCTGAGGAGTGAAAGGTGGCCATAGTTTCCTTCATGTCCCTGACTGCAGATAGGCAGAACTTCAAAAACCTGGAGCTGAGCAGGCTGAAAATCATCAGCGTCGCATCTCAATGCAAGGAGGTTATCCAGCCTTTGAAGTCCTGTAGCAAAAACCATCACCTGTCTCGTTTTAGCTATTTTGCTGTGTAAATCTTAAAGAAAAACGAACAAAAAAATCCATAAAACCAAACACACACCCCCCTTTTAACATTTTTCCCCTCACACTGTAAGCTTGGGTGGGCTATTTAGAAAGCTGGCCTCTGAGTAGGTGCTCGGTCGCAGTTGTTTCTCCCAGAGACCCCCCAGAGGAGGTGGCACCCACAGGGCGGGTGCGCGGGCCGCAGGGCGGGCATGCCTGCGCGCTCCCAAGGGTGGCCGGCGTGGGCACGGCGGGGGTGTCACAGCCCTGCTGGGCTCCGGCTGCCGCGGGTAAGAGGTGGTTTTGTCCTTTAAGGGAAATCCTTGCACGGTGCCAGCTGCCACTGAGCTTTATGCCCCGTGCAGGTTTCCGTATGCAGCCCAGGCCTGACCTGCACGGACAGTGGGATTTTCCTGGGGCGAGAGCTTGTGTGAATGTTGGCCTGGGCCAGGTGAGGCTGCGGGATGTTTTACTTGTGATTTCTGTATAAATGCGAAGGGCAGATGTGCCCCTTAAAGGTCGCGGGAGCTCCCAAGGAGATCCAGACTGCTTTGTTGGGGTTATTTGCCTTTGACGTCCTGGCAAGGTGAAAATGTTCGGCTGTCAGGCAGCGCTAGATGAGTTTTGTAAATAGGGTTTGATAATACTACTGTCAAAATTTTCCTGTGTTTCAGGTGCTGATACGATGATAATTACAGCTTACAAACTGTGTTGAAATGAAGGAGAGTATCCTAGCAAGTATTAATCGAAACAACAGAGGGGCTTGTACCACCAGTGCTCCAAAGCCTATTTCTTAATAGGTGTTCTTAATTTGAGGAGAACTGGTTAGATACTAAGTTTTCTGAGCTTGAGTTCCATTAGGTAGGCCCATACTGGCTTCCAACATCTTTGATTAGGTTTTTCTTTTGGTGCCACAGCCGGAAGGTGCGCAAATGAATAGTTGGTTAGTTAAGGAACAGACTCTGAAGGACTTTACTTTTTCTAATCCTGTATTGCAACACTGATGTTGGGACAAATTGTCCCAGCAGAAGCTCCATCAGTCATGAAGTGTTTCTCCCATGTACATGGTGACTCCTGGCTTTTCTTATAGTTCATTAATTACTTTTCTGTGACTACTTTTTGCTTTTGAGGTGAGTGTATATTGTCAGAATTATTGACTATATGCATCTTTTTCACATGTGGCATATTTTTCACTGATGTCTTTCGTTCCCCTCCCTAATACAATCCTACATAGAATTCTGGATTTAGCAATTTAACAAAAAGAGGTAGTGAAATAGTAATTTTAACACTGTGCTGGATGTTGGATTCAGGGGTGATTTTTGTATTATAAGA
The DNA here is from genome assembly GCF_023634155.1 of Falco peregrinus. Taxonomy (NCBI): domain Eukaryota; kingdom Metazoa; phylum Chordata; class Aves; order Falconiformes; family Falconidae; genus Falco; species Falco peregrinus. Next base: position 39,985,064 of record NC_073725.1, on the reverse strand, counting down.
CTTTCGAATCAACAGCATAAACAGATCATTTTGCTTCTGCAAAAGTAACTTTTGAGCTTTTCCCTCTCTTGCTGGTGAACTGAAGCAGTATTGTGACCTTGATCTTTTGCTTATCACATTCCTGGGTGGATGGGCTTTCTCTGAAGTTCCTGATCAGTTCTGGACTGGCCGACAGAGGACACTGAAGCAGGCAGCTTTGTCTGTTAATTGTCTTACTCTATGATGGTGTGCCTAGTCAGAAATGATGTGAAAAGTGTGGGTGGAAATTTTTGGTTTGTTTTGAAAAAATTTTTAGAACTTATTGTTTGAATCTGGATAAGTTATTACTACCGTAGAACTTGCTATCTCATCCTGCTGACTAGGAGATCTGTTCCAGCTTTTGATTGAAAAAGATTTACGATAAACTTCAGCTAGACATTATATAAATGTGAAGCTAGTAGCAAACATCATATCAGCAAGTTTTTGACTCAGTCCGTGTTGTTCTATCCTGGAAATTTTATAGAATTCATGTTAGTCGTGCATCAGTTTTGCTGTGTAGGACGTTTATAATGTAATATTAAATTGTATACAACTTACCTGAAGAGGAAAATACGAAGTGTTGCCAAGTGAGCAGTGAGGAAGTAAAACCACTAGAAGAAAGCATAATGCCTGTTTATGTATTGTGAAAGCTCAGCTTCATTTAATTGATTTCTGATGCTTTTCAGTCTACAGGCTTAGTTTGTTTGAATATGTCCTCTCCTAGTTTATTAAATCTTTCTGTAAGAGCAAAGAAATGATATTTAAATCTGTAGGGAGTATGTGTAAAATATGCTTGCCCAGACTTGCCTGTGAGTAGTGTGTTTTTTAATGAACAAATGGGTTTTGTTGGTAAATATGGGCTATAGAAATGTTATTTTAACATCGTGCAGAGGAGTTGTCTTGGAAAGTTCTACAATTTAATGATGGGGATGGTTGGTTTTGCTGCTGCCTGGGAAAGCTGTGGAACCACCACTTTCAACTTTCAAGATGTCAAGGAATTCCCTGTATTTGGCAATGTAGTCCAGAGACCTAAAATTACATAATTCTAAAATGTGCTTATACTGCTCATAAGCAGCCATGCAGGAAAAGCCTGCAACCAATCTCAGTTTTGTGAAATATTTTAATGATAAACTTCATGTACTGTAGGGATGCAGGACTTCTCACTGATGTTCTAACTATAATTTGATTACCAGGATTTGCTGTTTGTTGAAAATGATTCAAGATCAACTCACAGCTTTGGAGGTGCAAATTGCCACCAACTGCAGAAGGCTTGGTTGTTTTATACTGTTACAGCTTTTTCTTTAGAATTTATTTGAGCACAGTTGTCAGTCTACTGCAGCACATGGTTTTGCTTGAACACATCAAAGCAGCAGCAGTGACTTTCACTTCTCTGTTGAAATACCTGTTTTTTTGAAAATTAAGCATTATCTCTATGCTGTTCAGAGAATTCTTACAAAATTATAGCTGTCCTTACGATGAGTTCTCGCTAGCATTTTGAAACCTCTCAATTTTTAAGTTTTATACATCTTTGCAAGAAAAGATATATTGGAGTGTTCTTCATGTTCTGAGTAACTTTAGATGTTAGAATTTTCATTATGTCCCCTGATGAAATTCTGAGTTGTGGGACATACTGTGTTTGCAGAGGTGCTGCCATTTTTTTTTCCCAGTGTAGCACATTATGTGCTGAGAAGCAGGTTTCATTATGCTTCCTTACATCTTTTTGCTTTGAAAATTACTGTGGTACTGCAAGTCTGACAAACCTGCAGTAGCTGCTAGAAAATTGCTTTAAGACTTTTATTTCAAGTTTTATAGAATTCTGTAACCAGGTCCTTTATCTGAGGAAAAATAATAATAAAAAAGAACAAGTTAAAAAATAGTCAGGTGTATATGAGATCCAAACACAGATGAGGACTCTCAGTTCAATTGTCACTCTCATCTGAACTCTGAAACTTTCATGAAGGAAAACAATGGCAGAAAGGTCGGGGATGGCTGTTACTAAGATTACTGGGAGACTGGGTTGGAATATAGGTTATTCAAATCTCTGAAGAATACTTGCACAAGAGAATAGTGACAAAGTTGAAGCTCTTTTTCTGTCTATACCTTTATACTATGCTGATTTGATAGAGAGGATATCTTGTCAAATTCAGTGGTTTGGAAGGTAATATGTAAGGGAGCAGATCTAGAATTGTTTAGAGAGCTTGTCTTTCCTTGTGACATTGATCTGCCTTGGAAGCTGCATTTCTCAAGCTGTGAGGTTGTTGAACTCAGGGATGGAGCACCTAAGAGCAGGAGAGATTTCTTTCTTGGTACAAGAATGAAACTTTGAAATGCATTAGCAGAATGAAATAAAGAACTCTCATTACCTAGTTCATCCTTTAGCTTTTGCTAAAGGTAGTAAAAAAGGAACTTTGGCAGAGAAGGCAGGAAAGGGAAGAAGAAAAATTGCAGAAAAGAGGGAAAGGAATGAAGTAATTTTGTATGTTTTTATTTTCATGAAGGAATTGATCTGAATAAAGAGGAGCCAAAACAATTTACCTTTCTAGTCTTGAATTATTTCTTGCAAAGCACTTTTTAAGCATCTGCTGAAGATAATGTGAGACTCCCATTGATTTGTAAAGGACAGTAGAGTATACTGCGTCAGTGCAATAAAGGTTTGTCATCATACCTGACAGAATGGTTGTAAAACCTTTCCATCTGCAAATGCATATATTTTGCAAAGATGATTATATAACCTGCCCCCTTCCTCTTTTCTTTTTATAAGAAAAGTGCTCTTCAGCATATATGTGAAGGTTGATATTCAGTTCTTAAGCTATTTTTGTCTGACTTTTTGGTCTCAAAACACTCTGGTTCACTGTAATTATAAATTAAGATTTTTATCTCATCATATCTCATTTCTTTCATTTGACTTCAGGCCCACCGGATTAAAGAATTTAGTTGATTTCTTACTTGAGTTGTTGGGCTGAAGTTTTACACTATCAGTTGCATGACCAGATCTGACCAATAACAGTATTTTTTGTTGCAGGCCCAATTTGTATCAGAAGTACTTGATGATAACTGTGAAAGAATCAAGAGACTTGCTAGGAATAGGCAAAGGAACCTAAAGGAACTAGGTAGAACCTGTTTTCAAGGCATGGAGTAATGTTTACCATGTATCTCCTTAAAAACCTTTCTGACAGCCTCAGAATTTAGCAAGAATAGGCATGTTGCTGTCAAGTCTCTCAAGATTTCTCACACTTGAATGTGGCAGTGGGAAGACTTACTGCATTTATGGATATGCCTTTGATAACTTAATGATTGGGGGGTTGTTGGAGGTTGGAATAAAATTTTAAACCTGTAAACTCAGAAAAACTTAATATAATGACCATACAAAGCTACTAGTAATGTACTTATGGAAAGAAAACTGTATAAACTTGCACATGTAGCCATCTGTTGGAGCAGGAGGCTGATATGAAGGGATTGAAAATATTTTTTTAATCTTTATTTTTAAATGCTGTTCATATGGTTACAGAGGAGGATAGACAACAGATACAAATGGGTAACTAAGTAAAAGAGTATAGAAACCACCTGTCACAATTTCATGGGAGAGTGTTTATGTGCAGACACTTTCTCCACCACTCTGCTGGTTACCAAGGAGTCGCTGGCTCGTGCCTGGTGCTGGCAGCCGTGTCTCCCACACTGACACCTCTGCTGATCAGCTCCTGTGTCCTCCTGCTTGGTTGGTTGGAGGAACAGCTCTCCTGCTTGTGGATGCAGCAATTATTGAACCAGGTTAACGGAAGCAGTAGGCTGCTTGTAATTGCAGGAAAAACTTGAATGCCGTGTTACATACCACTTTGTGTATGTAACTTGGAAGCTGCATTTCTCAAGCTGTGCCGTTGTTGAACTCAGGGATGAAGCACCTAAGAGCAGGAGAGATTTCTTTCTTGGTACAAGAATGAAACTTTGAAATGTTTTTGCCTGAGCATCGCACAAGTAAAAGGAAGAATTTATTTGCTAGGCTTTAATACTAACACAGTTTTTATTTTGGGGCATAAGTACAGAAATAGACCAAAACCTGCCTTTAGATCAGCTCCGTTGAGTTTCTGTCTCTTTTCATGTATGTTACAGGCTGTCAGGACTTCTGTATGACCTTTAGCTGAGACCCTGTCCTTAGATGACTCATCCTAACAACTGCGGAACAGGATTTTGTTTTGAAGATATATGTAGGCTTTTATATAGATAAAGTCTAATCCGTGTTCTCTTCCAAGTCAGACCTTTTTTCCCTGCAAGGAGAGGGATGTCAACTTTCATGGACTGAAAGCACATTTTTCTGAAGTTAAACTGTGCCGTGATCAGGGAAAATAATATAATTTTAGAAGTGGCTCCACCTAGCCATGTCCAAAGGACATACAATCGTGCAGTATTCCTGACTCTCAGGTTTGTGCTTTGATTCAGTTATTATGCTATTTTTTAGGTGTTAATTTAGCAGAACATGTGCTACATTGCAGGTTTGATGGGGTGGGGGGAGAAGGAGAGGAAAGAGTTGTGTAAACGCTGCCCATGATACCTTCCAGTATAATACTTTTTTTTTTCCCCCTTGATTCAGGTGTTTTAACTTCTCTTTAGATTTGTAGGATCTTAGGACTCCTGCTTCAGGTTGATCAGTTGGTCTTTCTGTGTGAGAGTGACTTGTTTCTCACTTGGCAATTCACTACAGACATTTAACCTGCTCATTGAGTTCGGTGTTTCAGACAAACACAGGGAATTAATGTCAGAGCTTCCACTTCAAAAAATCTTCCATCTGGCACTTCAGTGACCTTTTTATATTTGCCTTCTTCCATATGACAAAGCCAATTGGTTTAATGTCAGCTTCAACTTCAGAAATAAAATTACTAGTTTTAGAGAGTGCCTTTGAGATGGGCTGTGGGAGGTGTATGAGTAAGTTTGTGCTACGTACAGCAAGGAGCATACCATATCCCCAGGTGCCATTTTCAGTCTCTGAGCTCTGTTTTCAGTTGCATTTGCTACATCATAGCTAGCATTGCTAGTGATTTCTGTATCCAAATAAAGTTAAACTAATACTACCCGAGAATATGAATTATAGTTCTGGGACACAGTTAAGCCTGTTACCCCCAGAAGTTACCAGAGACAAATGACAGGCCATCAGGACAGGAAATGTCTTATGTTACAATAATTCTTTCCTCTCATCTTCCTTCCTTGTGTGACCATTACTCTAACTCAAATTCTTGCCCTTTGTTTTTCCCCCCTTTATTTTTCTATCTTCCTCAAGTTCTTTTGCTGCTCTTTTTAGCTGTGCCCATCAAAAGCTCAAACCAGAGGAGAGCTGGTGCTGGTGGTTACAGGGAAGGGTGAATGTTGAAGGACCTCTTCCAAATTTGGGCCTGATCGCATTGGTAGTTCCGTATGAACTCACTGATGATGTTGTGCAGAATTAACTGCTCTAGTTCCCCTTTCACAATTTTATTTGCTCCCTTATCTCATCGCTTGTTCTTCCTTGATCTTTTCCCATATTGTAGCTTTCTCACCAACTGAACTCTCTTCTCAACCTGTTCATGTTTCTGCTTGTGGGTGCAGCAGTCTCTTGCTGACCCTCTCTTCTCAGGGGAGATGGAGAGTGCTACCAGCTGGGCCAAGAAGTTGACAAGACCTGTGGTTATAACAAGAAAAATCTATAACAAGAAATTTGTTCTGTAAAGAGGATGATTCTTCAGATACTGCATTTCTATTTTGAACAAAGCTGCTTATAGTACTCCAGAACATTCCCAAATTGTGTTTTGTAAGTAGCAAATGTCAAATTCCAGTGCTGCCAGAATCTGCAGATGACTTGTGTAGTTCTCAATTGCCATGGTACCAAAGCATGACAGAAAATAACATGCTTATAAAAGATAATGAAAGCTCATATCTAGATATGATTTTTCAGTGAAAATTAATGCCAGCCTTATGCTCTCAGCAGTTCAGCTTTTGGGTTAGTAGTCATTTGACTATTCCTGATTTTTTTCTTTATACATCTGTCAGCTAAATGCAAGTGCTAAGTCTTATTCTCTGTAATAATGAAATTGTTGTGCTACCTTCCAGGGGACTTTGGCTCTACGATTTATTACCTATATCTTAATAACATTTCACTTAAAAATACCCAAGTGCTTTACAAAATTAATTAGCCTTCCCAGTTTCTGGTTGTGATAGGGGCAGGTTCATTATTATGAACAGAAAAACAGAATAGTGGAGAGGTTAGGTGACTTCCTTCCCTCAAGTCACTCATTACAATTTATTTATTTTTGCTTGGTGAGTGCTAGATCTTGGGTTTCCCTACATCAGGTCTTCTCCTACTACCTCGCTTGGAATGGTAAAAATGGAGGGAATTCGGATGTTTCCTTCTGATTTTTCAGTAGGAATTTTGGATGTTCACTCTGGTATTTATGGAACCAACCGCTTTTCCCCAGGGTGTACACAGTGGCAATGACTGAGAGAGAGTAGTAGGTAAATGGCAATTTTTTGATATCTTAGATAAGTCCATAGGTATTCGATGACCAAAGTAAACAATTGTAGGATGTTAAATGTAGCAATTAAAAAAACGGATAGGACATATCTTCCTGAAAGATGTGGTGAGCTTCAGAGTAGTATGTCTTTATACTGTACAAACATCTTTAGCGCTTTTCCTCTGTGTGGTAGGATGTCTGGTCTGTCTTGCCAAAGTTGATTGGGTTTTGTTACTGGGGATAACTTTGTTCATAAGAATAAATTCCACTAGTATGGGAGAACCTATCTTTTACCAAGTACTCATAACAGGTGATCAATTCAGGGGACATTCATGACTTGTAAAATTCATGAACCATAAGGGCTATAAATTACTTAAATATTTTAACAGATCAGTCTCACTCCTTAAATGCTGTATTGCTTTAAGCAGTAAATTGATTAATCCAGCAACCTTTAAGAATCCTGTTTGTTTGGGACCTCTTAATTTTGCTGGCAACAATGAAGTGAAAAAAATTTTGCATTGAATCTATATCACGATAACAAAATCTGATAAACAATATATTATATTTTTACATTAATCACAAATGCAGATTAAAGAGTATTGCTTGAAATGATACAAGGTGATTCAAAGAGACATCTTTATTTAGAAATGGTTTTGTGAATGGTTATGCTGATTTTTATTTATTTTATAGGACTTAATATGGACTTTATGCATGGATCAAAAATAACTTGTGATTTCAGTCTCAACTTCAGCAGTTGTCTGTATGGGAAAATGTGGCTATTTGCACACATTAGGTCCTGAGATGTGATAAATGCTGTAATGTTTGGGTGGGAGCTGTAAGAAACTGTAGCCCAGTGATCTTTAACTGATGTAATGATGACTAAGCCTGTTTATCCTAGAGCAGCCTTGGGATCTTCTCAAATTGATTATGAGACGGGGTAGGATGAGAGGGGAAAAAAGACTGTTCAAACTGTTTTGTTGTCTGTCATACATTGTCTTCTGATTCTGATCAGCACTAAGAAAGCTGCAAAGTATAAACTGTGTTTTGCTTTTCTGTGGTTGTAAGATTAGGAATTTTGAAGTGCCCTTTCTTTAATATTCTGGGTGTGTGGTAATGGCTCTTTTAACTTTAAATACATGAAAATATACAGAGAAACACTAAAATAACTTAATACCAAACTGCGTTAACTTTTGTGGAGCTGCTTTTTATTTTGCTTTATGTTGCCAGAATCTGTGATAGCTCAAGTAATATTGGAATTGACATGAAAATTCAGATTTTCTAGATAAATCTTCCCTTTGTTGTTTCTTCCAAAAGTAGGGAAGAGCTCCTCAAACAAATGCAAAGTGGCTGCTTGTGCTGTAGGTTTTAAGTGGCAAAATGACTTCTGTCTCATCATGTCTCTTTGTCTTACCTTTTTAGTTAAGACTGAGTAAATAATTGTGGACAAATTTTAAAGGTGGATTTATTTCAGTCATCCAGATACGGAGAATGTGTGAGCTACCAGTGGTTGCTCTGGTGACTACTTGGTGTATTGGCCTATTGTTTGGTAGCAGAGTGTGAAACAACTTGGGGAAATAAAATTGTGTACTTACCATTAATGATCTTGAGAAATGTAATGGGCAGGATGTTCATGGAGGAGTGCTCCTGTTAAACCACATCTGGACCAACAGGCATCTTTTCTCCAAGGCTGGGGTCAGGAGCTCTCAACTACAGATGCTGTTACCTCACTGGGTAGGAACAGTCATTGCAATTTTCAGATTAAACCCTTTCCCAAAAAGACACCAAGTCCTTGGGTAGTTCCCAAGTGCTGCTTTGAAAGTACTTTTCCAAACAGTAACTTCATACACAAAGAACAAGTTTCTGTAGGACCAGTTTCTGTTCTTTATGGAGAAGAGCAAGACTCCTCCCAAAGGGAAATTGGGCATTAGAGCCTAGATTTTCCAGGACTTTTATCTTGGAACCAAAGCAGGGATGTGGGGGATGCATGTCCTACATGTAAAGTTCTCTGGTGTGAATACCACCCACACACATACATTTTTTTGTTTTACCTTTTTTTCCATGTAGGAAATATATATATTTTTTTTAGTTTTTATTTTATAAGTTGCCCCTGGTCCCTGCACCTCTGTTGCCATTTTTGCCAACATCTTTTTTTCAGCGTGCTTGTCCAAGGTACTGCTGTTGGGATTCCTGCCAGGAGGGAGCTTAGGTGGCAGAATGTTTCACGTCTGGGACCACCTAACGTGCCCAAAATGAGAGGTGCTGAATCAGCCAGTGACTTCCTTGAGCCTTTACTATCTGATGAAAAGTTTGGAAGGATGGTAATGCCTGCTCAAACAGTTCTTATGTGACAGAGTTTTTTGGCGTATTGTCTGTTCCACTTGTAATAACCTATCGTTGTTAAATATATTAAGTTTATTGGCCTATTTTTAAATCCTTTTTCCTATAAAGAAGAGAGAAAATGTAACTGAAGATCCCATTGCTCCCCATAGTTATGAGATATGCTGGTAGAAATACCTCTTCTCAAAGTGGTAACTGTGACTTCATTGCACCACTTTTAAAAGCCAAATATTTTCTGAAATAGTTTATACTTCTGAAAGTTATGGTTTGAACATAATTCGTGCTGGGAGAAGTAAAAAATCATGGCAGTAACTCCTGAAGGGGAGAGTCACTTCAAGTGTTGACATACCTTAATGTTTACTTGTATTGATGACTTTTGTTAAAGGAACAGTAAGTAAAACAACTTAATGGCTCATGCTGTTTGCTAGACAGAAGTTTCTTTGAATGGATATCACATTCGTACTGAAAAGTTCTTCTCTTTCTCTTGCTTGCATATTATAAAGCATAATTGTAATCTTGTGCATGACAAACCAAGATGCCACCTGTATTGTCTCTACATACATTTGAGGTAAGTATTTGTAACAGTTAAAGTGCCATTGATTACGTCCTTATGTAGCACAAGTTTTAGACTGCAGTGGCCTTTACAGCATCTCAATGAGTGTCTGGGCTCCACTGTTTCAAGTACAGCATTACATAGATTTATAGAGCAAGGGCAAGAAGGGGTGATGAATCCTATAGAGTCATGAGCTCTTACACTTGTTTAACTTTGTTTTTTATTCTGGTAACTAGCAAAATCATCCAGTTTTGAGGCTGCACTAGCAAGAGACAGTTTCCACTACTTTCTGTATTCTCATCTTTATTGGAGTGCACAAGTGTTGTTCAGTGTGTAGGTTAGTGAAGGAATAGTCCCCACACTGAGTAACCTATCCATTATGTAGATAAAACCGATGACATGGGATAAAAAGAAATGTCTTGTCTTACAGATAGTAAAATGGACTCAGTAGGAAATTCTCACTAGCATGGAAGGCGGCATGGGAGCATCTGAAGGAGGCTGAAAATATGAACCTGTGTTCTTTGTGACAAATACTGTGCTTTAACTGGAAAATAATCCTTGCTCTCTTACACAAAAACGAAGTTGGAAATAAGAAGCGTGGCTTAGACTTCACCTGACTACCAGCAAGGAACTACCAGGTGGTAGACAGTGGTTTACATGTCTGAGAGCTTCTGATGCTAAGTATTTGTATGTATCATTTGAGAGGCTGAAATTTATAAGCATTACTTTTGTTATGCAGTACAAGGAGATGATCCTTGAAAGGCTGAATTAGTGTTAACAGAAAAATTCAAACCTGTACTGTTCCTAAAAGTGGTCTGGTCATGCCTGTGAAATCTAAGGTCATTTGTATGCACAAGAAGATCTGAAAAATACTTTACGGGCCAGTCTTGCTCAGTCAGTACACTGTTGCTTTTTTGCATGATTAGTCACTGTAGAATAAATTCTGCTGTTAGCTGGAGCACAGGAGTGGCCGGCAGGTCAGCATGCCTGCTGCCCAGGGTAAAAGCAAGGCTATTGTGATAGCTTAGCTGTTGCTGGCGGAGGGAAACCTGAAATTACCAATGAGTTAAGTGCAACCTTAAACTGTGTAAGTTTGAAGTTATAGCCAGTGCTCGGTACTGATGTTTTAGGTGTGCTTCTTTCAGATTTCACAGAGCAGAGTTTCAGTGTGAAGCTGGACTTGGCCTATCTATGACAGTGTGAAACAACTGCTTAAATGCTATTTCTCTTAGTTTTGTGTAGGCAGCGTAGATGGATTGGGAATGTGTACCCTTCAACAACAGCATAAGCTCAGCTCTGTTGGCTTCACAGTTTGCTGTGGTCAGTGGTCACTTGAAGAGAATGTGCTATTTCTGCTAGGGAACTATTGATACTGGTGAGAGAAGTGATGAATGGAACCTTGCTAGCGCTGGCAGGAGAAGCACTGCGGTTACAGAGCAAGGAGAGAGAGGAGTGCAGGGAGTGGCCCCTGCGTTTGCACTTCTCTGCAGTCGTCTCTCTTGTCTGCTGATGACACTAATGTTGAGCATGTGCACCCACTGAGGTGTTCGACCTCTGAGCTGGGGGCTGGTTGGTGTGTGTCTTGGTTTTAGTAATTTTCAGGTTTGAAGTTAGCTTTTAGAAGATGATTGTGGTGATTTTTATCCAACTCCAGATTTATTCAAGTAACCTGAAGGTTAAACTGTGCACCTTCAATATCTAATTCCAAACTATTACTGCTTCCAGTAGAGGAAATCAATAGTAACAGATGTCTTGCCTTTTTTTTTTTTTTTTTTTTAATGCAGTGCTTGCTTAGCACACATTAAAGCTAGACGTGGAGATTCACCACTGGAAAAAGGAACTAGAAGCAGCAGTCATGGCATTATTATCTATAGGATGTGTATAACTCTGGATTCCAAACATTTTAACTGGCTACAGTTGGGCTTTGGTAATTTGAAAGGAAGACAAATACAGCTTTTGAACCTTTCCTCCCTATTTCCTACCCCTGTTTTCTAGATCGTAGGATGTAATAGGCTGAGAAATACTTACTGATTTATTTGCATCCATGTCGATTAAGCAAAATAGAAGCACTGCTATTGTAATAGTGATTTCAGTTTACATTATGTTTAAACATCTTTGTTGGTAGCAAGCATTGCAAGAACACAGATCTGGAGAGGACAGTGGGAAGTATGTGGGTGCATGTCTGTGCATATAAGTTGTTTTAGGGAAAAGAAGCCAATTAATTTTACAGGAAGGCTAATTAAAAATTCTTTGTGCAGCAGCTCTTTATCTTGTGTCTCTGAAGTAAAAGACCAAAATTACATAATAGCCTTAATTTTGGCCTGAGAGGGAGTTATCGTTGGAATGAAGGGGGTCTGTTCCTTTTCTCATTTAAAACTTAGTTAAGTTTTGGTCTTGGAGAAACCACTTTAATAAGAAGAAATGTGAACCCTTGTAAAGCCTGCTTTGTCATGGTAGTGATGTCCTTCGTTAGAGTTGACCTGTTGTATGATTGTTTGGCCATATGGCACTGTGCAGGAAATGTACTTTAAATTTTTAATGTACAAAAGAAATCTTTGATCTACTGTTACAGTGGATCATCAAAACCACAAAACATTAAAACCATAAAAACCACAAGATGTAGTCACTCAGCATTTCTATAAACAATTGAAGAAAGTTCGATATCAAGGCACAGAATTCCTCTGGGAAAATGGCAAAGAATAATTTATTGGAGAAGTTTGTATTGGAGATACTTTGAGTTATGGGGGAAGAGTCATTATTACATGGTAATGATAATTTTTTTTTCATGTTAACTATTTTATGACAGCAAGTTTTCAAAAACGCTTAGATTGTACGTGCTTGAATGCAAAGTTATGCTTCTGTAGTTGTATGTATATGAACGGTATAGTTGACAGCAAATTAAGACTGTCTATGCCTAAATACCTGCAAATATCATAGAAGAAATACATTGTAGATTCTTGTGATTTGCCTTACGATTTGAGGATTCTCTTGGGACTGCTTACATCACACTTCAGAACTTTCCCCTGTAGCCTGAAATCTAGAATTACTTCTTTTCTTCTCAAGTAAAAGGCAAGTCCCTTATGGGTGAAAACAGAAGCTGAGGCCTCAAATACAACCCTCTATGAACTGTGTGATTTTAAAAAATGTCTTGTATGTTGGAAGGTATTAGTATTAAAGATATAAATGTGCATGACTGGAGCATCTAAACTTGCTGTTATGCCCATTTAATTCTTTTGAACTAGCGTTAGCGTATTTTGGTAGCTCAAGCAGCGGATTATAGTCTTTGGGGCTCGGCAGTCTCATACTTCATGGTAACAAAGAATTGAACTTCTGTGCTTTAGTGTGCCATTAAGCTGCAGTCTCACATTTCAGTGCCTGGGAATTGATTTACTGATTTGATTTTCTGATACATATGGTGATAATAATAATAACACTGTATAAGCATTATTTAAAAATACAATAATATATTGGTATTGGATCTTTGGCAGGCCAGCACCAAAGTGCACACACAAACTACCATCATTTATTTTAGTTTGGTCTCATCCAGTTGTAGACAAATGGAAATCAATACTGCTTGCAGATATTGGTAGCTGGATTGGAGAAAGAAATGAAACATTATTGTTGCTAAGAACACGTACAAGAATACAAATGTATGAATTTTATGTATGTTCCTCTTTTTTTTCTTTCTTTTCCAGGATCTTTTAGTGCACTGTACAAAGATAGGCTTGTATGTGTCCTCTATGTAAAATGAATGTGTTGTTTGCAATCTTAGCGTAGAAACAGAAGGTGAATGTTCATGAAATCCAGTACCTTTTTTTATGCTGACTGATGTATGGATTGACACTTTGAGTCTGTTAGAATCAATGAATGCTGTTTTTCCTTTCAGATATGTGTCACAAAGATGTCTACACGGAACTGCCAGGGAATGGATTCAGTGATCAAACCTCTGGATACAATTCCTGAGGATAAAAAAGTCCGGGTTCAGAGGACGCAGAGTAGTTTTGATCCATTTGAGAAACCAACTAACCAAGTGAAGAGGGTTCATTCGGAGAACAACGCTTGCATTAACTTCAAAACCTCATCTGCAGGGAAGGAATCGCCTAAAGTAAGGCGGCACTCCAGCCCCAGCTCTGTAAGTGCACAGTCTTCACACCTATGTGTGTACCAAATGGTGGAATTACTAACACCAGACAAATGTTTTCTTGCTTAAGAAGGAATTATTACATGGAAACAAACCAAAAACTTCTATTAAAGATGTTTCCCATATATATTTGTAGTTTATGTATAAAATGGAGTAAGAAAATAGAACTTGAAGAAGAATGTATTTTGAAATTTCTCTCAGATATTAGCTAGGATGTCTTGCAGGATTTCTAGGCATTTTCCTCTCCTGATCCTGGTATGGCATTAAAGCTGCTGTAATGTTTATGTTGCAAATTTTTCAGAGGGTTGCTTATTTTTGAAGAGGAGCTCCTTCCCATAAATTTAGGAAACCAGTGAAGTGCCTTTTTGAATTTTTAGATTGTTTTTAGAGAAACGGGTCAGATTTGACAGATGTTGTTTACATTTTAAAATTATCTTCTAAAAACCAAGTAGTAAAAATAATATTTATTTCTATGTCAGAAACTCTGTGTGTGAGAGAGAGAGAGAAGAGAGAGAGAAACAGCTGAGAAGGATTTGGCAGCCCATCATTGTTTTATTCTCAAGTATTTTGAAAGAAACTAGATAAATAAAATGTCATCTCTTTCATGAATAATGCCCAGAACAGATTTCCCCCAAAAGACCTTCAAAATTATTGAAAGCTATTTCTGTTATGCTTTGGCAAGAAAAATCCATAATAATGTGACCTTTGAGTCTAAGACTGCAGATCTAAGCAGAACGGATGTAACACTTCAGATCTTTATTGGCGTGAAATAATTTAAAAGGTTGATTGCCTCTTCTTTTTTTCTTTTGTTTCTTTTTCATTTTGCTGTCTTCTGGACATCTTGTGTCCTCCCTACAGAAGTTTGACGGAATCCTGTCAGACTTCCAAGAAGGGGCAGAGATTCATTTTCTGTAGTTGAGCTTTGTTTAACCCATGTAAATTTAATGGATAAGATGTCATGTCTCCAGGGCACTGTCCTTTTTAGAAAAGGTTACATTTTAAAATGTAACCATCTGTAGCAAAAACAGGTTTGCTTTTCCATCCTTGCCTGGCATTATATAGCTGCTGCCAAAGACGTCTCCTGTGTGTTTCAGATGAGTCCATAGGAAGGAGTTCTTACCATAAAACTTTTGCAATCATTAAGGATGGGATGGAGCAGTTTGTACCATGTTTACCTGTGTGTCATGCCTGATTATTGTTGGCACCACAGCTATCAATTTAAATGACTTTTTTTAGAAAGTCTTCCCTTAAGTTTTTTTTGCAGTATTAACTCACTCTCTACCCCTGCTGTTCTTACCATGTCCCTCTTAGAAACTACTACTAATTTCTGTTAATGCTTTATGTACTTATTTTCTATTAAAACTGAAGAGTTTTATTTGCTTTGCTTCCAGAATTTTAAAGCAGACTTTTTTAAAACTGTGTTATTGGCATCTTGTTCTTTTCCAGAGGGCTGGTACTCTACAGTGTTCATGCAATCTCATATGATCCCAGTATATTCTTATGTAAATGATGTTAATGCTTCTTCTACTAGTATGCTGCTGGTTAGAGCTCTAGCTAGACATACGGTTTTGGTAATCTTCCCGTATGCTGACTCACCCAGACTTGCTGCAGACGTCTTGTGTTAGAGTAGGTGCATAGGAATTTCCTGAAATACAATTCTTGTTTCTCAACTTCCCATAATTCTTCCTGATCTGTATAGCTCTGTTTGGTGAACTCAGTTCTTCCTTCTGCTTGGAGGCATTGTTAGTAATTTTTGACTTTTCCTCACAAGGAGCAATCCAAAGAGCACCTGGCAAGGAATAAAACTTGTGGAATAATGTCAACATTCATACCAATGAAGAGGGAAGAGCAGAACTTCACAGCAAAAGGTGGCGTTAGCCCTCTGCTGATTGCACGTCACGCCTGGTCCTGCCCAGCAGACCTAACTTCACAGATGATCCAAGACAGAGATATGATCAGGCTGCTCCCCTTCCCCCAGAGTCTGAATACATTGCCTCAGGCAGATGTTCTGATTCACATTTCATTGAGCATATGTCTGTGTGGTTAGTTGCAGGAATTTGTCATTTTCTGGTTTTGAATTACACTTGAATTGATGAAGGATTTTGGGGTTTCATTTTTCTTCTAGCCTTGATGTTGTAAAGCAGATGCCCTTGCTACTTACTTTTCTGATCACTACTTTTTTTTTCTTCTGTGTCAGAGGACTACTACATATTCTCCCTTACTGAATTAATACTTGATCCTCTGGAAATTCTTCTGCTGTATAATTATACCAATCTGAATGGTCATTTCAGTTTCTGTTAATGTTCTTTAGCATGCTATACCCTCTGGGCTGTAGTGGCTGCAGTTGTGTAGTTGTGTTTATTTCAGTTTTGCTTCTACTTTATGTAAGCTTTATTTTAAGATACTCTGATACATGTAAGCTACCTTCCATTTTCACTTTGTATGCTTGATTAGTAGAGGAACTGAATTAGTGATAGGCTCTTCCCTTTCGTCATTTGAAGTCCTCTATAGCCATCAGGTGGGGCAAGTGATGCGTACAGAAGGTACATGGCTGAGGCTTGCAGTGCCATATCACTGCTTCTGCTCAGGTGAAAGTCCTTTATTTGTCTCAGAAACATTTTTCTAGATGCGACCTGAAAGACCTTGTTTGTAATGCCCTGGGGCATTAGCTTCAGTTTTGATGAGTTTCAGAAGCTTTATGAGCTTTCTGGCAGGTATCAGCTTCAGTGTTTGGTGAAGATCACCAAATAATGCTCCACAGGTGGCATGTTACCCATTTTGTGTTTTACATACCTTGAAAATGCTCTGTGCCTTGTGATGAGAAAAATCACACGTGCAGAGGTTTGGGGAAGCTGGAGCTCTGTGTTCCTGCCCATAGATTGTCACTTGGAAAATAAATTGTTTCCTCTTGAACACGAAGTAATTTTCTGCAGTTAATGTCACACCTTGTTGCAACCCAGTAGTAATCCTGTGTTGTTAATTAGCGCAGTAGTATACAGACAGAAGTTAGCACTTTTTTGTTCTTATAAGACAAGCAATTTTTATAGCTATAGAGGTTTTTCCACCTGACATTTGCATACTTATTATGTAAAACAGTCACATTGATTCCATTTTCTTCCCCCCCTTCTTTTAAACATAAGAAAAGATCCATAAGTGTGATTTTCAAACTGTTTAAACTGTTGAAATTGTATGTTATTATGGAATGGAATTTCCAGCAAATACTTAACCCTTCTGTCACGTGAGGAAAAATGGGTAACATTCACCTTGGAGGCAGTGAAGTAGGTGTTTACCTACCTGTGCATCACCTGTTGCCAACTGTTAGAAGGAGGGAACTTGGCTTGACAAGCCTTTGCTCTGATCCAGCCCAACACAATATATGTGTGCATATTATACATATATATATTATATACATGTAGCTATAGTTATGTGCACTTACCTGTCTGTCTATATCTATCTTTATAAAAATCTTTTTCTGTTTTTTTCCTACCAAGGGAAGAAATTTGCTTTTCTTTTCCCCTTAACTGAAGAAACAGTAAAGCTACAAAATAAATTGGACAAAATAAAAAAAGAACAACTCAAAACCAAACGCATGCAATACTTCCCAAAATAACACTGGCTTTGGAAGATGGTTTGACTCTAATTCTTTGAAATTTTTGAGATCCATGCTTTTTAGGCACGTGGCCTTATTTATTTTTCTCCAGTACAAGGTGAAGTTTTATTGTATTCAGTGTACACATTTTATACACCAAAACAGTACTTTTGCACTGTATGTAAATAGAATATTGCAGGTTCTGTAAGCTAGCCATCAGGTCAAGATTTAGTTAAGTATGCATCAGTTTATTCTCTTTGAATGGCTTAAAATCCATGGCAATGAAGTAAAATTTCATGCTTAAGGTATATATACTACCTTCCAGTTACTTTATAAAAACTAAATGCAGCAAACCACTAATATTCTACCAACTCATATAAATGTAAAAAAAAAATTTTAGATAAAAATAGTTGAATAAACAATGCTTTACTGCATTGATTGCAACTCTTGGGGAGAGCAGCCTTTCTTCTGTTTCTGTAAATTCTATTAATTTTCAGTCTCGTTATATGAACTTTCTTTCAAAAAAGTACAAGCAAAAAGCATAAACTGATCCTATCAAGACATTGTAAATCAGTTATATAAGAAATCTTAACTTTAAAGTTAAAGACACTAAAGTTAGAATTTTGTCTAAATTTCTCATTTTAGGTTATCATTTCTGTCTGCCTAAACATTTGGTGTGCTGTTCTTGCCTGTCTTCCTCTTCAGGTGTATGCAGCCTTCTGCAGTTTTAGGAACCTGTTAATTACTAGGGTAACTGCATCCTTCCTGGTCAGTACTCTTTATTGAAGTAAGAAAATTTTGGAGTCCAGCATACAGAGCGGATTTTTCTTTTCTGGCACAAGGGAACCTTTAATAATTGTTAACCTGGGGGATACACTCTCTAGATGATGAGGCAGATAAAATGTGGCAGTTGCTCCAGCTTCTGTGCTTTAATAGCCTGGAGAACAAGTAAACAGCTTTAAAAACTGCATCTAGCCCTTCC
Source organism: Falco peregrinus (assembly GCF_023634155.1). NCBI lineage: Eukaryota > Metazoa > Chordata > Aves > Falconiformes > Falconidae > Falco > Falco peregrinus. The sequence continues at coordinate 39,966,968 of NC_073725.1, read as the reverse complement.
AGAGAGAGCTCGATGGTTATTTCTGCTCAGGTTGCTCTTAATTTATGGCTGTGTGTTAAAGGGTTAGAAAGATGCAAGCAACAGGATAGGATCAGATAGTGGAAGAGCTGAGATTAAGGCTCTGTTTGAATTCTTGAACATCTTTGTATCACTTGAATATTGCCTGAGGAAACAGTCCAACTTCCAATGTTATTTATAAAAAAAAGTGTGATCAAACTGGCCTGTTGTTGTAGGTTGGATACAACCTGAAATCAGTGTGAAACTTTCATATGGTTTTGTGAAAGAAGCTTTACCCCATTGTGTCAAAGAAGACAAAAAAATAAAATGGTTAAAAAAAAATAAGAATCTTCTGTTGTTCTAATTTAATCTCAGTTAAGCTTCTTGGCCTACCTTTTACCTTCGAGTTTTTCTGGCAGTGAATTTATTTCTTTTGAGGCACATAAACCCCCAGATCTTCAGTTTTGATTTTCAGTAATTTACAGTGGTACTGTGAGCATAATATTTTTTTTCCCTTGGGGATAGTTTTTTATCCCCAGAAGTTTAATATCCTGCAGGATATGTGTTTTTTTTAAAAAAGGTTTATTTAAAACTTAGGCTCAGGAGTGTGATGGTTAAGTGTGACATTCACAAGCTGTTTTGCAGTTATGAAAAATGCATGAGAACATAACCCACACAGCTTCTATAAGAATAGTCAGGTGATTTTCAGTGTAATTTTCCATTAAAGTTTTCTTTACTACATAGATCTTGAAAATTTCAAAGAGAGGTATTCACATGACAGTGTAGTGCAAAGACTCATACTGCAAGATCTTGGATTAAACCTATTACCCCGTCTACAGTCTATATCAATGGAATGGCTATTCGAAATTACCTGATCAGAAAAGACAGATTCCTGTCATTTATTTTTCTCTCTGTTATTTTTAATACTGTCACATCAGTTTGAAATACTAGCTTCTTCTATTTCTGTATTCAGCATTTTGGCATACTCTTTCTATCCTTGTTACTATGATCTGTGTTTCCTTAACCAGAGGGGAAAAAAAATTCTAATCTCAGTTACTGTAACCTGTGCTGCCAGAGATGCTCACTCCCTGTGCTCAGTGGGGCTTTTAGACTAATCTTGCACTGGGAAAATTGTAGGCCAATAATAGGAAAACTAGCTTAATGGCAACTATTCTTCAAGGAAAGTGAAGCATAAAAGCAAACAACTAAAATTCCTGTTAGATTTCTTGGAGGAAAAGACGTGCACTGTTCTGTGCTCTAGTTGCCAGTGTCTTCTTGGAGGTAACGTGATCCGTGACAATTTGTGCTGGCTTACTTTCACAGTGACTTGGGAGTATGTTTAATTCTTCAGAGGCACGGGGATCTTTACTCCCTTCTGTCCTAGTAATTCATCTATCTTTCCCATCTGAGTGCTGTGGAAGATTTCTCACTAGCATGAAAATTCACTTTTCAGTGATTTTTCCAGTGGTATCTATTTCTTGTTCACAGGTTGATTGCTGCCTGTTTAACTTTTTGCCCATTAAAAAGTTCAGTCTTAGTCACGTATGCACCTGTGTTTTATTTTTTTCTTAGCTTCAGAAATTCTTTTTTTTTTTGTAGCAAATACAAAGCTGTAGCGCTGAGCAGTGGCCTTCTTTACACCTAAATAGCCCCACTGATGTTTGCTATATACAAGTTTGTGTGGGCATAGGGAGGAGATCTCTGTTTGGCTTATATCCAACAAATCATGATAAATTTAAAGAAAAGACTTGAAGGCTTTAGTTAACTAAACAAAAAAATTACACATTCAGTAAATAACCAGATTTCAGATATGGTAAAGCTTGTCCTTTTATCACAGTCACTTTATGTTGTGACATGTTTTGGTTGACGGCCGGCTGCACATGAGCCAGCAGTGTGCCCAGGTGGCCAAGAAGACCAACAGCTTCTGGGCTTGTATGAGAAACAGTGAGGCCAGCAGGGCCGGGGAAGTGACTGTCCCCCTGTACTCAGCACTGGTGAGGCCGCACCTCGAACACTGTGTTCAGCTTTGGGCCCCTCACACCAAGGGGGACGTTGAGGTGCCGGAGCGTGTCCAGAGAAGGGCAACGAAGCTGGTGAAGCGTCTGGAGCACAAGGCTTATGAGGAGCGGCTGAGGGAACTGGGGGTGTTTAGCCTGGAGAGGAGGAGGCTCAGGGGGGGCCTTACGGCTCTCTACAGCTGCCTGGAAGGAGGCTGTAGGCAGGTGGGGGTCAGTCTCTTCTCCCAGATAACAAGTGACAGGACAAGAGGAAATGGCCTCAAGTTACACCAGGGGGAGTTAAGATTGGGTATTAGGGAAAATTTCTTCACAGAAAGGGTGGTCAAGCATTGGAACAGGCTGCCCAGGGAAGTGTTTGAGTCACCATCCCTGGAGGTATTTGCAAGGTGTGTAGATGCAGTGCTTGGGGAGATGTTTTAGTGGTGAACTTGGCAGTGCTAGGTTAATGGTTGGACTCTATTTTAAACGTCTTTTCCAACCTAAATGATTCTATTACTTTGTGGTTCTGTGTTGGTGTTTTAGGGGGGTAAAAAGCAATACGGAGAAGTAAGAAGAAAGGAAAATTTATAGTGGGTGGAAGTATTATAATGTTAGATCTTCAAAAAGTAGCTTTGAACAAACATTTATCAAAATACATGTGTTCAGCTAAAATTAGCTGAAATTCAGCTAAAATTAGTACTCTTTTTCTGTTGAGAAATCTTGCCTGGGTGAAATTGGAGGATTACACCAGCTTTCTAAAACATAGGGGGAATTCTTGGAAGGCTGCTGCTTGTGAGGTGTTGGGGCTGATGGCAAGCACTGTACATTTGACGTGCTCTGGATATGTCTCACTCGCTATGTGTATTTCAGTCAACCACTTCCTAGGCAGAATATGGGATGCTCGTGACTCAACCAACACAAATCTCTGTGTATATGTTTTCCCATGTGTTTTACCGGAAGGAATAAAATAAAAGAAGAGCTTGTACTTAAAAGTAATTTTTCTGTATTTGATTTTAATAGTAGCATTTACTAAAAAAACAACAACAACAAAAACCCAAAACAACAACAACAAAAATTGGCACCATAATCTTGCTGTGACAAGACACATTTTTTGAATAGATATGGTTGAAAAAGATAATGTGGAGAAATCTGAATAACAAAATTTACGGCCACGAAGCTCAGAAAATAACTGTGTGAAAGGGAGAGTGCAATAATAAAGAAGGCTGAGGTGGTTATAATTGTCAGCAGTCACAGAGAATTTCAAATTATTTAGATCCCCCTCCATAGCCCTTTATTTAGACCCCTTTAAGCTTAAAACAAGTTTTGGGAAGTTTCCTGTTTTTGCATTATCTCAGTCAGTCTTCACCTCCTTTATAATCCAGAAATAAAAGGAAAGGTAAGAAGAGTATGAACTTCTTAACCTTATAAGCAGCTTGTAGTAAGTTTGAATTATTATTTGTAACTCCATTTAAAGAAAAAAATGAGAAAATGTTGGGGAAATGGTAAACTTGTTCCTTCATTTTCTGAAGTAATTGCATGTGCTGAGTGATATCTGTCTTGGTGTTTCATTTAGAACTATCACGCAAATTAGTTTGCAGACTCTGCTGCCTCAGAATTTTTTTTTTTTTTTTTTTTTGGTGAAATCCTCTGAAGTGCTTTTCTACACCAGATACCTTCAAAATTTTAAGCCTTTTAAGATTACAAATGCAAGGAAAAATAATGTCCATTTTCACAAAGGAACATCTCTAATACTGTGAAAATGTGGGTGATCCCATCTAGTGATCCAGTGGGAATACAGCTGAGCTCCACTGCGGAGGTGCTGTAACCTGCCAAAGAGGAGGATTTCAGCCACGTGGTTTTACTGCATACGAGGCAGACGGTGGCTCATGGGTTTCTGATTGTTTTCTGGTTGTTTCTGGTCTGCTCTTACTCAGTGTGAGCAGGCACTGCACAAGTGATTTAGGTTGCTTGGGGAGGGTGGTGGGTCAGCCTTGCTGCTGCAGAGCTGAGCCCTGGGGCACTGTGTGGGGTTATCCCTGAGGACAACAGAGTTGAAACCAGCACCTCTTTTGTATGCTCAGGAGTGAGCTCACCTCCTGGTCCTGCCACTGCAAGATTTAGCATTTTGCCTGTACTTGGTAAGGATGCAGCAGCTTCCAGGAGAAGAATGAGTCAAAAGGCATGACCTTAAATCTATGCTTGTTGCAGCTGGAATATGGAGAAATGAGCTTGTGGTTGCAAGAGTAGTTACTGTTGATGATTTACGTGTGGTAATGGATTAAAGGCTTCCTGTTGCCTATCAAGATCTTAAGGCATTACAAGTTGTTGTGACCTTTATATTATAGTTTTCAGCAGTATAAGATAAAAGTAAATCTCAGTGTGAAAATAAGGAATTGATGTGAAACCCATGTATAAACCCTGTCCTTTTTCTGCCTTGCTATGAGGAAACCAACAGTGAACTATTCACTGTTAACTAGGGCAGCATTTCCATTCCAGCTGCTCACAGTGTGTTCACTGCAACCTGCAATTTGGGAAATCCTTTGCTATCACTCTTCATTATATGGGAGGCACTTTAATATCTAAACACTTTTTTTTCTATAGTTGTGTAATGTTGCATTAGTCCATAATTGGGTATTTTAATGAGAAGGCTACTTGAATAAATATTCTAGTGACATCTGTAATAAAGCTGTGATTAAAAAAAAAAATATTTGTTTCTAACCAGGCAGAATGCATTTTTAAGCACAAATGGGGAACCAAGAATATTGCTGCCTTATCTATAATGACGTCTTCCAAATAGTAACAGCAAAAAGATCTGAGCGGTCTCCTATGACATATTTTCATTGATCTATTAATATTTAGGAATTAGATAGCAAAATAATAGGTTGTTATGTGTACTGGAGGGACATGAAAGGGCTCAATTTTGCAAACCTACATGTGTATATTCAGATACCAATCAATAGAAAGCTGGGATTTTCATCTCAGAAAAAGGTGTATATATGCCAAAGCATCAGAATTTTGTCTCAGGACTACTGTAGAATAGTTGAATAAAGAGATTTTTTGTGTTTTCTGGCTAATGGTTAATTGGATGTAATAGAGGGGTATGAGGTACTAAGTCATCTGACCTGGGATGTTCTTTGTTTAAATAGAAGTAATTTTTAGGCTCAGTTGATTTAAAACTTTTGAACATGGTTTTAAAAAACTTTACACATAGATGTATCCTGTGCTGTAATGTTTGTTACCTTTCAAAAAAACATGAAATGAGTACTTTTTGTAAATCGGGTGTAAGATCCTAAATATGAGTGTACACTGTGCACAGCTGCACATGTCTTAGAGTCTCCCAGTTGTATTCAGTGCTGGATTTCCTTGGCTGCTTTTCTTTGTGATGTTATAACCAAAATCAGCCTCTGTATGTGATTTCGAGCATTGGTGCTGACCCTCCAAAGTTTCTGCTCTATACTCTTTTGGTTGTTTAGGTACAGGACATCTGGGCACTGCAGTCTAAAATATGCTGAGATATGCTGAGAGCAGCTGCAGGTCATTTTTTTTGCAGTATCTTTTGTGTCTTGGGGAGGAAAAATAAAAAGCCCTTCCCTTGCAGACAACTGGAAAATGGGGAAAGTTTGGGAAAATGGGATGCACTTCGGAAAACTCAAACATTTTTCCAAGAACTGAATTGGAAAGTTTTCATATCAGGTGGATTTCTGTTTTGGCAGTGTTGTGGTGTTCTCAGTTAGGACTGTGTAAAAGTGGGATAAGTACCTGTCTAAGATAAGTCTGTCATCTGGCCCTTTGAGCAAGAATTATTGCTTAGCTTAGTTTACTTTTAGACCACTCACTTAAGCTGCAGATATTAAGGCTACAGGACTTTAATCAACTGTGCTGTATATACATGCCATTCTAAGTATGGTGTGATTATATCCACAATCTGAAGGACTGTAAAACATAAGTCAACATCAAGATACTCTCATTAAAGATCGCTTTCCTGTAGTATTTTGACTGCTACCTCGACAATGGTTGATGTAATGGGACACTGACTACTTAGAGCAATGTTGGGGAGGGGGGCTTTAGGTCTTTAAAAAAATAAATAAATAAACAGCTCTTTTAATCTGGCTTTGTAGGGCAGATTGAGAATGTTGTTTAGTCTCTTAACAAAGACAGATGACTAAGTTGTTAATGATCTTTTTCCTGTATGAAGTGATGCATGTGAGAAATAAAACAGAAACATCTCTTTGATTAAGCACAAAATCCTTTTGATAGTTCCAGTGGTGTAACGTGTATGATTGATATCTGCAACCACCATTCTGGGGTGTTGAATGATATTTTGAGTAGGCCATTATATTGTTTCATTAGCTCTGCTATTGTTATTTTTATTTTTTTTTTATTGTTGGCTTCTGAAAACATGCCAAATCTGTTCTATGAGTTTTGATAGCGATGTGTGGTCTCTAAAGGCTGACTCAAAGCAGTTAATGTTGTGGGGTGCAATACATGCTGAAAGATCTTTTTGTTTTGTTTTGTTAGCCTACAAGCCCCAAGTTTGGGAAAAGCAGACTCATATGAAAAACTGGAAAGAAACTAGGGGGAAGGGTCCTATGCTACAGTATACTAAGGGAAAAGCAAGTAAGTGATGGTTTTCTTCATTTAATTTTTGTGTGTAAATGAAGATAAGCAGAGAGCATTGACTAATGTTGCTGCACTTGTACATAGATCCCTGTGAATGGATGCAAAGTGGTACTGACAGCCATGTGCTCTAGTGAAAGAGACTGAAACCATGTTGCATAGGTAACATATTACATGCACACCAGAACAAGATGAAATTCCATCTTGTTAATCTGGTTTTTTTGTTTGTACTTGAATGTTATAGTGCTTTCTCAATATCCATACCATGTTAATTTTTACGGGTAAAAACATGATACACAGTCAAGTAGCTTTTTCTGATGTTCTGAGAGCAATACTGAATATAAGCAATAAGTTGTTGGTCTTTTTTGTTTGTCATTATAAAAAAAGCTTGAATAAAATCATATGAAGTTTGGACTACTATAGTATTGTTTACAGGAGTTTATTTACAATCATTGCAACTACTCCACCTCAAAATAACCTAATGTATACATGTCAGAATTTTTTTTTCAGCCACTGTAATGTTATGTATTGCAACTTATTTTATCCCCAGTGCCCTAAGTTGTTCTATATTGTATAACATAACTCAGTAAAACGCACTTAAAATATGATCTTCTTGAGCTTTGGTTGAGAGTTTATCTTTTGTCAAGCAGTGTTTTGTGTTCATATATTTAATCAAGTTTTCATGATGAAATTTTCAATAATAAAGCAGTTCTGAGAGAGGGATTGGGTATGTGTGATATCTTCATTTTAAAACTCTCGTCTAGTGAACGATAGATGAGGCAATGCTGCCATTCTCAGCAGAGAGAATATCATGACAGTCATTGAACAGTGTAACTACTGAAACAGTGAAATACATGTTAACAGTTTTCCAGGGTCATTAAGTTAGGTAGGTACTGAAATGTAATTTTTTTTCACTGAATATTTGTAATAAATCAGAATGAGGGATGCCCGCATCTCTCAGTAACTTTGAGAGCAGTGCGCATAATGACAGCTGATAAGAATAAAACCATGTTCTAAATGTACAAGTATTTACACTTCTGCCATGCCAGTGCATATATTAATCTTTCAATGGCAGCTTTCTCAAGAAAATGCAGTTACAGTGTATTGTTTAATGGTTTGGTTATGCATCACTCTTAAGTTCCAGACATTAAACACATGTAAGCTTTTTTATTGGGGTCTGCATAATATGAGGAAATGGTATAGATTTCAGCTTGCACCTTATTACTAGGACCATTCATAAAATCATAGCATGTGTCTGGTGATAGTTATCCCATATGCCTGGGCTTTCAATAACACTGAATTAAGGTAACAGGGGTTGCTAGATGCCCCAAAAATCAGTGGAAAAGACTGAAAGTTAAAACCAAAGCAAAGCACTTCCCTGAAGCTATTTCATTCAGTGGTGATTTGTGAATGTGTTATGAAAGCATGGAGTTGTTAGAAGTATTCATGTGTTGTAGTAGAGATGACTGCAGACCTGTAAGAAATGCTTCAATGATGTTAATGGGAGTTGAATAATAAATTGAAATTATTGGGCACAACTACATTCTCCATTATAAATAACAAACTCTGGATACATAGTGTGAAATATAACGATCATATATGTGACTTTATTCTGCTGCTTCATGACATCTTTTGCAAGGTCTTTAAAATGTATTTTGAAGAAAGTGTGTATAACTAGAGTGTGGATAAGAATGTATATGCAGAGCGTATTTCTAATGTTATAGTAATATTCCTTCCACTTGCTTATTTTGATCGGCTTACTTTTTTCCCCCACTGAGAATTATGTAATTCCTGTATTACACTGCACCATCCAGTTTCAGCACCTCTAGTCCAGACTTCTGTTTCTTGAACTAGAGTAACAGTTGAATTACTTCTCAACATCGGGAGATTGTGCTCAAGAACAGGGTAAACACTACAGGGTCAACTGCTATTTCAGAAGGAGGTGGTGGTTGAGTAATGTAACCTTGTTGCCTCTTATGTCCTATGAGAAACTGAGGAATCTCTGGCCCAGGTGGTATCCCCAAAGAAGAGTGAGCACCACTGCTATGACATACTCTCAGGGAAGATGGATGGCGGGGGCAAATGGGTGGGCCAACACTGGCTCCAGCCATTCTGTGAGAGCCTGACTTTTGTGCTGCTTTTCTGGCAGATTGGCTCAGACTGTTTCTAGCTTTATCTAAAATGATAAAGGAATACAATTTTTTTCTAGCACCTGCTGTAGCTACATAGGGTGAGGCTGTGATATGCATCACTGTGTTCTCCCTGGCCTACAGGCTCAGTGGGAATTAAAATGAGCAAAACAGGTCAAAAGAGGTCTGTTTGTTTTGGCGTGTGCCCAATTTGACTGCTGAAGGATTAAGCCCTCATGGCACACCACAGAATGCAGACATGACCTTTTATGTGGAAAAGCTGGTAACACTTGCACAAGTGCATTTTGGTCAAAATGTTTGAGAATCCCTAATTCTCAAGTAACTTTAATGCTGGCCTTTCTCATTTCACCAAAATGATTCTAAGATTTATCCGTAACTGTAGCTGAATATAGAGAATTTAAGATCAGATTGAGCTGTTTTGAATGACGCTTTGTACTCAGAATTATTGTGCTTAGTAGTTGTCACCAGCTGCATGTGGCAAGTGGTGGGGTTTGGTTTTTTTAAATGCATTTCCTGAGATATATTACAGCTTTAAAATTGTTTTCCCTGCTGTTCATAATGATGGAATAAAAAAATTCATGATCTTAGCTTACTATTTGGAAAGACTGAAAGGTTACACCTGCCTCCAAAGACACAAAATCAGCCATTCATTTCTTAATATTTAAAGTAATGCATGCAGTAGCTTCCTTTCAGGACAAGCCTGGCTTTTTACAACTTGGAGCAGTATGTGTGGTACCAAGCCCTTGCCTTCCTATCAAACCTGGTTTTTTTTCTAAGTATTTGTGGTATTATGCCAGGAAAGTGAAACAAAGTGGCCTCAATTCCTCTTACTAGATGATGGATTTCTCTTTTTTGTAGTCAGACAGAAATGATTCTCTAGGGTGAGGAAGCAGCAGAGTGAACGGGACTGTGTTACTGAGGAAAGTGAAGCAATACGCTCTTAGGCTGGGCTTTTTTTGTTTATTGGAGAAATAGCCAAGCAGCCATTTGTTTCTGGCTGACAGTTGCATCAATAGGCAAATCTATTGATTTCACATGTTGCACATCAGTTGTGCGTCATGAAACTGATCTTGGCATGTTCATTTTCTACTTCCATTCAGGTTAGATTCCTCACCTTACTTAGTTGTATAAATCCCAAGAGGCTGCTTACTGCATGAAATTCAGATCACTTCGAAGTGTTTTCTACTTTTTTTTTTTTTTTTAAAGTAAAATTTTTGGGAAAAGTAGGCCTAGGAATTTACCAATAACACTGTAAAAAATTGTGCAGGTTCCATTGGCTCTCTGTTTGGCTAACACCTTGAACCTTTACCATACAATAGGTGCAGAGCAATAGGTGACTTTTGAATTCATGTATCATTTCATGGCGTGGTTGAGCTGAAGTGATGTCTGTTGGTGTATTGACACATATATCTTCCTGCTGCCATTGACCTTCTTCCCCCTTGAGCTTGATTATAAATTTACCTGAATGTACAGCATTGGGATCTGGCTTGATCTGTGGCACATAAATGTTGATGCAAGTTATGAGAGTCTGGAGACAAAGCTGGTGACAGCACAAAGGAGCTGCTGCCAAGCAGAACCCCTTACAAAGCATTGTGGAGGCCTCACATCCCCACATTGGGAACTCTGCATATTGCATTTAAGGGAAAAACCTGTGCTTTTGGCAATATTATGAATTGGCATGGTTTCCATCCTCTCCTCCCACTGTGTTCAATTGCCCTTCAAGGCAAAGATTTAAAAAAGATTACCTTGGTTAAAGCTATGTGATCTGTGACTGCTGCTTGCACAGCATGCATCTGTGTTTTGAGAGGCAAGCCGATAGTATCTCCACTGGTTCTGTACTGCTGTGGTCTTGATCTGCTTCTTGCTTTTCCATGTGATTTTTAGTGTACCTTTGCTTTTTTTGGTACCTTTTACTAAGTTGCATGTGCTCGAAGTATTACAAAAATATGTAGAATTTGTAAGAGAGCCCAGTCAACGCGTTTTTTGTCTAATTTTCCTACCACAAACTTAGATAATTCCAATTTATCTTAGTGAAATGCTTGTCCTAATTGTCACGTGAAAGGGATGGGGGGGGGGGGAGCGGGGGGGGGGAGATTCCCTCCGCCCTGGGTGTTTGATCTGTCTGTCAGCACCCCAGGAAAGCTGAGACCCTTGCGCCTGACCAGTTTGTCAGTGTCCCATTGCAGGGACCCTTCGCTGAATCGGAGGGCAATTCGACTGCCTTGTTCAGGGAAACATGCCAACAGCATAAGGGGGACCCCTCAGCGGGTCTTCCTACTTTATTGGATTTATGTTACCCACTGCTGGCAACCGCTAGTGTCCACAAAGGATTAACACTAACAGTTTCCGGCATAACACTTCTCATTAATATAAAATTAGGAAAAATTAAGGTTCATGATTCACAGTGATAGAGACTGTCTGCAAAATCAAGCTTGAAGGGATACACGACCAAACTATATACAACTCAAGTGTAATCACTAATAACAGCCAGCGTGAGTTAGTTATTGAGCGCGCATAAGACAAAGTTGTTACCCAATAGGCGTCGCTATGGGGGGAGAAGACAGGTTCAGCCCGTGGACTGACCCCAGAGGTTACGATGGAGTCTTCCCCAACTTCTCCCCTCATCTGTTCACCTTTTATACTTCATAGTATATTGCATATTCATTCATCATGCATAGGATTGGTTACAAGTTTCTCACTTGTAATGCAAATCAGTACGCGTCCTCAGAGAGCACTGCTGAAGTTCTCTGCTAACTATGTGTGCTCCTCAAGGGGGGCTATTTGAGTTGGAGGTTGTGATCTCCCACTACCACAATTATCTCTGTCCTATTTTCAGCTAATTTTCTGTTGATGTCAGTGGATTGCAACACCTTATCATCCTGTTTCCTCTCATAGCTAGAGCTTTCTTCACTTGAATGCGTAACTTAGATGATGGTGTTCTTTTCAGTGTCTGTTCTGTATTTCTCGTGCTCCCCCAAGGGTGGCCACCTTGATTAAAGTCCCTTCATTCACAACAACTTCAGAGCGAGTCAGACTGACCTAGCTTTGTGAACGCTGAATCAGTCTGGTAACCCGGGAGTTTAGACAACAATTTCCACTCTGCCCTGGACTTATTTCAGTCCATTTAGGTGGAGCTTGAGTGACTCTAGTCATACGTGTTGCTACTAACTGCTGTCCTGTGCCCGGTGAGGTGTTACCTTGGAGGCAGGTAACTCTGGGAGGGAGGTGTGCGTTAGTATTCCAATGAAGTTGTTTCATCCGAGGAAAGTCATTTCACCACAGCGGTTGGCTCAGCCACAGACATCTCATGGATTCTTCACGTGACAACTGGTATGCAGCTTATCAGCTGTGTGGTGCCGTCAAGTTCCCATTCCTGGAGGGAGCACAACAAGCACGGCTGCGGTGTCTCCACTCCACTCCATCCTGGCTCCACCGTCTGTCACTCCCATCAGCATGTGCTGAGCTGGCAGGATGTGTTGCTTAGGGAACTGTGGGGATGTAGATGTCGTGCATGCCAACCATCCTGAAGGCAATAGCTGTATTTTACCCTAAAAAAGCTTTCTGTAATACTGTGCTCCTATTAGGACCCAATTTTCTCTGATTCCCCCTCAAGGTGATTTTTCCACAGCTAATAAATTCTGGTCCCTATCCCTTTTAACTATTAATATGGGAAATTGGTAGAGCATGAAGCAGAACACAGTAGAAGCTCTGAGCTCTCATTGACTGCAGTGTTGGGACAGCCCTTCAGTCACGGTACCTTTCCCATTTCTTTTGAAATATGAATTTTTTCTGTTCAAGTTGGCTCCAACATTTACCCAAAGATAAAAGCTATTTTTTCAGCTAGCCAGAGCATTTTACATTTATCTCCATCAAAGGCAGTACCTTTCATTATTCGCCTGAAAATCAATACAGAGTTCATGGTATAAAGCACAGATCTTTGAGAGAAGTTGTGCTCAGCAGGACAGGCACCATGCTCTGCACTGGCTGCTTTGTTGGTTATTCTTGGGGCAGCAGGGAATGTTTGAATAATCAGTGGGAACTACCTGTATTGTTGTTGACATGATGTATTGTAATACGTGTTATGAATTTATAGCTGCCCATCATATTTCATATATATGTTTGTGGATGGCTGCTCACAAGAAAAAGGATGACTTAAGTATTTTGTTTTTATATTTATGATGCTGAAACCTTCACTGAGGATGACTGACAGGACTAATTACCATTCTGGCTCTTTTTTTAAGTTGCAGAATTTCTTTTACTTGTTATGAAACCTCCGTGACTCTTTCATTGTCTTTTGCTTTAGGTGCAATCTGTTGCAAGTGCCACAGGCTTTGGGTGGCCTGAAGAGCTTACCATGGTTTTATCTGTTATGCTGTCGCTTTTTAGTCATTCCCGTGGCTTTACTTCACACCTGCATGAGGTCTTGAGTTCACATGCTCCCTGACATTTTTCATGTGCAACAGTCCAGTTCACAGATAATTTCTTCATGTTTTGGCCAATTTATTTAGACTGAATATTTCAAAATTGCTCTGATTCATGTTGCCTTAGTGACCTAAACTTTCTGAACCTTTTATTTCTTGCAAATTGTGTGAGGTCAGTGTTCATCTACAAATGAAGCTCTTTTCATCTGAGGATGCCAGATGGCTGGAAAAGGATTATATATTCATGGATTATGAAAAGGCACTTTATGGTTACCTATTAGAGCTTCCCCTTTTTTTAACTTCTTCCCCTCCTCATTTCTTTTAACTGATGTGCTTAACTGAGTGTTGTAGGCATCTTTTTACCATACATATTAAAGCCATGACATGGGTTTATAAAGTGTGTACATAGATGCTTTTGAAAAAGTCTCTAGCATTGTAAATCCTTATTAAAGCAAATAACTTCAAGTTGAACTGGATGTAAAACTAACCAAATGGTGGAAAAAATTACTAAAGTAGAGTAAGTTCTAAAATAAGTTACTAAGATTCTAACTAGAAGAGACTCATTGACCATACAGATTACTGACTGAGTGAATTTCTCAGTATTTAAAAGAAATATAGGGAGATTTTTCCTCTATAGTTGTATATATAAAGAGAACATTACACTATATATGCTGCGCTTCAACTTGCAAAGCACTTTACAGAGATGACTTAGCATTATTATCTCCTGTAACAGGGGACAAACCTGAGGAAACAAAATACATTACTTACCCAGGATTGCACAGGAAAATGTGGTAGAAAAACTAGAAGATAGTTGTATTGGATGCAAGTGCTAAAAGTTATGGGGTAGTAATGTATTGGCACTAATGCATATATGCATGGTTGGAATGGTAAAGCAAATGCTGAAGTAATTTGGCAGCTAAATGCCGTTATGCACCAATATCTTTTCCACTTGGCTGTGGAATGGCATCTCTCAGGAGATCCCCTGTGACTGTTTGCAGGCAGAGTTGTAAGAGGCTACTTTACTTATAAGCGATACCACTTTATTTGTCTTCCAGTTGTCTTTATATGAAAAACATTTATACAAACACCAGTGGGGCCCAAAGAGCTGTGAGGTATGTGGAGGAGGCCCGGTGCTCTGCATTGCTCTCCCTGCTGCCAGTCCCAGGTGATTCGCTTCCAGCAGGTGTAGGTCAAGTGCAGCCCCTGTGCATAGATGAGCAGCTGGTTAGTTTGAACTGAATGATGTGGGCTGGAAGGTAGGGATGAAGGACCTGGAGGTAGACCTGCTTCTGTTCAAGTAAGAGCTATCCCATTGTTTGTATGAGACTGCCTTAGTCCTGTGAGGAATGGGATCCCTGAGTGCCAACACTAGTTAATAATTTTAATCCTTCATCTCTCTTGAAACTCTTTTATGGAATCATAGAATCATTTAGGTTGGAAAAGACCTTTGAGATCATCAAGTCCAACTGTTAACCCAGAACTGCAAAGTCCATCACTGAACCATGTCCCTAAGCATCGCATCTACGTGGGTTTTTTTAATACCTCCAGGGATGGTGATACCACCACCTCCCTGGGCAGCCTGTTCCAATGGTTTGATCTTGTTTTTTTTAGCTCTAATAAATGTCCTTAAGGAATTATCCTTAATCCACTTGTTTCTGCAAAAGCAAGGTAACTTTTATTTAGGATGGAGGTTAAAAGATGGTGGGAGTCAAAAAGAGAAATTGAGGGGCTGTGTAGTCTCTTGAGTATTTGCACCATAGGGCTTTAGTGGAACTGTAAGTAGTTGTTGTAAAGTACAAACTGAAGTCCTTTTCAGTAGGAGAAATAGAATATAAACCATGTTTACACTGAACTGTCTTTTATGATAATGACTAGAAGAAGTGTTTCCCTCAATGTGGAATTAATTACTTGTTGCTAGAATAATCAGAGGTGACTAAACCTACAGTGAATTTGCCTCTCAGGTTTCTTCAAAGGAAAATTCTGGCAGAGCCTGGTTTCATTAGGCTGCCGCGGTCTGTTTGGGGTTTTAGACATCTGTTTGTGACATTAATAACACTACAGAGTAGATCTAATCAGATATTCTCAGGTTTTGATCATCAAACTTTGAGTTTTACATGTAAATGAATATTTAACAATTGAAAGTTACTTCATAAAAATTAGTTTCTTGAAATGTGTATCACAAATAAGAGCATTGTCACAATACCACCTACAGATTTTTCTTTGCAGAAATGTTCCCAAGCTTAGCCATTGCTTGAGTTATGAACTCAGCCTCAACTCCAGACAGTGGTAAAATTCTGTATTAAATAAACAAATAGAAATTGGAGTGGCAGATTTTATGTTAATTGACTCTTTTAAATGTGTTTATATTTAGAACATTTATGGCATTTAAATATAACTTGAGAACTTAAGAAAATAGTGTTATTGTACTCTTTTTTTTTTTCCTCTGTGTGTCGTCAGCATTATCCCAGTGAAGCCAATTAAGTCATCAATTACTTTACGTTCATCAGTATTATATATTCTTAATGATGCATTAAATAATTTCTAATCTTCTGTACTTTCTCATAAATGGTCATTTTTATAAATGTATTTATTTTGGTAATGCTGATATGTGATGTTTTAGAAAAGGCTGAATGAGGCATTATATTAACATTTTTTGAAATATCTGGCTCATTTGTATTGTTTATACTATACAGACTTTTACTATATGTCACATAAACCAATTTGGACTTTTTTTTGCTGACATTGCATATAAAATTAGTAATTTATTAGAAGAGATTATGTAACATTAAAATGCTGCATTTCCATAAATTGTAAAACTGTCCATCAGCTGCTGGTGATGTGCCTAGAGTAAAGTAGTTTTGTGCGATGGTTAGGGAGGCTTCAGGACTTCTGTCCTTTCTCTGAAGATTTTTAGATGAGAGAGAGGAGAGCATGAGTTAATTTAGGAAGGAGGTGGGTTTGTAAGTTACAAAATAGGAATTTTATCATAGGTATTGCCCTTAATAGAAACTAATGAGACAGTTGACAGGGTGAACATAAGTGAAATCCTTGACCCAGTTAAGTGTATTGTTTTGAAAGGGTGTGAAATTGTTTACTTTGGAGAGTGAGCAAGAGAGGTGATTTAATGAATCCTAGATGTTAAAAGGGGCAGCAGCATTGCCTTTTCACTGTCTGAAAGGCTGTCTGCCTGTCTGTTTTTCTACTTGTATTTGAAAATAACGACAGTAGTGAGTATACTTTGAAAGCTGAAGACAAATGTGAAGTAATATCTGGGAGGAATCTTGCAAACCTTATTTTACCACTACTGAAGACTGCAAAGACAAGTTGTGATAGGTTGCAAGGCTATACCCTAAAGTAGCCCTTAGCTCACCTCTGCATCACCTAACTGCATCCTCAGATTGCATCAGTGGCAGAATAGTTAAAGGATATGAATATACCCATCTATCTCTTTTGACTGTTGATACTTCATAATTTCTCACATTTCCAGTTTTATATGCTCCTGGTTATAGAAAATGAGCTGAAAAAATAAAAGGCTTTAAAAACTGGGTAGTAAGTGAGAATAAGGAGGCTGTTTTATTCTGGAAGTTATAGATTGATATATTGGAGATAAATGATACTAAAGGGGAGCATGAAATCACAGAGAAACACTGCTTGAGCTTAGTTCGATCATTTTGATAGTATTAGGAGTTGCTATGATGTCTGTCAAGATGATGACAGATATGAATGACGAAGTGACAGTGATAACTAAATAGCACAGCCCACTTACTGTGTTTAACTGTGAATTCTTTGGAATTAGTTCTCTACTATTGCTGTTTGTGTTATGTGTTAGTCTTAATGAATCAATGGAATGTAGAACTTCAGATTAAAAAGAACATGATCTACACAGTGCTGCATGCTGTTTTCCTGTTGCTCTGGCAAGAGACTCCACATCCTTGTTTCCTTAGTACCTCCTTGATCTGCTTTGTTCCATTGTATTCTGCATTGCCTTCTCTGAACACAGCATCTGTCCTGTTCTTGATCTGCAAAATGATCTTTCTTTTCTTATTTAAATTCCTATTGTACGGTTATTTAATCTGTTGTAAAGTAATTAAGTTATCCAGGTATCTAACTTATTTAGAGGTACATAACAGGTAGGGTGGTGTATTGATGGAGGAACTGGAATTGAAAACTACAGAAATATGAACCGTATGTCTGTCATCAGCCTTTTTACTTCTGCTTTTATTATGGTTTATTCTCCTGTCTGTGCGTGACACATGAAGATACTTGGGGGAAGGCTTATCCTTTTCTGATGCCAGAAGTCCTGTTTAAATCTAAACAAAAATATATGTAAGGCAATTATAAGGAGGAATCCAGATAATTCATTAGGGTTAAGCTGATAATTATCTTTCAGCAGTGACTAGCGGCCTGAGACTTGAACTGGTGCCGTTCTAAAGTATTATGGATAGTTGGAAGATGATGAATAAACCATCTTTTGATAACCAGGGTTTCTGAAGTTGCTCAGAGTCATTATGCAGTGCTGTCTATAGGGCTAATGAGATTCTGGCAGTTGTGAAACAAAAATAATTAGAAGAAGCAAGATGGTAGCCATCCTGTCACTGAAGTCATCTAACTGCAAAAATCAAAAGTCTGAGGGAGAAGGTGAATTCAGATTTGGTAGGTGTCCCTATCATCTTGCTTTAAAAAATAAATAAATCTTCTAGGGCCCAGTACAATGGGGAATTGCCTCTATGACTACAGGAGTGTGAAAGTTCCAGCGCTTCCTTGGGCTTTGTGGCTGTAAAGGCTAATTTTACTTTTATAGAAAGATTATTATTACAACTGTGTTATGTCTTTTTGGTATCTATCCTCACCATTGCTTTTCATACCTGGGGAGTAGGTTAAAGTTTCAGAGTACAAGTTTGTTCTTGAGGGTAATTAATACCAGCTTTTATCTTTCATTCAGTTTTTGTGAGGTTTAGTTTGGCTAAACTGAACCAACTGGATTTTTTTGTAAGGCCTTGCATGTGATTCACGTGTGGTGAAATTTTGAATGCTAGAAGTAAAACCAGACAGTTAGATTTGAAACTAGTGACCTGTTTTAAAGTTTTGTCCCTTGGAGCAAAACCACTTTTAATCTTATAAATGAGAGCCATTATAATCTAGAACTAGCCTAGGTCGTGTAGTCAAGAATGTACTTCAGGGACTACTGCCCTAACAGGAAATGGCCAGAATGAGCTAAAAATACTTCTCATCTGAAACTTCTGTAGCTTTTTTTTTAGGGCAATAATTACGGGCGTGATGCAGTGGGAAGGTGGCAATCATTATACACTTGGATATAATGCAATGGGGCAATTGATGAAAATCATATGCCTTTTTCTTTGAACAATTTGATCAAAAAAAGGACCGATACTTTAAAACCGTATTTTATAATGTGATACTTCTTAACAAAGCTTCAGTTTAGTGCTGTAATAGAAAGGAAATAGGCTGACTCACAGAAAACAGATAATTTCTTGGATTGCATCCGAGTGTGAAAATATAAAGTTGACATTATGGAAGCTATGAAGTGTTTCTTACAGTGCTATAAATGAATCACTGGCATTGGCAGGAAGAAATTGAATGAGTACATGATGGGAAACAAGTTCTATTATGAGAAATACTGTTTCTGCTTTAACTTTTTTATTTCTCCTTCCTTTCCCCTCTTTCCCTTTCAGGGTAAATGGAAAACTGGTGGCATTGAAGGTGATTAGATTACAAGAAGAGGAAGGAACCCCATTTACCGCCATCAGGGAAGGTATGCACTCTCATTTAATGATATATGCGGACTCTTTTTGTAATTAGGTTATGCTTCTTGTTTCTGTGCCATGGTATAGTGAATAGCTTGAAAATTCAAATTATATGATTACGTTCTCAGTAGGAAGAAACTTTGGTGCTTCAAAAACAAAGCCTCTGTTGTGGGAGTTCTTGTTAAAGTATGCAACTCTGCATCTGCTTTGGCTGCTGTTGGATTTACTATACGGATGAGTACTTAAGACAATGTTTAAGGTAGGCGTGAGAAGTCACTGGAAGATGAGGGAACTGTGTAAGTCACACTTTTTGCCTGCAGGCAGCACCTAAGATGAAGGTAAATGTGATTTCTCATATAGCCACAGTATGAAGTGAAAAAAAATGTTTCTTTAGGAAGGCAATCAGAAGGTCAGGGAGGAAAAATATAAGCGTCTTAGAAGCTGTGTGTAGTTTGGGACAGCTTTTGTTTGTTTTTCCTTCCCCATGGACTCCCAACTTGCATGGCTTGGGAATGACTCTTATCTAGCCCACTTGGAGATGCCTGTTGTGCTTTCTGCTCTGCTCCTTTAGCCTCCCTTGTCAGCCTGCTGTGGTCCCTAGTGATGGTTGCTTTATCTGAGCCTGCCAGTGTCGAGCTCCTTTGCAGAAATTGCTGCATGTGCCTTCTCTGCACAGGCCTTCTCTGTTAGAAGGTACTAAAAATGAGCCTTGGTAGAGAAGTAATAAACAATTTGCCATCACACTAATTCAGACTCCTGCTGAAGTTGGTAGTGAACTAAAGAGGTGAGACTGTTGTGGCTTTTGAGGGGCCCTTTAGACCTGTGCTGACTCTCCTGGCCTATTTATGGAGGTGGGATGAGCCAGGGAGGTACCAGAACATCAGCCCTCACAGGGTCCAGAGTGTGGCCCTGTGTGGGAGGTATGCAGCTTCATGGCTGTCGCAGCCACAGTCCTAGCAGCTACAGCTCCCTTGTCCGTCGCTCCTGCCTATGTTCCCGTAGCCATCCATACGCCATATATCTGCCTGTACAATGAGCCTGTTTTAGGGTGGACTGGGCAAAAATAAATCCACTTTTCATGTGACTGACACCCTGAAGTTAGAAGCCTTTAAAGTACTGCAGATTTCCATCCCAAGGTTGTGTGCATTTTAAAAAGGGCTCTTTCACAAAGGGGAAAACTGTGGGTGGCTAATTTATGAAGGAGTTTCAGCAGTTCTTCTGTTTTGCTTTGTTTGAGTAATAATTATTGAATGATCTGACACATTTATTCATAATGATATTTATTTTATCTGTGAGCTGTCTGTCCCTGCAGCTGTGCCATTATAATGAGGTGTGCAGAGGGTTACAAGCACAGTTTTCAGTATCTGAAATGCTGCGTTCAAGGCATAACAGCCTGTGCTTCAAATGTGTTTATTGTTCTCCAGTTTTTTAGTTGGTATGGTACTGACTAAATAAGAAAATAGTAGATAGGGCTTTCTTGTGCCTTTTTAGTGATGCTTAAAAGGTTTTTTTAATGTGAGCTTGGTCTAGATGAAAGTTTATAGTGTTATAACTGTCAAATACAGTATAGTGTGTTTTCCTTCATAAATAGTTTGTTGTGTGAGCTCAGTATAAATAACTATTTGCTAGGAGCAAGAATAGAGATTTTTTACAGGGTTTTTTTTTTTTTTTTAATTATAAAGGCACACTTGCATGAAAGTACTTTTCACATTGTTACTGGAGAAGTTTTCCTTTCAGCTGTGGCTACAGCTCTGTGGTTGGAGCCAGTTAAAATTCTGGTACTTTAGTAGAACAAAGCTCTTGTCTAGAAAAGCTTTTGAAGTTACTAATTAATATGTATTTTTTTAAGTGTACAGTGTCTCACTGATTTTGATGGAACTATATGTATCTGTTGTATTTCTGAGTAGTCATCTAGGCTGGGACTAAATCCAAAGAATATTACGCTAATGAGAGGGTTTTTTCTCAACTTCTATAGACTCTTGGTTAGGGGTCAAACTCAGTTTATAGGTTGGTTGTGGGGTTTTTTTTTGGTAAATGTAAACCTGTCTCCTGGGTAATGGAACTTCATTCAGATCTGTAGGAGCTATGAGTAGAAACGGAGCCTTGTATGTTTTATGTCATGTAGAAGTCAGACATACATGATGTGTAAGATGGAGAGGGGAGAAACCTTTATCTAGTTGGGCTTTGTCTTTTCTGTTGTTTGTTTTGATTTTGTCAGAAACAAATATTAGGGCTAGAAAAGGAAGGCAGTATTACAAATGTAACTTTCAGAGGGGATCTCAGTGATGCTGTGCCAGACCTACTGTATTATTTGATGGTAATGCTATGCATGGACTTCACTAGCAGGACCTGAGGAAGCTGTTGCTTTCCTATTAGCAGCTTCTACTCCATCTTGGAGATGCTGGGTTTTGTAATGCAGCCATGGTTCATCTCAGCTACATGGTGGGGGCAAGGAAAAAGAAATGCTTGTATAAGCTCAAGTTATCTGATAAGTTTAATATGGAAAAACAGTAAGAATGAGACACTGTGGTAAGCAGATTTTTTCTTGATGTCATTTGGCTGACTGAGGGCACCAGCCCTATAATTTAGACTGGGACAGTTAGAACATGAACAAATACCACTGAAGATAAGCTCAACTTCTAATTTCAGTTACCTGAGGAGTTCTGTTGCCCTAATAAAAAAAATGCATGTATGGTATCATGAGCTGGAGGTCTGCTGGAGGGCATTTCTTTCCAAAGTCTTTCATTATGGAGAAACCGGGCAAGTTCTGACCTTGACTTACTCCTTGTTTTCTAGTTTTCCATCAATGCAAGGCAAATTCAGACAGAAGTCTAGTTAATTGTAAATTAAAACTACTGTAAGTAAATAGTTTAATATTTCTCATGGTTCCTTGGATAAAGCAGTGAGAGAAAATAGCATTCTTGCACTGTACTCATAATGGGGATGCTGTGTGGTGTTAATTAGGGGTAAGTTACAGGCTGAAATCTTGAGCAGTGGTCATGCTGAGGCAATTTTGTAGCTGTCTGTGTACAGGGAAGCATATTGTTACTGTTACGACAGCAGCAGAATGAAGCTAAAAGAAAAAACTACAAAGAAAAAAGACTTAAGAGAAGTAGGAAAATGCAGGTTATAAATATGGAATATGTGACTGGAAACAAGCATTAACTTGGTTGAAACAAAAAATGAAAGGAAAAGGGAAAAAAATAATACCCGTGTAAAGCTGCATCAGAAGAGTCATAGTGTTAATGACTGGAGGAGGTTTAGCTGAAACCAATTAAAGCTTATAAAGTAATTCTGCTTTTACAGCAGATGTGGGTTTATGTTTTCTACCATTTATCAAAGTGACACAGGTTTGAATGAAAGTAGGTAAATGTGGCTTATTTATCAGTGTTGCTCAGCTCTCTGTTGAATTTCTAGAACATTTAGAAGTAGCCTGTGCTAAATGTTCTTTCAACTTGGTCTGAGTCAGTTGCACCAACTTGCTGAGCCTGTGCTAAATGTTCTTTCAACTTGGTCTGAGTCAGTTGCACCAACTTGCTGATGCTTTCATTTAGTGGCATGCAGTTTACAGGATGTTTCACTCTGAATTTAACTCACTTGGTCTGGGATAATCTAATTTACCTTTGAAGACCCTGAGAAAAAGACTAAAAAAAAAAGGGGGGGGGGGGGGGGGGGAGGGAAAAGTGCAACTGATTGGATGTATATACCTGAGTGGGTTAAACTTATGTGATTTTCTGATCACATATGTATGAGAGGTGCAGGCCACCATATTACTATTTTATTCTAAATGTGTCTGCAGCTGTGATATATGAGACAGTATGGAGTATGAAAGTCATTTATACACTGTTTTCTCACTTAAACTAAATCCAATAGAATATAACAAATTTTTTGTGTTCTGTGTTAGTTTGGTTGTGGTTTATTCTTTTACTGTAACTTTCATTATCAGCTGTTCAGAGATGTTTCAGCATCAGACTTGAAGTGTTACTGAATCTACTGCAGCCAGCAGAAAAGTTCGGTGACCTTAACTTAGCTCAGATACTTCATTCCCCTAATTTCCTGTAATAGCATACATTAATCTAGGCTAAACACTGAACTGTGTGATAGATTCTAATTCTGGAAACAGTTTGATTTACAATTTTGTAGTTACCTTGTTTGATTTCTGAATAATAATATTGCTTATATCTGCAGAACAAAGATTTTGCTGTTTGGGTATGTGTGTAGACAAGCATACCTTGGTTTTATTGCTACCTTGTTTGTGAGGCTAACTTGCTTACATTGTTCCTTTCTTGTGCAGTAAAGTTATTTCTTACCCATCCTTATAATGAAAACTGTTTTGTATTTGGTTTTAATTTTCCATCCTTGGAAATATCACTGTTCCTTTGCTCTGTTTAATTTGATTTACCATTAGTAATAAAGCTCTATTCTGGTGTTTAAGTATATGGTAGTGTTTTATTTCCCTTAGGCCTAGATGATGTTTCAAAGCATCATCCAAACCAGGCATGTTTTGTAGGTGTTTTTGTACTTTGCCATTTAAATGCCATGATTAGCCAACTTTTAGTTTATTTATCTTTTATTAATTTTTGTATTTACATCTTGTAATTAATATGTATTTGTACCTATTTGTGTTTCACATTTAAAAGTGTTCAGGTCACAGACTGTCTTTACATCTTTGGTTTGACAGTTACTCAGATAATAGTTTTCCACCTACTCAAATGTCAAAGGCTGTTACCTTAATGCTGCCAATGGATAGCAGTGTGCAAAACCAGCACATAAATGCTTTGCAGACAGTCAACTCTCTTGCATTATAAAATTACAAAGAATGCAGGATTTGCTTAATGAATTTCATTAACTTAAAATTTTAAAACTGCTGTTCAGCATGCATACTGAATAAATTTGTAATGTGACTTGTGGGAGAAAATTTAGTGCATTTGAATGCCAGTTTAGAGCAGGGAGGAGAGATGCTCGATTCTGGGCCACAAAACGTCTTCAAAGTTTCAGGTCTAGAAGAGAAACAACAAATGAAAACCCTAAAGGGTCTTTAAGAAAGAAATGCTAGTTCACCCTTATGCCTGAGACTGGACAGACTTTCTGAGGTTGGGAGGTTTTTTGAGGCTTCGCTTTCAGAAGTTGTTGGGCTGGAGGGGACAAATCCTCACAAAACTTTTATTTGTGGAAAATTGGAGTAACTGCTAAGAAAAACATACAGGGAAGATCAGTTTGCCAAGAGAGAGCCGTTACCTAAGTGAATGCGTAATTTATTGCATGGTGTTCCTAATGGGTGCACAATGGAAAATACCGCCTCATAGTAACAGTACTGCAAGTGATGTAAAGCAGCTGTGCTTCTGTATTATCCCAGAGAAATAGCAGTCTGTACTCACACCATCTAAGGGAGGACTATAGAAAGTTGCATTTTTACTCAGTAGATATAATTCTTGTGACCTCATATTGAATATTACCTGAGTTATTGCACATGCTTCCCGTCTCAGTGATTTCTGACTGATAAATAGCATAATGATCTTTACAACTTTCAAGTCAACAAATGACCTCATTGCACTAGTTCGATGACTCACGGTGATAAGCCTCCTATTCATTGTGTTAGAGTAGGTCTGGAAGGTTGTATGCTGTAGGTCAAGGGCACAGTGAAACAAGATATGCCTATTTTTTTAAGTTGTTGGTTTATCTACTGGTAGAAGATGAAAACTGCAATGGGAATCTGTCTTTGTCTGCCAGTAGAGAGTAAATTTTTCTTTTTTTGGAAGTTAAATCAAGCTCTTACAAAACTTAAACCTTTTCTTCCTTTTATGCAGGGTATTTTTGTTTATTTGGGGGTTTTTGATTATTTTTTTTGTTTGGTTTGTTTGGGGTTTTTTTTTGTAATTAAGGAAGCTTGACAGCTGCTTTCTTTTGAGTGATAGGAGTTTGGAGGACTTTCACATTTCCTTCACAAAGTCCAGTCAAGAAATTTAAATTTCTGTAACTGAAATGCCTAAAAGCTTCATATGTGTCTGACTCAACAAGCCCCAGGGAACTTCAAGAGATTTACGTTTAAGATTATGGAGATGTAGCTATTTTGAGCGTGCTTGTCACATGAGTTACTATAGGGGTTTTGTGTCTTTATGTTTTTTGAGTCTGAGGATAAGTTCATGCTCCCCAAAAGCCACGTTGCTTTGGAGCATTTAAAAATGCTCAAAAAAAAAAATATTGAAGAATTAAAAAAAGGATGGTAGCTTGGCTGTAGCTTGGGGAACTTTTTCATTGCCTACAGAGTTGGCAGAACTGGTGCCTCCTGCAGGCTAAATAGCTACAGCTCAATTAACTGTAAAGTCCCTGCAAAGCCAATGCAGCTTACAGTCATAACAGCTTTGTTTTTCAGTGTTGTCAAAAATAAAACACAAAAGCCAAGAACCTCTGGGACACTTTGTTGCTGGATATTTAAGGTCAAGAAGTATTCAAAGAAGCTCCAGCAATTTTAATTTCTCTGTCTGGTGTTGTTCTGTTACAGTCATCCTGCAACCATTTCCACACCATATGCTTCCTCAATATAAAAGGGAAATACAAAATTTCCAAATTAGGATAGGTTGGGCTTCAAAAATTACAGTACATTTGGAAAAGGATGTTCCTGGGAACTTTCTTCTGAAATGAAGTGAGCTATTAACATTTCCAAGACTTTTGGATGTTTGTTATTACTAAACACACTGTTATGTTGTAGAGAAGTGCATATTCATTCTTGCTGAACATTAGTAATAGAAAAATTGCCTTTAATTTCTGGAGGTTTTATGACTGAGCATTTTTTTGTTAGCTCAAATTGTCAGCCATGTTTCCTTTGTACTTTCTCCTGCATGTGCATTTGCATATATCTAAGAGAAGCATGTTAGATCCTTGGCAATGTGGAGCTCGGAAGCAGCAGGAGCTTTCATATTTATTCTACTTTTACTCCTGCTATTCTCCCCAGCCCTGACTGGCTGCTATTTTTTTTTTTTTTTTTACTGTCACTATTCATTTGTCTTTCTGTGAAAGCAGTTGGACTGACTGGCTGAAATGGGAACTGAATTTCTGGTCATCTCAGGTGAACACAGGAGAGCTGATAGTTGTCCAGTCTCAGATCCAGTGCAAATGGTTACTGTGATAACTGTATCCTGCTTTTCGGTGTGTCCAAATTGTGCTGTGCTCCTTCCTCACTTTTTGGTGGACCAAATGAAGGCTTCTGTTCATGTAGGGTGCTCAGAAATGGTAGACTGGTAAAGCCTGTCCTGCTTGTTTCTTTGTTCCTTGCTATTCATAGGCATATGCATAGCCTTTTCATATCTGCTCCCCTCCACTGCCTTCTTGTTTTTTCTTTTTGCCCCCTAACACATTACTGGTTCTCACAATTATAAAACCTTCAGGAGAGCCGGGATTACATAAATGCAACATAAATGATGGTGTTTCCCTTTGAGAATCATGATATAAATTTTAAATTCTATAATGAACTACCATCATGTGGGAAAAGTGTCATGCTTTTCTGAGAAGTGCAAATGAAAGTTCCAAATTATCCAGCTTCACAGAGTTACACCTCTTCCACAGAATATTCCATCCCCTCTGTCCTCCTAACCCCCCTTCAAAATTTTATCTGTAGCCTGCTGAGATGGAACACAGCTGTATCAATTGAATCTTCATTCAGTACTTCTGATGTGCAAGCTGTGACCTTCTTCTGGCTTTTTTTGGGCACGGTTCCAGCAAGAAAAGAATGGGGTGACAGTTTGAGGATTTTTAAATTTATTATTTTTTTAAATATCATCATTTTGCCGTCAGGAAACCTTTCCGCATCCTTGTTACCCATTAGCTTAACGGTAGACCTTTCAGACTCTGCCCTACTTCCACTGAAGTTGTCTGTGCATCTTCAGTATTTGCATTGAAGGTGTTCGATAAAGGATCTTGTGCTAGTTCCAGTGCTAGAAGGTTACAAAATCTGTTCGTTCAGGGGCACTATTGAACCCTTTTCAATAAGGCATTTGCCTACAGTTTCCTCTGACCTGAATTTCAGGGTGCTCTGACTTGGCTTTTGGCGCTGCTGGGGGTCTTTTGCTCTGAGCAGGTTTTTTCTGCTCAAAAAATTTTTTTTTCTCTTCCTGTTGAATGCAGGAGTCAGAACTGTTGCCTTACAGATTTGTCTGGTCTGCTGCTCTCGCTGTCCCTCATAGTATGATGGGAAGGGTAGAAAAAAGATGGCAATTACAGGATATGGAGGATAAAAGGAGGATGGCAATCCTTTCTTCATAAGTCAACTATAAGTCATGCAGAACCCTTTTGCAGTCCTTGTGGGTTTTTTTGTTTGACTTGAGGTTGGTGAGGATCAGCCTTTTTATGCTGTATGCAAATTTTACCTCCTTGTATAGCACATGCTACCACCATAATTGTAGGACTAAGCTGCTCCTGCTCCAAATAGCACTAGTTTTTACCATTACCATATCCCAGCTGGAGTGGATTGAATTGGTGATACTAGCTGGTTGTCAATTTGAATGGGGATGCGAAGTGATGGCATCTCAGCTTGAACTGCTTGGGAGATCCTAAGGCACCCATCCAAGTGCCAATACCTTCCATGGCCACCTGGAGAAGTAAAACTTTGGTTATCATCTGGTGTTGAGGCAAAGAAATGTACCCTGAACCTACCCAATTGTTCAACTTGTTTTTTGTTATATCTCCTGTTTGTGAAAGGAATAATCTAAGCAACAGTACCATTTAGCCTTGTGACTAAAGTGGAAACTTCAAATCTGCACAGACACTTGCCTTTGTCAAGACCTCAGAGTACTTTGTATGTGTTTTCCCACTGCTGTGTCCTGGTTTTTGAAAGTACTAGAGACAGGTGGCAACTCAGTGTTTGAACCACTTCAGTCAGCTTGGGGTTTCTCCATAGCCTTTGCACATGTTAAACTAGTAGGTGACTGTTCTGTCTCAGCAGAACTGGTTTCAACTTTGGGTAAATGCAAAATAAGGACATGAGAAGGTTGTCTGGTTTCCTGATATTAAATCTCGCCCCCTGGAAAGAGATGCATTGCTCCATGTATGGGAAGGAGTGTGTGGGTGTGTATATATATTGTGTGTGCATGTCTCCTGTATGTCTTTATGAGTAGATGTAGACAGCCGATTTAACACTGTTCCCCGAACAACCAAGTCCTTTGTGAAGAGTGACACAGTGGCTTTGGTCAACCCAGAGAGCATCTAATGTGAGCTGGATGTGTACCCACATCTGGATAAAGATAAAATGCTTCCCATGAAAGATGGCCGTTTTCATCAGAAGTTGTGTCTGAGACACATGATCATCTTGTTGTTGACTTTAGTCATCATGCATAAACATAACATCAGAACAGCTTTGTGTGTTTTCAACACAGAAAGTTCATGAATGATATATCCTAATTCTCCTGATGTGTGTAATTTATTTAGAAATACAGTATCAAATAGTTCTGGCTCTTCAGGCATGAGTGTAACAATGAAGATGTGCATGTGCTACTGCTGGATCTGCGACAGTGCCTTTGTTTTCAATGCTTTTGTCCACAGCACAATAACTACTTTTTTTTTTTTCCTTTGGAAAAAACCCACAACTGGTTAATTGGACACTTCCAACTTCTTTATAAACATATCCTGAAATTTAAGCACCACCGGTATCTTTCCAGGTACAAGTTACTGTTCTGATTTAATATCTATATGCATCACTCCTGTATCAAAAAGAGAATGATCCTTATTTGCAAAAGATGGGGCCATGCCTTCAGAATAGGCTTGCTATTTGGGAAGACAGGCAGCCTGAAAGGACAAGACTACAGCAATATTTTGCTTTCCTGCCTTTCATTCCCATCTTTTGTGGTAATGATTCAATTCTTCCCTAAATATGTCATGTATTCACAGAAGTGAAAAATCCCACAACAGTAAAATGCTATGTCTAGATCACCCTACTTTGCTGAAGATTTTAAGCATGAATTGTTTCTAAACTTTGAAATACTTGGGAAATATTTTCAGTAGCCTGCATCTTTGTACTGGCATAAAATATGGCATTCTAGTCAATAAGAGGCATTCACTAACACCTTTCTTATAGGAAGAAAAACATCAGTTATAATCAGAACAGTGGAAAAACTGTTAGCAAATACATCTTATATTGAAGTTATATATGTGAGGGAAAAAATAAATTCTTTTTTTTCCTCCCTTGTTCTTATTACCTGTTTCTTCATAGCTTGCTTTTTCCTTTGGTCTACCTGCTGCTGGATGCTGTAGGCACAGTTGCCTGGGTCAGGCCATTCCTTCAGGAGACAGCACTGCTCCTTTTCCTCTCTTGTATTTTTCCATAGGCTGAAGATTGTGTTGCAAATATTTTAGTGCAATTTTTCAGTTTTTGTGGGGAGAGGTGGGAGATTTATCATTCGGGAATTATGTGGAACTGAAATACATGCCTCATAATGGGATCTCTTCTTGCAGCATGGGTGGAGTTACTGCTTTCAGGTTTTATAATCAGTATGAAGAGAGCAGCATTTCAGAATTAGAAACTGACCTTTACTGTCTTCTTGAAAGCAATGAAAATGAATATCCACATTATTTTACTTTGGAATGTTCTTCCCGAATAAGTAATAACAAAAAAAAAAAAAAAAAAAAAGCTGATAATGCATCCCATTTTTCTGCTGTGATGAAGGGGAACTGGATGGTTCATGGATGGTTCAGAAACTGGTAATAGGAAATCATGACCTTCCACCTCTGACCCATTTATTAAAATACAAGCCATGACACTGGAGTCTAAAAGCCATCACTATGGGCTATACAGCTGTAGAATCTGGAACCGTGTATTTCTGAATGTTTAAGTTCTGGGCCACTTGTCACAAGCTTCCACAGCTTCTCAGCTGGCAGCAGATTTAGCTGGAGCTAATTGAAAAGGGAGGTAAGAACAAAATGAATAGAGTAAGCCATGTAAATAGGGCTGTATTAGCTGTGCTAAACTGGTGATTTGTATCTGTTCTGATCTGATAAAGCTTGTTTGTCATCCTTGTTTTGTGAAGCTAGATTCAGAGTTTCCTTAATCCGTGCAGAAGTGGTACCGACCAGTTTTCTTTGAATGTTACTTTGGGATGTTAGGAAGGAGTTAATGCAGATAAGGATGTTGTGGATCTTTATGCTTTGAGAAGATGTACAAAACTTGCGCTGTCAATGATAGTTAATTTTAAGCATTTTACTTTTTGCTCTGGATCTGCTTTGGAAACTTCCTAGGGCCTTTTATTTTGTCTATAGGTAGCTTTTAAGCTGAGAGTTGGAATTATATAACGAATATACTCCGGGGGGTGGGGTGTGTTAGGCTTAATTATCCCCTGGTCTTCCCTAAGCAGAAGCAACCAAGAAAGTCAAGAGAGTGGTAGGAATCTTGGTGTACCACCATGCTAGCTTCACAGACAGGGTCATAGCAGTGCCAGTGTGGCTGGCTTCCATCTGCAAACATCCTCCCTTCCTTCATAACTCCTAAAACTTGAGAGGACACAGTAACCCAAGTTACTGTGGTACTGACTGAACAAACAACAAACACCACAACTGACTGAACAAATAATCAAAACTGTACTTGCGACGTAAAAAGAAAAGCTGTTAAGTCAGTATATTTTGAAGTTCTAGTTTGGAAGCGGTCAAAATTGACCTACTTTTATGTGGTCCAAATTTGTGTAACTGGAAAAAAATATAATCTGCTTTACTTTTTACACATTTCACCCTCAAATAGTAGGATAACACACACACACACACACACACACACTCACTCACTTCCCTTTTACCCTATTTCTTTGAAATCCAGTGCACATGTTTGCTCTTTTGTGTGCTGTGAGGGCTCAAAATACGTGTTTAATACTTGGGAGAACATTTTCATACAGATATTCATTGGATTGTGTAAGGGTTTTATTAAGAAAATGAGAAGACACAAACCCTGACATTTAGCACATTAAACTCTGGAGAAGATAAAAATTTGCTTTTGCTTCATTTTTGGTTTTCTCAGTATAGCAGTGCCTACATTGCTGCCAGTGTGAAACTGCCAGTTCCTGAAGGGGCATCCATCTCAAAGTGAAGCCCAACAGGTCCTAGGCCCATTGACAAAAATCTATAAAGAACTTTCACACTTTTCCAGGTTACTTTATCTCAATGTATTTGTGGTCCTAAGAAGTATTTTTCAATTTCCAATTATGTGTTTGTCAGGAAGTCTTGGTTATAAGACTGATATGGTTGAAATACTGGCTCTGCATCAAGATTTCTAACAGAATTAACATTTGAATCACTTGAGGCACTATTCACAAAGCAGAGGACTATTTGCATAATCAAAAATACTTTATTTTGCATGCCAGTGGAGAAGCTAAGGATTGTAGCTGTGGTTCACAAATGAAATTCAAGTGATTGGTATTGATGTGTGTCTGTATGCTGCTGTCTATCAGCCTTGATTGCACAAATAAGTACAAATCTATATAAAGGCAAAAGAAAAGGGTTTGGAGCAAAGTATAGTCTTGATTCAAAGCCTGATTAAAGAGGCTTTGCTTAAATTATCAGTGTAGGGATTAAATGGACTTCTGACTTTAGCAAACATTGATGAGGGTTGGGAGCACTTTTACAGCTGGGTTGCTGCAAGAAGATGGATGTCTTTCTAAAAATATGCTCATTAAAAATTTATGAGCTTGAAAATTGCTCCTTCTATTGAGGAGGTCAAACTAAATAACCTATAAGAGTATATGTTGGTGGATAATGGGTTGAAGACTTAGCTTAACCCTTTTCTGTCAGATTTCTGCCAGTAGTCCAAGAGGCTTATGAATTGCATTAATAACCTTCCCATCTCACCATCAGCCCATGCGTTCATGTTTTTGATTCATTTTTACGTCTGTGAGCAAGAAGGTAGAATGTCACATTCAAAGAATTTGCTTCTTTGTGCGTGAGTAACTCCTGATCAGAGTTCAAGAGCATAAAGCAACTTCTAACCTCTTTGAGGCAATAGGAAACCTCTGGACCTTGAAAAAACCCTTAACTGTCAGAGGATTTTATTCTTTATTTTTTTCTAGCATGAACTTCTGATGTATTATTGCTGTTAAATCAAGTTCTTTAGTGAAGTTTGGATGACAGAAATTTTAGTTCCATGAAGAAATTTGGGTTATAATTATTGCAACTTCAGATTATTTGACCTTGAAAAAGAGTATGATGTGATCTAGCCTTTTACTTGCTAATGTGTGTCAACTAGTTCAATAAAAAACTTATCAAGGCATGGTATGAAATTTTTAAGTGAATTTTGTGACATTTTCAAGGCTTAACTGACTTTTAGATGGATTTAATTTTTTTTTTTAATAAGGGACTTGGAGCTTTCATTATCAATGCTATTAAGTTCTAATTAATTTTATTTATTCAAAAATACACTCATTAAAAGCTTGAGGTTTAAATAAAAAATAAAAGAAAGCGAGGTTTAAATTAATTAATCTATGGTTTTTAGCCTTCAGTATCACAGTATAAGCTTTCATTCTGGTGTATGTGTGTTTAAGTTACACCTCTGGAGTAAAATTATTTCTCAGATGCATCTAGGTCTGGAAACTGGAATAGAAATTGTGTTAATGTCTATTTTAGGTTTCAAAATACTTCAGAGTCTAAGCACACTGTTAAAAGAAGTATGTCCCTTTCTGTACATTGCTTTGGAGCTGTCAGCAAAAAAAGGTGTATTTTCCTCTGGTTCATACATGCAAGTTCTTCACAGTGTTTCCTGTTTTTATGGTTGAGTGAAGTGCATAAATTTAAAGCAGTTCAGTTTCTCATTAATTTGTTTTAATTACAGAGGCCATTAACCTTGTAAAATCATTGAAAGATTTATAAATCTACATCTCTGAGAATTAATGTGAACAAGTTTATAAAAGTTTCTTAAGTGAATGCACAAAAGCACTAGATTTTATTAAGCCCAGTAAAATGTTGGAAAAATATCTGCAGATAATTATACACTCCTTCATGGTAGTGATACCACCGCAGATCCTATGGTGTGTAGCACTCATGTAGTTAACCTTAAAGATACCTTCAAAATATGGATACCCAACTGCAGTTTCTTTTCAGATAAATGGTTCTTAGTATTTTACATGTAGCTTGTTGTGAGCACAGCAGATTTTGGGAGAGGAGTGTGTTTCACTGCCTCAGGCCAGGTTTGTTTATCTGGGAGATCCTGTCTGTTTCAGATGTTACCAGGTTGTCATATGCAAGCATCCTAATCAGCTGGGGGAGAGGCATTTTGATGGGACTGTTGAAGTCTGTGATCTGTCATCACTGGGATGCTGAGCCCTCATTAGAAGTAAATGAGTAGTGCCTGTTTCATGGACTGATCTTTCCTTTTTCTGTTTGGGAATATTCCTGTTCTGCTTTCATAGGGCTGGTGCTATTTGAAATAATTGAACTGAGGTGAGAATTTAGGGAGGATGTTTAAAAGCCTTGTGAGTGTTAGCACTTTGAGCTGCCACTGTTGTAATATGCATATCCGAACTGGAATGTACTCTTAGACTTTTGGATGTAATCAGTTCTTGATTTTTAGCCAAAGCTTTCTGGCATGTGCTGAAACAGGGATTTAGTATTCCTAGTGTAGTAAGTTCCTTCGGAGGTGGAGTTTACTGTTGCAAAGTGTCTGATGTAGCGTAGATACTAACTAGCCATGCTGATGGAGGAAAGAAATTCATTAGTGTCTATGGGTACTTGCTTCTGTCCTAATTTCTGTGACCTTTTTCAGGTCAGACTGTGTTCCGTTCGCAGAAAAACTCGGTCCGCAAAATTTGGTGGCTTGCTGAAGCTGTTCTTTGATTTACTTGGGATGAGGATGATGAGCAGCATATCACTAGTAAAGAGCTCCAAGGACTTACAGAGCCTGAGTGGTGTTTGCCTGCATGTTGAGATGTTCTCACTTTAGTGGTAGAAACTAAAATGTATTTGACCTTTTGCAGTATCTCAAAATGCAGATGAACTTGCTTCAAGAGTTGCTTGGAAAAGGCTTATTTATTTAGAGCAATATGCATTCCAGAGACTTTCAGAGGTTCAGAAACTGCTTCAAAGCAGCAATGGTTTTATTGTGTTCCTGAACTTTGGTCTTATGTGCATGAAATTGTTGCTTCCAGTGAACTTAAACTGTGCAGTCGCACAGCCCTGAGGAGTCTTGTGTCTGTGTTGGGCAGGTTTGGCTTCAGTTGATGAGGTGATAGTCTCATCTTTGACCATGTGTTACCAATACATTTATAAGGAGATTGTATCCTATAGCTCTGTGATGTTCCGGTCTCATACTGGCAACATACAGATATACTGAGTGGTCTAGTCCAGTCTGCGTTTGGTCAAATCAAATTAACAGCTAAAGTTTGATTTCTGTCCTCACTTGATCTTTGTGGATACAAAGGAGCTAATTAGTCAGAGTAGCTACTACACTTACTGATTCAGCCACACAACCTGTTAGTATTATTTGATTTAGTCTTTCTAATTGAAAATGGAAGCTATAGAGAAATACAGTGGTCTAGGCATGTTGTAGTTCTTCTAGTTCCTATTGCTTGCTAAGGTGCCCTGCTTGTTTTCTGTTCCATATCTCCTCAGGAACAAAAACCTTTGTGCCTCGTGTTTGGTTACCAAGTCACTTTTGTGTTCAGCTATAATAATAAACAAGACAGATTTGAAGAGACCCACTAAAAATTGTCTTTATCTCAGCACTTGTGTACTGTGTGGGATGATGAACCACGATTTAAGCTCTGGGTTTTTGGTTTGTTGGCTTGTCCTGAGCTTGTGAACGGCGTTCAAGTCCCCTTGTGAAACTGGACTTTTATGTGGCAGTTTTCATTGCAAAAGTTTCAGACACTGCCTTTCCCCTTTGTAATTAGTTGTGGGGTTTTTTTCTGATACCGACAGAGTTAAAAAATCTGCATGCATTATCCATGTGTTTTTGTCCCTTATTCACTCCTATTTCTTCTATAGCCTTCTTGCTCCCCTTTCTGCTGTGCTTTGGCAGCCTGGAAGAAGATGACTGCCCCACTGTCCATGCCTGGGCAGGGGTCAAGAGGAGAACCAGGAGAAATGTCAGTTAATAGTAGGTGTTGGTGTGAGGAGCTCAGAAAGAGGATTACAACTACAGCAGTGGGTCTGAAAGAATACAAATTACAGAGGCCATTCAATGCAGCACGAGGTGTAGAAAGCAGTAACAGAAAGATGGGAAGGACTGGTGACTTTGGCCTCAGCCAGGAGCCTATGGGATGGAGATGGGGAGTCTTGCTTGGACAGAGCTAGCATTTCCCACCCTTTTTGTCATTAGCGGGGTTGAAGAGAGGAGGGAACAGAACTGGAGCAAGGGATTTGGAGATATGTTCAGCCAAGAACAGGTTTGGGATTGTGATTTTAGGGAAACTGTCATAAGAGTTTTGCTGCTGACACTGTCCTATGTATAACTGATGTTGGAGCCCAGACTTCCTGGCTTGAATTTCTTTGGCTTCTGCCAAATATCTGAATGTTTAAGTGTGCTCATGGAGAATGGATTCTCTGGGTGATTTTAGCTGCTAAAGTGCAGCTTTAAAGTACAGTTTTCCACTGACTAGATGTGAACTTTGACAAATTGGACAGATTTTCACAGAAATGAGAAAAATAATGTCCTTGACCTTAAGTGTAACTTTTGAAGGCCATCTTTCAGTGCATGAGATCTGAGAACTGTTTGAAGGAAAGGTTACCAACATTAAAGGGCATATTTGTTCTCTTTTGGAAAAGGCTGACCTGTTCTGACTGGAACAAATGCTGTTAGACGCAAATTGTAAAAGATGAGGACATTTGTTTAAAGTTTGGCAAGGCAATGTGACATCTTACAGGAACTGGTACTTTAAGAGGCAGTGCTATGAGTATTGCTGCTGTCGTTAATTACTATGATTCTATATCTGGAAAAGCAAACAGTAAATTGCTGTAATTATAATTGATGCATGACACAACAGGATGGAAGAACTGAGTATATTTTGGGGGGGCTGGGAAGTGATGTTTTGTATCTGTATGTAGTAGACAGACAAGCTGTTGGCTGTTCATTTGGCCTTTAAAAAAAAAGAAATAAAAAATTCTTACCACCTGTGGTGTTAATGGGTTATGCTGGCAGATCCATTTAATGTATTTTCTCACATTTTCTTGGGTGTGTTTTAGTTATGTTGTTGCTCAGAATGCCTTCCAATATGGATTTAGATCCATAGTTTGGTGTCATGCATCTATACAGGTAAATGTGAATCTGTACTTGAAAATTATGGGGATGTTTTTAGCAAAAGTAGGAGGACAGAAATGACTAGCTTACCTCAACTAGGCCTCTTCTAAGTGTCACTTAACTTTTGCATCACCCTGTCACTATCAGCTATGGCTGTCAACTCTGTGAAGCTGACACATTCCTTCAGACCATCTTTTCTATTCTAGCACCTCTCCTGCTTTCTCTGAGGGCCAGCTGCTTTTTAAAGACACATACCAGGGCTTACCATCTTTTGCTTAAAGGAAAATTTTTGTCCTTTAAAATACAAATTTCAAAGTTTAACAATGTCCACAAGGTTTAAGTAAGCACATGCTGCTCTAGACCATGACATGATAATACAGATCTTTGCTGTCACTAAAATATAAATTTATAAAGTTTGAAGTCATCCTGATTTAGATTCTGTTACATTCCAGGCTCAATAAAGCAAAAATCCCAAGTATCAGGGCTTTTTATTTCTTCCTCATGGGTTGCTCCTTAAATTAATTTAACATTGTTTATGGGTGCTGTGAACTACTAGAGTAAATGACAGGGTAGAAACCAAGGTAATACCTGGAGACCACAAGGCAAAGGCAGGAGGACAGCATATCTGTTCCTTATGAGCTCATAGGGCCTTTACAGGTGAAAAGAACTCAAACCATATTTTCAGATGATGTGATTGCAAAGTGGATGACCAGCAGCATTGGCACTAAAGGGCTTTGCTGTTGGTGGTACAACATTGTGAGCAGTTTCTGATACAACATCTTTCACCTGATTTAATTTGGAAAAAAATTTAACCTTCACTTGAATTATCACTGGGTTTTGTTGCTGTAGCGTCTATCGGCTTGCTTCATCCCTTTGGTTTTTTTCATGTTGGAAATGAGTTTACAAGTTACTTGAGGGAATCTTGCCATTTTGTGGTTTGCATGCTTAGCGTGCTTTTAGATGGGAAAGAAAAATTTAGTGCAAACCTCATGGGCATCAAAGAGATCTAGCCATAATTAAGGTTATTTCCTGTTCTTTAAAATGTTTTTTACATCTCTAGTCGTTCATTATTTTGAGTTGCTTTTTAGTGTAAGTTACACTATGACTG
Organism: Falco peregrinus; assembly: GCF_023634155.1. Classification (NCBI taxonomy): domain Eukaryota; kingdom Metazoa; phylum Chordata; class Aves; order Falconiformes; family Falconidae; genus Falco; species Falco peregrinus. The sequence goes on along the minus strand of NC_073725.1, from coordinate 39,929,722 downwards.
GATTTCGTTCACTTTATTATGAAATCCTTGTGTTCTTCCCATACTTAGTCCATGTCATTTTCTTTTCACTTACAGAATAAACATGTCTTATTTTCACTGTGATTTATTTTGTTTACTAAAATATTTGTAAAAATAATTATTTACTATCTTTCTACTGAGACTGCCTTTCTTTAACCTCTAAATCATTCCAGAAAGCAATGCCATATCCATTCCAGTGTTATTTTCCAGCAAAGAGTGAAGAGGCATGTTGAGCCTCACCCACCCAGAAGAAGAAAATTGACATGATCCTATAAAGGCTCCTGTCTCACTCCCTCTTTGAAAAATAGCAAGACATATGCCACAAGCCTTTTTTTCTTTTTTCTTTTTTTTTTTTTTTTCTGCTGCTTAAAATGCATGCTGATAAATCTGTCTGCTTTTTGTGAGACATTTTTGCTGAAGGAAATGGCCCACTGAGAAATAATAGCAAAAGTAATCCTTTTTAAAAAAACAGCTCTTCTGTAGAATTCCTCATTTGTAAGTAGTGGTTAAAGTATGCTGGTAGGCAACTGGATTTCATGTTAATGCAATTAAATTCTTTCCTAGGATGTCTTTCTGTCTTTTATATACAAAAAAATTACTCACTGTAGGTAGATATGCGTTAAATGATTTCTTGTCATATTGATGCATTGGGAAAAGTGAGTCACAAAACTTGCACTGACTTTAGCAGGACATAAGTTTCAGTATTGGTGTTCAGTTTAGTCCCTTGTTTAGACAGTGTAATACTAATATTGTAGGTATAATGTTTACAGCAGAGAATATTTATTGCAGTTGCAAAGTCAATCATTTAGAAGTTGTCAGATCTAAGTTTACATGTGAAAACTTAATTTTGTCCCTTTGTGTACTGTTCATTCCTTAATTATAGAACAGCACCATGTTTGCTCCTGCTATGTAATCTCTCCCTCTTGATGAACCGTTAATTCTGTGTTCTTGATGGGTGGCTTTAGCTCTATGCACCCCCTGTGCATTATTAGAAAACAGATAGTTTTGAGATTTCTCTGGAACACTCATTGTTGTGCTCCAACAATTTGTGCATCTTCTCATCACCCCAGTTGCTGAGAGTCCTTTTAAATGTTGATTTTGAGGTGGCTTGAAAAGTACTTGCATAGCACTGGGTAACAGCAGTATACAGGGTCGCTTGGGGTACTGTAATAATTGTGTGTACTCTGTGGTTCTGATAATCATGAATGAAGATCAGAAGTTGGAAAGTCCAGAAAATGAGGAACACAGTGACGCTATCAGCTTGAGTGACTTAATGTGATGTTCAGCCAGTGGTAGAGGTAAGGGTAAAGATCAGGTTGGATTTTCCTCTGACTTGATCCTGATGGACTTTTCAGCTTCTTTGATGGATGGGAAGGGTCCTTCCACTGAAGCTGGGAAATAAAGCTGGATCAATTCAAACCTGGGCCTGTATAAAAGAAAAATTCAAGCAACCACTTCTTCCTTGTGTGGAAAAAAAGTGAAAGAGCTGGGAACAGTTAATGGGTACAAGCACACAAGTTGGTCACTGCAGGGTAAATTAGGCTGTGAACTTGCAGGTTGTCAAAGTGTGAGAAAAATGCAAGATAGATATGAAGCAGCTGTGTGCTGAAAGCTGGTACCCTGGCTTATCTCACAGTAGTGACTTCAGGAATGTGTGTATATTGGAGAAGCTGAGTTAGTGTTGCAGAAGCTCCTATGAATGTAGTCCATCTTTGCTTTGAGTGCTTGGCTTGGCATTCTTTTTTTAATTCAGAATTTTGTTTATGTAATTTTCAAAGCGTTTGAAAAAGCAGGTGGAAATCTGTATTCTATTTTCTGGTGTTGCATCTGCACTCCAATGTTTCATCAAGTTGCAAGCTTTTATATGGACACATCCTGCTTGAGCTGAAATGCTAGCTAGTAGCTGTCATAGGTTGCTTCTGTCTGTAGGCTGAAATTGGAGAAGAATGAGGAAAACTGCCAGGCGTTTTCATTTATTCCTGCTGAAAGTAATGGGTTGTTAATCTGTGGGAGTCTTGGGTTCTAATATGGGTGTCAGTGAAGAATATGTGCTAGTGTCTGCAGGCTCCTGTCTCCTTCTCCCTAAGTGTGAGTGCTTGCCTACCCCATGCTCTGCATCCTGTCTCTTTTCTGTCTTGTCTACATGCTCTTACTTTCCACTTAGTGTGTTTTTCTGCCTGTGGAGGCTGTTCAGTTGTCCTCTGGCTTTTCTTTCTCCTTACCCAGCTGTCCTAACATCCACTGTGAACCACAGCCCCTCATGCTGTCTCCCCTCTTCTGTATTCCTTCTTCCTTTCACATTGCTTATAATTTGACCAGATTTAGAGGGGTTTCGTGGAGATGTCAAAATGTGTATTTCTGTTTTAAAGGTCTCTGTATTTCCAGATTTTGGGTCTACTCCAAAACATTGGGTTTAGAGGTGTGGGTGTTTTTTTTCAAGGGGAAAGTTACTCAGTGGATTACCAAGGTGTAACTAAAGCCTGTTTTTGGGGACATGGGAGGAATTGTTTAGACTGAAAATGTACAAAAAAGGCATCCTAAGGTAGTAGATATCGATGTAAAAAACTGTCTGAGAATTCAGCAAGATAACAAAAGACTAGTAACAACCAATGACTGTTTTATTAGTAGACAGCTACTAGTCACAGTCATGCTATGCAGCATAAAATGTAATGGACTTCTGCTTTCACATACTACATGCATTGCAGAGTTGTTTTCTGTACATATTATCATTTGGTTTACACAGTTTCCTCCTCTTGAATACTGAAATGGACAATGAAGGCAAGATATGACTGGCTGCTACAAGATAGGAGTAGCATATAGCAGTCTTTTTCCATGGGAGTCTGGCTTTGATAGGATGTTGTCTCATTATTTTTAACCTCCATCTGTACTTGTGTCTGAAGAGCATTGGGAACAATACACAATTCATATCTAGAACATACTGAAAAAGACATTCATTTCATATGACAGCAGACTTCTGTGTATCTGTTAGAATAATATATTGTAGTACTTTTTGGAGCTTATTTGATCAGTCCTTCCAGTGTTTTGTTCCAGTTCAATAGGCAAAGAGGTTTCAGCAGGTTTGTGACTTGGCATTTTGCTTAGGGGACTACAACTGTAGTGAGAAGAACCTCTGAAAATGCCGATGTGTTGTTACACATGCTTTTTTCTGTATTTCTTCTTTGATAACATACTACACATTCAAGTAGAAACAGCAAGTAGAAATTTCACAAATAGAAAAAGTACTTGGTTAAAAGTTCAACCCACTCCTGTCAGCCTGAATTGCAGACTGAGGAGGTAGGTGCAGCTGATGTGATCCATGTAGTCCCTCCAGCAAAGCAGCCCACAGTTGGAAGGGGTAGCAAATCCTTTCTTGCAAGGATGTGAGGCACTGTGTGCTTCCTTAATGCTAGACCATAATTTTTTTTTTACTTAATGAAAATTAGAATAAGGACCATTTGTTAAATCTAGAAGAGACTGTCATGAAGTTGGAATTGATTGTAAGGAAGGTAATTCAGCTAAGCCTACGTAATAGCACTTTGGAACGATTTGATGCTTTTTCTGTTCTTCTTGTAGCTTATGTATTCCCTTGAAATTTGTTAAGAAACTTCCTCCTAGAAATTTGTCAGAGCTGAACGGTGGCCTATATTCCTTTATTGCATTGTGTCCGCTAAGATGAGAGTGGAAGCTGACAGATTCTGTGCATTTATAGGTATGCAGCACAAAAATCAACTACTTGAGATTACAAGTGATGATCATTCCGCAGAATATATCTTGTGGTAAGAAGATAGGAAGTCTGTGGTCAGTGTAGTCTTACCTAGGATGTATAGTTTTCACTGCATTAAATTTTGTCATGCAGGGTTGTAGGAAAGCAAAGTTATTTGGTCGTAGTAAATTATTTTAGGTGGGTGAACTGAAAAATAGCAAAGTATAGATTTGGGGACTGCATTTCTAAGGAGGAAATTTCTGCATATTTATTGCTGCAAAACCAACAGAATGCTGAATTCCTGTCTCTGTGCTAGAACTGTGAGCAGCATTCTGCACACAAGAAGTCCTGCTGTGTGGGAACTGGATGAGAAGCATAAAGGACATTGTGCTCTGAGACCAAATTTTAAAAATTGCCATAGAAGATGTATATATGGAAACACAAGTTGCTGGAAGGGAGGCAGAACTTACGTACTTTGTGCAGGCAATAAAACACATCTGCATATGTTTGTTCAGAGGGAAAAACCCTATGAATGTTTCCTCCCTAAAGTTGCCTTTCCAGGAGAGCTCAGACACTGTTCATGTGAGGAAGTTGCCACTCTGTCAGAGAGCACCATTGTGATGCAGAATGTGACAAGCACAGAACTTTACAGATATGGTGTTTGGCTCTGAAGCAAAACAAATTATTTGTTTTCATGGGAAATGGTGAGCACTGGTACGTTGTAGCCCCAGAGGTCACCTCAACTACTGTATGCTGAGCAAAGCAGACTTTCTTAGCTATACTTTTTAGAAAAGCGATGGGAATATCACAGCCTTTGCATATACTGTGGAATCTGAGGGGGTATCAGCAGCTGTTGTACATTCCAATGAGTATAAGCAGTATGAGATTGACTTCTACTGCTGAGAAAGGCTTCCAGGTCATTGAAACACCAGACAATTAGAATATCATGGGTGATTCTTCTATCTGGAGCTGCAGTGGAGATACGTGATTTTTCACAAAGTAAGCACAAGATGATAGTCAGGAATTGCAAGACTTAATTGATTGTGGTAGGAAGATCTGAGAACCGTAACTGATGTTCAAGCTTAATGCACTTGCCACGTCTGAAAATACCATCTCTGCTAGTGCTGCTGGTGAGAAGCTCTTCCTGCATGAGGCCTGGGAGTCGACAGTAATGGTTCTTTTGTTGATTTTGACATACAGCTGTGAAATCTTACTTTATGGGCATGCAGGAATAGCCTTTTTCAAAACACTTCAAGTCAAGGCTGATCTTAAAGTCACAAAGCTTTTTTAATGGAGTGTCAGGCTTGAGCTGATGCTGTAAACTGTGCATGGAGCAAAGCACTAAATTTACTGATGCTACTCAGGTTTTGGGTAAGAGTTGGCTGCAGTCCATCTGGCTTGGCTTGCTTGTGGAGTGAGTGTACTTCAGAACCTAGCTCATCTGCGAACCGCAAAAAAATCCTTGACCAACACAAGCAATAAGGCAGCTTGCCAGAAGCTCATAATAGATCAGAACATCCCCCTTTTTGGAGGAGAAGTCTGTGATGGTTATTCAAGCAAATACAATGCATTTCCTTTAGGTATGCAAATATAGTTACTAGCCCTTGACAGGGAAGTGCTGAGTATTGGTACTTTTACTGGCTCAGGTCATGAATTTATGTACAAGTCACATAAATTATAATCTTGGATGTTTTTAATTATTGAAGTATGTCACCAGTTCCTTTGCCCTGTTTTTTACTGCTAGAATTTGCTGTAACGGAATGTGCAAACACAGGTGGCAGAAGAATGAGGAACAGACTCATTCAAACACATATGGTGTTTTGTCCGAAGTGTTTTAAAAAAAGCACTATAACCTTATTTGCTGCTGTGACTCCTCTAAACTCTTTGGGGAAATGAATTAAAAGTGCTGCCATCTGTTTTTCATACATATTTAATACTGAGGGTAAAAAAAGAATGCCAGCAGTTTTGAAGCAGTATTACCTAATTTTGTTTTTAAAGATATGTGCTAAGGATACAGGGAAGTGCTAGTATATTGGTCTCACTTTTGTGAGTTGCTGCAATACTTTTTCAACAATATTTTAGTCTTTTTATCTCAAAAGAAAACAACTCTGTGTGAAATCTATGGGTGATAATCACTGGATGGAGATGGCATTCTCTGGGAGAGTTACTTTGTTGTAGAAGTAACATCAGGCACAGCAGCACCTCGGTTTTCACTAAGCTCCAGTAGCAGCTGCACTGACAGCTTCAAAGATGAAGCCAGGCCTGTCTCAAGCTGATGCTGATAGATTCCATGGACTCTTTTTCATTCTCTTGAATGTGAATTCCTGGGTTTTGTCTTTGTCCTCCGACCAAAAAGTTGCCCAAAAGAGGAGGTATATTTGTTGTTTGTTCTGAAAGGGGATGGATGTTTCTGGGAAAAAAACCCACACCAAGCACCATCAGTTCATATTTCATTTTGTTTTTTTAAAGTACACTGTGGAGGAACAGCTTTCCTATTTCAGACAACTTTTTATTTTTTTAAAACACCATCCCCATCTCCCCCCCCCCCCTTTTTTTTTTTTAAGCAACGAAGCAGTATTTTCGCAAAGACAGGCACTCTCCAGTATGAGTCCTAATAGAAGAGCACACAGGGTAATTCTCTTACTTTCACCAGTTACGTTTGGTTTCTCACAGTATAAATTGATAGTGGAACTTCTTATTTTTGCAGTGTAAGATTAGTGCAATTAAGATGATTTTGTTCTCTGTGCTATATTATTTACTGTATTTCACTTGGTCTAATGGAGAAGACAGAAATCTCACCCTGCAGGTGATGTTTTGTAGTTCTTGTAGTATATGGCAGATGTTGAATACTGAGACTGTAAAAAGGGAGAATTGGACATTAGAGAAGATAAATAAGCGTGGGGGAGGGGACTGAAGAGGAAAGACAGTATTTGCAGAGACTTCAGGGTGAGCTGCTTTCAATGTACTGTTTAAGCCTTAATGACCCATATACAGATTTTAGCAACAAAGTAATGGCCAACCAGAGGAATTCAAGGCCTCAGGTGATAATCTGAACAGCCAAAGCTGACAGAGGTCATAAATACTACTACAGTTTGATACAGCTCTGCTAAGAGGCAATTTTCATGTTCACAGTCTCTCTTCATGTGTGGTTATTTGACAAGGTTTGAGGGAAGAGGTGGCAAAAGCTCAGTTACTGCAGGTGAACTTTTCTTGGGGTTCCCCCAGGTTAAAAGTTCTTGTTTCTGGCAGAAGGTACTTTTCAGAACAGTTGTCATTATTTGTTGGTGTTCCAGTAGCAATTTTTTATTGTTGTCCTTTAAGAAACGCAACATATCCATACCTCAGCCTGACGGAGCACCCTCAAAAGGACAGCAAGGGGTAATAGTGCTGTGGAAGCTCTCTAGCTTCCATTTTGCACAGCAGTGGAGTGAGACAGACATTTGGTGTTTCATTATTTTCTTTGACAAAAGAAGGGTGACAGAAGAAAGTTCCACATTATTCGGTACAGAAATATGCCACTCATTTGCATGTCTTTGTATCTATTACTTACTTTGCTGGGGTGACTGATAGTCCTGCTCAGGTGTGTGCATGAGGTGGCATGCCACCAATGACAGAATGGCATTAGTAACAACACATGGCTTGTCAGCATATATTGCTAAAATATGCCATGTCTTGTGGAACATGAAATATGAAATACAGTGTGAACATTAAAAATGTATTATGGTGTAAAAGAAATGTAGAGAAGGAGATCACCTGGAAGTTCACTAAGTCTTTGTCAGTAATCTGAAAACATGAGCTAGTGCCTTTAAAAAAAAAAACACAAAAAACAGGTGAGAAAATACCATGTGTTTATTCTCATGAGCTAATACAAATGATTCCATCAAACCTGTGCTGTCTTTTGAGAGAAACGGGAATTACTGCTTAAAACACTGCTTTTAGGATAGTTGTTGCACTTCGTTTAGAAAGCAGCTCTGTTGTGTTGGATAGGAAAGATGATGTTTTGAAAAGACATGCTTGACCTTTGTTTGAGACAAAATATCTTTGGTGTCTGACCAGATGTTAGTGATTGATCCACTTAGGGGAGGCTGTGTAAGGAAAGAATCTCTATCTGTAGCTCATTTTTGCCTCGAAGTGAGGTTGAGTTTGATGAGCAAGGTGGAGAAAACAGCACTGAATGGGAAGGCATGATCTTCAAGCACACTCAATGTGTAGAACTCATGAACATAGAAGATACTCAAGTTGGGTTATGAAACTCAGATGTCAAAAAAATCATCCAGGTCACTAAAAAAAAAAGCCAATCAATGTAATTTTGATCCTTTTTAAGATAACGTGTATGTTTTGCTTTTCAGCTTCTCTTTTGAAAGGATTGAAACATGCTAACATTGTGCTGCTTCATGACATCATTCACACCAAGGAGACCCTGACACTTGTGTTTGAATATGTGGTGAGTAAAGTAACTAATTTCTGGTTACGGTCCAGGGTGCATTGAAGTTGATAGAAAAGCTCTGCTATTGAGGTCTATGGATCAGGCCAAAATAACCCTTTTTTTTCCTTCAGGAGAGTGGATGCTATAAGAGATGATGCTTTTTTTTTTTGTAGTGGAATAGGCTAAAAGTGAAAGGCTGGGCTAGACCAGGTTCAGAGGTGAAGTGGCTACTAGGGCTCTTGAAGGACCTTATACTGGTTAGTTGGCTTTTCAAACTGGTTCTTTATTCTGCTTCCTTGTTACAATTTAATAGAGCTTTTTCTTTATTGTTGTGATAGGTTAACTTTAAAATAGGTGAAGATAATGTAGATAAGGAGGAGGAGAGGACTGAAATGTTTAACAGGTAATAAAGCGTGTAGCAAGTTTAAATGGCTTCTGTTATGCCTGGCTTGCGCATAGTGTCTTTTTATAAGTAATGTCAGTAAAAAAGAAGTCTGGCACATGCAATTTAGAATTTTTTATTATTATTTTTTTTGCTATGACTAGTTTTTTATGTACTAATTAAAACTTCAATTTACATAGTACACAGTGTAATGATCTAATTGTGTTCAGTGTTACTTTCCAAAGTCTTGGGCTTGGCCTCCTAATTAATCTTTTTAGTTTATCTAAGACAAACATATGGCATTTTTGTAGAACTACTTCAGCATTTAGCTGTGGAATTATCCAATGTACTATTATAATTAACATCCTAATTTTCACAGATGGGTCCAAGAACATGCAGTTTAAAAGAAACAAATTTGTTTAGAGAAGGTTAGGTTTTCAGTATAGTATCTGTTATTGTGTTGTAATCAGGAAGACACTGCATTTATAAAGTACAGTGATTACTAGTTTTACTCTTAGTACATCCCTACTTAAGACAGATGGAATTGTTTTGGTGTTTCTTGGGAGTATACCTTAATTTTTACATGATAGTGCATACGACATCTTGTCTGGAAAAGTCATTCACCTTGTCTATTTACTTGAAAATGCTACAGTGTAATAATGTGGGTGTTCGGCTACAGGAGCCTACAGGATGGTTGCATGAAGTACATAGTTTTTTACCTCAGGTATAGAAATATTATTGAAAAATTAATTCCTTTTCTTAAAACTGGTGATTCTTCTGCTCCTGACTTATACACTGAATTAGCATGGGAAGAGCCTTGATATTTATTTTTATGTAGTGGTCAGTTTAGACTTATTTATGAGCACATCTTGCAGTCCCTTTTATCAGCAGCTATTTTTAGCTGTATTCATCAGAACTGGTTGAGATATGAGATCTGCAGATTATTTCTCCCTATAATAGATGTTTTTGCCTATTATACTAATGTTCGATTTCTGGATTTTAGGTCCAGTAGTGGTGTTTACAGCCTGGCTCCCAGCCACATGTTATATCATGTTGCTGTCTGTGATAAGGATGACCACAAGACTATAAGCTTCCTGCAGTGGCTGGTTCTTGTGGATTCACTTAGTTTGTTTTTCAACAGGGTGCTGTTGGGATCAACCCTGCTGGTGGCTGCACTTTTTAATTCCCACATTGTTTGGTAGCTATTGAAACTGTTTCAGGATCTCATTTAGCAATGGTTTCTAGCCACTGATCCAAGTATAGTATTTGAGTATTTTGGCTGGTGGCCAGAGTCAAGGTGGTGTTCAGGAAGAAGGGGAGGAATGCATTGTTCTCTCCGGCCAGCCTGAGGACTGTATTGTAATGATGTAAGTTGCCCCTGTGCCTTGAGACAACAGAATTGCTTAATAAAAGTCTGTTTTTATTGTTAGGTAATGTAAAAATTAGGCTGATCAAATAGCTAAAGCCATCTGACAATGCTGTCTTACTGCTGGAGAATGCTCACGTAACCTGAATTGAGTTCTTGTGGGTCTGCATCATACAGGTTTTAATTGCATGATTGCAATGACCTTTTTTGTTCCTTGTGTCAAAGAGCTCTCACTCAGTGCATAATACGAATGTGCAGAGGGAAAAACTACAGTTGCCCATTCCTATCCACAGATTGTGGCTGGTTGACTATGCAGTCCAGCTGTGTAATTGGTGTTACTGAGCTCTGTGTCTGTAATGTCTATTTTGGTTTGTTGTTTTTTGTTGGGTTTGGGTTTATTTTTTTTTTTGGTAACACCTGTACATGGTTATGCCATTAATGAGTGATTTGTACTGAAATCAGTAGAAATATTAGTGTGATTAAAATTACACTGTAACATACTTTTTTTAATGACTGAGGCCTAACAAACCTAGAAGGGGTTGGATTTGATTGACTTCATAAAGTAACATCATGAAACTGATAACACTGTTGCCATTAATCACTATTGGCCATTTCAAACATAGTAAAAACCATCTGAGTGAGATGTCATGATTATATTAGGGATCAACAGTTAGTGATCCAAGAGTTCTCAGAAAATGGAAACTTTGGGTCTCTAGGTCGGTGACGATCCATTGGGAAATTAATGCTGATGAAACATCTGAGGTTATCAGAGGTGTTCTGTTTCAGCGTTGACCATGAAAGAGTAGAATGAAATTTAATTTCATGTAGCACCTTTCATTGCAAAATGCATTGCAGTTATAAGATAAAAGCTGAAAGCAGAATAGCCTCTGAAAGGAAACAGGGCAGTGATTAAATTCTCTGGGTACCTCAAATTAGAATTTTCTTTTTATATGGAAGTCTGTTAGATGAAAACATGACAGAGCTTTTTAACTTTAACCTTGCTGGTCCCTAGAAGCAAGAAAAGTCAATCTTTAAAAATTCTATCTGACAGTTGAAGAGCAGAAGTTCATTTTCCATAAACATTTTGGTGGTGAATGTGAAGCTGTACATTTCTGTGGAAGAAAAGGGGGACTTGCTTCTTTTGAATGAAAGAACTTAATTGAAAATATTTTAGTATATACAGTAGCTTGTTAGTAGGACATAATTTCTTTGTATGCTTTGGTAACTTACATCAGCTGTGATTATTGTTGGTCATTCAAGCGTACCAAAAAGGGAGCTGAGAGCTCGGTTTTGTCACTGGATGACTGAGAGCCATTGCTCATTACCTGAGGAATTTTAAAGATGAACTGCTTGGAATCATGTTTATAAAACCTGAAGGGCTGATAGTCTTTCATGTATGAATGGTAGAGGAAATGGTTTCTGTGTAGTTACCTGGGATGTGTGAAACAAGATCTGAAACAAAATGTGAAATTTTGACACATTTTGCATATGGTATCTGAGACTGCAATGACTTCCAGAAGAAGAAGGTCAGTTCAGCTTTACAGTTCAATAGACGAGTATGACTGTTCACATCAGTTTTGTTCCTCTCCTCTCTAGGCTCTGTTAAGATATTAGTTTATGTGACCTTGTGGGTGTGCCAGCTGTAGTGCAAGTGTCACTGATATAGCCAATTTTGCCAAAGGAAGTGATGAATTTTACAGGTGAGATCTTTGAAGATGGGTTCACATCTGTTTGTCCTAAAACTATCATTAGCTGCTACCATTTGTTCCTTCACTTATTTAAAAGGAACATGACTGTATTTTGAAACACTTAATTGCTGAAAGGCAGTCCTAACCAATACATATTACTACAGGCTTTGTAGAATGCTAATGAAGTTTTTAGTATTATGCAAAATTACTTAAGTATGTTGTTATCAATAAATGAACCAGTAACTTGTCCTATTCCTGGCACATAAAAGTGAGCTTGTAAAGCCATACTTTAAATTATGCTTTCACTATTTATGAAATAGATTTGAAACAAGAACAGATACATTTATAGTTGGAGGTATGAGTCATGAGTAATACTAATTCTGCCTCAACAGTGAAAAAGCTCTAGACTAATAGTGTAATTTAAACCCAAGCATTTTCAATTACTTTGACTATTTTAATTTTTGTGTATGTTTTTTCTTCTTTAAAATTACTTTCCATTAAAGAAGAAAGTTTTAATTCTCATTGCTTCATTACAACAGCTAAAAAATACAATGAATTGGCTTAATAAAGTTTTATTAGTTATATTTTCCTCCCATTTCCTGTAAGAAAAAAATAGGTGTGAGGTTCTAATTTTTATGCTCATTGCAAATTGAGATATATACTGTTTATTGGAAGTAAGAGTTACAGAGCGTGAGATTTTGCGTTTGTCATGGGACATCTTAGAAAAGTATTACACAAGGAAATGGTCAATGCTCATTATCTAAAAGGATCAACAATTTCTGCATTGAAAATTTTGAATTTTTTAGAACTTTTGATAATTTGGATTAAGCACTTTACTGGTTTTCTGGTTTTATTTATTTTATTAGGGAGTGTGTATTGACACTAAGGGTAGGATGTCATTGCTCATTTGTGAAAACAAACAAAATAATCCACATTGTTTTAGTGGATGAGAGAACAGGGGAAATCAGTGGAGTCCTAGAGCTGCTTTTGAGCTTTGATCCCTAGGACTGTTCAGCAATGCTTACTACCTAGAGGAAGTTAGGGAAGCTGGGCACAAGAAGGAAGAAGGGGTCTTTTTCATCCTTGATTGAGAGTGAAACTTATTTGGAGGCTGCATTACCTTATTTTGGTGTGAATGTGAGACGATAGGTAATTTTCTGCCCACTTGATGTCCAGGAGTTTGGCCAGCCATGGTAAGCAAACAAAGCTCTGAAGCAAGCCAGATGCCTCTTGGCAGACAATGCTGCTTGCCATGAACATGCTTGTCTACCCTGGGAAGGAGCGGAGCTGCTGAGGTCTCCCAGCATGGGAGCAGTTGAATTTAGTAGTTTCCATTTGCCTTGACCAGAAAAGGAGCCATTCCCCTATTGGTTTAACCCCTGCTTTGGGCTCCAGGCTTGCCCCAAGTTGGGCTACTTAAATTGAAGTCAAAAAGACAACAGAACAAGTCTGAGAGGAAGCAGAGCGAAAGAAAATCCCCGTGCTGCTGAGAAGAGGCTGTAAGGGAATACTGCTCTTGGGAATGCCTTGTTTTTCAAGTTTTAATGAGCAGATCAGTGACAGGAGCTGCTGCTGTCCAAGTATAGGTTGCCGATGCAAACAAAGTCAGCTTTGGGAGGTAAGGACTGAGAAGGGATTTCAGAAGGAAATTGCTTGGTGCTTTGCTGAAAGGTAAGGACTGTGTGCCAGACATGGGAATCAGCAGGAAAGGAGGAATGAGAAATTGTATTTAAATTGTCGTGGTTTAACCCCAGCTGGTAACTAAGTACCACACAGCCACTCACTCAGTCCCCCCTCACCCAGAGGTATGAGGAGAAGAATTGGAAAGGAGTGTAGAACTCGAGGGTTGAGATAAGAACCATTTAGTAAGTAAAGCAAGAGCCATGCATGCAAGCAAAGTAAAGCAAAAAATTCATTCGCTATTTTCCATCAAGAGGCAGGTGTTCCGCCATACCCAGGAAAGCCGGGCTCCATCATGTGTAACAGTTACTTGGGAAGGCAAACACCATAATGCCAAATGTCCCCCCCTTTCCTTCTTCTTCCTCCAGCTTATATACTCAACGTGATGTCATATGGTATGGAATATCTCTTTGGCTAGTTCGGGTCAGTTGTCCTGGCTGTGTCCCTTCTCCATTCCCTGCGCCCTTCCAGCCCTCTGGCTGGCAGGGCCCAAGAAACTGAGAGGTCCCTGACTTGGTATAAACATCACCCAGCAACAACCAAAACCATTAGTGCACTATCAACATTGTTCTTACACCGAATCTAAAACACACCACTGCACCAGCCACTAAGAAGAAAATATCCCAGCTGAAACTAGGACAAAATACAAATAAAAATACTCCTGCTAGGCTAAGAAGTTTACACAGGTCTGGTGGGAGGAAGAAAGATGTTACTCATCATCCTGACTTTGCAAGATCTCAATCAAAGGTTGTGTAGACTTCATACAGAGGGTACGTACTGATGAAGAGATGTGTGAATAAAATTAATCAGGATTTACACCCAACAGATAGGCTGTGTGTATCTGAATTTTTATTCTTTGTACAATTTACTGATGTTTTTTCTAACCTTACAAAATATTGGTTGGATTTGCACTGTGCTTTGCACCATTTAATAATTTGCATCTATTATTTATTCTTCTTTTTATTAACTACTGGTAAGTGTGTTCAGTGTAAGTACTGTAAAAAACCACAACAAAATTAAAGCATAAAAAATCCAGAGCTGAGCTGACAGATGGAACACTGGAAATCGCATAAGATGTTCTATCTACTGATAGATCTCAATTATTTTTTCCTAAATTACAGATAAAAATTCCAAATGTCATTGTAGTGCATCAAAAACATATACATGTAGTAAGATGCCTATGCCAGTGATAATGCTTTACTCAATACAAGTAAGGCCACCATCGAAAATAGTAAATGTGTCCACATAAGGAAAACCTGAATCAGGTGGAGACCTGAGGGGGAAAGAAACAAGAAAGAACAAACATCTAGATAAAGGCTTCCGAGGAAAAGTCAAATGTACAGTAGGGCTGGTTAGAGTTGGGGGGAAAAAGGATGAGATGGTTACAAACCTTTAAATATCTAATATAGAAAGACAGTGACTTGTTTCTGTGTCAATGGTAAAGAGGGTAAGAAAATCTGAAATTGCACTAAGGAAGAGAAAGATTAAATTATATGAATACCTCTTTAATGGTAACAATAGTAAAGCACTGAAGAAGATAACTACAGGGTGATGGTTTCTCTAATACTGGCTGTCTTTAAGAACAGTTTAGACATTCATCAGAACATCAGAATGACATGTCATTGATAGTAGATATAGGTAAGTTGATTGTTTTTTCTTTGAGAACCTTTCTATGTGTGTCTTTCTGCATCTTATTTTTTTATCAGTTAAATATGAATACTTGTAGTCTTTCAGTGAAGTTAATACACTGCTACTTTCCTGTATCAGGAGTTGAAGAAAAAAAAAAGTTGATTTATTTACTACTTCAAACAAAACTAAAGAAAAATGCTTCTAATTTTAGTATTTGTTAGATTTTTTTGTTGTTGTGTTTTGGGGTTTTTTTTTTAGTAATTATGTTGTAGATTTCTGGACAGCTCTACCATCAGTAATATTCTGGTGGCACACCACACATTCCTTATCTTTTAATTTCAGTAATAAACTGGCATTGTCCAAGTCCCTCTAAGGTGAAACCTGACAGTATCTCAACTTGCACTAGAGACTTGTCTAATCTAAACTTTTTTTTTTCTCAGACCCTTTAATAATGTGGGTTGTAGCTGCTGCTTAATTCCTCTCAAAATGAGAAGCGCTGATTTATTCAGTGCAGACTGAAACAACCAACCAACCAACCACCAACCCAAAACCTGGCTGTTTGGAGAGTGATTATTGCCTTAATTCTAAATCTAGAAATAGATTTTTCATTCCGGAACTAGCAGTATGCAGCTTTGTGCTAAAAAAACAGAAACTTTGGGTGAGCAATTCTGGCAAAATAATAACACTAAAAATCCTGGAGGCAGAATGAAGAGATCAGTAATTGCAGATGTCATTATAATATGTTTATAGTTTTATGATATAAAAATAATTAAGGAATGGTGAATAAGAGGAATCAAGCTTGAGTAATAAATAGTCAACACTTGAAAGTTAAAAAGGCCTATTCATTTTTTGTTTTTTTTACTACTTTGAGTAAAGAGGATATAATCCATGGAAGCATCATTTTTCTTTTGTGTGCCTTGCAGCCTGAAGTGCAATTTTCCCTATAAAATTTTTATTAATCTTTCAATCATGCATGGGCAGTTAAGATTAGGAGGCAAGGCAGAGAGCAGTCACTCAGCCAGTGTGAAGAGAGGTCTACCATAGGATGCTGAAGCTTTTAGAGAAAGTGTTTGCACTTCTCTTTTCCTGCCCTGAAGATTTTTTTTTTTCTAGCCCAGCACACCACCATAGCAAAGGCTCTTGTGCCAACTCAGCTTGTGTAGGTATGTCTACATTATCCACAGCCGATACTGTGCCAGTAGTAGTGTGGATACTTGGCATAGTGTGGCTGTATGTGGATTGTCATCCTCCCTGCAATGTGTGTGCTCTGTTTAAGTGGTCCTGGAGTGAGTATTGTCACCATGAGCTTAGTGGTATCTGCCATGGTCCAACAAGAAACTTTTTGTAACTTCAGATTGATTTTTATTTTTTTTTTTTTAAATATGTGGATATAGCGGGTGTAATGGTCAGTGCTGTGGAAACCTAATGACTTACCAAGTTAAAGAGAAAGTGACCATGCACATGTACTGCAACTTGCTCAGCTTATAAGAATTGTCCCAACCCTTTGTTGACTTTGGGAACTGTAAGTCCATCACAGTTTACACAAGTTGATGATCTGCTAGGTTTTCATCATACTAAACAGAAATTCCTACAGATTTTTGAGATGTCATTTTTTTGTTAAAATAATCCCATGAAATTAAGTGTTTATTGTCTCTTTAACCTGATTTACTAAGAAAACAAGGCTGATACAGTTAGTAAGGTGGACAGAGAATAAGGAAAAGGATAATCTGGCTTCTTTAGAAAACTGGATTTTGTTGAAGTCCTCTTAGTTCATTCAGCAGTTCTTTCCACAGCAGTGTGTGTTTCACTTGTCAAGAATCAGGGACCAGATGAATGAACAGAGATGTGCAATGAACAGAGACTTTGTATCAATAAATACGTATTTTCTACTAACAACCAAAAATCAGGCAACTGTGCATTCCTTTTTCTTTCTGGGATTTTCAGGTAGGTTTGTGTATGTATTATGTACTCCCACCACCAAACCTCCTTTTCTATATATTATTGTTAATGTGATTTGAAGTATATTTATCTTTGTTGACAGTATGAGAGAAATCCAAGGCACTAGAAACATCTGTTAGCAAAATTGTTTTCATTAAAGGTGTCTTGTGGGGCGTTTTTTTTCTTTCTTGAATCCCTAATATATATATTTCCCCTGCTGCTCAGCCCAGCTGGTGCTCTTGCCTTCTGCTGTTTTCCTGGAAGTTGCTTAGGTATCACCCAGAAATAGCTTGTAGGATATTTTGTTACCATAGCTAACACTGCATTTTCTCACAGGGGGGAAAAGATTGCATTATACAAAGCCATAGAAACACTTGAAAATGAGAATCTATGAGACTTGAAAATACCAGCAACATGAAATTAGTTTAAACCGTGGTGCAGTAATCTGCAGAGCACTTAGGTTGGAGGATACATGCCATTTAAATAGAATTAAATTTTCTTTGTTCTCCTGTCACTTCAAAGTACTCCTACTGCCTATGCTTTTATTGGTAAATTATATTATCAGTTTAAGAATTTGTTGGTGAAAAAAAGGGAAAGTATTTTAGTCAGTAAAACTGCTAGAGCATAAATAATGTGTGCTCTCCTTTGAACAGAGAGGAATGGCTCGCAACAGCCTCGTTGGAGCAGCACAATCTGTCTGCTGCATGATGGCATCGCTGGCAGCCAAATACTCCCATTTTTGTTTTAATGGAAGGGTTCTTTCACATTGCTGGTTTTACATGATGGGAATGCGGTTGGAAATGCTTCCTGTTCCATTCACAAGCCCCAGGCTCTCCATGCATTTCAGCTTCAAAAATGACAGCTGAAACCAATTAGGCAGAATTATGGGACAGCTAAGTCACATGGAGATTTATCATGACCGAGGAAGAGGAGGGAAAGAGAATGTATTGCATGGAAAGTAGAAGTGACTAATTTAATTAGAAGAGAATGACAGTCACATTATTATTATGGAAAAGGGCTGGCAAAGTGAGCTCATTTCATGTCACTGGCCATGGCTTTGAAAGGAGGTGTCCTGCCCTTTGTCTGAATATGTTTTATGTTTGGTAGCAGTCTTCAATTTATGAGCAAGATAGCTGAGCAAAATAGTTGATGTTAAAGCAAAGCACTGAGCATATCTGAGGACAGTCATAACTTGTGGTTTACTCATCTATTCATAATTAGAGCTCCTTCAAGAGGAGAAGGGAGGAGTCTGAACCATCAACGTTTGCCTCTTTTTTTTTTTTCTGTTTGCATGCTTCCTTTCTTCCAGAAGTAGGATGCAATGTATATAAACCTTGCTTCAGCTGTATAAATACCAGGCTGGATTCTTTTCCCTTCAGCAGATGCTTATACACAGTATACTCGCAAACATAAACATGCACGTGTCTATAACACAAACCAGAGTCTTGCTGAGTAGAGATGACCTTCATACACTTATAAACTGCCACGGGTATAAAGCAAAACCCAGTTCATTTCTTTGTGTGAGCCTGGAGACAGTATTTCATAAGGTAAATGAAACTTCTTGTGCTATTGTCACGGTGGTTGGTGGTGTGGGGGAGAAGTGAGTGAAAAACTTGACAGAATGAGTCTGAGCAAGCATGCATTTTCCTTTTTTTCTTTTTTTTTTTCATATGGGGTGTTTTCTTGTTTTTTGTCCCAGGCTTCAGTTTGCATAACCCTTGTAAAACTGTCGGTTTTTAGACTCTGAGCAGTTAGGTTGGATACGTAACTTAATATCTCCCTTATTTTCATGTAACCGTATGAGTTGTGATACTTGTCTCCATCATAGGGAGGAGAATATTTGAAATTAATTGAAACTTGGGTCAAAAGTAGGCATTGGCTGGTGTGCTTCTACGTATAGTTTGAAAACAGAGGAATGGTTGGACTAGCGTAGCTGAGCATGAGTTTTCTATTCCCTGTCCTAGGAGACATTGTGCCGTCTCTGATTTAACCAGAAATCATGCCATCTGCCCCAGAAAGGGTCGGGGGGTTCCTAGTGCAAGTGTAGTTACTTGAGTTGTGCACTGAGGAAAGGGGTTGTGATTTAACTTGGTGAGAGAAGGTAGCACAAAGGCTTGATAGAGCCTTCTCAAGGATGTGTAGCTGTGTGTGCCAGAATCCTGAAGTCAAGTCACATTCCTGGAGCAGTGATCTTCCGGCACGATTTAGTAAAATACAAAATATTTGAAGAAATAAGATGACAAAATCCACCTCAGGTTGCCTATACTTATTTTTAATTTCAGCCAAAATGGCCAGGATATCTTAAACCTGTAGTGGAGAACCCTTACTCTAAATACTCAAGCCTTACAGCATGGGCTTGGAGTTTGGAAGATGGGTACCCTTTGTGCTGCGGGTGGTGCTGAGCTATTATTTCCAAAATTGCCCCAAATGTGGTCAAGTGGTAAGCTTCAGAAAAATTGTGATTTGTACTTAAAAACTATGTATTTAAGATTCCCCCTGTCCTCTCAAAGACTTGCTTTAATCTTGCACTTAAGATATCATAGATGGCATCCCCGGAGGAAATGAGGTTGTTCTCAGGGAAGCGAGGTTGTTTCTCCAGGAGTCAATAGGGGGAGGAGAGATCAAATTGCTTACTTAAAGCAAAAGAGATTTTGCACAAACCAGGTATCTGCTGGGGTTCCTGCCTCATTCAGAGTATCTTTTCAAGGTAAGACAGGTAATACTACTGTAGAGAACTGGGTTCCATCCCTGCTGTGTTGGGAATTGTCATCGCCATCACAAATTGCTGTCATTGCAATTCAGATACAACAGACTTCTGCTATTCAGCATAAGATTCTCAGTCTCCCTTGCAAAAGCATTATACACTCACAGCTGTAACTGAAGTCAGTCAAAACAGAGAAGGCAAAATTGTGTGAAATACTATGAAAAGTCAAAACCAAAGTGCTTTAAATGGAGTTGGCCAAATCAGTGATATTTAGAGACTTTTTTCTCTTTGCTTTGCTTCCCTACCTGATAAGAGAATAATGCCACATCTCCCCTGGATTGCTATGGAACTATTTTATGTTTGTGAAGTGTGTGAATAGCATAGCAATAAGCAGGTAAGGAATGCCAGTGAGATTAATATTTTTGCCTTCAAAGTAGTAAATGATCCAGAGACTGCAAGCTGTGTGAGAATGGGAAAAAAAAATCCAAAACATAAAAACAGCACAGCTGTTCTGTAATCAGGTAACTCCTATTCTACTGAGTGAGTATGTCTAATCCTGTGAGGGGAAAATAGAAAGTGATCACATAATGCATTTAAAAATTTATCATAACGTACGTTTATTGGGCGAACAAATAAAAGGTTGGATAAACCCCATTAATTCTGGACTTCCCTAGCTTTTGAGTTCTTCACTATGGAAACTTGATTTATTTATTGTTTTGTGTAGCTGTTATGAACAGATTAGTGCTAATAGCTTGTATATACATGTAGGTATGGGTAAACTGGTTGAGTGCTAAGAGCAGGAATTAATGGGATTTTGAATTTAAGCTAAAATAACATGTTCTGACAGCATGGCATTAGTTGTGGTGATTTATGTGTGTTGGAGATTAACAGTGTGGCTGATAGTTATTAAAAGATGCCTTGAAGCAGAATTGGTCTAGCCAGGTTTCTGTGATCAGGTTGCATGTGACAGATACTTGTCATTACTTGGAAGTCTCTGTACTGCATTCCCAGTGTATCCTGCTTCCCTGTGAGGTCTCCTTACCCTCTGAGACAGTGGAGAAAAAACTGTAAAAGGTGTGTTGGTTGGTTTGTTTCTTGTCTTTCTGCCTTGTTTCAGCATAGCTTTATGTTATTGCCAGAATATAATTGTATCTTGCATTTTCCTTTAGAGTATATATTTTATTAGATCAAGGTGTTAACCACAGTAAAGATCCTAGCATTGCGAGCATGGCATGCTGTATCTGCAGCCACTGTTCTACTTGGGAAAGCATGTTGCCTTCTACCTCGAAGTACAGTGTTAAGAAAAAGACTCCATTCATCTATATGGTACCAATTTCATGCAATGCTGTTAGAAAACTGCTTTCATCCAGTTTACTGTTTTCTTTTTTAATGTTTTCCTGAAACTTGCATTCATATTGTCTTCTTCAATGTCAGCTGAGTACACAAGCACTGGAGCAGACACTTGGCCGCCAAAAAAACAGGTTTAGAAATAGCTGTCCCTGCAGCGCTGTCAGCTTTCCTGGCTGTACTAATATTTAATTCAATGTGCATTGAGGCCTTACCTTGGGAAAAGAAAAGCAGCTGATGCTGTCTGCTTTACAGCTATCTTTTTTTTTTTTTTTTAATTGAGGAACAATGTACTATAACTTCATAAGTTGCTTTCCCAGTTAGTGCCATAGTGTTTAGGGGCTTTTGTGAGGACTCCAACTTAGTTTTATGAGGGCAAATTCTTGAAAGATTTGAACAGAAAAGACTTTCCATTTCTATTTACTGGCTGAGTGAAGGTTGGTAGAGGTTTCTCTGTGTCTGTAGCATGTGTGTGGGGAAAAAAATAGATGACAAGACTGCTGCACAATTGACTCTGTAAAGGCTTCCAAGATTATGTAGAAATTGCTGTTTACATTGAATTTTGGGTAGATACGAGCAATTGGTTTTTGAAGGAGAGAACCACTGATGCAGAAGGTTATAGCAGGCTACCAGTTGTCCAGGTCCTTGGGGTAGGAAGAAGCAGCGAATGATGCATAACACAAACAGGGTCATCATTGATGTTCATGTATGGAGGAAACACATCTAAATAATAACTGAAATGTAAGTGGAAGAAAATGGGTTTATCCTCAAAATTCATTACAAGTATATTTGAAATAAAAAGATGACTTATTGCTGTTCCTAGTGATGTAACTCTGAAGAGGATGTTCTTAGAAAGTTTTTGGTGAATAGAAAGGTGCAGCTATTGGGCAGCTGAGGTGCTGGAGCTTCAGGGATTGGACCTTCAGAAGTAGCATTGGCTTTGTCTTTGTCTGGTCTAGTTTCTGTGGGGTGACCAGTTGCAAGTCGTAGAAATCAATAGAAGGTGAAAGAGGCACTAAGCTTTCCACCTACCAGGTTATCTGTCGCCCACAAAAGCTTGATGACTGAACTATGGGGTAATGGTAATTCTCCTTCAGCCAGCCCATGCAAGGGAGCGGGCCATGCCGGGGGCCATGATGGGTGCATCAGAGGATGGGACAGCACTGCCCAGGCTTTCTAAAGCAACATTTCAGCCTTTTCTTTAAAGTTCTCCCAGGCACTGCGGGTGCTATCACTGTTCAAAGATTTGTATTTAAGTTGGTACTTCTCTTCAATAAGCAACAACAGGGAGAGTCCCCAAACTTAATTTGACACCAGCCATCACCTGTAGTAAAGGTGTTTCCCTTCATATTTTGCCAGAAGCAGGCTCTTGTAGTGGGGTTAGTACTCAAAACCTGTTCCCTTTTCCAAACAAATGACAAGGTTAGCAGATGACTTTGTTCAAGTATGTTTCCTTGACGTTGATAACAGTAAAACAAGACAGAACTGGGTAATGCTGTGATGCATACTGAAGGATGACTGGTCCATTTTTGGCATGGTTTTATTGGTACAGTCCAGAAAACTAGCTGGGAGATTGGGAGTTTATACCTGAAGTGACTAGAGATTTTACAGAAACTAGGAATAAGTCTTTAAACAGAAGATAGACCTTATGCAAAATGCACTTCACTGACAGTAATTGTTCATGGTAGAGGTGTATTTTTTAATTTTCTTTGTAAATGCATTCATTAATGTGTTAACTATAAATTAAAGTTTTGCTTGTTGTAGCTTGTGTTTTGGAAGCTCTGTTGTGTTGTATTTAGTGTGGCTTGCCCCGTCTGTGTGTGCCCTCTGCCCCCCTGATACCCACACTGCTCATTTTGGAGCTCAAGCAATTTCCTGCAGTTCGGACGCTCGCTCTTTTGAAGCCATGTAAGAATTCATGAAAAAAAGTTGTGTTAGCACACAACCTAATCAACCAGTGTATCTTGTGTTGTTGAAATACTAATTTTACAGTGTGTTTTCGTATTTATGACTTCAGAAGAGATTATACAGAACAGTTGTGGCTACTAAGATTTTGTGTAAGATGTGAACTTCTCTATGATTCTTTATAACTCTGCAAAAGAGCACTAGAGAATGGCTCCTGGAGTAGGAAATGTTGCACAGAGAAACCATTCTGCTATATTGAAGGCAACTTTTGTCCAAAACTCTCACCTTGAAAACTGCTTATATTTAGTTGGGCTGTTGTGTATGTGAGGCAGGTATTGCCAAGTAGCTTTTCAAGGAATGCTGGATGGTTTTTACAAGATGTGTTCAGCAACCAGATGTGGAAGACAGAGTCAGTTTCCCGAGTTTTTTGGTCGTTAATCTAGTGTATATTTTTGCTTTGCTTATTCTGAACATAATTCCAGAAGCTGAGTTGTGCAAGCAAATCATAGAAGAGACATGCCACTTCACTGAAAGTGTGCTGCTGACTGGTAGGAATGTGAAGAAATGCAAGAGAAAAATTCAGAGACAGTAGTGTGTCCATAATAAATCCAATAAATACTTATTAATTAAAAATAACAATTTACACTTACAAACCTGCTTATTTTCTGAAGAGATTTTATGGTATATTTGTGGGGAATATAGGCAACTATGAAGGGAAAACATATTTTTGTGTCTTCAGTGAAGGTATTTTCTAAAGTATCTGTAATTAATAGCTGTACGTGTGCATAATATGCGCTTTTTGAGCTGGAAATGATCATTTAGTACTCTGATAGGCAATGCATTTCAGATTTATTTTCTAAACCATTAAGCCATCTTAATCTAGAATCACTATAAAATGATATTTAAAATCCCATGTTTTAATGTGAATAATGACAGTAACATTTGAGGTTCTCCGTTGATGTTCTTCCTCTTCCCTCCTAATATTACTTTATTGGTATTGATGATGATATTGTCCTTACAAGGTATAAAATGATAATAAAATTAATTTACCATATACAGAATGTTAGGAAAAAATAATTTACGTTTGGTGAATATTCATATCAGTCAAGTTACCAAGGTTGTTAAATAAAATGGAGTGTAAAGGTACAAGCGTGTGTGCACACGTGTGGCTGAAAAATCTCATTATTTTCCATTTGTTGTGCCCACTCCTAAGTAGAAGGATATTTAATTGCTGCAGTCATACAGATATTAATACACTTTTTTCCATCTGACTTTCTTTTAGCATACTGATTTATGTCAGTACATGGACAAACACCCTGGAGGGCTTCATCCAGAAAATGCAAAGGTAAGTGTCAAAAAGAGCACACATTCAAGGCAAACGCAGTAACAGTAACTTTGTGTAAAATGTCATGTTGGTTGTTTCACAGAAGCTGATTATTAGCTAAAGGGAAAATGACTGGCATATGAACTGCATTTTAAAAGATTTTTTTTCTTTAAAAATAATTTAAAATCTAAGTATTTGAACATCCCCACAAAAGAACTTGTGAAGTCTGTAAAACTGATTCAGAGCCAGAATATTTGAGTAAATACTGTTAGTGTTGGTAACCCCTCCCCTCCATTCAAACATTTGCTCTTAAGACAATACTACCCTAAACCTCCTGAGTAAATATCCTTTAGGCAGCCAGTACTAGATCTTCAGTGAGGTAAATCACCAGGTTTGAGGGAACTGTAGTAAATTATATTAGCTGAATGTACTGCTTTTTATATGAGCATATAAAATCTTCCCTAATCTTTTTGCTCACTTATTTTGATGAAGCATTTTCATAGCTGATCTCACTTTTAATTTTTATTTTTTTTCCTTCTAAGGTAGATACTGAGGATTGTCATGCAGGAAGGAGGGAGTATATTAGCAGGATTTAATGGAAAGATAGACTGGTAGAGACTTGATCCAGTTACTTTCTGGGAAGTCAGCCAAATGATTTTAGCATCAAATGGAAGCCAGTCAGACATACAGAATGTGGTGTGTGTGTATAGATCACCCAGATGATATTTGTTACACTTGCCTTGCACTTTGACATCAGTCCCATTGTTGTTCTACTTTAGAAGTGTTTAAATCTTCACTTGTCATACTGAGAGCTTTATTCTAGTATTTAGTTTCTTGAAATTGAGAAGTTTGTGGAAAAAAATAAATCACACTTTCCTGGAAAACTCAAAGGCCTTTTTGGTTTAAGAAAAGAAAATATTTTAAAAAGAGGAATTATTTTTTTTTCAGTATCTGATCATTGTTGTACATCAACTACTTTTATAGTGTAATGGATTAATTTTCTAGATGAGAATGGCTATCATCAAAAAAATAATAAAGAATTCTTCCTTACTGCATATATTTGGCCAAACTAAAAAAATAAATAAATATATATATATTCATATATTCTTTTTGAAAATACATGATGTGTATGCTGCAAGCTAGCTTCCTTGTAATGTATGACTGTCACTCAGACATTTTGCTAGCGTGAACAGGGAAAGCCCACGGGTCTCCTCCCAGTGCCAGCTTCACAGTGCCTCTGTGACTGCGGCGCTTGGAAATGGCTAAAGGTGGGTGAGGTGGGACCTGTTCTTCAACCGCTAAAACTTCTGAGCTTCCTTTGCTGTTCAGTTTCCTAAGCAGAGTTTCATGTGCATGTTAAAACAGTGGTTTTGCGTTTCATTTCCCTGTGAGAGTGCTTCTACATTTGGCTTTCTGAGGTTTGGCATAAGCTACAACTGGCTTTGAAAGTTTTTTGTGCTGCTTCAGATTTGCAAGACCTACTCCAAGGCTGCAGTGCTGTATAGCTCAGGATCTAATATGCAGTAGCCATTGTAGCTGTAATTGTTGCCCACTGAGAAGACATTATACTTCACGTAACTGTACTTTTTCTTGATCGTATCAGGGCCCAGTGAGCTTGTCTTTTTGAGGATAGGCATATGTGGATAATTAGGCTTGTTAATGTGTCACTCCTCCAAATCCTGAGATACCTTTCCTAAAACAGGAGCTTCAGAGGGAACTGCAGCAACAGAATTTCACTTTCAGATTTTGCCACATGTATTCCTGTGGCTGTCTTTACCATCTAACAACAGTGTTCAGCAACACTTCCGAAGCTTATGGACACATTACAAATACTTCTTTGAGTAGCCAAGTTTAGAGTCCTGGTGTGCTGCTAGTTCAAGCTTTTTAAAATCCAGATGGATTATTAATTTAAAAAAAAAAAAGAGAGAAAAAACATGGGGAAGTTGGAGCAGATTACTCTTCTGCCATGAGCAATCCCATTGGACAATTAATATTTTTTTCCTGTTGAATAATAATAATGAAAATTGGTTATATGCGTTTAGTAAACTCTTTTGCCAGGCCAGCAACAAAGACTAGCCTTAGTTCATGCAGTAATTATTAAAATCTAGCATGATGGTTTGAGCTCCTACGATTTTAAAACTGATTTAGCCTGCCTGGGGTTTTCAGTGAAATACCTGCTCTCAAAGCCATGAGTGAAAAATACCTGCCTAGCCCAACAGAGTGATTTCTTCAGCGGGGGGGGACAGAGGCTGCAAAGAAAAGGGAAGCCAGTCATATATGCTGACAACTCCCAGACTTTCACCACCATGCAAAACTAACAGCTTGCACTCCTGTCTTCTGGCAGAGGAGATAAGATGGTTACTGTATAATATCTTAATGCTTTGCTGTGCTCAGTTTGTCGACTTACGTAACTGTGGTTCTGAGACTTTGCCACCTATTTTGGTTTTAGCTTCTGGACAGAGTTGTCTATATGGAACTACAGCTGATTTTTAAGAGTTGAGCTGAGCCATGTTAATTAGCCTTCTCTCCCTGCCAGCCCCTTCTTGCTACAGGTCCTTCAGGAATTTCACTTTTAGTCAGACTTTTAGGCAGTGTTTGTTCAGAATCACTGCTTATGTGATCCCTAAATCCATTTTAAAAAACTTACAGTTGAGCAATTATATTCCAGTAGTAATAAATTAGTCTCAGCTCTCTGGGGCTAACCTGTGGGATTAAGCCATTGATGCTCTCCCAGTATGACAGAAGGCCCCCTGCCTTTCAATTTTGTTTTTTAGGAAAGTATTGCCTACAGATGGATATTCCTTTCTGACTTATTGCCAGTTATTAGAAATACAAAACCACATAATCATGCTTTTTTTTCCAAATAATATTGTACAGTAGTTCCTGTAAAATTGTACTTCATAGGAATGCAGAAGCAGTGCTATTAGTTATTTATGTTTTGGTTTCTATAGGACATCTTCAGCCTAATTGTATTTCTGAATTTTCTCTGTATTTACAAGTTAAAGGCAATGGTTGTTCCCTCAGGCTTACTTTTAGATGAAGAATCATGAATAGAATAAAATCCAGATTACTTTGATAGACACACATATTGCTGTCCCCTTGGGTGTTGTGTTTGACATTGCCTTTCTTTGTGGTTTCAAATAGGCTATTTGCTGTCACTTAAATATTCTAAATAAAGACTACGCAGAATATTCTAAATATGTGGAAGTACAAAGAAGAATGTCTCAATTGGCAGTCGTAGGAGTCTTGGGACAGTATGTTTAAGCAAACAGAAAATATTGTTTCCTGAAGTATTAGGTTTATCCTTTTAGTGGTACATATGTATTCACACATAATGATTTCAGAATTTTATATTT
Source organism: Falco peregrinus (assembly GCF_023634155.1). Classification (NCBI taxonomy): domain Eukaryota; kingdom Metazoa; phylum Chordata; class Aves; order Falconiformes; family Falconidae; genus Falco; species Falco peregrinus. The sequence continues at coordinate 39,902,256 of NC_073725.1, read as the reverse complement.
CATGTGTGGAGATGAAAGTCTTACCAATAACACCACGTTTTAAACTCTTCACAGAATTTGTGCATGGGGCTGAGATACTGGTTTTTTAATACTTATACCTGAGAATGTTAAACCAAGTATCCTGGTGACATATATGTGGTTAAGTACTTGCAATGTCTTTATCAGCTGTAAGGGAAATTGGCAGAAAGCAGCTGTTTCAATCCATAGGTTCTCCAAATTCTGTTAGCTTCAAATACACAATCATATACATCTTTGGTTACTAACAAGCCTGCATGTTTACCATTTATATAAAACTTTATATTAATATGCTGTGTACAGTATTATAGTTAGAGATGAGGAGGGAAAAGGTAATCGGTTAATAAGTCCCTGTTTAGTAGGCACAGCATCATCGGTCTTCTGGTTTTGAAGATGTCTTTCGAATTTTTTCCAAGACTGAAGGCAAGCAATAAATCTGAAATACATGGCCTCACATATAATTATGTTTCTGTTGGAAGCTACTGCTGCAGCCTTGTGTATGGTTGGAGCTAAGAGCTGATTTATGTATACATTATGTATACCATGTGGCGCTTGCCAAACTGCAAAATGTGCTGCTGCAAACTGAGGTACAAGACTTGCTCCTCACTCGCTACACTGTTCCTCCTGGCCCTGACTACTGAAATTTGTACTCCTGGCTTTCTTTCCTACAGCTGTTGCTGCCTTTGGAGATAGTTCATACTTCTTGGAATCTCAGTTGAAACATCTGGATTGCTTCCTACAGCGGGAACTCTTAAAGGGTCACAGCAGCTAACTGACCCTGCCAGTGACTCTTTTATGATGAACTTAATTCTGATTTGTGTCTCTTTCTGTCTGGTACAGGACCATCTCCACCAGCCTTTTGACTTAACTTTCTCGGTTCTCCTGAGCCTTTGCATCTGTCCATAAATGCTTCTTATTTTGTACATTCATACTTTAATTCTTAAGTATCTTTTTTTCGTGCATTTCAGCGTGTCCTGTGAAAATGTAATTGTTCTTAACTTCTTTCAACCTTTGAAATACCATCTTTATTTTAACTGCATCTTTTACTGCATCTTACTACATTCCCAGTAATGCAAATAAATTCGGCTTTATGTTTTGATGCATTTATTCTATAGTTGAGTCCATTTTCTGTAACTCTTGTTACTGGAGGAACAAGCAGAGCACAGGCTTGCGTCTGTCATGCCTGCATTGCTTGTTTGCTTTCCTGCCTTAAAAATAAATCTATTAATGAAAGCTGATTTGCTTTTTAATTGGTAATGCTGCATTGAAATAGCTGTAGTCTTTTGGGAAAAGCAACCTCATCTTTTTCTCTCTGCCTTTTTTCCTCTACTTGCAGTGTTAGAGGTAATATCGATTTATGTGAGCGTTTGACTTCAAAAAATCTTTGACAAAATAAAAAGACACTTGCCTCTGACCCACTGTTCCTCAATCCATGCAACACCAGCCTGAATGACAATGGAGATCTCAACCAGACAAAAATGATCTCTGTCTCTTAATTACTCCTGAAATCTTTTACTTCAGGCAATGCGGAAGACTCCTATCCTAATACTGCTGCTCTGATTTGTCCTCCCTAGGCACCTTTTCTCTTCCCAGGGCCAAAAAGTGATGAGAAGAAATAGGCAGACCCTCTTGTTGAACTTTGCATGCAGGGAACAGGAATATTAAGCTTTCTCCCAAGAGCCTTCAAGACTTCAGCTCTTACCTGCCCATCTAAATTCCAAGCCTTCCTTGCTCCTAGGAAGCAGGGCACAGCAGTCTTCTATGCATACTTGATGGATTGTTGAAGCAAACCTCAAACAACTAAGCCCTACCCCCACCACAACCTTTAAAAATGTGTTTTATCACTGTAATACTGAGTCAGAGTTGACTGTCAAGGTCATATGTAAGGTATGTGGCAAAGTGTGGAGTGCAATTTGAGTATTAAGTTTCCTAGGGCATCCCAACAATCTCTGTACAAAATACGCTTAAGTTTCAGTAAAAAAATGTAACCAGTTTCAGTCTTGAAACTTCTACAGAAATAGTTTAAAAGAAATGTAATTAATAGGAATTTATGAAACATAATGGGATGCTGCTATACTTCTCTATGCTAAATGCTCAAGAAGAGATCAGTCAACTTTATAGCACTGCATTTAAAAAAAATAATTTACAAAAATCCCAAGTCTGATATAATAAAAATATTGGATTTATTAAACCAAGGTTTTAATACTGACTTCCTAAACAAGATGTAGTGCATATTGAATTGAAAATGTTGAAATACAATGCATGTTATCTGATGTTATCAGAAGTCTCTGGCACTTAATCACTTGCGGTATTCATTTATTACTCTCTATACTGCAGTACTGTGAATGTTGTCCTTAATTAATGGTTACAGTTTTTAAAGTTGAGTCTGTTTTTGTCAGATGAATAATTTTGGCATTTAATGACTAATGTGAAAATTAATAATCTAAGTCAAAACCATAGGGTGGTTGTCAGCTGATGTCTTCTGTAAACATAAATATTTATCACTGAACTGATTAGAGCTTTAGAATAATCTGAAGCACAAAGAGTAGGGAAGCATTCAGAACATGGAAGGATTAGGCAACTCCTGTATCCCATCCGTGAGGCTTGCTACAGTTCAAGTGCAGCTGCTTAAACTTTGGCAGTAGCAGAGCGTTGTATAGTGGCTTTTGCTAAGCAGTAGCTCCATTCATTATTAGTAAGGTATAAAACTGTATGCTTGTTAGGAAAACATAGTATCTGAAAAGCATGATAAAAATGCTTTGGTTTTTAGGTTACAGTTTTGTTGATGTAGGCCACCCTGGTGTGCTTCTCTTTTCTTTTTGCCGTGTGATTGTATAAATGTCTCTGGTGTGGATGAGAGATTTGTGTTCCCCTTTTCTGTGGGAGACATGCATTGAATCACATGGCCAGTCCTGAATCCATATGTGACAAATGTGTGGTTACGTGATGTAGGGGAAGCTGGGGCATGTGAGTGCCCGTGTGTGACTGGAGGTGTCTGACCAAAAACCTGACCACCATAGACTTAGGTGCACTGGGTTTGGGCAATTAAACCATGATAATACATACAGCTGTGATGAATTTTCATGTCTTGTTTCACCTATCATACTGACTCATTGAGGTTTGGAGAAAAGACTTTTTTTACTCTAAGGTGAATACCTACTATGGTGGTCCTTTTAATTATATCTGTTGTTACTGGAAGCAAATCTAATTAATGTCCTAATTTTGAAATCTCTCTCCTACTTGCTGAAATTAGTGATGCTACTGATACAGAGTTGAATTAAAAATGTATTTCAACAGATATGCTAAGTAGGAAGTGCTGCTGTTTAATGTGGTTGAGAAGTTGGTATTTTTCATTCCTCATTCAGTGAAGAAGCAGGTGTACAGTAGACAGAATAATGTTATGCCAAATTAAGGTCGTCTTTTACACATGGCATTGAGAATTGATTATTTAAATGAGACTCTTTAGTTATCAGACATTAAATAAGGCATCAGCATTTCACTGTACTTTGTCAGTCTTGTCACTTAAAGTAATGATTTGATAATATGCACAACTGTGAACAGCAAAAGCAGAATCTTTATCAGTGTGTTAAAATTCATGCTGGAAGAATGTCACTTTCATATCTAGTGTGTGCATATGTAATTTATTGTCTGCATGATCCACATGGCTCACATACAGCAAACCCCATGAAAATATCATAGGGATGAAGAAAACACCCTTTCCAGTGTCTTTAAAATTGGTGAGGGACCAACCACAACTCTGACCTAGTTCAGCATGGAAGTGAATTGGTGAAAGGTAGAAAAGGAGATTCGATTCTATTGAATTTATTTTTACTTTTGCCATTCAGGAGTAAAAAATCTGAGACTCTTCCACTTATTGAACATCAGCAGATGTCTGTAACTGATCATAAAGGAGTTTCTTTGTACTTAGTTAATTAAGCACACCTTCCTCATTGCAAATGACTGTAGTACTTACTACCCAGAGGGGACAAAAAATGATTAAAAGAGCATCAAAGAGAATAGAAGTTAGCAAATTAACACTTTCCAGTCTCTTTCCTTTGCAGTTCTGCTGTTAATAAGTGGGAAAATCTGTATCTTTTTTTAAAGTAATGGTACAATGCACATTCCTAGTGGCTGTATTGCATGCATTTCTGTGTGACATTGTCTTTGGTAAGTTTCTTATGCAAGGAATGCAGGAGCAAGTTAGAAACCTTTGTAAATGCCTTTTGGAGTGAATTATTTTAAAATTATTTTGGCAAGAACTCAGTTGGTTCCAGGGAGGTCAGATAGGAGAACCTTTTATTGAGATAAAGCTTATTATGATAATGAAAATCATGCTGATTCAAATGGCTAACAATTTTTTATTCAGATAGGATCCTTTATTCCTAGGGATGCAAATACATCTCAAGTCAACACTTTGTTCCTGAAATTTCTTCTTCTGACAATTTAAGCAATAGAGCCTACAAAGCTTTGACCTAAAAAGTTCAGTATTTCCCCAGGACATTGTTAGAAGTGAGAAGTCAGGTTTTATCTCGTGGGTATTATCCTGGTTGGAAGGAGGGAAAAGAATGGCAAACCAGCAATGATAAAAAAGGTTGTGCTTGGTGAGCTTTTTACATGCTAGCAGAAGTCACAGAAAGACATTTCTCATTGTTTCTGGTACATAGTATTGGGGGTGGGGGGTGGGGTGCGGGTGGGTGTTATGTTAATGGTTTAAAACAAGTAGATCTAAATCTCCCAAAAAATCTAGTGAACCCAAACATAACTGAGTATTTGTTATTGTTGCATTTATTTCATCCAAGGCTATGAGATAGTACTGTGGGATTTATTGCCTCCTTTTGCCTTTGAAAATAGTGAGTAATTCACAGAAGCCTGTAGCATCCTCTGGATGATAGGGAGAAGTACACTGGCTGCAAGCATGAAGTGAGGTGTCCTGTGCTGGGTTTCTTTTACTGGTATTTTTGGATTTGATGGTCTGTTAAGACTGAATACGGTATCGATTGATGCTGAATACACACAAGAGGATTCAGATGATTACATGATACCCAGCTGGTGTGCTTTGATATGTACATACAGCAAGCAGCAGCATTTGTGTTATCGGTGATGATAACATAAAGCTTGTGCAGTACTATGTATTACCTTTTGAAAGTAACTATGCTAATACAGCAATATGAGCTTATTGAAGTACCGGCACATAAATCCAGTAGTGCTTTCAGCTTTCTTCTGAACTGGTGTGAGCTCCTGGTCCAGGTTAGCTCAGCTCCATTTGCAGTCTTTTTGTTCCAGAGAGAGCAGAGCTGAGTGTTTTGTGCAACTTTCATAGACTAAAGGGTTCTAATGTAGCTTTCTACTTCTGTATCTAGGACCAGGTCCTTTATTCCCACAATACAACATGTGGTAAGTGAGCTCAGGTGCAGGAAATCATTCAGAAATCCCTCTGGATCATCAGGGAAAGACTTAAAAAAGTCCCCCACAGGCCTCATTAGTCTGTCCTTTTAGGCAGCATCCTTATTGGTCACTAGGGTCCTTGATGACTCAGCAGACACTGTGTGGAAATGGTACATTTTCTGGAGAACCTCTCTGGGCTTGTTGTGAATTTCTGCTTTTCACTTGCCCCATTATCCTTTGCCAGAAACTCTCTACCATCTCTGGGAACGAAGAGCAGCTATGCGGAATCATCTGAGCACTTCTACACAGATGACCTGTACATGAGCATCCCCCTTTACCATTAAACTCATCAGAGCTTTCTAAACCCAAGTCAGAAAGTGTTAACTCCCATCAGTCCCACCTGTTAGATGTGTTTTGGATGGCATGCATCAGTGTTGAGCTTATAAGCTCTTTTGGGTGAGAAGAGCTGAAGATCCTGTGTGAAAATAACATAGTAAAGCAGCACATGAGCCATCTTGCAGCTGTTAGTTCTGTGCATGTAATGTTCTAGGTTGTATACTCACCTGGTCTCATGAAAAACACTGTGAAAGCAGGGCTGTTCATCCAAGCACCTGGCAAGTCTCAGAAAATGTAATTGGTTTAAACAGACATTTGGTCAAATGTTGCATGGAGCTCAAGTGACTATCCAGGCCTTATACTTGATTGTGTAGGTGCTGACCTTTTTGTAGAGTTGAGGGCTTTCTCTTGGAAGTTAGAAGAACTGCTAATATTCTTTTAATATCACAGTCCATAAACCCCAGATTAGCTTTGACCTGCATGCATTTTTCTCACTGACAAGAAGCAACACACTTTAATGAAGAATTTTCATTAAACTGAGAGCTGCATAACTGTTAGGGGAATAAAGGTGATTTTTTTTCATGACTATAATAAATAAGCAAGGCCTGAATCACAAGTATTAGAATTTTTAATTTTTTGTCTCAATGTAAAGTGTTGAGCCTCTTAATGCTAATCCTTGCTGAAAACATGGCAAAAGAGACAAATCCCATTCCTGATTTCTGTCTTTTCCAACTCTCATCACAATGACCCTTGTCATTTTGTGAGTCTAATTTTATCACTAAAACTTCTTGTTCTTACTAATAAGCTGCAAACTGTTCATGAGTGATGTCCTAGTTTGTTTATTACAGGTTATTTGACACTTACAGAGCCTTGTGTATGACCATGCAAGTATTAATATAAAAGCTGAAGAACCACGAGTCTGTATCGTTTCTACCCTCATCACCAACCCATTGAAATGCATATGGAATTGCCATTGACTCCTTTTAGAGTTGTCCTGGTCTGCAGGGCTGCCATCCCATGGCCTTGGAGATGGTGGTTCAGTTGCTTGTTCAACAGCTCCCACCCCCCCCCCGCCCCAGCCCTGAAGCCCTCGGCTGATGTTTCATAGTGATCAGAATTGAGCAAGATGGAGGAAGTAAGATCAGAATACGGCCATGACAGCTGGTATGCTGATTTCAGATCGGGTATAGGGGTAGGAGTTGATGGTACCTCATCTAGTGTTCATGTCCATACTTGTGAAGGTAATGCAGATAGTCTTGAAGGAGAACAGGTTTCTTGGAGAGGGCTTTCCTCAAAGACAGGGGAGGTAACTTGACGGTGAGAAGGCAGAAGTGTTTCCTGAGGCATCAGAAACAGTTCTTTCCAATTTGTCTTTTCTTTGTGTGGAGTGAAGAACCATTGGGAATGGAAAGTCTCTTTTACTGTTCTCTCTTCCCAAGCAATCCCAGAGGGCCTGCGGGGTTTGCAGAATGCTTTGCTGCCAGGCATTAGGCTCGTGTTTTCACTTAAATCTTTTTACATTTAATATTAACAAATAAAAGCAAAGGTGAAGAGGAAAAGAGAAAGCAGCAAAACAGTGGCTGAATTAACCCTGTAATAAATTCAGGGAGATTTCCCCCCCCTCCCCCCGCCCCCTTCTCTTTCATGATCTTCCTCCAAGAAGGAAGCAATTGATACAGTGTATTTAAGTGAATTAACTGACTTTTGTGGAAGTACTTGATGAGTACAGCATGCCTACAAGTTTGGAATAAAACTACCATCCTAAGCTGTCCTCAAGAGTAGATATTTATTCTATTTAGCTGTAAAATTGTTTGGTTTTTTCCTTAGGCCGTTGTGTCAAGATTCTTTGTATTAAAGCCAAATGAAAGCACACATTAATAAATGTATTTTAAGTTATTAAGATTACAGTGCTGTAAGATAACATGATAATTGACATTTCTTTGCATATTTAAAAACAATGTTTGAAGTTAAATACCATTGATTTAGCCTAGCAAACTGGATATTTTTCCTATCTTTTTATTTTAAAAATATTATTTTGAAGTCATTTAATAGAATTTAATTTATATTTTAAGGCTGTAATGAAAGCTGTTTCTGCTTCCTGCCCTTATTAAACTAGGTTTTGTGTACCATGAGTTCCATTTTAACCACAATTCAAAAAGGAATGTCCACGTTACTTATGACTTTCCTGCTATTCTTTCTTTTGTTTCTGTATTTTGCTCTTAGGTTTCCTCAGCACATTGTTAGGCCCCACCCTGGCAAGAAGGTGATTGATATGGCTCTTTGTGCCCTGGCTAAATAGCTAAACATACAGTGTATTGTGTCTGCACTTGGGGAAAAATGAAATGCAATTAAATTCATTTCAACTTCAGTAACATGACATTTCTGTTTCTTTCATGTCAGCCTTTATTCTCTTTTATAATCAGATTTTGTAACCCTTTTTATAATGTCTCCTCACTTCAGCAGTCACTAAGTAGGATGATTGTGTTGCAAGTTAATTAGAAATTCTCATGTGTCTGAGCTGACTTTTGCTAAATCTTTGGTGTGGTTTCCACATCTTCTGAGATGCTGAGAGAGCATGTTTCACCGGCGCTGAGCTGTGAGGTACGAGGTCCATATCCACTCTTGAATCCTTCATGCTTGGCTTTGCAAAGGCTTGTTGTGTTCCCATTTGGAAACTGTAGCATTTTTTTAAATATTTCAGGCAATAGGAGTGGTCTGTATATTAGGGGAGATTTTTCGCAACTGCAAAGAAAACTCCTGGGAAACAATCGTTCACCATTTGTATTGACAAAATCCATGAGGGTAACACTTTCACAGCAGGTGCCAGTAAGAATGCAGGAGAATGATGGGAGAGGAGATGAAAAGAGAGGACAAAAGATCTCCATCACCCAGCTCTTTGTTCATAATTGTAAATTACAAAAATACATTGTATCAGTGCTTAGCTCTAGGGAAAGAATTTGTAGAGTCCAGTGAAGGATTAAAAGAAACATGGGGGGATGAGTTAGGTTCCTATCTAAATTTACCTTAAGGACTATTATGAGCAGGCTTTAAAAGTCATTGTTAAGTTCAGTGAGAATTATTGTTTCCTAATGAATAATACATAAGCGGTTCCCATTAAAAAAAACTTTGAAGGAGAAAACCTGTCATACTTGCAGATTTCCTTGGGTACGCAGGCATTATTATTATGCTATTAATTTCTTTGTTTTAGCTCCAGTGTCCCATCCCCCAGCCTTATCTCCCTATCCCTATACACCCTGTACTGTTGTTTCCTATAATTAGTGAAGATACACATCTGTCTTCAGGCTACCACCTAATCTCTAAGGCCATATGGGTAAATGGAATATAATTATAATTTGGTAGAAACTGAGCTTTTCTGCACATGGTTGTATTGCTCTTTTTCTTTTTAAAGCAGGCGAATTGAATCTATGATACAGTAGGGCTTGGAGGCTGGGGTTAGTCCTTGCAAAGTATGTATTTTTTAGATGGAAATTTTGTTGTGTTAAATTTGGGTGGGAATTACACCAGTTTGGGAGGAATTCTGACACAATGTTACCACAATATGCAAGCACCCTGCATATTGTGAAGAAATCATCTGTGGTTATATGCAAAATATTAACAGAGGTCATTTTTTGTCCCCCTCTTTTTCAGTTATTTTTATTTCAGTTGCTGCGAGGACTGTCTTACATCCACCAGCGTTACATTTTGCACAGGGACCTGAAACCACAGAATCTTCTGATCAGTGACACGGGGGAGTTAAAGCTGGCAGACTTTGGTAGGCAAGCAGTTAATTACAAGTCTCTTATAATGTTGTAGGAATGTCAGACAGATGGTTCCATTGATTTCTCTTCCCCCCACCCTATTCCTTAGACACACCTTCTTCATTGTAGATAATTGCACATTTTTCTCCTGAGTGAAGAAATTGATTATGGTCAACAAAATGCTTGATTAAAAGGGAGCAAGTGAAAAACAAATATATACTCCAGTTCTCACAAGGAAAATAATGCTGAAAGTATTTCAATTTTATTTACTGTGAGACCTCTGAATTAAAATTCAAAACCTGTAAACAGAGAAGAAAAAAAATAGAGAGCCACCTGAGGAAATACAGTCTATATGAAGAGCACAATCACTTTATGGAAGCAGCTCTAGGGTTGTAGAGATCTGCATTAACCTTCATTAAATGGTCATTAAAAGAGTCTGAACGACACAAGAATAAATATTCCTTCTAAGGAATAAAGGACACTAGGATCACCTGGACTGCTTTCAGTATCCATTAGTCCTTTATGGGGGAGCCTTACGTGGAGTATAAAGTCAGGGGAAATTATCCACTGACATGTTAGCCCTTTTGCTTTTTTTAAATTTTTATTTTAATTTTTGTTAAGCCACTTTCTAGTGGCTACACTTGGGCACGTACTCTTTCCTCTGAAAACCATTCTGAATACAGCTGTGGAAAATGACAGAAATTTTTTTTAGTTTTTTTTACAAGATGTTGTAGGAATTTCTTTCTTTCCTGTAGGTCAGCTTCTCAGCTACTGATTCCAGGAGAACTTCTGAAGCAAGCTGAAAATGTGACCTATGGTTTTTCTAAATGTTTTTTATTTTTATGACTACTGTCCATATCGGGCTTCACATTTCATGCAGCAGCAGTAATGAGGGAACCTTGTGTGCTAATTGGCAGTTTGACTGCTAATATAGTCATGGGTTTTTGTCTTTTAATTAGTGTTACTGCAATTAACATCTCCGTGTGTATTTGCTATGCTGCAGAAGGAAACGGGACTTCAGGTAGACGCCATCCACAAGAACTTGATTGGCCTTTGGATTGTAAGCCAATTAGAGAAATAGTATTAGAAACAATTACTATATGGTTTTACATACTTTTTTTCTGCTGCTGTTTTTCAAAACTTGGAAGATACCTGAAGTTTTCTAAAGATACGCTTAGAAAAAGCATTCCTGCATGTTGCTTTTCACTATGAGATTTCATCTCTTAAGTATATGAAAACAAGTGAATTGTTAACTGTTTTTGCAGTGAAATACAAGTTAGTCCTCTGTTGAAGGTGCTGTGCTGTTTGAGATGACCAGTTTTGTTGTATCATTCATATGTATAAAACAGTATGAACTTATCCGACTTCCAGGTATGCCCGTATTCTGAGTTCTTCAAGAGGTTGTTGTGATAGTGCTCTAGCTTTGGTGGATAATGAAAACTGTAGGTGATCTTACAAACTCTTTTGTATGTAAAATGTTTCATGTGGTGTGGGGGTTTTGCAGGGTGTGTGCGTGTGTGTAATGCTGAAGCTCTATGGCTTTTGTGGCTGGGGGAGGGAGGCAATAAACTTTTCAGCTGTGTTTTTAAGAAAAAGAAAACAAACCACCTTTCACTAGCACTGTTAAATGCCTGGCCGGAGGTGTAAGCCCATCAATGAAATGTCCACCTCGGATGTAGGTTGAATTCTTTCTGGCTGTATTGCCTGATGTTGCCATAGGGCACAGGAAAGGATGGGACGTTGGTTTTGCCCTGCTTTAGTAGGAAATGTAACTATCACTTCTGATGAAATTATTGTCTCATTGGACCACTAGGGTAAATATCCCAGTGATGACAAAAAAGGTAGGATTTCCTACCTTTGCGTTGGTGGGCATTTAAGATTGACCATTATGTATTATTTTGAGAGGGAGACTAGACAAGTATAAGTACAACCAAGAAGAAATACCCAGTAGTAGACATATGAATGTGTTATATTGTGGAGAGGAATTTTCTTCTGTCTTGTAAGTTTGTCCTGACCTAACAGAAACATCTGTGTGATCTACTTTTATACACTGAGAGAAGATTGTATATCTCCATTTCTTTTTAAAGCTAGATTTTCTTTCATGGCTCATGACCTTGTAAAATTGAAAACCAGATGGGTTAAATTTCTCTTCTGAGAACCAAGATGAAAAATTAGAAGGGACAAGGTTAAAGTCTGAAGGGTCGTGACCTCTTTCACTGGAGACATGAGAAATGAGAGCACACCCGTGTGCTCTCTGTATGCACCCCTGTGCATATTTACTTATTTAAACAGTGTATTATTGTAGCCCATCTTCCACCTTCCCAGTACAAAAGACTCTTCTTAAACAAGATGTAAAGTATGGTGCTCTTTCTTTGTGTTTTTCTCCCACTAATTTCTCCCATATAGTTTGCAATAATGTGCTTGGAAAGGAAGTTGGTTTTGATTGTGCATTTGATTAATTACATGAGGAGCAGTATGGAAATTAGAGATGGGTGTTTTGCTTTCAAATGCACTCAAGGCAGGAGAGAACCTATCAAGAAATCAGTTTCTGTCAGAGATAGGATTGACTTTGCTAGCACAATAAATATAAAATCCTAGAGCAAAGGCCGTTTAGTCTCTAAGGACAAGATCTTCAGATTTTGGTTTCATAAGTTTACAAAAAATCAACAGCATGGCTGAAGTTTTTCATTTGGCGTCAGGCTTATTTAATCTCCTCAGTGCAGGATATCAAATACTTAAAAGCAGCCTGTAGTCGATCATAGTTCTTGAATAAACAAGGTAAAAGAAAGGCTATTCATGCCTGCTGGTGCATTGCACTGCGGCTGAAGTGGAATCTTTGAATAACTGTGGGCATGTGTTTTTCTACAGCAGGGCTCCCAGACATAGATACTCTGCTGTGTGGGAGTGTCTTTGTTCAGATGAACGGTGGTTTGCTTTTCTGTTCATTGTGCTATATCTGCTAGGAAATGAACATTTATGAGAAGACTCAGCAGTCAAATAAAAAGGGAGAACAGAACATAGAGGCTTTATCAAATTAAAAATGGATGAGCTATAAAAGATGGCTTTCTTGAGAAGATATAATAGGGGAGACTACATCCTGAATAATTGTTGCTATGAAAAATAGTCCTTGAACTCCATTCCTGCATTCTTTTTTTCAATCTAATTAAAATTCTAGAGGAAATTAAAGTTTATTAGGAATTCTCCTTATGAAATGAAGTGCAAGAGTTATTTTTGATCCTGTGGTGTGAATTTGACTACGGTTTTGTTTGTTTTCCCCCGCACATGTCTGTCTTGTGTAGAAATAAAGTATTATAAACCTTTAATGAGTAATGCCATAAGCAATTACAAACTTAAATGAATAATGCCTTGTGCTTGATGCTCGTTACCACACAGACTGAGCTGCATAGCTGTTCCTTAGCCTTTAGTTAGTAGTTTCTTTAACTTTTCTCCGCACTGTATACAGATGCCTTTGTTTTGCCTTTGGTTGTGTATTGACTAAAAAAAAATATCTTTAGGCCTTTGGAAAAGTCATTAAGAAGTTTTAAAAGCAAGGTATATTTCTAGAATAAATCGATTTTTCTTAACTATAAAGGGTGTCAAATGGCTGTACAGCCGCAGATAGGAGCATGAAAAAGATCACTAAGAATATCTTTTTTTTCAAGAGGTAGTTGCAGTCAGGTGATTAGTAATTAAGTAAAATAGTCATCTAAGCAAATATGTGATTTGTATTCATATTGAACATATTATAACCAGTGATACCTTATTTTCAAAATAAGGTCGCTTTGAACCTCTAAGAAATATGTACCAAAGACTGTGGAAGCAAATATAGAAGAAAACACCAGAGGAACAGACAAGCTCTTGGCAGGCATCTTTGACTCTGCATGAGGGCACTTCTGAGTGGCCACAGGCAGAAGGGTATGGGGTGTTGGAAGGGTTTAGATAGCAGCAACAGAAGCTCTGTGAGGAGATTAAGTCATCTGGGAGGAAAATGTGTTGAGATGGAGGAGGAGCTTGGCAACAACAGGGTGTTGAGGAGGCAGAAGTGAGATGCTAGAAGAGCAGGAGGCAGAAAAGCAATAGGTGGTTGTGCAAAATGTAGGCATGGTGCTATGTGGGTGGGTAATTGAGTCACAGCAGACTGATGAGGCTGAGGTGCTCCATTACTTCCTTGTCTTGGTCTTCAAGAATAAGATTGCATAGGCCTTTGTTCTCAGAGATGCAGTTCAGGGAGGAAAGGGGTGAGTCAAAGATAACTGAGTCAAGGATCTTCTGAGAAATCTTGACCTATGCAAGTTCATGGGTCCAGGCAGGAGGCCTCCTGAGGGTACTGGAAAAGCTCTCTGATGTCATTATCAAGCTGCTCTCCATTATCTTTGAAAGACTGTGTAGACTGGAGGAGGTCCCCAGTAACTGGGAAAAGGTTAATGTTGTATCCATTTTCAAGAAGAGCAAGAAGGAAGGTGCTGCAAACTGGTCAACCGCTATCCCTGGAAAAATGATGGAGTGAGTCTGCTTGGAAGTAATTCCTGTGTGAATGAATGTGAAGAAAATGTTTACCAGTTTCAATCAAGGTGAATCATGTTTGATCCATGGGATTGGCTTTGGTAATAAAATTACTAGCTGTGCAATCTCCCAGTACCTAAGAGAGGGTTACCAAGAAGATGGTGGTGCACAGCAAGAAGGTGCTTTTTACTGAGGTGCACAGTGGGAGGATGAGGGATGATGGTCATAAGTTGAAACAGAACTGGGTATAAGAATGGAAGTGTTCACTATGAGAACACTTCAGCACTGGAGCAGCCCAGAGAGGTGAAATCTCCCTTCGCTTCACTGACTGGACAAAGCCTTGAGCAATCTGGCAGGTTGGACTAGCTGAATTCTCCTTGTGTGGTTCCATGGTACCATGCTTGTTTTGATTTACTTTCTTTGTTAGTGATTGGATATTAGCATTTAGCTATTGTGTATACTGATACAGATCAAGATTGGCTAATCATTTATGTTTGCATCCAGATTCTCATACTTCATAAACTCGCACAAAGTCCCTAAATGGCTGATAACAATCAGGTAGGATGTGGTTCCCACCTTCCATGGGGGTCTTTCCAAGAAGGATTTACTCTTTTTGTGCCTTGTTTCTTCTTCTTTGTCCCAAAAAATACACTAATGGCCTAATATTCTGACTCTTCTGGGGACAATGTGGACTTTAATCTGATCATAGTATGGTTACTCTTGCATATCCTTTAGTTAGAATATTTTTGTGCTCTCTGAGTTGAAAAGCATGTAGTTATATGTGTTATTAGAAATTTTCAGATAAAACATTTACATAGTTTTTGAGGGTAGGCATATTGACATCACCTTTCGATGCATTGAGAACATCCTCAGGGCACGGGTATAGAGAACAAAACATTTAAACTTGACTAGCATGTGAGGCAATGGTAGTGCTTCTGAGGTTGTGAGAGAAATTGGCCAAATTCCTATTAGGGCCACAGTGGTTTCTAGTGTTGCAAAGTGACTGAGGAAGAGTGTCAGGAACGTTTAGTGTTTTAATGCTTTGGTGCTTGTTCCTGTAGTCAGAGGGTTGCTTGTTCTCATTTGTGGGAGTGGGCTTTGGAGAGAAAAACAGCATGAGAATCTTCATGGAAACGACTTTGCTTTACTCTCCCAAATGGCACTGACGCTGAAGCTTTTCCTCTTAGCTTTTTGTTGTCTTTCGGGGACCTCCTCGGGTGAGTAGGGAGCTGCAGGAGATCTGCATTATGATGCATTATGTGAAGTCCCGCATAAAGCTTTCAGAGTTTTGTTAATATAGAGCCCTGTAATGTAGTAAAAGAAAGAATCAAGTAAGTGTGATTGAACCATACATCCATCCTTCTAGATATATAGGAAGATTAATAAAGATAGCAGGAGCTAAGAGGCTTGAGCTTTGTAAGAAAGAGAATTATACTCAGTGGAGCTGCAGTTTGAAACTGTAGTATTAAAGAGGATGTTTCCATGAATTTCCATATAGACTTTTCTGTGGAGAGCATGTTGGGGATATGTCACGAGGGACAGGACTATTGCTGTATAGTTTTCTGATAAGATGATTAAAGCTATGTTGACAACTTGGAAAAAAAAAAAAAAAGAGTTTCTTTTAAAAGTGCATGTAAGATTCATACGAAAGGTTAGATAGCATAAAAGATTGCTTGCATTGGTAACCGCCATGTTTTTTCTGTGTAAATGCTCCACAGAGTATCAGATCTTGGAGATGCTGGTATAAAGAGTTGCTACAGTGCCTGAAGAGATGGTACTTTATATTGCTGGTGATGCTTGATGAAACTGTTTGCAAACTTTCTTTGAGAGCATCTCTAGCTGTGTAGGCTGGCTGCCTCTGATCTTTCTGGCTTCAAGTGTGCTCAAGGAGCAGCGGCTGTGGCACTGCAGCCACCTGCCCCTCGGGATGGGCTGTAGGAGCAGCCTGGGTCAGTTCTGAGGCAGCTGGCCCACAGTGGGCTCCTGCTGCCTCACCAGCAGGCCTTGTTGGGGCTGTAGAAATCATGGAAGCTGTCTGGATTTCTGTTATCAGAGGCTGCTGCTGATAAAGGGAGACAGCTTACCCTAAATGTAGGTCCACAGACCCCTCTAACACCCTGTCTGAATTGAACAGAGAAAGAAAAAGGCCTTTCTTTCCCATATTCCTGTGGGAGGTTGCTGTTACCCTGTGTGCAGCCTGTTCCCCTCTGATAACAGCCTTTGAGATCTAAAGAATTTGATCTTTTACCCCCCAGGAAAGTCAGTAATGGGTTTCTTTGAGGACTCTATTTGTATTAAATATTAAGAAATGAAGATGACTTCAGTGACAATGTTGGGAGTTAGTTGAAAAACAGGAAATGAGAACCTGGAAAGTGAAACCCAAACTACTCAAAGCTGAGTTAGCTTGCAGGTCTTTGTAAAACAGTTATTTCTGTAACTAACTGTAAATACAGCGTTTTCCATTGAGAGCAGAAGCTGATAATGCTGTTCACGGTGACAGCTGGGTTAGAGGCCTGGAGCAGCAGAGCAGACTGTGTGCGTGTGTCCTGGCGTAACCTCAGTCACACACTACGGAGTCAGTGAAAAAAGCCCCTGACATCCCTATTGCTTTCTAGAGCCATGGAAAGGGAGGCTAGAGCTTAGGAGTGGAGCGGAAAGGTAGCTTGGGAACCTTCGAGTCTTTTCTCTTGGAGGAAGGCTTAAAGTTCTAGGCTGCGAAGGCTGTAGGTACTGCGGGCCCAGAGACCCGTGGCAGGCTGCTGTGTTAGTTATTTGCTTTCCCAGAGTGACAGGCTTTCCCTCCACCCCCAGATCTTCCTTCTTAGTTTGTAATGGTATAACTGGCTGCTGTCCGGGAGCAGTTAAAACATTCTCCTTCCCCTCCCAGGTGCAAGGGCTTCACTTGCTGTGCTCATGACCTTCCCTCATCTTGCCCAGATCTGTGGTGAAGACTGGAGAGGAGATGCATAGTTGGCAGGAAATTTCAAGCGACAGAATGCAAAGGGATAGGTCTGATTGAGGCATTTGGGGTGAAGAATTCCTCTGTGCATTGTTTTTTGAGGTGGAGATGTAGAAGAATGTGTGGTCTAGTGCTGTTGTAGATGCTTCTTGCTTCACATCTCTTTGGTTTGTCATTCTCATTGTGGACCCCCATCTAATTAACTTCATAGATCTAATGCTTTTATTGAGGTATCGGGTAAGTCTAAACAAAAAAATGCAGTTGTGAGAATCAATGCAGGACGACCACTTCATGGACAGAAATTGGGTTTTGTAGTCTATGAAGAAGGAATAGATTTGACACAGGTTTACTGTCTAGAGACAGCAATTTGCAAAAACTGTGAGCTTCTGTTTTCAACTAAGGCTTTAACTTCTCTCTACTAATAGTAAATACAAAGTAGAGCCACATGCTGAATTTTTGTCCATGTCAGTCTTCACTGATTGCTTTTTAACTGTTGAAATTAAAATTCTTTAAATATACCAGTCTTTTCAGCTATTACTAAAGTAGATGCTGTAACTTAAGCTGCTCCCACTGAGAAGTACTGTGTAGGATTATTGGCTGAAAAGGAAAATTTTTGTAATTTTTTTTAAAAAACCATTAAGGAGCCAGAGATTGGTGTAACTCACTAAAGGGGTCCCCTGATAAACACTTCTCAGATTACTTAGGGTTCAAGCCAGTTTCCTATTGCTACAAGTTAGTTATGTTGAACCTTTAAATAGGAGGAAAACATCTTAATTATCCATTAAGGGCAATAAAGGAAGTTGGTTATGATACCATTAAAACAACTGTGATGAAAAATGTGTTAGTGTTTTGTACTTAAAAAGAACATGGGATTTCGATGTCGTCTGTACTGCAGCTCAGTGCTGACTGTGTTCTTGTATTATTACCAGAATCATGGTTTTTTTCATTGTCTCGTATTCCCCACCTAAGTGTTAACTGGGCTGTTACGAGGTAATTGCGCAAAAACCATGGGAGAACTGTGATCAGCTGTCTGTACAAGAGAGATCCATCCATCCAAATGGATCTGTAGATGTATTTAAAATCTGGGCAGCAATGACAAGTGTTTTTTTTAATTGAAAAAAGCCTTATTCAGTCATGTGATGATGTTCTATCAGTTTTATAGGAGAATATTTTCTCTTTCTATACATCTTCTGTTATAGCCTTAGTCTGTAGCCTTTTGACTAGTGCAGCTACAAGCCCCTTTATTTAAAATATTGAACTTGCTTTAAAACTTCATTGTCCTAAAGCTTCTTTGCTTGTTTCTGATATAGCAGTTACAGGGGCAAACAACTACTACAGTCATGGTAAAGCTTTTGAGTATAGCCATCCTGGTTGGTCCCATGGTACTCTCCTTCTTTGCTTTCTTGGTCTGATTATGGGTTTGTTTAATGTTTCCTTATTTAAGAGAACATACTGTTTTACATAGTGAGAAAATTATGCCAGATTTAAAAATAATTTTAATTGTTGTGTTATAGTTATGCAGATTTATTTTACACAGGAAATCAGCTATGTGGAAATTAAAGGATAACTGGAAAAGGTATAGATTGCAGAAGAGAGAATTCATCGTCACTCAGAACAAAAATATTGATATGAAAGAAAAGAATTAATGTGAACAGAGATTGGTAGTCCATTAAGAGAAATGTACCATTTAACACAATATGAAATACTTCCATAATTGAGATTGCATTTTAAAGAAGTAATGGCTCTGTAATTTATAACATCATTTGTTTTGCCCCAGACAGTTAAAAACCTTGCCTTACTGCAATACAATCACTATTTATCTAGGTAATTTTTAATAATTTACGCAGAGGGGTTTTATACCTTCTGAAGGACACAGTACTGGCGTTATTAATATATTTATAGTTGCACAGTTTGTACTGATGTAAATGAAAATCAGCTTGCAGGTCTACCTGCATTAAGATGAGAATTTTCCCTGCAGCAATTGGCATTCATGATAGCCAGAAGAGGTCAGGCAGTGCTTGTCTTAGCAATACTTAACACTTCTGCAGTGATTTACATTTCCAAAGAGCTGTACAAATAAATGCTAACTCCACATAGCTACCCTTATGTATGTTACAAATAACAAAACTTTGCTTGACCTCTTGATCCAATTCAATGTCACCATCCTGGCAGTGGTATTTCAGTGTTTCAGTATCACTTTAGAGAAAGATGCCACACAAGGAGCATTTGCTTTTTAACAACATATTTCCAGAATCATACTGTAAGGCACAGCTTTAATGCTCTTCTAATGTAACTTTTTAAAAAATGAAATTGTCTGTTTTCTTTTCTTCTTTTCCTGTGACAAAACTGTATTAAGAACTGATTAGGTGGTTCTGCAGGAATACAGATGCCTGATTACTGATGTAAAGTCAAATAATCATTTAGACCTAAGCATATTGGAATGTCTCTCACATAAAAGTTTTCTTCTAAGATTTGTGATTCAGCTAATTTAAGATGACATATACATTAAATGAGTTTTGAGGAGTGATTCAATTGAACAAGTGAATCTAAGAATCCAGAGATTCCTGTTGTAAGATGTTGCTTTATAATATTGCTTTACAGAAGCAATAGTACTTACACAGATTTCTTAATGGTTTCTCACTTGAAAGCAAAGTGAAAATAATTTTAAAATTTAGTGAAATCTTTGTCTCCTATAGTTATTTTGTTT
This sequence comes from Falco peregrinus, assembly GCF_023634155.1. Taxonomy (NCBI): domain Eukaryota; kingdom Metazoa; phylum Chordata; class Aves; order Falconiformes; family Falconidae; genus Falco; species Falco peregrinus. Next base: position 39,882,593 of record NC_073725.1, on the reverse strand, counting down.
GATGTATTTCAAAAAGCCTTGAAATAATTGAGAAATTAATCTTTTTTTTTTTTTTTTTTTTTTTTTTTTTTTTAGTTTTGGTCCTTTTGCACCAATGCCTGTACTGTACTGATGTTTTCAGATCATTTTTCTCTGACTTAAGCCAGTGCAGTCAGATGTGGATTTAGATGCTGTGGATGTTATCTAGTATGCGAATGTATGTACTAAGGAGATACTTTATGCAAAACCTACTGCAGTTCTTCAGCAGAACAGCCAGGACAGTGTCTTACCTGCTAAGGAAATACGTAAGCTGCAGGGTATAAGATATTGTAGCAATGAAAAAAATCAGCTGAGTATTTGTCTTATCTATAAATAGTCTGGCTTGAGTACTGGAACCAGCCAGCATTAAACTCTGTGATCACTAGAGAACGGTTTGTGCTGGGCAGGGCAGCTATGCTTCAAAAGATGAGGCTGGATAATGCAACAAATGCAGCTGCGTCCTGCAGTGTAGAAATGTGTGCTTGGGTGACACCTTAGCTGGAAAAGCAGGCACATCAGACTTAATTGCAATGGCTGTGCAGTACAGGGGCCAGGTGTCAGTGGCTTCTAGTTGCAGTATTGTGCCTTTAATATATGTCAGACCTTATACAGTAAGAACTGATAGTTTCAATAGCCATGTGGTGACAGTTTTTCAAATTCACAAATTCCAAACCTGCAAGGTAATTTCAAATGGCAGTGTTGTTTGATTTATAAATAAAATAGTTGTTAGGTCTGCTTTTCAAAAGTACTGTTTGTTTGTTGATGTTAACATTGTTCAAATACTTGCTTCTCCATGTAGCCCTACTCTTGTTAAATTAGCTATCCTAGACCAGTTCCTGGGATGTGATCTGTTTGTAAATTAATTTGCAGGTACTTGTTTTGGCTTTTAGTAGCTGACAATGGCTTGAGGTATTCTTTTAGTTAGTTTGCCAGGTATTTTGTCTCTAGATGGGAGATGATGGATCAGCAAAATTATAGTATCCTACTGGAATAAATCACTCCATAGAGTAACATCCCAGTGGTCATGCAACTGTCATCAGTGTTCCAGTGCTCTACAGATTAACTGCACAGAGTTGTGGACCTCATTAACAGATGGAGAGAGCAGTGTGTGTTTGCTGTGACATCACCTTGTCACTGCCAGTGTTGCATGGTCAGTTAAGAAACAAAATCATCTGAGTGTAAAGAACTGGGATTAGATGTTTGAATATAAAACTCTCATTGAAACTTAGCTTTTGTGTTTCTGTTTGGATGACTGAATCACTACAGTGGCACCAAATTGTGCTTATTTAACAGTTCTTCAGCTGTCTGATTGAATACATTAAACTAGAAGTATTTAAATGGTACTGCTGCCCTATACACGACAGGCTTGAATATGGTATGTGTTTAGTCCTCTCAGCACCCAGACAAAGGAGGCGGCAGTTTGTCTACACGATAATTTTCTGAAAAAGATAAGTCTTGAACAGCACAGAGCAAGTGTATGTATTTCTTTACTGGTATGTCATATTTAGCCTGTCTCATGCAATATGTCAGGTACTTACTGCACATTATCAAGGTACCAGTTGATAAGGGTTGGTTCATTTTCACTTGAACCCCAGATAGTCATCCAAAAATGGCTTTTGCAGTTCTGCTTTTAGTTGTACAGATAGGAATCACAATAAATTGTTAACTTCATACACAGTAGTCTGCAGTAAGTTGTTAACTTCTGTGGTCAGTGCTTGATGGACTATTAGACTTCACGAAACAGGACATCCATAGCTCTCAATTTGTCACTACAACACTTTTCCTCTGGTTCACTTTATTTTTCTTTTCTGAATTCGTTTGGTGTGTTAGGGGAAAATCCTAATGGCAGTGAAACATTTATGCCTCAAAACTGTAGGAAAGTGATCTGTTACATTTCTTACCTTCAGCAAGTTCATTGCTCGTATGGTTTAAAAGTCATAATAATAATAATTATTATTATTATTATCTTCTAAACTCAAATCTTTGGTATCAGGCTCATTGATTCATAGCTGCTTCCCAGTTTTTCTCTTTTTCTTAGGGAATATTAAAATATTTTGAGACCTCTCATTTTCAGTGAAGAATTATTTTCTGCCTGTTTGTCCTTTCTAGAATTTCCTCCCTGTGCTCTGTGATCTTCCCAATTTAAAACCATCTGTTCAGCCATTGTTAACTGTTTGCTTCAAACCTAATAACTTCACTGTGGAGTGAGTTAATTCTGACATTTTCACTTACGGCCTTATTAGCAAAGTGGTGTGTTCGTGCTGGGATGTTGTTAGGACTAGAGGGCATCATCTTCATACAGATTTTTTGTGAGACAACAAATTGAGGATCATTAAGTAAAAATCCAGAATCTGGAAAGTAACATTTAAATCAGTCAACTGTTAAGGTATTGTGGGCATGTATACTGTACCCATAATGAATCCAGGTCTCTTCAGTAATGCAGAAGTTATCTTTGATGTGAAATTGCTTGCTGTCCTTGAGTTCTGTTAGCTTTCACATCTGTGTGAATGTTTACAGTGTCAGTGCAGATTGTTTCTTTTTTATTTTTTTCCCTTCCCACACTGTTATTTTTCTGCTTCCAGACTAACAGAGGCAGTTTGAATATATTCATGCTGTCCCAGAATGCCATGGGAATAGATACATGTTCCTGGTGTTGAAAATGGAACATAAATTTCTTTTGCACTTCCATACCACTTTTTGATTGGAGCTGAATTTTTAGTGTTTCTTCCTGCTAATAGACAGTGAAAGAATTTGGCAGTCATGGTACATGTTCAGCATCAGTGGGCTTTTCCAAAGTATGTCAGAATTTTTTAATAAGGATTTTAAAGTAGGGAAATAAACAGCTTTATAGCTAGGATGGCTTTCAATCAAATTAATCAAAGGGATCTTTTAATATACAACCAACAGCTATCTATGCCCTTTCTTGTATCCCACTTTTCCACTGCCTGTGATCCTTTGGGTGACTCAGGAGGCAGAGGAAAGAGGTATTTATGAAAGAGATGATGCTGAAGTTGCTGAAAAAAGAAAAACGTTTTTCATGAGGGCTAGAGTCATTCTTTCTGGTAGCAGAAAAAGTATTTCTCTGTCTCCCCTTTCTGTAACTTGTGTCTGTCAGATTGACATTTGAGTCCCATTCATTGACCAGAATAATTATCATCTGTGTTACTGTGTGTGATTGTCTGAAGACATACATGAGATAAGATTTGCAGGGAAAAAGAATCTTTTATTAGAACAACTGATACAGCTGGAAAAAACAGACAGACTTAGAGGCACACATGCCTTTTTCCTTACTTACTGGTCTCTATCTCTTGAAGACTGACTCCTGAACTCCAGTATGGAAGACCAGTCATTACTCAAGTGCATTTTGGGAATACTAATTTGGGAACCTAATTAGCTCTCCCTGATAGTGGGTAACTTGTAAATGAATGGCACTACCATAATCCAGTGGCTGTATTAGGGTTCAGACATAGGATATTGTAGGTAATTTATCTTATTTGAAAGGAAATTAACTTGGATGCTCTGATGAAGCTGCATCTTGGAGACAGATGCGTTCAGGTAAACAGCAGAGGGACATGGGAAGCTTCTGCTTGTCAAGAACTGATTTCTGGGTTAGAGAGCTGACCGCTTCATTGATGCGGTGTTAGTGTTTCCACCCATTTTACTTCTGTTCTGTTGTCATTCAGGTATGAATAAACATGCTTCTGTTCAAAAACAAGTAGCTGAGTAAATAGGTTAAGTGAAGTTGACGGTTCATGATCTACAGTAGAATACATTTACAATATTTTAATAATGTTACTGAATCATTGTTATGGTTTTATAAGCCATTTATCTCAAACTCTAGGTAATTGTTAAATGAAACAGGAGGCTAAAAAAGCAAGCATGAAAAGAATCTGAGTCAAGGAAAAACAGCAACAAAAACACCCTTCCTTTTTTTCAGTATGCCTTGTTAGAGTCCTTGTTGATACATCTACATCAAAATAGTAAACAGCTCAACACATTTAAGGTATAATGGAAAGGGAAACCATGCATATGGTTGGCAAGCCCTTGTTTTTGCAGACGTGACTGGCTTCCTCATTTGCAGAATCGTATTCGCTGTGAACAAAGGCTTCATGATTGTCATATGAACTTGACTAAAAAGCTATCCTGCAGCTAAGGAGGTATCAAATATTAATATTTATACTCATGTAGCCAAAGGTGCATGTACTGAATGGGTCTTGAGTCTGGATATAGTTACAGCCTCTTGTAAGAGCCAACCAAAATTTTAAAAATTACAGTGATAAATAGTGTTTTGTCAATAACTGTTGCTAGGTAAAATCAGACACAACCTCTGAGTCTGAGATAAAAGATAAAGCCAGACAAAGCAAAGAAAACTGTATTTACCAAGGAAGGAAATATCTTCATACTTTTTTATTTTTTTTAAATTCAGAGCAGGAGGTTTTTTGTGTTAAAGATATATACATACATAGGCATAGATCGTTTACTCTGTATGTGGAGTCTAGGACATTGCAGGGTATCCTGAGCTGTTGTTTAATGAATGAGTTAAAAGAAAGTTGTGGTTTGTGTCAAGTAGATGCAAGGTTTGTGCAAGCCTTGCAGTATGTAACGCATCAGAACAGTTTCTTCTTTCTGTTTGGATAAATAATGGCCATAGAAGTAAGCGCCTAGAGAACACTAAACAGTATCTGTTCTTCCCATAATTACACACAAGTTCCCCAGTGGGTCTGATGCAACCTGAGTTTTAATAACTGTACCTTATGCTTGCTTTCTTTCTCTCAAAATAAGGTTGCAACAGCAGGACACGTATTGACCTTTTTTATCTTTTTGAAGACACAGGAACTGGAGGGGAGTTCACTGCTTGTCAGGAGGTCCTCCCTCCACCTTCACAGGCGAAAAAGTGCTCAGGCAGCAGTATGTAAATATTGGGTAGTCACCTGGTGATCTCTCCATTTACCTTTTGGCTTTTATGCACACTGGCCATTAAGATTTGAAGTTTTGATGATCCCCCATAAGCTCTGTCTTTTAAAAATTAGATTGTTGCTCTTCCTGTAGTGTAACCATGGAAACAGACAGGGAACCCTTAAAGAAAGTGATCCAACATGCTGTGCTAATTAATCCTACCCTTCAGTTTTCTTTCAGCTGAAGGATCTAGTTAAATAAATTTTGCATGAATAAGCATATTTGGATGTGCAAAAGGGTTTAAAATATGTAGCAAATTTTCTTGCAGAAGGTTATCTGAAAAAAACCTCTGCTAACTGCCATGATTTTCAACTGGAGCATCAAAACAAGAAATGCAGTATCTTATTAGTGTTTCACATATATATTTTGATTAAATTATTTTAAAAATGTAAATATATCTGAAAGATGAGGATATTTCTTTCATGCCTGAAGTGTGATGAGAGACTTCTGCATTAATTTTGTGTCTTCAAGGGAAAACGTTCATAATTGCAAATGCCTCCTTTATGCATAGTGTTATTCAGAAAAAGCAAACTTTGTTCCCTCCCTGAGAGAAAGCAGCTCCTCTGATGTGTTAGCCTAATTCAGGTCCTTTCAGTTCTGCACAGGGGCAGCAATTGACTGTACAGTGGGACTGTGCCAAGTTTTCTTCTGCCAAATTTTAGCCTTTGTGAGTATTTCCCTTGGTTGTTCACTGTTGCTTTCCACTGGGCCATTTAGTTTCCAAAGTAGTGTATGTGCTCAACTAGGAAACCAGTTGGTCACAACTTAAAACATATGGACTATGCTCATAAGCCTCTTAACCCTGGTGATGCTGTCTGATGCCAATGTGTGGCCTCAACTCGCTTTTACAAATTAAAGTTTTGTTTATAACTTCCTTCATTCCAGTAATGATCTTCTTATAACGTAGAAACCAGATGTAGCAGCTAACCTCAGTAAGGGTTTTGTGGTGTTTTGGGAGCGAAGTGCAGATTAAAGCAAAACATTTAGTTGTCCAACAAGCTGGGATTAGCACAAAAGGGCCATCTTTTAAAAATCAGGTGGATTTTAGTTAACCTGGAATGGATTAGAGGTGGAGGAGATCTGGAAGCAGTGGGCTAAGGAAACAGAATGGGTGGCAGACCTAGCAGAATGGGAGGACTGGTTCCATGCTGAATGGTCACATGAAAGGGGGAAAGATGTGCTTGGGCTGACTATAGCTCTTGCAGAGCTCCATCCTGGCCAGTAAAGTGGCAGAAACTGGCAGGCAAGCGTGGATGTTGTATTATTTGCAGTATGATTTTGGCTATGACAAGTTGGGTACTCATTCATTCTTACAATGGGAGATTTCTTGAGTGTGTGGATCAAAAGACTGTGTGTCATGGCAACCTGAGTTCATTTCTTATCCCACAAGCTCTAAAGTTTTTTGACAGTTTTCCCCAAATCACACAGTGTTCCTGACTACTTACAAATGCCTTTTCCCTGCCTGCCTATGCCTTTTCTCCTATCAAAGCTAGGTAGAAAATTAGAGAGGAAATTGTTTGCAAGCAAATTCAGTCTTCCTCAGGCAAGACTAAAGGGGGGCTCAGACAGGCAAAGAAGGATGGGGCATTCACCATCCAGACTTCTCAAATCCTTTCATAATTTTTATTTAGCTTAATAATAGTAGGTCCATATCCATGAATTCAGGAAGTACTGTTCAGTTTAGTCATGTGGGATACAGGCACAGAAATTCAGACTTGCTAATGTTTCTGTGGGCTAGGAAAAACAGCTCTTCACCAGTTAGAGCATTTGGTGGTTTCTGATCTCTTAGAAGCAAATAACATTATTCTGGAGACAGAAGCACTGCAGAGCATGTGATGTGACTTCTCTGTTGGCCTCTTCGCAGCTATACCTGGCCAGCCCTGAGTTATCTGTGTGAGCCAAGTTATTTGTCAAGCTGGTGGCCAGGTGCATAAATGTGAAAGAGATGGAAGTCTGAAAACTAAAAACCTAAAAAATAATTAAAAATAATAATAAAAAAGGTTATTCATATTTGAAATACAATTTTTTTTAGAAGAAATTCTGGCATACAAGTCAAATTATTCCCCTACACTGGTCTAATTGCTATAATCAGCTGATAATGCAAACTACTGGCAAGATTTGCCATCATTATTATGGAGATATATTCACTGAGATTAACTGTTCCTAAATAGCTTCTCCAGTGTATTAAAAATAAAGGTGCAAAGGATTCTCATCTGCACTCTTATGTGAATTTTCATGTTCCATATTTCTTTCTGAGTGTATGACTTTGCTTTTTGGTTTCTATAAGGTAGAAGACGTGACCTTCTGTTTTAGTAATTTCATTAGTTTTGTGAATGAGAAATTGTTAGTTCTTTGTTTAGGAAGACACAAAATAACCCCAGTAGCGCCTTCTCCTGATTTCCGTTACTTATGCATATCCAGTGTTCCCAGCAAGGGCATGGATGGTGATCAAGGCTGTAACTAGGAGCAGTTTATTTGGAAAATGTGTTTGCAGGCCTGTGATGGGAACAGTCATCATAGCCCTGAAAATCTTTTTCCATTTCTTGGAGGAGAGAGGCTTCCATAGGGGAAGCATTAGAGTAGTATGCTCTCTACTGCTGGTTTTAGCATATGAGGGTATCTCCTAAAGTCTTTCCAATTTTACGTGAGATAGATTATGTTGTGTAGTAATGTGAATTATTTTTCATGACTGACAAGCTTAAATGACAGTTATTGTAAATAGTATATCTTTAGGTGGCCACAGATTTCATTGAAATGATTTCTGCTTCTGAGATTGGTGCATTGCCAATATACATTTGTTGAGAGAGAAGAATTTTGCACATACCGTTTTCTGATGTATTACTGTAATATTAATATTTATTTGAATGGCAATGTGTAAGTATGTCTACTGCTTTCAAATAGAAACTTAAATAAGCAGGCTGGGGTTTGCAGTGTAAACTGTGGAAGGTTTCCTTGGGCTCCCCTAAAAAAAACAAATCTCATCTGTTGCATTATTTGTCTGGAAGTTTCTTTTTCATTTCCTTTTGTTAAATAACATTGAAATAAAAGACTATTGATGCCTAAGGTTGAGCAGTTAATGGAAATGAAAATCTTTGCTTATTTGTCTTTCATTTAGGTATGCCACAATGTATCTTTGCATCTCTCCTGGGCCTGTGGTTGTCATCATGAAAAGCATATTTTATTATCCCTTCATTATATTCACAGCTCTGTTTAGCCAGGTCCTAAATGAGAGATGCTACCATTTTCTTTCGTTTAGTAACTTATTCCAATACTAGAAGTAAAAAAATGCTTGCAACATGCCATCATATTATGTGAAGTGTGCTCATATATCCTTTTAGGATCATAACTATACAGCAAACTATTTTTTTTGCATTTACCCTACAGGTCTTGCAAGAGCTAAATCCGTTCCCAGCCATACATATTCCAATGAAGTGGTAACCCTATGGTACAGGCCTCCAGATGTCCTTCTGGGATCAACAGAATATTCCACCTGCCTTGACATGTGGTAAGTACAGAATCCTTACGCGAGACTCTATGTAGGCGCTTCAACTCTGAATTTTTTTATTTGTGTAAAACAAATATGTGCTGAGATTAGTGGTACAGTTTAAAAATCTCGTGTGTAGTAATCTGTGTGTTTCACTCGGTATCTCCCTAAAGGAATCCCCTCCTGCTACCCCACCGGCTGGGAGCTGGTACCTGCTGTTAATGCACCACTAGAAGAGCCATTGGTGCTTTGTAGGAGACTGGGTTGTTGTTTGGTTTTTGTAGTCTTAATGTGGTGCTTTGATATGATATGATACTTGTTTTGCAGAAGGCAGACTTTCACCATGCCCAGCTATAGCAGTGGCAAAACCAGCATTCCCTGGGTGCAAAGATGCAGCCTCAGACCTTAATCTACTGTACTTGTTAGCAGTAAATCAGCATGTGACACATCACTGAATAGTTTTCTTTCAAACGCTTTGAGAGGACAGTTTGATGTGTACAATGTATAGCAGCTTGCTGCTTTTTGATAACATCATTTAGTCTTGTGTTGAACAAAGAAGGTGTTTGGGTTTTTGACTGCTAGAAACAGAGGTGGAGGTTCTTCATTTATCCTGTATGTTTTGAGGTCACAGGATCACTGTAATGTGTACAAATTCTGTAATTAGTAAGAGCTTCAGTGGTGTTAGTAGAAGCAAGACATGTTGATTCGAGAAACAGAAATGTGGAAAAATATTTTTCATTGCAAAGAAACTCTCATGCTCTGGAAGATATTAAGATATTTTTTTTTAATGTATGTTGACTTTTTGAATTATACAACTTGCTTCATTTGAGCAAAAAATATACTAAGCAAGTTTCAGAAAAATACAGTATTTTTTCATAGTTTGCTGAAATATCTTTCTTTAATACAGGCAGCCTAAATTTAGAATTATGATTATGTTAAAATCTAGAGGTAACTGTAAAGTAAGGTTAATAGGACCTTATGTTTTCATGCAGTGGGTGAAAAGGTATGGTTTCCTGTTTTTCCCCATAGCACTGTTAGTTCTTGACTCCTGGGGACAAGAGTTAAAAGCTGCAGGATTGCTTGATTTGAAGGGCTTACAGAATATAAATACCAGAATATCTAATACTGAAGAGAGTGTTTCATGTAACTGGGCCTCTGGCTGCTGTAGTTCCTTGACATGTAAGGGTAGATGAACGAAGAGGCAGGAAAGGAGGGTCAGCAAACTTCTCCAAGTGTGAATGTTGTGATATGCAACTGCACCAGAGAGCCAAAGGCAGCATCTTCTGTATTAGCTATCTCGGTTTCTTCAAACCATTTTCCACCTCACAGATGTGAAATAATTTCCCCCTGCATTTCAGCTTCTCATCTATACTAAAGCAGTCCTGTTTCCCCAAAGATCGGTTTTAACCTGGTGCCTTCACAAATTATATGCAGTCTCCTCATACCATCTGCTCCTGATGTTTTGCAATCATCTCTTTTCCGAGATATACCTCTGATGCTCAGCAAGAAGCTTGACTTGCTTGAGGTGAGGTGGGACAATGGCATCAGAGGATGGAAATAGCTGGGAGACATAAATAGTTATTTCTGCTCATCTTCTTATAGTTCAGTCTACATGTGTTCAATTCTTGAGTCCAACATCTTTGTGTATGTGTGTACATACATGTCTCAATTTGTGAAGTATGAGATGGAAAGAATGTGTGGAAACAGCTAAAGAAAACTTTAAAATCATTTAAGAGAGCAAACTGTTCAAAAAGGCCTCTAAAATGCTTTTTTAGTCAAAAGAGACATTGGATTTTTTTTTTTTACATTTACCAATTAAAAAAATATTGCACTTTGTAAATAAGGGTTTACTTGGTTTTTGTTTTGTTTTTGTTTTTAAAATGAACAAAGGATTTTGAAACGTTTTTGAATCTCACTGAAACTTTCTGCACAAAGAAAAACTATTCAGTCAAAAGTTCGGTAGCTTGTCAAAAACAGATCTTACGACATTCTTCCCAATAATGATTTTAGTGCAATAGCTATTAAGAAGTCCAGTCAAACTATGTGGTGTTACTGTGATAGAGATCAAATCAAGCCATGCAGCTAATAGGAGCATTTTAAACTTAACAATAAATGCAGACTGAGTATCTCCTTCATGAGCATATGTTTATACTCAAATTTCATGGACAGAAGGGAAGATCAAGGAAGGACTCAAAATGCCACTTTGGCAATCTAGGTCACTATTTCGTCTCCTGACAAAAATGATGCAACAGTATTGGGGAACAACACAATAATTCCATCTTCAGTGATAGCAATAGGTGATGTCCTCTTGCGCAGAGCATTTCATATCGGTCTGAAAAAGATCCAGGTGCTCCAGGATAGAGGCGGTGTGTTCTGTTTCAAAATGAAAAACGATACCATACTGCTATTTGCTAGATTTGTAGCCCTTACAAATTTTGTGCTGCCCTGTATGAACTGAAGAACTATGAAAAGCTTAGGAAAAAGCCCTAGTAATACAGTTTCTTTCACATGTCAGGAATTTAGCAGAGCTACTGCCACATCAGAAATGAAATCAGAGCAAGTGTGTATTGTATGTGATGGAAGAACTTTCGGGTTTTAATTCTGCACTTTGCTGGGTTATCCGAGACAACACTTCAAGTTTGATTGTGAGAGGTGTAGTTGCATGTTAAGGTCACTTATGCTTATTTGGCGTATCTGACAGTGAGCTCTGCTGGAGCACAGGCAGGCTTGGGGCTTTATTTATACAACAGTTGTACATAGCTGGGCCATAATTGCATTAAACCCACTTAGTGGCTTCCCAGAGTGGGAGGAAGGGAGACATGGAGAAACCCACCTACCATTGAATTCCAAGATAATTTGGTAATTTGTTATCAAAAGTGTGTTTGTAGCATTAGCATTTTTATGCAATTACTGGCATTTTGTCCTTATGGCAGATAGCATGTGCACTCCTCTGTCCTTACTGATAATCTACGTGATGGCAAAACTAGGCAGCCACTTCACTAAATATTTAAATAATGTTGAGGTAGAAAGCACAGCTGTTTCTTCCATTTGGGGGGGGGGGAAGACACAGGGCCTTTACTATAGCCGTGATAAATGGCATTTCATGGTGGTTCCCAAGGAACAGAAAATGGGGCTCCTACTGAGTAGCAGACCAGCTGCATGAAAAAGAGTCCAAATATTAACCACTGGACAGTGGCTGGGAAGCAGGTGGCAGAGGCTGCGGGCTATTTTTATACTTCATTTGCTGGTGTAAAGCATTAGGGTGGTAACTAAAAGCTAATGATCCACATGCAATGGTACATTCTCCTGCATTCTTTTTTAAATAGCCAGTGGCAATAAAATAATATTAATGAAGACATACATGCATTAGTGATGTCAGGCTGGTGATGGAAATCGGTGTAGCGGGCTTTGTGATTTACTGCTGACAGCATTTGGTAAAGCAGCATTGTGTGAATGTATTATACTACCCATGACTGCATCAAAGAGTTGTGATAACCTTTGATATACTTTTTTTTTTTTTTTTTTTTACTCCTCCTCTTGATGAAGACTTACTAGTAGCTAGGAAAATGGCTTTGCATTGCTTCTGGTGTAACTTGTCCTAATCCTTGAATTTTACAGTCCTTTGAAAGTCAATGCAAGGAAAATAAGCTTTAATACATAAAGGGTTTATACATTACTAAAACCCGTATATAAATCCGTATATAAATAATACTGAAACATAGGGGAAAACATCCCTAAATGAACATATTCTGTTTGTTTCTTACAGAAAGAATATGGTGTTTGTAAATGAAGCAATTTAAACAGGTTATTAAATAATTTTTGATTCTGGTAATGCATGTACTGCTACATCTGGGTTTCTTACATCAAAAAGTCACTAGGGATACTTTATTTTGTAGTGCAGCTGGCTTTAAACTGTGTTTGCTAACAGCTGGCGATCTTTTGCATATCCTGTTGTTTTTCTTTTAAAAAAATACACTCTTAGTCACAGTTCAGGCAACGTAAGAAGTTATGGGCCGTGATATATTTTAAATTCACTTTTATTAACTAGTGTCATCTATGTGTAGTGCTGTGGAAGAAATCACTTAAAACTAGGCCAGTATATTGTTACAAAATGACTTATTAAATCACTGTTCTTTAACTTTGTGACATCTGGATTGGTATACATGATTTCATATCTGGTCTTTATTTAGGGAAAGCTCTTCATATGGAGTTTTTCTATCCTATTACTAGAAAAATAAATGGTGCTTTTCTATACTATTATTAGCAAAATAAATGGTATTTTTCAGAAACAGACCACCTTCCACATGTAACCTGCTCTGAGTGCAGATTTGAGTGCTCACTGTAATTCCATGCATGCTTTCATGAATATTTGACCAATGAAGACCTACAACAGTAATTAAGATATTTATTAAATAAAAAGGGATCTTGCCTTAGACACAGGTGCACCAAGTTATGTTTTTTACACAGGGGACGTTAGAAAGGCATCTTTATCCTGTACCTATTGTAAACAGTTTGCAGTCAGAGAAACCTGACAGCAGGAATCCCAGCAGGCCCTGAAGAAATACTGCTCAGGGCTTGAGAGTTGGGTAAATTACTTCTTTTGCCCTTGATGTTCTTTAAGATTATGACTTCCTCTCCAAAGAAATGCTAATCTGTAGGATTAGGATATTAAGGTAAAGATACTGTGCTAACTATCAAGGTATTGTTAATTAAACTTCTCTCCTTGTCAGTGAGTAGTTCTTCAAAAGTTTTATCAGCTGAATTAGCTTTTGACTGGAAAATTCTCTTAGGGTCAAATTCACCGAAATATTAAAGTGTGAGGAAACATCTTGGACTATACTTATTGGAAGGGCATTTCACTTCCTGTCTAAAATGACTTTTATCAATTTGGAACATCAGATTTACTATCACTTTTCCACTTCTAGAAATATATTTTTCACGTGTGTCAGGAAAGTACCTTATAAAGGTATCTGGATCCAGAAAACAAAACCAGGAAAAACATGTTCAACAGGAAAATATCTCATGGCAGAATGTTGCTTAGGTTTGAAGATTATTTTCTTGAGCTTTTTTTGCATTCTGCTTTTACAAAACAAGTAAGTCTAATAGATTCTTGCAAAAAAGGATCATGTACATTGTAATCCATCATGAATATAATATTTCTTAATATAGAAATTGAGCATTGCTACAGAGGGTTGGGTTGCAAAAGAAATTTCTGGAGCTTTTATTTCTAGGTAGCAGTGACACAGGCAAGAACATGAGCACTCTATTTGCTTATAATCAGAATTGCTTCAAGATTGTAAGAAATTTTTTGAACTGTCATGCTTTCAAGTAAATTATTTTTCGTCCATTACATCTGCTTTCTGCAGAAATTTTAATGGTGTTCTTTGTCATCGTGGAAGGGAAATTCTGCTTCATTTGTCACTTCTCATGTGAGAACTGTAATCTCTTTGCCTCATTGCTCGTATTTGTTCAGACTGTATCTCCCATTGTATGCTACTTTTCAGATACCAAACTAGAATGGTCATAAAGAAAAATCCCAACTAAGTTCAGCATCTGTGGGTATTCTGGTAGTGTGCCACTGCAGAATTAAACCAGATTCTGGTCAATTAAAGACACAAAAGTCCCTTGCTTTTCATTCCTTGCCCCCAAAATTTGTTTTCTTAGTTCTGTTCATACACAGGATCATGTAAGAATGTGACTTTTTTTCTGAACAAATCAGACCAGATAAAAATCTTTGTGCCCTTCCAGCATGTTGAATATTACTAGTGGATTTTGTGGAAGTGGTTCCAGTATTACCTCTTGGTGACAAATCCATAAAAAAAACAATTAGTCGGGGTTTGGGGGGTGGTGATGTCTGTGTGTTTTTTGGGGTGGGTGGTTTTGGTGGTGGTTTTTGGGGGGGGGGTTGTTGTTTTGTTTTTTAAAATTCTTATATATTTAACATTACAAATTGTAGTTTGGGAAACTTGAATGAAAACTCAAACTGTTCCTCTGAATTCCAGAAATTTCCCCAGGAGGATTGCTGGAAACAATTGCTTTTCACAAAATGCCTTCTCCTGCTTTGAAGCCAAATCCTGCATGCTGGAAACAGGCTTCATGTCCAGATAGAAACCTTATGTGAAGGCCCAGCATAGGTCTTCATTAAGAAGATCATGTTGAATATTATCACTTGCACTGAGCCTGCTAGAAAGCAGATCTGTTCAGGACAGAAAGTTAACAGAGACATACATAGTAAGCATATAGTCTTTCTATAATCTTGATTTAAGTACAAACTAAAACTTGGTTTTGAAATAACTCCTCGTTTCAGAGTGTGTTTGTAGTCTCTTTTATGTACCCATAAAGAAAAATCAAAATATTAGCTGCAGGAAAAAATCATCACAATCTTTTATAGATTATACCTCACCAAAGCTTTTAGGGTGGGGTTTTTTTGTTGTTGTTGTTGTCCTTTTTGGAGTTTTTTTTGTTTGTTTGTTTTTTACAGTATTCAAGTACAGATAGGCTGGAGATTCTTCTTGTTGCAATAAGGATTTTTGTTATACAGAGACAAGAATGTATTCTTAAACCAAAAATATAAAATGAACCCACCAGTAAGCAAGTTAATTTTAAGGGAATACCTTCTTGAATTATAAAAGCTGTGCAGGAGAAGAGAAGAAAAAAAAAAAAAGGTGCTGTTTCCTGAGGCATCCAACTTCATTTTTACAGGCTCATTTACTATGTCAATTCAAATGCAATAGTAATTCATTTAGCTGTGCTATTAACTCTTACGCCATATAAAGGCTGTATAGTGACAGCCAGAGTCCCAGGAAATTAAGCAGGACAATAGAAGAGCAGTATTAGGTGGTATGGCCGCATATGGTCTCATCAATACATCAATAGGTTTAGTCATGCTTTTTGTCATCAGAGGGTAAGCCACCCATTTCAACATTAAATGGCTGTCACTTTTACTTTGCAAGTTATCCTGTGCTGTCCATTGGAAAGATTTCTGAACAAAGTCATAGGATTTGGCTTATTTATTCAAAATCAAAAGTCCTATAAAGAGAGTAGGAAAATCTGAGTCGAGTACGCTGAAATATGTTAGGCTAATGTTCTTTTGTCACAAATTATTTCTCAAGTGCTGCCTAAAAATATCATTGTATGTTCAGTGTGCACAAATTATACATACATAACATACCCTTGGAGAGGTATGCACATTAAAGCCAAGTTAATTTATTGTATTTCATATTTCAAGAAATAATCTTTGCATCATAGAAACTAGAGATGGGATGATCTGTGAGATCATTGTACCCACCCTACTGTAAATGCAAGTCTGTTCCCTGAAGAATATTTGTGTTTCAGCTTGTCTAGCTTTACACGGTTGTAACTGTGAAGCTTCAAGTCCATTGGGAGGCTGGGGTATAGCACATTTTTAAAGTATATTTCTCTAATGATCACCCTAAAATTTTTATTTCCTAAAGGCATTCTGCTATTTCTAGTTACACTTGGATCTATCTACGGTTCTGGGAACTATTAAAATCCTAATCAGTTCTTCCCTGTCTTTAATTTTGCATAATTTTAAATACAGAGTCATCACGTTCTCCCAGTCCCTGTGTGTTTTCTTGTAGCCAAGAATGGCATTATTCTCTTAAATTTTCCTTACAAACCGGTTGTTCAAGTAAGAAAATAATTTTTGCTTTGCTCAAAAATACCTCCAATCTGTTTAATCATTTGTGAGGTCTAAAAAACAAGACTAAGTTTCAAGGCCTTGTAGAGGCTTTATTTCTTTTCATGCTCTGTATGTGTGCACTTATGGTTTGTGATTCAGGGAACCTGTTATATACTCAGTTTCCATTTGCTGTGAGCCTAAAATTCACCGATACCACTAAGATGTCTAAAATACCATCCAGCCATCTTGAAGCCTTTATGTGCTATCAATGGCTGCATATTCCCTATCAGTTCAATGTCATACTTTTTTTCTTGTTATTTTTTTTTTTAAGTATTTATTTAATCTTCTCTTTCTATGGACTTATTCTTCAATGTGATAACCTTTGAAACCAAGATAAGCTTAATTTTCAAGTGGGCCGAAGGGAACAGCAGTCCTCCAGCTCAGACCTTGAAGGTGTTTATGTTTCTCTCCTCCACGATTTTAATAACCTTTTGATTTTTGTATTAGCTGTTTATTTAACTGCAGTACTCTTTCATGCTCATTTCAGTGTGTGACTAAATGGAGTACTAGGTTACACGATTTTTCTTTCAAAACAGGAGATTTTTCTTCAATAGTGTTGTTTACAGTTCTTCCTTGATTTTTGTCTCATACTTTTCAGACCCACTAAAAGTGGAAAATTTTGTAAATAGATTATGTGAAATAGTTTAAAATTCAGCTGAATCTTCCTGACACCTTTACAACACTTCTGTTCAAACAATGAGCTGAAGTTTCTTTGTAGATAGCAGTACATGACCTCAAATGATACACTGGTTTAATCAAATGCCTGTTTTCTGGTTGCAAGAATAGAACTCTAATCCTCTTTTCTTTAGTGTAAATTCAATTGTTTTATTTCTTATCTTGAATAAATGGCTTCTGACTGAAATCTTGATTTTTTCCTCGCCTCAGATCCTGATACTGTTTATAAGTATGTGACTAAGATATATTGTGCCTATCTGTGCCTAATGAAGCACTGACCAGACTAAATGATGAATGGCAGTTTAATCAATTCAGTTCACTCAGTAACGAGCAGACGCATATGGAACATAAATTTTAACCTCTTTTTATAAACATCTGAGTTTTTCTAAAATCTGAACAGAACTGTGCTTTCCAAAGTTTTTTTCCACTTTTCAATGCCTAAGGAGAAACTTTGTTTGGTATATCTATGCTTTGGGATGTAGAATTAGAAAATAGTGATACATG
Organism: Falco peregrinus; assembly: GCF_023634155.1. Taxonomy (NCBI): domain Eukaryota; kingdom Metazoa; phylum Chordata; class Aves; order Falconiformes; family Falconidae; genus Falco; species Falco peregrinus. The sequence goes on along the minus strand of NC_073725.1, from coordinate 39,865,254 downwards.
TGTAATTTTCTTCTTCAAGAAATTTGGCTATCAGCTCTCCTTGTCCTGGAACATAAAATTATTTCATTATTCAGTAGGGGTCAAAGCCTTCAGAGATGAGTAAAGTGTGGGTTGTCTGCCAATAGTCTTAGTTAAGTGGCATCTATAAATACTCATCCCCGGCCTTAATGAAAATATGCAATCTATTTTCATTAAGTTGTTTTATTCTAGAACCACTTTCTCACCAATATATGCACACATATGGCTAAAATTAAATGCTACTTTCTGAATGCATCATCACGATGCACAAGCAAAGGTATGTAATTACTACATTCCAAATAATTTACTTCTAAAAACAAAGTTAAATTAGAGGTTATCACTGGGATTTGCTGACAGAGAAACACAACTCACAATTTCAGGTAGAGGTGGTACTGTAGGTAGTTTTGCAAATTCTTGGTTCATTTTGAAACATATTTTGGGTTATTGATTTGGCATTTGCTTTGGGTGAAGATTTTTTTGGTGTGGTTACTTACACAGAGGGTTGTACAATATATGTAGGTGTCTGCATGTTGAAGATGTAGAAAAATGTATGTAGAGAAATGTAATTGAATGAATTAAATACATAATCAAATTCTGCATCCTGTTGGTAGCCAAGGGGCATGTTTTCTCTTAAATTTTGTTTTGTTTTGTTTATGTGGAACAAGCAGTTCTTGAACTCTCTTCATCCAGAAAAGATTCAAATGCAAGTTTGTAATTGGTTTTACTTTTCAGATGCAGGAAGTCCTCAGGTTATCCGAAATTTGGGCTTAGTCACAGAAACTTTCCTCAGCTGTTGAGAATCCATTCTTTTTGTTGTAGTTAGTATCTACCAGATATTTTTTCCCTTCTGATTTCCTAGTGCTTCTGCCAGTGGCTTAACTGAATGGGGTGAGGGAGACTCATGTGAAGAGCCTTGTGTGACAGACCAGAGACAGGGGCTGTCATGAGGTGGCTGTTGCGGTGGGGAGAGCAGGGAGCCCATGGCTGCTCAGACTGTTGCAGCACTTCTCAGCCAGAGCTTCTGGGAGATGGTGTCAGCAACCCCCCACAGCTATGGGCTTTGAGCTTCCTTCTTTCATGCTGGAAAAGTGGAGAAGAAAGCCCAAGCAAGCCCATCCCAGAAATCATCTGCAGTAGCTTAGTTCAGTGGCTGTGAGCAGTCACATTGCTTTTTCCTTTTTACTCATCTTTTTCCAGATTTTTCTGCTAGTGCCGAGCCCTTCCAGTGTGCCTCCGTGCCGTAGTCCTGTCCCCATTCATCTTTTCTCATCTCTCATTGCTATTCCCATGTCCCCAGAATTTATTTGGGGGCATGAGTATGCTGCTCAGGAAGCACTTGCACAGAGAGCAGCTGCTGCACCTTTATTGGTCTCAGCAGCTATCAACTGTATTCCAGCTACCTCTGCACTTGCCACCTGAAAAGGATTCGTATGTACACATCAGTTTTAGTAAATGCACATGCTTCTCCTTCAGCCTGGCATTGATTTTAAGAAATAAATAAATATTATTTAAATACTGGTAATGGATACAAAAATATTGTTGCTGGCTATTTAATCTATAAGGAATCTTTCTAACATTACATACTTTCTTCTTTTTTCTTTTTTTTTTTTTTTTTTTTTTTTCTTCCCCCCTCTATAGGGGCGTGGGTTGTATCTTTGTAGAAATGATTCAAGGGGTCGCTGCTTTTCCGGGAATGAAAGACATTCAGGATCAACTTGAAAGGATATTTCTGGTGAGTTCTTTATTGCTGAAGTAATGTGCCTAAGACAACAAAGGTTTGATTGATAAATGTTCACATATTTCTTTGTGTCAGGAATTAAATCACTGATAGAGCCAAGGATCAGAAGCCTAGTCCACAAGCTAGATACAATTTACTTGATATGTTCTTGAAGACTGTGTAATAAGTTCAGATCCAATTTTTTTTCAATTAATATTTCTAAAAATCTACAGAAAGGTTTTTATACAATTGTGGAAAAAAGCTTTCCAAATATAAGGCAATGGAAATACAGCCAGTTTGTAATCTTGACTTTGCAAGTGATCAAAAACGGTAACTCTGGTTGGTGTTCTGTTAATATTATGCTAATATTGTAATGTCAATGGCAAGAATTTTTTGTGACATAGACATATAAAGGAGAAGTAAAATAGGAAGTGAGATGAGAAGCGGAATGGGAAATTAGAAATCATGCTCGGGTTCAACAGGCGTCCTTGACTACTGCTTCTGCAGCCTGGTTGGGCCCTTCATGGGGTATATGGGTAGCTTATAGACACTGATGACATAACCGGCATTGGGAGTGAAAGAAGAGGTAATTTATATTGAGCATAAACCATTATTTATGTGGTTTTCTTTCCAGGGTTGTGGTTTGGGGTTTTTTTGGGGGTAGGTGGGAGTGTGCAGTTTGTTTTTTGTGGATTTTTTTACTTGCTCTTTCTCCCATTGTACTCTGGGTTTGGCAGTTCCCTTTCAAAAGGCTCAGGAACAACTTTTCTTGGTTCTTTGATAAAAGGGTTTCATTTGCTCCTATGCCTGCTGGGAGCTGTGCTGTTGTGGAGTGGGTTTATTCAGGGAAGCCACTGCTCACCCAGATACTAGCAAAAGTGGCTTCCTGGTACTGTAGGGTGGCCATCAGGGAAAGTATTGCAAGAGCAGCTTCTTCCCTCAACCTGGCAATCTCTGTTTTGCTTCTGACCACAAATTTAGAATGGAAGCACAAGCACACCCTTGCTTTTAGAAAGTATTTTGTTAGTAGCCATTTATTTCAAATACAGAGGATTTATCTGGGATTCTTTTTTGGCCCATGGGGAGGGAAAGAAAGTCTTTCATAATGTGTTTATTTGGTGTTCATTCTTCATTTTGCTCAGACTTGCCTGTACTGTATATCTTTTGTTGGGACTTCAGGGAATTTAGCAAGTGCTTTTAGGAATGACTCAGAAAAAAGTATCTCTCTAAACCAAGACCTTATTTGATTGTGATATAAAAAAAATCTTATTTTCTGTAAAATATTTTGTTATTCTGCCTGCTTGGCTAATACCCTGAAAATTCTGTGCTATGGAAAAATAGCTGTGCCACAATGTACACAAGGAGGAGTTCTGAGCAGTTCCTGTGACATGACTAATTGCTTCATTTGTTCAACAGCTTGTGTATTTTAAGCTAGCAACTTCTGGGCCAGTTTTAAATTATTCTGCTTCTCTTTATTGGGAAGAAATGTCCTCATTTATAGAACCTGAAATTTTGAAAACAAATTCTTCTTTGGGGCTTCATCTCATTTATTGTGGTAAATTTTTAGTGAGTGGTTTTGCTATTAAAATTAAATAGATTTCTAAGAGCAGAACTCAGTGCTTTCTTTAATGGGGCATTTTTGCACTATATCCTATGAGATTGTCTGATATAGTGCAAAAAGTGATAGTGATAGGTGTATTATATAAACCTATTTTGTATGCCTTTTGTATATTCTCATTTTCTTTCTCTTCCCTATCCTTCAATTATTTGTGTGTCAGACTGCCAAGTTAAATACACCCCAGGATGAATTTTGAGGCCTGCCAATTTTTAAAAATTCTGCAGCTGCAAATATTGAGAACGGTGTTGAAATAACAAAGGATAATTTCTTGATACTGTTTCTTTAATTTGATCTTTTACAAACCTTCAAATAAAAAGATAAAATTTTGGACTGGAGAGTTTTATGGTCCGTTGTAAATCAGAGTTAATTTTTAAATCCCAATTAATTAGGCTTTCTAATGGAAGTGTCTATTTACCCTTAGCTAAATAGTTTCAGTGAGTGCCTTCCTAATGTACTCTAGGCATCATTAAGAATTTAAGTTTTCTATTTAAAAGTTATAAAACAAAGGATTATTCTTGTTTGGGTTTGTATTTGAACAGAAGGATTAAATTCATCCATTCTCCAGTGAATTGTGCATAGTGTGGTACCTAATAGTGCTGAAGTACAGAATTAATCAGGTTGTTACACCAGATAACTAATACAATTAACTCCCACACAGTAAGCACTTACACAGTGGTGAAAGGAACAGATCAAGCAATAGAAGACTTTTCCATGAAGTCTTCCCATAGTTCACATTTTCAACATCCAACAGTGATGGTTTTCTTGTAACAAAGGGTAGTCTTCTGAAAATGGGGTGAAATAACAGTCGACCTTGACGCTAATCCTTTTGCGTTTGTAGTCCTCTTCTAAAATATACAACTTGCAACAGAAGGTATATTAATGTGTCATATCTGTTGTTGTTATTGGTCATAGCTACCCATCTATAAGCATGTAAGAGTCCATGTTGCAGCTTGAGGCTTTTAGGGAATCAATTACATTGTAGTAGGAAAGTCAGAAAATTTAAAGAAATAATAGCCAGGAAAAGTGAATAGTGCGAATAACAGTTTAAAATTCATAAACGGCTCTTAGATTCTTTACATATTTACATAGTAAGAGTAGATGCAACCCAGCAAACCACATTTCTTCCTCTTTACGACTGATATTTATTTATGTTTAATAATGGCTCCATTAAGGGGTTGTGTTTAATAGTTTAAGAACAGAAATTGCTCTTTTAGTTTTGCTTAAGAACTTTTCTCTTCAAGTTTGTGTTTCCTGACTTCTAACGATTGAAACATATGTGGGTTTTTAAATGGTGATATACACTGATCCTCCATTTCTGTTACAGCAGCTGTCTGTAGTAAGTGTTCTCAGGTTCCACTCTTGTGATAGACCTCAAGAAAATAGCAAGGGTTTATAAACCAAAATATGTTCTCAGAATTGGACCAACACTTAGAGATGTTGATGAATGAGCAAAACTACAAGTTTTTATTGTCACACTTTGAATCTGATAATAGGAATTCTTTTTCCCACCTATACTTAAAAGTGTGAATAATCTCTTAAAAAACCTGTACTTACCAAATAAATGGAAATTCCATGTCTTTTGCCTTGAAGTATCAAACTAGTGATGTGTCATCATCATTTTCAGCACAACTGAGAAGATCCAGCAGACTGTTGGTTTTGCCATTCTCTGAGACAAGCAGCTTGAGGTTTTTGTTGCAAGGTACTAGGTCTGATGGACCAATAATCTCATACAGCAATCTCAGCATTTCTATTTAGTCTTGTAATATGTGTGCAAGAGAGGGTGAAGCTTTGTTCAAGTACATGTTGAACAGTAAAATCATGGTAATAGGAAAAATATGTGAGGCAATCTGTTGAATCAAAACAGAACTGCACAAAATTGGGAAGTATCGTTTGGCTTCTGATACGGAGTAGCTAAGATCTTTGTCAGTAGTTTATTCCTGTTGATCATTTATTAGCGTACATTTCTCTAGATGCAAACTTTGAGGTTTTCTATATCAAGGAGAACCTGCCATTATAAATAAGCTTTAATTATGTCTAGAAGTAAAAGCTTCACCAAATGCCTTCAAGCTAGCCCTGTGCTGGGGAGAATTGACAATTCCTTGGATCTGGTGATGATGAGCATGAACTAGTTGAGTGTTAAAGCTGCTTACGCTGAGAAGAGTGCAGTATGGCTGCGCGTGCCTTACTCTGAGCCACACTGCAGGTACCAACTTGGGTACAGCTCTGATTTTGATACAAAGATGTGCTTTTATACTTGCCGTTCTTAACAGATTCAAACCAGATCAGAGCTGATTTCTTGTGCTAGCTTAATTTTTCTTCTGGAGAGAATATTTTTATGTGGGACGGTATTTCTGTCTTTTCCACTCTACATGAGGTTTCTGAGAGGCACTACAAATCAAAGTGAATCTTCTTCCCTGGCTCTGAAGCCTTCCCGATTAAGGGAATAATCTGTGCGTTGGCTGAACTGCAGTCTTGTTGCCAGCTACACTGAAAATTATATTTCACTGCAAGAATAATGTACAAAGAGTTCTCCTGGTAGTTTGTAGATCTCTGCACAGGCAAGGCAATGGTATTTAACTCCTGGTTTATCTATAAATGGGCATTCACTCTGTGAACGTGACAGAGGGATGCGCGCATGCTGCAGGAGCCTCACGCTGCAGGTAACGTGGTGCAGCAGGAGTGGGAGTTTGCAGCCAGAAGCTTCTGTCTTTCCTAACACGCATATTGCAAAAAGCTGAGGACTTCTCTCTGGTCTTGGATGCTACTGTTCTGTTGGGTGCCATAATGCACAGTATTAAAAAGTAATTAGAAGAGAACAGTATCCATTTGTTGAGCCCAGCAGTCTGGTGTGCCAAAGGGTGATGCCAGAAATGCTAGCTTTCTGCATGGAGCTGTACAGCAAAGACTCGCATGCGTTTGCAGTTTCAGGTAACTATGAAAAATGGCATTTTGCTTCTAAATGGGAGTGAAAGTGTTACTTCTGTTACTGAAAATTTAAAAGGCTAGCAATATTTTTCTTTTTTTATATATATACATATATATATATGACTACATGCCTGAAGTGTCTTGTATCATGTAATGCAGGCTAATAGTGTTTCCTCCGCAGCTCTAATGTTAACAGGACTTTGTGAAGCTGTGGAGCTTTCTTCATGTGGTTCTGTATCTGAAGGTTTGCTTCATGTCACTGACATCCTCTAAAGCCTGAAATAATACATATTAACAGGCCTCACTTTTGTTTAAGCTTAGGATGGACCCAAAGGAACCGTGCTTTCTAGTACATTGTGTTACTAACTTTCTGGAAGCTAGCAATGCTAAACCCAAGGGAGGAATACTTTTAACTATTGGGTTTTGAAGTTCACCTGTGTAATGAGTTATTTAGCAAAACTTATTGGTTTTTTATCCCTGTTTCATTATTTAATACATGTTCTTCTGTCACTTGGTAAATACTTTGGCTCTGAATCACAGCTGGTTCATCTCTGATGGGATGTGTTTGTGAGGCTGGACCTGAGCTGAAATTTTATCTTGTGTAGGCATGGTATCTATGGTACCTTATATGTTGTAGATGATGAATCTGGTTGGCGAAAAAGTCTTCATTTTTTTAAAATAGATAGTTCTTGCCTAGAGGGGGAAACACAGCTTGTATTTTCCTCCCATATCTATCTCTGTTCCTCCCACCAATAACTTCATGAGGAAACTAGGGTTTTTTTTGAAACTAAGTAAGTAAAAACCTGACTGCTGAGTTCTGTCTTCTCTAACACAGCATGTAAGTAGAATGAGAGAAGTGGAATGTATTATATCCTGCTAATGAATTTACCTCAGCTTTGCTTTATTATAATGGTACGGAATACATTTCACTCCTCTTCAGCACCACTGAAATTAATTAAATAAATAGCAGGTTCTTTACCTGTGGGTCTTCTCATTGAAATTGTGTTAGCACTTACTGAGTATTTTACTGCAGTTCCCTGCAGGTTTTGCACTGATACCTTTTATAAGGTACCTTTCTGGGCTTTATGTCTTAGGCCAAACTTTAAATGGAGGTAATGCTAAACTAGGCAAGTATGAGATGAAATCTTTAAAATGATCTTTAAAAAACAAGCAAATCTTCCATGTATTCATGCTTTGTAAAGGATTTTGAAATTTTTTTGGTTCTTTTTAAGGAGCATCAGCTCAGTTTTAGCTCTCTGCGCTGTATTGTCTTCTCTATCACTGCATGTACATGTTTTCCTTACAACAGAGCACAAGGTATTTGATACTAATCTGCATTCTTATAAAGTATTCCTGTCCTCACCATGTCCAAGTAGCCATAGTCCATGTTGTTCTTTGCCTTACATCATTAAACCCATATGGTATTAGATGAACAAACTAGGGCTAAGATTTTAAAATAGCAGTCTTTTGAAAATGTAGGAAATTTACTTGAGGAATATTGCCTATGTGTGTCAGGAAAAGGAGGCTTTTAAAAATACTGAAGTTATAGCTTGCATTCTGTTAACATTTCTTTTAGAAAAGGGGACATGTAACCTCCCATTTGTCCATGTTTAAAGTAATAAAAATACCCAGCAGTATACCATCAGCACTTGCCAGAGGAAGTACCAGATGGTAGCAGGAGGGAAGAGGAGGAGGGGAATAATAAATGAATGTGTAACCCCATCCTTGACTTTCAAGGGCTGGCTGGATGTCAGCCAGTCACACAACCTGATGCACATAGGTGTCATCTTCTGCTTGTAAGAAGCTAGCTAATTCCGACAAAAGCCCTGAGCATGGCTAGGACACCAAGAGCTTGGCTGCTTATCAGCTTGGTAGTGCAAAACATGAAGACTAATTGGCTATCAGAAAAAGAAAACAAATTAAGACATGGTTCAGTGGAAAACAATGGCTTTGTGGTTTTCTTTGGAATCGGAATGTTTCTTTAGTATCTGCCATATTTCAGTTGCTGATGAGAAATGGGCTATAATTATAAAGAAGCATTGTTTCTTTTCCAGGCTTTGCCTCTGGCCTTCAAGAGAGTGGTTACAGGCAATACATTTGCTGAGACTCAGCTGGTGTAAATCAGTGCAGCTCTGTTTACTTACTCTGGTGTACGTCTTTGCAGGCACCTTCCTTCTTGGCCCCATATACCATAGAAAGGGGGTTTTTCCCATGTGAAATCTTTCTCTGTACACACATGCAGGTGACACTGAACAGAAATGGAGTTGTAGGCAATTTGTTCATATTACAAATGGAGCTGAAGCTCATTCTGAACAAAAGCATTGGTCTGTTATCCAGAAACTTATGCTGTAAGGTAATAGTGCTGCATAAAAGTACAGGCCCATTCATAAACCTGCTCTGATAGGCTGGCTTTATTTACTAGGGAAGATAATAAATGATCAGACATCAAATATCAAATATTGCTTTCTCTTTCCATTTTGTAAATAAAGGAACAATGTTTAATATACTTGAATCTTCTCTTTTCCCTTTCCTCTTTTACTTGTGTCTGAATTGCTCATCACATGCCAAAAGCGAGTTTTCTGAAGTGCATCTTGATTGCCAAAATTGTTGTTTATAATGTGTAACTGAAGTTCAAGCATCCTTAAAGTTGAAAATGTCTAAAAATCAGCGTGAGGCAGTTTTAGGTGATGATTTTACAGACAGGTTATGAGAATATAAGATTGATATGCCTTACCTGTCCGCACACGTTTCTTGAAAGACTTCAAGAAGAGTAACTGATTTCTTCTGCCCTCTTAAGAACTGGTAAAAGTATATAGCTTTTTCTGTCGTGGTATCTGGGGGAAACATCCCCTTCAGTCCATGCACATGCCTGAGGTACCATTTGCAAGAGGCCTAATTTGAAGAAAATAGACTCTAATGCCCGTTTTAGTGTTTCCTGAATCAGTGCCCTAGACTAGGTATAAATCTAGCAAGATGCTGAGCCCTTGCCATAAGATTGAGTGTTTTCAACTATCACTGCCATTTACACAAGCTGCTGATCCTCAATATATTTCTATAAGCTAAATGTAAATTTTAAGATAAGCTTAGTGATTTCAAGTGGTTTCAAGTTTTCAAGGGCTAACATTAATCCACTTTGATTAGGACAGCTGCTTTTCTAGTTCATTAAATGGCTATGGTTAAATAATGTAGGCATTTATTTTGACATATGTTGAAAAATTTGTATAATCTCGTCTGAGTTCTAAATATGCATATAAAAATGCTGTCACACAATTTGTGTGTCCACTATTTGTGTGTTGTCATTACTTACATGACTTGCATAGAGAAAAGAAAATAAGAAGGAACTCATCTCCCCTGAATTTTTTATTCTAATTGGGGTTTTTTATTATTACTCTCTTTTTGTTAGTGAAAAGTCACCAATAGAAAAATAGCTGCATTAGTTTGAAACTAAGTTGAAAAGTACTGGACAAAATCAGTATTATGAAGTAGGAGAAGGAAGGAAGAAAGGCTAAGAAATGGAATACATTCTACTTCATAAGAAAAATGTCCAAAAAAAGAGGACTTATACAGGAATTGAGAGTAGGAGAATCACCTGACTATGATCTTAAAATGAGAGGTGTTCTCAACTGTTTAAGTATGAAATGGAGTAGGTTCTGAAGTATACAATGTTACATTTTATTCCTGTCGCTTTGGTTCTTCCTTCCCCAGTCTTCTGAGCACTCCATTTAAAGTAACTTGGAGGCCATGGCAAAACTGAATTCTCTAGCTGTCAGTTACAGGAGGAAAAATGTCCTGTGTTCATTCTTTGTCTTTAGAGTGTGCATGTATATCCCTGTGGAGCAGTACTTCTGGCAATTGAGGTCTGTTTCTGAGGACATCGGAGAGAGCTAATACATTTTGTGAGAACATAATGAGAATTCTTCATGGTGCTTTTTTGGGGCACAACATGATCAAAATAGCTGTGGTGTAAACTCTCAAACGTGTCAGTGATTGAGCAGAACAGCATAAGGTAAACCTTTAACAGAGTGCAGTATGAGGCAGTATGTATGTTCTCACGTAAATATAATTGCCCTGATGATGATTATGCCCAGAGGAGAAATCAAAGGAAATTTTTGGGCACCTACTTAATTGCACTGAAAATTTATGGTTGGATTTCTGTATCTTTTGGTAGGTGAGAAATCAATTGACCTTGTAAATTTTCAATGTGGTTAAACTTTGCTGTGTCATAGAGAGGTGTTTATGTTTTTAGAATAACTCTTGCTCAATTAACTTTAAAGTTATTGGAAAATATTCTCCAGTTACTTCCCTTCTTCAAAAGGGATTTATTTGCATTTTAACTCATTTTCGATTTAAACCATGTATGCTTGGGGCGGTGGGGTGGGTTTGTGTGTTTCCTGAATATAATTGTTTTACAATAGATGGTAATTGCACTTTCCTCAGAAAGAGAAGTTGCATAAACTTTGTGTTGCTGAACTGGCCCTTGAGTAAATTCAAACGGAATGCAGCCAGGGATTTTGTCAATCTGTTAGTTATTCTTCATGACTCATCTTGGTGTGCATCCATACAACATGTTGCCCTAATTACTTTAAAAGAGGCCTTAATAATTTGGATGTTGGAGATCCTGGGCATTTTGGTATAGTCTGCTTTGGTCTCATGACTGAGATACTTGGTTAATAACATTGCTGTACTACTGGACCAGCTTGTTAAGAATGTACTAGTATTGGTCCTTTCTCTTGAAAAGGGAGGGGCAGAGATGAGGTCCTGTTGACCTCACGGCATCATATCACTTTATCAACTGCTTAGCAGTTCAAAGCAGGGTAATAACTGTAGCAAGAGCAAATCCTCTTTTGTTTGTTCTGTGGAGCTTTTCATTAAATCCCTGCAGTACCCTATTCTTTAAAAAAAAAAAATCATCAGACTAGTGAATGTAGCTGAGAACTACAGATAGTGAAACACCTGTTTCCTACTAGAGTCATCTCTTCTCTGGGCTTCATTTACTTTCAGTAAAATGTACTTTCAGTGCACCTTCCTACCACTTTTGCTTTATATTATCTTGTTCTTGCTAATGCTTTCATGGTTTTGTTACTTTTGCAGCCTTTTAACAAGCTTCATGATAACTTCATGCTGCTCATCTGCATTCCTCACATAGTCCAAGAGATCAGCTCTGGCTACACTGTTGAGAGGTTGATTTTTTCTCTCTGATAACTTGTGTAGTTACCCTTGTTTCATTGGTTTAACATCTGCCTTTCTACTAATTTAGTAAGATCTTTAAAGTTTACCTCCAATTTGCATTGTAATAGCAGCATTGCTTACGTTAAAGAATTAATGTAGCTGGTGTTACTGTTCTTGTCCTTGATTGATCCCCCATAATTTTTCAGCCTTTGTGTCATCAATATTTCAGGCCATGCATTTCTGTGGTCCTTAATATATTGGAAGTGAGGGATAAGAAACTGTAACTCCAGCATGTCTCTTCCTCTCCATCATTATTGACTACTGGTGGTACTGAAGCTCTTTGTCATGTGTCTGTGTAAATTTTCTTTTCTGTATTTGCATATCCTATTTATTTATTTATCCATTTCCCCCCGGTTTGTTGTTTGGTTGGGGTTTTTTTGGGGGGGTGGGGGGGGTGGGGGGGTGGGGTTTGGGGTTTTTTTTCTGAAAAAGAGCAGATATGCAGGTGTTACGCAGCTCCGTTTTTTTGAGGATTTGCCTTCATTCATTCATCACACTTCATCACTGATCATTTCATCACAAGCCCCCCCCAATACCTTTTGGAGCTGTAGGCATTATACTCTCCAAGTCCTGCCAGGTCCTCGCAGCTCCCTTCTCCAGTGGGTAGACAGGAGCAGTTCCAGCAGCTCCAGGGAAGTAGTTCTCTTTTGCCCAAAAGTGAGGGTGCAAAGAACAAGGACTGCCACTGCAGCTGCCCTGCACGTGTCTTAGAGGAAGTTTAAATGGAGACAGAAGATGAGTATACCCTAATCCCTCCTGCCTTATGTTTTTGAGAGCTCAGAAGTCACGGGCAGTTACTGAGTGCACTAATGTCAAAGCAAACAAATGGGTTCACTGAAGCTGGGAGTGCAGCTGCCTCTTCCAGTTGAGTGACACCTGCTTTCACCTTCATTTAAACAAGTAAAATGCGAAGTCTTAGGCCACCTGCCAGCTGATTGTTAAAACCACAACTGCTAAATAAATGCAACAGCAATAAATGGTTAAATTGCATAGTTCCCAAATTTCAGAAAATTTGAGCATCTCAGCATTCCGCACTCTTTCAAAATCCGCTTCTTATCTCTACATTTGGGCATGTACCTTGTGGTGTCAGGGAAAATAAACACATTCCTCTTACTGGACTTGCAGGGAAATGGGTGAAGAAAGTGTCAGGAAGATGGGTAGATGCTCTAGCGAAGAATTCACTGGGAACTTCCAAAGTGCTCTGGAGTGAGATGTGCTAGTTTGCTAGGCTGCTGTGGAGCATACAGATTGTATTCAGCCATAGGCTCCCCATTGATTTTACTGTCGTCTGGATGAGAATGAGTATCTCCCTGGGATTATGCCCCAATCCCATTTAAAATGTCTTGGCTGCTTTTATAGCAGTGTCTCCATCAGAAGTAGGCTGATATTTCCTCCATTTTTAGGGAAAAAAATATTTCTATACTACTGAGAGACTTCAGTATTTCATTCTGCTTGCTTTTTCTGTTCCAGTGACTCAGAAGGATAGTCAGAAGTATAAAACTCTTGCTTTTTTAGCAGCAAAATACTGCTGTTTGGAATGAATACACCAAGCTTCATGCTGTGTCGTTTTTTGTAGGAGGCACACTTGAAACTGAATCACTTGAAATGGATTTTTAGTGATAAGCTTAGACATTTTAAAAAGTGATTTGATATGGGAATCCTGATAAGGTTCAGTGTAGAATTCAGCAGGGTATTTAGACATCCAGGAAGAGTGTTCTTATAATCCACCACATATACCAAACACAATTGGAGCTCATTATTAATACCCTCACTGTTTCAGAAATATTGTAACACCTGGACCTACACATTCTTCAAATGGCAGCATGACTGGCTGCCTTCATTTACTGCAGATTGAACAAATGGTTGCTTAAAAAAGCTTGACGAAATACCCACTGCTTCATTGGGCTCCGTGTGGCTGCATGAATCTATTCAAAATCGAGACTTATCACAAGATCAAGACCTTAGCTAGCAAAATAAAGATTGGCAAACTTCTGAATGATCTGATTGGATTCTAGCATCGTGGTGTTCTGTGATGCTGAGCACCAGGCTTAATATATAGGTCTCAGCATAGGTTACCTCCCCAGGATTTTTAGGTGAGAAAAAAAAAAAAATCACGATACAACTTTTTTTTTCAGACAGTGAGCTCAGCAGCTCAGCTAGCCCAGCTATAATATTCTGTCTGCCTTAGTACAACAGCTTTCCACTGCGGATGTATTTCTGTCGCATAAGTGGCACATGTCAATTTGCTGTGTGTCTGCTCTTCCTTGTGCGTAAGGAATGGCGAGTCCCTCTGTGGAGTTGTAATGAGGCACACTTGTTCCTCCAGTGTGTTGCGATGTCGCACCATGCCAGAGACAAAGGGTTTCCAGTATCTGAGAAGTAAAGTGTTCATCACTGCTTTGGAGTGGGGTTTTGCTCTGGGAAGACATGGCTTGGTTTCAGTAAAAACCATTGGGTCAGATCCTGGTGCAGTGATGATCCTTATTGGGAATGGATGCGATCCAGTATGTGCTGCTTTGTTCAGACAGTTGTAGTTAAAAAAATATATAGTGATGAAATGTCATTTTAATTTATTTAAAAATTATGTTCTTGTTATTTTTGTCATGATTCGTATGAAGATGCAGAAACTTGGTCTGTTAATTACTTAAATAATGTCTGCAGCTGAATGGCAGCTTTAAGCCCTTAAATACCCTGATGCTATGGTGTAGCTTTGCCTGTGCCAGTGAGCTTGGACAGTGCAACACTTGGTAGGAATTTGTGTGTGTTAACTGAGCCGGTTTTATGGTCTTCAAAAAGACCATAAAGCCAGCTTTATGATCCAAAAGGAGCATTGCTTTTCTGATTTGCCAGCATTTCCAAAAAAACCCTACATAGTACATACCTGGAATTCAAATTAACCAGCTGCTGAGCCAGCACAGCAGGCCTTATGGAAGTTTATTTCATAAAAGTTTCCCACAGGCTTTTGGCTTTTTTTTTTTTCTTCCTTTTTTGGTTTAAAGGAAAAGGTCAGTAAAAAAACTTGAAATCTTAAAAGGGTTTATTTAGGAGTGGACTGTCTGTTTGTGTGGGTTATTCCAAAGGTTTTGCAACACAAACAGGATAGGAAATCTGAAATGCAGAGTATATACACCTTTCTGTGCAGAGTAAATCAGAGCAGATTTTAAAGGATATGTAAACAAGCATGACTCGTGAGCCAGGGGGTTGTCTGACAGAAAATTGCTGTCTTCCTTCTCCTTTGCAGTGGAGAAAATCATTGTTTGTCCCCAGTGGTAAGGAAGAGACCTTCCCGCACAGAAAACAGAAGCAGCTACTTCCTTGTGTGTACTAACACCAAGATCTTCCTTGGTGAAGTCATTCCCGAGCTCACAAGCTCTGGCAGTGCCAGAAGAGCAAACTTGCCTCCTTAGAGGAAGGGCAGAGAAATCTGTTGAGGCCATCTGTAGTCTTCTACATGAGTTTTCTTCCCAGTCTTTTCCTGATCAGCAGCTTTGAGGGCTACAAAAGCTTCCAAATTCTCTTCTCTTCTTACTAAGGATCAGTTTCATACTCTTGAGGTGTTTTATCATTTCTGCAGCTCAAGTGCAGATATCAGAGACACTAAGTCTAGTTTATTGTCAGGATTTTTTTATTCTGATGATGGGATTGTTTGCTGGTGGAAAGAGACTCCTCAGCACAGGGGGCTGGGAAAGCTGGAGGGACAGGTTCTCAGTTCTGCCACTTCATCATGGAGCATCCCTCACAGTGTCCTCTTTTCACTTTGGAGCTAAACAGCATCTCCTTTAAGCATGCACTATGCTTTTTTAATTAGCTTTTAATTTTGCTAAATTGCTGCATGGTTGCACTGGTTTGAGAAGAGCAGCAGCCTGTCAGGAGTTTGCCTTTGCATGCCTTTTACTGCTAATTTCAGATTCTGTCTTTACAGCATAGGCGCCTCTGCTTTCAAAAAGTCTGCCAAATCCTGTTTTATTAGTGTTTTTAGCATTTGTCTCATTCACAGTTACATTTTAGTAAGAATCACTAAACAAAGTTTCTTCCACCATGTGAACCGCTATGAAATTTTAAGTTACTAAAATAGGGCATTACGATGTGATGTACAGTCCACCTGTAGGAAGAGGATGCTACAGCCCAGTACAAGAGTTTGTTTTACATTTGCTTTTTTCTCATTATGAAATATAATTAGATTATCTGTTTTTTCTCTCTCTCCAATTTAGAATGGATTATGGACAGAATTACTTTCTAGAAGTAATCTCATTGACAGAGCTGTTTCTGTGATTCAGAATTTAGTATGTGTTTAGTAGGTCCTTGTCAGAATAAACAAGTCTCTCCTGACTGAACAGTTAAGGACACTGGCACATCAGACCTCTGTATGCTTTGTTGTAAGGCTGGGGATTTCATTGAATCCTGTCCTGATGGTCTGCAGTGCTGGGTCTCTGGTGATGCCTGATCTGTTGTTCCCCCACCTCCTCCCAGCTGTTGCACCCAGCTTGTGCAGAGAGAGTAGGCAGAGCCTGGCTCTGTGAAGACAAGTGTGAAGTCTCCAGTCTCCGTCATCTTCCTCATGTTAGCACAGTTGCAGTGGTGTCTCTGTCAGGGTCCCTCAAAAAGGTAGCAGTGGTTACCATGGGCATGAAGAGAATGATGAGTTTATTTGTGCCACAAACAGCATGGAAACAGCATTGGGATAAATTTAACTTTTCAATCCAGGCAGCTACTCAAATTTCATTTATGTACACAAAGTAAAATTGGAAAAATTACATATTAAAAAGGCTTCCTGGCAACACTTCTTTGTATTTTGCCTCTATGGGAAAGGATGTTAAGAACAGTTGGGTCCTTTATTGTTTAAAGTACCTAATTTTTAATCCTTGACAGAGCTAAAGCACAAATACAATTTTTTTTTTTTTTAATTAATATGTGTTGTTAAAATTTTGTAGGAATGTTGATAGTAATTTCATGTTTTGCTTCCCTCATCCATATTGGCACATTACCTAAATGTTTTTGAAGCCAGCTTCATTATAAATCACTCCTTATGCTCAAAGCAGGTGATTTTATTACCCATGTATAATAAACGACAATATTCCAATTGATGCCTTTAAAGAGTCAGCCTATTGTTGTAGGTGAACCTCGTTCTGTTCTTACTTCTTATTTTTTCACCTTAGAGAATCAGCCTCAGTGACTTCTATTCCCCCTCTGCCCCCCCCCCCCCCCCCCCCCCCCCCCCCCCCCAGCGCAGCATCACTTTGCATACAGCAGAAACAAGCTTATGAGGTTGGTGTGGAGGTGCCTTCTCTCATTTTTGTGGCTGTTGTGTCCTGTACTCATTGTCTCTGTAGCAGGTACTTCTTATAGCTCTTCAAAGAATTTAATACCTTGCCTTTTTGTTTTAAGACAATAATTAGATCATTCACAAATTAACATGCAGAAGTTCTCTGATCAGCTTTTTTTCTAGCCAGCCTTCTTTGCTCTTAAATCTATAATTCTGATCTAATGTCCTCAATGAATGCAGATTGCATTAAACATATTCTGCTACACATGACTATTGTGCATATAAAAAGGTGGTTGTTGAATTTCTTTTTCCTTTTACCATGTATCATCACTTCAAAGGTTTTTTTATTACCTTGATAGCATTTACAGGGATATAAGGAAACAAAAAATACAACTTGTTTTATACATAAGAATAAGAATTTGAAAGTCTGATTTTGTATGTAAAGAATTATGGGCTCTTGTTTAACACTTTCGTTGTGAAGAGGAATCATGCAAGTGACGTTATATTTTCTGTATGCTTAATATGTTGCATCTCGAGTTCACTAGTATTTTCTTCCTTACCTCTGTGGGAATAATGAAGGGATGTTTTGATGACAGTTGACTGAAAAGAATACGGAAAGTGTTTCCTACGTAAGAAAAATAGGTTTTACTAAAGTACAGTTTTCAGGCTCTGAACAAGGCCTTTAGTGTTTTCTACATGTGAGGAAACTGCCTTGATCACATAGTTTCACTTCGGTTGTTTTAACTTGGAATTGATCGGGATTCCTGGTTTAGGAACTGTATGTAATTTTTGCCATTCATTTAATGAAGTAAGGCTTGATATTTTACATCTCAAGGACAGTGAATAAGGCATATGGTCTTTATTTTTCATGAATCCAAGTGAATATATTGTTGCCATCTTAGCTGACAGACATTGTTTCTGTAATGAAAAATCAGGTGACTTTTCCATTGCAGCTGGGAACCCTGGAACATCCACAACCTTCCCAAAGTTAAAATGTGTTCGGCCTCAATCTAACAAACGCGTAAGTGCATTACACAAACGGGTAGATTTATTGCCCCTTACAGAAACTGAACTGCTAAGCTCCTGATGTGAAGAAATGACTGATATTGAGGCAATTCCATTTCTGTCTCGATCTGTTAGATATTAAACTTGACACTCAGCTGTCATCCATCGTGCCCAGCAGAGAGTCAAAGGAAGCCTTGCTGCAGTTGTCAATCAGCAGACTCTGAGTCAGCATGCATAATACACAAATAGTTGCTGAATTATTTTTTTAACCCTTGATAGTAAGACCAAATGCTGAGCTGAAGGACCACGTTCCTCCTTCGGTCTTTACTACTGGACATATGTTGTGCTTGCTGACATTATCAGGTGGCGATGCAGCACTTTCCCTGATTGTGGAAGATGTGGTTAAGATCTACCTAACAGTGACAACTCTGGAAGGGAATGCATCAGTAGGTGGATCATCTAGACAAATGACTTGGCACCAAAACAGACTGCAAGAGAGAGAGAAAGATCATGTACGCTTCTCCTCTTCCAGACCAGATGGGAAATTCCATGTTCAGAAGTGGCTCTGGGGGTGATGGAGCTGCTGTAGTGAAAGTCTGGAACTCGCAATGCTTTTCAAGATCTAAATCTAAAGCAGTAACGTGCTTCCCTCTAATGAAAAGGAAAAGAACTCTGGGTTTTGACTATGTTGAAAGCTTCATTAGATATGTATGTTTTGGAAGTATATAGCAGATTTTTATTGAAAAACACAACTTCTGAAACCTCCAAAGCTCATTCAACAGAAGGGAACTGCTGATTTGGAAATGGCTCTGCAATATTTATCCTTTTCCTCTTTTTATGAAGTTAGTTCCTCAAATAGCTATAGTCTCCCATGGTACATCATAGCCAAGGACTCGCTCAATCTACTATGTTTTAGCCACCAAATAGGAAGACTGGAACAGAAATCTCAATGATCCTTAAAAAGAAAAATAAAATAAGAAAACATTTTTACATCTAGCTTGTAACTTTTACTAGTTGAAATCCTAGGGCATTTTTTCAACGAAATCCTCCTTTTATTAAAAGGAAAAAATTCACTGTCCTGACATTTTTTTGACTAAACTTCGTTCATCAAGTTGATCTAATGTAAAAGATTTGAAAATTGCTTAGCCTGGTTTCTGTAAATTCTGTCTAAGGAAAGACAGCTCATTTGCATGCTGATCTTGTTTTTCATTCTGCTCTGTTGCTACAAAACCCTGAATAATACCACAGGCTGCACATTCTTTGTCTTGTTGAAGTCCAAACCATCGCCTTTCTTGAGCACTGTCAGATCTAATGGGTTAAAGCATTATTTCAGTTATTTACAGCATTGTATATTCAAAAGTTGCAGTGCAAATGGAAATGCTTGTTCCTTATTAATTATGCCAGCACTTGGGAAAGAGCTGGTGGAGAGAGATTTCCACTGCTGCTCATCTCACAAGAGATTCAGATGACTTCTCTGGACAATTTGTTACCCAGAATGACCTTATTGCATGGCAGTAATCAGGAACGTTTTTGCGTTCGAAGCAGAGTACAGGACAATATGACTAATTGTGTTGGTAGAGTGGCATAACACGCACCGTAAAATAGTGATTCCCTTGCACACCAGGGAGCAGGTTAATTAAGGGAATGATGAGTCTTTGTAAAATCAGATGCAAACTTTTTTCTTATGTTAAAAAATTGAGTCAATGCAGTAGACCTTAATGCATTTGTGCTGTGTTTCCTGGGAGATCTTTCTGTATCATGCTTGTATATGGAAATTTGAACAGCAGGTTCTGTTTTCATAACTTTCTGCCAAACAGTAACAATGTCAACTGGCAGTAAGGGTATTTGGCCTGTACCCTGATATATTGTAAATCTGTTATTTTTATGTAAATAGATTCCTTACTCTACAAATTAGATTAGAATCTGATTCTGATTTTTGAACAGGAAGTTTCAAATGAGAAGGTCATTTTATCTCATTTGTTAGGGAACTAAAGAGCCCAGAGTGGTGTATGTAGTGTGGAACAGCAAAACCCCAGTAGGTTTTGGAGTTTTTGTTACAGAAACCATAACCATCCTGGTCCTGGGAAAACATTAAATCCATTCAAAATTTGAGAATTGTAGATTATTCTTGTGTTGGCAGTTCAGTTAAAAAATAGGATATCAAACCATGCAGGTTGAATGATTACCTCACTGAGAAGCAGATTATCAGTAGAGAAAGTGAACAAGTTATATTTTTCAAATAATTCTCAATGGTAAATAAAAGCTTATTTCCAATATTAAGTTGGGGCTTGATTGCCAGTGATGGTTATTTTCATGGTTTTGGAACATGAATGAGAAAGGAAGTGTTAAAATGTAGAAGAGACAGAAGTCTTGGTGGCATGCTTGGGATAAGAAGTAAGTAGTGGACCATGAAAGGATAGTTTGGGCTAGGAGGTCACCTGTAAAGTAACAGCTCCTGATGTTCAGTTGCTGTCCCGGGATGCTGGGTCTCCTGTATCTTCCACTTCTGCTGGTTGCTGTAAGGTTAGACTTGCTCTCCAGCACTGGCTGGGTGGCCAATCGTTTGCTGCAGCTGGCTCCACCATAGAAACAGTTTGATGCTAAGATGTTGCCAGTGGTTTGGTTTGGATGATCAGTGTTAACTGCTAAGGGACAGTGTTTTGGAGTAAAACCAGAAGACTGTTGCATTCTGCCGTCCTTCTCCACTTTCCTTTTGCATGTTGATCCCTTAATTCTCTCTTGTAAACTGCAAAACAAGGTAGCTCTTTCTTCCACCATGGTGTTACTCGTGAACTCCTCTTTGTTTTGTTTGTAGCAGGTGTCAAACCTCATTGCTTTGGGTTGCCTAATCCCACCTCATCAAAATGGGATTGATTGCTGCTTAGAAGAATCACTTGCAAGGTGATGCTTACAAATCTCTTTATGTTGACACACCTGTGGGCAGTGACTGTTTCATCTTACCCAAAACCACAGTTGTTTTGGTGCTGCTTTCTCCTTCTTGTTTGTTGATAGAAATTCACAATGTGACTATCAGTATTGTGCATGTTAAAAATTGTGTGGAAGGAGGATGACCTTTACAGTGTTTGTACTATGCATTAAACCAGTGTCTGGATCCTTGCCTGAAATACTAAGTGCCCATACCTTAAAAATGTTAGAAAACCCTAGTTGTTTTTAGCCTGACAGCTACCCTTGGTGGAAGGTATAAATATTATAGGTGGTCTGAGTACTCCAATGCACAGAGCTTGTTTGTAGCTGGCTCTTAAAAATTGTAGCAGCAGGTGAGCTGGAATATTATTAGAGAAATTGATTGGAAAACTAGTGAAACAAAAAATTGGGACTCACAGAAGATTACAAAAGTGATCTCTCACCGAGCCCTCTGTTTCTGGACCTGAGGTTACTTTGAAACTCAAAACAATCCATTTCTTAACTCCAAGTTCTACATAAAAATAGTCTGATAAATATTCTGCCTTGCACTGGAAGCTTCAGATTTTGTTAGCTGGTTTTAATATTCATCTGTACAGTGCCTTAGCCCTTAGCTGCCTATGTCTCCTCTAAAATAAGAGACAATTAAGAACACACATTTAGAAAGATGTGACTAATTTTCTTATGTTTTACGTGAGAATATTCCTTTGATTTGCTAAGAGGAGTTGCAAAGTCGAGGACCTAGTCATTTAAACGGAGCGTGCGAGAATCTGTTTTTAATCCACGGGCTCCCTCTCCTGGTCTGGAAGGCGCTTGGCACCAGCAGCTTGATTAATGCAGAAGCTAAGTGAAAGTCATTTGCAAATTGATTTAGTGAAATAGTGTCAACGGTGTCTCCTAACTGCTTCTTCTATGTTTAATGAGAGAGTTGTGCTCTCCCTAATAGCAATAATGAAATGAATATAGGTGTTGTGATGAATCAGGATTGCAGGGCCAGGTTTATCTTATTCAAATGCAGATTAAGACATATTTCACAAGGACTGAAAGCAAGGTCGTACAAACAGTATTTACAAATAAATCGGTGAACTTGCATATCCAAATAACCACATGAGCATATACCGTCTAATCACATTGATACTGTCATTTTTGTTTCTCTGACACATAGGTGCTCTGCTTTCATTTCCTACTACATCTAAATTGGACTATTTGCTTATGGTATTTGATAGTAGAGAAAAATTACTTTTGCATTAATATTCTTACATTAGAAACGTGTTAGTATTGTAAACTGTTTAAAAAACTTGAGGCCTTAGAGTTAGAAAGCACACCTTGTAGGTAAGAATTGTATCTATGTAAGAGGTTACTTACTTTTGCCTCAAGTTTTTAAGACCATTTCTAAATTTTATGAAATAAATTTCTGGCAGAGTTGAAGAGAATTTTTTGTGGTTTAGCTTTCCGGTCTCACTTCTAAGAATTCTTCTAAGCTTGAATTTATCAACATGAACAAATGTTTATATAGTTTAAGAAGCGCAACAAATATTCTCACGTGGTCTTTAATGCTTTCAATGCATATCTATATTGCAGCAGACACAATTAAAAAACAAAACCAAAACAAACTTCTTCACCTCCAAATGATTGGTAGTAGATGTCTTGTAGCTTGCCCTGAAGTGTTACAAACCTTCACCTACTTCAACCAAAGATTTTCACACTTAGTGCTTGTTTGGTGCTGATGTAAGTGACCACAGAAGATCAGTGACTCAAGATATGCTGGTTCAAAAGATTTATTTGGAAGATCTGCAGTGTAGGTAGGGGCAGGGCTGATGGGGAGTTTTATCTGTTTAAGACAAAGCAAAATAAGCACCAGACTGGAGTGAAATGCTTTCACTTCAGAATACTATCAGCCTTTTATTCCAGGCCTGAACTTATAACAAATACTGAAAACAGCCCCTAGCATTTTCATGTGTTAGGACTGGGTATAGATTTGTAACAAGAAAGATCCCACTAGTGAAATAACAAATTCCACAATTCATTCAGAAATGCATTTCTAGTGCTGCTAATTTAGGTGTTCCTCTTGGCTTCACTTAAAGTAAGCACTGACAGTTACGTCTTACGAAGCAAAACCAGGTTTGAGAGAACTAATAATAGCAGTTCTCTCAATGTACTTACTATTTGTGCCAAAGACATGGGGGGGTGAACTTCTCATGTGAGCCGAGGATATAAGATGCACATGAGACATGTTCAATACTTTGCTACTGAAAGTTGTTCCGACTTACACTACAAGAAGGTGGACAATTGAAGTGAATAGAAATAAAGCATAATGCGTGAGTCAAAGCCTGTTTTTCCTAATAATTTACTATTTTTTTTTGTGTACTACAGCCATTTAAAATGACAACTGTTCGCTGTGCATTCTGGTTCATGCCATGCTGTTGGGCCATCTGCTTCACCATTTGTGCAGACTTTCTATCCTAGCATCTATTAGGTATCTGTCCATCTTACTTAAGTTTACAGGGGTTTAAATTATTTCTGAACTAAATATCTAGCCTCTGTAACACCAGCGCTCTGAGATATGCAGGTAGCCTGACGCTTGTTAGTGGAAAGTAGCTTTAACATGTATTTGTTAAATAGGCAGCCTGACAGGAACACAGCACCACTATGTGCTTTACTGACTCCACTGGTACCTTGAAACCATAGTAGTCATTTAATTTTTTTGTACCCTCTCCCCTTTCCCTAATGGTTAAACCTATTTAAAGCTCAGATTGTGAAGTACATTGGGCTTACAGTGAGGAGTGGCTTTATGCAGTGCAATGACTTATTAAGCCTTTTCTATTAAAGCAATGTATGCTTTTTTCTTTTTTCTTTTTTTTTTTTTTAATCTTTTTGTGCACAGGTACTTGGAACACCAAATGAAGATACATGGCCTGGAGTCCAGTCTTTACCCCATTTCAAACCAGGTAGGTTGAAGTACCAAGTTCATACAAATTCTCTTCCTGGAAATACAGGGCACAGATAATTACATTTCTACTCACAAGCTTCAAAATGACCTGCTACGCAGTGCATAAACTGTAATGCATTTCTTCTAGCTGCTTACTTTTTATTGTGCTTGGGGGGGTGGTTCCTCTGTTTAATTTCTTTACTTTCTTTTGCATTTTCTCCAGTTTATTAGAGTATGAGCCCTGACCTGCTTGCATTCCTCAGCCACTGAGTATTGTACCTTTCAGATAGCTGGTAGCCTGATTCCCAATCAGTATTACTTTTCCGCAGACCACTATGAACTTTGAGGAATACTAAAGGAAAGTAAAGAGTAGAGAAAAGACTGTCAAAGCTGAAGTTACAACTAGATCATCTGTTAGTACCTTTCTACAAAGGTTCAATATTTTAATGTGCATTGTACTTGCAAGTTGTCGTATTCTACAACCATTCTTGAAAAGCTGTTTTACCGTCCGATACCTTTGTGCGAGAGGGAGAAATCTGTTCCCTAGAGACCAGAAGTACGTGGTCAACTTCATTATGTATGTATATACATGCATACATACATATGTACATATAGTTTTGTAAACTTTAGAGTAGGGATCTTAGAAATAACTGGGTTTTAAACATGCCCAGCAGGCGAATGAGTAAGAGACATGTTGGCAGGTGGGGGTGGTGAAATACTGAACAGGTTGTCCAGAGACATTTGACATCTCCATCCTGTTCAAAACCTGACTGGGCAGAGCCTGAGCAGCCTAAACTTCTTGGACCTACTGTCAGTGGGTTTGGACTAGATGGTAAAGAGAAGGTTACTAGATGCTTTCAGATTAAGCACTTAATTGACTCCCAGTATATATTACTAGAATGAGTCTTCAGTTTATAACCAAACACCTCCAGTCTGGAAGTGAGAGAATTGACCCAGGAATCCAATTTCAGATGTTTTTGTCCTTGCAGGCATAAGGTCTGTCAGTAAACTCCTGCTTCTCCTTTACTGCAGATGATAGTCCCTTCAACTTTTGTCATAAACTGTGACAACCTATGGCATGCTATGTCATTTAAACCTAATTTAAAAGTCATCTTATAGGTCAAACATAGGGCAGAAGATTGCCTTTTTGTTCCAGCCTGCCTTTCTCCACTCAGATCTGCAGCATCGTAGTGGCTTCTTTGGGCCAGCAAAGAGGCATGAGATGGGGCAGAAGAGTTGAAAAGGACAGAGATCTAGGCAGCTCTCAAAAAAGGGGTGTGTCGGGGTGGTGGTGGAGAGTGAGAAACAAATATATTGTAGGGCTGACTTCCCCTGACAGTAACATAAAGCCTCGAGAAAAGGGAGCGCAGCTTTCTTGTACGTTGCTTTTCAGTCTCTGTCCTAGTGTTTATTGCTGTATACTGAAAATACTCCCTAGTGCTCTCTAATGAATTAGTAGAACTTCTTTAAGTAGTACAGTTTTTCACTGAAATACTAAAAATATTACAGTGTCCTTCCCTAAATCAGTGTGTCATTCAGTTTACAATGAGTGTTTCTCATTCTTGATACTGGTTAAAAGGTGAGGATATACACAGAATCCTTACAGAAATTTTAACAAGTCCAAAGACATTGTTTATATTCAAGAAGAGTAAAGAGGAGGAGAAAATCTTGAGATATCAGTGAGTACTCAGGGTTTGTTCTTGTTTTTATTCTTCTGCGTGATATGGGAAAGTTTTGAACAGTAGATGGCAGCCAAGAAATTTCCTGGTTTCATTTTTCTGTTTGGCTTCCAAGTATGTTAAGGGATGTGGGTTTATTACCATAGAACATCAGGAAATAAATCCACAGTAGGCACTTCATTAAATCTAAATTTTATACAGGCATTGTGTTAGACTTGCTTTTATTTTCTTTGTCCCAGACTATGGATTTTGTCAGCTACGAATATATAATATTTATACAAATGCAGATGGGAACAGGAGGAAAGGTGCCTCCAAGACAGAAAATGGTCGCTCGTTATTTTCAACCGTTTCTGCATGGTGTGGTCTTTGTTCTCTCAGATCCTTTCCACATCTGTGAAGTATGTCGATTTGCAGAGTAATTACTTGTTGTCCCTGGCAATTTTTTAATCTTTCTAGGGCCCGTTAATGCAAAGCACTGAGCTGCTTAAGTCCCATACACTATGGAGGTCTGAGAGCACTCCAAAGGGGTAAGAGCCCTCTTCTGTATCCATACTACGTTCTGCTCTCCCTTTGTACCACCCTGTATCTTTCATGGCCTTGATAAATTGGTGGGGGTTTTTTTGTCTAACAGTTCCCTATTTGCTGATTATAGAAATTACAGCAATAGAAAGCATAATCTAATTGGACAACCAAAACTTGGCTTACATACCCCAAAACTGAGTAATTGAACTTTATGCTGGTAAAGTGTGGAATGGTTAGAGGAGCAAAACACATCGCCTCTGGGATCATACTAGGGTATCAGCATCTAAAGCATGCTCTGCACAAAGTGGAGACCAAAAAAAAAAAAAAAAAAAGACAAAACCTATGGGCTGGGCTGGAGTTACACTATTTGCTCATGCCATTAGGGTCACTGGAGCCGTTTGGTCATGGATACCAGGTTCTCTGCTACTTCTTTAAAAAAAACTTTCCTTCGTGCCATTCTGTGCACAAAAGTTTTCTGGCTATGGCAAGGCTGCATTGTCCCCTTCCACAGATGCTTCACCAGCCATGCACCCCTCCCTGTTGGTCTGAAATTGTTGTTACACCCTAGAGAAAATTTCCTCAGTGCATGGGACTGAAAGACTCTTCTTTCCCAACTGACTTCTTTGGAGCAAAAAATGGACGTTAATGCTTTAATAATACATGTAAGATGACTTAATCTTTTCTTTTCCCTAGCAGAACAATGCAGGAGGGAACCTGAAATGTCTTGCCAAATCTGAACCAATTCCATTCTTCTTTAAGATTTGTGAAATTACTGCATTTGAATATAGATGATATGGGGTTAAATAACTCCTGTGCTTAGCAGAACAATGCAGGAGGGAACCTGAAATGTCTTGCCAAATCTGAACCAATTCCATTCTTCTTTAAGATTTGTGAAATTACTGCATTTGAATATAGATGATATGGGGTTAAATAACTCCTGTGCTTTGCATGTCTTCGTGAGTTTTAACACTGATAGCTGCAGACAGTAAGTGTGATAAATTGAGAAGTGCAGAGGTGATGAGAATATCAGCATCTGCTCGGGCAAGCCTTTGATGCTATAAACTGAATTGTGTAAACATAAACCAATAGGATTTGAACAGAAAGTATCAGTGACAAATAGTTACTATAGTTTAAAAAGTGCTGGGTACATTAAATGCCTGTGGAGTCAGGAAGACTATTGAGAGTAGAAACAAGATTTTATTGTATTTCTTGTTTGCATACTGACTTAAATAACTAATTTTTGTGCTGTGAATTGATAGGGCACAGTCCTGTACTGCAGAGAGCTAATTGCAGTTTACCAGGAGAAACACGTCTGAAAAACATGGCATTAGTCTCTTCTCTACTAGAGTGGCCAAGGGTCTGATTATTATGGAAAACAGCCAGAGCATAAACAGTTATGATCTCTGACATCTTAATGTGCAGGAACATTTCTGAGGCTGTATAAGAAATGTGTTCCTAAGGCTAGCTGTGGGTGGCTTTACATTATCTAAACCCCTAACCTCAGTGATTTTAACAGCCTGTAACTGAAAATAAAATGGTATAAAATAATTTGTTTTGCCATTTAAAAAGTCAGAAAACAATTTGTATTTTATCTGCCTGCTTTGAGATCTTTGATTACTTTCTATCTTATAAATACTCTTAAGTAATATGAGAGATATTTAAAGCTAAAATTTGGCCTGGTCTTTGAGCTTTCTCTGTGCCTCAGCCTCAGTCATCAGTTTGTGTTTGCACCTGTGCAGACAGACACACATGCACACGTGTCCTGCTTAGTACATTAATTAAGGATAATCTAAACAATGCATTTGAAAATCCTGAAATACTTCAGAAGTATTTTGGTAACTTTGGCTTGCCTCTGTGATTCACTTTGAAGCTGTTGTGACTGCTGTAATCTTGAGTGGGTTTTCCTGTGCTCACGTATCACCAAAGAATGATGAAGCAACATTCCGAAACAAGCTGCTTCCTTGCCAGTCTTGTGTCTGAGCCTTCCTGATTTTTGTGTATTATTCTCTCCATTGTCATGAAATCTCCTGTTTTTCTTAGCTTGGATTCAGAGTCCTGCCCAAATAATAATTGAGCAAGATAACCATTTGGGTCAACATCTACACTTAAATTTTTACTTTTCCTACATTCTTGGTTAGTATCTGGGACTGATGCTGAGTAACCTCCATCCTGAGACGTTAAATAGAGATTTATCAGAAAGTACTGTCAATGAGCAAAGTGGAGAAGGTAAGATACGGTCACAAAGGAAGATAAATTGATGTTGGCCATGAAGAGATGGTAATGGTCAAGGAGAAGTAGTAACTTGTTAGGAAGGTGGTTAAAACATGAGAATGCTTTGTAATGTTCACTGTGCATCAATTCCCTTACAATACTGTTTCTAGGAGAAAGAAGGTTAAATATTTAATCTTGGGCTGATGGCATAGGAGCCTGAACCTTGCTATGTTCAATAGATGATCAGATATCATATAAAGTAATGCACCTGAAAAGGTGGCTTTATGAGACAATGTAAACATCTACTGAGCAATGATTTTTAAAAGAGATTCCCTGAAGTCAGGATAAAAAGAGTTAAAAGAAAGAGATTCTCTTTAAGGAGAAAGCAGAAAGCAAAAATAAAGCAGAGCTAGAGAACAGCTTTATAAGGAAATACTGCATAACATAGAATCTGCCAGTGATTGAGATACTTCATGGATTTATTTAAACATCCCGAGTCTATGACTGACAATACCACTGCAGAGGCTGGTGTTCTGACTCAGGAATTCTGCTTTGCTTCCGGAGTGATCAATAAATATAGATTTGGTTTAGAAATGTGATCTGCCTACCTGCTTCTTAACAGCTGATGGATAGCCAAGTTTTTTCAAAGGCTTGTCTTCATTTA
Source organism: Falco peregrinus (assembly GCF_023634155.1). NCBI lineage: Eukaryota > Metazoa > Chordata > Aves > Falconiformes > Falconidae > Falco > Falco peregrinus. The sequence goes on along the minus strand of NC_073725.1, from coordinate 39,836,552 downwards.
GAGTAGTGCTGGGCTGAGAAACTAAACTGCTTTGGCACAAACTCGTGGAAATACTTTATATGAGGACATACGGTTTTTCAAACTTTCGTAACAGTTTGTCTTAGAGAGTTTCACCAAAGCCCGTCAGCAATTCATTATACACTGAATCAATATCTTGTTTGTTTACATCTACACTGATGCCACTGAATGTTCCCAGGTGATGTGGGAGTCTCTGCTGTTAAAGCAGCCTCTGGCATGCCTTTAGCTCATAACAACTAGCACTTCCAAATAATTAATTCCCAGGCATGATTTGGGAGTTAATGTGGGCTGGGAACCATTCCTCCTAAGAAGGAGGAAGTTCCCACCTCCTGTATTGGAGCACAGAGGTTGAAGGGTGCTGCAGCAGTGTGGACACGAGACAGTGATGGTGTCTTAGCCAGGCAACAGTCCTGAGCACACAGAAATTACTCGTATAGATTTGAGTACTTGGAGAAAGGAGAGGGAGCTGTAAAAGAGAGATAATTTCAAATTTCTCCCCCTCTTCTTCAGTTTTGACAAAATTGTAATATTTGGTGTTTCCTCAAGTATGTTGTATCCACAACCCAAAGGAAGCAGAGTTGTGTTTTCACCATTCTTTAAAAAAAACCACACGAAACTGAAAAGTTAAAAGTAATTTACATATGTAAGGGAGCCAGGGTGAGCACTGCTAAAAGGCAGAACCATGTAATACAAAAGTTCAGTGCTTTAGACAATGCTAGCTATTAAAATTACATTTTCTACTCATGATCAGTAGGGAGTTTAGAAAATAGCATCCATCCTTCATATTTATACAACCTGTGCTCTGCTAAAGCAGGTGGTTTTGGAAAGGAGGGGAAGAGAGAGGATGAGGGTGGAGCGTGGAGGCTTGAAGTAATTTGTCTCAAGACATTTGGCATACAAAAAGAGCAAAGTTTAACTCATGATTATGGTAAAACTCCAGTTGTGATTGAACTTCAGTAACAACTCTTAATTGCACATTAGTGCTGCAAATAGTGCTTGAAAAATTGCTTTTCAGCATGGATGCTTGTCTTTGTATCTTTAGCTAACATAGTTTACATATTTTTAGGATTGAATCTTTAATAAAAATAGTATATGAATCCTACATATCACAATGCACAGTGTTAGTCACTTTAGACTTTTAATTTAAATGTAAAGAAAACCCATTTAAAGAAATCATGCATTAGACTTTTCAAAGTATTAATTATGGTGATGTTTAAATATTTGCATTTAAGCTAATCACATTTGGTTTTAAATAGAGAAGAACATTAATCAAGGAATGCATATTAGCCAGCATGTTTTGATTAACAACATAAAAAAATGCCTTGAAGTCAAACTGCATTTTAAGTTCTTTGGTTTAGTCTAGAAGCTGATTATCAATAGTGCTAAAAAGAAGCTAAAAAATCAAAATGTAGTCTGCCTTTAATTCCTTATGTAGCTTTTCTTGCCTATTCTAGGTCCTTTCAAGGCAAACATGGCAAAGGTATAATAGTTCATGTCTTTTTCTGACGGATAAAAGAGAAAAAACCCTCATCTTGTTTTATGTTATTTAAAATGCAAGTGCTTATTTTTTCAATTCTCACAGCAGACCAGTAGTTCCTTCAGTGGTCTGCTAATAAGCTCACTAGTGAGTTCTGCTGAAACTCGCTTCTGTTTGAACCTGCCCTTGATGCAGGGCTGTCAGATGGAGTGTGTTTATCAGGCAGATAATGATGTTTGCAGTGGAGTGCATGTAGGTATATATGTGGGCACACAAGTAAGTATGATTATAGAACAGTGTTGCTGTAGAGTGGTTGTGTAAAAGAGATTAAGAAATAGAAAGAAATAGAAATACTGTCTATTTCTATAAGAAATAGAAATACTGTTATTTCTAAGGCCACTTAATACATGTGGGTGTAATGGATGAGCTTTCTGGCACCAGCTATTTTCTCCCCTAAGTCTTCAAGCTGAGTACAAGTTGGGAGCAGTTGTTTTAAGACCGTAAGTTTTTGGATGCATCAGGTTTGTCAAATCAATCACCTCAAGAAATTTCCTCCCTCTCTTCCCTCTGGTTGCTCACTTCTGCTTCCATTTTGCAGCTGGTATTCTAATAGCTTCATTGATGCTACTGTTTGTGGGGCATAGTCCTAAAAACTTCCTTGGCACGCGAAGAATGGAGTATGCTGTGCTGCAAGGTCTGAAGCAAAGAGCAGCTCAAATCCATTTACTGCGGGAATAATGTTTGTGTAACTGCACCACCCAGCATCTCCGAGTGGGTCGTGTGTAGGAATCTTGGCTCTGAGGCTGGGCTGCTGAAGGTGTGCATGTAATGTGTTAGCCTACTCCTTTTTTATACTCTTTTAAAATCTTAAGACTAAATGGTATGCTTAGAGGAAGATCTTGCAATTGGTACTTTTTTCCAGTGAGGAATATGAGTACTATACGTTTGCTCTTATTTAGGCAGCCCTATGTAGGGAACTCTTTACACAGCATTTGATTATGAACACGCCACTTAATTTATCAAGATTTGGCTAACTTGGCCTTCTAAGCATCAAATGGTAAACACTTTTAGGTGTTGTGGGATTTTAAAAAACCAGAATCTCTTTCTTCTTTGTTTCACATAAGCAAAAGTCACCTTTGACTAGTGAAATACAGCACCCACGTGAAAAGTCAGCTCTTTAACAGTGAGTTATGGTTGCTACTGGGGATGATGATTGTATATTTGGAATAAAAATGCAGAGGATCAAATTTTGTTTTCCAAATTTGTTCCCAAAAGATTTGCAAATATTTAAGTGTTTGCATAAGGGGAATTAAAGCCACACTTTTTACTTCAAATTTCAGATGAGCTTACTGTGTTGGTCTTCCAGTGTTTTTATTCAAAATAAGCACATTTAATAATAATAATAATAATCTGAAAAGATTTGAACTCTAGTATATATACTCACAATTTGAACTATCAAAATTCAAAATACAACTGAGATCAAATCTTGATCTGTAAACATACAATTTTTCAGGTTTCTTTAGTCTCAATGCTGATGAGAGTGAGCAGCTGCCTCAGCAAGATGGTGTGCCTCACGTTCTTGACAGTAATTTGCATGTGCTGGAGGATGGTTGTGTGGGTGGGTGATGATATGAGTGTCTGTATAAAATTCTTGGATGTGCCTGTTTGCTTTTCAGTTCTGAGGGAGAGGTGGTAAGTTTTCAATACACAGGGCTTCTTCCACAAGGTTGGACCAAGATTTGGATCGCCTGTGCTGCTGCCTTTTGTAATGTATGTCAGGCAAAAATTTCTTTTTTGGGGGAGCATTCATGGTAATTCTGCAGTATTTCCAGGATCTCACATACAGTCAAGATCTACTCACTGGTATTACTATTTTTTGTGATCAAATCAATGGGAGCATCTAAAAAACAAATACCAAAGCTGTATGCTTGAAAGTATCATAAAACACAATTTCATGCAGTTGGCCACAGTCAGATATGTATAGCTCTAGATTTGGTTGTATTAAATCTATCTAGCAGTAAAGAACAGAGGCATTTGTACAGGTGTGAGTCATTCACCCTGTAAAGTAACTCAGAAGCAAACTTGAGGGTGTAATTGTGAGACTGAATTCCAGTTCTGTCATTAATTGAACGCAAGCAGAAGATATCCAGATAAAAGTTGGAAGGTTAAATTACCTCTTTTTTTTGCCTGTGTTATGACTGCAAGGTTGGTGTTTGTAGGTATGCAATATTGTGGTTTCACAGACTTAAAAAATGGATCGTGATGGAGAAGCTCAAGAACAAGATTACTGTAGCTTCTCTGTTCTGGCAACGCTGAAATCAAAATCAGCTGGTTTTATTATTCTGGTTTTTATTCTGTAGAGAAGGATTAATTCAGGAAAGCACCAAGAGCTGGCATGTACATGAGGCTGGGCTCAGTTACCACAGTAGTCCCAGCTAGTTATACTGTCCATGGAAGTTAACAAGACTCTGGTTGGAGGCATGACCACAAAGCTATGTAGAAAAAAATGTGAGCTGTACTTTACTGATATGTGGTTTCTTTCCATTGAAAGAATTGAAAGCAAGGAGCCTCTAATCTGCTTGCAGTAGAGGGGAAAGAGTTGATAACAATAGTTGGGAGAGGCACGGTCTGCAGTCACAGGGTATATAAATGGAGTTTGAAGTTGAGGACTCAGGACTAGCATTTGCTTCTTTATAGACAGGGTTTCATGCTATCCATGTTCTCCCTCTAGTTTTCCCTCTCCCTGCCTCATAAATATGGTGTATAAGGTACTTATTTGAAAAGGGGTTTAGAGCGGTAGATGGAGTGAAGAAGGAATATCCCTTTGAGAAGTATGTTCATTTTGCTTATGCATGTCCCTTTTAACAGCATTTAGGCAACTGGTTCCAGTGTATCCCTTTTTCAGTGAGAGTTTATCTGGCATAGCAATAGTTTTTCAGTTTCTTGCAGGACTGAAACAGATCTTTGGACATCAAGACCTTAAGACAATTGGGCCAAGTAGTGATTCTGTTTTCCTCCCACAGTGAAAATAGCTTAAATTTATTGAAGTAAACCTGACAGTCCAGTCAAGAAAATAGGTTGTATATGGTACTTCTCAACTGTTTTAAGTGGATGTGGCTCTGTTGAAGTCAGCATGCTGTTTTGAACCAGCTCAGTATCTGACCAAAACATATTGCAGAATGACAGATAAAATCAAAATCTATCTTTCCCCAGGTCTAGGTTAGCTTTTCAGCAATGCTTCAAGTCAGTTCAGTTCTCTTTCCACCCAGCATTTTTCTGCACCAAAATAGATTCATGCGCAAATCTGCAGTTGATTAGCTGAACTCCCATGTGTATCTCAGACTTGTTACGCAGCACTGTCTAGCTGCATCTTATTTTTCAGTCCTTTGTCATGAATGAGTGGATGGTGTTATGGTTGAACTACTTATAAAATATAGAAAGTGTTTATTTTCTTCCAGTTTTTATGGGCAAGTGTCTGCTCGCATATATGTTTTTAATTCATATTTGTGAACTGAAATTCAAGGGTGAGCTCAGGTCCTGCTGAGGCCAATGCAACTTAACTATTAACTTTACTGGAGCTCAAGCTTTTCCTCTAGAGACCAGAAGCTGAACTAGTAAACAACAGGTACAATTTGAATTGTAACGTTCCTTTCCCTTGTCATTTTGGGTCATACTCTCAATGCCAATACAATACTTGAACTATTCACTACAGAATATGTACTTCAGTACTGAGTTTTTATTTGTGCTATCAGGTATTAAAATATAATCACAGGCACCGACTCCAGTGCCATGTTACTGGTACTGAACCGTGGCTGCATCTAATAGTGATCCTTACTACTTTGCCCATTGGATTTTAAAGACCTGCCTCGGGGCATGGGCACATCTGTAGTAGATGCATTGCGTGCAATGTATAATAGAGATTAAAAGAAACTGGCATTTCCTATAGTTTTAATCTGGATGCCTCCAATATGAGAAGCTATTTTGTTTTAATACGTGCACACAGAAGATTGTAAGGAAATCTCATTACTTGCTGCTCTCCGTAACTACTCCACAACTTTTTTTCCCCTCTTTAACCCTTACATTCTGCACTCATTGCATTATCAAGACTTAACAGACAATAGAGAAAAAAAACTACTACAGCGGTTTAAATTAGTTTTCCTTTTTATAGTATCCAAGCTGCTAAGAGCCTGGGATAACCGACTTTACCAGTAATTGGAAAGTACTGTAGAGCTTCTAATTTACAAGGTTTAGGATGTCAGTAGTGTCAGTAATTTAAATGCTTCTCAAGTTCGTACTAAGTTACATGGTAGCATTTTCAACAATGAGACATATCAGAAATGAGTTCAAATATGTTATAAAATTGCACAAAATTGACAATAAGAATATTTTATCTGGTGAGATATATTTACAGAGCAATATCTTTTCTGTTTGTAAAATATACCATATGACCTATAATTTATTTCTTACAATATTCTTATCCTAACAACAAATTAAGGTTTGTAACATTGTATAACATAGGTCATAAAAATTCAACCTAATAATTTTAGTTTGTTGAGAACTGTGTGATGATAGCACATCTGGAAGTTACTGAAAGTCATCTCTTTTCTTAGCTAGACATCTTCATTCTGACAGAGGAGTCAGGTGTGTGCTACTGTAATCATCATCTACAGTAGTCAAATATTTTCCAAGTGCAGAAACTTTTTGTTGGTAATTAAAAAAAAAACACCAAACACCCCACAAAAAAATCTTTCAAACTTCTATTTCATACTGTCATCTACATCTAAAAGTTTTTAACAGTATGACTATGTAGTTAGCATTTGTTGTTTTTTGCTGAGAAAGTTGAGTAAATTTAGATACAATATTACATAAGTGATATTTATAATTTATATCGGTGCTAAAACTAGTTACAGCCATGTAGCTTCCAGTTTCCAGTACGCTTGTCATACATATATCTAAGAGGGAGTGATTTCGTTGCTTTAACTGCATCAGTGTGGATAAAGCAACAAAATTTGTAAATGTGAAGTGGCCCTCAGACACAGATTGCAGGTCTGTCACTCACTGAAAACTTCCTATAGTGAAGTCAGTGAGAGCTGAAGTTTCTGCATATGTCTTTTTAGTTAAAGAAAAAAAAATAGGTATAGGAAACAAAATCATCCACATTGATGCTAGGGTTTCATATGGGCCATAGTTTTGGCATCTTTAGAACTGACAATGTATGGAGTATACATGTCAACTTTAGAACTGACATACACGAAGTGTACAATGCAGGAATTTGAACACAGTCCCCTCCAAAGTTACATTTGCAGTTGTTTTGCACAGTAAAATGCATGCATATGTGTGTGTATATATATATCTGTTGTAACTGTACAGTGGGCATGTTAAATGTCATGCTTATGGGTGGAGAGGAAGGCAAATCAATTTTTCCGGTTTTGTGGAGTATTTTGTAAGTTTAGGACTTCTTCACAGTAACCAATGCCATCACACTACGGTAGCTGGCCAGGGGAAGTACCAGTCTACATGGCAGGATTTCAGTGCAGTGAGGCTTCATGGAAAGTGTTGCTGTATTCTCCAGCTGGTCTGCATTTGTTTATTCCTGAGAGGCACTTAGAGCTGACAGTACTGGCTCTTCACTTCTGCAGCAGCTATCATAGCATCTTCTTTTGCCAATTAGAGTCCAGCTGCAGGGGAAGCATCTTCTCGGGTATTAGAGGGAAAGTAATTCTATCTGAACTTAAGAACTTAATGTTTGAGTAAATAAGCTGTCATTGTACTTGTTACTTCTTGTTATTTATGTGTTCTTTAGAAAATGGACCCTTATGCGGCCATCATATTTTGCATGTCCCTATGTGTCACACAGACCCGTGCTTACTCTTATACCTCCTGAGAAGCATAAAAATGTGACAGTGAGGTGGCATAGAATTGTATTTATGATGAAGAAAAAAAACCCCAAACTACATTTCAGGCTTCTTTTATTTTTCCCTAGCAGTCAAAAACTACTTTAGAAATAATTGTAAAAATTGCCATTTCTGTTGAAGCTGCAGTAAATGAGCTTTAGGTCGTGATGGTTTGGTTTGGTTTGGTTTTTTTTAACAAGTTGGGGTCTTGGCTTTGGGGAGATTTTTTTTTTCTCCCTATTTCTGTGGCAGTTGCACCTATGCTAGTTTTCTTTCCCTGTCTTGGGACTTGAGCTTCAGTAGTTACATAGAAATGATGAAAATTGATGGTAGATAAACATATTTGAAAAAAAATAACCCTGGTTTTAGTGTAAATAATTAAATGTGCCTCTTCTTTTTCTTACAGAACGGTTTACACAGTACAGCCCTAAAAACCTTAGACAAGCATGGAATAAGTAAGTTGTTGGTTGTTTTTTTTAAAAAAAATTACTCTTTTGACTCTCCAAGCATATGATTCATGCCAAGCCAAAGTTATCATAGTTAACTTATAATAGCTCTATCCTTTTTAATTACAGGATAAATATGGAATTACTGAAGTATTATTCTAGTCTACTTCTGCCAGTTTTGAAAGTTTTTCAATTGCCAATTACCTGTAAATAGGCAGAAACTGTATATTGTCATGGCTCCTTCTTGGGGATGTCAGTTGGCAAGTGTATCGAGCTCATTTACAGGTGCTGTGTTATTGCTTTGGGCCATCAGTTTTGCATCTTGTTTTCTCTGTTCATCTATAACAATTAAGAGACTTTTAAGTATTATGTTTCTAATCAACTTCTGAGTGTTGTTTCCACATAATCTTTCCGGGTTGCCAGGTCCATCTGGTCATTGCTGTAAGTTGATGACTGTACTGTTGTATATTTTAATTATCATGACTGAAAAAAGGGAATGCGAATTCACCACCCTTTTTTTCCCCCTTTTAATGTTCCCTGACTTGTCACATTTACATCAGATGGACAGATGACACAGATGATACAAAGCTGTTACACTCAGAATCCAGAAATGTTGCCTAGTAAGCCAGGAATGCTTAACCGATCATCTGTGTAAAGTTTACTAGAAGATTTCTCAACACATGAAGGATCTTTGTAGACAGGATATTTGGGTAGCACTGTATTGAGTGATTAACTTCTCATATTTTGAAGAAAGCATACACAGTTTGAGTTCAATAAGCAGGAAAACATCTATGTCAACAGCTTGTCTTGCCAGAAAAATTGTTACAATTTTTCTCCACTCTCTTTTGACCAAAATTTTTTGCAATGAAGCTAAGCCTTTGCTGCACCAGCATTACTATTTTCTTTCTGATACTCATTTCAAATTTTATTGTTGGTACCAACTGGCTGTCTTGTTAGTAGTGTACCAGGGAGTTGAGATAAATTACCAAGAGACTGAAACATCTCCTCATACAAGTTCACTACTGAAGTTGAAGATAATGAAATGTTTTGGTTGAAGGAACTTCCTTGTTATAAGAAAAAAGTTAATGACAAACCCTTTTTCAATATCCTAATTTATTAGCAATGGAGTGTATCTACAGCTGTAAAATTCATAGCATGGTCACTTGCGCAAGAGGTTGATGAGGTTTATACTTTGCCATTCTATGACTTTTTGCTCTGCTTCTTCCCAGGCCAGTTCAGTCCAGTGTTTTGGACTGAAGCACAAAGGCATTTTTCATTTAAAACAACCTGAAATCGTGGTTAACTGAGGGAGGTGAAATCTGTTAATACAATGGGATCATAGTTAAAGTTAGGTGCTAGCTCTTGGGTGTAATACCATCGATGTTCATCATTTGAATCAGAACCTGTATTTCTGCAGTGCCAGGCATCTTTCGTGACCCTGTAGCTCGGTCTGTGTTACTACTAGATCCTCTATGGTTAGGACTAACTTTATGATTCCTGCAATGAGACACATGAAGCTGGCAATGAATCCAGTGCAGGCCTTCACAAAGGTTTATCACCTGCCTGAGTCTGACTTTCCACAATCTGTAGAAAAGTTTCTGCCTTGTCCAGTTCAGGCTGGGAGCCAAGTTTGGTGGCTTTTGTAGAAGAGTGCGTCTCCTGTATACTCTAGGGGGAGCAACAGGAAGATTAGCTTCACTTACTTGGCTTTTGTGAATATCTCAAACAGTTTTGCCAGTTCTTGTTATCTTTGCAGGCATCTTGCAGTGTTTAACTCTTCCTCAGTCTTACTGCTTGGAATACTATAATTCCCTGAAAGTTACAGCTTTCATTTTAAAAAGTAAGCCACTAGAATTGCCTGTTTTCTGTCCTTTAACAATGAACCAACTTGCAAGTTCATTTTTTCTTTGAAAATAGTTAATGAAATCCAAAAGCTTGGAAGAAGCAATTATATTACAACATAGGCAATTAGAACTGGGTTGGGGAAGAGGGACAAGGAAACTAATATTGATGTGAATGTATTTGCTTGGGGATATATATATGCATAAGTAATATGAACAGATAACTGGCATGCTATTCCATCCATTCTGCAGCCACGGACCGAGTGTTTTTCTATAGTTTAACAGCAGTTAAGCCCAGCAGTATTTGCTGTGTATGAATAAGTGCAATAATAGATCTGAATTTTAGAAGCTATCTCATTTTCCTTCAAGAATGTTGCATGACATTTCTGTTTTCTTAAAATACAAAACAAGAACAAACCCTAGTTTGCTTAAAACAAACCCTCAGTCTCTTGAGATTTCATAATTGACACAAGTTATGATCACATCACAGGCTGACTCAAAGAAGACCAGAGCTTTTTAATTTCTGAGAAGCCTCTTCAAAAATATTTCTACGTTTTCAATGCTCCATGCATAAAGGATTTGCAATTTTTCAGCATAAATGAAGGGATTGAAAAACTGAAAGCAATGGCATAGAGCTCAGGACTTCATATGTGTGCTTCTACTATAATAGGAAATATTCAGTGCTTCAAAATTATGTATCATTTACGTTTAAAATGTGAAGGATTTTCTCTTTTTCTAGCATAAATATCTTTGTGCTGTATTAGAGTCTATTGCTTGTACAGCTGTAGTTATTTCTTATAGACATCATATTCCCAAGGGTTTATAATTCAGCTATAAAACTGACACGTGGACAGACTGATTCATTCTAAAAATTTGCTTTCTTTATTAGCGTGTTTCAAAAAGCAGCAATCTCTAATCTTAAAATTTTTTTTTTTTAACATCCTGATTTAATTTGTTGAAGACTGTTGATAGCACAAAAACGTCCCATTTGAAATAGAATTGTTTTAAGGGTAGTTGGGATAAACGTGAGACCTAAGATGTGGAGAAAAACGTAACAGCCTTTTGTTTTTAAGTAGGTATTGGTTTTGTTACAGAGTTACATCCTTTTGACATGTTAGTGCCTTTGAAAGATATGCCTTCTATAACAGTATTTATAGTCTTGGAAGGATTTACATGTGTTTTTAAACATCTCTGAGGTGAAGTCCTGTTACTGCATTTTATAGAGGGAGGTTGAGATTAAAGAAATTAAGGAGTTTGTCACACAGAAACTGCCATAGAAACTGTAAAACAGAGCACAACATTGGAGTTCATGCTCCCGGACTGTACGAAAACACTAATTTTATAAACATGATGAAACTTTCACCATCTGCTGTTCCATCTTTAAGGCACAGTGTGGCCCTTTATCTTGTTTGCATATATATTTTGAGGTCTTAACATGGGAAAGTGAGAATGTGGTTTAGAAGTCTTCAAAGAGGCTTACCTCAGAACATATATTACGATTCAATTTAGGTAAGGAGAGGTTACTAGGAGGAAGAATAACACAGTTCCAAACACCTACAGAGCTCTGTAAGGCAGAATGAACAGAGGCAAACAACTCCATCAGCCCCCCAAAAAGCCACAGATGGTAGATTGGGGCAAAATAATTGCATCTGACTGACTACACCAGCTTCCATGACATGTGCATTTTAAAGGGAGAGCCAGACAATGGAACTATGACGGACACAAGCCAGCGGCTCTTTAATTCCCAGTCTAACTGGAAATTAGCTGAAAGTGTGGAATGTGACAGCAACAACAAGCCAGCCAGCAGGCTCATGTTGTAAGAAGTCAGATCCCTAAAATTCTTGGAATAAAATCGGTCAATATTACAGGCTACTTTTGGGAAGTATTTGAGGGAAATAATGTAACTATCACTTAAAATGAATTAAGTTCTTTGGAGACGTTCACACTGAATTTCTTCACTGGTTCTCAAATGACCTAAAGACTGTAAAGAGAATATTTACTAGCCAAGATGTGATTTATAAATACTGTAGAAATCTTTATAGTTAGGAAACAAAACTTGCATTGCCATTTACTTCTATCTAGTATGAAGCTTCACCTGCATTGCATAACCTAATACATTGTGGAATGTGTTTCTAAAATACTGGTCTAAAAAGAATTAAGATGTGGTAATCTGATCTTCCTGTAGAGTTCATAATGAATTATATTTTCACCTTTTTCCCTGAACTTTTCTGTTTGATTATCTCTATACAATAAAACCAAGAACAGCTCTGCCTTCAGAATGCAATGCAACCTCTTTCAGTTTGCAAAAGCTTCTCCACAATAATAAACTCTTACAGAAGAATAACAAAAGAGAAATAATTATCCTTGTGTATATTTGGTAGGATATAAAAAGCTTTTTCAGATCCTTCTGTCATAATGGGTCATATTGTGAGAAATCAAGTTGGAAAGGAAAGGTGCAGTTGAAAACAAATTCTGCTCTGCATAAATAGGACGACTACTTAGTAATTCCCCAACCTGGCAGTATTTATTATACAAATAACACTTTATTCTCACAGTTAGTCCCACTGTTGGGGATTTCTTCCTTTAACAAGATGGCCTCTGTACTTGAGACTTCCTTTCCTGAGGCTAGGGCATTTAAAAATTGTATTCCAGGATAGCATGGCCTGTTTTGGGACTCTTATTCCAGGAAAACTTTTTGAAGAAAGCAAAGAGAGTGAATAGAGAGGAGTCCATGTATTTTGAGTCTGTATTTTATTTCAAGCGTGACACAGACTATGGAATTGTTTAGAGCTAAGACTTGGGAAGAGTTTTTGGTTTGGGGTTCTGTTGTTTGTTTTTTATTTTTAAGAAAATATTTGCCTTCGTAGGTTATTGACTAAAGGCAAAACTCTCTTCTATTTGTCACTTTTATCCCCTTCACCTCCTGTCCGGTCACCAGCATTGCACATTGTAATGTAGTCTGTAGTGCCACTGAAAGAATATTCAAGCTCTCAAGCACAGTAAAAACAAAAAGCTAAAACATCTCTGATGGATAAACCCAAGCAATAAGAATTTAAAACTGTACCTGTGCGGAAGACAGCTGTATGTGTACGACCGTGCGCAGTTCACGCCCGTGGAGGCTGCACGGCAGCGGTCCCCTCACCTGCATTTGAGGAATGAGTGGGGGGAGCAGGAAACTGGACACAAAAGGAAGAGATTTTGTAGAAGTATTTATGATTTAGAGGCATATAAACCTACCTCCGCCTCCTGATGATTTGCAGTGATACTTCAGTTGTACTGAAAAAAACTTTTTAAGTTCCCGTTTTGTTTCCTATTTCCTGTAAGTACCGCTTTATCCGTCGTTATCTTTTGCCTGAGGGACCTTAGGAATCGTATCATGAGAGAACGCCTGTTAACCTGCGATCCAAACAAGAAGCCATTTCCCGGATAGCAAAGTTATTACACTCTCCTTATAAAAAAATAACTTGTATAAGTGTCCGGTAGCGGGCGGCCGTGCCGCGCCCCTCCCGGGCGGCGGGGGGCGCTATGGGTCGGCCGGGCGGCGGCGGGCGGCCCTATGGGCCGGCCGGGTGGCGCTGTCGCCGCTAGGGGGCGCTGTGGGCCGGGCGGTACGGCGGCCGCGACTGCAGTGGAGGGGAGCCGGCAGCGGCCCAGGATTTTTGCTACAAATATTTCCCCTAACGTTAGGGTTTTTTGTTTATTTCCCTACGTAATGCGGTTTATTAAATCGGCTTCAGGCAGATGGAAGCTGCATGTTTGCACTCGGGTGCTGGCTGCTGTGCGTTGCGCCCACCGAGCCCTGTGTCACCTGCTCCTGGCGTGGCGCGGCTGTAGCCCTGCAGCGGGCAAAGTTCTCAGCCCAGGCAGGACCGCCTGGTGCCAAGCTGAAACGCACCGCAGGCTTTGTCAGTTTTATGGTAATGAATTATACGATGCAGACTGAAGCCAATGGCTGAGAAAGTTCTCTAGTTTCCCCATTTATCCTTTTGCCAAGTCGAAAAAATCTTCACAATTTATATTTGACTGTTTCTTTCAAATTGGAGCAACTGTAATTTCCTCTAATGTTATATACCTTTTAAAACTTTGAGGGGAGGTTATTCCTAACAGACCTCATTCATAGAATGTTTATCCTGACATTAAATTTATTTTTGCTTTATTTTAAATTCCCCCTCCTTTGTGTTGCTAAGCTTGGGATATTGTGTTACATCCTCTTGGTCCAGTTAAAAATAAATCTCTTAAACTGGACCACAAAAACCTTTGTCCTCTTTTTTGGAATACTAATAACTATGCTCCTTCATTAGTCAAGCTACATTGTGGCTGTCCTTCACCTCTCTCTTCCACAACAGCTGTGAAAATATAGCCCCAATGCACATGGATGTTCTTGGTTGTCTTCTGCAACATTTATTTCAGTTTCTGCAACTGGGCTAGAGTTTGTTGGCATTATTATCGCTGAACTGATCCATATTTTGGGTTACTTTTCCCTGGAAGTAATTGTTTGTAGTTCTCTATGCACTATCTTATTTGTAGATTGTCTGCTGACATATCTGACTTCTGTTAGCTGCTTTGTCTGCTGTGGTGTTTTCAACATTTAGTTTCATCTAAGAATTGATTCAGTATGCAGTGCGTAGTCCAGGTCATTAATAAAGATGTTAAATAAAACTGTGACTAACACTAATCCCTCTGGCACACAGCTGGACACTTCCCTTCCAACTCCGTGCATTGCCACTCATCATTACCCTTTGCTTGTGGTCTGTCAGCCAGTTTTCAGTCTATGAGATGCTGTATCACATCCCAGCTCTTTGGAGTTTGTCTACAAAATAAGATTTTTTTAGAGAAATTGTATCAAACCTTATCTCTCATTGCTTTCTTCCATCAATGATTAAGTCAATTTTTAAAATTAAAACAGGTAATCTAACATCTTGTTCATTAGTCATCACTTCTTTTGATTGCCATTTTGTCTTAGTTTTGTTCCTAAAACTAATTTTGCTTCCATATCATCTGTTTTGTTTGTATTGTCTATATTTTGCTTCTGTGTTGTGTGTCAATGTCCAGCAAATATTTGCCAAGATTCTTTTCCTTATTTGAAAACCAGAAAGGAAGTCTGTTTATATATATCTTTTTTTCTAAGTCTAGTACAATACTTCAGAATGCAGAGCAAAATTAACTAATGTTACAGTAACTTATAAGCCTGTGAAGAAAAATGAGGAAAGAGAACTAACTCTACTTGTGTAGATTTCCTGGGAAGACTTTTAAAAGGTGCCCTACATTTGTTTGCTATCCTCACTAATTCCTTAAGAATTCCTTAAGATATTGAGACATATATCAGATAGACATGTTTATTTGGTGTTTCCAGGTATGGGTTTTGGGGTTTTTTGTGGGGTTTTTTTTCAAAGTATGTTCTTCATTAACGTTTTTGAGTACTTACTGATCAACTCTTTTCAGATGTTTCCAGTTGTTCTTTCTCCTTACGCGTTTCTACATGCCAATGTTTTAGTAATTTCTCAGAATTATGTTTTGGGGAGTCTGTTACTCATATGTTTCCATAGTCTTTGTGTTCATTTCTTGGTTTGAAGTCTAATACTTTCTGATCAGAGGCACCAGGCATCATTATATCCTCACATTCCTAATTGTGCCCTTTGCTGGAGTTCTGTACTGTTGGTCTCTCTGCAGAAATCTTTCTTCCCCAGATGATGACATTGCTGGCAAAATTGAGTCTCTGAGATTTGTTTTAAATATGTTTGTCTGAGGAATTGAAGACATGCTGTGAAGGCAGTAATATCAGTGAAGTAGACCTTACTGCTGGGTCTCCCATTATTTTTATGTAGCCGTTAAAGGCAAGGTTTTTCCAAAATGGTAGGCACCTTAAGAACTGGGCACTCAAAAGTGCTTAGTGCTAAGCAACTGCTGTTGGTGTATTATCCACTGATTTTTGTCATGTATTACAGATAATTTTTCTTTAGCTCAGCAGTCCCCCTGATTCTCATCATAGGGTCTCAGAAATGTATTTTGGAAGATGGTGCAGACGGGCAGTAAGTGTAATAACATGAATAATGCTACTGAGTTTGGTCACCTCTGTAGATAGTTTAAGCTAATCTCAAAAAACATGCCACTTTGCTCCTTTGCCAGCCAAAGACTTACAGACAGTAGTTAAGGTTTCTGGAGTGGTACAAACACCACAAAGTTTCTTTACCTTAAACAAATACTTATCTTACTGACTTTTATGATGATTTGATGTGGGTTTTTCAGTGTAATTTTGACTACCACCTTTTCTACAGTAGGATGGTAATCACAGGTATTCAGATATTGCTGTTTGTGAGAATCTCCTGTGACCATCTCCCAAAATTCATTGCAATTTTGTCAAGAAATTCTTAATTTCTTCCTTTCCTCGTTTCTGGCTGTGGCACTTCATGGGCCTTCGGATTTCTGACTTCTTTCCTGCCATATAGGACAAGAATTTTCACTTTTTCATGCATTTTTCTTAATTAGTGATGCCAAAGCACATGGC
Organism: Falco peregrinus; assembly: GCF_023634155.1. Classification (NCBI taxonomy): domain Eukaryota; kingdom Metazoa; phylum Chordata; class Aves; order Falconiformes; family Falconidae; genus Falco; species Falco peregrinus. Next base: position 39,820,371 of record NC_073725.1, on the reverse strand, counting down.
ATGTAGGAGATTAATAAAAACAGTTATTTGTTTCAAAACTTGAAGTTATTTGCTAGCCAAACAGTTTTCGTAATTAAATTTAGTGATTTTTTTAAAAAATAATCTAGCTTAGAAAGTTTGAAGCTATTGTTTGAGAATTTGTGAGAGATGCTGACTGCGGGCAGATCATAGTGTTCAGTGACTGCTTGACCTGAGTGCCAAAATGGGAAGATGGGAGACAATAATCCTTCCTGATGCATTAAAATGGAGAGGTTAGATTATGTATCTTCAGCAGCACACTGTGAATAACGAGCTTCGGCATAGGGCTGGTGCACCTGTCATTGCTGGAGGGCAAAGAGGCAAGTGGTTCCAAAGGGAACTGACCTTTTTCTTTCAGGCATTGAGTCAATCCCATATCCTTAGGCACACATTCTGTGTTAAAATTATTATAACTTTCCTGGCATTATGCTGAACAACAGATACTGGTGAAAACCTGTGGGGAAAAAAAAATTATGGTGATGGTAATTTGTGTATCATTTTTAATCGAGCCTTTATAGGACATACATTCTGTAATTTTGAAAGGCATCACTAAAACAGTTAAGTTCTTTGATAAATTTAATTGAAGTTTAAAATAAAATTTTGAAATGTTGTTTGGATTAATAGCTCACTAGATACAAAATGTAAATGACAACTTTTTATTACTAAATGTGATTCACAAAAAAAATGCATCCTTTTAAATAGTGTAATGTATAATACGGTGTATATCTACTGTCTGTGACCTCAGCTGAATTTATATCTGTAAGATCTGATTTACAAATAGACAACTTTGTGTTAAATTATTCACATCTCATAATAATTGATGTAACAGAGTTGATCTTATGCTGGAGCATATTTGATCATAAATGCAATGAAAGCAGCCACCATCTTTGTGATGTTTGTCCAGCTAAATCCTTCAGTGAATAAAATAATAAAGATGCCAGCTGTGTTTGTTTTATGATCACTGCTGCAATAGGAGGATGGAAATACAAATGAATAAAAGTTCTGTATTTTCTGGTTGGATTTATAAACTCAGACTCTTACTGCAAAGAATTTAAGTGGAAAAAATAACATTTTTACTTCTGTCACACTCTCGTAAATGTATTGTTTGCTTTTTTATTCCTATTCTTTTGGAATCCAGAATAGTTTTAAAATATTGCTATTGTCTGGACCCAAATGTACAAAACCCAAGGAAATCTTGTAAAAATAGATGAAATTTATGCTTTCCTCTTTAACACCATTGCAAGTTAAGAATTGACCATCATTTTTGTATTGCCTTCTTCGGTTACATTCTATAGCAATCTTAAAGCTCTGTTTACTACTGTGTACTGTTAGTGTGCCTCAAACTAATTTCACCAACCTGACATGAAAAAATCATGCTCTAGATTGTTATTGGCCTTCCTTCAGCATTATGACTTTTGTAGAATCGTGTTATATTCCTTTTATTTCTTTCATATTTGATCCTTAAAGTGCCCTTGAGTCAAGCTTTATTCTGCAACCATGAGGGCATGAATCTTTCCTGAGACGCTGACAGATAGTGTTTGGTGAATATCATTTTTCTGTCAGCTACAGCCTACATCTGTACTGCTAACTAAAGCAGAGCCAGGGACTATCTTCTGGCCCCGAGGCCATGTGGCAGACCTTAGCTACAGCAGCGCTAAGTAACACTTGGGCATGCATATCCTGTGGGCTTTATGTGGTCCCCATGCAGCTGCAGGTGCAATTATTATTTTGAGGGTGTTCAGTATTTACTTTTTTAATTCAAAATTTCCAAGATCGCATAAGACCCGTGTTGCAGACCATGGGAATTGTGTTTTCTAGCGGAAGGTTGAAGGTAATATATTGTATGCCCTGCTTGTAGGAACCTGGTATGTACCACCTTTTGGGAATAGTCCCTGGCATGGGTTGTTCCCTGAACTGTGTCTAGGAGTGCTTTTGGAGAATCCTGGTTGGCATGGGCCAGAATAATCCAGGGGAAAGTACGGACACTCAGTAGTCAAGCTGTAAGGCCTTTTCCCTAGCCTGCTTAATTCAGCAATATAGGCTTCAGCAGAGAGATTCTGGGTATTCCCTGCCCCATGCACACGTGAGCATATTCCCTGGGAAGTTTCTGCGCTCACTGTAATGCTAGCATCCTCTGCCACCTAGGCCTGAAGCCTTAGGGATGGTTTTTGTCTTTCCTTTCCTATCCCATGCATCCAGACTGATATATATGTTACAATTTTTTCTTTCCAGCTTTTCCAAGATACCTTTTTTCTTCCCCAACCAACTGCCACTCATATCTTGATTATTATAATATGCTTCTCATGTCCTCTCCTGACCAACACCCTTCTTCAGATCATATAAAAAACAACCAATAAATTCAGTTTATTTTTTTGTGGATTGTTTAGCTCTCCCTCCCGACACTGGCTGTTTCACTCATCATTTTTGAGCTCCTTTTTACCCTTTTCAAAATCCTCCATAGTTATGCCTCTTTCTCTCTTCCTTCACAAAGTTGTGTATTTACTGCTATTACCTTTCCTTATGTCAGTGATGCCTTACTCATATTTAGGCCTTCTCCTGCCCCCTAGATAATTCAGGCAGACTCACAACTGCTGTCTTCCTTTCTGGGATCAGATGGGCTTGTGCCCAGGCAGCGCATTTACCAGTTGTTTATGATCCTTTTCTCCAGGCTGCTGCTTCTCAATTGGTAATCTGCTAGGACTAGTCCTTGTCTACCTCAAAAGAAGCTTAATACCAATTAGGACCCTAAAATGGGACCCAGATGTTTTTTTATCTGCCTGTCCCACTTTGGTGGCAGCACACATGAACAGATGTGTTGCAGAGCTCCATGGATTTCACAGTTCCACATGTACAAAATCTTTTTAAAATCCACCTGCTTATTTTGGGTCATTAGAAGTGTCACGAGCTCTACTGGCAGTCAGTTTTTAGTGATAGCTGGCTCTCTGGGAATTCTGACCTTTGGTGGTCACTATTATAGATAACAATTTTGATTTCAGTTCTTAAATCACCTATGCTGATTTATGCCTAAATAGCAGCAACTCCCTGCTTAGCTGTCTCTCTTTCATGCTACTTTGACAGGTTAGGATTTGCAAAAATAGCTCTGGATCGAGTTCTTCCCTACTGCAAGCCAATTTATGAGTGTCAGATAGCACTGCATCCTCACACATATGTGAGTACAAGCACTTAAAATCCACGTATTTCAGTAATTGATAGCTAAAATATGTGGAATTTGTAGTTCAATTCACCGCCAACCTGTACACTTAAAAAGGCATAAACTCTTGTGTTAAATCTGAGTAACTTTTTAAAAAGACACTTCAGTACAGATATGTGTGGGTATGTAATGTTTCACTTTAAATAAAAAAAAATCAATGCAAAATCATGTTACTTTTTCTCCAAATTGTGTACTAGAGAGAGATTCACTATTTTCTCCTTCTAAAGTGGTCTCTGTGCTTAGGAAACCCTTGGGTAGTTACACTCTTTTTTTTTTTTTCCCTGCTCATGTTCAAAGTCAAATTCAGGCTTTTAACAGATTGGCACAAGCACATTTGTTTCTTAACAAGTATTACTGCTGTTGGTATCAGGCACTGGATTTGCAGTCTGCTGTCTTCTCCCTACTGGAAGGTGACCTAATGTTCCTTTTAGAAAATACCTGTCTCCATTAATGTAAAGAGAGAGAGTGGTGTGTTAAATCAGGAGAGTGGATCTGGAGAAGGAATGACACCTTCTGCACTACAATGCTGGTGTGAATGTGGTGTCCCATCCTACATTCTCTTCTGTCGTCACCTGAACCAAGTACCTGAAGGTCAGGGAGCTCCAGCTAGTTGTGTGTGGTGTTAGTCTGTCTGAATATATAGGTCTAATAATACATAATATTTTTGACTGCATAGCTTTGAATATATTGCCAGTATGCCCATTATAACCATCTTGGTCTCTTCCTCTCAATGTTTACTAGTTCTGCATCATTTCCCTGTCATATTTTAGTTTAGGAGTGTAGTTGCAAAAAGACCAGGATGCCTACATGTACATAATTGCTTAGTCTCATTGGGTTCAGCCAGGCAACTCATATACATAAAGTTAAATACATGCATATGCCTGGAGTCTGTCTTTCTGAGCTTTCTAAAGCTTGGGGCATTCTCTCTGCCTCCAAATCTCCATTCACCTTTAATGAGCTGTATAAATAAATACAAAGTACTCCTGTTTGTTCCAGTCCATAAAAATATATTTTATTAGCTGAGGGGTATACAATAATAGAAAAGATCAGACCCATCCAATGTTTTAGGGAGCTGTGGGAGGACAGGACAAGTAGCTGCTTCCAAGTGGCTGACGGATCTGAGGCCCCAGCAAGACAGATTTGTAGGTTAACTGTGATAAATGATCTTTGGCTTCACAGACTAAAGTGAGGTCACCCTTCTCAGGGCACTGCCTGCACGCTGCAACCTTGCAGCAAATTCTTTTTGAAATACTGAGCAAACAGACCAGTTCTTATTTACATTAGAATGAAATTAAGACTTCTCAACCAAAGATGATAAAATACCAGACAAGAGGGCAGAGATTTATAAGGCAGTGCTAATGTTTATTTACTAGAACTTAGTTCTGTCTCCTTTTAGTTTTCAAAAGGCAGTAGGTCCAAAAAGACAGCTGGTTTTTCTTTCTGTACTCATTTAATAAGGGAAGATACAGGAAACTTTGTTTACTGCTCTAGTGGCTGCACTCACTTTACAAATTTGAAAATCAGAGTTTGGTTGTTTTTTCTTTGGAGTACCTTTTGCTTGAATTTCTTTGGCAAGAAATAATCCATGTTGTTGAGGCTGGGAGGAGGAAAAGCACTGAGCTTTGACTGCATTGTGTGCCAAAGTTTTTTTTCAGCTGTTTCTGTGTTGAGGGGGAGCGGGGGTTATTCCCTCCTTTTTTTTTTTTTCCTTATGTCCAGCCAGTGAGGAAATAAATATGTGAAGAAAGAATCCTATGGAATGTTAACTCCGCTGCCGTATTTTCTTCCTTTTATCATGCCCCAAGATTCAGTGAAGTTGATATAAATTCACCATGCCTTCTTTTAAAAAGCATAACAGAAAGGCATTCTTCTTTTAAGAGTCAGACTGTAAAAGGTGATTTTCTTTCACTCAGTTTGGTTTAAGCCTGTAAAAAGCATTAAGTGAAAAATCTGATATATTTGTTAGGGCATTTATTGCATTACTAACTTATATTTTCAGTTCCCAGTGAAAGGTTTATAGAGAACATAAACCTTGAAGAGTTCTTGTTCAGGATTAAAGATATATTTTCTTCATTTTCTGGTGAAATACTAGCTCATAAAATGATTGGGGTATTAGTAATTATTTTTAGGTCTATTTGTTTTCCAAGGATACTCTGTTCAACTTGCTGAGGTGCACAAAGAAGGCCTTTAAAAAACATGCGCCTTGATCAGAAGATTCATGCCCTTTAAAGAATTTCAAAATAATCAAAAGCTTCTGATTAGGTGTCACCACCATCTTGTTGTTATTCATTAATTGCACTTACAGCAAGCAAAGATCTTCCAGTAAACTACAAATATAGCATATTCAGTATTAGTTTGTTGTGGTGCAAGTATTACACTATGTTTTCCATAATTATTATCTTTAATAGTGGGCTAATTGGGATGCTAAAAGAATTAAAATAGCTGATTGGTGGTGGGATATAAAATCAAAAAGAAGTAATTGCTAGTTTCATTCAAGTGCAAAAGGGTAAGGCATGTTCTGATTAAAATTTATTAGGAAATACCTTTTCTGGGGAATACCTGTATCTGGGAGAAACTGCTGACAACTGAGTGAAATTATGTGAAGTACTTCAGGTATTCTTCTCTTAGTTTAAAGATTCAGTTGCAGTTTTAGCAGTAACAGAACACTGTACCCAGCAGTCATGTTGCTTGGAATATCACAACCTCAGAATTCCCAGGAATTAAGTTAGTTACGTGATCGTATTGCAGAAAGCCACATTCTCAGTAGCCTAGAGTATGCTATCACTGGACATATATTGTATATTTGCTGTTTAAATAAGCTTATTTTTCTTCTCTTTAATGTCTGCTGTGCGGACTCCATAGTTCTTGATTCATTTGATGCTAGGAAAAAGATGCCTTGTGTCAAATGTAAACCTTTTTCTGTATCAAAATGTTACAGAACAAGTGGGTGAAATATCTGCAATATTGTCAGTGAACAGTATTGACTATCTTCATGCCTCAAGGTCTCGATAGTTGGAACTGGGTTTCTCTAGAAAGTTTTGTAGCCCAGCGTATTTATTCTGAGGCATCAGAGCAAGAGCTAGCCCAGGTGCATGTCGGACTACAGAAAAACAAAACTCAGGCTACTGTTAAGTCTGTTCTGTATTGATTGATTCTCTTCAAGCTTAGCATTTAAAGCTGAAATCAAGCAAATTCAATTTTTAAAGGTGTTGTGTTCTGTAAGGGTGTTAATGTTCTGCTTCCTATATGAAGCAAAGCTTTCAAGCTGGATGTCACAAGCAGTGTTGTAGAAATACAGTAATACATCTGAAACTGAAATGCATCAAATATAGTGCAAAAAGATTCAGGGAGAAATAGACTTGTATCTAATTGTCTTGAGTTACATTCACTGATGACACATACAAATGATTTTATGATCTAGTTGTGACTGAGCTTAATGACTATTATCAAATGTGAATTGCCATGAGAGGTTGGATCACTTCTGGTTAGGTGTGACCAAACTGAGCCTCTGAAACCTCATGTGATTTATGAGCAGTTTAAGTAAGTGTCTTAATTTTCCATTCTGAGAAGTTCTGGAGATGCAAATATAATTATGGTTTACTTACTGGGTCAGTAGATTCTTTTAAAAATGTACCAGGTATAAAAAACCTATATACTTAGAGGTAAATCTATATTGATTAAAATAGAAAAAACCCCAAACAACTAGTTGCCTATACTGTTAGAGCCTTCATTTGTTACATTCACTTTTATTCATGAAATGCTATTCATCTTGGCTGCTTTCCAGCTAATGGCATCTGTGCAGCTGTCAAGTGAGAATTAGTTCAGACGAGTCAGGGTTGTTAGTACCTTCCTGGAATGCCCTGAATAAACTTACCTCTACAGCTTTCCAAATGGGGCTCTGACCTCTTTTACATTGACATTAATAGCAGTACCAAAGAATCAAACACTGGTACTTTTATCTCTGTTTCATGTCAGTGCATACTTATCATTGGTTGTCATGGCTTTTATTTTAATAATAAACATTTTGACCACCTTTTCAGTACTCAGCAGATAAGATTGCTGATGCTTTGTTATAGTAATACAGTTAAAAGGGATCAAACTAAGCTCTGAATTTCCAAACAGATTGTTTCATGTACCCTTACGGAAATCATGAAGGTCTGAAGACTGTGTGGCGCAATGTTGTGCAGGACCACAGAGCAAGGGCAGGTGCTGGGAGCAGCATAGCCATTTTAGTGCAGGATTTGCCCCAGCCTAGTTCATCTAAGAAGCCTGAGCAGGATGTTGTGCTAATATGGGAATCTTGCTTCTAGTGAGGTACCAAGCTAGAAAAGTACAATTAAATCGATGGCCTGGGGAGCCTTCGATACTTTTCCCACCTGCACAGGTAGAGCTCAGTGTTTCTGAATCTAAACTGCTGCCAGCACCACAGTTTGGGAAGAGCAAGAGGGGCATCAAGTGTTTGGAGACATGCCTCTCCTGAAGAATGTGCACAATCCAGCACAATGTTGGGACTGCTGTTGGCAGCCCCATGCAAGTGTGGGAGACAATCCCAGCACTGAAATGTGGTTCCTGTGACTGTTTGACTGTCATGTTTACTGTACAGTTTGGCTTGAAGTACCTCTACACTGTGCTGTGGAGCAAATCCTGTATTTTGTGATTGATCAGCAACAAGTAAAACTCTGCTTCAGTGAGCCTTCAAAAGCTTTTGTATCTCTTTGTTCATCAGTTTTAGTCTCAGTACCCTCTGTGTAAAACACTGAAAAAATGGTAACGTCTTTACTCCGTTAGATTCTTGTCTTGAGGTGCCGCTTTATGCCTTCATCTGTATCAAAAGCTAAAAGCATCGCATCAAAACTTGTGTTCACTTGTTGCAGTGGTTTCATGATGGCTAAATAAACTCTACAAAAGCTCCATAGAGGCACGCCAGGCGCGTCAGGGAAGCAGTTCCTGCATACTGGAGCTGGCATGTCAGGTCTTTGAAGACGGTAGGTGTTCTCGGCATGGCTGTAAGAACAGAAAAGGCTGTTCATATTTAGTAAAAAGGAAATGTTCCTTAAGGTAGGCCCTGCTCCGCTTTGTGTGCTGCATAGCTGCCGCTACTAGGGCCGTGCATATATTCAGAGGTGTAAACTATCAAGGCACATGAGGGCATGTCCCTATCAGCTGGTGAGAAGATAATTTGCAAAGAAAACACTAACTGCAATATGCATGTTGGCAAAGTTTTGTGTCAGGAGAGGCTAAAGCCTAGGACACGGGGGAAAGACAGCCGTCCTCAAGCAGACTTGGGTGAAAATGAGGAGCAGGGCCCTCATGGCAGTGTGGTGGTGGATGAGATACCACAGGGACTGTACAGGAGCCCAGTTGTTGAGGGCACCACTGCAGCCTCTGTGAAACCGGCTGCACATGGCCTGCTGGATTTGCACCCATTTGTTTATTCTCTTCGTATCATTAAACTTTAAACTCTGCTAAGTGGTGTGATTGTTTGGGTTAACTGTGGTTTTGTCTTTCACCACTTCAGGTTGCAAGAGGTTACTTACAAATAAGAAGCAGAGCTGAGATTTCCAAAGGGAATTAGGTGCTTCAGTCCTGTAGGCCATGTTATAAACGCCAGTTGATAAATTAATTAATGATACACTGCGAAAGTCATATTTTCGCATGGAAAATAGGCACAGTAAACGATTTTTGCTTTGGGAAGTATCTACTTCATGCTGTTAGGAATATATAGACAGCATATTATCTCAGTTTGTTTTAGTGCCCATTTGTCTTAATTATTAATGTGAATTTGAGCTGCCTTCTTCATTGCATTTAAAAGCAAATCACCCCAGGTTCAGAAGTTCACTGCACATGCCCAAAACTTTTTTTTTCTCAAGAGCTTAAAGCAAACTTCAGTGATCTTAGTCATGTTCTGCTTGACCAAATACTGACCTTCCTCTGCAGTAGGAAGACATTTAACCCTGTTTTCTGAAATTAAATCAAATTATTGTAATCCAATGAGATTTACAACTGCTCAAGTCTAGTCTGATTCATATATGTTTAAAGTGAGACAAATTCATATGGTGTTTGTTCTTCTGCAGCTAAGGCCATATATAGCACCTAGGATTAAGTTGAAAATCAATGTGTTTCACAGATGTCATCAGAGTAGGTGTGTAGAGATATTACCAATATATCTCAAGACAATTTCTACGTATTATTTAATACTCACAGCCAAAAGTTTCTCTGTATTCTGCTGTATGCCACATTTTCTGAAAGTACATATGCTGTCATGGCTAGTAACTATTCCTGAGTGATTAGTATGACAGTAAGTGGAGCGTGAATATTGGGACTTGCCATATCATGCATGCCAAGTTCCTGTATGGCCCGACTGCTGTGAGACAAAACATGCTATTATGTTTTAGACACAAAGCCATATTGTATGAAATTCCATCCTGTCACATACTGACATAGATGTATTTAAAAATCAAATCTTTTTTTTTTGTTGTTTAGTTCTTTTTGTTACCTTTTTCCATATTAGATATTTAACTACTCAACTCCATCAGAAAATTCAGCCTTTGTCCCTATTGAGAAATCATGTTTCAAAGTGACATCAGACAAATCCTTAATGCTTTAAGGAGGATATTTTAAAGAGACTATTGGCAAAAAAAAAAAAAAAAAGAAAAAAAGGGAAAAAAAAAAGAGAAATAAACCCAAATGTTCTAATGTTCCAGAGCACTGAGGTTATGCGCTAAATGGGTTTCTCCAAACAACTCTGATGTAGGTGTAATTTAAATACGTGATCATACAGTGCTTTTTTCATACATGGAAGAATAGATTGTCTTTAAACAAAGCAGAAAAATTAGTCATGCATTCCACTAAGGCATTGGTTTTAAGACTGACAACCTTAGGAGCCCACATGCATATGCCTTTTGCAGAGTTCAGTGATTTCCAGAAGTGACCTTTCCAGAAGACATGGCTTTTGGAGAAGAACTTTTTCATTACTGTGCAAAGCTCCATAAACAAAGCTAGAACTTTGATGCAGAACTTTAAAGATACAGCTGAGCCTACTAAAATTGATTATTTGATCCATGAGTTACTTGGATGATCTTCTTTGGCCTGTATTACACAGGAGGTGAGACTTGATCATTGTGGTCCCTTCTGAGTTTGAAATCTATAAATGCTTGAGAACATAATACCAATAAAGTAGCAGCTGGAATCTTCAAAGCACTGTAGAAACAACTAACACCACCCCATCTCCCCCCCAGCACTACTCGTAATATTATGAGGGCAGGTAAATGTAATAATTATAGCAGATTGAACTATTTTTGCAGACTGTGCAATGAATTTAGTCTTTTTTTCTATTTAGTAATTATAAAACTGCTTCTAATTTTGGCAGATTTATTCACAAGTATTTCAGTAGTTGATGTGATTGTTGCAGCCCTAGATATTTTTGTGGGTTTTATATTGTATTAAGGTATAATCTTCTGATTATTTGACATGTGTCTTTGGCTTCTTGATTTATCACAGTAAACAGATATCTTTTTTGTTTCTAAACCGAGAAGGTGACTTTGGTTTCCTAAACTGTTCCTACTCAAAATATTTTCAATTTATATTAGTTAATCTCATTTTCTTGCTAAAAAAAAAATATAATCTTAGTGGTATGCTAGGTACTTTGGTGACCATTAATATGGTCAAAATGTCAGCACTGCTCTGTTCAAGAGCACTGAGGAACTAGGTTGTCATCATCCACAATTTCACCTGCAATTCAGAATTTGTTAATGTTTGAATGTTCTTCTGCTTTGCCTTACTTAGCATTTTCACTGTACTTATGGATCAGCTAAGGAATGCTAAAATTCTTATATTGGAGAGTGAGTTACTACTTACTTAAGTGTACTTAACTTACTACTTACTCAAGTGACCTCATTTTTCTGACGTAACAGTAGCTTTTATTCAAGACAGAGCAAGTTTGCTATGGCTCCTAAAAAAGATGCAGCTACCTCGGGGGGGGGTGGGGGGGGGTGGGGGGTGGGAATACATGGGTGAAATGATTTCCCAGGGCCTCCGAACAATAATTGGTGCAGGTGGGACTAGGACATAAGACAGGCCTCCCAGTCCCAGAATAATCACTGGTTCATGGAAATTTTGAATGTATAGAATTGTTAAGTGTAAACTTTTTGCTTGGTATTTTGGTGTTCTGTAATGAACTTTCCTGTAATTTTCACACAAGTTTGATGAAACAGTTTCTACAATCTGGTAGTTTAAGGATCTAGGAATTAAACTGATTTATAGGCAATGACTGTTTAGTTCAAGATGCCTTTATTTTGTCATGAATTGAAAATGAAGAGAGAAAAAATGATGCCCATCAGAAACACTGGAGTTCAGCATCTGTTTAACCTGGAATAGCAATTACGAATCCTGATCCTGGGAATTCTGTAAGATTATGACTGATGAGAGATAATGTCCTAAAGTGGCCAGCACTTCTAGGGAATTCATCCCCTGGGTAATTTCTGGACAAATGGACTGCCACTTCTGAAGAAGAGATCACATAGGAATTTTTGAATACTGTGCCTATCTAGCATACAGCTGCTGGAAACTAAACAGACAGCCAGTAGCGTATTTTTTGAATCATTACAAATACCAGGATATCATGCATATGCCAGCACGTGATTTAATAGAGATGCTTTTGACTTTTGAATATTTTTCTTCACAGTAAGTGTAGTATGAGCATGGACAAAAAGTTGTGTCTATGACATTTGTGACTTAAATTTCTCGATGTAACAATTTTTTTTTTCCATTTAGGATTTTCAGTGTTGTCTGTTCTTTGTTGCAGAGGTAGTTTTCACCTGTGCATATACTGATACATAAAATTATGCCATGTAAGCCCAATGAAAGAGTAACTCTGTTTAATCCATCTTCCTTGAATGGCTCTGTAGAAAGTCAGCTTGAGCTGAAAAAAAATGAACATTTGCATGAAATGTGCTGTAGGATTATTGATTTTATAGGATAACACCATCTTTTTCAAATACAGCAGTATTTTGGACTCCAGTCTACTCTGTTTTGGGAAACCAGTGCACTGAAAAATAGGAGATCCTTTATATACTTAATCTTTTTTACCTGACAAGACATCTTTACTGAGCAAAGGCATGGTTGAATGTAAAAAGTTGCCTACTAATAATAGCAACACAATGTCAACAAAATTCAGCACCTCTTTTCTCACTTCATATTACAGTAAGTTTGGCGGCTTTAGAAATTTAGAAGGCAGCTGTAGGTTACTAGACCCAAGCCACATCTTGCTGATTATGATTTTACCCTCTCCTCTCCAATCTATTATTTTTAATTTGTTTTCTCTATAATATTCCTGAGCATATAGCTCCCAGTAAAATAGTGAGTTTTCTTAGACTTCCCTAGGTAGCTTAGAAAAGATAATTCTCTTTCAATTTAACACTTGCATTGCATTAACACTTAATGAAGAGTCAACCTCCTGCCATGTGAATATATGAAAAAAAAAGTCGTTACTTCCCGAAAGACAAAGGTCTTTATGAAACATGATGCATATGTTGCGTGTTAAGCGTCATTAGATTTTAAAATTTCATCCGTCACAAAGTTGTATGAATACTGCTGGTATTTTAAGCTTGGAATTCATGGGTTTAGACAGTAATAGCCATTTGTTTCCAGCACTGTAAATTTTCAGTCTGTCAGTATGCTCAATAAAATGCAAATGGAAGAATCTAAACAGTTGCTTGCAAGATGCTGTTGCTCATGATCCTTTAGCATACTGGGCAAGGCATATGTGATATGGTATATCATATGCTCTATATTTGTAAAACTTGTATGAATTTTGAGCTATCAATCCAGAAATAATTCATTGACTCCCTAACTTGAGGAATACCTTTCATGGAAGTGCTCCCAAACAGGCTTTGTCTTTATCCTGGCTAGCAAGACTCAGCACTTCAACTGTGCTGACTGCAAATGGAATTAGTAAACAGAATAATGAGATTGTTCTTCAGAAAAACCTTCTTGTTTGTGTTCCAGGCTGAGCTATGTGAATCACGCAGAAGATCTAGCCTCCAAACTACTCCAGTGTTTCCCAAAGAACAGATTGTCAGCACAGGCAGCCCTGAGCCATGAGTATTTCAGTGATCTGCCCCCACGGCTATGGGAGTTAACCGATAGTGAGTATTACCACCTCCGAACTGATTGAAAAGAAAGGTGCTAGTTCATACAGATGCATGTGTGTACACTAACCCTCACATGTGGACAGCTACACGGACATACACAGCAACACACAAAATACGTGAGTGCAATTGTGTAGCTTGAAATTACATAGTTAGCTTGACACAGGACAAAATGGATGATTTTTTTTTTTTGCTATCTCTGCTCTGCAGTCTGCAGCCAGCTATCTTTGTATTTGATTGTGTGCAGCCAAAAGAATTATCTGAATTGTCATAAAGCAAAAGGAAAAATACAATTTACATATTTAGTGCTTTTCACTTTATAACATACAGTACTTCTTAACTAGCTGCAGCATACAGGATAAAAATCCAGCTGTGTTTGATTCACAGAATCTCTGTGTGTTATAACAGTAATGTTTAAGAAAGGACTCAGCATTCGGAAGTCTGAGAAACACAAAGTAGACAAACAGTTAATTTGCTGAATTAGACTGCAAGAAGAGGATGGCAGTTGATATTATTAACTAAGAATGCTTTCAGTATTTACATACATCTTTTTATTTATTAAAGAAAATGCACTCTGACTTGGCAAAAATGTTCCTATCATCATGTATGCTGTCAGTTATCTCTTTCATAATTGTAAATCATTTGTATTATACACGTGCATATCTTTTTCCAGTGTTAAAAGCACACTACTATTTATTTGGGAGGAAAATATTATCATGCGCATAGTTTTGATTCAGAGAAGATTGTGTTGTTAAGAATAACAATCATTTTGCTTTAACTCAATGTGGTGAAGAGAAGCATGCTTGCATTAGAACAGTGTATGTGCTTTTCTGCTTTCAAACATACAAGCATTGGACAAAGATCTAAATCCAGTACTCCGAGGTAAAAAAGATCAGAAATGCAACAATGACATATGTGTGTGTGTAACTACAGCCGATTTAAAAGTTTGGTTGTAAAAACTGAGCTCCCTTTCTGAATATTAATCCACAGTAGATTCTGTTTACATCGGTGTCAGTAGGAAAACTTTTGTCTTCCAAAAGTTTATCTTTTCCATCCCTGACAGCTGTAGTAGTCATGTTTTGAGCTGGTTTTGTGGCCTGGCTGTCTAAGTAACCCTACTCTCAACTCTGCTCTGAAGAGCACTCTCCCATTTGTGGAATATGAACGTTAAAATCAAACTAGCACTATTAATTTTAGTATATCACCAGCTCTGTCATAGACTGTGTCCTTGCTCTGCAAAAAGATTCCCAGTTTCCTCCTCCACCATGCTACCCCACCACTCAGTTTGCTGACTGCAGGACTTTATAAGCTGAAAATTCAAAGGATGCTGTGTAAATTCAGGCTGATGTTGAAAGTCTGCCTTTGCTGAAACTGATGCAAAGAGATTCATTTCTTCAGGACTAATGAAACATCAAGAATGCCAGTTCATTTATCCTATTTCCACTAAATGGAAAACAAAAATCACTCTGCAGTGGTGACATCTCAATCCTTCTGACTCTGTGATTTAGTCTAGCCAGGATTTTGAATTCTGAATTCTGCAGTGGTACTTCTCTGTTAATATGGACTTATTACCCACTTGCCACTTAGTTTATCAGTCAGTGGTTAAATCCAGTTCTATCAGTGAAGTAAATGCCTACACATTATCACTCTGCAGCAGGCTGCCAACAGAGACAGTCTTGTCCTAGTCATTAACAAGCACAATGTATGCAGAACACCAGAGGGGAATTAAAACCACAAAAAATACCTCAGGGTGGTATTTTTAATATGAGAATTTAATTTGTAATTTCACAGATTAAGAATTTTGGCTGCATTAATCCTTTTATCAGCTCACAGCAGGTTATTTGCAGAAGCATAACCATAAGGCGATATTCATTGGCAGAAACACGTCTTTGCATAACGTTAAACATCAGGAGCAGTGAAACCTTTTGAAGGGGGGAGAATAAAGATGAAAAATCATTATATTTTAAAGCAAGGTTCTTCTAAATGCCTCCAGTAAAATTTTGAGTTACAGAAAGACTATTTCTGTGTCTAGTAGATAATCATTATGAAGCATAAATCCAGATGCAAGAAAGGACAATCCCAGTATCAAATACTACAATCACTTCTATTTAGTATGACTTGGATATACTTGTAAACATATTTACAAAACAAAGAAGTCATATACTTTGGAGAGTTGGGAAAATGTTTACTGTGTAGTGAAATTACCAGGTTTTGTGATTCTGGTTCTCTGGGTTAATATTTTACACTGGAAAACACTTGCTATTGATAGTTAAATAAATGTAGGTATAAACACATTGAGTCTTTATGCACAACAGAAGTGTGTGTACACACAAAATCTAATGCCTTCTAATCAGACACCACTGTGATTTTGCAAATCTCTGTAGCAAGTAGTATTAATCGTGGAACATATTTTGTCCAATTTGGTCCTGTGCTGAATTGCAAATTTGGGGATTTAGCACTAAAAACCAAGGAAACACTCACAGGTGAACAGAAAGAAAAAGGGCGGGGGGGGGGGGGAATCAGTCAAATGATTTAAATGTTTTTCCGTCAGAAAATACTGTTTCTTTGGAATCACAGTATTTCATGAAAGTATGGCAACTCAGCCTACATTGAAAAAGTAAAAAAGAAGTGTTTCACTTTCTCTTCTTGTTTTGACTTTAGTACTATGTATTTATACTTTATACATAATATTGTACAGCATAAAATTCTAATCTTGTGTTTAATTTTAAAAAGGTGTGCAAGATGAGTTTATGTGAGAAGGGAAATTTTGGGGGTTTTTGTTTTGTTTAGTTTCCAGTCAATGCATCATTACGATTGGGTTGGAAGTCCAGTCTCCATATAAGCTGTCTCATATCTAGCCACTTTCAGTTTTTAAAAATAGCACATTAAAAAGGTAAGAGTTGTGCAGTCCTGCTAAAAACATCTTGTCAGGGAATACAATACAATTTATGATTCAACATAGCCTTCATTCATCTCAGACCTGAGCAGTAATCTGTAGATTAACGTCTTTTACTAAATATGTGTACTTAAAAATATCAGCCCTCCCCCTTTTCTGCTTTCATATTTGAGAGCTCATAACAATTTATTTGCATAAATTATACACCATTCATAACATATGGTACTAAGGATAGCAGAATATCAAATGCTAGTTGAAATGTCACAGTGTGAAGCTCTAGTACATAAAACAATAGCCAGGTCTTTTAAAGACATAAAGATGAAAGAGTAGCTCCAAAAATTTACAGCTGTGCTAGCTGTTAGTGCAAAACCAAAGAAAACTGTTACGACCCCAATGAGTTCTTTAAACAGTCTATTAACATTTCCTCATACAAGCATGGAGTGGCAGAGCTCTGAGGATATTTTTATATGGACATTTGTTCTCCGAAGGTATTAAGTCAGTGATTTTTCCCACCAGTTTGAGGCATCCTAAGTAAAACTGAGTTTTCAAACCATCGATGTGTGAGTATTTAACCATTTGCATTTTGATCCCTGTGATTGATATCATCATGTCTACTAATAATTAATTACCTGGTGCTAGTGGAAATAGTCAAAGTTTTTCTCGTTCATGCAAGAGGGGATTGCTTTATGTGAAAGCTTTTTGAGTTGTTGGGATGTTTTTAACAAGCCTAGTTCTCTATAACAGTTAAAATGAAGTCAAACAAAATAGTTCAGTTCTACTGGCATCAAGATTCTGAAGATGTAATATGTGATGACAAATTATTGAAAAACCTTCCTGCATTTTTTCACATTCCTATTTATTTCTAAATGCTCTCAGAGCAAACATTTTAGAATGGAAAATATGAATTATATAGCCATGCACAGGACACGTAGACACACACAACCTATGCACAGGACAAGCAGATACACACAACATGGAAACAGGTTTTTTTAGAAGATGCATGCAGCTAAGAATGTTTACATCATACAGCTTTCATCATATAATGCACGCAGCTATTTTCCATTCAGAATTTTTGCAGTGCTTGCTTGCATAAATAGGTCGTATCTATAAAAGCTGTATATATTTACTCAGTGTTGTGTTTTCCATATATATTAATTATTTTAAAATTACTACTTTTGTGGGAAGAAATCAAAGTTTCTAAACTGACACTCTTTTTTGCAGTGTCTTCTATTTTTACTGTACCGAATGTAAGATTACAGCCAGAGACTGGAGAAAGCATGAGAGCCTTTGGAAAAAACAACAGTTATGGCAAAGGTGTATCAAACAGCAAACATTGAAGAATACCTATGTTCACAACTGATCGTGCAGGTAAGCCATGATTATTGGAAGGTATATCTTTGAAAATATTCTTTACTTTAGTTCTCTTTAGAGAAACAAAATATAAAATTCACCTGCACATTTCTTAAATTGCTCACATTCAGGCAGATAATCTGTTTTTGCAGTATAATGGTCAGTATGAAGAGTGTAAGTTGCTGGCCTTGTGGGCAGGATCAGTGTCACTGAAAGGTTGAAAATATTGCAGAGGCTGGTGCCAGCAGATTAACTGCTAGGTTGCCTTTAATTTGGACTGGTGTTTTTTTCCCCAGTAAGACATGGAGACATAAAATACCTCTTGCCATTTCTGTTGCTAAACTTTGGGGCAAGGACAAGAAATGATTCATTTAGTATGTTTGATAGCCTTGATAACAGAAGGATATTCTTGATGGAGGCAGAGGTGCTATCATGTTAATGAATGTGGTCTGTGTTACTGGATCTACTAGAACTGGTTTTGTTCTTGAAAGGCTTTCATTCAATACACCATCTTTTTAGCCTTTGTTATTCAGCAGTGAAATAGTCTGTAATATGACTTCAGGTGTTGTAAGAGTAGAACAGAACCTGGGAAGGACAGGTGAGTAGAGAGACTACGTACCAAATTACAGTAAGGGTATGGTGGTGTTTATATCATGGCATTAACTCTCCTCTGCCCATATGCATCACCCCAGTGTTTTTTCAGTGGAATTTCCCACTTGACAGACTCTTCCAGATTAGCAGTATTCCCTTATATAGCTGCTTTGCTTATTATGTTTCTGTAAATAGTTTCATACCACAGTGTTTCACAAAATACCCAAAGTGCAGTTCCTTTCATTCAAAAACCCAGGCCTGCTGCTTGGTTATTTTTTTAAGTCCTGGTTGCTTTTGCATGTTGAGTATATTATAACAGCTTGTTATGGAAGTTCTAGGAGCTGAGATAAATGCACACGCTGCTTGTGTACCTATTCAAAGGTATAGTCTTACATAAATATATAAAGTCTATATTTAGCTACGTTTGCTTGTTACAATATCAGATATAACTTTCTCTAATTAATTATAATCAGTTTTACTGTTGTAGGTTTATGTGAGGTTTTTTTTAACCCTATAATATCGTGGAGGCTGTTTGCCTGACAGGCAGCAACTGCTGAAAAACTGAAATGAATAGATTTTGGTCCTGACAGCCTGCCCCAATTTTTGCACAAGCTCTCTGCCAGCAAACCATTTAAGATTTTCTAATGTCAGAAATGAGGCTGCCTCAGAGCACTCTGTTTACATCTTTATTGACAAGCTAATCCCTACTTTTTCCCGGGGCTGTGTCCCTGCAGACATCTCTTCAACCTTGTCTCTTCTAAAGTGACATATCATCCATCTAAAGTAAATTTAGAATGTGCCCATCTATGCTAAAGACCTTTTGTGTGGAAGCTTACGTATGGAATCTCATTTCTCATGTACAGAATCTCCGCTTTCTGTTGCTTCCCAGCAAATGTAATTTTTCATTTATACAATATGCAATAGAAAGTCTGTATTTGCAGAGGGGTGTGTAAAATAGCAGTAAAGAGAACCATTTGATCATTCTTACTGAATATCTATTTAAGCCAATGCAGATTACTTTTTTAAATTTTTTTATCTAAAGAGAAAGAGAGAGCCATATGTACCCTTGATGTATGTCACTGTACTATTATGGCTACTCAACCACAGCTTTAATACAGAATAGCACCTTTCATTGTGTAAGATCTGGAGCCACTTAACAAATGTTAAGTTGTGACGTATACATTATTGATTACAGTTTTCCATCGTAGCTTGGGACTTTGGTGTGCAGGTGCTTACAGTGCAGTAACATAACCGTTCCTGCTTGTAGTATTTGACTTGTGATGTAAGATGGGGAGCAGCAGATAATACTGGAAGAGTATTAGTACTGAACAGGAGTCCTGTTGTACAGTGTAGAGAGTTGGGGGTTAATGAGGTGAAAGTAGAATAGCAGAGGAGGCAGAAGAAATGTGGGCATGGAAACTGGACCTGGAAGAGGAGCTGTTTAGGCTGGGTGGAAACCTTTAAAGGAGTGAGACCACTAAGCAAAAGGAAATAAGAGTCAGTGTGGGGAGTGAAAGGAGTTGGGAAGAAAGACAGCAGTTTTGATAATGTGAAAAGGTCTGGCGAAGGCTTAATCTGAAAAGCAGGTGGCTGTGATTTGAAGCAGTAGAGCAGTGATGGGCACGTAGGATGTTCAATCAGTAAAATGAATGAGTTAGGAGCTGAGTCAGTTATTCTAGCACAAGACTAGAGTTGCAGTAAGCAGGATGGTAGCATTAAGGATGGGGTATTTATTATGAGATATTCAGTTAAGGTCTCCATTCACAAGGCTTGGTGAACCAAAAAGATGCATGAAGAGCAAAAAGAAAGATGACAGCAATTCACCAGGGTCATGAAATTAACAGACAAGTCGAGTTAGATGGAGGCAAACAATACAAGCTGTTAAAATGTCAATGAGCACAATGAGATAACATTACATCTAGTAAGGGTAAAGGAAAATTAAAAGGTGCCAATATCGCAAGGAAATAGATCACATTATGAAAAAAACAGAGGCAAACAAATACTTACAGCTTTATCTCCTGGACAAGGCAGGTACATATGTATTTTACCCATCTTCTTGAATTGACTTTATGCATATATGGAGGTGATAGAGAGGTTAGGAAGGGCTGGAATTTTGAAGTATTCCAATATCCATCAGGAAGCGATGAAAGAGAAAAATCTGTAGATACTCTCTAATCCTCTGATATGTGTGGAAGGGGATGGTTCTATTTTTTATGTATTTTGTGCATTTTCATACATTTATACATTATAAAGGAATTTATTAGAAGAAACACACAAAAACCCCAAACCAAGCAACCATCTTCAACCACTTCCAGAACCTCAATGGTGTTAAATAAAATTCTAGTCTTGTGTCTGATTCTTCCTTCCAAGTGTTCCTAATTTACTTTTTTCAGGGCAGAATAGGAAATAAAATTGAGAGTGCCAACAAAGAAGCTGTGCCAAATCTTGCTGTGATAATTTAAGAAATTATCACCTCCTGCTATTCTTTCCACATGCTTGCCAGATGTTACTGCCCTAATAGTGCACCCACTGAATTAAATCCACCTTTCTTTAGGGGCTGGAAAGCAGAGACTGGGCTTTGTCCAGCAGTGGCTGAGACATGGGCAAACACCATCATCTGCCAACTTTGGAAGCAGCAATTTCTGTCAGATTGGTGAAGGAAAGGAGCTGAAGGCAGTAACTTTGTAAATGGCTCCATCATCATTTGTTAGAGCTCATCTGCTGCCCTTAGAAACAGCTGCATGGAGCGACTGAAGAAACTGGTGTATCTCTGAGAATTTCTGCTGTCTTTAAAATATTGTAGTGCTTCAGCTGCCTGTCTGCCATATAGCTGCTTACAGATCCAGAAAACTCCTTGAAATAGCTAGTAATCTAGGACATGTTTCTGAAAACCTAGATAATCCCTGTCAGGCTCGGACTACTAATAGAGTCTTTGTGGAGTACACTGTGTCATTGTCTTGGGCTCCAAGAGAGAGACAACCCATCATTTCAGTGCCCATGGGGAAAGAGCTGACATCTGAAGTTACCAAGGTCGGCGTTGAGGCTGCTCCCTACTGGAGAGAATTAGCAAATAGGTAGTAATGAGCTCCGCTGCTCACAGAAGTGTCTGTCAGCAGTGAATTAGACGGGGCCTTTGGGGGAGAAAGGAAAGAAATCTTTTGGCCATATCCAGGCATCTTTAAAGCTTTGTGATAAAGCAAAACATTTTTATTTTGTGCCTGTTGGTTTTCACTGATATATTTTCCCCCTGGGCAGGAAGCATATCTGCAGAAGTATTCCCCATATCTACATAAATTGTTGAGATATATTGTGTACTGTATTCACCTATCTCTACAGATACTGTTTTATCAAGACAAGAATGGGCCATAAGAAACTGCAGAGCTGCATTTTCCTTTGGCCAGTGGAATATGTGGCTGGTGTTTGTTCCTCTCTGGAGGAGAAGGAGTCAAATTGTAATCGAAAAGACAAGGCATTACCTGATACCAGATAGCACGCAATGTTTTCTTGTGGTGATTTATAATCCCCGGTTCCCATTGGTGGACCAGAGACACGAGATGTGTTTCTGGCCTATTGTCTGCTTTCCAGAGCCGGCAGGGACAGCTTCATTCAGGATGGTAACACCATATGCTTTTAAAGTATTTAACCTGTATTACCATAATGAGATCCCCTGGCTTTCTAAATCTCTTTGACAATTCACTGGAGCAAAACAAAAAGTGGTCTTTATTTGCATTGCTTCACCACACGCACATGCATCGGAGCAATCCTGAATTTCAATCGTAGGATGATGAATTCTTTCTTCTGTGTCCATTTAAGCCAGCAACTGACACCAGCCCAGCCAATCAAAGGGACCATGGCGTCATTCAGGTCAGCTCAGCTGTGTAAAAAACAGAATAAAGCCGAAGAGGTGACAGTTAGCATTATAATGGCAAAAAGTGCTAGTCACTGATTTGGTTGCTTCTAACCAGGGATGTGCAGCAGCACAGAATCATTATGTGAAATCACCTTTTTCTCCTTGCTAGCTAGAGAGGTGACTGTTGTTGCATCTCCATCCAAATAGTTTCATTTTTGTTTGTCATCTTCAGTTTTACATTTACAAATTGTGTAAGAGCTCCTATTCAGCACCACTGTGTGGAAACATAATTTTTGCCTGCTTTGCCCTAGTTGAGCTGCAGGGAAGCTGTAGTCCAGCAGTGTATGTGTCCAGCAGTCAGTACTGAAAAGTCATTCTCATTCACTACTCCCCTGCATTTACTCTGTCCTGGGTAGCCCAGTGTTGCTGAATCACTGTGGAAAACCGTATACTGTGCTTCTAAGTCTTCATCTCTCCAGCTTCAGGGGATAAAACTGTAGTAATTACAGTGGAGAAAGGTCTGCATAAAAGAGAAATTCTGAAGTGAGTTGCTGTATGTCAGCCAGATTTTGTCATTGTTGATTTAATCAAAAGCTGCAAGTAGCCAGTAGTGCTTTATAGGTACAAGATCTCGAAATTCAGTGTGAACCCAGCTTGGGAGAGAAAAGCAGAGCTATAAAAGCACAGCAGTTAACAGTTTCACTTTTTTAATGCACTTTTTTTTTAAATAGGTGGATTAAAATAGATGTTTACAAACAGCCATTGTGCTGCCGCAGTGGAAAAGATGGAGGCCTAAGCACCAAAGATGGGAGGTTTAAATTTCTCTTGCTTCTTTTAGTGCCAGACAATGTCTATACATGAATGTTGAGGGTCAGTTTAATTATTTAACTAATACTGGATTTGCATAAATTGGCTTTCGTGAAAAGGCTAATAAGATGCAGTTGTGGTGGGCAGCTGAAAGCAATTTGGTTTTGAGTCCAGTAATGACAGTACTGAACAGAGTTGAAATTGTAACATCAATTTTGTAAAATGTTAAATTAGTGTTAAGCTGTGAAAGATAACTGCAGGATCCAAGATACTTTTTGGTGCTCTAATACTTTTAGTGCCATTATTTTTGAATGTTAACAACATAATGGTTTTATGAGACTGTTCCAGCTGTGCTTCACTTAATATCAAAGAATAAGATCACCACACTGATAGAATATGCCTTAAATCTAACACACAAGGGAAAAACTCCAGGCATTGGACTACATTCTCCTCTTGATATCTAAGAATTTATTATCTTATTCCTTTAGTCTAAAATAAGAGTTACAGATGAATTTTGTCCTCTATTCAGCCATAAAGAAAATCCCCCCGTATTCAATAGGCTCTGCTCAGAGGGTGAAATGAACGGAACAAATAGCTGGCCAGTGCAAGTCTGTCCTCATATAAATCACCCACCTCGCTTACGTGACATGTGGGGACTGAGGCTGGAGTGACTGACCATACGGATGTCCATCAGATCCCCCAGTATGCCACAGTAAAGGGAACTCGCCACCCAGTCAAGGAGTTCATAGGGCTTAAAAATATCTTTAATGGTATTCCTGTGTCGTTAGTGTAATAGCTCACCTTGCCTGTTATCATGTGAAATACACTGCCACTTAATTGCACTCTGTATAAGTAGTGGAATACACAGTCTCATGGCTTTCGTGATAAAAATCCTTCTTCAGAGTTGGTAACCTAATGGATAGAGGTATGGAAAGCGAATGGGTGGAGGATGCCTTGTGGCCTCGCTAAGCGAGCTGAACATGGTGCTGAAAGCCTGTCCGATCCATGGACTGAAAGACCGGGACAGCATCTATGCCTGGAAATAGGCATAGGTGGAAATAAGTAAGCATGAACAGGATTTCCAGAATCATGGACAGGATTCTGGGAGGAGGGGTAGTTAGGGAGTTTCTTTAGGGATGAAGGGAGAAGGAGGAAAGAAAGGAAGCAGGACAGAGAGAGGAGGACTTCACATTTATTGTTACATACTGTACTTGGTAGGACAAGTATATCAAACCTCCATGGCTAGGAGACATTGATGTCTTCCTTGCAGTTATATACTCCATGTTATTCTGTGTGAAATTAGTGGCTCCATACTTACTGACATGATTCTTTTTTTAAAAATTACAAAGTTTCATGGCCAGATCAGCTGCAAAGCTGGCAGAAGAAAAAGGAAGCATTACTAGTCTCATGGATAACTTTTCTCAAGGGACAATATCATATTTTCTTGTACTGTTGCACAGTCTGGAGCCTATTTTCAGTTCATTTCTAATGCATGATAACTTGCCTTCAGCACTGTGAAGATTCATTTTCAAATAATTTTTAGTGTAGAGGTTTTTAATTTAACAGTGGCTTTTGCTGTAGGAAAGATACTAGTGATATTTGCATGAATGCATGTGCTCCTTTGCAGCGCTGTTGGTCTGTCTTTCCAGTCTGACTGTTCTTAAGTTTAGGAGGCGGAAGGTGGAATCTTCTGTGCCATAAATGCACTGTATTGTATTATTAATATTAGGATAGCAAGTGATTCCCACTAGACAGTCTTTGTGGTCTGTTGATGCTTTAAGAAGTGTCTAGGCATGAAAGGCCGTTTGAGTTGCAGTGGGCTGATAGTCTGGGATGACATTTGAATGCAGAGAGGACAATGTATAAATGACAATGACTGGGAGGGAGGCAAAAGCGGGTCTAAACTCTCCCTATTCTCCCATGGACAGTCAACTCTCCTTTAGGATTATTTCCTCACGTGACTCCTCAGTTAGGCTTTGTCTAAGAGGAAAAGTGGAACCACTGAAGGGGAGAAACTGAGGTTTCCAGACAAAGCAGAGGCTCCCAGTGCTGACACATATGGCCCGTAACCCAGAGAGACAGCAAAGCTAATGAGAGGCATTGCCTCTCAGGCATCATTTGCAGCATTCAGAATTAACAGAACATTTTACTTTCAGCCAAATCATAAACAAAAAATGAATTTTAGTAATGCCATATACCAGAATTGTATCCGTGGAGAGCAAGCTTTGTGTTGCTATTTTGAGTCTGTAGTTTACATTGCCTGTTTCTCTATGAAACAAAGAAACTAAACCAGCCACTGCAAAATTGGCTCTGAAGGCAACACCAATTAAAGTGAATGTGCACTGAATACTCCTAGTTGTGGGGAGATTCTTGCCTAAACTGCAGCCATAGTTTACAAGTCATTTAATAAAAATACATTATTTTTTCTGCCCCATAAGCTGGGATGTGGGTGGATGGTTTCCCACATGCTCCTATTGCTAATTGCTATGAAAGGTCTGAGGAGGAAACCCCCCCAAAATTGGGAAAAAATGCTAAATTTGCCAATAAAAATACATAATATAGAGGAATAACACTGAAGGAGTATCTTCAGATATTTTAAGAAGCAGAAACAGAATTGGGTATTTTCCATGATTGTGTGGTCTTGTTATAAATGATTAATGTTGTTTTGGACCATACATGTATTTTGAATTAGTAATTATGAGTGATCATTCACCGCCATTAGTACCTAGCTATTAATTTTGTAGAATCATTTCTGCAACCATCTTTTGATGTTACTATAAGGACTGTTGGTACATTATATTTTCTGGCATGTATGTTGTAACAATACAATCACAGCATGTCATAGCACGGTGTAAGCCTTTTTATTCAAATTTTCTCCCTGAAATTTTTATTGTACAGTTGCTTTTAATGCCTCTCTTCTTCATTCTGTGCATTGCATCTGTGTTAAAACCTAGTTAGCTTACAGTCTTACCTGCTAAGTTTGATTAAGAACAAAACTAGTTACCTGAAGGGAAAGCAAATCTACACAATTAAATCTGTCCCTGTGTGCTTGAAAGATTCAGCAGTAAGTAATCTGTCCCATCATAAAAGGAATAAAATCAAAACCACTGAGTCATTATCATGACTCTGCTTGGTTTCAGCCCACAAAGTCACATCTAGACTATGTAGATACTGTATTTGTTGGTTTATGTGTCTGTGTGCAGACACTTGTAGATACAGAGGTGTAAATGTTGCCAGCATTTAAATGAGATTAAAAATGCTGTTTATGGCTTGCATCAACAACAAAAAAATATTCATAGTCATCCCCAGGTGAAGACTCATTTAACGAGCTTACAGCACCTAATTAATGCTGTAAAGAACGCCATTTGGCAGAGCAGAATTATGAGGTCTGCATATTGATGGTGGCAGGGAAAAATATATCTGTTTTCTCTTTATATGGTAAAATTAACTTGCGTTCTTCAGAAAATGGCACATCTCGAAGGTATTGCTCTCAAAATGATCTCAGGGTGGAAAGAAACCAGTAATAACAGCACCAGGCATTCAGTTCTGTCCTAATTTTCCCACCAGTTTTTCAGTGTTTCAGCTGCCTCAGAGACTTAAAGTACTCTCATTAGGTAGCTGCAGAGGCTGCCTGCTTGCCTACTCCATCACTCTCTGCTAGCTTTCTCTCTCGCTCCCCCTCTCTTGCACTCCCTTTTTTTTTTCCCCTCCTGCCTTGGGAGTGACTGTGAAGATCATTTGCTGGCATGATTGGCAGGTTAGAGGATTCGATCAGATGAGTTCCTCTTAGTGCAGGTCAAAAAGGCTAGTTAGCAGGAGCTGTCGAAAAATGCCAGCAGCATTCAGAATGGGAAATGTCATGACTTCGAGGCAGGGGGTGCCACCTGGAACAGAAAGCCCCCAGCTCATTAGCAAGTTACAGGATGCAAGCTTAACTGGAGGGAGCAGAGGAGGAAAGATAATACCCAATAGGGAAAATTATTGTGAAGTGGAATTGATTTCATGTATAATTTGTTTATCACTAGAGGGGACAAATGCTGTCCTCCTGACATGTGCAGAGGAGTGTGGACTGTGAATGAAGCAACTTAGCATAATCTCCAGGTTGAGCTCTGGATATAAAGGATGCCAACTTCTTTCTTCCCAACTGTGGAAATGATCAGGTCATGTTGTATTAATTAAACCTGACATACTCTCAAATGGTTTATCTGGGCAATTTTAGCAATTTAACAGAATGTGGTAGATACGAGCTGCATTCATTATTAACACAGGGCAGTGTTTTGTTTTCTGGATGCAGTGGGGTTGGGGTTTTTTTGCAAGCTGCTGTTGTAAAAAGACGTGTTTCTGTTGCAAGTTGAATTATAACAGAGCTCATTTTTAATGCTTAGTCAGACTGCATAAAATCAGAATGCAAGTTCAGTTCCATGATAAAATGTCATTTCCAGGAAAAACTACATACCCTTAGAAAGTATGGATTTAAAAATAAAGTGTTTAGGTTTAGTGTATAAAATTTAATCTGAAATGAAGACTACAGAGTCTGCTGCCTGTCATGGACTTAAAGAATGCTCATACAAAATAGCAGCATTACAAAATGCTTAGTCTTCTCCAAGACATTCTGTAGTGGTAAGATTGCAGGCAAACTCTTCATCCCAGGCAGTTTTGCTAGCCCCCCCTGGCTATTAATGTTGCTAACCATTCATTTGCTTCACTGGTCTGTATTTTCACATAAAAGGCATATTGCGTATCAGTAGAAATGAGCTGCATAGATTTTTCTCCCCCCTTGGTTTTTTTTCAAAAATGTTATGAAAATAAGATGGGATCCTGGTAACTTCTGGAATCTTTTATCGTGGTATCTTTGTGAGGCTTTGAGCCTAGCGTTACTCCTCCTGAAGACAATGGGAGAATGCCATAAACTTCAATGGGAATAGGGCTGGCTCCCTTATCAAAACTAGTGTAGACACAACAGTACCATCTCAGGCTGAGTAAATGAGATTTAAAAGCTGCAAGCTGTTCCTGAAGAACTGTTTTGCAAACTATATCTCTTCTTATTAAGGAATTTTGCCTTTTATATATTAAACATGTACTTCTCTCAGAAGTTTGCAGCTCATGCTTAAGGAGTCTCTTGGTTGAATGCTGAGGAATGTTTGCTTAGTGTTCAGATCCTTGATGTTGTTTTTTTCCAGCTTTCATTTTCTTCCATCCATCAAAGTTTTAACATTGGTTAATGGAGTAGCCAGGGTTTGCTTTATTGAGTAACCACAGGCTGTTGAATTTCCCTTTCTCCACCTAATATGAATCAGATTTTTTAAAAGGACTTTCTTAATCAAAATATTTGCACAGAGACTTACAGATGAGTGTTTTCTGTTTTGTATTTCTGCAAAAAGCTCAGCATTAACATTCTGCTAGTTTGCCAAAAAAGAAGAGTTACTAAAGCACTGTAAACACAGGCATTCTTTACCTTTCAGATAACTTTTTAGTGCAAAGTTCTTTCAGATGGGCACTGTGAATATTGGCTGCCATAGTCTGAGCTAATGAATGCACATACTCAGTCCTTTGCAAAGTTCAAGAAAGAGAACAGAATATTGGAATAAAAATATCCTCTTTGCAGATCCCATGGGAGAATTTTTCCTTGGGTAGCTCTCCAGATGCCCAACTACTCCTTAAGTAAAAAGTAGAAATGAGTTTGAAGAGTTCAGAAACTATTTGTTATTCAATGTCTGCTCTGATGCTTTGTTTGTGGAAGTGATATACATTTAAATTATTTGAATGGAATTTGACTGTTACACTTCTACTGGAAAAGAGAGCAAGCTGTCTGGGAAATCTCCAACTCTGTTAGCTCAATGGAATAAAGACAAAGATCAGTAAGCACTGGACAGACCTGCCAGACTTTAACATTTGAGGGACCTGTGGTGGGTATAGTGTCTATCTGCATCTGGCAGCAGCTGCTTGGACACAAGCAGAAGGATGTTTTGGCTAGGAAGTCAGGCAAGCACAGATAACTCTTTCCTAGGACTGGTGAGACACAGGGTAGTGACCTGTGCATATCCTAGGTTCATGACCAAGGAAGTTATCACTCAGAATTTAAAAAAAATAGTTAAAAACCTTGTATTTCCCACATATTCCCTACATTTTCTGGCAAGTAAAAGAATTATAGCCTGAAATAGAAGAAAGAATTTGACCGTTACTCCTCATTTCTTAACTGGACAACTTCTGGTTTTTCAAAACTGATTCAACTGTTTTCTTAGCTTCTAGGAACCTCATCGTCCAAATAATGACAGCCCAAAAGGAATTAGTAAATGCCTTATTGTCCCTCAAACTTACTATTCCTGCAGTTGTTCGTCATTCAGTCAAATCCTGACTTCTCTATCCTAAATGAATCCTGGTTTGTTCCTTGACTCTCTAGGGAAGGTCAGGCAGGAGTAGTGATTTGGAGAATCTCATATTCATCATCTGATTTCTACATATTTTCTCCCCAAAATTTCTGAAAAATCACTGGAACTTGCTAGTGTGCATTTTGCGAAGTTACGCATCTTTGTGAATCACTTTTCAGCCAGGAAGAAGCTGTAACACATGGTCCGTATTCCATGTCACTGACTTCTTTTGTCATTGCTTATATGTAAAAACACTTGCTTTATGAATTGCCTGTATCTTTTTGGAGGGAATGGATGTGTAGAGAGTGTTGGAAAATCCAGTGAGCCCTGAGGTCATCTAAACAACTCTGTAATGTGAGCAGCTGTTGATGAAATGTGGTTCAATCAGTAACATTTCAACTTCCGTTTTGTGTATTATATTTCAAATTAAATAGGGCAGTATAAAACAATCCAGAAGGTGAACCTGGGATTGGGCCATGTAGGTTTTTTGGGGTGTGTCTGTAGTTTGTGACTTTAATGTCATTCACTTTTTAATCTTTTTGTCCATCTGTGTTGTTAATGGTGGCCTGTAGTAAACTAATATCTCTCTCTCGAAATCCTTCTCTAAGACTTTGCCTCACCACATTTTTCTTTCTTTCTTTTTGTTTTTGGGTTTTTTTTTTTACTGAGTCCTACCCCTACATTAAATATCCCACAAGCTATTTACATGTATTACTAAGTCTTTAAGGAGATGCATTTAGGTAGATTGAGGCACATTGAATATTTTTTGACCTAACCCTGTCAAAATCCTTGACCAGGAATTCTATGCATGTCTTGATTTTTATTTTCTTAGCAGGTGGAACATTGCTTTTGAATCATTAACCCTTGCCATATTTTCTCAGAGAACTTAAAAGCTGAGACTTTCTGAATTTTCAAGTCCTAGACTGGCTGTCTTGTGTAGGTTGCTCTCCTCACTCCCCAAAATCATCCCCAAGCCTCACAGTTTTCTGGGAAACTACTGAACCAGTTTGTGTGCTGTCAGAAGTAGGAGCGTTACTAGTATGTGACTGCACTGCATATGTCACCAGACAGCAGAACGTAGCCATCTCTTCTTCTGCCAGACTCTGAAATGCCAGGTAAAGAAACTGCAGCACACCTGGGAATTTAGAAAGGTGTTTGAAATGTGCATCAGTGGAGCAGAGTGATTTAGAAATCTAATTCTCTTTCTGTGAGTTACTGTGGAAGGCAGAGAGTAAATGCAACTCAGTCTGAATGCATGGGTCCTTACGGAAGCAGAAGAGGTAGAAAAAAAATGTCCCCAGCTGCAGGACTGGAGGAAGCAATGCTGCTCTAATACAGCTAGAACACTGGGCAAAAAAGCAGGAGCTACACCAGGTAAAATCTGCAAAGATTCTTATGTATGTGGTGTTTCTCACCTATTTTATTTGCATGAAAAAAGCATCGTTTCTTGTAAACATTGTAGAAGCATCAACATTTTCAGCTTATGTCTATTGCAAGAAACTTTCACTGAATGTTCTGAATTTCTGTTGTTAATCCACTGTGTGTTGTGGTCATGATCATGCACAGAAGTTAAACAACTCCCCCTTGCTCCCCCGTGCCCTCCCCCCAAAAAAACCAAAATCCCAGACCACGATGATAAAATAGTTCATTAAGTCAGCAACAGCTTGTCAACTTGACTCTTAGTGTGTTTTTGCCTGCCATTACAAACCACATTGATCCACAGATTTGGAATAATCTAGAAATAAAAGGAGGTGAGAAGGATTTTAGAAACTTTTTACCCAGTTTACTCCTTACAATTCGTCCTTAAAAAGGTGGTTGTACTCTAGTGTTTGAGGAAAAAAGATTGTAGTCTTTCTGGTTTAAAATATTCTACAAAATTACAACAAATGTAGTATAAGGGTATGTGCTAAAGGTAGGTGGATGCTTTTGTTGTTTTGTGACCTTGTTGTCTGAAGCTTTGACCTCTCTCTCCCTCATCTCTTTCTTTCTTTATTAACTTTTATTTCTTACATTGCACCTGAAACCTGGAATGTAAATTCTGTAGATCACAGTTTTTACTTACCAAGTTATTGGAAGGTCCTACCACTGTTGGTGGCACTGGAAAAATGCCGTATAATAATAAGGAACCTCAGTGCTGTGTTTATCCCTTTTGGCACAGTTGAATTTGCAATGTTAACACCCCACACATGCCTACACACCCCCAGCCCGGTCATGGATTCTTTGCAAAAGCCGGTGATTTCTTTGCTCCTGGTGCACATCCAAGTGGAAAGGAGATTGGAATGTGAAGAGATTTACCTTTGCTTTCACTTGCTTTTGTATATGGACTGTGCACATTGATGATGGATAGGTATCCTGTAAGTTCCAAACTTTCTGAAAGGCAACAGAATTCTAGCAGACACAAAGTAAGTAAATGGAGGGTGCTGTCAGCACTTCCTTCATTTAACCTAAACCAGAAAACAGATAAGGGCAGACATGAGGTCACATTTTGCCTTTTAAGGTAAATAATCTATGTCAGCTTCCCAAGGCTTCCCATCTCAACAACGATAAACACGGTCTGTGTATAGGGCTGGATCCATCATACCTTATCCCTGTGAGAACCCTCGGTGCGTGTGGTAGGATGTGGTCTGTGCTAGTGTTGTGGGGAGGGGGAAAGAGTAGTGTGTAAAACGCATTACATCTGCGTAACTGGAAGATTTTAGGTTGGTCAAATACATATACTCCGGTGCTAATGGAACAGAGATCACTTAGCACCATATCTAAGGAATTAGAAATGTATATGCATGATTCTCTGTTACTCAAATAGGATGCCCATCATACTGCATTAATGACATAGCTTTATTCTACTCATTTAATTTTTCTTCATGTTTTACCAGCTGAATAGCTCAGTGCTGCTGTTGGGTCCTGTATCGTATGGTAGACTTTGCCTTTTGAACTGCGTACATCACAGTTTTCTGCAGCTCCCTATCTCTACTGTCATTCCTTTTCTTTACTTGAAATGTTTCCAAGGAGGAGGAGAAGAAAGAAAGAAAAGATTTTAAAAGGAAAAAAAAAAAAAAAAAAAAGGAGGTGAAGGAGAAAGAGACTGCTGTGGAAAAATAAAAGTTTAAAAGAAAACCAGAATGAATGCTTCACTTGTTGGCTTTTAGCACAATTACCATACCTTAGGAAATATGCAGGGAATAGTTAATTATGACTAAATGAGCTTCTTTTAAGAGTTCATGGCAGGCCCCAGCATCCAACTGTCAGTGTTGTGAAAGATTGAATTGGAAGGCTGGTCTCCCTGTCAGCCGGTAGGATGGTCTGCCGGAGTGAAATAGACAGTGAAAAGATAGCTGCGTTAGAGTAGCCTCAGCAAGGGAAACACGTATAGCATTTGCATACTTCTTCTGCAAAGGGGGTTTAATCCAAAGAAAGGAGGAGATTTCGGTATTGTCAGCCAAGGCTTTGTTCAGGGTGAAGAGCAGAAGGAAATCTGAAGAAGGGGCCTTTCTGAAGCCCTTGCTCACAGACTGGAGGTTGTTCTAGTAAAGTTATGTACTTGGGGATTGTTTACACACTATTGTGTGTTTGAAGATCTTCTAAACTGAAAGACTTAAAGTATGCCTCTTCGCTAACACAAAAGCAGGGAATTTGTATGGTAAAAATGACTTACACTGCAAAACAGAACAAGGTCTTTTCATTATCTGCACAAAATACCCTAAAGTTCCTTTTTTGGTGTAGACAAAGTTCCCTGATACTTCTTAGCTGAACTCATATATCACAGAATGTTTTCAGACTAGGAGAAAAACAGAATTATGTTCTCAAAGTGGAGAGAGCAGAAAAATCAGATACCCTTCAGGCTTAAGACAGCCAAATTCTTGCTGCCTTCTCCAAAACAGTTCTTTGTTAAGCAAATAGAGTTGCCTGCCAACTAAAAACAGTGTTTTAAAATTTAGTTGGGGTAAAGGATTGTGCCTTTATTAAGATCTCTTCTGCATGTTCTGATTTTTTTCTCACCTGAGAGATAAGCCAGAAGCCCCAACTAGACCTCTTTTCCAGATAATCTGTAGCAGACCCAGTCCATTCCTTAGAACTTTTCCAGATAAAATAACTCTCTGTGTTTCAAAAAACAAAACCTATTTGAAAGTGTTGGCAGGCAAATTACTCCTCCTGGGAATGGCTATCCACTTACAGCGTACACTGCCACCTTCCAAGGTTTTCACATGGGAGGAAGTGCATCATCTCAGGGTTATGATTAATATTTAGGGACCAAATAGGCCATCTAACAGTATAGTACCTGAAATAGATGGCTTTTGCTTTTTGTTGCATGATTGCCATAGTCTTAATGGTTTTAGATAGTATTTATGTGGTTCAAAATAAAGGTTTCATTACTTGTGGAAATAATTCACATAATATTATAGAATGTGTTCTATAAATATACCTGTACATTCTTAGTTAGCTCATTTTCTCATCAGCTTTGTAGCTAATAATCATTGTAAAGCAATGTATGTTTCCCTGTCATGCTTTGTGGGTGTGAGGGCCATCAAAGTCCTTGCTTGAATATAGCTTGAATTTCCTATAATAAAAATCAGTATTAACATTAAGGCTTGATGAATTCTGGGAAAGAAGATGAAGCTATTTCTAAGATACTGAAGAATATGAGGTTGGATATATTGTATGGATATATTTGTGTTCACTCTGCAGTTGTTTAATAGTTATAATTAAGGAAAAAATACACTTCTCTTAATAAATGACTACACGTATGATGAAATTTGGCTCTCACTTATACGTGCTGTGACTTGTTCGGTTGGGGTTTTTTTAATCTCAGATGCTTCCTTATGCTCACTCAGAGACAGACATAGGTGTTTCAGCTCAGTTTTTATTCAGCTATGATAAATGTGAGTCATTAAATTCTTAATCATCTATTAGTCTTATTTGCTCCCACATGGTTGTCAGAAAACCTCACAGAAACACCAGGCAGAAGCAAGTCTTCAAGGGATGGGCTATAGGGCACCTCCAGTTTTCAGAGTGTTGATGCAACTTAAAAATCATGTGCCAGAAAGGGGAGGTGGTTGATGGAAAATGTGCTGTATCCAGTTCCTTGCTGAGCATTATCTGTGATTTGTGCTCAAGAAAAGCCTAAATCAATTTCAGCCTCTCCCTTTCTCTTCCACCCTAGAGAAAACTGGAAGGGGAGATCAAGTTTTGGCCAAAAAAGGAGCTGAACTGAGGCATCAGCTGGCACTCAATGTACAGTTCACACCTTCTCTTATTAGTTTAATTTATTCCTTAAAGTGTTTACATTTTTCCAGCTGATGTGAGTAGTAGAAAAAAAGGTATGGTGTGATACAAGGGTTATTTACCAGATGGTATTTACTGCTGGGAAGCATAACAGTGCCATCCGTAAAGTAGTTTTTGACTGCCTACAGAGACAAATAGACAGCTTGAATCCAACCTGGAGATAATGTAGTATGCAGTTTCATAACAGTTATTTTATATTAACTCGTAAGTTGTTATTTCGTCATAAGAAAATGATAACGTCTGCCTACAGTTCTTACCTCCTCAAGGAGATAAACTCTTGTGATTTTCTCATGTGCTAGCCACCTTTGTGCAGCCTTCACTGGTTATAAAGAACTCATACTCCAAAATACAGTGTTGGGAAAACAAAGGATGGACCACAGTAGTAATAAACATGTCATTTAAACCTTGCAGGAAAATTCATGGGGTTTATTCAAACATCCCTTCTAAAGAATATCTAATGATAATATTTTAGTGACACAAAGAGGGAGATCTTCTAAGGCTCTCATTCCTGGGCTTCATTCCCACTGAAGGCAGCAGGAGCTGCACGTACAGATCCAGAGGGCTTGCATCTTGAATAGCATCCAATATGGAGCTGAACAGTTAAAAAATAGGAACCGGTCTCACTCCAACACTTACAGTCTGCGTGCAGTGAAGTAATGTTTCCACTTTTCATCTCTTCCTTTTTCTTTCACAGTAACGGTGCAATCTCCAATTAGAAATTACCCTTGTTAGCAGTCGCCAGCGATGCCTCGTCCTGGTTTGCGTTTTTCCTATGAGAAGCGTGTCAGAATTTGGGGGAACTAAATATACTCCTTTGTTGGTGAGCTTGTCAAGCACCGCGCTGTGTTCTTTCCCACCAGGAAGGTCAGGCCGCTGGGGGGCCGCTCTATTTTCTGAAACGATCCCTACTGTCTGTCCATGCTGTCTGACAGATTGAAACAGTTGTCTGTGTCACTGCTTTCAGGGCTTTTTAAATGCCTCACTTTCCATGAAAGATGTAAAATATGTAGGCAAAGGGGCGGGGGACACACACAGACGGACGGACTGTAAAAGGAACTATACTTTTTCCTGTATAAAGAAGTATTGGGGTTTCTTTTCTAAAGTAAATTTAATTTTGTTTAAAATAAATTTATAAGCTGATGCAGGGGGAAAAAAAGAGTTGATCTGGAAGAATGGATAAGTCACAGCTTACATATTCTGTTTCTGAAACCTCATTTTAAAATGAGGGTAATAAAATTATTAAACATACATACATTCAGTAGCTGAAGTGAAATAGTGAGTTTCCTTTGTTCACTTACATTTCAGTTTAATATATTTTCATCTGAGGTATCTATAAAGCCTGAAGAAATTGGTACTGTGCTGAGCCTTCAATACTCCCCAGATAATTGAACTAATTAAATCTTTACCAACATTAACACAACTCCAGCATTCCTTGGACAGTGGTTAATTATTGCATGAACATGGCAAGCTTAAACTAAACAGATGAAAATAGAGTCCTGTGGAATGGGTATTGAGTTTATTCTTTATTCATCTTTTGATAAGGTTTAATTAAAACTGCCTCTCTCCATTGTGGTGAGAATGAATGTGCTTGTTTTCTTAGTGAAAGCCAAATTATTCACTTCAGCCATGGTTCAATAATCAAAGCCTTTGCAAAGTTTTGGGTTATATTGTAGCTGTGGAGATATAATTGCTGCAATTCTCTATGAAGGCTTTATCTATTTATTACATTTTCTATTTATTTATTTATTTATTTTAAAAGAAAATTAGAGCATCCATTTTCTGATTCACTATTTTGATGTGCTTTAAGCAGGGCATTTGTGTAAACAGGGGAGTGAGCTGTTGAAAAAAAAAATGGAAGTTTTTTTTAATAACTGGAATGCAAAAATTCTTTTAAAACCAAATCTAAATTCCAGTCTTTTAGAGTAATACACAGAGTAAAATTTAAGCATATATCAAAAGCTATCCTTATCAACTGTTGAATATTAATAAATTTTGTTTTATGACATTAACAGTGGGGCTCTTACGGTGACTCGCCATGCTCATATAGTGGCTAATTACTCCCTGGGCAAAAATTGTTGAAAGAAGCAGTGCTGGCTTATAATGTTAGAAGATGCTACTTTGTAAAGTTGCTAGAGCCACCTAATTATGTGTATGAAGTGCAAACTGCAACACTAGTGATACCATGAAGGAAACAAATCCTTAGAAATCATCTGAAATGTTAAGCAAGAGCAGTGGGGTACAACTGAAGGAAAATGAGAAGAGCTTGTGATCAGGTGTGCATACATGCAGACTGGTGTCACGTGTGTTGCCATGGATTTGCCTTTCCACTTGGAAAGCTGTAAGCTGTAGAACTGGGTTTCAACTTTTAAGTATAAGCTGCTCTTGCAAATCCACATACATTCATTGAGAAATGACACAGCGGGTAAGAAATGGATCAGTGGTCGTTTAAAAAAAAGTTTACCACTCTTCTTTCACACAGTTCCGGAGGTGACTTAGATGGGCCACCAAAAGGTCATGAAAAGAGTTGAACAATTTTATTTGTATCCTGGTTGCTCTTTCTGTCATGTTTTGGAATGATGTCCTGGCAGGATCTTGGTTTCCTGTCAGACTTCTGCTTTCCCATTTATGAAATACTAATTTCGCTTTCTGTGATTTCTCATAAGCAACTATGACATTGTTCTGTCTTGAGCTCACGTTGTCACGAGGAGATTCCAGGCTGGCACAGTGGTTTTGATTTAAGGGGGGAAAAAGTATTTGCTTCAATTATTTTTTTTTTTTCAGTTTCATGAGTTTCTCTACCGTGAATTTCACTGGGTAATAGAAGATTTAGACTATGAGTCAAATCCTGTAGCAAAGGAGTCTCTTGAACCATGGAGTTGGACTTAACTGGTAGCTCTTCCTCCTTTTAAGTGGTAGTAGCATGCTTGTTGCATATCAAGTGAATCCAGAGCTATTTGGATTCACCAGCCAAAGGATCATCTGCTGGGAATTTGTACTCAGATCTACAGAAATGTTACCCATGTTCTTTGTCGTGAAGCAATAAAATTTGTGTCCCAGCTGACCTCGGTTAAAGATTCTGTAAGTGTGGCCATTTATTTAGGCTTTACACTGAAGTCAAGATTTGCTCTATACTATTTCCTGAGGTATGGGACTGTCCCTTGGTATGGACACTATGTGCCAGCCTTGCCTTGAGTGCCTGCGTATGGTCAGTCCTGTTTAATGGTGAAAGTTGTATTCTACTTTCCTGCTGATGGACTAGCAAACTTATTAGAAATCCCCCCAAAATACATTACATTAGATCGTCTCTGAGACCAGACATTCCCTTTCAATTTTTTCTAAATAGACCTTTCCTATTTTGTGAAATTTATTTTTTTTTGGCATAAAGAAAATAGATATGGCAGAACTGTTATTTTATCTGAGCTCCTTTCTGCTATGTTTTGTCTTTCAAAGCACTGGAAGTCTATTATTCTAGGAAATAGATTTCTTAATTATTTTAAGGGCCTTAATGTATTTTTGCATGAATTTCACTCTGTTAGAGGTTCTTTGTGTTTATTGCATGTAGAGATTTCCCAGCATTTACTGCAATTAGGCTGTGGTTCCACAGTCACTGAGATGGGGTCTGTGACTCCTGCTTTCCCAGCAGCACAAAATTGATCTGATTAAGAATGGATACTTGATCTCTTTATGGAGAGTACAGTGACTCCATGCTGGTTACTGGGGAATCGCCGTAAAGTCTGCTGATTCAAAGTTGAGCCATTGGAAATTTTTTATGAGATTTGAAACAACAGAGCTAGATTGCACTGGATTAGCATGATTTTCACTTGGTCATAGGAGCTGTAAAGCTGCATTTGTAGCCTTGTCACACGTGCTTCTGTCAATCAGATTTTCCTGAACTCTTAACTAAAAAATTATCTTCTAATACTTGGTTGTATTAAAATAATTTTGCTGGGTAATTTATTCTTAAATGGTGATAATAATCCTGAATCAGATAGGAAAAACCTGATGTCCTGGAAATAAGAAAGGGTTTCTGGCTGGGGTTGCTGAAAAATTTGCTTGCTCAAGAGATTGTAATCTAATCTGAGTGGATTGAAAGATTTGAAAATGTCGTCTTTAAATGTGAAACGATTGTTGCATGTTAATTATTTATTAATACATGTGGGTTAATACCCATTAGCATTTTTTAATATGGGGCTATACAGCACTCCAACAGCTTTGCATATCATCCCTACAGATGTCTTAATTTAGTGAGATTCTTAAGCACTTGGCTAATACCAGGCATACACCAAAATGTGTGTAAATGCACTTATTAAGTAGCTTCCTAGCCCTCCCCCAGCAGCCATTAGGTAAAGATGGTGCAAGAGGACAGATGGACTATCAAGACTGTTGACTGCATTAATTCATTTTGACGTAATGTGATACTGATTTCTTCTTCAAATGACAAGACTCCTTACTGTTTCTTAAAATTGCTATGTAAACAAGAATAATTCTGCTTGCTTCCTTGCTTTTTTGTTTGACAGAGGATCTACAGGAGTGCAAAAAGGTGATTTCCCTAAAAGTAGGCCCACGTATAACTTCCAGCGCTATCACAAAGAGATCCTAATGACTTACACGTACATGACTATTACTAACTTACCTTCAACTATAACATTTACATAGTAATAAGTTGTCATCTTCAGGCTATCAGCTACTACTTGATCCAATTCACTCTCATATTTTCTTTTCTTTATAGTTACTATGTCATGATGATCAGTCCTTGTATTTGCTGTCAATTTTGTTGTTCATTCTTCTTAGGAAGTTCTTAATCATCTGCAGAATGTGGCTGGTCACTTGCCTGAAGTGGAGAATAAGGTTTTGACATCACAGTATTTGAATATTTCTCCCATTTTTGTCTCTGGAACTTTTGGGCTTTCCTTAGGAGTGTGTTCTCTGTATAATGGAAGAGCAATCTCATTATTTTACATTTATCTTAAGATGCGGCTCCCCTAACTCAGAACAAGGCTAAGTTCGGTTATGCTAAGTACCACACAAATATGTATTAAATATTATTCTTTCATGCAAAGATCTCAGGCCATGTGTTCTGCTTTGTAGACTGCTACCCCCCCTGCATAAAATCTGCTTTTATTCAGGTAACTGGCTGTCTTTTCCATTCAGGATTCATTCTTTCTGTTCAATGGCATTTAAATGCTCCAATCATATAAATTTGTAGACCGGAGTCTTGAGTAATTATTGAATTTCTGTATCTTATAAGAAATTCTAGGTGCCTTATGCAGACAGATAGGAAAATAGCATGTAGATAAAAAGAATATTGCTTTAGGAGAAATGCTAATTAATGCTCAATTGAGACAACCCCATGAATGCATGTTATTAATAAAATTCACATTAAGAAGAGCTAAAAACTGCAACAGAAGTAAATAACTAGCATTTATTGAACTTTCTTAATTGTACTTAATTGAACAGTGCAACAAATATATAACCACATGAAGCACTTGTTTGCACTGGAAAATACTGTTTCTAGGTCCTCAATGTAAAGACTTTACTCACTTGCTCATCTCCTTCAATGAATGGAGTCAAGGTCCAAGCCTCTACACTGATGCAAAGAAGAACTGCTATGATGAGCAGGAGAGGCGGCCAAGGGTAAGAATTAGGTCCATTTCTTAAGAAGGCTGTCAGAACTGTCCTTGTATCTATAGAAGATAAGGTAGCCCATACTGTTTTAACTGCTATGTTAAACAGGCTGTATTCACTGTTTTAACTATATTGGACTTGATGATCTGAACCAGAAAAATGAGTGAGGGCATTTTAGAAAGGTTCAAGAACCATAAGCCAGTTACAAAAGAAGATGTATACAACATGAATAAAAACAGAATATGCAAACATACCTCTGATTAACTTATTACAATGGGTCACGTTAAAAGGTACCCACTCCACTGCCTCTAGTCTTTGCCTCTAAGATGGGCAGCTGACCAGTGAGATAATCCTAAAATCTTTCAAATTTAGGATGCTTCAGGTAAGCTTGGGGTTTTTCCCCCTGAAAATACCCAGACGCTTGGTACTCAGAAGGAGGAGTACCCTTGACAGTTATGCACAGAGCACTGCTGGAAAAGACACACACACACACAAAACAACCTAAAGACCCACCAAGAAAAAGAAAGATCCCATTCAAGTGAAGATGCATTCATTCATGGAAGAGCGGGGTAGTTCAAAGTGAGCTGGCATGTGCGAACTAACATGATACCATGCTGCTATCTCGTGATTACATCACCCATCACAAAGGGGCAGAATCTGTTAGTGATAAGCAACTACAATGAGAGAAAAAGGCATGGAAAGGAAAATGACCTTGTGATAAACTTGAGTGCAGAATAGGCCTTACCAAAGGAACGGGGCAAAACAGCCTCTCCAGTTCAGCAGCAGAGAAGACAGGTATCTGACATAGTGTGCAGGGTGCTTAACAGAAGGCTTCTTGAAAGACAAGGCTGCATAGTTTACTGTCACGTGAAACTTACTGCACAGGTTGGAGTGATTTGGCATTAAAGATGTCCAAAAGGTTCTTGCTTTCAGTATAGATAAACTATGTTCTTGAGCACATCTTGAAACCTTTCACTAATTTTTCACTGGTCCTCCAGCCAAAAACTGGCATCTGCCCATCCCCCACCAGATTTGCAGATACCGTTTTCTTAATGAAAGGAATCCAGAAGTGGGAGTAAAACCTTTCTATATTCCTTTGGGTTTTATACCATCTTTCATCATCCCAAGGAAATCAAGTACTCTTAAGTGAAGAATCAAATCTCAAAGCACTGCAATGGGTAAATGAAATCTCTTTTGCACATTAGGGACCTTTTCATCATGGTTTTGTGTTTCAGGGGATTTCACAACCTTTACTTGAGGGAAACAAATATTCAAATCCCAGTCAGACCAGAACAGAGGAAACATGCCAGATTCAATTACCACTGGAGTTATCAGCCTATGAGATTTTTTTCCATTTATATCTTCACCACCTTTTTCATGAAGTTCTGCATAAGATGTTCATGGGATGTGGGAGCACAGAAAGGGAGTGACCACCTTGAAACTAATCAGAAGAAGGGATCTGCTAGAAGTCTCAGAAAGTGCTGGAGTCCTGTGCAGCACATTTCAGATGAACTTTAATACTGATGGGTTTTTAAATCTTCATTCCTATGAATTTTCTGGATGTGAAAATCCACCTGCATGTACAGATATATATATTTGCATTTTATATGTGTAGAAATGCCACAAGAGAAGTTGTGATGTCCCTGGATATGTAACATCTATGGATGATGATGACCAAAGAACAAATTAGGCAGTATGAACTATATTTTCTGTGGTTCCTCTGTGGTTTGGAGCTGGTGCAATGTGACAGTATTTCACCTACTGCGGCACAGACTATGGATTTTCTGGCTATTTGCCGCTCTGTGTACTGACTGCATGTGGTGTGTGGATAGCTCTGGCATTTTCACAGAAGTAGTATTTTAGATTCTGTGTAGCTTCAGGGGCTTCTGACATACTTTATCTATTTCTTTGTCCTTGGAGATTGGTAGATGGCAATGTGATTAGCTCCCATGCTTATTAGCTCTCATGCTAAACCTGTCCCCAGTCTCTTAACATTTTTTTGAATACCCTGTCTAAAGATACTGCAGCCAACTGTCGGATGCTGTGTCCTTGTTTCTGAGGTACTGATAAGTACTGTAGCATTGGTTATCCTGTTTCCATTCTTCCTCTGCTATCTACTGTGGCTTCCTCTGGTAGGTGAGGTAGACTTTTTCTCAGTCTTGAGCTCCGTCTCTATACACAAAGAGAAATGCATTGGGAGAGAAAGTTGACAGTTGCTGAAACTTGCAAAGAATGTTTCTATGCAACTTTTTTTTTGCCTTTGCTGCATATAACGGGACTCAGATTTTTACTAAAATAATACGAGGGTTGAATTAAATCACTGATAATGCCTGCTGTAAAGAGGTAAAAAAAGTCATCTCTGGAAATGAGCTGTGCAGCACAGTGGGAGGGTAGACCCAGTCTCCACCGTGTAAGAAACACAAGTTCTGATTCTGCTCACACTTACTGTAGGACAGGGAGGAAAAGCTCTACTGAAGTCAGTGAAGTTGCACTAGTTTAAAAATAACATGAGGTGAGAAAAGAATCAAGCCCCAGGGTGTTTCAAAGCTATGTGCTGAATCACTGAATCATAGAAAATAGGGCAGGAA
The DNA here is from genome assembly GCF_023634155.1 of Falco peregrinus. NCBI lineage: Eukaryota > Metazoa > Chordata > Aves > Falconiformes > Falconidae > Falco > Falco peregrinus. Next base: position 39,777,639 of record NC_073725.1, on the reverse strand, counting down.
GAGCCTCGAAAGGTCATCTAGTCTATCCTGCCTTCCCCAAGGCAGGATCAACCATATCTGTGTCATTCTGACAGATGTTTGACTAACCTGTTTTTAAAAGCATCCAATAGTAGTGATTCCACCACCTCCTCTGGGCAGCCTGTTCTAGAGCTTTGCTATCCTTACTGTTAGACATCAGGAAAGATTTTCCAACCTTGGATGCTCCTGCTGCGTTTCGAGTCCATAGTTACTTTGATTTACCACAGACATGGACAACAGTTGAGTTTGCAGAAGCCATTTTAAATATATAAACACTTCAGTCCTCTGTAGATCATAAAGTGACAGATTTTTTTCAGTTCATGGTAAAGTATTTTGGCTTTTTGAACTGTGGAGGACAGAGGGCTTCTTTGGGATTTAGGGAAGAAAGATAGACTGAGAACTGAAGTTAAAAATCAAAAGGAAAATTCCCACCCAGCAGTGAGATGGGTGGTTTTCTTCGGACAAGTGACTGCATGCTCTTCCAGTAGACAAAATGTTTAACAATATAGACCTATAGTAAAGTCACTGTTTTCAGGGGTGTTTGTGTCAGGAGAGACTTTGACCTTTGGGCTTTTAGCAAACAACTCAAATAGGATGAAAGAGCCTGTAGGATTATGTTCAACACTGCTCTAAATCCCTGTGTGATGGGTCTCCTCTAGATCAAGGTCATTATATTGTATTAGCAGTATTAAGTGACAGTGCTTCTCCACCAAGACTGTACGGGCATATGAGGTTCAACTCACATTGTAATGTAGCTGCTCTGAAATAGGTTCATATCCAACACTGTTTGGCTTATTGCAAGAATAATTCCTGGGAGTAGGAGTCTTTGATGATGGCATAGTGATGGTTCTCTTCAAATAGAGGAGAAAAATATTTCAGACAAATGTTTAATTATGCAAAAATAAGGTTTTTAAAATGTAGGTATGGGCTTTATTTCTGTTACCAAATTATCTGATTTATCATCAGGCTTCATGTTAGGGTTTGTTACCCTGACATCAAAAAAGTGTGCAGGGTCAAAAAGCCTGCCTAGTAAAACCGGTAGCAGCCTGCAGTGACCACCTTTGCATTACCAATAACCTCAGGTATGTTTGGATCTATCTTCAGGCTTTTCAGCATGTTTCAGGAAAATGGGTAGTCAAGTGTATACTGCTACGCTAAAAACTTGCTGGAAGTGGGTCAGAGTAACAACTGTGTTGTGAAGCAGATTGGCCCTGATTCTCAAGCTAAAATATATCAACTTAGCCCTGTTCCTTTAGCTAATCCTCCTTCCTACTAATTAATGCAATGAAAATATCCAGAAAATTTAATAGTTTAAACCTGTCACTTATGTTTACTCTCTGCTTAATGTAAAATGATTTTTTTTTTTAAAAGGAATAGTAAACCTTTTGAATGTCAAATGGATTGTACTACCAAGATACGTCAGTGCAGGCTGTACTTATTACTTTGTTGTGTCCAGTGTAATGTAAGCTAGCATCTAGCGTTCAAAGGATAATATTAACTGCGAGGTTTTCTTCATTTTTATTAAAAAACTATATCAAGAGCATATTTTTGCAAACTGCGCATCATTATAATGAAAACAAGCTTACAGCTTGGAAGAGATTTGGTGATTCTCTGCTGTTAAGTCTGTTTTGTTCCATGTGCTTTTTTCTTCTTGTTGACCCTAGCGTACAAATCTGTAATGAAAAAAATTGATTGACTCTTAGAGTAGGGGATTGCAATGTCATGATTTCACGCTCAGTTGTTGGCTAACAAGGCTCCGTAGTTTTTATTTAGAGAGGCCAAGTTGCAAAAAAAGAAAAAAAAAAAAAAAAAAAAAAAGTGTTATTCCCAGCTGCCAAGGTTACAGAGCAAGCAGCTTAGAGGCTCCAGGGTTCCAGGCGAGAGAGGGATTGTCTCTGCCCAGCAGGTAAGGAATACAGCTAGGCAGACGCTGTTGTGCGCAGGATGCTGACTGACCCCAGCAATTCATAAATCCAAAAAATTACAACATTCTCTGCTTATCAGTAAATGGAGCAGACACCCAGCTGTGTAATTAACCCTTTGAATGTTACGGCCATGATGCAGCCAGCTCGTCTGAAAGATGCATACCCTTTTCTGAATGCCTCCCCCGTAGTATCCTGGGGATTTCTTGGGTACTTAAGGTACTCATGCACTACTGGTAGTCTGTTACATATTACATGTAAATACTTAGAGTGTTTCGTATATCCATTCTAAGCATTGCTTTTTCCTTGTTCTTACATTTCACACCTAATTGTTCATATCTTCCCATGTGTCACCTAAACATTATACTAAATTCTCTGAGCTGGTTTAGCTGCTTTGGTAGACGTCACGGGATATATGAAAGGGAAGTAACCTGGATGCTCAGCCTTTACATGGCTCTGTTCAGGCAGACCTTTGATTTTAATTGATGGAACCCTGCCCTAGAAAGTCACCTGTCAAAGTTGCCTAGCAATTCTGAGTTTTCCTTTTATCTCCTCGTAGGCTTTGCATGAGGCATTGAGTTACAAGTTGCAGATAGTTTTATATACTTAACCTCTTTATCTTTTATTGTGTTATTAATTGTCTGTGCTATTAATAATTTCCTTTTTAATAAAGCACTGTGTGACTAGTCCTCAAATTGTAAATGAAAATTTGGAAGGCCGTCAAACTCTGCCTCTGCATACCACCACAAAAATCACTGCAGCTTTAAAAAAACAGTAGGAAAACAACAGACAACTACTGCAGTGATGCCAAGCCAAGATGGAATAAGCAGACCCATATAAAATGGTTCCGATTTCCCCCCCTTTTGTTTTTTAATGGATCTGTCTTCTGATTTTACCGTCTTTTTTTTTCTTTTTTTAATCTCTGTAAAACAGCCTTATTAAGGTTTGCAACTATCCTCACACAAACTCATATATAGTGAGTGCATTTTTCCCCCGATCCAAGTTCATCCCTAAAAAGAATTCCACAGAAATCTTCAGAAGATGCTTGCAAGGTTTCTTTGTGCACAATCCTTCAGTCTAAGCAACAGCTAAATTGTTAAACATGGAACCGGTGGGAATATAGGAAAGCATGGATTTGTTCCTTCAGTCCGTTGTTGCTGCATGGAAGGAAATCTGCAGGCACTTGGGCTATGTGTCCAAAGGTACCTCTGAGTGAAAGAACTCCTCTTGGTGTTAGCTGTGCCTCAGCTCCCCGGGAGGAATTACTGTCCTCTTGATTCCGTATTCCATGTGCATCTCCTGTGTGTATGTTACTAATCATGGCAAACCAAGAATATCCAGTAATTTAAGCCAATATTCATATACAAACATTATCTTTTGGGGGCTTTGAGAGGTTTGGTAGTCTTGCCTAAATTTAATGGCCAATATAATCCAGTATTCTGTCTTTCAGACTTAAGATCAATGTCTTTATTTTTAATGCACTTAGTACAATATTTTCTTCCGCAACTGCTAACACTCCCTCTGCCTTTACCTTCCAGATGTCATTTGGTGTTACCTAGATGCTATTTTCCTATAATTCCACTCTTACCAAGATTTTGCTTTCTCATGCTATTTGGGTTCAATTCTGACATTTGAAGAAGTACGTTTAGTGTAGCAGGCTTCCCCCATCTCCCCAGGGTATCTGATCATCATGTGTACTTACTTGCTTGTATTTCATTATAACCTACTATTCACATTTGCATTTATAAATCATGTGTGAAACTCATTTGCAGATCTGCAGGCCTTTTTCTTCCACAGTATCCTATCCTGTAGTTAATGTCCTTTAACATAAACTAAGCTACCCTTTTATTGCCACTGCTTAATATCACAGTTATAGCAGATTTCCAGGGTGTAATTTTTTTTTTCCTCTTTTGAAGGCCTGCAAAATTGTGCGAATATTTTTAAGACCATTCTTCAAAATCTTGAAAAAAAGGGCTGTATTTTATTACAGTAAATACTTGCATATTCTACTTATGAAAGTAAAGCTACTTTTAAAAGTACACGTGTAGCAGAAATTCTTATGACCACAGACATTTTTATTTGTTTTATACTTATGTCACTCAAATTCAGGTGAAAGATTTTTTTAAAAAATACTTGCTTGGAAAGATTGCATAATTACTGATCTTTTCCAGGTCAATTATGCAAAAATTTTCAAGCACTAGAACGTATTGCTTACCCTATCAGATAAATAACTATCTAGTTAGCTGAACAGAAACATCAGGCAGTATGTTATTTCTGATCCTGTGTTGCAGAGCATATTGTTTTCCTTTTAATTAAATTGTTCCGTGGTGTTCTACCCTTAAGATTGTGTGCTTGCATTTCATTATCACTTGTTATTCAAACTTGCATCTCATTTGAAATTTGCAAACCTGGCAGGTTTTTTTCTTATCTTTGTTATAAATTATTACTTCATTTCCCATCTCATCTGTTAAGTGCGGCCTATTTTTAATGGTGTTTTCTCATGTGTAATGTTTCTCCAGTTCTGGATTCAGTCAACTTAGACTTCATTTCCCCTTCACAAAGCTTGCTGGATCTCCATGATTTTATTACTTTTGATTTACTTTCCTTATGCAGCTTCCACCCTGATTTGCTGTTTTCCTCATGCTGCCATAGAGCACTTCTGTTAAAAACTCCTCCTTCTGGTTCAAAATAAATGAAAAGGAAGGAAGTAATATGAGATTTATGGAGTGAAAAGTACACTGGTTTGTTTAAGAGGGGGCAAAAGTGTAGTTGGTTCCTGTCAGCAAAGAAAGAAGATGCTAGCACATAGTAAGTTTTTTATTTTATCCACTCTAAAAAGGCTAAGAAACCTGTACAGCTTGTAGCAATCTGTACAGCTTGTAACCAAACTAGGTACAGTATACTCAGCTTCCTATTAAATAACAATAATGACTGTCTGCTTACAAAATGCTTAGGAAACTACCAGCCTCTGCCATTCTGCCATTAAGTTACACAGTAAACTGTTTTGATATTTGGATTGCTTGGTTAGTTCTCCATCTTCATCTCTGGGATGAAAGTGGAAGCTGGTCTTGGTTTTTTTCCTCAATCCTGCCCTGCATTCCCACCATGTGTGTTTATGGGATACTTAAAATTACCCATGGAGAGGCGGAGAAAACAGCTGAAACCAAGACTCTGGATAGAAGCTGTAGGCATTTCAAAAGGAGTCTCTGAGTGCTATTTCACTCTTCAGATACTGTTTCTTTATACAAGATAAAAAATGTGTTGTATAAAACTATCCTCAACCCTTTTCACACTCTGGCTTTGCTAGTTTTGAAATCCAGCTGTGATGTGTACATCTTGAATGCATGCCTGTGTACACATACTTTAAATACTAATTCTGAATTCACCATGCTGTGTTTTACAGCCTTACTGTAGGCCCCTATGGAAAGACCACCATAGAAGATAGCTGCACAGGAGAGGGCTGGGCGGGGGGCTGTGTATGCCAGTTTATCCCTCATTCAGCATTGTTCCTGGGGGCTTGAGCTGCCCTGAAGCCCCTGACAGAGCCTAAAGCTCTCCTCCCGTTACCCTTTCAGAGGGAAACCCATGGGGGTAACAACAGGCAGATCCACTCTCTTCCACTAAGAGGAAAGTGCGTTTTATGTCTCCTGGGGCCAACTTTGCCGCACCTGGTGTCATGGGTAGAGCACAGAGGCAGGCATCTTTACAGAGAAAGCCTTTGCCAACCAGCTAAAAAGTGTATGGCAGGGAGAGTTGTCCTCCTGTTGAACTCGGAGGAGTCGTCAAATCCACAATGAAGGAGTTCATGCCAGATGTCATCTGCCCATATACTGAGGACCTGTGCTCCATGGGATCATCTTTTGCAGAGCCTTGGAGGCAGATTTGGCAATAGGTGGGAGGTGAGGAGAAATAATGGCTTTGCAGCTATGTGGACCAACCAGACATTCCTCATTCCCTACAGGGTGGAACACAGAAGGAGACGACTCTCGTCTCCAGAACAGTGTGGTCCTCAGCTGTACCAGTGTCTATGTGTAAGCCTGGCACAGGGGATGAAAGCAGACGTGTATCTTTTCTAGTTATACGTGCTCAGTCCTCTTTCATTTGGCTTACAATTTAGTTTTTCTGTTAAAAAATGTGTTTGGTGGAAAAGTATTCTTCATTAGGTCTTTAAGTGGTGCAGGAACTCATGACAAAAAGAAAGATTTAATAAATTGTCATTTTTAAGAAAGGATAAATCTTTAACCTAAATACAGAAAAAGGCACATGGGAGAAATATTTATTGTAGCAAATACTTCTAATTTAAAAATGACAAAGTAGATGGATAAAACCTGTCTGTCTAGAACCAGATTGTAAAGATTAAGTATTTAAATGCATAACTCAGGACTGCCAATAAAAGTGGCAGTCACATTGCTTATCGGTGTCCTTATCCGTTTAAGGAAAATGCTTGAATATAGTGTTGAAGTCTGTGAACACTTTATTTAATCCTCAGCAAACATTATATGTTGGCAGTAAGAACAACATATAGGCTTGTGGTTTGAATTATGGTTACAGTGCAATGCTGATCTTACAGTCATTTGGCTATGGAGATAGCTCTCAAATGAAAAACAGCACCGGGTTTTGACAAATATTATCTGGCACCTTTACATTGCTGTTAACTGAAAACATAAAATACTTGTTCAGGTGTTGGGTTCACTGAAAAATGTAGACTAACATTATGGATGATATCACGAGAGGAAATAGATGGGAATTTAGGAGTCTTCCTCAGTTTTCTCAAGTATTTTTTCCTGTCAGGAAGCCCCTGGAACTAAATAGTGGGTTTTCCCTTCATCACTTAAATCTCTACTACTGTAACTGTGAGGAGCCTGGGCATGATGAGAATTTAACATGATCTGTCATCTGGAGCTATCTTTAACTCGGAGACTCTTCCATATATAGGAACATTTGCCTCAACCATTCTTATCCTACTATCCTCGTAAGTGAGAATATTTGTTGGGGTGGGAGAAGAGGAGGTATAATGGGAGAAAATATGTATAAAAAGCTGCTTTCCCAGCTTTGCCATATAAGTAAAAGAATTGACTTAGACTTTGTATGTTACTTCTAAGCCTTGATTCTATCTTCAGCTTTCAGTGTTTCATGTTCCAGAGAGTGTGGCTAAGCATGCAGGCACCTCTGCATGGTGGTACTGGAAAGCATTGGGCAGTTAGATAATTACTGAAAGGACTGCGTTGCATCTGTGGTAATGAAAGGTAGTAGTCAGACATCAAGGAGATTTGTTACACGCTAGTGAGCAACGTTCAATTACTATTGATAGATTTTCTTTGCTGATGAACTTAGAAGCTGTTACAGATGATCAGAACAGTTTTCATTGTGTGTATAGTGCCGCAAGATGAGCATTTTTGTCTACTATGGTAAATGCACATTCTTTTCATAAAATTTTGCTTTCTACTGCAGAAAAATGCTATTTGTAGGATATGTATTGATATTGAATCAAATCCCAGGATTAGGTGTTGCCTAGTCATTATTATCAACAAGTTAATGAGCTGCAGATCAAAAAGCATTGAAGGTAAGGATTCGCATCAAAACATATGCAATTAAACATGAGATGTGATGCAAGAATACCTATAGATAACTACACTACATTTCTCAAAAAGTAACCGAGTGAGCTCACTGAGCAGGTAGATTACCCGAGTAATATTGCATAGTCTCAGAGCCTCAGGGTCAACTGCCTCCCAAACTAGAGTTTTCAAGGCTCCTGCAAACACGAAAACATCCTTCTTGAGGCAGACTGAAAGTCTGTCGAGATGAGTATTTTGTCCCTGACATTTGCCATTGGCAAGCGGTAGGGAGGAGAGCAGATGACTCAAATACATAATGCTGTGTTCCCAGCCTGCCTCCCAGGAAAACTTTAGTGCAGAAACTACCAAAGATTGAATCTGGGCAATCACATAACCACTCCCACATCCTCTTCCAAACCAACCTGTTTCTATTTCTTGTCTTCCTCTGACCCACTTAACACTCTGGGCTAAGCTTTTCCCCAGTTATTCCAATACTGTAGGGAAGAAACATATGTTTTTGAGAATAAAACCATTTGTGGGTATTTTTCCCCCTAAAAATACTTAGGATAGTAGCATAAACCAGAACAAAACCAACAACACCTACCTAGGTATTCATACCTATCATAGGTATAGGGCATGTCTCTGAAAACACCTAAAACTTCATGTGAGATACTGACATGCTTTCACTGCTTTTCTGTAGGATCTGTATAGTTGCTGTTTTCTGATGCTTTTTGTCTGTGTTAAACAAGAGAAGGTAAGTTCTTCTGGGCACGCTTTCTCCTGTAGGAGTAAAGTTTATAAAATACGCCAAAAGCTTTCTCACCGTAGTCCTGGCTGGTGATCCACGGCTGGGGGTGTGAAAAAAAAACGAAGGCGAAACGCACTCCAACCTGCCACTGATACATGTACAATGAAGAAGTATTTTTATTTAAAAGACAGACAGCTGAGCAGCAGTTATTTGATCTGTGCTGCTTGAGGGACAATGGGAAAAAGGGTATTTTTGTGATCGCTCTTCAATGATTCCTGCGCAGCTTCGTGGCTGCAGCTCCAGCAGAAACTGGAACTGTAATAACAACGCTGCAGTAGGCCAGAATTATGTTGCAAGCATTTTTGGAGTTGTACTTCACATTCACATGCAGTTTGATTGCTTCCAGACCTAAGACATATAGTTTGGTTTAAAAAAAAAAAAAACAACAAAACCAAATAACCAAAAAGCTTTATCTGGCTGAAAAGACGCACGCTGAATAGTACATATTTATAAATGTGTACTTGCATTCTGTGGACTTAAATGAAATAGTTCCTTTGTTTTGGAAGTATTATTCCTATTGCTGCCATCAGCATTTGTTTTGTAACAGTGCAAAAGGGACAGTGAACTGTGCTTAGAAATCCTCTTCTCTCCAGGGACTGAAAGTACCTTTGTGTAAAACTTGTGTGCAGAGATGCACGCATGCACAGAGAGGGGTGGGCAGGGCTGTCGGATGTATTCAGCCTTCAGATAATCTATTGTTTGTACCTTTTAGTCTGCCTAAAGCGTACGGGTGAAAATGGAAATGTGCTTGTGTTTGTATACTTAAGAAGAAAAGCTAATTATGTGTATGTGATGTGTAAATATTAAATATTTGATCAAATGATATGTCAGTGCTCTCTTTGTGTAACCTACTTTGTTTTGTTGCCTTGCCATTTCTGAATTTCAGTACCATCCCTTTTCCTGTCAATAACACCCCTAGGTCTCATCCTGCCACTATCCTGACCAGGCAACATGAACTCAAATGCATAAGAAAATGAAATAACACTAAAGTAGCAACTTGAGGGTGGGGAGGTGTGTAAGATGGTGACTTGAGTTCTGTACATACCTAAAAGCAAACAATGAGGCCATTTCAAAATGTGGAAATTACCAGTTGCTAGTTCTTGAGAACAGAAAATGTTTGACCTCAAATCTGAGGTATTTCTGCATACATAGAATAATCATTTCTGGTCCCAGACTGAATTATTTAGAAGCCACGTCTCGCACTGTCAGCCTGCAGAGCAGCTCTGTCACTGCAAGACTTTATTTTCCTTACTGACTTTCCCAGACATGCTGCAGTATTTCGTACCAAAGTAGAAGAGCAGATAGGGAAACCAGTGGGAAGCAGAAGATGACAAATCAAAGGGAAACAAAAAAAGAAGGAAAACATGAAGGCAGTGGTTCTATTTTATTGTTTAGTAATGTTTAAGGATTTTCCCAAAAAACTTCTACATGAGTGCAGATATTACCAACATCTTCAGAAAGAATAGAGAACGTTTACCTTTCTCCTCATGTAACCAATACACGTAGAATTTTTGCCAAAGCCACAACTATTCATTCTGTTACAGGATGGAAGGAGCATAAAGAACTTTTGAAATCTATTACAAAGATTAAGATTGCTGTGAAAATATTCTGCTACATACCTAAATTATTGCAAATATTGTAAAAGGAAGTAAAGAGACTTTTGCAGCTAGAGATTGTTTTGCTAATGGCTGTATCTCTGTTTTGAAAGTCTAAATATGTTTGTGCTGAGGATCTCAGTGGACCTGGCCTATATGTGCATAAGTATACAATTTAGTTTTATTTATTTTGAAATGAAACAAGTGCATAAATTCCAGGCTCACGTGGAGATTCCTAATCAGCAATTCTCTCTGTAATTTTAGAAAAGAAATCATGAGAGCTTTGTGTAAGAAAACAATGTGCCAAGTAATGAAATCATTATGAGCTAATTGTGAGCTAACCACTTTAAGCTAGCTACTGTTTGCCCTACTCCTCTAATAAGGGTTAATAATTATATATAAAATTATGCTACCAGCTAACATAATAATTATAACCAGGATGTTTTTAACATAGAATTATTGAAGAGTTCTCAATCTTCCAGCTCTGTAGCCTAAAATGGGAGCCTTGCACAGGGCTGTGTTCTGAATCATCGCTTTGGTTGCTTGTTAAGTGGAGCTTGTAGTGGTGCGTGTTGTTAATTACAGTGTTTCGGATGTAATCATCATGCTTACAGGATGACTCTTGGGGCCTGCTAGTCTGCATGTATTGATTATTTAGTTGGCTGACCTATCCAGTGGAAAAAATTGCTATGCCCTACAAAATATTAGGGATATAGTCATCTGTAATGTTGCAGAAGGAATTGTGGAAGCTGGGAATTCAGGAACTCAGACCTGGGTCTGTCTCCATGTATCACTTCTCAGCTCCTGCTTTGTCCTACAAGCTGTAGGAAACTGATCTCTAACTTGAGAATAATGTGAGGAGGAGGAACTGATGGGAGAAAAGTATGTACTGTACTATGCTTTTGCAATAGAGGATGTGGGAGAGAGGATTTAAAAGTGAAATGGGTAATAGACTTTCTCATAATTCTGGTGAAAAACTTTTCTTCATATATGTTTGTCTTACAACTTTTTGCATCTTCCACTTCCTCTGGAACTTTTCTTTCCAAGGAAGATCAGTCCTTAGGATTGAAATTGATTTTAAAAAAAAAAACAAAAACCACAAACACAACCCTGTTCTTGCATGAAAATAAAGTAGCATAGGCAGATTTTTTTTCCCCAAGTCTGTAGCTTAGAGGAGCACTCACAAGGCTGAAAAGCCATGAGAAACTTTCCACTTTTTTCCTACTTCTGCCACCAACTGTCCTTAATCCTTTTCATTTATTCAGGCATCTACAAAGATAATTCACTTCAGATTAAGAAACCATTTGTAAATCAGATGAACTATTATTCAGTGGGTAAGATAGGCAGCACTTGTGTGATCCTTTCTGATCCTGTGTGTGTTACATAAGGTAGCACTGGTGTTCCCGCTTGTGGGAAGGGAACATTGGTGCCTGGGCAGTAATGATCGCTGTGAAAAGCTGCAGAGGTGGGGGGCCGCACCCGGGTCAGCGGTGATGAGGCTGAGGAGAGACCTTGGCACTGCCAGTAGTATTTGACTGCATTTATTCTTCAGTTCAACCTTGCCAACTCTTGTTTGTCCAGTGTAAGGAAAAGCCTTTCCCAGGAAAGCAGGGAGAAAGAGTCCAGCATCAAACCTTTCTGCTAAAATAAAACAAAACTGGAGAAACCCAAAGACACAGAACCCCTTCGTGCTGCGCTCTGGTGGCTCAGGAACCTCTCAGCACCTTAGGGCCGGTGGTTAAGAAGACAGGGCTTTAGTGTGGGAAGAGGCAAAGTGGAGGAGAATGCCTGCAAGTGAATGGAGGATGTGTGTGACCAGGAAGGCTGGGTAACGACTGGGCAAGGGCAGGATGGTAATCTCTGAAAAATAACTGCAAATGCATGTGTAAGGGAATGCCCAACATGAAGAGTTTTGTAAGGACGGGCCTACTGTGCAAGTGGGTGTTGGTATTCATGGTAAGAGAAAGGGAGGTTTGTCATTTACTTCTGCTTACGGTGGTAAATTGGTTGGTTGGGTTTTTTGGTTGGGTTTTTTTGGGGGGTTGGGGAGGAGTTTGAAAAATTTGCAGTCTTTGCCAAGCTCAGCAATTCTTCAAGTGGTCCCCATGCCAATGGTTGGTGCTCCACAGAACCAGATTAAACAATAAAACTTCAGAACTTCCCAGGGGAAGCTGGAAGATCAGAGTCCTGTTTATTCAGACATTTGGGAGCCTTTAGCCTAAATCATACCTTTTGGATCGTTTCAGCAGCTCATACTTCACAATTGTACAAGTACAAACAATTTGTTAGTTGTTAACAACAAGTACTAACACCACGACAACTTCACAACTGTACAATCTGTAATCAAGATGCTTTCTTAATGTTTTATTCTTTGCACCTACATTTCATGTTTTCTGTTGCTGAAAGTGACTACCAGTAACTGTAAAGTTGTGGAGACTGTTTTGAAACGGCATCAAATTGTTATAGTGTTATCAGCTTTTTAACTTTGCAGACAGATGTGGTTTGATAAAACCTTGTTGTCTGAATGCCTGTACCAGCTTTCATCTTGCACAAGATTACCAGAATTACAAGACGTGATTTGCTGTCTAGTCATCTCATTTGTTCCACATTTCAGCCAAAATAAATTCTGTGCTGCCCTACCCGTTTCCATCTTTCTTCATGCAAGATGTGACCTCTGTATCTCTTTTTATCTTTTTCTTTTTCTTTTTTTTGTGTCAGGGGGCTTAGTTTTGGTCATCTGGTTGAAGCACCCTAACAGTGAGAATTACAGATCTCCAAATTCTGTGAATTGTCTACAACATGACAGATACAGCATTCAATATCCTGTAACTGTCCTCTGAAACAAGTGGGTTTGGAAGTGATTTGTCTACCCACAAAGCAGAACTATGTGCTTGCTGCCTATCTATCCTACTTTTAGGGTTATCTTAAGAGGATAAGGCTACTGATTTATAAAAGTGAAGTTCCATGAGGAGATACTAATAAGCATTTTATGGGAAACTATTGACATGCATACAAGGACAGACACTATGTGTATTAGTGTGTAGAATTCAGGAAATGTGAACATCTGGTTTCTCTTAATAGTCTCTTCTACTATTTAATTAATAAGAATTATTTTGATCTCATTCATGTCTGACCTGAAAAATTCATGAAATGTAGTTCTCTCAGTCAACACATCTCCACTGTGTATACATATTCAGCACGTCTTTGTGAACTTAGTAAATCCATCTGTCTGAAAGGACAATGTGAAATTCTGTGTTAAACTGTGGTCTGCTACACACATGTCCATTCTCCTTTTATTTTCTTTGAACACAGAACACAGTAAAATGTATTGTAAGGCATACCAGTTTGATATCACTTTGATAGACATGATGTGACCTTATATACACACTCCAATGTACTCTAATCCGTGGTCTCCCGGCTCCCACTCTGCAGGATTTTTGCGATGTTGATGGAACCCTGTGATTTCACAGAGCAGCTGCAGTGACCCCTCGCCCTTCTCAGTGCTGCTGACAGCTGCCTACCATGTGTAGAGGAAACCTCACAGACTAAAATCTCCCTCATAAAGCAAAGATCTTTAGATAAACATGCAGGTCTGATCATGCTACTACTTTAAAAATAAATAGTTTAAACCCAGAACTTTTTGTGTAGTGCTAAAAGAGTGGTAGCTAAATATTCAAGGCATTCTGCCTGGTAAAAATAATGGATATGTGACACAGCGTCTACTTTTAAAAAAAGAAAGAAGTTCAGTATAAACAATGAAAGGTATCCTAAGCATAAATAATCTGCATGAGAAATTAGTTAATCTGTCTGTTAGGACAGGTTTGACTTGCTAAACAAGGCTCATCAGGTTCTTCTGGTTTATGATTGAGTACTGTCATAACTACCTGAAGTCAGAAAAGCATAGCCATCCAATAATTAATGTATCAAATGGGAAAGGCTGATTTCATCTGAATTCTAGCTTTCACCCACATGGTATATTTACTTCTGTCAGGATTTTTATTTAGGAAAAAATAAAATGGAGTGGAAGCAAGAGTTTAAAATACTACTAAAGAACAAAGTTGGGTGTGATTTAAAAAAAAAATACTAAAACTTTAAAACCCTTATTAGCTAAAAACAGGTTGGCATGTTTTTAAAGCATTTCATTCACACACAGTACGCAGAGTTACATCATTGTTAATGTTTTCCTGCTGAACTACTGTCATCTTTTGTCTTGCTGTCATAGTATTACATTGATGTACCTTCCCCATTTGGGTAGAGGTCATTATCCTGGTGCCCAGTAGCGTTGCCTCTGCTGAGCAGGTCAACTGCTTGAGATCTTTTATCTAGACAAATGTTTTACCAGCACTTTTGCTCCATGATGACACAAACTGTTCCTCAGAGTTCAAATCCAGACAAATTAGCTGTGCTGTGATAGCATGTTCCCTGTACATTCACGCACTCATTCAGACCCATGGGAGTAAAGGTATCAGCTTTGTGAAACAAATAAAAATGGTGATTAAAGCGTCCTTTTTTTTTTTGCAAGATTTGCTTCTCCCAAGTAAGTACTTATCTGTTGTCTTCATTTAGTATTTTTAAATGTCACTGTAAAACTGAGTTCTCAAAAGAATGCCATTTTAAAATTAATTTTGACAGCTGTATCCAACTCTTACAAATAAAATGTATGCATAATCAGCACAATTAACAGTTCACACATTTTTGATGTGTTAGCTAATTCTATCAATATTTTCCTTTGAAATAGTAGCTTTGAGACTATTAGCCATTCCCTGGGCGTTTTTCGGTAGTTTCTTTCTGTGCATGAGTGATAATCAAGAGTCCAAATAACAAGTGAGAAAATGCCCTAAAGCTTGCTCAGCTGGGGGGCTAGGGTTTGACAACATCTAGGTGATACAAGTGGAGGACCTGCTCCGCAGGCAGGTAATAACATTAAATAAAGCAAGATGTAAGTGCCTGTTAAAATCCATTTTTAGGGTACCAAAGCTTTCAAGAGATAAGGTAGAAGTTCATTTTAATGTTCATTTGAATTATTTCATGTTGAGTGTAATACAGACAAGTGTCTTTAACAAAGAGATGGGAAAAGGAAGAAAACTTTGGTGTTTGGAACTAAGTTTTATACTATCAATTTTAGGTTAAAAGGTCTAACAAGTACGTATCACCCATGTTCAACGTTTTGGTAGATTCTGTCAGCCCTGTCCCAACAGAAATGTCCTTTGCATCTCTTTGCAGGAATTTGAAGGCATTCCTTGATTTGTGAAACCGTATTTGATATGACCTTGCTGAGCAAAAGTGATGAGCACTGTAATTTGTCATACAAAGAAAAGTCTCTTTTCATCTCCTATTCATACAAACCTCTATTTAGGAATGTAGCTGAACAAATATTTAGCTTTAGGGATGTGATTAAGACCTACCGAAGCAAATGAAGCTTCTGGAGGTGCCAGTGCGGGGGGCAGGAATTCTTCTCACAATCTGTACTAAATTCCCTTTAAAATTTAAAACTTTTAAGCTTAGAACGACAAAGGCAGGATCGAGGTCATTTGCCTTCCCAAAGATCTAAAAGGTATCAATGTGTAGTAGGATTTCAGTATTTATTGCTGTAGCTGCAAATGTTTAATTTATGTTGAAAATACTAATACACAAATTTGACTCCGTAATTCCCATCTCTTCCTGTCTCCCACTGGGAAAACCACATTGACTTCAAACAAGCTCTGTGTGGGTACCGGTCTCTTTGCATGGAGTCCTAGAAAGGGTCAGGGCTACAGTCTTCATATGGTAGTAAAAAAATGAAGTTCAGTTTTATCCATGTGTGTGCATAAAAGCAGAAATATTTATATCTCAAGGTATGTCTTACTGCTTCGTAACTTACAACAAAGTGCCGCTCTGAGCTTTGCAGCCAGCACCTGCTGCTCGTGGGTGCTGGCTGCCGTCGTGTTAGGAATGTGTCGGCTGCGCAGAGAAACTGAGGGAACATGCAGTTTCTACAAGCAATATATAAATTTTTTGTTGGTTAGGCTGGTTGGAGTTTTTGACTTTTTTTTTTTTAAAGTAGATCTCCTTTAGTAGTACATACAAACGAGATTTTGGAAGACTGTGTGTGTGTGAAAGCATTGGGAGCCAGAGTGAAAGAAAACTGTTCTTCAGTCTGAATTACAATTCAGGCCTGGCAAAGACTTAGTTCTTTGGACCAGTTTCACTCTGGAGGGGCGGGAGGTTTTCAGGTGAATAGGAACTGATTCAATTAGTGCTTAAGTTAATGAGTGATGTCTTTTCACTGTCTGCTGTCTCCACTGGGGATTAGACTCAGTCTGCCAGGAAGGATACAGGGCTCATCTGAACCACTGAGGCCATAAGGACACAGCCAGGATATAGACAACTGGCATTTTCATTTTTCAGTTAGGGCAATTAGTTGCATTAGCTTAATCATGCCCAAGTAGCTTGGTTCTCGCAAGGAAATTTTCTGCTTTGGTACTAAAAAATGATCAAAGACTGTCACTAGAAATTTATTTTTGTTTGTTGTATGACTTCATTTGAGTATGCCAGTGGCTGCTGCAGCCAGTGAACCTAAATTAATGTCTGTTGGATATCTATTTAGCAGCAGGCTCCAGTTTTTTCAGCACTGTCTCCGTGTAACCTTTTAATCTAGTTCTTGTCTTTGGCTTTTCATATTTTATATATTTAACCCCTTGATGCAGATATTTTGCATTAAGTGGTTTAGAAATCCTGATTTACTGCCTCAAGGGATTAACTAGAATTCCAGTATTCTTGCTTTATCTACATTCATTTATACAGCCCATTTATTTCTAATAAATGTTGGCTAGATCATATTTCTCTGCAAACTTTAAACCCTGAAAATAAATTTATGCAGTGACATAATGAAAATAATAAAAACTGTCTCGCATATTGCTCTTATTCTTGCTTTAAATATCAGCTTCCAAAGGCACAGTGGGTTTGTATTCTCCAAGTAAACACCACCTTTGAGGTTCACGCTGCAAAGCTTTAATTTTTAGTTGACTTCTGAGGGGATTTAATCAAACTACAGGATATATGATTCAAACCAAAAAATGTAATTAAGAAAAATCTTTTTCTGTAGGCAAAGAGCAGCTTGTTTTCATTAATGTTATGAAGAATGTTGTTTTTCTTGGCTGAAAACTTAAACTCATGGGACAAAGGAAGATTTATGGGGTGATCCACAAAATCACACAGGTTTTGTGTTGCAATGCTGTTTTTGCAGTGACCACTGGAGTCCCTATAGCTGAAAGTTTATCAGTGTTTCTTTTTATAAATCTCTATTTTCAGAAAGGGCTTTTATTCAGAGATTAGCTTTGAGCTAAATATATGCACACAAAGTCTCAGTGTGTATGTAGTGTGGTAAGCATGTATATTTTAATGTAAACAATTTATAATACTTCAAGAGCTCTTACATTACAAGGAAAAATGAAACTGAAGTAAGAATGGCTATTTAGACCTCCCATTCATACACTGCCTGCGCCTCTTTTTCATTATGCTTTTTTTATACATATGGCCAACTCCAAAAGCCACTAGAAGAGAAGATCAGAGACGGGATGTCTCTTGCCCTAATCCTTCAAGGTGTTAACACCACTTGTGAGGTGCTTGGGCTGAAGATCTGTGCATTGTATAAAGTTTTCACTTTTGTGATCATAGAGTGGAGGAACAGAGCCCAAGATAAGTTTGGGTTATTGGGTGGCTGTTTGACTTACTTCTCCCTTCTAAGTTTTTACCTTTTAGATTTGAAGTTCAAATCCAGCTTTAACTTTGACACACATATTTTTAAACCAAATAATACATTTATTTAGTTAACTGTATCAAATGAAATACCTTTTGTATCTTTAAAAATCTCTCTTTAAGAAGATCAGTAGTTCACAAACAGTAATGAAAAAAGGATCTTAACAGAATGCTCTTTCATTCACCATGTCAGCAAGAGTGTCTGTTTGTTTAATATTGTAGTAAACAGAAAAGTTCATGGTTCAGTGCTTAAGCCTCTGAGCTGTCTCACCAACTGTTCCTGGCTGCCAGTATTTTACTTACTCAACAGGAAACTAATTTAATTAGTACAAAGAACAGGCCAGTACAGATGCCTGTATGAAATTCTTCCAGTTTTTAAAAGGCATGTGCTAAACTCCCCACATTAGATGGAAAAACAGAGATCATAAAATTCACACAATTGAATATCTGTTATCCTGTATTATCAAAGGTTGCTGTCTCAAATTACATAACTGTGGTCTTGCAACATCAAACTAGACAAAATATTTCAGTTGAAAGATGTAGAAGCTAATAGTAAATTTGAGCCAGGCTTATGTTTCATATTACAAATCTCTTCATTATATTTGTGACTAACTGGGAAGATGTACCATTAGATCTTAGCAACACTGTCTTTCTCCTAAAGCCTGCTTCAAGAACTTTATTAAAGTGGCAAATTCAAACAGTTGTTGGGAAATACAAAAATTAAGGTTTCAAATTCAATTTCTTCCACCTGTGGTTTACACATTCATCTACAGTCTTCATTTGCAGGGTCATATACTATTATTTCTTTGGGGCTGCAAATTGCTTTTTTACAGGATAATGGATTGTGAACACAGATGGATAGTTAATGTTTATTTTCATCTTCATCTTTCAGTGTTTGATCCAATGCATTATGGCTACAGCATCCATAGCCTGCACCAGATACAGAAACATTAATTTCCATGGAGGCTTTTCGTGATGTATTGTATCTTAGTTCCTTGCCAGCATTGGGAAGCCACATTCACAATACCTCCATGAGCTGAGATGGTGTGGAGGTGTCCATTTTACACACTAGGAGTTGAGGCACAGGTATTAAAATTGCAATTGTTAAAAATAAATCAGTTTTTCTTGCCTGATTTCTTAGAGCTCCTAGCATCTTTTAGTGCTTAATGTGTTCAGATTGGATTTCATTTTGCATTGACCCCAGTTGGAGAAGTGAATGCTCAGTGTATCAGCAGCCCAAGCCAGGAACTATCTTGGATTATACAGAAAATGAGAATTGCCAAGTGAATTTCTGTTAGAAAAAATATTAAATAAAATAGGTTAATGTAATTTCTCTAGCATAATGTAGGAGCTCTTGATAAAACTTTTCTAGCGTCATGTGGGAACTATGGCAGAAGTAGGACTCAGATGCAACTTTCTAGGCATTCAGCTACTGAAACTTTCTTTTTCTTGTCTCCTGCTCAACTTACTTGAGAACCTCCGATTTCCACAATAAAGGAGTCAAGGGTCTTATTTTCAATAAAACTCTTTGTCTTACAAGAGCAGCATGTAGTTTGAGCAGTGAATGTGGCAAGAGTCTCATGCGGGGCAAGCAAATGAACACATGTTAAAGTCTGCTACAGATGTAGCAGGTATTATTAGATGCAATATTGCACAAGCATTTTTAACTCCCTTCAAGAGTTGTAATTTCCCAAATTTTCAAAAACTGAAGAAGTGAAAGAAAGAAGTTTCGGTGTATGGAATCATACTGATGCCTTCTTTCACCTTCTTCGAGATGTGTTGTCAGTGGGATTCATACCTTTCAACCCACAGTGTGAGACCAGTAGGTAGCAGTAGGAGGTGATTATCCTCTGTGTCAGGCTGACACAAGAGAAAACACGGTGCACTGTGCAAACAAGCTTACCTGCTGTTTGTTGGACAGGAGATAATGTTGTGTGACCCAGGAATAATAGGTCCTCCTGCCGCTGCTGAAAAGACATGTAGCCTCCTGGCTGTACGCTCTTTGCCGTCTGCCCTCTGCCTCTTCATGTCTCCTGCCCCTTTTCCTGACAGTCACAACCCTATTCCCTAACCTGGTGCTTCAGCCTGTTTCCCCTCTCCTTGTCAAAAAGGAGTCAGCCATGGGATTACGCTCCACAGTGCCTGTCCTGATTACTGGATGTTTAACCTGAAAGGTATTTTTAATGTTGCTCTGGTGCTTAAGTGCCGCCCCCGCCCCCCCCCAGTCCCGTCCCGCCCCCCCCCAGTCCCCTCCTCGCTAAGAGACCGAAATGGTATTTGCAAGGATGGGAAGACGAGTCCATCCCTCTCCTTATCAAAGTTAAATGTTATGAAAGGCGTTTCTTTCACTTTCAACATGTTATCCTTCTGTCTGTTTTGTTTGCCTGCCTGTCCTGGTCAAAGATTGACTGACTGAGAACGTGGCAAATCCTGGCTTTCTCGTTTAACCACTGTTAATCACTTGACATTGCATTTAGAGCTAGTTTGCACAAGATACGTGAAAAGCAAAGAGCCTCACTTGCATGCTGGTTTAACTGCCGGGAACATTTTCCCCTCCCATCTGCTGCGTTCATTATTATTTAAAAGCAAATCAGGAGGCAGAATTGGATTAGCAGAGTGGGTGGCACCAGTGGAAAACAAGCTCTGTGTTGGCAGTCACCCTGCCAAGTTCATGTGAAATTGCCCATTTTAGCTGGCAGCTTCAGCTTAGCTTGGTGTGATGACATATGGGCCTGGAGGGTAAGAATCTATTTCCATATTATAGCAGCTTCTGCTGTGAAACCTCATAGTTTGTAGCTGTGTGGCTGCCTGGCTTCAGCTGCAGACTGCCCTCCTGGTCTGCTTCGCCATGCTGGGCTTCTTGGCTGTCAGCTCTGCTTTTTCCTGAGGTCCCCTTGGCAGCTCTACCTATGTGTCAATACCCGGGTTGCCCACGGCTACTCCTTTGGTCCCAAGCCATAAGCATATTGAATGTCAAAAAGCAAAATAGGGAAGCTCATAACCCCTTCATCTGTGGGGCCCCCAGAATCAAAGGACAGAAATCGAGCCCTTTCTTTGACTCTTAAGGGTCAGTAGTTTCTCAAAACTGCTGGGGTATGTATTTTATGTTTGAAAAATAAATAACGTAGCATGTATGTTATACGCCAACTCTAAACTCAGTCACCTCATAAATAGGTGTTTACAAATGAAAAATTAACTTCAAATTAATAAAAATCCCATTTCAAATATTGGTGTCTGAAGTTTTCCAGGATATGATTTCAGCAACCAGTGTTGTCTATTGTACTTCTACATAAAGGAAGTTTTGGTGCCTTGCATTGAAATCCCTGTGACAGGGGTACCACCAACTTAGTAGATTCTGTAAAATAAGCTCAAAGATATTTCAAAAACCAGACTGCCCCTAAGTCCCTCAGCTGTGATTAGTGAGTTAACAGTAACATTTCTTATTTCAGAAATCTCTTTTTCATCCTCCACTTACTATATAAGGAAAATAATTAAAATAACTCTATGCAAAGCCCTTTCAAAGCACAAGGATGTATCTCTCTGAGTTTACAGTACTGTTTTGTTGGTTATTACTTGTAGGGATAAAAATGTTCTGAGGAGAGAGAGTTGCAGGCTGTTGACATGCCTTTAAACTATTTATTATAATTGCCACAATTTCCAGTGCCTTTTTTGATCACTTTTTTTTTTTCTCCCCCTACTTTGGGCACACTTTACTGCTAGACCTTACTTTAGAAACCTTTGTTTTGGGAATGGTGAAGGGGGGCAGAGAAACCTCAGCAGTCGGAGTATATGATCCACTTCCATGCAATGTGAAAAATGGAAGAGTTTATTCCTATTAATCTTTGTTACCACAGCCTGTGCATGGTAGCCACCCTGGTCTAATGTCGTTTGACACAAAGGTGGACAAAACATGATGCCTGATGCCATTAAAAAACAGCAGGCACTTGTAATGGGCAGGTCAGGTGCACCTCAGAAGGTGGGAGCTGGTGCGCGGGTCTGCCTCCCCACCTGTGCCCCTACCTCTGCTCACACTGCCAGGGGGGCTTCTTATGCATGACATGACTGTTGTCATCTCCCTGCTGTTAGTTCAGCGATGATGGGTGGAGAGAAGCATTGGAAAATGGGCAAGCATGTCCCAATCAATGATCAAAATCTAACACTCTTGAACATGCCTGTATTTATCGCCAAATGGCTGCAAAATTGGAACGTAATGTATCAGTAAGGCGGTTAGATGGTATCACTGTTAATATATCAAACCAAAGCCCTACGTTTCGGAAGGATTTCATTCTGTAACGAACTCAATTTATGAAGTCCCTGCTGGGGGTGAGAGACATGATCAGTTCTCAGGCTTCAGTGGCAACGTCTTTGTCACTGCCTGTGCCGAGGCCTGAACGTGTCACTGGGGCAGAAGGAGCAGCTTTATTCTTCATTCATTCCTTGTGAGCGAGCTAGTTACTCGTTTCTTCATGTTAACCATCCTTCATATCTAAATTATATTTCGTTTCTGGATAAAATTAAAAGGTGCTGTTGTTTTTTGGAAAGGACTGATAATATAATAGGCATTGTTTATATTCAGAAGCCTGTGTTTTAAAGTGAAAAGGGCTGATGATATACAGAAAGTCGCACTATCTGTTCGTAGAGAGCAGCGTGTTCTCCTGGTGCATCTATTTCACCTTCTTTTGCTAATTAGACCCAGAGCATGTCTGTTATAGAAATGCTGGGTATCATTCTGTATTGGTTATTATCTGCCCATCTGTTCTGCTCTTCTTCTCTCCTTTCCTGTAACAGTTTTCAGCCTCATCTTTGATACTTTTCATAGAGACGAGCTACACTTTACGTGGCTCACAAAACGAATACAAGCTAATCAAGTGGACTGAACTTGACTTGCTAAGAACAAATTGAGGACTTACTGTAGTGCAGTGCTGTTCAGCAATGTTAGAGAGGTTTCAATTTGAGAAAAAGCCATCGTAAATGAATTTATGTGCCCACCCAGATTTATTTTAATTAAAATCATCTGTGAGTCTTGGCTGTTGCTTTGACTACTAAGTACTTACAAATAAGCTTAATAGCCATGTTTGTTTTTTCCGCAGCTGTAAAAATACATATTCTGCTACGTGATTGGGTTTTTATCTGATTTATTTAAATAGAGTTAGGTAAAGATGCAGTTTATAGGGAAGGTTAAAGGGTCAAAATCCTATTTCATTAACTTATACACACTTGGGAAGCAGCCAAGGTAAAAGAATGCAGTGAAAGTAAGCTTCAAATAATATGAAATCTTTGAAAAGAACTAACCGCTTTGGTGAAAGGCTTTCCTGTTCTTAACCTTGTGTCATTTAAACTATTTAAATGAGCTATGCAAAACCTTACATTTATAATGGAGCTTCAAAAAAAAGATTAAGTGTTTCTTGCAGTTACAAGAAAACTGATGCTTATGGCACTGAAAGAAATGCCTTTAGTACTCCATCCTACCATGATCCCTGTCTTTGCATACCACAAAATGCATGCTATGTTGCACCTGATTTGACATCTGCTATTACTGCCACATGTATGAAGGCTCTCAAGTGCTTGAGACTGCTTTTTAAGAATATTTAAGTCTTTCAAAAACCAATTAGAAGGAGGATAGCCTCTGTAATATCTGAAGGAGGCCTGATTTTCAAAGGATGTAGATGCTGCATGGTTTCTGAAAGTTGTGTCTATGAGAAGTACTTCATGCTGGATTTCCTGAACCGTGTGTTATATTTGAACATCTTCATCACACATGTGGAAAAGGTTCTTAGCACAGCCAGACTGAGAACTCTGAGAAGTAAATCACTGAGCTCCTTTGTGATCTCTTTACATACTAGATAGGATATCCTCATTGCTGTGGTGATGCTCTGTAGAGGTGCTAATTCTTGGAACATTTTTTCCATTTAATGCCACAGAGACCACACTGGGGAAATATTTCTCTTTCGGTGCTCCATATGGTTTTGTATGTAAGAATGGAACTGGCAGGGAAAGAAGCTTCTGGCCTGAAGCTGCCAGTAACTATTTCTAATGTCATAGATTTTCAGCAAGAATGCCAAGTGGGAGCTGTGTAGGTGAAAGGACTGCATAGCAGCATTCAGTAAGTTCCAGCAGATCCTGTAGGGAATGAGCATGGAGGCAAGCAATGTCTGATAAGGACACCATTGCATTTCCCAAACTGGGATTTTTTTCCTCCTCTGCCTCATTCTAGTCTTAGTAACTGTTGGGTTGGGAAACAATTCAGGCTTGAAAGGGTCAGCTGCAAAGACTTCCTGATCTCTCTGTCAGTATCATTTTATGGTATTCATGGTGTGGGTGGACATATAGTCTAAGAACTTTGGACATAATGGTATTTGGAAATATATTTGAGAATTCAAATACATCTATTACTTAAACTTGCCATTAATTTAATATACTATAATTGTGGGAAAGATCTTTCTGATTCAGTATGTAAGGTCTGCTTTCAGTTTAATTTTATGTGTGCTTAAGGGTTGCATTGCTGTCCTAAAACATGTGTTTTAATTGACATGACCACTTTGGCATGATGCTCAGTCTCTGAAAAGCCACAGCAGCAAATAAAATGTATAACCAGATGGTGCTTAGCTAGAAGGATCTTTGCGATCTAGAATGCAACTGCAATGTCTGTTCTGTCAAGCTAAACCAAAGGTGACTCCACATTGCAGATTAGTTAAGAATTCCTGGCTGGTTTCAAAAGCACTTTGTAGGAAAACACTAAGAAAAATAAAAATACAGGTGAGAAGTAGATTTTTTTTTCTAGTTTACCTATCCCTCTTTCTTTTTCCTTCTCCATCTGACTATTTGTTCTCTCATCTCCAAACAGCTACCAAACATAATTCCAAGCTGCCTGTAGGTACTTTCTGGCTACTACAATGATTTTGGTAGTGATAAACATTCACACTTCATGTTTTTTTAACGTTTAGTATTTATCTGTGGGGACTAAGATGGTTCATAGTGTTGTGATCCCTTGCAGATGTATATTTACATTCCAAGGTATTTTGTTTCTGTAAACCAAAGAGCAAAATGTTCCACATCCATCTCAAGACTAGCCCGTGGCTACTTTGCACTGATTACACTGGAAGCATTAGATTTGTTCCAAGAGCACTTATCTTTCAAGAAGTAACTTGGCTAATACTAACCATCACATGTATAAAAAATGCCCTATTTTTAAGTACCTGTGGATACTTTAATCTTTACATGAGGCAGTGCTTAATTTTTGGGAGGAGGTGAATGCTAATGAGACATCTGGCAGGCATTTAGTCTACCATATGTAATTTTCTCCAGCAGACTTTGCTTTGGGGATCAAAGCCATGACAGAGAAAACCAGGAATAACTTTCCAAATAAGTTCTCTGAAGTTATTTACTTGTTGTTAGATGAGGGGAGAGGAGGGAGATGGTCAGGCACATCATCTCATTTGGCTTTTGAGTTGGTCAGCTGTTGTGCTTCAGACAGAAGAAATATGCGTAGGTTTGAGTTGTAAATAGCACTGTTAAATAACGGCAACCATCAGTTCTGAGACTGGCAGTCAGGAAGTTTCGTTCGTGGTATTTGGATTAGGGCATATTAGGTCTGCTGTCCCTGAACTCAGGAGGGGCCGTATTCTTCATTCAAAGCTAGATAAGCTAGATACTGACCTATAAAGAATTAGATGCTTTTCTATCCCTTCTGAAGTCTCTGAACTCTGGTTAAATATGACTTGAAGTTTCACAAACTGTTAAACATTTCCTTGATATGTTAGCAGGCCAACATATTTTTATTGCTAGAAGGATGAAAACCAACCAAAAAAATTCAAGGAGCTTTCAGAGGCATGGACTGTCAGCCATCTCTTGTTTTCCGCTCCCTTGAAACATGTACAGGAGATTATCCTTATTAGGCAATCTTATGGGTATTCCCAGATCTTTTGAGTATGGTTTTTTTTCCCTTTTAATTAGTAGGTTATTATGTGACAACTTGTGTCTGCTCCCCTAAGTGGCCAGCTAAGGCAGATTTGACAGTGTTTCTCGGTACCTGAAAATAATTAGCCATTTGTGAGCTGGGAGGTGGCTTCAGGCTTTAGAAGGCAAAGCTTTGTTATTAGTGCGCTGGGGAACTGCTGTTGATGAAAAATAAGGATGTTATTCCATGATTTTGTCTATGCAGGCAAAAACAGCATGATAAATTTCTGCCTAGCTCTATCCAGGTGATTCCTTCTTGCTCTCTCACCTCCAATCCCATTAGTTGTGATAATGCAACTATTTATAAGTTTGATATCAACTGGATCACTGAGATCTACATTAAAAATAACCCTGCTTCTGATACTTTAGTGATCCAGTGTGCAGGGAGTCCCATGGACAGTTTTACCAAGACATGACAGGGGCACAAGTTGCAGGGCAGGAATAAGGAGTGAGGTTTGCAAGCAATGGGAATTCCTTAAGCTGGCTCTGCCACAAAGCTGAGAAGCGGTGGAGGGGAACCACAGCCCAGCTCACTTGCACCCAGTTGCTTGTAGTTGAATCTCCAGAGAGTGCAATGAGGAAATCTCTCACCAGCTCTTCCTGGTGCTCCTTTTGTCTAGAAGGGGTTCAAACCAGTAACAAACCTGTTAACCAGAGCATTAATGGCTATATATTGTCTTCAAACAGGTGTTCCCTTTTCTGAGTTCTGTACTATGCAATCATAACTGTTAGGCTCTTTTTTTTTTTTTCCTCCTTTCAGATGTTTTAATTAAGCTATCTATAAATTTTGTTCAGGCATAGCATTTACTTACCTGTTTCAGAGTACAGAGCTGGTGCTACAGCTGAGATAAGGATCCCATTGTGTCAAACACTAGCAAAAATTGTAGGCTTAGGTTCCGTCATTGTAGATCCAGTGAGACAGCATTTCTCCAGTTCGCAGCCAGTTCCTCTTTGGCAGGCATTTTTTGCAAGTTATCAGGTTGGGAAACAGCAATTTAGACACATCATATTAATTAGGAAAAAAAAAAAAAAGGAGAAAGAAGGAGGAGGGCTTGTTTGGGTTTCTTGCATTTGGAATCTAGAAATCTTTGAGTTACATCCTTCCATTTTTCTATTGATATAATCACAAGTGAAAATTTATGTCTTATATAGGAATTCAGTTTCACAGGAGGCAAATCTTAGGCTTAACAGCCATTAAAAGTATAAATAACATACTGAATCCTGAAGCCTTTGGAAAAGGGAAAACAAACAGAAGGGTGTAAGAAGTAAGGATTTTGCTGTTTGTCAGGTTTGAGAAGGATGTTCTGGCAAACAAGTAGCACTAATACTTTTTCTGTTCTTGATGTGTACCAAAATCCTGAGCTTGCTTTTTTGTTTCTAATAAGGTTTCCATGGCTTTGCTTGCAAACCATATTGAGCTCAATAGCACTGCTATTTTTGTAGTATCTTCGTCTGAAGTATTGGTTTTCCCAGAGCTCACTTAGAGAGGGCTGTGCTTTATTCTCAAAAACTAGAAGACACGTAGTAGATGCAGTCCTGGCCATTTTTCATGTGAAGCCTTATTCAAATGGTAATTGTAAAAGGCTTTGTGGACTTTGTTCTCAACTCAAAGAAAAAACTTCAGCTGTGGGCAGCTAGGGTAGGAAGGAACTTTTGCTGAAAGACTGAGAGAAAACTAATTTGGAAGTTACCACAGCCACTCAAAAGTTAAAGGTATACTTATAAATCAGCTCTGAAACCAATCGTGTTGTATCACTGGTGGTGAATATTATGAATGAAATATATTACAGTGAGGATCAGGACTTGTATTCCTTTTTTTCCTAACAAGACACACTATGAAGGAATTCATTATAATATTTTGAAGAGACCAGTGTGCAAAGTATGCACAGTTGGTTTGCAATTATTGATATGCATATATGCTACTTAGCAACTGGTGTATCATTTAAGGGTAAGTCTTGGCTCTTCAAAATCACCCCCCACACACTGGGCTGTTGGATGCATGAAGTCCTAGGTGATGCAGGATTTTCATTTTGCACTCTTATTGTATAGAACGGTATAATTTTTAAAACACACAGTCCAAGTAAGGATTCCAACAACTTCCGAAGTTTGCAGCTGTTCTACTATTGCATTTTTGTTAAATTTAACTGTATTTATGTAATTTGAACTATTGGTGGCTCCAGCTAAAATTGGGCACTCCTTTTGGGAGACAGGGTAAACCCAGAGGCTGGAATATAAAACAGAGCCCCTGTTACAAAACAGAGGTTACGGGGGGATAAAGTGACTTGCTTCCAGGCACATTCATTAGCAAAGCCAAAATCTTGATTTCTGCTTTCCAGCCCCATATTCACTGTGCCACGGACCTCTCACCTTTAAAAGGTTATGTCACTTGCTTCATGTATGTGTACTCACAAAATCATTTAGTTTGTAATTGTTACTATTCTAACTTTTTATTTTCTAACTAGTTTACAGTTGTTGTCTAGCACTCACTTCTTTTTAGGGTCACCCTGTTGCACCCACCTTGAAACTTTAGTCACCACCCATGGGCAAATCCCTTTATTTGGAGTTGTGGTGCTCTGCTCAGAGGCAAAGCCCATCTGTGAAAAATTCTTTGTGGGAAGAGGAATTCTTAAAACAGGAATGTGTCCATATGCAATCTGTATTATGATTCATATTTTATAACTGTGGAGAATAATATACAGCAATTTTCATCACTGAAGATAGGGTCTAGGAAATCCAGTGTGTATAAGAATACCAACGCAGTAACTGAGACACAGGGGAAGAGAGCAGGGAAAAAATAATCACTAACTTATTTGTCAAATGTGGTTTACTTTTAATGACTGATAGTCATATTATAGTCATATTACTATAAAGTGTAAGTATCCTGTGCGGTGCTGTGTCTGTGAAAGAATAACAGCCAACCGCTGCCAAGACAATCCAGAGGTGTCATTTAAACATTAAATGAGATTAAGTCTTACTAAAGAAATCTAAAGTGAATTGGAAAAGATGTGGGCTGTGTGAGAGGAGCAAGGTGACCATGTTCTGTCTTTAAGTTATGCCCCATCCTAGGAAAAAGACTGGAGTTGCATTCATAGTGTCCTTGGCAAAGGAGGTTGCATGTGATGTTTTGGCCACGCAGGTAAATTGCGAGTGTTTTGCTAAGGCTTCTTTAATTCTTTAGTTACAGCAGTGCAGGATCCCGAGTTGACACTATAAACTGACCATGTCAACAGGGGCTTTGACACAAGCTGAAATTAGGTTGTAATAATTCAGTTTCATTCAACCCTGAAGGTTGCTTTGTAGACAAATCGCATCACAGGGAGGAAGATACTTTGTTTCAGTGCTATTTTAGAGGTGATGCAAATCCACTGTTTTCCTGTGTGCTACAAGATCCTTGAGTTCAGGAATCACATACCAGCCTACAGCAGAAAATACTTTCTTCAAACCCTTCTCAGTTTGTAAAAAAAATCATAGTTTTTCGAGTGTCAATTATTTTTTTTCCAAATAAATTTTTAATGACAGCCTTAAGTCTTGCCTCTCCTGTGTATTTTGGGGCATGGATAACTAGGTAAATCTAAAGCCCAGCAGAAAGCAGTTTTAGTAATCTCATATTTAGCCTTAGTGAACAGTATTCCTCGGGAAACCACGAACAAGGTATAGTCCATCGAAGAAAAGCCTTCAACAAAGCTGGGCTGTGTACTGAAATGTTGAACTAACACCTCTGAAGATACACAGGCAACTTTATAGGTAACAGTCTACAGAGCCTTGTCCATGGGGTAATTCAGAGCTTGAGCTAACAATATTGCAGATCATTTATTTTTCATATATTAGAACATTTGCTTATCTTTTAAATTTCACAGAACTAAAACTTCCCTGCAAAAGACAGCACTCTATACAGTGTGACAATTGCATATTTTAAAGCACATGTTTATAGAAATGTCTTTATGTACACATGTATCCATACACATTGACTCACGTACGCATGGTATGTTTGCATTTCCACACATATATTATAAATGTTATAAAATAAGTTATATTTTATAAAATATAAAGTTTTATTTTATAAAAGTTACAAAATAAGACATGTATGCATGTATATATGTGTGTATATATTTGACGGGGGAAAAGAATTTACGGGAGGCTGGCCAGATTTAATTTGTCTGCTTGTATTTAGCAATAAGGGCTTATATACTCAGTTTGCTCAAAAGAGTGAAGAAGTACTCCTTGCCTATGCCTCAAATCAGAAATGCATGAAGTGCAGCTGCAGAGATAATACATTCTCCCCAAAGGCTTTGGCTGAGCAAATTAGGTGTCAATGGGGTGCCTGCGCAGGCAGTACTCTCTCTAATTAGTCTCTTGAGCCTAGTTGGTGGCAGGTATAAGATGATCTAATCAATTGGTCTGTGTCTGATGGTACGTGTAAAAATCCTAGCAGGCAGAGCTGTCTCCCACAGGTCACTCACCTGCACAGTGGGAACGCTCATTTTCATTTTTCATCTCTTCCATCACATGATGCTGACAGTTGGTTTTAAGAAAATTGAATCCAAAAAATATCTAGTTCATAGGGCATGTAGGTCAAAATAAAGTTGCATTATGGGTATTGGTGATCCAATTAATTAATATTTATAGCAACGAATTGCATGTAGATATTATCTAAGTGCAAATAGTATTGATAATGTTTGGCTGGCTTTTTAAAATGACTTCTCTAACAAAAGTAGGAATAAAAGGTGTGGAGAAAATCACCTGTTAATAGTGTACTTTTTTTAGAGAGGACGAACAGTATCTGTGGTGTGTGCAGATGTGGTGGAAGGAGAAGCAGAAAGATTATATTGTTGATGATCTTAAATACCCCCATATTTCAGATCATAGAGAATACAGTATCTCCAGTTGTCAGCTCACAGTTTTATTTTAAACCTGGCATTGTAGAATGATAATAATGCTAAATCAGCTGCCACATAAATAGACCTGCACTCTGAGAGTGCTTTGCGTGCTAAGGACTCTGTGGGAGCACAGCTCCGCCTTATGTGATAATTTATACAAAAATTGAAAGCACCTAGAGAAGGATGCTGATGCTGCCGAAAGAAGCATGGATTGAATTGGTGATTTGCATTTTTACAGGAAAGGACATTCTGTTACTAATTAAAATAAAGAAAATATTTGGGATTTAGTCACCCTCCTCTGCCTCATCTCTTGAGAGCATGATTAATGTTTAAATTACAAGCTTTAGTATCCCTTCCTAGAACCATTGTTACATCAACAGCTACTGCATTCTGAAGTTGGCATCTGCCATTTTTAAGGTGGGTTAATACCTTATTTTATCCCATTCGGGATCTCAGATAAACAGGATGTATGCAGCAGATGATTTCTTTAGATAACAAACATACAATTGAGATCCTTGATTTAGGTCGCTTGATATTTTAAGCACATCATTAACTAGATTTTAATCTTCTATTAGGTTTAGTAGAGATGTCATGAAAGGAAAAAGTACCTGGACCTGTGGTGAAAAAATACAAGTTCATTTTTAAGGCAGTCTGTTACATTTCATTTGTTGATGTTGTTGTTGTTTTTTTAAAGGAGATCTGAAAGAACCCTATTTTGTTCTTGGGAAATCACAAGTTGTAAATATTCCATTTAACAAACTACGCTTTTATAAGCAAAGCTGTGACCAGAGGCCATAAACACAATCTGTCAAGTCACCAGGCAAAACTTTGATTTGTATGATCAGGAAAATGTATTAAATTCTAAGCAAGGATATTTCTAAAATATATCTTAAAAAATGCAAACATGGAATACTAAACCATCTGGGAACTGAACGGCAGCACTCTGTGGAAGGCCGTGCCTTGAGTCTTGGTTGCATGAACAAGAGCCCCACTGAAGACACAATGCTTTTTTAATAAAAAGATTGGTTCACACCAAGCTAAAATTTCGGGTTTGATTTATGTGGATTTTCAGCAGTGAACAGATACTCCTCTTCCTCCAGTTTAGGGGAGCTCTCTATTTGATGTGAGTCTCATCTTAAACAAGAACGAAGAGTAGGAGGTCTCCTGTCTCACAGCACAGCGATTACAGCGCTCCTTGGAGAAGCGGCATCTCTGTGTTCAGTTTCTTCCTCTGCCTTAGGATAGACAGCCCCCTGTTCCCCCTTGCCCAGCAGGAGGCTGGCACTCCACAAGGGCACGCGCAGGCCAAGGGAAGGGATTTCACCTGTTGGCTCCACTTTGAGTTGACAATAAACGTTCAGTGAATCAGGGATTCAGATGCAAACGCTACATATTCCCAGCGTATATATTTCTATCCACAAGGCTTGTTTGCTGTGTCAAAGACCATGTCAGCATTTTATGCGCAGTGGAATTGTCTCGGCAGCCAAAACTGAGGGTTCGGCCTCAGAACAACCTGGCCATTAGGGTGCTGGTGCAAGCAGTGGGTCTGTCGTGCAGGCCAGTTTCCCAAACTGGGCGGGTGGTATATTTCAACACATCTTCAGAGAGACTGTGGCCACCAGCTATTCCCTGGTTCCAGTGGCACTATGTCTTCTAGCTTTCCCCAGCCAGAATCACTGGGGGAATGTGGCATCAAATGATGGGGGTTTTTTTTTTTTCCAGGGAGTTTACTGTTTGATCTAGTCTAAATCTTGAGCCAGTGCAGAAGGTGGAAGGTGGCGCTGCACACTGTACAGTTACACAGGCACTCGGCTTCACAGGAAACCAGTTACCATTGCAGCACCGGCATAGCCAGGGCCCAGCAAAGCTGGAGCTGGTGGAGTTGTGATCATAAAACTGTTGGCTGCCTTATACTGCACCAGAGTGTGAAAACAAATGGGGTTCAGCAAAAAAACTTTGCAGTCTCCCATGCACATTTATGTAACCTCTGCCACCCTTTCTTAGTTCTCTGTGTTCTGCCCTTGGTGAGCATTGGTGCTGGCAGTGGTTTCCAGTATGCAAAGGGTTTTTTTCCCGTGTTAAATGGTAGCAGCTGTCAGTTTGTTCATTTCTAAGGATGCTTTTAATGTTCTAGGGATTGATTCTGGAAGTGCTAGGTTTCTAAAAAAGGTGTTCCCCCATTTCACAGGCTCAGCCTCTGCCCTGGAGAACGTCACCAGCTTTGCCTACAGAGCAAAACTTGAAGCCAGAAAATGTAGTATTGTCACTAGGAAATTGTAGCACAACCCTGGGAGAAGCGTGATGCCCACCTCCTTTAGAAATTGTCTTCAGGTCCACTGATATAAAGGAAAAGTACCATGTAATTAATGTAATTGCAGTTATTCTCAAACCTGAGCAATTTGGTAACTTCTGGAAAAGCCTCTGTCCAGAGGCTTTTCTATCCAGATCATTTTGCCTGTCCTAGATATCCCTGCTGTTTATGCCAGTCTCTGGAACTCCAGCAGTTTGGGCTTAGCCTGAAATCAGGCCAGCTCTTCTGGATCTGGGCAGATGTGGCTTCCAAGCCACCAGCCCACCTTCCACAGCTGTAGTGTGGGTGGCAGTGGGGGCAAACGCAAGCTCAACATTGGAAGGAACTTTGAGAGTTTAGTTGCTTTGTAACTCCAAAAAGATAATCCCTAAAATGTGCTTTTGAAGGAAGGGAAATGTGGAATTTGGGAATATTGTCAACAGTGCTTCACCACTGAGCAGTTGTGAATCTCTGCATGTTCCAAGCACTGCTTTTATTTTTAAGCTTATGAAGGGTAAACTAAATGGATCAACTCTAATGTATTCCTTTAAACAAGATTTATTGGCGCATCAGCCAAGCTCCTAGACCTGGGGAAAGTGGGGCTTTGATGTTGAATAGACAGTCCACCCAAACTCCAGAGGCATTTAGGAAACAACCCAAGCTGGACTCAGGAGGTGGTAGACCAAGCTCCAGGAGGGCCCAAGATGCTGCCACACATCATTAAGAACTGACTTTCTTTAATCCGGTGCAGGTATTCTGGCTCTTAAAGGGCAGAAGAAGAGCTCTCAAAAACCATGGCAGGAACCCTGGAAATTAGGAAAGTTAGATGTTGTGTAGATATTAGGCTGTTTTGATCAAATCCACAATTAAAATGTTACGCTTGAAACTCCGGTTCAGAACTGATGCTTTGGTTTTCTTCTACTTTTTAAATGAGAGCTAGGCTAGATTCACTGGCACCTGCATCCAGTTTGATTTAAATAGTTTTAGGACATGCTAATACAAACCAGTTCCATGCTCAATGAGTATTTCAGCATTCCTGAGTGCTAAAATTCCTCCATATCTGACTGTCTTCCTGCAACTACATTTTACAAAGGTAGCAGGTCTGTAGTTACAATCCTTGGTCTTGAGAAACCTTGGAAATTAAATACATTTTGTACTTGAGAGAACTACAGAATTTCTCAGAAAGTCTTTATTACTTGGCATAGAATTCTACTTGGACATTTATTAAGAGTTAAACATGTTAATTATAAAATCTTTCCAATGGCTGCAGTCCATCCAGCCTTCACTTAGCCTTCATCTGGCTCTTCTTGCAGTTGTTGGATGCTTTGGTTTGAAGTTACACTTCCCACATTCTCAGCCTGCCTCCTGTTCTGTGTAAATCTCAAAAACATCATGGTACGTACCTTCTTGCAAGTCCAGTCACTGCTTTGAGCCTCCACAAACAGGAATCGCAGCAGGGTGAAAGACAACATAAGCACAGCTATTGATAGTGATTATTTTTGGCATATGAAAGGAGAGGGTTTAGTTATCAGCCTGTTAACAGAAACACACTGAAATAAAGGTGAGTATGTTTAAATGCAGGACACCAAGTAGCTCCATAACCTGATTGCGTTTGCAGAAATGTTCGTGATTTGCCGCAAGGTACCTCAAGTAACTCTTGGGAAGCAAACCTGAGGAGACCTTTTCATAAACCAGTTGCAGGCATTGCTGTGAAGGTGATCACTAGGGACTCCATGACAAAGGGGGCAAAAAGAGCTTGTAAACTCCTGAAGCTGTGCCAGCATTTAGTAAGCTTCCTTTGCATTCATGGGGTGTGATCACCTTTAGAAGAGCCAAGCGTATATTTATGGCTGCCTATAATTTCCATGGAGAATGTGAGTGCTGATGGCACCTCTGAAGATTAGCACTTGGGGCAGAGCTACATGAATATGGATAAATATATCTCACTTAAGCAACGACCCTGAAAACATTGGTGGTTTAAGTTCATTTTCTTGAGGTACCAGCTCTAAAAGTGCTTTGAAAGCTGTCCTTTGCTCTGAGCTGGTGTCTTCATAACCGGCTTTGGACTAACCTATGTTTTACCAAGCAAAATATAATCTTAAAACACAGTTTGTGAGCCTTATTATAATTTATATTGTTTTCTTACAGGATTAAATTTACCAGTTTGGAGGAGGGAAACAAAAACCTAATGTGGAGGCCGACACCAGGAAGGAACCACAGCCTGTTTCCTTTCTTTCTTTATGGTGGATTTCATTCAAAAGAAAATTGAAGCTGGCAAGACCCTGTTTTTCCCCTGCAATTTGTTTAAAACCTTGCACGCATTTGGATACCTTGTGATTTCAGACAACTATGTGAAGATTAAGCTTTTGCTTACTGATACATGGCATGTACTCTTTCAGTCTTTTGTGTTTGATTTTGTTTGATTTTCCACTGCAGCGCTGCATCTTTGTAAGGATTTTTATGCTTTCACCAGCGATGTCTTAAATACATTAAGACAACACATTTGGTGTTCCCACTTCTTCAGTAAAGACTGTAAAAAAAAGCCAACAGCATAAAGGACACTGTGCATTTTCTTTGAGAGTTGTGCATATTTTGCAACCAATGGGAAGACTATTTCTGCCAGAGCAAGCCCGACTTGTCTGATCGGCTGACAATTACAGCACCTTGCCACTGTTCCTGAAGTGTTGTTGGGTTATTTCTTTTTTCATTATCTCCACAGACCATTCATATCCATTTTAAAAACATGGCAATAATTGCATGTTTACTTCAGTACTCTGAATTTGGTTACCCTGCTTAGGCTATGTAGCATGCCAGTTTTCAAAATAGGCCTGTGAGAAAGACAAAGCAAAAATGATGAGATGTACGCAGCTGACAGATATACAATTAATTCTTTATAGTTTTATTCCCTTCAAGAATATATCTTTCTTTTATGGGTCTTGGCTAACATCTCTATGTTTTTCCTCACACTATTTACCTTTTGGAATGATTTTTTGAAAACAGAGATGATGAAACTGTTCCATTTAATTCAAGGCAGATACTAAGGTATAGAAAAAGTTCTGTTGAACAAGCCATTAAATCTAGCTGTGTTACTTTGC
Source organism: Falco peregrinus (assembly GCF_023634155.1). Taxonomy (NCBI): domain Eukaryota; kingdom Metazoa; phylum Chordata; class Aves; order Falconiformes; family Falconidae; genus Falco; species Falco peregrinus. The sequence continues at coordinate 39,741,786 of NC_073725.1, read as the reverse complement.
CACATACAAGGCAAAGTGGAGAATTTTCCTTATCCCAAACTGTTTGCTGTTCCACACCAAAGCACCTTTTGAGTTATTTTCCATAGGTATTCTGAGCTAATTGGAAGGCACTACCAGATACTGTGTCTTTAGATAGCTTTTTTCTGAATGAATCATTCAGATGCAAACTTTGCAAGAAATTAAAACTGTGTGATTTTAGAAAAGGAAGCCCCAGCTACATTTTGGTTGGGGAGAACGTTGTGTTCAGGGGTGTGATAAAACTGCCCTGACCATATACAATGCTTTGCATTCAGAGAGGGCAGGTTATGGTGCAAAACCCACTGTTGAGTTATAGTCCTGCTCGGACAGAAACGCTTGCTAGGCAATATTACTCTACTCATAAATTTGACATCCTTTGCTTGATGGATGCATTGAATTACATTTTTAAGAAGTGTCGTAACACTTTGGTTAGCTTTCAGTGTTTAAAAGGAGGGGAAAAGGATTTGTGCTACTGCCATCTTATTAAACTCCAGCAGTGTTTAATAAGAAAAAAAGCACCCAATAAGGCAAGTCCTTGAATGCGCAAGTAGCTACGAAAGGCCTCTTAATGAACTGGGATACAAGTCTACACTTTCAAAGAGCTGAACCATGGAAATATTCTCAATATTTGCACAGCCATTAAAAGACAATTTTCCCCAGTGACATGCCTGTTTCAGGATCTGGTAAAAGCCATCTGAAAGCCACTTTCAGTCACAATCCTATTTAGAACTTATTGCAGTTTTTCTCCTGTGTTTATGAGGGGGAAAAAGTGACCACTGAACTTTTGAATTTATCACACACTGAAACTGCCTTAGACGTGGTTTGTTTGGGTTTCATGTTTCTTTTTTTTGTAAGAGAAAAGTCTTTTATACATTATCTTTGCTACTTAAATCGTGTGCAGTTTGATGACTAAAATTAGCTATTTTTAGAAAAAAAAACTTGCTGCAAAAATCTGAAGAATTTTTGAAAATGTAACAAAGATTTCAATTAGGAATACAAGGGTAGTTTCATAGACGCTTCTGCTTGGCAGCTTAAATTGGGAGGTAAGCAATTACGCTGCTCAGCTAAACACCGGAAGGTTTAATATAGAGAGTAATTCCCCAACTGTTCCCACAAGCCTAGCACATTACTATCCATAGTGACTCATGTACAGTGTTTGCTTACGGTACGTCTGTGTGTGTGTGTATGTGTGCGTACACACACATGCGCATGAGAGTATCTTCTCTGCCCCATTCTCACTTTTAAGCAACAACTGAAATAAAGTTGGCCCAAAAATCTGCCAAATCAGTTGCCTGAAGGGAAGTGCATACATATCTATGTTCCTAAACAGTAAGTTGATTTTCAGCAGTAGTGAGGCTATCTCAGTTACCAGTCAGTCAAGGAGTGACCAGGATCTCTTATTTAGGCACCTGCTTCCTGGGTGCCCGTTTGTCTGCGGTGACTTGGGTTTGCTGCTCTCCCGTGGTGGCTCTGGGCCCTGGGGATCTTCCCCTGGCACCAAGGGGACTTGGGCTCAGCAAGATGGTGCCGTTCACTTGAGCACTGCAAATTATTCTTCTGGAACATCAAATCTGCTGGGAAATGTCAAGGTTTTTTGAGATAGTAGAAGCTCCTTGTCCCAGGAACTGACAGTATAGCCTTATTTCCCTCTTCCTCCTTCCAGCAGAGCTATTACCTGCATGGTTAGCCTGATTGACACCCATCAGTTAGGACTCCCTGACAGCCCACCTCTCCAGCATCTTGCAGAAGTTGGGTTTTCACCACAGCTCTTCTCAGTGTTGCAGAATGGATTGTTTCAACCCCATCAATGTTCTTGAGACAGCTTCAGCGAAGATCAGTAGCGTTACCATCTTTTTCTCCCATCCTTCTCAAATCAGGTCCCTGGAGAATCTCCAAAGGGTCAAGAAGTAGCCTGGCCTTCCAGACATGCTGCAGGTGGCCGGGTTTCATGCCATCACAGTGAAATGTTGGCTTAAGTGACCTGTAGTCTCAGGGACACAGTCCTTGAGAAACTGTGGGACTTACTCAGCGTTGATAGCCAGCAGCAACATAACGTTTATTTTCCTGCCGCTTGGCTGAGCCCCAGTAGATCCTTCCTGATGATGCTGAGAGGATGTGGCTTTGCTGCAGGAGGGGAGAGCAGGCACAGGGCGGCCGGTGTAGTAGGCAGATAAAAGTGGGAGGGCATGTTCTGACTCTGTATGAGATCTAATATTAAGTGAATGGGGAAGGGAAGATGGTGATAGGGATGGTCTGCACAATACAGAGATTCCTTACAAGTTCAGGTTCACAGGACCTGACTTTACAAGTCAGCCAGCTGGAGATGGCTTAGTCCTCTCCCCTGCTGGGTTCAGATCAGCTCTAATCCACACCCAGTAGGCACCGCACCAGTTAGGACACTCCAGTAGTGCCGACATTACATTATTCTGTGGTGTCCCGGATTGGTTGGGTCCTTCTCATTCTCACTATTGTTTTTAATCAGAACCATGGTTTAAGATAACTTGTCAGTACATGCAAAACTGAACATTCAGTCTGCAGTAGACAGAGGCACAGGGGTTTTCACTTTCTCTTTGATGTGTGGGGGTTCTGCACTTCAGACTCCTGGGGAAAGAAGGTAGGATAAGAAATCCCCTGTGGGCCAGTGGGTGACGTACACCCGTGTGCTCCGTGTCAGTGCACGCAACTGAATGTCGTCAATGCTCTGATATGCTCATATACAAAATATTCATCTGTGAATGTTACTGGGTTTGTAATCTTTGTTATCTAAAACTTTTAAGCTGTACAGACTGGGGCACAAAATCCAGACACCCCATATAAACAGAATTACGTTGCATTACTGAGCATAAAAATACTCTCCCCTACCAGCATTTAGGTGGAGTGACTGTATGTTACTGCCTTGCATTTTTCACATAAGCAAAAAATGTAAAAGTAAAAGATGCACTAGTAATTCCCATCCCCCAAAATGCATTTCAGTGGTGCTGCATACAAAATCCCTGCTTGCCAGCTTCCACATGGATTTTTGTATGGTGCACTAAGAGGTGTTCTTTTTTTAACAAATAAAAAGGGGAGGGCTGGTACATGAAAACAATGTTAATGTAATTAAATATATATATATATATACACACACTTCAGAAGAACAGAATAGTAAGCAGTACGGTAAAATAAATGTCGCATTATTTGTTACACCTTGTAATTTGTCTGTATTATGAAGGATGTAATGGTTTGTCAGCTGTAACTGTTGTTTTCTTGTAACATCATATTGAATAAAGTGTAGCAGAATCTCTCTTCTCCTTGGTATGTGTGATCTAGACTTAACCCAGGGAATAAAGCCTTTCATTTACTTTTTGTTCTCCAAAAAATGAACAAGGAGATGGTTGTAAACAGCAGATTTTTAAAGAACGAAAAGTTCTTAGAAGCAGGCAGGCACTAGACAGTAATTAGTTGTAAAGATTAGGCACTGATTCAGTCAAACACATGAGCTTAATCAAAACTACAAGGTGGTGCTGACTACACAGGGCAAGGTTCTTCACTTTTCTGTCTGTAATATTAAGTTAATTATTTGGTGTCTCTTTTCATTTTGTTATATGTGTGACAAGGGACCTATTTACAGTACACTGGCATTTAATTGAAGCAGCAGAAGGGCTAGTTTTCGGGGCGGGGGCGGGGAGCAGGTCTGATTTAAGTATATCGTTTTGTGGAGAATGCACACTTATGGCTTATTGCAACTTCTCTTGAAATAAAAACTTAATAATTCTGGTGGAAAATCAGGCAAAGCATACGATACGCATTTTTCACAATTTTCATACAGGTGTGTGATTATACCTTTTCATACTTGGTTATTTATCTCAATCAGTGAGTGTATGCTGCTTGGATTCTTAACCTGTTTGTTTATTGGTGCATTATAGCATTAGATAGGCATGTGTTCACTCACACTGAATATAATCAATATGTGCTTTTTGCTTCCTTTCCATTGCTTCTAGCTTTTTTGGTACCAGCATCTTGCTAGGACCTATATTTAGACTATGAAAGTTAAATCAATGCGGCTTGCACAGACTTGGTTAGAATATTTGAAATGTCAGAATATGCTGTTCTAGCAAATGCAGGAGTCTGTAGGAGCCTCTTGGTTTTAACATCATTTTGGTCTGAGATGGGGAATGGCTGGAGGGCAAGTGCATGTGCTTTCTAGGCTGATGGGGAAGCCGCTAGCCTAGAATATGGGTAATGGAGGACCTAAATTCTAGTCTTGGCTCCAGCTGATCAGGAGTAACTGAAGACAGAATCGTCTTCCTTCAAGCTAGCATAATATAAGCTTGATTGTGGGTCTTAGTGTCCCAGGTTTTATCTGGTAGAATAACGTTCTGGCCCAGTTTTGATGGCAAAACTCGTCAGGAGAAGAATCCCCACTTTCAAATCTAGAAGCTGCTGCAAAATGATACCAGCTGCGCCCAGAGGGCACTGCAGAAAACCGAACCAACAGAACACATGTATGTTATCTACTTCTGTTTTACCTCCCATTCTCACTGGCTAGGGCACATTTAGGAAGGTGTTGCCTTTTCGTAGTCTAGATGAATGATTTGTGCTTTCAGCTGAGTATCATCTGATTTGTTTGGTATTCCTGACTCACTACCTGTGTGGCAACTTTAACCTACAAATCTCACAGATACAAATGAGGACCAGGAATTATTACCTCAAAAGGTTTGTATGTTTGAGCATAGGGTACCAGGAAGCATATTCAGAGTGAGCTTTTAATTATGCAGTATAATCCTTAAAGCCGTCTCCTGCCCCCCTTGGCTGCACTCCTAGCCTGTTTAGCCCCAAGGTTTTCTTCCTAAACTAGCCTGGCTGCTACACCAAAGCAAGAGATGCACTTAACTACAAGAGCAGCCACCCCTCCCCCGAGAAAAGAAAAACCGGAGGGAAGGTGTTGGAGCAACCTTGTGCCACCAGGTTAACACATACCGTTTCTCAATAATGCCTCTCCTTGTAAACCTCTGCAAAGTAAACCCTGCAGCAGCAGAAGGGCTTGCTGCTACCAGTCGGGGGTGGTGTTATGGACATTAGATTTGAGAAGCTTATACAGCACATGGGCGAGGATAAAGGGGATACAAATCAGAGGAAAAAACCTGAAGAGATTTTACAAAAAAAAAAATAAAAAACAGGGCCAAGTATTTACTGTTCATTCCCCTTGCGAGTGGTGTTACATATTGTCTGCAGTGAGTCATGCTGAGAGCGAGCCAGGCACAATAATAGCTGAGAGCGGTCTTGCAGCCCCTTCGTTATTGCCTGTGCTGGCTAATACAGAGTTGGGCAAAAGAAAGTGATTCCAAAAAAAAAAATTTTTTTTCTTTTCTCATTTCCCAAAGGCCCCAGTAGTGATTGTTGGGGCTGTAATACCTTGAAAGAACTGCTAAACTGAAATCAAACCTATTTTGAAATTAATTTTCCAAGGACCGATACGGTGATTCACATAAAAGACGTAATAGCTTGAAGTGCTATACAACAAGACGCTGCAGTGCTATATACCCCAGCAAAGTCTTGAAGCCTAAGGAGATTTATGATATCATAACAAAATTTCAACCTCACCTTTTAGCTGGAGTTAGGACTATGGCATAGGTTTCAAAAGGGTAGGCGTTCATCTTACAGTCCAGCTAATTATAATAGTTTGCTCCCAGCTTCCTCCTGAGGAGCTCAGAGATATTCACGCATTAATGAAATGAGCTGTACACACAGCCGTGGGATATACCATATAGATGTAAAGATCCATAGTTTGCAGAAGGAAAAAAAAACAACCCATCCCAAAAACCAAGGCATAAATTCAGTTCTCTATTTTCAAAGCTTTGAACGGGCACAAGCACCCAAGAGAGTATTTCACTTGATGTTTGGTGAAGATTGAGCATTCCAGGTAATTTTTTAGCATAGTTTATCACAACAACAAAGAAGTGTAACTTCTGTGTTCAAAACAAATCATGTTTCACTGTATAGACAGATCGAAAGATACTGAAAGAAAGATGAAAGATACATGACAAAATGTTGTAGTCTAATAGGACTGAGGAGAGTTTGTTGACCAAATGCCTGGCATTTGTCAGTGTGGAGCAGGAGAAATTGTGTCATGTTGGCTTCGCTGGGAAATACTGTAAACATGAACTGCCACTTGGCTGCATCAGGAGACACAGATATAACTGTCAAATTCTTCAGAGACTGTCTCAGGTGTTTTTCTATAATCCCCAACTTCTTTTCACAACACACAATACAGACAGCAAAGCAGAAGTGATTTCCTGCTTGGGAGGCAGCGCTCTACAGAAATAGCCCCTTTCATTTAGGTGGTTAACATTTTATAGATACTTCTCTCCCAGCATGCTGTTCTGGCCCATTACATGTAATAAATGCAAACCACTATAGCCCTAACACGCCCTTTTTATGTACATTGCTGGCTGCTACAAGTGCTCGTCTATCTGCTGAGCACTCAGAAAGCAGCCCAGTGCAGGGTATTTTGAAACACAACTGCCTCTTTGGTGGGAACATGAATCACGGAAGAGCTGCACTTCTGGTGTCCCACATCCACTAAGTCCTCTCCAGAAATGCCTGTTTGCATCTGGGCAATGTCCGTGTTTTCACTGCTGGCTGTTTAGCTTGCACTCATGCATGCGAAGTGACTAATCTGGAATAGCAGGAACCTGTAATTTTGGGAGCAGCTCCATTAGTGGTCAGAGGTACCCCGCTCTTCTGCCAGTCCAGAGACAACAGTGAGGTTTTGCTGCCCTGTAGCTCCAGCCACTCTTCTGAGCTCTGCTCAACTACAACCATCTGTCGGTGCAGCAGGACTGGAGGTGGATAGAGCAGGAAAGGGCACGAGGCAGCGATGCGTGTGTGGTCTGGGGGCAAGGCCACAAACCTGACAGCGGTTAGGAAATGGTCACAGGCAAGTTCCCTTGTTTCAGAATCCTGAATGTTCACCCTACCGCTAGTTGGGCCCTTCTTTTAAAACCCCACATGAGAAAGGGACAGTTGGATATCCTCCCAAACCCCTTCCCCAAGCAATTGTAATTTAGATTTAGGGCAACCGATCGATCAAAAGAAAGGGGTGAGTCTCAGAGGTTTCGGATGAGCCTCCACACGTCCCTAAATATGAGGAAGTGTGCTATACACTCACCGCCAGTAATAACATGGAGCTTTGAACACCCCAGTCTGTTTCTGCAGCGTTAGCCAGCGGGGTTTCCTATGCCAGCGCTGCCGAAGTAAACAGTACCCAGATTTTGGGAGCGGAGCCTTGTGATAAACCCCAGTTCTGCAGCACTGCCAGGTGGGCTGGAGGAGACGCCACCTTAATCAGGGAAAGAGAAGCTGGGGCCTGGGAATGGCATCGGCTCCTGCTGGAGGCCTGATGACGTGCTGGAGCTAAGGCAGCTTTGCCTGCCGCCGTCGGGACTCTCGGCTGCTCCTTATTGGCACTGTGTCGGTCGCTGTGCATGAATCAGAACATCGGTGGCTCACTCGGCAGTCTCTCATCCCCTCTGCCGGACAGGACTATGCCAGGTACATGGTAACTTTATGGCGAGAACCCGCAGTGCCCTTCAAAACACAGAGCCCGCTGAGCCCCTGCACCTGCAACTCGGCCTGCCGAGCTCGCCTTGCACCGAAATACTTTGACTGCAGCAGTCAGTGTGGCAGGAGGGTGCGCCAGGAAGGAACAAGGAGCACGTTAATGTTTGCTGGCCTTGCTGAACACCGCTTCGGATCCCCTGTTTTGCACAAACACGCGTCCCTCAGAAGCTCCGGTGGCGCGGGCCCACAGCCACAGGCACCGCGTCACCACGGAAGGGCCACCGGCACACCGCTTCACACAGCCCGCGATGGAGGGCCGGTGGGAAGGAAGGGCCCTTCACCTCCAGCGCCCTTCGACGGCAGCGCCACAGGAAACGGCAGCTCTGGCAACATGGCGGCCCAACGGGCGCGCCCGCTGCCGGGGCTGAGGCGAGCGGCGGGGCGGCTCCCCGGGGCGCCTGCGGGCAGGGCGGCGCCGCTGCCACTCGCCAGGGGGCGCCACGGCCCGGGGCGGCCGGCGCAGGGCTCGCGGCCGGCGGGGGCGGGGCGGCGGCGGGGCGGGGCTGCGCGCGCCGTGGGCGGGGGAGCTCCGGCGCCAACGTGAAGGAAAAGTAACGCCGGAGTGACCGGGGCGGGCGGAGGGGCTGCGAGCCCGGGGTCTGTCAGGGCGCGGCCTGCCGCTGGGTTTGGTACCGTGTCGCTGTGAAATTGGGGCGTTTTGGAAGGTTCGAGCCTTCCACGGATTTCTTTCCGAACGTTTCACAAAATGCTGCTGTGAGCGGGGGTCCTCGTTCCCTCAGCCGTGGCTCCGGGCGGGCAGCGCGGCACGGCGCTGCCTGGCCGGGCAGCTGCTGGGTGTCAGCTGCAGGGACGAGCCAGGCTTCTCGCATCCCTCATGGCGCCCGCTGCACCAGAGTGCGGCTTGGAAGCAGCCCGGCCCCGGAGGGCACCTGCAGCCGCCCACCAGCGCCCTGCCGTTCTGCCGGCAGCTGCAGGGCCCCCAGCCCTCCTCTTGCCCACATCCACCCAAACACTGGCACCTGCCAGGGCTCCACCAGCTCAACACACCGGAAGGCCCTTTGCCACCACCCAGCAGTCCAGGTGCCGCACCTCTGGCCCTGTTCACTGGTGTCACTCACCTTGGATCCCTCATCTGCCCTCAGATGCATCCCTGCGGCGGCCGGTGCAGTGACAGGGGTTTGCGCTGCTGTGTGAATACCTGAGGATGGAATTGGACTTTGTGCCATCTGTAGAACACAGTATCAAACTCACACTTGCCCCAGACCCTGATCTTTTATTAATTTCTTCCATACAGAGAAGAAAAAAAATCACAACCGAGTTCTTTTAAAGATATCTCTGGAGCCTGAGTTAGAGAAATGGCCTTAGGTGGATTTTTTTTTTTTTTTTTTTTTAACTTGGACATTTACTACAAAGAGAGAATGAAAAGGTGCTGTTTAATCTTTCTTCTCATGTGATCTTCAGTCTCTACCTGGTTTATTTTCCCCACATAAAATCTCCTTTGTTGTCTGGTAGTAGTCACCTAAACAAGTGATTAACAGATGAAGGATCAGCCGGCAATGCTCCTAGCTGCAGGATGCAATGCAGGGTTAAAAATGAAGAAATCCACACTGGTTACTTTTCTGACATGATTCCCAGTACTAACTACATTGTACCAACAGAGAAACTGGTGGTGTAGCAGCACAGGAACTTTTTTCTTTTGAATCTCCCCAGGCCTCCCCATACCTTCTGTCGATTAAATTACTTTTCTTACCTTAATTTGGGACTGTTTAATTAGAGCTGGTTGGAAGTGTTTCCTAACAAAGCAAGGCTATTCAGCAGCTTTGAAAACCACCGATGTATCAGGAGAGAAAGACTAATCTTTCCATTAACTTCTTTCACCTGTGGGTTGCCAGGAGCTCAGGTTTCTCTGCTCAGTGACAGGTTTTCATTTGAATGACTGTGGGGCTGGAGACCTTAAGAATTCTTGTCTCTTCACCAGGTTGCTGGGAGCCAATGTGATCCTCCTGTGTGTGCAGCTATGGGGCAGTGCAGATTCCAGAAACTGGTATGGCTATTTTGGTTTCAGACACCATGGGCTTATATCATGAAACTGTACAAACCGCTGTTCCCAGATATTGCAGTATTTCACAGTTTTGACACAGTATTTCAACTCCATGAGCACATTCATAGTTTTAGTTAGGAATGAAGGGTTTCTAGAAAGCATTTCTCCATGAAAGAATGAATAACTACTGCTCGTCACTAACAAAGAAGCCCACCAAAAGGGGAATAACAAGCTTCACTGACTGGACAAAAGACTGGGAAAACTCGCACTACAGCTAAGATGTATTCTTTCTGAAGAAAATCGTGACTTTATAGACCATCTTACCACTTACGCAGGGGAGGTCTGGTTTTACTCCGGTTTTAAATCACTTGGAATCCTGGCAATTCTGAAGTAAATTATTTTTTTATTATTTATTTATTTCAGTAGCTTTAGGACTTTATTTTAGGATTTATTGGGATTGTTAAAATAGGCACTGCAATTTAAACACAAATTAGAGTTGAGGCTAGATTCCGCTTTGTGACTGTCAATGGCTTGTGCAAACAGGAAGTCAAATTTGATAGACTTACAATTTGTTAATTATATAAGAGGTTGCAATGGCTACATGGTTTACCGGTAGAGAAATTTACATTTTGTCCTGTTTTAACATATTTGCAGATGTTACTGGTACCATTGCTTCACAGTCCTCTTTTCTACTTTTGGGCTGTGACAGGTTTTTTGTGTGCTATGGATACAGATACAGGTATTTCTGGGAAAAAAAGAAATGTGACTGTCTAAGCAATGCAGTTCAGGAAAAGGAACCCAAATTCTTCCCTATGCCCAGTATTACGTCATCTGAAACAGCACATTATCTCAAGATCTTCTGAGGACAGAAACTGCATCACAGCGGAAAGATTGAAATCTTAATTTCCAATAGCGTAAAGGTTCCATTTGCAGTCTCAGAAAAATGAACAGTTGTTAGGCTTAAAACCTATTCTTGTTACAGCGGTAAGTGCTATCTATTGTAGCCTCAGTATCCAAGGAAAAAATTCCATCTGCACAAGGATATTATTTAATAAAAACGTATCCCCATTTTGTTAATTGCTCTTCTAAGAAACCTTTAATCGAAAAGACATTGAAGTAGGATGTAGAGGTTAAAGTGAGGTAATTCACATTTTGTTTGTACTCAAAACTGGTTGGAAACTTTGCTTTCTGCTGTAATTTGTCTCTATTCAGTGTTCCCACTGTTCTGAAAAATAGATTTGAACTCTAAATTGATACAGAAGATGCATATAAACGGATTTCGCCTCCCCTCCTGTGAGGGCAATTTATGTAAAATAAGTTTAGGGGCTCTGGGATTTAAAGTTTACTGACTTTTGTCTCTGGGAACTGGAGTGCCACTTTGCACGTCGGAACGTTGTCTGTGAATTACCTGCCTTAAGGGGGATTGTTAGCACATGAATCAAAAGTGGCTGACTAATGCAGAACATCTGAAAAAAAGGTTTAGACAATAGCTCAGATGCACCAAGATGCATTTTAAATCGGCTGAAGTTAAATCAGGTGCTTTTTAGTCTAATAGTGCTCTTAAGTATAATGTTGAACAATGACTGTGAAAACAGGAAGATCTCGGTAGCCCCCTTTTGCTACAGGGAAGATGCTATCTATTTCTCTTTAAAAGCAGGCTACTTCCTTTACCCGTGGTAATGGTACTTGCTCAGTCTATGTGCTTCATTCATAAAGTAAAAGCACTGTATTCCTCCGTGCCACAAAGTCCATAGTAATTCCCCTCTGAGAAAGCTCCAGAGCTACTTTCTGCTCCTACTAAGAAATATTAACAGCAGCAGCCTCAGCGTGATGTTTGTCCTTGAGAATCCTGCTACAAAGACACCCATGCCTGAGCTCAGCTCTGGTCATCCGGGATGTGGGATCTTGCAAATGCTGCGTCTCATCACTTCCAGACCTTCAGGGAAAGTTTAAAGTATCTGTGGGCTAAATGCTATTCTGCTTGGTGACAAACGGAGAAGACTGATTTCATCTGGTGTAAGGAAGAAAACGGGCAGGTCTGCAGGGTGCCTCCTGTTGTGGCCTCACCTGGCACACTGATCTGCTCGTTTGCTGAATTCTCCCTTTGGGTGTAAAGATGATGCGTGGCCTAACATGCTGTCTCACTCCATCTCCAAACCAGACATCGTGGGACTCTGAAACAGATGAAATTCATTGGTTTGGGCCAATTCTGATCCTACTGGAATGGGAGCATGATAATTCAGTGAGATCAGAATTTGGCCCTTAGGCAGCGAATGTGCAGTGTTTACTATGCAGAGGGTTTCTTTGATGACTTTCTAAAGAGAGTGGAGAAAGCAAACTACTGCTGGACAGAGCAAGTACAATAGGTGTACAGTGGTGAGTATCCCTGCCTGCCATGTGGGAGACCAGGGTTGGATTCTCTAATAGGGAGCCAGTGCAGCCCACAAACTCCATGACCCGCACGGACGTTTGCCACTTAATAATTACTATCGCTATAGCACACTTAATACAGAACTGCCATTGTCTTGTGCCCCATGTTCGTTACCAAAAATGACTGTGGTGGGTTGACCTTGTTTGGATGCCAGGTGCCCAGCAAGCCACTCTTGTCACTCCCTTCCTCAGCAGGGTGGGGCAGGGAGAAGATGGAAAAAACTCATGGGTCAAGATAAAGGCAGTTTAATAAAGCAAAAGCAAAGTCTGTGTGCGGAAGCAAAGGAAAACAAAAGATATAATCTCTACTTCCCATCAGCAGGTGATGTCCAGACACTTCCCGGGAAGCAGGGCTCCAGTACATGTAGTGGTTGGTCCAGAAGACAAACATCATAATAATGAACGCTCCCCCTTCCTCCTCCTTTTTCTTAGTTTTTATTGCTAAGAGGGTGTCATATGGTATGGGATACCCCTTTGGTCAGTTTGGGTCGGCTGTCCTGGCTGTGTCCCCTCCCAAGATCTTGCCCACCCCTGGCCTGCTGGGTGAGGGAGGGGGAAGCCTGGGGACAGCCCCGATGCTGTGCCAGTGCTGCTCAGCAGCAGCCATACAAAGCACAGCACTATGAGGGCTGCTATGGGGAAAATTAACTCCATCTCAGCCAGACCCAATACAGGCCATTTACTCTGGGCAACAGCTTTTGGAACTAGAAAGTTGAGCAATCAGGCTACTGTTCTCAGCAAAGGACTAGCAATGCTTACTTATTAGAGCTGCATGAATGGCTGGTCCTATTTGGAGGAAAGGATGAAAGTTGTGCTGGCAATGTTTAAAAAATAAAAAGGGGGACACACACATATTTTTGGATTAACATGAAACCAGACCTTTTCAGACCATATAACAAATGTGGAGGTTTTTTTCAGGTTGAATAAAGCGTTTCACACTGATTTGGGACATTTTTAAAGGGTTGTGAAAGCAATGTGAAAATAAACTCATGCAGAGTGACTAGAGCAATATTCACAAAACTGAGAAGAAGAGATCCCCTTTTGCACCCAGCGGTGCAAACTTTGACTCTTCAGGTGGGAGACTCCAACCGCTCAGTAATCCTCAGGTCTTCTGGTCAGAAGAATGTCCTAAATGGGAGGCTGTCCAAACCATGCCTCACCAACAGATCAAATGAAACTCCTGTGATGGACGTTGTCTGAGGAAATAGCTCTGCCGGATTCAGGGCTGCTGAGCAATTTGTATGCCTTGGGGTGGGACAGGTAAAAAAACAGCAGAAGCTGTGGTGGTGAGCACTGCCTCGTGTCCCTGCTCTGCCACCAGCCCAGCTCTGCTGCCTGTTTTCTAGGACATGTGGAGCTCCTGATCAGAAGGCATTGGTACTTGGGGTGAAGAAAATGCACTGTGGCAGCTACAGAGGATACAGAGGAGCTTCTTTCTTAAATGCTGACGTGTCCAACCTCATATAGCTCGTGAACATTCACTAGGTAAGAAAACAGGCAAGGACTGTGGTACGGGCTAGTGTCTAGGACACTTATCTGAATTTTCCAATCTCTGCTTCCAGGCATCTTCAAAGGGAAAAAGCTGAAGTTGTCCCACCCAGAATCAGCATCACTGTGGAAGAGGTAGGAGGCCCATGATTTTAAGACCTAGCTTTAAATTAAGTAGAAAAAGGAGCCCATATCTGTCTACAGTCACAAAATTTAGTTGGTATGGCATAAGGATGCTCTTTTCCCATTTTCTGTTGTCTCAGAAATTGTTTTCAAGCCAGCTTGTAAGTCTTGCCTGAAAAGCCAAAGCAAAAAAACTATGGCAAAACCACCAAAACAATCCCTTCTACATTTTGTGTCAGGTGAAACTGTTGACTAAATTTAACCTGACATTACAAGTGTTTGTATTTTTCCGTGACTAAGTGATTCCTTACACTCTCTGTGCTCAGCTCTAGCTTGAGCTCTGCTCTGTTCACCCTCCTTGTATTCTGCTTTGGGAACACCTAAGATACCTGCTCAGTCACTGAGCCACAGTCTCCTCTGCAGGGACAGGCTGACGTGCTAGCTTTGTCGTTGCATTGACTTTTTCCAGCAAACGGGTTCCCATGATAACCACCCGAGGCACTAACAAAATACGGCTTCAGTTGTCCCATTCCAAAATTGTCATCAAACAACTGTTGCCTATGTATTTTCTACCCTGGCAAACGTTTCATCGCTCTTTAATCTGTGGAAAAAGTAAGAATTGATATCTCAGCAGTGCTGCTAAAAGCCACAGCCACTTTGCTTTGTTTTCACTTGGAGAGTGTAAATATCTTTTTGGCAGATTAGATTTCTGGGCAGTTCCTGGCTGAAAACACTACTAACAGCACTGACTTCCCTCATGGCCTGTCACAGGCAAGCCATCCTGTGATGGAATGGCAGCCCGCAACTGTTCATATCCATTATTGGACTTAGGTGGTGTGCACTGCTCTTCAGCATACTGCAAGCAGAGATGGGCCACAGGCAGATCTTCATCTTCAAAATGTAGGGATTGTGGGTACACACCTTGGGGACATTTTGAGCTATGAAGCAACCAAACAGTACTGTTTGCTCGCACCCTGGCACTCTCCACCCCCACTGAGACGTTACCTCTTGCTGGAGGATTTTTACATGTAAATCTGGGCTGCCCTGTGGCTCCCCTTCCTCTTCTTTCCCGCCGACCTGGCTTCTTATTAAAGCTCCTGCTTAAAGTATGATCTCAGCTGGAGGGGGGTCTGTCTCCTTTTCCAACTTTCTATCGACTACACATCTTAAAGCACGAGAGGTGGGTGATTTGGCCCCTGCCCTCTTCCAACAGCTACAGCTCCAGGGAACCACAGGAGGTGTTCCCAGCTCTGCTGCCTGCACTCCTCATCTGACAAATGAGCAGGTTTTCTGCCTCACTCCCCATGCTGCCTCTTTGTCCAAACCACCACACATGGGCCCTCCTTTTGTCATCTGTTACTAGCTGTTCCTCTGTGACTGCAGGTTCCCCTGAAAGTGAAGCAGCAGCTTCCTCATGTGGGGTAGCTTTGCCACGTGGAGACCCGCCGCAGGGCAGCTCTGCTCCCATGAATGCCCCCAGGAACTCGGCTGCCGCTCTGTGGGGCTGTCTGTGCTGTGGGTCTTGGGAGCACTCAGCAGCTTCCAGGGCTTAGTGTGTGCCATGGCTCTATCCTGCCTCATCAAAATGGCCTTAATTCTTGCCACAAAAGTCCTCCAGCACAGTACCGAGCCCTCCAGCCCCATAGCCGGCAGCCGATGCCTGAGGAAGGGTATGTGAATAAAGCAAGCCCATAGCAGTATCTCCTCCAAGTAGCCTCCTAGTCTCAGCACTGTTCAGCTAAAGTACATCCTGAGCTGGAGGTGGGGGCCTGTCAGGGGATGGTGAATGCCATTTTACTGCCCCATGAGATACCAGCTTGGCCAGAATGGCGAGAAGGAGCCACAGCAAAGTGACTAAAGCATGCCTGTCCCTCAGTGCCAAAGGCATGCCTAGCCCCACTGAACACACTGCTTGGCTTGAACACTATCTCCTCCTTGGCCTTTACATCCACATGTCTGAGCAGTAGAAGCTGCTTCCTGTCCAATGTAGTGCTGTGCTCTTGAAAGGAACCTGGAACTGTTCATATTTATTAGATCATCTTTAATATGGGACATCAGTGAGACTCCAAGAGCTTCTATTTGGGTGTATGAACACGAGTTCCCTGCTTTTCCAGTCTATAGCACACATGTGCCTCTTCATTTAGTGCAGATTCTTCCTGCTGGTTTCTGCTGGATATTTCTAATTGCCAAAGTCTCTTCTTAGTGGTCTTTACTCGTCTTTTTCATATGGTCACACTGTAGATCGGACAAACCCGTACCACACTGTAGACTGGGGATCAGGCTGGAGATCATGCAAAGACACAAACATGCTGAGAGAAAAATGAGCTGTCACCCTTGCATATTTGAACTCTGATGCTATATCTTGATATGCCTGTCATCTTGTGTTGCAGGTCTTCATGGCAGGAATATTTCTAAATCCCACAGGCCTGGTTCTCTGTTTTGCTCGATCTGTTGTAAAGCAAAGAATATGTTTGCTGTAGTTAGCCCCAAGCTACATAAATAAAACTGGGAAAATGGAAGCAAGCCCTATGTTTTTAAATACTCACATGTATCTCTGTCATAGTAATGATTTGTGTAGAGTCAAAAGGATCTTCCTTTTTATCCAGCTGCTGCGTTAGCTTTAATCTCAGTGTATAGGTTGAGTTCTGCATTACCCTGTTTGTGGGTCTATTGCTTCAGCAAGGCCCAAATAGTTGTTGATTATTTGAGCTTTGTTTTCAGAGAGTTACACTAGAATAAGGCATTTTCTCTTTATTTTCTGCTGCTTTCCCCCCTTCCATTTTTTAGAAAATGATGCACCACTCTGTCCTGTGGTATTGCCTGTAAGTCTGTGTCACCCTTGTGCATGTATGCTGTTTTCCAAAAAGTCGTTAGAAAAGTCCTTCTTTAGCAGCAAGTGAACTTTTAAATACTCAGTTATGCTGCACATTGTATCTCTCCACTGGAAATCATTACACTCTAAATGAGAGCAAACCTACTGAGATGGCTGGGTGGTTGAGATCCTCAGGAATGATAACTTTCTTAAGTGCCAGCCCTGGACCTCTGGTGGATGAGCAAACCTACTCTGTCTGGAGTTCAGCAGGGAGAGCAGAATCACTGAGCTGGTTTTGCAATAAGGCTAGCACTGGGACTGACAGCCCAGAGCTGGAAGTGCTCAGGGAAGGTGTGTGTAGCCCTCTTTGGGCTTTCTCACTCAGTTGAGATTTTCAGCAAGATGGAGAAGAGGCAAAATCAATTTACCAATCACTGTGAAATCCCTATTGCAGACAAGATGTGTTGAATCCCCATCACCAGGGAGATTAAGGAACTGGTGAGTATCTGTGTATAAACTAGATATATTACAACCTGCTTAGCACAGCTGATTTCTTGAGAACCCTTCCAGCCCTGTTTCTGTGAATGGTGGGAAAGGTGGGAAAACAGACGCTTGCTTAAACTATGCAAGGGAGGGTAGGAGGAACATTAAGAGGCATAGCTGCTGCTTGAGATGCTTCTACCGATTGTTTTGTAAGTCACAGGCTTTTGTGACTGAAAAAGCAAAACAAAACAAAACAAGACTGTCCTATACAGCAGGAGCATGCACCCATCTCTTGTTAGAGATAAGTCCCAATACCACAATTTGGATTTCAAATCAGAGTACTAGCTCTACACATCCTTTGCTGGGATGAAGATACTGCTTGTGAAATCGGAGCTAGGATCAGCAGCCAAAAGATGTAGGTGTTTGGGTTTAAGATTTTAACCCTAGCCTAACCTTTTACAGATATTTTATTAATGTTAAGGAAAAGAGGAACAGAGTATGGCACAGTCTAACAAACACACACACCCTTATTATAAAAGCTTATTATGCTAAGATATTTCTGCTTAGGGTTGATTTACCAAAATGAGATTTTCAAGTGTCACAGACACCTGTAGGGCATTTTATGCTGGTTGGGTTTATTTTCCAGTTACCATTCATTTCATGACATTGCCTGGGACTCAGAGACACAGCCAGAGAGATCTGCTGAACACATGAATACTAAGGAAGTGGTTTCCCTAGTAACAATAACCATGTAACAGCTCACACAACTTCCTGCCCTTCCTTACGGGATTTGTTTGTTTCTGTGTTTCTTGCTGGGTCAGATAGAGGAGACACCAAAACTGGAACTGGCTAAAAGGCATGCAGGATCAGTTTACTGGAAGTGGGGAGAGCAGAAAAAACAACTGCTGCATTTGCAAGTGGTGTCATTACAGTTTAGCCTTGTTTTGGTTTATGGGAGTAATCCGGGGGCATGCTCATCACTGCCTCTGAGCACAGGCTGACCAGGCTCAAGTACAACTCAGATTCATACTTCAGAACATTTTTTGCAGATCTTTTTTTTGTTTTTTTTTACAAATGAAACTATTTTGATAATGGATTAAGTGCATCTTTGAAGCAGTAACTGATTAAGGAAGGCAGAATGGGGCAACAACAATACACAGTAACCATGCAATCTCAGTGCAGGACATTGCTAGCACTTCGGAGAAGGTGACTCAAGCAGCATTTGGGAATACGGAGGGATGTGCTGTGGGTTCAGACTGCTGGTAGGGGGTTGTCTGGCTGGCATGCTCTTGCTATGGAAGAAGAGGGGAGATTCATTCTCTTAATACATTGCAAAGTATTCTTCAAAGAAAGTAGCTATACTTCTGTTCAGGTAGGGGATCTGGTAGGCCTGTTATGTATGACCATTAAATTGGGTTATCTTTTTAGTCATCTAATCAACCAGTCTATTTACAGCTCACTTGAAGCCAGCTGAAGCAATTTGCAGTGTAATCCCAGGTATTAAATCTGCTTCTTCAGGGACTGAAAAGCTGAATTCCTGGATTTCATTAGCCATTGTCCATATACGTACATTAAATGTTATGACCACTTTTGTGTCATTCTTCATATTAAAAAAGGCACTTTTGCTGCAAAATAAAGGTTAGTATTACCTGTCAGCTCTCTGTAAAGCTGTGTCTTACTTAACGTGGTCTGTTCCTGAGCAAGCTGAAATGATTTTATCTGTTGCTAGAAGGGAAAACTGATAAGGGCCAAACTGCAATCAGCTGTGAGTTTACTGTTAAGATAATAACATGAACAGACGCTGTGCAGAGATCAGCCATGCTGTGCTTTTTCAAGATCTTTGACCACAATGAAATCATGACATTATCTCAAAGCTGACACATGTAACTCTAGTCATACAGATATTTACAGCTAAAAATGATAAGCTTGATCCTGAGAGATGCTGGATACACCCATCTTTGCTGCTTTTAATGGCAGTTCTGGGTGTTCAGAGCCTTTGGATCAGACTAAGATCATCTCAACAAATCACAGTGAGGGAGACAGAGAGGAAATGGCTATCAGAAAACCAAAGACAGGCTAAGATTTTATCCTTATCAGAATGAGATGAGGTGGCTCAGAGCATTATACTGATTCTTTTCCTAGGCTATATGAAGTATCAAGACTGGCCAGTGCCCATTAGTTCAGGACAACCGCAGAAATAAGCATGAGCACATTTGTAATTAGCACTTCCACTCTCCCAGCATGTATAACTCCCACTATCACAACATCATCTTCCCATCACAAGTAGCATATTTTAAGCTAGGCATTTTAACCAGTTGTATTAGGGTCTTCTGTAAGCCAGCTGTGTTGGAATCCTTATCACCCAAAATCAATGTCAGACCTGTGCGCAGTATGATCTTAGCAGAGAACCACACTGTTTTGCACTCTCGAGATTGTTGACAGCAATGAAATTATGTTGTTGTCTTTCAATAAGTCCAGTCATGTGAGAGCACATTACGTTCTTCGATTAGTCAGAAAACAACAGTTAGTAAAATCTACCTTTTGATGTCACTATTTCCCTGAAGGTACAGAGTCTTCCAAATTATTGTACACTTTAGAGAGCTTATTTCTTTGTTTCTGTTTGCAAAATAAACTCTGTGATTAATACTGAATAGCTAAATAAATCCAGGGGGTTTACATGTCACATGTGCACATCAGCAACAATCCTATAAATGCATATGCAGATGTGAGCACGAATTCAGATGAGTACAGGAGCATGGCTGTATTCAATTCTGAAAATAATAATCCAGCTCCTAATTATGTAAATGGTTGGCTATGCTGATTTAGGTCAGTATATTTATTCTCTGTTTTCTAACTGTACATCAGTGGACCTAAAGACTGTAAGTTGCCAAAGCTGAATTAGATGTGTAATAGAAAATCTACAACATTTACCATTTTGTTCAATATCAAAACATTCTGGTTTTCACAGGGGTGTAATGTGGGTCTTACAGTGTAACAAGAGCTATGATTTATTTGAAAATGTGTGATATCTTTCGTATATCATAGATACTTTTCTCATGAATAAGGAACTTTTCACCCTAGGAAGACTTATATATGACTCCCGCTTGTTTCCCAGCCTATTTCTAGGCTAAATTTACTGTAAAGAGAGAGGTTTTGCATCTGTCTATGTCAGTCCTCCAGTGTATTGAGGTCAGCTTCCATTCTCCTTGGTTCTGATGCCTGCCTGTATAAATACAAATTCCATTTCCATCCTATTATTTTTCTAATCAAGGGTTTGTCATGCAAAAGAAGATCTGAGGTGACTGTGTTTGCCATTATGCAAAACATTCCATTATGATAATATCTTCAGGACAGTCTTATAAAGGTGCCCTGCCCAAAGAAATCACAAAGGACACCAGTGAAATAGTAGACAAATCCTGCATAATTTGCCCTCTCATTTAACATTCAGGCCACAGAGTTCACCGTAATTTGCCATACACATTTCTTCTGACATTCTCAGTCTGTACATATGGTAAAAATAAGAATTGGCACCTTTCACTGAATAGATTTCTGTTAAGTGCTTATCAAAAGAAGAAAGGGCTTGTAAAATGCAGTCATATTTAGTACATCCTTTGCTTTCTTTTGCTTTCTCTGCTAAACTCACACTTAGTAAAATCTACAGTCAATGAAATCTACCTTTTGAGCTCAAGTTGTTTCCATTCAGAACAAAGTAAAAAATACACCAGCAAAGAAAACCTGGTATTTCTTAGAAATTCTCTTTTCTTTCTTATGCCAAATCCCAAGGGGCAGGGCTCCACAGAAAGGGAGTTTATTTTCAAAATCCTTTGAACACAAAGCTCTTAAGTTTTCTAGGACAAGATGTTTTCCTAGACATTCTCAATATTGTACCTTTGTATTAATACTTTTGTCATAAAGGTGAATACACACAAGTGTTTATTGTATATATTTAATTTCCATTAGATGTTGTTTCAATTATTCAAGTATGAATTGGCTTACAAGCAGACTCCTGTGAAGACTTGCGTCTGAGTCTTGGCAAGCATATCGTATTTCTGCAGTTTCTGTGTATTTGATTTGTCTGTTCTCACTTCTTACTGTGCAAATGTGTGTGTTGTATATGCATGTGTGCAAAAGATGTAGGACAGTGAATCTACACTTGATTCTTCATTCAGCAAAACTTCTGAATTTGGGGAGTTTTTACAAGTTTTTATGGTAATGGTTGTTTCTGACCATTTCTGTAGTCAGCCAGCTAAATTTAGGGCTGTAGAAAACTTGGGCATTTTTATTACCATCCAAAATAGGTAAATAGTCCTTTTCTTCTCTGGCTGTTCTAGAGTGTCCTTCAACATCTGGGGTATGCCATTGCTGGTCATTCCTATTCAGGGATTATTCCACTGTTAAACAGATCTTAAATTAATGCAATGTCTAATCATGAACTTGATACCGGCTTTTAGGCCTCAAATGCATTTCTTTTTTTTGTTCTTATTGGCTCATGTATTGGTGTGGTCTGGTGTACCATCATCATTATGATCTTTTTAATTAAAGTCAATCCCTTGCCTTGATTTCCTGACTCCGTCTGATCTTTTCAAATGTTTTCCAGTTCTACCTGCAATCTTTTGAACACCTTCCTCTTAACTATCTCCAGTCTTCTGCAATTTTATCTTATTTACTGGAGCTGTTTTCAGTCCATGAAGTAATAATAAATTTGAAAAAAACCTATATGGATATTAGATGTATTATCCTTATTGATCCATAATCTCATAGTCTAGTGTGCAGCATTTGTGACTAAGATACAGGACTGTTTTAATTTCTCTTTACTGAACGACTGATGCTGAGCTGACTGATGCTGATACGGGCGTAACTACATGTAGGACTAGACTTCTCTGTAACTTCCCTTATGTTGCATGTCACCACAGTATGTACTCTTTCTTTTCCAAGATGCAGCTATTTCATCTTCTTGGGACTTGGAACCAGTTTTAAGTTCAAGTCTACAAAACCAGTTTTCCAAGGTGACAAATAATGCTTTCATTAAATCAGACATAGTTGCCAGTGGTGCCATATCATTTACATTTACTGAAAGGCTTTGCTATAGATCTTTCAAAAGGCAAGCCATCTAAGAGCACCATTCAGCTTCATGAGAAAATCAAGCATGATTCCATGTCCCCTGCTTCTAAATCAAACTTGGACTTACCCAATTGCTTGATTTTTCTACCATTTCTTACCGCACTACAGGAGTCTCACTACGCACATTTTATAATTACAGTTATCTGAAATGCCATATGAGGTTTGCACCCTCTATATCGAATCCACTCAAACCAAGTCAGGTTTTTTCCTCCAAAAGCTTTAATCCACCTTTATTACTCCCCTCCCATCAGTTGTCAATAGTGGTAATTTGATCAATACAGCTTACGTCACACCGTTTCTGGCTCCCTGCTTCCTCTGACACTGCCCTTAATCTGTTGGCAATTATGTTCAGGATGATTTTTTTCCACCAGTGACTAAGGTTAAACTTCTGAAATTATCTGGCTTGGAAGAATCTTCCTTTCTTTAAAGCTGGTACAAGTACTGCTTTTAGTTCCTTACCTGCTACCTCCTTGTGTTCCTATATGTTTTACTCAGATACTCTCTGGTTTTTGGCTGGTGTGCTGGTGCTTGCACTGGCAGCCTTCAGCAACTCAGCCATTACACTGTTCCTGCAGCTATCCCAGTTCTGACTGCTTCACTGCTCGTCTCATTTTTTTTTTTTGTCTGCAAACATAAGTAGAACCAATATATCAAACAACATAGCTACCAGGACCTTTCAAGTCAGTGATGTCAATACATTTTGTACTTTATTTAAAAAACATGATCAGGATTATTGGACCAAGGCCCAGCTTATCACATCTGCATGCATGGATAATATATCTGTATTTACACTTTTTTTTTTTTTTTTTGAGGTCTGATTTCTTCAAAATGGTCCCCAAGTCAAGTTTCCATCTTCATGGGACATAAGGATACAGCTTCTGAAAACCATCCCATGTGCATTAACATGCATTGTTATGCAGCCAGATTTAAAATTCTTGGTTGCAGCAGACACTGTATGAAGCCTGAGGCCAACACAGGCCATCAAGTCTGCTCTGTGGATCTCTGTGCCTTAGCAGGAACCGTTTGGATGGGAGCTTGCTGTATCTGTTTCCTCTCCTGCCCTTGCTTCTGCCATAGTTGCTGCTTCTCTCCTTCTGGTGGTGTTCCAGAAAGCAAGCCAACACGGCATTGGGTGTTATGTGGCTAGCAAAATGCTCACAGCACTATCTGTTCTCTCTTCTCCCACATGGTTCTGACCTTAACTGAATCTGGGTAGAGAAACTGTGTGCCTAGATTCACTACTAGAGCACAACAGGTTATTGTGCAGCTGCTGCTCTGTGGTAACTGCTCATTCTTAGCCTGTAGAAAGTAGAAAGGAAACAGGGGTACGAAACTAAAAACTTGTGCATCCTACAGGCTGTGACTTCATAGTCAGGCTGTGGTCACACACACAAAAACCGAAGCACCTCTGTCTGCAGTTCTGGCCATCCAGCTCCAGGCAGATGCTCACTGCAAGAGCTTTTTGAATATCATTGTATTTTTGCTAATTCATCTTGACTTTTTTTACTCACTCTTCCTAACTGCCACACTGTCCAAAGACAGTAAAACAGTCAGGCTTGCTGAACCAAACCGGGGCAAAGCCCTGGCAAGCTCAGTGTCATGGTACTTCTGTGTCTGGTCAGAACCGGGCATCTTGTGCCCCGGTCAGTTCAAACATCACTTATTCCCCATGCAGGAAGGCAGCAGAACTGTGAGGTGAAGCATAAATGAGAGGACGTATGCTGTCTCCATCACTGGATGAATTTGAAGAGTGGTCTTGCAAACCATATCTTACCTGCTCAGTACCAAGAGGCTCAAGTACCACAGTATATTCCCTGAAGGAAATGGTTGCAGTTTCTTGGCTATGAGCATGTGAACAGAGCTGTGCTTTCTGTTTCACTATCAAGACTATTATCTGTAAAACTGTACATTCCTTTAATTAAATAGCAAATAATGTATTTGCTTAATTCTACTTTCTATTGCAAAAACATACGATCGTGGAAATGATGGATTCTGGTGTCTGCCAGCTCCCTGATATCCATACGTGTTTTAGAATCTAGGCAATTAGAGCATTCATGTGGTAATTCCTCCATTATACTTTTCACATTAATATGATAATTTCTTCTGAATTTTTTAGTCAAATTAATTGCATTGAGCCTTATTTTGGGTATACCAAGCATCCTTCTAAAGAGAGTTATTAAACAAACAATTTTTATCTCACTTAAGAATTGCCTTAATAACAACATTCAGGTAAGCTGGTTCATGATCTGATATGATGATAGCTCCGATTTTTATATGTGTTGTGTTGTCAGGCAACTTGTGAGATAATAGAAAAGATCTACTCTTGGCTAGGGAGAGGATGAGATGTGAAGTTTTCTCTGCTGGAGTGCATATGCCTTCAGACATCAAAGCTTTTAAAATTTTCCATAGAGCAGAATGGAAATGGGACATTTTATCACCTGGGGTGCTGCCTGCTCCCTACTGCTTTGCCTGCCTAGCAGCTCCCCAGGGCAGGAGCAAAAGCAGTTCAGATTAGAGGCCAGAAGTGGGGGCGTACTCCTGGCTGTGGCTGTGGGCATCCACTGACAGTAGATAGATGCCAGGACAAAAAAAAAAAAAAAAAAAAAAGAAAGGTAACTGTTTTATTTGGGAACTTTATAATGACCACAAACCTCAATAAAGAAGCTCTATCCTGGGCAATTCTAAACCAAGCACCTGCAGGAGAAGATTCTTTACTCTTTAAAGGCTCTGACCTTCAGCTCTATCTACTCCTCCAGCATGGCATGGAAATAAACTGTAATTGTGTAGCACTGCCAATCTATATTATAAAGACACTCTTGTCATAAGATGGGATAGATGTCTGGTTACAAAATGGGAATGTCCTAAAATACACACCCAATATTTTTATCATTAGTCTACAGCAACATGAGAAAGCTATGCATGATGAGTTCAGAGGCAGATGCTACACAGGCTGCATAGAAGGTCAGGGAGCAGCAGTGAGAAAGATGTGGTGGTCTCCTGCAAATGCAAAAGGGGTCTCTGAACAATGTCAGATATGAGTTTGGAAGGGTGACATTTTAATTTATTTTTATTGGGTGGTTATGCACTTGTGAGAAATAGAGGCCAAGACTTGGGCCTGGGAAAACTAATTATGCTTGGAATTTATCTTGATAAAATATAAAGGCAGATTATGTTCCTTGGGTCAAAAGTTGTTAGCGTAAGTATGAGATTATGAGTTCTTTGGTTTTTTACTGCTTTAAGAAGACAGAGAGAGAGCGAGAACTTTTTAAAGAAAAAACAAGAGTACTGAAATAATGACTATAAGCATACAGAGAGAATTTGTTGATTAGGGTGGTAGGTACTTCTACAAAATGTTATTTTTGCTGATTTAGGTGTCCTGTCCATTACCTCAGCCAAAGGCTGTTATCACAAGCTCTGTAGTAAATAACCCTTCCCATGGTTTGTCCTCCTGTTTCTAAAAGATGATCTGATTCTCCTGGACTGTTGAGCTCAAGATAAATGGAAAAAAGTGGGAGATGATCCTTCTAAAGGCAAAGTACGTGCTGAAGGAAAACTAATTTTCATGTGCTGTTAGTGGCAGCCAAAGTACCACTTCCTAGATACAGGCCAAAGGAAGAGGAGGTGAAATATTTGGGTACACGCTATAGGCTATGTACCCATGAAACTTCCACTTCAAATGCCAGCCAAATCTTCTCTTAACTGGCTTGAGACAAATAATCACCCAACACGAATCAGCAAAGTTAAAATGCTGGTTTTTTCAACCTTGTTTTTAATTGAGCAATTCCATATCTAAACTTCTTGCCCAATAGTTACTCCAAATACTTTACAATACAGTTTAGTTTTTAATCCTGAAAATGACAATCTCAGCCTACAGTTGAATTTTCGTGTTGGTGATCATCACTACTGACCATCTGCCCCTGGTCAAATTTATTTTATTAAGCCCTTTATTTATTTCTGGAGGATTTGCTGCACAGTATGATAAATACCTGTTTGTCAGCAGGGTGTTCTAACCTTCATTGGACAGGCTTGTTGAGAAGCAGTCAGGACTCTTTACCTCATATCCACAACATAAAAGGGGTAGAGTTTGTGTCTCCTTTCCCACCATTTAATCTTTACGGAGGGCTGCTTCTCCCATGAAGAGATCTGCTCTACAGTGTGAGTAGAGGCACTGGGAGACCCACTCACAGTAGGTATATTGCAGGTGATCTGGCTATAAAATTAAGTCCGTATGCCCAGTCCACAGTTTTTCAGTGGCAGGCAGCTGTCTCCTAGAAGTAAGAGAGCAGTACAGCTCCTTCAAAAACAGTGGTCTGCCACCCACACTGGTAGAGATGGCAAGACTGCTATGCACCACTGCCCTTGGGGTTTCCCTTCCTATTAACTGATAATGTATGTGCTGCTTACACAGTCTGATGTGTAATTTAAATTGCTATTGACAATGGCATGCTGAGAGAGACGTTTATTAGTTAGAGCATAAAAGGGAGGCAGGGAAAAGAAACTAGCAACGAAGCAAGTTAAGTAAACAAATATAAACATGCTTAGTCAGAACAGTCATCTGTCATACTGATTGCTTTTGAGATAAGAGAATAGATATTAAGAAGCTTGTACACTACCATGACAGAATGCAGTTTAAGGTGATAGCCTGTCCACGGACTAATACTCTGACTTTAAATAAATCCATTCTAAAGAGTCCTGCCATACACAGCAGAGGGGCCATGATAAATGATGGCCTCAGGTCCTGTTGCCCCTCTTTTCAGGGGAGTGAGTCAGCATCAAGGTGATTCAGGGCCTCTTCCACTCCCAGGTCCCTCAACCTGGTGATCCCTTTGCAGTACTGGAAGGAACAAAATGAGGGATTTCTTCCCATGTTAGTCACCTCAGCAGTTGGTCCAGTTATGTGTAGATTTTTAATTTCAAGTCAGAATAACTAATGATTAAATTTGTTTTGTGAAGGTGCGGTCCAAGCTGCAGCTTCATGACTGCTTGATGCCCATCAAAGCTGGGGCTTTGCCAACAGGAGCCATCTCCTCTCTCCCATCTCTCAGCTTGTGCCTTCCCTTTCCCCTCTGCTGGCACTAGTACCCCTGCAGGCATGCCAAGAGCTGGAGAAGGGAACTGATGCAACTGGAAGTGCAGCGGGTTTTGCTGGTAAGCTTTCAGCTGGGGCAGCGCACCACCGTGCTTCTCCCCACGGCCCCGCAGTGCTGCTGCATGCTGCATGGGTGGGAGAAATGGCTGGGAGTGGGAAGAAGTGTGGGACCATCTCCCTCAGAGGCCTTAAAACAATTGTGATTCACAGCCCTCCAAAGCTTTCCAGGGAGGAAAAATAGGCCTCAGGAAAAAGAAATGTGTGTGCCAGCTTTAGGTTAAATTCCCTTTTCTATCACAGACTTCCTAGCTGACTTTGAACAGGTCATTTTAATCTCTTTCTGCCTTAGATTTCCCTCTCCAAAACGAAGACAGAGCAGCACTTTTATCTTTCAGAACAAACACATAAGAGATTTTGAGGTGCTGAGGTGCCCAGGTACTCTGGGAATAGGGGCACAGAAAGACTTTTGATAGGTCTGCAAATATTTTTAAAGTGCTTCTGCCTCAAGCTTCCCTTTTTAATTGCCTTAATTGTAGACAGCATTTGTAGTGCACATATAAGTTCTTTGTAGCTTAACATTTTGTAAGCATCCATGCTTTTGGCAAATCATTGGTGTAACTGAATTCCAGATAATAGAATTGAATGTATAATGATGAGATACATGGCAAAGGATGGCAGGGGTTTTTCAGGCTTTAAAAACGTTTTCACTGTGTTTCAAGTTTCAGTAACTTTTAGTGGCGCCACTCAACAACAGAGTGAGCAAGCACTCCATGGTGAAAACACCAGCTGTGGTCTATTTTACACACAGTTACCTTTCAATCAGTCATACCATAGCATTACTCACTCCATCCAAACCTCCGTCTGATCTGAGGAGATCAATTCAAGCTCATCAGACCTGATATTGTAATCTTTCCAACAGGGCTAATGTATGGTTTTGTTTGTGACCAGACCCATCACTTACAGGACTTCAGACTAATAAACTTGCTTTAATACAGAGCAGAGAGAGTGGTTGTTTGAACCACAAACATTTTTCCAGAAATAGATGACAGTACTGCATCAATACTGTCATTATGGTCCTCTTCCTAGTCTAAAAAGCTCTGCTCACAGAGTAATATTTGAAATGTTTATCCCTAGAAAAAATATACTTGGTGTAGCCACAACAAGTAGTAGAATATCCTTTTTGCCTCAGAATTTGAGATTAGAATGTCTATATTTATAGCGAAAGGAGGATGCCACTAGAAATAACTATTTACTAAGCTGGTGATACTACTATAAGGGCAGATCTTCATTCATGAAGAAGTCAGTCTAGTATTTACAAAACTCAAATGAGAGGTTACAGACTAGTTATTCTGGGATACATCTGTCCAGCTCTGACCATCTGATTTTAAAGGGCTGATTACCAGAAAGCACAGGCACCAGCACTTTTTACATGTAAGGTCCCTGAAAGATGCTGGGACAGGCAGTATTCAAAGTCATTGGTCTATTTCTGAAACCACATTTCTACATTTTCTCTCCAGCTTTATCACATACTCTTTTTTTGACCTTGGAAACACACTTCATTTCTCCATGTTTAAGCTCCTGCATTTAGAAAATGGGTATTAAGATCATAGATGCAAAGCTGCTCTAAGTTTATTGATATTTGCAGCTTTCAGAACTCTTATGGGTGGCACTGTACAAAGGCAACAAGTTTTTTACATTTTACTGAAGTGTTCATTTTTCAGCTGGCCACAGCATTGACTGCAAATCTTCAATGTGTGGACTTGCCAATTTGAAGAAACAACTGATTTAACTAGATGTTTTTTCAAAGACATGCAGAGAAATTGGTGCAGCCCCATCATGGAGATAAATTTGTATCAGGCTGAGTGCCTCGTATTGATTAAGCTTATGTCAGCAAGGAATCAACTTGCTAATTCCATGAAAGGCACTTTTAAACTGAAATAAGAGTGTCTACACAGGGGGTTAATTTAATATTGACACTTTTTTTTCCTGAATACGACAAGCCTTTAAGCCCCACATCCCTAGTGCTGTGCATTTCAAAAGAAAAAAAAAAAAAAAGTACAAGAAGTGGCATAGTAGACATGGCAAAACCAATCAGGTTTAAGATATATCCTGTCCTTGGCACTCTGAGTGCAACATTGGCTCAGAATTAGGCCTGCTATGATTTGAAGCATCTTTAAGTCTGCTGCTATTTAACACATTATGCGAGAACACAGTTCTGTCACAGTTTTTTAATGGCTCAAACGATGCTGACTAGCATATCCCAGAGATGTGGGTTCAAGGTTGTGGTTTCATGGCAACCTCACTTCTGCTGAGATCAGATGCAACTATGAAGTCTTTGTATCATGCAACCTGGAAGCAACAAATACATCGTTTGTAAGAAGGAGGAAAAAGTGCCTCCCCCAGAGCAGTTTGTCAAACCCTTCTGCTTCCTGTGGCAGTGGTGTAGGCAAAGTTTAGGATGAGCTGCTGCTAGCCCTGATCTGCCAAAAGGAGGACCCAGAACTCCATCTGTTAATTGCCATCACACACCTACTTGGAAGGATGTGTGTGTAGACACATTGCACTGTATTGCAGACTTCTAAGCAAACATTTAAACCAGCGTCTTCATTTTTAAAAAGTCATGATGTATTCAAAGAAGAAACTATACAACTGTAAAAAAGTATACAAACAGAATATAAAAACTCAATGGCTTTTCAAAAATACTAACCTGTTCTGTCTGTCCAGCTATAATAAATGGCAGAGCAACAGACAACATCCAAGAGAATCACATCAGCAAAATGCTTCCTGAATTTTAACAATTATTTCAACATTAATTGATTACAACACATAAAAATCAGAAGGTAGACATCCCTTATTTTCCCTTTCCATCCCTTTCTATTGCTTTCTATTCAGTGTTCCTGTTTTTATGTATAACCTTCTTCCTGAATTAAAAAGCTTCCAAAATTGAAGAGCAAGCAAGAAGTCCTCATCTCCCTCACTTTCCTGATCAAGTACATAAGGATGGAATTTCCCTTGCTTTCCAAGGGTGCGACTGGACCTTGCTTCCAATGGTGTGACCACCACTGACAGTCAAAGCGGGGAAAAAAGAAGTGTTTTCCTCTGAAAATAGAGAAGTATGTAAGCATGCCAGAATCTTCTGGATGTTACAGATTTAGACATCCAGCTGTTGCTCCCACATGTGGGCTGATTCATGCCGAGCAGACTTGAGGCTGAGGGTGTTACTGCAGTGGTATGCTGCTGTAACGGGGCTGTGGCTGCTGAGACTAGCGTCCCTGACATGACCTGGATCAGTCCAGCATGAGACTTTGAGATAAGGAAGAAAACCTGGACAGACTCTGTGGCATGTGGCCAGCTGAAAGGAACAGAAGATGAAGACCTGGGACACTGAGACGATGTGGGCTCTCCTCCTGGCCGTCAGTGCTGGGAACTCTGCAATAGTTAAGCACAGATTTTATGTCAGCAATACCATATGAAAGTACACAGAACTGCAATAACCAGCCCTGCAGATGGTAAATGTGTGGCTTTCCACAGATAAATCCAAATCCAGTAAAAATTACACAGTCTTGTTAGTCACCATGGAAAACAGAGACGTCACAAAATCCAAAAGCAAAGAGTTCAGATGTGCAATAGCTTAATGTTCTGACAGGGATGCTAGGGGAGGGGAGGCTTGAATGCTTTGTGTTTGGGCTACATGTTGTGATTGCATACGTAAGCTGTACCAAATGGCTACCTGTGACAACAGGGAATGAAACTTTGCCATCCTTAAGGTAACATTCGCTACTGTGAACTTCAAGATTTTTCTGAAGTGCTGCTGCTTCTCCCCAAGGGTTGTGGGATCAGGCTAAGGATGGTTTATCTGGGCCCTAAGTGAGACAGCTGATACACTCCTAGAGGTGCTGCAGCATCGAGCAGTCCCTGTGCAGCTGAGCTCAGAGAGCAGGGGAAATGCCAACCAGAAAAGTCAGCTGCAGAACTGGAGGAAGGTCTAGAACACTAACCCTGTCTATCCTGAAGATAATTCTTTTCACACAACCAGTCCAAAGTTTCTGAAAAGAATTCACTTCAAAATACAACTGACCCCTCCTATGTAAAGAAGAAAGTACTGAGGGGAGAAGAAATGCTTACAAGCATAGTGGCACATTCCTGCTGGGCAGTTTGCCTGTTTATGCTGGTTAAATATTTAAAGCTATCTTTCCAAAGTAAAGCAAAAGCCCAAAATATTTTTTCTGAAGTGAAAGTTGAGATTATCGTTTAACATGTACCAAGCCACATTCCACAGAGAAAGGCAGGCGGTGTGGGCTGCGAACTACAACCTGCTCTGATCTCATTCTGCTCACTGTCTCAATAACATTCATGGAAAATACGTGCACAACTAAAAGACACAGAAAAACAACTTTCCTCCACTCTATCCCCCCACCTCACACACATACCTTTTCAATTTGTGTATCTTGGAATACTGATGCAGAAAATATGATCTGAATGTCATTTACAACAGTGGAAATGGGGAGTAATTTCTTTGAAAGGAACGTACTTAAAGCACAGCAAAAGCAGTATGAGGCCAGAAGTAAAAGCTCATCACGTAATTTCTTCTTGCATCACAGCCTTGTGAAGCTCTACTCACTTCCCTTGCATCTGTGAAATCAGCAGGTCTACCCCTGGGAGTAAGGATTGCCGGCTTAGGCCCTTAAGTCAGCCTCTCTGTGTTTGAAGAACAAGAGAGAGTCTGTGTTTTCAGGCACTGTATGTAACTGTAGAAGAACTCACTCAAGAAAGGGAAATAAAAGGAGAGTAAAAATGTTCGCATTCTCTCTGAACAAAATGAGCTGTGATCTGCAATTGCCCTTTTAAGAGTTGTGACTTTTTCTTGTTCTCCTGAAAACTTCTGGCAGCAGCAGCCAGGCTGCAGCCCCTGCGCCTCTCACCCCAGCGCAGAACGTGTCAGGGAAGGCAGGCAACATACGGCTTTAATTTGCAAGGGATCATCTACATTTCTTCTGAACAGAAAAGAAAACCAAATCAAATCTCCATATACTCAATCTATCTTGAATAAACAGCATTAAGGAAAAAATGCTGTGGGTATTGGGAGGAAGGGACTCCTTGCAGCCTGCTCTGACTGCGCATACCGTTTCTCCTCTTGCCTCTTTAAAGCACATGAAGTTGCTGTAATGGGGGCCTGACTTACACCAGTGCTGGTCAAAGATTGCTCTTTATTCGTAGCCCATGCTACATGGTAGGAGTTTGCGTTACAATAGGTATCACACAGCAGGAGTAAATTACCACTGACTTCAGTGGCTACAGCTGCATTTCCATTCTTTCTCCTATTCCCACACCCCCCAAATACAAATAAAAGTACAACTTTTACCTACATTGACAATCACAGACTAATACAGCCAATTAATAAAAGGCACATATAAAGGCATCTGGGATGAATTTGAGGGTAAGATGACCTGGGCCACCTGATGGTAAAAGAATTACTTGCTATCTTGTCAAATGTCTGTTAAGAACAACTGCCTCTGCGCCGAGATGACATTCCGAGCACTTGGCTGCACAGCCGTGAGCCCCTTCACTGCAGTAAGTATTCTGGCTGCTGACTCCACCATCGCCTAGGGTTCATGTTCAGCTCCTACTGATTTTCTTTGCCAATCACTGCATGTGTTTGTTATTTTTGTCAGCACAGGCATACTTCCAAGAGTCTTCTAGATGTTCCAAGAAATAGTCAATGTCCAAGGTAGGCTTTTAAATTTTAAGAATTTTGTTCTTCTGGCAAGACTAAATCCATGAGATGCTATGGCCTATGGCCCTGGGGCTGACAACTATGTTATTGGCATGTTGATAAGTGAAAAATACCTTACCATGCAGCTGTAAAGGCTGCTTGAGAATCTTGTCCAGATACTTTCTCTCTGGAATTTTGGTCTGTAGACCTGTGTGTCAACTCTAGGGTCAAACAACTTAGCTTAAGCAGTATATATTATCTGGATTAAGGATTTTATCACCAGAATATATGATAACTTTAATATGGCAATATAAGGGTGTACCTTATTTCATCTCACAATTTGTGATGTACGACACTGTAATCACCTCTCCTTCATTTCACTGCATTTACACTCCTTGTACTGATTCCTCAGCAAGCATCCCTGCCTGTGCTTTGTGAGGGCTTGATGTGATGTGTACTGCCAGGACTGAGAGCCGAAATGAGACCCACCTGAGCTGTGAACCTGTACTCTCTCATCTGGAAACCCCTAGGTCACTTCAAGAGACTTCATGAATTTAGTTTACACATTGCTGCCCTCACGGATTACATACTTGAACCCCTGTCTCTACCAAGCTATCAAAAACCCTCCTTTCCTTCCATCCTGAACTAATGCCCCTGCTCCCCAAAAATATTAACTGTTCTTATCAGCCAAGATTCATGCTCAACACCAGACAAAAGTCAACTTTTGACTTGTCCCACTGTATTATGATGATCTTACTTTTAACCCCTTATTTGACATTTAAATAACAAAATCTTGCGTAAGTTAAAAATCTCATTATCTGAGCATAACTTTTGGTTTAATTTGGTGGACAAATATATATGTATGCTATCATCTGTGTTTAGATTTTATTAATTTGGGTCATCACTAGCCTTACTACAAATATCGTTAGTGCTTATATTTGCATTGTCTGCATGTAACATAGGCCTGTGAGATAAAGCTGAATAATTTCTTCTAGAGAAGCAAGTTTTCCTTAAATGCTATGGAAAGGAAACATTCACTCCATCCTATTTCTGCCAGTCAATTAGAGGAAAACAAGAAAATACTGCAACTACTTTTTGCTTTGTTTCTTTCCAAAATTTAAGATTTAGATAGCTTCATTTTTTTTCCACTGAAGATTTTTGTCTCCCATCCCCCATAACAAGTAAAACCAGTACAAGCCAGCAGCCTGATGACAGCAGCAGAGTAAGGATACTACTGGGAGGCAAAGAATGTAAAAGGACAAAACTCGGTAGTCTTCCCACCTGCCTGAGTCCTAATTTCCCCTAGCGGCTACTGTAACAAGTAACATCAGCACATTGTTTTGAAGTAAAAGCTGAAATTCCTTTTTGTCAACGGTATGATTTTAATGCCCACATTTTGGGTTATTTTAGAACGGCAGACTGTATGTCTGTGGCAAGGGGGAAGAGCACCCATGCTTTAAGGAAGACACTGTTTGTAAGAACATGATTACTGTTGTACTCACCCAAGCAAAGGTGGCACGCAGTCCAGTCTCCTCTCTCCAACAGTCACCCCTGGTGGATACCTAAGGAGTCATTAAAAGAACAAGGCAGATACACAGACAGTCTCCCGTGGATGCGATGTGCAGTACTGGGGTGGCATGAAGAAGTAGTATCTTTTATTAGACCAAGATATATAGGTGGAAAAATGAGGTAAACTTTTGGTCATACAAACTTTTCTTAGGGTTAGAAACACCAGCTGCAGCTTTCAGTTAAGAACAATTGCTTAACATTTACTCAGATACTTATTAAGCCAGCTCTGAAAGGAAGACAGTAGCTTTAGAATGCAGGACGTTAATCACGTTAATGATGCTAAGGATAGAAGAAAGAGTGGCATTTATTAACTAAGCAAAAAGGAGAGACAATTTCCTTACAGTCTGTTGATTTGGAGAGTTAAGGGCGTGGGGGGGTGTGTGTGTGTGGAAGCAGAAGGAAAATATACTGTCAGACCAGCATCTCTGCCAAGTCCCTGGGTTTGGGTGTTGGGCAGAGTTAGGAAACCTAGTTCCCAGGCTCACTTCTGTGGGACAAGTTCTGTAGTTTCCCTTAAGGATCAGGTTTGAAAGAGGAGAGGGAGAATGTCCTGTTCAGTGAGAAACACTCCCTCACCAGCAGCACAGTGGTTTGGTCTATGAAGACAGTCTCTGGGAGTTCATGCTGGTGCTCAGTGGTCATTTGCAGCAGCAAAACTACCAGGAAGGCAGCCCTGCACAGGATGAAGTACATTACAGTCCTGGAACTGCAAATGTAAGACTGGATGATGCTGGTGGTTTGATGGCAGGGGGTGTTCATTGCTGTTGTAGCGGCTGGGCATCAACACATCTTACATTTCTTGCTGAGGCATGGTTTACACTGATCTGGTGTTTTGGACCACAGAGAATTATGCTTCTAATGATGAGTTTTGTGGTTTGGGGTGCTTGAAATGTAGGACAAATGCTTCTGGGAAGATTCTTTCCATGCAGGATTTTCTTCTGTTATATGAAAAATCGTTGAACAGTTAAAACCAGCAAGTCCTAGGAACCTTCCTGAACATAGCAGCTCTCAGCCCTCATTCTTCCCCCCAAAACAACCCCTTCATTCCCATTTCTACTTTTTCTTTCTGAGCTGGTTTCACTGATACACCTCTATCTAATTTCTAAGAAGTTGTTCTCAAGTTGCATATAGCTTGAGTAGTTACTGCTTCAGAACAACAAAAAAATATAGCTTGTTAACCCCAAAATTTGCCTACTTTTCCTTCTATACCAGTTGGTCTGAAAAAAGCTATTACCTACGTGTACAAACCTTGTCCTGTATAAAGTCATCTTCCTCCTGGAACAGTTTTCTGGATTGCTGCACACAGCCACTTAGAACAGTGACTTTTCAGTGTTTTCCAGTTGGAGAAGTATTTCCTAAGTATTTCAAATGCAGACACCCGTAGACAGAATTTCAGCCAACTGATGATGGACTTAGGCATCTTAATTACCTTTCCTAGATTGTGTGATATGTCCCCAGGTCTGAAGGCCACAGGCAGAATTAGCCATGTTAGACAAGTTAGGAATTCACACTCCTTTTCTATGAGAAAAAGCACGTATAATACATGTTCCTCTCTAAAGATCCAGTGTCCAGTTGTTTTAAGATCAATAGGAAAACAATACTCTCATTTAGGGTTGAATATAAATTAGGGTTTGAGCTACAAAGAAGTTAGTAATGTTAGTTACTGATGTAGATCTGAAGAGGAATATCCGTAGCTTAAAACTGTAAATATGATATGCAAGGAATCAAACTTTTTTTAGCAGAAGATGGAAAAAGATATAATCTGTGCATATCATTTTTGAACTACGGTCCTCTGAGAAGAGAGTTTTTGACAGAACTCAATGAACCTCAGTAAACGAGGACATCAGCAATCGGCATATTTAAGGTTGTGCAATTTCTAGACATGATCCTGCTCCTGCAGTCGTTACACAGCATAGATCTTGCTATTAATTAGTTTGAATGTGGGACAGCACTGCTGGGAGAAAGTGGCCTAAATAGCATGGTCCAAATTTTATCTGTAGCTATCCAAGAAATATGGATGTCTTTTATTAACCCTTGCCACCTGTGACAGCTAGAAATAAATGCAGGGCTTGTCTTATTCCTAATGGATTTTTGCAGTTTGTTAGCGTGTAACGTGGAAAGGGTGGGAGCATGCCGCAAGAGAAGGGAGACAGCTGGCCCGAGACATTTCATGCCTGGTTCAGCCTAAATGGCAACATGAACTGTCGGACAAGTATGAGGACATTCACGCACACGACGCAGAGGCTTGGTTACTGAATGCTTGGAGAACATGGCAGGATTCTCCTCCTCCTCCTCTCCAGGAGCACGGTCTATTATTCTTATTGAATTCCAGTGAGTACAGCATATCCCCCATTCAGCCTCCATCATTTTTCCAGACTACACAGTTCAGAAGAACCAACAGGCCCTCCATTCTGCATGCGCAACGGGGCTTGAGACGTGCAGAAACGGCCACTGTTGGTGGTCACTGTATGCCCATTCACCTCCTCCCCCGAATACAGCCAGTATTTCACAACCCTGACGGGGAGGTATTTGCAAGTCACGCAGCATTCATCCGGAGTTAAGCTGGCATAGCTGCCCACTGGGCAGCGGGAGGAAGAGGAATGGGAAAGCCCTGTTGTGATTATTTCCCATCTCAGGCTGCTGCTGTAGGCATGACAGGAGGAAGACGCACATAAAATACTGGCAGTAGCTCAGCAGGGAGATACTCGCCGGGTGTCTCTGGAGGGAGGCGAGTGTTGGCCACCCGCAGGTCCCCGGTTGCGTGCGAGATGAGCATCGCGGCCCCTGCCTTCGGACCGCCGCCGAGGTGCTACAGCAGGCCTGGCTGGGAGAGTTCAGCCCTGCAAAGACGCTCTCCGGCTGTTCGCGGCTCCCTACGGCTGACCCGTGACAACAGCACCGGCCACCCCCCGGCCCTGCCCTTTGCCATTTGGCAAACACGGACGCCCGCCCCACCTCAACCCCCACCGCCCCCTGCCCCTGCCGGGCTGTGAGTGGAACCGAAATCGGCGCAGCTGCCTTTCCGCCGGCGGAGGCGCCGAGTTCGGTGGGCCCTGGACCCCACCGGGGTGCGCAGTTCAATGGCCTCAGTCATCACCGGGGGAGCCAAAACCGACCCCCGGCACAGCCGCCCCCGGCACCCCGCCGGCTCCGCGCGGCAGCCGCCGGCGTCCAGCCCAGCCGCCCCGGCGGGACCGGCCCCCCCCTGCCCCTCCGCACTGCCGAAAGAAAGGCACGGCCCCCCGCCCCCCGATCATCCCCCCGCCGGCACGGCACGGCACTGCACGGCTCGGGGCCGCCCCCCCTGGCGGCGCCCCCTTTCCCCCGCGCCGCCCCCGCCTTTGTGCGCGGCTTGGGGCAGCCCCGCGCCCGCCTGCGCCCGCCCCCGGGTGAGGCGTTGGGAGACGGTCCCTTACGCAGGAAAGTTCGGCGTCGGTTTCAAGGCCCCTCCCTCCCGGTGAAAGGCAGACTGCGGGGCGCCTGGAAACCGGTCGGAGGGAGCGCGGCGCGGCGAGGCGAGGGGCGCGGGCTCGAGGGGCCGGCACAAATGGTCAGGCGGCGGCGGCGGCGGCGGAGGCGGCGGTGGTGGTAGGCGGAGGCGCGGCGGGCGCTGCCGCCGGTGCGGGCAGAGCTGCGCGCCGCGGCCGCGCGAGTGGAGGCCGGGGTTGCCCCGTCCCTGCCCGCCGCTCCCTTCATGAGTCGCAAGTTCGGGCCGGGAGGAGCAGCGGCGGCGGCGGGGCGGCGGGAGCCCGGCTGGGCGGGCGGCACCGACTGAGCATGGCCGAGCGGCGCGGGCCGGCGGCGAGCGGCGGCGGGGAAGTTGGCGGCGGGGAAGTTGGCGGCGGGCGGCGGGCGGGCTGCGGCCGGTGCCCGCGGCTGCCGCCGCCGCTGCTGCCGCCGCTGCTGCTGCTGCTGCTGTGGGCGGCGGCGCTGCCGGCCGGGGGCCAGCCGCCGGCGCCGCAGTACAACGGCGAGCGGGGCATCTCCATCCCGGACCACGGCTATTGCCAGCCCATCTCCATCCCGCTCTGCACCGACATCGCTTACAACCAGACCATCATGCCCAACCTGCTGGGCCACACCAACCAGGAGGACGCGGGGCTGGAGGTGCACCAGTTCTACCCGCTGGTGAAGGTGCAGTGCTCGGCCGAGCTCAAGTTCTTCCTCTGCTCCATGTACGCGCCGGTGTGCACCGTGCTGGAGCAGGCCCTGCCGCCCTGCCGCTCCCTCTGCGAGCGGGCTCGCCAGGGCTGCGAGGCCCTCATGAACAAGTTCGGCTTCCAGTGGCCCGACACGCTGCGCTGCGAGAAGTTCCCGGTGCACGGGGCCGGCGAGCTCTGCGTGGGGCAGAACGCCTCCGAGCGCGGCACACCCACGCCCGCCCTGCGCCCCGAGAGCTGGACCAGCAACCCCCACCGCGGCGGCGGCGGCGCTGGGGGCTCGGGGCCCGGCGAGCCCCGCGGGCGCTTCTCCTGCCCGCGGGCGCTGAAGGTGCCCTCCTACCTGAACTACCGCTTCCTGGGGGAGAAGGACTGCGGGGCGCCCTGCGAGCCCGGCCGCCTCTACGGGCTCATGTACTTCGGGCCCGAGGAGCTGCGCTTCTCCCGCACCTGGATCGGCATCTGGTCCGTGCTCTGCTGCGCCTCCACCCTCTTCACCGTCCTCACCTACCTGGTGGACATGAAGCGGTTCAGCTACCCCGAGCGGCCCATCATCTTCCTCTCGGGCTGCTACACGGCGGTGGCCGTGGCCTACATCGCCGGCTTCCTGCTGGAGGAGAGGGTGGTCTGCAACGAGCGCTTCGCCGAGGACGGCTCCCGCACCGTGGCGCAGGGCACGAAGCGGGAGGGCTGCACCATCCTCTTCATGATGCTCTACTTTTTCGGCATGGCCAGCTCCATCTGGTGGGTCATCCTCTCCCTCACCTGGTTCCTGGCCGCCGGCATGAAGTGGGGCCACGAGGCCATTGAGGCCAACTCCCAGTACTTCCACCTGGCCGCCTGGGCCGTGCCGGCCATCAAGACTATCACGATCCTGGCCCTGGGGCAGGTGGATGGAGATGTCCTCAGCGGCGTCTGCTTTGTGGGCATCAACAACGTGGATGCCCTGCGGGGCTTCGTGCTGGCCCCCTTGTTCGTCTACCTGTTCATCGGCACCTCCTTCCTGCTGGCCGGCTTTGTGTCCCTCTTCAGGATCCGGACCATCATGAAGCATGACGGCACCAAGACGGAAAAGCTGGAGAAGCTCATGGTGAGGATAGGCATCTTCAGCGTCCTCTACACGGTGCCGGCCACCATTGTCATTGCCTGCTATTTTTACGAGCAAGCTTTTAGGGAACAGTGGGAGAGGAGCTGGGTCACGCAGAGCTGTAAGAGCTATGCCATCCCCTGCCCCAACAACCACAGCAGCCATCACCCACCCATGAGCCCTGACTTCACCGTCTTCATGATCAAGTATCTCATGACCTTAATCGTGGGCATCACGTCGGGCTTCTGGATCTGGTCTGGGAAAACCCTGAACTCCTGGAGGAAGTTTTACACCAGGCTCACCAACAGCAAGCAGGGCGAGACCACCGTCTGAGACCCCTGCCCGCTGGGCCAGGGGGGTGGCGGGTGGGTGGGATGGCAGCCGGAGGACCGGGGCTCTGCCTTGGGAAGCAGCTCCTTGTCCAGCCAGGGCAGACTTTGGGGACCGCGACTCGCAGCCGCAGGCGGCGGGGGGCGGAGGACGAGCCAGGTGGGGACCCCCGCCCCGGGGCGCCCGGCTCTGCCCTCCCGGCACCGCTCGGGCCGGCTCCGGTAGGAACTGAACACTGTCAGGTTGGGGGAGAGGGATGTAAATAGCCTCTGTAAGATTTTGTAAGTATATTTGTATTTAAATTACAAAAATCTCACATTTTTAATTATGTAGGACACTTTTTACCAGTTTGCGGATTTTGCTTCTTCCCTCCCCCCCCCCTTTTTTTTATTTAAAAAAAAAAAAAAAAAAAGGCGTTGGATTTTTATTTCGTAGGGCAGGATGGGAAAAACTGCCGGTAAGAGAAACCAAAACAAACCCCTTTCTTCTCCCCCACACAGGTTTTGTAATGGCTTTGCTTGGAGTTTCAGTTGCATGAGCAGCAGGGCCCGGAGCGCGGCTGCCGGGGGCGCCGCCTGACGCGGGCTGGGGCTGGGCCGCGGCCCCGGCCTGCCGGAGGTATGTGGAGGTGGGGCTGGGGCTGGGGAGGAGCGCCACTTCCCGCCCCGGCCCCGCGGGGGGACGGACCCCCGCCCGGGCCCACACGGCGGAGGGCAGCCGGCCGCCCGGGCCTGGCGCAGGGACGGCGCTGCCCCTGGCTTCGGCCGGCCGCGGCGGAGCCGGGCCCCGCTGACCCCGGCGGGCGCCGCCGGAGCCCTGTGAGGGGGTAGAAGCGACACCCAGCGCGGCCCGCGGTGCGCCCGGCGTTTCCGAGGGCCCAGAGCCGCGCCCGGCGGCCCCGGCCGCCCTCGGCCGGTTTTACGGCATGTGTTTGGGTGCACCGGACAGCTGGAGGGGAGCTGGCCCGCAGGAGTTGAGGCTGCACGCCGCCTGCACCTGTAGCACGTCCGACGGCTCGGGCGGCGGCCGGGGAGGTAGATGCACCGAACTTGCCCGACGCCGTGTTCCGCGGGGCCGGCCGGCACCCCCGGGCGCTGCCCCGCCGCCCCCCCCCCCCCCTCGCCGGGCGGGCCGCGCTGGGTGGGCAGGGGCAGGAACGGGCTCAGCAAAAAGCTCGTCATCGGGGCAAAACGTTGTATTCAGGTTTTATTACCACCCCCACCCCCCTTTAATTGGATCCATGAGCGCTGGCTCTTCATTTGGGAAACGGTGGAGCGGTTGCCATTCCCCTGAATTTTTACTCATTACGCACTATGAGGGTGTGATGATTTTTGCCAGTAGTAAAAACGAAGGAAGGGAAAAAGAAAACCGGAATGTTTCAGCACTCTGGTGGGATGCGAGACCTCAAAGAGCCTCTGTTGTCTTTTTTCCCCTCTTTTTGTCGGTACAGTAATAACATTACATACTATACTGCAGAGATAAGATACCATGTGTGCAGTATATCTGCTACCTTGTATGCTCCTGGGTGTGTGGGATTGTGCTTCTTAATAATAATTAAAAAAAAAAAGGTTAAAAATGAAATTGTAACTTTTGACAGATGCATTTGAATATTTAGTCCTCTGTATGAAAAACAGCAGAATGCTTCTCTCCTGATTGTATTGTTTTAAACTTTTTTTTTTATATACAAATGCCTGTATTTAGGTTCATAAACATTATCTATGGCTACCATACCCTGAAATGCAAAATTATTTGAATTTGGTATGCATTTATTTCTGTTCATTATCACAAGATCATCTATATTTATAGAGGAATAGAAATTTATATATATTAAATACCATATTTTTAATTTCTCTGAAATAAATTGAGGTTTTGTACAAAACTACAAAACTATCTTGTCTTTTTACATATTCCTCTGACTAAAATACTGTGTGAAAACAGGATATATACTAGAAGATGCATGGGATTCCTTTTTTCTTTTCTTATGTTGAGTTCACAGTAACAAGCTGGAATTCAGTGTAGGAATTCATTGTGCATTTTGGTTTTTATCTCTGGGCCGGTCTAGATTAATCCTTCAAAAGAAGTAATGTAAACTGTTCAAGATCTCTGACAGGGTATGGTTGGTGGTGTGAAATCCAAGAACAGATCTGCTATATGGCAAGAGAAGAAAGAAGCTCACTAGTTGGTTGGGTTTTTTTTGTTTGTTAAAGAAAAGGGTTCTCTCAACTTAGGCTTTCTTCTCCCTTTGCTATTAAAATTATAATAAAAAAGATTTTCTCACTGCTTAAAATGACACTCAGACCATATTGCAATATTGTCAGAATATTTTAATGAGTAAAATAGTTTTGTTTTCCTGAATTTGGAATGTTTGGTTAAGCCAGAATTAAATGGTATGTTCATGGAAGCATTTCAGCTTTATGGAAAGTACATGCATTCTTAATTCAATACTACACATCCTTTCCCCCCCCCCCCCCCCCCCCTTTTTTTTTTTTTTCACTAATTAATTGTTCAAAGCGCCATTCTGTAAGCACGGGTTTGTTAGGAAGAATGCCTCTTTATGAGACTTGATGTCTGATTTCCAGTTTTGTAAGCTTAGTAGCGTTTCATTCTATAGATCCAGAGGAAGATGTCAATGATTTTTGGCTCATTTACTTTTTTCAAATTGTGATGCATAAAGAGCCATAGAGGAGTAAGGGAAGCTTAACAAAATAATGAGGTGAGACAAGAAAAAGCAGTGTTTCTTTCGTAATTGTAAAATTTGTTTTGCATAAACACAGTTCCTGTCTTCTCAGATATTTTTCACGTTTTTCTCTTCTTCCCCCTACCCACCCCCACGTTTTTTTTTGGTTTTTTTTGTGTTTTGTTTTGTTTTTTAATATTTTAGCATTTAAAATTGTACAGGTCAGCACTCAGCTAATGACATAAAGTGCAAGCCATTCAATTCCAGTTGCAGTGGAATTCTTTTTGGTCAGCGTATAATTACATTTGAGCCATTTTGACTGATCTGTTTTCTTGCAGCTGAACATATGTAATTTATTTATGCACAGGAGAACACAGTTATTTGTAATACAGAATTCATATTTATGGTAGGGATGGGAG
This sequence comes from Falco peregrinus, assembly GCF_023634155.1. Classification (NCBI taxonomy): domain Eukaryota; kingdom Metazoa; phylum Chordata; class Aves; order Falconiformes; family Falconidae; genus Falco; species Falco peregrinus. The sequence continues at coordinate 39,698,663 of NC_073725.1, read as the reverse complement.
GATTGATATTTCTAAAAATACTTTTTGAAGAAAAGTAGTGGAGTTATTTCTACATGAAGTAAAATGTTAATATTTGTGATTCATGATTTGAAGCAGATATGGATCCTCTTCAGTTCTTTGGAATTTTTCTCATAGATTCCAGAGCTGAAGCTCCATATTCAGTCTTGGTTATTTTAATAAATATACTAGAGAGCACAATATGATCATCTAAACATCATTCAAAAGAGCAACCCCCTGCTTTGTTGTTCGTTAATTTTTGTGAACTTCCACAGGGCAGTAATTTGCAAAGGTCACAGTCATTACTGAATGCTGTGGTGCTATCTGTATGACTCACCTACCTTTTTATACTTTTTGCAACACATAATGGTATTTGAGACTCTTTATTAATATGATACAAAGGTGTCTTGCATAGCTATGTTGCAGTCATCACTAATGTTTTCCCTCAATGTTTAAAACAAATCTATCCAATGCTTCAGGGAATTTAGATTGGATTTGTGACTACAGTCTGTATAATTGATGTACCATGTTCACCAGAGTCTCACTGTATACAAAGAAGCGTGTTGCCCAGTTCTCTTCTCCTTGATTAATGTAAGAACAAAACTGGTGTAGCAAAGTTTGTTGCACTAGAAGTACTTGTTAAGGCATTCCTTACTCAACAGCTTTGCTTTTTCATGGGGTGTATTTATAGTCTGAAATGAAGAAGCAGTCAGAATCACCATTCCCCTGAAGAGGGCTGTAGCCTGGAGAGCTGAGGATGCTGATTTACTGTTCATCCTTCAGCAACAGTAATGCTTTTTAATGTAGTGGCAAATTTGTGGTATTGGAATGAAATTATATGCCGTTTCCATAACAAATCCTATTGGGAAGGAGAAGGATTTCTGGTTTGTTCATATAGTAATGCCCCAAATTTCTGGTATATGTATATACTTTTGAAAGTGTTGAGTTTTTTTTAACTTGAGTGCAAGGCTGCACTTGAGTGCACTGAATTCTGCCCTCTGGATGATGCCCACCCTTCTGCTGCTATCCCAGTGCTTGTTGCTGGGCAAGAGTACAATTGCAAGTGGTGCTGAGGATCCCTTTCATTGAAATGGACAGTATTTGCATTTTTTGTATTATTCAAAAGGATAATAATTAGGCATGAGAAAGTCTGCTGCATATGCACAGGATGAGTATTTTTCAAAATGGGCTATGGACTAGCACCTCATCAGTCTTTTGCCACTCCCAGCCACAAGAGACACCTTCCAGACCAACATGGTGATCCTTTTGAAAAGGTTTGCACCCTGTAGCTGTCCTGAGAAAGCAATCACGGCTTTGGACTGATAGACGTTTAAAATTTTTGAGTGTACTTTCGCAAAAAGTTTGCGTTTGTGTGACATAACTCCTCCATCCCAGTGCTGCACAGCCTCAGAAAGAGCTTCAGCTAGCAAAACTCAGGACAGCTGAAGCAGTGGTAAATTAAGTTAACCACTACAGAATTCAAGTGCTTACCTACACAAAAAAGGAAACTGAGGTAAGGCTGTGTTTTCATCCAAACTGACCCTCTAGTGCTCAAACCCTGGAAGTGCATGACACTTGATAGATGTTTCCAATGACAGCGCTACAGGACTGTGTGACAATGCTGTGCAAAATCAGTTCCCGAGTGTCAGCCCCCCCCCCCCTTTTTAATTCCCTTAGATTTCTATTAGTAGTTGTTTGCACTTGTTGAACCCAGAACATTATTGCTTTTCATGTTATGCAAGCTTAGAGTGAATGGATCATACGCATTCTGAATTCAAATGTTGATTTCAAAATGCAATACTTCTAGCTGCTTGGTCCCGTTTGAAGTGAGAGTTGCTCTTGGGTCCATAGCTATGGGAGTTTCTCATAGTTGTAAATCTCTTGCCTCTGTTGTTCAGCAGTTGAGCTGGAAGGCTTAGGCAGCGATTCACACTCGTATGGAGAAAGGGAACTTTTTTTTTTCTTGCTTTGGACCGAACCTCTTGCTGCTTCTCTGTTTACAGTGCAGAAGTGTCATCAGAGAAATGCTGTGCTCTGAAGCTCCTGATCAGTTTTGAAATAGCGGTACCATAATTTTAAAAATGGGTTAGCGGGTTTGGGAAGCAAGGCTTGGTGACTTAGTGCTGAGGCTTTGCCTTTCACAGTTTAGTTTCTAGAAGTCTCCAAGCATCAAACATTTTAAGATATGAAACAGCTACTTAAGGACAAACCAGGCGTACCAGGCTTAGGTCCTGGATACGTTGCAAGCATTATGAGCACCATATTCATTAAGGGTAGCCCAGTGAAAGCGTTAGAGCAGACTAGACAATACTATGCCATATAGGAAGAAAGGCATAATTGCATTTACTTGGCAACTGAAATTCACTCTGCACCTTTACTTAGTCATTTGAGGTCACTAAATGGAGAAGCAAGTATCATTTCTGTCATATGGGAGAGATTTCAGTGTATTAGCAAAATAGGCCCTAATAAGCAATATATAATAGTAAGTGTAACATTTTCCAGATAAAAGCAATAGAACTCTGATAGTTTAGTCATAGACCATGCTTTTAAAAAAAATAAATACTTTTGAGAAAACATGCAGATTTTGTAGGCCATGACAGCTGTGTTTCACATCTCCACTTGTGTTTAGTCTAAGCTTCAGTATAACCACATCAGAGAGTCTTTCAGGCATGAGGTCTTGCCCTTGTTTGCATTCAAATCAGCAGCATTAAGTTGCTTATCTTGAGGTTGAGTAAATAAGCTTTAGTCTTCTCAGACAACACTTAATGAAGGCCCACATTCAGCCACCGACCTGGTGTGAAATGCTGCTGGGCTGAGACCCCACAAGCCCTGTCTTTTCTCATTATCCCAAGGCTTTGTTGCAGTGTGTGTAAGTACTGGTCATGACTGACTGCACCAAGGTGGAAACTTCACAATCACCATTAAACTGATGTAAACGTGCTGCACTGGGAGGCTTGGGTCAGCCACCATGTATTTTTGGTGGACTATCTCAGAAACAGCTTCTTCAGAAATACCGAAGTGATAGACTCCTGCTTGCAATTAGCTGTCTTATGGATAGTTGCATTATTAGTGGTCTGCAATGTTTAATAGTAAGGTATTATCCTAGGAGACATGTGAGGCTGCGGTATGTCAGTGCGGCACAGTAGACGGAACTTGTCCCCCTTACGGTATCACCAGGATCCCTCTGGGTGAGGGAGAACAGTGGTTTTGTCTAGTTCTAGTATAACTTGGCTAATACTAATTACTTGCTACGGCACAAATGTAAAAGTAATTTATCATGGGGTAGTTTGATGACAAAGATCATAATAAAAATGAAAGCGGCCTGCATCCCTCAGGTAGGATGTCTTGATGCTGTTTTGTTGCATGCTTGTTTGTATAACTCAGATCTTTTGTAACTGTTTTACATTCTGTGACTCAATGCTAGCCTTATTGGCGTGTTTAAGTGAGACCAACAGCATGACTCACTGATGCTGTATGGCTTGTCCTGTTGTGTTGTTCAGGTTAACTGCTACTGCTTTGTTACTGGTAACTCGTTTGACATCCACTACCACGCTCAGAGTCCTACAGAAATTAAGGACAGGACTGCTAGCCACAGGAGTGTGCAGTCCATTTGAGCAAGAAAAAGAGTATGTCAGCCCCCCCCCCGCCCCCAGCAGCTTGCCCACCACCATTTCAACGCCTGCTGCTGCGTCAGGGACAGGACCAACACCTTCCATCAGAGGTAATGTCTGTGTTCCTCTGCAAACTCCACAGGTATCCTGCTGGCAGCAGCACGGCTGGGGCTGTGCTGAATTGGGTTGTTTTCCTGGCTGCCCAAGTGATGTGCTGGCTCTTTTGGTTTTTCCCCCACCTACCTAGGGTGGAGGCTGTCCTGGCTGCTCTTAATCCCTGCATTTGATGGAGGAAGTTACAGGCAGTATGTGCCACCACGGCATCCCTGGCCAGCCTTCAGTGGCTCCTGTTCTGCTGCTTGCTTGCCCCATACCTTCTCTGTAAATCCTCTGGAAGCTGTCTCTCTCCAACCATTGCCAGAATATAACACATTTAGATCCTAGTTTATTCTTGAGGACTGACTGTGCGGTGTTCGTCACAAAATCATTGCTGTCCAAACAGAGAAGTGACTTGCTCTCAAGTTGTTTGACAGCTTTTTTATTCATGACATTTTATTTTTAAATACAAGCACAAATACTATCCCAAAGGAGCTGATCTTGAGTTAATTTTGAGAGTATAGTGTGAGCAAATAACGATTTTCCACTTGTTCAAATTCCGATATTACTGTGCATTATGGTAAACCGGCTTTATGAAAAATTGAGAAGAAAAGGGTGCAATCACACCTTCATGATTGCCTTCAGGAAAATGAGGGTTTCGTTTATACTACTTATTTATACTAATACTCGTGTACAAATGCATCTGAAGAGGAAGTAAACCAAAATAATAAAATAAAAGCCAACATAACATCTCAAGGTGGGCTTCTCAAAATATTTATATACATGAAAAAAATTGCAGGATAAACAGCTCATCACAAAGTCAAGAGTTTTGCTATGACTTGTTAACTTTTCAGTACTTCTTTGTCTATAATGGTAAAAGCTTCACTTTTCTGTGAACAGGGGTGGGAATTAATCACTTCTTAGCATGAAGCCCTCTGTTAAAAGACTGCAAGTAGTTGGTTTATTTACTTCTCAATGAAAAAGAATTCTAATTCTGAGGGCAGTGAAAGAAAACTTTGCAGCCTGCTTGGGGGTTAGTATTTTGTAGCACTGGGCACTTCACTGTTCATGAAATTAATGGAAGCAAATGGTGTTCAGCTGCAAAGGTAAGAAAATGGGTTCTGACCAGTTCCACTTGGGGGCTGCAACTGGGGTGGCTGTGCCATGGGGTCTGAGCGCCGTCTCTGCTTCCTGACACAACAGCAAAGATTTGCTGAGCAGTGGAGCATACCAGCCCTGAGCCTGCATGTGGCAACAAATGGTGACCCCTGTGATGGACACTGCTGGACCTGGCACCCTTGGTGGACATGGCGGGAGAGAGATGGAAATGGGGCCCTTGGGAAGGCAGGGGGCTATGGTGTGCAGGCAAAGCGAGGTCAGAGAGGGAGGAGGAGGAGGGGCTGCTAGGGGGAAGGCTGTAGGAGATGCTTGTCTGCACAGGCCAAGTTTGAGACAATGAACTGGGAACTATGGCCGTGCAGGATTGGTGCCTCTCCAAGGGTAGCTGAAGGCCATCATAACTCGGATGTGGGAAGGGGACAGCTTCCCAGAGTGTGCAGAAACTGTGGGGTGGTCCTCCGGCACATGTCCCAGAGTCGCGGAAGATGGAGGTGGGAAAACAGCTTTTGTGTGGGTGTTTCTGAATCACAGCAAGACGTAACCCTGTGTTGCTTCGCAGAAGGGGCAGAAGCAGGGTGGGCTGCAGAGCTGGGGCTGTGCGGGGTGGTGGGCCAGGGAGCAAGGCAAAGTGAGGAGGAGCCCAGCCACAGCCAGCTGGCTCTAGGTGGCAACCACAGAGTTTCTGCCAGGTTTCCCTGGATCCCATTTTCCACTCCAAGATTAGAAATCTCCCCTCAGGGGAGAATGAAAAGGAATTTGTGTGGTAGGCTTTGCTATATTTCCAGCTGACTTTTTCCATAGAAGTGGGCAGTTGGTCCCAGTGTTTCTTAAGATATCTTTACAGTAAGAGTAAAATCCCAGTTCTGCTGAAGGCAACAGCCAGCTTCCCGTTGGCCTCAGGAGGGCTGTAATTTCATCTTGGCTTCAAGATGCATTAGGAAGTGCATGGAGATCCTGGGGACAGAGAAAGGGAAAGTAAAAAAAAGATTTCTCATCCAAAAGCTGTTCATAGTGCTTCATTCATTTAATCAGGCTTCAAAATATTTTCAGTGTTTTTCTGATCCCGTTTATTAAGAGTATAAAGGTACTATCCAGGGGCAGACATTATCTAAGCATCTGTGACTTCGCTACCTCACTCCTCTGTTTTGTCAAAAAAAAAATCAAGATTAGTTTCTCAAAAATGATCAGTTACAGAATGCTTGTTTTGAATTTAGGATCCTTTTTTAAAAAAAATAAAAAGTTGTAATCTCTGTTGGAAATGGGGCTACTTCTATGCATGCTAACAATCCAAATGTCAGACAGGTTTTTCTACTATCATTTGTTTTTCCAATTCTTTGTAAAAGTCCCATTTTATACTTTCTCAGAAGTGATTTTTCTTGCAGCAGTTCTGGAAATAGCTTTTTCTTCACAGCCAGTGAGAGTATGTGTACCATCCGTGAAGGCAGCCTGGAGAGCAGGCACAGGCAAACTGCAAAACAACATAACTTGTGGAATTAACACTTCACATTGACACCCATTAAAAATATTCGGAGATTGACTCAGCCTGCCCATGTTGCACAAATAACATGCTTGGCTCTGACTGATTCAAGATCTTATCTGCTCTCAGTGCAAGTTCAGTGTGGAGGGCCTGATCCTGTTCTCATTAACCTCCAAAGGAGTTTTGCTGCTCACTTCAAAGAGAATTACATCAGCAGCATTTGCAGTGAATCACACACGGTTCCTGTATCTTTTCCCTTTTTTCTTTCTCTCTTTTTTTAAAATTATATTCCAAACTACAGCAAAACAAAAAAAAAGGCTAGGAAGCAGTCAAAATAGATCTGCTGTCTGTTGAGCAGTATTGTTGCATAAGAGTTCTGTTTGTTTGGAGTTCTTAAGTGCAAATTGAGAATAGAAATTAGCGAGAGCTGAGATTACCAAGGGTTTAGTTATATTTGTAGCTGAGTACCCTCGTTTCCCATCATCCCTGTGACGGGAGCCTTGCATGACGCATGGTATTTCTTTGCACTTTGCACAACTATTTGGAAAGAACTGGAGCTGAGCCATGGTGTGCCGCCATTGGTGATGTATCCATGTAAACAGCAGTGCCTACAGTGGTCACTGCAAACGGCCCCGCTAAGCCCCGGGAAGGCAACTATGTTCTGTCTTTGTTTTCCCTGTGCATAGCTCTTGAAAAGAAGGAGGCACGTATGGAGAAGGGACTGGATGGAGCAACCATTGGGGATTTTGTTTGTTTTTCTGTTTCTTCCAGGCTGTCAGATTAAATAGCAGAATGAATTCACCTGTATTTTGCCTTTTTCGTTTTATTGTTTTGCAGAAGAAAAGCTTTGTGACTCTACAAATACACTGACTCTTACAGCGGAGGGAGCAGCAAGCATGTCGCTCAGGCATTCAACATACTTTGTGTGCTTTAAAAACCTTCTTTGTGCTGGAAGAGCGCGGCACCCTGAGTGTATCACCCATCATGGTGTGCACCAGCAAAGTCTGCCCGTGGTTCCAGAAGAACCATCCCTGTCTGTGGAGGCTCAGAGGGACTCCTTGCCTCTAGTGTCCCCTTTCCTCTACCTCCAGGCCATAACCACAAGTGCCTGCCTCGATTTGGGTGCTGGTCTCTGGTGCATGTTTGTCCATGAGGAAACCGTACAAGATCATCATCTGCTGCTACCTGGCACCCAATGGTAAGGAGATGGTGAGAAACTTAGATAGTTACTCCTGTCATCTGCCAAACTCAGAACCTTAAATCTCAGTTTAAAGGGTCTTGTATCCCCATTTCCTAGTCTCTGAAGCTCACTTACCTGGTTTCAAACCTATGAAGTCATCCACTCTGGGGGATGCTCTGTGCTGTCCCGAGGGAGTAAACATGAACCAGCTCGCTTCTAGTCTTTGAGGGTTTTTTTGCCCCCTGCCCTACTGTTGCCCTGTTTGATTCTTAGTCTGCCTTGCCAACTCTTCTTGTCATGCCAGAAGATGGTTTTCTCACCCTGATGCTGCAAACACCCTCTTCCCTCCTGGCTGTGGGCAGGCATCCCTCCAAGGTGTTTCCTTCTCACATTGGCAAGTCTTCTAACACAAGAAGTGGGGCAAATGACATGTGGGGACGTGAACCTCTGCTTTTCTCTCCACCGTAACTACCTCAGCCACTGGGAACTTTGCTGTTCTCTGGTGGGTCCTGATGAGTGTCGCCATCTCAGCCTGTATGGCTCTCCACAAGCGTTCACTGAAATGCAACAGGAGTCTGAGTCTGCAGTTCAGGGCTTAGTGTGCCCAGTAGGACTTAAAGACTGGGTCCACATGTGTGCTCTAAGGCCAAGAGAGTAGGAATAGAACTCAAATTTTCTGTTTCTCCCTTGTGTATCCTCCTTAATAGGTTATTGTGTGCTCTCTTTTTTTCACAAAGGAACTGCTAAGGATCTTCAGTTTCTCATAATGCAAGATGGGAAGAGGACTGAAATTGTAAAATTTCAGAGGACAGGTAGGTGACCTGTTTCCAAAGCATTAGTAGGTAACCTCTTTTCAAGGCATCATGACAAGTGTCTGGTGCTTGGCCCTTTAGTTTGGCCCTTGCACTCTGTGCTGTCTTCTTTTTGGTGTCGGAGAATACAAAAACCCTTCTGAAATCCACTGGTGAATTTTTACATGGCTAAAACGGAAGCAGGCACACACTTTTAACAGTAAAACTGCTGAATGAGAGAAACATCCAAAGGTTTTGGTGGAAGCTCCATTATTTGGAGCCTTTAAATCCAGATGAGCTATCTTCCCAAAAGATAAGCTCTTACCCACCATTAAATTATCACATTTGATGCAGCTATTACTGATACAATTCTGTGGCTTGTTTGAGGCAAAATACCAGGTTAAATAATTCTAAATGTTACTTCTGGGCTTAAACTCTATCTGTCAATGACAGCTGGAGGAGTTCACCTGAGCCTTCTCCAGGCATCCTGCAGTGACTGCATTGCCTGGCATTTGAAAATTCCTTGGATGTTTCTGCTTCGTGTTCCTCTGTGGACATCTTCAGGGAGGTTCATGGGGAGTCCCAGAGAACACCCTTAACAAATGGTGAGAAGACTGGGGGCAGGAGCACGACTGTCAGAAGCCACGCTGCTCAGCAGCTAGATGGAAATGCTGCAAGGGTTTGCAAAGACATGAGCCATGCCCTGCCACCACTCTGCCCCTCCAGAGTGAAAAGGATGGAAGAAGTAAAGGAGGGCAGCACATAAACGTGACAATAGCTTGTTAAGAAAGCCTTGATATTCTTCTGTCATGTTCCTCCTGGAAAAGAATGATTTTAGATAATCACAAAAACATGGCTTGTGGCAAAACCCAATCCCTACCACCTCTGAGTCTGCTTAGAAGATGACATGCTTTTGGCAAGTGCTTCAATAGCCACTGAAATGCCCAGTGCATGTTAACGATCTAACCAATAAGTTATAGGTTCCTTTTTTTTTTTTTTTCATGCATTGAAGAACATTGACAAAACTGCAAACACATGTTTCTGCTGCTAAAGCTTAGTCTTATCACAGTTTGAAAATGTGGAAAATCAATTACATGCTTTGAATTACTCCCTTTATTGCTATAAAAGAATTTCTTCATTCTTTCAGGGTAGTGTACACTTGGTAACATCTACTGCTAACAGGCTGTTAGGACTTTCTGCTAAATTAATACACTACAAGTAAACTAAACAGAAGGACAGTGGAATGCTAAACATCCACTTTCTCCTCTGTTGTGGCTGTGCTGCAGCTTGGGAACCCTCAGCCTTGTTGCTACAACATCTGGACAACATTTGGGGCTGTCTCTCAAGTGCACGGGTGTGCACCTCCAGTGAATTTTAACTTTCAACATCTCTCTGCCTCTAATCTATATTTAATGTTTCATGACTAGTAGTCAAAGAAACTTCAGCTAAATATCAGGTTGGAATGAAAATGATCCTTGGGAAAACACTTATTTTCAGCATTCGCCGGCAAAGTATCTGTGACAGAGATGTTCCCTGGAGATTTGTAGCCCATTCTCTCACAGTAATAATAATTAAGACTCAAGATTACTGTGCCCACATAATCAAAGATCGCTTCATAAAACGTACTCCCTAAAGGGACAAATTCCCTGCTCCTAACTGGATGTCAGTCAGAGGGATCAGCACCCCCAGGGATCTGGAGTCTTTGCTTGCCCTTTTCATTACCGTGTTGTTAGCATTGTGTTACTCCATATTCTTCTCAATGCAAATGAGTAGGTAATCATGTGTAAATCGTGCCCTCCAGAAGGCACATGTAGTGAGTTTTTTTCCCCAAATCTACCACAGGGATTTCTCACATGGAACATAATTACATCTCTGCCATATGGGCTCATTTATATTCTATTACAGGTTAAGCTAATACGACTCAGAAATATGCTAAAAATACCTCAAAGAATTTTGAGCACTGTCAAAACACTTGTCATTTCTTGCTTGCCTGTTTGATTGTGAATGACTTTATATTTATTTAGAGATCTACAGTGCCAAGTAACTACAGAAAAACAAAATCAGGCCAGTTCTGTGTTGCCCAGTCTCCAAAAAATACTTTAAATGCTCTCCCATGACATTCTCTTTTGGTAATGGCAAATAGATCAGTGAACAATGGAACTGAAAAAACCTCTAAGACATATTTACCTGCAGCAACACCTCAGTGGCTTTTAGTTTTCCCAGGAGGAAAGGAGCAAGCGTTTCAGTTGTGTAGCTTTGTCATCATTAGGCTAGATCATGCCTGTATTTGATGTAGTTACTTTGTCCTGACAGAGCTATACTCATGATTTAGCCGTAATAAAAGTACAGACCTCTGTACCCACAGAAGAAGGGCTATTGTGGAAATAACTGTTGCCTAAAAAATGATGGTAAGATAAGGACAGGTCAGCGGTGGGTATCATAAATAAATTCAAAACTGAAGCAACTGAAGGGTGTATGACGTTGTTTTCAGAATTGTGTTACTACTATGGAAATGTTTAATTTCACTGTAAGATTTTATTTGACAAGATTTTGTTATTATTATTTTTTCACTGATTTTCTAACAGTAATAGCAATAACTTCGCTGGTTAAAATCTGGGTTCACCATAACCAATTTTATTCTTTTTATTCATACATCCAGTATTTCATCCTTTGAAATTTGATCAGGTTTCCATTATTCCTCTAGCTAAGAAGGAATCACACTGAAATTAATACACAGTCAGGAGGATTAGGCCAGAGGATGGGAGAGGACCACACTGGACCTGCACATGATACTTCAGATGATACATTGCAAAAGCAGTGACTGACCTTTGTTCCAAGGGAACTCTTACTAAAAATTGGACTTGGGTTTTGAAAACAGGAGCTGTATGTTTCCTGTAACCAGGAGATAAAATTCAGCCCTGGTTTATAAAGTCCTTTGAGGTTTTCAGTGATGAAAAATTCTATGTAGATATAAAATCAATTCTGTAACTATGAAATAAATTCTGGTACCTTTCTAGAACTGATCATATCTTTTCAGTGTTGCTAAGATGTTTGCTCTTTTGTTTTCTGTTTTTATTGTACCATAAGATAATAAAAATTTTAGATTATTCAGCATTTGAATACTAAGCCTAACCTTTCCTGAATGCTTTTTGCATGTTTTCAGAGAACAGTAATTATTGCTAACACATTGTGCTCAGACATTTGTGCAACAAACTACGTAAGCAACTAACATTAAGTGTATGAAAAGTCCCCTTGAAGTCAGACACTTAAGTATATTTCTGGATCAAAGCCTAGAAGCTATGATGTCTGTAACTGTCCAACAGCATCAAACTCGCAGGAGAGAGTTTCCTTGGAGCTTACCTTGTTCTTAAAAGACACCTTTCAGAATAAGCTGAAACAACATTTTGGTCAGAGCTGTGCACTGGTCATTGCTGACTAAGGAGAGCCGTCTGTCCGACTGTGTGTTCTGTGTAGAAGGGAAAAAAATTCAGGCCAGCTACACGTTTATTACCTGAGAAAAGTATTTTTCCAGCCTCCGTTATTCCTGAAGCAGTGTAAAGGACACTACAGTGATTTCATACATCAGGGAGGCATAAAAACCAGAGCGGTCTCCTGGGCTGTGGAACAAAGAGAAACAAACTTCAAATCTCAGAACTAACTCCATTAAATAATGTTTTAATTCAGCTGTCATAGGCATTTGATTAAAGAACCTGCTATACAATTTCTTTTGCAGTTTCTATAGCCCTGATTGTGTAAAAGCATCTCATGCCCTTGGAAAAACAACCTCCTCCTTTCACGCACAAAAGGGAGTCTTTTAGTTGACATCTTCACAGCTTGCTTCCTTTTTCTTCAGGCAAGGTTTTTCATTTTCATTCCACAATTTCAGTTAATATAAAAGTACGGTCACTGTGGATACTGCACTGAGAGATTACTGTGTGCCTGTTCTGGTTTTATGCTCTTCTCTGGGCATCCAGCATTGCCTGTTGCTGCGGTCCGGTCGGAGCGGTGGCATGAGCTGATGGCTGCCCGGATGTTCCCATGTCACGCTGGAGCACGGGCAGAGGCAGCGGAGAGGGGCAGGCTGAACAGGTAACAGTACTCTCAAATATTCAAGACAACAGCCTTTCCAAGGGAGAGAATGACTGTTAATTGCCCTCCTAGAGTTCTCCTTTATTAATTGCATGCTGGAGGTGGCAATTTGGTGATACTTGCATTGCATATTTATCAGCCATATGTCAGGATGTCAATATTTTCCTCTAGGTGGTGGGTATCTGTGGATTTAAGCAGAAATATCTAGCTGGCGCTGTGTGCATATGTTTAGTTGTGTGTTCTGGATGAGGCATTTATTTGCGGTTGGTGCCTGGATGGAAGGTTCTGGTCTGCACTGGAAATGGGTACATTTCATCGTGGGCATGGTTTGCAGGAATAGCTAAATCAAGTGCCTTTGTATGAAAATTTGACTCTTAATATTCATACTGATGTTTTAAATCAATCATTCCTGGATATACAAATCATCTCACTATTAAGTTTGGACATTCTTTGTCATTGGATGGGTAAATGTGAAATTCTCTTGCTGTCTAACATGATCTGCTTCCTGCTAATACCCAGCTCTCTGAAACCCTTTGTAAATAATTATAGTTTGCATCATCTGCTTGGCTAACATACAGTGTCTGCTTTCCAATTCTGTGTAGATTATAATCTATTTTAATACCTGTACAAATCAATTTATTTTGTGCTCTGTTCCCTGTATGCCAAATTGGGTAGGAGAGTAGAAACATTTAGCAGGGGAATCAGACTTCACATGAACGTGCATTAGATAAGCCTTGCAATGTGAGTGGGGGAGGAGGCGAAAGTTAGCATTTAATTCCCTCATCTACAGAGAGATTAAAAAAATGGCTTCCAGAAACAAAAATATAGAGCAGGATTGTGGAGCCCTTGCTCATGTTGCTGAGCAGTTTCTCACTCGATTTATCCCACTGAAGCTTAATAATATCACCTCCAGGGTGGCTGAAAGGATGCAGAGTTTCTTGTGAGGCACTTTGATGCTTTGTCTACTGCAGAACGGAGGCAGCATATCTTCAAACCTCCTCGTGGGGCCGGACTTCTGACTTCTTTTTACAGTTTCTGATCGCCATCACTGCAGTGTAGGTTAGGAGCCTATAAATCTCCAAACTGCCTGGTGGTAGAATCAACGGGTGTTCTGATACGCCTGATGGATTCGGCAAGAGGGGCCAGGTTCAGTCTTCAAGCCTGCATATGCCAGCTTTCAAGCCTTTATCTTACACTGCATGAATTTAATCATTTGCAAAATGAAGCCCTCTTCAAGGAAAATTTATCTAGCTAACCTCCATTTCCCCCCTCACACCTATCCTCCCATAGATAACGTGTAGTTGCAATGGGAAAAATTAAAGTTGACTGTGACTGAAATGCATTTTACTCCCAACTAAAATCCATAATTAAGCAGTGACACAGATGGATTCAAGAAGAAATTGCTAAACATTTCAAAATACGGGGATAGGAGGATGAAAATCTGTGCCAAGGAAACTGTTGTAAGGCTAAGTTTCAAGTAAGTGCTGCTAAAATTTTGCAGCATAAAAGATTGTATAAAGATCATTGTCAGAGGGAAGATGTATTGATTCATCCTAATATTACAATGGTATTCCTGATTGCAAGTACCTGAGGACAGTTTGGTTTTAGAAATAGCACCAAGTGATCCTTTGTTCACTTGGTTTCTCGCTCGTGAGAAAAAAAAAACCAGCTTCCTCCTCATATCACATGTAGAATTCTTGTTAAAATACTCCACCCTATGAAATTGCTTGGGGAGGACAGAATGCCGAGCAAGAACGAGTAAGTATTTTAAGATTGTTCCTCTCAAAAGGGAGCATTATGTGTCTGTACCATACTAGTTCTTTTGGAGAATAATTTTCTGGGTAATGCAGAAAGAAGGCAGGCAAATAATCCTGCTGCGGTGCCAGCCAGGGCTACCGATTCCTGCCATGACCTTGCTTTGGGTCTGTGATCTGCAGCATGGGGCAATGGTGATGTAAATGCAAACCCTGGAGGAAAGATGCTGAAGAAGTGCCAAGTGGCATAGTAGTATTGCAATGAAGGCATTTAACGTGCATGGCAAAAGGTAACAACTGTGGTAATAAGGAAGAAGATGGCAGACTGTGTCCTGCTGGTGGTGGCACCTGGGCAGGACGGTCCGCGGTCCATCCACATGGCAGTGGTGGTGGGTCAGAGCTCTGCAGGAATGCCTAACTGCTGGTTGTCTCAGCCACGGCATGTGGCTGGCCCAGCTTGCATCTCCTGCCGGCAAAGAAGTTATCGGTGACTGTGTTTTCCATTGTGACATTCACACTCACTTTACTTAACTCTTTAAATTCAGTGACATGACCACGTAGGGCCCGATAGCACGGGTCCTCTACTGACTCATTCACACAAGCAAGACTTGTCCTGCTGACATGAGTAGGTTGCCAGTACAAGCATGTTTTGTTTAGACTGTGAGGTGCAGAGCCTTTTTTTTTAAGTGTATCATTCTCTCACTTTCAGAGCTCCAACTCAGTTGCTAAATGTGTATTTTCTGACAAGGGGTGTCATTGAATGGGATTTCTTTCACTTTCTGAAAAGAGTGAAAGATCAGCCTACTGTTCATCATGGCATGCATGACACAGATGGGTTTTGCAGAGGCAAACCCAAGTTTACTTCTTTGGAAAAGCTTGGTTACCTTTCTTCCTCTTTGTAGTTGCGAGTATTTTACTTGCCACCAACAGCCTGCATACTGCTAGCTTAATTTCAGCACTGTAAAAATCTCATAAAAAATGGAAATACCCATCTTTATTCAATGTTCCCAGTAAATTTCTTCAAAGCCTTTTGTAGCTGAAAATACTTTATTGATTTTTAAAAACATGGTGGGAAACCAGTCACATTTTGGAGCTACTTAGAAAATCACTTCAATGTTATATCATGTTTTCAATGAGGAAGTCTAAAGGACTGTCTACCCCTCTGAAACTATAATCATGAGCGCTGTTAGTCACTTGAGTTTTTAACTGTTGATTCTTCTTCCGTAAATGTTTTGGATATTTTTAATGCCACTGTAAGTACACTCCAGAGTTTCTTAAAGGTAAATGTATCAGAATAGTTTCCATTGGTTGAGGATTTTTATTACAGATCTGATTTTCCACTGGTTTGTATCCTGCATGGCATTTGTACCAGTGAAATTTAGCTGTTAAATGGCGTAAAACCAAATGTATTTTTACTGCACCCTTGTTTAGCAATAATTCTGCATGAGACACAAAGTAGCACAGCATTCAAGATGGACATGCATTTCCCTGGAATTATCAAATATTAATGCTATTGGAATTTAAATGAGCGAAGGATTTCAGAAACAATGTCATACCTTCATTTCTTGGGAAGGAACAACAGCTCTGATGTTGCAGCTCGTGGCTCAGCAGCCAACTTCATATTGATCACGAAACCCTCAAATGGCAATGACCTCCATCACTGCTCATGTGAGCTGGTTTTGACCTGGTGACCTAGACATTGAAAGGCTATACATTTCCTTTTATTCTGTATGTCATTTTCTAATAGATATTCTTTTTTATTCTGTTCAAGTTCTTATATGCTATGCACCACTATAGCTGAATGCTTTCATTTGAATGGTTTCTGAGGGGACAGAAAGTAACATGACTTACATGTCATTCCCAGTTTTGCTTTCTCTACATGTACATAGACATTTCTGGAAGGTTAGAGATGCTATGCTTTACTCTATTTTTTTCCCATTTTTCTTTTTACTAATGGGAGTGGATTAAGGACCTTATCAAATGCACAGGGCAGTTCAAATGATGTCCACAGCATTGGCTTTCCTTCCTGGAAGGCTCTCTGTCTTGCACAAAATACATAATTTCTTTTTACGGAGGGATCTTTCATGCCAAAGTAATTCAGCAGTCATGTGCATTCCTTGTCTCCACAAATTTTTTAGGCCATTTACTGGGAGCATGAATCTGAAGAGAAGCTCTATAGGGAGCCAATGTAGTGAGTAGTCAGACTTAACGTTTTCAAAACAATTCATGTCACTCATGGGGAAAAAGGGGGCTGCAAGCTGCTGTTTCCATAGGCTGTCATTTTCTTCATGGGTAGACTTACACCATTGTAATTTTTCGTATATTTAATTCCTGCATAGTCACAAGTATGTTTTACACAGCCTTTCTGTTTCTCATGTATGAGTCAAAATTAGTGCCCAGCTTCACGTATTCACCTGCACTGAAGCGCACAAATTGAACTCGGGTTAAAATTCAGCCCAGTGAGGTTTTGCTGTCTACATCAATATGAAGTTAATGGATAGAAGTGTGCACTTTGGCTATTATTGCATATTTAGAAAAAAAATATGTGCATGACTTCTAGCTTCTGGATAAGCTCACAGTGGAATGAGAATAACCCTTAGGATCTCCTACTGCAAGTGATATTTGAGGGGTTTCATGCTAGTTAAAGGTCTGTGGAACAGTGACCACGTTTGCATATAATTATGCAAAGGGTAGAGACTTTCAGAGAGAGATAGGGCACGTATATGGACAGTGCATTATGGCTTATGATCTGTAGGCAGTAATATTATGGGGAGCCCAAGGCAAAAGCTGAGACTGTGACCCTACTGATTTATGGCTTGCTCAAAACAGAGCTGGACAAGAAAAGCTGCACTCTGAGTCATTCTGACTACACTTCAGGGCACGATGTGCTCTGAACTGACTACTGATGGCATGTTTTGATTTTGAGGATTTTGAGTTTGGGTAGTGGTAGAAGTAATCCAAACAGGGGCAGGAGAAAGTTGGGTGTGTATGCTGTACTGTAGCACGGGTGTCCGTGTGTCCTGTGGTCCTGTCTTCCTGGTAGATGAAACAATCCCAGTACCATCTGGCAGCAGGGATGGTTCTAACTGGTTGGCAGTAGGTGCCCAGCACTCTCATATTATCAGCAATTCCCACAAGACTGAATTTTCTTATTTGACAGAATATAGCCCTTACATCTTCCAGACTAGACTGCTTTAATTTCTTGTAGAAGGGGAACATTAAAAAAAGTAAAAAATTAAAAGAAGTTGCTGGTCAGCAAAGAGGAGAAAACCATCTTCCTCTGGTATTATTCTGCATCTGCACTGAAACACAAGACAGAAGCTGCCGTGGAGCTGCCCCCACAGCAGGGAAAGATATTCATCTACATTTAAAGATTCAGTGCACAGAAAACGGAATGACGACATCTCCTTTCATTTCCATGCCCATGTGCACTCCAACAGACAGCTATGCTGCTTCCACAGTATCTCTTTATTTTCCTTTATCTCTGCTTTTCTACCCCCTTCCTTCCTAAAGCCTTTCTCTGAGCTTTATTTTTTCTTGTGTTTAATTTGGAACTTATGTTCTTCAGTGACCAAATCCTTCTCCCTTTGTCTTTCATCAGAGCCTTCATTGCTTTGCATCCGCTGGGAAGAACTGATCCAGTTATCTCCCAAATTATATTTCAAGAGCCTGCAAGCCTGACTTCACAGATAAACTGGAGAGCACCCCAACTGATATAAATGCAGGACATAGCCTTTTCTGCTCTGTTCAGCAGTGGATGATGATTACCCAATTTTGCTACAACATCAGTTGCTACCAGAGGGGAACAGCATGCCTTGCCATCATTCCCAATATTCAGTCATATGATGATTGTTATTGTGTATTATTTTGTATTAGGGTAGCAATTAGCTCTCTCTGAGCTTGATGCCTCCTGTCCAAACAGAGAAGATGGTTTCAGTCCCAGTTTTCTCACAGACCAAATGTAAGACAAAAGAAAACAGAAAAATCCAGCAGGCAGCTCAGATACCAAGGGAAATGGTTATTGATGCAATGAGTCACAGCAGTGCCTTGTTATAATTTCTGCAGGCTCTGTCCTTCTGGCTGCAGAAGGCAGAAACCCCTCTTGTTTGGTTTGGGTTTGTTTGGAGGGTAACAAGTTCCCTTTCAGATCTACACTCTCCTTACACCTCTATATCTGATTCAAGATCAGTGAATGTAGCCATGCATCCATTTCTGGAAGGGAGACACACTTTTCCTAAGCAGCAAAGCCAGTACTTTTCAGCACAATGCTGACTATCTAATTTCCACCCAGTAGAAGTATTAGGGTAAGTATAAAGCAGCCATGTCTCTGGACAGTGATGTGCTCCACTCAGCTGAAGCAACACTTCTTTAGTGGTAGTGGTTTCAGATATCTCCATTTTACTGTCGTCATGAGTTTTGTAGACTTGGACAGCGCTGCTAGCACCCGAATAGTCCTGCAGAGGTACTTAGGGATGAGCTGCCAAAGAACATCTTACTGCATTAATGTAATGGTGTGTACGCTTGCTTGACTTGATCTCACATAATCCATCAAAATTTTCATGAATAGAAAAGGTTGAATCAGCTTTATTGATGGAAATTACATTCCCACTGTTGTCTCCCTGGTAAGTCGACCAGTTCACTGCTGAGGGGTTCATATTCCTTTGTTTTACAAGGCATTTGGTAAAATTGTTCTTCCTGGGAAAGTCGAGGTTTAAAACCAGTTGTTAGAGAGAGAATCTCATCAGGGGCTGTGCTTGGAATTTGCTTTTAGTTTGCTGTTTATATCACACCTCCTGCTTTGTTACAGGAGGCAGGAAAGAGTAACACAAGGAAAAAAAACCAGGGGAACAATTAAAAGGATGTGAAGCTTTTCTTCCCTTAAATGCACCTTATTAGGGAGGAGATTGTTTATTTGTTTTTAGTTTTTCAAAAGGAAAAGGTTAAAATCTGGAGCACATTTTTAAAGGATGGGCTTAAGCTCAAAGCCAGATTTGGGTGCTCTCAAGCTGCCAGGGACTGAAGGGACTGTTTCTCACCGTCAGACGGGTAAGTGCAGGAGCAAGGTTGCAGCGGCAGACTGCAGGATCTCGGTAACCAGCCTGCCAAGGACTGCTCAGACAAACACCTGCCATGAAAGGGTCAGCGTTGGCAGCCTTGCTTTGGAGCTGGGAGCTGGACCCGATCACCTCTTCCCATCCCTTCTGTGGTTCTGTGGTAGCAAGACTCCAGAGATCACACCTCTGCTTGCAATTAGAATAATTCGATTAATATTGCTCCCCTTAATCCCATGGCCACTTCTGCGTTCCTCACTTTACCCCAGCCCCCGAATGCCTGCTGTAATTAACTGGCTGCCACTGACATGTTTCGTGTTAGAAAAGGGACAGTCTTGGTGGTGAGAAAAGTGGTTCCTACCAGCAATGATTTTTTTATCAAAATTTAATGAAAGCTACTCTGTAAACAAACCCCCAGTTGCAGGTGCTGTGAGCAAGGATTCTGCATGTGAGGTGAGAAGGCTTCAGGGAGCCTTCTGGAAAACATGAAGGTTAGTGCTTGGACACTGCCTGGCCCTGGGCAGCCTCGGCAACCTGGGGACAGCACATTCTGGCTTCACACCTGCCTCCTCCCCAGTGGAGATGGGAACAGCTGTTTGAGCAGAAAATGATACCAGAAGTCAAATGCTCGGTACTGACACCCACACACTCACACCTGCGAAACATTTGAATCATGCCAACTTAGGCACAGTCTAGCCCAGAAGCCAGGTAGGGTGAAGTGGCTTAAATACCTTTTCCTCTTCTGGATTTGTGGAGGCTCCCACGCAGATTCAGGTCAGTGTGATTTGTCTTGTCACTGCTGGATTGCCCTGAAGGCTGCTTAGCATCTCTGTGCACTTTGGTGCCCAAACGCTGTCCCACCAGGAGGTCACTGCACAGTTCCAGCTCTGGGGAGTCTCAGGAGATCCTCTGGGGCCAGTGCATGGCTGTGTCTTTGCCCCTTGCCTGGGGAGCCCTGCCTTTCCAGTCAAGTTTTTTTATGCCCTTTTATATTTCCCCAGCCTTATTACCCGGCACAAAAAGACTGAAGGAGGGGTGCTAATTGCAACCCTGGGCTTTATCCCCAGCTGTGCCATTGACCTGCCAGGTGACAAAAGAGGAGGGGCTCAGCCTTGGCCCACTGGCATTTAAATGAAAATGATGCAGATTGCTTCTAAACTATGATTGTGCAGCAAAATTAATCTCCACTTATCAGAGGAATCTATTCAGTCCCTTTTCCCTTCCTCACCACCAGCGCTTCCCATCTCTGCCTGTTTCTGCTGGCACCTTTCCTGTGCCCCAGGCAGCAGGAGAGCTGCTGGGTAAGCCCTGTCTCCTGCCCTGAGCTGAGCACAGTGGGATGCCTGCCTCTTGGAGACCTCAAGGAGCTACTCTGATGCAAATCCTATTTTTCCTTCCCTCTCCTCCCCTTTTGTTTGCTCAGAGGACTATGGTGGCACAGGGACCGTCCTGCTTGGAAGTAAAGCAGCTGCATAGATTTGTTCAGAAAGGAAGAGTAATTTAATCTACAGAAATATTCACAAATGTAGAGTACAAATTGAAAGAGAAGGAAAACAGCAAACCTGGAGTGGTTGGGTTTGTTTTGCTGTTCAAAACTGTGAACTCATGTCTCCCCACAGCCTGCACTCCAGCCTGAGCTCCATGCCTGATTGCACGGGATGGTGCTGGAAGGGCTGCGTCATCCCTGTTTCTGGGAAGCTGGCTTATTAACAGTGTACTCCTCATGGCTAAAACACACTCTTTCCTACCTTTTCCATTGCTTCTTTACTGTCCCCATTTACTTCTTGCCTAGCTTTCATGTTTCACCTGATTTTCCCCAGGAGATAACCCAAGAAAAAAGAGCAGGACTTCTGTGCCTTCTTGTGTGTTTTAGTTGAACTATTCATTGCCACTGAACAAAAGTTAGCCTTTTTGGAGAAGAAGTATTTTTCATGTGTGACAACCTTTTTAATACATCACAATTTTGTTTATCAATATAAATTTAAAGCCATCAAAGGTGACTTTACTGGCTATTTTTCAGAAAAAAAACTATTCAGGTGTTGAGAGAGAGAGAGTTGTATTTCCTGATCTGATATTTTTCAGTCCTCATCACAAGCTGTGATTTTTGTAACTCAAAATTCTAAAGAATTTTAACTATTTGGACAGTGTTCAATATATTCCATGGACAACTGGTATAATGACATGAAATCAGTATAATGAACAAAATCAACAGACGTTGAACCAGCTCTTAGTTTTGTGACATATCTCTCAGCCACACCTGGTTGTCAGATGCCCAAAGTCTATTTCCTAAACGGACGCTCTTCCACCTTTTCAGAATAAATAAATGAAATGAACTTTGTACCTTCTGTATTATTCACATCTTAGTAGTCTGATCTATTGAGATTAAGGTTTAAATTGCCTGGATGAAATTACTCAGATGAAATTACTACTCAGTAAAACTCTGGGGTAGCGACGGTTTCTTTGTTCAGGGTTTACACAGCATAATGAAGTCCTGCACCATATCTTGGGGACTTTGAAGACCAGAGCTATCGCCAGCAAATGTTAGCATTGTGAATCTACTTGTCTACCCCCTGGGTAAACTACTTCTCTGGCTTTCTCACTCCTGTTTTTTTCCTGACTTATCACAGATAAGCTGTGAGCACCCTGCTGTGTCATGACCTCGATGGTAGAAGACATACCACTGCACATCCTTGTTTGTATGGAGGGCAGCAACGTCTGGGCAGTGGCCAATGGTTTCTTTGATAACTTGTCTGCCTTTCTTCTCATCGCTGATTTCCAGAGAAGTCACCACCTGCTGCCAAGCACAACCCTCACCCTGCTTCAGCCTGACCGCTTGAAAAAATATCTTCCCACAGGGAAAAAATTTCACATGAGCATTTCTCTAGACTGGGAATCAGGATGGCCCTCCAACCAGACCCTCACACCTGCATTTTAGGCTGCCACACCAGGCTGAAGACTTCAAAGCATGCTCAACCTTTTCCCTGTACTCCCTGCCATGTCTTATTTTTGACCTTTCCCCTCAGAGATAGGTCCAATAGCGAAGACAAGATAAGTCAGCTCATTTGGTCTCTTGGAACTCCCACTAAGGGGAAGAATAACAATTCAGCAGCAGCTTTACTGATCTGCATAGAAAATTCAGGCTTCTTTTTTGCTGACCCTACAGGCTTGCCACATACAGCTGTAAAACTTTATGCTTGTAATCCAGAAAGGCAGCTGGAATTTTCAACCATAGGCTGTCAAATGTCATGTTCATAACACACTGGATTAAATGATAATAGCAGAATAATTCTTTTAATAAGATATTTAAGACATATTGAAATAGAAGCTTTTGTGAAATAAATGCATAGGAATTTTACAGCATCAGAGCAAAAACAGACACTGAATTTTGCAGCTGTGTATTTTTAGAAAAGATTGGTTTTGGTAATTCAGCAGATCTGTCCTGGTCATATTACAAACATACTCATGACCTCAGCTCCCAGTGAAAGACCACCAGGCCATTCATCTGGAAAATAAGCATGCTGAAAATCTGCCACTTCATGATGCCCTTACTGTGGGACATCGCTTACCTTTCTGTCATAGCTGCCCAGCCTTTCAAAAAGTAAAATTATTGTATGAACATGGGCTGAAAAGCACCATTTAGATCACTGAGCCCAGTCCCCTATTACTGCATTTGACCATTCAATAAACGTTGAGCCACAAAGGAGCCACAGAAACTTGCCAGTTCCATAGGACAATTTGCAGATCTATAGCAAAAGGCCCAAACACACCGGTAGACATCACAGAGACAGCTGGGGGGATCAAGGGTTTCACTGCTGCTTTCAGTTTTCCTTAGCAGTAACGCTGTTAGTTAGTTATCAGATGATCCTAACAATTACAACACACTGTCCTGCAGAGAAAGGAGGATAACACTCGATCATTACCACCCACCTGATTTTTTGGGAAAATGCCTTTGCAACCCTAGATCTGGCAGGTGGTATGTATATCCTTCTGGGTATATCTCAAAGGTATTCAGGAGTTTTATATTTCAGAAGCACCAGTGTAGCCTGTCCTGTCTCAAGCTGATATCTATCTCTGATGCTTCAAATGGCAGCCAAAAAAATCATCGAAGTCAAGTTTGTGGGAAGAAAGGAAAGAAAAGGTCTCTACAAAGGCCAAGAAAAGTCTGAGGCATAAGATTATAGAGCTGTGGTGCATCTGAACACAATGAACAAATGCCTCCTTCTTTTGGAGACAAAGGACAAAAGGACTCATCACAAGTTTAAACTTCTGATACCAGGATGTCCTCCTTAGCCTACCATGCAACCTCATTCAGAAAACTGTAAGGCTTCATTTTACAGCCGATGAGGATCTTTGTGTCTCCTGGCCGGTCAGGAGTTCAGCTCAACTCTGCTCATCTGTTTGAAAATATGCTCCATAGCCTGTGACTCTGTTTTGCATTTTATTTGTTATAATCTTAAGCAGAAGGTTTTTTCTCTCTTTCACTCATTATACAGGACAGACACTGTATAACTTTCATGCCTTTAGCAGAATTTTCCTTCCTTCTTCAGTTTTTTTTCAAAACATGTTATGCACCCAAGTGGGAGCACATACCTGGCTGGTTAAATGGGATGGAAATAGACTGTCACCTGTTTTATCTAGTGATCTGCTTCTATAAATGTAGACATATTCACACTGGAGGGACCTCAGCAGCTACTTGGCTGGTAAGAGGTAGCCTGTGCCCATAAGGTTGCATGTTAAGCAATGTCCAGCTGTTATCACTCACAGAGATGATGAACACGGTCAGATGTGGTACTCACTCAGGAGCGCATCTCTCCCCATCTGTGAATCAGAACAAGATGTTTGCTGACCTTGGCATAAGTGACTTTCAGTCCCTCATCAGGAGATTATTTTCCCTGCACACACATAGAAGATAAGAAGTAGTCACATTCATTGTCCTTAAGCATAATAATTTAAATTCAAATGTTTTACTGTGATTGCAAGTAACAGCTATGCGTACATAGGTAGATACAAGTATTTCTTCCTTTTGGATTTCCCTAATACAGTTTATCGATTTAGAAAAAACCTGGACTTTTAATAAGGTCTAGCCCAATTTAATTAGCTTGCATTTTTATAACATACTGTGTCTTCAGAAATGCTGTAACGATCTATAGAAGAATAGTTTTTCAATAATTTTTCATAATGCTGTGCATAAGACAAAATAAATTTGAGCGGTTTCCTCAGTGACTGTTAATAAAGGATGCAAGAGCCCAGTGTTTACATAATAACTTGCAGCTGTTGGGAAGCTATTTTAGTCAGTGCATTCACCAAGTTTACAGTTGCTGTCTCCAAATACCTGTGGTCTAGCCACTTCAGTCTGCTGATTATTTAGCCGAAATAATCTACCCGTAGCTCCTCCTTTGGCTCCCTCCACCCCAACAAGAACCAAATGCCGAGCCATTTAAAGAAACCCAAACTCAGCTTCTGGGCACCTCCGTGGCCCCAGCCTGCATCTCCCCATCACTTTGCCCTGCAGGTTTGGGCTGGCTGTGGTAAACGTGGCTGTCACGGTGTGTTCAGACCCACTGGGACCTGGGGCCAGCGGGTATGTCACCAGCAAAGCCCCCTTGGCTGGGGAGAGCTGGGTCCCCAGTGCTCAGCTGGGTGATCCCACTTGGAACCCAGCATCTAACGTCTCGAGCTCACTCGCCCAGCATGGGTGGGAGGAGAGGGAGTAACAGAGAGAAGTAATATGTTTTTATATATATAGGTATATGTATATATATATAATTAATTTTTTTGTGGGCTACATATAATTGCTATTTCCTCCCCCCCTTTTTTTTTTTTCTCCTGCTGAATTAGGGGAAATTGCGTATCCTGATACAAATTCAGCCTGGCACTGAATGTTTGATTATTTAATTATGATTTTTTTAAACAAATAATATCTCTTCATTCAATTTGATCATTACCTCAAAATTGCTTTGTGCCTTTCATATCTAAGTTAGTCTAGTTCCTGAAACAGAGCATATCTTTCTAATGAGCCCCACAGATTAATTTGTATGCTTATTTCTCCCAGTTACTATTTCTGATTTTTTTTGGAGGAGGTTCACTCTTCACTTGGTCTAGGATTTCACTAAGGCCTTTTTTGATCCAAATCTTTTAATGAGCATTGGAACCAGTCTAGGAAATAGAAGGTAAATCCCTTTTAAACAAAAAACAGTACGGCTGAGTTATCTGCTGCCTCTGCTGGGGTTAGTAGGGTTGTTATGCTTTTGTATACGAATTGCTTTGGGATAATAATGTTTTCTACTTGCTTATACATTTTTCATCAGAAAAATCAGGCAAAAAGGTTGTGTCATACAGATCTGTAACTGTAGCTGCTTTCCTGTCCTGTAGCTGCAAGGGAAAGATGAGATACATTTCCATACATGGAGAAAAAGGGTCAGAGTTAGAGAGGAAAAATGGTATGAAAGTGCAAAGCCTTGGATATAAGTAGCTAGCCCCTAAAGCAGGTGCTAACAAGACCTTCTTGACAACCACTGAGTTTTGTGCGTAGCAGAGGAAAAGTTACAGCTGAAAGAAAAGAAACAGGCAAGGAATAGCATTGTACTGTATCTGACTGGGATTATAGCAGCTGAATGAGTCATTGTTATAAAATATGGGCAGCGGAGTGTCCTTTCATGTCTCGACGCAGATTGAATGCAGTCCTGACCAAGATGACAAAATTCATTTTGATTGAATAGTTGTCCATATTTTAAATGAAATGCATGTGGGGCTATTAGCTCAGCTCCCCGTCGAAGGCGGCTGCACTGCAGCCCTGCCATATGTTTGGCAGTGTTTGAAGCACCTGGCATCCTGCAGAACAGACAGTCACATTTGAATGGGGATAAATATTAAACCATCTCACAGCTTTCTCTTCCAACTCCAGGGTAGGTATTTTTTACATTAAAAATACCCACATGACAATATAAAATGTTAAGCAAAAATTTATGTACATAAAGTGTCTTATAAAAACAGAAAAGGAGAAGAGGACAGGATTGGCAGGGATCCTGGGCTCCTCCCCTGGCTGAGGAAGACAGGATGGGCAGGGACGCAGACTTCTTTCTTTGTCTGAAGGAGACACTGGACTTCAGAGTCCAAAGAATACAAATAATAGATTGTGCTTTTATTATGGATTTATCACATTATTAATAAAGCTAATACGCAGTTTCTCAGCCTGGAACAATCACTCCCACAAGTCCCACTTCTATAAAATTTTTCTCTTTTTAGTATCATTAAGAAACTGATACGCTTAGCTGCATGCTGAGAAGGTCGATCATGTTAGTTGAAAAATATTCAAGTTACTTTTCCATTGAATAAAGTAGAAATCTTTAGTGACCCATGAGTCTGGATTTCAACCAAATAGGAATATTACATGTCCACGTGCTTCTCCTGGGCCAATATTTTTAAAGAGTTACCATGGATTTATGGTACGTTTTGTGGTTAAAGAGCTATTGGCATGATTACAGAGGGCACTGTTAGAGCGGTCTCTACCTCCACCACTGAAAGGTGAACTCAAGGAATAGGTGACAGCAAAGACTAGGACAATAACCAGGGAATGGAGAACCCATCACATGACAGAAGTTAAAAAGACTTTGCTAGCAAAGGAAAGCCTTAAAGAAGATACCATTTATTTCTCCAAGCATGCCTCCAGGAGGAAAAGGACCTTTCTTCTGCAGGGCAATGTGGCACAAGGCTATAAAACAAATGTGATGTTTTATATCATTCATGTTGGACACAAAAAGGACTAGCAATGAAAGGAGTGAGAGTCTCAGCTGGACTTCAAGGAAATTACTGGGGTCCATAACCACAGTTTGAAGCTGATTTTTGATAACTGTATTCATAAAGTGTCATGATATGGTTGTCTACAATAGCAGGTAAATGACCTTGATGAGAAAAAAAAAGGCTTTTCTAATCATTTAATCAATGATTCTAATATCAAAAATGTCTTCCAAAACAGACTGATGAGGAGTACTGAGGATTTCACAACACACTTTCCAGCTGGAAATAGTGCAGCGTTACTTTTCTTTTTGGTACAGCCTAAAGGTGGAGATAAGTTGAGTGCTTGTGTTGCTTCACTCATTCCGAGGATCATTTTCAGATCCCACTTGTGTCATTCTTCTGCCTACAGCTGCTTCCACAAACATCTCAGTGGGTGGACTCCATCTAAGAAATCCGTGTGCTTCTGCCAGGATTTCTCTCCCTGTTCCAGCTCCCCACCTTTTAAAGAAATTCTAAGTAGTATGTAGCAATAACGATACAGAAAAGATGCTGTCCCTGGAACACAGTGTTTTCTGTCAATGTTTTATTAGCTAAAGTGGATGACCAGCTCTGTAGGCGGATGATTGCTTTTTGTTTTTCTAGATTGTTTTTATGACTGTGCTGATTTTTTTTTTAGTAATATTTATCTCTGGTCATCGATGTCCTATACAGTACTGAAGTACAACTGAGTAATAACAGTTTTTTCTACCATATTTTTAATTCAAAATGGGCAAAGTGTAATAAGCTCAAAGGCAAATCTGCTAAAATGAAGTTGTTCCAAATCAACACAACTGTACTGACATTTTTGGTCCAGCTGTGTGCTAATGGGCATTACCATGGGAAGATGAGCACTGCCCAGCCTGCTCCCCATGCCTCTCACTGGAGAGCCTGTAGCAAGTCTGAAACGGCAAGACCAGAAAAGCCTAGGGGAAACTGCATACTCATTTACTAGCACCAAGCAATACTAGAACTCCATAAAAATGAAAACAAAACAAGGATATGGTTATGTCATACTCATACATCTCTACATATCAATACGTTTCATTCATAAGAGGAACTTCAGGCTCTGTGCAATTACACTGCTCACTGCAATAAAAAGGGTGTTCCACTAACAGAGGCCAAGAAAGGTCATTATCTGCATTTCTTAACAATTTCCACAAAGGCTTGTAGGATATATGAAATTTAAGGCTTTCAAGTGTTTAAAAAATAAAATGAAATAGCCTTTTCACCTACATATATTTTTTTGCTTGCTCTTTAGAAATTCTAATAACAGCAGCCTCAGACTATCATTTTATTGTCCTTATGGTACCGAAGAAGAAATATATCATTTGAAAACAAACCAAAATAAAAATGTGTGAAGGAAGAATTGCTGAGGCTGGTAGCCTGTAATTAGAGCTACCATCTGTGTTGAGGTTCCAGGAAAAGAAATGCATGCCGCACTGCTCCACTAGCTCTGCTTTGGCTCCAGGCTTTGGCTGTACAGGCTCTGAATTTTTCTATACTCCACATCTCACCTGGATGGGCCATTTATCATATTGTGTGGTATCATATGCTTTATCAGATCATGGTTGCCAACTCCATAGCTGCTCTGTGTGCTTAATAATGCATTATAATACAGATATTGTTTCATAATACAATACATTACTAATACATTTAATTGAACGTTTTCACCATCTTTTTTTTTTTAATAAGTAGTTTTAAAGGAATTCAGAGGAGTTTTAGAAATATTTGTATATTCTTGATATAGTTTATGGGTTTCTTTATTTCTGCTTACATTCCTTTAAATGACTAGGGATAAAAGTGCTTCATTGTTTTGACTCCATCTTTTTTGGTTTGTAATGCAAAATGTTGATAAAGGCTGTGAACTGCTCCAGTAATTTATGCAAGGTCTCAGATACCATCGCTGGCTCCAGCATTTGTGATTCCTGCTTCCTGGACTGGCTTGCTGCTCTCCCTGGCCGCAGCACTGCTTTAGCCTTGTTGTGCTGGAGTTAAATTGCTACCTGGGCATGTTTATGTCATTACATGGGCATGGTGACCTTTGGTAGTAAATCATTTTGACTGGACCAGATTGAGTTGGATTGCAAGGAGCAAACAAATGCATGTTGGTTTTCAATTTAAGAGACACAGCAATTTAGTTGGGTTGCAGGAAAACATTCTGAACTGTATGTTTATGTTTCCTTAACCCAACTTTAATATATCTAGCATGTGGAATTTGTTTATTATATATATATAAATATACATATATTGTTTATTTATATGCATTTATATGTGTATCTATGTAATGCACAAATAGATGTGCAAATGATGCACAAATAGATTACATAACATGGTAATAATATAGCTCTATCATTACAAAAACATGGAGACCGAGATTCATCTCACCTATACTTACCCATCAAAAAGCTGACATCTATTCCAAGCCAGTCATGTAGGTCCCTCTGAAATCTATGGAGAGACACAGCCAGTTCCAGAGGGTGATCTGTACTCATCTATATACATATCTCTCTCCACTGCCTGCAGAGAAAGCCTACATGACTAATTCAGAGCAAACACGTAACTTTCAGAACACTAAAGTTAGGGACAGAAAACCCAAAATAACTGTGTTCTCAAAAGAATCCTCTTTTGTGGAGCTGACTGATCTAGATTCATGCACCACTGCTGGTTCCTACTCTTGTTTTTTGTGGTGGTGATAATAGTGGTGGTGCATACCACCAAGTTAGAAAAGATGTTTTCCACTTCAAATCAGAAGGATTTCTCTCTCTCTCTCTCTTTTTTTTTTTAATGGTTATGGTAATGATTAAAGTGAAGAGGAAATTGTTCATGTTGCCAATTCATCTTTTATTTTGTTTTTTAATTTTCTCCTTAAAAATGTCTTTGAAGCAGATAATTGTATAAATGTGACTTGATCACTGAAATCACTGGGTGGACTTTGAAATCATGAGGGAAGAAGGAAAAGGGAGGAGAAGAATTCATGAGTTTTACAGTAAAGAGAATTATTAATCTGCAGAAATATCTGCCTCTGTTACTACTGGCTTTGCAAAAAACTGATTTCACACGTTATAATGTGCCTTCTAAAACTGAAAAAATAGGAATGGGTGTGGAAACCTACATTTGTACAGCGTATGAACACTTTGATCTCTTAAGAAGGCAGATGTAGAATAAAATGTAAATTAGATTTGGAAAAAATGCAAACCCATGAGAGAAACAAAATTAAAGACCAAAAATCATGTCTTCTGGTTTAATGGTGAGACTTGGCGATACATCTCTGGGCACTTCTGAAAGGAAAACTCAGATGCTTGGCTTACTGTGCAGCACAGAAATTGCCTTGAATATAAATTTTATCTCTGCCTTTCCAGTACATTTTGAAAGCCAAATTCCAGCACTGTCTGAGAGAGTGTTAGTATTTCTCTGCAGTGACAATTTGAATCAATAGTTCATCCTATAAGCAAGGAAAATCATTGTGATGAGGTTCTTTGCTTAAGTAGAACAAGTAAAGTGGAGAACATGTTGTGTCTAATGCAGGCTAGCTCCTGAGCTACTGTAAAATAACATGCAGTGCTTTGCAAAATTTGGAGGACATGGTAAGTGCACTAAAAGGAGTGATAACTGCTCTGTGATGCACAACAGCATTTCTGGAGGTAATAATAAACTGGTAAAAAAACTTGTTAACCAAGTTAGTAGCATTTTGCGGCTATCTAAGACAAGAGGGTTTAGGACCACAGCAATTTGCAAAGCTAACCCAGTTCAGTGATCCAAAGGCTGTGACCTTTGACAACCCTCCTGGTGACTGGAAGAAGAAAGCATCTGGACATCAGGAAGATAAGAAGGTTGGGAAGACAGCTGGGTCTGCAAGGAAAAGCACCAAACCCCATCCTGTGAGGTTAGTAAATATGCCTTTTGTTTAGGTAGATGATGGATAAATTAGATGTATAAACATCTAATTTTCAAAAGTTGCTGTTGAATCAATATGCTTCAGTTTCACAAGAGGCCAGCTTAAGAAATTCTGTGCCAATTTTCATAGCTTCAAAGTGCTATTGGTTTCTAAATTAGATAAACAGAGCTTCCAAAAATTAAGTCAACTATGTGTCAAGTTGGCATAAAAAAAGAGAAACACCCTGTCAGTGTCTTTAGATAAACAAGTTAGCAGCTAGTCATAAAGGCCATGAAGGGAGTGATTTAGAAGAATGGGAGTTCCTGACTCCAGAATTCCAGTTCTCTGACCCAAACAACAGCACTCCTACGCATTGGGGAATGCATGTACGAAAGAAGTGTGGGAGTGCCAAAGCTGGAAAGCTGTACCAAAAAGGCCAATGACACAGGAAACTTCAGATTTGGATCTGGATAAGAAATTCACCACTTTGGCTGCTTTCTAAAATTAAGTGAAACTCCCTCGAGTTTTGGGGTCAGCTCAGCATCATACTGCAGGGAAGTCAACAAGGAGAGGCAGAAATGAGATGGCAATAGACTCCCAGGATGGCAATAGGAGTGCTGCAGTTAAGATGCTGCTGAAGACAGGGATTGTTTTGAAGGGAACTAGATGCAAAGGAGAACTTGGAGAGAATTGGGAGGGGATGAATAAAGTGGAAGGAACTTATGTCTTATGATGGCTCTCATATGCCATCAAAACTTAGCTCAGCTTAAATCATTAAGGCAGGTTTGGCACAGGACTGCTCCAAATAAAAATGTGGAAAATGAATCCTGCTTTTAGTTTTGCAGAAACAAGTCCCAGGGATCATTCAGGTATCAGTCTCATTTTTAAAGCAAGCTCTTCTATTCTAAAAGCACAGACACTCCTTGGTCTCCCCAGAGAGACATTTCCTCTTTTAGTCTGGTTTCAATCTCAGGAAAAAGCAGATAGAGATGTGAACTGCAAGTTGTTTATATGAACAACCTCATGTCCAAATGTTTAAAGCTTTATCCATCACTGGTGATACACAGTTTTAAAACAAAACATTCAACGGGAAACAATTCTTGACATTTATCTCTCCTTTAATATATTGATTTCACTGAGCTAATAATAATGATGATGAGAAACTTAAAAAGATTTATGGAGGTCTAATATTTGTTTCTTGTTTCTAAACTCTTTAATGTGTCCCTGACATTTTTGGAAGCCATCATTTCTGTGAAATTTCTTTATTAAAGGGTTTGATGGCTTCGGTAATGATCTTGGGAGGAATATAATGAATGAGCTAGAAAAATCTTTAGGTTATATTAAGATTGGGGATTACTTGAGGAATATTTATAAAAGAAGCAAGCCTTCCCCTTGTTATTACTAAGTATGTCCAACACAGTAGCATGAAAGATGCATCTCACTGTAAGAGAAACCATCAGATGAAGTATTCTGGTTGCAGCTGTGGTTGTAATGGGGAGTGGCACACCCTCCAAAGACAGAAAAAAAAACCCCAATTAAAGACCATCCCAAATTCTTTTAAAGGTCAGATGTGGATTCAGGTTTGCATCTGGAAGCCAAACCCAGAAGGACATCAGCATGGAGTTTGGCAATTTTCCATTTGGGATCCACATTTTATAGCAAATCCCTTTCTCTGTAAAGCCACTATGAGAACACCTGGACCTGAATATTAAAGAGATGGGGAAGATCCAGATCCAGATCCAGATCTGAAGTTTACATTTGCCTCATTTCTGATCTCCTGATAGAGAGACAACCCTTACAAGTGCAGCTCACCAGATGATCTGGAGCCAGTGCTATGCCTTCTTCCTCTCTTTTTCCTTTCCCTCTTATTTTCTTTCCATCCAAGATTGGCTTGAAAGAGATCCAATGCTTGCTGTGAAAACAGTTTAACCCATCTGACTACTTAACAATTTTTTCCCATGATTTATGGTCACAGTAAGGAGTTTGCAAACTTCCAGAAAGACATCCTCCTTAGTCCTTCCTTCAGTCCTTTTGGAAGGCTTGTGAGGGAAAAACTAGAACTTTGAGAAAAAGTAAAGAAAAACTACAGGTAATTGTGTGCTTTAGAATGAAAATAGAGAAAGGGATGTTTTTACTGATTTACTTTAAAGCTGCATTTACTGTTTTATTTCAATCAAATAAAAGATTTAAACAACTTTCACCAATGAACAATATTCAAGGTAAAATTATAAATATTTCCAGTGCATTTATCCTGTAATTAAACTTTACAATGTATGGCAACTATAATTCCAGCATATTGTGGGCCAAATTTACTGTTAGCATTTAATACTTTACTGCATGTATTACATTACCATAAATACATATATGGGGATGTCATGTACCTTTTCAATGTACTTTTCTTTTAGAAATATGAACATCTTCTTTATTAGAGCTCTGGATACCCACTGTTTCAGATCTGTATGCATAACCTTCTTTTGGTTTACAGGACAACACTGTTGATGCTTTCCAATTTCTTATATTTTTTTCTATTTCATAGAAAAAATGTCAGGGAAAATTACTTTTTCCTCTGTGGGTACCAAACCTCTTTCTACAGCAGTGTCCTATGTATAATGTTATTTTTTAAAAGTATATTTATTTATTTTCTACATAGATGTAGGAGTAATTGGTGTATTCCTCATCATTAAAGCAAAAAAGTAACTACTACATATATTTCAATTACTCCTCAAATTTTCTATTTTAAAAAAAAGAATGAAGACAATTTTTTTTTTGAAAATGAGCATTTCATATCCCTAGCACACATAAAAACTCCAGGTCCATTTTAGTTTATTTAGAAAGTTAGCTGTTCATCTTCTTAAACTTCAGAAGTGTTAAAGCTTTCTTCAAATGCCATGTCCTTACCAATGCCTTTCACCAGTACCCAGCTGCCATAAAATTTGGGGAAAAAAATTTAGTTCTACACCAGATCTTGAGCTAAGACTGAGTATGTTTTATGTGACCCAGCAAGGACAGTTCTAATGATTTAAAGAGAGGAGAACAATGGGGGTTTGTGTTACAGAGTGCATGAGAAAAGTAAAGCACTGAAAGAAACATCACGCAGTGGACTTACCCTACAATTCGTTGACAGAATGACTGGGGCTTGTGGCAATAGAGGTGCTGTTGAGTAGAAGTGAGGCAACGAACAGCTTTTCAACCTATTCAGAACTTATAACCAAGCAAGATAGTCTTCACAGAACTCAAATGGCAAACACAGTCTACATAATTGAGATACAGTTTGCATATTAAAAAATCCTTTATTCCTTTTGTATTAGTACATTTCAGTTGAGACAGAAATTGAAAGGTGTTATTGCAGTGCAAGAACAGAGTCAGGACTGTGCTGTTTGTTCCATGGGACAGTATTTTTCTCACCGCCAAAAAAATCTACGTGTTCCTTCTGCTGCATAAAGGTCAAGCAGTTTTGCTGAGGATGTTCAGACACCAGTCACCCCAAATGCATGCAACAGGTTGCTCACTCTCAGTATAGTGTTTCATATGAAAGATTTATCTGTCTTTCTCGGTTTTATCCTGAACTGACAGTGGTATATTATGGGTCAAGCAACTGATACTGGTCATTTGTGTTGTGTCATGAAATGTTCGCTTGACACCTCACAATTTCCCACTTAGCTAAGTTACTCTGTCATGTAAGCAGTGAAGAAAATGCTGTGCCAGTTTCAAAGTGATAAATCGAAGCAAGCTTATATAGTGATAGCATTTACAAATGTATCCTATTCACATGCTATTCATTCTATCCAGGTTTATTCCTTTTCCAAGACCAGCTTTTACAGCCCTGTCTAGATGTTTTCTGTGTGCGTACCAAGTCCTCAGATTCACAAGTAACTGGCAATCTTTCATACCAATATTCATGATTCCTAGATTAAACTCTCAGTTGTTTCTCACAATACACATTTCTCATTTAGATTATTCTCATCCAGTTCTGCAGATGGAAGCTGCAGGGTATTTGCACATATTTTGAGTGATACAACGAAGGATTTTTTTTTGTTTTGTTTTGTTGTTTCTATAAGGTTTTTCCTCTTCATTCTTCAGTCCATTATACATTTTGCTTAATGGTAAAGTGACAGTTGCTGAACCAGGCTTTTAAAATGCATGTCTGTCAGTTCCAGTGAGTCTCACAGCGGCATGCATTAACTTACCATGCTTGAAAGTACAAAAAGATTATGCTGCGGTGAAATGTTAACAAGGTCATATCATATACACACTAGCTCGTTGCACTTTTCTTCCTTTCATTACTCCTGTTAGGCATTATTCCATGTCATGCATAAATAATGTTGCTCTGGAGAGAAAGTCAGTGTACTTTATATTACTGGTGCTACTATACTATTGAGACAGGCTGAACTTCTGGAGTGAATGTCAGAACAAGTCACTTGCTAAATTATTGGTACCTAGCCATCAAAGACAAGCCTAGCAGATGAATACATGTATTCATGAATAGAAGATTACTTTCTGCTTTGGATTGCCACAGCAGCAACCATATTGAGATAGTTTTCATATAAATGAGGTTTGGCAAATCGTTGTCTGGCATCACGCATCTGATTTTGCTGGACTTTTGTGGAGTCTGTCAGACTGCACTGGGTGAGCATGTGAAAGCGAAGGAGAGCAGCCCAAGAGGGTAATTTGCGCACCAAGGAAATATTTCACAAGCAGAAAGTCTCAGCTACTGAAAACTGACAGAGAGGCAGAGAGAAATAATTTTCCTTTGACAGGATTCTGCAGTGAAATGGCAAGCATGCCAGTACATCTGTGGAAACCTCAGCTCCTCCCTACCCTCCTCTGCTCCCAAACGTCACCAGCAGCAGGCTTGGACCTCCATGGAGGCCTTGCCCAGGATTTTTGTCCGATATGACTTGGTCTCTCTGAACCCAAGATCTGTCTGTGTGGGCTGTCTAGGCCTGCCGCCTGCTTCCCACCCCTTTTTATTCCCTCCAGATGGAAAATTGTGATTTTTAGGCTAGATATTCCTGGCAGGTGTTGTGGTAAGAGGCCTGCTTCAGTCTGTGTCCCCCAAGATAAATTACCACCCACATGCTAATTTCAGATTTAATTGTATGTAAATCTAATTTGATCCATGAGCATTTGCTTGAAAGTCTGTCACAGAATTTCTTTGCTCATGTATTTTTTCACATCTACATATATTTAGCAGTAAATCTAATTTTGCCCAAGCCTAGGTCAAGCCAAAGCAAATTTCTCTATAGCAAACACCTTATTTCCATGGGTAACAAACAGCAACAATGGTCAGTCAGAAATGGAGTCATAGACGTCTGTGTGGGGTGAAGAGGAAGATGTAAATTTTGCAGTTAGTGAAGAACAAAAGCATGTGCTGTATTATTATTATGGTTGATGTCACAAATGCTGCTTAGTTATTTCAGCTTTAATGAATGTTTTTGCATAAGCAGACAGTCTTAATTTAGTCAATTCTGAGAAAGCCAAGAGGAAATCTAATGCAAGAGACAGGTTCAAACTAATGGCAAGATTATTCTGGTTGAGGTAAAGAGTTGCAGGTCATGCAGGTCACCCATCACAAACACAGCTGCATCCAGTCCTACAGTTCCTGAGTTTGCTGTTACCACTTTCCAGCTATCTCTGCTACTGTCTGCAAGAGAAATTAAAAATTGATTTCCTGCAGTAGAGATGAGTCAATTTGGTGATGCAACTCACACAGTGTTTGGTGGTCTTTGTAATGAACTTTGACTCTATGCTTATAAAAACATGAGGCTTTAATAAATCTGTAAGATAATTAACATAGACATGAACAGATATGTAGGGAAAGAGCGATCTATTGTTCTCTGTTAAGCTGCTAGCAATAGCTGATATTTGTAGTTCTTTTGGTTCAAAGAAGAAAAATATCAGTTTCTGCTCTTGGAAGGCGGAAACTCGGGTAGGAACAGTGTGCGACTGGTAGCAACTTCTCCAGGTGAGGCATCCTCCCATAGGATTTGATTTCTTCCCTGAGACCATGAGATAAAGCTGTTTTAAAGTCAGAATTTCTGTTTCATTGTAAATCCTGCATAACAAATGAGGTTTTGCTCCAATATAGCAGAAAAAGTAGAAAATCTTGATATAAAGATAGTTCTGAAAAACATATTGTTTTGGGTAAAGGTGAGTAGTTCTCTGTTTTTCTAAAATAAAAGAGCTAAGCAACTGCCCAGTTCTCTAATGGAGCCCCTGGGAAGCTGGGGTAAGGCAGAGAGCGAGCGATGAAGCAGGTATTTCAGCAATCTAAGACCCTCAGCTCAGGACAAACTGACAAGCACCTCATTGAGGTGAGGGCTCACAGGAGAACGTGTCCACACTTTTCCTACTGGCCCTGGATCTCCTCATAGATGCAAAGCATCATGATGGGCTTGATCACGAGCTGCAGTTTTTGGGGACTTCTTCTGTCTTATGAGCAGCCTTACGATGGGACTGCGTTAGGAGTAAAGCCCTGAAAGCCCAGGAGTACCTGAGATCAGGTATTTCTTATGATGAAGAAGTCAACATACATATTGAAGTTTGTCCTTCAAGCAAACCATGAGACAATTTGGTAAGAAACCCGGCAAATTTCTGATGCACCTTGGACATTATTTTACTGCAAATTCTTCTCAGCTGACTACTTTCCACAAAACTCTTCAGCTTAGTTGGAGCTATTACTTTCAGATCAAAAAAGTTCCATCAGAAAATTCCAGACCAGCTCCACCACTGAGTCTGTTTGGATTGTGTTACTTGGGGGCTGTCTCAATAAAAGCAGACTATTTAATTTCACTTTAGTTTATAGTTTCTAACATGGCTGTTTGGAACATGAAACTTCTGGCTTCAGCACTCCTTTTTCAACATGTGTTTCATCTTGGAATGGAATATTTAAAAATATGAACAAATCGGTGTAATTT
Organism: Falco peregrinus; assembly: GCF_023634155.1. NCBI lineage: Eukaryota > Metazoa > Chordata > Aves > Falconiformes > Falconidae > Falco > Falco peregrinus. The sequence goes on along the minus strand of NC_073725.1, from coordinate 39,660,931 downwards.
TGTTTGCATGTATGTAATCATGATATCAGAAATGGACTTTAATTTTCCTGTGAAATTGTTCAGATTTTGACAAAATCTCCTCTGGAAAAATGTCACAGGCTATTTTTTTTTTTCTAATTCAGTTGATTTCTGCTCCTCAGAGGCTGCTAAAATGAATCCATACTTTCAAATCAGGAAAGGTTATTCCTCCGATTAATTATTTATGAATAATGGAAGTTAAATAATTATGAATTTGTGCCCTGCATCTTCTACTTGTCCTTTCTGCCTGAACTCTTCAAATTTCCAGCTTAACTTCTCCCATGGAGCAGTCATGGTGGTCCTACTATTTTTTTCTTTTTGGATGGGCAAGAGTGCAGCTGGGTCCTTTGAAACAAGTTAAACAGGAGGAGATGTATGAACCTGAAATTCCCCATGACTCATCGCATCCTGCGTAAGTGAACATGTTTTGGGGTTTCCACAGGGAGCACTCCACGTATGGCAACTGGAATCATCAAAAATAATGTTGGCAGATGCAGACATGCACCATTACCAAAATATGCTGATCAGGAATCAAAATCTGCTGTGCGCACTGACCCTTTTTACTTAGTCACTGTTGCTTCATTAAGGTTTTGCTTGCGTGTAACTTGCCACTCCATGCCAGTTTTAAACCACAGACGATTACTCCCTTGTTTTGTAGACTGTCATTTTACTCGTAACATTAAACTAAAGACTAATAATGCTTGCTGTTTTCTAGTATGACGAATGCCTTTGGACTTGGCCTTCCAGATAACCTCGGCCAAAGTACACCGATTTCTGTAGTTTCTACAGTGAAGATTATTAGCAGAAAGCAAAATTTCAGCTCTTTTTACAGGGAAGAATTCAGCACATATAGTCTGATATATTTATGACTTCAAGAAAGAAACAAAACTGGGAAAGGTTTATTTTTCATGGTGAAGGTGATGTTTGATTGCTGTTGAATACTTTTCATGTATTTTTAATAGTTAAAATTCAATATTCACTGAAGGATCAAAGCACAACAGGCCAAATATTACTCTCAGATGTATATGTTCGGCTCATACTTTCCTGGGATCATCTGAAATTCAAGGCACAGCCTTTTGCACTGGGAACTTTGTAACCTGGTGGAAGCAAGGAGCTGCTGCTGCACTCGGCAGCACCCTGCGGGTGCTCTCTTACAGTGCAACCCTATGCCAGCAGTGCCACTGGGCTCACATGCAGCTCCCAGAGAGGCAGGAGGAAGGCCAAAGAAAGGAATGGATGTTAAACCCGTCTTTCTTGGGTATTTAGTTGCTTAGCACTGCCCCAGGTAAACAGCCCACCATGCTTGCTCCCCTTAGCTTCTGCAGAAACAACTCCCTCTCTTTCTCACACTTTCTGCTGTCTCTCACCTCTCATCTTTTTATCTGACAGCTTCACTTTTACCATAAAATCCCACAGTACAACCCTGGTGGGACCAGACATGGGGTGTCTTAACCCCCACCGAACTCTGTCAGGGACAACAAGCAAGACTGCCTGGTCCTGCCATACCCTGCAGGGGACCAGCGCCATGGCAGATGCTCACACACTCAATATCCCACTAACCTTTCCATACCCAGCACATCCATCCCTCCGGGGCTGCAGGGATTTCTGTTGACAGGGCTAGACACCACTTTTCCTGTGAGGTGAAGCTAGTTTGTCCACGAGGCCCTGCGTTTGCCATGTGGGCTGCACAGACACAGCTGCCACTTGTAAATCCATCCGGACCATTGCTGTATCATCCCAGTGATACCTAACTGTTACAGAGAGCAAAGCCTGACCTTGAAGTCTGTCAACTGGGGCGTTCACCTGGGACAAAAAAGACAGGGATTTCAGTTTTCCATTTTACAATGTGTATTTAAATGTATTTTAACTCCATTACAAGTCTTTGTTGGAAGATAGTTGACTCCAGATTTTCCTCTCCACCGTAAGAACAGGAACGTAGTCATTGCGAGAGTCACTTCCTTTCTAGGTCCAAAAAATCTTTAATTTCTCTGTGCGCAGTGGAGCACCAACAGCAATTTTCAACACATTTATCACAGACTAACATGGTGGCCAAGTCACTTGCTTGTGCACATCTTGATTCACATCCCTTCAGGCAGAAGAGGAAATGGAGTATTGTGTCCCACATTCTAGGTCAGTGTGCTAAACCTGTGGCTGTGAACTGAAAGCAGGTACCCTCATCGTGTTTAGGGAAAGAATAAATTATATGCTTGGAAACTGGAGAGAGCAAAGCTGAAAGTACACAGGTTTTGCCTGTCTGGTTTTGATTTGGGCCATGGGTGTCTCCTTGTTACATTGTCTTTCATTAATCGCATGGCAAGATGCCCATCAGTGTCCCCATGCCACAGAGACAATGAATGCACTCAGCCCAGGGCTGCACATCCCAGTGCTAGGGAGCTGTTAACATTAGAATCAAAAGTCTCCTAACATCCATGTCCCCTCCATGGTGCTCTTCATGAGTTGGTTGAGTGAGCAAGTACAGAGTCCATTTTTGACCTGCAAATTCTGAGGCCTAGCAGAAACCGTGGGCTGAGATACCAAAGCTCCAGCTTGAAACAGGCAGCTGGTGGCAGGTGTGTGGCTGGTGGCAGGCTGCTCCCCGCCGGCAGCAGCAGCAAGGCAGGAGCTGAGCGCCAGGAAAGCATGTGTCCTGCAACCGTAGCCCTGAGGCCAATCTTGCAGACAGCGTTTGGGAGTGATACGTGAATAATGGAGCATGGAAATAAAACTGGTCCAAATGTTGAGCGAACATCTGGCATGGGTGCTTTCAAACCATCATCTGTACTTCTTTCTGCTTGCCAGCACACATCATTAACTTTTAATGTACAGAGCAAACAAATGTGTTTGTCAGCAGGATGATTACCCTCCATACATTTTTTTTTCCATCTCTGAACATGTTAATTATGGTTTCCATTAAAATGCTTCATTAACATTAGGGTTCTAAACAAATATTTCTGTAACTTAGAGAAGCTCATGAGGACAGTTTGATTTTTTTCCAAACTTTCAAAGGTTTTTTGTTTGTTGCACCTAAATATTTATGTATGCCTTGCTGTACTGTCACCATTCCTAAATGTTTTCAAGGTGTTACTCTGCACCACCCCTCTTCCTCAATTTCACAATAAGCCTACCATTCTGGATCTCTGTGCAAAGCAGCTGGCAAATCCATCTTCCAGATGAGGACAGTATTTATTGTATTTGGAATAAAAATCATTGAGGGCTATGAGTACATGGAGAAAATTACAGTAATTCAAGGACTGATCCAAATCAGTTTATTTCATCACTGATAACAGAAATGGATTTTTCCAACCCCTGTCTTATTCTGATCTCACCATCAGAACCAGCAGTGTACAAACACACTTCCAGGAGATACCAGACTTCAGCTATTATCAGCTGAGATCAGAAGAAACCTGAATGTTGGTTGTTCTGAAGACAAGACACTGTGTTTACGGAGTTAATTTTGACTAGGGAATCACATACACAATCCTGCCCTAGAAAGTAAACAAAATGTTCAAGCATCAAAAATTTGGGATGGAAATGAAATCAACTAAATTTTTGTTTCGAGCTAGAGTCACCCTGAATATTTCTCACGGGAGCTAAGTGGGCTGTAGCTCTTCTCCAAGACTGCTAGCACCCTTCAGAGTAACATGTACAACTCTGGAGGAGCAATAAGTAGTCAATACCCACAACAAAGCTTTTATTTCTGATACTGACTAATCCTGGAAGTCTGCAATGAGGGCATGGTTTATAAGGAAATATATAGCTTTTAAAGCCATCATTATAAAGTACTAAACTAGAGTTCCAACATCAAATGAAAGATTTTCTCCAACATAGAAAGCATATTAAAATGATTAACATAGATCTATGCAAAACTGAAAAGAAAACAAATGTTACTTTCCAGTCCTTCATGGTCTCTGAATGATTCAAATCACGCTTAAAAAATTCCTGTAATCCAGAGTAATTTTAACACATTCAAGGGTTAACAAAAAACTTTTCACTCAGGGTGGGCCTCTAACATACTAAAGAAATTCTTCTTGTACTTGGACTCCAACAAGCCATGAAATATTTAAACACAAAAGCTATTTCCCCAGTTACATGGCAACATTACAGCTTTAAATATTAAAAACAATAGCACTCTAGTATTCTAAGCAAGTACAAGAGTTCATTGGCACCAGATACCTCTCGTCTTCTCTTGCTGGAGTGGTAGAAAAGACACTTTATTACAAAACCAAAGAGAAACTACTGAGGAATGCACACTCCCCAGATTCCTTCCCATCAGAGTATGGAGAAAAGAAGTATCTTGCTGATTTATCTATCTAGGTATTTATATAGCACCATTCTCAAGAGTATCTGGATTTGTGGAGTAAGTAATGCAAGAGGGACCATTTGTTTGTTATGGGAATAAGGTACATAATGTGAGAGAGACAGGAAAGATCCCCTGTGAGTGTGTATCACCACAGCCCAAGTAAATAGTAGCAATGATAATTTTCCAAAACATAGTGAAAAGGCAGAAAATACAGACTGAAAGCTCTTTTTTCTAAGGTCAAGAAGTGACACAAAAATATGCAAAAAGCTGGGAGTAATAGCTGGAGAGAAATTAATCCATGCAAGTATGATGATGTGTCCTGTTTATAAGATAATCTCTCTGTCTCCAGTCAGGTGGGGTGGATATTGTTGTAAATCAATGTGGAGGCCAAAGGCCAGAATTAAATACCTTAGGATACGCCTGTTACTGAGTTCAAGTGGAGAACTTTCAGAGGCAAGCGCAGCAGCACAGCTGTTAATACATGACTCCTGGCTTCCCATTTCATCTAAAGCCTAGCTCAGACTCTAGTTTTATATTGCCTGCTTTTTGGGTTTTGTGGTCTGTGCAGCAGCTCTCCTAGTAATGTATTTTCTGCATCAGTTTCAGTCTTCTGCCCACCACAGCTCTTGTTTTTTACTCTTTCCTCTTCCATGTCTCTCCTTCCCTTGCTCCCTTTAAGTTAGCTGCTTCTCTTTAATTCTTTTCTCATACAATTCCATCCAGGCTCCCCTTACAGCCTGCATCATAAGAGATCCCTTAAACTGGTGACAAAAATAGGGAGAAATGCCATAAAGCACAGGTCTGTCCTGTAATAAGACAGTACAAAACCTGCCATTTTGCTTAGCACATTTGCTCCCTGGGTATACTCATTGCTGTATTGGTGACACAGCAGCAGAAATGTTTTGCTGCTCTTTGCTTGTTTTAGCCTTGCAGAGCAGCACGGCTGAGGGAAGTAGTTTAACTCCTTTTGTGAGTTGCCAGCAGGTTCGGTTTTTTACTCTAGTTGTGTGCACAGATGCTGGGGCTGAGTGAGGACCGGAGGAGCCATGCACACCAACGTACTGTTTGGTAGCATGGTGGTTAACATGAGAAGGAAACAATATAATCTGAAAGGATAAATCCCGGTGCCACTATAGTATTGCTCCTGGCATTCCTTTGCTTACATCTTATTAGCACGACTGATCTGAGAGAATAAAGGTGACCCTTTTATCGGGCATACTTGATCTGTCTCTATGGGTGAGTATGGGCAGATGCAAGCTACTCTGCCTGCGGCCCAGAAAAAGCATTGGCTCCAGATTCATAGTTAGGTAAGTCCAGCACTGTGCCCTAGTTAAATATATTTTTGGGCAGTTTCTGGGCCAGAGCAAGTTCACTTTTGCCTAGCTCTGAAGCCAGGAGGAGGTTGTGCACATCTGCTTGCCCCTGTGCATCCCAAAAGAGTTTAAATGCCTGGCATGGGAGAAGGGGTCGTGAGGGCATGGGAAGATCCTGCCATGTTCCCTCCACCCACGTGAAAACACAGGTACGCCCTGCACTGGTGCAGAGCTCTTCCTACTGCTGCTGATCCCCATGTGCCAAGTTACAGCAGCTCCCAACACCAGTCCTCTGGAACAGCGTCCAGGAATACCTATTAGTGCTCAAGGATGCTTAAGGCTTTTCATTATAACACTCAAGATAAAACGTGCTATCTACTGTAAATGCCAAGTCTAACCTGTGAAATCAGCAAAAAGTTTACAGTGCTTAGAGAAAAAATGAATTAGAAAGTGAACTTGACTTTTTCCTTCCAGCTTTGCCTGGAACAGGTCTCGTTTGTCAATGAACGCTACATAATCACCTCACTGCAGCTTCCAGACTTTCCTGGTACAGGAATAAAAGTACAGTGTGCACCTATCTATAATACTGCAAGATATGAGAGCACAGCCAGTTTGGGAATATTGTAAGCTAGACCTCATTAATAAAATAAGGCTAATGATTTATTCATATCCAGGACAATAAGAGGACAATGTAGAGCAGTTACATTAATGGTAAGTAGATGCTTTGGGGGGAAAATGTGAACACTAATGGAAATTGGTTCTGTCTGTTTCAGTGTTTTGTATAAAACAGCGTGGGTGATTTTTCTGACCAAATCAGTACATTAGGGACACAGAATTCCCTGTTCTACATATTAAGAGAGGAACTAGGAAATTATTCAGATTAATATAAGAATATATTATCACTTCAGTACTTGAGTAACTCTCAATCTCATTTCCCCACATGCAATCTTTTATTCTATCTTTCACCCTCGTTTTCCAGCAGCCTTGAACTTGCTACTGTAATTATGAATGCAGACATTATTGCTGTGAAAATAACATGCTGAAAACTGTCTGTGAAGACAGTATTTGAAATGGTTACTATTTAAAGCTGACTTAGCTGTACTTTTGCTGTGCAAAATTATATAACGTGTGCCCTTCCAGAACTTTTTTATACTAGTGGTAGAAATTATTTTTTGCAATAGTGTGGATTTTTGGCTCAGAAAGCAAGAGTACGGGAGCCGTGCTCTTCTCCCCTCCAAAATCTGTGTGCCAATCACCAGGTAAAGTCGTGGACTTTCTTTAGTTACCTTCATGGTTAATTGGTATCTAAATAGTGACTATATTTTGTTTGGGTTCCTGCTGGTGGGCTTCAGTGGTATAAGAGTCCTAACCTGGGGTAAAGTCACTCCAGCTGGCAGCAGGTGCCATGCTCACTGTGCTCCTGTTCACAGCTGCTCCAGAATCAGCCAAGAGCCACAAGCCCCATTTTTTTCAGTCATTTTGCTGTACTAGATGTATTGCAAACAGCTGGCCTACAGACTCTCTCTAGGGTAAAATTTGGAACAGAAGAGAGAGTTGAAAGCTATCAAGAACCCATGAGCAAGTGCTGGTGACCTGAAGGGTGGCAGATGACCATGTGCATGCCCTCGGTGCCTTGGCGGTTTGACATGAAGCACTTTGTACTGGGCAGCAGTGTGACCATGAATGTGGCTTGTTGCAGCATATTATCTGATGAGCAGTACCTCATTACTTAATTTTGAACTTGCATCTATGTTTAAATAAAGAAGAAAAAATGCAAAGAAGAGATAAATGATGCGCTATCAATGACAGTGTTGTATGACCTAGAACTCTCGTATAGTAAACCCACTGATAAAAAATGTTTATTTTTCCTCCATATACCAGACTTCTGTTATTAATATTTTGACTATATCTGTACTAGTGAATGAAATGTAAGAGGGCCGAGCAGCTGAGTCTGAGACCTGGTGACTTCATGTTGCTTGTGTCCACACACCTGAGCTCTGTTTTCCCTCAAACAGGAGGCCTCTTACATCGTGCCTGCTAGGAATAATCTTCGGCCCCTCTTACAGTCTTAAACTGTGGCCAGGCATTGTCTGAAGAGGGATATTTGGCAAAAAAGATGCTAATGATGACCCAGAACAGAGGATAGCATGCCACAGCTCGTGTGGCCCTTGTCCAGTTAACTAGCATCCATGTAGTCCTTAACGTTTGCAACCTCTCTTCTGCTGTGGGATGTTTCAAGGCAATGATGAGCTTCTGACTAGGCTTCAACTGCCCTAATTCCTGCAAAAGCACGTTCGCTTTCAGACCCTAACTCTTGCAGGCACCCAGCATCTGTCAGGATGACCAAACTGTACCCCAGAGGCAGAGGAACCAAGATTTCCCTGGGTTATGGCAGAAGACATGTTAAACACAATTCTTGGGTGAAATCCTGGAAGGAAATGTACGGCTGCAGCGTTCATCTCCGCAGCAGGTAGCATGTAACCCCCTGCTGCAAGCTGCATGCCCTGCAAGCAGGGCCCGGCAGGGCAAGAGCCATGATGGCCAGCAGCTGAAGTGAGAAACACCAAGGGCAGGGTAATCCACGCAAGGGTAGCGAACTCTGGATTGTAGGTAATGTAGCTCAACACCATGTGGCCTGGCTCTCCAGGCAATTTTGATTTTCCCCCTCCATGCTTTCCACCTCTATATTTCCTTATTTCTAATGCCATGTCGTTCACAGCTCGTTGATGCAAAGGTTTACTGCTCTAAAAAAAACCCCACCACTTTTCCAAAGCAGTTACAGCTCTTATTTCTTCTCTCTGCCACATACCTGAAATCATGTTGAAAAAGTGCTGAGTGGTAGGTAGTCTAGGGAAAAAAAAAGAGAACATGGAAATGCACACTAGTATAACTGTCAGTATCAGAAAAATCAGAAGTTGTGGGAGGGGGGAAAAGAAAAGAGTTGGTTCCTTTTTAAAGGAAAATATTTTACGGAGAAGACAGCAAAAGGTCAGATCACATTCTTTGACCAATTCCAGTGCTTTGTACTGGGATAGAGGAACTGCCAAAGTAGCTTAAACCACCATTCTTTTAAGATTGTCATTATTCCACTAGGTTTGATAACATCGCCCACAAAACTTAGATCCAAAATCTGTATTTCACAGTATTATTGTGCTCTGTACATCAGGTTTTGGGTTAAACCTATTAATAATTACTGTTCTTGCTCAAGCTGTAAAAACATATTTTCTTTTATAAAAAGGGTCTGCCTCTGATACCATTCTTGATTTATATACACATAAATCAGTGATGGATTGAGCCCCAGTTGAACTGGAGAAGTGGGGGAGCTGCATGCAATGCTAGTCAAGCAGCAGGGGGAAAAGAAGAGATGTTAAATTGCTCTTGTGGCTGCCCTGTGGATCTGTCCTGTAAACTGTTGCATCAAAGTCCCAGGAAGCTGCAGTGGTCAGAAGCTGGTCTTGAGTCTGTGGTGAGGTCTAGCAAATCATCCTGTAGTCCCCAGGATGAGTGAATGCTCTACAGGCTTTTGAATTGCCTATAATTTACCTCCTGGACAGATTACTACTACTTTTTTTTTTTTTAAAAGCCAGACAGGGCCACAGGCACAAAAATCTGTCTTCTACCCTATGTTACCTTCTCTCTGTTGCAAGGCACATGAACAGTCTCCACTGCTCTCCCTGCTGGTGGCTCTTCCCAAAGGGTTCTTGGTCCCCATTTTCTCTCTCATGGTCTTGTTATGAAAGACATTTAATTTCTATTGAATATTTCAGCAGATCTGCTACTCCAAAGCTTCCTCCATGCAGTTTGACTGCAGTGGATTGAGAGCCCCATCTCATGCAGGTGCTGTGTGCATGCTTGTATCCCCTATGCTGAGGAGATTCGTTACTGGTGGGTACCATTCTACCCTTGATGCCATCTCCTTCAGAAGGTTTCCGCTCACTGTTAGGCCCAGAGAGATAAACGGATCTTGTTTCTTGATGTTTGTGCAGCCTGTGATGATGTTGTTTCAGAATGTTTATGTGCCACAAGTGCTGCGAGTCCTGTTCACAAAATGTTTTTTTCTGCTTTGCCTGCCTCTTTCTACAGATTCCTGGAAAACATCAGGGAGTAACTTAATGTCACTAGGCAAGCCTAGGTCTTGCCAGCACTTGACCTTCCAGCCATTTGGGTTTATGTTGTTTGTGCAGTTTTCCCTTACACGTTTACTTCATAGCTTAATTTCATAGCCAGAAATGGGTACAGAAACCAGAAATTCATTACCCTTAGCAGATAATCACTGATTTCCACTTATAAATCAAACAGGTCTCCTCACTAAAACGTCAGAAATTTTATACTAGGCAGAAAAATGAGGCCAAGAATTTGACTTTAATTTTTATAACAGGACAGAAATTTAAAAGAACTTGGGAGAACTACGATCAGCAGTCATCTCAGGATGGCTACACTTTGGAAGTGGTGTGAATTTCAGGGCTTTGTCTTACATCTCTTATCTACAGTTTTTAAAATGACTGCTGCCAGTTTTGGACATGCAGAAGTTTATTACAAATAATAGCACTTAAGAAAGGAGTCAGTGCCTTTCATGCAGCAATTAAATATCCACGTTGTATAAAACACACCCATATCCATAATTATTTTCAACCACAAAACTGTTTCTGCAATTTCCCCAGATATTTCATTTCACAACCTGTCTGTTAATGTTACTTTTTGATGATTTTAATGAACTGACTTAATGGTCTTTATTAACAGTTCTCTTCATCATGGTTTAAAAAAATAAATGTATGTGCATGGTGCATTACATAAGGCAAATTCAGTGAAGACACATCAACATTTGAAGATACTTTCAAAGCAAATCATGCAAGATTATTGCAGAGGAAAGCAGAAAAATAGCAACATAAGAAATCTGAATATGAAAGCATCAAATTCAGATAAACTGGGCCATTTCAAAATGTCAAAACTGTTCTGTACACAAGCATGCAGGAGGAATGCCTCTCCCTTCCATTCACCACCACCTCTCCAGCCCTCCCCCCACCCCACCTGCCCTGCTATTTCAAGGCAATGGTACACAGGAAAGCCAGGACTGAGGTTGCTGTTTAAAGTCCAGTGACCGTGTGGTGCCTTACTGTCAAGTGATCAGCCTTCCTCAACAGCTAGCTATCTGCAATTACAAATAAATAAGAGGTATTTCTGTATGGCAGGCAAGGAAAAGGCCAGATTTCCCTTTACTGCCTTGGGCACATCACATCTTTGTTGGGTCCTCTTGCATCCTATGGAGGACCACAAGGGAGGGATACGGTGTCTGTCAGTCTCACTGTGCATTAGAGTTATCCCCTCTTTTGTACTAGAAGGGTGCAAGAGTTTTGACCCAGCACCGCAGACTTTCTGCCAGCACCACAATCCTCATGTGGTATCTGGATAAACTGATCTAAATACAAAAGCCCGTCCCTCAGGATAAATATAACTGCCAAAGCAGATCAGTTTTATTTACATCAAATTAAACAAAATTCTGCTTTTTGGCTGAGAGCTAATAACTTTCAGCCAAAAGCAAATTCTTACCTCTGAGTTATATAAACCCCCTAAGCAGGCCATTTATAATACAAACACTAACAGACATGCAGCTTCTATGCAGTGGTGCTTCCAGGTGACACCACCAGGAAGATCAGCTAAATATCATGGGAATGACAAAATGGTGCTCGATGCTGGATATGAGCCTCTGACAAAGCCCTGCAAGGAGATACCAGACAGAAGGCTGAAGCTAGGAGACATTTATTTTTAGGCTCTTGGTTTTTAAGGAGAGCAAAGGAACTGAGAGGGGAAAACAGTGTCAACAGTTCACGCAGACACACTTTTCATGTTTGGGAGAAGCCGAGCTAGACTGAAACTATAACTATGATGGGATTTAAGAGTAGATACAATAAAGGCAGCCACAATCTATACCTGTAACAAGGAAGGTCACTTCTAGGAGGTTTTGATGTAGTGGAACTTGAAAAATATATTCATTTTTGCCCAAAGGCAGAGGCTGGCATGGCAGCTTGGGGACCACAATGGTAATTGTTCCTAAGAGGAAAAAGAAAATGTTCCATAAAGTTCCAATTGCCTTTAAAAGAGAGAAACATTTGAAGGACTCTTTGGTGCTGTTCCAGGTTCAGCAGAAGGAAACCTCTCACATAGGGCTGCTTTCATCTGTAGGTGTTACCGCAGTCAACACAAATTGCTGGAGAGGGGAAAAGGTCGGGGTGGAGGGAGGTGTTATTACGACAGCAAACTGAAACTGGAATAAACAGAGCTTAAACCCCCCAAAAAGTACAATTTTTCTGTAGCATTCAGAGCAATTTTAAATCCAAAGCCGGGGAGGAAAGGGAGAAGTGGCAAAGAGGCATTGGGAGGAATTTTTTTCCAGGAGGTTGGTCTCTATCAGTTATTTTGTTGCATTGTTGATTAATGTAATTGAAGTATATATAACTAGAAACAGAAAAGGAAATAAGACTTCTTCAGGGACCCATTAATTTCTTAAGGATAAAGTGTTTGAAGGTTCAAAGGCTTTGTTAAAGCTTATTTTAAATTTAAAATTTCCATTGCCAAGGGATTGATTACCATTCTTGCTTTAGCTTTGTCAAACAATAAGTTGATCCCAATCCTTTCAAAGTTTTATGGTGATGTATGTAGGATATTCAGTTAATTGTAAAAAAGAGGGGACTGTCTTCTGTACTCAAGGACAGCTATTTCACAAAAGGTCTGCAAATGTTCTTTCAAATGTTTGAAATCTTGGAAACCATAGCACTTGTATCCACTATTACAAGTCACAGTATTTTCAGGTATCATAATTATTTTTTAATATTTCTTCTCATTGGGAAAATTACATAACATCATACCTGTCCATATTTTGGGGTATATACATTACTGGATAATAAGGTAATTCCAAGGCACTTAATATAAATCACATCATCCTGAAAAAAGCTTTTGTGGCAGGCTGAGTCTCCCAGTTTTCTGTTAAACCCTGTTTTTTTTAATGTGATCTCATCACCCTGACTCATTTCTCTCTCCTCTAACTGACATCTAGGTCTGTATGTGTCCTGGAGCAGGGACAGACTTCTCTCTTACAGTGACTACTACAGTGGGACTCACATTTTCATTTGCAGCTCTGTGCCATTCCCATCAGAGTAATAAATAAAGGGGTACTTTATTTTTCTTCTTTTCAGAATAAACTGGCAAATAGGATCAATTCATGCATATATACACACACAAACAGAAACACTTAAAAGAGTTCTTCACACAAAAAATGTAGTCAAATAATTATTTTTGATTTTCAGAATGTTGATCTTTCAAAGAAAATTCAGAGACTTGCTTTCAAGTAAATGTTTTTTGTAATTTCAGGTTAAAGCTAATAATTGAAAAAATAACCTTTCATTTTAAACCCCCCAAAACCAAAACCAAAACAAACTTGTCAAACCCAAGATGATTTGCTATTTCTATTATGGTAGTAACTAAAGACCTCAACCGTATTTCCAAGTCAAATCAAAATGATTTATTCAGTATCTTACCCCTCACTCAGTAGGACTACAGTTCACTCTACCATGGAGTCATTTCTAAAGCTATAAAGGCTCTTTCAAAATAAAAGTACAACTAGAGCCCTGGTTGCATTTTTTAATCAGAAGGAAATATTGCTGTTTACTCTTAATTTTCTACTCTCCAAATGTTCTAAAATGGAGCTGTTATTAAAGATAGTGAGATGAGATTGGCCTGAGCTTCAAAATGTGTTTCTGCACTCTGGTTTTGGATGGGTATCATGTGTCCTGGCTCTCTTATCTGACATGGATGGATTGGTTTTTCGAGTCAGGAGGAGATGAGGACAGCAAGGGAGCCAATGACATAAAGTGTTGGCAGTTCTCGAGATTTTATTATGAATCTTAAAATGTTTGCTATTTTTCTTAAAGCCTCATCTGTGGAAAGAAGCTATTAATGGCAGCCTGAGGTCCCATTTTAGGAAAAAAATTGCAGGCTTCATGATTGCAATCACGGGCATGACCCTGGGAACTCAAAACCAGAAGGCAAATAAAAAGCATCAAGATATGCCATTTTGAAACAACAAGATTTTAAGGCTCTCTCCTGATTTTATACAGTTTGTGATATCTTTGTGCCAGTGATTGTAGCATCAGGCAAAGCAGCCCCCTATGCATGGATGGAGATGGATAGCGCAGATGGCCCAGCAGTGCCTGCTGGTGAGCCAGCGGAGGAGCCCTGAGACACCCAACACCAGCAGCTGCTGTCACCACCTCCATACATCAGCAACACCCCTATGCTTTTATGTTTTGGGTTTTTCTTTTTCCAGCCAGAATGGCTAGAAACTGGTTATTTAAGCCACTGCAGGCTCAGAGCCTGAGGAAGGCGATGTCTCTGCATGTATTCCCTGGGAAGTCTCCCTGTCATCTGGAGGTGGAGGGAGGCAGGGGAAGTCTTTCAAGATGCATTAAATAGGCAAAGTCACTGTTTACAGTCAAAAGTTGCTTTTTAAGATTTCATGAGTTCTTTATTTAAAGACAAGCAAACAAATTCAGGTCACCTCTTTATCCCGCTTAATTTAAGAAGGCAACTCTTCAAGCAGATTTTCCTCCTGTATTTTTCCTGCCGGAATCGTCATCATCTTGTGCAATAAATCAGGAAAAATGAGAAAGTTGGAAAGGCTGAACTTGGCTCATCTGATATTTTAGATTAATCTGTCATGGCAGGGTATCCCACAGTGCCTTCCAATCCCCCAGTGCCATTGTAAGACAGACATCTCACCTGATGACTCTCACAGAAAAGCCCCATAGCAGGTTAAAGGGGGAAATTATTCTTTTCACCCACAGAAAAAAATATAAAACCCCATCACAGGCTGTGTGTTGTGCTCAGGTTTTCTCCATTTTTCCTCAACAATAGCCATGTATCAAGTTTGCTGGACTAAATTACAGCTGGTTTCCAAAGGATAACTCCTCACTGGGGAGTCAATGATTGTCTTGATGAATTACTCATCTACCATGAGCCTTCTCTAAGGAAGATCATTTGTGTGGGTTGCCATGTCTGTAGCGACACAACTACATTATAGAGGAGCACAAAAAATACCTCCTTGTCATAAGCAGCTTATGGTGTAAACTAAGTGAATGCAGACAATGCCAGCACAGCAACAGGCTGGGAGGAAATTGGAGATGAAGGAACAGAAGGAAATACTGCTCCTGGAAAGCATGTTTCACAAATAGAGCAAGCAATGTATTTCTCTAATTCCTCATGAATCTTCCAGGCTAACTCTGATGCTATCAAGGCTGCTAATGAAGCAAGTTATCAAGAACACAGGAAAAAAGTGTTTTGTATTTGGAATTTCAAGGAAACCAAACCAGTGGACTTTTGGCCAGGTGCAATTTACTGTTTAAACTCCTCCGTTAACTTTCACAGCAAAATTAAGCTGATATGGGCTCATACTGCTATTAGCTTGGTGAATCAGTGTGGTTTTGGGAGCATGAGTTCATTTCTGTTTTGCCTCAAACCTTAAAATAATGTTTATAAATTTAATACTTGCACAGTGTGATTCAGATGGCTCCTTCTGTGCGGAAAGAAGGGGGGAGGGGCTGCAACAGCAGGGCAGAGGGGAGACACACAGGGACGGCAGGGAGAAGCAGGCAGGGCGCAGCTGAAATGTATACACACATACATGCACAGCAGTGTAGCTGCAGCTACACATGAGCTTACACTGATGCTTTTCTCTCTCCACTACAACAGCACGTAAGTAAGCCTTGTGTCTGTAGCTAACAGCTAGAGCTGTATGATCTCTGGGTATCAGCACTAGCCGGCCGATGTTTGCTCTGGGTTTGACTGTGCCCAGATACAAGGCAGCCACGCAGAGGAGGGACGGGGAAACCGCCAGTCCCTACATCTGCTCACGCACGCTATGGAGCTGAGTGTGTCTGGAAACAAGGGCCATACTTGCAGTGTAGTGCTTGGAGAAAGTGACTGTGAAAGTGGGTGCATGGGAGGGAGTCAGGGATGAGAGAAGACAGGGGCTTGCAGTGCTGATGGAGAACTATCAGCTCCTGCCTTACAGCAAAGCACAGGGAGACATGGTTAACAAGCTGGGACTCTGATACAAATTGTCTTATGCAGCGCAACTTCTTTCTTGAGTTACACGGTTGTGTGCTGCCTGTCACAATATGAAGGTCCAAATCGTCCCCTTTTACACTATACCTGTTCTAATGTAAATAACAAAGTACAGTAATAGCAGAACTGAAATATTTATTGTCCCCCTGAATACTAAAATATAAAGCTTTCAGAGAAGTCTTAAACCACAAAATTAGTGCCCATGCTTACTTCAGTTGACAGGTGTTTTCCAGAATCTGGATGCACCTACCTTCAGAGCAACCCACATGCTTCTCAGGTAGCTGGAGTTAATGGGTGCTGCTTGCTACAGCATGTGGTGAATGAAAATACAGAAAAGCCCTCATCTATTTTGGTGCTAAATCTGTTTTTACAGCTTGAATCTCGATATTTGGCACTGAACACAATAAAAGACGACTCACAATTATATTCAGCTGGCTCAATGACAGTAGAAGTAACCTCTGGGTGATGCCGGTTGTAAGGTGATGATGTCTTCAGCCACACCTGGAAGAGGTTTTCTGTTTGCTCTTCTTTCCCACAGCTCAGGTGTGTGCACTTACCCAAGCTGCAGGAAACGAAGATGCAGGTTCCTTTCTCAGCAGATTTAAGCCCACATTGTGAGATTTCTCACCCTTTTGGTGGGAGTATTTCTTCTCTCTGAAAATTGCACATTCACTAGGTAAAAGAGGGAGAAGAACTCTATATCATAATGATCCCAGTCTCAGTGTATACTTGTAACTGTGATATTTATGTTAGATACACATCAAAGTGGAGCTGGAATCTGAGTCTTCAACAACCAAGATCTACCTGTGATGCTCTAGAGGCTTTCTCAAATTCATGCCTGTATTCTGGCCTGATGCAAAGGTATCCCTCCTTGTAGATTATCAAAAGGACAAAAAGATAAGGCAACTTTGGTGGCATAGATGTTAGGGTTCAAGTCACCCTCAAGCAGGAGAAGAACCCAAACCTGGGCCTCCTGAGTCCCTGCTGACCACTGAGTGGGTGGATTAGCCGCTAAGCATGGTAAGTACTCACATCACATGTGCACCCCACTGTGGATATAGTCCTTTACTTTAAAGTTGTTCTTACATATTGGCATTTTATAAGTTTGCTAAAACAGTACCAGCTGTGATCTGTACTAGTCTAAGCATTTTAATGACTTTTGGCTAAACCTTCATAGCTAATAGTGAAATTGCCAAATGCTCCATAAAACAAATATGCAAACAATTTGCTGGTTAATCATCTATCATAAATGGACGTACGCAGCTGCTGAGATATATAATTGCTGTTTCATCAGGGCTGGTACTTTATTTACATAATTCCCTTACTGATTTTAACATAGATCTTTTTTTTTTCTTATTTTTTTTTTCCCTGAGAAACAGAGCGAGAAATGCTAACATAATGTCTCATTAAATGCAGCATGTTAAAAAGACAGTTCTGGTCACAGCTGGTGGATAACAATAGTGATTTTCTTTGATGTATTTTTAAAAATAATTGAAATTTGTATATCCGCATATTTATATATGTATGCATATATGTGCATGCATTGTTATTTACTTATACAAAATGTATGTAGAATAGGCATACAAATGTTTGTGTTAACATATTCAAATTAAGATCTGTTAAAAGTGCAGAAAATAGGTCTTCTATGCAAGACAGAAAGATAAAACATGAGCAATAAAATATAAATCAGCATTTTTTCTTTGATTCTGTTCGGTATTTTTGATTAAAGAGAATATCAACTGCAGATAGAATCCAAGCCATACAAATTAATATGTTTTCTGGAAAAGTATATTAAGTGCTTTAGTGTGTCTGTTTGGTTCTTTTTGGTTTTGTTTTCTTCCAGAAAAATCCCGATTAAAAATGGAATAACACACCTTGCTAGAGTTTACTCGTGAAAGTGTTAGAGAAAAGTGATTGATATCTTTCTGATGTTATGTCTTCTTATCTTTGTCAAGCTCTAGAGAGCTGATGAAATTGTCTAGAAAACCTTAATGCTGAAATGACAGCTACTACAAATGTAGAAATAACACTAGCAAGGGAGAGTACCGGCAATACCCAGGTCTGCTTTCCTTGAAATGTTCTTTTGTTTGAATGGAAGCCCACACATACTGACTGGATATTGACAGTGATTGTATCAGAGAAGCAAGGTACGGAGAGTAAGAAAATACAGCATGTGGTTTACCAGTTATGGGTCTTTCTGTTCGTTGTTTTTTTTAAAGGTTGCTTTGCCTGCATTTGCTCTCTTTTCTATGCTCTCTTTCTCTAGATCCAGGTATGAAAGCTGGGAATAGGTTCTAGAAGAAGACTACCCATTACTTCTGGTGTCACATTCATGCTTTTGAGAAAGTTTAAGCTCTCTCCTTTGTCAACAGTGCAATAAGGAAGCTGGAAAATGCCTGGACTCAGAATTTAGCAATATGGCTGACTGACTTGGTCAGTTCCAGCTTTTGTGTGAGTCTAGACTTTGGGCATGTTTACAAGAAAGGTATTTCCATTCCTCTATTTTGCCTCTTCACTGGCATTTTGTCGTGATTCTTGAAATCCTTCTGCAACAACAAAATATTACATTAGCTTCAGCACAATGCAGGAAGAAAAATGTTGGAAAATGTTGTTTATTTTACCAAACAGTAGACCCAATATCTATGCTTTTTTTTCTTCCCTTACCAAAGCTTTTTGTTTTTCATCAGAAAGTGCTGTCTTTCAAATGCTAGGTAAAAGCAGCCTGCAGTTCCCAACTGTTCTTTGCCTCTTCGGTGTAAAACAATCTCAGCTAAAGCTGGTTTCTGTACATCTACCAAAACTGGATGGCGATCATCAATGTTTCACTGGCTTGCCATCATTGTAACCTGACCAGAATGCAAAAAAGTGATTGAATGGAGGGTAGGGTTCTATATCCTATTCTGGTATTTCCACGTACCTAACTTCTATGGGCTGATCTCTAAATTACATGCCTACAAGGCCAAACATTCAACACTACAAAACAGTGCCAGAGTTGGCACAGTTTGACTTAAATCTGGCCTCTTTGAAAATATTCCTCATGACAGTCTTTAACAGCATGATTGTTGTGTTTGTTTTCTTCCCAATAGGTCTACAACTGTACTTTCTGTCACTTTTGTTCCAGGCCCCATGTAGCTGTATTCCTGAAAATTTGGGAGGTCATTTTGCCACTTCTCTTGTCTTTGATCTCATGAAAGCGTCACCTCTCCCTACAAAAACTTGGGGACCATTTAATATGATTTTAAACACTATGATAGCATTTTATATATGAAAAAAGCAGCATTTTGTGACTTCATTTGCAATGGAAAGCATTTGTGATTCATGGCAACCCTGACATGGAAAACTGAGAACCATAGATGGAAACCATCCTGCAGTGCATCGTGTGACTCAGGACACGTTTTCCACGTCTGGATGAAGCTATCCTTCACAATCCCTCGTCCACCCACCAGCTTTCATGCTCTGAGCAATGCCTGTCCTCTGCTCTGAATGAGCCAGGGTGTCCACAGAAAAATGAGCATGTAGCCATTTCTTTTGGAGCCCTGTCCTCTTACATTGGTACCAGGACACCAAAGGCAAGTGCATCACACAGCCTGACTGGCATTTCCTACCGTTTCAGTGCTTGAATTTGCAACCTTGTTGTCCTTTTAATAGTAGTCTAATTTAATTTCTTCGCTTTAGAAAAATGCAATGATGACAATGTCCAAGCCATTGTCCTGACTATCTCAGGAGGGATAAAACCACCACGTTTCTGGCAGTGTTTGACTCAAAGCAGTCGATGGCAATAGCATGCTATTTGAGCCATCCCCTGAAAGGAGTCCCAGGCTGTGTTTATCAGTGGTTTTGCACAGCAGACTGTTGAGGCTCAGGTCCTGTGTTGGTGAAAGTGTCTTACAGACTAGCACTCCCCTTTCATCCTTTGCCCCCATTTATCTACGGCACCTTTGCTGCCATCTCCTGCCACTTGTCGTCTTCCTCTTCTGCTTCTGCCTCTCATTAGTCAGAAGGGATACAGCTGGCAGCTGGAGTTGTGGGGAGGACTTCTTATCCAGTATGCTTTTACATGCTAGGGCTTTAAAGTTGCAGAGCTGGCAGCTGGAGCAGTTTGTATTGCTGAGCCTCCCAGTCCCCATCTGAACTAGTCCCTCCTGGACCCACATGGACAAAACAATGTTTTTTCCTCCCCTCTAACCTCATTCTTGGAGCTAGGAGAATTTCTTTTGCTGAAAGTTTCTCCTAGAAAATCAGCCAAAGCCGGACACGCTGCATGATTTTCTTCACAGCTTAAAGATGGTTAAAAAGTAAAAGTTCTAAGTAGCTGCAAATAAGATCTTCTGCCATCTCTAACAATAAGTTGCAGAGAGTGAGGATGCATCTGTCCTGACCTGTCCAAGCTACCAGGTAGTGAGGGATTGATTGACTACCAGACTATTACAAGGTAAATCTTCAATATAAAGCATGAACTTATAGATGTGGATTTATAGGTCTTTCAGGCAAAATGTTCTAATTTTTATTTTTCTTCGTAAGGCAATTATTTAATTCCTTTCAGTTTGTCAAGCAGTAATATGGACTTGAACCTTCAAGTCCTATCTCTTTTATTTTTTTTCTTAAGCCAGTGGGTCAAACACTGTCCCTTAATGCACCCACCAAGTCCCACTAATGTCAGCTTTCCTTCAGAGGATGAAATAATATGATTTAGTCCCAGAAAGCAGACCTCAAAGTCAGAGGCTTTTATAAGCATGCTACTTAGACCAAAGGCTTTAGCAAGTGGATTCTAAGGATTTTATTATGAGGAGCCTGACATGGAGTGGAAACTCTGAGCCATGAGGACATGCCCTTTCTCTCAGCCAAGCTGTCATCAGATGTGGTGGATGCTGAGCTACAGGTCCTCTGCTTTTGTTCCAGCTGGTATTGATGGCTGTCCATCTGCTACCAAGCAGGCTATGAAACAAAAGCCTTTCAGCAAATATCTTTTACAGTAAATATTTTTAATAGAATTATACTGTGGGTGAGGTATGGAATACTAAGAAAAGTATATTCAAGATAAAACAAATTTAAATACCTATAGGGTATTTAAATGTTTACATATGTTAATGAGGGAAATGTCTGCTTTATAATCAAAACCATATACTATATTGCATTCTTACACTAGATGAAGTTACTTTAATAAAGAAAAATTAAATTAAAAAAATAAATGCGGTGGGCTACTACATATTTATAGACTCTAGAAACTACAAGGCATATTCCTGCTGGTTTGAGGGCTGATTTTACATTAAATGCTTTTAAGCAGTTATTTATTACTGCTTACCACTGTGTTAATAAAAACAATTGTCTTTAAAAAGTGAAAAATAGATCCCAGTATTGACCAGTACCATCACTACATATAAAATGGGAATTTTCTGAGTCTTAATTGTAGTTAATAATAAAAGACTTCACTTTCTTCTCTTTAAGATCAAGGCTGATCCCTCTTAGCAGTGCATCTTGAATAAATGCATCTTGTGTCAGCTCATTGTAAATCTTCTGAAAAACAGCCATCTTTGTAGGGAACAGAGCTCCAGGTACAACAGAGAGAACAAGCATTTGCTCTTTTCTAAGGAACAGTGCTGTTCGCACTACATCATTTTCATAAGTAGGTGCTCAGTTCAGGGCAGCATCTTTGTATGGCAGTTTCATTCTTAGTCCGGACAAATCACCCTTCTGATCTGAGCTATTGCCAGGCAGTGCCTGGCCTGTAGGATCTGTTTAAGTGTGCTAAGCTGCATCCCTCACAGTCCTTTCCCAGAGCATGCACTGGTGTTTGCTGATGACCAGGGAAATGGTTTTTCTGCTGCTGAGGAAGCTGCTCACTGGTGGCAGCCCTTTGAGCTCAGGGTCCCTCTGGATGGTCCCCACCACCCCAGGAGCAGCAGCACCTGTACAGTGATGCTTCCACTCTCAACCACCCTCCCTGCCAATAAAGAAGGTGGAGGCCACGCTGCAAGGGGGCACAGGGAAAGACCAAAGTAGTAGCAGTGCTGTGCTGTAGCTTGTGCTTGGAGCCATGCCAGTGTCTGGATTTCCTCTGCCTGTGAGAGAATAAGAGGGTTCCAGGTGCCTCATGAACAGGCAGATGTACACAAAGCCATTGCTAAAGCAACTGCTGAGAAAGATGATGTTGTGTTGTCAGCCACCTACACAGCATGAGGAGCTGGACACAGGTTTGTGGCCACCAACCCACATTTGTTGTCAAGGGTCCTGAACCCCATCGTTCACATTTTTTTCATTTTTTATCCTGCTGGGATTTCCAGCCAGTCCCCTTCTACAGTGCTCTCCCTCATAGGCTCAAGTTTTTCAAAATTACAACTCTAGAGCTCTATAGAATCCCTTCACAATCAAAACAGCTATAAAGCCCTGTGAAAACTGGGTGCAATCCTCATTAATCTGTCTCCCTGTGCGGTCAGTGCCTTACCTAAGGTTACAGCTTTCAGAAGATGTTAGGACGTACATTACCTGCTGTTGTCCAAGAGGGCTGGGAGAATATACTCCATGCTATTTTATCATAGCTTTTTCTGTGACAGGCATTTCACACCTCAGCACTTCATTAGGCACAACACAGATGTTCAGCAGTGAACACCTTCTGGGGAACATTTCCTAGTACAAGCCTGAGCATGAATGAAAAAGCTATAGACAGCAAATTCCCAACAAGGCAAGAGGAATGGGACACTAACATTTACAATTCCTAACAATAATGGAAAAATGCAATTAATTTCATGGAAGGGGTTATATAGATACAGATAGAAATTGCGGTTTAAGGCATGGGAAGCATTGTATTATATTTCTAGCATCAGAAGAGATAGAAAGTTATACTCTTCATGTCTGGTGTGATCTTACAGTTGTAGGGTGTAAGCTGCAGGACTGTGTACACATGCATGTCTTCAGAAAGCAGGCACTCCTCAAGAGCTGACCTGCTTCCATATTCTATGTTTTTACTGTTGTTTACATTCTTGTGCAGAGAATATTTATGTGAATGTAGAAAAAAAATGAAGACTTGTTTTGGTAAAATCATAGACCCAGAGGGTGAGAATTCAAAATTCAAAAAAATCCTCCAGCCACGTTTCCACCCTCTCTGTCCCCCAAACCATGCTAAGTGCATGTGTCATCCCTGCTGCTGGAGACTTTGTGATTAATTTTCTGTAAATGTAGTGTTTCACTGTTATTATTATAAAATGTTTTCCATTAGTAGGGGTGATGTCTGTGCTGATTGTCAGAAAGAGGCTTTTCTTCTGCAGCCACATTGACCCGTGTTCAGCAGCACAGTCCTTATGCTCCACCAGGTAGTTATCCTGTGAGCACCAAAACAGTGTTGCCCTGAGCAAAGCGACCCACAAGATGTCCTTCATAAGCAGCATGTTGGTGTCTTCCTCCCACTCTCCCCTGCTGCTGCCACAGCTGCAGCTTTTCATGACGCATCTCTGGTCACAGCTGTGGTACTGGCTTTGCAGGGCAGTCCTGGCCTCGCCTGCTTCAGTACCGTCTTCACTGGCTTGAGTTTTCAGCTCAAAGATCATGGAATGTTATGAGGATTTCTGACTTTGAGTCCCAACAGGCCAAAGGGAAAGAAAAGCAAGGAGAGAAAATTCTGGTGCTCTTTTATCAGTTCACTCATCCTCTATCACAGTGTAAAAAACCTACCGTGTTTGCAAGTGGGACAGCAATGCAACCTCTTCCACACCACCCGTGCTCTCCCTCTTTCCTCCCTTGCACATGCCTGTGACCAGGTAAGCCAAGCCTGCTTGCTCCCTCCAGAGACACACTCAGTTCATTTCTGTTCGGCAGTGTCAGAGGTGGTGTTGCAGATGCTTTAATGGGTTTAAAAACATCTCTCCCCACCCCCCACTCCAGTTCCTTCTGGTTGAAAATTGAATCAGAAGTACTGAAAGGCTTCGCAAGACATTTCCAGTAACACATTGATGCCTTTCCAAGACTTCGCTGCCAGCAAGTCAGGTGAAGTTTGGGCCAATATCAATGTTTACAGATTCTTGAGTGAGCTGAACTGAATTTGTCAACCTGAGCTGTCTTATGTTCGCTGCAACACCTGTCTATACAAAGCCACTTTTAGCTCTCTCGCACTCATGAGTTCTTATATCTTGTCAGTCATTATGGCACACCTCTCACATTGGAAGCACTGACAGAAAAACTGGCTTTGATCATATGAGAGAGTCACTTTTTAATAGGAAATTTAGGCAACAAAAGGTATAGGGTGTGACTCACTTGCTTAGACATAAACACCTAAAATAGGTCAGAGCTAAAACTGTGCTGATCACCCTGGGCTCCCCAGCTAGCCTGGGGTGCAATCTGCTGCCCTAAAGCAGCTATCAGGACTGGGCCAGCTCATAGAGTCCCAGCAGTGGCCCTTTCTGCTGGCCACTGAGGCAAAGCAGGGTGGCTAGCTCAGAGGAGCAGTGGAGATTTACATGGTTAGATGAGATGAATCCTAAAAACCTAAAATTGTTGAGAGCTGTTTTCTGGTAAAGAATATGGTGAGTTGGTTATGCTGAGAAGCAATTAACAGCGATTCTTGGGGGATTTATTTTCTCTCCCGCCCCCATCCTTTTTTTCTGTCCTCAGCCACATAGCTATAAATAGAGATGAGTAGCTGAGTGCCTGAAGCAGTCACTTATCAGTGTCATCTCACTGAAGTGTACAATTAGTTTCTGTTTCAAAAATGCCAGTTGATTGTAATTGTCTCATTGTGACTGCACAACTGCAAAACATGTATTAATCCTTGCACTGGCACATACAGGCAGTTAGCAGTCATGCATGCACAGTGCATTAATCTCCCAGTTAGCAGCAAGAGAGAGAGAGAAATCTTCCTGTAAGGGTCAGTCAGAAATCTTGGTTCATTTCAGCTCACACATCACAGATTGCCTTTGCTCCCTGCTCTTCCCATTTGCGAACTTCATTATTTCCCCATGGGAAGCACAAGTTAGGAAGCTGGCGGTGCTGCAGGGGTGGCCCATGGCAGCCTGTGCCTCCCGCTCACCCCAGCGGTGTGGGAGCAGCTGGGGCTGGAGGACTCTGCATGGGAGCAGCCAGCTCTGCTGAGCACAGGCCAGCACTGCCTGCAGCTTCAGTGGAAATTTCTTGTCTTCACCTCGGCGTGGATGTGTGTGAGCCTGAGGAGGATGGAAATGACCTTAGAGGTCCAACGTGCATGGTAAAAATACTCTGACAGGTAAAACAATGTTGCTTGTCTGGTATAGCCTTTCTCTCCTCACATACCTCTTGTGGCAACATAAATACAAACTGGCTGGAAATTCAGTTGTCATTGATCTTTAACTGTTTCTAACCCTACAAATCGTGATTTGGAAGGTCTGTGAGTACTAAACCATCTAGTATTTGCATTCAATCTCATTGCACTTTTTCCTAATTCATTCTCCTGGGACAACAGGCCAGGAACAGCACAAAGTGTGAAGGAGTGTAATCAGCTGAATCACTGAATTGAAATTCTTCGGTTATGAAATTTGAGAGTAAAGAATATAATAAATGCAGTAGATAATAATATTGATAGCAATAATAAAGATCTACTGTTTTCCAAAGGAGCAAAGATGCCATTTTCCCCTTGGCTTTTGCTGCTCCCACTGAAGGCAGCATAAAGTACAAAACAGGTTTACTAAAGATGGATCGTGCTGAAATAATGTGATACCCTTCCTTGTCAAGATAATAGGGTTGCTTTAAAGAGAAAAAAACCAAAAAACCCCAAATTATTGTAGTGGAGCTTATTTATCTGGTTTTCAAAATGCAGTTGACATTATGTCACATAGAACATTAGTTAAGATTAAGAACATGGAGATATCAGATGAATCCTGAAATAGCGAGCTGGCTCGGAGGGTGATGGCAAAGGATCCTGCTTCAAGGAAAAGTACCAACAAATCACTGCCATATGTGCCTCTCAGAGCTTAGTCTCAGGACCAATCTTGCTTCATATTTTCATTAATCATTTTGGCACACAAAATAGAATGGGCTGATGAATGATACAGAATGAGAAGAGCTCAGGCCTAAAAAGCAGGAAATGTTTGCTGTCACACAGACAGACCTGAATAAATTCAATCGTACAAATGCAGGGCTATGTCTGATATAACACAGACTCCTGCTCTAGGCTGGCAATGGAAAAGACAGGTTAGTTGATCATGCAGTAGTACAAGGCATTGGGAAAAAGAAAATGCACTCACAGGGACATATCAGTTCCCATACTTCCAATAAAAGTGAGTAAATACTAATGCCACTGTTGGGACCTTATCTAGAAAATTGCCAAAAATTGCAGTCATCCTAAGACAAATTCAAATATATGTGGTCAGAGGGGGGCTGCTAAAATGAACAAGGAAATCAGGTCCTTGTAACAGAAAAGGAATCTGAAAAATCTGGAATTACTGAGTTTAGCACTGTTGGCACCAGGAAGGCTGGGTCACTCTCTGGAGTAGTCTTTTAGAGTTACTGATGACATTTCAGTGCCCCTTTTGCACTGAAGCATTTAGGCAACTCTTTCCTCTTCTGTTTGACTGGTGTCCAGTGAATCAGCTGCAAGAGATATCAGCTGGAGAGCTTGGAATGGTGGGTAGTGTGGCTGGTGGCATGTGTAGTAACTGGAGAAAAATTGTTATGCTGAGGTAAGAAGGCAGAGGGAAACATAACTTCCAAAAGACTGTATCAAGGGCCTCCTACACCCCATTCCATTAAATATTTCATGACACATATCAATTGCTGGACTGGTTCTTTATTCGGTGAAGTGGCAACTTTCCAAGTTAATTTTGGAGTTTGCTGTCACTTCTGACACCACTCAAAAGACACCTCCAGCCCTCATGCTGGAGCTTATCCTTGAGGGCCTTTTACATTTTTTGGAAATGGAGTCATCCAAATTAGGAAAGCAGCAAGAACACAAAGCTGAAGCAAATAATCACACAGCTCAATGGCAAGTTTCTATAAGTATTATGAAATTAGTTTGTAACTGATTTATAGGAAGTTCAGGCAAATACAAAAATAAACAAACATTGTGACTTACTGGCACTCCATTGCTGCATAGAAGTAAAAGCTGTTAAAATGTATTTGATAAATAAACTCTTCGACAAAAAGTAATCTTAAAATATTACAAGGAAAATTAAGAATATGAGCAAACGGAAAGATTCCAGAGGCTCTCCAGGCATAAAACCTGACACCATTTTACACAACCGGTAGCAAGTTCCGTTTTTAAGGCAAATTAAGATACTGAGAAGTATTTTTTAATCACTTTGTCATGTCTTTTTACAGCGTCCATGTTATTTTTAGTTTCATAATCCAAACAATTCTAAGTTATTGTACAAGTAAATTAGAGAAACTATATTTTATAAACTGGACAGCAATCACAGCCCTATATATACATTTCACATTCTTCTATTTTTTATGGTGGTATCAGAAATAAAAAGTTTATAAGTATATATTGCAAAAAAGTCACTTCAGAGGGCTATAAGCTAGTAAAAAGTCCTGTTTTCTTAGTAAACACAAAATGGAAGTTATTTAGGGATTACAGGTATTCTATCAGAAAATATATTTTGTGGTCACTAAAGGCAGGAAAATAGCCAGACCCTGAGCACTAAGTGCACTTTCTCAGCTGCTCTGGTCTTCTCCAGCAGCTAGTAAGGAATGAGACGTTCCCATAACAGCCTTAGGTGGCCAGTTGGGTCCAGACAGTGGGGAAATGCCTGTGGAAAAGCCTTTCCAAACAAAGTGCTCAGCCCTCTAAAGGTCATTGCTTCTGTCCATGGATGGAGACCTGTGAGCATTTGTTCAGCTGGAAGACCCTGAAAGGTCTTGCAGGATGTGTAGCATTTTGCCTGGCTGCCCAAACTGAGGTTAAATTCTGCCCATGTAGCGTTATTCATCCAAAGATTTCAAAATACTTCCCAGCGGTTAGATGGGTAATTCCCTTCCCCTCACCTTCAGTTCTGTACAAAAAAAAGCCTCAAAGAAAAACAAGAAATCGAGGTCCAGAGTTTGACTTAAGTCTGAGTAGTAAAGACAATCATGTTCTCCTGAGTATTAGTCCTCTGTAGACTATTTTCTGCTGCTAATCCTACTCCAGTCATGAGGTATGATGCTAATATTGGACAACAATTAAAACAAGGACTTTGTGCTATTGGTGCTAAGCACCAGTTTAAATTCTCAAGCACTGAAATCTGAAATCAAAGGAGGAACCATTTATCTTTTTTGTCCTTTTGGTCTTAAACCATAGAATCATAGAATCATTTAGGTTGGAAAAGTCCTTTAAGATCACCGAGTCTAACCTTAAACTCTGCCAAGTCCACCACTAAAACATGTCGTTAAGTGCCACATTTACACAACTTGCAAATACATTCAGGGATGGTAACTCAACTGCTTCCCTGGGCAGCCTGTCCCAATGCTTGACCACCCTTTCTGTGAAGAAATTTTTCCTAGTATCTAATCTAAATCTCCCTTGGTGCAACTTGAGGCCATTTCCTCTTGTCTTATTGCTTGTTACTTCAGAGAAGAGACAGACACCCACATTGCTACAGCCTCCTTTCAGATAATTGTAAAGAGCTATAAGGTCTCTGAGTCTCCTTTTCTCCAGCTAAACAACCCCAGTTCCCTCAGCCGCTCCTCATAAGACTTGTACTGAGTCTAAATGACTCAAACACACTGTTTTAATTCATTAAATATTTTACCCCCTCCCCAAAAAAGCCCTAGGTGTGATGCACAAAAGCAATTAATAAATTATTCAACTCAATCCCATGACTTCGTGCATTAATACATGAAGCCTCTGACCCCCTACAACATGAAGGTTTTAGTGATTAAAGAGGCATTCTGGCATAAATAGGTCAAATGCAGAGCTCTGGAGCTTCCTTCACCATCTGAATCTGAGTTGGTAGTCTTTCTCTCCTTAATTATAAAATCCCAGAAACTGAGGGAAATAGAGAGAAGCTTGAAATCCTATAAATAACACATAGCAATGCTTGGCTTCTTTGGGGTTTCTCAGGTGTTGTCATGTTCTGAACTGTGCAGCCAGCATTCTTCATACATTAATAATCAAGAGGGGAGACATTAAAGAAGAAGAAATATGTGAATAATACAAGAGACAAGGGAAAAATAATGAAAGCAAATGTCCTTCACCTGACATTGGGCATGATCATTCTGTCCCTGTGCAAATAAATTTCTGGCTTCAGGTCTGGTAATGAGGCAGTAAGTTGCTTATAAGTGCTGCTGAAGGCAGATAAAGACAGCTGTACTTCCAGATAGCTGGAGTTCTGTTCTATGTAGTATTGCAGAATTAAACCCTTTAAGATAACAGGGGAAAATTAAAAAGGCCTCTTAGCTTCACTGTCTTACACGGGATCCCTGGCATTTGGAAAAGCTGTGTATAAAAGCAGCCTGAGAAAACTGAAGCTGCAACCTCCCTGCACAGCTCTCCCAGTCCTACCTCTGTTGGGAGAGCCGAGTCCCCGCTGGTAACGACAGGCTGCAACCATCAACAGCCACGGAGAAAAGGTGCTTTAATCAGCTTCTCATACCCTGATAGTTTAGTACCTTTCTGTAACCCAGAACCTTTTTTATTTGTTCCTATTCCCTTGCCATCTTATTTCCCCACAGTGAGAATTCCCCAAGCTCTGGCTGCTGGCACTGGCTGCTTCCCAGAGGTAGCCAGACAGGATATGAAATTCACCAGCACTGGTGTGCCTACAGCTCATTCACATGTTTTCCCCCCAAATGAGGCAAGTGGGGACCCTAAAGATATCTTTTGCTTTCCTGCCTCACTCCCACTCATCTCTGACCGCTTGCCTCTCAGCTGCAGAGGTACCAAGGCTAATGGTTATGTCAGGATGTGGGATCAGCACCTCTAGGTAAAATTTGCACTTCTGTAGCTTTATGTACATATTAATATTATTTGTCAGAGAAAATGATGGAGGAAGAAGTCAGGTGAAGAATACAACTTTCTTGTGCCAAATGTGGTCATTTGAAAATTGCAGTTCAAAGTCACAGCCATTTTTTGTGTGATGTGATTACAACTCTTCAGACACAGAGCCCTAACCCTGAACTCCATTTTTTAAATGTAAATGTTTTTGTCTGATAAGCTTAATCGAATCTGACTTCAGATGTCTAATAGTTATCCTAATAAAATAATTCACTATAATCAGCCTAGCATAATATGTGCCTGCAGATCATTCATCCCAACTATTTGAATGTTTATCGCAAGAGAGGATGATTGCTCTTTTTCATGCCCTCTTCACTGACTTTAGAGGTAAGCTGTTAGACCTCCAAGGTCTGGTGAGATAAATTACATCCCACAGTGGCCAGCTGGGAACTCCAAAGGATCAAATCTCACAGATGCTGTGTGCTATTCGATGCCCCTTAAACTCACCTGCATCCTGATGACTCCACATAACATCTGGTACACACCATACCTTTAAATGATGTTTAAAAGCAATAAGCAATGCTTACAAAGAATGTACAGTGTCAACACCAGAGTAACAGTTACCACAGATGTCCAAGCACTCTCCAAACTATCCAGCTGCAACAAGGTCTTTTACCATCTCATACCAGCATACTCTTCATACAGTCCCTCTGCTGCCTTCTCCTCGTCTCACCTCATCCCAGGCACACTCTCTCTTCTCTTGCTTCTTCCTCGGCTGCTCCCTCTTCCCTGGCTGCCCAACCCCTTAACAGAACCAGCCCCAGCTGCACCTTATCTACATCGGCCAACCCACCGCCCCTGAAGCCAGCCCACAGCTGTATATTATCAATGTTAATTAACCCAGCTTCATTCCTCCACACAGATACATTTTTGAGAGAGGAAAAAGGTTTCTCCTGCGTTTTCCTTAGTTGAAGTTTAAATAAGCATATAATCCATACCGGATCGATGTACAGAAAATCTCCCTGTTGGCTGAACTTGGCACATGTTGTTGAATCATGCTTATCCCTGTTAATGTTCAGTTAGAAGTAATGATTAAATCTTCTCAGAAAAAGAATGAAATTTTTTAATTACGAGAAATCATTCCTGGACGAGAATATGTATGCTGACAGAGAGAGACAGAAAGAAAGAAATGCTGAATTGTAAAATAAGTATTCCACTTGATCCCAACATCACCACTGTCTTTACTGGCAGTGACCTTGGTGGAAAACTGTGCCACTTTTATTTAGAAATAAATTTTGAACTACAGAAATTGAATGCAGATTTTTGGGCACCACTGGTAGGCACAATGCACATAAGGGTTTTGGTTTGACCAACTATAGAAACAAGAGTCCAGTAACAAGTATCTATTTGCATGCTAAATATGGATTGGTACAATTAAATGACAGATTACATAAAAGCACTCATCCATACTAATCTGTCAAAAAGCAGTTCATGCTGTATTTCACAGGCGTGCTTTTGAAGTCCAGCTGAAAATATCCTTTTCCCATGTAGCTTTAAATAACACGCAAACAGAATAAACTACTATCTTTCTATTTGAGTGAAGAAATAGCTCTGTCATCTTAAAAACCTTACACTGTAACTATGTTTTTTTGTGTGACATGCAGGGACTCTGTTCTGGCAGATGACTGGAAGGCATCAGGAGAGCCAAGTGGAGACCATGAAACATCACATGAATCCTTAAGTACTGAGCTCCTTGGCTTTTGTAATTTGTTCCTTCCTACTCAGCTCAAGCAGAAACTCCAGCGCTCTCCAAAGTTAAATTTGGATTTACAGGACAATAGTTTCTGTCTTCTTTTACACAGAATTGGTGCGTTTTTATTGACAATTATAGTCTGTGGATAAGCTATCTTTTCTGCACTTACAAAAGGGTACATGTAATACCTATTCAGTATATAGTTAAGAGACTTACTATTCTAACATTTTGCTTTCTTCTCTAGCTTCATGTCATGCCTTGAAAATGTTTATATCCTCCTTTTGTGAGTCATATGCCTCAAAGTCAGAAAAAACCCATGACAGTTTGTAAGCTCTCATAGGAGTAATCCATTAATAAAATGGCTATGGATTTCCATCCCATACACTACTCATTGGCTAGTACTGCTTTACAGTGTGGGGATATGGACATTTCCAGCACAACCAATGAAGATCTCTGCATTTTGGGCATGTTGAACAGACAAAAGAAATAGCTGTTTAATTTTCTGTAACAAGAGCAGCTCAGTGTTATCACCCTGTACTTAAAATAATTTGATCTTTAGCAATTCCTGAAAATAGATCCCACGCAAAGCGTGAACTTGGTGACATGAGCATTTCCGATGACACGTCTTTGCTTTCATGCTCAGTGCAGTCTATCAGTTCTCATTTGTGAGTGCACCAACATCCTAAACCTTGTGCTACATTAACCAGAATGGCATTATTTCCTCCCTTTTTCTGCTGGTGAATGTAGTTTGAGGAGTGTTCATTATGATTTTATTCTTCCTTGTAATAGGACTGTGCTGACACTAGCCATTGAATTAATGAGAACAGGTGTCTTTTTGTATTTTCTCCCTCCTGTTCACCCTGTTCTCCCACCCCCTCAACCCCTTTCTTTCAGTAGAGATCTGCTACTTCTTTGTTCATGAATAATGTGCTGGGTTTCAACTCAATTAGTATGTAGCATCAAAAGAGGTTTGTCAGGTGTTGTTACCTGAAGCTGCCCCTCTCACTGAAAACACTTTTATATACTGCTTCTCGTATATATCATGTAACCTAGCCAATAGCTAAAATAAATATAGTATCCCAAACCGGACTGTATCATATTTTATAAATGAGATATGAAGTTGATTTGCAGCTATGGGACATAGGTTTGTAAAGGCATTTGTGCATGGACGCTCCAGAAAGGGAGGCAAGAGGTTGTGTTCATGGAAATAGGAAAGCTTAGTTTTCATTCTCTCTTCACTAAAACAGAGGAATATCAGAGAACTGCATAGATGCCTGTATTATAAAGCACAAAACAAAGATATTTTGATTGCATATTTGATGCTTTTTGAAAAGCTTGAGGAGTGGTTAGAAAGAAAGAATGGGCTGAAAAAGTGTGCAAAATTAGTTTGTATCTGATACAGATCATGCAGAAGGGCTAGAAAGCGTTATATGAACATCTGGCTTTTCCAGTGAATGTTCTGTGTTAGGACAGTGGGTTGTAAAGAATATACTCAGAAGCCAAAAATATTATCTAAGAGTATAAACAGTCCAGCAGGAGAAAGAAATAGCTTAGAGGCAGGGAGGCAGAAGTACAGTACTTCTGGACAGGTAACGACTTGGGTGATAAGAATCAATACATGCTGCAGCTTCCTGGGCTTACATTCTGGCCAAATGTTTATTACTTTTCACTTGTTAATACTTAGTAAGCAGTGATTTCTGTAAGAGAAGAATATTTTCTTGCACCTTGAATAAGAGTTGAAAATAATTTAGAAATACATGGTATTCATAAAGAATATGATCTTTCCTTTGCGATCTCTGCCATCTCAATAATCAAATGTTAAAAGGAATTTTTACACACATTTTTTCACCCTTGATTTTTATTTCTATCAAGCAATTGGCATTTTTAAATTCCTTCAGCTGAGAATTACTGTCTAACCAATATGATTAATATCAGGGGTTTTTTGATTTAAATCATTATATTGGTGATCAGGAAATGAAACAGTCTAATCACAAAATAATCAAGTTTTAAATTATGGAGAGGAGAGAACAGTAAAGTAAATTTCAAGTTCAGAGTAAAAATTAACAATAGGCAACAACTTCAGAGGTTGACTTGATGAAGTTATGAGCTAACCTCACCTTTTTCATCTTCTGTTGCTTCATGTCCTTGGTTTGAGGTTTTCCTGAGCTATCTGGACTGAACGGAGCACAGTAACATTTATTTTAATGGGCTAATATGAATAATAGTCGAGGTAATACGGAGAAAGGTACATGGCCAATGAAGCGGGCAGGGGCAAAAGTCAGGGTTCATTAAGGCTTTCAGCTGCCCTTTCGGAAGTTCACGTAAACAGTGTACATACTGTTTGCAATTACAAGGTGTCCACCGTGAAGTTGCTGTGAATTTACCCTGGTTCAGAACTGTAGGGCAGCTCCAGAGTTTCTCCGTACCAGCGTTGCTCCTGCACTTGTGTATAACAGAGCAGTGCTGGTCACTCCCCGGGAGCAGGGACTGTGCTCGGACCACACCAGGTTGCACCAGGCTGTGTTCTTTGGGTGGCTGCTGTCACTTCTCACCATGGGTAACACAGCTCAAGGGTGCGTGGAGAACACTGTATCTTTCTTCTGACCTACCCTGGTGTGAAGCACAGAGAGTGGGAACTGTACAGCCTTGTGTACTCACAGCGATGGCAAACAAGCACAGCCCTGGGCTTGGGAGTGTCACAAATACACAGTAAATTCACTCTTTCCAAGGAATAGTCACATTCTAGTAGTAGCCTCCTTTGTACTGCAGTCTTTTCTAGATAGGGTATCTTCTATAAAGGGAATGGTAAAACATGCACTGTGATGCCCCAGTATTTGTCCCAGTGACAATTTTACTCCCCAAAATCTTCAGCTACCAGAGTATGCTTATATTTTCTTTTACTACAAAAGTTTAGATTTCAAATTCATATGGGATTTTCAGATCCCAATTGGATAAAAATCAGAAATTAATATTGCATGCCTCAGATTGTTGCGACGGAGGGAAGACACAGTCACTCAATATGAGTGATCAGCAGACTTCCTTTATTGTCTCTTACAGTCACCTTTTATGCCTTCTTATAATTAGCTCATACATATTACAAAAGTTAAGCTCATTATTGGTTAGTTGCCTAAATACCAAGCCCGCCCCTTGTTTCTCTTCTGTAGTTATCTGTTCCCACCTGCAACATTCTTTTCCCACCAAAATCTTCCTGTTATTGTGTAACAAGGACAGCCAAAGACAGTGTATTTTGCTTTACTTCAGATAAGCTGAGAGCGATGTGCATTTTTGTCCAGCCAGCTGGACTATGTCTATGTGACCCTTTTCAGCTAGTCAGTTATCCACATCAGATAAAATCCTTTCAGGTTGTTTACACTGTAAATATTAATATCTGTAATATAAATGACATTTAGTGTCAAATTACACTGCAGTAACTGCCTGGTCTATACCAGAGGACTGAATGCATCATGCAAAGACTTAACTGGCACCATTAAACTTTGTATTAATCTTTGGAATTACTCATGTGGGTTCTTTTTATTTTTGCTCATTTCATGACCTATATAAACATGGGAATAAAAAAAAATAATATTAATTTGCTATAGTTCATTCCTGATTTTTTCCCAGAATTTTGAGGTTTGATTAATTTTAGTTTCTTTTAAATTTTTCAGTTTGGAAGTTTCCATATATATATATATTTTGGGGAAAAAATTGTTTTAAACCATACTAAAGGCTTTTTAGCTGGAATCCCAAGATAATCAGCTGATTTATAGCAAAGTACTAAAAAACTTGTAAAAATTCCAGAATCTGGGGTAATTGCTTACTGGTTCCAAGGTGCTGTAGTATGTAGGAATATATTCACTGACATTAAAACCAGGCACTCTGAGGATAAAATACTTCAAGACTGATAGCAATTTATTTAACATTTTCCAATGCTAATCTAAGAAATTGGTCTTTAAAATTATTTCTAAAACATGTAAACAATAGATGTCCCTTCCAGTTTGTGCTGAAATATGTATGAAAGGAAGTAATGAAATGGAATGGTGGAAGATCTGATTTACTATGTTTTTTACAGTTGTGGATAGTATGACCAAGTTATATAAATAAATGACTCACTGCAGAAAAGTCTAAATTTTATAAGCCGATCCAACAAATTCCAACTCTTTTTGCTAAAACGGATGACTTTTTTTAAAGGTCATTCTATCACGTCTAGGTGTATTACAGGCAGACCTTTTTCTTGTTGTTCTTAAACTCGGAAATTTACATTTTATCTTAATGTCTAATGTCCATAGACACGTATATTTGAAAATTATGGTCTTAATATAAGATGTCATGGGTCATGCATGGTTTTTTTCCAGATTATTAAAACAAGCCAGATCACAATTACCAGTTATTAAATGAGGTAGGTCACAGTGCTTCAGAGTAAGCTCATCTTCACTCTAAAGGATCTGAAAGCTACATCATCTGCTATAAATACGTATGTGTATATTTAAGTGCACAGTATAGCAGTATACAGAGTGCAGGAACACACACTAACACAAAACAAGCCTCTCCTGGCTGGAAGAAGAGACTAAGTGACCCAAAAATATTAGACTTTGTGTTTTCTCATCTGTATTTGATGTGTTTTATTTTCATTCTCCATGTTCTCCCTTTAGTACAGTTCTTTTAAAAGTATTTTCTTAATTTAATTTATTTTACTTTAACCGAATAAAAAATAAATTGCATTTTTCCAGTGAATGTATAACTACCTACTGCTGTGCAGTAATATATACTTAACATAAAAAGATTGTTAATTAATTGTTTAATTATTATCAAAAAAAGGAGGTAAGTATTATGTGGTATAACATAAATAATAATTGGTACTTTTTTATATGCTGTTTTGCCTTCAAGGATTGACCTCATTCTTACTGGTCAGATGTATACGGAGACACAAATACTTATGACATCCCACACAAGAGATGTAGCAAAACCAAAGAAATAACTTGAATAGACTTCAGTACTAAAATCCTGTGAGAAAAAGCTATTTTTAAAAAGCTCTCCATTAATTGTGATGTCTAAAGGATACATAAGGATCAAAGTTACTGCCAATAATGCCACATACCTCAGAGCATCCTCGCTTCTTCTCTAAGATCTTCTGCTCTGTAGTTCTTGGAACTCATTTGCTCCAGGTTATTAGGAGTTCAAGGACAAATATTTTGAAAAAGCAAGATCTCAAAAGAAAATCTATGGTAACATTCACAAGCCGTTACACTGTGGAAAGTAGTAATTAAAGACCCACTCCTTCCTTTGAGCCCTAAAATTAAAAAAATGAAAAATCATTCTGCTCCACAACTTAGTGTTTAACTCCTTGATGCTACCACTGCACTACAGAGGCATCTCCTCCAAGATGTGGTTACATGTGCAGTTCTGAGTCCTAAAAAATTTTGGGTGCTAGAAAACAGACTGTGTGCATTTCCTGTCCAGTTAAAAGGGTTTTAAAGGGAGTCATTTAAAAGATGTAGTGGACCATATTCTGTCCTGCATTATACCAGTTCACACTCAGTGATACATGCCTACGTGGATATGACCCAGCAGAAGGAATAAGTGACAAAGAATGAATGCTCCAACTTGGCTGGGAGGATCTCTGCCCAATGTTCTGCTTGTTTTACAGCCATTAGTAGAGAAATCACAACATTCTGCTTGTTTTACAGCCATTAGTAGAGAAATCATTCCTTTTCTGCATCTACTGAGCAATGATTTCCTTCTGATAAAAAGGGCTAACTGTACTCTTTTTATCTGGGCTCAAAGTTAGTGAAATATAAAAGAGTTGCTGAAGATGAAGCTGAGTCAACAAAACTCATCGCATCCAAAATATATTGCCATGTGAGTGTTCTCCTGAAATGCTGAGAGGTGAAAAGCTAGTGCTTTTATCCAGCACGCCATCCAGTCATCTGAGCAATTACTTGCTTAAAGCAAATGACGTCTAGATACTGGAGAAAGATAAAGTTAAAAGTCAATTCATTAAAAATATTTTTCTCCTCAAGAAATGATTTGGTTTTTGAAGTAAATTGAACATAAAGAGTTGGAAGGAAGAAGAAAAACTTGAAATTTTATCATACCATTTTAAGTTTGATTATGTCACAGAGAAAGTAAATGGCAATAGAGTATAAAGGAAGAGAAAGAGGTTAAAGAAGTCAACAGTAATTAAATGGTGATTGAAGCTGAAAGAAAATTGATCTGTGTTAGCTGAAGGCCATTCTTGCCTTTTGGGATGTTATGCATCGGTGAAGAGGGGAAAGAAAGGTTTTTCTTGTTTTGATATGGAAATATATGTCACATCTTCTTAGCCTATGGTGCTGTGAATCAAGACTGCACTTCGTTTCTGGTACACTGATTCTAGTGTCCTATGCATGCTTGTGGGTATTGTGTAAAGATAAGATGCTCTAACAAAGCTTGGCAAGGTCAAAAGGCATGGGAGCTTCAGCAGTTTGCATGCTGTTTTGTCTCGGGGCAAAAAAGAAAAGCGGCCTAAAGCAAATGAATCTAAATAGGGATAGCACCAACGCATCCATGTAAAAGCTGTGCAATATCCATGACTTGGGGATGCAGTGACCCACCAACCGCACATTCAAAGTCTGGCTGTTTGGCAGGCTCTTCTGGAGGGATATTTGGATGTGCTGGCATGAATTTATATGAAAGGAACATATATTGACACTGAACCACATAGAGAAGCTTTAAAAAAGTGAACAGTGCCAAGCAGTTTAAGTCTTGGTTACATGCTGGAGAGGCTGCATTTAATAAATTTCTGTCAGGGCATGAAGAAATGAAGCTAAATCTGTGACTCCGCTCAAGTTAAATACTGCCAATAACAAAAGCATTAGCTAATGCCACTGTAAACTACTTTCTGGGCTAGGTGAGAATCCATGTCCTATAAGTCTTACTCTTGCAAAGATCAGTGCCACTTTCAGGCACCAGAGCCTTATAAAATGGATTATAGACCGTGTTGGAAGATGCAGAGCACAGGCTGCAAGCAAGGCTCAGCACTGTGCAGGAGACGACCTTGCCATGGCTTTTTTGTGCCAGAAGAAAAAATGAACTATGATAATGAGTTATAAAACCAGCAACATTTACTGATTAGAGACTAAACCTTTCAGTTTAGTCACAATTTTGTCACAGTCTCTGTTGACATCACTGGGAGTACTGAGTGTGCAATGAGTCAGTACAGCATGTTTTGGCCATAGCTATGTAGATTTGTGAAATAAGTGGATTAAAATGAGAAAACCAAGTAATTTGCATTACTTAAAGAATAACAGACAGCTACTAAATGGTCTGAGCTACAGTTTTTATGAGCTTTTTGTCACTAGAGAGAGCTGTAGATGCATACAATTAATAACATTTATGTTAAAAAATACATTAATTCCTCCCTCAGTGAAGAATTAGGACAAATAACAAACAAAGCATAACAACCTTTTCTGTCATAAACCACTACTGGGAATCTTTCCCTTCTGTAGTGAATACGGCACTAGCTGCCTGCCATCGTCTTATTCGAGTGTGTCAAGCATAACAAGGATAAGAATAATTTGAGAGGGCCACTTCAAAAAGTAGCTCAGAAAGGAAAGGTGATTTATTATTAAAAGGCATTAGTGATCTATATTTCTCACAACTAGCTTCCAGATGTAGGAGAACAGAAACATTTTTCATGTACTGTAAGACCAGGATGAATGTCAGTGTTCAGGTTTCCTTCAGTAAAGACAGCAAGTTTTCCAAGAATTCTTTCTGTCATTTCTGGATGTGCTGATACTTTAGTTGTAAATCCAGGCCATTCACTGAGGTGCAAAAAAATCTGTTGAACTATGGTTCAACACATGGCTTTGAGCTTGTTTCACTTAAAATTAATATACATTTCCAGTGTTTTCCAGGGGTCATAGAAAATAGCTTCTTAACTTTATAATTATGTAAATTATAATTATTATTTATAATTATTATTTCTAGCCGTCTTTAATGATAATATGTAAGTAAAATATTGCATCCTATCTACCCAGCCACTTAGGTACAGGCTTCACCATACAGCTTTTGTTTGCACTGCAGATCACTTTGACCACTCAAATTATTCCTTAAGCTTCCGCAAATTCTCCTCCACATATCTTAGTGTTATAAGGGCCCCAAGCCTGACTTCTAACTTGTTTTTAGGACATTGAGTCCATTTTGCCTTGCTACAGTTCAGACTGAAGTCAGAGTATTCCAAGAGCTATTGTTAGAAGGATATTCACCATTTTTTTTCCCCATGAGAAAGAAGTAATAGATAAACTATGAGCTACGAGGTCAAATTAGGATTAATTCAACACTGCATTCTCACATGTAGAGATTAAAGCCACAGGAACTTTTTATACTGAAATTCACTTTATCTAGGGCTAGCAGGACCTGAAAAAATCAGGTTTTGACTTTTGGGCATCCTGAAACTTAAGGCATCCATTTATGTTCAGGCTTTCTGAGAAGAGTACTGTGTAAATGGAGACTGCCTAGTGTGCTGTCACCTTCTGTGGGGCATGGAGGTGACAAGGGCTCTGTGTAGCTCTTGCACAGAAGGCCCTTGGCCATTTTGCGCAGCCACCACACAGAGCAGCGCACTTCTTCCATGTGTCAGCCACCATAACTGTTCATGGGCTCGCTCTGAGCTTATATTGGTGTGCAACATGATTTTTCTTTGTGTTTTAAAATAGCTCACATTTGCTAGGCACAGGTGGTTTATGGCTGTACAAAGTGTACATGTGATCCACAGCTCTTCTGACATTGGGGTTTCAATTCATCCATCTAAATGCAATCACCCGCTGTGCCAGCAGGTACATCCAAGCTGGTCACCACAGGCTTGCTGGATGGTCCATGGGGTGTACTCTGTAGAACTCTAAAGTGGGTCAGATGAATCATTCCTCAGAAATTCCCTCTTCTCTCTGCTGAGCACAAGAGGAACGGAGCATGACTAACTCAGATGTAAACATCTACATTGCAAACGTTTAAGGTTAGGTGATATAAAAACTGAAAATAAGGATGAGTTAAAATGGTAGGCAGCAATTCAGTGGGAGTTTTGAGAGTCTCAGTAATACGTAAACATTGGATTTAGATGCCTAAGTAGCAGTCAGGGATTTAAATCTCTTCATTGATTCAGCCCTTTGGCCTGAATTCAGACACCCACGTTACAGAATTTGCACTTTTGATCGCAAGGCCCAGCTCCCCTGCCCTGGTACCTCAGTGGAGACTGACAGAACCCAGGTGGCAGCACACCGAAGCTGGCCAGACCCTGCAGCAGAGCCTTGGACCCTGGACAACCTGCTGAAGACTGGCATTTAAACTCTTTCTGCCAGAGGACTCCGGCTTAGCCTCTCTCTCTAAAGATGAGTGTCTGGGTAAAAGATTACTTTAGTATCTCTTTCTGTCTGCTACTCTACACAGTTCAGTTTCAAGCGAAGACCATACCTGGGTTCCCACTGTGATCATGGTGAGTGTGAACCCGCTGTCTCCCAACGTGCTCCATAAAGACCACGTAGCAGGGTATTTTGGACTGAGGAAAGACTGAAAACACATTCCTTTTTGCTGAAGCTCTACTTTATGCTGATTCTTTGGGCTATGAGGATAGTCAGTATGAGTCTGCAGCTTAGCAGCATTCATCGTACAAGGGGGAGAGCTGAGTCCTGCCGCTGTAGTGGAAGCTATTGTGTAGCAGAAAGTCACAGGGGATGAGACCTAAGATGAGACTTCCCTTCCAAAATAAATGTTCTGCCACCTAGGCAATACTTTACAAATGCTGTCAGAAAAGGATTATCTTCAACCATAAGAAAGGAAAGGGTTATTGTCTGAAAATAGTCTATCTGGCTGTTGATTAGGGCACAGATATAGGCCTGAATTATTTTTTCGGTTGTTTTCTCTGCAAAACCAGTTTTGGTGAGAATTCTCTGCATGTGCCTAATTCCAGTTAAGTATGTCAATTAACATAGCTGTTTTGTACAGCATGAGGTCATCCTTTAAAAACCTGAAGTTGTATCCAAACGAGGGAAATACAATAAGAAATTCTGGAAGATTGAATATAAAAGTACAGTAAGGCCAGCAAAACAATTAATAATATTTTTTAAAGAGTAGGCCTTCCAGGGAGTCTGCAGGACTACTTGGTCATCATGATACAGAAGGAAAAGATCATTTCAGAGAGGTTAAATGGATTATTTGCATCAGTGTTCACTGTGGAAGAAACTAAGGACGTTCCCACTCAGGAGTATTTTTTGTGTTGGATAATGAGCAGATGATCTCTTTGAAATTGAAATGACTGCAGAAAAGGATAAGGAACAAATGGACAATTGAACAGTAAAAAAAAAAAATTGCCAAGAGCAGATGTTATTCAGCCAGTTGTTCTAGGACAATGCAAGGATGCAATAGTTGAATTATTATTGAGGGTGTGTAATTTCTTGCCTGAAATTGCCTTAGCAGCAGGACTGAAGAGTGCCAAATGGGATGTCAGTTTTCAGAAGTGATTCCAGGGAAGATCTGAGGAACTGCAGGCCTGTAAGACCGACATCTATAGAGGGCACATCAGTAGCATGTTTAATAAGAATAGAAATCCACATCTGGAACTACTCCATGTCTTTGTCCATGGAAGTATTGCTTTATAAATTTTCTTTGAAAAATAAAAAACCATGTAGATAAGGGTGATCTGGTAGGTATGGTCTACTTAGGTTTCCAAAAAGCTTTTTACAAAATCCCTCAGTAAAGATTTTAAGAAAGCTAAACATCTGTGTCCTAAAGGGGAATTTTTGTTTAGATGAATATCTAAATGAAAGACAGAAAACAGAGGGTAGGAGTAAATGTTTAGTTTCACATTGAAGTGAAAACACCAGAAGAATTCTGCAGGGACTGTTCAATATATTTTAAATGTCCTGCAAAAGGGATGAGCACTGAGGTCAGGTTTTCTAATCACATCTTTGTTACCCAGAAAGTCAAAGGACAAGGGAAAAATGCAGAGGACTTTATGTCATTAAGCAACTGGACAATA
The DNA here is from genome assembly GCF_023634155.1 of Falco peregrinus. Lineage (NCBI taxonomy): Eukaryota > Metazoa > Chordata > Aves > Falconiformes > Falconidae > Falco > Falco peregrinus. Next base: position 39,618,550 of record NC_073725.1, on the reverse strand, counting down.
AAATGGTGAAGGAAATGCACTGTTAATAAATGTAAAGAGATGTGCATGGGAAAATTCTAACTTAATCTAGAAAATGGTGGGCTCATGATCTCACCACTCAGGAGCGAGATCTAGGTGCAAAGATGGGTAACTGAAAATGTCATATAGATATTAAGTAGTGGTCAAAAATGCAAGTCAAACATTAAGAATTTTTTGGAAAGGAGCAGAACAGAGAGCATCACTATACCATTGTATAAAGCCATGATGTCCCAAGTCTCTTGTCTCAAAATGGATGCAGTAGAGCTGAAGCAGGTTCTAAGAAATGAAGTCTGGAAAAGAGGTTTAGATCTATGAAATCACGAGTGGCATCAAGAGCTAGATAATGATGTTTCTTCAATTGTCTTCCATTGCCAGAACTAGTGGGCATGCAATGAAGCCGAATAGCTGAAAATAGTTGAAAGTGGGATGTGATGGTTAGTGAAAAATATACAGACTTGCTCTTATTTCTCCATGGGCACATGCTTATGTCCACTGCTGGAGGCAGAAAACAGAGCCACACTGACGTTTGACCTGAAGTAGTAGGCTCATGTTTATATTTTTAAATTTTTAAATTATTTAGTATTTACATGTGTTCTAAACTGCAGTGTTTGTAAACTAGGGTGCTTGAGGGCTCTCCATGGGGTAGGCAGCTGGTGGGTGGAAGTTGTAAGGGTCTCTGTTTGATAGGAGCTCCAAGGTCAAGTCTCCTCTCCTTTTCAGCTTTTACAGGGATACTTATTGGCATTTCACATTGGAAAAGGCAAGGACTGAAAAGACATGGAAAAGAAACCACTCTTCAGTGACACAAAGGGATGTCTGAAGGCCAAGATTAGCAGACTGGCTGAGTTGCAGTAAAGCTTGTTCCTCATCTCTCTCTAGATTCCTTAGTTTGCATATAAATAGAATATTCAGCTATGTGATACATGCTTGTGTGGTGTCTGCTGCATGCAAGTCAAATATCTAAAAAATCCAAAGTGGTGTGTTTTACTTGTGGCAAAGATAACTGTACATTTTTCCAGTCAATATGAGATATGCTACTGGATATCTCATCTTCAAATGTCTGTATTGCTCTGTTATGCTTCACTTCCCATCTCAATGAAGTATAATGTGCTTCACTTTCCCTGGCCAGTCAACCTCCCCAGTTCTACTGAGCTGAACTTCAAGAAATACTTAGCTGCCAGGACACAGAAGTTGAAGGGGGATTGTTATTATTGTTTTAATACAATTCCATACTTGGCAACCTTATCCTTTGCTTTTGTCCTAATAGCTACATAATGGGTTTTTTTGACATTCAGAAATGAATAAGACTTCTTTTGTAGTAAACCTAGGTGTAAAACCATAACCAGCTATTTGGGACCTTAGTTTTCCAAACTCTGATCTAACACAAGTAATGACTTCTGAGGTTCACATATAGAAAAATAATACATACTTAACCTGAGCACAAGAGTAATCCCGGTGACTGTAACTATGTCTGAGATAATGGAACTCATGAAGATTCTGCCCAGAAGTTTTGGTGGCATGAAGCCACAATTGCTTTATATTTGCATTTCTTGCATTGCTCAGAAACTATATGTTTTAGGTTTGGTTTTAACTGATAGTTTTCCAGATTCTTACAGCCTTCTTTTATGGGTGGATACTTTGCTCTGAAATGAAATAAATTACTCATAGAGGAAGATACCACTTACCACAGCTGAGTATGTTAACTACTAATCCATAGTAAGGCCATGAATATTTGTTGGCTAAGGAGGACTTTTTAACAGTAATGAGCATGTGTTCTTCTGTCATATTAAAAATCTTCAGTAATAAATCCTAGACCACCCCAAAAAAAATTACAAATCATTTTTCTTTCATGTGTTTTTGATAAAGACAGTAAAACTTAGTACTGATAAATTCACAGCAATTAATGGCAACAAGTATAGAAAACATGTTCCAAATAGGATTTGACCAAATCATCTTGCATACAAACTTGATGCCAAATTATTTAATTCTGACAAGAAAAGTAGTCAGTAAATGCCCCCCCTACAAAATCATGAGCGCAAGTTTTTAACAAAAGGAACTTGTTACCACACAACATAGACCTGAATTGTGAAACTTATTGCCAATAGGTTACAGAAGCCAAAACTATAAGTGATCTTGCAAAATAATTGCAAAAATTAATGAAAGAAAATGTCCACTAAGTGCTATTAAACCCAAGGACTTGAGTATAAGTTCCAGCTATTGTAGCCTGTGATTCACAGGTTGCCAGGAGCCAGAAGGATGTACCCATGAAAGAGGCATGGGATGATTATCTTACAAGCATCTTTTCCTGGACAGTGTCAAAGCCAAAATAGTGAGGTTTATGCTGTCCTAAGCACAAGGAATACTAGCCAAAGTTTCTTCTACATGTAACCAGAACTGTGAACCACCTTTCTTAGGTGTCCACTACTTTTTTTTTTTTTCTTTTTTTCTTTTTTTTTTAAAAAAAGGGAAAAATTAAAGCATTTTAACAGTTTCTTGAATGATCTTTCAAGGACAGATTGCATCATATATAAGTAGTGGCCATACCCCAGCAAAAGTAATCCAACATTTGCCATTAATACTACTATAGTAACAAAAAATAAAGGGGTTGAGTTTCCCACACTGACCTGCTTTCCTATGGTAAGTGTTTTTGGAGAGCAATTATGATCTGAAGAAATGTTTCATTCTTGAAAGAACTCTTTTTATTCACAGTGGAACATGCCTGAATTTTACAGACCTCCACCAAAATAAAGTTTTTTGTGAATAGTTGGTGAAAGAAGCCTAAGGAAAATGTGTACCTAATCCTATTAGCTGACTTAATTTGGAATTATTAAAAACCTTGATATACAGGATTTAACACAATCTTTCTAGCAGGGTGTGATGTAATCTATTTTTGTTCCTCAGCTAGCAGATGGCTTACCTTTAAGTAATTTCCAATATGTTAGGAGATCAAAAGCCATCCTTACACCACGGAGGCAGTAATCGTTCCTCTCTGCTGGGGGTTGCTTGGTACTGTGGTGGGGATATGCAAAAGCTGCTGGCATTTCCAAGCATAGAAGGCCGACATTTCTTCAGACTTTGAAGTTAATAATCCTTCAGAAGTTGAAAAACTGAGAGATTTTCAAAACCCTTTTAATGTTCTATATGCCATGTACTAAAGTAAATATCTGTAAGTAATCACTGCGGACTAGTGCAAGGAAGCACCGCACATGCGAGCGCAGGGTGTGAGCCTTTGCAGGTCGTGCAAGGCACGCTGTTCTGCTGCAGCAGCACTATGGGGAGCGGGGGGTCTGACTGGGCGGGACAACTCACCCTAAGGACCCCGCTAATCAGCTTGATGCACACCCAAACACCCTGCTCCTCATGGACCTGAAACGCCACACAGTAGCCCTATACATGGCCTCCAAACATCCCTTTTCTGTGCTCTTCCTTGCCAAAGCTGTTGGTGCTAGCACAGGGTATCACAGATTCAGTCTGATCGCTGCATCTCTGCAGAGATCAATGTTTTGCTCTCCTGCAAGTGGGAGACTCAGCCTGAAAATGCCTGTTAGCAGCCGGGTTCAGACAATAAAGGGGAGGTGATTAAGATTGCTTATGACAGCCTCATTGATAGAACGCCGTGCTGTTTCCAAAGCACGCATCTTAACTTGCCTGGTATCTATCCCTATGTCAACTTTAGAAAGACATTCCAGTATAGCTAGTTTTGATTTCCCTCCCTGGATCAGTATTCTCCAACTATTTGGTGATGAAAAGACCATACCACCTGGGAAGGAAGAGCACCAGCCCAGCAAGGAGCAGCGGTCTGGCCAGACCCTTGCTTTGAGGCAGGGGGCTCAAACATTTTGAATAAAGTGAGCTCGGTCTTAAAAAAATGCCTGCTGGGCACAACCTTTCCAGCTTCTGATCGCATCATATTTATTTGGTAATCACAGTTTTTGCTCTTCTTACATTAAAAATAACTTAATATCACTGTTACTCCCTCAATATGCTTTAGCGGTTGGAAACTTCTAATCAACTTTTTCTGTAGTGAAGGGTGTAAAAATCAGCACTTAGAAATAATAATGAAAGGCTCTGTATTTAAATGTTGCTAATACTGACTCATTAAAGTAATTAAATAATTTAAAATTAACTCTGAAATTGGGTTAACCTATAAAAAGAACTAAGATTACTGAAATAACTTAAGGCCATTTTGTGTTAAATTAAAAATAATACTTGAGTTAAGCGTATTTATTCTTGAAATTTTAAGAGAGTTCCACCATTCAGGAGCAGGAAGTCAGTGACTGAACACCTGGAAAAATGTTTGCTTTTGCCAGCTGTAGCTTCTGCACAGGTGCAGAGAAGGCGTTTTTTTCTGCATTTGGACTTACTCAAGTCATTCATTCAAGTTGAGAAACAGGAAAGTTTGTTTTTTTCTTTCTATCTATGATTAAAAATTGGGTGGTAGAGACTTGAATGTATCAGTTTTAAAAACTCTTAAAAAGTAGAATGGTGAGAAAACCTCAGGGGCATTAGCTAAATGCAGACTATACTATTGGAGTCGATTTTAACATATGTTGATAACAAAAATCATAAGTTTCCAGAACATTCCAATTACCTAGAAAAATTTTTACAGCCGTTTCCTGCAAGCATCTAAAAACAATTTATAGGCTTCTCTTGAGCCAAACATTAATCATCTAGTTGGTAGGGAGTATCATATACTGTTTTATGAACATAAGAGTGCAAAAATAAAGTCTGAAAGATGCACAGTATACCATAATACCATTACAAAAATTATGTATGAGGCTCAGCTGCTGCACAGCACAGCAGATATAGTCTGGGCACTTTGTGGTTCCCAAGGGTGGTGACAACATCTGGAAGCCAAGGCAGATGTGTGCCTGCCTGAGGAGGCAGCCAAATGCCCACAGTCGGGGTGGGGGGAGCCGACCCCTCTGCAGGGTGCAGGTAGGAGTGTGCTGTCTGTGTTGGACATGGAGGAGCCCCTGACCGCCCACCCCACCACAAAGCCCCAGATGGGGCGCTGGGTACAGGGCAGCTTCAGGGTGGTCATGGCTCAGGCAGAGCTGCTGCTGCCTTGTCCGTGCACCCTGGTGGCACAGAAGACCAGGAGGGGTCATTAGTCATTCTGCTGAATTCAAGCAAGTGCAGAAACCTTGTTTTGCTGTTTTAACTCCCCCAGCAGGAGACCTGACTCAAAGGAAGGTTAGGGCATGACCACGTCAGGGTTCTGTAGTGAAAAGAAAGGCATTATACTGAAAGCATGGCCAGGAGTATTGCCTTGGTCCAATTTACTTCTGCAAGGCTGCAATGAATGCAGCAAGTTTCAATGTGTTCACGGGCTCAGGAATCGGTTGTGTTTGTCCAGACATGAACACAGGGGAATATCAGACATGGTACACTCTGGGGTGGGGTTCACCAACTGATTGCTAGGAATAGAAAAGCTGCCAAGGGTACTCTTTATTTGCAGTCATGAAAAACCCCTCATAAACAGTCTACTATTTTGGGCATACTGTAGATGTCTGTTCTACGTGGGGGAACTCAAAGCAAAAAAAATGACAAAACAGTATCTGCTGATAACCATCTTTATGCTAATTGTAGTAAGAGCAGCCTCCTGACATCTCCCCGCACAACCTCAACAGCGCTCTGACTGCAGCAGCCTTGCCCCGCTCTCAGGACCCTTCTGGTCTCTCCACACAGCTTGGCGACGCCTATGGCAAAGCAGTGGGCTCAGATGTAGCTAATTCTGCCTTTTTGCTTCCTGTCTTCTTTTCCTGAGAGATAAATTCTCCATGCGTGGAGATTTTCCCATCTTCTCCGGGACTTCTACAGCCAGACTGGCTGCATAACATCTCCCTTTGCAAACCTTTGCCGCCTGCCTCACTGTGCATAAGGATTTCCAACACCCTGTTTTCAGGTGACGTGGGTGTATCTCTATCACCCCTCCAGCTCCTGCTTCTCTCCCTCCATGGTCTCATCTGTTTGCTTCTCTTTTTACTCACTCTTTATACAAGTCCATAAGTTTTGTTCGGTGCTGTTCACATGTCAGCCTCCAGAACTGAAGAGCTCTCTGGATTATCCCTATTTTCAAGTCAGGGAACTGAGGCCCAGAGCAGGGATGTTATTTATTCAGCATAACCCAGGATCCTGGTGCTTTAGTCAGTCACCTCTGCTTCCTCACTAAGCTTCCCACTTTTAATAAAATGAACCTTTGCTTTGACTTCAGTGTCTATTATTAATGAGAAATGTACACTTAGGGGAAGGCTGAAATTAACTTGTAGTCTCACTGGCCAATGCTCATAAAAGTGAAATCTCTTCAGTCAGGTGGAATCAAACAATAGGTTCAAGCAACTAATAATGTGCTGTGTGACCACAGGGGGAAAACCAGTCAGCCATCCCACATTAGAAAGACACCCTCATATGATTGGGGGAAATCAAGTAAGATTTGCTTTGGTGGCACATATCTTGCAGAAATATCTTAGTGCAAAGTGGTGCCTTTCAGGTATGGCAGCATGGGAAATCAAAAATCTAAGTTAGCAATAGGTGTCTGAGGAGTATGAATCTTGTAGCCATTAAAATAGAAGGGAAAAATCTCCTCTCTGATTTGCACTTGCATTACTACTAGGTATTCTGCATTCTTTCCACTAGCTAAGCTGGACTGGATGCCCAAAGGAAACAAAATGAATGAGTCCACAGTAGGCTGTAAACAGGGAATAGCTAGAGCTCATGTGAATTAAAAAAATGAGCATGTCCTGACATTCATAGCTCAGTGTCCAGGATTCAAGTCCCTGTCTGAGTACATGTTTGCAAAATACAGACATCTTAGCAATGCTTCCCAGGTATACTTGCTGCCTGAAATATGAACTGAGGAGGAATCTCAGGCTGGCATATTAGCAAAAGCAGAAGAGACCAGTTTCTTCTGAGCACAGTACAGGGAACAATTATGCACAAAAATCTCTCTGATATATATTCCAGTGCAGGCCAATGGTACACAAGCCATCCCATCCCAAGGTGTCTGGACATAAAGGGCTTGTCAAAATGAATATGACTACTGCGTGTCTGTATGTATAGAAAAAAGCATAGCACAGCAGTGACTGCACAGCACTTTCTGTATTCCTACTGTGTACCAGGCAAAGATTTTTCAGTTCATACATCATTCACAACTTGCTACAGGGGTTCCACAAAGCCAGTACATATCCTTTACACAAAGGAAAGGGGAGAAAAAGAATAGATGCAGAAAAGAAAAGATTCTGAAAGTATGTCTGCTGGATGAGTAGTCAGTGTCAGGGGCACTAACAATACACAAAGCTTAGCAAGAAGCAAAATAAATAAGTAAACAGTGACATCACCCCTACCCTGTCCAAGCCACTGTGAAGCAGAACACCACCTCTGATATCATGGTGCATCTTCTCACAGTAGAGAGAGCAAGCAACCGCCAAAGGGGTTTCGTCCTGTTCCCCTGGAAGTATTTGCACCTTTGGGCATACAAAGGGTGAGGGGAAAGGAAGAGAAGAACTAGTATAAAAAACTGAGCAGGGGTCATCAACTTACCCAACTTCACCAATCTACAAGGTAGGTGTCTCATCTAAATACTTATTTAGGCCCCTTTATAGTGCGTAGGGAGAGGCCCCTCCAAGGGCCTTCTGTTTTTGAAGGCTATTGTGCTAACCCAGCAACAGAGGTGCACACAGATGGACAGTGGATGAGCACTATTACATTTGCTCTTTAGTCATTGCATCTACCATCCTGGCCAGGCACTGAACCCAAAACCTCCCTTGCTGAAAGATTCTCACCTTTTCTGCAGAAGAGAGTCTGTACAGGGACACACAGGAACATTCACTCACCGGTGGACCTATATGGGCAGTGACACAAAATGAGACATTCATCTGTAGTAAAAGCAATCAGAAGGCAAATTTGCAGCTAGAAAGTTCAAAGGCAGTGGCAAGACAGAGCAGATTAACATAGATCTGGCTAATCTGTTCTGGTTAGATCCCTTTTGGGGATTGAAACCAGCAAAATGAAGGAATTTTTTGGCACAAACTGCTTATGGAGAAGACACAGCTGCATGAAGAGAAGAGGCACCAAAAATGAACCACCTTTTCACCCTCACTCCCCCCCAGATTTAGTTAAACAATTACAATAATACCTAGTATGATTGATGGCTACAGGTTGTAACTACTGCTGTTGTGTTTCTTGATGCACTATCCTTAATCTGCTATTTAAGTAAACCATGCTGAAAAGAAAATTTTGAAGGGCTTCATATCGCATTTATATCACCATGGGTTCTGTGCCATAAGCAGTGGTTAAAAAGTAGTCTATAGATACTATATTACACACAAGGCAGTGCTGCAGCATAGTGCCAAGCCCAGATCTAATCTAGAAATGTGTTTTAACTCTGAAATGAATACTGTAATGCAGACTGCCTGCTAGTTTGGTTTCAACTGTATTTTATCTCGTGGGGTTCTGAGCTGATTGTAGCAGAAAAAGGTGCCAAGATGGTCTCTTGTATTAAAATGTATGGGTTACATATGCACCAAGTTTTATTCACAGTTTAGATTTCAATATCAGCAGCGTAAGGCATGTTGGGATGTAAACTGTTTTCAGATGTGTCTACGGGCTTGAGTGGAAAGGAAAATATTAATGGTACTCAAACTGATGGAAGTCAGGACCCAGAAGGTGAGCTGCAAAGTTCTGAAGGGGAGCTGCTGTGTTTCTCAAAAGCTATAACCTTGACATGGAGGTTAGCTCTATTTCTCTCTTTTACAGCAGTGTGTTGCATTATGGGTGTCTAAATATTCCTGGAAGCATTTCAGAGATTTTGTGACCCAGATGTGGATTATGTGTAATACTAACTATGTACATGCTGGAGATGATTATGCTGGAGCTTTCGGATTCCATTCTGCACGTGTAGCACTGAAAAGAAACTTGACTTGTACTTATGAAATTCCTTTTGACCATAAGAAAAACAGAAGGAAACCCCCTTTGGAGACTTCCATAATGGGAAACAGGAAACAGGCCTGTCAAGAGTGGAAAGTTTGCAGCACAGGAAAAACAATGGACTATATAAACATAAATGTCATTATCAGATACTCTGCAATGGCCTTGCAATAGGTCTAAAGTTGAAAATATGCAGTGGTTTGTGTTTTCATTCAGATCTAAAGATTGCTTTATGGGCTATTCCTGTTCCTGTTGAGATCAAGTGGTATTTTCATACTGACAGATGGGCATAGGTTAAACCCCAGGGGTAGTGGCTTAAAAAAGACACTCTTTATGAGACTTTTTAGCATCTTGACTTATTTCTGGTCTTTTTTTTTTTCTTTTTTTTTTTTTTTTTTCATACATTCACAGTCAAAGCAGTTGAACTGCAGCAGTTATCACAAGGCTTTCTTGGCTAGCAATGCAATGAGTTTCAGTGATGGCATCTAAATTTTGAAAGCAGGATGCTGGTATTTCAAAGTTCCATCCATGACTTTAATTTCTCTACAGAACTGATGAAAGGGCAGATTTCAGATTTTTCATGAGTGTGTGAAACTGTTCTAGGGAAAGTACTGCAGCTTCTTGCTTAGACCTCAGTTAGGACACTTTTCCAAGGCTTCCCTCAGAGGAAGAAAACAGAGGATGCCACAGTCTGTCTGCCTCGTGCTTGAGGACTGCAGAGGAAGAAGCTGATTATTTAGTCAGTGTTCCTACAGTGCACCAGAGGTCAGTGGTGGTAGAGGTACTGCTTGCAGACCCTCCTTGGTACAGTTTAAAACAATTCAGCAGCCTCTAGGGAGCAGATGGCCTCTGGTTCCCAGCGAAAGACAAAAGTAATCTCGAGACAGCTTACGCTAGCTTACATTTATACTTTTAAGGCCTGTAATGCAACAAAATTCACTAGAACAGAATGTAACCAAGCCAGAAGCTGCCCTGTTTTTAACTCAGCATCTGGGGGTTTCGCAGATAAGTGTTATCACCAATCACCCTACTAAGGTAGCTTTCTAGCTCCATTGTACTGGTGCCAGAGAAGATGCTAAGACACATTTATAGGGCAAAAATTGTATTGTTATCCCACAGGTTTTGTGGTACTACCATTGGGGGAGGAAAGGCCTCTTATTAAATATAGAGGTTTACACTGAAGTGGTGGCCAATGCCATTAATAGCAATGGAACCAATACATAACTTTATTTCACTCTGAAGAGTTAAAAACAGCCCCTATACAGTGGCTGTTTCTCTGCATTGATTGTAAATTGAGACCAGCTTGGGCCAATGCAGCCACACTGTAAATACCTGTGATTAGGTCAGATGAATTCCACCCCTCACTTGCATTTGCCACATACATCCAGAAGCCCAAGATGGTCACCTGCATGGTTCAGCAAGTCATGCTGGAAAAGGTTTGATTCAGCTCAACCTTCTCTGTAGCACTGGTCCTCTTGGCAGAGAGACTGAAGACAGAACAGGACAGGACCAGCTCTCCTATGCACCTGTTGCAGAAGCTTTTAGAAAAAGAATATATGCTTCTCCAGGTGGGATATACACATCCTGGGCTTTCCACTGCCTTCAGTAACAGGGTAAAGCAAAGGTGTATTGCATGCCACTTCCCTTCGGATTCTGTATGACTGCTGCAGTGAGAGCTGGATATTGCTCTTGGAGTCTGTAGACTGCTTTAGACCAGGTGAGAGAGATTGTTATGGACTGGATATACTGAATGTCTCACTTATCTTTTATGTTTAGAGATACTTCACAGCTCTTCTGTTATTCCTGTGTTTGAAATCATATGGTTGGTATACATCAATACCTTTTACTTTGCTAAAGCCAACACCAAAGATTTTTAAAAGTCTCTTCTGCCTCAAGAATCAGAAATTAGATGTTTTTATGGCCTCTAGAAAATTATCTCTTTCATCTCAAGCAACTTCACTGGCAATGTTTAGATCTGATAATCGGATTACAACCGTGTTGAAAGATACACCCCCAAGTGAATGAGTAATGTAATTTCTGTGTAGCACAAAAGATACCTACCCAAAATGGCACCATCCACTGCGGATGACTTAACTGTCTAAAAATAATACAATTCAATCAAAGCTGGTTGGTTTAATAAAAACAAGGAAGAGTGCATTAGCTAAGTGGAATCAAATAATACTTGATCATCTTGCAAATATTGTTTGCCCTTTCACCGTACCCTACTCACAGGGTGCTTCATCCATTCCTGGGAACTGACTCCCAGCATCGCTTGGGTATCTGCAGCCTTGGCAGCCACCCACAAATAAGAGGTCTCTGCTGAAGGAGGTCCTGTTTCTCCTGGCTGAGCTAGTAGGGCTTCCACTCCCTGTGCCTGGGAAAAGGTCTTTTGTCTATGATGCTCAGTCCCACTGTGCCTCAGCACTGATCAAAAGCCCTCTTCCTGGCCTCCATTTTCAGTTTCTTTCTTTTTCAGACTCTGAGGAAATGAGGAACTGATCAGTTATGTAAAGACAGCATAGAAGGGGGATCTGCCTTTGTTGTCACCCCTTACCCCATGCCATCCTGGATGGTTCTCCCAAAATGGTGGTTAAAGGGTGGTAATGATGCCATGTGAGGAGGACAGCTGAGGGTTACGATTTTTCAAGAGTATTGTCTACATTCCCTAGTTCTGCAATTCCGTGGAGGCTTTCCTAAATAAGCTGTGGCTGAGGGAAGTACAAAAATTAACGGCCTTTCTTCGGGATATAAGGTGTAAAATTAAAGCAATCAGAAAGAAGAAACCACAGTTCTAACAGCCAAGGTCTCAACTTCTGTTGGCTCAGCGCTGAGCTCTCCCCACCATTGTCTGCCCTTGCAGTTAGATTCCAGTTGACATTTTCTGAAGTACCTCATGGACTATAGCTTACATTTTCCTTGTGTGTGATTTGAAAAGCCTGGCTATAATCTCTGTTCACCCCAGCCACATAATTTTCAATGACTCCTTTATTCTGGAATTAATGACAGAGCATACTTCATGGTCCTGTTGTACAGATCCTAGGAACAAATGACTACAGACTGCTCTAGTCATCGAGGAGAGATAGGACCTCCACAGGGCAATTCATCTTCCCTGTCTCAAACACATGTTTTAGGATGGAATCAATGACCCTCTGGAAGTGCCTGTCTTTTCCCATTAATGATTAAGGGACCCTAATGACTGGCAGAGATAAACACCTAACTTCAGAGGTCTAAGATGAAGGCTGATGAATCCCATCATAAATAGGCAGCTGAACATTTCACCTAGGCTGTGTTCCCTAACTGGAAAGGGACGCCAGACAAATGTTAGTGCCCACAAACTTTGTCATCACAGAAAACCTGATTTTCTTTAAGGACTGAGGATAAATGTTATTGAAATGCTGCTTTGTTAGTACCTTAGAAGAAGAAAGAAAGGAAGAATATCCTAGGGAGAACATTAAATGCAAGCTGGTAGCTACCAGCAGGAGGAACCCCAAGCTATACGTATTGACTGTGATGAGGTTCCTTTAACTTTGCATGGTAGGATTATGTTAGAAATAACTGAGATAATATTTTGAAACTGTTTATGAAATCAACACTAATGTAAAAATCAAGGAAATAAACCCTTTCATTTCAGAGCATATTTTATTAGGCATATAAAGCCATCTGGCATCCTCCACCCAGCAGGATGAGCTCGTTAGACAAGATTGCATTCATTTCCTAGAAGTGGCTGGATGGTGTATGCAACTTGATACATCGTGAGTGATGCAGTAAGTAACCCTAAAATGGGGCTGCTGGTCAGGAGCATAAATGCTTCCTCTTTGTGCTGAAGTACAAGTCTAAAGAGTGGTAGGAGATCTTTACAAAATTCTTCCAGAAATGGCCTTTTTAGCCACAGAAGACTAATCTATCCCAAAAAACTTATTTTGTTCCCTCTGTCCATCTGATCAGAAAAAAACAGCAACTTGTTCTACAAAAAATTTATAAAAGCAAAACCTGAATATTTAAGAAAAAGTTCTCAAGAAAATGCAAATGAGGACAAATAAACTCAAAAATAATTTTCTACCTGTCTATAAAATGGTCTTATAGTAGCCAGTGTTACTTGTGGATATTTAAAATCTTAAACCTCTCACAGTGAAAAACAGAACAGAATACGAATTTGGAATGTGTTGTTACTAGATTTCAGCCACAATTGCTTGATTCTTAGTTTTCCTGGTTTTAAACTAACCATTATCCCAAGGGTGTCAGTGCAGGTATAGCTCATTTTGCTCAACTAGTTTGGGAAATGGCAAAGTTGAGGGAAACGGTGATTCAGGGACCAGTGGGTGATGCTGCAAGCGAGCTCATTTTCAGTGTTTCAGTGTTGTTTAGACACACAACCTTTACCTCCTCTGCAACATGCAAGGTTGTACAGTTGTACATGTATACAGGGCCAAGCTGATAACGGAGGCAATGAATGTTGCCGAATAATTCATTTCGAGAAAATCCAGGTGAAGGAATATACCTGGAAAGCTCCCTAATGTCTTTAAAATAAAAGTTGTAATGAGTAATATTTTACAGAGATTAGTTTAGTCACTTTTTAAAAAGTGAGATAAAAAGGTTTTCAGTGCTAAGGTTTCCATCCTTTATCCCTGAATATCTCCTTCATCCCTGAATATCTGGAGTGACTGGAGTCCCAGTTGTCTGACAAGATCACTTTGCATTTAGCAGTATTTTACATGTTGAGTCTTCATCAACTGAAGACCAGTGATAAATAATGCCTGTCAGCTCAACATCATGCAGACAGATGCACACTTTAGTCTCTTATTGTTATGCAAAGGATCAATGCTGTTACTTATTCCGGCTTTCAAGGAGAGAGTTAGGCAAACTGCACTGCAAACGGTTGCATCTATCTAGCAGCTACCTCACTTTCAATGGAAGTTAGATGTTCAGATTGCAAAGACTGGGCTAAGCACTTGAAATATCATCAAGGAAGTGCAGAAGCTAGATACATAAATAAAGCATATTGGATTACTCCATAGCATAATTGGCATTGCTACTACCACTGTCTTTTTTAGTATATCCAGTTGCTTGAAACTGAAAATCTCTGCCTGTACTGTTATTTGCATGGGACCATATTCCACACCCACACCCCTAATAAACAGTGATTATTGTCATAAATGATGAAGAAATTCTTCTGTGTGTTTTGGCTGGAGTCACTGTTGCCCCGTGGGACATCAGGGGATGCAGCAGGGCCATGGCTGTGTCCAGAGCAGCTATACGCTGCAAAGCTTCTCTGCAACCTGACCCTGAGGAATCTGTTCATCTATCAAAGAAGCACAAAGAGTTAAAGCAACAGGTGTATTATCAAAGATGACAAGCCTTTCCCACCTTCATCTTTGAGAAAAGCAGCAGCATAATGAAGATAAATAGGAATTTTACAGACAGGTAATCACACGATAACAGATCCCTGTTATTTAATACCACCAGAGCTATTTCAAATAGTGTTAGGACTTGTCTGTGCCCACCAGTATCAAGTTCTCCTAATCAGTGATCTGTAAGTGTGCATGGTCCATTAGGGCCCCAAGAACAGCTGTCTGTGTCCGCTCAGGATCAGATTACAGGATATCATTAACTTGGTTTCTATATCCGCTTCGAGGCTTTTGTTACAACTAACTCATAACTCTTTCTTTTTTTTTTTTTAAACTGTCCTGGAAACCAGGAGAGCTAAAGAGTAAGGTTTCTGTTTTACCTGCTTCTGTTCAGTATCATTTTAACGTACATTCAAAAGAAAGCTGTAAATATAATGTTCATTGTAACTAGTGCAATAAAACACAGAATATTTCATGCCTCTTGCACATGCCTGTGCTCAAGCTTTATAGTTGAATTGTTTTAGTGGAACTACTGAAATCCACTCTAATCTCCTACTGCCTGTAAAATATGTAAAAATACATATATTTAAAACCACATTATATATTTCAGAGCAACTTTTCAGTTTATTTCAGTGACTTTTATCTGATCAAATAATACATTGGTTTGGCTATTATTGCATGACTTAAGTACAGTTCTGGAAACATAAGGCTGAGTATGCTTCTTCCCATGAACTGTACTCTAATTATGGTATGGGTTGTTTGATTTTAAATGCTTCCTACTAGAATAAGAAATTTATAGGGCTTATATAGAAAAAATGGTGATGTTATTTTTTTCCTTACTTTTTTGAGGCAATTTGTTTCTTTCTACTTTTTTTCTGCGCTAGTTCTAAGAGATGTCAAACAAATCAAAGATGGATTCACAATTGATAGAGTTGAGAGCAGGAATAAAAACCAACCAATACATTACTAGCTGAATGTTATTCAGCTGTCTTGACTATTATTCTCCCAGTGTAATTAAAAACAACAAATTGTATTCATGAATCACTTATTCAAATAAAAATACGTGAATTCAGTAGTCAGTGTGAATAATTATACCAACAGAAATGCAGAAAAGGACACACGAACAGAGTCATTGCTGCCTATAGCAAATGTGTGTTTATAATACCCTGCTTTACTTATGTCAGCTATTATGCAATTACTGAATAGTAGATCTGTTATTAGATATTAGGCTTGATCATTCACTACCGTTCTTATAAGTAGATTTCTTATATTGAATATAAGTATGACCAAAATCTACTTATTTCAGTACATGGAACAAGATTAGGTTCCTAAAACAGCTAAAATTCCTAGAACAGCTTACTAATTAGTAAGATTAATTAATTAAGATTAATTAGATTAGTAAACTATTAATGCAAACTGTAGATATCTGGATATAGTATGATGCTCAAGCTAGGGCTCTAGGGTAAAAAGTGGTTTTGAAATAAACTTTCCAGATTTTGTGCCAAAAATCCATGCCTTGTAACAGTCCCTGCTGAAAATCCAGATTTGGCATATGCCAAATATTTAGGTAGTATTCTGAATGGAGTGACCCAGCAGTGAGGCTGTCAATCTGTATCTAGACACTAAAGTGAATGGCTCAGTTCTCTCCAGGAAAAGTTCATAAAACACCTGGAACAGGAGTTGAACTGGACCATTCACCAGTATCACTCTTCCTTCAAGTCCCTCAATGCGCTCCAATGGAATGCCCCTTTGCAATTACAAAAATTACAAAATTTGTAGAATCCCTTGATAAAGCTGAACAGAATACACATGAGCTATAGAAGCAAAGGCTGCCTGAAAGAAAACAACGCATCCGTGGAGGTTTAAGGTGTCATTTATGGAGCTGAATTTTGTTTCAGGGTCTTGATTGTCTCTTGTTCATTCTGAACAGGTTTTTCCATAGGGATGACTTTAGATCATGATAGTTAGACGCTGAAGCCTGAAAACACTGGTCATATGATTTAGCTTTCCATAGCCTGAATCCAAAAATGTTAATGCTCCTGATCTGGCATGAGTGCTTAATAATGTAAGTGAGCAGAATTAAATACAGTTGTGTGTGCTGTGCCCTTGAACCTATGGCTGTGAAAATGTGTTCACTTTTGCTCTGTATAAATGACGTGCTATGTACATTTTCTTAGCAAAAGACAGGTAAAATAAGACTCAGATTTTAAACAATTTCAGATGATTTTGCTTAGAAGGAAAGCATATTTGTCTTTGAAAATGGAAGGCACTGAGGACTGCTTTTGGCAGAAACCGCAGCATGGAAAGCCTCAGATGCTAACATACTGACCTGCAGTCCTCAGCTGCAGGTGCTAAAAGCCCCATTTTAATGTTCCCTGGTGAGTGCTCGTACCTTGCAAGCAGCTGAAACACGCCCCAGGGACCACCAGCACCATCTCTTTCTGACAGTACAGCAGATTGTCCCCAAAGCCACCAAGAGCCCGTGCAGTCCCTGCGGGTGCCCCTGGGCTGGCAGGCTGCAGGCAGCAGCCCCCGGCTGCCAGGATAGGGGAGTCCCACTGGCCCCAGGGCGCTGGTGGTGGGAAAAGGGGGCCCAGGTGGGATCTTCCTGACCATTTGCCTACTCTTGCAGGTCTTGCTCAGTTCCCTGATGATATCCTAGCAGGAAATCTGCTTGGGCAAGATCTTCTTTCTGGTGCTCACATTCTGCCAGCCCATGATGACAATTTAGATTGAGCAGAAAATTGGTCTGAAACCAATTTATCACTGGAATATCCTATTAAAGCAAAACAAAACAAAATTGTTGGTGGGCAAATTAGTTTAGTTGCAATGGCCTGCAGGTACTGCAGAGCTGGGAGGCTTGTGGCTTGGGTTGGGATGGATTTCTCCCAGCTGGAGATGTTGCCACAAGAATGGGAAGCAGATTGTGGGTCATGTTGTGTAAAGAAAAACTTCCGTCCTAGTTGGAAAAGCTCAGCACAGAGCACAGGCAACATGCAGGGCCAGAACGGCAATGTTTGGAAACTTCTGCTGAGCTGTATGAAGGCGCTTGCCAGCTGTGAGTGTGTGACAATCAACAGCCATCTCTAGGCATTTATCGGCATGACTGGAGAAAAAACATCTTTATCTTTCTAGAAGGTATGTCCCTATAGCTAGAAGCTGCAAAGAAGGTATGTGATGTTTGCATGCTAGTCATCAGTGCAAAAGATCCCATCACTATTAAAGCCATAGTACAGAAACCTGTTGGCAAAGCAGAGTCTTGGCTGTAGAACTGGATAAACAATAAAAAAATAAGATCCATGACTATGTTATTTGTTCATGAATCACCACCTATCAGCAATAATGCTTATTAACAAAAAAAATATAATATCAAGCCATCTGGTATGAAAAGGTAAGTCTCAAAGGATCAATAAACTACAAATTATTGTTATGAAATGAAATACAACAGATGAGGTACTGATGCTTTTTCACAAAAGACTCGTCATTTAGCTCTGTACAATGCCTGCTACTGAAATTCTGGTGAGACCTCGGTTCTCTGTTGCAACGCTGGGGAAGGATTAATGCTGGAATCTGCTGGGAGGACAAATCACAGCAATGTGCTTGATGTATTTTTCAAAAGCATTCATTTTAATATAGAAATCTTTCTATCTGACATAGCTTAGTGAATGGTAATTAAAGGTAATCATTCAACTCATCTAGTGTAATTTTTTATTATTATTTTTTCCAAACGAATAATAGGGCTGCTGTAAAAGAGAATGTTGCTAGCCCAACTTTCTTTTGATAAAGCAATAATAAGAGACATAACAAAATGCTGTGATGAAAACAAAGTCTCAGCTCAGAGCCTTTTCTTACAGCTTTTCTTGCAGCTGTGGCCCAAATTATAGGAGTTTTCCACACACTTAACTCTGGCTCTAATTTACAGTAAGTAGTTTTACCATGGGCATCTGGAAATATGTGATTTTTCTTTCATCATATTGATTTATATAACTGTAATTATGACTATCGTGGTGTTTGGGAAAAATAGTAGTTCTCCTGTTACCTGCTTGGACTTGTTATGTTGTGTAAAGTCCTGTAGGGCTTTTTCCAAAAAAACAAAAAGCACATCTGCATGCTGGCTCCTTTGTCCTGCTGTCCTATCTGCTCTGTCCTGGGCGTGTAGAAGCTGGAGCATAGAGAGACAGGCAAATGCACCAGGCTGCCTGTGATGACAGCAGCAGCCATGGGAAGCCTGGTCTGATGAAAGCTTTAGGTATTTCTTAGTAAAAATGTAGACCTTTCCACGCACATGAAATCAAGGCCAAAGAAGAAGCTCTTTTGAGTTGTGCCTCCATCTGTAGCATTGAGACCAAAACCCCACATTCAATTTCTAATATTTGAATTCCAGATCCAGATCTGGATCCACATTTTGTATTTGGGGCTCATTTCTGATACCCCACTGATCCAATTCACAGTAAAACACAGCAAAGACAACTCTCCAGTGCGGTTAAATTCCCAAAAAACGGGACTCAAGCTGCTGCTTTGGAAGTACTGAGGAAGACTTTCAGATGTCCCAACCTTTTGTGCTGGCTTGCCAGTCAGGTCTTTTCATCATCAAACTCAGCAACGGTCATTATTAACACAGTAATTATTTCACCCTCACCTTTGTAAAAATCGCCCTGTAAAAATCCCACTGAATTTTCTGAAGATTCAGAGCAGTAACAATCTCTTCTACTGTGACCTTGTGCTCTTTATTGTCTTTAAATCAAGAAAGACCATTATGAGAAAAGATGGCTCTGGAATTGTTTGGGGAAAATGGTTCAGAAACAGGGGTACACATACAGCCTTCTCTTCTTACAGGAAGCATACCATTTGGATGTGTGAGCAAAATGTTACGAGTTTATTTGGTTGAATTGATGCATTTGTGTGGCCGGCATGAAAGGGCATGATGTGAGTTAATTTTTAGCCTGTCTTCCTGTGAAAATGAGGTTAATATGGCTTTGTTGTTTTTATAACTGTATATGTGTGTATACATTTTAACTTTTTGACTCCTGGGATTTGACTTAGATGTATAAAGTTCCCACAAGCTGTATGGAAATAGCTAGCTGCTTGATGAGAAAGATAATATTATTGCCCATATTGAGGGAAAAGCATCAGTGAGTGTCTTCCCCTTTATGAAACGCCAGAGAATTTCAACATGGGACACTGACCCTTGGGAAGGTCGAGCGGCTGCTAGATCCACTGCTCGCAGAGCAGCCTACTTCTTCATTAAGCAATATTTAATGCTATGTTAATAAAAGCTATTTGTAAGTCATTCAGGTTTTAAACCTCAGGAATTGGAAGATGCTGGCGACCTGTTCAGGAGACGAGCGAGATGTCTGAGCAATGTCCTCCCATGGGTAGGACTTTATTGCAAGGGGGATGAGCAAAAGATACAATACACCTGTGGCTTCTGTGCTGTGACACTTTTCTGAATCAGTTGTTCTGTGTCAGTTGTTGATATAGCTCAGGTCCCTACAGAAACATAGCCATGGGATCATTGCTATTTGTCTGACCACTTGGGCTTCCACAAACCCATGTCTTGTCAAAACAACTTTCCAAGATGTTACATATTTCAACCAAGTTCACAGTGGGGTAAATTCTCAAAGATTATTCATTTCTTAAAGAGCTATTAAATTGGGAAACTGTCCACTGAAAAAAAAGAAGAAAAAGGGACTGTGCCAGAGCCCTGATAAAAGTCCCCAAGCAGCAAGTTCCCACCATACCATAGGCATGAATACTGTGGGACCTGCATATGCTGCTCCACTCTACTTTGCTGTTCTCCACACATGTGAAATACATAAACTAAGTGGAAAGTGGCTGTTTAAAGTGGCTAAGGGCATCCATTAGCTTGCCAAGTATATTTACAGCACATCTAAAAATTGTTGTTAGGATAACTAAAATGTTTATTGGCAGAATATGAGGAGAGAATTTTATAAAATGTTTGCTTCTGGACAATAAAAAGGGAAATAGGGTGATGATTGTACTTCTGAACGTCTGTAACCCAAAAGTTTGCACAGTCCCAAATCCCAGCCCATTTATAATGATATATAAATGTCATGCCTTCCATGTCTGAATAGAAGCCAAGCTAAGGACACATGACATCTGCTCCAGATGAAAGGGATTCGTGCTCATAATGTAATTCCACATATATAACAACTTCCTCAACTTTTTTTTGCAGTTACCAAGGAATTGTTTGGGGCATCTGGCGAGGACTGGCAGTGTAACAGTATTGGATTGTTAAGACAGTTTGGAATTCAAATTCCCCTTGTGAAGATGAGAGGTGATAACTCTGTAACTACTGTCTTGTAAAGAATTATCCGTTTGGCATACACAGATACTTGAGAGTTTTTCTTGTGCTGAAGTGGGTATTCCAGGTTTCATTTCTTTCCTGTGACATTCCTGAAAAATGTGAGTTTGTTGATTTGCTCTTGTGCAACAAATGTTATGGGCTTTAAGTGAAAGCAATGCTGCAGTACTGCTCAGTCACAGCACTCTCCATCAGCTTGGCACTTCCCTACCACATGGAAATCTAGTCAACTGGTATAGCATTCTGCAATCGATTACAGCTTGCTACCACTTTAAGGACACACTCCATCCCAACATACAACCTTGCTGGTATCAGCACCTGCATATTTTACACCTTTTATGTTACTGCGGTTGTTAAATCTGTTCCATCTTTCTTTTGGCAGCCACATCAGTTAATCTAGAGTCATGAATTCATAAGGGCTCAATGCTCATCTAATAAAAAGTTAGTCTCTGCCCCAGTAGCATTTACTGCATCATCACTTTTCTTACAGGACATGAATTTTTCAACAGCTTGTGAAAAGTTGTGAACAGAGCCTTAATTAAAACCACATTCAGCAGAAAGGTATCTTACATTATGAGTGAAGGAAAGATCTGGGTAATATTAAGCAGCTGTTAAAATACACAATTAAGTCAAGCTAATTGTTATTACTGGCAGCCCTAATGACAGATGAGCAGTGGAACGCTTGACTGAACAGGCCTTTGGTCAAACGATTGATGTTGCATAGCTATTCTGCAGTAGGCTCCTGACCCCCATTGAATACAGAAATATAATACTGACAGATAAATAACGCAATTTGTATGAGTACCAAAAGCATTGTCCTTCCTCCTCTTCTTACTGAAAAATACTGTCTGGCTGAATTCAGACTTGAGACGCCCTAATGAAAGTTCATAGATTTGAGGGACAGGAACCACAAAGGCAGTCTGATCTCCTGACACAGGTTTGCAGACTCTTCCAGTAATTCCCATTCAATAACTCATGGCTGAGCTGGAACACAGCCCATTAAACAGACATGCAGCCTTGATTTTACAGATACTGGGGATGGAAATCCTACATCTTTTTCCAAAGTCCTAAAGTTTCTAAAAGTTTCAGGATACGGGTGACAAAGCCAGCATAACAACTTCTTGTCTTCCCACACTCTGGCTAATCCCTCTTACCTCTGTGCTGTTGCCCCTCATTTGTGCCAGAGTAGCTCTTTCTGGATCCATGCTGTAAACCAGATTGTTGTAATGATTTAAAAAAATCCTGGGAACCTCTCAATTTGGCTTAATTACAGAAGAAACATATTGTTAACTTCCTCCTTATAGGCTGAGGCATTGCTGCAAACTTGATTTACTCTTTTTCCACATGCTTCGTAGTTATTTATAACCAAAGTGTGTATGAAATGCTGCTTTTCTGCTATGGAAAAGCTTTACAACCACTACAACTGTATTGATCTCACTATGCACTAAGAAGCAAGTGAGCAAATTTCACTGCAACTGTCAATAAAATAAGTTATTGGAAGAGTGAAAATCAAACATAGGCATGTAAGTAGCTGGACAAGAGCATGAGAGATCTCTGATTTAGAGAATGAATGTTATGCCAAACTGCAAACAAAGCAGATCACTCAATATCTCAGTTTTCCTTTTAGTTTAAAAGTGGGACTCCTGGTGTCTTCCTTTGGCAAGGCTCGTCTGTCGACATCCTAGGGGCTTTTTGAGCTTGTAGGAAGCAAAGTGAGAGTAATTTCCTTACAGGGTCAGCTGCAAGACTGTTTTCCAACATTTCAGCCTACCTGGGAGACTAAGGGTTGACAGTAGTTCCAAAACAAAACCAGACCTCCTTGTCTCCTTGGAGTTCTGTGTAACTTCTGCACTTGGAGGACTTTGTGGCATCAGATGGTTTGGCAATCATGCCTGGAAGTAAAGGGTCCAAAGGAAACATCTTCCACTTAAACCTCTGCTCCTTGGCCAGCAGGAGAACTAAGTATCTGCACTGCCCACTTACAGCCCTGCTGTTCATAAGGAACAGCATGTGGGAAACAGGTCTCCTCAGCAGTTACACCAAGACACAGGAATTTACTCTTGAAGCAGCTTAGCCTGTGACAAATTCTGTCTTTTTCAAATCTCCATTCAGTGTTGCCTTCTTTGTCTCCGCGTCCCAGGAGGAAGCTCCTAATTCTTCAGCATTTACTGCATGCACACCCCATGGCTGAGGAGATGGAAAGGGAACTTTTATGTGTTGGTGCTGGTTTTGCTCTGAAAGGTGCTCATGTACATGGCAGTGGGCACGCTGGAGAAACCTGAATAGTACAGAATATGCAGCCAGCTGTTTGAAATCACTTTCTTCCCAGTGAGGTGGTTCTGCTTGTGCCTTCATCCTGTGGAAAGACATTATCATTCATTTAATACAGCTTAAAGTGGAAAGATAAGAGTATTGTCTCTGTGTGGGGGACTTGTCTAAGGCTGCAGTTCGTTTCTGAGCTGGTGAGCAAACAGGAGCAGTTACAGGAGGGAATACAAGTGAACAATGTAGAACAAGCCTGATGAGATCCATAGATGAATCGTTCTCTTTTCTAATCTCTTCCTTTAAAGAAAAAAGGAAGGAATAAGACTGGAAATAAAGCGCTAGTTTTTTAACAGTGCGTACAATTAACTATTGAAACAGCTTGCTGTGGATTCTCCTTCATTTGAAGGCTTTCAAACAAGGCAGGACGTCTTTCTAAAACGGATTCAGACAGAATCAGCCTTGATGGCAGCATTCCTGTGTTGTGCTGGGAGGTGGGATGAGATTTCTGTTACAAACCTCCTGGCCTTCTTAGGCTCCCAGTAAGTTTCACTTTAGTTACTCTCCCTTTACATGGTAGGAAGAGGGCATTTTTTTTAATTAGACAGCAAAGCAATAGTTTATTTCTTGGTGATTGTATATTTCATACACACACGCATATATATACATAGTTTTATTTGTAGACTTGTACAAAAAAATTCTGTATCTCCGTCATGTATTTGTCTTTACTTCTGCTGATTAAACTTTTAAGTTTTCAGTGCCTGTGGCTAGTCAGCACAAAGAATAGAAGGCAGCTCCTTCTTTTAAACCTACTAGGATTAAATATCAGACACAATTAAGCATGAAAATAAAGCATCGTATAAACATGCACAGCAAGGTCAAAGATTTTAATACATCAGTGTGGATCAGATAATGGGACTTTACTGCCTAGTGTCATCTTCCCAGCATGATCTTAACAGAATTGCTTTTTTGGAAAATCATCTAGTGCTTACACTTAGGCATCTAAAGACATTTTGGACACCTAAGGTTACCTAACAGCTGCATGGGCTGGTGCATATAACACAGGGTCAGACAGGAGGCTTGTGCCCTTCCAGAGTGATAGCAGGATGACAGGCGGAACAGCCAGGAGGCCTTGAAGTCTTATCAGTACCTGTGCTTCACCATGGAGTTACTGGGACAGCAATTCACTTTCCTGCTGTCAAATACATAAAGTAAATTAGCATTCTTCTTTAATTCAAAAGCATATTGATTTAAGGAAGAAGATAAGTATGAGATTAAGACTTCAGATGGCCTACACTGGTCTGTCTTCATTAATTTGAGATAGGGTTATATTACATTAACTGAGAACTTATCCCACAACACTTCATTACTTGAACAGCATCTGTAATAGGTAACTGATTTCAAGAGAATTATGTTAAAGTCAGGGCTGTCAGTGAACCTTCCTGCCTGTAATCTAAGCTACCGTTCTGGTCTCTTTTCAGTGTTATTTATGGCTGGCTAGCTTGACTACCAGATAGAAAGTACACAAACCCAGCCATTAAAAGATCTATTCCAGATAACAGATTATCTTGGAAGTAACAGTGTTTGTGTTCAACATTTTGTCAAAATACCAAGCTGGTCCTGTGGGAGGCTGGAAAATATTTTCCTCCCCTTTGAGGTCTTGGTTCTGCTCAATGTGACCTGTACAGCAAACACTGTGAGAGGATGGTGTTTAGTTTGAGCTTACATTTTCAGTCTTACTGCAATTATAATAATTAGAATGATCTGGCACTGGTGTCTGTTTTCTTTCTGAATATTAACCCTGTTCATCGTCACTTGTACCCTTTGACTAGAATTCTAAATAGGCTAATTAACTGCAATTTTATTTATAGTCTTCCTGAAGAAGAGGCATAAGCCTAAACCAATAGCCTGCATCCACTGTCCAAAATCCAAATTCAGATTCCTTCTCAAAAGGTCCCTATTTTGACACATTGGACTGAAATCCCCAATGTGTGTGTCCTGGACTTCAGGCTTATCTGGAATCTACATCTGCATAAAGTTTGGCTTTCAGCCTCTCTATCCAGGAAAAAAATAATGTATCTAAAAGGTCATGATCTAACAGCAGAACTCAAACAATAAATCAGGCCAGCTGTCACTATTTAGTCAGAAACGAATACCAAACTTCCAAAAACGGAGATCTAAAAGTTAGAAATTAGATAAAAGAAAGTAGAATAACAATCAAATACAACTTTAAAAAGAGGCTTTTTTTTAGTGAATAAATTGTTAATAGAACTTTCTTCTTTCACAAACTGTGTTCAAATTATGGGAATTCCTTATTCTGTTGCTTTGCCATAGAGTTGGGTTTTTTCCAGTGTTTGGTTTTTGGTTTGGTTTTTTTTTTCTTTTTGTTTGTTTGTTTGGGGTTTTTTAATGTTTATAAACATTTTGCAGCTCATAGGATGGCCTATAATATGCAGTAAGGTGGTATTGGCACTATATTTGCTCCTTGATTACAAAAATGGATCCATGTACACTTGAAAATTTCCTTACTTCAAGCAATATTGTGCAAGGAAACATGAACATTGAGGGCAAAACCCCTAAGTCAATGCTTATAAAACGTCTCTTGGTGTTCTTGATATAATTTCCATAGCTGGGATATTCTGAACGTCCTTTCCTGAATTGTGTCTCTGTTAAGTGCTCTTTAAGGAAAGAAAAAAACAAACAAACAAAAAACTTTTATTGCTATTGCAGCACACTCCAGAGACAAGGATCTCACACCAGTCACTTTTAGTGCCATTCTCAAGTTAATAACCTATTTTAAAGGAAATGTTTAAATAAGTGAATATGCTTCCATTTTCTCCTTTTGGGCTGTGCCCAGAGGATGTACTAATGCTGGCTCTGCAGAACACTTTGTCTGCAACATGAAAGCCAGATGATCTGACCATGCCCATCCAAAGTGAAAGTGGTTATTATATACAACACCCACTCATCTTCTCCAGGCACTGAAACACCAACAAGACTTATACCCAAAGAAAAGGAGAAAAACCTCTTACTTAATACTGGATAGGCAATATGAAGAAATCTGATAGTGAGCATATAACCACCCAGGAAATCTCCATACAAGAAATAAGAATAATTTTCCCTAAAACACTTGAATGGGATTCATTAACTTCAGCTATCTGCTGGGTAGGAGACTAATGTAAATTTTCATCAGAATTCCTTGATAAGCAATGGAGAAGATAGACTCACAGCACTCATCATCCAAATTCAGGTGTTTACAGTAGGTGGGATGCGTATCTCCATACAGGCTTCATCCAGAGACACTAGATAATTTGCTTAGACTCGACATCTAAATTGCAGATAACTAAAATTAGGGGAGCTGGATCTTGCCCTCGGAGTCTGGATGAACAGACAATATTTCTCAAGTAACTTTCAAAGTGGATGCCACACTGTTTAGGAAGGCTTCTGGTTACTCACGGTCCTTCCTGGGCTTCATGAGCTGCTGTGCTTTGTCCAGGATCTGCTGTGGAGCTTGCAAACAGGCTTTGTAGAAAGTCTGACACAACAGGGCATCCCAGTTTTGTCAGGAAGAGAGCAAAGCACCTGAGTGCTGGGTGTGGTGCTGACTTGGAGCTGACAAGCCCAGCTGGACCCAAACTAATTGCTGAAGTGTGCTCCCAACTCTGCATCTTTGGGGAAACAAGACTTATCATCAGTAACAGCAACAGATTTCCAACAGCTCCATGCCATGAGCACTGAGCAAACAAAGCCTCCCAGAGCCTTCGAGAGGTGTCCCAACACCACTGCTTCCAAATTTCTGAGGGTCCTGTTAACAGAAACACAGGGCTGACTCAGCACAGCACCATTTTCATTTGGGTGAGGTCTACTGAGTGGGATTGTGACTCAACCTAGCCCCAAAATAAGCCTAGCTGTGCCCCAGAGTGGCACTACTGAGTCAGTAGGACCACCTCAGTGTCTCTGCTTTCAGGCCATGGGTAATCCACAGTGCAGATAAATGACCTACTGAGGACTAATTGTTGACTACAGCTTCTGCTTTCCAAATTTGTCACTGAGTCCTAAGTGCTTTAATATTGAGGACCAAAACCTGTGTGCTACATGCAATGTACCAAATTCCCACTCTGCACCCCTTCTCTCTGGCCTCTCTGAAGGCATTTAGAGAGAAGCCCTAAGGCTGTAATCTTTTTTTCTGTTGAAAGGGACCACTCTTACAGCCCTGCCTACCACAGTAGTTTTTCTTGTTCAAACATGCAGGAGCAGTGAAGGTCTCACTTGACAATTCAGACATGCTTACTAATTTGTTTTTGTTGACCTGAGACCCTCACAGTGGTTGTAATGTGTGAGGAGGTGACGGCAACGATGCCTGCATGGTCCATCTGTCTCTAGAGGGACTGGCTAGAAGGTTTGCCCCACAAGCAAAAGGCTTTTGCACCAGTGATGCTCATCCCTTGGTCACCAGGGAAATCATACATATTTATTTTTGTTGACATTGTCCTTGACTGGTGCCTGACAATGACAATCCTTTTCATTCAATATATTCACAGGACACCTACCATTATAGCAGGGGTCCTCAAACTACGGCCCGCGGGCCAGATACGCCCCCCCAGGGTCCTCAATCCGGCCCCCGGTATTTACAGAACCCCCCGCCGGGGGTTGGAGGGGAAACCAAGCAGCCGCAGATGACTGCCTGCCACTGCATCCGCGCGCCGGCCCCCTGGTTAAAGAGTTTGAGGACCCCTCCATTATAGGGACAGCGTTTTTAAATTCAGCTGGTTGGGCCAAAATTTGCCTTCCCATGTATTAGACTCAGGTTCAAGAGTTTCCAAAAATCTTTGTCTCTCATCCTTACCCATTTGCAAGAAGGAGGACAGGGGTGAAATTATTCTTGCCCATGTAAAAAACAGTCCTGTCAAGCTTTCATTTAGACTAGTCTCATTCTGTTGCACTTTATCCAGAGGACTAGAAACTGGCCTTATGGGATAATGCCTCCCCATTTAGGGTCACAGCATGGCATTAGGTCACTTAAAGGGCTCCCAGGAGCAGGGTGGGCAATGGACTAATGAAAGTTTCCCAACAATTTCCCAACCTAGCTGGAGAGTGAGCTTTGGACAGACACATGCATAAGTCCTATGTGAAAGCAGCAAAAAAAGAAACATATCCATGAAATATTTTGACAAGTTTATTTTGAATATTTTATCACCACTAGTAGCAGTCCTAATAATACACATAGTGGTAGTGAAGATCTCAGATAATGGGATGGTTCAGTCTTATTTTTTTCCAAATTTAGTTTTTACAAAGCTCATGAAATCATGCACAAGTCAAAGCTAAAGGATTGTTATTAAGACTGAAATGTCAGTAATTCAGTGTGAATACTAAAGCTGCCAGTGCAAGCTTAATCTGGTCTCTTTGGTGTGTGTACATTATGATAGCCTTTAATTACACAATCACAGATTACTTCATGGTGAGGTAACCAACTCTCTGCGACACTGCTGGGAATTTTCTGGTCTGACATCAGAAATGGATTTGTTTTCTCACAAAGCTGGGAGGTCTCAGCATGCCTCTCCTGTGGGGCAGGAGGAAAGAGGGATCTTCAGAAGGCTGCTCTTGCCTTCTGCCATCACTGCAGTGCCTCCACAGGTCCCAGCTTAGCTGGCAAGCTGACGTATTCATTACAGCGGAGGCGTGGACCTTGGGTTAGAGAAAGATAGGGAACTGTATTTTGTATGTGAGACAATGTTCTGAATAATGTAGGGAGTATCAAGGGAGAAAGGAAGAGGATTTTCAGCTTGTCAAGAGATAAGGAAGCTTGATAATGTAATAGAAAGCTAACTTTCCTCCTTTTCCAGAGAAATTTTGGCATTGTAAATGAAGCAATGGGTTTACAATATCCTTGTAGCCTCCTAGCAGCGAGGAAGTCAAGACAAAGCCACAAAATAGTAGATTTACTGGCTGTATGTATCTGCTTTTTATTGCACTATATCACATTCATACAAAGTATTCTTGCATGTATTTTCACTATTCTGTTTGCAAGGGCTAACATACATGTTAACTGACCATTCGCTGCAGGGTCAGTCTGTGCTGGCTCAAGCCTTGTGAAGGAGAGATATTTAGTGAAGCCAAAAAAGGGGAAGATTTAAGTTCTCTCTGAAAGTCATCCTAGGCTAACATTATGCATTAAAGGACACAATTAAAGAATTATGAGCTGAAGTCTGTAAATTGACCGAGTTTGAGGAGAATCTGTACTTCTATATAACTGCTGTTTTAAAAAACAAATTATTTTGTTCCATTTCTACCAACATATGCTTTCAGCTTTTCTAGCATTCATGAGTATCTTTGAGCAAATATTTCTTCATGAAAATGCTTGTATTTGTTTTTAACATAATACGTTATGTCACAATGATTGTGACACACATAGCTGCCAGAAGAATTAGTGAGGAGGCGCAGATCGATGTGCTTTAAGTACGTTGATTTTCTACCCAGCTAATTCATTTAATCTTAACAGTATGTGTAAGTGCCTTGCCCAATTTCCAAGGGAGAAAACATTTAAACCAGGACAGCTGGTGCTCATCTCAGTCTGCGTAAGGATGCAAAACTAGGAAGCAACCAGAAAAGCAGCGATGCTCCCTTTTCACTTGATCGTGTGGTTACTGGTTATTAGTCAGGTGCCTGGAGCCCGAGGAGTTTAAGAATTCATTCAGCTTTGGAGGATCACCTAGCAACAGTGTCTGGGAAACCACTGCTCTGAGGGAGTTTTCACTTCATTGTGTTTTCAAATGCAAGGCTAGGGTGTGCAAAGCCTCACATGAGATGAAAATCTAAGCAAATGAACATTCAGCGTCCAGCTATCATGATAACAGGAGTCATAAAAATAGGCTGTCTTAGACTACTGGAATTATATGAAGAAATTATATTCTCCAAACATTTGCACAAAGTCAGTCTCATTAAAAGTTCACTGGAAGTTAGTCGTGCAGGCAACATGAAATCAGATTTAATTTTAAATATGCATGGACAGGAAAAAATGCGTCCAGCCATCTTCCATACCCATACTGGTATGGGATGCATTATACTACAGAAATAGGGGGTTAGTGCAAATCAACAAAATGCAATTATTAGAACTGGAATTTGACCAGGACATCCATCTGAACCCCTTCTACTGCAAAAAAATATTACTATTTTGAGACCTAGTCCCAAACATCCTGCAGAGAGTTTTGGGGATGGGGATGACTTTTTTTCCCCTTCACTTGTTCTGATAGCCCTTGGATTATTTCCAAAAATGTCTCATTTAGGCTTCACTTAACAAACAGATCAGAGCACT
The DNA here is from genome assembly GCF_023634155.1 of Falco peregrinus. Taxonomy (NCBI): domain Eukaryota; kingdom Metazoa; phylum Chordata; class Aves; order Falconiformes; family Falconidae; genus Falco; species Falco peregrinus. The sequence goes on along the minus strand of NC_073725.1, from coordinate 39,588,360 downwards.
CGCACACTAGGTCATGGTCCTGTAGGTTGCTGGAGGAAGGACAGTCTGTAGCTATCACATCAGGATCTTCATGTGAGAGAGATAAGGGAATACCAAGCAAACATTTAGTGCATTTTTCGGTTCTCAAGACTTTAATCTTGTGCCTGTGAGAAATGTAGGCCACATACTGTGGATGTGTCACCATTATCCTGTGGGGACAAAATGTGTAACTGTGTTTTGACTTGTATGCCTGTAGGAGTTCCTGCATACTCTCTCTCCCTTTTTTCTTTCACACACATGGGCAATATTTGTTCTTCAAATAACTCGATGTATTAGAGGGCTGTTAAAACTACTGTGAGCTAAAGAAGCACTATTTTGTATGTATGGTATATATGGACTGGCATATCATCAACATGAATTATTCAATTAAATGTAGTAATGATAGCATGTTGACATACAAAATGCTCAGGTGAATAAAAAGGTGCTTTGAAGTACAAAAATATTTGGAGTCAGCTGAGGGAAAATAAATGATTTTAAAGTATAGGTTTCCGAGAAAGAGAGTGACTGGATCTCCCTGCTCAGAAAAGCCCCCAGTCCAAACACACTCCACAGCCAGACCTAAGGTGCTTGCTGCCACCGGTTCAAGTGAAATCAGGTGCTAGTTATAGTCTCCAGCTCAAAAAGGAGAAGCTAAACATCAGTCAGAGGAATGTGAGAAAATACATGGAAGTCTAAAGCATCAATCTTCAAAATCAGGGACAGATGGAGCAAAATAGCGAGCCAGTCTTTCCATTTACACTTTGGTTACGATGGTTTGGCACATTCATTCCTCTACAGGCAGGCAGGGAGGCCTGCCTTGGTGCAGAATAAAGACAGCAGTGCAGTATTCCTTTTGTGAACTGTGCAATCAACCATCATTAGTGATAATACCACAATGGTGTCCAGAGCCTCCACCAAATCATCATCTAACAGAATGTCTACATGCCGTATATCCCCCTCTCCCCAGAATTAATCTTTAAGTGACAAGTAAACTTTATACATAGGAAACCATGGCAAGAAATGATAAGCAAATCTTCAAGTGCAGAGTTCATCTCATGCAGCTCAACTTGTCTGTAGTGTAGACAGCTGTACCTGAGCTAACAGCCCTGAGTTCCGCGTGAAATCTGTGAAAACTACACAGTTTTATAATGTCTGCTCCTTGCTAGATAACTACTTTAAACTGAAATCAATTGTGTCTGAAAGTGCCTGTTTTCCTGTACTAATTATAAAAGAAGACCAGGTAACTATCTCAGGTGTATATACATAAAAATAAAACACTGGCATGTGTGGTCATGTCTGCATTATTTCAGGTGTATTTAAAGCACCAAATGGAAATTTTAGCTCTACCTGGGGCCCAAGGTATCCGAGGCACCTATTTGCCTTTATAGCCTCTTTAAATGTGTATGTATATGTATATATCAAAGACCCTCATCTGATCCTGAGAGTTGAGTTCTGACCTCCCTGAATTCCCAAGTGCCCTCCTGAGGTCAATGAGTGAGGTGTGTACAGGCAGAATGCTGGGTTGTGCCTAAAATACTCTTTTTTCCTCACCTTTTGTGACTCCTGTATAGCTAGGGGTCATGTGGCAAAAACAGATTCTAGTCACATACCATTTTACACAATGGGCCTTGGCCTCTACTTTCCCAGTCCAAAAATCACAAAGCCATGATGTTATTTTAACATCTCCAGAACGTAAACCAATTCAAAAATATGAAGCTAAGGAGAGAGTATCACCAGCTAAATAGCCGAGTAATAAATATCTGATGACATGAGAAGGCTTTCTGCAGGATACCAAGGGGAGCTCAGTCTCTCTGGGATGGATTGCAAAACAGTAACTCCTTTAAGCCAAAAGAAAGAGAAATAAATTATCCTGCTGGTATTTATTTATTTGTAGCATTTCTTTCAGCTGCAACCCTCTCAAAGTATCTTGCTTGGTCAGGTTCCTGTATCATGGAAACTTGATTTTCAGGATCTCCTGGAAGAGCAAAGTCTGGCAGAAAAGAGGCAAACATGGAAAAGAAGCCCTGGTCTTGTTTATACTTATACTTTTGTCTTCACTGACAAAAATGGAGGGTGTTTTACTTCTAGAAAGTAAAACTAATGTTAGTTGTCTACTATAAAACCATGGTGGAGGCAAGACACTAAATATCCTGAAGCTGAATCTCTCCTTTGTCATCAGAAATTGTTTAAGAAAGGGTCTTACAGCCACTGCGGAGTGCTCTTTGCTGGAAGGACTGTTTTGCGTTTCAGTAACTCAGCCTTGCTAACGGGTAAGTGTGTCCTGTCACGCAGCATCCAGCTTTTTTCTCTGGTTCTCCAGAGCTTTCCACCTGGGAAAGGCCCCAGGGAAGGGCTGTTATTTTACTGAGAGGTAATTTGGAGAAGATGACCATGCAATAAGATAATTACTGTGTGTTAGCTATCTTGTTACCAAAACCAATTAATCAACAGAAACTCTCACATTTTTGTTTCAAATAAAGTCAAGTATTTAATTGGTTCTCCAAGCTTTTCAGGCCCACTTCCCCACCCCTCCATAGGGCTGGCACCATGGGTACTACTGAAATATAAATGGTACGATTGACTCACATGGAGCTGATTTTTTTACTGACCTGAAAGATGAGAGGAGTAAGTTTCTGGACTGATGGGCCGAGGCCGATTGTATGAGGTTCAACAAGGCTCAGTGCCGGGTCCTGCACTGGGGGCACAACAACCCCACACAGCGCTACAGGCTGGGGAAAATGGCTGGGAAGTGCCTGGTGGGAAAGGACCTGGGGGGGCTGGTTGACATGTGCCGGCTGCACATGAGCCAGCAGTGTGCCCAGGTGGCCAAGGGGGCCAGCAGCATCCTGGCTGGTGTCAGAAACAGTGTGGCCAGCAGGGCCGGGGAAGTGACTGTCCCACTGTACTGGGCACTGGTGAGGCCGCACCTCGAACACTGTGTTCAGCTTCGGGCCCCTCACACCAAGAGGGGCGTTGAGGTGCTGGAGCGTGTCCAGAGAAGGGCAACGAAGCTGGTGAAGGGTCTGGAGCACGAGGCTTATGAGGAGCGGCTGAGGGAACTGAGGGTGTTTAGCCTGGAGAAAAGGAGGCTCAGGGGAGACCTTATAGCTCTCTACAGCTGCCTGGAAGGAGGCTGTAGGCAGGTGGGGGTCAGTCTCTTCTCCCCAGATAACAAGTGACAGGACAAGAGGAAACAGCCTCAAGTATATGTCAGGGGACATTTAGGTTGGATATTAGGAATTTTTTTTTTCACAGAAAGAGTTGTCAAGCAGTGGAACAGGCTGCCCAGGGTGGTGGTTGAGTCACTATCCCTGGAGGTGTTTAAAAAGCATGTAGATGTGATGCTTAGGGACATGATTTAGTGGTGGACTTGGCAGTTCTGGGTTAATGGTCAGACTTGATGATCTCAAAGGTCTCTTGGGTTAATGGTCAGACTTGATGATCTCAAAGGTCTCTTCCAACCTTATATGACTCTAAGGATATGGTCTCTGAGTGCAGATATAGGGGAGACAAAGAGTACAGAGGAAACAAAATACATCCTCCTCCCTCAGAGGTTCCAGCACAGCTGCTCTACGGGCAGCCCCTGGCAGACAGGAGAGGGGAGGACGATATCTGTTGTTCTTCCCCCTTGTTAGATGGGGACATGGAGAATATCTCCTTTGAGAAGATTCCCTATGGAGGTTTGCATACTGCACACCGTATTTTATACAGCTCTGACCCTGTGTGCACAGCATGTATCTGGCAAAAGATGCATTCAGCCTTTATCACTCAGAGATGTGTACTGATTATTCTTCAGAGACAAAGAGAATTAGAGGTGACAAAATCTTGTGTTTCTGTACTATTAATCTTGAAGAACCAAAAAGGCATTAATTAAGCTTCCCAACAGACCTGTGTGTAGCTGAGCAAAATGCAGTACAAAGAGATTAAAAGCCCTGTTCTCAAACTTGCTCTCCAAAGTATCTTTAACTTTAGTTAAAGTAACTTTATGCATCCACATTTTAAAGCATTTTCCTGAGACCTTCACGCATCCATGCAATGATGCTACAGCTGCCCCAGAAAACACCTCAGCAATACAGCTTCTGGGCTATAACCACAAAAAAATTCTTCCCTCTTACAAAACTTACTCCAAGTCAGTGAGGAGTTCATTGGTAGTTGTAAATCCACCTTGAGAATAATCTGTTTTGAGCTTACATTTTGGAAGGTTTATTTAAAGGTTCAGAGCAATATGCCAGTGCTTGTTTTGGGACCTCATTCCTTCCCTCTTTTTGACAAGACAGGATTTTTGTCTTGAGCAACAAGACAGGAGGTTACAGGCTGGTGAATCCCAACCAAAGGTACATCCTCATCTGGCTGGTGAAATCCTTTTGGCAGGAGCATTCCCATGACCTGCTGTGTAAAGCACCCAAGACCACATTTCAGGAGGAAGGGCATTCTGGACCTGGTGAGCATTTGTAGGTGGGAGAAAAGACATAAAACATATCAGGTAACTGTTCACACACAGCTTGGCCTGAAAGTTTACGTTAATTTTATGTACTTCTAGATCAAACTGGCAAATGTGAAAACAACATGATAAACCCATTCCTCATAGTGTTTTTTTCCATGGTTACAGTGATTTAAACCCATATGAGCTCACTTAAACACGTTGCATAACATTTGGTTCCCCATCTTGAAGTCTGTAGATGTTGTACTAGTTTTAGGCGATTTATTTCTGGTCTTCTGCTAGCACTTGGTAAAGAAGAGGCTCAGTTTTCCATACTGAAAGTAATCGTTTTCCATTTAAGAGTCCACTTTCTGTTTGACTCCCTTCAACCTCATGGAATTACAAACTTGTAGGATTAAAGACGTTTCTGTCTCTAATTGCTGTGTCTTATTACTAAAAAAATTGCTACAGAAACTATTAGTTAAAAACTGATAATGCATTTCTACCAGTACCAATGCAGTGGAAAAAAAGGGAAAATAGGATGTAGCCTGGGAAAGTTGTTTCAGAATTCATTTATCATATTTTCATATTGCTGAAGACTAATGCTACCATATGTCTGGATTTTCTGAAATCTCTCTTTCTGTCTAGAAATTCTGAGGATTTTTTCTGTATTTGCTTGCATTTCCTAGTTACCAGGTACCTTTTAAGTCAGATATTACTAGGGAAGCTGTATAGAAATCACCGATTTGTTCATGGATGATAGCTATCTGACACTATGGGAAGTATCAGCAACTATGTGAACATGGCGTACATTTCATCTGTATATCTCTCTCTCTCTTTATAGACCATGAGTTTTCCCTGCCCTGAAATCTTCAAACCCAGTGTGTATACCACATGGTACATAAAACCATCCTGCTATCCCAGCAATGCTGCACAGTGACACAGCTGCCCTAGTGGTGAAAAGAGGCTACATAATTATTGCTGAGGAAAATCAACGGGAACTGCTTTTCACTGCTGGCTTGTGATGGGATAAACTTCTACTGGCTTTGCTGCTGCTTTGCACTGATACCTTAGACAACCCAGCAGCGCTGGCACTTGTCCACGGATCCACAGCAGCAGCAAAGGCATGACACAGCACATCCAGCTCAGTCTCACCCAGTAGACCTGCTGCTCATGCTACGATCCCCCAAATGTCTGACTCTGCAGCAGCGTGGCCAGAGCTGCAGCAGCACTCAGCTGTGCCCCGGGGCTGTGAGGCATCCACCCGTAAAGTCTAGACAAAGGCAGAGAATCCAAAAAATCTGCTCTGACAGGATTTTCCTTTAGATAAAGACCTGTCCAGGAGAATTTAGGTTTGGAGTCACATTAGGAAAATTGTGCTTTTACTAGTACAGCTTGTTTCATTTGAAGGGTAAAATGATTTTATTATACCAGTACCAAGCAATCCTGCTTGTCCAACAGAATTAAGTTTACTTCATTCCCATAATGTACAGGAACTCTTACACCAGTAAAGCATTCACTGTGTTTTTCAATCACTCATCTCCGAAATGGCAAAAAACATCTCTGAAAAAGGTTATGGTGAGAATTCAATCATCAGTGGATGAGAAGTTCTTTCAGATCATCAGAGAAAGTTCAACTGCATAAAGGATTATATATCAATATTATATAATCTCTTGCAAAGGTTTATGGCTTTATAAAAATGGTTCTGGCTTGCAAACAAAATGTGACTGCTTTGAGTATTTGAAAATGATGCTTTACTAATTTGTTAAAAATCAAACATAAATGCATGTAATACCTATCAGATGCATATTTCTCAGTTCAAAAATTGTAAAGATTATTCCTAATTGCCATCATGATTTTACAGATTTTCTGCTGCCATATTGTACCAGCTCTTCATGCATTTCAAAGTTCCGGTAACTGCATCTACATATCGCACGCATTAGTTCTTTATGAACATGAAAATTCAGTAAAACAACATAAGTCCCTTTAAATAAAAGAAACAGGTAAGAACTAAAGATATAATTCATTTATTTAAAGTCTACAAACCAAATCAGTATTATTTTTTTCCTGAGCACAGGCTGGCATATCATATTTGTTTTGTAGCATGATTCATGTATTTTGACTTTATTAAACGCCAAGCCATGAACGTCCTGTCCAGTTTACCATTTCCTACATATTTCAAATGCTGTTGAAAGTACTTCCAACCTCCAATAACCTTTAAAAAATGCAATTGCCTGAAAGATCCCAAGTGAAAAGCAAAGTGAACAAAGAATGGGGGAGACTACTGACTACAGTTGGCAATTTTCCTGTTATTGGCCAGGCCAAATACAGTCAAGAAACAGTAACATTTCAACATAGAGCAGCTTGGATTGTGTCTAAGGATGGCTAATTATGACCATTTCTTACAGAAAGATCTGTGACTCTTCACGTATTTCTTCAGATACTGGTGAACACTTGCACTCCTTTTGCCATGCTTTGGAGAAGTGCCAGCATCAGTAACCACTGGAGGTTTGACTGTGGGCCACCAAGGAAGCAAGCCTTCAGTCTCACGCTTCTTGTACTCATCTGCCAGGTGAAAGAGCAAGCAGGAGAGGAAGCACACACCGCTCCCCAGCCTGGTCACCGCTACTGTACTAGATGTCTGCCTGCCACGTACTTCAAAATGCTCCTCTTGGTGCTGGATCTCTGCCTTGCTGGCATGAAGGACGTGCAGCCAACCATGCAGCTAGGCTTTTGCTGGGTGTTATTTGTACCAGCAGGACATGGTGATTAACCCTTTTGGTAAATGCAGTATCTGTGGGCCCGAGGGGGTTAAACCAATGACTGAAGTACTGGTTCAGCCTTCATTAGCCCAGGGCATTGGATTATGGTGTTTTTTAAGGCCCTGCTCTTGTCTCTATTGGCAGAGACTTTCAATTTAAAAAGAGATCTGTTGTCAGACACCCTAATCCATGCAATAAGAACAAACTCACCTGATTAAGCTCAGCTACATAAACAGATTAGGCAGCTGTCATGCACCAACAGGCATTGTATAATACGAGATGACACGATATGATAAACAGCATACATATTGTTTAGAAATTTCTATCTCTTCAGGTTGAGATTAAATACTTATGGAACACACAAAGGCTGACTTTTATTTGGCCATTGTCTCTGTTTCTCCAGGACAAACACTCATTCAGTAATTCATCACACATGCTCCATTCATTCAAACTTCATGCGCACCTTGTATGCTGTGGGTCAAATTCTCTTCTCAGCTGCTTTCTTTGCAAACCATTGGAAATCAGTGGATGTGGAAGTGATTCACAGCAATGAAAACAGAGACATGTGGGGTTTTTTTTAACCGGGAAAAGGCTTTGGGGATTATAAGCATGAATTTCAGCAGAATTTGGGCTATGATACAATGACTTTTCAAGAGGATTTAAGAAAAATGGATCTACATCCTTTTGCCATATGCTTTCTGCTATGAACATCTGGTTCCAGTGAGATCTCACTGTGGGATATTTTGTAATGCAAAAATCTGTTAAGTGACTTTTGCTCAGAGAAAGGTTTGGTCGCAGACCCTTTATCCTCAGTGTTATATGTACAGTAAGACTCCAGTCTGTACATTACATGTCTGGGGACAATTAAATATCTACAACCAACGAGGAGGCATTGATCTTAGCAGGAATAACAGCCAGGCTGCAGACAGACAGATTGGAGTTTGTTGTGAGATCTGGGTAAGATGGAGCAGTGTGGAAGAGAATCCACAGAAAATAGCACAATATATCATGTGCTAATGGTATCATTTTTTTGCTGACTGCTTAGCCAGTCATTCTTTCCTCTGAAACCATAGCCTGTGGCAATTAAAGCAAGGCAAAAATACAATCTTTCCTTAAGCAGTCACTGAGATTTAAACCTGTTCATTGGCAAAATTTATTCTTGACCTCTGGTAATTTCTAACTTAATGGACTGTAAACTTGAGGGTTTACATGCCTTCATTCAAAAATAATATATATTCTGGATGTATACACATAATGAATATACATTAATGTTGCTCCAGTTTTGGGGTCTTGATTTCCCTAAGTGGCCAACGATTCTGACTTTCAGAAATCAGATGTCCAGTACTTTTTTGAAAATCAAAGCTGTCTGAGGAAAATCAAGTTGGACACTCAGAATCCGAGATCCTCACAGCATAGGCCTTAGATGATTTTATGAGCTTTTGCCTCTGCTGATGTCATCTGGCAATGAATTCCTTGCATGATTGGTATATATGAGTGTGGCAGGCTTGCCGGTCACTCTAAGCAGCTTTTACTCAAGCGATAGAGAAGGTGACTCATGGCTGTGCCTTACAGTTCATTGTCACATTGAAGTCCTCTTGCCCAAAACCTATATAATGTGCAAGTTGTTTAGTATTTAAATCAAATAAAGGCATCTTGTTGCTAATTTTTCTAATCTGAGACAGCTGAATGGGTGCTGTAAGTGGCACCTGATGCAATGAATATGAGGAGGAGATGCAAAGAATGGAAGAAACAACAAAATAAGTTTGGCAGAAGTTTCCTGGAAAGGTAGGTGCTCTCCTTGGGGTGGGGGGGGTGGGGGTATAAAATACCCTAAACAAGAAGGTTTGCACTGGAGAGGGCTGAAACCAGGCAAGTGGCAGAAATGTTGGTCCAAGCTCAGCATTAACAGGCTTGGGCAAAATAGCAGCGGAGTTGTCAAAAAGGGGAGTTGTCTTAGACTCAGAGCCAGAGAGGACTGCGATGCAGGGGTACAGCAGAGAGATGGGATTGCTGGAGCCACAGCCAGACAAAGCTTGGGGTGGTCATGCTGGGAAGCCCTGGGAAAGTGTTCAGGTTGCCAGGTATACAGCAGACACAAGCAACAAGGGAAAGCTTCAGGAATGGATGCTACAAATGAATGGGGGATGTAGAACAGTGAGGTTGCTTTTCAAATGAATTATAGTACTTAACACTGGTAGATTTTTGATCAGATCTGTAAAACCTTCAGAGACTGAAACCAGGCTGATCAGTCTATCCATCCCTCCATATCACCAGAGGAGTTTCGGGTGAAAAGAGAGCTTCTGGTAGCACATCTTTTGTGAAAGTCAGACAACTCTAAAAACTTTCCTCCGTGATGTTGCTTAATTGGATTCCCATAACTTTCCAAATACACTGCCAAGACCAACACTCTTTCAAAATATTTGGCACAGTGGGGATGGTGGCCTATGAGGTGAAGAGGTTATGTTCTTTCAAATGGAAGTTAACTCTGAAACCCAATAATGCTAGATTAACTTCAGGCACAAAATTTGAAGACTGACTTTTCCCCAATCAAAACATTAAAAAATTAGGAAAATATGTAAAACTGTAAGACCACCAGCCTACTGTGGTTTTGTAAAATAGGTGGAAGTGACCTACTGAAATAAACTTGGAGAACGGAGCAGATTTTCCCTCTTTCTGTTATGAACTGGAATAGCTGCAAGCACAATGTGGCATTAAGGAGATATTCAGGTACCTAAACATAGGTGATTAGTGCCATTTCAGATGATTTCTGGTGGGCTAACAGATATATGGGAAACACATGACCTTCTACAATGAGGCAGGAAACCATAGGGCATCTAAATGGCGCTGGACATATATGTTCAGGCACCCAAATCACTTCCTAGGTGTCTTCAAGTAGAACTAGCATGGCAACTTGCCCTTCATGCTTTTAGAAATCCACCCCTGAATAGCTTCACTGTATCCCCAAAGGTGATTAACAGGCCTGAGGTGAACTAGCACAAGGGTTCAGCAGCATAGCTATGTGATTGAATTCCCAACCCCAGGCTCATTCAATGTTTTCCTGCTAGCATGCACATTTTATACCCCAAATCGCTGTGGGAGTATGCGCTAAGCCAGAGCCTGCTGTTCCCCACTGGGGCTGGGAGCTCAGCTGGAGCTGTAGAAACATATCTTCTTCCTTAGGAGGGAGATCAGACCCACTGTCACCCCACACTTGTCCCTCACATATTTTTTCCATCTGCCCCTTCTCTCCCCAGAGGTTTCATGCTGTCTCACATCCATTGCTTTGCTTGTTTAACACTCTACCAAATGCATAAGGTGCTCCAGCTTTACACATCGGTGTATACTGAGACGTAACACATTTTATTTAATGCCAGAAGTGTTCTAAGATAATTTCAGTGACTGCCTCGAAAGAGATTAAAAGCAGTGGGGCAGGCAGCTCCTATATGTTCCAGGGTGCTGGTGATGTCATGGGACATCCTCTCCTCTCCCACCTGCATGGTCAGGATGCAGGGCTGCCAGCTGCCTCCCCTGCACTGGGAGCCAGCAGCTCTTTGGGTGCTCCTGGTGTTAAGGCGCAGCACAGCATGAAGGAAACCTTGCTGGTCAGGGAAAGAATCGTTATTAGTCAGATCAAAGTCAGGATTTTTTTCCTGTTCTGAGTCACAGCTAGAACTATTGCTCTATATCTTATCTGTCATATTAAAATTTTGAGTGACTTTAACTCAAAATAAAATACTTCAACTAGTGCAATTAATGCTTTTAACACATTTCAGCATTTAAAATTATTATCCTTGACTGTGGCATAAGAGTAAAAAAAAAAAGAAAGAGACTGAGACTCTAACTTTATTCCAAGCATTAAACCATGTATAAATTATAAGGATTCTGGACAAGGGGATTATAATGTGATCTCAAATTATTAAAAGGCTTTAACACAGTAAAAGAGTTCGCAGCCTTTGGCGCTGCTAACGTAGAATGTTTCAGTAATGCTTAAACAACTTTTCTGCAGATCCTCCTTTTTTATTTTCTTTGATCATATTTCTGTCTTCATAGCAGTAAATGGAAAAGTTACAAGCAGAGCACCAGAATGCCTGGGCTGGCCAGGCACTAAAACAAAAACCCCTGGCTTTAAATGATGTCATTTAATTGTCTTGCAGTTGCCTTTCAGCTATCGAAACTCTCAGCTACTGAAAGCTAAGACAAGCTGTCCTGCTGCTTAAGAAAAGGGTAAAGTATGGGTATAGCTTTTGCCACTGGGAAAGGTCAAGAACCTCCCCAGCTAAATAAACCAAAATAACCTCAAATCCTAAATGGCCAAAGTAGATGAAAATTAAGAAAACCCATCACATTCATACAAAATGGTATTGTCTGTGCAAGCAAAGAGGAGACAGAAAGCAGGAGACTTTATCCTCTGAGTTATCCCTGGGAAAGGGGGGGCTCTTCCCAGGTATAGAGGACAGGCCATTACCTGGGAAGCTGGGATGAGTCAGGGATCAAAATCAGTCAGACTGAGGGGTCGCATCCTAGGGAAGCCAGGATAGCTCTACCAGCAGGAAAGCTGCTGCCCCAGCAAAAGAAAAGGGGCTAAAAATCCCAAGCTGAGGTCAGCAATAACTGGGTAGCCTGAGTGAACTCATGTACCTGAGGGCAGAGCAAGCAAGAGGAATGGTATCTTCTACCTCAGGCAGTCCATGAAGTAACTAGGGCAAAAGGACTTTGCAGGGCACAAATACAACCTCTACTTTTGTTCAGGTTATCAAAGGAGCTCAGGGATAGATTCTGAAACACCAGGAAATTCACAGTCAAGGCAAGATGCAGAGGAGCGAACACTGATGCAAGGAACAGAAAACCTCTGCAACCAGGAAGCCCCAGTGAAGCTGGCATATTATTCACTGCAGAAGGACCTCAGCACATGGAGCATGGGATCCTTTTTGGAAAATAAGAGCTCTTTTAGACACCAAAATTGAAGATCTGGACATACAGACATCTTTGCTGTCTTTATCTCACCAAACATCTTGCACAATGACCATAATGAGCACCTGTAGTAGTTTTCTGTGTCTTTTCTGCAAGACATCTAAGCACAGGAGGATACCTGAAGCAGATCCTATTGCTTGTGTCCTTCATAAAAGAGCTGCTGGGCCATGACAAAACAGTGTAGCTGATACACTGTGATCTTTCTATAGCTATCATTCATTAACATGGCACCTTGCCTTCCTCTGATTCATGGATACATCTTTCAAAATGAGGCTAATGACAGCATGGACAATAACTGAACACACAGGTGTTTCATTGTATAATGTGCCGAACAAGAATTACACCTCTGTGTTATACATCTTCTCTATGGTTCCAAAGCTTAAAGCAAATATGAATAAATTTAACTCTGCTTCACTTCCTAGGGAGGCAGATTTCTCTGTTTTGTAGAGAGGTAAAGCTAGGCACAAAGGGCAAGATTTTCAAAGATAGTGAAGTGCCTGAAGATGGAGAAATGCCTTTTGGGATTTGCAAAAGTGCTTATGCAGAGTAGGTACCTGCCTCCCACTGAGATCAGTGTTTTGTATCTGTTCAACAGATGCAAATCTGACAGCTGGCTCTGTTAGAACAATATTTGCGGAGGGTAAACCAACTGCATACAACAGGGAACGGATACAGGACCCACACTCCACTTTCCTCCTGAGATAGGACCGATGTGACATTCATGTGATGCAGAGATCTTGTACTTCTGTCCACAAGTGGCTTCTATCCACCATTTATTAGGCTGTGCCACACTTGGCTGCTCTCTTGCCATAAGCCCACCACCTCCAGAAGCTCCTACAAGACCCTCAGGGGAACCCTCCGCTCTTTTTCCTCAAGCAACTGCCCTTAGCAATCTTGTCTGCCCTTTCCTGCAGCAGTCATTGAGCATCCAGTCACGGATTAGCCTTCTGTTTGAAACAGATCTTTCTCTTTTAATGTCTGGAGATCTAAATAATTTTGAATGCATCCGTTTTAGGTATCCAACCTCTGGTGCCTTCAGAAAAGGATATCCAGCGGCTCCTGGGCTGGGCCTCTGGAGACTTGTGTTCAGTCCCATCACCGGCTGATGATTTTCCATATGAATTCAGTGACTGAACCTAGGAAGAATTAATTCACAAAAGACTGGGATATCTACTGTAAAGGCTTACATAACAGTAAGATTCCAGTTGTTCAAGCTGCGTGTGGACATGCCATGAACCGCCTTCACCTGCTACTACTACGCAATTTCACACCTGTGCAACCGCTAAGTCTGCCATTGGGAACTGGGAGGCATCAAGCCCACAGGTGTGCTCAGGGCACAGCTAGTGCATGTCTGCAAAACTGGAGTCCAGAGAGCATTGGGACAGAAGCCCTTGTTCACAATGGTGCCCCAAGCAGCAGCTCCTGCCCACAGCTCTACTGCCACCACCTCCTTTCAGAGATGCAGAGGAGACAGGTCCACTTGGCTCTTTCATCAGAAAGAAGCTAAATCAACATGTCCCATCTCCAGCAGAAGGACAATCTGGTGGGCAGTCAGAGGGTACAAGAGTGAACATCAAACTGGAGCCAAGCGGACAGTAATGGGGACACCCAAATTCCTGTCCCTGACTTGTAGCCTGTGTAATTTGACCAACAGCTATTTAGTGCAGTGTTCGGCTTTATGACAGTAATTTGCATTTTATGAGTAATTTGAGGCAAACATGTATCTCTACCTATGGTCCAAGCCCAATGAAGATTTTTGTATGGGAAGTGAAAGAGTTTAGACAGTTTTGGTGCTGTGCCTGTTCGTGTGCTTGTGACAGAGAGTTTGTTGGCTCGAGGGCTTGTGTTACCGACACAGCTAAGCCCGCTCCGACCCTTCCAGGCTGGAGCGTTGGTGCTGTAATCCTGAGCAGGATGCTTACTACTGAAAAGCACACTTTGAGAGCGAGGACTGAAAACAACAATTGAAAAACAGCCTATGGCAAAATTCATTACCTGTAGATTCAGTGCTAATGTTCCAGGGTTATACATGCTGTTCAGTATTTTATCTGCAGTCACACCAGATATGTGAGCTCCCAAGAAAACATCTCTCTTTGCCATGAAATTTCTGATGCTTCATATTTAGACAGAAAGAAAGGCAAATAAATTTAGAAAAACATTCTATTTCTCACTTATCCCTTTTGTGGTAATTGAAACAAACCCCCAAACACATTGAGAAGGGATGCTCCTCAGTGCATGCACACGGGCTGGCTCAGTATTGGGTTCAAAGGCGAGCACATTGCTGGTGCACAGCATGGTGTGCATGGGAATGGGCTGCTTGCTGGCAAGCCTTCCTCCTTTGTTCAGTCACTCTCTAGCTCAAAGGAAATTTGGAGGACTGAGAATGCAATATTGAAAAATAAGCAAAGGACTTTAATTACATACTCATCACTGTACTTTATAAATGTCAAAGAGACAGTGTCAAATTCAAAACACATTTGAAAACACAATTTTACTATTGATATTCTTTGTTTTAAAAGCCAGGAAAAAATTAAGACATATATACTTTTCTCTGTCGATAGCGTTTATTCATTGTTAAGGATTTATACACTTAATTCATCGTGAACAGCAAAACTCATTGGCTCTCCATTCCTCCTTTCTACTATTTTCTGTTTAATGGAAGTAAACAGCACAAAGCCTTTTCATTTCTAAATCCTTTATGGTTATAATCTTTAAAATTTCTTTCAGGAAAATCTTGTCTGTTTATGTTGAGCTCTCTGTCTATAACTCTACACACAGAGACAGAAATACAGAAAATGTGCTTTGAACTTGCACAACCTGATGGCCACACCAGTTTCCACGTTCCAGAGGGCTCCGGTCATCAGCAGAGAGGAGGCTCCACAGCAAAGCAAGAAGGAGAAACAAATGCCAGAGTTAACTTCAGTGCTTTACCTGGGCAGATGATAATCAGTTGAGGCAAAATAGGTAATAAAGTCTTTCTACAGTTATTAAAGCATTGACTAAAAAAAGCCACTCAAAGAAAAACACTTCTCAACTTAAAATCAAGTGCTAGCACCTGATCCGTGTGTGATACAGCACATGTGCTGATTAAACATCAGAAAAGCAGGGAGAAATCCTCTCTCATTCATGCTGGTTACAGATGATTATAGCAAAAAATCTGCTCCCAATCTAGTTCCAGTCAAAATGACGGAATGTTCTTTTGATTTGCTGACACTAAGAGACATTAAGTGATACAAATTGGGTAATTTCATCTTCCAAACATAGAACCATCACAAGTTTGGCAGTTTGATACAGGGACAGTTTAAAATAAGGCTCTGGATTAATCACTCTTAGAAATTATTTTCTCCTGACCTCTCCCAGCTGCCTCCCCTCTGCCACCAACTCAATGAAACGGTTTCTCAGCAAGGCAGGCTGTTCTTGGCTCCCCATCCATGAGGAACATATACATCAGGATGTTTCTTAAGTCTGTTTATTAAAGATTCCACAAGCTTGCCCCAGGCGGGAGATAGTATAATTTTGCTGACAAATGGTACACACCACTCATAAGGGCAGCGCTACCTATCCTCTGTTCTTGGCTGCAAATCTGTCCCAGCATCATCAGAGTCTTCAGGTGGACTTCATCAGTTGTAGTCATCTTATCAGCTAGGCACAGCCTCCCTTAATGGCTTGATAAATATTCTGGCATCCCGGTATCACTATCAAGAGATTCAAATCATGCCCAGTACTTACTTCTGCTATTACTACAGAGTTATTGCCAATGACTCTTTCACTTATCTCTGGAACCAGAGACACTGAATAGTTCTTTTCATGTCTCCACTCCTGGTCACTGAGAGCAGAATTCATACAGAACTGTCCTCCACCTGGATGGGAAAGCACATTGGCCACACGAAATTTGAAGAACAGATTTAGTCTGTGTGAGAAATGCATTCCCACAATCCCATGCCTAGCTTGCTAATGTAAATGTGTACGGCACCTGATTTTTTCATTTCTGACATAGGAACACTGTATGTCCAAGTCTTTCACATGGCCACCCTGTGCTTGGCATGGGCCTCAAAGCAGACACAGGTGAAATAGTTTATTTTGTTATTTTTACACTCCCTGCATCCCAAGCTAACAAAATATGTATGATAGGTATTTTGGCTTCAGTTAGGGGAATATGATAGCTGTCCTAGTGATTTTCAACCTTTCTCATGCTAAGCCTTCATCTTTAATCCTCCTCCCATCCAGACGGGCTCTAGCTAAGATGTTCTTTCCCAAATAAAATAGTCACAATGCCTGTTTGAGACTTTGTGCTCTAATACCAAATCAGGCATAAGAATGAGGTAACAAATAAAGAAGACTTTACTGCCATTTGGGGATATTCAAGTGAAATCCTTTACAATGAGATCCTGGTGCCACTGAGAAAAAACTCACCAGTACAGGAAGGGTTTATATGTAACCTATAACACTGTCTAGATTGCCCACAGTTTTTCTGAGATAACCAGGACAGTTAAGGTGAAGATGTGTGGGTTTCATTTCCCCTTTTCAGAATGGCTCACATCCAGCATAGGAGGACTGAGAGGGGCACCATGTATTGAAAGGAGGCAAAAGCAAAATGGTCTCTGTGATCTGCCCTGATGTGGAAACAATGAGAAGACGGGCTAGAGGGATGCAAGAAGGGTGGAGCAGAGCTGTGGTGTGGGAGAGAAAAAGTGAGATGAACCAAGATAGCAAATTAAAGGAAAAACCGAGTCAGGGAAGAGAAAAAAGAAGTCGGGTAAGATGGTAATGAGTCAAGAGAAGAAAGAACATCTAAGATCGAAGCAAAAGAAAAATACAAAATGTAGATTAAGAAATAAGGCTTAAATTGGAGCCTTTTCCACTTTTATATTAGACTAGCATGATAAACCATGTACCTCAGCACATGACATCATGTGGCTACATGCCATGCAAAGATGACTGACAGGTTAATCAACTGACATCACAAGAAGTAGACACGTAGAAGAAAATCATATTTAAGCTGACAGGATAATTATTTCACCATCCCTCATGCAGGCCCCCTCAGGCAGGAACCTGACTCCCAGACCAAAAGATAGGGAGAACTATCACCACATACAGAAGTATTTTTCTCCCTTGTTATACTCTGAGGCATTTCTTCCATTCTTTGAGTCGGAAAACCATGAGAACGGAATGTATTCTATGATCAACATGTAGCCAGGATGAGTATTTCCAGCACCAGAGAATCATTTAATAACATCTGCAATCAAGATGTCTCGGGAGGAGTGTGTTGTTTTTTCTTAAATCTGCACCCTCTGCAATCCTTGCGGTTGATATAGAGAGCTGTTTATATTACACAGGAGTTTCACTTGAAGAATGGAAACAGGCACTGGTATAACCAACCCTTCCCTTCCTTCCAAGGCTTCCTGTTGTGATGGGACCCAGTTGTGAGAGACAGGAAAAATTGCAACTACCCTGTGGGGAGCCCCTCTAAGTTGCAACTACTTGGTGCTTTTCAGATCCAGACACAGTGTGAACACTGGTAACCATCATTCAATGATTTGAGGTGATAACAATTGACGTGCCAAGTTCAATTTGAGTTCTGGTAGCATCTTTCACCAGAGTTAAGACCTGCCTTTGATTATAACTACATTAGCTAGCAAGGGAACCGAAGCATTATTATAAACCTCATAAAAGAAAAAAAACCCCTATAGTTTCTGTGCACAAGTAAATTATCTGCATTTTTCCAAGTCCAATTTGTGATGCAGAATGTGTATTTGCCTTCAGAACAGTGAAGTTAAAGAACTGCCAGCTTAAATCAGCTTGTGTTCAAGCATCTGTTGATTTTGCTTCATATGCTCAGACAGGTGATATCTTCCAACTGTGGAATGTCCCACATGTATTTGACATTTTTGCTTTGTCCAAGACAGTGTGACTAAGCAGAGGTATTATAGACACTGAGGCTGTCCACTTTTCTACCACAACAGTCTCACACACAGTCTCCCATGCTTGCGTGGTGTAGGTGCTAGATAAGGAAATACATGCATTTTTCCACCCTTTTCTATAACATAGAACCAGCCTTAACTTGGTTCCTTTCTCCCACCAGCTGCTCCCTGTGCCTTGTGCAGATGGGGATACCTCATTCCCTCGCACCCTGCCAACTCCTCCCACACGCCCCAGCCCTCCCAGCACTGCCTGCACTGCTCAAAGAGATCCTCAGCAGATTCTCCCCACCCTGGACTGGTGCCATGGTGGCTTGACTCGAGATGTAGATAGACAAGGAAGTCTTGTTTAGGTAGAAAACACCACCACCAGAGCAAGTCAGTCAGGCTCTGGGATAGACAAAACTCAGTTGCTTTTCCTCGCACTCCAGTTCTCTCCACAAGTTCCTTCTGAATAATGAAATAGAGAAAAACACCGTTGATATAAGACTGCTTGTCCTATCAGACGCTACAGAACTGCAGAATAGTAGGCTCTTCTTTGATGCCCCCTCCCACCACCTGCATCTAAGTTTAGCCTTTATAATCACACAGATCAGCCTTTCAGAACTGGGGGAGAGGGGCTCGGAGGCAAATTACAAACCACAGCAGGATATTTTCTCTGCATAAGTGTTCTCAACCTCAGAGTGATCAGCCAAGCCTTCGGAAAGATGCATCACCAGTCAACATGTCATGGCAAAATCTGACAGTACAGAGTGTTTGGCTGTTTATTCAGTGAATATATTTGAATAATGAGTACATTCAAGAAACCATGCTGCTGCTGTGCTCATGGAAAAAAGAGCAAAAGGCTAACTTTGCCAAATAAATTATGTGTTGCAAATTATTCTTTTTCCTCTGAGCTCTGTGTCCCAGGAGTAAAGAGCTAGCAAAGAAACTCTTTACCCAGGCAAGTGGTAACTTGGTAAACAGGATTTCCAGCTCAGAATTCAAATGTGAGGACAAGCAGAAGTATCTTGTTTCCAAAGTGTGCAAATACCAGCAGTAGAGACTCTTTCAGAAAAAAATGTACAGAGGACATACAGGATGCTCAACACAGAACCTTCCTTTCATCAAAGCAGAAGCTATTTTTGAAAATTATGAACCTTAATTTAGAATTGTATGCACATTTACTGAGATAGAGAGCA
The DNA here is from genome assembly GCF_023634155.1 of Falco peregrinus. Lineage (NCBI taxonomy): Eukaryota > Metazoa > Chordata > Aves > Falconiformes > Falconidae > Falco > Falco peregrinus. The sequence continues at coordinate 39,569,090 of NC_073725.1, read as the reverse complement.
TTTTCTCCTCTTCTGCTGGCTTCAGCTTACATTTCCCTCCAGGATGCAGGTGTAACATTGCTGAAATTCCCTGGCCTTTGCTTGAAGGCCTGAAAGTTGCACTCTCCTTCTCCATAAAAACAACTACAATGAGCTTTTTGTGGGGACTTACACTCTTTCCCTGTTCAAAACCTGGTTGCTATGTTAATTTCTTGTTTTTGACACCTCAGATTTCCTACACGGCCTGTAAGTGGAATTTACCCATTTGTGGTCCGAGAGGTAGCAGCTACGAGAGGTCCTAGAGATAGCCAAAGTCTTCTGAATGCAGCAATTAACTGTTTCCCAAGGGAACTACTTCTTAGATGGTTTTTCACTAAACATCATGTTCCCTCTGGACTTTTAGCCTCTTGCTTTACCTTTTCTTCATCAGTAAATTCCCTCTTCTGCATCACTTCTAGGTGACTCTCCCTTATAGCTTCTGTATAGGCAAGGTCAAGAGTACCTGTACTCCCAGTGTCTTCCCCTATTACTTTACTTTGCTTTCCCCTTTCCCTTCCTGCCATTTCTTACCCAGACCAAATGCAGAGGGAGAAAGTCAGACAAATAATTACCATTTTGTTCCTTGCCTTGCACAGCTCTTTGTAGCCTGGGGCCATGCCTAGAGCTACTGGCAGATACTGCACAGCAGAGCATGCATGAGTAGCCAAGGTAGTTCCCACAGTTGTTGTGATGCCTCCAGCTCCAGTTTGACGGGATGGATATAGGCCTAGGTCACTGACAAAGTCCTGGCAAATGCAGCTTTCAGTGCCTCTTCATAGACAGATTATCACACTCTGCTTGTTTCCCTTCTGGCCTGTGAAGACACCCTTCACAATTTTAATGACCCTGACCAAATCTGTAAGCTCAAACACTGTGTACAACACCCTACTGTTCACCTTCCCCTCCTACCTCACAGCTAAATATGATAAAGTAAGGTGCTTAAAGTTTGACTCCAACGGGAACTATCAGTTACTGCACTTTCAAAGGTGGCCCTTGTTTCGTAAGTGTCTCTGCTTAGGAGACTCCTTCAAGATTTGGAGTTATTTTTTATGCCACTCTTGCTGATTGTGGTTTATATATGCTGATGTCAAGGCATTTTTCCTGAATAAAGGCTTACAGAAATTAGATTGTTTCCTTATGCCAAAGGACATCCAGTATCCTCTAGCCCATTTCATTGTATTTCGCTATTCATCTACAACTGTGGTTCTCATTTATATAATCTTCCTGTGTGGCCTCTCCTCTGCTTCCTTACATGGCTGTTATCACACGACTGCCAAGTCGGGCTCTACTGGATGGCTGATGCTAACGGAGTTGAACACTTTCTGTCATCCAGTGGTACATTGGCTCTGAAAATGAGACTACGGATTGCTTAGGAAAAAAATGATCCAATTGATTATTTTTAGTTTACTGTTCGGCTGCCATGGGTGAAGCAGCTTGCAAAAGGCATGATCACTGCTGAGCAAGGACAATGAAGAAGTATTATTTGTGTGCAGACTTCCCCACAGACTATCGTTGACGCCAGCTTAAAATGTTCCCAGTCACTGATGCATGGAAAATGTTCAGGATGCAGTAGACAGTTCTAAAAACACCAGAACCAATCACCTGGGAAACAAGAAAAACAGAAAGTCAAGTCAAAAAGTATTTCAGCTATTAAACAAACACCACCCACCTGTAGGCGAGTGGCTAGCAGCCTGAAGCAATATGTGTAAATCCTTTTTAGGAGTTCCAATATTTTTTTTTAAATGTAAGGGAGAGAATCAGTTCCTCTCATATTCTCTGTGTGATACTTAAAAAGTGCTGTGCAATAGTAAAACTACAGCCCCCACCCCTGGTTATTCAATATCATTTTTTAGTTGATGTTGAAATGACTATGTGTTTGTGAATCAAGTTGGGTAAAAACAAGAATTAATCTAACCTGATAGTGAATCAAGTTGGGTAAAAACAAGAATTAATCTAACTTGATAGAAAAACTCAAACCCTACGCTCAAAATTGGGGACAAATGAGAGGTATGCTTCTCATACTTCGCCCTCAGTCCCAGGGGACCTGAAGCCCTGTTAAAATAATCAGTAACAGGTATTGCAGTTGTGGAAACCCATACCTAAGTCTGAGGATAACATAGGAGGGCTAGATCTGAGCTCTTTCAAATGGTGCCTACAGAGTCAGTTCCCTCTCCATTGAGTGTGCTCTTTTCTTAGATTGGTTCAGGAAATAGTTTTCCTTCAAGTAATATTACAAAAATTGCATTCCTTTACAATAAAAGTTCAAATTTCATACAGAACAGGTCCAGAGGTCCCTAGTGTGAATGGCTCAGTCTGCCTGATGCAAAGCTTCATGTGGCATTAAACTATTCAGGTGATATTCAATACAAGTAATCAGCTAAAAAGTTGACAGTGGTTGTCAAGGCTACTTCTCGGGCACTAAAAAAAATGGATATCCCTGCACCATGCTTACATACAGGCTGTCTCAGTACTGGCCAGGTAAAGGTGCTTGGGTTCCTATAGCACCTTTCCTTACAGGAAATATAAGACAACGCCCAGTGCTGGCTCTGGGAAGGAAAAGGACTGAAATGTTATACATCTCAGTCCTGGGGGTGGAAAACAAGTTCGGGATGACTTTATGTTTTTCTGTTATCACAGACAGAACAGAACATAGTCTCACAGAGTGATTTGTGTGCATCTGCATGGCCATGTATGGCCAAAGTTTTAAATCATTAGTTCCACTCCCGAGCACCTCTGATTCTGGTATTTTGGGGGAAGTGGAGAGGTTGTAATTGCTCAACACATCTGATAATTAAGCCTCTGAGAAAGTCATTCATTTTGAATTTCCCAGAATGGAGGCACCTAAAAATCATGGCAGTTACGGAAAATGTGGTTTTAAATGTATAACAATTGTGTTTTGGTTTATTTCAAAATGTGTGTACAAACCACGATAGAGAATTACCCCTTCATTAACACCAGTAAAAGTGACGATAATAATAACCCTTCAGTGCTGTTTCTGAAAGGGAATTGCTCTAGGTTAAGAGAGGTAACCTTTGAACTGGTGTATGTTTTCAAACCAGAAAGATTAAAAGGTGAAAGTTGAAAAGTATATATTTTAAATAGCACCAGATGGCTGTGGTGCAAACACAAGGCTGAATTCAAACTGCTGTGCAGTTAAAGCACATGCACTCACTGGGACCCCACGGGTGAATTTACAGCCTCTGTGTACGCTGGGGCTGTCCATTATCTGACATATACCTACGCCTGCTCAGTATCCAGCCAGGGACGATCTTTCTTTCTTAATGACTATTAGATGAATAGGGCCAATTCTTCAGCCACTACAGCCATTCCCAGGGCCTGTGATGAGAACTGGGTGGGTATCTGAGGACAGAGGTTAGCCCACATCCCAGTGGTTTTCAACTTTTTTGATTTGTGGACCCCTTACTAATTCACTTGGAGAAGTGGAAACCCCAGTGAAAATTAACACATGTGGATTGCTATAGAATATTTATGAGCTTGGTTTCCACAGGCACCTTTTGCAAACAATTTCAAAGTTCTCTGCAGACCCCAGACTGAGACCATTGCTGAAAAAAGCCTCTTTTGCACTCCATCTAGTCCTCCCTTTGCAAAATCTAGTAGTTCACCTTAAAAACATCCTCTCCCAGTTTCACTGCTTACCAAAATGAATGCAGCTGTACAGATCTGATTTTACTTTGCACAGTCATTTGAAGGTTAACATAATTTCTTTTACTCTTTAGTTCTCACATTTATATGTCACCAGATATTTGGGTTGCTTCCTCCCCCTCTCCCCAGTCATTTTTCTCTCAGACAGCTCTGAAAGCTAGCTGTAAATTATTTGGTAATCACTCAGGATTTTTTTTTCCTGGGCTCATGGTGTGGCATTATCCTATCAGCTTGTTGTCTAAGCTGAAAAAGTCTTTTTCCATGTGGGAAGCATTCCATTTGTTGATCAACCAGATTTATTGCCTATTAAATTGACAGTTAACTTGGAATAATAATCACAATGAGGAATCTAGATTGTGTGGCCCTGATTCTTTCCAGATCAGTCTTAATTCTCTGATCTCTTATAGTCTTACCCTTGCTTAGGATGCCGAAGACACCTCTGTTGCAGACCCCTTCAAATACGATGTCAGAACTGAGAGTGAAAAGCAGCCTTCTTGCAAGCTCTGCAAGCTATTTTTAAATATTCTTTTTTTAAGACTCCCTGGTTTGGGCGTTGGTTGGGGTTTTTTTTGATTCTTTGATTGCAAGCACATTGAAAAGAGTCCATTTGTATCACTGTGTTTGTATCTCACATACGACAACAAAGTCTTTGAGCATTAATGGAATATAAATATTAAAGAAGGAGTACGATTCCTAGGATGAGGGGTTTTTTTCAATACCTGTCTGTGCCCTCCATCATTTCTTTGGTATGACAGGGTTCACTAACAGTTGAACAATGTATTGTGAAGCCATAAAAGATGCACAATTTTCATTTTATGAAAAGCAATTTTGTTGAGAGGAAAGCTGTGCCCTTTTCAGAAAACAACACAGACAGAATGAATTTTTATTCCCTGCAAAATGATAAAACCTGTGAGTTTACAAGTGGAAATTTTATATCTCAAAAAACCCACGTTATTGGTGAAATTAAAATTATTTTCTAGTTATTTTGCACATCTCTTCAATTCCTAGTACTATTTTATAGCACATGCATCAGGCTTGCATGTTTAATAACCATGTCAAACTGTGCCCTGTATTGTACCAGCCTGTTTATTCATTTCACCAGTTCTTGTCGTGCAATGGAATAAAGTGAAGAATTCTATTTGTCATCTAGAATTTTTGGTTGTCCAAACTAGTCCTTATTCTTGTATTTGCATAAAAGCAAGGTAATTGTCCCATGTCAAAACATTCTGACTTTAAACCTACTCCTTTCCCAAGAATATAATAATTTTGGTAAATCCACTTATTTTACCTTCAGATGTCCTAGGGCAAGAATCTTGGTGCTATAGTGAAGTCCATGAACCGAGCCATAAGTGACTTCTTTCTGAGCAGTTCTGGGTTTTTTTTGTGTTGTGTTCACAGCAGCTGGAATATGTTCTGTGTGCCAGTGTAATGACAAAGGCTTTCTGCACGCCTTTCAGACAAATCACATTTATTGATGGTAGGACACTCATAAAAATCCTACAACTAGTTCTTGTTATCCCTCTAAAAGAAGATCTTACGAAAAAAGAGTTTTAAGCAGCCAAACCATGAAAATCACAAATATTAACAGTAAATCCATATTTTCATTATGGTTTGAACTCGTATTTGTTTTCATTCCGGAGGTAAGCCTGGAGTAACCCCTGAAATCAATGGAGTTTCATGCCCAAAATAAAACCACGGTAAGATCTTAATCTAGCCCTGTATCTCAAAGTGCAGAGATAAAGATATATATGATACATATTTTCACATGATTTTATGTACTAGAACATTTTAATGTAGAGAAGTAAATAATTAATATATTGTGTTATTCACCTATTCCCTATAGAATTTAATAACTCTAAATCTGTCTTTTGGAGAAGGAACAGGTTCATACCTTAAGACTAAAATAACTTGTATAGAATTGTAATCAGAGAGATTAGCTAATGTTAGCATGCATCCTTCGTATCATAAATGTGGTTTCAAGGTTATCCAGCAATTGAAGAGAGCTAGATTTCATTATCTGACCTTCTAAAGAAATCAGCTATGCTAAAAAGCATAGCAACATTTTTTTGAATTCTGTTGTCAAGATCTTTTTTCACATAACTACATTGCTACAACATCTAAGACTGTTTTCAAACTGAACATGTCTTAAAAATTGTACCACTTAATTTTTTCCTGACTTTGTGTATGCAAATGAAGATAGACTTGCCAGCAAGCTGTCATTTACTGGTAGGTGAATCCTAGATACCTGCTGCATGAACCTTGTGACATCACTATTAGGCAAACTGTTCCCCAAGGCTACATGAATGTGTTTGCTTTCTTTGCTTGAAAGAAAACTGTTTGATACAGCTGAAGAGATTTTTGTACAGCATCTTTAGAATTGCGACACTTCGTTTAAATGCATCAATTATTTTAATGCAGTGTGACTGCATCAACATAGCTATCTATTAGTACAAGATGATATATTTCTCAGGACTTTCACAGCTTCAAGTTTGCAACAAGACTGTACTGGAAGTCCTCCTTGCAGAACTGTGCACAGGATATGAGGTATACCTGGGTTAAGAAGATGATTAGCTATTGTTCTTTAAAGTCTCTGCCCAGAGATTTGTATTTTTCCTGGCTCCTGCAAACCTGCACTATGGCAAATTTCCAGTATCCCCATGTCAAAGTGTACTACCTGCCCAATACTGTCTTGCAGCGGCACTAGAAGTTTCTGGTGGAAGCTTTATAACTCTGTGTTCCTCCCATGTGCAACACCTAGACTTTCAGAACAATAGGACTGTGATGCTTCAGATCTGTGAGAACAGGTAGTGGCAAATAGAAGGGCACTTTTTCTGCTTTATATGTTCTCCACCCTGCCTACTTCTCTGTAAGATGTACAGAAGACAAACATCTTGCATGTTATGAGGACTTAAGGGTTGGCTATAACTGAAGTTTGCTTCACCATTGGCTGTTGGAAAGGCCCTGAAAACATCAATTCAGGATAGCCCATTCTGTTTCACTTGGAATCTGATAGTACCAAAATCCATCTTGACTTTTAATTGACACCTTAATGGGACACACCCCAATATTCAAACTTTACTAGAGTCATGGACACCTGGATTTGTGTGGATATGTTGCCGGTTAGATTAACCTGAATTTTTACTGGGCACCAGACAAATTTAAATTCAAATCAATTAGCATTACATTAGCAAAATAGTTAAAACCATCAATAGCAAAATCTAAAATGAATGTAAGTTAAGTAAATGTAATGACAGAAAAACAAAATCACTGAGTCTAGAAGAGATCTCTGGTGATCATCTGGTTGAACCCCTCTGGGCAGAGCAGAATCAGCTGGAGCAAGTTGCCCAGGATTGTGTCCAGATGGGCTTTGGAGATATTCGAGGATGGAAAGTCCACAATCTCTCTGGGCAACCTGTGCTGGTCTTTGATCACCCTCACGGTAAAAAACTTTTTACTTCTGCTCTAATTAAATTTCCTGTGTTTCTGGGTTTGCCTATTGCCTCTTGTCCTATCACTGGGCACCACTGAGAAGTGTCTGGCACCACATTCTTTATTCCACCTATCAGATACTTACACACATTGTTAAGATTCTCCCATGCTTTCTCTTCTCCAAGCTGAACATTCCCAGGTCTCTCAGCCTCTTCTCACATGGCAGATGCTGCGGTCCCTTAGTCATTTTTGTGGCCTTCTGCTGGACTTGCTTCAGCATGTCTGTGTGTCTTTTGTACTGGGGAGCCCAGACCTGGACCCAGCACTCCAGATGTGTCTCACCAGCACTGAGTAGCATGGAAGGATCAACTCCATCAACCTGCTGGAATGCTGTTCCTCATGCAGCCCAGGCCACTGTTGGCCTTTCTTGCTGCAAAAGGATATTGTTGTTCAATGCTCAACTTGCCATCTACCAGGACACCCAGGTCCTTTTCTGCAAAGCTGCTTAATTTCCTGATCACTAGATTGGACCATTCTTGAGCTTGGTGGATCCTTAAAAAGCAACACTCTTCCAACAGGTTAAAAAACCCTCAAATTGCCATTCATTACTTCTCTGAGATATTACATAGCTGTAATAGGTGGCAATAGAACCTGGCTACCCTCTCCCTGAGAGGCTTTATTTTAGATCATACTCTCTGAACCTATAGTTTCTCTCAATAACCAAGGCAGTTGCTTAGTAGCTCTTTGTCTAATGCCATCTTACAGAGCTGTTTTATAACATTAATTAAAGATGGGTGGGAAGGGAAGGAAAGAAAGGCAGACCTCCAACATGCCACCACCACTCCAGGGCTGCCAACATCAGTGAGATATTTCAGGTTGCATTCTCTGTCCAAGATGGATCCCTTCCCACTTCTTCTGCCTTCCCTTTCCTTTATCTCTGGCTTTTGGGAATGTAGGTTTAAGATTTACATGAAGTATTACTCCTGCTTCCCTGCTAGCTAAAAAGCACAATTCTTCTCCCCACAGCCTGTTGGAAACCTACCTGAGTTTACATTCCAAGAGCGTTCCTTAATTAGCACATTCCTCCAGCCTCACTAGCTTTCTTGCTTTTTGCAACGATTCATGACAGCTACGGTATCTTTTGAATCATGTAACATCAAAACTATTAATTTTCAATAATTCTTGTTAGATTTCATAGTATCTAGGTCACTGTGAGTTTTGATAGAGGCCATATATGACATATGAATAAGGAAGATGACTGGCATGACTTTTAAGTATTTTTCTATATAACTGCCTTGAATTTAACTGTAACACACAGTGACCCATTGCTTGGGTTTAGACAAACCATGACTCTCTCATTTAAGAAATACAAATTCTGTGTCTCCCATCTCAGAATGGCTTTTTATTGGGTTGCTTAATCAAAATCCAAATACATATTTTTTTAATACATTAATCTCCTCTAATTTCACATCAAAGGGCTTTTCTGAATGCTGTTAATTGTCTTTGAAGATATTACATGTTTGGGCTAAGCAATCCACAGTTTAGCTAAGTTCATTAAACTAGAGAAGTGTGTCAAAGAAGGAAAGAAAAGAAAATGGGATTATGATTATTTTTTTAGATGACCGACATGTTTACTATTGAAATTCATTGCATCTCTGATTTTTGTGACTATTAGCTTATGAATATCCAATGTTTTCATTTCTTATGACTTTATTGCTAATCTCTTAATGTTTGTTTTTCCTCTAAGCTCCTGCTCTTAACATTACAAAATTGCTGGCAAATCCCCACTTTCTGACAAAAAAGAAAACATCTATTTTGCATTGCCTCAGGAAAAGTCTATTTATTTATTTTTTTTAATAGTATGTTTTTTAAATACGTCTCATGACAATGAAGATGTTATTTTTGTTGAAGTCCAAAACAGTCTTTCAATATGTGAGATTATCTTAAATAGTGCTTGTTAAAGATTTAACCATGGATGGATTAATAGTAGTAATAATAGAAGTGTTACCATAGCACTTTTGAACATTAAAACATGGGTCAGGTTGACATTATATGAGCACAGGATATAAGAATGGTCTTTCCTCTACAAACCTTATGCTCTTAATTTGTGATAGAGATTGATTCACGCAGAAGTAAAAAGCAACAGTAGTGGTGCTGAGAGTGGTAGACATGACACAGCAACACCATCACAGTTGTTAATTTTTGTAGGCATCCAAAGAGAATAATTCTGAGATGCAGAAAGAAGGAAAAGGGAGAAATAGCCCTAGTAACTAAAATAATTTGGATGTAAGAATTAACTCAAACACAAAGAGGGATGAGAAAAGGGAAAAGAAGAGCATTTCCCTGTTAAATGATTACCATTGGGGCTGTAGACCAAGCGTTCCATGTTCATTCTTCTACAGGACATAATAAAATCTTGAGCATTGCTTTCACAGCTGCAATCTCACAGCAAAGCCACTGGATTCAGAGCTAGGACATCTTGACATCTGTCCCATTTTTAGGGTCTGGTAGGAAGTTTACTCTCCTGTGTTTGTGAAAGGCATCTGAGTTCTAGGGCTTTTCATGGTGTGTCTCCTGTTGCTATGAAATGAAAAACATGGTGTCCTGGGTTTTGCTTCATGAAGCTTGAGTTGGCTCTTTACTGGAAAGATGAACCATTCCTTGAGAGTGGCTACTGCATTGTCCACTGTCTGCAGTGAATGTTTGGACTGAATGATATTCCACTGTTCTTCCCCATAAAATGCCTTTAATATGCTGCATAGCCCACTAATTAAATGGCGTGTATCACCAATTAGCAGGAACCACACAACTTCAGTGTGGGTGCTTATCTTGCCCATCTTGCCCAGAAGTGCGTATCTCAGGAAATCTAAGTGTCTCTGTATCCTGGGAAGACAAGCCAGGTGTTCCCAGCATGGCCTTCAGATCATTTGCCTGTTGCTGGGTTTTTTCCACATCCATCCCTTTTCCTGCTCATTCTGGCACCACAGCAGTTTTGAACAGCAGCCACTGAGGGTTCCAGCCAGATTTCCTTAGAAAAATACTTTCTGTGGGGTAGGAAGTGGACGAATGAAGCAGCAGCAAATGGAGCAGCCTTGCCATGTTCTTCCCCACTGCTCTCACCTGCACCTGAGACCATGACTTTAGCCGCCACCAAAGCCTGCCAGCTCTGGATGCAGAAGACCTAGCATTTGGATTCTAATACAGGTCTCCCATATAAAATACTGCTGCCAAGCTTCTGGGCCAGCTTTAGGAATGTGTTTTTAATATTCATTGTTCACTCTGTCTGTTACAGATGTGCACAGTGCAATTATTATAATGCTTTGCACATGTGGTGTTATGAAATGTGTTCCTTTAAAGTCATGCCAGGTTTTTTTCCTGTAACCTAAATATATTATTTCTACCTATGTTCCAGTTACTTAGTTTGCCACACATTAAAAAAAAAAAAAAACCAAACCAAAAAAAACCAAACCAAAAAACCAAAAAACTTTATTATAAAGATTAAACTAACAACTATGTAAGCAATGCAACCAGAAGAGAACAGATCTATTTTCTTCATAAAAGAACATGTTTTTTTCATTTGCATGCTTGGGTATTTTTTCTTGTGCTCCAGCTCCTCAACATAGACACAGATGCTCACACAAACATCTATCCACATAAAAAAATACATGCACATAAGCACAATTCATATTGTACGAAAGGAAATCATTCCCTAGCTGGGAAGAGATGCTCTATCCAAACATCCTCATCTCCAGCAAAGGATGTCCTTGCATTAATCACCTTCAAGTTTAAGTATTTCAGCTTATTATACCTAATAACAAATCTTCATCCCTTGCTCTAGAAATTCAGCTTCACAGAATATGACAGACAGTCATCAGAGAGACACTGTATTTATTGTGCCTTGGCAGTCCATTTTGGTTCCTCACTTACCATGGGATTTAATTAAACTAGAAGGTATCCAGATTCTATTTGTGGACCTTGGTGGCTCTGAGACTTCCACATGGGGTCTCCTGGGATAGCAATGCCTTCCTGAAGAGACTAAGCGATCAATGTTTGGGGAAAGGCATGGGAAGCATGAGTGCACAACACAGATCTTACACCAGTCAGGCATCATCCCCTTGAAGCAGAAACTAATCGCTGCAGGTCGCGTTGCATTCAGAACTATGAACAAAACTCATTGCTTTAATACATCTCTTCTGCAATTTGTTCTCCACTTGACCACCCAACAACCACCATCCCTTTGCCTCCATCTCCATGCAAACACCCCAGCCAGCCAAAACATAAACAAAGCCAATTACTTCTTCAGCAAACTGAGAGTAGTGTGCATGTGAGTGTTACTGGGTAATGATCTGGGAATTAATTAGACACTAGAATAGTTTGATCTTCACGAAGTGGTGGACAGAAAACTGACACACATGTGGATTTGATTTTCCAACTTCTTTTCTAGTCTGCTGAAGATGGACCAAGTTACATAAAATCTACTAGATAATTGCTAGATATACCAATAACAATGACTTCATTTTAATTATGTAGCTTGACCTAACAAAGTTTCTTGAACATTATGTAATATCTCAATTTAAAATCCAGACAAACCAAATGATATTTCTAATAAGGCTGTTTTGAAGAGATGTCAAAGCAAGAGATAATACTGAGGGTTTATCCACTTTTCAGTATTATAATATGCCTTTGTATCATCCTCCTTTAGAAAAAACAGTCTTTCACTGAGCTTCAAAGTTAATGATGCTAAAGCAATCCCAAGCCTTTATCAAAAGCAAATTTTCTATTGATAGCCTAACCAGGGTCAGGAAGCTGTGTCAAGCCTGTAATGTGAAATATTCCTATTGCAGAAATAAATAAGTGTAACACTGTAGCTAGACTTCATGACATATTTTACAGCCCTAGTTCCTCAGTCATCTAGATGGAAGATGTCCACAAGGTACGTTTGGGCTTCTTTCCAATGGGAAAATGGACATGCAGTGGGAGACAAAATGTAGGTCTGTACATCCAGGTCTCTTTCCAACACAGATTCAAGCTGTGTCCTGTCCATGATATACACCAGGCTCAAGAGCTGGGTCTAATAGCTCACCAGTGGTGGCTGGCTTCCCAAGTTTTAAAGGACAGCACTGAATTGATAAGGCAATGATGCTAATTGTCTTTACATGCTCTCACTGGTCCATATTGCTTCAGAGATGCACCACCGCCAGATAGATGAACTATCTGTAATTTCCAGTCTTAGCTTCTCAGAACAGCAACAGAGCTTTGGCGGTAGGTATATACATCTCAACAAAAAGTGAATCTGTTACTGAACATTTAATGATGAACAGGCCCAAAATCAAGTGGCTTGAACAAGGACATCCAAACTCTGACTAGAGACAAACAAGTTAATTCACAAAAAACATCATATTGAAAATTAGCAAGAGTTGTTGCAGGGAAGACTGATGATACTCAAAACTGGACCCTGTGATGGTCTCCTTACACTTTACCAGAAAGGGAGACTACAGTCACAGCAGAAGGTAACCAGCATCAAGCTGACTCAGACTTTATTACTGAAATAAAAAATTCCAGGGCACAGACGCACTGCTACCCCACGATTGTCCATACCATTAAATATGAGCACAATATCAGGCACATTGTTGTTCATGCCTGCTAGCCCATTCCCCAGCAAGTCCTTGGCCTGGCTCATGGGTGAACATGGGCCAAGGATCATTCACCATAGGCAGTTTGGATGCAGCCACTGGGGTCTGGAGGACAGGAGAGTTCAGTGCTATGGGTGTGAACCATGCCCTTTCAGCTGGCCAGAGGAGAGCCATGGTGCACTTTATTTCCTAGTACAGATGTAGCCACTGATGTCTTTGGCATGGGAGCCAGTGAACCCTGCAGGTCTTTGCTTAGAAACAGGAGAATCACATATATTTAAAATAAGTGTAATTGTATTCCAGTTAAGCAGCAAGCCATGGTGATCCTCAGTTTGTTTGATGTTGTGGTTTCATTCAGTCAATTGCCTAAAACTTCAACTATTTTTCTGAAGCACATCCAGGCTTCTTTGCTCTGGAAATCTCAGAGGATCAATCTCCCTGAGGAGATTTTCAGTACACCCTCATTCAGGCCAGGCAGGCATGTCTTTCATGCTGTGTTTTGATATTTCCACATCTTCTTCTGGCTGAACACAAGAGGTAGGAAAGCTGCTCAGAACTTAATTTAAAAGGTAAACTGAGCTCTTTTGAATTTCAAAAAGTCTCAGGATGGATCTTCTTTTATCAGAACCAGCTTATCCATCCCTAATTCAGAGAGAAGGGTAGGGGTCCAGATCAAAACTTTTTGATCTGGCTTCAGATGTTCTCAAAGTTCAGGGGTATTTGGATCTCAGGTTTTGCTGTGGGCCCATCTGTGACCCCCAATGCCCTTGTCTCACCTCTTACCTACCTACTCTCCTACACGTACTTTTCTTCTTTCCAGCTTCCCTCCCTCTCTATTGCTCTTCCAAGATTAAAGCTTTTTTATTATTATAATAAACATAATTCCTATAAGAGATAAGAAGCTCCCCAGCATATCTTTATTAAACCTAGTTAAGATAACATTTTGAAAGCAGACAGGGAAAGAGATTTGTAAAGAGCAAGAGAAGACAGTTGTAGATCAGCACAGCAGGGCCAGAATTTCCTACACTGTCTGAATCTGTTTACAAAGAAGCCTGAGTTAAAAATTGCCCTTCATGTGAAGTCCCATACTAGTGTACATGTGGCCACTTTGCCGAGTCTGAACCTAGATTATATTTCCTAGTATGGCCAATATTATAATCTCGCTGTACCTAGGAATGGCTGCCATTGTATTTTGTCTTGTGTACAGATCCTCGAACACACAAATATATTTGTGGCATTAAGGCCCTGTTATTGAAGCATGAGTATAGCTTGTGGATTCAATAAGGGAAGAAAGGTTTTGCTTCAGGATGGGAAACATGGATACCTATTAGTAAGCCAGAATATGTGCCAGTGTTTGCTGAGATTTTTGGCTAGTACCAATATTAAATACAGACAGAAAATGCAAACTATATAGTGCTATCCCAACACTCTGAGGTTAGAAAAACAGACTATGGGCAAAAGGAATACCATATACACAAAGCTAATAATTTATTGTTGATCTAATTACAGACTTAAGTCTTATCAAGGAGTTATTGTTAGTGCAGTTACAGTGATACTGCACAGTTCAGATTGCATATCACAGTTACAATTGTATAAACACAAACTTTATCGTACTTATCCCCTTCTCTGGTCTTATGTTTACCCTCCCACTGCCCCTTAGTCTCCTAAGGCTGATGGTGTCCATTCATGCAGGGCACAGGGAGGTTTACCATGAGTCTTAAGTATCCCAGGCTCTTTCTTAGGAGTAGTATGATGTTGGTGTTGAAGGATTCTTCCTGCTCCTCCGGGATTTGCTAGGGGGCATTTTTATGTTTGCTGACATGCTATGAACTTTGCTCTTTTCTCATCAGTCTGCAAGACCATGTTGTATCTTCATGTACTCTCTATATGGTGCATTTTACATATATTGGATACTCCTTGGTTCTCATGGCTGCCCCTGGGCCTGGTTTACACAGTGCCCAAGGTTGCATTTGTTTGCTGACCAGCAACTGACACCAATTTTGAGCCCTCAGGACTCCTGTATCTGCCTTTGTCTGTGTTTCCAAGGTTTCTTCCCTCATCCGGTGCTTTTTTCCCTCTCTGCTGCATTTTAGTCTAGGCTCTATTTCTTGTTTTCACTATCAATTACTGAGAAAACTTTATCTAATAACAGGTGTTACACCTCAGAGTTGTTCCAAGCTAAACAAAAGATAAAACCAAGCAGGTAACATCCTCCTGGTCGATACGTAACTGCTGTTACAAGCTGAAGCAAATCTCTAGGTGGACCATGACAAGTTCCAGATAAGCCCTAAGAGGCCCATACTGGCAGCTTAATGAAAAGCCATGCCCTTTACAAGCAATGGAAACACCATATTTACTGAGAAAAAAGCTACAGATATTTTTTCTCTCTGCCTGGACTCTAGCACTTTTTTCTGATACAGGCTTCCCATGAGACACTGGACAGGTTTCTTTGTCCTCCTGAAACTGTAAACAGAAATAAAATATACTGTCCCCTTAATATAGCAGAATCAGAGTGATAGATGTGAATCAATCATTATTATTTGTTCAAAGGAGAATCTCTGGTTTGGTAAAACCAAACAAGTCAAATCTGAAGAATGACTTTTTTTTCTGGGAAAGATCCTAGGAGACTTAGTAAAAGCTGATCTGAAACCCTTTTGACAATCAAGTGACGGAAATATTTGTTCTCCACCCAGATATGCGTCCTGAGAAGTACCAGCATGGTGAAATATCTTGAAGTGATTCATCCTATTCTATGTTCAATTTTTCTTAAAACTGGGAACATAATCATCTACTCAAAATGGGAGGATCCCCTTTTAGATACATAAACAGATAAAAAAATCATTTCATTATTAAAGTACTGAGAAAATTAAATCATTCTCAGAGGTTAGATGAACACTGATAAAGCCTACTTATTCTGGACTAATCTTGTAGGGCAAAACACTCTCTAACGTGCACCAGAAACAAAGATTATGGACAGCATAACATATTGAAATCTAAATTAATCCTGCTTATTGGCTGATAATATGCCCTGATCCTGGGGGAATATGCCTAATTTATTAGTTTTTACGTGATTTGGATTCCTTTAGGATGAGCAACTCCCCAATTTATTTTCATTGGCTAACTGTGTTGGGAAAGAAGTCATTAAAGATGAATGGGGATTATTTTGTTTTGAAAAATTATTACAAAAAATTCACATTCAGCCAGTGCTGTTTAGATTTTATGCTTTCTCATACTGCCAGGAAGAGAGAATATTTGGAGCACAGACTAAAATAAAAAAAATGAAAATAAGATGCATTGTATTGTTTCCTAGCAGACAGCTACTATCCTCTGAGTTTCCCTCCATTTCTGAAGCCACTCTCCCCACAACACATGCAGTACAAACTGGAAGAGTGGTGCTGGCACAAAGAGGGGGGATCTGTTCCCAACTGCTGTCATATTCACAAAATAGAAAAGTAAGGAAAAATAGAAAATACTTTACTGTAAAGTCTTGAAGGGCAACTTAGCCAGGGGGTGTTACTTGATATAACCCTTGAGGCTGACCTAGTTTTCAGAAAGGGCTCTTGGACCTGACTGTAGATTGGCACCCTACCATGTTTAACATTGTGCTCATACCGCAGTCCAAGAAAGATACTTTGTTACACACACACAAAAAAAAAGAATAATAAATAAATTACAAAAATGCAGTTCCTGACATAGACAATCTTTCTGCAAAGGTGTTGCTCCTCTCTGAACTCACTTTTTCTCCTATTTCCTTTTTGCAATTCCCTTCCACAGAATCTGGAAGCCCCCTACACAGTCCACCTCTCACAGGGTACCATCTCCCTACTTAATTGATATGCTCATCACATTTGTGTTGAATTAGATTCTACAAGGTCTTTAAAGGGATGAGTGTGCAAAACACAAATAGCTTGTGCTGTGCATAAAAGAGCATCTGCATCGTAGTTTGCAGGTCATTCATGTTTCTTCTCCAATATGATTCATCGATCAAGGTGGACTATCAGACCTGTATGAGGGATTCAAGTGTTCAGTAGCCTCTAGTTCTCTACCAAGTCTAATTTTTATTTATCTAATAGAATTATGCTCTTCTACCTTTGTTACAAATCATCACTGTTAAACAAAGTGAGGCAGCACTAGAAAACTGGTTTGTATCTTTGTTTGGTCTTTGACAAAACCTTTATGGAAATCCTATGAAATTTAATTGTCTTTTATATCACCTGCCTAGAGACTTCCCTAGGAAGGGACAAAGGTTTCTCACTGGACTTGCTTGTTGTTCCCTACTACTGTTTGCAAAAGCTGTTATTAACTATTCAAGTCAGCATGAACCTAGGAATAGTAAGGGAAAAGCTTTGACTGAATTTGGCCTGATGGATGACACATTTCCCACTCCAAAACAAAACCCATTGCCTTTGCAGAGTCTTTGCACAATGCACAAGGTGTTCCTCCATAGGGTGGATTATCCTTGGAATGAATGAACACTTTGTCTGCAGCAAAAGGGAGAAAACAGACCTGCTTCATCATACAGCCTCTTCTCTTACTCTTGTTTCCAAGTGGAACAGGCTAAGGAGTCCAAGCTAACCTACATGTGACAGGTGAACCTTCAGGTAAAAACAAAGTCTGGTTAATTTGTTGTTTTGCAGTCATTGGAGTTTCAGGTCTTGAGAGATGTGATCACCGTCCAGGTTATAACACTAGCTCCAGAGTTCGTGGCTGTCCTAGCAGACAGGGCTGTACCAGGGATTAACTGGTTCCCTGACAAATGATGGCCAGCTCAGGGCACAGCTGTGGGAGCCCTGCATGAAGAAGCAGTGACTTGCATCCTGAAGATTAACAGCTCACTTTGGTCTTTCATTCCAGGCTGGGGTTTACTTCTGCAAATTTTTGGGGTGGAAGACCAGAGGTTTGAAAGTGTTCAGGTACATACCACCTGAACCCTAGAAGAGCATTGATGAGATGGAAGGATACTCTACACATCTTTTCTCTGCAACGAGCTCTATAATGCCTATTAGTTAAATGAGAAATACTTAAACTACAGCACTTGCAAGTGGAATATGATGAAAGGTGAATGCAGTGGCAAAGGACTCTGAATGCATCCTGTGCCTTACTGACAGATCCATGGCCTATTGTTTGGGTTGGAAGGGGCCTTTAAAAGTCATCTAGTCCAACCACCCTTCAACAAGCAGGGACATCTCCAACTAAACCAGGTTGCTCATAGCTGTGTCCAACCTGACCTTGAATGTTTCCAGGGATGGGACATCTGCCACCTCTCTGGGCATATCTACCACCTCTCTGCACCTCTCTTTGACTGTAGTCAAAGATGAATATACTATGGAAGGAGTAGAAAAATGGGCCAAGCATACAGGGATCCTTCTCTAAGTGTGTCCTTCCACCTTCCAGCAATGTGCAGTTCAAGGAATTTCTCAGCCAGAGTACATATCCACATGTTCCTGGTGATTAATTTTTTTCTTTCCATTAATTTGACTCCTTGCTTTCCCAAACACATCAATGTCCTTGTACTCTGCAGTAATGAGTTACATGGGTTAATTATAGATTGGGTACAATGACCAAGGCATGAAAATTTCTGGAATCAAAGGCCAAGGCTGCAACAAAGGTAAAGAAAGATGTATTTTTTGCTTGACAATGTGTCATAGTATGCATTAATGTAATTGATTACACTTTATTTACACAGGCCTTTATTGCCTAATATGAAAGATAACAAAAAATACTGTTATAAAGACAATAAAAATTGCAAATGTCTCAAAAAGACTTGTGCTTTCTCATTCTATTTGGCAAGTTGCATAAAGCTAATTTTCTTACTTCCAAAAAATGCAATTTCATTTGAAGCATGAAAGTTCAGGAGGTTTTGATACTGAATAGCCAGCTTCTGTTTACATTAAACTTCTGGTAAGACAGGGAAATACAAACTGGTTTTGCAATTGTTCATCAATTAGATTTTGATTTTGTAAAATCCAAACTGGCTGTTTCAAATTCTGCTTTTTTATTTGCTGCGCAGATCACTTTTGCCTTTGACCTATTTAAAATAAAAGTTTCCCATATAAGCTTTCAAACATAAAAGCTACCATTAACTACCTCCAAACTTGCACAAAATCTAGCCACATTGTACTAAAGACACATTGCTAATATGTTTAGGAATCATAAAGTGATTATAATAAAAGCTGTTGAGGTTTGGGGTCAAGGCTCCCCAATGTTCTTGTTTTGACAAATGATCTTTGCAACACTTACATATCATAAACTACGTTTAAAGTTAAATGCTGCAATTAAATCAACAACTTGAATTTGCCCTCTGGGGTCATAAAAAACCCGAAAAGAGATATGTTTTTTCCTTTGTCCACAGCAAGAGGGTTAGAAAGAGAGAGGGAAAAACAATAGACTGTTGAAAGGCCTTTCCGATAAAAGCCCTAGCTTCAGTTTTATACTAAGTTTTATTCTGATTTGCAGTTTTGTGGTCTTTCTTACCAATTATTAGAAGCATTGCCAACAAAACAGAGGTTGCACAAGAACTTTTCCCACACTCATTTCTACCATTCTAGTTCAGTGAACCTCATTCTTAATTTCCTAGCTCAGTTGTGTCATGGAGCTGTGTTTTTACCACCCTTAAGGCAATTTCAAGATTTTCCCAGAGATTAAAGGACTTAGAAGCTTATTATTTACTGGGGACCTACACTACAGAGTGCAGCAGAAAGGAGGATAACCCTAGCAGGAGGAATACATTCTGCTTCTAGAACAGCCTGACTGGTCCACCTACTGTCCTCACTGATTATTATAGTGCAAAAATACTTTTATTAAATATAATGATATTAAATGGACCTGATGCGATTTAACACATTTATGAGAGTCTTTCATGTCTCGCTGTAGGAGGTTGATATTTAAACCCTAGTCCTCACTGAACCTGAAAGCATTAATAATCCCCTTCTCTTTGGCCCATATGCAGGCTCATTACAGTTGCTCTTTATAGTTATCTATTTTCTCTTAGGCCCTTATGCAGAAAAGAATCCCTATAGAGGAAAAAGCTTAAGCACTTGATTAACTTTAAATACATCGAAGTCAGTGCTCAAAGTTAAGCAGGTGCTTAACGCTTTCCAGAGTCAGGGCCTCACAGCCTAGGGTTTCTGTCTCTGTACTGGTTCAAAAAGTAACGATCTAGGATTGGATTCTGCTCTCAACTTCCTTGATACAAATCAGGAAGACTCCATTTAAAGACCTTTGTTCATCTTTGCCTTGTATCTTATATAGCCATCTAGAAAAAATGGGTGTCAAACATTGCCAGTGGAGAACAACAGTTTAAAAAAACTTTGCGTTCACTTTTATCACAGTCATAGAAGACACATGGTGCAAGGAAACTGCAACTCTGAGCTGGTGGTGGAGAACCAGGATAAAATTAAAGAGCAGGATTCAGGCTGAAGTGACCCCTCTTGGCCTGACTGCATGAATTGCCTCCAGACCATTGTAATGACATGGGTAGAAGGGGGCTGAGCAGGGGACAGGATGTGTAGGCAGTGATGAATGCCACAACCAGGACATGGATGTAGTGTGTCCTCCATGGATATTTCGATAGACCTCACTGCCCATCAATGTGCATACGTAAGGAGACATGTGAAGATCACCTTCCCTAGCCTCCTCTCCTCTGATTACTGTGCCCCTCTCCCTCAAGCACGAGGAGGGCCTTTATGCTTCAAGGGCACAGTACCTAAAATCCTGCTTAAGTACTGTTCCTTTCCCCAAGTATATAAGTATAAAACCCAGGCAGAACTCATCTCAACAGCTTCTTAAATCTGCTTTCATGAGGGACAAGAAATTTCCTTGTATATTCTAACTTCCCTGCATTTTCCCAGTTTCTGAAAAAAAGAAAAAAATACAGCAATTCAAGTTGCCTTGCTTTTTGCTCAAGGAATTATGGTGGCAGCCTGGTCTTTATGACACTCTGGGGCACAAGGTCAGTTTCCTCAGATGCTAAACTTAATCTGCAATTCCAGTAACAGACATTCTATCAATTATCCACAGCCACTGATAAACTGCAGAGTCCTCTGGTGCTGTAGACCAAGCCTACATCCATAAAATTATATCTAACCTTGCTAGACAAGGCCTGAAGTCCTAGGCCACGATCATGTACCTGTTGATGGTGATGTTCGCTCGGTCCATGATTTTGGATATGTACTCCAGAGTTTCAGGTGCCGTTCTGCCTTCAACCTTCACAGCTGATTTTTAGCATAAGCTTGAAATCCTTTTCACATCATATTTCATGCATTTAAAGGTAGCTGCTTAGCAGCAAGGGGAAATTCACAGTCTCAGCTCTTAATCTTCAGGAATGTCTCTGGGTTTTGAATCAGGACAAACCAACTGAATATACACCAAGCACACATTAACCTGCAGTATGGATGGACTGAACTCATGGGGCCAGCTCCTTAGCCACCATCAAACAACATTATTTCACACCATCAGCCAAGGGCCCCAGTTAGATGCTGACATCACCTACCACTAATAAAACAAGATTTATGAGCATCAATTTGTAGGCTAGGTAAAAGGGCAAGGACAGCAAACTAGAGTGAGTTTTGAGGGGTTATGCTATGACTCTGATTATTCCCAGGACCAACCAGGTACAGCATAGGTATTACCTATAGAGTCACAGGTTCAATATAGATGTAGTCCTCAGGAGCAGAGAATATGGCATACAAAATGCAGAGCTAGCATTATCCCTGCCTCTGCACAGCACATGCATCTCTCACAGCTAGAAATAGTTAACAGACACAGAATGAGCACATGCAGAGCTGGTAGATAGGCCCGATTGAATGAATCAGTTTATATATTTTAATCCTTCTTAAACAGGTTTATCCTCCAAAGAGTTTCTCATTTCTTCTTCTTTTCCATGATTTAGCAGCCAGCAATCTTACAGCCCTACTGTGCTTAGAAGGGGGCTCCAATTTTTTTATTTCTAACAAGGTTTCCAGCAGATTTTGAATGTCATACAAGTATTCCATTTGCACATTAACTTCTTTCAGACTGAACACATCCAGAGCTAAATTATTATTCTTGAGAGCCATAAAAGCAAAAGAGCCATTGCTCCCTGTTCTGTAGAAGGCAGCATCATTCCTGGGCAAGGTTTAACAGGCGTTTTTCTTCTGAACAGCTACACTTGAGAACTTTTATTCTCTTATTCCCAGCCAAGGAGACTTCCAGACACTTGCCATTGGGTGGGAGACCTATAGCCACATGTACAGGAATAATCCCAAAGTTTAAGTGTGCATGGTTTAGGCAGCTAAACTGAAAGCAGCTGAGCTTGGACTCTCAAATCTATAGATTTGGCTACTTTGAAAACCTAGGACTCTACAAGAACAAAGCTGAGCTGCCAATGGCTGTGAAATTCAAAAAGTCTGCCAGGTAACAAGGCTTGCTGTCGAGCATTTTGAGACAAAGAACTGAAAAAGAACAGTATCATAGCTGTCAGAAATATCAGGACTAGATTCATTAATAATTCTCAATAACTCTTGGAAAACACAAGACTGCTGCAATCTTGAGAAATAAATGGAATACTTAGCCCTTGACCACGCTTCATGTGAAACCACTTTTAATATGAAATTCTGTATCTGGTAACATTTTGTATGCAAGCTGATTCAGTTTTCTGCATAGACATACAGCATGCTACTGAAGAAGCAGCAAATGCCAACAAAGATTATTTCAATCTGCAGCTGGAAGCAAGGGTATAGTCTGTCCCACTGCATGATGAGCTCATCATACTGAGGGAAATGAATACCATACAACACTGCCTTGTAAAAGCTTTTGATGGCACTTTCATCCAAGAACAACAAACAAAAATTTGGCATGATTTCTTTATACATAACATCATCGTCAGTCATTTAGCTCAAACGTCAAGATAACCATTAGATAACTGCATATCCAGTGACATACATACATGGAAAGATACAGGCCATGTGCTGATTGGAAATCATATAGTAAAATCTGATACTTATTTATACTGACCTTTGCCATTTTCTTGCAAAAACAGCGCTTATCCTTCCAACACAGAGATATGTCTGGTGTGATATTTGTCCATGAGAATTCAGTATATTTCATGAAATAATCTTGCAATAATATTAAACAAGTTTGATGTACTTGGCAATATGTTGGATGATATAAATCAACTGAGACAATCATCAGCACAAGTTCTGAGACACCACAGGGATCATCCTGGTACCAAAATATTACAGCTGACATCCTTAGCCATCTGATGAGACACACCAAATCCTGTAATACAAGAGATCCTATAGTGATACTTATTGCAAACCTCCAACAAAGCCTTTTTGGGAAACCAAAAAACCAAACCTACCAAAACACAAGACCAAAATAAAAGCACTCTACTTTGAAAACTGAAGAAAAATAAGGAGAGAAAAAACCCAAACCAACCAGAAGAAAGAGTAAGAATTTGATACCAAAGTTATCCAAGTATTAAAACAAAACCTTGACAATCACTGTAGTAAATCTTATGGTAAAATAATCTCAGCTGGAAAAAAGGAATTCTGAGAGGATGAAAAGTAGTGAGTAAGAACACTTCTACTTCCCTTGCCTCAAAATTATGCTCAGATCTGGGTTTGTTAACAGTAGCTGTAATAGCTAATCCCATGGCACATCCCATAGAGGTGACAGGAATAATAAATTTCTCTGGTGACACAGGGGTGAAGAACTTGTTAGATTAGGTTAGGCGCTGCCCTCTTTCCATGGACTGTATGATAATCAAGGAGTCTCCAGGCATTGATCCAGTCCCATTAATTTAGAATTTTATTTTTATAGGAAATGAAAAATATTTAATACCTCTGTCTGCTCCATTCACACCTAATGATATAGAGCTTCAGTAGATTTCATTGGTCTGAAGAGGAAAAAAACTCTACTTCATTAAGGTCTGCCTTCCATCTACTAGTTACAGGACTTACACAGATGTCAGATAAACTGGTCTTAGCCTCACTGAGTCCACATTTCGTTCCATAAAATTTCTCCATTTGCCAGGCTATGGGAATAGGGATACTCCATACTGCATCCTGAAGCAGAGTCACTGGCAGACAGGATTGCAATAGTTGCAAGACCAGAAGCAGAGGTGCTACCATGTACCTTGACTGATGCTGCTGAGACTTCAGCACAGTGATGAAGTTAATCACTTATCATGGAATAGCTTTTATTTTTGTAACCAAAGACTATTACAAAACAGAATAGAAATATTCTGTATGGAGTACCTCTATATACACTATATGGGTTATAGTAGTTCTCTCTCTTCAGACTTGTAGTGGTTTGACCCTGGCTGAATGGTGGGTGCTCACCGAAGCTGCTCTATCACTCCTCCTCCTCCTCAACTAGGCAGGGAGAGAAAAATATAACAAAAGGATCATGAGTCAGGTAAGGAGAGGGAGATCACTCAGAAGTTACCATCACAGGCAAAACAGACTTGACTTGGGGAAAAGTAGTTTTAATTTATTACCACTCAAATCAGAAAAACACCTTCCCCCCACCCCTCCCTTCTTCCCGGGTTTAACTTAATTCCCTCTTCACTGACCTTGGTGTCTGCAGAGTTGTTGCTTTCACATAGTCTCACTCCTGTCTTCCACTGGTGCAGATTCCCCCCCCTTCCCCCCTCCCCCTTTCTTGATATGCTATCACAGAGCTGACTATCTCAGCCTTGGCCAGTGGCAGGTCCATCTCAGAGCCAGCTGCATCTTCTCACAGAAGCCACCCCTGTAGGCCCCTGCTACCAAAACCTTGCGATACAAACTCACTACAAGACTACAGCAGAAACAAATCTGTATTCAATGAATTTCCTGTTCTTTCCTGGAAAATCCATGAATGAATCTTTGAAATTTTCTCACCATGATCACTCTGTCCTTGACATGGTGGATGGTGTCACCCTTCTCATTAAAACACAAAAAATCTCAGACAAGGGACTGTGAAGCTTTAAGCATGAGAGAACTACCTTGTACCAAGATTCAGGGATGTTGCAACAGGAAATGGAAGTCAATGATGTTCTTTTGTTTTGATGAAATATGAAAACTTCACTGAGAAAGAGGATAATTTTTAATTTAATTCAATTTAATAAAAATAAATTTTCCACTCCTATATCAGGTATTTCAGTTTACATTCTGTATGTGTTGTAAAAGCAACATAAAAGAGTGAAATCACTTCATTTTCACCTATTCCAGGAACATCTGAATAACACGAGAACCATTGCCCATTACAAAACATCGACTATCAAGGGTGCAGAAGGAACTTACCCAAACTCTTGAACTGTCAAAATTTTGGAGTCCAGTACTTCAGGTTCTTCCAGACGTAAGTCTGAAAGTTGCATCCCATACTAGAAACATAATTTATCCATTTCCTGCCCACTCTTGCCGTGAAAAAACAGAAGCTGTATCTATAACACTTCTACGTATTGAAAAGGTGACTCACTTTTTTTTTGCTTTTAGCAGCCATGTTTTTGGGGAACAATGGAATTGTATATTTGCTAATGGTAAGGAATGCAACAGGGTATTTTTAATTAGGTCTCAAGCTGCTTTAGCGTTAGAAATTTTGGAATAAATCTTTGCAACCTGGATATTGTATCCATATAAGCTTTTGGGTTTACTCTTATTACTATTTTTTCAGAGGTGAAGTAGTCCAAAAATGTCATGAAGGCACACTTGAAAAGTCACAAATTAATATTACTATTTGACATTTGCCTAAAAGTGTGACCCAGTAACAGCAGATCTGGAAGTGTGTTAGCATAATGCTGGTTTCCACCCCAACTGAAAAGTCTGGGTCAGAAACCAGGCAAGGTCAGAGAGGTTAGAGGAAGCATTGCCTGCTGCAGCCACAAAGCATTCAGCTACTAAGGCTGAAGAGCAGCTCCCTATCCAGATTTATAACCTCCCCTACTGTTTCAACAGCTCAACACTGGCTTATGCTCCAAAGGGAAATGGTCTCCTGTCTCTGGCTGAAGGGGAAAAAAAGTGATGTAATGGAAAAAAGGCAGCAAGAAAGAACCTGTCACAGAGTGCAAGAAAATGTTTTCACAAAGTGAATGGTTTGAACACAAAGGTTAGCCATACATGCTGATACAGCGTACTCACAGTTGGGTGAATTAGCGAGATGTCGACAGTGGTTTAGCTCTGTAGAAAAGGGGAAATTCTAGTGGAAGTAGCATGCTCCACATCCATCATTTGAAACCTTGGTTAGAAAGTTCCTTTAAGAGACACAGTACTTTTGTAATCCTGATAACATCTGGCATTGTATATGACTACTGATACAGATTTTATTTTTGTATTATTTTTTTTTTTTACTTTTTTAGCCCTCTGTGACATAGCAAACTCACTATAGCCACTGGCAAGCAAAACAAATGCACAGGCCTATAGTCACTAGGTGGAGAAAACTCCAGGAAAACAGGATTCCAGTTCTCCCTGAAGCATTGGTGACCATGGGACATCCTCTCCTCCAATGTCTGACTGCGATTTTTGGCATACTGTCAGTTTCAAAAGAAGAGATAACAGCTTCAGTCCCCTTCACTTTTACTGAAGATCCAGCTGGAGTCATCCATCACTCAAATGAACTAACAGCACCAAACTGCTAGGAGATCTGTGCTACGGGACTGAAGAAATAGCTCTGGCATGGCCATAATTTTGTTTCCTAGCACCTGATATATTGTGGAAATTCTGCCCCAGAAAGGCAAAAGCCATTGGCATGTGTAAGAATTAAGTTCCGAGTTGTAGTTTCCAATCCTATTCCAGGAAAACTGGAGCAATAACTTGTGTTCCCACTGTATTTCCTTTCTTTCCTCTGTAGTACTCAAGTACTGCATAAGAGGAATCATTTATATGTAGCACAGGATCTCTTCTAATCCTTGTGTATTAGTAAAGTTAACACAGCTCACTCCATACTGCTGTCTGCACAGCTGGATGTGTCAAATAGAATAAGCTCATCCTTTATAAAATGAGCTTAAATACACAGCCTACTAGTGTCTTTCTTATTTACACCAACCACTGTTTCACATTGTTCCCATAAGAAAGGCTAGTTTTAGCAAAGTCATGTTCTTGGTGCAACCCTAATGGATGCAGAAGTGTTGATAAATAGCTTCAGCACACTATTCAGATCCAAGTATTCATCTTCAAGCCACAGAATATGTCTAATTATAAGTAAAAAGTCATTGAGATTTGTATTATGAGACCTACAGGTAATGACTCACTGGTGGTACCTTACGCAATCCTGGTCAAAATGAGTGCCAGTTGCCATGACAAAAGAAATCAGTTTACAGGGGTAATCATAAATGTGTGGAATTAGGAACATGGGCTTTGCTTATACAAAAGAGAAAGTTACCTCCAGAGAGTTCCTAAAGGTTTTCCCTTTGCAACAAAAATAAAAATCGAGGTAAGTCACATTCACTGTCATGAAGTTGCCCATCCAGTCATTCTCCCTAGCCCAGAGTGAGAAGGAATGGATGCTGAGGAACATTGCTGTGCTTTACAGAGTACCACGCAGATACCAAGGGAGGGACTTCAGTCACAGCTTAAGATAAAAAACCCCATCAGTTGTCTGCAGGTAGCTGCCTACATGTCAGCTAGAGTCCAGGCTCTCACTGCGCTTGGTGGAGACCTGGTCAGGACAGTCAACAGCATCTCAAGAGTGGCTCAGCTGGCAAGCCACTGCAGCAGGAATCGGTACTAAAGCACAGGAGCATGGTACTGGCTGGGATGCTCAGGGTTAGCCAGAACCCCTGTGTGAGGGCAGCAGATATTACATATCACATCATGCTGCCGCATCAGCAGCTGAGGCCCAGCCATCTTTATTTTGGGACACCTGCTAACACCACCAAACACCTGTGTCTAAGGAATTGGATTCCTCACACTTTAGGTGCTGCCTATTTTAGGATGAACTGAATCATTCTTCAGGCTGCACTGACTGTCTTGACTTGATCTCCATCAACTCTCGCAAGAGTTTAGATACGCAGTGCATGTGTCAATCCCATCTACAGGCATTAAATGCCGATGTCATAGTCAGCAAGCTGAAGCTTGTCTTAAGGCACTCTATGCTGCAGGCATGCCATAACTGTGTATTTTTAACTTTCCATTATTCATGGCTAGATTGTCCCATTTGTGAATAATTTGCTCTGCAGGAGAAGACATACTCAAGCAGCCTCTGTGTTTGTAGAAAGCTGTGGTTCATCAGTGTATTACTTTGATTTCAGCCCCATAAGGGATGGGACTGTACTGCTTTAGAGCCTGAACTGCATGTCTGTTCACTGCTGTACCCAAGGAAATATAGCCCTACAGAACCCAAGAAGATGAGGAACATAGTTCATACAGCAAAGGTGAGTCTCATCTCACTTAAGCTGGTTACTGGGGAGAAGCAGGATCCTACATGTACCACCATGGTCAGCTATTAGCTGCACTGAGTCAGCTCTCCATCATCATTTAGTCATAATGTAATGATGCACCACTTTGCCATGATGCAAGCCTTTGCATATTGCATTTGCAAAGGAATATATGCATTTGCAAATGCATAATGCCCTAAGAATTTTCTTCAAAATCAGAATTCTCTTCCTAGCTCAAGCAAAAATCCTGTTTTCTCTGTTCCCCTCCCCTGGCTTGACCCTTAACGCCACAGCTTCCTCTGCTTTCTTCTGTAATTTCATCACATATTGTCCTCTCAACCCTTCTACTACTATATGCTTCTCTTCCTGGTTTTGATGACACTTTTACTCTAGCCTTTTAGGTCTGAGGTTCCCCAAATGGCCACACAAACTTCCGAAAGGACTGTGTCTACACTGCAGGACATTGTGCTACATGGCATTAGGTAACGCTAGGTTAACATTGACTGCTAACTTTGCCTTGATAGCATTTTTTTCACTCAAGTTGTTTTGACATAGATTTTTACCTCAGTGATTGTTCACGACTATTTCACAATTAATTTAATGCAGGAAATGTTTTTTAATTAGCTAAATCCTAAATCTTTCCATTTAGAAGTAAATCTTAAAAAAAATTATCTTGGACACAGAAGTTGCCTAAGACAAAGGAAAAATACGAGTTAGATCACAGAATCATAGAAAAATTTAGGTTGGAAAAGACCTTTAAGATTTGAGTCCAATCATTAACCTAACACTGCCAAATTCACCACTAAAACATCTCCCCAAGCACTGCATCTACACACCTTGCAAATACCTCCAAGGATGGTGACTCAAACACTTCCCTGAGCAGCCTGTTCCAATGCTTGACCACCCTTTCTGTGAAGAAATTTTTCCTAGTATCTAATCTAAACCTTCCTTGGTGCAACTTGAGGCCACTTCCTCTTGTCCTGTTGCTTGTTACATAGGAGAAGAGACTGACACCCACATTGCTACAATCTCTTTCAGGTAGCTGTAGAGAGCAATAAGCCTCCCCTGAGCCCCTTTTTTTTTCCAGACTAAACCACCCCAGTTCCCTTAATTGTTCCTCATAAGACTTGTTCTCCAAACCCTTCAGATCTGTGCTCCAGAGCTTCGTTGCCCTTCTCTGGATGTGCTCCAGCACCTCAAGGTCTTTCTTGGTGTGAGGGGCCCAAAGCTGAACACAGTGTTCGAGGTGCGGCCTCACCAGTGCCCAGTACAGGGGGACAGTCACTTCCCCGGCCCTGCTGGCCTCACTGTTTCTGACACCAGCCAGGATGCTGCTGGCCCCCTTGGCCACCTGGGCACACTGCTGGCCCGTGTGCAGCCGGCACATGTCAACCAGCCCCCCCAGGTCCTTTCCCACCAGGCACTTCCCAGCTGCTCTTCCCCAGCCTGTAGCGCTGTGTGGGGTTGTTGTGACCCAAGTGCAGGACCCGGCACTGAGCCTTGTTGAAGCTCCCACAATTGGCCTTGGCCCATTGGCCAGGCCTGCCCAGACCCCCCTGCAGAGCCTCCTGCCCTCCAGCAGATCAGCACTGCCCCCCAGCTTGGTGTCCTCTGCAGACTTACTGAGGGTGCACTTGATCCCCTCATCCAGATTGTCAATAAAGATATTAAACAAAAATGGCCCCAATACTGAGCCCTGGGGGACACCACTTGTGACCAGACACCAACTGGATGTAACTCCATCCACCACCACTCCTTGGGCTCAGCCATCCAGCCAGCTTTTTACCCAGCATGAAGTATGCCCGTCCAAGCCATGAGCAGCCAGTTTCTCCAGCAGAATGCTGTGGGAAACGGTGTCAAAGGCTTTACTAAAGTCTAGGTAGACAACATCCACAGCCTTCCCCTCATCCACTGGGGAGGTCACCTTGTCACAGAAGATCAGGTTCATCAAGCAGGACCTGCCTTTCATAAACCCATGCTGCCTGGACCTGATCACCTGGTTGTCCTGTACATGACACATGATGGCACTCAGGATCATCTGCTCCATAACCTTCTCCGGCACCAAGGTCAGGCTGACAGGCCTGTAGTTCCCAGATTCTCCTTCCAGCCCTTCTTGTAAGTGGGAGTCACATTTGCTGACTTCCAGTCAACTGGGACCTCCCCAGTTAGCCAGAACTGCAGACAGATGATTGAACATGGCTTGGTGAACACTTCTGCCAGCTCCCTTGGTACCCTTGGTTGGATCCCATTTGGCCCCATAGACCTGCGCGTGCCTGTGTGGTGTAGCAGGTTGCTGACCATTCCCCCTTGGATCATGGGGGCTTCATTCTGCTCCCCATCCCCGTCTTTCAGCTCAGGGGGCTGGGTACCCCAAGAATAACTGGTCTTACTATTAAAGACTGAGGGAAAGAAGGTATTAAGTACCTCAGCATTTTCCTCATCCTTTGTCACTATATTTCCCACAACATCCAGTAAAGGACAGGGATTCTCCTTAGATCTCCTTTTGTATTTATAGAAACATTTTTACTGTCTTTTACAGAAGTAGTGAGATTAAGTTTAGTTGGGGTTTGGCCCTTCTAATTTTCTCCCTGCATAATCTCATGACATCCTTTCAGTCCTCCTGAGTTGCACGACCCTTCTTCCAAAAGTCACAAACTCTCGTTTTTCTAGCCAAAGCTCTGTTCAGCCAGGCCAGTCTTCTTCCCCACTGGCTCACCTTTCGGCACATGGGGACAACCTGCTCCTGCACCTTTAAGATTTCCTTCTTGAGGAATGCCCAGCCTTCCTGGACCCCTTGCCCTTCAGGACTGCCTCCCAAGGGACTCTGTTGCCCCCCTCCTCACTTCTCTCAGAAGTGAAAACTATGATTTTGTTATCACTGTGCCCAAGATGGCTTCTGGCTATCTCATCACCCACAAGTCCTTCTTTGCTCACAAACAGGTCCACCAGGGCAGTCTTTGGTGGCAGAGTCTGTATCCCAGACCTGTATAAGGTTTTTGATCTACACTATTTGTATAGCCAGGATGAATACAGTAGGTAAGTATATTTTTTTTAGGGGTGTGTGTGTAAATCTCCTGGACTGACCTTTTGAAGTATTTAATGTTCAGATTTGATGCATAATCAGGGATAAACATGAACTAGTCTCATATTCTTTATCACATAATTTAAATGGAAACATATCAAAAGCCAACTAATCGCATCTGTGCCAAAAGGTAATTTTATATTCCTTGTTGAGTGAGACAGAATAATAATTTCTCTGTTCTCTCCAAAAGAAATTTGATGACAGAGCAGGAATCAATGAACAAATCAATATGTGACCATCTTCACTAATAGTTTCAGAAGAACTTCTGGCAGTCCTTACACAAACAACAGGACACTCTACCCTGCAAAAAGTTAAAAAGCAAACTTACTTGTGAATCATTGATGTGAAAAAGTCTCCGGGTGTCTCAAAGAAAACTTGAGGAAGTCCAATAGTGTATGATCAGCAGAGATGGGTAACAGAGAGGGGAGAGAAAACAGAGTTTCCAGCACAATGGAAATAAATTGTTAGCCACCTGCTGTGGCCTGAGAAGCTGGCAAGAGCTAAAAGAGAAGATCAAAAACATGCAATGAAGTGAGATGCTTCTGTGCTTGCATATATAAAGCGATGCCCACTGCAATATCACATGATAGTTTTAAGGAAAAAGAGAAAAGAATAGAGGCAAAATGTAGCAGAGATACTGCCTGTGATATACTCTATCTTGCAGAACCTCACCTAAAATGTTAAATGAATTTGTCCAGGGTTAGGAGCATTACTCACTGCAGGTGAAGTGTCTGAATGCCAAATAATGATTGCTAGTGACATTACAGCTTGGTACTTGTTTGGGCAATGGCACAAGATGTGTCATATCAATGAATTCACAGTCAGCAGTGAAGCAGGAGGGTGAGGACAAAAAAAATAATACAGCTTCAGAGATTGAAATGTGGGCAGAAAATAATAAATTAATGCTCAACTGAAACCATTTCCAAAAGAATGTACGAGGACCCTGAAAGTTCACATCACAGATAATCTCCCCAGTACAGAGAACTCGTTTTCTTAGGTGTTTATATCAAGTGGAGGAAAATGCAGTCTTAATCCTGAACTGAAGTTAACAGTGGCAGCAAAAATACCATTAATGACAGCAACCTTGATTCAGGAGGAGAGATAAAGTTGAAGACTAATAAAAATGCCAGACTGGTAGTGTCATGAGTAGCAAATCCATAAATGTGTGATCTGAATAGTGTTCATCTGAAGGAAGAAATTGGGGCAAACTTAGGCAAACATACTTAGAGAGTAATTAAATCCTACCTGTAAGATAGATAGATAAAAACGCTGTAATAAAAAAGCCTCACTCTTTTGCATTTCCTTCCCTAGAGGAAATATGTTAATCTATTATATCAATTGTAATGCTTTTACTTCACCAGTGGTTAAAAAATGCTTAAGCAGCCAGGTGAAAATTACCACCAGGTGAAAGACTGGGGAGCTGGCAGGGAGCTCCCTGTCTCCCAGGACACATTGCCAGGAGAGGCAGGATGGAGGTGGTGCAGAGGAGAGGCATCACCAGCCTCTTTTTCTTGTGATCCATTCTGAGGGGTGCAGGTCAGAGCAAGTCTTGCTTTCTGCCTTGCATGCCTCATGTCCTGCACACCAGGAATCTCAGTTAGGCAACAGAGTGTAAGTCAGGGGGCTGAGTGTCACTGCAGGTTGTTCATGGTAGACCCATCTAGTTCATGATTTTGGTGTTATTTTAAACACAGCTGGCAAGGGAGAACAGAACCCTCATTGTGCTAATTTTTTCTACCAAGATGATCCCCATTTATAAAATGTGGTTTCTATAATAACCCAGTGAATAATCTCTGGGGAAAAAAAGCACATCCCTGTCATGCATGAGAATCACCCATCAAAGCAAAACATGAAGTTTGATGAAGTCAACCTGCAAAGCATAATTATTATAACACTGTATTAGCAAGGTTTCCTCGAGGAGATAACTACAGTCAGAAAATCATTATAGCAGTCACTGGTAAAAAGAGGGAGGAAGAATGAATCACAAACAAGTCGTGCAACTTGCCTACAAGAGCACCGCAGGGAGGAGTCCTGTTACTTATTACGCTGTGTGTCAGCTCCAAGAGTCCAGAAGCACAGCAGAACAATGCCTGTGACATCTTGGGTGGCCAAAGGTTTCTTACATTATTTTCACATTCATTGTGAACTTGAAATTTTCTCAGAAAAGAAAGCAAGCCTTTGGGCCTGCCTGTAAGAGGCTTAGTTTAGTCTCCATATAAATTATATGACGCGCACTTCAATTACATATAAAATTATATATACACCTTCACCATCCCACAGAACACAGGAGAAAACATCCATTTTCAGCACTCTTCCAGATTATCACTCCAAAGAGGGGTGGGAAGAATACTTAGGCTTATACCATGGTTGTCCCCCATTCCTTTTATTTGTATTTAATTTTGTAGGGACAAGGTTCATTTTGTGCACAGTCTCAAAAAGGAAAATTCTTTTATTCCACAGTTTATTATTATAAATGCATGTGGAGTATGTCGTATGGTTTTTCAGGCTGCATGGAATGAAGTGAAAAGGAGTTTTCAATCTTTTAATGCTCCTTGCTTGTGGAAGAGGCATAAGAAAATGGTCCATGGGGATCCTATATTATTATTTGAGGGATTTTTATTTTTCAGGCCTGGTCAGGTTTTATGACTGGCACGTTTCCGAGAATGCACCTCTCAGGCACTGAGGTTTATAATGATTTCTCCTTATGCTATTTATCTCACTTTTCCAGTTGCAGTGCATTTATCCTCACACAGACAGAGGCATGGCAGGAGAGGAGAGGAGATGTCAAAGAGATTCTACCAAACAGAGGAATATGGATTTCCCGCTCCCCTCCCAGAAGGATA
The DNA here is from genome assembly GCF_023634155.1 of Falco peregrinus. Classification (NCBI taxonomy): domain Eukaryota; kingdom Metazoa; phylum Chordata; class Aves; order Falconiformes; family Falconidae; genus Falco; species Falco peregrinus. The sequence continues at coordinate 39,535,088 of NC_073725.1, read as the reverse complement.
TTTTCAAGAAGATGCAAGGTTTTGCAATGCACAAATATATTAGCAGTGCAAAGCAAACAGGAAAGGCTGTGACATTTGCTGAAGTTCTACTAAACTAGCTCGGGTTGTGTATAGAGGAGGAGAAGGATTTGGGGCCTGGCAGGTTGCCGTGAAATGCACACATTTTACAGGCTGTCCTCTGTGCTTCCCCAGTAACTTCTTTCCCATCTATTGCAACCCAGAAAAATAATTTGCTTTCAATCAAAAAGTGAAAATACAAACCAGTCAATGCTCATCTGATTTTTGCAAAATCTAGACTTGCCAGATGATTCTGTACCCCTGTTTTTCTTTAGCTACATAGCACAGCAGTTATTTTGAGCATCTCTCTGCTGGAAAACTATCTGGGTAAATAACAAATATTTATCAGCAATCCCAACTCCTTTCTTTAAATAATCACACAACAGATTTTTCAACACAACATTTGGGGAGGCGACACTGTAGTTTAGGCAAGAATGTATTCATTCTGAGACAGGATACGTGACTTAACAAAAATTATTACACAATGTGGTGGCAGCAAAAGGCAGTTAAACACAGTCCACTAAATAGATGTTGGATCTTACATGCTTTTTTCAAAGTCAGAAAAAAGCACAGATATTTTAAAAATTTAGATCCACCTTTATGAACAGGTATAATCCTAGATGGGGAATAGGGAAGATAGCATTTTCCGCAAAAAAAGATGAGAAAATATTTTCAAATGGATTTTCAAAAGTGCTAAAGGAGTTAGGTACTCAAATCTTATGGGTTGGCATAAGTAGATTCTGTAAGCTTCTTTGCAAATCACAGCTGTAATGTCCATGAAAGAAGGACTATTTTGAAGCCAAGGCACTTAACTGGGACTTGGTAGATCTGAGATTCATAACCGGCTCTTTCTGACTTTGCAAGCCACTTGCCCTCTCTATGCCTCAGTTTCCCTTTCTGCAAAGTAGTACTGAGGTGTTCCTCAGCTTACAGGAGTGCCAAGGATGCAGTCATTGTAATGTTGGACACACACACACTCATTTAATTTAGAGTCATTTTCCACAACTAGAAGTAGTGCAACTGGACATAAGACTTACTATATATGCATAGAAGAAAATTTGTGATGTCAGTTACTCAGAAGAAAAACAAATCAAGCAGGACTTACTGCTACCCTGGTAAAAATGTTTCCTCCTAAACAGGAAAAATGTAGTAATTATTATGGTGAAATAGTTTCAATCTATGAAGTAACATCTAACCTCATTAAAAAGAGGCACGAATACAGACAAAATGGGAATGTGCTTGATGTCAAGTAATATTACCACAGTGCGAGACTGGCCACAGAAGCAATGCCTGGCTGTGTGGTATCGCTGTCAGCACAGCTGAGCAAGCTCAGAACACCCTAAACATGAACTGGGACTTCAGTTCTCTTAATTTTGCAGCGATGCCAAGGTTTTTGGCTTCAAAAGCATAAAAGATGCAGATAGTGGGTGCTTTAGGTGGAAGTGGGGATGACTCAGCCCAGGAGGAGCAGCTTGTTTTCCAGCCCTCCACACACGATTATACCCTCACTCACCCTCCAGCTTGCTAAACCAACTAATCTACTTGCTGAGCGTGGGTCTTGTCCGTCCCTCTCGCTGCAGCCCTCCAGGGAGGCTAGCCCTGGTGCTGACATGCAGCGAGGGATCCTTTCTAAACCTATGTGCTATTCATGAAGGAAAGCAAAGAGGCTTCCTTTTACCCTTGTTAGTCCCAGCTGCTAATGCACTTTGGTGCTTTGGTTTTATCGAGGCAGACCTCAAGCTCTGCTGTCAGGGCTGCTTGGTAACAGGACTGAGGAGAAGGCAGTGCATCAGTGCCTTTGGTTTTCCTACCAGTGACACAAGCCTCATCACTTGCCACAATGCCCCTGAGGCTATAGGTCTCCTGGTACCTTCAGTAGATCTATACTTGGATTCCTCAGAAGAAAATATGTACAAATTTGTTCAAGAGAAATGCTGCAGAAAAGTAGCCCATGGGGGCAATCCCCTAAGAAAACCAATGCAAAGCCAGCACAGAAAGATTCTGCAGCCACTCAAGGTTTGCTAGTGCCTCTGCTCTGTTAGTCTCCTTTACCTGGGTCAGTTACATCCGAACACAATGGCAAGTTCTCCTAGAATTTCTCTTTACATACTTATCACACAGCTCATACACTTTCATTTTTTCACAGTCTTCTGGACTACATTAAAATAACTCAGTTCCACTGGGGACATCTCTGATTACTCACTTCTAGTTTAGTTCCTCATTTGTCTTCAGAGGGGAAAGAGGTTCAAACTTGAAATCTGAATCTTCAGGGAGTGTTCAGACCTGGGACTTGAACTGCTTTCTTAAGTAAACAATCCTGTATCCCCAGTCCCTTCTCCAGAGTAGACACAGTGCTGCTCACCATGGCTGTGGCTTACTGTCAGCTACCTGTCCTGGTGTCCCACTCTGCCTCAACACCACAGCCCCAAAATTCAGCTGAGCTGAAACATAAGAAAGGGAAATTACGCTGGTTTGCACTGTCTCCATATTAACCTTGATTTTAAATATCTTTGTTTCTGCAAGGAATGCAAGTCATTCCTCCAGATCCCTCTTTAAGCACAGTGTGTTATATTTCAAAGGCATGTTAGGCTTTCTTCCTGTCTCTGGTGCCCAAACGGGATGAATCTGCATAAAAGGACGTCCACAAATGAGAAAATAGGACCAGGTCCACTGATACCTTCAGCTTGTGCATGAGAGAGCTGAGGGGGCAGTTCATCTGCAGTTTCCTTGTATTTAAGCCAACTTGAACTGTTGGCACTTATCCCAGCATAGCTGAAAACAGTTTGGGTATTAGCAAGGTACAGCTTGAGCTGAAAGCACAAGAACTACAAGAGACACCCTTTATTCCCTGGATGTTTTCCTGGCTCAGCTGAAGAAATCAGATCCAAGCTTTACCCCACCGAAGTAGTCCAAATTGGAATGGAGCAGGTAAAAAACCCTCTAAGCAAAACAAACAAAAAAAAAACCCACCATAAAAACATACCCTGTAGATAAACAGTCATCAGGATTACCAAAACAAAGCAGAAAAAGGTAGTGGGTAACATTAGATGGCATCAATTCACTAGGAACTCTAGATGTTTCTTAGGACACCCTCAGAAATGGGTACCAGTGGTCCCAAGTCTCCTGACAAACCAGCATAACTATTACAGACTCCAGGAACCGGGCTGCAATTCTTTCACCTGCACTGCCAGGAGTGGAGCTGCTGCAGCACAAGCAAACTAGCAAGCAGCAACAAGGCTTTACCGTGGGTCGGATTCTACCATCCATGCTGTTTCTCCATCCTCCCGAAGCCAGACCCCACTCCTCCTTGTCACTGCTTCAACCAGGCATCCTCCTCCAGGCTCCTCCTTCATCCAAAGCCCCTCCCCCCCACTCCTCAGGGCTATTTAACCACTTAGCAGGATGAGCTACAGCTGCACATCATCCATGTCAACCAACCCACTGCCTCTCAGGCAAGGCCACAGCTGCATGTTATCAATGCCAATCAACCCACTGCCTCCATTCCTCTACATGGAGCCATTAATTCATCCAGCCATAGGAATGCTTTCGGACCTTAACTATCAGAGGACACCCTGCTGGAGCTCCTGTGAAGGTCCAGTTACATACCCACCTCATTTGTGTGCACAGTTCTGACATGTGTGTGGACCTATGCATTATTCAAACTACATCCAGGGGAATACCCAGCTGATGATACCTACACACACCTCACACATGTACAGGTGATAGTATTTTATATGACACACAGGATCATAAGTCTCCTTTTGATACTCTGGCCTCCTTTTTAAAATACTGTTCCCAAATTATTCATAAACTACCTATGGCAGAAATTGATATAAAACATGAGGGTAAAATAAATTATAATGTCAAGTTAATAAAAATGCAGAAGCACCCATGCCATCCTCCAGGCCTGGTAGAAGAGTGCTCAAGCGGGTAAGCCCACCTGATGGAGAGTCATTTTGTGTGTATGTTTGGAGGTCTCACGCACCTTGGGGCATCCTGGCAGACTCCAGTGAAGCAGTCCTGCAGTGGGAATACCTTTATACCTCTCCTGCCCCCTTTATAAAATGACACATTGATCTCCGCCTTGTATTTACGACAGCCTTTACATTGAAACAGATCACCTTGAGATTTGGTTCAAACACAGCAAGTCCCCTGAGTTTTTTCCCCAGCTGTTACAGAGGAAGAAAATTGTTTAAACACTCACTTCATGGAAGCTGCAGACAAAGGCATTGCCTCTTCCCAGATGTGGATTCTGCCTGACTTTGAAGTGAATCTGTAGAGCCATCCTTAAGACCATTCTGCATGAGTACATGTCATTAGGTAAAACCGTTAATTGTCCTAGTTTCCAACATAATGTGCATTAGAATCATTAAGATTCACTGCTGTGGCAGATTTTTCTCCAGTTATTCAGTCTGCTTTAAAAGGAAATGTACTATCTGAGTCTCTGAGGTCTTGAGTATTTTCACCTGTCCCATGGAAAGTTGCCATTTAGTCTGATGGAAGCAGGAATCAGACTCAAGAGGTTCCCCTGGCATGAAGGAAGAGTCACAGGTGAAAAGCCTAAAAGGATAAAGAGTACGCAAATATTTTAATCTCTTAGAGTTAAGGGAACATGGTCACTTTTCTGGGAAGTGGCAGCTTAAGTTTACTCTCTGCACTTTAAAATGTCATAGTGTGCTTTAGGCAGCCAGCTCCATACTGACAGGCTGATTATTGCCTGGAGTAAACAGGAGCATTCCTTCAGTGGTTGAAAGCTATAGAGAAGTGTTGGGGTCACTTTGTTTACTCTGGAGCAGTAGCCCTTTTTGCAAAATGCTGTCTGCTCCAGTCCTGTTCAAGTCCTCCCAGTTTTAATATAGCAGAGTCCGCTGACAGGGATAGTGAATACCACTAATAGGGATTTCAGGGATGCTGAAATAATCTCTGGCACCTTCCCCAACTGAGATTAGAAATTACCCCTAAATTTACAGCTCAATATTAGCTTCATATTCCAGTTTTGTTTTCTTTTTTCAACTAGAAGGTCTGTTATGTCCCCACAATTCTCCTGGCTGGCTCACAACTAGAGAAATACATAAGAGGTCAGAAAATTTATTTCACTGGTTCAACAAGAAATTAATAGAATTGATTAGCCACAGTATCTCAAGGCTTAGATCCATGCTTTGCAGAAGAAATTCATAATATCCTGAAACTTGAAATCCTGAAATATCATTTCACTGCTGTGAATAAGACCAAATCAGCTATTCGTTGCACTCAGTAAAGATACAGTATAGTGAAGAGAATGATAAGCCTAGCTCGCTGTTAGCAGTGTAACGAAAGCAGCAAACCATGACAAGGTTAATCCCTGCCATTAAGAGTGACTATAACACACCTTGTTGATATTAATAAGGTCTTTGAGCTTTATTTTATAAAAGGCTTAATAAGTCATAGTGTGAAGTTGACCCAAATGCTGCTGATGCTTTTCTGTCATCGTATGATATGCCTACTTTGCAACTGGTAGAGTAGGATGCTCTGTAGACCCCGTTTCTTAATCACAGATTAAAGCAGCTATCATGGTTGTAGATATAGAAAACTCTAAGAAATAGTGTGCCTCTTACAGAGTTTTATAGCATCATTCAAGACCTGTTTTGAGACCCACAGCAGAGTCTATGGGACTCACAATCATGATTCTAGCCCCTGCACCCCTTCTTTCCTGCATTTCATTTCTCTGCTATAAAAATGAAATCTTGTCAGCAATACTTTTATTTAATCTATGCCTTTATTGCTAATAAGAAGGCAGTATCTTTAATGGCTACTCCACTGAAATCTAGCAAGTTTAAAACCCCTAACAGAGCAAAATGTGTGCTTGAGCAGTCACCCAGGAAGTATGCACTATCACAGCTCTTACCAAACTGCAACTGTGGTATATTTTTAAGTGCAAAATTTGAAGATAAATTGCAAATATTTCCCAGCAAATTGTGCACTCAGTGCTCTGAGGGTTTGGGGGTTTTGTTGACTATTCCCTGAAGCCTTATTAGGTGTCCTCTCTGTCCAACACTGTTCCACAAGTAATTCATGTAAGTAGTCTGCAGATTGTACACCAGCAACCTACTGGATGTCAGCAAACTGGTAGCTGAGCCCTGTTGACTCATTTTAATCAGATATATCAGACACATTATATTCTACTGGTTTTTCCCTATGGTCAAATCACTGGTATAAATATTCACATCTATCAGTTTTAAGGTCCAGAGCAAAGTTATTCATGATTTACAGCAGCCCTGTAAGAGAGAACTTCCAGTAAAAAACTGTGAGGCCAAGATGTCATCCTTAACCAAATTTCTCCAAAAAGTCATCCCTTCAATACTGTAAGTAACAAAGTAACACCTAGTTATGGGAAGGTATAGAGAAGAACAGCAGCAACGAAGTGGTCATATGCTACCACAACTCCTTACTGCACTCTTATCCCAGCTCATTGTATCTCATCCACTTATTCTTTTCTTTATCTATTAAACTGAGATCTCCTGAGCTATGTGGTGTTTGACATAGTACCTCGCGCAAGAGGGCTCAATTTAAGACTATGCAAATATTAAATTTACTGCCAGGTTAAATGCCCACCAACACTCATGAGATTTGCTGTGAAGAGCACAAAAATGAAGACGACTACAGCTGAGAAAAAATATTGGGTTTGTTTGGTTGTTTTTTTCTAGGCAAGCAGCTCTCTTGGTAGGTGTCATGGTTTAATCCAGCAGGTAGCTAAACACGGCACAGTCACTTGCTCACTCCCACTCCCACCCAGCTCTGCAGTGGGATGGAGGAGACAATTGGAAAAAAAAAAATTGTGGGTTGAGATAAAGACAGTTTAATAGGACAGATATGGAAGGGAAAATAACGATAGCTATCATTATTGTTATTATCATCATCCTCATTAACAAAACAAGTGATACACAATGCAATTGCTCACCACGCACTGACCAATGCCCAGCCAGATCCCAAGCAGCAGTCTCCAGCCACCTTTCCCCCTAGTTTATATACCAAGCATGATGTCATATGGTATGGAATATTCCTTTGGCCAATTTGGATCAGCTGTTGTGGCTGTGTCTGCCCCCAGCTTCTTGTGCCACCCAGCCTACTTGTGCCACTGGTGGGGTGGGGTGAGAAACTGAAAAGTCTTTGACTTTGTGTAAACACTGCTTAGCAACACCTAAAACATCAGTGTGTTATCAACATTATTCTCATCCTAAATTCAAAACACAGCACTATACCAGTGACTAGAAAGAAAATTAACTCTATCCCAGCCAAAACCAGGGCAATGGGAGAAAGCAGAAAAGCTTAAACTTCTTGGTTGACAAATTGAAAGTAAAGCTAGCACAAAAGTGACGAGATGACCTTAGGCAGAGTAACATTTCTCACCTACTGTTTTGTACAGTTGCCTGCTCTTGCTCTTGGTGTATTGCTCTTGCTTTCTCCTCTCCCCAGCAGAAAGTCAAAAGCTCCTTTCTGAATTTTTTTTGATGCTATCTCATCAATCCTGCTCTAAGGTAAGCAAGTTATAATTATGCTGTAGAATGGACAAGAGAAGTGGCTGCAAAGTGTATTATTAAGTGGTTTCTGATGGCTTTGTGGTAGATCTTTGTCTCCAGGGGAGCCTACTTCAGCCTCACCTCTTATTGCCATTAACATATAACCCAAAACAGCCCATTTCTTGGATACACGGGGAATACAGTATCAGTGAATCCATATACCAGGCAGCTTTACTGCCCTTTGCTTCACTGGTTTGTTGCTAGCAACCTTTGATTCTGCATATGTGAAAAACTGAGTGCAAAATGCCACAAATTATTGCTGAAATATTTATGAACACAGAAAGGTAATTATAAGGTTTGGGATGCTGTTATCATCACGAGTAATGCTATGGATGTGACCTTCTCAGCACAGCTCACTAAGTGCCACTGGAATTTCTGTTGAAAAATTATTCATCCCAGCAGAAGGTCACACCATCTTGGTGGGTTAAGTCACAAATTTCCCAGAGAGTGTGTGAGCATGTGTTTGGATTTAAGGAAACAACCCCCTCCCAAAAGTTAATGAGGGAGGTTGTTACAAGGTCTAAGCAAAGCAATTATTTTAAACTACAAGCCAACAAAACATTCCCTTTGTTTGTTTTTCTCTGGGTTGTCCTTGACTTTCAGAGGCTGGAAGACAGCTGCAGGCAGGAGGGCAGCCAAGCTAGCCAAGGAGGAGCTGCAATTAGCTTCAAAAACCCCTCTGAGCAGTACAGGGAGGCACAAGAAAAGCCCTCCCAAGGCTTTGGTGGGGAATAAGGCACCCGTATATATTTTTTGAACATGATCTGCCCCTAAGTTCATCTGCTAAATCAAAGGCAAGTCCTGCTGGAAAACAAGCAGGAAATGAGACAATGCCAAAGATAAGGTTATAAAGGAAACTTGGGAGGGAACAACATGAACAACCAATAACTCAGGACCCCATCTGCCTGACAGATCCAGCAAGTAAGATTTACCTTCCCCAGGAAGAGCCCAAAAACCAAGGGAAAACTGAAATGCTCAGAGATATGCAGGAATGTGGGGTTTCAGCACATGCACAGAGGCACCCTGCAAAAAAGACAAGGCTGCTTCCCATAAGAAGAAGTGAGAGCAAGCAAGGGGAGAGAAACATACTAACCCAGACAACAAAAAAGCAGAAATGACTCCCAAAGTCCGCCCTGAGAAGATTCAAACCAAGTAGAGTCACTCTGGGTGAAACGTAGACTGCTTCACCACCCTGCCAGATTCATCAGGTGGGCTCCTGATCTTGCTTCTGTTCCTGCTCCTGCCTTCACATCAGGTGAAATGGGTACAGAGGTGCTATCAGCAGCTTGAGATCTCTATGTCCCCATCCATGGGTTCTGACTCTTGGTCAGAGGAATCTCTAGCTCAGCTTATGAAATGGATGTACTTTATTTGTTTGCTTCTCCTGCTGCTCCTGGTACAGGATTTCCCCCACTGCCAGCCCTGCTAGAGTGAGAAGGCTGGTGCACTGAGACAGACCCCATGGCGGCTGATGGCAGCACTTCTCTGCAAGTCCAGTGTCAGGCTTCCAGTGGTGAAACAAATACAGAAAAGAGAGAACAACTAGTGGAAAAGGAAGTCCAGGATGAAATAACCAAAAAGTGGGGGGAAAAGGAGTGAGGAGGAGAGCAGAGAAAGCTGTATAAAGGGGGCCAAAAGAAAAAAGAACATTTCACTTTATATTTTAGTCCTTTTCTTTCTCTCCCACCTGTTTCTTTTTAAATATTGCACAGTTTCTGTGACACAATAGCCAATATAATACCATTGCTCTGTTACACCCTCAGACATAATACCTGAGACCTGTATTTCTTTTGTCATCAAAGAACAACTAAAAAAAGAATGGTAAGACAAAAGAAGTAGGATAGGATTGACTTTTTGGTGCAATAGTCTTGGAAAATGCCTAAGGCTTCCAGACCATCTTAGAGAAACCAGAGTGTCACATTTACTCTTCAGTCATTTTGCACTAACTGAATGCAATATGGCCCTTCTCCTGCCTGGAAAACCTTTTGTAATAACTCATAATCTCTCTCTTTTTTTTTTTTTCCTCCTTTCTCCAAGGTTTCTGATATGCATGGAGGAAAATGGTCTAATACAGAAGAATTGCAAGCAGAACACACTGCTGATACTGGATCACTCTGTCTGAATGTTCATAGTCAAATGCTTCTCTATGCCCCATTTCAAGTGAGATTGACTATGCAATGAAAAGTCTGATTTTGGTTATTTTGATGTAAATCTAGCTAATTTTGTTGTGGTGCGTATAGTTTCTCCAAATATGAAGGTAGACAGCAGGTGAGAGTTTCCTCAAGATTTCACCCAGAAATATTTCCAACCTAGATGAACACAGTACAGTCTAAAAAATTGACTGTAATGTTAAGTTGTGATGCCTATAAAAATAATTTTTAATTAATTTCTCTGATGTTCAAAGTCAATTTGCCATTGGTGTATCTTAGGTTTTATGTTCTCTGCCCAGTATTGATTACATACTTAATTTCCAGTAGATTAAAATTATTAAGTTTATTCTTGCTAATCTATTTTCTACTGGTTTAATGGATTTGGGCATAACAAATTCAAAGATGATCTTTATTCTCAGACTCCAAAATATGTACTTAGAAGTATATAAAAAAATGTAATCACACTGCTCCACAATTCCTACTTAAAAATCTATTTTTCCTTGAAGGAAGGGAACAGTTTTTTCTGTAAGAAGGGAAAAGTTGTATATCAACATTCAAATCAAATGAATCTTACTCCAGCAAACTTAGCAGAGATTTAATGAGATATGTCACACTTTGGTGTACATTGATGAGAAAACTGACAAAAAATGGTAAAATTGTGCATTTTATTCTAATTCGGCAATATTGGTCATGCAAATCCAAGTCTTTTGGCAAAGGCAATGTCAGAGAAAAGCCCCTGATAAAAACTGCTGTTATATAATTGATGTAAAGCAAACATAGTAAAGACATTGCTATGTATTCCTTAAACGAAGCAGGTCATATCTCAGAAGCAAGGAGATTTACTACAAACTTACAGAAAGATTTGTAGCTTTAAACTGATAGGATGTGCAGCCTTCCATTCTCTAAGCATTGTATGCCTGAGGGAGGTTTTGTTGACTTGAATAGATTTACTCCCAACTGGTACCAGCCTAAGTGAAAAAAAAAATCAAGCTTTGTATGTAGACATTCTGCTGGTTAACTAAAAACCTGAGGGAAAATTGGATGATGGCATTCCTCATATTTTCTCCACCCCTAAGATGTTGCAAGATATGATCAAATGCAATGCAAGATGCTTAATCTTATTTGCATATTTCCCCATCACTCTATGCAAGATGCTGGGAAAAAGTTAAATAAAGCAAGTATTGCTTTGCCTGGATAATAAATGTAAACTATCTTAAGGTGTGTTCAAGGACAGTTCTGCTCATTTCAGACTTCCTTTGGTGGTTCAGGATTTGCAATTTATTCAACCACAATTGTTATGCAGGACACTGAAAGCTACTGAAAATTTCATAACATTTGTACTTGAAAATCACAAGAGGGTAGCAGTACAAGTATGATTACTTTGGTTTAAACTATATTAATGCTACAGATTATTTTTTTTTAAGTGTAATTCATTTTTGGCTTACTTGTGGTGACTTGCAGAGTGGTTAATTACTGCTTGGAGGCAAAAATTGCGGCACAGAGGTCATTAAAAAAAGAAAGATTTAGGGAGTGCAAAAAAAGTCAGTTTTTTTAGAACTGGTTAATTTGTCCAGAAGGGGATACATTTTACAGCATGCATAAAGCAGAAATATTTATCTTGAAGCAAACCCACAATATTTTCCTTTCTGTTTTTAAAACAAACCATTTGGTTGTTCTATAATATCGTTAGACAGATCTTTTATTGATACTAGTTTCTATTACAATTCTTTCCCTGCCATTGAATTTGGAAATTTTTAGGTTATTTGGCATGATGATACAAATACTTCTCAGCTCTCCCTCAAATTCTGTTGATCATGCAAAAAGAAAATATTCCAAAGAAAATGTGATGAATCTATCAGAAAAAGAAAAAAAATAATCCTAAGTATTTTTATGTTTTAAGTGCATTGACTTCATATTCCACCCAAATAGTCTTGAATTTGACACCTGCCTTCTTAATTCAGTACATTTCTTGTTATCAGCATCATGCCTAAACTTGACCGTCTCCTATTTCCCATAGATTTTGTTGAAAGCTTGTAGAAACACAAGCACCTTGCAAAATCTGATCCAGCAAAGCAAGTCAGGTTCTTAGGTGAGCACCACAGCCTAATCACAAACCAAGCAAACAAATGGGCTATCTCAAGAACTGATTAGAAACAGGATTTGCTTTTGCAGTTGAAAGCTGAGACACTGCCTGCCTGAAAGCTGGTAAAACACAGGAGCAGAGAACAGGAGTCTGTTACATCAACTTAGTTAATGGAAACCAAGGAAAAAGCATTGTCTCAAATGTATGGGAGCACAAACAGCTTATTTTTTAATGGGAAACATAAATACTTGTGTTTCTGGGAGTAAAATAGAGGTGTTGAATTTTGAGAATTTAACAAGAAAAATGTGTGGTTCTGGTTTAAGTGCTCAGACTCCTACTCAGAGAAAGAAACTTGTACTGGATATATATCACTCCAGCTGTATTGCATGAAATTAAGAGAGCCTACTGGTTTTTTTCTTCCCTGCACACAAAAAGGCACTTTTCTCCATCTCTTTCTACTTAATCCAAGGTTTAAATCAAGATGGCTGGTAAAGGCAGAGAGCCCTGCCCTCATCCCAGAGCACCTATTTGTTTGCCAGGATTCCACCAATAAGTAATTTTTCAGTGTGCTAGGCTATAGTCTGTCCTCAGTAAATTGAAGCAAAAGTGAAGCCATTGGAGATTTACCACAGTACCTGGCTTCCTGATATCTCAAAGTAATAATTTTGTTATTAATTCGACTAATTTAAGGCTCAGACCTTTATGAGAACTGGGTTCTAACAGGCTCTGAAATAGATTTTGCTTTAATTAGGTACTCTGCCTCTCCCTTGAAAACAGATATGCATTCACTTTTTACATTTCTAGGATCTTTACTAGTGCCAGCACAGGCTCCTCAGTTAAAAGTGGTTTATGTGCATATTGGATGAGCTATGTATTATGATTCCTTATGTTGGTTTAAGGTCTTTTCTCTAGGTATTTTATATTTATCAATATAACATAGGAATGGCCATACCAGGTCATATCAAAGGTCCAGTTGCTCATTTTCCTTTGTGATCATAGCCAAAAGCAGATGCTTAATATAAAATGTAAGGATGGCATGGAGCGTTACTTTCCCATTATAGGCTTTCAGTTTCCATGATCTGTGACTCAAAGAAGTCAGCATAACGTAAGAAATACAGAGAAATGCACATAAAGGCCTTTCAGTCATTATATTTCTTTGACTCTGTATATTCGAGAGTTGGATGATTTGCAAGGATAAAAAGAAAAACAGCTCTCTGCTGCCTCTAAGGGAGAAAGGGGAAAAGCTAATTCGGGCATACTATATTTATGCAAACTAAATTCAGCCCAATGAATCTATGCTGCCTGTTGTGATTTTAAAAAGGACGTTAAATGGTACATGAGAATGTATTTCTCAAAGGGGGACTGAAACTCTAAAGGCATGGCCCGTGTGCACTCTGTCCCCGCCATAGCACCCCAAAGCTGCACTCCCATGCACCCAAGCAATCGTAGGCAAGTGGGAAAGAAATACTGCTAACATGTTCCGTGAGGTTTTCACTGTTAAGTTTCTACTGCCTTGAAGTTGAAAAGATCAGGATGAAAGGCTGATTTCCACAATCATTACCTTTAACCCAATCTAGCTCTTAAGATTGCCCATGTTGGCAAAAGTATTAGACCCCGGTTGCTTTATAGATTAAACTGAGAATCATTTAATTGAATTGTGTGTTCTGTCCATGTTCATGGACTCAGACTCCTGATTTTTTGATTTCTGCATCCAGAATTCCTCATTCAAACATGTAATTTTATTCAAATTATTTTTCTCTTTTTAGTGTCAATATCTCACTTTGGCTGTTAAGAACATTCATTACCAAATATAGCAGGGGTCCTCAAACTACAGCCCGTGGGCCGGATACGGCCCCCCAGGGTCCTCAATCCGGCCCCCCGGTATTTACAGACCCCCCCGCCGGGGGTTGGGGGGAGAAACCAAGCAGCCGCAGATGACTGCCTGCCACTGCATCCGCGCGCCGGCCCCCTGGTTAAAGAGTTTGAGGACCCCTGAAATATAGTGATACCAAATACAGTTCAGATTCTCAGAAGTACACGAGTTACTATGTTATCTACGCACACACGCCTTTACCCTCCTTTCCCATCTTTACGCATACCTTTCTTTTCTTCCCTTCTCTTCCATGCAGCTCTGTTGGGACTAATTCCATCATTAACACACCAGGGAGGCTGCACATGGAGGCAAGAGGGTGCAGAGCACTAGTATAACATATGATGTACAAGGACTTGTGCAGCCTCAAGAAGCCTGTGCTCAACAGAGCAGATGGCTTCACACCAGGGCTGTCATCCAGGAACTAGAGATTCGTGTTTGACCAGAAACAAAAAAGTTAAAAGATGTAGAAGCATGCTTTCTACATCTAATTCAGTATATCTGGGTTAAGCCAAAGGCTTTAAACAGCTCTTTAGTCTGGATGCCGAGAACACTAACATATGTATTGATGTAGAATTTTGAACAACAAACCCACCAACAAATGAATATTTCATTTCAGGACATTTGCTGGAATCCCTCAGGTTTTCCTTTCCCTCTTCTTGCTTTGGCCCAGGAATCACAGGGCTTGAATTCACAGCCCGCAGCCCTGGCCTCACCCCCAGGTAAGACAGCTTGGTGCCGTTCAACTCTGGTATGATGTTCTAAAAGAGGGAGACCCACTAACGTTGCTCACCCTCAAGAAACAAGACCAAGCTTATTTTGTTTCCTTGGCATGGAACTTATATCTATGCACAAATGATAATAATTGTTTATCAAACATGAAAAGAACAGAGATACTCTAAAACAGAATATATATGCCTGTAAATTCTTCTGGGAGTACAAGACCTAACACAAGGGGGCTGATAGGAGCCTTTAAACTCTGTTAGTATTAAAAAAATTTCATAGCCCCATGTATCCAGCTGTCCACTCTCATGATTTTATCAAGAATCTCCCTGTAGTGGACATGACATTCTCTTCTGCCATCTGGAGATTACATGACAATTTCCACTTCCATTTTTAATGAAAAAAGCTCCCAAGTTCACAAAGAAGATCTTGAAACAACGAACAAAATATAAGCAGGAAATAAAAAGACCACATTTTTAAAATTGATTTTGAAGTCTGTCTCACCAGAGTCTGAAGGCATCCCTTATGATTTCAGGCTGATGATTATTGCAAGCAGTTGAGGCTTAGCTCTGTGGCTGGCTCTGACCCCTGCGAATTTGTACAGAGCTGGGATTTAGGATCTTGGCTCCTGGTCTGACTAATCTTGGAAATAAAAGACATGTAATAGGGAAGAAAGTACTGCTTGGAAAGCAAGATGTCTAGCACCCAGTGCAGGGCAGAGCCAAAAGAAATAATCTGGACCTGATGGATGAGCCCCCAGCAGAGACAGAAATGGTATCAGTATCTTGGTTCCAGTACATCTGGCTGTGGTCCTCACCAGCCATAAATCGCTTTGGGATTCTTCAAGCTAAAGAGACTTCCCTGAGTACCAGTTATCATTACTGTGCCATACAGATCTGTTTTCACAGCTGGATGCCCTGATGCCCACAGCTAGTGCTGCTTGAAGCAGCGCTCATTCAAGCCACCTGCCAATGCAACTTCATAGATCAGCCAAATGCCAGGATTGAAAATGTTTCTTTACCTTAAAATTAGTTTCTTTGCAATTTAAATTGGACACATCAGCCTAGTTTTTGATGTCCTTAGTGGCAGTTTGAAGGGCACCTCAAAAAGAGGAAACCCTGGCCAGACAACGCTAGCACTTTATGCATTGACAATAAATCTCCCAACACCTTAATTTGCAATACAAGAAAAAATATCAGAACTTTAAAAAAGGTAATTAATTTCTACACTGATAAGAATCTCCTTTGTAAAACAGAAAAATGTATTCACTCTTCCCAGACTTAAACCATTAACCACCGTTCTGAAATAGCTTATCTCAAAACCCCTCTCCCCACTTCATTCAGTGCCAAGATTTAATAAGGCTGAGTTAGGTGGAGACCAAGGGGCTGGAAAGCCTTTTACAAAGGGGACAGGTAAAAGTTCGTACTTCCCATTAGCCAGTTTGAAGTAGAGGGAGTGAGCTGGCTTTTACCCTCCCTTTGGTAATTTAAGCATTTGCATTGGAGTGTCTGGGAGTTACTTCTTTCCTCCCTCACAGATAGCTCTGACTTAAGGATGTTGCTTTGGGAGATCAGGAAGCAATTTTTCAAGCTGGGCCTGTATGGACTCTCAGCTTATTCCATCTTCCTCTTAGCACCATAAAAGCACAGTTAGGGCAATAGATTTCAAAGTGTAACACTGCCGTTAAAGCACTTCACAGAGACATTTAGCTCAACACGCTCAGAGTTGCTGCCTGAGGAGACACGGGGGAGTTCACTGCACCACCATGAGACCTGGAGATGGAAAGGGGCCCTGCACGTAGTCCTGTCTGTGTTACCACACTGGTGGGAACTCCGGGAACTCATGTCCTGGAGCAACTTGGAAAATAGCTGGTACACCAATTTAATAAACTCACAGCTTATGTTGTCTTCAGTTGCCCACATGTCTGGATCAATGGCTTACTGTTCAATCCATTTCTAATGTGGTACTGGAAACTGCACTTATATTTTAGCTGGTTTGGAAATGCAACTGCTTACCACTCTGCACTGTTTCTCTGTAGATTTCAAAGCACTTTGCAAAGCAGAGATGTTTACAGAAAGGAGAAACTGAACACAAGGTAGACTTACCCACATGTGTGCAGCTGATCACTAGCAGAGCAACCCAGAACCCCTGAATCCTCACCCATCCACGTGGCCCTGCAGTACCCTCTTTGTCCTTGTCCAGTTTGAAAGGCAACAGACCTTTTATTCAGTGAGTAGCAGGCTCGTTGGCTGTCAGTCACCAAATGGACATTGTTACCTTTTTTTTAACAAAAAAGTTCTGAGAAGATAAATTAAATGAACACTTTACCTTGGCTTTGGCTTGTTCACTGAAACTGTCAGCTAGGACTGGACCTGTAGCTGAATTTGTATACAGTGACACAGATAGCTCGTTCAGAGGAGAATCCCATTTCCAGTGTAGGAATAAGATATCATCTATCCACCGTGTCTGGGGGATGTGGGGGAAGCTGTGCCTGCTAGGACAAGGCTGATGCCTTTCAGCCAAGACACACATGGCTTCAAGAAGGCAGGTAATATTTTTAACATAGGCTATCTGAATGGGGGAGCTTTAGTTTCCAGGGTAGTCTTTACTGGTCTGCCTTCACTAGTTTGGCCTCTGTAGCCAGGTTAAATTGCTCTTGATCTATTGCTTTTATGGACCTAGGGGGAAAAAGAATCCTTATACTTCATGTATATACCTCCCCATCACAGTGCATAACCAGAGACAGTGGTCAGGACACAAGTCTTGAGCAAGATCATCTGATTATCTCGTGGTCATTCATAGGCGGCACTAGAGCCAAACACACAAACCGCTCCTGCAACCACAGACACTTTGCCCAGTCTTATAAAGGACTCTATTTCACTCCCAAAGGCTTCCAGGACTCAGCTTCTCAGCCTGCCTATCTCCTGCTATGCATATGTTGACAACTGTTTTTTCCTCATCTGTATATTCAAAGCAGAAGCTAAGAATGCAAAGGTTATTCACTTCCAAAACCCTCTCTCCATGGACAGGTCTGCAATGTCTCTGATGATGAATAGCACCATGCTGGCATGCAAATTTGCTAAATGTAACCAAGGAAACAGGGTCCTTACTAATACCACACACTTCTCAGAGCATTTGCTGGAGGCAGAATAGCATCTCTGGTATCTGTATGCTGTCACTCACCTCTGGGAATGCAATGTAAAAATAATTACATATGTATAATGAGGAATAGGAAAGATACATGTTGTATGTAAATATAGCCAGACAGTCCTCTCAATGAACGGACTGATTTGATGAGGAAAGCTGATGGAGCAGAATAGCAGTGCTGATTTGGTTTTGATTCCCAGTGGAAAACAGTAGATATGCAGGAAATACACCACTGCTCAGGCCATCTAGATAGCATTTTGTTGTTAACATATATCTGGCCATGTGGATGTGTTTAACATGCTGTGGGCCGGATCATGGAGGTATAACCATAGCACACTTGAAAATGTAGAGCAAGCTTATGGCATGTGTGAGCATCAGCGCTATCTTAAACAAACAACCCCCAAACAAACAAACAACACAAAAACTTAAAGTCTTGAGACAGCCTGAATGGCAGAGGGACTGATGAGAGGAATTGTGAGTTAACTAGGAGAAAGCTTGTGGCTGCCCTGGTATGCCTGTCATCTATAATATACCCAGATAAGCACTTGATGAAGGGGACATGAAACAGGGAACAATCTGGGGAGGAACTCAAGAAGGGATGAAACTTAAGCCTGAGTTTGGGTGAGGCTCATGGTCTGTGTGGATGCAGCATACCTTTCATGGGGTGCTGTCCCTCATGTCTTCCACCATGTCCATCCCAGCACCAGGCCACGCTTAGTAGTCCTCTTCCAGCTCAACTACTTCTCAAACAGCCATACCAGGACAAGAGGGCAAAGGGAGCACACTGATCTGTGAGAAGAACAGAATTTATTCCTTTGTGGGAAATCTGTAACACAGACATGATGTCAGTGTAAGCCAAGCTAACATATGAAACTATGAGAGAGTCAGAGTGACACAAGGCAGGGGCAGGCAACCACTTGGCAGAACAGCTGTGAAGATACAGGGTCAACACACAGTTCTGAGGCAGCAAAGAGACTGTGGGGAGGGGACCATGGCAGAGCCAGTAAACATAGAGGAGGGAGAGGAGGGGAGCTATGTGACTGTGTGTTGCAGACCCCTGGAGTTAGGTCTTTCCAGGATGAACAATTTTTTTTATTTAGAAAAATTAAGTTAAACCAAAAAGAAACAAAACAGGTTGCTAGGATCCCCTTGTCTTCTCTTAATCCCTGGCATTTGTCTCCTGACTCACTTGGTTCTTCATTGGGTTCTTTAGGTTTAGAGCTCACAGCTCAGCTGTGCTAATCCTAAACCCAAATGATCAAAAATCTTTAGACAGAAGAAAACATTCTACCACTTACTCAGTAGCCTGCAATATAAAGAATCTGAATCTATATCTATGAACAGGACATGAATAAGTGAAGGAACAAAGATGTCATAGTATCACTGATAATGAATGAAAACATTTTAGCTGCTGCAAGTGAATTGCAAAAATGGTTGGCCATTCAGTACATTTTGAAGGAGAACTGCAAAACCTGGACATGCACCCAAAGTTTCTGGAAACTTATCTAAAGTACCCCAGAATGGTAGTGGTAGGAAATGTCAAGAAAAAATGTCTTTCTATGGTGTTCAGTATTTTCTGACATCTTTTAGACCAGCAGTATCCAAAAAATACCTGTGGTATTTTGGTAATTCCACTTTCCCTCACATAGATTCCAAGAAGTGCCAACATGCGAGAAAATGTAAAATTCAACACTATTCCTAACCTCAAAAAAATTTCATATTTGGCTCATTTGCTGAGGGAAAAGCTCAAGTTAAATGGCATTTTCCATGGAATGTGTTGTTCGTCTCTACTGATGAGTCCTTCATGACTTTTACAAAAACCCCAATGCACTTTGTACCAGCTGAACTTCTGGCACTGTTATTTTGCACTATTTGGACAAACACATTTTGTTTTCTCAATTAATTTTCTCAAAAGGATATTATACGAAACAAAGCTACCTTCCTTATGTAAGTGGTGGTTTATACTTGGTAATGACCATCAGATCCTTATCCATGTCTCAAGCCTAGCAACTGCAAAGATCTGTATGACTCAAAAGTCTAACAATAGAGGCTAAACAATTTTGAATGTAGATGATACTGAGTAAAATCCAGCACAGCCCTAAAAGTAGTTCTGTGTAAATGCCACATGTTTATTAGGAGGCTTATGAAAGGAATTTGGGCTCCAAGTTCTGCACATTCATGACAAAAAAGCCTCATATGGCATCATGATGCTATGGAGAGACATCAAAACTGGGTAAAGACTGGTTGAATGTGGAACAACTGAAAAAAATTTTCCATGAGATAGCATCGATGCCAGGATAAAATACAAGAAAGGTGGCATGTTAGCTAGAGGAAACATATTAGCCATTAGTGATCTGTGGTTTCAGCTTATTAGGGGATAGTTGAAGTACAGCAGTGAGCCACTTGACATTAAGCAAAAAAAATTCAATAATTTATACAAAATTATAACCCAAACATCATTGTCACTAAGGAAATCTTTGAAATATTAAACAGATAGACACTTTAGAAGAATAGAGAAACAAGGAGTATATTCTTAAGAAAAGACAGACATATATAACATAATGAATGATACCAGCAACTCCAAATGGGCTCTCTTACTTTCTTCTTAATTTACCTTCGGCCATACTACAAGAGCAAATAAGTACTCAAGAAATGTTAAAAGGTAAATCAATGAAAACAGATAAAAACAAATACTCTTTATAAAAAATCTTTGCATATCTATAGCACTTTTCCTTGAATTATTTCAAACCACTTTAATGAAGTTAGGCCTCAGACTTACATTCAAGAAGACTAAAACACAAGTAGATGATTTGCAAAGGCCATACAGAAAGTTTGTACGGTAGTTGAGAGGGGAACCTATTTTCTTTTACTTTCACTGCTTCCAGACGATTTAGAATTGAACTATAGAGCTGCTACAGAACATTGCTGAAATAAGTGACATACATAGAACTTTTCTGTATCTCTTAAGAACTTTATATGAATAATAACTTAGAAGGTAAGACTCAGTATACGTCCTTGTGCTAGCACATACATGATTTTAATCATGTATATACCAGAGAAAAACAGGTAGGAAATCCCCTAAGGAAAGAAGTCCAAAGGAACCAATCCTATGAGATTAAGTACTTCACAACAGTGACCACAAATAAAAGATGTGTGATTAATTCACAAAAAGTGTGCAACAGGCGTTTCTGCACCTATCAGTAAATACAGTATGTACAGACTATAACACTGTGGAAAAGTGAGGCTGAAAATGATCCATCATGAATCCTCTGAGTTAAAGGTAAAAGATCTCAGTTGCTTCCTTTTTACCAAATACTTTTTTAAAAAAAAGATTGTTATCTTGTAAAAGCGAAAAAGCAATTCCGTCTGGAAATAATTTAAGCTTTAGTAACATAACTTATGTTTCAAACCCAATTTAGAACCGGTAGTATTTTTCCTGGTAAAGAAGCTGCTAAGGAAGAAATTAAAGTGTGTAATTAATGTTACAACATTACATTAACACATAAATAATTTCTCTGGCAGGTCATACAATTCACATGCATATTTTATTAAAACGTAAGAAATAATTTTCTGTGTGACCCTGATCTTCCTGCATGCTTTGAAGTTTGAAAGCTAGCAGTATAGCCTATAAGTTTAAAGAAATTTAGAAAGAATTGTGAAGTTAAAAGGTACTTTTGATGTTTGTTCTTTCTCTTCTATCACAAGGGCATTCAATACAGAAGTAGAAAACATTAATGCCTAAGAAATTTCCATGGCAATCATGCTCATTTAACTCTTTCTAATCACTTAATATGAAAGGCTGGAGAGAGCTATTCGTTTAAAAGGGGTGCAAAGATGGTGCTAGGAACGCGCTGTTTTATTGCCCACAAATTCTTCTCTTACTGTCCTTGGAAACATTGCTGGGAGTTACCCCTTGCATTGGGAAGAGGTACCTTTGGCTGCCAAATCACACAGCAGTTTTTCGCATCCCTCGAGACCAGATTCAGAGAATATCCCTTTACCCTAGAGGCATTACTAGTATCTCTAATCACACTAAAAAGCATCAGACTGCTAGATAACCTCTGCTTCTTTGTCCAGACTGCCTCCTTATCCCCATCACCCAAATGACTGCATCCACAAACAGGCTGGACTACAATGGAACACATCTGTATGGCCTAACAGTGACATGTGGTGGTCAGTCAAATTTTTTGTTTCTTTTGTTTTTCAAAGTAGGTTGAAAGCTGAAAGCTGAAATCTGGATGATAAATGGGGCCAGCCATGCCATGAATATCTTCCCTTTGTCTCACTCATTCCCACTACTCTTCAAGACGTGTAGGAGCTGAGTCTGTTTTCTGGCATATAACTGAGGAAAAAGTGCAATTTAAGCAATAAATGAACACCAGTGCTGCTGAAGTTCAGAGGGATTTCCCAAAGGACAGATATTCATTTTACAACTGGTAAATCCATATCCATTCAGAACATTTCTGACCAGTTGCACCAGCAGGTGAAAATATACTATAGAGTAAATGCCTTGGTGGAAATATTTCATCTTTAAGTGTGGCAATGCCAAAGCTTTGTAGCTAACTGTACGCTTGACTTTTTGGTGGTTATTCTTGGAAGCGTCCTAAGTTTTGAGCTGTAAAGGCAAAAGCAGCTAGCAAAGAAAAATGTTCCAAGGGGGGATTTCAGAGAGCAAAAAGTTAGAAAAAGGAATAAAAAATGCCTCAGCAAAGGCTATAAACCCAGTTCTACCCTGTCTCCTGAGCACAAAGGTTTCAAGCAGTCCCACCCACCTTGTATAATTAAGTGCAATTGTCCATTAAAATTGCAGATTCAGGACTTAAAGGGGTCGTGGGTTATTCGTCTCTACACTGAACTCTATCCAGTACTTAAAGACGGCAAGAAACACGCCCACAGGCACTTGAAATAATCCTTACACATATGTCATGAGAAATATCAGGAGATTGTGAAAAGCACATTTAAATCAATTACTCATAATAATAATTTCATAAAGCAGATTTCTCAGAAGTATTGATTTAAATTCCTACTAAACTGTTAAATAAAATTACCTGGCCACCAAAGATGAGGTTTTAAGTCTCCCAGTTGGCACAACAGTCTCTGTTTGCCAGCTGTATTGTAATAACCGAAAAGTTAACATCTCTGACTTTATAATTATTTGAATTTTAATGAACAAGATGAATTAAATCTTTCAGCTTAGCTGCTTACACTGTGAACCAGCCTGAGTTCCTGAAAGATAAGGAATAGATTGTGCTTATTCAACAGCTTTTCTGTGTGGAAACAGAGGGAGGAAAAGATGCCAGGTTTCTGTGGAATTTAAACTCATTATTAAAAATAAGATGATAATGGTAATTATGAATATGAGTTGTAGAATTAATTAGCGAGTTTGAGAACAGCTCCGAAATGAGAACATGGGTCTTTTACCACATCCAGGGACGGTGTGCTTTGTTAAAGGGTGGCCTGTCTGGATACCCCAACACATGCATATGTGTGTGTGTGTGTGTGTGCATATATATATATATATATATATATATATATATATATATATATATATAAAACCAATGTGCAACAGAGTATAATTGCCTTGTAATCACACTTGTCCAAAAATACAGTTGAAAGAGCATGAAAGAACACATAATTTCTGCCAGCTTTCATTTTTTCTCCTTGTTGCTGGAGCTTTTATCACCCTCACTGGTATCTACATTTCACACAAAAAATATTGAGCATCTTTAAAGTTTTCCCATTTCCCTTGGAGTGAAAGAGATGGTGGTATGTTGGTCTAATTTGCCAATAATACTAGCAAACTAAATAGGAGATAAGTAGATGGTGAAGTTGGCTTGTTTCCAGGCTGTACATCCATTGTCAGCATGGTAGATCTAGCCAAAAGTATGAGACCTTCTGCAAACAAAATAGAGAGGATATGAACATTTCTATGAATCCATTTTCTTGTTTAAATTCTGCATTCTGCAATTAAAGAAGACACAGGTGTATCATATACATATATACATACATGCAAACACATGTGCAAAGACTGACTCTCTTCATTCACATGAATACCGTTCAGCACGGAAATTTACAACTCTAAGTGGGGGATTAGCAACTGCTTAGAGATTTAACCTCATTTCTATGCAAAAACTCCAATCAGAGCTCAAATAAGGAGTTACTGATGAGCTGGATACAACTGCAGATATTTCTATCCAATACTGCTCTTCTCTTCCTGCATCATGCTTTTTAATGTTAAACACCAGAAGCAACGTTTTAAACAATAGAAAGTGTAAGTCTCTCAATCATGTGTCTTTAGACTATGCACACTGCAATTTTTTTCATGAGGATTAGTATCTTTTTATGTTGCCTTTTTTCCTATCGCATATTTTTCTCCCTGTAAGATTTTTAGCGTGCTAACCACTGCAAAATGCCCTCATTCCCCAGAATTATAAAATAGTCTGGGAAGAGTAAAAGAGCCTCTCTGTTGCATACCTTTAAGTCGGAATATTTTGATTTCCTGTGTAATTTCAATTTCGCTGTGAATCAGAACCATCTACAGTAAACAGCGGAACTGGAGTTTGCTGATATTATGGTCTGCCAGGAACAGGAGCTGTTATTGCAAGTCTGAAGAATTTTATACCTCTCTGATAGCTTGTATACCATCTGAAACTTATTAAACTGCTTGTGCCTGACCTGGAGCCTGGAGCCTGAGCCTTTATATGCATGGACCCTTAATGCTAATAACAAAATGGGCTTTAATGAACCACGTCTTCAAAAAGAAATAATAGAAAACTTGAATGACTTCTTGGAAAGGATTTTACTATCAGCATTGATTAACAAAATAAATAATATGCCAGCAAACCAACTGTGGTCTGCTACATTTGTTTATTTCAGCCTTTATTTTGGCTGCCTGACTGGTCTTTGAGCTTCTTTTTCCCAAAATGTGTGCCACAGCCTGATGCCAAGAGTAACATCCCCATTCAGCAAACTGTGTGAGAGACAGTAGGAGGTCAGCATTAGAGCTACCTGGCAGAAATGACATTGTATATACAGTAAAATTATCAAAAATGTGCAGATCAATATATGAGACAAAACAGAGCTACGAAACACGGGGTTACACAGCAGAACTACAGATACAGAATTGTTCCTTCCCCTACTGCAGAAAGTGTTCAGCCACCCCTTCGTTAAGGTGGCACTAAAAGTGTAATCTGCATGCTGATTAATGACAGTGTAGTATTCTGATCTGCCCCCAAAGACACTGAGTTATATAAACAGCAACAGAGAAGACTCAGGAGATTTCCTAGCCCATACCTCTTTTTCGAAACTGTATCTACCATCCCTAAGCTATTTCAGACAGAACAGTTGTCTAGTATTTAAAAGACTTAATGCAAGAAAGAATATATTTGTAAAGATAAAGATCAGTCAGCTTCTGACTAACAGATCATTGAATAATCAACTTGATTTAAAATCTTGACATTTGTCTATCATAATTTTGCCTTTTACGTTCACAAACTACTTACTATTTACTCTTTGGAGGTTTCTGTAATTCATACTCCAGTGGTACTTAAAGGTGACAAGCAACAATTTTTCAGTCATTATTAATGACAATAGACAACACAGATATTCTGATTTTTCAAGCTGATTGGAGTTCTAGACATTGACATCAAAAAATCACAAACCAGTTTGGATAAGCTTTCACTGAGATCAAAAGAGAAATAGTCACACAAATACATCCTGCATACAGGCACAAATACATGCGTTACTGTTGGTGGGCCAACACTGAGAAGGAACATTATGAATTACTAATTGTGATACTCTTCAGCCTCAAGAAATAGTCACCAGATTATTTAACATCAGCAAGGGAACCGGACTGTAGGGGCATCGTTTTGGGGCTGTGTGTTTCTACCCACCATCATGCCCCAAATCGTGGATACCAGGGGGCCTGCTGGCAGTGGGACCCACAGACTACTTCAGGCAGCTTCTGTGCAATCTCCCATCCACACCTTCAGTCTCTCTTTGTCCTATGTAGAAAAAGAAGGAGAAAAGTCTATGCATAAAAGCTGGCAGGGCTGAAATAATTTTGACCCAGGAGCAGCAGGCTCCCAGCACGTCAGTGTTCCAGCTACAATGTTGTTAAGACTTTCAGGTGGAAAAAAAACCTCAGCTCTTTGGTCTGACAATTTTCAGGCCCCTGAGCACTTTATTTTTAATGACTGTAAGTGTGTGAAAATAAAGATTTTCAGAGTCTTCTCAACTGTAGTTTATACTACTGCTATTATGATGCCACAGCAAAATAATAACACAGAGCTGATTTTTAATCATTGCTTAGTTTTGTCTTTGTGTGAAGTGCAGTTACAAATTATTTTGTAGTCCTGACATTTTGTGGGGATACAATATACCCCTTCCTCACCTTCTAAATATAATCAGTTCATTTTATGTGCCTAAATATTATTGTTACAGATTCTCCTGCTGCAAAACCCCGCTGCATCAGACAAGCAAGCTCTGGTTCTGCCTCCTGCATCCCCAGCATCAGCAGGAGGGGATTAAGCTGCCCTCCTGGGGCCCCGGATCTGTGGTCAGCAGCAGCCGGGGTGCAGGCGGGAGCCAGGGCTGAGCGCGGGGGGTGGCAGAGGCAGCGGGAGGGGTGCCAGCCAGCCTCCCGGGGGGCTCAGCTGCCTCCCCTGGCTGGGACATCAAGGGCTCAGGAGCAGAGGAAGATGAGATGGCATCCTGCGGGGAGAGGGAGGAAGGCGGGAGCCGTTGAGCAGACTGGATGGGCAGAGGCAGCAAAGGAGCTTTTTGGAGCACTCAGGTGATTTTGGTAAATCTGGGCATCGATTTAAGCCTTAATCCATTCCTGATCATAAACTGTGGAAGCATAGACATGGGACAAGAGGAAGACAAATCCCTAATGCAGGCAGCTTTCTGTTAGATAATAAACATCCTGTAATCACAACTTAATTGACAGACCAATTGGCAACACTGGAGACAGAATTCAGCTAGTGTGCTACAACTTAGGAGCCTTTGCTTTGCTTTCCAAACCCATACTTTAGTCAGTAAAGAAAACAGATAGGACTCAGATGCATGACAGGATTATATTATCAAGAAAGAAGGTACAATTTTTACATAGTTATTTGCAGCCACAATTCATTTTCTCCATGCATTGCTGTAATTTGTTTATCTAAATGTCTCAGGAGACAAAATATAAGCCATTGGATAATCAACGTTTTAGATAAAGACCATTTCATTTTCAATGTGAATTTTCAATTTAAAGACATAGAAATAAACTTTGTGGCCCAGAAAATGGGTAGCAGGGACACAGTGAATCCTGTCAGGCAGATTTACTCGTATTTCCAAAATGGTTTATGGAGAACTTCTGACTATTCCTTCCCAGACACTTGCATACAATCACAAAAAAATCCTACAGCATCATCTTCTATCAGAGGATTTCATGACTCTCTACTTTTGTACTTCATTGAGGAAATGAGTATTAAAAACCTCGCCTGGTAAGAGCATATAATAATGCTGATTTACATGCTGTTTGTTCTCTTTAACATTCTGTTTCCAAATGTGATCCTTTTTGAAATGCTGCTTCCAGTGCCAGTTTTACCTCCTAGCGAAGACGGAGTGCCCTGGAGTGTTTAGGTGAAGTGTGCCACAGCTCTGCACACCAGTGCTGGGCTGCACGGAGTTGGCTAATACAACCTTCTGCCATTTGTGGGCGTTTGCTGAATTATGCGACCACCCACAGAATGGCGAGATGCTTTTGAACAAGAAAAAGCACCTCTCCCTGCTACATAGCTTTACATTTGGATTTCCTGTGTAATTACAATTTAGCTGTGAATCAAAACCATCATCAGAAAACAGAAAGCAGACCTGGGGTTTCTGATCTGTTATGTTGTGCCAGGAATGAGAGCTCTTCTTGCATGTCGGAAGAGAGCCATAGTCCTGCAACTGCACGTATGAATCTTTTTAAATTGCTTGCAACTAAGTGGAGAACCAAAGCTGATTTTCAGGCTAAACCTACAGCATTAACCGTAAGACAGTCTCTTTAGCAGCAAGTGTAGTGGCTCTGTTGTGGTACCCAGTGATGGGGGTGTCACTAAGCCCTTCTTTACATTACGTGGTTCTAAAGAGTTCCTGTGAAAATTCACCTTAGCTATAGCTCAGCAGGGAAGCATTTAGCCCAGAAGCATTAATTTTTCACTGTTAGCCAAAAAGCACCCAGTGCAGCTTGTCTCAGTCATTTAGTGTTTTAGCACATTGTATGTGAGACACCCTGCTCTCATCCCAGAGCTTCATTATTTATTAAATCGGGAGAGGAACAAAGCTCCCCTTGGCTTGCTTCCCTGCTTCCCACCTTAGCTGGGGGGCAACTTACCTTCCTGCTCCTACTGCTCCACAGACATGGTAAAAACATCCCTTAGACCTTACAGCTCGGATCTGATTAATTCTTATAGCACCCTCCCTCTGGGGAGCAGGGTATTCGGTACCTCTCATTTTTGCAGATGCGGCAAGGTGATCTCCCAGTGCTGCAGTCCCCACCAATCTGTGTGAGAAAGATGGAAAATAAGTACACTTATTTCTTCCTTCTTCTGCAATACATGCTGCTTTTCAGATTCCTCTCTTCCTCCAGAAACACAATTCAGCTAGAACCCAGTTTCCCACAACACTTCCCAATGCCAGGGGACTGATGCCAATTCACCAGTTCCTAGTAAATAACTTCCTCCTGACAGTTTGCCAAACATGTTTCCCTCTAAAATCCTCCAGCCGCCCATATGTACAATTTTCATGTGGGGAGGTCTCGATGGGCTCAGAAGGAAGAGATAAAGATGAAAGGTTCCCCATTCTGCAGGTATCTGGCCCTTTCCTTCATGAAAACATGTGTCTGCAGGGAATCCAGCAGGAGACCTTACATCCAAAACATGCCATCACCTCTCTTCCATTCCATTCTGGGCAAGTCACTCCATATCTCTATCTTTAAGAAGATTATTACCTTTTCTTGTGCCAACTTCACAGTAGTGTTGCATTACAAGTGATGCTGCGGTACTGGAGCAACTTTTCAGTGAAGCTCCAACAGATTAAAAGACAAATAAGCATGAAAGTATTAATCATAGCATCTTTTACCTAGAAATAATAAAAGAGTTAGTGATCCAACAAGGATCCAACAATAAACTGCATATATAGTCCTTTTTCTTCAGTGTTCCGGCATGTATTTAGGATTGATAAGTAATCCAGATGAATCGGAGTTTCTCTTCTTGCTGCAAGGTGGATGGATGTTGGTGAACAATTAACCTGGGCCTCTCTGCACAAAGGTGTGCCAACAAATCATGTTACAATACAGACTGAATGGCAAAAAAATATATTTTTTTTTTTCTGGGAATCATTTCTGAACCCATCTGGCCACAATGAAGTACCATGAAGGAACAGAAATTTCTTTCTTTTTTTTTTTTTTTTTAAAAGTTATTTCTGCATCAATCTGAGTAGGTTATAATGTGTGAAAGTCTATTACTTTCTTCTGTGTTGCTCAGTTGGAAATAAATACAAGAGTCTTGTATGGATTACCAATACCAACTATTTTTCAGTTTCACAGATGTTAAAACACACAAGGTCCACTTAACACCACTGTAGAATGCCAACATATAAATGTTTTTCACTTAAAAAATCTATATCAATCCCTTTCTGCCATTGGGGTATATCAAAAATATCACATTTCCTCTATTTTGTTTAGAATCAGAAATCATACTATATGACATCCAAGTGTGAAGATGCAGAAACTGAGGCTGCCCAGCGCAGAGGCCAGGGACTGTGAGTCTCCATATAAGATGTGACAGTGTTTCGGGGGTCCCTTTTACTTTTCAAAAGAGATGGCTATATCCTATATAGAGATGACATCTGTTGCTAGTTGAGTGACAGGTTGGTAAGGGTCACAATATATGTGAGATAAGATTCAGGCAAACCAAAACAATCTAGCTCTCCAATTATCACGGAATTATCGGTGTAGGTTAAGCTGTACAAAGTACATGTGATAAAGACTATACTCTTGGAAGCACATGCTTGATCTTTGTAATACCAGCAAATCTGCTGTATAGAACAGTAAAATTTGTATGTTTTCA
The DNA here is from genome assembly GCF_023634155.1 of Falco peregrinus. NCBI lineage: Eukaryota > Metazoa > Chordata > Aves > Falconiformes > Falconidae > Falco > Falco peregrinus. The sequence continues at coordinate 39,505,404 of NC_073725.1, read as the reverse complement.
CTGGTGCTGAACTGGTTTACCTCTAGCTCTGGGTGAATCTGTGATGATGGAAAAATAGAGACACTTTTTCTTTGTCATAAAGAAAAAAGTACATCCTCCAATCTGGATTAAAATGGAAAATTCAGTCTTGAAAATTAAATATAAATGTGGAAATGGGTGTGGCTTTGGCTCAAGGCTTGTTTTCAGACATAACTTGCAATATTGTGATAGCAGTAACTGTAAGAAATGGAACATCCAAAGTTAATTTTCCCTACAAATTTTTCACCTGGCATTCTGAAAATCATGTTTTATTAAATCATTCCCACTACTGTGATTTTTAAACAGAATTGCAAGGGTTTGAAATATTTTATACATGTTTTTTTGTAATCTCCATTTGTGTATGTATCTGTGCTTCAAAAAATATACAGTTCTTGAAAAAAAGTGTGTGGTTGTAGGTGTCCCACAAATCAAAGCCACCAGAACCTCATCGCATCAAGTGAACCCTCCGCTTTTCCATACCATATTGTAATCCTCATTCACAACTCTTACTGGATAGGAAATACCACGCTTTCCAACATTGCCTAGCAGTTCTTGTTAACTGACCAAACTACTGTTGTTGTTATAGGGCTGCATATTAGCTCATAATGAGTCTTGTGAAAAATAGTAGGTGCCTTTTAAAACATGCAAATTGTGTAGATGATGGATTGCCTCTGATAAACTGTTTTTTAACCTGCTCTGAAAGTGAATTAACTTCCAAATGCTTTTATGTGTGAAAGGTTTCTCCTTTTCATTTGACGTTTCCCTTTTTTATTGGTTATTTGAAAGAAATCTGTAGGGGATGGAGCCATAAAAATGCATTAAAAATGTGAGACTCCAAATGGAATCCACAGTGAAAGCTACAGCATGTGCTTAGCTCAGCCTGTGGTGCCTCCGCACTGCAGAGGTCTCTCAGCAGAAAAAGTCTGCAGCAATGCCAAGACACAGAAAGCAAGTTATGGATGATATTTCAGCTTTCTCTGTGAACTCACTGCCATTATCATCAAAATTAAAATGAAAAAGATCTATTTGGTTAGGTTGTCTGTCCCCCTCTTGCTGGACTATCAGCCAGTTCCTGTTTTGTCCTTTACACTAGGACAAGGTGAATCAGAGGATCCCAGCTTACGTTTTCATAAATTCATATTTTGCAGATGCTGGAGACATTTGTATCTGGTGTTTCTATAAACCCACCATCAGCAGGCTTTATTCCTCCTTACTGAGATATTCCTAGACTTAAACGCACTTGCATTCAGATGCTGCCTCAAGGGCACAGCAGTTTCCATGTCAGTCTCTACATCAAGCTTTCAACCCCTTCTCTTGGTAATTGCATGAAAGGAACATAAACGCTAATGGATCAGACCTAGGATCTACCTAACCCAAAGTCCTACTTCTGATACTGCCAACACCAAAAGCTTCAAATAAAGATTCAAAAATGGAAGATTTGTAAAGCATCTTAGCTTTCATTTAAAGTCCATAGAAAAAAGGCGGTTAAAATCTTCGGACACAAGACATACAACCTACCAGGCTCAACTGAATTCAATGCCTGATGAACACATTTAAATGTGAAGTTCATAAAATTCATAGCTTCAGTCCTCTACAGTTGTGATTTTTCTTTTTATTCCTGTAAATGTTTTCCTTTTTGGTATTTTTCTATTTTTATTAGCATCAGCTACACCCAGCAGCACATATTTCCATAGGTCATTTTCTTGTTAATGAAAAATATTTCCTTAAAAGTTTTTGTTTCCTATATTTCTACTTTGTTCAGTATCTCTGCTCTTGAACTTTTAAGCACACAATATAAATTCTGTCTGTCATTTGCTTTAGAGTATCTTTATATATAGCTACTCTATTTGCTACAGTCAGTCTAATTGTTTCTTACTAAATAATTTTCATTTTTTTCATTAGTTATTACTACAGGACTGCTGTTATTTGTTTCTGTGGGACCTCCCATGTTTCTAATAACTCTTTTTCTCTACATATAAAATCCTTTCATCTTCCATCTAACTGTATCTCTTTTGATTTCTTTTCTAACCAGAAATTAATACAACTTGCCACAGGAAGGTCTTTTTCAAAATACAGAAACTTTTAATGATCTCTTAGCACAGACTCCAAAAGTTCTTTTGAGATATGAGGCTACAATGAATTTAAAGCCGTCGCATGCACAAGAAATAAAAAATACTCTTTTCAATCTGTGCGATCTTGATGTTGGCCACATGGAACTGTCTGCCATAGTACTGCCAATTTAGTTATGTTGTGAATTTTTCAGTGTCTTCCATAATCCTACCAAATTAAGTAATTTTGTGCTGTATGAAAATTGTCTCAGGTTTCCACTCTCCTTTTCCAATGATTGAAAAATGGTTTTAACCAAGACAGTCTCATTTCAGGAAAAATGCACATTAACTGTTCATGCTATTGAAAATGGACCATGTTCACCATTTTTCTCATTTTAGTCAGTTGTTAAGATATAACATAAATGTTTCTCATTTTATGATTATTTTTATTTTCCGAGCAATTTATGAGTGATCTTATAAAAAAGACTGTGAAAGTCCTTATAAAATACATTCACCAGTTTTCTTTTACCCTACTCAAGGAGCTGTAGCACATAATTGCACACAGAAAATGCAACTGACCTTGCCACATTCATGCTGAAAATTTGTATTTTGACATCTTTTCCATGATTTATTGCTAAATCCTCCAATTTGGATTATAATTTGGTGATTATATGAGCCTTCTGCAATTGAAACCAACACAAATGCAAACTCCTGCATGCACCTTGGGAAGGTCAATCCCATGTGCCAGTACAGACCGGGGGCTGGAAAGCAGCTTTGCAGAAAGGGACCTGGATGTCCTGGTACACACCATGTTGAACATAAGCCACCAAGCACCCTTGCAGCAAAGAAGACTAAACACATACTGGGCTGTATTAGAAAAATTTGAGCCAGCAAGTCAAGGGAAGTGATTACTGCCCGGTCTTCAGCACTGATGAGACCACATCTGGAATATTATGTCCAGTTTGGGGCTTCCCAATACAAGAAAGACATTGACAAACTGGAGTGAGTCTAGTGGAAGGCCACCTGGATGGCCAGAGGGCTAGAGTTGAAGGTCCAAGAAGCGAGCCTGAGAGCACAAGGTTTTGTTCTTCATTAAAATGTTGGCTAAAGGAGATTTTATTGCTGTCTTTAGCTATGTAGCAGGAAGGTATAGAGGGCATAGAGTACGTGGACAAGACAGAGTCATGCTTATCCCAGTGAAAGCAACAGACAAAATTTGCAGCAAAGAAAATTCTCATTAACTGTGACCTGTCACCCAGCAATACCTGACACTATGGGGACAGGTAGGCTCTTTTAAGGATCCTTGGCAGAATGAGAACTGGCCACGGGATTGTATTATACTTAGAGCTTTGTTACTATATAAAGATTTTAGTAAACAGCATAACTTATTGTTACACAGAATTTCTAGCAATTAGCATAGTTTTCCTATTACCTAAAATTTCAATTACCTAGATTTTCCAGTTACTTGGACCCTCCACACATCAGGTCATATTTGTAATAGTCAGCACATGATACAATAATCACAATCCAGACTGTCTTTAAAAAGTACACGAGTCACTCACTGAGTCCTCAGAGGAAGAACAGTGGAGGTGGTGTCTTGGTCCCCTACTCGATGGTGGTGAGGGTGCTCCCCCTTTCCCTTCCTCGTGGTTGGGCATCCCTTGTATCACACCGGGACACATGACAGCCTTAGCAGTCCGGCTGCTGTTGGATCCACTTAAAAAACTTTTTGGATAAACCGAGGCATTTATGCTTCTCAGGTTGGTGTTTACCGTTTCCTAAGTGGTAAGTGGATTCTGAAGAGGCTGCCAGACAATCCATATGCTGCAGGAGACAGCCAGCTGCAGGGGGTGATGGCTCCTTAATGATCTTTATCTCTTCCTCTCCTTTGTCTCCTGACTACTTGTTGCTCTTGCTTGGACTTACTGGCGATGCTGTCAGCATACATCAGGCCTTAGCACGAGCTGTGTGAGAGCCAAAATGTGAGCAAGAGTTCAGTGAACAGTTGCAGGATCCCTGATCACCGATGGATCAAGAGTTTAGCCATCCAGAATATCTCATGTGCTGTTGCAGTTCCCTGGTCTACAGCGGGTGTCACCATATGCTGGCAAAAATGCTGCACCAGGTGTCAGGAGCAGGTGATATGATGAGGGGGGAAAAAAATCACTGTGAACAGTAAGTTGGCTGGAGATGCTGTGGGATCTCCCTTCTTGGACATATTCAACACCCAACTGGACATGGCACTGAGAAACCTGCTCTAATTTCAGAATCGTCCTCTGAACGGGAGGGTTGGACCAGCAGTCCCTTCCAACTGAGATATCATGATTTTCCAGTCTCAAGTAAATTTTTAATTTGATTTGAATTAATCTTTAATTTCAGCACTATGGCAGCTACAGCAGTTCCTTTTCCCCTCATCCTGCTGCACAGAATTAACACGTCTTAAATGCCTGGGAAGATGGTGGTTCCCACATATTTTTTTTCTGATAAGGAAGGCAGCAAGAATGATTTGGATACTTTGATAAAACTTCACAGACTTCCTGCCTTTGATAAAAAAAAATATTTCCTGACACTTGTTTTCCCCTGTCAGAGCTGTTTGCATCTTTCTTGATTTCCAGAACGTAACGTAGCCTCTCAGCACTTGGGCCCCGTTGTATGGACTGCTGTTCCATCTCCTGAAGCCACCAGAATAACCAGCACTGCGATTTAATCATGGAAGGGTTCCAGTTTTTTTCCTCTTGCTTTCTTCTCTCTTTAGGTATGGATATGTCTTCTGCTACTTTGACACGCTTTACGTACAGCACTTAAAGCCTGTTCTGGAAACTTGCATTTATGCACTTTCCATTAAAGAATATTTTTAATAAATTATTCTTTTCCCTATTATTCCCACATGCTACTTTTCAAAGTCAGCCTAACACATACATAGCACGTGTTTGGGTTTTTGTAATTTGGTTTCGTGCAGGAATATACATATCCTAGAGTAAGCCCCTATTCCCAGCAAGATGCTGTAAAAATATCACAAAATTCCATTCCAATTTTTGTGGCTGGTTGGTTTTTGGTTTTTTTTTTCCTTTGGCATTACTGCTCCTTCTATCTCTAGGACTTAGCTGTTAAGAATATATCTGCTCTCCTTGAACAGCTGTACCTTAAAAACCTTCTCTCCACCTCTCTCTCTCTTGTACCACATTGATTCTTCAGTGTGATCCATGACAGACATTCCTACCATTTACATCCATTTGCTCTCCAGTCAGAAGTAACCATGTCACCTTGACCCTGGTGCAATCATTCCTTTCACCATTCCAGCCCAAAAGGGTTCCTCACGTTGCATTTTCCTGCTACAGCTCTGACAGCAAAGGGAAACAAACCCTTGTCCCAGGAAAGGGATGAGTTTCTGCCACCGAGTGCCAGGGTAACGCACTGGAAAGAGACAAGCAAGAACAGTCAGTCACATCATCTCCTTCCATTAGATGATGTCTGTCCTCAAATCACTTCTCCCTCCATTCTTCTTCATTCTGGAAGCTGAATCATTATAATATTTTTCTCAGAGTTCCCAGAAGATCAAGGCTGTAGTGTTTGCCAGGGTACCAAGTGTCGGGGGGTATGTGGTGTGTATTAATTGTTATAGCATGTTTACCATGGACTGAACCTTCAAATGAGAGGAAATTAATCTCGATGCAGCAGAAAGAGCCACTGCTTTTGGTCTCAGGTAACCTACAGAACAGACATAAATAAATCAATTCCTTAAACCTCTTCTGAAGATTTTACTTTCATCATTTTTCTTTTGCCTTCCTCTTATTATGTGTAATTATAATCTGATTCATTTGAAGTTTTCTTCTTTTTTCAAATCTGAACAACTATAGCAGTTGGTCTAGTGAAAGGTACTGGGTCTGTCTATGAAACCTCCACAGGTATAACGATACAGCTGCAGTCATGTAACAGAAAACCAAAACATTTATAAACAGCTGGAGACAGTACCAAGATGACAAAATTCACATCCAGAACTGAATTTGTCCTAAATGTGGGGACTTTCATACAGGATTTATGATCTGGTGTGTTTAGGAGAAAGTGTTTCTCATACAGAGGGCTTATCAGATTCAGCAGTTGCATATGATTTTTTTTTTTCTTCAGAGTAACGACTGTCAGCAAACAATTCATCATAATAGATTTGTCTGGAAAAATTACCCTTTCATTTTCCTCCACAGACAGGTTATTTAGATTGTCTCAGACAGCAATATGTTTGCTAACTGCAACTGTTCAACAGATATGATTGCAAGTACCTAAACAGAAGACCTAACTTAATATTGGAATTGTTTCTAACTTTGCTTCAGATAGCATTGTTTCATCCCAAACTAGCAGCATTGTGTTAATGGTTTTCAATTATGAACCTCAAGTTGCATTCCTTTAAACACTGTTTTTCCATTCTCTTTATATGTAATCCTTGGCTTCCAAGAAAATGTACGTCACTTAAGAAACAAAGTCCTGTTCAAATACAGGAAATGGTCAAAAATTAATGTTCATTTCATTTGCTTAGCTTTACTGCTTAGCAGAAGAACCCAGAGGGGTTTTGCAACAAGACAAATACTTTCATTTCTTCATTAGACTTCATCTCATATTTGGCATCACATCAGTGCTTTTTAAAAGAATGAATGTTACAGTCAAAATGTCTTCTCATGGGAGAAAAATGTTTTGTCAGAAAAATCTCGAAGAGGATAAGAAAGGTCATTTACTGGGTGTAAATATCCATAAGAGATAAAAATTTCTTTTTTCTTTTTTTTTTTTTTTTTGGTTGGAGTGTTAATTGTAGTTTTCAGAAAAAAAAACCCCATGCATTTTCCATAAAGTGTGTGCTTTAGTTCACTGAGTGCAGTGTGGTAATGCTAAAACCCCACGTTAGTCCTGACTGATGATGTTCGAACAGAGGAAAAGACATCTGTCAAAGTCAAATCTATCATGCCTTTTACTATATTTTATAGCTGGCTTTATTCAACAAATAATCCAAAACGTGCACAAAGAAAAGCTGGAAGCCAGCATCATGAAATATGATCTGTTTTCAAGAAATATTTTAGAATACCATTTTCAGTTATCCCATGTCAATGATTGATTGCTTGTTATTGCCTATTTGACTAATGATAAGCATGATGACACAAAAATTCACACTACTTACAGCTTGCATTGCTTGTTTTGTCACTCAGGAATATCCCTGCTTATTGTACCATTCACACAATAATTTATTTGCAGAACATAATAGTAGACTTAAAAGCAGACATTCCAGACAATTATTCTTTTTAGTGATAAGTCAACGTTATTTTACTTGATCCAAAATAAAGAATTTCCTTGCTCAGAAATGATATATATGTGACCTGACCTAAAGCATACCAACTCAGACAGCTGAATGATGCAAAGCAGACAATGGAGCCTACACATGCATTTGTATAGAAAAAGTTACGCTAGGACAAAAATAATGAAAGACAAACATGTCTACGATCTCGGTTCCCATTCCTTAATTTGCTTCACTGTTCTCCCTAATTAATGTAACAGAAAGTGCCCTTCACGGAGTTTTCCACGTGAGCAAATGGCATAAAATGCACTTGACCTTCAGTGTATATCTACATAGTTATTATATTCACATATTGCCTCAAAACCCTCATATGTAAAGCAATTGATACTTAAATGCTGTTTAAGTATTAATAATAGTGTCATATGCAAGATCTAGGTGGTAATCATTTTAGCTGGAGCTGGAAAAATCACTATGGTACAGGAAGCTGTTGGGGCACTGTACTTTAAGAAAAAAAATAGGCAAATAAAAGAGACAGCCAGGAGAAGAATAAATATAAGAGATTTAGAAAGTATGGGATGATTAAAAGAATTTTACCTTGTAAGTTTAACAAACAAAGGACTATGAGAGACACAGGAACAGTCTTTCAAAAAGACAACTGTTCTCTGAGTGCAGAAGGGGCAGGACCAGAACAAATCAGTTTAATTTGCTGTAAAAATGATATAAGTCAGAGGCAATGGAAAACTTTCTAAATGACAAAAGCAGGCAATCACATCAAGAGAAAAACCTGGAAGGTGATGGTATCTGCCTTTTGGATGTTCCTTAAGGGAAAATTAAAAAAAAAAAACCAAAAAAACAAACTCAAACCAAAACAAAAAACCAAACCACAAGTTTAAAAACCCCACAAGTTATTTAGGGATAAACCACAAAATACCTCGACTCTATGCAGCCCATTGGAGTTGGTCATCTCAGTCAATGGGGTTAAAGCTAACATTGTGTGTTTTAGTATGGCCAGTGAGGAGAGAAAAGTTGCAAGCAGAAGCACTAAGGCTGCTGGTACACTCGCTGGAGATGTCCAGGAGCAGCGTCAGTAGCAGCCCAGCTCAGGGAAACAAGATAAGAGCAGCTGTGCCTGACCAGACCTGAAGCCTGCTCTCCACCATGACCTACCTTCAGACACAGCCAACTGTGACACCTGGAGAGACAGGTAAGAGCCCGACAAACTGTCCATGTCCTCAAAGCACCTACAGGCCTGACTCACCCTGCCCAGCCTCTAGGAGCCCGCCACCCTACCCACAGCTCAGGACCCCATTTTAGCTCCCCCGGGGTCATCAGTCACTGACCCAGTGATGCCGGAGCAGGGCTGGTCTCCATCTCCCCACAGCCCTGCCCTGCCCATCCATAAGCCCCGCTGAGCTCCCCATCCATGTGAGCCCCTGGTCCACGCAGCACCCTGACGTAAGCATGCAAGTATTTTGTGTCTCAGAGACTTCTTCTGAGCAGCCATGGAGTCATAGAGCTGGGAACAAAGAACAGAGGTTGTACTTGGAGGGGATGAGACCTTTGGGAGGCAGCAGCTAAATATTTGTAAGTTATGATTGATTACAGGCTAACCATGAGGCTTCTGTACAATGCCACATCCAAAGGGCTCTTTGAGTCCTGGATAAAGAAAAAAGAAGAGCTGGGAGTGAGGAAATTGTTCTGCCTTTCTGGGCAGCTCTGGCAAGATCAGTTCTGGAATATCAAGTTCAGTTCTGGTATCTACATTAGAAAAAGGGTGTTGAAACTTGGAGATGTTACAAAGAGAAGCCACAAAAACAACTTGAGACTTTAAACAAATACCTTATTGAGAACATTTTAAAGAATTCCATCTCTTCAGCTTGTCAAAAGAAAGATGCAGGAGTCACCTGACACTGTTCTCTAAGTACTTACCAGATGTTAATAATGTGCTCTTCAGCCTACCAAAGAAAAATGGATCAAAGACCAACAGTTGAAACAGAACTAGGAAGAGGAAACATATCTTAGGAGCTATGGGTGATTACTCCTTGGAAAAAGCTGCCAAGAAAAATGAAGGAGTCTCCATTTCTTGGTGTCTGAAAATCAAAAAGGAAAGCCTTTCTATAAAATAAACCCAGGTGGACAAATTACTAAAGGCCCAAATGGGTGAAATTCTGCATTGGAATTATATTGTCTTTCAAAATATGAATTTGCTTGGCTTTAATTTGTGCATTTCTCAACAGGCAGCAGTCCACAAATAATAGTTTCCAATTCCTTTATTTGTACTTCAACTGCAAAAAAATCTTGATCAGATTTAAAGACATCATAGAAAGAACTAGTAAAGGAATAAAACATGCTAAATTTACCTGTTTAACATGTTTCTATAACAGGATTGCAACTAGTTATCAGAAGCAAATTTCCTATATCTTTGGCTCACATCAAATGACCAACTTTTCATCTTAGGTAAAAATGATAACAAGTTGTCCCGTATATAATATGTAATTTTGAAGCTCCTTAATTGACACCTGTGTAGAAAAGAAAACTCTACAGATATATCAGGCAGACACATCTGATAAATCTCTTCCACTCTGGCTGTGTTTGCCCTAATGCAGCTAAAGCCAGTCCACATGGAGGGTTGGAGGCTCTTCACTTTTTTGATTGAGCAACCTTTCTCTCCCTTTGGTATAGCTTGTCATACCATGATTAATTCATTGCCAGCCTTCTCTGAAATAAGTCACTAGGAGACACCCAGGGTCAGCAGAAACAGCTTAGCCACACATTTCATTCACTAGATGTAAGAACTTCACTATTTCTACAGGCAGCTGGGGAAAACTGCAAGTTCCTAAACTTAGTTTACCTTCTCATGGTCATTTGACTACCAAATGCACAGGATGTTGTAGATTGTTAGCAAAGTGAATAGCGTGGGGATACTGGGCAGTGCCAAGCAGCCCATAACAGACCCCTCCTCAGCATCAGCAGTGTTATCCTCCCTTCTGGTCTTGACCCAATGTATGTGCACAGGCACTTCTCTGCTCTCACACTGGAGCTCTGTGAAGGAAAACAGCTCCTTTATACAGAGCAAAAATTTCCCTCCTCTTCCCTGCCTACCCTTTCCAAACATCCTGCATGCATCCATAACAGTGACACCTTGCTATCCACCCCCCAGTCATAGGATTCCAAACTTTCCAAATTGTCTAATGCAATGGAGGTGCGATGATAAACGTTGGCATCATTTACAGGTAGTTTTTTCCTAAGTAGAAGAAAAGATACACTCCAGAAGCATAAAGGCTTTTTGTTTATCTTGAAAGCACATGCAAACAAAAATAGAATAACAATGCAGTTACACTAAAGTGCAGACTGTGTATCTATTTTTCTGAAGGCTCCGTGTGAAACGAACATAAAATAGCAGGGATCTCAAGCAGCAAAATGTGTTAATTCAGTGCATATAAAGCTTTGTTCTATGAGGGATCAGGCTGAGAAAATAATGCAATATTCTTATTGAATTATAACATATTTATCTTATATTCCATTCGGAGGAAAATGTCAATGTTAATTTACCTTAATATTGTTTAATTATAATCTAATCCATATATGTCCAACAACTGAATTCATTTTCTGGCTCTGCTGTGTGTAGGAGCCAAAGGTTAAATGCCTTTGAAGATACAGTAGAGAGGTAGCAATATATAAAGTGTCTGCGTTTCCAAGATGTTTCTTTGATAAAGTGCACACACACACACTGCTAATCTCAAACGTTTTCACAAAAGAAATGGACTCATTAGTGGAGTATTTCCAAAAACATTGCTGAAAACTTTACCCAGGTTCTTTTCTGTCTTTCGCCCGTGTTAAACTCATTTTGAATATTTATTGTTCATTCAGCAAAGGAAGAAAGACGGAACAAAGAAAATTAAAGTATTTGCAATGTAGAAGTTAAGATTTTAATTTTGGCAGGATTCATCCAAAATTCAAAACAAGTTATAAACACCTGGGGACCATGGAAAGTCTGGTGATGTCATTACTCTTTCAAAAACGTTCAGAACAGTGGTGCAATCCTAAACAAAATGTGATCTTTAGTGTATGAATGAAGACCATTTCTGAGGATCCAAATATACCTATTAATTTCTGATTTTTCCCATTACTGTTGCAGTCTTGATGAGTCCCTGGCAATCTTTCTTCTGCTATGTTTAAGCTTTAATAAATGCCAGTCATGCAGTTATTTCTACTCCCTGTTTGGTTTATTCTTACCAGCATTTTTATGTAACGTTTTGTAGTCCAACATGATTAAAATCTCCTTAAGGAAAATGAGCATAAAGCACCAGAACTGTAGCTTTGCACAGCACAGCCCACCTTTTGTCCTTCCTCTCCCTCCCATCCACAAAGAGCAGCAGAGAGATGTTGAAATTACACAAGTACAAAGCTAGTGGATTCCATGTGTTATGAAAAAATTTAAAAACACTGTTTTACCCTCAAGTCCAGGAAGCCCCATAACTGTGCTTGAGAGATGTGGGTCATCAAAATTAAGAGGTCACCCATGAAGTGGGTGGCAATGAGAATACACTAAGCAGTTCCAATTTCTAGCCAAGGATTAAATTCTTTACTGGTATAACTCCATTAGATGTTCCTTTACAAAAACCAAGACAGCTAAATGATTTGCAGACCATAAAAGTGATGTTCATTCTGAGCTGATAAATAACAAACAAATTTTTAATTACAAAATTTGTATGCTGTGAGACTTGTTCTTGCACAACAGCACAATTCCCAGTCAGTACCTCACACATATATTAAAATCCTTAGCAATTTTAGAATTCAAAATGATTTATGTCAATTTTGTTTTGGGTGGCAACAAACTACGGCTTCACTCAGCAAGAAAACATTTCCTGCTGCTATCTCTTAAAGACTGCCTGCAGTGTTTAACTATCAACTGCTAGCATCACACAGACTGGAAGGTGACCAATGGAATGTGTGAGGAGAGATTAGAATGAATTTTTGACGTGTGTTTTCATTTCATAAACTCCAGTCTCTGCAGCCGCAAGTTTGTCATTTGTTATGTGTTTTTTTTTCAAAGCCAGTTTTGTCTTATCTGATGTTGAAACTCTTCCATGATGCTTTGAACACTGAGGCATAAGAAAAAGAAATCAGTTGGAAATTTGTTCATGTCTACCTCTGTGCTTGACATTTCTCCACTGATAACGTACAGCTAAATATTGACTTTTTAGTTAAGTTCAGATTAGCTGTCTGGACCATGAGCATTGATTGTAAACCATTATCTTTTCCCCATTTATGAGCCCCAGTGCTTTAACACAAAAAAAGACAGAAAGAGAAAAAAAGAAAGGCAGAAAACAGAAAATGGAATGGAAAAATGTGTAATTGGCTGTAAAGGTGTCATTAAATTTCACTGGGGAAAAAATGAAATGCTATTGATGTTTACCCTTAAAAAGCTGTCCTTTCTTCATTCTAACAGTAACCCTGTTCAACTCATTTTTGACCCATTCAAGGAAAATGTCAAACCAAGATTACCACCAGGACATAAAGCTGGGAAGATTCTTCTATAACTAATTAAGTAAATACAAAACCTGGCATTAAATAAGCACTGTTAAAAGTATTCCTCTATAGGGGCTCAGTAGTACTGCCAATTCCTTTTCATTATCCCAGCCCTCCATCCCAATCCAGTAGAATAGTTTGCATATGTCAAAATAAGCAGATAAGAGAGCAAGATGATGTAACTATTTTAATTTTTGAACAGCCTTTCACAAAGTCCCTCCCAAGAGGCTGTAGAGGAAACTAAGAGATCACGCAGTAAAAGGCAAAATATGCTTATAGATAAGAAATTGGCTCGGAGAAAGAAAACAAATGGGAGGAATGAGTAGGAAAATTTCAGCTTAGCAAAAGTTAGTCAGTGGGGAGCTCTGCAATTCTTCTCCAGAGAGGTGGCACAGAGGGGACATGGCAAGAGAACTTGTTGCTTCAGCTGCCTAGGGATGTCCCTTTGGATGTCGCAGCCAGCTGGAAGAGATTAGGGCAGCCCACAAGGCTTGTGTACACATGGATTTATTCTGAAGCAGCTATTGCACACTCACTTCACACCATTCAGTTAATCCCATATAATTTCCAATTGTAGACAAGTATTTAACTTCACTGGGGCTGAACCCAGAACAGCACCAGCACCCCAGCTGCCCTGAGCCGGTGAGATGCCTGCTACCCTCAGGTGCCAGGATGAGGGGAGGGAAAGGGCAAGAGAGAGGTCTGAGTCAGGAGACAACATTAATGTTGTCAAAAGTTGTGTCTGTTCCTCCAGGACTACAACCAGCCCTGACCTGAACTAATAGGGTCAGCTAATTAGAGCATGCATACTGGCTTTTATAACTTGAACCCTACTGGGCAGTGCAGACAAAGAGTTAAGTTTGAAATTTTAGGTCCAGCATATCACATCTCCATGTGGCCTTAAATCAATAAAGGGGACTCTCCCAGAAGGTGAAAAGAAGCTGCCCTCAGTGGGGCAGAACTGGCTGATGGCTGGACTAGATATAAAGGGAAAAGAGCTCCTCTGATACTCAGCAGACACCGTGGATTTAACAGGTTTACAGGTCCTTTTGCTGTGAACAATGCCAGCAGTGCCCAGTCTTGAATCAGGAACTCTAGGTGTTACCCTGTGTTCCCCTGCTTCACTGTGCATGGGTACACAGTTCATATTTCAAATCCTAAGCCTGTGTGTACATTGCAACAACAATAGCTTAGTTCCATGAACCCAATTAAACTAAATACTTTAACTCTATGTGGCCTACTTGTAATTTCAAATACTAGCACCTGCTAAAAGAGGACTCATCTAGAGGCATGATTTTCTCTTGTGAGGTGTGATTCAGACCAGTAAAGGGAAAGGAACCTCAGAAATACAGCATTATAGGCTTCTTCACATCATTTGGTAGAGCAGAGTATAGTGGAGCCACTTAGTCCTTCAACCTTGAGTATAACGAAAATGTGTCATGGGAATATATAGCTTGGATAAGGTACAACAAGTGTTGTTCTAAGTATCTTGTGTGACAAAACATGCAAACACAATGCAAATACGAAAACCAGGTGTTTGTCTTTGCATTTTAAGGACTCTGTTCTTTAGATTTTCTTAATTGCCAGCACACCACATCTTCCACAGAAAGAGCTTGCAATATTTCAGTTTTAATGACTGCTTTTCCTATTACTATAGCATGAATGTCAGCAAAAACTCCCAAAACTTGAAAAATAACTGATCACCTAAAGTCCTTTCTCCCCTTTAAACCAAATGTTGCACCTATGCCAAGTTTCAGATTGATGCATATTTAAAAACTAAATTATAAATCCTCAGAAAGATATTCACAATTCACAATTCAGAAAGAAATTCACAATTCACGGTAATGCTGATAGGCTCTTGCACCTACAGTCCCAGAAATTAATGCTGTGACCTCACCATGTACCACGGGTCCAGCTGGGTTTGGTCTAAGTCAATCTGTGGGTGGGAAACCTCACTGGAGTTTTAGGAAGCAGTATTAATGATTTAGAGTCTATTTACCCTGCAAATTTTGCTAAGGTTGCAGTACAGTTCGTTACTTTCAGAAAGCAGGAGTAACATTTTAACACTGCTCCTGAAACAGGATGCAGGAGAACTGTCAGCCTCTAACTACAATCATTCTGTGCAACTAGAAATAAGTAGCATAATTAGAACAAGATGGGGACCTCTTATGGTAATAGGAACTTGTAATAAGATGTGGTGATGCTGAAAGAAACTCTTCATTTTGTTCTGACCACCCACATTATGCAAAGCCTTTTCCAAGAATTTGGTCCTCTCTCGTCCTGTGTTCATGCTTGCATATGGCTGGGAATTCTGGGGCCACAGTGAGTGACTTCACACTCCAGAAAGCCTCTACAATTCTCCCCAAATGATGAATTGTGATGGGACTTGTCAGGTCTTCTGACAAGAGGGAAATTTATCGAAAAGGATGGCAGAATTGTTAGTATGTAAATGACTCAGGAAATGTCCTGCTTGGAAGACAATTAACTGAATGAACATGGCATCCTCTTATCATTATCTCTGTCTGGGTCAATAATCCTGAAATTACAGCATCACTAAAGTCAGGTGAGCAAACATTGTATGTAGATACGATGCAAAATTAAAGCGGCTTTCAAATTAACTCCACAGTGAAGATCTGTGGAAATCAAAAAGCATAGGTTCTTTTATGCGTTAAAACTATCAAAGCATGAAGAGGATGTACACAAAAAAGCTGCAAAATACACTTTCTCTTTAATAACTTGGTCTCTAGTATTTTTATAGTACTAGTTAAAAAGAGGATTGGTTCATCACCAAAATTTTCTGAAAAACTCTGCATACCACAATATGATCCACATTTCCTCTTTCATACCTGCTGAACCTGCTTTAGAGGGACATTAATGGTTCTTCTGATATCTCAGATGGAAATGCACATGGCCATATTCAGCTTGACTGGCATTCACTTACCTATCATTAACCGTCTTCCAAAGACAAGTATTTTGTCTAAGCTGGTCAGCTAGAATCCCTCTGTACACAGAGAGAAAGAACATCCCAAGGGCAGCTCAATTCTTTGTAGGACAGATACCAACATAAATTAGAAGAATTTTCCTCTGAAAGCACTTAAATCCCTGCACTCTTTATAAGAGGAGCCTAAATTATTTTCTGGACTAGAAAACTAAACTTTATGCAGCTAAAATTAGATTAAACAAATCCCATGCTAGGTGGTAGTTCTAGACATTGTAATTGCTCTTCTCTGTTGACTCTATAGGATGCCACATTGTCCCAGAAAGTGCTATAATTGCAAGCTCTGTGCCTATAGCAGTGAGGCTGCTAAAGATTTTCCTTTAAACCTTTATTTTCCTTAAACCTTTTCCTTTATGAAGGAAAGAAGAAAGGATGGAAAAAGGGAGTGAAGAAAGAAAAAGAAAAGAAGAAGGGAAGTAAGTAAGGAAAAATCTGATGGAATAATTTCATTTCAAATATTTCCCCTTTTTCAGGGTGAATAGAAAAAGCCTTGACTGCTCTGGGTCTCTCCTTCTCCACCTTCTCCTTTTATTTTCCTTTTATACTAGAAAGAAAAGGCCAGAAAATGTGGCCTGAACCTGGAATGAAACAAAATTATATTAATTTCATATATAGATTAAATTGCTGTACTTTCACAAATCTGAATGCAATAAACTTTTGCTGCATTTTTAAAAATCTGTGAAAAAATTGCCATTTTTCAAGCACCCTATTAGTTGACTGATGTTTTCAATTACCTTTCCTCTATGACCACTAAAAGCTCAGTCAAGGGCTTGCTGATGCTAACAGAAATCTTTCGGGTTGTCACAAAAAGGCTTTTCAAGCAAACCCTAAAGGCATTATTTTTATCAGTATTTGTCAAGTTCAGCTCAAAATATTAAAATTAAATGAGAGAACTCCAGGTCTTCAAGGCACTAACTTGAATAAATACCAGAAAATTAAACCAAATTCAGTCACGTCTCCAGCAATTCCACTCAAGCCAGTGGCATTTCAAAGGTTTCAGATAAAGAGAGAATTTGTCCCAGTCACTGTTTTGCAGTCAATTTACACTCAGAGTTCATTGGACTTCAGTGGAAATTCCACCATGACAACCATGACAGAGCTGGGAATGATTATGTACAGTTAAGATATAAAGAGCTAATGAAGCATGCACAAATCAGTTCAATATGTTGAATATTCTCTCAGGACTGCTGGTTAGATAATAACTTAAGTAGATTAAGAGTTATAAACAGGATTCTTCTTTGTCTCTATCTTTTAATTAAATAATGACTAACCTACACTAGGAACGTAGTGATCTACAAAGTTAATCAAAAGACAATTTAAAGAATAAATATAATTCTAGAGATGTTTTCCCACCAGAAGTTCTTGCCCTTTTGTCCTGCATTTTTCCACTCTTAACTATAGCAATCTTGTTCAGAAACATGTCCAGCAGCCAACCATATATTTACTGTCACTTCTCATTTATTGATGGCCAATATACTGACGTAGGCATTTCAGATTTGTCAGCAATTACTAGAGATAATGCATATTACATACACAAAAGCAAAATGAATACAGTATTAAGCAAACTAGATTTTTTCCCCCCCCATTTCTTTGAAGATAAAAAAAATCACTGTCTGATTTTTGGAGCATGAGAAATAGCGTGGAAGATACTGTAAGGGACTGTTACACTGTCTCTCAGCACCAGCTCCAGACTGTTCTTTCAGAGCTGGGGAATTATTCTTCATTATGTTCTGGCCACTTCACTCCATTTTGCCATGTAATAGCCCTTGACTTAAATAACAGCCTGGACCATCATATCTAACTGGGTTAATATCAATGATAGTAATGGAAATGAATCAACTGGTAGAGCTGCGTGAGTGCAAACCGATGTAGAATGTTACTCAGGATTTAACATATTGTTTTATACCCCCAAAAGGACAAGGTGCTGGACAACGTTCAGGAAATGGATGGTAGATGTTTTCCTGTTTCCAAGCACTCACAAAGAGCCTAGCAGTTTATTCATGCGCTAATCCCACAGGCAGTCCTAACTCAGAATTTCCACAGACTTGCCATCGCTGTGAGATGTGGAATGATTATGCAGTTATTTAAATGGAGTGCCATCAAATGCAGGGAAGTCCAGAGAATTGGAAAACAGCCGTGGTAAGGAGCAAAACAAAATTATTGAAAGAGAAAAAGCCACCAAACGCAGAAATAACTCAGTTGTAATCGTATATTATTTTAAAATATTAAGGTTTATGGTAATAAATACAGTCATAAGAACCGGGGTGACATTCCACCCATCACAGGATTTAAAAAAAAATAGTCAGGAAGAAGGAAGAATCATGACAGATAAGGAACAGAACAAACAGAATAAAGTACTGCTAATCCTTGTTAGAGCAAAAAAAGCCCAGCCTTTTGTGATCTCGCTGCCAGACACTACTTTCAAGGAAAATTATATGTTGTATATCTGCTTTTTTTCCATATTTTGTGTGACCAGTATTATGGCCTTCCAATCTCTGCCTTCTCCATTACCTGCCTTCTGTTTATGTGACGATTAAGAATGATCTAAGGAGCAGAGATCTCCAGTGTGACAGTCCCAGATCAGGAACTGGAGGGTTGTAACACCAGTCATCCAAAAAAGTAAAATTGCTCTTTCACGCTTACTCAGTATGCTGTAGGCTACTGACAGCCCACGGCAGAACTGTGCATAACCTGTGCTGAGAACAGAGTGTAGGCTGGAGTCAGAATTTAAATTTACTTGGAAATTTCAACCAAGCTGCACACAATGAAAAGAAAAGAAAGGGGAAGCATGCATGGCATCACCAGACCAACCTTCTGTGTTTGTGGTCCTTTACCACATTATCACTATTTTCCATTCCCACATCGTTTCATGTAATTGTTCAAGACTGTGTTTATAATCACTGTGACCACATTTTACCCTTCCCTCAGGACAGGTGGGCTGCTGATTCCCACAGCACTCTAATGACTGCTATAATCCAGGAAACACTGAGACACCTAGGATGTGCTGGCAGAGAAAATAATCTCCATTGTGTAGAAGTGTTCTACAGCTTGAATGAGCTGCAAACAGAAAGCTCAGCATCACTGTGAGCCATTTGAAAAGCCATTTGAAGACCTATGTAGTTCTAGAGGTTTTACCTTTGCTGGTTTTGGGGAACAGCTCTGAAAGACGCCCTAATCTACTTTCAGCTCTATTGCTCCAAAGAACTGCAATGACAGGAATAGCAAGAGAGGAGGTGGTGTAGCAGGTATGACTGAAATCTCTCATCCATAGTGTTAACTTTAAGCAGATTTTTTTAAAAAAATAAAGTAAGCAAGCTGCATTTTGTAACAATCCCATAATCTCTCAGAAGACAACCAGCTGGTGAATTTCTCACTAAACCAACATGTTTTTTGAAAAGTAAAAGAAAATGTGTATATTAATGAGTATGAGCTTTGTGAGTACCTTGGTTTCATACCTGCTCATCAGTATCTTTCTTCCTCCTGTCTTTCCAAAGATTTCACAACATGCACCCATCCCAATTTGCATATAAACATTTGCTGTTACAAAAATTTCCAGTTAAATTGAAAATAAGTTTGTGTTACCAAGTAGGGATTTCTGTTTACAACTCCTCATTTTGTACCAATGGCTACTTTAAAGAAAACCTGGCATGTTTCTGAACATAAAAATCCTTACATTTTCCTGGAATGAAACTGAAAGTAAAGCTCTAATCCTTATTATCATTTTGGACAAGTACAAGTAAGTTTTCTGAAAAGCAGTTCCCTCACATAGGCATGTCAATTGTTCTTGCAAGGTCCCTTTATCTCCTGCACTTTGTGTCTCATAGCAGCCTCCCATCTCTCAAAAAACCCACCATGTTGTACTTGGTGTTGTTCAAAGCTTTCAGGGCTGAAAACTTCCCTTTCTTTTTTCATTTGCAGTTAACTGGCTAAGCGGTTGTTTTGTAATTGTCACATGAAAGCAAAGTATTTTAGTGCAGCCTTTTCATTATTAATTAAGATTGTAAATATTTTAATAACTTTTTAACATGAAAAAATTCTGACAAGGCCACTTGTGAGAGAATCATGGGTGTTTCCTGGTCTTCATACAGGAAAAAAACACTAAGAGTAAGTTCACTTAACAGTGATAGTGGCACTGCACCCAGTGTCACGTTTTGTCCTATAAGCTCAGTTCCTTTTTCTCCATGTACTACTTTAGAGATTTACCCTTTAAAACTAAAAAAAAAAAAAAGAACTGTCATTGCAAAACTTTGTTGAAAGAATTAGTTAAACATTGGACAACTGAGCATTAACAATAAATGGTAACTGAAAGAACCCTTTTTTCCAGTTGTACGGTGCCATGGAACTGTTACGGCAGGATATGTCTGCCCTGTTCTCTCTTCCTCCCAAATGACTTGAGTTGATTTTTCCATGGTTATTCTTTTTCTATTCTTCGTTATTATTTTTTAAATATGGGTCTTACCCCTTTCTCTGCTTTATGAATGCAAGAGGGAAAAATATATATTTTCCTTAAAAAAAAGTTTGTCTCATTTTTAATGCAAACTACAGCAAAAGGACCTTTATTAACACTCCATTATCTGAACTGAAAGAGGTCCAGGATACCATAGGTAATGGAAAAATCTAGGAAACATAAGTGCTAGTTAACCACAGATCCAGCATAACTGTAACTTGGCCAGTGCTGACACAGAGCTCAAGCTTGTCCTGAGCAAGTTGAGAGCTCATACAACCCACATCAGAAATGCCCCTGATTTGTGTCTTTCTAAGAGCAGGTCCTTCAGGTATCTGTAGGTTTGGATGGAGAAATAGTTGTCAGAAGCACCACACCAACAATAGGAAAAGCACGTGCTAAGAAGGTAAATAATGGAAATCTCCCAAGGACTGGAACTCTGAAAGTCCTGCTGAATATGTAACGTGGTCCCTGCTCCAGGAGGGGCTGGGGCACACCACTTGGTCTGTGCTGGCACTGTGTCCTCACTCAGCACTGCATAGGAAACCACAACTCCCTCTCACAGTGTGAAGAGGTTGGAAGCAGGTCAGTAACAGCCAATATGGGGTTCCCAAGGTCAGACACTGAGGGGTAAAGTAACAAATGGCTGTGTTTCTGCTCCATGTTTCCAGCTCCTTGATTCTGCACAAAGGCACTCCCAATCTACTGGGACAAAACTTCCAGTCTGTGCTGGGTGCAGAAGCAACAGTACTATCCCAGGACCTAATCTGGGTATGGGAGACAGACATCCTTCTCCACATAGCTCTGTGCCTAAGCTAAGTGCCAAAATAAAACACTACTTTCAAAAAGCCTAGGCAGTGGGCAAAAGAAATGTGTTGTATAAGCCAGTAGGCATTTCAAGGATGTGTCAGTGGTTCATGCTTTGCTAAGTGCATCGAGTTGCCATGTATTTTTATTAATTCATTATGGCTGATCTAGTTATATAAACAGGAAATGGCAATAGATTAGCTCCTGGAGAGTGTTTCATATGGGATTACATTTAATGCTGAAATTCCCGTCAAACTCTTAACTTTCAAACTACTGATAACACAGTGCATACTGTGCACTTTTTTGAACACTTGAGCAATGCATTCCCAGCAATACACTCAGAGCCGCAATAATCAAGATTGCATTTAGAGAAGCTTAATTTTCATGCTATTAATCTCTCCAGTGGTAAGAGTAATTATTCAGTATTCACCAAGGAGCAATCCCATAACATGCACAGGGTGCCAGTATGTTAGCATGGTTTGAATGACCACATAGTGAGAAGAAATGTTTCTTTCTCACCAGCAAATTATTATGCAGGTCCTTAAAAAGACTGTGAATTGTATTTGCTGGATATAAAATTCTCTCTGCTATAAGGATCATGTCATTTCTCTTTACCCTAAATGACCTCCAAAGCTTCCTATCTTCTTTTGTATCATTTTTAAGGTCTCCCTTCTAAGACTATCTTTCCTTTTATGACTCTGTTTCTTTTTTTTTTTTTTTCACCACACACCTTTGTCCAGCATTACATTCTGCCAAGGACTTTCACCATTATACCTATTTCTTATTCTTCTTGTCTCATCTGAAGCCTTTTTAAACAACTCTGTCTGTGTATTGTGCAGCCCCCTTCAGGTGGGTAAGGCAGAAAGTCGGTATTTGAATAAGGTAGGAATGACTGCATGCTAACTAATGACTTGTCCCTGTGTTGAGGCATTTCAATTTCCAGGAAGGAAAGATACCATTTTTACTGTGACTTTTCTTTGAAAAAGATGGATCTTCTAGCCAATTAATACCTTCTACTGAAAAAGATGCAGAACAGTGAAAGACTAAAACAGTCTCTTAGATGACACGACCAATATCCATAAGTGACTAAACCTACAACCTAAAGGTTGTACGTCTACCTTATTAATCATGTTTTCCTGTGTTTGTTCCTTCTGCAGTCTCCTGTTACACATTTTGACCCTCCTGAAGATAAAAAACATCTATTTTTACTGTATCTAGTACATCCTGAGTCATGATTCAGACTTGCAGAAACCTCTGTAATACATTTCATAAAATAATAATAAACAAAATAAGTACTAGATTTGAAAATATTGCAACACAAGATCAGTCTATAATGTTTTTGAGAATTTGTCCTCTGCAGCTCATAGGCAAATGTCTGGATACTCTGACTTGGATGTTTGTTCAGACACTGTAAATTTGAGAAGTCATCTAACACATGAAGCTTAGATACCATAACTGTGGCCATTCAACGCTAACTGCAACAGGGATCTTTTCTCTCCTTCTGCCGTGTAACTTCAACAGGCAACCATGGTGCCTACCCAGCTGCAGAGCTTATCTGATTCCTGTTCATCGCTTGCTTGTTTAATACTTCTATATCTCCTTTTTATTAATTATTATTCTATCATTTATCTCAGTCTATCCTCCAGCTGGTCCACCTCTCTCCATATAAATTTTGAGTGTTCCTAATTCTTCGTCCCCATGTGCACTCTCAACTGCGTCTTCACCAGCTCCTTCAATTCCAAGTTTATCAGAAATGTCAAGTCCTCCAGGCCAGGCAAACATATTCCCTCATCAAATGGGAACGAACTCATGTATGCAGTGTACCTAGACTCTCCTCTTCATATTTTAAGGGGCACAACATAATGAATAAGCCTATGAATCACATTTGGAAGATGCCAAATTCCTGCTGTACAAGCATTCTTGAGGGCCTGAGGGTACTATTACATTTGCTTCAGGGTTTAAGAAGATGGTGAGGAGCCAGGTTTTGATAGAGGAATTATTAGCTGCAATGAGCCTGCCACCTCTGAGGCGAACGTGAGTGATCCTGTAGTATTCAGTACCACATGCACATTTTCTGGCTTCCCGGCATCCTCCAAAGAGAGCCAGACTCAGCGTCTCCCTTACAGAACAATGCAGTCTAGGGTAATATAGTGTGAAAGGAAGGCTCAGGGCATGCTCTGAGGAACCAAACCACCACAGCTGCAAATATTATCTTTGAGTCATACAAGCACACATCATACTCGGTGTAGGTGTGTTCTCTGGCTCTAAAGGCTGCACTGTCCTCAGAGAGTGCTCAGGGTTATGTTAATTCCTTGTACCACAGCTATTACTAAGAAATATTTGTCTGTTTTAAAGAGATACTGTATGAACAGGAATTATTTGTTTTGAACTCCAGAAAAAAAAAAAAAAATGTTGCTGTTGTTGCATCTTTATGCTGAGAATTTCTCTCCACCACTGATGAGAAACACAAGTCTCCTTGGGCAGGTACTGCCCTGGGCTATGCACTGACCAGAGCAGCTGTCAGAGAAGGTGGCTGCTGTCAGTAGCTCTCTCCAGGCTTCACACCAGTTTAGCATATGAGGAGGGTGACTCCTGGTAATCTGCATCTCAGTGAAGTTACTGGAAAACCTCTAGACACAGTTTCCATTTGCAGAAGACAACGGCCTCCTCTGTCCCCCAGGCCAGCCTGGCTACCATCCTGCTTTCTCTTGAATCCCCTCGAGATTAACCCTTCCTTGTCCTGTGCTTCATCGTTTATCTCACTTCATCCCTCACCAGCCTGCCTCTTTCAGCTCCCTCCACATAAACTTTGACTCTTCCCTAGACCTCCAAATCGTTGGGCCTTTGTGGAGTGTGTATGCAGCTGTGTTCATGGTCAGACCTGAGTTCTGCCTGACAGCCAGTAAGGCCAGGGTGAACATTAATGTGTAAGCAATGAGGAAACCATTGAGTGTGACCTTGAATCCTAAGCTAACATGACAGTATAAACACAGTCCCAGTTATTGCTCATATGCTCTCTGCCTGTCTGAACAATCTCCCTCTTTTTCTCTCAGTCTCCCCCATTCCCCCTCACCAAACTTTCATTGCTTCCTCCACCATTCCTCACTCTCACTGTGTGATTGGAGACCTTTTAAGCAAGTTGAATAGAGGTATTCAAACAGTACAGAAAGGCCACTAAAAAGCACCTGGTTCTGAATGGCTTCACATACGTCCATGGCTCGATGAAGTTCAGAGTCTGTACTTGGATACCCAGAGGCCTCTGAAATTTTTAAATTAATCGGGCAGTGATTCCCTAAAATCATTCCACTACAGTCCTCAGTACTCACCTGTGTAAGAAAACTGTGAATTTCTGTCCCCAGTGTCACGATACTGCCCAGTCATCCTTCTACCTGAATAACCAACATACTAATCAGCACTGGTTCCCAAAAATACTGACAGAAGTGACCTTTGCACGCTCACCTACCACAAAGATAGAGTTAGAACCCAGAAGATGCCTCAAATCCTGCTTCACTCACTTATGGTGAGTAGAGGAAAGCACTATTATACAAAATAGTTTTTTAATTAAATAGTAAGGATTTGTGTCCTGCTTTGCCTTCACAAAGGGTTACCAGATTTCAGCATATTCCCCAACCATTGCCATCACACTTCATTCTTATAATTGTTTTACAGGCAGGAAATCCCATGATTTATTAAATTACTTTTAATAAACATATAATAGCAACTAACAATAAATGAAACTAAAGAAAGCAAGAAGGAGCCATAATCACAGCCATCAACTCAGTCTAAATGTGCCAATCCTGATGCTAATTTAATTTGAGATTTAAGAAGATTACAGAAACTGTATTATATTAATTTCCCTTTCCACTGCCTCAGCAGTCAGCTAGCATTGGACAGATGGCACCATAACCAAAACATTTTTCTTGCCCCTTCAGTATATTTCCTCCAGTAATTTACTTTAGCATGCTATGGCATGTTTGAAGAAAACAAAAATCACAATGTCTCTTAGGATTGTAGAAGATTGGTCTCAATTAAGGCTTATACATAGCCATATAAATCTATTTTCCCACAGTTTTTCAAAGACATTATTTTTCAATATCTAGTTCTCAACAGAAACTAAGCTTTTCAATCATTGTCTCCCAACAGCTCTCGTAAGTCCGGTAGATCAGCAAGAGACGGCATATCATGGAATAAACAAACCGAGCAATAGAGAATGACAGACCAACAAGAAGCCCAACTAGAAATTGTATCAAGTCCCTAACTGCATATTTGAGTTCTGATTTTCAGACAATTTTTGTGCTTAAGGTCAAAAGTTTTGGTTTTCCCCTTTTACCCAAATGTTGGTATTTTCCAGTCAGCCCACTCTGATACTCTGACTCTTGTTACAAACACCTCATCTAGACTGCATGATTTCTTTCTGTTTTCATTAATCATATAAGAAATGCTGTAATGTTTCTAGACACTCAACCATTCTGTGACAGACAGACAGGGGTTATAATAGCTGTTCTTTTCAAGGTTCAATAATTTTAGCAAGCTTACAATTCTTTTTCCTCTCCTTTTACAAACCTGGCCACCTGTGATAAAGAGGAAGTGTGAGCAGCCATTCAAAATAGAGTACATTTTAGCATTTAGATTAGGGTATGTGCTGCCCTCTTTATAAGCTACTGAATACAGAAAAAAATCATGTTGTAACTTTACTGTGGTTTAGTGGGTACATGAAAGAACCTGAACTAATCCTAGTTCGGGTGAAGTCCAAGAATACCAGGGACAACAACCTAATGCAGTATTCGCCAAGGTAGGTGGCCCGCTGGATCAAGTGATACAAGTGAATTCTTTATTGAGAAGGAAAAGGAGAGGCAAGAAAACATAATCAACATTCAGGAATGTATCTGGAGAAGGAGCAAGACACCTGGCATTTGAGAGAATGCAATGGAAGGAAAAAAAAAGTAGGGACGAAAGAAGACTAGGATGAGGAGAGATTTATAAAATGGGAGATCTATAAAGTTTATGTAAGTGTTCCTCAGGTTTCAGTTGCTAGAAAACCATGTCTGCAGCAAACATTTCCCAAGAGTCTGCAACGTCAAGCAGTTAAGCAGTTGGTATGGAAACAGAGATACATAAGAGTGCAACTTCAGAACACCACTGAGTCACAGCAAAGACTGTCAGCACAGTATCCTGCATCCGACAGTGATTAATACCAGTTCCTTAGAGAAAAAGCAGAAGAAAGAGAACAGGTACAAAGTGACCTCTACCTACTACGAACTTCCTGCAACTAGCTGCTTGGGAGGAAGGCCTTCCTGAGACAGAGGAAAGTTAGCAGTCATGAATGAATCTGTATCTAATTCCCTAGTTAAATAGACTGTATTTGGCTATCCGTAACAACAATTTCATATTTTCATTCTGAATTGCAAAAGAATATATCTGTTTAAACATTATAACCTTTTGTCTGAAAATGTCAGGGGCAGCAGCCTGTACATTTCTTGAATATCAGCTTTTTAGTCCATCTTACCATAATGAGCAGACTTTCCAAAAATCACAAAAATCACAGCTGGAGACTTTCAGAGCACTCCCACCATAAGGCTGGGGTTTGGTACCCTTCCTGTGACTAAAGACACAGGACTTCAAGTCTGTGCTACCTTCTCTTCCTTTGGACTTACGTCTGGCCCACTTCTCCATCTAAGTGAGCTCAAAATCTTCCAAATACTCACACTAGCCAACTCTGTCTTCTGTCTGTACATGACAGATAAAATGGCCAAATGACTGGAGGCTTGTGCTGAGCTACGAAGAGACAAGTGCTGCATCAAGGAAGGAAATGAACATACAGTTTTGTCTCTTTAACAAGTCATCCCTGCTATAGAAATAGTTAAAGTGAGTCCAGAATGGGAGCATGCAGAGAGATAACAATCTCTTATGATTATACTTTTCCAGGGGGAACTGTCAATTTCACTGATGAATCTATATATACACACTACACCACACTATGGTATACCTGGAATAAGACCATTCCCTTCGCTCTTCACCATCACCCTCACAAAGTGCTTGGAGAGCTATGGCACCTGGATGAGTCCAGCCTCCCTCCGCTGCCAGCAGCACAGCATGTGTAGCACTCAGTATAACTCTAAAAAGAGTCAGCTTCAGCTCCCAACCACTTTTCTGGGCAAAAAGCAAAGTGAAGAGTCAAGTAAAACTGAATCACAAGCTCCAAGTTAATCACGGTTTCCTGCTAAGTTACCTCTACTGTTAGTCTGCTGCAGGACACCAGAGACCTTCACGTATTAGTTGGCCATTCAAAGTCAATGATTGAAGATCTAGCAAAAGTAGAATAATATAAAAATAATTGAAATAATTCTAAAAACATAGCTTTTCTCCCAAATCAGGTGGGGTTTTTTCCATACTTTCAGGCTTTGATTTTAACATGCCAGCAAGCTTGACTCTATGCAAGCAATCTTCATCACCTCCTTCAATAAGTGCTTTTAAAACATCATAGCTCACCTTGGATTGTCTACTGCAATTTCTAGATAGGAACAGCATCAAAAAGGCAATGTAAGCAGCATGCTCCTTTCTTTACTTTTTTACAACTCCAGTGAAAAATTTGTCTTTCCTCTCCTGCACTGAGCTTGAGGCTGTTAGACCGCTGAATGCTACACCAATCAGCATGACTTCCAGCACCTCATAGCGAGTCATTTATGTCTGAGTGATTGTTTCAAAGCAAACAGTGCTGTAAGTGAGTAGTGCCCAGGCTCCCTGCAAAGGCAGGCCACAGGACCTAGCTCAATGCTTCTGCAGGCACACATATGCAGCACACACAGCAAAGCCCACCTGTCTAAAAAGAGTCATACTAACAGCATATATCCCTATCAGTGAAGTGGCCACACACAAAATAGGTCTTCCTGCCATGCATGAAGCATTTCACCTTGCCATGGCTCGTTCCTCCTGACAGATGTCATTGTGAAGGCACCTCTATACAAGCAGGGGATCACTATGTACCCAGTGAATAGCACTGGCACACTTGTCCCCATCACTGTACTTCTGAGGCCCACAGCCTCTCCTGCCACCCAGTCATGTGACTTAACACACATCATACAGACTGTGTGTTGGACACCTCTTCCCTTAACTACAAGAAGTATCTCCACTCTCACCAACATCAGAATTGGGACCTACTAAAAAAAAATAAATAATGTCACGTTCTTGTAGAATTAGCTTTTTGAGCACAGAATTATTCCCCTACTTTACTGAGATCCAACATATCCCAGCTAGCAAAAGACCTGCAAATCTGAAGGTTGTCTTCTTGTAAGCTAGGAATGCTGTGGCATATGCATAGCAGTCAAATCCAACAGCAACCAGAGCAGACAGAGGTCTTAACACCTCAATCCTGAACATCTGCAAGCACCATAGACTACAAATCTCATTTCTCACTTCTTAGAAGTTTGACTTCACCATGTGTCTGTACATAATTAAACACTCCTGATTTCAAACACCACAGTGTAATAATGTTTAGCCCATGCTAGATTCCTTTTATAGTAACCACCCTCAGACTTGGATAGCATTCTGAAAAATGGTAAGCTAAACAGTTTCAGCTATCTTTACAAATACAGTGAGAGGAAAAATGAAATTACATTTACAAGCAAGGGAGACTCCTTTTCAATAATTCCAGGAAAGGCTATTCTTGTGGCAGGAATTATAATACAAATAAGAAACAGTATAGACTTAACCCATTTTCATTACAGTCTTAAGACTGCAATTTTGTGGTTGTAATCTAATGTCATGCCTTTGCTATTAGTAGATTTTCTCCAGAGTCCAGATAGAAGTAGACATGTTCAGAAAGACCTCAGGAATATCCTGTTTTTCTGGCACCAATTTAAAATATAATTCTCATTGGATTGGTGTCTCTTTTTTATTCATGTTTTTTCTAGAATCAAATATACTTTACCTTCAAAAGAAATGCTGTTACCTTTTTTTTAAGTGACACAGAAGTGCTCTCTAGAATCTATCGCCAGAATCAACATTCTGTCATTCATATCTCAAAGCTTACTTTGTGATATGGTGATCATCTACCTAAAAGTCTGATACTCAAATTTGACAGAGAGGAAAGGAGTGCACCTTCATGTCCCCCCTATTCTTAATATCCAAAGTCAGCAGCAAGTATCCCCATGATTCCAAGGTGAGCAAGACTGGGTGGGTCATCAGCTTTCCAGCACGGGAAACAGGTCTATCTCTGTAGTCTGAATGGTGTCAAACACAATAGTCGTGCCCAGTAAACACTAAACACTAATAGCAATGAGGAAACCACATGCAAGTGTTTTGTCTTTTATTTGGTATATTTAATTAAAAAACATATTTCCACAGATTTAAGGCTGTCTTCAAAACAACCCAAAATGAGGAGGCAGCTCTGTGTCAGAGGGAGCACTGGAAGGTTACCCTGCTTTAAGAAAGCACGATGACTCTTTGACAGGTCCTATATATGGAGGAATATGCTGGCTTCTCCCAGTCATTATAGAGTGCCAGCTGCTTTCCCCTCTACACCCATCCCCTCCGCTGCATGGAACCGAAAGAATGTGTCCACTCTCTGCCCTCTCAGTTTGTCCCCAACAGGGCAATGGAAAGGGAGCAAGACTGGAACAAAACCTGCACCTCATATATATACAGCCCAATCTCCCTCAACTCCCAAGCAGATTTTCAAATTATGCGGGAGAGCAGTTGTATCTGTTCAGTACCAGGCAGAATTTTGCCCCTTGCTGATGTATTTCTGGGTATGATTTTTTGTTGGGTTTGCTTTTTTTCTTTTCAAGCCAGTAGCAGATGGCTCACCAGTCTGATTTCATCTGGCGATTCCTCTGCTCCTGTATTGCCTTCATGGACCACTCCATAGCCACAGTATGGGGCAGTTTCAGAGCTTTCTGATGCATAATTGTCACAGCTATTCAGAATCATAAAGTGAGATACTGACAACAGCAAGTTATTTTAAGTTCTAGGCTTATTTCTATCCAAGGTTTTCTTCTACATCCAATTTCTTCCTAAGCTGTGAACCATTCAAACTACACTTTTCATATAGCTGAAAGCAGATTTGATTAATATGATTTCTTTGTGAAAATCTGAGAAGATTAAGGAGCAGTGATGTAGAGAACATATGCCCTTTCTCAACATGACTTTCCCTAACATTATACAGGGGTCTGCAGATCCTTCCAGTCATTATATTGTCCCCACTAGTGGTATCTAAATAGAGAAAAATCTATCATCAGGGAAGAATTTCATTTTTTTCATATTATAGTTTCAGTCTCATGTGCAGGTCAACAAATCTGCAGCTGTGTATCGATTTCGCTCTGTAACCAGGCAGAAAAGGCCACATTTCAAGGGAGCATTTGCAGATTGTTTTTCCTTTGTGTTACGGGGTCTTTTTGTGATGGTCCCTTAGAAAAAAATTAAGATTGGCCAGATGACTTCTATGCTCAGTGAAGCAAAACGCCAAATAAATATGTTTACAGGCACATCAGTTAACTGTTCTTTCTCTGTGTATCCCAGAGTCTTACGAACCATGGAAACACTTTCCAAAATCAGTGGGGGGAAAAAATCAGTCCAGTATTGATTGAATATGGTTTCTCATCTGTCTCGTGACCTTTTGCATCATATATTATTAGAAATGGAAAGGTCTTAGCTGCATGCCTGCAGTACCCTCCAGAATACAGATAGAAGGTGTGGTTCAGTGCTGAGATACAACGAAGGCACACAGCTGACAGGTTCTAAGCTATGGCAGTGCCAGTATTTGGTCCTCAAAATCAGAAACACAGACCATGCCATCACTTTCAAGTTGATGCAATATAGTATCAGTAGGCTCTTCACTCTATTAGTGTAATATCTTGAATTGGATTGCACATTGTAGAGGATGCATAAGGTTTGCAACCATGTACAGCACAGAAACACACCAAATCTGTTGATTGCATGATATGATTTTTGTTACTTGCTGATGCAAGGATGTTTCAGTGTCAAACCAGTCAACATGATCTGCTAACCAGTGGTTAAGGAGATGATTATAATGCATCTAAAAGCATTTGTTTCTAAAGCATTTGTATGAGTCCCTTGTGGTGAGTCAAGCTGCTGTTTCTGAATGTCTAAAATCTTAAGCAGCCATAGTGACCATAGGCTCTTTGCAAGGTTAGTGCAAAGCATTT
Organism: Falco peregrinus; assembly: GCF_023634155.1. Classification (NCBI taxonomy): domain Eukaryota; kingdom Metazoa; phylum Chordata; class Aves; order Falconiformes; family Falconidae; genus Falco; species Falco peregrinus. Next base: position 39,474,119 of record NC_073725.1, on the reverse strand, counting down.
CTGATTTTGACACTCCACTTCCTTGCTTTGGCTGGATTTAGAAGGTTTGCACAAATGCCATTGTGAACTCACCTGTACCCTATACTACAGACACTTATACCTATCCCAATGTGAAAAACAGAGATGTTAGTTTTGGGATCACCATAGAAAAGTTAAATATATTTCACTTTCAGATACAGATCTATTTCCATTTTGGTGTGAAAATATTCTAGCAAAGTACCCCAAAAGTTGTTACTGAAAATCCGTGCTTTGAGATGGATGATTTCTTCCTGTATGGGGCAGGCTTGTAGCTCAGCAGAATGTGTTCGTTGGCTCACTATTTTTGCACTATGTGCAAAATTCCTTTAACAGCTGATTAAGGACAGGTAAAATAGATCTTTACTGTTTAGAATGCTGGATTAGTTTGGATGATAAGCAGCTGTCACCCTCTTACGGCTGGTTGCTGGTATCTGTGTGGTTGCCAATGGACAGTTGCCCATACTGCACAGGACACAACTAAAATTGGCACAGACCCAGAGGAGAAGCCATCGCGGAGTCCACATGATGGGTGGCTGAAGAGATTGATCCAATCTTTGAGACTGTTATCCCCTTTAGAAATCTTTTCCCATAATCTGCATGAGTCCATGGACTGTAGGAGTATATCTGACTGACACTATCTGCCAAGCCCCTGCCTTTCAAAAACCATACACACACAACAAACAAACACATTTTTTTTTAAAACAGCTGACATTCCTTCCTGATTTCAGATACCTGCTCAAACCCCTGAGGACTCTGGTTAAGCCATTTGTAAAATGTAAATCTCTCCCACTCATTCAGACTATTTCAACTACCTGCTTTGGTTTCTGGCTTTTAAGCCGGTCCTGTTTCTGTTCTAAGAGAACAGCTTTATTGAGCCACCATAAATAAGAGGTTTCTACATTTAGTGGTATGCAATTGCCCCGGTTGTGAATGAAAGCAATATAATTTCTTTTGGCATCATTATAAATTATTTCAAACATAGCTGTGAATTGAAATAACATTTCACAACAGTATATATATACAGGTAGTATTCTATATAAAGTTCTTCAAATTGTTTTGACCAGAAATATATCTGGATAGTTAAACAATTATCAGACTGCCAACAAAGAACACTTTTTCAGTGAGGATGAAACATGTAGGAATGATGATCCATCGCATCTGTATAAACAAATAAATCCCTCGAAAAACAACAAAAAAGAAAAACCTGAGTTAGTGTTGTTTGTAAAGACCCAGTCTTCTTAAAAAATATTTTTAAAAGATGGTTTGCCTGCAAAAGACATGATACAATGCCACCTTCTGGTTAAAATGTGAAGAAAAAATATACCAGCTTTGTATTGAACATTTTAATCTGTTCTCAAATGTGCTGAACTAGATCATTTTGTGTATGATTTCATAATAACCATACAGTTGATTGCTTGGACCGGTTTCTTTGGCAGATCCCAGTATATCCACTACTGAACGTCCTGGAGCAGTCCAGCCCGGACTAAAGCAGAGCCTTGCTACTCAACAGTTAAAGTTCAATGCAGGTTTGCATCTTAAGACAAGAATCTTTTTATTTCATATGCTAGCAATGAGGTTTGGCCTCCAATTTTAACACACTCACTTTTCACAGACTACCTGATTTTTTTAATAATGTTTCCTTGTTCAAAGGTTTAATAAGTTTGGCAGAAAAGATGTTTTAAAATTAGGCCTTTGTGAATTTTCTTTTGAGAGCCTCATGTTATTGGAGTCATATAGCTACAAACTCTTAACTCTGAAACATGCAGAGACATTTTCATAACAGCTTGGAGATAAGAAAGATGTAAATACTTTCCAGTTTAACCAAAATAAGAATAATTTGCCACTAGAGAAGCCAGCAGCTCTTCTAAGATACATTCAATACCTCACTCTGGTCCTTTTGAACGGCCAAGCACTTTAAAACAGTGACAGGATCAAGGTAAAGATAGTCCTAATGCTCATTAAAGTTAATAGTTGGAAGAGACCCTGGACACACATATATATGCATACACACACACATATTCCCTTATAAAATTTCTCTGGCACCCTTCAGTCCAGGGGCAGAGTTTGGCCATTCCCTTCTACTTTTGAAGAAATTCTAGGACTTATTCAAGATACTGAAGTTTTCCCTAAAATCTTCAGCTATTCCAGGATCATTTATAAAGACAGCACACGCCTTGTGTATCAGTTCAGTGTCCCATCCCTTCACACCCCGGGCTGCATGGTCCCTCTCCAGAAATCCTCTCTACAGAGAAAAGTAAAGGGAGATGCCCAGAGGAGACTTGAGCACGAGTAGGATTAATGGTGTTTCCCACTTCTGAGTCACCAGCTCATTTCAGAATCCCACTTGCCTTATCCATATTCTATGTGCACACCACGTGAAGGGGAAAGTGGGAGAGATGTGCAGGGAGGGGCGACTGCCACTGCTCCGGAGGAGCAGCACAGGGAAGCTGCACGAGTGCAGCGGTATGACCCAGCCCACGGTTACTGCAACATATTTTTACAGCTTTAGACTTACAAATATCTGAATTTCCCCTGACAGGTAGTAAATTCCTGAACAAGATTCAGAGCTCTTTTTATGATAGAAGAATAAAGCTGATCAATGGAGAGAATTACTGTATTGTAAAAGTACAGCAATGAGGGCACCGTGACAATTACTGGATATTTACTCAACTGATTTTTCTTGAGGAATTTTAATGAGGATTTCACACTCCATAACCACATGCTTTAGAGTCTGTCAGTAAAAATGTTAAATGCTTCTGTTAAAGTAATGTGACACTGCTTTTGCTGCACTGCTCCTTGCAGGGGAATGATATTTTAGTGAGATGAGAGCATGACCACATTTTTTCAGATGTCCTGGGAATGTTTTCTATTACTTTATGTTGTGGCTGAATCCCTCAGTATGCCACTGAACCCAGAGAAAAATGACAATGCCAGCCCCATACTGAAACAGTTGTGGAAATTCCTTCCCCATACTGAAACAGTTGTGGAAATTCCTTCAGCTTTCCATGTATAAGTTTCCCTGTGCTCTCCACGTAGCTGGCAGCAACATTATGCATAATGTACAAGAAATGCTTATGGGGGATTAAACATGGCAAAATCCAACAATTTTATACAGAGAGTTCCAAAGATAAACTCATTATCTGAAATTATGGCCACCACATGTTACTGATTGCTATGATTATAGAAAAATTAAGGTTTCGGTTCACAATGCTTAGATTTAATCTCGTGTCTATGGCAGTGGGATCCAAATAAGATGATGTGAAATTAAGAGCTTGGAAACTCAGTTTTATATTCTTGACTCAGCCACTGATCTACAGGATGATCTTCACAGGCTTCATTTTTCTATGCTTCTGTTCCACTCTTGTCTTGCACGTTGTAAGTAATGTTTTCAGAAAAGATTGTCTCTCATTATGTGCTTCTACTATGCCTTGTTTAATGAGGTGTTAAATTCACTGAAGTCTCTAAGCTTAACTATATGATACATAGCATCGTAATAACCCAGAATGCAGAGAAATCATCCTTCACAAACTGAAAATCAGAGTTTGTTATTTCAGATTGCCATTACTTTCCTGTGCTTCTAACATGGGTTGCTCTGCAGTTGTTCATGGATATGTCCCAGAATTTTCAGACAACATGGCAGTGTTTAAACTGCAAAATGTGAATATGTCTTTCAGGTAATCTGCACTAAATCACTCATTGCTGTGGTCGTGTAAGTGTTTCCTTGTATATGGCATGGTCTGCTTTTTCTGCTTGGATGTTTGAGGTACGTAATCACAAAAAACTAAGTAGAGCTGTGCGACCTTCTTGAACACAACAATATACATTTAGTTTTAAGCAATTCATGTTTCCACAGATGCTTATGCCAGACCACTGCAATTTATAGCTCTGTGAAGCAGAAATGAAATTTCAAGTTGGGGCTCTAAATTTCTTCTTGGTGTAGTTCTACATCATTTTATGAGATTACACTAGAAATTAATATAGGCCAGCAACAGAAGAATACTATCTGCCACTTTGGGTTTGGAAACACCTTGTGAAAGGAAAATGTCTTTCACATTACAGACTTCAATGTCTCTCAGTCATGGTAACTAAAGTCTTGATTGCACAGACATTTCATGTGAATGATTTTTCCTCATTCAGTCAGTCCCACTGATACTAACGAGATAACTGGGTAAAAACAAATCAAGGGAATAAAACCTGCAAGATTTTTCTACACCAGCAATAGGCCATACTTTTAAAAAAAGGATATCAGGGAAGCATGCCGAATTAAATATATGCAGTGTTTGGTTGAAGAGAGAGTTACGAACGAGTCTAAAACTAAGAGTAAACTTCCCGGTGTAAACTATAATGGTGGTTCAGAAGCTTTACAGAAACCCAGGCTCTCTAAATCTCTCTCTAGAAGCTGTGGTGCCTTTAAAGGGACCCTCAGCACCCTGAAAAAGGTGGGCAAACTCTAAAGCTAAATCTGGGTGAAGACCTAATGAAAATATAGACTACACACATTACACAAAGCAGCATAGGACTGGGGCCTTTTAATTATAAATTGCTTAGGACAGATATAGATCGTGTCTGCTTTCCTTTGGGAGGTAGCTGTCACTGTTGGCACAATAAAATGGCAATTAGTAATAGCAATGGTTTTAACAAATTATCAAATACCTCCAGCTTTTACTACAAGGAAAATACATTCCCATGCATGGCATAGCAGAGGCCAAGGGACCAGCCCTCTCCGTAGCCCCAGTCACGACTGTGTCCATGCATGTAAACGAACAGGCTATGGGATGGAGCACTGCCCTGCCTGAGAGAGGGTGCAAAACACCATTCTGGCCTGGGCATGACCCACGGGACAGGGGGCTAGAGACAGGACAGCAGGAGTGAAGCCACAGTGGTTTAAGTGGGAAGAGGGTGGGTGCAATGTGTGCAACATTATTTGGTCTTGAGGTGAAAGGATGGGGTTTAGCCTATTTGCTGTACTAGCCAAGGGGGTTTCTGTGAGTGAAAACCATCTCTATTTAGCAATAGCAACATACCAGCAGTAAACCAGCACAGTACCCAGCCTACAGCAGTGACTGACATCTGCTTCTCCAAAGGAAGGTGAAGAAAGGGACTCAGCTTAGCCAGAAGTACCATGCATTGCATGGAGAACAAGTCCTTGCTAATAATGTCTGTGAGGACTGACGTGTTCCTTGGGCTTACACCACCTCACATGCCTCCCAGGTATCTAGCTAGGAGAAAACGGGTGACAGCTCTGCCTCATGGAGAGTCACCCTCACGTGGGGAAGCTGCCTTCCCTCACAGCTCTCCCTCAAATCATCTTGCAAATAAGCATGTAGGAAGCTCACTCCTCTGCATGGCCAACTGAGATTAGAGACAGTGTTTTGTTTGTGTGGTCCTTTTGGCAAGCACTCACTGAAATGAATGATTACACAAAAAGTCAGTTATTCTTCTGTTAAAATAAACTGCCTTTTTTTTAAGGAATCAACAAAGCAAATTTTCCATTCAAAAAGTCATTAAACAAATTTTAGTTTAAAAGAATTTATTAGCACTGAAGGACTCAAAGAAAGAGAAGAATTAGGGAAGCCACAGCCAGCCAAAAAAAGAAGAAAAAAGAAGAGGGAGGGGCAGGGGAGAGAAACTGATTTCTTCTGAATGTTTTCCTTAAGATGAGGAAGTCAAAACGATCACAAAGAAGAAAGGGAAAATGTGGCATCAGCAATAATCGGCATTAAGCACTTAAAACAAGAAGCTTCAAAAAACATGCAAATTTAAATTTTTGAATTTATCCTTTCTATCCTTCCTCATTGATATTCATGGGGCAATAACCATTATTTGCAAACAAAGATAAAACCCAGTATTTACTCTTGCTGGAAAATGCAGCTATAATTTGTTATGAATGCATTCAATTTAGTATGAACCCCTTTGTAAAACTTTCATAACATAACCCAAACCAGAGCTAGACAAACAAGTAGTTTTTTTTGGTTCAGCCACTATAGAAAAAGGAAAACAAAATGTAATCGGTTGAGTCTGAATCAAAACAGACATTTCATGGTTTTGGAAAAATAGAGGGGGTTTTGGGTTTTTTAAGGATCAAACTAATCTATAATGATTTTTGCTTTCACTTAAAAACCTTTTCTTTTTACAGTGAGCTATTACTAAACTCTAAACAGAAGTTTACTTTGCAAATGTAAAAAGTAAACATTATAGCATTTCTAAAATGAAACCTATTTTTCTTCAGAAAATTAGGGTATTAAAAAGAAGCATTTAATTCCCTAATTTTCTGAAGAAAAAACCTATCTGGTTTACTTTTTATTCAGATGAATTTATCTGTAGATGATTCATATTTGCAAACAGTTTAAGTTCCTTAAAAAATTGTGGTTTTTACTATTAACCCAAACACAATTTCAGTAAAAGCCAGGAGCTACTTGCTATTTGTTTGCAGCTCAGTTCTGCACCTGAAGACTTAGGAATTATTTTGAAAATGACTGTTTATTTGCTTGGCTTGGCTTGACTTTGTTTGGTTGAGTAAAACCAGGCCAAGTTCCAGTAGATCCTGGAGTGACTTATATGTTTGGCTGGAAACTCCTGAATGCCTTTCTGAGGGGTTTCATGCTGAGTGCTAAACTCTCTCAGCAGGCGAGAACAACTCTACCAGTCAGGTCTACTGGCTCTGAAAGGGCCCAAACACAGGACAAGTTCATCCACAGCTTCTCATAATACAGGCAAAATGGAAATTTACCACCCCAAATTTCAGGATGCAAAACTGGGCTACACCTGTCAGAGGCAGCCTGATGAGAACTCAGCCCTTACGGCTGTTAGCAGAGTGGGGGAAACAGGAGAAAGACTGCTGCTGGGAATGGACATCCTCCCTCTGTCCCCAACACTAGCAACTGCTTCACACTTCGGCAGAAGCAGACATGAGTTTCCAAGCTATGGCAGAGGGAAAGCAGGCATAGACACTAAGGATGATCATAAGTCACACCAAAGGACTGTTTGGTTCAGCATCCTGTTTCAAGCAGTGGCCAAGTGAGGCTAGGGACGCATGCAAATGAAGATGAACATGCAGTAATGTTCCCCTGGCTTCTAGCATGCTATGAGCTCCAAGATTTTCTGAGCCAGAAAGAGCATCAATGTGTTTTACACTTTGTGATGAATTATTCTTCTGTGGATATATCTAATCCCTTTTCAAGCCATGTAAACTTCTGGCATCCTCAGAATCCTGTGTTAATGCCACCAACGATTTAACTACCCTTTCTGCAAAAAAAGCCCTGTTTTTGTTTGTCAAACCTGCTACTCCATTGCCCTATTTGTGCTACCTCCCTTGTATTACTCACTATCTATAGACTTCTATTCCCTCCTCCCTCAGACACCTCTTTTCCTACTCAGGATACCACGTTAATGGAGTCAACCTTCATCTGGAAGCTATTTCATAACTTTGAGCACCCTTTCATGCTTTTCTATTTCTGCTTTATCCTTTTTGAGATGTAGGGGACAGTCTTCAAGATACACCTACCCACAGACTTATGAAGTGTTATATTGATGGTTTCTATTTTGTTTCTTATCCCTTTCTTAATAATTCCAGCTGTCAATTCCAGAGTCAACCCCAGGTGCATCAGTTTGCATCTTCCAACACTAAATTATATCTGCCATTTTATCATCCAGCCAGCACCCTAAGTTCCTCCAAATCTACCCTGAATTGTTAGTTCAGTTTTGAAAAGCTGTGCCACATCATTTTGTTGACTGCTTTGACCAGACCTATACATGTTTGACAGCACAGAGGTCAGCAACAAGCTCTCTAAGTTTCCACTGGTGCATCTTTCAGACAAGCCAACCAATTCTCCTTTTGGTTTCTTTTCTACCTCTAAACTTGCTATTTAAGCATGCTAGGATCCTTCATTTTGTGACACGACGCTTAATTTCCTTAAAAGCATTTGATGAAGACCTCCTCAAAATCCTTCTGAAAAACCCAGTAGAATGTATCAACAGGATTTTCCCATCCAGTGCTGATTGATTCCTTCCATGAAATCCACATTTTAAAGAATAATTGCCTATGGAAACACAATGCTTGTGTCCTACTCAGTAAATAATACATAAGTATGTTCATTGGTTCTGTTCTTTATTATAACAATCATATTTATACATGTTCATTGGTTCTATTCTTTATTATAACTACTACCAATTTGCTAAAGGCAAATGTCAGATTTACTAAGATTTATATAGCCTCAACTCCCCCATTAAGCCTTTTTTTTCAAACTGTGTCATTTTCTTTTCATAAGCAAGGGAGAAATTTTAGAAGACTGTATGGCATAATGAATAGTTCACTCATTTCATAGCTAACTTCCTATATAACTCAAGTGAGCACCACATGCTCTGGCTGATCTGTTACTATTTCTAGTTTAAAAAAAAAAAACCAAACTATTTCTATTGTTACCCATATTCTCCAAAGACCTCTTTTTTACCAACTATTTAGTTTATAACAGATCTTCTGAGATGTCCTGTTTAAAAATACTCTGGAGCAAGAATCCACTTAGCTTCTCATAGTCAATAAGCTTTTAAAAATCAATTTATGTTTTTCTGCTTTTATAGCTGAATCATCTATTGTGGTTTTTTGTTTGTTTGTTTGTTTGAACGCTGTCTTGTGTTTAAAAAAGCATTTTTACATTCTTTAGCAAAAAGTGCAAGGATGGTCACCCCATTAACTGACTTGGCTGTTAACTGTCCCATCTGTATTACTGTCTTAAATTAACACAGGAAAAAATGGATGTATAAGATATTACTGAAAAATAATTATTTATTTCTTAATGTCTAATGATGAATGTGATTATGGTAATGTTGACTTCACAGCATTTGTTTTCATCACATCACATCTATTTACATACAGCCACCACTGAGGGTGTGAGGACAGGCCAACCCGCAGTGGAATACCCAGGGAGGATTTGTGGAGCACACCCCAGTGCACTCTCATTACCTCTCCCCTCTTCCTCCTTTGGGGAGATTACAAAGACAATGACTGTCTTTACTAGTCAGGCAAAACTTCTGTCTTCTTCACCTTCCCCAAAACATCTGTGAACTCTGAACCACTATCCTCCTTATTTGTTTTCTTTACAAAATATGGCAGCTCAGTATAAATATTCCCTGTCTCAAGTAAGCTCAGTTTATGATTTTAGATGGGGTAAAAGTATAGATTAGATACTGCTGAATCTAACTTTGAAGTTGCCATATTTAAGTTAAACATTAGTGAAATCAGAATCCTTTATTTGAAGCAGGAGTTGATAGATAAAGCAAAAAGGAATAACAAAAAGCAGATTCAAATACACAATGTCTGCACGTATTTGCTTAGACAAGAGTGCCTCCCACCACTCAGAGCCAAAGGCATTTCTCTCGTCATCGAGGTCTTCACAGGAAAGAAACCTGGCTGTGTGAGCTAGAATGATGCACTTCCTAATCCAAACATTTTGGGGCACAAGTCTAAGGTGGTCAGAGCACACTTGCCATATAGAGGCCAGACAGTGACAGGTACCTGCATTATGTCTGACAGCTATAACTTCTATGTGGCTTATCCATAGAAATGACTGATCATACCTTCCATCAAAAGCAAGACTAACATACACTGGTATAGGAAGAAGGTAGTTGTCAACATGTGGTACACATGGCTGTGCAACTTGCCTTCACACAAATGTGTGGTCTTCTGCAAGTGGGTAACAGTTTAACAGTGAAGGAAGGTATTTTCTATTGTGGGTCAAAGTCAATCCCAAATTCTGTCATTTATTTTAGGGTGTAATTTTTGTCAGGAGCAAATGAAAGTATTTTTAGCATAAAACAAGAAATGCTGATCTATCTACATAGAATTGTAAGTTTCATTAATTTTCCTATTTAAAGAAAATCTTAGAAGAATGTTTTGAAACTGTCAAAACATTTTTTGGGCATTTTTTTCAACATTTTTTAATTTCAAAATTTTAGTTCATTTAAAGTATTAAAAAGAAAAAAAACATAAAACCTGTAAGTTCAGAATTGAAAGAAAGTATGGTGAATATATTGCAACATTTCAGCTAGTGCGCTCTGATTACCCATTATTCCAGTTATTATTTCAGATTTAAAAATGGATTTTGATTTTCCATTCTGATTTTAGACAGGAAGACTCTTTGAAACAGTGAAAACTCTCACAGGACAGCCAAATTGATTCTCTTCCTGACTCCAGCTAAAACCTTTGTTCAGGATTGTCCACTGCCCTGTGGTACCTTTGGCCACAGAGTAGCAAGTGATGTAGAGCAGAGAACATTTTTGTACTTGCGACACCTTGAGGGGTAGAAAACAAACCCTACAAATGAGTCCTGAAGCTAAATCTTGAAGTCGTAACACACTGAAGTGTGTATTGTGTATTCACAGCAATCTGGTATCTAACTTTAAATTCAGGAGCCAAAACCTGACACTGCTGAACTGGATAGAACATTTTGCTAGAAGGTTCAGTGGGACCTAGACTTGGCCTCAAATTTCTACATAGAAGTAGCATTAATTTGAGGGTTTGCATCAGCAACACCTTTTTTTATCAAAGCATCCTATCTCACCTTCATCCCACTGCTGCTGCCCCTGCTGTTACCATGCTGCCCCCTTGTTCATGACACGATATTGGTTCCCTCTGAAATTGAGATATGAGTTCAGGATTTTACCAATAACTTTCAAGGTTCTTCAAGCTTTGACCCCTCTGTTCTTGCATAACCTGGTCCACATTTTTGTTCCCTTTCGTAACCTACTTTCTGTTTCTCATTTATCTCTGCTTCACCATCACTTTTCAAGCTGACTGTGTCAAAATACGGTCCTTTTGCACAGCTGACCCCAGTGTGGTGGAACTCAGTTGCTCTTGATATCTACAGATTTGGGAGATAAATTCCCTCCCTCTACCTCTCCAGGATTTCGATGGCCTGTCTGATAGGGTACAAAGTGTGGTCAGGCCACGTGATACAGCTTTCATTCCCCTCAGACCTCCACCCTCTTAAATTTTTTAAAGTTAAGAGCAGGATGTGTAAAAGAATCAGAGCTCACAGCATAATTGGAGTCATCTGAGACTCACACAAAGGTCACATAGGTTAGTGCTTTTGAGAATCTGTGTTAAGGCAGTGGCTGAGAGGGATTTGTGATCCAAGCCAATATTTCTGCTTAGCATAGTTTATGGGAAAATTTTAAACAAACCATAATAGGAACAAACTCCCTTTTGCTGTGCTCCTTATCATAAAGTTTATGAGTGTTGCATACAATATTGGACATGCAAAGTTCCTGTTCTCTTGTTTTCCTGAAAAGTATTTGTAGCTGCTGTTACAACCCAACTGCTACTGAGAGCTTTCTTCCCACATAAATAACCTTGAAGGCACCTCAAGTATGCTTAATAATTAATTCCTCCTTGAACACACTGTATTTTAAGAGTGTGCTTTGATTTTGAGAGAAATACAAATTAACTGGAAAAAATTGTATTTTTAACACTGTATTAATTTCACTTAGAAAAATACACTTGTCTCACTTATATAATTTTGTATTTCAGAAAACCCTGGAAGCAGTTGTACTGCTTACAAGTTTCTCAAACTGTAAAAGGGAAAAATGTATTTTCATATTTTTCTTATACACTGTCATATTTCATCTCTGTTCCAGGTTAGTTTCATCTTGATTATGAATTTTATGACCACAACTAGTCACAGCAGTCAAGCATGTTTCTTTCCAAAGCTGTCTCTAACTGTAAATCATTGTTTGCATTACAGCAGATTCTTGAACCGAACTCCAGTATGGTTAGCACTGAAGAAGGACTGAACAAGTTCTCCTGGATTCTTTTGTAACTAACTTGATTATTCGTTTTTGCTAAGCCAAGACTTCAAAATTCATAAGAAGTAAATTCTAAGCGTATCCTGAATGTGCTACTACTGCCCCTACCAAAGTGTGCAGTTTTCTGTATTTTTGACCAAACTCCACAGAGAGAAGATTCTAATCTAGGTCAGGAATGAAGCATATACCTTGTGGGGCTAAATTTCTCCAAGCAGGAAATGGAGACCCTGGTGTGGCTGAAGAACTTGACCAGACTGGCCTGGGGTTTTGCAAAAACAAATAAACAAGAAAAGAATATATTTGTGCTCTGACCTTAACTTCTCTTAGAAATAACAGTGTGTTTCTCTTTCTGTCAGTGAACACTTCTCGCCTGATGCCAGCTTGTCATCGCATAAATCAACTTGAGAAGTCATGCAGTAGACAGAGAAAACTTTACCTCTTGCATTCACATTTCTGGTAACCCTGAAATTAATATAAAGCAGCCAATAGTAATCTCTACTTTGCAAAACCAGAATTCAAACCTGTTTCAGCATTTTCTGGAACTCAAGCAAAATAGTGCTTTGAAGGGTATATATATATATGTATATATAAAAATCAGCACTTTTTCATTCTATTTACAGTTCACCTTTCCAGCTGTGCAATGCCCTGACTTGTGTGTACGATTTCAGGGCATTCGAACATCCACAGTGATGCAACAAAGCCCACACTTGCATTGAACTTTATCAGTTTGTGAAGTCTCACAGGCTCAGGTGATTTGGGCCTTTCAAAGAACACTTCAGCTAAGCCTTGCCTTGGCAAGAACAAAGACTTGCTAAATGTTTATCTCTTCGTACCACACTTCCCTCCTAAATTGACTGCCATGTCATCAAAAATGAGTAGGAATCCAAATGGGTAGAATTCACAATAGTGACTATATCTAAAACATGTGGGGTTTCGCTAAAGAGAATGATTCTTCATCAGTCCCTCACAGTAGGCCTTTACTTTACAGGCACAGTTAAGCACTGCTTCCAAAATTTGTTTTCTACATACTTTACAGACTTCTTCAGTGAGGCAGGCTTGTTGGGTTTGCTAACCAGCAAATACCCGAGTTGTAAACATTCCTCAGGAGTGCAGTGTCCCACAGTATAAAGAACGGCTCCAGGAATTCTTTTTCCCCACTGTTTTCCAGATCTTCTGATGTGTAACAGATGGTTGTTATTATTTCTCTTTTTGGTTTCTATCCCTTTTATCTTTACCCGAAGTATTTCACCACCACATATTTGTACTGTCAAATTGCACCATGCTGGAATTATGCGCACTTCTGGAATGTGGGATCTACTCTTCAGTTCTTTGCCCTTCCTACCACTTCCAGATAAATCCTCACATTTGCTGACATTCTACTTCTGAGAATCATCTTACAAATGCCATACTTTCTCATTCTCCCTAAATCACATTCTCTATAATTTAGAATGATTTTCAGTTCTACTGATTTGGGCTTTTTTTACTTGTCATTTTTAGTAAAACATCTGAATACAAAAATACTTAAACAATGTCCTTTACCATAAATTTGGTACCAGAAAGCACCTCAGTCTGGACAAAACATATGATCCCACAGGACTTCCAGGGCTCATGTCACCACCAGGATTTTCATTGGTTTGACACCTTGTTTTCTTCCTCCAAACATAATCCTGCAGTGCTGAAAATTTTTCAGACACGTCGTTCAGACTTCCATTTCTCCCTTATGGGTTCATGACTCTTTCTGAGGGAAACTATCCCATCCTTTATTTACATAAGGGCTCTTCAAACGGTAAAAGGGACCTTTCAATTATTATCACATAGTCTGATATAGATTTTAAAATTAATACTGCTATAAAAAAAATTAATGAAATCTGAGGGCTGCTTCTAACTCCTGTTACAAAAGCATCAGCTAGCCCTCAGTTATTTAAATAGTTGGTCTCCATTGACACTGCTCTACTATACTGATGCACAGTTTATTGTTAGACTCATTTGTTCAGTCTGGCTATGATTAATTTCACAAATTTCATCATTATTCAAACAGATCTTCCAGTGTAGACATGCTTTATAGTGTAGTCTTATCACAGCTGTTAAATAAGCTAATGTATTTCATTCTCTATCACATATATCACAAATATTCTCTATCATTTGCAATTACACTGCAAGTCCATTCACTCTGAACAATAAAGCAAGAAGCATCTTATTCAGATCTTACATTCTTCTGAAGATAAACATGTTTATCAAAATTCTTGTTATGGTTTGTGTTTGCAGGATGAGGTTAAAGAAATGACAAATTCACTTTGGAAAATGTATTTCTTCAGAATGCTTTACCCCACTTCTGGTCCCAAGAGCTATGCCTTCAATGTGCTTGAAAAGATTTCTATATTGGCAACAGGAGCGTGAGTTTTAATTTGAACAAAACAGGTATTATAGAAGAAGCTGCATATGAAAGCAGCAAGAAGCCTTTGAGATTCAAGAGGCCTTTATTATCTTCCTAAGGGACCTGTTTAGCTCTGGCATGGAAACTAATTTATACACATCTAGTCTTCTTTATTTTCATAGGAATAATTATTTCTTCCTGTTACAGTTTTCCTTCTGTTGCCACTTTCTCCCTAGTGCAGTTTAACCTCTTTGTAATATACAGTTACAAAACATTGCTTGCAACATTAATTTCAAAGAGGTATCTCAACCTTCTTTGAAGGTGGCTTTAGTTTAGTATATGCAGTATTTCTCCTGCATTAAGATTTTTTCCAAATTTAGTTAGCTATTTTTATCAAAGATGAGTGGAATTGCTGACAGTACAAGAAGCAGAAAAGACAGGATCTCACAAATGTGAAAAGGAACAGATCACAGGTGATAGCCTGAATTGTGGGTTATTGTAATTTGTATACACTCCTGCTAGAAGTTATCTCTCTATCTAATATGCATCAGGACATCCTTGCTACTCTTGTATTTACTTACACAGTTCAAGTGTCAATCTAGCCAGCACAATAAAGGGCCAAAGTGGCAGGTAAAAAACCACATCCAGAAATAGTCTAATATCAAAGAACCGATGTGAAATTTAGATTTTAAAAAAATACACTTTTGCCAGAGATGGCTGGATTCATTTGTGTATGTGATTAATCTCTCAGTTGAAGCCAGGAAGCTGAGAGCAGATTGTAGTGAGTAGCAATTCCTACACTGAATGACCTCCTAACCAACTCATACAGGGCCATGTGACTATAGAAAAGGAGAATATTATTTTTCTGAAATTGTCAGTTACCTTTGCTAAGCTCAGGTTTGCAAAAATAAGCTAAGTATTTTCTCTTTCTTATACTTTCTTCAATAACACACAATGCCTCCATAATTTTAAATTTCCTCATTACCTTGATACTGACAGAACCAGAACACAATCTACCTTCCTTTTCCTCTAAAAAGCTGGTTTAGATCTGTTTCACAGAAAATAAACCATAAAAATGTGGGTTTGTCAGTTTTATGTAAGTAGACAGGACTTAAAGACATGTGGGGTTAAAGGTTGAAACACTTCCAATTCATCATCCAGCTCTAGTTCTCAAGTATTTGGCTGTTCAATTTTGCAAGCACAAGACAGCAATTATATGTGGAAATTTGGAAATTAGAACTGTTATCAAGCCCAAGTATTTGTATAAGGGCATAATTTCAGAAAAAAAAAAATCCAGTTTCAAGGTGTGTAAGGGGACATACAAGGACTGAAATATGGTTTAAAAGTGTACCTGCCAAAGACAGAATCTGTTAAGTGTTTGCTGATCAGAAAGAATGCCCATACGTGTATGTAGGAGGCAGTGGTTCTGAAAAATGCTGTTGAAATAGATAAGCATTTCTCCATATCTTTATGGGTAGCTGACTTTGTTTCTTTGAACATGCAATAACTGAGCATTTCCAAAAATTGTTATTATCCAGCTCTGTAGTGATATACAGCAAGTGAAAAGCACAGAGCTGAGCATCCCACAAACACATACAGAGTATTTAAGCTGTGAAAATTGTGTTCACTGCAAACAAATGCTAGGTTTCACTAAATTTAAAATCATCACCTTGATATGAGGCTTGATTTTCAGAAAAACAATCATATTTTGTACTTACAAGAAAGTGCTGCAATTTTCCAAGTAAAAACTTGCACAAGCCTGTTAATCTAGAATGGATCCTCCTTCCAAAAACATAAAGCAAAAGAAGGGATTGCCTGTTAACCAGGAGCTTGAAACTATTCTTTTTTATTTCCATTCCTTGTTCATTCAGTGGCAGCTTTCTTACTGTCCCCTTGATCCATAGGTGAAACAAACTTGAGAAGTTTGCTCCCTCCTCAGTTATAATAAATGACCACTACCACAAATGAATGATCTACAGGTTACAGCTCATGCAGTTTAAAGCCAGTAGCCTTGCTAACCAGTGGCTCTCTGCATCCCCAGTTCATCAAAGCCTCAATTCTGGTCAGAAAACATGCAGTGAATTCAGGACAAGACCTTACAAGTTCATTCAGCAATGCTTGCTGAAACCTGACAAGCTCTTTCTAAAGACAAATAGACAGGTAGATATTTATAAACTAACTGTTTCTCTACTAATCTTCAAACCATGTGGCATGGCCATGTGGAACACAGGACTATGGAAATTCTTTTAATAGGACCTACAAAGACCCAGGTCTTTTGATTCACTTTACCCAACTGAAGGACTTTCCTTTGGATCAGAGACTTTCCTGTGGGTTGAGAATTTTAAGATCTGACTCTCACTTCCTGGAAAGTTAACATATGCATGAAACTTGCAAAGTTTGCTTGCAGTGATTAGAAGCCAGTGTCCATATTTTATCTTATATACTCTCTGTGCAATCCAGGGATCACAGGTGTTGCCCTCTGTTTTCTTTTTCATTGTGAATACGACTTTCCTGAAAAAGGATGAAAAATGTTGCTACAGTGATTTAGGGACAGGATAATGAATCAAATAGAAATGGCTACATTAAATCTATTTACAAAGTAATTGTGCGTAGCTGACTAGAAAGAGCTGGCAGTGGCCATCAAAAAGAATATAAAGCAAGCTCCACAAAGATGTCTTGTGCATGCTTTGAGGTTTACAAAAAATGTGTTATTCTTTATTTGAAATATGTTAATACATCAGAAACAGTATTCACTTAGGAGTGGGACTATGCCCCATTTTTTGTCAGCAGAAAGTCCCAATGCAGGAGTAGTTCTATAATTAAAAACTTCTCTGCCTCTGCCAGTGCTACTTCTTTCATTCAGGGCATTTGCCTAAGGAATACCATCAAAAGAAGACATCTGCCAATATTAACTGTGACTCCATTACACAAATCATACCAGAAAAAACTTATTTCCTAGACTCCTGAAGAATGACAGAGGAAGGATTCCTCTAGAAAGGAAAATGAGCCAAGTATTTGTCAAGTATTGAACTATGCTGCAATGAAGAATGGGACAATTTTCTGTCTTCAGAGAAGGGGCAGATTAAGCTGCTTTTAGCCGTTATCAAAGTTTCTACTGATCATTCTGCTGCAGAGCATGTCCCTAGCCACATGTACCCCAAAATGTAAATTCAGAAGCAGAAGGAGTATTCTACAAAAGGGAACAAAATTCCAGTGCAATTTTGAATGAAGCAAATTCAAGCAGCAATACTACTTTATTAGAACAGTAACAACTTGAACGTAAGTGAAAACTTAAAAGCAGTTTGGATATCCACTCTCCTAGACTCCTTTGAAATAACTTGCTGAGGAGGTAGCATGATGTTCTAAAAGTAATTAGCCTGACAAAATGTAGGGAGAAAAAATGTTTTAGCCTCTTGCCACGTTTTCTCAGCTTCATATTTCATTATGGATATCTGAGGTACAGTGAAGGTAAAGACAAAGAGAAGATGAAAAAAACTCCATCACTATAGGAATGTTTATTTTTTCATCTTGATTATTATGTCAAGCATTTTTTATTCTGTCTATGGAATACAGCACCTCTATAAGCCAGATTTTCAAAATGTGCCTCAACCGTGTCTACTTATGTAAAGCAAAATCTCTTGCATGTTCCCTTTTTCATGTTAGCAGTTGAGAGCAAATGTGACAGAAATGACATTAACATTAATCAGCCTACATAACAAACAAACAAAACAAAAGCACAAAAAAAAGAAAAAGTGCACAACCAGAGTAGAGGATTTCTGGGTTAAAAAAAATTATTTGTTAACACAAGAGGTAGCTAACATAAGAGCCCATGCAAGTGACTTAGGCATATATGAATGGAGATCACACTAGGCCTCTAAAAATTTGACCTTCACTAAGTTACTTCTTTCTTACTCTATCTGAACAGTGTTATAATTGTTTCATTGTAACTAGCTAGATTTAATATTAAATGTGTCTGGTAGTTCAGGTATTTTTGTCTTTCAGAGCTCTACGTTCAGGGCAAAGTCAATGCTGTGGATTCTTCAGCTGTACCATATATCTCCAGTGAATATGCTCCCCTCATTACACATAGTGAAATTCCATTAATATCAATACTGGTTTGGTGTGCAGAATACATAATATAGATCTATACTGCAGCTCATGAAACACTATTTTGCTTCCTTTATTAAACTTCAAACTCTTGATTCTTCTGCTATCCACCCTCCTCAAGGATAAGACTAAATTGCGTACAGACTTTTTTATAAAATTATAAACACAGGGCAAAAAGAATCAATTATGAAGACCTGTAGTGATTAATATGTCACTAACAAACTTTCCCGATTTTCCTATGTGTTATTTGCTCATTTTCTAAGTGAAACAGAAAAATAGTTTTAAAACCATAGAAGTGAAATATAGTCCTTTATTTCTGGGGAAGAGAATCCACAAACTTAAATCATTAAACTGTAATTATACTCTGAACATTGGAAGGATTTGCAGTAAAAATATCAGGTTGAGATTAAGTCAATAAAATTAATCACTCATAACCCTGAAGGAGAAAAAGGGTTGAAAAATGCTGCAAAACTGAAAGCTACTATGAGCAAAGGGACTTGGGGAATTCATTTTAATGCACCACAGCCAAGTTCAAATACAAGCTGTTCTTTGTTATTCAACCTGAGGTATTATTTTTCATACAGATGCTCACATCTGACCAAACCATAATCGCATTCTGTAGAGTTTTCTTTATCTGATTGTAGAAGTTTCCTGTTTTAGCTATACATTAACGATTAACTGCATATGGATGGGTGGTGTCACAGAGTGGACTATATTCTGCTCACCTAACCGCATCTATCAGTGTATTAAGTGCCTCAAAGCTGGGACTTGAGCAATGGGTAGTAAAGCTGGCCTGAAGTCACTACTCTCTCTCTTCACATGGCCCTAACAGACATTGTATATTGTGAATTCTTTGCTTTTCCAGCAGACAGCTCTCCTGCAGTTGCCTAAGAGAAGGTTATGAATTGCAGTATCTCCTTCTTTCTCACCTGTGTTCAGTGATTGATGGTGCTGTCTAAATTCATACTTCTCAACTACCAAGGTATGTTCTACCCATGAGAAACTGCAAACAGCAGATGCAGCCATCTCCCCGCCAAGGATCCACATGCTATGATGATGGGCAGAAACTTCTTTGTAGAAATTATCTAAGAAATGAGGTGTGAATTTAAATGGTTGAGAAGGATGTAGGAAAGGTTCTGTAAAGGACGCATTATCAACTACCTAAGAAGTAACTTGCAATTCAAATAGAACATGCTTGTGCTTTTGGATTTGAAGTGACCTGATTCATCTGCTCTGAAAATCAAGATGTGTCTGTGAATTGTGGGATGTTGCACTATGGGTGAATTTTAATTTGGCTGCAGAGATTTAGGCTCTTCCTCTAGCCCCGAGAAAACTAAAACCAATTAATGAGGTCTCTTTTTGCTTTAACATAGTGTATTAGGCATCTTGATTTTACAGCTATGAAAGTGGGGACAGTTGTATTGGAAGACTTCAAATAATGGAGAGAACTGCTTAATACATGATTAGTAAAGTAAAGTAACACTTCCAAGTGAAACCAACCAAAATTTAAAGATTTTTTTCAAGGAGTGCTTTGAAAAAATACCAACTCGGGAACTATTTATGTTACCAGAAATAGTGAAGTTGGGGGTGCATGAAAATGTATATATGCCATTGCCCATTCATAAGCAAAATCAAAGGCCACATCCAGTATTTGCAGTGAAAAAGTTTCAGTGAGAACAGCTCCATGTTATTGGCCTGACATGGCTTTCTTTCCAGAATATTTTAAAGAATTAGCTGAAACCTTTGTTTATTTACAAGATTTCTACTGAAGACAGATTTTTTTTAAAGATTTCCAGAAACATATAGTGGCCATCTGCAGGCAAGTTTGCTCCTGAAAAAGACATTTATGAATTTATATCCAACATAAATAAAGAGCTGTTAGGCAATTAAGCTAGAAAATGTGCATTTTTCAGACAGAAAATAAACATTTGTTTCTAGCCAGTTGATGTACAAGTACCACAATTTTAAATTTGAAAACATAACTTTCTGCACATGACGTTGAGACTGAATTTCTGCTTGAAAAACAGAATGTGTAAGTGTTCATGACTATGTGGATTTTTTTGATTCTTCTCAACATGGAAGGTGCTAATCTTCTACATGATTTAATTGAATTGAATTAACTCCTGGAATTAATTTCTTATCACCTAGGGCTATAGGTGGAAATTGAACTTTATTTTAGGCTGCCAATTCTTAGGTGGAGAGCACTGAAGAGTACTATAGCTTTGCTTCAGTCACTGTACAGTAAAGATCGAATTTTCTTTCTAAGCCTCTGTTTTTAGCACTTTTCTCAGCTATTACCTTTGGCCTGAAATATATTGCCCTTGTTTCTATCACTACCGATGTTTCCTATCTTTTATACTCTTCATGTTTGAAGAACATCCAGTTATTCCTTTAGATACACAAGACCTAAACCAGTGTAAGGATATTTATTTAGCTGAAGATCTCTTAAGATATCTTTGCAATAGGTTAGGTAGAAACTATTCCAATTTAAAATATCAAATGTAGCACCTGTGCAGCTCCCTGTAAGGAAAATGACAATTTTTTGTGATAGAAAAGTTGTGGAAGAAAAGAGTGAGATAATTATAAGCCATACTATTTTCTAAAGTATATAAAGTCTTGGTCCAGCAGCTAGTCAGAAGACGACTTTCCACATTTATACGAAAAGCATTATTAATACAAAACTGCATTGGTGCATGTACAATCATTTGTCTTGCAATTACAAAGGCTCGTGTACTCTTCTGGGAATATAAAATGAGTGATCAATGAGGAATGTGACACAAGGATCTTAATTCTGTAGTCCATCTGGACTAAAACTGCATTTCTTACAGACAGGAAAAATGAGATGTGACATGTACACTGGGCTTGCTAAAGGAAAGGAAAGGTAATGTAGTTGTTCTGAATAAGATTTTCTTTGAAATAATACCTACACATTGCTGCTGTGCTCAAAGCCACTAAAGCTTAAAAGAATAAAACCATTATGATTTTTTTTAACAGTAGAATTTAGGTGTGGTTCCCCAACCTGCTCATGGAATAAAAATGTGTTTGGAAGGAGTTAGTTAATGGTTTCTGAGCTGTGCTGCACCATTCCCTAAAATCTCCAACAGCATTAGCAGCTAGTCCACATTATTCCACTCCCTATAGTATTTACTTTCACCCACACTACTATTTGTATCATCTGTGTTATTTGCCTGGTTTTACTTTACAGTTTGTTTTAGAGAAAGAATCAGATGCGGGGGGCAGGGGGGTGGGGGTAGTTCCGTTATTGTCTCTGTTGCATATAATGACCTAGATGCACACTACAGCTAAGCAAGTCCCTGTACAGCATCTGAGTGCCAGAATCCGGGAAGGTAAATAAGAACAAACATCTTGCTACTCTTGCCCACTATCTTACATACTTAATCTAAATAGTCAGAATTGTTCACCATCAGAAGGAGTCGTCTGTGCTAGCTGGGTCTGGTTTTATGTAGTACAGACATTTGCATATTCTTAATGTTACCTGCATTTTCATAGTATTCACCACAACCTCAGCTAAAGATCAGGACCCCCTGTGCTAGATACTATACAAACACAAAATAAAGTTCCTGTCCCAAAGGATTTAGTGAAGAAAAAAATGGAACAGACACACTGTCAGAAAAAAAGGGACACAGAGATACCAAAATAACAGTAAAAGGCTATTTGTTCACTAGACAGAGAATGAAATCAGCAAATCTATTGCAAGAGTTGTCTAACTTCTGCTCTCCATTCCCTGCAACATATTAAGAGAGATGCAAAGCAACCCTGATGTTGCAATTGATGTGCACTGTAAAGTGAATTTGCACCCCTTGCCTCTGGTTAACAGGACACAGTTCTCTGCACCACGGAAACCATAAGCTTTGTACCATAAACATTTGGGAAAGAATGGCAATTGCTGTAATAATAGGTGGAATATAAACCCCTGTCCTAAACCTCATACACTGCAACAGAAACATTTCCTGCTGTAGAAACACAGCCAGAAAGGCCTGAGAGTGTCCACACACAGCCCTACCACCTCAGAGATCTGCAAATAGAGATGATGGAGGCACCATTCCAACAGAGATGACTGTGTACTCCTGCCTGTGAACTATGGTAGTACCTCCCAACTTCCAGCCCCGACTTCATTCTCCCAAAAAACAGTTTGCTCAATCTCTGTGTAAGCATTAAACTCTTGCACATACACATTGCTTTTCTTTCTCTTTAAATAGTGTTCCTTATGACAGGCAGGGTGAATTTTAACCTGTATGTCTAAAGACTTTCATGGGAGCTCAGCAACACAATTATGTGCAGAAAAGACAGTTTCTAGGTACACGACATCCATGTAAGATCTTGAGTATCTAGCCCTCAAGCATGTAAATCCCCACACTGTAAACCATAGCAAAGTCAAGCTCAGAATAGTCCCCTGATGCTACAGTATTCCTTATAATTGATTTTCTATATAGATTGCAGAAAAAGATTTCCCAGAGTCAGCTTATAAAAAGGACTAGACTCTCCATGGGTTACTTCCTTTTTAAATACAATCTAAAATACTACTACCTCCTGAATATATGCAAAATGGGACAAATCTTCCATGTCTTGAAGAGTAATCTAAAAAAGATATTTGGAAAGTTGTCAATTAACTAAGAAAATGTAGAAGAAAAAGAGAGAAAAAGAGGAAAGGAAAAGTAGGCAAAGAAGAAAAGAGGAAGAGGAAAAGGAGAAGGAGAAAAAAAATAGAAAATGGGGGAGGGGGGGAGGAAAATGAGAAAAAAAAAGAAGAAAAAAGAAAGAAACCCCAAATTTCAAGCTTTACATTTTGCATTCCTTAAGAATTGTGCCTATTTAAACCAGACTTTGGAAATCTTGCTGTAGTCTCAGACTGTAAAGCAACAATTTGCAATGCTAAAGATATTTCCTTTTGGAGTAATAATCCAGAATGTCCTTTTTTTTTCTTTATTTAAGAATATTTTAATTGGAAAGATGGTATTTTTTTTTAGTTCAGTTAAGCAAGAAGTTTTCTTCTGAAACATCTAGCTTTCTGTTAGCACTGTTAAACTACTTCATCTTCCTTCCTATGCACACACACGTCATGTCTGGAGCAAAGCAAAATAAGAACCACATGTTTCATATAAACGGTTAAATGCTTTGCATATAGATGGTGCTTAGCTGGAACAACTATAAAGGAATAAAACAGAAGGAAACAGTAGGTGGAAGACAGCATTTTAGTAAGAAAGCAGGAACATAAGCAATTAATCATTAATATGGAAAAAAGCGGACAGCAGTAGAAGGAGGAAAGTAATTACTACAAGAGAGGAAAAGATGTCATTAAGCTTTCATTTGAGGTGAGCCTCACTCAACCACGCTTTGAATCCTTTTGAAAATACACATCCAGGGCCACACTCTGCCTTGACAGAACCAGCGTCAAACTCTAGTCACTCTTTTTCCATAGACATAAGTACGAAGATAATTTGTCCTTTCATCATTCCATAAGTTTGCTGAATTTGTTGTTTACATTTCAATTGTTCAAAATTAAAGACAACAATATAACTGAGACAGGATTTTGATCTTAATTGCATCCAGTAAAATGCAGAATAACTCTACTGAAAAAAACACTCTGATACTTAATTTTGTTAAGTAAAATTCAGTAGAGTTACATAGACTTATCACGGTGTAACTCAGATCAAAAGCTAACTCAGCCAAAAGCAGTATTGGAGTGCGTAATGCCAGACTTGTCAAGCCTCATACTTCACACACAGGATATTCATCTGGCTCCATCTCGCTCTCTTCAGTGCGGTGCTTCAGTCTCAGGCAACCACACAACAGCTCCTCAGCTTCCCTCTAGCTCCGGCATCCAACATCAGATGCATGTGCCGACAAATTGTGTTTGGCAGATGGGGTCCTGCCTGGGGAGGGAGGGCAAAGCACACACTGTAGCAGGGAGTGAGCGGTTGCTGTCGAGGCAGATCCCACGCTCCGAAGTCCTGCAGGTAGACAGCAGCTCCCCAGCTGCAGCCTCACACCACTGCCTCTTCCCAAGCCCCACATTCCCTCTAAAAGCAGAGCAGTCCTGCAAGAGCAAATCTGAGCTCTAGCCTCAATAAAAATATTCAAAAGGAATTACTTCAATGATTCTCATTACAATGAAACATTTGCTAAACAGAACAGCAGGTTGACAAGTGTCTCCACAGTAAGAAATTATGCATTTTCTTAACATTTTGTGGAACATGATAGTTCATAACTGTTGAGTTTTCCATGGTGATCACCATGGCAATGCACTATAAATTCAGTGGATAGTCTCTGTGAAATGTATTTTCCTCCTAAAAAGAAAACTAAATACTGAACACTGCTAAACGGTAATGCACATTATTTTTTTTCTAGGCTAGCAGTCACACCCAGGCCAAAAAACAAGAGGCAAATGAAAACCAAAAGTTTCTGAGAGGGGTAATCCCAGTACATTACATAAACATATATAGTAACTTTTTTGGCACTTCTTATAATGATGCATAAAAAAAAGATTGTTGCTTTCTGAAAAGTTTTTGCAATATTTACCTGATCTGTGAATATCCCCTTGTTGATTAAATTACTAAACAAAATATTGTTTTATAGCTAAGCCAAATTAGCTTATAATAGTAGTCTCTACTTATAGTCATACTTTTCATTTTCATTTGCAGAGATAGACTTGCTACTTTGAGATTATTTCCTACAAATGGAAAAAAAAAGACAAAGATATTAAGGATTTGTCTTGCTCCAGGTTACAAAAATGTTAAGAGCCAGATTCTGCCTCCATTGTGCTAGACCTAGGAAAAGTGGGGGCTGGGAGACAGGGTAGGGGGTCAAAGCACAGTGAACTTTAGTTGCTCTTTTATCTCCCTCTGTTTCATCCATTATCTTCATCACCATAAATGAAATTGTCTTTTAAAGATAATTAGGAAGCAGTTAAGTTTAGAGCAGCCCTGTGGCTGTCCTAAAATAAACGGCTGGAAGAAGAATGATAGAAAATAGCCTCATTTTTTTCCTACATGGAAGCACATGGGACTTAATGAAAAATACACAGAATTAAAACCAGAGAAAGCTGAAGATTTCCTGGCTCCTAGTTCTGTCTGAAACCCCTCATTCCTCCCCCAGACATAGAGCTACTTCAGAGCTTCATTTAAACTAAAAGCTCTAATGGGAATCTCTACCAGATGAGGGTATAGGTCCTTGGACTACACATTAGGAGGTAAAAATCACTGAAATTCAGCAATTATTAACCTTCCAGGTCACTGTCAATACTGTAAAACAGATTGAAAAAAATGTTAGAAGCCTAATCATAATAAGACTTTCTTGAATTTTAATAGAAAAAACAAATATAACTTTTTGAGGAAAAACACTTTGTTCAACTCTTTTTTCATTTCAGGGTTCTTCCCACTCTTAACAGAAAAAAAAAAAAAAAACCAACACTTTAGGATGATGAAAAGATACATGTCATGCAGTCTGTATCTTACTGGTGCTAACCTAATCCATCAGCAGCCTGGGAATACGTGCCTTGACAAAAGGAAGCAGATGTGCTCTTAATCCTCCTAAAGTGAACTATGGGATGCATATCCTCAGTCATCCAGGATGGTTTCTCTGGAGCCCTTATGTCTCTTGGTAAAGGCTGAACAGAGTATTTGTCATGGAATCAGACCTTCACCTGGGTTTTCTGTACTTTAAGTCCTTTGATCATACGTCTCATATTTTACTTTAACTGAACCTTTGTGGACTTTCGAAGATAATCATTGCTTTCCATTTTTCATCAGAGCGTGCTACTGGCGTGAGCAATCCTACCTCTCTGCAAACCCCTTGAAATACAGGAAGCCACTTGCCCAGCCTACTGAGAGGCAAACAGATACAGTAGATACCAGACCTAGGCTTTTTTCAAATAACAGTCGTTAAATCTTTTCTACTTCATGTTGATTGCAGGCTTAATTAACCTTCCACTGTTCAGATCCAAGAGAGGTGAGAAAACACCCTTAATGCCAAAAAGGAATATAAGTAGTGTTTATTACACCCTTTTTTATGACCAAGATACCATGGCTTCTGTAACACAGGTGTGCAGAAGGCAGCCAATGAACTCTGCCTGGCACTCTTTCCAGCACTGTGTATATGACAGGCTAAGGCAGTATCAGACCATCTCTGTGACAAGAAAGCTGTCTTTATCAGTTTTCAATGAAATTAGTTTCCTGCTTCATCAACACGTAAAGGAGAAAGGACATGCTTTGTTAATGAATCCAGGTGACCCACCCAAATGTCTGAAAACACCAAAACAGAATACATCTTGTATTTAAACACTTTTTTTTTTTTAATTGTATTTAAATAATTCCCTTGGAAACATAGGCCTTTGGCTTTTTAGGAAGCACGAGACTGGAGAGTAGGTCAATGCAGTCAGCAGAGAACTGCATTATTGTGATGAAGGTATGAGCTAGGGTCAAATCAACAGTCCTAGCTCTTCTATCATCAATTTTCTCCTACTGCGCCCTTTATCATTATCCATTCCGCAGACTCATCAGAACAAGAAGAGAAATATATGGTCAGGGTGTTCTGCACTGCTGCAAACCCAAACCGCCATTTAACTACTTCCATAAACTTTACCAAAGCCAGAATATAGTCATTCAGAAATTCAGAAGTCTATAAATGGTTCATTTTCTTGATACACATAGTGCCCTTGACAAAACAGTATGCGTAGCATTCAGTATAGAACCCCTCTTACCTTGCCTGAGAAAGCAGCGTAGCTTTTGTCTGAATTAACCTCCTTTGCAAGGTATTTAGAAGTGAGGTGTATTGGACTGATCACAGCACTGTGCACCATCACACATAAGTCTTCTGCTCCTAGCAATAAAAAAACCACAGGGCAATGATTACTCATTATTGTCACATAATGAGACGGACAGAGTCCTGACTGAAACACAGGTCTCTTGCCACTTGGATCCATGCGTAAGTCACTAGGCCACAGTTCCTACAACCAGATTACATGAAAAGTCATGCCTCATTTTCCCCAGAAGTAAAACACGCTACAACACTCTTTCATCCATTGCATTGATGTAACTGGAGTGTTGATGTGGCATACGAATATTGATAGCACACTTTGAAAATGTAAAGTACTAGTAAGAAAGAAGAAAAAATGTTAATGGTTTACTGCTTGGTTATATAGCAAGAACAAAAACGTGGAGTAAATCTGCTACAGGCATCTTCCACAGACACGGCACCACAGGAGTCTTCCAAAGCGCAGCCCAGCTCAGTGTAGACGACACAATGAGCCAGTTCTGTGGCACTCTGCAACTTTGCTGAAATGGACCCTAGTGAAGTAATATAGATGCTTACCACAGTTTGACAACATTATGCAGCTAAAATGTTCACTGACAAAAAGACAGTGCTTTATTGTGCTGACTAGAGAAAACGGATTGTTTTGTACAAAATTAGCCTGTGATTCAGGAGATCTGGATTCAGCTGGCAGCTCTACCACAGATTCCCACAGGACCTTCAGCTAGTCAAGTGCTCTTTCCATTCCTTAGCTTCCCATACATAGCTAGTTCAGCAGCAAAGTTACTGGGATTGACAAAGGAATTACTGGTTAAAATTCTACAGTAACTATTGTAGATTGTATATGATTATCAGGGCATAAGTGATAGAAAATCTATGCCTCTCTATCTTCTAAATATAAAGTCTAAGCATCTGTTCCATTTTGCAAAGTTAAACATTTCAGCTGGATCTATTTAACATTTTTTAAGCATCAACTGTTGTTTTTTTCCCCTTAGCTGCCAATGTTTTGTGATTAGAAAACATTTTATTCTCAAAGCCTTGCCATATTTTCATTGCCATTTTTTTATGAACTGAGCGACAGAGGAGATAAATGAAGGCTCAGCTGTCCATGGTTTAGGAAAAAAGAAAAATGCAGTTAAAAACTTCTTAACAATTGGGCAGAAAAACAGCAAGACAGATGATTATCTAGTTATTACTTACATGAAGTGGTCTTGAAGGATAAATATTTAAGGAAAAAGAAAATATGTCCTCTTTTCCCTCAGTTGGTTTGTTTTCTGAAATAACAATGCTCCCTCCTTCCCATCCCCTTAAAATTTGATATATAACTCTCCAAGTCAATTATGTACATACAGACAATGCCGAGGAAACACTATCTGACAGTTTAGGTATAAGCCACGATGAATATGAAGACAGTGAAGTTACAAAATCATTTAACAGTCATAAAACTACAATTTAAGTTGCATCCTGTTTACTGAACTGCCAGAAATTACCGTATAGCATGTTTCTAACCAAACATTTCTGTGTACCTATATATTCAATATACTGCTGGACTTTTACATTAGCTACTCACTGTATTTTGTAATTTAATGCTGGTGTTCAGACTGAATGTTACTGTTGCACTCACCCCATCTAGCTGCAAATAGCAGAAAGGCCAGCTAGGCAAAAACTAAGCACTATCCTTACAAAAAGGAATGTAAATCTGATTTAACAAAAAAATATAATTTTTTTTTTTACAGAAATAAAGTTTAAGATACTTTGAGTTGTGATCTTTCAGTATTGATTAATAACCCACTAAGAGTATATTCTGTTGTATTTCACTAAGACAGTTGAAGCACTTCTCCACTTCACAGAAAAAGCTATGCAGAAAAGCATTCTTCAAGATGCACAGTCAAACACTGAGAAATGTAGAAAATAAAATTCTTTAGGGAACTTAATTCAGCCCTTTAGTATGCATGTTTCAAAATTCTAACAGTACAATCCTACGCTATCTTCCCCTATGGAAAAACAAACCAAATACAGATCAACAACCGGTTCATCTCAATTCTCATCTGCTTACACAGCAGCACTCCCCATGTCTTCTGTCTGTCTCAGACTCCTCGTGTACCACACAGTCCTTGCCTCTAGCACACAGAGGAAGGCTCCTTCGCCCATTTTAGTAACTTATTTCCAGAAAATGCTTCTTGCTAAGAAAATTCAACAGAGCTGCCCTTTCTTTTCCCTTCTTGCGTTTGTTCTCACTGCCACACAAAGGGAATGAATTAATACAGAGCAGGGGAGAAAGGAGCAGAGAGCACAGCAGAAGACCTGGGAATGAGCATGGTTAGGACACCTGCAGGAATAGGTCTTGACACGTACAAGGGGCTCAGTAATGGGTGTGCTGGCAGTGAGCTGGGGTACAAAACAACTGTGTACAAACTGGTCATGTATTTATATATTTACTTCTGCCTAGTAAAAGGTTATAAATAGTATGCTGTGCTTTTGTAGCACATTATTGGTGATTTATAGATGGTATAAAGAATACATCATCCACAGTGAAACAAAATTGTGGTGGGGAGACCCATACAAGAGTTTTGACATTTCTCTAGCAGAGATGTTCTCTTGTTTATTTCAAAACTGTGAGAGGAACATGAGATGTCCCAGTAACACTAGCCAATTACTATTTTAGACATTATCTCAGTCATAAAGGGCATAACCCAATCAATAATAATTTGGCTATCTATTGAGCAAATTACAATGTTTGCAACCAGCTTTGAGCAAGTTCTTTCGTCTTTCTAATGAAATCATACGTCGTACTAGTAACTGTCAAAGACAGGATGTGGGCTGGCTCTATTATAGAAAAACCTACACTCTTAAATCCAATGGAAGTTCAAATATCATTACACAGTTACATATTGGAACCAGAACTCTGAGCTTCACTAAGCTGTGCACATTACAAGATACAAAACCTAAAATTTAGTAAAGGGAAAAAGGTGCTTTTTCATTCCTTCATCTTGTGTCATGATAGTGAAAAGCTTCCTTAGGATCCACAAGGGAAGTCTAAGGCGTCTGCTTCAATAACCTTTTAAATTACTACAATTCTGAAGTCTCTCTCTCAGTTTAGTCCTCAGCCTAAGACAACTCAAAGTAAAGCAACTAGTGCATCACCAACATCAGTGTTATTCAAATTAGCAAAAGAAATTCCAAAGACCTAGTTTCTACAGAGGGATTTCAGTTAAGAGACTGTAAATATATAGTTACAAATAACTATTTATTAAATAACAATGGATAATACCAAGGTTTTGTACTTAAAAATTTCCCTTGGTGAAAGAAAAGAGGTAACTTAATGGGCTGCTGTGATGAGAAACCACTGAAAAACTTTTTAAAAGTCTTTCTTGTAAATTAAAGACAGGCCTAAATTTAAGATGGACCTGGTGCTTAACCAGGAGGTATATATGCCATCATGTTTTCAAGAAAAAAAACCAAACAAACAGTCACGGAGAAAGCTGAGTTCAGGGAATCCATTCAAAAACTCAATGGCAGAAAAAGAGCTTGCTGATATTGAGAAAAAGTGGAGACAAACTGTAGAAATCACATCTCAAGAAATTACCTTCAATGTGCTAGTGGGTATAGTCTGGTGGTCTGTACAAGTGAGGGAGAGCAGAGAAGTAGGAAATCAGGGAAAAAGTTTAAGACTATAAACCAGCAACCTGCAATGAGTTCCACATAAAGCCTAGGGAGTGAATAAAACACCCACTTCTGTTCTCACCATTTCAGGAAAGTTTCACCTATAAAATGATTCAAGAGCTGATAATTTTATTATTCATTGAAATTTAAAAAAAAAAAACAAACCTGCAATTAGTTTCATTGTTAATAAGCGTAGTTGCAATACTGAGCCACATTGGCTTACTTACACATACCATGCCATGAAAGTCAGCTGAGTTGCTCCAATTTGCATCAGGAGTGAATTTGTACTGCTGCTAATGAGCAGGGGTCTGTGACTGCCTCATTTCCCCTCGTGCATGGAAATCTCATAAGACCCTTACTCCCTCAACACCACTAATTTCCGCTTCAAACCAGTCCTGAAAATTCCTTTTTCTACAAGCCTTGTGCTAAACAAATAGTGCATCCTGTATTTCCCCTTTTAAAGGTGGATTTCAGAAGCTTAACAGGAAAATGGAACTTAACAGGAACCACATCTTTTCTCATTAATAAATGTATTAGTTCCTCATCCCATTCTCTCCCTATTGCTTGTTTCCATAACATACTGAGTCATGTTGAGTAAACTGAGGTTGTAAATTTGTTGGGACAGTGGTCCCATTTCTGGGACATACCTGCCCTGTTTTAGGAAGCTATATTAAAAATTAGATTCAGCATGAGTCTATCTAACAAAGTGCATACCCAATCCTCTTACCTAAAGGTGCCATCCCTCCCTGGGAAGTCATGCAGACCTACACAACTCAATTAAATTTGTCAGCAGTGAGCTCCAAGAAGATAAAATAGTAGTTTGCAGCTCCTTATACAGCTATAATAGCATTCCAGCTGGTGGCAATTCTCCTGTTCCGGGTTTCTTCCAAGTGAAACAATATTTTTAAAACAAATAATTTAAAGGGAGCATATGGCATATACAAAAATAAATGTCTAGGGCATCAAAAGCCCAAAGCAATTTTTATTTTGACTGCCAAAGAAAGTCTTAAAATTTCTTTTTGGCTTTGCATACAAAAGAACCATTGTGAGGCCTTTAGCAGCACTTTCTCTGTGTCTTCCCCCGTCATCTCAGAAAAATAGCATTAATAATTAAGAGTCTTTTTAAAAACACCATAAACATAGGATTTGTGTGCCAATGTTTCAGTTCTATTAACATGAAACATTTGGAATTCCTTTTGCCCTCAGACTTTTAGTCATCTGTGGCAGGAGCCAATAAATAGAGCCTCTTGCTTGTTTTGCCCTGGCTGCCAGTACCTCAGCTAATCTGGAACCTTTTTAACCCATTCCTTTGGACAGCAATTTGCAGGTAGGCTCCTTAAGGGAAGTGAGATCTGGATTTCTCCTACTGTTGCAACTGCTTTTTCAAGGATCTGTCTCAGGTAAGGTCTTACCTGGCATCTTATCTTAAACTAGGCTCTTACTGTTTTCTAAGACTTACTTGCAAACAATAAGTTTTCAGATGGCATACAAAATTTGGGTCTTTCCTTAAATTTTCTTTTTATGATTTCAGACTGTCAGGGAAAAGCTTATTGTGCATTCATCTGATTAGAAAACCAGGACATTGCTTTTTACAAGGACTCTACTCTCAACATCTTACAGCAATGGCTATATGCTCAGCAAATCTATTATTTGGTGAAATGGGGATGTGTTGTTTCCTGACAAACTACCGCATCAGGTTTTTTACTTATTAGCACTCTTTCTAATGTGAGAAAGGAAAATTAAATTAAATTATAATTTCCCTTCTGAGGGACTCATTTAAGGACCACTCATGCTTGTCTCTACAGTAAACTGGATCTTTCAGAATAGCTAGACCTATCCAGGATCTTTGGTAGTGGAGGGGATTGGTACTCATATCGCTCATGTCTGCACACTCCCTACATATGAATCCAACACTGAAGGTCTAAATGGACACAGGGACTGAATCATCCTGCTCCTCAAACTTCCTTGTTTGATGGGATGTTTCCTTCCATCCCTTATCAAGCTTCCTTGTTTCAGTCAGTCCAAAAATGTTAGTACAGCACTGGCTGGAATGGGCCTGTGCAGTACTTAGTCTCTATGTTCATAAAGAGCAGACTTTCAGTTAAAAGGTTTGTCTGATCTTGGATAGTTTTTCTAATCGTATTCACCTGTGGACAAGGCCTCTAGCATAATTTACTGGCATCACCTATTAAGAAAACTACTTACTATGAAGAACATGCTCCCTACTGGGAGTCTCTGCAGCCTTAAAAATTGTATAGTACCTATCTGTGATCAGTTCAGACATGACCTCCCACTATGCAGTGTAATGAAGTCAAGTCATTGACATTGTCATAAGATAACGTCGTCTTTTTAATACATCTTACCTCTGTTGCTGGGCCCCCAGAGCATCAGGAATGTAAAAGCTTAGTAAATACTAAATCATCTACAAATAAGAGTAAGTTCTAAGATGAGCCCAGGCCAATATCTAAAGTATACTGAAAGCTAGGACACCTGGTTAACAGAAGCAACCAAATTGCAACAAGCATTTCTGTCTTCATCAGCCTCCCACAGAATGCATAAAACTTGGTTGGATACTGAAGACACCCTCATCTCCGAATTTATCAACATGTTTATAAATTCTACCACAGAGGAAGGAGCAGGATTCTCATTCCTGTTGAGAAAATTTTTTTTGTAAGGAAACTTCTAAAAGTTCATACAGACTACAAATTCTAATGCAATTACCACTTTGGGAGCTCCGACTCTTATCTTTCTCTCAATCCCAGCTCCGAAGTTTTTTTCAGTGAAAGACACAATGGCTCATCTAGACCAAATGTTCACCTTAGCTGTTAGGTCTTTGGCCAGGAACTATGTAGTTCTTCATATTTCAACATATTCGTATTCTGGATGTAATTCTTAGTATGTACATATTCTGTATGTAATTCAAATTTCATCCACTAGGCAATTTATATCCTGTGTGACTTAGGTAATTTGCTTGATTTCATCTGTTCTCTAAGACCTGGAGATACCTTTGCTGCGACACCATCTTTTAACCAATAACTAACAATGTGGTTTTCTTTATTTAGAAGTGACATGTATGCACACAAGGATTATGAAGATGTATAGGAAAGTTCTCAGAACCTCCTCAGCGTTATACAGCCAAGCAGCTGCAAAAAAGCATCTCCTGTATGTTTTAGCTTTTGGCTGAACAGACTGGGAAGAACCTTTACTGACAATATCTGTATAGATCTTACATAGAAGGACCCTCAAACTTTTGACATCTCTGCTAGTAAAGGTCTAGAACATACCAAACAGTTTGGCAACTCTTACAAACTAGTATGAATTTCTATCTTGCAAGCCAATTATGCCACAGTTCTCCCTAAAGAGTATTTGGTTACTTATCTTTCACAGTAAGAAACACCTCTGTCAAATAGTATATGGAGCTGACAAAAATCTGGCTGATGAACTTCCTTTACAACTCCAGAAAAAAACCGGTGCTATACTCAACTGTTTTCAAGTTGTTTTCTGTAAGAAAGAAATTATTTTTAAAACTAGATAATGTGTAGATGAAACATAACACTTCCCCTTCATGTATAGGCTTTTGCTCTGAATTATCTGAGTCCAGGTATTTTCTTCAAATCTTTTGCTTCAAAAACCATGATAGAAAATTATTTCCCTTCTGAAATCTGTTCTCAGTAGAAAAGGAACACAGCCACTTAGCAGGTTTGGCTGGCTTGTTCTGGCCTTCCTGAATGTAATATAGGCAGTTCTGCAATAAAACAAGAGGATTTATACTGGGTTTTAATCCTTCTCCACAATTCTGAGACAAAGTGGGCTTAACAAGCTAGGCCTACATAGATCCTTCTCGTGATTTATGTTGCAGCTTCTTTAACATCCATACAATTCCTGCTCTTTCACCACTTTCTCCCATATCACAGCATTTTTTCCGCAGATGTGCCAGCAACATACTGCCATTCTTTGTTCCAGTCCTTAAAATAACTGTTATCCTAGTAATATTGAAGAGTTTATATCTGAGCTGTCTAGAAGTAGAGAGGAGAGTGAGGAAAGATGTTTGCTTTTCAGAATAATTTTTATTCTGCAGAGGAGGTGCGGTTTTTCCACAGAGAAAGTTCTACAGTGATAAAATTTAGTAGAAGAAGAGAAACATCTGGGAGCATATATCAGGTTGCCTAGGGGCCTGCCTAGTCAGATACTGATAATCTGCAAGGGTGAATCTGGGTAGTTTATTGCAGTGCTTAGCCATTCTCATCCTTCATATCTAATCAAAAATTCTCTTGTTGGCTTCTGTCCTTTCACTCTGAACTTCAGAGGAAAAGTCTGGCTCCATCTTCCTATGATGCCTGTTTAGGGAGCAGAAGAGTGCTATTAATTAGGTTCCGCATATTCTCTTTCCTTCTCCAGGCTAAAGAAATGCAGTGCATTCTTAGCATTTCTTAGCATCTCCTTGCTTGTCAGGTGCACCACTCCCTGAATGTCTCAGTGGTCCTACAACAAACTCTGTTTTATCAACAGCTCAACTTCATTCACAGTCTCAAACACAGTCATATTACCAGGTTGGCTTGAACAGCATTCAGATGACAAAATGAGGCATCTACAGAAATATGTATTTTGACTTTATAATCAAAAGCATCTAATGGGTGATTTTTTCTTATCAAGAAAGGTCATGACTGCTTTGAAACAATCTGTGAACTTCATATTTCATATGTACAGTAATTAGGTGGAATAACATCACATAATAAAATAAAATAACATATTTCCCTAAGGTTTCCACAATCTGATCTACTGCTAACCTTCAAATACAATGAGCTTTACCCTTTCTAGTAACACATGGTCAGTCACTTTTTCCATTTAAGAGCTACTATTGCTGTATCTTTCCTTCATAAAATTTCTGCTTTCACATACACATTAATAAAAAAGAAGTTAGGATTTTTTGATTTATTCTCTTTATTACTTAAATAGAAAGAAAATACATACTTCTTAATGAAAAATTTGAGTTGGGGTGAATTATATACAAACTTGTCATTATTTGTAATGTATCATTTAATTAAATTATAGCTTCTAATAACTAAGCCATCTTTCAAACATCTCTCCAATTATTGTCCTAATGATTTATTCTATTAATTCTCTTCCATTGGTAAAAAGGAAGTAATTACTGTTCTACTCTGGCATGTTTCATTCCAATTTTTACTCCCTATAAATGTGTTACAGTTCTTCCGTTGGCAGTCAGAGAAAGTCTCTATAAAAGCAGCATTTACTGCAGTTTCTCTCAGAGCCAAGTAATACATATGCAGCTTGACATTTTGGAGTATCTGTTTTCAAGCATTGATCTACAGCAGTTATTAGAGCTATTGCTCTTACTATTTTACACTGTCTTAAGAGTGCAGCTTATGTAAACATTTCTTGGTATCTTTTATGTGTTCATCATAAAGAAAAAAAATGGCATTGCATAAAAACCAAATCTTGAAATGGCCAAAAAGTCTTCACGCACTCACTGTAGGTCTCTAAGATCTCCACTTTTTCAGTTACTGAAAAACAACACTAAGAGAACTAAAGCCAGACTCTTTAAACTACTGGAGGGCCTTCTTAACTTAATTACGCACTAATTGCAAATATAGATCACCTTAGATTTTAAAAACGGGTAATTCTATTCATTCCTGAGGGATGTGCATCCATTTTCTCTTGTATCACCTGTCCCTTTAAATAGTAACATCTAGGCAATTTAAAAAAATCCTAATTTTGCATTCTGATTTCCTGCTAAAGAAAAGCCAACCTTCTAATCATAACAGAATTTAAACCAAAGTTAAGACAAAAATGAAACTCAAGTTCTTACTAAAAGACAAATACAACTGCCTCAACATTTCTCCTTTACAGCAGTCAGGATCAAGCTTTCCTGGCACCCTTCCCCCAGGCATTCCTAACAAGAGGAAATAGTAAGAAAAACACAACTGTGGAAGAAAGCTAACAAAGAACAATGCCTTTCTTGTTAACTAGAAATTAACGTTCTATCTAGAAAGTCTAAATATTCAGTAACAAAAGTAAATTTAAAAACCTGCATTTCTGACTAAAGATAGGTGTTTTTAGACCACACACTGCAGCCTAAAAAGGAGGAAACAAAACAACAGAAACTTACTTTTACCAAGACTAAGCAAAAAAGATCCATTGTGTAATCAGAAGACAAGTGCATATATGTATGTATTTGAAGATCTTGTAATTTAGCAGTAGGAAAAAAAAGCATCCGAAAAACAAAATTACTCCTTTTTTATACTTCAGGGGCATCAGGTTACTGGGTTGGGTTTTGGGGTTTTTTGTTATTGTTTTGTTTTTTGACAGGGATCTTCTTAAATTATTTAAGAATTAAGAAGTATTTAAGATCAGACTAGTTTGATCTTCCATGAAGACTTCTGTAGCCTTTAATGAAACTGCCCTCAAGACACTAGGGCAACAGATCCACCTTTCTTACACCTCTGTCAGTCATTCATTACAGTCTGTGCCATTGCTGACTCCATTCAAATCCTCAGCAGAAGCATATCAATACATCTCTAGAGGTCCACTACCTTCACAAATTACAGGCCAACCATCAGAACTTTCTCATGGCCACTTCAGACAATTCCAGTACTAATGTCAAAACATTTGCTTACAGCTGTTTATTTAGGGGGGGGGGGGGGGGGGGGGATTAAATTTTTTTCAAAGCAATATAGAATTTTTATATTTTTTTTAATTACAAAATCTGGTCAAGCTATTGTCACACAATAGCTTATGAACAATAGCCAATAGCTATATCTGATTAATCAACGTGTAATGTTTTCAGTTTAGCTTCAAATCTCCTTTTAATTACAGCAAGACTGCCACTTCTGTAAGTTTCAGTTATAATCAAGCTTTTCCAGTTCTCTGATCCAACTGCTTAATGCACCTCTACATAGAATATAAAAGTTTATTGTTACATGTTTAATGTAGATTTCTGGCTGTACAAAATGAACTATTTTATCATTGAAGTTTCTGAATGAAAGAAGAACTTGCAGATAGTCAAGAATAAGTCTATCCACATCTCTTCCAATATAATCAACAGAAGGCAGTTTCTCCTTGATACCTGTAAGATTTCTTTCAGTGTGCTCATTAGATAAGTTCAAAATACCAGCCACACAACAAGGGATAGCAGTTCTCAGATGTTCTGTTTGAAAGATGCCTAGAGAAACTCAGTGCTGTTACTTTCTGCTCTACAGGAGGACTAAGGTATTTCTAAAAATGGCCTTCTTTAAAAAGCCATTTGGTTTTCACTGTGTACAGGTGACTTCATGAAGCAGGTATGTCATCTACCAGTTCTACTCTGCTTGAAAACATTTGTGGTGCTCTGTTTAACTTAAAGATTTTTAGGTATCAACCCAAGAAAGCAAAAAAACAGTATTCTTTTTTCTCCACATTGCTGTTAATACAAGAATGAGGAAAGGACTCTAGGTAAATTTCCAGAATCTTTTTACTTTTTACATCACTCATGATAATATTTTTCCCAACTTTTTCCAAGAAACTCATGGGCTGACCCATGGCTACTGTTAGATTCTGATGGTAATACGTAGATTGCTAGCTCCTTTGATCTTCAGGAATTGCTTCAGGCCCTGCTTGTGATCAGTCTGCTAAGAACACCCAATGGCTCTTGTCTTACTATTCTGACATCCACCCTAATACATGCCAGGTTGCTCTTCATGTGATTCTGCATCACCACTACTCGATTCTCTTCTTTCTGAAACCAGAAAAGGCACCAGTCTGAATACAGCTCCCACTGAACATCTAATAGCTAGAAATTATGTGTGTGTTAGAGAAGCAATACATTCTTTATGTGTGTCGATCATCTGCGGTGGGGATCAGAAGCTGTATATATCCTCATACTGCTTTTCTTGCACGGTTCTTCATCTGGAGGTGAGGAAAAAGAAAAACCATATAACGTAATCAAGCTGAATGAAAAAAGAAAGAATGTATTGAGGCTTTTCCCACACACACATTAGCTACAGATTAAAAAGAGAAAAAAACCTCTAACCAAAATAAGAAAAGGCAAGCAATTATTTAAATAAAACAAATGGCTCAAAATAATTATGTTAGTACTAACCCAAACTCTTAAAAAGTTAAGCTGTACTTCAAACTCAAAAGTACAATATAGGGATGTTTGATCTTGTCACGGAGCCAAATTACGTTACATTACAGTTTCAGAGCATCATTTATAAGAAACGTGAAACAGAATCGCCAGCCCTCAGAGAATGAATCACTAATATGAACTGAATTTTCTGCTAAACTTTCCCAATTCTGCATGCCCTTAGAGTCTCAGAGTACTCAGCTTCACATAGTCCTGAAAGCCAGTATAAATTATGGCAACTAATATGCCATCCAGAATTTCCTATAAATTTTTCCCAACACTCCCCAGCTATGTCTTACATATACTTTCTAAGTAAGAGTTCAAGAAGTCCTGGAAAGAACAATATCTAGCTTTTTTTCCACAGCAATCTCATTCCAAAGGAGTTTTTCTCATTACAATTGAGGTATCACAACATCTCATTCTGGTTCACAGTAACTTCGTTTCATGGTTACAAAGACATTATGTATTATTTTTTTTAAAGAGTCACTATTTTACAAAATCTTACTATGGCAATGAGTTAAAAATTTCCTAAGTTGTAAAATGCACACCTTTTCAGAGTTCCTCTTCACTGTTTTGAAGTAACTTCTAATGTAGAATTTACTATTTGATTTTCAGCATAATGTGTCATTTCTTGGGATTTTAAATAAAGTTGATTGTTTAAAAATCCCATGTATTTTAATTTTCCAGCACAGTCACAGAACTCAGGAAATGATGTCACTCTCCTAGTGCCAAAAATCAGGTTGGAAGTCCTAAATCTCAGCACACTTTCTCAGCCAGTGACGCAAGCAGCCCGCTGAAGTGAATGAAACCTTTGTCCTATTCAGTGAAACTGGGATTTTTCATGCTTTTTTAAGAACTCTACAAAACCTAGCTGCTGAATATGCTCACAAAGTAAGCTTCAAAAGATAAAAATCGTAAAAGCAACAAAAGAGGTTTCAGAATGGGATTCAGACCTCTCAGGATTAACTGCTGGCAACATTCCTGTGTTTTAAAGAGCAATTTATTTTTTACTTAAAAAAAACAACAAACCAACACACAACAAAATACTGTTTTAAATCTGATCCCTTATTTTGAAATAATTAACAGCAAACACACAGATTCTGAACAGCAAGTAGTCACTGCAATAAGTGACATCAACAGTAACATTGAGAGGCCACCTCTTTCACCAGGTGTGTCCTGGTTTTGGCTGGAATAGAGTTACTTTTCAGTAGCTGGTACAAAGTATGAGAATAATGTTGAGAACACACTGATGTTTTAGTTGTTGCTAAGTAGTGCTAACTCTAAATCAAGGACTTCTCAGTTTCTTAGGCCCTGCCAGCGAGAGGGCTGGAGGAGCACAAGAAGCTGGGAAGGACCACATCCAGGACAGCTGACCTGAACTAGCCAAAGGGATATTCCATACCATAGAATGTCATGCTCAGTGTATAAACTGAGGGGAGCTGTCTGGGGCCTTGCGATCACTGCTTGGGGACTGTCTGGGCATCGGTCAGTGGGTAGTGAGCAATTGTATTGTGCATCACTTGTTGGGTCTCTTTCGGATTTTATTCCTCTTTCCCTCTCTCTCCTTTTAATTACAATTGTTGTTGTTATTATTGCATTTCATTTTATTTCCCCGATTAAATTGTTATTATCTCAACCCACAAGTTTTACCTTTTTCCTGATTCTCCTCCCCACCTCACCAGTGGAGTGAGCAAGTGGCTGCATGGTTCTTAGCTGCTGGCTGGGGTTAAACCATGATGAAGTGTCGTATCAACAATTTAGGAAACACTTT
The DNA here is from genome assembly GCF_023634155.1 of Falco peregrinus. Taxonomy (NCBI): domain Eukaryota; kingdom Metazoa; phylum Chordata; class Aves; order Falconiformes; family Falconidae; genus Falco; species Falco peregrinus. Next base: position 39,433,499 of record NC_073725.1, on the reverse strand, counting down.
AGCTGAAGATCAACACACCCCAGTACAATAATCTAAATGTAGCTATCGATATGTGATTATAGCTAATGGAGATCAAAATTAGGGTCCAATCCAGATGACTATCCAGTAGGCGTCTAGCATAAACTGATTCACCCTCCAGTCTCTGTTCACTGTTTTGCAAGTAACTCTTGCAGCATGAGATGGGGAGAGGGAAGAAGCTATGCTCCCACCAAAGCAATACCTGAAGCCATCTCTAACAACACAAAGACTTCTTTCATTTCTTCACAAGTCTTTTTTTCCCCAATGATTGTGAAGCCAGGTTCAATTCAAACAGCTGTAAGTGATGCTTATGACATTGAGTCTTCACACTGTTAAGCCAGGTAAGTGAATTCAGACTAAAAAGCCTTAACAGCCCAGTAATAACCCTCAAGTGCATGGAAACAGCCTGTTAATTTTCTTCAAGTACAAGATGCATACATACATCAAACCTTGTCTATCCACTGCTGAAGATAAAAAAATTCACAACACCCAGAGCTTGTTACATAGATCACTGATGAAAATCACCACAATTTTTTAATCAACAATGAGTGCTGTGAGGTCTACTCATGCTCATAAGCCCTCAGCATGTTTCAGTGAAGTTTTCCAGCAATACGATGTCAGTGTTCAAAGAGCTAAACCTGTGGCATTGCATGAACATAAAACACCACACATCACCTCCAGCTCCACAGCAACTGAAGAGCCTATGGGGAAGGACTTCAGACCTTAGACATTACCATTTCCTGAAATACACAGCGAACGGAAGGTCATGCAATATCCTGGACCAATATGATTAAGGCTACTCCTTTAGCAAATATAAATCAAGTTCTGGCACTGCTTTTTTCTCTACTTTCATCCCTAAAGTCGTGCACACAAGTTTACTAGTTCTCTACATCAGGAACATTTTTTTTTCTATTTTGTGTCAGAGGTACAACCACTGCCCGTGACAGCCCAGCTAATCATCAGCCACACTTCTACAGAATTGTTGCAGTTCGTGCCTCCAAATGCAGAGTAAAATGAGTGGAAAACCAGCCAAGGTCCTTTCACTGGGGCCAGTGAAAGAAGCAGTTTCCCAAACAACTAGCTGCTTTTCTCCTCCCCTAAAGCAAGCTTCCCAGGCTTTGCCTTTACCTGTGTCAATAGTCTGATAAGTGCTTCACTTCTTTTACACTGAGCTAAAACCCAAACACAGGGAAAACCAATACAGATTGGCCCTGGATAATCCTGGATCTGCCATTTCCAGCACCACTCGGACACAGAGGGGCACAGCAGCTGTCCTGTCCTCATGTCTGCCACAGAAATTCACAACTGATCCATGTCAACAGGGGAGAGAAGTTAGGACACAAAGAACAGTATTACAAGGATAAATATTCACGTGCATGAGGTGTCCCAGCTACATTTTTTACACAAAGTTCTTACACCCTTCAAATGTTTAGGTATACCACAATCTGACTAATCACAAACACCCACACTGAACTTCATAAAGCAACTATATTTTTGCAGCATTCTTGATGCTTGTATATTGATTACAGATGTTCCTGCAGTCAGTCTTGCTATAGTTACTTATCTATGACACCAGATGATGCTGAGAGGGTTTCAAAGATGTGCCAGAGGGGCTAGGATGCTGGCATTATCTTGGTTGTCCAGGTGTAACCATTATCCTTCATGGACAGCTCTAAGCTTCCAAGAAGCAATAGTCCTTATTTCCAGGGCTGGGTTGTTCTTCACTTTAGTTTTAGTTAAGCATGAACGATACTAAAACGTGCAGTAAAATGCCGCTACCTCATTACATTACAGTATACAATGTGAAACTAAGATATAGATATTAACAAAGTTAATACACCTTCACATATGAAGTCTGATTGATAACAACTGTTAGGGAAGGGAATGTCCGTAACACCTCCCTGCGGTGCTGCAGCTGCAGGCAGGCAGTGGGAAGGCACTGGGGCTCCCTGCCATCCTTGTTACAGAGGCAGCACAGGATTCTCTGGTTTCTCCTTTTTCCCAGTGCCAGCACAGAAGATGGGCCCCATTTGCCATCTCTGCTAGGTTAAACTGCCCTGCAGAAAGAGCCCACGCTTTCACACGAGCTTGTGCCAAAGCCCACCAAGGGCCTGTTTTCACCTCACTGACTACAGGCCACACGCACTAACCAGAAATCATAGTGCTGAGCTTTCACCTTGCTCTTTACAGCCTCTAAATTTAACATAAAATGCGGCTGCCCGACCCCGCCCCGGAGGCCCAAGGTGCCGGGGAAACCCGCCCTTCCCCACAGGCCGCCGCCCAAGGCAGGGCAGGGGGCAGGCAGACACCGCCATTACGCGAGGCCGCCTTTGTTGCCAGTACTGCCGCCTAGCAGAGACGTTTTACTCACCATTTTATTTGTAATGAGCCGTTTGCCACGAGATGGCAGCATACGATAAAATATCCCGGAATTTTCGTCCCAGCTGTTCGCCAGCAAAGTGGTGTCCCCCACAGAGCCGTACGGGCCTCCTGGGAAGCCTTTCACGCGAAGATCTTGATTTACAGAAGTAGGTGGTGGGCTACAAACCCCTTGTACTTCAGTCAGTTTTACAGCTGCTAGGTTGATAGCAGCAGGTAGAAACCAATTTGTTTAAAGAGCATGTTAAAGTTTGGTGACAACAAAAGCTGCGGTCACACCGAGGGAGTGCAAGCCAGGAACACAGGCCGGCCAGCACCAGTGTTGGTGCTTTGGCCAGGCAGCAGCCGGTCCTGCCTTCACAAAAGTGCAAACAAGAAAAAATAAAAATAAAAAAAAAAAATCTCAGCAGGTAAACAATCAGATCTGCTGAAAAACCTGCACAGTTACGGTTGTGTTGCCCAACCAGGCTGTGACGCACAGCCTTTTTGTGGGTAAAGCAGGAAGAAGACGTGGCTCTGGGAAGGCGGCCATGCTGCTTTCACTCCTGCTGCACTGGCCTGGTGGATTAGCTCTGGCCATACTTGCAGAGCACCCAGCATGTTCTCATAGCAGTTCAGTAATAAATCCTTTTGCCAGGGTGTTAGTGAGGCGTGCTGGTTTTGGAAGGCCTACACACGCTTCTCACAGCTCTGCTGTGTATGGGGTACTCGTTATTTGAGGTGGCAAAAGATTTCCCTGGAAGTATTGAAGTTAAGCCTAGGAAATTCCTTGTACTTAGCAGTTTGTATGGGATTACCCAGCGTGCTATCTCTTTCCCCCAAAAAAATAATGCTAAAAAAGCCATATCTCCCACCATGTTACAATAATTTAGGAGTAATTCTCATTACGAAAGTAATTATCTTTTTAATGTATTTTGAGCTTTGCTAACATACGAATAACAAGTCTCCATTTTAGTACCCAATTGTATCAAAATAGTTAAGAGTTTTAGGAAGCTATACCTTGTTTGGATTTTGTAATTCTGTTGCCATTTCTGTTGCCTGGAGCACTTCATCTCAGATAGCACTGGAAATTCTGGAATTTCTAAAAAAAAAACCACTGGGAATGCTGACCTATCAGGTGAACAGTCTGGATAAATTTGAAAATATTCACACTGGCAAATTGGTAGTGTGCTCAAATGTGGACATTCTGGTAATTTTTTTAAATTCTCCCATGTTCTAAATGGAGTTTCATGAATAACACTTGACCATATAAAATAACAGAATAGTAGGAAAATAGCTAGTGTTTATACCTTCATATGCAATAGGCATAAGAAAATCATATGCAGAATCTTTATGTAAACTTGGAGAACTGTGAGCAGCTATAAAGAAATGTGTGCTATAATAGCTCTACATAGAGCGGATACAAATAACTGATTTGTGGTAGAAAGTAATCTTTCTATAATTTCTATAATAAAGTGTGTACCTCAGATATCAAATGCTAGTTTGATGCTTCTGGGTCACTTAATTAGTTGTATTAGTTGCAAGCTTACTTAAATTACCTTCCTGGATATATTATGTCTGCAGAATAAATTGTCCATGTCAAAATTTATTAGTTAAAGAGTCTTGCCTCTTACTATTTCCAGTATTTACATCAAAGCAGCAAACAAATACCATATTTGTCTTAATCAATTAAATTACAAGAAATAGAGACACACAGCTCCAGGAGGTAGTGTTACTGTAATATCACAAGAGGCCTGTGCTTTACAGCTGTTGTATAGGCTATTTTATCGTCTTTTCAGCAGAAGAAAAATGTTTGGGTTTAGAAACAAGAAAAATAATTTTGTGTGCTGGACTTGACTGTAACTGAAGCATGTTAGCAAGCCCACATTTATTCATGTATTAAGTGAATGCCTGGGTCACATATGTGTGGGGAAGGTTTTAATGTCTGATTTCTTCTGTCACCTATTACAACAAAACTTAATAAGAAAAAAATGCATTCTGAGTAGTGACAAAGCTATACATTTGGTGGGACACTGGTTGCAATGGTTAATATGAGTTTGTCTAACTTCACAGCTGCAGATATGAGTTAAAAATCACATGGTTTTGGTAATTTGTTTCTCCTTATGTCAGAACATTTTATTTTTATCCTCAGTGCTCATGCTGTTTGGTAACTTTTTTCATTAAAAATACATATGAGAGGAATAGAAAATTTAGCTGTTACATCGGACCTTGATTCTATATATATTCATCAGTCACCCCATTTAATAATTTTTCATACAACCATGCTTCTCCAGTGATTCTCAAAAGGAAAAAAACCCAAACCACCACACCAAACTTTAAATCATAAGATGTTTTCCTTACATCTGTAGCTCACTTACTTGTTAACCACCAAGCCTCACTATTTATTCTGCAATGGCATTTGTTGTGCCCTGCTTTGAAGGAGAGAACATTTGTCTGTTTCTAAAACACACTTGGGGGTAGTCCCAACATAAATAACATACCTCAAAAATCCCTGAGATGAAAGTAACTGAGGACTTAAAAAATGTTTTTATAACATGTAGTCAGACAATCTATGTATAATAGGCCAAGTTCTACCTGAAATTTGAGTTGATTTGCATTTGCTAATAGTAAATTAATATGATTTGGTAATATTCCCTCAGCAGTACCTACAAATGGGTCTCTGAAATTATGAACTTTACACGTTTACCTAAATGACCTGTCTGATGCAACCATGCCAACAAAGCAGCACTGTGGGAAACTGCAGTGCAAAGCAATGCTCAGTGCAGCTGATAAGGCACAGAGTGGCACAGCAGACTGTCGCAAAGGCAGAGGTAAGGTACTCATTAAGTCAACCTCATACTCTTCATGCAACCTCACACTGAGGTGAAAGCAAATAATTCTGGTTTACAAGCTCTATGGCAGGTAAGTACTGACACCCTGCCTTACTGTCAGTAAAATCAGCTGTAGAACTCCAATTATGTTCAGTGAAAGTGGTGCATGTCCCATCAAATAAACCCTTTGGCATGGTCACCTTTCAGGTGGAGGCGTCTCTTATTTTTACACTTGATCCATTTAATGTTCACTATAATTGAAGGTGTTTTCCTGCCAGGTAGGTTTTGTACAGCAGAACTGTTGGGCAAACGTATCAGAGGTTGCACATCCGTTAGCAGGAGGACTACTCCATTACCATATTATGTTGACCAAATACAGACATTTCAAGTTAAAAATTTTTGTGGTTCTCTTAAGAAACATAAAGTGCCATGGTCATTGAATTGGTGCTAGGAAAAAGATCTGACTGTTATCAGGTAATGTTTTGGTTTTGCAAGCTGGTTCAGGGAATCTTATGTGGTTCATGTAGGAGTCTTTCATTCTAATTTGTATTTTTTGTTCGAAGGAAATTAATTAGAGTTGGATAGTCTCATTATTAAGTGGTATTGCTGATAGTTATGACAACTGAGAACACACAGTATCTGAGCTCCTTAGCTGTCAGAAGAGGTTCTATCACCAGTTTAGGCCTGTGATATTTTGTATTTTTTGCGTCTTATTTACATGTGATTTACCAGCAGCATGTTATGATCTGACAGCCCTCTTATTCCGGCTTCAGTGAACTATGACAGAGTTTGAATTTCCAAAGTAGAACTTTGTGACTTTATCACACATGGTCTTTAGGCTTCATCTTTTGGCTTTGCAGTCCACTAAAGCACCATGATGAGAGTCACCAGGCAAATTTTCAGTGAACAGTGAATAAAGGAAACAGCAGGGGTAAGAAGAAGGTGGAGTTTCATTGTTACAGAAAATGCTGTAGGCGAAGAGGCCTTTGTCCTTCTTTACAAACACAACTAAAAATTACATCTGATATTCGAAGCTAGTTCAGTGCAGTTTTGTATGAGCACTTCCAATAATCAATATATTTGCATATAAAAATAAGCCTGGGCCAAACCCCCAGTCACTCCTATTTTGGAAATGTCTGATCTATATTTTTTACATTGTTAATCAGTTTTGCTTCACATATGCTACTGTTGAAAACAGTTAATGTGTGTTTAACTTATGTGAATTCAAGGAGCGTTAGAAAGTTAATCAATTTTTAAAGCAGTTACAGCCTGACTCTTGAGCACTATCTTACATTCTTAGGCAAGTGAACATTATTGGTCAATTCTGAGAATTAAGCAAGCAAGGTTAATGCCCTTCTGTAACTGAAAGTTTAATTGGCTAACCAAGTTATGAATTCCAGTCAGCTCACCCTGCATGTATCATAAAATAGGAATTTAAATAGCTGAAGTAGGAGATTATACTGTATGGACTGCGGGTTTTTTTTTTCCTAGGAGAGAAAGTCCTGTTGCTCTTCTAATGTTAAAAGAATATGGAAATATTCTCTGGGATATTTTATCCAGCAGTAATTTCCACAGTACTCTATTACAGTTTGTCAGTCTGATTTTTGTGACTTTCATTGTCGTGAATTAGGTGTTTAACTAAAATCCATTAGAATTACATGGATATAAATCTGTGAGCGGGAAATTAGGCCCATCAATTCTTAGCATTGACTCAAGAACCCATTTAATTATGGGATTTGGGAAGTTTGTAATTATCTTCTAAATGGGATATGTACTGATTAAGAAATTACTATCATAATGTTATGTGTGGGTGAAATTTTACAGCCATTGAACATCTAGTTCTGTGACAGTGGGCTCCATCAGCCAAGAGAAATGTCATTGGCACAGAAAAGGTGATTTATTTTTCCCTCAGGGACCTCTGGGCCTTTGTAATTACTGGGAAAAAATAAAGTACTTTCTATTACTGACTCAAGAACATATTTTTAGGGGATGAACTCAAATAAGTTTGTATTTCTATAAAAATATTTCCTCTTTAATTCTTAATTTAATTTTCATTTGCTGCTTTTCTCTGTAACATGCACTTTCTTTAGTGAGATAGCAAAGTCTGAGAACTTTAACTGAAACATACACTCGCTTCAAATATGGAACAAAGTATAATGTGGACATTTGTCATTCCCTACCATGGATAGAATTTTTTTTTTTACATAAATGGTATTAATTTCCTTTTTGACTGAGGGTTGAGGACATTGTTTTGTAAATACAGGAATGCACATTATGTGTACTGATCAACAAATGATTTCAGACTTTTCCATGAAATATAATGTGTTTTAGGAGAGGTGGAAAATCCTTAAAAAAATCAGATTGTAGGTTTAGTTTACTTTGGCAGTAACATGGGTGTGGAATTCTGCTGCTATGAGTCCTAATATTTTTCATCTTGGTCCTGCTCAGTAATACTGTGCAGATGTTTTCTCTTTGACATTCTCTCCCGTTTTGGGTGTACCTGGTCCTTGCTGGGTAAATCAAGCAAGGAAGGAACACATACTAGATGAATTGCGTTCAAAAGATGAGCAAGGCTGAAATCTAAATTAATTCAGAAGGATTTTTCATTTAATAAAGTAGAATGATTCCAGATGCAGAATAAGGAATCCATTCACGGGCAGCTGTTACACACTAAGGAAAAAAGGCATGCCAGGAATGTGTAAGCCTGTGCCATCCGTTGCACCATCGCAAACGGAACTGACTTTAAGTGTAGTTGAAAGAAAAAGCACAGTATGAACAGGTAATACAAATTGCTACTAGACTTGCAAGGCATACAATTAGCAGACGATATTAAATAAGCCCAGTATATTGCTTTGTATCAAATGCTGAGGCATAGAAATTGCATTAGCATTTAATAGCCACGTGCCATATTTCCCATTGTGATTTTAACACTCCCATTTCAACTCTTCTGGCACGATGAGTGCATATTAAGTAATTTAAACGGGGGTGGGGGGGGTGGGGATACACATCCTTTGTTGTCATCTTTACACAGCCTGCGACACACGCTCAGGAAGCCTGGGTGGTGTATTTCCAGGCTTGAGATCCATGCTATAGGGAGCTTGCAAATCAGCGAGCCGCAGGCAGGAGCAAGAAAACACTGTAAGAGTATTGAAACTGTCAAAATTAGCACTGCAGCCAGAGAGGGTGGATTTGCGAGCAGAAGGCAGCACTCCTGCACACCTCGGGCAGTGCCTGCTCAGTCCTTTGTATCAAAGCAGCAGCACATTACAGGCGTCTCGGCGATGCCGTTCTTTGTGGGAAGAGAAGCCCCCCGCCCTCAGCCTGCAGGAGCGAGGCGGGGTGCGGAGGGGTGTGTGCCCGCCGGCGCCTCCTTCCTCCCGCTCCGCGGCGGCTGCGGCCGTGCTCGCGGCTTGCTGCCCGCGCTCGGCTCCCGCCGCCGGTGCGCGCTGCCCGCCCGGCCTGGCGGGGGCAAACCCGCTCGTCCCGGGGCGGCTCCGGCGCGGCTCGCCGCCGGGCGGGGGGCGCTGGCGGCCAGGGGCGCTCGGCGGGAGGAGGAGCTCGCAGCAGCAGGAGGAGGAGCGGGCGGCCCGCACGTCACTTTCCCCGGCCGCATGTGTACGTGGAGATGAAGATGGCGGCGCCGGTGGCCCCGCCGCGGCAGCTTCTGTCGCTGTGACGCGGGACGGGACGGGACGGGACGGGACAGCGAACGTGTGCGCGCGCCCCGGCTGAGGGGCGGAGGCAGGGTGGGCCCCGCCTCGCGCCGCCGGTAACGGTCTGCTCAGTCGGGCAGTCGCCATGGAGGACGAGGAGCGGCTGAAGAAGCTGGAAGCGGGGAAAGCCAAGGTGGGAGGCAGCGGCGTGGCGAGGAGCCGGTGGGGAGCGCGGTGACGCCGGGGGAGGACAGTTAGCGGGGCTGGGCCGGGCGGCGGCGGAGCGTGGCTGCGGCGGGAGGCTCAGCGCGGGGCGCCGCCGCGAACAAAGCCGCGGGCGGAGGAGGCGCTTTGTGCTGTCCGCCCTGCCCGCCCCGGCTCCGCGCCCGGCCTCGGGGCCGCGCGGGGCCCTCCTCGGCCGGCGCGTGGGTGCGAGTGGCCGGTGACAGCGGGCCCCGCACGCCACAGGTGCTCCTCGCAGGGCCGGGCGGCCGCAGCTGTGGGGCCCGGCCGCTGGCGGCGCCGGGTGGAGGAAGAGCCGAGGAGGAGGAGGAGAGCCAATTGCCGTACCCCTTCGCAGCCGGGGCACGAATTGTTGCCGTTAAGCCTGGGAAGCTCCCTGTAAGGCAGTGCATGGAACCGGCAGCTGCTCCTCAGTGAGGTACTACAGAATCACTTAGGTTGGAAGGAGCCTTTAAGATCAAGTCCAGCCGTTAACCCCGGAGTGCCGAGTCCACCGCTAAGCCATGTCCCTAATACCGCGAGAGAGCCTGAGGAGGCAGGGGATTACAGGTGCCGCCGGTGGCGCGGCCAGGTGCCTTTCCCGGTTCTCTGGGAGACGCCGGGCAGTACGTGAGGCGGCCGTGGGACCCGGCCGCGGGCGCTGGCAGCCCTGGGTGCCCCCCCCGCCCCCGCCTCCTGGTCTGGCGGGCGGCTCAGACGGGGCCCTGCGGGCTTACCGGAGCTTTAATCGGGGAGCTTATCATTTCACTCCTCGAGCACGGCTCAGCGCACGCCGGCTGTAAAGCACTCCGCCCTCTGGGCGACGAGAGCGGAGTTACCGCGCTGTAGGAGGACCTCTTTCTTACTTCAAAGAAAGCCTTGGCGTGGTCAGTGAGATAAGGTAATTAACGGCACTCGTAGGAAAAGAAGATAAAATTAGTGTTTTGATATTAGTTACCGTCTGGTTCCTTGCAGCAATCATTGCTAAATGAGTTTAGTAGTTTGTCAGCCAGTCATTCGCACACATGTAACTTGGCAGGAGCTCATAGTACAGGTAACTAGACGTCCTAAAGATAAAACTGGAACATCAGCATTGTCTTGTTTCTGTGGTCCATGAAAAAGACAAGGTAAGTTTGGCTGTTAAGTTTGAATAGGTATTTTGCTGTATTAGGCAAAAACTTTGTAACTTAGGTGAGTTTTTGTTCCCTTTGAAAGACTGTTCAAAACCTACACTGGGAAACTCCTAGATGGAGCTATATGTTTATATAGGGAGACCTGTTTTTAAATGCTGAGAGCAAGAATAATGTTTACACAATGTTATGCAGTACTATTAAAGGGCACTGGGACAGATCAGGTACTGGTGGCACTGTGTTCTGTCACACCCAGGTTGGCTAATTCTTTTGCAGAACATCAGAAAGTACTTTGCAAAGAAAATGGTTGAAGTTAATTTGCCAGTATTATAAACCACAATGAAGGATTTATCAAGAGAATTTATATTTTTCTGTCCATGTTGGCCTGGGATCGACACAGAAAATTAATGACAATTACTGAGAGGTGAACCAAAAGCCAGGACTCTAGCAGGAATTCAATGGCTTCCTTCTTTGAGAAAAAATGTGTACACACCTTACTAACTTGTTGCATTTTAAGAGCGCTGTCATAATTTTCACCCTTCTTCCAGACTTTTCTGACTAAAACCTAATGATCCTGTGTTCACTTGAAGACTTTCATATTCTGTGCTTTTAAAGCTCCCTTGTGGTTTAAGTCATTATAACTCTTTAAAGCTATATGTGATTTACATGGGAAGGTACTGTAAAAGCAGTGTTAGTTTTTCAGATTTTTCATTGGTGTTCTGTGTACCATTTACCCCCTTTTTTAATGTGTGAATGATGTAATTAAACATGTTGTACTGTGGAGACTAGGGCATAGTCTTCCAGTGACAAATGCTACTGATAAATGCAGAAAAGAAGAAATTATTAGAGAATGGAAGCAGGAGCTGCTCCTGAAGCTGCTTTTCTCTTTTTCAAGGATACAAACATATTCACAGTAGCATAATCAGTATGTCTTCTAAAACGGCTTGGCTCCAACGAGTATTTTCTGCAAACCACAGCAACAAGCATCCAAAAACTTTTGAACCTAACCATTGAGTGTTGTTTAAGTAAAATAGCTGGGAAAATGTATTAAAGATCGTGCTGTTACTGTGCTAAAAGTGCAGGTGTTGCTATGCTGCAGATACCTTAATACATCCACCTAAAATTATAAATATGTAAATAAGATGTTGCATAAAGTGTGGGATGAATGTAGGTGGTTTGGAGGCCAGTAAAAGAGTCTAGTAGGTGCCACGGAGGTGGCTGGTACATTGCTAACAGTGGAGTTATTATTTGAAATTAGGACATAGACTCTTGTTTGGGTTTGGTTCGTTTTGGTTTTTTTTTTCCTCGCAAAGGAGGTAGCTAACTACTACCAAATGTCAGTATGTGTGTATTAAGCAATATGAATATTCTGTAAAGCAATTGTTTGGTTGTTCCCCAATCATAATGTTGAGTAGGCAAGCTGTGGAGTTTGTTTTTGTGTGAATTTATCTGCAGTGGAACTTTTTCTTGTTGTCTTCTTAAGACACAGTCTCCCCACTTAGATCTTTTACAGGGAAGTGTATTACAAATGGATTTTCTGCAATGGAAGTTTGAGTCCTCCTTTATTTTTACTAGAAATGAGAAGCTGCATTGTGAATTTTACCTTGATTGAAAGGTGCTAAGTATGATCAAGCCTGGCAGATTGGGTCTCGGCATGAAAACACAGCCTTTGCCAGTACATCATTTGAAAAATGGAATTAAAAGCTCTTGATAAAGGCTCATCAACATTAATGCGTACCTGCTGACTTTTGGAGACTACACCAAATCTTTATTATGAGGCGGTTGCACCGTATGTTGCTGTTCTGTCTGTTACGAACCCACAAAGGCAAGGGAGGCACAAAGTTAAACCCAGTAAATTACAGGCTCCTTTTTCCAGACCTGTAGTCATTCATTTTCCTTGGCTGCAAGGTAAATGTGTTGGATGTTAACCCAGCCTCTGTAAATATCTGTCTCCTTTACCCATTTAAATGGTCTCTCTGTGCCTTTATAGAAGTCTCTTCTTCCCAGACAATTTCTTCATCTCAGATCCTGCACTGATTATAGTGGCGCAAGGAGAGTGTCAGAAAGGCTAGTTAGGGGTAACAGGGTTGACTGTGATGGAAGGTGGAAAGAAGATGATGTGTGCCAGCAACAGAAATATAGATGCATGTTGTTAAGTTGATCAGTGCCCCAAAACACCATGAACTTAGAAATCAATCAGGTATGTTTTGTGCCTTGTTAAAAAGATTCTAGAATATTGTTGATGGCCTGAGATAGTGTAGATATAGCTGGTCTTACAAAAACCTTGATGAAGATCTTAGTTTGATATTTATGTGCACGCATACTATGTGTGCATGCCTGTGTGCATCAGTTTGCTTGGAAATCTCATCTAACATTACAGTGGCTACTATTTATGGTGGTTGGGTCTTTTAATTTTAGTTAGTTTTTAAAAAGATCTTGAATACTGTCTAATATTTATTATTGACTATTTAAAAATATTTAAATATAATTTAATATTTTAAAATATTTTATTTCATTTTAGCAGCTTAGTAGCTGGCTTTTCTTATCAGGATGTCCCACTATTTTAATCAACTTTCAAAACTATACAGAAGAGTTTGCTAGCTCCAGAATAAAAACATCAGGGACTTGGATTCCCTTATGAGAAAATGGCTAACAGTATTTTGGTAAAGCTTTTGAAATTTAAAAAAAAAAAAAAAAAAAGTGATTTAATTTATACACACACACACAAAAACCACACAGCTATTATAACTGGTAAAATTAAGAGAGATGAAACTATCAATAGCAAGTTTTATGGAACGGTCAGTTTCACAGTACTGAAAATTTATTTGTAAAGTATTTAAATTTGTGTGTTGCTCCTGTTTAAATTTGTGTTGAGGAAAGGGCACGCTCCTTAGCTGTGTGCTTTTTTTGGTATGGGAGGGGTGAATGAGGAAAAGACACTAATTTACTTTGTAAATTCTCTCAGGTTGGTTTAGGATTTCAGATCTAACATTGTAAGTGCAGAATTTAATGTCCTGATTTTCAGAGGTTCAGTGTATGTTTGTAATATATTCTTGTTGTGGTGTTTGGAGAAATCTAATTGTTGAAGAACCTTAAAAAATTAGGGGAACTAGTTTAGTTAAACACTTGAGCACAGAATAAGTAGTGTTACTAATTTTGATCTATACCAGAAAATCGCTGAGCAGACAGAACAGTGAAGTTCGTTTAGGAAGCGCTAATGGCACTCAGTGGACAAGTATTATGGGTTGTATAACTAATTTAACAAGTTATCTTCACAGATTGAATAGTAAAAAGAAATAAATGCACTTTGTCTTGTCGTGCATGTGTCCTGGTTTCGGATGGGATAGAATTAATTTTCTTTTTGGTAGCTGGTACAGTGCAGTGTTTTGGATTTTGTATGAATATAATGGGGCCCTGAGCCTTTGAATAAATTAAACAGGAGGTAGTTCATGCAGTAGCCCTTGGACCAGTCCAGACAGGGCAAGGTGTAAAAAATGTGCTCTACACGGCAGCTGGGGAGAATGGGCCTACCTGGAGCCTCTGGCAGAAAGCACCAGGGGAGACTCGAGGTTGACCCTTGGGCTTTTGGACTCAGGGATACAGAGGATCTGAGGCTCACTATATTGCAACTGAAAAAGAGATACTGGTGGCTTATGAAGGGGTTCAAGCTATTTAGAAGTGGTTGGCATTGAGACACAGCTCCTCCTGGCAGCCCGGTTGCCAGTGCTGGGCTGGATGTTCAAAGGTAGGGTCTCTTCTACACATCATGCAACTGTTGCTGCATGGAGTAAGTGGGTAGCACTGATCACATGAGCTCGAATAGGAAATCCCAGTCGTCCATGAATCTTGGAAGTGATCATGGACTGGCCAGAAGGCAAAGATCTCACAATGTCACCAGAAGAGGAGGTGATGTGCTGAAGAGGCTCCACTGTATAATAAATTGCCAGAAAATGAAAAGCAATATGCCTTGTTTACTGATGGGTCCTGCCATATTGTAGGAAAGCATCAGAGGTGGAAGATGGCTGTATGGAGTCCCCTGTGACAAGTTGCAGAAACTGCTGAAGGAGAAGGTGAATGGAGTCAGTTTGCAGAGGTGAAAGCTATCCACCTGGCTTTAGACATTGCTGAGTGAGAAAAATGGCCAATGCTTTACCTCATGCATGGTGGCGAATGCCCTGTGGGGCTGGTTGAAGCAATGGAAGCAGAGTAACTGGCAGCACAGAGGTAAACCCATGTGGGCTGCCGCACTGTGGCATGGTATCACTGCCCAGGTGGAGAACCTGGTTATGAAGGTACATCATATAGATGTTCACATATCCAAGAGTGAGGCCACTGAAGAACATCAAAGCAGTGAACAGGTAGATCAGGCTGCTAAGATTGAAGTGGCTCAGGTAGATCTGGACTGGCAACATAAGGGTGAATTATTCATAGCTTGGTCGGCTTACGACACCTCGGGCCATCAGGGAAGAGACGCAACACATAGATGAGCTCATGATCGAGGGGTGGACTTGACCATGGACACCATCACACAGGTTATCTATGAATGTGAAATGTGCTGCAATTAAGCAAGCCAAGCTGCTAATCCCTCTTTTGTATGGATCGTGATGGCTGAAATACAAATATGGGGACGCCTGGCAGGTTGACTATATCACGCTCCCACAAACCTGCCAAGGCAAGCAACATGTGCTTACAATGGTGGAAGCAACCAACAGATGGTTGGAAATGTGTTCTGTGCCCCATGCCACTGCCCAGAACACTATCACAGGCCTTGAAGAGCAAGCCTTATGGCAACACAGCACCCCAGAAAAGAACTGAGTCAGACAACGGGGCTCATTTCCAAAACAACCTCTAGACACATGGGCCACAGAGCATGGCATTGAGTGAGTATATCACATCCGCTGTTGTGCACCTGCCTCCAGAAAAATGAAATGATACAATGGACTGTTAAAAACTACACTGAGAGCAATGGGTGGTTGGACCTTCAAACATTGGGGTACACATTTAATGAAAGGCACCTGGTTGGTCAACACCAGAGGGTCTGCCAGCTGAGCTGGTCCTGCCCAGTTGAAGCTTTTATGTACTGCAGAAGGGGATAAAGTTCCTGTAGTGCACATCAAAAATATACTTGGGAAAACAGTCTGGGTTATTCCTGCCTCAGGCAAAGGCAAACTCGTTCATAGGATTGCTTTTGCTCAAGGACCTGGGTGCACTTGGTGGGTAGCATGGGAGGATGGGGAAGTTCAGTGTGTGCCTCCGGAGAATTTGATTTTGGGTGAGAATAGCCAATTAATTAAATTGTATGATGTTAATTGCTATGCAACACTGTATATTGTCACTTCTATGGTGGCTGTATGCCCATTATTGCACTGGGCACCTTGCAGCGCCTGTCTCTGCCACTCTGGATTTGGGGATCTGAACCCACCTCCTTTTCATCACCACATTAATGAAGAATGAACTTCAAGGAGACGGGACAAGTGCAGCAGTGGTGGAATCAGAACTGGCTTCAGCATGGAACAGTCCAACACCTTGCATCGTCTTTCCTGCCCTGAAAGACTGTTATGACAGTTGGAGCCCAAAGTCATGGACTGAACGAGGTCAATGGGCTTTTATAGGGATGGTACATAGACTAAGGGAGTACCTGTGTGTTTATATCAAAAGACAGGAAAGGTAACAGAATATTGGAAAGTATGGCATGATACAAATGGTATGGAATAAGGGGTAGATATTGTCCTGGTTTTGGCTGGAATAGAATTAATTTTCTTTTCAGTAGCTGGTACAATGCTGTGTTTTGGGTTTAGTATGAGGATAATGTTGAGAACACACTGATGTTTTAGTTGTTGCTAAGTAGTGCTACCTCTAAATCAAGGACTTCTCACCTCTGCCAGTGAGGAAGTGCACAAGAAGCTGGGAAGGACCATAGCCAGGACAGCTGACCTGAACTAGCCAAAGGGATATTCCATACCATAGAATGTCATGCTCAGTGTATAAACCGGGGGACTTGGCTAGGGGCTGCCAATTGCTGGTCAGGGACTGACTGGATATCAGTCAATGGGTAGTGAGCAATTGTATTGTGCATTGCTTGGTTTTTTTTCTTGGGCTTTATTCCTCCCTCTTCTGCCCTCCCTCCCTCCCTCCCTCCAGTTGTGGTTGTTACTATAACGATATTTTACTTGAGTTCAATTATTAAATTGTTCTCATTTCAACCCTAGAATTTTGTCTTTTTCCAAATCTCCTCCCTGTCCCATGGAGGAGGGGGGGATGAGTGGCAGGCTGCATGGTACCCTGTTGCCAATTGGGGTTAAACCATGACAACATCTAAGTATTTCAGGTGGCTGAAGATGAAAATTATACATATTATTAAAATAGCACTGTTTAAGAGCCTGAGAATGTTTGCATTCTTACATCTTACTCTTTTGAGGAGAGAAAAAGATTTTACTTCCTCATATCTGACCTCTTTGGTCTGAGAAATTTTGGATTTCTCTAGGAAGGCTGTTGGATCAGGTTTTTTTAAATAAAAGATTCAAGTGGAGCATGGAATAGCTATGTGCCACAGTGATTAAAGCTCTAATTTTAAAACCCCAGAATAATTCAACATGTAGATTATGTTTGTTTAACATGGTCCTTTTAAATGCCATGTAATTTAGCTGAAGAGGAGAGAAAGCAGCATTTCAGTGATTATTAAGAGTTTTTAATCATAGAAGATATTAAATGCATTTAAACCTTACATTTCATCAAAGGGCTGACCTAACACATCTTGTTTTGCTTTCAGTTGTAGACTATTCATTTTATTTATCCTCTTGTCTGCCTCAAGTAATGTGAATGAAAATAGAGAGTCCTAGAAGCAAGAATTTCCTTTTCAGTCTGCATTTTCTTACTCTGCTTTTCTCTTAAAATAAACTTGATGTTCTCTTGAGGATAATAGAATTACCTGCTCTTTATGGTTTTCTCAGTGTTCTCTTTTCCTTTAAAAAAAATCATGTTTTTTCTCATTGTGTTCAAGTTTATTCTGGACTTTATTGGGTCCTCGTAAAAAAAAAAAAAAAAAGTACTTGAATTGAAATCTGGGATTTCAGCTCTCTTTTTCAATTGACACTACTAGAACTCTTCCTATTTCTTTGTTCTCTGTTTTCGTTTTGATCTCCATTTCCCTCATTCCAGAGATCTAATCTTGCTTTTGATACAGGGCTTTGATTATTTGTTTTAAATGTTATTGTCAGTATACCCTTCTGGTCAAAGCTGTAAAGTAGCTGTCTACCTTTCAATAGTGATGCAAGGTAGAATGAGTTTAAAGTAATGCTTACTTTCCTCTGAGAATGTAGATAAATAGCTCTTCAAAATAACCTTTGTTCTGTAGCCAGTTTAGAGAAAATTGGTCTTTAATCCAAGATGCCCAGTGAATTTCACAAAAATTAAAAAAAATAAGAAAATGCAGTATTTAGTAGTACTGTGAAAGCAAGAAATCGCACTGTAGAAAAAGGATTTAAAATATTTTCTTGCTGCTCCATGTATAAAAAGAAGGAATTACAGAAAAGAAAACACAAGAGTTGTTCTTTGCCTACATACAAGACTTCATTTTAGTGCTAGTCTCTTCCCTCATTTTTATGGTCTGCTTTCCAGCTATTTATTTTCTTAGTATGGGTGTTGCAATAGCAAAACAGATGTGACTGGCATTTGTTTCCCTCAGTTATAACAGTATCCACACAAGTTTGTTTGTTTATCCAGATTTGGAAATAGGCATTATCACCACCACATATTCTTTCTAAAGTACTTCCAGTAAAGTGTATCTGATACTCCAAGAAAAGTAGATTGAACCTTTTGACATATGTAGGTGTTACCAGAAATTCCTGTATTTTTTTCCCAACAGGAAATAATCAAACAAGTAGGTTCTCTTAAGTATTGCTGTACAGATACACTAACTGCAGAATAACATAGGGTTACTGTTGCACCTTGGTGTTTGGAATAGTAAAAATCTGATAAAAATGAGGACAAAAGAAAAAAGGCCAACTTTGCTGTACTACCTTATATTGCAGTGTAAGTTTATATACTAAGACAATTGTTGGGAATTGTAATTTAGGGGCTGAAAGCTCTGTCTTATGTGTCTGCCCCATAGCTAGAGATTTCAATGTATTTCTGTGTATTTGTTTAAAAATCATTTTGTTACTGGTACCAGCTAATGGGACACTGAATGTGCAAGGACATGTTGATAAATGTGCCACGCTTTAATGAAACACATCCAGTAATTGCAGTCTTTTGACTGCTATGCTGAAACATAAAGTAAATAGATCTTGAAATTTATGATTAGACACTTGTATATTGACTGCAGAGTCCTGGCATGCTACACTGTGTTGATAGCTCTGGTGTTCCTGTTTCTTGAAAGAAACCTTAATCTGCATTTTCACATGATTTCTTGAGAAGCCAACATATTATATTATAAACTACCTTTCCTACGAGTGGAGAAAAAGACAGAAGAATGAATGAATAAAAATGTTAAGATTTCTTAGAATTCTTAGTTTCTTGGAAGTATGGAGTCAGTCTTCCTGTTTCTCCTCTCTTCTGAAAAGGAACCTCAACAAGCTTCCAAATAGAACAGATTCAATAGTTGTCAGTTGGGCAAAAGAATGTGAAACTTTAGAAATTAAACACCAAGTTCAGGAAGGTGGGGGAAGTGATCAAATTACAGTTGTAACAACTCTTAAGTTGTAGCATCATCACAAAACAAAGAAGAGGTAGTGTATTGGACCATGCTTCTAAATCTGAAAACACGAAATTTTAAGACTTTCCACAATTGGAGATAATAATTTTAAAGATATATACCATTTTTGTGATATTTCCAGGGAAAAGCATAGATTTGGTGAAAAATGTAGTCATGGCAAAATTACAGCATATGACTAAAGCTTATGATCCTGAGCAGAAGACCAAAGAAGATTGGTACAGTTGAAGAGGTGGAATTCTGGGGCTGAGTATATTTTTGGGGAAATGCTGATAAAATAGGTGCTACAGAGAATAAGCAGAATAAGTTACATAAGTTTACTCAAATTTGACTTCGCTGGTAGGCTGTGATTTAACAGAAGTGGTTGTTCCTTAATCCTGGTTTAGTTTTCGGAAATTTTAACTTGCCCTTAAACTGTTGCTTTTCTGTAAAGAAACCTCCTCTGTCCAACCACAAAACAAGGGAAAATTTTTTTAAGTGTTCCTAAATTTGGATTGTCCAGGTAAGGTGGCTGATTTAACATTAGTACCATGCATTGAGAGTATGTATTTTCAATTAAAAGGTATGTAGGAGATAGATACAGGTAATGCTTCGTAACAAAGAAAACCCTGCCTTTGTATGTGCAGTAGTATGTTGTGCCAAGTAGCCTAAATTGCTGTGTTTAAAGAAATAATGGAAATCCTGATACAAGACTTTTCAAAGAGGGATGCGTTTCTTAAATTTTCTTCATTGTTTGGAATATATTCCAGGAATTTAATTTTGCTTTCTTTTTTTAAGAAAGCAAATTCCACAGACAAGTCTGGAATTTTGGGAGCAATGTTAGTGTCTTTGTGCGATCGCTTTTCGCTCATGGTTCTGCAGCTTGTAAAAAGTAATAGAAGCATGTCAAAATAATACAAGCCTGTCAAGTCTTGCATGCTGAGCGTGAAATTCATGCAGTTGGTTCTTTCCTTATGTCTGCTCTGCTCGTCAAGGAGCTGTCTCTCACAAACCTACTGAGTTTGGGGGCTTCATTCTCACTCTGTCCATTCAGTGCCAGACATGCCACATGGTATGAATTCATGTAAAAATAATATAAACAAGGTGGGAAAATGATGAAGTGCAGCTGAGTTTGACTTGTTCTAAAGTATTTTACAATTGATTTTTAAAAAAAACCCAAAACCCACCACAAACAGGTTGTAAATTGAAAATGTAAAGTTTTGTTCAGTTTCTACACAGAGGTGGCCAGAATGCTTATGAATAATCTCCTAAAAATGTATGTAAATTCTCCAGACTGCTTTGAAAATCTCAACACTAACTTTTGTGAAAAGATTGCCTGATTGCCTTTGATCACCGGCTGGAAGTCATCACATCACTTGGATTTGTTGACAAGGAGTGGCTATTATGCCTTGCTTAACTTGGACAGAATTTAAACTGTTGATCTGTATGTGAAAAGCTGATTGTCTTGTTGCCAAAATTGTAACCTCTCAAATTCTGTATCAATTTCATGGCACTTGTCAACTTGACAAATACTATAGTCTTGTGTTGGTTATTAATATAGACTTATTTAGGTGTGGTCTATTAATTCTAAATGTGCCTTTTTCTTTTGGACTTCTTAGTTAATGAGAAATTAGATATGAACAAAACTATTCAGAGCTTACTGTGCTTTATTCCATTCCTTTTTATATTCTCTCTACCTTTTAAAGTTTTTTCCTTAATTTTTGATCTTTAAATATTTCTGACATAGTTACATTTTTATTAAAGTGGACACAGTGTGAAGCAGAGGGAAAAAATCTAGATGTAATCTACATAAATACAACTAAAAAGTTTTACAGCAGAGCAAAGTTTTTGCTATTATAAATTCTTCTTTCTCTTAGGATGAAAAGATTAGATTTACATGAATCAGAATAATATAAGCAGTACAGAGTCACTCAAAGTAAATTAATAGTTGATGCTTTTTCTAACATCCAAAGCCAGTCTCTTCAGCCCTTTCCAGTCAACTTCTAATAAACTCTTCTTCCTCATTTAGTATATAGAGGAAAGGTTATAGTGCAGGAGGAAGGAAAAATGTGCATTGTTGTGAAGTGGAGGAGTCCTGATCAGAAAAAACACGCAGCTGGCTGCAGTCCCTTTCTTGCAGCATCAACACAAACCAGAAATGGCAAATGCTTCTGTGATTTAAGTTTTCTTGCATTCGCTACATAAAGAAGTCTGGACAAAGCCTTTTCAGATACAGATTCTCACCATGCATTTCATTATATGTCTCAAGATTGCTGCATCTTTAAAGCCCTATACTCTAGAAATGGTAGGTTTTTTCAATTTAATTAGTTAGAAATTGCAGTGGACGATTTGCAGTGTGTTGTGGAAGAATGAACTATGTGAGCTGGCATGGAGTATTGATGAGGATCCCATGGGAAGCAGCAATTGCCTGACTATGTATCAGGATTTTTCTTGTAGAATTCTAATCAGTATTCATGATTTTTGAGAAACAGCCGATTACCCCCAACCCTTGCCCCCTAGAAGCTACACTGATGCTTGATAATACACCATAACCGAGGCTGCAGTCATCAATAAGACTCTGCTTATACTCACTAGGAAGTCGCAAGAGACTGGCAAAGATTGCTCTTTCAAGGAAACAGACTTGCCTAAATGAATTGTCAACATTAAGGTCCTTGGGGATCTGCACAACTGTTAATATGAGAGCGCCTTTATGTAACTAGGGCTGATTCCAATAGTACTTCTTGCTGAACGTCTGTTGGTATTAAGATTTTTGATACTGTTCAACATGATCTTACAAGAAAACTAAAGACTTGGTCTAGGTACAGTCATCATTTTGTGGTTACAACTGAACAAAAAATTGTGCTTAGAATTGTTATTTTTTTAATGGCTAAGACCACCTGCTTTGGGAGTAAGTCTTTCAGGGGCCTGTGTCATTCATTATTTACATTATTACCAGTGGAAAGAATGTGTAGTTATATGTAGACAGTTATATGTAAACTGAAGTGGGCGGCAAACACAGTAAAGAGTCTTAGAATTCAAAATGATCTTGACAAAGGATATGGTACAAAAGGACATGGAAGTAATGCTCAAGGCTTTCTTTGCCTCTTTAATGATAAGGGCTGTCCTTGGGCTTCCCAGTGCCTTGAATCTAATGATGGAAATGGAGTGAAGCATTATCCACAGTACAAAAGGTCAAGCTGGAGACCACTGAAACGAATTTGATGTACACAGATTTATGGGACTGAGTGCAATGTATCCAAGCATCCTGCAGAAGCTGGCTGCTATTGTTACAAGGCTATTTCCTTGCTCATCTTTGAAAGGTCATTGTGATTAGAAGATTCTAAATGAGCAGGGGGGAAAGCGAACATCAGACCCATCGTCAAGAAGGGCAAGAAGGAGGATCTGGGGAGCAATAGGAAGGTCAGCCTGGCTGTGGTGTCTGGGAAAATTATGGAGCAGTTCCTCCTGGAAGCCATGTTCAGTCACATGAAGGGCAAGAACATGATTGAAATTTACAAAGGGCAAATTAACTGTCCTCTATGATGAGCTGCGTGGCTCAGTAGATGAGGAGAGAATGGTGGATGTTGCTTACCTTGACTTCAGGAAGGCATTTGATGTGATATGTTACAGGAGTTACAGCTTATTTTCAGAGACACCTTGACAGTTTGGAGAAATGGGTTGGCAGAAAACTCATGAGATCATAACAGCATGAAAGAAGATGGTAGAAGAAAGTTCACACACTCTCCCAATGGCAGAAAGGAAGAATTTCAAGTTATCATTTCATTATAGGGATGTAAGAGTAGCCTGCAGGATCCTCCAGTGATTAAAACTGGTGATGCTGTGGTCTAACTTGAAGTCAGGAAGTGATGCTGCATTTCACAGTAGTGGGTCAGCACTGTGTGTTTTTGGGGCCCTCCTCCTCTTCCAGGGTACGTAGCTATAAACTGAAGAACAGACAGCTGAAGAACATCATAAAAAATTTGGTCTGGATGACCTCTTTGATGACTGGCCAGGGAGGTTGATAAAGAGATAACGAAAGCACAGAGGTTTTTTTTATGCAGTATTCTCCTTTCTTCAGCATAAGATCATCATTTATATTCCTGCACCACCCTGTCTTGTTTTCTATGTGCCTTCCAATTTACAGTGAAAGAGAAGGTAATTCTACAGATGGCAGTATCTCAGTTCAGTCTGGGCACAGATTAAGGCCAATCCTATGGGGAAAAAAATAGAAAGACTGTGCCATAATGCATGTGAACTCCACATTAGGGCAAAATTGATTCCTACCTGCAATCCCAATTTTGGAATATTTTTGTTTTTCATGAGTTCTTTAAGTTAAACTGTACTTTTCTAATGTGGTCAGCTTGGGTAGGTAATAATCTTGGGTTTTACCTGAAACGAGGTAAGAATAACTTGAGGTACATAATATAATTATCTGGTAGCATGATAGCTGTTGTTCCAGGTGATAATGGACTGAGTTGGTCAGATACCGATTATTCAGAAATTTAAGGGGAGCTGGAAGCCAACACGGCTATCTTTCACTTCTCTCCTGCTCCTCCCCATGTAATTTTTTCATTGCAGCATATATTGTGCAAGGGGAGGGGTTCTGTATTTATTTGCTGATGTTGTGAACCAGCTTTTAGATTCATTTACTCATTTTTAGCAAATATTCTGTTTTACTCTGTTTATTCCAAAGGATGTTCAGATGTTAACATTAAATATAAATTCTATTTTAACTCTGCAAAAATAGCTAGGTACCAATTTATTCTTTCCAAGCAACTTGGAATAAGGTATTTCTTTTCATTGGGAGAATCACATTCAAAAACTTGATTTCACAGTGCCAGAATAGGCACAACATAAAGCTAATTTAAGAAAATACAAATATGTAAGCATATATTTAGTAATTCAGTACTATACTACATCCTAAGGAGCTATGCAACTAAAGGATTATATAAAACCTTTTTTTTGATACAAAAGCATTTTTATAAAAGCATTTTTTTGATACAGTGCAGTAAGATGTTAAGCAATTAAGATAATTTCTGATAGTGCTGTGTTCTTTCCATGCTTTCCAAAATAAGTCTGGTTTTGGATATTGTATTCATCTACTGGGTGTGGGGAAGAACACCTTTTTAATTTGGGTTATAATGTCCATGTGGCTGTATCTGTGTGGGGAAAATGGTTTTCAAGTATCTTATTAGGAATTCAATGTACAGAATACTATAAAACTGGTGAAAGTAAATTTATTCCAATGTTTTTCCCCCAGTTGAAAACATAAAAATAGCAGTGTTCTGCTTAGTTATACATAAATGCATCTAAACCAGAATATAAGTGAGTCTGTTAATACTCATAATCAAATCTAGTGCAATTTGTATTTAGGTTCCTATTATTAGAAATATGAGAATCATTACCTTGCTTCTTAAAGCTTTATTTTCCATTTTTATAGTTTAATGTTAAAAGTTCATTCTTTCTAAAAATATAAAGTGTCTACCTGGACTTGTAAACATGTAAGACAATTAGTAAGTGGAAGAAAGTGTCTGTGTTGCATGCAAACGTGCAGATTGCCAGTAATTTGATTGACAAGCACTGTGTGGAGTTACTGGCAACTGTTGCTTTGCATACTTTTGTATTTTTACAGTTGGCTTCTAACTGGCAAGCACAGATGGCTATAGATTATGATTTTTTTTATGTTTCTGATTTAGAGAAAACTTATATATGGTATTTTAAATTTAATTGTCTAAATATCATGTGTTTATATGGTTTTTGATTTTAATTGTTAAGTTATAGTATAGGATTTTTGGAACCAGCTATTGTAATATTTTATTAATGATATGAAAGGTACCTATGATGAGCTTTGGAATAATTGGAAGATTTGTTCTCAAGTAACTTCTCGATAAGTAATCAATATTATTTTGTGATAATAGCAACATTTTGAAGTTTTTCCTGAAAAAATTTATCAGATTTGACACTTTCAGGCCTTTCTCTTGCTGATAATGAGGAGTGTTCCATCACAAAGTCAGAATTTGTTGTTTCAGTGGAACTTCATAAAGTATTTGGGACTGCTCTAACCCAGAGTTTAAAATGATTTTAGAGAAACCCTGTGAACTTCAGTTTGAAGGATCAAGGTTGTTCTGCCCACTCCATGAAGTTCAGTGTACTATATAACTTTGGGTTTTTTCTTCAGAATCCTAGCAAAAATGAGGACTAAACTCAGTTCTCTAGGATTTGATAACTTGCAATTATGTGTGGTTAGTAAGGAGAAAAATAGTAATTGAGGAGAAAAATTACTAAATGCTAGACATAAAAATAAATTTTTCTTTTACCAGAAGGAAACTTTGCTCTTTCCATCTATTATTACAGAAATTTAGATTGGAGTTTAGCCTTACATTGGGCTCAGGGAAAACGCAGACTCACTTTTTCACTGCCTTCTGGTCTTAGGAATGTTGTACTAAGATTATTTTTGGGGGAAGAAGGGCAGCATGCGAAGACAATTACTGAACAGGACGGAGGTTTATTATCTTCTTTGGTGCATGTAGTATTTAATGGCATGGTTTCATGTCTTTTTAGACTGTTGCTATTCTGGAAGACATTTCTTCTGAATTGAATAATTTTTAAGACCTAAATACAGTGGAATAAACATGCTTAATGCTTAACCTGTTACTGTATTGCAGTTGTTTTCTGAAAATAAATTGTTATCCTGAAAGAACTCCAAGGGATTAATTAAATGAGTCTCCACCTGCTGTTTTAACTATATATAGTTAAATAGCTGATACAATTATATGCTTTTTAACAGGTGCTAAACCAGTTGCTTTAAGAAGAAATAAAGTAACTATATAAGCAACACTTAGATTGTTAGTAATTTATTTTTTTTTAGTGCTACAGAAGGCAACATACTTACTTTCCCGTGTTGGATGACTCTGATGCTTTCCAAAAATTAAAGTTCTGAATAGATTAATGATTTAATGCCTATATTTAACCACTAAGTTGCTACTGTGCCATAAAACAAGTTTTCTTTGAAGCCCAGCTGAAGCTTGTTATCTGTAAATAGCTGTTACTTCTTTCTTTATTTCTTGATGTATGGTACTCATCTGCGTGCTTTGTTTAAATAACTCATTGTGAACAGTTCATGAAGTATGGTTCTGTAGGTAAAAATTAGTCAAATTGATCCTTGTTGTAATTCGCTTGACTGCATGGCTTTTTAGAAGTCAGCTGCAGTAAATATAAAGCCTAACACTGTCATTTTGTTGAATCAAACAATTTTGAAAGAAAATATGGATATAAAATTGAAAGCTAGTACATAATTTTAATGTAGACTGGGAACTTCCTTTTTTTTTGCCTTCTGTTCAGGAGGGCTATATCTGCCTTTTACTTCCAGAAGGTAACTTGTTTCACAAGGCTGATTTCATCAGGAGTTGAGTGGGGGAAAAAGTACTTATAGTGTTAACCAAATCTGTAATTGTACAACCTTACAAAAAATGTCGGTGCTGAAGCTTGCTAAAGAGTTCGTCTTCATGAAATACTGTAATAATTATGGCTTTCAGTCTAATGATTTTTCTGCAAGTGTATTTTGTAGGCATTAGTATGACCTGTCCCAGTGACTTTAAAGGTGTGATTGTTTTTACAAGTCCCAGGCCGCCTTTTTGTTTGGTTGGTTGGCTGGTTGGTTGGTTTGGGTTTGTTTGTTTTATGGTTATCTTCATGTTACTGAATTTATTGAACACAAGCATTGTCTTGGTTGCTGTGTATCCCGTAGGCCAGTAGAGGACACACAGCAGCCTAGTTTCCATTTGGTTGGTGTCATGTGTAGTTTACCTCATCTAGCCTACTACATGCCACCAGTGTCTTAATTTTATTAGTTATTCTTGAGGTCTAACTCAATATCTGACAACTTAGAATTTTGACAACTTTACATTAAGATGAGAGGTATCATCTTGTTATACATCTAAGACCATGATAGGTAAGGTTGTATCACCTTTTGAAGCTCATAAACATTATATACTTTTTTCTCTGTCATTATCTTTAGCATTTACTGTTTGGCTGCTGACATAATTTTTAATCTCTATTTAAATGACTGAGATAAAGTTGTCTGTTCACTTCCTAGAGTCTGTCTTTTGATTGTGTCAACAAAACCTACACATCCAGTTTCTTTGGTCAGTAGGAAAGTGATAGTAAAATCATATTGTAGTCTTTCACATACACTTCTAAAACAGCAGCCGTTTGAGTTAATAGAACCTTGTCTACATTTATATCTTGTTTAGTGTCCTGTGCTTTAGTGAACTTACTGTCCTTACATGGATGTCAGAGCTGAAGTTACCCATTGCCTTATGTGGATACCAAAACACCCTAGAAAATTTGGTACAGCTGGGGAGTAACTTACTAGCAACTAGTACATGTTACTAAATCAATGGAGTCAAGTGGATTTGCATGTAGACATAAGCGTGATGGTGTGTAGAAAATCGTTGCAATGTTATAGCCTAGTGACTGAATTTTATGACTGTCTTGAAGATGATGAGAACACTGGAAATTTGTTAGCACTTGGAGATAAATACTGATAATTTTGTTTCTAAAGGGCTGTAGATAAGTTCATACAGCCCAGTGAACAGTACTGTAACTATGTGGAAAGCAAGTAATGCTTTCAAAGTATTGAAATCTTAATATTAGGATTCATTTTCAAGAATGAATTCATGTACAAACCTGTCTGCTGCATGTGTATTTTCAAAACACTTTCTTGAGATGTGAGGAATGGCATTGCAAAGAAGTGAAGGTTTCTATTTCAAAAAGATGGTGAATAAAATCATACGACTCATTAAAAACTAGCAGTTTAGCAAAGTAAGTAGTAAATTTTATTTTCTTCATTCTTTTGTAAGGATAAAATGTGAGAAACATTTCTGTTTCCTTTTCTACATGTATTTGACCAAATTTTAGCTCTGGCCTGGAATTTACTGCCTTTGTCAAGCTAGATGATTTTAGAAAGGCCAAGGGAGGAGACATTCTTCCTTGCTGGGGGTTGAAAGATTTTCACATTCATTAATCCTTGTCCTCCTTCCCCACCTCCCCTTCAAAAATTGTTTCAGAAGGTTGTAGGACATTGAATACTGGGGGTTTTTTTTTAGCATAGCTGAAGAAAGTTTCAGGATCCAGTTTTTAATTACAGTTGGTGTTACACATAAACCCTAGTGGAACAGGAGTGCGTTTCTGTCAGCACATAATTCTTGCCTTCCCATTATTACCAAGCCTTTGAAACTCCAGGCAAAAGCAGAGGATGGACTGTGCCTTTTGAGACAGCATCCAGCTGGTGATCTCCCTCACGTAATGCAGGGTTAGAAGAGGTTCTGTTTTATGTCAGCACCCTTGGCCTTGGTGGACAGAGTCTTCCTAATGTTTCAGGCTTCACACATGGGTGATCTGTGCTTTTTTTACACTCTGTTGCCCTCTTTATTATTGCCATTGTCAGCTTGGCCCAGTCCACTTCTTTCCTCTTCACTTTGGGGAAATACAGTACCAGTGTGGGTCAGATGCTTTTTTTCACCCTGTATATCAGCAGAGGCAGTTATACTGCATTCACTGTGAGAAGAATAAAGTTAAAAAGTAGACAGAAGCAATATGTAAATCATGTATGTAGAAGTAAGTTAGTTAAGAGACCAGTTCAGTTGAGTAATTTTTTTAGCAGTTAGTTTGAGGCATTGCTTTTCCTGAAGCAGTCCAGCATTGAAATGTGCTTGTGGTGCTTGAGTCTGTCATTGTAACCTGCCTTGAGAGTATTTTCGTACCCTAACTTCTATTCCTTGTCCAGAAAATAACCCAGCTGTAATTAACTTAGCTGTTCCTAGGTCTGTTCCTATTTAAATTCTTAGGACATGGAAGAGCAGACCAGATCAGAACCACACTAATTCTGAGGCTTTCCAGCTCACAGTGCCATCTGGAGGGGTTCATTCAAGTTCACTGCCCTTGGTTATTAGCACTGCCAACAGTACTCTAACTTGATACAGACTGCTAAAAAGAATTGCCCAATGTGCTATTCCTCTCACTATCCTGCATTCTCTTTCACGGTAATTCAGCCTTAAATGTAAATTGTGGTGATCCCATTGGTTTTCTTCAGAGTACTGCAAAGGAATGGCTGTCTCTGAAGTTGAAAGACTCTCAAGCTTGTATTTAGGTAGCGACTATAGCACTTCTTCTTTGGAAGTTTTCATAGCCTTATTGGCATCCTCGAATTCTCATGAGCCACTTAAGTCTCTGTAAGGGGAGACGTTCTGAGGTTTTGCTCATGTTATTTGGGAAAATCTGAGTGCAACATAAGAATGAGTAGATTGGAAATACCTCATTCCTGGGTGATTATTTTCTTGTTCATCCAGCCTAATGTTTCCCATTTAGTAAATTCATCATCTGTTGAATGGAACAAATAAACTAAAGTTCTATTTGTCTCAACAAATAATCAGATTGAAACTTGCAAAGAACATTAATTATTTACAGGTTTTTTTACAGGATTTTTAGCTATGTGGCATAATATATTGAACATATTTCCAGGTTGCTTGCTCAGTGATGTTCTTTCTGAGGTTTTTATCTTTGGATTTGGGAAGAGTTGTGATACTCTTCTGTTTATTGATTAACAGAATTTTATATTAATTATATTATTTAAAATATATTTTAATAAAATAGAATCAACAGACTTCACTAGGAAAATGTCTGTTTATCTTCTGTATTTGATAATTTTCATCTTGCTCTCAGTTATTCTTTTCTTAGTACAGGCATCAGGAGCCTAAAAGATGCAGGGAGCACTGTAAATTTGCCTATACTTCAGGAATTATTGCTTTGACAACACAATCTTCAGTGCTTAGACCTTTTGAGAATATGGCAAAAAGTGAGAGTGCCACTTTCTTCTCTAATACAGTTACCAGTTAACCTGTTTGACACCTCTTTAGGGGGCAGACTGTCAAGCTTTGTAAAAACTTGGTGGCCCAACAACAAATGAGTTTTAAACAGCCTAGGTGAGGCTTTAGTGCCTAAACCTCAGTGTTACTGTCCCCCAGACTCCCTTATCCCTTTTAAGGGCCTCATATCTGCTGCCATGCAACATAAAAATGTTACTGTATATTGGAAAAAACAGATCCCAGGTAAAAGAGAGATTATAGCAGGTATTTTTCAGTTCTCTAGGGGAAAGTGGAATAGGTAACCTGAGACTTAAACCACAGCAGATCTCCAGCTTCTGAATGATGTCAAAATTTCAAATTCAGGTTGGTCTTTTTGGTTTGACCCTATTGGTTTGTGAGACACCCAAATCAATACTTTGTGGGATGTATCCATGCTTTATAGATGATCAAAGCAAATCCCACCACAGGCCCCTGCTTTTGTCCTTTGTGTGTCACTGAAAGACTTTGTAGCAATAGTTGCTTACCTGTGGTTAAGGGGAGTAGTGACCTATCATTAATAGGGCAGGTGAATCTTAAATTAATCCTTCACCCTTGAAGACATGTTATCAGTCTGTCATAGAGTGAAAGTGAAACCAAAATATTTAGACTCAGTAATCATTCAGAAATTATACCTTATTATCATTCAGTGATGAGGGTTAGGAGCATTATAACAGGAAAAGCCTGAGCTTTTCTGTCACAGGACTGTTTATGTTCTTGTGAGTTTCATGATGCTTCTGAGTGTAATCTTGCACTTGCAGCCGGAGTCTGTCTGATTCTGGGATTTATCATATTTATCATTTGTACAATACAGTTTGCCACAATGCAACTTAGAGCAGAATCTTTAGTGTTCACTCTATATGGAAAAAAATAACCCTTTCTCAGACAGATTTGTGGCCTTTCTGTTGGTGGTAAGTCTCAAGCAACACCTGACAAAGAATACTATTTCACTTTTGCCTACCTTCCATATGCTTAGTTGCAGATACTGCTCCTGTGGAGAGTTTCAGTCTGCTAGTTTGAAAGTTTAAAATATGCTTTCTACTGTTAAATGCAACATTTGTATTGAGCACTGAAGCTAGGAGTTGTTTGTCAGGCTCACTGAGCCTTTTTTCACTGTATTGTGAAACCAGATTTTAAAATAGCTGATGGTATTACTGCTATCAAATTCTGTTTTACAAAAGATGACTGTGTAGGGTCTTTTTGGTCATGCAATAAGTAGTTAATTGCAGAAGTGGTTTACCAACAATTGGATTCATATCTTAGTCATTTATTATGGTAGGCATTGAGAGTCATTTCAAAGAGATTTCACATGGTTTCTCTTCATTGCTGCCAGGGCATGCTGCTTGCTCACGGTTATCTTGCTATCCACCAAGAATCTCGGGTCCTCTTCAGCAGAGCTACACACCAGGCCAGTCAGTCCCCAGCTGTTACTGCTATGTGGGATAATCCCATCCCAGGTGCAGGATTTAAAGATGTTTATCTTTGTTAAATCTCGTGCATTTCTTCTTGGCTTAGTCTTCCAGCAGGTTGAGGTCTCTTTGTGCAGTGGTTCTTCCTTCTGGTATATTGCACTTTTCTCCAGTTTGAACTCGGTGCGTTCAATTTCATCATCCAGATTATCTATTAAGATACTGGATATTATAGGACTGCCATTTGGACTTTGATTCATTAACCACTGCTCTGAGCTAGAGACAAGAATATTCAGAAGTCCTTGTTGTCTTACATTGACTAAATGATCTAAAGATGACTGGGTCCAGCACATAACATTTCTCACTGGATACCAGACTGTGTGAGAACTTCTGACCAAGAAGAAGTAAAAAGCAAGTCCCTTAATGTGAGTGGGACACATTAGGCTGAAGTTTAAGCAGTATCTGGAACACCTTTTGAAATTATACTAGTTGAGAAATGCAAGACTGTGATGTAGGTCTCCATTCATGCTTTTACTGTGCAGTGTAGAAATGAAAAAGTAATTACTTGCCTGGAGCAGCTTCTCTGAGGTTTCTTTTTGTTGTCAGTCTGTAAGTTCATGACTCATCTTTCTATGCTGATGCTTTAAATACAAGCTTAAAAAAAAAAAAAGAAATAGAGATTTTGTACTTGAAGAGGAACTGTGAGAATTGAACAGATCCTGCTCTTTCTGTAAGAGGTGCCTATGCAGCACTAAATATGAGATGTAAGCATCTGAAGTTAGTAATTTAAAATTTGAGACTAAGAATATCTGTGTACAGGTACAGGAAGTATAATGATACAAGAATACTTGTATGGGATGTGCTACTTAAACTTTTTGTCTTAGCACTTAGAAGTTGATTTTGAAACAATAAGAACAGCAAATATAACAGCCTTCTTCAGAGGCACTGAAAATTTCAGTTCCTGTTAGCTGTAGTAGCTCTGAAAATTAAACTATCCAGTTATAATACATTGTCTGAGAATATTAAGGAATAACAATCTATTATAAGGCAGCATCCAGTTTTAAATGGTTTAAAGGTGTTCCTGTTTTTAAAATTCTCTTGTGCATGTGAAATTAAAATATATCTATCCATGCTTTATAAATGTAACTTAGTTTTTGTGGATTTTTTCAGTATTTTCTTGTGCTGATGCATGGGCAGTGATGAAATGTTGCAGCTTTTATTCCGATATTTTATATATACCTTTTTCTAAATGCTTAAGAAGAGATTAAGTTTTGCATTCTGTTGGAGCCAAATTTTATTTTAACATGCATTTCTACTCTAGAAATAGTTCAGTCAGACCGTATTTGAAATTAATTGATGTCAGCATATCCCAGCAATCTCGATTGCTGGCACAATCACCAAGGGTCAGAATGTGCTGAAGACAGCTGAATAAATAAATAATGCCACTGTTGTAATTATAGTGGTACATTAACTACGATGTTTGACATTTTTTACACAAGTAATCTGCACCATGCTGCAAGTTAGTTCCCTTCTGTCTCAAGAGTGTTTATTTAGTACCTAATAGCAGTTGATTCTCCTCTGCTCTTCTGACTTTCTGCCAGTTGGATACCAGCATTTAAAAGCTAAGCTAATGTTGTGCCAGGTGTCTTAATTTTGCTGCAGTGTGTGATGTGGGATTTGGGCTAGTATGTTGTTTTGGGATTCATTAGTAGAAAGAAGTTTTAATTAGAACTAAATAAATAATTGTATTGTGTAAATACCTAAGTTCTTCTATTCAGTTGTTATTTTACTGTGGGAAATTATTTTGAAAACTATACGCATTACTTACCTGCATGCTACTTTATTGTAGTCCTGTGACTTTCGGTAAGTGTTTTTCTGTTTATAAGAGGCAACATGTTTTGTGCATCCACAGAATTTAGTGCTAACATCCAGTCACTTCCCATTTTTTTCAAACTAATGGAAAGCTGAGCAGGTGTTGTAAATAGTACTTCTGGAAATCTGAAAATAAACATGTAATTCTTCCTGCACAATTTTATTGTAGTTTCTTACACGTTAAAAGGAAACAAACATAGTTTCATTCTCAGAGTTTAGCTTAAAACTTCCATATATTTATTATAATTAAGATTTTAATTGTACACTGGGTAATCGACGGAAATAATTCGGACAGTAAACATGTACTCCATATTGTAATTTTTTAATATTGCTATAAAGTGGACATGTCTATTTCCAAAAGGATGGCTTTTTTGCCTAGAAGCAGGATTTCAAAAACCTATGAAGTGGAAATTGCACCTTGTTAGTTATTTTAGATGCAAAAGTTGAGAATCAAGGATAAGAGCCAAAATCAGCTGTTACTCAGTACTGGAAAACACTGATGGAATTTTTAACAGGATTCGGTACTGCTTGCAGAATCCAGGGTCTTACCAGCACCATGGGAAAAGCTGGAGGCAATGGGCTGGCAGACAGGTGGAGTGAAAGAAGACTTGCTGTAGGTCTGTTTTCAGGTGTACTAAAGCCTGTGGTAGAGTTGCATCATGGCAGACTCTGTTCCTGATGCTTTCCCAGGGTAAGGTGCTCGTTCTCTGTCGCTCCTTGGAGACGAATCAATGCAGAGAGCCTGTGCTGGGTGTCCTTCAGCTTCTCGTTTTGGATACTTCCTCCTCTATAAGTAACTCATGTTTTTACATCTTTTATTCTTGCTTGCAACTTTTGTAACTCAACAGAATTGACACTGATTTGTTTCAAAACTGCAGATTCAGAACTGATAGAAGCAGTGTAAGCTCTCCACGGGCTTAGTTTTGGCATTATCAAGCTGATGTGCCTGGAAGACAGGGTAAAGGAGCCTTTAGTTGTATCAGCTTGTATTAGTTTCACATTTTGTTCGCACTGGAAAAAAATATTTTTCTGTATTTTTCTAGAAATACAAAATCTGTAAGTATTTGGCAGCTTTAATGCTACAAAATTTGTTTTCCTTTAGTTCCCATGACTGCTGGTGGACTTTTTTGTGCTTGTCATTGAAATGTAGATAGATCCTCAACTCTAGTTCCTGAGTCCCATTTTCTGAAGGAATTCAGTATCTGAGACTCCCCTGTCTTGATATGAACACCAGAGTGTATTTGGCCAGCAGTAGCTTTTGTTATCTGCTTCTCTCATTTCTAGTTTTTAAAATTTGATTAAAAATGTGAATTGGAAGCTATGTTGCATTGGTAGCTGGACAGTTCGGTGTTATACATGTGAATGCGCAGAGTAAAAATTGCTATGATTCATGCATGCATCTGTCACTAATAGTGTAGTTATTTCCAAAATACTAGACACTCATACAGAAATTGTCAGTTGAGAATTTGTGTAATACAGAAATGTAAATTGTATTTGCATGTGTGTTTAGCTTTCATACGTGCCCATCTTCTTCATCAATGCTTAAACAGAAAAAAGTAAATTCTGCTTGTAGCTGCCATGGTAGAGTTTAATCTGTTAATTCTGAAGAAGTGGAAGTCAACAACTTGATTTTGAAAGGAGAGAAATCTGGCAGGCCCAGATGCCTCAGCTAAAATATGCAAATACTTGAGGAGAGACACAGAGTAATTCACTTGTCCTTGAGCTACACATCTAATTTTGTAGACAAATAAAGACTGTAAAGCTGCTTTTAAAAAGCCAACTTAACTTTCCATTACAGAAGGTTTCAATCAAGTTGGGGAAGAGAGTTCTTGACCATTTGCACTACATGTCTTTCATTATTTAAAAAGAAAAAGTGAAAAAAAGCAAAATCTCTCAATAGTTACACTTGAAGTCAGGTTGTCCGCTTTATGTCATTGTGGCATTTGGACATATTCCACTTGACTTTTGGATACACTGAAATTATTTTGTTGAGGTAAATA
This sequence comes from Falco peregrinus, assembly GCF_023634155.1. Taxonomy (NCBI): domain Eukaryota; kingdom Metazoa; phylum Chordata; class Aves; order Falconiformes; family Falconidae; genus Falco; species Falco peregrinus. Next base: position 39,398,416 of record NC_073725.1, on the reverse strand, counting down.
CACAGTTTTAGGAGAACATAGTGATGTAAGGAGACAACTGGAGTCTTCATCCCCTCCCCATTTTTGAGATTTATTTTTTTTTTCCTTAAACTTTGAAGTCAGGAGGAGACATCTTTTTTTTTTTTTCTTCTCCCCCCTCCCCCCGGTTCAGAATTTGTGGATTTTTGGTGAAATAATAATTTTAAAATAGAAGAAGAACCATGAAGTTAAACTTATTAGAGATGTAGTAGGGAGGAAGTAAGTATTAAATACGTAGGTGAGCATATCTGGCTCAGCAGATCTTCAGGTCCTCCTTCTGTAAACAGAGCAGGAGCCATATGCCAAGCTGTCAGTTCTCCTAAGAACGGAGAGGAGGCTGAAGAAACCCATGAAGAAATACAGATAAAGGGACAAAAGCATAAACTAGCTAGAAGTCAGAACCGATCTGTCAGTGTTGCATTTATTTAAATTGGGGCTTCTCAGCTATCTTGGGGCCAGATGAGAACTAGAGAGCAGTTCAAGTGACGGCTTGAGCTGTAACTGAACGGTGACTGGGAAAGGGGATCCGTCCTGCTTGATTTGGGTGTTCCTGCAGAAGTTGGATGGAAGCCCGGCTGTCTCGATGGGTGAATATTGTGAACAAATGTGCTATCTTTTCTATAACTTTTTCTAAAATTGCAGCAGATTTATAAAAAAATACACTATATTTGGGTATTAGTTGATGTAAAAAGTATTCAAAGCTTTAGTGCCTTTATTTGCATGCTAAATATTTACTTTGGAGCTACATTTGTAAAACATATTTTAGCACTTTATTAAGTTTGGATTCTTCAATTGGAAAATAAATATTTTTGTTTCCAGATTTTATTGGTAGGATCTGTTTAAATTTGAATTTTAGTTGGTTAAACCTGCCATGCTGTTTTTTGTATTTGAACAGAAATACTGTTCCTGTTAAGAAAAAAAAAATATTTTAAATGGATTTTCTTGTGTAAACCACTATAAAGTGATTAAAAGTGATAAGCTCTTCAAAAGGCAGTGTCTTACAGTATTTGAATAGCTTACATACTAATTGGTTTTTCAACTGTGTGCCTGGCTCACCTGTGACTTTTTGTTCATCAGCATGTTTTGCTACAAGGTGGTGTATCTTAGAATTTGCTCACTGTTTGGTCTTAGACTGTTCCTTTGTTACAGATTTTGCTGTTCCTTTAGAGTGTTTTCAGTAACTTGATCTGCTTTTTGATATCTAACAAACTTAAAAAAAACACTTTATATGATAACTTGCTGGAAGAAAGGTTTGCTTTTCTGTCTGGTATAAAAGTAATTTCTGTAAATTAATTTTGAGGGATTTGTTACTCTATAATTGAAAAATGAGATCAGAGGCTATTTTATTGCGTTTGTCCTTTATAATGACATTTGTACCTTTACTTTAAGTATTTTGATTTCTAGGTATCAGTCTGTACAACAGTAACTTGATCATACGGAACTGAAAAGGAATTCATTATTAGATTGTTGTTTTACATTTAAGATTATTTTTTAAAGCAAACTATGGAAATGGGAAATGTATGTAAATGGAAAAATAATCTGAGTCTTGAAGCTTTATGTAGAATAGCTAGTAAGCCATTATAGAGCATGTCATTAGTAATAAAGAGGAAAACTTTCACCTTTAACAAGATTTTTGTCTTTGTACAGCTTGCCCAATTTAGGCAGCGAAAGGCACAAACTGATGGTCAGAATGGATCAAAGAAGCAGAAAAAGAAGAAGAAAACAGCAAACATCAAAGGTGAAGAATCAGTACAAGATGGGACTGATACTGATCAATCTCGAGGTGATGAAACATCCACGTGCAGCAGCCGAAGGGGAGCAGCTGCTACTGCTGACTTTGCTGTTATCAGGACTTTGCATAGTGGAGAAATTATCAAACACAGCCAGGCTTACACCATTGAGGTAAGTTCGTCTCATGCTGTAAACAGTTGATTTTGAGGGGAGCAAAATGGTCCATTAATTTTCAGAGTGGAGATTTTAGATATTTCTGTCTGTCCTTAATATGTCCAGAGAAGGCACTTTCTACCTGCCTGCTGTGCGTGTGCTGTAATTTATGGAAAGTTTGTTGGTACTGCTGTGCTCCCTAAATTGGCAAAAATTGGTTTTGTTTTATCACTTCATTTTATGCATTTTGTTTTATTAAAAATTTACAAATTGCAGTGAATTTCTGACCACTGTAGCTATGGCTACAGCAAAATGCGGAACTAGTATCCATAATGTAATTTGAGTCTTTCTGGTTAATGAGGAAGAGGAATGAATTTAGAAAACATTACTTAGAACTGGATGACTTAAGAGACTGATAAACAGATAGTCTACTTGTACTACTTAATGAAATATAATCCTGATTGCTAGTGGCTGAAAGTACATGCTCTGGGAAGGTTGTAAGATGCCCGGTGTGATACACACTGGCAGTGCAGTTCAGTTCTGGGTGGACATGTATTCATGTAACGTAATATGTGGTTCTAGATATGAGGGACAGAGATGCTGATGTTATTTACAGAATAGCTCATTCCATTCGTGAAAGCAGTGCCTCTAAGGACATGAGTGGCATTCTGAACAACGAGCTCAATGCAGATTCCTAGCTCTGTGCATGTGAATGCAGTCTTTTCTGAGAGATGTAATACAGATGAATGCTCTGCATTTTGACTTGCCAGTCCTGTGCTAGGATAGACCCATTTTAAACTATTTTGGCTCCATTCTCTCATTTCCAGCAGCTGAGAAGTAATAGAGAAATTATGCATTTGTGTTTTTTTAAAAAATAGAAGTCATTCTGCCCCTCCGCCAGGGAGATTAAATCATACATGCAAATAAAAACATGTAAAGGTCCATTTATTTCACAATTTTCAGCCTACAGTATGTCAGTACACTAGCTATTTTGAACTTTATAGATGCATGCCTTTAATATGTAGCTTTTCATACTTAGAAAGATCATGTTAGGGCTTCACAACTGTTTGTAGTAACTCACTAAAACTGTCTGTTCAACTCGGAGCTTTTCCTGGAGGAGGTAATAAATTTTTCAAAGAGTATTTAATACCACAGTGACTGTTCTCATAGGTGAAGATGAGACTTATTGCCTTCTAGGAAAAGAGAGAAGTGTACTTTATGAAATGCAGTAGATTAGCTACAGCTAAAGACAGAGGACTGCTAGGGCAGAGAGCTATTCAGAGGGAATCACTTAAACTGTTGTTTTAAGAATATTATAGTCTACATAAATATGATAACTGTATGAAGAAACTTAAATACATTTTAAGGTACATCATGATTGCATGTTACAGATGGACATTGCTGATGTGCTTACTCTCAGTCGGAATAAGTATCTCTATTACAATTGGAAAAACAGGGTGTAAAGTACAGAATCATAGAATAATTTAGGTGCTCTGAGGTCATCTAGGCCGAACCTGTGCTCAAAGTAGGTCTGATTAGATTGGTTGGTACTAGCAGCCTTTGTTGGCCTTTGAATTCTAACAGTGCAAAACAGATGATTTTAAAAATGGAAAAAATATCTGTGCTGCAGTTGCTACAGATTGTACAGATAGATACATTCTTAAGGTTGGGTATGATTTTTCTGAGGTCTGTCTTATTCCCAGAAGCATTCAACTTATGTTTAAATAAATAAACATAGAGATGCAGAGGGGTTTTTTGCTTGTTGGGTTTTCTTCTTTAGTTGTTTTTTTTTAAATGTAGTTTTAAAGAATAAGCATGGTAACCAGTGTTTATTTGTAATTTGACTCTCCTGAATTACTCATGTCTTAGTGATTTCTAAAACTGTTCACTTCCACTAAAATAACACTGCTCCCAACTGAGAGAGCAATTTCCTTTGTTACATGTTGTTTGTGGCTTGCTTATTCATGACAAATAAGTATATGATACTTTGGAGTTGGAAGGTGATTGCTGAAGTCTCTATCTGTGCATTATGAATGAAAGAGGAAAAATTCTGAAACAGTGAATCTCACAACTTGCTGTTTTTAGTCTTGTAAGTGCCATGATTTGGACAGAGAGCCTGTATTACAGTAATTGGATTAGAACTTGCTTAGCTGAAATGGCAGCCAATGTAATAGACAGTTTCAGACTAATCTCTGCGATGGAGAATTACAGACAGCTTCTTCGAGCTGTTTGCTTTTTTCACCCAACGTTAAATCTTTGTAGGCTGCTGTGTCAGGAGAGTAAGGCAAGATTACTGGAAGCATCATGAAGGATTGTTTTCTAGCTAAATTTTGTTTCCACTTATTATTTCATCTTTTACTGGGATTCATATTTAGAATTGTTCCTTCTGTACCACAGAATAGAGCATCTGACTATACTGCTTGTCTTATCTAAAAATCCCACCTGGGCTCTTCTGTGATAGTTTTGTTGATAGAAGTGTATCTCCCTGAAGCTTTTCTAGTATGTTCTTTTAGTCCCTATTGGGAATTATTGCCTGGGAGCTTATTGCCCACCTGAAGTTAGAGGAATTCCTGTTCAGAGAGGGTAAAAGTCTGTTCAGAGAATTCAATGTTATTTTTTGCAGTCATCCCTTTCAGGTTTTTTCTCTCTGTCTTCCTAAGGGTGGGTTCCTCGCTTCCCCTGTAATCTCTTGTGTTACAGAAACTAATTGGAAGAACTCTGGAAGAACTATCATTGTTTTGTACTGTCCTTATCCATTCCGTTTTACCTTCTGTCTGAACTTACTTGTAATCTCTATAAGGTTTTCCATCCTCTGTCAGAGGAACAGTTAATTTACAAGATTTATTAAGAGAAATGCCAGTTGGTATTTCTTGGTTAAAGTCTCTGCGTCTTAATTTGTTTCATGTTGAATGCTTTTTGTCTTGATCTTACAAAGAGAATAATATGTTGTACTTCTAGTTCCTTTTGTTTTTTGTCTTTATTCTGTCGCACCCTGTTATCTTTTGGTCTTGACATCTATAGTTTCCTTTTCCATATAGTAGTAAAAATAATCGTAGAAGACACAGCCCAGGAAATAAATTGGATCAATGGAACTCTTGGTTTAGGGATTGCTTATTTTTGTTACTTCCTGCAATTAAAAATGGAAGAAAGCAAAAGCCACTTCCAAGGTAAATAACTGATGAGATCACCTTCTCTGAGAAGTCTTGAAATGATGCATTGGAGCAGACTGCTTTGGAAGGATGTACCAATGCCAGGAAAGCAAAAGAAATTAACTTGTGGCACAGTAAAATTGTCCTTGAGTCACCTGGTAGTAAAAGCTATTATACAAAGCTTCTTAGAAAAGAAAAGTTCAAAGTTCTGCGGTGAAGAATACCTGCTAATTGACTAAGGTTGGATTAGTAACTCGTCTTTTGTTTTTCACAGGACAAATCCGTTTGGCAATAGTTTTAGAATAGCTTAACTGTTTGCTCAAACAGGTGATAAAGCTCCATGTTCATTGTTTCATTTCTATAACTTGTTCCAGTTAGTGCCTGAGATTTGACAGGCAAAGAACTTAGAGTGAGAAGGGAGACACTGGGTAGGATTCTTGGGAAGAACTAAGAAAATGACAGAAATACAATAACATAACCAGTGCGGAGACACAGAGAGGTTGCCTCATTGAGGAAAAGTGTAGGTGGTGAAAGTGGGTAAGGCATTCCTATGATACACGCATGAAAGCAAAGAGCAGCCAAAGGCTTTGACTAGAGAAGAGCTATTCTAAGAAGTACAATGTGATGAAGGATTTGGAAGAAAAGGGTGGGTAAATAAAATGTAGTGACAATTAGCCCGGTCACTTCAGACAGTGTAGCATCCCTTGAAAAATATTTTTAAATTGGAGAGTAAAGATAAAAAAATGTTTGGAAATAGTCTGTTCAATAGTAAAGTCAGTGCCCCAAGAGAAGCTAATAGATTCTCAGCAGCGTATGGTTCTGACTGAAATCAGTCATCTTCCCTTTCACCATCTGGCCAAAAGATTGCCAGAATATCTTGCCATTTTACTTTGATGCATGAGACAACCTCTGGTATGCTGCCTTCCTTTCTCTGTGTAAATACTGATCTGTAATAGATTTACTGACATGGAAGTTACCTGTATTGAAGATGGTCTTGCCAGATTTACAGAGTATTTAATTTTAATTTAAACATTTATAAGGCCATATTATCAAAGAATAGAAACCTAATTAAATTATGATGTTTTCTGATACAGGAAATTTATACAGTGAGGAGTGAGGTAACTCACTGCAGGTTATATGCATATTTGGCCATGGTTTATCTCCGCTGAGATGTGCTCTATTTAAATCTGATTGTAGTCAGATGGTTTGGGTCATAAATTACCAGGGAATACATTCCTTTGAATTGAATGATTTTTGGATTAAGAGCTAAAAAAGGCATGGCAAGTCAATATATTAGAATAGCACATCATATTCAGAATGTTCTGCAAATATTAAAGATCCATAAAGTTCAGAATGACCTAAAGAGAGGGTTTCATGACTGGGATTTTCAGATTACATTCTCTTGGCCTCTCTTCCTAGTCATGGACCTCTTCCTTAGTCTCACACAGGTTGTGATCATCTATGGATCTCTAGTGACCCATGTGAAACTGGCCAAGCTAAAATAACTTGGTTTTGCTTCTGATACTGGCTATTGTGCATTCAGGAATGAATCCAGAATTTTGGAGTTCCATTTTTGTAACAGTTTACACTGAGGTCATAAAAAAGGTCAAAGAATCTACTTCAGGTAGAATTCTGTTCCATGAATACTCGGTCTTGGTTCTTGCCCTTTAATACTCTCATCCATTGCAGCTGCAGTAGTTTAATACTGGATGTCCGTTCTTGCCAAACATTTTATTGTTACATATGAAAGTTTTCTAAAGAAACAGAAAAATAACATTTCAGTTCTTGTGGCCAGTTTCATATATGAGTTCTTTTGTGAACGCTGTGATAATGTTGGGCATCCAGTACCAAAGAACACAACTTCTGAGCAATGCTTAACTGCGTACAGAAGCAAGTTACTCTGGAATGAAACTTCTGTGTTCCACAGCCTGATTATTCCCTTTTTTGTATCATCTTGCAGTATTTCCTGTGCAGAATGTATACAGATGAAAGTGTGTTAAATTTTCTGAATCCTTAAGTGTTATCACTAAAGGTACTATGGGCAGAGTTGATGGAGATAGTTAAAATACAGAGTAAACATCTCAAAGACTATAGGCAACTATCAACCTCGTTGTCAGTGAAGAAAATAGTAAGTAAAGAATTAAAACATCTTGCCAGAAGAGGAGAACTGTTTGTAGCAAGAAAATGTTCTGGGGCGTGGATGGTAGAATACATGCAAACTAGCAGCCTGAAGTCAGTGTAACAGATACCTATTTCAAATTCCATAAATACAGTGTGGGTATATATGAACTTTTTGAAGCAGTTCCTTTTAAACTGGACCCCTGTGGTTTGGACAGCTGATCCGTATAGAACATAATTAATTCTGTTGACCAAAGAACTACTAAAGCATACAGAATGGATGGCTAATGGAAGGTACTGGATTTTGAAATAAGGTTGGTCAGCTCTTAGGCACAGCTGTTAGGAGGGCAGGATGAGTGCCTGTAAATTGTTGGCTACTTGTAATGTTATTGAGTCTGGCAGCAAAAAAACAGCATTAAGTCTTACAGTTTAATGTGTGACCTCACAGAATTTAAGTCTTTTAAATTGATTTTTAGCAGGGTTTGGATGAACCCCTTAGCATAAAAATCAGATCCATGTAACTTGAGTTCATTTAGCCATCTTTCTGTACTTACCTTCAATAAATCCCTTAGCAAAAATACTTGATCCTAACAGCCAAAAAAATATCTAGATCCAGGATTGAAGGAGATATTTTAGAATATTTATGCTGCTAACAGGTATTGCACACCTAGAGTGATGGAACACTATGGGTTTTGATAATTTTTTAAAAACTGTTTTAGAGGTTCTTTTACTTTAGATTGGTATTTAGGAAAGACCAGCAATATATTAATTTTTAAAGCATCTGGCCAAATTATCATTAAAAAAATAGAGAATTATTTTCAGTAATCACCTTTCTGTGAGATCATATTTTCTCACTCTAACCTAATATATTCGATCTACAAGTTCTTTGCCTTTTACTGTAATTATGTACTAGGCTTGTGTTTATCCCAGGATCTAAACATTCATTTGTCATCTTACAAACAAGGAGATGTTTATATAATTCAAAAACATTACAAGGAAAAACTATATAAGAAGTCAGACTACTTGTCCTTGTTTTTTGCATGTTGAAGTACCTGCATTTCATGCACCATATAAAGAACTTAAAGAATTAAATATGTACATTTATAGGAATACTTCTAATATTTCTTTGTGAAGTCTTCTGAATTGGAACAAACAATGAAAAATTGTAGTGTGATACAGCCATACACTTGTCATGTATATATGTATATAAGTAACAATGTGGTTTTCCCTGATTTTATTATTCCTTCCAGAGAACTTTGTCCTAGAACAAGGACACAGATGACAAATACAATGTAAAATTTGTGTGTGTATATGCTTATATACACAAATATACATATAAGTGTATATAATAGGAATACAATATATATTTATATAAAAAATAAATATTGTGAAGTACTAATTGTATATTCCACAGCAGAAACACTTTTGTCACCCTGTGGTTTTAAACCATAGTTTTGATTTCTGTTTTATCTTGACTTATTTTTAAGGTGGACCACTGTATGAATTTTAGCTTCCACGTTTGTATTTTTAATTAGGTTTGAGTACTCTGTACGTAATACCCTCTTTTTAGGTTAATTGCACTGTGGAGCTGCATACTGGATTCAAAATAGGTACAATCGATGATGTTGGGACTATAAAAACTGCAGACGTCCAGTAGGTCTGAGTGGCAGATTTCTTTAAAAAAAAATACAAAACAAAACGCAGCTGACAGTTCCAAATTTTACTGATGTCTACTGATATAAAACTGACTATGTTCCTTTGAAAATAAGACTGACAGAATTAAGTGTGAAATGAAAACTGATTTAATGTGAGGCTGGTTAATGTGTTAAATGAATTTTGGAAAAGCCTATTATGTACACTTCATTTTTGCTAAAGTAGTTTTAACTCAAAATTACGCCTTTTGAGTTCAAAAGGGTACTTACTCCACAGTAGGGCACATTTTGTAGATAATTTGATTTTGCATATTTTCCTACTAACATCTTGATTCTCAAGCCTGTTATATTGTATATAGGTCAGCAAGATACTCTGTATTTAAATCAAGTGTCCTTCATGGCACGTTTATGCTCACTTTGTTAAGACTTTGTTCCTTTAATTGCTCTGATTTATTAGATCACAAGATTTGAGTCTTTGTCCTTGATCTTCCTGGTCACTTTTACTTTTCCTTGGTTTCCATGGAAGCGGAAGGAGAATATGAGTGTTTGTTTTAAAACTCTAGTCAACATCAAAAGTCTTGCCTGTATGAAAATGACGTTCGATAGATGATGATGATGTTTTTAAGCCAGCAATGTTGCTAATTGGGTAAAATAGCTCTACCAGAGAAAAGTCCTTTTCTTGGTACTCCTTACTACTTTAAAAAAAATAATACAAGTAATATTTCCAAATATTATTTGGTACCTGTACATTGTATTTTTATTAGAAGACTTTGTCAGATAATTATAATGTTTCCATGATCATAGTATAGCAAAGAAGACTTTGTCAGATAATTACAATGTTTCCATGATCATAGAATAGCAAAGTAACTTTTTTTTTTAAGCTGGGATTTCAAGAAAGTGGAGGTGGCCTTTGAGATATAGATATAGATATATAGATATAGATAGATATATATATATTCTAATCAAATTCATGTATACCTTACTATTTTCAAATACTGTCTGCATTCTCAGAAACGGATGGAAAATGTCTTCTTTAATATTGTTAGAGTGCCATCATTGTAAATATTTTAATATTTTATTTTAGCCGGAAAGTGAAATTTCCACCACAGTAGAAGATTACAGTTCTGAGGTAAGACTGAAGTAATGTTTTTCCTAACTTTTCTTTCAACTTTTCTTTTGCGTGTTTACTGCAATGCTGTGCATTGTTTTCAAAAAGAGAAGGAAAGAAAGAGCAGACATGATACTAGAGAAAGCTGTTTCATGTTATTACTGGTATCATTCATGTACCATTAAAGCAAGCATTGTGTTGACTACATAATGGGATGGCTACTATAATCAATAATCCAGTAGATATATGAACTGTTGTAACAATGTCATCATTATGGTTGTATTAATGCTTTGTGTTGCCATTGGAGTTGTGGCTGTGCATAAGCTCTACTAAATTTCTGTGGGCAACTATTTAACAAGTTGATTATGTTTTAATGAGTTCCAAAGCAGCTGTTGCTCAGTGACTGGCTTGGCATCAGTCTGCTGATGGGAGGTGGTGACGTGATGCTTTTGCATCCCTTGTTTAGGGGCTTTGTTTTGTTTTCTTTCACTTATTAAGCTGTCTTTATCTCAGCCCGTGAATTTTCTTGCTTTTAGCCTTCTGATTCCTCTGTCCTGCTGGTAGGTGGAGTGAGTGAGTGACTGGAAGGGGTGCCTAGCTGTGGGCAGGGGTCAGGCCACCACACATTGGGATCTACTGCTCGTCTCTGTAACATCGAAGGCTGGTAGCATATACCGAACTTTGGTCATGCCAAATAAAACAGTTTGTATGTTTGTGAGGAGTAAACTACCTCACTCATAACTATGGGTCAAGAACATGCTTGCAAGAAATAGCCATGGAATATCTGATTACAGTAAATATTGTTTCTAGTTTAAAAAATTAATTTTTTGTGTCTCAATTGCTTTTTGTGGTGACAATCTGGGTCCTGTTTTGCAGATCTTTGTGCTAAACAGTTCTGCAGAACACAACCCAGAATCTTAAGCTTGGCAACAAGTAAGAGGGGGTGTACTAACCAAATGAGCCTCTGTTGCTGAAGTAACTTTGGTAACTTCTTTTAATATTTTTTTTCTCCCTTTTCCTTGAAAACCTGTTCTGCTTTATTCCCTCTTCTTATATTGGGGTCCTTCTACTGTTCAGCTCAACTTGTCCTAGGTGAAAGCGGCAGTTTTTCTTTCCAGCCTCCCTCATCAAATCCCAGGTGCACTTTCTTCCATAGATTTGGTCTCAGCCTTTTAAGTTGAATTCTTTGCCTGTCCCTCTCTTCCCCAGTCTGACTTTTTCTCTCCCACTGTCCTTTCTTCCTCCTGTCCTTGTTGATAAGCACCCTCACTTTCTTCTGGTGTGTTGGGAGGGAGGCACTTGGGAGTACAGGGAAAACATCCCCGTCCCCTGACAGTCATTATGGGCTACTTTGAAAATACAGAATACTGAACCATATGGACCCTTGGTATGGTCAATTGTGATTGTTCTTAGGGTGTGTTTTTTGTGATGCAGATTTTTTTTAAAAAGCGCACCCCCCCAACCAACCAACCAAAACAAATCCAAACCCTGAGACCAGCACTTCTGGAATTGAAAATTCCAGTCCAGCTGCTGGGGCGTGCTGCAAGTGAAGGAAAGAAAAAACATTTTTATGCAGGGATAGGTGCAAGGGGTTGAAGGAAACTCTACCTGGAGGGGAAAAATATAATCAGTTTAAAGATTTTGTATTTTTCATAGATAAAATGTGGTTTATAGGAATTAAAGTAGCAAAGGACAAAAAGGGTCCAAGTTTGCTTTATGTGTGGTAAGATGATAGGGTGGTATGTGCACGCAGTTTGCCACTGAGAGTGTAGCAAATGGACTTTTGAACAACTGCCTGTGACCTTACTGCACCTTTTTAGAATATGCATCACCATGGTATGTGATTACTATTAAATGAAATATGCAGTATGTGAAGAATGAACCCATGAAAACAGTTGACAGTGGCATTGATGTTCATGTATTTTTACAAGTGAGAGGTATTACATATGTAACTAAGTAAGACTAAGAAATTTTGATCACTTCTGAGGTGGTAGGAAGCAGTGCTGAAGAGTGATTGCAAAAGCTTAAGAAACACATCTTTGCACGAGGAGGTGGAATACAGAAAAGATCTGTCATAGTGCCTCATGATAATTGTGGATATATTCTGATTTTAAGTGTTTTGTTGTTAGTATCATTTGAATTCAGAGCTTTTATTTTAAAATGAATTCCCACATCTAAACACTTGACTTTACCCCCCTTCAGTCTTTAAAGATTTCTGTAGGTGACTACAGAATATATTAGGGAGCAATTTTTCAGCTACTAAAGACAACAGAATTACATCCAGACTGCCTTCTGAATGTGCCTTTTACAAAATGGCAGATTTCCTCAAAACTGAAGATTTTTTCCAAAAATGCAATGATAGGTGCATTTCTAGGCACTTCTTATTCTCATTCATGCAAAAAGACTTTTTACCTCCCTCAGAGTTATTTTCTAAGACATAAGCAGGCAACACAAAACTTGTGAATAGTAACATGATGATAGTAACGTGATACTGGATCTGGTGAAGAACAAACTCAAGTGGTGAGAGTTATTATCTTAATAAGCTCTTTTAAATTCCAGTTCATTACAGTTGGTTGGTATCTGCAGTGAGGAAACAGGGTGTTTAGGAATGTGTATATTTTAGAAAATGAATTTTCTATATTTTTCATGTCAGCTGTAATGTTATTTTTATTATTAAAAGCTCTAATTAAATTCACGTCCACCCTGTAAATAAAGTGATCTGAGGCCTTTTCGGTTGAAGAAGATGAGAATAAGTTGCATTCCATCTGTAACAACATAATTCTGAAGTTGCATGAAATGTTGCTGTGCTTACGTTTTTCAGATACATGGCCTCCATTTCAGAATACTAAGAAATGACACATTTGTAGAAACATAGGCTTGTTGATTCGTCTTTCCCCTCGTTGGTTAGAACATTGGTATTCTTTTTAGTGGTTTTTGTCAGAAATTATGTTGAAAGCAAGGCTGTCATGCTTCAAAGTGAAATAGGTAATAAATAATTTGTTTTGTTGCAGTTGATAAAATAAGTCAGATGTTTATAATTCTTCAGCCCCTTCTTTTGGGGAATTGGATAAAATTCAGTTATGAGTATTTTGCTTTTTAGGAAATTTACCAGACACACAATGATAAGCCAATACGAAATTTGTAGGAACCAGTGAATGTTTATATAGGAATTCTTGTCTTGAAGGAATTTTATTGTAAATACAGTCTCTTGTTCAGGTTTTTTTTTGCCACCTTTCTAAATACATACATTATCAAAGGTAGTAGCCAAACTGGAGACTGATAAATCCATCATGTGGCCAGCTTGCCTTTTGTAACAAATTACTCACTTTGACCAAGGATGACACCTACCTGCATAGTCTTACATTAAATGATAATGGTGATTAGCTATTTAAGGTTATGGTCTCAACTCGGAACTAAGGGAAGCTAGGCTTTTTCCAACAGCTAGTATTTGTGGGGTTTTTTATAACTGTAAGGTGAAATTGCCCCCATATATTTTCTGTATGCCTCAATTTTACAGTATGACTGAAAGACTGTTTCACCTGGTTATTTTTCCCCCCCTTATTGACTCTCTACCCAATTTTTTTTAATGTTAATGAAATTCTATACCTCAACCTTAACCACTACATAAAGAAATCCTTTATTGTGTGCTATTAATATATTAAGAAGTGTATTAAGCCATGATATTTTAAAAAGCCATTAGTTTTTATTCTTCAGAAGTTATTAACTGTAGTTAGATGATTGTAATTATTTTCATCACAAACTGAGAATGTTTTTTGTTTATGGAGTATTAAAAGACCCCAACAAAACACAAAAATCCCACAACTGAAATTAATTTTCCCAAGTAACCCTAATTGCTATGTTTCATACAGTCAGTTGTGACATAACTAGATAATTGAGGAGAGGCTAAGAACAGTGACAAGCAGTGTTGCTGGTCTACGTATTAATTTTTGTGAAGGAGTCGGATGTCTAAAAGTTAAAAGAAAAGGGGGGTGGGGGGAATGAAAACATGAGGTAAAATTGTTAATCCATTCAAAGATACTTCTGTATGTTTCTACTACGAAATCAAAGCACTTGATTAATCAGAAGTCTTCTTGCCTGTCTGTAATAAGTTGTATTGAGGGCATTTTTTATATTTGCCAGTGATTGAACAGTATGCTGAGCATGAATTAGCTATTGATAAAGGGAGATCTCTGTAGTACTGGCATTAATGTTATAAGTAGTCTTACATTACATATTATTGCTACTCTTTCTGGGGTACAGTTTCAAGTCTTCCAAGGTCTAAGGAACATTAAAAGAGGTACAGTGACTTCGTAAGTGTAATCCTGCCCCCTGGTGGCAGTTATCATGAATTGCTGCCTTAATTCAGTGGTGGAACTTGGGTTTTCTTTGTGTTCTTCTGGAAGATTAATTTGTTTTAAACATATGTATTTACTGATGCAATATAAATAATACCTTTATTTTTATCCAATAGACTACAAATTTTATTTTACTTTGTATTAGTAAATACTGTTTCTGTGAATTATTTTGAAAATACAAACAAGGAAGAAAAAAATCAGAATGTCCATTGAATGACTTCTATAACCTTCGCTTGTTTCCTGTCTGTTGTTCACCAGAACAGTTGCTCCTGGGCAGCTAATGTGTTGTAAAATCTAATTTTTTCTTACTTTGTTTATGCAATTGTATCTAGAGCTCTGGTTACTCCTTGTTTCCGTTACCTTAAAATCCAATGCAGTTTGATTGTTTCTTTACACCTTTGATTGTTTGCTGGGGTATGTAACTAAGCGCATCATAAGGATGTTTCAGCATTAAAGGTGAACTGCAAAGCTTTAAAAGAAAAAAATTTCTAAGAATCTACATCAGTAGTATTTATGGGCTTGCAGAAAATCTCTATATGGGTAAACTACTGGGGCCATGACAGAAAACACAGAAGTTCAGTAGGCCTTGTGTAAACAGATGTTAATGCTGAAGCTGACATCTGGATTACAGTCTTCATATATTGCAGATAAGTGAAAAAATAATTTTAAATTAAGATGTTTTGAAGGTAGTAACTCAGCCCCAACTGTCTTGTCTGTTCTGACATAGAAGGATTCTTGTTGTGCTAGAAGTTGCCAGGCTGCTCTTGAGTCTCCCATGTGCACAGCACCCTGCTGCTGTGGTTTGGCTGCTTTTTCCATGGATTGCAGTGCAATTTGTTGTCTTGTTGTGTTTCAGTTTGCACTTTAAGAGAAGGCATAAGGCATTTGAAAGGAGAAGGTACCAGATGAGAAATAGCATGGACTACCGTATTACTGTGGTTCATTTCTGTGATCTCTAAGAGTTAGGCTCCTGTGAAATGAGGCAGGATTTCTGAAGTTCCAGGCAGTTGTTTTGAATGAATATAGCAAAATCCCTTTTATAAGTGAAAGGTCTTTTGTAGAAATTTCAGCTGCTGAGGAGTCTGGAACATTTAATGAGATAAGGCTTTTATGTCTTTCCTAGCAGCGCTTGTTATAAAGCAACTAAGAGTCTTTGTTGTACACAGAAATGGTTCACAGGAAGAGAAGCATGTCCACTGTGGTAGATTACAAGAATCCTATACTACATCTTTATCAATTAAGCCTAAATAAAATGGGAGTTAAAAAAAAAAGGAAAAGTGTTTCAAAATAGAGTTTCTGTTAAACTACTAGTGTTATTAATCTGGGACATGCCCCAAAATCTGAATAAAGACGTTGGTGCCAGGCGTTGTGTAGATGCTTGTATGTCTGAATGTAGAGCGAACATCTGGCAATACACAAGCGATGTGCAGTGCCTCTGTGAGTTGCCTGGACTGCTGTTTACTGCAATTTTCTTAATTCTTTCTAAAGTAAAGTAATAATCTGCCTGTGTTGTCTTCCTTTTTACTTGAAGCCAGGAGTTGAAAGGGCACTGTGTCAGCTCTGCAAATTCTTGTCTAATGCAAGTTTATTCATTCTCTTAATACAAATTTGATGACTATATCGATCCCATTTCTAACTGTGCTTATTGCTTTGCTCAGGCGTAATAGTCCTTTGTAAGTAAGCCCTAATCTAGACTACGGCAAAAGTCTGAGCAGTATAGCTTCTTTCTTTCATGGAAACATAGTATTCCGGTCTGAAACACTGTGATGCATGCCTTTCAGTCTCAAGTAGCGTTATTTTGTTTCAGGCTCTGATGTAATAGAAAGCTCTGAGGGGAAGTACAGCTATTACTGCGTTCTCATTTTAAAACATTGGTCTGCTCCTTTAAAAGCCTGCCTGTCTGTTTTATGGTTACCCAGAAGTACACAACATAATTCTTTTCATTTGGAGGTGGTTTTTTGACCTGTAACTGCCACTTGGGCTTCTGCTTGCCTTTTGGAGATTTGTCCTTACTGGTTTGCACAGTGTGTAGAACCAAAATTCTCACAGAAGCTGAAAGGGATTGCAGTGTGAGGTGGGTGAAAGAGGATTTTCCCCAAATGTCTTATGTTAAATGCATAATTTTTGCCTTGTTCTTTCAATTTTAAGAAATTCCTTCAAATTGAGGATAAGAGTCTTATGATACTGCCTTTCATCTACTATTGAGAGATTGGTGACTTTCAGAAAGAGTAAATCTTGGGGGCGTATAAATAACGTTTAGAATGCATAACTATGTTTAGTAATATAGAGAAATATTAAACAATTTTAAATGCAATAGTACTGCATTTTAATAATTTTAAGTATAAAGCTTTGCATTGACCTTTAAATCTGAATCCCTCTGCTTTCTTTAGATGTTTAAATTCAAAATATGGGGTTTGGTTTTAGACAGTAGTATCCATTTTTGCAGTTTTGGGTGTTTTACCTGTTACATATGCTTACTTTGATGCAATTTACTATATATAAAGCTACTTTGTATTTCAAATGAAATTTTTGTAGCATAAAAATTCCTGTTGGCCTGCAGGAATCCCCACAAAAGATTCAAATGAATGGAAAATAGAAATCAAGGTTTATTTCAAATAATAATGTATTTAGAAATTGTCTTTATACAGGTAAATGGTTGCAGTTTTGTGACAAGAACAGCTATACCTGCAGACTTAATCAGGGTACAGTATTGCAAATTGAATGATAATACTAATGGTAAATACTAAAAACCTCAAAACAATTTGTTCTGAACAAAACCTATGTTGCTGACTAATACTTTATTTTGCATGCTCTGCTCTGCATCTACATTATTTATTATATTTTAATATAGTGTGTCATTAAACTTGAAATTAAAAACAAATTACTACTTCTATTAAGGCTAAGATTATAAAGCAGAACTGGCAGAAATGCTTTATGTTAGTGCTTCTGAGATGTGAATTATACTAACAAAAGAGGTTACCATGGCAATAAGATCTTTGATGCTGTCTTGTATGTTAATGTTCTAAGGTGGCATTTGATATTTTAGTTTACTGTGATAAAGCATAAAAAATTGGCATGTTAAGGAACTTGGATTGATTTAGGAAGAAGAATTTGGAATTGGAGAGATTTGTTCTGAGTATGGAATGCAGCACTCTCACATGCAACTAGAGGTGATGGAGGATGAATTGGCTGGGAAACAACAAGAAATTGAAGAGCTAAACAGAGAGCTAGAAGAAATGAGGGCAGCTTATGGTACAGAAGGATTGCAACAGGTATAATTACCTTATGTTGCTTTCTGCTTGCTACTTGGTTACATGCAAAATTGCAGAGCATCACCTGAAAGAGTTCACACTTAATGGCAGCTGTTCACAATGCAGTCAGTGTGTGATACAGAATTACACATAATTTCTTTCAATCAATACTATGCACTCTGTTTCTTTGAATGGCATTTCCATCGTGTGTCTTGCTTCTCTGTATTTTGTGACTAAAATTCCAGTTGTCTTTGAAGTGACTTTCTTCAAATCAGGAATGCAAAGACAATTTTCTTCAAGGAGAGCCCTAATTCTTCTCTAGTTGTGCAAAGACTGCGTTTCTTTAATACCTTTCTTTTGCTCCAAGATAAAAAAACCTCAGGTTTTACTTCCTAAGAAATAATATAACTAGTTGATCCTTGAACGAAAAAGATATTTTGTCAGACTTCACGTCTGGAATACAAGGCAGCTGTGTCAGAATGTTTCAATAAACATCTTGGGATTACAGGGAAGTATTTTGTACTTTAGAAATGCCATTGGAATTTAAAGTTAGATTGTAAAGTAAAGAATATTCTTCCAGTTCAAGCAAGTGTGGCAATGCACTGGAAGCAGTGCTTTGTCATGCTTCATGTCTTACTTCTCTCTTTTAATTTGGATTAAAGTCACATCACTGTGTTTTTCTATTTGTTGCAAACTACTACAGAAATTGTTCTAATATTGTCATTTTCACAATCATTATTATTGCACAGTTATAATTTTTTCTGCTTTCATTTGTATTTTTCTGTGAAAATGGATGTTGTATTTTTCCACCATACTAGACTGATCTTGTTGGTTGCCCTGGAGGAGGTGGTTTACCATTCCTTTGTCTGTTGGTGAATTTCTGGTGTTGCATTTTAAGTCAAACTCAGCTTCTGATTAGTGTGTCTTTTGTCTGTGTTGCTAAACATAATAGTAATAATTACAGCGTAATAAAGAACATAAACATAATTCTAGCTTCTCACAATTGTGACTACTGCTAGATTTTCCTGAAAAAGCTGAAAGTGGAAATGTTTGCATTTTTTAAATGACTGTTTACTATTTAAAAATAAATTAAAATATATTAAAGCAAAGCAGGCTGTGGTACAATAATATCTTAATAGTTGCAGCATGTTTTTTTATGATAGTAGTACAGTGCATATTATCTCGGTTGAGAAATGCATATAGCTTGTTTTTCAGAAGAAACAAAAGAATTGTAAAAGGGGAGTGTGGAAGATACCTTGTTGCTTTAGTTCTGCCTGTTGTTTATAGAAAAAGATTGAATTATAAAAGTTGAAAATTATCATAACAGTGTGTGGATTGGAACAGAGATATTTATTAATTCAATTTCTTTGAACAGATGCAAAAGGAAAGGTATGACATACTTAAGTGTCTGATCTGTTCCTAATTTTCTCTATTATAACAAACATCTAGTATTTCTACTAGGTCTGTGCTTTTGTAGTAGGAGTTCAGTCTTGTGAAAAGAACTTTACAGGAATTTCCTCAAATTCTTTGCATAGTTTGGCTTGTTTAAGGGACTTCTGTTTTTTGTATCCCACTGAATAATGTCCCTATCCTCTAAATCAGTAAGCTTTATCTGGAAGCATTACAATTTTAACTTCGAGACTCAGGGTGTAACCTGGAGAAGCTTCTTTTGGGGAACAGTTTGGGAACAAACCATCAGTCATCCTCTATAACTGTTTTAAGAAATTTGCAATATGTAGAGATGAAGATACCACTAGTCTTTAAATAAGTTCAAATAGACATTTAACCAAGTAACACATGTATTTATGTAATTGCACATAAAATAGTTGGAATTAGTATTGTGGAATTCCTGTTGGCCTGATTGTAATCCTACAAAAAAAGTTAAACAGTTGCAAAGGATTTTTTTCTGTACTTTTGTCATTTCTTCATCATTACAAATTACAAAAGATTCATCTGTTAGGTACACTGTGTAAGTTTTGCAGCTTGAGCTGATTTTCTCATGTAGTTATGAATAATTTCTCAGGGTTCACAATGTAGAGTACTGCATGGTATCTATTACATACTTTTAGTATGATGAATGCAATTTATTGCATTTTCAGTGAAAGGTGATATAACTTGCATTTATTGTGGGAAAAGTGTGTGGACATGAGTAGTTGTACAAAATTGCTGAAACACTATTAGGTAGATACTCTGGCTTCCTTTATGATGGTTTGTTTATGTGGCCACACTTTTTAGTTTAAAAGCAAGTTAAATACATAGCAATTAACCTTCTTAAAGGTTCAGATTTTGTTCTTTGATAAAGAGAAGTCATATATTGTTAGGTGAGGGGGGAAATTCTGTTTCTGAAATTTTTATAAATAGGGTTTGTGAAAACATAAATGCTCCAGTAGGTCTGTGAGACATCTTTTAAATTGAGAGGTTAGGGATGACTTATTTCTAATTAACTAGAATAAGCTAGTATATTTTTTTTAAGGTACACTAATAGTTTAAATTTTATATTTTGTAGCTGCAAGAATTTGAAGCTGCTATCAAAAAAAGAGATGACATTATCACTCAGCTCACTACTAACCTACAGCAGGCACGGAAAGAAAAGGATGAAACTATGAGGGAGTTCTTAGAGCTTACTGAACAAAGTCAAAAACTGCAAATTCAGTTTCAGCATGTAAGTTACAGTGCTACCAATATTTATCGGTTTTTGAAAATTGGTGTCACTTTGGATGGTCCATAAAAGGCTACTTCCTTCAGAAACACAGAATTTTTGTGCATTTTTGAAGAATTGCTCTCATAATGTAGATCAGCAGTCACTTTAGGGTCCTACAGTTGTCATTAAAGTACCTGGTTTATTGTACTAATTCACTATAGAATAGTAAAAATTAGGCTGTTTTCTTTCATAGTATATGGTAGTAGCTTCTGATAAATACTGGGTAATGACAGTTATTTTAGGGGAAAACACTTGTGTAATTAGCTCCCAGAGCTTTGGGCAGAAATCCAGCCTGTTCCCTTTGAAATCAAAACAGCCAGTCATCAACTCTGGTGGGCCCCACCACTTCATGCTCTAGTCCTTCCTGTATTTTTGGGTAAAACCTGCCTCTTGTGGTGTTATTAGAAGTTAATTTAAATAACAAAGTTACGTTTCAGAGAAGCATTTGTTCTAAAAGCACTAGTGACTGAGGTGCTCTGTTAGCCTGTGTGACCACAGTTTACAGTGTTGCAGTTGATATTGTAGTATTTTGTGCTGTTTAAGCACCTTATAAAGCTCTTTTGAGCTTCAAGTGGATTATATTCTGAAGCCTGAGTTATTTATTATTAAAAATCTGGTTATGGGGACAGTAATTGCAACTAGTTCATTTTACTACTTAGAAATGTTTCTGAGACACTGCTGTCCTGTGCTAGCTCACCATGAAATGATTTAATATTGAATATCTTTTATTGGTTAGCCATCCCAAATGAATAAGGCTATATCAGTACCTCCTAAAAGACCTTCTAAAATTTTGCGATAGTCTTCAGGCCTGTGATGTGGAAGAAGAAAATAAAGATCACTCTTTGTATGTATTTTTTAATACAGTAATAACATTATTTAAAAAATAATAATAAAAATATTGTTTATTTGTAGTACAAGCTGTTTCTGAAGAACTTGATGTATTTTAAGTTTTATTTTTTTTAACATTCAAGTTGCAGGCAAGTGAAGCACTAAGGAACACCAGCCATAGTTGCACAGCTGCTGATTTATTGCAAGCCAAGCAACAGATAATTTCACATCAGCAACAGCTAGAAGAACAAGAATGTCTGTTGAAGAATTACCAAAAAAAGAATGAAGAGTTTGAAGTGCAGATTACATACCTTCAAGACAAAATCACAGCATATGAAATGGTATGTTCCTTACTAGAAAGATCACTTTTCCTAATCTGTTTTTTCCTTTCAGGATTTTATAGTTGCTTTGAAATACAAGGGCCAAATCACAGATTGTGAGCGTGCTGTATATAATGCATACAAAGATTTTTCTAATTTAATTTTAATTCTAACCTAATTTTAAATTTAAGACTGCTTCTGTTAACTAACACGTAATACATGCATAGTTTAAACCTGAAATTTTTAAATCAGTAATATGTATCATGTTCTAAAAAAATGAAGAAATATTTACAACAAATTATGAAACTATACTGTATATTAGAATGTCTTGATTAAATTAGATCATTTTGTTAGGAAAAAAAATTAAAATAACCTGGTTGAACAGTCTTTTCTGTCTTAAGGAAAGAACCAGTTCTTTTGTTCGTGTAATTTTTTTTATTATCCTTCCTAGAAAACATCTTAAAAGTTCCTAAAAAAATAAAATATCATTAACAGTGACAAGAGACAAAGCTTGTACCAATTTTTATTTTTTTTTTTTAAAGTATCGGAGCACAACTGGGGAAAATGGAAGTAACTGGTGTTTTTTGATTTTGTTTGGTTGTTTTCCTTTGTTTGCGGGGGCAGGGATTGTCACTTATTCCAAAGGTACTGAAAGCCTTTAAATGAGGTCAACAAATAATTTATATTTAGTTCTTATAAATGATCGCTAGCCTTCTAAAAAAGGCATTGTGTTTAATAGCTAAGTCTATAAATGTTCTTATATGTTCAGATGAACTAAAAATAAGAACGTGGTTTTTGCTCATTTTTTAAAGGAAAAACAGAAAAATGAGGGAGAAGATTTGAGTAAACTACAGGAAAAAGAAGCATTAGTTGGAGAGCTGGAAGCAAAACTTGGAGAAGAAGAAAAAAATTCATTTCAGCTTAAGGAAAAATTATCAGATGTCAGTAAATTGCTTGAAGAATTGAAAGAACAGATTTCACTAAAGAACCAGGAGATAAGTAACATGAAAGTTGAACTTGCCACCTACAAACAGAAAGAAAGGCAGTGTTCCGATGAAATAAAACAATTAATGGGAACTGTGGAAGAATTGCAGAAACGATGTTATAAAGACAGCCAGTCTGAAGCTGACATTGTGCAAAGAATGGAATTAGAAACACAAAGGAGACTGGCACAACTTCAGGCTGAATTAGATGAAATGCATGGGCAGCAGATTGTACAAATGAAGCAAGAATTAATTAAGCAACATGCAATGGAAATAGAACAGCGTCTTTTGCAACAAAAAGTAGAATTGGAGAAAACTTCAGGTCTGTGTTTGAATGAGTATGTTAATGAAGATCAAATGCATTTAATGAATATTAAAATTAATGAATTGAATGTAAAATTGCAAGATGCTGATAATGAAAGGGAAAAAATAAAGCAAGAGTTGTCACAACAAATGGAAGTCATTTCAGCTGAGAAGTCTCTTCAACAAAATAAAATCGAAGATCTTTTCCAAGAGCTGAATTTTTCAAGAGAGCAGGTTCAAAGAGCCAAACAGACTATAGTGGACATGGAATGTAGATTAAATGAAGCTGAAAAATACCAGATTGTGATTGAAGATTTAAAAACTCAGCTGGATTCTGCTTCTGAATTTAGGAAGGAATTGGAATTAAAACATGAGGCAGAAGTCACAAATTACAAAATAAAACTTGAAATGCTAGAAAGGGAGAAGGATGCGGTTTTGGACAGAATGGCTGAATCTCAAGAAGCAGAATTGGAGAGACTGAGAACAAAGCTGCTGTTTAGTCATGAAGAGGAACTTTCCAGACTTAAAGAAGACTTACAAAAAGAGCACATGGTGAACATGGAAAACCTTAAAGATAACTTGAATATGCATCATAAACAGCAGTTAGATGAGGTACAAAATGAAATGAGTCAAAAGATGGAAGCCATGCAATACGAAAAGGACAACTTAATTACAAAGCAAAATCAGTTGATATTAGAGATTTCAAACCTAAAAGATTTACAGCAGTCTATTGTGAATTCTAGATCTGAAGAAATGACACTTCAAATCCATGAGCTGCAGAATGAGATTGAAGTGCTTAGGCAGGAGGAAAAGGAAAAAGGTACCCTTGAACAAGAAATTCAGGAGCTGCAGCTTAAAACTGAGTTGATGCAGGAACAAATGAGGAAGACAGAAGATAGCTTTAAAAAAAAGTGTTCAGAACTTGAAAGGCAAAATAACATTCTGAAGGGGGAAAACAAATCTCTGGAAGAGAAATTAAAAAGTATGTTGGTAAGCTCTGAAGAAAATGTCATTTTTAACAACAGTGTTAGCTCTAAGTCAGAAATTTTGGACTTGCAAAAAACGGTAGAAAAGCTGATTACTGAAAATGAGCAACTTAAAAACCAAAATGGTCAACTCCAAGAGGATACTGAAAGGCAGAAGAGTGTGTTTGCATTTACCGAGAAAAAATTTGAAGCTGATTGTGAAGAGCTGCAGAAAGAATGTGCAAGCCTTCTGAAGGCAAAAACTGAGTTAGAAGAGACCAAGAATAAGCAGGAAGCTGAATATAAAAGCAAACTCAAAGCTTTGAATGAAAAACTTCACCACTTACAAAGCAATAGATTGGTTTTATTTAAGACTAAAACTTCTGATTTTGAAGGAAGTAAAGAAATCAAGGTCTTCAGGGCAGACACATTTGAGGCTGGAGACGCTGAGAAAGATATGACAGAACTTATGGAAAAGCTCGAGGTTACACAGCGTGAGAAACTGGAATTATCCCTGAGACTTTCGGATCTCTCGGAACAGTTGAAGTCAAAACATAGTGAAATTTGTCATTTAAATGAAAAAGTTAAATCCTTAAAAGATGAGAAAGAACAAGTTGTAGCAAAATGTAAAGAACTAGAAGTCATAATTAGCCATGCTCAGAGAGGAATTAGGAGTAGTAATGTCACTAAGACAAAATGCTCTAAAGGAAAATCTCTAAAGACTGCTGCTCCAGTAGCTGAAAGTAGAAATAAAACCCCTGGTCCAAGGAATAAAGTTGATGAAAGAATAAATCTAAGAGGAAATCTAGGTTTGGATAAAGATACCAGTCATGAGGTAACAAAAAGAAAGGAAGTTGAGCAAATGTTGAAACCAGAACAGCAGTCTTTTGTAGAACATTTGCATGGAGTGACAGACAGACTGACGGATGAAACATCATTAATAGCCATTGCACAGAGTGAACATAATACTCTTCAGCAGCAAGTGGATGCCTTAAAATCAGAACAGGTATGTTACATAAAGCAGTGTAGAAAATAATTTACCTATGAAAATTTGTAGGACCTTGCACTTGGAAATTTGCATCATGTTTTTCCTATTAGCTACTTTGAAGTACAGATGTGTGGTTGTGTGTGTGTGGCAGTGTAGCCGGTGGTTGAAAGTGGTTACTTCAATGACCAGAATGGTAATCGTACTCAGTGTGTATGAAGATAATGTTTTTCAGTGAAAGAAATATTCTTCCCTTGCATTTAATTAGATCAACAATGACAACAAAAAAAGGTAAGGAGAAGAGGCCTGTAACATTTCACACTTTGATATAGGATTTAACCTACTTGAGATGAAAACTTATTCAGGATGTAATTCTTTAATCTGTGATTAGCTTTTCAACTTGCTAAGTAGTCAATTCAAACAATATAGAGATAGTGAAACTCTTAACTTCTTCAGTTATCTTTTGTCAAACCTGTGAAATATCAAGCTTGTGAAAAACTAATCTTCAATCATCAAGATCTCTGTGTGTATGCTGTTACCACTTCTTAAGAAATGTATCTGGATGTGAATGTGAGAAGAGAAGCGTGTGAAGATAAGTTACGTGTCATGTGATTGTTACCAATCTCTTAGTTTTTCTGGAGAAATTTTTCTCATATTTTTTGGTATTGTAAATGAATTGCAGGTAGTATGGAAAGGATTGTAATTTGCTAGTAAAAATAGCGAAGTATTGAATTACCAGTATTTAATTAGGTGCTGGAATCATAAATCTGCCTTTAAATTTATATACAGTGATGAAGTTGAATAGCGTGGTGCAAGAAGTATGCAACCAAGTTTTCTGTAGAAATAGATGAGAACAAGTCTACTATTTTTCATGTTCTAAAAATGCACCTAGCAGTGAACTAATACCACCATTGCCTACTTTTATGTTGGTTTGTAGTTCATTCATTTCCTAAGAAATAAAATCACAAGTAAAGCCACATTGGAAACAGTTCTGAGATTATAGAAAAGAGCTACAGCTGTGTAATATTTGTTTGGGGTTTTTTATGAGGATGTGAATAAGGGTCTTGCAATTTCCTGCCATAGAACTAAAAAATCATTATGGTCCAGAAGTGTCTATAAAAATATGTTCAGGTTTGAACTCTAAGTAGCTCATTATTGGCATATCCTAAACAATAACCAAAAGTGCAGGCTAGAACTACAAGCCGTGGAAATCAATGTTTTTAAGGTCTACTAATAATACAGTCTTCTTTCCTGTATTTGGAGTGAGCTTTCTTAGCTTACTTTGGTGGCGATAGTGCTTTCACTTCATCAGGTAACATTTGTTGAGTTTTTATCACTGCAAAATAGTAATTGGAGCATATTGAGTTTCGTTGGTTTTAGTTCAATTTTTAGTTTAAATTTAAGAAGTCTTACACTATTTTGTTACAATTCAATTTTCCAACCTTTGTATATTTAAATTTACCTAAAGTATACCATATATGCAGTATTCCATTCAACGCTATTGATTTCAGAAATTTAAGATGGGACTTTTTTATTTTCCTGTTTCTCACTCACTGTAAAATGTGTCTTTTTATTCAAAGACTGATTTACGGCTACAGATGGAAGCACAGCGCATTTGCCTATCCCTGGTTTATTCAGCTCATGTAGACCAGGTTCGTGAGTGCTTGAAAGCAGAAAAAGAGAGTGCTCTTTGCAGTCTTAAAGAGGAACTTGTAAGTAGTCACCTGCAAGAGATGAATGATCTTAAAAAAATGCATCAACTGGAGCTCCAGACCTTGAAAATTCAACAAGCAGGTAACTTGGCCAAAATTATGGCAGTGAAGCTCTTGATATGTAAGTGTCTTTAAAAAAAAAATCACAAAAGTTTGTGCATGTAGCTATCCAATAAATTGTTTTTGTAGAACATTTTGTAGTGGTTTTGTACCAAATTGCTTACCCATTACAAGTAGTCTATTACTTGGTGTACTTAAAAAAGCAAACAAAAAGTAATAATAATATAAAAGAAGGAACAGAAAGTACTCGTGTTTTGCCATTTGTATTGGGTCAATTAATTGTAAAGAAATATACAAAAGATTAACATACACAGTTGTATTCCTTACTGAAATAATAAGCAAATGCATCAGCAAAATATTTTTGGCTTGTTTTGTTCTCTGTTCTTTGAATTCCTGCATTGACTCCCTGCCCACATTAGTTAAGCTTCTTTGCTACTACTTCTTTGCCATAGTGAGCTTTTATGTTATCATGATGGGTTTTTTTGTGTCATCCCATAATTTGCCCTTGCATAATTTTTTGGCGTAAGTTCTTTGCCCTACAGTATGTTTCTGTAAAGTTTCTAGACATCACTAACACACAAAGCCATTTGTTACCACTTCCTCCTCTTGAACATGCAGTTCTACTATAAGTGAGTCTGTGTGATGGAACAAAAAGAAAGCTGAAGAGGCAATGTGACTGAGGCAGGAAATTAGGCCTTTGAAAAGTTGTTGTGCATCTAGTGTTTACAAATTATTCATATTTTATTTATAGATGATGAAGTCAAATCTACACAAAGACTTATAGAAGAGCTGAATGAAGCTGTAACTGAGGAATGTACTAGGCTTGCTCAGGTAAGATTTAACAAAAAGCCTTTTTTAAAAGAAAATTCTGAAAACAAAAACATGTGTACAGAGAGTCCTCGTATTTTTCTGCATAATTTCAAACTGGGGTTTTTTTTTGCAGCTTTTCTCTTTGCATTGATCTCAAAACAGAGACTGCTAAACCTGACCTTCCAAAATAACAAGGAGTTTTGTAATATTTTTCCCCCTGCTTTTTATATCCTTGTTCAGACAATTCTTCTGTCTTGTACCTAGTCTTAATCTTCTGTCTAATGTTTCTCTTACATCTACTAGTTCAGAAGTATTTTTTTTCTTTCTGTGTGTGTCTGGCTCTATGTTTTGATTTAACAGTCATCCAATGTCACACACATATTGACGCACAGGACATCACACTCATATCTGCAGTAAGATAGTAATTTCTTTCTTAGCTGCAGGATATCTTTCAAAGACTTAAGTGTCTAAGAAGCTAGTAAAATTGCTGTCTATATTGTTCTCAGTAATCAAATATTATAGTAAAAAATTTAAGCTTATTTTTAGTCTGCGTTCTAGTATCAGCCACCAGTAATACTACTTTGCCATATCTTTTGGGGAAAATAGACAACAGAACTTTTTTACTTGAGAGCCAACTTAGGAGAGATTAAGCAGGACTCCATGGTAGCTCACAGAATGTAGCAGCTAGATGAGAGCCTGACATCAGTTGTTTCACAGCTGAGAAGAACGCTGCTGTTATGTATGATTCCATGTTGAGCTTTTGGAGGAATTATGATTTTACTTTTGTAAGCTGAATTTGCTGTCTATGGAGTCCAAAATCTTTAACTGAAGAATGCCACTGTGTGCTCTGAGCAGCCTGTTTCTTTTCAGGATCATTTATCTTCAGAAATTGTACAGATAAATCTTCTCTTTGCCTAGTCATGGTAAATATGGTAGCTATTCTGCTGGCCACATAACACCAACAAACATGAGGCGTTCTGGTTTATGATTTGCATGAGTTTTCTTATGCCATCCCCTTTTATACTATTTGTTGAATACTTAAGGACATGATGAATGGTAATCTCTAAAGAGGTACACATTTCTGCCTTAGGGAATCCTCCTTCCAAGTAAAATTGCGGTTTACAAGAATGAGACATTTATAACGTAAATTTGCTTTCAGTATTAATGAAGGAGGCCTTTCTTTGCAAGATTTTAATACTTGGCAGTTCCAAATTAAATAAGAATTCAAAAATATATGTATTTATGTTTTAGCTGAAAAGTTTTTCCATACCTGTTTCTTTTATCAGGAGTTTTAAAGATTTTCTAGGTCCTTATGACAGAACAAAACATCTATGCCATCATTTCCACAGAAGATAATATTCACAAAGTACTACTTTCCTGCCAGCATTTTTCTTGTTTTGTTTTAGAATTGTGATTGATAAATTAACAAAAAATTCTTCACTTTTTTTTTTGTTTAATTTGTTATGCAGGCTTTGTGTTACAATCAAAAGGAACATTCTTCACCTGCTGTAGAAGCTGGTGATAGGGGACAGGATATTTTCCACGAACCTGCTGCTGTGAAAGAAAAACTGAGTGTAGAATTACCAATACATAGAGGTCAGGCTCAAGGTAATGACATTGTACTATCATGCTGGTTAAAAGAAAATAATAAATTACTGATTTCAAGTATTTCAGACTGGCAATTATACCATTGGTTGTTCAGGTGCTGATTAATGTGACTAAATAGCTGCTTTAGGGATTTCCTCACTGTTCTGAACCACTTCTGATTTTTTTTTTTATTATGGGTATTTTCTTGTGCTGCTTTCATTGTAGTGGAAATTGGTGAAAAAAGTGGTTTGGGTTTGTTTTCCTTCCCCTTCTCCTTTTGTAGAAGAAGCTAGCAGCTTTACCAAAAAAATCATATATATCAATACTATATAAAAATGCATCCAAAATTTGGAAGGGGCCTCAGTTGTTTCAATAATATGTAATGTTTATCAGATAATTCTTCATTAGAGAACTTGTGAACAATTCACTGTATTAAAATTGTTAAAGTTTGTGGTAAAATGTTTGATTTCAGTTTGTTGGTTGGTTGTGTTTTTTCTAAGTCCCTGGTTATGTTGTTTAGCTGTGCAAGAGCGTATGGATGCACTTCTACACAGGATAATGGAAGAGTACAGTAGGCTGAAAGCACTTCAAACACAGCTGATAAAGGATTGTAAACAGGTAAACATTTTTAATATATATAAGTGTTTGAATTTTCTCTTGCATGAATTCCCTCTGAACGAGCAAAGAATGTGTTTGCAATTGTGTTTATGTATTGTGGTTGAGTGCAGAGGAAGGCAAAGATTTGATAAAATAGAGAAAGCTGCTACCCACGTCACAGAAT
Source organism: Falco peregrinus (assembly GCF_023634155.1). Lineage (NCBI taxonomy): Eukaryota > Metazoa > Chordata > Aves > Falconiformes > Falconidae > Falco > Falco peregrinus. The sequence goes on along the minus strand of NC_073725.1, from coordinate 39,368,846 downwards.
TGTGGAATGGCTGATGTTAGAAGGAACCTCTGGAGTTTATCTAATCCAACCCCTCACACAAAGCAGGGTCAGCAAGAGGAGGTTGCCTGGCACTGTGTCACATGGAATTTTGAGTATCTCCAAGGATGGAGAGTCTAGTGGCCAACCTTGTCTTCTTCAGGTTACACATTTCCAGTTCTCTCAGCCTGGCCTTGTAAGACAAATGCTCCAAGCCCCCCATCCCCTTTGTGACCCTCTGCTGGACTCATGCCAGTATGTCCATTTCTCTCTTATACTGGGGGTGCAGCACTGGAACCGGCAGTCCAGATGTGCCTCACCAGTGCTGGGTAGAGAGGAAGGATCCCCTCCCTTGACCCTATGGCGAACACTCTTCCTAATGCAGGCCAGGAGGCTGTTGGACTTTTGTCATAATGGCACATTACTGATTCCTGTCCAACTTGGCTCCTAGGCCCCCACGTCCTTTTCTGCAAAGCTGCTTTCCAGCTGGGAAGTCCTCTGCATGCACTGGGGCAAAGGGCTATTCCTCTCTAGGGTGAAGGACTTGCCATTCACCTTTGTTGAACTTAATGAGGCTCCTGTCAGCCCATTTCTCTGGCCTGTTGAGGTCTCTTGAAACAGCAGCACAACCGTCTGGTGTATCAGCCACTCCTCCCAGTTCCGTACAGTCTGCAAAGCTGCTGAGGGTGCACTCTTGTCCCGTTATCCAGGACATTAATGAAAAGATTAAACAGTATCGGTTCTAGTATCAACCGATTAGGTATACCACTAGTACTAGTTACTGGCTTCCAACTGGACTTTGTGCAACCGATCACAATTTTTTTGAGCCCAGCAGTTCAGCCAGTTTGCAGTTGGCCTTGCCATCCCCATTCTTCATCAGTGTGTCTGTGGGCATGTAATAAGAGGTGATGTTGAAAGGTTGGTCAGGTATGATTTCCCCTTTAATAAATCCATACCGAGTACTCCCAAATGGAGTATCTTCTTGGCTTTATATGTTTGGGAATGGTTTCCAGGATTATTTTCTCCATTGCCTTCCCAGAGATCAAAGTGAGGGTGACTTGACTGTAGTTCCCCAAAACTTTCTTACTTTTCTTGAAGTAGGAGTGCTTTTATCTAGTCCTCAGAAACCACCCTCAATCACAATGTCCTTTGAAAGATAATTGAGGATGGCCTCGCAGTAACATAGACCAGCTCCGTCAGCACTGCTTGGTGTCTCCCATCAGGCTCTACCAAATTTTTCATGTCTCGTTTGTTCCCTCACCTGATTCTCCTCCACCAAGGTTGTCTTCCTTGCTCCAAACTTTTACACTTACCTTGGGGGCCTGGGATTCCTAATGACAAATTTTGTCAGTAAAGTTGGAGTTAGTTACTTCCATGTATTAAATAGAGTACACTAGCCAATTATATCAAGAGATGGTTGCAGGTCACGTGTATTGGTGGATATAGATGTAGAAAAAAAACATTTGTATGTGAAAACTGCATCTTGGGCCTGAGGAGGGTATTAATGTTTACCTCTTCTTCTTGGAAAGGAAGTATAATGGTCCTGGAGTCAGAGGAATTATGACTTAACAGTTTAGGTCCAAAGAGAGGAATTTGAGATTTACGGTGGACATTCTACATAGGCTGATCATCTAGCTAATAAATGTATACTTGGTCATTCGGGCTGTAAAATGAAACATGTAACACTGGTTACGCTCTCTTATGCATTGACTATCAACCTTTCTTATATGTTTATAATTACAGTTAATATGTTTGCATTATTCCTGGACAAATTGTCATCACTTGTATTTACTTGATTATTTTTTAGGTCAAAGAACCATGGCTATCTTCTTCACAAAGGAGGAAAGAAGACAAACCTTGCCACCTGGAAACACGGAATGAGTGTCTGCAGACCCCTTCTCAGGGTCCAATGGGTAAAAAGATGCATATGTTGTTCTTAATGAGTACATATTCAGAGAGAGAGAGGACAATGACTTCAAATTTTAACTGATTTATAGATTGCTACAGCTTAAAGCGCCTAAGAGATTTTTGCAGATTTTGCAGTATGATACTCTTGATAATTTTTTTTTTTTAAATTGCTGTAATATTTTGGAATTACATTCTGTGAAACAGTTTTGGTTTAGGCTTTTTTGGTTTTCCACCAAAAAGTTCTGTTAGCCATATCAAATATAGTTTTGCAAAATTGAAGATGAAGTTAGAATTATTTGTTATGGAAAAGTAATTGATATGATATCAGAATAATTTTTAAACCACGATAATTATTCAGTCCATCATTGCTAATAACTTGAGAGGGAGTTTTATTATTCCCATCCACCCACCCAATAACCTACATATAGATTCTACAGTTCAAGAATATTGTTTGAAGGAGATGGGGAACCTTAAAACACAGCTTGAAGAACAGCATGCTCAAGAACTGGAACACCTCCGGTCCTATTTCCAACAGCAGCTGAAAGAACGTGAAGAGAGATACATTACAGAGATTGTCCATCTGCAGGACAAGCTTCAGAGTGCTGGGGTGTCCTCTGACCGCATGAGGTATTAATCTGTTCTTTAATCCTTGTAACTTTGCACTGCGTACAAAACAAGTGTTTCAGGTAACCATTTGTGTAAAGCTACATGTTTTATTTCAAAATTTGAGAAATTCTTTATAAAAACATTACTCTTATGTTGTTCCATCAGGAGTTGTTGAGTGTTATGAAGAAATGACGTAAACATTGCAAACTAAGTAGTGCAGCATTTAGAATTAATTACATTTTTATAGTTAATAGAGGCTGATTTGATAATTGGGATAACGTACAAATGTCATTTTGTATAGATGAGCTTTTTAGCAGTAATTTCAAAACTCCTGACTTGATAGACCACTTTTAAGCCTTGAACTTCCAGGCAGTGTACTTTACAACTAAAGACACCTGGTTAAGAGACAGTTGCATGAAATTGGTGATTTTCTAGAATTATATGTAACAATAAAGTTCATGGCAGAATTGAGGTCCAGTTAATACGTTCTGGCTTTCACCAAATTGTGGGCCATGGGATACACTCAACAGCCTTCTCCTGGCCCTGACCTTTGTGGCCATTCAAAACTGAAAGAGTTGAAATTGTCATGGGGGAATCCTGACAGCTATGGAGCCTGCTTCTGTTCCCCGATTCTTTCATTGTCTCCTTGAATGCGTTCAAGGAGTGGTGGGTGCTTTTAATTGTGCCTGATTCAGTGTCATCTCTGGTTTCCTGTTCTTCTGTTTTTGACCCTTGTATTCCTTGCATTTACTTACATTATAGTTTAATTTACTATCCTACAAATCTGCTCAGATTCTCTGCATTTTTCTTTTATCTGAATCTCCCTTCTGTGAGAGAGAACTGTGAGGGCTTGTTAGTCAGACCAGTGCCCAACTGTAAAAGGCAAATGGATAGACACAGTGGCAATAGGATATGCTACTGAAAAGGGGGGGAAATTGTCTAAATGTTTCTGGAAATTGTTAAATACTTGATATACTTACCACAGTACACCCTTAAAAAGCAAAAGGACTGTGGTAGGATAAATCCTTAGAAGGCGAGAGAAATGAAGATGAAAGTATTTTCCTTCAACCATGACCCATCAGAACCAAACCAGCTGTTTTTCCGTTATTGTTTGATCACAGCCTTTTTTCAGCCATCTGTTTTTTCTAACTTTTAAACAGTTTTCCTTTCATTCCTTAAAATATATTTCTAATCTTGGAAGTGGCAAGTAAAATAACCAAATCTTTTTCCTTCTATGAATTAACACTTATATATATTTGGTTTTATAAACAAGAGGTCCAAGTTCTGCAAATGATTATTTATCTGTAAGACTGAGACTTGTAATTTTATATCACTATTTTTCACTATCTGCCTTGTAGAGTCAGTACATGTTTATTAGTTTATTAGCCTGAGTTTGGTTTTAAGGGACTATATGGCTTCTTAATTACTTTTTAATTGGTTAAGGAAAAAAAAACCCTATGAGCATTTTCAAAATGCTTTTTGTAAAACTATATACTTCTGTATGTGTGCTGGCCAAGACAAGGTGTAGATATTCATATATCATTTTTAAACTGTTTTTAAATGGATAGTTAGTGTTCTGATTTAATCTATGCTAACTATTCACCTAAAATACTCAAAATTCACTTTACATATGTTTAATGAGAATTTATAGTGTTTATCGATATTTAGGAGCTAACAGTAGGGAAGACATTTCCCTTGAAGTGTTGCATTCTCTTAGCTTTCATACTTGAATGTTTAAGGTTTTAAACATTAAAATTAAACTGGAGTTTTACAGGAAGAGTTCCTAGATTGGTACCTAAACTGGTTTCTAATAATGTATGGAGGTCTGTCTCGTTACATCTCCAGCTGGAAGAGATGAGTCTCTTTTAATGGTGTAGTCAGTAGCCTGTTGAATGATCTCTTACATACTCAATCTCCATACCTGATTTGTTGCTGCATCTTTTAAACTAAGATCTGAGTATAGCTGTGGCCAAGCGTGGGAATTTTTGTAAAAACCCAACCCAACCAACCAGTTGCTACTATTCATTCACCAAATGAAATGTGAATGCTAAAAATAATGGGTTGCTCTTGTAATTAAAATTCTCACAAATTTTATAAAAACTACTGTTCTGGACTCCATTTCAGGATTATTTATGCCAGCTCTCAGATCTGAGCAAAAGGAAACTTCATGGTCTATGTAAAACCCTAGCGTAGTTAAGACTGCAAGTCTCTCAGACAATAAACTTGCCTGCTAACTTAAATTTGTATCCTGTCTTTTAGCAAGGTGTTAGTTCCTTTTTGGTAGCAGATCACAAATATTAGAGGAGATATTTTTTTTATTATTTTAGGTAGTTTGATACTGTATCTTTTCCTTTTGGCAGTGTAATTCTGTTAAGCCTTTTTCAATATGTAGTGAAAGGGGAGCTAGAGTTTTGGTGATGTGTGATGTTACTTTGGTGTTTATTGACTTACAGCACTGTGAATACGTAGAGCGGTTCTGTTGGAAAAGACTGTCTCTGAATATATTTCAGCATGTTGTTATCTAAATATAAAGTGAATCAGATTTCTTACTATTTTCCTGTGTATGCCTCATCTATATAACACAAGAGGAAAGAAAGCAGTGCCTCTGATAAACATAAATTTAAAAGTATCAAAATAAATATAACCATTTTTTAGGGCTTCATACACATAGCCATTCTGGTTTCTCTCATAGTGTTATGATCCAAACAGATGCTTTTGTCTTCATCTTTTTGTGTATAGTTACTATGCATGAAATATTCTCAGGTAGCTTTAAAAGTAAGTTTTGTGAGGTCATTGGCAAAACTGGTGTTAAGGTGTGTTGCACTGAGAGGAGGAACTAGCAATTGGAAGGCAGATGAATTACCTTGTCAAGTGCATGAAATTAGTGGCACAGGAGAAGGTGTGTTCTGAGGAAAATATTTGAAGTTATAGGTCTTTGAATATACATAATGTATATATGTATTTATAAAATGCATATTTTAATGGAGGAAAAAAAATGGATACTGAAATACTGACTTATTTAAATTTCACCCCCTCTGCTTCTTTTACTTTTCTAGTGTATCCACAGATTCAGAAATAAACCTAAAAGAAGTTTTCAGGAAAGTGAAGTGCACTGAAAATCATCAGCAAAGAACAGATGAAACACTGGAGGTATCGTATAACTCAGTTGACAGCTAATATACATATGGTCAATATAATACAGATGCTTTAAATTTTAAGATGAAATTGAAATATAGACTAATATTTGGTAGTATTAAAGTAATTATCTTAGTACTATGCTATACTATTAGACCATATTAGAGTAAAAAGATAATTTTTGCTGAAAAACACTTCTGGAAATTATGAGGGATAAAACTTACTTTATTTGTCTTGGATTTAAATTTATTTTTTTATTATTTTTCTCTAAAACAAGACGTTGGGGTTGGACTGCTTCTTACGAAAGTGGAAGAAAATTAGTGTTCAAATTCTGGGATTTCTCCGGGAGTCTATAATATTGTGACTCTTCTTTAAAAACTGGTTATGACAGAAGAGTGATTTAAGTGAAATCCTAATACTTTTGAAGTATAGACTGCACAGTTTTGGAGAAATTTTGCAAAAGTAATCCCAAAGATCTTAGAAACCAAATGCAAATGGAAAAGACCCCATACATTTCTCCCCCTCTACTGCTGGAAACCTGGCTCAAAAATTCTGCATTTTTAAAAATACCAATGCTGTTTTGCAGTGTGATCCTGTGCTTTCTCACCTGTTTTCTCTGCATTTGACAATTCAAATAGTGCTGGATGAAGAGCTGTTGCAAATTCTACTTTTAAAATTCATGTTGAACCAGAAACTTGAAGTTTTTTTACCCATTTCTTTTATGTTGTGCTACAAAATTATGTGGTTTGCATGAAATGAAGATAACCTAATTGAAGAAAAAAATCTGTCAGATTGAAACTTTGGAAATTAAATAAAAGCACAAATACATGATCTGAGATTTCATGGTTTTCTTACAGCTTACTAGTGCAAGTGAAATGGGGAATGATGATCTGGATGTCCTTCAATTGCTAGAAAAACAGTACCAAGAAAGATTAGAAGAAGAGATAGCAAAGGTATTATTTTTATTTTCGTACTTAAAAACGTGTTTAAAAAAATTGACATTTTCATTTGCCATTTCTGAATGGGAAAGTCTTTAAAAAAAACAAAACGAAACAAACCTGAAACACTGTGGGTTTTTTTAGCCGTCTGTCCTATTTGTGACTCGTAATTTCTATTTATGTAAGGGGGTGGTGGTGGTGTTTTGCTTTAAGATGCAAAAGAGACTAGACAACATGCAACCATACTTGATACTAGAATTTATTTAGGAAATCCAGAGGTTTAGAGAATGAATTTCTTGCTACTGTAGCCTTAACAGCAGGTCAGTTCAAACGATTTTGCATTTAACAGTTTCATACAATTTTCTGATCATATTTTTTTGTGCATTTTAATATGTTGTGTAAAATGTGTAGGTTTTATTTGGATCTGATGACTTTATTTAAAACATGAAAAGTAAAATTAAGATTTTAAGGTGACATATTAAATTGTGGATTTGCTTACTTTTTGACTTCCAAAAATCTTTTCACTTCATTGAGAATGAAAAATTATCTCTGCTTTCCATTATATCATGGCATAAATAAAAATCAGTTTAACATAAATCTAAAATTGGGAAAAACAAAGGAGTACTTCTTAAAAAGGTTTACAGTCAGAGTTAAGAAAAATGTTATAGCCAGCACTGGGTTCTGGCATTAATTTAAGTAATCCACATTTCTGGAGTAAAAGTGCCATTTCTCTCATCTGCTGCCCAGAAGACCCTTCTTTATGGGAAGGTAAAGTACGTGACTGGTTTGTGTTTTCTTAAGGGCAGTTTTAAGTTCAAAAGACAAACGCATTATCTGGAAAGGAAGTATTAGGTCTTTTCAAATATAACACTTCTGTATTTATTATACTATATTTTTACACTTTTTTGTAGCTTATGCTATAAATGGCTGTATTCTAAATCTAGAAAATAACTGCTCACATGATTGGAAAAGGGATTTATTTGTATTAGAAGGAGATACTTAGCAGTACTTACAAAACTTACCAGTCTGTTGTAACTGCAACTTCAGCTATTTAATGCCAGTAGAAGTTTCTTTCTGATCTAGTAAAATTCCTGTGCTGAGTATCAAGTACATGGCACTACTGTCTTTGTACAGCCCAAAATTCCATGTTGGTGAAACATTTACAAAGGATAAATTGGTTAGAGGAAGCTTAGCAAAACTGCACTTATGTCAGTATGCCAGGACTTTTTAAAGTCGCCTTATAGAATCTTTTTTTCAAAAAGGACAAGTTAATTCTGTGGCAAATAATGCATTTTAACTGAAAATAGCATCACATTTTAATAAACTACCTTAAATACAGCATGTCTCTATTTTAAGATGTGACTGTTGATGAGATTGGCAAGATGTCTCTGTTCTTTTGCCTGTTTTCCTCAGGAAAAAAAAACAATGTAGATTGTAGTTCAGAACTTTTAGTACTTATATAATTGTGGTCAGCAGTGAGATTTCTTCAGCAACAGGAGATGCTGTGAAGCATGAACTAATACAGACTTTTCTTACTTATTCAGGTAATTGTGTCAATGAGCGTAGCATTTGCCAAACAGACTGAGTTGTCAGGAATTGCTAGGCAGAAGGAAGAAGCAGCACAAACACAGATTGTACCTCAACAGGGAATGCATTTTGAAATTAAAAAGCAATGTAGTGAAGAAGAGGTTGACAGCCTTCTTAGAAAAACAACAGGAAAAAGCAGTAAGGATGAAGAAGAATTGCAATCACTTTGCAAGGAACTCAGTGAAGAGTCTGGTGAGATCAACTTGCCTGGAGAACGGCTTCATGCTAATAGCAAGCCTGGTTGCTTATTAGTACAGACCACACATGAACCAGAGATTTCTGAAGAACAGTTTCCCAATGTCAAAGGGCTTTTGGCAGAAGAAACACAGGTAAGTGGGGTGAGGAAAAAAAATGGCAGCATGTAACACTATCTGAATAATTTTTCCAACAGATTTGCAGTTGATATCAATGAGAACTGCAAAGAAAGGTTAAGACGAAAATTCCATTTAAATATTTCCCTTTCAAAGAGGTGACAATTTTAGACCTAAATTACCTACCTGTCTTTCCTGCATTCTGCCTGTCGTGGCGTTATGCTGTGCTGTGAGGAAAGGAATAGAACATAACACGGGTTACATTAAAATAGATTATTCCATTTTATGGATAAAACTGTATTGCAGGCAATAAATTCTATAAAGACATTTTGTAAGCTAGGTTATATTCTAGTGTTTATACAAGGAACAAATTAAATATAGTGCTTAAAGAGTTTGAGGCACTTGTGATAAAGGCTATCAGCTGAACATAAAAATTATAAAAGTAATATGTAAAATATATATTTAGCATTTCAAAGACATGGGGTGGGGCTAAGGTGGAATAAATATGGTAAAAAGCAGTCATAAATTTTCACTCCACAATTTCATCCTATGTTTAATGGTTTTTTTAATTAAATTTGGCATTAGCTGGACTAAAAATTATAGTTTCAGATTTCCATAACGGTTAAATATTCTGGTCTTGTATTATCTTGATAGTGAATAAACTGTAATATTCCTGTTTTGTATGATACTGCTCTCAAACATCTGCTGTTGTACACACACTGACACGTGTGTTTGTCAGCCAGTGTATTTTATGTTGAAATCCCTGCCAGCTAAAAAGCTAAGTGTTAACACTGTTCACAGTTATTTAAAAAAAAATAATTAAATGGAGAATAATTGTAAGCCTGGACTTCCCAAGAAGCTGGCTACAAGGTAATGCTTTTGTGATAGCTACTTTAATTTGTGGAAGTATTTTCTAAAATTTATTTAAATGTTTACTAAAAACTGTCATTGAACATAAAATGCTAAAGTAGGTCCAATATTTCAGCGCTACAGTGTGATGATGGCATCAGACACAGAAACGTCAAGTGAGCTGTTGTTATATGAGGAACGTTTGGAAGACATGCGACAGGAGCTAGTACGGCAATATCAGGAACATCAGCAGGCAACAGAATTATTGAGACAAGGGCACATGCAGCAAATGGAACGCCAAAAAGAAAATCAAGAGCAACTCTTAGCAGAGCTTGAGAGTCTTAAAATGCAACTAGCTGAGGTAATAACAGAGTTTGACCCAGTGGGTTAATGTGGATTAACAAAGGGACATCACCAGGCAGAGAGATATTTATTTCTATTTGTATCTCTCTGTATGTTGAGGTATACATATATTTACTATATGCGTGCATAAACACATATGTGCATATATATAAACACATATATGCATGTATGTATAAAAGGCATATTTCTTTAATCAAAGCTCAGTCAGTGATGGGTCAGTTTAGACTTCTGTAAACCTGGAGAAAACCTGTAGTGCTTCACAGCAGCCGGAAGAGTGAGTGCAGATGCATTGTAAACCATGCCACATTCCAGGTGGATGGAATCCAAAAAGATCTGTGTAGTTTCATGGGAAACAGCATTGTTTCCTTGCCTTTTTAAACTTAACTTGTCGTCACTCTGCATCTATTCAAAGCCTATAGTAGGTATGCCAATGAAACTCATTAATTTATCTTAATAATTAAGTCTTCAAAAATAACGTTGTTTATAGACTTGCTTTCAAGGATTTCTTCCCTTGAAAGACAAACAGAATCCAGAAGAATTTGTCTTGCTCTGATTTAACTTCAACAATGTAACAGTACAAAAATGCACCTGGAAATAGTAATCAGTGAATTCTAAAATTCTTTGATTTCACTGTGGAGTGGAGCTTTAGGTTCCTTCATACCATATCCAGACCTGGTTCTGTTCTGCTTAAGTTTGGGATCAAGGAGCTGGGGAATCTAGAGAGCCAGTCACTTGTGTCCTAGTTGTCATCTCCAGCAATGTCAGGTGTCTGTTTCTCCTAGCTGCTTTGTAGGTGTCTTTCTGTCATTTGTCCTGATAATCTTTCCTTTCAGTAGATACATCCTTTCTCCTTTTACCTCTTCGTCAATTTGCAACTGCATCTTTTGTCAGAGGTTGCAAATTGCAAATTCCTGAAACTAGAAAAACATTAAGTAGAACTTACACTGCTGGCTTTTCTCCAGTTTTTAAAGCCAAGGATGTTTATTCATAAGAATTGCATAGAAATGCATACATTGCATTTAAGCCATGAACACTTCTAGCTCTTCTAAAAGAGAGTGTGTGTAGGCTTTTTATAAAAAGAACTTATTTTCATCTTTTTTTCTGGTGTGAAACATACTACAGCATGTAATATCCAGAAATTCCTTCCAGTTTGCATTGTGACCACTGTGTTTCATAAAAAGCATAAAAATTTCACGAAAATCTTGAAGGTATAAGATACCAAAAGTATTTATTGGCTGCATTCCATTCTAGAAAGCTTTCAATGTCTGTTTAACCATTTAAAGAGGTGGACTGAAATTTTATTGTGCAAAATATGTAAAAAATTAGAAGTGACAGGACTCGCTAATACTCAGAAGCTTAAAAAATTGAGTGTGCCTCTATGACACTTCTTTCTTAGCGTGTCTCAATGGAGAATGACAACCTGGTTGCAGAAAGAGAGCGAATACTTTTAGAAGAACTGGAATCATTAAAACAACATTCTGTACCCGGAAAAGAGAGGCTGCTTTGCCAGCTACAAAACAGCAGCACGCAAACAGAGGTAAATATGGACTTTGATTTTCTTGGCAGCTGTGGCATGTAAAACCAGTAAGATTCCTTTTTGCTGCTACTCTTTTTATATAATATATTTTCCTAAAAGATGTTGGTTATTGCTTGAACAAAGGTTTAAGAATCAAGAGACGGTACTGGTAGACGTAGTTTTTTACTTCAGCTGAACAGAAGCTAGTTTTAACAGTTTGAAGGTGGGGATTATTACTATAGCTATTTACTCAGGTAAACTCACATTTCCATATCACTATAGCAACACCAACAGAAAACACAAGGACTGTTTAATCACTATAACAAAGTTCTTTCTAATAGGCCCTGCCTTGAATTTCCTGTTTTGGTTTTATTTATCTTTTAGTTAATTTTTCCGTGTAGGAGGAGTTATTTCTTGGGTTTTGAATTTGGTACATAAGTTTTATTAACAGAACACAACTAAATTAGGTTTTAAATGTCATATTCTGCTGTGTGTAAGAATGTGTTGATTCTGGCATGACAGGATTTCTGTCCTTTTTGTCTTCTCTCCCTCTGCAAAAACTTACTCAGAATGAAAATGAAAACCAAAAGGATGTGAGACTGCAGATCTTTGAACATGAAGATGGAGGAAGAAAGCCTGATGAAACATCAGCTCTTCTTTCTAAAGAAAGGTGCATAGAACTCTTAAGAAAACGTTTTCTAAGAAATTTTGAGAATCATGTTCTTGTTGTTAATAATACTTATAAGCTTTATTCCGACTGACGATAATGGCATTTTTTATTCTAGATAACTATATTGCTAAGTTTACAGACTTAGATTACATAGTGTCTTATTTTTCATAAAGCCCTAACAATGTAATGGCACAGAAGATGAGACAAATCTTAGCCTATTTTACTGTGTCTTTCATTTTACACACGTATAGAATTGTATATATCATCTATACACATGTATTCATATACACATTGTATGTACATATGTGAAATACATTTGTATGAATATGATTGTTACATTTCGTAATACCTTTTGACTATTCTGTAACTTCTTTGATCCATATAGAGGAGCAATCTTTTCAATTGTCACTTTGAGGAAAGAGTAAGTTTATAATGAATACCAGGGAAATGTAGACCAGGAATAACTAGGTAAAATAGCAAGATAAAAGTAGAAATATTGATAAATAGTTTGACTTTTTACATATTTTGTAAGAAGAACTGAGTTCTAACACAAATGTAATATTTATGTGTATCATGTGGGTTTGTGTCTTAAAAAAGAAACCTTAATTTTACTGCTTCAGCTGCAAATCTTTCCTGGTTGCAAGGGTATAGAAGGTATAAACAACACTTTGAAAGCAGGGGAAATCAAAGGACTGATTAGCTTCTCTCTTCTGTAGGCTTGTGTTCCAGAAGGCTAATGAAAAACTCATGAAGATTCTTTTAGAAGTTGTGAAGACAACTATGGCGATGGAGGAGACAATTGGTCGCCATGTTCTTGGGTTACTGGATCGGTCTGGGAAAGTCCAGCCTTCCAAACCACCTGGCTGGGACACGGAGACAGAGGAGTCAGTAAAACCCTGTATCCGTGTGGGATATGAAAAAGGTACCATTGCATGGGTTTCTATTTCATAACAAAGTAGCACTTGCATATTTCTATTATATATTTAAATAAACTTAGTTTTTGAATTTTTAAATTAAACTTTTTTTTCAATTCCTTGTAATTTGAATGCATATGACATGTCTGTTTAAGAGACAACATTCAGGCATTGTCTGGGTCATGCCTCAAGCCAGTTAAGACTCGTATCTAGGGTCCTGCTGCAAAGGCTGCAGCAGAATGAGGAACTGATTGAGAAGTAAAAAAGCAAGTATGTTCCTGTTGAAGGAGGCAAAGGGAAAGAGAATGAGACAGCTCCATGGCATCTTCCACCAACTTCACACCTTCCTCTGTATGTATGGGGAATGGGCATTTAAAGTATGCGAGGATATTGCTGGTCTCTGAGGCCAGCTGGCATGGAACAGCATAAATAAATATATACACACACACACATGTGTGTGTGTATATATGTATACACAGATGTGTGTGTGTGTATGTCTGTGTATATATATTTGTTTGTGGACTTCCTTAACCTCCTAAAGTGGGTGGTTGCATGTAAATAGCCTTTTGAAAACAGTTCCAGGAACTTTCTAACTGCCCAGACTTGCCCGTCAGCTGTTTGTAGGAGCACTAATGGGAACAAGCCTAAATGAGCATTTTAGTGTTGCAGTTAATTGCTTACCAGTGCATAAACGCTCTCCCAGGCTCTGTTTAGTTTCTTGTGATTGTACTAGGATAGGGTCTGTCTATTTCTCTTTTGGGCAAGAATAGGTGCTCTTACCATATTGCCATTTAGGTGCCATTAAGGGTGTGTAGATTTCTCCTGGTTCTTATGGGAAGGCAATATACAACCGATCAGCCTGAAGCACATTATACATCTGAATTTGGCTGGAATTTTAACTGTAGTGAATGAGAAAAAGAACTGGAAGTCAAATACTACATTTCAGTAATAGACAATGATAATAGAAACGGTAAATGAAGATGAACTTTAACTCTTTCATTCAAAATTTTTAAAAAAACTTAAATTAAATATTATTGATTCCCTCTGGCTTTAAATATAGGTCACATTAAGCCTTGGGGCAAATGAGGAAGGGATGTATGACTTTGTAGCATAGTTTCATCTCTCTCAGTGGATTACTCAAAAGGTTACCTGCGGTGAAACGTGTACAACTGCAGTCTAAGAATTCTTGAATTTTTCAGGTTAACAGCACTTCTATGCTTGTACTGCTGTTTCATCAAAAATCCTCGTAACTTTTGTTTTCTGCACAGTTCACTGTATTTATTTGTGAGGAAAACTTCTTTTTGAACCTAGAGTTTCAAGGGGTTGTCTTTGTCTCCAGATTTTAGATTGAATAACTAAGCTTCTGGCATTAATTTTTGATACTTGTCCAGGAGACCTTAAAGATGGAGAACATCTGCTACTATAATTGAAGGAATCACTTCTTTCAAAATGAAATGCAATTTACTTTGAGGTGGGAAATTAATACAGTTCACTTATGTTAAAGCACTTAAAAGTATTTTCAACCACTGGCAACTATTTTCTGCAGTCTCCTAGCTAAATGGTAAAAGGAGCAATGACCATGCTTGAAGTTTACCACCGCCTCCTTTGGTTTTCTGAGGCAGTCTTAAATTTTATGTAAACTGCATTTTAAGTAAGTTTTCTATATTAAAACCAGAAATTTATAAATATTCTTGGTGTTCTCATTGTATAGTCTGAGGTGTGTAAAAAGCATTGGGATTTTCACAACATACATTACCCAAAGAGGTGAAAACATGTTCTGGTTATGAAGGAAGTGATCACAGGTTGTCACAGCTCTGTGTGTGGTGATAATACCTCGTGCATTCACTGAACGTACTTCACAGTTACGTCGTGCCTGTTCAGAGAACATGTACTGGGTTTTTTCTCCCTCACTGTCATTTCCTGAGAATATTATTGCTCCCTTTTCTCGGATAATATATACGTAACAGTATGTACAAAGTACTAATATGTGATTGTTGCCCTTCACTACTCTCATACATGCTTGCTCTGCACAGGCATGTACAATACACAATATGTGCATTTGCTTTTTGCCTGCTCCTGCAAAGCAATATGTATCCTTGTATATGTTACTAATTACTGTAATTAACAATTCTTAACATGGAATACTTGCATTACACATATGTAGAAAAACACAGTTTAAAAATTACCTTTATTTGGTATTTTGGCTGGGTACAATATAGGCTTATGCCTGGCTTTCCTACTACTGCCATCTAAACCCACAACAGGCCCTGTAGTTGGAATGTATTGTTAATTTCTTGTGCAGTCTTCTGATGAGACACTACTCTCTTAAACAGAAGAGAACCCTAATCCATTCTGCTTGTGTTGAAAGCTGACTGTTTTAACTCCTTGTATTTGCTACTGCTGCATTTTGGAGAGACATGTAAGGTTTCACTGTTCTGTAACAACACACTATGTCTGTTATTGTAATGGCCCTCCTTGGTATAGAGCGGCATTCCAGCTGTCCACATACCAGTTGTTTATTCCAGGGGGGTTTTTTGTGTGTGTTTCCTTACATTTAGAAATAATTATGAAAGGAGGAGAAACCAAAGAAAAGAGTGAGGATTAAAGAAGATCCAAGCTCACAGTAGCTGTAATGTCTGAGTGTATCTCTGAGGTTGTGTTCACAGTTCTCTTTTTCTTTATTTCTCTTTCAAAATGATACAGCAGCATCCTTGCTGTATACATAGCTCTGCCACTGGGGTCAGGCAGTAATAATAGCAGTCATACTGTTTCATCCGCTGAAGTATTTGATCCTTTTCAAATGAAATTAGGGGACAAATTCTATTAGTGTTTTCAGCAACAAGACTGTTGTTATTAAATTCTTATACTTCCACTGAATGGCCTGAGAGGACATTAGCTTTTAATTTTTTTTCCCCATTGTTTTCTGGAAGTACGAAATACGTAGACACTACTTTTATATTTTAACCTGTGCATGTTATTGTAATTTTCTAATACCTAGCCAAAAAGATCTTCCTTTTTGTTAGGAAATTTGGAGGAATAAATCTGTACCAATAAAAATCTAATACTAAAATAGAAAAAATGTGTTTAATAAAGTAAATTCTCTCTGACCTTTTGAACATAATCCATATTTATTGATGAGCAAAATTCAGCTTACTGTTTTTTGCTGAGTTTCAGCATTTTAAAAAGCTGAATCATTAAGGTCACATACTGATAACCACAACCTGATTTATAGAGCATATAGAGGTTTATCTGGGACCTTGCCTAGGTTATTGGCTAACACAGGATTTTATTTCTAGCAAAGTGAGTAAAGTTCAAATTTCAGTCATAAAGCATACCATTGGAAGTGAACAGTATTTGTGCAAAGTAATTCAGTGAGTCAATTGCATCTGGAGATTGGGCCAGGCAGGCTTTGCTGTTCTCCTGCCCCAGATGTTGTACCTTAGGTAGAGGGGCTGCAGTAATGCAGGTTGCTCGGGAGAAGCTGGCGTGATTATGGCATGCCTTGAATACTAAACCCTCTCACCTACTTTCTGAGCTCCTTGTTTCCGCACAGTGTACCAGGAACAAGGTAGTAAATAGCTTTATACACTGAACAACCATAAAACTGGTTTTTTTTGGAGGGATTTTTTTTTTTAACCCCTGACCTTAATTCCTCAGTGGAATCTCAGGAGTAAACTGAGAAACTAGCTGTATGTGATGCAAAATATGTATTGCTTCGCAAATGTTAGTTGGCATCTCATAAGCAACTTCTGTATTTGAAATTTCTGAGTAAGCACTGTATAATTAAGCACTTCTCTTCAGATTTAGTGGGCCATGACATCTGACGTGCTGAACTGCAAGCTTTGTGGCAAAGGAAACAATGTGAACTGTTGTTGGGTTTGTTTGTTGGGGGGGGGTTGTTACAAGGAGAAAGTTTACACAAGGAGAAGATGTTTTTACTTGGGCCAGTTATATTCTATTTTTTATTTTGTGTTGACTGAAAAAGAAAATTGCGGGACCAAAAAAAAAAAAATTGTTTTAGTTCTGTTGGGGTGGGAAATTGAACAGCGTTATTATAAGCATGAGTAAAATGGGGGTTAGGCATTCAGCTGCCATGGGTAGTTAATAAGACTTGACAACATTTCTATTTCTTGCTTCCACCACTGAAAATCTTCTGGAAAGATGCTGTACT
Organism: Falco peregrinus; assembly: GCF_023634155.1. Lineage (NCBI taxonomy): Eukaryota > Metazoa > Chordata > Aves > Falconiformes > Falconidae > Falco > Falco peregrinus. The sequence goes on along the minus strand of NC_073725.1, from coordinate 39,351,881 downwards.
AAGATGCTGTATACTAAGACCATCTTCAGGGGAAAAAGATACAGAGATTTTCACTTTGCAGTTAGGAAGACATTTAATATGAACTCCTGTTCTTAAGTGCCACTTTGTAGAAATTATAATATGGATGTCTACATTTATCATTTGGCATTGATTTTTCTATTTGAGTTGCCAGCCGTACAGTATAGGCAGAGTTATTATAGGCTTTGTGTGCATTTGATAAGTTTTGTTTTTCCTTTTTTATCTTTGACCATAGTAAAGTTTCCGTGTGCCAAATTATACTTTAGCTGACAGTTCCCTTTTTCTTTCCTCATTTTTTATAGTTATATTTGAGGTAAATTATGATGTTTTGTTCTGAGATTTTTTCGTATAACAAAATTGTATTTTAACATTGATTTATTTTGTATTTATCTAGAACAAATGGAAGTAAATTACAAGAGAACCGATATAAGCAAAACAGGAGTTTAAAGTCTTGGCATGAATTATGAGAGGCCAAATTCTACTGTTCTGGTCACTGGCAAGAAGTAGTAATAGTATTAGTGATACTATTAATAGACATATTCTGGACCTGGTTTCAAAAGATAACACTCTGAGCAGGCATCAGTGTTTTTAAGTTTTCTCCTAAGTTTCCAGAGAGCCAGAAGCTTAGATGATATTGCAACAGACTACATTTCTGCAGTTATTTTGTATAATGATTATTTGTGTATTTGACATACGCTCATCATTGTACAATTCAGCTGTAGCTCTCAAGCAAATAATGTAGTAAAACATAAGGGTTATAGGACATGAATTATGGGTTAAGCCAGAGAAGGAAAACCAGGACGTTACATAGGTAATTTGTACTCCATCAGGAAATAATTAGATTGTGCAGTAACTAGTATGTCATTGGGTTATCTTGTTTATAGCTGTGTACATTGGGCTTTTATTTTGTGATACAGGTCTGAAACTAAGCAGTCTTACCTGGTCAGTACTTAAGATGGGTGGCCTTAACAGAGCATTAGGTGCTACAGTAAGTGTGTCGGTGGCTCAGTAGGGAATATGCTTTCCTTCAGCTCAGTCCTCAACCAATACTTTGGCATAGCATTTGGAAATATTTACACTGCTGGATGTCCATCTTAAATGAAGATCCTCTCTACTCTGAGGATATTAAAGCTTCTGCATCATTATTGGTATTTTGAGACACCCAGAGCCAACCCAAATATGGCTGATGAGAAATCGGAATGCTATTGAATAAAAACTATGAAATTGTTGATTTTGCAGCCTTCCTTACGCCACAGGGGGTGGAATATTAAGATGTTATGGGAAAGCTTTTATGCTATACAAACCCATGGCGAATATTTGGTGTACTGGAAGAAAATGATTGCCAGCCACTGCTAGGGTGTAGAAATCCTGTGTAGATGAAAGGTGCCACGTGATGAATGTATATTAAATTCATCCGATTATTCGTTCCATTCACACATATAGTGTACTTCTGCTTTTTCCCTTTGAAGAGCGAAAAAGAGTTTTTAACATTATATCCCACATATCTAAAAGGAGATATGAAACAATAATCATATAACCAGAAGAAAAGAACTACTAAATACATTTGCATTTTAAAAATTTTAGCAATTATGAGATAAAAGTAAACAACAAGATCTTTTGAAATTAAAATCACTGTAGATTAGTTTGTTGTATATGGGTCATACATAGAGCTGCATACATAGTGACATAAATGTGTAGGTATTATTATCAGAATGTTTGCAGGTATAAAAGTATTGTAAGTAAACCAGGTGGCTGATCATGTTGCAACTTGTTTAAAAAAAACACCAAAAACAAACCTGAAAACTAGAATTTGACTTACTTGCTAGGTTCAAACAACTTCAACAAGAGGACTCCTATTTCCAATGTTATTTGCATGATTGGTTAAGAGGCAAGAGCAAGTATAAGGAAAATGTATACAACAAGAGTACTAACTACATTTTTAAAGGCAATTTGTCAGATGGACCTATTATAACGTCATTTTAACGTCTGTAACTAAACAAACTGTTGCAGTTCAGGAGCCACAATTTGTGGAGTAACCAGGAACTTAAATTCAAAGATTGCAACTTAATTGCTAAACAAGCATTGACTGTTCTTAACCCATTTAGTTATACTGCTCTTTCCCAAAATATTTTTCGAGAAAACCTTAGGCAAAACCAACATCTAATTCTTAAAAAAAACCAAAACACCAAAACAATTTATTTTTTTTATCTATTTCAGAAATATACTTCATTAAAATAACCTGTTGTTTTTTAAAAAAACTTTTGACAGTAGCATTTATTTCTGATATTTCAAATCTAACAGCTTAATGACGTAACACTTCTTCATTTTTAAAACACTGTATCAACAATTGTCATCTACTGTCATGATGTAGTACTGTGTTGTTATTTCATACTGGAAGTGTGATTTGTAAAACATCTCAAGAGTTTGCTTTCACTTCTCTTGCTTAAATACACCCCTGAATTGGACATGTGGCAAATCTACTGTTTTCTAGGTGACTTGCTCTTAGTTTAATACCATAGTTGAACTTTGTGTCTTCTGCTTTTCGGGCAGAATGGATAATGCCTCTAAACTGAATCAGACCTCAGGAAGATTGAGAAGTAGGCAGGTGCCAGGTGGCCCATCAGTAGGGACAGTTACAGTCCCTCTGCACTGTACTTGATTTGTTCAGCAACCCATTTTAATCAGTTTTCAGTTCACTCATAATAATGCTGAATCCTGATATTCTGTATTCTAGTCTGTTATGTACATGTCTTTTCCTTTACTCCCTTGAGTCTGTGCTTTTGAGTCACTAAATTTAAATAGTTTTGTGTTAATGTACACTAACATAGCTGGGCATTGGTGAAACAGGGACTGACAGCCTGTTTGTTTGGGTTTTTTTAACCCGGTTGTATTTTAAAGACAATCTTGTAAGTCACTATTGCAAGTTATTCAAAGTAGTAATGGTTACTGATAGTAACAAAGGTTTGAGGGTGAGCCTCAGAGCCCAAAAGTGTACTGAAAGGATGTCTAAAATATTTCCTATTAGTACCTCCTTTTCTCTTTCCCGCTGCTTGTTTTTAGTTAACACATTGTGTATCTTGTTTGAGTATGCAGTATTTCCCTTTCTGTCTTTGACCAATGCAAATATTTTAATCATTTTATGACTTGTCTTTCTAATCATACCTCGGATGTACATTTTTTCATGTTTTGAAGTGCTGAGAGTCTGTGTGAAAAGGTAACTGCTGTTTTTCCAGAGTCCTGTTCCTCATATCATGGTAGTAGTATGGGAGATGATGATATTAACTTGTGGTCAGGAGCATTGGATGAAGGGCTACTGAGCCAACATCTTGCAGAAAGTGGAGTGGAAATAGATCCTGAAAATGAAGAACTCATTCTGAATATTAGTTCTCGACTGCAAGCGGCTGTGGAAAAGCTTCTGGAAGCCATCAATGAAACTTCAAATCAGGTAGGGTGATCTAATAGTGAAGCATTTTAAATTTTGTGTCTCCCCCCCCCCCCCCCCCCCCCCGAATGTGTTTTTACAAGCCTAAAACCTGTAAGGTGATTTTGAAAGCCAAAACAATGCTTCAAGTGCCTACACCCAAAAAATTCTACTCCAGTATGACTTTAACGATTAATTGATTAATGTTCAAAATCTGCTTTGGACTGCAAAGGAAGCCTGAATTTGGGCATGTTTGTCAATCTAGGGCACTCTTTCATTGCTCGTATGGGTCATCTGCTTTCTGCTGCAATCCAGAGATGAGACAGGAGGTGTCAGGGCACATTGGGCTGGTCCGTGTGAAGAGGGAGGGTTAAGGGGAGCTGTGCCCAACTCTCTTGACAAACATCTTAGTCAATTGACTGGCCAGAAGGGTGGAGCTCTCCTGCTGTCTCTTCCAACCATGATTTAAACACGGCCAGTTAAGCGCAGAAAAGGAGTCTGCACTCCAGCTCTCCAGTGTTCACGTGAGGTGATTCATGAAGGGTCTTCAGGAAAGAGGCCATGTGTGGGTACACCTTTCTGTGTGCTGCCAGGGTATGCTGCATGGTGGGATGTTGGTTGCTTTCTGGGGTACTTCCCTGTTGACGTGGGAGCTGTATACCTAGTTTGATCAGTTCAAATCACACTACTTACATCACCTGCTTTACTTTTACATTATGTACATCTCAATTTGAAGGTATCAAAGTAAATACTTTGTATCTCACTGTAGCTTTTTAAGCTCTCTTGAGGGACTGTCTTTAGAGTTAGCTCTTTATTGTGTGTGAGACTGGAATTCAAAGGATACAGTGTGTTTTATGACACAGACCCATCTATTAACCTAGTAATAATATTATTTTAAAAGTCATTGCTTTCTTGTAAAATGTGTAAATCATAACTACTGGAAATGAAGGAGAAGAAAATTACAAAAGTAATATGGAAGTTCAGCTAATACTTCAGTTTTAAGCTTTTAAGTATTTGTTGTTTGAGGTATTTTTCAAAAGCATGAGGTTGATACTTTTTTTTTTTAAAGAAAAAGATAAAAGACTAATTTGTGAGTTACTGAAGTTAAAAGTAATTTAAATACAAATTTGGTGAACCCCTCTCTGGCTTACTAAATTAAGTAGTCTGGTGGATCTTGTAAATCAGTTTCTGCATTGTGTTTATTTGCAAACTCGTTTTGCAAGGCACCCTCCTGTTGGAGCATGAGTTCAGTTAAAAAGAGATGTTTGGGCTTCTTGAGGTCTTTAAAGATATATTTAGGTATTTGTAGGAAATCGTGCATTTAAAGAGGAGATGATACAGACAAAGAAAAACAACTTCAGAGCTTCACAGTACTTAAGAATTCATGCTGTGATTATAACAGTATTGTCAGTTATTTGGTGCTGCTTTTTTTTCTGACATCTTGCTTCTGATCTTTAAATGCAGTAGTTGTATACATAGCCCTAAATTATTTAAATTATTTTACTATTGTGACTGATTTTTTGCAGCAAGTCTTTACTTTTCATGATACCAGTGGAAGTACTCAGTGTATTCTAAGCAGCTTATTTTTTATTGTCAATTGATCAAGAAAGTTTATTTTCCCTTCATAACTTTGTAACCGAGATCTTGCCTATACCAGCAACAGCGTTATGTTTTGGCTCAAACACATAACACACTTTTTTTTCATTAATATGGATTACACAAATAAGGATTTATCCCTGATGATTGTTTGTTTGGGGTTTTTTAAGTTTAAAAAATGTTAACCTGTTTACATATTTTCCCACAGTATTAAGTATAAATATTGACATCTTCTCTGTAGAGGTACTTTGCAAGCATTCAAGCTTGTCTGCTTTGCGATGTCTGTTGTGTGCTTACTGGATTGTAAACAGTTCCTGTATATACCAAGTGTTTGTAGGTCACTTGACAATTATTTTTAAATATTCAGAAACTAAATACTTTTTTTTTCTGCTCTGCAGTATTTTATAATCTAAATATTAGAAAAGATTTTAACCTTTCCTCTTAATCAGTTTTGTTGTGCATACAGGCAGATGTACCTATCTCTTCAAATAAACTTAAAAGAGCGAGAGAAACCTGGCAAAATCTTCAAAGTAACTGTTTGAGACCTGTCTGAACACACACTTTCAGACCTGAAGTGCAGTTTAAATCTTCTCAGGCAAAGCATATAGTGGGTGTTTTAATTCAAATTCCACCTGCTGGCGTTACGTATAGGTAAATAAATCATGCCACTCCCCTGAACTCTGCTGGCTGGTAGATACCTACGGGAAGCCTTTAAAATAGCAGAGTTTGAGAAAGTTCTTCCTGTTGAATTAACTCCAAGAACAAGAATGAGGGCATATACTCTTTCATTTGCCATAATGGAGAGGGAAGATAATTTTTAGTTTCTGTTCTGCTAGTTTGCTTGTCTGCTGCAGCGTACCTGTGCAGCTTGAAAATTAGGCTTCCTTGCCTTGGAACTTACCTGCCAACTCCGTTTGGAAGATTTCTGTTGCTTTTTCATGTGAAACTTCTCTGAGAACAAATTTTAGGAGTGATCGTATGAAGTTTTCTTGCACCTCTCTCTATTTTGGATTAATCCAGTCTGAATTACTCTGCTTGAGACTGTGATCTGAGGCTTCCTGCTGATTCTGAGTACCTTTGTGACCAACAGTGCTGATACGTGTCTTCAGATTGTTAAATGTACATGTTCTGTTACAAATTCCTGTTAGAAATTTCTAAAACCAGCCCGGCTAGTGCAGAATACCTATGTGATAGTGGAGAAGACAGAAGCAGTGATAATTTTTTGGAATGGATTCTTACCGTGCTTACTGGGCATCTAATCTGTTCAGTAGTTTGTGGACTGAAGGCCAAGAAGAAGATACATACGAGGTTGAATCTCGTGTGCCTTTACCATATCCTTTTCCTTTCACTGAACATTTAGATGAGAATAATTCTGTAGTTGTAAATACTTCAATTTTTCACTTCAGCCACAAAAAAAATGGGCACGTTTTAAAAGTTGTCTCTAAAATCTCCTTGCCTACACCTCCCTATTCAGTAAGTATAAAAGTTTTTAAAAGAAATTGTTTTTAAACCAGCTTAAATAGAAGAGAATGCAATGAAAAATCATATAAACTTGTCTCTGTTGTTAAAGCTGTTATGTACTGCTGGCGGGCTTTTTTCCTAGACAGTTTTTAATGGGCACTGAAAAAGCTTTAATTATACAATTTTATCTGTTCATTTCTAACAAAAGATATTTACCAGAGACAGAAATAAATTGAATTAAAGAGATCTGAGATCTCTTTAAAGCACTTCAATGTTACTTACTACATTTTTCTCACTGTGAATAACTTGGAGGAGTGGGAGGGCAGGGCAGTAGTCAGTTTAAATTGTTCCTTTATAGCCTTCATGCACTGACTAGTAACATTAACTAGCAGAAGCTTGTTAATGGCTTCCAGTGATCCCATGAAGAAATTTTTATTCTTGACAAATCACGTTCATGTTTGTGCTTCTCTTTGGTTTTACCCTGTGATATTTTTTAATAATACCATGAGCTGTTACTACTGAAAAAAGCTGGAGAAAATTTTTTTTCAGAGTTTTAGTTAGAGTATTTGATGCATTTGAGTAAGCCATTTTTTATGGTAGTCCATGTACAGTAAACCTATCACGTTTCCCTTTTATCTGAGATGGGTCTTTCATGAAGCACTTCAAAATGTAAGAATAAAGTAAAAATAAAAAATTTTTAAAATGTCTCAAACCAGTGCCAATACTCAGCTGCAGTATTTACAACTTACTTTAACTCCTGTCAGAATACATAGTTCATGTTAATAATGTCCCTCTAAAAAGGAATGCTCTAGAAAAGAAAGTATTTAAATTCAGTGCGTTATAAAGGAGAATGTATTGATTATTCAGACATTCTTTTCATAAGTGGGTAATTTTGTGTGCAGTGTTCTATGACATGCTCCTAAGCCATTTTTTCTGAGATTTTAAAGCAAGCTAATCATATTCATGAACTTAGCTGGAGATGGTGAGAAAGCTTTTATTTTTTAAGAAATTGAGAGCAATAATTTGTTTATAGAAACTGTAGCAAAGCCACAATGTTACTGTCTTACAAATACCTGCCAATATCCACAATATTAAAAAGAAAAAAAAAAAAAAAGAGAAGAGGGAGAGGAGCAGGAAATATGTATTTGTGTTATTTCATTTTCTGAACACTGTTCTTATTCAAAACAAATTGTTTTACTTTGAATAGAAGCCACACAAAGAACTTGTGCCTGGTTCAGCTCTGACAGTTCGTATTTTTGTCCCTCAAAGAGCTAGGTGTGGGCTGTAAGTGTTAACAGTTGAGAAGTAGAGATCATCTTGGTATTTGACTCCAGTTTGCTGTTATCTTAGATCAACATATTGTGTAATCAAAACTTCCAACATTAATGTTTCTTCTTTACTATTTTGCTTTTGTAATTATAATTTGAATTCTTTTTGAGATTATTGCTTTGGGTACTCTAAACTGGGCAGCAACTATACAATTTTATGCATTTTAGTCCTGATTTTCCAGCAGTGCAGGACAGTGACATAGTGATATTGTGCTAAACCTGTGGTAGTACACATTAAATATTAACCCATCAGATAAGCAAAGAAGAATAAAAAATCCTTAATAATTTTATTAGGTGGACATAGTTGGAAGAAGCAGTGCTTTGTTGAAAAGTGCAGTGTATTCAAAGTTCATGTTTTCCTAAGGTTCTGATTTATCTTCATCTTAAGGAGAAAAAGAGATGAAGCACCACTTGTTTCAGTTTATATTAAAACTTCTGCCAGTTTTATGCAATGTTTTTTAGCCAGTCTAAGTATATGGTGTGTGATAGCTTACTTGTATTTAGGGTAATACTCATATGTTAAATAAAGGTGAATCTAGTATAAACTCATAAACCAGGAATTACTGGAACAAAGACATGGGTTTAGCCAGGTGGCTCATTGAGTGCACTGTACTGACAAAGCCTATTTGCTTAAACTTTCATACCGAGTCAATCTTCCTATTGTAGTCTGTGAATGTGTGTTCAGCAAAGGTCTTATTGAATTAGTGAAGTTATGTGAGAGTTCTCATCACACTGTAAATCAGCTTAATTAAAGGGGAAAGATAGAATAGTTATTAACCAGAAAATCTTTGGTTTGTTTAATTTCTTTACTTTTTTTTCCTGTGGTAGCTTGAACATGCTAAAATTGCTCAGACAGAACTTATGCGAGAGTCCTTCAAAAAGCAACAAGAAGCCACAGAATTTATCAAGTATCAGGAAGAACTACAAGAACGTCTTAATGAAGAAAGCAAAGCCAGAGAGCAGTTGGCTTTGGAGCTTAGCAAAGCTGAAGGTGAGTAGCTTTTTTGATGAATCATTGAACTTTGCACTCACTTACCTATTCATGGGTAAAGAAACTGCAAATTAGATTAATTTCTTTACAAATTTCAGAATGTTACGAGCCTTCTGGATAGTTATGGATCCTTACCAACAGCAACCACTGTGTGATTCTGTTTCCCAACTTTGCCTGACTTATTATTGTCTAACTTAATAAAAATAATAGGTAGAATATGTGTTGTTAGGCTCAAAATTAATTTATTTCATCATAACATGTCTGTTTGTGCAGACAAGCATTATATTAACAACTTAGAATCACGAGGCTGGAAGGCACCTCTAGAGATCATCTATTTTAACCCTGTGCTCAAAGCAGGGTCAGGTAGAGCTGGTTGCCCAGGACTGTGTCTAGTCAAGTTTTGAATGTCCACAACCTCTCTGGGTAGCCCATTCCAGTGTTCAGCTGCTGTCAAAGAGCAGGAAGGGATTTTTTTTTTTGTGTGTGTGTGTATTGAAATGCAGTTTCTCATGTTTCAGTTTGTGTGTGCTGCCTCTTGACCTTGGCCTGGTTCCACAAAACATGGATAAAAACATAGAACCTTCACTTAGAATTTGATGATATGGTAATGATACGTTTCAATCTGTTTGTAATTAGCATCTGGAAAAGATGCTAAGAACACCTACCCTATAGGTAGGATCTCTGTAGTAGTAAGCAGAAAGATATTTCAGTTGGTTTTGAAGCTCAGCAGACTTCTCTGTTTCAAAGTGGGAGCATAGCGTAAAGTTTCATAGCAAAATGTTTTTCCTGGAGAATGCTATCCTGCCAGCCTTCCTCCTCTTTTTACATAGACAGATAATCTGACATGAGTTCTATTCACACACTATTAACAGCTGGAACGCACATAACTTACACTTTTCAGGTTTCTAAGCCACGTGTCTAAAACAGGGTGCAAGGGACAGTTGGTAGTCTGTCAGTCCACAGAGGATAAACGTTGTGTGTCATCAGCACCAGTACTGACTGCAGCATTTCAATAGCTTTAGCAAAACTAGAAAGGAGGAAAATTAATTTCAGATGGAATAGATGTAAATATGAAAGAGGCGTTGTTAATTTTTTTCTAAATATTAAATTGTGTGAAAAAAATCTTATAACACATCTTAACATGCAAAATAGATGAAGTCTTCCACCAAAATATAGATGACCTAAGAATTTATATTCTTGTACATGTGGAGTTACAAAATGTTTAGTATTGACGAATTTCAGAACACAGGCAGCTTATAAGTCTGTTGTTGCTCTCCTTGGAGGATAATATTTTTCTCATGATAGTCTTTATTCACAAATCTTCAATAATTAAGGAGAACAGAATAATACATTAGGACAAAGCAGAGAGGTTAGTGTTAAGTTCTCTTTAAAGGCTGGAGTCTGTCAATGTCAGAACTGTCTGCGTATGTTTAATCCTACAAGTAGCATTTAAAAAATAATACTAGAGACTAATTTTATTTATTAAAAAAAAAGTTTTATTATGAACTTATCTCTGTTGCTTTGCCTTCTGGGTTTGTATTTTGGGGCTTAGTCAGGCTTCCCGCTAAGAACTACAAGCTTGCCTCTTCATTTACAATAAATAAATTTCCACTTATGCAGGAGTCTATTGCAAAGAGTACATGCATAATTGTATTTGAAGATGCCATCGCCCAGTATGAGACCTGTTTATTATCCATGTTTTATTTTCTTTTTTAAGTATTATTTTTATCGTATTACCACCAGACAAGAAAAAAATCTAAAATTAACTAGGTTCTTGAGCAATACACTTCTGTTATAAAGTTTCCTTATACAAACAAACTAATAGGAGCAAAGAAACTGCAAACTCTTACTCACTGGCAGTTTGTAGATAATGGGATTGCCCATATGTAAATGAAGGCAAAATTTACCTGTAAAATTTTTTTAAATACTTGAAATTTTCCATCAGAACCTGGTTTGGGGATCTAACGGATGAGACAAATACGTATTTTTTGCTAGAAAAGAAAGTATATTAAGCACAAAAATTTAGTGAGAGCTATGAAGCTATGTTTTGCACTCTCCAGATTTTGTCTGATCACATTTTATTTGGAGAAAAAAAACAACTTGGAAGCATATAAAGTGGAAACATCTTCAAAAATTTTTAACTGGAATTTAATTTTAATCAAAACAGTAGCACTGTTAGTTTATAAGACATGACAGACAGGCTGTATTGATTTGGTTCGTGAAAAGTTCTGGAGTATGACACAGAATTTGATGTTAGCTTTAGCCCTTGACAGATATATTGCACAGTTGAGCTTTTAAAGTTAGGTGCAGGTTTATGTCACATGTAGGTATTTAATTCAGTTCAGTCTTTTGCAGGAATTCAGCTCATTTTTCCCTTTTAATTGCTTTAATGCTTTTTTAACTCCTGAATTAATTAAATCTTTGTTCATCCTTTTTTTCTGTGAACTTCCGAAATTAATGCATTTCTAAATGACAGGCACCTTTTATTTTGGTGTTGATGTGACAAAACAAAAATGCCATAGAACTCTTTTTATTTAATTTCTTCTGCTTATTGAACTGAGTTGTGAGCATTCTCTGACAAAGCCAAACTACATTCTCTTATCAAATTCCTTAGATAGGTATGCAGAACAATGTCTCAGTTCATTATACGTCTGATGGTACTCTGTCTTCTCTCGAGATAAAATGTGTCATTTTTGATCATTTTTTTCTTACCGCAAAAACTACTGCAGCTGAGACATTTTTCAAACCTCTAGTGTTTTAGTCATGTCAGATATCACTTACCTAATGTGATAGAAAAGCTAATGCCAATGTGTTCACTGAACTCTGACAACTTTCATTACATCTCCTAAAAAAAAAAAAAAAAAGGCAGGAGTAAATACCACAACATGTGATCGTAGTAGACTTCATGGTTCATACCTTTTTGGTGAGGGTGCATGCTCCATTTAACCTGGGAATGCCCTCTCAACTTCCGATCTGTTAAGTACTCATTGTGAACAACATTTGGTATGGTGGAAGTAACTACTAGAATTCATATTGTCTCAATTTTTTGAAATGCTGTTAATGATGGTTTTAGTTTAGTTTTTTGGGTTTGAGGGTTTTTTTCAACAGCCAGTCCCTCTATGTGGCTGTATTCTCTGTGAATCTAAGTCTGTAAAAAAAAAGACTGGTCAGGTGTGCATGACTGATACACAGCAGGACCTGACCTGTGTTTCTCAGACTGTATATACGAGGACCACTGTTACTTAATCTCCTCTCATACAAAACTAGATGCTCACAGAGGTTTTACTTTGCCTACTTTGATAATGAATGGAAGCATCTTTAGTTCTCCTACATTGTCAAGCCAGGGTAAAATCCATTTTGATGCTGACACAAGACTATAGATTTGTACTGATAAAGTACTTTCATATTGAAAATAGTTTGATACTGAAAAAATGCTGCTCTAGATTCTGTGGGTTTAGTAAGAAGCCTGTGAGATAGGTGTCTGTGTCCAGCTGAGGAAGTTTGGACATCATATGACTGATTTCTGTCTACCTTTTGGAACCATGGGTATCCAACATGATGGAACACACCTTATCATGGAAATCTGGGATACCTATTTAGTACCTTCTGTCACTCAGTAAATGTCTTTTGTGTTCTGTGGTCAGATGTTTGTAAAAGGACTGATGTGAATCTTCCGAAGCAGATACCCTTGCAGGATCTCAGTTCAGTTTGTACAGCCCTCAAGGAAATCCACTGTTTTTTTCCTAAGTCTTTAGCTTTGTGCTCACTTCCACATTATTCCAAGATGGTGCCATTTCTTACAGCCATGATGTCATTCATAAGGCTAAAATAGTTTCCCCTCAGAATCCTAGATAAACTACTTGACTGTGAACAAGTTTTCAAAAGCATACATCAAGGTGGCGTCCAGAATTCTGTTAACAAGATCATTAATAGTTAGTTCTGTGCTACTTTAAAAATTGTGCATTAATAGTAAAGAAATTAAATTGTTTCTTAAATGTCAACTGCTACAGGGCTTTTGGGAGCAATTCAGGTGCTAAGCATGGACACCTACAGCTAGATTTGGTGCCTTATGATGTAGGAGGTATCTATATTATACCTGACCTACAGGAGACCCATGATCTTACGGAAACTGTGGTTTGAGGTCAGGCAAATTTCTTGAGGCATCTAAAATTGCACCTAGTACCTGAATTTATTTGAAATTTCTTACTTCTCCTGTGTTTATTACACACTTATTTTTCCTTGGTTTTGGAGTTCCTGTTTGCTCCAGAGATCTTGTGCCAAGAAAAAAAATAAAAGCTATGTTTGGTCTTGTGCTATCCTTCCTGTCATTTGTTGATCATGGAAGAATAGCAAGGACAGGAGTAGAAGCTGTCAGGTGCTATCTAACGTGTGTGACTTCATCATGGAAAAAAAACCAAATTGTTCTTTATTGTCTATTAAATCTGCCCCAACATTGATGTTCTACAGGTCTCATTGATGGTTATGCAGATGAAAAAGCATTTCTGGAAAAAAAACTCCAGGAAAAAATAGATGTAATTGACCATCTTGAGCAAGAGCTACTGTGTACAGGTAACAAATTGCAGGAGTTAGAGGCTGAACAGCAGCAGATCCAGGAAGAAAAAGAGTTACTCTCCAGACAGAAGGATGCCATGAGAGCAGATGCGGGGCCAGTAGAGCAGCGTACGTATTCCTCACAATCTTTCTATGAGATTTTCTTACACTTTCAAATAAATTACTAAGTAATCTTGGCAAAGGTTTTTCCCCCACTTCTTTGTAATCAATAAAAATCTAATAGGGTAAAATGTGGTATTTTCATAACAGATGCCTAATGTTAGCATGATAACTTTTATTGATATTTAAACAAAAAATGACTGAATTTTCAGCAGTATCAAGCAATCACAATCGTTTTTTTAAGCCAGCAAAAGCTTGATACCTCTGAAAATCTGCTTTTATCTATATTATCACTGGAGATGAAAGTTAGCACCTATGGATAAAAGTACTGGTCTAAATACTTCTCAAACAGAGTTTTAGAGCAACTAGCAAGCATACCTACCAGAACATGATCGAACTACACAATGGCTATACTTATTTTAGACACAGAAGATACATTTTTCTAACAAATTCCTCTTTTGGGGAAGAATGGCAGAAAAGTTGCATGATAAAGAAAGCCTGTTATCTTCCAGTAATGAAAACTTTCGGCACTGATGGTGATAATTTCAGATAAATACTATGTCAATGTAATCTAACTAACTACTTACTCAGAAGAGCATTTACCTTCATGAAGGTAACGTCTTTTAATTCTTCCTTAATCTAATAACTTAAATTAATATTTTATGTTTGAGAGGGGAAGAAAGTTAGAATAGTGGTGTTTTAAGAAGTACTGATCTTTCAAGGATTGCAGAACTTACATTGTGAATAGCAGGATGAAATTACTATTTTATTTAACGTCTAAAAGTTTATGGCAATTTATAATGTTGCTGTTTTTATAAATTACACATCTTGGTGTATATTTGCAATTTCCTGCATCTACTTTGTGTAACAATGAAATGTTAAAAACAACCTGTCGCTTCCTGCTTTATAGTAAAGAAGTTACTTAACTATGACTCCAGTTTAGTTACTTGTTTTATGTATAACAACTGTAAGGATAAACATTTCTATAAATACATGTAGGTACTTATGTCATGCATACCAGAATAACTTACCACATTCCCTAAGTTACCTCAATAACTTTGTCATTAAATGCCATATCTATCTTTGGCTTCATTTTCTCTTACATTGTTGCACCACAAGAAAACTGTAGCTGGCATGTGAATTACTTTGCTTCTTTTTTTTGTTTTCTCTCTCTCTCTATTCTCCTAGGCCTAGTAGATGCTGCAGTCGATGCAGCTTCCCAAGCAGGTGTGTTTGTATGTTGCATGGCCAATATGTAATTGGGTGGAAGACTTACACATACTGACATTGTTAATCAGGATTATTGGGCTTTTGGTTTACTGACATTACTTGTAGTTCTTACTGGCCTGCAGCTTTGATGTTGTATTTCATACTCAGTTTTACATTTTGCTAACAACATTTCTTAAACTTTCTAAACATAATAAGCAAATTCATTAATAACCATCATCTTATTCACCTACGAATTACAGATACTTAGGTGGTATTGGAGGGATATTTTTGTAACCTTTTTTTTCTTTTTATTTCCAAATACAGTTGATTAATTCATTATGATAACTAAACACTTGTATTATATTGATATATAATGGTTACCTAGAAATGAGAATTGGTTAAATACGATGTAAGATGATGGTGCCTAAAGGATCTTTCTTCTATAGTGAAATTGTATTGTTTCTGTCTAAATATCAATCATGTTTTAAAGATTCTTCAAATGAAATTGCACTTTACAGTTTGGATTTTACCTCAAGGGATTCATACAGTTAGTTAATATGTACTTCAATGGGCTGTGGCTTAAGAGTCTCAGTAGAGTGGTTTGGGGCTTTACTATATATGCTTGCCAGCCTTTTCATGAGGACTCAAAATTGGGCGTCCGTGCAGTCAATGATTATGCAAAGCTCCATTACAGGTCAGTAATTTCCCCCTCTGCCTGCCCAGCAACCTCACTAAGTCTTTAAATATTTCCTTCAAATTATTTATATGTATCACAGTAAATGATGAGACTGGGAGTGGATTGATTTTACTGATGCTGGGAATGAGAAGAGGGTTGGGTTTTCTGTTCTTCATTGTTAACCCCTGTGCTGACTATCTGTAGTTTGAACCCATGCATTTTCTTTCCAACTGTACAAAGACTTTTTAATTTATATGAAACTTAAACAGGAAAGTGATCTGATACAACTTAACAGTCCTCTGAAGACTAACTAAAGGATAGTAATTTTAATATGAATTTGGTTGAGTAGTGATCTGGATTATTTCTCAGAAGAAAATATATTTTCTAAAAAAAGAAAAATAGCGAAAACCCAAACCACTTCACATCCTTCTGCAGAGTACAGCATGGATACCTTGGGGAGTGGTTTTACTTCATAACATTACTGACTATCTAAAAGTAGTGTGTTATGCTTTTATTACAACCAGAATTGCTGGAGGAAACAGAGAAGCTAATGAAAGAAAAAATTGAAGTACAACGTCAAGCTGAAAAAGAGTATGATGACCTTCAGAAGCAAGTGAAAGTCTTGGAAATCGACTTGGAAGAACAGGTCAATCGTTTCATAGAGCTAGAGCAAGAAAAAAATGCAGAACTAATGGACTTAAGGCAGCAAAACCAGGCTTTGGAGAAGCAACTAGAGAAAACAAGAAAATTTCTAGATGTAAGTATGATAAAAGGCTAGTTTCATGAAGGTGGGTGGGCACCTGTACTAGGGATTGGTTCAGTGGGAAATGCTAATTTTTTCACCTTCTGTGCAAACATAAAGAAGCACACAATAGTAACAGTGTTAGAGGTTCCAGCCCAAGAATTTAATTAGTTTTAGAAGTTGAAAATTCATTTGAGATGCTTGCTTAGGACTTCTCTGTGTTTCTAAGTATAACTTAGTAGGCTTCTTAAATGTTTAAAATAATGGGAAACTTCTAAAATTAATGAGGAAACAAATTTTTGTGACCTTCATTTTTAACAGTTTGTGGAATTTCCATGTTTTCCAATAAAGTCTGTTAGAATTAGTCTGTCTGTGCAAGGTCCTGCACCTAGGTCAGGGTGACTACCAGTATTAATATAGGCTGGAGAGTGAAGGGATTGAGAGCAGCCTGAGGAGAAGGACTTGGGGGGTACTGGTGCATGACAAGCTGGACACGAGCCAGCAATGTGCACTCACAGCCCAGAAAGCCAACTGTATCCTGGGCTGCCTCAAAAAAAGCGTGGCCAGCAGGCTGAGGGAGGGTGTTCTACCCCTCTACTCCACTGTCGTGAGACTCCACTTGGAGTACTGCGCTCAGCTCTGGGGCCTCCAACATAAGAAAGACATGGCCCTGTTGGAGCGGGTCCAGAGGAGGGCCACAAAAATTATCAGAGGGCTGGAATATCTCTGCTATGAAGACAGGCCAAGAGACTTGGAGTTGTTCAGCCTGGAGAAGAGAAGGCTCCAGGGACACCTTATTGCAGCCTGTCAGTACTTGAAGGGGGCTTGTAAGAAAGATGGGGACACACTTTTTAGCAGGGCCTGTTGTAGTAGGACAAGGGGTAATGGTTTTAAAGTAAAAGAGGGTAGATTTAGACTAGATATAAGGAAGACACTTTTTATGATGAGGGTGGTGAAACACTGGCACAGGTTGCCCAGAGAGGTGCTGGTTGCCTCATCCCTGGAAATATTCAAGGTCAGGTTGGACGGGGCTCTGAGCAGCCTGATCTAGTTGAAGATGTCCCTGCTCATTGCAGGGGGCTTGGACTAGATGACTTTAAAGGTCCCTTCCAACCCAAACTATTCTATGATTCTCTGAATTGTCAGCTTTATTTGTATTTAGAAATTGAAAGCAGAATTTCTCTTAAGTTTCTTTTATAGTCTTCCTTCATAGTATCCAAGAATGTACCTCCAGATATAAAGCTATACCTTCCAGACAGTTACACTATATGTGTATTTGTCCCCATTCACAGGAGCAGCTGTCTCTATTGTACACAACTTCTTTCCTGCCTTAGGCACTCTCTGCGATTTTGTTTTAGACTCTACCCTATTTTCAGCAAACACTATCTTCCCTGCTTCCTCCTTTTCCCATTTTAAATGTCCTATGGTGCTGTTGGGAGAAAACTTATTTCTGTGCCTTCTCAATTAACTCTCTAGCTGACAGCAGTATGATGGAATAATTCTTTACTTAATAAATACAACACTCTGTGGCACATTCTCTGTGTAATCTATGACTAAGCACTATTAAAGGAGAGATATTTCCAGATACTTCTTGGCACAAATGGATTTGCTTTATTTCATTTTCTGCAGTTATAAGATTATTCTTCTGACTAAAACTAGTGTGTCATAATAGGACAAGGTTCAGAAGTAAAAATTCCTGTTACAAGTCCTATAGTCAAAAATGCATTGTGGTTTGGGATTATCAATAGCATGAACTGCAGAATTATGGAATACTGAGATGGGCAGCTGTTTGTGCTAGCAGCATTAGTACTCTACTGTTTCCATGAAACAGCAGGTGAGTTTTTAAAATCTGCAACTTGTAACGGTTGAGGATTTATTCTGGTTTCCTGATTTTTTGCAAAATATTTTGTTGCTAGATGGAAGCATTCCTCTGTGTATCAGATACTTCAGCTAGTTTATTTTAATGCATCTGATAAGGTTTGTCTGTTTTATGAAGTGTCATTTGAAGGTGATGCTTCACTGGATGCTACCAGTTGTGCATTATTTCCGATATAAAGATGTATTTCCCAAATGTCAGACTGGGATATATAACAGCTGAAACCGGTTGAAAGTAAAGTGAAATGTAAAATTCAAATATTTTTTTTTCTGTCAGCTCCTCATTGATATTAACACAGAGTTCATTTCTATTCTTAATTTCTGTTTATCTTACGTATATCGGAGATAAACATTAGGAAAGAAAAATATTGGGTTATTACCATTTCTGTGGTGTACCCAGAAGAGAAGAAACACAGCTGTCATTTTTGTGAAATAATGCATCTATCCTGTCCTAAATTTTTAGTTTAAAAAATAAATAAATAAATATATTTGCCCCAAATGATGAAACTTCTGTTGAATGTAGTTGCAAAAGGTTCTGCTACCTTAAAGATACCGACATAATGTTACCAGCCTCACATTAACAGAAATAAGAAGTAGTAATATACTTAATTTAGGTAGTTTTTAAATCAAATGGTGTATCCACATGATTTCTTAACTTTCAGGAGCAAGCAATCGACCGAGAACATGAGAGAGATGTATTCCAGCAAGAGATACAGAAGCTGGAACAACAGCTTAAGATTCCACAAAGGAGTCAGCCTGTCAATGAACATCAAACCAGAGAGGTAACACATTTTTTTTTCTTTTATGCAATGAGTATAAATGACAAGTTGACAGCTGTTAAGATAATGTAATGAAACTATATTATGATGTACCTAACCTGCATTAATTTACAAGCCAGGAAAGCAATTCCCCTTAGGTGAGGGGTAAGGTGAGAGTGGTGTAACTGTGTTTTGAGGTTTTTTTAGGCAGGTTGTTTGGTTTTAATAGTAGGCATTTGTAACTCAAAAAGGTTCTTTCACGTAACAATTTAGAAAATCCACTGTTTTCAAAAGCCTGTGGAAACATTTAGAACTTCTTTAGCAATTTCACATGGATTTATGTTGTTTTTTGACATCCCATTTGTAGCACAGGTACACGACTGGAGAAACTGAGTCACCAAGGTTTAGCACCTGAGATGTAGCAGTGCGCTCTGTGTACACTGGAACCTCCCCAGTGAAAGTCTGTCTCCACTGAAACAAATGTATTGACTGTAGGACAGCAGCTCAGTGGAGTCACAGAAAATGCTTAGACGCAACAAAATCAAGAAAAGTGGCAGCAGTGCAAATGCTAGATATTATGAAGCTTTTGCATGTTTTGTTTAATGACCTGTTAGTCAATTAAAGTGCATTTCATTTTTTGTGCATTTTCTTGTGTCCTGCTTTTTCAGCAAGGCTGATATTTTTGCATGATTTTCTTGCCTGATTTTCAGTATTAAAATGCCTTTTATTAGGTTGCACTATGATTTTCAAATTGAAGCTCTTACTGAGGTAGTTCAGTTGCTGTAATTGAATTCTTAAATATTAGCAATATTTAGTATACTGTATTATATACTTTAGTCCTAAACTTATGGTCCTGAACTATAGACATTAATAGGACATAAACTGATATATGTGAGATACAAGTTGTCAAAATATTTATTTACTTATTCTCAGATTTAGAGGTGTATTTAATGGATTTTTTAATAAAATTTAATACAAAGGTTTGTAAGAAATCTTACAAAGTATTCAGTCAGTAGTATGTGATACGGCTGTCATCAGCCTCTGCACAATGAATCTTCTGGGATTAGCTGGGGGTGTATTAACCAACACATACAGAGCAATTCCGCATCTGTTTCCTTCTATTGCAAAGTGTGTGCACGCTCCTCTTCTGTTGGCACATTCCACAAATGGAGGAGAGTTTTTAGCATGATTAGTTTTCCTGAATCCGGAATATTCATTCTGAATTCATTTCATTCTGTGTATGTGTATAATTTATGGCATGGCTAGCATGTGAATTCCTGGTTAAAATTATCACATGTTAAAATAAAAATTCTCCCAAGAAAAAAATTCAAATTTGATACCATAATAAAAATTGCCCTATTTTTCTGTACAGAATCTATGGTAAAAATAATTTTGTTTTATATGCATATATAAGCATATGTATATACTCTTTTAAGTTGGCAGGTATGCTACAATAGAAATTTAAAGCATACTTTAAAATGAAAGACAGATGTAACTGTGATTAAATTTTTCAGATTTGTATCGGATGCTTTTAAATTAGAGGTTTCTAGTAGGTAGAAAAACAGACAATAAGATAATGTCTGCAAGCACCACAGGAGTGACAGCTGTTTTAGAGCTGGGTGATGTTGAATGTGATATATTATAAATTATAGACAGAATGTTCAACAGTGTATTAGATTTACATTTAATTTTTATCAGGTGAGGCACATGTCTTACTAAATAGTATCTTTAGATGTCACTTGGAATATTTTGTAAGTATACCTTTTCTCATTCTTTCTCATGCTTTTCTGAGATAGTGGCTTTATTTTTTTCATAGTTGCACAGTTTTTTAAATGCTCTTCTGCTTTGCGTGAATGCTGTGAGCAGTCTGTTGATAACTTCATTTCTTTTTTAATGTTGTTTCAGCTTACTCTGTCAACTTATTCCAGGGAAGTTTGTCATGAAGAGTCTGCTCTAGACTTGATTTTTCTTTTTCCATTTCTCTCTCAGGACTTTTCTGTGGTCACTTCAGACTTTGATGTTACTCATGGATGGATAACGTCAATAATACCATCCTGTCAGCTTTATGTTCTGGTCCTCTTCTATCTATTGAAATGCTTTGAGTCTTCTACCTTTTGGCTACATCGTAACTTCCTAATTGTAAATACTGAAATCAGTTTCTTGAGTGGGACGAACATTACTTTCCATGCCTCTTGCTCGATTGCTTAGTTCAACTCAGGTCTTAACTGTGCATCAGGCCTAATACCATGGATTTGTCACACATCTTTCTTATCTGTAATTTTGATTAATCATTACTGAAATACTGCTAGAACTGGGATCATTTCTATCTCTACTGCTTCAGTTACTCTTCTAATATGTTGTTTCTAAGCTGCAAACATCTGACCTACTGAGATTTAGAATGCTTTATTTGGGTGCTTTGTCCCCTGTAGAAAGTGAAATTGTATCATCAATCATATCTATTTGGTCCCATTTAACAAACCCAGCAAGAAAACAAAACTTTGTTTCTCAAGGTTGAAGTATAGCAATTCTTGTCAATGTTAAAGACCCAGTGAGTTTAGGATATGTCTGTATATCACTAATCAACTCCTTATTTTGAATAATTTTGACGCAGATTCTTACAATTATGACACTCCTTAAAGATGCAAATAGCATCTTGACCCTACAGTCAAGACATTCCATCTGTAGATGCTAAAGGTATCTTTTTAGTGGGCTACATAGGGATGCCATGCTACTTGCTTTTAACTGACTACAGAGTCTGAAAATTTCAGAAGGACAAGGTCAGTTCTAGAGAGTAGGTGATAGAGCATAGAACATGAAATTTGTTTAAAAAATGCTGTTTATATTTGTTGGATGTAGCACTACAGTATCCTAACTTTATATTGTTTCACCTATAGAGTAGGAGTTTTCTTATGAGAAAAAAGAGGGATATTTTCTCTCTGTCAAAAACTACTGCTGTTGCTATTGCTAGCAAACCCTTCCAGTCTAGTACAACATATTCATCATCTTGCCATGTTATCACCAGGTTGAACAGTTAACAAATCATCTAAAAGAAAAAACAGACAAATGCAGTGAGCTTTTGCTCTCTAAGGAACAACTTCAGAGAGATATACAAGAACGAAATGAAGAAATTGAGAAACTAGAATGCAGGATAAGAGAACTGGAACAGGCCTTAATCATCAGTGCAGACAACCTGCAAAAGGTATTGCTTGATCTAAAATGATCATTTACTACTTTCTTATTTTCTTGAGAACAAAACGGTATATCTTTTTTATTTGTTTATTATTAATACTACTTATATTTAAAGGTGGAGGACAGGAAACAGTTTGGCACCATCGTAGTAAAGGGAGAATTACCTCTTGAAGTACAACTGCAAGCTGAACGAGAAGCTGTGGACAGAAAAGAAAAGGAGGTAAAATACCTGTGAAACATTCTGTGTTTCTGCTGATATTTTGTTTTTGTCAGTTATTGCTTTCTGTTGAGTTTAGTGAACTATACAGATGAAATTTTTTAACAGATCAGAGAGACAGCAGTCCAAATCCCTTTGGAATTCTCTTGTGAGCTATGGTAATTGTTATTGTCTATGTTCATGCTTATCACTTAACAAGTGTGTTTCTGGAATCAAAATTCAGCCCAAGTAAGAAAAACTTCATAGTGATTTCAGCTTGTTTTTACTGGGTTTTAAAATTCCATTCAGTTTAAGGATTCAGAATGTCACTGAGTACCCATTCTTTTGTTTTCGTATATCAAACCAGTTTACTGTAGACAATGCACTTGAAAATCATGACATTCAGTTTTTCATATGGCCGTCTATTCCTTTTCCTCCATTCATTTTGGAAACGTAGGTCACGAACCTTGAGGAACAACTGGAGCAGTTTCGAGAGGAGCTAGAAAATAAAAATGAAGAAGTTCAGCAATTGCACATGCAACTAGAAATTCAGCGAAAGGAGTCTACTACACACTTGCAAGAACTTGAACAAGAGAACAGATTATTTAAGGTAATTGTGTAACAGAAAGCCTAGAGCTTAGTTCTCCCTCCTGCCCAGAAAGAAATTCTTGGAAAAAGCCAAAATGCCAAATTCTTTCTCAAGCATTCCACAGTTCAACTTGCAAAATATTAAAAGAACTCATATAACTACTTCCCATTCCATGCAATTTGTGTATTTTGATTCCTATGCCTTAAATGCTTATACAAGAATATACAGAAAATGTTATGTACAGCTATAACGTGTTTTGTTTGGGGTTTTCTTTGGTAGGATGAAATGGAAATACTGGGACTAGCTATCCAGAAATCTGAAGATGCCACCATAAAGGACCATCATTTAGTGGCTGGGAGGCTCGCTCACGTCATGCAAGAAAAGGAGCAGGAAATAGATCATCTTCATGAACAAATTGCAAAACTGCAGCAGCAACTTGAAGTCACAACTGACAACAAAGTATGCACTTTTGAAATCTTTTTGAGAATCCTACTTTGTGTTGTGAGCTGTTTACAGAATAAAAACCCCTCCATGTCCCCCCCTCCAATTACATTATCTTCTATTGCTGCCTTAATTTAAAAATGCAAATGCTTCAGTTTCAAGCAACACTTTAACCCGAATCTGTTTTTCCTCTTTTGTCTCATTTTTTTTATGAAGGATACTTTTTGCTTCCTTTTCTTTTTATCATTCTGCCTTATTTCTGCTTGAGTTTTTGTCTTCAATTTTGCATTCCTTAATCTAATACTTCCAAGCATTCAATAGTACATAGATGGACTCTCAACATTCATTCTACCATGTTCCCTACAATGACTTACTTTCAGTGTGATGTTTCAGTGACACCTACTGGATTGCGTTGAATTTTGTAGTGAACTTCTGTGCTCCATGAGCTTGTGTAAATAGTTTGCCATCATACTGATGTTGGCAACATCTTTAATGCAGTTTGAAGCATTATGGATGTGCAAACAAAATGCTGTGTTTTATTAGAAATGGAGAGCAAGAAACATTGATTCATCTTTCTTTTATTTACTTAAGAAATAATACTTATTTTGCATTGATGTAAGCGATAGCAGAAACAGGCATTCAGTATCACATATTTTTATAGAAAGAAAATTGGATTTTTTTTCTGACCATTTTAGATGTGAGCATTTATTAGTCGTAAGCTTTAATCCCAAAGCAAATATTATTCAGTAAGGTAAGACCAGGAGTTCTGTTACCCTTCAGTAGATGATTGAACATTTAGGGTAATACTCTACTAGGACATATTGAGACCAGTAAAATAGAGCTCAGACCGAGCTGGATAAATTCACTGTGGGTTTATGTGCAAAATTTAGTTATTATGAACCTCAGTGAATAATGACAAAACTTTGAACTGAATTTAGGCAATTAGACTTAGGAAATTTGATTTAGGAAAGATCATACTTTAGAAATCTGGAATGGTTCTGCTTTATACAATGACCACGGTAATACTGTTACATTTCTTGCCTTGAAAAAAAACAACAAACCCAGGATTCAAGTAGAATTCATTTTAATGATTGGTTCTTCTCCTGTTATATGAAGTTTCATTTTCTTAATTTCATCTGCTTACTCAGTTATATTTTCCAGGCCATTAAATAATTACTCTGCTTGATTATGAGATGGGTATTAAATATCAATAGATATTTAATATCTAGGTCAATTGCTTTCCTAGTCCCTTAGACATATTCATCCCACTACGTGCTTCTTTTAATTGCTGTATTTGCCTTCTGTGGTCCTTTATTCCATTATGTTATTAAGAACAGAAACTGTTATGCTGACTTGATAGCAATCACCAGGATCGCTGTTCTTTTCTTATGAAAACAAATGACTTGTTCACATTTTATTTAGTGTTTTTGAGCTTCCTCTAGTCTGTGGATTTTTAAAAATAAGTTCTTGCTTGGCAAATCAGCTCCTCGAATTTATATGGTCACATTTATCATTTATTTTTCCACATATTAGACTTACTACAAAGTCATCATCTTATTCTATTTAACTAACTAAACATAATGAAGTATTGAAAGATAAAGGAAAAAGCATGGCTATTTTAGTAATTAATTTAGTCATCTATCTTCTCTTCTGCATTTTTTTTCTTCTTCATGTTTCTAAAAGGTCCTTTTAGAGTTCTGACCTATTTTATGTACCATAACTGATTTTATTTTGTACTGTCTCTTTCCAAATATTTTTAACAAATTTCCTTTGAACTTTTTCTTTTCCATTGTAGAAGTACTGTTCATTTCAGATCTCCAGACACTCCTTTAAGAAAATATATCCACTTTGTTTCTTAGATGTTCTATTTAGAATCTGCTGTCTTTTATTTTGACTTTGCAAATGAGAATTTGCTCCCACTGTCATCTAACAAGCAGTTTTTTTAATTAATTTTATAAAACGTATTGGAATCTGATAACTTGTGTTTTTATTCTATTATATTTATTAAACTTAGTGTTTAATAAATTAGTAGATGTACATTAAGAAATTATATTATTTAATATATTACAATTTTATTTATTAAACTTGGTGTTCATCAACACCACTCACTTGATGATTATTTTTTTGTGTGTCTACTCATTTATTTTTTTCTTAGAAGCTGATATAAGATGGCTTCTCTTTTATTCATCATAAAGTCAACACCCTGATATTTGCTAATTTATGTGATTTTATTAATATCTTGGAATTCTGAGCCCCTTACACAGCCTGTAATTTTAAGTGTCTTTAGAAGTAATCTAGGAAGGTATTATTCTCGCTCTCTTCATGTCTTCACCAATCTCTCTTTTTAATTTTGTTTGGATAGTCATATACATTTTAAAATAAATACTTCTGTAATTTTGTCTCTCTTTACTACTGTTTAAACTGTAGCAGAAAGAAGTAACTGTGCTTTGGCTCTGTGGGTACTATTTGCCCTGCATGTTTTTGTGCACATCTGCATACATGTGCACACACATAAGCAAACACATATTTAAGTTTCTAATAGGAAGTTCAGAGACAGCTAATGGGTGTTTTCTGTGGTCTTGAACTAGAAAACATGTTATAATGGTATTTTCAACACAATTAATTAAAGGTCTATTTGTATTTAAAATATATATCCATCTTAACTGTGTCCTATATAAATCTGTTTGACCATATGAATGAGTGGTGCTTTTGCACAAAGAGCACAGTATCTATCTAATCTAACTGAACATAGCTGACCAGTGTATGGTAAACTTGAAGATATTTTTTTTTTTTTTAAGGAAGTTCTTTATGTAATGTAATGCAGGAAAAACAGTGTATTAAAACTTGGTTTCATAAGAAGATTTAGCAGCAAACATGACCACTCCACTTGTTTCCATTCTAATTTTCAATAAAAATAACAAGACAGAGCTTTAGACCAAACTATTGGGGAAAAAAGTATTGTGAACACTTAAACTGCAGTGTTTCATGCCTCTCTGAATATTAGAAGTGCTTTCACTTCATTTGATGCTTTCACACCTATTTTGCAGTTCATTGAGGTCACGGGCTACTTTGTCAGTCATGTAAAGATGTCCTGATTCTCATAAAGCTTTACAAAAGACATCCCAATAAGAAATTCACTAAGGACCTTGTTTTACAAGGTGCTTCAATGTTTAATCAAACTTGCTGTGAAGTCCAGGAAAAAAATAAGGTTTTTAGTTACCCATTATGAAGTTATTTTCTTGTATTTATTGGATTTTTTCAGGTTATTGAAGAGCAAAATGAGCGTATATGGGAGCTTGAAGCCCAGGTAGAATATCTGAAAAGTGATCAAGAACGTCTGAAGAAAAAAAACGATGAAGAAGTAGAGCAGTTGAATGATGTAATTGAAAAGCTTCAGCAGGAACTGTCAAATATTGAACAAAAAGTACCTGCAGACATTGCTGCTTTTCAAGAAGATGCTGACAGTCTGAAACACACACTTGAAACAGTTCTGGCAGAAAAAGAGGCTTTGGAGAACCAAGTAGAAAACATAAATGTAGAGGCATCTCGAACAAAGAGTGAGCTTGAGGAAACTAAGTTAAAAATGAACCAGCTAAAGCAAGAAATAAGTCTGTTAAAAAAAGAGCATGAAAGAATGACAGAGGAATATAAGTGTGCACTGATGAAAGCTGATAGGGAGAAAACGGAAGATGGGAGCAATGGGAAAACTGAAAAAATGGAAGCAGGCTTATGTGAGATGGTAGAGTTGCTAGATCAATCCAAGCTTAGGTCTTCAGGTGAGAATACAACAGTCGCCGTTAGCAAGATGGAGGTACAACTGCAGCAACTTCAGGCATATGTTAAGGAAAAAGATTCAGAGCTGCGTCAGTCCTACAATGAAATAAAAGACCTGAAAGAGCAAGGCAAAGCTGAAAGAGAAATGCTTAAAAAGAGGATACTGGAACTGGAAAAGACACTAGTGGAAAAAGTTGCTGCTGCTCTTGTGAGTCAGGTCCAGCTAAATGCAGTTCAAGAGCAAAGGAAATTCATGCAGGAAATTCAGGAAGCTTCAAGATGTGTGGAGGAAACAAGTAGGAGTGCCCAAACAGAGGATCTGACTGATAGAACTGTAAATGAGACAGAATCAAAATTATCATTCTTGACACAGAGGCTTAGTGAGATGGAGGACCAACTGGCAACAGTAAATCGTAACTTCAAGCTAGAAAAAGAAAATCTAAAAGTTGCACAAAAGGAAGCTAAAGTGAAAGAAGAGAGACTCTTAGAACTTCAGCAATTACTGGAAGAGGTTCAAGAAAAACACAAAGGAGAGATTCAGAAATACATCAAGCAAGAAGAAATGCAGACATATCAGGTAATTAGATGCTATTTTTGTTTGGCTTGTTTTCACTAAAATCTGTTCTTATATGTAAACCATAGTGAATGAAACACTTCTTAATGAGACTAGTCTGTATAAGAATCTTCTGTGTGGGGTTAGACCTTCATTTCTCTATTATTCCTGGAGTTACAACAAGGAGAGGATTTCAGGTGAGCTCCACTATCCATTTCCATTTTGCATTAAAAATACTTTGCCTTTTCGTGAACATAGGGTGATTTTTGAATTTTGGATGTACACTTTCTTATTCTTACTTTGAATTGACATAGAATGGAGTGAATTACCCTTTTACATGGCATGGAGTTAGATAAAAATTAGAATTATAAAAATTATCTAAGAGTTCAGAATGATAAGGGAGCGATAGCAATTTGTACAGGGGGTTGGGGGGGCAAGTTGTTTGCTTATATATGCTTTGGTTTTGGTTTACTTTTTCTTGCTTTCCTGTCTGGATGCCAAAGATATTTCCCATCAGTAGTTTTTACCAGTAGATTTTTGTCCTAACTTGCATCCATCACTGGTTATGTTGCCTCTGAATTTAAAACCTTTGGTCAAAGTTGACTATGCTTGATAGCCCAAACGTGGGCTTGATTGCTGCAACTCTTAAGTTCGGAGACATCATAGAACCCAGTGCTGGCCCATGAAGGTTCTCTGACCTTCAACCAAATGCAGATTGAATGAATGTCATAAATGTCTTAACAATTTAATAATATTATCAGACTTTATTTCCTACTCTGTTGGCTTTCCTCCCTGTGCTTTCTGTGTGGTGTAGCCAATTTCTGTTTGCAGTTCAGTGAACTGCAAGTAGGCAGTCTTTCTTCCCACATTTGTCTTTCCTCCCATGCTTATTCAGTTTGTGGGAGTTAATCCTAGGAAAATGGTCTTTCAGGATTGATTTATTAAGACTATGTTAATTCAAATAATATACATTTGTTGCCCCCTATGCTCTTTTTATTTGTGGTTTTTTATAAGTTGGTGTGAAAGCAATCAATGCTGTTAATACTTGATTCTTTTTAAAAGATTCTGCACCGTTTTCCATATCTTATGTTGCCATGTAGGTAGGAGCACAACTCATGGGAAGTCAAAAAGAAAATGTGCTTATTAATGAACTTGAACTAGAGCAAGTTAAAGAAGAAGCAGCTGCTGCTAAGGAAGAACTGAGCAGTTACAGAGAAAAGGCAGAAAAACTTCAGCAAGAACTAGCAGTAAGAATCACGCATTTTTCCATATTGTATTTAAAGCAAATAATTATACAGAACTTAATTGAGCAAATATGCATGTTATAGCTTTTTTTTAATCTTGTACTGAGAATGCCACTAAGAAAAACGGTCGCTCAGTACCTACGGTCAGTGGAACAGAACTGATGCTGAAGACCAAATCTTCGCTTGTTGCTGAAGTAGTTTTACAGTCCCCTATAGTGCAACAGTGGATATAGAGCTGTGTTTCGTAGGAGATATTATTGTTACCGTGTGTCATAACTGCTTTTAAAAGAGGAGTAAACTACGCTTTAATGGTGTGGAGGGTTTAGATTTGTTTAATTTATTTTTTTTAATTAAGCATTTGGAAGGACTGTGATTCAGATTCTCCATATTTGCAGGTAAAAGAAGCAAGTCTGATACATCTTCAGGAAGATCTGTGCAAAGCCAAAGAGAATCTAGTTGAAGCAGAAGAGAGGCTTGCGAGTTACATGAGAAAGGGCAAGGAAACGGCAAAAACTGAAAGCAAAAAGGATGCAGAAATACTGTGTGATTTGTCAACCAGTGAGTCTACTCTAATTAGAAAAAGCTCATCATCACAAACAGACATGACTGTGGAAATCAACAGCTGTATCCAGACTTCACCAGTCCTTGTTAAAAATGCAGAAATCCAAACTGATTTGCAAAATGGATGCTCTTCAGAAGAGATTGCAGAGATCATAAGAGAATTTACTGAAAAAATCGACCAAATGCAAGAACTCCACGCTGCTGAAATCATGGACATGGAGACAAGGCATATCTCCGAATCTGAAGCATTAAAGAGAGAGAAGTTTGTTGCAGTGCAGGTGTTGACTGAAGAGTGCAATACATTAAAGGAAGTCATAGAAACTCTGCAAACCAAAGAGGTATGTATCCTATAATTATTCATTGAACTACTTTGGTTTGTGCTTTTGTTCCTGCTACAGAAACTGCCGTTTGATGTCTGATAGGTTTGAACCACCACATGGTAAGTATAAAGCTTTTAAGTGTTCTAATGTTTCCATGGCCTAGGGAGAGATCGTGAACCCCTTCCTCAGCAGCTTAAGTTTGGGAGTGTGCTTGACTACCAGACGCTTCCTTGGACCTGTCCTGTTCTGTGAAGGGGGGACAAGTGTAGGTCACCCTATTAAATATTCCATCTTTCTTGTCTCCGTTTTGATTACTGTGATTGCCAGGGAACGAGCAAAGAGGCTCATACCGTTTCTTGCTCCTTAGCATTAGTTCCTTTATTGTGAGTGTCGGGTGATTAAAGACTGAATTGTTCTCTTTTCTAAATATAGGGAATCCCCATTTCTGGATTAGCACATTCCTCACCGTATCAAGCTAGAGATGGAGGTTCTAGTGGTAAGAAACTTGTTTTTATAGATTTCAAACAGCACAGTAAATGAAATCTGCTTTTTTAATATTGTTTACCATTAAAGGGTTTATGTTCTAAGAAATAAAAACTACTCCCCAGATCGATGCAGAAGCCTGTCACGCTAACAAAAGGTGCTGAGCGTGCCATGTCTATTAATTTGCTTTGGAAGGGAAATGACTGGAGTGAAGATGGGTGGAGTCAAGGCACCAGATGCCGATTTTTATCTTCCCACTGGAGTTCCTATATTCTACTTACATATTATGTTAGCTCTTCAGTGTAGCTTCATGATCTCCTGATACAATTTAAAGCTACACCTCCCTAGCGGTGGGAGATGATGGTAGGTACTGACTTCTCCAAGAACAATAACAATTATTAACATGATCCTTTTTGTAGCATATTAAGGAGGGGGGTCATTTGGCAGAAATGTTTGTGCAAGTAGTTGTTTCTAGAACTAAACTAGGATTTTAAGTTTGGGGTTTTTTTAGTTTTGTTGTGCTGCTGCTGCTTTGAAACTGGAAAAGAAAATCTATAAAACAGGTAGTCTTCAGGCTTAGAATCAACTCTGGTGACATGCAACCACCTGTTACAACAACAGACAAAAATATTTTTTTGATGCCTGTTCTTCAAAGTTTCACAGTAATCCAGCTTTCATGTTTTTTTTCTCCTTTTATTGTAGACTCCAGTTCAGACTGGAGTCAAGGAATGTATCTTGCCCAGACCCAGGGATCTGACATGATATCTGAAGGAATAGACGAAGGTGAAACTTCAGCAGATTTGCTTCCAAAAAAAATTAAGGTAAAATAAACCCAGTCATTTTTGTTATGGAACAAGAGTGATATTATCAAAAGCTTAAATTAGCTGCTGCGTGATGAGTGAAAAGAGCCAGTTAGATAAGTTTTGAATAAATTCTAGATAGATTTTAAGATAATTCTGATACATATATGCATTTTTTGCATGTTAAATTAGGTTAAATATGAGTTTTGTAATTGTAGGCTTGTTCTCAATTATAAGAAATATAACTGCTTTAATTTATAATTTATTGTAGTTATTGTGTATTAATGGTAATGTCATGATCATATATTACGCAATTGTATAGATACTGTTGTTATAGGTGTAGAATAATACCTATATTATGAAAGTAAACAAATGTGTTTATTATAAACAGTAAGGGTATCGTGCTTTAATTATATTTTTTTAAAAAGGCAAGTCTTCTGCAGCAAAGCCTTAGCTTAACAGTGATTTCAATAAGTGAATTGCAAAGCTCACCTGGAAGCTTCCCAGGACTTTGCTTTTAAAATGTCAGTTTCTATCAGAAACCACTTTAAAATCTGAGTATTGATCTGACAGATGAACTTTGGGAATTTTAATTTAAAACTGAGGACAAATAAACCTATATAATAAGTTTTACCATTTGGCAGATATGAAGAACTAGGTGACGCTTCTGGTTTTGATACCAGGAAGTAAAAATAGTTTCCTTACGCTGATCAGTTTAGAAGTGCCAGTATTCCAATATGTATGAAATAAGGTGGTGGTGGTTGTTGTTGTTGTAGTTATTATTTTTATTATTAGGACTGGCATTACTGATTTCTATTTATTGTAGGGTTTGCTGAGAGCAGTCCATCATGAAGGCGTACAGGTGCTGTCTCTCACAGAATTTCCATATGGTGAAAGAGAGATCCCACCTTTTAAGCAAGAGCCAGAGTCTTGGCTTGAGGAGAGGAAAGCTTTTCTAAGCACCATTTCATCTCTGAAAGATCTAATTGCAAAAATGCAACTTCATAGAGAAGCTGAGGTATAAATAATATAAGATTCTGTCTAAATAAAAAATAATTTATGATAACATTATCAGGCACATTCACAATTCAGGTTTAAATGCTCTAAATATATTGCAACGAGGCAAAAGATTTTAAAAATATGCAGTAACACTGCATGTTGCACTTTCTGATAATAAAATAAGTCTTAAATTACAGCTTGCATTTCTTTCTTTGGCATTTCCTTCAGCATGTGAAGTGGGGGGATTAATTTTATATCATTATAAAATTAAATCTTCTTCATACACAGTATCTGCACACTACCACATAGTTCTGTGAGAGTCTAGGAACATATATATAACATCATAAAAATCAAAAGGATAGTGTGATACAGTAACATAAATAATAACTACACAGGGCAGAGTTTTCAGTTATAAAAAGCTAACTTGTTTCCTTCTACAACACAGTTAAAACTTTAGCATTTTTGCATGCAGAAGAAATCATAAACTGTACAATAAATACATCCATTTGTATGAACGCTTGTTACATAGTTATCAAGTAAGAAAAGCTCAGTTTTCCACTGAAAACCACTTTACATAAAATGATAATGACTATGCTTGATGTAGTCTTTGAATTCTGCTGTTTAAACTGGTTTTGTACCACTGTAGATATATGAAAGTGCTGAATCTCCTGAAGGTGTTTCAGACTGGCGAGGAGAACTCCTGCATGCTATTCAACAGCTTTTTGTAAGAGAAAAAAATGTTCTTCTTGCTGCATTTCAAACCGAACTTGCAGAACTGGGCACAAGAGATGCAGTGATATTGATGAATCAGTTAGAGCACAGACTACAAGAGCAGGTAATATAAAACGTACTTTAGTCAAAGGATGTTTGTCTACATTAGATTTTGAATGTATAAATCTATTTAAAATACATGTATTAATAGTAGTTTTGATAGTCTAAGGGTGAAAACAAAGTAAGACTTGTAGGAAGAAGAGGTGTTGGGTGCACCAGCTATAGAAAAAATATAGCCTTCAGAGATCAATTTGAATTAAACACAAGTTCTGAGCTTGATTTCATTACGTTAATTAGAATTAGCTTACACTGTCTAAGAGAAAAAGTAGCTTGTATATGTGAAGCAAGTTGTAAGAAGAGGAAGTGATAAGGCTGCTATGGGACAGAGAGGTCAGTTTCTGGATTAGTGAGGAAAATTAGTTTGCCATAAAACCGATAGCTCTTTTGATTCTATTATTTTTTTATGCCTGGTAGAGAAATACAAAAATAACGAGCAATTCTTCCCAGTATTATAATATTGACTTAATTATGACTTCATTGAAAATGTTCTGGATATATCTGCCCTATGAATATATAAGTAAATGTAAGATCCACACCATAGATATTCTAATAAAATCTGGAGTTTTACCTTAAAGTGTTTCTAATGCTAATAGGCTACTGACCAGAGAGCAGCAATGGACTGTCTTCAGAATGCAGACAGAAGAAGTTTGCTGATGGAGATTCAAGTATTACATGCTCAGATGAACAGTAAGAAAAATAATCCAAAGAGAGGACAAGAGATTGATTCAAAAAGCCAAGGTGACTTCTGTGGTAATATATGTCTATTTCTATATGCCACTTTCATGGCAGTGGTCATAACATTGTAGGTGAAAAAATACTTTCTTTGTGCTCTGATCTTGATACTCATGTTCTGACCATGCATAGTTTTCATCTTTTTCAATCTTACTGGACTAATTTTGCAAAAATTAAGACATAGTCTGTGTACTTATGACTTGTATCAAATTGAAAGTGGTACAAAGTTATTTCAGTTGCTATGAAAATCAGGCTTGTATTTAAGTTTATTTTCCATATATGCACTTCAGTGTTTAGGTTCAACAGCTTTGAAGTTATCGAAGTTGGATAGTCAGTCGTAATGAGTAAACTAAGAAGCAATCAGAATGAACAACAAAAAGTTCAGAGAACAGGTATACCTCAAAATTAAGTAAATGCTCATTGTCAGTGTTTTGTCACAAAAATTTGGTCACAAGCAGACATAACTTCAGTTATGTAAGTCGTAACTCAAATGATAAATATTGATATGGTTGTGCACATAGTCTTTTAAAGAATGTTATGAGTTGAAGTGGTATCTTGGAACATATGAAAGGTATTCCAGTATAAAAGGCATGGTTTTGCTTTCACTCCACTATTGAAAGAATATATTATTTTAAAATACCACTCTTTGTGATAGCCTTGTGGTCATTCTCTGTGCTAGGGGAAGCTTTACCCAAATAGGCAATGTTGGTTGTTTACTGAGTAATTTCCATATTGATGGTACTCTCATTAGAAATGCTGGAGTATAATATGCAGCAGAAGCAGTCACAGATACTGGAGATGCAAGTGGAACTCCGCAGTATGAAGGACAGGACAGCTGAGCTTCAGGAACAGCTGAACTCGGAGAGAATGATGGGTGCTGAGCTGAAGAATGAACTTGCACAAGCCAAACTAGAGCTTGAAGCAACCCTTAAAGCACAGCACAAGCACTTCAAGGAACTAGAAACCATCAGGTATGGCTTTCCGTGCCAAACTTTCTGTCTTGACAGTGAAGATGATATTTTTCTATGTTGTCTGAAATCGTAACACTGATTTTATTAAGGAAGTTGATCTCATGCCATGTAAATGCTTCTCAGTTTTTCTGTAAAAATATGTGACAACAAATAGATTTCTGTTCCATGTGACAAAAAATGCAATTGTATAGATTAAGAAGGTGTGATTCATAGTTTTAGTGATTTATTAATAACAAGTTTCTTTTTAAATTTTGACACGTTAGGCTGCTGTGTAGAAGCTAGTAAGTATACTGTATTTATTAAAGGTTTTTGTGCTTCTAAAACTGAACATGGAGAAAAAAATTGCAGAGTTAATATGACTTTGCAAGTACCTCCATGTGAAATTCTACGACTTGTGTTGTTTTGGCACAGTCAACAGCAGAGGTAACAGGCTAAATATCTGGCACTCAAGAAAGCCATTATTATTTATGCCTTTACCAGATGGATGTGCCCACATACGGTATCTTAATGTTCAGCTCAGAAATAACAAGTTAAGACAGAGTTTAAGTTGGTATTACTTTATAGATTACCTTACAGCTGTTACAGACCATCAGGAACAAGATTCTTTCACAAATGGATGCAAAATTGATTTGCCAAAAAAAAAAAAAAAAAATAATATATAATTCAGGGCGTAGGTTTGGTTTGTTTGTTTCTTTTTTTCCTGGAAGATATTTTTTTTTCTTTTTTCCTTTGAGACACATGACAGCAAGATGCATTTCCCCTGCATTCTTTCAGATTTTGGCCAGGGACTGGATTAAGTTGAACACTAAAATCTAGCAGCTGCAAAGTCAGCAGGATGGACACAGTCTATGTCATTTTTGACCTATGCAACTCTTTTGTTTGGTTTTCGGGGTTTTTTTGTTTTAGAGTTAGGCTTGTTTTTCTAAATAGGCTTTTACTGTTACTCTACTACATCAGCAGGTAGCACAAAATGGAATAAATGTTAGTGCACAAGGTGGAATAAGTATCAGGTAAGTGATGTTACCATGATAGGATCAAAGCCATTGTCTAATCTAAAGGTTGCCCATTTCTCTTTTAGGACTGAAGTCAAAGAAAAAGCAGCTGAGCTGGATATTCTCAAGGATACAATGGCCAGCGAACAGAAAAAATCAAGAGAGCTACGGTGGGCTTTGGAAAAGGAAAAAGCTAAAATGGAACGCAATGAGGAAAGAGGAAGAGAAGAGCTTGAGGTATTCCGTAATTCCAAATGACCTGGAACATTAAGGAGCTCACAAACATTCTTTCAGTTAACATTTCATCTCAGCTTACTGTTCTGTCTAATGTGTGCTCCCTGTTGTCTTCAGTATCATCTAGAGCTGAAGAAAGATGTACAGAAGCTGTGTAGCAAAGAAAGAAAAAGGCTGATGCAAATTCCATTTAAATCGGTGGGAATTTTTACAGCTGTGCTTTTTAGGGCCAAGATGAAAAAATTCTACTTTATATAATAGCCCTCAGATATCCAAAGGGACAGGCCACTGCTAACATGGCTACACCTAGCCCCCACCACAACTTAACTCACAAAAGATAGTATTTAAGGACATATATTGTTTGCTGCCATTTAAAAAAATCAGCAGTTTCACCTCATGAAAACCAAATTAGTGAGTTTACTTTAGGAGAAAATGCATTAGTAGCTTCCTAGGTACCTCTGCAGTATCAGATATAATGAGGGAGAGAGCAGGTATCATAGTACAAGTATAAAGACAAAAATGCGATAACTTGAACGGCATAAAATTGAAATCTTTACTTGAAAAATCACTTCCACAATTTTAGAAAGTAAAAGCAGCTAGTTGTTTTCCATTTCAGAGCTATGGCTGTTTGTATCTCACGAAGAAGTATATGTTACAAATACTGTTTTATGAAATTATTTGATTTTAGAATAAAGACATCTGTAATAGATTTTAATATCAGATGTAATGTAGCATTCAGAGTATTGTCACATTAATTGTGAATAGCGCAGTCTGTTAAAAGCAATATGTGTAGAGGTAGCATATTTGCAGTTTGCAGAAGGTAATGTAATGTATACATAACTGGCTTTAATAAATCCTTTTCCTCTGTTTTCTAACGTTAAGGATTTAAAATTTTCACTTGAAGATCAAAAACAAAAGAACTTAGAGTTGACTAAACTTTTGGAGCAAGAGAAACAGCTGTCAACTGATCTGCAACAGAAAATTGAATCCCAAGAAGCACTCAGTGCTGCGCAGCTGTCACGTGAACAAGGCCGTAATTCTGAGTTGCAGGTGCTTCTTGAATCAGAGAAGGTTCGAGCTCTTGAAATAAGCAGCGCCCTAGAAAGGGAAAAAGAGCTATGTGCTCAGCTTCAAAGTGCTGAAGATAAGGGGCAAGCTGGAGCACCTAATCCATCTGAGGAATTACTTAAAGAGCTACAGAAACAAATGGATGAAAAGCATGACCGTATAGTGGAGTTAGTAAGTGAGATGGAGAAGTACAAACTGGAATCTGTGCAAGTGAGACAGCAAATGGAAAAAGAAAGGCAGATCCAGAGGAAAGCATTACAAGCAGAACAAGATGCTAACATAATAGCACAGAAGAAACTCCATGAACTGGAGTCCAAAGTAGAAGACCTTCAGTGGCAGCTTGGAGAAAAGAAGCAAGAAGTTAATAAATTAGGGAATGAAACAAAGAAGTTGCAGGAAATAATCCAAGAACTACAGAAAAAAGGGCAGGAGAATGAAGGAAGAAAGGAAGCTGAAAGGACACCAAGCCACAATCCAAATGAGGTACAGTAGGACTAAGAGCAATATATAATACTGAACTGTGCAATTTAGCTTTTAATTTTTTTGTTCAGTTAGCATTGTGTGTCACTGTGCCTTTACTCAGTCTATAAAATAGTCTGCAGATTACAAAATATGGGCACCAAAGAAAGGGAAAGCATTCCAGTTTTGCTACCTACAACGATTCACACACATCCTCTGAGAATGAAGCTGTAGAGGTGTGTAAGGAGGGAGCGTGAGCAGGAGAAATGCATCTGAATGTATACACACACTTGGTGTGGCAGTATAGGAGAATAATATTCCCTGCACCCAGTCACAGGAATGAACTTTTTCTACTCAGGAATGCTCCAGGTCAGTGCTCTTAATCTTTAGTTCATAAACCACAAGTGGGCTTTGAAATATTTAAAAGTGATTTCTGAATGACTTCAGCAATTAAGTGATCACAACAGGCATATACATGAATATGTATATGTTAGCAAACAAAATAGAAGGAAGAAATCGAAGTAAAAAATAAAAGATTTTAGCCTAATTTGTAGGTGAATGAAAGTTGGAGCCACTGTTGCCTGTAAATTTTTCTCTCTCATAAAAGGTTTGGAAACTTTTACAATTACTTTTAAATTACTTTTAAAACTCTTTAGAAACTTCCCTGTAAGATAAGTGTTGCTGGGTGAGAGATTTGTGGGTGGTCCCAGAGATGGTTGACAGGAGACTTGCCTTTTTGCTGACTATGATTTTGTCCGTCATGCCATCATTCCATGCTTTTTGGCAGCTGTCTGTGGAGCCAGGAAGGAAACTTTTCAGCTGATTTAGCTACTAGTTTTTAATCTTCTGAAGCACTAGAAACCACCCACAGCTAGAGGCAGGACGTTGAGTGTATTGATAACTGCAATGTTTAGTTTGTGCGCTTTGCTTTTCTGCTCAGAGGTACCTGCCAGCACTGTGGTCAGTTACAAATCTTCCTTTGGTTCAGGTTGGCAGTGGCTGCTGGGGCTTTTTCGCCTCCTCGGCAGCAGATAGTATGATCTGTTTTCCAGGATCTGCTTGGAGTTTCAAATAATGAACCTCCTGCTGCTTCCTGTGACTTTTAAAACACTCTGCTCTTGTTCACTGGTACTACACAGTGGTCAAATATAGAATCATGGAGCTGTTTAGTTGGAGAAGACCTTTGAGATCAAGTCCAACCGTTAACCGAGGCCTGCCAAGTCCACGACTAAACCACGTCCCTAAGCACTGCATCTACGTATTTTATAAACACCTCCAGGAATGGTGGTTCTACCACCTCCCTGGGCAGCCTGTTCCAATGCTTGACCACCCTTTTTGTGAATAAATTTTTCCCAATATCCAATCTAAACCTCCTCTGGCATAGCTTGAGACGATTCTCTCTTGTCCTGTTCCTTGTTAATTGGAAGAAGAGACTGACCTCCACCTGCCTACAGCCTCCTTCCAGGCAGCTGTAGAGAGCGATAAGATCCCTGCTGAGCCTCCTCCTCTCCAGGCTAAACACCCCCAGTTCCCTCAGCCGCTCCTCATAAGCCTTGTGCTCCAGACCCTTCACCAGCTTCGTTGCCCTTCTCTGGACACGCTCCAGCACCTCAATGCCCCCCTTGGTGTGAGGGGCCCAAAGCTGAACACAGTGTTCGAGGTGCGGCCTCACCAGTGCCCAGTACAGGGGGACAGTCACTTCCCCGGCCCTGCTGGCCTCACTGTTTCTGACACCAGCCAGGATGCTGCTGGCCCCCTTGGCCACCTGGGCACACTGCTGGCCCATGTGCAGCCGGCACATGTCAACCAGCACCCCCGGGTCTGCTTCTCCTGGGCACCTTCCCAGCCGTTTTCCCTGAGCCTGCAGCAGAGCCCCTAGCCATATGCAATGACACAGCCATAGACCCAGGTTTCCTTGTAAGGGCTTTGCAGTTCTTCCATGGCCAGTGTCAGGGGGATTTAGTGCGGGTGAGGAGCACGTGTTCAGCACGTTGCTTCACTTGTGGCAGCATCAGTAGTACAGTTGCCTGTGACTGTGGACTCACCTCCATGACTGTGGTGGGTTTTTCCAGTCCTGTTTCTCTGACTATGAATTTGTCACCAAAACACATGGGCTCAGTTGCCCAAATTCCCTGCACAGCTGGTAAAGCAGCTTCTGGTAGAAGAAACAGAAAGGCTTGGTGGCATCCCGCTGGCTGAGTTTGTTGAATGGATTCACGCTGTAGCTGTATGATTGGTAGATCTTAGTCAAGAGAGGCATCACACTATGCCATTCACAAATACGTCTAGTAGTACACTACAGCACCAGTGTATTCACACTAAACTCTGTGTCAGAATTGTTTGTTCTTCAATTTCTGGGTGTGTTTCAAAATCAAATGTTTCCATTTTAAAGCACCAGGACACATGCATTTTATACATACATACATACATGCATATATATATAAATATAAAAAACCATATTTATGTACAGACTACCTGGGACACAGCCAATGACAGAACAAGAAATTGGGTCCTTCAGCAAAAAATGGAAGGAGCCAAGACAAATGAATTGACCTACCCGACGCTGACAGGAGGAGGAGATCTCTCTGCTGCTACTGAAATTCTGGAAAATGTCAGACACAAGCTGCAAAATGTATCTCCAAAGCTGAAGCAGTTGGCTCGGAAAGCTGCTAGCAGGTTAGACCAGTCTTCAGCTACTTGGCTTTGTTAATAGCAACCAACAAGTTAATATATTGTCATCATATTTATATTAATTAATATAATTATAATTTCATATTTCTATAATTGAAATAATAATATTGATTAATCGTAATTCACAGACCGCAGGCCTAACTGATTTTTGGGTTGTTCTAGTTTTATCGTGTATCCCAGTACTTGAGGTATAGTGATGTAAGACAGGATCACAGAGTATCAGGTGCTGCTCTAAATCTGACATGCTTAATGTGGTCTTTTGTAAGTTACAGCAACATTGTCTTTTTTTTTCACTGAAAAGTGATAAGGTTTATTTGGGTATCATGTAGGTAGGTAATTTTAAAACAATTTAGTAATGAAATAATTCACTGTATAAGAGGATGAATATAGGGATTGTTGCTATGGATCATCCCCCTTGCTTCCCCCAGGAAAAAAAAAATACTTGATGGTCAAGTGAAGCTGACCTTGATTCTTATTTTCTTGGGTTACTGTTTCTTAAGAAAAAAATGTAGCACAGTACCAGGTCCATGGGAGGTTTTAATCTGTTTTATTTTTATATATATATATATATATATATATATATATATATATATATATATATATATATATATATATATATATATATATATATATAATATTATGCTGTGATGGTGATTTAATATTAAACATTCATTCTGATACATTTGGGCAAAGTGGAATTCATTCTGTCCTGAAAATACCCTAAGATTTTGATCACACAGATTCAACAGATTTGTGGGAAGCAGAACCACAGTTTTAAATGTGCTTCATGTAGAACATGGGTTTTTTTCTAAATAAGTGGGAACTGTTCTATGCAAATTCTTTGTAAAATTGAGCCAATTTCATTTAGAGTCACTGAGCAGTCTTGAAAATGCTGCTGTGTCATTGGTAACTATGCTGATGTGACTTGCTAAAGTCCCAGTGCATGTGGATCGATGGAAAGTGCTGTTAGGCTGGCCCATGGTGTCAGGATACCTGCTGTTGAAACTGTCACTTTTGTTTCAGATTACAGTTTGAAACAGCAGATGATCAAGACTTCATCGCAATACAAAATGCTATTGAAGAAGTTATTTCAGAGCTGCAAAAACTGCCTGGATTGTCCTGTCTGGAAGAGGTGAGTGCGACGTTTAAACTTCGGTGGGAGAGTTTGGATGGTGAGTTATGAGTGGAAACCAGCAAGGAGTTGTTAAGTCTGTACTTAGCCAGGTCTGTACTCTACACAGGAAAATCTGCTCTAGTAACTGTTCTGATCTGGAGTTGCAGAAATGTAAAAAACCCTTTTCTTTTCTTTTTTTCAATTTTAATAACCTTAAAAAGTGAATTTTCAACTTTCAAATTAAAACTTCTCTTCTTTTTATTATAAATTTTTTAATCTCATGGCTTTTTCTTTAAGAAAAGATTTATTTTTTTTCTAACAGCAGTGTTTCTGTAACTGAGGAAGCTTTGCTCAGTACTTGCTGGTATTAAAATCAGCATTTAACATTTACTAGGTTGTGTTGATACAATACATTTACTTAATCTGTGTTTACCAAAGGAAAGGCAGTTGAAGACTGAGTAGTGTGCACCTCTGTAGAAAATAAAATGAGGTAATCTGTTACAAAGAATTCAGTAATGTTTCATTTTAACTGCACTTGGCTAGGTCCTTACCTGCATTTTCAGCAAGTTTTTCCAACATGACTTGAAAAAAAACTTTGAAGCTTTCCTTTTCCTCTAAGCTAGATAAACCTAAACACAGTAGAAAAGCTTTGAAAATTGTTACAGCCAGTACATCTGAGCTCGTGTGAAAGTATTTTGCTGTGATACACAGGATAAGCACAAAAGGGAAAGTCATGTTAATCTATAGTTTACATGTACGCTTATGTTTTCTTTATGTAAGTTATTATGAAGTTATTGTCATTATCTACAAAAGTTTTTCACTGTAAGCCACTTATTTTCAAGTTGGCAACTTGGATCTAATACAACTTTTCTTTGGTTTTCTTTCTTCCTTCTAGCTGAAGCTAGTGCTGCCACCAGGGACTCCATCCAGCTCCTTGACCGAGAGGCTGCTGAAACAAAATGCTGAGCTGACGGGCTTTGTCAGCAAACTGAGTGAAGAAAAGAATAATTTGAGGAATGCTGTTATGAAACTGGAAGAACAACTGAAAAGTTACCAGCACAGACAACCTTCTGGAGACTACGTATGTCTTTAGTGGTGCTGATATAATGATGTATATATAGGCATGAAAGTATTGTTCTTTGTCTTAGTCACCTAAGTGGGAATGATCAAGCCGTCTGTCTTTTGACTTCCCCCTGCAGAGTAAATGGGTGTGAGTTATTCTTGTCCTGTGGTCAGTATATGCTGTTTACAGTAAACTTTGTGATTTTACCCAGCTTCTTTTTAACTGCTCTTTTCTTTTAAATTCCATGCGCTTCTCTTTTTGATCCGTATCTCATCACCATGATGATGAGTAGCAAACAGATCCAGGTAGCTTCAAGATCATAAAGCTGGTATGATCCTTTTTTTTTTTTTTTTGATAAGCTGTATTTTTCTAGGATATTGATCAGGCTCCTAAACTCTTTGCTTCTGAGGTGTTAGAATGCAAGAGTGGCCTCAAATCCAATCAGTGGGTAATTTTATCATTAATTTTATGAGCTCTCCACCAAACCAATGACTGGAATGATACAGTTCAAGTTTCTCCAAACTGTGTGGTTCAAATTTACTTCCTTTTTTCTTCAGTCTTCTAGACACTCATCGGATGTTGGAATTAATATCGATACTCTTGTTGCCTCTGAGAAGGAAATTTGGAACAGAGAAAAGCTGTCACTGCAGAAATCTTTGAAACAAGCTGATGCAGAGCTCTCCAAGCTGAGAGCAGAGCTCAGGAGCGAAGCTTTCCTCAGAGAACTGGGATCAGATTCCGAAAATGCTGTTTTAAGGGTAGGAAAACTTTGTTGTCCGCATACTAACTACAGCTGCTTTTTTTTATTTTGATTTGGGCAGATTTATCGTTGTGTTCACTCTACTTATTCATATATAAACAGATACTCAGTTTTTAAATTTTCATCCTCAGATACCTGACTCAGTTTTTCTCCCCAAGAATGGAGTTGTCCTTTCATGTATGCTCATATTTCCTGCTGCTCAGGTGACCGTCAAATTACAAAACTACATTTAACAAGTGTGAGCAGCAGTACAGTCTTCTCTGTGACAGTGAAAAATGAATAATCACAGAAATACTATAGGAGTAATGATGTCCAAAAGTCTTAGAACTGTAATCATTCTTGGAGCTTATGGGACCTTTTTTTTTTCCCCCTTGTTGTAGAGAATTTATGGCAAATACCTACGAGCAGAGAGCTTTCGGAAAGCTCTCATATATCAGAAAAAATATTTGCTGCTGTTACTAGGCGGATTCCAGGAGTGTGAAGAAGCCACGCTGGCCCTCATTGCACGAATGGGTGGACAGCCTTCCTACACAGACCTCGAAATCATCACTCATCATTCAAAGGGTTTTACAAGATTTCGCTCTGCAGTCAGAGTGTCCATCGCAATTTCAAGGTAAACTGGAGGAAGTTGTTTTTGAACAAATAGGGCTGTGACGTTTAATATACACTTTTCTAGCTGTAGTTGAATCTAGAACTTGTCATGTTTCATCCTGTTTAAATTACATATTTTTGGTAGTCATGAATAGAGTAGATACTGTGTAGGGCAACAAGTTGAGCAGAGCATAGGCAAAATCTGCAATAGGAATAAGCAAACATCGTAGCTGAAAAGGACTCTGTATTAGATAAGCAAAGATGGAGTATATTAAAGTCATAATATTAGGGGGGGGAAAACTGTTAGCAATTCGAGGGTATGCCCTTACTTACG
Source organism: Falco peregrinus (assembly GCF_023634155.1). Lineage (NCBI taxonomy): Eukaryota > Metazoa > Chordata > Aves > Falconiformes > Falconidae > Falco > Falco peregrinus. The sequence continues at coordinate 39,308,146 of NC_073725.1, read as the reverse complement.
AAGATATTTTTTGCAGCTTGATTTCCTTTAAAGGTTAAATTCTTACACGTAAATATAATACAGATCTGTGAACTAATTTTATCCATGTAGGCAGTCCTTTGAATTCACAAGACTTTAGGTCTCAGACTGAGGATGAATAGGAATAAATGAGGAAGAACAAGTGAAGGTTATTGCTGCATAGTACTGCCACGTTGCTTGCAAACCTTCTTCAGAAAGGTTTGAACCCTCAAGCACTTCTGTTTGCTGTTGATCTGAGCCTTCTGTGCAGTATAAATGCAAGGAACTATTCATGTACCTGTTGTGAGGCTTTTACTCATAGTTATATAGCTCTGTGGTTATAATTCTGGGGATGTGACAGGGCAAAAATTGTATTTAGTATAATTTTTAAATGCTGATGCCCTGTTGCTTCATGGCTTAAGCTACTTGCTGTCCACTTAGACTTATGCAGCACCTCTGGAATCACTGGAATTGCAGAGGTGAAGCTGAAAGCAGATTTGGACAAAAGATGTTTTTCTTAGGGATGTGTATAAGGATCTCTTCTACTCAAGCTTCAGGTTTTTAGATGCCCATCCATTAATTTGCTTGCTGTTTTAAGAAATTCTTATGCCTTCTAGAATACAGCAAGCAGATTATTTTTAGCTATTTCATTTATCAATAATCAATGTTTTTTTTAAATTTGAATTGCAGAATGAAGTTCCTGGTTCGTCGATGGCACAGAGTTACAGGCTCTGGTATACTATGTATCAATAGGGATGTCTTTAGCCAGAACACAGGTAAATCATAGTCCAGTAATGACTGAAAAAATGGTATTCACAAGTCACACCGCTGCTTAATGGAGTTGGGTCTTCATTTGTATTTCCTCATGTGGAATGAGTGGGATGCCGTTCCCCCTTCCTTTTGCTATAATTGCTTGAATTAACCTATTTCTCAGGTTTCTGAGAGTTTCCATGCTCAGCACAGACTTTCTCATGCTCAGCACAGGCTGCTTGCTTTTCAGGCTTGTTTTGCTGTTGTGGGTGGGATTTAAAAAAAATATGGCAACTTTCCGTATGGAGTGTGTTTGCAAAAACAATTTTAGCTGCGTCCTTGGGTTTCTCAGAAGAGATCTGCACCCCCAGTTCTGAGAGGGGGTGCTGAGGACAGGGACGGACAGGGGAATTGTAGCAGCTACTGGACCCTGCAGTGATGACAGAGCTTATTGACCAGTCCTCAGGCCTTTTCCTCGGAACAAAAGCGTGTCATTCTTTTGTTACAGCTTAAAAGTTTTGGAAATCTGATTTTCTGTTTGCTTTTTGGTATGAGCCTAAGGAGAATCAGAAGCTTCATCATTAATTCGTGGCTGTCTAGGTCTGCACTAAAACCCTGTCCTGCTCAGTCTGTGCGAGTTTTCTCATTAACACCAGCGAAGCCAGGATTTCACCTCTGGTTTTCTCTGAAGCAGACTGAAAGTGGTCTGCATTTGTTAAACACTGGTTTTGTGAATGCAAACAGAAAACTCGCAGTTTCGATTCCCCGTAAAGTGCAAAAGATGTTACTCTCTTTAGTTTTCAAGCTGTTGCTTTTTTTATTTCTAGGTAATGAATTACGGCCTGATGCATTCTCTGGTGGCATGGACCTTTATGGAGAACAAAGGCATTCCTATAGATCCAGGTCAGACATGGAGTCTCCTAGATCTCCTGTAAACTTTCACCATAAGTACGTTTTATTTTAGATTATTCTTCTCTGTGAGAACACTGTTTTACTAAGTGAATGCATCAGTGCTTACTGCTAAGGTTTGTAATCTTTGATGCCAGAAGATTGTTTTTTAAACTTCTTTTGTAAGGATACATAGCAGATTACATCTTAGGCTTTCAGTGTGTGGTTACTTACCACCTGATCAAGGCCAAAGCTCGCAGCCTTCTGCTCTCTGATTTATGTCATGTTCTTGGAACTGGTGGTAGGTCACTGGCTGGAGCTACAGTTATCTACGTCTGTGGAGTCTAGGCTTCACGACCAAGTGAACCTGTCCACCTTTCTGGTTGGCAGCAGAGCACGGCATGGAGAGGTGCTGCCTCAGGTGCACTCAGCCAAAAGAAGGGAAAAGCAGGCCAGGAAAAAGCAGGGCCACTTGCTGGGACTGGGGCGGGCTGTGGGGCTGCTGCGGGCTGGGAGGGATTGCCACAGCCTTGTGGCCAGAGCGTGGGTGGAAGCTGCTTGGTAGCTCCATGCTTGTTCTTGTTTAAACCCTTGTGGTTGGCTTGTACTAAGCTGTGATACCAGAGGAATCGGTCAATCAGATGCCAGTGAAACCAGGTGTCCTTCATCAAAAGCAACGTTTTTATAAGCACTGTCAGCCTTTGAGTTTACGTGGAGCTGGGAGCTCAGATTTTTACTGAAGATCAGATTTTAGCCATTTTGGTTTTTCATTTTTATATAAACCACCTCAACATTTGTAATCTTATTTTGTGGCAACCATAACAGTTTACATGGAAAAAATCTTTGATCTATTTTAGCCACATTTTTAATTCTAGAGAGTAATGAAGAGAGACAGAATCCTGTAAAGATGGCCGTGTCCTTGTTCACACAAGCTTCTAAATAGAAAAGCAAACCTGAGTTTACCATGGCTTCTGCTGCTGTCTCAGCAGGAATTTGCTGGTCAGTCGTTGTCCCAGGGAAATGCAGCATCAAATCAGTAGAAGGAAGAGGAAGCTGGGAAAAGTGGTTTCTCTGGGGCAGGCAGTGTGATGACTTGGGCAGTAAATGGCAGGGAGGTGACATGGGTACGGTGTGCTGGCTACCCCTGCGTAAGTTAAGGGACGTGCAGTCAGTACTGTGTCTGCCGATACTTTTGTTTTACTTCAAACTTTGTTTTTTTAAAACATCTGTGGTGTTCTGCCCCTAGGTTCCACGGTATGCATGCCGATTTAAACCCAGCCTCTTTCACCTGTTCTCAGCTGCAGAACTACGATCCTGAGCGAGCTTTAACAGATTATATCAATCGGCTGGAAGCACTACAAAGGCGACTCGGCAGCGTGCAGTCAGGTAAGGGCGGGGGCAGTCCTCCCCATGACTCTGGGTAGCACAGGGCTCAGTTCCACGTCAGAAAGCATGTGCTGGTTCTCCAAGATCTGTAACAAACGGCTTTGAATTTAGGCATTTTCAGCCTTAAACAAGAGGCTACTCTGAGATGTAGCAAAAAGCTCATTAAGAAAATTGTAAAATTCTTTGAAGGGAGATACACAGCTGTGCTTTAATTACAGGTTTTTAGGTCATTGGTAATGCTTTAACTTTCCCTGATCTCGAATGAATGTGCAGCAAGGATTCAGTTGGCATCCTATTACGATTTTAAGCTAGAGGAGAAAAATGTACCCAAGAGATTGGGATGTGGGAGTACAAGGGGGATTTCGTCTCCTACCACTTTGCTTCCCAAAGTTACAGCCTTTTTGTCCCATAGATGATAGTAAATTTTGTGCTGCAAAAGGAATAAATCAAGAAAATTATCAATGGGATATAATTTATCAAACTTGGGTTTTGCAGTTACTGTATTAAAGTCTTGCTTCAGCATAAAATCCATCATTTGAGGAAATTTTGTTCTTGAAAGATTACCCATGGGAAATCTTTCATGCTTCTTCAGCTGAATAACATGTCATTTGTGAATCCTCAAGTAATCTTAATGGAAATCTCTCCATCTTACAGGTTCAACTTCATACACTCAGCTGCACTTGGGTATGAGAAGATAATAATGCCCTTTCAACATCTCTATCACTGGCAGTGATGTTAATGGATTGCCTTCTCTAGATCTGTGCTCTTTCTATGCTTCTGTACAATGTGTATATCGTGGGACCAATATGAACACAGCTATACAATTGTATACAGTTCCATCCTGGCACACCCACGCAGCCTGGGATTTATGTATATAGGCACTTTGTGATCATGGAAGAAAAAAAACCCCCACAACCAAAAAAAACCCTCAAAACACCCAAACAACGAACCCCCACCTCATTAAATTACATGTATATTTGTGGAATGCTAATTTAAATGATTAACTTATCAAGTGTGTATTTATCAAAAGGGTGCGAAGATGAAACTTGTGTATTAATGAAATTGAGCTACATTCAGCGAAGTTTACTTGCACTTTTTCTGGCAAGGCTACTGAAGTTACATGACTCTCGTAATATTTGCTACTGGCAGTGCAGACAGAATATCACTTGTAGAGACCTATTTTTGTAATGGTAGAAGTTTTGAATTTTATGGGTATTTTGTCAAAGTACTGAAATAAAAGACGACTTCATGCTTTAACTGTGTTCAAGAACCACTCCCTTATTCCCACGGAAAAGGTTGCTCCTCCTACTTGCGGCAGCTTTACTTTTCTGGATTCCAAGACACTGCTGCTAGTGAGGAGAGGACAGGTACCAGCCTGGCTCCTGAAGACCCTGGTCACACCCCGGAGGGCTGCAGGGGAAGACTGTTGCACTCCCACCATTGCTGTGCCTGATGGCAACACCCCCATTACGGTGAGCACTGATGAAGGGGGGGTAAGCTCCTTGCAAGACCCACTCTTCTTCATAAAGCTTTTCAGAAGTGACAGGGTAGAGCACAGAAATCTGTCACAAGAAGACTTTTTATAAATGTAATTCAAAGTTCCTGTAACCCAGAGCTCGTTACTATTTATCATTGCCACTCTTGAACTAAATGCCATTTCACAATCCTGCATTAGTCATTACAAAGGGGGACAAAATTCAGCCGTTTCACTTAACTTTTGACCATTTTATACACAAACATGTTATTTACCAAATCAACATTTGTATTATCAGTTACTTTCACACTTAACATCAAGCTTCCAGAGATCACTACTTTCAGAAGGCTTTTTTAAAGAATTTTTTTCTTTCTGAACCTAAGCATTTTACAACTGCTTTCAAGTTAGACGTTTAAGTTGTTCGTCTCTGTGAACAATTTGCCTACTGCTCAGCTGTACAGTAACATTTTTTAAAAATAATTAGCCAAAACCATACCTTGTTGGCTTGGAACAGAATCACAAACATTCCCCTGCAGTGCCTGTTCCCTGACAGATGTACTGGAATTGGACACAGAGGTACAGTATGCAGTCTTAACCTCTTACTATCTGTGGAAAATAATCTTCAATTATCTTTCCAAAGCAAACAGTTCTGTTTAGAGAAATTACTTATTTCTTCACCTTGAAGAGCTGGCATGCACCTTAAAAGTGTTACACCAATAAAGACACTTTTTCTTTAAAAATGCAATGAGAAATGTGTAGAACAAGCAATTATACACAGCAGCATTAAATGATGTCAGCAAACAAAATTGATGCAAAGACTTTGCATTTGGTAATTATTGTTGCTTTCTGTTAACAGTAGCTGCAACAGCTTCCATTTGCCACCCATTTTGTGACAATTTTCTTCAAAAGTCTCTTAGTTTACACAAGTAAGGTTTTAGCTACAGAATTTACAGTGACCTCCTCTTATATCTGATAATGGGGTTATTAGGGGTGTGTATCATGGTTGTATAATTTATAGTTGGAAAATAGTCATTGATGAGATCAAATTCATACAAACGAAGCAAAGTAGACCAAATAGTCTTAATCTGAACATAAGCAAAGTTTTCTCCAATGCAGCGATGACGGCCTAGGAGGAAAGCCATAAAAAGCAGTTTAGAATACATATTATCAAACCACTTTTGACAACAAGTTAACTTTGAAAGTTTTTTGCAGCCAGTAATTGCTTCTTTCTAAACAACAGGAGGCTCTGATGTTGCACACAAACCATTATGGAACTCTGATGCACCAAAGTCTTGTTTATAAAAACTGCCATTGCATAAAACAGATTGAGAGTCATTTGAATGAGATTGTGTTGTTCTGTGTTCACCACAAAGCATTAATTCACGTACTGCCGGAGAAGCATTTGCAACACAGAGAAAAGATGCTGACTTTAACCCTGCTGTGGTGACATTTGCAAACTGTTGGGCATGGAGTCACAACTGCCACATTTTTGCTGTGCCTAAAACTGACTTTGTATTACCAGGTTTTTACCTTGACTTGAAAAGACAAGTCAAATATCACACATGCTGACCTAATTTGTTCTGATTGCTACTTTGAGTGATATATACAGCTATTGCTCAATTTACTTCATTCTTTTAACAGCGCTTTCACATAAAGAAAATTTTCAGGTGGGAACAGAAAGGAAAAAAATAGATCCTTGGGCACTACAGTGTGGGGAGGTGCTGTACAAGATGACCAGTGTGAGCTACTTCAGTACTCAATCGCTCAGGAAAGTGCTGTGTTCTCTTACTCACCAGCGCCAAATGGAATATATGCAAATTTCTCTCCAGCTGCTGGGTTATCCTGGAGATACCGGTCAGGCTTGAACTCTAGAGCATCCTTCCAGGAGTCCCTGAGTCTGTGGTTAACAGTGGGAGAGACACAGACCTGATGGCCAGGGGGAATATTATATCCAGCGACAGTCTACAAGAGAAGAGACAAGACTCCACACGTGACAAAACTTCCCCATTTTTATTTTCAAAGTGTTACCTGAAGTGTTGTATCATGACGCTGGAATTTCCAGAGATTTTGCCTAAGCTCATTTACAATGAATGCAGCTTCATACTTCATTGTTTCACTTGTACAGGGCACAATGTGCAAGTAGTTGCAGGAACCTTTAACAAGGCTGGCACTTCTACAGAAGGGTTTTTTAAAAAAAAGTGTTACCTTAAATTTATTGAAAGCATTTGTTATGGGAGGAACAATTGTTTAAATAATTATTTTACTTTCTTATTTGTACAAACAGCAAGTTTAAGTACAAGCCACATTCTTCCAAGATAACTACTAAAAGTAGCTGGCAAACAAAAAGTATCTTCAAATGGTAGCACCAAACTAAGCTCCAGTGAGACTGATGGAAGAAAGGGTTAGTTCTGCTGAAGAAGACACGTGCACACGTGGCTGTTACCAGGTCCCCCCAAAGCCTTCCCTTCTCCAGGCTGAACAAACCCTGTTCCTTCAGCCTCACAGGACAAGTGCTGCCGTCCCCTGCCAGCTTGGTGGCCCTCTGCTTGCTTCACTTCATCAACATGTTGATTGCTGGGGGCCGGAGGGGTCGAAAACTGGATACAATTCCAGCGGAAGGTAACAACTACCAAGTTCAATGTATTAATTGCTTTCCTCAATCAACACCAGCTACACTCCCACTGATACAACCCAGGCAGACATCAGCTCCCCTCCCTGTCAGCAAACACTGCTCACTCATGTTTTCCATCTGCCACGTGGGACACCCCCCGCCGGGCCTTTTCCAGCCCCATTCTACTGAAGTGAAGTCAGCTCCAACGAGCATACTCACCTGGGGAGCTCTGGCCATTCTCATGATGGTCATTATAGGAGGTCTAAGCCTTAAAGTTTCTTTTAGACAGCGATCCAGCAAACTGAGATCCTTGAGCTGAATATAGAGAAAATGATGTATCAAAATAAAGTCAAGTTTATTCAACACAAACAAAGTGTTTTTTATACCACGTAAAACTAAATTTAAAAAAAAAACAGAGTAAGCAGCTCATATTTACATGTACTTCATTAGCTATCCTGATGGGTTTTTTTCCCCAATTTGATTCGATTAAGAAGGAAAAGTCTCTGACCAGTGCAATCAAATAGGACTAGTTTCCTTCTAATTTGTCTCATGAGTGTTTTCTGACACCTAATTAAAGCACAGAGTCACACTGCATCCCTTTCCTCAGTGGAAATATGAAGCTCTTCCTCCTCTACAGAACTACTGTTTCTTAAATAAACATTGCAGGAACTGTAATTTCCTTAACACCAATTAAAAAAAACCAACAAAACAGTAACAAGCTGCGTATTTCTTTGGAGAGGAAGAGATAATATTGGCAAACAGTGTTATGACAGTGACAGCGACACACTGATTCTAACACAAAGCACATGACTGTATTTCACGTTTGTTTGTTGTTTTTCTTTCTAAAGAAGCATCGAGAAGTATAAAAATACCCAGCAGCAATACCGTAACATACAAACCTGCTCATAAGTTAATGGTGGCAGGTCATCCCCACAAACTGCTTTTTGTTCTGTGTAGCACTGTTCCTGTATTGATTTGTCTCTGGCTATGAAGAAGCCAAGCCAGGCACTAGTGGTGGAGGATGTGTGCTGCCCCGCTAACAGCAAACCGATAAGCATTCCAGCAATTTCATCATCTGTCAGTGGACGGCCATCCCTAGGTTAAAGGGGGTTATGTTAGAACTTCATTTGATCAGTTTTCCAGTTACAGCAGCATTTACGATTTCTTCTAATGTATTTCTTTCTCCTCCTTCTATTTTGTTGCCTATCCTATATGAAGCAGCAAAAGCTCTAAGGGTAGGGAGAAGGGAGAACAGAGGGAGAGACGCATTCTGGGAGCCTTAAAGAAAATCATTACCGAACAGCCAGCAAAGAGAAAGGAAACAACCTCATGACCAGCGATGAAAATCACAGAAATCTGAACAGCCATTAACAAGTAAGGTTTTTAAGCTGTTTTTAAGACTACAGCTAGGACCAATTTCTGGTAACAAAAACAGTTCAGACCATGAGGGAATATTTCTTTTTTTTTTTTTTTTGGTAGACAGTTTTAACTGAATAGTTCAAAGCTAAGGTCTATAAATGATAAGTCTTCAAACCCTTGGCTTACTTGTACGAAGCATCAAGTAGAGTCTGGAGCATGTCATCCTCCTTTTCCTCAGACTTTCGACGTTTCTGGATAACCTTGTAGAAAATATTCTTTATTTCTTTGTGCGCTCGATCTCGACGTCTGCAATTAAAAACACTTCTATTATCAACTTTATACAATGCAACACAAAAAATGCTTAAGAGGATTTATTGGGACATCTAGAATAGCTTACGAACAAGAACGTGGGGAGGGGGATCCAAACAACAAAGATGTTTAGATAAGATGCTTAAGTTGCTTCATCTGTTATTTCTGGTACCTGAAGCTTGGCAGAGGCAGCCAACCTGGCAGAAGCCAGGCAGCGTGAGTAAAGCCCCCATCCAGATCCGCATACAGCTGAGCCACCTTCTCATTCAGCAAACTTCTTATTTCTTTCCCATGTAAGCAACGACTTGCTGTCAAGATGATAAGTTCGGAAAAGGCTTCAAACAGGTCTGAGGAAAGATTTGAAAAAATGTTACCGAAGATGCATTTCAGGCGAGATGTTATGCTCTACAGGTTTATTTTTATTTTACAGAAGAGAAAAATAAGTAACTGGACACAGATTTTAAGTGTTTTAGATTGTTTTACTCCGAGAACGGAGCATCTGATTTTAAATTTCTGTGTGTCTGTCAGGTCTGTCTTTAATCAACACTTTAATTGCTGATTTCAACAGCTTTTTTCTAAAGTATTTCTTTCTAGAAATTTTTCTAGGAGAGCTAGTAAACCTTCCAAAGTAAGCCATGCAGCACAAGCTCAATCCTTAACAAACATAAAGGAAGTCATATGAAAACTTAACCTTGAAATCCAAATGCATGAGAAACCAGTTTTAGTTTTGCTGCTCACTGATTTGTCTTTATATAATATTTATACTTTTAAGCATAAAACTCTGTATTATCACATTCTATATATAAATTATATACTTCCAAAATAAATTACAACCATATTATATTAAAATATACAAGTGTTACATAAATGTTACCAATTTAATTAAAATATATATGTTTAAATAAATAATATTTATGACACTGTTATGCCACTGGGGGCTTGCAGAGCAGGATCTTTTCCTAGGGACTAAGTGGTTACACTGGGCTGACTCAGATCGTGCGAAATGAGGATGGTTCAGCCAGGCAGCAGGTACACTCTCCATAAGCTGACTAAGCAAGCAAAAGTAAGATAATGCGCCACTCCTTTCAGTGATTTTCTGAGCAACTTTATTCTTCAATAGCCTTAAATTTGATTAAACAAAATCTGTATTTTGCACATTTCTTCCAATGTTCAGTACAGTTTTACCTATGTCATTTTTAATTTCTTTACTATTGCAGTAAATAATTTACAAAACCATACACTGCATTGGCCTTAATGCCTTCCCAGAAAACTGGTGGAAAAATGCATCTGATCTCACTTACTTTTTTCTCCACTCTCTCCCCATGCTTTGAAATACTCCTTTGTTTCTTCTTCGATCATAGATACATGCTGTTTAAATTGGGCAATATTTAGCCCAGTTTTGAGCATCTTCTTCTGTTCCAAAAATACCTAGAGGAACCAAGACAGAAAAAGTGGTCAGTACAAGGTTCATCATACTGATGTAATTAACAACTTATTATCATTTGTACTATAAGAACATACAGAATTAAAAAGAGATTGTGATTAGGACTGCAGTGTACAACAGACACTTAAATTTAAATAACAGGTACTATTCTAGTTTTCACCTTCTTTGTTTTTCAAGCAAAAGTTTAGCAACATCCAAGTAAAATACAGTTCTCTCTCTTGCAGTACCAGAACAAAAAATAAATCTGAGAATCTCTGTTAAACTTTATCCCTGAAGATACAAGAAACATTCAAGACTGAAATATGGAACACGCTTCAGATACATGACCATAAATGTAATCAAACCTGTCCTTGCAAAGTCTGGATTCAGTCTGTGTTCCTTGTGATGTGCCCTCCTTGCTTCCTCTCCCCAACAGCATCAATCTTCTCTCACGCAGTAATACCCTACCTCTGGTCCAGAGATACACCTTTTTTCAAAGGCCCTCTGACCTCACTGCCCAGGAAGTCAGACACAGAAGCAGGAAGCAAACTGCCTCCTAGAAAAACGGTGAGCTTCACGTCTTTCTCACCTCTTCCTCTTTTCCTTTGAACAGACTCAAAGCTAACAAACCTACTGGTAAAAAGCCCATTATTTGATGAGAACCGTTCAATGGATTGATAGGACATTGGCTCAGAAAAGTTATCTGATTAATTTTTAAGCCCTGATTACAAATGAGGGCATCTGAACTACAGATCTGCACTGCACCATGAGTAATATGCCAAAAACCATCTTCCCACCAAGGGCTCTGCATGTCCTATAAAGTTATTCACAAAACAAAAGGCATAAAAAGAAAGGTTACTTCCTAGAAACTGCTCAAAAGAGTGAATGCAGTGGGGACTCCTCCAGCCGTCTGTCAGAGGGTACACGTGCCAGAGAGCAGAGACAAGCACATTGTCCCTTACAACACACTAGCCAATCTCCATCTCCAGCCTGACAGAGACAGGAATGACACACAGGAGCAGACTCGTCCTCTGCCATTTCAGCATCTCTCAACACAAAACTATCAACAAAAGGCTCGAGGGGAGGAGACAGAGAGTGAATGTGACTTGATATATAGACTATGCATATTAACCAACAATTACCAGAATTACTTCCTTTTAAAGAGTAAGGGGTGGTGCTTCTACACGCATGACTGGAAGTCACTGAAGAGACAGAGACTTAGCAGCTTGAGCAGAGAGAAGGGGGCCTGAAAAGAAAGTTCTGAATGATCCATCAATGCTAGAACGCCAATGAAAGTTTGAATGTCTCTCTAACTGCCCTCCCAGCAGATGTCTGAAATGAAGTCGTGGTGGTAGCGCTATGCAAAAAACCAGCTCACTACTAGCAGAATGAATTCTGGCCACAACCCAACATGCTACCTCTCCAGCTTCGCATCGGAAAACACACAACTAGAAACAATCAGTGGATGTCAAGAGCAAAGTCCCGGCACCTCCCCAGCTGTGGAAAAAAGTAGCCTAGGCAATTTTCTTAGAAACCTGGATCTGCAAAGATAAAAAGGAAGAAGTCCTTTTAATATCAAAGGTATGAACTAAATAGACTTATCCACAGACACTCAAGACTGACCAACTGTCCTGGTTTCAGCTCGGACAGCGTTGAATTTTCTTTTCAGTAGCTGGTACAATGCTGTGTTTTGGATTTAGATTTTTAGCAACATTTCAGATGTTGCTAAGTAATGCTCATACTAAGTCAAGGACTTTTCAGTTTCTCAGGCCCTACCAACAAGTGGGCTGGAGGGGCACAAGAAGGTGGGAGGGACCACAGCCAGGTCAGTTGACACAAGCAATCCAAAGGGATATTCCATACCACAGAACATCACGCTAAGTATATATAAGCTGGGGAAGTTGGCCAGGACCTTGCGATTGTTGCTCGGGGACTGGCTGGGCATCGGCCAGCGGGTGATGAGCAACTGTATTGTGCATCACTTGGGTTTTTTTTCCCTTTTTGGATTTTATTCCTCTCTTGCTCTCTCCTCTTTTCATTACAATTGTTTTTATTATTTTTCATTTTATTTCTATTGTTAAATTGTTCTTATCTCAACCCACAAGTTTTACCTTTTTCCCAGTTCTCCGCCCCAACCCACCAGGGAGGCGGTGAGTGAGAGAGCAGCTGTGTAGTGCTTAGTTGCCAGCTGACATTAAACCACAATACTGAGTAATATGGAAAGATTAATCTCTTGACTAAAGCAGAACTCAAACACACCCTAGGGGAAAAAACTCTAGAAAAAGACTCGTTTCAGATAAAAAGCAGTATATGGTGGATCAGTGAGGTAGGCCTTAATCATCCCTATATACCTGAAGAACATAATTGTAGGAAATGCCTGTTTCCAAGGAGCTTATAGAAAATTTTATGAAACTGCTGAAGGATGAGATTAGATCCCATCAAAGAACTAGCTCTTGAATCAAGACAGACCTTCAAATCCATCCATGAACTCTAGAGTGTGAAAGCAAAAGTCAGAACAGGTGTAATAAGTGGATGAACTGTCACAGAATTAAGGACAAACCAGCACTTTTCATTTTCAAGCAGACATCCCACGACAGTCGGAATCCAAAGAGCAAGCACAACACCGAGAAAAACTGGCTGACTTAGCAGTCGACATCTGATTCATAGACACTTTTCTGAAACTAGCATATACCAGAGAAGAACATGAAAGATGCACTGCAGAGAATCATGTACCCTCTACACTCAAGCAGCTCCAAAAGATCCACAACTCCATCCCTGACTTTTTGAGGAAGACCTCCAACGGTCAGAACTGGCAAAACAAGTCCATTAGAATGGCCCCACTTGTGGAAGAGGTCTCCTAGGACACAAGAAGCGATCTCCTACTTTTCATACAGGCTGCGGTCCTGCTAGTTTCATTCACAAAGGGATGGGAGAGGCTACTCAAACCCATCAAGTGCAAAAAAAACCCAACAACCAAACAATCCTGCCCCCAAACTTTTGTGACACTGTCCACCCACCATTTAACATTTCCCGACAAAGCAGGCGACTAGTAAGTTCTCCTTATTTGCTAAATGGAAGTTGTGGGAAATCAGTTGTAAATGAGATTTCCAAAAGAATGGGGTAAGAACAAGATACATTCTTTGTGAATCCCTGCAAAATGCCAGTGTGGAGGAAAAGAGACTAGTGCCCCATAGGCACATAATTAAGAGGGCAACAATCACTGCAAGTATCTTCAGCGGGGGACAGCGAAGAGGCACGCAAAGGAGGAAAAGTACTGATGGCTGTAGAAACTATTACCAGTTATATGATCGCATTTATACAAACAAAATGAAGCCAAAACCAAAAACCCCAAAATACGGTGTATCGCAGCGCTGTTTCTGCCACCAGATTACTCTGTTCTACAACAGGCTGCAAACGTCAACATACACTGAACACAGTCCCAGTGGAGCAAGGCCATCCACAGAAAAGTTGGCTTCTGCCGCTTAAGAGTCTGTCATGACAGCAACATGAACAAACAAGAAAGTAGCCAACACGTAGCTCAGAAACAATGCCACGCGACACAGCATTCCAGACCCAGGCAGACTGTATTCAGCGAACATATACAGACTGATTTCTGTTTGAGCAAGACAAACTTTGTGGTGCAAACTGTCAAATTAATACTCCCATATCTAGATTTGGCATGGCATAAATGAAAAATTATCACTCTTTAAAGCTCTCTCAGAAGGAAGACCTAAACTTGCTTGTAAGGGAAAAGTAAACTGTGGCCAGTGGTGCTGTAAGGGAAGGAAAAATGAAGAGACTCATTTACTGGTTTTTCTTCTATGTGGTGGGATTAGATGGTTTCAACAAGAAAAAATAGCATCCATACTGACAAAGGGCCATGTAGTAAATAAACCAACCTAAACACATTCAGTCTTGATTATTCAACCAGGACAATTTACCAACAATATGCCAGAACTGCATATGAACACACAACTCCATCATACAGAGCCAAGAGCTCAGGGCTGCCTACTCAGAATTTAAATTATGCGACTTTTCTACTCATACTTAAAATACATACCATATTAGGGACATCATAAGCAACTCCCTTGCCAAAAACCGGTGTGGTCAACCGAGAGTATACATCCTCTGCATTCAAATCTTCATTTTTACTATTGAAGAGTAGAGCAGCTGCATCACTACCCAGTAAGTATGTGAATGTCTTGCCAACCATTGTGAAACTGAAGACAGGTCCATACTAAGAGAGGAAAAAAGTGGCAACAATTTATTTTAAATATGAACAACACAAATTATTAAATTCATTTCTCTATATATACAGGCTGCCAGAAATCACTTGCTCGCCTAGGAAGTATCTAGAGATTTAATCAGAATAGAAATATTTTAAGCCATACTTAAATTCTGTTCTCAATATATTTATTAGCGATATCTAACGTTATAATGAACACACATGATCTTGCACATTTTAAAACCATTTAGTTTTAAAAATGTAAATGAAAGACCAATTACACTACAAAAACTAGCAGGGTAATTAAAGCACATATAGCCTCCAGTAACCTACAAACACAGTCTCAAAAAATTCCGGATTTGGAGTTATGCATAAATAATTAAGAGCAACAAAAGATTTTGAAGTTTAAAGGTCACCTTCAGCAGATCTTCATGTACTAAATTTGCCTCTCTCTAAGCTAACCAAGCTAATATTGAAGCTTATGACTCTAGAAAGTTTTAGACATTGTGAAACAGATCAATAAATCTTCTTTTATTGGAATTAAGGCAATGAACTGCCTTAGTTCATTTCTTTTGGGCTGTTACAGTATAAAACCTACTAAGGTTTTATACACCAGCCCTTGTAACATTGGCGAGGGACTTAGAATTCATCAAATTGCCTGCAGAGGTGATCAGCTACATTCCAGCCTGGTCACAGATTAATAGAGTGAGATTAAAAGTTCCCAATTTAGGCATGAAATAACATCATGAAAATGGCTTTTTAATTAAGTTGTGATTTGGCTATGAACATTACCCAAATACACAAACATATTTTTAAACCTGAATCATAAGAGATACCTCAAAAAACATTATTTCTCCAACAACAATGTACATAAAAAGATCTGAAGAAACAAGAGTCTACCCTGCACACTCCATTTCCACATTCGAGGTGGTAAATGAGAATTAATTGATTTTACACAGACTCCAGACAGAGAATGTCATAAATACACAGAAATATTTTAGCATATGCTCAGCCAGTCACGTGGGAAACACACCTACCTTGTCATAAGCATTTTCCAAAAATTCAATGGGACTTTTTCCAAATGCAATTGCATGTCCAAGGAAAGGGATGCTTGATGAAATGTAAGGTGGGTGTTTCTGAGGGAAAAAAAAAAAAAGAGAAAAATAATTACTGAAATTTGTGCAGAAAGTAGTAAGATTATGTCCATTTACATAAAAACTAAACAGAGGAGACGCTAGACATGTTCTGTTTAAACTCTTTTGTGAAAAAGCCAACCATGGAAAAGTGATTTTCTTTTTTAAATAGAGTAAGAGCAAGCCGCATTTAAAACCAGCAGAGGTTAAAAGAAAATAAATACAACTAAAGATGCTTGCTAAGGGGCGTCTGAAAGCCAAGCACGAGGGTACTGCAGCTGGGACGGCAAGCCAAGCACGAGGGTACTGCAGCTGGGACGGCGGCGCTCAGCAGCAGCGTTACCGGCCCGGCCGGGAGCCGCACGCCCGCGGGGCGCCACCTTCAGCCGCTCCCGCCCGGCACCTCCGCCTCGTGTGACACCGCCGGCCGGGCGCAGCCGGGCGCAGGCACAACCCGGCGCAGGGCTCCGGTCACACACCGCCCCCGCGGCTGCGGGCGCCCCCCGGCCCGAGCCGGCTCCCGCACGCCCGGGCTGCGCCCCCCGCTGCCCCGCGCCCCCAGGGCGGCTACACAGGGGAGCGCCCCGCGGCCCCCCCGGCCCTGCCTCCGCTCCCCGCCCGGCTCGCCCGGGCCGCTCCCGGGCCCCGCGGTGGCCGCCCCGGCCCCCCGCCTGCCCCCGGCCCCCCGCGCCTACCCCCTGGCCGGAGCCGGCGTGGCGCCGGTAACCCAGCTGCAGCAGGTAGCCCAGGCTCAGCGCGAAGGCGGAGGCGGCCAGCACCAGGGACAGGGGGTTGCCGACGGCCACCCGCTCCAGGAGGGACCCGCCGACCTCCGCCAGGCTCAGCATCGCCCCGGCCTCCGCCGCCGGCCGCTGCGCCGTGCCCCGCCGAGCACCCGCCGCCGGGCCCGGCAGCCGCCCCGCCCCGCCCCCCGCGCTGGGCTGATCTCTGCCCATGTGACGATTCCCGGCGCCGGAGCCAACCGGCGGCCGCGCTCCGCGGGGTGACGGCGTCTGCCGGGCCGCGGCGGAACGCCATTGGGCGGGAGGGGGGCGGGGCGCCGGGCCGCGGGCGGTGGTTGGCGGTTGGCGGCAGGCGGCGGCCTGGCGCGGCGCGCCGGGGGGGTGGCGGGGGCGGTGAGGCGGCACCGGCGTCGCGGCGGAGCTGCCGGCGGGCGAGAGCAGCGTGGCGCCGGGCCGCGGCCTCGCAGCGGGGAGCGGAGCCCCGGCGCGGCCTTGGCCGGCCCGCGCACTGCTGCCGGCACCGCCCTGTCGCTGCGCGGCTCGCTGCCCCTGCCCCGAGCACCGCCCCGCGCGGCTGCCGCCGGTCCCCGGTGCCGCAGCGCCGAGGCAGCAGCGCGCCGCGGGAGACACGCCCGTGGGCAGCGCGTGCCGGCGCCGAGCTGGCGCGGGGGGTGGTACCCGTGGGTCTGGGCTCGTGTGGGGGTCACGTGTGCCGGCCCCGCGGGACTTCGAACCCACACCGGCAGCGCCGCGGGCTCGGGGAGAGCGGGTGGGACGGTGCCCGGCAGAAACGGCCCCGGGGGTGCTGGCTGACCGCCGGCTGCACACGGGCCAGCAGTGTGCCCAGGTGGCCAAGGGGGCCAGCAGCATCCTGGCTGGTGTCAGAAACAGTGTGGCCAGCAGGGCCGGGGAAGTGACTGTCCCCCTGTACTGGGCACTGGTGAGGCCGCACCTCGAACACTGTGTTCAGCTTTGGGCCCCTCACACCAAGAAAGACACGGAGGTGCTGGAGCGTGTCCAGAGAAGGGCAACGAAGCTGGTGAAGGGTCTGGAGCACAAGGCTTATGAGGAGCGGCTGAGGGAACTGGGGGTGTTTAGCCTGGAGAGGAGGAGGCTCAGCAGGGATCTTACCGCTCTCTACAGCTGCCTGGAAGGAGGCTGTAGGCAGGTGGGGGTCAGTCTCTTCTTCCAATTAACAAGTGACAGGACAAGAGGAAACGGCCTCAAGTTGACCAAGGGAGGTTTAGATTGGATATTGGGAAAAATTTCTTCACTGGAAGGGTGGTCAATAAGATAGATTAGCTATAGGAGTTGAGCCGAGCATCACTTGCTTACTTAAAGGTAGGATTTTGAGACTTGCCCCCTTCTGGCAGTGTTGTTTGTGTTTGGTACAGAGAGGAGGGCTGTTGCTACCAGTCTGTCTCTACAGGGTTTGGATTTCTCTCTGTTCCTATTTTTCATTTACCCACTTCTGGATGAAACGACGGTACTCACCTGCCTTCTCGCAGCAATAGTGGAAACTCCTACGCACCCAGCTGCAAGAAGCTTGCTAGGACTGCCTTAAATGAGCTCTCGCTACTTAATGCCCTCCACTGACACACTACATCTGCCAATTTCTGGTTTGCCATGACGAGCAGTCTTCAGTTCCCTTGATGAACGCCCGAGTGGTTTCCCACTGTGTGCTGTCTTAATTTGTAGTTGCCATGGGAGCCTCCCGATGATCCTCTCTGATGATCTTCCTACATACCTTGCATAGATGAGCCTGTTACAAAATACTGCCCTTTGGTAAGAACACCTGCTTGGTAAGACTGATGGCACTTCCATGCTGGCTGCAATAATAAAACCAACAAACATGACTTGTTGCAAACAATTTATTTAGTAATAAATAAGAATTCAGCAGAAAGAACTATACAGCAATAAGGCATATTAATAGTATTGTTAAATATCCAACTGATGTACATTTTAATGTTTTTCCTCTAGTTTTCTAACGCAGTACTATGTGAAGTATATTTCTGATAGCAGTGCCAAGTGATAACAAGGATGCGCTATGAAGGACCTGACTATTGCGTTATTTACCCTAAATAAAATACAACAACCCATGAAGATTTACCGTTATTTATGCCTGTAAAGTTTAATTAGAAAAGTATAACTTGCTAAGATTACAAATTATGTCTCCTGTTCACTTTTTTAACTGCTTACTACTTTATTTCTTAAACTGTGCTTAATAGTAGTAAGGTATGAGTAAAGTCACTACACAACAGCACAGTTCCTAACATTCATATTAACTTTTATTTGAAAACTTAAGAAGCAAGTGCTAATTTTTATTTTTAAAAAAACTTCTTTACAAAATATTGCACACTGTTCTAGCATGCAGTTTACACGGAAGAAATAGTCAAGTGCACTTAAAACCCTGAAATACAACCAGAAATTTTACAAGATTTGTCTTACGGATACTGTTTTAACATAGGAGGATATGTTTCAGACTTCATAGGCTCCCACCTTACACTTGGGACCCAACTGGTTGAGATCCAATCCTGACTCTGCAAAGAGCAGGCAAAATGCTTATCCAGCTTCCTTGCAATATAAATCTTCATTCCTGCACTCTGCACTGCTTGTAGTCTCAAGAAACTGAAGTAATCAATCAGTAAGAAAATTAGTTTAACAGAAATAACTTAGTATCTCCTATATGAGTTTTCATTACTGCTTATGTGTTGCAATCCAGGGTAAGATTTATTAAACTTTCTGAAGTCCTCTGAGTAAGACTAATTTCTAAGTAAATCTGTTTCTCCCCCTCTTCCATAGACATATTTTATATTGCACAGCAAAAGTAAAAAACATTCTTTAAAAAACCCAAGCATGCTAAACATTTATATGGCTTCTGAATGTTTTTAAGTATTTCCCTTTTGACATCCTCATGCAATATTTTAGAATAAATATGAACACAAAGTATGAGAAAGTTACAAGTAAAAATAAAGCCAGTTATAACATTTGTCAGAAACCCATAAGAATGGTTTACCCAAAGTAGTCGCTTGAAGGTCTGACTGGTCTTTTAAGCACACTTATCAACAATACCTTAAAAATAAAGTGTGTCTACACAATACTGTTAACATATACAACCTCCTTAATGTTCCACAGAATAACATGAAAGGTAAACAGGTTAACTGAGACTTGCTTAATGGCACCGTCAGTCCCATAGTCCTCCGGGAACAAAAGCCTTACTTGATTCATGCTCGTCCAACTTGGTAAACCATTTACATTTCATTAGCTTTATTGGGTAAGCTCAAGCCCTACAATAGCTTATATATGAAACACAAAAATACTTATAAAAATAATAGATATGTTGTACAATTTTTTTAAAAAAATAAACCATGCAGCTTCTGTACAAAGTTAAAAAACTGTACAAATTGACTTTTCTATTGTGTAAAATTCATGTACATGGAAGTCTTCTGCTGTGATGAGAAGTAATTTTTTTGCTTAGCCATCAGATGTTGTTTTGTAACTATTGTTCATTTCCATCATTCACTTCGTTCACTTGGCATTAACTGGCCATTTAATTTCATCAGAAGCTTTACGACGAGACCTGCCTATATAAAGGTATACAATTAAATTCTATCAGCATTTCAGAACCGTGACACAATCAAGTATATGACAGATCAAGTAGATAAAAATAGTAAGATAAAAGCTGCATCACTTTAGAAATCAGGAAAATAAACCCTGGATTTTTCTCAGCCATCAGAAAGTGTTTCTCAAAACCTTCAAACAGTTCCCCTGTAACCACCTTAACATAACAGAATCAAAGGCAAGTACGGTCAAAGTATGCAAGGTACTCAAAGCTGTAATTTCATCAGAACACATGTTAGCATGGCATCTTACCACTGACGCAGACCATGAGTAAAACAGGCGTTTTCTATCAGACATCCACAAACACTATCACAGTTGCTGGTAGCAACTGCAGTGAAGTTGCTTTCTAACACTGCCTTCACAGACCCTTAGTTTTACTCAATATCAAACCCTGCCAGGTTTGAGAGCAAAGTTACCAGCTCCAACTCTGTGATTCGCATCATATTTGGAATTACCCTTAGAGTCTGAGGGATTGGACACATGCAACAAACAGTTTCAATTTTAAAAAAAAAAAGTTTAATGATAACAAATGCATTTTATGTATTTTGAACCCTAAAGGCTTCACGTGCTAGGAAAATAAGCACCATTCTGCAATACTAAAAAGAAATTTTTAAGATCATTTTTGTGGGGGCTTGGCTTGGGCTTCTTTTATACTGTACAAGGTTGGTCAATCTCAAATGAGAAGAGGAACGTATCCAGTTTAGGAAACAATAATTGAGCATAAAGGATGAAAAATGACAATGCTTACCTGTTTGGTATGCACAATAAAGCTCATTTTATTTTCCAGACTATGGATTTGAAAACACGTATCTCCATCTCCCAACTGCCACATAAAGCAACCATACTTTAGGCTGAGGAGTAAAGCCTACAGTGAAATGTAGGAAACTGTCACTCAGAAAATATTCTCCATACTTACAAACTGAACTTTCCTTCATTCACTTAGACAGGATTCTGACTTAGAACAGAATGTTCCACAATCTAATTGTAGCTTATGAAGTAGTGAAGTGGAAAATTACAAGGCTTTCAGTTAGTATGTCTTATAAAATCTTAGAAATCTTCACAGTCAAGTTTAACTAAACAGCTGGACATGAAATGACTACTAGCACAAAGAATTCAAGATAACAGAATTAAGCTTAACAGTTAACACTGGCAATTCACTTAAGCTGACCTTCGTTTCCATGTTGAGGAGGTGCAGCCCTTTTACATTTACTCCTACGTACACTTTGATGACTTTATGGCTACTTGAACTTGCTTTGGTGAATATCTGTCCTGTGAAAAAAGCTGCTCCGTAAGTAGGAACTTCCCAGCAATTCTGCAAGAACATGCGCTGAAGGTGATGCATCTCTTTACTTACACCTTCACTGGTGCTGAGGTTCTAGAAATAAAGGAACGATGGCAATCAACAAGTCTTCCCAAATAGTTGCGGCTATTGGAAGAAAATCCACTATTTCGAGGAATTCTCACTGAACTAGTATTCCCGAAGTGCCTTCCCAGCAACTGTCTTGCTACTCTAAACCCCAGAGCAATAGAAAGGCCCAAATGTCAAAAAAGACTGAGGCAGAAAGCAGATACCTGTATGAGCCTCAGAAATCTGAGCCACAGACACCTCACCTGTGCAGGGCCCCCCAGTTTTGCCTCTCTCAGAAATATGATCAGCTCATCAGGGATAAGCACCTACGCACTCATCTGACATTAAACGCATCACTTAAAACTAAGCATTCTTCCTCCTTTAAGGGGTCCGATCCAGTGAGGCATCGTAAGATGAGCAAGTACCTTCCCCCAAAAAACATGGATTTTCTTTTTTCTTTTCTAAGCAAAACAGAGGTGCAGATTTCTTTTCTTTAGTGGAGCCTTCATTCACAATGAGACAGGCTTCTGTTTCGCCTTCTTCAGCAGCGTGAAACAGTCGCAACGAAGGATTGCAAGTGTTCCTGCCTCAAAATATACTGGTGTAAGGTACAGTAACAAGCAGAAAACTTGGCTGGGCCACGTGCAAGATAAGAAGGCACAGGCATAAAAGAGAGCACATCTTCAACAGTCAGGGGACCATGACTGTGGGTATAGTGTATGGGACCAACCTCGCTGGATCCACACTCTGCATTACAGCTTACCTGAATTCTACACAGCTATTTTAAAAACGTAAAATATATGAGTATTTTTGGAACAAAAGATTGAAACTCTTTTCCCCTCCCCCCATCCCCTGCACCCCAATAATGGCCTAAGAACTGAAGTCAAGAAAGCTATGTTTATTCCTACGTATTATGTGATACAAGAAAGAGCAGAGACTATGCTGCTATGCCCACAGTCTTAGAAAGACCACCATCATCCTCTCATTCATCTGTATTGGAAAGAACAGGAATGATCTGCTGGTTTCTGACAAAAACAGTGTAGGCACCAAGATAAAGTTTGGTTTTAAGTAACCTCAGAAGACAGCCAAGGCCTGAAAACATTCCCTGGGTGCCTCTGCAGTGTTTCCTGGCAGCTACCTTTACTGATGCATGTCAGCCAGTACAGTTCTCCCTCTGACACACCTCACTTTTTCCATAATTTTTTATGAAGTTCACGAATTTAACCTTCAGGTGCCTATGACCCAGGCTGGAATCCACAGCCCTCAGTTAGATGTCTAATTTTACAGAAGCATCCCAAGTCCACATTTAAAAATTTTGCTCAATTAACTGCTCTGGTCAAAGGAGCTTGTGTGTGCAGATACACATGCTCACATCAGTAGCACTATCAGATCCCTAACATACAAGTTACACTGGCAAAAAGGACTGTGGATCTGTCGCTACAAACATGTGAAAATAAGTCAGAGTAGATTTTTTTACATGTATGTCTGAATTGGCAGTATCCCCAATACACAGTTGACACTGAAGATAAATTAACAGGTGACAATTATACTTACTTTTAAGAAACAGATCAACTGTAACTGTACAAGAAAAACAGCATTCCAACAACCCATCCCAAAAATTCAGAACACACACATTTCTAGCTTTATATACCAGTCTTTTTTTTAATTAACTGACAACCAAACAGTCCAAAAATGTTTAAGACAGGATTTTCTACTACTTGATTATTTATCTTACCTTGTATTCATGAAGTATCCTGTTTGTCCAATGAGGAGCTTTACTTTTTAGTTTAGTGATTGGTACTATAGATTTAAGGTTTTCTTCACTAAGAGAAAAACAAAGCAGAAAAAAAAGTTTTTCTTCACTGAAAAAAGCAAGGAGAAAGAACACGTCTGACAATTTCTATCTTCGAGTCACATATTGAGCTAGACAGTCACCTCCTACTCTACTTTGCCTCATCAGGTGAGAAGCTTTCCTGAAATGTAAGCTAAGGCTTCCTAAGATATGATATAGTGTAATTCTCAATTAATGGAGATCCAGCTTTGTGTTACACACTTCGTGTCATGCATCATGAACACAGCAGGGAGAGGAAATGTTAGCAAACAAAAAACACTAAAGGGAAGCCTTTACTAGTTTGCTTTTATGCACAATTAAGGTAGTCTCAAAATCTAGTCATACAACTATGTCAGTAACTGCACATGTGATCTATCAAGAAAAAACCCTGCACACGACAATGCAACTTAATCTTTAAAGTCAAGGATACTCTGAAACAAACAAAAGCCTGGATACATTTTTGAAATGACCGGTCTTTTAATAAAGCGTTTATGTCAACGACAAAAAGAATCAGAATATAAACCTCTTCATCTGTCTGGAGAAGAACAAGCTGAGATACTTTCCAAGATCAAAATTTGAATATGGATGGAAAACATGCCCAGATGCCCAGGAGGCTCTTTATCTGGCCTAAACTCTCTTTCCAAGTAGTCCTGTCTACAGAGTCAAACACTTCCATGGAGCAGGATCAACTCAGAACCCCATTCCCGATTTGCCTCAGCATGGAGAGGACCAGTGCCCTGCAGCTGCTGGGATTCAGCAGGGGGTAGTTTTGTGTTAACCCCAGCTGCATTTAACTGCACACTCCTGCAGGTAGGCAGTCCCACTTAAACCCAGTTCTCCTTATGCTCAGTCTGCCAACTGTGTAACTCTGGGACAAGATGGGTCAACAGCTGAACCTACTGAACACCCCACCCAAACCCCAAACCCTTCCAGTGAGCTCATTCACCTAGCTCACTCTGTGATGGTATAGCCTCTACACCTGACAGAATGAAGGGAAAGGAATGAGCAAGCGCAGTCGGCCCTTCCAGAGGCAGCCCACGCTTATATCAGAGTAACTATAGCAGAAAATGCACCCTGATTCACTGATGGCGGAGAACACAACCAAAAGAAAGGAAACCAAGACAGCTCAGTTGATGCTGTGAATGACAGGAGATGAGAAGTATCGTAGTGTTTGAGAATAGCACAGCTGCTGTTACATGAATGAACTGAGGTGGAGATGGTAGGGGGTGGAGTGAAGGTACACACAGTAGAGAACTGGAATCCCGGTGGGCTCAGATACTGCTGCAGAAATGTATGTGGGAAGAAAAAGTCGTATCTCAGAACAGCTCAGCTACTGTTGTGCTGGCAAGCAGAGAGAAGGGGAGGGGAAAGCACCATCTGGCAGAGCCCTACTGGTGCTATGTTTCTGACCAACTTAGTACAGCTGTTCACTACAAATGAGAGAACAGAAGTAATATCTCTGCATGGTCTGTGCTCTTCAAAGAGGGAGGAAAGCCAATCCCACAAGATGGAATAACTGGACACAGTAAGAAGTTAATTGAGCATTGTCCAAAGTCTCAGTCCCATCAAAACCCTTCATTCACATGAATACTATTACTCATTTTGGTATTACTGTATCTCAGTATAGAGTTATATAGACTCAGAATACAGGACCTCCATCCCTCTGCCTGGGATTGCAATGATTAAGATTAATACATTTTTAAGACCCCTGTCCAGGTTCTATTAACGCTGTGAGGGTTATGTGATTACTCTGAACTAGACCTCAGTGATGAAGAAAAATAATAAATATATCATACCTAAAAATCAAGAGTTCCATAGTAAGTGCTATCTAAAAATACTTAATCTAAAAGCATGATTTAAGTTTTAAACACACATACTTACTTTAGAAAGCCCTGTTTGTGCTTCTTGCTCTCGTAATTTCCATAGACTATTTGTAGAAGCAGGCTTGCCAGTGTGATCAACTTGGCATCAGGTGATGTATAGAAACCTTTCAGTAAATTATATCTGGCTTCATCAAAAAGGATAAGAATAGCCAATGGATCTTCAATCTATCAAAAAAATTTAAATAATATGATTTCTTTGTAAAAGAAAATAAGCCTAGAAACCATAACTAGATTTTCTCACTGATTCAGAGACAGACGACAAAGGTGTGATCCTGACTGAAGTGTACATTTTAGTAATGTGTTGTAATAGAAAAAATGATACGTTCATTGGTTTAGTTCAACACTTCACTGACCTAACACACAAATTAAAGGTGACTAGCATACCATGCCCAATCAAAAGGTTCACAGAAATACTGACGTCTGTGGGCTTTTTTCTCCCATTAATCTATTTTGAATAATATATCTAAATAATCCCATAGAAATTGAGCAATTAATATATCTTAAAAATCACAGCACAGGAAGAGAAAGAAAACTGGGCAGGTTGTCTTTAGCTGTATGACAGACAGATAAAGACTGAGACACACGACTTATGACAAACCAAACCGTGGCGGGGAAGGCAGGAAGGAAAGAGAGAAGAACCTGAAGACTCAAACTAGTACAAAAAAGGAGAGGAGAGGTCAGGTTTAAGTAAGTTTGGAAATTACTCCAGTCATTAAACCCACTGAGTGTTGATAGTCAAAGCGTTCTGACTCTGACCATGATTTCATGCCATCACTTCCAAGTGCAGACCTTTTTTTCTATTTCCAGTGGAAGTCTCACATCTCTTCTCAGGAAAAGCTGTGAAGTTTCCCTTTGAGGATCCAAGTTTGTCAGTTCAGTGAATATTTCAGGCCAATCTCGAATATGCTGCAAAGGCTTGTGATATGGCTTCAGCTGGAGGCCTGAAAAATAAGAGATTTTGGTTTTAGATAAACAGAATAACCCAGCACCCCCCCATATATACACACACACATATATATGTATATGATTAAATGCTGCACCAAAACCAGAGTATCTGAAACTAAGGGCTCATTAACAAACATTTTCCCCTGTGTTTTCTAAACTGCCATAAAAAAAGGTTTTGAAAATATGGATTTATTGACAAAACTCTCAACATCAACTCACTAAATGCACTACTGGTGAACCTCTGTTATTTTCAGCTTCTCAAGAGTGAAGTGGTATTTAAAAATTTAATGGAATACCAACACAGACCTTAAGAATGCAATAATAAAACATTAGAGACTGTTGTTTCAATTATTATGGGAGAAATACAAAGTCCAGTGATCTTATTTCTGACAGAGAAATACAGATATAGCTTATCTTATAAACACATCTGCCATTTTTGGATATATATATAAACCATGAACTTTTCAGAACAGGCTTTTTTTTTAAAAAAATCTGTAAAATGTCTTTATTCTTAACAGGCTACAGTCATTCAATGCTTCATGTTCTCCTGTGTATATGAGAGCTGAGAAATTAATACAGAGCTTTTTACTACAGTTTTACTATGTACTAGAGGTCCAAACCTTCAGTTATGCTTATTCACTTACCCTGCCTGTCCTTGTGATTATTGCTTGGCTGTTTCCTAGTAGTGAGGAACTAGAAGGCTGTGTCTGCCTCACCCTCGCTGCTCTGGCTTTTACACTGTGACATTTCACATTATATGAAAAATTTCAAAGGACATGTAACAGCGCAACATCTTTTCACTGAGAATAATCTGTTCACTCAACTTATCCATCTTACTTTCAAACACAGAAAAGTGTTATCTGTCCTACAAACAAGAAAACTACAGGCTTTACAGTTGTACACAAACTGCAATAAATACTTTTTATAATTAAATTTGTCCAGTAGTTGTTTGAAGCTGTGAATCAGCAGCTGACATTTTCAAACTATGGCAAAGTATCTAGATAATTACTTGGTTTTAAACAATGTAGTGAGCTCTTCCCCTCAAATGCAAGGGTAATACTTCAATGATTTCAGTAAAACACGACATATGTATTTAGAAAAGGCACAAGCAGGGAGACTTCAACACCCAAAAACTTCCTTTTCTTCCAGACATTAACATCTATGTTTAACTGGGGGTTACAGTAGCCATGCGGCATACAGCAAAGTAAAAAGGCAAATGGCGTGACACTGGGAGAAAAAGATTTTAAAAGAATGAAGAACAGATATCCTGCAAAATTTATAGATAAAAAGAAAAAATAACAATGCCACTGTAGTGGAAGATTGACAATAGTAAATAAAAATTTAAATGCAAGGCTCCTGTGTTAATGGCACTTGCAACACAGTATCCTACCAGACCTGAATTATGCTTTGTAAATCCATTATAATGTATCCCATAGCTTTCTTGTTCCAGCAGTACTGTTTACTATGTTTTCTGACAAAACACAATCACTTTTGTGGTCCTACTTACCTTTTGCTACATCTCAAATTACAACTATAAATATACTTTTTATTTAGATCATAAATACCAAAACATACAGCAAATGTAATTATGTTTTGCATCAGAATTTCCTTCCACCAAATATATCTGAAAACTTGTTTATCAAAAATCATTTTGGTGCAAATCACATGAAAATTCATATCATTAAAGGACCTAATGAAAAAATATTTATCAGCTTTACTTTAATTACTAGTTTTAAATAGATTAAATATTGGTAAACACAACTACATGCATCCAATTTCAGATGCTCTGGGAAGAAAAATACTACTAAAATCAGGGTAAGTTAGCAGTAAGGACTATGACAGCAAATGTGCCTTGTAACAGAAAGGCAGCCTGGACTAGCCTCATCTTCATCTAGATGAAGTACATTCTAGATGCCACAGTGACACAGGGTCAGA
The DNA here is from genome assembly GCF_023634155.1 of Falco peregrinus. Classification (NCBI taxonomy): domain Eukaryota; kingdom Metazoa; phylum Chordata; class Aves; order Falconiformes; family Falconidae; genus Falco; species Falco peregrinus. Next base: position 39,280,285 of record NC_073725.1, on the reverse strand, counting down.
CTATTGCAAGTACCCAAAAACCTAAACTGGAGAAGCTTTCTATAGCTGTGAAAGCACAGTTTGGAGACACCAGGCTGTAAAAGCTGGCAGTTGATCTACTGGAGGAAAGCTTAAGCAGAGGGAATAGAAAACCTGGTCTCACTCCCTATGCAAAAGATAGAAAGAATGAGACCTACAGGCATTACAGAGGGTCTGGCAGGGGCAAAGTGTATCAACAGACAGTCTAAGTACGAGTTAACTTGTAAAGGATGTCTTTTAAAAGCTGATGGAAAGAGGTCAATACAGAACTGTGAGAGAGGATGTTTCCTGTTTTCCTAAGGAAATACTATTTTTTCTAAAGGCAAGCAGAAATAAAAAAAAACAGTACAAGCTCTCGAGTATAATGATCTTCCTTGTTACTTACTGAGGTTCTCAGAACAGATCCAGATAGTGAAGTACTGCTGAGTTTCTTGAGACAAACGCATTCCCTCCATTATCTGCTGTACAGTAGTATTGTTTCCATGTTTCAACTCCACAGAGCGGTATGACCCATCCATACGATAAATTCGTGCTTTTTCATACTACATAAAAATTTAAACATATTAAACAAATATATTGGTGCTTCTGAAAAGCAATTTTACCATAATTAAGCAATTAATCCATACTGTTGAGAAAAAGAACAACTCCTGCAGATTTACTATTTATCAAAACTGCTTGTTTCATGTCCTATGCAAATTCTTACACTGTGCTGCTTACCACAATAACCCCAAGAAAGATCTTATTGATACTTTGAGGACTTCACTTCTGTTGAACTCAAAGGTAAGCAGGCACTTAGAAGTTCCCCAAGGGATTTGGGCTCAAGTGCCTATGCATGTCCTGAAACGTCTACCTCACTGTTAACTCACAGGTTATGAATGATTCCCCTCATCAGTCTCTACTAAAGACTTACTTTTCAGACGGAAGAACCACCCTTTATGCAGACCCCAGTACAACAAGAGTACAATTTCACTAAGATCTTTTAGCACTTCTATAATATTACTACTAATAAATAACTTTCCCCTTCAGAACTCCCACAGCTTTCACTGAATTGCATATGGGCCCGGAGTATGCCTCCTGTGAGACGTAATTCTATGTAAAACAGATGCCTAAAGCATATACACACAAGTCATAAATCCATGAAATGTCTTGTTTTCATCTAACAGGTTAAATGTTTCTGCCATTTGACCAACTGCATAATAAGACCCCTAAAATAAAGGAGGTCAATTCCCTTCATTAATTATTTTGGAAAACTCATTCATATAGATAAAACATCTTGAAAAATCAACAGGTTTACTGCCACCTGCCTACAGAGATACAAGTTGCATCTGAAGTCAAAGAAACACAACAAGCGGTTTTGTATCATTTGGCTGATTCTAAATCTACTTCAGAACTAGAGGAATCACATCGTACGCTTTGTTTACTATCCTAGCTCGATCTCCACTGACTGCCAAGGAAGCCTACGCTGACTAACTGATGTAAAGCTTATTTTGTAGAACCCTACATTTAGCCAGCTGAACGCTCCTTCTAAGGATGCCACCGCACAAAGCAAGCTGATGGTTATATGATCAAAAGCAGACAAAAAATCAGTAGCTGACATTATTGATACTTCTACAAGTAAATTTAAAAATCATGTTTAAAGTCTTGCATATATTTCTCGAGCAATATAGACAGAAACATTTAGAGACAAAACGTTAGTTTGTCAATATTTACACTAACAATTTCAGTATACTGCACATTTCCAATAGCAGCTATGTCAGCCTAGCTCTTCTACAAGTTTGTGAGTAAATTAAATATAAACTTGAAACTATTTTGAAAATAAACTCATACAGGTTTATTTATGGCTTCCTTCAGCAGTTTTGCAGTTTCTTCCCACTCATTTTGTTTGTTCTCTTCACAGACATTCAGCGGAGATCTTCCTTGTTGATCAGTAATATGCTACAAACAGAAACAGAAACACTGGTAATACGTTGTTTTCACTGGAGATAGGTAAAGCATGTACACATTTTTTGAGATAATTAAAATCCTTGATCCTACAGTTCAAACATCTAATTGATACACAATGGGAAAGTAGAGGTAACAGAAGATAATTAACCATTCTTTGGTAATCTCTCAATAGCATCATTATGTTTACACATCATGATCTCGACACAAGATATCTCACACACACACAAGCTAGAAACTGTTGCTAAAACTTCTGTTTCTATACACAAATAGAACTCACTCTGTCGATTTCCGGATGATTTAGCAGAATTTGTACTATTTCAGCATGCCCACCTCCAGCAGCAAAATGAAGAGGAGAACTAAGTTGGCCATTCAAAAGATTTGGATTGCATTTCCCTTTCTCCAAGAGCATTCGAGTGGCTTCAACTTTTCCATACCTGTAGACAGGTTTTAAAGCAGAACAGACACAGCAAATGTAAAATGAAATCTTTTTTTCCAGATAGTTCTAAATATGGAAAAGTATTCCCATGCTCAAGTTTTTAGGTTTGAAAGGACACCAAAGACAATGCAACATTAATATTTTCAGAAATTAGTATCAGTTCTGCACCATTTTGGTAACCATTGGTCTAGTAACCGTTTATTGGATTAATTACAGACAAACCGAACCTTACGTTAAACTAGCTAATTTTGGGTAGTTGTAGCAATTCAGTCATGGCAAAACATAATTCAGCCTTGCCTGAAAAAAAAAATACTCTGTGTGAGAACCAGAGTAAAGCTTCTGATTGTCATGCAGATGGATCCTGAGGACTCTTAAGCCTCATGCTGATAACTGGTAAATCTTGCGTATACTGTTTATGTAAGCTTTCTGAAACACTACAAATCAACTATTTTTTTTTTAGCCAAGTTTGATTTTGATGTTATTCATATCATCAGACACTACTATAAATACAAAAGACTAACTTGCATAAAATAAAAGCATTTTTACAACTGAGGAAAGCTCTCAAGCACTTACAGATTAAAACATCATATCTCATTAAAACATCAGAGAAGTTGACCTCTGTAGGTCACCTAGTCCAGCTTCCCACTCAAAGCCTGACCATCATCAAAATGTGCTCAGCTCAGCTATGGCTGTGCTGTAAAACTGCTCAGAGCCTTTAATGAACAAAGACTGTGAAAGTTACCACACTAAACCAGACCCAATGTCTCCAACAGGAACTAGAACACATGTTTCAGGACAGATACAAGAGGCTATAGATAAGTGTTTGATGATTTGATTTCCACACCTGGTCTCCTCTGAAACCATTCAAACTGAAATTACCTCAAAACCTGAAGCAATCTTTCTCTTCAGAAGGTAACACTAACATATATTAGAGTCAAAGTGTAACAAGTCTAGAGGGTTTTTTTATTACTTATTTTTGTGTCTATATGACAAGTTACATAAATGATTAGTGATAAAGAATCATGATAACAAGCGTGCATTTGACTGGCAACTATATTAATTTGACTCACCAGCATGCATAATGAATAGGAGCCCAGTGGTCACTATCTAACTGATTAACAGAAAACTTTTTATCCAGAAGGTGGCTTAGTAAATCAGAGTCGCCTTCACAAGCACTGCGGTGAAGAGGGAAATCATCTACCCACTGGTGTTCTCTATGAATTAGAAGGGGAAACAAGAGGAAAACACAGATCAGAAATATTTCAATAGTTGAGAGCATCAACTTTTTTTAAATCATAAACATAGCACTAACTAGATCTACACGAAGAACAAAAATGAAGCTCATGCAGCTAGAACGTGCCAGTATTCACACAACTAGTATTTTCATCATGCAGTAGTCAAGCCACAGCTGTAATAATTATGCTAAGAAATGCTTCCCTAATGTTTATAATTTAAACCTTTCTTGATCCATCCTTTAATTGTTGTGTTTCATTACTTACAGACTTCAAACAGAATTTTTTTAAAATATTTGTACAATAAAGCCCTAAGGTAAGAAGAATCTCACTCTGACCAGGTCTACCAAGTACTACTGTAATAAAACAAAACAAAAATATCCATTAATGAAAAAAGAATGTAACATAATACTTGTCCTCTGTGACACTGCTCATGCTACGTTGCCACTTTTCTCTTTTAGGAATCTGAATCTTTGAATAGTCTGGGGCTCCGAGGCCGAAGTATGGATTTATTACCACTTTGTCAACCTGTGAAGACATAATTTAAAGCACAACTGAAAAAATACCTTATTGAGATTTGCCTAAACAATCCCCCATCCAGGCCGAATATTCTCTTGAAACAAGTTATGACTAACATTTTGCAATTAACAAGAATGATGTTCAAATATGAGGATTTTAAAAACCATTTAGCAGTAAGTGTGCAATAAAGAAACCTGATTATATCAAACATAAAGCACACACTCATATCAAATAAATGAATGAATTGTAAAATGAAAACATATGTATGTTCCACAAATATAAAACGAAAATATAATTCTTACCCTATTGGTATACTGAAGGTCAGATCCAAACAAAGGATTATAAATACACATATCTGCTTTCTCCAGTGCCAGCATTTTACTTTTTATTTCCAGGGCAGTATAGCCCATATGTAATGAGCTCTCTGTCTGACCAGGTTCTATAGCATAGGCTGGGTTTATCACATTTGTTTTAATTCTCTCAAGAGGAGATGGTCTGAATAAAGCTGGGATAGAGTGAGACTGGGTGTGCCGTTCATCCAACCACCTGCAGGACAGAATGCGCAAGTAATTTATTTTCAGACAGAAAAGGACTATTTTGGTCATGCCTGTCCATTATTTTGTTTGAGTAAGGGTTGCATGTATGATAATCACATATTTTAATTAAAAACAATTAATTATAAGCTGCACAGCCGATTTTGTAAGACTAAATTAATCCCCAAACACAGTATTTTTTAACCAAGTATAGTTAAGCAAATATATTTGCTCAGACACATTTCCTGCTAATACAAACTCTAAGAAAAGGAAATTATAAGCTAAACTAAGTGTAACATTGGTTATAGAAAAAACACTTAACCACACCAACACGTCACCGTTTTGTGTACTTTCAGTACTTTCAATAATCTCAACATACACATTTTGAAACTTAAAGCATTTTTTTAAGGATGATTTGAAGTTTCAATATCTGTGCTGACTTAAGTCTTCTAACTTATGTGTTTCATTAGGGAGAGTTGGAAAAAGACAAAAAATCAGAAGGTCCAGTTTTCGAACTGCTAAGCCTCTTTCAGATAGGCTACCACCTGCCTTTTCACAAAGCTGTGCTGGTTATTCTCTTTTAAGTGCTCCCCTACTGTCAGTACAGAAGGGCTTTAGAGCCCTCTTACTCTGAGCTACTGGGGGCAGTCAGCACTGTACACTTGCTGCATTTTTTTCTGCCACATAAAACACAGGGCTCAGGACAAGTTATTCATCTCAGGTTTTGTATAAATGTATTCTCACTAAATTCTGAATTATTTTAGTGTTATGTTGAATGGGGCACATTTTAACTAAGGGTCTAAAGCCAGGTTTGTATTTAGGTTTCTGCATGTACTTTCTCTCAAGCCTGAGATAAACACGTGCTTTGCTGGAACATATAAATTCCGTTTAGAGAGTTAGCCTGGAAATACAGAAGAAGTAGTACATGCTCTGGAAAGATAGATCCACTGACAGACCACTTGGATCTTGTCTGTCCCAGAACCATGTGTAAGAATGGCAGAACATGGCTTGCAGTTCACCACGTATGCTTAGGCCTGGATTTTTAAGTCCCACCTCCAAGCTATCACGTGCTGCAAAAGCTGTATTTCCTTCACTTATTCACGGTCCTACTGGAAAGGAGGACTGTAAAATTGCGGTCATTGCGCTATAAACACCCTCTTGCCTTCCTGAGGGATTTTCAGGCTTTTCCTCTATAAACAGTTGGTAGATAAATTTGTTACAGTAGTTTGAATCTTTCAGAAGTGTTTCAGATTACATACATACAGAATAATCAATATAAACTATTTACTATTACACTGCCAAGGCTTCTCGCACAACTGTAAGGCTTGTAACACATTTTAAGCAGAGCTTAGAGTCTGAATGCATTCATTAAGCAGCAAATAAGTCTAACTGGCATGATGGTATACATGCAAATATTATGACTCTACCAATAAAACTGTAAAAACCCTACACACAGAATCTTTGTAGATAATAGCCTAACTTATAATTAATAACTTACAATTCTGCATGTTAGCCAAGATTTTCAGCTAACTTTATTAATGCAAATAAGTTCACACGTAAGTATATCTGCTATTTATTTGTTAAGGGTACATTAAAAAGACCAAAAAACTGCTCACATATTCAATTTTCAAACTACTATAAATCTGACTAAACAAATAATCACCTTCTGAAAGTTAACTCCCCACTGCGAATAAATTTGTATGGCTGGGGAAGATGCACTCCCTTTCTAAAGGGAGGTTTAGTTTAAAGGTAAGCATGAACATTATACAATTAACAGGGTGTTTTTACTACACTGGCAGATACTTTTAAAGGTCGCTTTTAAAAGATTCATCATTAGTATATGCTTGTACAAAACATTCACTGTGAGCAAGAACCTGTAAAAAGCCACTTGATTTAGATAAGCACACCATTCTTGAGTTTGCAAAAAACTTTTTTAGAAAGATTTAGATATTTGCTGTCAAGGTTTCAGTTTCTGATAAACAAGAACAAAATAATGTGATATCACAATGATTTCCTTCTTAATCACAAGAATGCTATAAAAACTATGTGCTACATCTACAAATTATCTTAACTTGTTTTTTAACATATTTTTACTGATGAAATTTCTTACTTATCCAAAGCAATTAACATTTTTGCAGTAAGCGTAGCAAAATGGGTGCTGGATTCACTGCAGACTCTCATGATGTCTTGTAAACAGTAGAACACAGGGCATCCAGGACTGTATGCGTATTTCGTATTATCTAAAAAGAAAGCATACTCTGAAGACAAATCGATGAGAAGAACCTTATTTTCCCTTCTGCATCTTTTGCAGTTACACGCTCTTGAGAGCACTTTCTAACTCTGGCTACAATAACTTCATTTTTTCCAAATGACAATTGATAGAAATTACATACAATCCTTACAGAACAATTCACAACCCAACAGAGCAGCCTTAAAAACCTTAAAAGCGTTCAGCTGCTATTTCATCAGTGTGATCAGCTTCATCTAAAAAATTAATGCAAAATGTATTCTGTTGCCAGAAAAGAAGAATAGGACTCAGGACTAGAAGAGGTATTTATTGCCACTGGTATCTCCACAATGGTATTTATTTGATAGGTTTTAAGCATAAAAACTATTAGTAAGGCAAAAATGAAGGAGTTTCCCCAAAAGCACAAAGACTTCCACTTCAGGCTTTTTTTTAAAAAAATACTTTCCCGACAAGCAATTTACTTTGCCTTCTAAAGACATTATTTGCTATAACTGTTCACAGACTTCAGGAAGTATTCTTTTCTGAGTAAAGAACACTGAACTGAATAGAGTATCTGTCTCATACTTGCTTTCAGTAAATTCTATACAAGTTAACGCATATGTTTTTACATATAATCAAGTGAACAAATACAGCTTAAAACAGAAGTATACTATTGTTACAGAAACAAAAGTAATACATTAAAAAACAAGGGTTTTTTTCCTTAATTCTAAGTAACTTTTTCAAGTTTAGTGTATTCAGGGAGAGGTTTCCACTTGAATGCAACTTTTAATGCTTAAATACAGAAAAAGCCATATTATCATATTCACAAAAATCCTTAATAACACTTCAACTGAACTTCTGCTAAAATGGGTACAATTTCAGAAATTATGCTCAACGTTACCTTTCACAACAGTTGGAACAATGTAAAGCGATGCCTCCTGGCCTGCCTTCTCTCCATCAAGAGGAAACTTCTTCATTAACACTACACGCTTTCCTAGCACAGTATTAAAAAAAGCCAAATTAATTAATTAACCAACAAAACAAAAAAAACCCAACCAACCAACCAATAAAACCTAGAGTTTGCCATCTGAAAGCTTACCAGACTCAATTTCCCTATTTCTGAGAAGAAAAAAATTATAACTATGAAATATATAATCTAAAGCAAGTTAAGAAAATCTAAATACATATTTAAAAATAGACCATAAATATGCATATATATATATATCAATTAACATGAAAAATGCAATTGATTTTTTCATAGCAACTTTTCTATATCCCCGATTTTTCATAGCATTCACACTCAAAATCTTTAGGTTAAACAAGATTCTTTTTGAAGTGGGAAAGCATGCTATAGTTGCATGCTATATTCCATGTTAGGGTCTATGCTTTTTTATATGTAGTGGTATGACAGTATTTTCCTCCTTTGTTATCCTCCCTTACACTCTTACCGAATTCAGCATTTTGTTTGATTTTCTGATCTCACTTGCATACTTTAGCAGTGGCCACACTAAGCTATGCATATTAATGCTTCAGCCCTCTGTTAAAGTCAATTTAAAACTCTCTAAACCATGGAAGAAACAGTTTTTGCTTTTACTAGGTATTCCTCATCCAGCCCCAATTACTGCCACCCACAACATTCTACCACGCAACCAGCTAGTCCTTTTCTAAATTGTTAGCACTGCATTGCCTTGTCTGAACTAACAACCCTCCTAGTATAACTTTACTTACAAAGCAGAGATGAGATACACAGCAAAAAAACATGCTTTAGTCAGTACAGTTTATACCAATCTGGAAATGAAATATGCTGGCTAAAACAATTTTTGTCAGCACAAGCATGAGGTTCTTTGCTAGACCAGCTATGCAACAACAGCAAAAAAGAAAATGTACTAATCAAATTATATCTGTAAGTGGTAAATTATGCCAGAAATATTTTCATGTAGATACTGCCTACTGAATGATGCTGGCTTTAGGAAAGACTTTAGAAGCAATCTATTCACTAGTTCAAGTCAAGTTTTAGCTGAAATTGAGGATAAAAAAGCCACTTCAATCCAGTTTACCAGAACTTTAGCTACAAACCTCAATTTGAGATGAAGAAGTAGTACAGACAAGAAAAGTTTCACTTAATAAAAATAATTTAGTAAGCATTTTATAAAGATAAAAGGAAAAAAGGTAAATTAATGGTTTTAGCTGTATAGTTGGCTTGCATTTTTTTAATGAACCTCAAAACATTCGTTCTTTTTTTTAAAAACTAATTTCATGCTTTTGCATGTTTCCATGCCCATTTAATTTTTAAAGTATTTTTATAGAGCTATCAACCACAATTTATTTTTTTTTTTTACCTTTAATGCCCTGATTGGCTGGTGAAATTGGTTTGGTGGCTTCTAATACATAATCCAAGATGCTCTGAGTTATCTCAGTGCCTCCCTGCAGTTTAGTTTCCAGCAAAACTTTCTTTCTTTTTTTCTTTTGGCCTTCAATGGGAACTTCAAGCAATAAAATCTTCAAGCAATAATGAAACCAAAGGAGTTTAAGTACAACTGAAACAAGCACAGAACTTGTTGTTGTTGTTATTTACTGTATGACTGTAAAAGCAGTAACAAAATTCAGAAAGTGCTGAATGTGGAGGAGCAGGACGGCAAAGTCAGAATGACCTCCATAACAGTAAGGTTAAAGAGAAAAAGACCAGGCTGTACCCTTGTAATGAGCAGCCCGCAGGGCAAGAGGCCCTGAAATGAAATGAAACACAAATATATTACAAAACCTTAAAGTGTTCAAATACCGTAAGGATGGGGCAATGCATAGTAGGTATATGACATACATGGAAATTATTTAAATATTTTATTGTCACATTTTCTCTTCTAGTTTAAGTAAAAAATTTTTTAAAACATTAATAAATACAAAAATTTAAATAGTTTTACTTCATAGGATTTAGCTCGATATTCCCGAGAATTCAGGCTAGCAGTATTTTTTGGACGAATCACAGCAACATATGCATCTCCAATGTTTTCTGGGTTTCCCATTTCGCCTTCTTATTTTATCACTGGAAACAATGAATAAACAGAAAGTAAAGGTTCAGTTAAAAAAAAATCCAACAGCATGATAAAGTTCAGGATGCAGTATTTATATCCACTGATTCCTTGCATTATTCATTTATTGCTCTTTAGCTGAAGAAATATCAATGGCTGATATAATTCTGTTTCCCTTTCATGAAAGGGGAGAATTCTATATCACATAGATGTAATACAAATAATCTTGTTCTTTAACCCATTTTTAAAATAAAAATAAAGTATATTTTTTTCCCACTTTGTAACTATCTTCCCCTTTTTGCAAGCTAGCCATAATGTCAGAGAAATTCAGGACTCTGAAGAATATATGAAACGGAAAAGAAAACCATTCTAAAGTGACAAGGCACTGTAATTTGTATGTGCCATAACAAAGTACTCCATTTCTGTGAGTTCCACAGGGATTTCAAGAAAATACCTGATTCTGCTTGCCCGCCACCCCCACCAGAAGTAGAACACCATCTTCCCTACAGCCCAAGTAACAAAGCTGATGAAAATGAACTATAGTATGGATTAATTTACTTAGTTTTACTTCAGTGAAGCTGCAAACTGATGCACAATTAATTCAAACACAGAGCTTCTAAAAGGAATAAATCTTTAGTTTTTGCAGAAAGTGGACGCAGGTTTTTAGATGTAAGACAAAAGCTTGCTTACCCTTCTGTTTAACCCCAAGTGACAATTCCAGTAATCACAAAATTTTATAAAAATGATAGGGAAAACGTCCAAAGGCTAAATCATGTATCAGATTTGAGAAAGGTCATGTCTGGCCATTAGCACCTTCCAGATAATCATCTGCTTCATCTGCAAATGAACTTCCTGTCATTCTATATCATCCCTAAGCACATGCTTTTTGCAGACTTAATCCCTCCACAAAGATTTTGGATGTTACTGTTTCTAGCTTCTTCACCTCTTCTAGCAGAAACAAAGGTCTTCAGAGTCCCGTGCCCTTAGTCCAGTATTTTTGCTGGCATCAGACTACCTGAAAACATATTAAAAAACCCCAACGTAAGTAACAGCATGCACATTTTCACCTTTGGTTAAGATAAATACATTAGAGGATTTAATGGTGGTACTTGAACAATAATATCCATGTAGAAATACCTGTTGATTTGCATTACAGTAGCACCTAGAAACGTTAAACAAGCAAGGTGCTGACTTGTGAGAGCTTGTACTTCGGGATATTAGGAGTTTTGAAAGCAACAAGAACCAACCATCCCTTACAGGCAGCTGAGGAAGGTGTGCTCCCTGGGTTTCCCTACAGGTACCAGGATATACCGGGTTTGGGTCACAGGTTGCGGGAGGGATCCTGCACAGACAGGGCTGGGCCACCTGGGTGGCAGGTGGCACAGGCAGCGGGCGAACTCCTTCTGTCACTGCTCTGTACTAAATCCTGAGCGGGACGAGAACGTCTGGTTCACATTAAGAACTACAGTATGACTCCAGAAAACAAAAACAGAGGATGAAGAAGAGTGGGGTTGCAAGGGCAATAAAGATGTCCACCTTCAGAAGGCACCACCAGTGAACTGATCCTGACCAAATCCGGGTGCCAACAACGCGTCACCCTCCCAAGGGAGGCAGGTCTAGCGAACACGCCTCAGCCGGGCTCCCCCCAGCGCCGCCGGCCTCGCCCCCTCCCACAGCGCGGCCCGCCGGCCCCCCGCCAGCTCCGGACCCGCCGGGACGAGGCGGCGGGCGGCCCCCACCGCCCCACGGGGACACGCGGCCACGCCACCCCCGCGAGGGAGGCCGCCCCGCACAGGGAGCCACGGCGAAGGCCTCGGCCTCCCCCGCAGCGCTGCCTCGGCCAGGCGAAACCGCCGCCACGGAGGGAGACGGCCGCCGACCGCTGAGCACGGCGAGCGGGCAGGGGCCCCGCGCCTTCCGTACCGCCCGCTCCGGCCGCAGCCCCCCCGCCGCTCGGCGCCTCACGGCCGGGAAACGCCCCCCCGAACTTTCCCGGTGGCGCCCTGGAGCCGGGCCCCGGAGGGGTGCTCACGCCGCAGCCTGGCGGAGCGACAACGGCTTCCACGTCCCCGGGACGGCCCCATCGGGGCGAAGGGCAGCGCCCCGGCCCCGCTCGCCCGCTCCCCCCTTGCCTTCCTCCAGCGCCTCGCCTGCCGCCCCATCCTCTCGCCGCGCCCGGCACCCAGGCCCCTCGTCCCGCCCCGGCTCGGCCCCGCCCCGCTCCCTCCCCCGGCTCGGCGGATCCGCTTCCCGTCGGACCCCCGCGGGCCTCGGCTACCGATGAGTTTCCGGGTCGGCGGCCTGAACTTCTGCTGCTGCTGCCGCCGGTTGTTGACCGCGGGCGGAGAAATAAGCAGAGAGACCGCGCAGCGGCGCGGGCCGGGAGCATGAGGCGCTGCTGGCAGGCAGGGAGGCGCTGAGGTGAAGCGGCCGCCTGGTCCCGAGGAGCGCCGCCGGCAGCTGTCAGCGCCGCCACGCCGCCAGGAGCCGCCGCCGAACAAAGGAGCAGCGACACAGCGGCAGCCGCAGCGCCCTGCCTGCGCGGAGGGAGCGTCGCCGCCGGGCGGGCACTCCCCACCGCTTCAGCCGCTGAGTGACGGCCCTGGCTGCCCGCGGGCCGGAGCCCCGGCGGAGCGGGCACTCCAGAGGGCGCCGTATCAGGAGCGAGGCGCGGGAGAAGCGGAGGGGAGCAGCCGCTGAGCAAATGGAGGCGCTGGGCGGCGGGCGCGGAGGCGCCGGGAAGGGCCGAGGAGAGCCCCTGTGAGGAGCCGGTGAGTACCCCGCAGCGCTGGCAGCGATCCCGGCGCCGCCCGCGGAGGCTCGGGCGGGGTCCGCGGGGCTGTGAGGGGCGAGGCCGGAGGAATCGGGCCGCGGGCGCAGCCGGGGGGCTTTGCACATCTGGGCGTCGGCAGCCGCTCGCATCGCGGGTGGGGCGGGCCGGGAGGCGGCTCCGGGAGCTCCTCGGCGCCGTCGCCAGGCTGGGGGAGCGGAGCGGAGCAGGGGAGGCGAGAGCAGCGTTAGCGCCGGCGAGCGGAGGTAAACACGCAGCAGGTTATCGAGGCTGGCTGCCTGTGTCGGGCCGGCCCTCGGCAGCGCGGGCCCCGGTGGGCGGCGGGCTGTGGGGAAGCGTAATGGTGGGAGGCGGCGGCCGCCGGGCTGGCTTGTTTACGGGGGGGAGAGGCCGCCGCCGTCCCGGTGTCTCGCCCGCAAGCCGGCCGGGTGCGGGGCGCTCGGCAGCGGCAGCCCCGGGGCGGCGGGGCTCCCTCGGCCGGCGGCGGTGGAAAGTTTGGAGCTGCCCGATGTCGTGGCTTCAGCCGGCTCCTGCCCGCCGTGTCGGTAGCCTGGGAATGCTGCCTTGAAGGCAGAAGGGAAAAAGTGCGAGCGGCCGGAGCGGGAGCATGTGCTGCTGCTGCTGGGGGGCCGTGGCGACGGAGCCTGGCTCCCGGGCTGGGTGACGCCGTCCGGAGCCGTCTGTCCTGAGAGAAACCGGATGCTCGCGAGCTCGTATCCTAATTTTCATTTTGATTTTCTGAGTAAAATTTGAATCTTGATACTGTAACAGTTTTATTTAAGTAGCAGCGTCACTCTCCAGGCATGTCTAAACACGTACTGGCATTTTCGGCTACTTTTGAACATTAAGAACCTTGACAATTCACGATTGCTCAGTCTGCCTTTTATTTACAGTTCAGACGGTATGCAGACGAAACGTGGAGTCACAAAAACAGGCTCTGCAGAGTAAGGCACTAATACCACAGCTTAAATTGTCTCCCCCCCCCTCCCCCCCATTACTAACCATTGTTGATTGTGCTTTCTTCTTTGAGTGCATTTCTGTGCTTACAAGTTTCAGAAAAAGAGGTTTAGTTGTAGATGTAACATCAGTAGGTGTACTGTAATTTAAGCGTGTTCCCTAAAGAGACTGCTTTTGAGAGAATTATTAGCTGTGGAGGTTAGCAAGGAAAGAGATTGTGTCTTCCTTACATGTTTTATTCTTACTTTCATCTCTTTGATTTTCACTATGAAGCTTGGTGGATTAATTTCTCTTAAATCTATCTTGAGTACAGGAAAAAATACTCGTCTTCCTTGGGGGGGGGGAAGGCTTTAGTTAGATGGGACACAACAGCATTTTTCAACTTCTGAGAACATGTGGCTTATTTATTTGAGGTGCCAACACAGAAGTGAAGTAGTAGAATTTATAGCAACTTCCCCGCCCCCCCCTGCCCTGGGACGTGCAAAAGGTAAAATGACAGTCCTTACAAATAAGAGACCAATTTACAGAAGAGGCTTCTGGAAACTTTAATTCCAAGACTTTCTGTGGTCCTGTATTCAAGCAAATTCCTTCTCTAACAAATTTTGTCCTTAAACAGAAGAATAAAATACTTTAACAGTGCAATATATTGTTCCTGAATAAAAATATTCCTAGAAATCTACTAAAAAAACTAAATTATGTTGGTGGTGCCAACATATTTATATATATATATATATTTAAATATATGCATCAGGAGAATATTGTGAATGAAAATTAAAAAAAAAAACAACCAAAAGAACAACAGCGGCACTGGTATAATAATAGCATCAGTAATCAAAATAGAAAAATTAAGCAAGTAAGTTTTATGCATTCCCTTTAATTTTAACTTGTGCCATACACATCTAGGTTGCACTAGGTATGTACATATATGTACATGATTAGGCCTCTTTGAAAGAAACACTGAGTTTCCTAGACTTAGTTTTATATTGTATGTAAGTTTACACATACCTGCTTGTTATATCAGGCATATACGCTCCAGGAAATTAAAGGAAACTAAACACATACATTAAAAAGGGAGTGTCTTCTCCAGCTGTCAGCTTTTGTTTAATGGAGCAACTATAAAGAAATGGTTTTAGAAAACTATGTAAGACCTTGTTAACCCAACAGCTGATTTAATCTGTCCTCAGCAGTTTCTCACCCACTGGTCTGTGACACCTCTGCTGTAATTGATTACCACTACATTGCTTTTTATTTCAGTAATAGAGCTTTGTTTATTAATTATTAACTAGTTTGTCTAGCAGGGTTTGTGGTGATTTTTTTTTTTTTAGTGGGGTGGGGTTTTTTTAGCTTGTTTGTGTTTTTTTAGTTCTTGTTTTGGTTTTTTATTTGTGATTTTGGGTTGATTCTTTTGTTTGGTTGGGGTTTTTTTGGTTTTAGCTTTGCTGTTTAGATGTCATGTAGTTACTGTTACCTGGCTACTTAATTAACTTCACCTTGGAATCTGAAAACTTAAAGTTGTTCTCTGCAGTTATCACTGTTGAAGTTTTGTAGCCTTTGCTAAGGTTACTCATGCCAGTAAGAAAATAGTGAAGCTGGAGGTTACAAATATATGTGCTGAACTAGTTTATGTTTCCAATCACATTACTGTAGTTCCATAGTTGGTAATGATACATAGCAAAGAGAGATCTGTTTTGCTTGAAGAGCAACCCTGTGGAAATTCTGAAATGTTCAAAAAGACAGAGGCAGTTGTGTTTTCAACACCATCATCATCAGACAAGAAACTTACTGTTTTCCCTCTCTCCTCCCAATGCTGCATGCTTTTCTGTGGAGTGTTATTGAAATCGCACATGTATAAATTTTAGGGGTAAAGGATATTTCATGCAAGATTACATTACATTAAAAATTCAAGCCAGAGAAGTCTGTGACGTTTAAAACCTGCTAGTTTTCTTCAGAACCACTAAATGTCTTCCAGATTTAAAGTGGAACTAGTAAAAATAGTTTTCACTTGCCGTTTTGCAAAGCTAAGCATGAGGTCCTCCACCTGGGCTGAGGCAGTCTTAGTGTCATTACAGACTGGGAGATGAATGGATTGAGAACAGCCTTGCGAAGAAGGATTTGAGGATACTGGTGGATGAAAAATTGGACATGAGTGGGTAACGTGCTCTTGCAGCTCAGAAAGCCAACCATATCCTGGGCTATGTAGAAAGAAGAATGGCCAGCTTGTCAAGGGGGACAGTTCTCGCCTCTGCTCTGTGTCCAGCTCTGGAGCCCCAAACGTAAGAAAGATGTGGACCTGTTGGAGAAAGGCTGAGAGAGTTGGGGTGGCTCAGCCTGGAGCAGAAAAGGCTCCAGGGAGACCTTGTTGCAGCAGCCTTTCAGTATTTAACAGGGGCTTTATGAGAAGGGCGGAGAGAGAGTTTTTACCAAGGCCTGTAGTGACAGGGCAAGGGGCAATGGTTTTAAACTGCAAGAGGGTGGATTTGGATTGGACATAAGGAAGACCTTTTTTATGATGAGGGCAGTGAGACACTGGAACAGGTTGCCCAGAGAGGTTTTAGGTGCCCCATGATTAGAAGTGTTCAAGGTGAGGCTGGACAGGGCTTTGAGGAACCTGATGTACTGAAAGATGTCTTTGCCTGTGGAAGGAGGGTTGGACATGATGATCTTTAAAGGTCCCTTCCAACCCAAGCCATTCTGTGATTTTGCCCTAAGGAATAATAGATTGTCTTCTTTAGTGTCAGTGAAATAGTATGTTTTGCGTTGCAGAAACTCTTAATTCATGTTTTTTTATGTATATGTGCATTCATTTATCTCCTCATCTCAAAAAATGCTCGGCGTGCTGTACAAGTAAATGTAGCAACAGCAGGATATCTTCAGTTTATTAGTCCAAAAATCACTTGGCGAAAGATAGATCCTAGTTAGTTGCTTTGTGTTTTTTTAACTGTTTTCTGAATTTCCTTCACCCTCCATGCTTTAATAGTATAGTCCTTACTTTCTGCTTCTTTTTTTTTTAGTCTGACATTACCTTAAATTATACTATGAAAATACAAAGAAATTAAAGAAGTCTTTGTGTAAAATCAGCCAGGGTTTTTCTTCTACTGATGTGTCGAGGTGGTCTGAAGGAGTCCTTGTTATTTCTCCGATCCTCTTTCTGTATTCTTGTTTTTAGTAATAAAAAGTAATTTTCAGAAGTGCAATCATCTCATATATTATGTAGGTTAATATTTCAAGTTCACATTTATGTGTATCCTTAAGTCTCCTGTTTTCCAAACAAAAGAATTGCCATGTTTTTAGATAAGGCAAACACATCTTTTGACCTAGAGCTAATTTGTTGTACTGCTAGTATCCTTGAATTTTCTTTGAGGGGTTTTGTTGGAGTTGCTTAAGAGATATTTTCGTGTAGTGGTTTTGCTTTGATTTATGTTTTAAAGCACATAAATTCTGAACTCTGACTGTTGAAGGATAATTGCAGTAAAAATACAGTAACAGGTTGTAAATGGATTACTGCAGGGAACTGGAAGGTCTTCTCTGCTGAATGCCTGGGATCCTTCCTGGCTCAGATGGCTTTATGGAGCAGCTGCGTGACAGTGTTATCTGTATAGTTCCTCTTGGAACCTTTCTTGTTCGGTTCTGTTCTGATAAGGAAGAGGAAGGGCCAAAATGAATTCTCTAAAAGTAAATTTTATGTTGGTGTATAAACTTGCACCTAGGAACGAATGTTTGCACACAGCTTGCAGTATGGTAATGTTATTCTTTGACAATAAGTTAGTGTAGTTTAAATATTACATCATGAGAACTAAGGCAGTGTATCATTAATTACATATAAAATGGTTCTTATGTGCAGGCTTCTATGTTGGAGAAAACTTTATTAAATTACTTGGGGATTCTTCCTACTTAAGGGAGTTTCCCAGTGGTTTGTGCTTACTGTTCTGACATACCTGAAAAACTTAAAGGGCACATGATACGGAGGATTCCCTAACCTCTCCCTGCCCAGCTGAACACAGTGACTTAAGGAATAGGGGCAATGGCAACAAGTTTCTGCCTGGCACAGCAGCAGGCACATCTCCTGTGTGACTACCCCACCTTCCCAGGTGCCTGTGTGCAATATGTCTGAGGCTCTGCAAGTGGAACTGAACAGTAATGAGGAAGATGGTGTATCTAGCTTGGAGGTGTCACCAGTGTTAAGTTGGCCTATACCCTGCAGCAAAACTGCTCCCATAAAGAAAAAAAGACAGGTCATTGTTGTAGGAGACTCCCTTTTGAAAGGAGCAGAAGGCCCAGTGTCCAGACTGGACCCCACTTCTTAGGGAAGTCTGCTGCCTCCCTGGGGCCAGTGTTAAAGATATGAAGAGAAAGCCTCCTACCCTGGTACAGCCCTCAGATTATTATCCATTATTGATTTTTCAGGAAGGCAGGGATGAAGTTGCAACAAGATGTCCAAGGGCAATCAAGAGAGACTTCAGGTCCTTGGGATGACTGGTTAAGAGATCAGAAGCACAAGTAGTGTTCCCCTCTACCCTTCCAGTTGCAGTGAATGATGAGGGAAGAAGCAGGAAGAGCCAGCAGATCAATACCTGTCTCCGAGCCTGCTGCCACAAGCAAAATTTGGGGCTTTTTGATCATGGCTCAGTCTACGGGATGCCAGGCCTACTGGCAACAGACAGGGTACACCTATATCAAAGGGTGAAAAGGATCTTTGCACCCGAGTTAGTAGGAGTTATTGAGAGAGTTTTAAACTGGATTTGAAGGGAGAAAGGGATAAAACCAGGCTCACTAGAGACAAGCCTGGGGCTGGCATGCCAATAACTGAGGGACAGTGTGCTAGTGAGAGCCTTTGGACTGCTGTCACAGTGGAGGTAGGGGATGCAGATCCATGTGGCGTGGCAAAGACACAAGTGTTATTGATGTGTTAGAAACCGTGGAAGCACCTGAGGATGGTCACGTGCAAATTAGGGCTTATCTGCTCAAAAAGATGGCAGGATCAATAGCCCAACTGAAGTGCATCTACACCAATGCATGCATATGGGCAATAAATAGGAGGAGTTGGAAGCCATTGTGCAGCAGGAAAACTAGGATATAGTTGCCATCATGGAAGAATGGTGGGATGACTCACATAACTGGAGTGCTGCAATGGATGGCTCTAAATCTAGAAGGAATCGGCAAAGAGAGAGAGACAGTGGGTAGCCCCTCATGTTAGTGTTTTGATTGTCTAGAGCTTGACTATGGTGATGATGGGGTTGAGCGTTTATGGGTATTAACTGGGGAAGGCCAATGAGACAGATATCATGGTGGGAGTCTGTTATAGACCGCTGAACCAGGATGAAGAGGCAGATGAAATAATTTTTTAAGGAGCTAGGGGAAGTCTCACAATTGCTAGCCCTTGTTCTTGTGGGGGACTTCAGATGTCTGCTGAAAATGCAGTGCAGTAGAGAGGAAACGGTCTAGGAGGTTCCTGAAGTGTGTGGAAGATACCTGCCTGATACAGCTGGTGAGGAGCCAACTAGGGAGGGCACCCCACTGGACCTGTGGTTCACGAGCAGAGCACGACTTGTGGGTGATGTGAAGGCTGGAGGCTGTCTTGGGCACAGCCATAGTGAAATGATAGAGCTTTCAGTTCCTGGAGAAGTAAGGAGGGGAGTCAGCAGAACTACTACTTTGGACTTCCAGAGGGCAGGTTTAGGGGCCTGGTTGACAGAGTCCCTTGGGAGGCAGTCCTGAAGGGCAAGGGGTCCAGGATGGCTGGACATTCTTCGAGAAGGAAATCTTAAAGGTGCAGGAGCAGGCTGTCCCCATTTGCCGAAAGATGAGTTGGAAGGAAAGAAGACTGGCCTGGGTGAACAGAGAGCTTTGGCTGGAACAGGGGGGAGGGGGGGGGGAAGAGAGTTGGTGACCTATGGAAGAAGGGGCAGGCAACAACTCTGGAGGACTATAAGGATGTCATGAGGTTATGGGGAGAAAATTAAATGGCCAAAACCCAACTAGAACTTAATCTGGTTACTGCTGTAAAAGGCAATAAAAATAATTTATGAATAATCTATAAATATAACTAGCAATAAAAGGAGGGCCAAGGAGCATCTCCATCCTTTATTGGATATGGGAGGAAACTTAGTGACAAAGGACCTTTTTCCTCAAAAGGCTGAGGTACTTAATACCTTCTTTCCCTCAGTCTTTAATAGTAAGACCAGTTATTCTTGGGGTACCCAGCCCCCTGAGCTGAAAGATGGGGATGGGGAGCAGAATGAAGCCCCCATGATCCAAGGGGGAATGGTCAGTAACCTGCTACACCACACAGGCACGCGCAGGTCTATGGGGCCAAATGGGATCCAACCAAGGGTACCGAGGGAGCTGGCAGAAGTGTTCACCAAGCCATGTTCAATCATCTGTCTGCAGTTCTGGCTAACTGGGGAGGTCCCAGTTGACTGGAAGTCAGCAAATGTGACTCCCACTTACAAGAAGGGCTGGAAGGAGAATCTGGGAACTACAGGCCTGTCAGCCTGACCTTGGTGCTGGAGAAGGTTATGGAGCAGATGATCCTGAGTGCCGTCATGTGTCATGTACAGGACAACCAGGTGATCAGGTCCAGGCAGCATGGGTTTATGAAAGGCAGGTCCTGCTTGATGGACCTGATCTCCTTCTGTGACAAAGTGACCTCCCCAGTGGATGAGGGGAAGGCTGTGGATGTTGTCTACCTAGACTTTAGTAAAGCCTTTGACACCGTTTCCCACAGCATTCTGCTGGAGAAACTGGCTGCTCATGGCTTGGACGGGCATACTTCATGCTGGGTAAAAAGCTGGCTGGATGGCTGAGCCCAAGGAGTGGTGGTGGATGGAGTTACATCCAGTTGGTGTCTGGTCACAAGTGGTGTCCCCCAGAGCTCAGTATTGGGGCCATTTTTGTTTAATATCTTTATTGACAATCTGGATGAGGGGATCAAGTGCACCCTCAGTAAGTCTGCAGAGGACACCAAGCTGGGGGGCAGTGCTGATCTGCTGGAGGGCAGGAGGCTCTGCAGGGGGGTCTGGGCAGGCCTGGCCAATGGGCCAAGGCCAATTGTGGGAGCTTCAACAAGGCTCAGTGCCGGGTCCTGCACTTGGGTCACAACAACCCCACACAGCGCTACAGGCTGGGGAAGAGCAGCTGGGAAGTGCCTGGTGGGAAAGGACCTGGGGGTGCTGGTTGACATGTGCCGGCTGCACACGGGCCAGCAGTGTGCCCAGGTGGCCAAGGGGGCCAGCAGCATCCTGGCTGGTGTCAGAAACAGTGAGGCCAGCAGGGCCGGGGAAGTGACTGTCCCCCTGTACTCAGCACTGGTGAGGCCGCACCTCGAACACTGTGTTCAGCTTTGGGCCCCTCACACCAAGAAAGACCTTGAGGTGCTGGAGCGTGTCCAGAGAAGGACAACAAAGCTGGTGAAGGGTCTGGAGCACAAGGCTTATGAGGGAACTGGGGTTACTTAGCCTGGAGAAAAGGAAGCTCAGCAGGGGACCTTATTGTTCTCTACAGCTACCTGAAAGGAGGTTGTAGCAAGGCGTCAATCTCTTCTCCTATGTAACAAGCAACAGGACAAGAGGAAGTGGCCTCAAGTTGCACCAAGGAAGGTTTAGATTGGATAGTATGAAAAATTTCTTCACTGGAAGGGTGGTCAAGCATTGGAACAGGCTGCCCAGGGACATACTTGGGTTACCATCCATGGAGATGTTTAAAGGACATGTAGATGTGGCATTTAGGGACATGATTTAGTGGTGGACTTGGCAGTGCTGGGTTAACAGTTGGACTCAATAATCTTAAAGGTCTTTTCAACCTAAAGGATTCTATGATTTTAACTTCCGTGGTGTCGTCTGCCCCCATAGCATTCCGGAAAGTAGAAACTTGGTTATTGGTTGCTACTTCTCTATATCTCTTTGCTGCACTTAAGTTTTCCTTTTCTCCCCAACAAAAATAACAACAACAAAAAGTAGTTGTACTGTTTTTACATATACTTTTATTGTGAAAATGGCACCCCAGAAGCATACAAGTAAATAAACCCAAGGAGACTTTTGGAAATACTGCAGTCACCAAGTTCCATGGAATAAGGACTGTTATGTGGTAGCCAAATGGTGTATGTTCATTTCAAAGGAGTATTTTTAAACTGCTTTGAACCATTTAGTCCTTGCTTTATAATAAAGACAGTGGTCAAAAATACAATTTAGGCATTTCCAGGTTACTGTGGTATTTGCTAGAATGATCTGAAATTCTCCTATATTTACAGTTGATAGTCTGTAAGGCATATGCATAACCCTCTCTCGCTTACAGCATTCTGAAACAAAGCATGATTTAGAGGAAAAAATAAAGAGTGATCGATTTCTGTATCATCTGCCAGACTGTATACAATGCAAGTCAGTTTAAGAATCTTGACTTGTAGAAATAGGACAATAAGCTTTGAAAACCAAAAGAATCTAGAGAGAGTTGTTTTGCTATGGAAGAGATCAATTGGTTGTAGGTTATTCTCTGTATTAAGCAGGAAAGTAAATCACTTGTATACCTCCTAAATATAGCTTTAAGAAATTATTGTAAATTTGGGCCATTTTTCAGTAACGTGGAGTAAATTCTTAAATACGTGTGGCATTTTTTTTCAAGAGTCATTATCAGAGGTAGGGAGATAATAAACACTTATTAAAGAAAAGGTCCATTGCTTATTTTCAAATTCTGGATTAACTTCAGATACTAAAATATGTTTCATGGAGGCAGACTTTTTTCCTTCATGTAGTATATTTAAATCTGATGCATTTAAATCCTTTTCCATTTATGCAAGTTAACAAAAGTGTAACGTGTAAGAGTGTTGGTTTTTTCCTTGGACATGATTGCTACTACTGTTGAGGTTTGTGTCATTTCTCTTCTGTACAGTGTCTCTCCCGTATCTTGTAGTAGCTGTTTTACCTTGGTGTTGTGTTGGTGTTTCCTCTGTATTTATATAGTGTTCTAGCTTCTGAATATTTATTCCTATTTTTCTTGCTTTTCTTCTTTCTATCCTTTCCCCCTTATTTTTTCAATTATTTTGTGTTTCATTTTTGTTTTATACCTCATGAAGCAAAGGGCTTTTTCTTCTGTTGACAACATGAATGCCTTGTAGCTTTGATCTGCTCTTGTAAAACATTTTTGTAGAGTCAGGACTGTCTTCAGCGTTATCTGCTGTGATAATGTCTCATATGCTGTTTTATACTTAGCTGTTGCCTCTGTCTTGTGAAGTTAATTGAATGGGTGAAACCTTTTAGAGACACTATGGTGTCGAGGGTTTGGTTTTTTTCTGTTTGTTTGGGCTTTTTTTAACCACCATCAATGATTTGGCAATTCTATACAAGTAGAAATTCTAAACAGTTCTTAGCAGTTTAAAAAATAGAGACACAGTCTTGCGGACACTGTGAAGCAAAGCACTGTCAAGAAGTGAGATAAACTAAGGGGAAATTAAGTCAAATGGGCAAGTTTTTATGTGAATACCCTGAATGAATATTTAACTGTAATTCAGATAGAATTAAAGTTTATAAAGAGGAAAACATAATTTTGTATTGACTTAGACTCCAATAGATGATGTCAGCCAGGGGTAACCACTGAGATAACTTACTTGAAGAGTGGTAAAAGGATGATTGTGGCTCATTGTGAAAGTTCTTACCCAGTTTAATTCTGTCGTTATTGTCTTTAAAAGTTAGAATACTGACTTTTGAAAAATGTGTTACAGGAGTGTTGGCGATTCCCCCCCACCTTTTTTTGTTTGTTTGTTTGTAAATGAAGGATGACTTGAGGAAGGATACAGGTTTGGAGGTTTCAAAGCTGTTTCTGGGAAAATACGCTTAAAGGTAACATATATAATGCTGATTATGTATATACTAATGGCAAGTTTCTTGACTGTTTTATATACTCTGTATTCAACTGCATTTAAATGTAAACATAAGTAGGAAACTGATTCTCTGATCTGCCCCAAGTACTTCACTTCTAATCAGTCTTCTTGGAATTTAGCATAGAAAAGAACAAGTTTTTTCTAGTTTATAAATATAATTCCTCTTTAAAAACAGGCCCTACTTATTCTTATAGCAGGTACTTTAAGTAATTGTAGGAACATCATGTCCTGTTTGTGTTTAGCCGGTTTTGGTGCTGATGATGGTAAATTACTACAAATAACTTAGTGGATAAAATTGTTTTTGTTACATTTATTAGTTTGAGATGTGTTTACAGTCCACTTAAGATCTCCTTTGCAAGGAGCTTTCACAGATATTAATTGGGGTAGCAACTCTACACCCCACCCCACCCCCTTTATTTCAAGTGGATTTCTAATTGGAATTTTGAAGGCAAAGTTAAAAATTATGAGAAGAGATCATGATATGTATTTATCTATGGTTTTGCACTGCCATTACATTAAATACTGGTCCTGTTATAATTTATCATGGACTTAAGAACAGGAATTTTAGGGCTGTTGTAATTTTACTAATGAACTGTTCTCTGTACTGAAGGTTTGGTTGTTACAGTACTGCTGTGGTATGCAGTTGTGTGTTTTTATTATTATTAGCTACTATGTGTGTAAGATATAAGAATAATATATGCAAGGCTAGATGCACATCAGTACTGATTTTCAGCAGTAGCAACCTGTAAATGCTGTTGCAACGGACTTTTCCTCTGAAATGTCCTTTTTCTTATTACCTTGCCTGTACATTACTTGCAGAATTGTTATTTTTTGAGGATTTTTTTAAAATCCAGGTGGCTCTGCTGTGTCCTAGATCTCTAAGCAGCTGGGGAACAAGCAAATGTATTAATCTCCAGTTAACTCTCTTATTATGTTGAAAGACTATGTGTAGAAACATCCTGGCAGAGTAGAGCCCAGAAAATATATTGTTAGTTTGTCAAAATGGTGAATTTCACTGATGTTTTGAAAAAAACAAAAAAGCATGTAGCTACTACAAACCAAAGTTCCAGCTGTGCTAATAATGCAGGTTAAATGTTTTAATGTTTTTAAGAACTTACTGACTGATGCGGTTTCATTCATGTTTGCTAAATATTGAAGTTACCTCTGTACCCACAAGGTGAGGATCTTGGTATTTTAAAGCTCAGATCTTGAGACACAGCTGTATAGCAGACTTTACAATAGCAGAACATGTGGTTCTTAGGCAATGATTTGACACATTTCTTCTGTAGAAATAGTTCTACTACAAAGTTGTAATACCAAATAATCTAGGGCTATGCAGCATTGTGAGTTATATACAGTTCTAAGAGAAAGGAATTGTTCTTAATGGAAGAACTCCAGCTGCATTTTCTGAAAGCTTGTGTATGAAGGTGCACAGCCTGCGGTACTGAGACATTACTAACAGCTCTGTGGCTTATTGCAGTACAAAGATACAACGGCTCTTAATTTAGGCCCTCTTCCCTGACTTCTTGAGTCACTGACACAGATACTTCATGTATTTAGTTCTCCATATTTAGAAGGATGTTTTGGAGAGAAATCTTTCATTGGAGCTTTTTCAATGAGTCACCAAGTGCGAACTGGCCATTAAAAAAAATACTGAAGAGGCTTTATTTGGTGGCTTGTGTACTGAAATGCAAGTTCTTTGTAACGTCCCATTTACCAACCTGTTAATTAGTTAACGTTAAACAACATGGAAGTCCTTTATCCTTTTCAGGACATGGTAATTAATACTCAGTAAAATTAAATAGTGCAGTTTTCCATTTATAACCTTCATTAGCTATCTGCATGAGGCGATGGAATCGGCAAGCTTGTTGGTGACACCAGGTTGTGTGCTGGAGGGCAGGGCTGCTTTTCTGAGGGACTTCAGCAGGCTGGAGAAATGGGCTGACAAGAACCTCATGGTGTTCAACAGCATCTGAAAATTGAAACAATAACCCTACACAGTAGTACACCCTGGGAACCAATGACTAGAAAGCAACATTGCAGCAAATGATGTCACTTTCCTGGTGGACACCCAATGTGAGTCAACCATGTGCCTTTACTTGGCAAGGATGAAGCCAGTAGCTGAGAGAAGCAAGCATTTCTGTCAGCTTGGCAATTTCTGTGACTGCGTCTGAAACTTCTAGTTTTACACTCCCCACTATAGGAGAGAAGCTAACACACTGGAGCAGGTCTAGAAGATGACTGCCAGGATAATTAGGGGGCAGGAGCACATAATGCAAAAAGAGAAGCTGGAAGAGCTGGGTGTCCTTGGCTTTGAGAGAACACTAGGTGGGGAGGATCTTATTTTTAATTAGTGGAAGGGTACAGAGTCTACTTCTGTCTTCTCTTAGAGGAGCTGGGTGATAGGGCTAGAGGCAACGGAAAAGATTCTAGCAAGGAATGTTTCATTTAAACATTAGGGAAGGGTTTACACAATGAGGTTGGTCAAATGCTGGTACAGGTTGCCCAGAGAGGCTGTGGGATCTCCATCCTCGGAGATACTCAACTTAATTGAGAATGGCCTTGAGCAGCCTTTGAAGATTGCCCTGGGTAGGAGATTGAAGCAGTTGACCTCCAGAGGTTCCTTCCAATGTAAGTGCGTACTTGCTCCATATCAGATGATGTAGCTGCACAACCATTTTATCCCTCCTCTGCATACAGCTGGTTCTGGCTCAGCTGAAGCCCATGGCCCAGAATGGAGCTTCATGAAAGAGAATCTCATGTAAATTCTACTATATGGCTCAAACCTTGTTTTTTAACCTGATTTCTATATAGTCAAAGATATGAAGTGATTAGTTTAGTGCTTTGAATTATCATGTGTCTGTAATGAAATAAACTAATCCTGAACAAGGTATCTTTTTTCCAGAGTTTGGTATTTTTAAATAATGTTGGTGGGTTTTTTTCTGTAATACTACTTTATAAATTTTTCCTGCTTTGTAGAAGTAGCTTGATTTCTTGTGCATCCTTTCAGACAATGAAATAAATGTACAACTGTAGTTGGAATACAGGCTATTCTGGTTTTATTTGTTGAGGTTGGGGTTTTTTTGTTTGGGTGGTTTTTTTCCAGATTCATAAATCCAGACTTTCGCATAAGGGAGCTGCCTGAGATTTATACCTACTTAATAAAGGAATGGAAAAGAATAGGAAGTTAAATTAATTTGTCTGGAATGGAAGTTAGACAGGCAGCATGTTCTAGCATAAAATAGTTGTAATGCTTAACTAAAAAGAAATAACTTGGAGATTTTAGTCTTTATTACACTGGATGTTATGACAATGTAAAATAAGCAAACTTAAAACAGTCACATAATTTTACTGCAAAGGCAATTCAAAGTGCCTGTTGATTTGGTCTTTATTTCATAGAAACACCTTTTAAGTTCAGTCTCAGTGAAAGTTCAGTCTCAGTGAGCTCAATTCAGAAATCCTGCTGGTGTTTTGGTGGGTTTTTTTTCCCTTGCATGTATTTCTATTATGTATACAGTGATTTGGGGAATCAGTTGGAGAACGAGGGTTTTAAAATCAATAAACCAGTGATTGGTTAATTTCTTTTACACCCCACCCCCACCCCATTTTAGCTATTCATATGACTTTCTAAGAAGAGAATGAGTCAAGTTTCTTCTAAATTAGTCACAAGCCTTAAAAGTATAGTGAATTCACTTCAGGTTTGTAGGTTGTGGTATCAGGGTAGCTATGAGGAGTTAGTAATAAATGACCTTCATTATTTTGCAGATTTACAGAGGTTCTCAATTTTAGCATCTACTCATGAGTATGAGGGAAGAAATCCTAAACCCCAAAATCATATGTTTCCTGGGAATAACTTCTGTGTGAATAATACAATTTCTAGCAAAACCAGACAGTATTTTCTGGGTGTCTTCAGCATGTTTTAGCTCCTTCACAGTATGATGATATGCAGATCAAAGCAGATGGGGTTAGTGCTAAATGGAATTGTTCAACAAAGTTTCTTTTTGAAACTTAAAACCTCAGTATGAGCTTTGAACAAAAAATATTCCCGAACCAGTCTGCCCACAGCCTACTGTGAAAATAAATCCTTTCACATTCTTAAAGCCAGACAGTCCACTCTGACCATGCCTTGGTTTTAGCTATTGTATATTTTGTTTTCCCCAGTACTGCCTGGGTCTGCTTACTCTAACTCTGATGATTTCTGTTGTCCTTTTTAAACTGCCCACCCAGCTGCTGTATCCAAACAGCTGTAACCGAGGGAACCTGAGAAATGTTCTGATGCAGTAATTGTGTGTTGTGGCCCTGATTCCTTACATTTGATTATGTTTCTGATGATGATTTCTCATTCTATTTAAATGTATTGCATTCTTAAAAGTAGAAGTGACTTCAAAATTTTTCAATGTAGAATTCAAGACCTGAGAGCAGTGTTCTGTTTTCAGAGTGGATTAAATGAGACATGAGGCTGTAAAATGTGACGTTTTGGGCTTTTTTTTTTTACAGAGTTTGCTCTAATTGATTAAGGAAGTAAGATTTTATGTTATGCAGACACTTGATTACATCCTGAAAATGACCAAGCTATTGCATAGGTGGATTATGTGCCTTTTAGAGTAGGTGGTTCTAGCATCCCTGATTCCTGGAATGTTCCAGCCTCGTGCCCTTCTGCTGCAATATGATATGTTTTCATACAAGCCACCTTTTAAAAATGGAATCTCTTATATTTATTTCATCTCTTTATAGGGGTATATTTTTTATTAGTGTATATTGTTAGTCATGGCTGTTCTCTGAAGCAAGCATTTAACAGCTTAAAGATGCTTCTTACTTTTACTGTAATACAAATACTGTTCCATTTCTTTCACTTCTTGTCTATTCCTTTTTTTCCCCCCTTGTGAATCTTCTAGAGAGTAGTTTAATGCAGTTAGAACAAGCTTCTTGCTATGTAGGATGTTATACGAGCGCATAGGGTGACACCAGGGTAGATTGCCTGCTGGAAATTTTCAGAAGACCTCAAGACTTAAATTCTCTAGTGAATACCTTGACCCTATTGATAAAGTATTGTTGTTTCTACATATCTACCAGCGATTGAAAATCTGGTGTATGGATTGTCTATTATGAAATACAATGCCAAAGGATATGCAGTATAGGAGGGAAGGAAGGGATGACTGTTGTTCAACAGTAGCCCTTCCCAAAGTGCATGTGGATATGTATTTTATTGGACATATTTCTTACCACCCCCCACTTCAAGACTGTGTTTGTTCAAAAAGCTTTGTGCCAAGTTAGTAGAGTTTGTTCTCACGAAGAGTCCTGCTGGGCTTGCAGCACCCAGACAGCTGTGGGCTTTGCACAGTTTGTACATTGCTGGTGTTTCTGCTTCTGTCTGCACTTCGGTTTGAAAAAACACTGTTTTGAAAGTGTTTCCATTTTTTACAGTATGCACTAGTACAAATCATCCTGCCTTCCTATTGCTGCTGCCGTGCTCTGGCTGTTTGGACCATCAACATCCAGGAAGAAAACCCAAAAGAAGGAACTGCTCTGAATTACCGCTTCTCTAGGCAGTTACAAAGACACATGCCAGTAAAAAATAAAGTGCAGAAATATGGACAAACAGAAGGGGCAGATCTGAAACAGAAAGGGCAGGATCAGCTTTGGTGTCAATGAAAACCACTTTAGAAACAACAGTCTTAAGTTTCTCAAACAACATTAGTGTCATAAAAAGATAATGGAGGCAGATTTCAAACTTGCTGAGTGCGTGCTTCATAATAACTCTTAAAATTACTTGTGAAGCTTCTGGAGAAGTCTGGTAGAAGTCACACACTGATCTGGATAGCAGTAACAGGGAACTGGACCTGAAGGAGAACAACCCAAGACAGGAGCAAGAAGTGCCGGAGAAAAAGAAATACGCTTTTTTCTTTTCTTTTCTTTTTTTTTTTTTTTCTTGTGGGGAAGGGATTCTCTTGTGATGCCTTTTACTTTACAAGCAGGAAGAACTATTTTTAAATAAGTGCCTGTGTGTTACATTGGCACTGGGGCTGTTTGTTCATAAAACAGCCATCAAGGGATTCCTGAGCATCACAACTCTGTGAGCTGCTGAAACTAATACAGCTGCTTCCTCTGACTTATGTCTCATCTACCACTTCTTGCTTTTGCTCCCGCAGGTGTGTGCAGTGAAAGTGGCAGTGGGATTCTTCTTCTAATGAACTGTATTCTTGGACCTTACCCCAGTGGATTTCTGTCTCATTTTCAGGCAGCCAGATATAAGTTCTACCAGTACTTAGCAAATGCTGGATTGATAATTGAACTTTTCCTAGTGGTGAGTCAGGCTGCTTAAGAACAGCTTTACCAGTCATGGTAAAGGAAGGTGAATAGGCTTGTCAAGCTGAAGGAGAGACATGGTGACTTGACTGACAGCTGTAAGCCTGCTCTTTTACATGAGCATGCAGGGTTACCTGGTCTCAGGTGGCCACAGGCTGTCTTTGACAGAGTGCCTCTGTCACTGCTTTGCCAGGTTTGGTAGATATCGAAGTAAAAGTCTTCCCTGATGTGAGGAGGCATGCCTAGCTATGGAGGTAGAAGGAAGGGAAAGTGTGTCCTCATCACAGAAGCACGACCACAGCAGGGAAAGCCCATGTGCAGATGTCCTCTGTGACTTTGTGAGCAGCATTCAGAAATAGCACTGGCTAAGAACCTCCTTTGCGGCGTCACTGACACCTCCTGAGTCAGGAGGATGACCTGGATCTTTCTGCCCTGCAGGACCTCTCTGTCTAATGTAGCAGCAAATAAGAGACACAGAGGTCCTAGAAGTCACCTAACCAGAAGTACCGGATCCACTGGTGAGCTAGCTATGTTTTGCAGCATGGTCAGTCATTCTTTTCTTACGACCCAGGGAACTGTATGGAGCAGATGTGGAAGGAACAGAGCCAGTGATGAACTCTGCATTATGTATTTTGATACCAGATGGGCTCATGGGCAAGCAGTATTAGAAACAAAGGTTACGTAAATCTAATAAATGCTGCTTTTCAGAACACATGCTTGCTGGCGAAGTAACTGACTTGTAAAAAGAGGTAAGGTAGCAGCTTTCCATCCAAAAAAACCCAACCCCAAACCATCCCACAAAAACTTGGGCAGTACATGAAGGTGAATTAGTGGACAAGGCTTGAGATGATCTTGACCACTGGACAGCAAGCCAAAGGCTTTTGCTGGGTAGGGGGAGCATTACTGTATGACCATTAGCAATCTCCTCTTGAACAGGCTTAAATCTGGTACCTCAGATGATCAGGTTCTACGGAGATCCAGCAAAACAGTCAAGTTACAATCAAAATCTTTTTATGATAATTCCCTTTTTTAGGCTGCAGTGTTCTGATTTAAAGCACAAAAAGTAATTTCCTGACAGGTATATTAGACTGTATAATTAGTGTTGAATGCTTAGATCTGTTTCTGGTCAGAGGAATTTTCTCCTTCATATTGGGAAGTTCAGTGAAATTTTTCAGGTATGCTTTGGCTACCCGAGTGTTTTTTGTGAGGAGGTGTCGTCTTGTTCTTCCCCAGCAAACATGAAGAGGAGAACAGTAATAAAAGTGGCAAGGTTTAGAGACTACAGGAGAACAGGGGAATTGTAGGGAGAGGGGCAGTTTGTTTGGCAAGTTTCCCTTTATTTGTTGTTGCTATGAAGTAGAGAAGAGTAAGGAGAAGCAAGGTCTGTGTATGTGATCCCATGAACTTGATGAGAGTAGGAGAAAAAACACACAGGACTTCTTAAGCTTTCTTTTTTGTAGCATTTGGCTACAACCTTTCCTTGATATTCAGCATCTCTTGGCGAGAGAGGTCTTTCATGAGAAAATAGGGGAGAAGTCTAAAATAATTCAACGTTCTTAAAAGACAGAATAGCACTCCTTTATCTTAATGTAAACGATGTTCCAGATGTGCTTTACAGGTTTCCTGCATTCTGGCTGAATCAAACAAGGTAAAGGCAGATTAGCATAGGCACCATCGCTTTATCAGGTATTGTTTGCTGAAGTGAGATGTACTTAACTGGTGATGAGAGCCAGGGTCTAATTTTGTAGGTCAGATCTCAGAACTCTGTTGTATCCTGTAGAAAAGTGGTGGAGACTCTGTTTCAGGTTATTCTTCTCAGTGCAGATATGGTTTTCTTTAGTACCTTTTGGATAATTAAAACTGTGCAAAAAAACTTGCATTTTGTCATGTTTAACCTCTCTCTTAAGAACTAACTTGGTGCCACGTTACTGGAGGTGAGTTAACATAATGCAATTTTTAAAAGATTCCAAGACAGACTTGTGGAACACCAGATGCATAAGCTTGATGCCTGTTCCTGGAGTATTAATAGAAATGATGTAATAATGTACCAAATGAGCAGACACATTGATAAAATGTGATGTCCCAAGGAACAGTCAACATAACATTGTAAGGCAAAGTCTGGCCTCACAACCTTACTAAAATTATTTGGAGACGTTAGCAGGGAAAATGTATTTGATATAATCTGCTTGGATTATCAAAGGGCATTTCACGTGATCCCTTGCTTAGAAGTCTTAGAGTCCATAGAGTGTTGGAGAAGAGGGAGGGTCTAGTTGCATGCTGTTTAATTAGGTAGGAGTAAAGAGAAAGTTTTCGCAGTGTCTGGAGATTACTAATAGAGTCCCAGGTAGATCTGTGCTAGGACCTGTACTGTTTAATGTGAGGGTAAACGATCTGGAAAAAATGGTAAGTCATGAGATGATAGTCTCTATAGACAATACTACAAACACAGTTTAACTGCAAAAGAATTTTATGACACACAGTGGTAAATAGTATATGAAACTCAGTATAGCTAAAAGGTGAGACATTATGTGGTTGGGAGAAAAAAAGGAGTCCTAAATTTATGTAGAATATTATTCTCTTAATTATTACCACTCGGAAACAAGATCTTGCGGTTATAATAAAAACTCTGAGGAAAATCAGCTTAGTCCTTACCAGTCCAAAAAGTAAGTCAGATGTTGAAAGAGTAGAGACCATGCTACCACCATGTAAATCCATGCATTTTGCATGTTGTACACAGCTTCTTGGCTCCTACCTCAAAAAGATGTTAGTGGCATTGGAAATAGGTCAGAAAAAGCAGAAAGGATCCTAAAAGCTGCACAGAATCCATTCTTTAAGAATCAGGGTTAGTCAATCTCTAAAAGAGCAAAAGATTGATAGTGATAGAAGGGTGATCGCCTGTAAAAGGTGGTATGATAGAAATCCCTAAAATTGCAAGTGGAAAGAAGAGAGTAAATAGGAAAGCTTTTGTGTTGTCTACCTCTCAGTTCTTGTAGACAGTGAAAAAGAAATTTAACAAGTGTCAGGTTAAAAACAGATGTTTCTTTGCAATGAATAGTTAAGCTGTGAAATTTCAGGATGCTGTGGCTCTTAAAATTTTCCGTAGGTTCAGGGAGTTTTTGAACAAGTTAATGGAAGAAAAATGCATTACAGGTTATTAATATAAAACCAGCTCACCTAGCTCAAGAATTCACCAAGTGATAAATTGTGGAAGACTAAGAGGATTGTGGAAAAGTATCAGTTCATGCTTGCCCAGTTTTTGTACTTTTCATTGGTACACTATGCTGGCAACTCTCCGGACAAGGTATTAGATGAGTAGTATTTGATCCAGTATGGCCATTACTGTAACTGTTCATAATCTTTGGAAACAAAATGGGAAAGAAAAATGCATATATTGGTAACAGCAGACTTCTAAAAGAAGTAAAGTTACATATCAAGTGTTTGATTTTGTATTTGTGAAGTCTAAAACCAATGGAAATTTTGCTGCAAACCAGATACAATGCTGTTTTCATGAAAGCACACAATAAATTGTATTAATCAATAAAATGTTGGCATCTGAACAGTAGAAGTGGTAAATGAGATTGTTAGAATTGAAGAAGTAATCTAGTTGTCATTAATAACTTTCCATAGAATCATAGACTGGTTTGGGTTTTGTTGGAAGGGACCTTAAAGATCATCTAGTTCCAAACGCCCTTCCACTGGACTAGATTGCTCAAAACCCCTTCCAGCCATCCCTGGAACACTTCCAGGGATGGGGCATCCACAGCTTCTCTGGGAAACATGTTCCAGTATCTTGCTGCCCTCACAGTAAATTTCTTCTGAATATCTCATCTAAATCTACCCTCTTTCGGTTTGAAGCCATTACTCCTTGTCCTGTCACCACATGCCCTTGTAAAAAGTCCCTCTCCAGATTTCTTGTAGGTCCCCTTTAGGTACTAGAAGGCTGCTAGAAGGTCTCCTCAGAGCCTTCTCAAGGCTGAACAACCCCATTTGAGTGTATATAATGAACCCAATTTGAGTATATATAATGAAAATCATCTTCAGCTTGCTTTAAGCTAATGTCTTGAAATAGAATTGCTGTTAGGGATAGAGTTCTTTCAAGGTAGGAATAAACTATTTTTTCTGCCATTTAGAATTTCAGATATTTATTTTTAAGCAAAATTTGCCTTTATTTTTGAGGACCGACGCTTTGTTTTTTCCAGTAAGTCTGAAACAACTTTCAAAACAAAAAAGGACTCCAGTCTTTGTCAGACTTACAGTCATTTTTAATTGATACTATAACCCTTCGAAATCTACAGAGCTGAAAAAAACCCTCTGGGGTTTGCTTTTATATTTTTTTAAAGGCTTGTCTAATGTTTTTGTAATTCCTCTTTTTTTTTTTTTTTTTTAAGCTTAATAATGTAGCTACAAAAAGCTCATTAAACTTTCTACTTTCTTGGTCTGCTGTAGAAGCCAGATAGTTTTTCGGGTTTCCAAACTGAGTATCAATTGAACCCATTATCTGTAGAACACACTGGCTCCAAGGATCTGTTGTAATTTTTGGAGTATTGCACACTGTGGATGCAAGCAATAAGAAAGCTCATGAGTAAATACGAATGATGAAGAATTCTCATTTCAGGACAAGGTCAATCACTTAGTTGCTGAACTAAAGAATTTCTTCCCTTGGCAGTTCATTGTTTAAGCTTTTTACAACTCTCTGTAATAGGAAACTCCTCCTGTTAACAGGAAAGATAATGGATTATATCAATTTCTGAGGTTGCAATCCAGGGAAACAATTTCTCTAGCATGCAGAAGAAGGTAAATAAAATTGAGGAATGCAACTCCTGCAGGTCTTCACAGTCTTTTAAACTCACTCTGGTGAGATTCTGCCGGAAGTTCAATACCATCCTGATCCTTTCTGATTACTTAAATCTTTATCTTGGCAAGCACAGGTATTAGGAGACCTTACTGTTATCAAGGATCCTTCATTTCTCAGTACCCAAAAGCTTGGTTTCTTCTGTGAAATACCATGTATTCTTTCATAAATTGGGGCAGTAGTTTTCATCCAGAAACTGTTGGTCTGCATCTTTATCTTTTGCTGTATCAGCCATTTACCTAGATCAAACATTTATTTGATATAATAGTTTTGGATCATCAGATTTGGCTGAGATTCTATCTTGCCCCAGATACCTTTGAACAACCTTCTTGTCTGCCTTCTCTTGGCTTTTAGCACAACAGTAGGATGATGTCCAAAGAGCTGTCTTTTGTTTAATCTAAACTCATGGAAGTTGCTGTCAAATTTACTGCATTGGAGACAAAGAAGATTTTTAAAAGACTTTGGCTCAAGGAAGGGTAATTTGATTATACAGGCTGGTTAGTGAAGCATGGTGTGATGCAGCCTCTGTGCTAAACCAATACAACAAAATCATTCCTGGCCTTCTGCAACAGTATTGCAGTAATTTAAAATGAAAACTTAAGTGCAAACTGGTTAGCCTTAATCAGTACAAATGCCGTTGGATTTGTTGGAGCACAGATGCTCTTCTATTGGTATGACACATTTCTGCATGAACAGAGAGATTTTTGTTTTCAGGCGTGATAGGAAATTGAAACAGTGAATGCAATAGTGCAATGTTTCGGCAGACATCAGATATAAGAATCTGGTGACCTGAATGTCATGGTTTAGAATATAAAGAATGGGGTTTGTATCAAAGTTTTGCTGTTCAAGAAAGACTGTAACGGGACTTTTAAAAGAACGATTAACGGTAGGTCTGTGTTCACTAATATTTTTTGGGCATGTAAGCTGAACTGTGTGCCAGGCAGGAGTGAGCAGAAAACTCCCTGGCTGATACTACCAAACTTCTCAACAATATTAGCTGTGAAAAGAACATAGAAAAAGTGAAATTAAAAATTAATTCATTTCTGTCATAGAACACCTGCTTTCTTATGTCTTAGATTTTTAATATAAATACTAATTTTCAAGCACACTGTAACATGCATTTTTCTTAAACTTGGATGTCAGGAGGGGTAGTAATGTTAATCGTTTGTTTGTGCTTCTCTTTGTTTCTTAAAGAAGCTTCATTGTCCTGACTGGAGCATTGTAGTGACAAGTAGCATAGGCACATACTACTTGAGAAAGGTTCAACAAGAGAAAAATCGTTGTAACAGGCTTATACAGTCTCAGTAACTTCCTAGAAATAAGAAGTGCCAGAATAAGGGATGTTTGTTCAGGACATTACAACTCACCTGCTTGTATAGGCCCTTCATTAATATGTCCTTTAGTGTAAATGAACACGTACTAGTTTTGCCTTATTCAGCTTTCATGACAGTGGTCCATGAATGATGAAGGTTTTTTAGTCTCTGTTTTCTGTTTCCATTTTCCACCCACTGATTACTGCAAACTGTTTTCCCTTGTTTCCTGCTCCTGGCAATCCAGCCAGGCTTGTTACTCCTGCTGTCTTTTTCCACCACCTTATCTGGTTGCCAGCAGGAATAGTGACAACATAGGAGAAATGGCATAACTGCTGTTACTGTCTCCTCTGACTAGCTGGATCACAGAGAAGGATCCACTAACTATCAAGCACCATTCACTGTTTGATGATCCCAGTGTCTGTACAGTTACTTCTGGTAGAAACGTCAAGTAAATAGATGAAACTCTTCTCAGTTAAAGTTATAAATATTTTATGACTTTGGTAAAGCAGAATGCTTCTTTTTAGACTGGTTCTTGAAAATCTTCGTAATACAAAATCTGTATAGTGTGTTCAATTTTGTGCAACTGTGATGCCAAAAGGCTCAGATTTTGCAAAATAAGGGACTCGGGTAGTTTGTATTTCTCTTTACTTCCTTGCCTTACATAGGAAAGCTCAGTAATAGTATTCTCCAAAGAACAGTAGTAATTTGTATTGTCTTAGTGTCTACATCAGTGACTAGGTATGTTGATTCTGTTAATAGAGAACTGATAGAAGAACTAATAGGAGAACTGCATAGCCATCAGGTCCAGAGAGGTGATTCTTCTCCTTTGCTCTGCTCTCCTCTCCTGTTGTGAGATCCCACCCGGAGCGCTGTGTCCAGCTCTGGGCTCCCCAGTGCAAGAAGGACCTGGACCTGTTAGAGCAGGGCCAGAGGAGGGCCACAAAAATGGTCGGAGGGCTGGAACGCCTCTCCTGTGAAGAAAGGCTGAGAGAGTTGGGGTGGCTCAGCCTGGAGCAGAAAAGGCTCCAGGGAGACCTTGTTGCAGCAGCCTTTCAGTATTTAACAGGGGCTTTATGAGAAGGGCGGAGAGAGTTTTTACCAAGGCCTGTAGTGACAGGGCAAGGGGCAATGGTTTTAAACTGCAAGAGGGTGGATTTGGATTGGACATAAGGAAGACCTTTTTTATGATGAGGGCAGTGAGACACTGGAACAGGTTGCCCAGAGAAGTTTTAGGTGCCCCATGATTAGACGTGTTCAAGGTGAGGCTGGACAGGGCTTTGAGGAGCCTGATGTACTGAAAGATGTCTTTGCCTGTGGAAGGAGGGTTGGACATGATGATCTTTAAAGGTCCCTTCCAACCCAAGCCATTCTGTGATTTTGCCCTAAGGAATAATAGATTGTTTTGGATTTTTAAAGTAAGCTTTATTCTTGCTCTCTGATTTCTTCAGCTTGATATTTGTCTTGAAGCCAAAAATAGTTATCACGCAACAAGGATTTGTTTCATTGTAATTACACTAGAGTCAAGAATAATCTTCGTAAATACAAACTGTGACATGCTATAATTAAATTTTGTTATCCACAGCCTTTATGTAAATGATTAAACAGTTTGTACACAGTGGGAAAAACAGCCCAGTATTTCAGCAGAGGTGTTCTGGCAAAAGTTAAAAACATTTCTTAGTTATGTGTTTGTGTAAATTAGATGAGGTCCAATATATCTTTTGCTATTTCCCAGCCAGAGTCAGAATTTTGCCAGTGGGTATGTTAAATATTTTATTGGAAGTGCAGCAGTTGCAGTTCTGCTATTTTTCTGGCATATGTTAGGTGCAAGTGATGATCCTTGTCACTGCAGTTACCTGAATGTCTTGTTCTTAGCAATGATGACTTGAGATTCTGGGAACTTAGCACCAGGACAAGAAGGATGTGTACCTCTTGGGCTAGAAAGAGTTAAGGAGTTCCTAAACTTCTCTCTCAGAAATGTCATAAAATGCTTGTGAAATACCGTGTAGAAAATTTATTTTGCTGTGGGAATCATCTCATTTTAGACACAGAGTGATCCGGATTCTGTGTTTAGACCTTAAATGAATGTATTGCTTTGAAGGAGTGCTGACCAGTTAAATTACCTCTTTGTTAAAAGGAAATTGATTTGTTCATTCATCTGAACAAAATCAAGATCTCTTTCAAAGATCAGTGGGGTCACATTGTCTTTTAGCTTACGGAGAACAAAACCAGCATGTAAGAATGCTTCCAGGAAACAATAAAAATATGTGCGTGCTTGTTTCTAGTCCGGTACGTCTGTGAACATTGTTTGTCATGTCTCTGACAGCTGAATGTGCTTTCCTCACCTCCCACTTGAATAGCATAGAAACGGATATTCTTTAGTGTAAGTAGAGTATATTTTACAAAATCTAATTCCACAGATATTTATAAAATAATTATAATGCACCAAGTAGACATGTATTCTGTCACTCTTCAAAGCA
Organism: Falco peregrinus; assembly: GCF_023634155.1. Lineage (NCBI taxonomy): Eukaryota > Metazoa > Chordata > Aves > Falconiformes > Falconidae > Falco > Falco peregrinus. The sequence goes on along the minus strand of NC_073725.1, from coordinate 39,241,786 downwards.
TAGCTTGCTTAAGTGAAAACAGAGAACCCTGCAGACATTGCATGTTAGTTGAAATGGTGTGTAGTATTTCTTTCAGTGCTTTCAGTTATTTGTATGATAAACTACAGTAAGTGTGGCTTAGTTTATTCAGAACATGCAGACTATCAGCAGTCTGCATACAGAGCACTGGTCCTCTCTGTAGTGTAGTCAGGTGTCAGTGGTAGGATACTGGCTTTCCCCTGATAATTTGAAATATGGCATGATATTTGGGAGATTCTACACTGAAAACTCATGGGTTGAGATAAAGACAGTTTATTAGGTAAAGCAAAAGCACACGCAAGCAAAGCAAAACAGGGAATTCATTCCCCACTTCCCATGGGCAGGCAGGTGTTCCACCATCCCCAGGAAAGCTGGGCTCCGTCAAGTGTAACGGTTACTTGGGAAGACAAATGCAACAATGACAAATGGTGTCCCCCACTTTCTTCTTCCCCCAGCTTATATATACTCAGCATGACATTCTATGATATGCAATATCCCTTCGGATAGTTCATGTCAGCTGTCCCAGCTGTGTCCCCTCCCAATTCCTTGTGCCCCTCCAGCCCTCTTGCTGGCAGGACCTGAGAAACTGAAAAGTCCTTGACTTGGTATAAACATCACCCAGCAACAGCCAAACCCATCAATGTGCTGTCAACATTGTTCTCACACCAAATCGAAAATACATCACTGCACCAGCTACTAAGAAGAAAATTAACTCTGTCCCAGCCGAAACCAGGACAAAAAGTTTGTTGCATCAGCTCATATTTTGTCCTTTTTCTCCTTCAGTTGAAGTAGAGGCTTTGGTGGCAGACGTAGCTTGTTAACTGACAGATGAACTGAAGACTGCAAATGGACAGATCTTGAATGTTTTACAGCAGGGCACTCGTGAGCCACAGCAGCTTGAGAGCGGCAACAGCTGTCACGTCTTGGTTTCTCCTGGACTTCCAAACATGCTGGAAGCCAACTGTTACAGCCAGAGTACTGAGGCAGCTTCTCCCCTGTCTCTCTGTATTTCTGCTAGCATGGTTAATGACTGATTCAGAAAAGACTACAGCATGTCCCACCAAATTTCCAAAGCATAAAATGCCTGTTTTAATGTTAAAGATGAAAGAAAGACCTTGTGAAAGTGAAAACTATTAGCACAGTTTATTATATCATATATTTTAAGCGTGGAATTGTTTTCTGACTTAGTTTTGATCCTGTCACTTCTCTCCTTGCATTCTTCCAGGGATTGGTTTCTTGGTATCACATCAAATATAAGCTGTTTGCCTTCACCTGAAGGGCTTTCATGGACTATCCCCATTCTATCATCTTGCATTTTATTTTGATAGTGTGATGATTATAGTTACATTAGCCATTTGCTAAATTTTCAGTACTTCTCTGCTGATTCTTGGTTTTGCAGGGAGCTTCACTTCTGTCTGTTTGAAGCCACATAGTTGCTGTGTTCCATAACCCTTCAAATTCTTGCTTTTCTTTGACTGAGAATTTTTTCATTTGGAGAGTGGCCATGTTATGCAGACAAGTATTACACTGGTTTTATTTCATTCACCTTTCTATATAATTTCTGTATCGCATGTAACCCTTAATTTTGCACATGGGCTGTAAGCTTTTTTTATGGAAGCAGATGTCAGTTTTGTTTCAGTGACTTATGGAGTACATACTGCATATTCCTAACATTCCCAGATGTTACGATAATGTACATAACAGTTCAAGCAATGTGCCTACATCTTTTATATTATTAGTTTTTGAATACTGTGCTACCTACTAATGCATCCATGCTCCATAAAAAATAAATAATTTGCTTGGTGCGATATAGAATCGATACAACTTAAAATTTTTGCCTTTTCTGTGCTGCAGTAACTTGAGCTTTTAGTTCTGTAGAGCCACCCTACACAGCTGCTCATTTCTCCCATGCACTTCCAGACCCCTGCCCAAATCCATTCAAATCTCATCTTCAACATCTCAGTAGTACCACCCTGTCCCAGCTTCCTCTCAGGCTGCGCGAGGGCACCTTCTTATCTCCTTATACTCTAAAAAACCCTCTGTCATCCCTACCCAGGTTTGTTTAATGTTTCAGTTCTGGGCAAGAGGCAGCATGTTCTGCAGCTGATGCAAGCTATCCATGTGCTAATTGACAGAAATAAGTGCATAGCAATTGGTGCTGTACTTTCTAATTTCAAATTATGGAAGGTTTTATGCTTTTCATCTTCTTATGGGCACTATTGGTACCTTCATTATTGATTTACATGAAGATTCTAAGAAAATGGTATCTTTCAGGCACTTGGTCATGTCTAATTTAGTTGATACTCTTGGAATCTCTTGGTGGTGGATAGGGGTAGACAGATAATGTAATACCATAAACTAATCTCATTGACAAACTCCACTGAAAAGCATTCTTTCAAGTTATTTTTGAGATCCTAGCTGTTGAAGGTAGTATGAACTGCTGGTTGATTGAAAAGTGTGTAGAGTTTTTCTTGGTTTTGTACAGCCTTTTGTGAAGGCCTGAAAGTATCCAATATTTAGAGTAATGCAGCTCTTTCTGCATCTGAAAACACATTTAATCTACAGCACTGAGAGCTGTGATATGGTGATGTGAACATGCGGTGACTTTCTGGAAGAAATACTATATCTGCGTAGTATCTGTATGTTTATATTTTAAAATAGATGACGGGAAGATGGAAAAAACTGCAAAATCCTTAGTGTGTTTGAAGGATCTGGGCTTTGGTTTGTGTATATAACTAAACATATGAAGGGTGTGCATTTGCTTTTAGATGAGTGCCTACATTATTATTATGAGAAACTTTCAGCTGCTTAATTCAGTTGCTTGTTAGATAACTCTGGTCACAGATGAGAATATGGGCAACATGTTTAGCATGTTGAGTCAGCTGATTCAGCAGTATCATTGTTCTCTTGCACAATGAGATAAAAAGGTAGGATACAACAGCTCCACAATAAAGGTTGCCTCCCCAAGGTTTTCTAGGAAAAGGGGATGAAAATGGAGGCCATGAAAACCACTGCTCTCCTTCTCGAACAGCCCTGACAGCGCTCGTGAGATTAGGACGAAAGTGGTCTTTTTCCTCCCCTTCACAAAATGACATCTCAGAGGAACTGTAGAGAGGAGACAATGCAAGACTCCTGCTGGTAGGATTTCATGCAGAATGAGATCTGAGCAAAGCTATAGTAAGGCTGGGATGCAGGGTGACATGTAAGTTCACAACAGTAGCTGAAGGCAGCTCATGAGAGGACTACTCAGGAAACAAAAATACCTCGATGCAGCTCTTCGCCAGGTTTCCCCAAAGCCTTTTATGGGACAACCTGATTCCCTTGGATCCTGCATCCACATGCTGATTCCCTTGGATTTTCTGCAGCTCTAGACCCCTTGGATTCCTCAGTTTCTTCTGTCTGTAAGGCTGTCTGGGCAGTAACTGTGCTGGAAAGCCAATGTAGAAATAGAAGTGTCGAGATAGTCCCAACAACTTGAACATAAGATACTGGGCATGAAGCAGCTTCTGCCCTGCCTGCTTATATGTGCCCAACATAACAAATCTCAATTTCCTAACCTGCTGTGCCTGGCATATTTGGATCCCAATGTGTGCTTTGTGGGGTGAAAGGTCTGGCATGGAGCAATCTGGATAGGATGACACATGCACAAAAAGAAACGTCCTAGAAGGTTCATTGTGCTATCAGCTGCAGCCTGGTGCTGAGTCCCCTGTCTGTCCCTCTGACACAAACCAGTGAGTGCTCTTTCTGGCTGTACGACCTGATAAGCTTCTCATGTCCCATCTCATGAGGAGAGATGCTGCCTGCCCTGTCTATGCAACTGGATCGGCTGGTCCCCTCCATCAGATAAAGGTGAGAGGCTGGGGAGCACAGCATCTGGAAAGTACTTTGACATACTTGTAAGATGCAGTTGGTTTGTGCCAGTATAATGCCTGCCATCGTATGGATCCATTTGTTGTTGATCTTTTAAGTGTCATTTTAAAACTGAAGTTAGGTGTTTTAAGAACAGTCTGCTTAGCAGAACTGTCAAGATAGGGCCGTGATAATTCCTGTGTTGATGTGCATTTGTCTTCCTGGCACAGAAAGGTGCTGTTTACACCCATCTACGCAGCTTCAAGCACATTTTAATGTGATCTTCTTTAAGTAAAAGTTAAACTGATGTCTGCTTTTTTGCATGCTTTTGAAGAATTTTACCTCTTTGTTTAAGAATTTTGCTTTGGTTCTGCTGTGTTTTGAAGTCACTTCTAATTTTTAATTCAATTCATGCATAGAAATTCAGTGCTCATCTGTGTCTTGCAATACAGTTGGATATTGGCCTTTTTTTTTCTTTTCTGTATGTTCAAAGAGTATAGGTAGTGCAGATACTTGCATAGGGAGATGGCACAATTTATCAGGGAAATAATCTGTGAAGAATTGGGAATGTGTGTGTATTTGCCTAGAAGGACTTAAGCAATTCATGAGTTTACAGGCCCTATGTACTTCTTCACATGCCTTCTTACAGTGCTGTAGCTTTGAGTGAATTCATCTCGGAAAGAGCGTTTTACAGAATAACTGAAATATTGTTTGTCTTTTTAGGCTGTGAGGCATGTTACAGAACCATACAAGTGGATGAAGGGGAAAGGAAAAAGTGCCATTGATAGCTAGGACAGCAACATGGGAAATACAACCACCAAATTCCGCAAAGCTCTTATAAATGGAGATGAAAACTTGGCCTGCCAAATCTATGAGAGTAACCCTCAACTAAAAGAAACTCTTGACCCAAATACTTCTTATGGAGAAACGTACCAGCACAATACTCCGCTCCATTATGCTGCTAGGCATGGAATGAACCGTATACTGGGGTAAGTATGATTTGAAGTTTTGCTTGGGTGTGAAGAGCTGACCTAAGAAATGCAAGAGTGTCAGCTAGGTTATAAATACCTAATATGTGTGCACATATATGTGTACATGTATGTGTGTGTTGCAGACAGGGAATGTGTTACATGTTCAAGTAGTAATAGAAAACACACAAATTAGTCTGTCATCACAGACTGGTATAACAGTTTTAAATTTTATTTTTAGTGTCTTGGTTTACAGTTTTGACTTGCTTCCCGAATACTCCTATACCATGGTTCTTTGAAAATAGTGACTGTTCCAGCATTCTTGATGCATTTTCCTCTCTTAAAATAGCCTGTAAAGCCGTCCATAATGGATACCACACTGATTGTATCTACTTCCAGAAGGCACAATATATGTTTATTCTTGTGTTATTCAGGCAGCTTTTCTTTTTCATTTTGGATAACAGTGAGCATTAGTATCTTGATAGTGACTAAGTTTATTATTGCTGCAGTTGATATGTATGACAATCCCTGACATTAGCTACTTCCACTCTTCTATATTTTTGTCAGTGCTTCAAGATCAATTAAAGATTAACACCTCATCTATGTCCAGACATCGCAGGTACAAGCTGTTGTGGTCTAATATTTAATGAAGCTAGTACCAAGTAGAAGTTGCTAAACCTCTTCAGTAGGTAGTAAGTTAGAGAGAATTTTGTAAACATCCTCTTCCTTATATTAGGGAGCAGGATGGAAATATATAATGAACTGTGTTGTTGTTAATATTCTTTTCATCTCTGTGTTTCTATCAGCTGATGGGTCTGTGGTATTCTTCATACGGTTCATGTTGTCCCTCATATGCTGTAACTTTACTAGTTATCTGGCGTCCCGCCATAAATTTTTCCTCAGTGTTTTAGATTTACCTAACCGGTTTTTATACTTTGTAACCTATCACTTATCTTGATTTTTTGCTAAGTATTTTTGTCTTCTCTCCCATTTATTCTGTTTTAATATTTTTAATTGATATTTTTATTTCATTGCTGAATCTGTTTGTTTGTTTCTTAACAGCCCCAAAACTTTCCCCCATTCCTGATTCTTGAATTACAGGAAAAAAATAACTAAACCAGATTTAAAATAGCATCCAGTTTTTATTTGAATCTTCTGTGTGATTTCTTTTTTTCTTTTTTTCTCTTTATCTCTTTCAAGAAAATATCTCTTAAGAAAATAGAACCTTGCTGAAACAGGGACATGCGAGATTTTTTGCATATGTGGAAGGAAATGGAGTTATAATTACTGATTTCTGAACTGTCCATTAAATTAATTCATATTGCACCATTATGTTGAGATCTCAAATGATTGCTTTGTGTTAAAAAAAAGGTAATTTAGAAAAGACATTTTACTGCTAGCTGCATGGGACATTTAACATCTAAGTCTCACCGGACAACTCACTTAGATTTTGCACACATTGCAAACAAACGATCAACAGAATCATTCTTTTTTCTAGTTTGAGTCCAAGGTTTGCAATACATTTCTTGCCAGTAAGCAGTGAAAGTGCTATTGTTTGCTAGTCTGCTTCTGAAAACCTGTATTGTTAGAATTGTCGCTGTTGGTAGGAGTAATTTGCTGAGGTTTTTTTACTAGTTACTTTTCTGCTGTCTTTCTAAGGGCTTTGTTCAGAATTCTCTAGGACATACTGCACAAAAATTGAGCCTGTCTGTTAGTAAGAGTGAATAAATAACTATCTTACAGCTTGTCAGTTTGCAAAGTTGACAGTAGGAAAGGCACAAGTGAATTCCAGTTAAGCCTCTTCCTTTTGATACAGGAAGTCCTGGATATGGCAGAGATTAAATAGAATATTAAAACGAATGCTTTGATTTACTGATGAAGTGCAGTAGCTGAAAATAAATGAATTTTAATCTGTTTGTATTTTGAGAGAAATTCACAATTATGATATGTCTATAGTACTATAATGTTTTTATTCATCCCTTCATTAAACCTTGTAAATATTTGGGAATCTGTAGCTATGCTAACTTGTAGTTCAAACTCTAGATGTTACTTACACATATACCATATAATTCAATTTTTCTTTATAGGCTTATATGTGTATTATTGTAGGTGGATAAGAACTGGCATGTTTTACAATTCACTGTGTGAAATTTTCCCAAAATAGAGTAGGGCAATGCAGTTGTAAGTACACCTTTTGCGTAACAGAATACATTGAGAGAGATACTCTGAGATCTTTAGAAATAATCTATCTGGCAATGCTGTTACCAAATACTGCGGCAAAGGGACAAATTCCCTGTTACCAGATGTATGGCTGGTGGTGACTGTCCAAAGACACGGTGAAAGCATAGGTACCTAGTTTTCAATGAGAGGGAGTTAGGGACATCCTGGTATCACAGTCTCAGAAGAGTAAAGAAACAAGAAACTGGAGAAGAGGTGAAAGGGTCGTGAAGCGAAACTCCAGACCAGGACAAACTTTGTATAATCCAGCATGAAGCTTACTGGCAGAAAGTTAAGCCAACAAAACTTTCTCAATCATTTTGAACTGCACAGTTGTTTTACATCAGGTGTCTGAGTCAACTGGCTGCGGTGCCTTTCATCCAGCATCTACAGCCCAGAAACTGGATTTGGTATATAATCGAGCTGTAAAAATTTGGAAATTTGCTGTTAATATTTTCTCTCTATACAAGATGCAGCAAGAGTGTGTTAAAATACTAGGATTGTTTCTGTGATAATTTTTCATGAGTATCATAGAAAGCTTTGGTGTTTTAGTAATGTTGAAATAAAAATGGAAAATAGGTAGGCATTCCATTAATATATAACTTCTGCTTGGTCTGCAGCCCTAAATAATGTTTAGCTGAGACATCAGTTTGTTTTAGCAGACCATTTAATGTTTAAAAACCAAAAATTGCTGGTCACAGCTAACTAGCACAAAAAATAATTTTCGAAGCATTGCTTGAAGTTGCCTGAAGTTATTACATAGTGCTTAGCAGCTCCCCGTAACTGAGAGCTGCTGTCCGTTTTCACTGTCCAGTTAGTGGGGTTATGTAGTTAGATTTTGGGTGAGGTGGTGTGATGGAGGGCTCATCCCCAGGAGTGCAGGGGAGCCCAGAGGCAGAGCAGCAGGGGTAGCCTGGTAAGCTCATCGGACGGAGAAGCCACCTGCTCCAGGGCTGTCACAGGAAGGCCATCCACCCCGTCAGGAGGAGTCTACAGAAGGGCATTGTACAGGGTTTATGTGACAAGGTTTTGGTAGCAGGGGACCACAGGGGTGTCTCCTGTGAGAGGAGATCAGGAGCTGCCACTTGCTGGACACAGCCAGCTCCAGCCCACCACTGGCCAAAGCTGAGCCTATCAATGATACTGGTGGCATCTCCATGATAACATGTTTAAGAAAGGCTAAAAAATGTTGCACAGCAGCTGTTGAGAGGGGAGTAAAGAAAACGTGAGAGAGACAGCCCTGCAGACACCAAGTCCAGAGAAGAAGTAGAGGGAGGAGGAACTCCAGGCACTGGAGCAGAGATTCCCCTGCAGCCCCTGGTGAAGCCCACGGGGAGGCTTCCCTGCAGCCTCCTGCAGCTCTTTGGAGGTTAATGGTGAAGCAGATCTCCACCTGCAGCCTGTGGAGAGTCCCTGCTGGAGCAGCCTCCTGGCAGGAGCTGCAGCCTGTGGGGAGGAGACCACACAGGAGCAGGATTTCTGGCAGGACCTGTGACCCCATGGGGGACCCATACTGAAACAGTCTGTTCCTGAAGGACTGCACCTTGTGGAAGGGACCCACGCTGGAGCAGTTCTTGAAGAACTGCAGCCTGTGGGAAAGACCCACATGGGGGCAGGTCTGGAAGGATTGCATCATGTGGGTGGGACCTCATGCTGGAGCAGGGGAACAGAGGCAGGAGCAGCAGAGAATGAAGCATTATGAACAGACCACAACCCCATCCGGCATCCACCGAGCGGTGGTGGGGAAGGAGATAAAAGAGTCAGGAGTGCAGTTGAGCCTGGACAGAAAGGGAAATGGGGGGAAAGTGTTTTCAGTTTTGTTTTGATTTCTTGCTATCCTACTGTGTTATTAATTGGAAATAAATTAATTTCCCCAAGTTGAGTCTGTTTTGCTGTGGCAGTAATTGGTGAGCCATCTCCTTGTCCTTATCTCAACCCACAAGCAAATTTTGTTGTATTTTCTCACCCCGTCCAGTTGAGATGGCGGAGAGAGTGAGTGGCTGGGTGGGCACCTGGCAGCCAGTGAAGGTCAACCCACCACAGTGATCAGGGTGGTTTGGAGAGGAACATGCTTGGGACAACAAAGCAGGGGCTAAAAGGGGCTGGTGAAATGGAAGTGTGATCAGACTACAATGTTTTTCTGATCATGCCTGATCACTGCAGTCTGTCCTGTCTTCTCATTAAACTCTATTACTAGTTAGAATCCCATCACCTGGGAAAATGCTGTGTGCATGTTTGTGTACACAGGTCTAAGTACCAGCAACTGAAGTAGAGTCCTCATGACAGACAGGTCCCTGAGCCTGGGATGCCAGCAGCTGGAGAGACCAGAGTGCACGCATATGTCAGTACGAATATCAATGTGTAACAGCTAACGAATATCAAAGCTGGACTAGCTAGCAAGTTGGGTAAGTGGCTTGGGAGCCATGTTTCAAGTCAGCATTAAGTCCACAGGTCACCCAGAAGACCTGTTCAAGGCAACTGGAAATGAGGGGATCAAGGGGCCAGGTACTGGGGATCTGCAGTATGTGTGTGTGCAAGGTAACTGGAAGGTCCAGGTCATCCAGTGCCAGTTATGGGATAAACAGCATCCAAGGCCAGTTACTGAAACAATCAACGTTGTTATATGCATATATTTGCCACTAGTGGACCTTCATCCTGCTTGCCTCGAAGGGGGAACAGAATGAGGCTGCTAGTGGTGTTTGTGGTCATGAGAGTGCTGTGTGTTTCTGTCCATGTACATCTATGTGGACCACATGTATACATGTATCGTGTATATATGATGACGTGTCTCTATTGGGAATACAGCCCAGCCTCTCTGCTGGCTGGACCTGGGTGCATGGAGCTGCATCAGCCTTGCCTCCATCTTTGCCAACCCCTAACAATCTGGAGCCTTTTACTAAACATAGAAAGATACAAAGAGAAAGTATATGCCTTGAAATGCCTCCAGAAAACATGTGAAGGTTACTTTCAATTTTGGAAGCGAAGAACTAAGCATTTCAAGTTTTCTTTATGGGACTATATTGTAACTACTGCAGGAACAATTTAAGGGTGATTTACTCAGTGATTTTCTTCTCCAGTCTCCAGACATCTGCTGGTGGTGCTTAGATTCGGCATTAATGTTCAGAGAAGTTTGCTTTGGTCTTAACAGCTCTTATTCAGAAATGACATCTCTGTTACAAAACTGTATTGATGTTGCTATTCAGACTGTGTTCACTGCAAGCTAATAAATAGGTGGTCTCTGATGGATGATACATAGGGCATCTTGGAAGTAAGAGAAAAAAGTTATGTAGCTCTCAGAAACATCAAAAAATAGTAGCAGCACTTACAGATGGATTTTGAAAGCTTTGTACAAGATATACATTGGTTTTATTCTGCTATAAACATGTATCACAATTCCCTGTGAATGAAAGTCTTGACAGAAGATTCACGTCCAAGAGGATAGTTTTGAGTTTCATTCACTAAATGGGTGTAAAACTATTACAGGGAAAGCGCATACAGGAAATCTGTTTTCTTTAGAAAATGCAGTCTTCACATAGTCAAGCACCTCCGATGTCCTCGGGCTTTTTTTGCCTATGGTACATTTAAGACCATCTTGACTGTCAGTTTGAAAGAATTGCTGTCAGTATGGAAAGTTGCTAGGGTATGGCTGTTGGTGAACCACTCCTAAAATTCAGCAAGGGAATAGGCCTTTCTAGAGGGCAGCTGAGGTGGAATGGCTGGAAATCATGAGGAACCCTACTTGTGATTGAAAGGGGAAAAAAAATATCTTAGATAAAACTGTCATTTTGCAATGTGTGTTGTGGCGTGGCATTCAGTGTTCTAGCTTTGCTGGGAAGCATTTTGGATCAATGACAGATTTTCCTCATCATGTGCTTCGTGCTGCTGTGTCTGAGCACTTTGTGAGTATTCAAGCCAGAAGTGGATTGTTCGTAGCAGTTGCTGTTGGTCCTGGGTGGAAGGGGGAGGAGGAGGAGGAGGTGATAGAAACAGGGCTGTGGGGAGGCAGGACCAGTTTGTGAAGCTGATTTTTTTTCCATTTTTTTTCTAGAACATGGAAAACAAAGGTTTCTAGTTACAGAAGGTTCTGGAAATTGAGGTGAATGCTGAAACTGCAAAAAAACCCACCAAACCCCAAACTTTAACATTCTTGATGCCTGCCAGTCACTAATAATAGTAAAGGAACTCTGGCACTGAAGGCATAGCTAAGCTAGCCAGAGAGAAGCACTGGTAAATATGCCTGGGATCTGGCTATAGAAAGTATTTCTTGTTTCACTGCTATAATTTGGGAAGTATTTTTCAGTGCAGTAGAATGGCAGAAGATCAAAGTAGTGGTGGTTTCCTCTTGGTTGAAATTTCCTGATATGTTAAATAAATTAAGCAGCTCTTGGAATTTCAGGTTGATGTAGGCTACAGTCTTGTCTAGTCTTGTCTTACTGTACTTTATCTAGTTTTCTTGGCTGTTCAAGGGGTTTCAGTAAAGGCTGATCTAAGCAATTTTAATGGAATCAAGGAAAGTGTGTTGAGTTTACCAATATGTTATACAGGATGAATTTGGCAGAATGTTTGCTGATATCAGAGGGAGCATCACATTGGTCACAACACATTCGGGACTGGCTCTTCCCATGTCAGGTTTTGTAGATTTTTATTTCTTTTGCGGTCATTGAAAATTAGTTTTGCACGTATAGCAGGTAGATGTGTGCAGACTGTTTTTCAGAACATAATTTTTCTATAGTTGAGAGGATATTTGAGGATTTTTGTGCTTTAAAAATTATGTCAAGGAGAAGTACTAGAGAAGACCTTGTTAACGTCTTCTGGCTTTAGAGAGGCTGCTGTAGTTGATTATTTCCTGATAAGTTGTGTTGTTGTTTATTTCTGGAGATGCAAATAAAAGAGAGGGTACTTCAGGCAACTTCACTCTCTGCTGTTTCGACTGTGACAGAAGTTTGGTAAATGTTTAAACTTTAAGGTCCAAATTGACCTAAATCATTCATGCTGAAATCTTCAGAAAGGTGCTACAAAGTACATTCTTTCTGTATCAAATTTCTAAAAATCTGTTCAGTGCTTTGCCAGTAAGACCGGTATTCCCTTTTAAATTACTCTTATAAATGTACTTCCAATATAAGTGTGAGCAAAAGAAAAATAACAAGGTTAATAGCAGCTGTTTGTCTAATAAGGGCAAATAGGAAAAAAGGAGTTACTAACCAAAACAACAGGTTCCCAGTGTAAGGAAATTTGTATTGAATGTATGGATGTTTTCAGTAGGTTGTTCAGAAATCATGGAGGAGTTGTCTTTTTTTCCTTTCTCCCTCCCCCCCCCCCCACATTTGTTTGGTTGGGGGGGGGGTGTGGTGTGGTGGTTGGTCTGAATGATTAAATTTGCTTGGTGTTTTCCAGGCAACTTTACAGCTCATTTGGGAAAAAAATTATGAAGATATAATAGTCATGTAAACTTCTTTCCTAAAAGTAGTTTTTAAAAGTTTGACTTTGGATTTTAGTATAAAATATATTCACCTAACTATTTTCCCTTTCTCCCACACAACAAAAGAATTCTGTCCTGTTTCAATAACTTAAAATATTACAATGCATTTTAATATTTCATCTGAATAATTTATTGGAATGTCATTGTCTAGATTATGCACTTTTGAACAAGAAAAAGCAAACTCCTTTTTAAATATAAATCATAAATTGAATATTTAGAATATAATTTTATGTAAGATTAATTTTATTCATGAAAGTAAGTATGTCTGCATTGGAATTACTCATGCTAGGCTCCCTTTATAGTCAGTGTAGACCTAGGTAGTAAATCCAGTCAGAATAATCAGTGACAGTGAAGCACAGTTTATTTTACTGTGAAGTTGACCATGAAGTATTTTTAATTAATTATGTGCTAGAAGTGCCTGTTTCTTCCTGTTGATTATAAAAGGAACCTAAGAGAATTGGATCAGCTTTAGTTGTCTGCACTGTAGATCTCCAGAGCTGCTAAGATCTCTATCCTAGAATATGCTAAATTGTGTAAAATTGAACAGTAAGCACCTGCAAAGCTGTAAATTCAACACTTTCACAGTTTTACAGTATCAGACATGAATGCTGCTTGTGGGAGATACAGTTTGTGACATGGTGTTAAATGTTTCACTGGTGTGGTCTGTGGTGAATGTTTGGATCCATCTGAGTGCCAGCGAGCACTGGCGTTTCCCTGAATGTTTTGTTGTCATTCCACTGAAAATACCTTCATTCTGCTGAAAAATACCAGGGTTTTGGCTCTGTAAGACCCTTTTCAGATTAGTTATTTTATATGGCTATGAGGCTTTGTCACCTACTAAATGCTTTGCAATATGAATCACTGAAGGGAGTTTTTTGATCTGATGTAAGAGAACAATATGTGAAGCACGTGATCTGACCAGGCTTTGTGGGAATGTTCATAAAGAAGCAAGAGGACCAAGTGGATTGAAATGCCCATGACTTCAGTAGCAGAGCATGTGACAATGGTAGAAAATAGTCATTTATAAGGTCATTTTCATGATAGCTAGTCTCAAAAGCATTCAAGGGAATGGAGGAATGGTAAAATTGAGCAACTCCTTACTGTGGCTGAATCCTCGCTAGAGAAAACTGCCAAAGACAGAAAACAGTAGGAACATTTAGAGGAGCAGCTACAGGTGTGAAGTAGCAGCACTAGTGTTTGCTAGGTTTCTCAAAGGCTGTCACCCAGTTGGGCATTGTCTACCAAAGTACAGCTAAAGCAGGTTTAAAAACTCAAACCCTTATCTGACTTACTCCATTGGGGTTTTTTCTCTAAAGCTCAAAATCTTGTTTAACAGCTGCTCTCACTAACTAGATGTGAGCCCTCCTAAGGTGGCTTCCCTGGTGCTCCTCATGACTTCCTCACAAGACAAAATGGTGGGTAGGCTTTATCTTGATAGTAGTCTGACGTACAAGCAAAGCTCAAATGCCAGTTAGCTACTATGTTTTTAGCCCTTAAACTGACCTTTTTATAGATGTTTTCCGATTATATTAACCTTAATAGGGTGAATATATGTGATGCCTACAGAGTTTGTAAGTTACAACACAGCCTTGCTCTCCAGTCACAGGTGCCACCATTGAACGTGTAGTTACTGCTGCTTCTTACTACTAAGTTTTCCTGCTTAGGAAAGCAGGAGCCTTAGGTTGCTGTGCTCTTCTTGCATGTTTAGGTGCCATTTAAATGCTTATACTAAAATGATCACCTATTCCCCACATTGTTCTTCTTTTTCTTTCCTTGGAAATAGGGTACTGCAGAATAAGATTGCTTTGTTAGTGACTGGTGAGATGAGACACATTAATGCAGTACGCTATTAAAGATTTTTTTAATGTGTGTTGTCTGTTCTCCTTAGTAGAACCCTTGTGAACATTTTACCACAGGCAAAGTAAAATTATATTTGGTTTGTAGAGGAGTACAGCTGTGGTCCTTGCCAGCCAAGATGACTGAATCTTTATTTCCACTAATTTTGTTACCAGGTGGAGTTTGTGACTCTGTGGAGTTGATTGGTAACTGCTGAATCATTGTGTCACATGGCTTAACTTAACAAATGGCCCTGGGGTTAGAGGCGCACGTGGCTTCCTTACCAGAGAATGTTGGTTCAGTAGTTACCAGAATAATGACTGAGAGACTTGCAGTTTCTGATAAACAGAAGTAGATTTATCAGAAATAACTAATCAACTCTTATAGCTAAATGTAATATCCAGCTAAAATAATCAGTGACATTGTATATAAACCCAATGTACCTTTTGGCCAAAATATAGACTGTGACTTATTTGAATTTTTAAATTTGTAATTTTTTTTCAATTTAAATGTAATAAAATTACTTCATTGAGACATTTAAGGAAAATAAAATTTAGTGTCATCAAGGATCAAGCAACATACAGGCTGAAAGAATGTTTCTGGAGGGAGACACAGAGGAAGATGAGACAATCTCTGGAATAAATTCATAGCTTTAAAAATAGAACAGAAATGATGCAAAACCTGTTAGTGTATTCTCTGAAATTTCATCATTATTGCTGTATAAATAATATCAACACTAGATGTCATACACTGCTAGGTGATTTACAGGCTGATATGTAGATAATGGTCCTTTCGTGGAAATACAATATATGTGTTTAAATGATGAAGATGAACGCACTTGTTGGTACTTTCATGCTTTTAATTTCATCTGACATTTGTTTGAAACCAATCTAAAAATAATAGTCTCACAGTTATATGAAAAGAGAATTCAGTGTCTTTTCAGAAAAAACTGTTCAAAGGAGGGAAGGCTGGAAGGATGACACCTAAATTTGAGAATTGGTTCTAGCTACAAAGAAGTGTATAGAAGAAGGGCCAGAGACAGATGAATATCACACAGATTCTGTCTTACAGAAGACATTTAGTCACAAAAGCTGCTGGTAAGCAGACAGCTCCAGCGGGAGCTGCTTCTAATTTGGCACTCAGCTCTTTTTCTTTTGAAATCTGACTCAGAATATTGAAATAAAAGCCAGAAGTGGCATGGGATCATGGAAATTGTATTCCTGACTGTCCAAGGGAAGGCTAAGCTCAAGTCATTCATAAATAAAAGCAGTAGTTTTCTGGTTAAGGATAACTTAAGGATGTTGTTGATACCTTTTTGCATCAGGAATGGTTTAATTCTGTGTTTCAGTGTTGCTGTTCCTCCTAACAGGCACAGGAACCATATATAAAGCATGCTATTTTTGGCCTACAGTGTAACAAATGTAAGGATTAACCAAGTTTTCTGTTCCTGGCTTGTAGTGTGCATCATCTTTGGATCTGTGCTACACAATTCAATTGTATCCCTTTGCCACTCCTGCACATTGTCCCTCTTGGGGTTTTTTTTTGTGTTTTATCATGCCAAAGATTGCTATCTACGTACAGAAGGTTGTACTTAATCATATTAGCTGACACAAAACCACTAAACCAAAGAAACCTTTCCACCTATTTGTATCTTTTCAGTAAAGAGAATATCAAGTTCTTGATGTGTATTATATCTCAAGACCTTGCTTAGGTGTCTTTAGGTGATGGGTTGCTACGTTAACATGAGTCAGTCCAGAACTGGCACTCAGACCCAGGTGCTGGTCAAACTTTAGTAGTCTTTTGGAAACAAGCTGTTTTGGGAAAATATAGGTGAAATGACAGCAATAGAGTGAAAAAGATTGTAAGGCTTTTTAGAGCCGGTTTAGGAGAGAGTGAGGACAGTGCTTGTGTTCTAGGCAGTATTTTTGTACTGAACATGAGGCCCAGAAGAGTGTATGTTGGCAGAGTCAACGATTTCTGTTTGAACCTTAGATTGCTCTAAGTAAAGACAGGATTCATATGTGCCATATTCTGGACTTGGTTCTCAAATTGGTGATTTTATCTGAAGATCAGCAGAAATTGTTTGAGTACTCAGGAAATTGACTTAACCCATTTTGCCAGATGTACCGTACTTGGTAGGTATCATATGAATGGAAACAAATGGGAGCCATTTCTGTTTAGGAAAAATACAGAACTGGAGGCCAAAGTGGAGTACTTGATGTAAGGGATCGTGAAATGTCTGTGAAGACTTCAAATTTGAGAAGAATTAGCTCTTCGCAAACTTCCATCAGCAGTGGAGATGGTATCATTGACAGCCTCTTAGATGCTCCCTTTGCTGTTAGCCCAACTCACCACTGGTATAACTTCACTCCTTACTATAGCAGGATATTACTACTATGGTAATTCTGGTGGTGTTCCTAACAGTTCTTAGGCAAGGGGCCAACTGAATTTAAGGCTTACAAAAAATCAGGATAGTAGTCTGTGGTTTTTCTTTGATAAATAGTTAATGATCTGTCAGCAGATTCCTTATGTTAGAATAGAATTTATTCAAAAGATTCCTGGGCTGTAAGAGATGCCTGAGAATCTTAATGAAACAGAGAAGAAACTGTAAGTACTAATAAATAACTTTCTACCACTATATAATGAATAAAAATATCAATAATTACTTTTAGTAGATACAGCTTTCAACGTCGGGTAAATAATAATACTCGGCACAAAATTATTTAAACCAGCTCATACATCTGTACAGCCAACTAAAAAGATTTCTTGAAGTGCTTGCTAGTAACTGGTTGTTTTGTTACAGTACACTTTCAGGGGAAAGTACTTTGAATTAATGAAATAACTGTGATTATTCAAGTTTTAATGCATCAGTATTGACCTGTTGTGTTGGAAGCTGAATGGTTCAATAATTGTATGAATTAATTCATTGCATTTGACTTTGAAATTACTGCGTAACAGGGCTTGGCTCTTCTGTATGTTGTTTTAACTCATGGCTTACCTGTATGTCCCTTAATGCTCAGAAAGCTATGAGCTTTGGGTTTATGTCTGCACTGCAGCATGCAGTGTAACTTTTTTATTTTTAATGGCAAGCTGGACTTACACAGGCTATCTAACCCAAGGACCAGAGGGGATGTTGTGAAAGGTAACCCTGTGCAGATTATTTTTATCTCACTGCTGCAGCTCAACTTTTTATAGTACTGTTCTTATATTGCTTAAAGCAACACTGCAATTTTCTGTATAGTTTATATATATTTTACATAAGTTTCCATTCAAAAGTCAGTAAGTTTTACTGTCTTTGAGCAGATTCAGACTTGTTTTAGTCTCCAGCTGTCAGAACTACCTTTATAATTTCATTTTACACTAGTTTTTATTTTTGTTCTGGCTTTCTGTACCTAGGTACATTTTTGTATGTTTTTATATGCATACATATATATACATGTGTACACATGTATATAACATTTGTTTAGAGAGACAAAGAGACTGTAAATATGGTGGTTTTCGTGCCCCAAACATGCATAATTTTATTAAAACCTGAAGAAACGCTTCTGTTGATGTTATCTTCCTGGAGTGAGGGAATGTGCCAGCTGTTTATTACTCAAGTTCACAGCCTTGTGATCTTGACTCTCTTGCTGCTTTTCTGCAAATACAGGTAGTAGTAGGTGTGAATATTACAGCCCTTTCTTTTTTGTCACTTTTTCCAGTACTTTTTGATGCTTTTGTCACCTCAGGTTTGGATTCTGCAAAGAACTATAGCTTGAAGCAAAATCTGGAAACTACAACTCTAGTAAAGTCTGGCTGCCTTGTGGTTAAGTGGTATTTCCCATAGGCAATGCATATTTTCACTCTATCAGTACATTTCCAGACATTTAGCTTTTTATACCTCTGAAGTTGTGAGCCAAATTGCAGGAGTTTATAGCACTGCTCTGTTGAAGTCTTACATGCCAGATACCACTGGTAGAAATGGATCCCTGTTGAATAATGAATTTGTGGATGTAAAATGTATTAATTTATCCTTTTTTGGACACTACATTAGCATTTGAACTTCAAGTCATGGCTTCAGCTGGGCTTTTCAGTGTTGACGTGACTTCCCCTTACACTGAAGAGCTGATCCTTTCACTTTTGCAAGAGATTAAGGAGAGAAAAAGGGGGGCTACTTGGCATTTTGAAGCCTATTTATGTGTCCAGAGCAAGGTGCTGGTTGCCTTTGGCAGCTCTGGTGTTTGTCATACTCATTTATGAGACAGAGATATTGAGTGAGAAACAAGAAGTAATCAAGCCTAGTTTTCCCCCAAGCCCAACAGTGTTTTTTATAAATCCCACAAATCGTTCTTGAAAATTTGCATATGGTTTTTACTGAAGATTTCAACATATTTAGAGATGGTTGGACAATTTTTTTTAACAGATAACTCTGACAGAAGGACAAATGTTGCGTTTAGGCAAGGGAATAACTTCCTAGGGAGGTTTTTTGCATTTCTCTCTTGGAAAAAAAAAATTGCTGATACTTCTTGCTGCAAGAGTTTAAAATCTACCTTGCTGATAGATTTATTTGAGTAGGGATATTCTTTGTGCTATGAAGCAATAGTAAGACCGCACAATGACACTTCTAAAGATTTAAATCCATCCTAGATTTTTTCATCATTTGGTTAGTACAGAAAAGTACCTTTCTATTTGTTTAACAGAGAGTCTGCAAGCAGGCAGGCTGTAAGCACTTCTCATTTTAGATTAGTATATACGTAACTTTTTAAAACAAGAGCTTTATTGGGTTTTTCCCCACAAAAGCCTAATTTTATTATGGAAAAATTTATACTAATAGTTAATATATATAAAATATATAATATTATGATAATTAATAGTCACTACTAAAATTACCCTTTAAACTGTTGTTTAATGCTTTGGAGAGTAATATTGGGTTTAAAAGGGGGTACTGGTTTGACAGCCTTCAAATTCTACTTTTATGCACAGTTTCAGCCTAGGGCAGAACTATCTCATAACTGAACTGTTCCGGATAAGGTGAAATGCCTACCTTGAGCTATGGGAGAGCATTTGTATCTATTCAGCATTTTTGTCTTCTGCAAAGGTTCTTCTATAAACCTGCACAAATCTTAGTAATGGAAAACTAATAGGTTACAGCATATAGTCAGTCAAAGAAGTCCCTATAGCTTGGGATTATTAAAGAGAATTTTGAAAGAATTGTTGGGAAAAATATAGTAAAGTTTTAAAAAAATAAAAAGGGGGAGATGAATACAAGCAGGATGATCTCTTTAATTGATACGATTCAGTTAACCTTGCTGTTAGGTTAGCGAGGTTATGAATTTTTTTGTTTGTATGTAAAATACTGATCTTTAAGACAAAGTGTGTGATTTACGTCTTTCACGGGTCACCACAAAAACATTGTGCTGTTCTGAAATCAGATGCACTGTAATCTGATTCAGGAATGAATCACATGCTTTATTCCATGCTGAATACCACAGTATGGAATTCCACTGATGAAGAGCTAAATATTAAGAACAGCAATGTACATTATAATATTATCAAGCCTAGAAGGTAATGATTAGATAGCTAAAGATACTAGAGAAACTTCATCTGATTTGGAAGGAGTGACAGTGCAGGTCTTCTTGCAATTAAAAAAACTTAAGCCTTGGGTCAGTGTCATACAGAAACCACAGACAGTTCACTGAATTTTAGAGTAACGTTTTACTTTGAATTAGAGGAGTAGTATGTATTATTCAATCATATTAGTAGTAGTATTCAATCAGTATGTTGAATATAAAGCAACTCAAAGCAGGAAGAAAAGATGTGGTTAATGAATACCCAAAGGACTCCCCTGACAGTCAAAATATGGTGGTCTAATTACTGCAGCCATCCAGCACGTTAAACAGTCTTAAGTGCAAACTTTGAAATAAGAGTTCAGGCACTTGTTGTGAAAGACAAAGTCCACACTCTGCAATACTGAATTGTCTCGGTTAGCTTCATACGGCGAGCTTGGTGCTGTGCCTTGGTGCCAGTTGAAGCCTTTAATCTCGGTACTTGCTCAGTTGTGTGTCCGCAGGGATTCCTGCTGAATGCTTCTGCATAAAACTGGTACTCTGGGTACTGCACTGCAGTCCACTGTGGTGATTGCAGGAGGGATCTGGCCCCTTCTTATCCTTTCTCCTCTACTCATTCCACAGCAAATTTGAAGTTAACAGATGTGTGCTGCAGTTACAAACTTTATGTTACAGGCATCAGGTAAAAATAGCTAGGCCTACTGACTTGAACATTAGTGTTACCTAGCTTTAAAAATGACTGAAAAAGGGGCCACACATGAAGTCTTTTACAATCTTCAGCTGCTGGCTCTTTCTTACAAGTGCTATGATCTCTTTTTTTTTTTTCTTGGGGAAGATGCAAGAGTTTTGGGATAAAACATTAGGAGGCATATGGATAGTAAACGCCATGGGCAGGGGAGAAGGGATTAATATTTAAAAAAAAAAAAAGCTTAATTTATTCTTGATGTGAGGACTCTGACTTGAAAAATGAAAAACTTTACATTTTTCTGCTCATACTGCAGTTTACAAATGCATTGGAGGCTACATTGGGGGTGATTTGGTGACTGGTTTGAAGCTAATTCAAACAAGCAAATTCATTTTGGGTAGTGTTTGATACTGATTAGTCTTATTTCATGTCATTGGCTGTGAAGCATTTTGTCTGTATTGCTAAATCCCTTTTATCTGAAAACAATAAAAACCCCAAGCAAACATAATGTGCTTTCACTTTTTCACAACATATTTAATCTCAAGTTTGGCATATTCGTATTTCCTAACAAATGCATCTTTCATGTCAGCTATCATGGAATGAAAGAGAGATTTCTCCAAGGAACATTTTTCCTGCCAAAATGGGACACAGAGGAGCCTGTTTTGTTTTTATGTTTTCCTCTGAATAACTTGTTATCTCTTATTTATAAGAATGGTATTTTAGTAGTAAGTTTCATTTTGAACTACTAACTGTTCAGAGTTTTTCAGAGGGAAGAAAGGACAGAAATCCAGCTGACCAGACAGCTGTCATCAAGACATCCTTCCATTGCAGGACCAGATCAGCTGTGCCTGGTTTTTTCTACTGAAATACTTGCCCAGCCTGTGTTTAATAATTTCAGAAAGGGAAATCCCACACCCACCATGTATAGCCTCCTTCTTTATTAATGAAATAATTTCAGAATTATTCTTTGTCCTGAACAGAGCATGGGAGAACTTTGGGAGTGAGAAAGGGATACTGTGTAGTGCCTGGTGGGAGGTATTCAGTGACGATGGAAAGGGGAGGTAGCATTTAGACTTGTAACCACAGCATAAGGCAATAACTGAGGTAAATAATGTTTTCTTTTGTCAGTTTGGTTATCAAGTTGTTCTGCTCTCCACCGTTCACCAAGAGCAAGATGGTCTGATTTTTGTATTCAGGCAGCGCCTGCCTTCAGGTGGCTGAGATGCCTGTTTTAAACTGAAAGTTATTAAAACCCTTTAATGAGCTTTAGCGGTGAGGGCAGGGAGGGTGGAAGCTGTATCGACTTAAGGATTCCTGAATAACTGGTTTTTTCATATTTGAAAACTGTTCAGAGTCAGGCAACAGCCTGGAGAGGAGATGAAGAGCGGCTTCTGCTGGGTTTATGTGTGAGATGCTTATGGGAGTAGTGCAGGTGTTTCTGCAGTGACTTCTTGAACATATGCCATGCTTTGGTCTAGCCTGATGCTACCTCTCTGGTCTTTCACCACTGCTGTGTCTCCAACGACAGTCCTACAAAGAGATGGTCTTTCTTCTCTGCCATTTCCTACCGTTCACTCTGCCTTGATAAAAAAATTACTTTAGTATACCTCAAAAGGCTAAAGCAAGTTTGGATTCACAGGGCTTTTATGATATGTCTCTGTTCTTCCATTTCAGAACTGGATTATAACTTTTGTAATTTCTTTTGGCAAGAAGCACAGAGAGCTGCCTTGTCTCAGGAGCTGTCAGAAATCAGGGTT
The DNA here is from genome assembly GCF_023634155.1 of Falco peregrinus. Classification (NCBI taxonomy): domain Eukaryota; kingdom Metazoa; phylum Chordata; class Aves; order Falconiformes; family Falconidae; genus Falco; species Falco peregrinus. The sequence goes on along the minus strand of NC_073725.1, from coordinate 39,219,431 downwards.
GTGATTCCAGGAGTCAGTTTTATTATTTCCCTTTCATTCCTAAGCTAATCCTTTTTGTCAGTATATTGTCCACTTTGAACTGCCTCTAAAGCATTCAAGAGAAGACTTAAATTCTTGCCAACCTCTGTTACCTGCATAGGTGAGGGTTTGCATTATGTTGCACTTCCATATATTCTAGAGTGAAAAAGCAAATAGAGTCTTTCCTCAGTGCATGCGGTGCTAGTAGGAAAAATATTTCATATGTTTTCAATAAGTAGGAAGTACTGCATTGACATCTGACAAAAGATACAGGAAATAAGAATGAATTTTTAAGAAATCGCTCTGGCATTATCTATCTGCAAACTACCAAATGCACTACTTACTATTCAGGATACACAGTAGAAAAAAGCAAGTATCCATTTCATCAATCTTGTGACTTAATAACTTTTATTGCAACACAACACAGAATTTTGGAATAATTTCTCAAACTAAAATTTATGTTGCACACTGACAGAGTAAATATATATGGCATTTAATGATATTTCAGTAATTCATCCAGATCCGGCTCTTGACTCCAAAGAAAAATGGAGAGCTGTCCAGTAGTAATTACCTACTAAGAATGTTTATCACTAACATGGCTAATCAAAATCTTGGCAAGAAGAAAAGAGAGCTGTCGCAATAAACCCTTCCCCTTTCAAGGAAATGAGTGGAATTGTGTGCTAATTATTTTTCTTCTGTTCCCCCCCCCCCTTGCAGAACTTTCCTTTTTGTTAGAGATGGTAACCCAAATAAACGGAATGTGCACAATGAGACATCTATGCACTTACTGTGTATGGGACCTCAGATCATGATCTCAGAAGGAGCTCTTCATCCTCGCCTGACACGACCCTCAGAAGATGACTGCAGAAGAGCAGATTGTCTGCAAATGATCCTGAAGTGGAAGGGAGCAAAGCTGGATGAAGGACAATATGAACGAGCAGCCATTGATGCTGTTGACAACAAAAAAAATACACCTTTGCACTATGCTGCTGCCTCAGGGATGAAAACCTGTGTTGAGGTAAATGTTCATATATAATCACATGTTTATATATTGCTATTAGTAAATGACATGCAGTGTTTCAACAAGCTGTTTCAGGAAAAAAAATACGATGCAGTATATTAAATTAATTTTAAAATTCTTTTTTATCATTAATTGGAAAATTTACAAAGATAAACAGCCCAAAACATGCACTGTCTGTGGAGAACAATGAAAAAATTGATTACATATACATTAACTTCATGACATAAACTCCTCAGCACGAAGACTTGTGTAGGCTTATAAAAGTTGGAAATAATTGCAAGGCTCTAACACCAGAGAAAAAGCTTTGAAGGTAGGCATAGGCATACCGGTATGTGTAAAGAGAAGTGAAGTAACTGCCTGAGAGAAAATTGGAGCTCTTTTTGTTCTGCTCTGTAACTGAGGCTGGGAAATGCTGTCCATGTTTCAAGAACAGGCTTGATGTCTTTAATTTACAGTGCCCAGTTTTTTTAGACTATGCCATAATCTGTGCTAACATACTTAAATATAATTACCTTTTTACAAATTTAAAATTACTTTAATGTTTTTGAAAGTAGTGGATAGTAATGACTAATTGGGAATCATAATGACTTTGAAAGTCTCCCATCAAATTTATTTTTAAACTATACTAGTATGTAATTGTGATGGTAATTAAGTTTAAAGAACGCAAGAACAGACATCTAACATTTTCAAAAACAGCTAACATTTTCATAAGTCTGTCTATTATTATGTCAAGATTTCTGTTTTGAATGGTAACAATTTATTCAGAGTTTAGTATTTATTTGTACAATTTAGGTTATTTTTCTTCTGTCTGTAACTTGATGCTTATTGAGACTACACTTCTAAGACTACGTTAACTTAGTGTCATCAGCGAAGTTTATCACCTCATTATTCACCTTCGTTTCTAGATAAGGTCTGCATGTCTTAAACAGTCATGTCCCAGCACCTGTGGAACTTTACTGCAGAGACAGGTCACCAGTCAAAACTGATGTTTTCCCTGTACCTTCCTGATTTTCTCTGGAGCTATTTTTAGTATTGGTGTTACTTTTACCACATTCTAAGCTTGTGCTTTGACAGATTTAAGCATTAAGTTGCATGTTACAATAAATAGTTCAGAAGTTTCATATTTGAGCTTATGAATAAGTACCATCTGGTGCTGGGTATGTATATTAGTATTTGGTTTATTGGTTTTTCCAGGACCTCTTGTGCTAAGACTTCAATTTGAAACAGACTTAGTTTTGTGTCCTCATAAAGCATGTGTGGTACATCCACAGAGAATCTGGGCTCCCAGCAATTCATATCATTTTTCTGCTTTATGTTTTTTGAGATTGCTTTTGCACTTTGTCCAGCAACCAACTTTAGAAACACATTGACAGATTTACTGTGTGATGTTTTAAAATTATTTATTCTGAGTTGGTATGCACTTGGCATACTGCTCAAAAAACATTCAGAGCCTTCTTTATTGTGATTTTACATTTACCTTTCCCAGAGTTTGTTCTTCACAGATCTGGAGACAGCTTCAGCTTTGTAGTTCCTATATGATTCTGTCCCATTGTTCTACTTTCACAGATTGTTCTGGTATTTCTAGAATTTTTTTCCATGCTTTTATTTAGTACCACTTTTAGAAAGCAGACAGTGGGTTATTTGTCTTCTTTCTGCTTCTGCAAGAATGGTACATCTAAGTACATTTTGTGCTTCTTTGATGATAACATTTTGAATTACGTCTTGTAGACTACTCTGGACAGTCAGGAGTTGGTTCTCTGTGTGCTAACTATTGTCTATTATTCTGTCACTTATGTAGTCTGAAATTTTAATTAAGCATCATGTATTAGCATAGCATTTTCTCAATGTACTTGAGAGATGCAGTGACTGAAGTTTCCTTTATTTTTGTGGTTTCTGCCCTTGCAGTATTTCTGCTCTTGGTCAGCATGTCACTTTTGTTATGTTACAGTTTTGGTCAGGTGGTCACCAAAGCTTTTTGGTGTCATCCTAGTTTTCTGAGCTTCTAATGAATGGAAACTGAGCTTCCTTATGCCATTTTCTGTGCTGTAACTTAAGCCTCTGTCTCTTTGGTCCCCTGCTCAGTACTGAAAGGAGTTAAGAGGATGCTGCTGTTAAGTGCTGATGCTTAACCTCCAGTATCACAGCCTGCACCTTCTCTTTTGTCTGCCCCATGTTGTTAAAGCTCCTCAAGCTCCACACTAGCGGTTTGTCTTCAACATGTCCCTAGAAATTATATACACACTCTACAGGGAGCCAAGTCACCGTGCAGTCTTTGCTAGCTGAGTTATGCTCAGACCCTGCTAATTATGTATGTGGTAACTGAATGACATAGAGGTGTTGCCTGGCTCTTCCTGTCAACTAGAATGACCCTTTCTTTATTTGTATGGTTATATGATTGATTGAGTGCCTCTTTTGATGTGGTTGAATTGTAAATAAATATCAGGCTATGTTAATACTGCTTTTATGTTGATTGTCAACTTTTAATTCTTTTTAGCTTTGTTAAACAAACAAAAATTATTAATTCCATTAATTCCAAAAGTACCATAAAGCTGGTACTTTTCCCTTGTTTTCTTTTTTTACTGCCACTTGTTTGGTTCAGCTGTCTGATAAATTCTAGCTACAGGCATTTTCAGTCACAATTGTTCTATTTAGCCTTTCCCAAGAAGATCCAATTGGTTTTAAACATTATTATACATTAGGGGACAAATGTGCATGTCATATCAGAAAATGGGAGATACCGGGGTTCATCATTTAACAGCCTCTTTGAACAAAGAGTCTTAAAAACACTCACATAAAATTATTTGATATGGAAAGGGTTGCGTCTGGTAGAGAAATGGTGAACAGAAGAAAAGTTTAGTAACCAGTTTCCAACATATTTCTATTTCTGGTATTTGCAAGCTTGCTCACATTTGTGAAATATTATGTCTATTACACTGATTTGTGAAGTGTTTATAGTTGGATGCATATCAGTATGTACTGCAAGAACCCCACAACAATTACATTATACACATGAACTCTATTTTTTGTCATTTATCTTTCTGTACACTTGAGATTCCCAGGTAACTTAGACTTCACATTTACAAGGGATTTGAGCAATGAGTCTTCAGCCTCAATTATTCTGCCTTCATGCCTGCAAATGGGGCTATGTAGTGGTATTAGAGGTAGACACAGTTGTTCAGAAGTTTCAGTTTCAAGAGCGTGAAGCTCATGAGCTCACACAGTAAGATCCAGGCAGGCTATGATGTTGGAAAGAATCACAGTCACTGCAGTGTAAGTTGTGGAGTAGATTGTGGTTCTGGAGCTGGGCTGCACATTTTAACCACAGACTGTAAAATCAGTTGGTTTTAAACTCATCATGATAAGTTCACCGTTTGCGTTTTTTCATAAAATTATTGTTTGCTATTTCTCACCATCTGTGATATGATTCATAAGACGAATCCAGCTACTAGACTACTAGTTCCCCATTTAATTATATAAACTGGCTTATGTTATCATGACAATACATACTGCTCAATTGACTAAACCATTCCTGACTCTAATTTGCCTTCAGTTTGTCTTTGAAGAAGAATTTACAGTCTGATCCACATGGATTGCTATTTGCCAGAGTTTGGACGCAGTTGTGTAGTCTTAACTAATCATGGTTTCTACATTAGAAACATAGAGTACATCCCCAAGTTCAAACTTCATTATGTGCCCTACCATAGGGTAGAAGGCCTTGGATCCTAAGATTAGTCTCTAAGACATCTTAAGTCCTCCAGTATAGTCTGTAGTCCTAACTCCTTCAACAGGAACAGGATTATGAACAGGAACAGTACATTATGAAAAGCCTGAAACAGCTTGGTGAAGGAATTTAACAATGATCTCTTTGTTCCTGGAAGTATTTGAGGATTAAAAATCTTAACAAAACAAAAAGAGATAAAACCCACAGTTGCCTAATTGTCAAGTTGTCTTCCCTCTCTCCAGTAAACTGAGGGTTACTTAGAACTCCAGGAGCACCTTTTGGCAGTTTGTGGTGGTTGCTCTCATTTCAGAGCAGCAGTCCTCTTTAATCATCTCCTTATTTTTCCATAACTTTTTAGGAAAACCCCAAGATTGTATCTTCCCCTTTCCTTACCACACCCACATAAGGAAAGGAAAAACCAAACATAGCCCCTTGTGGGTGAACCAGCTACTAGTTGGTTTGTTCAGAGTTGATAGTTAAATGTGCAGTCTTGATACTACTCCATTCACATGTGTTAAATTTCTCCTCTGAGCAGAACAGCTGTATGGAATCCATTGCTAGAGGTAGTTTGGGCAAAGTTAATGTGCTTACCTGAAAGTGCTGAATAGAAAAAAAGACTTACCTTTCATGCTGAATAGGTTTGATTTTATGCAACTATATTCCGCTCTATCACAGCATATTTGGAATATTAAATGGCATTTTTGCAATTAAATTATTAAGGTGATTATTTAGATTATCCATCTCCTTTTAATTACTTAAGAGACACAAGCCTTTTTAACAGTGCTGCCAGAGAAATATGGCATCATTATTAAAAGCTGGTTGATTTGCATATTCCTCAACTTGTGGATTAGATTTTGAGCTGCATAGGTCTATGGAGTGTTCCTTCAAGTATATTTAATATTTTTCTTCCTCAGAAGGTATCTTAGTTGCCTCAGTTAAGTTTCTGTTAGAGTTTAAAATATACAGACAGAACGTGAAACTCGGCAAAATTTTGGCAATGTTAAGAGGTTGAGACAGAACAAGATACCCAGCCTGCAGTTATCTTGATAATTATCCCAGTATTATCTTTATTTCTGCCTGGTACTCTGCTATGGAAATAAAATACGGTGTCATACTTAATGACACTTAATATCTTCTCAACTAAATCTTGTTATTATACTGGCTTGTGGGTTTTGGAGAATATGGGAAAAGTTTCCAAAGAATCTAGGTATGTAAAATACATTCTGTATTTTAAAGTGACAGATGAAGGAAATACAATCGGCTGAAAAGAAAAGTAAGAAGTGACTGATTATGATCTGAAAGTTTTATGTGGACAACAGGTCATTTGGGGGAAACTTTAATTTTTTCAGAAGCATAAAAATTAGAAGCTGAGTTTCGGAATATCCTGGCTGAAGATACACAACAGTGTTACAGCCATCATGATCTGAAGGCGAGATAATGTTTATAGATTTTAGTTTTGTTTAGAAATAAGATGAATCGTTTTAGTAGTGAATAATTGTACTGGGTGCACCACCATTAGAAGTTTAGCATGTGTTACAAAGATGTCATGGTAAATCAGCAAAATGGTCCACTGTTGGCCTTTAAAATCTGTCGTATGTTGTCCTTGCTTGTATCAGACTAGTTTGTAGCAGAGACAAGGTTGGCAAGGTAGTAAGAGCAGCACAGTTAGTGTTTATTAGCTAGAGACTGTGTGTCTGGGTGATTATTGGCAAGAGACAACGTTGGTGAAATGGCACAGTACTAGACTGTATTAGGATTTTTAGAGTTAGTATTATTTCATTTCACTTTTCTCATGTTCTCAATAATAAAGTAGAGCTACCAGTAGTATTGTGTGCAATCTGTGAATTGGTACCCCATCATCCTTCCTACTCAAGGATTCTCTCATTTTCTGTCACCACCAGTATACCAGTGCTGATAATAATGGTGGAGTTATACCCATATATAAAGAATATTTAAAGGTGCTTATAGCTGCATCTTGCCAGATGCTTGAGGACTTCAGGCCCCTTATTTTCTATGGAGTATTGACTGTAGCAGTAGAGCAGAACTTTAATCTTTGAAACCTAATAGAAACATTGGACAGTGTTGCCTTGTAACATATTTCTGAGATTTTGGGGTTCTGTGGAGTTATGGTAGGTATAGGTATAATCGTGTTTGAAAGCAACCAGTAATTTATTTAATAACAATAGCGTATCTTTGCTTCCGGCAGACCATTGCTATTATATTTCTCTCTTCTTTCTGTTTTCCTTGTTCATGTTTTTTTGTGCTGCTCTTAACCGACAATCTTCAGGGTATTTTTAGAGTTGGTAATTAATAACTGTTTATTTTGCTGTTTTACTTTTCAGCTTCTAGTAAAACATGGTGGAGATTTGTTTGCAGAAAATGAAAATAAAGATACCCCATGTGACTGCGCAGAGAAACAACACCACAAAGAGCTGGCTCTTAACCTGGAATCTCGAATGGTATTTTCACGTGATCCCGAAGCTGAAAGCATTGAAGCTGAATATGCTGCTTTAGACAAAAAAGAGGTCAGAGGATACTTTAATTTTGGGGTATTGTACACATTTATATTTGTAGCCATTACATTATGACAAAATTATTATGCAAAGTATTTTGGTAGGTACTGTACTTGGTACTGTGTATTTGTAATCCATTTGGTTTTAACACAGCTCTTTATAGCTTTCAAGTTAAGCTTGGGGAACGTAACACACATATTGTCAAAACTAGAGAGAAGGTTTATTCATATATTTGATTCCATGGAATGTCTTGAAAGTGTTGCAGGCTCTGAGTCTGGAGAAAATACAGTGAGACCAGTAAGCTGGGAAACAGTTTCTCTAAAACAAACATTTCTTACATACTTTTATTTCTTCAAATGCCTTTTTGTCTAAGAATGAGAGCAGGAGAAATTCTAAAAAGGTGAAGATCTGTGGGATACAACAGGGAAAATGTTCTGGTGAATCCTCCCAGACTGACTGGGTTGAATATCACCAAAAAACGAGTAGTGCAGGATTTCAAAACAGTGCATTTACTTTCTTGCTTCAGGCATCATGTTATAAAACCATTGCATACCAAAACCTGTATGAAAAACAGGTACTAACAGGTGTTGTTATTCTAAAGTAAATTTTTGTAAGAGACACTATATGCCTGATAAAGACTGTGATTTGATAAGGATAGTTTGACCAAAATGATTCTGAGCAGAAGCACCCTTCCCCATCCATTATCAGATTTTAATTAACTAAAATTTAAATAAGAATACATAGATTAAATTATATGAATCAGTAAATACTACGAAGTAACTCTGTGTAAGTTAAAGGACAATAGATTTCTGTATGGCTGTTCCCTTCAAAAGTAGCATGGCCTTGCCTTTCACTAGCTTTGCCCACTTATGACCTAATGACGTTCAGAAGAAAATTAATTCAGATTTTTATATGAGTAGCCTTAGATCACATCATCTGTTTCCCTGAAAAATACCGCTCATGGTCACATTTATTTGAAAGTCTTTGTACTGGTCAATTAATTTTCTGACCATTTTTCTTGAGTAAATGCAAATAAAAGCAAGCTTAATTAAATTGTTTATTGCTAAATGAAAGATTTTGAGATGAGGTTTAATATACTTGAATAGTACATTGAAATACCAAATGTAATTAACTGATTTTAGGTTTTCTGAATATTCCCAGATTGAGACACCCAAATTGTTGTAAAAGTATAGTTTGAAATTCTATTTTCTCTGTTGGCAAAACCACTTTAAAAGACTGCTGCAGTTTCCTGCCACAGTTGCAGTTTACTGCTCCTTTGGTTGTACGAGTAGAACTATTTTGATGCTGGTTCATAGCAATGATTTGGCTTAAAAGAAGAAAAAGTTTTAAAAGAGTGGTAATATTTAATTGTTTTATTTAAGCTGAATAATTTTTGTCATTATATTATACCATGGGTTTGCTGACATATGCACCAGCACAGCCAAGAGAATAGTGAACTTACAAATACGGGTGGGGAAACAAGAACGACTTGAACAGGCCTTTCAGCAAGAGAAAATAATCTCTTACGACTGTTTAAGGTAGATGCTCAGAGCAAAATCAGTTTAAAGACTTCGTAGTTACAAAAGACTTGAGTAAAAGGTAATTGTGTTAATTTGGGGTCACTTCACTGCGACTGTTAAAAGATACGGTTCTGTTCCTTATTTGACTTGTTTTTTGCAAAGTTGTGGAGCATGAGAACTGAAATGCAGGCAGGCCTGCCAACCTAGATCCATCTGACATACCAGGGCAGCTTTCCCGCATGTTCCAAAGATTCACAAGCCAAAAAATGTCAGCCTGGAATTTGGCACACAAACTGGTGGTCTTGGGGCTTCACTTGCATAGAGCAGTTCTGCCTTCATGTGCTCGGTTCTTCCCAACCCCCCTCTCTTTGTGACTTTTCAGTGGGGTAAGTTCTCTTAACTTCTTGTGTAACTGTAACAGTACAAGTGCTAGCACAAGAGAGATGCCAAGATCACGTAGCCAGGAAAAGTTTGTTTTTCAATCTTGGCCCTCCGTGTAGCCAAAACCAGCTGAAAAAACCCCGGCCTTAGAAAGACTAGCACTGAACTGCAATCCAGATGACTGCATGTTCTCATCCTCGAGGTCTGTGGGCAGATGTCTGGGATGGGCAGTGAAAGCTGTGCTTACCACTGGCTATGGTGGTCCCTCCAGCTATTGGCTTAATGGGGCACAAGAGGTGATCCAACAGCCTTCCCCAGAACACATACCCTTCACCAAAGTTGCCCCTCAAAGATGGTCCTCTACATTTTTTTTCTCTCAATTTCATTTTAAAAAATATTAAACACCGAGGGGCATGAGTGTGCAAAATGCTTGTTTAACGTAGCGTTTAGATAGTAATTGTTCAGTGATGCCCTTCAACATCCTTCCAAAGTACAAAAAAATTCATGAAGGATTAAAAAACTTTGGAACACCAATTCAAAGTAATTTAATCTCTTGAATGAAGGTTAGAGGAAAAGATGAAACATTTGAAAACCACGAATGAGATTTCTTCCCAAGCAAAACAACCAAATGGGCTTAACTCTGGTGTTTATGACATGCACAGTACTGTCTGGACTCATAGTACCCAATACCTCCCCTTCCAGACCTACCATGTTTACAGCAGAAAATAATCCTCTTTTTCATACAGAGCAAAAGAGTTTTTAGTGCTCTATGCAGCGTCATTGAATTAAGCATGCATATTCAGAGTAATAACAGAGCTTTGTTTCTGATGTTGAGAACCAGTTGGTGGTGTTCATCACACTGAAATTCACCAAGTAGTTACGTTACTGCTCATGTTTAGAATCAAAATACTTGTAATAGTGAAAAAAATAACTTGCACACATACCTTTCTTTGATTACAGAGGCTCTCAAGCTGTCAAGAAATACACATTGCTGAGTAGACCCAACAGCAGAGACCTGTCCATCTTCCAGCAGTTCAGTTTACTCCGAAAGGGGTTTCTGAATAAAGTCCATTTCTGTCATACCGTTACCCAACCTTTTAAAACCTCATTAAAGCAACATTTCTATTTTACTTTAGTTTTAGTACATTTTAGTGATCAAATTAGAGACGGCAGTTAATAACGGACAGAAAACTGGCCCGAATAGATTTGAAACAGAAACATGTGTTAAGTGTGTTTCCACAAAATACAGTTTGGAAGGAAGCCATGTGCCAACACATACATAGTCTGCATTACCCTATATAGAATGGAAATGGTAAATATTCTAAGAATGGAGTATAAAGTGTGACTCTTAACACAGTTATAGCAAAAGATTCTTCTATGTTGTGTGGGCAGTAGAAAGGGTATTAGAAAACAAGCCAGGGGAATATATTGGATGAACTTCTTTGTCTTGATTCTTTTCTTTTGTTGATGAACAATCTAAAAAAGTAAAAATCTGTTCTATAAAATCAAAGTTTATATTTTTCTTTTAAATCTAATTGAAGTTACACTAAATAATATGACCGTAACTGCTTGTTTTTTAAATGGCTGTTATAGATTTTGCAGTTTCTTTATTTGTACAGTCTTTTAATTTGATGTTTATTCTAGCAGGGGAGCATATTTGTCTTGGTGTTGTATTCCTGGAAGATAACAGGCACCTTCGTTTCAGTCACATCATGCAATGTTTTAAACTTATATAAGAAGTGTCTGGGAATGAGCAGCACTTCAGAGCAGATCATCCAGAACAGTTTTGGCTCTCAGTCATACTCAGTGAAATATATTGTGCAATAGCAATGTATATAACTTCTTAGTTAATTTTACATATGGGTCATGGCATACTGTAGAAATACACTGCTAGTCAATGTATCACAGACTTAGTGAGTGTATACCAGTTGGAATGGTTTTCTTCTGCTCCAGAACGACATCATATAAATATATATATTATACAAGTATAAATATAGAGTTATCTAAATTGATTAAAATTTACTTTATCTTTGCAGATAGAGAATGGTTTAAGTGAAAGGAGAGAAGGGGACAACAGGTAGTTAAGATATGTACACATTTATATACATATAGTGTATATACTTGAATGAATTACATGGAGTATAAATAATTTTTTTTAATATGACTCCGTTAACTATAGAACTCCATCCACCCATAAATGAGTTGATTTGACACCATTTAATTATATAGTCATCACTGTAGGAAAGTTACTTTGCCCTTGTCTATTTTAATGATATTTTAAAAGTGAAGCAAATAATAATAATTTGAAATGAACTTTAAAATAATCAGCTTATATATTAAAAGTGCTTTCAGGAGAAAAAAAACCTATATAATTTATGATATCTAAATATTAGTGGTAAAAACTTGAGAAGAAAATAGCTAAAAGGAGGGGCTTTTGAGAATACAAAAGTGTTGAAATCTGTAGTGAGAAGCTCACCAGTGTGTTACAGTAGTAACTCAAGTAGTATATTCCAGAATCATTATATAGTTACATGATGCTAATACTGAGCAATGCCTTTTTTACAGCAAATACAAATAAAGAGTTCCTCCATAAATGAGTATTAAAGGAGGTCTCTGAGCATGATAAGCTGTAACCAAAATCCTTTACGGTATATGACAGTGCAGATATAGTCATCAATGTTTGAAGTAGTTGTAATACCGCAGAGGTATGTTTTTATTAAGGATATACATCCTTATAGCAAAAGACTGTGTCTCTGCAAGACTGTGTATTGTACGCACTAACATTTTTAAAGCTGCTTGTTGTATAAAGCCTTCACTCTGGAATTTCCAGATTGAGCTGCTTAATGGTGCCAGCCTAGAATTCCCTTCCTTTCAGCTTCTTCTGTGGGCTCATATATTATTTTACAAAATAAAAGTCTGAAGTTTCAAACAAATTCTTAAGAAATACTTCCCTCATTGCTTAAGAAGATGTAATTAGGATTCTTAAAAACTGCAGCATCCAAAAAACCCTTCTGGGTTGTCTGGAATGCTCCAGCTGACATAATATAATAGTCTGTTACTCAAGGGAGATACTTGCCAGTGGTTGACCTAGACCTGATCGGTTAAATATAATTTTGAGCATATCTGCATTTCAGGATAAGATCCTAGTTCCTAAATATGTATATATTTTGCAGGTTTAACAGAAAAGACACTTCTTCTTATGATATATGTGGTCTTCAAGAATTGAGTACTGTTGTGCTGAGAAAGCTACTTGTTTTACAATTCTAATTCAAAACGCAGTTCAGATTCAGTCAAGATGATTTAATATTTGCTTCCATTTTTTTTGCAGTATATTTGCACAATTATAATCATTCATGCACCCAGCTGTTTGTATCCCTGTCTTTGTGACATGTTTTTATAAATTATCTTTTTTATAAGAAATTAAGTAGGTCACTCAAATTCCAGTATGCTATGAATCAAGCAGCCCAGATTTATTTCAGTGCAAGCCATTAATGTTCGGATTGTCCTTTACTGAGTCATGCATGATCAACAATGCAAGGACATAGAGAAACTCCCTGAACTTGGGCAATCAAAGTAAAGGTCAGGACACTCAAAAGTCCATTTCTCTTCTGCTCCTCTTGCTTTCTCGAAAAGAGCAAAGACCCAGTACAGGGCTGTGGCACCATTACTCTTGCCGATCACAAAGTTTCTAATACCAAGAAGTTCCTGTTTATTTTACTGACTAGCTAACAGAAGAAGCCCTTGTAGGACTCAGTTTAAGCTTTTAGATGCATTTTACAGAGTTTATTATGATACCTAGAATGTAGGAAGCATTGATATGTTTTTAGAGTGTCTCAAAAGAACAAAATCATTTAGGAGCCCAGGGTATCCATTCTCCCCCATCTCTTCTGCCTTCTGCCTGTTATCCTCAAAGGATTATGCACAGTAGACTTTTACTTACATTGTAAACTTCTTAGGACAGAACCAGTCTATTGCTTTGCATGTGTGTATGTATGCATGCATGCATGTGTGTGCATATCATCTAGCACTGGGGAGTCCTGGACTATGCTCTACATAAAATAAAAATATAGATAGGAGGTAATAATGATGCATAATCTTAACTGTGGTTTTCTGTTACTGTTGCTCTGTGTCCTTTCTTCTCCAAATTGGTGAAGACAATTGCCATTTGGTGGCCACGTTACTAATAAGTTCTGAGCACATAGCAGTTTTATGTCAAATACTTTAATTCTTTTGTTGGCTATCCTTTATATAAATAAAACCAGTGCATGTGAGAGTAAGTTTTTTACATACGCTTTCTGTATCCATTCACTGCATGTATCCTGTCACTTGTTTTTCTCTTTCTACCTGTTGGGCATTTTCCAGATGCAAATAACAAATATATTATTTGCCCTAACAAATACATTATTTACTGTCATGTTCTTCCTTTCTTAGTTTTAAAAAAGGAGTGTGCAAAACGTGTAAGCATCTGTAGTACCTTGGTTGGAGCTAATTCAGAATTGTGAAAATACTGCCTTTTTGTCTTTCTAATTCAGCCTTTTTTTTTACACTATAATAAGGGGATGGAGCTCCAGACCAGGACGGCACCTGGATGATCAGCTCTGACTGTGTAGGGCTATTGGTCGGCCATTGCGTCTCAAAAAGAATTTTGGCATCTTCATGTACAGTGAATCCTCAGCCTTAGAAATATTTAGAAGCTGTCTGGACACGGTCCTGGGCAGCTGGCTCTAGGTGACCCTGCTTGAGTGGGAGGGTTGGACCAAATGACATCTGCAGGTCCCTTCCATCCTCAACCATTCTGTGTTTCTGTGAACCTCTAATGCATGTCTCATCTATCCTGTTCATGACTGACTTCACTTCTGTGAGGGTAGATATTGCCTTAAAAGACCGGTACCTGATACTGTTCACAAACATACCCATTCTTATATATCTTATACCCATCTAACATCTCGATGTATCCTCCCCCAAATCAATGCAAAGTTAATGGGTCTCAATTCACGTATAAAGTTAGTGTCAGAGAATCTACATGCAACGCATATTAACCTCTCTCTTGCTCTCCTCTGAAATCCTTAGTTCAAATCTAGTCAGGCGTTCTCTTGCCATGCCACAACATCTGAGGTTTAATCACTTCAAAATTCAGCTGGATTCTGTGGAAATCTAGCTTTTTTTGAGAGAGGGAGTCAGTTAGGATAGTTCATCATTTGAACATGGCCTTCAATTTTAGTGGAGAACCCTAGAGATACTGTCTTTCAGATTTTTGAAATGTACAAAGATCATACTGTAAATACTGCACAGTTACTGTTTTTCTGTATAGCTTTGCATGGTCATTGGTCTGCACAGTGAATACATTTTGTCACATACTACCTCCCAGTTGAGATGATAATCAGTTAATGGTGCTTTGAATGCTTTCATTTTAATATGGCATTAGAGGCTAACTGGAAAATACTGCTAGACATAAATTGTCTTTCTTCTTCTCAAAGCCGTATGAGGGGCTAAGACTTCAGGACCTGCGAAGGCTTAAGGATATGCTGATCGTGGAATCTGCTGACATGCTCCAAGCCCCGCTCTTTACTGCAGAAGCTCTACTTCGAGCACATGGTAATCCAAAACCTTGAAGACTAAAGAAATGTATTTTCAGCAAAATCACAGTTGCGGTTGTATGTTTACTTTTTATTTCCAAGTAAAAGAGGTAACAGTTCATCAAATACCAGGAAACAGTTCACCCAGGTACTTCAGAAAGTACAGCTGTGGTGTGTCAGAAAGCATTGAGGCAGTCAGGGAAGCCAATAGGAAAGAGGTACAAATTAGGAATTACAATGGAAGAGAATTTAACTGAAGCAGTGTGGAGAAACAGAGCTTTCCTACTTTAGTGAGAGGCACAGAAGTAGAACTTCCATGGTTTTATTTGTCAAAAAAGTCAATTTCATTGTATCTGTTTTTGTCAGACCATTGGTTTTCTGCCACTATATATTTGTGTATAAAACTGGATCAACATTTTTTTATTTGTTTATTTTTTTGTTGCAATAAAAGCAGTCTGACCATTGTAATAGATGGTTGGAAATTGCCTTGGAGTTTAAAGCATAAGCGTGTATGGCCTTTGAAAGGTTTTTTATAGTTACTCTTTTAATAGAGTATACTTTTCCATGTTTGTATCTGTAACTAGTGTAACTTCACTGAATTCAGTCTGTGTTCTTGTTGTGTAATGTAAACTGGGGTTGTCAGAATGAGGATATACTGAATTCAGTATGTTCACTCCAGACAAAAGTATCTTTGAAACTCAGCGGAGGCTTTAAGTTTTGATTCAGTGATTCAAAACATATGCTTACTGAAGCATCTGCATTGTTGCTGTACGCTAAAGGAACTACTCGGGCAGTTAATGGTTTGCATGCTCATCGCCATAATGCTGGATTAAGCTTCCATACCCTGTTTCTTGTGTGCTCCTTGTGAAAATGAAAGGGAAAAGTGAAATAGGAAAACGTCATTTTAAACCCACAAAATTTGGCAGACTTTCATGAGGTGGTATGCTACCTGAAACTCATCTCTTACATTATTTTCAATAGTAGGTATTTGTATCCCTTTTAACATTTGATTAAGTCAACATGAAGTTGTTCCAGTCTGATGATACTTAAGGCATATCTTTGCATTTATGGCTTTTTAACATTGATTATGTGTTTAATACTTATAATGTATTTATAATATGTGCAACATTTGAATGCTATTTTGGATGCTCAGACTACTCTCATTAAGGCTAAATATTACTAAATATTTGACTAAGTGGGTAGGCAGATTCTGTAACCTGTGCAGACATTTTGAGTAAGAAAAATATGGCAATAGCGTTCAAACTCACAGCACAGCCCATAATAAGTCCAAAAGCAATGAGGTTGATGTAAACTGTGGAGAAATGTCTGCCAGCATCTAGCAAGCAGGGATTCAAAGTTGAGAAGAAATCAGTCTGTGTTGGAAAGGTCATTCTACTGATGTTGCCCTAGTGATGTAGCAGTTACTTAATGCAATTGGCCAGTGCGGAGAAAAAAGCACAGACGATTTACAAGTCATGAGAAAGTCAACTGTTTTGCCTGTAGCTGTAGTCATACACTAGAAATTATTCAAACTATTTTATTTGAAGTGAAGGCATTGGTTCAGCCTGGTAAGGGGGAATTACTGAGCTACTTACAAAGCCTTAGACAACTGGGGAAACAAATGCCAAATTGTAATGTTTTTGCATTTAATCTTGAAATTCATAAAAGAATACTGTGAAATCTCAACTCAATTTGTGCTTAATATATGAAAAGCATGTTTTAAATTCTTGGAAAGATCATTCTTGTGTACTATTTTTAATAGTTTACAGACATGTAATATCCAAGACGCTTTCTTTTATCATACAATTGTATCAATTTACTGACACAGGCTGCAAGTGTTGAGTGGTTTTTTGGTAGGGTTTTTCGGGTTTCTGGTTTTGGGTTTTTTTTTTTAATAAAGAGGCAGAAATATGTAGTTAGAGCCAAGATAAAGAAATGTTATTATAGCAGCCATGAAAATTAATAATGTCACTTCTTCTACAAGTGTTTTTCAGTATTGTTCCTATTTCTCTTCTAGTTCATAATCAGCAATTGATTTCAGGATAAGAGAGGCAATTCAGCAAATATAACTGCCTCACATTTTACTAAAAATCCGAAGTTAGTAAAGAAACACAGTGGAATCTATTTAGTAGCATGTCTTAACCCTGGCTGATTTTAAAGATAGAGTGACAACAAAGGAGCTCAAGAAAACTTCTAGCAAATTTTACCTGTATCTTAGCATCAGTCACCTCCCCTCTGAAAGATTATAAGCCTAGGGTAATTTGAAAAATGCAGATACAATTTATAATTCTTTAAGTGTAAATATGTTCGGAGTGCATATCTTTACACATGTTAAACTAAACTAACCCGTGATAAATATAATTTCTTTCTGAATTTTCTAGCTGAGGGTTTATATATTCTTTTGAGGGTGTAGTTACAAAATATATTTTTAACATTGTCACCTGCATAATTTCCTGTGTCTATATATTTATTGAAGACTGGGACAGGGAGAAGTTACTTGAAGCATGGATGTCCAATCCGGAGAACTGCTGCCAACGTTCAGGGGTTCAGATGCCAACTCCACCTCCAAGTGGATACAACGCATGGGATACGCTCCCTTCTCCACGAACCCCACGCACCACTCGCTCTTCTGTAACTTCCCCTGATGAAATCAGCCCCTCGCCAGGAGACATTGAGACAGCTGTGGTAAGTTTATAAATAGATCTGAAACTAGCAGGGCAAAAGAGCTTATTTCTAAACATAGCACACCTATGTGGATAGGAGAGCTGTGTTACCATCTCATTCTGAAAATACATTTGTAAAGCTGCAAAGTGTTTCTCTTCCCAAAAGTGGTGAACAGAGAAGTTGACACCTTAAATGTTCAATATAATAACACAATTGAGCACCTGCTTAATGGAAAGCACTCTGTTCACACCTTGGCTGTCACTCACAAAAGTAGAATTTTAGCCAGCTATGGTCACATCAGCGCATTTGGCTCTTTTTGCTTCTAATCTCATACTTACCAAGATGTTCACTTCCACTGTATCCATTTCCCTGAATGTACTTAATGCTGTGAACCCTGCCTTTGGAAAATTTTTTCTTTAGAAAACAAAATTCTCTTTGTCTGCATTTTGAAATGTCAGCCCACTAGTGTACTGTAAGCTTATAATTACTTTTACTATGTGTGGGCTGCTTCAAGCAGTTTACAAGGCTATTGCAAATTTTAAATATGAAAGCGCCTTTCATTAAAATCAGTGTGGTTCTTTTGGAAGACAGAGTTCTCTTTTTAATAATCTGCAGCTGCAGCATTATAAAACTTCTGCTCCATGACCTACCTAAGCATTTTTCTAAAATATTATGTACAGTCTTGCAAATGGATCATCCCTAAATCTCATATTAAAATTAAGATTTTGCATTCCTGCGTGGAAGTCTTTTATGTCTTTAATTGTAAAATGCTGAAAAAGAAGCTATATAGAAGGAATAATGTTATCATATACTTATTTACATTAGTAGTTAAATATTGTCTGGGAATATTTCCTAATTAAAATATGTAATGAAGGATTACGTCTTCAGTTTTACATTTTGTTTTTTGTTTTCGCTTATTGTCCATAAGCCAGGAATGCAGGTGTGGTTTGCAATTCTAGATCTAGTGTGTCTGAATCCAAATCCAGAGTTATACATCTAGTATGCCTGTTCATTTAGAAATGTTAAAGAGCCATTAAAATCATATTTTCAAAATGTTTATGGAAAGAGAAAACTAAAAAGCATAGATAAAATAAAACCCCAAGCTACAAAGCTCCTTTTCAGATTTTGCGTTTACATCCTATCTTGTAACTAAAACTGTTCCGGTAAATGTCCTGCACTTGATACTTTGAACTCAGAGCTTCATGAAATTCCTGATTTTAAAGTTACATTTTAAACAAAATTGAAAACGCGTATGAATTTAATAATGAATATTTTTGATGTATTGTCAACTTCTAAAATATTTGGCAGAAGAATAAGCTGAAATAACTGAAACAATAAATGCCTTCATCAAGTTTTGCACTTTAAAGGCCAACTTGTTTGGTTTTGTTTTGGCTGTGATGCAAGTGCTTTTAAAAAGTGGTGTACTGTAGACTAACTTTTTGAAAATGTGCTATGTGTATATGATATCTAATGTATTGAAAGCTGAAGTAAATTTGCATGGAATTTTTGTTCCTCTGGAAAGAAAAATCCATTTGTACTCCTTGAAGAACATGAATGTTTATTTTCACACCTAACCACAAGCAATGAGCAGTTTCATCTCTGTGCTTTAAATGTTTTCAGAATAAGGGTTGGTCTCAATATTCAGTGTTTTATTTTTTTGGTAGTACCTAGTTGTATAAAATTCAGCAGTGGTATATCTGTTGGAATATTTGTAGCTTAACTTACTTTGAGGCTTTTTATCACAATAAATAAATATTTAAAAAAAACCATATGTATGTAGATTATTGCTTAAAATATTTGCGGCTGTTGTACAACCAGATTGCTCCAC
This sequence comes from Falco peregrinus, assembly GCF_023634155.1. NCBI lineage: Eukaryota > Metazoa > Chordata > Aves > Falconiformes > Falconidae > Falco > Falco peregrinus. The sequence continues at coordinate 39,200,189 of NC_073725.1, read as the reverse complement.
CTTGATTTGGACCTGGTAGTGTGAGATGCTAAACATTTCCTGTAGCTTCTGTCATCTCCGAACTCCATTTCTGACTGCCTGTGAGGCTGATGAAAAATTCAGGTCCCTTTTATCGCTAGAACTCTATAATGTCCTAGTGCTTTGCAGGATGAAGCACTCACTGAGCTGGAGGACATGATGGAAGGCACCCCAAAATACGCTTTTTCAATAGGGAGGCATAGAAATATATATACCTAATCTTTACCATTTCTATTTCTATAGCTTAAATAACTTTCTTTCTGGTTACAATTAGATTATTTTTTTCTCCTCCTACTGAGCACTCCTTGAAATTTTTGCTGAGGTTCCTTTGTGTAACATGTCCTGCTAACAGCATGAAAGGCTTTAGGGTATTTCTTAATCAGAAGTATTTTTTTCATCTACAGTGTGACATTTGTATGTGTAATATTTCTGTGTTTGAAGAGCCAGTGGATATGCCTTGTGGACATGACTTCTGCAGAGCATGCTGGGAGGCGTGAGTAGATGTGCTTTTCTATCTTTTGAGAAACTTTGATACTTGCCATTTTGAAGAGGAAAGGACAAAGACCATAAACAGCTAATGTTAAAGTACTGTTTGGGTTTCAAAGAGTTGGTGGTTTGACCCCAATCAGATATTTAAGTTATCACTCAAAAATGGCCATCAGCTGTTCTATATAAAGTTTGTTTTGGTCCTGATTCAGAAAAACTCTTAAGCAAATGTTTCAAGCCTGTGTGTAAATAGGTGAGCCTACCCTTTATGTATGTGGTGTTGGCAGCATTGGGGTTTACACTTTCTAAATTAAGCACATGCTTAATTCCATCTCTTACTTTAGCACAATAAACTTAGGCATCATAAATCCATTTCCAGACAGAAAAGCAATTAAAATGCTTTCTTATGTTGAGGGTTAACAACTGAGTAGATTTAGCTTAAAAGTTCTGTTAGTGTAATGCTCTTGTTACTACATAAATTTTTTTTAAAAGCAGAATAGTCATGCCAGTAAAAAACTCAGACATGGATAATTATGCTAGTATAAATATTAATCATACTTCCCAGGAATAATTACGTCTGTATGCAGTGCCTTTTGTATTTTTCTTTGTCCCCATTTCAGAGATTATACTACTTGAGCTGTACCACTGTAGTGTCTTGTTATAGTGTCATATCAGCACAGCTAGTTGTACTGCAGATCATCCCAATTTATGTGAATCCATTCCTCCTGTGTTAAGGAAGAGCATTTTCTCTTCAATGTGAGCTTTTAGAAGGCAGTTCTTTTCAGTGGCAAGAAAATTAATAGCCACGCTTCTGTTGTCTTGCAAATTGCTATGCAGCAATGTAGAAATTACCAAGGGATCACTGGCTTGACATGGTGCTTCTAATTTGGGTGCTGGACTATGTGTACTGCAATTTGCACATGCACGCAGAGGTACAGTTCAATGTCAAGCAAGCATTTGCGGTTGTGGTTTGCGGTAGGGTGGGATTCATTTTTCAGAGCCAGTCATTTCTGTTAACCAGAGTACAGCCAGGACTGAGTTCTCCTATTCTAAGAAATGAATCTAAGATGGGATGAATTGGAATATCTCCCTACCTTAACTATTGAAGGATCCCAGGTGACTAGAATAGCTGCCTGTCCTCTATATGATTTTAAATATATATACACACACATATATATAAAACTTTTTTTATAAGCTACAGATTTTAAACTCAGCTACCTTGTACACTATTAGCTAAAGTCTGGCTTTTAGCAGATTCCTGAACTCGCTCCGTCTTGCATTCTGGTGCTTAGGGACTATAAAGGTCTCAATTTATAAATTTGTTTCCAAGAGGAGACCTGTTTTGACTAGCATATTTGCAAAAATTAATTGTATGTCAAGTTAACTATTTCCTAGATTAATTACACTTATATGTCCCATTTCTGGTTTAAGTTAGAAGTAATGCTCAGTTTAATTAAACACTGAAGAGCTGTCTCTTATAAGTGGCAAGGATGAAAAACACAAACACATAATGGCTAGCATAGCTGATGGTGCTCACTTCTGAACCATGACAGTGTTGGGGTTTTTTTTGTTGTGTTTTGGTTTTTTTAAATTATGCTCTTCATCAGATCTGTAGCCCTTTGAAGCAGAAAGGGATATTTCCTATTGTTTGTTTACAAATTGATAAATGTGGATATCTGTGAACCTAGTATAAAGTATTCAGCAGCCTTTTAATTTTTACTTTTTATTCACAAATACTGACTGACAAAATTCTGGCAGATTTTTGAATCTGAAAATTCAGGAGGGTGAAGCTCACAACATTTTTTGCCCAGCGTATGATTGTTTCCAGCTTGTGCCTGTAGACATCATAGAAAGTGTGGTTTCCAAGGAGATGGACAAAAGATACCTTCAATTTGACATCAAGGTAAATTATCAAACTGTTCTTGTACTGTTGAACTGTATTTCATTTCATAAAAAGAACCTTACAACTTCTATGTGATATGCTGTAATATGTCTGTAACTTTCTAAACAGAAATCCATAAATTAATATGTACACTGAATTATTGGCTTTTATGCCATAATACCAATGTTTGATATACCAGTGAGAAAAAGAAAGAACATTATATTTACTCCTTAAGCACAAATGCAGAACTTCCATAATGTGTAACTTAATGCAGTATTTATAACAAGATTTGATCAAAGTAATGTTTGTAACAGGTGATATGAAGCTTTTAATCAGCTGGACTTGTTTATGTTGGCTATCTAAAATTGTTAAGAGTTTTTGGAGTATTCTTATTACCAAGGGACTGTTTACATTCAAAAATAGTATTCTTGTTTCCATTTCAAAAATTTATTAGTACAAGTGAATTATTTGATTTTTTTCCATCCAATGTTTTATATGATTGCTATATATCAGAAGAGAAGTAGGAAAACCTTGATTTGGTTTTCCTGTTCAATTTTTTTTTTCACGTGTTTATTTCCATCATTGCAACTTGTTTTTAAAAGCAATCTTCTAATTCACCTGGTTTCTTCTATATTAGTGTAGTAATGAACCTGGCTTTGAGCTGATGTGCTACTTTGTCAGTGGTGGTAGGGCAAAGGAGAGTAGAGAAATGTTTTTTTTGTGCACTATGCTTTCTCTGTGTGACAAGTCTCTTTTTAATACACAGTAACAGTGTCTTACACAGTAAGATTCAAATTAAATGACCAGATCTGATTAATCTTTTATATTTTCAAATTTCACGTGGCTGGTGATCAGCATAGGTTTGAAGTAAAGTAGTGAAAGTTCCTTTTCCTCCTCATTTATTAGAAGCAGGTTTTACAAGAGCAGACCTGCTACATTAACCAAAAAAGATTGGTGATAAAATTCCTGAGTTAGTCTTCTTCTGATTTCAGGTTTATTGTGGGTGGGATATATTACAGGATTTTTGTTTTATTCAGTAAGGTTTTAATTCTTTTTAACTGCAAGAGTCAGTTCGATTACCAGTGCATATATAGTAGAGGTTTACAGTAAAGCCATATCACAAAGGAATTGACTTGCACACATTGAACATTTTGTTAGGGATGTAAGTAATTTGTATCTTAGCATAAGTCTGGAGTACTGTTGTTGTTTAAAAAGGAAACCACCACATCTTTAAGGTGGAAACTGAATTATTCCCTGTAACTATTTTAAAAAGTGTATCAAAGTAGCTACAAGATTGTGTTTATGTTTTTTGGCTTTGTTCCTTCAAAATAAGATTATGAATACAGGTTGGTTTATACCAGTGATGAGATCTGATCTTATGTGATAAAACATTTTCCTTTTTTCCCTTTTTTCCCCCCAGGCCTTTGTTGAAAATAATCCTGCTATTAAATGGTGTCCTATACCAGGCTGTGAAAGAGCAGTAAGGCTAACAAGGCAAGGATCAAATTCAGCAGGATCAGATACGCTTAGCTTCCCTATGCTAAAAGCCCCTGCTGTAGATTGTGGAAAAGGACATCTTTTCTGCTGGTTAGTACTAGAAACTTACCTACATCTACATAAACTCAGTTACTGCTGTTCCAGAATTAATTTAAAAGTCCCACTTAGTACCAAGCACGCAACAAAAATTGTATGGGATGGTATATGACTGTACTGTCCTGTATCCATGCACTAAATAACGTTATATGCACAAATATTTTAGCATTTTGGGGCACAGCAAAGGTATATAATACTGTCTTATTATTGGCTCTCTTAGATGCAAAACAGCAGTATGGAGTGTTGTGATGTTCTGTTCTGAGAGGACAGAGGAGAAGCGGGATATTGGTGAAGGGATTTTTGTGTCTGCTCTGGATAGTTGTATAATTGAAACATGGCACATTCTGAATTGCAGTACAGAAAATCAGCAGTTTTTAGCTTTCTGAATTGTTCTAGAATCACATCAAAGAAGCTGTACTTTAAACAGGGCCATGAAGGACCTTTTGCTTCATACATAGCTATTCTGTCCAGGATCATTCCAATCCTTCTTTCCCTTCATGGTCGTTACATTATGTTATCTTCTATTGAGTCTTAAGATGAATACAAGCTTGAGAAGGACTAAAAAGCCTAAAGATATTTTAAAAAGATCCCTCACATTGCCTGTCTTCTATTTTTCTGAAGTGCAGAGCAAAGCCCTGTCCTAATTCCTTGACTTTATCAGACTGACCATTTATGACTATTGTTGTGGGGCATCCTTTTTGCTGTTGGGAAATGAAAAAGGGTCAACCACAGTATAGACGTTCAAACAAGCTGAGTAGTCCTTTTCGTTTTTCAATTGAAGAAGAGATCCTGAATAATGTGCTTGATTCCAAATATCACGAGACTCTTAATGTCTTATTTAAGATGCTTCTGATTTTAGTTCTTTGCCCATATGAATGGAAACGGAGAAGGAATGAGAGGAAAGTAGACATAATGAAACAACCACAGAAGCCAGAAAACAGAGCTTCTTAGAAGGGGTTGTTCATAGTGGATGGAGAGCTCAGAAAGAAACAAATCCTGTGGAAACAAACCAGAAAATGTTTTTCTTACCAGTGAACTTATAACAAAACTGAGTACTATTCCACCAGAAAGTACTGTCCTTGCTTCTGATTACAGAGGGAGAATCATTTTTTCCATTAACCTGAAGGACAAAGCTTGAGACCACTTTAGTGTAATACTGACATGGTTCTTCAGACATTGCCAGCTTGTGCTTCCTTTACATGGGCTGAATGTACTAGCTTCCCAGAATGTCCTCTGAATGTGAAAATGTCCTCTGAGTGCCAAATTTTTATGAGAGATGTCATCTTTATGTTTCCTGATAATACTTCTGAATGCTTTTTTATGTTAATGCTTTGAGATACTGCACAAGAAAATATGGTTAAGATCTTGGAAAAGATCTCATTTTAGCAGCAAAATGTGCAAGAAGACCTTTCCAAGGCCTTTTTTTCATCCCCTCAAAAGCAAATGAAGAGTTTCAGAGATGGCAGTAAAGTTCTGCTAGCAACCAAAGCATCCCGCAGTACTGTAAATCAGAACCCTTTGCTGAGGACAGCCATATTAGTGTTACAGTACAAAACCCCACGCACGAATGAGTCCCTCTGGAGAAAAAGAAAGTGTATTCTCAGTTCAGAGGATTTTCATCATTACTGTATGCTTAAAGGGAGCTTGCTTTGTACCTGTAAAGTTCAACCAGCACATTCCACAGTTCCATACTTAGGTCATTTCTGCAAGTTTTACCCAGGTAGTCTGCAGCTTAGACATTGTAATAGCTACTGATACTTCATTTAGTAAGAGATTCTTTGGAATTTATGTATTGGAAAACCCCAACCAACCCCTAAATAACCACTTGTTTTTTCTGGATCTACAGCCTTTCCTACTCATGAAAGCAAGAAAGGAAAAATTCTCCAAGTCTGTTGAGCAATTTCTTTTTTCTTTTTAGTGTGGAAGTAGGAATGTTCCTCTGAAAAACAGAGTTCCTTAGAATTTGCTCATTTTTCATTACCCATGACTCACAGTGATTTCAACAAAATGTAATCTATTGTGACAAACACAGAATTCCATTCCCTTTCAGAAAAAAACGTTCTAAGATATTTAAATGTAGTACAAATGAAAATTATGCACAAATCCTACATCTGTGTATTACCAGATACATTCAACATGTTAGAACCACTTCATGCTGTTTCAGATGCACAAGGAATTGCAGTGAGCAGACACTTCTGGAAGCTAGTCATAGCAGGCAGTGCAGACTTCGTTTTGTACCATCCGGCCTCACTCCTTTCATCCTAGATGGAGATAAGAAGCAGAGTCTTGTTCTGTGGGAGAGACATCTCTTCAAGGTGCTCTTGGGAAGCTGATTATAAATCGGAAACAGTGTTTTTCTATTTTGATTCAAAATTCATTAAATTGCATAAATATTATCATGAGGGGAACGAAAATCTGGAACTGCATTCTTCTTGGATGATGCTTTTAAGCCTTTCCATGTATTTTAACTTGTTGAAACTTGCTGCATTTGTATTAAGTATGTGCTGCACCTTCACGTAACTCATCCTGCTGAGTCCTGAGGCAGGCAGTTTGGCGAGGCTAGCGCTGTTAACTGGCACAGCCATTCGGCAATTAGTTCCCTTCATTCAGGGCTGTCAGGGAGTCTTCCAAAATACAACTTTGTTTCATAAAAAATTTTATGAGTGATAGGCTCATAAATTTTACTCACTTGCTGTAGTAAAATGACATCCCAGTATAAAAAAATCTTTGTTCTGGGGTGGGTTGAAGGAAGAACTTCTTCCATGAGAAGTTGTTCTTTAGTGCTGTTTTCATTGTCATATATCTCATGTATCTATATCTATATATTATATATATATGATGGCACTTCATTAAAAATCCACAGATTTACAAATTTGAAAACATTAAAGACACCACCTCCCCCTGCCACCCCATAATAGACTGACTAATCAACTTTTAACTCAAAAGTGAGTTTGTTAAAGTTAATTTTTGCTAGTTTCAGTTCTTTCTGGGAACAAATACTGTGTGAGAGGTCCTGGCTCTCTTGAAGTCAATGATTTAAGTGTACTGCTGTCCTACAGAAGTGAAAGGTGTCAGTTTTCAACCAGGGCCGAGACTACTTCATTACAGACTAGTTATTCATTCCAATACGATCTTCCCCAGCTACAGATCTTAAATATCTCAAACCCAGAGACCCTTGTCTAGTGAATTTAAGCTTGTTTGATAGCAGACTAGCTAGTGGCAAAAAGGTTGAAAACTGTTACCGTAACCTTTTCTTCCTTCTTGCATTTCTGCTTAAGATGTGGACAGAAGTGATCAGAACAGTACTGATGTAGCTTCTGAATCTGTGCTGCAGAGAGCAGTTCACCATTGAATCTGCAGAAAACTTCCATATGCTCTGACGCAGCCGGTGCCCATGTGAAATATACTCCCTCTGAATTGTTTTGTCTGAGGCTATTTGCTGTCATTCCAATAACAAATGGAGTCATTACAAATCCGGAGTCCATATTGACACATCTACACCAAAGTACCATCTGGAAGCTATATATCTGCCACTGCGTGCTAGTGATTGCCATCCTTAATGGTAGTAGTAACTTCAAGAGAAGCTCAAGGGACTCATTTCTCCACTGTGTGCACATATCTAAGTTAAAGCCTCCGTTTAAGAGGCTCTGGTGGAAAGGGTAAACATCCATAAATACTTAATGCTGGTGTTGAAGGACTTGGAACTTGTTCTAGATTAAAAGCTTGAGGCTACTTAAAGATTAATTATTACAACTGAATAGATGCAAGTAGTTCTACATAAAATGCATTTCAGCTATAGCAAACTACCTACTTTTGGATAATCTCTTTATTCTGGTTTACCTTTATCACAGAAACTAGCACTTTTTGTGCTATAGTACCCATAAAAATCTCTTTTTCTTTTCCTGTCTCATTTCACTCTGTTAATCTTAATAATGGTCATCTATGCTTGCGAGCAAGTAGTCTAAGAGTATTTTAAAGTAATGTTAATTGGATGTCTTTTTATCTTCCTGACTTTTGAGTATGTCTTCATACGTTTCCATGGGGTTTAGCTTGAACCAATTTTAACTTTAATTCTAAATCTCTAAATTAGAAGTAATTGTGTATATACCGTCATTTTCAGGGAATGTCTTGGTGAAGCACATGAACCTTGTGACTGCCAAACCTGGAAGGACTGGCTGCAGAAAATATCTGAAATGAAACCAGAAGAACGTAAGAGTCATGCCGGGGGATGGGTGGGGATTAATATTTTTTTGCTATTGTTTTTATCTTTTGGGTTTATAGGGATTTTTTTAGTTGCATTAGGTAAGAACTCTACATTAGTTAAAAAATGGGGTACGAGGGGAAGAAAACTGAACCCCTAAATGGGGGGCTGCTTCACACTTCAACAGCCTATTAGGCAGCTCGGTGGTAGATTGTAAACCATTCCTCCCCATAAACCTGCTTGTGGTTCAGTCAGGGCATACAAAACTCTTTTTCCCTTCCTCTTACAGCTTTGTTTCATTAATCAATTGATTTATTCCTGAATATGGCTTCATTTGTCCTCGGCAATTTTTGTAGCCCAGTCTGCACTTCTGTTTCGGTTGTGTTCCATGCAGTTTGTGTGCTTTAAAACTAATTCAAGCCAACAGGTGAGAATGATTGTAAGGTTGAGGGTGAATTGCAAGGGAGTTGTGGGGAATGGCTTAATGATAAATAATATTTACTGAAAAAAACTAATAAAGGTTGGGTTTACACAGGACAGACATTTTCTTGGTAAGCATTTAAAAAAGATTAAAGATTAGCAGTAATTTGAATAAATACTAACTTAACTTGGTTACCACAGTTCAGAGCCTTTCCATAATATGTTATAAATACTCTGGAAAGCATAGAAAAATTTATAAAGAGGCAAAATACACAATACTTTGTCAAACTATGACAATTTTTCTCATGTATGTATTTGCTCATTTATAAACTATAAATGTCCTATAGATATATATAAAAAAATTGTATAGAAATATGTGTGGAAATATACAGAAATAGTATGTGTAATACATATAAATTAGAAAATTTATATATATTTGTAGATGTGAGAAATATATATAGTGAGTAATAACAATATTCTGTCAAGAAACAGGTAAACATATGTCTTTCCTAATTTGATTTTCACCAAAGATTACACAAGTACAATTTCAACTTCTCTGTTTCTGCATGCTCCATATCCTCCTGTCACCCTCAAAAAGTTGTGGGAGTGAGTGAGGCATATGAAGATGCTGCCAACTGCCTGTGGTTGCTAACGAACTCCAAACCATGCGCCAACTGCAAATCTCCAATTCAGAAGAATGAGGGCTGCAACCACATGCAATGTGCAAAGGTAAGAAAGACCCTTCATATATTTTGTTGTGAAGCCCATCCTTCAGATCGTGTGTCATGTACACATTTTAGGAGCACAGATAAAGAAAGTGTGTAATATTTGCTGTTTGGCTGGCAGATGAACACTGTAACAATCAAATGTCTTAAACACTGAAGAATTACTGGCAATACAGTATGAAACTTGAGGAAACAGAAATAATTTGATAATTTAATCATCATTAATAATGTAGAAGAGAAAGAACATTCTTAGTTGGCATAAGATGAAAGTTTTGAGGAATGGTAAGCTTTAATGAAGGTTTTGCCTTACTACATATTTCTTTTGCATTATTTTTCTAACATAGCAACAAACCAGAGTAGTTTAAATAGAAAACTGTAAACAGGAATTAATCAGTAGATTAATGAAAAGACAGCAAAGAGTAATTCCAAAAGAAACTCTTCGGTGACAGCATCCAAGAAATTAGTCATGAGCTTGCACTGTGTCACCGAAATAGAAAAAAATGTTTTGCCATGAGTTCAGTATCATTTGAGAATTCCTTTTCTCTCAAATTAGTTAAAAGCAGCATATTTAGAATACTATTTATATCAGAAATATCTTCTATAACTACAGCTAATACCTCTTTGAGGCGGCATCATTGAAAATAAGAAAGCACTCACTACATAGTCTAATAAAAAGCTAAGAGATTTAGAAAGTAATTCCCTTTATTTTTCTGGAAATATGTTAGTCTCTCTGCATTGCTATGCAGATCTGATTTTCTTTATATTACAATCACATAGTGTCTCTCTTTCTACGATACAAATTGAAGGTTGGGCCTTTTTTGTGTATGCCTTTCTTTGGTTTTGTCTGTGGCAGCAGAGAACAGATTCTCCTCCACTTTGGTTTATGGCAAGTTTGCCGTTGGTTTTTTTGTTGTTTTTTTTTTTTTTTAGCTTGAATTATTTTAAAAGAGCTCATCAGTTTCATAGTACTAAAAACTGTGAAAGGTATGTTGCAGCTTTTGCCACAGAGCTCATCTCAGTTGAACAGAAGTAGGGCTGCAGGCTGAAGAAGACTTTGGCCATTAAACACTGCTGAACATAGATAATTTAATTCAGTACCGTTCTGAGGCACTGGCTGACACCCACCGTTCTCTTTTCCTCTTTGATGCTGTACCTTATAAACAGCTTCAGGTGTCCTTAAAACAGTCAGATTCCTTTTGTGGTGGAGCAATTTTGCAAACTGAAGCTGCCTTCCCTCAGCCTAGTGAGGAAGGAAAGGAAGGGTATCCTCAAGCTCATTGCAGAGCTCAGACACAGGTATAGTGGTCACCTCACTTGTCTCTTCCTCTGAAGTGACCGTCTGTGGTGGAGCTTCTGCCTTTGCTGCAGTAAGGTCTGCTCAAGCCTACTACATGATAAGCTACGACTGCCTCATAGCAGCTAGCATGTACCTTGGTGTAAAGGGGGATACTCTTTATTCATAAAATCACATTTCTGTACTTATATCTTACAGGTTTATGAGCCCAGTTTCTAAGGAGATCAGTGTTAGGCAGACCTGCTTTCTCACTCCCCTACCTGTAGTAGTGTTTTAACCTCCTGGGTACTTTGAACCAGACATGAAGGAGCAGAGAGGGTTCACAGATCTTGTGGTTTAACCCCAGCTGGCAGCAAAGAGCCGCTTGCTCACTCCCCCCTGTGGGATGGGGGAGAGAATCAGAAGAGTAAACATGAGAAAACTCGTGGGTTGAGATAAAGACAGTTTAATAACTAAAGCAAAAGCTGCACAAGCAAAACAAATGCTGAGCCGACGCCGTATGGTATGGGATATCCCTTTGCTCAGCTGGGGTCACCGGTCCCGGCCGTGTCCCCTCCCAGCCCCTGTGCCCCCCCAGCCCACCCGCTGGTGGGGTGGGGTGAGGAGCAGAGAAGCCCCCAGCTCTGTGTGAGCGCTGTTCAGCAGGGACTAGAGCATCCCTGGTATTATCAACCCTGTTTCCAGCACAAATCCAAAACATGGCCATATACTAGCTACTATGGAGAAAATTAATTCTTTCCCAGCCAAAACCAGCACAACAGACACTAAATTACTGCAAGTTTCCTGGAACTTGTTAGCTGTGTGGTGCAGAGACTTAAATTTGTACTGCCACCAAGAGAGAGGCAGAAACACTTACTCAGCAGTTACCTGCTCAGCAATTACTTTTTCTGCTTGTCTCAGACAGTGGCCAGGCAGCAGACGTGAAGCCCTGGCAGTGCTGCTGCATGGCTAGGTGATCAGAAAGGCACAAAATGCAGAGCTCAGGGGGCTGGGAGATGTGTAGAAACAAATTATGTAGTCTTGAATGTTTAATGGGACTAAGGTATTTGAATTAGGATCTGGGAACACTGGGTGAATCTTGGGGTTTTGAGGACGCTTTTGGAGATATGAGAGATTAGAAGGAATATATAGTGGAGTGGTCATGGAGGGGAGATAGTTTGGGAGAGAAGAGATTATTGCAGTAGGAGCATATACACATAAATTAATAGGAAGTCAAGCTTTATGAGTTCTGTTGCTTGTGAAACAAGTTGTTTCATACTGGGTTTTGAATATTTTGTAATTTTTTTTTCTAATAATGAGTATGAGTAGTTTTGAATGATAGGCAAATGATGCAGTGATACACACTTAACACTTCTGTAGACAGTCGTTTTCATACTTCATTCTCTGCACTCATCTTACAGCTTCAAAAAGTTTAAGAACAAGAGGGTGCAGCACAATAACAAGACAATAACAATGACAAGACAATAACACCCTAGTCTGCATTGCTTTTTAGGAGAAAATCGGCACTACTAGTGACATGAAATAACGTACAATGCAATAATTAGATTTCATTTCTTCCTGTAATATATCTAATGGATTGTATAAAACAACTACAGATAAACACATCTGGTATGGACATTCCTGGAAAGGTTAAACTTATGAAAGACAGAAAAAATATGACTTAATTTATCAAATTCTAATAATATTAATGGATTCATATTAATTAATGTAAATTTTTCCTTCATTTTTTCAGGATTTTTCTTTGCTTATCTGTAAAATAGGTAAAATAAACACAATTCACCAAGTCATAAAGTCTTTTGCCCATCCATCTGCAAATAGCTGCAATTATTTTGAAATAAACTAGCTGAGAAATCAGTGCTGAGTTGAGAAGTTTGGTCTCTGACACAGAGAAGCCTGGATAAGTCAGATCTTGTAAGGTGTTGCCTATTTTGAAAGCTCTCTACTGAGTCAATGCAGAAGAGGCTTACCTTGACACAACCATTCTTCAAAGTTTTTGTCCTGGTTTCTTCTCTCTTGCTTTAGTAGTTGTTATTAATACTTCGCATCAGGAATACCACATCACAGAAATACCAGTAATCACATTTTTGTAAGTGATATTAGGAAAAGAATCAGTCTTTCTCATGAACAGTTTCTGTGTGGCTTAAAAAATGGGATTTTTTTAAAAAAACGATAACAAATCAGGCTTGAACAGCTGTATTTATAATTTGATTTACTTCATCCACTTAAAACTTAACATGTAGATGCAACACAGTCTTGTGATCTAAGGAACAAAAATTATGACTGACATGGTTTGATAACTGAGATGATCTGTAGTAGGTAAAATAGGAAGGAGGCTCCTTAAAAGCAGACTCAGAATGATGTTAATTCAGTTGTTCATGGAGGAATAATGATGCATAAGTTAGAACCTACAATGTTACCAACTTTTTTTCTTTTTTCCCCCTTGTTCCTTTTTTTTATCAAGTGCAAATATGACTTTTGCTGGATATGCTTAGAAGAATGGAAGAAGCACAGCTCTTCCACTGGTGGCTACTACAGATGCACTCGCTATGAGGTTATTCAGCATGTAGAGGAACAGTCCAAGGAGATGACAGTAGAGGTAATGAATGTGTTTGAAAAATAGCGCTAAGGCTGCAGTTTTCTGTTTAGGATTAGTTTCCTCAAAATTCTTCCAAACCCAAGTTCTAAATGTATCTTAAATATATCAAAGAGACAGAAAGAAAACACTGCTTTTCTTTTTTTATAGAAACATAAGATTTGTTTCTGCTTTTGGCTTTGGCAACAACCACTGGTGATTTACCCAAGTTACTTTACTTTTCTGTGCCACGGTTCCCTTTTGTGAAATGGGCATGCTGGTACTGCTGTTAGCTGCTGTGCACTACAGGAGACATGCCTTAATTTTGGCATTTGGACAGTCTGTTTAAATAGCATGCACAGACAATCTATCAACGCTCTGGCTATGGTATTTGCAGACTTGCAAATTTCAAAAATTAAATTTGTCTCTTTACTTATATGGCACTCATCAGCATTGTGTACAATACTTCATGTATAGTGGGAATAGAAAGATTTGGTTATGTAATTATCTCTAACGATTATTTCTAAATTAAATCGTAAGATTTATCTTGGTTTCTTTTGTTTCCCTATTGTTTTCCAGGCTGAAAAGAAGCATAGAAGATTTCAAGAGCTTGATAGGTTTATGCACTATTACACAAGATTTAAGAACCATGAACTTAGCTACCAGGTATTGGTCAAGCCATTTTAATGACTTCTTTTTCTATTTTATTAATCAAAACATAATTATCTTACTGTATTTTATTTAAATTCTTTTTCTAGTTAGAACAGCGCCTTCTAAAAACAGCCAAAGAAAAGATGGAGCAGTTGAGCAGAGCTCTCAGTGGAAGTAAGTGTTTGCTGTGATCTATGAATTTGATTTAAAATCAAATCATCTCTGTTACGGTTAAACCCTTTTTTTTTTTTCTGGACAGATCTCACATCAGTCTGCTGTGTGATGTGATCCCTCCAGTACTGGAATTCATAAGCAGTGGCTGAAAGCTAAATGTACATTATATCTTAAGTATTCCAAAGACTCAAGAAGAAAATAGCATTAGTAAGGCAGAAGCTAATATTCTGTGCTTACTTCTTCAGTAAGAACACTGTGCAGTCATTGAGAATCTGCTGCTGTTTACTTGCAAAATACTTAACTGACATACATATGAATTTTATTTTTGAGGAAAACTCATACGCTAAAAGAAATGCTGACATCACCAGGAAAATATTTTCACAATGCTTGTTTCCTCTTACAGCTGAGGGAGGCTGTCCTGATACCACATTCATTGAAGATGCAGTGCAAGAGCTTCTAAAAACTCGCCGCATTCTTAAGTGTTCTTATCCATATGGATTCTTTTTGGAGCCTAAAAGCACAAAGAAGGAAATATTTGAACTTATGCAGGTAATACATGCGTATATTTTGCTTTTCTAATGTTACTTTTTTTTTTTTTTTAATACTATTACCAGTGTCTTTTTGTCATTTTTGTAGTGTAAAACTGATCTACTGATTTTGTATTTGTAACCAAGTTTGGAAAATTAGCCCACTTCTATTACTCTGTGACACAGTAGCTTTTAGTTCAATTTTTAAAAACAACGCTTTGCTGCAAGGGGAAAGAGATAAGGACAGGTGGCGGGGGAAAGGAAGAACATCATTTCCTGTTCATCTGCTTTCTGAGGGTAACATTTTAGTTACAGTCTTCATCTCCTCTAGCTCTTCTTGTCTTTACCTACTCATGTGTCTGACAAGTGGGTGGGGGCAAAACTGGGGGTGTACCTGGGTGGCAGTGGCATCAGTGGCAGGGGCTGCCACCTCCTTTCCTTTCCTTAAGGGCCTCCGAAGATGTTCAGTATTTGTGAGTGCAGGGAAGCCGTGCTCCAGGCTGGAGGACAGCATTTAGGTTGGTAAAAGGGTAGGCTAGAGGACAAACATTTTGGGTTATTTTGGTATTTCAAATGGTATTTTCAGGAAAATAGAGATAATTCTGCTCGGTATTTATGGTGTAGAGCTCTCCCTTGTTTGCATTTCACTGTAAAATTACGTTACTTATTAACTATTGCAGACAGACCTAGAAATGGTCACTGAAGACCTTGCACAGAAAGTGAACAGGCCTTACCTTCGGACTCCTCGCCATAAAATCATCCGGGCAGCTTGTCTTGTGCAGCAGAAGCGGCAGGAGTTCCTGGCCTCTGTGGCCCGTGGCGTGGCTCCCGCCGACTCGCCAGAAGCACCCAGGCGCAGGTAACCCAACCAAAATTCTGGGCAGGTCAAATGATAGCTGCCAAAGCGCGTGAAGCTGCTGCCATTGCTGGAACGTGAGGTACAGTGGAGCTGATCAGCGTGGTGGCTGGAAATCACCGGGCAGTAATATTTTCTTGGACATTTGATCCTCGTGGAATTCCAGCTTTGCACTGAGGAAAAACATACTTGAGCATCACTGCTCTGTATGTTGTAACCTAAATTGCTACCCCATCTGTGCTGTATTAAGGAGTAGATGTCATGGCCTCCATTTCTCTTTTTGCCTTCAAGATTGTCACTAAATATCTGGTACGCTTCAAAAATCTTTAAGTATTTGCTAAAAATATCAGGCAGTTCTGGAATAGTCAACAATTTAATTGTATGGTTGTCTAAATTAATTTCAAGGTAAGAATTGAAGTAGAAGACTTGTTTAGAGTTACAGTTGCACTAGGGTTTAGATATTGATAGGTTTTGAAGCGCTGGAGGTTGTTCATACTTGTGCTACTTCCTAAACTTTATGATGTATCTCTTCATTTTATAGCTTTGCTGGTGGAACATGGGATTGGGAGTATTTAGGATTTGCATCCCCTGAGGTAAACTATTTCTTTTTAATTTTTTTAACTTAGTTCTGCATATTCTAGAAACAAAGGTATGATCGCAATCTGCATGAAGAGCTTCCGTATTTTGATTCAAAGCATTTCAAGTTGGTTTAAGCTTACTGTTTTGTTTCTTCCACAATAGAAGGAAATATATTAATCACTAATTGTGCAATGCCTCTAATATGGATATAGTTATTTTAAGGTGGCATTAGACAAGCTGAGTTGTATTCATCATTTTCCAAGTAGATAACCAGTTTTATAATTGTATATAAACTGGTGTCTGTGTGCTGGGGAACCTTAAAGTAACAAATATATGAAATTGTATAGATTACTTTCGAATGCAACATCAGTTCAGCACATCTTGACAAAAAGTCTAAGAAATTTCCATCCTCCTGTAATAACAAAAACATAACAGGCATATGCCTAAATATTGTTAACTACTTGAAATGTTTCTTTTTACTTTTATTTATTGAAGCAGGATGGAAATTACATACTTAAATGAGATGAGCTTCTGCTACTTAACCAAGAATGAAAATTATAGTTTTTAAAGTTAATATTCCGTTATCTTTATATATAGGAAAGAGTAAATAATTTTTGAGACTCTGCACTAAAATAATGAGAAGGTTCCTATAAAGCTTTCCTTTATCATCTTAATTTTTATTCAATATTTTGAGAACATTAGATTAAAGCATTCAGTTGGGAAGGAAACTTCATTTCAACATTTCCTTGGTGCTGTTTTCTTTCTAGCTACTCATTTTAAAGCATCCTGGAAAACTCCATGTACTCTTTCTATATATTTCCTTTGCTATTGTTGTTGGTGAGCATCACACTGGTGAGAAAATAGCTTGCTTCTCTACAAAAGATCAACTTGCTTCTCCTGTCTAGTTCCTTTAGTCTTTGCTTTTGAAATAATTCCACATTTGATAATGTCAAACTCACTGTGATGTTACTGTATCATCAGTGGAACTGGTTATGAGAAAAAGCTGATAAGCAATATGTTGATAAGCTGTTTAGCAGTAGGTGCCATTGCAGTCATGCTTAGGTGATTGCTTATGAGCTTTTATGATTTGCCTAAATGTGATGCTGTGTGATGCAAGTTGGTTTCTTTGCTACATAGCTGTCAAGGATACTTGCAACCACCTATCCTAAAGGAATTGTGTTGAATTAAGAGCAGTCATCTTTGTTTTAGTGAGTTTCACTAAGGGTTTTTTTTACATAGAGCTGTACTTTTACTGACAAGTAGTAGAATTACTGTGTATACCAGATTATTACAGAAAACAAAATCTTACTGGTTTTAGCAAGGAACACTGCTTACTGTAGACCATTATGTGAAACTATGATGTTCCTACCCAACAAAATTAAAACTTCTTTTGCTCACATGTATTTGTTGCTCCAAGTAATCAGAAATAAATTTTTATCAGGAGTAATTAAGATGTCTTTCTAAGGGTTAAAAAGCAACCAAAACTTAAGTGGCTGTTGGTAAAAATACTTTTTTACTGCAAAGAGATGAGAGATAAGATCTGATATGATTAATAAATCTTAGTGTTCAGTGATTGCTTCCCATTATTCCTTGTCTGATTCACAGTAATACATATTTTATAAGTAATTCAGTTGTACTGTTCCATATCAAGTTTTTATTTTCATCTTTCATACCAGATTTTGGTTTGGGGCGCTACCATTTAGGAAATCCCTGAGCTCCCTAGGAGCTGGAAGAATATTTTAAAGCAGAATCACTTCATGTTTGTCCTGGTTTTTATGCTGTCTCATAGGCTAACAAGCATATGCTACTAACGCTGTTGAAGACAGATCATTGGCCTAAATACAGCTTTTGTCAAGTACAGCTATTTTCCTGTTCTTACAGTTTTCTTACACAGATAAAAATCTGCCCACAATGATGATTTTGTGATCTTTTTTTTTTTTTTTTTTGCCTTGCATCTGTCATTATGACTAAGAACCTGGTCTGAAACTGTTCAGGGAAAGACAATATACCATCATAATATCATCAAAATTAAGTAGTAAGGTTATTGTGTAAGAGAAATTACACTTCTGGATTTAAGTTTTAGATACTTCAGATGTTGAGAGATTCTAGGATGAAAAGTTAATGTAAGAAAGGAAAGCTAATGGTAGGTAGTTATCCTTCCCAGTTCATTCGGCCAAATGAAGCTTTTGGATTACAGATTTCTCAGCTTGGGGCTCAGGGAAATAAACAGCAATAATCTTTTCTGAAGAGAAGAGCTAGTACCTGCGTGTATATTTTTATTGCCTTGTGTAAATGAATAACTGAAATTAACGAAAGATCTTATCTACCCAGTCAAGTTCAGTGTCATCTGTACTGACCAAAAAACGTTATCTGGAAATTTGCCTTCAAAGCAAAAAATCAGTCTCTTATTAATAGGAAAGACATGGAAATCAAAGCATTTATTTCCAAGTATTAAGATAATTAACTTTTGAGATGTTAGCTTCATGTGGTCAAAAATGAGTCTTTTCCATAAACGTTATATAAACCGTCTTCAGTAAATTCATATAACATGAGAAAGTACAGGCTGCAGGAGTTAAAATCTGTGTGGTATGGCTCATTAACCGCTCAAGTTAAGCAAAAAATAAAGGAGATTTGTAATTCATGGAATAAAAATCCATCAAAACCTGTTCAGTCGAAGAGTATCAGCTGTGGCTTAAGAAGTTTCTGAGGCATAGCAAAGTGTCCTGGAGGCTGGGAAGAGCGTAACAAATCCCAATGTATGTTTGGCAGCTTTCTATGGTCTTCCAGAGGTTATTTTATACTGGCAGTTGCTGGTACAGGGACTCTGAGTTAGTCTGTTGGTCTAATTCAGATTAATTATTTTTATGTTCTAAAATCACTAGGTATATATTTATTAAACAGTGTGTGTGTGTGTATATAAAGTTTGGCATCAAAGCTTTTAAACAAAAATATATACTTGGAATTCTTTAAAAAGGGAGATTGCAAGTATTAAAATGTCAGTAATATGTCAAGTATTTTTATTTGCTAATTCATTATTTTATAGGTTTAGGCTTACCTTGGAATTTTTTTTATTATTTATGTTAAGCATTGCATGATATAACTTGCAATTTATTTTTCTGAAAACAGGTGATTTTATAATGTACATATAAAATCACACATTTTTTTATAAAAATGTGGTGCTTGTTACATCAGAAAAATATTTCTGCATGCTGCCCTGTATTTTGTAACCTTTGGTTTATGCAGGAATATGCTGAATTTCAGTATCGGAGGAGGCACAGACAGCGCCGACGTGGAGACATGCACAGTCTGCTGAGTAATACTCCGGATCCTGATGACCCCAGTGAGAGTACATTAGGTATGTTCTGCCTGGTGCTAGGTTTTTTCTTTTCCTGCTTCAGAAATTGCTAGTAGTGACCACAGTGTGTGTTCTTCTGTGGACACACTTCAAAGAAGTTTCATATACATTGCTGTATTTTCCAGGATACATCATAAAGGGTTATTTTTGTATTTTTGTATGTGATCTTACAAGGGTTGCTGAGTTCATTATGGCTGCTCCTCTTTTTAAAGAGAAATACATTGATCTTCCCACGAACAGCTCCTCAGCTACTTAGGGCAGGTTTGCTTTTCTGAAGAAATTCTGAAGGGCGCATACTTCATATGACAGTCTTACCCATATAGCAGCTCTTTTATGCCAATTGAAAGGAGACCAGTTCTGCATAAAGAGTTGGAAGAGGGTTCCCCTGCTACATGGCCTGCTGACAGGTGGTCATAATGCTGTATTCCAAAACACTGCAGAGGAACTCCTGTATTGGCAAAGACAGCCAAGAAACAAGTCGCCATGGGCTATGGCTTCCACCATGCTGCTTTTCTAAGCAGTGCTACAGCTGGTAGCACCGTACCTTAAGGTCACTGTAACTTGGCTGTCTGGGCTGTTCTGCCAGGACCTTTGCAACAGTACAAAAATAGCTCAAACCCAAATCATCCCGTGACACTGTTTCTTCAGTGCTACCAGTTGTGTGCTCGGTGGCTAAGCCACGCTGCAGAAACTCTAATTGCTGTGTCTCATGAACTTAGGTCCTATACATAGCTTGTCCTCTAAAAACAAAAAAATCCTTTCCTGAGGAGAAATAAGCAAATGCGTTCTTTATTTTAGAAACTGTAAAAAGAATTTTGGTGAGCTTTGGTCCTTCCCTATTACACATATAAAATGCAAACCCATCTTGTTAGTTTGAGGACTAGAATTTGACTGAACAGTTGGATATTGTAGTGATGACCAGTGCATGCTGTTTGTCTGCCCTTACTTCATTTTGAGTTTTGAAATGGAAAATTGCGTTTTCCATTTTATTTTTATTATGGAGCAATTTTTCTAGAAACAGCATTTTACTACTTTCCTTTTTTTTGTTGGTTGTTTTAAGAAAACAACAATGTCAATAATTGCTGAGGTATACACTGATGACTCCACTCCTAATTGTGCAGCAATGTTATGGTAAAAATTAATGTAATGTCAGCATTACAGCTGAGTTGTTGTAAATGCATCCTGTATCGTGTCCATGTGCAGTATTTTTCAGGACTTTCCATAAATCATGTATGTGCCTTAGAAGCACTTTGCCCCTCCTGCCAAAGGGCTCATGCTCCTGATGGCGTACCCCATCCTTTCGAAGAGAAGAAGGGTATCGAGAGCAGAAAGGCACAAATGAGCCAGGCAGTCACTCCTGAAACAGTGGGCCTGGTGTTTTGCCACTGCGTAAGAGTTGGTGTGGAAGGTTCTGGATTATTTCATTCTGAATGAATAAAGGAGTAAAATTGCACAGCTGGAATCCAAAAGGAAGGAAGAGATTCTCTGACTAAATAATAGTGGAGAAGGCTTCCTCACTGGCTCTTCAACTGTTTTTGTTTCAATTGTCCAAACAGACACTCAGGAAGGTGGCAGTAGTAGAAGACATGGCACATCCATGGTGAGTTCAGCTTCTATGGGTATTCTGCACAGCTCTTCACTTCATGACTATACCCCTGTCAGTCGCTCTGAAAACCAGGATTCTCTTCAGGTATCTCTCCTGATCTGTTTTCCATACTCTCTGCTTGCTTGGCTTCCACTGGTCTGCTTTTCTGTGTCATTTTGTCTCTCTCCAAATCTTAATTCTTCCGTGAGAAAGGGAGAATTTAGGACAACAGATTATACATTCACACCGGTAAGAACTGTTTAAGCAATTGCTAGTGGTAACAGTATCACCTTTTAAATTCTGTTAACTGTGTCAGTAAAAATTGATTCTGATAAATGGCACATAGGGATAATGAATTAATTTCAGATTTGAGCCCAAATTACTTTTCATCCAAAATATGTAACAAGATGAAAGTTTTATTCTGAAAGCAACCTTTATGTATTTCCACAGGCTCTGAGTTCTTTGGATGAAGATGACCCAAACATCCTGCTAGCCATTCAGTTATCATTACAGGAATCTGGCTTGGCCATAGATGAAGAAACTAGAGACTTCCTAAATAATGAGGCATCTTTAGGAGCAATAGGTACCTCTTTACCTACAAGATTGGACTCTGCTCCCATAAGTATAGATAATCCCAGAGGCGCGTTGAGCAGCTCTGAGCTGTTAGAACTTGGTGACAGCCTGATGAGACTAGGTGCAGGCAATGATCCCTTTGCAGCTGATCGTCTTCATTCACACCCCTGCAGTGATACAAGAAGTGGATTATATTCAACATCTAGTGATGCTGATTCCAGCAGTCAAGATCCCAATACCAATGAAAATCTCCTTGGAAATATTATGGCCTGGTTTCATGACATGAACCCACAGAGTATTGCTCTGATCCCCTCAACAAGTACAGAAACAGATGAGGAGTCACAGCAACCCAGTACTGAAGATGGGTCAGCAGGGCAACCAAACCTTATAGACAGAGGGCTGGAGCCTCAGGAAGAGCATGCACTGTTTGAGGATGCACTCAAAAACGAAGGCAGAGGAACGCAAACAGAGGAAAGCACTTCTGAAGAAAACATTATTCCAGGTGAAATGGTATCACAAAGTGGTGATAACCACAGGGGAGTAACAAGCACCCTAGATACTTCAGGAGATACTTCAAGTCAGACTCCTCAAACCTCAAGTGAATGGATTGAACATGTGCATCTGGTATGAATAAAAACTAAATCTGGAGTAAGTGAGTGGCAGTGACAGATGGTACAGTATGTGGAGTAAGCATTATGGAGGCTTTGATCCACATAATTGCAGCTCAGTTGTAACCACTGACATAACAACAGATATTTAGGAGTTCTCTTGAATTGTAGTTCTTTATAATAATGTGAACCTTTCAAGGAATATCCTTTGCATTTAATTAGGTAGTACTTGCCTTTTTGCTCTCAAGAAAAAGGAATAAGTAGGTTGTGTTCCACATTCCTAATACAATGCAGCATCTGTTTAGCCTTAGGTTGATGATCCTTAACTTGAAAATATGGATTAAAGGCTTACACTGATTATTTTGGTTGGTTTTCCTAAGAAATAGTTTATTCCATTTTTTAGAACTCATTCTTTCACCAAAGTAACATTTAGCAGTTCATTTGCATTTTGTTTTTGTTTTCCGTATCTTTTCCTTACTCACTTCTCATTTTTGTTAGCAGTGTGAACAGAGGTATTTAATGCTTCTCTTTAGTACTGCTCCAGGAACACGTTTTAGGGGATATTCTTTCCCATTAAAATCAAAGACTTTTTCATGTCTATTTACAGTCCAAATGTGCCAAACTGTGAATAGTTAGCTGGCAGTAGCCTAACAAAACAGTGCAGTGTTACTCTATCAAACTAATCCCACAATTCTTAGCAATGATGAAACCACTGGGTAGCATTGCTTCTCTAAATTTAACTGGCATGTGTTGCCATGGTGACTGCATTTAATTAAATGTAGCCTGTATCTTAAGTTAATAAAACCTAATGCTGCTGTTAAACAGTTATTTTAAATATTAAAATACAGTGAGTTAGCAACAGCTATGCTGTATTTTAAGAGACACTTTAACGGAAGTGCAATCATAGTTATTTGTTTTCATAATTCTACAAAGCATTCTATGCACTAATAGTGCAATTACTTTTAATGATAACATTTTATAAAAATACAGGAATACAGAATTTTCATATATTAGCCAGTCCCACACTTAAAGTTCAGATAACACATTCTGCTCAACATGTTATGGTGCCTTTGCCTAACCCAACTGGATAGTTGCCACAGTTAAACAAGTAATTAAAATTCAGTGTCTGTTCTGGAGTAACTATGCTATTAATTGCAAAGACCTCCATAAAACCACCCATGGCCTTGCCTTTACAGTAAATAACTAAATGTTCAGTCAGTGTTTTTGCATAAACAAAACACTGCTAGGTATTTGTTCAATTGCACAATATTCATTTGCTGTGTGATTACTGTTTAGTGTAAAAAAAAAAAAAAAAAAAAAAAAAAAAAACACACAAAAAAAACAAAACAAAACAAAAAAAACCCACAAAACCCCCTTTTCCTAGTTGTTGTACCGTGAAAAAAAAATACCGGTTTTAGATTTGCTTAAAAGCATCAATCTACAGTTAGTGAGATACAATGGTACAGTATGTAATTACAACTAGAGTAAATTGTTCAAATGGCTGTTTTAATTACATATAATCAAAACTTGTCATAACACAAGCAAATTACATACACTCCATTTTAAGTTTTGCTTAACTGTTACCAGAGATTTGTTGATATGATATAAAGTTTATTACTACTGAGTGTGTATAGGCAAGTGTCATGATAGCAAAGTTTATGTATTGATTACTGTGAGTTCAAGTGAGTGTTTTGGTAACTAATTCATGCAAATCCAGCTTTTGAACCTTGCAGTCACAAGGTTCATATTAGTAAAAAAAACGAAGTAAGAATATTTTACCCTTACCCCATAAAAACCTTGTTCATTTTGCAAGCATCTTTAGAGACAACGGAATAGAATAGTCTGAACTCATTTTCCAACTCTTCCTCTAGCCACCCTACTCCTGACATAGTCATCATGAACCTTTGGACATCTTTGAAAAATACCTATTTAAAATTGTTCTGTGGTATGAAATCCTTCAACTAAAACAGTTCTTCATGAACTGTCATCATGAATTGGTCTGAAAGTTGTTTAACTGGCATAGCTTCCTTGAATTGTAATTTCTGAATAGAAAGATTCTCACAAAAAGATTGTGTATTGCGTTGAGATGTCTTGCAAAGTTACAGTAAGATATGTAAGAGTGCTCTCTGTGAAGATAGTGAAGTTTGTGGGTTCTGGTTTTTTGTAATTTGGTTAGGTTGTGCAGTATATCCATTGTTCCCGTGTTACTCTTACAAGCATGAAATTAGCCTATTAAATTTGTATTTTCTTGGTACTTATTTTAACACCATAGTCATTGACTTTACAATTCAAAAATAAAGTTTGGCAAGACTATTTTGTAAACCTGTTAATTTTATAATGTAAAAAAATTACTCTAACCTTGAATTGTTATTTGCACTTTCATAGTCTATACTTGATACATTCCCACTTTATATACAAGTAGGATACTACAACCATGTAGATGTTTGGCCAAATGAATGCTGTTAATAATATGTAAAATTCTTTGATTAAACATTTATTACTTAAACTAATTACGTTCTGTTTCATTACATTTTAGACTTACTGTAGCAGATTTTTAAGACTGATGACAGACATTTTTAGGATATGTTCAGTCCTGTGCCAGATTAGCTGGGGACCATATAGTAAGTTGAATGTTTTGATGTGTAAAAATAAGGTACTTATTAAGCTTTGAAAACAAAATCTAAAATAGACAATCCTATCGTAATTGCTACTCCATACTGTGCACTTGTTTTTTTGCAGGGAGTATTGTCATTACAAATAGTGGTGTTAAAGAGAGTAGGGGGACTAATTTTTGAGGAAGATCCTGTTAATTAATGTTACTTAAGTGCCACTTAATACTGAGTCTCCATTGTTACCAGGAAATTCCAGACTGCCTACTGCCTCTGTGATGTTAACAGGCACTAAACTAATCTATTCATTGTTACAGTAATTTAATTAGCTTCCTCCAACAAGCATGCCAAGATGCTGGAGAGCTCCTAAAACCCGATCTAGAAAGTTGGATTAGTCACTGTAAGGCACTTGCCATCACCTGCTGCTGTGGTGTCACTGCATATGCTGCAATTAGCAAGCGCTGAGCTTTACTGAGAGCATGAGTACCACAGGAGAGATTTTGGGGTTTATGGAAGCTAGAACATACTAATAGATAGACAAATTTAAAACATATTTTCTGAGGTGTTTAAAATCACAACATGCTTCAGAATCGGACATCCCCACAGCCCAGTTTCAGAGACCTGTTTATCGTTGATTTCACCATTACCATCTCTTCTCTCCCAGCACAACAAGGCTGTAATACTCATAGAGGCTGGGAAGAATGGAGGAAGCCAAACGTGGATGTAATAACTACTTTTTTTACTAAAAATTGTGTAGACAATCTAGTCAAAATTAGCCAATATACCGATTATTGTCCTCATTACTCTTCTGTAGATCAGCCAGATGTGGAAACTTGAAAGAGGTAGAGAAGCCAGTGATGACACAAAAGTGAGTTGTCATTTGCACCATTTCATCCTTTTAACTGAAGCATAGAGCACAAGATGTGCATCAGAAGGAGATGGATCCCCTGTAAATACTGCATAAAGCTGTGGTTCCTGTCAGTCTTTGTATGAGGGCGAAGGAATGAAGGCTTGACTCTGCAATGATAGGCTTTCTTTTCATTTCAAAAATAGGCAAGTATAGAATTCATACTATTCTCCAAATACATAACAATATAAAACAATTTCAGTAGTTCATAAAAAATTACTAGAAGTAGAACATGGAGTAAAGAAAAAAATGTTTCCTAACTTAATTGCAAAGCCCTTTTTTCCTCAGCTTTTCATAGATGCTTACGGTTACTTCTCACCAACAAAATGTTAAAGCTAATTGTTAACAGAATGGTGTTATTTTAAAATTATGCAGGTCTTGATCGTTACAGAAGTCCTTTCTGCAGTGAAATACAAACTTGAAAAGGTGTTTTACATACATATATATATTTTTTAGGTCATTTTCATGAATATCCAGATAAATGGAATATGAGCAAGAAAATATTTAATATATCCAGGTAGATGTTCAGTACTGCAATTTATGTAATCTTCATGATTCAGATTATAGTGATTTTTCATCCAAGCATAAGTGTCTTGTCCACCCCAAGACAGTGGAAAAAAAAGATGGGGGATTTTATCTTCAGGTTTTTACATAAGAATCGTTCACTACATAAGAATGATTTACCTTTACATAAATAGTTTTAATAATAGTTTTTAAGGAGTATTTATTGGTCTACAAACCCAGGTGTTTTTGTGTGAGCAGCAGTGAACATAACTATGCAAATTATTCATCAGTTATACTTTGGACACTGCATCTTCTGCTCTAATTATTAGATCAATTTTATATATAATAATCTATTTGAAAAAAGGTCTGTCTTAGTACCATTTTTACTCTGCAAATGCCAAAGTCAGTCTTGCTGTCTACATTTGTTAGCATGACAGTCCATGTAGCCAACATCACCACCTTTAGGAATGCAAACAAACAGCACTGTCATATTAATTAGCTAGCCAAGATTCACTAATATGATTGCAAAGAATACTGGAATTTATACCTGTCAGAACAGAAAACTTTCTTTTTTTTAATTTTTTTTTAATTTCAGAATGTAAAGAAAAAACCCACTTATTTTTAAATTAGTGGTCTTTTATTTTCTGTTCAGGCATCTGGAGTTTGAGGCCCTCCTTCTGACCATGATGTCTTTACACAAAATTCAGCAGGAGGCACCACTTAAAATTCCAGTTCTGTTTTTTGGAGTATATACAGACAGTGCTAGTGAGCACAGCAGTCCAGATTCTCCTTGGCTATAATTTAGCCATCCAATCCCATACTCCATTATTTTAGATTCTGCTCTGGAAGGCAGAAGAAATTGGTACTCTGATGGTCTAACTAAAAACCCATTTACTCTATTTGTACAAAGTGAGCACAATACACATGGTACAGAAAGAGACAGTAGACCTTTATGGTGTATATGTTTATTTATTATACCAGGAGATATGTAAGATACTTAAAGTACCTTCCCCTTGACATATAGCCAGTCTTGATGGATTTTTGCAGCTTCTGCTACCATATAGCTCTTCTCCAAAACAGTGTTAAGAGATTTAAATTAGGTAAGTCTGTGAGGTAGGACCAGAATAGACTATATCAAAATACTGAATATCACTTTGAATAGATTATATCAAAATACTGAAAACTACTGTTCAAATAGGGCATAACCTGTTTGTAGCTACTCTTAGAAAACGAAAGGACAAAACATTTTTTCATAAATGATCTTACTCTGCTCTGCAGACTCACATTGGAAATCTTTGCATAACAAATTGCTATTTTGTTTCAGTGTAAAGAAAAATGTGTCCTCTTATAATTTCCTATTACATGGCTATTTTCATGTTTGTCAGGCCTTCAAAGTTCTGCTTGAGCACAGGGCTTCTGCTGTATCAACATAGCACAGCAGTCCAGTTTCATCTTTGAAGAAACTTCAGTGAACTCAAATAAGGAAGAGTGTAGTTCTACATTCCATTGTAATAACAATGTAGAGAAAGGTTGAAGTTCACGAACAGAGCCCGACAAGGAATAAAACGGGGATGGTGGGAAAAACTCACGGACTAAACCATGGAAAAGAATCCTAGGCAAGTTTGAACTGGCTGCAGAATCCAACAAATGAAGCAACATGCTGCAAAGCTTCATGGAAAATGAGGTATACTTACAGTAGTCCCATGTACTCATGATTACACTTACCATTGCAGAATGACACAAAGAACGCCAAAGGCCACAGGTGCTAAGATCAGAACCAGGAACATTTTAGGTACTACAGTGAAGTCCCACTGGAAATAACAAAAGGAACTCGGACTCAGTTTATTGCCTGCTGCAGCAAGTCTTTTGACTAGTGTATGAAGAGACAAAAAGTCACAAAACTATACCATGAGCCTGGCACCTTTCAGGAGTCTGGAAAGGCTCTAACTACACAGTTCCTCAGAAACAGGGACTCCGTGTGCAATATACAGAACTACAGCCACAGAAGGACTTGAGCACTGCTTTAAAAAACACAGCTGATGTGGCATCAGAAGCAGAGGGGCAGGGAGCTGCTTACCTCAGAGGAAAAGTTCATAAAAACTACTACAGTGGCAATCCCAAGTCACCTGTTAGGTGCAGCTGACTCAAAAGGACAAACTTCTGTCAGGTTTTTTGAAGCTAATAAACTGGCAATGGTAAATAACTGAGGCTGGTTCTCATTCAGTATGAAATCTTACACAACTGGCAGATCTCCTTTATGTATTTTTACTAATTCATTGAAGAGAAAGTCTATGTGATTAACAAGTTAATTTACATGCATAGCAGGAACGTGCTTGTTGTGCCTTCAGGAATCGGTGCAGACTTGCAGCTGTCATACTGGCTTATAATGGAGACGTGAAAGCATTCTTTAACAAAACACATACATAAAGAAAATGTACTTCTATACTCACAGTTAAGGGCAATACCTACTTTTGTCACTAGTGCAGATAGACAATCCCAAAGTCATAAGTGAGGCTGCATCCAAGGACCACATCATTGCACCAGCATTTTAAAGGCTAAAACCCAAGTCTAAATTATTTTTAGTGGCAGTTTAGCAGAACCACCAATTAAAGTTTTGTTCAAAGACTTGCTTGAAAACTGATCCAAGATCTGCAAGAACTGTCAAAGCAGAAGCAGTAAAAGATACCCTGCTAAGCAGAAAGTCTGTACTACAGGATCCCCATTTACAAGAAGATACAATAGTGAAAAAGTGTCAGCTTTTACAAAAGTCAGTCAGTCCTGAGAGCCTGAACTGACAAAACAAGTGCAGACAGACTGATTTTTGTTACAAGGTGTGGTTTTGCTGTTCATGTATCACAGAAGCATTTTAGAGTACACATGAAGTAGCTCAGGAGACAGCTTTAAGGTGCTTTAAAAGAACAAAGTACTTGTGGTCATGCTTTACCTAGCCATGTCCCACAGGGCCAAAACCCAAAGACCTCACAAAATCTGGGCTAAGCGCTTGGCTCTACCACACACTTGAATGAGTAATTAAGACCCAGAAGTGGCAAACATAGATGCACGCTACTTATGCAAATGATAATTGTGCAGTAAGTTTCAAGACAGCATCATTTTTAGCTATGGGAATTGAGAGAATAAAACCTGCTTTTCTCACAAGAGACCTAATAAGTACAGAACCTTAGTACAGGACGATGTGGAAATGGCAAGTGCACCAGTCAGATTCATACCAAATTTACAAATTTACCAAATTAAATTAATTGCATTTAAAATGCAAGTATTTCTGGAGAAGCACTTCAGGTGCATCCTCTGCAGCTGACTGTGGAGCAGTGACACACGGAAAATCAGAATAAAGGATTCTTCAGTTGTGAACCAGCAGACTATAGGGCAGCAGTAGGAATCTAACAGGAAGCAATGCAGTTAAATCCACCACTGCAGAACAATTCAGCTACTTGAGCAGAAGATACACAGAGTGTGCGTGGATGTGCATCACTTCAAATAAAAAAACACCCTTCCCAAAAGCTCCCAGTAAGAAATGATTCTGCAGCAACAGCCAGTGTGTCTCTTAAAAATTCACACTCCTGCTCCCCCAGTGCAGTCAATATTTTGTTTTCTCCACTTCTCTGTCCTGTCTATTTACATTTGAAGTCTCTCAGAGCAGGGATGGGTTATGATGACTCCAAAGAGCTTAGCCAAGAGCACACCTTTCTCTTATTGGGTCAAAAATAAAAAAAAGAAGTGGAAAGATGCATTAATTGGAGGAAAACATATTTACTCTCTGGCTTTAGCTGAGGTTACACTGTGCAAAATCCCTCAGTGAAGTCAGGCGTTTCCAATTCCAGTCAGGCCACAGACTAAGAGTTGCCTTTCAACCCACTTCAGCTTTAAAGAGAGGCTAGTTCTTTTAAGGAGAATCAGGAGATTAAAGATGATGCTCAAAATTTAGGATCAACATTGTAAAACTTGGGATCCTCTAGAGAGGGGTACTTTTAAGAAGTCCTCAGCCCCCATCCCCTGCTACCCGTAAGTACTCTGTATTCAGCAACTCTCAAATCAGAGCATTTCTGCTATTGCCTACATAATGAGTTAACTATCAAGTAACAAAAATCACTAGCCCATGCTAATTTTATTGGACATAACTACAATAAAAGACAGGCTGTTTTCAATTTTTGACAAAACATCCTAACCACTGGTCTTTCCATTACCTTTCAGGCTAGGTAGGGAGTGATCAAACAGCACTGAGAGCAATCTCTGCCTCTCCATCATGGTAGCTCTAACGGCCTTTCACAAGACCAACAGAATAATCATACTATGCACTGTAATCTGAAGTGGTTGTTTTATTGAGGTTCCATTGAAATGACAGTCATTAATGAAGCTGCACTTTGACTTGTCAAGGAATACTGAAAACACTTTTCTGCCAACATTACATAAATATGGTTGTCTAAACCCCACTGAATTATCTTAATTACCACCTCAAATTAGGGTTTTTAAAGCTTGAGGTTTGTTTTTTTCTATTCAAGTTATAATTTCAAAACTGAACAAAAAATCATGGTGGATAAGTTATCAGAACAACATACAGTAGCATATTTAATTAAGAATATAGAGATATATGTAAAATACATACATTCTACATTTGTGGCAGAAGAAAAGACTCTGCAGCTTTGTTTTGAAAAGACCGAAGGGGAAGAAACTGAGAGTGGGGGAAGTAGTAGAAAGGCTACAGCAAAACTGGTGTTGAAAAAAACCCCAACTATTTCCAAATTTACTTGTTATCCATTAACACTGTATCTCATAAACCTACAGAATAAAAGCCTTCACAAAGTATTAGGCACTCACTTGGGCAGAAATGGACACTGTTACTTCTACTGCTTTTCTGTGCATACTAGTGATGCTATGCCAGCGTGATGGCACTGAGAGGGCCTGGGCAATGGAGAACTTCCGAGCTGGGTGGTTAGGAAGGCAGGTAGGGAGAAGCTGCAAAAAAAAGTGGTGGGAAGAGTTTAAAGGTCTCTGTGATCTCACTGATCTCCATGACAATCACACAAAACTACAGAGGGATAGATGAAAGCACAGGGAAGAACAGAAAAAAACCCAAAAAACCAGCCCAAGAACTATGAACCGCTTGAAAGAAGATGCAAGTAAAATAGGGTTTAAATCAAAAACAGGAAATAAATTTGGCACCTGAGATAAGAAAGTCAAAGCTGGTGTGAAAGAGAGGCATGCAGGAGGTTAAGCAAAGCTGCCCATGAGTCAGCACCAACCCAGGCATCCACTGCAGCTGCATGAGTGGAGCATCTGGTAAACAGATCCCTGCTAATTATGTCTATTAATTATGCAACTGTTACCATAACACCGTTCAATGGAATAGCTTTATTTTACCTAAAATAATGATGTTATTTTAGCAGGATCATTCTCCTCTGTGTAAAAAATGTTATTAAAGAAGATTATATGTTCTTCTTGTCCACTGAGAACAAGACAAAAAGAAAGAAACTTAATTTGCACAAAAGAAGGTTTAAATGAAACCTAAGGATGAAGGCTTAGTATGGAAACTAAGAGGCTGCAAATCCTCGTGCAGGAGTGGGTCTGCCTTTCTTAACATCAGACGTGAGACACCTACCCAGGATGGCTGGGGGCCATGCAGGTGGCATCGGGGTGAGGAACCACCCTTAGCTCGGCGGCTCCTGCATTCAGCTCACCGGGCCTCACGCAGCCAGTTCGTTCCCCGGCATTTTAAGCTGTGTGGTATGTGCCTGAGGGCCCACGCAAGAGGGCTGCTGGCGTGACGAAGGCTGAGGCTGGCGTACCCTGAGGGTCAGATCCACAGTCACGGCTCTCCCGGATGAGGACAACACGTGAGCCCACCTCTTCTCCACTGATTCCCGGTGCGCAGGGCGACGGCACCGGGGCACCTTTGCGACGGCGGCGCCCGGCGGCCCCCTGCGGGTGGGGACGGAGCGGCCACCAGAGGCAGCTCCTGCGCTTTGCTGCAGCCGCCGGGGCTGTCCTGGCTGCTTCTGGCCCTGCCGGGACTGAAGGGACACTGCCTCTCTGTCACGGTTCTTGCTGAGGCCAGAGGCGCGCTCAGCCCGGGACAGGGGCCCTTTCTCTCCGGGGACCGGGCGCCAACGCCCGCAGAGTGCCATTCCCGAGAGCAGCAGCCCTCAGGCTGCCAGCACACGGGCCCAGGGCGCTCCGCTCCGCCCTGCCCGCACAGCCGCCCCGCAGGCCGCGGCCCCGGCGGCACGGCCCGGCCAAGCGGCGCCCACCCGCCCTACCGGGGCACAGGCGCGGCGGCCCCGGCCGCTGGCGGCAGGCAGCCCCGCGGGGCTCGGCGGGGCGGGCGCGGAGGCGAGGCGAGGCGGGCCGGGGCCGCCCCCCGCCGCCAGCAGAGGGCAGGGCCGGCCGCCCCGCTCCTCCCGCCGCGCCGCAGCGACATCCGCCGCCGGCGGGAAGGGGCCGGCGCGGGGCCGGTGTTGGCGCCGCGCTCCCGCCGCCGTCTCGCTGCCGGGGGCCGCGGGCCCCGCCGCCGGCCGCAGGATGCCGCTGGGGCTGAAGCCCACCTGCAGCGTGTGCCGCAGCACGTCCTCCTCCATGTGGAAGAAGGGTGGCCAGGGCGAGATCCTGTGTAACAACTGCACCGCCCGCTCCGCGCCGCCCGGGCCCGCCGCCTTCGCCACCACTTCGGCTGCCGCCCAGCACAGCAACGGCGGCGGCGGCGGGAAGCAGGTGAGCCCGCCCGGGACGGGTCTCGGCGGGGAGGGCCGGGCCGGGCCGGGGCCGCCGTACCTCCGCCCGGGGCAGCGCCCTTCCGCGTACTGACTCGGCGGTTTCCCCCCTAGAGCAAGCAGGAGATCCACCGGCGCTCCGCCCGGCTGCGGAACACCAAGTACAAGTCGGCGCCCGCCGCGGAGAAGAAGGTCTCCACGAAGGGCAAGGGGAGGAGGCACATCTTTAAGTTAAAAAACGTAAGGCGGTGTGCGGCTCGTTGCGGGCCCAGGGAGGGGCGGCGGGCCCGGGGGGGCGCCCTGTCCGTCCACCGAAGAGACGGACCCCGAGCAACCACCCCCGCCCCGGCGTTGGGCCCCGGCGCGGCCGCAGCGCCAGCCCGAGAGCGGCGGGGAGCGGGCGGGGAGCGGCTGGTGCCGGCGCCTTCCTCGGCAGCCGGGCCCTTCTCCGGCGGGAGGGAGCTGCGTGAGTAGGAGCCGTGTGAATGTAGTACCCGCTTCTCCACTTAAAATCCTGAGAACGAAAACGCTAACTGTATTGTTTTCCATTTTAAAGTGCAGTAGTTTGAAATGTTTGCACCCGATTTCTTGTCTTTACTAATTTTCTAAGAAGCTAATGTATCAGTATGTTGTTTGAAAGATAAAAAAACCCCAACAACCTGGAATTACATCGTATGATTGATTTGTTCTAACACTTTCGGTCTTCCATTTCTGTATTCTTTTCGTAGCCCATCAAGGCTCCCGAGTCTGTATCCACTATAATTACAGCAGAATCAATCTTTTATAAGGTATGGTTTATGCAGATTTGTTTGCAAAATAGATCTTGCTGTTCCTTTTTCAAATTTCAAGGATTATCACAGATAGTGAAAGCACTAGAGATGTATTCACAGAGACCATTCTTCCTTGCCTAGCAGTTGTGTACGATGTTCCTTTGCCTTATGTTATAGCCGTTAAATCTTGCAAGATGGTTTACGACTGTAGCCTACGTACATGTCGTCCCCCCATTTTTTTCTTCCAAGAAAAAGATGCATCTGGTTTCCTTAGTAGTGATTGCAGTCAAGGTTTTTAAACTTTTAAGTTTCACTGTGCAGAGGTCAAGCAAAGGTGACTATAGCTGATGATTTAAATTTATGTGATGTTCCCTACCTTGGGCACAGAGAATATTGCCCGTGGAAGGGATGGGTTGCACTGCCCTAACATCTAAACGGGCTCCCATTTCAGAGCTGGGTGCAAGCAGTGTTGAACACCCTGGGAACAAGGTCGGTTGACTATTGCAATGAAAGCAGAAGCTAGCCTTCTCACGCTTGCTAAGGTGTTAAGTGTTCTGAAGTTCTGGAATTTGCTTTTGTTTCCTGGTAGTACAAACAAACCATTTGAAATGTCTTTTTGCCAAAAGAAAAGGTCAGGGCTATGGGAGACCGCACAGCCAGAGGAGAAGTGGAAGACTCAGCTTCCGTATGCTCTCTGGAGACCTGATGCTTCGTGTCTGGCATCTAAGATGACTCTCTGCTGTTGACTAGTTCAGAAAAGAATTAATGTCTTTTTATTGCGTGTTTTTGTTTTTTATAAGAAATTCCTAAGAATTCTGTCAGAAGTTTTATTTACCCTGATCTCTGTTCTGATACTGTGCTGTGTTGAGAAGGGGATTGTTTGGGGTTTTTGTGTTCCTTTTATCTTTTGCAAAAAAAAAAAACCCTCCTGGATGATTCTTGGCAAATTATGATCTTAATAGTGCAGGCACTGTCTTGTGCTGTGTGACACTGTTGTAACATGTAGTGAATTGCCTTTGCTGTGCAGCCTTGCGTGTTACGGAGCACCGTGGAAGGTGGCAGGAGGTGGATCCGTGTTTTGGGATTCCTTTGCATTCAAATCAGTGAACTTCTTTGTAGACAGAAAGCTGCTTTCCCTGCGCACGCAGGGAAATCAATATAGTTACCTTTTCTAGAAGGTGGTGTTGCGCTCTCGTGTTTCTGGTAGAGTGAGGCCATCTCCACTGTGCAGCCAGGAGGTGTAGGCTCGGACTCCTGGGCACTGGGTGACTGCAAAACCAGTGCTGATGACTGCTTAAGTGAGACTGCACTCTTATCTTATGCCACCATTATTTTGCATGTGGCTGAATTAAGGCTGTCTTTCAAATTTGGGGTAATTTGAGATACTTAAGATATGAATCAGAGTCATAGAATGAAACTTACAGAATCAGATTGTTTAATTATCGTTTGTATGTTCTAGGGGGTATACTATCAAATTGGAGATGTTGTTTCAGTGGTCGACGAGCAGGATGGAAAAACATACTACGCTCAGATACGTGGGTTTATTCAGGACCAATACTGTGAAAAGAGTGCTGCGCTAACCTGGCTCATTCCTACACAAGCCAGTCCCAAAGATTGTTTTGATCCAGCATCCTATATCATAGGTAATCCGTAGGCCTTCATTTTATACAGCTGTTTATATGTGCCTAGAAGAAGGCAGAGTTGTATTTTTTTAAGTGAACTTACTAGCTTGTCAAGATCATTTATGCAATTTCCGCATTTTAGACCCTAATCCTGTAAGCGTCTTGTTTACTTCAATAACCTTTTTTATTTATCTTGCGTATAACATATGATTAGCATTACTGCAGTGAGTGTGATTATCTTAAGTATTTGTGCTCACAGACACAATTATAGTCTTGCAACTTTAAAGATCAAATTGTTACTCCATAGATAGAGGCACAGTTATTAAAATCTGATACCAGTCCAAGCTGTTTCTTTTAAAGTGACCTGAATTAGCTGATCTTCATCTTGGGTACTTAAAATATGTAAGGCATAGAGAGTGTTCTGCTACTGATTATAAAACTATTAATAATTCAGAAAAGTTCTTTTGAAAGGCCATAAATAGTATCTATTTAAAATACATTACCTGAAGTACTTCACACAAATAACTGAATGCTTCAAACTGGTTTGGGGTGGGGGTGTCAGGCCAGCAAAATAAAGGTAAGTTTCTTGCCTAGTGTTTGAGCTACTTTGCTAGGAAACTCATTCACTGAAAAGGTGCATTCTCTAAGGGATGCTGGCTCTGGCTGCGTATTTTTAAGTCCTGCATACTCCAATTTTATGCCTTTAAGTTTTGTCGTTGAAGAATCCTTTTTTTTTTCTCCTAGGACCAGAAGAAGATCTTCCAAGGAAAATGGAATATTTAGAATTTGTTTGTCATGCACCTTCGGAATATTTCAAATCTCGATCATCTCCCTTCCCTACTGTTCCTACAAGACCAGAGAAGGGCTATATATGGACTCATGTGGGACCTACTCCTGCAATCTCCATTAAAGAAACTGTTACCAACAATTTATAATTTTTTTAAAGGAATACTTTGGACGAGTTATTTTGGGTGTATTCTCAGGTCTGTGAACCCC
The DNA here is from genome assembly GCF_023634155.1 of Falco peregrinus. NCBI lineage: Eukaryota > Metazoa > Chordata > Aves > Falconiformes > Falconidae > Falco > Falco peregrinus. The sequence goes on along the minus strand of NC_073725.1, from coordinate 39,163,960 downwards.
ATACAAGAAGTTTAAAAAAATTATAAAATACTCATTTTACTTTATGGATTATGGTATTTATTTTAATTTATATCAGATCTTTGAAGTGGAAGGTTTCTTTCCATTTGATGCGTCATTTCCGTGCTCTGTTCTTCAGGCATTATTGCTTATTTTGGGACAAACCCACAAGTTTCATGTCATCTTCCAACTCTGGTGAGCAAATAATTGACTTCTGAAAGTTGCCTTTAGTGTTTTTATTTTCTAACTTATTTTCCAGAAAAGGAGTTAAAGACATCATCATCCAGTACTTCATATACTTGTAGTTGTGTATATATATACACTTGTATATATACTTGCAGTTTTTGTTTACTTCTTAAATAATTTAAGACTAGCTCCAAGTAAATGCTAAACTTGGTCAGTGATGCAGTTAGCAGTTTTCTGTTATACTGGAGACAGGAGTGAACTACTTAGGTTTTAGTCTGAAGAGAAATCTATCATCTGCAAAGCAGTACTCTATTTAAGTCACCTTTAAAGGAATTTTGTTCAATTGAATCTAAAATATGGGCCTACATGTGTAGCTTCCTGCTAAACTTTGCTTATGTAAGGGGACAAATTTCTTGGAAGGCTGGATGCAGATTTAAAAATTAATGTTGTTTGGCCTTGCCATCCTGGCATCCTCGTGACAGAAATGTGTCTTCATCTCCTGAGCCAGCCAACACTGATGTATGATTTGAGTTTGTGTGTGTGTTAGCTGGGTCTCTTAAAATTGATTTTAAATTGTTATTTTGCAATTAATGACAGTAGAGAAAAATCCTCAAGTAATTCAGATGAAAAAAACATTCGCTAAGGAAAATAAGAATGATTTTATATATTGACAGTCTCAGTATATTTAAACAGCAGAATGGGAAAAATGCTGCATACTAAAATACCAATGTTCTGCACTAAACATTTTACAAGCCAGTCAGCTCCAGACACTATGAGATGTGATTCTATGGCCGGAACTCCCTGGGGTTAATGGTTCTCACCAGAGCAGGATCAGTCCTGCTAGTTTTGTTTCCAGCACAGACCGCTCAATTTTATTTCATTTTTTTAATGTGAATTTTGCTAATTTTGGAGATGCAAACATAACTAGTAGAAATTGAGTGACTCGATAAAACATACAAAGCTGTCATTAAAATCATGACAGATTATTTGTGACATAATCCATTAATAATACTTACTTTTGTCTTCAGAGTAAATAAAAACAGTAACAGGGTTACAAATGCAGTTATTCTTCCAGCTTGCAGTATAGTTATTGTATTGTGGGAGCTAAGGCAGAAGAGGCAACCTCTTAGCTCAAAAAGGTCAAGCAGAATGTAAATCAGTGAAAGAAAAACGCTCAAAATATTCAATCTAAAATAATTCTAATATACTTCCAGCTACAGTCTAAAAAGGACAAAATGTATTTATTTTTTTTTCACCTCCCTTAGTATTTTTTTGTTTTTGATGATACTAGGGAGTGCTAAAAAATAATCCAACTGGGCAAGGATTCTGATGGGAAGTTCCCTAAAAAATGTGGAACCACAGGCAGTGTCTTATTAAAGCATTGTAACTTTATAGATACTTGAACAATTGCGCTGTCTTTGTTTTTTTTATGTCCAGAACATCAGCCAGTAACATGGGAAGGATGACTGACGAGCTTCTTACAGACACAGGTGAAAGAACAGGACCTCAGAGAGCAATGTCTCTGTGAAAATTCCTCGTATTAGGAAGAGCAAAAGGAAGACCTGCAAAATGGACTCTACAGCAGAAGCGATATTATAGGATCACATGGGGAAAAGCTTTGATGCCCTGCAGCTGAAGGAGCTGAGCTCACCCATTCTCTCTTTTCTTGTTCGGTATCTCCCATGCCAAAATTTAGGTACGTTTCATTCTTGCATCATTGGACTGTGAGTGGATATACTACTGGTGAATTTATGGCCATGTGTTAAGCTTCAGAGTTTGATGACCCGCCAACAGACATTCCCGTTAAGCAATTTTAGATCTAAAGATGGACTGTGGAGCTAAGAGCTGGAAGAGTATATATAATATACTGAGTAAGGTACAGAATATGCAGGATGCGCCCTGATACATACATTGCAGTTCCATCTCCTGCAGGAAGAAAATACCCTTTTTGTAGTTGTAGAAAACAAAATCCAAAAACATTTGCCTTGCAGAACAGGAAAAAGTTTCCACGACAGAAATAACACAGACTTTTTTTAAAACTACTTCTAGAGGAGAATTTTCACTTTTGTGTCTTTGTAAGAGAAATAATAAAAGAGCTTGAAAAGGAAAAATCATGGACTTAAGCAATGTACTTGCTTCTCAAGGTGTAAGAGGCACTCAATGAAGTCGTTTGGTTGGCAATTGTACGCAGGTTAATAATAGCAATACTCATCCAAATAAAAATAAAGAAGCAAACAAAACTTTTCTAGTGACTGATAGCTCAACTAAACATAGGAAATAAAAAGTAACAGCTTTATTTGCTGAAAACAAAGCATTCGGATTTCATATATGTGAAGACTGCCTATTAAATACTCAATATTTTTTCAGCATATTTTTATATTATTGAAATGGAGTCTTCGTTATGAAAAGCCATACTCATTGAAATGGAAAAATGACTCGCTTCAGATGCATACATGCAAATAATTTTTTCTCAGGTAGTTGTCTGTCATATATTTGTAGGCACTGGGTCTGTAGTAAATTTTTTACCTCTAAATTGCCTGAGTGAGTATTGTTGAAGATGTGGAGATTTGTATTTGAAGGCTGGATCAAGGGGAAAAATACAAGGGCTGTATTTTCTAGAACTGAATTTATTCAATTTTCCAGGTTTTAATAATTTATGCCTAGAAACTTTTTGATAAGCACTGTAGTGGCATACCCATGGGGTTTACATTCTAACAAAGGCTTTTTAATTCTGCTGCTTTGTTGGGGTGTCTGCATCTCCTTCCAACGCCTGAACGTGAGGACCAGAGCTACCTGGGCCAGTACAGACAGCCTTGGGTGGGCAGGATCTGAGCCCATTACAGAGTAGAAGCCAGACTTGGGACCCAGTTAACAGATCTGGCCTTAGACCAACTTTTTTCCCTTCCCTCCATGCCCAAGAGCCCCTAGCTGTTCGGTTTTCTTCCTCAACACTTTGCACCTCACCAAGCACAGCAACACACGCTGACTGAACATGTGAGCCCTGAACTTGCAGAGAAGCTACAATGGTTGCATTTGGTGCTATAGACCAACACTGACCATTTCAACCTGAAGAACGGGCTGAGAGACAATGAAAAGCCTAACAATCAGTAAGTGGAACTTTGCGGTTTTCAACACACAGGGTAAGTGTATATATATATATACACACTTTTTTTTTTTTTTTTTTTTTTACTATCCTCACGTTGCAATTCCAGCCTTCAAGGAAGAAAAAGCAGTATGGAAGATGTGAATAGAAAGTGTTAAGAAATTAGATTAGATTTCCTTCTCATGCCACCAAGACAACCAGAAGATGTAGGAAAAGTAGCAAAATACTAACCCGGTTCACTCCAGCAGAGGTCCCAAGTGGTACTGTTAACAGCGTCTTGGTTTGTAACACTTATCTGAACAAGCGGTTTGCATCATTTCCGTGTACTTTGGAAGTGAAAGCCAGCAATAGTACTCCAGCTGCTTTAATACCCTTGTCCTAGGAAAAGCGCAAGCAGTAGTTACAAGACTGCAAAATACACATTTCAGCATGCACCTTGAGCACAACAGGATTGCCAAAGTGTGAATGAAGAAAAATGTCCCCCTGCTTGTGCTCAGTGCTGTTCCCCTTGGCTTTCTTTGCATACTCTTCAAACCCAGGTTTCTTTACATCCACAGCTCCCAGAGGGCCAAGAACACAAGGTGATGAATTGTCAAAGATGACTGATGAACAGTGACAAGCAACGGTGCTGAACAGTAAGTTTTATACTGGTGATGGTATACAGGATGATTTATGCTGCCTAGATTTCAAAAGTCTGTGTCTGTGATCATCTCTGATGCTTTCTGGAGCCTGTGTGCTGAAGATGAGGCTTACGCAAAGAGGGTGACTTTTCCCTTCCTTCCACATTGGAAATGTATATTTAATAGATGTTGTGAATAGTCTTATTTCCCCTACATCGCTGAAAAAGCAAGTAAAAGGAAACCAGCAATTGCCTACTTAAGGAAGGTGGGCATTCACTGCTGATGTTAACATCTCCACTAGCAAATATGGATGGTTTGTATGTCACACAAACCTGCAAAAGGACACGAAACTTTCCCAGGAGCCGCTAATGTGCTGTGCCTGAGGCAAGGCAGTCATTGCAGCAGCCCATACTGCTCAATGCATCCAAAGCAAGCAGGCTCCTGTTGCATTTAGGGTGTAGCCCTTCTTATTTACATTTTTTTAACCTGTTAGCCTAATCTGCCAACTACTTGGAAATTGAAGCCAATTTCCAAAATTGTGGGAATCTGCATACAGAATTTTCCAGTTACCTCTCCTGAAGGCATCATGACATAGCAGAGTGAAAATGTTATTTAGCTGGTTTACAGAGGAACAGCTTTATTTATTTTTTTTTCTCATGTCCTGCACATGGAGGTGGAATCCCAGGAGATCTTCACTTGCTGTTTTTCCACCAGGATCTTACTGATACTGATCCTTCGCACTAGTCATCGTTCTGCACTGGGTGTTTTGTCCATGTGTTTCCCATCTTCTGAAATATCACAAAACAATTAGTGACTAGTAACTTCAAAACAAGAATTGACTGTAGGAAGTATAATGAATGGCCAAGGGAAAGCTTTGTCATTCTTTCTCGAGAAACAAGGTCTTTACCTATGAAATCTTGATCTCTGTGCACCTATTGGTTCAGAGCTGGATGCATAAACTAGCTGTAAAGTCTGACTGCACAAACTAGTCATGGCATTAAGGATTTAAATATTACATACACGTTCAACAGAACATCATCAAACGTTATAAGCAAATATCAGGTAGCAAAGCTTACTGAAAAACTTACCCATGTTCATCCCCTGCATACAACCAATAGTGGGATGGTTGTACAGTGTGTAAGGAAGCCTTTTGTGTCAAGAAGATCAATAGTTTTTCATGGTGCTGATCTTACTAACTTCTGGTTCAATCTTCCTGCTTTCTTAGTTCTTTTGTTTCTAAACTGCTTAGTAACAGACCACTGCTAGGCAAGATAAAAGATTCGTCCCCTTTTCAAACAAACTGTGGAGGAAATGGAAGCGGATGCTGCATTTGTCGTTGGCCAAAACAAAACCGAATCAAACTACTTCATACCTGCAGAGTTTGCAGAGCCTGTCTGTGGCTTAATTGCTCCCTCTGTCAGGTACATGGAAATGGTATGCTGAAACTTTAACATATCCATGTAAGGCTATAGATAGAAACACATACTGTGGGATAATGACAGGAACGTACATTGTGACATGCTTCCTCCATAGGCTTTCAAGTCAAGCTTAACCTGTTCATAAGGACCTACAGCCCACCCTGAGTAAGTTGAGACTGTCAAAAAAGGAACTGACAAGTTCACTGTAGCTTTTAGTGACCAACATTTTTGACCAACCCACTACAGTACTTTGAGGTAGAAACAGTGCCTCTTGTAGAAAATTAGTGTAACAAAACTCAGTGCAAGATCTGGGGAAAATCTGTTTAACAACTCTCTTAACAAACTGGTTTTACACACTCACATTAATGCCATGAAGGAATGCCACGTGATAGGCTGGCTTGTTGCCGTCCTCCCCTCGTAGAAGTGCAGGGCCCTCTGCAGAAGCTGTCCATGCCACGGTCTTGTCAGCGTGCGACCATCAAGGCTTGCCCCGCTCCCTGGCCAGACTGCCTGGGCGCAGCTTCCATCGCTATTGATGCAGACCATGCCTTTCACTCCTGTTCTGCTGTTTCCGCTGGTGCTGGCACCCCGCCACCCACAGCAACCCCCACTTCTCTGTTACAGAGCTCTACATTCTTTCTTCCCCCAATGCTCAGAAGCAGAGTTTCAGAGTAACATAGGAACAGATGTACCAGGGCAAACCTAAACTCTGCATAGTAGCCCACCTCCAATAACGGCCAAATTCCAGCTTCTAATGCCTCACAGACTGGTATTGAGATCCAGGCAATCACCATATTACTTGCTGAAACACATTTCAGAGATGCGTGTTTAGGACTCCTCAGTAGAATGAACTGACTTTTCCAGCTCTGCTGTATCCTTTTTGGTGCAGAAGGACCTAAACTGCACGTAACCTTCAACAGCACACAGGCAGGAACACCACGGATTTTTATATTATGACAGAACACTTTCTGAAGTCTTTTCTATTTCTTCTCTAAGAATTTCTAACATTCAAATTCTTCTTAACAACAAGCTGGTGTTTCATGGGGGATCATTACTGAAGAGCAATGGTCATTAGACCCTACCATGGTGCTTTTCCTTTCCCTTTATCTACAGTAAAGTGCCTCTAAGTGCAGTCAGCACATTTTGTGAAGGGCTGTAGTGCTTTATGGCCAACCTTTGCTTTCACAGGCCTGAGAAGGTTACTCATCAGGGTTTTTTGCTGTTGGTGGTTTCACCCTTCGCTCTCCCTGTCAAGATCAGGCGAGTCCATTAAACACCACAGGCCTCTACACAGCACCAGTGTGACACCCCTGGAGTACTGGGCCCCAGTGTTCTGGGCTCTCCAATACAAGACAGACACGGACATACTGGAACAAGTAAAGGCAAAGGACCTCAACAACGATTACGGGACTGCAACACCTGAAATACAAGGAGCGGGGGAAAGCTGACACTGCTCAGCCTGGAACAGGGAAGGCTCAGGGGGAAGAAGATGAGCCAGACTCTTCTGGGTATCCAGTGACAGGACAAAAGGAAATGGGCACAAAATGAGAAACACAAAACCTGTTCAAACGTAAGAAAAAACTTTTTAGTAAAAAAGAGAGTGAGTGAGCTCTAGAACAAGCTGCTGAGAGAGGCTGTGGGGTCTCCATCCTTGGAGATACTCAAAACCCAACCAGACCCATCCTAGTCAGTCTGCTCTGGCTGACTCTGCTCCACGCAACAGCGTTAGACCATACAGTCTCCAGAGGTGCCTTCCAGCCTCAACTACTCTATGATTCTATGAGCTTTAAAAAGTGCTGTACCGCAGATTATTTATGTTATCAGCCTGAACAGTGCAAGGCTGCCAAGTTTAAAAGCTACAAAAAACAGGTCAAAGGCCGTATTACCATCAGGAGCTCAAATTCCAGGTTTATTAGGGAGCCACAGCGCAACAATCCTCCTACCGAGCCTCTACAGCAGCAGTCTGTTAATGCTGCAGTTCTAGTTTTCTCTCACCGAACCTAAACAAGGGAGCAAATAGTGAATTAATTCTACAAATACTTTTAGAAAAACCCCAACCAATCAAAAACAAAGCAAAAAAAAGTCTCCATGTAACTCTGTCAAGTAAGTATGTATTGCAAACCTCCATGGATTAATGTATGAAAATGCTATCCAATGAACACAGGCACACAGAAATAACCTGAAAGGGAGCCCAGAAGCCAAAACTAAATGCTTTCTCAGAAAGTACTCACTTAGGGTGCGTATACAGAAAGGTGTACAATTCTGAGAGCTGTGTATGCTTAAAGCGATTTCATGAACATACAAAAACATCCTACCAGCTACAGAAGTTTAGCAAAATTTTAGTATCACCTGATTCAGTACTTCCAGTATTCTGATTAAAATATACAGTCCATAATATATAGTAATGTGCACAGCTATTTTACCAGTGTTTTCAGAATTTCATAATTCAACAACTGTGCAAGTATGTATTAAGACTCACTGATCTGACTGACGCATAGCACACTTGAAATGGAGTAAAACCAAGTGCTGTACTTAACAGCGCCTAATTTCACGATATTCAGGAGGTCCGTTTTCCTTAAAATTCAACTTTAGTAAGTCCACTTGCAGATTATTAATGCCAGGTCACAGTGAAGCGAGAGTGCTATGCAAGGCTACAACCAAAAATACTGGTGTCATACACACCTTCAGTAAACATAAGCATGCTAAATTATATCAAATCATCAAATTAATATATTATTTTAATAAACAAGTATATTTTTTAGCTGGGAGACATCTTTTCCTGGTGTGTTTGAAGGTCTGTCAGAAGAATCTTTTTCTGGATTGCATAAAGCATCTGCAGTAGAAGATGCGGTGTTTGTGACTGGTTCAGCAGTGTAACTGTGCAACATTTGCTCAAGTCTCTGAATACCTGCAGAAAGGAAATACAGAGGGAGATAGTGACTGGACGTATGGAAAAAAATTCACCACGAGTGATTAAATACTGGAACGGGTTCCTTGAGGAGGTTACGCAATCTCCATCTTTATACAGTCTCCAGCTTGGCTGAACAAGGTCCCGACTTAGTTCTGCTCTGACTTAGAAACTGGCCCTGCCTCGAGCAGGACGCTGTACTAGATGACCCAAGAGTTCCCTTTCCATCCACATCTGTCTGTAACACTGTATGCTCTATATGCTTCACAAACATCCACTTTGTCAACAATATAAAGCATTCATTCAAGATTAAGTATTTTACAGCATAAGAGATGAACACATTTTTCGTATCTAATACGGGCCACATAAAAATGAGGGATGGTGAGGAATTCCATTGCAAAGCATAATTTGAAAGATTAAGAACACTTTCACATAAAATTTGGTTCCTTACTTCTGATAGGGTAAAAATAAATTCTAAAATTAAATTCTGAAAGCTTCAGAGGTTTAATATAATCCAGTGTATATTTGTAACCTGTGCTCTAGGCCAATCTAATATCTCTCAGTTCAAACAAATTCTAAAAATGACCCTCACAAGCTGACAAGAGAATAATTAGGTTTGAACTCTGTAACGTTAATGTTTCTTAAAACTTGGATGCTACTACATGCCATATTAGAAGGAAAACCCACTTACACAAGTAAATCTTATCTACAGAATCGGAGAAAACCAGTCTAAACCATCCAGGTTCATAACAATAAAAAGCTTTTCCAGGACTAATCAGGACTTTTTTATCCAGGAGCTTCTGCCATAATTCAAGTTCAGCTTCAAATGTCTGTGATTTTAAGAACTAAAAGAAGAAAATAATTTTCTATGAAAGGTTGAACAACTGCATAAATTCATTGAAAGTATTTTCCAGGACTTGATGAAGTGTGTCAATTTTTACATTCCCACCCCTTTTCAAACTTCTTACATACTTTTCTGAAGTCTGCCCACACATAGAGTCCTGCTGAACTTTTGAGTATCGGTATTCCAACATCTGCAAGCCCATCCACAAGAATATTCTGTGCTTCTTTAAGTCGCTTTTTGTTGGTGGGAAAAAACACATTATCCAGCCAATCTATCAAAGCAAGAAAAATGTAATTGTTTTACTTCCACCTGTAATGGAAAAATAAAACAGTTCAATGGAAACATTTCCAGTGTGGCTAACCTCTGTCCCTAAGGAATTGACTGAGAATGTGCTGAACAGGTCCAGGACAGCTATGGAAGACAGCCAGTTGATTCACAGCTTTCCGAATTTCTTGATTTGTGGTGTACAGTACTCCAACTCTGATACCACTCATACCAAAATCCTTGGAGGTCAAGAAGAAGAGAGTGAGGTGCAATTTTTAGTTTATGTTTGTGCTTTGTCAAGCCAGCAACTCTAGAGCCACTGTGATGTGTAAGAAAAAAAAACACCTTCTGGAGTAAATTCTCAATATTGCCAAATGCAGTCCCAAGCACAATGAAAACCAGGCAGCAACTTCTAAACCCTGCAGCATGGAGGCCAGTGGCTTTAACTGGGTTGTTTCTCACACAACTGGAAACATGCTTGTCCTGGCCCCATTACACCCTGCTGCTGCTTCCAAGCATTCATCAGCCGACTGTTCCCTCCAAGAGAAGAAAAGGCAAAATGCGACAGATCTGAAACATGCTTATACATTTCAATGCCTTCAATACATATGCATTAACTGTTGCTGTTAACTAGATCCCAAATTAAACTCCAGAGTTGAAGAAATTTTACACTACCAAAGAAGAAAACAAATTAATAAACAAAGAGAAACTTATTTTGGCACCTAGAACACAAATTATGTCAGAATAGCCCAACCAATTTTTGTGGAGAAATACCTTAAAACACAAACATAGTATTTTGACCTACCTTGCTAAAACCCCACATAAAATGTGTCCGTTCCGGATCTGGTAAACTGAATAAGAAAAGATGAAGATGAGAATTGTTGCTATAGAAGAACAAGTTATGCAAGGTACAAAAAATGTTTCAATTTGTAAAATTATAGTAATTTCTTGGTAAAATTGGTATTTAAAGTGACATGACATTTTTTTGAGAGATCTTTTAACAAATTATTACCCTATGACCCTGATCTCCTAAGTGTGTGCTGAGGCACAAATTTACAAAACAAAACAAAAAAAGAACAGAAAGGATCTGCACTAAGATGTAATGGTCCAGTTAAAATTCCCAGGTTCCCACTGCGTAGTCAGCGATCACACACACATTAAAACAAAACCAGTATTTCAACAAGTGATGCACGACTGCTCTTGTACTTGATGGAGAAGCATTGTTCACTCAGCTATGCTATATTTCAGGCAAGGGAAGGGAAAACCGAACATTTTAGGGCACGCACCTACACAGTGGGATGCACCTAAACAAAACCTTCACTCCTTGTCAGTGTACCACTGAAGATGGTAGGTTTTTCTCCTTTGTACAACTTTGTGCAAGCAGGGCCAAGGCTGGAAATTTCCTTCTTCAGCCTAATGGAGCTGGGTGAACTTTCTCAGTAACAGGAGTAGGTTTTTAGGCTTCATTTATAGTTCATGATCTTTTATGAGTGAGGGCTCGCTTGGGTTTGGTTGTATGACAGACTTGGAAATTTCCCATCAGTATGAAATTTATGCCGTTATATAAAGACAATCTTTCAGGGAAAGAAGTTTTATTAGTCACATACCAACAGGTTTAAATATTCTTGAAACATTTATTCTTCTCATCACACGTTAGGAAACTAGGAGCCCAACAGCATACTAGTCAGGAAGGAAACCCATTCTAGCAGGTATCTTGCACAACCTTAGGTGATTTCATTACCATTACAGCGAGAACCTTACGCCCAGGCTGTGTGCCAGGGAGCAACAACGAAAAGCAGTGGCGAAATGACTAAGGGCTCTATCAATTTGTATTGTTATTACCGTATTATACACATTAGCTGGAAGCAAGAGATCTGCCATATAAAGTTGTCTGTGAAGAAGATATCTTGCATTAACTAGCCTCGTAGTTGCAAAGACTTGGATATGGGTTAATTTGAACTACACCAGTTACACTAGCTAACCAGAAGTTTGAAAAAAATGGCATGGGTGCTGGATAGGATTAAAAATCTCTGATCCCTGCTAAGAAATCACACTTACCAATCTAAGCTAAGAACACTGGTGAAGGCAGTATCATCATAAACAGACAGCATGTATATTTCATCCATTATTACATGCAATTCATATCTACGTATAAAAAAATAGTCACATTAACATATTTAAAATAAATTTATTTGCATATATATATGTATAATCTCAACTACTGCCATAGCAAAGTATCCATAAGCACACTTATTTGCTATTATATTCCCCCTATAAATTTTACACGAAGAGGTGACAGGGCATACTGTTAGCACTTGTGCATCATCACCAACTTCTGTGTATACATATTGCATATTTCACACCAGGAATAACATTCCATATATCTAAACCAAAATCCAACTGCATGTTGAATCCAAGGGTTCTCTGGAATATGCATGGTCCTACCCAACTCTTACTTAAAATTTAAAATGAACACAGCAGCATATTATAAACTCCTTTACCCTGCAAGATTTCTCCAGTGAGACTAGGTAAAATGCAGTTGTTAGATTTTAAAAAAGACTTGTCATGCACTTAAAATAACCCTCTATACGCTCTCGCTCTGAAAGCCAGTTAACAGCAAGCCATATTACCATACTGGATACCAACAAGCCATGCACATATTTACAAATACTGAAAAAAATGCAGAACAGTTTTAAACACCCAAGTAGTGCAGGTATCCTCTTCTAAGAAAACCTCATTTAATTTGATTGTTGAGTTCTACAAATTATTTTAAAATTAAGTTTGTTTTCGGAACAGTTGTTACACTAAAAACTATTGTTTCTAATTCTTATCCCCTGATATTATTTTAGTACTTAGTATTTAGGAAGTAGCACACTGAATTCTACCAACCTCCACTGCTCTTTCCATGAAAAGAAAATCATGCCAAAATGCAGGAATGTTGTGTTATCCCCAGTAATCTTTGGTAATTAATGAACAATTAATACCAACCTACTCTATTTATGATTGTCAGAAACTAAGTATTGTTAGCTTTCAAAGTGTACAGGATTTTGTGATATTCTTTGGCAGAAGCTCACTGAAATAATGAAGGAACGTATCTTTTCCTAAAAAAATACAGATCCTTTTCAAAAGGAAGTGCTTTTTCTCCACCAGTACCCAGGGGATTCAGGAGACGGTTACAAGCTTCGAGCTTAGAATATGAACTCTGAGCTGGGAAAGGATAAAAAAAGTGGAATGGGGATGAGGTATTTCAGAAGTATCTTCCTTTGATGGAAAGCAAATTGCTTGCACATCTTGAGCTAAGCAGGTATAACAAATCCTACAAAACTTCAGACTGTTGACTTATTTCTTGCCAATTCAATTTCTTTCCAACAATATCAAATGTTAAGATTTTCTTATTTTGATAATGTGTCAAATGACAATGCTGACCATGTTATCTACTACTGCTAAACACTGACAATGACCTGCTGTCATTTTTCTGAGCCATGCATCAAGATGTTTAACAAACATTGTTAGGCAAATAAAAAGCTTTGTAAGTTTAAACCACACCTAAAGGAAAAAAAAAATCCCAACAGTATTTCATTCAGAAAAACATTGCTGGATCCCAGTTCAAGCAATTTTTTCTAGTATTCCCAGAAAGGCCAAGTAAAAAGGATGGCTATGCAGGAAACATGATCAGGACCCTGTCCATCAGCCCACCTCCTCTGAACATGTACGGGCAAAGAACAGGCTATCACCAAAGGTGATTTTTCATCACTGCTATATTGCATTAATAGAAAATGAAACAGCAAATAGCACTAGGGCTCAAACCTGTGTGCAAACTCCAGACATTCTTTCAGTAGCTGTGCTGGGTAAATGTCCCCTAATGGATTGCGGGGGTTGATCAGGATCAATGCTCTGACTCGGATGCCCTGGAAAAAGAAGAACCAACAGCTGAAGACAACAACATCAAACCAATGACTAGCAAGGATGCAGCGAGGAAGTTTGTGAACCTTCAGTGAAAAGCCACTTTTGAAAATTATTTAATTACATACTATAATTACTATACAGACTAAGGTTCCAGCTACCGACCTTGTTCCATAATTTACCCAACACCACCCCAAAACCCATACTTAATAGTTTATCAGTAAATGAAAATCAGGTTAGCACCCATTTGAAACACCCATTGATATCAACAGGCAGGATTACGGTGTTGTAGCGATTAATACTGGTTTTACAGGCATACTTCCAAAATAATTTCCCACGACTGAGCAAAGTTACAGCTGATAAACGTGGGAAAGCTGAACAGAAACTGGACTTTGACATCTAATAACCTGCCAAGTAATTACTTTTTAAATGCTGCTCCTTTCTTTAAACAAGTAATAGGAACTGCAGAAGACTGAAAATGGAATTATTTGGTGTTCTATGAGATGCGCAGAGGTCTTGAGCAAATAATTACTTTTTAATTGTACTTTATCAACAGTGCAGAATTTCTTTACAGAAATCCTCTCCACAGAAGCTAAATATTCTACCGCATAATAAGAAGACTCCCAAATGACCAAAAATTAGATTACAAGTACAAACATAACCAGTCTTTTTAAGTCTACAGGTATTTTTCAGAAAGTCACCCATTTTCTATTTGCTAAAAAAATCCTTAATGTACATTAATGTAAACTATATGCAGCAAATATATTTTTGGTGTACACAATCACCCAGTGCAATGACTACAGCAGGAACTTTCAAGACTTTAAACTTATCAACAGGAGACTGAAGTAATGTGTTGATCATTACTTCATGTTTGGGATAAACTTGAAATTAAACTATTATATATTTTTTGATGCCACATTTTTAATTTTTAGAAAACTCTACCCACTGCAAATTCTCACTCCACCCAAGCCTCCTCCAAAGGAGATTATTTGCAAAGATCAACTCCCAAGGACACCAGGAAATAAAGTTCAATGATGAGGAAGCCCTGACGTTCGCTTTTCGTGCCACGTGTAATTTGTTTGAACATTAATGAGTCCTATGAGCAAGAACTTTGTAAGAAATGAACTTTCAGTGTATTGCCTTTGACTCCAGTTACAGAAAGAAATCACCTTAAAACAAGAGAAGATGCAAATCCTGAGCACAAACAGTTGTTTCCACAAGTAGTCCTTGCACAATAGCATACTTGGTGTCAGATATCTTTGAAACTGGCGTGTATTATGCTGAAGATGCTGTTCACGGGAACAGCTGCTGTGGGACGGCAGTGTCTCGATCGTTGTTCTAGTCTAGCTCCTCTAGCTATTTATGATATGACATGTATCCAAAGCAGATGTTTATAATATTATTGGTGAGACAGTTTCAGCTCTAGAAGCCTGACAAAACACATGCGGATCTCTAAAGAGTTAATTTGGTCTGTGACCCAGCGCCTTGTCCAGCCAGTTCATGTCCTGACAGCACCACAACGCAGCAGGGATGCTAGCTGCCTCCTGCTAGGATCAAGTGAGAAGTGTCTGAACGCTTGGGCTCACACGGGCTGGCAAAGGCACAGACAGATGACACAGACATACAGATGGTGTCTAAACATAGGCACCGTGCTGATCAAGCAATTTTCTAACTAGGACAGCTTCAACATATCTATAAAAAAAATGTTAAGATACATTTGTGTGCATCCAAAATACCCACTTTTTTACATGTGTCCTTCCTTGTTAACTATCTTTATCATTAAACCTAATTTTCTATTCTGGAAGAGGACACAAGAAGTCTATCTCACTTCATGTTTTTGAAACATCACTACCACCATCACCGTCTTTGGTGACCACCACTACGTTACCATCTTCGGTAAAATGTTTTACTATTCAGCCTGTGCCTCCTCCTTCCAAGGAAGAGTACACGCAGTTGAGTGTAAGTGCATTTACAATTTTCCATTAAGCGAGTGGATTATGAGTATCAAGACAATAAGAACAGGAAACATTTTAGCCTGAAAGACTGGTGAGCGCTATTTTGTGGACAATCACTAAACTAAACACTTCCACAAGGAAGAAAAGCAGTTCCAGATACACAGAGGAATGGAAAAAAAAAAATAGATTTGTATGTGACAAGCAGTAATAACCTCATTTATGAGATCCCGATCAGAATAAACCCACTGACCATGCTAAGCATTTCGAAGTAATGAACTTCCCTAAACTCTGGAAAAATTACATTTGTAATTTTTTGTTTGCTAGCAATTTCTTGTTAGCTGGAATTCAGAAGAACCCTCTTCAAAATCACATTATACATGTTCCTTTCATTAACGGAATGGGTTGTTACAGTAGCATATTCTCTCTCCTGAGCGTCAGAACAATAGCTTGTTTGCAACACTTCAAATTCCATTAAAATCTACAGAGAAAGAAACTTGGTCTTGAAACACAAGTTAAGATCTGTTCTTCATAAAACAGTCAGGGGGCTTCTCTGCTTTTTGTTACAGTGCCCAGATACTATAAAATCAATTCCACTCCTGTTGCCAGAGTTGGAACCACCTCAGCCACAAGACTGAAAATCTGCAGAGATGAAACTGTACAAATGCTTCAATGCTGAGAACATACGCTGCTTACAAAGTAACTACAAAAACATGAAAATCAGAAATCAATGCTATTGATACCTGCTTTTTAGCTTTCTGTAACGCAGCTTCTAATTTTTCAACTGTTAACTGAAAAGGGTGACTTTCTTCATCAGCCACCTAAAGAAGAAAAAATCAGCAAGAATAGAAAGATACAAAATATATTAATATATTTTACAAAGGAGACAGTGAAGGAAACAGTCTGACCTCGTGAAAATACAATTGCTACTGGCTTTTATAATATAGGAAAGTTAAACAAAAGAAGTTACTCATGGCACAGACTCAAGGGGGGAAAAACAGCAGTCTAACGACAATACTATTATCAGCTCAGAATCTGAAACTAAGATCAGTCTTTTCTATATAATTCATTGTTTTGCATTTAAGCGTACCTTGCCCTTACCCAAGATTATACTATCAGCAACTTACAGAACAACATGTGTACCTGAAAGATCACATTTACTTTTTCTCTGACAGAATGATTTGCAAAATGTGACTGAAAAATTTGCAAACCAAATTTGCTCAGAGTAGGAGTGACAGACTTAGAGCTGACAAATTAATAGTTCAGCATGTCGGTGCAGAACAGTGTCTGCGCAGAACAAGCATAACCCTATATATCTGATGACAGCAGCCTCCTATCATGCTGCAGCCTGAGAAAAAGACAGGCTGTCTCTAAAGCGGTAGACTGGACCTGTCTCTTCACTTAGATTTGGTTTGCATTTTCAGGGTTTTTTGACTGTTCCCTGTGAAATGTCTGTTAAGGTACGTGAATAGCTAAAGCTTTACCTCACTGAATAAGGGCACATGAACAGGCTGTATTCCACCATATAGCCATGTTTTCGAATTTATACCGCCATAGTATGGAGCTGGAATAAGATACCCATCTAAAAATATTAAAAAATGAAATGAACATTTCTCATGAGCCATTATTTCCTTATACTCTAATAGGCTAAACTGACAATCTAAGAAATTGACATCTGACTCACTGTCAAAGCCCTCACTGTGGCCTAAACCAATATTTAAACAAAACTGAAAATTCAGCATATATCAGTCAACCTGAATTCTTTCCCAATATTCTTTGTAAGTGTTTGCAATAGCAGATTCGACAGTCATACGTATTTTCAGTAAAAGGGAATGGACCTGATCAACTACTTGGTTTATTTCTTCAAATAATAATATTGACAAATAATGATTTTGCTCTCAATACTTTTGCTAATGCTCTGTTACTATCGATTTTTCATGAAGAATTGCTGCAAACCTCAGACTACTTCTTTCTGGTTGCCAAGGTGCTACCTTACAGCCAGGGAGCCTACAGCACTGTGAAACTTGTTTCCCTCCTCATATTTTTTGCTGTGAAGGAGCCCCAGGTTGTGTTGGCTCACAGGCTCAGCCTGTGAAGGTTGGTGTTCTCCTGGAGATACTGCAAAAGCCCTGCGTGCCAGGGTTTCAGAGGGGATGGAGTGGGCTTCCTGCATTAATGAAGGGGTAAAAAGGCGCCTGTTAGCTTTCAAGTGGAAGAGTTCCTGTTAAAACTGTGCAAATATAATGAAATCTGAACATATCAAAATAGATATGGATACAAGGAGCCATCAGTACCGTTATCCTTTAAAGCTAAAAAACCCTCATTGGTTTCACATGGTTTCACCATCAATATGCTGAAGTCACTGCACCACTCTGCGTTGCTTCACCCTCCTCCCAGGGGGTCTTGGTGCCGGTAACAGGGTGCTATGGGTGGCGGCACAGCCTCCTGCACTGGAGGCTGTATAAGTCATCCTGCTCATCTTCCTTCCCTGGCAGGTCTCTGGATTCCCCATTCTCTGCTGTACTGCACACCAGCTCTGCTTTTCCTCGTTCCAAACCAGAGAGGTAACTATTTTCCCTTGCTGGGCTCTCTTTTTTCTCCTACTGCCTGCTTCTGCTGTGAGCAGAGTGTTTCCCGGGACCTCAGTCCTTCTGCTTTGCATTCCCACCTCTGCTTCCTCCTCACTACCACCCCTGTTTGGCCAGGAATCCCTCTTTTGCTACAGCTCCATTCTTCTGTCCCAAATTACTTCTTTGTGTTTTCCTTATCCAGTTACCCAAATTTTCTCTAGGTCCCAGATTTCAACCCAGTACACCTCCCTCCCTGTGTGCCTGCTCCCTCCAGCTTCCACCACGGCTCCCACCTCTTTTTCTCCTAACTTTTCAAAATATGCTGCGTTCTCTTGATGCCCTTCTCCTCTTCCTGTAACACTCTTTAAAAAACTATAGGTTGCATTCCAGAAAGTGAGTGGGCCCATTGACACCTCAAAGGTTTTCCACCATTCTAGAAACAGTGGCATTATTTCAAAGACACTCTGCCAGCGACAAGGATTTCCTTGCCATGCTTCATTCAGGCAGAGTAACAGCAGGCTGTCAGAAGTCACAGTACGATTATATTCACTGCGAACAAATGTTTTTAAGTAAAATTATCAAGTTTTTACTCACCACCAGAGTCACATAATACGGTTGACAGAGTAGCAAAAACAGAACAACAGCCATTCATAACAGTTATCTGAAAGTAGTACATAATTTCATGTAGCAGTCAAATACTTAGCAAAAATACAAGCACTTGTTTAAATTCATAAGCATCAGCACTAGTTTAAATTCAAAAAAACAGCATGAAAAAGCCACCCTACTACACCTATAACACTAGTCCCTGAGTGTTAAAGCTTGCCCACTTTTTCAAATGGAAAATTAACACCACTAAGACTTCTGCAAATCTTGCATATATCCCTCCTGTAGTATCCTGCTGACATTTGTGTTCAGATTTATTCATCTTTATCAGTTTAGGAAAAATAAGATGCAGAGATAAAGCACTTGTCTTACATGTTCTGGATTCAATGCTTTTGCAGCTCTGGCATAGTCAGTTAGAAATTTGGCAATTTCTTCTCTGAAGCTAAAATACAGAATTAAAGTCAAATAGGCAATCACGTAATTCTCAGGAAATAAAAGCACAAAATACACACAGAAGAATGAAGCTTACCAAAACCAGAAAAAACACATAATTCATTCTGTTACAAAAGCCTTGAAGATTTTGATTAAATAATGCAATTTCCTCAGATATCTAGCGCACTACATTTTGCAAGACAGGAGCACACAGAAGCCATCTGCTACCCTGAATAACAGTGACTGTGCCTCAACTATTACTGTTGTACACTAGAAAAACGAGAAAAGAAAGCATCTCTGAGCCCAAGTCGCATCTGTTTTTTGGACAAAAATTTGGGTGAAACAGTGGAACCTGAGTCAATGACAATTCTTTAGATCAAGACAGGCTTTCATAGCCTGAGTGAAGGCAACGGTGGAGTTCCCTATAGATCTCCAGGGAGCCAGTATTTCCTCTCTACTCTTCACAGACCCCAGAGTTTCAGATTATCCCTCACTAAAGACTAGAATGAACCATTCCAGGAGTGATTCACCACATCAGAACCATTCTCCACATCGATACATGCTCTCCTGCTTGCCAACAAGCCCCCAGACCTTTGACCTTTGCCATTCTGGGTCTTTGTGGCACACCGAGGGTGGGAAGAAAACCCGAACAAAAACTCAGAAAAGCAACTCCTGCACAGGAATCCGAGAGCTTGCCAGCATGCAGGTTAACAGTAACACACCTATCCTTTGGGCTTACCAGAAGAGTGAAACCGCACCCAGCTTCACACCGGGCATGGCTGACAACAAGCAATGTGATAAATGGGAAAAACAAACTTCTTACCTTCTAGTACCTTGTGTATCAGAATACTGGAAAAGATCAGGCTCCAGATAATTCATGTCAGGTCTTGTGAACTAGTGACATGCAAGAGAGAGAATGCAGAACACAGTGTTCTTGGGAGTTTCTGTTCTGCTGTAGCAGAGTAAAAGATTTTTTTTTTTAAAACCCCATTATTCATTAATGTTAAGGAAATGGAGAATATAAAAATTAGTGAGTTACAATTATGGTTATACTTTAAACTTCTTTAGTTTTAAGATACTAGAAAACATTAAAACATCATCAAAAGGAAGGAAGAAAATAATGAAAGAATTATTGGGTTATTCTGTCATATATGAAACCAAGTCCTGAATAACACATTGAGGAAACGCATCCCAGCTGTACCTATGAGATTCGGCAGCCACTTCTGAGATACATTAAAGCTCAAACAATGCTTGCAATACTTATGATACCAGCTTTTAATCCACGTCAACTTTGATTAGCTTCTCAATCAACAGAAGAAAAGTGACTGCAACTCTATGCACTACAGAAGAAAACTCACTGTATTACCAGCAGCTGCTTTCTTGCTCTTGAAGCAGGTGCCCCCCGCACCCCCTGAAAACTGGCCCAGTCCTATGTTCGTTGTGACATTCCTTTGGATTTATTCCAAAGAACAAAAATCCTCTCTGACTTGCCTGCGCTGCCAGCTCATCAGCTAACCCAACTGTACATGGAGCTCACGCCTGACCCTGCGCCACAAGCACGGCAAAGGCAGGAGCAGCTGCGCATCACCTCATGGAAGTGGGAGGGAGAAGCAAGAAGCAAGTGGCATGCTGCAGGGCTGGCCGGGCAACTGGAGCTTCGCGTGGTTAACGCCTAAGGCAGAACCCCATGCCTTCCCGCAGATGAGCCAGTATTAACAGCTCTGGGGGAAATACTGTCTTTAAAGAAGGTGCCATTTCCCCACAGTGGCGTTTCCGAGACTGGCTCGTACCGTGGCGCACAAGCAGCGTTAACGTTTATGTTACAGCTTGAAATTTGCTCAAAGCCTGAATTCCATGGATGGCGCATTTTCAGTCAAAGCTTTGGCTTTGCCATCGGACAACCAGCATCTCATCAGGCCGCGACTTCCCCCTCTGCAAACATGCTTCTTCCCGAAGGCTGCCGTGCCGAACTGTGTCCTCTGCCCTGCAGGCACCGGTACCGCCAGCCCCGCTTGGGGCACACGCTCCGTTAAACGCAACTGAAGTAGAAGCAAAACCAAAACCGCCCTGGTTTTCCACCGTCCGCAAGTTTTCAACGTAAGCATTACTTGGCAAAGCGTGTTTCCAAGCGTGCAGCCCCAGCAGCACCGGGCCACCGCACCGGGCTCCCGCCGCCGGCCGCCCCCAGCCCGCCCCGCCCCGGTAAGCGGCCGGGGGCCGGCAGCACTCACTCGCTCCTCTATCAGGTCGAAGCAGAGCTTGTTCTCGCTCGTACCCAGGTTCAGGATGCCCTGGAGGAGACGGCAGCTGCTGAGGGCGCCGCTGCGGGGGCGGCAGGCACCGGCCGGGCCCCCCCCGCCCCGGCCCCCCCCCCGCCCCGCAGCTTGCCGGGCCGGGGCCGCGGGCCCGGCCGCCCCCCGCACCTGCGGGTTGCGCTCCCGATCGAACGGGTCGGCCACGTAGAGGGCGAAGCCCGCGTCCAGCAGCCCCGGGGCGCCGCCGGCGATGCGGGCGCCGCGGGCAGACAGGGCCGGGGCCGGGGGCGCCGCGGCAGCCCCGTCCACCCGGTGGCCGCTCATCCTCCGCCGCCCAGCACCGCGCTCCGCGGGGGTTCCGCAGCGTCCCGCCGCCCCGCCCCGCCGGGAGCCGCCCCCCAGCCCCGCGGCGAGGGCGGGGAAGGGGCCCCGCGGCCGCCGGGCCCCGCGGGGCAGCAGCAGCATGGCGGGGCCTCCCGCCCGCTCCGCGGCCGTACAGGGCGCTGGGAGCGGCCCGCGGCTCCGCAGCCGCCGGGGCACGCCGGAAGGCGCCCGGGACCAGCTTCTGCTGCCGGGCGGCCGGGCGGGGCGGGGGGCACGTGTGGGAGGCCGCGACCGTGTTCTCCCCCGGGGGCCGTAGAAAAAAACAAGTTTCAACACACTGGCTGCAAGTGTTACTTTCTACAGACATATTTAAACCCCTGCTTTTTAATTGAAGAACATTTTTGTCTTTTAGAAATAAAAAATGTCTTTTAGGCATTTAGGAAATAAGAAAATCCTGGGAAAAGGGGTGTGGGAAAACAGGTGTTAGAAAATGGGTAAGAGTTGGCTCATGGCAAGTACTGAAACAGTCCTGCACCGAAAAGCGTTTTAGTACCTAAACATGGTCATGGTGCTGTAGTTACAGTTATTTGCCAATGCACTGTTAAAGTATTGTATTAACGTAATAAGTATTATTAACTGTATTACTGTTATATATTACTTGGCAATAATGGGGGAAATGGAGAGTAGCACTGAATCTTTTAACTACTTCATCTGAAGGATCCAAATATCTTCCCAACAGAAAAATGGCACAAACCTGTGAGGATGGCTTTAATCCTAGTGGTGCATATACTGGAATTGCACAGTAACAGCACTGACAGGATTTTGTGGGTGTTTTCACATATTTTTTTCACATATTTTGCTTTTGATTCGGCAAAGCTGTTGCTCTCTGGAAGGAAGGGAAATGGGTCATACAGCTGTATGACCCTGGCAATCCCTGAGGTACCAAAATGTGGTGCCAGCACCCACCTATCCCCTGGGTCTCCACAAGATAGTACTGTTACAGCTGTGCCTAAATTGCGGGATAATAATTACTGCAGAATCGTAAGAGTTGGTTTTGTGTAAACAATGAAGAAAGAGGTCAGCATTTTGCACCTAGGAGTCCCAAACTGACTTCTTCCCTAAGGTATCACACTTCACTAAACTGTCGCAACCAATTCAAGCTGCTAAAGACTTTTGGAGACTGGTGTGTGACAGCACTTCTAAAAAATGCAAAATCTGCCCTGGTTATCTAATGGCAGCTGACGCGACACCACTGCTGTACAGTGCCAGAGGAAGGCAGCGTACTGAGGTACATGCAAAAGCCCCACCAGCTGCTAGAAGATACAGAGGAGAGAATTTTTCACACTTTATTTCTGTTAGTCTGACTTAACGCTTGTGACCAAATACTAGGAAACTGATTCAGCATTTCTCTACCTACCACCATGTGAGCATCTGAAAGCATTTCATCCTAGATCTCCTTGCTGCATCACTGGCACAGCACACTAAACCTTAGCCAACAGATTTTCATGTCAGTGCACAGATCAATTGTGACAGATTGTTACCATTTGGTCTCTTTTATAAATAGGAAAACTACAGCAACTGAGCCTTAAAGCAAGATTTGTACCACTCCAATCCCGTTGTGCACTTACTAATCAAAGAGAGAAATAACCTACTGGACGACTTGCTAAAAAGCTAAAGCAGATTATAGAACTACGTCTCCACATTTGTACCCGAGGCAAAACTGCATATTACTTAAAATGCTGAACTTCTGGTGTATTACAACAGCTTACACTGAGGTCAAGCACATTATCATCATGACCAAGTTGTCATCTCCCTTGTGCTTCAGATGCAAAATATTTCACTTAACCCATACTTACATCTGATGCCAAGGTCATGCTAACTGGTGGCCTATTTTTAAGAGGGCACAGTAAGTGCAACAGAGACTCTACAGACCCCTGCAATGAAATGTGCTGAAGGAGTGCCAACCTGACAGACCTCTGCCAAACCACCTCGGCAGCCCTGGCAGAGGTGCTCAAGTGGCAGCTGTAAATGGATTATTCCCCGATGAGAATGAGAGAATGAATCACTTACCTGCCAACTGAGGTTGACAAACTGGAGTCCAGTCCCCCAGCTTCATTCCATAGGGTTAATGCTGCAAATACCAGCCTAACTCATGCAAGAAATTCTGTTCTGCTTCTGCGCTCTTCCAAGTTCCTGCATTCCTTACAATTTTGTGATTGCTATCTTAACTCCCTGGAAAGTAGGCTTCACTCCCTCCCACCCTACTAGATGAGCTTAGGAGGTATTAAATAATAAACACCTTGTGCAATAATACAGCATGTATGTATTTTACTATTTTCATAACAGCTAGGAGTTATGAAATAAATTAGGCAACAAGTAAAATGATAAATTAGATTCATAATATTAAAAAGGCCAATTATATGTTCATGTTTCATATGTATACATATATATGTATACACACACACACACCCTCAGTTAATTTGAGTAAAATACCCTGTGATAAAACTAAATTAATACAATGCTTTTGTTTTGAAATTATATTTTAAAAGATTTGTTTGCTTTCGGGCTGGAGAAATTTACTTTGCTTCCTTAATGCCAGAAGAGGAGGAGGGAGAACTCTTTGCATTGTGTTACATGTAGATCAGTCCACACAAAATTTAAGACTTGTTTGGGTGAACTAAATCCAAAGTACTTTTCAAACCTAATGTAAATCATCAAATTTGTGTGTTTTTAACCAGGTTGCTGTCATGCTTAAAATATTGTCAAGCAGACTTCTAGCTGGTGATGTCTATTATGAAACATAAGGCTAATGCAATCTAAGCCTCAGCAAACATTGCTTATCTTTTAATTTGACTTCAAATGAGGTAGGAAATATTTTCTATTTTTTTCTCTTTAGAAATGGTGCAAAGTTTGATTCCTTAAGACGCAGAAGTTATACAATAAATACCCTACAAAGTTTTTACTGGACAACAGAAATTCCGTTTCCCAAATAAACAACAAATGTTATTTACGTCAGCATCCCCAGTTCTTGGAAAAATAAGTCTGGCAGATTTTGATTATTAGGAATTACCAAATTCTAATACCCACATTCAGACACATGAGCCTTTCAGTAGAGTTGACTGCACTGATTAAATCAGCATTTAACAGAATTAGAATTGACCCACTATCTCATTTTTTTCCCAAAACTTTTCCCAGTCAACATAATCCAGCATTGTGGATTTGAAAAAAATATTTTGTGTGAGCTCAAAATGCCACTGCACTAATAATCATAGGAAAAAAAAGATTACAAGAAGCTGATAAACAAATAACTTACATCCTGAATGCCGGAAATGCCCAAAATGAACTACTGAACCTAGAAAGTTAAATTGAAAAAAAAGAGCCATTAAGTTTTTGAGTTCTGATACATAAACAAAGCAGAGCAAGTAGTTATGGCTTGCCAGCTGCTGCACTTCATTAGCAGTATCAATGATTTTTAGCCCTCATCTGTTAAAAGATAAAGTACCTTGTATTTACCACAGTGTAAATGTGAGTTGCCATGGAGCATCTGACAGGGAATAACTTGCTCCTTCGCAGCAAACTGCTCATCTGTGCAACCATTATTCATACTCACCTCTACAGCCATTTAAAATAAAGTGGCCAAGGAAAAAAAAAAATTACGTTGTTATATAAGAAAGACGAACTCAAGTTTAGAGGTAATCGAGGCTATGGCTCCAATGCTAAACCCACTTTTGAGAAGCAAGTGTGATGTTAATGACATAGTGGGATTCAATATAGTAGAGCTTTGTAGTAATGCAGTAAGAATTTTCAGTTTCAAAACCTTCTGAAGCAAGAGTTAAGCACCAGTAAAAAGCAATAGCTCACCATAAATGAGAAAATCAGGGCTATTAACTGCTATAAGCTAAGACTTGTAGTGTATCAAGACCTGCAGTGTATACGGGCTTCGCCTGCACCAGGCTGCAAGAACGAACATACAAATCATGTATTCTATGGGTTATTTGCTGGCACTGAGAATAGGAATTGCCAGTAGACAGCAGTGAACAATATAATCATACGCTCAATACGATGGGTTCTTCTGATTACTGATGTAGCATGATACATGAATGAAGTAACAAATTGAAAAAATATAGTGGGACCATATAATCAAACATATAGAAGCAACTTCTGGAAGGCTGCTGCTACTAATGTACCTGAAGAAGTGATCAGAGGAAGCCTGGACATACTATGTGATCATGGAAAGGGTAATAATGCCCAATGGCTCAATGCAATACAGGTGTGAAAAGGCACATAACAGCTATGAAAGACCACCAAAACCCAAAAAATAATCATAATTAAAAAAAAAAATCAATGTTTTCTAATTACCTCAGGTATGTAAATAGTAGGGAAGGAAAATTAGTGAAAAACCAAGCAAGTAAAACTCCCCAATAATGGCAAAATGCTGTGAAAGGGTGGCACAGACTCGTGGGAAACATCTCTAGCTTTCTTCCTTTCCTGTTCCTTCCTTGTTCCTTCCTTCTTTCCCCTTCTGTTAAGACCTGCTTATCTACGTATCAGCTGAGAAGAACAACTCTAACAGCCTTCATGTAAGATGGCAGTTGTGAATAATTTCTGGGTGTAACATCAGAAAACTTCCAAACATCAGAGATGTTTTTGAACAGCCTCCAAGAAGAAAAGATGGGGATAAGAAGATACAATTTTTGTGAAATGCAATTGATATTCTTCTGAATAATAAGCAGTGGCAGAAACCAAGACACAATTATCTTGGTTTGTCTTCCCCCCCCCCCCCCCCCCCCCCCCGTAGTTTTTCTGGAAGTATTAATCTAATTACCTACCAATAAACACATGAAGTAGCACTCTTCTCTAAGCCCTCCAAAGGCCATTAGAAAATGGTTTTATAGATTTTTTTTTTAAACATTTTCACCATTAGATATTACAATTTCTTCAAACAATCTTTTTGTTGTGAGGAAATAAACAGGGATAGGAAATCATTGTTATGTTTTGGCAACTATACTGATAAAACGCAAAATTTAAAATTTTATGTGATAAACAACTGGACAGAACATAACCAATGTTCTCTCAAAAATTTAATATCACTCTGAAAGAAGACAATTTTCTTCAAAATAAAATATGATGTAATTTTACAGCATGTAAGTTTAAAAGAAACTTATCTTCAACTTCTGTGTTAATAAATCCATGTGAATATAAATAATCTGATTTAAATCACATTTGTCATTCCTAGTTACAGTTTATCAATTACAAGTAATTACAAGTTACTATGCTAGAGTAATTTTTTGTCCTGGTCTGAGTGTTGAGCCAACTTGTCCTTTCCTCTTCTTGGGATTCTGAAAATTATCATACCTGGAAACAGAAAAAGGTATTAGCAAATTCTTATGAAACTCCCTTGTTTGCATATGCCTTTTCAGATGTACATTAATGCAACACAGAACTATAGATGTTTAAGTATGTTTTTACGTAACTGAAAAGTGCATGTCTTCTCAGACCTGGGGGAGTCTTCATCCACAGACCTGACTCTGAGAGCTCTCTACAGGGCTTTTTTTTTTTTTTTTTTTTTTTTTTTTCCCCGAGGGGACAGGACAGATGTGGGTGAGACAAGGAACAGAAGTGGACAGGGTGGTATAGACTCCTGGGAAGCATCTCTCATTCTCCTTTCCTGTCCCTTCCTTCTCTCCTTCCCCTGCTATAAGACCTTCCCTTATCCATGTATCAGCTGAGGATGACAACTCCTTAACAATCTTTGTGTCAGAATAACCCCATGATGAGATCACAGAACATCCCTGTACCAGTTTCCAGCTTTTCCAAGTCTAAGGAGAAACACTCTCCTCTTCAGTACGTTTATACTTACGCAGATGATTGTGTTTTCCCAAACATGGCAGCTACAAAGACCCCTATGGAGAGACAAAATCCAGCCATTTGAAAGTATGAGGGGCTACCGTTCAGTGGGAGCAGGAAGGGCCTAGCTCTGAGTCTTAAAGAATCAGTGCCTTTTCGTATTGGTATAGGTCTTAACATAGTACAAGGGTTTTCTGGTCTGATTACAATTTCTAGGTCTTATGTTAATAAAAACAATAAAAGACAACGCACTGGTAACATATTTTCCCTTTCCCAGTATGTAATTTAATATTCCTGAAAAAAACTGCCGTCAGAAGCTATTCAACTCCACCGCCGTTCCCCACATTAAATAACTATTGTGTTTCTGATGAATAAGGGCTGTGAAAATACCAAATCTCCACTGAATTCACAATTACTAAAACATAATACTTAACAGTTCAGTAAAATTCTTCCAGTCATCTTGGCTAATGGATGGTCTTATACCCTCAAGTGCAGCCATCAGATGGGACTGGGTAATAATTAAACTGTTCTTGGCAAGCACGGACTGATCAAGGGTGCTGTCCTCCTTGAAAACAGAACCATGAACAGACAATGGAAAATTACCACAGAAACATAGTGCCATGAATATCAGTAACTCTGGAACCTCCCCATTACATGTACAGACAAATGTATTATAAATACAATCACAAACCCCCACCCCCTTAACAACACAGAAACAACTATTCTGTCATATGAATGCAACATCTGGCATATTTTCATCTTTGCTATTTTTGTTACATTACATATTATGCAGAAATTATTTATTGAAATACCAAGAAGTGTAGGGGAACAACAGAAAAGCTTTAAGACTAAATAATTGAAAAAACTGCCATACCCCATTCTTGCTTCTGTGATTGGCTTTGATAGCACTGATTTCTGTCCTCAGGTGCTCTGTTTGCTGCTCTTGGTTATTTTCCAGGGAGTCTTCTTGAGAAGCTGTTCTAAGCATTGAAGGTTGTGATGATGCTGTGTCTCTCTGTGTCACACTGATAAAATCATGACTTAGGGAGTTTGGTCCAGATAAACACAAAGAGCTCTAAATTGACCATAAGAAGAAATAATTACCTCATTATGGATCCAAAAGAGTAATTCTGCCATTGAGATTTAGCCTACAATTCAGTATAAGCTTGCCTCCACTGGCAAAAAGAGTATTTTCTCTTATAAAATATATCACATAACTTTTTGAACAGAAAGATGTAGGTTAATTTGCCAAGGTGTTTGGGGAAGAGTAAAAGTTTCAAAGTGACATGTTTCATGTTTAGAAAAAATCTAAATATTTTTGCAATGGCCTATCTCAAAAAGAATAAAGGTCTACTAACTCTGTTGTTTTATGTACATATGAAAATCAGTGGTTCAGAAATCTGGGCAAATTTATGTAGTTAAGATTTGAAATTCCTCATTATTTAAATATTTATCACCTCCAAATTCTCTGTCACTTGATAAAATATGCAAATTTTAAGTTCAACAACTTTAAAAAGATCAAAGTCCTTCTAGCCTTGCTGAAAAACTTTCACACTCGGAGGAAAACTGAAGTCTCTAAAGATGCATTATAGATGATAGCATTCAATTTATGTAAGATAAAGCACACAAGCACCTTAGCGCTCAGAAATTTGTTTTCCAATGTCAACATAAGCAATTTTTTGCTTTAAGAATCAATGCCATACACTTTTGAATTAAAAAAAAAAAAAAGCGTAACAACCTTGATAACTACTTGTAGTAGTAGTTCTGCAACAGATTTTGAAAATTAATGTCCCGTGGATCACACATGAACTCTGAGGTCGTATGTTCACCATAAGGAGCTCGAAGACAACATGTTCTGTTTTGCTTACACAGCAGCTGCCAAGGAAGACAAGCTGGCCAGCTGATCGCTACGCACATGCTGGGTAGCCAGCACATTCCTGTCTGCAAGCTAGCCAGAGAATGTGCTGCCCTCTGTGCAATGTGATACTATAACAGGAATTCTGCTTCTTAAAAGCAAGGATGGAAGCCGAAGTTTACTTCTGTTATTTACACAATTCCATGGTCAGATTATTCCATTAATACACACACTATTGGAAACTGAAAAATGTTTGCTGATTCTTAAGATTCTGACTGAATCCTTGAAAGCTGAATGGCCATTGTTGAGTAATAAAACTAAGTTAAAACAAAAACATAAAACAACAAACTAAAAGACTGTTTTAGTACTGAAGTTTGAAAGGCAATAAGCCATTGGACCAGACAGTAAGATCTAGTATGAATACAGTTTGCTTTATTATAAGGTATTAAGCAGTATATTTGGGGATTTTGACTTTGAAGCCCTGCATAGTTGCAGAGAAGTCCATATTGTATTTTGTCAGATGACATCCCTCCATCTGCTGCCGCACCATGGACAAGATACAGGCTAAAGACAGTTTGAAAGACCAAGCAGACATAATTGTATTTATAAAACCGCACCACTTGCCTAGTTCAGTTTTTCTGCTTCACAAGTGATAATATTTAGAAATTTCAAAATAGGAAGCGAGTAGTTTACCAGTTCTGAAGGAGTTCCATTTCCCAGCTCTGATTCATAAGAGCTTCCAAAATAAAGACGATACATATTGGACCTTGGATCTTCAGGAAGCAAGTCAGACATGTCTAAAGAAATAAGAGATTGCTCTAGCCCTGCGTCTCCATCTATTGCTGAATCATCTGAGCCACTGCTGTGGTTTAGAAAAACCATGGAAGAGAGACTGAAGTCACTATCAGAACTAGAACCAAAATCCTGTGACAAAGAACAGAACATTAGAAGTGTTAACTCAGAGCTAATTGCAATCTGAAATACATTAAAAAATGTAATATACAGTGCGAATGGAAGCATCGATTTACATTTGATTCTAGTATTCTGTCCTTCTCTGGGAGTGTATTTCTAAATATGTTGCTAGGAAAATCCAATGCCTTTAAGCAGAACTTTCTGTCTTCACGCTAGAAAAAGAATTTGAGGAGAGAATCTTAAGGTTTTTATTTGTTTGCTTTGAACTGCCTCACTCCCTCAGTGACAGCAAGTGTTGGGAAACTTCATGCACGTTTTCTGTTGTAGAACTGTATCACTTCTGTCTCAACCATTCCCTCTAGGCAATTTAGTGTCTTGTGTAAAGTGCTGTAAGAGATTGTGGTAAATCTACTTCTACAGTGCCTAACTGCTGTACTCACCTTTAGTCACAGTCAACACATTTTAAGGATTGGTGTAGAAGTCACGGTTGTTGCTTTAGAATGGTGTCTGCAAATCTTTGTTTGTACACCCCTATCAGTAAAACATTTCTAAATACATTCCACCAAATAGATGCACATTTATTTATTTGTAATTTATATACATGTGCTATTGAAGTTCTAATATTTTCTTCCTGCACCTCAGTGGATTGTCTTGTGCACACCACTCCGGAGACAACTGCTTTAGATAATGGCTGCCTCTAACGATGCATAATCATCAGGTATCCGTACAACTACTTACTGACGCTACAAGTGAAGCGATTATTAGGGAAGATATGCTGTAGATCCCTCCCTTCCAATACTAAGGGCTGCATCCTCAGAGCCCCATCCCTTGGTAACAGAACCGGAGAGGTCTCCTTGTTTTTGCACCTCTGCCCCAACCCCTCCCTTTGACCACCAAGTAGCAGAAGCCATGCCTGCCCCTTTCCAGCTAGAACCAGAAGACTGGCATTAAAAATATGAGGAGAGGTGGCTGATTAGAGGCTAAAAGAGGAAAGGAACGGTCAGTCACATAAGGGGTATAAGCCAGGGGTGCAATCCTGTACTTGGGAAGTGCAAGTATTAGCTGGTGCCTGAAAGACGAGCCAGAGCAGGCCGCTTCAGAAACCCCATCTTCTGGCTGCTTTTCTCCTGACCTCAGGTCAAACTCAATCTGTTGGAGCAACTCCACAAAACCCACCAATTTCTTGCCTCCTCCATCATCTGAAATGTGTCACCTCAAAACTGAATTTGCTAGCTGGTCCTAAGAAACTGAGTGTGATACCTCCTATTGATCTGTCAGTCATTCCTCATAACAATGATAAACAGATATAGCTTACATAAATCTATTTAACATTAAACACCTACCATAAAATGGAAAAAAATTGTATTTAAGTATTTAAACTAGTTTGTTAAATTATTCCTACATTTTTCTGCAAAGATACTAAAACTTTAATTGTCTGTATACCAATATTGGAAAATTACATCTTATTAAACATAATTTTGGTTAAAAAAAAAAGGATAAAATTAGCCTTTTCAAACATATCAACATCAAAATAAAAAGGAGGAGAGACTTCTCTTATATCAGTGTTATTTACCTGTGTTAAACCTGAACCTAAATTAGTATGGATTGCCTCTAATTGGGCGTTGTACAACAAAGCTTTTAGGTCAGCCCCTGTGAACCGTTCTGTTTTTGCTGCCAAATCCTGAAAGTCCACATCGTTTGCCAAGGACAGGGAATGACTGAGAGCTTTTAAGATTTCATAGCGTGAATTCTGTAAAAAGGGAGAAAAAAGAAAAAGTCAATAAAGCAACCTATTTTCTTCCTTGTTCTGATTTCTAAATAGTGCTTTGGCCCTGTCACAAGCAACTTCCTATCCGAGGGAGGAAGGATCTTTTTTCAAGATGACATTACCCTAATAATAGTATGTATAGGACATACTGTATAGCAATTTTTAAAATATAGGCATTCATTTTGTTACATTTTCTTGAAGAGTCTAAGAGAAACTGTACCAAATAAAGTATACAGAGAAATATATTTCCTTAAATATGCAGTTAATATCTGGGATTTTTATATATGCAATATATAAAAATATGACAGTGAACTCTGCTACTCACACGACCTTTTCCAAAGAGAAGTACGACTAAAGTGAAAACCTTATGTTTACCTGAATATTCCAAACCAGAAGTTTACAAGAAAAAAAAAAAAGAAAAAAGAAAAAAGGAAAAAGAGTATATCTGTGTTCTTAAGGCACAGATTCATCATCTTCATGTGTGTTTCAGAATTAAATGATACGGCATTTGCAAAATGTGCTAATCTGAAAATGAACGGCACTGTTTTTTTTTCTCATAAAATGGAGAATCAAAGGCACACATTGTACAGCCTCTAAGACTTGATCCAAAGCCTACTGAAACCAATGGGAATCATTCCTTTCCTAACTAGTGACACATCTGACTTAAAAGAGCTTGAATATTCCAAATTAAATGTGGATAAAAAAGTGTGGGATCAACTGAATTTGGAATCAAACTACTCTGGAAAGCTTTAGGTAATTCAAGAGTTGGGTTGGGAATGGTTATAGTTCACTTCAAGCAAATGGCAAATCCACTGGATTCAAATTCAGAGAAAGACACAGAACATGATAAACACTACCCTGCATCCAAATTCTTTCTGCAGCTAGCTTCCTTTTTTAATTTTATTTTTTTTAATCTGCTATATCCACAGGATCATGATTTGGTCCTGCAGACTGTGGTAAACAGCCTTGTGTTTCCCTAGCTTTATGTGAACACATTGACACTAAAATCAGTGAATTTATACTGTTGTATTACTGGAGCTCGGCAAGCCAATCTGCTTGTACGGGTTTGAAATGCCACTAAATATAAAGAAAAGGAGAATAAACCCCATTAGTTTGAATTTTTTTCCTTGCCTCCAATCTAAAATGTTTTGTTTCCTCACCTGATCAGGAGGTGGACAGTACAGGCACTTATCCAGTCGACCTGGCCTTAACAAAGCAGGGTCAATCAAATCTGGGCGACTAGTAGCAGCTAGCACATAAACCCCTTTAGAAAGTACAGAAAAAACACAATTAACATCTGCTAAATTTTTGCATAAAAATGAGCACATAGATTAATTATTACCTTGTAAGCCTTCCACGCCATCTAACTGAGTCAAAAGTTGGTTGACCACTCTGTCAGTAACTCCTGTGTTGTCATGACCTCGGCGAGGAGCAATAGAATCAAACTCATCAAAGAAAACAATACAAGGCTTAGCTGCCTGAGCTCTGCAAGGCAAAAAAAAAAAAAAAAAAAAAAAAGCAATAATTAAATTCTATTTAAGTTTGGGTCACAGGTAAAACTGCTTAGAAATATTAAGGATAATTGCTTTTTGCTTCAGAGAAGCAAAGATTCAGTTATCTTTAAAGAGAGAACATGAAATCTTTTCTGTAGAAATTAAGAGGTTCTGAAGAATTAGATTGCAATGGAATCACTGCTCATTTTTATAGCACACTTTGCACTTACTTTCTAATTTCTGAAATACTCAACTGTCATGTTAATATACATGAAAGTTCTAAAATCCAATCACTGCAGATCAGGTCTTGGCTTATGTACATCTAACAGACTGCCTACACTTCAAACTACACAAGAAGCAAAGGCTGTGTAGGGTATGTCTGTATTAGTGAACACTGAGAATCAGTAAGGGCAGATTTGTAGTAACAACTGGCACAGAGGACCTTGATACCAAGTCTAGTATGAACCCGTATACTGAGTGTTCATTACTAGTTGAAGCATTACTCAACTGTGTCCTGGAATCAGCTGGGAATGGAATTCTGCATGTGTTTTCCAAGACAGTTCTGTGATGTGGACCAATGCATGGTAAATGGAAAGAACTGGGAGTTCAGCTTCAAAAGTGCACTCCAATCTCAGCCGAATGTTCAGTTCTTAAATAATGATGGTCAAGTTGAACTTGTCAAGATCTGAACATCTGATTCAGCACAACTAATCATATTTCAGATGCTTTTGTGATCTGATGCCATGTCTCTCCTAAGACAACCAAATTATTTCTTGGAGCTTCAACCAATAAAATTCATCAATAACATCACCAATCTTTACAAAACCAACCTGTAAAAGATATCTCTAACTGCTTGCTCACTTGCTCCAATGTATTTGCTGAGCAGCTCTGGTCCCTAAAAAAAAATAAAATAAAAATTTCATGATTTGTTTCTTAGTTTTAATGTGTGATTCAACATCAGCCTACATTTTATATACTACAGTGAATTTTCTTGCAGCCAAGAGTGGCATCTCTGAACAGAAGAGCTGAGTGGTCTAGATAAACCAAAAGAATCTCTGAAGCACTCCAACTTATTTCTATTTTTCTACTATGACAGAACATATGTTACAGTATCACAAGGCAATGGCTTACACTGTATTTTGAAAATATGTTTAAAATGCATTGCTTAACTTCATTGTCCAATGGAACCAAAATCCAGGATCTTTTTATAAAAAATGGGAAACTAAGAACATCTAATTAAATTTTATAATTCTACCTTATGAATAATTATAGATATATAAAAAAAATCCCCAGTAATAAAACTGTGACGTTCCAGAAGTCAGATGGTAGGATATCCAAAGATATACCAAATTTTAAATGTCAGTTTCTTACTTTGGAATTTAGCCATCACAAATACTCAGAGGTATTATGTTAAGCTGTTTCATTCAGTTAATCAACTGAATCAATCAAACTTCATAATCTTGGTACCTTGATGCTGATGAAATTCATTCCACTTTCTCGAGCAATTACTCCTGCTAACAGTGTTTTTCCTGTTCCAGGTGCTCCATACAGCAAGACTCCTGATCTCTGTCGTATGGGCAGGTTTGCAAATAATTCTGGATACTGGAAAAGAGTTTCAATAAGACATATTCTAAAATATGTAATTATTCTGCAGTGCACTGTAATATCACTGACTAGTGTTAATTTCTGTCTACGCAGAATGTCTCCAGTTTTTTTAATCCACATTATTATCACAACAGCTCATCTGGGCCATTGGTGGTGTACTTGAGACTGAAGCCTAGGAACCCACTTCATATGTACTTAAAATACAAGTAAGTGGCATTTTCTACTAAGAGGAAACAGGACAAAACAGGAATTCACTAGAGCTTTATAAAGCCCATATTGGCACTTCTGAATTCTTATTTTAATCACTGACTGATATGATCAAATTATATAAGTATACAGTGAAAGATTCTGTCCATTATACAGAAAACTGTTCGGTCATTTCTCTGAAGACTGAAATGGATGGCTCATCTCAATGCTTGATGAAGTCTTAAGCAAGGCAGAAAGGTCAAAGCAAAATAAAGGGGAATCGTGGACTGGCATTAATCCAAAAGAGAATACTCTAGCAAAAGTACTGCAGAAGACAGCTGAAAATGTTATCATCACAGAGCCTAATCACAAACATTGCAACAGAGCAGGGAGCAAAGATGATGTCAGCAGTACTGCAACACTTGATCTGCAGGAAAGCACAAGCCATTGCCGTTTGTATTTGGAACAGGGCAAGGGAAGGAGAAAGAGTCTTTCAGTAGCTGAAGACAGCTGAAGACTGGGAAGTTACAAAAGTAGCTTAAAATCACACCTGTTGTCTTTCTGTCAAATACTGTATCAAACCTTAAAAAGCATTCTTCCCCTGCTAACATTATGTACAAAATTCAAGTAACTAATTTTAAAAAAAAAAGCTGTCTACCTTTGCAGGTAACATGATGGTATCCATAAGTATTTGCTTCACATCTTTTAAGCCACCAATCTTGTCCCAGCCAATGTCTTTAGGTTTATGAAGGTTGACATTTCTCAGAGCTAACGGAGTAAAATCTTTTAGAGCTTTCTGAAAATCCACAGTTGACAGAATCAATTCTACTTAAAAAAAAAAGAAAAAAAAAACCTGAGCAAAAAAAAAGAACACACATCCTACCAGTAACAAATTCCTCACAATATGTAACAATTACATACATTCTAAACATAAACCATAAAAAAAAGCCTTTTTATTTCTGTATTACTCCACAGGTTCTGGATGACAGAAGCAAGGCTATGAAGTAAGAGATTTTGTTGTCAACGTACCACCATTTTGAAATGCATTCTGGTTGGAAATACTGGCATGAATGGCACGATCAACCAGCATAGTAAAATCTCTAGCAACAAAACCTTCTGTTTCCTTTGCAACACACTGGAGGTCAAGATCAGAGAACTTCTTTACATCAGAATTCAGTTTCATTTTTATTATGGAATACAGCATTTCACATCTTTGCTTCTGAAAAACAGAATTATGCAGCAAGCGTGTATTACTAGTCTCATATGAATTTCAGAAATTCAGAAAGTAAAAACATACGAGTTACTAAAATTTCCTTAAATATTTACATGTCACCAAACCTTCCAATAACAAAATCTGAGCAGGCATGAAGATAAACAGAAGTTAGTTCTTCAGGTGAATTTCAATAAATTCACCAGTTTTATACCCTTAAATGTTTACCTCACCATAGCTATCTTACAGCCAAAAATAATAATGTAACAACCCTCCACGCCCCAGATTTTATAGTTTTACAACCAGTTTCTCTGTTTCACAGAAAAAGGAACATCCTTCATTTTGCCAATTTGAGCAGAATATATTTGAGATTAAATATATTGCATTATATTAAAATACATCAGATAATTTTCTATCTTTTGAGATCCTGACTTTTCCAGTGATGTCTCATCCTTATTAATTTTTTTTATTAAATCATTTTTGTATTAAAAATAATAAAAGTAGACTTGCAGGAAGTGGGAGAAAGCTACACTATATCTAATGCAGAAT
The DNA here is from genome assembly GCF_023634155.1 of Falco peregrinus. Classification (NCBI taxonomy): domain Eukaryota; kingdom Metazoa; phylum Chordata; class Aves; order Falconiformes; family Falconidae; genus Falco; species Falco peregrinus. The sequence goes on along the minus strand of NC_073725.1, from coordinate 39,127,156 downwards.
CCTCTCCTCAGTTCCTTTTAATTGCTATCCTGGACAGCAGACCAGCAGGCAGGAACAACTGTGAAATACAAATGAGTTGCCATGTCTGTGTCATGTCTTTAGGGCATGCACAGGTAGAAAGTGTCAAGTCTTCTGCAAAGAAGTTATACTGGTTTTCCTTTTCGGCTTTCAAAATGAACCATAATCAAAAGTAGAGCGATATAATTAATATAGAAAACCAACCCAAACCCTTCCCATAAAATTAACATTTAGTTTTAGTAACGTTTTAAAAAATACATGTTACAGGGACATACTTATTCCTCTGAGCAGTGAAAAAACACACTCATGTTTAATCTCATTTATCTAACTGTAGTGACTTACATTTACTTTTTCAAAGCTGCTCCTCTAGAATACCCTTACAAGTAATAAGTGGGGGCAGCTGGGAGTTTTCACTAGATTACTTTTATTCTTTAAAAACATTATAATGTCACGTGTAATTTCTGAGGTATTTAAGTATCAGGAAATAACTTCTAAGACTTCCAGATATTTTTCTCATCTTTGGGTGTAACCTACTATTTCTGCAGCTGTTCCTGTACTGTATTTGAGGTTGCAGGGAAGGCGAACAACACTAACCATTTTACCCAAATTTACCTGATCTGGAGATCGGATACATTTGAAGCATTGAAATATGTGAGTTCCTTGAGCTGAAACCAGGGAAGGATGTAAGGAGTGTTCAGACTGACTTGTGGCAATTAATGCAATCAAACTCCCCATGGAAATAACTTCTTTTATCAGATCTTTCAAAACTAAACACAGAAGACATTGCTCCATGAATTGCAAAATAACAAAAGATTCTGCATTTCATAATAGACATTTCTACTGTACTGGAGAGCAGCATTAGGGCACACAAAATGTAACATATTATTTATTTGTTTTACTCCCATGTTTACAGGCTTTTTTTTAATCATAAAAAAAAAAAAGAGAGATGTATAGTTATTTTCTCTAGGACAGTACGTTCCATTAATAAAATACCATCACAAGTGCTCTTTAAAAGCTAGATTTGTAACATCACTGATGATGTCTACCACAGGATATTAAACAAGGATTTATTTTTTTTTTGTGCGTTATGATCACTCTTCTAGAAATATTATTCCCTCCATGCAAACAAAAAAAGGGAAAGTTGTAAGATTGAAAATAGTTGCAAAGACTAGAAAATAAGCCGTCTAGGAAAAAATAATATATGGAAGTTAAAGAAATTATGGATGCAAGGTGGATCTTCAAGGAATATTCTTTAAAACTCAAAGCTTCTGTTGTATGTATTATACCTGTAAATAAAGTAATAAGAAACACAAACACTTCTGCAAGTAACTTAAATGCAGATTTTTAAAAAAGAAATTATAGTAAGATTTGCTGAACTTCAAAAATAATTTAATTTAAAAATATGCTAACTCCCTCAAACTGAGCTAAGAAAGGGAAGGTTGTTTTTTTTTGCTATGGCTTTAATTTTACATGAACAGAGTTTAATACAGCTAATAAAATAAAGATATTGATCACTTTAATTTTATTTTGCAACTTATCACTGCCTAGATTTTAGGGACTAAAAAGGAACTGTATATGGGATATCAAGCTACAATGATAACCTTATTTTTGAAATCTGTGGATTGTTACATTGTAAAATAAAACAGAACTTCTACAAAGTATACCAAGTAGGATGACAAAAACGTTAGTACACAGCTAAAAGAAGTTGGTTCTAAGTATCACTAAGTACCAAATATATGTACCTCTGTAATTACAAATAATAATTATTGAAAACAGGATCAATATTAATGATATGTCAATTATAATACTGATCTTATCAATAATTATCAGTTAAAGATTCACCTGTAATTTGTAAGCAACTGGAACATATCTGAGTGCACAAACAATCTAAAAGGGAACTGAAAAGCCTTACAGCTGGCAGTGGTACTGACAACAGGCATTACCATCAGCAGTACCCTTGGCAATGACTACTCCAAGCTCCAGAGTGAACTGTTCTGATTCTGCTAGTGGTCCACAAACTGTCTACATACCATGGTTTGTGAATCCCTGCCATGGAATACCACATGGTCCACAGGCAATAATGACAAACAGAATTGTCCAGGTAGGACAGTACGATTCAGGTGCAAGAAATTCTAAGTTGCATTATATTTTTATCCACAGGTACCACAATATTACCATAAGCAAGTCTACTGCTTTGAATGGTTTCAGGGCTGTTCTCATGCTCTGGTGTAGAAGGTACTCCAACAATGTGATCAAGATCATCCATCAAAAGAATAGATGGTTGCCTCCATGCTGCCTCTAAAAAAGCTTCTTCCACATTTTTCCTTACGTTTACTAATCTTTTTCCTAAAACGGAAAATACAATTTTAATGACAAAACATATGAGGGAAAAAAAATCATCAGACTGACTACATCGTGCTCACATAATACTACAGTGTTTTGATTTGTGTAGCTTAACTTTACTCCTGTAAAATCCAAGTACCAAGATTAAAGCAAAGTCAGCAGTTCAGTAAAGAGACCACATCTTCCATGTAAAAAAAGTACTAGAAGGATCCACCTGTACTAAAATTATATTAATCATCTTTCACCAACCACTATAGAAGTCTACAGGTCTAATTCCTAGACAGTTAGAGCAATAGCAGCAGCATTCTAAATTAGCTACTAAGGAGTCCTGCAATTAGAAGAATTTTTCAGAGTGCAGGACCTAGCTCTTTATCAATCTTTCCCTTTTCCTCTGGAGCAAGGAGCTTGGCAGGAACTTTAGAAAAAAAAGAGTATAGCCATGCAATACAAGGACTCTGTATGAAAACAGTTGAGTATTCTCTGCCTCTATAACATCAAGATTATTTAGGAAAGCCAGCAAGTGAAAGACTAAAAAAAGCCTTTTTTGTCCTCTTCCATCTTTGGTGCAAACTACTTATTTTGAACTCACAAAACCTAAGGATTCATCCATCTCATCATCATCATCTATAATGATGAGTGTTAGATGACTATTGCAAACATATACTAGGTTAGTAAATGTGTCATCATAAATCAGGTTTCAGCTGGTTGTTTGATCTTTCTTTGGTGCCTGTGTCATCATTTCACTGAGTAATACAGGTAATCTTTAATACTTATGATTTGTTAATGTAACATTTGTTCCAGCTAGCACAGCCGAAAAAAAAGCATAGTTCAACTTGCAACTTCTTCCTGTTTTGCAATAATTAGAAATAAGCATGGCAAGCATGGTTTGAATTTGGTGGTGGTACATGGGACAGAAACTGATAAAAGTGTGAAATAAGCTTACAGCAGCTGTATTTTCATCAGGCTGAGAAAGATGCTTATTGCAGGGCATCAAATATCCTTGCAAAAGCAGTAATAACACTAGAAAAATTATGCAGACTAAATATAGCAACTTCATAATTGTGCTTCTTCATCATACAGCAAACATTTGAGATATATAAAAAAATATTATCGTACCTCTTAAAGTTTTACAATCGATTACTTCTACATGAGCGTCCAGTCTATCAAATGCTTCTTTGCAGATGGCCTTTGCTAATGTTGACTTTCCACTTCCCTACAAAAATAAATGTGAGCTAATGTAAATCGACAGAACTAGCTCCTTCTGTTTTTGTCACAGAATATACCGGTTAACAAGCTGAGAAAGCTGTACACACACTGGTTTTATTTTCACCAGGTATATATGAATGCTGTCTTTATATCACTTGGTAGAGAACAAAGCCATAGAGCAAAACAAGTATAAACAAATTCAAGAGTGGATACATCCACTGCAGAGAGCGCTCTGACTCCACTGAGTTCAGTGTTAAGACATCTGTTAGTTTCGGTGGAATCTGACCTTAAATGGATCACATAAGAGGCAACAGGAAAACAAGCATATCAACTCCACTGCCATTTTATGTTAGAACACAGGAGAAAATACTATACTCTTATTTTCATTCAAATATTTCAGAGACATGATGTGTTTATTATACTTTGAACACAAAGTAGATTAATTCCCTAGCTGCATTGGTAGCAATCTTTAAAACTTACATTATATATATATTTATACATACATGAAATATGAATATATATTTATAAAGTGTGCATATAATGTATGTATATAATATAATGTTTTACTGAATTAATTCTGTTCAATTAACTGCTCTTTCTTCAGCTTGTTTGTTAATTCTTTGGAATTCACGAAGTATCAAAGAAAACTAAGAAAAACAGTTTTGTAAATAGGGAAAACAACCTGGGGGGGTTTGCAAGTAGAGAGTAGTGAGGTGTGTACCTTTCCTCCTGTGAGAAGCACCCCTCCACTTCGCAGTCCCACAGCAACAGCAGCCAGCTTTTGAGATAAAGGACGCCCCAGAAGACTGTGGCTTATGTGTTCAAATGAGGATGTTCCTAATTTGTCCAGTCCCCTGCAGAGCAAATAAAACATTAAATGGCCTAGGGTAGCATCAATACACATGATGTAAATAGCAATGGCCTGCCGTATGGTGAAGTTTCAATGCTGACACATTGTGACATACTTCACCCTTTCAAGAAAAAGCTAAAGACAATTCAATCTGAAGAGACAGCAGCTTTATTCTGCAGTGGTGACACAGGGGACACGGACAGATATTGCAGAAGACTCCCACAATGGCAAGGTTACCTAGTCGTTGTACACCATCCTAGCACGAGGTAGGTCTCAGAAGGTAAGAGCTCACCATCTTTTGGGACTTCACCTGTTTGAGTGGCTGAGTAACAACCTACTAAGGAATGTTAACAAACCAGTAAAAAAAAACCCAGGAGCATGCCTGGGTTGGAAAACTCAGGCTTTTCAGAAATAAAGCAACACATAATTGCTTTGAAGACATCCTTATCCTGCACCTGTCCTAAATCTTTGTAACTTTCAACACAACAGTGCTCCTTTCAGATCCACAAACAGCAAGGCTATCAGTTTTGTATTTCAACTTTCTACAAAAAGTGTTGTTCCATGAAAAATGGAATGAACAAATGAATCCTGGTTTCTAACATCCCTACCCGATGACATCCCACCCCTACCACAATACCCCCACATCAATTCCTATTCCCTCCTCAATAATAATATGCTCAGTTGCTTTTCAAAATACCTCAGTAATATCCTCAGTTGCCTTTCACAAAGCTGATAGCATACTACCACAACACTCCAACTCTCTCACGTCCCCTCTGTCCCATCCCTACTTGAAGTTTGCTACGTGGTACCACTGTCTTCCCTTCTATCAATGAGCATGGCTTTGCATTATTACTTATTTGCTGGGAGACAGCATGTCCTATGGCTAGTTCCAGACTACACCTCTGCCACGGGCCACCTAGCAGGTTAACTGAGGAGCTGTTGAGTTTGAAGGGCACAGTTTACCCGCGGCGTATCTCAGTACACTATGTTGTACTTGGCAACATCAGTATTTCTTCTGAAACTTAGGCAGTTCTGAGACCTCCCATCCTACTGTCAGACATGGTGAACTTTTCAGAATGTGAACAGCTTCAGTCACATGAAGTTTTCTATTCACTGCAGTAAGACTATTCAGAGGATAAAATTAACCATTTACATTTACTAGGATAAGGTCTGAACCTGGCACAAGGCAAAAGGTGCAGAGATTTTTTTTTTTTAGACCTGGCTTAGTTTTCAAAAAAGCTGCATTTCCACCAATTTATTTATTTATTTATTTATAATTCTCATTCCCATTCCCTCCCATGTTTTCTACTATGAAAATGTCTCACCCTAAATCGTTTAGTTTGTGGTAAGGAAGGTTCCTGTCTGTATCACATATAGGTGGCTGGCTGTCACCATCAGCTTTTCTAGTTAGAGGATGTAAAAGAACCTACAACAAAGGGAAGAGTTAGTACTTTACATTAAATATAACTACAGGAGAAGGGTATCAAAGTGACTAGCCATTTTAGGAATTGTGTAAAGAAAATGTTGCATGTATGCTCTGCTGAAGTTTACTGTGCTTGAAAGAAAGATGCATTGGTGAAATGGCATAGATACAACTATTTCAAAACACAACCCAGTGTTTACAGTGATGTAACAACCTATGACTAGATGTTAGGCCAAGTGCTGTTTTCTACCACACTATGCAGCCCATCATCTCTTTCCCTACCTGTAACTACTTGTTCCTTCTCCTCTGCCCTCCCTGTTGTGCTGGCACTAGCACTTGTGAGGCAGGATAGTGAACTACACCAGGAGTCTGGCCTGGATGAAAAATAACCTGACTAAACACCTTGGTTTTTTTACCTGCATGGATTTTTCAGTCTAGTTCACTCTTGGCAGGCAAACAGGGCTAACAGAGAGGTTCACAGATGAGAACACGCTGGTAGGAGATGCTGGCACTGCTATTAAGAAACACATTTTGCCCCTTCATCTTAGCACCAGTCACTAGCACAATTTGTAGAAGCCTTCTTGTACTTCTCTACCACCAGCAGAAATAAAGCTAGTTTTACTTTTTTTTTGGAACAGGAATCCTGAATTTTGCAGAAAAACTATATTCTAAACAGCCAGAAGAGGACACCTTAATTCTCCACTAAAATGTAACTATCAGTTTAAAAATGAAAACATGTTATCTCACTCCTATAACCATAAGCCTGGGCTCGTGGCCACTGGTTCAACCAGAATTATTAATGGAAACAGTAATCCTAATGTTAAATAGAAATATTTATTCTTCTGAGAAAGGAAAGACTGAAGGAACAGAAGGCACATGAACTATATGAAAGAGAAGGTAGTGTGAGCTTGGTAGGTTTGAATCTTTGTCAGAACTAGGTACTGTTCCTGCCAGATACACTGTGAAGGGATTTTACAGTGCTTTAGGTATTAAGGGAAAGATCAACAAAGTATAAGGACAGTATGTTCAGACTTGGACAGTACTAACATTCCTCTGCTCTAACTGATTTTTCTGAGAGTTTGATACAGACTATGAAATTCAGTGACAAGCGTGGCACTCCTGGAATCTTAGCAATACCTCAGGCTATAAAATAACATCTAAAGAATGCAAACATAATTTAATGAACAGTCTGACATTATTTACTTAAAAATGGAAACCAAAATACATTATATATAAAAAGTAATACATTTTTAACAAAATATAACAACTTAAATTACTTGATACCTGATACTATGTGATATTTACTTGTATATTAGTCTTTTGCAGCAAACTGGGACTCAGTATAAAAATATTCTCAGACTTATTTTCTTCAACGTGCACAGGATGCACTACACTAAGGACAAACTCCTCCGTTCCTGTAACAAACCCAAGGAACAACTATTAAAATTCCAAATAAATTCAGTTTTTATTCCTTACAAAATGGAACAGATTAGTGTCTTCTGAATTACTAAGATATAATAAAAAAGAAAGAATAATAAATATTGAACATTATTAAAGCATAATTCATGCTTACAGTTTCAGTTTAAAGAGGTATCTGTTATGTTAAATGGTGTATACACATATTAAGTGGCATATTGCCTAAGTAAATTCCATAATGGACAGCTAAGACAGCTACACCACAGGACACTATTATCCTTCCTTACCTTCTTTAACAGACAGATCTATACAGCATGTGCTTGTCATTATCCACGGGTGATCATCAGTAGTGGAATCCTGCAGCCAAGAACTGAAAGCAGATTTAATATCATCTTCATGTATATCTTTATGCTAAATAGGAAAAAAAAAAAAAAAAAAAAAAAAAAAAAAAAAAGAGGGAAATAGAACAAGGTGTTAGTAAGTAAAACTGTTTTCTTCCTCTGCATGAGGCATTTGTTTCTTTTATGGTAGCACAGAGATGGAAGAAGATACAAGAATTTTATTTATTTAGAAAATGGTATTTTTCCAGCAAACACCATTTCTGTCAACTGCTCCATGGAAAGCATCTGCCTAGCCCTTGCTATGGCAACAGCTGAATCTTTTGCCACCTCTGAAGATTTTATCTTTGAAACACTGACCTGGGGGCAAGGAAAAGCCTTTATTCTTGTTTTACTTATCTGTATTGCCAGATCCAAGCGAACTACTCAGCTCCTGGGTTTGAAAGACCACCCAGGGTATACACCAATATTGACCTATGACTTATTCTGGGTTCTCAGAATACCCCTTTCTTCCCTGTATAACACACTTCATATACAAAGAACCCTGCGCTTATCCGGGCACCACCAACAAACTTCAAGGGGCAGGCAAAGAGAGCAAACAGCTTACCCCTGATCACCCAGATAAATGGAATAGGAAAAGAAATCAAGTCTAGATTGCGTATCTCTTGGCTGAGTTCCTAATCAGAGAAGCCTAATTCCTACCTAAAAAATGGGGAATCAACCAAGATCATGGAAGCAGTGTTCAGAAAAGGAATGGAAAGATACTGTTGTATTTCTTTCTGTGTTTGCCTGTTTTTTCCAAGAACTAAAAAATGTCAACTGAATCAGAAAGGAAAGAAAGGGAAGAATCTGTATTTAAAACATAAAACCACACAACTACTTTTAACAATTTTAGCAGATTACTGCCAGAATACTTCTGTTAATTCCAATATAAAAAAACGAATGTTGTTCAACTATTCCTTTGTGGGTAAGAAACGAAATTAGAATACTGGGGATAAAGAACAAACTTGCATAAGCCCTGCTATGATGGGAAGCACTGTATTTAAGCTTTTGAAGGGCAGCTAAAATGACAAATCAGGCCAGTGTCACACAGAAACAAGCATATGGTACATGACGAAGAAATACGTCATTCCACAGCTACACCTGACAGGCTGCAAGAACTGGTACTAGGTATGTTCTTACTGTCACAGATGCTCACTCTGGAGACTGGGTATGCCTCACAGGAAAACAGAGGGATTAAATGAGACAACTCTAGAAAATTAAATCTTCAGTACAAGGAAAAGAAAAATTGAAAGGAAGCATTAAAAGGAAGTAAAAACCTAAACAGCATATACAAAATTGTAATAATTTTACAGCAGTTTCTTTCTTAGAAATCTACTGGGCACTGCAATGTTTGAAGAGTATAAGCATGTCTTCCCCCAGAAGAATGAAAATGGGTATTTTTTCCTCTTTAACTCTGTAATTCTTTTTTCTTTTTTGTGTTTTATTTTTATAGGCTTAAATGTATACACTGAACATTTGCTAGGTTTGAATCAGTATTAATGTACTGCAGGGAAGGGTCTGATGCAAAATTATTATCGATTATTGTTGCTGCTTTTACAGCAACTGTTTTATGTTTGAGACCTAATTAGACAGAAAAATGTATCTTTTCCCTACCAATGCTACTTCTCCTTCATGTCAACATCCTTTCTAATAAGACAGACATCAGAAATTTTCACAATTTGAGAATAACTAAGTCCCTAGGATTTAAAAGGGACTATACAGCATTTGTCTAACAGCTTCAGGAAACCAGAAGTCAGAATCCAGAAGTTCTATTTCGTCCACCCTCTGTGACCTCTACCAATTCCTTCAGATAGAAAATTGTTACAGATAGCATGCCAAAGTATTTGAAATATTTCCAAGTGCAAACTAAAATTTAATGGCTTGATGTTTACAGTATCATTCAACAAAATACAAAAAAGCATTACTAGATAAGCTTTAAGTAGATTACAGCATCTTCTTAATTTAAACTTACACAGCAGAAAGATAAAGCAATTATTCAAAAAAGACACACCTTTGGAATTACGTCAAACATGACAGACATCTTCTAAATGAAGAAAAAAAACCCATAAAAAAAATCCCAACTTGACCAGAGCAACATTATCAGTTTTCCAATATAGGAACATGTACATGACCGAGAATATAAACTCACTAAGTTCTGTTTGGGTTGTAGTGTCAGAGATACAGGAATTTTAGGAATAGACTCAATTGACTTAATTCGGACTGTTGAATGTGTGTCGATATGTAGTTTTTTCCTCAGACCATCTGGAATCTGAAATATTTAAAATAAAAGAAAAAAGGAAATATTAGAAAGTAAAACAGTTATAATATTGCATCTATAATACAACATCAGTTTCTTCATCACTAACAGAACTTCTAGATTTGACCATTGATCTGTCTGTTGGTTGTAATCTGTATAGAATAGAAGGAAACCATAAAACTGATGGTAGTGTCCAAATCTTGTTCTCTCATGCACACTTCTAATTGCCTTCTATCCTAATTGTGAAAGTGCTCACTATAGCTGATGGTCTACTAACTTCTTTAATAAAACCCCAAAAGGTTGAAAAAGAAGAATTAGGCGGAGTTCTTAGAACATTGTAAGAATGCTTTTAGTATAGAAGAAACCCAACAACTCTACCTTCATTTGCTGATTAAAATTAATTTTACATGGGCAGGTAAACATAAATAGGCCATTACACAGATCAGAACTAAGCACATCTGCAGCACAGAGAGAGAAAACCCAGCCTCCTTAAATTGTACTAGTCAGTTTGCCCTTTTAAAAAGCAAACTACTTTTCAAATATTCTGTGATATTTTAAACATATATCGAAATTGAAAACATCTCATAAATGTTTGATAAGTCTAAAAGACTTTATGGTTGCTGGCATTTGGAAAACTGTTAAGTGTCTCAAAAGATTTAGTGGTAAAGACTACTACAGGCTCTTGCTCCCATTCTCAACAAAAAAACGTAAGTGAACGGTGAAAAGTGTATTATGTCAAAATAATCAAACAGTGATTTGGAGTGCATTTTATCTATTTTTGTTGGTCCCACATGTGCTTCCAGGAAAGACAGAACATAACCAGGCTGTAGTTCTATCAGGACAAGCTGAAATGTCAGCACCTATACACCAAGACTTATGCCACCTTGCAAAACAGCATACAAAAAATAGTTTAACTTACATAAAACCTAGTTATATTAATTTTAAGGGGTATTTTAAAAGAGTATATAAAAGCACTCACAAACATTGTGTGGCAGTAGGATATGTGATCCCATTAACTTTACCGTTTGATGACACCTAAAGTCCAAAGCACATTTCAAAGTTCTAACTGACAAAAAGAATCTCGCTATGCAGTACTGAGTGTAGGTAAGTAGATACTTTCACATTTTCCTGAATACAATGACTACCAACAGATTCTGAAGAAACCATGCATTCCCTCCAGAAACACTGAGGCATTTTCCCCATTTGGTGAAAAAAATGCTAAGGATGAAGAATCCCAGAATACACTGTACATCTTGGAGGATGACAGTAAGTAATGTAGTCCAGAATGAGACAGCTTACCAAAGCACAGCTCTAGTAAATATTATTTGATTCTAGTATACTCGAGAGCTTAACACAAAGTTTATATCCCAAAACTGCATGTTAACCAGCCAGTTCCACAATTATCCAACAGAAAATATTATTGCATAAAAAGCCCAAAAGATAGTGTGCTCAAACTGACCCAAACTCTTCCAACATGTAAGGCTTCCCCACTGTGGCGATACTCTATGACACTCTTTAGGTCTTCAAATCCATTCCAAACAATTTGAACAACAAAACCCTCACTGGATGCTTGACTGCTATTAGAACCAGAATGATTTTTGTCTTGTGTACTAGCCAACTGCTTTTGCTTTTCAGATGGCAGATTTTGCTTTGCTTCTTGTTGACGCTGTCTCGGGGAAAGCAGCTGATTAATTTTGCCATATGATACTACAGGATTTGGATCCAAATCAGTAAATTCTAAGTTCCATGGAAAAACATGAACAGCATTCCATTTCAGAAACGCATGAGTGGTAGATGCATTCTGCACGCTGGGAGGCTGGGACTGACATACTCTAAAAATGGAATCCATGTGAATTAAGTTCAGCAGCTTGTCTTTGAAGGTGCTCACTTCATCTTTATCACACAAAGTCTTTTGTTTCTGCTCAGATGTATGAGAAAAAATGCTCCCAATGAAATTCCATATATTTGGGAGAACATTTGAGCCAAATGTCATGTTTGCATCAGCCTTACTCTGTTCAAGGACTCCTGGCTTTAAGTAAGGTTCTTTGGCAAAAGGATCCTTTACTGTTTCTTCTTGCTCCATGTTGTTTTTCACAAAACTTTTGAGCAAGATGTCACTTTCTGTGGAAGCTGTGCTGGTGGTATTTTCCTCAAGTTCGCGTGTTTTGGGACGTATTAGAAGCTCCGTGCATGGTTCTAATCTCCCATAGGGGGCTGCTGGCTTAAGCGTACCTGAGTATGAACAAAGCAGGTCATGAATGCATCCACTCCTGCAAAACAGCTTACTCAAGGTTCCACAAGAGCCTTCGCTGTTGCTTACCGATTCTGATGTAAACGTGAGTGTGCTGTTCAACCCATACAGGAAAGATGGCTTTGGGAAATACTACCCGAATCTGGTCAAGAAGATGGTTTTCAAGAGAAGAAGCGTGCAGTTCCTGGGGAAATGTGGTACCATTATCAATTAAATACTGCATTCATTTTCAACATTTGTTTGAAGGTGAAAACTCTAAACGTCCTTCTAATACATCATTTGAAATATAAAATACAAATTAGCATTACATCACATTTATTAGTTCTTTAGGGGCTGAAAAGAATGGGGCATTCTGCAAAAAAAAATATGCTTGCATCAGAATCTCTGTCATCTGTAAGAAAAGAACGTGAACAGTGGAAAGGGTTTTATTACCAGAATTTCCCAGTCGTCTGCTGAGAGTGGTTCCACTTCTACTTGCTGACAGGAGGAGATGTGGGAACATGGTTCAAGAAATACCTGGCAAAAGTAACACTATTTCAAAATGCTTAACTACTTACTTTTAAACACATAAAAGCTCCACCTTTAATGCAACTACAGAACTGACATCTCCTTCATTATATGCTTTCACTACTTTGAACATACATCTTCTTAACGACACCAGGGAATTCACAAGCAGAATTTGGATATTGAACAGATGGGAAATAGATTGCATTGGCCATGCTTTGGGGACTTCAACAAGCCATGAATGGAAGCGAATGTGAAAAGCATCAAGAGCTTTACCAGCTGATAACAATAAATTTTTAATGCATATTGATCACAATCATCTTTTAATGTTTTGATTTTTATTTTTAAATGTTCTGGACTTTAGAATGCTGAAAAAAATCATTAAGCTGCGGGCAAATTTAGGTTGCGCAGAAACAGCTGAAAAAAATCAGGAAAAAGTATAATACAAAAGCAGAACCAGCTCCTTTAAAACGGTTCTGTGGAAGCGAGGCTTCCTGTGAAACCATTCATAAAGTTCATCAGGAGGGATGATGAAAGCTATTGTGGCTTAGGCTTTTCAGAAACCATTAAGCATACATTTCAAAAGTCAACTTCTACCAAAGGTTCCATTTGACAGAAAGTAACAGTTTTAAAACAATATCATGTCATACATCTTAAAATAAATTTAATTATTTTTTTCTTGAGACAAAACTAGTTACTTGTCTTCTGAGAGCAATATATAAAAGTAAAAATTGATTTTGAGTTCTTCTAGGTCCTCAATTTGAAGCAAAAGTTGAGAGGAGTATCTTTTCCCCAGCATGGTAAATAGAAGAGCCTATTATTATGAAACACTGCAAACATATAATTCCTGAATCCAAACAATGGCTAACTACCTAATTATTCACGTATTTGACCGTACAGATGCTTATTTCTAGGCAACAGTTAGGTGAGGTTTTCTTAGGTTTCCTTTGCCAACTGTTTTTCTCTTGAAGGCTATTAATTGCTAGAACTAAAAAAGGTTCTTACCTTGCCACTGAACCAGTAAATTGTAAAGCTCTGCAAACTGATACCTCATTTCTAGACAGAATATGCTAAAAAAAGTTAATAAGGTAAGATAATACACTGCTTTGAGCCACATTCTTTGATGTCTTCTACTACCTGAATAAAATTTTCCATATGAAAGAATAGGTGTATATGAACATACTACACAATAACATTGTATAGAGGAATACTTTTCTATTCCTGTTCACTTAAATTTCCACCCATTAATGGAAAAAAACCAAAACCCCACACTTGGATGCTCATATTTTAATAGTCCTACGTCAAGAAGCTCTGTCTGCCTCTCTCAACTTCTGTCCAATGAAAGAATCATTTACAAAAAGTTTAACACAGCACCCAAGAGTAAGAGGCCAATTTAAACGCACATTCAAAGCCAGAGGATGCATGGGGACGTATGGTGAAGGGGGGAAAAAAGGGATGAAAAGTTAAACCCCAAACAAGTCAAAGAATAATGCAGTAAGTCAATCATTATTTTAAAATAACAGGAACCCCTAGCAAAATATTCTCATAATTCCCAAATTATTTAGCTGCTTAGAAGTGTACTTTCCTAAAACAAATGGCACTGCAGAGAGTGGCTCCAACCTGGGAAAGACCTACCTACAAGCCTATCCTAACGTTATTTAGGCAATTGTTAATGATTTAAGGAGCAAATCTTTTCATGTTTGAGACATTCAATGACTGTTAACTGTTCTTACGAGCAGATATAAATGAAGTAACTGTCTAAATATATGAAACAAGAAGGTCCTAGTTAACTTGTTTACCTTTTCTTGAAAGGTAAATACCTTTTCTTACAAGATACCAATGATCTTAAAATATAGTCTTTATTTAAATAAGAAGAAAAGATTGCATTGCAAACCTGTTCTCCATCTGTAATGCCAAGTTTCTCTGCTAACTGTCTGTTAATCTCTGCAATATTTTCACCCTGGTGACCTCGACGCCTGATTTCCATCCAGCTCAAAAATACAGGCTGACGACTGCAGGATACTTTCACAGCTTGGCCCTACAAATTTCAAAGGAATAAAATAAGTTAACATCAAACAAGCTAAATAAGATGACTATTAGTCAACCTAAACTGTATTTGATTAGATCAGAGGATTTAAAAATATTATCTGGATTTTATGTGCCCTATTTTAATTAACATTCCCTAAAAATAACTTGCAGAATTTACAACGTGTTAGTAAAGGGTGTTTCTATTAGCAGTGACAGAATTATTTTTTAATTCTGGCAGACTGGCCAACTTCTTAAGACCATCTTTAGAATTTTTCTCCACATTACCTACTTTACAACTCTCAACACAGAAAAGCATGCTGGTTTCAACTGTTAAACAGCTTTTAGTTTTTATGGACTATGTTTAAGTAAGAACAGTAATTCCTCTTCCTTTCTTCTGTATTATAGTCTGTCAAGGAAATACCTTACGGAAATGTAACACAGTTCTGTTTCTCAAATGAGGAAAAAACATAAGCATAGGCTTAAACTTTATATGTGTTGTAACATTTGCATGGACTCCAAGACTGCTTTCATGAGATGGGGAATATTTAATGTAAGTGACAAATCACATGAACTCAGACCAAAATGATTTTATTAATTTGTTTCACAACTGCTCAGCGCTGTTGATCCCAAATTGAAGAATCTTAATATGTCCACTCAGTTTCCATATAAAGAGACTATACCCTAGATTGTATCACTCAAGTGACTTTTTTTTCAAACATTACTATTTTTATGAAAATCAAGTGACCAAGACAATGTACACTGTGAACATATCACAGATTTAATTATTAATATAGTCACATTTTCTGTTCTGTTTGCAACTGTATCCCAATAATTTCAAGTATTATTTGACTTTTTGGTGAACTCTGAAAAGTTTCAGAGAACATCTACAATGGTCCCAAGATTCTTTTACTAAATGATATATTTAATTTACAGCTCTTCCCTCTACTCACACAGATAAGAGTTTCTCCCATAGTGTCTTAATTGCCACACAACACTGAGTTTTGTAGACCACTTTGTCACTCACTTATCTAATACCTTCTGCAATTAGATTTAGCTTTTGATTCCATTTGCATTTTTTAATTATTTACTCAGTGTAATCTATTAATGTAATTATTTATCCCCTTTTTAATATTTTCATTCAAGACTTCAGAGATCATGCATTTTTTTGTGGATCACGTTAAGTAAAAGCAGGAGCCCACCATAACCAACTATGTACAGAATGACACTCGTCACAAGACTTCAAAGGAATTGCACTCCTCTTCCCTCCCTCTTATCAGCAAATTTGTAAGACATCCAGAAACCGTAGCAGAAGCAAAGCTAACATTTATACCAGGTTTCTTGGAACCCTACCAACCTTCTTCTACTACCCCAAAGGAAAAGAGCAGGTTTTTACAAGTCTAGATGATTGCACTTTTGTGAAGTGTCCTTTTTGGCCTTGGGAAATGAGCAGGTTACACATACTGGGTGAGGCCAGCCTAGCCAGAAGGGGCTTTGCCAGGATTGCGGCTGCCACCTCCGCTCCTGAGCTTCACTCCTGCCTGCTCCCCTTCACCTGCTGGTTCTTGCCATTTTTCAACCTGTCTGTTCTGCTAGCAGAGCTTTAACTCTCGTGTTCATTGCACAAGGGATGTGCACAGGCCCTGCTCTTGTTTTCACATGGAAATGTTATTTAGAATTGAAGGTGGGCTTCCTGCAAGCGAGCAATCTACCTAAGAGGCCTTAGCAGGACAGGAGTCCCTTTCCGCACAGGAATACATAACGAACGATTCGCGTACGCCAAGAACGCTGGTTCAGCTCGGATTTACCACCTTACCTCACACCCGAGAGATTAATTTGCACAGTATTCGGTTAACGCCAGCGAGTTACTGGGAAAGCCGGTGTAGGCCGGGCCCCCAATCCCCCGCCCCTGGCTGAGCGGCCGGGCCGGGCAGGCAGGGAGCGCCCCTGCAGGGCCCGGCCCGCCCGAGGCGGCGTGCGGGGCTGCCTGTCGCCGTGGCCACGGGGCAGCTGCGTCCCCGGGGCGGCGGGTGTCCCCCAACGGCGGGGGGGCCCACGCGCTCCGTCGCCACAGCGACACCGCAGCCGGCGGTGGGGAGGGCCGAGGCGCGGAGGGAGTGGGCTCTTCGTATCACCGCTGCAGCGGGGTGCTGGGGGGCGGGGAGCCGGTGCTCTCCCATGATCCTCCCTGCCCAAGGCGCCCCTCCGCCCGGGCCCCGAGCGGCGCCGAGCCGGTACCTGCTGCAGGCGGAGGTGAGAGGCCAGCACGGGAGGTAAGTGCAGGAAGCAGTCTCGGGTCCCGCTCAGGACGACCGTCACCGCAGCGGCTCCAGCTCCCCCTCCGCCGGGGTTGCCGCTGCCCCACATGCCGCCGGCGGCCGAGCCGAGCCGGGCCGGGCCGGGCCCCGCAGCCCGGCACCTCTACGCGCCCGCTCCGCCCTGGCAGGGCGCTGCCTCCCCGGGGACGGGTGGAGAGGGCGGGACGGCCCTTCCCAGAGCGCCCCCTTCCCTCCCCTGCCACGCCCGAAGCAGGGGCGTGGCCCGCTGCCAGCCAATGCGGACGCGGCATTATACCCGTTCTCTGCCTCTGATTGGCTTCTCTATCGAGCGTTTCGGCTGCTCTGTCTGGTTTACCGACCCCGTCTATATCCGCCTCAGTTGCAGCCAACGGGAGTTCTGCCCGTTGCCCGATTGGCTGTTCTCTCGGCGAGCAGCTAGAGCGGCCTGACGCGGGGCGCGGTGGGCGATGGGAAGATGGCGGCCGGTGGCAGCGGCGGGCCGGGTGATGCCTGCAAGCACCACGCACAGCTCGGGGTCTGCGAGTCGCGCGCCAAATACCGGGAGGGGCGGAGGCCGCGCGCCGTGAAGGTGGGGCCGGCGGGGCCGCGCGGGGCCGGGGGCGTTGGCTGCGGCTCATGGGGCGCGGGGCAGGCCGCCAGCCCGGCTCCCCGCCTGCCCCCGGCTGCGGCTGTGGCGCCGCCTGCGCGCCGCCATTAGTGCTCGGCCCCGTCCCGGGTGGTTTTGGTTGTTATTCTCGGCGCGGCGGGGCAGGGCTCGGCTGGCAGCAGGCGCCGGGGGAAGGGCTGGAGCGGAGCCGGGTGGGTCGGGTACCGCCCGCCCTGCGCTGTGCGAGTTGGTCGCGCAGGAACGCGCGTAGCGGGCGGGGTGTCCGCCCGGCGGTGCGGGGCCGTGCCCGGGAGCGGCGGGGCCGCCTGTCGCCGCTGGCCGGGGGGCGGCGGGAGCGCGGGGCTGGGGGCACAGGGCGCTGCTGTGCCTGCTGCGCGGCAGGGGCTCGCGTTACAGCAGCGCGAACGCTGGATCTGGGTTTGGTCGGTGCTGTTGACGTGCAGTGGTGGGCTGTAACGGCGCCTTCTAGGGCTGGCTTGAGAAGGAGCAGGCAGGAGGAAGCCGCTGTCACAAAAACAATTTGTGCGACCTATTTGCAGAGACTGTTTTTTGTGATGGCAGTTTGAGAGCTGGTTTCCTCAGTGGCTCTCTCTTTGTCCTGCGTTTTCTGGTTTTTGAGAAATACATGTAACTCATGCAGTCTAAATGTGGGGTTTTTTAACAAAGAATTAACTTCCTTTGATCTTAATAGCTTAGCTGCCCAGTGTATGTCGTGAGCTGTCAAGAGAACTTCGCTTACGAGTCTGTGTTATGTGACAGTCATTACACAAAGCAGAAAAAAAGTGGCTGGTTTTTAACCTGCAGGGGAAAGACCTTGTTTCTCTTGTCGTCTTTCTTGTATCTTGTATTAAAAATGTATGTTGTTTGAGCACCAGAGCAAGGAGACAGCTTAGCTTTGCGCATAGGTGATCTGGAATTGTTGTACTTTTGGTTTGGTTTTTTTTGTGGATTCCCCCCTGCTTTACCTGTGTGACCTCTGTCTCTGAACAAGACAGGTTTTTCAGTGTGTTTTTTTTTTTCTTTATCATGACACTGCCTCATATTAGCTGGCTACTAGTCAGTCTTGCAAGGGCATTAGCCAGAGAGAGATTTTACTCGGCAAATGTCAGTACCCTAACCTGGTGTGAAAGAATCGGCTCTAATTTGTGTTCTACTTTGAGTAAGAAGCTTGAGTTTAGTTCCTGCTCAGTGATGAAGAGGTCCCAGATAGCCATGTACTTAATGTTCCTGCAAGAGTGCAGTCAAAATAGAGCACAGTGGGATTTTCAGCATCCTGAGAGGATTTGAGAAACAACAGAAAACACGGAGAAATTCCTTGCTTTTGCAGTAAAACAAGAATGTGAGCATTTTAGATTACTGTATTTTGTTTTGTGTCTTCTTTATTTTTTTCCAGGTTTATACTATCAACTTGGAATCTCGTTATTTACTAATACAAGGAGTTCCAGCATTAGGTGTTATGAAGGAATTAGTTGAACAATTTGCATTATATGGTGCCATTGACGAGTACCATGCTCTAGATGAATATCCAGCAGAGCAATTTACTGAAGTTTATCTTATAAAATTCCAGAAACTGCAATGTGCAAGGTATTGGACAGGGCAGTATCTGCCTCTTGCTGTCTTAATCTTCTACACCTTCTTTATTTACAATCTGTTAAGATTCTAGAGAGTTGAAGTAAAATCCTCAGTTTTGCCAATACAATTTAATTCCCTTCAGGGTGGCCAAGAAAAAAATGGACGAACGAAGTTTCTTTGGTAGTTTGCTGCATGTGTGCTACGCTCCAGAATTTGAAACAGTCCAAGAAACTAGGGAGAAGTTGCAGGATAGAAGAAAGTACATAGCAAAAGCAACAAATCAAAGAGGTTTGTAATTAAACTTCCTATAGAATCGTAACATCTCACTTCAGGGGTGAGTAGGGTTTTGGTTAAAATGGCCATTAAAGAAAATGCTTTTTGGGTAGCTGTTTTAAAGATGCATTTTGTTTGCAGCAGAATGGAGACATCTTTCAGTATTTAGAGGGCTGTACCTTCTTCAGAGTAACTTTTTTGTTTTGGTTAAGACCCTTTAATAATGAAATACTTCCTTCTCTTCTTGTTTTCTTTGCAAAATGTTATCAGAAATTTAAAGCAGTGGCAGGAAATTTGAGATCATCTTTTCACCCTTGTTCCAGCTTATTCAGGCATGCCCAAAGGGGCAGTTTTGTGAGGAAGGTGACTATACTAGAACCTTCATCAAAAAAATTCTCCAGCCTACATATTGGCACAGGAGGAATGCTAGGAGTGGGCTGGGTTTATAAAGGCTACTGTACTGCAGCATTCCCAGGCAGCACTGAAGGCTGGGCAAGCTAAGAAATAAGCAGATTGCTGAACACAGGCTTCTCCTTTCCTGTGCTTGTGTACTTTCATATAATTATTCATTGCATGAGGATATTTTAAAGTGAGTAAAATCATTGACTTCACATCAGAACACCTGTTTTTTCAATGTTGCAAGACAGCCGGTCCTTGCAAATCAGTGACTTTTACCTCCAGTTCCAATTTCAGCATTAGATATATCTGCCTTGTGTTCTCAAAACTGTTGAAATACTTCTGCTCAGGCTTTCCTCACAAGCCAGCAGAGGGACTAGGCTGGAAAACTAGTTTGAAAGGTGCCGCTTAAGAGAAAAGAAGTGCAGAAGGGTGGCTGGGAATGAAGGACCACTGGTATTGCTTCTGTAATTTTACTAAATGTTTTTTGTTACATGTTAGAACTAATAATGATGTGAAATAGTGAAGCTACTTTTTTTGTTTTGAAGACTGCTTTGTGTTAAAGAAAGTAGAGGGGCCTAAGAAGACAGTCTCAAAGAGCTCCGAGCACAACTGTCTGTGGAGTACATCAGAATCACGTGCAGCCAGTAACTGGGATCCATCCTGCTTTACAAATTCTCACGGGGTGTCCCACCACATGGGGTATCCATCTGGGAATCCTAATCAGGGTCTGTTGACATTTCCCCAGTATGGTAACAGTTGCACTGGAACTTCTGGGTACTTTGGTCAAAACGTATCCCTAACTCCAAGTGTACATCCAGGAGGATGCACTCCACCAACTTCCTTAATGCAGCAAAGAATGGTTCCGATTGATAATGGAGTTGATAGGTTTATGCCTCGTACAACTCACCTGCAAGAACGTAAGAGGAAGAGAGAAGAAGATAACAAATTTCCCCTTATTGGAACAAGCGTGGACAATACTGAAGTCATTATTGGTCCACAGCTACCGGAAATACCTAAAGTGGATATGGATGATGATTCATTGAATACTTCAGCTGCGTTAATTCGAAATAAACTGAAAGAGGTATGGGTTCCAAAAGTTCTGATGTTTTCATTTTCAAACACATATATTATATGTTCATTATCCATAAAAATAGAGACTCTAAGATAATTTACTTCAACAGTTATTTAGTTTTAGCAGTTTATTTGCCATGAAGCTGATGTTCTTACTATTTAACTCTTCCATAATGCAAAACATTGTAGGCAATTCTACTCCATACCTCTTACACAACACTTCAGCAAGTATGAGTGTCAGTGCATGGTCCTAAATGATTTTTAGTAAATGACACTTTTTCTGCACCCCCCCACATGGGGAGGCACAGCAACTTTGCAGGTAGCTGTGCTGACTCCAGTATCAAGTACATGACTTGTATCTGTTTTCTGAAAGGGAGTGAAAAATAACAAAGTCGGAGTTCAATGTAATTTTGTTCCAACACTTCTTACGGCATTAAAAGATGTACAGAACTACAAATTCTATGCCGAGAAGCATGGTAGAAGTGCTTTTTATAACCTTTTATGGAGGACATTAATCAATCAGCAGGTCAAACACTCCTGGTAACTTTCCATTTACATTATAATACAAAAAAGCTCCCTTGACTATGACTAACTTGATTGATTTGAAAGAGCTTATCTCCAGTCACTGCTTATATTAAATACATTTCTAAAATAGGTGTCTGAACACACTTTTGCTTTCTCATCTCTTCCTGAAATACCCGAGTTTTCAAAGTAAGATTTGGTACGTGTTTTAAATACCTCTGGTAGGGAGATACGCAATGCTTTATTACTGAGTATCTGAAATCAGTTTCCGTGGTTAATATACAAAAATGGTTCTGCTAACACATCCAAGTTTCACGTCCCTTGTGTTTAATGCTGCATTTGGTGTTACCTTTTTCCCCTTTTTCTGCAGGAAAGTTCCATACAAGTGTGATTACAGTAATACATCCCTCCCAATACTCAGATTTTGGAGACGTGGCCTTACTTCAGCATAAAAAAAAGAAGTGGCTGCAGTTTACTAAAAATTATTTTTTCTCCCAATTTAGGTGGCAGATTCTGTTTCAAGGACATCTGTGGAAAAGCCAGAGAGTAGTTCAGCCAAACCACTTGTAAAGCAGAGAAGAAGAATATAGGTACTGCTGGCAGCATCTTCCAACAGTCCTTTTTTAAAGGCTATAGATTAAAATACTTATTTTTTTAATATAAAAAATAAAACTATTTTATATTGCGTTACAGAGAATTCCCTGTTGAAAATTGTATCAATTTGTTTCTTGGAATGAAAAAACCAGTATAATATATTATTGTTGCAGTCTTGTCTTTGAATGTGTAATGTATTACATAACTCATTGAAGAACTGTATTTAGGTAGAGTAATAGAAGTAAACTATTTATTCAGTAGCTTTTACGGTAAAGGACTATTGAAACTTGGTAACAGTTTTAAGTTGCTCCTATTTTTACTATACCATGAAGAACAGTGAAGAAAAAACCTCTTACAACAGTATTCCACTTGGAGTTAGAGTTTACGAACATCCCGGAAAGTTTTCTGTTCAAATGCCATACTGCTCTGTAAAACAAAACAAAATATTTTCAGTTACTAAAGGATTTAAATTTGGCCAGAAAAAGTGCTGAAATGAAACGTGTAAGCAGTCAAAGTCCTTACATTTAGGGTACCTCTTGCTTTTTAGCTTTGAAAAGGTAAATTCCATAGCATTAATGACATCATCGCCGAGAGACTAGTCAGAATATTTGAAGTTACAACTGAAGGGGAAATTCACATTGTAACTGTTCAGCAGTGGTAACGTGTGAGGAAGGAATGAGTAAAGGAGCGACATTTCCCTTGATGATGAGATAACTATCCACAGCACTGCGTTGTAACAGTCCTGGAGTGGGAGCGCTCCAGGGCTGCTGTTGGCAGCAGAACTGGTGCTGGGGTGATGAGCCCATCACTGGGCTATGGTGCCCCACGCTGACACTCAACAGGATTGGTGCTGGGTCCAAGCCCGTGTAACAGATCAGCTCATGGCATATCTTTGTGGACTCTTGTAGGACCACTTACGGTGCTAGAACTCAGTCCAATACATTGTTCATTACATTTTTTAAAAATATATTTAACTAGAAACAAGTGTTTAATTTGAGTCAAGGGGTACAATTAAATTTCCCCAACATAACCCCACTGGGAAATCTAGTACATTACAGGTTTTCTACCTGTAAAGCTGGTAGCTGAAACTACAGACCTCATAAAAAGGCAAAAGCTGGGTAGGGTACAGAACAGAGGGCCCGAATACTGTAAGCAAGAAACAAGCCAAGTTTCCCACCTCTTGCCACGAGTTGTGTACCTGCTTTATCACCAACGGTGACAGCAAACTGATTTATGAATGTAATTTTGCTCAGAAACTTCTTAAAACCTTTTCACTGGTGTAAAAAACCAGAGTACTTAACCTGGGTTTTCCAAAATCCTTCAAAGTCTTTTGACAGCCTGCCAAGAAGTCTGGCATTTTGGAAACAGCTGCTTTGCAGCTGACACGATACAGTACAGCCTGCAATCACTCTACAAGGCTCTTCCTTCCTGTCCTCCAGCCTGCCAGGCAGGTGAGCTGGCAGAAAGCGTAGGTTTCCAGCAAACAAAAACTTGTGGTGTTCTCCGCAGTCTTACAGTCTTTTCTGTTTCTGGGAAGCACTGCCTGTATTTCAGAATTTTGTTTTTCCACCTCTATGAAGGCACAACTATCGGTATTTTAAAATGACACGCCATTCAAATAGAATAATGATTACTGGATGAGGAAAAAAATATTCTTTATATAGAGCACAAATGCTCTCCACAGTTGAACTTGACACTGAGGGGAAAAGCACGTTCTACATTACCATCAAATATTCTGAATTGAATTAGATTTATTTCTAATAAATACAGGCCAGTTAGGTTAAAAAACAGCAGTGCCACACTAAGATGAAAATTACTCAAGGTATTTTTTTCAGAAAGTTACCAGCCTCTCCCAAAAAAGAGTCTATAAATGAGGTGATGGCAAGTGTTGCCAGTGGCACTGAAGAAAGAAGAAATGAAAGTTGTATTCCTGGAGATCTTTCAGATAAACAATTAAAGAGAACACTCTCATTTTCTTAGTCTGATCAGATGCTTATTGAGGATCATTCATTATATTGCTGCGCCAGGACAGATGAAAAGTGCGTTCCTAAATTCTCTGGTACTGTATAAGGAAACACCAGTGCTGTGAAAGGTAGACAGGAACTCACACATGTGCATCTCCCAAGCAAGGCATCTATCAGTTGACTTCAGCAGGCCCCACATAATGACAATTAACACCATAATATTTACATCTCCTTACCAATAGTACAGAAAATATTGCACTTTTTCAAACTCAATGTTATGTACCTTTATGTCTGGCAAACATGGTCCAAAGGCTTCTAAGAGAAGATACTCATCTCTGACTGCTTTTTCAAAGTCCATAAAAGAAAGCTTGCCATCATGATCATAGTCCTACAAAACAAAGGAACTCTTCAGTAAAGGATGATTACTTGTATTTTTGTTTAGCAGGTCGTTTTACTGACATGGATTCTATTTTTAGTTTGTATGCAAAAGTCATTTTCTTTGGGCCATCAGTCCTCTGCTCGGGCAAGGTCCGTATCATTTGCCTCTACTTAAGGCATAAAAGGTGGAGCAAGCTCAACTATCTCGTATGGCTTTCCTAACAGAATTCCAGAGAAGGCAAAACCTTAACATGGGAAGAGGCTGAGCTGAAAACTGCACAGATAAATCTCAAGCACAGTTGCACTCAGATAAATTAAAAGGAGACTTAAAAGTACGAGAAAGCGTTAGGATATATTCTGTATATGTTATTTACATCATGAGTGTACCTACATCCTATTCACGAGGCTGGAAATACTTTACGCTAGTGGGTTCTATAGTAGGCACACTCCTGCCCTGTCTTTTTCACATACAGCACCCAGAAGCGTATGGTGGAGTGTGCTGATGCCAGCCCACTTCCTTCGTGCTGCAGAATCTCAGCACAGCAGAATATTCCTCTGGGGGTGGAAAAAGCATCCTTGCATTTTTAGTATTTCTGCAATTTGAAAAGCTCCTGTTTCTACTGACATGGTAGCCTAAACCACCAACAAGCGCTATGGTGAGCATAAGTACTTTGTTAAACCAGATAAAAGAAAGGCTTTAAAATGAAGATTGACAGGTAGATATGACTAGTGTTCAGGGCACAGGGCCAAATCAACATTTCTGAAGATCAAGCCAAGGAATGAACCGTCATAGCTGGTGAACATGCAGGGAGCACAGGTTCCAACAGCCAGAAAAGCAGAGGCAAGGAGCTACGCAGATGGAGATTTCCTGAGCAGGAAAACCCGCCACCGGATGCCTAAGAGAAACAGAAGTGGCTGGGTACTCTCTACCTTTTATACTCTTCAGCACAAGGGAGGGCAGGGCATGAGCATATTCCTTACAAATACTTCAAGGTATGAAAATAGTATCACGGGACTGGACTTACGCTTAAGTCACAATGCCACGGTACGTACAGGCAATTGCTCAAAGAGTAATTTTCTCTTGAGCGATGGACTCCACAAATGCATTTTTGGATACCTAATAGTTGTTTAGTTATCTGATACAGGTAGCACTATCCTACTCTGACAACTGCCCAGCAGCCAAATCAGATCTGGGAATTATTCAAACATATCAAAGCTTTATTAAGTTCTTGTGGGAAAGCTGAAACGGGATTATGTACATGGTTAGTTTACAGTATGTTCTTACAAATTTGAAGATTTACTATGTCTAGAGCATAGTGCTTGTGCCTGGACTAGCATAGCCCACTTGTCAGCTGCCCAGAACGTAAGGATATTCATTTTGGATGCAGCCTGTAGGAAAGCTGTGTGTGTAGGTGCTCCAAAGACAAACAAATAGCTTGCTTTCTGCACGAGACTAAACTCAAGAGTTCTCAGTAACTCAGCAAGACAGACTGTCAGCTGAGGGTGTGCAAAAGGAGTGGGTTTGAAAAATAGGAAAGATGGGTTAGACAAAAGGAGTTGGGATTCAAGACCTGGTTTGAAGTGAGATCTTTTGAACTATAAGAGGGGAGGTTATATTTCTTGATTTGATGGAAATGTTGAAACGCTGATCTGAATATCCTAGATTAATCACAGTAAGACAAACTTTACCTTAATAACCTTGAGGTTACTATTCTAATAAAATACATAAATCGGATTAATAAATTTCACAACCAGTTGATAAAACACAAACATACTTAATAATAAAGCCACTGCAGATGCCTAACACTGGAATAAATGCAGCTTACGCTTTTGAATATTCCACTTTTGACTGGGCATTTGTTTTGACTGGGCATGCACATGCACACATAGACATGCTAGTTTATATATAAAGTTTATAATACATTCACATAATACATTAAGTTTCAGTTGAAGATACTGGACTGGGACTCATTAGATCTGAATTATATTTCTGGCTTTCCTCAAGAGACTTATTTACCTTGAGTACCTAACTCCTTCCATAGCTCAGAATCCCACTGGAGATCAGACACCGTATTTTGTTATCTCATAGGAATGTTCTAAGGTTCAGTTAGTGACTTTTTGAAAGACACTCAATTATCACAAGGAGTAAGTACTTGCCATTTTCTTCAGTACTATGTCTATCAAATCCTTAATTCCCTCATCAGGATCTTCTTCTGATGGTTGTTTGAGAAGGCTGTTTTTCAGCATTTGAAACATTTCCTCTCTTGAAATGTATCCATCACCATTCAGGTCGTAAACCTCAAAACAGTCTTTTCAAAAGATAAATTGATTTCAAGGTCATACAAACTGTACTGTACACATTAAAACTGTTGACAGATCTAGACAGAAAATGTGCATTTTATGTTGTACAGCTTATCTACTGAGCCACATCATATATATATATCTTAAATATATATGTATCACATTTTGATACACATACTAGCCAATTATTGCCTATTTACCCTTCATAGTTAAAAATCTGTTTCTGCTCAAATAAATAACCTTCAGTTCTCAGAAACTATAATAACTTGCAGATCTTCTCTAAAATTGTCTATTTAGAACCAAGGTTCTGGTTTAGAAGCCCAATTCACCACAGCAGGGACCAGCTGTCTGTATCAGAAGGACACTGCAGTTATAAAACATCATTGATATTTCAGAAGCTGGGTTAGAAAAGAAAAGAAAAAGGAAGACTGAGCTGTACTAGGATGGAAAAGACAACTGGGGTATCCATTAATGGAAAGAGAAAATCCCTGTAATGGAGCATTTTAAGTATGAGTATCTGCCTAATTCCCCGTCTAATTATTTCTACCTTCCTGGAATCAGAAATGTACGATCATAATAGACTTTACCATCCTTCACAAAACTTTTAAACAAACAAACAAAACTCTTCAATTTTGGAACTCAAGAGTTATTTGGGGTTTTTTTGTTTGTTTTTCTTCTGACAAAGGCGATGTCTACAGTGAAAAACTACTGGCATACAATTACGACAGACAACATTGTGTATCACTAAGCTCTAGTATATTCTATAGTGTTTACAGTAGGGCTGTGTATTTTACTGCTTGTAGTTGTATTGACACACTGAATTACATCCTGGGCACACATCCTAGTGCTGTGACATCCCAGGCCACTTTGCAGATGAATTTATATAGTGCATTAGGCATGGCTGATGCTACAGCGGGGGAACTATGGAAACATCATGTTGTCATTCTCCTTTGTCTGTAACAATTTCCCCCCCACGTGCCCTGCTTTATTTTTTTGTGTAATTCCTTAAAACTCTAGAGTTCCTGCTATTTTTATTCCCCCATCTTTCTCCATCACTACTGTGGAGGTTCTCATGACCATCTTGCAGACTCAGTTTTTCCATCTATGCTTCCAAGCTGAAGAACTGCTGGAATTAATGCAACTGCTGCTGTGCCCCCATTGTGCCAGTAAATGAATGCTGGCAAGGCTTGGTTGGCTTCAGACTGTGTTATTTGGCCAAAATAACCAAATGCAAATGTAGCCTGAGCTACATTTACTTCTTTCTAATTCTGTTTGTGAATACAAAAACATACATTCTGTCAAAACTGTATACTGTAGAACAAGCTTCAGTTCAAATGCTAGTTTTTGTAAGCAACAAAATAAGGTGGCAGCTATGACAACAGCAGTTTACACAGAAAACCTGCCTTGGAGAAGCCATTTGTGAAGTCAGTTTCACCAAACTACACAGAAGAAAACTCTTCAATTACCAAATACTTTATAAGAGCAACTAATAAATGACAAGAAATAAATAATAAGAAACAAGAAATAAGAAATAAAAGCAGTGCGTAACTTAGTAGGCGTGAATTCAGTGACTACTACTAAATATAAGTGTACAGCTAAATCTTACATTTAATCCTCTCTTCCAATGTCCCCCGAAGAAATACTGATAAGCCTTCCACCCATTCCACCACACTGATGCAGCTATCGTTGTCTCTATCAAAAGTGCGGAACACTGGGAAGCATATTAGATAATTTTTAAATTTATAGAATAGGGAAACACAAACAAAGGCATATTTTCTTAAATTCAACGAAAATATAAGTATTTTTTCTGAAGATGTTCCTCTGCTTTCACCCAAGGTATGATTACCCTTCTTGAATCTTTCTAGAATGTAACAATAGATTTTGCCCCTCAGTTTACTGATCTTCCACTCCAGAATCCTGCGGGATAAGATATTTTGTTTGATCTGCTGCTTTCCTGACTTAGCTACAGGAAGTGCACTGCCATGCAGATGTAAACAAATAAACCAATATCCCTTACGCTAAGACATATTTCAATACAGAAAAAGATTTTAGTTACTAGGTTTTGTTGCAGAAAATCTTGGAGAATGTAATCTGAGAAACGATACATAAATATTTCAAATATACAAAGAAAAATAACTCTCTCCGGTCTTTCATGTACCAAAATCTTTTTCTTCTCCCTTCCCTGAAATAAGCAACTTCCAATCGTGCAGCTTCACTATTCATACAGCCTATAATACGGTAGCACAAATCAAAGACGTTTTTCAAAGCATCAACTAACATCTGTAAGAATTCGTATGTTTGAATGTTAATTAGTAAGTTGGCGACAAACATGCCTCTAAACACAGAGCCAAGCATTTTGGAACTGGAAAACAATAGGTTTGCTTTTGCGAACTGAAATCGGCTCCCTTGCATGTAAGCATTAAAGTAATTTTTAATGACGTGTTCATGTAAGGTGCCTTCCAAGACACACCTGACTCGTGCAAAACGACAACAGGTTTCTTACGTTACGGCATTTAAATACCCCTCCTGCTGGCGAAGAGGGCCACGCCGAACCAAGGGGTGGCTCTCAGCAGCCTGAGCTGGGAAGCACGGCAGGCTCGCACCCCCTGCGCGGCTGTGCCTCAGGGACCACCCGTGCGGCTCCAGGGCAGCTGCCCTGGCGGCCCGGCCGCATCCTCAAGGGGGGTGTCTGCCTCACGCTCCAACCTCCGCCCGCCGCCTCCCGGCTCCTTCAGCGCTGTCCGCAGCGCCTCCGTTGCAGCAGCCTCCCCGCCCCAGCCGAACGCCGGCCCGGGACCCCCGGCCCCACAGACCCCGCTGCCCCTCGCGCGGTGCCCGCAGTCCCGCCGCGGCCGCCGGAGGAGACAGCGGCACCGTGCTGCCCTCTTCCGTCGCGACAGCGCAGTAACTGCGACAGAGACAGTCGCAGCACTACAACTGCCCCCTACGGCCGGTCTCCCTCGTACGACAGCGTGAGCCACGCTGAACCAAGGGAAAATAATTCCGCACGAAGAAGGGGGGAGGGGGGAAGCCCTCCCTTACTCAGCAGCTCCTGGGCACAGCTCTTCCTCTGCTGTCCTGGCAAGGGCGAGCCGGCACGGGTTTGTCCAGGCTTGTTCGTCAAGTCAACAACGTAGTGATGTGAGAAAACACAGTGAAACCCCTAAAACTCTGCAGGCAGGAGCTGCACAGGTAACAGAAGCACCAAGAGGCAGGCAGGAGCCCCACCGGCTGCGAGAGAAGGTCTGGGGCCGGGCCGCTCAGCGCTTCCAAAGGGACAGCTGGTACCGATGTCGGTGAGCTCCTGAATGATGAACGGCGTACCGCTTATCTAAAGAATGATATACTTAAGTTTTATCTAAAGCTGGGAAATGTCCCAAGGCCTCTGTTGTTGACCTAAAGGATGGATTCTTTAAATCACTCTGCAAGGGTGAAAACCAGTAGCCTTCTGACAGGACGTGCTAATTGCTAAAAGAAAACCCACTGAAGTGACAAGGCTCAAGGACACCAGGATAAAGTAACTGTGGTAGTGGGAGATCACGACCCCTTCCTCAAATAGCGCCCCCCCCCCCCCCCCCGAAGAGAGTGAACACCCCGCTCGGGGAGCATGCGCAGTAAATTTTTAACGAACTGTACCTTTAAATTGAAGCGAGAAAGCAATAATTAGTAGGTGTAGACTTTGGGCAGAACTAACCAACTTCGCTGTATAAATGTGCATTGTGAGTACAACCAAGTGTGCAAGTTTGGAGGAGCGACCCCCTTTGCACCCGGTGCCGCAATAAACATACCTGCTTTATAACTTATCCTGAGGTACGGAACTTAATTCCGCACGTCAGATCGCACACCCTTTTCCGCCCCCCGTCTCACCTCTGTCCAAGATCATGTCGTCCGTCAAGCCGAAGGCGCCGTGCAGGGTGTCCCTGAACGTGCTGCGGTCAAAGCCAACGGCGGCGGGGCGGGCGCCGGGCCCGGCCACCAGCGCGTCGAACAGCCGGACCAGACACTCCACCTCGCCTTTATTAACTGCCGGCCGGAACAAACGGGCACATTTTGTAACGTCAGTTGGCGCGGGGAAGCCGCCGGGCCCGGGCACCTCGAGGGCCAGCCATCGACCCCCACCCCTCCGCCCCCCACCCCCACCCGCCGTTCCCCGGGGGCGGCGGCGGGCGAGCAGGGCCCGGCGCCGGGACAACGGGAGGCGGCCGGCAGCGGCGCCCGCCCCTCAGGCGGCGGCGGCACTCGACCCCCGCAGCCCCCCGCCCCGCCGGCCGCGCACTCACAGTGCCGGGCGGACCGGCCCAGCGCCTCCACCAGCTGCTGCAGCCGCTTCCTGCTCATGGCGGCGGGCGGGCTCTCCCCGCCGCTCCCCGGCCCCGCCGCTCCCCGGCAACGCGGCCGGGCGGGGCACAGCGGGCCCGGGGGGCCGCGCCGCTTGGCGGCTGCGGGGGGCCACGCATAAACAGGCAGACACCTTCCTCACACACAGCAACCAGCGGGTGTAGAAAATAAAATAACCGAACTTCAAACCTCAATCGATGTTTCCGGAAGCAAGAGCTAATGTTACCTACTACGTGCGATCCTGTTTAACAAGTTAGCTACTACGTGCGATGCCGCTTTGCTCCCCTGCGGTCAGAGGACCTTACAACGCTTTTACTCCCACACGGCTCATTCCTGCTCCGTTCCGCTGCTGTAACGCCAACACCTGCAGGTCGCCCGGCGCCACCCGCATCCCGCACCACCGCCCCGCGTTCGGGCCGCCCACCCGTGCAGGGCGGCCACCAGGCTGCTCCTCCGGGAAAAGCAGGATGCGAGAGGAGTGGCAACGCGTTCCTGTGCGTATTGCAAACGGAGAGGCGTCACGGTCACTACTAAAGCAGCTCTGCTGGCAGCTGCCGCGGCCTGTCAGCCCCTCGAGCAGCTACGCCGCTTCCAAGGCACGGCAGCAGCACCTGAAGCCCGCAGCTGACCAGAACACACACGTTAGATTCAGGCAATTAAAATGACATACCAGCTTACAATTTGGAAGACTGGGGCTCATTTCCATTTTTATTTCTTTCCGTTGCAGGTGGCTGTGTAGAAGTCAATTACGGTATCACACAGGACACAGCATTTACGCTATGGTTCATTACAAGTTCTTTTACCAAAACTGCAACACCATGACTCAAAAAGAAAACCACCCCCAAAAAATCAAACACAAACCCTAATCAAACCCCTACTGTTCACTTCACCTTGTCTTTACAACGTCACTGGCAAAACAGCATCTAGAATCAGTAACATCAAGCCCATCAGTATAAAGTATCTGATCAACATATTCTTACTACAGTCTAGAGGGACATTGCTGCGACTCAACAGTTGTATTTTCTCAAGAACTTGAAGTCAATTTCTCTGTAGAATGCCAATATGAAATCACCTTTCTCCCCCCCGTTTTTGGTTATGGTTTGCAGACTAACCATCAAGGTCTTAAAGGTCTTGCAATTCTTGGCAATACAATATTTGAGAAACATCTGTATGCAACAGAGGTTAAGTTCTAAGTTAGCACCTGCACAACGAAAAAAAGGGGCGGATCAAGAGCAAAATCTACAGCTGACCATAGAGGAGGGACAGGCCGTTCTTAACTAAATGGAAGCCCAGCGATAGGTACTTCAGTGGAAGGTACTATGAGAATTTCATGTAAAAACTAAAATCAAATGGTTGCTTGTGTTTTCTTGTGTGCACGTTTAATTTACAAAAGCTTTTTTTCAATTTCTAAAGCAACTAATTTAAAAGTAAATCAGCTTTCTGATTTAGTCAACATTCTGTAGCCCTCAAGTACAAAAATATAAATACAAACTGTTTAAACAGTATCTTTAATGAGATTCTGGCAGTAGTTATCTAACAGGACACATCATGTAACAGGTCTGCCACTGAACTTGCTTAGAGTAAAATCAGCTTCAATATGAAGCTGTTAAGGTATCAAAACCCCGCTTTTTACATGCTAAGTATCTTCAAGTGTGCACTTAAACACAGCAATGAACTTAACTATAAGAGTAACTAAGTACATACATGAAACTCTGCATGTGGAACATAATTCATAGAACTGGTTACAACAAACGATTACCTGCATTTCGTTAATTTAAAAATGGTACAAATCATGCAAAACAATTCTAAAGATAATGCAAAGAAAGCTCCCAGTGTTTGCAAGAAGTATTCAACTAACCCAAAATTATGTTAAATGAAATATGCATACTTACTAGCAAAAAGCTATCACTATTTCAAAGAAGCAGAGGTAAAATCTTCAGGTTTCGAACGTCAGTTATACTGCAAAATGTCATTGCTCTTGCTTAATGCAGAAGCACATGCTTAGAAGCACAGAACTGCTTATTCAGAAGAAGTCTGCTGACAATAGTTCTGGCCTCCCTAGAATCAGAGATGCTGCGTGGATTAAGAATAGCAGATTTGCAAGAATCAAAGGCAAAGGCACCCTATGCGGTCAGCCAAAATTGTAGCATTCCCTTTCTCGTAAGCATGAAGATGGTAATGGGGCAGATCATAAACATTTCTACAAAGGCAGCATTTTAAATGTTATCATTAATTTCCCATTTTGTAAATGCCATTAGCAGACACCAGCATGTAATAGTTTATGTATAATATTAACCTGCAGGATGAACTTGGGATTTTCTTTGTCCAGATTTACAAATAAAGACTATTACTAATGCTTTAAAAGACTACTCTTACTATCTAAAAAGTTCAACTTTTATTTTCCGATATTTTACATCTCTGCTGGACTACCATCTCATACGGTTTCAAACATCTAACACTGCTTACTGCAATTTTATAGAAGTTGTACCTCATGTATTAAGCAGCAGGCAATAACAATGGTCTTTCCCAGCACAGCTGCATCTGGCTGGCTACTGAAAGATTATGAATATTTCTAAAACACAGGAAAACTCATGCAGTTTGGTAAAGTTTGCTGTCATTTCACAGTTTAAGTTTCCTTCAGTCATTGCACTTCTGTTGATAGTCTTTTTTTATTATTATTATTCTGAATCCGAATTTGAACCAGCAATCTTCTTTTTCTTCTTTTTACCATGTTTCTTGTGCTTCTTTCTCTTTTTTGCTTTATCCTAAAAAATAATAAAATTAAATTGAAGCTATTGTATAATAAAATTGCCGTCTATGAAATTCTGCTAGTGCAAAATGAGAGCACAGAAAGGGTATCTTAACAAAGATTTCCTAAGAGATTTCTGTAAAAGCCTACTGAGAGATCACAGAAAGAAAATGTGTATTTTACCCAGTAATTTGTACTATTAATAAGCAGTCTTCAATTTATCTCCATCATGGTCTGGCTATTTCACACCCCTTATCACCATCACTATTACATTTTCTAATCTTTTAGATGATTTTCAGTGCTTTATAGATTTCTGAGAAAGTACTAAGGAAGTGCTTTGACAAGCAGTGACAACTTATATATGTGGGAGTAACTAGAATGTTTACAGATTCTAAAGTGCGTGCTTGCTTTTACTGTGCACAATTAAATAGTTCAACCACATTTGGCTAGAATCTCCAGCACTTGCACATCATTTAAAATAAAACAATTATGATCTCAATTGTAAATATGAATACACTCAATTAACCCTACTGGATTCAGTCCTGGAGATATTAACCTGATCACTGTAATACAGAAGCTGAGAGATGCAATTCTGTCTTTTTGAAAGCAGAATTTGAACTGGAATTTGTAAACAGATGTGACATTATGTAAGCAAAAAAAATCCTGGTATGAAAGCTTTGTATCACTAGAAATTTCATGGCAAACAACTTATATGATTATGAAAAACCAAACAAGTACTATGGACAATGTGTATTATCACTGACACTCCTATGCTTGTATTTTTAGGCGACTAATGTAAACCTAAACCTTCCCTTCACGCTAACTCATCTAGACAGCTGAGATGTCCGATTAGGAGCACTGCTGCTGACACAGGAGATGGAAAGATACAGACATCTCTGCCAGACATTTAGGATCTCAGAATCACTATACTCCTAACTGAGGATCCTCAGGTGTATGTCATGAATTTGAGTTGTATATACATCACTGCTGAACCTTCCTCTCACTTTTACCAACAGAAACAAATGGACAAAATTAAGAAAAGTAATAGGTTGTTGACAGCTTTTTATTTGGTTGGGGGAAGAATTATATTCGTGTAGATGTTGCAGCGATTACATCCTAAGGCCCTTTTCACGGTCTGGTAGAGGGGGCTTAGCATGGAAGAATTATGCACGACACTGACAAAAAAGCAGCACTGATGGCTGTGTGGCAAACTGCTACCCTACCCAATACCACACAGATGACTAGTTCTAGTAGGTTGATACAGTAAAATATATGCTACAGTAAGCGTTAAACTTACACAAATCTCAAATCACGTATCTCTGTGAAAAATCCTTCCTTTAATTCAACAACTGAAAAAGTGACTTCAGCAGGTAAATAGAGAAATTGTTAATTTAAATTCATGTGACAGTAGACTTTTGTGATAAGACATCTGTATTACTGAAAAACGTGAAACTGGAAACTAATCAAGTACAGAATATTTATACCCTAAGACTACAGTATGTGTAAGAAGGATACTTGCTGTTTTCTCTTTTTCCTCATTGTTTTTCTTCTTTTTCACTTGCACCTGAAAAGAATTAAATCTAATGTAATGGAAAAGCAGCTTTGGAAGTGCTGTTTTAAATAAAAGTTTGAGGTTTTGTTGCATATAAATTAATGATGGCACAACAGCGGTAAAACATACTGAAGAAACACTGGTTATCTGTTCTGTGCTATGTTCTGGAATACACATTACCCTACACATATGATTTGGGAAACACACTCCGCTTTTAATACACAGCAGAACAAGACACAGCAGAGATATAAAGGTAAAATTACTAAGCCAATAACGTTGCAAAAATTCTTAATGAAAAAAAACCACATTGGAACCTTCCCAAATGTTGTAATCCTACAAGAATACAGATCCTCAAAGTAGATATACACAAGGGTGAGAGTAAGGTTATTATGTTCAAAATTTTCTAATTCACTAGAAAAGGGAGCCAAAACATTTTAGACATCTTCATTTCTCTCTTATGATTTTGAATAGATTGGCAGATTTCTTGTGAAGGACACCACACCAATCACTTAAACCTCATTTCATTGAGCTCTAAAATATCCATTAAAAGTTGAAAGTTTTCAAGAAAGTTAATTCTAATTTACTTATAAGTAATAGGAATTGTATTAAAATTCTAGTAAAATTTTTTATTAAAGATAAAAAACCACAAACAACTTTGAATGTGCTGCTCTTGAATTCAACTGCACAGAGCAGAACAGTTTCAACAACAGATTAAATCTAAGCTGGTTTGTTCACTGACTCATGCGAATCAGTAAGCTAAAGCATTATCACATCTGAAACTGAGGTTTCATACTGACCTCCTCTGTCTGATCTGATTCTGATAAGGAGTCTGATGATAAAGGTCCATCACCGCGATCGGCTTTCTTCCTTTTCCTGTGGTGACTTTTGCCTTCCTACACAAAGTAATGTATTGGTGAGTAAAGTCAGGCCTTTCAAATTTTGTAGAACTTCTGCTTAAAACTTAAAATTGAAATATTATTTCTAAGTTGCGAAATATTGTTAAATATTGTTGACAATATTGTTGACAAATTACTAATCATCAACAAATTACCCTACCAACTGTTAAAATGCTTTTAGTGGAAATAATCCTTTTTCTGTATATTCCTTTCTCTTGTTACCAAGATACAGCAGCCTTCTATAAGTGAGAGCAATACTACTACAGTATAGTCTCTTATTTTAAAGAATAACACATGAAGGAGTAAACGTTTGAAAATAAAATGTTTCACCACTTCCAGATACCGAGTAAATTAAGATGTCTCAAAACGCACATACAAATGTTGCGGTTTCAGACTCTTGCTTTGTTGATTAAAAGAAAAAGCTCCCTCTATATCTGTCTCCCATTGGGAAAAGCTGTCCCTGCCAGCTGCACTTCAACACTTTATAATCTCGGTACATTGAAAGGACAGACTTTATTTTTACAATCTTGATGCTGCATGACTGCTCTGATGAGCTACTTTTCAACTCCCCCACCTTTCCTCTGGACCAGGCAAGGTGTTCCTAAGACTGAAGCCAGTTTCTTCCATTCGGTTTCTAAGGCCAGAGACTGAAAACAATTTCTTGCTAATCAACTTTTTGCAAGGTACGATCACACATCTCAGTTGTGCTATTTAGTCTATTGTAGGTACCACAATCCTTTCCCAAAAGTACTCAGGAAAAGTAGACATGATGCAACACATTTGAAGAATGGGGGATCTTCAGGTAGAAGACCTCTAGTCCCCAAAGGCCCTTTGCTTTCAGAGGATGTGTGAAAGCAGCATTACAGTAAGGGGTTCTGGTAGACACTTGGTCTTTGAATCAAAGCTACCTAGAAGTTAAAAGGAGTTGATGGGAAATGGAAACTCTGTGAAATGGAAGCAGCAGCACGGAGGGTGGTGATGGAATAAATGTATTGACACATTCGCCTTACACAACCGAGAATTTGTACATCAAAGTCAATACTGTTGACTGGGATGGTAGAGGCCAATGTGATAAGAGAGGTAACTGGAGAGAAAGACTAGGGAGGACTCTGAAAGCATTGTTATTTCTACCCGATGTGTAAACTAACTTAGGTCAACAAGATTATGTGCATTAAACAGAAGAAAGTCCTCAGATGTGTGGACAAAATGGTGAGGTGGCAGCAGAAAGGAGAGAGGGTTTTCATGCTCAAAGACAGAATAAGATAATTTTTTCTTAAGCCAATATACATTTTTCTCTGCAATTTTTCAAAGCTGTCGTAAGTACAATATTTGCAATTATGACTACATTTAGATAAATATATCCTCTGCTCAACATTCCTTAATTTACAGCAACCAGCCAGTATCCTACCAGGCATGCCACTGAAATATCACCACACGTATTTTTAGCTCAATGTGACTGCTCATGATAAAACCCAAAATAATGAAATGCAGCTGATCTACTTACAGCAGATCAGATACTTTTTTTCATTTACCTTCATAACATGAACAGATCCAGCAGTTTCCACTAACAAGAATTATTAAAACAGGAGCTGATCCCAACTAATAGTCTAAGTCAAACTGGGGTACTGAATACCTTCTGACTGTGTAGCTTTGGACAGAAAATTTCCATAGGTGTAAATTGAAGCATTCAATATTAAAGATTTTTTTAAAAAAGTGCGTACATAAAATGCAGTTCTCATGCAAGTATTTAAAGAGTAAAAATACCTTCTCTTTTTCATAATCTTCTTTCGACCTTTTCTTTTTTGTGCTGTCCTAAATAGAAAGGAAAACAAACCATGACAAAACTATTTCAGGAAAAAGGCTGAAATCCCAAAAGCTGTTTGACCCATTGCCTTTTTCAGTCTACTGAAGGTCGTTCTTCAGAGTTTTTCTTTCTACCTTGCAGTTAACAGGAAAAAAGTCATAGTTTTGATGCAGCTACTAATTTCTTGAACCAGCAGCGTAAAAAGGTCTTTATGGAAACAGGTAACAAAGTCCTTGCAGTACATGTAAAGAGCCTCTGGAAAGGGTACCAGCTATCGCTACTATAACCACATATAACAGTCTGGAGTTCTTATTCTCTCTCTAAGCCCATCTCTGCTGATCAGGCAGGAGTTAGGAAGATACTTCCGTGGAGTCTTCCGTCTTCCAATTTCAGCAGTAATAGATCTGTGTCCCTTTATGTAGCAAAAGTTTTAAAAGTTCCATTAGCACAAATTCCTTACGTTTATACCACACTGAATTAGGTATTCCAGTGAAAGCCTGTGATGAAGTCTACACATAAAATCTTAACAACTTGCTATATTATTAATATTTAGGCAAGAAGTACAATTACCATCCAGTGTAACACAGAACAATGCTAACATACAAGAACAAATTGCCTCATGTATCTTCTCCACCTTTTTGTTCATTGAGTAAGCCCGTATATCCACAGTCCACAGATACTTGGAAAGGCAGTATTTTGGCCACTGATAGCCTGTAATAACTATATTTTCACAGATGGTGTTCAATTAAATAGCATATTCACAAGAATTTCACAGAACATTAAGTGCTAACGTAGTAGTAAAACTAAACATTTGAGCAGCACAAAAGCTGCCTATGTCTGAACTCAGAAAAATAGCTAAAAGTTGTTGGAATAAAGCATGTTCTTTTTCTAAGATCAAATTATTTCTGCCAGGCATTGTGACCAGTGGAGGTAGATTCCTGACTGCATCTGGAAGATACAAGTGCAGCTCAGCTACAGAATGCATGGTTTAAAATTTGGAAGATAAAAAACCCCCACCCAGGTAAGTGAAAATCAGAAGCGTGTATGTCTTTATAACACAGATCAAGAAAACTTGCCAAGGGTAACACATCTGCATATTTACCTTGCTATCCGACTCAGATGCAGAAGTTGAGCTTGCTGAAGATTTCCGTGAGGAGCGGTACTTCTTTTTCCTTCTTTTCTTCCCTTGCTTTTTATCCTATCCACAAATATTGTAGGAAAAAAAAAAGAAAAAAAGAATTTATTCTCACTAGAATTAAAGACTTAAATTAAATGTAAAGAATAGGGAACACCAAATTCCTACATGTTAGCATGTTCTCTTGAAGGAATAAAGTACACTACAGTCAGATTCTCTTAAGAGGAAGACCTTCATAACTCTCCTGCATTGAAATAATGGTGAAAAATCCAGGTTCTCTAGGTTCTGTTTATTATTTAGATGTGTGCTGTAGAATCTGATTATCTGTAATAAAGATTTTTGCTAAAAAGTAAAAATGATATTTTTGCATTTTTATGATTAGATGGGGGATTCTATTGAGAAAATATACAATTCAATGTTAAAACAGAAATTGATCCAGTTTACAAGCCAGGCACCAAAAATTTATAGTCCTCAAAGAAATTCTTGAAGAGATACATGTCTAAAATTCACAACTTTATATGTATCAAATGCATAAAAAATAGTTTTATGCGATCCAAGCCCTCAAACAATATTCTAAAATATATTACCAAAATCTCTGTTAATAAGCCTCATTAACAAAACATATTAGATTCTATTAGTTCTTACCTCATCTTCTGAATCAGATGAACTGCTGGAAGAATCAGAGCTTGATGAAGAAGAGGAAGATGAAGACAACTTGACCAAACACAACAAAAAGTGAAGCTTGTGAGATGCAGCATTTTGTCTGGCAAATATTCTAAAGTCCCTCCAAACCCTACCTTTAAAGTTTATTAATTTGCAAGGTATTATCAACGAAATTTTACTTCCAAGCAGCTCGTCTTACAGATTTTATTTATTAAAACTGTAAAAAGTAGCTTCTGACATTTTTAACGATATCTATTTAAAGCTCTTTTCCTCCCTTTAAGCAGAAGTAAAATTCTGCTTGTACAGAATGTACGCCACCCCTCTCAAGTTATTTTAACAGCTAAATTAAAAATTAGTTATACTCTCTCTTTCCAAGAGAACTTGAATGACAAATAGGAACAAACCCAAAGCAAAAAAAAGCTCAGAAAACTGAAAATTTTGCTCACCCTATTAGATTTCTTCTTTTCCTTTTTCTTTTTCTTAAAAATAGAATAAAACAAATGTTACTTTGGCATGATGTTCTTCTGCTGTGCATTTAGGTTTATGTACTTTGATGATGGCTTTTAAGATGTATTTATGAAATTCTGTACTGGCAGCATCGATGATAAATGCAGTTCTGAACACAGGCTGTATGAAACTGAAAAATAACGTACCTCTTTCTTTTTGGAGGAACTCTCGTTTCCACCCAGTAATTTCTCCCTGTGTTTTTCCAGTTCCTTCCTCCAATTCTGAAAAAAAAACAAACACCCCAAACAGAAACAGTGACACAAGTGTTATTTCCAAATAGGTCTTTTTAAGAGGCCTTTTTCGAAATCTTGTCCTCTACCTGGTATTATAGCCTTCACAAAACCCACAGAAAATAAACAACATATAATGTTAACCAAGGCTATAATGCATTTGATTTTACAGAAGAATAATATTCATCAAAAATATCATGTTAGTTCACACCTTAATGTTCAAGTTTTTTGGATTTAGGACTTTGGAATTTATCTTCGAGGGTGTTAATTACGGTATTTTTACTTTTGTAGCACAGTGTTCTTGCTACAGCACTTCAGAAGGCCAGGGTACCCTACCAGAAAAACTTCATAGAAACACTCTTACTTTTGTTAGGCCAAACACA
Organism: Falco peregrinus; assembly: GCF_023634155.1. Classification (NCBI taxonomy): domain Eukaryota; kingdom Metazoa; phylum Chordata; class Aves; order Falconiformes; family Falconidae; genus Falco; species Falco peregrinus. Next base: position 39,086,245 of record NC_073725.1, on the reverse strand, counting down.
CTGCACACATAGAAGTCTCCTCTCATTCCTCCTTTTCAATTCCTCACAAGGTCTTTATGTCTACCTAAAATCCCCTCTTCAAGAGCTTGGAAATATCCAACCTGCCCCCATCAGACTGAAAGGCTGCTAGCTCCAGTCTGTGCTATTCCTGCTTCCTGTCAGACACACCACATGCTCCCTTCTTCATTACTACTATTCCGATCCTCCCTTTCTTCACAATGAAGCCGCATTGGTATTGTATTGGCAAAGCAACAATAATCCACATACTGTGCTGAAGGGACAGGAAAAAAATTTGGAATTAAACAAGATTATACCTGTGCAATGCAGTATGATACACAGAAACCCAAGTCAGCATACGGTGAATTAGCTGACCAGTGCTGCTGAGCCCAGATACACTGCTGTGTGTCATGTGCTTCCATGGTCCATCTACGCAATACTGCGGTGGGTCGCGTACTTCGATATACCAGCTACCCAGAGCTACCCGAGGGGTCTGTAACAACAGCCTGTGCTTTATTAGGCAGGTGCTCTCTTTAAATTATCTGTCAGTAAAACAGGAGAGAGCACAACTCATTCAGAGACTTGTAATCTTTTCAGCTTTCAGAGATCTATTCTTCAGAGCTTCAGGAAGAACTCGTGGCCATTTCACTATTTGCTGCACCCCCTCCTACCTTTCTGCCATACTGAAAGGCTGTTATCTTCTATCTATGCCAGTTCCAATTATTTCATAATAAAGCAAAGATAAAAGCAGGAAAGGAATAAAATACTAAATCAAACTCACCAAGCGAAAATTGGCAGAGCACAGAACAACCAATCCTCTCAGAATAGCACATCATGACCCTCCAAATACCAGTATAATTTCTTAGGCAAAAAGGTAGTAGCAGGAGTACTACAGGTACTATACCCTTCCAGTAACAGAGCAGGAGCATAATCTACTTCAACTAGAAACTCACACACAGTGACGGAGACTACAGCTTGAAGCTTAGCTCAAGATACCAGAATCCAAAAAGGAACAGGAACAGTTTAATTCATTGTATACTAATTTCTTCCTACATACACAACAGGACTTACACATGAAACTTTTACACTGTGCTGATCTCCAGTAGGTACTGAACACAAGCATCAGAACGGTTGCATTTATAGCAGGGAACCAGCATGGAATTAATCATCTTAGGATGAGAGAGAAAGTGCTTTATAGTCTTATCTGTGTACTGAAGGCCATTCTTTGTGCCTTCTCCCATACTAATATTATGTGTACGTTTCTTGCCAAAGACACGTTTCCACTAATGCACGTTTTTAAAATATATTCGGATCATGTGACCTTAAACAAGAGAAGATTAGCCCAACAGACTTCAGTTTATCATACTGGAAAGTGCATGAGTTTCATTTATTAATATAAACACATGCATTTGTAAACTGTATTTACATTTTTGAAAAGTTAAAAAGTTCTATTCAGCAGCAGTTGTCGAAACTTTTTATATAGTGTTTCTCTTAACTGAGAATAGCTCTTCACTGGTTAAGTGGTAAACCTTAACTTCTGATACAAATGAGACAAAATATTTACTCATTGAAAGCTTGAGTGAAGTGAAATGTAATGGCTACTTGGTGCTGTTAAAGATAACAGAAGAAAAGTGGTATGTAAGATATGAAGAATCAAGTACTAACATACTAATAACATTACCAACCTCGTTCATCTTTTCTTCAAACTCAGCCAAAGCCCTGGATCCTTTCTTTTTCTTTTCTAGTTGTTCTTTCACTTCTTCCCTACATAAAAAGGATGATAGATCACAATTTTCACAATTAAAAATACCTTCTTTGGCATCTAACTTTTTGTAGTTTTTTTTTCAAGTTTAACTTTGGCTGAACTTCCAACAGAAAGAAGAATGAAAGCATCTTAGATGTTATGCATATCATAACCTAACCGTAATAACTTAAAGTATGGTAATTAAATCCCTCTGAAAGATCTAAACCTAACTTTGTAATTAGGTGAACTGTTCTCTAATGTCTAATGAGAGGAGGCAAAATGGACTGAATGTAAAGTAAGTTGTTGATAATCTCAAAGCGATGATTTTGTTGGGTAAACTGTGTTCTGTGAATATACCAGCAAAAGCTTTTGCTAGAGATTACTTTGTTTAAAAATTATAGATATCTGCAGGCTTTAGGTAGTAGGATTTGTGAAAGAGGCAAAATGACTGATGTTTTCCTCTTCTGAGAAACTGTTGCCAAAACATTTAAAGACAAATAAGAAATATGCAATTCAAAATGAAATACTATTGTTTTTAAAAGAGGAGATTAAATACATATTTGAAAAAGAACACCCTGGCCAAAGACAAGGCATCTTTCAAGATGTATTACTGGGGAGGAGGTAGGTACCATTGTCATCTTAGTAAGAGGGACCAAATCTTTCTCTCAAAAGGTCAGAAGGACAGACAGACAACTGTTGCCACTTACCATGTTGGTCTTGGCCTGTTCAAGTAGTCCTGTATCGTTGGTCCTGAGTTCTGGGCAGGACCTCGCGCTCTGGCCATAGCTATGGGATTCATATACGCCTTGAATATGAAATAACAAAAAGAAATATCAAATTCACTAGCTGCGCTGTGATATCAAAATCTGTCCTTTTTGTTCGTCATAGGAACTTCTTCTCGCTTGTTGAAAAATAATTCTGACTTGTTTCTAAAGATATAAAATATTTAACTAAACCAAGTTGATTCAGTCTGGCAGAAAGACTCAGGTATGTGCTTTCAGTTAGAGACTGACAGAAAGAACTCATCCACAAAGAGCCTATGTTGCTTACAGTAATTCCCCTCCCTGAGCAATGATTTTGCAAACCGAGTACAGTATCACAACTGCTGAAATATTCTCTCTGGGACAAGTGATCCTACTATGCCTTTAAAATTCTGCTCAAATTCATGACAGTAGATTCAACAAATTCTGCATAAAGTTTCTTGCTGTAACACCAAAACAAGCAAGTGGCGATGCTGTGCTACAGTCATGCATGTGTGAAAATTCTGTGATTTAGGGCTATTTTAGGGAGGGGGAAATTTTTTTTTTTTTTTAAATATCTTATGAGGTATTCCATTTTCCAAACCCATGCAGCCTCTTCATATTCACCCTAAAAATGTAACAGCTTACAAAAGATTAATTTAAAACTTAGAAACCATAACCCACCTCAGCAATTAATGAAAAAACTCTTAACTAGCAAACAATTATTATTTTTATACCAATATTTTACTTACGCAAAAGGAATGTACATGTACCCCCTTACCTCAAAGGCTTTACCACTACATCCTCTCAACATGTCACAATTTACTTTTGCAAAACATAACACGTGCTGTTCTTACTGTCCACAGTAAGAACACTGACCCAACAGTCAATGATTAGCTTTAGTTGACCAGCTCAAGATTTATTTTTTTTTTTTGAAGTACAACATTTTGTAGATTCAAAATAAAGATTTGACCATACGCACAGTAGCTCTTACATGCCCGCACTGCTTTTTATCAGGCCATAAAGTAAGCATTTGGAAACCACCACGCACAGCAAGTGGACATTTGTGAAAGCTGTCAAAAACAGCAGCTGCCGCCTCCTCTCTTGTTCCCCCTACTGCAGAAGCAGCGGACACTGCAACACTGAGTTTCTGGACTGGACTGCGAGCAGGCTGATGGCCTGCAGCTCTTGGGACCACATTTGGTCCTGGAAAAGAGACTCTAGGCTCTACCTGGGATGCGGCAGCAGGCCGGAGGGAAACAGTCCCCACACGGAGTTTGGCTCATGGTCCATCAGCTAGACCACACTGAAGCAATCTGAGGGGTCTTTCAAGTGGACCATTTTTTGACTCAGGTTGACTCTGCAACTCTTAACTTTGCGGTCTGCTGCCATTTCTTGGGGCTTTGCTGTGTTCCTTTACTTCACACAAAAAGGGACTAACTAACATGGGCAGGTAAATGCTGAGGTATGCCAATTTAAACTAGCTGAACCTCAGCTTGGCACCTTCTTTTGTAGCCTGGTGGATGTATGCACTCAAATAGTTACAGCACTTAGAGATAAGTATTCACATTATTAACTCTAGCATTTCATTATATGACAAATAAGTATTTGCATTTGAATTCATCTTCAAGTAGAAAATGAGCTCCTTTAGCAACGCTGGAAGAGAGTATCTGAACACTGTTTTCACGGAACAAAGGTAATTTCAATGTACTAGATCCACTATAGAAAACAACAGCAACATGCTTAATCACTTGGCTTACTCCAGAGAGCAAAGCAAGTCAAGTCTTTCCAGTTACCATTCAACAATTTATATCTGAAAGGTCTATCTTCTTACATAATTATTATACCCAACATTAAAATTTAATAGAAATTAGCTACCTTCTTACCTGAGCTAACCTGAAACAAACACCTTACCACCTCCAAACAAAACTCACTACCTGCAGAAGAGGCTAGAACTGTCAAGTGTTGTTTTTCTACTTCCTCAAACTGATCCCAGATGAGCAGCTAGGAAGCTTCCTTCCTCCATTCAAGTGGCCTTCTTTAACTTTCTAGAAGCAAGTGCATAACGACCGAATACTGCTCTATATACACCACGATTAGGAAATATATACCACAATTAGGAAACTGATGTCTTAAAAGACATTCTTGCAATTTCAAATAGGTTTATTTATGAAGAATTACTTTATCAATAAACGTTTCTTAGAAGTATTTACGCTACTTTGCCAAACTGCACCTCACTCGCCAGAAAGAGCACAGAAATGCACCCTCAGTAAAGAAAGTGCTTGTCTGCACATTCATTTTCTTTTTTTGGCAGTTTGCTCAAGCAGTTATTAAAAGGTATCTGTTGTATAGCTTTCATGCTTATGAAAAGCATAAGGCTCCAGTCAGCTAGGGTTCTTTGGGCAAGCGATACAAGCTATTACTGCCTTGCAAGTATCCTGCAGATATGAAAAACCTAAATTTATTTTCCATCTCCAAACTGTCAAAACGATGGTGTATTTAAAAAGGGTCATGGGAAAGAAGCAACAGGTAGGAAGCTTTACGATCATAGAACAGAGGTGAAGGGTCCTTCCTATATTATAACTTGTCTGTGCCAGCAGCTGTCATAGCATAATGAACCTTATATAAGAATGTAAAGATTTGCTGGCATTGGTAGGTGCATCCCAACTGTCTCATTGAAAGAACATAAGACACCCAAATAGACCCAAAAACATTATGGGAGGGCAACACATTTTGAGCACAGGCCAGGTCTTGCAGTCTAACACTGTCCACACTTTCTCAGTACACTTATTTTGATGCCTCAATAATCAAAAGCCTTTATACATTATACAAATACACATATACAAACTATGTCCACCATGTCTATTTTGTATTATTCCACCAAGGTAAGCAAAGACATTCCCCTGAATGGATCTGAGTATGAACTCCTAGCACATACCAGAGACAAGGCGGGGTGGGAGGTGGGGGTGTGTGGGTAGAGAACACTATGACTTGGTTTTACTCGTAAAGCTCATTAATTGTAAATTTACAGTGCCTAAATGAGTTATGAGCATAAGGTGAATGGCTAACTGCTATTAAAAAGTTTTCAAGAAAAATACGAAGAGGGATGAACGCGGTAGCAGTATAAAGTGAGGTCCTGCCGCCGGGTGTGTAGGAGCACATCTGTGGCCGCCCGGCGGCTGGCTCCGAGGGTTCGCACATTTCAAACCGCTCCGGTACCGCGGAACGCCAAGTTTAAGGAAATCCGGCTTCGCGAGGAGCGGAGCTACTTCAGGGAATGCTGCAGCTCCCACGGGGAACACCGTAGCTTTGTAAGGACCCGGCCAGCATCTTAATCACCTTCACGCAGCAGATCACAAAGCGGGCACCGGCCACGACCGCCGCGGCTCTGACAAGGCGGCGCGGCGCGGCCCGGGGGCGGCGGGGACTCGCCCGCCCGCGCTGAGGGACGGCCCGGCCCGCAGCGCCCCGGGCGGCCCAGGCCCGCTCCCCGCGGCGCCCACCGCGGCCGGGCGGCCCGGCAGGGCACGGGCCCGCCTTTGTTGTCTGGCGGCACGGGGCCCCCCGGCCCCGCCGCCGCGTACCCAGCCCGCGAGTGCCTCCCGCCCGCCGAGGCGCAGGCCCGCCCGAACGGGGCCCCTCTTCCCCGCGGCTGCGGGGCGGCGGCCCTTCCGCCCCCGCGCCCGGGGCACGGCAGCGGCCGGACGGGCCTGCCTAGGCCGCCGCGGCTGCCCGCGCTCAGGCAGCGCCCCGCTCCCCGCGGCTTCCCCAACGGGGCCCGCCCGAAGCTGCCGCCGCCGCGGCGGATCCCGGGGGCGGCCGCCGCGCCGGCCCGGGCCCCGCCGCCACCTCCCCACCGGACCGCCCGTGCTACTCACCACCCGGTTGTCCCGCTTCCCCATGGCGCCGCCGAGACCCGGCGCCACCGCCCGCCGTCGCCTCGGCCCAGCCCGAGGCCTTCTCCCCGCGCCCGGGAAGCCGCGCCGCAGCCGCCTCGGCCCCGAGCAGCCGCCGAGCTGCGGGGAGCAGCGATGGCGGCGGCCACACAGCGCCGCCTGGCGGGACCGCGCCGCCACCGCGGGCCCTCGCTGCGGGAGGGCTGTGGCCGTTAGCGCCCCGCCTCAGCCGCGCCCCGCCCCTCAGCCCGGCGGCGGGGGGGGTGGGCGCAGTGGGGAGGGGGGCGGTGGGGTGGGGCGGGGGCCGGTGACAGGTGCTGCCGCGGAAGTGCGACCGCCCGGCCGCTGCTGCTCTGTCACGGGGGCGCGAATGACAGAACAAGCCAGCACCGGGGCAGAGCCACAGGAGGCGATCACGCCCTGGGGGTACGAGTGGCAGATGTTGGTGCCCGAGTTGTTTTTAATTCCATTTTACCGGTGCGAGGAAAGGGCGCAGCCAGCAGCAGGTGTACAATGCACATCAACTGCGGCCTTGGCGGCTGGTGCCGGTGTGAGGGCTTGGCTTCTATGGCCTGTTGGGGAGGGGTGGGCTCCACCTGCCCAGGGGAGGCAGCGGCCAGCCGGCTTGGCCAGGCAGGCCTCACACCGGTGGGCTCGGGGGGGTGGGGTGTCCAGAGTGGCACTGCTCATGCCATCGCATCCAGCTGGGGGGCTACGCCAGGCCAGCCAGAGCAGCGGTGTATGTTCCTTAGCTGTCTCCCAAGATGAGTACCGGAAAGCCAGCTGCCTCCAGGGGTGTGTGGCTGTGGTGGATCCTCCTGCACCCCTCCTGGGACACCCACACGCTCGATTCCCTCTGCAGTGCCCGTACACCGCACGCGCAGCACGGGGAACGAACGGGGAGAACCGGAGCTCCGTGTGTGGTCGCTGGGCTGTGGTCCTAGTGCAGCTACAGAGACACGGTGAGATAGCTGGCACGACTGGAACGCTGTCATGGATGGCCGTGTACTTTTTAGGTAAGACAGGCCAGCAAGGAGAGGCGGTGGAGTTGGGTTTTATGTGAGAAAGAAGCTGGAATGTACTGAGCTGTCCCTAGGCGTGGATGAAGAATGAGTCAAGAGCGTATGGATCAAGGACTAAGGGGCAGGCCAACATGGGTGACGCTGTTGTAAGTGTTTGCTACAGGCCACCTGGTGAGGGAGAGAAGTCGATGAGGCTTCTTACAGACAGCTGGAAGTAGCCTTATGATCACAGGCCCTGGTTCTCATGGGGGACTCCAAACACCTTGATATCTGCTGGAAAGACAACGTGGCTAGGCACACATAGTCCAGGAGGTTTCTGCAGAGCACTGATGACAACTCTTTGACATATGTGGTGTAGGAGCCAACGTGGTGAGGTGTGCTGCTGGGCCTTGTACTCACAAGCACTGGAGAAGGGAGGACTTTCCCTTGGTTAGGTAGGATGGAGTTATAGATCATTTAGGCAAACTTGACACCCACAAATCCATGGGCCCTGATGGGATGCACCGCCAAGTGCTAAGGGAGCTAACAGATGTTATTACTAATCCACTCTCCATCATTGAAAGGTCAGGAGAACACAAGAGGGGCCTGAGGGCTAGAGGAAAGCCAATGTCACTCCAGCCTTCAAAAAGGGCAAGAAGGAGGAGCCAGGAAACTACAGGCCAGTCAGCCTCACCTCCATCCCTGGAAAGGTGATGGAGCAGCTCATCCTGGACATCACCTCTAAGCACGTGGAGGAAAAGAAGGTTATCAGGAGCAGTCACCATGGATTCGCCAAGGGGAAATCATGCTTGACCAATCTGATAGCCTTCTGTGATAGAATGGCTGGCTGGGTAGACAAGGGGAGAGCGGTGGATGTTGTCTACCTTGACTTCAGCAAGGCTTTCGGCACTGTCCCCTATAGCATGCTCATAGGCAAGTGCAGGCAGTGCGGGTCAGACATGTGGACAATGAGGTGGATTGAGAACTGGCTGAATGGCAGAGCCCAAAGGGTTGTGATCAGTGGCCCAGAGCCTGGCTGGGGTTCCCCAGGGGTCGGTGCTGGGTCCAGTCTTGTCCAACTTATTCATCAATGGCCTGGATGAGGGGACAGAGTGTGCTGCTGCACCAGAAGGCTGCCCTGCCATTCAGCAGGACCTAGACAGGCTGGAGAGTTGGGTGGAGATGAACCTAATGAAGTTCAGCAAAGGCAAGTGTAAGGTCCAACACCTGGAAGGAATAACCCCATGCACCAGTACAGGCTGGGGGGTGGCCTGCTGGAAAGCAGCTCTGTGAAGGACCTGGCAGTTCTGGTGGACAGCAAGGTGCCCATGAGCCAGCAGGGTGCCCTTGGGGCCAAGAAGGCCAGTGGGATCCTGGGGTGCGTTGGGAGGAGCGTGGCCACCAGGTCGAGGGAGGTGATCCTGCCCCTGTGCTCTGCCCTGGTGAGGCAGCACCTGGAGTGCTGGGGCCGGTGCTGGGCTGCCCAGTTCAAGAGGGACAGGGAACTGCTGGAGAGGGTCCAGCGGAGGGCTATGGAGAGGATTAGGGGACTGGAGCATCTCTCTTATGAGGGAAGGCTGAGAGAGCTGGGCCTGCTTAGCCTGGAGAAGACTGAGAGGGGATCTTATCAGTGTCTACAAATATCTTAAGGGTGGGTGTCAAGAGGCTGGGGCCGGGCTCTGTTTAGCGGTGCCCAGCGACAGGACAAGGGGCAACAGGCCCAAACTGCAACACAGGAATTTCCATCTGAATATGAGGAACAGCTTCTTTACTTTGAGGGTGACAGAGCACGGGAACAGGTGGCCTGGAGAGGCCGTGGAGTCTCCTCTGGAGACATCTGAAACCCACCTGGACATGATCCTGTGCAACCTGCTGTAGGCGAACCTGCTTTAGCAGGAGGTGGAACTAGATGATATCCAGAGGTCCCTTCCAACCCCAACCATTCTGTGGTTCTGTGATTCTGTGAAAGTGGAGGAGCTTTAATGCAGGGCATCGGTTGGGGTGGTGGCAATGGTGGGGAGCTGGCGGTGGCCCTGGCAGGAAGAGTGTTGTTATGATGGTGGCAGTGAAGGGCCAGTGGCACAGCGGGCAGGCTCCCATCAGTGGCCATGCCCTGGCCTGCCAGCAGGAAGGTAACGCTGGGCTGGCCTTGGCGAGGGGGAGCTGGGGGAGTGGAGTGTAACTGAGGGGAGAAATAAAACATATGTGTACACCTGTATCCTGGGGCGCAGGGCCTGGGGCACCCACCTGGAATAAACATCCCAGGACAGGACAAAATTCCACTATGAGGGTTTTTTGTTCTCTTGATCTGTCTAGTGGTCAGCTACAGGTGGAACTGCAGTGTTTCCTTTTCCTTTTTCCTTCAGTAGATGCATAGACCAAGGTATTATGAAATAGCAGCCTGTCCTGGCATAGAATTCAATGAAATGGGGCTGTATTTGAAAAAAAAAAAAAGGGGGAAACAAAAGTGCTTGTTAGCTCTCTGCACTGCAAAATAAAGAAGATTGTAATATTGACAAGGTTAATGAAAATGCTAGGAGAAGCCTGGGAGTTACCAGGATCTACTAACTCCAAATTTCAAATGTCCTTTCCTTAAAGTGTTACCATTAAAAGTTACTGCATATTAGTCACAGCTTTGTAAAAATGAAGAAAAATAATCGCATGTCAATACATTTATCATACAAAGTAAAAACGAGTTTTGCTTCTGAAGTAGCATTGCTGTGTTTATTGTATTTGGGAATAGCTGGAAAATTGGTGAACCTGTGGGAATTTGTGATACCAAATTACTCAGTAAAACCAAGAGCAGTCTGTGAGGAACTACAAGAAAACTAAGAAGGTGACTACACCAGAACTGCAAGTAACATTTGCTCAATTGCAAATAAAATTTACTGTTGGAAATTGCAAGATAGTGCATAAGGGAAGGGAAAAATTTAATCCCTCAGAAAATAGTTGGTGTACACTAAAATGAGGATGGCTACTTTGGAAGCACCTCAGGCGGAAGTTCTCGTTGGGCTGCCTGTGATGCTGGAGAAGTACATTGAAGACAGAAGAAACAAACTGCATTAAAATATACACAAAATAAGATTAGGAGTATTACTAATATGTAACGATACTCCTTCTGTGAAGTGTGGTGATGTCCTCACCCTGAACAGATTTGGGCCCTTTTGGCACACAGCCACACAATCCAGTTCTAGGTGACCAGTGCCATCACGCTGCACCCGTGTAAACCGTGCCCAGCACTGCTGCAGCCCTTGGGGTGGGAGCATGGCTGTCTGTCTGTCTGTCTGTCTGTGACACGGTGGTAGAGCTGCCGTTGTCCGGGGGCTTCAGCTCAGCTGCAGAAGTCTAGGCAACACCTAAGCTGCGGCAAGTCTGCCAGGACAGAAATGTTTTGACCAAATCTGAACCAGGATTATTCACCCAATGCTTTGTGCTGCGAGGCTTGGAGCTGGTGCCTGGTGCCTGGAAATATGAAGACTTGCTGTTGCGGGAAGGCAGGGGTGTGGGGTCCCTCCCTCCCTCTGCAGGCAGTGGCAAGGGAGTCTCTGCTAGGCACTTGAGTATTTTAATTAGACTCCCATTAGCTTTTTTTTCCTGGCTGCGAAGGAGGCTTGGGAGTCCAGCCAGGCAATTCAGCCAGCTAAATCAGATTTCTAAAAATGGATGAAAATACTTAGAGAAAGGATTTCTGTGTGACAGGAGACTGAAAGATGACCTTGTTTATCAAAGGGGGCAAAAAAAAAATAATAAAAGCAATACAACTGATGGGTGTAAAATGAGGAATGATATATACTGTAATCTTGCTTTCCGTGTATCAGTAAGTGGCAGGCAAATGACAGACAAAGACAATGCATTTAAATCTTTTAAAATTAACACTTGTTTCTATGGTGCTAATAAGCATGTGACATCTAGTGTCAGATAATTTTGAAGCAAAGAGAATGAGAACATTTAAGTGAATAATAAGAAGAATAGCATTTGTGCTTATTTCTACAACGTCCTTAGTATTTTGCTTAATGGATTTTTTTTTTTCATGCATTTTTTTCTTCCATAATTGGGTTTTATGAACTTCATGCAGGGGGTAAGACACCTTCTCAAGCTGAGGACTAGGAAGAAAATTCCCAAATTTGTTCCATAGTTGTCCACAGACTGTTGGATTTTATTCTGTGGTATCTTGCCCTGAGCACTGTCAGAGAGAAAACACTGGATAGTGTCCAGAACTGTATGGCAGCTCTTATATAATCTGTTAAATAAATATCGCCATAATTTTATTCCTTTTTTGCAACAGATTAGCTACGGCTAACATGGGTATTTATGATGGTGACTCTTCTGCTCAGCTACAGGCCTCACTGCGGCTGATTTTGTGTCTGTCCCTGGCTGGACTGCTGCTCGTAATCTTATAATGCGCTTAAAGACTAATCTGGGATGTCACATAATGTAAAGGTAGCTGCTGTTTTTATTTAATGCTGTCACACCTGCAGTGTATGTAACTATGTTTTGTAAAGGACTTTCACGGTTCCTTATAGTTTCTAGGGGCAGCACAAAGTTTTGGTTCTGTTGTAAAAACCTTTGTGGCTTTGGAGTCTGGTTAGCTTTGCAGTCATTTCTCTCTAGAGTTTTCATCCAGAAACTGAAATCTGTTTGGAAGCTTGAGCTAACTAACAGTTTTTAAGATTCCTGTGTCTGGTGGCTCATTGGAGGCCTCATTAGTAGGAATGACTTGTATTCTGCTCTAAAGAGCACTTAATGATTTTTACAGTAAGCTGAAGCTTTATTTGTGTGGTTTTGATGAGGATGTTTTTGTTGGTTAGGAGTAAAGACAGAAAATATGCATCTGGTTTTAGAGTCTGATGCTGTGTTGTTTTGTGTGACTTGGAACACACACTTTTACCATTTCTGTATACGCAGAAATGTCACTAGTCACAGCCAACCAAGAATGGTCCATCAATAAAGTGTGCTCAGCTTCTCCAAAGATGGAAGATGAAAGGAGCAGAATCTTTAGGAATACACAAATACTAGGCATACTCACACAAAAATTGGGTCAAGGAACATTTGGAGGAAATACTGTGTTTCATGAAGGACTGAGAGCCATTACAGCAGAATGAAAGCACAACTTGCCTAAACCAAAACAAAGAAGATTTCAGCAAGGACAAACTAGTGCTGAACCACATAGCATTCATAGCAATTGCAACAATGTCATGCCTTTGAAAGAAAAAGTAATCACTCAAATTTATTTTTTTTTACATGCAATTCATCCATGGTAAGCAATAAAGTAGTCCAGAAATGAGAAATCAGGACAAATGAGGTTAGATTTTTATAGAAATAAAGGTATATGGTAAGGTGCTGGGAAGGGTGTGCATGTGCTTACGTTTCTGTGTCTGGTTATGCATATGTTCACTGATTTTCTAGAATACCCAGGGTGTTGAAAAAAAAAAATTGCCAACAGAAAAACCAGAAAACAATGTTGCTAATTTTCTGTCTTTAATATACAATACTTACTGCATTTGTATTTATTTTACATTTTTAGATAAAAGAAAAAATATAGCTAGAAAGGTGAAGTAAACCTCAGGAAAGCAGTTTTAAATACAAAAGTAATATTTTGCCTTTTCACTTTCCAATAATTTGGGAATGACTAAAAAGAACTTGAGACCGTGAAAATTTTTATTATATTGATTTTCATACTGAACCATCAGCACCCAACAATAAATACACATCTTTGCTTTTCTTGCACTGCCAGCAGCAAAACGTTCAGTTCCAAAGGACTGTAATTCTGATATAATACAATATTGATAACCTTCTGTGTGCCTTAATTTAATTTCTCTGTATTGACACATGATTATTTTTTGCAGTCAACCATCTTTACAAACTTGTAAAAGCTAAAGAATATGTTATATGGTAAGGTGCATGCTCCGGTGAACTTCAATGCAGTCAATGTAAAGTAGCCCCAGCTGAGGGTGTTCTTAAAGCAGAAAGCCCTGTAGAGTGAAATTTGGGACACAGAGCAGGCATGCAGTTAGATCAAAGGGCTTTGAAAGCTTGCAAAGGGAGCTCTAGAGTTTCCAAATTGTTTGCATTACTTCCCAGCCTTTCTGTACAGCAGAAACATACTTTTTTCCAATGCATATATGGTAATCGGCAGCTGTGCAAGAAGGGGAGAGAGGCTGCAAGATTTCATGTACAGTGATGGTGCAATGCTTTTATATACCACAGTTTGCATGTTGTAGCCCCTTTATGTCACATTGATGACTAAAAGGTAAATCATTATATGTGAGTAACAATTCAAGAAATCACTATTACATCTTTCTGTACCCCTGTAGGTGATAGTGCATTTCACACATAGGTGATTTTAATGCTGAATGCGAAGAATGTGAAGAACACTGAATAGTTAACTATTAAGCACACAGAATAAACAAAATGATGCACCTTTAAAAGAAACAGTAACACATGCACCTTTTCATGTTTGTACCCTGATTAAAAGAACATCATGACTTTCAAGTATGAAGTGATACAGTGAAATCATGTCCTGTGAATAGGATTCAATGGTATCTAGGTAGTACAGTCTGCACCGTAGGTAACTTTCCATCTTGCAAAATAAAATCCCACTGCGTAAGTAGGTAAAGTGACTTGAAATGATAAAACTTGACATGCCAGCTGTTTTGCTGGTATAAGCTGATACAATGCTGTAGAAGTCAACAGGACTATGCTGATTTTCATCAGCTTTCATGCCCTAAGGTGAATGCAAAAAAAATATTTGACACTGCTTTGCATGTTTTCCTTGAATTATCAAATCCTAGACACCTCCAGAGCACATGATATTTTATGACAAAAAGGGGGGAAAAAAGAGAAAAAGTAACCCAAACAGCATTACAGGCTGTTTTAACCTTCTGAAATTTTTTTGTGTGTTATATTTTGCAAAACCATACTGAGAAATAAAGGTACCAGACGGATTTTGATTTGCCAATGGATATTGGTCTGATGTAGTATCAATTAACAAAGCTACTCTGGATGTGTCTTAGAAGCTGTCCTTGCTGTTCATAGTATTCTGTAAACCTGAAAACACAAGTTTTAATAATGCCTTTTGAGAACATATCTCATCTTGCAGATTCTGAAACCAGTATGCTGTGAGAGTTACAAACAGGCTTAACTTCGTATGTCTTCTGTTAACTGCAGTGGGATTTGTGACGTGTAAGATAGGCACACATGGAGTGTCTGGAGCAGTAAGAACTGAATCTTATTTCTGATACATTACTATACCTGCATCATGCTTTTCTCCACATATCCCAATGCCCCTAAGAAGTGCACTTCTGAACTTTTGTATAACAAAGTAACGAATAGAAATTTTGAGAGAAATAATGTAACTAGAGTTAAGATTTTTATCACACATTACCATTTATATAGTATTCTTGCTGATTTACTAAGCTTAACTACCTTTATATAGACCTGAGCTGCCTGACACTGAAATTTGTAGACTTACAAGGTCAAATTCTTGGTTTAATTTAACTGTAGTCGGTGGAATTACAACAAGAGTAAATTATGCTAAATGATTTAAAATACTTTGAAACCCCAATCCTATTTTATGCAATTTTCCATGCACACACAAAAAAAATACTGAATTTCGCTGCCTCTATGCTTTTCTTTAGCCAACAATCTTACTTAAAGCCCAGATGGGCAACTTTATCATTGAAAAAAACCTTCTTCAGTTACAAGATGCCACACAAACTTGGCCCCTGGCTTCAGCAACTGGAATCGACACATACCTGCTGGACTGCTATGAACAATATCAAGCCAATGGCAGCCTATGTAATGTTTTCTATTTTTAATTTTTCAGACAACATTCCCCCAGTATGTGTAAAATTAGCTCTACAATAGCATTTCAAAGTAATCTGCTTATTCCTTTACATATTAAAACAAACAAAAATACCCTAAAGCATAAAAAATACTATATCTGAACACACATACTACTCTAGTTGCAAAACTCAATGTACAGTATGAAGCTTACTTATAATTTTTTTTGACTGATCTAGCTTTCTGCCTCTCTATGAAACTAGCTTCACTTCAACAACCAAAATGTATACTAAATGCAAATAAACAATAAAGCAGCAAGACTCGACACGTTTTTTGGCAACTACCCTCTCACAGGACTAGTGTGTTTTCGTAAGAAATAATATACTGAATTATAATAGCAATAATTTAGGTTAATGTCAAATAACTTGCAGATAAATGTGCCCACATCTTCAATAAACACTGACACCATTTACTGGTGTCCTGGTGCTGTTATTAACCATGTGTCCTCACAACTACAGTCAATTACTAAAGGAAAGCCTTTTTCTGCAAATACCTTTGTGAGCAACTATAGTCACATGAGTAACCCCTCTCAGCTCTGTGGGACTGCTCAGGTGAGGTACGGTATTCATGTGCTTGCATACTGAGGCCTTCAGACTGAAGAGTATCAAGCTAGTGAGGAAATACAAATACACACTGTTACACAGAAAGTAGAAGACATACAGATGAAAGCACCCTGTGATGCTTCCAAGAGTTATAATATAAACACCATTTCCAAAGTATAGTTCAACTTCTAAGACATCATTTTGAGGCTGTAATTTTTCTTTAACTAGAGCATTCATAGACATTATACTTTTAAAGCTGTTCAAAGCAATGCAGCTAAATAATACATTAAAAATAAAACCCATATGAGATTCAATGGCAGATATAGACCACGTAAATGAACTGGAATGAAACGGACCATAAATACATTAATATGAATGCCGAAAAGAATTTACAAAGAAATTAAAGACTGAAAGGAAAGAATAAACAGGTGCCTGTGGGCTTGGTTTCAGTGCCAAAATCATACAGCTTTATGTAGAAAATAGATTCTAGCAGAAAAATAAATGGCATCTTTATATTTTCTCTATCTTAAGTATCTTAAAATGTATTTCTCACTTTAACAGAAGTGACTGCCTTGCCTGTGAAAGATGCCTGGCTAAGAATCCCCGAGACTCTTTCAGGCACTGTTTCAATTGGAACCAGCTCTCATTTCTTACTGAAAAGCACCGCCATAATGTAGACTTTTGCCTACATTGTTGTGACTCTAAGTGGGTTGTAGGAGGGGAGTTCAGTCTCTAGGAAAAGAGGTTTTGGACACTGTGGAGAATGTTATTTAACAGTGCTGAATGCAAGGAAGGTGTCATGGGTATCGAATTCTATTTGTTGGAATCTAAACAGAGACAACTGGTTCACTTAATATTGACCACCAGAGAGCCATCAGAAATTTTAGACAGTGCTGGCCTGCTCTGGTTTTGAGCTGCTAAACTAATTCTTTTCTATTCAACTTATGCACAATAGGAAGGTGAACAGTGGTGGTGGAGATGAAATCAAACAAATCAAAACAAAATGAAGCTGGAAAACCACTGGTTGCTAGACACCTAAGGAGAAAAAGGAAAGGATGGATCCATCTTTGCAATCCCTTCAGCCTTTTAATTTCACGACACTGCAGTCCTTCTATCATGTTATGATAGGTAACTTCAGTTCAAAATGTTCATGGCAAAAACTTTCAGATGAGCGCATCCCTGCTGAGCTTATGTAAGTCACCTTGCACAGCCTTATATCCACAAACTTCTTGCCAGCATCCAGTTTTTGATGTACTTTTTGTTGTAGTTGCAACACAGTTACAGCCACCTTTGTTGCAAAGGACTCCAAGATAAAGTCCCTGCAAGAAATCACGATGGATTTTGGGTTTTGCTGGGAAAAAGATTGAGAAGCACTTCTTATTTACTTAGCACTCTGCAGACCCAGGCTATATTTTGAACTGTGTGGGATTTTTTTCTATCACCAATGAAGAATGATTGAGATACATCATCATCCACCTGGAATAAAACATCTTGTCTTTTCCCACAGCATGTCCAGAATTCAGTCATCAGAGAGCTTTCTTAGGGCACTTCTGACAACGCTGCTGTTTAAAATGCAAAACAGTCAACTGTCATAGAAACAGTAAGCATACTGTCCCCTCTAGATTCTAGAAAGACTTTTCCTTGGGAGAATATATTGGGGGTTAAGGTCCTTGTGGCAGGGCCCTGTACTCAAAACTGCCATAGCAAAAAGCAAAGGAATGAGCTTGATTGCCTACATGTGCCCAAGTTGTCTTGAGAAATGGGGACTTTCATATAAGGAAGAATTGTTATATGGTTGCTCTGCCTCATGCTGGGAGGAAATCTCTCCCTGGGAATAGTGGTCTTGGGGAAGGGGAAGAGAAGGGGGTAAGCAGTAGGAGGCTGGCATTGCTAGTTGTGTTTGCCTTCATAACAGAAACGTCACTGGCTGCTCTTGTAAACATGTACTACATCGCAGACAGTTGTCCAGGGATCTTTGATCCTTAGTAAATAATCTTCTGAATCAAAAATTGTTTTGGCTGATCAAACACATTATGTTCAATGTAATTTATTCTAGCTCATCTCTTCACTTGAACCAAAAAATGTCAAAGTAGCACACACCTTGCCATACTCTACAGTTCCTAATGAGAAGCAAGGAAAAACTATAGTATAAATCACTGGCTGCCTGCAGACTTGGGGGGCTGCAGAATCACAAGGTAGCAATTTTGCTCACAGCTTCTTAAGTCTCTGTGGAAGTATCAGCAGGGTCAGATACAAGTGACAGGTAATTAAGTGTCACTGCAGTGGGAGGAAGCGGGCTGCTGAAGGACTGTTGAGGAGGGGACTCCCCAGGGCTTCTTTCACAGTGTCACAGTAGGATGATCTGGGATAAGGAAAGGACAGCTTGAGTGGCTGGGTGATCTGTCACTGTATGTATTTAACAAATGCCAGAGAACTACTGTGTAGAATTAGAGGCTTCCAATCCCTGGAACTGTGAAATTTGCCTCTGCGCCAAGCCTAGATGCTCACGCCTAATGGAAGGACCAAAATTAGCCGCTCTGTGCCAACACTTACCCAGCCACCCACACACGTGGACTAAACACAACAAAATGGCAAACAGGCCGTATATTCTGTAATTTTGGAATATGCGTGTATTGTGGCATCACAATAATTAATGGTAGCTCTCAGATTGGCACTGCAGCTCAGAAAGCTCCATTCCTGCTGTACAACCTACAAACAGACTTTTTTTTTTCCATGGCAGATGGTTTCTGCAGTATTATACTGGGTGTCAGGCAGATTTGCTAGGGTCTCAGACTTGCTCCTGTAAGATGGTGAACCACCCGGACAAATCCAGCAAAACTTGCATGCGGATAATCTTATCAAAATCCAGGTGCTCAAAAACATGCTGTTTTGGATTGCCAAAGGATTTTCCATTTGTGGCAGGAGTCAGCTCCCAATGCATGATGATACGGCACACTAATGGACGCTGTTAGTGACTCTCCTATGTCTGCAGATGAACTAAAGGCAGTGGCTGTGTGGCCAGCTTAATTGCTCTCAAGCTGTCTTGTAAGACTTTTTTAAAGTATCTACACAGAAAAACTTCTAGCTTCTGCAAAATCTGATTTAAAAAATAGAGCTGTTGCTATGTTGAAAAACTGCACTGGAACTCATGACTTGAGTTGGCATAATAAGTATCTGGAACTAAAATCCTATGCAAGAGTCTTGCTTTATCATCTTATGCTTATGAAACTGACAAGAGAAAACAAAACACGTGGAAAAAAAGTCTTCCCCCTACACTTATACGTAACTTTTCCACATACTCAAATTCACTTGCCAAAGTTGTCCTGCACTCTCCAAATCTCTGCCCATTTTCCCTGTCTTTTCAGCACTTCACAACTTTCCCCCCTCACCTAGCTCCTCAAAATTGATCCTAACATTCAAGAAAAGGCTGAGGATTTGCACAACATGACATACATATGAAACATAAAGGCTGCATATTGTAGAAAGTTGATTACAAACTCTGCAGAAGTAATGGCATGAAGGAACCTGACAGTATGAAAATTCATTTTCCATTCAGTGGCAGAGACAGTGCTCTTTGGCTGGGTTTAAAGTGAGCATGTCAATGGGAGCAAGTATCCATTTAAATATTAGAAAATGTGTTTTTTTCTGGCATGTGGATGGGTTTAAGGTGCAAATACGGAAAGCTAAATAATGCAGATGCAAATTTAGTTTGCTCAAAAATGGACAGCTAGCTTGACAGCTTTCCAGCGTATCCATGTAGACATCACTAAAGTAAATCACAAGTTAAACATCACCTGTTTTCCCTCCTCTTTTTAGCCAAACAGTATAGGTTGCTTTAGTGCAAATGAACATTAAAATGGCAGTTAGAGTAAGTTCATACTTGGGTGCTTTTCTTCCATAAAACCCTGTGAACTTTGCAAGGTCAGTGAAAAAGTATCTGTTTCAATGCACTTTTAACACACATTGTTTGTATTTACATTTTTTCATGTTATAAATACCCTCCTTTTCACTTATCCCAACAGTATTTTCCCAATAGTTCCTTAGAGTTTGTTGTTTTAAAAAGAAGGCAATAGCGTTTGTCTGATCTTTTTTGAAAAAAAAAACAACCCTACTCTACCACAATCACCCAGTATCAAAATATCCATAGCAGAATCTCTCACTGACGTTGGGCTGGAAGAAGCCCACTAATATATTCTAACACAGATAAAACATTTAATCTGAAGGAAAATATGCCATATGGTTAGGGAGTTTTGGTTTATCTTAGCTGTTTTGCACAGTCTTTCAATGAAGGCTGGAAATCAGAATATTGCAGAGGCTCTCAAAGGACTTTATGTAAGTCAAAGCAAAATTTCCACTAACTTTACTCACAGCAGCCTTGGGCTTTTCTGCTTTTAAAAGCATTTAAGCATGGTGCTGGGTAATTTCAGCTTCCGCTGAACACATAGAGAACTGATGGTATCTACTTGGCCTTGCAGAATCATTTTTGAGAAGTGTCTGTTTGATTCAGTTCTGTTTGGGTGCCTATCACTGTATGAATTAAAAAAGTATACAAAAATTTTCAGGAACATTTTAAAATGGAAAAATATATCAGTTTCAAAATTCTGAGTGTTACAGCTAAAGAATGGTTTTTAGCTGGGTTCTACAAGAACCTAATGAGCCATTTCTATTATCTGTGCACACTATGCCGAAGTGTTTTCTATGGTTCTAATATACCACAATAGTGTATATAGTGCATATCAGTATGCAATACTTGCTAAGCATCAAACTAAAGGGAAGAAATAACCCTTGGTAAAAGTATATTTGTCAGTTCACATGTCCATATCTTCCTTCTTTTAATGGCCTAGTTTATTTAAAATGATAAGAAAGCTTCTTATTGCTTTACCTAAATTATTGGCATTTGATGCTCTAGCCTGGTCCAGAAACCAGAATTATGTTACAGCCACTACCTAACAATTTCCAAAACAAAGGGATGTAATAAAATAAACAGCTCAAAAATAAAGCTCCTGTTTGAATTGTACAGATGGTTAGACTGTTAATTCTGTAATTGTGTTTTTGCACACCTGAACTGTACTTGGACCATCCACCACCCCCACCCCCAGATATGAAAATGAAACCTGGAAGATTAAACACATAAAATCCCATTTAGTTTTCTAGACACTGTTTCTGAACCTTTAAGCAATCTGTATACTGCAATACTTGGTAATGAAAAAGAAGCAAAAGTGATAGCTTATTGACAGTCAGTTACTGAAGATTTCAGTATACATGTTATTGTTCTCTGTGAAAGTAAAAATACATTTCTTGAATTTTCCTACATTGCTGCAGTCTGGAGAAATGTTTTTTTCTAATATACTAATTTCAAGAAAATAATTTACACATTAAGAGAGTGTGAAATCCTATTAACATAAAAAAAGATCTTGATATTTAGAAGCAGTTTTGTAGCAATAAAATAAATACGTTAGGTTCCTAAGTGTGTGAGCAATTCAAGCTTCAAGCATCACACAATAAAATCACTCTAATAGCCTAGTATCTTCTAATTCACATTGTAGATAAAAATCAATCTATTCCTGAAACTATTGCATATGAAAAATACTAGAGAAGTGGTTCTGTAAAACAGAGTTCTTAGAATAAACTTCCTCATTATTCAACTGCATCTTATACATTAACATAGTTAATTTACGTGGTCTTTAAACTAAACTATGTGGTTTATGATTCATATACATATTTGACAACTGATGTGTTTTCAGTTGTGAGTCAGAGAAGTGCTCCAAGTTTGTTGGCTAAAAGACCAAACCAGCATGTTTTCTCTTTATTTTCCACATTAAAGTTAGCTTAATACCTAACAGCAGAGAGAATCACATGTATAATAAAACATGCTCCTCAAAGTCAGTGAGTGAACCTGTAAAAAGTAGTATGGCATGGTATTTTCTTCTTATGAGTGTAAAAACCACATAAGAGTTACGATGCTGGATACCATCTCCCATGCAGAACATGCTCAAATGCTACAGCCTACTGCTTCCTTTGATGTGAAAGGCTCTATACACATAGCACCAAATTTCAGTATTTTGCAAACATGCAATCCTCATTTTTTTGGTGTGTTTTAGGACAGGAACAACAGTGAAAGGTACTCTAACATTTGCCATTGTGGAGTAATAGGCTGAAAAAAACCCCTGGAGGCTATTTTTAGAATTTTACTTGGCACACAGAAGGCAACATAGGTGTATGCAAAACTAAGGCTAAGGAATGAGGTGCACAAAGAAATTATTTTTTAATCATTGGTTCTGGGCTGCCAGACTACAAGAAGCAACACTCGGTAATAGGGATGTAGGGGGCACCTACACTGTGTAGCTATTGAAAATCTGGAAGAATCTTGTTTGAAATAGCACCTGTGAGCATCACTGAAACCTGTTTCCATGAGGGAGCTTAAGAAGAAGAACTGGAGAGCTAGAGTGAGTGTGGAGACAGGATGAAGAGAAAAAAGGACTGCTCCAAATGGATTGCTATGATTCAGCAATTAGCACTTCACTAGCTGGCTTGGCTGATTTTTCTCCTTGGCTATTGGGTCTGTTTTTCCTGCAGAATTACGTAGTGGTGATAAAAAAAAGGTTGGTGGGAGACAGAATTTGCTCCTTCCATTACTTAGAACACCGTGTTCTCTGCTGAGAAGAGCACAGTGCCTGGTTGTGGGTGCTCTAGGAGCTGAATAGCTACATTTATTTTTAATATATTTTTTGTTATTCAGAGGTTTTCAGCTGCTGTTGAACTGCTCCTGTAGAACACATACATGCATAGTTATTGCTAAGAAGAATTGCGCTCTGGAGTCTTATTTAAAGGGTCTGTGAAGAGTTTTCATTACAGTCTGGAACATGCGTGTGAAGGAGCACTTTCTTTTTCACATATACAATTCCTACATCCTACGCATACGGCAGTAATGAGTAAAGGCACTGAAATACTCGCGCTAGACCAGTGAAATAAAAAGAGCAAGGGCATGGGCTCGAGCACAGTCCCACAGTTGTCTGTACTGTCTAATTATCTGCATGATTCCTGGCACGATTTTAGCCAGCGCCAGCACTTTGCCCAGCCAGAAAACAGGCTTTCTCAGTTTAGTAGTGTAAGTGAAGCCCCACGGTTTGGCAGAGAAGACTGGAATAAGAGAAAGCCTATAGCGTGTCAAATGGAATTTCTTCCTAAAGAGATTTTGAAAAGGAGGTAATTTGAAAAGTCATTGGTCCTTTGAATCTAGGCCCTTGTCACCACAAGGATCCCATTAGATAAATAATTTCCCTAACCCTGTTAAGACAGAACTTAGATTTCTTTTTTTGTTCCTGCCATTCCCACTGGAAGGATGTTTCAGAATGTGACGACTAAACAGTCCTCCTCAAGCTGTTCTTCTGAATACCCCCATTTATAACCTGATCCTGTATTAGACAACATACAGCACCACGCTGCAGAAGCTCTGCTTCTGATTCTGTAAGCCAGCCCCTTCTTTTCTCTGTCGCTTTCTGAGCTCTTCCTTTGATACTGTTGATTGGGAAACACTGCTCCAGTAGTTAACACGTGATTTGTATATTCTCATTAGATTTTGGGCCAACACTAGCCTTTAGCTGAAAGTGTTCCCTTGACTCCCTTTTTCTTCTACCCTAATAATGTCCTACATTCAGCAATCATATTACCTTCTAGCCTTTCCTTCACTAAGCTTAATACAACGAGCTCTTCTAACATGACGCACATTTCTAGCTGAGAGTTTTCAGTCTAATTTGAAAATACCTTCTCCTCCCCTACATTTTCACCCTATCTTAATTGTTGGAGAGCTCTGGGAGAGTTCCCTGACAGCTACTGGAAAGCCACACCAGCCGAATGCCCTGGTGAAGTATGTATGATAGCTCATCACTAGGTAAAATGTGAAATTTTTAAAAAGTGCTGACCTGCATAGAAATTTTTTTTCATTGTTACTGTTAACAAGATCCTCCTGAATTTTGGCGCTGTTTATTGTTCTAATTAGTGTTTAAAAAAGGTTAGCAAAAAACCCTTCATTCTGGCCCATCCTCTTCTATGAATGTTAAAGCCTACTCACACTCGGGTCCACTGACCCATGGAGGAATAGGGCTGGGGCAACACTGGTGCAATGGGTTCACAGTTCCCTTTGGATGTAGGAACACAGGCAAGGCCAAGATTGGAGGCTTAGCTGCCGTGACTTCTCCCTGGCCTTCAGCTTGCCGCCCATAGAGCTTTCAAAATTCTTGTGTTATGCATCTGTAGTATCTCTGTATCTGCAGATGCCTCGTGCATGCTCTTGCCAGGTCTAATTTGCAGCTTGCCTGTTCATGCTGGTTGGTTTTGCATAGGCATCACTCTGGGCATGAAGAAAAGCGCAGGCCACTGCATGCATGCATGCAAGTGGTCCTTTGAAAATCTGGCTTATTTGAAACAGACCTAATTTAACCATACGTTGCATACTTATGTGTCTAACAGTAACAAAAAGCTTTATCCAAGAGACAGATAAGATCCACTCGCTATCCTAGCAATGGACCATGTCCCAGACAGTGCAGATACCTGAAACAGAGCTAACAGTGAAGTTTGCCACAACAGCCAGTCTATCACAGGACTGAGAAGCCTGCCAGGGAGACGGCTACAAGTTCCCATGCCACAGCTGGAAAAATTACATTGCTCAACTCATTGCTAAGGCCCTGCTTCTGCCAAGCATGCTGGGAATGAGCATATACTGCTGGCTCACAAGCTAGACAACATGAAATAGAGACGAGGAAGAGAGAAGCCTAAGGGACTATCACAGGAGCAAACAAAGCTAGCTGCCTCACTTATCATCAGCTATACTGCAATAGTGTATATTTATGGTTTTATGGTAAGGCCTAACTCGTTGGACCAATACTTTCCCCCAAGTCATATCCAGGTAAATGCATTAAAGTCATGCTAGGGAACAGCTTTTATGGATTAAAAATATTTCTTTTTTTTTCCAAGTACAGTATTAAAAAAATAAAAGCTTCTTTTAAAAATACTGAAAATATATTTTAGTTAAGGTAAAAATACTAAATATAAAATTTTAATCTAATATTTAAAATAACTGTGCTATAAAGGTGTGTGAATTGGTTAATTATTTTGACATTCAATAACGGCACATTAACCCTAGTGAAGAAGCATGTGCCCGTATACCCACATGGTGGTTTAGGAGAGAAGCTCATGCATTTCTGCATAGAAAACAAATCTGCTTAATAAATGACGTCTGAGGGATTTTGAGACAGTAATGTTCATGCATTTGTGATGCATGGAGGGGCAGGGGGTGTTTCAGGTAAGGCAGCGCAGTATACAGCATACAATTCAGCACAAATATGTATCTGTGCTTATTACAGGTATAGGATTCTCTGCTTCTGAACTGGAAGTATTTTTTCTATTTTCCTTTTTGGTTGATAATAAAACAGGATGAAGGTGAAAATCTGTATTGATTTGCATTGGCTCTGCTCATGTCTTTCAAGCTGCATATCAGAAAAATTGGAATGAGATAAAGAAAATATGCTTGCAGCTGTTTCCAGTGGGGAAATGATGGGTTAGATGATGGGCTAAAATGTGTCTGGATTTCAGCACAAACTGAAAGAGTCTTTAAGAAAAGGACTCTAGAAGTTTTTTAAAACACTTGTTTGTTGCAACATGCATATAAACGTAGCTAGATAATAACTCGTTTGTGTATGAAAAAACCTAAATTTTGAGACATTTATTATGATCACCATCATCATTGTTATTTTTATAGAGCAATGAAATGATAAAATAATCCATCCAAGTTTACAAGTGGGGAAGCACCTGCATATATGCTATAAAAGAACAGTAGCTGGATGTATTAATGCGTGTATCAGCTAACTGCAGGTTGCAGAGATCTGATATTTCAATGCCATTCTTTAAGTATCACTGTAAAAGATCACATCATCATCATCACAATAATAATCATAATAATAATAATAATAATAATTAAAAAAAGTACCAAATCATGCTTCAGCAGCTAGAGAGAGAGAGATTGCATCATGTTTTGGCAGTGACTTGATCATCCTACTCCACACTGGCAGCATTCAATATTAAAAGGATAAAATGGCAGCAAAACCGGTCAGCAGCTTCTCTTTGTCTGGAGTTCTCCCAGGTAGATAAACAAAACAAGAACAAAACAAACATAAAGCTGCAATGGGAGCAGGTCAAAGCCCTGGCCTTTGTGTTGCTCTGATGAAAGTAAACTAGATTGAATTCCTTGGATAAGCACATCACAATCCCAAAATAAAAGATAAGTGCATAAAACCTCCAAATAAGGATCTTCGCTAGAACAGCTATGTGGTTTGTATGGGACAGTGGCCTTGTCAGCTACACGTCTTGTTCATTTACGGTTCATCTTCAGTCAGCATTAAGATGCATTCACCTCACTGGAGTTTTGGCTGGATGACATGTGAGAGTCCAGATTCTCCTTGCATTTCTCCAGATCATGGAAATACGGGTGAGAGAGGGCAACGTAAGCAGACATTCTCTTGGCTGGATTGAACGCTAAGCATTTCTGTAAGTATGAAAAGAAGTTGGTTTTAACTAAAACATACAGTTAACAGTGCTAACTGCATATGTACACTAATGCCTGCCCCTTTAATTTATGATCAGTATGAGACACCGCAGGGTCTCAGTAGGTGCTGCATGATAGGATGACCATTCATATTAAAACAAGCAGTGGGGTCATAGTATATGAATATGGCATCCTCAAAGCTAATAGAAAATAACAAGTTAGAAAATTCAAGTATTCATAGTTTAGGAAATCCCAGAATTCAGGTTTTGCTGAATTCACATGCACAGGACGTGTCTAACAGATTCCAGAGAGGAACTATCAACGAAAAACTTGTGAATCCCCTTAGTGTTCAATGCGCTGTTCTTTTGTGGTTATACAAATATGGACAGCATCATAAAGTATATGTTCATTCCTAGGCTCAGCATTTCTATAGGTGTTGGGTCTTTGACTATAGCCTTTGTATGCTAATGTTTTGCGTTCAGTTTCTCCCTCTTCTAGTTGTATTTTGCTTGCTTTCTTTCCAGATCCTTATCCCAGCCTTTGTCCAGCCAGCACTGAAATCTCTCCCATAGCCTTGTATTTTACACTTTGTTCTTCTCATCTCCTTTAATCTCCAAATAATATTCTTCCTACTGTCCTTGTCTAACCACTCCCTACTCCCACCTTCTTTTCTTGTATAAGAATTTCTATCCTTTGACTTCTGAAACTTAATTCAGTGACTTCCAGTTCTACTCTCCCCTTTTATCTGTGGCTTCCAGTCCTCATCTCTTCACCTAACAGGAACAGCTTCCCTTCCCACCTCACCTTCTAGGTATGGATATTTGTCTTCTTCCTCCCCATCATGCCTGACACTCACTGAGCTCTCTGCCATATTTTATTCCTTGTTGTTCCCAGAATCTAATTCCACTTCCAGGCTGCTTGCAAGCACAACAGATGCATTCCTTCCCTGTCCTTTCAAGTGTTCAGATGTAGTCCAGCTTACCACAGCTGTGAGCTGCAGTCATAAGGACAATTGTGGATGATCTGCTGTTCTGTAGAGATAACATTGGCCAGAGATAGCAGTTCCTGAAGGGATGCAGCAAGTCTTTCACCAATTGCACTGAGTCCACTCTGCTGAGCCCATGTGACCCAAGGTCTTTTAAAGGCTTCCAGAGAACAAATTTAGCTAGACTTGAACAAGCATGGCAAAAGGCAAACTGAGGCAAGGCCATTCCCTATATTCTATTCCAAGACTGAACTTTAGGGCTGGGGTTTATAGCATATCTATAAAAATGATGGAAATAATTTAATTTAATTCAGTGTTACCAATTGTACCAGCACAATGTTTGCTTCTGTTCAATCCTGCCATTTGTAAGAGGCAACAATTGCTGGATTCCAAATCTCAAGTTTTCAGTATTCAGATGTAATCTGCCTCTACAGCCTATTTTCTGCTTTGTACTGCGTCGACTACATAATGAAAAATGGTAGATCAGTTTTTGAACTCATGTCAGGCTTATACTATAAGAATGGCTAAGTCAGTGGCACAGCAGTGAGGATCTAAGCCTAAGGTCTACAGACAGGTCAAACAGGTACTTCTCTGACAGTTTCCTAGTCTCTGTTCTCAGCTCTGAAGCCAAAGGTGGTGTCTTTGGGCTGATGTTTCACACATTTACATGAATCTGTCTACCTACTTTTGAGCTTTTAATAACTCCATTAAATGGAAACATAAATGTTTCTTGGCATGCTGCATGTACAGCGGTAACTATCAGTCATGCAGCTTGGAGAACAACAAACAGAAACTCACAAGAAGCAAGTCTTTGCCCAGTTCGTCAATATCTGGTACAAATTTTTCAATAGGTTGTGCAGGTCTGGAAGTGAAAGCATTTCTTGGAAGGGCAATGTCATTAGGCCAGTCCTCTTCTTCTGGGAGTCCAATTACACTGCAGAAGGAAAACCATAACATTAGGTCTGAACATTTACGCAGTCTCCCCTTCATATTGAATATACTGAGTGGCATATACTGAATTGAATATACTGAGTTTATAAGTCTTCTTGTTTAAATGAGATTAACTGTGCAGTAGTGCACTGATCTTTGTGAACAAAGGCTGATGAGTATAGGTTCTCAGTGTGCTTGGTAGAAATCATTCTGTGGCCAGCACAATTTTCTGGCCTAGGTCTCAGTTTTCTGAGTCTTTTTGTTGAAAAAGGGCTGAGTGCTTTGGAAGAAAGTTGCTCAGCTCTTGACTGGATGGTGCAACATATGTCACTCCAGGATGATTAAAAGCAGTAAGTTTCAAAGGGGAATTGCATGCAAGGATCTTTATTCACAAGAATAGGGACTGAGAAAAGAGTGTGGGTCAAGATGAGGGTAAGGCAATAAAAGGGATGTTTCATCATGCTTCAAAGCTATGTGCAGTAATTGTTTCCCAAATTTAAACAATTTATTTGCTTCACAATGCAGGTTTTAAAGTTCAATTCAGAAGTGGCACAGGACTTGAGTGTGTTTATGGTTTGACTTTCAATTGTATTTTAGTTTTTCTCTACCCTTTAATAGAATATTTTGATTTCTTTTTATAATTTATTTCTTTATTCTTTAAATTCTAGAAGAATTTACTTACTAAATAATCGTGCTAAGGTTTAAAACCCAAATAAATGACATAGTAGGTAAACCTGCAACGATGGATCATGTCTTATATATCTTGTGTTTTGGTCAGATGCTAATATTTGTGGGGTTGAAACGCCAGTTTCTGAAGGCCGTTCTGGGAAAAGCCATACATTAATTGTCAGGTTTCAGGGAGAAATCAATTTTTTCAGCCTGTAAAATCAAGATTTTTAATGGAAACGCTGATAGGGTAAGAGAAGAAGGAACATGAAAAAACGTCCCTGCCTATTTGGGTCTGCGCTAAGCCCAAGGCCACTAGGGAGCAGCATTGACCTTTCTTCTTACTGAGGCTGGTAGCAAGACCAGGTGAGGCCACGGGCCGGACACTTGGGTGTAAATCATGGGTTACTTCAGTGAACTTAGTGGAATTACTCCACATCTACCTACATGGACTTCAGATTGTAATTTGGCTCACCTAAAATACCTCCAAAAATTAATATGCCCTTAAAACAAGAGCACAGCTTGAAGGGCAAAGCAATTAAAAAGTCAGGACAGTTTAATTTTACTGTATCTGAAGATATCACCGCTCTTGGGAAATGGTAAGTTAAGACTGTATAAAAAATTGAGTTTGACTTTCATCACCACAGGTACGGTGAGGGCATAGGGCAGCTCCCTTGGCCGCAGTGGTTAAAGGCACGTGATTACCTGTTCGAGGACCTGGGCCCACATTAAATATAATACAAGCAGCATCATAGGAAGATGGGATAGTTAAATGTTTTAACAATGAAGTTTAACCTGCCATTCAAACGTGTTTGGTTAGTCCCAGGTTTTTTTTCACATTTGCATGAGAGAGCATGAACAGGGCAGAGTAAGCACAGGCACAGGCAAAGCCAACAAAAAGAAACAAGGAGGCAAGCTGTCAGACAGGTAGGGTGGACAAAACCAAGAGTGGAAAGGAGAAACATTTTTAGTTACACATTCAAAACTCTTAATAATGAATGTCTGAGTAGATGCCCTCATTCTGGTAGCACTACCATTTCAGTGACTAAGTTTGGGAGTATCTTGGATGAATTTCACCTCCTGCCAAAGGCTCGGGCTTGGTCTTGAGAAATGCCAAGTACTTTCCACTCCCATTGATCACAATGGGAGACAAGTCTGCTCAAACCATTGCAGCATTTAGCCTGAAATCTATGAGGCTATCCCACATGCTGTTGGTGTCCTGGAAAAGCAGAAAATGTTTTGGGCCACCTCTGAGGGATTTACCCTCAAATGTGGCGGAATTTTACCTGACACAAGACAGAATGCACATGTAAAGCAAATGTAGACCACAGCCCCGTTATCTGAAAGAATGCATCAGTCCAGATGGCAGGAAAATCCCAAAACTACTTTCTGTCCAAATTAGTCTGCAGAATGAGTCACTACTGTAGAAAGAAACGATCCTCCTACAAGAAGAGCTATGCCTAACTGTAGGGTGTTCTCCAGCTGTGAAAACAAAAAATAAATGCTATTTAGCATACACCCCCCTGCCCCCGACCACCACCCCCCAGAACCCAAGAAATAAACTTTTGAACTATTTAAGGAGAACTGCACAAAAGAAGAAAAATCAAACTTTCTCTTTAAGTAGATGTTTAGAAATTCTTCTAAAATTAGCATGGCATTTTCTCTTCTCAATGAATACTTTTCTGCACAGGTAATCATGGCCCCTAGGGATGGAAAGATCCCCATCAGAGGCTGCCGCTAGCAGCTATGCATTTAATCCTAGCCCAGTTAATTTTGATTTTTCCCCTTAAATGTCATAAACAAATCAAAATCCTTAAAAAAATCTCAGCTATGTCTTTTTAAACGATAAAATACGTTGTATGTATCAAAACTGTCTTCAGTTAATACAGCAGAATATTGTAGGACTAAAGGAGTAGCTCTGGCAGAAGAAAAAGTAAACTTCAAGGACTGATTTTTCTGGATTGGGCAGGAAGAGCTATTCAGCGCATGACAAATTACCCACGCAAGTGAGTCACATACACTGGTATGGTATGCAGGAAAGGGAAGTCAACTGTGTGAAACCAAGACCTGCAATTTAGGAACCTCATATTAAATAATGGAAATGCTTAGAAACAGATCTGTTATGATTTGAGAACTGGAAAAATGGTTAAACAGAGAAATTAATTATTTTTTCTGTTTAAGTTCTTCTCCTCAGAAATGTTATTATTTTCTCTTT
Organism: Falco peregrinus; assembly: GCF_023634155.1. Lineage (NCBI taxonomy): Eukaryota > Metazoa > Chordata > Aves > Falconiformes > Falconidae > Falco > Falco peregrinus. The sequence continues at coordinate 39,055,147 of NC_073725.1, read as the reverse complement.
GGAATATCTTCAAGGGAATAACACTTCAGCCTTCCCCGCCCCCCAACTCCTGCCCCACCATGTATTTCTTTTTTCATCTAGATCTCTCGATCCCTGCAGTTCCTCCATACAAAAAGGGAAGACAGAGGTGGAGGGGTGAATGGGCATTCATTCTCTGGAGTGGGACCAGCCCTATGTGGCTTTGATTTCCTAACTACATGATATGTGTACATCAGATCTTAAATTTACATGGTTCTTATAAATTCAGGAACATTCCTTGCTCTGAAGAGCTTTTACAAGCAAAAGTGATATAATCCTACTTAATTATCATTTCAGTAATATTGATAACTTATTTTCTTGTTTTTTAACTAAGAACATATTTTGGAAGAGAATTTTCTACCTCTGAGTGTCTAGAGCCTCCCCACCTCCTCAACCTATTTGTTATATCTAAAGAGGAAAATCACAAACTCCTAGAATTGTAAAATGGTTTTAAAATACAGCCAATTAGTTCATCTCTGGCAAAGCACATGTTAAAATGCTGATATTCCTTCTGTTCTCATAGTTACCTTTCTGACCCAAATATGAACTGTTAACAGGGTACATACTATATTTTAAAAGCTCAACTATTTTCTTATGTTCAGAAGTATTTTCTGCAAAGAAGCTGTTGGTAATAATCTCAGAGATTTCAGTTTAATAACAATTTTAAAGTATTCTAATGTTGTTTGCTGAAATACACAAAGAGTTTACTGAAAAATAAAAACCTCTGCGTTTTTTTATGTGAAGAGAATCTCTTGGATGGAACTGTTTAGGATATGCATGAATGGTACATGCACAATGTGTTTAAGATATTTAAAAAGCCCGAAACAGAAGTCCCTCATAACTTCCTGATGATGGCTGTTAGTTCTGCAGAACTATATTCCGTGTTGCTTCCTCCTCCCACTCTGACACAGAATAAACGGAAATATCATGTTGCGTACAGTAGCTATAGGAAATATGTTCTAGGAATACTTTGTTCTAGTCCCATTATTGCATAAAAACATGGCAAAGAAACCTCACAGTGTTACAAAGTTTAACAGATATTGACATAATGCAACTAGTTATTACTTACTCAAAGATTTTTCCTAGCTGATCAACGTCTGAATTTCCACGGAAGAGCGGTCTGAAAGAATAAAGAAATATTTTTAGGATGTGACTTGCTTTAATTAATGTGAATTTATGTTTGTAATTGACAAGTGCCAACGCAGGGTGAAAACATGTTGGTTTTCTTCAGACCTCACTTCTGCCTCCATGTTTTATCCATTCTGTGAGTGTACCTTTCGAGTTTCTACTAAAACTGATAAAAAAGGGGACAGATGAGAAACATTTTGGAATATGCTACTTTTGAAAAAATGTAATTCCATCCTTTAACATGAATGAAATAACTTTCTCTCAACTAATACTATCCTATGAATCACATAATTAACAAAATAGTTTTCACTATAAAGAACATACTTAAAATTGCTGTTTAGAGGGACAACGCTGGAGTGAATGTCATGCGATTCATTAAAACATTAAAATTAGAGATGAATTATTATGGATATAAATTCAAAATCAAATTTCTTGTATATTGGAAATGTTCTCTTAGGTTTAAGGGGCCAAATAAATGACAATGGATTTATGAAGGTCTGTAAAGAATGGGGTGTGAAACGGTACAGAATTTACCTTGGAGGAGAGGAATACTTCTGCTGCATAAATAAAGATATGTTTGGGAAAGAAACAAATTAATAGGCTGAATGTCCAAAGGCTTTCAGACAAAACAGTGACTAAAAATGCTTTCAGAGAGTGGTACACACTTCTTTTCAAAGTGCAATTTATAATGTTTTCACTCATCATTTATAAAATGCTATCACCCCATAGTGCCTAAGTAAAATATGAAATTCAAATGTGTATGGCTGTATAGCTGTATTGACATCTTTGTGTTGAATTCAGTAAGGTGTGATCAAAAGTGCAATTTTGTGTTTAAACTCCCAAGGCATTCCAACAGATTACTGATGGATCATTAAGGATCCAGCCAAGAATGAGGGCACCTGTGAAGATCAGGCCCCAGATGTTGCGCAGCATTTTGGTTCAACAAATGGTAAATTGCTCCAAGAAATGCAATTCAGACATATTGCAAACTGAGATACTAACTTTGTTTGACCAATAGCCAGGCTGCCCCTCTCACCTGCACCACAGCTCTTGGGAGTATAGTGCATGCTGTAAACTTATGGTTACATTTTCCAGAACTGTTCAACTGAGACCTGGTGACTTGACAATGCATATTCCCATGTTTTCATTGGTAGCTGTTGGTTATGAAGAAATGTCAGTTCTGCTTCTCTCTGCATACTCCTTTTCTTCCATCTGATACAGGTCCTTAACAACAGTGATAGCCAAAGACATCATTTCACTGTTGCTCTTCGTAGAAGACCTCTCCCATCTATACTTGGAGAACAAGGAGTACTCAGCTATAGTCTTTCCCTTCTCGTTGCCCATACACAGGAGCAGGTATAGGATCTGGATCTCCTTTCACTAACCACGATTTAATTCTGAGAAATGCTGCTTTACATCTTGGCAGTCTCATACAAACAACAGAGCTTCATGTCACTGTTGCAGGTCCACACCAAATACAGTAAGTAGACTCAGGGCACTGTGATATTTCTCAGTTAGACATAAGAATCTCTGCAGAAATCTGTGCCACCAAGAAAAAGAATACAGCAATAACTGGAAGATATGCTGACTATCTTTGATGAACTAAACATGCATTTTGTCTCCTTCATGTTTGCTGCCATTCAGGTCATGTTGAATCAGCTCACACTGTGCAGGGGCATTGAGAGAATGATTTCATCAACTCTGATTTGAGACTATAGAACATCAGATTGAAACTGATGAGGTAAAATGCGGTAGCCTGTTACTTGTCCATAAAGGGCTTTATTTACTTTGATTCTGAATAAATCATAAATAATGGTATGCACTGCTTCCCAGACATACAAGACATTTACTAATTGCAGCCTCTTTGACAAGACTGTTTCAACTCATACTTAGAGGTTTTTGTATTTTTTTAAGCCAGCATTACTGGCTTCTACAAAAAAACCCAGAGCTTAACTTCACTCAGAGAGGAGCATCTACTTCTGCTGTAAGTTTTGGGCCTTATTTTCAAAATGGTCAGTAGCTAAAATGCTAGTATTGTTTGTGGCAGCAGACACAGTCCATACCTTCCAAAGTCAGACAATATGACAAAGTCTGACATTTATTTGAATGGCTGTTTAACATTATTAACATACGGTTACTCGGAGCGTTTAATTTTGGCTCCAGCATTAGATTATTGTGCCCTTCAAACTAACAAAATCTACACAATCAAAGAATACTATCCATGCAAATGGAAAGCTGATTTAATGTTTTAAAATGTATGCTGAACCTTGTGTTAATGTGAAAGCTTGGCAAAGTCAGCCTTGTTCACAAATCACCTTAGGCAGTGTCATGCCAAAACAAGTATGATTCTTGGGATTTTTAAGGGAGGTTTTTCCCATCATTGCTGCTGTCTCAGATTCACTAAGCTGAAACAAGAATTTAAATTCTTTTGAATATATAATTATATAACACAAGGTGAACTTCCAACATACTTTGATATTACATCATAATGAAGTGTTATTAATTCATCTTTCAGCCTCCTATCCATCCCACCATCATGACTACAACACAATGCCAACTCCAGGTTAGGCACCACTAATGTAATGAAATTTGCCTCATGAATTTTGGCTGGAGGTTCAATTGGAATATTGGACGGATGATTGGGGAAGTAGATCCACTTAATCAGCAGCTGTATGAAGATCTTGTCTCACATTTTGGCACTATTTACTCTTTAGTAATATCTTGTCAGCACTGCAAGTCCAGTGCACTAGAAACTTTCACCTCAAGCCAATTTTTTTTTAATTCTGTTCTCAAAGGTGGACATCAGGTATCCCAATACTACTGAACTGGGAGCATACTCAGCAGTCACAGAAACGTAAAATTTCACCTTTGTTCTTGGTATCTTTTACTTGACTTGTTCCCCCACTCACTCCCTGAGGTTTATTTATGCAAGCTCAATCCAGAAGTCCTTACTTAGGAATATGTTCTCCTCTCTGTGATGATATTCTGGGTCAGACTGGTTAAATTCTGAAAGTCTGATTTTGTATAATTCCTTCTTTTTTCCTCAGGAAAGGCAGGGAGCTGGGTTTGTCTTCTGTTGCAGAAGACAGGAGTCTGTCCTCTGACTTCAAAGAACTCCTAAAATCTGTGTGTACGTGTGTCTCAGGAAAAAGGGATATTCCAATAGGGAAAAGGTCTATCCATAGGGATACGCTTGCCTTTTGTGTGGTTCCTGGATCATCTCAATCTTCCCTGAATTTGCTTGCTACACAATCCATGGTCTGAGGGCTCCAAAACCATTGCTGTTACAAAACACACACTTGAGTAGGGAAGAAAATGGGATGAAAAGACTTACAGTGCACCCAAGGCATTTAGTTTCCCTATTTGTTCAAGAAGCCTCAGATGTTGTTGTGTCTCCATAAATTCCTATTTTTGTTGGTTGTCGCCTCTTTGATTTTTTAGGGAGAGGGAAGGAGGGGAATGTTACAGGGAATCTACAGGTGTCCATCTTGTTTCACCACTCCTTCTCCAGGCCTCAGAGTGAGACCATTATCCACTGCCTCTGGGATGGTGCCCACTGAATGGAGGAAGACCCCTTTCATGCCTAATACAGGACCAGAATGTCCTTAGCCTACAGATATGAAAATGAGCTGGAGACATCATATTACTACCCAGTCCTGCTCAAGTAAACTCCTACTGAGTCAGCAAGCATGTACCTTAGCTCCTGAGGAACAAAATGTGCAGCTGCACAATTAAATTGATATGAATCTGCATTGTGACTATTTTCACAAGATGAATCTATCAACTTTTTTCTATGGCAGTCCAACACAAAGATGCATATAACTCCTGGGCTGCATGAGGAACAGTGTTACCAGCAGGTTGAGGGAGGTGATCCCCTCTGCACAGCACTGGTGAGGCCACACCTGGAGTTCTGGGTCCAGGTCTGAGTTGCCCAGTACAAGAGAGACATGGACATACTGGAGACACACCAGCAAAGCGCCATGAAGTTGATTAAGGGACTGGAGCATCTGACATGTGAGGAAAGGCTGACAGAGTTGGGACTATTTACCCTAGAGAAGAGAAGGCTCAGCGGGCATCTTCTTAAAATAGATTATATTAATTAACTTAATATAAATACCTGAATGCAAAAAAGGTAGAGCTGGGCTCCTTTCAGTGGTGCCTGCTGACAGGACAAGAGGCAATGGGCACAAATGGAAACATGGAAAGTTCCCTCTGAATGTAAGGAAACATTTTTTTACTGTGAGGGTAACTGAGCACCGGCACAGGTTGCCCAAAGAGGTTGTGGAGCCTCCCACCTTGGAGATATTCAAAAACCATCCAGACATGGTCCTGGGCAACCAGTTCTAGGTGGTACTGCTTGAGCAGGGGTAGGGTTGGACCAGATAATCTCCAGAGGTCCCTTCCAACCTCAAACATTCTGTGATAATACAGAAGTAAAAATACAGATCATGACATAAGGTTGCAATGTAAAACCTCACAAATTCTGAAGAAGTTACCATCTGCTTGTAGTTTAGAAGGACTTGCACCACTAATCTTCTGGCCAAAAGGCTCTCATATGTAGCTGAACAAATTAGAGTTCACCATTCACCAACTTTAGTCTCTTTTCTCTTGTCCCTCCCCCCAGAGGAATATACCCAGCTCATGTTGTTTCATGCTGAGTTTCACCTTCACTGAATATTCTATCTATCTATCTGAACTGGATATTGGTGTCTGAAAGGTTGGGTACTTTATTTTATAGACACTGTTTCATATCTGTGCTACTCAGTAAAAACTGAGATATAAACATTTTCTAAGCAAGTCTCCATGAAAAAATTCTCCCTGATGCAACCCTACAGACATGCCAAAGCAATTCTAAAAGTATTGTATACAATGACAATGCAATGACACCCAGGAGATACATGAGGTTTAACTGTAAACTGGACACATTACTTCTAGACTTTACTTTTGGCCTTTGGTCTACAAAGCAAAGAAGGTCTGTAACTTCTCATAAAATAAGTCAGAATTTTCAAGAAGATTGGAATTAAAGATATTGATAAGCACTGCACTAGTCTATACTGCAGTGCTGACGGAAGAGGAAAAAATAGTCTAATAAAACCACATGCATTGAGGCACAGGAAAAGATTTCTGCAGGTTTTTTGATAGCGGTTGACATTTTGAATAGAAACTCTTTCATTTTCTGACATTGAATTATTAAACTACAGGTAAAATGGATACATGGAAGAAAGGTCATGTGAAGAAAAAAAAGTACTGAAGAGGAAAAAAAAGTCCATAAATTCTCTTTCTAACCAAAACATATTACAGAGCTATCATGACAATTCTAGAGTTACCAATATGAATGCCTCCGCGGCTAGACAAGCCTTGTATCTTTCCAGATATGTAACATATAAGTTCCAGAATAACTATCTGGATTCTTTCTTCTAGTCCAATTTGCTGAAAGTGGTAACAACAGCAGTTGGGAATCCCATCCCTCTCTTGTTATTACAAGGAAATTACTCTTACAAGTTACTACTCTTGCTTATTGACAATATTCTTGGTGAAAAGTGTGTATATTGGCAATCCAACGAAGTCATACAAAAATTCCCCAAAAATTAAAGGAGTGGGTGGGAAAGGTACAACTTGCTTTTTGAGCATGTGGGACTTAGTCTGGTTGAAGAGATGGCAAAGAGAAGTGTTGGGAAGAAAAGCAGCAACTTCAGAACAGATAGCTGCTGCTTTGAAGGCATTAGACAAGATGGGGGCGGTGTTGAAAGAGAAACTCCATGATAATCTGACATAGTGGAAAGGAAAGTGTAAAGGGAAAGAATGTAGCAGCAGTTCATCGCAGTGGTACAAGGAAGTTGGTAAGGTTGTAGTAATTAGGTCCAAGTTTGTATATCTCTGTGTATAAGAGCAACAAGGTGATGGTGAAGAAACCAAAAAAGCTAAAGCCAAGAAATATTTGCCAAGGAACCCTGCATCATGCCATGGGAAACCTGCCAAGCTACATAGTCAAAAATATATTTAAACAATGGGGTTTTTTTCTTTTCATATACAAAATGTGAAAAGCTGGCAAATAATTTTGTCAGATTCTTAGTTAGTTGTTATGAAGAAAACATTTTCATTTTTAGAATTAAAACCAAGTAAGACCTAAAACTAGAATTACAAGATGACTAGAAATAATACAATCTGGACTGCCCTGTGGAAACCTTTATTCAGAGGGACTACTTCTGAGCTGATTCCTCAGTCTTGTTCCCACCACTGTTTCTCTTTGACAGATCCCCTGGACAAGTCTGCACTGCAAACATGAAAAGAGAAACTAAGGCAAGATAAAAGGAAAAAAATAGGTATCACTGTTTAAAGATGAAGATAGTTGGCCTTTCTCATAGGTAAAATGAATATTGTACAGTATAAAACTTTACTCTGACAGCAGGCTGCGGCTGACAACATTGCATGCTCTGGACAGTTACCTACTTCCAGTCACAAGTGACTTGCCTCAGCTGTTGTGCAATTCAGAGTTCTCATTTTAAATGTAACTTTTTTTTGTACTTCTCCCTCTCCCTTTAATAATGTCTTTGTGTGGGTGCGTGCCAGACACAGCATAGGAAGAAGTTACTTCATGTAGAGCTTATTATACTTGATCACAAATTGCTCCAATCTTAAGAAACTTCTCCTACATAGAAGAAGAAAGATTACTTAGATAAATATTACAACTGTGGAAATACTCTTCAGCTAAAATCTGACAGAAAACAGATCAGCCATCTTGAGTTTCTCATTTTAGTCTTTAATTTAGCCCAGGTTTTTTACTCCAAATCTTATCATTCTTCAAGTACGATAGTACCACAATCACACATAACATCTCTAAGATCATTTGACCTACGTCAGTATTAAACTATTATTAGAATCAGGTCTAATGGATCAAAAGAATTGCAATAATTATTATTTTCTCTGGAGTTTCTCATGTCACCCAGTAGACAGACACGGATAAAAGAAAACAGGAAGTTTCTGAAAAACTATGGCAAACTTCCAGTGCTGTAGTGTGTTGAATTTGCTCCCTGTTGTTATTTAAAGTGAAGTAAATGAATTCTAAAACTAAAGATAATATTCCGACCCTCAAATGCACATACAGTCTATTTTCTGGGAAACGTACAGGATTTCTGCCTGAACTGAGAAAGCAAGGAGCTTTCTAAGCTGTGTATAGATGCAAGCCAACAAGGGAAAGACCCAACTGGTACAGGACACTGTTCATGTACAGGCCCAAAGCTGCTAGAAATGTGGCTGGAAGCTGCAAGCCACTGGTGTGCAAGAGGAGGTAAAGTAGAAAAGAATATTAATAGTGAGAAAGAACACACTAAAAAAGTTAGGCTTAGTTTTGGCAATCCACTTTGGGGTTAAAATTGCTCATCAGATTAATGTTTCCTTGTGTGGGTTTTCATCATGGGAAGTCTGCACTGCTTTGCTACAAATGATTGTATTATGTGGAGATGTTGGGACTTTCTGAGGGCTTTTAATATACAGGTTGGCAGCCTGGGAAAAGCCAGACTTGTAAAGTGGACAAATTACAAGAAATTTGCAGATGGATATGCATGTTCCATTTGCATGCATAATAGAAAGAGAAACGCTAGTAAAAGGGAAACCAAAGAGAGGCACTGTGTGTACAGCTTTATGACCAAAGCATGGCCAGTCTACTGTGTAGATTCAGTTGTTGATTAAAAATACAGCAAAAAGCAAGAGAAAGCACATAAATGAGAGAAAATATAAGCATTGTCAAAGTTCCCTTAGGAACTGGGCAAAGAAATAACTTTTTCTGGATGCTTAACATTTGCTTGAGACCTTTTATGTAAGCATTGTGTTTCAAGGTCCCAGATGGCCTTGGAACAGAATGATGGGCCTTGCCCCCCACCACGGGCAAAAGGGAGCTTTATCACAGACATCAATGATCCCAGGATCAAGCCAAGTGAGATCTGGTTTCACAACCTCTTATAAGAAAAAAACGTACTTCAACAGAAGGATACACACATTTTTATATATATATATATATATATATATATATATATATATATATATATTTCCCAAAAAGTAAGGTAAATGCAGATATTATCTTTGAGAAGAATATGCTCTCATGTGGGCATATCTCATCTGTTCCTGGTCAAAAATGCTTTAATATTCATCATTTAGCACTACTTTTTGAAATGGAAGAGCCTTGATAGGTTGAATGTCCTTCACTTATTCCCTCAGCACACACGTCACAGTTCTCTTATCTGCGGACATTTGGTTCTCCAGAAGATTTGTAGTTTATTTCACCAAGACTTTAAGAGTCATTATCTCAGCTCAGGGAGCATGATATAACAGCAACAAAACTGCCCCAACATTTGAAGCAAGTTCTGGAAATACATACACAACTGACCTTGGAAAAAGGGAAAGGAAAAAAAAAGTATGCTCTCTGCTCAGAGTGGAAAAAGAAGCATTCCTCTTTTTGTACTGACAGTTCTACCAGCAATATGGTTTAACCATTTGTGTGTTAAACATCCACCCCACCACTGCACACAGTTAAATTATATTTATCTTGTCAGTTGGCAGTTTGAAGTTTAGTTATATAACTAAACTGCAGGCTTCTGCATTTTTATAGCATCCTGAAAGAACTACTGGTATGACAAATACAATACGGCCACGCTCTTCCTGTGATCATTTAATTTTCTGTATTCTTTTCTCTCTCATGAACCTATTTCATATCTCCTTTCTAAACTTGCACTCTCTTAAAACTACCACACTTCTTTGCTCTTCTCGTGTAACTTGGTTTTAGGGTTTGAAGGCAGTAATTAAACTATGGATTAGATGAAGGCTGTCCTATGTGGAAGGACAGGGCCAAGAGGGCTCCTTCCTCTCCAGTTCACTCACATAAGGAATGGTGCAAATCAGTGTTCAGGATGCTGTGCACTGGCAGTGTGTGTGTGTCTGCGCTGAGCTCAGGTAAATCCTTACCTCCAGGTGTTTGTGCCTATGAACAAATTTGCCATTTCCCCCCATATTTTCCTTGAAAAGATCTAAAACCTCCTTCCAGAGCACGCCAGAGCTGTTTTTCACTACTCCTTTCATGTAACACATAATTTAATCCTCACTTAAAAATTTGGCAGATGGCACTCTAAAATGACACATTTTAATCAAGAATGTGAAGGTGCTTTTTAATGCTGTATTTTAAAGAAGTGGTTTTAAAACATCTATATCACAGCAAAAGACCTACCTTCATGGTAAGCAACAGGAGTTTAAGTCTGTCCCTAGTCTTTATCAATTACACCAATGAACCAAAAGCATTCTTCTACATGAAGCATATACTCCTTTATCCTGTATAAAATTTCATTGTGAAAATATATTCAAATCACAATTTTCAGAGATAAAGAATTAATTTTTTATAGTTCCACAACTTTTCTTGCAATGCTAAGATGACTCTGAGACAGCTCATCAGTTAACATGTCCCATATTTACTGGTCTAAAAAAACCCTTTAAAAATGTGTTTTGAGAGTGCCTCTAATGCTGGAACTAGTTTTAATCAAGGGGATATGTAATAGTTTTTCAAGTCTGAGGCCCTCTAATTAAAATCCAATTCATGTTCCACAAGCTGAATATATTTTCAATTAGATTGCTTTCCCAGTAAAGCTTTAAAGGAAAAGATTTTGTGCCATTAAGTTGATTTCTCTTGGAATAAACTCTTTTTAACCAAATGTGTAACAGTGTTGTCAGTCTTGCATCAAATGAAAGTCTGTGCAGACATAGTTATTGCCTGAAGGAAACTCACTAGCACCTACCACTGATTCTTCTGTATCAAAGGAGAAACAAGTTAATGTAAAAGGAACACATACACTACACATAACATCCAAGTATATGTTTGGAGGTTTTCTAGGGTTTTATTTACTTCTCAATAATGCTAAGCAAGGATATTCATAGACTAAAGTATACCCTATACATAAAAAAGCTTATACTCTAAATATGTAATATAAAATAATGAGAAAGGACAGTGTTATAAATGATGCTTTAGTTGCATCATTATGAATTACACATAAAATAGTACATCTCTTTGACTAAATTATGAGTCTAACTATTTTTTTTTTTTTAATTCTACAGCTAGTAAGGCAGAAAAGCAAATACCCAGCTATAAAAGCACTGGGGAAAAAATCTGAAAGTCAAAATCTTTTCTGTCATTTGCAGTAGTACAGTGACCAAGTGATAATGAAGTAACAGAGGCTTCACATGGGCACTCTCTGAGACTTCAGATGAGAGCTCTAATAGATGTCAAATTTCCATATTTGAAGGGAAACATAGGATTCAAAATGTTCAACACAATCTAGAACATAAAGTTCTCAATACAGAATAAAATCCAAGAAAAAGGGAAATTTTTTTGTCCTCTGGGAAAACATTACAAGCTGAGACAATCCTTGGGTTTTCTCTCCAACTGGGCTTGAGCTGCTCCTGTGTGGTATTGAGTACATTTTGATCTACGATCACTTCTGTTGCTCCCATATTATGTGTTAATGACACCTGTTGCACTAAGCCTTTCTACATTTTCAGATAAACCTGAAACATCAGAAGAACTGCTGCCCCCCTGCAACTAATATGTCTCATCACCTTCAGCTGTAATAAAACACTCTTGGTCAGAAAAAAATATGTGAAAGTGGATTACAACCCTTCAGACAAGAAAGGCAAGGAAAACATTTCGGTACTAAACAGTAACCTGTTTTGTGATCAGAGGTGAAATTTCAACTTGAACCTTTTCCTCCAGCTGCTCAGTCTGAGTGTCAAAGGACATGAAAGTGGATTAGAAGGATGGTGTGGAGAAAATACTTTAATTTTTAGCAGCTGTTCAGGCTTACAATGAATTAATAAACACCTGCAGAAAAACTTGAGATAGGCATTTAAGGTAGAAAGTACGTGTAGCCACCATGGAACGAAAATTGATACAGTTTTCAAAGGCCAGTTAAACTAGATATAACTATGCCCTAAGCAATACTTTGTCTCGTGCAATACACTCTGTTACTCAGGCTGGAGAATCCGTAAGATTTACATTCACTGGCCCATGACAGAGCATAGTAATCAGAGTTCACCTATTGAGAGCTCTTTGGTTACTTATCCTGTTCAGCCATTAGTGATTTCACATTAAATCTTTTTTTTTTTCCCCCGCTTGAATCCTGACCAAAAGAAAGAGTAAGTTAATTTATTATATTAAAGAGTAAAAAAAAAAAAAAAGAACTTCCAGATGACACTGCTCAGATGCCACCCTCACCTAAACAACTGCAGCATTAACACACTTTCTGCTGCAGATTTGTGTGTTTTGAAGCTTCCCAAATTACTTTTGGAAAAAGTTTTATGCTGTTATCTCTGCTTTGCCATTACTGAGTGACACTCCTGCTTCTGTGTTGCCAGTGGCACAACTCTGTTGGCGTTTGACACTATTTTAATGGGAATAGCATACAACTCTGTCTTTACAGAATGGAAAAAACCCTCAGTCTCTGAAGAACTGAGTACCTGTAGCTCCATGAGCCACCCCACTTCTTGAACTTTTCAGTCTCCACATCACCAGGTTGCTAACCACCTTTCTGTTCACTACAAGGAGTTCCCCAAGATACAGATGGAGTTGGCTGTTATTTCTGAAAAAAAAACCACCCTGATTTGCTTAGAATTAAGAAAACAGAGTCCTCTTCTGGAGTAAGTGAATAACCAAGTAAAACCTTCTTTCTGTGGTAAGCCATTTAATGCCTTGTTTTTCATACAGTTGTGGCTGGACTGTTTGCCAAAAATGGAGTTAACCAAAAAGTCTGGGCCCTCTTTAAACTCCACTCTCACTTTCCGGCAAAGTGCCCTCACCGTCAAACTCTTGGAAGATCTAGGAGATGAGAAATACCTCTCTCTCCTTTTGCAATTACTTTCCAGAAAAGCGAAACTGATTCCAAGGCAGGAAAGAAGCAAGCAAGACTGCTTCTGTGCCTCGGTGGGTAGGACGCCCAGCTAGCATACAGTTCTGACTTTGTACATATACTCTTTTGTTGTTAATGGTATGATGAGATCTAGTTATAACTGAGTATCTTCAGTCTTACAGCAGCAGAGTATGATTCATCACTGCCAAACAGGCTTAATTTGACAGCTACAGATAGGAACATGACTGAAAAATCTCTTGCTATGTATACTTCAGATGCTGAAAGCTTGCACTCCAATTATTTGGATATAAACAGCACTTAAAAATTATTCAACTGTATAGAACAGTGTGTATGCTGTAGTGACATAATAAAACCTGTTTCACGGACATAATCTAATAAAACATGGTCTGATAATTCACTATAGTTGGTAAAATTCTGGATGATATAGCTGATTGAGTCATTTATCTTTAGGTAACTGATTCAGACTCGTTCAAAATCAATGGTAACTGAATCTTCACGCCAATTTACTCCAGCTCAGTAGAAATTTTAAATGAGTGGAAATGAAGTAATGCCTTGGATGAAATTCTTGTGTGACAAATATCTATATTCCAAAAGCACTTATTACTGACAAGCCTGAATACATTAGGAGAGAAGTTATGAAGATGGAGAACATTTACTAAAAGAAGAAATACTGCATCAGAGACTGTCTTAGAGTTGCTTCCGGACAGTATGGGTTCAGTGCATCTATGAAAGGAAAGCAGAGCACGTTGTGCTTGACTTTCTGGAAGAAGTCATATGGTTTGACCATGCATAGCCAGGCTGCTGTTTCCTCATAGACGGCACAATGAAGCATGCCACCAGCATAAGAAGGCAGCCAGGCATGCCATATGCTGACATCAAGAGCTCTCAACTTGTCAAATCCTGGCTGTCGCTAGCACAGTCAGCGTACCATGGTGGCTGTGTCTCACACGGACTTATTTGTACAGGGCCAGCGTGTCAGCAGATCAAGCAGAGCATGCAAGCAAATGTGATGGCAGTGCCACAGGCATTTTGCAAACAAAAATTAGAAGCAAGGCAACAACACATGTATTCATATCACAAGGTGAACTGTGGCTTCAAAGGAAGAAGGGACAGGAACTAGTATGAGCTGTATCCTGCCACGTCTCTTCTCTATTTTTCAGCGCACAGCCAACACCAGGACCCAGAGGACTGATGGCAAAGGTGGCTCCAGCTGCGTGTGGGTACCATGTGTGCTACTGTGGCAGTCAGCACATAAATGCAGGAAAGGCTGTGGCCACCTCCCTTCCTCCCCAAATTAGGACTTTATCTAGGTCTTCGACATCTGCAACTACAGCCAAAGCACAGATTCTCAGAGTACCTGGCAAGTTCTCTGCAGTGGTCTGAACCCTGCAGCACAGGTAAGCTTTTCCACAAAGGCAGGGAGTGCCTGTGGGCACTGCGGTTCCCTTGCAGAAATGGTTTTCCAGAAATCTAAATATCAAACTTCCTCTTGCTTTCTCTTTGACTTTTTGAGCTGTCCTCTCCCATCCAATTATTTACTTGGTACACAGTACAAGTATTTCTGAAAGCTGTTACGTTTTGCTCTGCTGGCCTTAGCTGTTTTTAAACTCCTGCTGTTGTCTGTTCCTTTAGGTGCGCTTTCTACTTCTCTCATGCAGACTGATGATTTTTTTTAGATGTAAAGGACATCTAACAACTTTGTTGAGCACCTACATATGGAGAAGTGCTAGTGCGAAGCTGTTGAAAAAATGCAAGACAGATTTGTCCTATATACTTCTGAACTATTACATACTGGTTTTATGACTAACCAATGGTAGCTTTTTATTAGATTTCTGTTCTGGACAATCAAATACAGAAAACTCAGTAAAGCTGCCCAGATAAAAATTTCTGACTAGACAGTCAGTTTGGAAAAAACCCCACACTTGGGAGCTCAGCAACACGAGCCACAGTTAACATCTAGTCTTTCTCCCCCATCTCTAGAGTGTACCAGTGTCCAGGAAAGGATCCCGTACACCCACTTGGAGTTTAAATACCTTTTTGTAGCCATTCACTTATGAAAGAGAAAAGTAAATAAAAACAATGTTTAGTTCTATTAGGAGTCAAACAAAAGTACACAGACCTTCCCCCAGCCAAACTCTAGGCAAAAAGCAAAGCCTCTCTCAGCCAAGTTCCTGAAGAGGGAAGCTGTGTGAAAGAGCCAGGAGACCCTTTCAAAAGGAAAGTCTTTGGGCAGCATACAGCTGGCTATCCCTCTCTGGGCTGGTGAGGAAGAGGCATGGGTAACATTGCTCTGCTTCTCTCCTGTTAGCTGGCTGGTGGAGTGACTGCTGAAAGCCATCTGCAGCTGCGGATACCATCAAAGCAGCCCTCAGGCTGCTCTGGCTTATCCCAGCAATGAACTTGACTTTGAGATGCTCCAGAGGACACCTGGAGCAAAGTGGTGCCCCTTCACATCCACTGGCCGGCAGCTTCTGAACCCTGGCACTTCTGCTGCCAGCTGCATTTCCAAATATCCATTACAAATGCTACAATGTTAATACCAAGGGCTTACAAATATCTACATAATGACTGACATGTTGTGGTCTTCCTCTTAGCCACAAGGCCTTTTCCTCTGACCTCTGGCCAGGCTAATTCAGACTGTCACGGACTGGAATATCACCTCTCTAAGGAATGTATATATTTTTAAGGATGACGTGTTCAGGCGGATTTCAGACTAATGCTGTGCCACCTGCACATGAAGAAGCTATGGGAAGCTTTCCAGGAGGGGAGCTCCTTGTGAGCTCCTGCTGGCCTTGAGCTGTGTGCAGCTGCTGGCTGCCAGCTCAGAGCCGCCTGGTCCTGGTCCCTCAGCCACTGCCTGGCCTGACATGAGCCCACACCTGAACTTAACAGTTAAATTAAACTTGGTCAGCTAACACCATTTCTGTGGGTCTTCTTACCCATGCCTCAAGGTTCCCTTCTGGTTTTTTTGCCATGGGTAGTGACAGTTTTTGGTTTCTATGGTTTATCAACGGTTTCCCTTACCAACAGATCTATTCCTCTGACTGAAAGTCTGGCACAGCTGGAAACTAGAAGGAAAACCACAAGTGAATGGCCTGGCACCCACTTACCACTCATCTCCAACCACAGACTGATACAGTTACTGGATTTGACTAACGGCTATCAATCAGCCCAACTGTAGACACTTAGAAAGATATCAGCTAGAAAAGGCTTGAGGGAAAATATGAGCTAAAATCCAGCAAGGTATTTTACTTTCAATGGGATGATGCTGTCTTGGAAATTCACATGTATTTTGTACTTGATAATTAGTGTTATTATCCTGACTGTTTGCCCTTCTCTCCATTAATGTGTGTTTGTCCTCTGCCCAAAGCCAAAGGGAGTTCTGCCTTGGAGGTCAGATTCAACAGAAAACAACCCTGCCTATCCAAAAAATGGAATACCATGAACAAGTGCAGTCTTCTTCCTTCCTTTGTTAGTTAAGTTTGAAGGAAAATGTCATTGTTGTTCCATCAGATCACTAAGGTCACTAAGCTAAACTGTGGCTTGGGTCCATTCAGCTTAAAAAATGCTTGAAAAAAATCTTTGTAATAGGCTGGCTACTTATCTGGGGAGGAAGAAAAAATCCTATTTTATTAGGTCTGGTTTGGAAAAACCATCAGCCTCCCACACACCCATATGCACATGAATGGCAGAAGAATAAAGGAGAAAAAGCGCAAAGCACAGAATTTTGAATGCTGACAAGATCTTTCCAAGGAACAAACCTTCTCCCAGTACAGTTGGTCTGGACTGTGGTGAACTTTTATGGCACTTGCAACTTAAATCATTCTTGTAACAAAATAAGATAATTTCCAAAAATGGCAAAAACAAACTCAGGCCAGAACTGTACAGTACTTTGGTTCAAAGGTTGCAAATCAAGCTGTGTAGCTTTCACAGCTCTAAGCTGCAACATCCACCTTTGCTTGTTAAAACAAAGACAAAACAGAAAAGGAAAAAAGAAAAGTTGTTGTTCTAATTTTCCTGCTACCAGAATCCAACTGCAAGCTAGCAGACAAGTGAATGATTACACTTCTGAGCTCTTGGTCCACTAGATATGTTGGTTTAAGGTTCACTGGAAAACACTAGATAATATGATTGCAAAGTCTGTGTTTAAAATTGCTGCATGATAAAGAGAACAGTCCTCTCTTAAACCACATAAGATGTTTGCCAGTTTATATGAATAACTGAATTTATAAACAGCATTCATGGCTGTATTTACTCAGTCGCTTTTTGCCTAGATGTCTCTACTGTCTCGGTTTTATTATACCTTCCCCCTCAATATCCAGTTATACATCCTTTTTTTTTTTTTTCTTTCACAGATTCCCCTTCTGTCCCTCCATTTCGCTTTTCAACATAAAGATTTGAAAATATATTACAGCTCTCTTCTCTCTCTGCTTTTGAAAGGCATTTCAGAGATGTGTTGAAAACAGAAATGTGTGTGAACAAGAGCACAAAAAGGGAAGGTTAAGCTAAGAGCTGAAAAAAGGTAGAAACTTTAACGTACAGAGGAATACAGGATCTAGTAGACGAAGAAAAATATCCTTACTGCTGCATAGCTATAGTGCCAACTTAAAACAGTGAGGACTAAACAATCACATTAGTTGAGGCACAGGAAAATAACTGAGAAAGAATGAAAATGCATCTGAAATGAGACAAAGCCATGTCACAGAAGTATGCCTCCCAGTTCCTTACATGGCAGTATTCATATTTTAAAGTCTCTTTATTATCTTTAGAGTCTCTTCTCAGAGTCTGTTCACAGTACTATTCTTATATGTGCAGAAAGGTAAAACAAAACTGAAGTTTTCACTACTATCAGTCAGTTGCGTTTCTTTCTCTTGTGTTCGAGAGAACAATACACTGCAATACCCACACACATAGCAAGAAGTTAAAACCCCAATTTGGTGACAATTCACAACAGTGTGCAGAACAACTCTTAATAAAGATAATTTTAAAAAGACAAGGAATATAATCCTTCCCTACAGAAATTCTGGTGATTTTTCCATGATTTTCTACCTTACCTAAATCATGCCAAGTTTATTCATTGATTTCAGTTTAAGACAGTTTCATTTTCGGCATGTTACATGAACATGTGGTCTTTCTTTTCTGGTCCTGTCCAAACCGAAGTGTCTTCAGTTACATCTTTGCCTGCACTGATGCACTGGAGCTAGGGCAAGAATATGTACGGTACTTAGAAAAACAAGCTCCATATTAAGTTGTGTAGTATTTTGCTGGTAATGTTCCAGTATATGATACTTTACTGTTGATTACAGGCTTTAAACAAATGTTCCTGCTCCCCAATGCTTTGGATAATCAAACAATATTAATGGAAAACATTTTTAAGTGATGACATACTGTTATTTAATTTGAAGTGAGGGTCACTTCATACATATATCCTCCTGTAAGGTATGTATTCGCGAAGTTACGAATTCATTGTCTGTTCCTCAAGACCATTAAACAGCAAAGCAATTCATCACAAGGAATGACTACTCCAGGATATGTCTGGAGTAGAGGACAAGTACCTCAAATTTCCAAGCAATTCTCTGCAATAGCAGAATTTCTGTGAATCACTTTCCTCCAAGCACACCGTCCTCTCTACATTCTCCAGATGAAAAACATGCTTAGGCAGCTGAGAACCTTGGTTCTGCTGTTGAACATACGTTGCCAGATGTATACCTAACTTTTTCAAATTGCAACCTTGAAAGACTACATCTGTGAGAGATTAGCACCTATAGGAACAGCTAGCTCAGACCACATGAGCATGAAATGAAACTGATGACAGTCAGAAAACAGACTCAGGGATGAACTGGACTTCAGATCTCTTCTGAGATAAAAGCTGTCCATCCCATTCAAAGCACCAAAGAACCTGCAGGCTATGTTACCAGTTACAACTTTGTTGCCACTGGTAACAAGTGGGAGTATGTACCTCCTTCTCTGGATAAGGACATACATGCCGTGGGTCACATAGTCATGGCCTGACTTCCTTTGAAGCGCCGCTTTTGTATATGTGTGTGTGTGACATTTTAACAGAAGACAACAATTGCACTAGCAGTGTGGCTTAAATTCTTGCAAATTTAGCTTGAACACATTCTTGCTTGTGTTACACAGTCTCATGAAGACCAGAGGAGAGACTGCCAATTCCAGCCACAGCTCTTCAACTGACAGTTCTTCGTCTCTTCCATATGCACATATCCACATACATTGCAACCCTGATTTTGAATGAAAGTCTCACAGTCTTGGGGACTTACCTATTGAGGTTGATTTCACAGACAGGACAACTGAAAGTTTATCACTGAAAGAAGTGCAAGGAATGGAAGCCGGGACACTATCATGTGATACCCTCTATCCCTGCCAGTTTGCAACACCTGTCTTTTACAGAAATCACTCCAACCAAGTGCTGTACTATGCACATTAACAGAGATTAGCTCCGCCACTCTTTGTGCCACTCTGTCGCACTGAATTGTTTCTACAGAGGTTACAATCCCCTTTGAAGTCAGGGTTAATTTCAACAATTATTTCAGTGAAGCCGAGACTAAATTTACCACATGATCCAGCTAAAAAGAATTATTCTTTTCATTCAGTGATAGAAGTTCACAAACTTTCCTATCCAGCTTCAGGTTTTGGAGACAGCTTAAAAACAGTTACCCTGTTACACTTGCCTATTTTCTTCTGCATAAGCTTGACCATATTTATCCCACAAAACATTAACTGAAACTTGAGCTGCAGAGCGGACTGCTCTTCTCTCACAAGTAGAGGTTGAATCCAGGGGCAGCTGGGTGCCCCATCTCCTTCCACAAACCTATCCTACCACCGGGTTGACTCAGAAAAAGTACATGCAATGGATCTGACAGCTCCTTTTCAAAATACTAATAACCTATGGCTTGTTTGGAAAGGGGTATATAGATTTACTGTATTTTAGTGCAAAAGATGCTTGACATTACTCTATACTGTAAGATACTGTACCTAAGCATGAATATGTGTATATTGGTAGTTTTTAAAACCTGTTATATATTAAAAATAATAAATGTTTTATTATTAAAGACAGCCTGTAGGTCCCAAATCCAGAGCTTGCATCACAACCTGACCACCAGACAAGGCTCTAAGCTTTGATTTTATCACCTCTGTCTACATTACCTAGAGCAACAAAAGTCCTGGTCTCATGGCTGTTCTACTCAAAATGATGTAACTCCTCTAACTGGACAAATTTATACCACTGAAAGATCACTTATATCCTATAGCTCGTTTCCCTACGTCCATTGTTTGTACCTACCAGGGAACTTGTCCCATCACAGGTATTTTAGTAGAGTCACACATTTCTTATCTGCTGCTACAAATCTCAAGCATGGCTGGCCGGTAATGAAGTAAGTTTCTCACATATATCAGAAGCTGGCAGAGTAAACTGAAAAAAGAGACAACCACTAAACCCTTGATTTTATATTTAAAAATGATTAAATAATAACCTCATGCTATTTGTGCCAATCTTGTGGCTTATGACATTATGGGACTGATGATCCTACCAACAGCCGGCTGATAAAAACACCATGGAGCTGGTGCACGAACGATCTCAGTAAGAAGCCCACGTCCATGGACTTCATTTCCCTCTCGGCTGGATGAAGCTTGGGGCACTGTTTCACTTTTGGTTTGAGGAGGTGGAAAAGGTTTTTGAGAGAGGACTGTTTCATGTTTTGGGCTTGAATTGGTACCTGTAATGTTTGTGAAGTTTGCACATGCAGTCATAACACTGGCCACTCTCAAATGTTTGCCTTCTTTAGCTTGACTGGCTGTGAATATAACATAGGCTACAAAACCCAATGGTCTCTTCTGATGATTTTTAGCTTTCTGTTTACTGCAAAGGGAGACAAACTCAGTTGCTTGTGCAATATTATATTAAACTTGCCTAGCTGGAACTATGTATCTGACTCATTAGTCCCACATACAAACCTATTGACATCCTAGTTTGTGCAGGATTGAAATCATACAGGATTGTGGTTTTGAAGACTGGGCATGTATAGATGCACTAAGAACTAGACATTGAAACATTTAGACATTTTTTCTCAAGACTGCCTGCTCAGAAGAGTCCAAGATTGGTAATCACCGCTTTCTTCTATAGACCATTTCACCCAGATTCAGATTCCAGTCATCGTCCTCTCTCACACTCCTTCACCTTAATTAATACTATCTAATTCAAGCAAGAAGAGAGACAGTTCCTTCTTCCCTAAAACACTGGTCATGGCTTCCTGCTTTGGAGCTGCCTGCAGTCCTTCAGCCAGCTGGAAGAGTTTCATGTATCCAGACAGAAATGGATGCTTCTTCCATCTTAGTCTTTCTCTTTAATGAGTTGTTCACTGAGTAGGAGGTACAAGGCCCTTCCCTACTGTCCAGGAAAATGCTGAGCCTCAGAGTGAAACCTTTTTATAAGTAATCCTTATTTTTACCTAAACATTAACAAAAAAGACAGCTGATCTTCTTGCTGTGCCACAGGATGACCCCATGCCCTTGGGTCCTCATCAGTCCTGCCAGCTGCATCTCTGAAGGGTTCTGTGGTATGGTAGCAATCCATAGCGTACCTTACAATTTTCCTTACTGCATTCCTTAATGCACCATAGCTTTTACATCACGAAGAAAACAGTCACTGTGACAAACAGTTACACTTTCCTCAGATAACGACAGTCCATCAAAATGTGTGTGGAAGTCCCTGCCGTCTAGTTAATTAGAAAGGAAATTTAAAAAAATTGGATATAGCATATAAGGAAAACTTCAAGTAATGATTTATTTGGGGGTGCTCTCATCAGCAGTGCACGTGGACAGAAAAAGATGCACAAAGCAGAACAGTTTTTGTACACTTAACATACACCTGCTACTGAGCAATTTATTGTTGATCTGTAAGTAGAGTAGGATCCTTGGGAATCTGTGTGAGGGGTTTCAGAATCAAGCTTTGTACATTCACGCATGCAGAAGCCTACAAATCTGCACCCTTTTTAAAATGTTTTAGATATAGCTATGACTTTATACAAACCTCAGGCTGCAGGAGGACCAAAGTCCTCAGCTGAGAAGCATCATTTGTTTAGCTGAATCAGCCAAGATGCAAGTAAAGTTCTGATTTACTCTATATATTCTATATACTATATATACTCTATATATAATTATTTTATGTCTATGAATTCCTTTATACACTTTTGTGTATTTTTGATCTATTTCCTAAACAAATACCTTGTTTGCATTTGTCTTAAACTGCTTTGGATTAAGAGTGATTCAAATATGATGAGGTGCCTTCTGTGAGACACAGCAGCCTGTAACATCTGGACTGGACCATTCATACAGAGGTCACCTCTCTACTACACTTGTCCAAACCTACAGCACCTTTACTGTGTTTGTAACAGCCCACAAAACTATATTCTAGCAAACTCAACGTGCCAAACATCTTCTTGGCATAAACAGGATTCTGATATGTTTTGTGATGCTGTGTAGTGGTTTATTTTGAAACTCATTCCAGTGAAGTCTCCATGATATAAAAAAGCCCAAAGGAAACTCAGTACCTTTCTTAAAAATGACAGAGCTTTAAAATCTTCCAAAGAGAACACAAAAGAGAGTAGGGAAAGAAGAGAAGTACCCAGTAAGACAGTAAAAATAAAAGGTTGTATTAAAGCCAAACCAGCATCTATGTCTCAGATTTAGCTGCATTCTCATGCTCTTATCCTATCAGCACCAGTGGAAATGCAGATCGGTGGTTACCCAAGGGCACTAGCATTTTCCAGCAGAAATAGCTGTTGCATTTATTCAATCTTTTGGAAATAATCCATGGAATTTGCAAAATTTTACAGTTTATTGCTACCAAGGTCACCGTAACATGGGTTTTTCTTTTGCAATCCAACAGGAGAATCAGAAATACAACATATATCATACAGAGAGTATTGCAACATTAACCCAGTACAACAGTCCATGGAGACAGCATTCAGTGCTGTTCCTTGTAGCTTTATGGCAATAAGCCTTGGGATTAGTCTTCCAAATCGTGCTTACATATTGATGTGAAAGTCATATTGTTTTCAATGAAACAACATAGTACATACAGACTTGGCAGATTTCTGACCTCTACAGTTTTTGACAATCTCCCAAATTTTGGACTGAGAATGTCAGACTGACCCTGCATTTGGCAAGAATAATAGAAATTCTGGTTTTATCAAACACTGTTTCAAATCAGATCTCATTTACATTTAAAAAAATAATTCTCTGATCTTGTAATATTAATGTAATATTCTCACTTGTAAATAAGTAGAAAATTTAACTGTCCATAATTTAATTTATTGTTGGATTTAGAGAGTCAGTGAGGCTCACATATCATAAAAGGAAAATAAAATTAAATTGGTGGTGCTTGTATATGGGAATATTTCTTATCTGTCAGAATACTGCACATTAAATGAGGAAAAAAAGAGAGTTTTGAGCATGTAATAAAGTTCTGTGTTCAGCTGTTTGTTCTGTATCACTCTAATTCAAATGCTAAAATGAAATTGTTGACTCTGCTATTTAAATCAGAAAAAATATCAATGGTAATGTTGTGAACCTGGCAGTATATGGCATAAGACTAAATCTTTAAAAGTTTGCAATGGAAGATTTGATTGATACTCCTAAAGTACACATTCTTTTTTTCTCTCATTTTCTGACCTCATTTCTGAGTCAGAAACAGAGAGGGTGGAGTATAATAATTCTACCCAGGCCATTTGACCAGGCAAGAAGCCCAAGAAAAATGATTTTTCCATATACTAACATTAATAAGTAGTAGAATCCCAAAGTTATTTTGCAAGACTTCAATTAGTATTTTGAACTTCACGTTGTATAAATTAAACAGTTGTTTCTCAAGGCCCTTGCAGTATGGCTTCTCCTTGCAAATTATACTGCTTTTGGTTTTTAGGCTACCCAGTGTATAATTTTCTTTCACATTTTCTTTGCGTATATTCTTTGATTTCACAGTGGGTGTTACAAACTACTACACAGTTTCTAGATGGAGATCGCCCAGGTGACGACAACAAGCACTTTTTCAGTAAGCTCAACCAAAGAGCATGTGATTGGATTAACATCAAGACAGATTTACATTGTTAAGGTTCTTGGGTGTTCCTCTCCACACCCTGCATGGTACAACCTCCATATTACTATCCTTCCATGGGAAGGACCAGTACGTAAGTGTTCCTCTCACATTCACAACTCATCTGCATCCAGCAGTATATTTTGTAGGTAGACACTTCCGATGATAGCCAATTTAACTGAATCAGCCAAAAAAATGTCTTTTATCTGCTTTTTTTGGCCTATATTTAACATCTTTGTTAACCTGCTCTCAGGCTAAATAGCTTATTCTTAAAAAAATTTTTACCTTTAGAAATGAACTTTACAGTGACTTCTGAGATCTCAGATGTGCCAAGAAGGGACTATGAGCAAACACCTGACACTCCAATGCACAAACTCCGGAGCAAGACTCTGCTGACCACCATGCCCTGCCTTCCTCAGGGTAAATCCTCTTCAGAATTCAGCTTTACTCAAATTGATCAACAGTCTCTCTAGCCAACTTTTATCTGCATTTTCATTCAGGTGTAACAGGAACACAACAATGCACATAGAGGCTTTATTTACCAAGAGCTGAGGCAGACTCCCACCAAAAAAGGGACTCCCAAGATGGCAACAAGTATGAATTCGCAATGGCTATTGATGTTTTGTGCTGCAAATAAAACATCCTATCAGGCCTTTTCATAATAAATGTGATCCAGTGTATTGTACCAGACTTGTTACTGCATTTTTTCAAATTTCAAATGAAAAACATGAATAAAATAAAACTGTATTTCTTACTTTCGACGGAACATTTCTGCAAATATGCAGCCAACACTCCAAAGATCCACTGGTGTTGCATAGCTGGACTGAAGCAAAACTTCAGGAGCTCTATACCACAAAGTAACAACCTGTAAAACAATAAGGAACGTAAGAGAGAGCACACTTAGCTACAGAATTATAATCTTATACGGGTTACGTAAACAACTCCCATTTAGTTTAATCCAAATTGTAAAATTTCACAGGTTAGGGCAAAGTGGTTTGGCCAGTGCATAGAAAAGGGTTTTCTATGGAAAATCTCAGTATGGATTCATGCAGTGATGATGAGTTGGGAAGTGAGACCACTTCTTGTCAACAGCAGTGCAGTTCAGGGTACAACAAAAATATAATAACAAAGTACACTGTTGGTGTGGTATCACAATATCACAGCATGCTACTAAAAACTCTTTGAAGCTTTTGCAACTTCAAGACCCTAAACACCTTCCAGTGGAGATCTGGACTCTCCATAGAGCAAACATTAGTCTATTGAACAAGGCTGCCTTTTCTTAATCAGCTTTTGTGGACCCCTTAGATGTAGTCACCAGAGCCAAGCTGGAAACAAGTAAGCTAGGAAATACTGTGGTTTTACCCATAGGACAAATCAGAATCTGTTGCTCGTGTCTGTCCTAAGCCCTTCATAGTTTCTGTATTGTTTTTTGTAAAAGAAATGGGGTTTGCTCAAGTGTATGGGTCAACCTGGGTAAACAAGTCTAATCTGTCTCAGAAGTTCTCTCTGAAGAAACCGAAGATAAAACTTATTGTATCAGTTGGATATAGATTAAGTCAAACCCTCCCCAATGCTGTCCCTTATCAAAGGCATTCAGTGCTGTTCATTGTGGTTTCCTTGTGCACAGAGGTACCTTAAACTGCCAGCTTTCAACTAAGCAACACAGCACAGGGTTCCTTGGCTGATTCCTGACCTTCGTAGTTGTGTCTTTAGTCTCTGCCCATGTGCTGCTGGTTAGATAAGCACTAACTTCTCTCACAACTTATTTCCAAATGATACACTCTTTCTCAGGGACATATGCCATGTAAAGTGTCTGCTTTTAGGCTGTACTTGTCCTGGTGGTCACGTTGCAACATGTTGTAGAGACCCAGTGGGAACTTTACTGGCACTGCTCCATTGATGTGCTTGCATGAGTCCTGCACATTGGACCCACAACAGAGATGGGACAGTTTATATTTATCCTTTTGTTTGCCACAAGCAGACCAAATACAGATGAGCCTGTCTGTATCTTCAGTATATTTACAGAACACAAGGAACTTCTTCAGAGTCCTGTGTGAGCTACTATGTTGGCAGAATATGATCTCAGAACCATGGGAGTATCCTGCTCCTGAATACAGTTATAAACCAGCCATAACAACATATTATCATCAGCTAAATACCAATAATTTCTTAGTGTGTGCTATAATTTAAACCTCTGACTCTTAATCTGGGGGCAGGGAGGGTCTCCATAATTATTGGTTTGTTTCTCCAACAAACACAAAGGTGGGAGATGCAGCATTCAGGAGGAGCATGAAACAAACACACAGAAATAAAAGTGCAAAGATAAGAATGAAAATAACTTTAAAAATCATGTTAACTAGGATAGTGAGTTCTAAATGTCAAGACCAGTACAAAGAAATGTGTAAAAAGAGTGTTTTTTTTAATGATAACAATATAATTGTCTTCTAAGCAAAAATAACAATGGAAGTAATCAGCCGAATTTGCTGGTCAAAGCCAGCTGAAACAAAAGCAAATAAAACATTTATTACATTCATTACATGCCCTGACAACCTTTGGAATTACTGAATGGCTATTGACGGGAGGTTCACAGATATTTGCACAAGTGGTCATATTTGCTAACAGTCCTCTTAAACACTTTGATCTCAATTCATAAAATCTGTCTTTGAAACAGTTCAATAACACAGTGCAAAGTACTGCACTGTCGAGCTAGACTTCCAGATACCTGTCCACAGAAACAGATTCCTGTGTGGAAGCTGGGCATTATTTAACTCCATTGGTCTTCCTGATTTGGTACCATAGCAGTGATGCTTTTCCAAAATATTTCTCTATAAAAACCCAAAAAGTTTCTTCAGAGGTTCACTCCAGGGACAGAGGACAAATGTAACTGGAGGTCAGGGATTTTTACTGGACATGCCCTATCTGAGTCAGACAGAATTCCTCCTAAAACACATACGTACTCCTCCTGATGCAGATATACCTCTTAAACCGAACTGCACTTCTATTCGCTCAGTACATTTGTGGAAAAGCTTATTGAAGAAACGTTGCTTTCAGAAATTAGGTACAACAATTTCAACCCGTTATTGTTTGTTAATGGCTGGGTGCAGTGTCAGGAGCAAAAGCTGTGTGATCTCTGCCACCAATACCACCAAACCTCATGATTCCTGGTTTGAGATCCACATAGCTCTTCTCACACAGTGAAAGGGTGCTTTATTTTCCCCAGTCCCACCAGCCCAGCCACATTAAGGCTCTGCACTCTCATACGCAAAGGACTGGGGGATTGCATGGCTGTGACACAGCCTGAATACTTCTGACAATGTATGCCCCAAACCGAAATCCCTTTTTCAGGGAAATGTGGCACAGGACAGCTGCTCCTTTCCTGAGAGGAGCATCACAGCTTGTGGCTGGTCCCCAGGTGCTCACTCAGGGGGAACAGTGCCATTTTCAGAAGGCTGCGGAAATGTACAGAACATTAACTGCTTCTCCCATGTGACGACTTACCAGCACAGCTCCCCAAGTACTTGTACTCTGTACCCTCCATGCATGCATACAAAGGGGACTGGGAGATTTTACTTCTGAGTAATTTGGAAACTTAAACCTTTAAAAAAATTATTTCCAAAGTCTCACAGTCCAATTCCAGCAAATACCTGATTGCTTTATAGTCAGAGAGAAAGTAATCTTTGTTGAGCTGTTTTGCTATACTCTGTTATTACTGTGTAATTATAGAAGTGACCAAGTAACCTTTATGGTTTGTAATATGCAAGTCTGTGTTTCAAAATGTGAACCTGAAAGGGATCAAAATGTTGTAAATGTCAGTTTGCACACAAGTAATGCCTCAGATGACTCCTCTAGTAGTCCGGGTCTTCTCCTGAAAAGCACAGGATGATGCAGATGATGCAGTGGTTTTGACACAGTTTCACACTCTCTTTCTCTTACCATAGAAACGAAGAAAATATTTGTGGACATTCCATTAAACATTTGCAGATAAGTAGAAATGAAAATTATTCTGAACACAGGATATGGTGAGGCTGAACAACTAGATCATCACTTCCTCTTTAGCATGGTTCTGACTTAGAATGAAAAAATGCTTTGCTTAGATAATCCACGCCACCAGTAAGACAGGCTCTCCCTGAGAGATAGAGCACTTGATAAAGAGCTGCTTGATAAAGTCCCATTTTTAGGACGAAAAAAGCAAGCACTTGCATCTGTACATTTCACTGCAATTCTGCCTCTCCTGAAAATCTGACACGCATGTTATGTGGCACATGGCGATCGCTCTGTAGGAAAAGGGTTTCGTGCTCACATGCTGATGGAGATCCTAAATTCAGTGCAACACTTCTAAATACTCTGGAGGTTGTAGACTTTAATGACCATGTCACATTTTAGTCCTCTCATCTAATGAACTTCCCTCCCTTGCCCCTTCGTTGTTCCTCCTCACCCTGCCTGGTTACTTTACCTCCTCTCTTACACCAGCCAGCTTCCTCCCAGCTGTCAGACCTCCTGGCTCCTCTCCCCTGCTTCCTGCCACGTGCCAGTGGCCCCCCTGATGGTGCACCAAACGTGCCTAATCCCCTGCTGTTCCTGTGCCAACACCCAGGTGGACACAACCTGCTGCCCCGCCATGTCTCATGTGCTCTGCCTTCCCTCATGTTCCCTGACTGCTCCCCTGGGCCCTCAAACTCCCTCAAATTTCAGACCCTGTCCAGCCTTCTTCCAACTGCCTCCAAATGCTCCTGGGCCAAAAGAGGTCCTTTTCCCTGTTTAGCTTCTCAGCCCACCCTGCCTGTCCTAAGGATACCCTATGACGTTTGAATTTCATAGATTAAGCTACATATGAAAAGACAGAATAATTCATACACTGGAAGGAGTACATACCTAAAGGAGTAACTAGTCTCCTTTTCCAGTGCACTTTTTATGTTTCCACTACCCAGATAAGATGGGATGGTATCAGATAAGAATGATATCAGTAGCTGCAGATCACTGCTTCTAACAATTTAAATGTCAATAGATTTAGGCAGCACTTCAGGATGAAAAGAAATGAAATGTGTAAAAGAACATTGCAAAAGTCTACTGAGGCTGTGTCTGACCCTCTAAAGAAGGAGATGTGCTCAGTGAGAAGCAAGGGGGGAGAGCTGCATTTAGAGTCAGAAGAAGAAAGGGAACTTTATTTTGAAATAAAGCTTTCTGCCTTATTATATCTGACAGATGTTGCTGTCTGGGACCATCTAGCCCCAGAAGTTTCAACCCTGCCCTTCATGGTACCTGTTTCTGACAAATAATCAAATTAGTGGTAAGTATCTGTTCACTAGCAATGTGAACACAAGATCTAGGCATTGTGTCAGTCTCATTTAATTTCCATTTACTTTACAGAACAGATTTTCACTTTTGGATAACTACTTAATTTAAATAGATCTGCACAATTCACAGCCCTTTCCAAATATAGTTGTTGTCTGAATAGCATACAGTTCAAAAAAGACAAAGACAAACAGAGGTTTAGGGATGGGGTTGAGTAACATAGACACAAAAGACTACATTTCGGTTTGCCACAGACTTTAAGTACAGACCAATGCCCAGTTGCACAGCTACCGGAACAAAGCAGGGATCAGACTGTAACACAGTGGCTATGTCTGTGCTAGGAAATTAAATGGGACAGGAAATGTTCCTTTGGCACTGAGACCAACAGGCACAGAGTGGCCTATGTCCATATTACTAAATTCTCAGCCTCCCAAAAAAGGTGACCGCATGCAAACTGCTTATTGGGAATGGTCTTTGGTCCATGGTTAACTGTGCCTAGGAACTGTCTGGGGAAAGGCTCGTTGGCATAACTCAAAACTATGCCAGGAACTATTTTAATAATTTAACAGTATAGACAATTGAGCTCCAGTACCCACGAATGTTTCCTGGCACTCTTTAATCTACTAGCCAGTGAGTCATGCTGTGGCCCCGGGTCTTCCTTTCACTCCAGAGAGAAGGCGTTTTGCTATGCTTCCCTCATCTCTGCTGATTCAGAGGGGTCTCCAGGAGGGCGATGGGGTGGGGGAGGCATGGCCCACTCCTCATTGCACCCAGCAACTGATCTTATTTTATTGCAAGTGTGTTGTACAGGTCAGATGAACACGTTGCAACTGTTGTCTATGAGGAGAATCAAACTGACTGGCCCACACGTAGACATCTTTCTTTTAGACATCTAAAGCTGGATAAGATTAATTCTACTCTAATTAGCTCTGAGGGGACTTTGAAGAGGCCTATAAAACCTTTTAAAATATTTAGCTTTCATACAAATCATACACAAAAGCAATTAACAGGATTAAATTCATACAAAAATCCAAACAGAATTTTTCTTCCAAATATTTTGCTTTTGTGATTGTGGTTTCTACTGTACTTTTTTTGGTGCTGATTTTGTTAATTATATCTACCATTAGATACATACTCATTTCATTGCTAAAAGCCTTTCAACCTCATGAAAGATTATTTGTAAAAAATATTCTTTTTAAGTTCCCTAACATGGTTCTTACACTCACTTATTTTGTTCAGTTCTCACTAACAGACCTCTCACATTATCTTTGGGGCATCTTTTCAACTCTTTTTCATTTATTTTTGCCCTTTCTTTTTGAGTAAAAATGAGGGAATATAGCTATAGAATATATGGTGCAGTATGTAGAATACAGCTCTTTAGTGTCACTTTGTGGTCCCCCAGCTTCACCAAAAAATCTATTGATTCAAACTGTTCTGGAGGATTCAAAGTGGAATCCCTCCAACTTCACTATGGAGCTGCTACTGCATGGCTTCTTCTTCAGGTCTGGGACTCTAAAATGACTTGCAGAATTTTCTTCAAGTTTTATAGAAAAAGTCTTCTCAGCTGTATGACTAAGCCTGACACATTCGCCACAGACTAGTTGGAGAGGACAGAATTACAGATGGGTAAAAATCTGGGCTTATGTATTGATTGAAGCCTGGCTTCAATCTTCACTGCAGAGAGACTCTCACTCCCTAATACACCTCCCTCTCCCTTGCTAGAAACATAGCACTGAATTTCCACAGAGTCTGAAAAGAAGAAATGTAATTTCAAAAATGAATATGCTTAAAAATGGCTCACTGGCCTGACAGTGTATCGCTTAGGAAAAAGAAAGAATTTGTCTAATAACGTTTCATCACCTGCAGTTTGGAATAGTGACTTGTTGGCCAGGACTGAGCAGGGCAGCAGTGGCAATTCAGAGGGCAGGGGATACTAAGTTACAAAGTGATGGCATTTCTGCAGGGCCACAGGCTCTGACACTTGCCCTGCATGCTGCTCTGAGCCCCCCTGGGCAGGCCAGGGTGGTCCTGCTCCGCGCTGTGCGGGCAGATGGGCAGACCTTCGGCCGCCTCCAGTCCTCTCGCGCAGCGAACCGCCCCCCGCTGCTCTGCTCCAGCAGTCCAGCAGTGAGGATGTTCCACAGCAAATCTTCTGCCTCCATGCCCCCCCGGGACACCCCAAAGACCTGTGGGAGCAGAGCACACCTATGCCATATGGGGAAACTGTGTGTGTGTGATGGCAGCGTCAGCTTGTTAGCTTTTGTACAATGACTTCAGCATCCCCGGTTTGGGAGAGGAGTGTGTCTGCTTTACTTGCTGGGGACTGTCTTACTGTATTTTCCCATTACTACACTTAAATCATTCACTGATTATTGTGCATTTATAAAGCAAGCCCAGGACTCTTTTTAATCTATCTCTGAAGACCTATTACTATTCCTAACTGTGATGGAGACGGTGATAATCACTACATTATACAATGTGCTTTAGCTTCCAGGGATAATATCAGCCTGAATAATTGTATTTCTTTAATCTCTGTTTTGAGTAGTGGTTCTCCCACTATTAGATAACTGGTTTCAGTTCCATCACAGAGATAGGTATGGCTGGAGAGAATATTTCTTTCTTAGTGAAAGATGATGATATTTTTTCTGTTTATAGAAACATTAAAATAGTTTCCCTTTTAAAGTAAAAATGTACCAAACTACCCCGGTAGCTTTTAGAAAGCACTTTATTTCTTGACAAAAGATATACTATATATAAAAATGACGTCCTTTCAAGTGCTGTGGGTCTCATGAAGTGCACATGGTAACAGCAATTATATCTCTTTATTCACATTTGTCTTCATTTTAGGCACAAGCTTGATTTACTGCTTTGTGAAAAGTGGAAGGATTGTTGTTATTATTTCATTAGTTAAATCATCAAGCAAAAAATTATCTGTTTATAGAAGACACGAATCCTGATCACATGTACCACCAGTATCAAGTTGTTATTTTAGAATGTGATCTCCTCTTTCTGATTCTAAAACATTTGTGCTTTGAAGAAAGCAAGATTTAGCCTCTACTGTGAGATAACTTGACAAAAAAGAAGCCATTCATTTCTTTGATGGTTTATACACACAAAACTAACCAGAATTTTGCTTTTTGTATTTCTAGGAAGAACCACATAACCCAGTGTGATGGTGCTGCAGAAGAATATTTCTAGGTACATCCGTTGTCAGTAGGAGTGCGTGTGTGTGTGTGCGTGTGCGCATGCACTTTATGCACAGGTATATAAACAGTAGCAGAATATACCTTACCTACATTCAGTGTGTTTTACCTCAAAAGATGCTGTGCACTAAGCAGCTGTGTGCGACAGCTACTGGAAATGAAAACTGGCTCTTAAGATGAGGTAATACTTTCAACCATTAGTGACTGAAGATCACAGAGCTTACCTCAAAACTAATACAAGGAAATATATTTCCATTGAGCAAAACGTTTCACAGAATTATCTACTGACACCATACAGAGAACATTTCTGAGAGACTACCTGAAACTTCACTTTAAAGGTGTTTTCTCTTTATACGGAAAGAAAGAAGCAAAAATAAGATCAGCAACACTGCTGTACCTGATCCAGAGCCCACGAAAGTCAAAGAAAGGCTTGCCAAGGCTTGTTGTGCATTAAAATCAAAACCATAATGACCTAATCTCTGAGCTGCAGAGCAGCCTTCTATGGAATATGGGACATCTCATTTCTTTACAGAAGTGGTTAGCTTTGCATGCAATGAGGCTTGTTCTGACATTGCAATGTATTTACATATAGAGATACCTGACAACATGGAGAGTGACAGATTTTTTTAAAAAACAGGCACTCTTCAGTCATGCTGCAAGTGCAAGACTCAATAATCAAACCAAAATCTTAGACCGAAACAGCAAATTCTAATGATATATCTAAGAGCTGAAAAAAACGCACAGGCAGAAATAAACAGCATTAGCTTCTTACACTGATCACATCCAACATCTACTATAAGATGAGAGTTCCTTCCACAGTACCAGAAGAAACAGAGCATTAAAAAGGTGGCAGCCTGTGACTGTGCCTTGGAATACAGGTCTTGTTCTGGATCTGGCTGCAGCAGTTTGGCACATTTCCACTCACTCAGTCACCTGTTGGCATTAGCTAGCTGAGGGAACAGTCATAATTTCTAGCACTAGATCTTGGGCCTTGTCCCAGTTGCCCTGCTCTACTCTACGTCTTTAGGTTGCCACAAAACCAACTTATGTAGCACCCTACATATTTCCACTGGGTGGCATCCAGCTCTTCCACAGTCTCTCACATCACTTATGCCCAGTCCCTGGGAGAAGGAGAACATGTAGCTCTAACTTGCACCAAGGATCAAACCGTGGTCAGCTCCATGCTGAGAACTCCAAAGCTGCCCTTGTGACTGCTTGGTCTCTTCCCAAGTTCATCAAACTAGAGAATATGAGCCTTACCACTTACGGTTTGGCTTTATAACGAAGACCAGCTTTCCATTGCTATTAGAAAACCAGAGTCTGGTTAATAGAAAAAAGTCTCCCCACTTCCTGGGGTGCTGTGCTAGACTTCAGTTCTGAACACAAAAAACCTAAATACAGCAAAACCATGAAGGCCACCACAGATCTCTCTCCCATGAAACTCTAACCCACTTCTGTTTCAAACCATCTTTAACAAAAGGAGACAATGGACAAAGAATATGCTGCCTCAAATAATGGATTAAATACCGCCAGTTCTCTAGGTGAGAGGCTTTACCATGGACTCTACAGCTGCTCCTAGATGAGAAAAAAGGTGGATTTAAAAAGTTTTTAATGAAACATGACCATCAAAATTGATCTGAATAATTTGAGTCACTCTCAAAAAGAAATACTCTGACCCATTTTGAAGCACACGTAACCACTGGGTCACAGTTTAACACAGAATTCTGTCAGGATCCTGAATTGTAACAGACTACTACAAATAAAATTAAGTTTTTCAGCTTGGGACTCAAAAAAAGGGGAAATGGTGCAAAAAACTTCTACAAGATACTGTTTTCATTCGGTTGAGAAGGAAACTTATGAACTAGTGCTGTGCTTTGAGTTAATGGCCAGAGCTGAACAGGAAAGTAAGGACATGAACAACAATCAGGGCATATAAGTAAGAGAGGTATACCTTGTTCGCATATGGCAGGGTGAGCACAGGACATGTGTGCACGAGGGGGTTAGCTGCTGAGTAAGAACTTACCTGATCCTTATTCAGAATGTGTAATAGAGGTAAAATTAGCTCAGTCCCAATTAAACTGAAAATATTTATCCCAGTGACTTTTATAATGAAAGTCGGATTTGGACAAGAGTAGTGTCTGCACATCTAAAATTAAGATATTTGTCTGGATAACTTTAAAGCTGGTACATATGAGAAATTTCATACCTCTACTATATTTTAGCTACATGTTAAAAATTCTTGTTGTAACTTTTGGCTCCCTTCACTTCTATGTCCCATCAACTCCTAGGAGAAGCACTTATCTACCTAGTGGCACTAAGAGCTGTAACCTTTCTCCAGCAGCATGGCATGGCGTGGTCAGAGCACCCACAGCATCTGATATAGTGTTACGCAGCCACACATCTCTTCTTCCCCAAAGCAGATTGGGACTGTGATGCTCCTGTTGGAAGTGTAGATTTGTGCTCCTATTGATACAGACTTTACCAGGCTTGAGTAGGAGCCTGGAGGCAAAGTACCAATTTGATTAATAGCCTGGTACGGTACATAAAAGGGCTGGTGGAGCAACATCTGTCTCAGTGATATCTAGTATCACCCTGATGGCTGACATGTAGCTGGACCATCCTACATCCACGGCATAAAGAATTCGGGCAACTATAAACACTGAAAATCTGTTCTACATTTGAAGTTGAAGGCAGTAGATTTTACTATGGCTTTAAATAAATGTATGGCTTTAAAGTGAAGTAAAAATGTAAATGGTACCCTAAAGATGAAACACCTAAGAAATGCCTTTCAAGGGCTCCTTGAAATTACACTTGGGAAACAAAACCCTCATGAAACATCCTTCTTTCTAAAAACAAAAGGGAAAAGAGGTTTGGAAATATACAGATTTCCAGAAAAAAAGAAAAAGATGTACTTTCTGTATACAGATGCAATATATGGAGAGGTGTATGTGTTTATACATACTTAAACATATCACAGATTGTTAGAAATTAGTTGAGTTTTGAAATAAATATCAGCAGGACAAGACCCTCCTGTAAACCTGTTATTTCATGGCAAAACCAAGAACTGGATAGAAAGGACAAAAAGACTAAGGGGAGTCTTCAGGCTGTCTGAATTACACATTTAAGTAGCGTTGTGAGCTTAAGACCAACAAAATGCTGACTTTCCAAGGCTATGAGTTTTTTTGGTATCTTCACTTGTCAAATTCCTCTTCTTAGACTGAAAGTGTTTGTGGTTTTTAAGTGTAGATGGTCACACACATTAGAAAGGTCTGTGCTGGAGAAACAAGCATCTGCATTTCAGCTGATGCACTACTGTGTGTGATGAGTGTTTAGGCAGACAGATACCCTAGATACCTGGATGTTCCCAACAGAAGTCCATATGGAGTCTTACCTGGTGATGCCTGTAACTAAGAGTGGTGTCGAAGCAAGATGTGTTTGCAGCCACATTGATGTCTTGTGTAGATGGCATTATGTTAATTTCAAAGTGAAAACTCAGTCCGAAGGGGACTTAACTGGCACCTCCTGAATTCAAG
The DNA here is from genome assembly GCF_023634155.1 of Falco peregrinus. NCBI lineage: Eukaryota > Metazoa > Chordata > Aves > Falconiformes > Falconidae > Falco > Falco peregrinus. The sequence goes on along the minus strand of NC_073725.1, from coordinate 39,018,960 downwards.
CAAATACTTTGATCACTCGGGTAGGGTTTTTTTGGGTGACAGCTCTTTCCTTGCCTTTGCTGAAGCCAAGTCATTATTCTGCCAGGAGTATATGAGTCATGGGGCAAGACTGTGTCTGAAAGTAGCTGAGTGCTTAAGAACAATCAGCTGGAAGGGGCGAGGAACTGAGTTTCTGGATATTGCTCTCTGGAATGTGTATGCATTTTACATTAGACCATCACTGGATAAAAATAAAAGCAGGCATTAATTACATTTACCAGGCTGGATTCTACTTTGGATCTAGGCAGTTTGTATTCCATCCCTCTGATGGATGGGACTCATAAAAACTCTAGAATATGTCACTGTTTTATTCTGTGGAGAAAGAAACAACATCTCCTCCCTTGCTACTTGATACACTACTCACTGGCCAAAACTCAGGATTCACACTACAAAGTGAAGCCCAAGATTTTTAAAGAACCCAAAAGAAAATTTCTTCTGCTTATAAACGCTACAGGATTTTCTAAACTGATATCAAGTATCAGAGGATTTACCAGAAACCTAGAATATTACAGTTGGTCCAGTATTGGATCTTGTTATGCTTTATTTCCCAATTTTAACTTTAAAGCTTGTATGGTTAATTTATGTCATTTACAAGAAGCCATATTCCAAGGGAAATTAATTACAGATAACATATTGTACTGGTTGGATGAAAAAGTTCTGAATTAGTCTAGATTGCTGAAGACTCTACTCCAGAGTGGTTATAGATTTACAAAAATAAAAAATACTCTATTTGTGAAAATGATGTTGTAGAACAGACTTCTGCAGATGACTCATCTCTCTCAAAACTGCTACAAAGCATCTTATTTAAGCTAAAGTGATAATAGCTTAAGACAATATAAACAGGAACGTTCAAGGTAATGAGTGCTTTCATGTTACAAGTTCTCATGTCTGAGGGCACTGCATCAGACTAAAGGACAATGAGATAAGAACAATATTGCTAGTTACTAACAAATGGCAGATAAAAGAGCTCTTCTGGTTTCTGATTAAGTGACAGCATTCTACACATTCCTGTGAGTTGAGAAAGTTTGCCTGAGAACAGCAGCTATGTTACATGTGAAGCACCACTAAACAAGCATATCTCTATGTTTTCAAATTCCAGTGTGAGTAATGGCTCTTTCCGTCATCTCTTCAACTTGAACAGAAGCTCCCTCTCTCCTTCTGGACATGCAGGAATAACTTGCCGTGCTTCAGTTTCCATTTAGATGTATAAATGTATATGCTGAAAGTAAAGAGAAGTTCTGTAGGACTCCATGGCTTCGAGCCAATGTTTACAATCCCCTGGGTGGGAAATGACGGGTGAAAGGCTCTCCATGTCAGGCTGTAGGAGTCTTTGCTGTTGACCTTCTGCCTCTGTTTTCAAAGTGGCTCCCTTGTTAACCCCTTGCACACTGTGGGCATAGAGGCCTCAGAGAGCAAACACTTTTTTTGAGAATCCAAATCCACTTCCAGGCATCTATTTGACAGACTTCAATTCCAGCAGTGGTTAAGGGAGTGTGGACTAATGTATGTACTCTGCATCTGCTGTCAGAGCTTGGCACTGAGACGTATTTTTAATAGTCCAGAAGTGGGTTTAGATGTGTTCTGCATGTTACAAAGTGAATGTTCTCAGCTTCAGGCAATGCACGGCAGTTTACAGGCACAGGGGTTGTGAAACTCTGAGCATACTGAGTCTCCAGGAGAGAAGGAAACATCCAATTTACAGAGATATGTTTTAGTTCTCTCTGTCCAGTCAGTACAATGTTGTTTCCTGGTAGTGGCAATACTTTATTCCGGGGTCTCCTCAAGAGAGGAAAACAGGCTGCTGCTGGCACAATGGGGATATACCACAAGGGAGCACCTGGTGTGGAATGGAGATCTACTGCTTTAAAAGGTTTTGCCCCTCTCCTGCCCGAGAATAAAAAATACAATATTCAGGAGGTCTCCTCCTATGTCACATCCCTTTTGCTGCTCAGTGAATCACTCATGGCTCCTAACTGTTCAGGAGGAGTCCTTGTAAGAATGATAAAAATGGACAAACAAAAAAAGCCTTCTAAAATGTTTATCGCAATATGTAATCCATCCTTGGAAAAGGTGAATAAATCAAATGGGAACTAATATTCAAGAACTAGTGGAAGTGTTGTAATGGTCTCAGACAGGTAGCCAAGAGCTCTTGTGATAACATCAACCTTACTATCAGTTGACCTTGGAATACTCAGTTTCATAGTCTGTATGTGTTTCCCATCATCACCATCATCATGCTTGTCCATGTGTTTTCCCCACAAACATCTATTCTCAGAAGCAATCATTCCATGCAAAAAATTTCCTACATCTTCCCTGAAAGGGAATAAGAGTGCCTGCCACCTCCAGAAAACTTTCACAGCGTTAACAACCACATAGGAACAGCAACATCCTACCCCCCTCCATGCACTTTCAGAGGAAGTCCTGTAAAAAACATTCTCTTGTGGTCAGAAAAGCCTTCAATGCATGGCTCCAGGGATGCTGAGAAGGAGAGAAGAGAGCAGCAGTGCTAGAAACTAGAGCTTCTGCAGAGAAACCTAGCCCAAGTACCAACAGCTTTGCAATTGACACAGATCAACAATCCCTAAAATTGCTGCATGGTCTAACGGTCTAAACCTAAAAGTAGAGAAGGTACAGAACAAGCTAATAGGACCTAGAATATTCTTCTGAGGCAAAAAATGTCATGCATGGAAAGGCTAATATTATTAGGCTGTGTTAAAAAAGCCAACTGGATATCTCATAACAAGCTCCAACCTAACTCCAAATACGCATGTAATTCCTACTGACTTCCAGGGAAGCTCTGGGTGGTTAGAGGAAGATATCTTCCGACAGTGGAATAATTTATATTTCGATCTATCCTTGTTTTTAATTGTTAGTATTTTAAAAGGTAGTTTTAGAAACAAGAAATTAGAAATAACCTGTGTCTTCTAAAGAGTATACAATTCCATCTAATAAATACTACCTATTTTTCTAGGAAAGTGGCAGTCTGCAAGAAAAAGGATTTTTTTGTGATAGCAAACAAAGAATGTATTTAGTTTAGAATATTTTCCTTTTTCATTAGTATCATGAGGTTATGTTACTCCTGTTTAAAGTCATTAATGACTGTAGGATCAGAAAGTGTTTTCAAGAGCTAACAGTATGGTTGTTTTTAGAAGGATACTCTCAGGTTGAATTTAGACCAAGTTGATTTTTGTAATATGAAGCTTTTACAAAACATGGGCCTAAATGACACCTTCTTAAGATTTTTTTCTTTACAAAGCATCTTTAAACACCAGATAAAGTGTTTTGTTTTGGGCTACTGCAAGAAAATCAAAATGAAACTTCCTTGAATCAAAGTAGGAACAAGACTAAAATAACCCATTAGCATAATCCAGCAGAAGGAAAACAGAAGTGAACAGCACAACTAATGAAAAAAACAGAATGGATTTTAAATCTTTCCATTTACAGTAAAGGTGTTATCAGCAACAATAAAAGAGGCCTCTAGTGCTTCTTCTGGATAACTGAAGTGTTAGTCTGGCAACATGCCTTGAAATCAATTATATGGAGACTCACAGTATTTCTTAAAACAGTTCTGGGATGTAATCTTCAGGCTGAAAAATAACGTAGCGTACTGCAGGTGACTTCTCTTAACCATCCTGCCTTTCCTGTCTCTAGGACCTGGGATGAATGACACTTGACCAGGAAAAGCTGTAGACAAGAATGTGTTATAGCTCACATGTGAGGAACAAAAGCAATTTTAATCAATTACATCTCAGGCAGTAGATTACTTACTGCTCCCATAACAAGTGATCTATAAATCCGTTGCTGCTTCAAGGTTTAAAAGACTTGCCTTGTCCTTGATTGGAGGAGGAACCAGTGTATTCACAGGAAATGAAGCCTATTCTAATTCATCTGACTTCCAGTGAAGTTTTACATATTTTAATATGAATAGTAGCTCACTAGGTTGCAAATATATGATTTTTCATTTTCATGAGAGAAAAAGATGAATCTGAAATTTGGAAAGGAATTTTGGTTGCTGAGCGTAGACCTGCTCTTGAACTTCATTGACTTCAGTGGACTTAAGAATTCTCATGCCCATCAGTAGCTAGCCATACTCACCTCTACCACAGATCTGAATCTTTTCTTCATCAAGTGTTTTTACACCGCTTTGACTGCTTGTTCCCAACTGACATTCCTAATTGTGGATAAATTACCTTTATAGATGCCATTAGGGACTGGAAATATGTAGAGGGTCTTTAAAATGAATAAGAATCAGTTTCCACATGTAGGATACACCATGGTTGGTTATAAGGGTATGCAGAAGGGATCCTTGCCTAGGAAACAGCACATACATTAGTAAAAACTGAATGATTTTGCACCTTGGCTTTCACTGAGGGAAACAGAGAGTCCTTTGAGACTCCCAGAACTCTACAGATTCCTTCTGCTAGGAGACAACTATCAGAAGCAGAACATATATAACATATTCAAGCTTCCAGCATGGCCTATTACTGAAGTTCTCTGTATAAGACCCTTTTTTTCAGCACTTTTTAACTTTACCAAAATTTCACTGATTACAATAACATTTTCCATGCTGGATCTCTCTGGAATATACCCAGCTTCATCAAAATATTTCAGCTGAAGCTGTTCAGGGGTTTCCCTGAGTGAGGCTAGGGAAAAATACATGGTTTGCCCATCTTAAATTCTGGTGACCTTCTTTTTGAGAAGCTCTGGTGCCCTAATGTTTTTGAACAAGGGCTGTGGAACTTGGCCTCTATGTCAAGGAGGTGCTTCTTGCCATCCTTGTAAAACTTGGCTCCAAATCTGGCCATGTCATAAATCTGAAAAACAACACATGCTCAGTAAGGATTTATACTACTGCATAATTATTGCACTTTCAGAAGGTTTTGCTTTCAACAAGCACATTTCAGGCCAGCTCCAGGGGGGTCTGTGGGACATCATGGCACCTCAAGTTTTTGACCGAGTACAGAAAGCCTGTTACCCTATAAACTCTGTATCTCATGTTTGAAGAGGAACCTATAAGACTTAGCCACAGAGATGAAAACAGCTGCACCCTCGGGGAAGAGATTATGAAAACCGGATTAAGAGAAGAGACTAAGACATCCCCTTGTTGGGTTGAAGAACAATGGGGAATGGGAGTGTGTGTGGAGAGTTGGTGTAGCTGACACTGAGAAAGAAGCCTACGAGCTATGGAGGGAAGAAGAAGGAAAAATGGGCAGTGGGTGCGATGAGACAGACATAAACTTTTAAAGGAGACAGGGACTACTGAGGAAGGCCTGAAGCTGAAAGCACTGGAGACTGTGAAGTTGGTGAGGGGCATGTCTGGAGCCCATTGGGAGGGCAGGCTTCACAGAGGATTTGGGGTGGGAGCAGATTTAGTAGAGAGAGGAGACTGGGCTAGAGGAGAGTTAGGAATACAGGTCTGAGAGGAAGGAAAAGCAGTGGTTATGTGTTGGAAGATGAATAGGAATCTGGGAAATCCACTGGGAACGCATCCTGCCTTCTTCTAGTTTAATCAGCTACTTATGACAGCCATCCACTACAGCTGTATATTCTGCTAGCTCAGGTTGAAGAAATCTGTGTGACTGATCCATAGGTTCAGCCCTGCTGATAACCAGCATGCATATGAATACAATAGCAAGTGAAGAAATTAATTTTTTTAAATGTATTTTCTTACAGAAGAAAACTGTACATGTACAAAGAAATAATGGAATAGATGACTTCCATATTTTGCAGCTAAAATCAATCACAAAAAATCTGCCCTAAAACCAAAAACACAAACAAAGAAAAAAACAAAGTACTTAATGCCAGAAAGAGCATGTGAGTTGGGAAGTGAAAACAAGTCTGTGGCAACAAGGGCCACTGGTCACTGAAGATGGTCCAAGTACATCCAAAAATGCTGTAGAAATATATGACAACTTAAGCTCATAACAATAATTTCTTCCCCACCAACTGAACTACAGACCTGCTGTAGCTGCAGACCCTGTCACTGCCTAGTACAGTTGTTTCTCTTTACACATATTGATAGTCTTCACACCAACTTCCATCTTCTTTGGAGAGGCTGCCTAATATCTGCAAGGCTATTTTATCTCTAGAAGAAAATAACAGCAGCCTGTTCTTGTTTATTCTCTTCTTTGCTATGTACTAGTAGTAGCAAAATCACTTACTACATTGCATATAGTAAATCAGGAGTATAAAGCTTCCTTAAAAAGATGTCAATACCTCAACTGTTCATAAAGGCAAAGAAAATAGAAAAACGGTATCAAACTAGCATGTTTATGCAGCCTTCTGTTTGCATCCAAGTGTTAATGCTATATTGTGGGCTTCTCCCTAAACCAGATAACTGTAAGGACTGATTTCATTGATGAGTTTAAAAAGGCAGCATTCACTGCTACTGAGGGTCTCCTCCTTGCAGCTGTTGCTGTGATGGGTTACACTTAGTGAAATTTTCTCCCTCTTCCCTCTGAAAACTTAACACCTATAATTTAACATTTAAAACACAGCCTCTGTTTAAACACCTCATCTCACAACAAAGATGCATATGCATTGACATAATTTTATTTCTTGTAACAAAATTTCTGGATTCATGCAGCAACAACTGAACTGCTCCATACACAGTATATAGTTAAAACTGCACAACTGAAGCCAAAATATGCACAGCTAAAAGGAATGTTACAGGGGGGCCTCTCTTAGTGAACAAAGCAGGCTCAGTTTGGCTCTTTTTCCCTAGCGCTACCACATCCGCACATCGTTAGTTGGAAAATTCCAGATATATGCTGTAATTTTTTGTGCTTTTTTTCCCAGTACACTTGAGGCTTTAGTGTCCAGATGCCATTTTCCCCCCCTTATCTGTCCCTGCTAGTTTGGGTCTTTGCCAGTTGTGGTCAACAATTAATACAGCAAAAGAAAAATACAGTACACTCCCTGGCAACTGGCAGAGGCTCACAGGAAATACCAAATAAAAACTTTATTATGTATTGTTTAACTATTTTGTTTGCCTGTGGGCCACCCTGTTGTTGGTGTAATTTAGAAAAGCATGCTCCATCTGGATGATCTGTGCGCAGGCTCATTGTTCCCAGAATCTGTCACGCACAATCACTGCTTCAGCCTGTGGCCCTCTGCAGAAAGAAGCAAAGGCATGGCAGCCCTCCAGCCTGCATTCCTTTTCATTAGACAACTTGTGACCAAATGTTAGAATAGAAGAGTAACCTTTTAATATTCATGTAATTAATTTACTTTCCCCTTTAATTATAAACGTTCACGTGAAAAGAAGAAAATAAAAAGACTTCCCTTCATGATTCTCCTCCCTCCCCCTTCCTTTCTATTTGCTTTTTGGGACATGGAAGGTGCTGGGAGTTTCATTATACGTAGGTATCAGTACCTCTGTCTACTGGGAAATTCTCATGGTTCTAATACGTCTGTGGGCTTTTACTTTATCTATTAATTGCTCTGGTACATGGAATAGATTCTGAATTATAAAAGAATGGGAGAAATTAAATACTTTCCTTCTATATGCCCTTGCAGCATCTGCTTCCTTGTCTTAATCAGTAGGGTAATCCATTGAACACAAAGCCATTCTTCTATATTTTAAACCACAATAGACATCTAATTGAAGTTCCCTTTCATACTAAGGTCAGCATATGACTTAGAATACTGTGTCAGCTGGGATTTTGGCTGTGCGGGCTTAGGTGCACAGGCAGCGCTCTGTCAGTTCTGCTTTCCTGGAAAATGGTGCCACTTTTTCAGCTGAGGTTAGACCAATGCTGAACTGGCTAATGTGATGCAAAAGTTTGCTCCCCACAATTCAAAAACTGCAGTTCATTGCCAGGGAAAGCATCTGACGCTGTATGGACCTACCATATGAGTTAATTTCAGCACACTGAACTGGGACCCTGATTTCCGTGGTGTGAGTAGTTTACCTCTTCGTGAGCTGCAGAACGTTCAAAGGAATCCAACTGTAGTAGGCTGTAATTCGAGTAAATGAAGCTAAGATAGAAACTGCCTGTCTTTAAGTCACAGCATTCAAGTTCTTGTTGCCTGATTTTGATTGCAGTTTCAATAGGCAATGAAGACATTTAGGACTCATAGAAAGCCACTTGGTATATCAAAGGACGGGGCCCAAAAGCAGTCAAGTATCCTATATAAGATGCAATGGTTTCTATGGCAACTGAGGAAATGTTACTGAACTTCACTCATTTTTCTTTCATTACATAGGTATAATGCCATGTTAGGCCTGCAAGTGATCAACATAGATGTTAGTGGTTTTGATTAGTTCATGCACCAACCTCTCATAGGAATGGAAAGCAGCACAAGATATTTTCTGTTGTGGCCATGTGGGCACAAAGGTAATGTGACAAGTCAAGATGTTTTAGATGAGGGCAAGACTTAAAAAGTTTCTGGAATGTCTTTTATTTAGTTTAAAAATAGCACTTAATCGAGTTGGAACAATTCTATCTGTGAAGCACCTTTAGCAGAGAATAGAACAAAAATGATGTCATTTGTCATATTAATTGCAAATTCAGGGTGCAATATTTCACATATTCACTAGGAAAGAATTTCAGCTATGTGGCAAATTAAACTGCTTGCATATGAAAAAGTAGCATCTTCTGTCCAGAAGGCAAAGCAGCAACTGGAAATAAAAGTGAATTCAAACACTCTTTGGCCTAAAGCAACAAGAAATTAAAGAAAAAACAACCAAGCAAAACCCAACCGAAAAATCCTTGTCATTGCATTTAGCATGGACTCATTTTCTCTGTCAATGCAATGACTGTCCCAGTCTTTTTAGGCCTCCTCACTTTCTTTTTGCTCTCTTTTCTCCTAGCTCCCTCTATGTGCTCTATACAGACTGCTAGGGATGTGCCATCAAATATACGTGCGATATATACAAATATACAATATTTGTGCGAAACAAAGATGTTAGGAACTATGCTAAGCAGAATTCGAAGAAAGAGGTAGGATGGGCTGCATTCTAGCCAGAACGCTACAATTTAAAAAAAAATACGACAGCATATTTATGATAAGTCATTAAAGATGTAAGGAGGTCGAGATCTTCCTACAATTCCAAATTTCTTCTCCATTTCCACCTTCTGACCAAATAAGCTTGAATACTAATGTAAAACCTCAGTAAATTGATTTACATGAATTTAAATTACATTCCTGAGAGGCTAAAACCCTGAAAATGAAGAGCAATATGTGTAACTACACATGGATGCTTACAAATATCAAAAGAGAGTAATACACTCACATAAAGAAATCTTTCCTCTGATGAGTAGGAGATATTGTTAAAATCCTTGATTAAATTAAGCATTTTGACTAACAGGAAAAAATAATATATTAACTAGGAATTTATCATAGGAAAAATTTGATGCTTGGCCATAAACATCTAATATGACAAAATGTCTTCAAAAAAGGCTAAAACTAGATCTTGATTCAAATTTGTACAGCTCTTAACACAATGATTTTCTGTTCCATGATAAGGGAGTCTCAAAAGGAATTGTTTCTGCTGAGCGAATTATGATAGCAGAGGCTTAACTGTAGACAAGTTTTTTCCTGGTGTCAGAACATAAATCTGTAGTTTCTCTGAATGAACTTTGCCTGACAGGACAGTCCTGTAACTTCCCTCATGTTACAGCCCATCATCCTCAGTTCACTGACCAAATCTGGAATCCTTTACAGAGTAAATACTGTCCCAGTGCTGTATGTACACATATATATGCCATGCAATGGGAGGTTTCCTGAAGACTGTGGTGGAAGCATGCAGGAAGAGTTCTGCTGAGTTCCTCACTTGGACAAGGTGCTTACACAGACACATTAATTCTTGGCAATACCCAAAGCAGGGTTCAGAGCAGGACATTTCAGTCCTGAAATAAATGTTCAATCAGGATTAAAGGGCTTCTCTTCTTCATTTTAGTATGTGCCTCACCGGGAATTACTGAGAGGTTTGTGCTCACACCTCTAAATGGGTTCCAGAGCCTGAAGGACGTGTAAGGAATCCTCAGAAGAAAATGTTAGATTGAACAGATATGACTGTCTGTTCAATACTCATGCTGTCTTTTCAGACTTCTGGGCTTAACCACTGCTACTGTCTATTGAGTTATTCATGTTATTAATCTGATGTAAATGTAATGTGAACATATTCTGAATGTACAAGGTGCAAGCTTCTCTGCCATGACGATTTGACTAGCAGCACTGAAAAAGAAAAGGCCAAGATATCAACTGTATTAAAATCTTAGCTCACTTCAATTTCATAGAAAGCAACAAGTGAACAGAGAGCCTATTTCAATGCATATTAAATTAAAAATACAGGGTTAAATTCATTTTCACCTTTTCTTCAGGATAATGTATAAAATGCTTTTCATTTTTTCATACTAGTTATCTGTGTACTGTAGCCTGCTACCACTGCTTGTGGTGATACAAAAAGTATAGAGGAAAAAAACCCCCACCTCTCTGATTTTTAATATGGTTTAAAAAACTTGAGGTATTTTGCATATTTTTGATGGTACATGCCTATGATATGGGAAGATGTTCATCAATCTATTTTTAAAAATATTTTTTTTAATCCTTTGATGTGAAAAATAATAAGTAAAACTTATTAGTGGAGTATCCAGGAGGAGAAGTGACACAATACACACAGTGATATTGAATGCTTAATATAAATAAGAATTAGATCCACTTACCATGAAGATTTTTATTTCTAGTCAGTCTAATAGTTTCCTCAGTTCAGTATGAATCTAAGAATTTTTGAAAGATTTACGCATTTTACTTGCTAATAGTGTGAAGGTCAGATTATACTTGCAGTGTATCAACTGCAGGAAAATTAAGTTCTGCATATGCATAGAGGTTGCCCTTTCAGACAATCTGGTTTCTGCACACTATCCTGTACATGAATGATGTAGATAAGGGTAAATAATAGCTCCTGAATCCCTTCCTGATGAATCAATCCCTGATAATAAAATTTCTTTAAAAAGGTAAGAGCTCGAGCTATAAGGCAGATCTGGATGACAAATGTCACTCAGAATAGATGGGAAATGAGAACTTGCACACATAAAGTAAAAAAAACCCCAAACAATCAAAGGGGAAAAAAGTATCATCACTTGTAAATCTTGTAGTTTCTAAGAACAGCTGTAGTTTTTGTCCTTGCTTTTCTGTGAGTTAGTGGTAACGTCCAAAACTGCAGAAGGGGATAAATCTGTACGTACATTCACAGTTAGCAGCATAAAACTCCCGTTTTCAGAACCTGACAGTTCGATACTGGAGCAGTGCAGCAGTCAATCTGTCAAACGTGACTATACATAGAAAATGCACAGAGCCTTCTCACAGCAGGATGGGAACTCCACCGCCTTTAGGGCCTCAAGAAATCTCTGCAGGGTAAATATATAGCTGATGTTGTAAACACAAAGTAGAGCGAGACAGAATTCAGGAAACTCAAGCTAAGCTCAGAAGATGTTTACATTGACTATAAAAATCTGAAAACAGTGTTTACATTGAGAGCAGCTTTCTTCTTTTCTGGCTTAATACAGATTCTTTATCCAAACTTGTCAAAACCTAATGTACACACTTTCTAATTTTTAATCTGAACTTAGTTGATGCAAGCATTTTTTTCCCCTTCTATTCACTTGTTTTATTTAATGCTCCTTTTTAAACAGTTGCATCTATTACTACCTATCTCATTAAATTTTATAACGTGGAAATGTTACTGTTTCAGTGGTTTTGCTGATAACTGCAGTTACGGAGACATCATGCAGAAATGATTGTTGTATTAGTGCATCCAAACTGACTACTACAGTTTTTATGTGATGTACTTAAGGTATTATTAAAAATGTCTTCCAATGTACTTCATATTCTTGAAACTTCATAACATTTTTCATTTACTTTTGCATTAAAAAATGGATCATCTGCAAGGCCTTGAGAATTTTAGTATGTTATTTTGACACTGTTGTGTTAACTAGGCAAAAAATAGAAAAGAGGTTGTACTCTACAAAGTACCTGTGAGAATTCTGTGGCCAAAGCCTGTGAACTAGATAGGCACTTACATCAATACCATTTCCAAAGGTCATTGCTGTTCTCTGTATACTCCACTCCAAAGCAGCTTGAGTATTTGTTCAGAGAAGTGTCTGTATTTCTGTATTTCACATACTGTACAAATAGTATGTGAAAACCTGGAATGAGATCCTGGCCACAGTGAAGTTAAAGAGATATTTTCCATTGACTACACTGAAGCTAGGATTTCATACCACCAAGATTCACTAATAGTGTGCCAGTTCACCATCAGCAAAATTTGAAACTAAAACCAAAATGGAGTAATTTTCTTGCTCCACATTTTTCTTCTTTGTAGAGAAGTATCCTTGCTAGTCAAGTGACAATGTCTCGAGATACCGAGCTTCATGTTTAAAATCTAGGTCGAACTATAAACTCAGTTTTACTACAAACTCATGGTTTTTACATTTTGATATTGATGTTAATATAAATGGCTTTGATTTCTGTTGAAAGTTATTCACTTATCCCATACATGACTTGAATTCATCTGGCTACAGTGTAAGACACTGTCTGCTTTTAACGTCCTCTGAAATGACTGTTTGAACCATGTTTAAAGCTCATAGCTAACTTCCCACACACCAGAAAAGTCCATAGCTGAATACAATTTTTTTTTCACTCTGATTCTTCTATATCATTTTTCTCTAGAAAATCTAGTTGTGTTTTTTATAAACCGATTTATTTTTTTCCCCACAGACTGGTGAAAACTAGTTTTCTGGAACTAGGTTATACACAGACTTTGGTCCATTTAACAAGGTCAGACTGTTTATTCTTGACCAAATACTTTCCCACTGTAAAAAGGTACTTTTAAATGCCACATTCCAAAACCAGTGCCAGTAAGTCACTGAAGCATATTTTCCCACAAGAACTGATATCGTGCACAGGCCCCTCCTTATTTAATTCTTCTGGTGTTTGAATTACATAAGGTGCAGGATGTCTTTAGTCACAAATCACTTAAATCTACCATAGCTTAGTACCACTGAATCTACACAGTGGCAGCTGTGTCTTTATTAACTTAAATAGTCCCATTCATTTCAAAGCAATAGTGTCTGAGCAGCATCAGACAGCAAAGAAGAAAGAAAAATACAATTAAGTACAAAATTTAGATATGAAATAAAAGTAAACCAAATGCAAAGTATTCACTGTTGATTTAAAGACAGACTCTCTCATTTGCCTTAAAAACTGGCTTCGTTTGATGAAGTCATGCTGATTTATACCAGCTGAAGTATGTGGCTATTATGACGTACTGCAATAGCCATAAGAAAATGTAAACCAGCAAAGGACTTCTGATTTTTAAGCTATCCTTCCAAGCTGGTTTTCATTTTATGGAGCCAGAATATAAATATAAAAACAAAATTAAGGGAAATACCATTACATTAAGAAGATACATATCTACCTCTGATCTTCTCTATTTAGATGTTACACTGAACATGTTTTGAGATGTTTTTTCTTAATGTAACATGGCACCTGGATCAACCCAGCATACTAAACTGCACACTAAGATTTTCAAATTTTCCAGCAATCATCTTCTGCATTTTAAGAATGACTTGATTGGTTCTGTCCTTGCAAATGCAATATGAAGCAGAACACGTAAGAATCATGTGAGAAAATGTATATCTAAATGAAATGCGTTAAAAAGCATCAGCTAAATCTTATTCTGAGATGTACCAATGATGGAAGGGCATTCTTTGAAGGGATAAATAATGTATTTGCAAAGTAGCCAAAACTGCACTGCCTCTACAGAACATAAGAAATATATATTACTTTAGTGAATATTAGAAGAAATTTACTCAAGTACTCACACTGAAGCTGCTTAAAAATACAGAAAGGTCAGGAAAACTGTGTTTCATTGTATTTTGATTCCAACAGTACACCTGAAAAAGTACGCCCCCAAATTAAAAAATATTCAAAGGCTCTCCTATCTGTTCTTCCACTGGAATTTTGCAACGTGATTCTATGTATGTTCTAACATTCTAACATGAAATCCATGCCATGCTCTTTTGTTTCATTTGAAGAACTCAGTCACACTGTCCAATAGAAAGCACTTCAAAAAACCCAGAAACAACTGTGTTTCCATGAATAGACTTAACATTTTGTGAAAAAAATACTTATTTTCCATACTTTGTAATGAACCCTATAAAAGAGCTAATTTTTTTGTTCAGCATCATCCAAGAAGTACCAGGCTATATGCCACAGTGAATGAGATAGCCAGTTTGCCTGTTCCATGAAGCCAGTCAGTAGAAGTGGTGCTAGTACAACCTAGCACTTTGTTTGCATCTATCTCACTGTTATTGAAATTCCAAATGGATATAAAAATATTACTTAACTGTTCTCTGAAAACTATTGCCGTAAGTGGTATTATGAGATGTTCATACCACTCTAGGAAGCCTCAACTGGTTTAGGGTACTCCCAAAGATGTTATACATTGGCAGCTCCTGATAGCTTTCATTTTCAAGCTCACACCTTACTTTTAGGGGTAGTAAGATTCTCACAGACTTAGGTCTTGCATTTAAGATTCTATTCCATCTAAGATTCTCACAGACTGACTTTTCTTACACCCAAAATGTATATAATAATGTATACATAGAAGAAAAACATTTCATCTTTTTCAAAGATACAACATCCTCAGGCTCTATTAGTCTATAGTGTCTTCTGCCTGAAAAATTAATCAAAATATGGGATTCATATATTAATTTTTATAGGTTATGTGAGGAGGGGCAAGAAGACATGAAGTGATGATGAAAATCATGTATTTCTTTGTTCTGCTTCATAAAAAAGGTTTAGAAAATCCTGTTTGCCTGAAAAATCAAATAGGAGGTTATAGTTTTCCTCTAGGATTTATTCCAAATACACCCAGAAGCTCTCAGGTTTCACAACATTTTGCTATATATTCCAGTTGATGTCTGTATGTGACTTGTGTGTGTATGTATTTGTGCACTGCCTCCCGTTGCTTCTCTCATGCTCACAGGTATCTTCTCAAACACCACTGACTCTTCTGCACTTCTATTCAGATTTCAGTCAAACCCGCTCACCCACATAGCTTAGATTCCTAACTGGCTTTGCATACACCATGTATTTTGGGTGGTGGTTCTTACTATTTCAGCTAAATATTCCAGAAAAGTACTTAATTGCTATTATATACAGATATATCCAAAACAGCACTGCTTTTATGCTTCAGCTAGACTTCATTTCACCAGGAGCTGTTCCAGCTCTGCCCATATCTTGATGGAATCCTTGATAGTGGTGTTCTTTATGACTCACCAAGAGCCTGAATGGCAATGGTATCAGGACTGAATTGGGCTGGATTCATCTCAGCTGAATTCAGATCTGAATATCATGTAAATGTTCACATCTGAACTTGTCAACCTTGACAGTCAGTGGAAAGAAGTAGGTACTTTTAGAGTCTGATTCATCTGACCTATGTTAACTGTCTTCTTTAAGCTGAGATAACTGACTCTTCACTTTACTGATTACACAGATTAGATCTCCTTTGATTATCACTAGGCTACTTAGTGGACAAGCTTAGAGTTAGATGTCTACACTTGGTCAGATAAACCGCACTTACAGCGTTTCTATGTCAGGAGATATTCATACAGCCTTCCAAGTCCCCTTACAGTTCTTCCTCATTTATCCATTTTCCTTTCAACTATTTCTCAGATATCCCAAAGAAATGGTTTTTGCTTTTAACAATAATAGGTTGTCTGGGACACAAGGACAAACCTCAATAGTTTTATCCTAATTGGGAATGTATCACTACTACAGTTTTTTCAACTTTCTTTTGGCGGCATAAATACATATTTGACAGGTGCTCTGTGGAGGGGATTGCCTGGACAGTGCTGTTTACTATGGGATCTATAAATTGGCTTCCTATTTACCACTCCATTTATTCAGGTCAGCATTGGACACCAGTACTCTCTGAATTTATTCAGTATTGATTTTTACTCCCTAATCTCTCCTAGCCCTCTGGGCCAATATCAACCCCTCCATTTTAAAAGCTTTTGCATGTTACAAGCCATTGGATATTTTTAACTTGCGAGAGTTTATCACCAATTTTTCCTTAGAAAGAAGGAGCTCTTCCAAATTAGGACAGCTGCTGCATCAACCATTGGTCCAAATCTCTGATTCCTGTCAGAATCACAGTCCCTGCAGACCCATGAATGTGCACGACGTAAATGTAGATTATCAGCTCATACGTAGACATAATGAATGCTGAGGCACACTATAACTTTAATGACTTCTGTATGCTCTCAGAATCAGTATTATATGCTGACTGCAGTCCCTTTTGCACTGTTCTACAAAGGTGCACAATTAAACTCCAGGTTTGATTGAAAAGTTTCAAAATTGCAGATTCCTAACAGAATTTTTCCCTTATGTTTGTATGCAATTTGCCTGGGATCCTACCTCTAGTGATGAATTAATTCATTACAATGTCTGTTACTGTCAAGCCTCTTGGTTCCTTGCTTTGCATACCCTCAGCTATCTAAAAAAATGGCCTACTGCTAACAGCTAATATTGACTGATGGGCTTCTCCATGTAGAGGTCCAAACACATCAGCAGCCACACGCTTCACTGCTGCTCTCAGTGACACTATAGCAAGCTGGATTTATCTTTCTGTTACAAAGAACATTCTTTGCCATACAACCATGGTATAACCTGCACTTGTTTTCCATTTTCTACCTGCCCTCCACTGAGTAAAATTCTTCCTTCAGTCTGAGCAGAGATTTCCCAATCTCAAAATGTGCAACAGTTTAACAAGCACAGCTGAATCTTTCTCTCACTGACACCTGCAGTTATCACCTCTGTTCCTTCCCACTCCTTGTTGATTCTGTATCTCACCTTTAACTTCCAGACTACTACCATCTGCTATCATAATTGTGTTATCCAAAGATGATACTAAACTTCTCAATTCACATATCAGGATACTCTTGTCTGGGAAGCTTTTACCTGAACAGGGGATCATTCCAGCTTTCCCAGTGGATAAGCCATAAACATTTGTCCTTCTGTAAACTACATGAAAGGAGAAAAAAATCTTTTGAGGATGCATGTTTCTTTGCCAACATATTCCTCATGGTTCCACTTAGTGCCACACTTGCAATCAGAACTTCATTGAGGCACTCAGTTTGTTCTATCCTCAAACTGTCTCTCATACAAATGACAGTGAAGATACTGTAGAGATTTAAGCACCCATAAATGTTTGGGGTTTTTTTGGGGCATAAGTTCCCTCCATACTCCCGTGATCTTCATCTAAGTCTGTGGTGTTTCTGTGTCAATATTGCCATGGAACTGTAAGCCCACAGTTTTGTGTACGAACCTACATGCGTTTTGAAAGTGTTTTGAAAAGGGATAGGCGAAGGGAGAGGAACTTGTAAGAACGATTTGTAACACAGAAAAGAGTCAAATTTTGTTCACTTACACAGCTTTTCACCTAAATCGTCTTGAAATGATGGTCAATGAATAAACTTTCTGTAATAGGAACACAATGCTCCATACAGGTGGAAGCTCCCCCATTGATAGATTGTGTGTGCAAGGTAAAAAGATCTCTTTGGAAGCAACTCACCATTCAGTAGGCATTCTTCCTCCTGTTCTGCAGAACAAAAAATGCATATTTCCAGATAATTTGTGCTAGGAATAAGGCTGTTAAAAATGTTTCTTCCCAAACTGGGTCATTTACCTGAAGTACAGCAGATTAATCTGTGCAGAATAGGAGAAAGAAATACTATGGACTGCCTTTTCCACTAGCTACTCAACCTGTCCCAATGGAAGACCTCTTGATCTGAATTGTCTCCGAAGTGTTTCGGGTAGTTAGTATACTTTCCTCTGTCCTTTGGATCTGCTTAACACTATCTACTGCTAACAGTCAATGTGAAAGACAAGTACTACAGCATTAAGGGTACTGTTTATTCATAGTAATAAACAATAATACTTCTAAGTTAAAATTATTGATTTTGGATGTTAATAGCCATACAAAATACAGCGCTGTCATTTTCTTCTGAACCATAGCTAAGGGTAATGCCCAAGAACTAGCTGAAGGCACATCTGTCTCCACGTATTTCTTCAAAACTTATTTCTTCTTTCCTGCTGGTCAACAATGAACTAGCTGTTTACATGGCAGGTTTCCATGGTTACTATCTTGCATGGGGCCCACATGCTACAACTTTTATCTGTTAAATCAAAATAATATCTCCTGCTTTTTAAGCAGAAAGTCCCTACTCCTGTTATTCCTCTTCTGAATCTACAGCATGACCTCAGAACATAATCAGCATGAACTTGCAGGTTTTGCATCAGTTTTCTCCTGTGTCTGTGCTTACTAGATTCATTGCTCATGTATTTTAATGCTAGTCAGGTTTTGTTTTTTTGTTTTTATCATCTGCTCTTTATCTTTCAGGCTCAGCAAATGATCAAAACTATGATCCTGTTTCAAATTAATCCAAACTTTAAAAGTAAAAATGTACTGAGTCTCCAAATAGTGTGCAGTCATTCCTTTTTTTTTTTTTTTTTTTTTTCTTATTTACTGGAAAGCTACTACAAGATGCTTGTGCCATTACAGTAGTTGCCCAGGAGAGCAGAACAACTTGCTGACTGCAAACCAATTGCCCACAAATCAGTTCTTCCATTTTGATCACAAGTTTAAAGGGTATTTTCATGGACTGTATCTGTAGAACAACTTTGCCTTGAATTCATTACAGAGATAGCAAAATCCAAAGCAATCATTAGTTTATCTACTACTTTAGCTGTTCTGTTGGTTTTCCCCAGTTTGCAATGGATAACTTCTGTATGCATTTCAGAACAATGAGAAGTTTTATCTTCAAATCTCCTGCTTAAGTTTTTTAGCATGTCTCATTCAGTAACTAATTGAAGACCTTTCTGCACACTTCACAGAGCCAGTTACACATTTTGATAGACCAATTTTGACTACTGCTATTCATCTCTCTGACCTAAGCAAGAACTTACACCACTGCTTGGACCTCCAAAGTCTGACTTTCAGTCTGGAGGAATATTCTGAACTATATTAGGAGGTTTTGGTATATACTAATATGTCCTAGCTCGTTTTCTATTTTTGAAAAGCATTCTGCAGTCATCTTTCATGACACTCATATTTAACTGAATTATTTCTTAATCTTGGCACTGATGAAAATTTTTTTGGTTTATAAACTAAATAGAGTATTTTTTCTACTTACCTACAAATTAAATTTGTCAGATCAGAATCTCATTTTCAATTATCTTTTAAGCATAGAACTGTTCAAGATTTTCATACAAGCAGATTCTGTGGTAACTGTATCATCTGATTCCTTTCGATCAGAAAATATTCAATTTCTGTGGCAAATCTTACAGATCCCCAGAGTGCCTTTGGCTTCTTTGCTTTACCTTGATTGCAAAACCCAATCACTGCTAATATGTCTTGTCAGGCTCTGTGGTATCTGCATGTTGTAAGAATGCAAGTGTTCTCAGGTGTCCCTTTCTTTTTCCTCTCTCTAGCTCTTTGTAGTATCCAAGCCCACTCAGATTGATGGCTGTCCTTGACATATGTATCATGGCCTTATAGCAGATCTGAACAGCTAAGGCTGAGTATAAATTCTGAAGCGTGATCAGAGCTGGGCTACCTAGAAAGGCTACCAAAAGTACTCCTTTCTGCTCCTTCTCCTCACCATTCATACAGAGTACAATGCTGAAGTCAGCTTCCCTGGGATTTTCAATGGGCACTTCTATTACTTAAGCTGGGAAAATGTAAGCCTGCAAGACGCACAATAGGTAAAAAAATGATAAACAGACAATCTCCTGACATTTTTACATCCAGGTGTTCACTTTATTTCCACAGTAGCCTATGTTTCTGCTTACTTTCATGTGTTGATTTTTCAGCTCAAGTCCTTGTTGCTGGCTATTCCTGTTAGCCAGTTCCAACTTTATCCAAGCTCTTCTGGCATCCCCTCTTTCACAGAAAGCCTTCTGATCAGGTTTTCAGCAGGCAGGTTGGTTGTCGTTCACTGATGTGACTTGCCAGGTCACATCCCATTTCCAGATGGGGAACGCTGAAACCAGACTTCCCACTCCATCTGGAGTTTTTCAACTTGCTGTCCCAACAAAGATTCCATTTTTGCCTTCAGATCATCTTTCATTCCTATTTGGGAAACTTCCAGCTTGTCTCTTAGCTTCTTTAGTGGAGTGTCTCTCTGTTTTATATCTAATTTTAATTATTTGCACTTTCATGCTAGCCTTTATTTTAACTGTATCCTCCTTTGTTTTATCAGATAATCTCCACTTTTTCCTCCATCTCATCTTAATAAAGCTAAGCAACTCACCACTTCTTTCTTTGGAAAATGATTTTGCTCTGATATTTATGCCAATCCATATGACCTGCTGAAAGCTGTTTCCATTCAGGGTGGAGCTTGTGAAGTGCATCTCTTTGAAAAGTTGTCCATATAACGCACATGAAATCTTGAAGGGGCAAATACAGACATATGGAACTGGGATGGACTGCCTCAGTCAACAAGATTTGCCAACTGCATCACAGACATCAAACTCGCTCTCAAAATCAGTTGTACTTCTTGCCTGCACTGGTTCTACCGTAGGCTGCTTCAGAATCTCATCACTTGTTTTCTGTCTTCCTGCCTAAAGTTATTTAAGCCCAGTTTAAGCTAACTAGTTCTTATACCACCACTGTTTTTTTGATTTGTGTCCTCCGTCTCTAGCTCCTTCCAGATGTTTTTAGATATCAATTGTATCTACTCTCATGATTAATTTTGTTAAATTATTTCCGATTGTCCTCGCCTCGCAGAAAATGGTGTTCTCCCCCAGTCATTAGGCCTTCCCTATGACTGTTGTCCAAAATCATCTCTCAACCACAGAGAAACTGAACAGCTCACAGTATTCTAGATGAGGTCTGATTGACTAATTTGTGTTGTGGCATCAGTATTTTCTTATTTCTAATAAAATACCCTACATGTACCAGTCTAAATTTCCATTTGCTCTTTCCATGCATCTAAACAGTGACTCATAGCCTGCCTGTGATCTCTGCAGCTTGTTACCAAGCTATTTGTAAGATCCCCAGAACTGAGGAATTCACCTTGTAGCTCAGTAATTATTTTAGCATATTTTCCTTTAGATTTATCTACTTAATTCTAGAAGATGGGAAGTCTAGAGGAATCTAATTTAATTCATTGATGCCCTATAATTTACTGAAATCTGGATAATCTAGGACTATTATACTTCATACTATCAAATGAATTATCTTTTCCTGTTTTGCAGGGACAAATGTATACAGCAATATGTAACTGAATTCTCTAATGCAGGGAGCCAACTACAAGGCCTTAGCCATCTGCTACCATTCAGCATAGAATAACAAAGAATATAATGGAGTTAAATTAAGAATGGGAAATTGAAGGCTGGACATGAAGGAAACTTTCTGAGAGTGATTATATAGAGGTTTTGGAACAGGCTCCCATGGGAAGCGATGGAATCCCTATTTCTTGGCACATATAAAGTTAAAATGGGCAAAACATTAGAAATGACATAACAGAGAACAATCCTGCCTGATTCACAAAAGGACTGGATAATTTCACATCTCTTCTGCTTTTGAGCTCTAGAATTCCACACCAGCAACACTGAACAAGTAGTAAATATTGCTAAGTTAAGAGAAATTTCCTCGGGTGTACCAGTACAAGGGAATTTTCAATCAGAAATACTTTCTACAGCAGGACTTTGGCCAGTGCACAGAGAAGATTAACGGATACTTCCCTGCTATTGCAAAAACGTGTTGACAACTCACTTTTATTATATATTCAGCCCTCAGAGCATTTCCATCAGCAGTGTACAGACACCTGCCTTCACTCTGCAATAGCACAGGCTCCAAGGAGAGTATGATATTCTCTCTGCTCTTCTTCCTTTGGCTGTCTCACATTCAAGGACCAAACAGGCCCATGCATGCTTACCCTGTGTGCTCCGATAAGCGCATAACCTGAGGCTGTGTTTTAGTGTTTCAGGATGGTTTGAAATTACGTGGGTACAGTTTTGTAAATAAACAAGGAGAGACTTTGTCAAACAATCAAATTGTTTGTTGTAGTCCAACCCACTCAATTATCTCTGGGAGTAGATGTAAAAACAGACCCATTTAAAACAACAGAAAAATAGTACAAAGAAGATGTAAATCACTGGGTGGGGGAAATGCACCACATATTTTTATATCTGAAAACAGAAGATAGAAGCACAGTCACACAATAGCAGGATGCTCTTTCATAGTACAGAGAAAATACACAGTAGTAACTTTCTGCTTTTCACAGAAGCTTTTACAACCCCTCCCCCATTTTTTTAATTAAGCACAGCCTGTTCCTTATCAATTTTACATCCTAAAGTCCATTCACCAGATATTTGTATGAAAACCTTAAGTCAGTACCATACCACTACTAACAATATCAACTGTATCTTCTTAAGCGAAATAAAAGGAAAATAAAGAGAAAAGAAAAAAGAACATTTCATTTTATCTTCACATCAACATGTGAAGGCCTACTTGTACTGAGTACATTTTTCTTGCATCAATGAAACTGTACTGCTGCAAAGTAATACCAAATTTCACTCAGAGGTGAAAAGGGAATGCCTCACAAAAGCAGAATTAATAGGAACCTAAGTAAAATTATCAGGTGTCAGATTTAAAATAAACAAAGAGCTTTTCTTCCAAGGCAGAAGTTAACTGCAGCGCAAAGTATAAATGGTTCAAAAAGTAAATATATTAATTTATGGAGGACGGTTACTTTGGCAATTGTTATAGAAAATCATACAGATACGATCTCCAGCACTGGAAATTGCTAGATTTCTGATTGCTGAAAGCTGGGTCTCACTCTCCTTCCTAAGCATCCTCTGTTGGACATTATCCTTTGATAGTGCACACAGTCAACCTTTGGTCCAGACCAGCAGAAATGCCTTTGTTCTAATATGAACTGCGCTCAAAGTTGTACATTTTTCCCCTTTTTCCACCAGCACAAAGTAAATTTATTCTGCAAGGTTGCACTGGTGCAGCTGCAGGGCTGCAAAACATGCTCAGCTCAGCGTGGACAAACTCTGTCAACACATGACATATATACTAATGTTTGCAGCTCTGAAAAGGAGTTTTCTGGCACAGAAAATATTCTCATGTGGAGCCAATTTGCTTGTTTACTGTGAAATAATTTTCTTTCTTTGAAAGATTAAAAGATAGGCTTTTTATGGTTCATGATAAACCTGGGCCTGAATCAGAGCAGAGGGTTGCATTCTCTGCATTCCTGACAGGTCTCGAGGGTGAGTTGTGGCATCAGCTGCAGAGAAACAGCACAGAGACCTGAACTCAGGCCTTGGCATTGAGGGGGTAAAAAATACTTCAAACATCAATACAGATACCTTTAGAAGTTCTGTTAAAGCTGGATACAGTGAGAGCCTTAAATGAACCAGTAGCTGGTTCATCTAACATCTTCAAAACTGTTTAAGTCAGCATGAGTTGCAAGGTTTTGAAAAACATTTCCGCCTTTTGAGTTTAGTTATTCAAGTCCTCAGCTGAAGACGACAGATGTGGTTTCATAACTGACTCCAACAAATCTAAATCTGTAGTGTCTATAGAGTGGATGACCCCATCTTTCTGCTCACCCTCCTCTGTGTGTCAGTGCTTTCACTCATGTGGCCATACCATGATTTGCATCTGCTAATCCACCTGAAAATGAATAACTACTTTTTATGGGGCTAATTTTCAGTTGAACTGCAAGGGCATGACCACTAATGCCAATGCAAGGGAAGTGATGGGAGTGTGTGGTCAAAAGCAGGAACATCTTTCCACAGCAGTGGAAAAGTTAAATCTACTCATGCTGACTGTGAAGTGGCACCCGTAGAATATTATCTCTAAGATGTATTTCTAAAAATAACCACCTTGCCATAAATCCTCTGTCTATGAAAGCAACTAGTACTGCTCTTCCAGACAAGCCTTAAAAAGTTAAAAGTTTAAAGTTTCTTAAGATAGGCAATAAAAAGGCAATATGGCAAAGTATCTTATGATAAAGTTTCTTTACAATAGGCAAAGGCAGTTCTGAAAATAATCTTATATGAACATAATGCAGATGAATAAAAGAAAGTTTTAATTTCCTAACTTTGTCCACATGTATTTCTGTATTGCCCTTTGATAATACTATGACATTGAGCAACCTGATTTTTCATTGTTATTTTCATATAAATCTGAGTCCTGTTAGTGAACATCTGAGTGAATTCAACGTAAATATATATTAAAATGTTTTTAGTCAGCTGCAGACTTTTCTGCCAATGTGCCAATAATGATTTTTGTTCTTAAGATGGCTCCAGAGACAAATGACTCATTTTATGCAATGGAAATAACTTTCCTATAGGGTGTTTGGGAGGATGCAATAAAGATTCCTTCAGCTATCCAGATGTTAAAATATCAGTGAAATTCACTCATTCCATCACAAAGCCAGATACATGGACTTTTTATGCAGAACTCTGTGTTAGTAGGGAAGACATATTTTCCTTAAATAAGCCAACCAATTTAATCATACTGCATTCCTAAATAGCCACAACCTTTCAGCAGTAGCACTGACAAGCTCAACAACACATATTTTGATCCTCTGGATGTCTGTCTGTGACTCATTTTCCTTTTCAGGGACATTTGGGTGGACTGGAGAAATGTACTACGAAGAAATAACTGGAGACTGCAGCCCAGATCTAAGGTGATGTGCTTCCTCACACCAGTGAAGGCTCAGTGCATATCAAAACAATATCCCTTCCACCTGTCAGAGGGAGGAAGATTTATGCTCTTATCAAATTAGGTATGAGACAAAATGTAATATCACTGCACTGATTCCATCAGGGCACTCTTTAATACAACCCAGATTTTCATTTTGATTCACCAGAGGCAGGTTCTTGATTAATTTCCATAGGTCTACTCCTGTGTTTGATGTCAACTACAAGCTTTAAATAGATTTCTGAGCCAGGTCCATTTAGGGATACCCAGTGCATCTCAGGTTAAAACTGTACTGCAACAGACTCCAAGTCTGCTGGAACATACCCAACACAGAAATGGACTCTGCGCAGTATATTACAGACAAATAAATATGTGGATTTTGAGAAGCACGGTATCAGGAAGAGGTGGCCATTAAAAAAAAAAAAGGGACATCCCCAACCCCCACCCTCCAAAAAAAAAAGCAAAGCAAAAGAAAGTTCTTTGACTGTGCTCTCAGCTATTGTATGAGCTATCGTATCTCAGCTCAGATGGGAGTTTACATTCACATTATTTACTAACAGGTGGCATTTATTAGAAAATTACAATGCAACAGCGGGCAGAGAACAGAAAAACACTCATTCCTCTTTGGAAGAGAGTTTTTCTATCATTTTTTGTTGTTGTTTTTGTTGCTGTAACTAATTTATATATTTGTTTTTACAAAGTAAGCCCAGTTAGTGAAAATTATTTTATGCTCCCTTGCTACTATACCAACAAAATGAAATCCAAGTTCCTGCATGATGTGACATGTAAACCATTTGTGCTGAAGTGACTGCCAGAAATGGATGGAAAGTTTTTATCCTGAAGAAAGACTCAAATAAAATGCTAGCATAATCTAAAATCATTCACTGACAGTAACTGCAGGATTTTTTTGTGTCTTCTCTTTTTAATCATCAATTTAGCTGAGTCTAGTATTCAACAATTTAGAGCATGAGCAGATAAAGTGGTGTTTTCCCTTCTGATGTTCAGTAAAAATGAAAACAAGAGGTTTTTTTTTTCTAAAAGAAGACATGAAACAATTTTGTTTGCATTTTATGGGTAAAAATCCCCATCAGTAGTGCTGCCATCTAAGGTAAAGCATATGTGTTTTCAAAGAAAGCATTATGCGTGTGTTACAAAGACTAACGTTTTGCCAGTTTCACTCAGATCCTGACACAGGTTAGGTTTTAAATGCTGGACAGCCTCAGCTCCACCTAGATGCTGTGATCACAATTGCGTGTGCTTAGCTCACAGCATTCTCGTGTGCCATGATTCAGATTCATTTCCTTTCTTTAAGGCAGTTAGAAGTCAACAAAAATAGATAAATGGTTTATTTCTTTTTCATAATATAGCTTTAGATTTTCCAGACAGCCACTTGCTCCTTTGCTCAGAGAAAGTTAGAACTGAGCACCCATTTTTCTGCACCACAAAAAAAGTGACAGTTCATTAACTTTTGCTATCAAACTCTAAAATTACACAGTCACATCAATCCACCTCCTCTGTCCTATGGAGCTCCTCTGTTATCACAAAGCCTATTCAAAATTTCCCCAAGGGCCAAGACCAACACTTGAAAAAGAGTCTAACCTTGTATGAAACCAAAAGCACGCCCTATTACCCAGCACCTGAGACACCCCCACCCGGTCTCATCCTTTCTAGTGCTGTTATTTCAGACCTGTATCAGTTCTCAGTCTGACCACAGCTGGGAGTTGTGATCTCCACCCTGCCCCCACCAAGCCTGCGTAACATTCGTTTGAATCTTTTATTCATTCACTGACAGAAATATCAAGAGGTTTCTTTAAATGACAGCAATATGCCCAGACGACTGATCTGCCAGAAGGACTCTTTAGCATTGTGGAAATAACTGGCTATCAGAGAGAGACTGCTTTGAAGTTACCATTTGCAGCACCCGGAGTACTTGGGTTGGATCAGTTTTTACTGGATTACTTTCTCTTTTTGTCCCATCTGAAGAGTTTCTTTGTGAGCAATGAATGAGGATGCATCTTGGGAATGATCTGATACTTCAAAAGATGATTCTTGTAGTTTATCTTGCAGCAAGTTTCTTTTCTGAAGGAAATGCTGCAGAGCCCTTGTATTGATCACAATGATAGTGCATGCAATGTGCCTTTTATCACTGGGCTGTCTGCACTATCACTTTTCAATATAACTCTGAAGCAAACCCTTGCAAGCTAGGGCTTTTTCATTGATTGATACATGTGTAGATATATGCTGTCTTTTATAATGCAGCACTTTTCTGCAAACACTTCAAAACAAAGCTGGTCTTGCTGAAATCAATGACAGTTTGCTCACTGCCTAGCAAAGAACTGCAATTGAAGGAGTGGTAAAGTCAAGGATATCTTTATGCTTAATAAACAGAAGATTTTTTTAAATTAGTTTTGTTTCCTGTACTGAGTTTTAATGGAGGACAAAACAGAATTCACACCCCAAAGCAGCTAGCAAAAGGTAAGAGTTACATTAGGCAAAGGAAAAGCTGATGGCCTGTGTCAGCTTATACACACATTTAGTACAAGTTTCTAACCAGCACTCAGTCTTAGGAGCAATGAAGACTGACATTTAAAACCATACCACATTATCACATTGTAAGCGACACCCCCCTACAGGTTTCTACACACCCAGACAAAAGTTGATTTTGAAGGTGTTAAACACTAAGTGTTCTAAAATCAATAAATTTTTAGCTTAAAAAAGCCATTGTCATAGCTGCTTTTTTAAAATAAGAAAATAATGATACACTAAGTTTTGGGTGTAAAAGCCATTATTTGTGCCTATGTCCACATACTTTATCTGTCATTGATCACTGAATAATTCTGTTGTTTTAATACTCTTTAGCATAGCTGCAATGACAATTGAATGATTGTGCAAACACAGTACGAACTTGCATGTGAACAATCCCTTATTCTGAACACTTGTTCACAGCAGTGCTCAGGGTACTAGCCAATGGGTTTAGAAATACGACTTCTAGCATGCAAATATTAAGATACCTGAGCATACATACATCCTTCGTATAGCAATTCTGGCAATGTTCTCTTACAAGCAGGTCTTGGTATGTTTTTGCCTCAGTAGATGCACTCTATTTCTGGGTCTTTTGACCTTGCTTCCTATGCAGGCTACATGATCATGGACAAATTCCTGCTCAGTTCTGTAGATATTTTTTCCCGATTTTATGCATAAGTTTTAAAAAATGCCCTGCTGGAAGCCTTTACAACACTCTGCAATTTTAGCTTAAGTAATTTTATGGATCAATAGAAATACTCATTGAAGCTGTTACTGACTGATAACTGGAAAATGAAAAATTACAGCGATTTAGGAACAACCTTTCTCTTCTTTTCTTCAAAGCTCTGTTTTAGTTACAACATGATCAATCCTCATTGACTTCAACAGAGAGATTCTTTCAACTTTCAATTAGGCTACATCCTACAGGCAATGAGAAAGCACCAGGCCCAAATCACAAGTTTACATATACTTCATGTGACAAATCAATATACAATTATCATGCCGATTTTAGCAAGATGATGTTATCATTTTCTGTTGCTTCTGCCTGCCTTCACAGTGAAGCTGTAACCCAGGGTGTAATAGTTACATCACACAATGATGGGAAGATTCTTACAGCGACTAATAAGAAGAATGGATTGCTTTTAATCAACATGAGCCAGGCTAATTTCTACAGTACAATGTAAAATGCAAAGTGGACTCCTTTCAGTTTCTTTTCTCAGCAGTTCTCCCTCCCCTGTCTTTAGCGTAAGTGATACTGCCATGGCAGTTGTGATACTCAGAATAGAAAACAGAAACAAAAAAATTAATGAGCAGGCAACAAACCCAAATGACACCCACCACGTATACAGCATGGTTACTCTTCAGTACACTTCAGAGATACTGTGCCAAGGTAACGGCAGTTGATTCTGGGGGCAGGGCCAGCAAGTGTGGAAACAGGGTCAAAAAGTGAGGAGCTGGCAGGGCTTCTCCACCAGCATTAATACAGGAGAGGGCCAGACCTTCTGGGAGCTAGCTCATGTCTGAGCCAAGAACAACCGGGAGAGCTGCTGGGAGAGGGGCAACAGTGGAAGGGGGCCTAGAGATACTGGAGGTGCTCTTTAACAGCTGGCTTGGGAAATAGCTGTGATTTTGGCTGCTGAGTCCACTTGAGCTCCCTCCAGCACAGCCCTATTTGGAATCATTCAGTAACATATGGAAGCAAGCATTGAACCCATATTCAGATAGATGGAAAATCAGAGGCATGACAGTGTGGCATTCTCCCAAGTATCTGTGTATTTCTTCAGGCAAGGTACCTGGAGATCAGCAAGAGTTTTATCTTAAAATAGGTACTTCAGAAAGTTTCACCCTACCTGTCTGGCTTAATGTACGAAAGAAGTCAGTATCACAACAGAAGCTAGACCGATGACATTTCAGAAAACTAGCACATACCTACATTTCAGTAATAAGTCATGATTTAATTTAGAACCAGTAATCAGTAATTGATTATTTGTACAAAGTAACCACAATTTCAATCCTGGCTGGAAAGCAGTTGTTTTCAGAGACACAAGTAACTTCAATTGCAGAGATGGTTTTAGAAGCAGCATTATAATATTAGACAAAAAGCCAGGAACATAGAAAGTAAAGCACACTGTTGCATTAAAAGAAAACCAAAAGCCTTCAGAAACTTACAACTGAGGTAAGAGCCATCTGAAAACTGTAGATCCGTGCAAGGCCGAAGTCAGCTAACTTTATCTGCCCATTGCTTGTCACAAGGATATTTTGGGGTTTCAGGTCCCGATGCACAACACGATGTGAATGCAGAAAATCCAGTCCCCGAAACAGTTGAAGCATCATATCCTAAATATAAAGAAGAAATCAATATACAATTATCAAGACAAGGTGGCAAACAGATAAACTCCCTGTCATAATCTGCAAAACTGATTTAATAAATACTGACTTAAATATGTGCACAGGAGGTAAACCCAACTATTAATATAAAATGGACAGGATGTTACTAGAACCACCTGACTTGAACAGGTGTCCTTATCAAGTTAATGTATTCTTTCTAGTTGAATTATCTGAAGTTGATTGATACAAGTAAAAAGACCGGTCAACATACTTAAATAGCAAAAGCATGTCTGTAAATCCCACAACTTCAAAAGAATGCTGTCTAAGTAAGAAAAACACATAGCAGCTTTTTGCTTTTAACTTTAAACCACACACCACTTTGCACCTCACAAGTTTATGCTTTGTCCTGCCCCAGTGAAGTGAAATTTTATCATTCACTTCAACAGGCACAAGGATCTGTTTCAATCAGAAAAGCTGTTTAAATGACAAATTCACCAGGATTTTATGTTATAGAGGGGAAAAAATTACTTGGCAAAACCTATTGTATAGAAATTACTGAATAGGACAGAGACTACCTTCAGATCAAAGTTCAGCACTAAATCAGTGTAATAATCATATGTAACTGTTCTCATTTTGCTTTCTGTTTTGTTATAGTGATGAATCTTCTATGACATTTCCACAGCTGAAGAAACTATTTCATGTTTTCACATTAATCTTAGTAATGTGAAAAGAATGAACCAACAGACTCAAAACTAAATTCTAGAAATCCCCTATTTCTATGTCTAGAATATATCCATACTAGATGGATACTGTCAACTTGAAAATTCTATGTACAAAACAAGCAGTTACAAGAAGATGGAGCAACTAGTAAGAAACAAAAGGGGTACAGAAAAAGTTTATTTTCTGTATGCTTTTGACTTGAGTTCATGAAACTCCAGCTCTGTGTTTGCTGGTGACATATGCCCTTTCCATAAGCCATGCAGCAGGGTGTCCACCAATCCTGTTACTAGCAACCAAAACGATCTTGGAGAGGTAGATGGCAGGGAACGTGGAAAAGGAAGAAAAATAAACTGAAGTTGATTGCTTTTGTTCTTCTCTATGGACTTGGGCAAGTTTCAAGTAAATAGTCAAGACACACTATTGAAAGGAATGATATATGAAAACGGGTTTAAAAATAGCCCAAAACATTCAACCTGACAATACTGCTTTAGCGGATGCATTTTTAAGATACACTTTATAGACATTGCTATATGATTTAATAAAAAACCATTATTTTCAAGTAATGTTCCCTGATCATCTCTACAGAAACTATTAAAAAACGTGCAGATATTAAGGTCTAATCTGGCCTCTAATAAAATGTGGCTATTTCCATATATAGCCTATAACTGTCTGCCAGACAGTACTAACAGTGGGCTGCTCATAAAGTAATCAGTTCTTACTTGAAGTCCCTGATGATGGAGATATTACCATGGAACTATGGATGCTGTGACAGCATTTAATTATTATCATCTCTGAAGGATGGTGGTAAACTGAGAACCGTTAGGTGATGCCTTTTATTCCTTTTGCTTCCCCAGGAAAAAATTGTGATCTGGTAATTTTGATAACCAGTATAATAGCGTTTGCAGCTTTAAAACAAATATACAAAGTGTATTGAATCCTCTTGTATTTATGTAATTTCCCTTTGCATTTCAAAAACATGTGAAAGAGCCAGGACTACAGCTCTGCAGGTTTCAGTCATTAGTTGAATTAATACATGTCATATCTGCTTGCTCTGTGTTATTACAACTTAAATCAAATCCTAACAGTCTTTGGATCAGTCTTGCAGATGTAAAGAACACACCAAGAACATTTAAGTGTGTGGTTATATTAAGTATGTACTTAACGGTTTCACTGAATTTAAGCCTTTTTTTTTTTTTTTATTCCAAGAAGACATAATGTCAGATAAAATACAATTTAAAGAACTTAAATGTTAGTCAGTAGGTCCTGGCAAGTCCCTTTTTGGTGACATTTCTGCATCCTACACTTTTGTCAAGTATGTAAACTCATTCTTGCAGTTACCAAACATATCAAGAGTATTTTTTTCCTACAGCTGAGGCTGGTTTTGTTTCAGCTGTCTTCCTCAAGTTCAGCAAATGCAACTCTGCTCTGCTAGTTGCAAGCTGTAAGCAATGTTTCAGTTTCTGAATTCAGAGCCTTCCTCCAGGAACAGGTAAAAAAAGAAAATATTTGGAAATGGAAACCGGTATATCTTTCCCTCCTTACCTAGGATTCAAAAGACTAATATCATTTACTGAAGTTTTCTTCACACACAAAAAAAGAGATGTGCCACAGAAAAGTGCACCAGTGTAAATTTAAAAGGTATTAAGAAGAAGAAAGAAAATGAGGGGGGAAAGTGCTGCATGTCCTCTTCCAGGAAATTCTGAGTTAGTCCATACAGGCTATTCTCTAGTATTCATTTTGGACTGTTGATTATGCTCTTTTGCTATCCCTTATTACTTACTATTACAAGTGTGAACAGATTGTAGTTCAAAATTATCTTGGAAGAACAGCCCAAAGATCGGTTTACGTAAAGATGGGAATTTTAATGTAAAAAGACTGTTTGCCTATTTGTCATTCATTATTGTCCTGTTTCTAAATTCTCAGCCAGTTAGAAAAAGAGCAGAAACCAAAATCACATGACATAGTCTTATTATTATGCACTTTAAATACAGAATACCGAATAGTGCAGCTCAGAATTTGGTATTTGTTTGCACAAATAGATTTTCAATATCAAAGCAAACAAGAGAGAGTTTTTAAATTACTCTTTTATCTATAATGAATGATTATTTTTGTGCTGTACATAAGCCTAGTCAAAACCCATTAGGCCTCATATTTGGAAAGTGACTTCATAATTTTAGTCAGCCACTTGCGAGGAACATCAGACTTAGTCTGGGCTGTGTGTTTTCTTTGATACCATAACTAATATCAGAAGATACTAACCTTTGCTAGCTTAAAGGATAGGACAAAGGCTATAAACATGTACAACTTACATCACTAACTAATTAAATCAAGATAATACCACTCATCTGATGGAAATGCATCCATTTTTATTAGTGATGATTACTCAGCATTATCTCAATTACCAAGATCTAGAAAGAGCCGCAAGACAGTCTTTGTGTGCCTCAAAGATTAGTTTGTTTTATGTTTGCCTTTCTCAGAGAAATTTTCTGTTGTAGCTAGGCATATCGTACTTTAGAATCACAGTTAAAATAATATTCCAATATTCCAAAATTTAACTGAAAAATGACCAATTCCATTCAACAAGCAAGAAGATTCATGCCTTAGCAGATCTGAGGAACAAGCAAGCTCTAATGAGTCATGGTCATCTATCAGATATTACTTGGATATTGTATGTTTACAAACACAGACACAGAATAGTGTCTGTTATTTCAGCTGAGAGATTTCTGCCATGCTTCTAATATCACAAAACCTATGATGGTTGTTGTCTGAATATATACACCATTCCATTGTGATTACTTTCAGATAATCATGGCTTTACAATGTTTTCCCTCTTCAGTCTACATTTTCAATGTGTTCTATACACAAACCTAAAGTACTTAGCCATTACTGAGTTGGAAACTCATCTATTTTGGGATGTAATGAACAAATACACTTTCCTTAGAGGCAGATACGTAGCTTTAATTTTGTAAAAGCCTCATAATGCAAACAGGAGCAAAATTTGTTATGGAAACGCTGCATCTTTTGCATGTTCCACCATATGTGGTATTGGTGGTGGCAGTGCTCTGTCTGATATTTACTGAATTTATCAGCACTGAATGTCAGGACCAAATTATGATGATCTTTTCAAGCAATACCACATTATTTTATGAGTCTCAATAATACACAGAAATATGTCCTGCATATTCTGCCTCTGGCGTCAGCAAGGATGGGGATAGGCTTAGGTTAGGGTGAGCTGCTGCTGCTGCCACCTCTGTGAAAGGCGGCTTCAGGGCTCACATCTCCCAGCCCAGGGGCAGCAGCAGCAGAAAGCCTTGGGTTCCTACAGACTTTTGTCTCTTCCTCTTCCTGACCCCCTCTTAACTCTTTGCTTCGCCGACCCCTCCTAACCCTCCTCCAGCTTCTGATCCATAAACCCCTCCCAAGCCACTGGTTTTCAAAAGTGCACTCTGCTCCTTTAAGAGTCACCCACCACCCTGACTTCCAGCTGAAACACCTGCCAATTGCCCGCCGCACCTTGTTGTTCAAGACCAGCCAGGCTGTTGACCAAATAATTCAAGTATCTGCTCAAAGAAAACAGAAATTACGGAGTCCATTTGGGTGTTGGTACCTGGGTGCGGGCAGCTGGGGCTGTAGGGGCCTCTGTCAGGGAGGGCCAGGGGCTGCTCTGTGCCAGACACAGCCGGTTCCAGCCAGTTCCAGCCAGCTCCAGCTGGTTCCAGCCAGTTCCAGCCAGCTCCAGCCGGCTCCAATGGACCCACCGTAGGGCACAGCCAGGCCCGCCAGCCAAGATGGCGGTCCCTCTGTGAAGGCATATTTCAGAAAGGGCAAAAAAGGCTGAAGGGAAACAGAAGGGAACAAAAGGAGCCGGGAACAAAAGGAGCCAGGAACAGCCCAAGGAACACCGAGGTGAGAGGAGGAGGAAGCGGAGGAAGAGGAGGTACTCCATGGTCGAGCAGATATCCACTCCGCAGTCTGTGTGGCTATTCCTGAGGGAACTGCAGCCTACGGAGAGGACCTACGCCGGAGCAGGCAGAAAATGTGAAGAGAGGAGGAGCTGGGAGGAGCTGCTATGGACTGACCACAACACCGTGCTGCTCAGGGTGGGGAGAGTCAGGAGTGACGTGGAGCCTGGAAAAAGGCAGGGGAAGGTGTTCTTTGAGTGTTTGCCTTTTTTTTACCCACTACTTGAATTCGTAATTAAACATCTATGTTAACTGGCATTAAACTAAGTTCATTTTCCCCAAGGTGGGTCCATTTTGTGCATGATGGCAATTGGTAAGCAATCTCCCTGTCTTATCTCAGCTGTGAGCTTTCTTGTTCCTTGTTCTACTTTATTTTCTGTTCTTTTTCTACTTCATCCTGCTGAGCTGGGGGAAGTGAGTGAGCGGCTGGGTGGGAGTTTGGCTGTTGGGCTAGGCTAAGCCACTGCCACGGTACAGTTATAGATGCTAGATTTTGTTTTGGTAAAGGGGGACACAGTGCAATGCAAGCTGAAGGAAAACATGAAAAATAATATGTCTTCAGAGAACACATGCACCCAGAGGTAATGTACAAATATGAATCGCTGCTCGCTATGTGAAGGTCACATTTTTCCTCCATTGACTACTATGTGAAGAAAAACCTTTAACCAGATTGCCCTTGGTCATAGTGATAGGAATTCCTAATACCATAGAAAGTGTCTGTGGAAGCCCACAAATATACTTGGTCATATCACCAAATAAAAGCAACACAGTATAGATCCTTGTCAACTACAACAGGCCCTGAATTTGTACTAATGCACAGGCTTTTTATAGCTTTTTTTTTTTTAAAACTTATTTTCCTCTTCCTGCTTAATTTTTCTGCTAACAATTCATAAAACACAATTCTTCGGAATCTCCCTAATATTTCTCTTATTCCTCTGTGAAGTATTTTATGCATTTGCACAACAACCTGCATCCTTCACCCAGAGTTTCTGTCAATTTGTAACTCATTTTTCTCTTTTTGGTGAGCAGAATGCAATGTCCCTATTTTGGATGGCAGGTGTTGGGATACTTGTCCTGAACATTTCTTGTAGGAGTGTTTGTGAGACAACTGCAAGTGTAAACAAAGGGGAAGAGTTTTAGACAGCAATGTGTAATGAATCAGTCAAGTAATCTGATGGAAAGCTTCATTGCCTCTCAACGAACAGCAGGACCTTCTCTGAGCAGAAAAGGTGCAGGATGAGGCTTCCTTCATATGCTGCAGGATTACACAGAATGCCCAACCACCAAATTGCTTTCATTTTAAAGGGTGCTTTTTAAACATGCAGGAATGAAAGTTTAAAGAGTTTTCACATTCTCTGGGGCCTATTTTTGAAGCGGAATAATTACAGCACTTCTATGGTTATACTTTGTAACGAACAGTCAACATTAATTAAAGCCAAAAAAACAATGGCATTCCTGAAGAATTACATAGTACAGATACATGAATAGCAAAAGGCATGATTAATGTTGTTACACTGAATCCCAAAGGCATTAGTAATAATGTAGTGACTCCCTGTTAAAGGCAGTGATTTTTTTTTTTAAAATCTTGTCCTCACACTGGGCTGGGAACCCATCACAACCAGACTATCTAGAATGCCATGACTGTGATGGTGGGGGCAGAGAAGCAATTTGCCACAGCCTATGGATCTGCAGGATGTTCTTCTCCATGTAGCCGGCTGGGTGCAGTGGCTGGGACACAGTAAGAGGCAGATATATCCCTGCCCTTGTGCCCTTTTCCTTCTCTCAGGAGACAGTTATTCTGACTGGTCTCCCTGCAGGGCATTTGCAAAAGGGAGGAGCAGGAGGAGGAGGCTGTGCTCTTTGCCTTCACCTAGCCACACTATAGCCTCTCATGAGTCATCCATGATACAACCCAATACACACCCAGGATATAGAGCTCTTACTTTCCTTATATTGGGTAAGTTTATCTCAGGTTAGTCCTATTGTTTTCCATGAAATTCACAGGGTAAGGGTTGTCTCTCAGAAGAGAAGACTGCTGTGATATTCCTGTCAATTAACTAGACAGTACCAAAAGAACATGAACTTCACAGCATGTTCAATTTAAATATGTTTACTGTTTTGATAAGAGAACAATAAATCCAAATGACCCATTCACTTAGTTGTATTAATCAACCTTACCGCACAAGATAAAATATTAATTTTCTGTTCATAGAATAAAATGCTGTGCAGAGAGAAAAACACAGAAAATTCATTTA
This sequence comes from Falco peregrinus, assembly GCF_023634155.1. Taxonomy (NCBI): domain Eukaryota; kingdom Metazoa; phylum Chordata; class Aves; order Falconiformes; family Falconidae; genus Falco; species Falco peregrinus. The sequence continues at coordinate 38,982,400 of NC_073725.1, read as the reverse complement.
GTGTATTATTAGCAGAAGGGAACTAATATCTGCCAAGCTCATGCAAGGAATTGGTCTAATAATTGTTGGTGTTTTGTGTGCTGCTACCCTAAAAGTAAACAATGTCTTGAAAATTAATTAACAGGTTTATCTATTTTTAAATATGAAGCAAAATATTTGCATAATTATTTTTGAATTGTAGAATTATTTTAATCATGTCAGAGATACTTTAATACACTTAGAGTAGATGAATAGATAGTATAAAATATATCCTGATAAACAGCTTCTAGTATATTTTAAACTATGCCTGTAAGAAAGAAAGCACAGCTCCGACAATCGACAAGCAATTCTGGATTACCCAACCGTTAGGATGAAGAACCCTACAGACATGCATACTCACAAAAGTATGCATGTATGTATACATGCATTTTAGTGTTCTGGATAATCCCATTGAAGGCAGTGTTATCCATACTAGTCCACTGCAAAAGTATAAACACTGAAATGAATATAGTTGGGTTGTTCTGGTTTGGGTTTTTTTTGTGTTTTGTTGTTGGTTTTTGTTTGTTTGTTTTTTTAATGGCTAGAACTGTTTGTGTAACAATTTAAAAGATACAATACCTGAAGGACTGAAGTCTCTAAAACACTGGTTTGAAGACTATTTTGGTTGCTATTAGAAGTAGTATGATTACCAAGATTAGAAAGTCCTAAACAAATTACTGTGGAATACAATAATCAGTCAATGAGTTAATAGTCAGTCTAGTAAAACTTGCAGATGTCACTACTATGCACAAACCTGCCTGTATATCATGAACATTATATGTCAGTCTCAAGCAAAATTACCACAACTGTGCACAAGATTCAAGAAAAATGCAAAACTTTAACTGAATCATAAAGGTCTGTGGTAGCCTATGAAAAGGTTTGAGGCTCAACAATTCTAGTGTGTTGCCATAAGTTTATGATTGAATTTTATGTATGTATATAATAGCTTTCAACATACCGGGGCACTATATTCCTTTTATTGTCATGCTCGTGTTTGTAGACTGAATTCAATTAATAGCAACCACAGCAGGTTTAACATGTCCTAGTCCTGTTGCTTAAACTCACCAACTGTCCCTTCTGAGTTAGAAGGGAACCACTGAATTTGTGCTGCCACAACGGAGTCTGACCAAGCATATTTTGGAGTGCTCCAAATACTCCCCAAACACCAGTGCTCACCAGCAGCAAAGGCAACATAAATAAGGCTAGTTTAAGACAAATAGATGCACTGGATTTTGTTCAAGAAACTGTCCTGAGTAACCTTATGTCTGCCCTCCTTAAAATAGAGACTCAAATTAATATTTTAGAGGTCTTTAAAAGTTTCAGTCTTAGTACATGTCTGTTTTACCAGTAATCTTTTTAGTGTCAGACTTTCATACTGATCTCAGTAGTTGTGAACCAGAGACCAAATTCAGTATATGAAATATGTACTTAACATCTGTGGGATACATATGTACATACACATGTATAGGCACACATGTGGATGCATTTGATTTCAGGCAGGTCAATATTAATTTAAGTGTCTGTAAGTCTCTCCACATCAATTTATCATTTCATAGCTCAACACCTGTTAAGTCAGTTTGCAATACAGATCTTTCAAGTTTTACTTTATCAGCTGCTGTTTTTTGTATTTGATGAGAAGAATTTGCTTGACTGAAAGGAAACCTATATAATTATTGTCCTACATACTTATTTTCAGTGATTCAGTGTACCAAAAATTCCTATCAAAGTGGAATTACCAGACATGCAAATGAAACACATAACATTTTCTATCTGGCTACTGGCACTTGTAAGAGAAAATACATGCAAATTAAATGAGGGGAATTTTGTTTTCACAATTTGACAGAAATTGACAAATGTGGCACTGTTACCAGGACCTGTCCTGGCTGTGAAATTTTTACAGCAGGTAAATGTAACTGTGATTAACAACCTTTCTCACCACTCAAACCTTTCCACTCTTTGTGCCCAGTAGAAACAACAATAAAAGGCACAGCTCCTAACAGAATTTATAGATCTGAGCATAGATAAGTAAAACCCCATATTTATTTCCTGTATCTCTGGATGATACCATCGCAGTTTTGTACATCCCCAAATACTTTCTGGGAGACTTCCTTTTTTTTATTACAAGCTTTTCATGGAACTGTATTGGAGACGGCAGTCTCTCACAGTGCATCCTGGTTTGACAGTTGTTACCCACTCTGTTCTTTTTTATTCTTCATACCGTCTGAAGAAGAGATAAGGACTAAAAATGAATCAAGAAATCCCCCAAACTCTTTACTTGCCCACCCAGTTGGTAAGCCTCATACAAATTACTTGAAATAGCGTCTGTGATTTGTATGCATTGGCTCTGAAGTTCCTTCTGGCATGTCTGGGGACTGACACCAGTCAAAATCTGGTATCTAAGTGTCACATCAGGTCAAGCTGGATAGCTGGGGCAGAGATGCAGTTTGAATTCAGGAGCACACTTGCCATATAATTCCAGCTTCTTTAATGGTCATGTTTCTCAGCAAGGCAAGTCATTTTTCCTTCAATTGATGCTGTGAGGCTCTTCTTTCTGGGGTAAAACCCAGACTTCCACTTGACTAAATCCATTTATTCTGGAGCACTGTGTATATTCTATCTCTATCACCTCTCAGAAGAGCTTAGTGCTTTCAGTTTTTAAAAAAGATTGTTGGTTGCTTCTAATTGTATGTATTTCCTTCTCTCATCATGGGACATCATTGCCATTTCCTCTTCATAGACTATGCTTCTGCATTCCCAGGCTGTATTTTGGGACATCCTGAGCATATCATGACTTGTTGCAATCCTTGTGGAAGCTCTCCTGATGTAATCACAGAAATTAGTCCACCCAGAAAATCCACAAAGCTGGATGTGACTCCCTTTAACTACTTCAGTATGCTTCTAAGAGGAGTTCACAGAAATCACTGTCTCACTCCCTGCCAGAATCTACAAACTACAGTAAGTTATCAACCACTGATGAGCCAATTCTCCTCCAGCACTGTTCACACCGGTCTTTACGAGGAATGGTACCAAGAAAGAAAACCCCATCCCTAGAGGAGAATGCTGCTCAATCAGCACTACAGCTGTTTACCAGCACCTTTGTGACACTGTTGGTGATAATAGCTCTTTTTAATTTACTCAGACTCCGTGAAGGGTTAAAACCGTGGCATATGTTGACAGCCGAGACTCCTTGCTAACAGGAAAGACACTTTGCTGTGGGGCCCAGATCTCAGCTTCTCCTTCCCTGCAGCTGTCTGTGGATAGCAGCTAATTGTCTCCACTTGTTTAACCTTGGGGATAACGTCTGGAGGGGACCAAGTGCCACAAGCATATTTTTTTTTTTAACGGTCATTTCCTCTCTGGTGTAACTTGCATGACAGCATGTGACAAGCAGAAATTAATGGGGACACTGCTGTGCCAATACCTCTTGAATTGCTTTGACACTGGCTGCAGGCTGCCTGCTTGGCCACCCAGCCAAGACCTCACATGAAACGTGGCAAGGGGCCCGCAGCTCTATTCACTAACAAGCCAGCTGGTCAGTGATTAGAAAGCTGAAACAATGCTGTGCACATACATCAAGAAAAATGCTTTACAAACAGCTTTGGACTTAGGAGGTAAAGTCTTCCAGAAGAGCAAATTCATAAATTTATCTTCTGGGGACTACTAACTTAAGCTAACATTAGAGAGAATGTGGAAGGCCCTGGAAGATGACTGCCTTACATTGTCACCTGAGCACATGAAGGGCTAACCTCAGAACAAAGACTAACATCGTAACATGCTCAAAATCATGTGATAACAGCTTAGACCACATGGATTCTGGTCTAGATGAGCTTTCAAATTATGTAAATACATAGAGATTTATGACAGACTTCTCTTCCTAATGGTCTATCAGCACCTTGGCAACATTACTGACATTTCTGTGGAAATTCTCACTGGATTTGTCTGCAGTGTGCCATCAAGAAGGCTGAGATTTGTTTATACACTGATACATAACAACAAAGGATGAGACTTTAGAAGTATCCCAGGGGGTTTGGATGACCAGATCTCTTACACTGATGCAGCTTTGAACATTTCAGCCAAAACTTTTCTGAAAATTGTCAAATCCTTGGCTAGACACAAAAGGCTCAAGAAGGCTGTTCCTTTAATTTCTCTCTCAGTTGTTTTTTTAAACAACATCCACTAAAAATGCATGGGTTCTTTACGAAACACCTGCATGGCAACAAGAAAATAAGTTATGCTTTTTTTAAAACTGAGAAAAAAAGCAGTCAACAGGATCCTACAGACTGGAAACCCAAAATGATTTAAAATCAATAGGACTTGGGCATCTAATTCCTATGGCTCCTTCAAAGTTATAAAAGTTAGTCCAGCAATTTTTGTTTAACAGAAAACTTGTTTAAACTTATTATAACATAGGCCTGCTCAATTTCCTGATACATATGGAAATATATTTTGTGACATATACAGATACATTGGAGCTCAAGGCACCTTAAAAGATAGCTGGATAGCTGGCAGGATAGCAAAGTAATTTTTGTGAATTAGAAATTGAGGCTACTGTAGAGTTTAGACTTTGGGCCTAATTAATTTTGATTGCTTCCATCATAACAATGTCTAGGAATTCAGCATAATCATGAACGGCACTTGCATGCTGAAGAAGAAGATGGCCTCAAATTAGGCACAACCAAAGCCCAATGAAGTCACTGGGAGACTCTATCCATCAATTTTCAAAGACCTGAGCTGGTCCCACTGCATTTTAATATTGGCATCCTCCTCCCCAGAACCAGCAGGACCTTCAGAGAGATGAAGCCAACCTTCTCCAAGACAAAAGTGGCAGCATGACACCAGACATTGGAATACAGCTATTCTCTAGAGTTGGATGAGATGGACACTCTTTTAATAAATAGTTAACAGTTTTTATTAAATATGTGAACACAGAGGAAGATGACAATACCCTCCTAACCTCTCCAGGGAATGCATAATAAATAAAGCTCAGTTGTGTGGTTTTTAAAAGTCACTTTCCAATAATTTTTTTGCTTGTAATGTACTTGCATGGCAGAAGTATCATGATGCTCATCAGTGCTGTACAATGGCTGAACATTGGGGTCAATTACTACCTGAGCTCTACTCACAGGAGTTCATTTAACTTTGCTGTCTCTCTTGCTCCATATTACAAACTCAGGGATAATGGTTAACTACTTCGTGAGTGTTGCAAAAATTAACTGGTTAATATTTGTCAAGTACTCCAAAGATCTAGAATTTGCTTTCAGTTATAACGGCATAACAACCTTCCAGAAAATAAAGGATATACGCAAGAGGAAATATGTTATGGGTATATGTTATGGGTAGAAATGGGCTTCAAGGAAGAGCCAAGAGGGGACAGTGGCCTACTGGAACCAGCTTGGACAGGAGCCCCTGTCCAAGAATTGTACTTAGAGCTTTGCAATGCTGTTATAGCATTGTATGGACTGTCAAAATAGTCTTCAGGATAAGAATTCTACTGATGCCTTAGTACACCGAAATCAAAAGTAGAGGACAAGACAATTGCTTCTTGGAAGCACTCAGCAGATTGAGCTGTTCCCCATATTTACAGTAGCAATTAATTTGCAATCCTATCATGTTGAGTTAAAAAATCAACAGCTCTTGAACCATTAGCTTTACAAGGGGAACAGGTAAGAACTTTATCCTAAAGACAAGGCATAAAGAAGGGAATTTGGAAGAGGAGTACAGCAAGTGCACAATCTTTTGTTTTCACTGAAAGCATGAGAATTTTGCTGATAGCACCGGACTAGGGTAATGGCTGCCCATTCCCTTCCACTTACATGGTCTATTACTTTCTTCTTTCCTTTCTGATTTCCTACCTTTTCCATTACTTCTTTCTTTCCTCCCTTCACACGCCCTATTGCCCTTCCCTGCCCCATCTCTAGTTCTGACCCTTCTCTTCATGCCTTCACTGCACTCCATCCCACTCAGCCATTTCTTCTCCCACCAAACACTCTCAGGCCTTACTCCATCTCTTTGGGTTGCTGCCTCCCACAGGCCAGGTGACTACTGAGCAAGGTAGATCAGCAGACAATGCCTGATATTAGTATGTCCCAGCAGCTCACCTCTGGATTTCAGATATAACGAACTGTAACAGGTAGTGATGTGCCTGAGCCATTTGCTGTGGCTGCAGCGGTGGGATATGGTCTCACACATCTGCCAGCTCTCTCTGCACTACCATGGGCCATAGCCCCTTCCGTTCTGAGCAAAATGACACTGATTTACATTAGCGTAAATTAGTGTAAACTTTGCCTTGTTTTCTTTTGAACACTTGACTGGTTCTTAAAAAAGGAGGCATCTTCAACTTGTAGTGACACAATGAGCGATGAGCCTACTTATTTCTTAATGTTAGCAGAATAGACAAAAACTGGCTCTGATTTGGAGGTGAGGGTGAGGCTTGGGGTTGGGGGGAAAGGTGCAACATGACAGTCAATAGCTGTCTTGGGAGGGGAGAAGATTGTCTCCAATGTTTCACAGGCATGATATTCTCTCCCTTCCCCCAGCTCCTGAAATGCTAAACAAAACAAACTCTACAAGACTTTAATAAAAAGCCAAAGATATGTTGGAAGTTAACTTGCAAAAAGAGCCAATCAATGGAACACTTTCCATGAAGTATCTTTTGAAAGCAGTGTCATAAATAATGCAGGTGACAAATGTAGCTTGTGACAAACGCATTGTTCTTTCTCAAAAGGGTAACTTGTGACAAACAAAAAAGTATGCTATTGATTATATAAGCCAATTAGCAAAAGAAAACTACATGTCTTCTTGCGTATCTTCACTGTAACCATTCATGGAAAACCTATGAGAATAAACGTAGCTACAGTTCAGACAACCTGGAGCGCATATGTCTGTGCTTTGCTGAATCAGGCCCTAGAAAGACAAGTCCTTTGTTTTCCCCAACAACAAACCAAAATTACAAATCATACAATATCAAACTCTATGTTATTCCAAAATGACAGTCAATTAAGTAGAAACAAACTCTATCTTCAGAAGGGCAAATGAGAAAGGCTAGGGATCACTATCAAAGGACTTCTGTTTTCTTTTGTTTATTAAATAGCAACTGTATTATTTACTGCAGCTTTGCAAGCTAGTGAGCAGCTGGGTGTAACACATTTCCATGCTGTGTAACCTCTCCTTATGCTTCGTTAGATTCCTTATCAGGACGAGAAGAAAAGAAATCTCTCTGTTATGCTTTTCCTGTGGCAAAGGAAAAGACAAGATGATGACTTTCCAGCTCATTTCACTTGTACAACGTTCTCATCAATCACCATGGGGTAGGTCTTTGTTATTTTCACTGAAGGACTGTTCTTAGTTTTCTCTCACAATAAAGCGTGACTCCACTAATTAGCAAATCAAGGTTACCTCCACCACATTTGCAAAAGAACAAAATGCAAACATAAGGCTAAAGCTACTTCTGAAATAATTTCCAAGGCCTCGGTTTCACAGACATAAGCCTGAGATGAATTAGGTCTAAGTTATTTTCATTGAAACGAAGGTTAAAGTCTGAAACACTCAGAGCAGTTGAGGTAAGGAAGCTAAACTAAACATTTCATCAAGAACCAAAAGTTTTCTGCTTGTTTTGCGACTTTCTGCTCCAGAAACCAAGCAAAGACACTGTGGTTTATTTTTATTTTAAACTCTCTGTCAAGTATGCATCTCTTTGCAGTTTTGGTTCACTATAGCCCACGCAGCTTGGCCTCTATTCTCCTTTTCCTATGTCTTCAACAAGCCCTATAGACATCAGCAGGAATTATGTGAGCAAACAAAAAGCAAGCAAGGGATATATTCTATTCAAGGCAAATACATCATAAAAATGCTTCGTAAGATGGTCTCCTTTCCTTCAACTTCATGTTTTTATATGTCTTTTCCTTTTTGGTTTGTGTTGCTTGTCACTGAATGACAGTTATACACAACATGCTATTGTAATAACAAGTACGTGGCTCAGAGATTGCTGTTGACTTTCTCAAGTTTCAAATTAGATAATTTTATTTAAAATACATGAAAGACATCTGTTTACTCTTTCATTAAATGCATTTTACATTTGTAACATCCTACGTATTCCTTTGGAACCATTTCCATTAAAATGCCGACTCTGGGTTTGGAGAGCAAGTATTTTCTTTGTAACATTAAGGGAGGAGTATGTTACTGTCAAAATTTCTCTCTAAAAAGTCCTTGCTAAAATATTTACCCTGCTTGTCAGAACAAGAATATCTGAAGTTAATTCCAAATGAAAGAATATTTTAGAATGAATCATAAACTAGATGTTAAAAAAAGGCAACATGCTGCCATGCCAGTGCCCCTTCCCTGCTGTAAAACTAAACGAAAAACGACTCTGAGCTTGCACCCACAGAACACTGTAACATTTTGGAGCCTTCCGAGATTCCTTAACTGTAGTTATGCAACAGAACTGTCACATCCTAAAACAAAGGACAAAAATTCAGCAGCTGAATTTATTGGCTTGGAAATTAAACACTCTTAAGAGATCACTAACATGTCTTCTTGATTATTTTTGGCATTTTAAAGTTACAGTGCAATGCTTCCTATTGCATAGACCAAAGAAATGGGACATTTTAGAAATACTTAGAATTTTTATAGCGCTGTTTGTAAAGTCACATATTTAGAAAGTGAAAACTGTTGAGCAGTAACTTTCTTTGCAGCTAAGCCACTAATTTCAATTGGCCCTTTATAGTATAAGACACAGTTCAACATTAATAATGATATAATGCACTGGCTTCTAATACGTTGGCCATGATGGTAAAATCTAGCTTCTTCTTTTAAATGGGTATTCTCCAAGGATCACGATCTTCAAAGAAGGCAAGCAGGATGAATTCTGTGGCCAGAACAGATATGTTATTAATGAAAAAAGAAATAAACCAATCATTCAGACCTGTGGTCCTCTGGAGCCCTTTTCCATTGCTGAGTCAGTTTACCATGATCCCCAACTGTGACACACTTGTGACTAGTCAGGAGTCTGGTTCCAAAGGCACACATTGCTTACACGTAAGTTTTGAGGGAAGGCTACTTCCTTGCTCTGACAAAGCATTTAAAAAGAAACAAAATGCATGTTTATGACTAATCTGAGACTACGGAAACAATGGTTTCAATTCTTCTTTGCTCTAACTTTGGAATTCATCAGGTTAGCAGGGTATGGAGTAACAACTGATTGCCTTCTGTTAGCTCCTCTAATTAGCAGTCTTTCAACCACACTTCTTTTAAATCCGGAGCAATCTCTTTACATAAAATTAAGCAGAAGCTCAAGTGTTTTGCTGCAGCAGAGCCTCTGCTCCCTTTGGGATTTCTCCTTTAAGGTCTGAAGTTGAACCAGAGGTTTCAGGTATATATTCCAGTATGAGTTTAAATGTTTTATGTATACTGACATAAGTGGTAGTGCTGTATAACAGTAACAATATCAGAGAAGAAGAACCTAAAATACTGATGTTTAGGAGTCTTTGGATAAGGCTTCCAACCCCAAAATTAAGCACAGATTTGATCTAGGAGCTTGAGCCTTTGTAATTTGCTCTTTCTTAATTGCAAACTGTTCAGGCTTTGCATGAAAACAAATGAAAGGCTGCTTGCTAACTGATGCTAATAGCATTGCACCACACTCACCCCTGGAGGAACCCTAAGAAACCCATAGTTACACCACAGAAGGATTTGACCCATAGTTGTGTGCTGGAGTATCGACACTGGCAAGTATTACAAAACTATGTCTGCTTTATTAAAACTACAAATAAATTAATCATTTTAATTTCTAAATATTTTCCCTTGCTGTTGCACCAAGAGCAAACAACAAACAGTATTTTTGTTATTTCACTTGTGTTTTCATTCTAAATTTTCTGTCTTCTGGCAGCTGCTTGCAAACTTACTAATAATGTGTGTCTTTGTTTGGACTTCTTAAAAAGAAGGATATTCTCAAAATGGAATAAAGCTTGTTTTATTCCACTTTGAAACCTGATAAACCTGTAATATGAACCATACGCTGATTACAGAGCACTGATGTATAAAGGAAGCAGTTGTGTAAACGTGTGAAGTGGCTGTGGTGGGGAAAGCAAAGCAGAGGAGAAGCGCTATTTTAGACAAATAATGCTGTTGTAGGATCTGATTATGACTCATGTTTAACAAGGTATTGTGTAAAGGCCAGCCAAAAAGGAGGACCTGTTATGGTGGGCACTATAGAGCCAAGGGTTTTCACACAGCCTCTTCCATTAAAAGCTCACAAATAAAATGAACAAGACAGACCCCAGGTGTAGAAACAGTGTGAGAGTTCCATGATAGTACTTTTTTATGGGAATAGAGTCAGTTAGGAGGGGATAAGCAAAATGGAAAGAAAAGTGACGGAGAGAAAAGTTCTGGAGGGAGGGAAAGGAGAGAAGAGTGCTACACAGGGTAAATACAGAGTGAAAGCAGGGTGAAAAAATGAAGGTGGAAGGGAAAGGGTGGAAAGAAGAAGGGCTTGGAAAAATGGGGTTAGCACAGGCAGAGAACAGTGAGTTGAAATCACTAGAAGCTCTCTAAGTGTCAGAGGGTTTTGGCTTTGGTTGCTTCAGCAGCAGAGTGTAGTGGCTGGCTGGTGCTTCTCTGCAGTTTTGTCCCTGATGGACAGAGGGTGGGGAGCAGGGAGGAACAATGTCTATTCTGGTATCTGCAGGGGCAGGTGGGATGGGGGGGTCTCCATGTGTCTCTGATCCAACACCGAATAGAAGGGAAAGATGCAGCCTTGGCTGGGTCCCATTTTATTCCTTCCCTATGACTGTAACAGCCCTTATTCCAGCTCAGATATATCGGATGTTGAGCTGAAACACAAACCTGTGGGATGGACCCTGGGAAGCAGCAGACAGACATGTGTATACATACAAAGACACAAGCATACACGTGTATACATAGAAAGACAATATACACCAAACCACTCCCTAGGCACAGGAGGACGACTGGTGCTACCCCTTGTGTACTGTACTTTTGACTCTTCTCTAAGCATCTGAGTTGCCAGTTCTGGCCTCTTCAGGCCCACAGCTATTTTGAGATCATGAACTTCATAGACAGTAGAATGATGACCATTGAGTTTCCCTTTCTCCCACTTGCTCAAATAGCAACTTTTTCTGCAAATGTTAGAGGACTTTTGCAATAATTATGTGTATAAATGCATGTGTGTTTATGTCCCTCTCTCTATACATAGTAATTTTAAAATTCTTAAAGTTAATTTTAAGTCCTACATACGAAAACATGCCATACAAAACATGCCTATTCATTTGTACGGGACTTAGTTCTGTGGCATAAGCTAAATAAATCTGGAAAAGAAACAAACACAACATATCTTGATTAAATCTGTGTGCCACTAAGGTAACATGCTTCAAATTAATTTTTACTATGGGATGAAATAACCTGCTTATTCACTGGCATAAAAGGAGAGTATACAGCTAGTGCAAGAGTATTACATTTCTCTTGGGGTGGAATAGAGAAAACAGTTTTATAAAGAAATAACTAATTTGATTGTATTATATTATATTAGCTATGAGTTGCCTGTGGCCAACTTTTGAATTACTTTACACTACAGCTGTATATTTCCTGCGAATAAATACGGACACTTTGTGAACATTCTAGTATACAGAATCTGAGCTGCAATAACTCGGGTTGGCTGAGATGGGAAAGATACCCTGCCACAATGCTTCTCGTCCCAGATCAGCTGAGTTCAACCCTTAGAATCTGGAATTCAACAAGAAAAAATATATTGGCCAGGTTTCCCAAATATCTACCTTGTCACGACTTATGTCCTTCTGCCTCCTCTTCCCCATCTCTGTGTGCTTGTTTTGGGGTGAACTATAGTTTTAGGGTACGCAGAGGGACAGGGGCCTGATTTCCTTCCAGTGCAGAAACTACTATTAAGAAAGCGATTCCTACCTGCCCCCATAAAAATCAAGAATGGCTCTTGGAAGGTCTCTACTTTCTCTCATCTGCTGCAGTCCGACCTTCAAATTACTTCTCAAAAGTAACATGGTTTATAAGCAAAATTTAGAACATGGGTAAACCCAAACATTTCAGTCTACTGTTCTGTCAGTGCTTTACGTGCACCTCAAGCTGCAACAGCTTTCTCTTAATTGCTTTAACTGTGGCATCTCGTTTTTGATGAAGAGAAAGACGCTGAAAACATGACTGACACTTCTGCTGATCACTGAGGCAGGATTTACTTGCACAGCAAGTTGCAACTATACACCACTGCCACGAGACAAAGGAAAGCATCTCAAAAATACTCCCCACTCCAAGGAACTGCCACTGGCTTCCTGCAGAACAGTACAGCACTGTTTCTGACATGCTGCCTGGCAGTCTAGCCCCGCTTTTACACCTGCCTGAGCATTTTTTCTACCACGTGCTTTCTCTCTTTCTTCCACTGTCATCAAAGCATTTCACATAGCAATTGCTACCACATTGATGTTCCAATAGCAAAACACCAGTACTACTAATAGTCCGAGAGCATCTCAAGGGAATCAGAGGATCCATGCGCTCTTTTTTGCATCACATCAGCATCCAGCTCTGCAGATTTAACATAAATGAAACGAGCTGATAGCAACAATTCACTTCCAGTGTTTGTAATACTGCAGTTTTGCAATGTCTTGATCATAAATTCTGTTCCACCAAAGGCTCAAACTCCATCCCTGCCCACAATTCAGAATCTCTCCAGTTTCTTAATTCCCTTTGACTTTCTCAATAAAGATGATTCCTGGCCCTCCATCTACTGAAAACAATAGCTTCCTTCTGACTTCAGAAAGGATGTGTCCCTTAGGGCCCTACTGGACTGTACTGCTGCCTTGAGAGTTTGGGCCGTAAAAGAAAAGTAGGTTTAGATGACTATTTAGAGAGTCCTTGGTAGAAATCCTTTCACTGTGACATTTCTAATTCAGTGTCATTGTTTTGAAAGACTAAAATTATTATTTCAGGCAGGTTGCTTTCAGGCATTATGCTACAGTGTTGCTTGACTGCTTTCCAAACTGGAACAACTGAAAAAATGTGAAGCGCTCCAATGATTTTAAATTACTCTAGTCAGGATGAAGTGATTTAAAATTATTGGAGTGCCTCACATTTTTATGAGCTCTCAGTTTGCAAGCAATGGAGGTCTGGGCAGTCCCAGGCTACAGCGCTGCAAAAAACCCCATATATATTATCATCAGTTTTAAAATGTTTGCATTTGAATTTGGAAATGGTAGAGATTTGGAGATATTTAATGCCACCATAATCAAAAGCAGTGGCTGTACACTGACTGTAAAAAGGCCCAAGATAAAGAAGCAATGGTACAGATATAACATTTTATTTTGTAGCATTCTGTGCTCAGCAGTCCCCTTGTTTGAATCATGACTCCTCCTAGCCCCTCAGTCAGGCTGTACATGACTACCCTGCCCCACCGCACCAAAGGAGATGCGGCTGTGTCCCTACAAGCAGCACAGTATGGGAGAGAAATGACACCACCTGCAACAGATGGAACCACAACACTTTGGAGAATATCCTCTTTTTAAGGTTTAGTTCCTTCAGAGCTGCCTTTTGTGTAGGGCACCTGCTCTCTCCGGCTACCCTTCCGTGTAGCAGTTCCAACCTCTGGTAGTAGGATAACAGAGAGAAAAAAAAATAATCTCATAATAATATATCAGTTCAGTCAGTCCTTTTGCTTTTCATTTATTTATAGTGACAACTCTTTAATTCATAACACAGATTCAGAACAAAATGTATTGCAAAATACTCCACAAAGAACGGGATCCTTAGCAGCTGTGAATGGGCATCATTTCACTGAAGCTAATGGATTCACACCTCTTTTATCAGCTGGGGACTGATCCATTATTTGTGGACTCTAAATTCCTCACTATGTTTTGCTTCTTTCTTCACTACAAAAGTACTGACAGGAAAATGTTAGTAACAGCTCTTCTCTTAGTATCTTTCTTACTAATTTGAGCTGGCTCTTTTTTTAGTAACTTTTAACTTTGATGTTGTTAAATACGGCCACACTCTGAAGACTCTTAGTACTGGTGAATCTGTTTTCCTGGAATATCTTGTTGTTTTCAGAATTGCATGATTGTGTGACATCTGCTCCACATCTCATACGTGTTTGACTGAGTAGGTACAACCGTGGCAGATGGCTGATGACTCACCTCACAGCACTGAACACCGGTTTGCTTTCTGAGAAGCAACATCTTCATATTAATTTTCTAAGAGTTTTGCAAAGATGTGAGCAGTCTGCGTGGTTTGGTAGCAGGTAATGTAAGTTACAGGAAATGCACAGGGGCACACAGCAACATTTATTCTAGGACTGGGGGTAATATTTTAAAATTCAATTTATGGGCTACTATCAAATAAATCCACAAAATAAAATTAGGTTCATTGCTGTACTTCCTAAATTTTAGGTATCTAAATAGCAAAATCTGGATCCCAGAATCAGATGGAGATCTCGGCTTCCTGTGCAAAGGAGAAACAGAGTAATACCTACAGAAGCGATTCACTTGGGTGAGAAACCAGGAAACACCAGAGAAAAGGATATACCTTACACCCTGTTCTCTCTGCAATTTGGCTGCCCTGATCCAGGCTGGGGGGAATACCACAAAGATGTACCGATCACAGACCTGGGTAAAAGGACATTCCCAGCTCTTCTAACATCTCATGACAGGTAACATACACACCTGCTATACCGCAGACCTTTGTTCTGTTCCCTCCCATGATGACTGTCAGATTGAAACAGGCACAGTCCAGTCAGCACGTGTAGCCTGGGCAGGCTAAGTTCTCATCAGTTGTAAGAAAACTATTGCAAGAAGCCGCAAGTTTACTTACAATTATGTACCTTGCAAAGTTAACTTACAAAGTTAACTTTGTTCATTACTAAAATTAAAGAACCTTGGGAACAGTTTGTTATCCCCTCTCATTCTAACAGACTCCTTGGCCCAGCAGAAGAAGCTGACTGGAGGGAACTTCAAAGAGTGATTCCTAAACAACTTAATTTAAAGCTCTATATACCAAGTCATCACATGCACATATTAATTTAAAGCTAAATACTGTTATGTACATTGCAATAGCTTAAATCAATAAACAGCAACTTGTTTGCATGGACATGATTTCTGTATTAAAAATGTAATTAGTTTTATGACAACCATATCCATAACCAAATCCTTTAGGATCAAAAAACCCATGCCAGCCTAACAAGCATCTCATCAAAATGAGATGACTCAGGTTAAACATGCTTCAGTCCCAAAGATTAACACAACAAAATACTTTACTGGCCTGGCCTGTTAACTATTCTTTTTTTTTTTTTTTAATCTTTCTCTGGCAGAGACATGTCATTCCCATTTCCACTACCCTTATGTCAACTAACAAAAGTTCCTAATGAGCCAAGTCTCTTGGAGGCTCAACTGCTAAGACCATTAACATTACCAAAGACCGGTCCATGACTAACAGCTCTGTCCTAAGGAAACTGAACTCATACCTTCCATTTCCATGTAAACTGCCCTAAAGTTAAAGATATCCCAGGAAGAAAAGAAGGGAGAAGATAATGGGTGGAGAGGAAAGAAGGAAGATGTTGACATTGCTGGTTCTGATTCATCCCGTATGGAACCCATTAATTGGGTCTGACAGAGGAAGGCAGCAAGGCTGGGCAGGACTATAATCCAGTAGTTACAAAGGCATATTAATTAGATTAAGGTCTTGAACATAGTTCTCTTTTAAAGGTGGATGCCATGTCCATGAGTATTTGGAATTGTGTTCTCCATCCCTCCAGCCCAAAGCATACTCATTAAAAAATAATGGAAGTGAATCAGCAAAGAGGATTTAAAATACTTCTGTCCAGAATAACCTAGAACTCAGGAGCCAGAGCTATAGCCGCAGAAATGGACTACAGCATTCCTGTTCCTGGTGACAGGGATGGGAAGTGAGCATGTCTGCCCTACATCCCCGGTAAGTTTTCCCACAACCAGGCAATGCCTCAAAGGGAAACTGCTTCTCTTCTATCATTTTATGGGCACCTGTGAATATGTTCCTAAAATACCCTCTGGGGTGACCCCAGCTGCAGGGCTTTAGACACTAGAAAGGCACTGCTGAGCAGCATTAAGGCAAAAGCTTTAGTTGTGTTTAAATGATTGATACAGTTAGTTTGTCTGAACTGCTGCAGTCTCACTACTATCTGCTAAACATAAAGGAAAGTCTTAACATGGTACCAGTGTCACTTACATTACTTGACAGCTGGTAACTATAAACCCCACCATGTCCCAAACCAGCAAAAGCTGAGTATCCCTCCCCGAAATGCTATGTAATGATGGTAGTTAATTCACACAGAAAAGATCTTTTGGGGCTGATACTCCTCATAGTAATTTTATGTCATTCAAGTTCCTCTAACAAATGTTGACTTTACACCATGGTGCCAAAGAGGTGTATATTAGATCCTTCAACTTCAAGCTATCCAGAGCTTACTCGGCTCATTTGGCACCTCTGTGTTGCTGACACATGCAGAACTTTAACAGATGGTCTTACAATGCTGGCAGTTGTTTTGTACTGTGCTAGCGGTGAGGGGAAATACTCTACACAAATTGTCTGCAATTCTGGAAAATAAATGAAGTACAAATCCATATTAACCTCAAAAGCCAAACTATAAAAAGTCAGATTAGTCATTTAATGATCTATGTGCTCTGGGTTAAATGCTCAGTTGCTGCAAAATGCCAATACTTTCCCGCAGCCAGGAGAACTATACTTTGCTTCAGTTTCTACCAGGAATATCCATAAAGACTGCATCATTAGAAAGGTATCAAAATGCATTAGCAATAAGCCTTCAGACCCTTCCTCATGTGATCAGCCCTGACTATCAGCAAAAGTACCTCCACAAACTGGGTGTTTCCACATAAATAGTGAAGCAACAGGGTGCAACTTAGGTTAACTGATTCTCTCTTTTTTTTCCCATGCCAAACAGAATTCAAGAAATAACACAACAGCTACCACGCAAATATTGAAATCAAAAGTGATGACCAAGTAACCAGCAATTTCACATTTTTCCTCACCCATTTAAAAAGAGCTGTATGTACTGCAAACTGAATTTTACGCTCACTAATGTCACTGGCTGCAGCGGAACTTGCGCTCTACATAAAAGACCAGAATTGCTTCTCCTCCTTGTTTCTGCGTGGCAAAATTTTTCTCTGTTTCTCTGCCAAATTATCAGATATATCAACTCGGTTAAACTAGTAAACCACATACGGAGAATAGTGCTTTTCACAAGTAAACATAACTATTTCCTTTACCAGTATATGAACTCCATGAAATGTATATTCACACATACATATTACAATCTGCTCGTGGAAACTTAGAACAGGCTTTTAGAAAATCACAAATGTTTTACTCCAGTGCTCACCTCTTCTATTTCCTTTATAATGAAACATAGCTCAAAAGATATTCCAAACTGAGATTTCAGAGGGTTGGCCGTTCAGTCATTCAGTTCCCATCCATCTCAATATATTTAGTTAGATAATACGTAAGTCACCTGGTACATTATTTTCACAGTGTTAGTTAAACACAGTTCCCTTAGGTAGCTTCAAAGCCCTTGAAGTAGAACCCTAAAAGCATTACCATAGGAGTCCTTCAAATGCAAGAGCGTACATTCCAGCCTTTTGCTGGGACTGAATCAAAGCTGTATCCATTTTTAAAAATTCTATTTTATCCACTAAGGTTGCTCAAAACCCATGGTATCTGGAACTGACTGATGTTATGTATTTGTGACTTTAATAGAAATTAAAAGATCTTTATCAGTTTTATGTCTGATTTTATACTAAAAGATCAAACAACTCCTACGTCTGAAGCTCTTAACAAAGAAAAGAACCCCCTCCAAAATCAAAACAACTAATTTCAGATAAGTTTCATGTTTTCTTTTCCTCCCTTCAGGACTTTTG
This sequence comes from Falco peregrinus, assembly GCF_023634155.1. Taxonomy (NCBI): domain Eukaryota; kingdom Metazoa; phylum Chordata; class Aves; order Falconiformes; family Falconidae; genus Falco; species Falco peregrinus. Next base: position 38,964,455 of record NC_073725.1, on the reverse strand, counting down.
CCAGACTGAGATGACACAACACACTTCCAGAAATTACTTATACAAATGCAAGATAATCCGTCGCTGAAAGCATAAATTATTTCTCTTCAAGGAAAAAGAAAAAACAAAAGAAACATTAAACAGATACAGTCAAAATGTAGGAACATCAATCCCTCTGCTTCTCTTCCCAGGTGCAAACATTTTGTCAAACGTTTCAAGCTATGATCCTCAGTGTAGCACTTCACTGTGAAATTCCCAGAAGAGGAGCTGGTATACATATTTTAGCACCAATAATGCAAGCATGTCCTATCCAGGGAAGAGGTCCTCTCTTACAGATGCAGAGTATCAGCTAACATGATAGGAAAACTTCATGATCATCCTGTAGTTACTGAGAGCCTTCCAAGCTTCTGCAACTGGTCATGGCTACCCCAATCCTTGAGCCCATCCTCTGCACAGAGCTTACTGCAGGTCTGCAGTGAAACATGTCCTGCTCTTGCAATATACAGAAACCTTTCTGGCAAGAGGGACATGAAAGGAATTTCTTGGGGAACCAAAAGGCAATGGGAAGGGGATAGGAGCACAGGGTCTATTTTATCCATTCTAACAATATCCAGCACTCTACCAGACACCTTCTAGAGAAGGCTCAGGTAGTCTTGGACTAAACAATGACGGAATCACCTACCTACAGCTGCAAGCAAGCAAAGGTCATTCTTAATGATTTGGAATGCTACATTTGGTAAAACAGTAGAGATTCAGGGGATTTGTAAATCCAAAAGAGAAAAAAAACCCAATCCACAAAGAGATTACATCTCTTAATGAAAACAGATCTTTGTGCTGCAGCTCATGTCCCAAGCTGGGCATTACTCAATTTTGATATAACAAAATCCTGTGGAATCAAAATGCAGTTTGTCTTTGTGATTTACCTCTTTGCCCCTCCTATCTAATATTTTCTGAAATAATATCCAAATTTTTCTCCTTAAATACCTTTATAGTTTCAGTAGGCACTCCAGGCTCTGGAACTTTATTCAAGTAAGTAGTCAAGTCTTGATCCACGTGTTCAAACACTAATGTTAACTTGGTCTCTCTGTCTGTTCGTGACACGGTGCACACATCAAACAGTCTGAGAGGAGGAAAAGAAAAGAGGAGGTAAGTATACAGGAACCAGTACAGACATACATACCTTGCAGCTCATACATGTCTATTTAAATTTCTTACAATATATAGAATGGAAGAAAGAGCTTTCCAAAAGTAGAGCAATCTTTGAGCTCTTGATTAATCAAATAACTACTGATACATCAATAATATCGTATCTCTCTTTCATATGTAGATTCTGAAATAGGATTAAGTATTAATAATTCATCAGCTGTTCAAAGTAAAATAATTACATGGAAAGAAAATAACTTACAGACAGAGCAACTAGAGTTAACACAGAAAATCACTTGGTATTTATCCACATCCCATGCTGCAGCACTTACAGTCATTTAAAAATAAAAAAATTGCAAGGAGCATTTTTGAGAAAAAATATACAGGATATTTGCCTGCAACCTCAGTTTATTCCCACATAACTCCATGTTCACCATTACATGGCTTAATAATTAAATCTCCCTTGACAGAAACAGATTTTTTTTTTGCTGATTACTCTTGCAAGTTCCTGGACACAAAGAGTATCTTCAGAGTCAGGGCACAGTCTGGAAAAAAGCTTTGTGTACAAGATGCCACTATTAAGATGTATTTCTTCTCTCATCACTTTCTGTCATTTGTTTACTGGAATTTCTTTATCATTTCACCTGTTGCACAACATCAAACTAATTTGCAAAGCTCTTCAGAACATTACATTCCTGTATGAGTACTCCATTTCCTATTGTTTTCCCTTTTTAATTATTATTTTTCTCACCTCCTCCACTTCATCTATCATATCAGCTTTAATCACCATTTTATCTTTTTCACTAACATCTGCTCATCCTTCTATGTTTTACACCTATACTCATGCCAGTGACTTTCACTATCCTTCCTCAAGTCTCACTTCTACAATCTATCGCAATAGGAAACCATCTTACAGATGGAAGGAGGCTTGTTCCCTGCTCACATACTTCAGTAATGTGTTTATTTAGTTAGTTTTAAATTGTAAAGATCAGATTGCCTTTCTCTCTGAACTGAGGTAAAAAGTCAGTCGCTGCTTTTATTAGGTGACAGTAGATTTAGAAGATGTATGAATATACTTAGAAAGAAAAAAGTCTATATGGTTAACCTTGAGGATCTATCATCGATAACAAACCAAACTAGTGTTGATACTGCTGCTTATTTTGGTCAACATCATGGCAGTTACTTTGTTGTATTACACATATCTGTGCAAAGCGCAGGATTTCTGATAACATTATCAAATAATATTTTTGTTCTTTGTCCAAGGACTAAAGCCTTTACATGCAGTATGTTTATATGCAGGATCTGTAGACAACAGATCATGCACAAAGCCTTGGGGGTCACTGCTTTATAAAGAGGACATCTGACAAAGAGACTAGGAAAACACTTTGTACTGAGTTTTTACTTCTTAACTTAAATCTCAATATATTTCACAGGAGAAGGGAAGATAAGAATTGGCACAACTATCTGTGAAGACTGTAATCCAGGTTTAAGAAAGCAGTATGTTTCACTTCAGATGATACAGACCTAACATGTTAAGGCAGTGGCCCCACTTTAACAGAATTTCCTAATAATCTTTGGTCAGACACTTAAAAATTGTTTACTAGCCACCATGTTTTGAAAATGGACGCATGCACATTCCTTTTAGCTTAAAGAAGCTTTTCAGTGAGTAATAAATTGGGAACCAGAGTTACAGTAACCTACCTCTACCAGAAGACTAATCTGTACTTAATCTGTAATCATCATATGAACAAATATTAATTAAATTATTACGGTAACATATTGACTGTAACAGCAAATGTCTCAGCACATTCTTCATAAAGGCAAATACTGTTCTCTTTATGATTCCCTTAATGGGGTGTACACGGAAGATCCATGTCCCACACACAGTAAATCAGTTTTGTGAAAAGCCACAAACTTTCCTGAAAAGTGAAATTTGCTGGTATTTGGCTGGAGGTTAATAATCTGCAATATATTTGTATAAATCAATGTGGAATGTAGCCGGACTGCCTATAACCCCAACACATGCAAATAGAGAGGAGCCAGACAGGTCTGAACATCTGAACATAAACACTGGAAAGTATTTCCAACTGTATGATTCCTTTGCGTTGACCTACATTTACCTAAAAATGTTCTAAAACACCTCTTTTGCCAGGTATTTAATACACTGGCAAAATTATCTTTTCAACTATAGCAGACTTTTAATTCAAGAAAAAAAGGAAAAAAAAAAAGATTTCGCTGTATAAAATATAGAAGCAACACATAATTTCCAACTCATTGTGGAGGAAATGCTGATTGTCAGTTTAATTCTGCTGTTACGTAGCTTATTTTGATTCTGGCATTTTCTGGCACAGCAAAATAAGGAACTCAGAGGAGCGCAATTCTAATCACTTATTATTGAGTAATAATATTATCATCTTTCATTTTTTACACCCTTTATGTGAAACTAAATGCTTTACTGTTAACAATAAAAACTCCAGATCCTGCACCAGGCTGGGTGGAAGCACTTTATGTTTACTCATAGAAAATACAGCTGCTGCCTTAGAAAGATGGTAATTTAAAGCACAGCCTATATGAATCTGTGATATTACAAAAAGAAAACATCTGGCATTGCCCATGCTAATCGTTCTGGAAACAGACTGACAAAGACACAGCCTCTTTATATAGTAGTTTCTGTAAGGATAAACCTACTTTTTATACGTTATACTCTTTTACATCCACTGTGAGAAAATAATCTATAAAGTTGTCTTCTTTAGCTAAGAACGTCTCTGCGGTCTACAGTGCAGATCTCTTAAGCCATTTCCTCATAATTTTCTGAACATGACTAGTTAGTTTTGCATGTGATTGCCTCCCTGGAACAGTCAACAGCAAAAGGCCTTTCATTTAAAGAGTTACTGTCCTAAGTGAAGCAAATGTAAACTCAATTAATACAGGATTTCCATACTGGATACTTTGTAAACATAAGCCCTGCCCTTCTATTGTCTTACAAAAAAAAATGTTTGCATTATTTGATTAAAGTAAGATCCGCTATGGGAAATCCTGCAAGTATTTAACAAGATGTTTGGCTGGGAGTCATATACCACCTGATGTGTTGATCTGAACTGGAACATTGTTGAACAGACACTTAACAGATTACCTGTGTTTTAATGCAGACATTTTTTCAAGTCAGTTGTTTGAAAGCAAAAAAAGCTTATCAGCTATAAATCTATGTCTGGTTTGTTTGGTTTTTTTTAATGTGTCTAGCATCTAGCAGATCTTGCTATAACCTAGCAGAATACCTCCTGCCTTCTTACAAAAACACTGGGTTTTTTTGAATGCAAAAACCTAGATGATGTGTCTTGAAGCCTCCACAGCTTCTTACAACATGTAATCTGAGAAATGCAACCTCAGTTCATCTTCATTTTACAATATACAGTCTGAATGCTTAATGCTTTCCTAAGAAAAGACACAGTTACGCCAGTTCCTTTGAAAACTGTTGCATCTACTGACTGGTACTAATTTGGTAACTGCTTCTAGAAAGTCCTTAATTTTGAGATGCTCTGAGAACTGCTATAAAGTTACCCACTTCACCTGCTCTGTCACCCACTGAGATAACAGCAATGGCGATCAAACCCATCAGACCAAGCCACCTGCAATAAATACCAAAAAAACAGATCTGACAGTAAGACCTGAAAAACTGCAGGACATCAGTTCTATTGGCTGTTGTCAAACAGATGATAAGTGTATCTGTAAAATTAGCCAGATCATAGCCAAAGGGAAGACCACAGAATTAGACACTTGCTGCCAATGCATCCAAAGGCTTATTGTTATTTTTATTGCAGTAGGACTAATCCAACATGAACAAATATCCCTTTACTTTGCTGGTCACTCACAGCACTGAGCAAAAAAGCACAGCACTCTAAAGCTTTTCAGTAACATGGATTTACTTTAACTTTCTTGGGAACAGTGTCTTCCTAGGAAAAGTTACTTCCTAGCTTATATATGACAGAGAAAGAGAACTGGAGCCATTGATTTAAGAGTAGCAGAAATGTTTAAGACAACTATGGCGTGGTTAAGTAGTGGCATAGTAATATACTACAATTTTAAGGTTTCGTAAGTCTGGACAAAGACTCAGATGGAAAGAGTCTGGTGGTTTCAACCTAACTCTGAAGGGTATTTATCTACATCACAGAAAAATGGCACCGAATTTCTGTATAATTGACAGTGTTTATACAAACACCACAAGATTGGGATACCAAGACTCTCACAGGTTGTGATTGAGGTTTATTGACAAATATGTGGAGGGGAGCTTGAATAGCTTCTGCTTTCACTGTCTTTGGCTTAGGTTAATCCTATGAGTCCATAACTTCCAAGCAGCAGCCATACTCTTCTGTTCTCTGGAAGCCACTCAGCAGCAAGCCCTTCATTCACCCCAACTCCTTAAACTACATACTCTTTGGGGAAAAAAAAAGCCGTTTCCCCCGTACTTTTAATATTAGTTACCTTCAGCTTTCTTGCTTTTAAAGAGGAAGAAGTCTCTGCTAACAGAAACCAGTCTCTACTTGGAATCACGTATACCCAATATATTGTAACAAAGAGGTTGTATTTCAGATGAAGAAGACAATAGGTGGGCAAGTGGAGTGGAACATGTGCTTTATCAGAACTGTGTCCCACACAGCAAAACAGGAAACAGAGCTTCACCCTCTGAAAGGTATGAGGGAGCTCCTTCCCTTTGTTCAGGACATTCTGCTTTGTCTCATCTTAATCAGCAATCACCTGCTCCTCCATGCCTCTGAAAGCTGGTGTTTCAGACGTAGATTGTTCTCTCTCAAAGGAGCTTTAGTGAAGTAATTCTAGGTGAAAAAAGAGCACACGGAGATGAAAAGGCTGCTAAATTCAAAGTATCTCATATTTCAAGTGCATTTTTTTCTGGGATAACATGTGTAAACCCACTAGTAACACAAGATCCAAGTTCCATTTTCGAAAGCATATGGAGTCTTCAGGACCTTCCCGACGTGTCACGCCAGCTGCAGCTGCACCAGTATGCATCAATACTTAGGAGATACTTCCACGGCAGACTGCAACATAAGGCAGAGACACTCAGATCACACTCAACTGACGCACCTTGGTACTGAAAACATACAGCGTGGCAGCCCAGCGCTGCCTGCAGCACGGTACACCAGCCCACCGGGGGCTCTATCCAGCAGCAGTCACAGGCCTAGAGTCAAACTCCATTAATTAAAATAAGCTTGGGTATCTCTGTGTTACTCATGGCAACTTTATGTCTCAAATGCTTTTTCTCTGCATTTCTACTGGGTTCTTGGAGCTCGTGCACATTTTTACTACTTCACTACCCGTCCAGGAAAGAGCAGCAGGATCTCTTCTTGCCTTCAGAAGAAACCTCCTTCAGGAAAATAGCAGAAAAGGGCAGGACATAACATCAGATAAAATAAATGAATTTATCTAGGATAGGCAGATGTTATGCAGATAGATGTTTTCAACTGCAGTCACTCATTCATTATCTGCTGTGCGCAGAGCAGAAAGAGCTATCATGAAGAAACAATTGCATGCCGAAAGCAAGGCAGTAGAAAGTCCCGTCCTGGAGACCTACAAGAGCTCTGCCAATACCCTTGCTTATAGCCCACTCACTAGCGAGGTTTAAGGGAAGGAAGGGGGACATTAGGATGACAAGGCAATCGTTCATCTGCAAGCTGAGCTTTGCGCTGTAATTTTTTCCAGTGTCTCTCCCTTTCTGACTTGGAAAAATTACTTAAAATGCTTAGCTGTATAAAAGAGGGTTTTGTTCTTTAAGTGTGTGTGAGGAAGAGAGACAGAAAGTGACAGAGAGGAATAGATGCTCTTGAAAGTGGAGTAAATAGCACTGGCTAAAGTCCGATAGTGTGGGCTGACCGGGCAAGCTTTCAACGCTCGGCAGCGACTGCAGCCCTGACCCGCGGCACCCCGGCTCTTCTGCGCCGGGCCCCAGGCAAGCAGACACGAGCCCTGGTGCCAGCCTGAACGGTGCTGTGATGCAGACAAATGCCTGCTCCGATGAGACCACCAGAACTAATTGTCATTTTCAACAGAGGGCAGGATTTGTGCCCAAAAGATGAAAAGGCCACGTACACTTACTCACTGTGCCACCCAAGTCACTAAAAGATGCAGTTCTTAAAGGAGTTTTACTTCAAGGAAAAACATGCCTGTCAAGATGTTCTCCACACCTCTCCTTGTTCACAGCAGCATGCTGTCTTTTTTAGCCCTCACACTACCATTTCTTGTTCACCTTGTTTGCAAAGGGAAATTATTTTTAATAGGCAAGGACCAGAAATGGATCTGGTAAGGCTCAGTAATTCAAACAATACCGTGCCTTGCAGAACTTCACTTTCAGGACTCATCCTACACAGTTCACCAGTTTTTAAAATACATACCTCCTCACCAGTCCATTAACAGCTTTATCTCATTGCAACTGGTTTTAAATCCAAACTGGCCACACACTGTGCAACTGCCATTACAGAAGGAAAATACCCGCCTGAAAGTGCCTGCACTTACTCCTGTGTGCTGCCATACCAGACTGTCAGATTCTCCCTGCAAGGGACAGGTCACGTCACCCCCAAATCAGAAAAATAATGTGGCCTCTTACAAAGACAGTCGCTGACAGATTGTTTAGGATCACCAATAGCTGTCTGACCTATTCATAGTGCGCTCATGTGATCCTCGAGCAAGGAAAGGTACACTGCCTTTCAGAGTCATGTTCACTGCTGTTATACAGTACTGAGAGCTCCCAGTAAGCTGTCACAAACTTCCAGTTCAGAGTACAGATTAAAGATGCTCCGATTCATTGGCAGCGCAGTGCAACTTTTACTAAGTGTTTTAGATTTTCTGTAGAATACTTTCCTCGGGGAAAGCTGCATTCCTTTTACATTCCCTAAATTGCTCAACGCGTAAATAAAACTTATGTCTGAATATTGATTTTGTTTGGTTCAAATTAAAGGAGCACAAGTTATTCTGGACTCCCAGTTGCACCTGGTGCAAGCTGGGATACAACAAAATCCAGTCTTTATTCATGTGTAGCTCACAGTTGAACTGATCATTACAGACTCCACATTTCAGCTTACATTTTGAATTCATGCTTGAGCCAAACCCACAGGACCTAAATCTGAGTTGATCACCTCTTTCCTAGATTTAAATTAAACCAACAACTCATCTTCAGAAGATTTTACAACAGTAAATTATCATTCATTCTTTAGTAGCTTAATAATCTAATTACACTTGAGACATAATGGTGATGCTAACATATAAAAAATAACAAAGGAAATAACAAAATCAAATGTCCCGTTTGATACTCTGTACCATCTCATACAGTTTTTTTAAATTCTTGCAATATCACAGCAGTTCCTGACATGTTTAATTCAGCATTTTTAAAGTGGCCAGTAATTCCAATGCAAATTTGAGTCCAAGCTCTTGCTTTTTTAGAGATGCAGGTAATGTAGCAGATGACAGAAGAGGTCTGCTGTTTTGATGCTTACCATCAATTCAGGAATTGCTGTTGCTGAATGACCCCCTACAGCCACAGTTCTACTGGGGGATGGTGGCTGTACGCAAAACTCAGGTTCTCTTTGAATCTGAATTAAAACCTCCAGCACACGCTAAGCTCTCAGGAATAGAAGCAACCACAGCCTGACCGTTAGTACTTCTGAAGGGCAAATCTAGCTGTCAGAGCCATGGAACAAGTAAGATAAGGGGGCTTGCTAAATGCTGCAAGTACACCTGAGAGCTGATGATGTTGCTGGCACTTCCTAGGAAGAAGGGCCAGTATGGGCAGCTGCTGAAAGGAGCCCAAAGCTGGCATGGTGATGGTGATGAGGAGGGAACAGAGAGCACTAGGTGCAAAATGTCTTGCTGTGCTTCTTCTACTGGCAGCAACAACAGTTTTGATTAAGGCCCTGGGAAAAAGTACTGTTGCAGTGATTTGTGAAACACCAACCCACTTGTAAGAAAATACATTTCTACAACACTTCATAGGTAGAGATGGGACCAAATGGTCTGTGATTCTCAAAGAAGGATCAAACGGCTGATTTTTAGAAAGGGAAAACTTCCACAGTTTAACAACACTGTGAACTCCAATGCAAAAGCAAAAGAGCAGGAAAACAGGTGAAGAAAATACCTAAAGAAAAATAAAACTGGCTTAATTGGCTAAAGTTGACAACACTGATATGCACAAAGTAAATAAATAACTCAGAGCTTTGAATTGTGTTTTTCTAATATATTCAAGGAATTATTAAGGATTTCTGTAGGCTTTTCAATGTAACATGCTGTATGTAATATCCAAGTATTAAACAGAAAGCAATTAGTATATGTAGGAGTACAACACAATAAAACATTGCATGGTTCGCTGTCATGCCCATTTGTTTATATTTGGGTTTATTATTATGCATCATTTCTTAAATACAACATTCTTGGCTCTCTAGATGACATCATAGCAAAGAAAATCCTTGGTAAGAGAATGAAACAAGCACCACTCCGGGAAATCAGGTGCAAACTTCTTACAGAGTCTGTTTGTTTATTGCCATGACAGCACTGTCAGCTGACATAACAAAAGCTTTGAGCAGTATTCTATGAAATGTTTTTAGTTCTGTCAGTACAAAAATGCAATTTTAGAGTTAGGGGAGTACTGTACAGAAAAAACGTCATAGATCTTGATTTTGCATGATCCACTAGCGCTGAACTACCAAAGAACTTACACTGCACTTCACTTCCAGCATGCAAATACCCTGACTTCTAAGGAAGTACATACACAACATCTAAAGCTTTGTCTCCCTTATATGCCTGGTATCTTTCAGAAATGAAAGCAGTGGAAAAAAATAAAGTGAGAATTCGTTGTCTGTGCACATGGAACAAAGACAAAAGGCCAAAAAAGGTGATTTTTCTCTTCCTCACACTCAGCCTGTCATTTCCTGGACAGAGCGATGTAAATCCCTGTATGCTGTTTAAACCCGTATGTACTATGATAGCTGGTGTTTGTGGTTCCTGGTTTGGCTTCTCTTACCCATGCCACGAGAACTCTACAACTTGGGGCCCTGCATGTGAGCTCCCTTTTGCACCTCAGTGTCCTTATCTGTACCACAGTCTCTCCTTCCAAACCTTTTAATTACCTTTAGGACTCAAGTTGATTCTTGAATATGGCCATACATCTCTGAAAAAGCTGTTCATACTTTATGCCAAAGAGCTGATCACAGTATTTGTTTTTCCCTAAATTCTGAAATGAACAAAACCGAACTGTTGCTCTCCCAGTCTTTACTTGGGGGACTAGAAAACAGCAATGGATATGAACAGTTCTTGTTACCTTACAAATGGAAACAGCAATTTAACACCAGATATTTTAACTATATGAAAACAACTTTTAAAAAATGTCTAAATCTGTTGAAACTATCTGTTTATGGATTCACTAGAACAGCTCAAAATTTCCTGATAGCGGACCAGACGTATCCACCCACTTCCAATGCAAGCATGGTGGTTAGGCAGCAAACGCAGTTGCCACATTCACCAATAGACCAAGTGAAAATCTAAAACGTGTCTTACATTTCATGTGTTGATTTCCACACACACTTCTCCTGCATGAAGTTAGAAGACATAAACCCAGATGTAATTCACAGTGCTTTTTGGCCACACTTGATATGGGGAACAACTTTTGATCAGGCTTTGATGCCAGATCTATTCCCAAGAAGCCCATGTGCCATGATGCCAGGGGCACCATTAACTTCAGACAACTGGAATTCCTCCATTCACTTCAGCAAAATCTGGAAGGGAGCACAGTGAACTCAACCAACCTCCCAGCAGCACCGTACCATGTCCTGTCACCACCACCCAACGTGCTACGAATCACCCCCCACCTGCCCAGAAGTAAATAGCACTCAGGTGATTTCCAAAAATCAAAAGACAAAGGTGATTGCTCACATGGGTAAGAAAAACAAACAGGATTTGGTCAGGTTTTGGGAGGCAGCCAGATTTTCACACCTAAACATTGCACTCCTCTCTATAAACTACATACTAAAAGAAAAATTGACTGGCAGAGAGTAATATATAACTTTGTAAGAGAAAGAGAACAGGTAAGGGGTATTTCTTCTACAACCAAAGCATCAAAACTAAGGGAATAGAAAGGTAACACGAATTCAGCACATACAGAAGGCAGATTTAAGGCTTGCAAGAAAACTAACAGCTGTCTTTGGCCACCCATCACCAGGCAGCTCAAATGCCATCCATCCACACAACAGCCCAGCAGAGCTCCTGGAGCACCGAGTTCTCCTCTCAGCTACTGTGGAAGAGATATAACTCATGTAATGGAGCTGCCAAGGGGTTTGGTGGTTAGCCTGAACGGGTCGTATAGGCCTCCCTATATTGAAAGGAAAGAAGTAGGTTGGTTGCATCACTCGGAGGGGGGTGGTACTGTCTGTCCCTGCTTGTTACGGAAGACACCTAGATGACTAATGAAGACAAGGTGCTTGTATTTAAATGAATGTAGGAGAGATGACTCTCCCAGGAAGACTATAACTGAGCAATTTTACTTGGGGGGATTTCAGATTACGTTCAATTGATTTTTGAAGGTATTTAAAAATATTTCTTCTCATGAGGAACTTCAAACAAAATGAGAGAGAGTCAAAACAAAAGAAAAAAGACACTACAAATACCTCTGCCCTATTGACTGAAGCCCCACAGACCAGGATCAATCCTAAAAAGCTCTGCACACAAGAACCTTCACCTAAGCCTCACGAAGTCAGTACATGTATTTAACTGGCTTTGGCTCAGGTCCAGAATTTCCTTTAATTTGAAAGGGAGTTTCACCTGTGACAAACTTGCTGGATTGAGTTTAATATTCATGTTGTACAGAACAGAAACAAATGGGACTAATAAATCTTCAATAGAAATTTACAAGATTTTTCTGGCTTAATAAATTTAGCCAGGGGGCAATTGCTCTTAAACACTTGATACATAAAAAGAGATCTTTGTTTCCATTAGCATGCAAATTCCTTACACATTTCATCAGAATTTAAGATATTACATCTTACAAGTTTTTAAAAATGTGGACTTCATGGCTGCTCTTTTTCCCATTCACAGTCATTCCCATATGGCCATGCAAGCTCCTCGGCTACCATGTAATTTCTTCTACTAAGCTGTCTTTTTTTTTTTTTTTTTTTAAATTAAATTAATTCATAGCATGTGCAAAGGAAACTAAAAATGTCTATTTCTGTAGATTCTCAGATGCTTTCATTGTCCAGTTCTTCAGGTAGATGTCTAATACATGTTTCCTCCTTTTCCAGCCAGTTTACATGGCACTATGAGCCAGCCATTTAAAGATTAATGCACACGAAGTGAAGTATTCTACAGGCTGTACAGCCCTTTAAGTATTTCCTTTAAGCTCTTGCACACATATGTAAAAGAAAACAAATTAAATATTATTTGCAGAGCTTGGCGATGAAAATGAGGTGTTAGTAGCATTTCGAGCTGGCAATAAATTTTATTCGACTGTTTTACTACTTTGGGGCAAAGACAACTATTTCTTTTGGGGCATCTTTTAGCAGCATGAGATGAGGGTTTACCCTTCAATGCATGAATAGTTTTGAAATAAATTTAGCATTCTGTAAATTATAGTGCATGAGAGATGTAAATACATGACAAAACTGTGTTTTGGTTGTTTTGCAACGTCGTCTTCCACATTTCTGAAAGAAGTGAGCAAACTCTAACAAATCTTGCAAACAAGGTCTGGCCCCTGGAGTGCCAAAACATCTTTAGATCTAGGCAAATGAAAACAAAGTACATCTATCCCAGTTCTGCAAGTAAAGGGGAGCATGCTCTGCGATGTTCAGGCAGCCAGTGTCAGCTCAGGCTGAGCTGAGGAAGATCTGAAGACAGCAGAGCGTAATGGCTGAGGCTCCGCCGCTCTAACATGGCTACGCGGCTTCCAGCTGGCTCAAAGCACCAGCAGCGCCAGTAGGCATCTGCCTGGGAACAAGGCAGGGCTGGCTCGCGCCTGCTTGCAAATGCTGCATGGACTTACAAAGCAGTGGACACAGATTACTTAAGATCATAGAGCAAGCTCATGTCAAAACTGTCGAGTCTTAATTTGTCAGGAATTATCACTTCAGGTCTGTCCTGCTCTTACACCACTCCCTAAGCTATCTGTTCTTTCTCACTTCAGAAAAATACTGGGTGAGGTGGAAATTGTTCTAACCCTTTCTAAGCTGTATATGACTTTTTATTAATATTAATGTAATTATTTTTATTTCCAGAATAAGTCAAGAGACATCGAGGGCTGAAGAAGTCGCTCCTCATTATTTTCTCTAATCCATCCCCAAACCCTCCAATCATCCCATTTACCGCTGTTCAGAGAAAACAGCACAGAAGCTTATACCCCAGCTGACGGTCTTGAGCCTTTGTACAGGTGACTAAACAGGCAACACTACACACCATACAGGGCCCACAGAACCAGCACTGTCTACAAAAGCCTTTTCTGCCTACGGCCAACTTGCCTATTCCAGTGACACGCTACTACTTTTTTTTCTCCCATTTCCATCTTTTCTCCATCTAACAGGAACAATTACCCCTCTTAGGGTTTTTTTCAGAGCTTCCATTTATCTTCTCTTTAAATATGTAGTCAAGGAAAAGCCAAAGTTTCACACTGTGAAAAGGTATGTAATCATCATACTGGACATGACTATATATGTGCAATTTTTATATGAATTCCTGCTTATTGCACCACAGGCTTTTAATTAAGGTGTCACTGGACTACCAATTGTATCAACTGCTATATCGTGTAACTTCTGTGTGGGTGTGGATGAACACTTACCAGTGACACTGGCCTAGAAAGACAAGTATTTTTTTGTTTCATCCACATGGCCAACATACATTGGAATAGCAGGAGTTAGAAAATAAAATAAGATTCAAAACTCAAGGAGACAAAAGTAATAAAATTGAATAGATACGGGGAACACATTAAGGAAATGCACAATCATAAGATAGTAAAGATATGGCCACATTAATTGCAAGGAGAAAAAAAGACATAAAACTGTCAAGATAAGTTAAGTGATTTAGGAACCAAGGTCTCATATGACAAAATAACCTAGGCATTTACGGTCATCAGTAAATTTGAGAATAACTTGTTGTCCAAAGTGGCACTTCTCGATGATTTTCCATTAGTATCCCAATGCTAAATCATAAGAATGTAATTGGAAGAAAAAAATGAGAGTAGTTATCTGCATTAATAAGCACCCACACAACAGACATTTATAAGGATGCTCAGGTATCACAGGCCACAAGATGCTTCCTACCATCCTGCACCAAATGCAGAGCTAGAGTGACAGCTACAGCCCTGGAGCTTTTCCTTAGAGCGCATTTTAGTTTGAGACCCTCACCATCACCCCAGGTCCCTCCAGCAGTAGGTTATTCGTGAAATAAAACTCCTAAGTTATTCCAGAAAGCTGACCTCTACCATTTTACACAGGATATTAAATAGACCCCAGCTGTCTCCACTTAGAAGCGACTTAGTTCACATGTTTTATAAAGGTCCGTTCAGCTGCTTTCTGAGTTATCACAGAATTGAAGTGACTTTCTGTGAAGAAAAAGTCAAAATTTCTGGTGATTTGCCTTACCTACTTTTCATGCAGGCATGTCTTGGTTTTCAAACATCGCAACTGGCATCTATATGTTCTGAAATAAGAATCTGTGTCTGGATTATGAAAATACTTGCCTGAGAACTAACTGTCTCAAATCCATTTGGAAGAAACATACACAGTAGAGCATTTTTTTTGCTAAATCCAGGAAGACACAGTAGTCTTCATGTCCATGAATGCCTCTGTACACAAAGCTCTATGGTATATGACTACTGGTCTTAGTGCAGTACAGTCCGTGTGATTTCACTCCAGAGGGCAGAAAAGTAACACAGATTTTCCAAAGCACAAGACACTCTTTCAGGCTTGTGAGAATTACAGTGATCAATATACTAGAAATACCATTATAATCACGTCCATTCAGAAAATTTTAGTTAAATTATTTCAAGAACGCAACAGTCTTTTTAAGAAAAGCCTCTATTTAAAAATTGGCAAGATGATATTGTGATATTTTTGTATAAAGGATGTGCTCTGGAATGAGTAAGTTCTGGAACTGAGTGAATAATGCAATTTAAAGATGGCAATTTCAAGCTTGAAAGAAGAAAGATCAAAGTGACATTAAATTTTACAAAATTTGAAAAATTTAAAAAAGGGTCAATATTAAAAGAAGACATACAATCCCAAGATCTAAATATTCCCTATAGCCTTTAAAAAGATATATTTGTACTGCACACAGGAGAAAAAAAAGCCATCTGATTCAAAAATTAGTTCTGCTGCTTTTAAATATTGACATCCCCTGTTCAACTGCCTGCTGCAGTGGACTGTGCCCCCGTTGGGTTAAGCCATCAGATGTTTACTCTTTTGGATATTGCCTGGGCTTTTTGCCACTCACATCAGACTTCATAATTTTCATTTACTCTTTCCAGAATACATTTAATAAAATTTACTATTTTATTATACTTAGGAGTAAGATGGCATTTCAGTTCCAAGTTCCAATTTTCAATGTCATATAACTTTTTTAAAAACAATTAGCTTTTGGGATGTTTTTTTTCCTGGCTTGCCCTCATTTTCTTTCAATTTTTTCTTTTAACTTTAAAAAAGAAAATGGTTTAGGCATTTTTAAGGCACAGAATTTAAACTAATTGCAGTCCTACATGTCTAACAATCTTTATCCATGTTACAAAATCATAATTCTTAACTTCCTGGTACAAATGCAGTTAAACCTTGAAATTTTCATGTTTTTTCTTTTCCACATGTGCACACACACATATGTAATATCCATATCCAAATGGCTTAATAAAGCAGCTTATTTGCTTTACTACAGTGATAGTGTCTTTGCAGTTCCATAATAAAAAAGCTGTTTTCAAGCTTCATTAACCAAGTTATAAAAGAACTGGCTCCAACAGACACTCAACATAAAAAATGATGGAGCAGAATCTGTTAGCATTATTGATTGACTTTAACTTTGCAGGCTATCACCAAGCAATGTGAGCTGACATGTTTTGAGATAAATCTTTACATTAAAACAAATAATTATTCCGAGAGATTTTCAAACTACTTGCAATTGTACAATCACGTAATTTGCTTGAAAGGAATGTGAGGCAATGAAACTATGTGTAGCATCAGAACGTTGTCAATAATGTGACAATTTGCCCCCTTAGTGGCAAATCCCATATGAGACCAGTATGGCAGAGTGAAGGGAAAGGAGAAAAATACACAAGAAAACTTTAAAAGGTGCCTTAGACCACTTGTAGGCTGCATGGCTGGCCATCTCCAACACACATCTTCAGTTACTCTTCCTCTTGTAAGAGATTAACAAGTTTTGACCAAAATGGCTTCTGCTGGAGCTAAAACTGGGTACCGGGTAATCAGTCAATGCCCACCCAGCTCCAGCTACACCCTGCTCCCTTTAGTACTCTAATGCCAAGTGCAAACTAGAAGCAGATTGTCTGAAGTCAGTACATTTCACAGAAACCCACACTCTGCTATTAGGAAAAGTACATAATTTTTGCCAAACTGATAAAAAAAGTGTCTTGTACAAACACTTATCAACAATCCATATACTATAGGTTTTGGTAAAAAAAATGTAAGCTCCCCTTATGTCTTACTCAGTTACCTCCTCTAATTTCTCATAGTTTGAGTACCCTCTGATTTCAATACCAGCTTTTTGTCATCCTCCCCACCCCCAAATAATTTCCTATTTGCTTTTCTAACTTCTCTTATTGGCTGCACAAACTCCCTACTAGTGTTTCCACCTTCCACCTTCAAACTTGAACTGTACTGACTGGCCCTACCCTTGCCTAGCTGTAGCAGGCTACAGTTGGGTGTCCACCCGGCATCAGCCACCTCTGCTCTCTGCAGTCAGCAAGAGAGAGGTAGGTGCTCCTAGAAAGCAATTCATTCTGCTCCAGGTGTGTACCGAGGGTGAGTGGGATGAATTATTCTCCGAAAGCGCATCCTTTTTCTGCACTCACTATGGGGACACTCTAAATGACTAGGATGGAGTATACTTGTAATATTCACATGGTTGAGGTTAGATGTCTGTTCACAATTATCTTACATTCCTGTTTTATTGTTTTTATGCATGGCTATGTGTATGTCCTGTGCATCCATGACGATATACTGGAGCAGAGCCATAAAAGGGGTAGAGAAAGTCTGCTGTTTCCCTTTGACATCCTCCATCCCTCCTGAGAGTTTGAGGAACCAATACTTTAAACCGCCCTGCTACATCTAGTGCCCAGGAAGAGGCTAAGATCCAAAGCAGCAGCCAGGATTTCCAGTGACGGGGCAGAGCATCACACGAGGGAAAGGTATATGACCCAAGTGACCAAATGTGCTGCTACAAATCTCTGAGTACCTACCATGTGTAATCTAAGCATTTGCATATCCTGCCTCTTGACTTGAATCTTTGATTACCTCCTGGTTCTTAATCTCTCTTTTCTAAAGCCTACTGTTACTACTTCTAGTTTGGGAACCATCCCTTTCCCCAAAATACCAGATTTAATTATTGCGGCCACTATGATTTGTGTCTTTACTATAAGAATTTCTTAAACCAGCTATTGAAGTTACTTCAGGCTACGTGGAGAGTGCTCTCTCGTCCCTGTACTCCAGGTACAGCTGCTTCACCAGCCGACAGTGTCTGTAAAGTTCTGTCTTTAAACCTTGTCTGATTTGCCCACTTTATTATGAACAGTGGTTGAAATTGTCCCTTATTACTGTTCTAGTAAACTTAGTTGAATTTTCAGTTTCTTCCAGAATTATAGGCTTAACATCCTTTTTATTGACCTAGAGAATGGCAGATTTAAATTTGCTTTTTCTGACTTAAGCTTTGTTGTTGTAGAATGGTCTTGTCCACTCTCAACTTCAGGTTATGGGAAACCAAGCAGTCTTTGAAATATATTTTCTTATAGATATCACAATATCCTACCAGTTTTGGACATTCCAATATACTTAATAAAGTGCCTTCTAAGAAGACTCCCTCATCAGTGTTATTCACCTATCTGGGTTTTATCTATAGCCACAAATACCTTTCATTTTTAGTCAACTGGGTTATCTTCTGTGCAACTCCTAACTATTCTTGCTGTTGTACTGCCATGGTCTTCAGTTTCAGTCTCTTTTCTGTTTGCACTTTTTCACTACTGCATAAAGATTTGCTTTTGATATAACTGACATCTCTAAAAGATGTTTTAATCTGAAAAAATAAAAAGTAGTAAAACCTTCATGGTTTCTTAAGGGAGACAACATGAATAATAAGCAGCATAGAATTAAGTAATGGTATCTTTTTTTTTTTTTTAAATGATGTTACAAACGTAAAGGCAATGTGATGAATGATTCCGTGCAATGAAGAGACACAGGTGCTCAGTTCTACAGAAGTACTAACTTGTCTGGGCCCTTCTGAGAATGCCAAATCTTTTAAGTTTAATGAGACATTTAATTCTGATTTTCAGACTACAGTCATTGATTCAAACCTGTCTGGATATGGGTAGTATTGCTTTGATCAAAACTTGTTGCTCAACGTCCTATAAAAAGCAGAGATGAACATTAAGGCACCAAATTGATTAGAGATGTCTGCGAGGAAACCACAAAGATCAGTGCGCAGGCCTATCTCCATTAACAATCTAGAAGGTTATCTAAGTATAAACAACACACTAATCAAAAGTGCAGATGCTGCTCAATCTCTATGTCATAAAGATCACAAACACAAAGTATGCTGTTAAATAAAATTAGCAAAACAAGATTCACCTACTTCCTAGTAGAGAAAAATAATACAGGTCACAAACCTTCATCATCCCAAAGAAACCTGGACATCAATGATAAACGTTCTAGTGCTGTGCTACTGAATAACAAGTTAGACATAAAGTTTCAATGCAGCTATAGAAGCACTTCCTCTCGGAGAAGGGAGATGTCCATAGGACTGAAACGACTGTGTCTGTGATGCAACCTGGTGTTTGGAAGTAAGCACAACATTGTACAAATTGCTCAGGTGACAACACAGAGAGATCAAATATTTCAGAGGATACGTACTAAGGTAGAGAGGTATTATTTGCATTGCTAAAAAGGGATGTAATTTGGAGGACTGACACGGTCAACAGAAACTCTGATGCCGTATCAGTGAAAAACCTCCTAACGAAAGAACTACTTTTCTACCCCAATTTGGTGAACTCAGTAGTTGCAGCATCTAAAATCTGAATGGTAAAGTCTCAAATGTGCATGTTTGATGGGCCACCTCTGCACAGTCTGCCTGTCCTAATGCCTTTTTGTTCATCTTAACATTAGGTTATTTATCAGTGTAACTCTATGGTCTTTAACTTCACCAGCGGAAACTCACGCCTTAAACTTACACCTGCATTCCTGGATTAGCTTGAAGATGTGGATGCAATTCCCCCATTACTAGCAAGTGTTAGGCTGCTCACACAGATGAACGCTTAACTGCATATTGGTTTTCAGAACACAATACAAGAATAACCAGAAGATCTTCCTTCAACTGTAATCTTCTGGTTAAAATATTGTATATAAGATGATCCACTACTGGAAATTCAGAGCACTTAAAGATCAGAACCGTCTTTTCTGAAGAATACCATCTGACTATAATTTGTTGAAGGGCTGTTATTATAAGACACACTGACATTCTAGACAGCCACAAGGGTTTTTCTAGGAAAATGATTTGATCACCAGTGAGGGCAACTGAAAAGCAAAAATCACATATAATACACAATACTTAAATCTGAAGAATCTATTTTCATCTTTAATATGCAACATAAAAAAAGTTATGATATATTTATGTGATGAGGAAAGAGGTAAAAAGTCAAAGCTAGGAGAGTGACGGGCTGTGGGAATCTTACTAAGACTTACTGAAAAGGATACAATTTTAACATGAATAGAATGTATCTATGAGAAACCCACTAGATTTCTGTTTGTATGTTGGATTTTATTACAACTTTATTCAAAATGCTGTTGCTAGGGATGTCTAAGTTTGTTGTAAATGAAAGACTTTCATATCCTGTATCTGCTTTTAATATAATGGGGTTTTTTTCCTAAAATGTATGATTGTGTATTTCTATGTATTAAGTTTGCAATTTTTTGTAGAAACACTCACAAGGAGTCCAATTCCTTGTCATAATGAATGAAAGTTAAATTTGACATTCAATGGCTTCACAGCCCTCCCTTTTTATGGGGAAGGAGCACAGTGGGCAAAGTCCTCTAAGGTTGTTTCAGTCCGGCGGTAGCTCTGTATCCAGACGAGTCCTCCCCCAAACATCTAAGCACAGTCAGTACATTCCCAACTCCTACTGCCAAGTTAAAATGAAAACGGTCTTAGTTCAGAAATGATTGAGGTGGTTTGCTCTAATCAAATTAAACCAGCCAAATGTTCTTTTCAAAGGTAACTGTCTACTCTGCAGCTGTATGCAAAATACCACATCAAATGTGAAAAAAAAAAAAAAGAAAAAGAAAAAAAAAAGTGATAGAATTCTATCCTTACAGTACAGCCCTGGCTCCACAGATGAAGAGAAACAAAAGCACCAGCGCAGCTAGGAATTACATTCACAGAAAGCTCCTAGAAATATGCTAACTTAAGAAACAGTGAACAAAGTACTTAAATTTCCGGTTTAAAATTAATTGATTTTAGGGAGAAGGGAATTCTCAGACATTGTTAAACAGCAACAGACACCTTCAGTTATTTATCATAGTGACCACACTTCAAATAGATATTAAAAGACTAGCCAAAGCTTCACACAAAAGAGAGGGAAAAAAAAAATCACATAGGCTTTTCTATTCTATTTCTCACTTCCTTTCTTTGTCTCTATCAAAATATGTAACATTCTGCACTGACTGATGCTGCAAAAGTCCAAACTCAACAGGTTTCATTTAAACTCAGCACAATTTGTCTGCACTAGAACTGAGTTTTCAATCATTAAAATGGGAAATTCCTGCAAAGATGAATTCATATGCAAGTAATTTGTTTTCTTTTACTAAGAAAAGATCAGTCACCTGTTAATGATAATCCAGAGTGTTAACCAGCCAGTGTTAGTATAAATGCTTTTAAAACAGTATGGAAGTTATTGTTAAGTTTATAAATTGTTTGCTGGGTATGTCATGGCAAATCTACCCTCGGGCAACTCTACCATTATCAGCAAATTGTCACATTCCAGTACACTCTGTATTTAGGTATCCAAAATCATCACCTGGTCCTTAAAATTATGTGGGATGTTTCTTAGGCTAGAGACCTATCTTCTTCTAAAACCCTAAAATGACACCTAAAGCATCATATGGAAGAGTTTGTTACTACCCATATAAAATATTCTTGGTTCCGTCTAAAGACGGATCCTAATGCTGTTAGGATTCTACGGCCTGATTTTAAAAGGATTATTTAGCGGGATATTTCCTTGTGAACTTATTCTAAGGATAGGACAAATTAGATTTTCAAAGTCTAAAGGTAAATAAATAAATAGGAAAATCAATACAGTAACTTGGATGCAGATAGTATTTTGAAACAGTTTGGAAATAAACAGTCACATTTCCACTCTCTGATGATTATCTCATCAAAAGCTTCCCAAATGGAAAATGTCAAAGTACATGATGGAAAAAAACACTCCTTGGAAAATTCTAAAGTGGTTTGTTTATTAAATGCAACTGCTTTATAATTTAAAGGTATAGCTGGTAAATAATCATACATGCGTAATCTAAAATATTTTTCAGAATATAAAAAAAATATATGAAGAGCTGCTATAGGAGGGGAAATTTCCTCTCTTCTGAATGAAAAACACAGCTTATTTATATATGTATATGGGCACAGTTATCTTTCAATAATTTGTTAGCTCATTAAGAATCAACTTGTTCAGCAAAAACTGGAAAACAACTGGATTTCATACAAAGAGTAAAACCAAAATGCTTTATATACAACTGCGAAGTTTTGGAATGGACAGCAACTTCTATTTTATTTAGGGCTATGAAACTATAGAATAATTTTAAAACTTAAGACCTAAATTAAGTCAACTAAGAATTACTACAAAGACAAAACCCACCCTTGATGCCAAATTCACATTACTGCTGTATCATAACTATATAGTTATATTATTTATTCTGCATGATTTATTTTAACTTTTAATAGAAAACTGCTCTAGAAATAAGGCTTCAGTAATGTAATACAAGAATATGAACCCATATCTGTGATTCATATTCTTATGTATATTGTCCCTGAACTCTGTTCAGAAAAGCATTTAAAAATTCAGTGCATACATAATATCATAGCTATTTCTATTTGATAATGCACTTACATTTGTGCTAAACTTCAAACAATGACTTAAATCCCACCGAGTGTACCTGTACTACTCACTCGGTGCTTTGCTAAGTCACAGCCTCCAGCTTACTCTCATTCAAACACCTGCAAAGCGAGCCCTTCCCTTCTCCCTGCTCTGTTCCACACTTCAGCTGGCAGTAGGTACCAGGAAGCAAACTGGAAAGTCCCAGTTAATCTACCCTGGCCCCTGTCTGCCGGAGTGGACCATCCACTCTCCTGTCCTTTTTTTTTTCAAGGCTCAGTTTTGAATCCTGGGCTCCATTAACCCAGGAGATGCTGATGCTTTGCCTGGCAGTCACAGGCTGTCACCAGCAATCGTGGCGAAATGAGTCGGTTTTCCATTCTGGGCAGGACCCAGCAAGACTAGATCTCGCCAAGAAGAGTGTAGACACAACCATCCACAGATTTGAAGAAGAAAGGGAGCACTGGACATAATAAAAAATGACTAACATTTACGCACACAAAGACTGGAAACATGTTTTTTGTAAAAAGCTTAGATTTAGAATAAGATAAAATATTTTTTGAAGAAAGCTTGTACTCCCTCCAGAAACTGAATTTCCTAAGGCTCAGAAGGCTATTCCATATTCAACCCTTCCTTCCTGACATGCTCTTATCTTGCCCTGTTTCTGTCAGACCATGTATTCAAACTAAATCATCACAACCATTATTAATAAACAATTCATATGGACAGGAGGAATACCATTTATTTGCCCTGTATACATACTTATTCTGTGAGCTGTAGGGTTGCAGGCTGATGACGACAGGCCAGCATTTATTTGCAGTCACTTCACAATGTCCTCTGCCAACTTAACAAACTTCTCCAAACCCTACCTACTACCAAACCCTGTTCGGTGTCAGCCACATCATTCCCCTTTGCCCTCTTGCCAACAGAGAAGTCGTATTTCCAGGTAGGCCATCCTTTCGTCCCCAAGACCTTTGCAGTGTCCCTCCTTGTAGTGGCCTGTCAGTGCAAGAACCATCTTCCTTCCCCCTGACCACCGCCACTCTCCAGTCTGGAAATGCCCTTCTGCCAAGGCACCTTCACATCTGCCTTGAAGACCATCCTGTTTGTGTTAAATTGAAACTGACTCTGAAGCTCATTCAGTTTTTCCTTCTCATTTACTCATCCACCTCTGCTACCTCAGTTGACTCATCTGCCACATGAATTTCTTTAACCTTGGCAAGTTTCACGTTCAGTTTCTTCTGCTTCACTCCATCCCTGCATCTTATTTCACTCTTTCTATGTGCACAGCAATTCCTATACCTTGCAATGTAGAGGTAACCATTTCTTTCTCTCCAGGTCCTGCCAGACGCCATGAGTGGTGCTACACAAAAACAAATGGTATCACACAACTCAGCACACTGGTGATCTACAAGAATGATGTCATGCACTAGAAGTTTAACATTAGGTTGGCAGAACAAGGGAGTAAGCAAGGAAGCAGAATTCACTGGAGACAAACACGCCCTAAAATAGAAATGTTTCACTTGATGGGATGCAACATCTCAATGACTTTGAGGAGATCATCCTTTAAACTTATTATTGGTACAGTAACAAAGCCAGCAGCCAATATCAGCATTACCACAAACTGGAAAGAGAAACAAAATTAGCTACTGCGTTTTGAAATTCTTTTTGCTCTGTGTGTTCCCATATAATTTCAGTCTAACAAACAGAACAAAGCAAACCAACTCCAAGTTCAAATTGCCTTGGAAAAGGTTAGCGAGGTATTGATGAGCTGCCACAAATATGTTCTGAATGCTCTCTCTATCAAGTTAGACAGGGAATTTTATGACACTTTTACAAAGAGACACCTTTTAAGTATAATGCAATTTTAAGCACCAAGCCGTTATGCACCTCTGGGACCTTTGAGCAGCATCAAGTGCTAGCCTTTATGTCAGGGCACATGGGGGGGGGGGGGGGGGGGGAGTCACAGCCTCCTCCCCCCACACTCAGGTTGCCCTGCCAAGGGAATCAGTTGATGGGCTCCATCAGGTACTTAAGCGCAAACCAAGAGATAACGGCATGGACCACTGAACTGCAAAAGCAGGGAAAAAGCAACGTGACAGTATTGCTGTACCACAGAGGGCAGTTTACAGTGGCATTTATATTTCAATCAATATAAAACAACATAAACCTTTGAACACAGCATAACTGTGCAAATACTCCAGACTGCTGGGTTTCCCTCACACTGATCTCTACACCAAAAACCTGAGGAACAGAGTCACGCTTCCAGCCAGGTGGATCATTCTGTTGAACCCAAATCCAATTACCAGCTGCATCTATTCTGCAAGTTAACGGAAGGACAGAACTAAGATTTTTAATTCCTTATTATATGATAATAATTACTTTGAATGGCAAGATTTCTGACACTCATATTTGAATTAACAATCCAGATTAGATTATATTCTAAGAGATTATATTCAATATGATTTTGGTTATTTTAAAATGGAAGACTTACTAACCCATAAAATACTAAAAGATTTGTATTTTTCAGATAACTATGAGCCAGATAGCAAAAATATACAGCTTTGTAGGTTTGTTCTATTTGCTTAAGGTTTAACAGTATAAAATCTATTAAATATATATTTGCTAAAAAATTACAGTATTCTGTCTTTTATATCACCTTCCCAGAGTGCAAATTTATAGTTTGATGGATGATTAACATTAGGGGAAAATTATTCATCTGATTACCAGCAGGAGAGAGATAAAATGAACAGAATATATTGCTGAATTTAGCATTATAATCACAAGAAGAATCTTTACAGATATATTGCAGCAGGGAATACTTCCAGTTTTACACACAGGAATTTCCTGAATCTAATATGTCATTTATTCCTGGCAAAGTCTGTCCTTTGTCTACATATATTTCATTTTTCCCAAACAGAACAGCACTAAGCTACATAAGTGCTGGACCAACTTTTGCCAAATTTAACTACTGTGTATACTAAAGCTTTAGTAAAGCATGACATCTTCTCACCTGAAAGATGAGCTAGAGGAGAACCTTCATCATCCTACCAGTTACAAAGAACATTTCAAAGCCTATATCATACCTCATTTCAGAGCAATTCACAGTAAGATTTACTCTTGAAGACTCTATTTTTGACTTCGTTTTGTGAAGATAAATAGAACAGAGTAAGACGTCCTGATGGAGGGGAAATCTATACAAGGGCAAATGTGAACAGGAGATCATTTTAAGCACATAGAAATAATTATTTTAACTGTATTCTTCCCACACCTTTCTGTATACTATTTTTGACAGTCTTACAAAATTTTAGGTCAGTCCTCCAAGCCTTATTTCCATCGCACCCCAGAGACTTCCACTACCATCGCTTTTCTGACCAAGATTAGACTGCCTTTTGCTTCTTATCTTGCACCTTGTTTTGCTTTATTCTGCAGTGGTTTTATCTAACTTCACTATCTACCATTGTAAAAGCAACTGTGTTGTCAAAAATGCATCTCTTCATTGTATGAATATGGAATCGATAGACTTGGAGAGAACGACCACAAAACAAAGCTCTCCTAATCAGCAAGCAGTAGTATGGAAAAATACTCTGATCAAAATTATTCTATGCTATTTAGACATTTCTACGTTATGGACAAAATTCTCTTCCATCCCTAATGCCAAGCACTGGAAATCAATTTTGGCTCCAAGCATCTATCAGGATTTTAGAGGAAGGGCATCTACAACCACCAGGACAAACCTGGGCTGCAGCTGAAATGCTGGCCCGGCATCCTGGCTCCATGACCAACACAGCCATGGAGCTCTACCTCTGCCTAGCAAGTGCTGGGTCTTTTCCTTACCAAACTATTCATGTTCAGCACCACTTCATGAAGACGGAGAAGCCCTGGAGTGCTGAGCTCCTCACTGTAACATCTGGAGATGCCCAGACCTACCATCTGAGATCATGACATTCAGCACAAATCCACGTGGCCTGTGATTTCTGCCATTGCAGTCAGCTGAGGCCAGAGCACCACAGACGACCCAGGGAGTGTGCGGCTCATCTGTTTGAAGTGTGTCTAAATTTTGACTCATAGAATGACTCTCGGTCTGCACTGAGAGACTCAGGCCATTACTCAGAGGTAACAGACTCAATATTATTTGCAGTTCTCACTTTTTTCTCTCAGGCTAGTTGCCTGTAATATTCAGAAAAAAGCTAGACATCCCCTCAAATAAAAATACCCCCCCCCCCGATTTCAAATATTTGTGTTGTTACTCCAGTACTCTGAAAATGATGTACATTTTGATCCAGTATGTAGATGATGAATTTGACATTATTTTTATTTAGTAGCCTGGCCATGATACCAGTTTCCAGAATGCATGCCCAAACAATGAACATTTTTGTGAGCATAATATGTTCAATAATTAAGTACAGCTAGGTCAGCTGCTTAAAACTGTAGATCTTCTTTTACAGTACTTCCTTTTCCGAGTATATTTACATAATACAAAAATAGACCTTTAATTTCAATAAATTACAAAATACGGTAGAAGATTTTGTAACGGAACTGTGGCATTTAAATATTTTCAAATAATCTTTGATTATAAGGTTATGATTTCAGTCACTCCAAAGTGCTACTTACAGCTTCATCTGCATTAAAAACATGCACAAAAGTGGCGAGTTTTTAAATAACATCCCTCACATTTTAGAAAAGATAATGGTTGAAATTGCTTCTTACGTTCCCCTGCCTTTTTGTGGAAAAAGGTGAGCAGCCGAGGTCCCAAGCATCCTGATAAATCACAGACTAAACCCTTGCATCCGAAATTCTGCTTATGGCAAAAGGTACAGGCTTCATAACACAACTATGAGGACCTGGAACACACTTCAGAGATTTTTATCTTGAAACTACATTGCCGTATTGCTGGTTGAAATAGTTACTGCTTGCAGAAAATGAATTTTCATTCAAACTTGTAAAAATATTTTAAGCTTCAATGTATTTATGCAATGCTATGTTGAGCTTGTACTGCACTTAAACCCAAGCAAAACAAGCCTACAGCTGCACAGTCGTTTCATCAAATAGCTCTTTGGAAACCAAGAGTTTTATTTTCATGATTTTGCTGAATTCAGGATTAGAAAGCTCTCAAAAAAAATCTTCTATTTTATACAGAAACATCTCAATGGCAGAAAAATTCCTAAATATTATGTTGAATTATTCTCAAACAAGGTTTACAGTTTTCAAATACGCAAATGACTAAACCTGGACAACTAAATCCTCATTTACTCTCATAAATTATTGGGATGGATTTCAGAGATTTTGAGAACTCTCAGCTATCCCTCTACTGCCAAGGAAGGACTTTGTGTGCAGTCCTCTGTAAACCAAGCCACTCGATTCAGCGATCAACATGCTGTCCACATGAAATGCCCCCACTTCTAAAATTTATTGACTAAGCCTCTGGCATTACTAGGTGCCAGTCAAAATAATGGTTGTTAATCGAATTGTGGATTTGCTTGATTAGCAATGGAAAACTGTGAGCTGCAGCCTGTATCCCATTGCTCACTGCAGTGAGACTGATGGCGTGCACTCCACTATCAGTATTTCAGAATACACATGCTTCGCCTATTCAGTTTAGACAGAAATATAAATGCACTTCGCTGCCTTGAGATGAACAAAAAAGAATTAAACTCTAGCTATTCACTTTTCTAGTTTAAATATTATTCTCTTGTCTCCACCTTCCCTCTCGCACCCACTGTAAATCCCCTCACCTCAGACCCTAAGACAGGAGGATCACAGCTACAAGATGTTTTGATGGTCACCTCTAACTTAAACAATCTACTTATCTAGGACTTAAAGAGTCTTGGTGTTAGTGAAGTATAAAATACTTTCGTCTTGCTATGCGTGTACAATAACATAAATAAGAGGAAATATCCTTGTTAATACAGCACCATCAGCACAATGCTGACCAGTTTTGAATCATTGCATACTTGGGTATCTGCAAAGTGAAGCTTACTTCTGAAAGTTCATAATATTAATTAAAGGCGCTCACAGGCTGCTGGAGGTTTCCACCTACAGAAAAATGTAAGAGGTTACGGTAGGGCCAGCCTTACCATCGAGAGAATCTGTTCAAGAACGCAGGTTATTTATCCAGGATTTATGCTACCAACATGAGAGAAAGGACATCCTGGGGCCATTGCCACCATTGTGCAAGCAAGGCCTGATGTCTGTACTGTTGCATTCTTGGTAGTACAATCATCAGTACGTGGTGAAATTAGCACCAGTCAAACAGTATTCAACCATAAGTTCACCTGAAAAGCTTAAAGTTTTAAGCTGTTACTTCTCTTTAATACAGTAATCTACAACTCTATAAAAGCATCTAGAAAGGTAGAACGTACATTCTGCTACCACTTTCTTCTTTGCCATGTTGATAATGAATAGGGGTATATAGAGAATAAAAATCAGCTACAGCTGGCAGAACTAATACTTGAGACAAAACCAGGGAGACTTTTTTTTTCATTCTCTCTTATGCCTGAGGAAATAGTGTATATATGGCTCCTTGCCCATCCACTCAAACACTTAAGTCACACACCTATGCCTCTGGAGACGGGTGTTTGTGTGTGTGGGAGGCAATGCACAGGGATGAGGTGAGGTCTGGCAGGCAGCACCGTGGCCTGCTGAAACCTCAAACCTCACTTCATGTACGCAGTTCAGCGCTCACTTCATGCACAAACCCAAACTAGTGTCCAGTCCATTTATGTACCCAAACTCTCGCTCGCCCCATTTATGTACTAACACCAGGCCCCCACTGACCGGGATGCCACCTGCCCCATTTCCTCACCTGACCACGTTGGGGTGCTCGAACGTCTCCAGGTGCCTCAAAACTGCCACCTCTCGGATAGTGGACAGCGGCATCCCCTCTTCACTGGTCTGCACCCGTACTCGCTTCAGCGCAACAAAGCGACCTCCATTCTTCAGGTCTCGGGCTTTGAACACCTTCCCGTAGGCTCCTTCCCCGATCTCAGCCACACATTCATACTGCTGGTCAGCCAGGTTTGTGCTGTCCTTATCCATGCTGGCGCTGCTCCTCTTCCTCCTGGGCTCCAAGGGCTTCGGGGTGGCTCTTGGTCTCGCTTGCTTTCTGAAAACTAGTACTTCGCTTGTGTCGCAGATAGGCCACACACTTGGTACCTCTGCCAGAGGGGCAGTAGGAAGCTCTTGCCCTCCTGTTCTCGTTCCCCTTCTGTACAAGCCTCAATCGGTCTCCTCCTTTGGCCACCAGGAATTATCATACAGTCTTTGGAAGCATTGTCTGTGTAAGATCTGGAGGACAAACCAAGCAAGAAAAGTGAGTTTAGTTCACTTCATTACTTTCCATTGTTCAAAACCTGAGAAAATTAAGCTAATATAGTAGGTAGCTATAAGCAAAGAAAAAACGTGATGCAAAGGATGATGTGGACCACCAGGGTGACACATGTACTGCCTTCCCTACATGGCTGATACAACACTACAAAGTTATCACGGTCTGCACAGAAGACTACAACACACAGCTACACAGCAACTGCCACTACTGAGCAATGGGCTGCATATGATGACCCTGTGAGACACAGGTGGTGGGGCTGGCAGGGCTGAGAGGAGGATTGCAGGACTCAAAGGTTTCTTCAGTGCATGTGGTGGAGTCTTGGAAATACATCCCATGCTATATTACTGTTACTTGTTTGTAACTAGCAGCATTTGGAAGTTTCAGCCTTGATCTACTCTCCCCAGTGCTAAGACCTTCATGAACACATCACCAGAGACATGTTCCTGCCCCGAAGTGCCTGTGGGGAGGAGAGACACGTATATATTTAAATGATGATAATAATATGTTACCGAGCAGTGTGTGCCGAGATAGACTCAGCAATGTACACTTCAGCAAACTTGCTAACATGCAAGCATTCTGGCTGTGGACACCGCTGCCGCTAGATGCGTGACTGGCAGTTCCTTACAGACCAGCACGATGAAAGATGGTCTTCAGGAAGAGCTCGCTCTGCTGTGTGGTGCATGAGGCAGGAGAGCAGAGGCGCTTCTTTTGCATCCACTTTCATCTGCACTGCCTGCAGGACTGCGGGCAAAGCCTCTCCCCTCACAAAAGCTCCACACCAGTCCTCTCCCTTCCCCCTACCCCTTGGTAATATAACGATATTGGGACCGCCGGGGCTGCAGCCCTCTCCTGCACTGCATTTTTACCGTGCGAGGATGAGAGAGCCCCCGACGGCTCAGTCGGCGACCCCCTAACCCGAGCCCACGCACACAGCCGGCGGTGCGGTGCGGTGCGGTGCACACGTGTGCTGACCGGCCGCCTCAGCCGCAGCTGAAGAGGGGCCCGCCGGCAACCTGCGCCCGCCGCCCTGCCCCGGCCGCACCACCCCGCCTCAGACCTCAGCTGCCACCCCCGGAGCTGCCACCGCACCGCGGCCCGTCCAGCGGGCAGCCCCGCGCCCCCGTATCCCCGGGCGGCGCCGAGCGCGCCCCGCCGCGGGGGACACCTGCCCCGCAGCCCCCGCCGCGGCCGCCCGCGCCCCGCGCCCAGCCGGTGCGGAGGGCGCCCCCGGGCGGCGGGAGCGCCACCGGCGTGTGCGTGGCCCCGGGGCGGCGGGCCTGCCTCAGCGCGGCCGCTGCGCCGGGTGGAAAGTTACCGCTCGCCCTCCCCGGGCACGGCGGCGTTACCGGGGTGCCCCCCGCCCCCCACCCCCCGGCTCGGCACCGACCTCCCCTCCGCGGGCGCCCCACACGCGGCGGGGGGTGGCGGCGGGGACGCGCGGCGAACCGCGTCCCCCCCGGCTTCCTCTCAGGGGACGGAGCGGGGGGCCCGGCTCGGCCGCTCGGCAGGACGCTGAGGGGACCTCCCCGGCGGCTCCCCAGGAGGGCAGCCCCCTCCCCCGCGGCCCCCTCCGCGGCCGCCGACACGGAGGGCGCCCCCGCGCCGACCCCGAGGCGGGTGCGGCGGCAGCGCGGGGCGAGCTGCCCCCGGCCCCGGCCGCCGAAGGGACGCGTCCGCGGTGCCGTCTGCGGGGGCTGCGCGGAGCGGGCTCCCCGGGCCGGGCGGGGGGGCGGCGTGTGGGCCACGCCGCTGGGGCCGGCTGCGCGGAGCACATGGGCGCCCCGCGTTACCTGGTGTGCGCCACGGCCGCCTGCACCGCCACCAGATCCCCAAATAATCCTCAGCCCCGGGGGGGGTGGGGGGGTGGGTGGGGAGGGAGGGGATGAGTCCTCCCTAAAACAAACCTCCCATTGAGCGAGGCGGGGTGGAGAGCCGGCCCGGGGTCTGCCCCTTCACATGGCGATGTCTCCGGCAGGTCCCGGCAGCGGCCGCCCGGGCCACACAGGTAGCTGCTCCGCGGCCCGGCCGCCCTCGGCTCGCATCCTCCTGCCGCCGCCGCCGGGCTGCACCTTGGCGCAGAAGGCAGCTCGCACTCGTCCCCCAGCCCGCTCCTCCCGCCCCCACCCTGCCCGGGCAAAGCGAGAACGCGAAATGAAAATCGCGGCCGGCGGCCCCCGGGGAGCTGCAGCGCCGCGACCGCAGCCCCGCCGGCCGCAGCCTGCCGGTGCGGGGCTCGGGCACCGGCCCTCAGCGCTGCCGCTGCTCCGCGCTGCCCCCGGCGCCGCGACGCGCCGCCGCTCCTCGCTCGCTCCCTCGGCCTCTGTTCAGCCTGGGAGCAGCAGCAGCTTGCTGCCTCCCCCCACCCACCCCCCCGCCCCAACTTTTTTTTTTTTTTCCCCTTGCTTTCCCACGCTGGCTGAATGTGACTTGACCCCGTTTCAAAAAAGTTTGACATAGTGCTTCAACATTTCCGCATTCCTCCCCGACTACAAAGGCTGCAGCCGCCTCCTTCTGCTTTCTGTCTCTGCTCTCTGTCTTCACACTCAATGAAATCCTTCATGTGCCTCTGCCAAAGGCAGCCGCATACCGCAAGGGTCGCCGCGAGCGCCGCGGCCAGGCATGGCCAGGGGCGAGGCGCCCCGGGGGGTCCCGGCAGGGCCCGGCCCCGGCCCCGGCCCCGGCCCCGGCCCCGGCCCCGCCGCCGCGCTGAGAGCTGCACGGCCGCGGGCTCAGCCGGCTGCGGCAGCACTGAGAGCCTGACTCCCTCCTAGGGTTCAGTGTGCAAGGCGCTGGGAAATAACCCTTTTGGGGTTCGGGGGGTTTCTTCCCATCCTGGGAAATAACCATACGTTTGGGGTTTTTTCTCCAGAAAAACACAGATTTTTCTGGGCTGTTTTGCTACTTTTCATTTTACAGAAAGCGCAGGACTCCGGCAGGAAGTCAGCGCCCATGAATGCTTTCGGGAAGCATCAAGAAACTTCGCTGCTGAAGAACCCCCCCAGCAAAGTCTTTGCCCCGACAGGCTTGCAGCCGGAGATGGAGGGCGCAGGGGGCCGCAGAGGGCAGGGTGCGTGGAGGAGCTGGGCATATAACCAGCCCCTTCTCTGATGCGCACAACATTTTGTACAGAGCTGATTCCTACTGAAACTGAAATTCAGTGCAGAAAAAAATAAATATCATAAAACAGATACCGATCTACTCCATCTCCATGGGGGAAACCAAATATCTGGAATGCCTAATTCCCAGTTCTCCCAGCTGCTACCCTCCAACACATGCTTTTCTGGACCTCAAGGATGATAATGGTCCATCTCCATGACCAGATCTTATGGTAGTTTAACTGGGAGGGAGTGGACCCAGATCCCCTCCTACAATGGGAGATGAAGTGTAACCAAGTGGGTTTATAACTGAAAAAGTGTATGTCAAGGACGTGGCATCATACACCGATTTAGAAAAACTAAAAAAAATAGATATAATACTGTACGAACTAAAAGAATTCATATCAGAAAGAAGCGTATAATATAATCACTCTATCTGGACTCACAGTGCTACTGAGCATACATGAAATCCTATAGCTTAAATAATATTTGTTTTCCTTGCTTCAGAACTGACCCCAGCAATTCCACATGCCCTTTCTATTTCTGGGAGGTTTAGAAGCAGCACCTGGGGGGCTGGTGAGGAGAAACTGGCTGAGAGCAGAAGGGAGACCTCTGATTTCCCCTGGAGAAAAGAGGGAGCTGGTACCACTCATATCTTCAAGGAAAAGGCCAGTGGCATGTGAGTGTTTGCAGGAGACCATGCATACTTTGCAAGAACTCTAATTTATGCTCATAATATATTTTAATTTAAATCACAGAAATTCCTCTACAAGTTCTGAAGTCCATGATTTATCAGAAAAAGATGCTGAAGTTAATGGCAACCCCCCATAACCTTTACTTGCGAAAGTGTCAAGGATTCAAATACACAGATCAATTATTTTTTTTAAGATGTGAAAAATCACATCACATTACAAAGTTTGTGTGCACATACAGTACCTATCACCATTTCTCTGTTTTGTAACATTTATGGCTTTCTCAAATTTATCTTCCTTCCTTCCTTCCTTAACCCAATACATAGGCACCTGTAACAAGCTCGGTACAGAACACCCTCCTCAGGTTCCAGGGGCATTAGCTGTCTTGCTTTACACGTAGAAGACTTCACTTTTGGGGAAGGAGAAGTGAAGTCTTGGTTGCTGTCTCCCCCTGAAGATCTCTGGTTGTTTAAACTTCAGTCAGACCCTGGGAACTGCTGTTCCCCAGGAGGGACTGGGGGCACCGGGTCCTTTGGCCAGGTAAATGTGCAGCTTCACATTCAGGATGAACATGGAAGGGAGATTTCAGCAGTCCCCTGACATTTACCTCTGTGCTCAAATGTGCTGATTTATCTCCCTTCTGATAAACCATGTTCAGCAAAACCTCACCTTTTCATCCCATATTCTCCCAATATTTGGGGGAAGTATACGCAATGGTTCTGTCCTTTAGAAAGGTTTTATGCTGCCTTTGTGGTGCTGTCAGTAGAGATTGCCATGGGAGATTATAATCCTCGTCCTATCAAACTGAACGAATTTAATACATAAAAGTGCCACATAGTTAATGTGACTTTACATTATCCTCAGATTTTTTTCAGGAACTTTTTCAAAAAATGATGTGGCTATTTTTTTCTTTCTTTCCACCCGAATATCAGATAATCAAACTATGTTGTCACCTGAAATACAGAATTAAAAGAAGATACACAAACCTCTAAAATGACCTAAACCAATTTTCTTAGTTTTCTTTATATTCAAGTGAAGTGATTTCAGGAAAAAATTTCCAAACATGATCAAATATAAATATCAGCTAAAACAGTTGATACTACAAATAATTTGTTGTAGAGGCTGAAACTACTTACCTGAATTGTCAGAATTCTTTGAAAATATAAAATCCACTACATTTGTTTTGAAGTTCAAGGTCAAGAAAATATTTCAAATAGTATGTATTTTAGAATAGTTATAAATCATCAAAAATACACTTTCAATAAAGTGTTTTTTTCTTTTCATCACAACCTGTAGAAATGTTTAATCTTTTGTTTTCATGAAAGCAACATTCTATTGATTATCATTTCTGATTTAAAATACGCAACTATACATTTATGTTTTATCAACAATAGAGGTTTCCCCATAAAGAAATTAATAAATCTCTTATTTCTTTTATAACTGAAAACATTTTAATTATTAGAAATTTACAGCTATTTTGAGAAAATAATGTTTTAAGAAGCTTATTAAATATTGTTATGAAATGAATTCTGAATACCATTTGTTGTTAATTCTAAACTTACTTAATTGTAAAGTATTTTTTGTTCTGGAAAAACACAAGTTTGCAAATGTGTATTGAAAGAGGAAGAAAAGAAATTTCTTTCTACATCACTGTTTTCTGATTTTACATCAACTGTTTCTTTGTGAAAAATATGTTTCCCAGTATTTTTCAATTCCAGTATTTTTAATTCTAGTAATTTTTTTTAAATCACAGCGAAAGAAACAACTTATACTGAAATGCATTTAAAGAGTAAAATTCTAATGCATTATTTGAATTGAAATTAAAGTGCAAACAAACTCTATTAAAACTAAAAAGAAATTATGCTACATGCTGTATATAAATTATTTTCATAAAATGAGGTCTGTAATGTTTTGCTGGAAATAATGAATAAGCCAGTGGTGTGGAAATGGATAACAAGCAATTACCAGAATGAGTATAAAGCAGTTGATTAAAATAAGCTGGTAGTGGTGGGCAATACCAAGAAGTGTGATGAATAGACTAAGACTTTCAGAAAGGATGAGACACAGTGTATTGTTTTGCTTTGCGCGTTTTATCTGTGTTTTGGGAACAGCTGAGCTTCTGCTGGGGATTCACAGTTTGACCTTACAAGAAATCTTCTACTAAACAGCATGAAACTTCCTTTTCAAAGTACAGATTTTCAGAAAGCTTTTGGAAAATAGTTTGCTTTGATTATGGTGTTATTACTGGGTTTTGTTTGTTCATTTGCATCTTCAGTCACAGTTATTATGATTTTTAACTGATTTTTCTGGCCATTTATCCTCAAGAAAACACCTGAACGGATGTGCGAGCAACTATCGTTATAGTAGAGAGACTATTGTCAACTATTGTGAATATGAATATTTAGAACCTGCAGCAGCAAGAAATTGTTTTTAAATGGTAGCATAAACCATGCCTTTTTTAGAAGTTCCCTTTAGCAACCTGAAAGAGGTTTTATAAACAAAACAGTATTTATACTCTGTAGAAAATTATTCCTGAAAAGATATTTCAAATATCACATCTCATACTGAACTTGGGAAATAATTACTTTCACCTATCAATACCTGTGTTATAGATGTGTGAAAATGGACTGTAAATATATGCTAAATATTTTAAGCTACTTTTAATGAAGCATAGGCATAATGAGAAATGTGATATAACTGAACACTAAGAATTAATTCCAATGTGAAATATTAAATTTTTTTCAATCCGTACCTTCTTAGATAGTTGAACAAAGACACAACAAAAATCTAAATCATATTTACTGAAAAGTAATTCATTAACATCCCCATAATGTGTTAACTAATTCAAATGAGAGAAAATACTGTCTAATCCATGTACAATGTATGCAGCCACTGCCTAATTGGCAGTGATTAAGGCATCTAAGCCAATTACAGTATGAGGTTTAGTTTATTTTTCTTTCAATAAGAGCCTTTGTTTATAGCAGATAATTTTATGTTTTACAAATTGTATCTTTCCATTATTACAGCAATAAACTGTACTGCAGGGCTGTTGTTTCTTAGTACAAAGAACCATAACATAATGTTAGGCATTTAAACATATGCATATTTCCCCATATTTGTTTGTGTATGCTTTAGTAATTGCCAGTCGCAGGAGTGGCCAAGAAACGTGCCATGTGAAAAGCATGCCTACAACTAACACAAGCCTGTTTGCTCCGATAGTCTCTGAATACTCCAAGGAATGCACCTGAGTGAATCCACCTGTCGTATTTTCTTATCCAGCTCTGAAGGCAAGAGCCAGCAAACTTCCTTGGCTTTCTTCAGAAAGTTGACTTTGGGGGATTATTATGTGATGGAAGATCAAGGACAAAATGTATACCTAGTGTCAAGAAAACGGCTTGCAATTTGTATTTGCACAGTTCCCTCGAAGCTTTTGCTGGGAGCTGGGTCCCCGCTTGCGCTCCATGCTATGCAGCATCACACTGAAAGGCAGTCTGCACCAAACTGCTTGCAGGCAGAGTCAGGGAAATGGAAGGGTAGAGAAGGGAAAAGATTCACTGAAAATCACACTGCAGATCAGTAACAAAAAAATAGAGCAAGAAGATGGAGTTTTCTGGATCCCTGATCCTAGGATCTAGCACAAGGGTAAACAAACCGTGGCATGCTTGCTGCAGATGGTCTCCAAGGTGGTGGGGTCCCGGTGGCATGCTTTATGCCATGGGACTGGCAGCCAGGCTGTGCCACTGTGGAAGCTGCTAGGTAATCCAAATCCCTAACA
The DNA here is from genome assembly GCF_023634155.1 of Falco peregrinus. Classification (NCBI taxonomy): domain Eukaryota; kingdom Metazoa; phylum Chordata; class Aves; order Falconiformes; family Falconidae; genus Falco; species Falco peregrinus. Next base: position 38,927,107 of record NC_073725.1, on the reverse strand, counting down.
GGAATGACAGCGAGGAAGCAAGCCAGCGGGGTCTGCTGAGATGGGCACTGGCAGCTCATCCTGGGACCCCACGGCACGCAGCACAAGGTGGGACTCCCAAGAAGCCAATGCCATCTCCCATCTGTGGTCCCTTGCTGGCACACTTCCTTTCAGCCCAGAGCGCCGAGCTGAAGGGTATCTGTCTTGGCCTCAAGATTAAGATTTTTCTGGAACGGGGCTCATAGGGGCAGAAGTATCGGCCACCCTGAAGCTGGCAATAGCCAACAGTTGAGGGACACAGTAGGAAGGGACCTGTGTTTTATTTTCTTTCAAGTGTTTTCCCTAATTTGCAGTCATTGCTCATTGGCATTCTATCCTAGACTTCTTTATAGGGACACTTGGCATGGGCAAGATTCTTCCCTCTTCCTTTCTGCTCCCTTCATTTGTTTTAGTGGGCTTTTACATCTGCTTCAGGTAAGTGTATTTATGTTTGTGCATGTATATTCAGTGGATGGCCATATCTTTTTTTCTTCACGCCTTTTGTAGAATGCTTATTCGTAATCTCTGTTTTCTACCAGTGTAGGGGAGAAGCAGAGACAGATCTTAAGCTGTGAAAACTGATGTTGTCCATGGAAGCTTTCAAAGAAAACCCTGTTTGATTTTTACACCACAATCCTAAACTTTTTGTGTCATTCAGGTCTTAAAAAATGGCTCACAATATGACTTGTTTTAGAGCGTAGCTGTGATCAACAAAGTTGGTCACAGAAAACAGGACTTCACCCAACTGATCTGGCCCTGAGTAAACATAGTCTTATCTGTTAGTAACAGTGACTAATATAAGATTTTATAAATTTTTCCTCTGTTAGTGTTTCACAGAAAGGGAGCAGACTTTGAATGTAGATAATGCATAGATCAAGTTCTTAAACATGTTCCAGTTGTGGGTTTCCTTCTGTCATGCAGAAAGAACTTACCTTATCCCAGAGCCCACACGGCATTTAACTGGTGGGTGGCCAGTAATCCTTTTTTGCGCTGCCCTTGGGAATTAATCAAATTTGATCTGGAGATCACCAGTTCACCCAGAACACCAGCATGCCATCTGCATAGTCCCATTTTGGAGAGCCATGGCATATTTGTTCCTGCTTAATGAAAAATACAGTGATGTTTGTCGTAGTGTGCTAGAAAAACTGGTGTATGCGATAGGAACATGCCCAAAGTATGATATCACTGTAAGTTAATGAACATTTAGCCAGTAAATCAAATAGAAACAGGACCACATGCAATCTCTTGTGTCAGCCAGTAGAAATAAATGTAATGAAAATTAAGCTGAAATTATATAGCATTTGACTACAGAAAAAATGAATAGTGCAAAACTACTGGGAGCTGGTAAGAAACTGCTGCTCTAAAGCACCAAAGAAGCACCATGCCACAACAGTCAGGTGATGGAGGGGATAAGGAATGGCTGCCGTTCAGCAGCTGCAATAGGGAGCTGTGTTTTATTATGTAGAAATACCTGAGAGTTACGTTGAATCATAGGTTGATTTCTATAGGTTTATCAGGTCTATGCTGTTTATTGCTCTATATCAAGAAAAAATTGGCTTAATTTACTGCACAGGTCTACGTTAGGCATTAAAAAACACCTTCTGAAGACAAGCACATAGTTAAGAGCAAGTACTCTAGCACAAGGTCGGACAACCACAAGAGGGAAACATCTTTGGGAATGATCCAGTTTTGCTCCAGAGAACAGGGATGGACTAGGTTATTCTGAGATCATCTCCCTTCTAGCTGTATGCATTTCTGATTGTCTACCATTCCTGAGTACACAGACAGTAATTATAAGCATCAACAACAGCTGCCATAGAATGCATTAACATTTTGGATAGAAAGTAATTTTATATATCCTGGAAAAGCACTGGGAACATGGAAAACCTGTAGCTAACTGCTCTCTAACATGTAACAGCAAGTGTTTGATACTGATCATTCTGTCTACACTGCCACATCAGTGACCCACCTGTTTCTTCCCAGTGAGCTGGTAAATACATAGCAACAATTTGGAAAGGGGAAAACTTGGTCTGCCTTACACAGTTCCATGGATTAGAAAGCTGGGATAAGAAGGAAGACAAAACTTTAAGAGCAACCAAAATTAGTAGTAATGACAACAAATTATAACAGCCAGTGTAATTTACCTGTGTTTGGCATCCAGTGATGCCACTTCTGTGTAAACTGTAATAAATGTTGAGTGCAATGCTGCAAATGTTGGTAAGTCAATATGCTTACCTATCACATGATGTATTTAAATTAGAAACTCTATTAGATAAAGATATATATTTCTACATCATATATATTACTCTGCCTACAAAACTGACTTTATATTCTTATCTCTATGGAGTTATACCTATGTAATGTTGAAGGAACAGTTGCCTTTTTGAGTGTCATGGAGGCTGCTATGGATTCTTCATCTCACCCTAGTGCCGTAGGGCAGGAGCTAATGTCTTCTGCAAAACAATTCCTTCCATGTTACCCATGGCATAGACTTAGAAATAAAGTGCTATTGAATCCAAATTGTCACTCTCACTGTTTTTATTATACTGCACATTTGTGTAGACCTCAATATTTCTATAGTAGGCACAAAGTCAAATGTATGCTGAAGTCATGTAGATAACAGAGGCTATAAAATGTTGTTGTCTACTGTTTTAATGGAAAATTGGACTTTGCAAATAGTGGGCAGGTGTGTTTTTCAATATAGAGGCGCTTCTGCCAGTTTTCTGTAGAGTATGTGATCTCATTGCACATGGATTTACATGCATAACTTCTATTAAAATCAATCAATGTTACTTGCGTAAATGCCCTTGCTTGTCCATAGGAATAATATATCCCTTAAGGCTGCAATACAGTTTAACCTGTTTAGTAAATGTAATGTAATACTATAGTATGAAAAAGACTTGGGAAACTAATGTTAAGCATGCACTAACTCATTTTAGGAACATTCCAGATTCATAAATACATGAGCTGTTTATTATCCACACATACCAGAAAGCTTCTATCAAATATAATTATGCAGGAGATTATGTACAATGGATGCCTGCCAATATTCCCTACTTGTACGGCCACTATTATAAGATGGTCAGTTCTGAGTGTGCACTCTGGCCTTCATCAAGAGATACCCTCCTTAGGCTGCTTTAGAAAATTAATTATTTGTTTTCATGCGTGGTGCAAGCAACATAGAAAACACCAACACTGATGTCAGGATGTCACATTTCTAATTCCTATACCAAGCAGAGGAGGTAAATGGGGGGTTTCAGGCACCAGATAATGGCAGCAGCCAATTTAAAAAAGAAGTACAAACAGCTGCACTGGGTCCAAATAAAGATCTCTGTAGTGCAGTCTGTGACAGTGGTTAATAATGTATGCCTAGGAGAAGAATTGAAGTGTAGTACTATCAGTTCCCTGCTCTATTATTACTTTTTTGATATAAAGGAAATTGTCTGATGCCTAGAACTAGGGATTAAAACCCAAAAGTTCAAGTTCCTAGCCTTGCCTCTGCTAATAGTGCATAAAGCTGAGTAAATAAGAAACTCTGTGCACCAGCCCAGCCATTGCTAATATGATTCAATTATTCCTGTTTCACAGGGTGAAGACCGTGAAAGTCCTACACAAGGGAGCACTGTCATTATTTATGACAGTGAAGTAAAATCATTATTTATCTCTTCCTAGCTAAGAATACCCTGAATTTTAATGGGAAATTGCATCACCTTTCAAGCGTGGGTGTATATAGGTGCACATGCGTGTACACACACAGCTCAAATATTTTGCTCTGAACAAGATCTAACATTGCTGACAAAATCTCACCAGGTATTAAAAAGAGAAGACATTAAAAGGCAAAAATAATTACCTGAGGGTTAGACTGTATAATTGCATATTTTATGATAACATAAACATATTGAAATCAAATTTAATACATTACAAAGTTATGAACAAAATTGTACAGAATACTTGTGTTCCTTCTAAGCTGAGACCTGGGAGTGCTGCAGTACTCCATGTCAGGGCAAGACCAGGGTGTGTACAACTCCCTCTTCCTCCTCCTTTCCCTATTCTCTATGCCCCACTTTCTGCAGAAAGTAGACCCAGATTTCTGGGCTGGACAGGACCTGAACACCTTCCTGCCAGGCTGGAGAGACAGAACTCAGTGACTTACTGGGATTCCTCATTGCAGGTTGGCTTAGATTTATGTCTGAGCAATTTCTAACATCCAACTAACGTAGCTATTTTGTTTATTTATTTCCTCAAAGCTTTGCCATGTCAAAATTTACTGCACATATTTTCTAAGTACTTAGGGAAAAACAACCAGAAGCAAGAACAGAAAGCAGTAGAGAGGTAGGTGCATACAGCCTGCTCCATCCAGCCTGCCCACTATTGGTATAAGAGGAGCTGTAACTGAAATTTTTCTAAGCCTCTCTGCTTCGCTCATTAAACTTGCCTGATCTGCTTTTATGTCACAACTGGAAACATCAACCAAATCTACCTTTTGGCATGGTTCAGAAGCGAACCTCTCCATACTAATTCTATGACTGAATGTTTCAGTTTATTCTTATACATGGCTCAATTCCAGGAAAGACTAATGCATCAAAATGTAACTTGCAAGGAATTTGGATGTCCAGATTTATAATCACAGTCCCAAAACTCCCACTCTCCTACTGCCTAAACTGAAGTAGACCAAATTCAGTAATTCAGGTTTTGCATTTGGGGATACAGCAGTTTCCAGAAATGCCCAATAGCAATGTAGAACAAAAGTCATTAAGACAGTAATTTTAAAAATCTACCAAGAACAATAGGCTTCTCTTAAGCCTATTTGAAGTCAGAAGTTAGGTGGGTTTCTTTCCATGTAAATGTTTACATATTGTTTCCACAGTCCTTGAAAGCTCTTAACGGTTACAAGTAACAGCTTTGCCGTAACACCTGCCATTCAGAGAAAACCAGGTTGCTGCAGTTAAAAACTAAAAGTGTTCTTATATTTATTGTATAGTTACTTTCCCATACTTAAACCACTGTTTATCAGAGACTAATTATCCAAAGGATTTTATTGCAAGATAAGAATCTTATTGCAATTTTCACTTTTTTATTACATGAGCATGTGGCTAAAATACAAACACATTGCATAGGACTGCCTTTTCTCTTGAAACCACGCCTAAAGGAAAAAAAAAGTCATGCGGCACCACCGAAAATATTGCTTCTGTCAAGGTTCCTTCTATCAGCTTCAGCCTCCTTAGGAAAATGTGAATCCTTTTCCTTGCTGTTCTAAAAATGGTGTAAAACGTTGGGATCACATGACAGATGTTTTTCTTACCTGGGATGTTTTTCTTAAACTGGGAAACACCTGAAAACTATTAGATTTGGAGTATTAGGTAGAGAAGCAATGAGTTTTGGGTGCCAGAAAATGATCGTTCATACCTAACCTCAGCGTACTCTGCAAAGACGCTGTGGAGCCCTGCGAAGCTGCTAAACTCAGTAAAGGCATGGCATGAAATTTATGGGTAGGAAAATGGAGACAAAAAGACTAGAGCGAGGTAAAGACAATGGAGGACAACCTGAATTTTGCCACCTCAATCTGTAAGCCGGCTGTTCCTGCCACAGGAAAGGGAACGGCAGGGCTAAGGGACTTGGACAGGACTCTGCAGAGCTGAGCTGGATCCAGCTGCTACGATGGGAGGGAAGGGGGGGTGAGAGGCAGAGGCACTGGAGGCCCGTGGCGCTTGGCGGCCAGCTTGCCCAGCATGGCTACCAGCAGTGCCATCGCACCTCCTTCCTGCCAGTGGTTGTCCCCGTCTTCTGGCATAGGCAAAGCAGGCAGTGAGGCCACATTTTGCTGCATCCTTCCTCCCCTTGCCCCCTTGCCATTTTGCTGTATACTGGGCTTGTTGAATGGAAGTATTGACAAAGCTATGCCCTCCTCTCTTACTGTCTTAGTGATCTCTTGCTACTGTTTTAACATTTCTCTAGTATATATACATGCTTTCCAGGACATGAAGTATGTTCTCATCTCCCAAACACAAATTACCCCTAAGCATCAGGAACTACAATATAATGACGAGTAAAGCTGCCTTCTCTGTGATGGAGAGAAAGGGAAATGGTACTTGTGTATATCAAAGACTCTCTCACTTTATACAGGGCCCAGCAACGACGCGCTAGAGTAAAAGGAATTATTCTTGAAGAGTTTGGGTTCAGCCTGCCACAAAATTGTGCTCAGGGGAGTCTCAGACTGCAAGGAGGAGCTGAACTCCCATTCACTGAAGGCAAAGAAAGTTCAAGCCTATGCACCACCAAAAGAGGCTCAGTACCTTTTAGGACTGAACCAACAGTTAATTAATAGGGCTATTTGCATATATAGTTATGAAGTTTAAAATGTTTATCCTTTTTTAATTAGAAACCACCATAATAAGGGAAGAAGGCATACAGCTGGCTGGAAATCTACAGGATGCATCGAAAACGACAGCTTTTTTGTATAAGATGTGACAGCTCCTCAAAAAAAACTATTTAAGGTTTGAGGGAGAAAAGCATGCAAATAGGATGCCTGGCTTTCAAAAGTCCTTCCAGCAGCTTGCATGAGCTTCCAGGGGAGCTGCTTGGAACTCAGAGGCTTTCAAGGACTCTAAAGATTTTAAAAAACAGGTCTATTATTTAGATGTCTAACTTGAGGGTTCTGCTTCCGAAGTCACATTTTATATCTCCATAATGGGTTGGGGACTTATTCATGCAGCAAAAGAAAGAAATCTGAGGGTAAAGATTATGGGCTAATTTCACTTATTACCCATCAACAAAACTTTTTGAGCTCATCATCCGAAAGAACAAATAAAAAGATGGACATTTAAGAGTGCAGCAACAGACTCACTGCTCAGTAATGTTGTATCAACTCTTAATAACTCAGCACAGAAAAAACATAGGAATGAAACCAGTTACTGTGGTTATTGCTTATCAGCTACACAACAAGAAATTTGACTCAGCAAAGTAAGCTGTCAGGGCTGCAGACATCAGATTAAGCACACAACTGCCTTTTGCTGCAGGGTAATAATCAATGTGCAAATTTAAAATTAAACTGGAAAGTGTTTATTCTGAATGTCCATTGTGGTACTAAAAGATCAACAAAAATTACTAACATGAAGTGCCTTAGTCTTCCCATGCCCTGGACTTTGAATATTTGGAAACTGATTTTTATTTAGTTGTTCAATACTTTAGCAGAAAGGAAAATATACACTGTTCTTGAAAAAGATGGAATTTATGAGTTGTTCCTAAGTTTACCCATCGTGATGAATCTGTAAAATTACAATTTTAAAATAAAGGAACAAAGTTACTGTGAATCCAGCATTTTATTTGGCAGCAAAAGAAGCCTAAAAAAGACTCCTGCAGTATATCCATACCAGTTCAGGCATTTGCAATATAGTAATAGAGCAAATTACTATCTGTCTTCCAATCGAAAACAGTATCACTGGAGATTTGTATCATGCTATTTAAAAGCCTGTAACTGTGAAAGCTGAGTCCATGGATCAACGTATGAGAAAAAAATGGATCTGGATACCCAGGCTCCCACAAGTTAAATAGGCTAGACCTGTTGCCTCAGAAATATATGGCAATCCTAATTAATTGAAATAGGCTTTGGAAGTGCGTAAAAATAACTGAAATGGAGGAAAAAAGCAAACTTATCTTCTTTAAACCTCGTTTTCCCCACTTATGTTTTAAGGTCCCTGGACTGAAAATTGAATATAAATAAATATTATTATGAAATAAATAAGCATTTTTATATATAAAGGAATAAAACCAGATCTCTAAGATGTATTCTAGCACACCAGATGCAGAAGTTAACAAGGGATTTGCCATGGTTCCAAATACATGCCAGCTCCCCACTCAGGAGATGGTCAGTCCCTGCCACACTAGCAAAGACAACTTGCATCAGGCAGAGATGCCTTCAGACTTGTCTGCTTATGTAGCTATTCTGAAAGACACACAATAGTCAGATACTATGGAGAGGTCCATCTTACTGAATTCTAGCTATCTAAAATTTAGGCAGCTACTCTAAAACTGGCTGGTTTCACTCCATAGTTACTAGAGGCTAGGCACTTCCAGAGAATTATTCATACTACTGCTTTTAACTATTTTAAGGCAAGGTGACTCATGCTATAAGTATCTATCTATTTCTAAACTTAACGCTTATCTTTCAGGTTACCAAATGTAGGTGAGATGAATGCCCTTTTCAGTGTAGGGGAATGCGCCCTTCCTTAAATTGACTGTGCCTAACCAAAAACCACCACGAATGTTCTGTGCCCTCCAAGTTGGAAGGGGTGGTGATGATAAAAAGCAACTAGTGCATTTTGGGGGTGGCTGGGTAAACGGTAGGATTTAAAACAGGAAACGAACTTGAGCAGTTCAGCTTTGTAACCTTACCATTACGTGCTGAACCCTAAGCCCCTGACACCTGAGGTAGCAGTAATAAAACTGTGCTTAGGAGCTTTAAGGGTAAATTGGATCACTGGAAATTTTTAAAGATATATATAAAAAAAGGAGACTTATCATTATCTCAATGCAAACAAAACATTACTAATGGCTTCAGCCTGACAGTCTTTCAGAGCTGACAAGATACAGCTTGAAAAAACGATGCATTGATCATAACTCTAAAAACCAAACTGATTTTTTTTAAATGCCTAAAATTAAGTTATTCAGAATAGCCTCTGGGATCTCATGCCCAAAGCTTTCCATAGTGTTCTGTTCCCTTGCCCTTTCAGGCTTCTCGCAATTCTGGGCTGTTTCTGATTTTAATTAAAGGGAAAGAATGATACAAGGTATCTTCTTTCATGAACCCCAGAAGGGAGAATGAGAATTACAAAAGGAAAAGGAATACTTTAGACTCAAAGAAGTAGGGATTATGAATTACAGGAAATATACTATTATATTAAATATTCTTTTAAATCAGCATGGTTTGTTTCTTATCAAAGGCTTACTTTTAGCTCCTAGTGCTACTAACTACCTTTTGAAATGGATGCCAGGACTCTCCATTCTTTTCAGATTTGTTTGTTTTACCCAGGGGTGGGAGATTAATGTCAGAAAACAGGAAAAAATACTTTGCCTCAAAGTGTGCCAAATACTAGCACTCTATGGGCAAAAATCTGTACTGATTAAATTTTAGGCAGATCCACTGACTGCAGTAAGAGCTGGAATGAGTACAGCTCAAAAGTTGGCTTCATGTAATATAAGAAGGGAACTTCTTTTGATTTGTACCTATTTCCATAAAAAGTGTGAATTACAATAACCTGTGGCAATTAGGTTTAGCATAATTTGCTTTTTTGTTGATATTTTTGATTGGAACAGGCTTTATCTAACTTAGCAGAGCCTTTAAACAACAGGGCCCCACAGTTCAAGCCTTTTTGTCAGTGGTGTTGAAACCAAACTTTCATAAAAGTGATTCCTTCAACCAGGCTTTTTTCAGTGAAACTTAGAGGGTAAAAGTTGGTGATGAGAGACAGTCTTGCAAAATTTGATGATACTGCAAAGTATTGTAGTAATTTAAAACACAGCAAAAATTTTGTATTAAACCATAAAGTCAGTTCCTTTGAGCATCTGAATTACTGTTGAAGTTGGTATCACATTCTGTGATCCGTTTGGGAAAGAAGATATGTTCTAGGTGAATCTTGCTATGTAGTTGGGCCAGACTCCTCAGCACCTTTGATCTAGAAATCCCCCTGCAATGTGGAAAAAATGAGATTTCTAGATGTTCTATGTTTTCATTTGGGTCAGAAATACCATCAGAGAATTGTTCTTGTTGCCTTTTGAGATCTGATATCTAAGGAAACTAAGAAGCAGAGAAGCTAAAACTAAACGAAAAGCAAGAAAAGGCTGAACATATTTTTCAAGACAGTAAAAACCATAAACCAACATAAGTTGAGGAAAACAATAATTACCTTTCAGTTTCAATTAAATTTAATTATGTCTGCAAACTGAAGTTGGTTCTTATTATATCCACAGAATCACAGAATGGTTGAGGTTGCAAAGTACCTTTGGAGGTCATCTGTTCCAATCGCCCTGTTTAAGCAGGGTCACCTAGAGCTAGTTGCCCAGACCATGTCCAGATGGCTTCTGAATATCTCAAAGGATGGAAACTCCACAACCTCTGCAGACAATCTGTAGCATTTGTTCATGAAAAGAAATGAATTAAAAGAAAGACTTTGTTCTTGGTTCCTGCCAGGACTTACAAAAGTGTATCTTCTGTGAATCAAGGATTCAGTATGGATTTCATCAGCTTCTTCTTTCCCTCTAATTCTTCTCCACACGTGATTGATATTGATGACCTAATGAAAATCCGATTTTAGTGAACTTCACTTCTAGTCTAAAGATACTTATTTCTTAAGAGGGAACATTGGCTCCTACCACACAAAATAATACTGTGGTTCTGGAGCCACAAATACAGCTTCAGGGCATCGTGGGTGGCTCTGATGGAATCCAGAGGAGCTGAGGGAATTCCTCTCTGTGGTTAGGGACTGCAGGAGAACTGTGCTTGTTACAAGGGTGATCCCTGTGACCCATATAAAACAGGACAGGGACAGCTGTCATGGCACCATGGAGGACCCTTCCCCATTTCTTTAAGTGGCCAAAATAAGGAAAAGAACAATGAAGGAGAGAAAAAAAACCATGCTGTAGTAAGGGTTTGAAGGTGAGACTAGGGAAAATGAAGATTATGGGTAGAAATGCTTTTTATTCCCTGCCAGCATCCACAAAAGAAGGGAGTATGATGAGTGGAGTGGTTAATTAGATCCACAATAAAAGGCTGAGATTTGCACTGTGGTATCTGTGCGTCTTCTCCAAATCTGATGATCAAAGGTCAATGCATTCTACTCTTTGATGGCATTTTGCATAACAGTGAAACTTGAGGAAGACAATTCTTATTATCCCCATTTCTATGCCCCTATGCAGATCTATTGTGGAATAAATGTTAAAAAAACCAAACCAACACAACAAAAACACCCAAAACAACCCAGCCTTGAAGCTGGTGGCAAACAGATAATAACAATGTCTTGTTCTCTAGGCTCCCTCTTCTGGCTCTGGACTTGTAGTTTTCTAACGAACACCGTTCCTGGAATCATATTAATTTCTTTTAACTGAATGATGACCACAGTGCACACAGAAATAAAGATGAAATATGGGGGAAATAGGAGAAACTTCCTTCTTGCCCAAGGGAAGAACTGAATCAGTATCCCAAGAAAAGTTTAGCAACTTTAAAGTGTGGTGGCAAAAGCAATTTAAAAAGCACAAAAGTTCTCTGCTAGTTATTAGTAAATGTACAATATGCTGTATATTAGTTAGGATGGATGTTTTAGTCATAATGCATTAGATCCAGTAAATGAATAAAACAATATCCCTCTACAACTTCTGTGACTTATTTGTCAATAACAGTTGTACTGGGACTGAAATTCTGTAGCTTAAATGTGGCTTTCTCCACAGCGGCTTCAGTAGACCATAACAAACTAACTTCAAGCCTAAATGATGTAGATCTTGTCTTTGAATTCAGAAATTAATGTATTTTCATTGCAAATATAATCACAACTAAAGACCTACTTATATCAACAAGTGAATGGCATGATGCTGCAGCAGAGCACAGGTGCATATTTGGCTCAGGGCATGCTAATACTTTTTTTTTTTTTTCTCCGGCCGTAAAAACCAGAAAACAGGCAGTTCCTTGAGGGAAAATGAAGTTTTGGGTTTGGCACCTTCTGCCCCTCCCCAGTAAAAATATTTGATATATGTACAGAAAGAGGGCTAGAGACCTCAGTAATAATATACCATTCTGGTTTTCTGTTCACTTTTCCCACTTAACACACCAGCTAAATGATCAAGCTTGCAGCTCTTTTCCCCAAAAAAGTTCTTTCCAGATCTTATACTGTGGCACATTTTACAGTTAATCACTGGCCAGGTTTTGGGGATTACCTCTCCCACAAGAGTCAGCAGGAGCTGTGGGTACCTCTGAAAATCAGGCCAGAATTCTTTTGAAACAGAACTGCCAGACATCAGGTACCAGATTCATTCCTGTTTTTATCATACTAAGGTACCAAATCCATTTTTGTTTTTCTCATACTAAAGCACAATAAATAACTTATACCAAGGGATTAATTTGGCCAATGTTAGTTGGTTTGTTTTGGACCTGTGGTCATTGAATTAATCTTTCTAACCTGTTGGAGAACTTTTGTCCTGAACAGAATTGCCAAGCAGTTACAAAGATATCCCACCACTTGGCTTCCAGGCTGCTGGGCTCCCACTGGGATAAACTGAAACCCATCCTGTCGTTTCCGTGGGGGGGACAGGGAACACAATGACTGCTATAAAAGACATTGATTTGAAAATAAAAGAAAAAGGGGAGACCCCTCCTTAAAGAGAACCATGAAATATAGACTGAAAGGGATCCTTTTCACTGCAAATTCCCTCTGCATTGCCTGACTTGCTTGCTGTTAACTATCTGAGAGCAAAGTGTTCTTGACTTAAATGAGTTTCATCCCTGAACTTTAAACAATATATCTACCCTTTTACCCACCCCTTCAACCTGTATTTTCCACTGCTGCATGCAGCTATACATGACTATGTCTATCATAACATATAACAGGGTTGTAATAATGGATTGTTTATTTCTGGATTACAGCAGCTCTGAAAAAAAAAGATACACAATGCCTATGAAGAGGAAGTCTACTCTCTAAGGATCTCTGCTGTGTTGTTTTATAAACAGTTGAACTACAACACAGGGGCAGTATGAGTTCCCCTTATCTCTCGGATGCCTAATGTTTTCAACCACATTAAAATCTCATTAATTTTGTTTGAAAAGTTTCCATATCCCCACAGTTTTCAAATAGGTTTTGAAATTTGGCAGCTGTATAGCCTTGGAGTCAAGAATACGCTTTTTGTGGGAACTATGTAGATCTGTTCAAAACTAGCCAAATTATAAGATGTCAAAATCCTGACCTTTTCTGTCTTTCAGATGGCACAGCTTGGTTTTGGCTCCGTACCAGAGTTCCCTGAGATCGGCTAATGCTGAATGTGCACTTGGCCAGCCTCTTAGCCTTGCTGTCGGTACCCGGAACAAATACTCAAGATGGGACATGCTAAACAGATCCTTCTCCTTATCCTTCTGCCATAATTTTCACAGAAATCCCAGACACCATTCTTTCTAGATCTTTTCTTACTGTGGGGAATGAATTCTTATTGTACTTTCATGCACTGTACTTTCTTAACTTGATGCTAGGACTGCAGAACCTGTGAAAGGATTCTCAGTCCTTCAGATGGCCAATGCCAATGCTGTTGACTCTCAACAAATCTGAGAAACGTGCTGGCATACCTAGTGAAAGGGGCTGCTCCTTCAGTTCAAGCTTGTTGTGGTTTGTGTAAGGGACAGAGCTCCTGTCAGTTAACAATCACCTTGCTAAAACATTTCAGTGCTATGTTTGCTGCACTTTGTTGTTTAAATTGAGACTATCATGATTACTTTTTTCTCTCTCTTAAAGTTGAGGTGTAGCCCACATCACACTGTTGTTGCTGGAGACACCTCCAGGATGATCCCGTACAACTGTGTTTGACAGCAGGGTTTATTCTTTACGGTTGTATCTGAGCTACTCACCCAAATTTCACAATGTGTCCCAGAACAATGTATAGAAATTTCTGTGAATATAGAATTATAGTACATTCATTTGAAAAATAAAGGATATCCACTGAGCAGGAATAAGAAAATATGATTTTTTTTTGGCTTGGTTCTGCTATTATTTTTTTGTATCTTCACTTAGATGCAGGCAAAACGTGCGTGCAATGTAGTATTTTCACATTTTTTGGTGCTACTGTGATAATACGAATTTCCAGACTTGTGGAATCACACAGAACACAATTAACAATACTGGCTTTGTTTACATCCAACTCTGCCATAGAATCTCTTCCTCAAACTTGAAGTTTTATGTGAGCTCTAAGGCATTTAATGAATACAGACCCTAGTGACAACTTTTATCTGGGCATGTGCTACTCTGCCAGTTTGGTCCCTAGCAAATCTCTGTTCATTTACATCTCTGGATGTTATTTGGGACATAATAATTTATGGAGTGCTCTAAGTTAACATGGATCCTGCTATGAAAAGCTTCACATGTGCAAGAAACAAAGAAGGAAATTATTACGCAGAACAACTGCAGTATAGTTTGGTTATTACAGAAGGTGGTCCTGAATGGATATCAATACTTTATGACTCATCTAGCCTAGATTCGGAGGTGGCTGGGCTGCTCAGTGTGATCCGTTTTCACACGGTTCTTCTCAGCTGCTTTTCTGAGCTGCAAATTGTTTTTTCTGCTTAGGCGTGTTTGCTTTCTTAGTATGGGCATCTCTGAACTGAGGGCTTAACATATGGATGCTTTGCCCTGTGCTCAATACTCAGTATTGTTTACATGAAAAAAACCCGCCCAAAGCATTTCATGTCTTTCTTGCATTTTATGATTTAAAGGATGGAAATGAGGAGGAGCTAGAAGAATGTAACAGGTGAATACTGGTTTCGAGCAACTCTTGAACTACTCCCAATAGGCACAGTATCAAAACAAATGCAATTAAATTCATGATAGGAATTGTAAGTCTACAGGAAAGGCAAAAAGATACCTGGATATCTTCCTATCCAGTCAATAAACAAAGTGGCATATCTTTTTCTGAGTAATTACAAGATGATGGAGTGTGAGAAGTGCTCTAGATAAGTAGGTTTTAAGTGTAATTTCCCATACCACGTATCTACTTTTTCGTGTCCTGGGATAAGGCATGCCGAACAGAGATAGTGGGAAAAGTCCTTTCAAGGAGATGTTTAAGACTGTGAAGAAAATAGCCTGAAGAGAGCTTGCAGAGGGAATAAAGAGGATCTGAACAGAAAACAAAGCACAGGAAATAGGGAGTTGATAACTGATGAAAAAGAGTACTGGATTTGTGCATCACAGGCACAGGTGGAAAGAAAGATATATTTCACCATGGGAATGAGGACAACAGTCAGCACCTGGAAGAACAGCTCAGACTGGACAACTGAAAGAGAGAAAAAGGAGAGAAATATATTATGATGATTTTAGGAGCCTTTGAAGGTTAAAGCAGCTGATAGCAAATCAAGCATACATCATGCTGCTTGATGGTTATTAGATCTTCCTCTCCCACCTCCATACTCTGTGATGTCCGTTCACACAGACGTTCCCTTCTCTGTGGTGTCACTCTGAGAACTGAACTTTAAGCTGACTGTGTCCATGGCTCAAGTCAGATTCACAGTTAGTCCAGCTTGGGGAGAACAATTAACACAGGTGGTCTGGCCTCAAGAGTGGGTTTAAAGGTAGGAAAGTGTAAGATTTGCAAGCTATCACTAAACTTAGTAGTTAAAGAATCTTCCCAACTAGGCATTGCTTGTCGTTGTTGAAAACTACGTATGCAGGGAGGTTTAGTCTTGATTTCCTATGCCCTGAGGTAGGAAGTTTGCACACACTTATCACAGGCTTGGCTTGTATAACAACAAATGTTAATGAACAAACAACTAATGAACATTCCTTTTGTAAAATCCAACTGCAACAGCCTTGCAGCTACCTCCTGCAGTGCTGAATTCCAGTCTGACTGCACATTGCAGTCAGACAATATTTCCTTTTCTTTGCCAGAAATGCCTTTTCATTTTTCATTTTTTGGCCTAAACTTGCACAGCTGGAGACAGCAGATGGGCTGTGAGTTTCTGTGGAATCCCTGAGAATTCTTAATATTTCAGTCAGTTGCCTTTCAACTTGTTTTCTTTAGGATTAAAATCATATTCGTCTTTATAAGCTCTGTGTGTACCTGGGACCATTTATCCTCTATGTTATCCATCTTTTCACTCTGTCCTAGAGGACCATAAAGATAAGCTGATACACAAAGGACACCTTACCAGAATTGGGCGTATCTTTGCTAGTTTTTTGCTATGTATCTTGGATGATGGGCAAGCTTTTTTTACAACTTATAACAGCGAGGTAAGACAGTATTGCATTTAATAACCCTATGAACGCAAATGACCATTGATAGCATTAGTTGCTAACAAGAAATAGAAATACATTTTATTGTAATTCTATGTCTTCCTTTGCAAAGAACCAATTTAGCAGCAGACAAAAAAGGTTAAGTATGACTTCCCAAATGTTTATCCAAAAATTGTTTTCATCCCTGGTATTCAATCACTTTCAGCCATGGTACAAGAATTCAATGAGAAATTGCAGCTGGAGTTTCCACTCCCCATAATACTTATACATTTTTATCTTGTTCTAATGAAAAAAATGGCTTGGAAAACTATTATTTCATTTTATTTTATTTGCTTTTTCAGGTCTTACAAAATCCTTTTGAAGGACAGTAGGCTTTTGAAATAGCCAATTAAATATCCTATTCCTCCAGTTGATGTTTAACTTTGAATACAACACCTTTTCAAAACAAAAATTTACTTCCTCTTTCATGGCATGAGTTCTAAGTGTATTGAATAACACCATTGCCCATAGCAGCAAATGGCATATCTTGCTATTATTTGTTATCACTCTGAAGAGCACCTGTTCATTATTGCTTTGATTTTATCATATAACAAATTTTTACTCCAGACAAGCTGTTTGCCCAGTGATCCACGATTATTTGACTTCCTTATTAATTTCTTATCAAAACTGTTTGAAATCCACGTAAATTAACATCTTGCAGGTTGTTCTTCTCTACAGATTTATAACCTATCCAAATCCTGTCAGGTTATATTACGTTTACCTGCACTTTGCAGATTCCATAGGACTGTGAGGAGGCTGGGTAGTCCTGTTGTTCCAAAACCCTTCTTAGATCATTTTTTTACCATGCATACTAATACAGTAACAGTAATGCAGCACCTTTTAAAATTCTAAACATGACTTCTACTCTGAAGAATGTATTGTTTATACTGTTAAAATATCAGCTTTTTCCCAACTTAATTTGTTAAGATTTCCCTTTCTTACCCACCCCAGTGAGTAATATCACCTATTATTTAGGTTCCTCCAGAATATCTTCCAGGATGGAATGTACCCAGGTTATTGGTCTACACGCTTTAGCGATAGTACTATTTAAAAATTTCTGCTCTGATATTCATATAAAATATTTCATCTAACCTATCAGTTTGGTTCATTTATACCCATTGACATGTTCTAGGTCTACAGTTAAGCTAGGGTAACACTGGAATGTAAAACTGCAAGCTATGGTGCTGAAGGACAGGTATTTCAGTGGGGGGTTCTCTACTTTCTTGGTTAATGCTGGGACAATACTAAGGGAAACATGCTGTATCTTTTGAATAAGAGGTAAGTAGATATCTTGACGATTAATCCTGTGACATCTTGTAAAATTAGAGTTACAAACCCCTGATTTTCTAGCTAAGCTTTGATTGGGACCACTGCCTATATTCTGACTGTCCTCTGTTACCATTAGTGCAAAACTGTTTTTTCACGTATCTTAACTATAGATTTTAAGGACTGAAGGGGGCACAGGGATTTTGCTAGATCTTTGGCATAGCACAAGCCAATCTTTTTACTCTCACCACCTGCATCACAGTCTATTAAATATCACTTAGCCTGTGTTGAATGTAATACCTTGTGTTCAACTATACTATAATTTTCACTAAAGCCACTATTCTTTCTTTAGATACATCAAGAGATGGAGAATCAATTATTTGTTTTGCACAAGATAAACCCATGCTGTCATGGACAGTGTCATGGAGTCTTTAAGCTAAAAGGCTAAAGCTTTCTACATGCATTCATGAACTAGAGATTTTGTTCATTTATGCTACCCATCACTTCATGGTTGTGGGTTTTTTTTAGCCATTTCCTTTCAAGACTGTCTGACCAAGATCAACCAGCTAGGTAAATCCCAACATTGCACCACAGATGATCCATTTTCAAAAAATCAGTAAAGTGTCACTTACAGGAAAAACAGCACATGACAATTCTGAAATTTCAGAATTTCATTTCAGTTCAGTTTGTTCATCAGCAGGCTACAGAGTATGTCATAAAAACCTTCAATACGTTAGGGTAGGAAAAACTATGAAGAACCTATTTTAAAATTTCTTAAAATTAGCTGATTCATAAAAAATTAAAAATATTTGCCAATGTTTCCTGAATTTTGCTATTATTAGAGGAGGGTCAAAATGAAGGAAGAGGGGGAAAAAAAGAGAGAGATAAAGAGAGAAGTAGCTATATAATTTCTAGATTCAGGCATCTACCATTGACTCAGATAGATACCCAGATGCCATCAGCTGCATCTGTGATTTGTTGCAGATAAATGTGGGAACAAATGAGAAGCTAGCTGCCTTCTTCCAAGAACTGTCAATATAAAGAAAGCATTCTGTTTGCTGCATCAACAGCAAGGAAACACTATTTAACTGGTCTGTAAGAGAATTTCAGCAAGGTAATTTTATGGCTTTCAATAGTAACCTAGTCCTTTGTGAATTGCCTGGCTAATGGCAATTAAACTAGATAAAGGATGAATTTGGCTCATCAGAAATATAAAATTGTCGAAAAATGGGGGTCATCTTATCAGATACCTTAAAAATTGCACATCACAGTACTCTTTTTCTCTTTCTTTCCTTCCTTTATTTTTCTTTCTCTCTTTTTCTGCACCTTTGTCCCCCCCCTCCCCTCCTCCCCCCCATCCCCCCAGTGCTGTATTAATCTAGTGGCCTTGAAACTGTAAAAAACATCTCTAAGAAACAAAAAAAAATCCAAAAGAAAGAAAGATAAAGGAAACGAGAATACAGGACCTACAAACAGAGGTGGGATCTACAGAAGATTTTATGAATACTGTAGGAAAATTTATTGTAATTTTTTAAAATAGATTAAAAACTTACTTGGAAATCCTCCATCGAATGAATGAGATAAATGCATGAGTCTTAAAACTTGGCTTCTAAATTTTGTTTGGAAAAGTTGATGCCACATGTGGTATGGTTACAGTAAAGCAGAGCTAACTTCTGACTTCTACAGTTACTTGCCCAGATTTTTGGTGGGGAAATTAAGTAACTAATATCTTGGCCTATTTGATTTACTTTCAAGCATCTGAGCATTTGAAGCACTTCCTACTATTCACCCTAAGCTCCTTCTAACAGGCTACCTTAAAAAAAAAAAAAAAAGGTTAACCATTATATACTCAGAAAACCAGCATATGTTCTTAAAAGCAATGTCATTCAAACATTTTATAGATTCCTATGAAAGTGTGCATTGTGACCTGAAGCATCAGAAATGTCAGGCTTTATAACCTTAAGACAAACTTAATGGAAAACTGCCAGTAAGAGGCATCTATGTTCCAACGTGTAGGTTTAAATATGGATATAATTATTCATGACCAATCACAGAGACTTTGTGAGAGTGAATGCAATTGTTAAAATGCTGGTTTAGGTTATTAAACAAGTGCATGGGTATAGATTTCAAACACAGTATATTATATTCCAGGTTACCTTTAAGGGGGATGCCACACACTAATCTGAAATAACACAGGAGCTTGGTAAAGATGTAAGTGACCTTCTGATTTAATGTTTGCAATCCAGATGTCAGCAGAGCATTGTTCCTACCAAGATCTCTGAAGAAAGAGAACTTTTATAGGATTTCCCTGTTGGGAATTTTGGCTGAAGTCGAAAGAATACTGCCTGTCATGCCAACATCTTGGGAGATTAGCTCATTTATTAGCAATCAACAATCCCGTTTTTTGGCTTTCCTCAAATGAATGACTGAACTGTATAATCCAAATGATGAGCCTCTTCTTTAGTCATGATGTTCTTGTAAGAAATAAATAATAATAAATGACCTAGCTGGGGATTAAATGAAGGTCTTTTGGCTGCTATTCTTCTGCTATTCTGTCAACCAAACCATTAAGCATCTGTGTGACCTAATGTTTGTTTTATTGATATAATTCACCAAGTCTATAACTTCAGATACAGTCTGCAAGAGAAGCCTGAAGCCTCAGCGTAGCCTTGCTTGGGTAAATAATACTAAATAAATAAATAAATAAAACATTTTAAGAGAGTTTAGGCCTCCCTTCCTACCTCATTTATTAACTGCAGTTATTCCATAATATAGGAATATCAGGCAGAGTTTCTCAAGGGTGTCCGCAGCTGAATGCTAGTTTAGATGAAAGTAGGACGTAAATTAAGGGCAAAATTATTTTTCCTCATACTCTTGCCATTTGGACAGGAATAAGTTTAACTAGAACAACTCCTTGTATGCCCAGAATTGAACTAATGACTGAACACAAGAAAAGATAGTAAGTCATGGTTTATTTCATATACAGGGTAGATAAGAGTATTAATGTGGGATGTGTGGCAGTTTCACTGATTTGCAATGTCTTCCTCTCCATGACATCTTAGTTACAGGCTTGTACTACACAAGGGCCATCACAGAGCCATTTAGCACAGCAGAGGGCTGTGTAGACAAGCCCTGAGGAAACAAACAGAAAAGTCTTCAAAAATCTCTTTTGAATGGGCCCTATCTGAAGATTTGGGCTAGGAGAAGGAAGAAACCAAAAAGGCCTGTCAGCTGCTTACTTCCATCTCCTGAAGTAATGGCCACCATGCCACATGTGGTTCACGGTCCCTGTAAAATTGGGATGTCCACTGCATGGCATATGGCTGGAGCTGGTTTTACCATTCATTATACCAAGGCAATACAGCAGGTTCAGCCATGGCCATTAAATACGACACTAGGGGTACAATTACCTGCTGATCGATCGTATGTGGTAGAAGAGAAAGGAACTCAGACTTTATCTCTTTCTGGGAAAGCTGTGTCTGTCGCAACCACTTAGAACCCAAGCAATGTGAGAGGCAAGCATCAGTGTCTCATTTGTACTGAACTCTATTATACTCCACTGGTGTCAGAGGATCTCAAATACAAATGGGAACCAGACTCAATATTGCTTTTGCACCCTGCAGCACAACTGGCCCTAGCTTCTATTTAGATCTTCTTTGTCCTACTCCTTTTCTGCTACTTTTTTCCTTCTGTCTCACAGGAGCCTGGATTAGTCAGCCAGGACAAATCTAATCTTGCGACACTTTGCTGTGAGTAGTTTGGCAAGCTAGAAACTGTTCCTGAGCTGTGCAATCTTGGTTAATAAAACCCTCTCTGTTTTCCACAGACTAGCCAAAGGAAAGTAAGAGCCAGCCAGCCTGTAGAGCCAGCAGAGAAAAGCTGGTATCCAAAAACGTCTAAGGGGTTTGTGTGCCATGTGCTATACCTGCAGTCTTCCAGCAACTGAATCGTGGCATCATGGTTAGAAACAATTTTTATTTACCTACTGCTGTTGCTTTTGCTTCAGCTGCATGTATACCTTCACTTAAAAACAGAGATGGAAGAATCTCACCTACAGTTTCTGATAACATGCTAATATATTTTATCAAAGTAAAAAAAGAATCTATTTGTACTACTAGGATGTGTTCAGCTGAGGTTATCCCTCAGAAGATTTTATACAAATGTTGGGAAGAGGAAGAGGAGAGCAACATGTGGAATAAATCAATGTCAAGTTAAAAACCTGTTTTTTAAACATCTCTGTATGCATGTGAGTATTGGGCTATATAAAGCAACCCTTTTCCTCTGTTCTCTTCCTCTTAAGGGTTAAGTCATTTCCTCAGGGATTGTCAGGAAGATGCTTCCTTTCCTTTATAGCTGAACCCTCTATCAAGGATAGCCTTTTTCTGGGAGAGTGTTGCTACAAGTTTACCCAGTCAGCATCTTACACCCCTTCCTGACCTACCTAGACCTAGTTCTCTTTCCCAGACCTCATGAGAATAGTCCCATAAGAAAAAATCCCCTCCCCTTACAGAAGGGTCAGCATGGGGCTTCTGCACAGCAGCAGAGAAAAAAAATCAGTATGAGATACAGTGTTATCTGTAACAGTATTCAACAATTTTCTGCTAAACAGGAACATAGAAGAAAGCTTAAGACACACGCTGGCTAGACAACCCTAACAGCAAGCAGGAGCCACTGACCAAACAGACAAATTCACACTCGCCGGCCAGATACTTGCAAGACCTTCCATATTTCAGACACCCTGGACCCAACCATCAGGAACCCACTTCCTTCCCTTCAAAACGGAGCTAAGTTCACAAGAAGAATTTCCTTCCCTTCTGCTATGACTCCCTATCCTCCAAGGCAAAGCCTTTTTATAGCAGCAGCTGCAACTGCATACAGCTGGTCGGCTTCCTGCCCCTCCTAGGGCTGCAGTTAACTCCTTCTCTGCCTCTCCGTGTGCATGGACTGCGCACAGATCCTCAACAGCCTCAGCACTGCCCTGCTCTGGAGGGCTATCTCAGCCTTCACAAACTCTCCCTGCGCCACCCCTTCGTTATCTCCCAGCTAAAGACTGCAAGTGTATCCCCTTGTAACTGAACTTACTTGATTAAACAAGCAAACTTTTCCCATTGAATTTCCTCCTTGCTTTTCAAAGACCGAACTGGGGGAAAAAGGCTTTAGTGATGGAGGCTTTGACTATGTAATGATGCTTTCCAGAAAGGCACTGGCACCTGGCTGCAATGTGTTGATACCTCCCAGAGTGTTTCTGTGAGGATGGGACTCCAGAGGCACCCGGCAGGGTCAGTTCAGCTCAGTCAAATCACTGACATGCATATGCATGCTCTTGTATACATCTGGGACGTAATTCTTCAATATATCATTCAAGGAACAGAATATCTTCAAACGTGTTATTAAGGGTCATTAAAACCCAAGCTGTGGAAAGACTGACATTTTCAAGGGAAATTGCTTATGAATTGGCTAGAGTATATATCGAAGAAATGTTTTCACTTGTATAAAAAAAAAAAGTGCACCCCCTATTTATTCATGCTCTGATTCTGCTTCAATTTCCAAAACCACCAGTTCACTTTAGGGCAAAAAATAGTGGGCATTTCAATCTGGTGATCAATTTAGTTTTAAAGGCATAACTAAAAAAATAGAGGAGTAGGAGAGCATGTTTTTTAAAACCATAAAGCTATCAGAAAGAAAACAGCCAACAACTGTCATAGCCTCACACTCATACCTCTGATCCCGATCCACAAACAGTCGCACATCTCGTAACTCCTATGAATGTGAATAGTGAAAACTCTTCCACACAGTCCCCTTTGTGCATGTGCAATTCCAGGAAGCCTGAGCTAATTTGTCACCCTAATATCTCCAGAAATCTGGCCCTAGTGTCTGCAAAATGGTTGACTATATTAAAACATAGAACTTATATTTATAAAAAGTTATTGTTTGAAGACACAAGCTCTTAAAAGGACCTATTACATTTTCACAATTTAGTAATAAAGCCAAATTTGAATTTTTTATCAGACACTGAAATCTATACTTTATTGCATGTAAAAGAAAAAAAAATAAAGGGCTACAAATAACACTTAATTATCTGCTGGTTATTTCCAGACACACAAAGTGCTGAGGTTTTGTCCTTGTTAAGAAGATTATCTTCGCTTTTTCCTCTGGAATGCATGTAAAACAGCTCTTGCCTTGCTGCAAGCTTTAGGAAAAAAGTTCACTGCTAAATTACCTGTTGTCTGGGGACTTACATTTTGCAATAAGCTGCTGAAATTGCATTTTAATAAGGAGTCTTGACCTGTGCTGTGTATTTCCCTTCAAGGCTCTACAAGCCATTTTTCTTATGGAGGTCCTGACCTGAGAGGCTCAACCTGGATAACCACAGCCAGAGGGGGATAAAATGCAACACCTAGGAGATTTCAGTAAACAGTAAAACCATTCCAACTTAATCTGTGCTAAAATGCTTGGAATGTGAGAGCCACCGATGATGCCCCTCGTCTGTGTGTCTGACTGAATCTTTTCTTTTCTGGGAGGAAAGTAGAGCCTGGGAACTAGGCCAAATGCCTGCCACTTACCTTAAATTGATCAACCACTTTAAGATTAAAAACACTGAAAACTGCAACACCATGAAAACAAGGCTTCCTTCAGATTAAATGCAAAATGCAACATTGGGCTTGCTGTGATCTTTTTTCCATTTTACTCAGTGTACGCTTTTTTTCCATTTCCGCTCAAAGGTAGAAGCCAATAGTTACAGCATCTTGGCCAAGTATTCATTAAGGTTTATAAAAAAGAAATTTATGGTTATTTAGGAGCTGGCGCAAAAGCACGTTGTTGCTGGAGAAGAAATAGAGTTTTGAAACAGTCTGAGACATTGGATGTCTCATTTCAAGTAAAAGCTATATTCTATCTTTGCCAGTTGTATTTAGAGAAGTATTGAAGCGTGTGCTTGAGATAATCAGTAGGTAAATTTCTCAGTGGTTTTATGTGCTGTAAATACATAGTCAATTCAAGAATTTACTTAGTTCTGCAAGAATTATTTCATTATTGCAATAAAGATAAGCGTAGAGATAACATAATGGAACAAAGTCATCATTCATTGAAGCAGGTGCATCTACATGAAATGAAGGTTCTTTCTGTGTCTGTCTTTTTTGGAAGATCTGATTAAAAGTACAGAACCAAAGACCTATTTGACAGAAGAAAAATCAGGCTGGATTCACACTCAAATATGGATGTACCTAGATGACAGTACTGGCAAAATTTTCTAGTAAAAATAGTACTGTAGGATGTAGATTTAATATCGTTTCCTCAACTTAAAAGTCAATCAAAGAAGACACATTTAAATCAAAATTATTGTGTCTATATTTGGATTTTTCTTTGTACGGAGGTAGCTAGAAATACTTTCTAACACGTTGGCAGAAATGCCAATATGAAACCTGGTGTCCTGTAATTTCAGCTGTTCTGAGTGCTGCGTGGCTTAATTAAATTATTTGAACTGTTTCTCTTCAGTATTGCTTGACAGTCATAAAAATCACCATCGTGTAACATAACAGTTATTCATGTAACATCACAATACTGTTGCTGTGTGTCTGCAGTCAGCCCTGTGGGAGCAACAGCGAGCTGGTGCTGGGTGGACTGTGGTGTCCATGCAGGCTCCCCTGGGACCACCCTAAGCATTCACTCAGGGGCCCAGGATGAAGGCAAGGGGGAGTGTGCTCTTGCTCTGCTGCTGCTGCGTGCCTGCCAGCAGCTGGATTTTCTCCCTTCTCTCTTAGGAGAGTCATTTGCTTGTTTTTAATCCTTTTCTTCTCATTTTAAGGTCAGATCAAGCAGAAAAGACACATGACTTTCTGGCCGTGCATATCTTAGAAACCATAAGATGCTGGTCCTCCAATGAGTTGGCTTAATTAGGGGGAGGTCAGCCAGCCAAAGAAGGCCAAAAGTAAAACAGAATAATATACTCCCTTGGAGGCAGATTAGATTGGTTAAAAGAAGGAAAGCTCATGTTAGATCTACAACGCCTAATGCTCAACAGTGTCTGATTTTAGATTTGTCTTTACTTATTTATCCATCTGTGGCAACATCTGGGGTCACCAAGCAGTATGGACACAGCACAGGAAGACAGACAGGTCTGATCTAAGGCCTGAAGATCTGTACTCATAACTGCACAGCAATCTGGGAGCAGAAGGAGTAGATTCTCCCCTGAACCTTGAACAATTATTGGTGCCTTCTTGTTTCTCAGGATTAGGCTCCCTACATGAAAGAAACAGAAACCAACAGAAAGCAACCATTGCTCCAAAGAATTTATAAGACAAACTTATAACGGAAGCATCAATTTCCTTTTTGAAAATGCAGCCAATAACTTTGGAGACCTTTGTTTCATCTTCCACCAAGATAATATATAAGATCACTTTTTAATTTATAGGCTACATAGAATGCCACTAGTGAGAAAGTGTGATCTGAAAGACAAGGCAACGGAGAATATATACCTCAGCTCTGGTGTGTGGTCATCACTCTGAAAAAGCACAAAGACAGGACACTGGGTAAATCAATGGTCTCACCAAACCCATGGCCAAAGGTAAATGACTGTGGAAAAGAATAAAACAATGAGTGAATATGTGAATTTACTGTTAATGGGAGTATTGGTTTTGGAAATCTGTGCTTTGGGGAGTTCCTGAGCCACATGATGTCTTTTCATCACAGACTTCCTGTAAACGCTTTTTGAAGTAATTTAGAGTTTTGGTACTTAAAGTGTCCTTGGACAATGAGCTGTGTGATGAAATTGCATGCTTTATATTCTTCTTGTTTGTTTTACATCTGCTGTCTAAGGGTTTTATGTGGTGATTTCCTATCCTTGAGATAGGTGTACATAAGCGAGTTACTGTTTCTAGTCATCTCTTTTCACCACCATCTGAATTTCTACTCCATCCTACATAAATTATCTCTTCTAGGTCTAAAATTCCTAACCTGTGCAATCTCTCAATGTATAGATGTCTTTCTCTACCTCTGATTAGCAATACTGTATTTCTGTGCCTCTGCTAGTTCTTTCATAAATGTTTAGAAAAAGCTTCCCAGAATGGTAAACAATACTCAATTTTTTTGGCACACAGTGATAATATAGTAGCACAATGTTGTTTTCCCACTTAATGCTTGCTTTATTTCCAAACATTATTTTCCTTTTTTTGACCAGTCTTAGATGCTCAAAGATGGAACTGACATCTTCAAGGAACTAACCAAAATGGGCCCAAGATTTCTCTTTTTGGTGCCATTTTCAGTGCACAGTTACTTTACCAAATGATATCATGACAAGCCTTCTTTTTCCCTCTTTGTAGTACAACTCCCTAGAGACTCTACAGGTAGTGAAGACCAACTATTTACTCATACCTTTGTCCCCTGATTGCTAAGTACTTTTTTATTCATGCAATGACCTATCTGCAACAGCATGTATAATAATTTCTGTTAAGGAGCATTGTAAAAGACTGTTTGGAAATCCATTGAAGCTGTACAAAGCACTGTGCCTTTCTAAAACGGAGTCCTGAAAAAATATTCAATGGCCTCGAGAGGTGTGATTTTCCTGCAAAAGGTGTGTTAAAGCCTCTTCTAATTTCTTCTTTTATCTTCTAATTCAATATTTTTATATTTTATACCATTTTTCTGGTACAGAAGGAACAGTTGTTCAAATCTTCACTAAAACACATTTAAAAATTGAAGTATATTGGCCAGCTTTAGTTCCTTTAATTTATTTTGGTATTGGTTGAACTTAAGTGATGACATAGCTAAATAGCACATCTCCTAGTTCAGCAGATTCAAATATGCGTTCCTTTGGAACATCTGGTTCTGGTGATTTGTTCCTGTTTATTGGATAGATTTGTTTGAAACTTCTTCTGCTGACATGTTGATTTGATACAGTGCCTCAAACTCTTCACTGCAGAAGAAAGGCTGTATGGATTCTCCCTAAGGCTCTTTGCGATGGCTATCAATACAATAACTCATTTAGCAACTTTGCCATGGCTGTATCTTTCTTAAGTGCTTCTTTTAAATTGTGATTACCTATTTGGCAGCCTGACAGGCTTCCTGCTTCTGGTATGGTTGAAAAAGGTTTTAGTAGTACTTACTATCTGCTCAGCTAGTTTTTCCTCAGAATGTTATCTGGCCTGCTTTATTATGGCTTTACAGTCAATTTCCTAAGTCATATATATGCTAAGGTTTTCCTTAACTGAACATGACTTCTACTTTTTGAAGGACGAACTACTCTCTTCAGATTCCTAATATTCTCCTCTACTGTTTAAATACGATGATTTTTTGGGGCAGGGTCAGTTGGGTTTTTTTGTGTGACTGTTCAAAAGTCTCTTTGGATTGATAATATTCATTCACTTTGAGATTATAATATGACACCAGTAAACAACCTCCATGCCACATGCAAATATTTTACTCTTTTAGATTATAATTATAATTTTATTTTTAAAAGTGCTCTCAATTTATTGAAATGAATGCTATTGAAGTGGGTAGCATACTCTGAGTCTTGCTGTAACAAAGATCCTGAATTTAAAAAGTTATCGCTCCTACCCTGCGAGATCTTCATTGATCCCCCTTGCACTGCTTAGAGCTACATCAAGAGCTGCCTTTTCTCTTATGAATTGCTAACTAGTTGGTCTAGGAGGGCAATAAAGCATTCAGCCTCTGCAGTGTAACCTTTGAAGATATTTACTCAGTCTACATGGGCATAAATGCACTCTCCAGTTACTACTGTGCTTTTTGCCCAGTTGGCTCCCTTGTCTTTGTCTCCCTTGTCATGTCACAGTCATTGTCACTCTCTGAGCTAGGTGACTGGTGGGATAGCCCTGATGTTACCCCCTCAATATTTCATTGTCTCATTGCTTTCACCAGTTTCTGTTACCTGCTATTTTACTATTTTCATTTATCATCTCATATTCCTGTTAATCCAGGTATTTTTAGACTTGTAGCATAGATTTTTAATTTCATGTAAGTTTCTTGTCAGCCAGCTTGTCTGTTTTTATATCCTGTGCTTAAACAAGACGTTACTTGAACCTGTTCTTCACTGGTTCCTTCTTCAGTTGTATCAGATTCTGTTCTATCTTTTCAAGGATACAGGGTTTTATAACTTCATATCTAGAGGATGCAGCATTCAAAAATATCCTCACCTGCCAGCTTGCCTTCAAGCTTAAAAAATTTCCATTTGACCTTTTCTATTTTTAGTGTCAGAAACCCGATTCCATATTGATGTAAATGAAGATCATCCTTCTTGCTCTATTTATTCAAAATTTTCCCCTCGTGAATCAATCCCTTTTTTCCTTTATTACACTGATTGCCATGCCTGAAACTTCATTTTCTGTTTTTTTTCCTGGTTGAATTGATGGTGAGATAGATCTACTGTCACAATGCCCAGCACGTCAGTGGGAAGCACAATAATTGATTTCCAGATATTGTAAGGTTTGAAATTAGTTAAGACCTGTATTTGAAATCTGTGGATTTATTTTCATCTAGGATGTTCAACTGCTAGGCTTTGAAATCTACTAAAACCTAACAGACTAGAGTTCAAATTCTGTAATTTTTTTGTTTCACAAAGCTAAATTTTACAGCCTTAGCATATGTCAAAATCTGACCAAACCTGCAGTCTGCAAGCTCTCCCTGAAATTCAATGTTAAAACATAAATGCTCCTAAAGACTAGCTAAGGTGTACAATTCAAATTTATTTTTGTAGGTTTTAAAATGTCTTAAATTCCAAAATTGAATATAGTCTATGTAATTTCTAAATCAGAGATTAAAATTTTGAAAGCAGAGGTCACTGAGAGGTTTATTTGAAAACGTCTAGATTCTGAGTAGCTGAACTACAAGTTCACCTAGAGTCCTTTAGGAAGTATAAACTGAAAATACTTGCGTCCATGAACAGGGAACACTGTGTAAGTGAATATGTAATTATAATGTCCCAGTGGACTTTTGCCTTTGCCCTTTGCACTATTAAAAAGGGGACTAATGTAATATTTCTGAAGGCACAAATGTTAGTTACATACCTGTCAACCACTGAAAGTTAATAGGAATTGTATCCCATGTGTCCTTTAAGCCTTTGATATCCTTCCTTCTAGGCTCCAAAATGACTGAAGTGCTTTTGAAAATGTTACCCAGAAGTTCTTTTTTGCTTAAGTAAGATTACATTTGAAAAAAGTAACAATTCAATCTCAGAATTACAGTCCTGAGCTGGAAGCAGGAATACAAGGATCCAGGGGCTTAGGAAAAGCAAAGGACCTGGAGGTCCCAAGAAAACGAAGAAACAGCTTTTTCATCTTCTGAACACATCAGTTTTCTATCAGTAACTTTAATTTTTCGTGATTGACAAGGACCCTGTGAATCGTTCTTTGCAATTGGATCTATCTCCAGGAAGTTACCTTCAAAGAAGCAATCAGAAAAATTATTGGAAAAATGTTCTTTGCTCAAATAAGGAACATGCAGCTGCTAAAACAAAACTCCAAAAGAAATAAAACATGGATTTAGTTTACATACCCGAAAGGTAAGCAGGAATTGTTTAGGATTCATTGCAGTGTTTCATACCCTAAGTGCCCTGAATATGCTAACTGCCTGCACAGCACAGTTTGTCTGCTACTTGTGGTATACACAGGACAATGACTGCCATGTGTTTTAAAGTTCTTACTTAACAAAGCAAGCACTATGAATACGAGTTTTTAAAATAAGTATTAATAAGTTGGTTTTTTAAAAAAGTCACATTTTAAAACAAAATTTAATAAGAGAAACAAAAGGAGAGGAAAAGGAGAAGAAATATTGTTTCTATAGTTCTTAATATAAACTAAAACAGCAAACGACCTGCAATTTCCGGATCATTTTCCATGGGCAAAGGTGGGTTCTGGACTCAACTTTTTGGACTTAGCCTTAGACTTAAGCTAAGAGATCAGACTAAACTCCTTGTCCCAGAAAGACCTAGAAGTCTCTAGAGAGCAATTTAGGCCTTAGATGAACAGAACTACCTTCAGAGGTAAGAACTGAGATTGAAAAAAGCACAGTTAAGCTTGTAGCTCAGTTGTTTCAGTTACATGTGAAAAGTTGGATAGTTTGAATATGGGCCCAATAGCTAACATAAATGTCTATCTACACAGCCCATGTTCAGAAGACAGAGCTCTTTATCAGTCTGTTTGCCCCTTTGCGCACAGCCCTTGCCCTATCGGCTGCACGCCCTTTGGAAGTGATACAGCCCAGCCCTGTACACCCTGACCTGCAAGCGTCTTGGCATTTCATGTGTAGGAACTTAAGGGCCCAGACCAAAGTCTTTTCATTCCATCTCATGACTGGAAGCTGCTGAAGTTCTTGCTGTCTCTAGAAGTCAGAGAACTTTTATTTCACAACTGTTCAAGCATCCTGCACAGGCTGAATGCACCACATCGTGCAGGCTATGGGATCCTTTCACCTTGAAAGATTTGCTTGATAGCTTAGCCTGAGATCAACATGTATTTTTCTTTGGTCCTTTATGACAGGATTTCCCTGTTCCATTTTGTCTCCACTGCCTCTGTTCCCCTGCATACATTACTGCGCACATTTTATAAAGACACAATGTCAAGATGTAATAGATATATCTGTTTCAGCCTAGGCCACGTGAGAGGATGGTCATTAGAAGTACTGAAAGACTTTTGTTGCTATAATACTAAATAGGTACTTTAGTATTCAAGCAGAACAGAAGGGTAATGACTTCCCAGTTTCGAGGTTCATGACTTTCAAAATATCATGGCAAGAAGCTTTAGCTGAGATTTTAAAAGGAATTCATACTCTAAATTCTCATTCTAGCTTTATAGCCAATAGATACTTTTAACATTTTTAATGATTTTTCTTTTATATCCAAGCTAGTTCTTTATTTTTAGTGTGATTCAATCAATGAAGATATGGAACAAAAAAGCTATCCGCTTTTCTGATTTATTCTATTGAAGATAAAAATGTATGAGGCTTCATGGTGTTATTTGAGTAAGACCTAGTTTGGCACTCTGCCTTTTAGATTACTTCAAATACCCTCGCATACCTTTTTTTTTCTCACATAGTCATAGGTTTCCCCCTTCCCTCTCTTTTTCTAAATGCTTACCATCAGTGTTAACATATCAATCTTTTTCACTTTAAAAAGTAAAAAAATACATGTAATTGGACTAGACCCCTGATGACTTGATATTTTTATCAGTAAAGCCTGCACTTTACTCATCTTTTCTCTCAGGAAACAAACACTCAACCCTTGCATTTAGCTGTGACAGATGCCTACCATAGACAGAGGCCGAGAGGACACAGCTCATAATAAGACCTATGTGTTAAAAAATAAATTTTCCTTTGCACCATAAGAAGAATAAAATTAATTAAAAAAATTAGGCAGCAATATTCTTATCCCACACCACTACCTTTTGAATTCTGAAATATGGAACAAAATGGCTATTTTCAACCTTGGAAAGGAAAGAAATAGTCCTATGTTACAAACATTTAATTGTAAAATTCCAGTAGCTCTCACCTTTGACATCTTCACTGTGTGAGCTGTGGACAGGAAGGAAAGACACGTGTAGAAAAAGTCTAGCAGGCTGCTGAGGCCTTTTTGCTTTTATTCCTGTTCAAAGTTAGTGTTAAGAAAAGGAGTGCCCTGTACCTGCCTGAAGAAGGAGGTAAAGATAGCTAAAAGCAAATTTGCTATATGCGAGAAACCATTATTTTTCATTAAAGCCATCACTCTGAAGAGTGTGAGGAATTTTTCTTCCTATTTTGGGGAAAGAGGACCAAGAAACTAACAAAGGTAGGAAAGTTTCCTCAGCCCCCTTCAAAAACAACCCCCTCAAAATAGGGGCTGTCCTGTGTTTTTCACAAATGTTTTGTTGACATATGTCTAGCCTAGTGTGATTATGCTGTGTTTCACTGAATTAATCAGTGAGAATGACATGAATCATAATAAGCATTGACAGCCTACTCTGTTGTCTTTGTACAGGCTTCAAAATTCAGCAATGAGCACCACTCAGAAACAGTGGGCTGAAATCACACACAGATTTTGGATGCCATAAACATGCACAATTCAACATACAGAATGAACTTTCAGAATGATTCTCAACAGTGAACCAATTCTTCCCATTTTCACAACACTGAACAGAGTTCTAGAGGCTCATGATGTGAATGTCGTTCTCTAGGTAGGGCAAAACAAAAACAATACCAGAGAGAAGTCAGAAAAATATCCTCCCTACTTTCTAACTCATGCCTCTTTTGAAGTAATATGAAGGTAGGTCATAACAGATTCAAAAGTGGATATGAGGAAACGTTTGGGTAAGTATATATTTTTTCTTAAAAGTGGGCAGCGTCTTGGATTTTGTGCATTTGTGAACCTCCAAAATGATCTTATTTATTTATTTACATACAAGCTCTTCAAATCAAACCTTGACAGCTCTAGAATAAGAAATATTTTTACATCAAATACAACAAAAATTTTCACTGACTTCTTCTATTACAAAGACAGGATTGAAATGGTTCCAGACTAAAAATAGTCCTACATCCAGGCCCCTTCATCATTGTGAAGAAATTTATTGGAGAATGCTAAGAAGACTCATTCGTCAAAGCAGCATCAGATAGATTTGTCTCATCACTACCAGATGTTGTCTAACCTGTTACTTCCTTCAGCAACGGGGATTCCACACTTCCCAGGACAATCTACACTAGTGCTTCCATAAATTCAGAATTTTTAAACTTCCCTTAAGTAAGATTTTTTTCACTTCCTTTGAGTCAGAATTTTTTCCAGATCTCTGTCAGAAAATTATTCTTTAATCCTTCTTTGCTGTTTTTGCCTTTAAATATCCTTCTATAGCCATGAGGTACCCGTAATTCTCCATGCTTAAACCTTCCTCAAAATATAGCCCTAGCAGAGGTCTTCCCCATGATAGCCTGCATATTCTCAAGACAGACTTGTTAGCAACCAGTAAGACAGAACTAACAGTTAACTATAACAAAGTAAAGTGAAGGACTGCAGAACTGATGAGCTGAGCTATTTAATTCTCCCTTTTTCAGTGATCCAATGTTCGCTTACCTTGTTTGCCTGTAATCTCCAGCAAACACCTACTCCAGGCTGCTGACTGCTCTGGACAAGGACCTGATTTTCTTCTCTGTAAGTCCCTTGGTTATTGTTAGCACATGCCAGTGACAGAAGTAATGAAAAATACATATTTAATTTATATTGTGATGGACTCCTTCACCCTTCTCCGAAGTTCTGGGGAATGTGATTTGAAAATGTGGAGAAGCCGTCTAGGTAGCGGTGCTGGAGGTGAGGCTGCCTGAACTGTGTTTTGGGGGTTTCTGACTGCACTCAGGGTGGCTGGCTTTTTTTTTTTTCAAATATCCCAGTAGTTCCAAATTTTAGAGGAACAAACACACTTCTAGCCTTATCATGTTTACAATACAAACCCTGCAGTATGACAGTCAAATCACAGGGGAAGTGAAAACACAATGTTCATTGGTACCTGGAAGCTTTTGCAAAAGCCCGTGACAACCTACCTGCGATATGACTCAGAGGTCTGCACTGGAAAAAGTTGTCAACAAGAAATACATAAAAGCAAGGAAGATGTCTCTATTGAGTAAATTTACTATGTTTAATGAAGCAAGTAGACAACTTGTATTTTTAAATTTGTTGATCCATGCAAGTAAGATTTCCTTGTATGGTTTATTGCTAATCTGAGATAGAAGAAAAATATCAGTAAGGCAGGAAAAACTGCATAGCAACAAAATATTTTGTTAATAATATATCACTGGCAATACAATTACATGCATTGTTTTAGTACTTGATTAAATAAGTGAACAATTATAACCATTTTGATCTGGCAAATTTTCTTGGTCACCAGCATCCCTTCAAAGGAACTCTAGCTGATAAAGTGGCAATAAAGTGCTGCTGTTCAGGCATATCAGATTACACTTGATTATTTTAAAAAAATAAATATTTGCAGTTGAGGTTTGACATACAATAAAATGAACTTACAAAGGAGACCAGTTTTCTGTTAGCAGCAGCTGCAGATATTAAATCAGCTCCTCCAAGAAGAGCATAGCTTACAGAGCACATCAGAATGGTTCATTTTTCTCCACCCAACTGTTTGAATACACAGTATTTGAACCAACTCATTTAAAACCTGTGATGTTTTTCCATGGGTAGAGAGGGCAGGGAATGAGGTGAAATGCAAAGTAGATCTTGGACCATGAAGGCCCAGAAAAACAAACTGTTCTAAGAAAATTCTCAATTAATAAAATTATCATGCTTTTTGGGCCTTGGTCATCTTCCTTCACTCTTTTGGAAAAAAAATAGTTTCTCCACCAACCTAAACTGAAGTACAGTGTATTATGTAAGTGACAAAGCACATTTCTTCTGATTAATCTGAAAATGCAGATTAAAGTTGTCAATGTCTCATTCTTATGTAGTTTGCATTTTCCAAGCATTTGTGACAAAAATACAGATGGCTGGCTAGACAAAGATCAGCAATCTGATTTAATGCCAAAGCAATAGTAATGCAATTAAGTTAAAACACACACTTCTGCAATTAAGCACATGCAGTTTTTCAGTTTCTTTTTCTTAAGATCCATTCTGTGCCCAGATCAACTTTTTTCTGTGATGAGTGACCATGGACTGGAAGATAGCATCGCTCTGGGGATTAGTGAAGGGCTGTGAAGACTTCCTGGTCTGGTCCAGGTCACAGAAGTGTGTGTGAAACAGTGCAACACCAATAGAAAGTTATTGCTGTCTAATGAGTGTACCATGACAAAATGGAATACCTGTGTCAGTCCAAGTGTCCACATCACAAAAACCACAGCTACCACACATTTTCTGGCAATCTCCTCTGTGTCAAAACCCCCAAAACAAGCATGGAAATTTAGCTGGTTTTACTCCTTAGAGATAGCCCAACCTTTCAGGTTTGAGGGATGTTAACAACATAGTATGGAAAAGTTTACTGGCTCGTGTAGTTAGCTTATGTATACATAGACATCAGCAGAATTGAGTGAATACTGCAAGGAGTGTTTGTGCAGAGCCCTTTACATTCTGAATACCTCTTTATTCATACTGCTACCCAGACACTTTTGAGCTTTTTGTCTGTTTGTTTCTCTTCTGGATAGGAGGAGTGGGGTCCAAGTGTCAAATCATCATAAAACAAAACTGCAAAGCATGAGGTGATCTTCCTCCCACCGAGCAGTAGTTATTAATTTGAACTCTCATGCAGAGATTGGTGAAATTTATCATGCCTAATGACAGCCATTTCAGAGCTGCGCCTAGCTGTAGCCAGGCATCTAGAGTCATTCTACAGTCAATGCAAAAACATGGGTAACTCCAGATGGTTTTTCACTTAACCTACCTCACACAACTATCTTAGGGGACTTCTTTCACTCTGCTCTGCTCACTGTAGAGAAAATAATAAGGATAAGCTTAGACTAGACACTTAACTTTTAGGTGACTAAATGTAGATGTGATTAATCCTATCCACCCAGACAAACATATCCAATTAAGAGCATTCCACTTACTAACCTTAACTTACTTAACTTCCTAACAAAATTGCTATTCATCTGCAGAGCATACAGTGTCCCTCCTACACAAGGCTAAAAGGTTTTCAATCCATGGACTGACTTTTCAGTGCCTAGCTCTAAAAAGCTTCTTTTTAACGTATCAGTGGGGTAAATGTAGAAGTTACTTGGAACAAGCATGCAACCTCCCTGTTCAAATTGCTGCAGAGGGTCTCCAAGTGAAGAACTGAATAATATCTTCTATCCTGTTTCTTTTCCTAGAATAAATGAGTAAAAGGACAGGAATCTTTTCAATTGTACACAACATAAACTTGTATCCCTCCTAAGAAAGACTGTAGAGTTGTACAGTTCCAGCAGTGAATGAACCCTATATAATCTTTTAACAGAATTCTTTTTCAGCATGCTACCACACTTTAAACTCTGATCTGTACTTCCTCCAGCTTTTAATTCTAAAGAAACTACTCTGCCATTCTAGTTTTCATTTGGCTTCTTATGCTTCGCTGCTAGATGGTTTTCTACCCTAAACTAGATGTTACTTAAAATTTTGAGATTTTTCTTCAATTTTTTCCCCTTATTTCTCAGTTCTTCGTGTTCTCAGCACATCTTTTAGAAGTGCTGAAGTATCTCTCTTAGAAGTGTTAGGGTGCCTTGAAGAGAAGGAGGAATCCAAGCTGAAGATACTCCTAGAAGACAGAATAATGTTTGTAGCCATTTCATGCATGGGCTAATGGAGGACATTAAAAAAGAGGGTTGAAGCTAATGAAGGGTGTGGATCTACATCAGAGTAAAGGAGGAGTTTTTTTGTGTTTCTTGGAAGGTGCAACCAATCCAAGTGGCAGACACAGAACTGGGATTTCTCAGCATGACTCCAATACAAATCATTAGGAAACTGACTTTATTTCAGTTTCTTTTAAAGAGCCAGGAGATGTTGGACAAGCCAGCAGGAGTCTTACAGGAGACCTGGAACCGAGTCCTGAGCTCACTTCCTTACTACTGGGCAAGAGAATGAGAAAACATGGTAGGTGTTGCAAGCTCAGCTCTTTTCTGTGGCCCTGGCAGCTGTATTAATGATGTACTGGAGAGACATGCATCCTACTCTGACTGAGCAAGGTGGAGATTACCAGGTGGAAAAAAAGAGGCTCTGGAAGGTCCTATCTCCAAACAGTATGCATTTTAAGTAACAATAAATCAGCATATGTTGGATTTTATTTGATTATTTTCCATGCTTTCCTTTAATACTAACCATATAAGGCATAACCCCTTGTCAGCACTAGAATGGTACATATTACATGAATTATTAACAACTGCACACATCCTAGATCACCTTTGTGTTGCGCTAATTTAGTACCTTCCCATTTCTGCCTAAGTGAATCTAAGAGTCCATAAAGCAATAATAAAATGTAACAGAATTCTAGAGAACTGCTTATAATCTGACATTCAGTATACAGACAACTGCTTTCATAGCAGTTTATTTGTAAGCAAAAGGCAAGTCCAATTTGGTCCATGAAAATGTCAATTTAGCAATGAATGCTGTCTTGACATATTCAGAAGACTCTCCTTAGAAAAAATACAGATTCTCCATTTATATGATGTCAACATAATCACCCCAAATAAGAAAAAAAGCTGAAACAATCAACAGTACATTGAGTACATTGGGGAGCAGTGTACACAGAGTTACACTGGGGAGGAGTGCCGGTGAGGGGAGAAGGAGGAAGCAGAGGAAAGATCAGATTTTTCAGGAGAAAACCTGAATTCTTTGAAGTCTCTATTCAGGATGAGGGGGCCATTGACAGACATGTGTAATTGCATGCAGAAAACTGATAGATGTGTGATTATAGACAGATGGTTAGCTCAGCAGGAGTTTCTGACAGCTAGGCCCCAGCACTTCTTGCAAGTCTTTATGACCTGAACTTTCTTCAGCACATAAATATTCATGTACTTATATTTTTCTGTATGATTTAGGTGTAAAACAAGTAATGGTTCTGCAAGGTGCTGAAGAGCCTTGCCTTTAAAATTAACCATGAAAACTTATGCCAGATAGTTAAATTTAAGCAGTCCTGCTGACTTTATTGGTTTTCATGAATCTTTCTATTGGATTCACTGGTCTATGTCTCAGCTGTCATGGTTAGGTTTTATTTAACCTGATTTTGGCTATCAGAAGTGAGGTGTCTATTTTAAGAGAGCTTTTAGAGCAATGTTTGACTCCCTGGAGAGGAGTGACAACCTTCAGATTGAAATTCCTTCTACCTCAGTAGGATGTCTCAAGCATGTGGGAACAATCTTGCCTGATAACTAGTTTGGATGGATTTTTAGTTTAGTTAATATTAAATAAAACAAACCTTTAACTACATTGCATGCTCTGGGACATTTTTAAAAAAAAAAAAAAAAGGAAACTCCTTGCTTCCAACAAACTTCTCCAAAGCAAAGATAGTGTGATGGCTGTGTCCAGCAGAGGCTCTTGGAGCACTTCTGTGTTCTTCAGTTTGGGTGCACGATGTAATTGCGCACAGAATTTGTATTAGGAGAAGGCATAGACAGGCACCAGCCTTTCCTTTCTGGGTAAAGGACACCAACATGTGGGTAGGAGGGAAGTGACGATTTGCTCTTATCAGGTTCCTAAACCACAGATTCAGAGGCAAACTAAAAAAAAAACCTATGAGACTGAAGTTTTTCCTTTCCCTCAGACTTTAGTTCTTTTAACCTTTCTCTTCATTCTTTCACTCTTTATAACAATTTCCTTGGCACAGGCAGGGACATAGACTTCTTTGATTCACTCTATAAGAACTGCAAAAGCTGAGGTACTTTAGACAGAAATATACCAGACAGAGTACCAGACAGAGACTTCTCTCATCACTATTTTAACTTTTTACAAGTAGAAAAAACGCTGTCACATTTTTCATCTCTGTAGCCCAAGTGCCTTAATAGTTGTAAATAAGTTAGTCTGTAGATGTGGCTATAAGGTGTTTGGGTCTTGTTACTATGTCAGTTGTCTGATGTTTTAGCTTAAAAAGCCATGCTTCTGAATTTCCCTTCTGTCTTACCAGTTCTAGCTTACTCTTCCTGAAAATGTTTTGTCCTAAGCTAACTTCATATTTGTTAAAAGAAACATAAATCAAAAGCATCAAACATTTCAAGTCAAATGTTTGTAGCTGATCTCCTAGTTTTGGACCTCTTCTCACATGCACTTAGCAATTAGTCTGTTGTGTTCAGCTGCTAGCCAAGTCATGCAGTATTAAATCATGCTTAGGTTTCTATATGAAACTCAAAGGCAAATTCACCAGTGTGAATTTTGAAACAGTAGCCACTTTTGCAAAGCTGTCAAAACCACACACAGCCAACAAATATTTCCATACCTTCAATTAAAATGCATCTCAGTCTTCTCTGTGCTCATTAAATGCCAGATCTCCTTCAGCACTTGTCTTGCAAGCTCTGCTGAATGTAGTTATGTTTTTAGGAGAAACATCTTCCACACAGAACTAAGCTAGGGATATCTTGCATCACTGGATCTCTACAGTTTGAACATGGTCTTACTTTTGAGATGAAGAGGGGGCTAGCAAGACATATCTGGTATTATTTGCTGTCTTTTAATTATGACAAGCTATCTTTGTTGTCACTGGTTTTGAAGATCTAATATTAAACTAAATGTATCATGTATCATATGATAAGGCTCCCTCAATCTTCCTCACTGCTAGTTGTATACAAACTTTTGTAGTTCTAGCACACAGGTCTAGATCAAAACCCATGTAATAAAACAAAAGCACTGGCATTATTTCGGATTTTCAGAGCAACTCAGCAACGTTCCAACTCCTGAGATACAAAGTCACAGTATTTTAGACCTGGAAAACAGTTACTCTAGTGGAGACAGTGAAGCTACCTGTTGCAAGAACCTGTAGTTACAATTCACAATGTGTCCTGCAAACATAAAAAAAGACTCTGACTGTTGTATACTACTTTCTGTATTTAAACTCATCGATGATGTCTCTCTGAAACTGTATTATGTCTTTCCTGCCACAGAACATGCTCCAAATGCAGTACATGGAAATCTTTTCTCACCAGTCAGGTACGTGTGTGTCTCTTGGATCAAAGTAGGGGTGAGGAATCTGTGGTCTAGTCTGTAGCATTGTTTTATATAGCTCCCAATCATGCGATCCTTTTATTCCTTATTCCTGGGTAACATTACACTGTGTATTACAGATATTCAATTTGCCAAGTGTGTCAAAAAGGCCTCAGAAAAGAGAGTTCCTCATCTGTACATTAACCAAAAGCAGCTCTCACCCTATCAGGCCAGATGTGTTTCAGCAGGGATGTAGCTAAAACACTATGCAAAAGAACAGTGGTATTTAAAATTAGCAAAGACTGAATTAAAAAAAAGTTCATAATTGTATGTAAAGAGGTTATGTGAGAAGGCCAGTTGGAAAGAGAAGGTTCCTTCTGTGCAATTCCTATCTTTATATATGGAACTGTTCTTGTTGATTCTGTTTAACTGCACTCATTGTGGCATTCTAGCAAAGCAAATTATGACTGAGCCTGGGTGGTGGTTTGTCTGATGCAATGTAGTTCGACATTTCAGGAGTGCTGCTTTCTCAGAAGAAGGTAATGCTCTTAGACCTCTGTTATACTTATTGTGTTTGCTGAAAAAATGTCCACTTTTGTCAGTTAGTTAATAGGTATTTCTTTTGAAATTGTGACAAAAGGCTATCAGAAAATAACTGCACCAAGTTCACAAACCTCTCTGAAAAGCCAACTATTTTTTTGAACATATTTGGGTTATGTTTTTCTCTATATGATGGTGGTTTCAAACTTCTTGTCTAGTGTATTACTCATCAAAGCTGCAAGTAGAAGTGCTATAACCATTTGCAGCTGATTAATTCTAAGGCTGGTCCTGCTCTGGTCCTGGTGTTCCTCCCAGCAGAGTCCTCCCTGCGCCTGACTGCCGGTTGGAGAATGGCTGGGAATTCGTAGTGCGGGGCATCCAACTGACATCTGCCTCATTTTTTCCAAATAATTAGAAATTTTAGTAGAAAAAAAAAATCCTTTAATCCAAGGATAACTTAAAGACTCCTTCTGAGTTGCCAGAAAGCTTTCTGAAGGTATTGCTAGCTTCTGTGAGGTTATTTCCTAGGAGCCCTTCAGATAAGCGTAAAGGAACATATATGAAAGGCACTGATTTTCCACTTTAATTTCCTAACTATCTGCAAGCACAAAA
Source organism: Falco peregrinus (assembly GCF_023634155.1). NCBI lineage: Eukaryota > Metazoa > Chordata > Aves > Falconiformes > Falconidae > Falco > Falco peregrinus. Next base: position 38,886,097 of record NC_073725.1, on the reverse strand, counting down.
CTACTGTAAAATTAGTGTGTCATCATTTTATAAATCATCCTACATACGGTGGACCTGCCACATCCAATGCTTCTGGTCAATTTTTCTCCATTGCAACCTTCCTCATGTAACAGTGGAGAACTTGTAAAAAAGGTATGAAGGGAGTCTTGATTTCAGCTTACTAGGATAATATAAACTAGCCAGGCACAGCTCTAGTGCAAAATGGATTCAGTCCCATTAAATGGAAAGAGAGAGTTCACCTGCCATGAGGTATTAACGTTATGACACCTTTCACCTTAACAGATCCTGTTATTTTTATTGCAATCCCCTAAAAAACAACTTAGTTCAGTAAATATTTATGATTTTTGAGAAACCAGATACCTTAAACTGCTTCAAGCTGAGCTCAAATACCTATCTTTAAGTACTGGAGACTGCTAAAATGTCTAATACAACCCAATTAATTTTTAATTATTGTACTGTATACAGTATTTTTCACATAGTATTGTACAGTACTGTGTGAAACATTTGTTCTACTTTCTTAAGTGTTGTTAGCTGATGTTCGCCCTTTATATTAACTTTCATTTCTTAATATCAAAGCTGTATTGCTAATTTCCTGTAGTCAATAATTTTATGTACATGTAAAAGATGGCTATATAAAATAGGATAATGAGGAAGTGACATTTTTGACATGTTCCTCCGTACGCACTAAAGGGTTCAGTATTACCCTCTTTGCAGATACACATGAATATGCTTGTTACATGGAAGTCCAATCCTATGAAAGAAGCTCTTGTGGGGAACTAGAAACCGTAAGATGCTGTATCCTCTGTAAAATGTAGACAAACTTTAAGCTGACTCATTTAAATGCCTTTTCAGGATCAAGAGACAACAGTTATTGATTATGCCTTATTTTGATTACATATTTCACAGTATTACAGAACAATCTACTATCAATTAATTCTGGTTGGTTGAGATGAATAAAGCTCCTGGGGACCATTTAAAAACTGTGAGATTATCTGCCAATAGGTCAGAGTCTGCATTTATTAATGGCACAGGATATTTGCTTAAGCAAATACCTCTCATGTATCTCCAGTATTTACAATTATTTTAAGAAGATTTTTCTTATTCTAGCTAGTAAAGATGCACCATCCAACACTGATTCACTTATTTGTCTAAGAACAGCCATTAGCACCCATTTGTAAATCTAATAAAAATCAGTCTGGGATCCCATACAGTCTGAAGTTTTCCTGATTTTTTTGGGTTTACCTTCATCCCTCATTTTTTTCTGCTATGTTCTCATTCAAATTTAAATTTTATCTCCTTTTAGACATGGACTTTCTACTAAATTAAAATAAATAAACTGTAATCTTCAGCACTTCAGCAATATTCTTCTATAAGCCTCACAGATAATGTCTTATTTATTCATTTGTTTTCTTATCTGTGATAAACTCAGTCTTATTAGGAGTGCATCTATATTCTAGTAACTCACACAGTTTTTCTTTTTGACAAAATCTGGTGTGTCCAATTCTGCTAACACAATTTCAGTATTTGGCCTTTGTACTGTTGTACAGACCTAGATGTATTTTATGGAAAGATTTAAGTTTTTTCAGGTATGATTTTTTTCCTACTAATTTACACTGTTGGTAGAAAAAATAAATTACTCTGAATTTAAACCAGAGTTTAAATCTCTGGTTTAAACCAGAAACCCTGACGGCTTTCTCCTATCCCATGTGAACAGAATAAATAATGTATTAGAATGCCCCCTCTAGGAACATTGCCAATGACTACCTATTTCAGCCATCATCTTTTCAGGGAGTAATCTGAAAGATCTCCAGTTTTAGTTTATTCCACAACTGACTGCAGTATTAGTCAGTTAGAACAAGACATCCTGTTCAGAATAGGCAACACAAGGAGGTACGATTCAGTTACCTAGATCCCCATCATAAAAGGAAAGCATGCCCTTTTTCTGTTTGAGGCAGGTAAGAAGAAATATCCTGTATGTATCTACAGGCTGAGATCAAATATGTTCATTGCTTGTGCAAATTCCAAGCTTTACATCCTAGACTTCAGGCTCCCACTTCTCACAGATGTTAGTAAGATGAGGATTTCAGTGTTAGAGTGCAACTTAGATAAAGGTCCCTCCCCTACACATACTTTTTTTGGCTACATGGCTGGTGCTGCACTCAACATGTATAATGGAATGGAAGAGCTGGGGCAAGTACAATGGAAGTTGCCACTTACACAGAGTAAAATGGGAATCAGGAAGGTTTGGGCAGATGGAGAGGGGATGACCAGAAGTTTTACATTATTTCTATTAATGGCACAGTCTTAGGAAATTATGCAGTCCATTTGGAGTCACTGCAAGGTGTGTGGGGGAGAGAACAAGGGTGAAAGTTAACCAGGTAATTCACTATTTTTTAAAAGCAATGCTGCAGAAGACAACAACCAAAAACCAGCCTCACCTCAGTCCAGTATCCCTTAAGTGACCAGGACACACTGTCTCCTCTGCAGGTGCAGTGGAATTTAATCCTATGCATTATTCAGCAAGAAGGACAGGATTTTCTTTGGAGGAGCACTTATGGGTCATAGAAAATTTTTTCTGAGAGATATTCACGTGTTGTAGATAGAGAAAAAAGAAAGGGTAGGAGAGTACTGAAACTGGAGGTTTTCTCTTTCCTTTATTGTACGTAGGTGTTAGTCTCTCATTCCCTGTGAGGCAGAAAAACTGCATCTCGGCCTGTAGCCTACATCCTCAGCAGTCACCATCTGCTAGCAGAGATAACAACCCCCCTGTCTTCATTCTTCTGATATTTGGCATGATTGCTAAAGATAAGAAGGAAGATGGTACTACAGATCAAAGACATCAAGTAGATTCTGATCAGTGCTGATTTACACCAGCAGAGGATTTGGCCCAGTGCTCCTTACCGAGGCAAACTCCAGGAAATACTTGCCTCCCTGTTGAAAACAAAACAATTTAATTCCCTGAACATTTTACTAATATGTGATTCAGGATGACATAGCTGAATGAGATAACTAGATTCCTCAAATGGATCAACCTAACCCAGCTGTCTCATTTAAGGATGATTTAAAGCTAATGAAAAATGAAAATAGCATGTTAAAAAACTTAAACCAAAGAATAACAAGAAGTTCTAAAGATTGAAATTGGCATGCATGATATGCACAACATTTCTTAGGAAACTGGCTGAATTTGCTAATCTGAAACCATCTGAATGAGGACTGAGTTCAGAGTTCACCTCTGCCATAACTTGTAACTTGAACTCTCATCCTCTGGAATTATGGTGGCCTGAACACAGCTGAGAGTGCTTAGACAAACTAATGTAACCCATTTAAGGAGCTTTTGAGTCAAACTGGAGGAGATGCACCTCGCATCTTCCATTAAAAAGAGCTGGACAGTTAAGAACTATTAAATAACACTGTACTCTCTTCTAAACAGTCAGACAGAAATTTACCCTGGCCACCATAGGTATTATCAGTTGTTTGAGTGTTGCAGCTTTTCCTTTGATCTATCTTTAGAAGAGAAAATAGCAGAAGATTTGATTCTTCAGATCTTTCTCAACATATGGGACTTTTACTTTTTAATTCTGAAGAATGAGAGAAAGAGATGGTCAACATAACCTTGAAACACAGCATTTGAAAAAAAATACTTAAAAACAAAGCACCTGTGTTTTCTGGCTGGACAACAATTATCAGCCAAAATAGCTGCTTTAAAAATTCTGGCTTGGTGAGCTAGCTACCCATAATTCATTTCATAATTGGGAAAAAATGTAGCATTTTCTGACATCATCTCAGTGCAGTTTTGGACACATTGTACTGCAGAGAATCCAACAATAACCACTTATTTTTCCTCTCCATGACTTAAGAAGAATCCAGTGACCAGGACTGCATATGGTGGCAATACACGTTCATTTGGACTTTTTGGTTCGAAATCTAGACACAAATAACAAATGTGTATTTGAGTATAAATTAAGTTGTATCTATGAATTTGTATTCTTTATCTTTCCCTGCTATTAAAAACCAAACAAAGATTCAGACCCAGAAGTTTCAGAAGCCAGAATGTGAAAACTAGATGCTGGATTCTGTAGGAGAGGAGAAAGGTGTCTCTCTGTCTTATCGTTTGCAGTTATATTTAAATGTTATTACTCAGTGTTTTTTTCTCTCCAGTCCCTATCTCGGTAGTAAAAGACTTGTGTCCTATTACTTGTTTATTACTAATTCTAAACCACAGGCCCAATCACACAGCTGGCCTCAGAATTCCTCTGTGTCACATGTGAGTTAAATCTGTGAACTTCAGCTGGCAGATCTCCCTCCACAGCTGAGTGGGTCATTGCAGAAGGAACTGGTTTTGGAGAGGAAGTGATCTTCCCACCAGAAATTGTCTGCAATTCTGGGACAACATTTACTACAAAAATCCTGATTCTGATTTTGGCCATCCTGATGCAAATCCTGAATATGACCCCCTTGAATTACTCTGAATATTTAGATTGAAGAATATATTTAGACTTTTTATTCTACAGTGAAACAGAGACCCTTTCAAAGGATGCTCTGGTGTTTTTCATCACGTGAGAGCTTTCTGCTGAGAAACTAACAGGTGGCAGCCAGCCTGCCATTTCTGGCTTATCTTGCTTTACCTGATCTAAGACAGATTAGAGAAAGCTATGCAGGTGGGCACAGGTTTATGGAGGGAACAGAGAGGATTCACCAAATGCAAAGAGGGCAGGGATGCTGCCCATTCTGTTCCACCTGGCTGCCTGTCTCCAGGTTGACTGTCATTATCAGGGAACACAACAAAGTCCTATTTTTATCTTGATTAAAAAAAGCAATTGTCCTCTCGTTTATATTGAAAATCAATTGAATAACAACTCCTGTCTGGGAGAGAATGCCTTAATATTCTGCAAGAACTTGTAGAGAATGGCCCAAGAATTACAAATCTAAACAAAACCTCAGTTTTCTATTGACACAAAACTTTCCAGACTCCTTCACTCTCCCTCTGTCTAGCATAATTTAGAATTGAGTGGGAAGGGGATATGGAGACAGAATGAAAAGGAAGTGAAATGGACACAGAAAAGGAGAAGATAAAAGTAGAACGCAGCAGAAAGAGGTGGAGAAAACAACCGCAAAATTCTGCTAAAAAGATCTTAAAAATTGCATGTCACATCCAATTCTTCAAACATAACCCATGACAGAGCAGCAATGTTAACTTTCTCATGATCCAGTCTCCAGTTTGTTCACATATTGCATAAAAGGGAATATTCATAAAGGGATTATGAAGACTAACAAATGATTAATGACTATTTTATATAAATATATATGCTACAGGCCTGAATGGTATGTTCTACACCTGGCTTTAGGTATAGCAGTAACAGTATTATATAAATTAGAAGTCATACTGTAAACCTCAAATCCTTCATTAGGAGCTTACTTGATTTTGCAATTCAGCTTTAATGTAGTAAGGATGAATTAAAAACTGTCAGTCCCATCTCTATAATCAACTAATTGCAGTTAAAAAGTTGTATTTCTGAGGCAGTATTTTAATTTTTACTGACAAGAATGTATGATCTAACTGGTATTTAATGGGAACAGAATGGCAGCAAGATTTCTCAGCACTGTAGTTAAAACCAGTAACATCACCTACAGCTGAAGCATTCTGACACTTTGTAAGACTACTACTAGTGGTGTGTGATCTTATTAAAATACAACTCCTGGAATTAAATTATCCACATCCTCTGTCTCAGTATGGTTAGTCTACGTTGCAGCAGAAACATTCAGAAGTTTCCAGGAAACAGGTCACCAGCAGTACATTACCTTTCCATTATAAATTCTTAAAAGTACTTTCATGAGCACATCTAATTGCCATATTTTGCACCAGGGATGTGTGAGGGACATGACTTTTTTAGAATCTAGAAAAAACTTACCAAACTGGGCCAGCCTGTTTAAATGTGAGCAAGCTGGGCTTTGCCTGTTTAAGTCTTGAAATAATCTGTCTCACCTGGTCATGCTTACAATCATGTCTGTGATAACGATCATCAGAATCTTCTGCCTGGATGCTAATTAGACCATGGCTGAAGACATTATCCAAAGACAAGATGTCATGGCTGTAGCTAGGCAGCAAAGCAATTAGTCTCCTAATATTCTGCCCATACAGTTCAGGGAACATCCTGGATGAAGTGACCATGGAGAAGAAATGAGGCACATGGGCTCTAGGACTATCCTGTGAAGGAAATGATAAGACCAAGACCAGTGATCAGGAGTGTTAGAATCATAATGAAAAACTGGGACCAGCTGAGTAAGTATAGGGCTGACAGCCGGGACTCATACCAGGAATGATGGGGAAAGAAGATGCTATGAGGAATAGTGAGGAGAGAGAAGCTAGTTACTGGAACAAGTAACACCAGGCAGAATCAGGCAGACTTTAAGCAAACAGGGATGCTGGTGTGTCCATACCTCCCTCCAGCATCTGGGGCTGAGCTGAACATCTCTTTTCTGTCTATAAACAATAGCAGAGCTTAGTGGAAAAAGATATGTGTTCCATCTTGTATCTGCTCTACACAATGGATGGCAATTTGCTCCTTTTATCAATTATTTTTTTTGTTTCTAGTGCCAGTTCTCTGGCTGGAAAAGGTTTACTTTTATCTAAGGTGATGGTGATTTGTAGAGGACCAGTGTAATTTTCTATATGAGAGAAGTGGTGCAAGGTTATGCACAGCTGAGTGATGTTTGTTTTTTTAAATAATTTGGGTTTATATCCAATTGCACAGCACCAAAAAGCCAAAGACACATAGTACTTGGGTAACAGTACAAGATAGTGGTTATTGTTAATGGTTACTGCAAACACAAATGACCTGAAGATGATCCACAGAAGCAGCATTGTCACGTTTAATGTTTCAGTGTTTCATCTGTGAATGGTTGTTTGAAATACTTAAACATGTGCTCAGTTTTTGATCACACATTCTTCATCCTCCATAACTGGGCTGACATTTGGAGCCAAAAATGTGACAATAGATTATATCATGGCTTCTGTGGTTCAGCTCACTGACTATGAGCTTCAAGTTCAGTTTACCATAATATAGAACAGTGCTGCTTAAAAATGTCCTGGAAAAGGTGCAAACTCCCACATAGCTTATGTAGATTGAGAAACCTGTATTGGACTACCAAGCTCAAAGTGCTTCTAAACTGAATGGTCTCTTAACATGATGCTCAGTATATGTGCTGAGTTTCTACTGCTAAATGCTGTTCTAGGAGATTCTTCTGCTAACAGACAGATTGGCTGAAAATTGGCTAACAGACAAGATTTGCTTGTTCAAAAGTGGTAGTAAATGGAGCTACATCCAGCTAGCGACCAGTCACAAGCTCAGTATTGGGGCCAGTTCTGTTTAATATCTTTATTGACAATCTGTATGAGGGGATTGAGTGCACCCTCAGTAAGTTTGAGGATGACACCAAGCTGGGGGGCACTGGATCTACTGGAGGGCAGGAGGCTCTGCAGGGGGGTCTGGACAGGCTGGACTGATGGGCCGAGGCCAATTGTAGGAGCTTCAACAAGAAGTGCCGGGTCCTGCCCTGGGGGCACAACAACCCCACACAATGCTGCAGGGAAGGGTGACTGGAAAGCATCTTGGCTTGTATCTGAAATAGCATGGCCAGCAGGACTGGGGAAGTGATCATCCCTCTGTAATCAACACTGGTGAGGCCGCACTTTGAATGCTGTGTTCAGTTTTGGGCTGCTCACTACAAGAGGGGCATAGAGGTGCTGGAGCGTGTCCAGAGAAGGGCAGCAAAGCTGGTGAAGGGTCTGGAGCACAAGGCTTATGAAAAGCAGCTGAGGGAACTGGGGGTGTTTAGTATGGAGAGGAGGAGGCTCGGGGGGACCTTATTGCTCTCTACAGCTGCCTGGAAGGAGGTTGTAGCAAGGTGGGTGTTGGTCTCTTCTCCTATGTAACAAGTGACAGGACAAGAGGAAACGGACTCCAGTTACACCAGGGGAGGTTTAGGCTGGATATTATGAAAAATTTCTTCACAGAAAGGGTGGTCAAGCATTGGAACAGGCTGCCCAGGGAAGCAGTGGAATCACCATCCCTGGAGGTGTTTAAAAAACGTGTAGGTGCGGCGCTTAGGGAGATGGTTTATTTGTGGACTTGGCAGTCCTGGGTTAATGGTTGGATTTGATGATCTCAAAGGTCTTTTCCAACCTGAGTGCTTCTATGATTCTATAAAAAAATTATAATGCTGTATTTTTAAGAAACTGGCTAATATAGAAGGAACTCATGTAGTTCACTCTTTATTTGAAACCATGTAAGCCTACCTGGAAAAGTCAACTGCAGCTCTTGACAGTTTTGTCAGAAAATCTGCTTCTGACTGCATATTTAAAAACAAAGTTCTTTTGAATGAATGCAAATAAGTAAAAAATAATCCCAACACAATTCTAATTGTGTAAAAGTGTACAACTTCACAGCAACCACAAAAAGACACATACTCACTTTCAGCTCAATACTCATGTAAGAATAAAATAGATAGCATTTTCATTTATTTGGCTATGACTATAAGAATGATGTCCACAGAACTTTAGGGAAATGAGTTTCACTATAGTCAGTTAAAGGATGATTCTTTAAATTCAACTGCAAACTGTTACGGCATGGGAATTTTAGAAAGAGTTTTCTCAACTTCCCTTTGAATTGTCAAATGAAACAACAATTAACACTGTTGGAGAAAGCTGGCTACAGCCACCTTTCTCGGCTTCTTTCCTAAAGTGCAATGTAAGATCCTTTTTTTTTAACAGTGTAATTGATTTTCATGTTAAAAGATCAATTATGAAAAACCAGCATTATATATTGTAGACAAAATATTGTTTCTATGACAGCAAATGAAAACTCTTTAGGGGATATGGACAAAGAAAATGTGTACATTTTCAAATACAATCGTGCAAAAATAATCATTTGCTGCTCTAAATGTCAACAACTGGCAACAAATAACATAGGGAGTAAGCGAGCTAGTAATGTGTCTCAAAGAAATGTTAGTATAATAGATTGTTTAGTATAACTTCATGTGATAATTAATATAATGATTTTTAAAGTCATGCCATTTATGGAAGTCATCAATTAACTGGCATAAAATCTACAGAATCCTTACACTGTGCCTATATTTGGAAGGAAGAAACGTTAATGGTGATTTAAATTATTTGTTATTTCAGAGAAATAGCTGCCCCTTGATGCTTTTAAACATGTCTAAGACAAATCCAAGACCTTTAACAGAAATTGTTATGGTGTCTAACTTTTGTTTCAGGCAGTCTTGGACTACAGACACAGAGCCAACTCTGCATCTGGCCTAAATCCACTCACAAAATTTGGCCAAAGTTAAATTTGTCACATTGATTTCAAGTAAAGTTCAGATCCTGTGTGGTGCTCAGGGCTCTTTCAGAACAAATTGTAATACAGGAAGTCTGTAAAACCACATTTGGAACTGAAGGCTTTGAATTACTATTCTTTCTATGACTTCCATATAAATGACTGAGCTTGCATTTTTCTAGAGTTATTACAGTTGAGTATTTCTCTATTTATCATAGCTTTTTACTAAAACAAATCATCACTTGTTTTCATGGATATACATGACATCATACAAACACCAGAGAAGGTGTCCAACTTTAAAGACCGCCTGGGTAGATTGAAAGAGAAAAAACCCAAAGTACAAGTAAATTTTCCATGTATCAACTGAACACATCATGACAATGTCGATTTTGAGAATGTTTTTCTAAAACTAAAAGCAAAGAGACTTCTAAACTGTCCTTCAGGTTTGCTATTTTCAATTATTTGGTTTACTGCATATAAAGAAGTTGTTCTGAAGACAGGTCTTGCAGAGATACGATGCAGAAAATAAATGTCCTGTGACCCAGCTGAGGAACAAAGCTTATTAAGAGTATGCGTAGGAAACACCAGGGAAGGAAGCATGGGAAACAGATTTGAGAGGGGCAGATAAATGGAAAACAAAGGCTGGCATCTTTGATGCACCATATGGAGTGATGGGGTGATTAAAAAAAAGAGGCAAAATAGTCCAAATACTGTGGACTTGGTAGGCAAGGCCAACAAGTTTGTTTGCAGCAGTTATTTCAGAGATTCAGATTGGAAGGATGATAAATATTTATGAGGAAGGTTTTAAATTGCCATGGTGAAAGAACATGGTCAGTCTGTTAAAGGAATCACTGTTTGGTGTCAGCATTGAACATAAGATACTCTGATTAGCGTCTATTTCATACCAGGTGGTATAAACTGTTCTCTCATTGAAATAAAGAAACCACGATCTCTGTACATTATGAGTTCTCCATTTTTCATTACACCTTCTGAGAATCTGACATTTCTCACACATAACTTAGATCTCAGCAATGTACACAATTGTGCAAAAGTGTGTGCAAAACTCCTTGATTTCTTATTGTTTAAATGCTTCTGCGATGACAAAACTATAATCTTTCAACCCAGTCCAGAGAAGGTACAAGCTGTGGTAACCCACCTCTGCAGAACTACAGCTTAAGCTGTTGCATTTTATGTTTACAGCTCCGATAACGTCTTGTGTGGATATGAGTGCTGAACTGTTTTCTGTAGGAGTAAACTGGAAGACACAGGTGAGTTAGGTGGAGGATTTTGTTGTTTGGCACTGACTGTAAGGAATGCAAGGATAGGTGTTGGTAAATTCCCTGGCTCTGGGTAATTTCTGAATACCCCATCTAAGACAGCAGCTGGTGAGTTAGTCAGGCTGCACAAGAACAACTTAGGTGTCAGCTTCTCTTTACAGGTACAAGTAAGATGAAAAAGGGGGAAAATCTATGTAGCATGCCTTAGTATGGAGCAGAAGGGAGGTAGATTGCATAGTTTGTTCAAGAGTCTTAGTGCCAGGCTTGAGCTGGGATAAGCACTTTCCAGCGCACGCTCCTAGCTCTAGATAGTCCTCATTGCAGCAGGTCAGTGCTGCAGTCATGGCATCTTTACTGTTTAAATGCAAGACTTGTTTCTCTGCTCCCCAAATACTAACACATATTTGGGGTAACTCTGTAGTAGAGGGGACAGCTCTTCTACACTTTGAATCCCAAATCTTTCTCCTTCAATGGGCTGTAGGCAGAATAACTATCAGTAGGCTAAAAATACAATTACCTTCCCAACTTTGGTGAACAGATATCACCATTGATCACATCTGTGTGGGAGGTACCCATATCAATATAGAGACATCTAGCAGAAACACATCAAAAATACAAGAAAGTAGTAAGGAAAAAGAGTCTTCATTGGCCAGCAGAGTGCAAGTTTCTTTTATCAGGTCAAGGGTGATATCTGAGTGTAGTGTGTGTTATCTTGCCCCATTGCCCATTCAGAATACAGATGACAAATACAGATGGAAAAATACCCAGCTCTTACATCTAAGGAGGACCAGAAAAAGTCTTTCTCCTCAAAAGCAGAGAAATATTTGCTGTTCTTTTACTCTGTGCAAGTTACTCGAGGCCTGTCAGATTGAGAATATGTTTTGTTTTAGCAGCTGGGTCACAAAACTTCAGCCATTGTTATAAGCATGGGTATGCATTTATTTATTTAGTCATTCTAAATTTCAGGGAACACAGCCAAACTGACCTTTGGATCTGACAAAAAGATGAGTTATCTCATTTTCCTGAAGCTTCATCTGATGCTTCAAACCCAAATTTGTGCCAGTGAAATAATCTAAATTAATCTTACTAGCAGATATTATAAAAATATTTAGTATTTCTCCTCATTCATGTGGGTTTTTTTTACCCTACTGCCACATAAAGAGTTTGGAGTAGACTGAATTTCCACAGTAATTCATTTATACCAGGACTATATGGCAGAGCGTCCTGGCAATTGTGTAAGGCTTCAGTCCTTCTGTTTTGCTGGTGATACCTTTTGTTCAAGCCTGCTTCTCCCTGCTCTTCTGCCAGATTGGTTCTTATTTAAGCACATATTTTCTTATTCTAGCTCATGCCTTTTTCATTCAGTATGGATACTGGTTTGGGCCCTGTCAAGTATGCTTTTGCACACTTTTGTTCACTGCACCCATTCAGTGCAAGAAGCTGTGCCTTCAGAGTTCTGTGAAATCATTAAGCACCTGCCACAATAAAATGGACTTTCCATCTGCTGCAATACTATATCTTATAAGATTGTTTCCAAGACTTTCTCATATGTTTGTTGTTAAGTCCATTGATCTACAGCTTCCTGGTTTATCTTTTCAAGCTTTGGAAATATGCATTGATAAAAATACTGTCATTTCCAGGAACTTGTCCTAAGTCCAGTGAATTTTTACATTTTTCATTTCAGAATTACCATGCCAGTTCCCTTTCAGTCATTTTCCTGTCATAGTCAAAAGTTCAGATCTTCCTTGATAATTTCGTTTAAAATATTTAGATATACATTCATAGTCTTTAATGTTTTTTTCTGTCTTTAGTGCCTATAATCTTGTGGTTTGCACATTCCAGCCCTGCCCCGCCTCATACCTAGAACTGTCTTTTCTCAGCAGATATTGATTTCCTTACTATAAATATTGAGTTGGAGTATTGTATTTATAACATCATAAATAATTCCAGCAGTGTGATTCCAACAAAGTGATTTTCCTTTTTGTTTTACTGACTTCATATAGATTTATATGTATTTTTCTGATCTTCCAATTTCTTCTCTAATCTGGTGATTTGTCTTCTGTTATCATCTCTTTAATATTTTCTTTTTTTACTTCTTTAATTTTTCCTTAAATTTTTCTGCAAGTAGGAAATTAATTCTCAGTATCTATTATTCCAAAATTCTCTAATGATTTACCCTACCATTTCTTCTTATTTGCTCTGATGTGACATGATGGTTCCTATTGTATGTCGCTGGATTTGGAGTCTGCCTAATCCCTGCCTGTGCTGAACCAGTCCCCAGCTATGGATTTTCTGTACATTACTGAATTCCCAAAACTTCCTTTACCTTCTCATACCATTTCAAAATCTGTTTACAAACATCAATATTCTTTACTAAATACAGTCTATATAACTTTCAATCGAGTTTTTGAAGCCTAAGTGCTCTCCTTTTAGGTCTGATTCTGGTTTAACATATACAGGTTTTGCATTTGTCAATTCATTGATATTAGTGGTTTTTCTTCTGACCCACAGTGGTATAAAGCAAGGCTCAGCTCTGTTGATACACAGGACGTGACAAAGACTGCTACACGGACTGTAACAAACTGCTCACAGTTTGTTATGCTTGCCTCATTTCCAACTATTAGGTGTACAATTGTTACAGCTCTAGTTGGCTCTTGAGTAATACATTTAAACTTGTCTTCAGTTCATTGGACTTCCCTCAACTAACAAACACAAAAGCGAAGTAAAAAAAAAAAGAAGTAAAAAGAACAGTTAAAGACATTTCTTTGGCCTGTCTCAGATGAGTAATAAGGATACAGATTTCCCCCAGATTTGTTGGCTTAATGTTACCCTTGTGAATTGTACTTCAGAAATAAATGCATGAACTACTTGTATCAGCTGAACAAAACAGTGAGACTAAGCAAGGAGAATGTTTTTTTAAGCCATGCATCCCTAAAATAGTATCAATTCTGTTTAACTTTGTTCTCAATAGGCTTCTCAGTTTACCACTGTTCCTTCTTGCCCTCAGTTCCCTGTAATCTCTAACACTTCTCAAGGTGTTCTCAAGTGTCCAGTCTTAGAAACTGTAAATACTTGAATACTGATGAATACTGGTGGACACTGATGTTCATGTTACATCAGTTCACCTTCATCAGCAGCTGATGTTTTTATCTTGCTATTTTACAAATGTCCTGCTCAATATTTCAACATGTTACTAAAAAAAAAACCAAACAACAAAACCCAAACTGGATTATGTCACCAGAATACAGCTCAGTATGTGGGTTTACTGCTATGTTTCAAATATGATGGTAACAAGAAATACACATATTTCTAATGAAAGAAAAAAGGCAATTTTCGAGAAGGGAAAGAGGGATGATTTATATGCCAGTCAGCTTCACCTCTAATCCCAGAAAGACTATGAAACAAATCCTCCTGGATGCCATTTCTTAGCACATGAAAGATAAGAGGATGACTGGAAACAGCCAGCATAGATGTACCAAGGTCAAAATAAATCTAACCAATCTGATTGCTTTTTATGATGCAATGACTGGCTTTGTGGATAGAGCAACAGTAGTGGATGATGTTTGACTTCAGCAAGACTTTTGTCATGGCCTCCCATAGTCATATCAGTGAGATATTTTAAGGTTAGGTGGACAAAAGGCATTTGGAAAACTGGCTAGATTGCTGGGCTCAAAGCATTGTGGTCAAAGTTCAGCCAGTGGATGGTTACTAGTGACATTCTTCAAGGAATAATCGGATTCTGAGGCCAATATTATTTAATGTCTGATAAAGACCTGCATCTCTAATGTCTAATAAAGACCTACAATTCACCTGTAGAACCTTCACAGATGACATCACCTTGAGGGTAGTGTGTTGAGATACAGTAAAAGGCAAGTCTGCTATGTAGAGCATCTGGAGAAATGGACTGACAGGAATCTCAAGCCTAAGAGCAGTCCTGCACTTTTGGTGGAGTCAGCGGTGCAGCAGTAAAGGCTGAGTGATAAGTGGCTGGAAAGCAGCTCTGCAGAAAGTATTGGTGCCCTGGGAATCATAGTGGACAAGGTGAGCATGAACACTTGGGTTGCTCTTATGGTGAGGAAAGCCAGCTGCATGCTGGGCTGTGCAGGGGTGTAGCTGGCAGGTTGAGGGAAGTAATTTTCTTCTGTTCAGCACTTGTGAGACCAGATTTGCAGTACTGTGTTCAGTGTGGGGCTCCCCAGTACAAGAAGGTCATTGATGTACTACCATGAATCTGGCAGTGGGCTATGAAGATCGTTGGAGGCTGAAACACATGATCTCAAGGAAAGGCTGGGAGAAGTGTTTTAGTTTCACATTAAGAACAGAAGTCTAAGGAGGATTCTATTGTCATGTTCATCTACCTAATGGAATAATTTAGAAAAGATGAAGAACTATTGATAGGACTAAGAGGCGACAGAAAAAAGCTGGAACATAGAAATTCTGATCAGATAGAAGGTGGGGGGGAATCTTATGAAAGTGGCCAAATACTGGAACAGGTGCCCAGAGAAGCTGTGGAATCTGCATCCTTCAAGACAGTGAAAACTTGACTGGACAAGGTCCAAATAACCTGATCTAAGTGCTTGAGGGCTAGAGGGTATCTAAATCTACAAGGTGAGATCCAGATGTCCCTTCCAACATAAACTTTTCTGTGATTCTCTTGTCCCAAATCCTGGCTCTGGTTTAGAGCTTTAGAAGTAGACAGGCAAAAAAGACTATTCCTGAGGCTTTTACAAAGCAAACAAACCAACCCCCACAACTCTAGCCAAAAAGTTAACAGAGCTGAAGAAAAGGTATATTGGGAGAGCCAGGTTACCAATATTTGTCCTATAAAAATAGTTTTAAAAGACTTTTCTGGTCCTAATGAAAGCCAAATGTTGGAAGTAGTAATTAGAATGTGAAGCGCAGCTTTAGATCTGCAGCATACCCATGCCTGACAGGTTTTGATTAATGATGGCAAGCCACAAAACAGGCTGTTCTTTCAGTAACATGCTGTGATATCCAAGATATTAATCAGTCATAGTGTGTCTGCTTCCCAATCTTCCCTCCTGACTTTATGCGTTGGTGAATCCCTAGCAGTAAAGGACCTATCGAAAGAGAACACTTTGTTGTCCTAAGCGGCCTCTGGCTGAGCAGGGTGAATATCAAAATGTGATCCAGTTGCGTGGGGCTTTTCAAGATAAGTCTTTTACATCTCCAAGGATGAAGATTTCACAGCCTTTCTGGGCAACCTGCCCTAGTGCTTCATAGCCCTCAATGGTTCTGTCTTCAGAAATACGGCTGCTCAGTTCTATTTCCATACAGACTGTTCTTGGTACTTCTAGCTCTATCTATATTAACAATCAAAGCAGGGGCAGGATCCTCAATTCTCCATACTGTTTAATTGTTACATTGGCATGGTTTTGGTTTGGGCTAGTCAGCAATTCCCCAACCAGTGCTTGGGAAAGGCATTTGATATGCACTGTGAGTCCTTGTAATTGTGACTGTCTGGAGTAGGGTTGATATGTGTCCACCTTGTGCTGGATAAAAGAGAAATAAGATGCATGAACTTAGGTAACTCCTTTTGCTTAAATGATGCACATTTAACCTTGTGGCTTAAATGTGCATCAGAACAAGAGAACCTGTTCTGTTTAGTAGCATAGCTGTGACTCCCCCTCACAAGTCCCTAGTGCTTTTCTCTTATCATGAGGCACTAACATAGACAGTTGTTGCACTTTGGACTTCTTATATATATGTATGGAGAAGAACATTGTAACTTTGTCATTGAATATCCTTTGCGAAAGGAAGAAAATTATGCCAGAAGTACAAGGTGAGTGCAAGTTGGTACTGGCCAGGTTTCTACACAGCCTGTAACTAAGCTGGAAATCAGAGACATGTATGCTAGTGCTGTTACTCTGACCTGGGCAAAATTTTTTTCTGGCAAAATTTTTTTGATCCTTCAATTGAAAAAAAAACCTAATAGCAGAGAAAGGGAAAGAAAAAGTGACAAGAAAAGGAGAAAAGAAAGAGAACAATTAAAGGAAGTATAAAAAGAGTTGAAGATTGATCTTTAAAAGTGGAAATCAGGAAGACCTGGGGAACTGCAGGCCCATCAGGCTCACCTCTGAGCCTGGAAAGGTCATGGAGCAGATCCTGTTGGAAACTATGCTAAGGCACATGGAAAATAAGAAGGTGATTGATTACAACCAACATGGTTTCACTAAGGGCAAATTGTGCCTGACAAATTTGGTGGCATTCTGTGACAGGGTTACAGCGTTAGTGGATGAGGGAAGAGCAAATGATGTCATCTACCTGGAGCTGTGCCAGATCTAGAAACATAGTGGAGAGAAGTGCATCTTTGTGAAAATTAAATGAAATCTGAAAAAAATTCTGAACAGTCTGAAGTAGAATTTGTGAACAAACAAGAATACAGAGGTAACAGACCTTCCAAAAGCATTTTTTCCCTTGATTAGCGTTGTCAAAAAACATGCAGGACTTTATAAGAAAATGTTTCTCTTCATGTTTTTATGCTGTAATTTTTTAAATCTGCAACCAGGGAAAATAAAGAAGTTTGATGGTAACAGTCGAGAAGTTACTAATACTGGGAAAGGGACAAATTCAATTAAACCAAAATCAAAGTTCCAGTGTGACTGGAGTTTCAAGTGTTTTGAATACCAGTATTTTGTCTTAGTATTATTATCTTAAATGAGTCTCTTCCATTTGACCTTCACTTGCTTACATGTGATAAAAACTAGCTGAAGTACTTTTTGTACATCTGAAAGACACCTAGAAATCTAACTATGATGGGAACCTGAGAACCAGAATAAAGCAGGCTCAGCTGCTTCTTTGGGTATGACAAACATAGTCCTCAAGTGAGAGGAAAAAAGCATGGGTCTTTTACAGCTAATTAGTGAAGACAACCTCCTAAGTGGACTGCTCTGAATTACCTTATAGAACCATACTGACTATAAAGACAGTTTAACCTACTAATTTATTAAAACAGGCAGATCCCCCAAACAGAAATCCCTGTGCAACAACTGATCACAGATGTGGTTGGGCTGCCTCCTGGAATTGCCTGTGTCCAGGTCAGCTTTTCCTAAAGTCAGCACTAGTTGTGGATGCATATCTCAGAAGGTTAGACCTTAAAAGATCATACAGACTACCTGGGCAGTTATCACTGAAAATACCTGTTACACACTTAGGGAAGTGGATGGTGATCCTACTTTTACATTTAGAATATAAGTTCCATGGATTTGTTTCCATATATCAAGGCAACACCAGGGAGCCCAAAGGGTGGACAAGAACCCCATACGCTACTATTTTTTTTTATTTATTAATTTTTTTAATTTTTTTATTTTGCAGCACAAAATGATGGACCCTGGCTGAGGAAATGTAAAATCTGAGGATAGTGTTTCTGTGAGTTATGTGTAAACTTTTTTTTATCCACTAGTTCCATGCTGCAGTGAATTCTTTAGGTATTCAGGTAGTAGCAAATATCTGGGCAGTTGTTATAGGCCAACTAGATATGAAGCAGCTCTGATCCTGAAACAATTAATGTGGTTCTGAGATCCTACTAAATGAAGTCTGATTCAAAACTAGAGAAATGTGATTACAAGGCTTCTAGATCAGAGCTGGCTTTCCTTCAGGCAGTTCAGAGCACAGGGGTTAGTGGCCATGCAGTTGTCTTTTTCTCTATACAGACATATTCTACAGATGTTTGTTCCAGGTTTCAGACACTTTTTTTAATTTTCTTTGAGGAGCAGGTTAGGGTAACATAAAAATTCCCAGAGCTTGGAAAAATCTGAGTAGGTGGGAACCTTGCTAAGTGTGATAAAATTGTATGATACTTCAAGAATTTATTAAGTCAAAGTAAAAAAATATGTAAAGAAAACATTACCTTGAGACTGATTTCATGCTATCCAGCACCTACTGTCTATTTGAAAATGGGTGTAAAGTTCAGGGTGCACAGTTTGCACTGATCACTTACTATGTACAATTATAGATTATAGTGCACTCATACTGACACAGAAAAAAAAGGAACTGCTCAAAACACAGTTTTGGCATTGAACTAATCAGTATTGTCTAGGATTTATTATTATTCATACAAAAATTAACTGAAAAGCAAAAATCTTGTGAACATGACTTGATAATCATTTTGGACGTAGAATTCCCTTTGACAAACACCCCTTTGGTGGTACAAAGGGCTCATGTTGCCCCTTTGCACATTAACTGGTAAAACATGCCAAAGACTGTGACACTCAATTAGAAATTAGTTACAAGACCGCCTTAAAATTAAACTAATTTCTATTTGCCATCACATGAAAAGAATGATCTTGCTTTCTACGAACATCAATTGTAAAATTGTATCAAACAATCCAATATTTCCTACAACCATAAATTATGTGGACGCTGTGTACAAGCTGTGTAAGTGAGCCTGTAAGATTCTAGTGCATGTGCTGAAAAGAAAATAACTCCCTGTGTTTGTGGAGTATCTCATGTAGCAAACAGTCTAATCTGCCTTTCTTTCAAATGGAGAGTATCCAAAAGTTAAACCATCTGCTGGGGCCTATATTCAAGATTAAGCACTCAGCCTGTCAGCCAAGGGGCAAGATTGATTCTTAGTTTTAGGACACAAAAATATTAATGTGGTGTTTATTTTTTTGTTATGGTCTTTGTGAACATTTCCCTTTTTAATCTGAGCCCTCTTAGGACTAGTGACATTGTTACACAGAAGTGCTTTTACCTGCAGGCATCTGAGACTATTTTCCCTCAATATTGCATGTCCAAAAAGAAACAATTTTTTATTTAAAAAAAAAGGAAAAATGGTGGGAAAAACTGTTTGTACAGGAGATGCAACTGTCAAAGAGCATGCACATCTGAGTTAGCTCCTTTTGAGGTGTAAACAGGTCATTCTAATGCAGACTAACTAACATTTACACACCTGGGCTATTACATACATACCTTTTAAAGACTGCCACAGTAAACTTTTATATTTTAGGACTATTAGAAAAATTCTGCTTTTTAATCAGGCATACTTATAACCTTGTTTTCTTGGGGGGGGGGGGGGGGGGGAAGATATCTCATCCTTTTGTTGAATGGTCAACACCCTGTTCTAGGAACAAGTGATTCTGAAATAATAAAGGCTTTCTGGTTCTTCAGAGATTTAGTATTACTTTTGGATGATGGTCACCTGTTTAGATTTGGTGAATGCATTTACCCTGGGTGACATGCCTTCTGATACCTGTAGAGTTGACTGCAGGGTTGTGTGTGTACACAAGCATGCATGGATTCTAACAAAACCCCTTGTTTACATGTTCTGTCCCTAACCAGGGATGTGCTATTTTCTTTCTTTTGTTTAAGTAATCACCGCAATGACCCGTTAGACTAAATGACCTTGTACTGCTGATAAGGGGTATTGACCACAAATACCAACCCTGATACTTGTCACCCTCTCTTTGTGGACCTTTCCAGAGGACACTCCCATTTTCAGCTACAGGAGTATAAAATCTGCACTGATGTGACTGACTCACCTACAGGCCAACAATGACCTTGTCAAAGCCACTGCTCAGACTTCTGCTCACCACAGAATTGTGTTTTTCTTGTCAGAAGCAAGAACTAGATGAGAGGAGAGGATTTAGAAGCTGATCACAGCAGGACCCTGACTGAAATATATGCTTTGACTTCTCTGAGGGACCTATGTCTCCTCACTAATTGCTAGAAGGCCCCAGGAGACCATCCAGGTACCTGACCAAACAAGCAACTGACACTGGAGAAGTTAAAATCCAATCTCCCCCATCACAAGTGAGGTGAAGTACTGGGACCTCCTTCCTGCTGGCTGATTTTTGTGGGTGAACTCCTGAAAAATTATTAATATTTGTTACTGTGTATGGTGATTTTCTGTGATTAAGTTCTATAAAAAAGCCATTTTAAAAGTGTTTTGTGGAGTTAGAGCTACCACTGTTTAGCCCTTACTAAAACAGCACTATAGTAATGTAGGCCTCCCTGTAGTCACAGTGACTGAAGAAGAAACCACTTCAGGCTGACTGATACGAGAAAGCAGTGATGGAGCATTTTGTGTGGGAGTACAATGCAGTGTGTGTGAGTGTGTATGTGTGGGGTTTTTTTTTCCCAAAGGAATACATAAAATTAGGTATCCAAGATATCTATACAGAGGCTTGTTTCATATTCAACACTCTAAACACAGTATTTGCTACAGGTTATTTTTAAATATGGTGTAAAATAACTTTTACCATTTGCTTACACCTAACCCCAAGACCAGTCACCAGGAGAGCTTCTAAAGATATTTGATGTAAAAATCACTATAGAAAGCTACTAAAGGAATGCATGGCCTCTGTAGTTCTTAGTTTAGACAGCTCAGTTACACCACATGTGTACAGATAGAAATATACAAAAAGAAATGGTACATTAAATAAAAAGTGGCATTAAGGAGTTATTAAAGTCAGAACTCTTTGAGCAGTTTAATCCTATGATTTAGTTCTAGGACAAGTGAAATTATTGATGTGCATTGTGCAAAATGAAGAAAAACTCAAAAAAATGTTCCTGTTGTGCATTTGGAAAGAAGCAACTTTACACATTTGTCATGCATTGATAATGGAGTAGTTCGCAGCCCTTTAGTAACTATGGAGGATGTTAAAAAATATCTACTAGAAATAAACCTTTTTAAACCAGCAAGCTAGATAACTAGCACCCAAAAAGTCCCTTAAGGAGTTGGTTGAGGAAATGTCTGGTATGCCAATGTTGTTTTTCACTAAATACTGGAATAGTGAGGAAAGTTTAGAAGAGTAGAAATGAGCTAACATTGATATAATATTAAAAAAAAGGAAATAAAGGAAGGACTGAGCAATTATGTTGCTGTGAGATCACGCCCAGACAGAATAATAGAAAACAGTGCATGCAATTCAATTAATAGAGTGAGTGGATAGGAATGGAATTCATATTTTTCAGTAAAGCTCTATGTTCTTTAAACTGAGAATTTTAAACTAAACTGTTGTCATTTTTAAACAAAATTGCAACGCTGTTGGTAAAGGTAACTGAACAGGTGAAACAGTGTAATTCATAGGATGTTTAAATCTTACCTGACACTCTGCTGGGCATTGCCAATGTTTGGTGCATCACACATTGAAACAGTATATGAACAAGTTTAACAAGAGTTTTAAAAAGTAAATGGCAAATCAGAACCATTTTTTCCCTGGAGACTCATTCTGTCATAATTATACCTCATGCTATTCACTAGTTTTGCAAATGATCTCGGAGTAAATATGAAACTACTTGTGCTAAAGCTAGCAGGCAAAGAAATGGTTGCTGGAATAATGCAGAGGAACCAGATTAAATAACAAGCTGATCCCATTTCGGCAAGACACTTTTTAGTGCAGCTAAACAGAGGACATATATGGAAGGAGGCAGCATGATGACAACACCTTCTGACTGGGAAATAGCAAAAAAAAAAAAAAAATTATATGGAAAAGGTTAGTTTAGCTGTCCTAATGAATCTTGTACCTTATTTTGCTCATATCCTTAACTAAATCAGCACTTCAAATCTACAATGTCTATTCAAGCTGAGACACAGAAGTTACAGGTCATGCAAGAGATAAAAGTTTCACATGAACGCCTAGTTTGATACATATATCCTTGGATACATTTATTTGAGTATTAAGCATGACAGAACAGATGATAGCAACTCTGTGAATTGTGTGGGTGTGGCCAACATTATGATATTACACATAGTCCATAGATGGAATCTGTCTCATTTATTCACACACACTCACAGCAGACTTCTGCATATGTTAATTTCTAGGTGGCTTTCATAGTTAATGGAAATGAGCTCATTTAAGGTGATGCTCCTTTCATTACAAAAGGCATCCTAAAATAGCTTGAAGATAGCTGTTTGTAGCACACCATAGGTGCTTCTCCTTAGGTTAAATGAATCCCATCTGTGGTGTCAAGTACTTTAAAAAATACAGAGAAACTGGAGAGCATACAGTTATTCCAAGCTGCCTGAGAATCACGTACAAGAAGAATCCACAATAGTTGATGTTATCAGAAGACTGAAAAATTACTTCTTAAAATAAAGAAGAAACAGAATAACAGAAGTATAAATTGGTAGTAGCTAAACGGGGTGAGAACTACTGAGGGGAAAAGGAGAAATCTCTTGTCTGAAGAACAATTTAATATCTTCAATGGTTTAGCTGAAGACAAGATAAAAGTACAGAGGTGAATGAGTGAAAAGCAATGACCTGTGATGTACTGATTAGACTGGATGATCTAATGATCTCTTCTGATCTTAACCTTGATGAGACAATGAGTTGCTCAGTTTAACTGCAGGAAAGATAAGATTCTGATGTAGAAATGCTCTCAGCATAAGAATGGAGGCATGCTTATTGGCAAATAAAGTTAGTTAAGACAAGGTGCAAATTTGTGATTTAAAGTTATTATGTGTTAGTTAATAGCATTTGGTTTTTGCCATAGTTAAATTTCACAGCTTTTTGTGGGTCTGCTTGGTGCTAAAGCTATGGCACAATCAGGGTTTTATTATAGGGTAGGCACCATATAGAAAAAATATATGAGTTTTTTAGAATGCAGGTGGAAGACAAGTAATAATAAAAGACAGATAACTTCCATGTTGGCCTGTCTTAACTAAATAGTTATGGCTAATAACCCCTTGACTATATTCTGGAAATGTCTGGTTAAAGATAAGCAGTCTTTTGTGTTGTTAATGCATCAAATAATGTATTACCAAGGCACATCTTTGTCAAGTGTTCCTGGAGAGCAACAGCTGTACCTCTTCAGGCTTGTCTTGTATGTGTATGTCCATGCAGACTTCCATACTGGGCTGAAGTCTGCTCCTCTTAGCTCTCCAACCTTAAAATTGTGCGGTTCAATTAAGTTGGTTGCTTTACTGGTAGATGAACCTCCTGAGGATCAGCTCTAAGAAACTGCAGCAAACTATTTATATAGACAATACTCAATAAGCTAGTAAGAAAATGTATGATGGGTAGAAAAAAAGAGCAGAAAAGACTTGCAGAAGTATGTTTGGCTTTGATGACTTCATCACATATACATGCAGAGCCCTGTAAAATATGCAACAGACTAGGAACGGCACACAGAAAGTAGCATCAACGTAGAGTGAGCAAATTACCACTATCACTTCCTAGAAATACGAACAGAACTCTGGTAATAGGGAACAAACATCTCAGCACTGAGTATGAAGACCAGAACAAAACATATCTGAATGTAATGTATACACTGGTTTACCCTTGTCACTGCTGCTCCTGGTAAATATCTAGTCCAGAATTCACAGCACAATTCACTTTTTTAATTACTTCTAAATTTCACAGTCCTGCTGTGAAATACACAGTTGAATGTTAATGAAAGAGTTAGTCAGAAAATCAAATTCTCCAAAAGCAAGCTGCATTGTCCTCCAGCTTCCATGATTTTTTCCCAGCCCTCAGTCTTGTGCTCTTGATTTTCTTATATGGAGTAACTACCAACCATTGTTTTTCTAAATTGAGTACGTTTGCTTCATTCTGTACCCCTTCAGGCCATGCTAGTCTTTCTCTGCAGCTATGCCATGTAAGTTTTTCTTGCATGTCCATAGCTTAACCCAGCATTCCCAATGCTAAGAGGTCGCCAAATGGAGACCTGATCATGGATATGCCAGAGCTCACTAGCCAGGGTGAATGTTTTACACTAAGGGAGAGAAGCTCTTCTTCAAAGAACGGAGAATTGACAATATAGCTGAGATGGACACAAGATGTGATAAGAGATGGAAGGTCTTGCTTCACTAGGGTGAGGTAAGAAGCTGAAGGTTGATATTAAAAAATACTTATGGGTCTTAAGTAGATTTGTGGCTGTAGCTGACTAGGTACTTAAATCTTGCTGACTGTACTAGAAACTGGGTTCCTTGTCTGTCAGTTGCAAATCCACAGCTTCATATTAGCAGCAACCCAGGAAGTCTCTGAGGTCACAGAATAAGGCAGTGGATTCCTCACATTTTCTACCATTTTCACCAGTTACCTTGTCCCTCTAGTTTGGGGATGACAGAGCATCATCAGCCTCACATTATAAACCAGAGATAAATGTAATGCCAAGTGAATTGACTCCTTAAAATATGAGCTTCTCCCTGCTGGGGAAACTTTCTCCTGAAAGCCACCACGCTGTGATGGTGCAAATAGGTGGCAAAAAGCCAGGTTCTAGGCTAGGTAGTTTATTTCCTAGGAACAAACATGACCCATTTCTCTATAGAGAGATATTAATGCCCCGCTTATGATGGGGCCAGCATCTATCAACTCCAGCAATGTTAGTTTTAAAAACCTTTACAAACGATCACTAGCTGTCCAAGATCAAGGATACTGTTTCTGAATTTTCAGGAAAAATTGCTGTGTGATCTGCCATTTCCAAACTCATATTTAGTTGAACATATATTTGAAGTAGCTAAAGTAGTTTGAAAGGGAGGAGGGGAAGGAAACTCCATCTTATTAATACAGTGCTAACTGTTAAAAAAAAGCGAGCATGCCAATTGTTAATGCAACACTTACAAAAGTCTTTGCTGGTTTTATCCAAGCTGTATCCCTGTCCAGCTAGTGAAAATGCTGTAACCTCCCATCCAAACATGCCCCTCTAACCCTTACTAATTCCTACATTTTTCTCATTCCTCTGCTGAATTGTTAGTTTGCTTACTAAAGTGTGGGTACCTAACTTGAGGTCCAGCTGCTACTGTTCGTGAGCCAATCCATAGGACTATGCATATTTTTGAAACACTGAGGCTGCTGTTTCCCTGTAGAAAGTAAAAGTGTTTCCCTGATAATGCATAACCAGCTGGCTGACCAGTTTTTTGCATATGTACGGTTAAGGTCTGTCATTCTTCATTTCACAGTGTTTTGAGAGATTCGCCGCTGATTAGTATCCCAAAAGAAAACTTACCATCTCTTAATTAATTCAGAATTCCCAGGAACCCTTAAATTCTTTGTGCTCATCAGATCTGAAAAGAAAACAAGAGTAAAAGATGTATTATTGTCTGACCTAAAGGCATTTATTAAAGATACTTTATGCAGGATTTAAATAAATGTTTATAAATCAAGATAAACTTTGAAAACAGTAACTTTGTATGTTAGCACAGATAACTATAGATAAATACATAAGGAAAAACTCAATGTGATGAACTATGAAATGAAATACTCTAGCTTTTGTTTAAGCTGAGTTTTAAGGTCTTAAAAAGACATTTATGTTGTGGTATGTTTCCTGGACTGAATATCTATGTTATATAAAGGCCACTGAAGTGCTCCCTTCCCCCTTCCGTTCATAGTTGGTTTAGTTTAGATCATTCTTCATCCATCTGAACATGAAAAGCGACTTCTGATATTTTCCCTTCAGTGCTTTCTCTATCTGAAGCAATCAATAAAATAAATAAAAAAAATATAAAAAGAAGAAAACAATGAAATTTTATCAAGCATGAAATGGCATTTTAACAAAACAGGGGGATTTGCTGAAGTAATGTTTCAGTAAGGAAGGAAATACCATTGACTTTATTACAGCTGCTTAATGTTTTCCATGAACTGTAGAAAATAATTCATTGTATCTTAGTGACCTACAATAACAGCTGACTGCTTGCACTTGATGGAAATGTGATTTGTGCCTAATAAAAATTAACTATTTAACTTCTCCATATTCTTCTCTCTGGTAAAACATTGGTTTCCTTTGCATTCTGATTTGAACTACTTCCTGAGATGTGAACTCCAGTAAACACAAACACCAATTGCTATGGAATGTTCTTCCATGAAAGAAGAAAAATAGGGGCAGACTGTATGTTTCTGTGATCTGTAAAACCCATGCTAGGCACTCAAAGACTGCACTTAGATGAGGCCTCTTGTTTTTAACAGTCATTTTATCTCAAAGGTTCAATAACATAATAAATATAAAGGAACATTTCTGACAGTTGCACATGTGCAGACACATACACACTCAGCAGAAAGTTCCAGGGTGAGAATGTTACAGAAGATGCAAAACCAGTAAAGGTTCAGGGCTGGACTGCATGAAGTGACAATGTAAAGGGAAAAGTAATAATTTGTCTAAGTAGTGTGGAGGAAAACGCGTGGGGATGAGGCAGGAAAAAATGGGAACAAAACTTTCGTCTATTGAGACTTGTTAGAAGATTTACTCCCACCATTGTTGTTGCCTCTACGAAACAGGAGATGGATGCAAGCTGTCCTGCTGCAACTGACTTTGCTGGAAGTCCGACAGATTTTGTATTTGCCATGTAATACCATCTCTTCATTACACAACTTACAGAATATGTTTTCTCCTTACTCCCTAGCAGTACCAAGATATTGTACACACATCTGTGAAAATAATACTGTATGTATACGCAGTGTCTATCCACATAGTGTAAAATATATATATGTAGGTATATCACATACACCGTATCTATGAACATATGCATCTGCACTGCATGTATATACAACCACTAATGGGTAGCTGTGCTGTTTACTAGGGAAGGAGAATTTAGCCAGGGATTGAGAGCAATTTTACTTTAATAGAAGGTGACCTGGGATCCTTCATATCCATTCAGAATAAACAAGAATGAACCTTCAAATTTGGCCAGTAGTGCAGGCCCCTATAATTTATATGAAAAAGAGATACATCTACTTTGATTTTTACTGTATATGGCATGTAAAGAGGACTCCTTCTTCACACTTGAAAAGCAGCTGTATGTCTTCGAAGTGTGCTGCCTGTTCTTTCTAGTCTTACTAGTTCAAATTAGGATAACTAACATGAATCCGGGATCACATCCACTGCAGTAATGCAGCTACACAGAGGTAAAACTAGTGCAAGGAGACCCTGAAGTCTCCATCCTACCATTCCACACTGGTGGGATTTTATTTTATTCTTTCAAATGTGTGAATGGAAGGATCATTTCACATTACTGAAGTGAAACAAGACTGTAAGCAAGGAAGTGGTAAGATGTCACTGGAACTGGAGATCAGCCATTTTAAACTTGTTGAACTACTGTGTTGTTAAGATTGCTATAAAAGTCTAGACCTCCATTGTATATGCTAGTCAGAAAATGTAATCATAAACACTATAGTGGCTCTCATCAGCAAAGGAACTGTTTTCCAGCTCACTCATGGCATAATGTCAGGGTCCCACTCACTGACACATGAGTATCAGATCCTCAGAGGTTTATGTTTAAAATATTAAGTAGGTCTGCTTATGAGATGAGCTCTCTTAATATCAGAAGCCAAGAGTTCATGACTTTTTTTTAATCCTACCCTTTCTCTATAACATCTATATAATCTGTATAACTTCTCAATTTCCCACCTGCCGCTTAAAGTACCGGACCCAGGTGTCAACTGCCTTTAAGCATGTCAAGATGCAACTAGGCTCAAAGAACAGCTGAAATACCAAAGTGAGGAGGAACCTGGGATTGTCAAACCACAACAAGCTTATATAACAAAAGTTTGACTCTTCTGTCACTGGGGTGTCATTTAACGAAGTTCCTTGAGATTGTTCAGTGTTTTGTTGGGCTTTTTATTTATTTTATCCTTCCTATCAAAGGGAAGGGATTGGGTAATCAGCTGGCACAGGCTACAAGCAGACTTAATACCCTCACAAGTACCTTTATATTGAGTTCACTTTTACCTGGTGAAAAGAAGCTTATATTCATATAGACCTACGGTTTTCCTTTTCAGGCATTCAAAAGAATGAAGAGAAAGCATGTAATGTAAACCTTGATAAACAGGTTCAGAAAGATGGCCATATAAATATAGTGAAAAATAAATTCTACAGAAGGGGAACACTCGCCATTGAGAGCTGTGTCACAACAGGCCTTTCAGATGAATGTATCCCATAGCTAGCTTATGTGGTTCTTACAAACTGAAGATGGATATGTCTGACAGATTTTTGTCTTGCTTAATCTCATCTGTATGATGCAAACAAATGTTTAAACCATTTTATAAAAATCTGCAAAGCTTTCTCTCTCAGTGGGTACTCCAGTAGCATGCTTCAGACATTCATTATGTAGAAACCATTTACTGATACACAGTTTTTATTAATTTCACTGGATATACTCTTTGGGGTATAAGCAGCAAAATACAGATGCCTAAATTGCTTTCTCTACACCATCATTTTTTACATGTCACCTTCTCTTCTAATACCCCTTCTCCCTAAACTAAATCGCCTCAAAATTTTTAATTTGTGTTGAAATCTTTCTCTGCCTTAGTAAGAATTAATGAGAAAGTAAAAATAGTTATGTTTGCCATATTGTTTTTGAGCTTGTGTGTTCTTAAGACTCAGGTTAGAGAGATAATGCTTCTATGTGGCATTAAAATGCTCACAGTGTCATTCTCAATGTTTTTCTTACAGTGACTTAAATCCTTGCTTGCTTTTCAATGAGTGTTAAAAATGGAGTAGATTTTTTTTTAGTTTATAATAACACATAGGTTTTCCCAGCTGATTTATAGCATATCAACAGAGACAAGTAGTTTTATTTCCTTGGTTTACCTACACTGAATTCTATATGTTGTCATATTTCTATATTTTGTTATCTTCCCTTGAAGTTTTTCACTAGCCTCTTACCATTTTACAACTTTTCCCTCTTACCAACACTTGTACTGATTCATAAGACTGTTTTTTTCTTCAGGTTAAACATCAGGAGAGGAACTCTCACTGTCCTAACCAAATACTACCATACTGAAGAATTTTATATTTTAATATTATTATTAAGAAAAAAACCTTACTGAAAAAAGTGCACTGAAAAATCTGCACAAAGATTACTTAAAATGCCAGTAGATAATGGTGCTCCCAGTGCCACCAATGCTGTCAGCATTAAATATAGTTAACAAGGCATAGCTGTATCAGTGGTAAGGCAGATAAGAATCCGTTCCATAATCTTTAGTTATATAACATAAATTCATGGTTTTGTTTTTGTTTTTTTCCTGTAAGGACACCTTCCAGATGAGCATGTAGTAATATCTTGTATCTTTTTCATTCCTCTGTGTGTATACATTGGCCAAAAGTGTACACGCTGGATGCGTTGTCCTCTGCTGTCAACATAACTGTTCCTAAATACAGTTCAGAAGGTGAGATGGTTAACTAACTGTGCACTTTCTCAGGCTACAGCCATTCTTAAATACAACCTCAGAATTTGAGAGATTACCCTTCAATTAATTTACCTTTGTGTGCACCAAAGCAAATACAAGTAAGGGGTAGAAAATTAATCCCTGTAGTGCTGCAGGCATTTAAAAGTATTTCAGTCAATGGCTGCAATTCAGTCTCAGCTTGGTGAGTGTTTCAGCACCTGATGCATCAGCATCATCTTACTGCAGCTTCTTAATAGAACCTGGGTATGCTTCTCTAGTGGAATTAGATGCATGTAACTGCAGCTATGTCAATTACTGTATTGTGGGTGTGTAGCAAAACACACCTCCAGTTTTCTGCTTGGCATGTCTTTAGTAAGCTGCCAGTTTTCCAGACAAATGTAAAAGTCCAGAGTGTACTGTAGCAGAGAAACCACAGTGGAATGCTACAACAAAAGCATTCAGATTGGAAGCCTACAAAATATAAAACATTAATAATTATACTACAAAAAAGCTGCTCAGTAAATAATAAATAGTAATAAGCTGTATTTTTGCATCCTACACTAACTGATCTTCTGTGGAAATATAGTAATCTGTCATATTTGTTAAATATATCCAGACAATGAGACAGCTTGCTTGCCAGGTGGATTTTCTTTTTTTTTTTCTTCTTTTTTTCTTTTTTTTTTTTTTTTAAATCTTGTAGAATGCTTGAGAGAAATCCATGGCTAGATCACCACAGTAATTGCTGAAGAGAGTGATGCAAGTCCATGTAAGTGAACTATCTGGTGCTGAGCCAATATTGTACCTTCCAGAGGCTTTAGCTAAAAGGAACTTGAAATAGACACTTGACAGAGAAATTGGAGTCTCCCACATGTTTGCTTCTCTCAGGAGTTTAGTGGATGGTGGCTTCCATGTCTGAGATCAAGAAGTACCTTTCAGTGTCATCTGTCAGGTTTATCAGGGTGCTTTGCCTTTTCAGTCCCCTGTAAGTCCATGCACTCAGTCCTCCACAACGATTACAGGCAAGTGGGACATCATTTTTCACATGCTAAAAGGACTCATTGTATGTATCTTGCTAGAAGCTGGTGCCGGCAAGCAGTTCCTGGAATGGTGAGGCAGCTCATCTGTAAATTGTTTTTGCTTCAGTTCCACAGCTGCAAGAGTGGCAAGTGCTGGATCCAGATGAGTCCAGAGAAGAGACTTTGCTAAAGGCTGGCCAGGAAGCCAAGCCACAGGCAGAGACACTGGTACATAAAATGCATTCCAGTGGCTGGCATCTGGGCCCTGCAGCTGCCAAGCACACCCAGTGTGTGGCCATGGGTGTTGGCTTCAATACTAGAACTTTTTGAGGAGGAGGCCAACAACCAGTAACCAGAGAAGGCAGCGCCAAGTTACTACAGAAATTACATTCATGTGCCAATTTGCTTGCTATTTCAAAAGACAAAATTTTATCTCATAAGTATTGTTCTGAACATACCCACATGACAGTTAACAGAAATATGCTGATATTTGTTAGTGGGGGGAGGGGTAAAATACTTATATAAGTGAAACAATACTCCTTGGGGCGCTGGTTAACAAAACAAAACCATACCCATTATACTATCCCTTAATTAATGCACGAGTTTCCTTAGAGACCACAGCTCTGTTGGGGAACACAAGCCTGGTGTATTTCTTTCCAAAAGACAGTGTGGGGAGAGCTATATAAAACAAAGATAGAGGTGAAATGAAAGATATGCAACAAGGCTGAGCAAGTTTTAGCTCCAAAGACAGGCTTTGTGCACTATTAGTGTGTGAGCAGGTCAGAGCATCGTGTAAAAACAGAAGGTTGTATTAAACCTTTAGAACATAATAGACTTGAACACATGGCTTAGAGTATAGTATCTGTAATGGGATGCATGCTACACAGTTGCAAAATCTATCAGGCTGTGTATCCAGCTCTCTTCGCTGGAGATTATGTCACAACAGATGATTACATTTAACAATGTGTTAGAGAATATATAAGGGGTCAATGTATAAGCAGAATCTGCCTCCCTCCTGGGAGAGCTACCTTTAAAAAATAAAAGTGCCTAGGTACTCAAAATACTTGAGCTGTGGTAGCAAAAACTTCATACAGGCTAATTTACCAATCAGATCACATGATAATTAGCCAAAGGGATTATTGTTTTAAACACAGTGCTCATTTCCCTTTGAACAAGGCTTGAGCATGTTGCTTCTGCGCTATTCTGCAGTCCCTGTCTCCCCAAGCCCAAAAGCAATGCTGGAGTGCAGTGCTTCTCTGAAGGAGGGCTCTCTAAAAATGCGAGGGTAAGATCCTGTCTCAATGCCTCTTGCAGACCTCCCACCAAATCTTCTCACTTTGCAGCATCTGCAAATTCAGTTAAGAATCTGAATGTCAATCAATGGTTTTCTCTGGCTCAGTAATCATTCACAATAATGATTTTGTTATTGAAACTTCAGCACCAGTTCTGTTGAAGATTTACAGGCCAGAATGGAATCCATCTCTCTGCCCTTTAATTATCCTGGCTCTATAGTGCTAAAAAAGCTAGGAAAAATATTAAAAGCCACTGAATTAGGCAGATATAACTTTACAATCTCTTGGGACATATTAATTGAGGAAGAGAACATGGCCAAATGAAATAAAAATTCCTAACTTTCTATCATATATGGACTTGAATAAATAAAGACAAAACAAGAAACCTCAAATTGCACCAGAAACCTGTCAACAATCTACTCCCATAATTTTTTTCTGAGATCTTGGCTTTTAAATGCCTATCTAATTCAGACTATAAATTAGTGGTGAACTCTTCAGCAGTTAAAATGGCAAGACGTAATAGTCATCCTAGTTAATAGCAATGCTTCTTTAACTCAGCCAAAGGCTGCAAAGTGAGAAACAACCACCTTAAATCCTAGTTTAACTCAATAATTATTTTGCCTCTGAACATAGCTGTTGCATATCAAATGTTTGATTTTAATCCCTTTGTTATAACAGAGAACTTACGAAATTACCGTGTTCATGTCATATATAAAATATATTGTATGTGTATCACAGGAGAGTCTGTGAATTCAAATGGTAATGAGATCTTTTCTCTTTCTGTGTTACTGGACTAGACTGTGCTGTACTGGGGCTTCTTAACAGTTTGATGTCTGTGGAACAGATGGCTGAACAGAATGAGTTACTGATGCAGATGCAAAGTTGACACAGAACCAGCTCCAGGCAGTGATAACAGAGATGGATGGCTTTGGGAGGGAAAGGTCACACATCGGTGTGTCTTATCAGCACACTGTAGACCCTAAGTCCTTGACATTTCAGCTCGTTCTCAAGAAAGACGATTTCTCTTTGCTAAAACGCTCCTTTGTTTCTCTGGATACTTGCCTTTTCATGACAATTGCAGGCGAAGAAATTTTACCATGAAGATTAGTTGTATTTTCTTGTTCTTCTGTAGAAATCCTACTTGTAAGACTTGTTACAAACAACTTAACTAGACAAGCCTTTTAAAACTGTGTTGTTTCTCCTTTCAATAAGGCTCTCATTCCTGGTCTATCTTTGCCTTCTACTTGGCCTTTTGGGATAGCATGTCCATATCCAAATATGTAACTCCCAAATGATCCCTGTGGCCACACTGACCATCACCTTGAAATGTCCTATACATTGATGCCATTAAGAATTTTACCAAGGATCTCAGCTGTTGTTTCTTATGTTCCTCTGCTGTGTAGTTTGCTGGTTGGTCTATCATAAGGTGGGACTTACACAACATTGCATTAATAGTATTAAGTATGGCTGAGGTATTTTGGTAACTTTCCCTATGTTTTGTTTCATTAGAGTACACATACCCCATCATATGCATAAACTGGATCCATTTTGACTGCTTGAACTAAAACAATGAGTTTGTGCTCTTTTGTTATTTCCCTGAATTACAAAACTTAAATACAGGAATTGTTATTGAAGAAGGTGGGAAGCTAGCATGCAAACAGGTCTTTGTTCCCTTCTTTCCCGCTTCTTCTCATTATTACCATTAGTAATTAATAACTGTTACTGAATTTGTTACTATTGCAACTTTCTCCTTCAGTCCCCCATCTGCTATGAAGCCAGACCTCTCCCAACACAGCCATAGCTGCACTGGAGCTGATGCTACAGTTTGGCTCAGCAAGAAGTGCTGGAACTCTAAGCTCCTTTCAGGGAACACAGCTGCTGAGTAGGAAAGAGCACGTTTTTCATTATGAGCTTGTAAGCAACAGCCAGGAACAAGCAAGTGCTTATGAAGAGGAAGTCAGAAGCTGTCTTGTGACAGGTTACATAAACTGAAGGTTTGTGGTTCCAATAGGCGAAGAGAAACCAGAAAAAGCTTTCTGCAGGAAAGAGTCCTCAAATTAGAGCAATATGGATTTGTCACAGACAACACTTCCCTCACTGGAGGGTGGGCTGTGCCTCTAGCTGGGATCAACCCAGAGTGGGAAACTCCCCATGGTGCTTGCTCTCCGTGGTCTCTTTGGGCCACAGTAAGTCCCTCCTGTCAGCCCAGCCACTCTTCTCCCATCTTTTTCACTCAGGACGCATTAACTCTTGCCACACTGCCACCTGGATCGGGCCCTGTGTGAAGCATTCCAGCTTGGGTGTTTTGTGATTGGGGTCCAGGTCACTCATTGTGGCCCCATCGCTCTCTGGCCCTTCTGCTCAGCATCTGCCAAAATGGTGGCAGTGATGGAGAGGGCCTGCCACTGCCCTGGCACAGGTGACACCCCAGACAGGTCCACGCTCAGTCTCCTCACGACACCGCTGGTGGTTACCCTCGCGTGGGTGAGTGACCTGGGGGTGAGGCAGCTGGGAGGGAGAAGGCCCTGTCTCACTGGGGATGGATTTTGCCCGTGATTGCTCTTGTGCGGCTCTGGAGCACTCTCCCCACAGCTGCGGGCCCTCCCCGAGCCGGCCCCTCGCTTCATGCGGATGGCGTTTCCCTATCCCCCTCACGCAGGATCAGCTGTGTCTCGCTACGGCGACCAAAGCGCCTCTCTCCTCTCGCCTCGCTGGCGTCAGAGGCGTCAGCGGCACCTTCCCCTCGGCCCCTGCCGGTTCGGCGGGGCACGCGTGACCGTGGCGGAGGCGCGCGGCCCACGCACGGCCCCCGGCGGGACGCGGCCAGCGGTGCAGTGCGGCGCGGCGCGGCGGAGGCGGGGCAACAGCGCCACCCGCTGGCCGCCGCCCGCGCCGCCGCGGGGAGCCTGAGGCGCCAGCGGGCCGCAGCTGCCCGCGGCTCCCGCCGCCTGCCATTTTGTGTCCGGAGCTGACGCAGGCCGGGGGCACTGGTTTCTGTTCCTTTTTTCTCTTCTGTGGCCTTTGTTTTTTTCGGGCCTTGGTTTGGTGGAAACACGGGCCGTGGCACGTAACAAAAGCCCTCGGGTTCATGTCTTGCCCAGGACCCGTATGGATGAAGTGCATGGCGGCTGCTGGTGGGGAACAGCCTCTTCCTCAGGGTGTTCCTCCCACAGCCGCCTTGGGCCGGGGGCTGCTCCTGGCCTGGCCAGCACTGGCCTTTCCTCAGGGTTTCACTGTTGCTGCGTTTTCATGTGAATTATCTGGGTAGCTCCTGCCACGCAGGACCACATCGTCACCTGCCTCAGTGGCCCTGTAGATAAGCCCAGCTGTCATTTGTGATAAAATTCCTCTGGCCTTTTCCCATTCCACAGATATTTTAGTTTATTTCAGCCTTGAGTTTTTTAAGTCTTGTATTTGTGTGAGAAGAAAAGCCAACTCAGAAATAAATGGAAGTGTACTTGCTCTGTGGAAAGCCTTGGGCTACACCGTTTCGGTTTCAAATATAAGTGTGACCCATGAGTAATAGAGATACTGTTCCTTCATGAGTAATAGAGATACTATTCCTTCCACCAGGCAGAGGTGGGACGAGGACTAGGCAGCAGGAGTGTATTAAATTTTAACACACAAACAGTAAGTTATTCTTACGGCTTTACTATGAGTATGTCCCATTTTACAGATGGAAATAGTGGCATAAAATTGCTTACCTTATGTCACATGGAGACTAAATGACAGACTTTGTATTTCATGCATTTGCCTACCTCATGAAAAGAGAGTTTTTCCTATTAGGTAGATGTTCAGTGTAAAGACATATCAATAAAAAGAATCATATTTTTTACTCATATCATATACTGTTACAGAGATAGGCTCAAATCTCAAAGTGGATAGCTGAAGTTAAAGAGATGCTGATGACAAGACTGTCAGAGTTGGTAATCACAAGGGCCTCTGAAGAGGAAAGACATGCTCTTTTTATATATGTCAACAATTAATTACTTATAGATTATATATAGTGAGAAAAGGAAAATCTTTCATTTTGATAGACACATTCCTTGCATAGGCAAAGGAGGGTAGTATGGCAGTAAAGCTACTTAATCTTTGTCTTTGATATCTAGGGACGGGTGTATGGCATCAGCAGGAGTTGGCAGAACTGCAAGTAAGACACAACCACCGAAGTAATTTTCATCTTTGCCTCTAAGAGATGGTTGGAATCTCCTCTGATGCTGAGCATCTGGGAGATGTCCTCTGTGGATGCTTTCCACATATTTCCATAGACTGGAATATCCAGCCTATCCCAGTACTCACTTTTAGTGATGCTTTGTTTTTTGGTGTGCCCCCACCCCCATCATCCGTCCCCCCGCCCCTGCCGAGGTATAGCTTGAATCTTTCCTATGTTATGTTTTTACTGCTACTCCATGCCCACCTTGGGCCTGGAGAACATTTTACCTTCCTTTTTATCAGCTTCTTCACAGCAACCTTTTTTTTCTGTTAGAAGACAGCATGTCCTTCTCCACATTCCCTTTTCTAGAGAATCTCTGTTTTTTCTGTCTTACCTCATAAATCCTACAGTCTCTGCCCTGGTGGCACATCTTGTCTTCAGCCCAGAAAGTATTCCTGTAGGAAATACAATCCCCTTCAGACCCAGAGCTGAGAGACTTTGCACACCCCTGTGCACACCTTTTCTGTGGCTCAATCAGCTGGTACGATTGCTAGTCTGCATGCCAACAGCTGACCTTGTCCTTCCCTTCCCTTCCCTTCCCTTCCCTTCCCTTCCCTTCCCTTCCCTTCCCTTCCCTTCCCTTCCCTTCCCTTCCCTTCCCTTCCCTTCCCTTCCCTTCCCTTCCCTTCCCTTCCCTTCCCTTCCCTTCCCTTCCCTTCCCTTCCCTTCCCTTCCCTTCCTTTCTTGTGTGTTTTTTTGTTCGATTGAGCTTCTTTGCCTTGAGCATCATGGATCTCCAATATCTGCCTCTTGTCCCATCATCTACTGATATCTGTTTCTTAGTTCTTGTTCCCTCTTGCCTAGTCTGGTCCCTGCCATGGTTCCTATCCTAAATCTTAGCAGCCACGCTCTTGTCTGTTTCCCCTAAGATCTACTTAGTGGAAATTTTCCTTTCCTACCAGTTGTGAAGCCCACTCCATGTTCCATACTTCTAGCTCTGATTTTAGACAGAAGGATCCTCAGTACTCTTGCCTTCCACTCCTAAACTGATTTTGCAGGCCTTGCACTCCTCCAGGAGAGGATCCCTCCATTTCTGTTCCTACACAGGAGTTCACAGTCCACAAATGCCGCTTGGGCACAGCAGAACCCTGGCCGTGCCATCAGCACACTGGAGGGAACAGCTGAGATAGCATCGCGTTGGTTTGTGAAAGTCAAACAGCTTCTTGGGCCTCCCTGCCTCTTCTCTTTCCTGCAGAGCTGGCTTTGACTCCTGTACAACCAGGTTGTCTCAGGTTGTCTCCTCCAGGTTTCTAGACAGCACTGACAGTGCAGGGCTGAGCTTGTAGCGTTGGCTTGGCCCTTTGCAGCCCAGACCTGCAGCTTCTGGGGCTGTCCTCTCTGTATAGGCTCGGCTGTTAAAAGCTAAGCTTGCATGTGCCCATACATGAAAGGTCTTTTCAGGCCTTGCAGCTTGATAAAACTAGCCTTCTGCAGACAACTTCCCCCCTCACATCTACCTTTTTTTCTCCTACTAGGGTAAGCCCTTTGTAAAACAGCATTCCAAAAATTTCCTGAGTGTGCTGGAAAAAGCTGGTACAGTTGTTTAGCATGGGCTATACAACATATTTTTTTCTTGACCTCACACTTGGAAGCTACTGAGCCCTTTGGCTTTAATTAACACATAACACGTCTGAGGCAGATATTTGGCATGGAAGAGCTTTCAAAATACAAAGATTAACAAAGTTATGAGCCATGAAAAAAATGGTCTTACAAAGTAGCAGAAAATAGGAAATAATTGTAAAAAGAAATTCTGTCAGCCTTTGTGTGTGATATGTATCATCAAATACAGTTCCACACTGTGCAATTAAGGATGTTATCAAACATCTGTGTTTATTAACGAGCTACTGCTGATAAAAATACAATTTTATCCTAAACAGCCTGATACATACAAATAATAAAATCCATATTTCTGTAAACTCACACAGGCATATAGTGCGGTGTCACTGTGCCAGATCCCAAGGGTTATTAATAAATGTACATGTGCTGTGGGCAAAAGGGTCTCAACTTGGGGAGTTTCACGTAATTTATTGCCAATTAACATAAACATTTAATTACTGATTTGGGTATTGAGAAACCAAGAAGACAAACAACTAAGCAAATACTAGGGGAAATGCCTTTCTTCCCCTTTCAATTTCAGTCCAGCACTGCTCCTTCCCCCTTCCTAGCTGCAACTCCCCTTGTTTTCACTTCTGCTCAGTCCTTCCCAATTCCCCTGCCAAGGTGACAGGCCTGGAGCGGAGGAGGTTGGTCTCAGTGTGTAGCGGTTTAGTTTTATTGCTCCTTGCTTCTGATTCTTTTCTTCTGCTTCTCCACTGCTCCTTGCTTCTTGTTTTCTCTGCCCCACCATGGGTTGCCAGTGACTGCAGTCCCTCAGGGATATCCCAGCCCTGAGGAAGGTCGCCCCTTTCTAGAAGTGTGTATCTTGCCATGCCTCAACAATTTCCCCTTTCATGTATCTCCAACAGCACCTCCTGCAACATTTTTCCTGCCCATCACAGCTGTGCCCAATGTGCCACCCGGTACAGTTCAGCACATAAAAATACTTGCAGTTCTTAGATGTGACTGACTGACATGAAGACTGAAGTCTTCAATTGCCTTGAAGACATGGAAATTTTTTTGCTGTAAGTCTCCATTTGGAAGGGTAAATACTTTAGTCATTGATAAAGTACACAACGATATCCTGGGGACTAACTAGAACAAATTATGAGTTATCATGAAAACTGATCCTATAGCACCCCGTCCGAAATACAAGTATACTGTTAGAAACAAAGTGGATACAGGTTAAAATAAAGTATGTATTCTTGCCAAGATAAGTATGTTTTGGCTAGAGTTAAAAAGAAGTCTGGATTATATAATAAAACTCCTTTTCCATATTTACAACTAAAAGAAGAGCTGCATTAGAGCAGACTAAAAGAAGAGCTGCACTAGAGCAGAATGGTCCACTGCTTTATTCTTTCAGTCAATTTGCTTTTACAAATCTGTTGAGATGTCACTTATTTTTTCCCTGTCTCCTTGCCTGACACGAAGAGCAAAAAGGACTTGTGGGATGATGAAAGAGCCGTCCTGCAGACCTCTTTCAGGCAGTTAATTGCATTGAACTCCTTGGGCTTTCATGAATTATATGCACAAAGTGCAAAGTGCAACACTTTGTACCCCCCAGACAGTGGCAACTTCTTGATATTGGTGCTTTGCACCAATATTTTTTTCCTTTTTTGGAACATTAATTGTGTCTAAATGTACTAGGCAGTTTTATACGCTTGAGGAAGGCAATGCAATCAATGACCACTTTAGGCATTCAAATTGTATTTGTGAGGATCGAAGCTGATAAATCTGTCACTGAAGGGAATTAAGTGGATTCATAAGGAAAAGAATGACCAAACTGGATACATTTTATATAAAGCAGAAGCAGACCCACCACAAAAGTAAAAAGTCAATTTTTATGGATATAAAATGCCAATTGGTGTGTGCTTTTGTGGTACAGCAGAAAAATAGTGATATCTTTAGTAATCACATATTCAGAAATGCCCTGAGAAGGTAAAAGACCAGCGCTTCTGTCTGCTCACAAGATATACTGCCTGGCTATTAATACAGGCCTATATACAAACACATCACATCATTCAAGCATGTAAGTAACGACAGAAACAAATGCTACTTTGCGACTGAATGGACTTCTATGATACCCTTGTGCCAAATGACACTAGATACAATAGAGCATGAAGAAATGTTACATGATACATGTTTTCTAAAATACATTCTTTGTTCTTACATTACTTATAAAAGAGTATGAAAACTGTGGTGAGACAACCTTCACTACAAGCAATGGCAAAAAAGCTAGCAAGGTATTTGGGTTCTTAAAAGAGATGGTATTTAAAGGTATTTAAAGAGAAAATTTTCAAAATACTAGTTTTGTAGAATGCTTTTTTTTTTTTTTTTAAATGATTTCTCATGTTGTTATCAACCAATGAACTTTGAGTAGTAGTGACCAGTCTACAGGACTAACTGCACCATCATTTCAGTTTGACTGACTGTCCAAACAGCAGTTATGACAGTAGAGAGACAAGTCTGCATGGGACAGAAAGACTAACATAGTAAGGAAGGAAATTCAATGGACAGCCTGAGGCTGTCATTTTCAATTGTTGACCAAAAATACCCCAAACCAAAAGACAGTTAAAGGATAATTCTGCCTGAAAAAAACTTGTAGCTGAGAAACTGCAATACCTATTGTTTTAATGACAGACGTTGTATGTTGTATGCCATGGGACCAGCAATGGAAAACCCAAGGTAAAAAGACACTCTTTCTATGTTTGGGCCATTTTTCAATAGGCATGAGGGAACAGGCTGCACTGGTATCCTAAAGTTTTCATTGCTGCCATAGTCTACATAGATCAACTTATCCTCAGCTCTCCCATGCAAAGGAAGCAAAAGGTCTTGAACAGCCTGTTCCTTCCAGATATTTCCACTCTGCCAGAGGGAATTCAGTTCTTGTTCTGAAAGTGAACTAAAAAGCTGATTTATTTTTTCTTTGTGAACAAATCTGTTCAGGCCACTGTCTTTCGTCAGATAGAAAAGAGCCAGAGGCTGCCTGGAACAATGCAGGATTCCATAGAGCTTTTTGAAAGACTCACTTAAGCGTCTAACAAAAGCTTCCATTTTCCTTGAATCTTCATTTAGTTTTAATCTGTTTTGGGGCCAGAACAACAAGGAGGCTAGGAAGAAAGGCTCTACACAATGTGAGGTTGGTTCCACTTCGTGTAGAATGCTTTGAAGCAGACTTGTCATCACCTTAGAAGGATATAACTTAGCGGATTTAGGTTTAATGCAGTTCAGAACTATATTTGCCAAAATAAAATTCTGTTTATCTTTCAGAGTTGCTTGTGCATCCTCATCACACAAAAATGCATATGCTTCTACTATTTCTTCTATTTCTCTGTCAGCATTTCTGTGGAGGTATTCCAAAATGCCAGAAAATGAGCCTCCTTTGGAAGTGTCCACAGCGTCCCTGTATGCTTCTATATATTGAGACATGGACCACTTTAAGACCTGTTTACTTTTCAGTTGTTCAAAACTGAAATCACAAAATACATCTTTGTATTTGGTAAAATATCCTTGAACCTTCTCATACAATTTAGCTTCTACTATTGCTTTTTCATTGGTCTGTGATTTGAAAAACATAAAGTAGTCATCAAAAAAGTCAAATGCCTTTTTCAACCGTGATCGCAAACTGCATAAAAAGCTGGAATAATGTTCAATAACCTTGAGCATTTCCCTCTCTGTGTTAGTGTTATCTACCTTCAAAACACCATTTCCTGACAGATACTTTGTCATATTTTTTCTACACTGTAAGACTTCTTTGCTGAAAAAAGGAACAAGCCAAAGGACATCGATAACATAAAAATAAGTTTCTATCTCTCCCTGATAACCAGCAGTATTGTACATTTGAAAATGTCTTTTAAGCCTTTGATGATGCAAATATTGTTCATTGTCTGCATTTTCAGCTTGCTGCTGAGATTCTCTGAATGCCTGTGAAGCATTCTCAGCAAACTCCAGCGAGTATCGCAGTTCCTCAGCTGTCAGGACTGCACTCTTTGCTTTGCACTCTACATAGTGTCTTAGCTTACTTTTAAAGACTTGACCTAGTGTATCTGATATGTATGAATTGTGTTGTGCTCTTTGTTTGGCTGCTTTGGCCCAGTATAATGCAGAGTCAAATTTCCTTTCTTTAATGTAGAAGTATCTTGCTAAGGCTTGGCAAATGTAAGCATTTTGCTCAAATCTAGCGGATGCTTGTTTTAACACATCTTCCACGTTATCACGCTTCTCTTCCTTATGAATGGCTTCAATTAAGGGGGAAAACAATGTGTCTGACTCATCGCCATGTTCCTTGCGCTGTCTAGTAATCAGCAGGGTTTGTATATCACGAATAAGTTTTTCTTGCTTCAGTGGAGTCTGATAGAATACATCTTCTTTCAATAACCTCAATGCAATTTCACTTTTAGGCAAGTCATAGGTTAGTTTCAAGATTTTTAGGCAGTGAGATGCTATCAATGGGTGAATGATACGAAGACCTTTGTATCTCATTTTTTCGTATACCTTGTCATATATGAGAATATTGGAACAAATTCCCATCCTTTCTATCAATCTATCTTTACTGCAGCCAATCTCTTGAGAACTAATTCCTAAGAATTCTTCACACAGTGATATTGAAACTGTAGATGTTCTTACATATGAGTTTAACAGCGTTAGATAGCAAACAAGTTGTGCTGGTTTAGAGGCAGTATTCAAGTTACGCAAGGTATTTTTTACCACTTTTTCTATGTATTGTGCATCAAAGTTTTTCTTCATAATCATAAATGCATAGAAACTGTCAAAATTTGAATGTGTCTTTTCAATATATTTTAGTTTCTGATCAAAGGCCCTTTTCTCCTTATCAGAAAGTATATGTTTTAAAGAAACACTGTTCAACAGATTGATTGTTGAACCTTCATCAGGATTCTGAGATCTCATACAGTTCAGAATGATCACTAAAGGAGTTACGTACCGAATGCATTTTTCTGTTATAGCCGCCTGAATTTCTTTCTGCAGAAAATAGACATTTTCTTGATCTTCAAAATCATCCA
The DNA here is from genome assembly GCF_023634155.1 of Falco peregrinus. Taxonomy (NCBI): domain Eukaryota; kingdom Metazoa; phylum Chordata; class Aves; order Falconiformes; family Falconidae; genus Falco; species Falco peregrinus. Next base: position 38,843,280 of record NC_073725.1, on the reverse strand, counting down.
CAAGAAGTAACACTGGTAAATAGCCTGTGTTATCATTTGCTCCACAGGTGAGTAAAGTTGTCACCTGTTTTCCAAAATCACTTGATTTGTTTTTCAGAACAGCACATCTGAATTGCTTCCGGAGATCCCAAAGGATATGCATAGCTAATGTTGTCCCACCACAGCCTGGGTGATGGTAAAGGTTGATAATTTTTACAGGGGATTCATTAACACTGTTAGATGAAGACACAATTAGTTGTTCAAGCTTTTCATAGCTGTCCCTTCTGACAAAATCTGAAGTATACTTTTCAGAAGAAAAATAGAAATTCCACCATGATGCTTTACCACCTCTATAAAATTCTTCTTCGTGCTTTTGCAGGAATTTCTGAAATTTATCTGCATCCTTCTCTATTCCTGTGTCTTTGCATTCATTTTCACAAAGTATTTCCAGTGCTGCCATGGAGTCTTCTTTCTTCTTTAGAAGAACGGTAGAATGACCAACAGAGGGCAGAAGTCTTTCAGAAGACTGTGTCACTGATTTTAATTTTACAATGGTACCATTTACCATTTCCAGGGTTAAATTAGAAACACATTTATTTGAAAGTGCTTCCTCACTAATGCCTCTAGCATTCAGAAGATCTTTCCATCTCTGATACGTACTTGCACCGATGCAAATGCAGGCCATGTATTCTAGTCCCTTTAATTCTTGGTAAAATGTCATAAAAGTCTCAGTAAGGGGATCTGCTGAATCTTCCACTATCGAAAGCAAAAGAAACACTATTAAAAACTTTCCACTCTGCTTTACATCTTTGTGTGAAAGAAATGAAATCATCTTTCTGACACCAGCAGCTCTGTCTCGTTGCCATGAAGTGGGATCTAATGGTAGGCTGTTACTGCCTTTGAAGTCTGATCTACCATTGCAGAAAATCCAGCTGGTCTCCTCATGCAGTTTCAGCTTTTTAGCTTGTTCAGCAACTGAACCCACCTTGTTTTCATAATAATCTGGGAAGTGACATTCAGCATTTCTATTTTTTTTGTAAGTCTTGAACACACCGTTCATTTCAGATTCAAAATCAAAGTCAAGCACAGCAAACCATTTTATTTCCTGCAAAAAGTCTAAATGTGAAGTTTGATTTGGATGGCACTTGTTTGTTACCAAAATGTAGTAGTCGTAGTAAGAGCTATCTAGTGAGTCCCAGTTACCTGTGAGCAGACTAACTAGCTTTAGTCCTTCATTCATTGGCTTTGTTAGCTTTAAGTTATAGTCTTCCTCTGCTTTTTTACGAGAATCTGCTAAAGTTGTCAAGGTACCTTTAAAAGTTTCAAATTCTTTTGTGTTTTGAATATTTCTGGAACTAGCTCCATCCCGGATGTAGACAGCTTTTTTCCAAGTGTCACTCTTAAAGACATATGTGTTGGTACAGAAATATTTTGCATTACAGATGTCATGTCTGGGAACCACATCTACTTCAATGACAAACAAATGTGATGAAGCTCCATTTTGTGATAATACTTCCACAAATCTAGGTTTTCTAATGCAAGCTTTTGCAATGGTGATGTATTCCTTACGAAAGTACTTTCCGATATTTTTATCCAAATGGTCAACATATTCTTCTTTCTTGGTAACATTTATTCCTTCAATTTTTCCATGTGGATTGTCATGTACTCCAAAATGAATGGTGCCATTTGTGCGGGAGTTCATGCAGGCTGCAGCAAACCTAAAGACTTCATTGCTAAATTTCATCATGGGATCCTCATTTGCATTCTGCGTGTTGGTAAACAATTTGAATTCATGTGCTGGATCAATGAGGTTGAATGGCCCTGTTTCAGGGACATTAATAATATTGTACTGTGTATATCGAGTGCCATCACTGAAATTATCAAAAGGATATGGCATACACATCTTTCCATCTGGGTGCTGGCTGCTTGACATTGGCTTCTCTGACACATTCTCTTTGTCGTCTGACTTCTCTGGGTTTTTGTCTTCTATGGGCTCCATCTTAGAATCCTGCAGTATACCACAATTAGATGACCCATATTCTTTCTCGCACTCTTTCTTTGCAATTTCTCCATCTTCTCCTTCTCCATCAAGACTCTGTTCAGTGCCTTCTTGTTCCACAGCCTGGTTTGAACCTTTAGGTAGTATGCCACGCTCTTTCAGGAAATAAATTATTTGAAGAGCAGGCCCATGAGGTATGCCCATTTCCACAAAATCTGCTTTAGATACCAGTTTCAAAGTAGGACCAGTCACATCTTGATTAAACAGGACTTCTGCATATTTCTGGTCAATCTTAACAACTTCAATTGCCCATTGTTTGACTTCCTCTTTTGTCCACTCTTCAATATGTTGATATGAATATGATTTCTCATTTTCTTCAGTGTTTGAGTTTTCCATGCTTTAAGGAAAAAATCACAAAATTACTAAACAAGTAATTTATAATATCCTATTAAATGAATGATAGTTATTTCCTTGCTATTATCAACCATTAATTTCTTCATTAGTGCAATCTGTCACATGGAATACAACAGTTCAATTATGGGACATCGTGGGAATGTGAAGTAAGTTCATATATAAGGCATTAGCAACTTATAAGAGACATTTATTACAGAATGATTTTATTTGAATCCTGTGTTTAAATCACTCTGTAGCTGACAATACACAAAAATTGTGACTGATACCGATTTGTGGTCATTTGGACACCTATTTTTGGCTGTATGGGCCATTCAATAATAAGTTTTAAAAAAATAATAAAATCATAGAACCATAGAATATCCTGAGTTGGAGGGGACCCAGAAGGATCACTGAGTCCAACTCCTGACTTCTGCATGGGACAACCTAAAAGTTAAACCATATATCTAAAAGCATTGTCCAAACACTTCTTGAACACTGACAGGCTTCGTGCTATGACCACCTCCCTGGGGACCTTGTTCCAGTGCCTGACCACCCCCTCAATGATGAACTTCTTCCTAATATCCCATCTTCCCCTGATGCAGCTTTAAGCCATTCCCTCATGTCCTATCACTGGACACCAGCTAGAAGAGATTAGCACCTCCCTCTCTGCTCCCCCTCATGAGGAATTTGTAGACCGCAGTGAGGTCACCTCTTAGTCTCCTCTTTTCTAAGCTGAATAAACCTGGTAACCTCAGCTGCTCCTCATAAGTCATGTCCTCTAGCCCTTTCACTATCTTTGTTTCCCTCCTTTGGACATATTCTAATATTTTCAAATTCTTATATTTTGGAGCCCCAAAATGCACATGATACTCAAGGTGAGGCCACACCAATGCTGAGTAGTGTGAGGCAATCACTTCTTTTGATAAGTTCGCTATACTGTGCCTAATAGACCCCAGGATATGGCTGGCCCTTTTGGCCACCAGGGCACATTGTTGACTCTTATTTCACTTACCATCAACCAAAATCCCCAGATCCTGTTCTGCAGGGCTACACTCCAGCCTCTTGTCCTCCAATCTACACATGCATCCAGGATTACACTGTCCCAGGCACACAATCCAGCATTTGTCCTCATTAAATTTCAGACATTTGGTGACTGCCCACCACTCTAATCTGTGAAGATCTCTCTATAAGGCCTCTCAATCAATGGCTCGTCTTAATTTAGTAACATAGGCAAACTTGCTTAGTGTGCACTCCACTCCTGCGTCCAAGTCATTGATAAAAACATTGAAGAGAACTGGCCCTAAAATTGACCCCTGGAGAACACCACTAGTGACTGGCCACCAGCCAGATGTTACTAAATTTACTACCATGCTTTGAGTCCAACCCTTCAGACAATTGTTCACCCATCTTGTTGTGTACATGTCACAAATGGCTCTCATTAAGTTCCCAGTTTGGTGAAGAAAAAAAATTAAACGCACATGGAAATCCCACCTTTTTTTTTTTACCCTTAGATATGGTTAGGTACAGAATTTGCTTGAATAACACTGCAAAGACATTGGGGTGGAGAGATACTGCTGTGATTACTTAGCTGTTGCTATTGAAAATGAAAAGAAAGTATTTTCCATATTACCTTTTCAGCATCTTTTGTGTTCACTAAGGTTTCTCAGATTAAATCAAAGCAAGTAGTTCAGTAGCCTTTGTGGGGAGAAGTGACATGAAGAAGAGCATCTTTCAATCCACTTGATCTTACTAAATGTGGACTTTCTGCAAAAAAATTCAAAGAAAGAAACATGATAAAATAAAATCATTCCCATTAAAATTGTCTAATTTCACTTTATCCTTTCACTTCCTTTGGGAGAATTGTATTAATATGAAATTTTTACTTTATGGAATTGCCCCCAGCTACAGTTGTTGCATTAGTGGTCATGGTCTCCACCATGCACGTTTTCTTGAATATTCACAGCTGAGTGTTCCTGGGAAAAAATGACTCCTTAGATTTTTTCAGTGAAATTTTGTTTTCTGAAAGAACATTCGGTTATCTAAGCCACCCTAGTGACATGCTTTCCTCAATTTATTATTCATTTTCCTAAACTGTAAATGTTAATGAGAAGCAACAGTAAAGATTTCTTGTAGGTAGTGCAGGAAAACAGCTGCCCTACCTTTGGCCAAGCTGCCTCCTGAATTAAATAAGGAATCAGAAGAGCAGAGAAAAAAGCGGGTCTGTGGGCTATGGAAGCCTGCAGTTGTGTTTTCTTTTAACAGACTCTCCCTTTTGTTCTCAGAAAAAGAAAAACTAACTTCTAGTTCTTTAAAATGCCACTATGGGAAGCACATGCTGTCAAAAAATTGAGGTTGCAGGGGGAAAGAAGCTCAATGTTTTTATTCCGTGACTGAAGTAGCTATCATATTCACCAGTAACTCCACCCAGGGTGTCTAAAAGCTGAGAAAAGAAACTGAAACTAAAGCATTTCTGCTCAAGACAGTGTTCAACCCAGGAATATAAGACTATGATTTTAATTCCCTCCAAACATACTTTCTAATAGAGGTACAATTTACTTCTAACATAAAAGCAAACACGTTTATGTCCTTAAAACAGTTACTCCATGTTTTAGTGTTTGGAACCCCTAATGAGAGAAAGCTCCAGAATGCGATACTTTCATTTCCTAGACGTGATGCAGTGTTTCTATGTTTCCTGTTACTGGCTAGCCAATGATTCTGACCAACTGAAATACTCTATAAACATGTCCTTTTCCAACATGGAACAAGTCTATCATATTATTTCTGCAGAATAATTACTCTGAGGACATAATCCTTGGGATTATTTCACTGTAAACTCATAACAGCCACTTTCCATGTGCAGATGTTTAACAGATTTGGAATAGTTTATTAGATTATAGATAATCCTATATATAAAATTAATGTCTTAAAAAAAAAAAGAGAAAAGAAAAATAAGAAATTATATCAGACTAAGCCATCAGGGCTGCATAAAATGTTCCAGCCCAGAAATAATATGCATGTACTTACTGTAATTGTTCTGTTCTGCGGATTTTTTCCTATAGTTGTTCAATACATATATTTTGTTTAAGCAGGAAACACAACAGCTGAAATTCAGCTGAACTTCTCTTCTAAAGTATGGGAGGAAAAAAACACCAAATTAGTTTATAAACTTCTAATAGAAGTCTAGAGTCAGAAATAGTAGGAAGGAAAGAGCATTGATGATCAGTTTTTCCCAGTGGCAAATACCCATCTCCAGAAGAGAGAAATAACAGTGCCTGATGGAGAATAATTATTATTTCTTACCTTTTCCTTGCATGCTTTCATTTACCCTTCCAACAAGTGTCTAAATGCTGTGGAGTGGGCGAGTCAGAAGCTGGGTGTTGCAGAGAAATGGCACGCAGGAAATAGATGCACGGTGTTTGGGAGGTTCTACTGCTCTCATCCACTTTCGCTTTCTCTTTTACCAACAAAGTTGTTCCTGGTCTGCCTCTTCCTAACCTCCTGTTTGGGAAATCATTGTTCTCTTAGGAAATTAATGTATGAATTCTGTCCTAGGATGTCTTAATTAAAACACACATTAAAACATAGTCTTGATCTGCTATACAGAAACTTGAGAAATTAGGAAACACCATCTGAGCAATACTTAGCTAATAAAATGCTATTAATTGGACATATAGTCTTAAATGAGCAGAATTTTCCTGAAATGAGGGGGAAAAAAGGGAAATAATACAAGAGGTGTTTTTGAGAAAGCTGAATATTCTTCAATATAGCCACTTTCAAATAATCAGTCTTACTGATTTGCTCCTCATCTTGGTTGCTTGATTTCCCACACTGCAAATACATGAGTTTATTCCTGGTCTCCTTTGGAGCAAGCAACTAATTTGATTTGAAGTGTAGGTTGGGTATAGTTCTGTGGGTAGCTTACTCCAGAAATATTTTCCCTTAGGCAGTGTGCTTGCATTGCACTGTGCAGTCCTCCAGTGCCCAGTGAACAAGCTTCATGTTGTAATACCCTGCTGTTGACTGCTTTTACTTCCAACGTTTCACAGTGCTGACATTGATTTTACAATACCCTACTCCACTGACTATTGCCATTACCCTGTTTTTTCATCCTTTGCTCTTGACTGTCTTGAATGACTATGATAAGCAGCAGGCATCTGAGGAAGATGATGACAACCATTAAAACACATTTTTTTAGAAGGGTGGCAGCAAGAGTACTCACAGTAGCAATTGTGTGCCCAGTCCCACAGATTAAGAGGCTGAAAATCCTTGCATTGGGTGTAAGAACCCATATTGGAGTAGTTCATGAAGGACTGCAGCCTGTGGGGAAGGACTCAAGTTGGCACAGGGGAGAAGTTTGAGGAGGAAGGAGCAGCAGAGAGGAACAGCTCTGGACTGACCAAACTGTTATGAACTGACCACAGTCCCCCATTCCCCATGCTCCTGCGCCCCTTGGGGTGGTGGAGGGAGGAGGTGGAAGAGTTGGGAAAGAAGGAGTAAAGCTAAGCCTAGGAAAATGGAGTAGGGTGAGGGGAAGTTGTGGGGTTTTTTTTTCCTTGTTTCTCACCATCCAACTCTATTTTAATCCAAAAAATTATATTGCTACCTGCTGAATCCTGAAGTGCTGGACTTTTCAGGAATACATCCTCAGCAGATAGAATGGTATGGCTGTATGTTAAATACTGCCATATATTCTCATGTCGAGGCCAAGGGATACAAACTAATGCCTGATGTGATACAATAAAAACATCACCTTTCCAGGGTATGATGTAAGTCTGACATGATTTTAAGCACTTTGCTATGAAAAATTATAAGAAATAACAATGCTGTCTTTGACTCATCATGTAGGGACTCCAAGGACACAAAGTGCCATGAAGTGCAGCATCTGCTTTAGATGCTGCTGGTCCTGAGCACTGTGGATGAGAACCATTGCTGCATGCTTTTGCTTGGGAGAGAGCGACTGCTTTCTCTGGCAGGTGCCTTTGTTTATAGAGGCGTAGCCTGCCTCCCTGGCGATCATTAAAGTTTTCTCCCTGTAGCTGTGTGTGCTTGTTGAGGCAGCTGGTTACTTTTCATCTGTAGGAATCCAAGCAATGCCCAGATTGAGCCGTTACCCCAGAGGGGCTGTTGAGTTTCCCCAGCTTCATCCCAGCTTATAGGGTCACAGCTCTGCTGCCAGTTAAGTGGGACTTGCCTGATGTTCCAGGTTACCTACCCCATGTTCAAGGCTGCTGGCTGGGAGGCTGTGCAGATGATATATCCCCATATTAACCAAATTATTGTTGACACATCTGGCTAGCTGTGTTTTCTCATCTATATTTACCACTAGGCAGGTCGGCATACATCATTTCTGTGTAGTTCTTGTTTTATCAGCCAGCAGAACTGACATTCAGATGGGGACTCACACCAGCCTTGCTTGGTGGTGCACTCTGACAAGCTCACAGCCTGAGGGAATCTCCCAAGGCAGAAACCTGTATCTATATAACCTTAGTGCTCATGTAAAGAGCAACTGTGCTCCTTTGCTTATGGCAAGCCAGTTACCTGTTGAGCCACTCTGTGGGTGGTAGTTTCGTTTTCTTAAATTGCTGGCTGTTCCCTGATTGTATGTCGTGGCACCATGATTCCCTGAGCTGTGTTCTATGGGCTGATGTGACAACCATTCCTTCGCTGCACTGACGTTGAACAGTCTTAACCTGACACTCCCCAGCAGCCTGTGATCTCCCTGGGGTTTGAAGCAGTATCATCCTTCCCCCCATTCTAGCCAGGCTCTTCTCTTGCACTGTATGTTTGTGTGGTGAGCTGGTCCAAGGAACTGAGGCACTCTGTCATGTGTCAGCTTAGTCTATGGATAGATCAGATCTGGTCAGCTTTCCGTGAAGTTGCTTGAGCTCCTTACTAGCACAGGCCAGACCACAGCACTGGAAGGAGTGGAAGGTGCTGTACAACCACATACTTGTATGGAAACGTGCATTTGCAGGCTGCCAAAGTCTCCACAAAAAACAGCTGATATTGTTATGCATAGTCTTTTGTGGTTTTCAGTGTTAGTCAAAGTATGTGAAGGCTCTAACAGGAAACTGAAATGGCTCTGATTGCTCTAACTTGCCTTGTTTTTGCTGTTATCTTTCGTAAGGCAGCTGCTTGCTTAAAAGGGTTGGGTGTTGTGATCTGAAACACTGCTGTTACCTGGTTAGCGGCCTCTCTAGGAAATACACAGCTCCTTTCCCACCCTCACAATATCGCTCTTTGTTTGTGCCTTTTGTTATAAAATTATGTGTCACAGTCCTTATTCATGTTCCTTGTGGTGGAACTCCTAAGTAGATGATACCCTTGATTGGTGAAGCTGAAGCAAAGACATTTCTTGACTACTCCTTTTTTTCTGGTTTCCTAAACAGGCATGGTTGGCAACCGGCCCTCTGTGTGCCCTTCCTATTCTGGGAGGCTGATGGAGATGGGTGCTCAAGCTCAGTGGTATCTTTGTGAAGATACACGCTGCTGTAACTGCAGTTGTGCAAACCTAGCTGAATTAGCTAGCTTGAGTTCTGGCAGCGGTGTGGACAGGCAGCGAGGACCCCTGAGGGGCTGGATCTCAATGTATGTTACTCAGGGTACCCCTGAGCTGTGTGGCCAGCACTGAACACTTTTGTCCAAGGCACCTGGGGATACAGAGAACTGGAGAAAGCCAGGCTACCAGGTGTCCTGTGGGAACACACTTGCAGACCTCTCAGATGACCCAAGTTATTTGATAAATTAGAATAGAATAGAATAGAACAGAATAGACTATTTCAGTTGGAAGGGACTTACAATGATCATGCCTGACCAATTCAGGGCTGACCAAGCTAAAGCACATTATTAAGGGCATTGTCCAAAAGCCTCAAACAGTGACAGGCTTGGGGCATCGACCACCTCTCTAGGAAGCCTGTTCCAGTGTTTGACCACCCTCTCTGTAAAGAAATGCTTTCTTATATTCAGTCTAAACCTCCCTCTGGGACAGCTTTGAGCTATTCCCATGCATCCTATCACTAGATACCAGGAAGAGGGCACCTCCCTCTCTACTTCCCCGCCTCAGGAAGCTGTAGAGAGCAACGAGGTCATCCCTCAGCCTCCTTTTCTCCAAACTAGACAACCCCAAAGGCCTTAGCTGCTCCTCACAGGACATTCCTTCCAGCCCTTTCACCAGCTTTGTTGCCCTCCTATATGAATTAAATAGGTCTTTCATTTTCATTTTCTTATTAGAGATGGAGAAAAAGTCATCACAGCCCTTTTTTCTACATACTAGAATACTTATCATCTTTCTTGGTATTTTTTCCCACCAAGAGAAAACACTTATAAAGGCCTTTTTTAAACTTTTTTTTTTTTTTTCTCATTTACCTTGCTTCTCAAAGGCTCTGCTCATTTGGCTGTATCTTTCAGACACACTTGAAAGGAGTTTCAAATGGAATCCAGTTTTCTAACTGTCCTAGACTGCTGTTTAGGATAGTAACCTGGCATATTTGAATGTGATTGGAATATTCTGTACTTTTAGATACAACTTGTGGATAGGACTAAGTATAACAGGCTTAAAGGACTTGGTAAGTGCTTGAAAGTTAGGTTTTGAATGGAATACTATTCGATAAATATGAAAAATCAGTAAAGAGGAAAGTGTAGGTCTAAACAAAACACATGAATGACATCCATCCCAATTTTGGTTTTCTCCCAGGTAAGCTTTTGTTTTGACTTAGCAAAACAATCTTATTCATTTATTATTAAGATGAAAAAAAAGTTATATAGAAGCTACTCTTTAGAACTAGAGGAAATCAAGATGTACCTTGATGAATATCTCAGTGTTGACATTATACAGTATTTTTCTAAATAATAATATTGGTTCATTTTTGATCAGGGTATGCAATTGTATAGATGTGCTTTAGTTCAGAAGCTCTGCCCTAATATTTCTACATTAAAATGTATTTGAATTATGAGATCCACTGTGACCGGCAGCTTTGTACTTTGCCCTGGAACACAGCACATAGCCTTAAGAGATACATACATATTATCTTTTTAGGTGGAGCAGGATTTCCAACACGCTGGTATTTGCATTGCATGTTTAACTGAACTGCGATGCAAATTTATACTTGAACGGACTCCTTAGATGTCTAATCTTTTATTTGTCTTCTACACTCCTTGTCTATGGTTTATTTACCACTGATTCTAATCAAGAAAAGATCCGTTGCTTTTTTCCTCATTATTTTAACGACACAGTACAACTGTCATCCCAAGGCTGCATCAATTTAATTGCTTACAATGTGATCCCTTTATATCTGTTCGTGAAGTGTTTGGAAGCTTTTGCTGCAGTTCTGTTGCTCACTAGAAAAGCCTTATGGCCTCCACAGAGAGACAGTGAGGGAGCAGAGCTTCTACCCTGTAGGAGCTGGGCTCATTTCATACATTGAGGACTCTTTAAGAACTACTTGTTGAGCAAACATTTCTGTACAGACTGACATGGACTGTTAAAATGTCAGCCAGGGACAAAGATTGGATCCTACACTTTGATGTTTTTAGAGATGCTTATGGACAGCATTCTGCAGTTTTTAATGTGTGAGTATAGAATATACTAAAAAATACTGCATGACTTACTGTTCAAGGGTATTCTAATACAGTGGCACTAAAAAAAAATCTTTGGTTAGCTATAAAAATACTCTCAACATAGCCAATTAGCTACCTAGAAAGTAGCTGTTGTAAATCAGGAAGCCTCTTACAGGAGGCAGGTTTGAGGAACCAGTCCCCCTTCAAATGTACAAGTCATCTGGGGCATGCTCAATTCACCTATCTGTCAGAAAATGTCAGTGTTTGCTAGTATTACCTCCTTTCCCTTTCTCTTTTTCCCTGTCCCAAGCATAGTTACCCAGAACCTCCTGCCATCACCTGCGGGAAGCCATTGCCCTCTAGCTCCCAGAAAGATGTATGATACAGATGCATTGATAGCAGTGTGGTGACAGATTTCCAAAGAAATTATGTAAACACTGAAGGAAGTCCATAGAAAATATGTGATTGTATTTTATCTGACTAAGGCAAAAAGAAATAAAAAAGAATTAAGCTACTTAAAACAAAAAGTTTTTTTAAGCTGAGATTATAAAACAATGAGCCTTTTCCTCTTCAAGGTTCACTTTCTAAAGGTAAAGCATGGATGCACATGCGTAGTGCTGTGCTTGTTTTTTGCCTTCATACCTAGCTTAGCTGGCCATACATATTTCAAGGGGGTGGTTAATGGAAGCATACATTCTTTCTACATTAACATGAACTGACGGTGTTGTAACTGCTAGTGTCGTTTTTGCTGAGAGCTACCTGCTAATCCAGGGGTCCTCAAACTTTTTAACCAGGGGGCCGGCGCGCGGATGCAGTGGCAGGCAGCCATCTGTGGCTGCTTGGTTTCCCCCCCCCAACCCCCGGCAGGGCGGGGCGGGGGGGTCTGTAAATACCGGGGGCCGGATTGAGGACCCTGGGGGGCTGTATCTGGCCTGCAGGACGTAGTTTGAGGACCCCTGGTCTCCCTCCCTGTGCTTGCAGAATCACGGCATGGCTGAGGCTGGAAAGCACCTCTAGAGGTCATCTAGTCCAACTCCTGCTCAAAGCAGGATGTTAGGAAAATCTTATTTCTTAACTATTATACCATTTAATCTTTATAGTATAAAATTGTATTAACTTTCTTTAAAATATATATATATATATAGTTTACATTGTATATTGAATAGCTATGCTTGAGTGATCAGACTAAAGAACCCCAGCTCATCATAAGTAGGACAGCCTAGCCCCCAAAATAAGGACTTTGCTTCTTGGAATCTTAAAAGTTGTCCATGAAGGATAAAAGATAGCCCTGGAAAACCACGATAACACCAGCATCCTAGTCCCTCTAACATTTCTTTGAAACCCTCCCATTGCCTGTCATCATAGATAAGTAACTAGAGCAAGATTAGCTCCAGGGCTGTCTGATCAATAAAGATGAATAAAGAGTCAGGTGGATGATGACACCATGGAAATATAGTTGCTCTGCAAAGTTTTACTATGATTAGTAAACAGTAGTGTGGTTTGTTAAGTAGCAGTTAGTCAAATTGTGTTGCACCTGAATGCTTGACACACTTATAAAGCTACATTCAGGGTGCCCCAATTTGAATGGGACACCTCACATGCATGAATAAAAGTATTACTCTTGTAATTCTATGCTTTGCATCCTAGCCCATCTCCTTAGTTGGCATGGGTCAGTTGCGAATTTTCATAACAAGTGTCAGCTACAGCAGGTTGCCGGGGACTGCATCCGCTTGGGTTTACAGTATCTCCAGGGATGGAGACTCCACAGCAGGGTCCTCAAACTATGGCCCGTGGGCCAGATACGGCCCCCCAGGGTCCTCAATCCGGCCCCTGATATTTACAGAAACCCCCTGCCGGGGGTTGGGGGGGGGGAAACCAAGCAGCCGCAGATGACTGCCTGCCACTGCATCCGCGCGCCGGCCCCCTGGTTAAAAAGTTTGAGGACCCCTGCTCCACAGCCTCTCTGGGCAGCCAGTTCCAGCGCGCAACCACCTTGGCAGTAAAAAGATTTTTCTTATATTCATACATAACTTATTTTCTTTCAGTTTGTGCTCATTGCCTCTTGTCCTGTCACTGGGCACCACTGAAAAGAGCCTGCCTCTGTCTTCTGTGCACGCCCCTGTCAGGTATTTACACTGATGGGATCCCTGAGTCTTCTCTTCAGGCTGAACAGTCCCAGTTCTCTCAACTCACCGTTGTATGCCAGATGATCCTTCATCATCGTTGTGGGACATTGCTGGACGCACTCCAGTGTGTCCATGTTTCCTACTGGGAAGCCCAGCACTGAACCTAGCACTCCAGATGTGCCTCACCATTGCTGACTAGAGGGGAAGGGTCACCTCCTTTGATCTGCTGGCAGCGCTTCTCCTAATGCCACCCAGGATACTTGTTGGCCTTCTTGATCTTGCTGTAGTTTTAATAGGATTGTGGAATATTAGTCTGTTGCCCTGTAAGAAGGGGTTAATGTTTCAAAGCCATATCGAAATGTAAGATGGAGCATTCTCATATAAGCAGTGGTGAAAGCCTAAAGTGACATTCTCCGGTATCCTTATGAATTGCCTCTAAGCTGTGTAGTAAGAAAAGACCAAGTACTACACACCACCTTATGATTTGGTACAAGTACCTGGAGTTGCTCTGACCGCTGTAGCTGTTCATACACTCTGCTTCCAGTTATGGCCCGTCTTCCCTACCTTTGATCTCAAGTTGATAGCCGCACTTCATCAAGGAAAGACATTCTTCACCCTCATCAGTGGACAAATGAAATGGCAAAAGCCTCCACCAAAGGGAATGAGAAGAAAATGTGACAGGGCTTTTTCTACTTTTTCTCCCCATGTTTCATTTTGAACATACTATATCCTCATTATCTCCATCTCACATTTGAACAGCCCGACATGTACATCATCTAGTTTAATGGACGAACTCTCCATTGGTTTTGGTAAGATTTGAACAGATCTTACATCAATAAATGAGAGCTTATCAATCTCTTTTGAACGTGGTAGTACCAGTGAGAAAAGGACAAGAATCTAATATGAAAAAGTTTTCTTTTTCATTCATTAAAATTCTGTGACATTTCAGAGCTGCTTTCCCCATAGCTGCTTGTTTTCATACCTCCACCAAAAGCACCAAAAGCACTGTGCAATTTTTTGAAGAATAATAAAGAATAAGCACAGTTTGAATAAGAATTCAAACCACTAGTATGTTTTTGTTTAACAGCCAGTAACACATAAGATGCAGTAAAACAAAAATAGATTAGAACAATATAATATAAGCAGAGGCAACTTGCCTGCCTTTGCTCTCTGTCCCTTGCAATAACATATTTCTATTTGCAGAGCTGGTTCTACTGCCATAGCTAGAATTAAGCCAGACAATATTCTTTCTATAGCAAAATGTTTTCCCACCAGTTGAGTTTTTGGTTCTAAGTCAGGAGTAGGAGCGTGGCTGCTGTGACCTGCATGTACATTTACAATTTTACAGAGAGGTTGTAGCTAGATGCAGAGAGGGAGCCCCGGGGTGGCAGCGGGGCTGGGTGTACGTTAGGGTGGGTGTGATCTTGCTGTACCACTGTGTGATGAGGGAAGGGCAAGGGCCTCCAAGGGACATTTTACTTGACCCTCCCCAGAGCAACAGGCAGATTTTTGTCCTTTATTTATAAATATAATGATATATGTCCTTTGCAGTGAAAAATGCATAGCCATACATGGACCCACAGAACTATGAGACACTGTGTGCTGCATAAACCAAATTATCATATTAAAATATTGTACAGGTATTTTGCAGATGTTTAAAAGATTGTTAGGGTGGACTTTTGTCTTAGATTGCCAAAGTCATCTCACATTGTTGACAGATGGCTTAGTTTGAAATGGCTTGATGATCTCTTATCAAGACATGAGCACAGATTCTGAAACAAAGTATTTCAGGAGCCTTATAATGCACTTTAACACAGGCCAAGTGTGCCTACAGTGAGCTTCAAAAAACAAAGAATGGAATTGATATTGAACTGATTTATTTCTGTTTGTCATGAAAATACTTAGGACAATGTATAGTACTGGCAGTTTTAAATACAGAGGCTCCAGAGGTGGAGACAGTTATTTCTGTAAATCCATCTGCATTTTTTGCCCTGTGGTCCTGCAGCGACATCAAATGTGGTAAGATGGAATGTTGTCAAGCACTTCAGAAATCTGTATGTTCATTTCAGAGCAATTAAAATACCGACTCCAGCAAGAAGAGGAGGAGAAAAGAAGGTGAAAATCAGACTTTGCACACCCCAAAGGGCTGTCCCAATTTGAAACACACAAATGAAGTCAGCTTTAAATGAGCGATGGAGGAATTTGTGGGGATGGCCCCTGAGCTTCTTGATCCTTCAGGACAACTTCAGTACTTCAGAGTTCTGCCCAAATGTATCTACTTACAGCCTCTCTGCCATGAAGGAGACACCTTCATGTTAAAGCGTTATTTCTCAGGGAGCAAATCTGGTGACTACGTTGTCTTTGAGGTCACCTTAGAACTTCCTTCAAGTCTGGGCAGCACCAGCTGCCTCTGTGAGGTGCCAAGTCCTCTTTTCCTCACACGCAACAGTGAAGTTGTCCTTTCCTCTTTTTTTTCAGCATTATAAGATCAGAATATTCATTGACAACAGTGTTATTTTTCCTCATCTTTGAATGAAGGAAGTGGGAAGTACATTTAGTAAACACCAATTAGGGAGGTATTTTAAATAAGTACAAATGATTTTTCATAAAACAGAGTGCTTTAAATAATCCCATACAGCCTGTCTTAAAGGGTGGACACACTCTATGCTTTCTCATTACTCACCCTAATGATTCTCCACACAATTAGCTCTTACTGAAGTATCCTTTTTTTTCTGTAAATTATTCTAATTCAATTCATAATTCTCTTTTTCCCTGGCTGCAGCTAACTGACACCATCTAATAGCCTACCCTGTGGAAATAATAGTGGATTTTCCTGCAGGATTCAGACATCTGCTAACAGAGGCTTCTGGAAGAGGATTCCTCTGTTTGTGAAGGAACTTGTAGCACACTGTGTGAACAGGATAAGATTGGTTTCATTTGAACTGGAAAATTAGAATTGTAATGTATAAATAGCCTGAACATTCTGCAGCTTGCAGAAATTACTTGAATATTACTTGCTTTTCTAGTCAATGAGAAACAGGCTCTTCTGCAGCAAATAGAAAACCAGTTCAAATGCAAAGGAAACAGAATTTAATGAAAACACATTATTTTGAACAATATACATATGTACAGTCTTTAACTGCCTGACAGATCAGTTTCTATGTTTGTAAATTAAAAGATAATGTTACATTAAATGTATTAAAATAATGACTTTATTTTAAACCCCAAATGTATTTTGCAGTGTGACATATTGCATTTACTGCTTTTCATGTCAATATGGAGACCCTCTCATGTAATAGTCAATCCCAATGAAAAACTCCCATACATTTTTTTGTCATTTTTTTTAATAAAACAAGCATGGGAGGCATCCTGGGATTGATTCCTCCCTGTGCCTCCCACCCATTATTGTAATAAAACATACAGATTTTATGCTGCAATTTTTAGGCTGTCCCTTTGTCTTTTGTATTTACAAATAAGGAAAAAATGTATAGAATAGAAAAAATACATTTCCCAAGAAATTATTAATTAAAAAGAAGAAAAAAAAAGTTTTAAAATGGGCAATTTGGAGCACCCGAAGGAAAGGGATTGTTAGTCTGAAGAGAAATTGCTATTTCAAGAAAAGCTGGCATAAGCCTTTGCCATTCTTGGAGTTGCTGGCATTTCCTTTCAATACGTAATAAAGGAAAAGAATACACTTTTGTATTTTCAGATGGTTTGATTTCCTGTTCCTGTGTCTTCATATACATCTAGGAAAGAACATATATATATATATATATGTATATACACACACACACACACACACACGTACATATATAAAACAGTTGTCCACAATGCTGCATTTCTTTTCTTTAAAAAAACACTGTTGCAAACATATAAACAAACCAGCAGTTCTAAACACAAAAGTAAAATAGTTCTTCAGCCTGAATGACAGCTCTGGGGGCATTTTTGCAACACACTGAAATTTGACTGAGATTTTAGTATGTGTAAGATCTCTAGTTTTGAAAAGATAAGACAAGTCTGAGCCATAAATAATGTAATGGCTAATATAGCACCGTGCACCGCTGCTTTTTCAGTACAGATATTTCAAGTTGCTCATACATTACCAACAACAATGTACCAAGGCACCTGCTATAGGGTGGCAGTAATGGCAGGCTGAGTCAGTGTAGTCCCCCATACAAGTCCCATGCTGAAATGCCTGGCAAGAGTTTGCATCCACATTGCTCTTCAGCAGTTGGCAGAGCAGAAATTTGTGAAATGGTAAATGCTTGATCTGAGAGAAACAGTGTGTAGGAGAGGAGAGGGAGATGATGTACATTTATCTTCATTTGAAGTGAAAATGAGACCTAAGTTACAAACAGTTTCTGCTCACAGAAGAGTTGTGAGCTGTCAGTGCCTATGTATAAATGCTGGCTAAACTTGCGCATTAGCTTTTGCAGCCATTTTCAGATTTCTTTCACATGTGGAAGACTGTGTCATCCAGTTTGTCACAGGATTTATATTTAATTTAAAAAATATGCAAGGGTCATTAAAAAAACCTCAAAAGTGGCTTAAAAGAGTGTGTTTAATGAAATGGTTGAGTATGTGACAGTCACGTTACACCCTGTGACTGTGGAGCCCAGAGATGGCGTAGAACAGTCTCTTCAAAAACTGATTTCATCTTTTCCCTTTGATTCTTTGGAGGAGCAGGGAAGGCAAATCTGCAGAAGATTGTTGTGAGCAGTAACTAATAACATCACATGAATGTAAAAGCGCAAAGTCAGCTATCATCTCAGCTAATTTTTTGACTGCAATTAGGTTATGAGTCCGTCAGTCCAAGTCCAAGAGAGTTTAAGAGTTTAGTTTCCAGTGGCATTCTTACTTTTTAAAAGCCAGGGCACATTTAACACTTTGTAATTATTTAGAATGTCAGAGGCATAAAAAGGCTAATAAAAGCATAAGGAAAAGTGGAAGGAAAAAGCTATTCCCGGGGTGTCAGGCACTGGCTAGTCTGTGAATATGCTGGTCCTGTCACTGGGATTTCTAATAGCCAGAGGGAGAACATGAGCTAACACTGAGGAAGTTAGACGCAAGGAGAGGATTTGAAAAATTCTCAGACTGCAAATCTGAGAATGAAATGCTTTTCTTTGCACGTTAATTCTAATAGATTTATGAAATTACAGCATTTCCATTCAGAACCACTGGGAATAACAGTAAAATGATCACTTTACCAACAAACCTGTTTGGCTCCCATAATATTCAGTCTTTTGTTCTGTACAAAGAGAAGTTCCTATTGTAAGCAGAGTGTAGGCAAGTTTTGTACAAGTGTTCCCATGAACGTTCCTGATTACCATACAGACGGCTGCATACCGAGTCCGTGGGATCCATCCACAGGCAATCATTACTTTGCACTACAGGAGTTTGGAATTACTTTCCCAGCTCCATTCCCTGTTCTGCGGTGCTTCCTTTTTTCCTTACACTGAAGGCTGAAGCATCTTGCTGCAAACAGCAGTATTGACTTATTTGTCCTTATTTACTTAGCACTCAAGAGTGCTCCTTTGTGGCACATCAGGAATTGGAAAATTCATGAGTGGTCTTTCTAGTCTGACTGGTTTACCCATTATCACGTTTAGCATATTTTATTAGTGAAAATTTTGTTCCATTTTCTTTTTAAAAATCTTGATACATGAAAAAAGCAGCAAAATCGTTTTATGCAAATGAGTCCTTTACAACTACAGAACATGTTTTGTGACGTTTGAGTTGAAATCTGAACTGTCACAAAGTTCAAGTTACCTTTACTTTGAATTTATTCCTTTTCAAGAGGGGTCATGTATCAGTGGGAAAGTTGAGAAGGAAGACATGTAGGAGAAAGAATAAGAAAAGAGACACCTTATGAATGCTGTTTTTTACATCCGGTTTAAAAAAAACTCTTAATGTTCAAAGTGAGTAACTCCAAGCAGAACACAAACGTCATTAGTAATTCATTACTGCTTTCTCACTGATCAGCTTGCTTTTACAGGCATGGCTGCATGTTTGCGTATGTATTTTGGACACAAAGCTGAAGATGTCACCTGCACAAAAATTTTAGTAGTACAAGTACTGAATGCTAATGAAGTTACCTAAACATTGTGATTACCAAGACAACTGATTAGTATATTGGTAAGAGTGCATATTTTCCTTTTCAACCATAAAAGAAACAGAACACATCATAAACACATGGAAAATGTGATATAATAGGCTTGTTACCAAATAAAGTCTTGTGTACCAGTTCTTAACTGGTAAGAAAGGCTGTCAATATTCACAACTGATTTATGGCAGCTATACCACAATTAGAGAAACTTTACAGTGTATTCACTCTTATGCCAAGAAGTGCTGCGAGGTAGGTGATTTGAACAAAACCAGGACTACCAGACACTGACTGCATTAAGCACAATATGCTGTGGTCTCTCTGGTATTTAACTCAGCAAAAGTGTTTCTGTGGAATCCTCAGCTAGCGTACTGCAGAACAAGAATTCTTTTGATCTAAACCATTAAGATACAAATGAAGGCATTGTTTGGGTAACTAATCATTGTCCATTAATATTTCAATGACTATTTTAACAACCACTGGTTATTGGTCAGCTGACCAGATTCAACATTGCAAATAACACGCCCCCCCCCCCCCCCCCCAGCTCTACCTGGCATATGGCTGGCAGGTCTGGAAGCCGTGCTGCCAACTGAAGATGTAGCCTGCTCGGTAGGAAGTGCGGATGTCTCAGTGCTGTGAAACTATAGCCACCCTCTTAAAACATTTGGGAATTTTCATTTGAAATTGTGTTGGAAGATCTTAGCCTTTGTTTTTCACACTTAGATAGGACTGTCATGATGAAAAAAGAGACCGGAGTCTTGAGGAAAAGTGAGCGATTGGATAGGAAACGGTGGAGAAACTGAGGTAGCCTTATATCTGTTTTCTTTCCTTACCCCTATTGCTGGAATCAGACACCAACTACCAAAATGCAGGGTGTTCTGGCTGCAAAAGTATTTGTCTTTGAGCTACCATATGACTGCACACAGCCTTTAACTTACTGTTGATGGTCTTCTTGCAGCTGTTCAGGAATATGCTGAATAACTTCATAAATCGTACTAAGCATATCCTGGCCTGGGACAAAGTCAGAGCCAGGAACAGATTGACTGGAAACCTAAAAGTAGCAAAGAGTATTCCCACTGTAAGTACAAATAGGAAAAGATTCAATAGAGATTAAACTGATAAGGTAACTTGTCATTTTTTAAACTTTTTCTTACCAATGACTTGTGTGTGGATTTAACAGTTCATCTCTATTAATTTGCATTTCGTTTTTACATCACAGTTACAGTAAGGCAAACAAAAGTTTTAAATTCAATTAGGATCTTAGATAATTTAGGATGTAGCTCTTGCATTTAGTATGCAAGCATTTTATAATTAATGTACCACAAGTCAAGGAAGGAATATTTAACAAAGAGAGAAGCAGGAGACTAGATAGTAAAAAAGGAGAGAATATTCAGGGAAAGGGCACTGGCATGTCAAAGAGAGGAAACTGCAAGGAATTTCCATAAATGAAGTAATATTGACATTTTTCAGTATACAAATCTCTTCTTATGTCAACACAACACCTAGACTCCCCATCCCTAAGCAATTCTCAGTCTTTTTGCCTATACCCAACCTCCAGTTCTTCATTATCTCCGCTTTCTTATTTTTCCCTTTTTCTGCTAACTAACAGATGAATCCGTGGATCAAATGCTGACTTCATCTGCAATACCATAAATCTGAGTAACAGAACATAAACCAGTGGAGTTTCTCCTGTTTCTTGAAATTTTACTGGAAATTAGAATAGGTTTCATTGCTTGTACGTTCATTCTGTTGTCCTTGTCACCTCTCTCTCCCTCCTGACCTACTAAGGCCCCAATTCTGCAAGAAGGTGACTTTGGGATATGATCAGCCTAAGGGATATCACGGTGTGCTTAAGGCTGTGATGATTTAGGGCCTGATCTCTGTACTTAATAAGCCTCCTACAGTCACAAACTTTCATAGACACAGTTTGGCTCCTCTGTTCTCTAAATCTCTGCTGATGTAGAATTCCGTCCTCTCCACTAACCTTTACAACAGAGCTCTAGCCCCAGAGATGTCTGTTTCAACCATCTAACCCCAGCAGAGAAAAGCATGTATTAATCTATGACTGGTTTTTGCTGATACATCATGTATTAGGAGAACTAATCATAATAACAAAATAGGTGTGACTGTTGATGTGACCCTGTGTGATCACGTTTTAAAAGCTTTCCCTTACCTGACCATGCTGATGCTCGCCAAAGGTACAAGATTGTATTGCCAGAAATTTTCCCTAGCAAAGGGAAAGTGCTTCTTCTGCTTCCTCCCAGTTTCAGTCTCTTGTCCCTAAATTTTGTGGCTCTATTTCTCATTTTTTTCCTTTTACATCACATCAGAATGATATCCAACTGCGACACAGTAATGTCAGCAAAGCCACAATGCAGACAAGTAGCATATGTAGTAGAATTTTTCCTGCTAGCAAGATTCCTGTGCTTAGGTCCTCCCCTGCAGTACATGAACCTAAGAAAGTAATTCTTGTGAAATATAGCTGAGATTTAGTTTACTTATTTTTACAATAAAACCCTCAAATACCCGCCTGAGGCTTTTCTGCACTGCCAGACTTGTATGTTGCATGAGCAGCAATATTAGGGCCAAGGAAGAAAACAGCATCACATTAGTTAACTGGCTTGTGTAACACAAGCGGTTCAGTGCTACCCATCTACCCAACACTACTAATATTCTTTTAATATAGGGTAGCTGAACCGAGATCGTTGTCTTTAGAGCTTGGCTAGTTCCTTACTGTCCCATGTTGATATAAGTACTGAACTAGTAACACGGTGAAGAAAGAGTAAGTACTGGGTAAAAAAAGCCATTAATATGGTGTCATATAATCTGTAAAAAGCAACAGAAGCAGACTGACAGAAGGTTTCTAGTACAGATACTTAGTACACCTTAAGAAATGGAAAAGAAACCATCAGTTTATGATGTAAAATCACATACCCTAGAACCACTGGCAAGATCAGGAATAGCGACAAATTCATATATCCCAAAATCATCCAAAGCACTTTCATGTCCTAAAGTTAAAACAAATATGAAAAAAAAGGTATTGAGATGTAATATGAACCTGGAAAATAATGACTGGCAAGATAATTTGACCTAATTTTTAAAACATCTGAATACTGGTTGTTTGATCTGCTTTAAAGCACTTCCCTGCCAAGTTCCTAAGCTGGTGTGGAGTGAGGCAGGGCAGCTGCACAGCCAGTGTGCACAGCACTTGAATATCTCCAACACCTCAGATCAAGTGAGGAGCCCTGGCTAACCTCAGTAACAGTTCTGGCTGAGCCATTGGGACTCTTTTTGCTGGCAGGCTAAACAGGTTTACTTTCATTTTCCATAGAAAAAAGGCCCAATCATAAGCTCAGCACATTTACACTGTAGTGAGGCAATACCACCTGAATCTTTCATAATGCTGAAAATAAAAAACAGGGAAGATGATACTAAGAGATGCTACATTATTAAACAAGTTGACAAATTGTATCTGGGACTTCAGACACAATTGTAGTTAGGGTGGGAGTCTCTCTCCCTACCCTCCCACAGTCTAGATCTCCTGGTTGTCTCTTGGGCATCACTCCACAGCAAATGCTGCAGCACTAAAGACAGCACTGAGATTCTCTCATCTGATACTTCTTGCTGGGGTGGAGGACCTGCTGTGCTCAAGTGAATTTCTTACCTTGCTAAGCTTTGTATACTTCTCTATCCTCTCGCATGTAGCAGTTTACGGCCTACTCTGATGCTTTGGTAGAAAGGGATGGGACTAAAAAGTGCTACCCTTCCAAAGGACAGCTGGTCTCCAGCCTCTCCTGCCTAGGACCATGTGGGAAGGATTATGGAGAGAAAAGAGGCAGTGAAAAAAACCCACACTGGGTCCTTCTGACACAGAGGAAAGTAGTACAGAACATGGTAGAGGCTAACATATGTACACTGTAATGTCATATAATTATCTGATGATTTTAATATCAATTGGTGCCATGAACATTTAGAATTGTGATTCTCCCATGGTGTATCACCTCTCACTGCTATCCCATAATAACACGAATTTATTTCATATTGGTGGGGACAGCAGAATGCAGGTGATTCTAATCCCAGAATACCAGATGAACAGCTGAAATTCAAGCCAACAGGGTACATCCTGCTGTGAACTCCAGGTATGAGCTACACCCATGCTGACCTGTTGGAGTTTTGGTTTTGTCTTAAGCAAGCTAACAGAGAGGTGTGCAACCCAAGTTACAAATACACTTCCTTTCTCTTTTTCTTTTTGTATGCAGAGATGTTAATTTTTTGCAGGAATGGATTTTGACCTTATGCTCACATTTCTTTCACTAGCATTACCTGAAAATGTCTGTGCCTTTCTGTAATCAGCCTCTGGCCTAGAAAACATAAACATGCTTTTCAGTTTGATGTCATAAGCCAAGGCAAGAAAATTAATATGATAAAATGCAATTCTCTTCATGGAAAGGACTTCAAGACTTAAGAATGATTTATTTTTTTACCTGCTCTGCAGCTTCTGTTGTATCACTGAAAAGAAGAAAAAAAGAAAAATAATTCTTTTTGCTCTGACGGTCCAAAAGAAGAGCTGGAGCATGCTGAACTTTTACATACCTTTATGTGGCTGATATCTTTTCCATATGAATAAAAAGGCCATAGCCAGGATCAAAAATAATGAAATTCCCGTTATTACTGCAAGAGATGACAAAGATTTTCCTTTCTGGGCCAGCTTTTCCAGTCCTGTGACAAAGAAGATGAGTACTGGATTTAGTTTCCTGTTCTGTATGATGTGCTACAATGACACTGGAAAATGCATGTTTTGAAACTCATCCGAAGCTAGTAAACCTGCACAGAGATACAAAATAGATACAAAAGTTCCTGTGAATCAGTAATACTTTTTTTCCGGCTCCCCCCCCCCCCCCCCCCCCCCCCCCCCAATCTCCTGAACTGGAAAGGCATATCAGAAATCAGTCCAGAACAGATTGGTACCTAGAGCTAAATGAAGGTCAGTAAATGTAATCTATGAATTACAGCATCACAAAAAGTAGATGACTACTCTTATTTTAGCCATAGAGACACTGAAATGCCAAGAAATTAGGTGACAATTAGGTGAGCAGTTTGTGCTAGATGGGAGGGAAATCCTAGCTGTAGGACCTGTAGAGTAGGAGGGTATAACTGAGCTATTGTATTTTTTCTGAAGATTTTCAGATCACTGACAGTCTGGTTGTTTATCAAATCCCATCAGAAGCCAATAAATTACATTTGTTTGCATTCATGTCTAAATATATCCGAAGTATTTATTTCCTTTGCTGAGATCTTCTGCTGAGATACGCATTAGCAGCTCTTTTCCAGCTGGATTTACTGGCACAACAGAAACACAATATGTATATAATTACATACACAAAAACACATGGAAAACATTTGCATAGAATTTGCAGACAGGGAT
Organism: Falco peregrinus; assembly: GCF_023634155.1. Taxonomy (NCBI): domain Eukaryota; kingdom Metazoa; phylum Chordata; class Aves; order Falconiformes; family Falconidae; genus Falco; species Falco peregrinus. The sequence goes on along the minus strand of NC_073725.1, from coordinate 38,818,699 downwards.
GTGAAAGTTAGGAAATGCCATACATAGTTGCTTGTGCATCCTTAATTTTCTCTGAATCATGCAGAATTCATGTAATGAAAGGTCATGTCACAATCCATACAGGTAAATTAATGCTGCATATTTGTCAATGCTGGCTTTAGTAACACGGTTCAAATGTGTATTATTTAGCCAGATGTGTTTCCAGTATTTTGATGAACTCCTGTGCAGAGAGCTAGCATTGCTTACATCTACTTATACCTCCATGCAGTTCACTGGCATTGTGCTGACTATGTGTGCTGTGGTTAACACAAAGGTTAAATATGTAGATTTCAAACCAGATGCATCCCAAAAATATGGGAAAATAAATCACTGCAATTTCACCGAATTGTTTTCATACCGCTTCAATGTACTGCTTTCCTCAGAAAAAAACCCCAAACGCTGGAGAATCAGTTGAGTCCTTAAAAATGCTCTTCAAAACAAATAATTTCAAGTTGAGACTCAATAAATCTTATTTCCACAGGCATACTGGTGCAGAAAAACAAAGATGTGGGTTTTACGTGCATTTAACACACTCAAATTGACTTGAGAACTGAGCAGTGACTTATGTACATAACGAGATACCTCCACTTATTTTAAAGTCTAGTCCTGGCTAAAACTGGGGAACAGCTTAGTGTAATTACTGATGTAATTGTTTTCTGGATGATTTTTAGCATTGATTAGGCAGCTGTTTATAGCAACATACAGATGTCATCAGTTCCTTAGCTGGGGAAGTTTTGTAAGGTCTTCTGAAATATCAGCGTTACTGTTGCTGCTGAAAATGGGGTTTCTAGTATTTTAAAGACATAGTCCAGGCTCTGTATCTCGGATTATGGGGACAGGGAGATGGGGTATGGAATAATATTCATAGTCTTTGCTTAGTATGTTTTATCACTTGCAAACAGAATTTAGCCTGAGCAGGATCTCTGAGGTTTAGCCTCATGTGTGAATTCATAACAAATATTCAATCAGTGGTGCATTGCAAAGTGTAGGCTCCACATCTGGATTTAGTGCTATTTGGATGAATACTCATCAAGAAGAAAATTTCCATAAAGGAGGAAACTGATATTTTTAAATACACAGGATAAAATGTTTTAAAAAGCTTTATTTAGGCAAAATATTTGTAATTAGGAAATGTATGATCTTAAGTGCAACTAAACACGAAGCTGTGGAGTCTTCCCTTTTTCAGCCTTTGAAAGGAAATCTCACCTGAATTTCTTAACACTTGCTGATGAATATGCACATATATGTCATAGGTCACATGAACTTCCTAGAGAAATGTCATGTTTATTTCTACTGACGCATAGCTCTGGTTGCATTTTCTTTCACCACTAGCCACAATGTTTAGCTTTGAAGTGCAGTATTCTCATTGTAAAACTGCAACCCATCTTCCTTCCAGCATACTGAAAGCCACGGATTTGTGATGAATTTGTAAGTCAGTCTGAACAATGGACATCTGGTCTCCTTGTTTACCTGACTAACAAATGGCCTAGCTCTTTGCTCTGCACAAGCGAAGTTGCTTTGATAAATTTTCTAAAAGGCAATCTATTCTATCTTGTTGAACATTAACAGCATGCATTCCTTATCTGAAAATACTTGTATCAATCTGTATTAATAAAAGAAATCAGACTTCTCCAATGTCTTGTTCTTTGCTGTAAGCTTCTGGAGATTTTCTGAAAAACTGCTTTGTTGCTGTTTAATAGAATCTGAAACGGGAACTGAGGTTATAATGTATGACAAGTAGAGGTGCGTATTGAGCAGAATCTAGCAGTCAATCCATAGATTCACAAATATGACAGTGAAATAATTTTTTCAAACAGATTGCAATAAAACCATTCATCATTACAACTTGCATTATTATCATACACTTAACTAAGGTTCTCATAATACCTAACCACACTGGAAAAATATTAAAGACCTTCATTGCTGTGAGTCTGTGCCTGGTTATTTTAGTCAGTGATGTATGCTTACAACTATCTCATATACTGGTCACCTGGTGGCCCCAGGGCTCACAGCTCCTGAAAGCTGTGGGACAGTAAGCCTTGGAAGAAAAGGCCCACCTTGGCATTCAGTGGGTTTCTGCGTCATTGTCTCCATTCATCTTTATAATTTTTAAATGTAAAAAGTAAAAAAACAAAACAAAAGACATATAATTTTGCCACGTTACTTGGTCATGATGAGTTTTGCCTACCAAGGAAGTTTTTCTACTCAAAGGATAAATTTCCAAATGGCCAAATATATTTTAGTGTCAAACTCCCATAAAACTTCAGCATGTTAGTGGGTCTTGCCCCAAGCCGTGTCACACAGTGAGTAAAACTTGGATCCCAACGAATGGCCAAAATCCCCTTTACTACATTGTGAGCAAGACCTCACTTCTGATATATATTCTGTCTCCAAAAATTATTTCCTTTTTCTGGGGTTGACACTCTCCTCAGATGTTACAGTTACAGCAATGAGTTAATGTTCTTACCTACAGAAGTAACGATGACTGTGAAATGAGTTTCATCCCGTTTTCCAGTCATGTTGTTGAAAGCACGGCACATGTAATCTATTGTTTTCTGGGCCACTTTATCAGATACAACTTCCAGATGGGGTCCATATTTGATTACATGAGTGATATTGTCAGCCCTTTGAATCCACGAATAAGTATTTGGTGGATTTGAATCTGCCGAGCAGTTGAACAGTATAACTTCCCCCATGTCAACTGTGAAGACTGCCCCTATATTCAGACCTTTATCTGATTTAACTCTAAGTCCATAAGGTCCATCTGCATTAAAAAAAAAACAAAACAAACAACAAACAAAAACCACAGTGGAAAAATTAAAATCAGAGTATATAATTAAACTTCAAATAGAAGCATATTTCTACACTCAGAATTTTAAGTTAAACTGCCTTTAGAATGGCTGGCATTGGATTTTATCATTTCAATTAAAAGGCTTTCAGTCTGCACTAGGTTTGACTCCGACTACACCCACGTAATACTGATCTAACAGATGTTTAGGGAAAAAGGACAGGTCTATGCTTTGTTCAGTATGATAAAAAGATTGAAAACTGAATACAGTTGGAAAAGCTGTGAAGGAACAGGTCTTCTTCAGGGGTGTATTTGACTCTTTCTACTCAAATGCCAAACTCATTGTCATAAGTAATTTCTCTGCACATTTTAAAGTTAACAAATTAGCCTTGGAATGCATAAATATTTACCTTAGTACTTTGCAGTATAATAATTATTTGGGGAACTATCCTACAGGTATAATATAGAGTGGGGTGTGCCTTAGATAACTTCAGAAAAAGATGACTACTAAAATAAACTTTAACCTTCCCTGCACTTTAGTAGGCTTCTACTGCTGCAGCATTTATTGTTCTTTCAAGAGTAAGCCCTTGTGCTGAAAGCAAGCTGTGTTTCTGAATATAATTAGAAAAGGCATATATTGTCCAATACATGTAATGTGTTCATCACTCAGACAACTGAGCAGCTAAGTATTTTTAGGGTAATCTTTGCAGGAAAACGGGAAGGGAAACAATATATTAAAATATGATAGGAATATTTTCCATGTTATTTTTAATAGAACATTTCACATCATGGGTTTTTTATATCTTTACATGTTAAATTCTATTTTTACAGGAATCTAAATATAGAAATTAATGTGGATAATATAATAATCAAAATGTGCCTTATTAAATTACTTTTTCCAGCCAAAAGAACTAATCATTCTTATGTGCTAATTCCCTAAGGGCTTACATGCATAATCGAAAAAGCACAGACCTAATATTGACAGAAACCAAAAGAAGAAAATATGCAGATCATCTTTTTGGTAGGATCCCTGAAGTCTGGTAAAGCTGCTGCCAAGTGCCTCACACAGAATGGCACAGCTAAAAGACAAGTCAGTATTATGCCCATTGTAGAAAGTGCAATCAAGTAATATTTCCACCTTCCTATGGTTGTCTGGAAGCATTAAGATAATGTAGCTGGGTTTGAATGTGAAAGTCCCTGCTACATGAAGCAGCACATTGGCACGTTTCAGACTCCATTTCTCATCAGGAAATTCATGCTGACATTAGACCTTCCTCTAACATGCACATTGCTATTTATTGTCTGTCTTCTTTTATGAGACTGATTTATTCATCCACAACACACAGGCAAACAGCGCACAGCACAAAACAGGCCACTTTGTGTGTGTGCCTCTGGGGTTTTTTCTCCGTCTGTGAAGGCTTACATATGAGAATGTAGACTGTTACACCATGACCTCAGCTTAGTCCACTTTTAACCAAACGTCCGTATTTCACAACATAAACTTGTCAAGCTTTATTTTCTCTAGTCATTTCTTAGCAGTAAGCTTTTTGCAGTCTCATTTTAAGGAAGGCCCAACATCACGCATAATATTTACTTGGAAAATGCAATAGAGCTTAACTTGAGCGTGATCTGGCGTTGCTCCCACCTACATCACAGGGGCCATTCTGAAGAGTCAAGGCATTTTAAAACTCTAGATGCTGGGCTGCTTCTCCACGGGCTCCGCAGTTCCCAAGTCATTTGCTTTACTGTACCCAAGAGCCAGCCGATCGTGTAACGAGCCCTTCTGGGAGCTGCAGACCTATCGCCGCTACCCTGGCCTGGCTGACCTTACTTGAGTTGCACGATTGTGTGGACGGGGAGCCCTCCCAGAACACCAGCCACGCATGAGGGCTTGCCTGTTGTAAGTACTTACTTCCCTTTCTTCAGAAGGGAAAGGGATGTACTGAACTTTTTCATACATAAAGTAAAACCTCATGTGCTCTATTTATAGGCAGGAACACACATTTTTACTTTTCAGAGCGATTCTGTGGTTCCTCCTATCCAATTCTTCTTTCTTAGAACAATTAATTAGCTTTTATTTTTACTGCTAATACAACCTTTGATATATAAACAGAGATTAATAGTATGAACAGCTGACTGGTCTTTGAGCCCCTTCACTGTAGTGGGAGATTTGCCACAGTCTGCAAAAGAATCAGAACTGATTTCTGCTTTTTTATCAGTATCATAACAATGCAGCATAGAAGATAACACTAACAACACAACTACACTTTTGTATGAGAGCTGCAAATGAAAGAAACCATTATAAAAACACTGACACACAATGGCTGAGGAAGTAGGTTTGAAAAAAAATAATAATCCCAAAGAAAGGTTTTCTTAGAGATAATCAAATCTTGGCAAGGCTGAAAAGTGGCTTTCCTTGATGAAGTCAACATAAGTATCGTACAACCCTTCTGCTTTGTCTGGATCTGCCTTTTGCCTCTCCTGGGCATCCTGCATGCCATTGAGATCCCTAAACACTGGGTGGCTGAGGGATATACACAGCTTCAAGGATGATTCTGAAAAAGTGAGTAATTAACCATTTCCTCTCTAGGACTAAATACAGTCTAGCTTTGGAAAGCCCAAAGGAAAGAAATCCCTTATTAGGGATTAGTCTGTTAAATTCAACTGCAACAGCACAGTACAAGAGTTTCTGCTGCAGCCTCCGTGGCAGCAGCTTCTTCCAGTCTTGAAATAATTTCTTCTGGCTCACGCTACTGCAATAGCCGTATTCTGGGGTGCATTATCATCACAGCCAATGATAAGCAGAATAATATTAACGTGAAAAGATGAACAAAACACTTTTGATTCTCTGCAAAAAAAAAGAGTAACAGCCTTCATGGATCCCTCAGCTCTTCTTCTCCTTTCCAGTATTGTTCTCAACAGAAATCTGCCTCTTGTCTCAGTAAAGCCAGTTAACTAAATGACTTGTAAAATAATAAATCATCTGTTCTGAGTAACAATTTACTGCTCTGTGAGAATATTTCCAATTGCTCCTATCACCACGAGACTGTTACGGTTTCCAAGCAGATGGCAAGTATTTACTGTGACTTTTTTTTTATCACCTCCAGTAACTCCCCCGCAGCAATGACATATGGCACATAGAGATCCTGGGGCCTGTTCTGGATTGTTATTGACAACTGGGAGACAAACTACCTCTGCATGCAGAGGTTGGACCAAATTATGCTACTTCGTATAGCTCAGGAAGTAAGACCCCAACTCCCATCACTAACTTGGATACGGATAATATCCATAGCATTGCAGTCTTTCAGCACTGCATTGTTTTCTCTTAATATGTTTTTCAAATTTTAAATCATGCACAAAACAAACCCTCAGTTCTGATGAATTAATAAGCTCATTCTGAAAATGCAAATACTTATAAAAATATTTCCACATGTGGAGAAAAACAGAATCTCAAAATTTTTTATATATACAGATCTTTTGAGCTATATATCATAATCACTCAAAAAAAAAAATCCAAAAATATGGACACTCTGGGATTTTAAAGTTCTGTTAAACAATGGGTCAAAAAGAGGTTTTCAGTTTAGAACCTGGAAAGATTTTTCAAAATTTCTGGAAAATACATGTAGTTGAGTGGAGGGCCAAGGGAGGAAGCAGTACCAGAACTGAGGCTGAAGGGTACAACACCTTTGTGCAAGTGTCCTAGGCACCTGTGAGTGCAGTAAGTGCTCTGGAGTCCATCCTGGTGCAACAGGTCAGAAATGTGAATGCCAAATGGGCTGTGCCACAAATGAAAAGAGCAGTCTGAAAGGTAGCAAGAGTAGCAGATATTTTTCTAGTCTGACCTGATTTTACGGCATTGCAAGAAGGCTGCCAGGTTGTGCTGGATACAGTTGTCCCCAGGTTTTGTATAGGTATTCTTGGAAAAGAGAGATTTATACGGCCCATTCATAGCTCATTAAAGTCAGAAAAACAGTAGGGGCAGTGCAGTTATACACATGCAGCTCTCATTCTTAGCACTTTAAGCACTTGAGGGAGCTGAGATTGTCACTATACAGAAGCAGGCATTTAAAAATGTGCTACCTTGAGGAACTCCATCAGTGCTGGTTATTTCCTTATAGAGCATTTTATCACGATTCCCCTGTCTAATATGATGGAAGCTCAGTTTACAAACAGTCCCTGTTTAGGACTCTGTAGCATCTCCCTCATCTTCATGTCTGCAGTGCTGTCAATTTTATAACCTGCACCTAAGGGATCAGCTCTCATCTAACAATGTCCTCGTTAGTCTTCACTAATTTAGGCAGGTTTTTTTCTCTGCTCCTGATAAAGACCCTCACACACCTCAGATGCAAGATACCTCCTTATCCAATGCTTTCAAGTTATAATTAAAAATTAATAAGTAGCAGAATGGATAATCAGAGATGAAAGGAGGAGGAAGATGAAAATGTGACATAGTAAGAGGTGTAGGACCTGAATATGCTGGTAGTGCAATCATAACAATCCTAGGGCATGGGATGTCTACCAGCTGCCAGAGCCTGGCAAAAGCAAGAGTGAACACCAGCCCCTGGCTGGACAGGAATCGAGTTATGGCCCTTGCACTGTGCCATCCACACTGTGCCACTGGGTAAACTGGTTATATCTGAACACAGCTGGTACCTGTTGTGACCTGCTGGATTTCAGCTCTCCTCTAAGAAGGGCAGTTTGACCCCTGAGGACATGAGGATTAGAGTGTGGCAAGGTCACATATGTAGCATGTGCTGCTTGCAGATCTTGGAGGCACTGGGAGTTGATGTTACGGGAGGTGTATAAAGAATAAAACGATAGTGCCTTTTCTAGGATTTAAAGTGTAATTGCTGAATGCTGATTAAGCCAATCTTTTGTTTCCACCAACTCATTTCATTCATGAACTCAATCTAAATTCACAGTGTTTTTCAGGTGTTTTCATTTCCAGTGAAAATATGGTTAGCTTATGGTTTACTCTTCTGCCAGCACTGGTCTTCACACAACTCTTCTTGCTCCCTCATGTTTCCCATTTGATGTGGAAAGCAAATGCTCCTTTCAGCTCTGATTTTGCTAAGCCAGACTGAGTTCTCTGGGTCTCTTCTCCATTCCTTTCTGTTCTATTTCTTTCCAGTTTGAGATCAGTGCTCTGGCATGTGCGGGAACTGCACACAGTGGTCTGTATGTGGTCTCATCTTCTGTGTGCCATTAGTATTCCCCTTATTTCCTTATTGGAAATACTTTGCCAACACACCCTAGAATTACATGTCTTTCTCATGCCTGAATCACACTGCCAGCTTACAGACATCTTGTGACAGCTCAATCAGCCAGGCTCACTGCCTCAGTTATTTCCTAATCAATCTCCATCTTATCAGCAGAAGTTCAAAGTCTTTGCTCTCTAAAAGTGCATGCCCATTTACTTTTTACTAGCAAATTTCATAGCAGTTCTATTACTCTGTCAAAGTCCTTCAGACCTCGCAGTTTAATGTCACAGGTGAACATCATTGATACCCTCAATCTTTATGCTGATGTCATTAATGGAAGTATTAAACAGGACTGGAGTTGAAATGATCTTGAGGAAAACCACTAATACCAGTCCTTCGGCATGGTACTTCCTGTACTTACCTTTTTGAAGCTGGGTGCTGTCCCCATTTTTAACACTATTTTCATTTATATCCATCTGATTATTTTCTTCCTTTGAGTCAGAGCTCCTCCAGATCTGAGGCTGCCTGTACTGCGGAATTCTGGAAGTTCCTATTTGAATTCTCCAGTTCAGACTTATCTTCACAACTACATAACGCTGAGTAACTTTTTATTATACTGTTTTAAGTCAGAACTGTTATAAACAAGCTCATCTTGAATGCAAGCTCATATATAACATTGACTCAACTGTTTTCTGCCTGTTTCCATAGTTAGAGGCACTCTTTCCAGCCATATCATTTATACAAAGGTAATTATGAATATTTCATATACTCACAATATATGGTTGGTGCAATTATCTCACTTTCCATTGCACTGACAGGGTTAGATACCAGACAGCTGTAATTCCCAATGTCTTCTTTTACAACAGGAACAATTAGAAGTGTAGCATTGTTTGATGAAAAGGTGTAATTAGGGCTGGCATGGAGAGGCTTCCCATTTTTCATCCACTGGTAAACTACCCTTGTACCGTTACCCACAGTACATTTTAAGGTAATATTCCCCACATACTCCACTACCCCTGAAGATGGTTCAGTGTGGACAATAGGCTTTGTGACAGGAACTGTAAATTAAAGAGATACAAAGAGTTGTAAAAGTGATAAGCCAGTATATTACAGACTTCATTCTCAAGATGATAAAAATAGCAGTCATCATCCTCCCTGGAAAGTACTCGGATTTCAAATTTTATTTATTACATGTGGTTAAAAGTTGAAATAAAGGGGCCAGTTTCTCATCTGGTGACTGTAAGAATTGTTCTCGTATGTAAATAAAACTGGACTGGTTATATTACTGGTAATAGGACAAAGGCTGCAGTCAGGTATTCTATGGCTTCCAGCTCCTTCCTCATAAGCAAATCCCTGTGGCCACAGAACTGCATGACATCGCCCACAGTGTGCGCCTTCCTCAGTATGGCTGCCCACAGCTTTGCTGATGCTGGGCACCGCTGAAACATGCTGTCAGTCGGGTCATGAGGATGGCTGAAGCCTGGGATGGGTATGGGAGTTAAATGGCAGCTACAGCTTTGTCATGTCAAGATGTTATTTCATTTTCCAAGCCCAACAGTTACAGGGCTCTCCCTGTATAACCCACAAATTACAGTAGTCTCTTGTCATTCTTTTAGATCATTCTCTTCTATCTCCCCTTTTTAATTTTATTTTTTTTTTATTTCCTATGCCCACTACAAGGAACTGAGTACAAAGAGGGAATTTCAGTATTTTAGGAATTCAGGTCTGGGCTTCTTTTACAGACACAGGGTCACCAGCAGAAGTCAATGACTCCTCCTTGGTAGTTACAGAAGGTAAAGTTTTTCAGGGAAAAAGACTATTTGAAAGTTAATGCATCCTCATGATGGACAGCACAGCAGAGCCTTATGAAACCTTTTTTTTAGAAGTTTCTCTAATTTCATAGTAATTTTAAGGTTTCTATACCTCTTCAATTTTTTACTTATGATCCAGAAACATTAGTCAATGCATGAATTTTGTTTACAGATGACATATTCTAGCATTCACTCCATCAGCACTAGAAAACAACATAACTTAATTGTTACTATTTATTCATGTATGGTTGCATTAAATCATACATTATTGTAATGAGATACTAAGAATCAGTACTTCAAAACTACTGAAATTTTATTTTCAAAATGAAGATACTATATTTTACTAACTTACCATCAACAGCTACTTGAATCTTTTGACTGGCAGCTATCGTCCCATTTCCACGGACATTGACTTTTACAATATAATTGCCCTCATCACTGATATGCAATGGATTGATCATCAAAGATGCATTTGGTGGTATGAGGGTAAACTTGTGCTGGTATTCCAAGTCTGGAACTACTGTTTGATTTACAGAGCCAAGCAAGTATTTTGGGTTACTCTGAGGCCTCTCAAAAAGCCATATTATCTGGATTTCAGAAGCTGTAGCATTGAAATTGTAGTCAACAGTAAGATGGAGTGGTTGCCCCTCAATACCATGGATGGTATGAGATGGTACTGTCAACTTTAAGGCAGAACAAAGACCTGAATAAAAAATGAAACAAATGAAACAAATAAACAAACCCAAAACACAAATGGAAACCCTGGAAAACTTAAACGAGAAATTTGCAAAGAGAAAAACTCCCAAGGTTAAAGCTGACACTTTTTTGTATGGTTATAACTCAGATTTCAAGTAAGAAAGGAATAAACACTCATTGACCTTGATGAAGTTGGATCTAGCTATAAAGCTCCAGCTTTAAAATATATGAAAAGCCAAAGAAAGGATATTTGCCATTTCAAAGCACAGGATCTTTTATTGTTGAAATTTTTTTAATGAGAAAATGTGTATTTACCTTAATATTTAAAATATTTCCCCTTTGAAGTACTTCCCATTTCTAGGTCTTACATTTTCTAACAGTCTTGGATTGCAAAATCAATTTTGAGATTATTTTTTCTGGGTTGGTTTATCCATGGAGAAATTTCTTAGTGTTACTTTGACAGTTATACTAAGAAACTGACTGAAAATCTAAAAAACAGCACTTCCATGAATTTGCCTGATTAAAATTAGAAATAGTTATTATGCCTAACTGCTCTGTACCCATAAGACTAAATTCAAGAAACATTACTAAGCTTGCAAAAGTCAAGTAATCCAATTTTAGGAAAGCGCGGAATTAAGGTTTGCTGTTGATAGGCACAACAGCAAAATTTTCACCCACATGATTAAACCTCTTCTGCAAGAATCCTGCCTCTGTTAGGGTGCAAAAAGGCCACTCCTCAGTTAATCATCAGCTTTCCCATATATTATTTTTGAATCATTCCATTGTGTTGGCCTGAGACAGATTTATAGAACGTTATTAAAACTTTACTCTTAGGACTGAGCGATCGATTTCCATGGGAACTTTTCCACAGCACTCACAAGTACAGCAATGGTGTAACGTGTTGACATTAATGAATTGATTTCACACCACCATTATAATTGATATGACTTTACAGACGAGGAACTAAACAGAGAAAATTAACAGCAAAAATACCCACTCATTTTTAATGATCAATTTGAAATATCAAGGACTGGATTTTCCAAAATACATAAACCCACATTTTAATATGTTCAAGATACAGGTCCTGTCGACATCAGGTGCAGGTTTGATTGCTCAGCCGTGAGTGCTCACTCAATATTGCTGAGAAGTACACTGCAAGCGCTAAGTTAAAACCTTTGGAAAAAAAGCAACCTCTTATTAGTAAGAACATGTGAAAAATGTGATTTAGGTAATTCATCTACCACTTCGAAAGAGCACACTGGAAACTGAGAGAGAGAATGCAGTGCCTAGGGCAACATGCAATGCTTTCACAATGCATCATCACTTCTTTTCTTGCTACTGAACATCTTCGGTTGGACCAGATGATCCTTGAGGTCCCCCCCAACCTGGTACTCTATTATTCTATGAATCTTGACATGTTTCCCAATACCTGTAACAAAAAAGTAACTCCCCAGCTGAAGTACATATACCCCCTACCTGGCAAGGGACGGCAGAGGGAGCTATGTGTGAAAAATATGTGACTGCTAGTAAAGACTAATATAATGCTGAGACAACTTTCTTATATTTCCTACCTTCGTAGCATTTGTCTTCATGACAAAAAGAAATTGTTAAAGGTTCATTTGTGTCTAATTTCCTAGGTTATATAGCAGCAAAAAAATAAAAACATGAATTCAGTAGTATAATGTGGTGTCTGTAAATGTCTTTTGAGTTAGAATCTTTAATTTCTCTGCACAGCTGTTTGCCACTTGAGCTAATTGCAAATAAAACTTGCCGAGGATCAATGTAGGGACACAGAAATGGGCTGAAGGTATCAGATGCAGCATGGCAATATGTAACGCCACTAATTAATGTTAGAGGTGCTCTGGAAGGGCATGAAAAGTAGCAGAGCAGAGATGGTGTGGGAATGGACGGCTCATGGGTAGCCAGCCATGTTGTCTATGCCACTGAAGGAGCCCACAAACCCATCTGTGAGATACTATTTCAGGAAAAAAAACCCTATTGCTAAGAAATCTCTGGTTATATTCTGCCCATTCAAGAACAAGTGAGTTTCAGAGTCGAAACAAAGCCAGCTACAAAGTCTACCCCCCAAAAAAATGTTGAAGGCTGGCTTCACTTTTCTTAAAGCTGAGTAATACTATCTCAACTAGAAAAGACAGCTTGCAGCATTTCTGAGGGTATGGCAGGGAAACCAATGGGAAATATGGCAGAACACTGTAAGGGTGATGTGCATAAAGAGAGTGAAATCCTCTGACAGAAAGACTGGCAAACCCACCTTCTCATGGGTTAAAGAGGAAGCAGGAAGAGAACCTCAGGTTGCAGGGACACTGATGTGGAAAGGATGGTTGCAGGTCACCTGAGACAGGAGGAGAATGGGACAAAAAAAGAAGAGGAGCACAGCAAAAATATGGAGAGGCTTAAAGTGGAGGATACACAAGGACAGAGATGTTTACATGCTTAACTTTTTCTAGATCGAACACCTGAAAAGGCTGAAGCATATCAAATTGAAGCCTCTTCCCCTACCCCTTTTTAATAATATTTATGGCCCATTGTTCTGGCACTGTTTTGTAATGCTACAGAACTCTTAGGGACTTGCTAGACTCTGGTTAATGGGAGATCAGTTTTGCTGGTTGTTGAACATTTCTCAGAGGTGAATTCCCTCCCTGTGAACCTTACAATACAAACCAGATTTAAACAGCTGTTGTCCATCTGAAAAAGAAATTGAAAAGAGTGTAATTCCTCAGTAAAATCCTTCACAAAATATTAAATGTTGGAAATATACTTCATACAGCCCATCAAATACATTTTGATTTTTATATCTCCTTAAATGAAGTCAAGAACATATCTCAAACGCTGGGAGATCTTAAATGATCAATTAAAAGATCTGTTCATATCCTTCCTCATTCTTTACGCACAACATTGCTCAGTTTTGGAGTTTATTTAGCTGTCAGTAAGCAATTGTGCTGTAGGACAAGAAGCCAGTAACAGCTGCAGTGTAATCATGAACTGTGTATAGCGAAAAATATTTCTCACAGATCAGTGCAGAAAATTAGCAAAAACCAAGCAGGTCTAGTGAGCGCTAAGATAACTGGAATCACCAGTATAGAAAGTTATTGCCATAATAAAGTAAGATAAAGAGAACTGTGGCTGGAAAACTTAATTCCTTCTCAGTTAAAAAGTGTGGGAATAGAAACTGTACATTAATTTTGTTCCACTTGATTCATGGAGACCCATGTTAACAGCTTGGAAAGACATTTTGATCTGCAGTTAAGGAAATTCTTTTAGCAAAGATCAGAGGTGGTGAGGGCAGAACCCCCATTTTCCCTTGGAGTCCATTCAGGAATGGTTTTGGGTGACTGCAGGTTTTGCTGCTCGCTCTGCGTCTGTGGGGTGATTTCCTGGAGTGCCATGAGCATGTAGGAGCTCCTCTGTGGGTGGCAGGGCAAGGGGCAAGGCAGACTGAGGCTCAGAGAAGGTTCTAGATAATGGTGTTCTGTCAAAGGCAAGGGTTTTACAGGAGCAATGCAGGGAGACTTGTGGCTTTCACAGGGATCAAATCTTTTGCAGTCTGGAATATTCTTCATCAAAAGGGTTATTCTTCACCAAAAGGGGTTATCTTATTCACAGAAAGGGTGGTCAAGCATTGGAACAGGCTGCCCAGGGAAGTGGTTGAGTTACCATCCCTGGAGGTATTCAAAAGATGGGCAGACATAGCACTAAGGGACATGGTTTAGTGGTGGACTTGGCAGTGCTGGGTTTGTGGTGAGACTCAATGATCTTAAGGGTCTTTTCCAACCTAAATGGTTCTATGACTCTCTTCTGTTAGATTGATTTTGATTTTTAATTAAAACTGAAGATTGTTATGACTAATCCTTGAATTAATAGTGAAATCAAGCCAATGTGCCAAATTTTTACTTCTTTCTCAATAGGCTTAAATTCCAGATAACGTAAGCCTATCTCTGTAACTTTCCAAATATAATACACATTTTTCCAAGACTGGAATTCTGAAAACTAGTTTTTGTATAATGACCGTAAGGGTTGTACCACGATGACCTCCATTTGGAGCTCAAGTGATCTGTGCTTTGCTTCCATCCCATATTGCTATCACCAGTATTAGCAAGCACAACAGAATCATTGTTGACATAAAACAAGGGCTGCAGCTTTAGTTTAAATAAAAAACTATGACATAACTTTTGAGTTTATGGCATAAACTGAAACCTGCTTAACGAGGTTTTATCATTCTCTGAATTTAACATGCACATCTTGTCAAAGTGAGTTTGGATTCTAAACTGCTTTTCACCAGTGTTCATTTAGGTCTTCAGTTCTCCAGAACCCCTGGACTTTATGTAAAATTTCACTAGGTAAGTGATAACAGTTTTTACATTTTTTGCAAGTATGTTCATTTGTGAAAAAAACCCAGATATAATGGACCAGGGAATCTGCAATTCCTATACCCCTACTTATATCAGGAAAGGCTTGGGAATGCTGTTTCCCGGTTTGGGTTTTTTGCCTTGAACTAGTTTGTAGTTTGTAGAGATATAAGTTTATCTAACATTTGATCACAGGACATTCCTGTCAAAGTACACAGAACATCTATTTTTTATCTACTGCACGGATAACAAATGCATTCTTATGAAAACTGCACCCACATACCAAAAAAATGTACTATTAATGGGAAGACATTCTTCAGTTAATTGAAAGCTCCATTTAGTTTCAATATCAAGTATATTTAAATATTACATATGAATTTTCCATATCAAGTACAAGTCATCACAATGAAGTGAAAAATAATCTATCAGCACTGTCTCCTCATCACGCATTTCTAAAGAGAAGTGTATCAGCTTCTGTATAAACTTTGGTTCAGAACTTGTCCAGCCTTACTTGTCAAAAAGAATATACAATACATATATTACTTAATAAATGTGACAACATACTTGTAATCAATGCCCATGTATTATACATGGATTATGTACAGCACTCATTTTTGTCAGCTGCTAAAACTGTATAGCTTCACTCATAAAACAAGGTTACATTATCTGATTAAAAGCTTTTAGGCTACTTGCTTGAAATGAAACAGCTGACAATACAACAGAAGTATCTTTAAATTTATAAAATTTATAAAACCAATTCACATTTCCACAGTGACAAACAAATATAATTCATGCTGTTTCTTACCTACAAGTAAAAAATATATTTTGCACTCCAAGTCCCAAAAGAAGTTGGTTAAAGGGCTCCATGAAAGCATCCTGTCCCACACAAATGCCACCTTCTCAGCGCTAAGCCAGGGCTTGGACCTGCAGCTGCTGGTTTATTTGCTAGGAAAATCAGCAATGAGTTAACAGGCCCTATCCTGTCCCCTGCCTTACGTGATTTGAATATGTGTATACAAAGAACAAAGGGAGTGGAGCACCTGTTAGATTGAGCACCCATCTTCATTGCCTCTGACTTTATCATAACCCTTCCCCAGCAGTCACAGCAAATACGACACGGAATGTAATAAATGGGGCGCAGAATACAAAGTACATTGAATTAATGAAAATAAATGAATGCAGCCAGTGTACAGGTTATACAGGTATTAATACTTACCGTTTCAATACAGATACTGTGCTGCTAGATGGTTCTGCTTATTTCAAATTAGAATTAGCACTGAGAAGATTTTTTTTCAGAACTTTTCCAATGGCAGCCTCTCCTTTTCATTTATAAAAAAATATTCAACAGCTATTAAAGGCCTTTTTTATTTCTAGCACTTTAAAGCCCATAACTTTTCTGTATGTTTTTTCCCTTAACACAAGCATAACTTGGCGATGATTTTATTCCCTTTCTCTAAACAACATGTAATGTAAAGTGTCTACCAGGCATCTTCAAACAAAGAATCCTATGGCTAGTGGACGGCTTACTACAGTTGAGTTAGCTGCTGATTACTGTTTGTTCTACATTAACTTACATCGGTTTAAACTAATATTAACAATAATAATGTATGATTTGGGTTTTGCCCACAGCTGTCACTCACTGTACAAATCAGCAGTGAACCAGGCAACCCTCCCACAGTTGCATGTGCAGCAACAGTTTGCAACAGCAAATATTTGCAGTGACAGAGATGATTTAACCATAGAAAAACACACTTTAATTTTTTTGCTATACAGCACTTGGGCAAACTATTATGGATTAACAAATATTAGGCTAGACTGTATCCTGCATTGTGCAGGAGGGACTGGTATCAAGGAACTGTGTCCCCTCTCACCGTGTGTTAGGAGCAGGGGACCTAAGCTCCCACCAGAAAGGCTGAACATTCAATTTTTACTTACGTTCAAGACAGGTGAAAATGTCCAGATCTTTCTAGATCGTATGTAAGAAACATGACAATTATTTCAGGTTAACAAAACCAAAGTACAGTGGTCTCACCAGAAATAATGTCACTACCTGACATAAGCCAGGAGATGAAGAAGGCATTTTGCATATTTCCAAAGGCTCCCCAGGTCCACTGCCCTGCCCCTCCTGAATGCTGCTGTTCATAACCTGCTTAATCTACTTAACTGTAGGTTAGATACATCAAATGGCAACCTTTTGTAAAACCCGAGTTAGAAATTATCTACTTGGTTTCAACATGTAAAAAAATATTGGTCACAGGTTCTAATTAATTTCTGAAACGATGGGAGCTTTTACATTGTGATAAAGCCTGTGTTAGCACTTTAAATACCCTGTGTGGGCAAATCGAAGGGGGGCAGGGGAAGGGGAAGAACATATTAGCATAGATCCATTTTTCAGTTAAGTGTGTCCCCTTATTTCCAGCATTAGGATATGCTCTTGATGTCATTAATATGCTGAACATTTTTATGCTAAATAACTACCACAAACAAAGTGGATGCTAAAGATGTGTATTATTTTTTTCTATAGAATTCTAGCTTGTGCTGGTTGATAAATGGCATTTGGACTTAATGCAAATAACCTCACTCCTTTTTAATAAAAGCAACTGCACTAAAGGAACTTTATTTGTGGCACTAACACTCTGAACTCAAGTATTTCTGCAAATTTTAGGTTTTTTTATTAATGAGAATGAAATCTGTAAACTTGGCAGAGGTTTTCTACAGAAATAATTACAGATGATATTCCGAATGGTAGTCAGAAGTAATGAATTCTTGCTAAATAATCAAGGGAAGGGACCACTGGTCCAGACTTTCCCTTTGTCACTATGTCGGTTCAAAGGGAGAGCAACATAGCTGCTTTTACCTGAACCTACCCTTCAGCAATTTACCAGCCTGTTGGGAAGCTAAATAATGGGATTAGGAAACACACACAGAGCTGACCTATGTGCAGGTTCTAGTAAACTCCAAAAGGAAAGACAACCTCTTCTGCAGTCTTGGCAGTCTTGTTATTGAATGTTGTCTCCTGTTAAGCAAAGATTATAGAACAAATTCTTTTATTCTATAAATAAAATTTTCTTGTACTGATAATAGATTCTAAAAGCTATTAGCCATTTATTTTCATTCTTAGAGAGCTATATAACTGAAGTACAGAGACAAAAAAGCCTGTTTTACTGATGCAAAACTGCATCAGCTGCGAACAGGCCCGGTTTCGTGAGATACCCGAAACCAACCAGAGGCAAACAGAAAATGGCCATCGTCTAAGTGTATCTGCTAGCTGGTCTGTCTCTTTAGACACAGTCTCGCTTTGCCTTCTCAGGTAATTGCTTTCGAAGTCTAACCAAGCAAACCTCAATGTTCAAGTATTTTATAAACATCCCCCAAACCCAGGGAAACCCTCTGGCCCCAGCTGAGGTGTTCGCGGACAGAATCGCTAAGGCGGCGCCCGGGGCAGCGCCCGGTGGTTGGCGACACGGGTTCCGCGTCGCCTTCGAGAACCGCGTCGCCTTCCGGGGCTCCGGAGGTCTGCCAGCGCCGCACCGGAGCCGCCGTCCCGCCGTTCCAGGCCTTTCCTCCGCTGCCTCCCAAAGACACCGCGTCGCCCCTCCCCAGGAACGGCCCCGCGTCTCCCCACGGCGCCCGCGGCGCGGCGCGGCCCGCTCCCCCTCACGGCGCCCCCGCGCCTCGCGGAGAGGAGGCGCCTTGTGGCTGAGGGCGCCCGCCAGGCCGCGGCCGCCCCACCCCGCTCCTTCCTCAGGTGCCCGCCCTCACGGCCGCACTGACGGGGCTTGTAGTTGGGCGGCGCCGGCCGAGGACTACCGGTCCCAGGGAGCAGCGGGAGGGCGCTGTCAGGTGGCGTCCAATATGGCTTCCCCGTGCCCGCCAGAGCCCGGGCCCGAGCCCGCGGCCGCGCAGGGCTGCTGAGCGCCTGCGGGACGGCGCTGGCGGCACCGCCATGCAGAAGATCAAGTCGCTGATGACCCGCCAGGTGAGCGGCCCGCGTTGGGGGGGCAGCGGGGCCCCGCCGCCGGCGGGCCCTGGGCTCTCCTCGGGGGCGCCGTGCCTGGGCCCACGGCGGGCGGGGAGCCGGGGCGGGCGTGTGCGGCCGTGCCCGGGCCTCCGACGGGCCTGCGGGGCGCGGGCGCCGCCCTCAGCCCGGCCTGCCTGGAGAGGGAAGGCTTGGTTTATTAGCTCTCGGTACGCACGCATCCAGGTTTTTATTTATTTATTTATTTTAAATCAAGAAATGGAGGCACGCAGAGGTGCTAGCGCCTAGCGTGTGCGGTAACAGGCAGGCTGGCGTTCAAGATGACACGGCTGGTCGGTGGCAGTCTCCTTTTTTGACGTATAATTTTGCGTCGCCGTGCCGAGGGCCTTGCCCGCCAGCAAACGCTGTTGCTCGGAGGCAGGCGGGGCTGTGGAGGGGCCGGGGAGCTGTTCGGGCGGGCACATACTGAATGTCTGCTGAAGTATTGCGTGTGTTTCTGCCAATGCGCGTCTTTGTACCAGGTGTCTCCAGGGTTATGTAGATCTAGTCTGTTTGGAACAGTATTTCTCAGGTTGCAAGACTTTTTAAAGGAGTGTATTAGAACAGCATTCGAGTCATGTCATATACAAACTACCTCTAAAACGAAGCCTGTTTGCCTGTGTATCTGAATTTGATAACTTAAAAAAATCACCTGGGTCACCCATCACGTCAGATATTCTAGATAGTTACAGAAAATGATGGGAAAGTCAGAAACTGAACTTTGGGGTTTTTTCTAAACTATGTCCTCAGTGTTGTGATGCTTATGTGGGAGGCAGGGCTTAAAAATGGGCACTGGCATGGTAGCTGTATTTCTAAAATAATGTTCTACTCCCCTTCAGTAAATGATCAGTTTTCAGCTTGACTAAGGAGTTCTGGGAAGCCTGCCTGGTGTGGAAAAGTTGTGGTATGAAAATGATGCGATTTATGCCATTTTCAGCCTTTGGCAAGGATTTAAGTTCCATTTAGCATTTGATAAGTGAAACTTCTTACTGTTTCTGGAGATAAGTTGCTAGTACTGCAGACTTTTGAGAGGATGTGTGGAAGTACGAGAAGCTGGCAGCAGCTGCTTTGTTACCTTGAATTTCTGATGCATACAGATGAATCATCTTTGGTGGTGGGTAGCTGGAAAGGGAGAGTGTTTTGAAATGATAAGCAAGGAAATCTGAGAATCAAAACCAAAATAAAGAGATTTTGCATCCTAGGAAGATGAAACAATTGTAATTGTCTAATGTAGTAGTTACCACAAAAACTTGAGAAATGCTGTCAGTTTAAAAGGACAGATACAGACTTTTCTCATCCTAAACTTGCATGGTAATTGAGTAGGTCCTTTTGCTTTGAAGAAAGTGTAGGTACCTAGGGCCTGGAGGGGGCTTGGAAACAGTACTGTCAGCATCAATTGCAAGAGTACGAGGGAAATCTGCCTGAAACTCATGGCTCTCATAAACACCCTGAAGTCTCAGGGGGCGCTTCACCCAGAACCGTATCTGAAACTTGAATGTTTAGATTCACGTCTGCCTAGGGAGCTGTCAGAAAATGCACTAAATAGCATGTTCTGTGGTATTGCTTCATAAAATTGTGTTGGATATTCAGCAAACACATACCGGTTAATTGATGCTTCCCATCCAAAGCTTCACTCTACTAGAGCATATGCTATTTATGTGGGTATGTGTTTTAAGGAGTAATAATTATATAAAACAACTAATGTGTATTATGCATCTTTTTCAGTTTAGTGATGCATAAGGAAAACCAGTCCTAATAGTGCTGTATGGTAAATAGACAAATATGTCATCAAGCAAAAACAATATAATTGGATTTGATTATTTGATTCCATTAAGTTGATGGAATGAAGTATGTTGTGGTTTTTGGACACGTGCATTTTAAAATTTAAAATAACATCTGGAAGTTGAGAGGAGGATATAAGTGAGCTTTATGAAGGGAATGTTGGTGAACTGTACTGAAAAGCTACATATTGTAACATACAGTTGGAAATGCTTAGATGTTTGAGGAGCATAATTTCTACACCAGTGGTCTTGCTTAAATGTTTATAGAATAAGATCTTACCATTCCAGCCTCGTGTCATTGTGATTTATTAAAGGACTTGTAGGTATATAATCAACACCACGTGTAGGACTTGTGCAGTTTGGTTGCAAGATACATAAAGTAATCAATCTTAACTGGCTGTTAAATTCTTTTAAAGGGTCTAAGAAGTCCTCAGGAGACCGTTCATGACCTCAGTCCTATTGAAAGCTTTCGGATTCCTAGTAAGGTATGATGCACAGTCCCTCCATTCCCACCCATTTTCAATTTTATAGTTAGATGACAGTTGTTTATCTTTCTTTTTTTCCCCACTTTTTTTTTTTTTACACCAAGTTTGCTGCTGTTCTTTTTGACAGTTTTATTTCTTGCTGAAAATCATTCAAAATATTTTTATGAAAGAATTAAGAGCTGTGAGACCAAATAGTTTACCAACTCAGAATGAAATTGCATTAAAATTTATTTCATGGAACTTTTGAGTTGTCACTGGATGCTGATCATAATATTATGTACATTTCCTCCTGGAATGAAGGAAAAAAAAAAAAGAAAAAAAAAGTGCTTTTTTTTTTTTTTTCCTTTGGAAGGTAGATGCTGTGTGGGTAGCCTGTATAGTTGTAGTCTTGATATTTAGTCTTTTCATGGTTTCGATGCCGTAAGTATATTTTGTATTTTCATGGTTGTAATCTTCAGCATGTATCATTAACTCTGTGTTCTACTTTAAAAGTTATAGCTTTATAATAATAGCATTAGTGTTTTTGAGGTTTCTTTTGGCTGTCATTACTGAAATGATACCATCTCACTCTTGTCTCACAAATCATGCCGAATAATTTGGGTGTGAAGGAACAATTGTCACAGTATTTGACTGCTCCTTATACCCTGTTGATCTGAGTGGACAATTCAGAAGACTTGCTGTGGGTGTTTTCATTGTTTTCCCCTAATTTGGACTTTGCCTTTAACCCATGAGATATTTAAGTTACTGACTTGAAATTGGTTGCTTTATTTTACAATAGTTTAAAGTAAACAAAAGGAAAAAACCTCTTGTATTTCTTTGTCTCTATATAAATACTGTGTAATATGTTTGCTTGTGCTGAGGCAGACCAGAAAATCAGTGTTGCTGTATGTTAAAAAAATTGGGTAACAATCTCTGAATTGGTATATAATACTCTGCTGAACAGTGGCCAGTGTATTGATTTCAAAGAGTGAAAGTATTCAGTTGCAGCAATGTTGAAAGAACATCATCTCCGTGGCTTAGATTGCAAAATTGCAGATTCCTGCCACCCACTGAGCATCCGGTTTCAAACCATCTTTTTTGCCAGTGACTCTCCAGGTAGAAGTAGATGTAGGGTATCTTGGCTGGATTTCCATTCTATAATAGTCTGATGTTATGTAAGTCTACACTTCTATTTGTAACAATGGGAAATCAAATACCTCTCAATATATTATATATATTTTTTTATGCATTTATGTCAAACATTTGTAATATGAGAACATTATCTGCAACTGTTCTGCAAACAGAATCTCATTGCGGTTATGAATTCTGAGCCTGAAAAGCCAAGATTGCATCAACATTAGAACTTTTCACCTGATTTTTTTTTTTTAAAAGTTGATAAAATTAATTATTCTCTCCTGTGCCACAGAATTAAACTTTTATATTTTTTCAGTCATTTAATAACTTTTTTTCCTTCTAAAATGTCTTAAGTGAGTAGCTCTCAAAATAACTGCTATATTCAGAATATACGTTTTT
Organism: Falco peregrinus; assembly: GCF_023634155.1. NCBI lineage: Eukaryota > Metazoa > Chordata > Aves > Falconiformes > Falconidae > Falco > Falco peregrinus. The sequence goes on along the minus strand of NC_073725.1, from coordinate 38,796,022 downwards.
TGTTCAGGATATAGATTCCGAGTAGCTTATGTTAACTTTTACCTTCTCAACAAGCTGTATTGAATGAAACTTTTATGAATTTGCCTGGTTATCTGATTATCTGGATGATGCTCTTAGTCATATGATTTAGTTTTAGGTAATCCTGTGAGGAGGAGGGACTAGGACTCAATGATCCTTATGGGTCCCTTCCGACTTGAGATAATTCTGTGATTCTAAGAGAATGTTGAATAAATGAGTTTGAATTCTGGCTGTGGTCCCAAGCCATTTGTTATGGTAACTTTACTTCCAGCCCTTTTCTTTTAGAGGAAGGATTTATATTTTTATGCCTCCTTAGCTTTGCTAAAACCTTTATAGTAGGATATTACTTTCCAAATGATGAAGCATAGTAATATGTCTCCTGTCACTGTGAGCATGGATTCAGATATGCTTTACTGAAAACAGGAATTCTGGGGTGTGGGGAGAGGGAGATGTTGTCTATATTTGTGGTATGAGTACCTGTCAAGGAGATTAGTTTTCAGTACTGCACAGAAGTTTAAAGTCATTGAGCTTTTGGCTATTGGTATTTGTTTTGAACTGAAGCTATATTTAATGCCATGGCAATGTTCTGATGTCACAAATCAGACTTACATTATAATTATAGGATCAAGCAGCTTTGCTGCATATAAGCTAATGCCTCTCAATAATTATTTTATTATAATGGACAGGTTTGGTGAAGGGAATTCACTTTTGAATGCAAAAGTAAAGATTAAAGAAAAGGTGCAGATTTTTTAAGGCAATGAGTAAAGGCCTTTATGAATATATGAATAACTTCATACTGTGCAGGCTGCTATTTGAACACATTATTCTCTGCTGCCATGTTTTAATGACTGTTTTTGTTCATATCTTGAATACCCAAAGTTTCAAGCTCACCAGCCAAATACTGTTTTTGATGATAGAATGGTTATGATGCTGCACTTCCACATTCAAAGTGGTATCTTCAGATTTAGGGCAAATGTTAGTGAAGTTTCAAAAGCTGAGTTAGAGCTGTAGAGAGGTATATAGAATGAAAGGCTGCAGAGCCAGCATGAATTAGTGGGAAGAGCACAAGCCATTGATAGATAATGCTAATCCTGGGGCCAAATCCATGTTTTTGAACTGGAAGACTGTCATGCTAGTTTAGAGGTCAAATGGGAAATATGGAGCATGGGAAGAAGAGTGTGTTGACATTGCATCCCCTGAGGACAAAACCAATGACATTTTTCTGGATCTTGGAAGTCGTTGATTTGCTGACTGGTAGCTTGCTGGTGGGCATGTTAGTGATGACTGTGCTTCTCAATTTTTTATTGATTGATGAAATGATTTGATACCTGGCTATTTTATTGAATACCTCCAAACGTATGCACTCACACTAACCAGTACTTAAAGTTCTGCAACTGTTTTGAAAAATTTTAAATTTGCTTCCATCATACAGAGGCAAATCACCAGAAATCTTTGCTTTCTATTGTAATGCAGACTCATACTGCCAACTTGGTCACACAGAGAAATAAGTGTATAGTAGTTCAAGTCTGTGGTACAGACTGTAGATAAGGCAAATCTGAACTGCAAGGCTGGATTTCTTGAAGAGAATGTTGTCTACAGAGGGATTTCATACATTTTTTGATTGAGAGACCTTACTTCATCTGTGTGCCCTGGGGAAACCATAACTCTTTGAACCATTCTGTTGTCAGCTTTGCTGTTTACTGAGCTGGTAACAGTTTTGTTTAGTAGATTCTGCCACAAAAGGGTGAGATAGGTATTTTGTACACCTGAATTCAAGCCTGTGGGGTTAATAATGAGTTGACTTTGAATTAGGTTATATTTATCTTGATGATAATCAGCTCATAAGCGGTATACAAATACTAGTTAACTTTGTGGCTTATGGTGGTAAACAACAGTGAAAGTTTACTTTTTAATGCTTTTCCTATAGATACAGAAGTGTAGCTTTTAGTTTGTGTGGGTTTCTGTTTCCCTAACAGTAGCTGAGTGCTTTTCCGGATTAAGCATTGATGGTGTGACTTAAGCAATTGAGCGTGACTTAAGCAATTAAGCATGCATTAAGCAGTGGTGTGACTTAATATAAGGATCAGGCTTTGTTGTGTCCACCAGGAAAACTGTTTTCATAGTGTAATGTTTGTTTTGGTAGAGTGAGGGCTTTTTAATAACTATTCTGTATACATACTGAAGAAGGAAAGATCAAAAGAAGGTTCTGGGCATTTCCTGTGAAAGATAAGGAAATACCACAAACTTTTGTGTGGGACTGCCTTCCCTAGCTGTAGGTTAGCTGGAGGGGGAAAAAAAAGTAAAAAGAAAAATAGTTTTGAGGTGAGTTTATAGATAGTTATACATACTTTGTGAGACATATATAATATAGAAATATATATTTTTCTATAGATAAAATTAAAAGATTGTGTGTGTATAAAAATACTTTTATTTCATGTGGTGGCACGATGTTGCAGTGTACCTGCTGATTGAATCTGTTGAGCAGGGCCCTCGTCCTGGTATTTAGCATTAGCTTTTAAAATAGGTGTTATCCATGTGCAGAATGGAGGGATATAAATCAACAGCATGTTAATTGGTGTGGTTTTGGCTCGTGACATAGGGAGGCTGTGTCCGAGTGAGTAAAGCACAGACTTGACTCCTGGCACTCTCTGTGTAGAGGTGCATAGGTGATTGCTGACATTCAGCTTCTAATTAGTTTAGAAAATTTTTAGATTTTTTTTTCCCGAGTAGCATCGGTTAACTTCTGTCAATGCCTTCACAAGTCTTTTGTTTGAGAGTGACTGGAATGCAGAAGGTGTTTGCTTCAACTTTCTATCAGTAATGCTTCATTAAACAGAGCAATATTGATTTTGGTGTTACAGGCAGTGTAGAATACAAGGAGAGTGGGAGTATGACGCACTGGGAAATAGCTGGGTAAGTCATCGAAAACTTGCTGAAGATGAGTTTGCAATTAAATGACTCTTCTGAAATATATTTCAAGGAATTGCCACAGGCTCCTAGACCTGGAAACTTCTATTAGGAAGGGAAAATTATGTGAGAAGTGTGTGGATGCAAACGCTGTTTTATTTAGCAATGGCTTTCTCAAGTATGCAAAGATGTCAGACAAATAGGGGTTTTCTCCACCCCCACCCCCCCACCCCCCTTTTTTTTTTTTTCTCTCCCCAGAAACTGTCTTTCACTGATCCATTTAGGTGACATTATGAAAGAGAGACTTGCTGCCTAGGGCTGCACTAATAGGTACTTGAAAGGAAGCATGTTAGACAGGATAAATTGTCTTTCCATTAAAGTAAGATCCAAAGTACTGGAAAAAAAAAACTAACCAATTGCACATTTGGCACCACAGGTGATGCAAGTTTTAGGTAGGAGGTGAAGTCTCTTGCTGAACAAAACTTTGGAAAAATGAGTAGCCCATGAAACATCATCTTAGGTGGTGGCTCTGTTGGCCCGTTATTGCTTGGAGAGCTCCTACTGCTGAATGTGTGTGTTAACCAGGGCAGGTGAATTGAAATGAATGCTTTGGGGTCCATCTTGCCAATGTGCTGCTTTTCCTGATTGCCTATGTATCTAGTTGATTCAGTTTAGCAATTGTGAAGTTCTCTGCATGATTATCAACTGTCCGTCCCAGTTTTTTATAGATTTTTTTCTATTCAGAATCACCCTTAGAATTGCTGAATTTATGTAAAATTTACTGACAAGTGTGTTTTAGTGTTGACTTTTTCTTTTTAAACACACACGCTTAAGTGGCAATAGTTAGAACTAAGTTTTGAGGTGAAAAAGTGCCTTGAGGGGTTTAATAGAGCTTCTCTCTCTGCCTCTGCAAAGTGTGTGAGTACTAGCTCCACAGAACTAAATTTGACTTTTCCTGAGGCCCCTGTGGGCTTCATATGTACATAGTAAAACTGTTCTGTATCTCTGGGTGAAGGGATGAGGAAAATTGAGTATCAGCAAATAAACTTTATCTAAGGATGTTTGCTTCCTTCAGTGGTGAGTGAATGGGTTGGCCTTGAGCATGTTAGTTATTTGAAACTAGTGGAGCATGATGTACTGGAAGCTGCAGTTCATAACTGCATGAAGTCTGGTAGCGGATAGTGTAATTTATATGGGAACTTGAGTTTATTCTGGAGAGTTGTTCTCACTAGACTGCTTTTCTGGAAAGAATGAACAAATTGAAGAAAAACTCTGTCCATTTAATAAATATTTTCCTAGGCAGTGTTTTGGCAAGAAAACACTTGAGATAAATGATCTGAGACAGGGTAAAATGGTTTCCTAGTAATTTTCCTAGCCCCATCAACATCAGCTTTATTTTTGTCCTGAAAACTGTGGTCTAAGATTAAAAACAACCCTCCCAATTTATTATCACGTGGCTCTAAATCCAGAACATGTGTCCATGATGGCTTGCTTAATACATCTTCAGGGGATGCCAATCACCATTGACCTATGGCATTGATGTATCTTTTCACCAATATGACAAGATATCAATAGGTTAAAAATACAAGTGATCCTTAAGATTGCTTCTTGGGTTTAGTTTTTCTTCTTTTTTTTTTTTTTTTTTTCCTTTAACAAACAACTGTGCGGGAACTTGTAGCCAAATACCAAATGATAAATCAGATGATTCCATTTGCAGTAGTTCACTGGACAAATTATGCGGACCCTGTTGCCTTGGATAATTTTTTATTTTAGTTTATATAGCTAAAACTCAATGTACTGTAAGGTGTTAAGCTCATTTGTAGAGGGATGTACAGCATAAAGGTGCCATTTGCTAGAGAGTCCAGAGGGAAGTAATTTGTTTGTTTCAAAGGACAGGAGTACATATGGTTAGATAATAGGTTCGTTGCTTTGTAAATTAAATTACTTGCAAGAGCAGGATGCCACTGAATGTGAATTTGTGCATCCTCTGCCAGGCCCTGCACCCTCACATGACGGAAACTTCATAGATTAAAGGCTGGAAGCGGGCGCTAAAGGGACTTTTTCAAGCATCTTTTCATTCTCAACCCTCATAACCTGCTCTCCTCTGTTTCTCGTGTTCTTACCAAAGCTGAAACGTGAGGTGGCAATGTGTCACCGCTGGGTGAACTGGGTGGCTAGAGATGAAGCTGAAGGGACAGGTCAGCCTGTGCGGAGCCCTGCCCGTCCCTTCCGTGCCGGTGCGGGGCCGCCGGCTCTCCCCGGCCGCCTGCCTGCAGACGGGCCGCCCTGCTACCGCCTGCCGCCGGCGCCACACGGCCCGATCCGGTCCGGCACGGCACGGCCCAGTTCAGTCCAGACTAGCCCCGCACGGCCCGGCCCGTGCCTGAGCAAGGCGCTGTTATGCCTTCTGGTGTTGCTGACGCGCAGGACAATGCTCAAACCCCGGTTTTAAGTGTGTCTAATGAATGACATCCTTTTGCTTTGTTACTTGTTGCTGTCACGTTGTTCATATGTGTATTACTTCCTGATTTCTCTCACGTCCGTTGGTACCCTCCCTCCATGCACGCCAGGCGGCCGCCGCCGGGAGGTGCCGGTGGCAGCCACAGCGTCAGGCGTTTTCAGACGGTCCCTCCGTGGAGATCTGAGGCCCTTGGGGCCTCGCGAGAGAGGAAGAAGGTGGCTCCTCGATGGCTTCTCTGCGGGCTACCCTCTGGCCCGGCTGGGCTCGAAGCCGCCTTCCAGCTTCGGCTTCGCCCGCGCTCCAGCGGGTGGCGCCCGAGCACCGCCCGGCGGCAGAGGGCCGGGGCCGGGGCCGCCCGGCCGCTCGCTCCTTTGGCCTCGCTTGTGCCCGGTACTACCACCGAGGGGTTCCCGCCGATCAGGGACACGAAGTCCGATTGAAATCCATTTTACTCTTGCCCAGCCAGCGCCCCCCCCCCCCCCTCCCGCCTCCCCCTTTTTTCCTGTGAGAGGCGTTTTAGAGGAGCAGTGGCTCTTGCTGCTGCTCTTCCAGACCTTTGACTGCCTCTCATTGTGCAGGGAACCAACACCTTGCTTTGTATTTAAATGCTGCTTTGCCTCATAACATGTATGCATTGACCTTATTTCCATTGATTTACAAAATAAGCAAGTTAGAGGTTGTTTAGCCGATTAATCTAAAATCTGATGCCTCTAGCCAGTCAAATAAGCCTTGGGATCTTGGTGATGAAAATACTGGCACCTTTTCCCACTGTAACAACTTGGCATTGTTGGGAGAGTTAAGGTCTGTATGGGACACTTCAGTCCACTGGATCGCTTCACCAGGGTTAAATTCCAATATCGTGCAATTTGATCCATTTTATCTTGATTTTTTGTGAAAGAATATCATGGCACTTTTCCCTTTTGAGTCTCTGATAAAGGATTTTCATTCCTTTGGTGGGAACGGCCTCCAGGAGAGTGCAAGTATTAGCTGAAATGTCTAATAAAGGAGGGGAAGAGGATGATCAAGCTCAGTACTTGGTTTGTAGTGACCAGTGGAAGCAGCTGGGTTCTTAAGACCTTTCAGGGAAGATTGTGCCAGCAAGGAGGGGGATACTTACTTCTTGAATATTAGTTTTCAGAAAGCTGACACCACATCCTTGCTTAGATCGCCTTGCTAGTCAGAGAAAAATCTGAAATCTGTTAATTTTGTGCAAAGAAGGCAGATCTGTTTTGGTTTTGCCTGTAAAAAAGTCAAGTGTTTGATGGCCTGACTCTTACTGCAGTGAATTGTGAGGGCTGAATTGAAAAGTTTTAGGTTTGTAGTGACACTTTCTACCTTACATTTACTAATATGGTTCTTCTATTTGTAAAAAAATCAGGTTTTCTTTGTTATGTTTTTGTACGGTTTTCTTCTAGAGAAATACCCTGCCAGTTTGTTTTTAGTTTATTATGAGAATTTCTAAACCTCAGGATGCAAAAACTGTGGACTGAACCTGCATTTGTGCCACAAATGTATCAATGAAGAAGTCTAAGTGATCTGCAACATTGAGGTCTGCACTGTGTTCTTTGAAAAGTTTTAAATACCTTACTGTTTATAAGTGGAAGAACAAGCCACAGTGTACTGATCTTTCTGTTCTTTGCCATTGCTTCTTGTACTAATGTTGTAAATGGCTTTTGGAAAATACAAATACTTGTTTTGGTAAAACATTGTTCTTGTTAGGCTGTGATATTAAAACACGGATATCCTATTTTGTTTTGTGAAGGAGGAGCTCAGAGAACTACGTGAAGAACCAACTGATCCTCAAGCTCAGCAGGAAATAATTAACAGCATTGAAGAAGTTTATTTTTCCAATGATTCCTTTGATATTGTGAAGTATGAGTTAGAGGTAAGCTGTACTCTTGAAAGAATAGACAGTAATATATCAAAAAACGAGTGTCAAAGTATGCTTATTTCAATGAGCTATTTTTCCTTTTGTTTCCTGTATCTTGCATTAATATAAAACTATACCCTCCTGCCTCATGTTGTGGTTGTATGGAGCTTCTAGTGTATAGTATTGGTATGGAATCTCTTCTTTTAATGTGGTAGAATTAATATCAGTTGTGCTAACAGGCACTTCATAATCTAAACTATAGTGAAAAAGCCAAAATAGTTGGAATAGTTGGAGGGGGAAAAAAAGTTCTGTATGTTGGATATTTTTTAGCAAACTGACTGAGAAGTTATGGTATTAGGGGGGTTGTGTGTTTACATATATGGCTTAAAATAAGGTAACTTTTTGAGGTAATTATACGATGTAATTATGATAATATGTTATCTTAATACTGATTTATTTCAGTATCCATCATTTGAAATAATGGATTAATTTAGATGGCAGAAGCAGTAAGAATGTTTCTTTAGTAGAATTCATTGGTTAGTTAATAGTACATGTGTATTTAACATCCTTTAATTGCTCACTGAATTTAATTTGTTTTGTACACGTAGAGGCTTCCTCCAGTACTTAGTCTTCAAGAACTGGAAGAATACAGAGACAAATTAAAACAACAGCAAGCTGCCGTAAGTAACATTGTTTCCACTGTACTCTCAGGCAGTGTGTTGTATTGTTTATTAGTCTAGCCAGAAGTGTAACTGAAGAAGTTTTGATTTCTTAAACACATTAGATATTAATTTTAATATTATGTTGTGTGCTTTTATAGTGGAAAATGATATTAGTAAATCATATAATAACACGAAATCACGGAAGAAGCTCTTGGTGATAAGTGTTGTAACAAGGAGCAGATGTACTGACTATTTCTTTAGAAACTTGTTTTTCTGAATGCTCAGTGTTTCCTATATATTTTAAGAAAAATACTGTTCAACACAGCTCTGAATACTGTGGTAGTACCTCTTTTTTTGAGGGATTTCTGGCAATGTAAAGCACTTTTTCCACAGAGTTGCTATTTTCTCTGTTTTTCATTTGCCAATTTGTTAATCATCCACAAGGGTTTCTAGTGAATACTAGTATAGAGTTAGTACATAATAAAACAAATTAAATGTAACAATGAGTAATAACTGTAATTTATGGGGGGAAATGGGAGTTGCACCTTCTGAAAGGTAGTTGTTACATTTCAGGCTTTTTCTATTCATACAGTAATTATTGATTCATTGCTTTTTTAAAGGTGAATAATATGGCACAGGAAATGAATGTATTAATTGTGACATTTGGAGAGTATCTGCAAGTAAAGTAACAGTTACAATCCTAATTCATGTCTTTAAATGAATGAAATGTACAGAAGGAGAACATTGGATTGTCTAACAATATATAGAGAACAAGTTCCTTCTGCCTGAGACTGCTTTTCCTATAATAAACCTATGAAATCTTTTAAAGTCTTAGTGAGAAGTTGAGCAAATGAATATTCCATGTTTCTCATCGAGAGGTATAAGGAAAGAAGTTGAAAGTGGGTGGTGGTTTTTGGTTTTGTGTTGTTTTTTTGTTTTTAAAGTTTAAGAGGACATCTGGTGGTGCCATAGTTTTGCCAGGAAATACACTCAAGACTGAGAGACAACTTCATTGAGATATGATGGATAATCCTAATACCTGTCATCAAGATCTTGGCCATTCTGCCTGCACAATGGGAACCAGCTACTGTTAGGGGACTAGTTTCAGTGCACGGCTGCTGCTGAAACATGTGAACTGAAAAGTGCGTGCAGCTAATGCTAATAGGTGGTTCTCACCTGACAGGGGTGAGAACTGAGCATGAGGTTTCTAGTAAATATGCCCCAGATATGTCTGTCTTATAGAAAACAAGCGAACAAATTCTGTCAAAGCCAAACTGCAGAAAAGTTCTTAGAGTTTCTATTCCATTGGATGGATTCCAGCTCTCAAAACCTCTTTAATATGTGTATCACAACAGCTTTAATTTGTCTAATCATCTTGGTACAGACAATTTGAAATGAGGAGGCTTTTTAGTTGTACATCTGACTTCATTTTCAGTAGTAGACAATATCCTCAGCTGTATCTTTTTTTTTTTCTTCGAGAGGTGAAATATTTTTTCCTGATGTGATTAGGAAAGAGAAAATTGTTTGGTCCTCTCAAAGAACATTGTTGGTTTGCATGCATGGATAACTGCAGTCACGTTCACTGCTAGCAATTGCAGTTCTGGATTCCAAAAATTAAGAATTAACACAATTGTATGGAAGATGCCAGAAAAGGTGGGACAATTTGGAAACAAATGGAAGTAACCTGGGACAGCATTGCTCATCCAAAAGGAAGGAAAGAGAATAGCTTGGAATAGTCTCACTAAGTTCAGGGAAATTTAAAAAAATGAATGGCTGTGGCAGATACTTGACAACATTGAGGCTGTTATTAGTCAAGAGTAACTGAGAACTTGGAAAACAAAAAAAAAAAAGAGTGTAAAAACTGAAAATGAAACTCATATTTTTTTCATGTGTACTGCCTGATGAATCCCTTTAGCAGTGAAGAATCAAGCCATTAGATTTGTACTAGGGCAGTTCATGACTGGCAGGTATATCCCTGTCCTAAAGTTTTTACAGGTACAGGGCTAGCAGGAAGAACAGTTTGGAAAAAGGAGATGAAAATTTCACAGCACATATACTGTGCAGTGAACAAAACTTCTTTAGAGCTCCAAGGTTGTGTTGGCTTGTGGAGAGTTTGACCTGAAAACATCCTTTCCTTGCCCCCACCCTGCTCTGGAGTGGTTCTTTTGCTGTCCTGCAGCTTGAGTATTTATAGAACAACTAAGAGGTTTTGTAACTGTTTTGTGATTCTGGCTGTTTTTTAATATGGAAGGAGGAAACCATAGCTAGATATATGCCCCTTGTCCAGATTGTTAGTTGATTCTGTTGGAGTACTTTGAAGACCATTTGTGTGCAGGTGCTCTTCCAGAGGATGGGAACTGACCTGGTAGGGTAAGTGTGTTACAGGAATGCTGATTGATCCCAACTTTGTGCTATGTTTGACTAGGCAGTCAGGTATAGAAAAACCTCCTTATCTCTCTTTCCCAGTAGTGCACTGTGGGCTGGCTATCATAGCCAGTTTTATTTTATTTTAATTTCTGGGAATATTGCTCCCCAAGAAGAATGTAAAGCAATACCAATAATTTCTTTGTCATGTTTGAAATTGTTTCTTCTTAAATATTTCTAGTCCCTGCTGAAAACAAAACACACTATTGTTAAACTTGTGTTTATATGACTGCTAGCATTGGATTATTTTTTTAAGCTTGTGTGTTTGCACATAAAGAGGCTGATCAGGATATCAATGCCCATTTTTAAATTCAGTACAGGCAGCAGCTCTCCATAGCATTCCACTTATTGTTAGTTCAGAACAAGGGAGAAAATTTTAAAATATGTATGTTCTGTGTGCTAAAGAAAGGGTATAATGTACGCAGTGTGAATATTAATTTTGACATGGGTTTTATTTAATATAATATCAGTCTGAAAGGCAGGTGTTTTTATGGCTTTCCTAGATCTCCATGGTAGATGGTTAACTTATATTTGTACTCCAGCAGTAGCATAAGCACAATGTAAACTCTTGCAGTGTCCCATATTTCTATTTTCTGTTCTAGTGTGTTCCTTAAAAAGAAGAGAGGTAAGGGATTGATTTAAAAATGGCCACTAATTACTAGATGGAACTGTAAACATTTTTCTTATCTTGCTTCTAAGGAAAGCTGATGGTTGTTTTAGGATTTTTTTTACCTTGTTGTGGCATGTTTATTAATAAATTTGAAAACTACAGAACTAAATGATACAGAATCACAAACTTGTAGAACTTTAGTATAGCGGGATAGGCTATTTAATTGACACTGCTATGTATCACTTATAATATTCTTTTTAAGGTATCTAAGAAAGTTGCAGACTTGATTCTTGAAAAACAGCCTGCATATGTTCAGGTAAGACAACTAATCATCACTTTTAAAAAGTGAACCACTCCATTTTGTGCTATTGTAACACTGCATTTGTTTCATTGGGGATTAAATCTAGTAATTTGTTAGTTGGAACTAGCTGTCCATATATGCTAAAGCTGTATCTGTATAGTGAAAAGAATGAAGAGCATATTGAGCTGGAGGCCCTTAGGATGATAAAGACTTTGGCTTTTTTAAGAAGGCTTTCTGAAAACATGAATTCACAGGCTTGACTAATACCTGTAATGGACTTGAGCAGGAGCTTCTTGAGTGCCTGTGTTTAGTATTAGTTTCATACCTTTTTCTGTAATAGAAAACAGCAATGATCTTTCTTAAGAACACTTAACTAGAAACCTGCCACTAATCTCAGGCAGTCATGAGAAGAAAGCATCTAAGAGAAGACTGAGCTGGAAATAGAGCCTCAACCTGTCAAAAGATCTCAGAGAGCAAAACTAAGCAAAACTGCTTTAGCTGCTTGCAGTAGAGTATTGACACAGCTTCTCTCCTTGCTCCCCAAACATAATCGGAACAGCTGTCATAATGATTCTCTAAAGAGAAGGTGTTTTTTTTCTACCCATTTATTTTTAATAATGGCCCTATACATTTGGTCAGCTCTGCCTGGTTTTATCTGATCTTTCCAGGAAATGACAGAATTCTACAAAGTGAGAACTTCGGATTGTTATCAAAGTAGTCTGAGAATTATCCTGTGGTGTATAATTCTGTGTGTGTACAGCACCTTGTATTGTCATACCAGCTTTTATGGGAATTGTCATTTTGGTCAGGAAGCCGGAGAGTGTGTGAGAGGGCAATGATGGTTGTGTTTGTTGGTAGAGGTCTCTCTCTCTCTGTTTTTTTTTTCACCACCCTCCTGATTAAACTTCTTCCTGTTACATCCTTCCCTTCCTTGCCTCCTGCTTCTAAGCTGGTAACACTGCTGTTGCTGCAGGCTAGGGCTTGTACCTCCTGGGTGTTGACTCAGGGTTAGATGTCATGGATCTGCAATTATTGTCCTCTTTCATCCAGAGGGGACAACTTCCTCTTATGCTCACTTGTACTTGTGGTCCACAAGTCCGTAGTGACCTTGAAAGTGTCCCATCTGTGCTCTGGCATTTTGCTGAGTAGAAGGAGGGGTGCTGCTGTTTAAAGAAAAACATATGTGTGTGTGAGCATTGCTTGTGTCATCTCCTGCAATAGCTGTTGGAAGAAAAAAGCTGTAAGGGTAATATTATATCAGTTTTAGTTAAGGGAGTCAGGTGGGAGGCTGTTTCAGAAGGAGGATGGGTAAGTGCTACCATGGTTGAGTCTTCATAAGATAGCATAGAGGGGGGCAGAAAGGGTAATTGTATGGTATGAAATCCTTCTGGTATAGTTTTGCTGTTGAGCATGTTTGGAATTGATGTTGAGTAAGTGCTGCTTTTTCTGAGTCCAGCAGCTTCATTTTGAACCCCCCCTGTCAATGCATAACAGTACCATAGAGAATGTTCTTGCATTTTGCTGTGTAACGTTAATATTCTTAACAGCAGCAACGTCTTAGTGAGGTGCACATTTTATACCAAGAAATCCTTTCAGATGTGCCAAGGGACAGTTAAAAAATCCATCGTGCCAATAAGAATCTTTTAAAAACATTTCTCAAATGCGTATTTGCCTGATTAAGACACTAATCCTTCAATGTTACTTGCGGGGCACAGGCCTGCACAGTTACTCGTCGGCAGACTTATGAGACATTTCTGGTGAGCATCATGGGACTCACTTTCCCACTGACTCCTGAAATGCTGTGGGTACTTTGTAATGGTAGCTGCAGTTCAGTGTCCAATCACAGTAACAGGTCATTAGAAGAAGCAAAAATGTAGGTGACTCTTTGTCTCCTGGATGCGTTGTTTCCACTGTGCAAGGGGAAGTCATGGTTTGCACCCTGTTTCTAGTATGAAGTCTAACAGGCACTACTGTGGGATGAGAGAGGCATGGCACAGACACAAGACAAGGGATTTATAATTCTTCCTTCTCCTTGGAAGGAAAGGCATGTTTTAGGAACAAGCAATGGATGGGAGGTTGTTTTTGAAAAGAGAAAAAAATATAATTATCCCTAAATGCTGGACAGAGGACGCCCTTTCTTAGGACCATTAGGCTGCACTCTGTCCCTGTGCCTCTCCGTCCAGCCACATTCAAAGGAGAGATTTTACAGAATCTTTGCAAGAGGCAAGACTGGAATGGATGGAGTCGCTCCTTATTGTATGCATTTCCTCATCGTAAAGGCAACAGTGGCCTTTTGAATAGCACTGACATTTGCAAAGTATGAGTAGGTACTGAAGAAAGTATTCTTTGAATTTGGTTTCTTAAGTTATTATGCACGTAAGCCACTAAGCTGTCATTTTTTTTAAAGCAATGTTGGCAACGTAAAGGAGGAACTGGTTTTGCTGAAAGATGCAGCTCAGTGATTTGTTGGAATTACTTGTATCTTTGAAGACTGACCAGGAGCTGATCTTGAACTGAACTAAACTTTAAACTTGTTTTTGCTTGCCATATATGTAGAATTAGATTAGTTTTCAAAGCTAAAGTTTCCCTTCTCCCCATGGAAAACACTTGATGTGTTCTGAAATGATGAGCAGTATTTAAAAAAAAATACTATTTTTTTTCCTTTAGCATGGGGAGAGCGTTCACTTTTCTGCAGTGCTGTTCCTAACAAAAGAAATCCTAATAGATATATAAAAAAATACTTTTTTAAAGGAGTTGAGAGTATGCTAGGTACCAGGAAGTCAAAATCAAACTAAATTCAGGTCACCTGTGCTGAAGAGTTTTCAGCTGAAATTCAACAGAATACAATTAACATTCATTATGAACTGACATCTACTAAATTGCTACAACTCAAGTGCTTCTAAACAAGAAAATTCTGTGTGAAACATGGTGGTGTTGAGTTTATGGTTTTTTTTGTTTGGTTGGTTTTTTTGCTGCTCTCTGACATATTAATGCAAATTAAACCCTGTGCTTCTATCTCTGGAGCTTTGATCATTCTGCTGTGGTACATTAATGGTATAGAGATTCTTGGGCTACATATATGATATATAAATCGTATAGGTCCCACTGCAATGAAAGTGGTTTTCAAATATCTTTCTTCAAGAGAATTGTGTTTTAAAAGATAGTTTATATTAATGTTCCATTCCAGTGCTTAGCATATATAAAATGATGAAACAAATAATATATAAAGTAACTCTACGAAGTCATTATAACATCTCAAGAGAAACCCACTAATCACTAGTCTTTGCTGGTATGTGGCAGGATTTTACCTTATATGTTTATTTAACCTGTTGTCTCTCTGTAGGAACTCGAACGTGTTACATCTTTGCAGACTGGCCTTCAGTTGGCAGCTGTTATTTGCACAAATGGAAGAAGGTATCTTGTTTAAACAATGGCAGAGATTGAAAGCAGGGAAAAAGGTGTTTAAGAAGAAACCTGTAAACCCAGGAAGTTTGCTTGCTGATGATATTTCCTATTTATGTGCTACATGAAATTAGCAATAGTAGTTAAAGATACTGAAACAAATACCAGCTGCTTTCTGTCTTGCAGCTCTCCCTTTTTCAAATGGGAGCTCTCTTTAGAAGAGGAACCTCTTGAGATACACCATTGATCCACAGTTATGCATGAGGGAAAATGTACCTTCATGGTAGTCTGTTGGTATCATCTCAATTTCTGGGTTACCCTAACAATGCTGACAATCTCTTTCTAGCATGTATTTTGATGGACATATTAGAATTAAGTTTTATTTTACATATTGTCAAAGGTTATGTTCATTAACTTTTGCAGACACCTGAATATAGCAAAGGAAGGCTTCACACAAACTAGTTTGGGGCTTCTTGCAAATCAAAGGAAGCGACAGCTGCTTATTGGACTGCTAAAGTCTCTGAGAACAATAAAAACACTGGTATGTACAGTTACGTTTGTTCAATGACAAAATATTTTTCTTCATTTCTGTGTAGTTATCACTGTGGTTTTTTTTATTTATTTTTAGCAAAGAACTGATGTGCGTTTGAGCGAGATGTTAGAGGTAAGTCCCTGCCAGACTATTATAATTTGAAGCTGTTCTAAGTCTACTTCTGTCAGTCTTAATTTTGTCCCTTTTTTGCTTCCTCTCGCAAACAGGCTATGGGTGTTTTTATGTGGTGAAATTATATTATTATATTTTTATGCTTTTAAAAAATATGTGATAATTACTTCAAATCAAAGTAAATAGCCCCTGTGCTGAGGCAGTGAGGGAGGAGAGTATTTTCTGTCAAAGACTCTATCCTGCCTTAAGATCTGGGCATTGAGGCTTGAGTTAGTTCAGTAAGAGTGCTATGGAGTCTTGACTCCCCTCCCTACCCACAAGTTATATTTCTTTCCTGGTCTTAGCTTGATATTTGGAAGAAAAAAGGTGAGATTTAGCCTATTGTTGATGTACTGAGTCTGGATAAAGTACTTCTACTGGTATGTTACTGTACAAATGCATATATGGGCTCCCTACTTAGTATTTTATTTTAAAGTATAGTAGCTTCTCTCCTTATTTGTTGAGTTGGCTTTTTAATAGTCAGTTGTAGAAAACAGCAGCATGCAGGCCATAACACTGCAAATTCTACTGATACGGTATATATACTGCCTAAAAATGCAGTAGATACTGCACAGAGCAAAAACAAGAATTGTCTTAAGGTGATGAGTTGTATGAAAGATAGCTTCAGGATTTTATTGACAGCTATATTCTAATCATGTAATGTAACCATTTTGACTTGCTAGTTTGCTGAATATTTACAGCTAATACTGGATGGAATGTCGTTATGATAATCCCTAGTTACTAAACTTGGAAATTGAGTCTTAATAATTGTAATTCTTAAGATTCTCTGAGTTTAATTCCATCTTAGGTAATACACCTTGTTTCAGCACACTTACTTACTCTTTACCAAGCAAGAACTTATTAATTCACAGGCTGCATAAACATTACCTTCTCTCAGTAAGCCCTGTACCGTGATTAGCTTTTAATTTCTGTGCTGTATTTTGGTGCACAGGAAATGAACTCTTCACTGTCTACCGGTAGGAATTTTCTTGAGGTGGAGGTGTGGGTGTTGGCATTCACACACAGACCCTAATATCTGATTATTATAATTTGTTAGTGATTTGTAAACGTTAAGGACTGCAACTGCCGTTTCTGGATAAATGCAATTTTAGAGCTGCGCTCAGTGTCTGCTCCCAGTAAGGTGTTGTCTTTACTTCAGGAAGTTAGCTGGGAGTATGTATGAGATCTTTTAGTAGCCATTCACAGAGGAACATTTGGGTTGCGTTCCCAATTAAAAAAAGACTAGACATGAAGCTATAATAACTTACAGGGGGTAAGCTACATCTGGAATATATTAGTAATATATGTTATGCAGGCAGGCTTTCTGATTTGAGCTCTGTTAGACTTAATGGAGCAAGTCCCAGGTTTCCAATGGAGAAAAATGCGAAGAGCTGTAAATGCTTCAATCATTTTAGACCAATGTACTGTTCTGTTTTCACCTAATGCATAATGTATGTGGGTTTTTTTGTGTTTTTAGCTAAACTTGATCTGCATTAGAATGCTTCTGTTAAAACCGATTTCATTTCAGAAACTCCTTTATGGTAATAGCTAAATATAAATTGCCCTTGCGTTTTTACTTTTTGATCAATGACTTTGAAATTCCAGTAACAGCTTTACATTTGAGCTCTCTGAAGCATGTAATATAATGGATGTAATTAGGACAAAAAAGGGAAGCTCTTAGCCATTAAAGAGGGTTTTTCTTCCTCCCAGAACCTTTCTGGCCTCATAACTATTTTTGTACTCTATTAGATATACCCAAGGCACTGCCCATATTCTGTTGGCAAGATCCTGGGGTTTTACATTTTTGCATGTATGTTTCTGTTTTGGTTTTGTCCTGGTGTCTTCATGTACTTCCTGATAGACTTATCTACCTATTGGATATTCTTCTTATAAATTAGAGCAATATTTCCATGACGTATGCTCTTTTTGTCCTGGGCCTTGTGTGAGCCAGTTTTATTCATATTAATTTCTAATTAGCTATAAAATGTGTCAAATTAAATAGTGTTTATCTAGGCATAATATTGGAGTGTCTTCCTTTTTAGGTTTTGTAAACAATGGCAACAGCCTGCCGGTGCCTGAACTTACTTTTTCCTTGCTCATGAATAGATCATGTTGTATTAACAAAGGTTAGAAAGTTAACTGGGAAGGTGTTACTTGCTTTGTAATAAAAACTCTGACGTGTTTTGTATGAATGCGTACAGAAACAAAACAGCAAGTCATTTGCGTAAGGTAATGTAATACACAGTGTTTTAGGGTATTGATAATATGTTGTCTGTTTCTAATTCTAAACTACTTGCACATTAAGTTCTGTGATAGATCCTCATTCCTTTAACTTTACTGTATTGTAAGAGGCAAAATATTTTGTTCTTAATGTTTATACATAAGCGTGCAAGCAAAAATGGGTGTTGCAGTGTTTGCTTCAAAAGCCAAATCAGCTTTCCATTGTTTTTTATCCGAAGGAAGAGGACTATCCAGGAGCTATTCAGCTGTGCTTGGAATGCCAGAAAGCTGCCAGCACTTTCAAACACTACAGTTGTATAAGGTAAGGTGACATTTTGCAGATTTCAGCTTCTGTATAATTTTTTTTTGTAAATAGTGTAAAACAGTGACCATTAATTCTCATTCTATAAAGCAGCTTTTTTTTTGGTTTGAAATTTGGTTTTCTACTTAGAAAAGTAAAATTGAGGCATTTATAAAAGCATAAGCATCCTCAATAGTTTCCCCTCTCCCTGTACCACTACTAACTTCAGAATCATAACACTATATAATCTATGTTTGAACTAAGTCATTGTTTTGTAACTGTCATAGTATGTTGGGAGGTAAAGTTTCAACTGAGTCTGAATTATAACTGTGCTACAACCTGCAGCCTAGAGATACCTGAGCTAATTTTTTAATAAGCAAATTTGTATTCTGGAATTAATATACCTACAGCAAGATGGCTTGTGGAGGAAAACTTGCTAATGTCATCGCCAAGAATCAGGTTAAGAGAGCTTCATGCTGTCATGGAGAAATTGCATTCAGAACTGGAATTAAATTGAGAACTGAGTATCTGTAGTTCCTAGCTTAGAAGGACTTGATGTTTCCATTGGTTTTTAGAATTGGGTAAATATTAAGTTCAAGGTTGTAATAAATATGACAATAATGGAGTAAAATGAAGTGAATTTTGATGTTTCATCCACTAAAAAGATCATTAGATTAATTAGATTTTCTTTTTAATTATAATTTTTAATCTGTGGGTAAATTTCTGACATTGTTTGATCTCCTTTCAGATCTCTTTCTGACTTAGAGGGGCCAAAATCTATGAAAACACATGCTTTGCCTCCCTCTGTCCTCTAAATGTACGCTTTGTTGCAACTTCAGAGTAATTAGCCATAATCCTTGATTTCAGTTTAGAATCTGCTTTTGAGGTACAATTGTCTCTGGATCTGAAGATGCACCAAAAAAGTGTACGAAGTTAGAAATTATACCTGGCAGTAAGCCCCCCTCTATTCTGAAGTCAGATTCCAAAGCTGCATTTTGCTTTCTTTTTAGTTCCAGAAAACTTGTGTGTGTCTATAAATTGACTGCGCTGCCAACATTTGCCTACATATATTAAAATTTTGAATCCCTTCCTTGTATAGTAGTGAATGAAAACTGTTCTGCGTTTGAGTGAGGAAAAAATGATTATTTCCCTCAGTTCTTGACAGTTTAGTTGTTGAGAGGCAAGATAACTCCTGAACAGCTTTTGCTCTGCTTGACTTTACCTTCTGTAGAGAGATGGGTCTTGCAGTCTTCCATATCTGTGTCTCATCTGTACTGTTCAGTAAGCTCTTAGTATTTATTGCTCTTCCAGATGCTCTGTGCTTCCAAACATTAATCTGATTTATTCTGTGTATCTCCTGCATTTTTTTCTTTTGGAGAAATTAGCAACATTTATTCAGCTTGAAAAGGCAGCTTGCTTTCTTAGACTCTTACAGTGCTCATATGGAAAACCTTGCTCTTTCAAGATTTAGCTTAAATTACACAGTTTCTTTGACTTAAATTCTGTTTTGTATAAATGATATGGAAGTTTCTGTTTGGTGTTGAATCACTTCAAGCTTTTATTGTGGAGATCAACTCTGAAACCACTACACTGTGTCCAGCATAGCAAAATTTGGAACTAAACTAGCAGTTCACATTTTCACCATTTGGAATATTTAACTGCAAAAGTCATAGTTTTTAAAATCTGATAGCATACTGACAAGATATGTGACAAACAGCTGTGAAAATTTACTTTGTTGTTGCAGTCAAATGGATACCCTTGCATCTGAGAAGACAGTTTTCTTGGAAGAAAGGATGACAGGAAAAATCAGCACTGCTTCTTTATCCTGAGGGAGTTTTTTGAGCTTGTTTTTGTTTGCACTGTGAGGGCAGAAGGACATTTTAGCTGCAAATCCCAGCCCCAGTGCATACGTTTCGGTCTCTGTGTACTGTTTTACTAGCATAAGTCTGACAGAATGTGTATTGTATGGAATAACGTCTTACTACCAGGGAGTTGGGCTAAATGAATAAATAGGTATTTTGCATTTTTATTCAGGAGTGTGGTAAGAAACAGCTAGTAAAGGAAAAGACATGTGCTGGCATTTTTAACGTGCTTATATGAGGCATCACTTCTGTATCCTACCATGAAATTTTTGCAGTATCCCTTTGTCTGCTGTCCACATGACAAGAATCAGTGCCTGCCTTTGTACAATCATTCTTCATATTTTTCTTGCTAGATGGTGGTAGGAATTGGGTGTAGCTCTTAACCAGCAGGGGATTTAAACCTTCCTATGAACCATATAATTTTTTTATTTTATTTTAGTGTATACGTAATCTGAAGAGGCAAGAACTTCAGCTTCCCTGCTAAGACTTCTTTGATTTTAAGAGTGGCTGCACGTTCTTCTTTGAAATAATAGGCTGGATGTCTATTGGTTTTGTTCTCCATTGTCTTCTTCCTAGGGAATGCTTGCATTATGTGATTCGTTTTTGTTTAAAAAATACAAATCAAAGTCTTGTGCCTTCTGCTTGTTGATCGGTTCTGATGTGAGTAGACTTGCTTGAAAAACCCGTAGCAAAATGTAGTGTCAGATAATAAGGTAGCTCTTGTCTTTTGCATTTCGGTTGAAACGTTACTTTTGTTATGTTGCAGTGAAGTGCCTTCTGAGAATGTGCTACTTTCGATTTGTATGGATGGGGATGCAAAAAAACCCTAACCCCTTCTAATAAGTTTTTTATGAATGAAATGGATGCCTTCAATTAAATTCTCAATTATGGTAAATGGGCTTTCATAATCATCATGTAGCCATTATGTCCAAGCACTACCTTTATAATTCTGGCTTAGAACATGCATACAGATTTATCTGGACACTGCATTTCTACATTTTCACTTCAATACTTGGACAAAGTTACTTTTCTTATGAAATTTTGTGATTGCACCTTCTTTTCCTAAATTAACATAAATGTAGACTATATCCTTGCAAACACCTCCATATATCATAGTTTGTTTGAATAAATAAACCATGAATGTCTGTATTGGTGCTTGAGCCCTCGCTTGAAGGGGTAGACAGTGCTGTCACAGGACTTAAGCTAAATAGTAGGGATAAGAAACATGTGACAATTTTACCTTGGTTGTGTTCAATATGGAACAAGATCTTTTGAATTCTTCCCCATCCTTCTGTCCCAAACCTAAAGAAATGTACGCTGTTTAGGAATGGCCCTGATCTTGGGGTATTTGCGGGGAATTGTGACATGAGGGCTCAGGTCCCTGAGCTGCCCATGCCTCCTATGTCAGCAGGTGATTGCAAGCTGAGATGTGCCTGGCATTAAGCATAGTGGAAACAAAGAACTAGTTTTCATGAGAATCTGTGCTGGTATACAGATGAAATTGGTCAAATGTAATGACCTGCAGTAATCCAGAAAAGATCTCTTGAGCCTAGGAAGTTTATCAGCCCTACATTGCAGTAGTTGAGCAAGTTCTTTATGCATGTGAGCATGTAAATTGCCCGACTAAGGTGAAAAATAATTTTTAAATTTGATTAGAAACGGTAAAGAAATGCTAGATTAGCAACAGCATGTTCGTGACATTTGTTTGAAAGGAATCATAGTCTTCTGTTTATATGGCACATGCTACCATTAGGGGCTTTGAATTTTCATAGGACTTACAGTGGTACAATTACTTAATTTGTTCGGTCTGTGCAGACACTTACCTGTGCGTTGCATCGTTTTTTTGCTAATGTCAGCAGCTTCTATATATTAGACCAGTTAATTTCCACATGTAAATCTAACTATGGTTATACACAGAGGGTGATGGGCTATGCTGTACCTAGTTCTAAAGGTGGAAAGAAGGAGCAAGGTTCTTACTGTAATGTCTTGATAGCTAAAAGAACTGGAGTAACAGGAAATGCTTATAAACTCCAGCAGGACATGTAGTAATGTAAAATGGTTATGGAGGATTTTTTGTTTGAAGGCTTGTTGCATGTGGAGAAGCAATAAAGAAATACCGGCTACTTGATTAGTGTTTAATGCCAGCTCTTTCTGATGCAGTTTTTTCTATTTAAACCTTTCTTTGGAGGGTGTTGTATCCGGGTTATCTAACAGAACCAAAAAAGGAGGGGTGGTAAGTGTATCATTTAAGTGGAGAGAACTAGGTAGGGAAGCTAACCTATCTTTTGATAGTTAATGTAGGCCCCTTAGGAGAAGACTCAGAGCACAGAAGTTGTCTAAAATCAGGTATGGTGATTATTCCATGAAAACTCTGTGCTTTCCATGCTTGAAGAGAATATCCTGCCTATTTCTTAGTTGCTTCAACCCTTCCAAACAAAAAGATAGTAGTCATATTTTGTGTCTTATTTTTCTGGCTGGTGTTCTGAAATTTTTAAAGCTGAGCATTGGAAAGGAGTAGTTTTGCCTTTTTTGTCCTAAATAGTTTCCCTTATGGTAACTATTTTTTTTTTTATCTTTCTATACAAAATATAGCTCAGAGAAGTATAATTATGGTCTTGGAAAGAGTTTCCAAAGGTTTTGTAGGCTTAAGTTCTTTTTTCCTATGGTGTTTCTGTAAGGGGCTCCCGAGCAACAAATAAAAGTTACTTTACCATAGTTTGCAAAGGCTTGACAGCCCTGACCTTTCTGGGTATGTTCTTCTGTAGATCACAGTGCCAAAGAAAAATATTTAGAATGCCAGTTGCTTGGGAATACCTTTGAATACTTGGCTAAATCCTAGCAGGATGGGATATTGTCTGGGCTCTCTTAACACTGTTGCGTTATAAACCCAGGATAATGTACTGCTGCAACATATATTTTAATTTGAGGTGTTAGGAATACTGCAAATGCCTGCAGTGTGAGCCTTTCTTACTACTAAGCTAGTAACAGTAGCGCGGTGATCCTAGTCTGACACAGCAGGTTAATGATTTAAGATAAATTACCATCTTGTCATTCAGTAGCAGGCAACTGTGTTTTTTTGGAAACAAGAAACTTGGTGTGAAATGTTAGTATGATCAGTAGTTTTATTTTAAACATTTTTTTTCTTTCATTAATAGTGAGTTGAATTCAAAACTGCAAGACACCTTGGAACAAATAGAGGTAAGAATTAATATGTTGATGTTTAGTATATGTCAGTATTTAACCTCTAGGTACTAGAGCTTTCTAATGTAATGTTATTAGCAATTACAGAATATGTATATTTCTTTCAAATACTATCTTTGGAATGCTATAGTCATTGCTATTCATGCAGATTTTTGTGCTGCAGTCAACCTAAACACTTGTAATATGTTAACAAACTTATGAGCCCAGCTCACAAGTTTTGCTCACTTCAAGTGGTAGAGCAGTCAAATAAAATAGGCACAAAACATTTGACGTACTGGAGCAAAGGTATGCTCCCTGTATGATAAAGACACATGGTGGTTTTTAATCCATGATCTGCTGTGAATTCTTTAGACTGCTCCTAGACAGTTGTGAAAAGTAAATTAGCAGCATGCCAGTAGGTTTGGGTAAGCTACACAAGAGATCACAGTGTCACTGGAAATTTGAGGTCCGCAAACTGGAAACTGCTGAATAGGGCCAGTAGTAAGCCGTAGGAAGTAAGACTTGAGTAGCTGGGAAAGATGCAGCTAAGATCAGTTTAAGCTGGTAGATAGTATTGCAAAGAATGTAAAGTGGTAAATGTCTTGCTGGGAACTGGTGGCAAAAAAAAGTTCATGAACAGTAGGAATTCTTTTTAACTAAATTACTAGGCAATTTTGAGCTGGAACTTGGCAAACTTTTTCTAAGAAGTCTAGTAGTGTAGATATGTATAATGTATATGTAGTGCATGTTATGCCTAGACATGTAATGCATAGCTGCAAACTGAACTTGCTGTCCCAGCAGCTCTCTATGTCTCTGGTCATGTTCTTTAGAAAGTCAGGTTAGTGCAAGTATTACACTACCTTGTTATTTAATTCCCTTAATTGTTTAACTTTGTTAAATTTCCTTCATTTATGCATTTGTACTTTCACTTTCTTGCAACCCCCCATGCCCCCTTTCACTGATATGTGGTATATTCAGAGCACGTCCGGTTCAAAAGAGCTAATGAAATGACTGTTTTCTTCTCGTTCTCACATAGGCCAGTCGTTAAACTCCTCCTTCTCTCTGTCTCCCTCCACCCCCCCCATCATTCATCTTGTATTCCTATTGCTTTCATTTACTTGCCATTTTTTCCTTGTGAGTGAACATTGGTGCTCCTTAAAAGGAGACATTCATCTTTACCTCTTTCCAGTAACAACTTTGCAGAACAAATTCTACTCATACGAAAATCTGGTAAAATGTGCCATGTTGGTTGGTGAAAGCAATTCACAGCTAGCTAAATAATCATATTCAAGGGTTTTATTTATTGCTTGTGAATTTACAGAAATATCTTATTTTCCTCCTGTGAAAGTATCTTATTTTCCACTGGAAGAAGTGTAAGTCATCCTGGGCTTCATAGATTGTTCCCGTGAAATACGTGCTCTAATTAATACAGAATCTTACTCTGCTAATAAATATTTTAATGAGTTTTCTCAATAGTTGAGTGCTTCTGCTTATGTCCCTTCCTTTGTCCTGTGTTTTTTTCTTCTTTCTTGTAATTTAGGTTTTAACATCGCTTTTTTATACTATGTTACAAATAAAATGCAAGGTGGCTATAGCAGAAGGAACCATTGAAAAATGCAGAGAAAAGATTGAAGTGCTCTGTGTTTAAGAGCTCTGTTCATGGGCAGTTTGATATATCTGTTTCTGTCTTTATACAGCAGTTCTGCATGAGATAAAAGAAGGAAAAAATATTTTAAATTGGTATATGGCTGGAATTAAAATTGCTGAGTAACCTTTTAAAGAAGTTCTGAATCTTTAGGTTACTTGTCCTTTTACCATTTTGCTTAGGAAAAAATGCAGATTTTGATTATATTCCAGTCTCCCTTTTTGTGCTTAAAGAAAATATTAATCTGCTTAAAACCCCCAACAAAATAAAACATCTACCCACCACACACACGCAGACCCAACAGCAACACCACCCCCACCCCCCACCCCCCCAAATATCTAGGATTAAAATCCGTAAGTATTTTGTGGCTAATGAAGTAATGAATGAAAATTTTCCAGTGGAGTGAGTAATTAAAAGTACTTAGGTGCTAAACAACCATCTCCTGTGGTTTAGTGACTAGCAAGGAGAGGAAAGTATCTGCTAGCTGTGTATGATATCGTATGGTACTGATTTCATGTTTTCTTTTCTTGCATTTTTCACTAAAAGTAACTAGAGTTAGACTGTGTATCTCTGAAAATATTACAGTGTCTAAGTGAGAATTATGTTATTAAACTGCATGATCAAATTCTTGGAAGCTTTATTAGTTAATTGTTAAGTATTTCATCCTATTCTAGTTTTTTTATTCAATGCACATAATAGATGAACTTCATTTATTGCAGAGCTGTTCAGTATGCTCAAACATGGCAGAACACATGGCAGAACTAGTAATTGTGTGTGTGTGCTTTCTTTTTACTTTTCTCCGATTGTACTGATCATTGTGCTAGTATAGTACTCCCTAAATTACTTATTTCACAATGAACTTTTAAGTCAGACAATGTTGATTCCATTTAACAGATGGCAGGAGGGTTAAGAAGTTTGTAATTGAATTGCTTGAGCTGAAACACCTGTGGAGTATTTTCATAATTTTTTCCCCAGTTCTAGGTTTTTCTTAGGAGTGGAAGTAGACCAAATTAGAAATCGCAGCTCTCCCATAGTGGGGTGCTAGACCTTCTCAAAGTAAACATCACTTTGAATTTAACTTCAGGAAAGTAGTACATTTTTTACTGTGCTTGTTCTTGGAAATGGTGGCACTGTTTGGCTGACAGAAATTTCAGACTGAAGTACTTTAGTCTGTGAGAAGATACATTTGAATACCTCAGAATAGACAGGTAATGTACAGTCTTGGCTATTTTACAAGCATATTTATCTGATTTTTTTAAATAAACATGTTTTCCTCACTTGGTGTTGTTGAAATAATGCATTACTTGGCCTGGTTTTATTTAGTGCTTAACGCATTTTCCCTCCCCTTAATTTATATAGGAACAATTGGACGTAGCACTCTCCAAAATATGCAAGAATTTTGATATCGGTCATTATACAAAGGTTCAGCAGGCTTACAGGCTGCTTGGAAAAACACAGGTTAGTATTCATCTTCTGAGTAAGTCTCGATGAACAGTGAGTGGTGTAACAGCGTGAAGCTTTGAGTACTGTCACAGAAAGTCATTTTCCTAACTGTCGTGGTTTAGCCCTGGCCAGCCGCTAAGCCCCACAGAGCCATTTGCTCACTCCCCCCTGGTGTGATGGGGGAGAGAACTGGAAAAGTAGAAGTGAGAAAACTCGTGGGTTGAGATAAAGACAGTTCAATAAGTAAAGCAAAAGCCGTGTGTGCAAGCAAAGCAAAACAAGGAATTCATAGGAGAGGTGCTTCAGCACTCTGATCATCTGAACCAAACAAAAGTGGGTTTTGTTACTGCGTGGTTTTGCTTGCTCTGTTCTCATGATAGTGACTTAGTTTTGACTTTCTTTTTATTACTGTTGAAGTCTATATTTTGAACCTGTCCTGGAAAGAGTTCAGTTGCATCATTATTGAAGTATCTCCCGTTTTGACCTGTTCTCAATAAACGAAATTACAAGAACCTTCAATGTCTTCAGTATTTTTCATATTTTCAATTGTCATTCAGTTTTCTTTGACTAATTCAAGTTAGGACTAGCTGCAGAAGGTTATTTATTTGCAATAGGGTTGAAGCAGAATTGCTTGTTCATTTCTTATGGGGTGCTTGAGTTCTCACCTTGTCAGTAGCAAAGTGTCAAACAGCAAGTACTGAAACTGAACATTTTCAAATGTGCAGGATCGGGTAACTTCATTCTGGCATATCAAATAATTTTTTTACCAATTCTTATATAGCTTGTATACTGGTTATTAGGTTATCTTGAAACAGTGAGAGAATTCAATTTCTGAAATGGACTGATGTTATGTAGAGTTTATTAACAAAGGATCAATGGGATAACTAACTCAGGAAGCAGCCTGACCTGAAACTCAGGTGTGATTATGACATATAGTAATTAATGTTTAGTACATGTACTGATACTTGTTTTTCTGGAAAAAAAGTAAGTTTTGTTAAACAAACGTCTTTTTTTATTGCAAAGAGGGCTTTTGTAAGAAATTTATTGATATGATGTGCATGCCTTTCTGTAACACTTAATCCTACTTTATATTCTTCAAGGAAGAACTCAGTTTGCCAAGTGGATGAATTGAAGACCTTGCAATTGTGATTTTAGTTTTATTAATTGCAAAGGAATTATTTTAGTTGAAAGTGTTCCCAGTAGGAAGAGTAGCACTGATCTCAACTCATTTCTTTTTGATATGTTCATCAGTGTTTGGGAGAGTAAATGAATGAATGAGTAAACTCTATAATTAAATATATACATGTAAATTTAATATTTACTAGTGGTGATGTCAAAAACCTGGTGGGTTACAGAGGGATAATGGCAAAGGAAACTGATTTTACTGGCAATACTTGAACTCTTTACCATTGTAAACATTACCACATTGTAATATTTCCAAGTCTTATGTTAGATATTTTTGAAACGAAGATTGGAGGCCATGTTTACAATCTCCTGTGTTCAGTACTGAAAAAGACTTACATTAAAAGATAGTGATGTGACAGATGGAATTTTACTATTTGTTATTCCTGTTCTTTCAGACAGCAATGGACCAGTTACATATGCACTTCACTCAAGCCATTCACAACACTGTGTTTCAAGTAGTCCTTGGATATGTGGAGCTGTGTGCAGGAAACACAGACACCAAGTTTCAGAAGTTACAGTACAAAGACCTCTGCACAGTATGTAATTCTTGCATATATGTATATTTTTTTTAATCTGAATTTTTCCACGGTTATAAGTGTACCTTATCTAAGTAGGGACTCAGTTATTAAAATAACCCTGCAGCTACTATAGTTTCTTAATACAACTCATAGGCTAATTGAGAGATTAGTTATTCACAACTTGGTGCTGATTTTAATTGTGCCAATTCTTAGTACTTTGGAGTTAGTGTACAGATCATCTAAATAATCTAAATACATGTAAAGAAGGAAATTGTAGGATAAAACCAGGAGACCAACATTTCAAAACTCCCACGTTGTCAGTATAATAGGCTAGTTACTGGAATCACTATTAGCTTTCATTGAACTTCATTCCAGTGCATTTAAGTAGTATTCACATTATCTACTACTGCATTTCAATAAGGATTCTTGTAAAGATACTAACTTAATTGGAGTCTTCCCATTACTCCTAACTTTGTGTCAGATTCAGTGCGCTTTTGGTCTCAAGATAAGGGGCAGCTGTAGCTGTAATATTGAGATGCAAAAGCCTGATGATGGGCAGATCATGGACTGGGAATAACCATGTATTTTCCTCTGGTATAAATCTTAGATTCAGTTTCTTGCATGTATATATTTTGTTTAATTTTTTACAAATGTATAATTTAAAAATTAGAATTAATTACTGTATTCTGAGTAGTATTTTTAGTTCACTCTTTTTAATTCTTTCACTTGTAATTTACTGTTGCACCCAAAATTTTTTGTAAAACTTTGGCGGTGGGGAGGAAGAGTGTGAGATATTTTAGGTGGTTCTAACATTGATTTAAAACTTGAAATTATGTTTTTATCTTGAATGTTCATCAGAATGTTTGTTTCAGTCACAGGCTAAGCCCGCAACATACTTCATCAACTCAAGGACACACCCTATCAGTTGCAATCGATGAAATCAAAGTATAGTGACAAGGAGATTAAAGTTCATATTCTGATCCATTTTCTGCTCTTTCACTTCTCAAATCTCTTGGGATTGTGTAGCTTCACGTAGTAAACAACACATCTGCTTTGAAAACCTTTTCATTTGAAGGAAGTGCCCCTTTGACTTAAAAGGTTTATGTAAAATAAGAGCCTTCATATGAGTGAAAGTAGATTATGGCAAATTAATTTATTGGGAGAAATTGACAGAAGTATTAATGAACAGAATGAGTAAGGTTCCAGATGGGTGGTTTTTGTACTTCACTGAAATGGATTCTAGTTGAAGAAAGCCAGTAAACCCTAATTTCTGTTCCCTGGACTGCAACCCTATCATATTTCTGATTTAAGTCTTCAGAGGGTGGTTTTGTTTTCACTTCTTAGTTTCTAATGCACTTTTCTGAGCTTTATAATCCTGTATGCTCTTCAGTTCATTTCTCATTCTGTGCTAGTGTTTATGATACGAAGCCCATTTATTTACACCCACAAACTACTACTGCTCCCTCTGACATCTTCTAAAGTGCAGTTGTGTGCTGGTGTTGATCCTTACCCTTTACAGTGCAGCAGGATCTTTCAGATCACTGGAAATACCGCATTTTGTAACACAAAGAGAGAGTTGCTTTGCATGGTTGCAAAATAATTACCTCATCATTTCTGTTTGGTTTTCCTTCTGCAAAACTCTCATGAGATGCTTCTTAGTTATGTGAATCTGTCAGTCTGTATAAAGGGAGGTACTCAAACTTTGTGACTGTAATGTACTGTGAATACTGCTGTAATTTACTGATGTTTTTCATTTTTCATTACTTTCTTAGTAACAGTTAGGTGTTTACGGACAGGCTGCAGAAGGGAAATTTTGGTCTCTTGTTACAAACCAGGCTGTTCAGTGTTTGTTGTTACCTGTTGCAGTGCAGTTGTGAAATCAGAGCACTGAATAAGCTGGATTATCATAGCAATTCCATTTCTACCTTCCTGTGGAAAAAATACCAAGAGATTTTCATCTCTTGTGTTCAGTTGTCAGGGAATAAATTGTTTAAGACTAAAATACGAGCCTTCTTTCTCTGTGTCTAGTTCCAGTGAGAACTCTCTTCAGTCTGTCTACACTGTTAAGCCAGGAAGCTCTTAATGTATGAGTACTTCCGGAGTACTTGCTCTAGTTAAACAATGGAAGTTATATGAAATTAGCTTTCCTTTTGGGGCACATTTCTTGTTGTGTGTTTCTAAAAATCTTTCTAAATGAATTCTTTTAGCTCATTTCCACTTATATGGGTAGTAGGGCACTATAGTGTTATTTTGTTTTGATTTTTTTGTTTGTTTTCTGGAAAAGATACTGGATTTTATGATGATGTGGGTTTTTAAAAAAGTGGTATTGTTTTCAGTAAGTCTTAGGCATACATGTAAATTCTGTGCCTGTGCACTCTGAGTCACTGTTCCCTTGTTCAGCATTTATTTTCATAGCAATAAGCCATGCTGTAACTCTTACATCCTTTCTCCTCTTAAATACTACTGGAGCAGGGGAGAGTTCAGCTGCTTAATCATCAAGTTTTGATTTTTTTCTATTCTAGCATAAGTTCAAAGAAATTCAGTTGTTTATTTCCTTAGCCTAAATGGAATTATCTTGGTATTTAGTAAGTGATCCTATCTTCCCGGACACCTGGAAACCAGTATGTCTTCCAAGTATAGTGATCTGCACAGCCAAAGTTTAGATTTTATAGCTACTAAAAGCCCTGAAATACAGTACAAGTAACCTTGCCTGGTGACTTGGCAGAGAAAATTGTGAAACAGTTGTTGAAATGGCATCACAACTTGTTGTTTAAATGATAAACTTATTACTCTATTTTGTTCCATTGTTAGCAAAGGTCTGTAGTATCTGAGATTAAAGTGTTTCAATAATGCAGTCACTAATGTATGTCAACACTTCAACTAAAGGATGTTTTAGAAAAAAAAAAAAGTGTTGTTACTTTTTTTTATGCACCAAGAAGTTGACTTTCTCTTTTTTTGTTGTTTATGTGTCCAGGATGCCTAATTTATATCCTTGAGGCATCTCTGGTTTGATAGGGAACAGAATCAAAACATTCATTTAAAAAAGCCCAAACAAACCAGAAAGACATAACGATTAATATGAGGCCTCCAGGTACTTTTGCTAGTGACATCTATTGCTGAAGAACAGTTTTTGTGAGTCCTTCCTCATAAGCAGAGTATAGGAGAATATGGCTTGGGCATTATGTGCTACTGCCAGGAACATTATTTAAGCTTAGGAAGCAAGTGAACATGATTAAGTAGAAAATAAAGGTAGGGAGTTTATATATATATATTTTTTTTTACCTGAAAGTTGAAAAATAGGAGGGGTGTAAGTGATGCATCTGCATTTGTGAAAAAATCTATCCAGTCTAATGTTTATTCTCTGACAAATATAATCCTCAAGCTGATAAAAGTTTTGTTGCAGTTCATTGCTCAGGAAGGACACTCAGGGTTTAGAAAGCCACAGTTACATCGATGGATGAGGGTGAAGTTCAGAGGGAATTAATTGCTTTGGTAAAGGGTTTGCTCTACGTAGAGTCCCTGGTTATTATTTTGGTAGTTATGTTGACATCACTGTTGCAGGAGCTGTTACTATTTTTGAAAAGTTTTGTTGTAACTGTAATGCCAAAACTTTTGAATCGTCATGCATATACATTTTTGGGTTAGTAGGCAGTACCCACATGGTAAAAGCTAATTAGCCTTGTGGAAGTCAACTGTGGACACTGAAGCAGCAATGAGAAAGTTTAAACTGTTGTCTACAACATTGTAAGTTTGAAGAATTAATTTTCAGACTTCTCTGAGAATGTTTAAATAATAATGGAATTGAAATCACATTTGTGCAGCTGGACTTTGCCCTTGTTTGTAAGCTGTGAGACTGTACTTCTTCACAGCAAGTGAGATAGGGGTGACTTGCCATGGCCACTCAGAGAAGCAGTATATTTTAGTCTTTTCTTTACCAATCAAGACCCCTTCTCGAGTTCATCCCTTTACCTGACAGTCTCATCTTAGATATTTCTACTGGATATCTATCTCTCTGATAAAATTGGTATTCTTCACCTAATGAATATTTAAAATCACAATTGGCTCTTTGGAGCAGGGTGGATTGGGGTGGTAGGACAGCTGCCATCTAAGTTGGTTTGTTTGTTTTTAAACTGCTTCTTTATACAGCATTCAATCCAATGGGGCACCAGCCAGGACTGTTTCTATGTGCTGCTGAAGGACAAGTATCTCTATCATTGAACTGACACAGTGTCTGCATGTCACAGGGGTGGCTGCATCCCTCTTTAAGTGAGATGTTCTGACCGTTAGACTGTATGGCTTGACTTCTGTGCCTGCCTTGCTGTTCCATAAATGTAAAAGCTGGATAACATATGGGCCAATTGGTGGGCGGGGGCATTTACAAATGACCTTTGCACTTCTAGACAGCGTTTGATTAGTTGACTAAAGTCAGGCATCTGTCGGCTCTCAAATACTTTTGAAAAGGAAACTGATGGATGTCAGGCACCTCAGCAGTATGAACATGGATATTTTTGTATGGTTTGTTTTGCCTCTGCAAAAAATGAACACGATTGTTAAGTTTCACAATATGATTTTGTTTTTCTGTAGCATATTACATCAGACAGCTACATTCCATGCCTTGCTGATCTTTGCAAAGCCCTCTGGGAAGTCATGCTCAGTTACTACCGGACAATGCAGTGGCATGAGAATCATGACCAAGATGAGGCAGCAGCTGTGTCTTCTGGTAAGAAATTCTTCTGGAAACAAAACTTCTGATATTTGGAGATAACTTTTCTTGTGCTTAAGCTGTTAATTTGTGTGTCAATACCTCTGTGGTCTTGACCCAGTGCCTTCAGCATTGTTGCTTATAGCCTGCAGTAAGGACTTGAAGTACTCACTGGATTTTTGTAGTCTTCAGTATAGGGTTCATTTTTTAATTAATATGTGTATGTGCCATTAATACAGATATAAGCGATATTATTTTAAACAGTGCTTATTGCTGTGTTGGAAGTCAGCTATGGTAGATGACTACAAAATCTGAGGATTTTTCCTTGTAATATAGGACCAGCGTGAAATTTCAGAATTTTTGATCAATGTTGAAATTTTCACTGCAGATTAAGTTTAGTAGATTGGGATACTGGGTTGTGTACTAGGAAAGGTGACTGAAACAATAGGGAATGAATCTGTTGTAGATCTGTCGTCGTGATTTTCAGGAAATCCAGTTTCCTGAATGTTGTGTGTCATCTCCACTAGTGACTCCATCATAAGATACAGTCACATTTTTCTTGATACCCTTAAAGGAAAAGGCAAACATTTAAGGTACAATTTTGATTTTCATTTATTGTTGTTCCAGTTTGTGTTTTTAGGACAGAAGCACAAAACCTTTGTCTGTTGTCTGAGTCCTCCTAAGTACATTTTGATGGACATATTCTAAATCAATATAAAATGTCTGAAGACATACTTTATTTCCTCACTAACCCAAGATACTTGTGTTTGGCAGAGCGTGAAATTTACAATATTAAGATACAGCAAAACTCCTGTTCATTTGAATCAGATAGGTTTGCTGTTTTCTTTCTGAACAAGAGGCTTCTGTCAAGGGACAAGGGCTGTAGGGTTGCTGCTAGAAGTTATTCCTCCTTGCCTGATTTGCATAAAACTTCTAACCTTTATGTTACATTATAAGAAGAAAGGGGAAAAAATTGGAAATAGAAGTAAATAACACATCTTGGAACACTGTGCTTCCTACACTTTATTTGAAATCCAACATTTCTTTCAAACATCAGATATATTATAGATTTTAAGTCTTAAAAAGAATGAAATTTATGATAATTACCATTGTCTTACTACTTTAAATTAAAAAAAATAATGAAAATACTTTCTTCAGAGTGTCCTTCCCATTTTGTGTGGAATCTTAAAAAAAAGATTAGAAAAATGTGGATTTGTTGAAACAGTTATTTCAGATGAGAGTTTTTATAAGTATATTTGAATTAAAATTAAGTGTTCAAATATTTAATTTTGAGATGCACTGTGTGAAGAAAGATTCTGAAGTTTTGAGTGAATTGCCCATTCTTAATAATATTTATTTTTACATATAAAATAACTTCAGATAATTACATTTCCTTCTTTTGTTTTCATTTTGTTGTGATGTTTGCATGTGTAAAATGAAGCAGGTATCATAATGAGTTTATTGCATGGAAGCATTATCACAGTAGACTGCTTGCTCAGCTCCAGATGTAATTTTAAAAATAGTTCCCCTTAGCATGTTTACTTGTGATATTCTAAAGAAAGAAATAATTTGCACTGCAAAACTTTCTAAAGGAGCCATTAAACCTAATAAAGTGGTATATTCAGTCACATGAGTGTTTTTAAATGCATTACTTTTTAAATACGTGCCAGAGTGTTTTGGTATGTTTACTACTAATCCACTAAATCTTCTGTCAGTCAGTGTTTAAGTTTATGGAGACGTGGCTTAGCTGTAGTGTACACAACTAAAATATATTTAAGCTACTGAATCACTTTTTAAAATACCTAAGCAGCGATAAAACACACAAAAGGGAATTTCACAAGTATAATTTGATATCAGAGGGACTATAAATATTTACCAAATGTCTGTCTTTTTCTCAAAGTCTGGCTCATGCTGTAGTAATTATTAAACCTATGCATGGAAGTCTCATTCGGTGTTTAATGATTTAATAGCTGTGATATGTGCTAAAGCCAAAGAGTGAAATTCCTGTAGTATTGGTGGGTATGTCAGAAGGAATCATGGAGGCAGTTCAGGAGATAATGCTGAAATTGTGCCCTCAATTAAACCCCACAGACTGGAACAGTAAAAGGAGCGGTCTTAACTGTTGTACATGTATCTGGCTTTTATCATTTTGAGAACACAAGGCTGTCCCAGTATTTTTCTCTCATTGTGCCGGTTAATGTCAGCAGTCTTATGAAGTACCTTAACTAGGTCAAGGGACTCTGATCTGAGGGCACAAATGCAGCTGTAGAAGTGAGAAGCTGGATTTAGAAGATATACCTCTTTCTGTTTTAATAGCGAAGCTTATCCAAAAGAGTAAAAGTCCTACATGGATTATGGGTAGGAGTCTGCACTTCGTCTAGATTGTATGTCACATAATTGTGATTATTAATGCCTGTTACAGATGTTAAAATGTACTTTACATAGCTTGTAAATAATTGTCCTGCATTTCTGAGAGGTGTGTCTGCTTTATACTGTTAAATATTCTGCTTATTTATGTTCTGAACATTAGCCTAGTTTGAGATTGAAGAGCAAAATGGAATAGGAAATGCTTTCACAACAGGATTTTGTTGTTTGTTTGTTTATAATGTTTATAGGAGAGACTCTTGGAGATTGAGGCTTCCTGCCCTCCCCCCCTCCCCCCCCCCCCCCCCCCCCCCCCCCAAACTGAATTCAGAATTTGCAGTTGTTCTTTCAGTTATAGTGGACTGGTGTTTGGGGATTGCTTTTAAAAAAAATTAATTACACACACACATACACCGCTTATTTTGAATAAACTACATGCAAATAGATAATTATCTCTAGATAAAAATGCAATCCTAAAATTTTTTAAAGCATAAGACTTACTTTAGTACCTTTCATGAAATAGGAACTACTGAGGTATAGGTTACTGAAGTGTTATAACAGAGTAGCAGTAAATCATGGTGAAATACATTATATTGATAGTTTTATAAATTATCAATAACAACACTTAAGTAATTGCCCTAATGTGCTTTTGGAAAGATAGAATTAAGTGTTCATATGTACGACTTGTTCAATCATACTGAAAATTAGCGAGCTATAAGTATCAACTTCATAGCATGAAATGAGTTCTATGTCACATTTAATGAACTGCTACTTATTCTGTGATTTTGTTGTTAGCATAGGAAACAGCAAAGTGCTGTGATAAAGGTTTTAATTCCTGGAATTAAACTGCTTACTGAAAAACTTTCCATTGCAGTGTTGGTCATGGTCAAAGCTTTGTTTGTGTTTGTAGTATAGAATCAAAAAATGAGATTTAAGGGGACCTGTGCAGGTCGTTTTGTCTTCCCTGCTCAAAGCAAAGCGAACTTTGAACTTGCATTGTTTTGTGCAAGACACTGTCTGGTTCAGCTGGATTTTAATATATGATAAAGTTTACTGTGACACTGATGTAATTCACATGTACTCCCAAGACACTAGTTTAACAGAAAAACTGAAACTGAGCCATAAAATGATCACTATAGCATTTAAACTCCTGATTTCACAAGTGTAGTCCTAACAGTAAAAGTTAGTAACACTGTAATAACTGTAAAAGATTCACCGAAAAGCAAGGATAAGATTATTTAAGATGTAAATTTAATTCCAACAATTTTAATTTCTAAAAAATTCCATTTATCATATTGCGTAAATTCTGTGCAAGACCTGCTTGGTATTCGAAAAATGAAGCTAGAAGACAGTGATATGATTGATTTCTTTCTTTTTTTCCTTCTCTGCCTAGTAAGAATTAAACAAAAACCTTTTCTTATGAATGAAGGCTGCCTTTACAAATTTTTGAGAAATAATGAGAAACCTGAAAATTGCTGTATTTAAATCAAGCATCTAGAAGAATAACTCCTGGATGCTTCTAATTCTTATTTTTATGTGAAATCATGAATATTTATGTATTCTGCTACTTGTTCCAAATTCTTCAAAGCAAGAAGTGTAAATGCTTGTGGACCTTTGTCCAATCCTTGATTTTCAAGCAAATTATCCTAAATTCATATGTTTGCATGTGCGAAATTAGCTGCAGTACAGTCCATTAAAAGACTGGAAACAGTCTTAGCATGACTGGCCATAAACTGGGAGCACTAGGAGATTGCTGGAGGGTATATTGCATGGATTTTTATTGAACAATAGCATCTATATGACTCTGTCTAACCAATCCTTCATAGATGGCAGTTTGTGAGGACAAGGACTATGGTCTTACTCTTGAGAACAGGTCAAAGGTACTGACTGGTTTAGGCTTGGCTTACCTCTGCAGAAGCATAGAAGAGTTGTAGAAACTTCTGAGGAGCGTGTTGTGACTAAGATAGCTGGTTTTGTTTACTCATATAGTCAGAGAAAGGATAAATCTGCTTAGAGTTTCTCTAGTTGGGTTATTCTTTCTGTTTATATTTTGTTTAATCTTCCATGATAAATCACTTTTGAAAATGCACTTGTCAGAGTTACTGCTTTCAGAAGAGGAGAATATTTAGGTATAGTTACTAATTTAAAATTTACGTATACAGTGGCAAATACTTATTTTATGATTTTTCTTTCATAAAGAAAATTTTCTTTGAGTGCCCTGCAACAGTAGATATACTATGGAATTGTGTTTGAGTCCTGTTCTTACATCAAGCAGCCTTTTATCTTCTCATTTTGAGTAATAAGGGTAAATTCTCAGTCAACCTGCAAAAGCAGTCTCAATGACTTTAAACAGGAAAGAGTTGAACATAGTTTTGAAGGCTTGGAAGAAATTAGTATCCATCCTTAATATAGGCTAAAATTATAGAATGTATTTTATTATGTTTTTAATTGTGAGGAGGAGTTGTTTAATTGAACGTAGCAGAGCTTTTATATTCTGGCTGGTTCTGTATTCTAGAGGTCCAGCCTTGTGAGCAGGCTAATTTTAACTCAACTGGCTTGAAGATTCTCCTTGGTAGCGTTCATGGATTCACTATCATAATCCCTAGCTTGCACATGAAGCTCCCTCGGTGTTTGATAAAGTTCATAGTTAATAACGTGTCCAGACAAACCGAATATCTCCACTTGAAAGAAATTAAGCAAGGCCAGCGTCCTTCTCAGTAACCATATTCCCCACATTTGCTTAATTTAAATGGAGCTACAGGTGTTGGAGGGTTCATATTTTTGTTGCTTCTAATTGTGCTTATATAAACATCCATATAATAGGTCATAGATTATATATATATATTTAGAATTTTTAAAATTTTGTTTGCATGTGAAATGCAAATAGTTCTCGTTCTGAGAAACATTCTGGAGAAGTTCAAAGCAGAGAACAGGTGATTGATGGGGAGAAGGAAGATGCATATCATGCTTTTCTACTTACAAGAGAGTCTGGCTTAGGACTGGGAGTATGAGGCACTGGTAAGTGTAAGTGCTATTTAGGATTAGTGATTGTTACAGGAGAAAACTGCTCGCTTGACAGTGAGCACTGGATGATGTGAAGTAAATACGGTCACAACATGTTCAAACGATGCTGTGCTCTTTCATAATTTGGTTTAATAGAGTAATCAGTATCTGATACCAGTCATAACCATTCTTGTTCAGTGAGTGACTCTTTCCTTCCTTCTCTTAAATATGCAATAGGCCGGACAGCACTGTGGAGGTCTGTTCTGCACACATCTGAAAAGGCTGATTAAAGTCTTGTATCTGGTTTCCTATTCCTTACTGGGCTCTTAAGTCAGGTGCTCATGGTATTTACACAATATTCATCTGCAAGGTCTGGATTCAGGGCAAGGCTTGACATGGAAAGAGCACTTATGTTATTGACAAAAAATTTCTTAGCGCTAGCAGGTGGAGGGCAGACATAGGTTCTTTATGGTTCTGGACTCTTCTTCAGTAGACAGCAAAATTAGATATGAAAAATTGGTACTCTCTCTGAGGAAAGTGAAATTAAGCCAGGAGGCTTTTCAGAAAAAAACTATGAAGCCTAGTAATGAAGAACTGCAAAGGTCAGTCAGGATTAGCTCTTACTGTGGTCCTGGTAGCATGTTACCATCTAAGGAACACTATTGTGACAGGGATTTAGTATGCAGGTGGCATTTTTGTCCTTGCTAGTTTTGAATGACCATGTAAAATCTTGCCCCTGCATTGAGATCAGCTCATGAATGAGAAGCTGCTGGAGCTGCACCTGAGCTGTCTGGCAGTGTGACAGTTTAACAGCTGAGCGTGCTTCACAGCTTTAGTGCTGTGTCTCTGCGTGGAAGCTGCGTGTAATCTCACTGAGGCAGTTCGGTCCATAGCCTTGGGTTGCTTCCGAATTCCTTGTTGATGCTGGAAAGGAATTGTTTTTCCAAATGATGTGTTCCACAAGTTAGGGCTGACCAAGGCACTACTGGCAGTCACATGAGCTGTTAAACATTCTGCTCTTTCCTTTACCTGCATGTCTGCATTGTAGCAGTGATGTATCTGCCCGGTCACAAAGTCCAACAGGTTGTGAAAATGGCCTCATCATCTTTCAGGAATGTAATCTAAGGCAAGAACATTAGACATGCCCTAGTCTGTTAGACATGTCTGTTTTCTCTCCAAGTAGACCTGAATTGTAGGGACTGTCTTTTCCACTTCCATTTGTTCATTTAGTTAGTTAGTTAGTTAGTTTTCTCGGGATCACTCTCTGGGTTCCTGTTGGATCTGGGCTTTATGCTGCCTGTTCCTGTGACTCCGGGCAGCAGGGAGGAGACTTCCTGATGTGGGCAAAACAGTAGCTTGGGACTTGGTGGAGATTTTTGAGAGTATGCGCTGGGATCAGGAGTAAGGGAAAGAAATGGTTTTGAGTTGGGAGCCTGTGCATGAAGGTAGAGAGTTGAGACCAGCTGGGCCAGGAACATGAGTGCATAGTCTTCTCAAGTGCTGAAAACTAGCTGGAGGATGCAGAAGAGATGGAAAGACAGGTCTGAGCTGCATGGCAATGCTAGGGGTACACAGACAATTCTGTGTTTGCAGCCTTTTGAATGATGGGATGGAAGGGGGGCTGTACACTTTGTAATATTCCAGTGTAATATTTTTTGTATATTTTTACCTTTTATGTCAAATCACTAAATGGTTTGGTCTTAAAGGATAGGCATAATTTTTTTCCTTATTGGGATCAGCAGTTTTCTTATCATGGGTAAGGTTGTATGTATAGTCTGGCTAAGAGAGAGCTTTCCTGTGGTGAGTTATAGGCTGTGAAGTAAACTGCATGACACTGCCATCATGGACTGCAAGCATAACCACAACTGTATGCTCACAAACTACATATGAAATACTACCTTTTATTTTTTTAAAATGGAAATAAAATATATTTCCTCCATGGGGAGAGAGAACACCTCATACAGGAGAAGTTTAGCATGTATGACAAGTACTTTTTTGGAAAGTGAGCCAGTACTGTGGGAATGAAAGTTTTAGAATCAAATAAAACAATTTTGGAAAAATGAAAAACATCTGATTATATGATTGACATTCTCATGCATAAGCATAGATTAACATGACTAACATAGCAACATAAATATAAGGAAGAAAAAGAAAAAACATGCTATATTGTTTGCATAGTTCATGGGAAAAATTTCAGTAGTTTTCCTCAAGAGCTGCAGACAGAATTTATTGGGGCAGAAAGTTAAAAATCTTGCTTCTGAAATTTTTAAGTTCATCTTGGAGAATCCTGTAGAAGATAAGCAGTGCTAACTTCAGCATTCAACTTTATCTTTTGTATTTGAAATACCAGTATCTGTTACTCTCATCTGTTGAGGGTTTTTTTTTTTTTGAGTGAGGTATCTTGTTTACATAAAAGTAATAAAGCACATATAACTATTATACACTAATGCAGAGCAGGAAAGCTTTTGATTAATTTCCTTTCAAAAGTTTAGACCAATGGAGCTCTCCTGGAGTTTGCATAGTGGATAATATGATAATGACTAAGGCAGAAGTTTCGTTACAGGTAGAAAACTAAGATACATTTCAAGGCTTTTGCAAATGTCTACAATACCTTTCACCATCAGTTTCAGATGGCAGCAATGTGATCGGAACTGAAGAGAATAGTTTTGACCGCAACTATGTAAAAAAGAAATTGGAACATGGACTTTCACGAATATGGCAGGTATGGTTTTTCTTTCTTTTTTTCCTAAATATTTATCTTACACACAACATTACCATCCCAGTATTAATTACAATTATATTTATACTGATCCTCTTTGAGAAATCTCTCCAGGGATTTTGTTTTAAAGTGATTTGTTTTGAGCTAAATATATCAAAACCATGGAAACAAAATGTCTGTGATTCAGTCGCTACTTGGTGGTTATGCTTAAAAACTCAGGAGAGATACCAAAATATAGAAACAAGACTTTCAGCCTGATTCTGCTTTTCCCAACCTGTGTGCTGTCCCACAAGCTATTTTCTTCTCATGTTCTTTTTTCTGTTAGCACAGTCATACTGCCTTATGTTTCTGGTATAAACATAGCTATGGAGAACCTGAAGTCTTGCAAACCTGCCTGGTTTCACAGTATTCCTGGTCTGACTGCTGGATCAGTTTGATGTGCAGTGAGACCCCAAATGTATGATGAAAAAGCAGTAAACCTTTTACATGGCTGAATTGTAATCCAGAGCTCTGTTTTTGGAGTGACAATAAAGCATCTAGGATTGACCTTGTCTTACAGAATGTTAAAGAAACTGACTGTAATATTATTATAGAAGGTCAGTGAGAAATCATTCACGTTACAGAAAGTGGAGTTCTACTCTAAATCTCAAAAAGAAGTAATAAGTGTAAACAAACTAAGAAGTGCTAATGAACCAGGTAGCTGAGCCTTCACCTTTTTGCCCCTAGTGTATTAAGTATGTAAAAACTCATTTGTGTTTTGTAGGATGTTCAACTGAAAGTGAAAACATATCTTCTGGGAACAGATCTGTCTAACTTCAAATATGATGACTTCATATTTGTACTTGATGTTATCAGCAGGTATACCGATATATGGTCATAAGATCACTTAATAGATGTGCACAAACTTGAGCTCTGATAAGACAGCACAGTTGCTTAAGACTGATGTTTACATCCTGAGGCCAACCTTGTTCATATCTACTGATAGTTTGAAGAACACTTCTTTATGTGGGAGTTTATGAGGATGTATTTGGAAGAGGTAGCATAAATTGCTTTGCTGCTCAAGTTGCACTTAAGTGCTATATGATTTCAGTGTTGTCCACCTTTAAGGTTTCAGATGTGCAGATCTGACAATTTTGATGTTTCTAAAAGCTTTTAAAGGCACTTTTTGTCAAGAGCAGTAAAATCCTGTGCTACTGCTAACCTGTACAGTATTATATCCTTCTGTTTTCATAATAAAATGATGGATTCAGGCTAAGCTGTACAACTTGCCCTGATGAGATCTCAAAAAGCCATTTATTTTGCTTATGATTCTTTTTCTCTATGTGTATGGGACACTGTGATAGGAATTGGAGGAAAGAAACTTGGACTTTTGTGGAGTGAGTGAAGTGTTTGCAACTTAATGTTGATGCTCTGCTTTTATGGAGATACATGTATGCTCATGTATTTGATTTGATTGAGGCTTGTTATTCAGGTTGGAACAGCAGTATTATTAAATAGTTCTAAACTTTGTTTTATTGTTATAGGCTGATGCAAGTTGGAGAAGAATTTTGTGGCAGTAAGTCTGAAGTTTTGCAAGAATCTATCAGAAAACAAAGTGTTAATTATTTCAAAACATACCACAGGTGAGACTAATGTGCAGTGGATGAATCTAATGGCATTTATTTTTGTTGGGTTTAACTTTAAATGCTTTCCAAAGGAATTCCACTGCATAATGTTCCTGCTTTAAGGTTGCTAGATAGTGAAATATGTTTCATGATGAGACTAGGTCTCTGAACCTCGGATAAGGGGAGAGGGTATAGAAGCCTTTGCATCCACTGTGGTTGTGGAAAACTTATTCTGCAGCAGGCAAGCCAGATAAAGATCAAAAATTTTGTGTACAATTTCACTGTTTTTTCAGGTTCCTCTCAAGCTGTCTCCTGGGATCCTGAGGATGAATGCATCTGAAGCCCATAGTTCGTAGCAAAATTGTTGCTTCTTTTTCTGTGCCATTACATAAAAAGGGCTGATCATGTGTACCTATGAATTTTTTTTTTCAATATGCAGTTTTGTCTTATATCAAATTAGAAGTCTAGCACTGAGTCCGTCTTTTTCAGTTGTGTTTTCATAGTTTTTTCATTGGCAGTATCTGATTATGTTTCAGCCTACTATCATGTCTGAGGCCAGTCATATATGCTGTCATGTGCAGGTAGTCTCTGGCCTGAGATATGATATATAGCCATGACAGCTTCAAGACTTGTCTGTTTTAATTGTTTTGATTTCTCATTTTGGTTTGGATGATTGACAACTCTTTCATTCTAGCTATCTAGCATTTATCTTCTTTCTGGGTGTAAAAAGCTTCCTTGCTCTAAGAAACTCACACTTTTCCGGTCCTGATCTGTTGTATGGGAGCTGTCATATAACTAATACATCCAAACCCATTTGGTTTGAGACTTTCTGTCTAAAATTCGTAAATTATGAAAATCACGTCAGGAGAACATGAGACAGCATCTAAATTTGGAAGCTTAGAGCATGTTTGGAATTTCTTCCAGCTGTGGTAGTTTGTAGCTGGGATTTCCTTTTGGACACTAGATGAAGACCCCGGATCCAGTTGTCTGAAAAGCTTGAGCCTTAATCAGATGCACATTATGTCTTGTCAGGAGAAGAGTTGATTAAAGTGTCTTGCCACCTATCTTTTTCTCTTGAAAGCATTTCCAAACTCCGAACTGAATTTTGTGAACTGAATTGGAAACTGAGCTTACAGCTCTGTGTTCGGAAGGGCTGTTTTGGTCTACCTAAGTCTTGTACTACACTGACTTACCACATAATACCCCATTTGGTTACGTAAACATAGTTTTGCTTATGTTTAAATGACCTATTTAATAGCTTAGGGAATCATATTAATCAATTTTCTGAATTATCTTTGAATAAAGTAAAGATTAAGGAACATTGATGGGTATATGTTTAGAATTAATATATTTTTAAAAATAACTTGTGTTTTTTATTAAGGTAGTGCTTTTTGTAATTCTTGTAAAAATAAAAGGAAATACTTGATATGACTCAAATTATGTGAACCTTTTAATACTTTTTGTGTTTTATGCTGTGTGGGTATTGTGAAGATTAATTGGCTGATGTTTTCATCCTCAGAAGGAAAAATATAAACAAATTTATTTCCCAGCTATATCCCTCAGGTTGATTTATATAAAGAGCTGTAAGCGTCTTGCCTTAAGGATTCTTTAGTACATAAAAGCTACATAGAGCTGAAATGCTCAGATTTGAGGAGTAATCAGTTCTTTGATTTTGTAATTTGACATACGGGGCATGCTGGGTGGTGTGGTTTTTGTAGAGAACTGCCAACAGAGAATGCATTCAAATGAACTGGTCGTGTAATTCAAAAAGTGTGGAAGAGCATACATGAAGTCTTTTTTGGGTAAAAGTTGATTATTTGCAAAAATTAGAATGAGCTTTTGGCAGACAACATCAGTCTTTGGACAACAATTTTTGGAATGCAATTTACTTTTTGTTCCAATATGATTGTAAAAAAGGCGTGTTTGATCACTAAAGCTTTTCAGAAAATGAATGCATCAGACCTTCCCTGTGTGCCCCTTTCCAGACTTGTATGCTGGTGAAAATGAATGGCATTTTTCCAAGTACTTTGTCAGTGCCTTGATTTCAGTTTTGAAATGATACAAAAATTGGTGCTGCGTTGCTTTTAAATGTGTGCTTTTCTATGACTCTTTCTCCTTGGTTTTCCTCTCAAAGAATTTTAATCCATAATGCTGTTTTTCACAGAATCTCTTATCTGTTGTTTCTGTTGGCTTTACTGTGAGAAGATCTGCAAACTATGGGTACTCAGTGCCTTGAAAATAGCCCTTGAAGCCTATTTGCATTTAACTGGTGAATTTAAATAAAGAAAGAAAACTGTAGTCATAATTCAACACATTACTCATCTTGCTGAGGCAAGAAAATTTTAATTGTAGTGGTAATAATAGTTTGTTGATTACTGAAATAGTGGTATTTCTAGAACATTTTACTGCCTAATTAGAAACCCAGTGCATAATTTACCAACTGATACTTGT
This sequence comes from Falco peregrinus, assembly GCF_023634155.1. Classification (NCBI taxonomy): domain Eukaryota; kingdom Metazoa; phylum Chordata; class Aves; order Falconiformes; family Falconidae; genus Falco; species Falco peregrinus. The sequence goes on along the minus strand of NC_073725.1, from coordinate 38,751,467 downwards.
TAAACAAAACAATATTTCAAATATTAAAAAAAAAAGATACAGCAGTGTGATCTCAATAAACACTCATTGCTGTCTTTTCCTGTATGAGTTCCTGCTTATGGGGCAAAAAGACTTAATAAAGGTATTTCTGCATATGGCTGAACAGAGGCTTTTCTGATGATTAAAAACATAACAGAAACAATGCAGAGATGTAATGGCTCGATTATCTTTCCCTAGTAGCACTTTCTATATTAGTACCAAGTTAAAGTTAAGCTATTAAGAAAAATATAGCGTAAGAGATTAATAGACATTTAACTTTTTTCTTCTCTAAAAAGTTGAGAAATCTGTAGAACATTAATTCTTTCTACTTCCCTTTGCTACCTGTTGGCTTCAGTGTGTTTGAAAGAAGCATCTGTCTTGTGTGGGCTTACAGAAGCTGTTGTGCTGTTAATAAAGTGTATATATTATTTTGCTTTCTATGGTTTACATAGAGGAAGAAAGGTCAGTATTGCTGCATAATCATAGATGTTCCACTATAATTTCTATTGGCTTTGACAGAAAAATTTGTTTCCAAATTTTGGAGATGGACATTCTTAAAGAATTTCTCCAGAAGTGTCATAAAACATAACTGTATTAGTAGCTACAGCTTTTAAGTGGTCTGCCAGTTGAAAAAATGAGTTAAATATCTGTTTTAGAGTGTGACTTTTTCAACAGTTTTTGAAGGTGTTTCTCACTGAATAAGTTAAATAATTGTCTACTTCCTGATGTACTCTTGCTGCCAATTAAAAGTATTAATTTGTTCATTTCAGAACCCGTCTAGAAGAATTAAGAATGTTTCTGGAGAATGAGACCTGGGAACTTTGTCCTGTTAAATCAAGCTTTAGTATTCTGCAGCTTCATGTACGTTCTATGAATAGCACATACAAACGTATTAATACTTCAATAGCTAAGAGTCCAGATGTTCTGAGTAGTAGTGAGATTGATGAACTACTGTGCAAATGCTTTTATTGGCTGCTAAACCCCCCCTAAATTTTACTTCATAATAATTGGAAACTTAAGGTTCAAATGCTTTTAAAACAGTAGTGTTCTTGTTTCAGGCAGGTAGAAGTTTACAGAAGATGCTAGAGTTGTAAGTGTAATGTTAGTCTTTTCATGTTTTAATGTGCTGTTAATGTGTCAGTTTTTCCATTTCTAAATTATTTATCTGAAAGTAAGATGCTAAAAGATGAGTACCTAAAAGTAGTCACAGGAGCGCTCACTAGCTTCTACCAGTTTTGGCATCTGTTTATGGAAATATGGATAATAGTGGCTCATTTGGAAAGGAAAAAAAGAAAGTTAATTCTTCTGTGCTCAAGTTCAACTGGAAGGTCAAGTTCAACTTCTGTGGTCAAGTTCACTTGCTGTCCTAAAGTGATTTTTGTGAATTTTAGCACATAGTGGATGAATTTCACCTGTCTTGCCAAATGAAACATGGGTGCCTTCGATTCAAGCTATCACTAAAGTACAAAAATGGATATAGCCAAGCAATCTCAAGCAAAAGATAATATTGCAGTCTTTGTAGAATTAACTATAAAAATAAGCAAGAAGCTACTGGGACAGTAATAGCACAGAGGGAAAAGGAAGGAGGGCCCTCAATAGCATCCAGTAGCAAAAGAAATAATATTTTTAATAGGGAAATGGGATTATAGATCCATACATACTGCTGAAGGCACTGGATCCGTAGAAAACGGCAGAAAGTAACATTTATTTAAATAAACAAATCTAACCTTGCAGTCCTTTTAGCTTTATACATTTCGATCTTTAAACCTTTAGATAAATGGTAACATACATTTTGCTGTTGATGAAGATCAATAGCTAGAGCTTAATATATAAAAATATGTCAACTGAGGTAAGGTTTTTAGAAAAAAAATATGTCTAAACCCCCCTACCTTATGTGCCCTACTTAGTCCATATGTTTGCAAAAGTCTGTGCACTCAGCCATCAGAAACTGTGTGAAATGGGTTTGAAAAGGAGTAAGTTTTGAAAAGAACTTTTTAAAAATAAAATATTATGAAAAAAAATCAGCTTTAGTAAATTACATGGTAACTTGTATAAAGAAAACTACATTTTTGGATAGAATTCAGATTTAGTTCTGTCTCCTAATTTCTGTGAAATAAAAAACCCACTTAGTTTTTACATAGTTCTAGACAGCGAGTATTTTCAGAAGATGTATTGCATGCTATAACCAAAACCCGCTAAAATTAGAAAGACAAGCAGTATAAGATTGCCAGTCTCAAGGTTAACATGAGCCAATGTGAAAAGCGTGTTTAAATAAACAGCAAGCTTTGACTGAAAGTTTTCATATCAGGTTAATTGTCCACAAGTTTGTTATTTCCTGTTTTTATGGAACTGGAGTCATAATAATACTGTCTTGTTGATGATTAAAATTGTACTTTATTTCTATTAACAGGAATTTAAATTCATGGAGCAGTCACGTTCCCCATCTGTGTCACCTAGTAAGCAGCCTGCTTCAGCAATTTCAACAACAGTAACATTATTTGAGCAGTACTGTAATGGAGGAAACCCATTTGAAATTCAGGCCGAGAGCAAAGATGATGAGACAGAAGATGTGTTAGCTTCCAATGGGGTATGGAGTGTTTCAGAAAAGAAAAAAAAAAAAAAAAAAAAGCATATCTTGCTGTCAGTTAAATGATTTATTTTGTCTATCAATGATGGCAAAATGTCTTGGTATGGGGATCAGTTAACTGCAGTACTGTGTAAAATCTCAAGCCACTTTACTCCTTTAATTAGGTAGGTTGCTTTGCTTTTAACAGTGCCAGAAAGCCAGGCATCCTGTTTAAAGTTGTTTGTTTTGCAGTGGATCAATATTTTTTTTTTTGTTCACTGAAGTCAAGTGTTCTGGAAAGCTAGCAAGACATGTTCCCCTAAATTAGTAATTTTCCAGGGGTTTAAGTTAGCTTTCTTTGTGAAAGAAATTTTGTCATTTTAGGACTGGCTTTCTGGCTTCTTTGGAAAGAATCATAGTGGATTTGCTCCTTCTGTTGTGTTTATTCACACTTAAGAGATTTATTTACCTTGGATTGTCTAATGTTAGGCAGTTTTTAATTGTTATTTAAATGCTTGGGACACTCACTTTGCGATGGGATGTATTATAAAGCTAAACAATAACTGTACATTTCTTTTTTTCAGAATTCTGTCAAAATCTAGCAGTGATCAAATATGTTTTAATGAAAATTTTGTCTTGAATGCTACATTAGCATATTTTCTTTTGCTTTTGTTTATCCCTTTGATGAATAATACTTCCTTGGGCTTTGTTTTTGTGATAAAGTTGGGTTTATTTTTTTTTGTTGTTGTTAAATGTTAATTAATCCAGCCATCACACTGATGGCTTTCTGGTTTTCAGCCTCATCTTTCTTGCTTTCCCTCTGGAAATTAAGTTGCAAAGCGGCTTGATCTATATCACACACACCTGAGTGTCATGCTGCAGTGCCTTTCCTTCCGTGGGCGATGCTGCAGTCTCTTTCCTACTGTGTCACTTGAAGAGAAAATGCAGTTGATTGGCATAAAATATTGTTGCATTGTGCTTAAAGGGTGTGCTGCAGAGGCAGTTTCTTGCTGGTAGTTCTTCCCCTGTCAAGTTATACAGCAGAATATACGTCCTGCCTTTTCGTATCAGTAAACTGAGAAGAGTTTCATGATTATCACTGTGAGTCATGTGTAGACTCCAAATGAGCATGTTAAGCAAAGATTAATGCACTGCAGGGCATGCTGAAAACTGCAGAATTCCATGGTACTTTGTAGAAACCCATTCTGAAACAAATCTTTGGGGAGTCTGGGCAACCAGTTTGGTACGTGTTTGCTAAAATGATCCTTAGTGAAGTAAGGATTAATGGTGATACCAATAATAATTTTGAGGTTTTCAAAATGAAAGCTGAAGAGTTAATTTCAGACTTTTGTATATGCTTGTGAGTAGTTTTATTGGGGTTTTTTAAGATTTGTCTGAAGGAAAAGGACTAGAAAATAAACAACTCTGGGGTTTTTTTGTGTGTTGGTTGTTTTTTTTTCCCTTCAAGACAGCTTTCTTTTGAAAGTTTGACTCTAACAAAGGTATAGAGCCATCATGACCTTCACTGTGAGTGCAGATATAAATCTTAAATATTGTAGGATTTTTTTTGCCACCATTTGCATGTAGAATAATTACGAAGGTGTGAAATTATTTTCCAAAGATGATATTAACTGGAGCTACTGAGAGTGGATAAGATCTCAAGAACAAAAAGGAATAATTTTTGGAACATAGAAAGTAAAATTTAAATGACATTGACTTTCTCTGCATGAAGCTTTTGCTTCTATAATCATGAAGTCATTTGATGAAAAAATTAGGTAGCAATGCTGATGAACGTGTTGGAGATACTATTTTGTTGGATTTTGCCAGCGTGAAGTGTCACATGCTGCTGCCAAGCAGACTGCTATCAGTAATAGCAGTCTTCTGTCTTCAGTTGTATTTTTTTACCTCTTTTCTCCAATGATGAACCTATTTGAAGAAATGATAGAGCTTAAAGGCAAAAAAAAACCAAAACTTTAGCTTTTTGTACAAATATAGTGTTTGGAGTACAAACTGCATGCAGTGATAGTTACACAGGAATTGTCATATTATGTAAGACCAGCGGTGGTTTCTCTTAACAGCATCCCATTTCTGGTAGTGGCTAGCACAACACTGCAGGCTCATGAGAGATAATCTTTCCTGCAGGTCTTACTAGGTTACTTGATAACCTGCATGAGTTACAAACTAACTGTGTGGGCAGGTTTTCCTCTATTTGTTACAGAATTCTATTGAGAAAAAGTCAAAGAAACCACCCCCACCCCAGAACCACCTTCTTTATGGTAATGGAGTAATATCATTATCCAGGAATTTATGAGTTGCCTCGTTACCTCAGGGAGTCAATTAATTTGACTGTCCAATCATCCCGGGGTGAAAATGTCTTTTTATTCTGAATTTATCTCAAGCCATTGGAAAAAGTATCTGTATGTAAAGGTAACAGTTTTCATATTGGTTGTTCACTGCTGTCTATTTTTTGAAGGTGTGTGAGGCTCAGTCCTAGCTTCAGACGGTAAGCATTAGTTCGTCGGTAAAGGATTGCCTCGTGCTTTGCGTGTCGGTGCTGCTGTTGCTGCAAGCACCGTGGTGGCAATGGGGTTATAGTGAGTCACTGTCAGGATGCTATATGCCTTCTCTAGTGGCCCTGAGAGCAGCTGCCTCAGCGGTTCAGCAGTGGCAAGCTGTGGTTTTGGTGAAACAGGCTAGAGGGAGTCACGATCCCATGAATTAGCAGTAGGCTGATATGTCACACGTGTAGCAAAGTCCGTGTTGTGGTTTCCCTGTCTTTAATTTTGGTCAGTGTTCCATTTGGTAGGCTTGCACATTGTCAAGGACTTTCAAGGCGGGCTGCACTGTCCTCTTTTTCAAAGCTGTGTGCCAATTTAGTATTCTGTATTAATGAAATCTTAACATCTAAAATTTATAAAATATGACTTTGTGCCTAGTGAAGAACTGTAATGAATTTTGGCTATCCTTTGACACCAGAGGGACAGAATGTTCTGTGTGGAAAAAGTGAAATACCAAAGATACGATGCATTATGCATGTTTCCTGTGAAATATAGGTTAGATTTACAGTCATTATAAAATAGGCTTTTTTAACCTTAAATGTAGCAGTATTTGGAGGACTCAGGAATCATGTATAAAACTTTTTTTTAACTAAAACGTAAAGTTAAGTTTTAGTTTCTCGGTGTAATTTCAAATTGATTATGGAGGATGATGCTTTTGATTTTTCTTCCCTCCTTGTGGAAATCAGTTGTGCTGAATATTTCCTTTGTCTGAAGTGTTTCTAGCAACACCGTATATAGAGAGGTTTATTCCATATGATAATTTGACTTTAATGCATTGGAAAATGGGAACTAACTGCTTTTAATATAGAAAGATGTTAAGTGAATCTGAAGAACCATATTGAGCATGGACGAGGATGTTCAACAATGCCAAGAAATCACTTGGTTTTCATCAGTGTATTTGGCTGTTAACTCAGTTGCTGGAAGGATAAAATCCTTTCCAAAATCTTTGTGAGCCAGGGAAGTATTATGTGCATTTACATCAAGAATTAAGACACAGGACAGGTTACTTAATTTTACAGTAGTTGTACAAGACATCTAACCTGGCTGGTATTAGAGCCAAGGTTTCTTGTGACCCAAGTGAGTGTACTCTATAGGTGACCATCCTACCTTCCCTTTTCACATTTTTTGTCTCCTCTCTCCATTACTGGCTCCCTCCAAAGTGCTGACACATGGAAAGATCTCTTATTTAAAAACAAAATTAATCCCATCTTTGGTTTTCCTTTACATAGAACGAAAAATAACTTGCTTAGGTAATGTGGGATGAAATTTCTACAAAAGTTTTATCTTTCAGTTTCTTGACTGACCAGTTAAGGTGGAGGCATGTTTTAGCACTCAAAATCAAAATTATTTCATATGAAGGTTGCAAAATTTTGTTTCCAGAGAATGCAGGCATGTTTCCAGGTATTTCAAGAAATGGCATGACAAGGACATAAGTAATTGATTTACTTGTCAAATGATCTGTAGGACGGTAAGAACTGTCAGAATATCTTCTGATAATTTTAAAGTCTTTTAAGCTGCTTAGTTGTTCTAGTTCTGGACAACTGAAAATAGGCCTCTGGATCCAGTCACCTCAGCTCTGTATCTTGAGCTCCAGTGAGTTACTTTATGTCCCTTTTCTGTAGCTCCCTAAAATATCTTTGTGATACAGATAATGTACAGTTTTCTAACACCCTTCAACTTTGAATCTTACAACTGCCCTACAGGCTTGCTTGGGTGGATTGTCTAAACACTTGTGACCTGAGCATTGCTCCTGAATTCCTTTTAGGCACTTTAAAATTTTTCTGCAGACTGTGCGTATTCAAAATGCATGTGTAAACTCTCTTTAGGTTGAGGTCACTATTTAATGGTCGTGATTTGCTTACTGCATACCTTAAAATGCAGATATTTTTATATCATTAAATAACTTTTCCAGTTTATTAATAGCATTAGGTTGAGGAGACTTAATAAAATATTTTTCCACGTAAAAACGATTTTTCTCAAAATTCTCTTAATCTATGATGTTATGACAGTTAATATGTCAACTGTCAGATTCATAAATCAATATGAATTGTAGTTAACAGTTTGTAGTCAATTTATCATTTTACTGTCACTGGATTTAAAAATTTAATTTTTATTTAAATATTCATTTTATTTAAATAAAATTTAATTATTAAATTTTAATTAAAATTAATAATAAAATTTAAATTGGCATGTCATTTATTATATATTAATGCCTAATAAGTGAGGGTAATTCTCCATGCTAATGTTCCAGCCAAGTTAGTTAAACTATGACTCTCTTTGTTCTAAATCAAGCCTGAACTCAATTCATTCTTGAAAGAAATTAAGCTGCTTTTGTTATAGCTTTCCTTTGTCTGGAATGTTCATGAGGCAGAAATTTTGCCTGTGAAATACTAATGATCAGAACATTACTTTTTTGTCTGTCTCATACTACGTTCTTTTTTCCATTCGAGCTGTTTTTCTTTGAATTTGTTTGTGCTGTGGGCTTCTTGCTTTTGTAGTGCTAGGCTTTAAATGTCTCCATAGCTTGGGGCTGTGGCCCAGAACTGCCATGCATGACTGAAAAAAATGTATTTCCTAGAGTATTTTGGGTGATTGAGACACAGTTTTCCCCACTGGAGAGCAGTTGTATCCTTTAAACCCCTGCCATTTCTTAAGGATCCTGGAACCAGACTGTTTTTGTCATATGTGTTATTATTGACTCCTTGGATAAAATGGCTTCAGAGCAGTGTACACGTTAAGGAAAATGTAAAAGAAAAAGTACTGTGGTCTCTTTTCAAGTGCAAGTGCATTCTGGAGCCTGACGGATATGCTTGATGTTGTGATAGCTCTGTAGGTGTTCAGAATAAAGGGTTGTATCACAGAGCATCAAGTATTTATTTTCCTTTAATCATTTCTGGGTTAAGAAATTTACTTTGTGAAAAAAAAAATTCATTATTTATATGAAGCATCTAAAGCGCCTATACTACAGAGCAATCTAGAACACTGGGACACGATTGACATTAAATATTGCTTTTAATTGGAGTGAAAAAGACTGCAAATTTCAGGTGTTTTTAAAGAAAAATATTCCCAAATTTACACTTCTAATATGTAAATGTGGCTTCCTAATTATAAAAAGCATTTATTGTCTGTATTTGTGAATAGTATTTCTCCACATAACTCATACTCTAACAATAATAACTCGTCTACCATGCTGTAGCCAGTGTTGCTCATTTTTTTTCCAGGCATTGCTTGTTAGGTTCAAACCTTCCATCCTTAAATTGAAAATAATTCTCCTGAAATCATTGAAATGCAATTCAACAGTTGAACAGAGTGAAACAGTTTCAAAAAATCAAAAATGCAGCTGAATGTTTGGAGGTAGTAGTTCTCTGTAACTACTTCTTGTTTTCAAAAGATGCAATTAACATCAGATGTTCATCAGTATAAGAAGGCATGTCTCAGGGTGGGTATGCATATTTAATTTATGCATTTACATTTTTCATAGGGCTATTCTGGAATTATTTGTGTCATTGTAACAAATGAAACAAACAGTGCATTGGGCTTTCTTCCATCAAAGAGTAGTTGTTTCACTGATAGTTAGATAAATATTTCAAATATCAGGACTTCGTGCCTTTAACCTAGATAAAGGATGGCATATGTTTCAAAACCAAGAACCCGCAAACGCAAATAAATACAAGCGTGCCCCAAACACCTCATCAAGTTTTTTGAGAAAGCAAGAGGGGAAAAAAAAAATAAAAATACTTTTAATCTAGCCCCCACTGATACAGTTGAGTTATATCATTGGAGTGTTTCTTGGAATAATATAGTGTGCTGTGTTTTGGGGTTTTGTTGTAGTTTTTATTTTCCTCTATGAGGAAAGGTTTATCAGTTTGGTTGCAGAATCCTGTTCCATGCTTGCTCTGCAGTTACTGTTTGTTCCATGTACAGTGCGAAGTTTCTATGTATAGAACATACAGGTATATAAAAGTAACTCTTCTTGATGTAGATAGAACAGGATACAGTTGAAGAAAATAAGTGCAGAAAATTTAGTGAGAAAAATTTACATGGTAATAGCAGCCATGTAAAATACACTTCTGTAGTAGCGTTTGACTGCTTATTGTTTTCTTGAAGTGTTTGTGCTTAGTCAGAATCTCATTGGTCTCTAACAGATTAAGTGGTTGAAAGACTCTAGTAGAAATGTCTTTTGAAGTACTAAAATCAGTTTTACAAACAACTGCAAGTCACTGTTTTGGTGGTGTGTTTTATAAATGTGTACAATGTAAGAATTTTCCTGAAGCAATAGTTCAGTCCTTCTTGCATTAATAGTTAAGATTGTGTGGTGCGATGTTTTTTTGGTTTATTGCCACCATAAGGATAAATGTTGAGGTTGTATTACTGTTTTTTTCAGATTGTAAAGCAATTAATAAAAGCTCAGATACGTGGGTACTTGATACAGCAATAAGAAAGGAAGAAAAAATATCAGTGGCTGGGAGAAATAAGGTGTTGCAAATATTTACTCTTAATCAACATCTGAGAATAAAGTTTGTTTAGAAATGCACTTACAAATGGCTTTGTGTAATTCGCCTGCTGCATTTTTAATGAACATTGTTGGCAGCCTTTCAACCAGCAGAGTTATTTGTATCCTGATCGAAGTAAAAGCCAGGAAGTGACCAAACTGCTGTGTTACATGGGTGACAATGATACAAGGAAAATAATGGCAGTCAATGTCTTCCTTTTTTTTTTAACAGTATGAGTCGGATGAACAAGAAAAAAGTGCATATCAAGAGTATGACAGTGACAGTGATGTTCCTGAAGAGTTGAAAAGAGATTATGTGGATGAGCAGACAGGAGATGCCCCTGTGAAAAGGTAAGTAGACTGTGTGAATCCTTGGTCTCATTTACATGCTTTTCCTCTGAATACTCTAATTAGTTAATTTTCTGTTTAGTCTATGCTCTATGACAATGGAATAATAATCAAATAATCTTTATGCTACCTGCACAGTTAGAAAGGCTCAGCACTTAAATCTCTGGAATGGGAAGGAATGTTAAACTGCACATCATTATTGCAGAAAAACTTCAGAAAGCAAAGTTTTGAAGGAGGATAAAAGTTTTCTGAAGCAGATAGTGGAAAACTGATTAGCAAGTATTAGATGTTAAGGTTCTTCTGGAACCGCTGTTGTGCATACTTATCATTTCTATTGTGTCAAAAGCAGTTGTTTGCAGACAAATGGTTTGAGGCTTGGGCTTCTGCTTTTGCAGAACACCAATAAACTTTTACAGATCAAAAAAACCCCCTAAATTCTTCCATAGCTTGAAGGCAAGTAATTTTGAATTTTAAATTCTCTTTTTCTTTAACAATATGTATATGTTACATATACACACATAGGTACAGATACATACATAGGTATATATGAATATACATATTCTATTTTGATGAATATATATAAAAATATATATATTCGTATAAACTAAAGCCAACTCTGTAGCCTTTAAAAGGATCTGAAATACAAATTTCTGTCTAGGACACTGTACTGCTTAGATGTATGTCCATTCAGGCTTTGTGAAGCAGGCTAACATTTGTATGTAGAAGACTGCAGAAGTAGAAAGCCATCACTTGGGTCAAAGCAGAGGAATTTTAAATTTTTTTTTTACAAAATAATTCTTTAGGATAAAGTATCGTTAGCATGATTTCATAAGATACATCACATAAACTACTTCATTTCAAAGAAGTGATGGAAATACTGATTAAAATGACTTAATTAAAACAAACCACAGTCACTGTCCATAGCTTTGTGCTGTGAAATTGAAGCATTCTGAATTTTTGGAAGAATATAATTTTGCAGAAGCTGGCGGAAGGTTTCTCTTATAGAATCATCAAATATCTCAAGCTGGAAGGGACCCATAAGGATCATTGAGTCCAGCTCCATGCTTCTTGCAGGACTACAACTTACTAAAAAAATTAATGTTTTCTTAGTTTTATCTTCCTCAAAATTGTTACCATCTCCAAGTAGTCATTTTCAGCTGTAGCTTGCTAGTCTGCCCCTGTTTTGTTGTGGCTTGAATTGTTTTCCTTTTCTTTACTTAATAAATTAAGTTGAGTCAGAGTGGTTAAAATGATTGCAGAGGCCAGACAGAGGCCTGCAGAACTCAAGCATTGGAATAGAACTCAGAAACTCCTTTCTCTAGCACAATTTTGTGTAAATTAGACCAGGCTTCTCTCTTTAAATATTAGATTCCTAGCCCAGTTATGCTTTGGCATAAATAAAATTCTGCACTGGAAGACATACTGTCATGGGAAAGAAGCGGGGAGGAAGGATTTCTTTTCTACTAAATTTTATTTGTATGTCTTTAAATATAATAGGCAGTGACGTCTGGTATATTTTGTTTTGTTTAAAGTGTTTCTCGAGAAACTCTGAGGAGCAGAAAGAGATCAGATTATAACCTCAATAAAGTGAATGCACCTATCCTAACAAACACTACGCTGAATGTAATAAGACTTGTTGGTACGTAGAACAATTGTAGTATTTTGTATGTGTTTTTTACTTTAATGCAAGCGTATGGATTATAGCATATATGTTAAATGAATTTTAAGGCTTTTAAAAATAAACCTACCTGGGTTCTATTTCCACTCTTCAAAAATGTTAATAAAATAGAAATAAAGCACTAAGCAAAAATTTGTTTTTATCAAATAGAGAAATTTGGTCATATCTTGTAAGTTACTTTTACTTTGAAAATTAATCTGCAGGCTTATATTGATTTTAACCAATAATTGTGGATTATTTCTCTAAAAGATTGAATGTGTAAAAATAGTGGAGATAAACCATTAATCTATTTCTTTTCTATGTTGCTAATATGTCTGGGTGGATTAAATGCTTCATTTTAAAGTAGTATAGTTAAAAAAGTAAGAACTTAGATTGGGGTTTTTTGCCTTTTTGTTACTCAAATTCTCACATCCAGAATAACTATTTTTACTACATGGTAGACAACTAGAAGAAAAGTGCCCTCCCATACTGGTAATTTCAGTAATTGGAATGGATCCTAGTAGTCTCCAGAGAGTTTAGGGAATCTTTGACCTTGGCGGTGATCGAGACATGACGGGCAAGCCCATGAGCAGCCTCATCTCCTTAGACCTGCTCTAAGCAAGAGGTTGTACTAGGTGACATCTAGAGGTCCTTTCTAGTCAAAAGTTCTCTATGAAAACACTACCCTCCAATTCTAGGTGTAAGGGGATTGATTTTCTGTGATTGTGACATCCATTTGATTATCTAGATACTTGTATGACAGTAATTTTCTGCTATTGACTTTAGTTTTATTTCTAGAGAAGGGGAAGTAGTTACCTAAATTTATCAGATAAGGCAGAAGGGAGAGGAATTCTGTGTGTGTTATATTAATTAAGTTTGTCTTCAATGTTTATGTGATTGGAAACTATTGTGGTACTTCAGAGCAAGCTGTTCTTAAAAAACACTGCTCTGACACCTGGTTAGTACCTTTTGCTTTCTTAGAGGGCAGTTTAAATCAGAAATTAATTTTCTAAACTTTTTTACAGCTTTTTTCCCTCTAGGAGCATCTAAAATATAGACCTGAATTAAGCACTGAGATTATTCTGTCATAAATTTTCTGATACTGATCTGTGAGTTAGGTTGGAGAGAGATGTTTGCTACCTTTTTGTATAAGGTTTTGTTCTAAGAAAATTTAAGACCGAATCTAGAAATCACACGTGGCCCTTTCATGCAAACCACTTGGTCGTCCCCCATCCTGCCCCTGCCCCCCTGCCCTAACAGTGTATGAGTAGGTGGAGCTGTAATTTTAGTTTTCCAGTTTTACATATGGAGTCTTTTTATTTGTGGACTCTGGCCATAACTCCAAACTTAAACATTATTTTCAAAGCTCATATATGTGCTTTTATCCCCTTCCGGAATTACATTTATTATTCATTTTTTCTGCTATTGGGATTGTTTCATATTGTTTCTGTAATGAGTGATAATAGCATTATTTAGAACATGGAATTGGAAAGTGACCTCCTGCAGCCCCTGCTACAGGAAGATGTGGCACTTTAGTACTGCCTCTAAATATGCCTGTTTTGAGCTCCAGCTTAAACATACTTCTGTTTTGTTCCCACCACACTATCTAATAGGAATTCTATTCCATAAGCCTTATCAACCTAATAGTAAAAATAAATAAATAAATAAAATTATCCACCTGTTTTTACTCTTCTCTTTAACAGATCGTCTTGTTCTTTCATGCATACTGCTCTGCTGCTTTTACAGAAAGCAATCCTATTTATTCTCAGTCTTTGATTTGCTAAATGAAATGTGCCAAGCTTTTTAGTATCCTCTGTATTTATCTGCCAGAAGCTCAAGTCCCCTACTTTCTTACCAGTTCTTTTTCTGCTTTTGTTATAGACTTACCAAAATCTTGTGCAATACTTTGGATGAGATCTCACTGCATTGTGTCACTGTTGCATCACACATCTTGGGCACAGGTTGCCTCCCTTTTGCACCTCTTTGGATTTCTCACAGCTTCCTTGTACTGGCAGCTCAGTCCATCTGTAATGAGCTTGTACTGCCAGCAGGTCCTTCACTTTCCCAGTTTTTTCCAAGGGATAAGCTGCTAGTTTGTAGACGCATGTTTTCAATTAATTAGTCCCCAAATGCATGGCTTTACATTTTGTACTACTGAATTTCATCCAATTGTTATTACAGCAGTCATCAAAGTCCTTCAGTTCCTCCTGTACATTATGTCAAACCTTTTCTGTTTGGTGGTGCCTCCTTATGTTTTTCCATTATCAAGCTTTTATTTTTGTGCCATTTAGTCATTCATGAAAATACAAAAGAGGTCAGTTGCTGGGAACTCCACTAGTTCCTTTTCGAGATACCTCCCTTTTCAATACCCTCCATTCTGTCTTCTCTTTAATTTACTAATTTAAAATTTTCTTTTTAATTTTACTAATAAAAATTTAATTTTTACTTAGTAATTTAAAAAATTCTAACTTCACTTGTTTACTGTGCAATATTATTAAATTAATACTTTCACTGAATCCCAGATAGGTGAAATGTACTGTGTCCTTTGTCTAGAAAATCACGTAGGTTCCCTAACAAGAGTATATATCTTAGTCTGGTATAGTTTACTTCTGGTATATCCATGATTAGTAGTTTTATCTTAATTTTTGCGCTGCGTTTCTGCTTCTTTCACTTCCATACTTTCTTCGAATCTTGACCTGCAGTCCTGCATGCTATAAATTAAAGCAGTGGATCAATAGTTGCTTGAGTTACTGTTTTCCCTCTACCTGAATGTATTTTTATTTGCTGTTTTTCAGTTGTAGCAGTACAACCCATGTCTTGACTGCTTATTGCACATACAGGTTATTACACTGATTACGAGACTGTTGATTTCACGACCATGTTTTATGTCCTGATTCCCTTGCTCCTGTAGTTTGACTGTTTTAATTTCTTCTCCAGCTCATTCTCAGTGTGGTTGAAAGTGGCTAGTTCAGTTCTACTGGTCACTCTGTTCCCCTTCTCCTCACTTTTCTCACTGTCAGTATATTGCCCTCAATGAAAACCAAGACAAACTATTCATTCTTGCTTTCGAGCTGTCTTGTATGTCTCAATATCTGTTCTGTCACATCCCCCTGGTTCGGTTTGCTTTTGTTAGTCTTCCATAATTGGAAAACTCCTGATTTTTACTATCTTTGGAAAATTTAGTTTTGCAAGACTTTCGGTACTTCTAGCTCTTAATGTAACTTCCTGAGCAAACAAGTCTGGTTTTCCTCTTTGTCCTTGTCCTAGTCATTCTTTATTTCTAGTTTCTTTGCAGTTTCTCATGTTTCTATATTGCAGTGACCCTGCCTCGTTTTACCTTAATTTGTATCTTCTTTGAGGAATACCTACCGTTCGATATCATAAGTGAAACAGTTTTTTTTTTCCGCTGTGTTTTTATTAGTGTATTACACTTCTACCACAGAAGCTGAAAATGCCTTCATCTTTTGTCATGACTTTTGGCCTTAGCACACAAATGTTTGATTCACTTCTTCCAGGCACTATCCACAGGGGTGTCAGACATATTTCTTTAACTAAGGGTCAATGACTACAGAAGAAATAAATAAGATACCACTATTTAGCCAGACTATTTGATTTATTAGCTTTTCCACCCTTCACAACGCCTCTTGTCTTTTGAATCATCCTTATTAAATGTGAAGATAAGCATGTTGTTGCTTGGCCGATTTGGCTGGGTGTGATGCTAGGTTGTAGGAGATCCAGGTACTATCCGCTCCCCTGTGTTTTCCCACTGCAGACAGGAACGCTGTGGAGTGTGCCCATCTTTTAACAAGAGTCTGCTGATGCCATAGAAGGCTCCAGTTTGTCTTGCACTGTCTCAGATTTTTGGGTAGGAAAATGCCACAGAACGTCACAGTAATTTCAAGGAGTACAACCGAGATGGCTGTCTAGGATCCTTCCATTATCAATGGGGAACTGTAGGTAACTCCAGACGGTGATAGCGTTTGGCTGTCCTGGATGTCTTTGTCTGCGTGTCATTGCATAGATCTCTTAGACTTGCCTTCTGGAGCTGCTTATTGACTGCACAGGAGATCTAGGCAACCAGTGTTGGTCAAAGTGAATTCTATATGCAACACCAGTGGCGTGGCACCTAAGAAAATAAGCAGGGGCCTAACACAGAACAGGGGACAGTATACATATGTCCTGTCTGCAGAAAGCCTGTACTCTGTGTTCTTTCCCTTGAAAATAAAGCTCAGTTTTAAGAGACATTTGTTTGGTGGCATTAACGTGAGTGGGTTTTGTCCCTGCTACATTTTGTCCCTGCTATTCTGGCCTCCTATATGTTGCATCAGCATGACTTTTGGTAGATCTAGATCAGCTCCCTGATATTAGTTAAAAACAAATAATAAAGGAAGCTAGGTTTAAAAAAGAGAGTCTGGAGTGAGGTGAAGATGCAGATTTAAATTTCCAATCAAGTAACAGAAATTGTTCCCTCAGTTTTTAGGAATTTATGCAAGCTGGTAGTACTCACTGAATGAGCATAACAGTGTTCATAACCTGTTTTGATTCTGTGTGCTGTATGCTTTGTATGAGGGCTAGGTGAATAAAATGTAACTTAACATTTATAAACTACACAAATGAGTTGCTGTGTATAACTGAACTAGGGGCTGCTGTAACTTTTTTTATCTTAAATTTTGAGTGAACAGTTCAATTTATCTGGTTTTCCCTCTAGTTAATAAGCCAAGTAATTCTCTGTTTCCAGTGTAAAGTAACCATTAGATTAATTTATAAGGGTATTTTTTTCCTATCAAGCCATTGCATGTTGACTTAAAATGAAAAGGAAGAATGAACCTGTATTAAATCTGTATGGAATATTTTGACCTAGGTCAACAAGAATAATTAGTGAACATACCATTGTGTATATTGATTGGGTTACTTCTTATTTTAATTAGTAGCTTTCTGACTTAAGAAATAGTATCATGGGTATTTCTTATGTTGGGTTTTTTTGATGCCTTTTTTGGCCTGATTTGTTGTGAATGCTTTTTGGGAAGAAACTGTTAGATTTTGCTTGCTTTAAAACCATTAACTTTTTAAGAAAATAATAGTAATGATGATGACAATTATCACGGCAGAAATCTTGTAGCTGAGGTGAGTGATTGGTCACATAGCATAGAACCTCATGAGACTTAAAAAACCCTAAATCATAGAGTCTTCTAAAATTATGTAATTACAATGGGCTTTTCACTTTTTCCTTCAAAGTGGAAATATGTTCCTAGTGTATGTTGTAGGAAGCTGCATGTCTGGAATTGTGAGACTCCATAGGAAATTGTTTTACTAATGACCGCAGATACACTAAAACTCAAATATATGTTATTCAGGAGGTTGTGTATTTATTTATTTTTTTGGTTTTTGCTGTCAGTTTTATATAGATTAGTCTGAGAGAGAGTGCTCTCTGCTTACTGTCTTTGAAAATAAAAGAAGTGCTGTAAGTAATACTTCAAAAGAAACCTGGCAAATGTTCAGCAGTTCTAGCTGTTAACAGGGAGCCTCTAGAATGTCACGCTACTTTGAGTTGCTGAAATTAAGTGGTGTTTCGAGTGTTTCTGGAAGTTGCTAGCACAGTGTGGATTTGGGCTGCTGGTGCTGTTTGGAAATGTCATATACGCTTTTTTCACCCAAAATAGGAACTTCAGTGCAACTAGGTAACAATGTATAGAAATTAAAAGTTGGCATAATGTTAGAGAAAGCAACTAGGAGGAAATGTTCTTGGAATACTTGTTGTGTCAAGATGCTGAGTGATGTAGTAATAGAGAAATGTTCTTGGCTTCAGAAGATTTTTATAGGGACAGTACTTGGGCAGTGTACGGTATATAGCCCTTTGTAAAAGCATAAGGTACTGCCCAAGAGATTACCTTGAATATTCATGCCAGCTGCACAGATACTTGGAAATCTAACTGTCCAGGATGTGACACATCACCCTGATATTATGTATGGGTTACAGGCAAGTTTAAAAATGTGTTTATCACAGAGTAAGTGGAAAAGAATCAGCCTGTGGCAATACAGAATGTTCAGATAGCACATACAAAGGTGGCAGCTGCTTTGGTTAGGGTACCATCCTTTCCCAAATGTCTGAAAATTTCCACATTGGGTTGTGCTGGAATTGGCTGCATTTGATTTCCCTTTTGGAAGACAGAATTTTTAAAATCTGCTTTTCAATTTGTTCATAATGCTGTGGTTCAAAACATTAATAAGTAAGCACAGAATTAACAGTTGGGCTAAACTGCCAAATACTAAGTATTGCAACCTGTGTCAAATCTGAAAAATAACAAAATACATGCTTGTGTGTGTTAGCAAACTGGGACACAGATGGACAGTATTCAAACAGGGAGTCTAAGCTAGGTAGAAACCTGGAAGGTAGCAATGTCAGGTTATTAGTTTCACAATAGTGCTATATTATCTTACCAGGTATGTAGTTGTATCAAATTAATGTTATCTTTACTGACCTACACAAGTCATTGCTTAAAAAAAATAATAAAATCAAATAACTCCACGTGATACTAAATGCTAATTTTATTTGTTACTCAATTTCTTTCCCTGAAACAACATTTTCTGTATCTCTCTTGATAGTAAATTACTTTGCTGGGCACACCATTAACTTGAAAAATAGTGTTGTTGACTACAGGGAAAAAAATATTTTAGCACCCTTACGTAATTTTTTCCAACCTGTCACATCAAAACATGTCTGGAATATGACAGTTTGTTAAATGATCCGCTGTATCCTGTATGCTGGGTGGACTACATTTATATTTTGGTTTAAAAATTGCTGTCTGTTACTATAATAACCCAAAGCTTATTATATATTCTTTAGTTTTTAAGATACTAATAGGGCAAGTGGTACGTCGTTTTTGAGCTAGCCAGCAGGAAATGTAGGAAATATCAGGGTTTTCATTAAGTATGCTGCTTGTATGACCCTATGAAAAGAGCCATGCCTTATACTGAATACAAAATAACTAAAAACTATAGGCCCTGTGAACTAGACTTGTAGGGAAAAATTTCTTTCTGAGTTAAATCCAGTTTGACTCAGATAACATAGATGAAGGTCCTGAGGTTTGTTTGGTTTTTGTTTGTTGGGTGTTTTTTTTCCTTTTTCCTTTTTCCCCAAGTTAAATGTGCAACCACAGAGAACAGTAAGGAAGAGAAGGAATTATTCTTCTCTCTGGAGTGCCAGGGTCCTGGTACCCTCCTTTTCTGTCAGTCTGTCCCTCTAGAAACATTTCAAACGTAAGTCTTAAAACTATTTGGGTTTCTTACCCCAGGATAAAAAGGAAGGAGAGCCAGAAATGCTACGTCACTGATGTGAATTACATTATTCCTACAGTTGTTAGGTAAAATCTGGTCTTGGGCATATAATTTTTATACTGTGCTTTTCTGTTGTTTTGAAAATATCCGTATGTGCATATATAAACACACACTAATGCATAAAATCTTCATTGGCTGTATATATCTCTTACTGGAGACTACTTTAGGAGATTTTTATTTTTTTGGCTAAATCAAGCTGAAACTTGTAGAGGATTCAGAACGTTGTGTATTTTGAATTTGGTACCAGAAGGCCAAGAATGGTTCAAGACATTTTGATATGGATTAATATCCACATTTGGAGGAGTCTGGAGGCATTTGTGGTGTCTTAGTCATCATATTTAGCTTTGGTTTTAAACCTCCTAGTTTCTAAAATATTACTAAGTTGTTCTTAATCAATATTCAGGGCTAAATAATAAACTTTGTAAAGCTGGTTTTGAATTTGTCAAACTCAGCTCTGTCTTTGTAGCGCTTGTGCTGAGGAAACTGATCTTGTGTTTCATTTTTAAGGGAAGTACATGCAGATGATGAATATTCTGAAACCAATTGCATTTGATGTGATCCACTTCATGTCCCAGCTCTTCGATTATTATCTGTATGCAGTCTATACATTTTTTGGCCGAAATGACACGGTAGGTAGAAACATTATTCATTTCCAGTTATCACTGTGTATGCAGAATGAGAATAGAGAAGAGAGAAGAGACTTCTACTTAAAGTACTACCTAATATGTAATCCCCCCAAAAAATTAGTGGCAACAGAATGCATTTGAATGCAGGAGTAAGAAAAACCTGATTAGATCAGCAATAAAGGGAATAAGTACTGGGAGCACCATTATCGCTGGGACATGAATCCTATTATGTTTTGAATAGATTCTGTAATCTTTTCCAGCAGTATTTTGAAAGGGAGGTAAGATAGCGTGAAATACCTAAAAGTAGTGGCAGAAAGTGGGGCGCAAAGGAGCAGTCTGCAGGTGGTTTGGAGCCCTGAGAGTCTCAGGTGATTGAATTTTCCTACATGTATTTCTCTGACTTGAATAAGAATAGCAAAAGGAAGAGGAGAAGGGAACCATGAAAGTTAAGCAGTAGCTTAGATTTAAGAGGTTTGAAATACACTTTCAGATCTAGTATTCTTCTGTCAAATTAATTGCATTAATGAAAACAAGTTTGAGGGTTTTTGTGAGTGGTCTTGTAGTTGAAGTAAATGCTTGTTGGCAGTGTCTGTACATATCAAGACAATTCTGTTGAAAGTTGATCTGAAGCATTTATGAAAAGCTGCATGTAAAAACAATTTTCTCCTCTCTTGGCCCCTAAATTACTCCACAAGTAATAATATCATGGGGTTCCAAATTCATCATCATCTGTTGGCAAATTGTAACGGATTTTCAGACTCAGCATATGGTTCTAAATGGTTTTGAGCTGTTCTCTTTGGCAGAACAAACATATTTGCAGTTTGTTTGTGTTTAGAAGATGGGTGGTGTTTCTTTTGTTTGTTTGTTAAAACAATTGATTTCCATTGACTTAGTCAGCTGCTGTGGTACTCACATTGTGTTGCATTTATTTTTATGGTTTTTGCATCTCTCATTTTATGTTTTTAAAGCCCATACAGAGTTCCTCACTCTCTACTTCTAACAGAGAACAGCACAGTGCTAGGCAGGTAAACATTATAGCAGATGGGTGGTAAAATTGTGATGTTTTTGTAGAGTGCCTAATTTTTGTTTTGACAGATGATTTTCCATAGGAAACATAATGCTTACAAAGGGTCTATGAATGTAATAAACCCTCTTGTAATGCTGCTTGAATGTCCTCACTCCCCGTAGTGGTCATAAACCTTTAGAAAGTAGAGATGGGTTGTGGTATGTGATTTTATTTTTATTTACAAAATAGCATCAAATGGGATTCTTAAAAAAATTCTGGTAATATAACTTCCTTAAATGGTTGAAATTCTTTGTGAATATTGTGCTTGTGTTGTATGCTAAGTTAGTATGCACGTAAGGAGAGTGATTAATTGTACAGAGTTCAGTGAAAACCAAGGATTTAAAATACACATGTTGAGTTCTGTGTCAGGTCCTGATGCTAAGTCATTGCTCTTTCCGGACCTCTGTAGAATGATTATCCTATGTCGTCAGTATTTGGCTTTCTTCACTGCCAAAAGTTGCACACCATTTTAATAAGAATTGCTCTTTGAAAACCTTTTTAATTTGTGGGATGCAAGTTAAGGCTGCCTTTTCTCCTTATCTCGAATTGTGGAGCAACCTAACATGAAGTTAAAAGAATTGCCTATGTTTAGTATCTGCTCACTCAAGGGTAAGACATTCATGAACATGTCACATAGCACTCTTCCTTAGCAGAATAAATTTGAGGTGGTTTAATATTTTTTTTCATAAGACATAATTTGTAAACCAATGACCATTTTAATGGAAAACACTTTTTTTAAGTGTAAGGGGTTATGTAGAATTGGTGATGAGTAAAATCATTCTGTAAATTGTCTAATGTGGCTTACTAGGTCATCAATTTGTGGGACTTAATTGTCTACTATTTTGCAAGCAAAGCACTGATGAGTGACATGCTCAGTGTGAAGTCATGTGGAAGAGCGCTGAAAGCAATCTTTTTGGGGTTTTATTTGTTTGTTTGTTCAGTTTTTCCCTCCCCTTACACATATGGATGCTCAATTCTGACTTCAGTCTGTAACTGGTTGCCTGATAAATCTGAAGTTCTTGATGTGCTGTGTTTCATGGGAATTTAACTTTGTTTTTACATTCCTTTTCATTCAGTATGTTTCAAATGTGAAATTTGTCATTTTTAAACAAAGAAATATATCATTACAGAATAAGTGAGTGAAAGTTACTGATAGCTATTGAAAGTAATTGAAAGGCAGAAAGAGAAAGAATTAATGGCACATTGTGTGCTGTGTAGTTTTGATGGTGCAGGTGCAAGTTTCTTAAAATTAATGGTTGAAACTTGCAAATATACTTTTAAATATATATATGTGTACACTTTTTTTTTTTCCTTTAAGCAGGCTTTTTTTCTGTTTGTTCTTAACTAACAGGAAGAACAGCCAGTCTTAGTTTTGCAGTCGTTATGGCCATATCTTGAAAAACTACTGTATGAAGTTAAGGAGGAAAAAAAGATAATTTGGAAAATTAAGGATGTGTTTCTTAAAGGGAAAAAAGGTTGTGTTGGGTTTTTTTTCTACCCATATACCTGCAAAATGAAAGGCAGTTCAGAACTGATATTTCTACAGTAAAAATGTGAGGAAAAATACTAAATAATTATTGTAAAAAATCTTACTTCATCTGTGGAAAAACAAAGGAGTGAACACTTCTATCACACATGGACTCTAGGATAGTGATTTATGTCTCCCAGATCAGATTCTAGATTCCAACAGAGTGTACTTCCAGTGGGAATTCAGCTCAGATGTAAATTTTCATTGAATATATAGGAGGTTTGGGGCAGATAGACAACATCTTAAGTCAGAAACATTAGATGCGCTAAATGGGGACCTAAATTATACTGGTTTGTATTTAAAAGGAGCAAAGATGACATGAACTTCTAACAGTTCCTTCCCTGATTTAGTGCACTGAAAGGCAGTTTCTATATATAGAAAAATATATATCTATATATTGTCAATATATAATATCGACTTATATATCATCTATATTATATATATATTATATCATATATTATCTATATATAGTCTAATAATACAGTATGCAACAGTGCTTTAAATATTGTTCAGTGAATTGCCTTTTGGTGCGAATCACATACCAGAATTGTGTTCAAATACTTCCAGGCTCCTGACATAAATGTGAGCCTCTTAGCTGTCACATTTCCACTTCCTTTGTTGTGTTGGTTTGTTCTTTGGGTTTTTTTTATTTAAAAGTAGAAGATAAGTAGCTATAATAATTATGCATGTTCCATCAGAGCCTCAGCTGGTATAATGCATTGCATTTGCCAGGAAATCAGTGTAGCTATATTGATTTATCCCAGTTAAACATCTGCTCCATAATACTTCTTGAGCGATGGACGTGAAGATGGCACATTTCTCAGCTAGATCTTTATAAGCATTAAATAATAATGACTTTTATAAAAATCAATGGATAGAATTTTACATATGCAAGTTAGATATTTAATAAGGAATTACAAGAAATTTTGTAGCTTGAGAGAGAAGTCAAGACAATTTGACTTGGATGTGGTGTGCGTGCAAGTCTTAATGGGGGCATCGTGGTGCGCCATTCTGGGCATATCACCCAAATGAGAAAATCTAGTCTTGCACCCAAATACAGTATTGTAACGATAAAGGATACTGGTTGTTTGTTGGTGCAAATGGTAAGCTGTCATCTTCATGAAAGGTACTTGGATCTCTGTTCACACTGGTGCAGTGTTGAGTGCCATCACCTCTGTTGATTTTCTTTTCATTTTGTAGGGTTGTGAATTGTAGCTCTTGTTTACAAACTGAAGTTTTGCTGTATCACTGTAAAGTTTAAACCAATGAATTTTCCTTTCCCAGCTTAAATAGACTGTATTTCTTCCAGTTTGAATCGACAGGACTGGGCCTCAGTAGCAGCAGATTGCGCACCACACTGAACAGAATCCAGGAGAGTCTGATTGATCTGGTAAGTACCTGGATTTTGTTAATGCTCAGTGTAATAGAGGTGGTGTAAGAAATTTAGGAATTGTATTTCATTGTGGCTTTCAGATTTTTATCTCTCTTTGTATTCAGTGTCTGTAATGACAAAGACTTAGTTTTGTGGCGTATCATGATGTAGGTATCATCGTTTATAAAAAAGACCTCAAAACCAACACAATAGATGACTCATTTTTCTTCAGTAAAATAGCAAAACATTAAGCCATCCTGAAGGTCACTCACCTTACAAGACAATAGAAGTAGTATACTAAATCCTTTGTTAAGTTATTTCTGAATTGTGGGGAAATTTCCCTGACCTATTTTATAGATTATATCCTGTTGGTCACTTCATGAGGTATTTTTCAAAATGTGAAAAGTAAATATAGTGTGAGTGTCAAACTGGTAATCGATTATTGTCCTTCACATCACATAACAAAGGGTAAACAGGAGATTACAAATAGATTTTGTGGATTCAACTGAGCAGGAGAGTTTATAAAGAAATATTGCTAAGAACTACACAAAAAAATGGAAATTTGAAATTCTTTCTTTCCACCTAACTATAAAACCCTTGAGACACTATGAAGAAATGTCCTAAGAGTATCATAAACAGCTTGTATAGTAGTTAATACCATGGATGCTGCAGGAAGGATATATTTTCTAAGGCTTCTACCTTAGAAAGAAGACAGATGTTCTACTCTGACTTTCACGAGGATTTGGCACTCCACATTATTGTACTTCATGCCTTTTTTAATTATTTGAAGTACTATACCAAATCCTAAGCTGTTTGAGAGAGCCTTCTTAGAGGATTTTGGAGCCATTTCTTATAGAGTCAGTAGAGGGAGCATAAGGCACTAATAACCCCAGGCGGCTTTTAATAAAACAGGAAAAGGCTACTCATTTTGATACTCACCTCAAAGGCAGTGTATTCAGACAGAAAAATTAATTCTAGGAAGATGTTGCAAATGAATCAGTTAAAGATTATGGAAAATGGCAAGCTATGGTGGGAATTTTTTAAACTTACTCTTTAGTCACCGTTCCTCACAGTGCTTTACAGCCTTGAATTTTTTTTATCAGTCAAATTAATTTTAAAACAATAATTTCTAGGAGTAAATTGGAAAAATAACAACACTTCTTCCTCAGTCATTTAACAGTGCTGTTATAGTTCATGTGTCAATTGAAATTAATAGCAGTGTTCCATGCAAGATTTGAAAGGAGGAAGAAATCTTAGCTGACTGCTATTAACTTAAAGGCATTCTGTGAATTTTATTAGTATCTTGTGAACTATGCTGGTCCCATACTATGAATGGAAATTTTTCGATTTTTTTTCTTACCCAGAAGACTTTGATTCATGAGGATTTTGATTGTTTGCTTATTTCGAAGAGTTTGTGAAAGTCAAGATAAACTTTACTGTGTCAAATGGGTATTTTTCATGATTGTATGGACTGTTTTGGACTACTCTCAAAATTCTCCTCTCATCTTAGATTATTCTAAATTACTTTCTGAAAATATTCATGTTTGTGTTGTGTGGCTCTGTCTCATGCCCTGTTGGGAATTTTGGGTTTTTTGCATTGTCTTCTATACATGGTATCTTTATTAAGGGCTATCATTTCTGTTACGTTTCAGTTCCTGATGGCAGCATCTTTCAGTTCCTGATGGCAGCATCTTTCAGTTCCTGATGGCAGCATCTTTCAGTGTTTTATTTTTGTAGAGATTGTCTGAATCTGATAGTTCTGAATCTATGACTAAGGCTCTGCCCTAATTGCATGTAGATCAGAACACTTCCTTTAAACTGTCAGTGCTTGTGAAGGTTGAGCTCTCTGATCTATGTCAAGACTCCTTAGTAATTTAGACTGGATTATTCCTAGCTTTTCTCTTGGACTTTGTCCGTTCTTTTTTGGGATACCAAGTTGATGAAGGCCTATTACTCATTGTCAGGAGTTAGAGGAATAATTGGAGGATTTAAAGGCCATCTCCTCCAGCTTTTTGTAGACATTCTGTAGTTTCTGTTTGGGATTGAATTAGTGCTGTCTAGTTTATACCAGACAACTTTTCAGGATGCTACTTTTATTATTATTCAGCTGAATTTTAAGCTTTTTTTTGTGAAGTAAAAAGGAAAGTGGAAGGGGAATTCCACTTCTGGCAAGGTAAAGTTGAGCTGCACTTAACATTCTTTCTCGCATCTTTGTAGCATCTTCAGTATGAAGAGTATGGAGGTCGCTTGGAGGCGTTTCCTGTAGCTTCTTATGGAGTTGCTCTATTCTAAGTTTATTGCGGTGCAAGAAATGTGTGCAAGAAATGTCTGCCTCTCTAACATATACTGTACTTGCAGTATACTAACCGTACCTGAGAGAGAAGTTCAGTCTTGGTTTTCATTTGGACCACTGAGACACAAAGAGTTGGGTTTCTGACTCATGGCCACTGAGCCAAAGGGCTGCAGTTATTTAAAGCGCTTCCTCTCCTCTTCCCTGCATCCCTCCTCATGTATCGCATACCCCCTGCTTCTGCTGGATGGTCCTTGTTCCCTCTGAGCAGTACTTAGCTATAGCTGAATCACTTCTCTGCTGTTTTGCAATCTAATACTTCATAGCAAATCCAACTGTACTTCATAAACTGCAGCAAATCCACCTGCAGTTTAGATTAATGTTTTAGGCTGTGAACACGAAATAGCTGAGATAGGAACATGTGTTCAGTTGTGTTAACTTCACCGCAGGGTAATAATGTGACACCTCAGCTGGGATACCTATTATTCAATGTCTGTATGCTGCTCAAAAACGTATATAATAAAAGTAATTATTCTAAACAAAAAAGCTCCAAATAATAAAGAACCACCAAACCTGACCACTTCAGCTGGAAGTAAATGTGCCCTTGCTCCTTGTATTTATGACACAAAACTGTATTTGTAATTTGCATTTTTTTTAATGTGGATGTTTTGTATGACATAATCAAAATGACGATGATGAAGGGACTTAATTCTTTACAAGACTAAGCAAGCATGTTCTTTAGGTGCTACTGCTTTAAATATGCTTCCTGTTTCAAATTGTTATACGAGTAATGAGTTTTTGTCCAGCTATGGCTTTTGTTAATCTCTGCACTGCTAATATAGATGCTGGTTTACATTCTGAAATTTCTTTTGTTATAAAAATGAAATAGTTTTAGTTAAAAATAAATAAAAGAGCCCACTGATTAGTGAAACTGTCTTTATTTGCTTTCTTATAGTAAGTTAGGTGGAAGTGGTGGGAGCTTACAGTGATTGAGTAACCAGTTTTCTGTGTCTAAGCTACTTTGCCTTAATGAAATACTTGTGGACTAAGTCAGAAGTATAAAAAAATACAAGCACTTTGAGTATTTGTTTTAAAGTAGATTAGGGTGCAGTTTCCTTTCTGAGAGGTAAGAGGACTGTATGATTCTCAAAAATTCGTTTGGCTACATTGTACTGAACTTCATATATGTATCTGAACTTCATATTCAGCCTTTCCACAGTTAGTACAGAACAGCTTCACTACAGAATTCTGCTGTACAGCAGCTTCAGAGCTAGTAATTTGAAACCCCTAGAAATAGCACTCTACAAGCTGTTTTTCATTCATACCAGCAGGATGTATTAAAAGGAAAACACAGAAAGATGAGTGAAATGGGGAGGAAGAACTGCTATTGTTTCAGCCTTGCTATAATGCTAAGGTGCCTTTTTGATGAGGCTAAATACATTGAAACAAGTGCCAGTTTCTGAGCTGCCTGTGTCTTCTCACTGACAGTTCCCCTGAGTGGGGTATGTAGAGTTACCTACACACATTTGTTCCTTGTGTTTGTCATTTCTAACAGAAATGTGTTTTTTGCAATAGTAATGATGTTCATATTAGTCCACTGAGACCAGTAAGCCCCCAGGTAGGTATAAGGCATCAGTCGGATTGATGTAGTGTATGATAACTGGTGATTTGGAAGGGAGGCTTCTACTTCGGACTCCTTGCTTTATCTACCTCTAAGCAGCTTCCTTATCTTCATAAAATGTAACGTAGTCATGATACTGCCATTTCCTAAGTGTTGCTTGTGAATGTCCTGTGTATGCAAATAGCTGCTTTGAGCGATACTCCTGCTTCCAAAAATGAGATTTTTGGGGGCAAATAACCATGGAATAGTCATAAATATTTCATTGCAAACTGGCTTGCTCAAGTATTTAGAATGATGTTTGTTAGAGTTACTGTGCCTTACAGCAGTAGAAAATAAATCACTGCAGTGAAGTGTATAAGCATTGCAATGGCATGTACAGAAGAGTAGATGGAAGGAATCACTGGTATAAAGAAGTATTGGTTAATGTATTTTAGATTCTGTCTTTACTTTAGCTTTTGGGCTTTTTCCCCATAAAGTATATGTCTTTTGGCAGAGACAGTAGAGATTGATGGTGCAGAGATGGAAAAACAGATTTTTCAGCTGTTCAAATAAGATAGAGAGCAATGGGAGGAACATTTGGGTTTTTTGTTCTTCATGCCTGACTTTCCAACCTATTTTGGCTTTGATCCTTTGATGCCATGGAATGCTACGGTTCAGTTACGTTAGTCCCAGTTCTGGAAACAATGTCACAGCACAGTCCTGCACTACTTTAGTGGGGACATGTACTGTGTTATGTCCCAGTTTGGCATACCAATGGCAAACTTTGGAGTGGAATTACTTGACGTGGCAGTGCCTAGCACAGGGTGCTGCTCCTAATAGACATAACCAAGCTCCTCACTGAAACGGTAGCTGTGAACTGTGATTCTTGGTGAGGTTTTGTTTGGTTGGAGGTAATTCCTGCAACTTTTACAATCCTTGCTTGGTCTCCTGTCCCTTCAAATGAGGAAAAAAAAAGAAGGAAAAAAAAAAAAAAGAGAAGACAATTTGTGGGGTTTTTTTTTCTTCCTCTCTTTGAAAAGAGGTGTACAGCAGCATACATAATAGCAATGCTTAAGATAGGTGAATTGCTTGTCAAGGAAAGGGAAGTCTGTGTATTCAAAAGAAAGTTCTGACATGACAAGCATTTTGAAAATATGCTAGGATTTCAGCAGCTTCCTCACCTTATTCATTTAGAGCTCTTTGTACAAGTTGTTTGTTTGTTTGACTATATTGCCTAAGTAGACTGGAATGATTTACTGAAGTTTTCTAGCTTACTTCTTTGAATAAATTTCTGGGTGTTGGCAATTGCTTTGTCTGTCTTTGGGCAGTCACTGAGCCATCTTGTTTTAGTCACTTCAGACTCTTCTTGCTGGGCACCCAAAACTGGGGCTGATTCTTAGTCCCAGAGGACTGCAGGTGTCCACAGAGTCACAGCTGAGCACCTGGGAACCGACAGCAGCTCCTCCTGAAAATCTTCCTTTGGATAAGAAAAATGCCACAGTAAAAATGTGTGGGAGCGGACCAGATTCCCTTACGTGTTTTTGTAAGGGAGTGGTTCAGGTTCCCAGAGGTGTGACAGCGGGTGTGCTTTTCTGTGCTTAATGACTCATTCTCCCAGTTGTCTGTCAGTACACACCGATTCCTGATAAAGGCCTTGTTGCATTAGGTTAGACGTGATCGTAAATAAACTTGCTGACTTTGGTAATTTTTTTGTGCAAAAAGTCTGCCATTTAACTTTGAACACTCAGAAATAAATGAAATGCAAAGATGCCAGAAATTTCTGTGCAGATTTTATTGAGCTGTGTTACTAAAGTCAGTAGGAGTGACCCAGCTGAGATCTGGGACATGCTTGTTTTGTGTCAAAGAGCACGGAGGATCCACACACTTGAAACTGGAAATCTCATGCCTACTGCAAGGCAATGCTGATCAGCTCAGCCCTGGGGCAAGTGTGGGGTGTGTGCATTGTAAGTGTTGGAAAGCTTGGGGATCCATTGCATGGCACTTCATAATGCTGTAAAGGTATCACTTGCCTGCAAAGAATTGTAAGTAAACAGAAAATTAATAGCATGGCTTCTCAAGATGGTTTGTTGTTTTGTTTTTAATGATCTGCTCTCTCAACCTGCATTGAGTGGTGAACATTGTGGTAGCTTACGTTGTTTACTTTTGATTTGGTTTCTGAAGAGCTGAGTCAGACCTGCTTTGTAAGATTTGTGCCACTTAGCAAGAAAATACTAATCTTTCAACTTAAAACGTAGTAGGGGTATTGAATACCATTTTTAAACCTTAACATATTTACATGGTATTCAAAAAGTACTGTGAACCTTGAATGCAAGGTACTTTTACAGTTAGCTTTACCTGTCATTTTCAGCATCAAGTTTCAAGAACTATTAAGGATGTGTAAATTTAAGGGGGAGGGAAACAACTTGTTGCTTTCAGTACATTTCTTCTAATTAAAAATTCTTGAATATTAAGCAACTAATTGGAGTTAATTGAGCTACTTTCAGACAGCCTTTGATAACAATAAGGGGTTACGCTTTCTTAGATCAGTTTCTTTTCTTGTACTTTATGCTTATCACATTACAGAAACTATAAATTACAGTTTTAGAAACAGATGATAGAGCTATCCTGTCTTAGGTAAACATTTGGAGTCAGTCTGCTTTTCCTTCTCCATCAGCACACATCAAGTTCTTGGTAGTAGTGTCAGTATGTCAGAGCTGCTGCAGACTGTTCGACTGCCAGAGCCTTTTCAGATAGTCTGATTTTTTCCATGCCTTTCGATCATCACTTATTCCTTTAAGATCAGGATTTCTGCAGTAGCATTTAGAAGTATTGCCATTTGCTCATAGCAGAATCAAAACTGAAATTGTTCCTATTGCGTATGTATATTAAATCAAAACAATTCTAAAGCTAAAGTCTTGCACAAAAAGTATTTGGTCAGGAGAAGCTCAGTTTTGAAAAATTGCTGGTTATTAGTGTGATCTGCAGAACACTGTGTGCTGGGGCAAGTTGTGGGGTTTACTGTTTTTTGTTTAAAGTTAGTGAAAGTGGATGATTATAATTAATTGTCAACTATCTCCAACATAAATGGCAGATAATAGGTTATTTTAATTATAAGTTCTTCTGGATAGCTGAAATAAATACATGTTTTTGAGCTCATGATGAGATCAGGACCCTTAAAAAACATCTCTGCATGTCAAACTTTTGACTTAGATAATTAGCTTAGATATTTTATACTTCTAATTTAGGTAATTAGTTTATAGTCTGTTCTTCCCACTAAGATGGAAGGCTTAACAGAGGTTTGCCACTGGATTCAGCCAAACTATGGCAATGAAAATCTTCTCTTGTTACAGAAGACATATTTTTTGGAGAAGAGATTGAAGGAGAGGCTTATTCCTTACACAGATAGATGTATTCTTTTTTTTCTTCCTATTCATTGAAGAATTTCTTCTTGGGAGTAAAGAATTGAATGCTAAAGAAAAATACCCAACAATTAATCAAACAATGTCACACTCACACTTATTTGATACCTATTTTTTGCTAAGACATACCTTTCTGTTGTAAAAATGGGTTCTAGATGAAATGTAATTCATAGATATCACATAAAGATAATTCCCAAAGCATACATTATAGCTCATACTACTGTTATTAGAAACCCCTAAAGAGGTAAAGCAATCATAAGCCTGCTTTAACACTTCTGTATCCTGATGTTTTCAGGCCGTTATAGCAAAGCAGCTTTTATAAATTATTGCTAGTTGTGTATGCCACTCGTGTAGCATTAGATACCTCATTCTTTTCCTATGACAGTATGAGGGAGTTAGACTAAGACTAGAATAACTGAATAGAAGAGACCCACTGTCTGCACAGAATGCTGGTTAAGCTGTACAGCTGTACCCACTACAGTTGATTTGGTTATTGTTCAGATAAGTTTGGAGCTTTTGATGAAACCTTTTAGGTGTTTCTGTATTGTTGTTGGTTTTTTAAACACTCTGGGGTTTTATTTTGTTTGGCAAGACAGGAGAAAAGTATCTTGTAGTTTGCATCTGTTTGACTTGTACCTTGAAATCATTTTATCAAATCTGTATTTTGCCCCGTTTGCTTACAAGGATTGTATGTGAGCTGTAATAACTCTTAGATATATCGCAATTCTGCTTTATCGGCAAGACCTGCTACTCTGGTGCAGAGAAAAGCTGAACAAGTTTGTTCTGCTTTGGTATTGCTCTCTGTATGTTTGATGTTGGGTGCTACTATAAGTTCTCAGTGTAACTTGACGCTTGAAATTAAAGTTGGGCTGGCTGCTATGTAATTTCCTGGCTTCTGTTCTCCTCCTCCTCCTCTTGAGATGGAACTTGTTTTGCCCACTTTCAGTTTTAGGAGAATTTACCTGTTCTCCATGTGTACTCAAAGGGAATCTCTGACAACAGATTGTCTTGCAAATTTTCTTGTATTACTGGAAGGGTTAATTTTAACAAGTCTAGTCCATTGCAAAACATCTCATTTCTTTAAATAGTATGTAGCCTTTTTTCCTGTTCCAGCCTGTATGTTTTGTCCCTTTATTGCTTCTTTCAGTCATTTGATCATTTCTGTTAATGAAGGCTGGAGGAAAAAACACATGCATCACTGAAGCCCTTTCAGGACGATCTTGTGCTTTTCACTGCCAGTCCTTGGGCTTCCTTTTTGCTGTCAACATGCTTTTGCAGTACCTGCTTTTTAGAACAAGTTGGGGGAATGAAATGCTCATACTGTGTTTAACAAGTATATTTGAACCAGAGTTTGACTCTCTGGTTGAACCCCAGCGTATCTTTGACTGAGCCAGTTGTCTCATGTACGTTTTGTGTCTTCAGGTGCAACACCATTTCAGCATTTAAAAGGTTCACAAGATATTTACCTTCATGGGAAATAGGCAGGTAGAAAACAAACTGTTTAAAATGTATCTCAAGTGACAGGCAACTTTGAAGTGTGATAAATACAAAATTAAGTCTTTATAATATTTGAGTTTTGCATAATTTGTGATCAGTCTTTGAAGGAAACAAGTCCTCACCACTGATACTCTTCTCCCAGCTCTGTGGCTCGCTGTCTCTCCTAAGAATAAAGAATTAGGTGGTGGACTGTGGGTTCAATTTTTTTTTTTTTTTATCATGTATAAACATTTCAAAGCTTCTCATATTTTTTTTTTAGTTTGATTTTGGTTTTTTTGAGAATGACATGAAGTGAAAGAGAAAAAGAGAAGTCAGATAAGAGTGGATTTTGATAATAATCAATGGTGTCTTTGGCTTAGTATTTGTAGAGAATTGACCATTATGCCTAGATGATTAGATGTTACTGCCTGTGTGCAGTATTCTTGTGGATGTGCTAGGTAGGTATCTTCAGAGCTGCCTGAAAGAGGTTACATGAGTTTTAACAAATGTCCAGGCCTTTTTGGCTTGCTTATCCATTCTGATAGACTCAGCAGAATGCAAGCTTCATGTTACTGTGAGATGTCTGGCCAGTTTAATCGCAGATTTATCTGGGTGAATGTGAGCACAGATCAGAGCAAAGAAAATTCATTTTTCAAATAACATAGTGTCATGGCTAGCCTTTACAATCATTCCCATGCTCAGTGCAACTGTATCTGATAGCATTTACCATGAACTTCATTTAGAAGTTTAGTCTTCTTCTCATTGATGTATTTCTGTGAGATCTTTTAGTGCTACAAATGATGTGTTGAAGGTATTGCTCAGTCAGAAGTCTTTGATTATTTTTTTTTAATGTCAGAATTTCTGTGAGGATCCTTCAAGGTTCCCTGCTTTATCTGCATTCTTCTTCTGTAACATATTACAGTAATTTTTTTAGAGGTCTGAAGATACTTTCCTCACCCTTGATAGTGAGAATGCAGCTTTCCCGTCTGTGCTTTATTCCATCTGCTGTAGGTCATTTTTATGTTTGTGTTTAATGTCTTTGGGAGACACAGAACTGAAAGAGCCTTTCTGATTTAGCAGATCCACCCCCTTCTTGCCTTGGGCTGTCACATCACAGGAGGCAACTGTCAACTAAAATTCAAGATAGCTAAAGTGGAACTTGTGATCTTTTTGTTCCTCCACACCTCAAACCATTTTTAATAGCTTGGACACTGTTGTCTTATATTCTTAATGTCACTTTTGGCTTGGCTTTTATCCAAGCAGTAAACACATTTTGGTGCTGCTTTGTCTATAGCAGCAAAGTTTTGATCTTTCTGTTTATTCTGTGTCACTTAAATTCTCACCAAGTTCTTACACATTTTGACATTATCAGTTTTTGCGTGCCCTGCCTTTAACTGCTGCAGGATAACCGCAATGGTTCTGTCAGATATTTTGCGACCAGAATAACCTCCCTGTTGTTTTTCACCTGATCATCTGTACAGTACCTTTTCTCTTGGTTTTTCAAGATCTACAATGCATATTCCTTCCATATCTAAATCTTGATATTTAGAATGAGTTAGGTTACCACTTAGTTCTGTTAGTGTTTCTAGTGCTCACTGCTGTCCTTTTCTTCCTAGGCAAAACTGTCTGAAAAACATGTGAATAACAATTACTCAATTTCATGTCACTCCTCACAGTTGTGCTGTGCTATGAAGCCTAGAAGATGCTTCTGATGACTGTTGTCAGCTTAAGTCTGTTTTTCTTCCTCCTTCGTTAGTTATTTCACTGCAATGTCCTCTCAATTTATTTGTATCTCCAATTGTTAAAAAAACCCCACAAAACAAAACACAGACTGCAAACCTGCTTTGTTTATTACAGTGTTTTTGGCTTCATCTTTGTCCAGTTTTACAGCAGCCAGAGAATTAGGCTAATTCGTTTTTTGAGTCCAACCATAAATGTAATGTTTAAGCAGTTGACCTTGCTTTTGTAGAAATTATTTTTACCATTTGTCACTCTGTTATGGCCCAAATTTATTTTCATTCCATACACACTGATATGTTGTAGCACCTGTCTGGCCACAGAGTTTCTATCCCCAGGGTCATCGAAGGCTTTTATTTATGAAATCAGTGCCATATCATGCCTACCTTCTTTATCTGTTCTGGGTTCTATGTCACCTTTGTTTTGCAGCATTTGTTATATTTTCGTAGCCTGTGGGTAAACAGTAAGCAAGATATGAGTAATTAATCTAAAGCTGTAACTATGTTTATGTTTTCATGTCCTGATATGGTTTGGGCAAAGCTAAGCTTCAGTGGGTGTGCTGTTTATATACCTACTTAGACCAATATGATAGGTCTGGGAATTCCTTCTGTGATTCCTCATCTAGCTGTAACTTGTACTTACATTCCTGAAATGTAGAGGTGGGTCGTGTATCTGCCCCCACTGTTGTTTTTTGGTTTGGGTTTGGTTTTTTTTTTCTGTTGGTTGTTTTGGTGGGGTTTTTTTCAAGTTTGCAACCAGGCACTGGTGTAACCTGTTTCTTAGTCCAGATTCTTTTCCTGCACTGTGAATATTTCCTTGTTTTCTGCAGTAGAAATGTCTGCGGGATAGAAGTTTTCATGGAATGACAACTTGTTTAAAAACATCATTTGTATTTTACTTAAGTTGGCTGCAGCTCTCATAAGCAGTAAAGCCCATACATAAGTAATATTCCTTTGATTTGTCTCCTTATGTGGTTGCTGTTAGATTGAAGATACTGTTTCTAACAATGAGAAGTCAGTCTTCCAGTAGGCAGTTGGGCTAAAGCTTGTATGGGCATTAAGGTGTAATAAGAAGTTTGTTCTCTGCCTTCCCCCCCGCCCCCAAGATAGGTATTGATCAACATGATATAATTATTTTTTTTCATCTGTACACCACACTGTTCAAAGAGAAAACTCTGTGGTTGTCTTTTGATTCAGGCTTGATTCAAATAATACGTTAGAATTAGAAACATTCTTTCATCTTACCTGTTATCTGGAACTGCTCAGCTGGAGCAATTCTTGCTGATTTTGTGGGTTTTCATTTGTTTAATTCTTTGTTTTAGGACGTATCTGCTGATCCTGCAGGAACTCTCACAGCTGCTGAAGAGAGAAAGGAGAAGGTGCCAAGCCCACATCTCAGTCATCTCGTAGTTTTGACATCTGGCAATTCATTGTATGGTTTGGCAGAGAGAGTGGTGGCCACGGAATCCTTGTAGGTTATTTACTGTACACTGCATTTTGTGGTCACTGGAAGCTATGGATTGTGTGAGATAGTGATTAAAAGCCAAAACCTTCTTGAGAAGTCAAAGATTCCTACCTGTCAATGTAATTTTAAATATGAGCGATAGAGGTATTTTCTTAGCTAAACTAGTGGGACCTAACCATGTGGTCTAACCACTTGCAAGCACAAGCAATGAAATTTTACTACAGCTAGTCCAGTAATTTGTGACAGTACAAGGTCAAATCTAACAGGAAAAAGGTTTGAAATTGGAGGCCAATGGGAATATTTAATCTCTGTGGTTCATTTAAACCTTACATTAAGTACTCGAATGGTGATGGCTGAGACTGAAAACTGTTTAGTTGGTATTGGTTTAACTTTGACTGCAATGTTCTTTTCAACGGGTGGAAGTGTACCTTTGAAGAAGAGATCATAATAAGCAAGTAACACAAAACTTAAAAGTGTTTATCTGGTCAGAATAATGGTAAGAGTCAGATAATATTACTTTTTGCCCACACAAGCTGAAACTCAAAGATCCGAAGTTCATTTTAAAAATGTATTTTCAAAGGAGCTTATTTTCTTTTGCCTTCATTTATGCTTAGTTAAAAACGTATTACTTTGTTATGCCTCTTATTCTGTCTTTTAAAGATTCCCTAGTAAGTAAGTAATTGGGAATGTTATTTTGGGATTCTGACAGGGATTTATTAATTTTAATATTGAATGCCCTGTAGTATGGAAATTATGGAACACTTGTCTGCTGACTTTACTAGACTTTGGATCAGACTTTTGCAGCGTATCCTGAGTAAAACAGAAATATGAATTGTTGATATTCAAGCCCTAGTCTCTATTCAAGCATTTTCTTGTTTGCAATAGTATTTTAAAATTGTCAGACTTGGGAGTGCTTGTTGATATGCTGGCATGAACTGATACGGTTCTTCTCAGTTCTAAATTTTCGAAGGTTACGTATCATTACTGCCAAATAAGTCAGCTGTAGAGTAGAAGCTGTGTAGAGACATGCCAAATGTTGCATTTAGTTAACAGTAAATTTTCCTTGCTTTCAAAGGGTATTTCTGGCTGAGCAGTTTGAGTTTCTTCAGCCTCATCTTGATGCAGTGATGCCAGCTGCCAAGAAGCCTTTTCTTCAGCAGTTCTATTCTCAGGTCGGAATTGTATAATTCACAGCTGATTTTTAAATGGAAGATTTGAAACATGTACAATACGATGCAAATAGTTGCACATCATAGTTATATATTATTATCAGAAATTTACTGAATTGAATTTTATTTGTATTCTGTTTCAGACAGTGTCAACTGCCAGTGAACTACGTAAACCAGTTTATTGGATTGTTGCTGCTAAAGCCATTGATTATGAACAAATGCTACTTCTCATGGCTAATGTGAAATGGGATGTGAAGGAAATCATGTCACAACACAATATATATGTAGATGCTCTTTTAAAGGTGAATAATTTCTGGGAAACGATGTGCTAGATTTTATAAAAACTAGTTTTTTAAGTTACTGTAATACTTCACTAAAACTGTTAATATAGCATGGTTAGAGCAATACAGCATCCTGACACATGGTAAACTATTATAAGGAGGTCTGTCCGGAATTTTCATTACTCTTGTTGCTGGCAGATTGTTTTCAGTGATGATTTTTTGACTACGTGGCAGATGAAAATGACCACAAAGATTTAAGGAGTTTTATGTCTAAATCTGGAATGGTAGATAAAAGTGTAGTAAACGGAGTAACATTGAGGAAAATCAAGCTTTAACAAAGGCTATTTGCTGTTTTGTGTCATTTTAGCAGTTATTTCTGAGATGTATGGTAAGGCTTATAGGTCAAACCAGCACCAACAGTGATCATGCACTATCTAATTGAATTGCTGTATTTGGAAGTTGGCATCTGAAAAAGAAGGTAAAAGGGAAGTTAGTCACCCAACTTCTCAATTGCATTCAGTAGAAGCGGTTATACAATTGCTGTGTCTTATGACGTACAGAACCAGTTCTTGGGAGAATCCCTCTCTCATCCTTCTATATATGTCTTAACGGTGTTTCTAAAGGTCTTTAGACGGAAGTTTTGGCAGTGGTAAAATAATACTAATTGTTACAGAGAAACTGAAAGTTTTATTTTGAAGAAAGTTATGCATCTGTAATGAATAACAATTTTGTTTACAGCTTTGTACTTTGTAGCTGTTCTCTGCTTTAAAAAAAATAAATCCAAGCAAAGAAGGGAGAATCTAATAGAGGATATATCATTGCACTGATTTTAACTGAATCTTTGTGGTTACCCTTCTTTATGCTGCCATGGCTTTTTGAAATCAGTTTGTACTTAAAATATTTGGTCTGTGCCGTAGAACATTTTCCTTCTGTGAGAGTGCAACTGCTGATGAATCTGCTTTAGGAAATTAGGACTAATACCATTTCTGGCCTCCACATTATCTAAATAATAATAGTTGCTACAGAAGCTTTTAGATCATTGCTAAGCAATTAGTGATTTGCTGTGAACCCTGGGACTCCAGGATTGAAGATGTAAGTGCAGTGTTTAATGTAATAACCAATTACTTTTAGCCATGTGCACACATATGTAAAGTTCTTCTATACTCAGTATGCATGGAAGCAGATAAAGTGGGGAAAGGCTATTGTTCCAGAAATTAATTATCACAGAGCACTGGGCATTTTCCGAAGACTGAGTTGTATGCCGGTGTCCTGGTTTCAGCTGGGATAGAGTTAATTTTCTTCTTAGTAGCACGACACTGTGGTACCCTGCTTCCTCTTGCCAAATCCCTCTTTCAGAAATTTTGTGTTAAACACCAATTATTTGGTCAGATAGTAGGTTAAATGGATTACTGAGATTCCCTTCTGATTTTCTTCACTTACTGATTTTTTTTTTTTTATGGAGGGCAAAAAAGGAGGGGGGTGGGGGGATGTGCAGAGAAGAAAAAACAACTAGATTAACAGTCATGGAATGAAAGCGCTTTGTTGGACAAGTATGATCTTAATAGGTTACAGTACAAACTGCTTTTGCTAGTTACAGAGACCAGTTCATTATCGGTCTGCTTTATATTTAAGTCATTTGCTACTTTTTTTTTTTTTAATGATGGAGGTGTTAGTCACTGGCAGCAGACTTCTATTTCACTTCATGTAAGTCACAAAATTATTTTAGCAGTAATTATATTCAGTTATGACTGGTTTGTCACTCAAAGGAACAGCTCAAATCCATCCAGGCCATTAATTTTTCAGGTGGAAACAGGTGCCTTCCCTCAACCTGAACTGTTACCCAGCGTTGCAGTATGCTCCTGAACAGTTAGATTTGGACTCTTTTCAGTGGGTGCGCTCAGCATCTTTTAAAGCACTGGGGAACTATCTGATGTTAAATGTTGATGAATAAAAGGTGATTACAGTATTTCTGAGCTTCTTGGAAAGCTGATATGGTGGGTATTTAGAGGGATAAAGAGGTCATCACTGGGTTTTATTAGTGACTGTATATTGACTTTAACAAAGTTAAAGATGAATTTAGGGAGTGAGGCAATGAAAATGGCATTTGAAAGATTAGCTTAGTTAATTTTCAGAGGTTCTACAGAGAACTACACCTCTGGGGAACAGAGCAGTATTTCCTTTTTTTAAAAAAATTGCTGAGGTGATGTTGCGAATGACATTCTAGAAAGTGATGTGGTTTCTACTTTACCCATTAAGTTTGTCTCTGCAGTCTGTGCCTACTAAACTTCTCTGCTTTGCTCTTATTTTCCAGTATTCTCTTTCGTGTGCGTTTCTCATTCTTTGTCATTGTTGCTAGGGGTTTGTAGAGTATCGTCTGTTTTATGCTAAAGGAATAATGATCTTTCATGTTTCATCAGGAATTTGAAGAATATAACAGAAGGTTGAATGAGGTGTCTAAGAGAGTCCGTATTCCACTGCCAGTCTCCAACATCCTTTGGGAGCACTGCATACGCTTGGCAAATAGAACTCTCGTGGAAGGGTAAGTAGTTCATGAAAGTCTTGCATTTGGCTAAATATGTCTATAATGATAACATCTATTTTACAGAATTGGAAGTTCTGATTTTGTAATGCACTGGTAGGATCTTGTTCTTTTGAGAAGCCTAAAAAATATCAAGGCTTAACACAGTTCTTAGCAGTTGTTTCACAGAATCTGGTACAGCATTAAGCCTAAAGGGGATGGTCTTGTACCTAGATACTGCTGAAGAATG
Organism: Falco peregrinus; assembly: GCF_023634155.1. NCBI lineage: Eukaryota > Metazoa > Chordata > Aves > Falconiformes > Falconidae > Falco > Falco peregrinus. Next base: position 38,711,697 of record NC_073725.1, on the reverse strand, counting down.
ACACTGAGTGTTTTATTGAAGCATTTGAAACTACACAGTTCTCTTTCAGACGAGCTCTATCTGAAAATTGCTGCTTCCTGACAGAGCAAAGGAGAAAGTTAAAGTGTAATTGTCAGCATCTCTGTGGTGATGCCATTTGTCTTTGCCAGGAAGAAAGATGGAGTTGTCAACCCTAGCAGTTATCTTAGAGTAGCCATGGAGAAGAATTTTTTCCAAATTCATCAGGAACAGAGAGGTATCTTAGCTGGCTTGGTCAATAAAGGCTCAAGCACCTTAGTCAGGAACTGCTACATCTTGTTCATCCCTCCCACTTAATCAGTGTTCCAGCCTTTTTCAGAGCCAATATTGTAGCCTGAGTATTGTATGTAGTCTTCCACCCACTGCATTTATGTTTTATTTTCTTGTCTCCTTGCTACATATGTCTGGTCTCTCATCGCAAGTTCTTCTGCATCATAGAATATGTGCTGTCTTCCACTCCTGTTCCCATATTTCTTTCCTGGTTATCTTTACCCTGTGCACTCCCTACTACCTATTTTACTACTTTCTATCCCACTCTTTAGCTGTCTGCTCTAATTTAGGACCTCAACAGCATCCTTCTTCTCCAGATGTTAGCTGTCTATTGAGGATCATCAGCTTCCACTGCTTCCATCAAGCCATCATCCTTAAATTCATGCCTATTTCTTTTCATGCCATCATCCTTTTGCTCTTTCTTCAGAGACCAGTTTCATCTTCACGGAGACTAAATCCAGCCATGACCTCCCTCTGGCTTCTCAGTTTCTTCATGTGACATATGACCCATACAACTATGTTTTCTTTTTGAAATTTTATTTTCTACTTATGCCTCAAATCAAACAAAGTGGAAGAAAAGCATCTTTCTTCTCCTGTCCCTGTCCCCTTTTCCTTTCAAGTGGATAACACCAGCAATCACTATCAACCTCTTCTGCCTCAGCCCTTGTGCCTGTCTTGGACTTGTTTCTTTTTTCTTACTTCACAATCTTACTCATTTTTGTGACTTCAGTGTTCACAAACCACTTAATTCTTGGCTCTGAAGATCATCGTTCATGTGTCTTGCTCCGCACTGTTCACAATTGTGACTTAGCATGAAATTTTCACCTTTACTGTCACCTAAGCATTTCACTGACTGGTCAGAGGGAACTAGGAATACCTTGCTGGTGTGACTTGCCCTGTGTATTTTCTTGGAGCGTAAAAAGCACTCATTATTGTCTCCTCCCAAATATCTGCCTGTAATTTCTCCTTCTTGCCCAGTTCTTTTGCTCACATACCTTGTAGTTTCATTTGCCACTGGGGAAGGGGAAGAAGGGTACTCTGAACAGCTGACTCTCTGAATACCTTCATAACTTCTTTCATCTCTGAATTCCATGAAGGTATGGCATTAAAAGCCACGAAGGAGATGTTTCTGCTCTAGTCAGCCAGTCAACTGCAATTGTTCTCATCAGGCTCTTTGAGTGAAGGTTCATCTTCAGTGCAGTCAGCCATATCCATCATTAAATTTTGCCCTGCCCTGTCTCCGAGTTCTGTGTTCTCTCCTGTTTCCCATCTGGCTTCTTGAAGTACTTCAGTATGTCCTATTAAGCATCATCGTCCAATCTTCTGAGAAGCTCCAGAGAGCTTGTGTCTTGGTCCTCTCCACTTTTGCCTATGTTATTTCTGCATTTTGCAAACTCTGCATGCTAACTGTAAGGGTGTGATTCTCCTTATTCTTAACCGGTCTTGCTGTGTATCTAGTTTCCAGCTGCATATTTCTGCTTCCTTTGCATCAGACCTAATGATGTAGGTATAATAATTAGGATCAACTTCATGAACCAATGGAAGACTGAGCTTGCTTTAAAGTTGGTAGAAGGGAAGAGTGGAATCAGTGGGACAGGATTGTCACTTGTGGCAGCAGCCTGTGGGTGGGCTGGATTAAGTCTATCAAGACACTGTGCCCCAAACCAAAGCTTTTTTACTCCCTGTACACAGCTGAAATCGGCACTGTCCAAGGGCATTGCAGTGTCATTTCCTTGGATCTTGACAAATGCAATGTCATACCCATTTGAAAAACCACAAAGATAATTTTCCTCATTTGTGGCCTATTACCCCATTGTTATTCTTCCTGGCATTACTCTGCCCTAAGCTTATCTATTGTCTCTTCTTCTTTGAGCTCAAACTTGTCACCAGTTTTCTGTCAATCTGCTCGCATTAAAACATTAATGTCTCACAGAGATTAATTAGCCAGTGCTGCCAACCTTTACCCTCTGTTTGTTGCGGTAGTTGTGCCTTTCTCTAATGCTGCCACTGTTGGTTCAGTGAGCTCCTGGTGACTGTTCCTAAAGCTGCCACATTGCCTGTCAGACTGTGGTGGTCATGAGCACTTGACTAAAGTCACTGTCTAGTGTGTTGATCAGCATTGATTTAGTTTCCTTTAACCCACTTCTAGTAAGTTATTCAATGTAAGATTTTTAGTGGCTTTTGGTGGGGGGTGGCAGTGAGTTTTTTAAGTATCACTGGGTACAATGGGGTTCTGTTCTGTCTGTGGGGCTAAAACATATTATACTAATGCAGATAAAACTTTGCATCAGACATCAGAAGAGTTCTTGTCTGCTTTTAACTGAAAACCATAACTATGTTCCTCCTTAGTGTTAAAGGGCTAAGTTAAACAACTTTGAGAAGTAAGATTCATTTTTATTTCCTTCTAAGTTTTACTTTCCACGGTTTCACTTTTCAGTTATGCCAATGTAAAGAAGTGCAGTAATGAAGGGCGTGCCTTGATGCAACTGGACTTTCAACAATTCTTAATGAAACTAGAAAAGTTAACAGACATTAGGCCTATTCCAGATAAAGAATTTGTGGAGACCTACATTAAAGCATACTATTTAACAGAAAATGACATGGAACGCTGGATAAAAGAACATAGGGTAAGAGTTATTTGCATTCTTTTACTGCCTGTTGGGAAAATTCACCATGATGACAGAATCATGCTAACTATATATGAGCAATGCTTCTCTGTGTTAAAAATTAATATATGCATATATGAATATATTCATTTATTATACGAAGATCTTTATGGGAAGCAGTATAAATATACATGCACAAACACATTTATATGTTCGTTATTAATTATCATACGTACTGATTCAACGTCTGATGACTGGAAAGGTTAAATAAGCAAGGCGCATCTACCTACTGTATCAAAAAGTGTAGAGAACAAGAGCGAAGTGAAGTTGGAAACATTTGTGTGCTGTTCAGAATATGCCAAAATGCACAGCTCGATCATCAGGAAGTTAGGTTTGAAATCACACTGTGGAGTTTTACTTTGCCTTTGGGAATAGATTGCTTAAACTAAGCTGTAAGGCACAATGGGTAGGAGTCATTGCTGCTTCTTCCTTCATTTAATAATACTGAATCAGGATCAACATTTCTCTCCAGGTAAGTCTTCATTTGTGTTTTGAAAGCATTTACCATGCTTTCATGGTAGCACAACCTAACAGTTATAACAGGACTGCGTAAGAAATAGTCACATGCTGTTGAAGTAAGAAGACTTTTAAAATGTAGCACTTTGAAATCTGTATTTTGGGCTTACTTTAAATCCCACTAGAAATGGATGAAAGAAATGCCTCTAGTAATTTTCTTTGTTTTACCTGGAGCCACAAGAGAGATTGTGAGCTGTTCTTTGGTGACCTGCATGGAAAAACACTTGTTTAAACCTACTGGTGAGAGCTGTATTTTGGATGGTGTTGGTATAAAGGTAGAACTGGCAAATGGGGTGTTTTGACAGGTGTTAAGAATTCTTGTCTTAACATTTTTGCCATTTTTTCCTTCTTTATCATGTACTGAAATTAATATTGTTTGGAGGCCCTGTAGACAGAAGTATTTAGAGGCTTATTGGAAATGAGAAGTCAAAATAAAAAAGATACAAACTTTTGTCATTTTGTTTAGGAAAATGCTTTTATGTTAAAAGCTAATCTCATTAGCATGTATATTTCCTACCATACCTCCCAAAGAACGGAAAATGCATTAAAAATTGATTTATATAAATATGTATTCACAGAATCACTTTCTGTGAACTCAGTCCAACACTACTAAAGTAAGCATTTTCCATTATAATCTGCCATGTAGCAAAATACAGTTTTGTTCTCTGCCTCAACTATGAAAACCATCCAGACCTGACTTAACTACCACTTTAAATCTCCCTTGTGTACTGACTGCCTCTATCAGTTGAAAAGTCCACAGTGTGTATGTCAGCATGTTTTAATTTTCTATCTTTGTCTGGTGTGTTACTCTGCCATAACATGATCTGCTTTTATTTGCCAGGAATATTCCACTAAGCAGTTGACCAATCTGGTGAATGTTTGTCTGGGCTCCCACATCAACAAAAAGACAAGACAGAAGCTTCTAGCTGCTATTGACGACATAGACAGGCCTAAAAGATAACTGGAGAGAGCTGCTTTCCTTGTGACTTGTACCTTTTTCTGTTCATGTGAAGCATGCAGACAAACCTCTCATGGACTAATGACAACCTTCTCTTAAAAAACATTGTGCATGACCTTTCTTACCAGCATTGGAGACACTGAAGTGGCATAATGTTCTAAAATATGACTTTTCTAATCCATAGAATTCTTTTCTGTCGTATTTCTTTTTTTTTTTTATTTTGTTTTGTTACTTGCCCTTAGTAAAGGGCCACTTTTGTCTATCATTGGTGAGCTGTATATTTTGCAAAATTGTATACTGTAAGTAAGATCAAAATCAGAGAGAAATACATTGGCTTAATATATAGTTGATGCTCTTTTTAATAAAAGGGCTACTTGAAAATATGATTTCTTTCTTCCTTGCTTTCACCCTCAGAAATTGTGCTTTATTATGGAACAGTGTAAAATGAAAGAAAATGTACAATATTTGATCAGTGTATCTTGCATGTGGATTAAGAGTGCAGATCAACTAAATACTTCCATGTTAAAGCCTCTCATCTTCATATGTATTTAAAAATGTCTGTTTATTTCGGAATTAATTTAGTCACATCAAAATGATTGACTTAACAAGGTAATAAATACTGTACACTAATATGATATATTTGTGCGACCTTTTTTCCTAATTCAACAGCACAAAATGTCATTTACAATAGAAATTACTAATGTTCCCTTCCCTTTTGTCCCTCTGCCAGTCTTCCCTGTTCTGAATCAATAATGCCAAGGCATAGGAAAAACGTTTTTTTGGCTGATGTTTTGGATTGATATAAGATAATCTTACTGTTTCCTGCTCTGCTGTAGATACCCTGAGTGATCCTGAGCAAAGCAAAATTGCTTGGCTGTGTATTTGTCCTAGAAATCGATTTTTCACAGCATCACTGACTTCGCTGAAGTTTTCAGGTTTGCCTTTGGCAAGTATGTAAAGGTTTACATTTTGGTGGGTTTTTTTAATTACATATTAAGCTTGTTGCAGTGCTCCCAGACCTTTTAAATGGTAGCATGCTACCATTGAGCTAATAGGTAAAATAATTTACATGAGCTCCAATCCGCTAATGGACATGTTAAAATCTCAGTTTCAGGTGCATACTTGCTATTGTACTTCTTAGTCAAACATGAGAGAATCGGGACTTACTGAATGACAACAGTATCTAGTGAAACAGATAGTTGCCCTGTGGAATAATTATAATTGCTCTTTTCTGTAGCTTAATTTCCTCTTCAGCTGTGGACTGGGCACCATTATGTGAGTTCAGTGAAAGCCTGTATACAGTTTTAGAAGAGTGGTAGAATTTACATTTTAAATACTGACTGTGCAGTATTCAGCTCCCCTGTTCATCTGTATTTTAAATGAAATAAGATTTAAACAAAATTTAACTCTGTTACTTAATGACCATGCTGTCATGCTGAGTTCCATTTAAAACTTGTTTAGTGGCTTGTCAATGTATATGTTGGAGCCGAATCACTTTTACTCTCATTAAAAAGGTGGTTCAAAAAAAGAAGTGTAGTTTATTTTGAAAGTGTGGACTTTTGCATCAGTATGTCTGTCCTGAAGTCAGATCCTGAACAAGACCTCTTGGAAGAAATAGAAATGTGTGTGAGATGATTAGTGTAAATTCTGTTTCAATTTTCTTCTCATGGGTGAAATAAGAAATTTAAATCTCTTTACCAGAGCTTTGGTGAGCTGAACACAGGGTTAATTTCTCCTGAACTGTTTAGGTTGCTGTGATTTGATTGCTTACCGAAAAATAGGAGCGTAAGCACAGACTGGAATGTAGGGTCAAGGAAGGAGGTGGGTAATTGCATGAATCATAGTCAGGAGTGATTATTTTTTTTTTAGTGTATCTATAGATAGACTTGTTATTTTTAAGTAAGCCCCCAAATAAAAGAATATGCAAGACACAGTGTTAAGCCTGTGCAACAACTGTTTGATCTTTGTTCGTGTAAGCCTCAGAAATTATTATGTTTTCCAGAGGAATCTCCTTTTGCTGTCCGGGATTGATGCTAAGGGTGAAGCTACATAGCTTAATGCAGGGGTCCTCAAACTACGGCCCGCGGGCCAGATACGGCCCCCCAGGGTCCTCAATCCGCGCCCCCCCCCCCCCCCCCCCCCCCCGGTATTTACAGACCCCCCCCTACCCCCACCCTCCCCGCCAGCGGTTGGGGGAGGGGAAGGGGAAACCAAGCAGCCGCAGATGACTGCCTGACACTGCATCCGCACGCCGGCCCCCTGGTTAAAAAGTTTGAGGACCCCTGGCTTAATGGCTTACAGATGCTCTTAGATACATGGTTTAACTTTCAGGGTGCCCTGCATGGAGTCAGGAGCTGGATTTGATGGTCCACGTGGATCCCTTCCAACTCAGGATATTCTGTATTATTTGGTCCTGAGTGACTAATGAAGCAAAGTTTTAGCTGAATGTTGAATGATTAACTTACTAAGGTTAGGTAGTTTCCATCCTCTGGTATGAGAATTCTTTATAAACCGTTGATTTTTTTAGCTTTTCTGTACATCTTCATTTTCCTATGGAATAAGAAGTCTCTTACGCTGCTTTTTCTGCAATAGAAAATATGGCGTAGATATCCTTTATGTTTTAGAGGAGCGTTTTGGAATACTTTAATAACAGAAGATGATTTCCTTTGGTCTCCAAGCAGAATGACCAGCGCTGCGGAGGGGGCAATGCGTCTGTCAGTCCTTCTTTAGACTAATAAAGAACTTCAGTCCTGTTCCCCAGACAGTAAGTACTCTCATATTTGCCAGACTCAGCTGGAGCACAGATGACCAGTTATCAAGTCTCTGATTAGGCGAAGCCTGTTCTCGTCCTGATCGGCATACAGCTGGCTTTTCTACAGCCAGCTTCTCTCAGTTGCATCGAGTGGTGATGCTGTTCCCCAAAGCAGCAGCTACTGGGACAAACATAGAGGGAAGCCAACTAACAGGTTGCTGTTACCCCGGTGTAAAATTCAAGTCCTTGCTTTGGTATGGATTTAATTATTCAAGGCAGAACGGCATTGACAGGAAAGACCATCTTGGATCAGCAGTGCCTCAGCTGATGGGGTAGAGTGCACAGAGCAGCCCCTGCAGGTGTAAATTCGAGTTCTTGGTCTGGGTAAGGACTTGAATGCTCTGCGAGTTCAGATTTCCATGTAACTGACTGTTCTGGATTCCGTTGTTCCTGCATCGGAGAGAGTCTTCCCATGCATGAAGTAAAAGCTTGGCTTGCTTCTGATCTGCAGTGGGAAAAACTAGATCCTTTTCAGATCTGCTTAGCAAACCCTGAATTTGGGGTGTAGGTTATAGCTTGTGAACACTGCTGAAAGAACAGCCTGCCTTCTTTTGTCCCTACCCCCTTAGGGGAGAAAAAGGAAGGAGTGATCAGTGGCTGTCTCAAAGCTGTGTGTGACAGGTTTGCATCCCCTTTTAATTGTCACAGGTGTGAATGACAAAGGCATGTCTCCTGGTACTGAGTGCAAAGCTGTGGACACAGGTTGTGCTCTTGACCTGTCCTTGTGCCACAGAACACAACGTTGTAAAGATCCCCTTCTCTTACTATGAAAGTGATGTATGTAGAGCCTTTCCCCTTTTAAGATCTTGCTCATAGTTAGTGTTGATAAAATTTTTGTATTGCAAGCTGTACTTTGGTAACTCAAACTTTGAATAAAGCCCACGTTTAAAAACAAGCAAACAAAAAATCCCTGAAAAACACACACATACAAGAAAACCCTCCGCTCTGCTTAAATTGATAAATAGTGCTGTCTCTTACCAAAATCCTCAAAAGGCCAAATGTCAGCAGGCACCTGCTATATTATAAATGATGCAAGCAGCGATGGACAAAAAAATGCAGATTTATTGTGTGTGGGTGATGGTATCTACTTTATTTATAACCACTGCTAGAAACAGCATAATATAAAGACTAAACATTGCCCCAGACACTAGGGTTATGGTGCAAGCCTGGAAATGACATAATTTGCAAAGAGCAAAGTTTCCATGCTTGCTGCCTATTTAAGGATATTTGTGAGTATGTTGTTTTTTCAGCACCAGAGCTGTTTTTTTCACAGCAGGGACTTGGTTTTTAAGGACCTCCTGCTCTTCTATGAGATCCCAGGTGTGAAGCAGTATCTTTAAGTTATACTAAAGACTTCACAAATGTGTGTTACTTTTTTTTCTTTTGAACCGGCATTAAATCAATAATGTCATATGGTAAAGTACATGGCTAAGAAACTAATGAAGAGATGAGTAATCTCTTTTTTTTGTGTGGTGGATCCATTGCTCAGCTTTAATTTGGTGGTGTATTCTGTCCAGTCCCAGAGAGTTTACCTGTATAAGCTGAACTAAAAATAGTTGAATGTGAACTAAACTCAAATCTACTGGGCTGTCCTGATAAAGTCCCCCCAGTACCCCTCAGCTCTGCTGGGTCAATATGAAACTTTTGATCTGGATACATACGTGAAAGAAAAATAACTTTCAGAGCAGAGATGCATAGATCTATGTATTACATTTGCAGATTATCTTACACAGATTTTAATATTGTTAGATTTAAAACTGGCAAACAACTTTGTAAAGGTGTGGTGATCTTTAAAAACAAAATACATGAGCAAGCTGAAGATCTAGAAGAGATGCAGTGAAGTGCCTCTTCACTACGCACAAAATTAAGGAATGATGGATATGATCAGATGTGCAGAATGACTGCAGGTGTTTCTGAAGATCTTTTTTACAAGTAAATCCAAGTTCATACCTTGTATGTATTTCCTGCCCTGTATTTCCAGCATTTTTTATTCATAAGTACCACTACTCATAAATAAAAAGTCAACCCATTCATTGTATTTTGGTAAAGAATGAAATAGAAATATCACCTCAGCCTTAAAATAAAAAGAATCCTTGTACAGGAAAGAAATTGTCTTGTGGATGCTGTCTGAGAGCCGCGAGGCTGTCGTGTAGAATATGCACCATAAAATGTTCCTTTTGAAATTTGTCCATATATTATAGCATAAATGCATACGTACACAGTTTTGTGTGCAATGTAATTCAACACTGGGGACCAGAAAAAATGGCAAAATTCAACAATTAGCAGCACATTATCGGTTTCTCTGCCATCACTTACATTAGTAGCTTACGCTGAAGCTGAGGTAGGTATTGCAGAGGTGTTTTCTTATGTGAGTAACTGGTGTCCGTTGAGGACAGGGTCATAACCTACATCTGAATTCAGAGCTTTGAGTACATCTGATTTACCGTACTGCTCCCAGTGCTGCTGGCTTTGTCTGCCACTGGTGTGTGCCGCATAGGAAGCATCACGCAGGAGCCTGCTGAAGAGGAGCTCCAGCCCAGCCCAAACCACTGTAAACATCAGACTGGACATTGTTGGTGGAGCATGATGCTCCTGCCCTTAAGCAGAGACCGTGGGTAGCCATGCTTGCTGCCCTGGCTGCCAGGGGGGTACCTGCTCCAGATGCATGAAACTGGTGCGTTAGAGAGTGGGCAGACTCAAACTGAAAGGCAGTGGTGTGTCGGTGCAGTGAACGGGCAGCTTGCTCCAGGATAGTTTGCTGCTCTTGTGAAACCCGAAAACTCAAAAAACCATGCAAATTGTCATTGCCTGACGCAGTTATTAGCACAGCACTAAGTACCTGTGAGTTTCCAGGACCATTTATTTCTTGAAATACAGGAAAATGTCAGCAATGTAAATGAGTTTGAGCAGGGGCTGCTTCCTGCCCCTGAGCTGCCAACATCTGTCTCCTCCAGAGCAGTTAGAATATTCAAGCAGCTAAATGCCCCAGCCAGCTGAGCATTTGTGGGCAGTTTATAATGCACTGCATTTCAACTAGACTGAACTGTTGCTGTAAATAGTAATGCATCATAGCTGTAATGCTGTTAGCTTTTCCTTCCCCTCCCTGCCTTGCACTCACAGCCCCGTGTTGTGCTGTTTGATGGGGCACTTCCTTCTCAGGGTTTACTGAGCCTTTATGCTGAGGTCTGTTTATTTTTAGTGAGTTGTTTATTACTGTTTTCTGTTGCTCAAAATCTCTGTGGTGAGATGCAGGGCTCTGGGTGATGCATGTGTGTTGCCTGTATGCACTAGGAGATCTCTTGCTGTTTGTGGCTGCCCTGGCTGGGGGGAAGGAGCTCCCCATGGGTGGCATGTTCAGTAACACCTTAGGGATGCTGCATACTGCAACTTCCAGGTCACAGACCCATCCTGAGCTTTGATTTAGGTTCTGTTCTGTCTTGGTGCCTGTTGTAGGGAAGTTTGGTTTATTTTCCTTTACTTTACTCCCCTAGCTGTAAAAGAAATTATGTTGTCTACCATGGTTTTTTTACAAAGTGCTATCAGGCTGTGGTTCTGCAGGCATGAGCTGTACTTTGAACAGCCTTCAGTGCCTTAACCCCCAGGAAGCTGAAACATAAACTCTTTGTGGAGAAGAAAACACATAATGAATATTCCTTCCCTGTGTCTCAAGCTCTTTAGGTGCTGTTTCCTTTGCATTAGGACAGAAGCCAATAACCCCACACATTTTTTCTTCTGATGCTATGCTTCGGACTGCACCCGGCAGTGCCATTGCCTGTGTAGCAGGGGACCCTGCTATGGATGAGAAAACATGGGCTGAGCTATAGGTAGGACTCTTCTAAAATATACCTGTGCATTACAGTAATCTGCTGCTGCCAGAAATAATAACTAGGCAGATTAGATAGGGAAGACTGTGGACAAAATTAAAGGGAGATTTACCTTTTTTTTTTTTTTTAAAATGATAGTATGAATGGATATTAAAAATACATACACACATGCATCCTGATGGCTGTGCTTCTATACAGCATCAATAAAAGTTCATGCCCTCTGTGTGAATTGTGGGAGTAGTCACCTACCTACTAAGGTGATACGTACCCTGGAGATACCATGTGGATGCAGACTGAGAGATGCTTTATTGAGAGAGACAGACTTCCAAGGAGACACAAGCTGTAAGGAGGCAAGACGCTTGCCAATAAGATCTCATCTTTATTGTGATGTTCAATGTGGTTTGTAGGTAAAGGAAAATGTATTTTGGGGAGCTAACCAAGGCGTTTTCCATTTAGGGTTCAAGCCTTTATCCTCTCCTACGTAAGAGGCCTTCATTGCATCAGTTCCTCTCCCTTCCCATTTATGTATACCCGAAGACCATGTTTTCCTCCCTACACATCCAGACACCTGGACTCATGCAGGGACCCTTTCCAGAGCAGGGTGACTCGGGGAAAGCCTACCTGGAGGAGCCCACAGTGCGAAACTGTCCCTGGGGAAGGAGCCAAGGCTGCCACAGAAGGACCAGGGTCCACGTGGGACTTCTCAGGCCAGTTTTAGGTATCTGCTGCCTTTATAAACCAAACATTTGTTCTTCTGCCAGCAGATCTTCTTACCTTGTGGAAAGAAGCATGAGAAGCTCTCACCTTGATTTTCTTTTCCTTGAAGCACAAATGTTTTTTTTAAGGCACTGAGTTACAACCTAAATGCCAACATGAATGCACAAAGGAGCTAGACCCAGAGGGGCAAGGACAGTATAGGTGCAACTTAAGATCTCTTTTGTTCACAAAAAAAACTAGAACACAAAATTCTTACTCTATTTTCTTTACAAGTAACTTCTTTTTGTAAAGACCAAACCTGAGACTGTTCCAAATAAAAAAATAAAAGTAAAGAGATCAGGGAAGATTTCTTTGCAATGTCTATCCATGCTTTTAAAATCTATCTATTCAATAATGGGAAATGATGGCATAATACCTCTAGAGTATTTTCTTCTTTTGTTTTGTAGGCCCTAAGTTGTATGATTAGCTTCAGTTGCCTGGCTGAGCGTTCAGACTAAGCTGGCAGGCTCTGTTTAAGATTCTGGGTGATTAGTTCCCGTGAATCTGTGTGCTCTCATGTCTTTAGGTTAAGACTAATTTCTGTATTAAATTTCAGTTTTCTGCATTTTAAAGGAGTGAGTTGTATGAATAATTAAAACACATTTATTAACCTCTAATGAATGGTCAGTAAGGCTGGGAATTGAACAGAGTGACATATGTGCGGGAAGTTTTGAAGCTGACTCTTGGTAGGAATGAGAAAAAAAATCTCAAAGTTAATCAACTTAATTTTTTGGAGGTCATGATGTGCCTTAGATTGCAACCTGAAAAATACAAGTACAATCTTTTCGGGGGTTACCTCGTACTTCATGATGAATCTTTCTGCTCTCACTGTTTCATGAGGTCAGTGAAGGACTTTCAGGCGTGCTTTCCTGAAAACAGGCTACAGTTTATACTTGCTCTGTTTACAAACATTAATTTTTTAGGAAAAGTAAATTTTAAAAAAATGCAGAAGATTTGGCTTCTTTAAGTATTTTATTAATATATTCACCTTACTGTTACAGTATGGAGTAGAATAAAGAATTACCTGCTTTTATGTAAAGTTGACAGGTTAATTTTTGGCATTTTCTTTCTTTCGTATTCTACAGTGCACTGCAGAAACAAAAAGACCATATTAATGGTCAGTGCCAGCTTGTGGGGGGAGCCCTCTTCATTGGCATGACCTCCAACTTATATGAGTATTGCAACAGCACTTGAGTGCTCCAGTCATGGACCACATCATCACTCTGCTGCGCTTTCAGTAAAAAATATGAAATAGATGATTTCTGTTGCCTCAGTAGGGCTTGAATCGAAGAGTAGCATAGGTGGAGGGCTGTGTTTGACTAATCTCTGTTGGCTTGTATATACTCACAGCACGGAGATAGCAAGGCCCCGTCCTCCCTGCTGCCCCCTTCCCAGGTCAGCGCAGGAGCCTGACACAGGTGTGCCAGTCACCTGGTGGAGCAGCCTCTGTCCCCGTTTTTGGCACAAGCCTGGAGAGACGGAGCGCTGCACCTGTGTGGCTCGGTGGGAGCGCCTTCTGCAGAGACAGTCGGCTCTACCACCAGTGTCTGCGAGGGTGGAGGCATCAGCCCCTGGAGTAGAAAGCAGAATCCAGCCCCACGACTGCTGATGAGCTGTACCTCCGTGGGATCTGGCTGACCTTCTGCATCGTGCCACTCCTTGTGGCCGTGGTGGGCTTCCAAGGAGAGGGCTGGAAGCAGCAGGGGTGGCTGGCCAGGGGGTAGATTACAGGGCATTGGGCAAAAATGCAGGCTGGGTTACAAGGACCCCCCGCATGACTGGTGACCAGAGGAGACGTGGCTGCCAAGAAAAAGGCATCTCTTGTGTTTTGCTTCCTTTCCCCGGCTGTTGAAGTAGGAGAGCAGCCCGAGGGCCTGCACCGTGGGGCTGCTGCTCCCCCCCTGGAGCCACAGCTCTGCCACAGTGCTCTGGGGGGACATCCCTCCCCACGGAGCTGCCCGCCGGTCTCTGCCACCTGCTTCTTGTACTGGCAGAGTTTAATTTAGGCCATCACTGCAGCACCGGCCTCTCTTTGCTAGTGAAGATGCAGAGATGCAACTATAATGAAAGGAGCAAATTAATTTGGTCTGATTCATCTACTCTTGTTTCTAATGAAATGCTCCAAGGAAGGAATAGGAACTTGCTTTTAAGCACATGGTGGAACTCGAGCTCTCTACAGAAGCTTTTCCACCCCAGCCTTGGAGCAAGGCTGACCCAGGGTAGTCAGCAGGATCTAGGATACAGACTGGCAGAGTAGCTGGGCCACGAGCCAAACAGGGTCACCACCTTGCAGGGACAGTATTTCCAATGTGTTCCTGGGCTGGAGAGGGACAAAGGATTGGGGAACAAGTGGTAAAAATCCCACTACAAAATGGAAAACTTTTTATATTGACTTAATGATTTTGTGGTGATGAGGCTCAGGTCTGGTGCTGTGAGAGACCAGAGAAAGGGAAAATGTTTTTTGTGTTTTGACAGGATCTCCCATGATCTACTCCAATATATTGAGATGAGGAGGGCAACTGAGCAAAGTGGCCTCCCTCACCTACCATGGAGAGGGAATGATAACCCTTCTGGTTCCCCTCCTCCACTCCGTTAGATAAGCCTAATAACTAGGTTTTGGTATTCATCTTGAGCCATTATTTTGTATTCAAACCTATATAAATGGAAATGAAGAATACACTGAACAGTTTCTTCTGGAAGGTACAGAAAACATTATGTGTATATAAGCAGTCATTCTTCATTCTTCTGCATTATATACCTGCCTGGGTATCAGTGAAAAATCATTTGCAGAATGGGTGCATGTGTCTTTTCTGTTATTTAGGACGCCTATTTTGTGAAAATGATGCCAGTCCAAATAATTGGGTGTAATGGAGGGGAAGTGTATAGATGCTAAAAAGTGCTATGAAGAGGCTGAATTTGCTCTGGAAGAAGACTTGAGATTTCATTATTCCCATTGCTGTCTCCTAAGATCAAGGTAACCTGAAAAGAGAAGGGACTACCTTGACAGTTCACTTTTATTTTGCTTCCTACAATAACTCATGGACAAAACCCAGATTGGTTTCTTGATGCATTGTATCAGATAATTCTCTCTTCTAACTCAGCCACCCTCCCCCAGCCTTAACTTGACTGAAATGGCAATTTGATTGTACATGTGTACATCCCGCTTTGTAAATCTTTGTAAATGTGTGCCTCAAGGTTTACTACAGTACCATAGCCTATATTTTCGCTATGAAACGTAAAGGTCCCAAACAGTTCTTCGTGTACGGGAGCAGGGGTGGGATCAGGCAGGTGCCATTGCCCTTGCTGCAGCCATTGCTAACGTCCCCTCATTCTTCAGTCTTGTGCCCTTAGCTGGAGGAAGCAAGGAAGAATCCTGAGCAACGTCTAATGGGTCTGGAAATGGGACGTTTTGCTGAACGCTGAGGCATTTAGACCAACACAGAAATGCACGATATTGGCCAGGAGCTAAAGCCAGTTAGCTTGGAGGATGAATTCCCATTGTAAGGGACAGGATGGCCCACAAATGGGGAAGAGAGCAGAGGAGATGGTGAGGGCCCCTGTCTCCTGCAATCTTCCAAACAAGGTGCTTGGGTTTTCTTAAAGAGCTTTCTTGTAACATTAACCATCTGCTGCAATATGATAAAGCTTCAGTGTCACTGTGCTCTTTTGGGTTAGAAAGGAATATGACTGCAACTTGCACAGTTCCTCAAAGTTAACTTCAAAGGCATGAAGAAATAAGTCCCAAAATACAGAGACTGTCACAACTTAGGTAAAGGGAAGACGACTGTAGCAGTGGAAGTCCAGTACTGTCTCCCCAAAACACCAACGGGGGACAGAAGGAGCGGGAAGGTGCAGAGCCTGGCTTCAGCCAACACACAGGCAGTGAGGAAAAAAACTAACTTTGCAGGGAAGAATTTGGAGAAAAAAACCCTGAGCAAAATATTGACTTCCAACCTTCCATCAAAATATGCCTTGAAACAGTAAATCCAGCAGCTGAATTCCCGCTGCATACAAAAGACTCTGAAACAAGCCTCTGAGACGAAAGCCGTTAGTAAGGTAAGAAGGAAATGTTTCCTCCACAGAAAGTAAAACGTACTTTTTATTCCATAGAGGCATACATGTATGCAGGGCCAGTGCTATACATGAACTCTGCCAGAAATATGTTGTGACGTTGTTTTTCCATCCTAATCCATTTGCAAATTGAGTCAGTGAAGTACCAATTAACCTCAGGTCATTAATTTTAAATACACTATCAATTTTCTTTCTTTGTTTCTTTGCTTTTTCTTTTTTTTAGCTTGTGTAATGGCCTGTGGGGAGAAAAAAAAAAATGGTTGCTTGCGTCCTCAGCCTTCACAAAGTCTTTTCTTAATGCACCAATATCAGGGTGCAGATTAGCTTTATCCTTGGCCTTTGAGCTGTTGAACACATTTCTATGGCTTAGTCTCCATGTTCCACTTCCCCAGCTGAGATATTTTACTGGGCGGAGGAGGGGAATTAGTCCAAGCTCTTATATTGGTTGAGAATGTGGCTCTATTTTGGTTTTTTGGGAGAGGGAGGAGCCTGAGTTCAGGATCTATAAAAACAAATTCCTGCTTTTGTTTATTTAGTTTAATGATTTTATTTTATTTTTAATTATTTTAAAGATGTTTTCCATATTTTTAGGTCTTGTATTTCATTTTTACTTTCAGAGATGTTTATTTTTATTTTAATTGAAGGTTTAAATTAATAGAATATTTGGGGTTTATAATGTGCTGAGAGATCTGCTGTGAGCTTCTTAGGCACTTGGTAGTGTCTCTTGATCAACACATACTATTTGTTATACAATATTTAGCTTTTCTTAAGGTTTTAATTTAAGAGGGACTACATTTCATTTAAGAGGGACTAGGTAGGTAATGAGGATGTAAGATCATGACCACAGCCTTTGACTTTTAGAAGCTTTTCTGCCCTGTGTAATTCACAGCCCTGAAGTGTGGGTGAAGCTTGCTGTTCTAGTCCTGGGCTACTGTGCACATAACTACTTGAAGAAATTTAAGCTCTTAAAGTCATTTACTGTGAAATGTGTAGCAGGTAGTCATGACATAGCTTCAGGATCACATGGGCTTTCAGGTTTTGCACTTTGATCTTAGGTGCTTAAGGTGGAGCTCAAAGAACTGTATAATATTTTATAATTGATGCTTTTTTCTTACTCATAGTAATAATATTAATATATCCTGTACTTATTCCATATTTTATTATGCCTGAAGAAATGCTAATGTAGTGTCATTTTAGGACTTACAAGATGTGTTTACTTAGAACACTACATTGCTCACAGTTTTGCAGATACTGAGATTGTAAATACAAATGCTTCTGTCTTTGCATCAAAATTATTAAATTTTAAACCTACTGCAATAAAAATAATTGACAATTTTTATGAGTCATAAGATTCATAGTTTCTGTAAATGTTAATGAAAGAATGGAATGAAGAAAGTGCATGAGTGATAGAAGTCATAGTTTATACCAGACTTAATTTATGTATTCACTATAAACTCAGTCTTTTATGGATCCACAGGTTTTGCCTGCTCTGTTCTGTCACGCTTTTTCACGTGTTAGCAATGTTGCAGCACTGCTGCTCCAAACACTACTGTCATTGTGGGCCCATTCTCTGTGGACATAAATTATTTTGGCTCAGATCTGAAGCCATTAGCAACTGATAAGCAAACTTAGAAGTCTAAGGGCTCATGCTGTCAGAGCTGAGGCTTCCCGTGAAATGAAAGCTGCATGGAGATTTGGTTTGTGTTGACACATTTGTGTGTCTTTTGAAGACTGTCTCATGCTATGAATATGGAACATGAAACAGTGAGGGCTTCAAGAAACATCTTGACAATGCAGCCAAATTTTGAATCAAATAACTGTCAAAAGCTCTTTGAGAGCACTGGCAGACTCGAATCTTTCTCATCATGGAGCTGAGAAGGACAGAGAAAATGAATGGGCCTTCTGGGTGAACTGACTAAAGGTGTGTCTGCTGTTCTCCAGGACACTTCCAGAGAAATTTTGCAGTTGCTGTCCATGTCCAGAAGCTGATAAAAGGAAAAATGTCCCCAGATCAAGAAAAAATGTTGTGGTGTCTGAAGTGAAATGGAAACATGGACATAATTTTCCTGTTGTGGAATGAAGGTTATTAACACAGACCCATACAGTACAATTCATGCATACCCTGTTTCTGACAGGAGTGAGTGCCACATCCTCACATGGAGGAAGTGTCCCTGTGTGTATGTGAAGTAATGTTCACAGATTTGGTTTATTTTTCTTTGAAAATTACTTAACATTAACTACTGAAATTTGATATTGTATTATCTCTGTAAATGCACAAATGATTATTTTTTTCTTTTTTCCTAATTGCTGGCATCAGTGTAGCAAGGACTCCCAAAGTTTTGGTTAAGTAAATACAAAAAAGTATTCTTTTGAATAAATTTGAATATGCTGCCTTTTGGTGCTCTTGCATCCTCAGCCAAGAATGGAAGTTCTGATTAAGTTTTTCTGTTGCTTAACCTCTTAAATATTTTCATTAGACATCATTTTAATGATCCCCTTTGAAACACCAGCATTTACAGAGTGTCTGTTGTTCTCAGAAGGGGGAATTAATTCTTGTTCTCTCAATTCCAGTGAGAAAGCTCAGGTCTTTAGGGTATTTCTTGCAAAAAGCAGAGCCAGGCTCAACTTCAGGACAGCCAGCCTACTCAGGTCAGGTCTACCTTCAGAAGGGATCCCACTATGAAGTTCCTTATGTGCCAAGACTAGTGTCTGTCATGGTGAGCAGCACTATATCTCTGGTTTCCTGAACTCCACAGCTGCCTGTTCTTGTCTTTCTGCAGTGCCGAGAATGACAACTTCTCATACACAGAAGCATAACAGAAACAAATAACAGTATCTCTTATAAAATAATGGACCAGCAGTTAAAATAAAAGCATCTATCAAGGAAGCTGAGAGGAAAAAATGGAAGAGCTTGGCTGTTTGGCTTGATTCAGTAGCAACTGGACAGCACAGAGCAGAGGACAGACGTAACTTGGGAGTATTTATGGAAGGATGACTGTATGATGCACAGTTCAGAGATCTGCGCTTTGATGAGAGGATTGGCATCCCTCAGATTTTTCTGGGGGAAGGCAGGTTCCTAGGAATGTTGGGAGCCTTGTTGACTAAGTTCACTCTTTGTATACAGTCCTTTTGCTACTGCCTAGTCACCATTTCTGACTATAGACCTCACACTTGCACCTTGTGCAAGCATTTTTGTATGTAAACACTGCTGCAAGGCCACCTCTGCACCATGAGCAGAATTGTGCCCTACGGTCCCTTCACCATAGGTTCAGCGTAGAGGGAAAAAATGGGAGTGCTCCATGTCAAGCAGTGCGCTATAAGGCTGAGCTCAATCTGCATCATAGAATGGGAACTGCACATAGAAAAGAAAGATGTATGACTGAAAAGACGTGAATCAGATGTCTCATCACAGGGCTTTGTGTTACCCCAGAGACCCAACCTGTCTGAGATATCTGACTGGTACTGGCGGAGGGGACATGGAATGTGCAGAAAATCTATACCTTTCTGGAGGGGCAGCAGCCGGCCAGGGTATACCAGGGCATCTAACTTCGTGGAGATATCACTTGTGCAATGAACAACAGACTTGCTTTCTTTTTCTAGACCTCGGATCTGGGCTTTGAGCAAACAGGAGGTTTTACAAAGAATACAGTTCCTTCTGTGAAATTGCTTTAGCAATGAGGTTTTTAATCCATCAGTATCTGTAAATTGTTGTCATCTTTGATGACAGCTGTTTTCATGTGCCAATCACCAAAAGTCAATTTCAGTAGTATGTTCAGATTTTTAGCTGAATAAAATTTGTACAATACCGAACATAACATTCTATGTTTGTATGCCCAGCTAAAATGTAACATATGTTCACTATCACTTTTTGAGTCCCTCTATATCCTTCTGTATTTTGTTCAGAAACATTTTTTCTAAAACACTATTTTACTGTGGGATAATAATATAAACCACTTTCCTGAAGCTGCTGGATGTGACAAATGACTTCCAGGACAAACGATGGGACCATTAAATACCTCTTGGTTTAGCAATAGCTGTAGAAATGGGAAGCTTAGCTTCATGCAGGTTTAAGCAGGGGCTCAGGCAGCTGAGTGATTCCTCTAGGGACCTGACCGTGAATGTGAAGGTAGTTTGTATTTTGGTTTATTTTACTCTGTGTGTATCAGTGTGTTTACAGAAGTGACAGAAGCAGCAGGGAAAGGGCAAGAACGTCAAGATGACATCCAGAGCAGGTGCAATGATGGCAATCTGGAAGCAGATGAAAGACTGAGCGGTGTGAGTTGCTGTAACTATCTGGGATAAGATGTGGCTGAAGGACAGATAGAATTAGGAGGAAAGGATCTGCCTTGCTGTGACCATGGAAAGACAGGTAGGTGCATAGTCAGTAACCTTGCTTTATTAAAATCGAGTTATTTGAGAAACTAAAGGTCTGTGTACTATGATGAGATTGAGTAAAGTTCTTCTTAAACCACAGGACATAAATGGAGGCTGGTGTTTTTTAAAGGGAATGAGAGAATGAATGCTGATCTCCCCATAAATTTAGGAAAAAAAATTAAATATAAGAGCAAAGACGATATCCTCGAACTTTAGCCATGTGAATTCAGGGGCCATGACTAACCTCTAGAAATATCTCTTCGCTCTCTTTCTTCACTTACCGTGAATGAAATTCAGACAGTTAACTTAGACTAGATACAAAATAAACATGATGCTAAAGTGAGGTGAAGATAAATCTCACATATGCCTTTTGCATATCTAGAAGGATGTAAATTGGTAAGATCCTCTGAGTGGAGGAGTTTTCTTGGCTCCAGCAAGGACCGATGGATTACTGTTCTGGGTAAAGGATCATCACTTTGAAATTTTTTTTTAAAGTTTCACTGTTGTGTTTGAAATGTAAATACATATAAATAAATCTATCAGACTAGACCCTGTCTGCTCTGCATTGACACACTTCATTTGGTTTTTGAGGGGCAAGCATTAGGGAAAAATGAGTAATGATGGTAAATCTGCAGGCTCTCTTCAACATTTTGAAAACATGCTTAGGAAAATGAATTTTTAAGAGCTGGTGGCCATCAGACTATATACACCACAAAAAGATGAGGGCAAAATTAAGCAATGACTTTCTGCTATCTATATGCTGTCCATGATGCTCTGACAGCTGTGGTAAATGCAACTACAAAAAAGCGAGCGTGGTGCTGGCCTGGGAGCTGTGGGGTACTGGCTGAGTGGGACGAGTGATAAGCCCTGAGTGCCACCTTCTCTGCCACGAAAGACTTCCCTGGATCACACATCGGTGAAAGGAGGACTGGCTTTGGGGAATTTTCAAGCCAGCATTTTTATTTGAATATGCTTTAAAACTGATAAAATGCTCAGCCACGTGGCCACATGCAAGGCCATAGTTGCTGTGAGACTGCGACAGCCGCTTTGCGTACCAAGGGGTGACCCACAACCGGTGCCTTGGCAGTGCTGTGCATTTCCCAGGTCTTACAGTTACGTGCTTGGCAACCTGTCGACCTGTGCCCTGGAATGTGCTGCTTAATGTACAAAAGTAGGTGGCCAAATAAATGTCAGAGCAGGGGCAGCTGCTGGCAAGGAGTCTGCAGCACCTGAGCGATCAGGTGGAGTCACCCTTTGGTCGCAAACCCTTGCTGCCTTCACAAACAGGACTGCTGCTGAGTCAGGGGAGGCTCATTGGGAATAAGGGCACAAAATTTAACTTCATAGCTGAGGCAGGCACATGGGAAAGGCATCCTCTGTCAGCCCTGATAGGTAAGGAACAGGCCTAGACAGCTTCTTACTTTCTTCTGCCCACGTGCACGCACCGAAATGAGCTCGCTGCATTAGAGCAGTCCAGCCTAGAGTGGGTCTCCTGTTGAACGGCAACCTTCAGGAAGAAAGAGTTATAAACAAGTAATTATCATCTTTGGCATGTTCCCAGTTTAAGTGATGAAACTGATGAGAGGAAGTGAGACCTAACAGAGAAGGAGAAAATGCATTAGTTGGTCCTGACATAGAGGAAACAGTGAAAGATTTCTTCTAACAAATTAGAACCACCTGAGATTTCTTTTCCCCTCTTTTAAAATCAATTATTCCTCCCAAACCTTTCAAAATATGGTGAGAAAATGAAATTAGTAGATATTGCTTTTTACATCAAATTTCAACCTTTCAGCATATTTTTGTAAGAAAAATACTTGCTAGAGCAAGCAGTTCTGGAAGACAGTTGCATGGTTTATTTTTCCTTATTGTTATATAGCATTTCTGCTTTGCAGGTATGAGCTAGATTAAGTAAAATTGTCTCTCATTTCACTAAACAGCTTGTGACAACAGGATGATGAGAAAAAATACTTCACGAGGTTAAGATCACTATAAAAATGCTCTGTATTTTTAGCAGTCCCTCAAGATTTCCCAGAGGAGTTTTTGGACAATGCCAGAGGTCTTTCCTCTACCTGTTTATTAAATCTTTCTTCTGTTAACTGTAGGGAACATTTTGTGTGACCCGTAAGGACGACAGCCCGCGCCCAAAGGCCACACAACAGGCCACATCCTAAAAGTCCTGCTACAGGTGTCCTGAATGTAGTGTCACTGCTGAAGTCAGGGAGAACTTAGTCCCTCCTTGGATTAAGTAAAAACTTCAGGAGATGAACAGTGTCAGTTTCTTTCATTTGCCTCTAGGCAGGGAAAATAAGTACATGTTACAGTACAACCACTGGTTTTTAAGAAATAATAATTAGGGCCTCATCTCCTTGAAATGCTTGGAGAAGTGCTTAGCTAAACTTTAAACAGGAAAAAGAGTTTTTAATGTTTAATGGCCACTAAATTCTTTATCTGAACATAAGTTTTATTTTAATTCTTTTCAAATCAGCACCTTCTTTCGATGGCCAGATCAGTTTTCAATCCTGTGACTTCAGGTATATCGAACAAAGAGCCGAATGGGGTGGGTGTTCAAAGGAGGAATTCAGGGTATTGGAGTCTTTTTCATCAGCTACCTTTTCTTGAGGTAAGTAAAATAAGTGTTATTTACCTTCGAGATTGTAGCTGTCATTTTCCCTTACAGTCCTGCTGCACCAAGGGAACAGCCTTCACAGGGTTTAACAGCTCAGGAAGCTGGAAGGTGTCCACTCGTGCTGTTTGTTGCTAGAGCCATCAATCTTGATCAGAGCTGGCAAACATACCAGGCTTTTGTACCACTGTCTGAAGTAATATTCTTTACTGATTGAGTAACAGAGCCATTTGGGAAAATTTCTCGGAGACAAAATCGTCAGCTTTTTCTCCTCGCCCCATTAATTAAAATTTCCACATTCTGCCTGTCAATATGTTCTTTGAAGGTGGTGGAAAAACAGAGAGCTGAGTTTTGCCTAAGGATGTATTAGTTCCAAAGGCAACGTCCTTCTGCACTCAGAGTGTTTCAGTCCTAAGGGTCTGTCCCCTTGGCTGACTGAGGAGTCAGGAAACTGAAACATTTTTCCTGCACCTTGTCATCGAGTTTATCTATAAAAGATCCAGAGACAGTAAACTTTCCCTACTCTTGGTAACTCTTGTGAAGCATATCAAAATTGCGAAGCTTCAGGGAAAATCATAACTTGTCCTTAAAATGCCCCTCTGTTTTCATTTATCCTGTTGGTTACAGAATAGCTATTAAGGCTGCTTGTCCTGGTGTGGTGTGCTTCTCACATCGGCACCAGAAGATATGTTATTCTCTGCTGTAAGCTACAAAATTGTAAGAACGAAATAGGCAATTGAATATGAAGCTGAAGTAAAAAGGAATTTTATCCCCTTTCGCCAGGGTCCTCCCCACTTGGACCCTTCGTCCCACCCTACCCTGGTGCTCCTGCTCCTGCATCCCTTTTCTTATAGCAAAATCTGTAGTCCTGACTGTAACTGAGGGTGAAAATGGCCATATTCTATGCAAGCAGATCACAGGCCAGAAGAAAACAGCAGGGGATGCTGCCACCGAAGCAGCCAGACCAGGGACCACACTGCTTGTGTGTGCCTCGTGGTGTCTGGTGTTTTAGTAACAGTCACCGCTCTGGGAATGAAACAGCAAAGCAAGAGCTTCATTGAACCGGTTAGAGACCTCTCATTATCCTTGTTTTTTCTAACACTAAGTAACATTAATATCTGGTTACCCTATATATATATACTAGCTGAACCCAGTGGATTTTTGAAGGTTAAGGGTGTTGCAAGCAGAGAGTAATTCTACTTTGTGAGATACCTGCATTTGCACCACTCTTAAGTCCCCTCGGTGTCTGGCCAAATCAAACCTCCAAAAGTGTATCCTTCTCTTTGCCTAGCCATCTGCTTTTATTCTGTCATTCTTGAGGGATTACTTGTCCATTTGTCTTAAAGGCAGGTGAAAACCTGTCAAAATAACCTCAGAAGATTTTTTTACTGGTGCAGAGGTGCTGCTTCTCTTTGAAGAAAAAAAAGAAAATTAGATTATTATAAAAGTAGATTTAAACCGGTTCTGCTAAAGACAGGGTACCATATAATCTGCGGTGGCATTCACACATGGGTGTTCTTGTCGTGTTTGCAACAGAAGCCCATGCCGACAATTTGATCATCTCATCCATCTGGTTTTCTACTCACACAGTTGCACCAAATGCCCTCTGTGTCGCTGGCTCAAAAAACCCTGTCAGGTTCATGAGGAGATATTTGTCCAAGGTGTATCCGGGAGATCTCTGGAGATTTCATGAAAAAACACTGGGATCCTGTGAGGATGTTACACCTCACAGATGTCTCTTATCTACCCTCAGACAACAGATGGTATGTGTTTCTCATCTTAAATAAAGCTACAAAGAGCTGTGACAGCAGGATGAGATCTGAAGTATTAAGTATTGTTTTAGTGAATCCAGAGAGCTCATTACTTTTATTACTTGCTCCCTGAAACCTTAGATTTAATTACCTTTGCTGAGCTGATACAACGGGCTTCTAGACCTCACTAACTCTCTGGCAGAGACCTCCTTGTTCTGGACAGCTTCACAAGCCACAAGGTAAAAGATCAAATGGTTTCCTCCTTCTCTTCTGTCAGTCCCATCTCTGGAGCAGGAGATACCAGGGCCAAGGGAGAGGGTGCCAGGCTCTGCCTCCCTGCTCGTCTCAGCAGCAGCCACCAAAGTGCCATAGGCTGCAGGTGAGCTGGAGCCAAGGGCTGGGGGCTACCACCTTTATGTGCCCATGTGGCACAGTGCAGCTCCACTGCGGGAGTCAGGGCTCTACGTCTGAGCAAAGATAACTTAACTCGCTTTTCCTGCCCCTTCCTATCTGTCCCACTGAATTTTAGAGGTCCCCACTTCTGCCATGGGGACTAGCTGGAACTACACATGTGTGTATGGGTCAGCGGGATGGGAACAGCTGCTGTCTTTCAAACTTTTTTTTGTAAATCACGAGCTTATCTGAGTTACCTTTGTGCCCAGAAGGCAGTTTTGATGGGTTGTGCAGCACTGTATGCAAACTGCTTTACCATGTGCCCCGATGGGATGTGTTTCCAGCTCTCAACCAGATCCTGCCAGATGTCTGTGCTCTACTATCTTTGGTGGTGTACATTAGTCCAGCCATCCTCCAGCTGATGGTGCTCCCTGCTTGCTCTAACATGTCAGGAATCGGCTCACTCTGCTTAGTTTTAATGACACTTTGAGTTCCTGTAAGATGTAACTTTCACCTTAGGTGCAGTGCTGTTATCCAAGCCTCTTCCCACCCCCCACACCCACCCCCCCACCCCCCGCCTGTACTCAACATGTTGCAGTACAGCCGTGGAGCCTGGATCCTAATCTAACCATCTCCGGTAGTAGAATATGCACTTACCATATCCTTGATTGGATGATTGGGAACAGGAGTCCAGGTAAGGAAATTAATCTCCGAAGGCCCAGGTGGGTACAGGCAAAGGGAAGGCAGCTTGGATGCAATGCTCCTCTACATGTGTTTGAAGTAGATTTCTTTCCTATGAGCAATTTATCCCAGATTGTTTTACAATGTCTGCTTCCTGTTCTGCCAACTCACCACTTCGAGGCTATGCCCATGAAAAAAAACTTTTAAAAGACCTTAATTTTTGTGTGTATTGCATAATATGTGTATTTGTAATTTTTGTAATTACAAAAAAAAAATGTGTAATTTTTATATGTATTGCAAAAACTGCCATACAGATTTTCCCACCCCCACCCACCCCACCCCCAGCCCCTCTACTTTATCCTATCTCGCTCTCTCTTTGAGTATCTGTCTCCAAAGTGAAATACTTTCTGGAATTTGAAGGGCATTTTTTTCACTCCATTTGCAAAATGTTTGTCCAAAATCATATTATATATTATGCTATTATAATATACAATAACAGTTTATTAATATATAGTATTTGGCATGATACATTATATTATATTATATGGCTTCCTTGAGAGACCCTTTAGAGCAGATGTAAGCAACCCAGACACTGTTGACAATTTAAGCTGTGAAAACCGTATCTTCTTTAAAGGTAAATCCAAGTCTATGAATCCAATTTGTAGTAATTTAAAGCCACTAATAACTTATGGGGAAAAAAACCCTCCTGTTCTTTCCTTTATAAGACCTACACAAATATTTTTTCTTTATTTACACAAGGCAATCATACAAGAATTTTCATTTGTTTTTTGTTTGCATGCTAAGCACATATTTGTGATGGATATTGTGTGTTTTGTAAGCAGAGGTAAAATACTGTTTATTGGCTTCCTTTAAAAGATTTCTGAATAAAAATAGTTGCTACTGTTTATTTTCATGAAATGATGACATTTTTTCCCCCCTTTGCAATTCTAGAGATTTGGAGCAGATAACCAAAATTATTATTGTATTAGCCTTCTGGCATTGAATTAAGAGTTTTCCAGTTTGGTAAATAGATTGAAAAAAATGTTGACAGAATATGATTTTCTCTTACTATATACCAAGCGAAGTATATAAGTAGAAGTAGACTTTTGCTTCTAGACTTGCTTATTTTGTTCTATGTTATTGGCACTTCCGCCAAAATGACTCAAGGAAAAGCAGTTATACATCGCTTTGGTTTCTTTGAACCTCATTCGACAACAAATTCATAGAATATTATTTCATCCTCAGTATCACTTAAAACATTGGCAATTATTTTGGGGCCTGAAGGGTACTGTCCCTAAATCAAAGGCAGCAAAAGTCTTGCAGCTTAGCCTGAGACCTGAAATAGTGGTTTGTTTCAATGCTGACCAAAAAAAGGACATATTGCTGAATCAGCTGTGGGGGCAGCAACATGTGTGGCAGAATGAGGGCAGGCAACGTGGGAACAGTAATAATTGTTAGAGCCCTTCCACCAATCTCCTTGGTTTCAGTGTTTGAAGTGTTTCAGAAGAAGTCTGGCCTAAGAGGAAGGTGGGGTACATTGACACTCATCAGAATTAAATATCCAATATACCTGGAGCCCTAAGACAAAAACACTACGTTGTTCACTTCATTAAAGACTATACTCCCCTGGCTGAGGCACTGTGAAAAAAAAAAAAATGATAGTGGAATTAATTAGAAAGCAAGAGATCTTAGAAAGTAAAAAAATAATACTTCCTTAAAGAAGAAGTGGAATTTGTTAATGAAGTGTTAAACTCTGCTGGCACTTTCATAAAACATATCATGTCAGGTGGAAAAACACTGAGCTGCAGGGTGGGGCAGAGAGTGGCTGTGAGCAAGGCTCTCCTCCTGCACACCGCAGGGGCTAAGATAATTAAGAACAGCCCCAAACAAAACAACAACAAAGCCTTCCTAAGACAGTTATTTTCAGTTGAAAAGAGCTTCATTTCATCAAAATATAATTTTAGCCAATCCAAGCCACTTTGTTTATTCAGAGGGTACTTGGCTATGTGGCAGCCTAACTTGCCTCCTGGTTACTTTGCCTGCTCCAAACCAGGCAGGTCCCTGACATCCACTGCTGTTTGGGTGCATGTAGACAATAGCATACATGGGGCATCAATGAAGTTTGTCGAGGCGTTAAGAGGCACACGAACAGCTATATGTAAGTATATGCATATTTGTAAGAAAACATACTCTATTTTTTGACTTGCATTGCTCCTGCACTTTGCAGACTCTATTCCCAGTGTCCTTCCTCCCAGTATGAAGGGATGTATGCCCAGGCATCAGCACTTCACTCACCTGCCCTGTGTAATTTCAGCATTGCTGTGTAGTGTGGTGAGTGAAAACAAGAGCCTCTGTGGGCAGACTCCGGAAGTCTTCATGGAGCAATCGCTCCTGTTGGCTTTGCCTTGATGCACCCAGCTAACAGCGCTCCTAGCCATTGCATAGGATCTTTTGGCAATGAGGATACTTAAATAAGAAATAATAATAACAGAGATTATAATTGCCTCAGTCATAGCTTAGACAGAGCCTGAAGGATAGCTATGAGCCATGAAGAACACTGATCCTCATGTTTGGGAGGAGTACAGCAAATTTCCTAATTTTCTGTTCTTACTGACCACCAATAGAAAGACCAGAAACCAAGTAGTTAAATTGGGAGGCAATGTGAATAACCCTGCTAAAGAAGTTTGGATGCATAAAAGTGTTTTCTGGATTCTTCAGAGATACTCAAACAAAATAAAAACAGATCAGCACGAGCTTTGTCAATGCTCTTTTCATACAGCCAAATTGTCTCCAGACAGCAGTGATGCTAGTGGGATTTGAAAGCTCTCAAGCCTGGCTTTTCGAATAGGAAACTGGCTCCATTTGGATCCCGTGTGTTTTTAAAGGTAAATAAATTCAAAAGCGTTAACTCTATGTCCACTTACAGTTGGATTATCACAAAAAATTATGACCTTCCAAATCCCTCTATATCTGACTAGGTCAGTGAGACTTTCTCAGTTTTAAGCAAATTGCTTATGACTTCTGCATGGGTTGTACATAATTTAGTAAAGCGGTGTTGGTGCTCCTTTTATGAGTCCCTGCCAAGCCTAAAAAATGAAGTAACCTTGTAACATACAGTACATTGCCCCATTAGAGCTAGAAAAGCTAGAAAAATTATTTGTAGTAAGTTGTTTGAGTTTCATTCTTGTTTTGTGATGCTGTAATTAAAGGAGTGAACGCTATCTTCAGTGAGAAGAAGGTATGCTCATGTAACTCACATCTGGAGCTTTAACCATTGGCAGAAAACCTCCTCACAGCTCACAGGAATTTAACATACATCCCCAGCTTCCCTCCCCAGCCCACCTTTTTTTTCCCCATAATCACTCTAATCTATGTTCAGGCTTTGAGGGAACTGTTTTGCCCCTCTCATTGTGCCCCATGTCTGTGTAAGAGCAGAACCATCACCAGGGAAGAAATAACAAAAAAAAACCCCAAACAAACCAACCCTCCCAAACCTCCCCTGAGGGCTGTGAGGACCTGGAACCAGAACTGAGTCACCAGGAAGACACAGTTCCTTCACTATCAATGCCTTCTTTCAATGTCAGTAAAAAAAAAATGAAGCTAATAAGAACATGCTCTTGGCAAGGAGTCCAAGAAGTGAGGTGACCCTACTCGTGTGCATAGTCCCAGGAAATCCTGACACTTGCAAAGCACATTTTGACAGAGTCAGTTGTAGCAGAGAATTAGGAAGACAATAACCATTTCCTGAGAGAGAGAGATGAAGAAAGGAAAAATTATGCTGTAAGAAAGGATGCCCAAAGTGTGATTCTAGTAGGAATTTTGCATTTTGAGTTCTATGCCCAAAAGCAACTAGAACACCTGTATTCTACCACCGTGGTCCATCATAGTCCACCATGGCTCCTCTTTAATCCCAGTTTCTTAGTACCAGTTGTAACATTGTATTTTGCTCAATGTAGTTTGTCTTGGAAATTAGGGTTTAATATTTCAGCTGATTCTAATTTGACCACACTGAAACTTGGCTTCACAATTTACTCAAACAGATAGGTTTCCCAAAGAATCCAATGAGCTGTTTTCTGAAGTGCAATAAAAATAGAAAAACTCTGTTGATTTCAGATATATTTTCCAAGGTGTTACATCCAACACAGCCTGGTTTTAAGAAAATAGAGATGTGCAAAAAAATTGCTTTTGGTCCTTGTCTATTCTGGATCACTCACAGCTGACACGCCAATGGTGGAGACCGATTCCAAACGCAAAGCAAGCTGATGGAGATTAAGCAGGACTTTTACCTCTGTAGCTCTTGCCAGCGAAGGACAGAACAGCACTTTTAATCAGAAGAATGTCCTCAGTGAAATGAGCCTGAGAAAGGCAAAAAGGATGGAGCCTTTCCAGCATGAAGCATTTGGAATAATGCAAGGCTTTTGTGACAGGGAAGAGTTCGGGCTTTGAGGAGATACAAAGTGGCTGTTTGGGGGCAGTGGGCAATGGCTGTAGTCACAGTAGATGTATGGATCTATTAGGAATCCATCCTGTTATGGCAGATTATTTGAGGGGTGTTTTTAAGCTTAGACTTGCAGAGGTGTTCACTGCTTTGCTCCTACACTGTTAAGGATCAGTCTTGCTTTGGACATTATTACTCTGACGTAACGTTGATAATCTCTTTCATGCTGTGCCACATGGCATTGTGAAAATGTGAGATAATTTTCAGGATGAATAAGGATACAGGTATTTGACCTACCAGAGCCAGTGGGATAATTTTCTAAGCACACCATGACCCCATCCTCAAACGAATTTGGGAAATTCATGATACCAAAATAGCTCTGAAGAGCTAGGTTTTCTGTGTTGCTGTAGCACGTAGAAGACTTCATGGCCATTCTACACAGCTCTGCCACACAGTTTGAACACAAACCACCCCTCTCCTATGATCTTGAAATCCATATGAGCAAAAATGTTTAGTGGTTTTTTGTTTTGGCATTACAGGATCCATTCACATTCAAAAGCCCTTTGTGAAAGTCATTAGTGTCTCATAATAGAGAAGAACCTCAGAGCAATGTCTGAAAACAGTGGAGAAACTTACACAACTCTGTGAGAAGCAGAATGGTTTTCAATCTGGAAATGTAAGAATCATCTCTGGTCCTTGCTTTTAAACTGCGTTGACACACACAATTATTCTGCATTTCAAATCAGAACTACTAGCAACTTTATGGACAAGTATCGGTAAGAACAAAGTCTATTTTGATGGGCAATGTTATAAATGCTTTGCTACCTACAACCCTCCAAAAGTCAAGTAAGTGTTTGAGGCTTGGAGGGGAGTTCCCCACTGAAAATGGGCTGTTGTTAACAAGCATTTATTTGTTATCACAATATTATCAAAGACAACTCTTTAGTCCATCTCTATCAGCTCTGAGTTTGTCTAACATCATTAAAATACCTTCCAAGATAGACAGTCAGGACTCTCTGGGGCCATCTGCTCCCCAAATGAGGAAAGACTTTCTGATTCTAAGACAGATAATGTGTAACAGCTAAATGAAATGCATTAGTCTTGTAATTTGTCCAAAGAATATGAAAAAAAGCTTTTCCCCCTTTTTCTTTGCAGATACTGTTTAGGCACGGAAGGCTTCATTAAATGAGAACAAGACATACTTGATGCCAAAAAACCCATTTATCTGTGCAGTACATTTGCCAGCCCAAGGAACCTGATGGGCAGCAATGCTCCAGCATCTCCTGAGCAGCTTTATAATTCACTGAGTAAAACAGCAAATGCAACTGTATTCAGGAAGTGCCACTGAAACATTTTGTCCCTTGGCTGAATAAAAATATTCTCATGATACATTTGAACACCACTGTGTCCCATGCATGTCTAATTGCCTGATGTTATTTGTGTATACTGCTCACTAGTGACGCTTCATCTAACGTGAAACATTTCTTAATAATATAAATTATTCTAGGCCAGAACATATTTTTCTGTTCCAATTTCTTCCTATGCTAGCTGACATCTGCAGCTCGGCTGCATTGCTTCAGAAGCAGCTCTCTTGGCAGATTGACAAACACCTCTGCCAAAATGATTTCTGCTGAAGAGCTGGTATTTTTGAATGTTAGAGAACCAGTCTGGGAAACAGCTTTTGGGCTTTGTCTTTCTGCAGACTGCTGACTTTCACACACAGGGTAGGGATGCCTTGCCTGTGTC
Source organism: Falco peregrinus (assembly GCF_023634155.1). NCBI lineage: Eukaryota > Metazoa > Chordata > Aves > Falconiformes > Falconidae > Falco > Falco peregrinus. The sequence goes on along the minus strand of NC_073725.1, from coordinate 38,679,800 downwards.
TATCCTGCCCTTGTGCCAAGAGAGGTGTCATTCTGGTCATTGTGACACAAAGGAGATTTTAACTTTCTTGGTGACTTTGTCACTGATAGTACCCACAGTGATTTTCAGTATTGTCTTGTTGCCCAGAAGGAGGCAATCTTATAGCAGAAGCTCAGAAAATAGATATTAAAAGGTTGCTAGCAAAGCATGCAGATAATACTGTATATATCGCATGCATTTGATGTGCTCATTGTTTGGTTTTTGTTCATATTTATATATATATAGATGGGCCTAGGTCATGGAGAAGGGTTCAGGTCTCTCAACCACAGGAGGCATCTAAAACACATGTGCCATTTAAACACGCCTTTCTGCACACCAGCCATGCTGCAGCCTTGTAGCTCTCTTTCAGCAAACCAGTTGCTGGAGCGCTACATACAGTGCAGGAGCCAAATCCCCTCCCTGCCTGGCAACACTTGAAATTGCATCACTTGAACCCCAACTGGATGGTTGGGACTATAGGTGTGGGGTCTACATAGGTATTTTGATTACATATATATGTTTAAATATATATGTGTGTGTGTAGTCTCTACATCACAGCACACCAGAGGGCTCCCTGAGACAGGGGGTCTCTCAAACATTTTTCCTTCTAATACTTCAAAATGTTTTAAATGTTTTGGAAAATTCACTAACCAGAGGGAAGAAATTAGCTTATGGCTGAGCACTGTTGCAAAGAAAGAGATTTTGGTACAAAATTCCCCATCAGAGAGCAGCAAGCCAGGTCAATCAAGCAGGAATACATGGATTTGGGGGAAGGAAGAGACAGCTTTTCCCCACTGACTTTTGTGGAAACTTTGGTCAGGACTTGAAAGACTGTTTAGATGTGTCTACAATAAAATGGTCTGAAAGGTTGGGAGTTTTTACCAATGAAAACATGCTTGGAGGAAAAGTCTAAGTTTTGAGTGCAAGAGCCTAAATCTGTCGGTGGTAGTTTCACTGGATTCACTTTGCAATCATTTTCTCAGGACCACACAGTAACTCTGTGGCAGGGACATGACCCAAACATAGGTCTGCTGAGTCCAGGCAGTCCAGTGTCTTAACCACAGGTTTTAGCTTGATTTTAATAGATACTTCTGTGACCTTTAATGTTACTGTGCTACTTGCTCATAGGTGGGCTTGTCAGAGACTTTAAGAAAGCTCTTGGTAGCGTGAGGGTTATTCAACTGCTTAAGAACCAGTGGTTTGGTATTCACTTATATCCAATTACTTTAAGAGAAGAAGACATTCCAACAGTTTAAAATTAGTCTGACTTTTGTTTAATTGCAAAAATAGAAGCCTGTCACAAAGCCAAACTTTCCCAAATTCTCAGGTCTACACCAAAGAAATTGCATATAAACCACTCCTGGGCAACACATAAAATAAAGAAAGGGCAACTGAGTGGCCCCCAGCTCAACACGGAACCCACCAGGCATTGCCTGATCCAAGGGCTAGAGCAGACCCAGGTTTCCAGGGTCTGCGAACCCCCTCTCCAGGGCTCTATCTTCCTCCGTCTGCTGCAATAGGAAATGCCAGAAAAAGCCTGAACTTCTGCATTGTCTCCTCCAACATTGCTCTCTGAGCAGCCTCCCCAGTCCCTTGGGAGAGTGACCTGAAAAGGTGACAGTAGCCCCCACGTTTGCAGCCCCTGTGTGGGACACGGATGTTGCAGGGGCAGTACCAAGCATCCACTCCCTGATCCTCCGTAGCCACTAACGTTGGTGAAACAGGAGCTGTAAAGGGTGAAATCCTGGTTCCCACAGAACTCAAGTTGCTGATGCTTTTGATTTCAGTAAGGTCGAGATTTCACTCACATTTTTAGTCAGTATTTCTTTGAGAAGGTTCTCTACATGTGGTGAATTATTTACAGCAAGGTTCAGCTTACATACAGCACACAATGCAACAGAACAATTGGTTTACAATCAGAAATATACATCTTCTGGTGTAAAAAACCATCAGGGTATTCTTATGGCATAAAAACACATTATGCAGTAAATGCTAAAGTAGAAAATTAATTTCCTGGCTTATATAAAACCAAAGGGATAATTCAATTAGAACTGTTTTCATTTATCAGTCATAAACAATGAATCTGAGACTTAGGACTGTCCTTCAGATCTGACAACAAGGGAAGTCTTCCTACATTTTCAAGCCTTTTCAATTTTGTGAACCATGCATTTCAAGCATAATCCAATAAAACTTGATTGCATACAACTTTCCTGTCATGAACATGCAGTAATATTTTATCTAGATATGAATTAAAAAAACCCAAGCAACTTTTTATATACATAGGGAATTGTTTAAAATATGTCCAGAATTTGTTGTATATGTTTTCATTCCTGACAGTCCATTGTTAATTCACAAAGATGGTATATCCTAAGCATAAAATATTTTTATTGTGTTTCTTTGTCCTGATAGCATTAATTTCTTTTGCTGAAGTGCATTGTTGGTAACTGATGCATCATTCTGCACTCAAGAGTGTTAGTACATGTATAATGTAATACAAATGGCTGAAAAGCAGAGACCATTATTCACAATATCCTGATCATAAGAAAAATCGATACCAAGTTACTCCTACATGGATGATAGCTAGAAAGGAAAACCATCCTCTGTTTCTTTTTTGGCATTTTCCTGAACTTGGCAAGTCATGACAAACTGTTAATCGCATATGTAGCAGTACCCGTATAGGTGGCAGCACATCTGGAGTGTCCTGTTTCCACATCCTCACTGACTCTGGCTTCCCAAGGAGTCTGCCATAAGGAAGAAATTTTACAGCAGAGTAATAAAATGAAAAATCCTTGTACTCTCCCCTTTTGAAAATGAAGGCTGCAGCATGGGTTGAATCTACCTTGTGTTATATATATATACACTTGCACTATAATTCTGGTGAAGGGTCTGAATTGCTGCCAGTCCAAAGCTACAGCGCCTGCCAGAGTGACACCTCCCTCCTGCTGCTGGAGAGCCAGCTGTGAGCAGGGTGGCTAAGTCCTTGGGAGTTAAATGTGTGCTATATACCCAAAGACAATAAAAGAGCTCATAAAATAAAAAAGCCTGTAGTATAATATAATTCAATAAGCAACCCCTTTTCCCCGCGCTATTTCCTGTTCATTTGTGGTGGGCCTGAACTTGATAAACCTGCCTACGCGATCTGCGGCAAGCAGATTTATAGAGCAACACTCACTATAGAGAGCTATTCTATACAACTCTCTTCCCTGTGGAAGCCTGCACTGGTGATACCATCTCTGAGCCAGAGGTATGGCCTCTTTTTTCATGTCTCTTACTTCAGATTATTTAAATTGCACAGAACTCTCTCCCAGCCTCTTCTTAGAGGAGATGTTCATTGTGATGGTATTTGTCCATAAAGGGCCTATTAATTAAAAACCTGCACACACACTGGGAGAAGTTCATCCCCTTGCAGTGGTTAGTGGGAAGATCTGTACATTTCTTTGTGTACCAGTCACCTCCCAGACACACCCATCTGTGTGACACACTGGTGATGAGCCCTGTGCCACCATGTACATTGAGATAGATTGACCTTGTTTGTTCAGAACTGAAGAAATACTTCACAGATAAGGGGGGGTAGTACAGTACAAAGGGTTTCCACCTCTCAGGTTTTCCTGTGTGGTCAGCATGGACTGGGAGAGTCTTTTTCATTCTTTTCATTTTGATTTCTGGAAGCTGTTGTGCATTAAGCATTCAGTATCAAACAACTATTTATCTCTTATCTATAAGAATGAAAAATACATATTAATGGCCAAGTAATTTGTGAATTTTGTCAAAGACACATAACATATACATAGTACTAATAGAGATGAAATATTTCACTACAAAAACTAGAAAAATATGAAAATAGTATCTTGTCACCTTAAACAGTCTATACATAGCATAATATTGATAAAGTGGTGTTACAGCACAAACTAGTAGGCTGCAGCAAGGCTTTTACTGTCAGTCAGTCTACTGTCCATAATGCTGGTTCTCCTTCCTCCAGAGGCCAGACCACACTGCTCCTCCACCTGAGCTTCCCACACTCCTCAGGGCTATTTAACCACTTAGCAGGATGAGCTACAGCTGCACATCATCCATGTCAACCAACCCACTGCCTCTCAGGCAAGGCCACAGCTGCATGTTATCAATGCCAATCAACCCACTGCCTCCATTCCTCTACAAAGTGGGATCTTTTATTTTAAATATGAAGATGAGATTGTATTTCACAACTGTTTTCAATGTTTCCTAGATATTTTAGATAACCTCTAAAATTCGAGAGGGGGAGATCCTGCCCTTAGCCATGCTGCTGAAGTCAGTGAGAATTGCTGCTGCGTTACACAGGCTACAGGGAGAGGAAAGGTTTTCCATACCAAGGAGTTGTCTGGTCTCAGGTCAGTCTTCTCCACAACACTGGGTCTTATGCTGGTGATACAAATGAGAATATCTGTTGGAGACCAGACATGCAACTGGGAAAGTGATTATTTTTGCTCACTTCCCAATCAGCCCCTTTCATCAGCGCAGTGTTGTTTTAGCAAGCTGAGAAACGCAGTGTAGCCAAAGTCTCTTGGCCTAGTCGTTGCCATTGTGAACCCATCTGGTGTGGGAGCAAGGAGGTGGGTCACTCTGGTTGTGTGTGCCCTATATGGGGTCCCCAGGAAGAATAAAGGTAGTTTAGGGAGGCTACAAACCTCTCTGCCCCATAGTCCCTCCCACCCATGCTTTGTGCATTTTGGGAGGACTATGGGTCACTCTCTACCTGAACACCATTCTCAACATAATTCACTGTATATATATTTATATATATAATTTATATGTATGCGTGTATGTATGCTACCTGGGATTTCCAGATATTTACTTTTTTTGTGCCTTTTAGCTAACATTCAACTTCTCAAGAGCTTTTTAGATGTGTTTTTTTGATGACAGGATTGCATTCTGTCAAAAAGAGAAAGGTAAAGTTATTCTGCTTCTAAATGTGTTTGATCTGTGTGCTCAGACTTTTATCCCTAATTTAGTTTTAATTCTGCACCTACCATTTCCATAATTCCAGTGTGTTTTGTTGTGGGTTTTTTTTTTAATGTGGGCCAGGCACCTGAATTCTATGAACCAGCCTGGATTAAAATGCACACTTTCCATTCCGACTTGTGGCAAGTACATCCTGGATCAACAGCAAGTCAACGTAAGGTGCAAACTGTAAAGGAGAAACATTACTCCTGAAAAATGTGTAGGATGGTCAGACTGGGGAGTAAACACTTCTTGTGGTGGCAATACATAAGTGGAGAGAAATGTAGGGCAGATGAGGGAAGGAGCTCCATCTGCTTGACGATATTTTGCAAACTAACATCACCAGGACCTGGGAATGGAGGGGCTGCATCTGATCACAGCGCTGCACATGACACGTTACATGAAGCAACCTCCTGCGGTGACTTCTCCAAGTTGCATTTGCTTGCAGTGAGAGAAAAGGAACCGGATTCTTAAAATCAATGCAGAACTCTCAAGTCCTTTAAAAATTGACTAAAGATAGTTGTTTGTGTTGGTGTTTTTTGGGTTTTTTTGTGGTTTTTTAATTATTTTTTTTTCTTTTTAAGACAGGCTTCTGAGATCCTGAAATTATATTATGAAGAAAATCTCAGATGTCATATAATGCCAGTGCCCATCTCTGCTGCTATAAAATCATAGGAAATAAGCCTTGACAGGAGTTTGACAGGTCATCTAAATGGTGCCTCTGGCAAGGCAGATGAGCGAGGCCTAAATCATCATTAACACTGTCGGTGCCAACTTGTGTTTCATGATACCCACATACAACACCCTGGTGAATTATCTTACCGTGATGCTTTCTTTTCCTGCAGCAGTATGACATGCTCAGTAGTGATAACCGCCTCATCAATCAGTTTTACTGGTTAAACCAGCTGTCCTTTATTAGGCTGAGAAGAACTTACTGATCTATACTTGAGCCACTGAGAAATTTTATTTTTTTTTATTTTCTTGATAATGCTCTGAGTACTGAATAAAGGGGTGCTTAAATCTAGATCTGTGATTCATCTGGAAGTACCTGCAAAATTCTGTGCTGCACAGAAACACCTGCAGGTCATGAAAAGGATAATTTGAACTTAAACCTTACAGGTACCTTACTTACTACAGTTGCCACAGAACTACAGGTGTCACAGCAGCACAATCCTGGCACCACCCTAAATCTTGGGGCTAGCTAGGATCTTAAATTTCACTAGAGAGTTGACTAAGAAGCTGATCGTGTTCTTCCTCCTGAGGTGGTATTTCAGGCTGGAGGTCTGACTTTCTTTCACTGCTGGCCAATGACGTTTGCCAGGTAGGACTCACGATTTCATTTTGTTAAGTCCTTCTGAAGTGGGTGTTCCTGAAGCATGACCCAACCACCCCAGGAACTCAAAATTCCCAGTTTGCTACTATCACTACCTGCCCAGTTGTCCCCCCACCTTTTTTTCCCCCCTCCATGTGGTTAGCTCCAGGTCCAAACTGCACATGGTTGGGCTCAGGTCTCCTGTGCTGCCAGAGGGCAGAGAGGGCATGCTCACACACTGCAGAGTCTGTTTGACTTGGGATTTGGCTTGACCGGCTTGGGATCAACTATTGTTTAAATGCAAATGACTTCTGGGTTACAAATGCTCGTATTTTGGAGCAGAACTATGCATATTTAGCTTCATAAAACCACATCTGACTCTTAGAATTCCAAGCACTGGAAATGCAGATACCTTCACATTGTTAGTGTTTAGGATTTGCATCTTTGAAAAATGGCTCAGATTTTCTTTATTAAGGTTGGCAAAGGATGGGGGAGGATTTGGGAAAAGAGGACAGAAATTCACCACGTTTGCATGGTTGATTTTATCCCAAAGCAAAGTTATTTTGCTACATTATAAACACATGAGCACTCTGTAATGGCAATACTGGCAGATGTTTAATTAAGATAGCATTATTGCTAAGAATTTTAATACAGAGAAAATTGTCTGTTCTACCTTTGTTGCAATTTTTTTACAGCTAACACATATTTATTAAGTAAATAAAATAAAAAGCAAATCTTACTTTCGGCATCCCATGCCACAACAAGTCTTTTAATTTGCGCTGTGTTTCTGTACCTAGTAAAGAATAACAACCAGCATCTTCCTGATAGATTTAGTTGCTCAGACAAAGCAATTACACAAACCTGCTGCCAGAGTAAATGTTCGCTAAACTGGGTTTTCATGTGTTGGGTACGGTTTTTGAGAGGGAACAGATACTGCAGAGGTGATTAATGGAAGGTTGGTTTCCTCTTAAAATACACCTGGTATCCACTGATTCAAGTGTCAGCTGCTTTCCTGCTTTTTGTTACGTGGATACATTAATTATGCATTTCTGCTGTTCCTGTGAAATGTGTTAGACACAGAACACCATACTGCCAAGACATTGTAATTACTGAGGTCATATCGGCATTCCCAATATTACTATCACTAGTGTATGGTACTATTTATAAAGCAGAGAAGTGAAATATACCTACATTTCAAAACATCTTGAGATGAAGAAAAAGCATTTTCCATCAGGAAATATTTTGATCAGAAATTACTCAGTAAGTACCTCTAAAACACAGCCTTTCCTGACAACCCTAAACTCACTATGTATGTTAGATCCAATTTTCAGTGCCTTCAAATCATCATCCCTCCACTGAAACCAAAACTGCCACAAAGACTGACGTAACCACACAGTGTTTCCACCACCTGAAGCTCAAACTGAGATCCTAAACCCCAGATCCCAAATTGGCTTTCCAGAGCATTCTACCAAACGGAGCAAGAAAATATCATTAGTGAAGAAAACAACCACTATAATGGCAAAGCGTTTCCATTTTGTACATCCACATGAACACAAAAGACTGTGAAACGACTTGCACTTACATGTTGTAAACATGTACATTATTAAAACCAACATGTTCATTATTAAACTCTCCATATATATCATGCATGCTTCTTTTACAATCAGCTTATTTGTGCCTTTAGAAACTAGGAATGCCTTCAGGAGCACTCCTGGGAAGTGCAGCGTGCCCCAAAGCTATTCAGAAATACAGCATTCATAACAGAGCCACTTTATTGTCTCTAATAACTAAATCCTCAATTTCCCGTTGTTCATCAGTAAAAGTAGAAATAGCAATACACGAAATACTGTTGTCTGAAAAAATAACCACATTTGTATTCCTTGAAGTCTGAAAAATAGGTATTGTGGCTTGAACAAATGCACACGATCATATTTTCTTGTAAACATCCCGCTGGATTAACCATGTGATGATCTCCACCGTTGGTTGGTGGACAGTTTGTTCTTGTTCCCCAGCTCCTCTCTCGTTCCATGGCCGCAGCGCCAGCAGCTCGCCCCTCACATCGGAGAGGAAGCTTTGGAGGAGCACAGTGGCTGTATGCGCGTGCTGGTGGCACAAACGGAGCAAACCCCTTCCCTGCAAGGCATTGCCTCACACCTGGATACTGAGAATTCAGTCCCTTCCCTAGTGCTGTGGGTTTATGCCTATCCCTCACAAACTCACTCCTGGAAGGGGCTTTTCCAGTGAGGTGTTGACTCACGTAGGTGGACACGTACAGCAGCCTTTCGTTTAAAATTTACAAACGAAGGGTAAAGCTTAGGGTCTGGATATGTCAGGAAGGAAAAACTGAGCCTGGCCGAACACTGTATTTTAAAATGGTTTCAAATCGCTAAGGATGAAATTGTCTCCTGTTTCCAAAGTCTACACCAAACTGTATTGTGTAAGTCATCTCTGAACACTGAACAGTTGTTCACTGTTCATCTAAGTCAACATTGATTTGTCTGCTAATTTCAATAGAATCTGAAATAGATTATCACAGATTAAGGCAAGACTAATTTATGATTAGGGACTCAGAACAGCAACCAGATTCTATAAATATATACTTCCTGTGCTATGACATTAGTTTCTCATTCCTTAGCTGGGATCCTTTACTGATGTGGTCATAATTTCATAAGAGACAAGCATTCATCTAGCATTCATCTCAGAATGGCTATTAAAAAAAATAATAATTTCCAAAAAAATTTCACAGTTTATTCAGAGTGAAAGAATTGTGTCTCTGTGGTGAATTTCTGGGCAGAGTAATAGGGTGACAATTTTTCTTATAAATAAATATTCCTGAACTATGAGTATTGTTAAAAAAAACCAACCTATTCGAGATGGCTTCAGGACTTGTGTGATGTAGCCTAAAGAACTGATCTGTTTCTCTGATGGTGTTTGAGATCTTGGTATGCGATGACTATTTCATCTTCATTTGCTTTATGCACCTGCTAATGGGATGATATTATTTTGGGGTATTCTTTGGGGTCAGCAATATTCGGGGTGTCCTTGGGAGATCATCAAGATTTGAATATTTTGGAGTGACTTTTTATGTTCATCTGATTTGTCTCGCAATGTGCAAAATCTTTTAAGCAGTCATCCTGCTCATTGGAAGGGGAAGAATAAAGGACTCCAAGCTAGTTACATCTTGTGGAAGCTGATAGTTCAAAATCTGGTGTTAAAGAAAAGTACCAAAATCAAAAAGTGCTGAAAGTTTCCAATTGCCACATATTCATTCTTTCTTTCCTATTTGCTATGGGCTACCTGGCACTGTTACAACTGTCAGATGGTCACTTCATAGAGCTGGTATCAGGAGGTGTGGAGATTACATAGCCTGGCAGGCAGGTCCATGTTCACTCCCTGCTGCAGCACACAGGAAGAAATGCTATTCCCAGTCTGCGTCAGACCCCTCTGTGCCACTGCTGTCAGAGGCTGATGCGGTTTGAATATGATGTGTCCTTTCACCTGGTCTTGCTCTCTGACAGAGGCTTGGGTTTCCCCAAATCCATCCCTCTCCCCACTTTGTTCACAAGCAGAATGTGAAATGATGTGTTTGCGATGGCTGGTGCTGGGCTAGGTAGATGTCTCTCCAGATTTTAATGCGACGAGTTCAGAGTCCTCTATGTATCTTCCATTTAACTGTTCATTGTTGGAATCATGATGGTACAGGTAAACCGGGACCTCTGTGATTGATGTTGCAGTGTAGGAGGTAGATCGCATGGAACAGTGGTCTCGACGCCTTTGGCCCCACTGGGTTTTGTACTGTGTCCATTGCCTCTTCAGAGCTCCTTGCACCTGTTAAAGAAACACAGGGCAAGGGTGAGGCATAATCTAAACCCCTATAATTGTAGACATTTCAAAATATGCTGAAGAAAAGGAGAGGAGAGCGAAAAAGAGAAACAGAGGGAGAGAAAGGTCCAGGACGAATTCTATCAGGTTCAATTTACCTCTCTCCCTGGCTCTGCTCCCAGCTCCAGAAGCACAAGCAGTTGCTCAGCTCTCAGCCTTGACTCCCTCCCTGCCTACCCTATGGCAGCAATTAGAGCTTCTGCAGTTGTTGCTGCTTGGGAAGAGAGGGTATAGGTTAGCTGTTCCCATAAGAGGTAAATGTGGAGCAGACCGCTGCACGGGAACGCAGTAGGGTGCTATGGCAGAAGAGGGAAGAGGATGGAGGGATGGGGATTAAAACCCATCTGATGCTGCTGCTGGATCCTTGCCCCTGAAATGGCTAATGCACTGTGATCCCTGAAGAAACTTAAAGATGAGAAAAACTGGCCACGAATAGCAAAGTGTAAGTAAAATTCAAGAGCTTGCCAGGGCTAATTTTATAGAGAGAAATAGTTAGAGGATTAGTACAGCTAAACAGATATTTTGTTCTGGTAATTTAAGAACAGTTTCTGTGCTGGCAAAAAACCAGTGTTGGTCATAGCCTTTTGCATAGCAGAGAATTTCAACCTTTGGACATTCACCTTCTAGGAATGAAACATTTTACTCAAAATTTACATTGAGTGATGTTATATATCACACTAGGATATGACTTAAGCTATTGACTCCTGCCAGGGAATAAGCAGCCCTTCTCCAGCTGCATGTTCAGGCATGCTGGCACTTGCTAGCTGCTTCCCAAAGGAAGCATTGAGACGTGAGCAGGGAATGGGCAAACCCTAGCTCTGTTCATTTAGATCAGTGATTCCAGCCAGAAACATGTGAGAATAGGAGCAGTTTGCCATAATTATCTGCTGTAAATGACCCCCTCTCTAGAGGAAGGCAGGTGCAGGTGAGGCACTGTGATGACAGAGTGTCCCGGTGTTTCTGTGCTCCTACTGAGGTGGATGCTGCTTGTCATTTGGAGAATGTATTGCTATTCACCTTCTCCTAACACATAAAGCAAAGAAAACAAATGGCTGAGTTAGCTTAATTAGACGTCAAGCATGGAAATGGCATATGGTTACAATGGAACTTTACTGGGGCTGTGAGCAAAGCTTACTGTGCCAATATTGAGATTTAAAGTGGAATGGCTGTATGCAAGGATGTTTCATATCACACTGTTGAAAAAGGTTATTAGTGAGCAAGAATTACTGCATGAAAGAGTACTGCAGTTACAGCATGTGATACAGAAATATTACATGAGGTAAACCCTGTAAAGATGTCAGTCACTTTAAAATTACCTTTTGATATAACTGTGAATATTATAGCTTAGTAAACCTAGAAGCTATGGGGAGGGAATGGAAGAAGAAATCTTCAGAAGGACTAAGTCAGTGTCTTTTCCCAATATCACACCGGGGCCACAGCTCCTGTAACCTAAGCCCAGACACAATGAGGACAATGCAGAAATCTTGGGTGTGCACAGCAGCTCTGCCCACTCACAGCCATCTCTCCAAAACCACCATCACGGTCACTAACACCTCTGGTGATTGCACATCTCTGGCCCTTGCCGCTTCCCCTAAATCTTGAGTGTTCGTTCCTTCAGGTTAATCGCAGTGTCTTTAGTGAAGGTGGCAAGAACATGCTCCTGCAGCCTTCCTGCTGCTCTCCTGTTGCCCCTCCCCTGCCCCCCTTGCATAGACTCCAAGGCTTTGATTGCTTTCGAACAGAGAGAGGAACTTGTGTTGAGCACCACCTTGCTGTGAAAGTGATGAGCTCCTGCTTGAGCAATTCAACTGCTCTCAGTTGAACTGGAGTCTGACAGGCCAACAGGGCAACCATAGGTCTAGAGATAACACGGTCAACTGAAGAGGGAAGAACAATGTTATGGAATCTTACAAAGCCTGCTGTGAGCAGCTTATGGTTTTCTTCTCAGAGAGGAGTGACACTTAAGTTGTTTGTATGGTCATAGAGAGAACAGACATATCCCTTCCAGTTCAGCCCATGGTTAGAAGTGCCATTATACAGGTTTAAAAGGCTCCACAGGGCGGTAACAGCATGAGGGCAAAGCAGCTATTTTTTTGTTCTCCGCTGAACTGCTGGCCTGTACAAGAATCTGGCCGCAAACGGATAATGGATAGTACAAACTGCTGCACTTGAGCAAAACAATATGTTGATCTAGATTTCTGCTCTGATTCCAAGGACCTCAGATGATCATAATTCAGCAACAACTAAAACTGTTCATGCATGGATTTTAAATGTGTAAGTGGAATTACTGAAAGTCACATGCATTGCCAGAACTTATTCATGACCAAGGAGGTTCCTGTGGACCAGGAGGGGCAGGGTGCCACCTGCCATGCTTTCTGCTGTGACAGCAGACTAAAGGAAGTGGTCTAAAGAAATGAAGAGCCTGAGTTTATTTACTTTGCTCTTCAAGACTTGAAAGATTTTTCTGTTCTCTATTCGCCATTCCTGACACTTTGGCCTAAGTTATATGGCTGATTTTTTTCCAAATAGACTTTCCATTTTGTTGGCCAGCCTTACAGTCTAGAAACAATCTCAAGCCTGGAAATACGGTCTGTTAAGCAGACTATTGCAGAGACCTTGTATCATCTGTACAACACTGTTGTTGTTGGACAGAGAAACTACAGTGCTGCTGGACACTGAGATTTTATATGAAAATGCACAAGAAGATCTATAATTTTAAAAGTCCAAAACAAATCCATTGTTTACATGTTCTTCCACATGAATGCAGCCATTGGTACAGCTTCTTATTACTATTTTTACATTTCTTTCTATAGACGGGTTTATGGTACTAAAGTGAGGTTGGGGAGGTAGTAGGTGGTGAATGTAATATAAAACACTGTCAGGTGGTACTGAGTTTAGCATTGTTTGTCCTGGCTAAACTTCATGTATTTCAGCCTTGAAGTTAAATATTCCAGTAGGAAAAAGTAAATCCCAGAGTATCCAGGCTCCTGTGATACTAAAATTAATCTCTTTGCCCCACACTGAATTTTCTCATGAGAAATAATTTTGAGCTCTATGATAGGAGATGTATATAGCAGCTTGGAAACAATCTCCTACCATGACTGAGGACCAGACTGTGGCTTTGGTCTATGTCCTACTGCACACAGCAAGACTGGGGAAAGTTATCTTAGCTTAATTCTCTTGGGCAGCCAAACTCAGACCAGCATTCCCTTTGGGAGGACCTAATACCATCTTGGCATTAGTCTGTTGCTGCTCCTTTGTAAGTTTTGTGCCTTATATATCTATACCTTGTGTAACTGCAGGAATAACTGGGACTTGGAGGAAAGGGATCGCAATCCTTTCATCCTCTCTTCTGGCACAGCCCAACACAGCTACTCTAGTACATAAACTTGCCTGAGGTTGTCGGTAATGTGCTGATGCGAGTAGCACTAGACTGCCTCGAGCCTGTATTAAGAGAGGTGTCATCTTTGACTCTGCCCACCTTAATGGTAAATTCTAAAAACCCCTTTCTCTTATTGTCTAGTAAATAAAATTTCCTGTAAGAAAATAACAGGCAGGTTTCTCAGCATCCCTGCTGTTGACCACTTTAGACAGTCTGCAAGTCAGAAGCAGCTACAATGATTTTGAAAATGGGTATAATGGTGAAAAGTACCCAAGCACAAACAAAAAACACTCTCAACATGCCTGGGAAACCTGAATCCCCACAGCTGTTTTTTCTTACTGAGTGACACCAGTGAATGTTTCTCATCAGCTGCTCCACCAAGGAGTCATTAATCCTTCACTCAGTCTGGAGCTACCTGGACGTAGGTAAGCCATCCATGTGATTACTTGTGGGAGCAATAGAGTACAAACCTGGAAGCCACATTTCAATATCACATTCATTTTTATCTCATTTTGGGCATCAGCCCTTCCAGATGTGCCCCCTCAGTGACAGCTTGCTGACAATTCAAGTATCAAAGTGGGTATCCAGATAAGGGCCTTTCCCAAGGATGAGATCATTTTACTGCAGGCTGCCAGATGTTAAAAAAGGCTTTCAGAGGCAAATAGGGGTTTAGTGACTATTGTTGTTGTTCAGAATTTGGATCTAGATTGTGCATCTCCAGTCCATGACTGATTGCTATTGCTGCTTCTGAACAGCAGCTCAGTCAATGCAGAAGTCCACCAAGTGCAGCATGTCTCTGTGGTTGGACACCTGAATATCATGTATGAATACAGGGTATGTATTCTGAAATTAAATATAATTAAATTAAATATAATACAATACTTGATGAACAAAAAAGAGCTGTGTATTTATTTTAGATTTATTTTCATTCCTGGAATGTGGCTTTCAGTTTTCTGCCTTGCACACTATAGGTTAGTTCATATGACAGGTAAACTCAGCACTCTACAACCTAATTTTGAATTAAATTATATGTATGGTCTATCACAATGTTGGCAGGCAGATGCTCCAGATATATTCATTATTGCTAACTTGAAAATTGTATTCCTGGAATTTTAAAGGTGGATATGCTTTTCTGACACTGTGGCATTGACAAAAGTACTTTGGAATTTGAGCTCTCTGACAAAACATATCTAAGAAACAAACAGCCTTTAAGATACTTGATGTTTTCAGTGCATTTTCTTGCTGACTTTCCTCATTTTTAGCATTGCTACAGCCTTTAATCCAGGCACAAATCCATATGCTCTCAGTGGAGTTGGGGAATTACAGAGTAATCGACCTTTTACACTAAAGCTATAAGACATTAAGCAAACTTGTTTTGCAAAATCTAATCTGAAAAAAATGGAAGGTGACACTGGAGATAATGAAGGAGGAAGGGGCAATGTTAAGATCAGGATTTTGGGGTAACACATTGTTTGGAAGCAAGTGAGGACATGCTGGAGCCCTGCCTCTACATAGCTATGCAGCCATTCCCCTGGGGAGAGGGTATTTCAGAAACTGCCTGGCTCATCTCTTCTTTCTCCACGCCAGGTCCTCCCTACCAGGGAGAATCAGGTCTTTCCGTGTTTTGAGTGCTTGGAGAATGGACTGTGCCAGAAAGCGATGACAGTAAGGGAGAAGGAGAGAGGTGGTTGTAGCCTGCAGATCCTGGGGACAGAAGTGTGATGGGAAAAGACAGCTGTATGTGTCTCCAACTTTGTTTAATTGAACCATAAATGTGAAACCATAATCTTCTATAGCGTGATCTTTACAGCTACCACTTCATGTTGGGTTCTGGCCTCATCAGTTGCTCACGTTTTGCCATTCTCTTTTATGTCTCCTGAGAAGCCATGCTACAGAATTACAGCGGGAGGCCTCTGATCTTTTCTGCTGTTGCATTTCTCTGAACATTTATGCCAGGAGCCAGCCAGAAGCAAACATATAACGATGTTGACAAGTGGTGGCAGAATTTAATATTCTCCACCACCCTGAAAGTAAGCAAAGCAGCCAATAGCCCCTTATTAATAACATAACTTGTTTCAAATCACTATCAAAACATCAGCGTGGTCACATCATTGCCTGTAATTTGCTACTTTCTAACAATCTACAGGGATAAACACAAGCAGGGATATCTCTTTAGGTTGACATAATGAGTGTTAGCATCACAAAGCTTGCTTTGCATCTAATGCAGCTACTCTGGATTCAAAATTAACTTTTTAAAGGACTTCCTAGCTTTGCTATGAGGCAGTTCATTTCACTACAGCTGAATGCTCCTGATGTATTTCAAAAGCGTTTTTCTGCTAACCGTCTTTGGAAAATGACTTACTGTAGGAATTTAAATGGTTCTTGGCATATTTTAACCTGCCATCTTTCTGTAAAAGAACAAGTAGCGAAGTGGACTTAAACCCAACTGTGGGTATATGAAATATTGATCCAGCTGTAAGAGAAAGGGAGACATCTTTGCCTCAAACATTTTTATTTCTCTGCATGCAAAATACTGACCTTAAAGAGCCCAGTGTCAATCCTCAAAGGACTGAAAGTAATTGCACCCCTCCAGGCTTCTCCGCTCTGACAGTGCTACCAGGGACGGCATCTGCCGCAGCTCCGGGGCTGAACACAGCACAGGGCTCTCCGGGACTGGCTGCCAAAGATCCCCACTGCTGCTTATGGGACACTGTGGTCGTGGTCCTTCCCACTATTGTAGGGCAGGAAGGGAAGTAAGGCAGTTTTCTCTTTTACTTAGACCTCTGTCTCAAAATTGCACACGGTAAGGGGAGAGTCTCGTGCCTGTACCTCAGCTGGTGCCATCTGCTTTGTAACAGTAACACTCCTGATTCATCTGCTCATAGATATTTAAGTCACGCTCCGCATAGAGCTTTCCGAAATGCACACTGCTGCTTGTACATGGAGAATAAAAAGCAACTTTGTGTGGTTTCAGAGTTTGCAGAGTGACATATTTAATTTTTGCATTCATGAACAACACTGATATTTTCCAATTTCTGTTCATTTGCTGTATTTCACGTGCTTACCTCACCATTGAAGAAGCAGAATATAGTTGCCACAAGTAAGCCCTAAGAGAAAGGAAAAGAAAAGAGTTTAGAGATCAAAATATAACTTCTTTTGACATTTTTTTGAAATTTGGACTCAATGGATACAAGTTAAAAACTTTAGTCCACTTGCTTTTCATCACAGACACTTCACCTAACCTCCCCCTCTTTCACAGTTGTGTTATTGCATTGATTTTTGTCTTTTCAACATGTTTTATTATTTTCTTCTACATTACTAGCATTTATAGATTACCTATTTTGGCTCTGAAGTTACTTCTGTACGAGAGGTCTAGAGAAGGAAAATTAAATGGTATGTAAGGTAGATAGATACTCTGCTTACAGTGGAGTACCACAGTGCCGCTGACTTTGCTGAAGAGATGGCAGAGGAATTGTGTCCTGCATGGTGCCACTTGTCTGTCAGAGTGCAGTCACCCAATTACAAGTGTCGGCCAAGGGGAATCCAGCTGACCCAGGAAGGCTTTAAATTGCACCGTACGTCAGGATAAGTGAACTTGTATGTAGGGCGCCACGATGGATGGAAAGGGTGTGAAAAGAGTTGTAAGTGGTCAGAAAGAAAATAAATCAAACCCCCACAACAGGTGAGTGAGAAGGTAGAGGAGCAAAAAAAGAAGAGAAATTGCAGATCATAGCTTGGTCCTAAATGGCTTGAAATCAATTTAATTATTGCCACAGTTGTTCAGATAATATTTCACTACTGCTGAAAAATTAAACAGGGTCAAGGCAGGAACATGAGGTGAGAAAGAGGGAAATTATTAAGAAAGAAAATTCTTGCACACAGAGCCTGCCATTCAGAATCACGTAGTTACACAGGTCCATGTCCTAACTGCACTCACCCTTATTAAAATAGCAATACACAGCATCACTGGAAGCCAAATGCCTTGATTTTAAATTACCTAAAGTAGTTATTATAAACTAAACACATGGCAGTTTGTGAAACTGAGGGGAAAACTGCAACACAACAGCTTGTTTTCCCAAGGGCTGCTTTGAAGAGCTTTATAGATGTATGTTTTTTATAAATCCTCATTTAACTGATTGAGTTAAATTGTAGCTAATGCTTTGTAAAATGTCTTGGACTCTCCAGTGTATATTTTGGACCACAAATGTAAGGTAAGAAATAACTGTTTTAACAAAACACTTATATATTAGAGATACACAGGCTGGTTTGAAGAGGTGCTGACCACCTCAATTTTGGCAATTACTTTACTCCAATAAAGCTTCTTTAACACAGAATTTGTAAATTCACATGACTTCAAGTAGCAACACAGAAAAGCATGTATGAGGAGGAGGAAGGGTACCCATAATGAGAAAAGTAAAGTTTCTTTTGTGTTTTGGAAAAACGGTAAATTTTGTCAAAAAACTCAAATCCCAGTCCACAATATGCAATGCACAATAGTTTGTCCATAAGCTCTGGTTTGAGAAACACCACAAAGTCAACCAAAACTTTGCACCTCTAAAGCAGGACTTTGTCAGACCACAAATTCCTAAAACCAAAATTTATGCAAGGGGAGCAAATGTGTCACTTCCTAGCGGCCTGTATTGATTTTCTCCCATGCTGTGCACACTATGTTAGTTTGCAGTGTCTTGCAAAAATTTGCTATTGAACTACATGGTATGGGGTTGCAGCAGGGGTCTTGCTATGTTGCTAAAGTGTGTTTTTATTAACAGCCATCAGCCACGATGGCAAATGAGATGGATTTTGATCTCCTCTGGGAGTAGGGGAGCTCAATGGACAGTCCCCGAGGACAGCAGATACAAAACTCAGCGGAAGGAGAGAAAGAAGCAGAGAAATTCCAAGTCTGTCCTTTGGTGAGAATGTTTAGAGGAAATTTGGGAACTGCGGTTCCCCTAAAGGCAGAAATTGAACCTGAACAATTGAAGTAAAGCCATTTTTTCATTTCAGTTCCTATAGTATTAGAATTTCTCTATGTCCTGTAATTGCTCTGCTTTTCTTCTGTTGGAGAGTGTAGTTCCCTTAACTAGTGTTTTCTCCAGACAACTTCTGACAGAAAAGTGAAAGAGGAAGCTGTGGTGGTGCCTTGTATCCCCTGCAGTTGCTCTTCTGGTCTGGAAAGAGCTGAGAGCACATCTGGCTCCTTGCTATTTTGACACCATGCGTGTTGTACATCTGGCTGAAGAAATTATTTTTGCTAGTTTGTCCCATATGTGTCTAATTGCTCTTCTTCCACCTGCAACAGCCCTCTGGGCTCTGCCATCTATATTTCTATTTCTTCCATTTTATATGTAAAGTTTTGCCCACAGTTCAGAGTACTATTGTTATCTTCAGCTGTAAAGCTACAGAGATATCCACAGCAGACACCAGCTTTGACCCTTCAGAACCAGGAGGGCTTGAGATGATGATAATTCTACAGTGGATCTATTAAAACATGTGACAGACTGGATGTAAGTTAAATATTTCATGTAAGGCCCACAGGTTATTTCTCGTATCTCTTTGACATACATCTTCTATATTCTCTCTAACTGCTGCTGGTTTTTGCTCAGGGTGCAATTCTTGCTGAGGAAGAGATCTGTAGGTCAATGGTATCTCTCTGCCACTGTGTGGAGTTGTTTAACTGACCTGTGATATACTACCTGCTGCCAGCAGAATAACGTTGGCTGTGGTATTGAGGGCAGAAATGAAGAATACATTTATTTTGAAATTAAGGCCTTTAATGACTTATTCTGAAAATTCTTTATTTCTGGAACCGTGGGAAGACAGATGAATGTGGCTTTCAGCTGATTCACACCTTACGGATTGCCCAGAGTCAGCAGCTCTCAGATCTCAGTACCCGATTGATGCTGTACAGAGTCTCTCCCTGTGTCCAAGTGCCTATATTGGTCCAAGGACGTTCTTTGCTTGACAGGTATTTAATATGTATTTCACTCTCCTAGAAGATGTGAGTCTCTTGAAGATAAGTTTTGGTAATTTGCTCAAGTTAAAAAAGAAACAAACAAAAAATACCTATGCAGATACTGCAGATTTACATGGGTTTCTGATACCTCATTTTTTTTATCTTCAGGTTTATGTCTCCATACAACCAGGAAAGCATATCTAGATATGCTTATTCCTCTTATTCCTAGCATGTCCATGGCCTTCGTTTCTGTCCTAATTACACACTGTGCTGCTGTTTAGGCTTTAGTGGGATGATATATTTATTATGGATGATAGAAGATGATGGCACACGTAATTGTACAGATAGCCATAATACAGAAAATCAGTTTGTGATTCTTTGCATGGGCTTTGGGCCATGTCCATTCACTCTTCACTTCTGGATCCGAATGGACAGCCAAAAAAAAAACCAAAAAAAGCAGCACGGCTAAGGTTCTTCATAGAAGTACTTCCCATTCCTACCTCTCTCATTTCAGCTAAGATAAAGAGCTTTGAGAAAAACAATACTGTGTTCCTCATCATCTTAATCCACAGCACATTCATACAGCATCTCTGAGGTAAATGACTGCATTATGAAGTATTCATTTCTGTTAGGTTAACAAAAAATAAGCAAAACAAAGAATGTGTCTGTGCTGTTTCTGCTGCTACTGGGGTGGGGAGATTTGTCACGAGAGGGCTGAAGACAGCAGACCACCTGCTGCAAAATGATGGAGGCATCCTATCAGACAAAGCTCACACTTTGCTGCTTCTCCTGCTCTCTGCTGGATGTTTCATTACTGTCATTTTGTACATGAATTTTTCATATAAAAATGGCACTTTACAATATCCAGCTTTCAAAAAAACATTTCCCCCAACTTTCATTGGCTCAAAATACTAGAAAGTTTTGAAATTACTAATAATGCAAAGAAAAAAAAACAACCAGGAAATAAAAATCCACTTATGTTGTCAAAAGCAGTCCTATGACCTTAACTTTGCACAGAAGGACAAAATATTTCTGTCTGGTTTGGCATCATTTGTGATCACAGAGGATATTTATTTCCCTTTAAATAGAGAAACAGATGGAATGAATACCACCTTAAATACATTGAAATATCTCACTGTTTTTAAAAGGCCACTTTTGAATGGGCTAATTTTGTTCTGTGTAAAGCTGCGAAGATTTGAATTTAAAACTTGGAGGCAGGGTAGATATGTATGTGGCTCAAACCCATGCCTAAAGATACAAAATACCCTTTACACAAATGAGGCCCCTATGAGCTACATCCTCCTCCCTGGCAGGGTGGGGGCTGCTGTCCAGAGGATGCTGCTTGGAAGCTGCTGTGTGATACATAAGTAATCTCACTTGTGGAGAAAGAAACCTTTAATTATTCTACATTTAATAGAAAAAAAAAACTTTTTATGTGCCAATAGAAACCAAGGCCCTTGTGCTGAATAGCATTTGAATTTCTCATTAGAGGTGGACTTGCACGTTTGGGGCCACAGTCTGCAAGGTATTGAGGAGAAGAGTATCTTCAAGTGCTTGTATATGGCTTCATATGTGTATGATTCAGGGGCTGTTTCTCCATTGTGCCAAGCAGAGCTCCATGGCTGTCGCCTAGTGACAGTGCCATGTTAGGCAACATGACAACCTCTACAAAGCCAGCTACAAGATGCTGGAGAGACAATTCGGTGAGAGGGGACAGTTGGTGTAGGAGCTTGCAAGCAGGAGTGTGTTTATCTCTGGTTTTGTTTGAGAGCACGGGGTTACTGCATATTTCTACACCTCCTTTTTTCTTGTGAGGTCTCTACTATGGACCAACAACTGAGATCAGAAGCTGGGATAACGGCTGCTGGTAGCAGACCGTCTGACAGGATCCTGCTCAGCACCCTGATCTCTTTGCAGCTTGGGATCCCTCAAACGATGCTGAGTGGTTCCCAGGGTGGGGGAAGTGGCAGCAGAAGCCTTAGGGCCAGTGGAGGTGCAGATGGCCCCACCAGAATGTGAGGCACAAGTCACATCTCTCCTGTCCTCTCTCAGTATGGAGACCTGCAGGACACAGGTCTGTTGCTGCTCCACCCCTTCACAGGAGGCACTCTCTTTGCCCAGGTATACCATTTCATCTTCACTGGGCAGCATGATGGGACTTTTTAGGCTTTTAAGTGACAGAGGTGGTTTCATGACAGAGGTCTGCAAGGAGCCAGCGCATTCTGTACCATAATGCTTTACACCCTGAGGAAGTCTGCATCTTTCCTGTGCTTTCAGCATTATCTAACAGGCTTTTGAAAGTCAGGTCCTCTAGGAAAAGTCTGCAACTCATTGACTCCTGGAGTGCAAATGTTTGCTTTGTGGTGCCTACTTTAGGAGCTCTGCTTAATAAGCTATTGCATGTTCAGCAACGCACCTACAGCATCCCACTCCGTGCAAAAGTTATTCCACTTAAGGTGTGCTGGTTTTGGCTGGGACAGTTAATTTTCTCCATAGTAGCTAGTATGGGGACATGTTTTGGATTTGTGCTGGAAACAGAGTTGGTAATTCAGGGATGTTTCAGTCCCTGCTGAGCAGCGCTCACACAGAGCCGGGGGCTTCTCTGCTCCTCACCCCACCCCACCAGCGGGTGGGCTGGGGGGGCACAGGGGCTGGGAGGGGACACGGCCAGGACAGGTGACCCCAGCTGAGCAAAGGGATATCCCATACCGTATGGCGTCTGCTCGGCATGTGAAGCTGGGGGAAGAAGAAGGAAGGGCGGTATGTTCGGAGTGGTGGTGTCTGTCTCCCCAGGTCACCACTACACGTGATGGAGCCCGGCTTTCCTGGGGATGGCTGAACCCCTGCCTGCCCACGGGAAGTGGAGAATTAATTCCTTGCTTTGCTTTGCTTGTGCAGCTTTTGGTTTACCTATTAAACTGTCCTCAACTCAACCCACAAATTTTCTCACTCTTACGCTTCCAGTGGAGGGGAATGAGTGAGCAGCTGTGTTGGGCTTAGCTGCCAGCTGGGGTTAAGCCACAACATAAGGGTAGAAATATCTTTCTTTTCCCTGGTGCAATCTTCATTTCAGCAAAGTCTGGAGACTGAAAAGCTGATATTGGTGATGATGAGGGGAGATAGTAATCTCGACTTTTATAGGATCCATGGGAGGCTGGGTGGCTGGGCTAGAAAAGTACAATCATTCATATCTGCAACACAAAAACAGTCTTCAAATTTTTTTGTCATTTACACATCTACTTTACCAATCTGTTACGAAGAATCTGGCCTGTGTAGTGAAACAGACACAAGCTGATACAGGGGAAGCAGGCATGCAGTGCTTTTGAATTGTTCATATAGTTGTATTTGAAAAAACACTTCTGCTTAAAATGGTGAGCATTGATGGCAGTATTACAAAAAGTGCAGGACAATTCAAAACCAGACTGGCTTCTGTTATTCAAAAATGATTTCAGCAGAGGAAACCTAGCACACAACATCTTGATGTGTTGTTTTTCAACAGGGAAAACTGAAATAAATACAATTACACAGCTTCTTGTGGGAACAAAATCTTTCTCATTCATCATCTTCAGTCCTCTGATTTTTACAATAGACTGCAGTGCTTGTTTGCACCATTTCTGTGTACGTGGATGATGTAACTAATATAGCAAATCATTGCGCTCACTTAGAGCAGTGCTGTGCTGTTGAAAAACTGTCTCTCTGTTCTAGAAAAGGCATAAAAAATAATAATTTAACCAGTGCAGAAATGGAGAATGTACTGTATTTTCCATCAAAAAAAATCATAATTGCTCCCATACTGCCTGCTTGTATATGCCTGACATGCCACAGGATGCAAAAACTAACAGACTGCTGCTAGTTTACGGAGAGCAGGCTGCGCTGCGGTTTATGGGAGCGCAATAGCCAGCAGGGAAGCACAGGCATTACACAAGCTAATACACTATCTGCTAACTCCATAATCAGTCCTAGAAGAAAACAAGCACCAGAGGAGCGATTATATACAGTTGGCAATCTTAAATATGCATACAAGAAATGTTTTAGAAAGGATTAAGAAAGCTTATTTCAGAATACAATTAAAAATCCACTCTAGGTACAGGAGGGAGCATCACATTCAGCTGAAGTTAGAGGACAACTGCATAGCGCTCTTGAAAGGCCAAATTTTACATGCTGGTGTGAAGCACACTGAGATTATATTGCAAAGGTGTCAAGAGCTCTTCTGTGAGGACTGCATTGCTGCCCTGGCTCAGGGACGGCCCTGGGTGGGCTGTCACCCCCCAGTATGCCCGGTGGCCTCTCTGGGCACAGCAGCAGCAGGGCACAGGAAACCCTCACAATGTGTCCCCACCTGCATCCCCAGCACCATCTCCACTGTTGAAATGGAATAAAATGTATTGGCAGGCAGTGATCGGGGTCACCGAGCCATGCAGAGACACCCATTCCCAGTGCCTGGGACATGGGCAGAAGGAACCCATCAGAGATGAAACTCTCCCTCCATGGATCCCTCCCTCATCTAATCTCATCCATCAGTACAACAGTTTCACGAGAGTTTGGTTTTGTTTCTGGTTCCACTTTAACTTTGCTTTGGTGACTTTCTATTGCATAATGGCCATAATTAGGATTGTTAATTAATATAACATTATTTTTTTAATTCTCCTACAACCTCACAGGATTTGAAAGATGTTTTAGGAGTAAAATGATTATTGTAACACACTATCTTATCCTAACTTGCTAAAACTGTAAGCAACTTGTCACCAGAAAGCTTATTTGGAGATACTCCATCACTCTTAAGAGCAATGAAGTGACAATACAGGTAACAATAGAAGAAACAGACTCTCATTCATTTTAAGCAGAACTGTACTATAAGATTGCATACACTGCAAAAACAGACCTATAACTTCAGTCATTCTATGTATGCAGCAGCATGCTCACCCACAGTTTTGAAGGGATAAGGACAATAAACAGAAAATGTAAACTAAGGTGACAGGACACATAGATTTTGGTAGCATGATTTATCACTCCATTTAAGGAAAAAGCACCATTGATTTTTTTTTTAAAAGCTCTTTTCTTACTACAACATTAAATAATTCTGCATTTAGCCTCTGTATGAAAGGAAACAAGAAGTGGGTTACTGTACTCATCCATGTTGACCACTATTCACAAATGCATTAGAAATCCGCCTTTCCTAGTCAATACAGGGCTGGCTATATTACAGTCATTAAACCAGATAACAAAGCATTTAAAGTCACTTAGGTTTGTTTTGTTTTTAAAAGAAAAGAAACCAGACTTACTGAATGATGCTGTATTTTCAAAGCATTTATGAAATCAAAATGTCAGTCACATATTTTTATTTCAACTGCCTAATAATGGAATTTTAACTCCTAAGTGAAGCTTCGTTGTCACAGTCTTTTCCTCTGTGTGTTGGCATTCCCTCTGTGTAACAGTTTGCATACACACCTAATTTTAATGTTAAACTCACAGCACCAGTTTTCAGGCAATTTGAACACTTCAACAGAAATCGTGTTGGAACTTGAAAGCCCTCTGTGATCTCAGTTTTCTCTCCCTAGTTTAGAAATGGTGCCAACTGATCATTTTTTGCTACACTTTTCATTGTTTCCCCTATCTTGTGGTTGTTCTTTATGTAGTGGTGCTACTTGTGCAAAAGCAGATAATCCAATAACATGAAAATGGTTGTAAAAGAACTGCAAAACCATGGTCATTCTCAGTTTCGGGTCAAAACAACTGGCAACAGCATTTTTGGCTAAATTAACTTAACAGCAACACCTCACCTAAGCTGAAGTTGCTATTATGTAACGTACCTGGTAATGCATTAATATATGCATGATGTAATCATATATTTCTCCAGCAAGTCGGTTTTCTGGTCTCCAGGGAATAATAACAAACTGAATTCCTAGTAAGGGCACCAGGATTAAAGTGGCTCTGACAGCTTTCATGTACATGTTGGACTCAGCACGGTGGGTATCTCTCAGCTTTGTCACCAAAACTCGGACAATGTTAAGCAAAAAGAAAAAATTGACCTGCAAAATCAAAGCCATTGTAGGAGAAAGCATTCACATTAAAAAAACATTCAAAATAAAAATACAATAAAAATGCACATAAATGGCAGTAAAATGTAACTTTCTAGCTTTATTGTGGCTCATAACAGGCAGTTCCTTGGGAATCAGGCCTTGGAAAGTACCTTGAATGCCTTCAGAAAAGAGATATTAAGCTGCTCTACACACTTCCCTTGGGGAGCCTGCATGGATGTTTCAGGCAGGCAGGCAGGATCAGTTCTAGGAAGCACTGGCTGTTTTGACACTGATGTGGGCAAATTCAGGATTTCCAGGGAACAATTAATCTCATTTTTATGTTTAAAGCTTAAACGGGATGGATGAATTGTCCCCTAGGAGTAACCATGTCTCTCTTCTGAATCTGAAGATCACCCGGGTATCTTGCTTCAGTCCACACTGAAGATGTCTGCAGCCCGGTGAGACAAACCCCAGTGTGTCCCTGGGCACACGGGACCTTTGGGGGCACACAATTTCTCTGGGAATGTGGTCCAGCTTACACAGGCCAATCCATCAGGCTGGTGTATAAGCAGGGGAACCAAGGCTGCCCTTGAGATAAACCTAGGCTGCCCCTTGCTTCCACCAGACTGCACGGACCCCGTGGCACATTTTTACCCACAGGTAAAAGGTAACACTTGCTGGCTTAGGGCTAAAATACCAGACACTTCAGAGAGTTTTGCCCCTGGCCCTTACAGTCAGCAATATGCAGTATTTCAGCATCTCATCTCCTCGGTCATTTCTGAAAATCTGAGTCCAGCTGTGGGTGCTCAGCATACAGAACCTGCTCGTGACCCTGGCTCCACAGAGAGCTCCTTGCGGGATGTGCTGAGAGCCTGTGAAGGCACAGGGAAGGCAGACCCAGGTTGACAACGAGCCCAGTGAGGACCTTGGGGACATCCTAGGCACCACAGACATTCTCTCTCCAGTGTACCCTATCACTCTTTTCCACATTGTTATAGTAATATCAGGCACCTAAGCTTCAGAAATTTAATGGACTTTTTTTTTCAGATGATTTTTTTTAAATAAGTATGTAGGCTACATAACTCACGTAGATATTTTCGTAGTCCAAATTCCTTAGATATATGAGAAATTTCAGTTGAAACTTTCAGAACAATAAAATGTGAATCAGTAAGCTTTGATATAGCATTTCATCACTTCTTAACTACTGAAAGACCTTTCAACTGTTTTACATTTGTGTTCTACTGGAAAAAAAGGAATAAATGACTCCTGAGGTACCATTCAGTGTAAAATCTAAACCTTATTCTCCACCTTGCTCTGACTTCACTCACTCTGCTTAACAGTCACTTTTAGAATTTCTGGAAGTAACTGTGAAAAGTGGAAAGACAACTTTATGAAGGTAAAAATCCTCAGCTTTCCTGAGTCATCTGTCACTATAGGATTTTTGTAGCAAATCATGCAGGATCTTCTGTAGACGTTGCCATCTTCATAAGAAAAATAAGACTGTGAATGGCATAAGCACAAGACATATTATAATGCCTTATTTTGAAAAGTGTTAAAGATTGGCCTTTTTCCATAAAAAACAGTCACTGCTTTATTTCTTTGTAACTAAGATGAGACTTGGAGCATGGTGATAAAAATAAAGGTTGAATGGCCTCTCCCAGAAGTGAGGTAGCATTACAACAGCAGAAGCAATCAAGATTGAACCAGTAAACCTATAACAGATGTGCTTCTAAACAGCATACTATATGGCAGGGAGGAATGGACTTCCTCACATTGCTGATGTGCAAGACTCTTCTCAGGAAAGGGTAGAATGATTTTCAGGTTTTCCAGCCATTAGATGGAAAGTTGTTTCTTTATTCAAAGATGTTCCCAGTATTCACCACCTTACTGTTTGATCTCCGAGGTAGTTACTGCAGGTACGTCCATGCAGATGTCTGCAAGCAAGAGGCATCTCAAAAGCTGAAAGTGCAGCTTGGGTGACACATTGAGGTGAGCTTGGGTCTAATAAAAACCCTTCTGTACCTTTCAGGAAGGTCAGCGTTACTGTGCAAAAGAGCACCGCTGGCATACAAGATGCTCTATGTATATATATTGCTGAGCTGCACTTCAGATCTTGCCCTCCTACTCAGACTGCCCAGCTCGGTCCCTTCCTGGGACTAGTTTAGCTCCCTACCTTGGGACCACATCAGTTCAATGACCAGTAAAACTCGTGCTGAGCGACCAGGCTGCACTCAGCTCACACCAGCTAAGGCATAGCTAAATGCCTCATTGATGTCTCATAAATGTAGTAAATTGGTCACAAATAAGTTACACTGGGAGAGAATGACCTCCCTGATTTTCAAAAACAGTTAGTGATTCTCTACCTCAAAATCTGATTCTTTACTGGGAGGTCCCTTTACAGGACTTGTTTTTGAGAACTGTTGAGAACCTGTCCTTGTAACTCTGAGTAGAGAAAACCTCTAGTTACTTCTGAGTTTTGACCAAAATATTAAAGTACAGAAACTTCTATTCTGTACAGGTTAACAGCATTCGTAAACTAATTATTAAACTGTTGACAGCAAATAATATTCTTACCAATAAAGCTGCCATTACAGGTCCGTGAACAATATAGAGCAAGTGTGTGTCAACACTCATCCAGCAGCTGGAGGGGAAATACACCATTAAAATTTATTATTAACTCAAAATGTGTTACACAGTTAAATAGAACACAGAACTTTGTTCCTTTAAAAACAGACATGTTACTCACTTGTCATTGAAGTATCTGGCTCTTGCAACAGCATGAATAGATGCTGGCACTAAAGGGAACCCTGAAATGATTAAAGTTATAGATCAGTCTTGGTATTTTTTTGTTTTGAATTTCATGTGTCAAACACACTAGGAAGTTTCTTGTCCACAACACATGTATGCAAAATCACAGCTTTCAGGGAAGAACCGCAATCCCATCACACTCAGGGCCCTAGCATAACCTTGATGGTGAGATGCAACAAGGGAATAATGTTCAAAGCAGGTCAAAAGAAGCCGCAAAGCCCAGCTGCTGCCCCCCCGCCGTGCTGCTGCAGGGTGTGCAGGGAAGGGTGTGAGCACACAGTGTGGGAAAGGTGCCAGGATCATTCAGTTCTCAGCAGAGTATTCCCTCGGGACACTTGTGAAAACCATGTAAATCACTGTTAGGCAAGAGAGACACATTAACTCACACAACAGATACAAAGCAATAAACAACAGAGCAAGGAGCTGCTCTTTTGGAGCCTATGGCAAGAGAAAACGTTTGGAGTCAGGAGGTCTTCTGGAGGATGGGGATTTGTGATATTTTCTGAAGGTTCTCAGCCTCTGTGCTGCCAAGCCCATCCCATCTCAGCTGGGAGTGAAGCTGTGGATACCATAAATCCACATCTCCTGACTTACCTGTGCAGCCTCAGGGGAGGCCACTGCTCTGACGGGGAACTGACAGGAGCAAATTTGCACTGGGCCAAAGGCTTGGTAACATGCCATGTTTAACAAACTGCAAGCCTCAAATTCTTATTTCCAGTCTGATATTAAGAGTGACAATCTGGTTCATTCCTGTCCATCTTCCTTCAGCTTGCTTGTATGTTGTGTCCCTCTCCAACAGGCTAGAAACCTGGAACTGGGCAGTCTGCGCTGTACTGACCCCAGTTTGCACAACCTTGCACATGCAGACAGAGGCCGGTGAGGAGATGACCTACTGCTTCATCTGGTCTGTGCAGAGAGCTCTGTGGACACCTTTGGTGTTACTGCTGTGTCTTCCCTATAAACCATGGTCGTTTCTTCTGAGCTTTGGATATTTTATAATTATAAATCAAAATGTGTGAAAACGTCCTGCTGATACCATGATTAGTCACAGCGGGAAGAACATGGTTCCTCGTTTCTTTGGGTGTTAGTATTTTCATAAACCGTTTTAGACAGAGACTCCCCAGCCAAATTCTGGGGAAATCTCACCCCAGAGCACAGGCCAGCCAATGCTGGAGTGAGAATAAGGTCAAAAAAGTATCTAAATAGGACACTGATGTCTCCAGGTATCTTTAAGCAACAGCTACTTTACTGCCAAAAAAAGTTCTTGCTGCAGTTTACCTTGGGAGGACAACATGGCTGTGGGAGAACAAAATGGATTGCCCTCTCCTTTATGTATCGTTAGAAAATCATTACTTGGCCTCTGGCTTCAGTATGCCTTTTTTTGGGTGATGATGCATGATAAAACAACAAAAAGCTCAGAACTGAAAGAAAGGAGCTTCTAACCTCAGGGTGAGCTTATGGGATTGACAGCATGAGAAAATCCTTTTGATTTGGAAATGGAGCAAGCCCGGGCCAGTTTTGTTGACAGACAGATTGAAGTGCAATTTTTAAGGGGCCTTTCTGTAATAGCAAAAATTATTCATCTGAAGGCTCTGGCCTGGAATAGTGCAAGTACAGGACTCCACGTGACGCCAAAGGTCCTTTTTTCTTCTGCTAAACACATTAGCCTAGAATACCTGGCTCAACAAATTCACAAGCAAATCTTAAGAACACGATGGAAAGTTACAGGGTAAGAAGCTCATGACTGTCTATGGCTCAAATTCCCATCTGCAGGCTGGATGGGCTCTTCTAGGGCTAGATGTTGCTCTTCTCTTGTAAAGGGCCAAAAGGCAGAGAGTTAATGAGAAGTGGAGCATCAAAGTCAGTTGGGTCCTGGTGGCACAACATGTATCGCTCCAGGGGCCTGACAACACGTGGTGAGCAGTGAGTAACCTAGAAAAGGCTTTACCCCAGCCATCCCAGGAAAAGATATGACGTATCCCTTTAGGTCATGCCAGGTCCTTCATGGCACAAACTGACAATTAATTGTATATCCAGCTGAATTTGGAAGGCACCTTGTTTTAGCACTGTCCAAATAAATCATTCCCTTTTCACTTCTACGTGGATGAAGCTGCCTGAAGCAGCCCGCAGAGTGGACTGGCACTATGATGGGCACATTTGTTGCTGTTTTCTTGCCCTGCATAAGGGTGATTTCCTGACCCAGTGAAACAGTAAATGAGAAATGACATCCCCAGAGAAGGGGTTTCCTGAAGGCATCAGCCTTGAAACACACCTGTCCATGAGAGATTCCATCCGATCACCTTAAACCTTTCATAAAGTGTTTTATATTTGCTCAGATTTTTATTTTTCTTATAAAGCTATTTTACAAATGTCATTAGTGGTTCTTCCAAATAAAATAATCTAGGTGTCCTCACATAGGGATTAGTTATAACAATGAATAATGAGTCACTTCACCTTGCATTGTACATTTACCTTGATCTTTTGAATTGTAATTCAGAGCACAGCCTGCTCTGCTTGCTCTGCATTGCCCTTTGGAGAAGTGTATCTCCATTGATTAACATAGCTGCATGTTTAATGTAACTACTGCTTCTGGAATCAGTGAAATTAGACTGATTTATGCAAACTTAAGGGCTGGCCAGATAGTCCTGATTAGATAATTTTGCTATTAATGATTACTACCTTAGTTAGGAGGTGCTAATGACTATTACTTGTTTTGTAGAAGTATTCATCTAGTTTCATTAAAAAAGGCTGCAGGCTTCATAGTGAAGAGTTGAGTCCATTTTTTATTAACCTTTTCCTTCTCAAGATATTATCATCCTATTACCACAGCCACCACCCTATTTATTTTTCAGGCAATGCTGCAGATACTGATGAGTATCTTATCAGATAACTTCACTGAATTACTCACCATGATGCTAGTGCCTTTCTCAGCAACAGTACAGCTAGCTCACAAGCTTTCACTGCAGGCTACCTGTCTCAGTTGCATTAAATTGCACTGCCTAAATTGAATGTCACCTGAAAAAAATACGTTTCTGACCATTGTCCTCTTGTATGATTGGATATGGAATGACACTATTTTGGGAGGGCTTATGCTGCAAGACATGAAAAGGGAACAAGTTCTATCTGGAAGGAAATGTTTAAAATGACTCTTTATATAGGGCTGCCATTTCAAAAGCACAGCCCTATCAGACTTTGTGTATTCAAATATTCTGAACAATGAAAACTGTGATAGCACAGTTGCTTGCTCCATGAGGGCTCAGTGATTTAGACTGACAAAGTCCAGAAACCTTGGCTCAGTTTTGGGTTCTTCAGGGAAGTTTTCTTCATTTAAGAGCTAATGGTGTTCCACATAGTTTTAATTCTAAGAGCATAACAGGTCACTCTCTTCTCAGAAAAGATATGATTCTCATAAGAAAAAAAGAGTGATTATATTATCATTAAAAAAAAAAAAAAAGAGAGAAAAGGAGTTCTTACGCGTGGAAACTTCTCTGGCCCTGTAATCCATATAAACTAGAAAATCACGATAATTTTCTAGGTATCTAATGTAGGTATCCAGGCAGCACTAAGCCTTATACCATGAGAAGAAAGTTAGTTACCAGTCTTTTAAATGAAAATACAAACAGTGGAAGAACAACTTTCCACTTTGCTATTACTGCCTATGTAGGACCTGATATTGAATGCCTAACTAGTGGTTGAAGTCAGAGTTTTAAAGTTCTTCAGAACACTCAGAACTGGGTCATTTTTCTGTGATCTAATTAATTCCTAATTTTTCTCTGTTTAATCAGTAGGGCTGTTTCTTATCTTCCTGCTGTAAATGAAATAATGTTAAACAAGTATAACATCTCCAAAGAGAGGCAAAAATATAGAGTTGTCCTGGTTTTGGCTGGGACAGTTAATTTCCTTCTTAGCAGCTGGTGCAGTGCTGTGTTTTGGATTTGGTGTGAGAACAATGTTGACAGCACACTGATGGGTTTGGTTGTTGCTGGGTGATGTTTATACCAAGTCAAGGACTTTTCAGTTTCTCAGGCCCTACCAGCAAGTGGGCTGGAGGGGCACAAGGAATTGGGAGGGGACACAGCCGGGACAGCTGACATGAACTATCCAAAGGGATATTCCATATCATAGAACGTCATGCTGAGTATATATAAACTGGGGGAGAAAGAAGAAAGGGGGGACATTCAGCATTATGGCATTTTCTTCCCAAGTCACCATTATGTGTGATGGAGCCCGGCCTTCCTGGAAATGGCTGAACCCCTGCCTGCCCATGGGGAGCTGTTAATGAATTCCTTGTTTTGCTTTGATAGCATGCATGGCTTTTGCTTTACCTATTAAACTGTCTTTATCTCAGCCCACGAGTTTTCTCACTTTTACTCTTCTGATCCTCTCCCCCACCCCACCGTGGGGGGAGCGAGCAAGCAGCTGTGCGGTGCTTGGCTGCTGGCGGGGGTTAAACCGCGACAAGCATAAATTCTGCCTGCTTCAGACTGGGATTGCAAGAGATGAATACAAGCGACCATCCCTAAGTGCAGTGGGACAATGGATAAAGGTCCACCATTTACTGCACAGCTGCACCAGTGGTTTCAAGATATGGGGACTGGCTTGTAAGAAACTGGAATAAGGCCAGAGATTCATGGTTCCCAAACTGGGAAAAAGCTCTTGATAATGATTTTCTATCAACACTGATGTGGACTGGATATACAATAGTGATTGAAATATGAAAGAGACTGCACTCCATTGTAATATAATGGCTGTATTTATATGGCCTTTTATTGGAACAGATAGTCCAAAGGATAAATATCTGTTATTGCTACTAATTAAAAGGCAAGGGATCCCTTAATGAAAACAGAAGAGATATGCTTATTTGGAGATGAAGGACTGACCTAGGCATGGTTCCTTGAGCAATATGCATGCAACTACATGCAGTTTGCATTCACAGTGTATGGGTTTGTAACATCTCTTATGGTATATAATTGAGATTTGCTTATTGACACCTGACATTTTCAGAGAAATATATTTCTCTGAAATGCTCTAGAGATCACTGTTGGACAAAATCAGCCCTGGCAGCAGAGTCATTACCTACTCCTGTGTAGGTAAAATTGCATCTTTAAAACAATGTCTGCCAGAATATATCTGATACTGGATTCACTTCCAGAGAAATTCTGGTTTCTCTTTCTGTATGCTGTGTTTTTTCACTTTGGGAAACATAGATACTGATCTTCCCTCTTCTTCATTCCAAAAAAAATATACTTTTAAAAGTACTGTTACAGATTAATATTTTTTATATAAAGTGACAAAAATAGACCACTTTTGTTGAGAAAAGAGATGTGTTTGGATAGAAATCTGTTTTTCTCCCAAAGTTTTGCTTAACAAAACATAAGCATTTCTTCCAACAAATCCCAAGATGCAACAAATAATGGATACTGACTCCTGCTGATTTTTGTAAGTCTCTAGGCCCACCCGAACAAATGCATTCGAATGTAGGACACAAGAACTCAATCTTAAGCTATGATCAGCAGTATAAATATAATAATTCAGATATATAAGCGCTAGCAGAATTTAAACATCTAAAATAACTGACCACCTTGCTACAAATTATACATACCCCAGCCCAAGAGGTAATACCAGTGCAAACGCTGCTCTTCAGCAAACACTGCCACCACAATCAATGTGTGAAGATAAATGCCTTCGCAGAGCATCCAGAAGTAGTTGCAGCCCAACATGTACTGATGGAAGAACTGCAGCACTTTGCAGCTTACCTGTTAGACAAACGAGATAATGTCACACACCTGACCAGCATTTTGCATTTAAGCAGGCAAAGACAAATATTACTGATAGGCTGTAAGCAGCAGTGTGGAACAAAAATCCCCAGCTCTTCCTGGGTTTGTTCAGTACCTATCAGTGACAGGGATTTAAAACTCTTAGAAATGAGATGAATGGAATAAACGGCCCTCCCACAATAGAAAAAAAGAATGATAATAGTACTCCAAAAAGTACCACTCAACAAAAAAAATCTTCAAAAGTTGGTACTCTGATGTTTTTTAAACAAGCAACTTGTTCTAGAAGCACAAGAAAGGCTTTGAAGATAACAGCAACTGAGAGCTCTGGTTTGTGTGTTTTCTTTTACTTTTCATCAAACTTTTCTAAGGTTTGTTCAGTTCTCACATCTGAGCCAGAGTCACTTACTCTTTAAACTGCACCCAGCTCTGAACTCAGGAAGAGCAAGTGCTGTTGGCAGTGGAGATTTTTTTTGGTAGGGTACCAGGGACATTAGCTTCACCTCTTTGCAAGAAGACAGCTTTATGTTGTTTTGTCCAAATGACAAAGCAACACATGGAGCTAAACAGAGCCAGTGAAGCTGGGAAGTGGTTCCTGCCTGAGGTTCAGATAAGGTTGCAGACATAGACCTTGACAAGAGACTGTGGCTTCAAGATGCTGGGAAGCGGGCAGATAGTGGAGTGAAGCATGTTGTGTCCACTTCTGGAGAGCCAGCTGGTGTGGGACAATGCTGTTCCTCTTCTGAGAGGATCTCATGTCCATCCGTCTCCTCAGAGAGGGCAATGAAGTCTTCCATGTGGGCTTCCATGCCACCAGCACACAGGAGGGCCAGGAGGAGTGGGAAAGTGTTGCTGTGCTGGCAGAGACCCACTGCTCCTGGGGGAGCACCACATGCTACTTGGAAATCTGAGGTCACAGCAGTGATGGCAAAATGACAGTCATCATCTGTGGCCGCAGGAAAATATTCCTTCCCCGTAACTTCTGCGGATGTTTTCCAAACTGATGACCTGGGCTGTAAGAGATGTCTTCAGGATTTACTTGTCTCTTTGAAGAGACATTTTGGCAGTTCAGCAGGTAGAGGACTGCATGTTCTGCACCTGTCTGGACTGCCCCTCTAGAGCAGAAAAGCTGGTTAGCCATCCAGTGCACCACCTTCTGTTGCTGAAAAGCATTCCCAAAGCAATTGCCTGAACACGTGCATTTAGTTCTGTTTCAATATTTGCAGTGCATCTTGCTACTTGTGAAAATATAGGATTATTGATAGGTTAGGATATAGGATTCTGACAGGATTGACTTGAAGGACTGATTTTTATTTTTGTTGATTCATTTTTTCTGCTCATAACACAAAGCAAAGCAGACAGTCACATCTTTGTTGACACCACACATCAACAGGTTTTACAAAGTATGCCCACAAAGGGTTGTACAGTGGTTTGAAAAGGTTAAAAAAAACAAAAGAAAAAAAAAGAAAAAGGAAGAAGTTTTTGCTACTTTTTCTGTTGATAAATGTGTTCACTCAGGTTCTTAAATAATCCTTGGACTGCTTTTCACAGGTCTGGGTCAATATGTTTCCTGCCCTGTTCCCTCAAACGTGCCCAACGCCCCCTCCCAGCTGGTGGCTGGCCTTTCTCACTTCTCTCCTTATCAATCAACCACCCCCAAGGGGCTGCCTTGAGTGACAGGTGCTTCCCAAGGGCTGCACACACATTCAGGTGGCACCTTCCCCAGCCTCTAAAAAGTCAGCAAACTTTCTGAGCCATCACAGCAGCTTTCCAGACAGGTTTGATAAAATCCACCACATCCCACGTTTGGTCTGGGCCAGCCCCATGCTCCCCTGCAGGGATCTCCTTGGAGGAGCTGCAGGTCAGGGGTTGACCGGAGGGCTCAAGGCATCATTTTCCCAGTAGCTCTGGCAGGAGTGACTCGGGGTGCTGGCACCTTGTGCACAGGCTGGTTCTGCTCCTGCCAGTGCCAAGGTTGCCCCAGTTTTCCATCCAGGCACTGAGGCTCTGGGAACGGTCTTGTGCTGCGACTGGCAGCTGGAGGGGAGCAGAGCATGGCCAGTGAGTTCTGCAACAAAATCCACAGTACGTTCTCAAGCCTGTCATTTTAACTTAATGCTTTCACCATTTCATATTGCCGAACTAAAAGGGAGATGACTACGGAGTGCCCTTGCTTCTCCCTGGCAGCTGTTTGCAGGGTTCACTGGCTCACTGAGCAGACAGGGTGAACCCTGCTTCAGTTGTTTGAACTAAGTCAGTCTTTGCTGGAACTTTCACCTGTAGCTCAAACAAATGCACACACAGAAAGCACACTGCCTGAGTACTACATACCTAAACTCATTTACTTCATTTCCTCAACATTTCTTCCTCTCCTGTACCCTCCTGTGAACTGTCACTTGTGGCTTTAAAAATGAAATCATATACTTGTCTTCTAGAGTAATGGCCAAACAGACAGCTCACAACTCTTTAGAGGAATCTACTCACTTCCTACGCGGTAAGTTAAAGTAGTAAGAATACCATTGGCAAAACATTAAGGATGGGTGTGGTAAGTACTCAGATCTGTATCACATTACTTTGAGAATGAATCTGAAAAAGGTAGCATAAAGAGTTTAAGCATAATGCACTGAGATAGGTAATGATAAATTCAACTAATCAAACTACAGCAAAAATCAACCTTTGCTTTGGATGAGCTAAGAAACGCAGCATGTTTCATCTGTGGCTAAGTGATGCTATGAAAATATTTTCGTACAATCAAAAGAGAGTGGTTTTCTTAGGTCAGAGCAGGTAAAAGAGAAGAACCTGTTCCTGGTGAGAACTGGATTCACGCATGATACAAATAAAACATGACAAATGTAACCAACATCTCAGTGTACATTAGTCTTCGCTGGGAAAACTGCAGAACTAGTAAGTTTTAGGAAGTGTTTATTCTTACAGAAACAAGTAAAACAAAACTGCAAGATGATCCAAAGCAAATCTTCCACCTTTTCCATTCTTGGCAGCTAACTAATTGCTAACTTTGAGATAAAAAACCACATCTGGGGGTTCAGTCTTCTGCTGAAATCAAATGTTTTCTTGCATGTTCTTTGAGGCAGAGGCTCTGTCCTTGTTGTGTCTTGTACAATATGCAGCACGGTCCAACCCAGGGCTAGACTGCTTCCCGCCTGCTGGAAATACCACACAGCGGAGAGGAAACCGTGTGGGAGGTCCCTGCCGCATGTGGAAGATACCTGCCTGACACAGTCGGCCAGTGAGCCAGCCAGGGGAGATGCCCCACTGGACCTGCTGTTTACAAACAGGGAAGGTTTTGGTGGGTGATGTGGAGGTCAGAGGAAATCTTGGGCATAGCAATCATGAGTTGATAGAGTTTCCAATTCTGAGAGAAGCGAGGCAGCAGAATCACTACCTTGGCCTTCCCAAGGGCTGAGTTTGGCCTGTTGGGGGCCTGGTTGACGGAGTCCCTTGGGAGGCAGTCCTGAAGGGCAAGGGGTCCAGGAAGGCTGGGCATTCCTCAAGAAGGAAATCTTAAAGGTGCAGGAGCAGGTTGTCCCCATGTGCTGAAAGGTGAGCCAGTGGGGAAGGTGACTGGCCTGGCTGAACAGAGCTTCGGCTGGAACTCAGGGGGAAAAAATTGTTTACCACTCTTAGAAGAAGGGGCAGGCAACTCTGGAGGACCACAAGGATGTCACAAGGTTATGCAGGGCACAGATTAGAGAGGCGAAAGCCCAGATGGAACATGGGCTGGCTACTGCCATAAAAAGATAACAAAAAAAGTTGTTACATATTCATTAGAAACAGAAGGAGGGCCAAGGAGAATGTGCCCTTTATTGGACACGGCAGGGGACACTGCCATAAGAGATGAGGAAAAGGCTGAGGTACTTAACGCTTTCTTTGCCTCAGTCTTTAATAAAAAGATGAGCTTCCCTCTGGGTACTCAGCCCCCTGAGCTGGAAGACAGGGACAGGGAGGAGCAGAATGAAGTCCCCACAGTCCAGGAGGAAGAGGTCAGTGACCTGCTGCTCCACTTAGACACACACAGGTCTATGGTGCCGGATGGGATCCACCGGAGTGTACCTAGGGAGCTGACAGAGGAGCTCACCAAGCCACTCTCCATAATTCATCAACAGTCCCGGCAAACTGGCGAGGTCCCAGACGCCTGGATGTTAGTCAATGTGATGTCCATCTACCAGAAGGGCTGCAAGGAGAATCTGGGGAACTACAGGCCTGTCAGCCTGACCTCAGTGCTGGGGAAGGTTATGGAACAGATTATCCCAAGTGCCACCACACAGCATATGCAGGGCAACCAGGGGATCAGGCCCAGCCAGCACAGGGTTATAAAAGGCAGGTCCTGCTTGATGAACCTGATCTCCTTCCATGACAAGGTGACCTGCCTAGTGGATGAGGGAAAGGCTGTGGATGTTGTCTACATGGACCTTAGTAAAGCCTTTGATCAATGGGCCGAGGCCAGTTGTATGAGGTTCAGCAAGGAGAAGTGCTGGGTCCTGCACTGGGGTCACAACAGCCCCACACAACACTACGGGCTTGGGGAAAATGGCTGGAAAGCTGCCTGGTGGGAAAGGACGTGGGGGTGCTGGTTGACAGCTGGTTGAACATGAGCCAGCAGTGTGCCCAGGTGGCCAAGAAGGCCAACAGCATCCTGGCTTGTATCTGAAACAGTGTGGCCAGCAGGACTAAGGCAGTTATCATCCCCCTGTACTTGGCACTGGTGAGGCCGCACCTCAAACACTGTGTTCAGCTTTGGGCCCCTCACACCAAGAGGGACATTGAGGTGCTGGAGCGTGTCCAGAGAAGGGCAACGAAGCTGGTGAAGGGTCTGGAGCACAAGGCTTATGAGGAGCGGCTGAGGGAACTGGGGGTGTTTAGTCTGGAGAGGAGGAGGCTCAGCAGGGATCTTATCACTCTTTACAGCTGCCTGGAAGGAGGCTGTAGGCCGGTGGAGGTTGGTCTCTTCTCCCCAGATAACAAGCAGCAGGACAAAACAAAATGGCCTCAAATTGCACCAGGGGAGGTTTAGCTTGGATATTAGGAAAAATTTCTTCACTGAAAGGATCGTCAAGCATTGGAACAGGCTGCCCAGGGAGGTGGAGGAATCACCATCCCCAGAGGCATTTGAAAAACATGTAGGTGCAGTGCTTGGCAACATGGTTCAGTGATGGACTTGGCAGTCCTGGGTTAATTGTTGGAGCTGATGATCTCAAATGTCTTTTCCAACCTAAATGAGTCTATAATTCAAAGGATTATCCCAGCACCTTCATGCTATGAGAGTAAATTGTCATGAGCACCCAGTCTATGGGTGTGCAGGTGACTGAAGCTAGTGGGTTTTAATTCATGAGTAGACAGGCTGAGAGGAAATAGCTGGTTCTTTCTAGCGCAGCCCAGTAACTGTTGCTCAGGCTGGTGTGCCTGTCTCCTAAACAGAGGAATAAACAAATGCTCCTGTTTTCAAGAGCCTGGAGACAGCATTGCAGTGCACAGCTTGGTGGCTATGTAGCAGGGAAAATGTGATACAATTATCATAGAAGCCCCCAAAGGCAGGTAACCACATAAGAAAGCAGCTCCTGTGTGGCTCTGGGAGGATGGCTAAGAATGAACCCTTTTTTGGCAAAATGCAGCCTGGCAAGAAACTCAATCTGCAAGCAAGGAGGCTGCCTCCTCCTACTTTGTCTCACTGCACTGTTGAACACAAAAGCTGAGCAAAGTTCTTTTAAAGATTTGCAGGAGAGCACCCAAGGAAAAATCTCCTTTATTAATTTTCTTTCCTCATGAAAGCAACTGGCAATGGCCTTAAATTCTGGCTGCTGAGAGGCAAAAGGGGTCAATAGGAATACAGCCAGTCATATTCCTCTCCCTTGCAAATCTTGCTAAGAGTCATGTAACTCTTGTGTACACCTTAGCTTCAAAAAAAAACACTTCAGAAAGATGCTGGAACCATTCAAAGAGAAGAAATAAAATAATTTATTCTCCTTTTACAAGAAGGAGCTAGAACTGGTGTCTATGATGTTTTGCAGGATATACTGGCATATTATTAATACTGTTCATGTTCAAGTCCTGTTGAAGGAGTCCCAAAGGTCCATCTGCCTACGCAGGCCCCTGCAATTGCCCAGTAATGTAATTGGCATGCCAGTCTCCTCTGCTAATCCAGCAATCTCTCATCACATGCAATTGTCATTTCTCTGTTACGGCTTTCCTTGGTTATTGGTTAATAGCTTATGGAAAGAAAGCTGCAGCATTAATTACCATCACTACCCATTAGGGCAAATCAAAGCAAAACACTCAAGACTACATAAAACCCAGAATACCATCTTCACCAATAATAGCAATTTATATATATAACAATAATAATGTGAAATAAGCTGCTAATTGTTTTTGAGCAGGTCTTCCTAGTAATTCAGTCAAAGGACTGACTCAGTTTTGGCATTGGAAAGTTGTACAGATTCCTGCGCGCCCTCATTCCTGTGATGCTCTCCTGGGTGAACCAACTTAGGCTGGCAAGTTAGGAGGTCTGTTTTTCACCAGTCCTTACCAACTCCAGAGAGGCTGACCTATGGAAAGTGAGGGTGGGATAGCCTTTTGGTCTGCAAAACAAAACCCCTCTCAAATGCTCACCATCCATTGAAATGCCCCCAACTGACATTTCAAATAAATTGTTAAAAATAAGCCAACCAAGGTTATCGATTCTAAACCAAGACAGCTATATGGACCATCACGACAGCTGTGCACTTCTTTGTTTAAAAGTAAATAAACCTATTTGACCATATTAGTCTGGTTCCTTTTCACCTTTGTAAACCTCCCCAGTGCACAGCAGTGAGGGACCCTCCTTGAGGAGAGTTTGTACTGCTTGCTACAGAGGCCAGACATGATTTGCTCAAATTCAGTTTGAAGGCAGTGCAATAACAATATATTCTCAGACATACTTAATTGTTGCGACGGAGGGAAGACACAGTCACTCAATATGAGGGATCAGCAGACTTCGTTTATTGTCTCTTACAGTCACCTTTTATGCCTTCTTATAATTAGCTCATACATATTACAAAAGTTAAGCTCATTATTGGTTAGTTGCCTAAATACCAAGCCCGCCCCTAGTTTCTCTTCTGTAGTTATCTGTTCCCACCTGTAACATTCTTTTCCCACCGCGATCTTCCTGTTATTGTGTAACAAGAACAGCCAAAGACAGTGTATTTTGCTTTACTTCAGATAAGCTGAGAGCGATGTGCATTTTTGTTCAGCCAGCTGGACTATGTCTATGTGACCCTTTTCAGCTAGCCAGTTATCCACACTTAACTTAGCATTTTAAAGGAGCAACTTGAAGTTTGGTTACTGCCCTGCCTTACACTTTTTTTTTTTTTCTGGCTATTAGAACGCTATTCTATGAAAATATTCTTAAATTCCAAGTATCCACATGTTACAGAAATAAGCAATAAAAAGACTTTCCAAAGCAAGACAGTGCTAAGTATTGTAGCTGTAAATCACTGGCCATCAGAACGTCATACCATTATACAAGACATCTACTGTGAGTCATCCATTAAATTGTGTTCCAGTCAGAAACCTGGCACAGAGGGACTCAGGCTAAGATTAATGTTTTAATATACTTTTAAACCACTTACAGAACAAAATGTACACAGTTGCTCAGAGGGATCCTAGGTTTTGTGTTACAAGAAAGCAAAATATGAAATTAAACAAGGGGGATATTTTTAACAGCATCTGTGTCCATGCCTACACTATAGCAAAGCTGCCAGCCCAGAATTAGGCATTCTGGACAAGAATTAATATGGCTACTTCTGCACATCCTTCAGCCTTGGCTGTGGTAGTGACTGCTCTCCCTGGGCTACGGCTTTGAACTCCGCAGGGTGCTGTGCTGAGCTCCCATGGGGCTCCTGTGGCACATCCAGCACCACCAGTGCCTGGTGGCCACCAGCTCCTCGCTCGCAAGGTGCGAGGCAGAGCAAAATGCAGCCTCATCATGCCCGATGGGTTTTATTAGCTTGGTTTCTGAGCTGGGGTTGCCAGGAGGAGGCACCTTTTCAGGCAGGCATTGTAAGTATGAGCCCAACTGATCGAGGAGGGCAGAGAGGCCACTCTTGTCTGAAGAGGGGCCCCGAGA
Source organism: Falco peregrinus (assembly GCF_023634155.1). Taxonomy (NCBI): domain Eukaryota; kingdom Metazoa; phylum Chordata; class Aves; order Falconiformes; family Falconidae; genus Falco; species Falco peregrinus. Next base: position 38,637,555 of record NC_073725.1, on the reverse strand, counting down.
AGGAGAGAACAGGGGCAGTCAGGGTAGTCTGAAAAAATAGTACAGGAACTACTGAATCTGCTGTTCATTTGAACTGGAAATGGAGTCAGAGTGCTCACAACATGTGCTGCCATCTTCTCCCAGTGGTGGGAGGTAATCCTCAAATAAAAAGGGGTAAGAGCTTCAGTTATTCCAGGCACCTCTCCGCCACCATCACACATTCATGCAATGCTCTGGCTGATTTTGCAGCCACACCTGAGCTCTGGGCATGCTGTGGTGCCCTGAGCCAGGCTAGTTTAAGCCTACATGGAGTATACCTAACAGCCAACTGTACTTAAGTTTACACGCGAGGTGTAAGATCTAGACCTGCAAAGCCATTTCCCAGGGACTAGGTACTCGCATAGCTTTAATGAAATGAATACAACTACTCCATGATTCAGTGAAATGCTCCAGGGATTTTATAATGGTACGACTGGGATTTATGAGACTAAATGTAGACACCTAAGCTGTCTCTCCTGCAGTTGAAAGATGACAAGTGAAGAGAGGTGATGGAGATTACAGCAAAAATATCCTCATCCTAAAGGAGATATCTAACATAAGTCAGATGGATAGCGCCCTGAATGTGATGGTCTTTAGCTATAAGAGCAGCATGGGGCAATTAGCTCAGCTGTATCTACAAAAGGTGTCCAAATGTAAGATGTACCTGACCTTAAATGCCTGTGTGCGTTTCAGCTCTCTGGATGCACTCAGACTCTGTTCCAGTGCCTTTCCTGGGGTGACCTGCTGGCCAGGGGGAGCCCCTAACCCTTTGAAGGATCTTAGGCCAAGGGAACACCAAGGAATTCAGAAAAGTTGGCTGTATGCAACTATAAGCTATTCAGAAGTCAAATGGTGAGGAAAGGATCTTAATCATCCAAATAACTGACCTGTTACTGCCAACTAAAGCTGAAAGCCATGCAGGTAAGTAGCTCAAGCCTCTTGCTTTTTTCTGCTTCCTGAAAGTCATTACTGTTTCTCCCATACTCTTACCCCATGTGCTTGGCTGTTATCTGTAAAGACATTTTGATGCCCTTTCATTTATTTCTTTTCTATTTCAGTCTGCTTCTGTTTGATCTTAAATACCTTCCAGAGGAGCAATAATACAGGTCTGCACAGCAGTCACTGAAGGGGAATCAAATAGCATGGATGGAATTCATCTCACTTAACCTGGATGTCTGACTTCATGGTATAGGTGTGTAGACTGAAGTAGTACCTGGAGAGGAATGAGTACTCTGCATTTAATTCACCTGACCTGTTTCATCCACCTGCGAGGTCTCTTGGACTCAGACACAGCTGCTTGCACTGGCAGTGCTGCCATTTAATCAGACAAATCCCAGTGAGGAAAACAGCTGTGGCAGCACAGTATCAGGGAGAATATTGTGTTTAGGAATTGCCCTTCTGTTTTGGAGTGAGTTACGGTACTGTCCTGAGGGGAATTAATTTTGAAAATTCTTTTGAGGTCTTTTGAAAAAAAATCTCCTTTCTGGCTAATTCAGATTCAAATTTCTCACATTTTAGATACTCCCTTTTAAAGGCATATGGTAAGGAAAACTTGGAGAGGAACCACAAGTTTAAATTTAATTATATTGAATTAGTAGTTGCTTCTACAACAGTCAGGTTTCTATACATAACTGATGTATATTCCCAGAGAAATATCAAAACCCAACCTGCTTAAATGCTCTATTCACATTGGAGCCCTTGTGTACAAAGCACAGGAGCAGGAGTTCATTAGAGGATGCCATGTCCATACGGTGTAGCACAGAATCCACCGAAAAGGCAACCGTTAGCATTTTCACTTGTTGATCTGACATTTAAGAAGGAATTGCTACTTGACATTTTTCCATGCCTGTGTTTTTAGGGGTTAATAACATATCATTTGTTTACCTCTCAGGCTTTTAGATGCATACGCAGGAGTCACTGCAATTGATAGAAAACTATGGCTACCCAGGTCCCACCCTATATTTTCAGGTCATCTTCACTTTGTAATTAGAACCCTCTCCCATTTCTTGAGAAAAACCAAAGGGAAAAATGATAAAAAGCCTCAGTAAAGCACAGAGAATTGAATTTGTGTCAGAACTCAGTCAAGCACAACTCCACACCATGAAAGACTAACAGCCTTTCAGGGACCGCTACAGCTCAGTTCTGAGGGTGAAATAAATACCGCTTGAGCAGCAGTTCTGGAGGCATGTCATGAATTTGAGGAAATATGGAAGGGATTAATTCATTTTGCACATACAGCCAGAGTGTGCTTTGCTATGATAACACCTCATATAAAAACCCCAAACAGGAGAATTACAGTCGATGACAGCGAGACCAGGGATGTTGAGCCCTTCTGATTTTGAAAAGAGCTGTCCTGGGAGTGCTCACTTCTCAGTGCCACAACGGCAGAGCTTCAGGGTCCAGGGGTGGTGCAGGTTCACAATGATTAGGCAGAATGACAGGTTAAATCAGACTTTTCACAGAGACATTTAAATCTGCAGTTTAGTCTGTGCGTGCAGTATTCCACCTCCATCCTTGCTGGAGCTAAGAGCACAGGTCTTTCTCACTTGTGCAGAAAATATGCAGTCTAAAAACCTGGGAACAAGCCCTAGGACCTGATGACTTCAGCTTTGGGACAGCAATGCATTTTGCAGTACAAAGTCCTTTCTGGAATCACATTTCTGGAGAAAACAGCACTCCGACTCCTAAATACGAGGCTGTGTGTAGGGATCACACTGCTGAAATACCATCCACAGGATCTGACACAGCCTGGGTCATTTTGACACGAAATACCTTGGGACTGGGCTTACATGAAAGCTGTCATCCCTCCCTTCATGATTCTGCAACAGTTTTGAGAAACCAGAGTCTATACTAATAGATACAGCTTTAAAAGAAGAGCAAGCAACTGAAATGTAGACAGAATAATTCCTGAGGAAAGTAAGATGAGGAAATCTGTCCCAAAATAAACACTTATTTTTAGACTCTTAAACCTTTTTCCCCTCCTGATTGCAACTGATAACTTGATGGTGCCTTCCCACTGAGAAAGCATCCATAATAACGTTGTTGAGAAAGCTCAGATCTTTCTCAGAGATAGTGACTGACTGACTTCTTTACAGTCCAGATTCAGTTGTTCCATATAAACCACAAATACTCTTCACAGAAATGTCATTTATGAATGCTGTGAATGTCCTTTACTCATTCATACTTCATATTCAGGGCATGGCACACTACATTATTACATTACAGATCACACTACAGTGAATCTGACACCACCGGGATTTCATGGTGCTTTGTTTCTCCATTACTCTGAGAGTTTTGAGAATACAAACAAGAATATAAAGACCTTGGGAAAAATGATGGGAATTACTGCTCCGTTTCATGCCATTTAGACCCTGACAGATCTGTCTTAAAAAGAATGCAGGTATTAATCCAGCCTGAAAATTTGTGAGAATTCTTTGAATATGGCTGGTTCTGAATTCACAGCATTCCTTAGTCTGCATTAATGTCACTGAATCTTGTGGGCGGGGGAAGACTTGATCTTTCCTAGCATAGATGAAGAGATTCTGATTTACATCTGAATTACTGCAGTGTTATACCAGTGCAACCCAGTGATTTCAGGGAGAGTAAAACTGGTGCATCAGAGTCCTGGCACTACCCATGAGCTTACTGCTGGCAGAACCTTCACTTGCAAATGATACACCAGCATCATACAAACTCATCCTCCTCAAAGTGAACACATGTTCTTGAACCAGTTGCAGGCATTCCCTGCCTCCAAGGAAGGTTACACTTCCCTTTGCTCACAGGCACAGGACACAGTCAGTGATCCCTCGCTGGCCGTGCCTGTGTGCCAGAGCTGGAGAGCCGGCGATCCTGTCCCTGTGCAACCTGCACAGTACTGTTCCACCTTCCTTGTCCCTGCAGCTTTGCAGGGCTGGACAGGACTCATGAGGAGTCTAGACAGCAAATGCTGTCAGGAAGCAAAGAATTATACCCTGAGAAGTGCCGTTCTGCTGATACTAGAGAAATGCAATGGCACCAGGAACAACTGTCCTCTCCACGTATCAGTGCTGCTTTGTGGATGAGGGCATAGGCAGATAGAGCAGGAATTTCCTTCCCCGGTCACCTCCTGAGGTGACTCCCCTGTAGACACATGCTCATCAGGGACTGTGCTTGCTTGTACCTCTCAGGCTCAGCCATTGCAGCTATGAACCTCAGAAATGCGATATGATGCTTTGTAGTCCAATTCAGAAATGCTCCTTAGTTGGGACAGCTTCTTTCTAAACCCGAGCATTAGAGCCAAGCCTTCCTGTTCTCCCTCTCTTTTTATTGATTTCCCAATTACCAGCAGCATCCTTTTTTGTTTGTTTGGGTTTTTTTTTTTGGGGGGGGGGGGGGGAGTGTTAGCGACTACACTGGTTCCTGTTTCAAAAGATAGCTTGTGACTCTTCTGTCCTGGTATAGCATCTGATATATCAGGAAAGAACTTGTGCCACTTAAACACCTACTTTTCTTCTCTGCTTTACTGATAAAAGCCAATGACAAGACAAGCAGCTGTCACAGAGGAGATGGGAGGGATGAGAGATGCGAGCTCAGCTTCATGTACCTGCTCAGGCAAGGAAAAACTTATAGGATTTGCATATATATTTGTAGTTGTCAAATTATTCTGGGGCACCTGCAAAGTCTAAAGCACAGCCTTAGTCCTCTGCTTGTAAGTGATAAATTAAAAGGTTTGGTTCACTCACCCACAACAGGCATTTTGCTCACTGCTCTACTCTGGAGCTGAACAAAAAAAATGCCACGGTTTCATCACTGAACATGGTATGGTGAGGCACAAAACTGGTGGAAAAACTTTGACTTCCATAAAGCTTAGCATTTTATTCTCTCCTGGCCAATCTTGTTGAGCCAGTTTGTCCTAGTGAAGTCAATGCACAAACATAATCTGCAAATGCACAGAACTTGCACAATTTGTAAATTCAGAAATACATACTGGGCCCAGGCTCACCAAGCCTCATTCCTACACCTGAGGCAGCAGAAGGGCAATATTTTGAACAGCCATTTAGACACTTATCAGACAAAGGGCTCCCAGGCAAGATGATACAGTTTTCACAACAAACCAACCCTCTCCTACCATACCTAAGAAGACTTAGGAGACACAACCACCAGGCATTGGCCAGTAATTCTGTTAGAAGTTTGATCTTTGATTACTTTTGCATCTAGATAGTATTCTAAAATAGCTTTAGGTCATCTCTTTGGGGCTAAACTGGCTGCAGAGCCCCCTATGAGTAGTCTAGTAGAAGCAGGATGGAAGAACAGATGTACTAAGATGAATGAAAGAATTTGGAGATGCTTTGAGAGTGACAGGGAAACTCTAGAAATATTTACATTAATAAAGAATCAAATCATTTAACAAGAACAGAGTCTCATGAAGCTCCACCCCAAGCATAATACATAGAACAACTCACCAGATCACAACACCCTTCTGCTCTGCAGAACTCCACCTTTGCTGCTTCTGTGGGGAGCTGCACTATGGGGACTGCTTGGACTATTAAGGCAAACACAAGTCACATGGGGCAGCAGTTTTGCAATTTAACTTCATCGGTATGAGCTATGAGCCTCTTATTTGGGAAAAATATGTTTTACAATCCCCCAGCCTCTGCTAGGCTACATCAGAAGGAACTGAAAGCAACAAGAGATGAGATGGTAACATTTATATTATATAATAAAAGTCCTAAAACTGACACTGTTTCTGAAATGCTGTGAATCTTCTTTGGTTTTCTGGCTCTTTCCCTCTCTATTCCTTTAGGAAAAGGGGAAGTCACCAGTCCCCATAAATCACAGTAGCTACCCTTTATACACTACATCTGTCTATACAGCTCAACACTTTATTTCTGCTGTTTTACTGTGATAGGGAGGAAAACCTAATACTCTTGGGTAGTCATGGCTTTCACTTGAATCTGTCAATGGTGAGATTATTTATAGTGTTCTAGTATCCATGAAGATACTAGATTTTTTTTTTAATATTACTGCTGCCATGGCCTTCCTTTACAGACTATAATGCTAGTGGGCACCAGCTTTTGTGGTCTCCTCACTTTGTCTTGGTCTCACTAATGATGCTGAGTGGGAAGCAGCTTAGTGGTTTCTCCTGAAGGCTTGCTTCCTACTAGGAGATGGGGTTTGGGCAGTACAGATAAAGCAAGTGCCCTTTGTCACCCTACCTCATGACCACAGTGATAGCAACTTCAGTGAAATGCCTGGGGAGGGGAAGGGACTACGTGCTCCTTTCAGAGACAGAGTGTGCATGTTGCACCATCAGCTAGAGTGGTAAACTAGCTCAGGATCTTTAAAGTGTATCTACATCTACACAAAGGGGCAAGAACAGACTTCAGCCTGTCACAACCTGTGTCCAAGGGGCGAGTGAGTTACAGACACTGCCAGCGGAAAGGACTGTGCCAGGCTCAGCCCTAGCCCATGCCCAACCTGTCCTTGCTGAGAAAATGAAATCACAGTGTTTGTAATGAAACATGGATTGCTTTGGGTTCTTCCTTACCAGCTCTGCTGCTGTACCCACGTAAGAGTGAATACAGGTTATTTATATATTGAGGCACAGATAAGCTGTGTGGCAGAGAGCTGGGACTTGACAGTGAGATTGGAGCGTGCCTGAATGGATGCTGGATCTGATACACCATGGCCAAGCATGAGACCCCACACAAACGTGGAGCACTGGCCCTTGCTATGGACTCTATAACTGCAACTGAAATGGAAACTCACACCATACAATGCCAGAAGCACGGGTGAAACTACTGCATGAAAGGTGAAGAGGCTACAGAAGAGCCTGGAGAAAGAGAACAGATATATCTACTGGGACAGGAAAGTGATAAAAATGCAGTAAGATTCCCAAAGCTTTTCTGGATGAGTTTCTAATGACTGAGGCATTACTGATCTGTGACCAGCCTTAGTCCCATCTACAAACGTATTCATATTGGTGCCCATGGAGCCGATCAATTGTTCAGTTTCTCATTAGCAGAGCTATCCCTCCAGTCATTAGCTGTATCCTTCTCTACCCCATCAGTACTAAGTATTAAAATTACTGGTCTTGTGGAGATCAAAAAAAGAAAAATGCAGATCTGATGTGCAATGCAGGAGCAGGCTGGAAACTAGGACCATGCGTGGCTATCAGTTAGCTGACAATTAGTGGGGGACGGATGGCGCCAAGGATGGCGCCAAGGAAAGGTAACACCTTGCGGTTAATTGATGGTAGTTAACCACCAATTGGGGATTGCCTAGGATGCAATGCTTAGCTTCAAGAACCAATCTGTTTAAAACGCGCAGCTTCTGAAAGTGTATATAAACTCCTGCTTCTGTACAATAAATTGACATTTGCTTGCATCAAGCTGCGTCCCGTCTCTTCATTCGCTGCAGTGCAAGGCTATATTAATAGATTAGGCAGCAAGAGTTTTATTTATATTTCCAGGGTTTTTAATGAAGAACATAATGTGCTGTTCACAGATCACCCTTCTTCTGTGAGTCAGTCTCATTTAAGAAGGTGATACAAGATAGCCCTTCCTATAAAATCTGTTCCAGTAATAGCATAATTAATGCAGTTGCAACTTTAGATACAACATGCAAAAAAAACCTCACATAACATTTTTCAGTATGTGTAAATAAGTGTTCATATGTGTGACTTGTTTACTTTTGTTCAAGTGTCCCTGGACCTTTTTCATTGCTTCTTCATTTGTTGTACAGCCACCTGGGCTCACATCTTTCTCTTCCATCATTTCAAATCCAGATAAATCCAAAAGAAAGAGAGAGGAAAAAAAAAATTACATAACCAGAAAGCAGTAAAAAATGAGGTAAAAAAGAAAATTAAGATATATAAAGTAACTTGACTTACCACTTTACATGAGCAGAATCATCATCAAAGGGTTTAACTCTGTACAGCAAACTGTGAGTAAGGATGCAGTACAGCCTCTCATGTAAACGATGCTTTGGATTGTCTCACATCTTTTCTGTCTGGATCACAAGGAGAATGTGGGTGTCTTGGTGTTAGGGATGAATTTCCTCTCTTGCTTTTCCTGCCTTTTCTCGTTGTTGTTTAACAGAACATTTTTCTTTCAAAATTATATGGATTTGTTGATATCCTTATAACACTGTAAGTATTTTCCCATGGTATTGCATATTTAAAGTCTACTATAAAACTTTAGGAAGGAAAAAAAGGTGGGAGCTATTGGGATGGAAACACATTTATTATTTTGCAGAATAAATACCAGCTTCATCTCTGTATATGGCCATCACATAAGGGCTATCTGTGACTCTTTGAAATTCTTTCTACACAACTCAGTATTTCTGTATTTATTGAAGGCAGGAGCCACATACACATGAGCCTGTCAAGCTCAGAAGATGCACAGGTGGGAAGTGGATAAACGCAGCAAACTACAAGAAGCCAGAAGTAGTTGTCTTAAAATGGACTTAATAAAACAGAGGGTGCAGTAGGGGTAGAAAAAACCAAGTTATGAAGCCTTTACTTGCTCTGTTAATAAGCATTAAAATAAAAATATTATGGGAATCTACTTGGTAGAATAAGTAAATTTTTAACACAAATCCTTTAATTCTTCATATGCTCATATGAAGACTATATGTAATGTCATCACGCATTAAATATGTGCCCCTGGCTGTTAATTTTCTTTTCCCAAACATGTATTTACAAGTTTATTATGTTACTAAAATAACAGAATACACTTTCCAGTAATGCTGGGAGACTTTGAACATGTTAACAGGTCACATCACCTTCTTTTTTTCTGAAGGTGAAATCTAGAATGTTAGGCAAGATCAAGCGGTGAGTGTACCCTCATCCTGCACTTGACTGCAGAAAAAAAATGGGAGACCCCAAGTATTCTGGCCCCAAGTTTTTTACCTCTCCTCTAGACAGCAGTTCACTGCTGAGTCAAAGACATGCAAATTTCATTTGGAAGAAGTGCAAAACAAGGGCTTTGTTCACCAAAGCATGCGCTTAGCTAACTAGCTGCAGCCAGGTTTGCTAGCACAGCTATGTTCGGTAACATCAGAGGAAGGACAGTGCCTGGGCAATTTCCATGACTGTATTTAGCGCTAAGGGTCCTCTTCATATTCCAGCCGGAGACCTAAAAGCTGACTGCAGACAGGAACCACTGCTCTGGGGCTCCATGGCCTCCCAAGGTAGCCACTTATGTCACTTCTATACTCTCTGTTGCCATAGCAACAGAGGCTGTCATATTCACTGGGTGATGCTCAGCATGCTGGTACCTGTCCTGGGGCTACCTGGCTCTACAGAATCTTCTGTGAGCTTTGTCACTGGCCTCACTGGGGTCAAGATTTCATTCCAAATAAAGATCCAGCTCAAAGGCACGAGATACATTTTTTTTAATGAAATCTTTGAGCGTAAGAGTCCTTGCCACAGCCTCAACTTTTAGTTTAAAGCACTTCAGATAATTTACTTCTGCTGTCAGGAAATTCTTAATCCTGAGGGAATGATCTTGCTTCAATTTAGGTGCCTGATATAACCTGCCAGCTTTTTATCTTCAAATACCAAGTGCATTTTCATTGCATCTTTTGCACAGGCTACATAAGTATGATGCTATGTGGTAAGGAGAAACAAAATGTGTGATTTTTCAATTATTATTCTGCTTTTCTTTTTTTAATCCCCAGATGGTCTCTGGGACTGCTGATGTTTTCTTTAGTCTATATATCTCCTGCTTTAATTAGCTTACTTAACCAGCACACGTTTGAGACACACATGTGATCAGGTAATAATATCAGGTGCTAATGTTAATTGCTTTCACAAAATTAGAAGCAGATAAATGGTTGAACCATAATTGAACGACCTTATTAGAAGACAAGCTGATCAGTGTTGTGACATAACTTGAGAGATTCCCAAGCTTACATTAATTTCCCATCAGCTGGGGCTGCTGTAACGACAGTGAGCACAATGTGATTGCTCTGTTCGAGAGCAAGATCGGAGCTGGGTGGCTGAGATCTGCCATACATATTTATCAGCTGAGGGGCTGGCACAATTTGTAGCACTAAGAGCAGTGAAGCAAGCTATTGCTTTGATTTACTACCTCCCAAGAAAAAAAATCCAGCAAACTGATCTGAAAAAAGTTGTCTCTCTCTCAATACCTGCCCCTCCCCAGCATGTGTGCTTGTGTCAAAGGGCAGGCAGCCACCAAGGGCATCTGGCCCTTCAGGAGTTTTGTTGGGAAGTGTCAGGTAGGTAGTTCTGAGAACACCGGGGATCTGACACGTGTTTGTATGGATGGGCTGGCTGAAGCAAGTCTGAGGCTTCTCCTTCTTGTATCAGATTCAGAGATTTTTGTTGCTTGGTGAATGATCTGAGCAAATTGAGTGAAACTCCCAGAATCTGCACTTTCCATGCACATTGTACCAGATGGCTATCATGAACTGATGAATGGGAATGTCTGGTTTTGACATGGCTGTTGTAATTTTACTTGGGTGTTAAGATGGAGAGGAGTCATGCAGTACTTACAGGATCTTTTTTTACAAGGCTCGGGTTAGGCACGACAGCAATGAGGTGGGCAATTGTAAACACGGAGTTCAGCACGTAAGAAAAAAACAAATTCTTATGCAGTGTTATCCTTTGACAGCTGAGGCTCCTGAAAAATATGTAGCACACGTTGTAAAGTAGTATTTTTCTTCTGATGTCACTTTAACAAGCTTTTTCTGGCAACAGTCTCTCAAGAATGCCTTTTGGCCAGGCGTAATCGGAAAATACATGCCTTGCATTGTGGCCATAACCTCTGACAAATTTTTGGGTTTGTTTTTACACCTGTTTAGCACCACATGCTTTTTAGGCCATGTTGTAAAGAGCCATCCATCTACATTCTCAGCCCTTGCTGCCTTTCTTCATTTCATGGTAATTGAGATAATAAGTGGTGAAGCAGAACCCTGAGAATCATTAGATGAGCATGATGCAAGTAATGAACATCAGGAATACTGCTTTATAAGTAACTGTTCCCTGGAGACTCAATTTCCCAAATACTCAGATGAAAATTATTTGCTACTTTAGGAATTAGTGGTGAGACAGGATGGGAACTTTGCACAGGAATCTCCTTAAATTACAGGGGGATTTGGGTTGGTATCCTGCATGTTTCCAACTCCAGCTGAGATCCCAGACCAGAAGAGGTTGTTTTCCTGCTCAGAAGGAGCAGTAATTTTTTCTGAATGACTGATTTTGGGGAGAGGAGGATTTCTGCTATTGTGGGTAGCAGAAGTTCACAGAATTCTTGTGAAACCCAATCGCGACTGCAGTTTCAGACCTGAACTGTCTCCCCTTCCTAACTCACGCCCAAACCCTTATGCCACCTCCTGGGCTACCCCTGAAGAAAAGAGCAATTCCCCTGCAGTGCTCCATGCCCCGAGCACAGCCCAGGACTGGCAGGAGGTGATTGCAGGAAGGTAATCATGGAGTTGTTAGATAATGCTGTGATGTCTGTATTCATTGGTCACTGAGAGCAAGCAGGCAAAACTGCCAGGTAAAAAAGAGCCAAGAAGAGCAAGTATCACTGTCTCACTGAGGTAAGCTTCCCTCTTGGCACTAGGAGTCTCTTGCAGTCTGCAACGGAGCACAGGCTGTGACTTTCTGATGCCCTGCATGTAGAGGTCAACACAAAATGCACTTTCTTTAAAAACAGAGTTCATCTAACAAAATGAACTCTTTTCTGCTTATTTTCCTTGTTTATTTATTTTCCTTTTTTAGGCTCCTGTCTTCCTCTTAGTTTTACTCCTGCATTGCTCTCTTCCTCTCCTCTCAGTATTCCTCACCTTTTTCCCTTGACTCCAGCTTTCATGTTAAAGACCCGTATGGATCATTAAGCAAATACTTCCATACCCACAGTTTTGCCATCAAAATGGTACCAGCACCTGCCTGACTTGGTCCACACCAAGAGGAGAATATTTTGGCAAAACCAAACCCCTTGATTCATCCTCTGCTGGTTTTTACAATCATCTGTAATCTACTCCTTCTCTGACCTTTCTTAGCATTCTTCCCAGCCCTCTTCCTAACTTTTTCATCATTCCTTCGTGGTGTTTTTGAAGGCTCCTTGTTACCCCCCACCCATCTTTCTGTATGCTCCCTGCTCTGCTTCATTAAACAGTACGCAAGAAGGCCTCACAAAGCCAGTTATCCCCATCTAAAACTTGTGAAGTTTTTTGTGTCCCTATGCCTCTATCAATTGTGTCTTAAGAGTTTCAGAGTCTCCTACGTTTCTTGTGGTTCCCCTGTGTTTCACATTTATTCTTCATCTACATTTCCTTTGACAGAGATAGGTTCTCCTATCTACTCACAGTCACTCTTACTTTTGAGTTCCTGTCTCCACTCCTTTATTGCATCTAGGATATTTTGACTTCCAAGAAGCTTTTAGCATTATTTTCTTCAGAGATCTGCACTGTGAATCTGTGATCTGTGATTTCTTCTCATTCACAAACACCAAGAATACTAATTTTCACCCCCAGCCAGTTATTTTCTATCTTTACCCACTTACTTAGTTTTAAATTATCCTCATGCTTTCTACCACGCCCTCCCTTGCCCCTGGGGAAAACTCCCTACAAACTTCCATAAATTATCCTTCTACCCATCATCCTTCTTCAACTCCCTTTAAAAGCCTTGGCAACAATTAAACTGCAGGTGCATTCACAGCACACCATCTATTATTCTGGCAAATCTAGACTTATTGTACTACCCATCTGTCTTTATACAAATGTTTTTGCTTTAATAATTCAATTGGAAATGGTTTGGAGTTGAGTCCCTTTTTTCTTTTGTGTTTTATCATATAAGATAATGGGGCTTCAGTTTGCAATTATAAAAATATTGCAATAATGTGATGAGTTATGTAACTGTGACACTCTATGAATACTCTGTCTCCTGTTATGAATTAGTATTTGCTTAGTGATGTTCATTGCTACTGATTCAGTATTCCCTTCTGAAAGTACTGCAACATCTGTGATGCCATATCATTATGAATCTTGATACTCCAAACTGAAAGGAAAATAAATCTCTGCCAGGAAAGACTTGTATGTGGAAAACAGCAACTTCTGCAAGCTGTTGCTGCCCCTACAGTCAAAGGCTATTACATAGTACTGAAAGACCTCTTGCCATCCAATTGACAGCTTGCCTTCTGTTGAAGGTCAAATAATCCATTGCTGTCATAGCCAGGTGATAGAACACAACTGAACATAACATGAACTCTGCTCCCATACAGCTTTATTCTGACTTTCTTATGATCCTAGTTTGGTTTCTTCTTTGTCTTCCCATTTTGTAGCACTTTGTTTTAATTCCTTTCTCTACTTCTGCCTGTAACCTTTGTCTCATGGATTAGTCATGGAAGGGGAAGGAGAAGTGGAGGAGGAAAGAGAGGAGGAGGTGTGTTACTGTCTGGAAGGCTGGTGCAGATGAGTGTTTCAGGGTAGCCTGGGATCGGTCAGGATTGTGTGTCGTCCATGACTCAGAGCTAAGAGTGAGTCAGCCTCATCCTGCCTCGCTTGCTGCAAGGAATCATATTCCTGGTCCATTTTGGGCAGCTAATTTAACCAGATCCTGTCTTTGCTGTCCCAAAGAACTCAGAAGCTGGGGTATAAGATTCCAAATCAGATTAAACTGTGCCCTTTCCAGTTTTCTTAAAGCATTACTGTGGCTATGGTTTGGTGCTCTTTATCTTTACTTAGACAGGGAGGAAATTTATCAGTTCATTGGGCAGAGATTCTATCTATCTCTGTATCTGATTACTGCATGTTATCACAGTCACTTATCAAATTGCCTCTCCAGAAATCAGCGGAATTCACAACCAGTACTTTGGATCCACCTATTCTGAGCCTGTAGTCTTACAGATTCTTACAGTCTATGCAAAGTCCAACCATTTCATTTTCCTATGTTTCCTAGACTCACTCTTGGTCGTGGTGATGTTGAGGGCTGCTTCTTGTACTACCCTTCCTGTCTGACAGTTGAGGCACAGACATCTCCTCGTACAGCTCTAAGGTCTGTGCTAGCTTATTCTGCCTTCTCAACTTACTAAGCATATCCTTTTCCAGCCTACATGGATACCCTCATCCATGGCGTACTTTTCCAGGGACCAGCAGCAGATGATGTAACCAGGCGGGAAGCTTTGCATAATGTTACTAAGAAAATCACTATTAGAAGGCACACAACCTAAAGATATCCATAGATATGTAGTACATATAGATCAAAACCGGGACCAGAAATTGGCTAAGGTGCCTCATGTAAGATTCCCATTAAATAATACAGGGACTCTGAGGCTAGGACTGATGTAAGCACTGGCACAAGGTATCTGGGCTTTTGTATGGCACCTTTAAATGCAGATTTTTAGAGCAAGGCAACCATCCCTTGTGCTCTAGAGGTGGGGGTTCCGCAAAGGGTTCTTTTTATCCCCAAATTTATACAATTACTATGCACATGTAAGCTGGAATTTTGTTTGCTATGTGCTGATGGATTCTACAAATCTTCAAATGTGTATTTCTGGCCAAAAAAACAGATTTCAGAAACTCAGATAATTTAGTTGATGGTATCTCACAAACCAGCATGTATAGTTTGTCACATTGCATTTAAGTTTTTCACCTGTGCTGCAGAACATTACATCTATCAATTCCAAGACACTTAACAAATGCCAGTTAATTTAGACACGTAAAAACTCTGTACTAAAAGATTCATAGTAAATGTTTAAAACTAAATGATCATGATAGAAAATGCACTGGGTATATTTCATTACGATTCCATGGCCTTACAGGTGACAAAAAGGAATAGCTGGATGTTTACAGAATTACTTCTGTTTGAGTTAAGCCTGCAAGATAAATGAATGGGAAAAATGACCAATTTTTCCCTTCTCAGACTTGGAAATCTCAGTGTGAAAAACTGCTTTGGAAAATAAAGGTTCTATGGAGAATGAATCCTGGTCTTTTTGAAAATAAGGCAGATAATACATTCGTGATTTGATATATACTTCATGAGTGGAAATGGATTAATTTAGAACCTGCTCATAATTCACAGTTACTCTTTTGGTAACTAAGATCTGAAAAAAATGCATCTGATGTATTTTTTAAATTTGAGTTGGGAGATTTGAGGGCTTATTTTTGGCTTCCATTTTTCTGGAAACATCTACCAAATAAAAACAAATGATAAATTCTGACTGTATACAAAAGTCATGCTCTTGATCTGTCTGCTGGAAAGATAATTAATCCCTAGAAGTATCCTGTGCTTCTGGATTGCAAATATGTCTTTGAGCTTCTGAAATAGACTGATGAATACACAAAAGAATATAATGTATCTTTCTATGAGGATGATGATAAAGAAACAAAAAAGTGTATTTTGGATGCTCACCAAGGGCTCAAATCTGTTGACATTCATGTAGAAAGAAGCTTACTAATGCTCCCACACAGGCCTATTTGTGTTCTGGAATAATTTTAGCTTGAAATACTTTCTTGTAAGCTAAATTACAATCTTGAAACAGTATGCTTTTACAATGACAACAGTGATGGACTTCTAATTATTACAAGTTGCCATTATTGTGCAACTGTTCTTTCTTAAACTCTGTAAAGAAGCTTGTGAAGAAAAAAAAATATTTTTGAGTCCCCTTTCCTTTGTATTCTTGATTCCTCAAATAATACTGCATTCTTTGAAGACCTGGGTCTTTTTTTCTGTATTCTCAAATAAGGTAAGGCTTTTGGCAATAAAAGTCCATCAGGTTACAACCAAGTGTGCTACTTATTCAGAAGCAGTTGTCATTGTTTCTTATACTACTCTATTTCCCAGCATGCAGTGTAGGGAATACTTGTTTGTATCCTTGGAAGTCTTTATCCACATAAAGTCAGAAAACTTTACTTGGCCTTTTAGACTACCTTGCAGTTATGTCCAGACATACTCTATTGACGGTGAGCATTTCCCTGTCTCTGTTCATGAACTGATGGTCTGGCTATCTGATTACAAGTAATGGATGCAGCCTGGCTGAAAATTAGCAAGGTACCGTCCCATTTGGGTCATTATACTGGATGTACCATTCTGTTTCATCAAAGTACCTGTGAATGTACATTACAACCCTGATTTCTGAGTGTGCTATCAGTCTGGGAAGTTTGCAGGCTATAGTAATGTTGTGAAGGTGAAATACCTTAAAAAGATTGCTTAAGAGCTAGAAGAATATAGCTTATGCAAGTCGTCATAGCTCTGGATGTACAATAGCTCAGGATCTTGTCCATTGTTTATTCTTGAGTATTTTCCCCAGTGCCTTTGATGTCTTCTAGTGCTTACCATTTTCCTGAGCTGAAAACTGAAGGCTGTTCCCAGACAGCGCTTCACTACTGATTGTAACTGAAGTTGTGACTACATGTCTGACAGCAAATCTGAGCTCCCTCTGCTCCTTCACTGCAGACAGGTTCACTAAAGGACAAGATTTAAACGCTGTAGTTAAGTTTCCATATATTAGCTGCAATGCTTTCAGTGAATATTAATTTAGCCGCCTTTAAAGTTCTGATACAGCACATCAGTGGTTTTCCTTTTATGACGACAGGCTATATGCTAATGTCAGATTCAATCAGGGCTGAGCCCTGTGAACACCTACTCAAGTCAATAGATCAGTCCTTGTGCATCAAATGGATGTATCCCTGTTCTTCAGGAGCCGGGGGCTCCAAGCCACTGCCCGGTGCAGTCACTGCATCTGCCAGGGGCTGGACATGCCCTTCAAGAAACAACAGGCAACTGGTAAATGAAGGGCCTTACGACATCCTCAGCTACACCATTTCCCTATGGGTTGCACTTTTACACCAGTCTTGACAAATATAACAGCATGATCTTGACTACACACCACTGGGAGACATCCCATGGGCATGAGGACCCTGTGCTGAGACTTTTTTACCAGAATTATAGAAAAAAAACCCTCAGAAGAGCTGCTTCTCACTGCCATGTCCCCTTCCAAGCTTTTCTTTGGTTACCACTTGAGATCCCTCAGGGAAAGAAGAGAGTGTCTGTTAGAAACACTTACTTGAAATAGAAGAAAATTGCCAAGGAAATCAACAGGGATGTTATAGACAAAGCATGGCCAACGATCGCCATATAATAAAGTATGAACGCCATCTGCAATTTAACAAAAAGAAAAGGCAGACATGAACAATTTGCAGGCACTTGGGGTTTTTTTCTCATCAAAGAAGAGTCTACAAAATCAATCTCCTATTTTGTATTTCTTTTAAAGGTTCTTTTTCAATATACTGTTAATATCAGCTCTCTATTAAATAGCATGACTCATGGTCTGAAGATAAGTGTTTCTTACAATGAGTTGATCTGTTTCTGCTGCGCTGAAGTAACTGGTGAGGTCCCAGCTCACACTATGCGTCACTAACTTTCCCAAGCTCTAGGGGAGTGCAGCAGACATAACACATTCAGATTTTCAAAATGCCCATGACAAGTTCCCATGCAAAAAAAAAAAAAAAAAAAAAAGGAAAATAGGTTGCCACAGGATTTGGAGAAAGCTTTTATGGTTTGAAAGCAGCTTAAACAACGGGAAGCAAAAACTTAATGGTCACTTTTGGAGATGAGTCAGTGGTTAGGTGCCCTCAGGACTGGTATCAGGGCTGTTTTTTTGCTCAATGTATTCATCAGTGACCTGACGCAGAGAAATCTCTAAGTTTCCAGGTGACACTTAGGTCTTCCAGATAATAGTGAGGGACTCCAGAAGGCTCAGATGACAGAGGGAACAAGAAGATGTCATATGAGCTTTAATACAGAAAAAAGTGGGGTGATACACCTAGGGACAAACGCCCTAAACCCTGCCTACACAATGCTTAACTCCAAACTGGAAACAAAACTCAGGAAAAAATCTTGGAGTTATCCTGGCCAGTTCTCTGAATCATTGGTTTACTGTGTAACGACAGGCAAAAAGTCAACAAAATGCTGGATATGATCAGGCAAGATACTGAGGGTAGAATAGCATTGTGCTTCTATTTAAAAATTACATTGTACATCTTAAATAGATGTTTCCACACCTTATGGACATGGCAGAGCTAGGAAAGTTGGAAAGAAGGCAACTAAAATAATTGAGGTAGAGTAGCTGTGTTATGACAAGTGGGTACAAATGCTGAGATTCTCCCACCTGGAGAGAAGTCATAGGGGGCTTATGATTAAGGCCTATAGAGTCACAAAAGCAGTAATGAGGTGAAAATTATCCTCAACTCCTACCACACTAAGCACACCCTGAGACAAATTCTGGTTCACACTGGTATGAGCCTTGCTATTGGGCAACTAGATGGTCTTACAGATAACTGGGCTTTCACTTTGACCAGTATCAGTGAAACGATAGGCTTATACTCTGAGTAGTAAATAGGCCTAATAGTTTGACCAGTATTGGTGAAAAGATAGGCCTACCCATATTTTCTGTGCCAACAGTGAAACAAAATTGTAGGACAGCACCTGGGCTTCAGAACGCTGTGGCATTTAAATGTCATACTTGGTCTCAGCCAAGCTCTTAAGCATTACCCAGCTGTTAGAAGACTGCGGGAGGCTAAACGGCATGCCAGGCTTCACCATCACCTTCTTTTCTGAAAGTGCTTACATAGCACCAGCCTGTCCCCCCCAAAAAAAAAGACTAAGTAGGAGTTATTTTAATAACTATAAGAAATAATCTTAATTCCTCTGCTGGGTTTATTTTATTTTCAGCTCTACCTCACTGATTTTTCTTTTGTTATGCAATTTTCCTTTTTTCAATTATTAGATGAATTGCTTTCTGTAGCCCTAAGTTTTGCAGCTCATGTATTTTTTTTTTTGTGTGTGTGTGCTTCCAAGTAATTTTAAACATTCATTTGGAAATAAATAAGAATAAAATTCAGAAAACAAAGCCATTTCTCTTAGGAAATGTGCACCTCTTCTTATCTAGTCTGTTCTTCAGTCATTTTACAACTTTGGAATCAGTTCCTGCTTTCATTAGCCTAGGTGGCAGTGGCCTGATTCAGATTTAAACCAAAGCCACATTTACACTGTCCTGACCATGTAGAACCGCCATGATCTGAGTGTAAATATCATTCACCAGGTTACGGAAATCTATGCATATTAACTGCAAATACCCTAGGTCTCCTAGTTTTCCTTTGCAAATGCTAACCACTACATCGCTAGTGAGCGCAAATGCTTAACAACTTGTTCTGAGAGCACCAGCAACCCCAGAGAGGGCAGAGATGAGACAACTTTCTGAAACAGAGGAGTGAGAGAGGTTTATACCTATGTGCATATGACATTTCGTCTACTCTATACTAAGGGGTGGCTATGCTTTTAAATTATATTAGATCGATATAATTTTTAAGCCTGAATTTAATTTACAGATGAAGTGTTCAAAACTATGTTGTTTTGCTGCCTGTCGTTATAGAACCCTTAGCCTGAAACAGCTGGAAGCAGGAAAGGCTTCCAGACGGCTACACGCAAGTCTACGTGCACCCCGAGGACTCTTGGTTATTCAAACTATCCAACTTTCAGCACACAACTCTTAAATCAGTTTAACTGTATATCTGGGACTGGGCAAAAGCATTTTTGATTACTCCATGTAAACTTTACTATGGTAACTCCTGAAAAAAAGCTTTCCAAATATATCAGTGAAGATAGTTCAGAATGGACCGACCTGTCAGCTAACAAAGCATATGGTCCATCACCACCTTTTCAAGAACCGGCTACAATATTATTTTTCTTTGAGTGATCTGTCTCAAAAGTATAGCATGTTGGTATTTTCAGTTAACTTCAAACAAATAATGAATTATTTTGTTAATTACTGCACTCCTTGAACTGGCCACCTATCATGCTCCTTCTGGTGTACAGGTCTTGCAACATGCTGACCAAATTTACAGTTTATGCAGATTTTGTCATCCTGGGCTTACGAAACTTCTAAAAGAAACACTTAACTGTTCTTATTTGTTCTCCTAGAATTCTTCATTTGAGGAAAGAGAATTCTCTAATAGGAATACATCCTACTCAGTTAATTATATTAGCCATAGGTACATGGAAATAGTCTGCAAATGAAAAATACTCCTGTTTTTGAAGACTTGGATTAATGGTCATAAACTAACTTGGCATTTCTGTAAAGGCAGATTCTTTCTGCGTTTCCCATCTTTCTTCCCCCCCCCCCCCCGAAGAATCTCAATGTACGCATACTTTTCCTTTGTGTTCTATCTACACTTTGCTTGAATTATGTTCAAAATCATTATTCTGGAAGGCACAGATAATAGGTAATAGAACTATATTTTTTGCCTCCCTACATGCGCCAACATCTGGAAAATTGTATTTTTATGGTGCTTCTATTTAATGCCTCTGTGAGCTCAGATTGTTACTATTATTCTCTCTTTGTCACATAGGTGAGTCTCGTTTTACCATGATGGCTCCTCATGCTGCAAAAACTTTTAGAATTTACCTCCTGCCAGTGCAGCAGACTTTTCCAAGGCCCTTTGGGCTGGATCATTACTAAATATAATCATATACTGCTTTTTGGCTGCATTAAAAATGATCCTCCAACACAAACGTAAAATCAAATCACTTTTTGACTCTTTTCCTTCCACAATTCTGAATAGCCACAAATTATTCTGTCACAAATCTGTACTCAGATTTTCCTGGAGCTCCACTCACATTTGAGAAATGTATTTATTTTCATGAGCTTCCCTAACAATTTTTTTAAGCTTTTCTCAGATTTCTCTCTCCTTGTTTCTTTTGGTGCTCTTATATTTAGATCTCCTCTTCCAGCTTAGCAATTTGATTTTGGAAATACTGAGACAAATACTTAATTTGTTACCGTAAATAGTCTCAATGACTTCAGTCAAACTGTTAAATGCGTTCAGGCTTGTTGGATTTTCTGGATTAATAGCACCTTCATAAATATTACTTCTTAAAGGGAGTGAGTACAGAGTGATATTCTTTGCTTAAGAAAAATGATTTAAACTTATTTTAATATTTCTAGCCCTGCAGATAAGACATCAACACCTTGGAAGATCCTTGTTACAGAAAGAAAAATTGATATTCTAAAGGATCATTTTATAACTATTGGATAATCAGGGAAAATAATAGGAATTTTAAAATACATTTGAAAAATACTGCAAAACTTGTCATATGAATTGCTACTAAATTATCCACCCCGCAGCAAACATACATTTAGGTTTGAACACTCATCAAATACTTTTAATAAGCTAAAATCATGAGGACAATGCTATTAAATTATTGTGCAACAAATAAAACTGAAAGATGAGGACTATTCTGATCTCTTTCATAGGTGCCTTACTACTAGCCCAGCCCAAATGCATTCCCAGCCAACCACTGCCTTTGTAACTGTAGCATACCTTCAGTTTTTCAGAGGTGAAAGAGTTGCACAGGGTATAGTTGGACCACGTTCGGTTGCTCTCAGGATGGCGGAACCAGTTTCCAGTTTCATCACAGTATTTTGAAGCCCTCTCTGACGATAAATTGCAATAATAGTTATTTTACCATGTGCATGTTACACATTGAAAAATCCATTTGAAAGAATTTATGTGTTTGGAAATAAAATCTGCGTAACAAAACCCAAAGGATTTTCAACTTGTGCAAATAATATATATTTTGCTGAGTTTTGTTTTGTTGTCTTTTTTCCTCAGAGATTTATCTGGTGGTATACTTGTTGTTCATTTGCCTCCTTTTGCCTTGAATGAATGCAGTAGAGTATATATACCCAGCCTTCATTCAGATGCAATTATTTATATGATAATAATCCCATTAAAGAGGCTGTTGAAAGCTGTTTACAGGAGAGAAAGTAAATTCAGGCCCTGATGCTGAACTTGAAAGAAGTGTGCAGGGTTTCAGGTATCAAGGGAAATAATTAATTAAAAATACTATTTAATACAGAGCCTGTGTACTGGAGATGCTGACAGTCCTGCCACCCATGCTGCGTATATGCAGAGGGATGGAAGAGTCCTGCCCAGCCTCCGTGCCAGCTAAATCCCACCAGGAGCGAGCAGCAGCACTGCTCAATTTCCTCCAAGGTTACAAAGCGTGCAGGCATAGGAAGAAGCAGCCTCACAAACATTTTGGCACAGGTGCCAAGTGTCCAGTTTAATTGAAATGGCTGCCGAGTTCTCTAAATAATTTGATGTGTGTTTGGCTTCTCCCTGTGTCTCCAGTGCCTGCTCCTGCGCCACAGGTGGCTCTGGCATCCTTCCCAAAAGCCCTGCCGTATGGATAACCCTTCTGGCTTGTGCTCTTTCCCATGTGCCCTTTCCCTGTGGCAGGGGATGGTTGCAGCTTCAGCACCGCATGGCTCTGAGGGATGCCTGGAGCCACACATTTCTGCCTGGAAAACCCTGG
Source organism: Falco peregrinus (assembly GCF_023634155.1). Classification (NCBI taxonomy): domain Eukaryota; kingdom Metazoa; phylum Chordata; class Aves; order Falconiformes; family Falconidae; genus Falco; species Falco peregrinus. Next base: position 38,615,213 of record NC_073725.1, on the reverse strand, counting down.
AGGCTGAGGCGCAGACAGTCACTCCTCATCGTCTGTCAAGTCTGGGACTAGTTCCTTCAGCCTTCCCTCCAGCGTTAGCCACGCGGGCGTCACTGATACTGCCTGAGCAACAGCAGCAGGGTAAGATCATAAACTTAAATTATCTGATATTTTCTTAGTGACACAGCTGTTTATTTATGAAAACCACAGTTTTTCAAGTCTGACTTTTAAAGTAGTCTCAAAATTCTACCCTGACTTTCCTTTGCCTATTCTAGCTTTATAATTTTGCTGGTTTTACTCATAGGTTATCAGCATTAGCAGCATACACTTCTGCAGTGTCAATTACCATTTGAACATACACATTTTCATTTTTTGTGGTCAACATTTGCATTTATTTTTCTTAATCAGCTCTGATCATTAATAATTCTATTAATTTGGAAGATACATATTCCCTCTATACACCTAAAGAAAGCAATTGACCATATTGGCAGGTAAGGATTGCATAGATTGAGCTATCTTCCTCTGACCAGAAATACACTTTATGCAGTGTCATTGCCAAAAAAAAAAAAAAAAAGACAAAAAAAGACAATGCTCCAGAACACAGCATACTTTTGAAATTACCGCAAGTTTCAAATGATTGTTTTAGGGGACTTGTTGAGAACCAATATGTGCATCAACACCAAGAGGAACAGTACATGTTATCTCAGTCTTTCATCACTGCAGCTTGGAGATAAACTCAGACTGCCTGTGTAGCAACGTTCCCATTGTACTCATTGCCAGATATTATCTAAAGCTGGAAAAGTTTTCAGTCATAGATAAAAGATTGATGGTTACGCTACCATGGAACACAGTGTACAAACATCATACCTACTATCCCATGCACTCTGCAAAGTACACAGCTTTTGTTAATATGCTATAGAGTATAATGGTAGTATCATCTATCATCTCAGTACTTCAGTGCCTAGGTAGGCACTCTGCTGAAGTTTAACGCGGCCTCTGTAAGTTGGAGACAAAGCTGTTGCCTCATACTTTTCCTTGAAGCCAGACACACACAACTGATCCTAGTTTGGAAGCAGCCATGGCCCATGGATTCCTTGCTGTGGCATTGTCAGAATACGGGACTGGGGGATAAGCCTCCCTAATGTTCATCCCAGTGACTCAAATAGGTCAAACATTTCTCGTAAAACTAAGAATCTATACAAAAATAAAGCTGTCGGTTTGTAACCCAACCACTGTTGTACTGTGGCCCAGTAGCAGGTGTGGGATTGGGCATGTGGGCATGTGTTGGTTTTTAGGCTAACCAGAAGAATCCAGTAAACTTTGAAGAAATACACAACGTGTAAGGATGGGTAAGGCAACACTAGGAAGGCAAAATAGAAGTGTGGGCTTTAAGATTATTAAAATATTATGTAAACATGATCTTTTAGGCTCTGTCTGCACCTTAGCAGCTTGGACAGGGCACCACTTGGGCATCGCATTATTCAAAGTGGAGAACAGTGACACTGAGCAAGATCCATCTCACCTGACTTTAGCAACCTTAAACTAATGCAGTTTAGTAATGTAGTTAGCTTAGAGAAAGACAGACACTTCAAGAGTTGTCTGGGAAAGATGGGCGAGAGAAACCTCATCCACAACAGCATGGGACTAGTGAAGTGTCTAAAAAGATTAACCAGTAGCAATAGTTTTGCATGTGGTGTTGTTTGTGCTACCAATAGTGCTTTTATGAATCATATTTTCATTAAGACAACTCAGTCATATATATATATATGTAACAAGTATCTTAACCCAATAACTCTGGAACAACATGACAGCTCTATCAGTCAGGTTTTTTACAATTAGACCAACTCTATAGCTAGCACATGTTAAAAGAGTCAACAACATTTTTTTTATTTATTGTTGAGTTATAAGCTGGAAGTAGAAAGAAATTTTCCCCTGTTGCAGTGTGCGCTCACAGGATTCTTTGCCATGGTTTGGATAGACCTGTGTAGTGCTTAGTTTTGCAGATGAGGGAATAGCTGACACATCTGATTCACTTACATCCTCACTAAAATAATCTAGAAGAAGATTTTCCAAAATGGAAAAATCATCTGATATAATACAATTGAGACCCTAGAAACTTCAGTTCCAGTGTCCTAGTAAGTGAGGAATTACCACTATCGTCAGAATACCTTGGGCAGCAGAACTGGAATGTGTATAATAGAGTCATATTGTGCACTGTGGGGATAAAAACTGTTTTTTAAAATACAGCTGTCAAGCTTGCTAAGAAGCATGACATAAATGCACAGAAGGGTAGGGGGGAAAGAAGTAGCTGAACAAAGCATTCAGATTTGTTTTATTTATCACTGTCTAAATAATATCACTTCAAGACAGGAAAACAGGACCAGCAGAAATCCAGAGCTGGCTTTTTTAGCCAGAGTCAGGAAATCTTTATTTTGTGGCAGCAAAAGAAGGGTTCTCCCAGGCCCAGCCCCCCCATACAGCTCAGGGTGCTTCAGCAGGTCCCTGGGGCTCCTGCCCACTGAGGATGCTGCTCGTGCCCACAGCCCACTGTGGGTGCAGGCAGGTCAAGGCACAGTGCCAGGTGGGAAGCAGCATGTGATGGATGGGGTACGCGGGAGGGGAGACCATGGTTGGGAAGGTGCTTGAATTAGGGGATGCCTGAGGAAGTGGCCTCTCTGCCTGCCAGGAGCCAGGGCAGTGGAAGGAGCTGCAGCTGCTGCTATGACCCAGAGAGTCTCTCTCTCTCTCTCTGGTTTGTGGAAGACCATTTCTCATCTGCAATGACTGCTCATCAGCTTGGAAACCTGCATGGCCGAACACTGTGTATTTTGCCAGCTGTGAGAAGGGTTTCTGTTCCCTCAAATCCAGTCCCTTGTGGTCACAGGCATCACAGCTGGTAAATCCAAAAGGGTCTGCAAGAGCTATTCAACCTGTTCTGTTCTCCCTTCTCCTGCATGGCGCGTTTATCCTTATTTCTCTAAAGGTATTTTGTAAGAAAGACAAAGCAATTCAGAGCCCACAGTACGACACAGGAAGAGCTGCAGAGAACACAAATACCACAGTGCCCCTGTCCCCTCCACTGCTGCGATCCACGCTCCAGAGCAAGGGGACCTCAGTCTCTCTCGTGTCCAAGCAGGAAGACAAGGCCGTACGTCCATGTTCCTCAGCTGTGAGAGGTAACACCACACCAACAACCATCTGAGGTGACTGCTTATGGATACATATGGGTCTGTCTCCAAACTGCACTTCTAGAAACTTTGCTCTTGGAGTCACATGAACAGTTATGAGTAACCGGTTTACAAAACAGAACCAGAGACAGAAACCCAACAAAGTGGAAAACTGAGTGGAGCTTTGCTAAGTGCAGCCTTGGATCACAAAGTTGGGCGGGGTTTGCTCCCTGCTGGGGTGGCTACTGCTCTTAACCACTGCTCTTTGCCAAAGAGGAAAGGGAGCAGAAGTTAAATGAAAAGGTATGGCTGTCACAGCCCAGCTTGCACATTCAGCTCCATTGCTATGTGACTGCTCCAAATTAATCCTGACCAAATTCACCACGCAGGGAGAGTGAGTGGGGTACTAGAATACTCCCCTGCCACAAACACAACAGCCTATGGATGGCACAGGGCAATGCTCTGCTCCTGCTGCCCGCAGTAAATCTGCCATGCTAGAAGGCCATTACATTTTCCTTTTTTTCATTAGCAAGATATTACCAGCATGAATTGCATACTATATTCCTATCAGATTCAGTTCCTAGCAATTTCAGCATGACCTGGAACCATTTCAAAGGGATTACACCAAAGATTAACCTGGGTAAAATATGAATATAAAATACAATTAAAGAGAAACTGTGCGTGTTGTCTGAATAGGGGTGTATAAAACCATCCTGCTTGGAGCTTCACAGCCAGGAGTGGATGACAGAATTAATTTCCCACTGTCACTGGTGTTAAAGCAGTAGGTCTCGGTATGTTTTCCAGACAAATTGACTTGGTTTTATGCATTGTCACATTGCGTGTGATGGTCATTATGAGGAAGATTGCTACAAGAGGCAACAGTTGTTTATTGAAAAGGACAAAGTTGCCACAGCTTACAGAGAGGGGGTTCTGTTTGTCTGCTAGCTTTAAGATACTAATTTCTTTTCACAGGATAGGGCTTCCTCACATGAAGAAAGAAGTGTGGGAAGCCCTAGCTCACCAAACAGACTAGATTATCCTTTCAGAACACAGATTCCTAGCTAGTAAGAACTGATCTAAGTTCAGCGAAATAAGTGCGACTACATCTGGCAGGTAGTTGTGAAGCTGTCAGAAACAAAATGAATGGAGCACTAAACACGTTCTTCATTATTTTATTTCTGGGTCCTTTTCTCCAGAACATTATTTCACCTTGTTTACTTCCTAAAATACTCTAGCAACTGCTAGCAATGCTGAATGTTGTTGGGGGTTCAGATATAGACAGCTGGTATACAGCACCCACAGGTGCAGATGGGAGGAGGATCAGATCCTATGCTGCCAGATGTTTCACTTTTCCAGTTACAAATGACCTAAGTATCAAAGCACAAAAAGAAAGCTGACCACCACCATTTTATTCCAAGACTCAGAGCTATGCATCACTTCAAACAGAAGTAACTTAAGCCATCAGTGGGCTTATACACAGTGATTCTGCAGATCTCAGTGCAGCCCAAAGCAGCACAGCATGAAATACTTGTTTCAGAATTTCATGGGGTTACTTGCATGCCTAAAATATATGCTGAGGTGGTGTGATATCACGACGACTTGATGGGAAGGAAATCTGACAGGCACTTCAGTTTTCATCAAGTGAAATGATTGCTCTTTAGGATGAATTTTCTGTTTCTCAGCAGACAATCTAGCTGTATTTTGCTTAACAGGGATAAGTTACCACAGGAAATAATAACCTGTGACACAAAACCTGACAAGACTTCTCCAGGATAGCTGAACCCGTGCTTTTGGCCACCTGTAAGTGGCAGCCACTTCCATTAGCAGTTGAATATACTGGTCACCCCCACCATTTCTTGTCTCCCTCTTACTTTATTAAGTCCCCATGTAACAATCAGCCACCTGTAAAGCAAAGGCTGGCTACCCACTGGTTTGATGCCGTAGCTTTAATACATGCTCGGTTACTCAACAGCTACTCTAGGAAAGTGGCTCTGGCCCAACCATGAGCTGCTGAGGAGCCAGGGAAATACAGTGCTGACTGACCAGGATCCAGGCAAAGAGGCTACAGAGGTGCTGACACGGAGAAAAGAGATGTGCCAGGTGAAAATAATGAGTCCAGAAGACCACAGGTATTATTCCTAAACAGGACAGCAGAGAGAATAGTAGAAAATTAATTACAGGAGGAGGCTTTTACAGAGAACAGATACTAAAAAATTCTCAAACCTGCAAGTTTTAAAGCATGGCAGAAAGAGTACCCACAGCATGCACACAGTGTGGGCCAGCCTCTGCAGCACTCATCTGTACATTAAGAAGTGATTTGCAATCAGTCGTATGAGCCACCGATCTTGGTGTTAATAAGCATTAATGATTAGAGGTGTTTCTCCATGGATGGCTTCAAGTGTTACATTGAAGAGTGCTTTTGTAGCTGAGCAATTTGTTCAGAACAAGCCGCTGGAGACAAATGGGCAAGTGGAAAAGCTGCAAATAAGTGGCTTGGGAGCAAGCAGGAGAGTGGCTCTGTAATCACCTCCATGCACTGAGGGATGAGCACCTCCAGTGGTGGGGAAAATTCTGTGATTGCAGGTCTGCCCGGCACTCACTTATGCAGGTAAAAGCTGAACTGTGCATGGAGTATACATAAACTAGGATTGTTAGGGCCACAGTGAAAGCAGAAGCCTTGTAGTAAATTTTTTTATTCATCAGTGGGGCTGTTGCCACATGGGGAGGATATCTTGAACACAATGGGGGCCAAAGCAGAAGGTACAGACCCCATCCAAAAAGCACCTCTAACATGCATGTAGGAAAAGGCTTGTGCAACCTTAGGATCCAGAGCCTCAAGCTCTCTCCTGAACATGGGCACTTTTGTCTGGGAACTGAACCAAGTTTGGCCAATTCTTTTAAAATGCTCTTCTGGCATCTTTTTTGCAGATAGTCTAATGGTCAAAGTACTTGTCCACAGAGAGGGAGACCTAAGTCAAAGGCACCCCTCCAGCTGAGGGTCTCAGCTCCTCGGCCTGTTTCCCCTTAGGTGCTCCAAGGATTTGCCATGAGCAGCCCTGCTGCAAGACTCCTCCTTGAAAACTGTACAGAAAAGAGATCAAAACTAAGTGTGTCAGAATGCAAAAAAAGGTCACAAAAGACAAGACTTTGTGATTCTGTGCCTGTTGTCTGTCTCAGAAATGTAAACTGCTGTAAAGATTTGTGGGGTAAGCCTCAGGGCATTCCCACAAGAGGTGGATATTCACACTGCCAGGGAGCTCACTTTCCAGGCATGCAAATCCTTTGATCCAACCTGTCCAACACCTACTTCCACTGGAAAGGGGGAGGTCCCTGAAGCTGGGATGCGGGTTTGAATCCTCTCAGACTGGGGCCGACACTGAAAGTTTCCCACTTTCTGGGTGAAATCTCTAATTGTGGATAGCTTGATTTATAAAGAAGAGAAATATCGATCAATCAGGCTGCTACTGCAAGTGGAATTTAGCAAAATGCATACTGGGTCTGATCCAACCCCGAAACTGTTTCTAAATAGGCAACAAGCTGAACAAAATCAACAGTTTTAGCTAATGGTACTGGGTAATTAATTAACAGCTATGCAATAGCCATGTTTCCTTACTTTCCATTTGGGCACATACATTTTGGTTTAACCTTGTTGTAAATTTTTGGGTTTATATATCCTCCTCCACAAATACTTAGTTTCACAGTTTTTAACTGCAATTGCTACACTGTGTCTATGTCGTATTTAGCACACTGTGGCATCAAGCACCACCTGTAACCAGCATGTCCTGAGCACCTAACTCACAACTGTATCTTTCTTCAAACAATACTTTTTGCGGAGTTACAGTTGTGTCAAATACTTCCTTGTACCCATTTAGCAATACTTCTGTCCTTGATTTTTCCTTTCATTTGTCCTTTTAAATGTTGTTGAATTACTTCTCTTGGTCTGCACGGTTGCTAGTATTCGTATGAAGAATTCAACAAACAACTGAAACTTGGAGACTGAAAGAACATTATGTCTGCTCATCTTCTCCCATAAAATGGTATTTTCCAATAAAAACCAGACAAAGAACATGCTGATACATATTTCATGCACATAAGCATTTTCTCTTAATTATAAAAACTTAGAATGAGGTGCTAAAAATGTTTTGAAATTATAACTAAGTAGTTAATATTTTTATAAACTAAGTTCCATAAATCCACGGGTTATGTTTACATAAATATAAAGACATAAAAATATTTTACAAATTAAAATATATAAATTAGGATACCTGAAAGCTTGATATATTTTAATTTCAGCCAGACTCTTGAGATTTCACAACGTTGCAAAAATGCCACTGGAAACATGCTTCCACTCAATGGCATGAATGTTCTGAAGACCTCCTTCAAAAGATAAGATGATAAAAAGAAATACTGTACCAGTTGGATCAAAGTCTGGAAAATAATCTGGACAATTCTGAGCAGTGATTCTTCCAGCAGGTGTGTCGTCCCAGCACAACCAGCCGTCCCATGTTCGGTTGCAGAACAGACCTGTACATTCAAGAGGAAAGCAGTACTTAATTCAACACGCAATCACTTCTGATCCTGCTCTGTTCCAGCCTCTCAAGCAATATTGCCTTCTGCAGACAATCATGTTTTCTTTTGGCAATAAAACCCCTTGTTAATGCTACACTTTGAGTGGCATTCAGGTGCTACAAGGTACTTGTTTTTTGCTGACCTGATGTTAGTGGTGTTCATTTTACTGGCAAGTAATGCTTTAAAGCCTGTCAAACTGAATTTTGAATTCTGATTCTACAAATTCCTCTTCGTGATCCCCTTCTGTCCTTAGCTACAGAGCACGTACACTGGTGGTACCCAAAGACCTTATAGACATCCACTTTTCATTTCACCTTCTGCTGTTCAGCAGCTCTGAAAATCAAGTCTTTGAAATAGAAAGGTAGGAAGGGCTTGCAGGAATATCCCAGCTAAAAGCAACATTTGCAGAGACAGGTCCCTGTAAAGTTGTTGCCTTGTTCAAGACTACAGGTCGGTGACGTAACTAGAGATCCAGTGAGGCAGGTGCAAGACTGATCTGTAAGAGGTGAACTCTGCCTGGTGATGCCTGGGTAGGCATGCTGTGATCCTGTCCTCATCATGCCCCTTCCGGGAAGGTAGCACTGTCAAGGCTGTGTCCTGTACAAGGACTGTTCCCAGCCCTAGAAAAAACAGCCATACTAGGGAGGCAGAACACAGCTTATTCTCAATTCCTGTTACAGAAGTGTTACATACTGTGGTCCACAGAAAATATGCTACAAGACTGCTTGCTGTAACAATTCCCTGACTCACTGTGGATTTATTCAAGTAACACATTAAAAAAAACCCACCCTTTACTTCTTATTTTCCATTTAAAATCAGTTCGTGTTGGGGAAAAGGTATTTATCATCATGACCATCACGTTAAAAAGAAATACAGCGAGAAGATACATCTTGCCTTTTTTGCTCTAGTCCCAGGGGAGTTGCAGCATTGTTGCTATGATCATGTAGGCTGTTCCTGAATCATATGGAAGGCACCTAACAACCACTGAAAGCTAAAAAAATATGGGCATCTAATTGCTTCTGGTGCTTTTGAAATTATCCATAGTTAAGCTTTCTTGCTTCAGCAAGAAAGCTGTAAAAAGCCACCTGAATTGTTCAAATTTGCACCAATAACTGTTTTTCAAGTCAAAACAGTTGTGGATTAAAAATTGAAAGCATAAAAATTTCCAAATTATTTTTTTCCAGATTAGATGTCTAGCAAAAAAGATATTTTTATGAACACGTCTTCATTAGCTAAGATGTTATGCACATCTATCCTTCTGTTGTCAACTTAAATGTGCAACTTGTTCACTTAATTAACCATCAAAGACTTTTAGGAATCATTTTGTAATATCAAAGAAAAAGAAGAGTAAGAAATGTTTGCAACTTGAGCTTGTATCTGAAAGACAGCGCAGAATGGGGTTGGTAGGACTTTTTAGCTTTAAATCCTTTGTCTTGCATAATAAAGAAAAAAAGTTACCGATGTTGACCTATACACTGTGGAATGTGTCTTTCAAGGTAAGTAACAGGAGATATATATATGCACACATACATCCATAACTATATACACACACATATATAGATACACACATACATGTTTTTTTTAAGTGATGCAGGAAATAAAACAGCATAAATAATAAAACAGAGAAGGAAGAGTTGAACTCTTTGTTGTATTATTTTGTATTTGTTGAATTGTATCACTGGCTAAAAATATCACATTTTGGGACGGACAGGGCGGCTGGGAGTGCCGTGCTGTCCTGGAGGGATGGTCAGGTGTTCCCATGTGCCTGAGCTCCTCATTTCATTATTTCTTCATGACTGAAGGTAATCAATTCTACCTTGAAATGGGCAAGATAAGTGTGTGTACACGGTCCATTACTTTGTCTCTGCTGACACACGCCCACTGTTCATGCCGCCACAGCTCACCTGTATGATACCATCGCTCTGGCTCCTGAGCAGGAGATACTATGCAGTTCCCTGCAGTTCATTGCCATCAGTTTTGCGCCCCAGGATTGTGAAGGACTTAAACTACCTCTGCACCAGTCTACAAGTAGGCTACATTAGGGACTGCAGAGATACCAGGGAAAAATTAGACACATCTTGGCTGGCTCAGTAAAGTTGTACCAGACACTGGGCTTTCCTGGGACGTTCAGTGTTACACTTCACTATTGTTTCTGCTGAAAATGCACAGCTAGCATACTCCTTGAGCTCATGTGTTGGGCTTTCCCAGGAGACACCACTACAGCTGTCCTTTGCATTAAGGGAATTTAAGGGTATTTCCCATATCACCCCATCCTCCCTTTCAAATTTGCAGTCAAGAGCCTTAGAACTTGTCCCCTTCCAACCATTTAAGAAGTGTAAATGTTGAAGGGCTGGTGAAGATCCCATAATTCAGTTGAAAATGCAACTTCAGTAGTGTTGGCGTCATTCCTTAGACACCCATTATCTTCACTCTGGGCTATAAATTAATTAGGTGCATGTTGCTATGAACATAACAGTCCCCAATGGCATCACTTAAATCCAGCTGCCAGTCGAAGGAATGCAAGAACTGCTGTGCTCTGTCTGATGGCTGCAGGTCTGCCACTGCTGTCCTCCTGCGACAACACTGCCCTTGAGAACACTACTGGGAATTTATGTCATGAGACCTATGAATTTCCAGCTCATTCTGGCAAAACACTTCAGCCCTTTGCAACTAACCACACCTGCAAGGTGAAAAAGAAAAGTGAATCCAGTGGAACTATCAAGGGATGCAAAAATCACGTATTTATAGAGCTGGAGACAAAGAGTAATCTGAGCAGACAGTAAGTTATTTCCCCCTCAAGCTCAGCAATTAAAGGCTTTTTTATGTCTGAAACATGATGCTGTCTATTCCATAACCCCGTTTAAATATTTGTGGGGTTTCCCCATTATTGGTCTGAATGAAAAACTATTTGAAGGAATGGGAATCTCTACATTCATTCCAAAACATGTCTGCATCAAGTCCTGAGTATCTTAACATCTAATTATTCTTTGAGTCTTACAGAGCCCAGTAAAATCTTTGTGTTAAAGGGCTGTGGAAATGTCTTTGTTCTTATATTACAAAAAAAATCCCAGACTATCTTCACCCCATCTACTAGGTTGGATTTTTTTAATAATGATTTTTTAATATAGTTTCTCTTTTAAACTGTGCCCTCATTTCTCTGCTCTTTACTTGCATCCCCAGATTGTCTCAAATATTTTTTCTCTAGCCTCCTCATAACTTCCTCCATATTTTCTGTGAGAAAAGTGACCAGAATGCTCAGTCCCAGCCAGAAAAGCTGCTTCATTTATACTGTGCTACTGTAGCACCGCTATTATTTGACATTTTCCTTTCTATTAATGTTAATATATGCCTTGTATTCAGTAAAGATGCATGCTTAGTGCTTTCTAAACCTCTTTTTGCTATTGTTACTGCTGAATATAGAATTCTTGAAACACCTGCGTTGGTACAGAGCATGACAGCTATCATCCGATACACAAATGACAGAAGAACAAAACAGTAAGCAGAACAAACAGAGCAACATTTATGTTGAAGAGAGCAATGTTCACAATCAGGTCTTTGTGTAAGCTTGCTGAAAGTTTCTGGAGAATGCCATTCCCTAAGCAAGAACAGGAGAAACTCAAGCAGCGAAGCACTGAGCCATAAATGTAGATTATGGAGGTACCGTCTGCACGGGGAGGAAAGAAAAGCTGTTAATTCCCTAGGCTTGTTCCAGCCTTTTTTATTTCTTTACACTTAAGAGGATGCTAAGTGTGAATTTGATGACTGCTAACAGGAAGGAAACTGCACCCCAAGGAAGACTACACATTAGTATACAGAAGTAAATGTTTCTTTATAGCTATATAAGCAAGCATGGCAATATACAAACAGATTTTTTAAAATCTTTTTTACCTTTTTTCTTATATGGAGGAGCTCTGTTCATCCTTTCATAGCATTTGAACTGTGAATCTATTATCTTCTGCCGTATGACTGAATTTTCAGTTACTACAGGCTCTACTGTAGGATCAGTATAATTTACAGTAGAAGAAAGACTTGGAACCATTCTCTGCACAGAAAGGAAAAACCGTTAGTACAAGCGAATAAACGAGGAGGATAAAATTAAAAAAGTAAGGATCAGAAATCTCTGTTATGCATTCTTCAAAGGCCTTTTATTTGCACATATGTTTAGCATTATGATGGGCCTTATACTGCTTGCGAAGTAAATGCTGAGTTTTCACTAGTTTACCTCACTATAAACAGGATTTTAACCAAGCCCTTTTTCTTGACAAAAGAAAGGACCATTAAATACTTGATAGAGTCTTCAAAAAATCTTTTCCTTTAGTGATCTGCAAAAAAGATTTTGTATCTTCCCAAAGTTACACCCATGTATTTCTGCTCACTCATGCTGATTTCTCTCCAACTACCCAGACAAAATACCTCAGTGCCACAGCCTCAAAACTGTTCATTTCATGTTTTATGTCACCTGCTTTGAGCTTCTTCAACTGTTAAGGTCACAGAAACACAGGGCAGAGAGTTTAAACCTCACTACCTGGCCTTAGCTCCTAGTTAACTGCCTAAGCAAGGTGTCCCTAAATTTGAGAGTCTGAGTAACAAGGTCCTCTTTGATCAAGTGGCATCTTCTGACTTCTCCCACTCTGAGCTGCCTGCAGGGGAAAGGGAAGGATCATCACCTCTGGAAGAGAGGTCAGTCATAGTTTTTTTCATTCACCCACCTATCCATCCCTCTGTTGCACTGCCCAGGTCTGTGAGCCAGAGCGCAAATGAAAGCGTGGAGCTTTAGTTAATTCTGTTCTGCCTTAATCCTGTATCAGGACACTTCTGTGCATGAAGGTGATAGGAAAGGATTAGTTCCTCTGCTTCCCCAAGCAAAAGCAATGCTGCTGTGGCACTTTCCTTGTATGACCGTCGATTTTTCCCTATACTAAACAATACTAAAGGCATCACAAACACACACAGAGTCATTTACAGGCTCCCTCAAAACTTATGACTCACACAAACATACAATCTTGACATTTTTAGCAGCAAATACGAGTACACACATCTTTAAGCAAGCTTTTGTAGATGTTCAAACTGAAAACATGACAGTTCAAATATAAGGTTACTTCTTACACTTTTGCTTCCCTTTTCCATAATTGCACATAACAAGCAAATCCATCTCATTAATACATTACGCTTTTCCCATTTGCACAACTAAAACATCTTGGTAAAATATTCAGCAAAACCACAGTATGTTTGATGTAGTTGAAACTAAAAAAAGTTGTTACTTTATCCCGATATTTCTGTGCCATGTCAGTTTAGTCATTTTATACTCTTATATCTAATCAATCATTTTTTTCTTAATCTCATCTCTTTTTATACAAACATTTTCATTTTCAACTGTATACAGCTACTATCTGAAGACTAGAGGACAGTGAAGGCAGTTTATCTCGTGGCACTTAAATAGTTACTTAGGATGGGAGGAATAAGAAAGATATCTTCTGACAAACAATTTTATATAAACTTATGTGTATGTATGTACACACACAAAGATATACTTAGACAGTAAAGCCATTTGGAACATTTCAACTGGCCATCCAAGTTAAAAATTACTCATCTAGAAAGCCAGAACAGGACCCACAGAAGCACAGCCAAACATCGCAGATCCCTCACTTACAAAAAGATTAAAGGGAATAGCTGGAGTCCATGAGGACCATTTTAAAACCAACTAAGCAATATCTGAAATCCAGCATGTAGCGTAGGAAAGTGTAGATGACGTTCTTCAGATACCCTCAGGCCTGTCTTAGACCTTCGTGTCCATGTATTGCCACAGGCTTTGGCACTTCTCTGAAGTGATTCACAGACACTCCATGCTTTCCCCTCCCGCTTCTTATTTTGAATAATACCTCAGTTCCAAGATGTTTTTATTCAAGACAGGAATAATGGCATCATCAAAGAAACCTAGTGGGCCTTCCCTGGCATTGCCTCTGTTCCTGGTGATTCCTCTGTTACTCTGGGCCAATTTGGGAACACACCCGCATTTTTAAAGAATAACCATCTGAGTATGCCTGGAAAACATCACCAATTTTCCTTGCCCTGAAACAATGCTTTTATTTCAAGTGGTTTTTTTCTTTTAAGAAGGAGATGATCTGTTTTTTACATCTGTTTGACGAAACAAGATCAAAATCATTTCACACTGACAGAGACCAGAAAGACTGGTGTCACAGGTCATAAATACTGATGCAGTTTCATTTGCTTTATCTGTACAGAATAAAGCACACCACAGATATGCAAGAATTAGCAAGTGCCAGCTACAAAGATAGAAACTGTAGAAATTGTTCAGTTCTTCAGAACATCTTTCCCCTATTCTAACTTTTTTTGGAGACTCTTTTATACACCATTTTTAAAAGGACAGACAATTCCCCAAAGATTGCATAGTACAGAAACATCAAAGCTGAAATAAAAAGATATCCCTTCAGAAAAGGAATGCTCTATTCACATCTTTTAACTGGTGAAGATGTTAACAGTTTGTAACTAGGGATGACAATTTTGGGGGTGTAAGATACAATTCAGACACCAAAGACACCTTAAACTTAAAGGTCAGTTTCATAACTTGTTGTAAGGGATTAATCCAACTCCTGAAGTAGTCAGCTCTTGTTGGGTACAGGTTAATGAGAACATTTTAATATTGGGATGCAGAGAGCACCTGCGGTGGTGGATAGGATAAACGTCCTGGATTTAAAGTGCTCAAGCATGTTACCAGAACTGCTCATTCTACTGCCTCTGCACAAGGCAATCACTGCCCAGCTGAAATTGCCAGCAAAATTTGTGTTGCCCACATTTGGCCAGGAATTCAATCGGAGTGATTAAAAATATGGATGACACTCTGTCACTAAAGCTCAATGGAAATCACTTCATCAGTAGAAATCACTTAACGGCCTACAGCAAATCTGAAGCAAGTTTGGATAAAAACCTGGAATGGTAATATTAGATTACAGCTGTCTCTTAAATTATGTAAATTTTTTTGTTTTTACCAAACACAAAGATTCAGATTTTCAAAGTTAGTTGCACAAAAATCTTTCCAGGCACTTCTGATGTAATCAAATTGCTTGTTTATGAAATCAGATTAAGGGATTATACGTAGGTGTGTTACTGGCATTACTCACCTCTTATATGTACGCTTTGAATACTCTGAATGTACTCTTCCCTTTGACAGCTATTACTCATTGCTAGTTGCCTAGATTTGAAAAAGCTAGCTATGGAAGTCTGAACAATCTTTGCTTTCACCTTAAAATCAGATGACCATTTCAGCAACTAATGAAAAGTTTGATTTGGTGGCTTGCTGGAGGATGAGCAGTAACAGCTCTGCTTGCAATGCTGGTGTTTTCTACCATGCACAGGAGAATCACATACCCACCCCCACGCTGGGACTCAGAGCCTAACGCCTGGCCTCCCTGAAGTCAGTTCAGTGGGCTGATGATCCAGCCTGATATTCCTGGGGCTCAGTCAGACTAAAATCTTGGTACAGTTTGTGATGTCAGATATTATTTGTTTTAGTCTTGCACTTGTTACCACAGAGGTCAGGAAAGGGCAAATGGGCCAGAAAAATCTTGGCCATTATTCTTTTATCTGAAGCAGCAGGAGCTTGGGCATAGCTACACAGGATGGAAAGCTCAGTGCACACCATGCTAATGAGGGGCTGGGGGTGTCCCACGAGTCTCTGTGTCTGTCTGCTCACTATCATGAAATTAAGGATTAGGAATCATCTCTGCTACTACATTTTAATCTGATTATATTAGATTAAAATTGTTTTATATACAGTATAAAAATGATTATATCTAGTTACTTTAGGAATTAAGTTTTAAAACATGTTTTCACCATAAAAAAGCCAAGATTAAATAACTTTCACCTGGTTACTACCTATGGTATTGAAGAAATTTTGAGTGTTCAGAGTCCGTTACTGCACATTAAAAACCCTTCCCATCTATCCATCAGTTACTTCAGATGGAAATACAAATGATGTTGATACAATAAAGGAATGCCTCATTCATTTATAAACATTCTTTATTAAAGAGATAAATAATTCACAACTTAATAATCAGGATGTGTTCATAACCTGAAAATGATTGGTATGATTTCTTCAGAAGAAAACTGTTTAAGTGATGTCCCATGTAGCAGTTTAGCAGCCGTACATATGATGTCACTCCTAAAAGTCCAAGTAAATGACGTCATACATACGACCACCAAGCCACCACGTGACAAATTACTGTTATAAGAAAATGAATTATCATTACAAAGAGAAAAAACAGGCTGCTGGGAATGCTGAAGTTCACTTTATACCTAGAATTAATAAAATAATCTAGAGAAAGCAATTTGGCTTCATTATTAAACTATCAAAAGGAACAAATAGTGCCCCAGTTTCTGTAAGGAAGACACACCTGCTATTAACCTGTGAAAGATTGTGCCCATTTCCGCAAGAAAGAATCAGATAAAACAAGCACAAAATTCCTTTTTCCCACAAAATATTGGGACATGATCAACAAGCAACCCCAAATATTTTTCTTCCCCATCAAGGACCGTAAAGTACACTAACTGTTGACTATAGATGACATTTAGGAATAGAAGGTATTTCGTAGCTTCCTTTGCTTTTGTTTTTTCCCCTCCTTCCACTAAACACAGTAATTTTGCAACATTTATTGTTGAGCTATTTCAGATTCTGGATGCTCCAACTGTTATTCATTTCAATAGCTCAAAAATTCATTTGGTACAATTCTTTGAAAACTGCAATGTGTAGTCACCACTTTGTGGGTCGCTAAACTCCTATTCTTCAATACATCATATCTTTGAGCAAGAGCTTAGCATGACTTACACTGGTTGCAGAGCACCTCGTACTTTGATTACATTTGAACTACTTTTCACAGCTGCTAGTGTTAGAAAAGATAACAACTGCGATCCCTTAGGAAGGTCCTTAGTGCATGGTATTCTGTTAACATGGGAATAATTTCTTATGCATCACAAATGCCCTAAGAAACAGTAGACAATTTATTTGGGGAAATACCTCAACATGACATGTTTTACTTAACCACTGAATGTTAAAATTTTCCCATACTCAATTGCTGTTGAAGCAGGATGGAAATTATCTCATAGCGAGATCCCATACAATTTATTTTGCAGATTTTGGCAGTTGTTGAATGAGATTATCAGCCACAGTAGATGAAGACAAGGCACTTGTAATGAAAAACAACTCAAAAACTTACAGTTCTGTTCCATTGCTTGCAGGATTTGCTCACACAAGGAAGCTCTACTCCCAGGGTAGCCTGATGCAAACTGCAGGCTTAAAGGAAGGCTGCAGAATTCTTCATAGATGTTTGCTTGCAGCTCTGATTATCATCTTGTGAGAGACCTCTTTAGGGCTATAAGCTGCATAGCGACATTCTTATGTGTTTAAAAAGCAAAGAGGGAGACAAAAACTCCTGATCACCCCTGAAACTGGGTGAATAGAACAGAATACAGTATTCCTTTCCTTCTTGGGAAGCCATGAGCAGCTTGAGTCTCAAATTCTCCCACTAATTCTCACCACATTAAAACATCAGCAGCTTGCTTTCCTGAGATTTACTTGTGTGAAAAAAGCTCCAGAACTTGCAAGTCCACTTCCTTACGACTTGAAGCAACACATAGTTACAAAGGCAAATGCACACTTCAGAACAACAGCTTTCAAAGGCATGGTCTCAGGTGATGAGACCCAAGGGGATCTTATCATCCAAGGCAGGGGAAGCCCCCGGGCTCCCAGCAGTGCACGACAACGAGCAAGGCTCTGACGAAGCATGCCACAGGAGCCTGTGACAAATCTTCAGCAGCAATTCTGGCCCACCTATGGGTGGGATCTGCTTTCATCCAGATGGTGGAAGAGCCACTGTCTAAGCAGTAAAAGGCTTGTGCTTACAGTACCTGCATGGACATGAGTTTTAGAGATTTGTGATGAGAGTGGCTGAGGTGAGCAGGTGGCAGGATCCCAGGGGAGAACATGGACGCAACACCCCACTGGTCCATATTGCACTCCTGGCTGCGAGGATCAAATCTTACACCACGAGCAGTGCCCTCACCATGGTGGCAAATGTTTTACTAATTGGCTTCTGGAGACTTGAACCTACTACTGCAACTGTGTTCCAAAATGTGACAGTTTGTGCAGTTACCAAAAATTACATTTAGGTTTTCACATAAATTTACATGTTTTGTGAATGGGAATTATTCACAAGCCTTTCAGGAGCTAACACAATGTACCAGACTCTGTATAGCTTAGTGACTGAGGCTTGGTAACAATTTAACAGATTTGGACTTAATTTGTACAATTTGTTTTTTACTCAAAATGCATTTATTTTAAAATACAATCTTGGTCTAATGGACATAATTGAATAATAGTGTGGTCTTCAGCTGCAGCATTCATTTTGTCCTACTGTGCACTTTGTGGTTGGCTCAGGACAAGAAGACTGGAATACATAAGAAACACTACTCCATCAATCCTCATTTACAGGGCAAGTCCAAACTACCATCTGCAGGCACTAGATGATGATTCTTACCTGACAAAACTGTGCAGAGAGTAGAACTCCCTTTTCTTAACCTGCAAAGCTGATCAGTCACACAGGAAGGGACCCAAGCTTGTTCCCTCCTCCTCATTCTCTGCAGCCCCTGGACACACTGGGCCGACTCTCCATCTTTCTTCTGGAGAGAAATGTGCAGAGGGGGATGAACTAACTGCTCCAGTGCACAGGGGCTCATGTACTTGAGGAAACAAGTGTCAATCACATTCTGTGGCTCTCAGTAATTACCAAAAACTAGACAGCATCAGCAATAAACTAGGAAATGACACAGTTCTATTTTCCAACAGAATTCACTTTGAATTGTAGAGGACTACCTGGTGATGTATTATTGTGCATCCAAAAGCAAGGGAAGCCATCAAAGAGGAAGACAATAAGGAGTTTTATTTCTGAATTAGGTTTTGGAGCAACTGGTGCTTTATTTTGTTTGACATGTGAGTTATTATGGAACTGTACACAAAATAGTGAAGTGCTATTTATTCTATGCAAAAAATGACAAAGGTAAGAGATGGGTTTTTTATCAGAAGGTACTGAAACCCCTTGGTGACAAGCCTAAAGGGGACTGTGGGGAGGGGGTGTCTACGGACACCATGTAACTAGGGTCTACGACAAAATATTCAAGGAGAGATATGGGATGAATCTGGGGAAGTCTTCTGCAAAGCACTGATGACATACACAGGGAAGAGTGCACTCCAGCACTGCAAGGGAGTCACAGCTACCCCAAGAAAAGGGATTTCAGGTAAAAAGCACGCCCTTCTCAACTCAATTGAGTTGAGAACTCAAACTCAACTCAAAGAAGTCGTGACCATTGCAGGGGGATTGGAAACCACAGTGGGGCAAATGGCATAGGCAGAGAGCCTGGAGCCCAGAGGAGAAAGCAAGGACCTCAACAGGTTGTGCTGTTTTGCAACAGCTTGCAGCCACCAGTTGGAAGCACAGGACATGGACAAAAGGATGACAGTAAACCATCAGCAAAGAAATATCTGGAGATGGTTTGTGGGGTGAATAAATAACATGAATGGGATCACAAACCACTTTACTATTTCTTCCTTTACCTCCACCAGTAGCTGACATGCAAGTCCCAGGGGCTCATGGCTCTGGGAACCAAGGGGTGATTGGAAAAAACAACCGAGTGGAAACAGTCTTTTTGGAAGAGAAAGAAAATCACCCTTTCCTCATTACAGACCACAAATGAAATGTAAAAAAATGAATGTTTTCTACCAGCTACAGGTGGGGAAATTTTTGGAAAAGTGCTTGATGCCAAATATTTTGTATTTGATCTAACAGCAGTGTTCTGGAAAGTGTCAAGGAAACAGAGCTTGTTGACTGTTCTGTAACTGAGGCTCTGGGCAGTAGTCTCATTTCTGACTACCTGTAAAGTCTACAATTTTATGATAATTGCTAATAATTGAGGTTTCACAAGTAGAGAACAGAGGAAGCATCCAACTTACATGTAAGGTATTTAGTCAGGCAGAAATGAATATTACATATTTAGAATATCAGCTACTCAGCCATGTCACATACATTGCAATAACTGTAATATTGATATTAAACAGTTGAAAATAGCATTTGAAATTACTATCTAAACTTTATACTGTTATTTTCCATTTCAGTTGCTTTGCTAATAGCAGAGTACCTATAAGTAATTGTGGATTTTTACTGTTTAAGTCATTTTAAGTCACACAACAACATTAAGGAAGTTTTAAAACACCTAAGTTTCCATATCACTGATACCTTGTAGCTTGTAAAAAGAGAGAAATGAAAAATCACATGCATTACCTTCTTCAGGCTTGATGTTATGTCTCACCAAGAAACAACGGTATCAAGTTCAAATTTTTATGATATATTTTACTTAGAAGCTTTATTAACCTTATTTTGAAATGTACCAGTAAGGGAACTCATTCTTCACCTGTGCAGTACAACAAATATAACTACTCATTTTTCTGAATATCATCACAAGTTTAAATTTGGTAGGTGTCATGAGCAGTTCAGTTTTCTCATACTTACAGTTAGAAGGATTATCAGTAAGAAGCAACTGTGGGTTGTTTTTCTCATTGTGGAGTCTTCCTGGAGAGACACGTTGTAGCTGACCCTTTTGGGAATTAAACAACAAAAACAAAAGCAGTGTTAGACTTTTATATCTGTTAAAATTCCTTGTCTTTGTGTATGAGCATCTTTTCAGACTTGAAGCGGACTCTGGGCGTACACAAGACTGGAGGTACACGCACATGTTAGGCTTCACTGAAGGCTTGTATGCTTTTAATTTGGTCTCCTCTATGGACCTCTGGTGGTGAGTTCAGCTGATGCAGGGTCCAGCTCCATGTTACTGTACCACCACCAGCAGATCTGGGTTAAGCTCTCTGCCTTTGCCACCTGAGGCTACCTTGATTGTCCTGATTCAGCTGTTCTAACCTACACATATGGCTGCAGACCCATGAAGATTTTTGGTATTTTTAAAATAACCTAAAAACCCCAGGAAGATCCAATTTGCAGATAAACATAATGGCAGTTAAAGGTGTATTTAAGGGGCAAGAGAAAGTCAGAGGTTGGGTAACCTCCACCCAGGTGAGCAAGCGTGGCAGGAAAAGAGAGAAACTGGGACTGCCACTGCAGGATCAGCCACTCCCCACTGTGGCTAGCTTGGCCAGGCTGCACATAGACACACTGTGTAACCCTCAGGCCATTGAGAACAACTGCTTCAGCTGCACAAAGTAGTGGACAGGTGTTGCAGCACTCTCAAGACTAGCCAGCTACAACAAGGCTTTTACCACCCCATACCAGGTTAACTTCAATAAGTAGCTCCCACGCCTTGCCCCAGCACAGCCACCAATCCCACACAAGGTTTCAACAGTTCATCTACTATCCGTGCTGTTTCTTCAGGCCATCCCACCCTGCTTCTTGCCTCTGCTGCATCTGGATTCTCCTTTCTCCAGGCTCCTCTTCCAGCCAACCTCTCCTCATCCAGGCCCCCTTCTTCTCCCAGGGCCTCTCCTATATCCAGAGGACTCACCCTACTTCCTCCAAATCTCTCTTCACCCAGAGCTCCTCTGCCATACCCTTAGAGCTATTTAACTACTTTGCAGGAACCAGCCCCAGCTGCACCTTATCCACATCAGCCAACCCACCGCCCCTGAAGCCAGCCCACAGCTGTATATTGTCAATGACAATTAACCTGACTTCATTCCTCTAGAATTCCTCTACAGAGAGGCAGAGCATGGACACCACCCCACAGGCTTGGGGGGAAGTAGTTCAGCAGCTTTTTGGTTTCCTATCTTTTTCCTAAATCAATATCCATTTGGCCTTTCTGGGAAAAGTAACCAGGGGCCGCCACGTATCATCATATTGCTTCATAGTTGTGGGAGTTAAAAGCAAGAAAAGCTCTTTGCATTAAGCCATCATTTTTAATTTTATAAAAATGGGACTTGTGCACTAGAGTGAGAAACATGGCTTTTGTCAATGACAGTGCCTTTTGATATCTCAGGGACCACTAGTGGTGCATGGGCTGAGCACCACCACGCCTACAGATCACCTTCAGCCATGGTAAGACAGTAGGCACTCACACACCTTTCTTTTTCATACAGCTTAAAACCTAAGAGTGAGGTGTTTTCTACCCGGGCAAACAATCCTGTGAACACCCTACATATATGAAACCCAGAAATTTAATGGGAAAAAGGCACACAGACTTGGATGCTTAGTCTGCTTGACATGTAGTGAGCAACACGATCACTTGTGTAACGTTTATCTCTGCAACAGCACTGTGACAGCTTTCCTCATCTTTAAATGGTCTGGAAGGTCACCTGTTTTCAGAGGGGAAGGAAAATATGAAATCAGTTGTAACTGTCCTCATCCAAAGCAGAAATAGGTAATCTCGAAATGTGTGTGACACTTCCACTTCAATGTAACACGTGGATGTAATCTCCTACCAAATCCAAATGGGAGTGTTGCAGTCAAGTGTCACAGAGATTACATAAAACCCAAACTGAGAGAAAACAGGGCTCAGAGGATTTGCCTCTAATAAGGAGCCTTATCACTATCTGAACTTTGCCAGAACCATTCTGGTGTGCCAGAGGTAAGGAGACAGGCAAATGGCACACAGACAATATGTAAATTATGCTGTTGGCCACAGATTTGTATTTGATCAGCAGTGGTAGACAACTCAATTGAAACAAAAACTGGAGACAGATAGATCAGAGGAAAATGCGTGAAATTGTATCTTCTCCAGACTATTCACTGTATTACCAAAATGATTAATGAATATATAAACAATGAGTCTTAGTCAGCTGTGCAATGAGCAGACACACAAGCGAGAATATGGTGTTCACACAGTTACACACCAAACTGTAAAGCATCCTGCAGTGTGCTGCACAGCCAGCCTGGCGGGTGCCTCCGTCCTTCTTGCTAGCCTCATCACTTCTGCCATGTCTACAGGGATCAGGTAAAAAGCAGGCAAAGGACAGACTTTGCCTTATAAACTGTCAACAGTTTTAAGGTACACGTTACTTTCCAGAAATGGCACAGAGGTCAACACAATAAAGTGACCTAGAAAGCATAAGTAAAATCAATAGCAATTGAAGTTTCCTGTGATACAGCTACTTTTTTGGTACTTTGTGCTGGGAGTGCTTGCAGCACTACGTTGGGTTATAGCTGTAGCTGCAGGTAAATCTCACCCTTGTGAGATTTTTTGAACATTTGTTATTATGTACTGAAAGAGCTATTTAAAATGTTTCTTGCTCCCATCTCTCCTAATTTTAAAAAAAGCCATCTGTAAAATATTTAATGCATTATTTTCCCTTCTGTTAACTGTGATGACTGTGCCATACGATATCACATACAATTAAATGCCTAAGAACTATCTCCCATACTAAATCTTATATAGTCTTGGTATTTCTAGTCTTTCTTTTTCTAGTCAGCTCTAACCACAGGAATAGCTGACATGCTACATAAAATTCAGCATCTCTTTTTTTCTTCCCTTTCACAGGAGTCTTTTCCAATGACAACGTCAACAGTTGCTGAACAACAATATTTTAACAATCCAAGTATTGTTAAATCCAAGCTCTTGACTAAGATTTGGCTTTTCTCTACTTTAACCATAAGAATGGTCCATAGCACTACAGCATACTTGCGTTAGCATCAGTATTGGATCAAGGGTGATGATCACATTGAAATGAGAAAGTTCATGCAGGTAAAAAAGTGTGGATCAGTGGGCTGGGCAGAAACAACACAGAGCCAGAAAGACTCACATAACAGGGAGCCTCAAGAGATGGACCCTGTCAGCCTCCAGATGGAAGAACAGATCAGCATCTGCACAGCTCTGTCCCCATCTCCAGCAATTCCAGGTGCAGGTGTGACATGACAGGCAAGCTGGGATGTACAACGCAGTATACTGAAGTGTCCTGGGTTTTGGGTCTTTTGTCCTAGAACTTTTTTACACCAGCTGATGCTACTGCCCATGGACAGCTTGCTTGCAGCTGAAGGGAGGCTGGACAGCCCAAAGCAGCCTTATGGAGAGTGCAGTTGCACTGGAGCAGTGGTACCAGGAACACAGGGGGAGAAATCAGAAATGAGCCGGCTTCCAAGCACGTACGCCATGACTCAACCACCCATCAGCTTTCATGACAGTACCTGTGAAAGGTGTTACTCCTCACCTCCTTCTGGGTACTTATTACCTACCACCTGACTTGTGCCACCTCCGCAGCCACTCTGTAGGGCCACAGTATGAAGCAGGTCAGCAAATTAGTGTTCAGCTACACACTTCTAAAGTAGAATTCATGTTTTTTACCACTGCAGATGGAGGAACAATAAATTCCAATCTTTCCAAATGTTTTATGTGTAGGTATTTTAGCCGGCTTTTCATTGCAGATGTTTCAAGGTATGCATGAAGTTTTCTGTAGAGGAATGAAGCTGGGTTAATTAGCATTGCTAATATACAGCTGCGGGCTGGCTTCAGGGACGGTGGGTTGGCCGATGTAGATAAGGTGCAGCTGTGGCTGGTTCTGTTAAGGGGTTGGGCAGCCAGGGAAGAGGGAGCAGCCAAGGAACAAGCAGTGAGGAAAAAAGCGAGAGAGAGCGTGCACCTGGATGAGGAGTGACTAGGAAAAGGCAGTAGAGGGACTGGCATGAAGGGTGTGCTGGTATGAGATGGTAAAAGACCTTGTTGTAGCCAGCTAGTTTGGAGGGTGCTGTGACAGTTTTCCTGAGAGGATGCTTATTACAATAAACAAGAACTATAGATAACATACTGATAGTTCTTGGGATCACTGAAGCTTAAGAATGATCATTATGGGGATTTAATACAGTTTACAATGATCCCAAATTTTGTTTCATTTGCTGAAGTTCCCAAGCAGGTTTTAGGTGCTGCCCTGATTCCTGTTTCTATATTTATCTTTTTTCCATAAATCCAACAACATCCTTGCTTGATGTTAAGATAATATAATGTGCTTTGTGCATTTCAATTTTAGAACACCTGTTATGTAGTGATTAATCATAAGCACATTGCTAAAGCCCAGTATTTTTCCATGACTGTAGTTATTCTTCACCCTCTGTTGCTTATAATACTTACATATGACATCTCTGTCTTTTTAAAAACTAGAATATTGTTCTTTTTTCATAAATGTAGCATAGCTCATTACGTGCTAAGATATTCCTCCTGCTTCAGCTATCATAGTAATACCACTGACACCTTGGGATTAGTTCTGAAGATCATTTGAGGATGAGCACAGTATCCTACTTTGTAATGACATCTCTTTGGCGCTCTCCCAATTTCTACAGCTGTAACACTAAGCCGAACAGAGCTTCAATTAAAATTTCCATCAGGTTACCCAGAAGGTGGGACAACCTTCCCTGCACAGCCATTTGCAACATGCCAACAAGGGGTCAAATTTAGTCAGAAAGGAGGGTGTCAGGGGCAAGATTCAAAAAAGGGCAGCAGAGCAACACTTCTTTGTGGAGGTCTGAAGAAACTATAAAAAAGGCAGGCTCTCAGCACCCTTGAAAGTATCATAGAATGGTTTGGGTTGGAAGGGACCTTTAAAGATCATCTAGTCCAAGCCCCTTGCATTAGTAGGGACACCTTTCACCAGATCAGGTTGCTTAAAGTCCCATCCAACCTGACCTTGACCACTTCCAATGATGGGGCATCCACAGCTTCTGGACAACCTGTTCCAGGGTCTCACCTCTCTAGTAAAGAACTTCTTCATTATATTTAATATAAATCTACCCTCTTTCAGTTTAAAATGTTGTTCCTTGTCCTGTCACTACGGGCCCTGGTAAAAAAGTCTTTCTCCATCTTTCTTACAAGCCCTCTTTGAGTACTGAAAGGCCACAATAACATCTACCCCAAGCCTTCTCTTCTCCAGGGTGAACAAACCAGAATTTCTCAGCCTTTCTTCATAGCAGAGGCATTCCAGCCCTTCAATCATCTTTGTGGCCCTTCTCTGTACCCTCTCCAACAAGTCCATGTCTTCTTGTACTGTGGACCCAGACCTGGACACAGCACTTCAGGTGGGGTCTCACAAGAGCAGAGTTAGAGGGGGAGAATCATCTCCCTTGACCTGCTGGCCAGGCTTCCTTTTATGCTGCCCAGGATACAACTGGCTTATCATATTGCTGATACCTGATGCCAAAGGCTTTATTTTTGTTTGGTTTTACAACCAGATTTTTAAAGTTAAATACAAACCTACATTTCTGAAGTATCACTCACTATTTGATTAGCTCTGCTTTCAGTGATGGTAACAAAATAAAATCAGCAATATTTTTTTAAAATGTACCAAATACCAGCAAAATTTATTATGCTAAAGACAGATATTTTCAAGGTATGGAACAAAGAAGCAGAAAACTGTGTAACAAAGCAGAGGAGTAAAATCTACAGCACAGCATTTCTGCTATTCTAAGAGTGCTTGAATGATGGGATTAAATGAAGCAGCTTTGGCTAGTGGTCTACCATGTGATAGATGAAAGCAACCACACTGCAGGAATGCCAAGTTCATCACTGAACATTCCTCAAAGCAGAACACTTCCATGCCATTTTGCTACACTGTGAAGCTGTGTTTAGCATCTCACATAGTAGCACAGTATAATTTTAGGCTTTTAGGCACAGCTGTGAAAGGTCTTTTCGAAAATATTTGCAATTTTTGGAGGGCTTTGCAGCAGTGCTTGTAAAATGAGCAAGTATGCAATTAATCTAAACTTGGTGACGCTACAGCCTGAACACACCCAGAAGTTTGGGATGAATACTACCCTGCTGTAGAGCAAAGACTTCAAAGGAGTTGCACACATTTATGTCAGATTACAATCTTTTGCATAGC
The DNA here is from genome assembly GCF_023634155.1 of Falco peregrinus. Lineage (NCBI taxonomy): Eukaryota > Metazoa > Chordata > Aves > Falconiformes > Falconidae > Falco > Falco peregrinus. Next base: position 38,588,627 of record NC_073725.1, on the reverse strand, counting down.
CCCCAAAATTAAAGCAGACCTTTGGCATGAGTCTGTATCTATAATTCTCTTTTTTTCAGAGAAAAAAGTTTTCACAGTCCTCATCACCTGCAAAATAATCTTTGTGGCTAACATTAACAACATTAGTACAATTTACAATGATAATAGTGAGGAGCAGAGCTAATAATCATTGCTAAATAAATTGACATCTATTACACAGCTTCAGTCAAACCCCTGTGAGGTAAGGAGAAAAACACCTCCATGATTTGCCTTATGACTTTAACTGGACCGGCATCCTGGCTGGACTGTACATACAGCCTAGGTCTTAAGTGCAGTACCTGCCCATCAATACATTTAAAAATAGCCTAACAAGTATTCGAGTTCAGTGGAACAAGAGTATAATGACAAGGCAGATGTGGATGGACTTAGGAAGCGCACATGCAGAGTCAGGGAGAAACGAGAAAAACAGGATACAGGTTGAATGTAAGGGTATTCCAATTCCCAAATTCCTTCTGTATCACATTGGAAGATTCTTCATCTAACTGGATGAATGCAACCTCGTATGTGACACTCTTCCCTCTTGGATCAATATTTTTTTTGATCAATACTTTTTTGATTCCACATACTGATATTTTTGTGAGTATTTTTCTTTTGGTTGCACCATATACTGGAAAGAAAAATAGTTATTTAATATTTATTTGTGGCCAATTTCCTCTCAATTTTCCATTCAATCCTTCCCCAAGCAAACTCCCACTGGTCCTTTTTTTATAACCATAAATTCCTATAGATTATTTGAAGCAAGTGAGTATTTTATGGGGTAGGCAAAAAATCCCAAGAAAAATATTATACTTTCTTATTATGTCACTGCTTTTATGTAAATCATATAAAGTGTGAAAAATCCTGTGAGTGGATTGTTATAAATCAAATGCACATGAGACATATTTAAAGCATTTTGTTCCCATTTGGCAGCAGAACAGCCCATGCTACAGCTGGATGCAGATTTCATTTCTGCCCTGACATAAATGAGCTTGTGTCAAAACACTAATACTTTTTTCTTGAGTCTGGTTCTAATTTTATTGCAGCTCTGTTAATAATGAATAGAAACCCTGATTGTAATTTGAAGTCAGAATATGTCACCTTTGATCTGGAACTATTGTATCTAACAAGGCATTTTAAATGCCCTAATAAAGAGAGATGGGGTATGCAAGCCTTCTTGCGACAGTCTCTGAAGAAGGCTCTGGGTGTCTGAGGTCTTGTCTGACTTGTACAGATACACCAGCCAGTCTACTTAAAAGAGTTATTACCTCTGCTGCTAAATCTTGCTTTACTTATGCTCTTAAACTATCCTATCTACTGTAACACTGATGTTTCTGTTACTACATTTATGCTACAATAAATAGAAAAGTGACCCGAAGCTGTCACTGCATTTTAGACTATTTTTACACCTTACTTAATGATGAATGAAGATATAACGATGATGCAGATATAAGGAAACACAGATAAATCAGTAAAATCAGCCTGTCATTACTCGCTACCAACACTAGCTTTGACCTTTCAGGGAAATCAGCTGCCAACCCTCACGCCATGCAAACAGCAGCTCTGGTGACCTCTTCCTCTGCTCATAAATATTAATAAGCAGAAGAATTACCATAACCACCTGCGGGATTCAGAGTCTCAGAAAGGACCTCACACGGATCCTACACACACGTGACTATCAATGGCCAACCACCTGTCACAGAAGTTTTATTGGCACCCAAATATTCAGGTCCATGAAAGAAGGCTTTCTTTCAGAGCAGAGATGGATGTAATACACCCAAAAAAAGAAAAAACGCGTAGCAGGAGGAACCCATTACAACAGAGAAACAAGCCCTTTCACCACAAACTTGCCAGCCTGGAAGAGCAGAGCACAGGCTTTGGATCTGTAGGTCTTTGCATCTTCCTGCTAAGCTAAGCTACTATGAATAAGTTCTTGAGGAGTTAGCGGAGCTCTGCTTGTATTACACTGCATTTACTGAAGATCTCTTCCTGTCCTGCAATCTGAGGATAACAGTGAGAATTTGGGCTGTCTCTCACATGTTACAGACCGACACTTTGCTTTTGCCACCCACTATGTCGGGGGAAATCTCAGTGCCAGATCCTCCATTCTCATTGCCTTCAGGAGAACCTGCACGATAGACACAAAGCAGCACATCTGCCCTTCTGCGAGCCCTGGGTTTTCCTCCTTCCATTACACGTTAAGTGGAGCTCTGAGGCAGTGCTGGGAAGCTAACCTATACACCTTGACACGGAAAATGGCACGGAAATGGGAGTGATTTCTCACCAATGTTGGCTCCTCAGAACCTGTTAAGTGCAATACAGATTTTTTTATTGGCCTTTTGGCATTGTCACCATCCCATTTGCTATTACTGTGATTATTTCAAATTCATTTATCTGATTTTGCTCTCCTTTCATGTGTTATTTTGTATGTGAGATTCTAGTCAGACAGACAATGTGTAGCCTAATTTTGTGCTGCACAGGATACTGGCAGGGAGCAGGGCCCGCTCTGAAGCATCTTGTTAGCCAGGGCCACTGAGACATGCTGTGGGTAAAGCATCACATGGTCTGGTGCCCACCTGCTCCGTTGTTAGGACCAAAAGCCTCTGGGGCCATTGCAATTCTCCAGCAAGTCATTCAAAGCCCATTTATGATCACTTATAACATAATGTATTCCTTACAGATGCCAAAACTAACTCTGAATGCTGCCTTAAGCCAAGGTTTGCTTTTGGTAAAATCTTAATATACACGGGCTAAAGCCTGTCTGTAGCAGGGTTTTATTTGCTGGTGCTGCTGAACTGAATTTCTGGCTCCATTACCCAAGGAATTCAGAATCAAATCCAAAATGACATCTGAAGTCACTAATGAGGACAAGCCTCCAAGTGCTGAGTCAGCTGAAAATACAGTGTCAGTTTTGCTTTTCTGAGCACAGCCCAGACCCATGCAGGTGCCACGGGGCTGTTCTTCAGTTTAGTCTGTACAGCTAAAACTTGGACACTTCTGCAAAAGCTAGGCTGAGGGTTGCCCCAAATCTTCCTACCAAATGCAGCTGCAGAGACAAAGGATAATTTGGACCACAAACAATAAAGGTAAACAGGAAAAGAAATGCCTCCAATAAAGCAGCCTATTTGTAAGGCTTTTCAAAATAAAACCCTGGAAATAGTCTGTAATTCTCAGCAAGATTTTTCCTGTTACACCATAAGTTTCCAACTTTAGTATTGATTTCACTGGCAAGGAGTAAAAAGACCTGAAACTTTAGCCTCTGTGCTGTTAATAACTCACATATCCATCTGTGATCAAAAGTTTCATGTGGAAAAATAATGGTCTATTCCATAAATTATGTTGCCAAAGTGCCTTCATATGGAAAGTACTTTATATAGCAGATAGAGGACAAAAGGGAAACCTATTTGGATGAGCAATGAAAGTCAGAAAAAATTCCTAATGGCTTTGGAAATAAGTCAGCAGAGTTTATTCAACAGCAGCTAGGGCTGACCTTGCTTGACATGCTGCCTTGCTGAATGCAAGTGTGTGTGTGTAAGCTTCTGCAGAGCCATATAAAATCTCAGGATGTAGGGAATTTAAGACTGCCTACCTAGCTCTTATGGGATCAGTTGAGGCTGTCTTGAGGCTTTTTGCCCTTCTTCTGGTGTAGATTTGGCCTGGTGATGCAGAGTTCAGGTTTTTATTTGCTTATAAGGAACTTGTAACTTTTGCCAAAAGTTTGCCAAGTATTCATCCTTATGAAGCATTTGACCATTCTGTGAACTATGTTTAGCTGGCACCACCAAATTAAAACACATCTAAAGATATTTTTCTCAAACAATCTAAGCATTTCTTATTATGGCTGCCTTTTGAACCTTCTGCACTGTACTTAGATAGCTGCCTTCACCAAGGTAGTGAGAGGCCCATCTCTGGTTTCTTGGAGCAAGATCTAGTTTGGCTTGTCATATAGTTCACATAATGTGCATACACAAGCAAAAATGCAGCATAAAAGCCATGTATTTTATTTGTGGACTGCAAACAGCATCTGAATATTTTTTTCTTTATTAAGAGAAAAATGTTGTTCATATTTTGATTGTTGGGGTTTTTATTAACTCATTTGATATCAGCACGTGCAAGATAATACCACTTTTGTAGCCTCATTCATTGATCCCACTTAAGCAGGTAGGTGTTTCACAGAGCTACAAGGAAAAGAAAAAGCAATGCTTTATTAGAGGAAGACATCGCTAATGCAACAAATGAGCTCAGGAGCAGGACTGGCAGTGGAAAACAAAATTGTTTGCATAACTCTGTAGCTTGGATCTTAGGGGTAGTCTTGTTTGGGACAGAAGGAAGAAGCAACCTTTTTGTAGAATGAGTCTTACCATATAAGATGATATATCAGCTGTGGAAAAACATCTTGACTATTCCTATTTAAGAGTACAGCTCAGAGCAAAGAAGTGAGTAGCAGAACTTTTCCATGGCTGCATGTCCTAAAACCTCTTCTTCCAGACCTTGTAGTCATAGTTCCCTATATTTAGCATTTTCCCACTATCCTTTATCTCCTTTTGCAGCTGTATTTTTTTCCAGAAGATACTATTCCGACCTTTTTTAAATGGGTTCATAGTGCAGTCCTATACTGACAGCATATAGCTACAGAGCATATAAGAATGGATGCAACATTAATTTAGTTTACTGTCAGTGAATATTGTGCTAATTGGTTTCCATATTGGTTCAGTAAAATACTCATGTGGAATTTATCTCAGAAGTTTACAGCATATCTAGCTGGCTGTATTATGTCTGCAAAATGCCCAGGGCTTTGCTACGGAATTAGGCTAGGCTTACTGAGCTCTGGTTTCTACTCCAGGGACCACATCATGCCTAAATCCTTCAATTTTACTTCCCCTCTTAATGAATGGAGTCAGTAATCCAGGTTCAGTTGCAAACAATGAGGAATCCCACTATCCATTTGAAAACAGTTAAAAAGAAACAGCAAAATAAAAAAAAAACCAAAACCAAAAAACAAACCAGACCCCCAAACAACAACAACAACAAAAAAACCCCCCCCAAACCCCACCAAAAACCCCAAAAGCAAAACCCAAGCAAATGAATAATTCCCCAACCCTACTTTGGAAAGTGAGTTCTGAAAGAACCACTATAAAAAGGATTAAAAGCATTCACATTGTACAGTTCTAACAGCTGCTATGCAAGAAATGACAGGCCACACATGCTTCTTGGGCAGTCTAGTTTAGCTACAACTCCCTCAGAAATGCCCCTCTCAGCAGGCTGCATTCAGCCGCCGCTGTATCGCCATCCCCAACATGCAATTACACATTGCAATATGGACAGAACAGCTACTGGACATGGGAAAGGTACATATTGCAGAATTATGCATTTTTTAGATTTACCACACTGGTATAAAGTAACAACCTTTACTTTTTGGTGCTTCCTGGACAGTCCGGAATGCCTGAAACTCCACTTTTACTCCAATGTCATCATAATATGAGCAGTGCTCAGAGACACTTGGGCAAATTTATGGCTTTTGCTGTTTCGGAGTGTTTTAACTTTGACAATTGTTACTTCATTGTTCTGCTGTTACCACATTGATAGTAATTGGACAGTATCCAAAAAATCATATTCCTTCCATGATGTAACAACAGTTACTCCTTGAATTTTTAGTAGAACTCTTGCCCAACCATTCATCTATATTGAGTAATTCTACTAGATTAGCTCGCTTACTTGAATTTGAGTTAAAACAACGGTCCAAAATCAAATAATGAACTAGTTTTCTAACTAGCATAATGCAGTCTCATACCATTTCCTTCCTGTGTGACCTGATCTATGCCCAGTAAAACTGTCTTCTGGTACAACACTGCCAATGCCACTCTAGCTAATGGACAGATCTCAAATCCTGCTCTGTTCTTGGTGTTGCTTTGCCCAGCAGAAACCAGATGTGTGCTCACAAGTTTCGACAGCTATGAATAAATTGTTAACTTGGTCTTTGATCATTAGCAGCACAAATTATTTTCATGAATTCTGCCAGGAAATGTAGAAGATGCATGGGAAAAAAATCCATACATGAAACAAACTACAAAGATTACCTTTGACAATAAAGGCAGCATAAAGCACCGTAAGACAATACACTTCTTCTGTTAATATAGTTTATTGTAATAGTACAGATTTTAGGGGGTTGGTATTTGGTAGAAATTACAAGGAAAAGGACAAATTGTCTCCTGTGACACTTGTCCATTGTGACCTACTTTCAAACCCAGCTTATGACAAATATAAAAATCAAGTGTCTACGACATCTTTAGGTTAGGTCATTAGCTTCCATTCACAGCAACAAGCATAATATCATTGCATAAGAACACCATCACAGAGAAGACTTACTTCAAGCTTCAAGCCACGGTATAAAAAAAAAAAAAAAAAAAAAGGTGCATCACTGAGCACTAGAAAATCTGTACTGTAAGTATTTGAGATTGTTTTCCACCGATATAGCTTGCAGGTAGTGAGAATGCACATTGTTCTCTCTTGTGCTGTACTCAGGTCTTGTTTGCAGGAAACACTCTCATTTAGTCTCATTGGATTTCACCTGAGCAAAGTCACTTTCCCTTCAAGCTACACTCCCTTTTAAACCACAAAACAGAACAGGAACACTGCTGAAAATGTATGCAGGATATTTTTGCAATACTACAAGGGACAGCGTACACGCATACTCTGCGCTTTGAACACAGTTCAATAGAGGTCTGAAATACTTACATCTCTTTGACATGCACTGTACTCAGTTCCTGTTTAGCACAGTATCTAAGTACAAGCCTCACTTTAGATACCATTTTTAAATGCTATTTAACTGATTTACTGGAATGAGGCTCTGGTGTCCAACAGCTAAAGTCATTCAGATGATGCAGTGAGCTTATTTATTGGAGGTTGTGCTGTTAACCATGCAAGCAGCAGTACGGGTGTGTTTGATGGACTCTGCGTTTTTAACAGGATGCACTGCAAAATGAGATCACTTCCAAGCAGACATTTTGGAAATCTCACTGGGCAAATGCCAAGACCACTTCAGGCTGATAGCAATGCCTCTAATTTCACATTTGATTAACAACTGTGTACCTTTTTGCAGAAGGAGGAGAGATGACAGTTCAGTTACCTTCAATTTTACCAAGTCCTAGCAAAAATGCCCCATCAATTTCTGCCTTGGTGAAGCAAGGTGAAACTTGTATGCCATAGGACCTTAGGCACAACTTCTAAAGAACTATCTTAGGTTACTGAACATCTAAATAGAAAAAAAATGCACTGCTTAAAAAAACCCTCAAAAAGTTCACTTACGATCTGGTAGGGCCTAGTGCATGGTCTGCAACATAAAATTACTGTGTACTAGAGCTCTTGGTTATAGGTCTGGGTGGAAGATGAAAAATGTCACAGTTCTGTTGTACACCTGAGAAGCCCTTCAGTCAGTTCCTCATCCAGAATGAGGTTCTGTCCTGCCAGGTACTGAGGAACCACCCAAGAAACAGGCAATCTTGAATAATCAAGATTTTAAGATACCTTTTGTTAATCAATTATGTATTTTGCCTCCCAGCTGAAGCAGCTGCTAGCTGATGGTCACTGGCTGGAGAATGAGGGGAGGAATGAGATGATTTTTTTTTTCAGGAACCAAATGCTCATTTTCTTTACTAGTAACTACATAACAATGTAACTATCAGGTTTTACTGGGTTTCCAAGTCAACGGGTATGTACAGAAGATGCAACTGTCAAAGAATAAAATTATCAATGAAACGTATAAATATGACACAAATAGCGACTGCAGTGGCTCAAACTTGTAATCTGTCTTCAGGCAATATTTCTTCAGAGACCAGTGAACCACATCTGTTCCCTTTTCCAATACATATCAGAATTAGTTCCACTAAATGCAATCAAACTTTTCCATAGTTCCTTTGGTAGAAATGAGGGGCTAAATTTAAGCACTCTGGAAAAATATGGGGTATGTCCCTATTAGACTTTTAACTGAATCAGATAAAAAGCACGTCACTTCATCTAGAACATGCTCTGTAAGCTTCACAGCAAATCAAAATATCCTCAAGTTGCGGTAAGAGACAGAACCTCCTGTGTTTCACTTTATGTTCATTTCTCACTGGACACCCCTGAGAAAAGCCTGGCTCCATCTTCTTTACTCTGTCCATCAGGTATTTATACACACTGAAAAAACCCCCTCAGGCCTTCTCCAGGACGAACAGTTCCAGATGTCTCACTCTCATATGAGAGATGCTCCAGTCTTTTAATCATCTTCATGGTCCTCTGCTGAACCCGTGCCAGTACATCCATGTAATTAAGTTGTACGGTATTTTCTTCCCCCTCTACAAACATCTCATGGGGTGAGGTTGAAATACATATTTGTGAAGGCACCTCTGTCATGTTTGTACTCCACACTGATCGGTACTCTGCAGTGATCAGCAGTGTGTTCTGGCTGACAAACTGTGAAAGTCAGGAGGGGGTTTTCACACATAAATGAGAATCCTTGGCAAAAGCTGCTTTTGCTTAATCAGAAAGATTGGGTTAAAGCCAAATAACAGCACACTGGACTTTCACAGGGAAATTCAGGTGCATAAGTGATGGAAGATGGTGATAGGAAGACAGATGTTTGGAACTCTTGACACTAGGTCCCAGCCACTACCAGGGCTTCTGGTAACTGAACCAACTCCTTAAGCTGGTGACTCAGCCAAAAAGATGTCATGCAGACTGGCATCCTGATACCGCCAATGTTCCTGTCTTCAAGAGGAATCTATAAAGCATTAACCTGGTTTACAATGGTCGTATTTCAGGAGATGTAGGCATAGTACACAGGGCTGCTGTATCCTGTTAGCTTACTGAAGTGCCTGAACCCTAGTCTACCAGACCCACGTTATGAGTGCTATCCCTTCCTATCTATGTGGCCATGGACCTTCTGGGGGCAGCAGCGGCACATCAGTAGCTGAAGGCCATGTACACCCCGAACAGTTAGGAAGGCTCCATCACATGAAGGTGCTGTGGCTTCTGGTGACAACTGATGTCTCTTACCTAAGGTCAACGAATGTGTACATCGCATGCTGTTCACTATTACTGGATGGGACACGTCTCTGCTTAAATTCTTTGCCCACAAAGGGATCAAAGGTGGGTTGACAGGGGTCACTTGTCTGTGTACCAGGATGGTAGAGTTTCAGTACTATTCTGCAGAACATTTAATTAAAGGTGCTCTGTTGCATGTGAAATAAATCCTCTGTGATTTGTCTTGGCATAGAAAGTGAGGTGGTTTGATCAGTGGTCCTGCCTTTTCAAAAGATCCTCTAGTGAAAGGCCCAAGTGCATCAGAATGGTGCCAAAGCCCTGAACATCAACCCTATGCAATCATATTTCAGTCCCTGAGTTGTGAGGAGAGTATTAGTCCTCAACCAGGTATCGTAGCAAAAATAACAGTTTGATTTTATTTAAAAATTACCCAGTTTTACATTTCCTTTTTCATTTTATATCCTTTAGGCTATCATTTAAGCTACAAACACCATGTATACCAAATAAATCTTGACTAATCTCCCAGCTGAAAGGCTAGACAGGGTTTACTTCTATGTAATCAAACACTGTTTATTACAACAAAAGAGATGAAGCAAAGCTTAGATGAAAATAAAGGTTCAGCCTGGAAGACTAGGACTTTTTCACATCTCTTTTGAAACAGAGTAATGATACCATTCTTTATTTTTATTTTCTGTGAAGTACAGAGGAAAATAAACACTTAGCTTAGTTCAGCTGAGATTATTACACTCTGAACTTCTAGGCTTTGAAATACAATTTGGCCCTAGGAGTTGATGAAAATGATTGTGTGAAATCTTTTAGACATATGTCTGTCATGAAAATATCCAGTTCTTACAGATTTAAATAAATCCTAAGCACAAAAATGTGAAAGAAAATTTAGAGACAGTTAAAGGCTTCCATTAAGGACTAACTTCTACATTTTTGTCTTGTGCTTGTACTGTAACTTGTGCAATGTTCAATAATTTTTAAGTAATGCATGAATGAACCTATTTATTTTTCAGATAAAAGTAGCTGAACTTCATCCCTTTGAAATGAGAGGAATAATTTCCCTTTGATTTCAGTAAGTACAGGTATTACACCTTACAGAATAGTATCCCTCATAACCAAGGCTTATTTCTTTAGTTAGGTAGTTATGACTGCATATAATATTAGTCTAGATGTGACCAAGCAGTCCTGCATTATACCCTTGAGCAGAGACATCGTGAGCAAAGTATTTCATTAATAAACTTGTTTAAATGTTTGTTTTGATCCAACCACACACTTAAAAAATGCTTCAGTTAAATGTTGCTGGTTTTATTTGGACTTTGTATGTTTCCTTCTCCATTTCGGTTAATTCTGAAATTAATGACTGTAAAGGTATGAGACTGGTGGTCAGACTGCGTATGAACTGGTGTTACCTTGAGGCATTTGCCATGCTTGCATGCTGCTGTGCTGGTCAGCTGAGAGCTCTAAGTCTTGTAGTCCTGCAGTGCCTGCAGTTGTAAGACCTGACTTTTGTAGTATTTCCAGATAAGTAATTAATTCTAAAGGTATTATTTTCCTATCAGCAATCTCATTGTATTTTGATATCTTAGTAACATAATAGACTGCTAAACATAGTGAAGAAACAGGTTAGTAGCAGATGTTAATCTCTATTAACCTGACCTATTTCAAGATCTAATTTGATCAGCCTTTTCCTTTCTGTGAATATAGTTACTTAAAGGGCCTGATTATTGTTTCTTTCTACAAGGTGCATCTTATTTTAATTTCTTTCTACAGCTATTGATCAGAAAGCCATCAAATTCCTCTGCTCTGGTAAGACAGTTAAGGAGTTACCAGCAGATACACAAAAGTCACTAAAAAAACATTAGCCTATTAAGGGATCTCAAAATTTTTCTAGGAAATTTCTGTTTGGATGTGTTGAAAATCTACGATGTATATTTAGTGCTGTAATTTTCACTCCCATTACACCGCATTTGCATTTCAGCTTTTCTTTTTGAAGGAAAGACAATGAGGTGATGATATTATTTTGGAGCTACGCTAGATGCTGGATACTCAGCAATGCAGAACTCCCCAGTGCTACGTCTTTATTAAACTTTATGAAATGTAGGCCTTTTTCAAATAGTTGCAGTGACAGATCTTTGGAAAAAAACTCCACTTATTTGGTAGGACTCATTTTTTGGAAGAGCAGGACTGTAATCTTTTTGGCAGCAAGTCCGTATCTTTCTGTTTAAAAAGGAGTTACCAACCATTGCAATGTAAGCGATACTGTCAGTACTGCATACAATAGGCTCTCATTGGGAGCTCCTCTGCCAGGATAGCGGTCAGTGGTTCAAGCAGATGTTTACAGCTAAGTAACTATCTCATATGACATTTTAATTATAGAAGTAACAGTTTTCCGCAAGATTGTTTGGCAACTTCATGTTTACCATCAGGTTCTCCAAGCTGATCTCAGTTCGAGATTTTGAACATTGCGTGGCACGCTGCCAATACCACTGGCTGCTGAACTTCTGACTAAATTTGTGAAGGTGGAATAAAGACTGACAGACATGGAAAATACCTGAAAATATGGACAATTTTCTGTGAGAAATTATTGTTCTATTTATTTCCATATGAATCAACATGTGCACTTAAATAAACTGATTTTTAACTGAAAAATATTTTTACATAGATTAATTTTTGGGTGCTATTTCAGGATTTAATTCCAGATCTCAGTCATTAATAATACTACATACATACATAGGAATAAATACCTGGCCCATAAATCGTAAAATAAATGTAACGATTGTTTAATTACTATCAATTTTGATGTTGTAAGAAATGTTTTTTTCTGAATTAACTTTGGCCTTACTTTGGGCCAATGGTGCCATTCAAACCAAGTCAACATTTGGTATTGATTTTGATGAGAAGAAATTTGGAGCAGAGAGAGAAAAAGAATGCTGCTGCAAAGAGAAGGGAAGGCTTCTGCAGTGAGCAAAGCTGACAAGAAGACAAACACTTTTACTTGTCACAGATTTCTTACTAAAACATTCTCCCTGGTAACTGCAATTCTGAGCTGGGGCACACATCACTGTTCACACAACCAACCAGCTTGAATTAAATTTAATAATGAGGGCTTGGGAGAAATCTATCTACCCTGTTTAATTAAAAGTTTTACAGACTTCAACAAAATCTCCGTACAGACTTGCTACCACCACGCTCTGCCAGAAGTTTGTTTTTCTCCTCCAAATTCCTTCCACAGGTTGCATAAACTGAAGTTCCAGCAAAGCCCAACAGAGTCTTCAAAGCCAAAACAGAGTTTAGTTCCCAGTTTGCTAAAATCATAAGCTCTCTCTGGTGATGCAAGTTTCTCATACAGTCAGCTGAGCCTATGTGAATCTTTGTATTGGGCTGCTGCTTGAAATTTTGTTTCAGAAGACAAATTAATGTATTTGCAGCTCGCCAAAGTTTGCTGTCAGACATGGAAATAACCTTTTTTATTCAAAGGGACAGGATGAAAACCCCTATGGATTGTGACAGTGTAAAATAAAAAAGAACAGTTATGATTTCTAATGCCAACACAGAAGATAAACTGTTTCTTTCTGACTTCCTGGATACAACTTGAGAACTTTTTTTTTCACTTTACTGCCTATGACGTTGCACCTTACTTCAAGGTGTTAGTAAAAAATAATGTAAAAACTTCCCAATCAGCCTTGAGATTGAAAAAAAATCTAAAATGGGAATGAGGTAATGCTATGAAAATTAATGCAATTCTCTACTGATGCAGTTCCATCAAATAAGAACATTAAACACACTTTATAGTACTGGTAGTTAAAGTAAATTCATGTGAGCTTATACAACTGCTTTCTAAATTTGTATGTACAGACTGTCATTTCTGACTTCAGGGTTTTTTTTTAAATTAAACTATGCAAAATTCTTAGTTTCCCTTGCAAAGAAAAGGATTATTGTCATATTTGAAGTAATCCTAACAACAACTGCACTCTTAAAAAACAGCCTAGCAGAGATGGTCAGACCGAGATCTGTATCTTGCTTATATATATGGTAGCCTGCCTAGAGATTCTGGTCATTAAAATCATTTGAGGAACTAGATCATTGGAATTAGCATCATTATAACACTTCAAGGACTTCCAGAGGGATGCATGAAAATACATCAGGCAGGTTGTGTAATTATTTAAAAAAAAATGCATTCTTGCAAGAAATACATAGGACTCAAGAACACAGTATGTTCTTTGAAGTTATGAATGCTGACAGGAGAATGCCCTCTCCACCTACGGTGATGGGTATTTCACAACAAAGGATATAATATTCTCTCTTTCTCCACATACCAATCCACACATACCTTCTTTTTAAAAAAGTTTTTAAAATAGGCTACTCCAGTAGTATGCCATACTGGTATCACAAACACGTACACCCAAGGAGGGTAAAGAGTAGGAACAGAAGTTATAACAGGATCTGTGAACATACTTTTTAATTTCATGTTACCCTATACTGTTTTCCCACCCTTCTTGTTGTCTGTCAGTGTCATATAAAACCCGTATATCTTACCATCCTTGATATGTTAGAGACACCTAAGGTATGAAGAGGGAACTAGAGTCTAGCTGGGTGTGCTGCTTTCCGTACTTGGGACAGAGCGCTGTGGGATAACTTTATGCCTCTTGAAGTGCAGCAGTCCTTGACTAGCACTGCCGTAGAATTACCAGTCAAACATTTAATTCCCATTTGTTTTATGTCAGAATGAGGGGAAATGGTTCAGGTCTGCAGTGACATCTACAGATTTAGAAATTACTGTCAAGAAAAGTGTAAGTCCTTTTTCAAGTGTGCAGGGAACTGAAGCAAGGTAAAACTTTGAAAGCTGGAGACCTGAACTGCAGCTTTCTGTACTCTGTGGAGAAGTCTTAATGCATTTTCCATATAAAAACAAGAATTGTATCTCCTTCATTACTTGGAACCACAAAGAAAGAAAAGAGGAATTTGCAGGGTTGGGACTGAGGGTGCAAATCATATGTTACCTTCACATTCCACGGGCCTTAAAGTTTTCACAATTCTCTCTACACAAGGAAAGCAATAGGCTGCTTTAGGACAGGAGTGATATTGGAGCACAGTGCTAGCTAGAGATTTTGACTGAGGAAGGAACAATGATGCGAAAGGTGGTATTTTTCTAATCCATTTTTTGTAAACTTATAAAGACACTTGTTCAGAATGGGAAAAATAGAGGACAGGATACAAAATAGCTGTGAATTTTAACAACAAACCTAAAACTAAGACCAAAGCATGTTGCCATTATTTTTAAATTATCAGCTTTTACTTAACTAAACATATGGTACAAATAGCATTGCTAAATTCTGCACAATGTAAGAAATTTTTGTAAAATCTGGTTTCTATCCATCCTTGGAAAAATATTCCAGCATACTCTTCAGAAGCCATTTATTTCACTAAAAAATGTACTAGAAAGACAGCTGAGACAAAAAAGTTAAATAGTCAAACAAGCATAAACCAAGTGAGAGACACAGAAGGCTCACTTTGTTTACTCCGAGCAGAACAAATCCAAGTTTTTTAACAGTCAAATGTAGTGAGTTTTTGTAGTGCAGCTGACACGCAATTTTTTTTTAAGTTAATTTAGTCAAATTAACCAAAGCAATTTAAATTGCATAGAAAAACAATCCTTACTCTACCCCTTGAAAGCATACCCAGAAGGAAAAAAATGCAAACAGGGTACTCTTGAAGAGCCAGAACTAATGAAGTTTTCGTTCTTAAGGACTTCATGTCCTAAGACTGATCTCAAAACATGGACAGAGATATTCTGGATGCACAGACATTTATTATAACCCATGCAGACAGTCTGTCATCTAACAAAGAACTCACCCTGGCAGTTTTGTTCTTAGTCAAGAGACTCACAAGACACCCATACTGGGTTTCCATCATCTACACGTCCACCTATTTGTCAGGAAATCTGTTGACCCTTGAGACTTGTCCAGTTTTGCAAAAGCAGACAAAAGGATTAAAAAGTTATCAACAGAGGACAGGGGGGTGCATACATGTATACCCAGGCAGTACCATCAGAGGAGCCTTAGTTCCCAATTTCGCATATTGGGAATGTATTCACATTTTGTAAACAGATTCCTTTTTGTTTTAGATCAATTTTTCTATTGACTTATAAAAATACAGTCGGAAGTGCTCATACTTCTACCTGCAAACTATTGGGTGTTCACAATGGTACACATATAGCTATCTATGCTTTTAGATATCACTTTGTACGTAACGTGGAACCACCAGAGGGATTGAGGTACACTCACAAATGTGCTTGCAAGTCACAGGGACATTTATTAAGGAGGCTAATCAAAACTTCTTCCTGCTGTACTACTCAGATGATATGGATGGGTTTTAGTTAGGTGACTGATAAATCTCCTGGTCTCATTTGATTGAATCTTCTCACACTATGCAAAACCTTGTTTTTGTTTGGTGAGGCTGGAAAAGGCACAAAGAAAGGCTGTGAAAAGAGATTGGTTTGGGGCTAACCTGAGAGGAAAGGATCAAGTTTACATTCTGCATACAGAAGTTGTGGTACAAGTTGCAGGGCAAGGCATGGGCGTTAGCAAGACTCCTGCCCTTCTGGACACAGTATGAACAAAACCAACACAAGTTTTTCTGTGTCTCCGGTACACATTTAACTGTTTTCCTGGAGAGTGGCAACATTGCTTCCTCTGCAATGTCTACTGCTGGTAAAAGCTGCAGACAAGCCGCCAGACTAGGAGAAACGTGGACCTGAGCCACTGCAGCAAATTCTAAATTACTAATCTTGACTACAAATCATTTTGTCTCATTTGGGTGGACTACATGAGAATGACTTGATTTCTAATGTCCAGTCATTCCTACTGCTGGCAAAAGAAATAGCAGTCCAGATCATCTACGTCGCTTTACACATGGAGGAGAATGGGATGCACATCATGAAGGGCCTCATGGCCAAGATGATAACCGAGTTCTTTTGGGGACTAGCTGACTAACTTCTCCTTCTCCTTGTCTAGAAAATTTGCCTCCTGATCTGGTTTCTTCCTGCATTATAAGATGGAGAAGACTAGGGCCAGCATCCCAGGACTGTGCATCTGTGTATGTATAAATTCATACCTATATGGAAGCAGCTGACCAGTGCTTCTTCCCATATCAAGTAGTCTCAAAAAAGAGCTGTATAAGGATAGTAAAGGTGCACTGCCCGTGCCATGGAAGCGAATGGAAACAGCGAGACCACCCCAGGCTGCCCATCATATGGAGTGGTACCACTGCAGCTGCAGTGGCATGAAGAGACTCTGGCAGCAGATCTGAAGAGAGCTGAAGAGCGTTCTCAAAGCATTAACTTCTTATTAAGTTGTTAAACAAATTTACGCTCTTTCTCACTAACATTTCTTTCTAATTCATCTGTCAGAGCCCTCAAAATCAGTTTGTTTATAAATGTAGTTATACTGCTATAAATTGGAGAACTATATTTTCTGTACATCCAGGCAAAAGTGAATCCCCAGCACACAAATCTTGCTTCAGTGGGTTTATGAAATACACTGACGTGCTTTATTCAATTTCCTGCCGGTGTATCTGTCCAAACTGCACTGTCACGGTTCAATGCCAAAGCCTTTTTAAACAAATCAATGCTACAACCTTTAATAAAGCAACAGCCCTGCGGTCCCACACAGACTCTTTGCCTTGGAGAGACAGGTTATGAACAATTTTAAATACAACGGGACACATCCTCATCCTTTATCACAGGTAAGTGAGAGTTAATCCCATACATGGCAGTACTACCACTGCACATAGACATTCACTTCTTAATCTCCAGAGAAAACCAGCTAGGCTAACAGACACAATTTATAGAGTGCTTGGTCCCTTAATTAAATCCTCACTATATCTAAAAACATACACGTCCATTCTGGTGAAAGTATGATGAACAGTCATAAAAAATCTTCCTTGGGGTTTAATTACAAACTTTGAAATTAATTTCTACGTGGAGACTGTTGTTTCACAGCCTAATTTCTGCATTCCCTCTGAAATGTTAAGCATGTTGTGATCCATTCATTAAACACCGGAGGATTTTCCTGGCCAAGAAGAGGAAATGGCTTAAGTAAGTTTTTCTCCAGAATAAAAATGTAAACTGTGCTAGTTCATCATCTTGGTTACTGCATCACAGCTATGGTATGTATCCTGTCCTAAATCCTTTTCATGCCAAATGCCTGGGAATTCACCCATTCATAAAATAACGGTGACTTTATATTGTCCATCCTTTATTGCTACGTTGCACAGGAGACAAGAGATGTAGCTGGCACAGGAAGTCAGTGAATTGGTTTCATAATAAGCAAAATCTACGTAAATGGAATAGCCCTAGCAATTAAATGCAAATTAGTGTAAAAAGTCAGCTATCACAGCAGGCTCTGTTATCTCAGCAGTTGGGAGAACATCTGTGGCAACAATTGATTTTTTCAGAAACATGAGGGTCTACTAAGATTTTATATCCCTTGCTCATCTAAATTTATTTTCATTTGCTTTAATTTTTAATTCTACCTTCTGAAATGCTAGACCTCTACCTTTTGTAATACTGGTAGCTGGTACATCGCTGCTTGGACATAAGCTTTAAAGATACATCCCAAACCTTTCCTTCTTAAAGGAGCTGAACGTGAAACTTGAAGATGTGGCTTCAGCACATCAGTGGACCAGTAGCAGTGTCCTGACCAAGATGGGGGGGGGGGGGGGGGGGGGGGGGGGGCGGGGGAAGAAGGATACTCCCATGCAGGGGTGCAACAAATTTGTTCTCAGGATCAAACAAAACAGGCTCGCAGGTACGGTTAGTCTGAATCACTGTTTCAACCCAAAGGTTCTCCTATTGTGAGACAACTGTGAAGGTGTCTTTATCCAGAGATAAGTGTGCAGGTTTAAACTAATGCATAATGAAGATGATCAACATAATAAACCCAAACCACAGCCTGAATTGTGGCACTGTGACTAATGCTGAAGAGCCTTTACTTCCCAAGCAGACACATTCATTTCAGTGTCACCATTCAAGGGATAAAGATCAGCTCAGCACAAGCAAAAGTAGTGGGATCTGGCCAGCATTTTGTTATGGTACTTCAGACACACCCAGAGTAATCATGTATCTGAAAGAGCACAATTCCCTTCAACAAAACCCATTCCTAAACCTGGCCTGACATCACTACTGATAAAAATAACAGTAGTAAGTAAATAAAGCAAGTTGCTGCTTTATACTTTGCCAAAAGTGCAGGTGGGAAAACTTCCATTTCTCTCTGAGCAAAAGCAGAGCATCATATGAAAAAGAAATGATGCTTCTCTTTTTGTAGCTGTATTTTTCTAGTATGTAACACTTCTAAACAATTTAATTAATTGTACAAAGCAAGTATGCTCCAATAATTTTGCTAGTAAGTTTTTGCCTGATATCTTATGAATATTGTAAGAGCATGTTCTGTCCCACTTGGCATCTTCCTTCCCTTCTCTCTGCAAAGACACTCTCAAAGGATGCCTGATGATAAGAGACAGACCCAGGAATACTTAATGCCATTCTCTGAATGATACTTGCAAAATCTGGTCCTTTCATGTTAATATTCTTTTAAAAATGGGAGTGATAGAAACACTACCACTTCCAGGTAAGAGTCAGCTGCCGTGGAGATGGCTACAGCTAAGCTATACAACAGACTTTCCTTTCATACTCAGTTGAGACAAACAGGCACCTGTAGGACATAATTGATTCACATTTTGTTTTAAATGTTTATTTTAGAGTGATACAAAACAGTACTTTTAAACATCTGCTTCTACATAATCTATTAATTTCTCCTTTGGTTACATGAACACCATCTCATGGTTTTGATGAAACTGCAAAAGAGCATCTACTGGGGAACAACAGGAACAATCACTGCCAGCACTGCCCTTGTTTGATACTTCAGGGTGCTTTAGTACATTCCAAAGCAGTACTTGCAATCAAATGATCCTGACCACATCAAACTAGAGTTTGTCCAAGTCAAAGACACAGTTCAAAAGAACAGCCCCAAAACCTGTCAACTGTATGGTTAGAGATAGCCATGTAAGGCTGTATACAATTCCCCTATTAGGGCAACAAAGACCAGTCAAGCACATCTCAACAGTGGTGTTTAATTCCTACCACCTGCTATCCAAAACCGCTGACTGCCTGGGCTGTGATACCATTAGTTGAATCAGAAAGAGGAAATCCTTAAAACAGGTAACCCAGGAAGGCAAGGCACTTGACTACTGGATGTTTCTTTCTCTTAATCTGAATCACTTGTTTTCTTGAATTTGAATGCTGCAGCTGATAACTACATTGAGTATGAGCTTCAGAATGAGAAACCTAGCTACAGCCCATTGTTCCCCACTGCACAGCAGGGCAGCCCAACTTTCATGCTAGACAGAAGGATCATGTGTCATAGAAATGTTAAGATCACTTGAATGGAAAATTATTTGGAATATCCGGTTTTGGAAGCACTGAAAGGAACAATTCCCAGGAGAAGGAATATGGGAATGGCATTGCTGATGGCACATCTATTGTCAGGTCACCAAGATACCAGCTCGTTTATGCGCATCTTCTTAGGGCACCCAGCGCCAAGGCAACAAAGGGCAGACTGAAAGAAGAGACATACTAAAACAAAGGCAGTCTACAAGCACACTAAAGCAAAGACGCAGTGCACTTAAGAGGGAATGGTGGGAAGATACTGCACAGAGTATGAGACATAAGAGGCCCATATAAGCAGACAAAAAGCAGTATACAAATCCTGAGGATTCACAGAGATGGGACAGGATAGAGATGAAAACCCACAATCACTATCCCCTTCTAAAAGGTACAAACAGGCCAACCCAATATCGGCAAGGGTTTACAGGCTAAGAAACACCCAGGAGAAGGGAGGAGGATTCAACGGCTTCCATCCCTTGTCCTCCAAGTGACTGCCTGGACAGACCACCTGGGTACAACGTGGTGTCTTGCATGCTGAACTGTGGACTCAGGCACACACCTCTTGTGGCTTGTGAATTATTTGGTACAAGAGTGTGACTGAGCAAACTGGTTTTGTTTGAAAATAAAACCATTTTTCCTCACTTGAGGTATCACATCGGGCTTTGCTATGCTAGTGCTGCATCTTTACTTCCTACAATCATAAGAATCAATCTCTCTCAACTGGTTCAATTAATATTTCATAACTCATACAAATGGTGACAGCTCCAGTACTGAGGACTAGCTATGACTGGCTAAGACCTATGTATTTAGCACATGCTCAATAAAGTGTAGGTGACTTATTTCCATTCTGCCCTGTCTGACTTGGATTAGACCCTTACAATCTCCTGTGTCCCAGTCTTAGCAAACACATACAGTCTTTCTACCTTTTTCTGTTTGTTTGCAAATGGTCTGTCCTGAACTTGATAAACTTTTCCATAGAAGAAAATTATTGAAATTTCTATGTTCCTGCAGGTTTTCTATTTCAACAAATTGGCATTGTTCACCAAAATAATGAGGCAGAAAAAAACATTTTGATACAAACAACCAAAGCAACATCAGAAATAACAGAATGGCTCTATCAATTATGCCTGATTCAGACTACAAATACATTTACATTCTCATGTATACATAGTTATTTAGGATACACAAATTATAGCAATTTACTATAATGCAGTTTTATGAGATTAAATCCTTTGAATGGGCTACCTGTAGATCACACATGAAAGAAATGACTGTATTGCGTCACCAGACTCTGTTGTCAAACGGTCCAGCAATAATTTGTTTGTTGGCTACAATAAAAATGCTAATTTCATTTTTTAAAAAGACTTTAAACCACGGAAGTTGGATTTCTATCAAAGATTTCCAATACCCTTTTGAGTTATTTTGAACTGAGCTTTTATTTATTCCTTTCACCTGGCCTATTATGTTCCTAGTGGAAACAATTTCTATTACAATTACATTTTTAGGAGTGTTGCAGGAAGGAAGCTCTAATAAGCAAACAGCAGTCCAAATCTCTCAGTATTCATTTACAAGGTCTATTATTTCAGTATTCTACAGATAATTCAAATAAATACAACATTCTTATTTATTCTTTGCCATTTAATATTGTATGCTTCCTGACAAGAGTTTACCCTTCTGTTTCACAAGTATATCTATTTTCAGCTACAGTGCATTAGTGGAAGTAGTGGGATATGCAACATTGAAAACAGACACAGTGGCAATGATGGCATTAAGTTTCTCAGGAAGGCCAAAATGTTCAAAAGGGTGAAAATGACAGGATCAAAGACAAGTTCAAAGGCATGTCTGCATTCCTCTGGGATAAATGCAGTTGGATATTGCATTGGTACGGGGAACAATTTGCAAATCTCTGTTTATGACAAACTTCTGGGGCCACTGGGCTGGATTTGGGGTCTCTCCACTCATTCCAAGGGTGGAAAAGGCAGTTGAAGGAGTTCCTGCAGGGGACCTATGGCACTAGCTTTCCCACAGCATGCAGAAGCTGCTACGTTGACATGGGGGCAAGGTGTGTACCGTAACTCCAGGAAGAAAGTTTAGTCCCACCTATCTAGGCATGATTCATATTTTAGTTCATTGATCTCAATAAACACTGTGGAAAATGCAGCAAAGCTTACTACATTTATTTTTCAGGTGTGGAAGCTAAGGTCCAACAAAAGAGCAACATTATGTACTAAACTGGCATCAAATTCAGGACAGAACTGCTGGCAAGACCGACTCCAGAACTGGTGTTTGGTTCCCATACTTATGGCCTTCTCACAACACTCTTTATTGGGGCAGCAATAGTCTGGAAATGTTTGCTAGCAGTTTTTGAGGGAACAGTTTATTACAGAGTGCTCCACTTACAGAAATATGGCCTCTGGATGTGATTCTGTTTCTGGAATGTGGCACTTGAATACCAGAAACATGTTGGTATCTAGATTTTCAAGGACCGAAAAGCAAAGTTTGACAGAGAGCATTTTCTTGAAAAAAAATAATAAAAAAAATAATGAAAAATCATCCTTTCTTATGAAACTTTCTTGCTGTTGTTCCTTTCTTGAACAAGCAATGCCTTGTCAGAATGGATCCTCTGAAAAGCGTAATAATAATGCTGAAGTTAAACAGACAACAGACTGGCTGGAAACTCCTGAACAAATAAATTGGCATTGCCTCCTGTTGATTTTTAACTTCACCTCAGTCAGTCAGCTGAGATCTCAGTTGATGAAATATAAAAAATAAGTAAGCTATTTCTGTTTATATTTCATGCCATTTGGAAGCCAAAATAGCAAAGAAAAAATTTCTAAGACATAAATCACCTTTTAATATTGCTATTTTTACTTTAGATTCAAGTGGTCCCCAACAAACTCACGCTTCAGCCAGCCTGCATGAGTAGGCAGCTTTTTCTGGATGCTCTGTTTTTATGACAACAGTGGTTTCAAGTTCTATTTGCGGCAGATGAAGAAGATACAAGACAGCAGAACAACATGTCACAGTGGCTGGGCAAATAGTTGTACATAAAGATATCAACAGCCTTCAGGTTTGCTTTCATTTCATGGTTGACAGGTGCAAGTGCATGGCATTGGGTATTGCACATTCTTTCAAGTACACTTACGAGACGTACTTGTGAGTATCAGAATGCTCTGTGAACAGCTCTTTTCACTCTGTCAGATTAGATCAAGAGCAGAGGTAAAGACGGTGCTGCTAACTTGTGGTAAAATAACACTGTAATAGAACTGTAGTATCCATGTATTGTTTCCAAAGTATATGTATTGTTTTGCAGCACATTGCTTATCCCTGTACTTATATACCTATACAACTGAGTCAGTCAAAACTATAGATATGCAAATATACAGATAAGCAGTGTTCCACAAAAGGCCACAAATGCATGGCAAACCTCATATTCTGTCTGGGTTTAGATACTATAACTGATGCTTGTCCTCACTGCCAAAGATGTACAAACAGAGGTTTGGGCAGCTCTAACTTCAGTGCAATTGCAAGGATGCCATCTTTACCTGCGTATTTCCCCAGAAGACACATAACTCACCTCAGTATGCTTCAGTGAAATTTCGTTTTGCATTCCCAGTTTTCCCCACAGATGCAAGGGGAGCCATGCATGACACAGGACAACATAATGTTCTTTAGGGGAGCACCTGTAAATCTCTCAAGGTGTGTCTGGAGAAGGACTATCCCAAACCTGGCTTACAATTAATGCCTTTCTTGCTCATTTGAATTTCTGTCATCTAGAGAATATTTGTGAAACATTTGCTCTACATAGGTAATTGACTTGACTTCAAATTATCTAATTCTGTCAATCAGTCTTTCCTTTTTGCCAAGCTTGGGACAGTGAAGGTTATGCAAGACAGGTGAGACAATTATTTGATCATAGAGATAGGAAAGGCTTCTTGAATATCCAGAGAGAAGACAGCTTTATCAGAACTTCTACCCAGTTACTTCAAGCCTTGTCTTAAGAGTCAGCAGTGCATAGTATACATGGGTATTAGAAATAGGCACCCACCCTTATCTCTAGGGAGCAGTGCTTTTCTTTTATCCTGCTAGCATTTAATTAGGTGAAACACTAGATTAGAATCCTCTAGCATATAAACTCAGCAATACAGTTTCATTTCTAATTGGCTCCACCTCAGGAGAATTACAGGAGCCCAATAAGATAAAGCAGTTCTTTTCTTGCTTGCTAATAAGCGTGCATAAAGCTGAAGTACCATACCAAGAATTAGTAAGCACTTCTAACTTTCTTGCATCTTTCTTAGTCTTTGTTTTTCTCTCCAAGTCCAACCTCTGCCTTTCAGAAATGTACATTGTGTCAAGAAGTTGTGAAGAGTGAAAGGCAAACACAGCTAAGTGACAGCTGTACTCCAGAGAACAGCAACATCCGTTCTGGAGTCAGCCTCTGCATTTCATGAATCAGTCGAGTGTTCTCCTAGGAGCCACCAGTTCAGTCTAGCTTGGGTATATTTATTTTGAAGTAAACAATAGAACATATGTTATGATACTAAAGAGCAGCACTTCCTGGTTGAGCAGGCAGTAATAAAGAACACTTGTATTTTACGTGTACTTGCACATGGGACTGGGCTGTGGCATGAAGCTACAGTCTCTGCTCAGGATGCTGCAAGACCAGGCTACCTTGAACTT
Source organism: Falco peregrinus (assembly GCF_023634155.1). NCBI lineage: Eukaryota > Metazoa > Chordata > Aves > Falconiformes > Falconidae > Falco > Falco peregrinus. The sequence goes on along the minus strand of NC_073725.1, from coordinate 38,564,464 downwards.
ACATCAGCAGGGTGGTTGGCTTAGACCAAGCACACCCAGCATCAGATCTTTGTTCTGTTACCAGGGAAAATGAGAAATTAGAAATAAAGGTCAGTTCATTTTAATTACGGTTTGCCTGAAAAATAATAATCCCAAGAAACATAAAAATACTGCATAATTAATTCCTTGTTGATAATGACAATATGAGTTTCATTCATTAACACTATCTCTATTCTGAGTCCTTGAAATCACAGACTAATGCGTGCCTGAACTGAGAGCCTGGAAGGTAAAACCTCTAGTTGTATCAGTTCTGTAGCAATACGCTCAGCTTCTCCTTTTAAGAGAACAAATGCTATAATGAAGTCCTATTCTAGCTTTCACATTCTGATTATTCGCAAGTAGTCATTCTAATGCCACTTTGTATTCTGACAAAGAAGATAGTATGACAAGGGCCAGATCCTAATGTCTTTACTCAGTACTGAAGCAAATCTCAGCAGGAGTTCAGTGAAATATGTAAAGGCTGAATAGAATTTAGCCAAGAGCATTTTTAGGCCTCAAATCTTCAAGTATTTAATATTATGAACATGAATAATTGTGAGGATTGCAAAAGTTAGTTGCAGTGGGGGTTTTGGTGGGTTTTGGTGGGTTTTTTTACTTTTTTCCTTGCTTATAAATTTAACCTCTCATTTTTAACTGAAAAAGCCTTGAGCTACTAGGAGTACAGAAAAATAGAATGCTGCCAAGTATGATAAGAATTCAGAACAAACCAGAAGCAGCACATAGGCTTTCTTTGATGATTTTTCTAACACAATACATGGACTATGTTCCCTTTTTACAGGAAGTATTCAGAAAGGTGGCTTTCTCTCGGTTACAGAAGAACTGAAATACTTTCAAAAGTCTAGTGTTCTGCACAGTAGAAAGAAATATTCTGTATTACTATTCCTAAAGCACAGCTCAGATACTACACATTTTTAAAAGTTCATCTGAGTGGTTAAACATGGCCTATATTCAGAAATTAATTTTATTCTTACTAACATTACAGTATTTGAACTGTGTTTTCTGACTCATTTCAGTGATTCCTCATATAGTTCCCAGACAAAAATCAATTTAGCAGAACTAATTTATATTTCCCTGAAAGAAACAATATTAGTGATTGCAGCAATAGTGAAGAAGAATAGTTCTGCGGTGGGCATTTATCACAACTTGGACTTTAATTTTTTTTATTAGTGAAAAAACTGGTTTGCTTTAATTTGACCAAAAGACACGGCAAGTGGTCTTTCTTTTTCATTTACTACATTTAATCTATTTCCTAGTACAAGTATCAGCTATTTCTGAACTACGGTTAATAATACTATTTAGTTTAAATCTTTGTCACTATGATTTGGTCATTTTCAATTACTACTGGTAAACTTTAATTAAAAAAGAACATGTTTTCATTTCTTTTTTTACAATATTTTCAATACAGAATTATTTTCATCCTTAACATAGCAACAGCAAAATTTTATGTTGGTGCAAACTCCTGCAGTTTCTCACTAATCCATGCCATCTGAGAACTTGAAACAATAAATTAATTAAAATTACCATTTAACCAAATTACATCTTTTATAAAAACAGATACAAAATGCAGATTGCTGCACCATCATACTGATTACTGACTTCCCAGGTTTTTTTATAACTGTATGTAGTTTTATAACTATATTGAAATACTGTAACAGCTTACTTGATATCAATACTAATGCTACTTTTCTAATTAAATATGGCATTTGTAATGTAGTACTCTGATTAAATCATTAGAGATAAGGGACCCTCTCCAATCGGTTGGAAGCATAAAGAAAATCAATTAAAAATTAGGAAATTAATCTTCATTGAACAAAGTCACTCAAATATGCAGCTAATCTCCTGCTACTTTTTGGAGCCAATTTCAATAATCAAATCCATAAGCAAAAACTAAAAATGCAAAACATGAGAAATAAGGGGTCCCAAAGAAGTACAAGCTTTTGCATATTGTTGTCCACAATACCCCTAAGAATACCAATGTAGTATTTTTGTGTTGCTTTGGTAGGGAATAATTAGTCTGTTGTTGGACTAATCATGTGAGACTGATAAGTACTAGCTATGGTGACGCAAGTCGAGACAGACTGAAAAACACCATATCAGTGTGGCTGGGTTTAGACAAAATGGCTCTTTATTGTTTTGTCATATTGCTTATATATCTTTAGATAGTACATGTGTCAGACGCTGATAGGCTTTCTGTCTTCTTGCTTGCTCTTTGCTGTTGCTGTATGTGCCCCTATGCTGTGGTTTTACGTTCCGGGTTTCCACATCCTGGTTTACATGCTTGACATTTTTGTGGCCGTCTCAAGGGTACACGACTAAGTCTTCAAGGACAACTAAGTAATCTGCAGACCCCTACAACTAGCAATCCCACAAAATATTAAAAGAAAAAGCCTAAGCACTTCCAGAATAACTGATGCTGTATTGTGGTTCATAAACCACATGATCACACACACATCAGCTGCATGTTGCACACACCCTTGGCTACTAATCATCTAATCAGGAAAATATTGGATTTGTGCGTGATGTGTCCATGTGTATACCCATCTTTGAAAAATGGGGTTGTTTAATTCCTAGAGGTACAGCCCAAAGGGATAAAACCGGCTAGTGAAATACTTGTATCTCATTATGTGGGAAGGTCATTTTGTATGAACTCTTCTCCAGTCAAATAGCTCTTTGCCTCACTCTTTGCTAGACTATGACCAGCAGGACTGCCTGCATCCTTCATCCCTGCCCCTGGGCTCTCCCAGGGGTTGTGGGGTGGTTCCTCCCTGGGGAAGAGCGAGGACTTGCCCATCAGGATAAGGTAGATCAGTGAAGGGAAGGAAGCATTCAAATATTTAGCTGCCTCTAAGGCTCACTTTGCCTCCCCAATGTTCTTACAGTACACTCAGAGGGATACTCAATAAGAATATGAACAGGAATCGCTAAAGAACCTCTGAATATTTGAAAAGAAAGCAAAAGGAAACACAGTCCACCTTATTCCCAAAGACAGACTCCACACTCCAGCATCACTTTCACCAGCCCAATGTACTCATAGATCTGAAAAATAATCAAAAAGCATATATTAATTGCTTTATTTCTCAAAATAGCTTAATTCTATTAAATTGCCAATTTGTTATCTGTCCAAATGATAAAGACATTTAACTCATGACTGCTTCTGCTTCAAGAAGGAAAGCAATGGCAGCAGGACATGAGTACTACTGGGCTATTAATTTTCACTGCTGTAATGACATGGGGTCTCAAAATGAGGTCCACAGCCCCATCACAATAACTACAATGCAAACTAGTATAGCACCTTGTTCAAGAGAGTGCCAAATCACACACCAAACTCATGTTACACAGTAAGTCAAGCGGAAAAAATGAAGGAAGAAAAGAGCATGATAAATCATAACAACCACAGCTCACAGCCCACCAGATGTTTACAACTACATCTTATTTAATAGTAATATTCAGTTCTGGTTGTTTGCATTGTTTAGTGTTATACACAGTGGACTTGTTTCACAGTTGCTTGAAACAGTGTTATCCACAGTACCTTTGTATTTACTATGCTGCTCAGGAGGCTTGAAGCGTGGAGAGGCTACATGGAACTAAATCAAATGTTTAATTAAAACTTTTAGGTCTCTGGATGTGTAAAGCTTCAAGCTACAAAACTGCCAAAGTTGCTTAGAGTATTTTCCTGAACGTCCCCTAATTTGTAATCAAAAGGTACACAGGAAAGGGAAGTGTGGCAGATCTCACTGAAAAAGAAATCATAGCCTTCCTAGAGGAATCCATACTGAGATCCAGTATCAAAGTAAGTTTAGTTAGCTGATACACATTTGCTGCATCCAACACACAAAGAACACTTTTCCAAAACCTCAGAGAAAGGCAGAATGGTTTACACAGAGAGGAAGCCCTGCCTCACGGGCTTTGTGGGGCACAAAGACTCTGTGAAGACAGTTAAAGGAACTTGCTGACTTCTGGAAGACCAGCACCTGAGTGTGAGTCTAAGTGTGTGTATTGCCCTACCAGAGCCTTCTTGTGTTCATGAATTCAGGTTACTTCACAAAAAAAAAATAATTAATGTCTTGTCCCAAAACTACAGCCAATGCAAGGTCTGAGTCACCTGTTCCAGGGGACAATCTCATAAGTAATCACTAACAGCATTACAACTTGTGCCAGACCTGCAACTCTTCTTTGAGGTCAGTTTCAAAAAAAGTCCAGGATAACATCACTTAGCCTGCTCCTTAAAGGAACACTGGAGCAGATGGAATGAGGTAAAAGAATTAAAATCAGATTTGCTTAGTACCTTACCCTCCTTTTGACACTTTTGGGAGCTTTGACAGAACCAGTGGAGAGGGATAGTATTAGCAAAATATGGCACTGAGTTTTCAACAGCTATTCATCTGTGTCTCAAGAGTTCAGCACTAAGGTTTCTATTTTGAAAACATCTTGCTTTAAGGTCTTTTTCCCAGCACCTGACCTGAACACCCCTGCAAAAAGGAGAAGAGAGTGTCTCAGCAGCAGGTTAAGTTAAGGTTTCAAGGGAAAAGGGATGGATGGGAGTGCTCAGAATGGGTACAAATAGATGAAATAGGAGCAATGAATTTGGCTGCTTGTGCTTAAAATGCTTAAAACTTTTTTCCAGAACTACCCCTTCTAACTTAGCCCAATGAAGTCAATGGTATTTTACATTTACTTGTCTCAGTTCACACTTGTAAACTAGCAGTGCAGGGAAATATGTGTTCATCCTCGCAGGTCAGAACAACCCCTCAGATACAAGACTATCTTTCACCATACACTGATAAAACCTCCATCCTTTCCCTACGCCCATCACAGCCTGAATTCAGTCCTGTTGCAACAGGCACATTTAAAGAATTGGATCACTGGAATATATTGTAGCTCAGTATATTTGGATTGTTATCTTATAAGTCCAGCACCCTGTTATTTTTGAATGGTGTAAAATTACATTGCTCTACCACTTAGTATATAATTTTAGTACTAAATATGACAGCGGTAATTCTAAGAATTAGAAAGGTATTTACTATAAATAAATACAAAGAATAATAAAACAGAGCACCCTCTGGAATCCCTTTTTCTATCAGTTATACACATATAGATATTATATATAAAATATGTATAGTATTATCAGAAGCTATGAAGTGTGTACTATTTAGAGATGGAAGCAACAGAAGCGAAACCTCTGGCAAGTCAAAGTCCTACAGCAGGATTCAGCTACTCAAAGCAGATGCACCCATCCACATCCCCAGCTCCAGGGAGAGCCCAGGGTCTCCCTGAGCCTGGGGCTGGAGGAATGGTGGCCTCAACAGTGGGATGTAAGTGCTACTTGAGCTGCTGAGCTGCCAGAGAAAGATGCTGAGGCAGGTGAGTAGACTGCGCAGCACCAGTGAGTTTGCGCTAGAGCCTGAAGGTTCCACGGGGAGCAGAGCCCCAGCCCCACACTGCACAGGAGTAGGTTTGACCAGAAGCTAGCAAACAGGGACTTCTCATGCAGTTGGAGCTGAAAGTCTGTGACTTCTGGAAGCAAGGATGCTCCCTCTCCAGCTGCACATGTTTATTGCAAAACTGTTGAAGCCCATAGGAAAACTTTATTAAAGGGGAGAAGTTGGATGGAAGGGGAAGGGAAGACGCCTGTAACTTCTGAACTGGTAGAGATGACCGTTAGATACTAAAATCATAAGAGAACTAGGAAGAAAGCCCAGGGAAAAGGGTTCTGGGAAGTAACATAGCCAAACAGTACAAAACCCAGGACATACTGGGGACTAACAACAAAACAATGACCGCTGTGGCCTAACTAAAGGAGCAGTCACAACACCTGAGGGTCTGCAGCAACCAACAGAGCCCCCAGAGCCTTCTGCCATCCTCCCACAGTGACCTGTGAGGTAGGTAAGGGCCTGGTGTGGGCCCACAGAGCTGCCACCAGAGCTTGCTGCCGTTCCCCTCAGCACCGGGACAAGCTTCTTTCTCTCTGAAACCTCTCATCACTGTCCCAACACCAAGGCCAAAGGGCCATCCACAGAAAGTTGCCATTTCTGCCACCCCTGAAGATCCTGCTGTTCCTGAGGCTCTGTCAGCCTGGATTGAGGTAGACTGAGGACTGCTGCCAGCTGTGTTTGGGTGCCTTTCAACCACAGCTTCCATGCCCGCCCCCTCTCTTCTCTTCCCTCTACAGTGCACCCTCAGCTGTGAGGCTCCAGCAAGGCCTCCCGGTGCACACCCGCTGACTGCCTACAGCAGCATGGAAATAGCATGCTGAAGTAAGGAAATGGGAAAGTGCAGCTTCTCTGGCCCTACTCTTCATCAGAGGGACCTGCAGAGGAGAGAATCTGTCCTTGAGCGCCTGAGAGACTACACAGCATCCCTCTACCGTTTGTGGCCATTGCTGGACAGCCCCCAGGCTTTCAAGGCCCCAGTTCGGGCAGGGTGGGGGACATTGCTTCTGCCATGGCCAGCTCATGTGAGGGGCAGATGGAGATGGGCTCTGAACAGGGCGACACTCTCTTCTCAGTCCCCACAGCGGGAAACTGTGTACTCTGTGATCTGCTGTCCTCTGCAGCAAGCGAGAAGGGAAGAGGAGGCCTCAGGCATGAGGGTGGTGGTGAACAGCAGGGTAAAAAGTTCATGCTAAGCAGTGAGAGTGGAAGGAGGCTCCTACAGGGATATCACTCCCTCATGTTGATTTATATCGTGCACAGAATGGAGAGTGTGCCAGAGCCTCCTGCTGCTCCAAGAGCCCTGGGGCAGCCGCTGAGGCCTGAGCACAGCAGAGATGTCCCTGTAGGTATCTGCTGTGACACTGCTCCCACCCTTGACTACCTTTCCAAACTGAGGAACAATCAAACTCCTGCACTACACAGACCATGCACAACATTGGGGTGGTCCTCCATTGCCACCATGCAACCAGCTGGACAGCCTGGTGGGTACTCCTGCCCATGCAACAGTTTGCCTTCATCCCCGCCTCTGCTGGGGGGAAAATGAGAAGTGCCCTCCCATGAAACCCCAGCACTACTACCATGCCTATTCAGTGCCAGGCAAGATCCCTGGAGGAATGGGAATGGGTGAGGAAGCCTCAGGAGGAGGACTGCACCATTTCTGCACACACTCAGCCACAGACTAAAGGCGGGTGACCCTGGTACTTTCTGTCGGCTTGTGCTTGTTGGGGAGGAAAGGCCATTACCACAACAGAGTGCTGTTTGTGCCCCTCCATCCGCTCAGCACTCTGGAATAGGAGACACCCCCCCCAAAACTACTCGTTCTCTGGGTGTTTGTGGGACAGGATGGGGTTTGCAATTTTACCACGTCACGTCATCAGCCCTTAACCTGCTGTGCTAAGAGAGGGAAGGAGCCACAACACAGGATCTTTGGAAAGGTGGGAGATTTATATTCTCAAAAGATACTGCAGGTGCCAGGGCTAAGCTGGGCAGCCACCAAGAGCAGGTAGTTTCTAATATAGTTACATTAAGATTGCTCTCACAGGGCACATCCCTGGGGGAATTTTATGGTTCTAAATGCATATTTTTATGCTGCAAAAAAACCCACAGCAACTCTGTTAAGCAAAACAAATTACAAACAGCTTTTTCACCACAGCTCTGAGCCCAAACCCCAGACTCCATTAGAAGCCTTGTGCACTGCGTGTCCTTAAAACCCAAAGATGTGCATAAAACAGTAATTCACTTACCTGGTTCAGACTCTGGTTTGTGGGCTTGTTGAAGGTGGCTGTGGTGGGAGTAGGTGAAAGAAGTATCCCTACATGTACCTTTGCAGCGGTACTGAGATAGAGCCAGGAAGAGAGGGTGGAGTGGCACTGAAGCGGCCACTGGAGAATATGCTCTCATCCAGACTGACCTGCATGGCGATCCTGGTGCCCAGGCATACAATGGGAGGCTTTGTGCTATGCTACCATCCAAAGGTATCTTCAATCTCTCCGTAACAGGCATGTCTGCTGTTTCAGCCCAAAACTATGGTGCAAAGTTGCATCTTCAAGAATGTAGCCTCCATTTTCTTGTCCATAACATTGCACTGCTCACCAGTCCTATATTATCTCCTGGTGCTCAGGTGGAGCAACCTCCTCACACTGCCACAGAGTTAGACTGTTTATGGAGACACTTCTGGCTCTCTCACTGCACAAATTTCTGAGACATACCATTTCGCTGAAGACCCAGGTTATACTCTATTAGTTTTCTGAGACACTGGAGGGGCCATAGATGTCACCAGTGCAAGAAAGAGAAGCAGGCAAAGAGGGATAATTCTACAAGGTAGTAAAAGAAATAAGGGTTTCAGCATGTTGTTCAGTACAGAAGGTAATGGGTTGAAGATTTCAAACCAGAAGGATGGATAGAGGAGGCTGGAGCAGCAGAGTCTCAAAGGCCTGAGGGCTTGATGCCAAGGGATAACAGGAAGGCATATGTGCTCTTTATCCTGCTATGGAGGACAAAAAGCATGTCAGGATATCTTAGGAGCTGTTGATGGTTAAGAATCGTTTGTGAACACATGCACATTAGGTATGCCCTGGGGGACCTTGTGGGTATACAGGCTCCTCAGCTCAGGCCCTAATGTTCCCTCAAGCAGAGCACAGCTCCAGTGTGTAGGATGCATTGTTCACACACACCAAAACTACATCTCAGAACCAAACCTGAGAGTAGAACAGGGCACAAGCAGTGCAGGGGAAGGAGTTGCTTTAAAACGGCCTGATTGTTCAAATGAAATCACCAGAGCAGGTACAGCGTGGAGCAGAAGAAACCATGCATCAATGGACAGACTGTCCTAAAGTCCTAGAGCTTAGCCTTTTTGCATGCATGGTCATTCTCCATATCCAATGAAGTCAATGAAAGCCTGCAATTAGTGGCAGCAGGCCCCAGGTTTCATGCTCAGTAAAAATACTCCTTTTGAGTAGCATCTACCCATGCATAACTGATTCAAAGCAGCTGTGCCACAGATGAAATACTAGTTTGGGGAAGCAGACATGTCTTCACAGTATGCCAACAGCCATGAGTACAGATATAGCACCTTGTTGACTAAACACTGATTAATGTAAAAGCAGATTTATAAGGTCATTTGCATGTTCCAACAGCCAAACGACCCTTGCAAATGAAAGAGGAGCTCAACTCTCCTTCCTAATCTTGCTAATTCACAGTTCACTGGGTACAAAGAAACCCAGACGTAGACATCCCTCACTCTAGGATTAAGTCTTTTAAAAATCAGCATAATTTACAGGAAAGGATGGATCAGGATTATGGATTCTAGTATAACAAAGCCAGTTTTGCATCCTCTGACTAACACTTCCTTTCAGGAAAACCTTATTCAGAAGAAGATACAAATGCATATTTAAACCTAAGCATGCATTGAAATCTCATTGCAATTGGCATAAGCCAGAGATAATTTAAGAGAGACAGATTCAGGCCTGAATTTTCATGCCTTCCTTAATTGAAACCAACAGGAGCCAAATTTAATAGGACTACTGACCGTGAATTGGGACATTACTCTGTATTTCTGAACTCAGCATCGTCTGTTGTGTGCTTCAGGTTCTTACCACGTTTACTCTGGAGATCTTTCCTTGAGCATGCAGCATAAGGGCTTATAAGCACCAATTAATAGATAAGTACAGGAAATGACAGATGGCTTAATTTAGAAATAGGAAGTATTTAACATCCACAGACAGCAGCGCTCAGGTTCTGTTCAGCTGTCACTCGACATCATTGCTTTCTGCATTCATACTGTCTCACAGCTACCTATACCTGCATGTCTTAACTAGGTGACTTGCATATTGTTCATATTTATTTAACCTAAGGCAACTTTTAAACTAGTGGCAACTCAGGACGCTAATCGCGACTCAGATTTCTGCACCATGTCTCACCGAGTTTCCAATCCCTGTCAGCGCTTTGCCATTCAAGGCAGGATTTTTCCGTGTTACATAGTAACTCAAAATCAAGTGGGAGCAAGCACAGCTTCAAGACAGTCCTTTCATATTGATCCTTAGTCACTTCCTCAGAGGAATACTGGCAATCATTTTGTTTCAGGTCACCATAAACCCTTATTTGCTAGATAAAAGGACTTTGTGCACAAAGCAATGGCTCGCCTGTGAGGACGTTAATTGAAGCTTTGGAAACACAGGCATCCCCAGGCATTCTCAAAATGCCTCTCTCTAGTCCTTATAACAGTTTACAACATGACATTTGTGGAAAATTGCTAAATGACTCCAGACAAAAATAATCCTTTTCAAAAACTAGCATATGAGCATTAATAAAAGGTCAGAATTTGATGCTCAAAGTGTAGCAGGTTTCTGCTGAAATTAAAACCAAGACATGCAAATTCTAATTTGCTTTCAAGTATGAATCATGGCATTTGACGGGCATTTCACCTTTCTCTTCCATATGTTACAAGTCTCAAAATAAATATCTGCATTTTCAAATTGTGATAAATTAAAAAACCGCAACCAACTTAAGATAAGTATAGACCTCGATCCAGGTTTTTTGTATCCCTGTATTATGGAGAGGCAGGATCTGGGTTTCAGTTTGTAAAGCAATTCAATTACACAGTAGCATCTAGTCCTCCTCCTTCCAAGAAAACAACCAACCCATTTTAAGATTTATTCCTTTTATCAGCCTTCTAAAGGCAATATTTTGGTATTCTGTACACTACTTCACCTTAGAGGTTTCCTCAAGATTTGATGGAGAGTTGGTTATGAGACAGACAGTGAACTAGGAACAGTGTTCAGTGAATGACACATGCTATAGGATATTTTCTGTTTCTGTTTTCATATTGCTTTCTTTTTATTTCTCTTACCAAATGGTAAAGCTGTGAACAGAGGGACTTGTATTTGCAAATACATATTTACAGGCAACAGACAGTTTTCAGGTCACTTTAGCTTGGATATGCCTAGAAACAAATTTACTGCTAAAGCTAACTCATGAAGAAAACTTCCTTTCAACTAGATTCCTGATACCAGTTTTCTTAGAAGTTTGATATAATCACTGCCCATAGCGCTGTAATAGATAAACTTAGAAATGGTTAAAACATTTCAGGAGGCTGAATTAATGGTTGTTGACAAAGCACTTGCATAGACTTGCATGATTCTGTCATAGCCGAGAGCACTCAAACTACAAGGAGTGCCATGAAGTCCATTAAAAACTTCAAACTGACTTAATCTGAAGCAAATACTGATAGTAAATGACATTACTGAGAGTCCACATGGAAGAAGGAACAAACGTGAAGGAAATGGATTTAGTATCTTCTACTTGTCACCTTGCAAATCGGAAGGGTGACTAAATTCTCAAGGAAAAAACTGTCATTTTCATCACATGGAGAAGGAGTAGGAGCACAGATGATTACCCTGCTGCCTGCTCCTAGCTCTTTTTAGCCAAATGACCTCCTCAGCTTGCTTCACTGACATGCTAGGTTTGCAAGACTTGCACCTCCCCAGATGCCGGTTCACCCACAGTCCTGGGGTGGGACGGGAGGAATTCCTGGTGGGGTAGGGTCAGCTGTGGCACACATGGCTGCATGACAGCTCCAACAATGGACAGTCTGTCATTGCTCATACAGTCAAAGAGAACAACAAACTTGCCCCATACACTTGCTTTTTATGCATTCAGCGATACCTTCCTATTAAAATTGTAACATTCCTGCAAATTTTCCTGCTTGTTAGAAAAAGATGCCCATGCTGGAATTGTTACAACAGATTACTGGAGACACTAAGACCTTGTCACTGTTTCCCAAGCAAGCCAAAGGACTTCCAAAACATGGGTACTATTTTCAATAGAAGAGCATGGATAAAATTAATGTGAATTTTTAACTTTTCATTTTAGTCTGGTAAGCTGAGACCGCAATGGTGTTCAACAGTGTGACATTAGGGGAAACAGAGGAACGCTGCCGAGTGGACTGGTCAAAGATACTGCTAAAACAAAATATTATGAATTTTTTACCCTTCTCAAATGGATTTGGAATTGATTTGGAATTTCTTCTTTAATTATGTGCAGAAAGCACTGTGATTGACTTCTATTGTGAGAAGTACTGAGTTTTGTTGACCAAAGGACATAGGTGGAGAAAAGAAAGTCAATTGTATCTGAAAATAAAAATACTAAAATTGCACAAAATTAATCACAAATCACAAATTCACCAAAAATACAATTTTTTGGTTTAGTGAAACTACATGCAAAACAGGGTTAATGATGTTGTCTGGTTTGGGCTGAAAAAAATAGGTAAATGCAAGACTTTAACCATTTATTTTAAAGTGGCATTTTTTCTTCACCATTTGCTTAAAGATTATTATAATAAGCCATGCCCCCCCCCCCAAATAAGAAATCCCCTCCCCCCCAAAAAAAAATTCAAAACTTTCATCATTCTGCAACAATGAGTTAGTGCTGTTGTGATGATTTCTTCTTTATCTTCAAGTCAACATCAAACATTTTTAAGTCTTATTTTCTAAGGAGTGTGAATTACATAATAGGATATTTTTGTGTGCCAATATTTTGGATAAAATCACATATCGCTGCATATAGCACAAGTTTTTATACACTGATAAAAGGAAAGAATTTGAAAATGACTGTCCTGTATTTCAGGGGATGGGGTAAGACCACTAAATATTACTATAAACTGAACCCCAGATCTCATCCCTCTATAACATGGAATACAAAGAGCCTGGATGAAGATCTACCTTTGAAACCTGTGTCTGGTACCCTTTTCAGCTGGGCTGGGGATGTAACAGTTCTATCGCTGCTGATAGTCTGACTCAGAAGAAAGACTGAAAAGAATGGTTCACTAAGTGAGTGCGGGCACAACTCAGTTTCCATTACCTCTGTCTGGCCTGTTACAGCAGAAACTCTTTCCACATTTCCAGTCTTTACTTTTATCAAAAGCCTCACTCATCGGAACTGTGGCTTCAGCATTTAGCATGGAGTTTTCTGAAATCCTGTATTCAACACCTCTGCTGGGAAGACAACATAAATGAAGAATCAGAACAGACTAGCATTTCACAGGGAAACCTGCAGTCAGGCAAAGGAGCTAACAAACTAGGTATGACACAACAGGAATGCAAGCATATTGAGAGCTGTTAATTTTCACTTCTGTTTCTGGTAGTCACACTGGTAAATGACTCATTTCAGCCATTCTTGATGCCTTCCATGGAACACTGACCAGGAATGAGAAGTGCTATCTTTGGCAGGCACTCCTGGGGAAGCAGAAGTGAAAATCCCAGAGTCTTTCCATGCAAAGAATTAAAACTTTGATCAGGGTATTGTAAAAGTACTTCCAATCTGGAGTGACTCAGTCTTTGGACAACATGTGTAAGCAGCTGACTAATATCAATCAGGTACGAAGAACTCAGAAACACATATTTGATTGAAAATGAAAGTCCTGATTAAATGTAAAGCTTAGTCCTAAACCAGAAAGTCCTAAACCAGAAATGAACTGCCTAAGTAATTTTGAAAAATTCCCCCAGCTACTGAGTCACGGGCACTTTATTGCTTTTACTCTTTAATTTGTTGGGAGATTGAAAGAAGCCTTCTTAGTACTGCCATGACAGTGCATTTAAATTGGTTGTCAACAATGCCACTTTCATTCTGAAGCAAATTTGTATGCTATTTGTAGTTGCTCAAAACATAGCAATTTTAAAACTCTAATCCATGCTTCCATATTCCCAAGGAAAAAAAAAACAAACCACAAACCACCCACATATTTCTTAGATAAAAACAAAATAAACAAAGCAAAAACTTCTGGAATTTATTTTCTTTGGAAATGTAAATCTCTGAGACAGGCAGTAAATTCAAGTGCTCAAGGATATTTCCAGCTGAGTATTTTTTAATTGCAGAAATAATGCTCTTCACAATTTCCATAAAGAGATCATATTTCAGAAAGGATAATCAAGAAATTTGTTGTGGTTGGCCAATCCAAATTAGCTGTTGTCTGCAAACCCACACAAATTTATAGAATGAGAATAATTGAAACCTTGGGCATGTTTGGCACTTCCCAATTTAGTCTATCAAGAGAATGTATTTGCAGAAATACTTTGATCCCAATGAAGTAAAATTTTCTTAACAGAGAAGTGCTTCATCCAAAGTGTTTAAGACAGTCCTATTAAGACATTTCATCTAACTGACTAACTAACTAACTAACATTTCCTAGGATCACAGGAACAATAACCTTTTTTAAATCAAACCAGAACAGTTTTATTACAGGTTTTTAACATTTAGAAGAACTTACTAAGGAATAAAAAAAAAAAAACCTTGAGGAAAAAATGAGCAGCTTTTATTTTCAACAGATTAACTTTTAAAAACAGAAGGTTCATCAAAGGAAGAGAAAACACTGTTCTACACAGAACAGAAATCGTTCAAGCTACTGTTATAGTTTCAGTTCTGTTTGCTGTGTTTTTAACTCAAAATAAATAATTCAAAGTAACCTGCAACAGTAAATAATTGAAACTTCATTCTACAGCTGATTGACTGTTAGAGGAGACACAGCTGTGCTGGAAACATCTTATTAATCTGATATTCTATGTTTGCAATGCTTAAAAAGATATAGAACCATCATTTATTTTACCTTTTTCTGGGAGATGGATTTGTGCTTGTTTTAAAAAAGTGACAAAAACTATTTAATTTAGTAAAATAGTGGTGCACAATATTTTTATGCCATCTGTAACATTTAGCAAAGGATGGAAAAGTTTCCGTTTCTAGCAGTGAGAACTGCCATAAAAACATAGAAAAAAGTCTACAGTGATTGATAGATTTTAGGAGTGTTTAATGACTGTCACAATAATTCTTGAAAGTGAAAGTATAGATAGGGAACAAGATTAAACAGAAATGCCAGAAAAGGGACAAATTGTGAGAAAACACTTTTCCCCAGGAATGTTATTAAATTAGTGTATTTTAGTGAGATATTTTAATATTGCTGGGAGATGACTTTTTAAAAATTATATAAACGCTTTGAAATGTCATGTCATGACTCATTTAACTGACTTACAGATCTAAAAGTCTTCTGCTAGGAGATCTGCCTGATTTATCCAGATTAACTAGGTATTACTAGAATCTAGAAAAAACTCAAAATATATTTTTTCAAGAAAGACAGCTGTATTATGGTTAGCAGTGTATTTTCAGCACACACTGAAGTAATTGAACTTTTTCTGTTTCAAATTCTCATTTTATTTGCTTTGTTCTTTTACTATGAAACTATGAGATTTAATATACTAAGGAAGTTACCACAATCATGTTTTGGTTTTACCTTGTAGACTGACTCCTCCACTCCTACTCTGTTATTAATCATTATTTGAACTATTACAATATCCAGGAGACCTTGTCACAGGTCAGTAACCCCTTGTTTAGCAAAGCAAAAACATGCAAAGTAAAATATGTCCATGCAAGGGAACAAGTATGTGCCAAGAGATACACTTCAACACAGAGGGATCATGGAATAAAAGCAAGATTTCCAGTGTAATAGCCAGTGGTCTTAACAGCCTGACCACTCCCGAGACCAATAAAAAATCACAGAAAAATGTATCTCTAGGAAAACAGTGAAGTGGTTATTCACCAGGGGCTCCTCTCAAGGATGTCAGATGGTACAGGAAACAGAATGAAGGTTTCTTCCCCCAACACATAAGAAGTGGTTGGTACTTTAGTGAATTACTCAGAAGTAGAAAGAGGATGACTGACTGATAATGCCTAAGAGATGAGACTGTCATGAGATTGTTAGCACAGTGCAGGCTAGAAAAGCCCCAAAAGTGAAGGAAAAGTGATACTGAGGAAGCTGAACTCCCAGATGGATACAAGGGCAAGGCTGATGCCCCTGAAAATGGTGGAAGCCCCATTCATAAGAAAAGGAAATGAGATTACATTGGAGAAATTAAACAACTCAGCCTAACGTCAATATCCAGAATGATACTGGAGTGGGATAGTTGACAAACTATTTATAACCACCCAGCAAATAATACACTGGTAAGAAACAATCCATGTGAGTATGTCAAGAAGAAATAGTAGCAAGCCAGCATAATTTCATGCCAGGTTATCTACTAGTTGAGACTGCCATTGGTGTGACATACGTTGACTTGAGCACGACTTTTCTAACCCAGTCCCCCACAATGTTCTCACAGACAAAGCTGGGAAACATGGTCTAGACGACAGAACTGTAGAATGGATGCAGACCCAGCTGAAAAATAAAATTCAAGGTACAAATGGTTTCCTGTCAACAAGTGAGACACATCAATGTTGCAGGGTTCTCTCCACAGCCTGGTATTATCTCACTTTTTTCATTGCAGATTCTCTCCTCATCAGTGTGTGAGGTTATGCATGGAGCATCATGTCCCCTTTTGAGCAGAGGTTTTTAGTAAAGATGGGGGCAATTTTATGTTCAAAGGAAAGTAACATAAAACCTGAGTTTTAGAAAGCTGTCTCATGAGATGTGGTTGAAGAATCAGATGTCCAGATCTAGTAAAGGAAAAATTCATCAGCATTTTAAAATACACAGAAGAGGTTAGTTTTCTGTTGTCCATGAGTGATAGGATAAGAGGTCATCTGTGCAGCATTCCACAAGGAATATCTGGTTGCACATCAGAAAAAGCACTCCAGCTGTACATTTAGAAAGCACTCAGATAGGTATCCTGGTGCCTTTATGGAAAATCATTTACTGTTCTGCAGCAGTAGAAGGGGTGTATTTGCACATGACAGAAGAGATGATGACTCAGAGAAGTAAACTGGTGGCAGACTACGTAAGAGGTATTGCTTTGTGGTTGAATAGAAAAGTTCATCGCTCACAGATGCCATGAAGGAAGAATCTTCATGACATAGGCAAAAACCTAAAAGTTAGGTCACACTGGAAGTAGACTTAGTCCACAAGGCCTATGGGGTCACAATGATGGTCCATCTAGCTCAGATCTGTGGTCTGTTCCTCATTTTTTTTCTCCCTTCCACCCAGTGTCCACAGTTGCTGGAGTACAGAAATTTAGAGCAGATGTCCTTAACCCTGCCTGTCTATTTCCTAGGGTCTGTTTATCAACCTGCTGTCCGCCAATATGTCCAATGCCTTTCTGAAAACCTGCCAATACTGTCTGCTCTTCACGGCCTCCTGTGGTAACAGTGAATTTCCACTAGTTCACTACTTGCTTTTATATGTTTTAAACTACTGCTCCCTATTTCCAGTCTTGTAGGACTTGGGGAATAAGAGTTTGGCATGCATTCACCTTATTAACCCCATTCATGATGTTGTAAACTATGAGCATATCCCCACAGCTTTCTCCCCTCCAAACTGAAGACTTCCAGCCAATGTTTCCCTACAAATGGTGGCTACCTCAGCCATTTAGGCCTTACGCTACCTTCTGCTGTGTAAAAGACTTGAATGACAGGCAGGATGGGAACACAACCTACCATTTCAGGTTTCACATTTCCCATGTAATTCTGTGCTTCAGATTAAATCTGCTAAGCAAAAATGGTGCCAAAGCCACACCCATAATGCCAATGGATGCAAACCTGTCTGCTCGTTCTGTTTAACCACACTATTGCCTTGTAATTGCATGTCAGAGGAACACTTCACATAACCCATTTCAACACTGTCACTATTGTGGCTAAGCACTGGAAGTCGTTCACTTTTGGCCTTTTGTTTACAATACCAGTGGAGCCATCCCCCTAAACAACAAATTTCCATTTGTGTCCCTTCAATAAGACATGACAGGAGAGATCATTACAGTATTACAACCTAATGGAGAATGACACCTGGCCAACGGGAGTGAAGCTAATGGGGCAACGGAACAGCCCTCCCCCATCAGCAGTTTTGATTCAGACAGGGGAAGGAGCCAAATGAAATGGTTAACTCTTCTCTTGCATTCCCTGAACATTTAGGGTGGTTCTGTTCACAACTTCTGTTTTCATTGTAGTTTTACATTCAGCTTCATACACTACATATTTTCAGTTCTTTGGCAAGCAGTTCTGATATTACATCACATGTGCCTTTGTGTGGTAAGTGACTGGCTCAGTACACAAGGGGTAAGACACCAGCATTCACTTATCTTAAAACTTAGGAGACTTCTTGCTTAATGAAAAGCAGTTCCCAAAATCTGGCACGAGACAAAAGCAGTAGGAGAAGAATAGCTAACTGCATTAACAAACATCTCACAAAATTACTGAAAGATTCACTCTGCTCTGTAAAGGGTCTGACAGTGAAAAGAGATCTCCTTACAATAGTGTACTGGGATAATGTTGACCACCCCTATGAAGAAACAAACTGAGAAGTTTAAAGCATCAGCTCTAATATTTTACTAAGAAAAAGGTAAATACTAAGAGCATGTGTATGTGTCACCATGGTTATGGAGCACCCCATAAAAGCATGGGTCTATAGGGACAGCTGGCTCCGAGTACTGACAGGGCTCTGGCTTTCTCGATTAGCGTCACAGTCAGATCTATCTCATATCTTGGGGGAGTAGACTGCACTGCTGTGTGTATCCCTGTTAGAAGCGGGAGTTTAACCTACAAGTGGTGGTGTATGTTTTCTTTCTATCCCATATCGTGATGATAACTGTAGCAGAGCAGTTCTGTGATGGCTGCACGCACAGCCATGACATCAACTTTTATCTCTCTTGTCCTTTGATGAATGACAGATGAATACAACAGACTGTCCCTTCGCAGCAGTAGCAGCTTATAAATGACATTAAAAGTCTACCAGAATATCAAGTGTCCACCTCTCAAAAACACTACATTGGATGCAATTAACTGACTCCATTGTACTTAGGATAATCTAGTACACACACATGTGGCAGGTTTACTCCTAATGTACAGGACTGCCTCTTCAAAGTATCTGAAATAGTTTGTTGGGTTTTTTAATTTCCAAGATCACAAGTTTGTGCCAGCTCCTAAGGGCTGAAAGTATTTGAATCCCATCCTCATGGTGAAATACCTACAGCTGTGAAGATGAATGAGCAAGCAAAGGACTCAAATGGACTGACAAGGATTAAGCCATTAGAGTCTTACACAGTTCTAAAATAAGTGGGAAATAATTTTCTGTCTTCAGAGGTGGCAGGCAGTTATTAAGTTCTTCAGTTCTGAGGATGCTTTAGAAGCCCGGAGGTCATGCACAGTATCTAGGCTAAAATAAACCAGGGAATAACGTAATGTTTGCAACTACTTACAGGCAAATTTAAAAGAACTTATCAGTGATTAGGCATTAAGGAATGTCTAACACCAAAGGAATATGGAGAGAATCAATGAAATTTTTTCATTCGCCTATTAATTTAAAGAAAGAAAAATAATGTTATTTCTGGCATAAGGTACTTAATTGTGAATTATTTCAAAGGTGAAAGGAAGGCAGGTAGAAGGAAGCCCAATTATGATGCTGCACAGCAGCTGCAAGGTTTTAAACAGTATGACAGCTCTAAGCTTAAAAATTATTAATTTCAACAGTAAATTGCCAGTTGTGTCCACAAAACCAGAAGCTGTAACAATTATTAGCAATTATTTCATCCAACATTTAGGGAGGATGAAATACAGAAAGACAATCTGCTGTCCTGCTGTCCTAATGTTCTGCGTACATTATTTTTACTGACCATGTCTTACGGAATTTTCTAATAAAATGTTTGCCCTTGCAAGCACACAAAACTATTACAAAGCAATTTTTGTTTTAGCTTAAGATACAGCACTTCACAGCTATCATCAATCTTCACATAAATGTATTTTAGCCACTCTGCATATCCTCTGAGTTATGTGTATCTATATATAACCAATAACACTGATGGAAAGACACATAACTGTAAACCAAAAATGATATATTTACAAAGATGCATGAACATTTGTCAGATTTAATAGTTTCCAGTCTCTTGTCTGGCAGAGGCTTTTATTCTGTGAGAGCTGGTCTAAATATTCTCCTTATCTAATTAGCTCTTACACAGTAGGGGCTGTCATATACAAAGAGTCTTGTCATCTGTTTCATCAATGAAAACTGGCAATTTAGAAATATATGTCATTTGCTGAACCCTGTAAATGCATTTCCATGCTCACATTCATAAAGATGCACTACATGAAACAAACACTGAAGCAGTAGTGAAAGGAAACCATGAACAGAGTCCTTATCCAAGGTTCATCCAGGTCAGCTGAAAAACTCCCTTTGATTTTGACTCTATTGTTGTTTACAAGCATACACTCTTGAACTCCACTGCTATTCATACTGGGGGAAAAGAACTGGACAATAAGGGAAGTGTTAGAAAAGGATTTATATACCCAAATCAGGATCCAGTTGGAATTTTGGGTGGAGGGAGGTTGGATCAACTGCATATCTGAAAAAACGCATTTCCTGGAAC
The DNA here is from genome assembly GCF_023634155.1 of Falco peregrinus. Classification (NCBI taxonomy): domain Eukaryota; kingdom Metazoa; phylum Chordata; class Aves; order Falconiformes; family Falconidae; genus Falco; species Falco peregrinus. The sequence continues at coordinate 38,544,165 of NC_073725.1, read as the reverse complement.
TACCTAAACTTCACATTCTTACGTGCCTTGCAAGTTCCCACATACCTGGAACTGATGGCTGTGCCTGCCCTTGACTATCTAATTCTAAACATGCCTGAGCAACTTGGTGCTTATCTCAGGTCTAAGCCTAATCAACACTCAAAAATTATCAATTCCTCTGTCAGAATCCACTGCAACTGTATCTGTATTTGTAATTAAAATAGTATCACAGTACGGTGCAAGCACTGGTTTGCAACCATCCTTCCTCGTATCTGTTTGAAGGTATCCTGGTATGATTTTGACCCACATCCACTAAAACTATCTTTGAGACTGTCTTAGTGCAGATCACAGAGGATAGTTTGGGCCCAAAGCCATTTTCGGTAGGCAGTTCAGCAATAGCTATATAGTTTTATGGGGAAGAGAAAAAGGAAAAACACATCCAATTTCCACCTTTTTTTTTCCTGGGGAAATCTGAACACATACTTTCTTAGTTTGTAGGCTGTTCTGGATGGGCATACTGTGTATATTCTTCCTATGGGAATATGCCACTATGCGAAAGATTTAGTAGTGAGGTCACCTACTTGCCTATTCCAGAATCCTAGGTAATTCCTACAGTTTGTATGGACTGCTCAAAAGAGTAAAACAAAAAATGTGCACAAACTAAAATACCAGGACTCATTTTTATTACCCCCAAGTTGGATGCATGAAGGCTTGCTCACCTTTGATTCTTGTGTTCTTCTCTGCATGGAAGTCCAGCCCCACCATCAGACCAGGAGTGCACCTTTATCACTATCACCATGGTTGGGACATGGGTGATCTGACACTGTAATGCAATACTGCAGCCACAAATCTTTGCAAGATCCTTTACAATGCAGTAATGATACATTATAAATAGAGGAATTCTCAACATTTTGAAGGGCATTAGCCCTGATCACTTCTAGGATGTGGGAGGGGGAAAAAAAGAGTGAACTGGCATCTATGTCTCACGAAAGCACCCCAGATCTCCACTGGGAAGCAGCACCTGCCTGCACATTCAGTGCACTGACTGAACCCAGCCTTAAGGTAGAGCAACAAGGTGGCTAACTGTACATCCCATGACATTATTTTAAGCTTAAGTCTTCATTATTGACATTTTACACACTGTGTCTAGTGACCAAGTTAGAACTATATAGACTGGATGAGACAGCAGTTAAATGGGAAAAAAACTGCTTGGATGGTCAGGCTCAAAGGTTAGCAGTTAATGGGTCATATGCTACCTGGATGCCTGTAGCAAGTACACTGCTGCCTGGCTTTGTAGCAGGACCTGTCCTGTTCAACATCTCTATCAGTGACCTGGAGGAGGTAACGGAGCGCACTCCCATCAGACTGCAGACGATACCAAATGGGGAGCAACAGACTCAAGGGTAGATCTGTCATTCAAAGGGACCTAGACAGGCTGGAGGAACAGGCTGACAGGCACGTTATGACATTTGATGATTATCCATGCAAAGTCCTGCACCTGGAGGTCTCGACAGACAGCAAGCTGAACATGAGCCGGCAGCGTGCTCTGGCAACCAGGAAGGCCAACAGTATTGTGGGCTGTACTAAGCACAGACAGAAGATCCAAGGAAGTGGTTATCAACTTTCTACTTGGCACTTGTTAGATCATATCTGGAATACTGCATACACTTCCAAGTTCTTAACCAAAAAAAAAAAAAAAATGTATTAACTGCAGCAAGTTCAACAGAGAGCCATCAAGACAGTAGGAGGACAAGACAATGAATATAAACTGAAACAAAAGAGTATCTGACAGGATATAAGAAGAACTTTTTCACCATGAGGACAGTCGAACATTGGACAGGATGCCCAGAGAGGCTGTACTGTCTCCATTCTTGCAGATTTTCCAGATTCAACTGAAGAAAGCCCTGAGACACCTGAGTTGATCTCCCAGTCTACACTACTTTAAGATGTTGGACCACAGACCTCCTGACATCTCCAACCTCAGCTAAGCTGTGATTCTTTGATTCTATGACTTCTAATTACTTTAGAGCTAAAGTTTTACAATATAATTTTGTGGGCTTTAATGACACAATTCAGCATTCTTCTGGTTACTTTTGGGTCATGCAGTTTGAATTAGAATCATCTTATTGTTCCAAGACTCAGCTGAATTGTTCTTTTCACAAAGAAGACTGGAAGTGCTAATCGAGTTGATGTGTTATGAATTGTCAGTTTGGATATCTCAGCCGTCACAGTCATGTTGAAATAAATTACATGCATTATTAGAGGATGAATATCATCACACCCGTGTTATAACTAAGGAAGTCTCCACAGAGAAGACTTAATTTTCTCATTTTCCTGAAGAAAATGAGCTGTATTCCCATATCACAAAACATGACTTTTAAACGACTAACCCAATTTATCAAACTTAAATACTTAAAGGGTGGTTTGAAAGAATTTAGGAATATGTTCTTAGGAATTCTGGCATATTTTTAAGGTAGTAAACCAAGATAACATTAGCAGATATATTTATGTAGACAATTTATGTCACCTAAAAATGAGCACCTGGTGAATAAAAAGACAAGTCTTTTCCCAACGCAAATCTGACAGACATCATGACATCTAGGCAATAAACATATTTAAGTATTTCGTTACAGAATTCAATACGAAAACACTCACTGCCCTGTGAACAAAACTGTGTCCAAGGTAATCACTTTCTTAACTGTGATGTTACTTACATTATTTATCTATGAGAAAAGAAGCAGGGCTAGCAATACAAAATAGCTTCTCCACAACTTTGCAATTAGGCAGATTATTCAACCAGTATTACAACCAGACAAGTGCCCAATAAAAATACCAAATGCAAAAGTGTCAACAGGAGAGTCTGTGTTGGACTTCTGTGGTGAAAGAACTGTCCTCATGGCTTGTTCAGCTGCAGATTTCAGGGTACATGCTGTGGATCTAGTCTGCAGAGCACTCTGAGAGTTGTGTGTTGCAAGCAGAAAAAAGACCTTACAGGTACAAGGTTAAAAAAACATAAATTAAACTGTTTGACCACAGCAAGCAAGCAGTCAATTCTCAGGTCTAAATGAGGGAGCCTGGCTATCCTACACAAAATGTTTGTAACAGCAAGCTGACATTGAACATAGGAACACCTTAAACAGAGGGCAGTAAAGAGACTTGTTTAACATTCCTTCTTTTCTTTAAAAGACAGAGACAGGGAAGAAAAGATAATGTCAGCTAAGGTAGCAGCAGATGAGACCAAATAATTGCAGATGGTTGAATGCAGAGGCTGCAGGATGTACTTCACCATCAAGTGGGTACTTGATAGGAGCTATTTATGTATGAAGTGTTGCCTGAGAGAACCCACAGGAAAAAAAGTGCCTAAGCACTAGAGATGCAGCTGGAAATCATGACGGAATTCAGGCAAGATCTGAGGACAGGATGAAGGGAGAAAGATGGTTTGGCAAAGAAGAGTACCTGATGGCCATGGCTGAATACCATCGTAAGGAAGAAGAGACAGGCATTGAGGAGAGAATAAAAAAATAATAAAAAGCTGGAGAATGTGTTTGTTGCTCCAGAAGACAAAGATAAGACAAAGGAAGAAACAGAAGATGGATTAACAAGGGGAAGGAAGAACTAGTGTGCCAAGAACTGCAGACAGAGATACTGGAAGACTGGAAAAATAGTTTGGAAAAGGATTATACATTGAAGACTGTGCCAAAGAATTAACAAAAAAAAAGGGGGGGCGGGGGGGGGGGGGGGGGGAGAAGTGGAGCAAAGATCTACACCAACAGCACAAAAAGGCAGTTTAAGTTCTCACTGGCCACATCTACATTAGTGTTTCATTTTAAAGCAGTAAAACAGTTTTGAAAGAAATCTATTGAATATTTCCACTTAGTGTATGTCAGTTTTGTTGATGAAGCTGCTTCATTTTCTCTTTTAGAAGAAAACTACCAGAAGTTGTGCTCTAAGTGTAAATGAAAGTCATGCCTGCCCCTGAAAAGCATCTAAAGGTCCAATCCAAACAGTGGGCTGCACTGTCACAAAGTTCTAGCCCACATGAATGAGTATCAAAAAGCTCCTAAACCATCAAGTATTTCTGCCACAACCCGAGGTCCTTCAGGTGCTACAAAATGAACCAAATGCTGTGCATCTGCTGCCATATCTGTCATCAAACGTCAGACCCTGAATCTTTAGAATCTCTAGCATTCCTTCCTTCCCCATCTTCTCTAGTACTAGCTTGGAAACCTCTAGTTAACGTTCCTACGTTAGTTGCTGTCCATCCAACCTTTCTGATCCCTTCATGGACAACCTCGTTGGTTGTTTTTTTTTTCATCTTTTCCTATCGGTCTTTATCCCTTTTGCAATGATGAGAAGCCAAATTCCAGAAGATCCAGCCAGGTGCAAATCATCCTGTGCCATGAAAGGGCTGAAAGCTTCTCCAGTAGCAGGCTAAGCACTAGCAGTCTCAGAAGGCTGCATCATGATTGATGCATGAAGAGGACAGATGAGCCAAAAAACCTTAAATTTGAAAGGACAAAAATCATTCTTGAAGAGCAAGGGCAACAACCATTCTTTCGGCACAGCATAGCAGGAGTGGCCCTGTTCTGGAGAGCTTGAATAGGTCTCCTGGTGAGAAGTATCATTGAGTATGTTGCCCAGCTGGACTTACATGCTCTGGGATACAGGACAATACAGCTGTGAGCACACTCCCCAGTGCCACTCTTGGATCCCATCCATAGATCCCACAGAAGATCACTACAAAAGCATAAACGGGAGTAACTCTCATGCTTGTTTCTAGTGCTTCCGTCTCAGCAAATCTCAGTGTCAGTGCTCTGGGGTCCAACCTGGGTCAGTATACTGTTTTTTGGTACAGGTCATTATAACGGAATGGGGATTACATGAGGTTTCTGGCACATGGGTCATGATTGAGAAGAGGTGATGTATGTTACGAAGGCTGTTTTGCCTTTAAACATAGACTGAGGTTATGATTTGTGGGTAAACTCCACTATGCAACAGCTAGCTACATCAGAAGCTCCCCCACCTAGTCCCAGCCTGTACAAGTGTGTGTGCCAGCGAGTGTCCAACTGTGCAGGCAGCACGCCATAATACAACCTGGTCAGAGTCTCATACAGAATCTTCTGCTCCATGGGGTCTTCCTTTCCTTCAGTGTGGTGCTTTATATCCTGATGGTACGGGGATACTGTCAATACGACAGTAATCGTGGGGATCCCATCTCGGGATGAACAGAGCACTTTTTCTTCTACATGGCACACAAGTTATGTAGGAGCTGTACTAAACTGACAAATTTCCCCTGCGCCCCTCCCTACCCCTCCATATCTCATGCAATGAAAACTACTGTGACCAGTGCGGAGGGGGAGCAGTGCTTCCACAGTTCTGAGGTCTCCTACCTCGTGGTGCATCCTGTAGATGCTACAGCATGACTGGCCAAGAGTCTGTAGGAAGGGTGTCAAGTACAGAACTGCCTTCCTTCCTGACTGGTGAGTAGCCTGCAGATAAGGGATCAGGAATGGGTGGTGGGTCCTGCAGGAGGGAGAGGACTCAGTTCTCTGTCCCTTTTGCTGACATGCTGCACAGTCTGATGGGGCCCTAATCCAGAGAATGGCACACCATTCAGCACCCCGGGTATGGGGATGGAGGAAAACTTGTGCACAGACAGGAATACCAGATAGCTGGTGCGTGGTGGCTATGGAGAGCTAGTCCAGAGTGTTGTGCAGAGTCCCTGTAGCACACAAGCTTGGCTGTTCCTCAGTTTGGACAGGCAGTCCGGCAGGAGCAGAGTCACAGCAAACACCTGCAGGGACATCTCTGCTGTGCTCAGGCCTCAGCGGCTGCCCCAGGGCTCTTGGAGCAGCAGGAGGCTCTGGCACACTCTCCATTCTGTGCACGATATAAATGAACATGAGGGAGTGATATCCCTCTAGGAGCCTCCTTCCACTCTCACTGCTTACCACCAACTGTCCACCCGGCTGTTCTCCGCCTGCCTCCAGTCTTGATGATCAAGTGCTAGAGCAGAAGGCCAGTTTTGGTCAAGGGACCAGAATAACCTTAGGCTGGAGTAAAATCCCAAAATGTGCATAAAGATGTGACAAACATAAGCATCAATACTTTGATCTGCTGATTTATTCCTGTTGAACCAAATTACTTGCTAATACAGACACAGATAACAACACAAGAACCGACAGGTCTCTTGCTACAGCGGATACAGGAAATGGAGGGCCAGGTTCGCTGTGTGTCAGAAACCAAGATAAAAAATGGGGGCTTTTCAGAGAAACAAATAATTCCTATAGCTGCAAAACATATCTGGTAGGAAAAACAGCTGTAACTGCTGTTCTTCATAACACATTAAAAAGATACGGTCTGTATCTGTTTGTTTAGACAGAAAGAAAACACAAATCTACACCTGTATGCTCTGCAAACATAAACCAGAATGGAAGTCAACACAGTTATATGGATATACATATATCGTCTAGTTTCAGCAATCCCATCAGGACCAGGTATAAATATGGAAGATCTTTTCCACAAACTTGTTGGGAGGTGATCAAATCAATTTTTGTGACAGTATTGGGGAGAAATAAAGGGTGTGTGGATGAAGGAAAGTCAGGGTTGGCAGAGAGTACTGAAATGCCAGCTGTAATTATAAAAGTAAAAAACAATTTTCACATGCATTTCAGAGTTTAGTCACAGAGCTAAGTACATCCTTATTTTATAAGCTTCCCTATTATCAGGCTGTACAAAGTGCCATGAAATTAACAGTGAAATATGGGCCTTAATCCTGACATAAATAACATTCCCACAGACAGTACTGGGAAATTTGTCAGAAAAGTGTGTTCAGAACTTGACCTCTAAAAATGAATACAGAGTTGGTGGGTCCCTAATTACAATATCTCATTTAGCTACAACAGTAAGGCAACCGAAGCAGTAAGAAGTAAAAAGAAGTCAGTTGTTGCCAGATGGCTCAGTCTGTGCAGCCATTACTCACAGAAGTAATATTTGCTCACAGAAGAAGGTCCACAGCATTCACTGGAGTGTTACACCAAGTATTAGAGAAATTCAAGTTTCATGATAAATCTTTCGAAAAACAAGTCGTGGCAGAAAATCAATCTATTTTTCCAAGCACACAGTTTTTGGGGTTAAATTTATTACTTCTCACTGAAGTCATAACGGACAAATAATTTGTTTCAGCACCTTTAAATGTCCACAGTTAATTTATGATGCAGGAAAACTTTTAAGTGTCCTTTTAAAATAAATAGCTAGCTCGCAATCTGTACTTGATGTAGCATTAGACTATGTCCTTCCAATTCATCATCAACACAAGTTCACTAAAACATGGGTGTTCAGTCAAATACTATTTTAACTATTGTCAAATAGGGTTTTATACTTTGTAAGACAGAAATACTGAAGAATGGGATCCTTTTTGGCACATCGTTCATTATTGTTTGCTATATCCTACACTATATTTTCAAAAGAAAAATATCAGAGGCTTACGATATTACCCATTAAATCACATTAATAATGGGCATACAGAAAATCATGGCACCTCTGTTGCATGGACACCTTCTGAGGTTCTGACACCAAAGAAACTAAGGCCAAGTAGTCAAAGCAACTGTAATTAATTAAGAAAGTATACACGCAGAGGAAGGCTTTATTATCTTATTTGTCCTAGAAAATTAATTATGTGTATTCAATTGAACTGTAACCACGGTGCTGTCATTCCACGAGCAGTAAAAAAAAACAGAGCAACCCAGGAGTACTGCAGTTTAGTAATTACAAATTCAAGGCACAGTTCTTTCTCATTATGTTTGAACATGCAGTAAATTTGGGTTTTAGGCATGATGTCACATTCTTGCTTCTCTTTTAGGGAAAACTATCCAATTCAGCATCAGTATAAAAGGAAAGAACAAATTCTGTTCTCTTTAGTGAGATGTGAATATCATAATGTAATTGAAGTATTAACTGCTGAATTCATTCAAATGAAATGCAATTCATTAGACACAAGAATGTCTCCCAGTGTAGTAGAATGGCTGCATACTTGAAACAGGAAAAGACAGGAAATGCAAAAAATACCATTCCAAAGCTTCTTCAGCCCTATGGCTCATCAGGTATTTTATTGTCTTGCTTACAGCGGAACTTAGAGCATACCATTACAGTTAGGCTGCAAACAGAGATTCTGCAGTAGTACAATCAGAATTCAGCAGTATTGCATTTTGTCCTGATGCCTACATGATTGCTAGAGGAAGATATTTTATTTACACAGCTGTAATGTGTTTTATAAACAGGTTGATTCTGACTTTCTGAAAGTTTATGAAAGATTACTGTAAAGGAAAAAAAAAAGAAAAGCATAAATAGAAATTCCCATGTGTTTGACTTCTTGCCACGTTTACAGATAAGACCGCAAACTACTGCTTTTGTCTAGTTTCTCTAGAAAGGAGACAAAGCTTTTTAAGGACAAGCAGCCCAAGAGGTTCCCATCTAAGCATGGCTGCACCAACCACTGCTTTGTAATCGCAAAGTAATATGACCAGTCCCAAAGCTGCATGACTGGTCCCCACTACCATATTAATACATCTATGTTAAACATTATCTAGTACTTTTAAGAAAAAAAAAATTAAGCAAAGTTCATTTAAAAAGCAGAGGCAGCTTCTCCATCACTTTTACAATGGCACTGGCAAGACAGATACTGCCTGTCATCGCTTCTGTTGTCAACACAGGTCCTAGTGGAATAGCAGGATTTTAATCTCAAGCAGCATTTGTTTTCCTCAGATAACCACAAGCTTTATCAGAAATGCTTTCTCTTCATTATGCCTTACCAATAATGCTACACTGGACTTACCTCACAACAGCTTATGCACAAACAATGATCTGATCTAACAAAATCCCCAGTCATATTTGTTTAGCATATTGCATCAGCGGAAAGTTTTAACTCGATCTGTTAGCTGAAGGTCTTTTGGACTGCTGAGTCACACATGATTAATTCTAACAATATTTTAATTTCCTTCATGATTAGGTAACTAATGATTTGAAATGAGATTGGATGTTCTAAACTGAATCAGAATTAGTATTTTTTTCTTTGATGAATTAATTGTAATTGATCTATGAAGTGGCACTCTCTAGGGGCCTGACTTTGCAGTGCTTACTGATGAGGCTAAATTCCCGTTGAAACCAATGAGCAATTTTCCTCGATAAGCACTGAAGGATCTACCCTTAAGACTTAGAAAGTATAACTAGTGCTAGCTTTTGAGCTACTCTTAGAGCTACAATTACAAACACTCCAGAGCTGTAATCCTAAAAATACATTTGCTAAGAATTACAGCAGAATTTCTGAGTAATGTGTACATGGAGTTATCCCAAGAGTTTTATGTCCTTCCATGAATACAGTATTTTACTAGCAAATTAATCACAAGAAACTTGAGTTGGAAGTACGTGGGCAATATACTCCCAAAAGTCTTCTCCAAAACAACTGCAGATGCAATTCAGTTAGTTCCATAAAACACATTCCTCTTAACCTTTTTCTTGTGATTCCTGGATGAGCTCTCACAATCTAGATTAAAAATATGACTGCTTTTGATGGTCTATGAAGGGATTCAAAGTCACACCAATGCAGTGTTTTGGTGTTTTCTTTGATTGCTTCCCATTATTAAATAAAGCTATTTGTTTTTTGTAGAGCAAATGGATAAATGCTATTTTTCCCAACAATACAATCTTAAAACCTTCAGTTTTGTGCTTGCAATATTGTGTATTGTTTAACTTATTTTCTGGGGTTTTTTTAATCAACTTGTTGGCCTTTCAAGATCCTCCCCTTTATAGACTTATTATCAAGAACCAAGTCTCTCAAAAATTAACATGTTTTAGAACCATTTTGCAGAGAATTCCATATTGCTTTTTAAGGCAATTTGGCAAGTATTTTTTTATAAAAAAATCCTAAACAGAAGTGGCTGCACTTTTAATATCCCGATTTGAGAACAACTTTAAAAGGCAGTTTATCAGATATTAGTATATCTTCAATTTTGAACCAGCTGTTGTAGTAAATATGCACATGAGTTATAGCACCTGTCATTTTCTGATGTCATTAGGTTGCTATGTAAGAATTTGAATGGACTTTTCTCCATTGGCATCAGTGAGTGTTGAATCAGCCATACAGCCTCAGCCCTCTGAGAGCTGAGGTTCAGCAGGCTGAGAATGACCCCTGATGACTGAACACAACTTTAAGTTTCAAAGCTTTAAGAGATTTCAGCTTTTACAGGATTTTGCAAGGAGAGAAACAAGGTTTGCACTAACATTTCATAAAGGTATCTCAAGGAGTTTTAGAAGAAGATGGAGTATCTGCTAATTCTCTGCAAAAAGCATTTACTTCAATAGTGACCTTGAAAACAAAAGAGTATCTCCCTATTGAGCTGAAGCGGGAAAGCACTTGAAGCTGAAAAAACCCTAACTTCCTGAACTGTCAATATTTTGTGTAAAATTAAACATCTGGAAATTTTATGAAGAATGAACATGATTCCTGGTGTTCATTATGTAGCCAAGTATTTCTCCTTATTTTCAGAAAAAATACAGTTATTACTGTTCATTTCTACAGAAACACCTATCACACAGGAGTACATGGCTGTGTAACCACTGCTAGGGTGATAAATTTATGATGATATTACAGTCTGAAATCCAGCAGCATATTTAAGACAGATATTCTGTGATAAAAATAATCTGATATTACATCACATCCAGAAAACCCTCTGGAAACTGCAGAGCTGAGCCCACAAAGGACTCAAGTTTTGTTATGTTACTGTCCTCTTTTTTGGAGCAGCATAACTTCAGTTCAGTCTCTGAAGATATTTAAGAATCTTTTATTGTATCACTCTGGATGGTGCTGGTTGATTGCCACCTTGCAGCAAGTGATGCACACACAGAATAATCTTTTGTTTCTTTACTTGTAGAAGGAAGATATTTTTTTTTTATGCTCTTTTCCCTAATAGAACAGACACTATACCCAAATAAAACAGATTATCAAGGAGCAAAAACTTGCTAGAGTAACCATTTAAAGCCAGATTTTACTAGTTTTTCCATGTTACATTAATACCGTCATCTTCCTTCTGAAGCTAGTGACACTTGCACAAAGGGGCACAAATGTGTTCTTGGCCAAGAACATAAAGACAAGTTTAAAAATGAATCCTGAGTAGTAAATGGTGTAAAAATTACCACCTGGCACAGGGTGAGCTCTGTAAACACCCTTGCCGGGAAGACATATAAGGAAATGTGAAAATGTCCTACTTAGATGCCATATAGATTGAGAAAGCTTGTACCACACCTACAGTTTCTCCCTAAGTAACATTACCGTGCTTTCTGCCACAAGATGAAAGCAGGCCTCCATTATCTGGATGTCTCCTTTGCTTAGGTTTCATGTGATTTAGGTATTATTCTGAGCAGTGATATTTAACATCTACAGTGTGAGCTGTGTTTTAATACTCCAAACATTCAGGCAATAGGTATCAGGCTCTGTAATCCAAATGTTAATTTGGTTTTCTGAAGAGCATCGGGATGAATTCTGATCAGCACTTCTGCATTAGCTTCTGAGCTGAGTTTTAATACCATATATGAAGATGAAAAAGCTGACCAAATGCAGAAACTACCAGCTGATTTAGAAGGCCAGTATTACAATGGGTAAATTATCTAAAATCAGATTTCTATTTTCAACCTTGTATTGTTGGGCTGAAAAATTGTCCAAGCATGAATAAAGTGTATTCTCCCAGAAGACTCTAGTCAGTTTGTTGAGTGAAGCTGGCCGAACAGTTGGATTTCTGATTTGTGAAAAAGTTCAGGAGGGGAGACAGGGAAGGTTATTTGGTTTCACTCTGAATCGGACCAAAATATTTTTTCCCCATTTTCCCATGAAATGGAAACGGAGAGAATAGTTCATTCTGACAATGCCAGCACGTGAAACTTCCTCACGGAAGTAACCTCCCTACACCCAGCAGCTGCTCGGTGAAATCAACATTCCTGGTACTTTCACGCTTGCTAATCACCCACCTCAGCCCCGCCAGCAGCTGCAGGGGCTCCGCAGCCCTGCACCCCGCACCCCGCCGGCTCCCAGCCCACAGCCCTGCATCCCCCTCCTGGCCACAGCGACACCCCAGCATCCCATCGCACAGCAGCTGGCCCCAAAGCCCCAGCTCCCACAGGTGTGCCCAGGGCTTTCAGACTCCAGACTATCGCGACTTTCAGCTCTTGGCTCTAGAGGAGAAAAATGGAGAGCCCTGGGGCTTGTTGTTTTCTCAGGGCCTCAGCTCTTGGGAGCCCTGGTCCACCACTGCTGGGTCAGATGGTCCAGTGCATCTGACTGAAAGTGTATTTAACGTAATTGTTCGCAAAGGAACATTTTTGATTCAGTGAAAAGGTATTAATTCCCAGGTGTCTGGCATGCACAGGTCATTCCTACTGAGCATGTAAAATAAGAGAAACTGCTGTGGCAGGCAGACCTCTTGCGCAGTCTCTCTAACTCTTACCCCCCTGTCTCACAGTGGACTCGTTTTCCCCGAAGGCAGGTATCTATATGGACATGGAGAAGAGAAATGGATCCTCCTCATTAATGCCTTAGCTGTGAAATAGACTTCCACTAAAGGCAATGGCTTTTCTGTGCAGGAGATTCCAGGATATGATTTATTCTGGCACGAAAAAATCTGCCTTACAGAAGTTAATAACAAAATTCCCGTCAGTACAGCCCCTGATTTAGAATCACAGACTGCTGTATTTCATGGGGTGTTTAAGACTGAGTTTGGATTTACATTAAAGACGCACTTAAAAAGAAGGATTTACATATACACATTGTAAAACAATACTACAATCATTCTTTTCTGAAGTACAGCCTACAGGAATAGAAAATTATTATTGGAACTTCTGAATGAGCACAATGCAAAATGTAGCACATTTGAAACACCAAGATTACATTTATACTACTAATCTGAACATGTTATAAAAACTTCCCCTGCACCAAGGCATGCAATAACCAGCATACATACTATTAAACTGTCTTCTCTTTGAAAACAGGGTACCCACAACCCAGCTGCCTATTGTCCACATCCCTGGCCCACGCTGGCTCCCACACTGCACCCAGCGATCCTTGGGAGACCTCTAAGCTGGCTGCATACAAGAGTCTGCCAGAGGCTGTTCCATCAGTTCTGAAGTATGAGGATATTGCAGCGATCAGGAATGTAGTCATAGAATCATAGAATCATTTAAGTTGAAAGAGTCATTTAAGAGCATTGAGTCCAACAATTATGCTAGCACTGCCAAATCCACCACTAAACCATCTTCTTATGTGCCACATCCAGGTCTGAGGTGTATCTACACCTAAAAAGCCTTAAAAGGTCTAAGTTGCTTGATTATCAGAACTGTATAATTACAAAGCAAGCATGCAATCTTTTTATCACACCAGAAAGCCACTGGAGTGGGGTATGTATAATCTAGGTGACTTACTAATGAGGGTGAGCCAAACAAGAGCCTTGTTTAAGTACAGGATGTTGACTAGGAGCCTTAATTTCAGTCTTTAAAGATTTTCCTGCCCTCTAAGGGCAATTACCCACAAAATACTAGATGCATGTTAGAATGACAGCAGGTCATAAATTTGTCTTCAAGTTTTTTCCAAGGGAAATCATTATTTCACTGAAGTGTTTTGATTTTCCATTGGGAGATATCACGATTCCATTAGGAAAATCTACTTACATTTTTGTGGGGACACATAGGGGAAAAGAAGTATCATATATTTCTGCTTTTAAAGTAAGGTAACATTTTTGTCTGATTTCTTTGACAATTTTCTGTAGCTGGCTGAGCTGTTGTAGTCTCATGTGAGCTGAGTTCACATTCCCCCTGTCCATATTTTCCTCTATGTGCTAATACCATCCAACAAATCATTTAAAAAAATTATTTGGGAATATCAAAATGCTTTGCAACTGCCTGCTGTTGACATTTCTTATTTGGGATCCTTCTGGACTTTTTGTTCCCTATAAACTTCTGGTTATATTCTAAATTAAAAAATTTTTCCACTATAGAAACTGATTGTTGAACAACTTCTGACCCCATTTTTCTTATCTTTCTGATGAAAAAAAAAGGCAATTGAGACTTCTCAAAATTATTTATTCTATTATGACACTGTACATTGTTTAAAGTTATGATTTCTACTACACATATGACACTTCAGAAAAGTCAATGATATGGTTCATGTTTCCAGCACAAGTGATTTTTCTCTTTTGGTAACATCAATACCTATATTAAATTATATTGACTATAATTAGTACCGAAGCTTCAGCAAAATTTTCCCATATAATGTACAGATCATTAGGGGGGCAGACAAGAAGGCATCAAAATGGACAAAGGTGATCAAATTTTACTCACAGAACTTTGAACAGTCTATTGAGTACATGGTCACAAGTTTTCTCTCACCACAAGAAATAACCGACAGGCTTGATGTAATGAAATGATTTGTGTAAAGTGATAAAGTGAGTCAAGAAAACAATCTAAATCATGTTACTCTTAATCCAAATCAGATATGCTGGCATCCAGTATATTCACTTATGTCTATGTAAAAACACAGAGGCCATATGGAATTAATCAATTGATCAACAAATTAATTAAAATTAATAATTACACATAATAAAATAATTACAATTAATCAACAAATCAATAAATTAAACAAATTAATCAACCCCACACATTTAGCTAGTCATTAATGACAACTTGTAGGCTTTTATTGGACCCTATGACATACGCAATTCATCAAAGTCTTTTTTTTTTTTATATGCACTTTTACAAGGACACTAGCATGGGCCTGCACAGAAGCCTTTTTGTCTGTGCTGTTCATGTCCATATATAAAAAGATGGAAAGAAAAATCTTTCACCATGGTAAATTCAGCAAGTTGTATTATTCATTATTAAGATGTGTTCATCTCAATGACACCACTATGCAGAATGCAAATCTTTTGTGATGCCTGCAGACTCCTTTAGTATTCTTGTCAGAGCAACATACATAATTACACAATAAAAACCATGATGATGATGAGGCACACAAGCTTTACACTAGTAACACTCATTAGAGACATCTGAGGCACAGGGCCTCTTTTTACTCCAATAATATTACACTCAGTACAAAATGTCAAAGATTGTGTAACCTGTTCCCTAGAGAATCTTCTTACAATCAGGATGTGTTAGACATTCTGCATCTATTAATTTTGTCTTTCTGTTTTTCATATTCTCCTTACACATTTTTCTTTTCATCAGTTCCTCCCTACAATGGGATTTTAGGAAACTATTGCCACACTTTCTTAATGCCATTTCAAAAAATTAGTTTGTAATAAATCACCCAGTCCAACTTGAATGTACATGCTACTATGGAGAATCTATCGTAATCAAAATAAATCTTACCTCCTGAGTTTGGTGAGAGGGAAAAGTAGTACTTATTATCAAACTGAAAATAAATAATTTAGTCAAACAAACAGCAAGTATAACTATAATACTAAACATGATAATTGCTTCTTCAGACAGTTGTATACAGAACTACTTAGCCTAGACCACTGCTCCTCTGTAAGTCATCAATGTTGGGCAAAAATCGCACAGTATTTTTTCTATACAGCCATTACACTAATAGCCAGTATTATATCACATTAAACATGCTTACATAGTCCTGATCTGGAATCCTAAACTACTTAGCCCTTAATTATTCTATTACATAATATTAATCTATTAGGATGTTAATAATTTGTCTTAAGACTGAGTTTTGATACACAAGCAAAAGGAAGTTACAGATAATACAAAATGTTTTCATTCTAATTTTACTTATTTTAAGCTGGGATATGGTCAAGCCCCCATTTCCCTGCTTACATTAATAACAAAATCATATTTTGCAAGGCTGATGATGTCACATTTAAGTAGTACAGAAACATGATTAGCGAAGTAACTTTGTAGAACATTTCCAGAAAATCGTTCACTCAAAATCCAGATGCGACAACAGTCACCAAAACATTATTCTCTAAGATATTTTTTCTTGTGGTAAGAATTACCATCAAAGTTATGTCCTTGCAAGTGGGAGGGCACAGATTACAAACAGGTTACAAAAGACACCAAAATATTCTAAGTGTATTTTTGTTACTTTGATTAAAACTGATCCTAAGAGGTCCATGTAAATTTGTTCAGTAATTAGACTGCAGTAACCAACAAATATTCTGGGTTTGTCACGATTTAGAGCAGAAGAGTATATGATTAAAACTGGTCCTAAGAGGTCCATGTAAATTTGTCAGTAATTAGACTGCAGTAACCCACAAATATTCTGGGTTTGTCACGATTTAGAGCAGAAGAGTATAATGCAGTCTAGATGCAATACAATGCTGTACAGTGGAGGTAACAAGTAGGTGAAAAAAGAGAAAAGAGACTAGGAGAGAGAGACTGGAGTCAAGAAAATATAAGCTACACAGGGAGATTAGAAGTCCATGGAATAAAGTGGAACTATTAATATAGGCATATACATGAATATAACATGTATATGCATATATGGCAGACGACAGTCTAGAAAGACGTACTATGTTACACAGACACTCGGGGACTATTTGGTCATACAGCAGGCAACCTGTTCACATACATCCCTTCATTTGAAATAATGAAGTTAGCCAGTTATTTTCCAAGTTTCACCAGAGTCCCTAGTCAAGATGATCTGGTGCAAGACCTGAACTGGTTTGCTCTCTTGGCCAGCAAAGGATCACTAGGGTTCAAGCCCTTCCAGCCACACGAATTAGAGGACACCTTTATAACAAGAGACAGAACAGTTTCGTCTGGCAGATAAGAAAATTTAGTCCTGCATACATAAGCAGGGATCTCCAAACTTAAACTGACAGATTTCAGAAAGGCTGACTTCAAGAGGCTAATTATAATTTCTACAAGTTTTATTAACATGAAACTCAAAAAGTACTTTTTGTACAGCTGCACACCATTTGAACACAAATGCAAAGTGATCTTGTAATGCCCATGTTGTTTCTAATTGAGGTTTGGATGTGAACAGCTTGTTATTAAGACTCAATTACAACCCAGCATTCAAATCAGATGCCAGAAATACACCAGAACTTCCCTTCTGACCAGGAACCAGACTGGTACTTACTGCTGCAGTGACTGAATGATCAAGAACTACATGCAGTTAATATGATAGTGAAAGTAGATGTCTTGGCATCCCAAAACTGAAACAGAGCAGGGGAACCACTTCCCTTCCCCCAGTCTAGCCACAACAGCAACTGCATGAAAGTTGAGCAAAACCTTTCTTTCAGCACACAAATTAAACATGTACTTTTGGTTGCAGGCTATTAAGCCCCAATAATTATTTTTTTCCCCCAAACAAATGTTAACAAAAAGAGAATTTGCACAGATCTTCCCTTTCCATCTATGATCTGAAACACGAACTTCCTTTCCCTTCAAGACTTCACAGACCTCAATTTTCCTTCATTTCTGGAATCTGAGATCCGCACTCCTCCCCTGTTTGCAATCTCAAAACCCAGTTCTGGTCCTCCTCAGAATCCTGTATTACCCTGCATAATTTGCTAACATGGAAAGAACTAATACCAGGAAACTAATATATTTTTAGCTGACTTTAATGTGACTTAGCAGCCAGAAACAAAGACAGCTTGTTCCATGAGAATGCCACCCAGTACTCCATCATGGACACCAGTTAGGAAAGAATCGGTACAACTTTAAATAACTTTCTCCAGCCAGACACGCTTTCCAGGAGCTTCTGCCATCTCCAGAGTTCCAATCAGGATCCACATGCCATGTAATACCCTCAGCTGTCAGCAAAAAGGAGCTCCCACATCAGAGGGGAAGCCATCCCCAGCTACAGAAGCAGTGGGAGGTACTGCAGGCCTCCCATCGGTGGTGATGCAGAGATGCAGGAAACAAGAAAATGTTACAGAAGTCATGCACTTGATTATTTTCTAAAAGGAATAAAAATAATCTGTTCACAAATGTTTGCAATAAAATTCACGCCTAATAGCGTGAAGTTGTCCTAATGTTAACTTTTTCAGCCGCCAAACTAAGCTTTTTCTCCACTTTACCCAAGAAACAATTAAGGTATGTTTTTCTCCTGGTGTTGTGGGGTTTATAGCAGCATTTTTCAACCTATGTTAAGCAAAGGACTACCTTAGTCTTTTGAAAAAATACCTGTAGGTCATCTTGAAAAAAATACTTTTCACTTCTCCTGTGAAAAACAGCTGAAATTTTGCATGTTCAGGCAGTTTCCCCAGCTGGTTTCTTTTACATGTGTGGGACTCTGGTACAGGGTTGGTTTTGTTGTTCGCTTTTTTTAAAAAAAAACCTGCCATTGTTTCACACATCGCCTTTATGGCCTCATAGACGACAAGGCTCAAGTCTGAGGAAGTGAGCTATATGCCTCAATTAATTTAGCAAACACGAAAACAGTTATAAGCCCATGTTAACTTTTGCAGTGTCTTACAGCAATATACAACATGCAAACTGCCCTTAACCAGTGAGGCTGGCTACACCATTCGATAAATGTCTTTGTAGATGATTCCCGATCCCAAGTTGAGAGGTACAAAAAGCCAAAGCATCATAAAGAAGTTGGGTAGAAAGGATTGTTTCAACGTTTTTGCTGTTTCTATTATTTTATTTATTTCCAACATAGTTTGAAAGTGTCTAGCTCTTCAGTTCCAATCCCTAAAAGCGTTGACATTTACTGTCCATGTTTTATTATCACTCAGTAAACTTACCACTGTATGAGCACGACAGAAAAGTTGACAGAAAAGTCATTTTGGTTGATTACTCTTTTGAAACTATTCATTTTCCTTCTAATAGAGGTCAGTGCCAGCCAACACTCCCTTTCCATACCCTGCAGAAGTCTACATCAAGCCCATATGACCTTCAGTGGGATTTATCTTTCCATTATCTAAGCAGACTTGGTTCCCTACTTGGCTGTGGTACTTTCAGCACCATCAGAGCGCAAAGCATTCCTTACAGCTGCACTGCAGCCGTTTACTTGTAAGGCAGGGAATGTTGCATTTTGCAGTCCCCTGAGCAGTACATTAGGTTAAAATAAACTGTACTGCCTCCTTCCACTTGTTCATTTTTATACTAGCAATATAGTAAAGTTCATTGGTGAATTTAGCTCCCATGCAACTAAATTAAAACCAGAGATTAGGGAAAGACTGGTATTATGAACTGCTTCTGCCATCTGGCAGACATGCATGGGCTAATTCTGCTGACAGTAAGATCCAGAGAAGTTTCAGGAAACAAACTAAAGACTATGTAAAGCTGAGTACACAAAGCTAACCATATAATGCAATTCTAGCAGAATATACAGTTATATTTCAAGCTTGCATTATTGCACAGTAAAGCTAAAGAGCACATTAACTTCTCCTTAGTGATCTTAATCTTATTTTCAACAGCTTTTCTCCATTTCAAATTTGCAATTCAATGCAATCAATTTCACTTTGGTTAAACACTTTAATGTGCTCTAATAAAAACAGGCAATTGATATTCTAATTCTGCTGTTTTGAAACTAGCACTGTATTATGAACACACATGACGAAACACCGCAAGCACTATGGCAGTTATGTAGAGAAAGTTTGTTCCTCAGCTGTTTTTATGAGATATAATACCAGCCTGTATGGCACTTAATTTCAAAGGGTTACTTTACAAATTACACTTTTAAGTATCAAATCATCTTAATTTCTATCTACTGTTTCTGAGATGCATCAGGATAGTCTTTCAACACTTCACAGCAGTACCACATCATAATTTAAGGACCACTGCTGCAAACATTTTTTGTTCATGTTTCAACTGGAAGCACTCAAATACATGAAATATTTCACTGGGCCAGGATCTAGAACAGCAGAGAAAGACTGCAATCCACATTTTACTGACACAGCATGGAGAAAGAATATATAGAAGTATGACGTAATTACAAGAGATGGATTCTGTAATTTTAGTAAAAACTTTTCTGAGAAAGTTTCAAAAACTTCCTGCCTTCTATGGACTGGATCAAAGGACGCCAGGGGAGAAATGAAACATTTTGCAAGTTTTTGTTGTATTTTCCCTTACTGCGAATTACTTTTACACAACACAGTTACCACCAATAATCTCATAAAGAAATAAACAGGAAAAGTAAGTAGTGTCCTTAATCACCACTGACTAATGTCCAGAATCTTGTAAATAAACCCCTGAAATCTGACGAAATCACTATCTGGTGTCAAATCTGCTCAGCACTTTACCTTCTCAGGCTTGACCTCGGACATAACTTTCATTCATTGCAGTGGCAATTCTGCTTGTAAAAAGGTGGCAGGTTGAAGAAACACGGAACACTACAGTGCCCAGAGCAAAACTGGAAAAGTGTATACGTATCACTTAATGCATTTGGATGAGTCCTTTCATTAGTGTGCTTCAGGTCTTCTCTTCTGAGCATCTAGAATTTGACTCCCACTCTAGTTTTCCAAACAAATCTTCTGATGCATACTTTTACCTTCAGAAACAATGAAAGATCATGCAAAATTCAAATAGGAACAGGTTTAGAGTTGGTTTTCTTGGTTGGTTTTTTTTTGGTAGATCAGCATATTCAAGGCAAAAATACTTTGCATTACATTATCAAATGTGAGCAGGATCATCTTCAGAAGGATTAATGGATTTACATTGATTAAATATTGTAACACACAAGACACACATAATCATTGGTCTTACAGTTGATACTTCTCTCCCTTAATTGTGCTACCTACCAGCACTGATTTAATATTTTTTTTCTTTTGAATTAAGGTCAGATCAATTAGCTCACAGAAAGCCAAGCTTATTTGTGAATCAATTACATCCTATGCGGTTTTTATGCTATTATTTTTTCAATCTTTCTTGATAAATGAGAAGCTATTAAATTTGGACAATTATTTTTACAAATCAGTTGGTAGGCAGGCAACAATAACAATATTGAAATATTTCCATAGAAATGAGCTCGTTACCTCTATCTGTTTGTGCTGAAATAGTTTTAAGTGGGTTTTACATATGCGTTGCCAATCTGGTAGGCAGAGATATTTGCAGAAAATATAATTAATAAATAAACATGGCAAAAAGTATGGGAGGTTGTGTTTCGAACTCCTCAGTCCTTTTGTTAACTTAGACCTTATGTAATTCCTGATCAATAAATCAATAATGGAATCAATCATTTATTCTCAGAATTATCCACTCTGGGTATGGTAAGGAGTTATTAAGGATGTGCTATAACTGTGTTGGTCATAGTGGTAATTTCAGCTGAAGGACAACTAGATTATGCAGGCATGCCCAAATATCAAGTCAGGCATGTAAGCAGGAACCGCATAAAGCAATCTAAAACAAAGATCATGACATACCTAATTTGGTCTAGCTAGTAGCATTTATTAAATAGTAGTAATTATTAAATAACCTGACTGCTTCACATTACGAAAACAAATGTGCACTAGCTGAAATAAATACCTGCCTCTTCAAACCATGCATTGCTTTGCAACTGCACCATCAACAGCTCTCCTTTGTGAGTCAAGGACACATCATTTTCTGTAACAAGATGAAGCAACTGAAAGGTGCTTCAACTTACTAGGTTTAAAAGCAAAATATAGGATGATATATTTATTAATTATAAAGCAGATGCTGCTACACTCATAAAGTTTGCTTTCTTTGACAAGGTTTGTATTTTAAGGGATATAAAGCAGAAGACAAATCTGGGGGACATTTACAAACAGGCAAAATAGAAATAAACCCAGTAAACTACTGGTTAACCAAACACCAATCCAATAATCCAACCACAAACCTATCTAGGAGATCACCAAATACAGATGTGTTTCTAAAGAATATTACCATCAAGTAGAAAGGATAAAAGGAAAAACCATTAAGTGAGGAAAAAAATACTGGATTGCAGCCATGAAAGCCACTACTGCCTACACAGTTCGCTTTTTCTGTCAGTTTATTCAGTGCAGCTATTTATTGCAACCCCTCTCAATCACTTCCCAGAATTTAGCCGTCTAGAGATATTTTTTGCCGTGACACATCTTAAAAAACCTTACCTATTCACACCATCCTCCCTTAACTTAATCAACTTACTATTCTTTTCACAGAGCTCAGGATTAAGGAATCACAGAATCACAGAACGGCTGGGGTTGGAAGGGACCTCTGGACATCATCTAGCCTTTCTTGTTACCCTTGACCTCCCTTGCCAGATTTAATTCCAAATGGACCTTAGCCTTCCACATCACTTCCCTGTGATTACAACCTTCCTATACTCCTCCCAAGTGGCCTGTCCCTTTTTCCACATCCCATAAACTTCCTTCATCTGTTTTGAGTTTAGCCAGAAGCTCTTTGCTGATCCATGCAGGTCTCCTGCCCCCTTCACTTGATTTCTTACTCTCAGGGACTGATCTTGAGCTTGGAGGCAGTGATGCTTGAGTATTAGCCAGGTCTCTTGGACCTCCCTACCCTCCAGACCCCTAACCCATGAGATTCCTCCAAGTAGGTCCTTGAAGAGGCCAAAGTTAGCTCTCCTGAAGTCCAGGGTTGCAATCCTATTTATTGCCCTGCTTCCTCCATGCAGGATCCTGACCTCCACCATCTCATGGTCACTGCAGCCAAGGCTGTCCCCAGCTTTCACATCCCCATCCAGCCCTTCTTTGTGAGTACAAGGTCCAGCAGCACACCTCGCCTCCTTGGCCTCTCCACCACGCGTGTCAAAAAGTTATTGTCAGTGCTCTGCAGGAACCTCCTGGACTACGTATACTTTTCTGGATCCTTGTAAAAATTACTTTTCTAGTTTCAAACTTTCCATGTGCTTGCTCCAGCCTATCTCCTGGATCTCTTCTGTATCTTCTCTTTTAGTATTTTTGAACTCAAGAACTTTAGTATTCTTTTGAACTCAAGTTTGCTAGTATCTAGTAACTAGATCTCCACCATGTCTTCTTCATTCATACTGGGTAATGCTGTGCCAGAAGACTATCTGATTCATCCTACTGTTTCTTTTCCTCCTCTCTTGTCTCTTGGCTTTACTCACACTTGTGTTTTCAAAGTCATCTGTAAAAAACTTTTCCTTCCTGATTACAGTTCCTAATTTCACTCAGTTGCTATAATTTCTTAATTAACTCTGTAACTATGCAATTAAACTTTGTCACATTTTCTGAAGCATCTGACAGGAAAGCAGCACTCCAAATAAACTTGTAGTACTACTGAATAGGTCACTTAACTACAGCCTACCAACTTAACTAGCTCCGTTTCTATCAACACTGACTACACCTTTCTTTTGGCTTAGCTGGTAAATCTGGGATGGGAACAGCATTTTCGTTTGGTGTTCAAAGAGCCCTGAAGAGTCTCCAACTACTCTGAGACTGACAATAGTATAATTTAAAGAGACAGTAATAATACATAGTGATGTATAATAATACATGGTAATAAAGGTTTCCTATACAATTTGACATCATAAATAATGCACTGAGGTGCTTCAGAATGCTTCCTTTCTTCAAACTGGACCTGTTTGCCTAAATATGTAGGGTGTCAGTCCTACACGCCACTTATAAGCACTGCAATAGAGGGTACTTTTTACTGGAAAGAAAAGAAACTTCCCTACATTGCTCTTCTCGGGTACCTGCTTGGCAGCGTCTGGTTCTGCTCACCTCACAGCTAAATCTAAGAGCAAGCTTCAACACACAAAGACTTGAAGCATCCCTGGGGGTTCCTGTGTCAGCACAGCTCTCCACGCTTGCACATTAACCTGTGACAGATGCAGAATAGGCTGCCGATTTGTTAAGCAATTGCCTAAAGAGCTGGAGTTATGATTACAGGCAGTCTTGTTACCAGACACCTACTGCTTTAACATAAACAGTGAAGATGAGTCATTAAAGCAACTTCCAAGCATCAGTGAGAAAGTGCTGAGACAAATATGCCTGTCTGCTGTGATGGTGTACGCTGTGACATTTAAGAAGGCACAGCCCTGGGGTGTTCTTTGCATTATTCTCTCTCTCTCTCTCCCCAATGTCTATCTCGAATATTGAAACTGCCCCCCTGCTTTAAGCTCAAAGGGAAAAGTAATTTTGCCTATTCACCTTCCTTCCACATCCTGCCTATTTTAGAAGACTCCATCAGTCTATCCAAGTCTAAAACTTATTTTATTGGGGTCTTTCCTCTGACCCTGGTAATACAGCTCCTCAGAGTTTTTCCCAAACAGCAGCAGTATTTTTATAAAATGGTGTGATTCATACACTGCTACCCTGAAGGGTGGGTATGAAGCCATCATATGAATTTCAGTCTGGTGCAAGCTGGGAAAGTTATGATCAGCAGGAGATAAACTGAGATGGTCTGTCTGCAGACTTAGGAAGACAACTTTGTAGTTCACACTTGGTTAGACAATTATCCCTGTAGCCTTCAGACAGATTCATGTAATATTCTGCTGCTTTTTGACACTTCCACAAGGAAAATTTTCCCCATATTCTTGCTGTAAAACAGACTTGCCTAGCCCTGGAAACATTCTTTCACTTTAAATATCTACCAGCAACAATCCTCCATCTTTTTTTACTTTAGTCTTTTGGGGAGTTTTGTCTCTGTAAAGACAGATTGTCCCACACAGAGTAGACAAGGATGGAAGATGTTACAGAGATGGCTTCTTTGATTGGTCTGCATGTGAGAATCAGAACACTGAGAAGCATGTATACAGAATATTAAAAGAGCTGTATGCTGCTTAAAACGACATCCTCAACAAATTTGGGATGAAATATACATTTAGAATAAATTTTCACTTAAATAACAGAGGGAATGAAAATAGGTCAGTATCTTAACCTTACTTTTTAAAACTATACTTCTCAGAGTGACCTGACAACAAATTAACCAGATAATTGACTTGTTACAGCACTAGGACTCAGAAATACAATTTGAACCATTGCAGATAAGCAAAGGACAGTATGGCATTTTTATCCTCACGGTAATTCACAAACTTCAAAGCAGTCAATTGGAGAAAAATGCTTCAAAAAATCACAGTCTCTGTGATTCCATTTGATGCATATCTGTCAATCCTATTCTGTGCAAAGAGGGCTTTAGAACTAGTGAGACTTCCTCAGCTACCAAATATGTTTATTTCAGATCCTGTATTATTAGATAGTGGATGTGATTATTTTGGGTTGTTTCCAGCCACGATGAACTGAAGTAGATTTCTGCCATGTTTCCCCTCCAAGGAAGATGAACCTGCAGGTAGATCAGGAAGTGGCTGTTCAATCAGAATAGATATCTGGAAACACTTTCTCAAGACATCCCTGGCTGCTCAGCACCCTGATCCACTACACATTCCCAAACACTTTAAGCATATTTGTTCTCCACTTGCAGTCAGTATGTGAATTATCTACATGCTTTCAGATGGGGCACTGGTTTAACTGAATGGACAGCTGGTACCCAATACTGACGTCCTGTGCCAAACACTTAGAGCTTGAAGCACATGCCTGTTCACAGTACATGCAATGACATCATTCATATGCAGAATTACATGCAAACACATAAGCAGAGATGGGTTTGTAATAAAACCCACTTCCCCTGCTATCATGAATGTTTCTTAGGAAGAAAAAAAGAACACATTTCAAAACTGTGTTTACAAGATTTAACAGAGGTAAATCAAATGCAGACAGTAAGATGTCACAATTTCTATCATCAATTGCTCAAATGTAAACACCATGTCCGAATCATCATGTTCCAAAAACAAGTCCTTAAGTTAAGGCCAGAGCCCTTAAGTTAGGAACCACAGAAGTGGTTTCAGTAGGTGCTGTCAAGCTGTAGCTTGTTGTAAACTCCCTCAGAAACTTGCTCTGAACCCGTGAGGGAAAAGGCATTCTCCTCTTCTGCCTTCCATTTAGATTTCCAAATACGGGGGTTTTTTTTGAAGCTTGGGGATTCCAAATTTGAGAGCTTTGACTTAAAGTCCTCGCAACAATATAACTTCTACATGTGCCGATTCTGTGATAATCAATTTAAATTCTGCAGAAAAACGCTTTTAAGAAAAACAAGGGAAGAACTATTAGCACTGCGTTAAAAGTGTGCCACCTGCTGGGCGGCCCAGCAGCCTCCGGCAAAAGACCTGGAGATCCCAGAAAAGTGAAAAAGCCTGCTTTGCAGGAAAGCTCCCTAAAACTTAAAAAAAAAAAAAAAAGTTATCTTGCTGTACTCCTTAAGATCAGGCTTTCCCAGAAGCTCAGGGATTTCTTTCTTTTCTGCCAGCTTTCTCGTGCATCCTTTTTTTTTCTTGTAGTAGTAGCAGCAATCCCATGTATATAAGCATTTATTCTTTGTATTTTCCTCTTAACTCTTCCCCTTCTGGTGTCTATATTCCTGCTGAGAAGGTTGCATCTTTACAATATGCTCATGAGTTTTTTCCATTCTCCTCCCTTAGGCTAACAGGCACCTTCCAGGCTTCCCACTGAAAACAGTTAAAAGATGCAATATACAGCACACGTGAAGATACACACAAGCAAACATGATGGAATTAATACCATGCCTTAGGCGAAAATCAGACTTTGCTTTGGGCTCTCCTTGGTATATGGTCAAAAAGCAAAGTTAAAAATGAGGTTTCAGCTTTGAGTTTATATTTTCTGGTTTTGTGAAAGTATCTCAGCCCTGTTACTTAACTGTTCTGCCACTACATTCTGCTTCAACTATTGGGCTTCCTTTTTATTTAAAATATTGCTTTTTAGAAGGAAACCGGCAGGCACATTTGGAACTAATTTTGTTATATCTAACATCCCTTGCAATTGTGGAGTGCAAAATATCAGAAAAAATCTGCAGAATTTGTATAACTTTATAAAGTCTCCAAGATTAAACATAAAACTTTAGAAAAGTGTGTCATTCTTGTGCAGTTTGTTAGTCAGAGGACTGACAAAACAGAGGGCTGTGTTCTCATTTACTACCGGGACCAGTTATACTATTCCAGCAGTTAAAAGACTTTGAAACAAACATGGATTACATTTATACCTACCATCTCTGGACTCTTTTTACTAACAGATTAATTCAAAGGAACACTAATTACATAAGCAGACTCTAATTCTTTGCATTGGATCCTCTTCTCATTTTCACTGTGGTCACTCTTCACTACATTGACAGCACAAAGGGGACTTGGTATGAATCAACTGTTTCAAGTAAGAATTAAAGTTTAATATAGTAACAGTGTGATGTACAGTGCATCACAGGGTTGGTTTACATAGTTTTAAAACCAGTATCATGATGCCTACTAAAGGTATCCTTCTTTTTGTAATTGGAAGAAGTATTTGGTGCAGTAACTGATGCGGTATCAGCATAGATATGCTTTTTATCCATCAGTATACAGTTTCTTCCTCTCACCCACACCAGGATGAGCCTGTTCACATTGTTCTAACTGCCCACTCCATAGGAACTCTGTTATTTTTCACCATTCCTGTTCTATTACCACAGTACAGTAATTTGTGCTCAACCAGCACCTGGGTCAAGCCCACTCGTTAAATCCCTGCTCACAGAGCTTTCATGCCTGTGACTCTCAAAAGGAAAAATTGTGTTACAGAAATCTCAGAGCATGCCTGCACAGTGGAGGGACAAGCCATCACACTTGTGCCAGGCTTGAGAGCAGGCAAACGTGCGCCTGAGAGTGGCACTGAGGCAGCCTGAGGAAGTGAGGAGAGAGTGAGGTTGCAGTCTTCTGTGTTCTGGCACCACCACTTCTGGCCCCCACCAGCACCAGAGTGAGCCAGCACGGCTCGGAGCAGCATTGCTGCAACAACCACATCCCTGTCCCACAAGTCTGCTGGCCAGAAAAAGCTGAAAGGGTTGCTGGCATCTAGCTTCCCATGACTACACTTTCTGAGGCCACTACACACAGCCTCAGTGCTGGGAGCACCTGAGACCAGCCCAGACTCGTCATTAGACACCAAGAAGATTAATTTTGTGTCATGCTTTTTATTACATTTTACCATCTGTCCATAAAAGGACAGATGCTCTGATTACAGACTACGCAGCCACTGATTTAAATGTATGAATTAAGGCTAGTGATTTAAGTTGTTATGACTTCTTTATGGAAATGCCCGCTATTCACTGCTTCCCAAACCCTGAAAAAGAGACTTCTTCCCGAGGGTAGCAGAAACTGTGGGAATAAAAATGCAAAAGAGAGGGTTTTTTTATTATTAGCCAACCAGATTGGCTCTAAGCAGGATGGCAAAACAAGATCTGTAAGCAGATGGGATAGGGACCTTGTTTCAGACTGACATGAATTTGCATCATGCACACAGACCGTGCTTTAAGGGTGTATCTCCTAGCTACAGAAAACCCTAATTCTACCTGCATACATGTGGTAGATAGATTTTCCTTTTCCTTCTCTTGGGAAAAGTCACAAGGCGCAAGTTAGCCTGTACAGTACTTTGAGAAGTACTACCTTCCTCCTATCTGTGCAGCAGTGCTTCTTACTTGCCATGTTTGCCTAAAGAGTTATGTTCACATAGGATGAGGATACTATGGAAAACAGTTTGTGAAACGCTGCTTTAATAAAATTATAAGAAAAAACTAAATCACCAGCTTCTAAGAACACCAAATCCACCTTCTCACCCCTTCTACTCTCGTGCTTTGACCATAGCCAGGGATTCCAGATAACACCTTGCTTAAATGTCAAACAGAATTAAGGAGAAAATTGCTCAGGAATAACAATGTACAAGTTAAACAAGGAGAAAGAGGAAAGACAGTTTTCCACTAGCTCTCTCTCAAACGAATGTGTGAATACCTGAAGTGGTTTCCTCCCTCTCCGAAACTCTGTTGTGCTCTTTCTCTACTATTAACTGGGAATTCTTTCATAAATAATCATATTGCTCTGGGATTCAGCAGAACTTGAGGAAATCAGTGTACCAAGCAGGATTTCACCAGTCTGACATTCCTCTCTTTTATGTTATGCACAAATTACAACAGGTATGAAAACCTATGAGTAATGCTAGAGGTGTCTTAAGTATGGTAAACAAGTATCTTTGCCATTTTACCGTATCCCATATTCTAATTACTTTGGATAGCAGAACACATCTTATATCAGTTCCCATCACAGAAAAACTCACTCCTGACATGCTTCAGTCTCACTGACAGGATGGCAGTGCTTCCCGTTACAGCAGCTAACTCATGGCCTAGCACTATTTTGTTTATCTTGCAGTGTGTGCAATCTCCTCTTAAAATAATACCTTAAAAGGAAGCAGAGGTGTACCTTTTATCAGGCTAATGCTAATGATCAACAGAGAAAATGAGAGTTCTTCATGGACCAGCTTTAAATGAGAAAGCTAACAGACAGGCTGTCATACTGCCACCTTCTTTAAGACTGGTAACTTCTTTAAGATTTAACTATTCAGCCACATTAAGATCACTTCAATATTAGTTTTCAATAGTATCCTAAGTATATCGGCTTTAGCTTCCTGAAATTTTTATTTGCAGTCTAAGGCTCTTAAATTTCTGCATTGTTTTCACTTTCCACCTTTGATTTTACTAATGGATGAAATTTTGAGCAAAACCTCTGTTTGATGATGTTAAAAGATCTTTTAGACAAAAACATATAGTACTTCCCTGTGTTTGTAAATCACTGGTGACTTTATTGCATACAGAGTCTCTTGGATTTACATTAATAAAACTAAATTAATTTAATCAAGTCAGATGATTAAAGACTCTCCACAGTATAAAGGTAATTCCGAAGTTAGAAACCACTTGGGTAACTTTTATTTAGCCTTCTTGGGGACAGGTACTACAATTTTTAATTATTTGGTCTTACACTTCTTTTTCCATTGGAATCCTTCTTCACTGGAATTTTAAGGATGAACAGTGCCCACCGAATGAAAAGTGGATCAATACTTGATTTTATCACTGGTATTTAGTGGATTTCATTTATTGTACATCCATCAAACCTTGCATGGTAGACAGATTTCTTAATTTCTTTACATGGCTTTTTCCTTGGTGCTCATTATTACAGTATAAATGCTTCACTGACAACTAACTCACCTTCAAACTACTGCTGTTCGGTGAGCGAGGGTATTACTGTGATTCCACAGATGAGGAGCCAATGTTTCCTTTTGATGGCTTGGCATTTTTTTTCCTTAAACAAAGACAGACTTCTAAAACTCACCACCTGCTCTCAGTAGCTCAGCATATCATACATATGAAAGATGAAGAAGCAAGAACTAAGACATGGAAGGAAAAATGCTTAAAAGACAGCTGACAGTGTATCGTTCTCTTTTCATAAACGTTGCCATGTACATTACTAGTGCAATGTCCTCAGCCCATGCAGCACACCCTGTAGAGGTATTTCCTCATGGAATATTTCATTTTATTTCAAGGTAAACTGTGATCATATTTACTAGAATTCTTGGGTCATTCTTGAACCATACAGTAGAATCTCTTCCTTCTTCAAGTTCTTACAGAGATGACATAATTTCTGCTATTTAGCAGGTAAGTTGCTACCCCTAGTCTGAGCTCCAGTCCCTTTGTGGCGATGAGTGTTTTCAGCCCTCTTTCCTTTCTCACATTTTTAGATAGGCTTGGATGCCTCCTTTCCAGACCACAGTAATTCTCTGAGTCATAGAAAAAACTGGGCTGGAATGGAACTCTGGAGATAACCTAGTAACCCCCCTGCTCAAAGCAGGTCCAACTTCAAAGTTAGATCTGGTTATTCAGGGTCATATCCAGGTTAGTTCTGAGTTTGTCCAAGGATGGAAATTCCACAGCCTCTCTGGGCAATCTGTTCCAGTGCTCAACTGTTATTCATCTGCTCACTAATGATTTGGATCTGACTGTGATTTAGAAATGTTCCCAGTATCGTGTGATTAACACTATCAGATTTCGGTGGCATTCACTCTGGTAAGAGGGTGAGATTTTCTGGTATTTCAAGACCTCTCTTCTTTAATGTATCTTGTGCAGATGATTTATCAGCAGGGATTTTTGAAACATTGCCTTCTGGATAAAGCGTTGGAAGGCATTAATTAGCTGCCCTCCTTGTCCTATCTGACTTTCCAGTACCAAATTGTGCATCTAACACAATGACTGTGCTTGCTAGAGAGGGCTTGGTAGTGATGTAATTTAGCATGAGCGAGTTGTTTCATTCCTATATCTTTGCATCACTGTTCTTGTGTTGATTTGTTCCTGATTCATTGCCTTAAAGAACTTTAATATCTATGCATATGAGTATCTATGTATATATATGAATACCCTATCATTTTTCTTCTCTACTGCCCTCATCAAGTGCACCCTTTCCCATGGCTTCTTTGCTTTTCTAATCGATGTCTTTATTGTCAAGGGGCTCGAAGTGGAAACAGTTATCACAGTGCAGTATGTACTTCTGGTACTACCTTACAGCTAGATTTTGCAGCAAGCAATTGACATGCTCTGTCTTCAAACACATATGGAAAACCAGTATTACACAGGCCTGCCAGGCTACATCCTTTTCCAGTTTTCAATGTTCTTAATATATGTATCGAATTTAATTAATAGCTAAACTTTACATCCAAAATGAATTCTGCAGAAGTGTCTGTTATAGAGATATCTAGATGCTTACTTGTACCCTTGGACTTTTATCTGTATAGAATAAATGTTCGCATATCCTACTAGCCTTGTTTTGTGCCACAGGTTCAATTTTTCCTGTAGTCAGTCCCAAAAATTGTACCCCAATACTGATGCTCAATTTTATGGGTATTTCTTCTTGATTTATTTTAAAAGTTGCATGTCTCACCACTATAAATCTCTTTTTAACAGCAACATTGCTGCTGGCTGCTTTCCCCAGAGACATTCTTCAGCTGCACACATTGAAGGCTTTGATCTCCTCAGTTTGCTCAGTATTTAACAAACACCTTCTCAAACACTTGCTTTTCATTTTTCATTGCATGATACTTCCACACTCACTGGCAATTTGCTGGGTTTGTGCCTCTACAGTATACTTCTCTTCTAATGTGAACTGTGGTTGATGCTACTCTCTAGGACTATGCAAATGAGTGACTGCTGACCTCCCACATTTTATCATGTACCGTTTTTTTATCATCACCATTACTGAGATGTCCTCTCATCTGCTCTGTATCTCTTATGCTCTAGCCATTCTAGCAGTATTCTGGGATGTTCAAGTGTCCTCCATTAATATACACACTTCTGTTTCGTTTTTACCTCATCCTACTAGAAGTTTCCAGCACCCCACTCGCTGCAAAAACAATCTTTCTATAATCAGTTACAGCTGGTTGATTCACTCATACCAAAGGACTCAGCAGGTCCTCAACTTTCCTAAGATTTCTTCCCTGAACAGAGAACTCCTCTCTCTGAAACCATATACTCCAAATCACTCCAACTGTCTATCCACATTTCTCCTGTCAGCTTCAGTTTTCCCTTATAATGTCTATAAATATCCTAATCTGTCTGTAAAAAGAATATGACAAGTGGAGAATCTTTCTCTTTGTCTGCAGTCCAGCAAAAAACGGATTCCACCAACCAGACCTGAGCGTTCAATGAAACTTTCTGCAACTTCAGAAGCCGTACACTTCTTGCCTTTCTCTGTATGAGGAACATAAAATTTTCCCCAGATTCTGTCTGTGAACTTGGTTTAGACTATTAACACCAAGACAGTGGTACCTAGCTAACAGTCAGCTCACACACGGAATGTCATGAACTAAATAGAGCTGCTTAAATTATCTAGGTTTTCAGATAGCTTCTGTATCCTACCCTCTGAAGCTCAGTAAAATAAACCCATGAAGAATAAATGCCATTGTCTTAAGATCAGTACACCAGTGTTTTAACTATGCCACGGTGAAAATGGGTCATGGAAGAGACTAGAATCTTTAAAGTTCACTGCAAAAGTCTGCATCAGTGGGGCTGAATTGGTCATAGCAGTGGCAGGCTGACACTCTGTGTGTTTAAGACTGGAAGGAAAATAAAACCTCACCAGAAATCTTCACAGATAGCTGCTGACAGCAGAATACCAGTGAAATTCTGGAAGGTCATGTACGACTGGTGCATTGTCAAGGGTACTGCCTCTCTCAGCTTGAGCTCCTCCATTATGAACTTTCTTCTGTTCCACTCTTGTCTCCTCCCAGACATTTGCTGCTTCTTCTCACCTACTTCCACTTTACAGTCTTCTAGTACCATTCACAATTCCTAGTCAGATCTGGCACTTTCCAAGCTTTCTGCCACTGCAGTAACAATCTCCTTCCCTGGTCTTCAGTTTCCCCCCGTCTTAACTATCTCACTTTCCTGGTTTCATGGCTCCAGTATATTTAGTGAAGTGAGGAGTGAATTCTGTCTCTTCCAATGCATCTTCCTCCTATTGTCCTGGTGTCCTGCCAGCTTCCACCTCTGCTAGCTCCTACATGCCTCTTCCTGGGAATGTCAGTGGTGTTCAGGTATCAGTTTGTCCCTCAGCACCTAACTTGTCAAAGAAGCTTGTCCTTCTCAAATGCTTCCAGTCCCAAACTCCACACTCCAGTGGCCCTCAGTACTAACTCCTAATCCCAGTTCCGGTATCCCTCTTCCATGTTTGAAACCATTCCTATTTTCCCACACTATATACCTCTTCCTGCTCCTCCTTTGTTCTTCAATCTTGTTCTATCTGCTCTCAGTTAGGCAGCATAAACTGGGTTACACTACCTCAAAACCGTGATTGCAGACCAAAGCTCTAGGAAGATCAGGGCTGTACATATGTGGGTGTTTTCTCACACAAATGGTAGATGGTTCAGTTCTGACTCAGAAACCATCTACTGCCAAGTCCATTTTTCCACCAAGCAGTAGCACAAGAACTTCTCAGAGAAAAAGAGCGACCAGAACTTGCAGACATAACAAAACAATCTATCCTGCACTAGAGGAGTTTTTCAGAGACCATGAAAATTATCTGGCTAAAATTTCTCAAATAAATTCAACATACTGAAGATTGAGACAGTTAACTTTTCCTTTTTTGCAAGTATGCACTGTGAATATGGCTATATTCTCTCCCAATATCTCCTCCAGGCTATTGCACTCCTGTCTGTCCAAACCATGTCCATTGCAGAGTACAAGGCACTTATATTATGGTGCATTTGTTTGAGTTAAAATATTATTTTACTATTGTCCTGGTTTCAGCTGGATTTTAGAGGGATAGAGTTAATTTTCTTCTTAGTAGTTAGTACAGTGCTGTGTTTTGGCTAAGATGTGAGAAAAATGTTGATAACGCGCTGGTGTTTTTAGTTGTTGCTGGGTGATATTTATACCAAATCAAGGACTTTCCAGTTTCTTGGGCTCTACCAGCCAGAGGGCTGGAGGGGCATGGGAAACTGGGAGGGGACTTGGCCAGGACAGGTGACCCGAACTAGCCAAAGAGGTATTCCATACCATATGACGTCATGCTGAGTATATAAACTGGGGGAAGAAGAAGGAAGGGGGGACATCTGGCATTATGGCATTTGTCTTCTCGAGTCACCGTTACGCGTGACGGAGCCCGGCTTTCCTGGGGATGGCTGAACCCCTGCCTGCCCATGGGAAGTGGGGAATGAATTCCCTGTTTTGCTTTGCTTGTGTGCGTGGCTTTTGCTTTACCTATTGAATTGTTCTTATCTCAACCCTTGAGTTTTACATTATTTTCCGATTGTCCTCCCCATCCCTCTGGGTGAGGGGGAGTGAACAAGTGGCTGCGTGGTGCTTGGTTGCTGGCCAGGGTTAAACTACGACACCTATAAATAAAATACTTTTTTATATACTTGAAATTCTGCTTACCTGTCAAAGTATTTTTACAATAATAGTAAAAATCTCAATTTCATTTTTTTAAAAAAATACCATTCATCAATATGTTTCCTTTTTCATTAAAAAAATGGAACATTTGCAACAGCAAAATTAGTTCTGAAATACATTTTATAAAATTCTACACTGAAATAATTGGCATAACTATCTTTAAATGTTATACCCTTGTGATTTCTCCATGTGGAATTACACGAGTTGAAAACCACAGTTCATCTCTTCAAGATACCTCTTATCAAACACATTCTTTGATGTGGTTATGTGGCATGGCTGTAACATATTTGATGATGTGATTTGTAGTAAATAATATACTGACCATATGTTGCAAGTTATTTACATAAGTAGAGAAATTATAGACTTTGATACTAATAAAACATTGTCACACTATTTTGTGAGGGTATGAAGCTACTTTCAGTTAATAGTTGAGGTTCCACAGGACCCCTTTCTGTGTACAGTGCGTACATACCTCCTTCTAGCTTAACCATACTAACTTCTCACGCTCCATAGGCCATTAAGCCCCACTACTTTTCCTCTTACTAAAGGGAAGGCTGCTGCATTTTTCACCATGGACTAGTTTAAATACGAAGATTTGTGTCATTTCTATCATTGCGCAGACAACTCAAACAGCTAAAGCAATGACAAAATACCAGAGTGGGCTTGGACTTTTAGTTTGCATTTTGATCTGACGTGAAATATTTTGGATGGTAGGTGAAAGAGAAGTGATACAGCTATCTGGTGACTACCTACAGGTTTTTCCAGTGATGACCTCTGATTACATTAGGCATTCCACAGGATAAACACATTTCCTTCAAAACACTGCAGATCTGATTGCCAATAAAGCCAGCAGGTGTTTAAACACTTACAAATCCAAACATAAATGTTTTCTTTTCAGTGCTGAAATTACTCCAGTCTTTAGGAAGCATATACTAACAAATACCATGAGACAATAAAAACAAAAAGTACAATAAGAAACAGCGTAAAAAATACTGAGCCTGCTTTATCTGCGAAAACATATGGTAACAATGATTACTAGTTATCTTGATCCTGCTTCAACCCAAAAATGTACTTGGCAACATTTGGACACAGAGGAAAATATTGTACTGTAACACAAAACAGCTCAAGGGTTTAAATGAGTCAAGCCCTTGAGCAGTCTGTAGTAGGGGAAGTGGCCCTCAGAAAATTAAAGGAAGTCTCCTGGCACCCAGTTTCTTCCCCATCACTGACTCTTTCTCAAGACCAGGGCTTAAAGGATTTGCTAAACTCCACGCACTACAACCCTGCACGGTCAGGAGCACATGACCAGCTGTCTGTGGGTTACTCTCAGTTTCTCAACAGATGTTCTTAAACAACCTGAAGCAAAGCCAAAGACTTACTGGAGATGCTCTAAAATGGTCAGGCTAAACTACCCTTTGAATCAGACTCACAATAATCCTGTTTGCCATTTTCCTTTGCTAGAAATAGCATTCCTAGAAAAGTTGCAATATAAAACACTAACATCCAATAATCCAAACACCTGTATAATCAACTAAGGCGGTATCAGAGAACTGTTTTATCAATATATTGCATACGTAAAATTAAATATTGGAGTGTAAATGAAATTTCCCATGCTATAATACATGTAAATGGAAGACAATGCTGTCTATTAGTTAATTAAACGGTCTGTAATGTAACTTTCCAGAAGGTCATCTCTACCACTAAATGCCCTGGTACACAGGTCATTCAAAGCTTCTCTTCCTTTGAAGTACTCCCTTTTCTGCAAAACACTTTCTTCTCTAAATTTTTGGGTTACGATGTAATTTCTACATCCCATACCCTCCAGTCTTCACACTGTTTCCACCCCAACAGCAACAGCACAGCTGAGGATAACAGTAGCGGACCTACCATTCCCCTGTCATATTATTTGGAGAGTAGGGATTTGGGGACAAAAGAAAATGAGGATCCCATTAGCAGCTGGATGACTGGTGAGAACAGAATGAGATCCTATCTGGAGAGATCCAACTTTTAGTCACATGAGGACACTTAGTAGTCTTAGATACCTTTCTCTACCAAAGCCAAGAAAAAATTAAGTTTCTCTAAGCAATCAAAGTAGTGAAGATCTAAGCATCCTCAATCAAAGTAGTGAAGATCTAAGCATCCTCCCTCTCTCTCCTGTCCTTCAATATTTAAGGCTTGAGAAGACTGCACACAGCATGTTTAGGAGTATGAAATGCCAACACCCACAGGGTGTTGTACATATAGAGAGCTGTAACTTTATAGGACAGCATTCATTCCTCTTCTGTGAAGAATCATACTTGTCCATGCAGATGCTTACCATTAGTTGACATACAGCAAATTACACCATCATGTTTCCATAATGAAAAGGGAGCCTAATGTAAGAGAATGGCCTAGTGATGAAGCAGCTGCACAGCTACAGGTAACTAAGACTACAGAATACAGGCTACTGGTAACTAAGACTACATGAATGGAGACAAACATCAAGAAAGTTGGAGCAAATAACATGGTGATAGCTTTGCACAAAATAACACAGTTTGTGCAAGAGGAAGTGAGACATAAATGGGTTCTGTACTGAAGGCAGCGTAGAGCATCACCCGTTTAATACTGCATCATAATGGGGGTAAATGTAAAAGGAAAAAATCACTTGGGTTCACAGATCACTTAAATCAAGACAGCTTGATTTGCTACAGATAACTGTTCTGGCACACACAACCTGCAGGGAAGATCGAGATACAAACAGTATCAATGAAATACAACTGCAGAGCTACCTGTGCTTTTCAATCAAAAATAACAGAGATGGAGTCATCCATCTGCATATATCACAGCCAACGCTACAATCGCATGAACTTCCGTGTGTTATAGCATGCCTCAGTGCTGCCTAAGAGAAACAGAAGTGGCTAATTCACTTTTATGAATGTATTTGGTCTTTCATTACCTTTCTCATTCTTCCATCAAGCTCTGAACAGTGCCATGGATTACAGCATTTTTTTGTTATGCGAACACTGAAACAGAAGTAAATATTTCACCATAAAAAAAAACACATGCAGAAAATTCAGTTGACCTTTGAAGAGACACTGTGCCAAATGTGGAGTCTCATTCCAATCACTAGCAAAAAAGTAAAATAGAAGTTTAGTTTATTTTCCTTTTACAAGTATATCTTAGCACAATCTTAACCATGGAGCCTTGACATCTTTGTAATAGCAACGCTGTTTTCAAAAGCATTTCACATATTTAAGAGATATTTTTAATTATCAGCTTAGTTTTGAGAAGGCAACTCTGAAGACAAGACACAATTCATCTGGACTCAAGCAACCTCCAACTATGTCTGTGAATTCACCTGGAATTGCCTGCAGAAGTGTCCAATTTCTAGGAAAAAACAACAGAATAAAAATCTGCTTTTCTACTTGTGGAGGGGTAGTTCAACACTTCATAGCACATCCAAAAAGAGAAAGGCATTTCAAACACCTGCTTTTGAATAATAGCAATTTTCCAGCCTGCACTTTACCCCAAGCTAATGAGGACATCACAAAATAAAGTTAACATGTCAAAGCCACCAACAAGCTTGGAAAGTTGTATCTTTCTACTCATTTAAAGTACATACCACTACAGCTACCATGAATAAAATATAGTGAAACCATAGATTCAAAAATACTGTGAAATTTATCAAATGTATTACTCGTGTAACTCTTGGTAATAGTTAATAATATTCATCAAAAGCCACAGACAAAGTGATACAATTCTTACATACACTGCTGGATACAACCAAGCAGGAAATTACTTGCTAAACAGCATCACATGAAACTGTGACATTGAAATGTGACATGTGAAACGGAAATGCATGCGTATTTCCAAAATCGCTACTAAAAGTGTGGTGTGAACAGCCAATTCTGCCAAAACCATTCCAGGTCTTTCGTTAAATATAACTGAAGTAAATCATAAAAAAGCCAAGGTCCAGAAGCTCATTTTAAAACAGATGCCATTGCATGTCACCTTTACTGAACCACACAGGGTTACTGTGAAAAAAACCACAGTACTGCAATCATGTCAAGGTGCGGTAGATAAGATGTACTTACAGGAACTGCATTTTTCAGTTTGTTTTGTCTACAGGATGTATAGGTAGGTAAGACCATCGGTACTGCTCCATCAGTCCACTACCTCCTAGACCCAGGAGGGCTCCTCCCTGCATGTCCCCTGGGTCTCTGATGCACAGGTTAAGGTAATGCTTGCAGTAACACAACTTTCAGGACTACAGCACTTCAGGATGCACTAAAAGCAGTACTAGTTCACCTGTCTACCATATGATCCTAATTAAGAAGGCATTTGAGGAACCATGGAAAAATACACAGCAGCATACCTCTGATGTACTTTTTACCTACTATTGTTCCCAGTGCTATTCCCTATCAACTAGGGTCAATGATCCACTTTCTCCATATGGCTGAATACCAACATCTCTTGCTCCTGCTTGGTTTAATGGTAAGTCTTAGCATATGTCCATACAAAGCAGCACAGGCCATCAAATGGAGCTCACCAGCAGTTAACTACAACCCCCAGGCCCTCCCCACCCTGGGGATCCATATCCTTAACCAAGGGTCACCTCAAAAGCATGAAGCCAACTGAATGTCTCACGGGCTCACTACTCAGGTGAAACCATGTCCTTGGTTTGTTCAGCTGATCACCTGAAGTAAGACTTCTCCAGCATCTGTGGACACCATCTTGACTGGCAAATCTTGAAAGGTGTCCAGCTGAAACATGCCCATAAATACAACCCTTAGCACGAGGCATGGATTTTCCACTTTCAACCTTTGGGTGAATACCAAGCCCAGCACTGTTAGCAGTGCTCCTTACTGACTGAGATGTGGCGATTAGCTCTGTCATCATCACCTTGTATTAGCTAGTTCTCTATATAAGCAATTCAGTGTGTGTCTCCATTTCATAGGCAAAATGAGCTCAGATGTTACCCAATATGAACGACAGTTTTAAAAAGTCTTGCATACAGATCCTCCATTCTTTCCACCTGCCAAATCCCACCATCAAAAGCTAATGCATAACTGTAAGAAAAATAACAAAAAACTTCAGCAAAAAATATCTACGCAATATATGTGCTATTGACCTTCAAGCAAAAAATATTTTTAAATTAACAGTGCTATTTAGCTGCCCATTGTTTCACAGTTGCTTCTCTTGCTTCAGAAGAATCAGAATTACCTCTTAGAAAATTTGTATCTAGGCCTTCTCTGCATCAGAACCACTCATTTCAGCATCTGTATCGTAGCAAGTTCTCATACAAAACACCACCTCGGTAATGCAGTACCATGCAGAGATCCCAGGGCTCATCCTCAAGCAGTCATTTCAGGTACCCGAAGCAGCTCTGTCACATAGGCAGGGCAGCCATGCAGACACTAGCCTCTGCTTCTCAGAACTGGGCCACAGGGGCATGTCTTGCCACTGGCATTTGTGCTGTTCTCACGTACCAGAGGCTTCTAGCAGCCAGACCCACTCCTTCCTAAATATGGAAGTGACTAAAAGCAATGTCAAATGGAAAGCGGGTGTAAGACCAAAAACCAGCACAGAACAGACAACATATAACTGTGCTGTTCTTTGGCAGGCTACTGCTAGTAAACATTGAGGTTAATACTGAAGTAAACAAGATCCAAGGGAAATAACATACAACCTTAAGGCACTTGTCATTCATTTCTGGGTACCTTTATCAAAGAATCAATTAACATTTTATCCTGTTAAAAGGTGTACCTGTTAAGTATGGAGTACTCGCAGACCTAGATCATTTGTTGGCCTGCTACATGCCCTCTGGCAAGACGTCTTAGTCTCTCTTGAGGATGCAACTTTTTCAAGACTGAGTTTTACTCTGTTGCTTGTAGTTCTAGGCAGGACCTGACCAGATGCCACTCTAACACAACCAGTGGCTGAAAGTACTCAGCACATAACAGGATCACCCCTGAAAGGCTTAGGTATGATCTGTGCTAGCATTAGTGTGAGTTTCAATATTAACTTAAATGGCAACCGTTAGGACCCAAACTTCAATTATCAGAAATAAAACTGAGCTTAGCAGCTTACTGATACATTGATCGGATGAGCATTTTCAGAACTGAATTTCATGGTATTTCCTAGCAAAGCTTTCAGTCAAGTGTAGCTCAGCTATTAAGTTACTCGTTTTCCCAAAAACTATTTGCAAGCATAATTTTAAAAATAAATACAGAAGAGTTTTTTCTATCTAATGATTTTCAGGAGCTCTAAGTCATTATATGCGTTCTTCTTCCATTTTCGCTTATGCAAAATTAGTGGAAATTATTGGCAGTTATGTTGGTCATACCAATATTATTATATAACAGGACTTGCAAGTGCCCATTTCACTTCTTACAGGACCATAGATACAAATTTAAAATTAACATACAATACTAACTGGCTAGCTTTTAAGCATTGTTCCATTCTACTTTGATCTGAAAGACACTTAGAAGAAAGACAATTCAGCGAACACTCTGTAGAATGTTGTTTTCATCTTTAATTCTCAGCTTTTTCGTATGATTTTCAAAACCATTCTGTGGTAGACATGAAGAAATAACAGTTTGCTAAACTGTATTCAGTCAGTTTATTAAGCTAATCCTTGTGAATATATTATTCTGTATTTCAAGAAGGTTTGTAGAAAAGATGCTTCTATTCCTTCATCTCCCATTAAAGCTTACGAGCTGCAGAGAACTGTCCAGCTATTAACCTAGCACTACCAAGTCCACCCACTAATCCATGTCCCTAAGTGCCACATCTACACATCTTTTAAATACCTCTGTGAACTTATTTGACATAAACAACATAATCTGGAAATATTCCCTCCACCCCCCATGCTGTCTGAACACCTCTGTTAACATAGGGTAAGTATGCAAACTGCAATCTAACTTGTTTACGATCCATTCTGATGAAACTGCCCATAAAAACCAGAGTATAAGACAAACCTGAACTGCCTACTCCCCCTGAAAGCACAATACAGCTTACTATATACAAGGTTTTTAAAAATACTAAGACCTGTGTGGCTCTTACGCATGACTGTAAAGCAGTGCTATGGAGTTGTTAGAAGTGCCATCACCAGCCAAATTTAAACATTGCCACTTGAATTTCTAACCAATGTTGCCTGGCACTCACTATAAATTATAATGAAGACCGATAGTGAAGCCCACTCCTTGGAAGTGTTAATTGGGATTTTGCCATTGATCTAGACTTACAGAGTTGGCATACTTTACTACATGCTGGTAGGTACTGAAACACAATGTTTTAGTTCATTCAGAAAAATTTCATGTCAGCCAGCATATGACAGATAGAGTAAGCACCAGAGTGGTACCTTGGCAAAGGTTACCAACTGGCTGCGGTTTGTCAGATGTCTGAAGAAATTAAAAGGCAACATTAGCTCTCTTGTATTTAATTTACTACTTGACAGTTATGCTTAGGATTCTGGTGAATTAAATTCCCCCTTCAGCTTGACACCATCTGCAGTTTGAGCTGTTGGTAGCAGATAAACGTTATCCTGGTCAGCCCTGATACATTCAGCCCTAGAACAAGAGCTTTATTTCATTCACTGCCTACAAAAAGACAAAGGCATTTTAATGAGATGGCTTGATTAATTCATTCTAAACTCCCTTTAGGCAGACTACCTAACTGTATTGTAACAGGCAAAGCGCACAGTCCTAGGAAAAATACCACACGCTGTACTACCTGAAGGAGTTCACTAGTAGCCACCGTATGTAAAAGCATAAAAAGGAAGGTGTATGTTCGATATTGACAATATTGACTTCAAGAGGTTTTGGGATACACATCTTTCTATTTACTCTTTTTATGAATGATTTTTTTATTCATCATTTCGGTTACAATTGACATTCTGTAACCGAAGTAAAACAGAACTTTTTCTCTCTTCTGTACGAATTGTCAACTATGTTAACCTTGTTAAAAGGCCCACAAGAATGAAATCAATATAGCAATTCAAAGACAAAATTGGCAGGCATTTATATTGTACTCGGACACATGCTGTAAACAGTCTTGTACATCAACAGGGACGACAATATTCTGAAACCTACCAGTGCTGTTTTTTTTTCATTTGGGGTGTGAAATGACAGAGAAAGTACAGATACCGGTCCAGCAGATAAAAAATAACACGGAAACAACGTCTGCCACGAATGAGGAGCACGGAGTAGTGACTCAGGT
Organism: Falco peregrinus; assembly: GCF_023634155.1. NCBI lineage: Eukaryota > Metazoa > Chordata > Aves > Falconiformes > Falconidae > Falco > Falco peregrinus. Next base: position 38,501,268 of record NC_073725.1, on the reverse strand, counting down.
GTCATTTACATTCCCTGCACTCCCAGGGGGGAGGGCGGCTACCGTCTATAACCTACACCGCGCCAGCAGCGACCCGCTCGCCCCCGCAAAAGCCGCGGCTGGAGCTCCGGGATCCGCCGTTCCCCGGCGCCGCCGCGCAGCCCGCCCGCCGCTCCCGCCGGGCAGAGGCGGCGGCGCCCGCCGGCAGCCCCACGCCCCGCCGCCGGGGTGGCACCGCACACGCCGCGGCTGCGGGTCACATCTCCTGCCCCCCTCTCCCCCTTCTCCTCCCCCTAGTTCTGGCCGCAATGCCGGCCGCGGTCTGTCCCCCCTCCCCGCCGCTCGCTGGGCCCCCCGCCGCTCTCCCGCCCCGCCACTCTCCCGGGGGCGGCGGGTAGGGAAGGGCAGGCGGCGAAGTTGCCGGGACTTACGGTGGCAGCGCTCCCGGCGCTGGCGCGGCACCTCTCCCGTCACCTCGGGCCACCTCCGCGGCGGTTCGGCGCCCGCAGCGGCGCAGCCCGGACGGCCGCTCACTCCTCGGAGGGACGCACGGCGCCGTCGGCGCACTGGCAGCCGCCCGGTGTGTCCCCGCGTCCCGGAGGGGGCGGGCGGGCCGAGAGCTTCAGCCGGCACGCGGACAGGCACTGGCCAGGGCCGAGACCCTTCGGCGGGGTTGTGCCTCGGGAAGCATCTGCCTCCTCTCGCCCGCGACGCGCCCACTCCCCGCTCCCCCCTCGGGCGCCGGCGGGGTTCCGCGCCGACGTCGGTGCGGGGCGGACGGAGAGCGCCCGGCAGCGGCGGCGCCTCCCCCGCGCCCGCCTCCCCGCGGCTCCCGGCCGCCTGCTGCCGGCGGGGCGGCCGCGCAGGAGCCGGCGCTGCGCTTGCGAGCGGGGCGGGGGTGCCGCTCCCGCCGCACCGCCTGAGGCTGGGGGGAGGGGGGACGATACACGCCGCGGCGCGGAGGAGAGGCGACGGCCGCCCCGTGGGCCAGGGGCTCGGCCCCGCGGAGGAGGCGGGGGCGGCGGCGTGGCTGCCCGCTGCCGAAAGCCTTTCTCCCGGCTGTCCCTCCCGTGCGGGGCCGGGGGTGCCCGCACCGCCGCAGGCCGGCCGGGCCTGCGCCCGCGCACTTCCCGCCACGCGGGTGCATCGCCTCAGGACCCCAGCGCCCCTCAGGGTCCGCTCCTCGCCCGAGCGCGGGCTGCGCGCCCAGGGGCCGGGCCGAAGCCCCCGGCCGCCGCCTCTTCTCGGAGAAGTTCCTCTGACCCGAGCCAGCGTTTCGCTGCCACGGCGGGCACCTTTCGGCAGAGGAAAGCCCGGGGAACGGAGACCGCGGAGCGTGAGACCCCGACACTCGGGCACCTGGGCGGGAGGGGCGCTGCCCCGGCCGTGGGGGCGGCAGCAGGGCCCGGGCCGCCGGGAGACCCAGCCCGCCCCGAGGCTCCAGCCCCGCGTCCTCCCGCGGGCCGTGTCTCCTCTGCTGCTCCTCCAGCTTGCATGAACCATTTACCTACCGTCCACCGAGCCGGGGAGGGCGAACAAGAAGAGGTGGCCGCAGCATTCACCGGACGGCAAAGTCATCTAAATTTCCGTTTCTGCTCCAGAAGTTATGTAAGCGTTTTAAAATAAAGGAAGAGGCAGAGGAAGACCCTCTTCCGAGCGCCTCTGGTCTCCTCAGAAGAGCATCCCCCTGCGACACGGGCATCCAGAGGCAACCGAGCCAACACCCCGCACGTTGCAGGACAGCGTTAAGTGTTTCTGCATGAAGCGTTGCAGAGGAGGACTTGTTCTCTGCTGTGACTGCTCCAAACTGCCCAATATTTAAATATCCAGAGGGCCACAGTAAGGCTGGGAGAGCGAGCGAACGCACGGTGATTCACCTCTACACTCCTGCCAAATGTGGCAGTGCGGACAGCAGGTAGTAGGGTGTTTTCCCAGCAGATGGAGTCAGGAGGCAAACTAACTTGCTCAAAAGGTACCACCACCCGGCTAAGAATAGCTTTCTTCTTTCGTCTTTCTAAGCGATGGGCATTGCTGCCGTCAAATAAAAGGAACTTTGATACTGGTTTTTAAGTCATCTGGCTTGCTTCTGAATGGAAAGTTAGCTCCTATTGAGGTGGTTCTCAAGTGTTTTTCTTCCACCTAAAACTTTTCCTTAAATACTACAGTCACATTTTACAGCTTGCCCTTCTCATAGAAACCTGCATGCAGAGCCAGCCGACTGCCTTTCTACTTGTTTCCACATAGTTCGGGCCATGCTGAGGAGGGCGAGAGAGGAGCAAGGGAGCTTAGCGCTGAGAAGGAGGCACTGGGCTGGGCACACGCAAAGTTCCAAGAAAAAGGAACCTCTTGTCAATTTTTCCAGCAGCTGTTTAAAAGGATTCCTCTAGATAGTACCATCAAAGAAATTCATCCTCCTTAGGATATACTGGGTGGTGGTGGTGGTGTATTTTACTTATAATAAAAAATGAGACACTCAAGGAATACTGATGTAAATCGTCATCCCTTTAAGATTTAAACTTTTGCTATAGATTTCACCCTTTACTCTTGGGACAGCAGGGAGATTCAGTGGAAGCTGCTTTTTATAAGCTCTCATAATGCCACAATTACTTCACTGTTCAGAGCTTTCACTGGAAGGAACGGTGAAGTTAGGGGAGGCTTTCATTAGCTGCACTAGGTCTGAAGCCACCAAGCAGCACCCCTACAGACCAGCCAGCTGCAGTTTTGTCCCTTTCATACTCCAGCTGCCCTTAGGTGGGCTCGGCTGAGTCATGGTTGTGCGTGCTTGACATGTTTGTGAAAGAGGAACTGCTGAGAAACAAAACCCTAAGCTGAAGCCTAGGGAGAGTAGGAGAATCCCCCTTCCTGTCATTGCAGCAGTAAGTTGAAAGAGGGAAACAGCTTTTTTCATGCCTGATAGCCTGGACTGTTTTCTTTTCCAGAGGTTTTGGAAGGGAGGTGGGTGAGTGCGTCACCAAGTAAGTACAGATTGCTTTAAAAGATAAAGCAGCTGAACTACATGAAGGCAGGTGATGGGCTCTTTACCAGTGGCTTCTATCATAGTCCACCTATTTAGGTTTTTTTTGTGTTGTCTGGCTAATACTGTTCATTCTATGATTGGAAAGCGTCACATTCTCAATGACTGTTTTTATACTTATTTCAAAACAGGTTTTATGTTGCTCTGTTTTCTTACTGAGTAGTGTTCAACTGCTGAAGTATAAATCTGTCATCCCATGATCTGGAAATAGCTTTTCTAAGGTTTGGGTGGATTTTTTTTATAAACTCCCATTTTGTTAACCATTACCTTGCACACAGAAGCAACACTTTCTGATTTGTTCTGCTATAAGCAATTTCATTATGTCCCATGGGACTGCAAGCATGAGTAGTTACTATTTGGCATGTGTGTGAAATACTCATGAGGCCCATAAATAACCACTGGAAAATTATTATTAACTGTACCTTGATGGTTTTCTTTCTGTTTGTGCTCTAGAGTCATTTCAACACCCCTAATTCTGCACAAAAGAGGTGGCCTCAGCCACCTCAGATTTTAGTGTTGCTTCATACATGAAAAGTTAAAAGAGTCAAAACCCAGTTCCAAGATTTCAGTGATTTCATTCTGTTATGAAAGAAAACATATTTCCATATAGTATGGAAAGTTGTGCATTTAGTTTGTCCCATTTTCACTATTTTTTTTTTCCTAAGTATATTTTGTCTGCGTTTAATGGTACTACAAGTAAGGATGCCACTTGCAAAACAGGCACTGCCCTGATTTTGTTTGTCAGGTGCAGAATTCAAAATAAAAATCCAAGTTTCCAGCTGGACCTACAGACTTCCCATGAACTGGGCAGAGATATTTCCTCCAGTTGCCCAGCAGAGGGCTGCTAAGATGATGAGGGGACTGCAGCATCTCCCTTGTGAGGGAAGGCTGAGAGAGCTGGGCCTGCTTAGCCTGGAGAAGGCTGAGAGGGAATCTTACCTATGCATGCAAATGTCTTAAGGGTGGGTGTCAAGAGGCTGGGGACTGGCTCTTTTCAGTGGTGTCCACTGACAGGACAAGGGCAACGGGCACAAATTGAAACACATGAAGTTCTTTCTGAATGTGTGGAAGAGCTTATTTATCTTGAGGGTGATAGAGCACTGGATCAGGCTGCCCAGAGTAGTTGTGGAGTCTCCTTCTCTGGAGACATTCAAAACCTGCCTGGTCACAACTCTGCAACCTGCTCTGGGTGATTCTGCTTTAGCAGGGGGTTGGACTAGATGATCTCCAGAGGTCCCTTCCAACCATGACCATTCTGTGATTTCCACAATCTTTTGTAGATGCCTGTATTACGAGCTGTGTGGAGGTGAACTATCTCCAGTCGCACCTTGTATATCTTTCCTACATGGCATCATGTACGCCATAGGACTACTTGGAGCACAGTATCTTCAGGTAAGGCTTGTTCAGATTTAGTTTGTTTGAAGCATAGGAAGAGTGGGCATTGAACTGTCTACAGAAGACTATGTAGGCATGCTGTACCCTTTGATAAACAGATTATAAATAATGCATTTGATTAAGGGCTACATTCTTAATTTGTATGACAAAATGAAGGAGCAAAAGACAGCATGTAAACAAAAATGCTGATAAATTCAGCCTAATCCATTTCAGGATGAAAAAAGGGGGAATTTGCCATTAGTTTTAGCACAAGTATCCTCTCTTGAAATATGAGAATGACTGTGATTGAGTAAGGGTTAATTCTGGTTATGCTACGGTGCCGATGTTTCTGCTGCCATTGTAGCCTCTATAAATCTTCCTCCAACTCGAAGCTCTAATGCTTCCAGGTAGGAAGGATGGAGAAAGAAGGTTTCAGGAACAGCATTTTTGAAGATTTGATAGAAATAATACATGTTAGAGAGACCAAAAGAAAAGTTAGAATAAAGCATGAGAAAAAGTGGAAAAGAATGCATGTCTGGATAATTCCTCTAATGATTTGGACACACAAGAGCATTTACTTTTAGAAATATTCTAAGAGAAGGAATAGCATGATTGGGAAACAACCTGGTGGAAGTCTCAGGAGGACACCATTAGGGTCGCAGATAACTTTGTGGTAGAAATTTTGTACGTGTTTTATTTCTAATCCCAGAAGCCGTCAAATCATTCAAGAAGTAACTGTTTTTTTAAGAGAGCCCTTTTCAAAATTAATGGATTGTGCTTAATTTTATCTTAGCTTTGTTTGTAGAAACCTGAAAATCAAGACTCAATGTTTATCCAACATTGAAGAACTCATTAGAATGATGTACAAATTGTTTTAATGTCATAATAATTTATTTCAATCACTTGCTTAATGTACAATAATTTCAATTAGTTTCTTAATGTACAAAAAAAGCATGGGTAATTACAGTTGCCACTTCGCTTAAATTTCTGCTTTTAATTTATGTTATTTGATATGTCCAAATATTGATTCTTCAGTTCACATTTCAGCATGTTCTTAGACGATCTCCAAAACATTTTGTAGTGAGAAAAAAGAAACATATGCCTCTAAAGAGAAAGGTTTTTTTGAAGAAAATTAGGGGTTCAGTAATTAGGAAACACAAAACCCAAAAAATAGAAAATGAAAAATACAGGAACATTAGTTGTATTCATGTTTTCAAAGAACAAGGAAAAATGAATAAATTCCTAAATATAGACATTTCAGTTGCTAGTATTTATACTGTATTTAATTTTCTGCAGAAGACATTATTTTAACTTAGGAGTTAGCAATATATGCTTTCATTAGCAGAGTGCTCAGAAATTACACATATTGGTAGCACAATGGACTTTGTTTGCTCAGAGGAAGGAAAGGAAAAGCAAACATGATAATGAAAACCTAGGCAATGGGGATGTTTCCAAAGAGTGAGCACCTGATTCTCTCGGAATCAGCAGGTATTTTCTGGCTTCACTCAGAAGTTGATACCCCAGGTGTTGCTAAGCCAGTGTGAAGCTGTACATGATTCTAGAGAGAACCTCAGCCAAACATCAAAAAAAAGAGCTTTTCAGGAGAACTAAATACACCGTCAGCTGCTAGAAATGTCTTCTTTCGTGTATGTACAGTATATAAATCAGAAAATATTGTAGATTATACGAATCTTCTCTGGAAACTATTCCAAGAGCCCTACAAAATTTCTACAAAGCACCAACAGGCATATTCCATAAATCAAATATAAGGTCCCATCAACATAACGTTTACATTAATTGATTCACTAATGTATTTATTTATTTTTTTATATTTATTAATTTTAATGTGAGAAATGTCACCTTATTTGGAGTTACAGGCAATGCAAGTATCTATTAATACTCAAGACTCATCTATGTACTTTTATACAGATAAAATTTTGTATCTTTGTAAGAATGGCCCAGGGCTTGTGTATCATTCAGGCTTTGCTTATCCCCTCAAGATATGTTTTAAATAAAACTAAATCAGTGCTGTAATCTCATATTGGTTCTGTGAATGAAGGTGAATTTTACCTCAAATATTTATTCTGCTAGACAGAAATTTTTATTATGTTTTTATGTCTGACCTGTACATTATTTTAAAAAGTCACATCACCTGGCAAGTGTAACTGTAACGGGCATGTAACTGACTAAAACCCAGCTCTTTGCAGTAAGTGTAGTCTTAATCGTTCTCATTATCATCATTTGTTTGTCACTCAGTTTGACATGTCTAAAATGAAGTCATGCCCTTCCAAACAAGTAGTCTATAGGAATCTCCTTATGTTGGGTGTGAAAGTTTCCCACAGCAGCAGGAGGAGTGACTGACATATACTTACTCAGCTACAGAAATGTTTGCAGAATAGAGGCATTAATCGTAAACTTTAGGGGGAGACACTACTGCCTCTGATCAATAAAATGCCTACTAGAGTCTTAGGACTATATATGCATGCATATACTTGGGCAATGTGAAGGGACATACCTGATACATAGTTTGCCATAATATCAAATCATATAGGAACACTGGGAAATGTTTCAGCTGCCTTTATAGTTGATGATCAGTATCACAAAGACACAACAGAGAAGAAATCTAGTGGATTTTTCTTAGCTCTTTTAAGGAAAGATGAAATTAGCAGAATACATTTCAAATCGTTAACCACCTTTATTCAATATTGAGAGACAGTGCAGCTGTTGAAGAGTTGAAGAGGCAAAAGTTCAGATGGTTTTGAGCAGATATGTCTGTATTTCCTTGTAGTCTTTGCTTCTTCTTGACTCTGCAGTCTGTAAGGAATCTGTGGAATAGGGACTAATTGTCAGCATTTTATCCAGCATCATAATTATAACCCATGTTAGAGAGTCTGATTAGCACGAGAAGATCAGCTACTACTTTTATAGCAACCTTCCTGTAAGGAATGTGGAGCACAATTATGAGTAGATCTGTAAATATACAGCACACATTAAAAACATGTTTGCATCTCAAAGGACTTGAATTTAGGTTCTGATGACACAACAAGTAGAAGATTGTATGCATTGCGGACAAATGCTAGCTGGGAAAAGGGAACTAGCAGGAAGGCACTGCAGAGACAAGATGTCTGCTTATCATGTTGATTCTGGTAACATTCACCTTCTCATTCTCCTCTCATTTCTATTCGCACATGCACACGAGCACAAGTACACATTTATTCCAGCAACGTTACTGATTCACTATCTTTGACACCAGTTTTCCTGTAACAGCTGCCGATTTAAATCTTGCCAGCCAAACTTTTAACAGAAACTAAACGCAGTCACTGAGGGTCAGATGCTCAGAGAGAGCTGCAAATCACAGAACACAAATCTTGAGGGAAATGTCTGAGTGTAGAATTGTTGCTCACCTTCATCTGAACCTCATGATTCACTTTGTGTGGCAGACCCAGTTGTGCCTCTGAGGTCTACCTTAATTGCATCTCCTTTTCTCCTGATACATAAGTGAAATCACATGCAGAGCTCCTAGATCAGTGCTGTATTTCTGAAAAAGCCCTGTAAGGCTGGTCCTTCTTCAGCCAATTAAAACAGATGTAGAGACAGTGCAGAGAGGTGTGTGGCTCTAGAGCTTCCAGACATGAAAATGTAACAAGATCTCCCAGAGGAACCTCGTTTTCTCTGCCACTTTTTCTATTCCCATTCTAGATATATTTTATGGCTTTGAGGCACACCATTCTCTTTAGTTGTTCTTATCATCATGAAGTCTTTGCTGGTAGTCATGTCTAAAATACTACCCTGCTTTCTGTTTTTGAACACACTGTTATTCCAAAGGGGGGGGCGGGGGGTGGGGTGGGGGGGGGAAGAGTTGGAAAGGAAGGAGATGCAGGAGCTATCACCTTGGTAAGTCCAAAACAGTCATTTTAGCTATTTTTTAGCTATTGCCATATATATTGAGAAGCAAGAGTATTGGAAATTTTCAGTCAGAGAGCTGCCAATAAATTTCAGTCTTGGCCCACAACATCTTTTCTGTTTGTGTTCTGGACCTTGGCTGTAGAAGAAATTTGGCAAAAGATTCCAAGGTTTTGTCAGATACCAGTAAGTGAAAGATCTGAAATCTGTACATAAATAAAAAAAGTCTTGGCCAATAAATTGCCATTGGAAAATAAATCTTCTGCCATAACTTCCTGTGGGATGTTTTTAATGCATTTTTAAAAAATGAAATCTCTTTTAAACTGTTACCTTATGCTGCCGTGTACTAAAAATGAAAATATGGCATGGTTTTCAGTACTGTTATGTTCTGACTTGTGCTTCACCTCATAGGGGTTTAACAAGGTTCATCTTTTCAAATCTGTCATAGTCTGGTTTCTATCACTTACTTGTAGTTTTACAAAGGAGTGTGAAAATCATTCAAACTCAGGCAGCAAGTATACCAGGGACTCTCACCTCTCTCCACACCACTCAGACACACACACATACACAACTACATCTTTATTCTAGCAATATTATTGATCTGTTTGTTGTCCAGTTAAATCTCACCAACTGAACTGTGAACACAAGCTAAATGTGATCAGTGATAGCTGAGTACTCAAAGGAGGCTGCAAATCACAGAAGAAAAATTGTAAGAGATGTGCTTAAAATTTCTGGTCACAGTTTGAGCACATGGTATGAACTCAATAGTTACAATTTCCATACACTTTTTCTACAGAGGGTGAATTCCAAGGGCAACATTTGGGATGTGGTGGGGCCGGTTTGAATGCATGTCAATCCAATGCAAATCCTGATCCTTTGTGCAGGTTGACATCATATATCTAAATGTGACTTTACTGAACTTGCTTTGCTTGTATGTGGTTGTAGGCTTGGAAATTATTTTTCCCAGTGATTTACTCATCCAGATTTTGATACTGGATGATGATTAATGAACTTTTTTGAGGCATTGAAACTGGCTCAATGCATGTCTCTACAACATTGGTCCTTAGAAGCTGAGTTGGAAATGGGTGGTCAGTAAGTTTTCACAGCCAAATGAAGTGTTTAACACTAATATTATTTCCATATTTATTAAACCATAATGAAAACCGAAGCATTTGTGAACATTATGAAAAATGTTGCTATTTGCAGTGCCCTGCAAGACTATCAGATAGTGTGTGGTATGAAATATGTTTCAGATGACACAGTTCTTATTAAAGGTCTAGCAGATGAATTTAAAGGTGTTTCCAATCCCTCTCAAGGAAAGTTAGACAGGATATAATTCATTTCTTCCCAAAATAACTTCAGTCAGACATCACCAGTATATGTCGTTTAATAAAAATATGTACATGACATTCAGTGGGCTGAAATTCTTACTATAAGTCCATTTTACTTTCCAGTACAGCCTATAAATTGTTCATGAGATATTCTTTCAGCTGTTCAAGATTTAAGAAGGCTTTTCCCTGTAAGGTGAAGGACTTTGCTCTTTTTGCTACTGTTGCTATATATTTTGATTTTTTTCAGGAGAAGGTTGAGAATGCAGAAATGTTTAAAAGAAGGGACTAGAGTTTTGTTTGATTGTTTGTTTGTTTGTTTGTTTGTTTTGGGGGGGTTGGTGGTTGTTTTTTTTTTGGTAGCTATTATGAAGCTGCTTGAGATCTTTGTGCCCAGAGGAAGGCCATTACATCAAGATGAACTTTCTTACTGTAAGAATGTGTTTAGTTCAGACAATAAAGAAACCCAGATATTGGAGGTTTGTATAGTGGGACCATATCTACAGTCTGTTGGAAAGGATTTCTTCCTCTGAGTTCACGACATTCAGGGCAGGAAATTACATTTTGATTCAGCAACTGTTACAATAAGGGTGTTCTTCAAAAGTGAAGTGGCCGAGAAGGATATAGCCATCAACCTAGTGGAACAAAACAAAAAACATCTAACTGGGATATCTTAGTAAAATAACAGTGAAACTTTCATTGACATCAAGGATAGATAACCTCTGAAAAACAGGGCACTTATTTAGTTGCCTAAAAATGGATTTGAGTAACCTACTGAGAGTGTTTGCTCAAGAACATAACTTCTGCTGTTCCTTTATATCTGTAGAGCAGAATGAATACAGAAGTGCTGAGCAGAACTTTGCTATACTTTTGAGTACCGATATTGCTATTTCTAGGAAACAGAGGACAAAGTTGAAGTTTTTTGATATGAAACTGGATATATCTTACCAACTTATTGGTGAGCATTTAGACAAACTGCATAAATGCTTTACCAGCTAACTAGTTAGCTAATTAGCTATGTAGCTGAAAGAAGAGTTGTAGCAAACAAATACTGAAGTTGCTAATTTCATAATTTGTGAGGAATATAAATAGTAGATGGGGAACGGGACAAAATACCTCATTGAGAAGGAAGATTGGGGAAGAGAAATCTTGTTCTCACCCTGCACCACACTCTAGGTTGATGTAATTTAGTCTTTTTTTAGGTATTGTTGCCTAGTGGAAAGTCCACTAGGACGTTTTTTCAATTTTTTGGAACTTACTGATTGTTCCAGGTGTATGCATTTGTGAAAAAAAGGAAACCAAGCAAACAAACAAAAAACCCAACCCCAAAATACAAGAAAAGCACAGTTCCCAGTGCCTCAGCCAACCTACTTTAACAGTATTCAAAGATTTCGAAGATATTTTACAATACAGTATTGCTTTAGAAGTGTATATTCCAAAATGAATGGACATTTTTTAAGCTTCATATAAAGCTAGCACACAAAGAAAATTTGTTCAGTTGAATTAAATGATGCTTCTTTTTTTCCTTAAAATAATAGAACTAGGCATTGTATCAGTGACAGTTCTTGTCATTTACTACCAGATCTCAAACTGAGGTTATACAGCCAGTCTCTCCAGTCTTGATTACCCTAAAGCCCATGCCCAGTCTAACACTGAGTTCACTGGGAACAGAATATGTTCGTCCGTCACCATTTTGTTGCTTCCTAACTTTGGGATGAAATCAAAACACTTTTTTTCATAATTTCTAAGAGACATGATGATATGTGATGCTGCCCGGAAATTGACTTTTTGGGCCCATCATGCAGGGGAGTCCCTCTGAAGTAGCTGTTGTGCTGAATATTCACTTCTTTAGGCACAATGATTTCCTCCGAGACTCATTTAGACCATGCAAAAGGCAAGACAGTTCTCTGTTTTCAAAGCACAAGTTACCTGGCACAAAGGCATTCTCTGCACACACCGAGTGTCACTAAGGCAGTAGCTTGGAAGAGTAAATTTTTTCCTTAGCTTCCTGTCTGCTAGTTTCTCTTTGTAGGCATCCTGTTGGCTTCAGTGACAGGGCACGCCATTTCAATTCCATTCCAACCATCTGTGCTTGTATGAAAGATGTTTGAGTTAGAGCAGCTTCGGAATAAAGAATACATTTGGGGTTTCTTTTCTTGCTTTTCATCGTAGGATCTCTAGCTATGGATTGTTGTTCTTTGCTTATTTATAGTCTTTTCCGCTTCTGTTGAGTCTGTCTTTCTTCTTCCTTTTCTTGGCTTTGATGGCAGCTGTTATATTTCTAAATTCCCTCTTGAACAGCAGCGTCAAATTCTGAACAATACCCCTGCCATTCTTTTAGTACATTCTTTCTGCAAGCCAGTTACCTGATAGATTTTTAAAAGCTGGTTTATCCAATTTCATATTTTATTAGTATTCTCCCAAGTAAGAGTGCAATTTTGCTTATTACATTAATAGCATCCAAACAGTTTCTGTAGATAGAGCTAATAGCTCACTCTGTATCCAAACCATGCTTTTAGATTCCAGCTCCTTTCCTTTTCCTGAAATATTTGTGTTGAAACTTTCCTTGCTAGGTACCTATTCACCCATGCCTGAGGGTGAGTTTTCTGGGGACTTTGAAAGAATCCCAGTTAAAATTTTGTCGCTGGGAAGAGCAGGTAGTATCCAGCTGTCATGACTGTTTCACTGACATGAAATCCTGTCTTTAAGGATTTTGAGACAGGATTTGAAAGTTAAAATATATATAGTCTGCACAGATGTCGAAGATACACCTGTGCTTTTGTAAGAATAATCAAATTGGAGTAAACTATAAACCTCCATGGAGGAATGGAAACCTCCTTCTCTCATGCTACAGAGAGGATTTTGATGTTAGCAATAAGTTTTTTAAAGATATCATCTGATGCAAGTGTCTTCTACCTATTCTCACTACCTACATGCTGACCAAACAGGACATGTTTACATGTGTGTGCTCCGTCGTGGATGTGGGGCTCCAGGTGAAGCTCCATTACTGCTCATGGCCATAGTAATGCTGAAATTGAGAACAGAAAGTCTGCCTCCTGTGTTGCTTAGTTATTTTCTAATCCAGCAGTTCTGTAAAGTTCCAGATAACATTGCTTTTGATCTACTGTCTTGATTTTTCATCAACAGGAGATAACTTTCACCTGTATCTTAGACTCAGTAAAACAGTGTTTCACAGTGTGGCAGGACTTGACTTTTCCAGCACCTTGGGATAAAACCTTGCATTACAAATGCCTATATGATCCCACAGACTTCCAGTCCCTACAGCTGTATTTTGCTAGTCAAAGAAGACTTGAGTAGAATAAATAGGGAAAGCTTCCTCTTCGGGTAGAGCAGATACTGATGTGCTGGGTGAGACATTAAACAGAAAGGATGAAAATAATTCTCACTGCCAGTTGTGTCCTCAAGGGTGAGTCCTTTCTTCCAGTCCTTCATAGTTCACAGGTTCATCAAAGCACACCCAGTCCTTTCTGAGCCCAGAGGAAATCTTTCTTTGCATCACTGGCATCTTTGTGCAGACTTGCTTATAGGCCTTCTGCTTCCAGTCTTTCCTACTCCCTGTCTGCCTCAGTCTAGAAGGCTGCCCAATCTGTACTTGCTCGATCACTTCTGGGGACTGCTCTGTTCTCCAAGAGGGTTATGCTGGACTCAGAAATTCTAACTGTAAGTCTTCCTCACTGCTCCTCATTGTTACTGCCTCTCTAGCAGGACATAGAATGTAGAGTATACAGCAAATCAGAATCAAATATTATGACATTATTGCACATGCACATGTACGCCAAAGTTTTGAAATGCCTGTAGTTCTCCACACAACTTTAACTTTAGTTCACTGGATGTACTTTATGCAACTAAACTAATTTCTTGCAATTAATTTTTTTCCTCTCTCCTTTTTCCTAATTTGTTACTAAGTTTGGGAGAACATCCTTCTGTTTATAAAACCAGTCTCTATTCCTCCACGCTGCCATATTTCTGCAGCATGTATATCATTATTAAAGACAATTTACGCTGCTTCTGGAGAATGACATATTCTCCTTGCTCCTGTCAAGGAGTTTCTAAATAATGCTTATCAATCTATTTAAAGAGCATTTTGCACATTGGCCACTAATGGTCTGTTCTATGTTTTCATGAAACATCTGGGATCTGAATAGCACAAAGTCTGAGCATGAATTGCAGTGCTGTCTGCAGTTACAGCAGACTGTAGCTGGACAGTAAATGTATCGAGCTCTGAAAAGCAAATTGCCTGAAAAATCAGGTTCTTTCTAAGTTCTGCTTCCTGTATTCATGATTGCTTGGAAACTGGGTAAATAACCACTACATTTTAAAATACCATTGATTTATTTCTTAGAGTGTCAACGAGAATGCAGATTTTCCCATCCAGTGCTTTTTGTTCTAGGAATTTGGTTGCTTCCTGATTCAGTGATTGAGCAGAGTATAAACAGGATGCCAGATATGTATTCAGGAAGATGTGTGGACCTAGCCTAGGAACTCAATGTCTTGGATCTGCTTCTTCCTCCAAAAGGTTTTATGCCCTTGGAAGCAAAGACAGTACCACTCCTTTGAGAAGAAGGCTCAGGTATGGAATCTGAGTATATGGTTGCATTTTCTGCAACTCTTTATATTAAAGATTCCTGACAGGCAATGGTTTAGAAATCATCCCAGTTGTCTGTATTTTACCCCAAGCCAGTTAAAGGCTTTTTCACACTGAAGAGAGTGAATATGGTGGCTCCCTGTTTATCTTCTCATCTGCTTTGGTTCAGCATTCTGAAGTTCCTAATCTGGGCATGCAATGAGGGGTCCTGGATGAGTCCTGCTCACCTTCCATTTTTTAACAGATGCCTCTACCACATCTTTGTCATTGTATTTGAATTATCTTGTTCTTAAATGTCTTTATGCACTTCCTCTTCCCCTAATGTCTTTTGGAGCTACTTGAGATAGACAGAAACAATGTGCTAGCAATGTAAGAGAAGCTCTTGGGAAAGTTAGGAGTTAAAAGAGAGCAGCTTATTGTTCATGGCTCAGGTCTGTGTTTCCTACATGAAGATTTGTGATACCTGAACCACAAGTGCTCTTTGGCCTGCAATGGGCAAAGTGTGGAAACCACCAGGAAAGCACACCTAGAGAACCCAAGAGATGCTTCAACCAGCCTGCATTTGCCTCTAGAGGTCTCCCAGCTTCCTACATTTGAAACCCCACATGTACGCCAGTGACACCTCTGTCAGCAGTCTTCAGAATGTGCTCTCTCCCTTCCTGGCCCTCCTTTCATGCCTTGGCTCTCAAAGTTACCTGTGTAGCATTTGGGGTTTATGGTTCACAAATACAATTCTTTTTTGTTGCTATCTAACATTATCGTAACCTGTCATCTGACCTTAATACAGCTTGTACAGGAATATTTACTGTTACACTTACAGGAGCTATTTTTGGGAAAAACACTGGGTAAGGCAGAGACAGTTTGTGTCATAATTAGTAAATCTGGTGACTGGAAATGAACATTTAATTTACGTACTCCATAAGCATGTTTCCAAGCAAAGCATCTGCAAAACTGAGTGAATTTTAACTGTCTTTGCAGTACTTGTCTGTAGAAAAATGGAATTCCCACAAACATTTGTATAATGGTCTTGCTCTGCTCCTGGTAGCATCTCAGAATGTGTCAGCTGGAAAAGCATCTCTGCCAGGTTTCTTTCTTCTTCAGTGCTGATGGATGCCTGAATGTCCCAGCTTTTGTGCATGGGATTCAGGAGTAACTTTGCTGGCGTTAGTCAGCCTGCTTCATATTGTTGTTTCAGTTAGGTGTCGTGACTTCAAAGCAGTTTTATCTAATTTGCATCAGTATAGTGAAAAGATAGATTCTTTCACTGAATCAGTGCAGTATAATACTTTACTGTCAGCATGTTCCACATGCAGACTGAAGCAGAATGGGGTGGCGTACTATACCACCCCTTTTGATGTGAATTTATACCTGTTTTCCCACGCTGGGGGAGGGGAAAGTGGCTGCATTCAGAATGCCAGCAGGAACTCAGCGGGAGCTGCTGCCTCTCAGGCACAAGATAGAGGCAATCAGGTGCTTCCTGCAGGTGCTGTGGAGCTGCTGGGTTAGGATTGCTTCCTCTCACACCAGCAGGATGCTGTCAGTCCTGCCCCAAGGAAAGGCAGCGGATCCTGGCCTACAGCCAGCAACCTGACAGCACCTAGTATCTCTCACCCACCTTGCCCCTGGGAAGGAAAGGTTCTACTCTTTCTGGAATTTTAAACACCAAATATAAAAGGTGAAAACGCCCAGCCTTATTTAACGCGAGCAGACCCTGAGGCATACAAGCAATACAAAAAAAATGTGGAAGAGTAAACTTAAAGGGCAGTTATCTTGGGGAGCAACATTCACAGGAAAAGCTCTTCTGTGAAAAACTGGAGGAAAACAGGAACATACAGTATCTCAAACATACAGTAATGCTGTTATAGTCCAGCTGATGTCTCCTGTCTGGAGTCCAGGGCTGAAGAGAGATTTGGTTAACTAATGATTATGTAGGGGAGTGGGAAAATAGTTTCTAAATATCTATTCTGATTCAGTGGAAAATGGTCAGAGATTTGGGGGCAGTAGGGCTTTTCATAGGGTGCAATGTGCTATGAAGAAAATTAATTCCCACGTCATTAAAAATATGCATAGTTCATCTAAATCTTTAAAATAATATAATATTCTTCCAGAAATCTTCTAGATGCTTTAAAGAATGGAATTTGAAATTTATTTAAGAGCTAATTTTTTGGCTAGGAATGTCCTGGATTTTTAAAATTTTCCATTAAAATATTCAGAGGCATGTGGCCATTTTTCACTGTAGTGAAAATAAATCAAAGAATATCCTGACTTACAATTTTGGTTGTTAGCTATGTTTTAAAGTAGGGTTTTCTCTGGGTGAATGGATTTGGGTGAGGGTATTGAACTTTTAAATGAGACCCCTAAAATTTTTAATATTTGTTTTAACTTTGAGCAAGTTTCATTAAGAAAAAGATGATTCAAACCTTTCTGCAATAATGAGAAGAGACTGCTTGCACTTTTTAGGAAGCGAACTGTAGCAAGGAATTATCTTGTTTCCATGTTCATTTAGTTTTCAAATGTCATACCCAGACAGAAAGCAAGGAGGACCATGGCTGTGGCTTGTAACGAGACAGCTGCTTCTTTAAGAACTGTGTTCAACCATTAAACAGCAGTTGAACAGAACAACAAAGAGCTGTGAGAGTGATCAGCAGCCAAACAAGCATGGGTTAAGAAGATTTAAGGAAATTTCTTCAGTCTAAAAGATACTGAGAAGCCCTAAGAGATCATCAAAAGGGAAAGCAGATTATGATCACTTGCTGTAGGTAAGAAGTAAGATGTCATGGCCTTAACTCTAAGTAACCAAGATTTAGGGATGGATACCAGGAACTATTTTTTGATGGTAAGCAGGGTGAAGCAGAGGGATAGATTACCTGTGGAAATGCCACATCTCTCTTGCTGGAAGATCTGAAGAATTTGTTGGACAGTCTAAAGTGGTTTATGTTGCAGGACACTCTGAGCTCCTACGTCTGGGTGAGCCCTTGCAGTGCCCCAACTATCTGAGAAAAATAATCATCTCCTTCCTTTTCCCTGTCCTGTTTTCCAGGCAAAGTAAAACAAAGCATGTAGGCCACAATGCAGATAAAATGACTTTCAGCAGATTCCTGGTCTGGCTGATACAGGTCAGGGGGTTTGTGTGTGTACACAACTATGAACTTTCATCACAAATTGCAGCTATTTGATGGCCAACATCATGGATTAGGCAGAGAGATGAGCTGGCTGACTTCTCTCCAGATTAATTTAAGTCTTATTTTTTTTGTGATCTGCTGCAAAAAATAGGTTTGAGCTGACAGATGAACTGGTTGGTCATACTTTTTCATGCAGACTAAGAGTGGAAAAACCCCCACACTAACACAATATTTGTACCTCATAATGTAACTGTGGACCTGACAACTTACTTTCAGTTTTAGGATTAAGGACCTGGTACCATGGGGACAGCACACCATTCTGACCCACCAGTCCAGAAGGCAAAATATTATGTGAGGCTGTGACAGTCCTGGGGATGCTGTGATAGGAACCGAAAGCAGGCAACACTGCGAAATTTTGCAGGTGCTTGCCAGAGTAAGGAAACACTCAGTAGAAAACATTTCAGACTCTCGTTACCCTTCTGCCTCTCAAGTGTTAAATGAATTCATTTTGACAGTTCCAGTGGAGATGGGGAGATATGCATCAAGCTGCTCAACCATTTTCCTCTCTGCTCCCTGTTTTCTCCTTGATAAACTCATGCCTGCACACCAGCTCAGAGGGGCAAGTAAGATATTCAGATGCTTCAGCAATGGCCTCGGTCCCTAGGGCCCTTGGAAACATCTCAAAGGACTTTCTCCTTCATTGTCCTCCTTAATTCAAGAGTTCTGTCCAAATCTAGCAAATTCTTGGGAAGATAAATCGAAAAAATAGTGCCACAGCAGTAAAACGCTATCTTCAGAATTGGTATCAGTAATCTGCTGTTGGAGACCTCTCCAGAATCACTCTATAGGTTAAAAACAAGGTCCTGAAGAAACACTCAGAATAATTTTCTCATCCCCTAGCTATCCTTTTAAAAATAGCTCCCAGAGTATTGTGCACTGCCTGTTAGACAAAAGAAAAATATAGTCTGCCAGCACAATTTAGAAAAGCTGATGACTTTAAAGACCTTCAACAGAGAGAGAGCTGCCACTGATAAAAACTTGCTGTGACTCAGCTATGCTTTGCGTGAGAGCAAGTCATTTTGCTACTTACTGTTGATTACTGAATTTGAAACCCTCTGAGGTCTTCAAAAGGTCTGAGAACTGTTAGGGAGTGAATGCTAAGAAGGGGATCTATTACCAGAAAAGGTAGTTTTCAAGGAAAGATTGTTGAAGTTTAAAATATAATTAAAGAGGCGCAGTCCATGTACATAATAAATGTCCCATTTTTTGTCTTATTCTACTCTAAAGCACAACAGCACTCAAGTCAAGGGTAAAAAAAGGTGGAAATAATTTATTCACTTGGGACTATAAAATGTTTACCCACTTCTGTATACAAAGCAGGAGAGTTTATCTGCTTTTGTGTTCAGTATTACACCAAAGAGTAAAGCAAGAATGTTAACTGAGGAAAGTAAGCTCTAGAATGAAACCACCTACTGAACTGCATTAGCAAGAACATAACCAGCAGGTCAAAGAACAAGCTAATTGCTGGGGAGCATTTCTGAGGCCATGTTGGGAGCACTGTGTTCAAATCTGCCTCTTGTAAAGTGGGATTGGCGAGAGGGGAAATGACAAACTGGAGACTCCAGCAGAGGATGGCTAAAATAGTCTGGGAGGTAGAGAACATAACTTACGAGGACAAGCTGAGGGAGCTGGTTTTGCTCAGCCTGGAGAAGAGGAGAATATGAAGGGACCTAGTATCTGTCCTCAATTACCTAAATGTGAATTACAGAGAAGGCAAAACTGGATTTTTCTCAGATTGGCATAGCAAGAAGACAAGAGGCAACAGTCACAAGCTGCAGTAAGAGAAATTCTCACTGGCTATAAAGAAGAATTTTTCATGTGGAAGTGATTAAACACTGGAATATGTTGCCGAAAGAGGTTATGAAGTGTCCAGCCTTGGAGATCTTCAAAACTCAACTAGTCAAGAGCCCACACAATCAGATCTAAAGTGGAAACTACACCTCCTGTGAACAGGGTCTTGATCTGGATGACATTCCTACCAAATTTAATTATTCCACAATTCTATGATCCTGTGGTGTTTGTCCAGTCTGTTTTTAAAGATTTCTTATGATGGAGATTCCACTATTTCCCCAGACAATCTATTGCAGTGCTTCCCAAACAGATGAAAAAAATACGCAATGCAACTGCATGTTTTCACTGGACAAAATCAGCTTCTTGAAGTATTTGCAATCTTTATGTTACAATGATGCGGCAATGCATACCAGAGGGTGAGACTGAACACACTGGATTTCTTAGGAAATTGAAATAGTTAAGCATTTCAAATCATACCATTGCATAATCTAAAGCAGGGGTTAGCAGCCTATTCTTTGCTAGAGAATGGGTATGTGTGTCAAACACCTTTGGCAGCCTCTGTGTTACAGTTTCCCAATATTAATGATTAAAAAAAAAAGATATGGATGCAGAACATATGAAATTGTTTCATGGCTGTAGTTGTCTATCTCTATTTTTGTAAGAGAGGTAAGAATGTATATCAAATATACCTGATTTATTGCTGTTCTGGGAAGTTAGTTGCCACAAATCAATTGTTGTATTTCCTGAATATTGTTAGATCTGAACATTTAGGATGTACAGAAATTACACACTTTGAAAAAAAAACATAGGATCTGAATCTTCAATATTACAGTTTTGTCCTCTTTTTTGTATTTGCCATTGCATGAAATAGTATCGTAGTATCTAATTTTGTTACACTCCCAGAAGTACTAACCAATCTTTCATAAACTGACTTTCAGCTAATTTTGAGTCCATTGCCCACCTTCTTGCTCACTTCATTTTTCTGTTTATTTTAAACTAATGCCGATCAACCTTTCTCTATAAGAATGCCTTTTATTTATAT
This sequence comes from Falco peregrinus, assembly GCF_023634155.1. Taxonomy (NCBI): domain Eukaryota; kingdom Metazoa; phylum Chordata; class Aves; order Falconiformes; family Falconidae; genus Falco; species Falco peregrinus. Next base: position 38,481,029 of record NC_073725.1, on the reverse strand, counting down.
CATTATATTTGAAACATTTAATTTGTTCCTTTGCCCTCAGTAACAGGCACATACTGTCAACTGAGTGGTCTCCAGAGTCTCATATGCAGCACATGTCGAAATGCCTTTTTAAACAATACAAAAATGGCGTTGAACAGAATATAACACTGTACAGAAAGTAAGAGAGTATATGAAGTGTGCATCTTCTTTAAACACCAAGATCTACATTCATCATATACATATATATATATGTATATATGTTCTTTTCTTCCAAGTGTCATTTATACTGACTGTGGCTGAAAGATTTTTGTCTGTAGTCACTGAAACAACATTGGTTTTGCAGAATATCTAACCTCATCTTTTCAGAACTCCCAGTTGGATGCTTAAGTTCAGTAGTATTGTTCTACCAAATAGAATACTTGTATTACGAATGGCAGAATCAGGTTCTCAGTTCCCAACAGAAATCAGATGGTTGATTTTTTTTTGTTCTAACAAACATAGCTGACACTCCCAGCATTTTGAGTGTTATCCTAGTCTATGGCTCAGTTCACTGTAATATCCTGTGCGCCATGCAAGATTTTGAGGTTAAACTCACCCTTCACAGGTGTATTTTTCACAGTTCATGGTAATCTGTGAATTGCTGGTGCAGCACTGGTAATATGAGGAACTGATAAGTCTAAATCGAGATCTTACCTTTGCCTATTGCGTAACCTACCAAAATATTTTTCCTAAGGCTGCTACATATCTAGGTTTTACATTTGTTGGACTTGTTTTCATGAGCATGCACAGGCTGAAAGTGTACGTTTTGTGTACACTTAATGATAAACAAGGCCCCCCTCCGATTAATTGAGATATAGGTAGTCAGTGTTCTTTGCATAAAGTTTGCTGAACTGTAGAGCTCCTTTGGCCGCATGCTTATTTAGGTTTATGGTCTTTTTTTCAGAGCTGATGTAAGACTTTGAGCTGTTGCTCAGAATTCCTTGCTTTGTTGTATGTGTTCTCTCTCTTGCAGGCTTCATGTGCTGATTCACCTCTTAGCATCTCCAGCCTGCACAGCAGACTAAAAGGCTTAACTAAAAGATTTTGATTGATTTCAGCTTTGTGTGATGTCAGTAAGGAAGTAACAGTTCTTGAGCTGTGGCAGGATCCTGAAGGCATCTGTAGAATTGCACAACATGACACGGAGTCACACTTTTACAGACTCCGGCTTTTCACTAAGGTACTTAGATGTATCAATAAAGATATAGCTGCTCTGGCAGCAGAAGTCCCGTTCTCCTAACAAAAAGAATTCTCTTCAGTGCATGGTAGGAATTTGTACCTGACGTTAAGCAGTTAAATACCCATCTGGTGGTAATGTGCTACATAGAAATCCTATTATTCTTTACTATCACAGTAGCACAAGGCATGCAGTCTGACCCATTGATGCTTGTGATACTAAAGGAGACATTCAGAGCAGATAGCTTTGTGGTCAGATCTTTTCACAGCCCCAGCTCTATCTAGGTACTTTTCTCTGGTTTGTTCCTTATCACTTAATTTCACATGTGCTCATTCATTTTCCCACAAGTACTTCTGATCTTTTCTCCATGCTACTGTCCTCTAATAAGCCCTCTGCCATTACAGTTTCTATTCATTCCTTCAAAATACTGTCATCAAACCCTACTTATTTTTTTATGTTCAGGGTATGCTACTATCTCAGGTTAATAGAAAAAATAGCATAATTAGGAAAATATTTAGAAAAAAACCCAACCCTATACAAATCTGTAAATGTCACTGTATTTTCTTTTGCTTTGGAAATTTTACCTCCAGCTGGTGCTGTCTCTTCATTATCTCCATTACAGAGTGCCCTGAGAGGCCAAGACCCATCTTTGCTGTGTCAGTATATCATCTTGTACATCTGAACCCTGATCCTAGAAAGTGTTTAAGAGTTTGGCTCTCAGGTCAGCTTTGGGATTTATCACGTGTCATACATAGTCTGTAATGAAGTGCTTTGCAAAGTCAGCAATGTGTAAATAACAACTAATGCTATCCAACTCTCAGCCTCTGTCCTTGCCGTAGCAACCAAAAATTACTTTGAAGGCTAAGTAATCTATGTGAGATAAAGATGTGCAAACTGTTGATGTATGAGCCAGTCAGGTGGACAGCAAAAGATGCTTCTAGCTTGTTGGAGGTCTTTTGTGCTGGTGGTGAGCTGCAGTTACAATCAGAGGAAGTGAATTGTAACAGGAAAGACTGCAAGATGCCGTAGCATATTTTGTGTAACTTCACTGCCTGGTTCCCTAAGAGAGCAAGGCTTCAGAGCCAGCAGTGTGCCCAGGTGGTCAAGAAGGCCAACAGCGTCCTGGTTTATATCTGAAACACTGTGGCCGGCAGCACTAAAGAAGTGATCGTCCCCCTGTACTTGGCACTGGTGAGGCTGCACCTTGTACTGTGTTCAGCTTCGGGCCCCTCACACCAAGAGGGACGTTGAGGTGCTGCAGCGTGTCCAGAGAAGGGCAACGAAGCTGGTGAAGGGTCTGGAGCACAAGGCTTATGAGGAGCGGCTGAGGGAACTGGGGGTGTTTAGCCTGGAGAGGAGGAGGCTCAGCAGGGATCTTATCGCTCTCTGCAGCTGCCTGGAAGGAGGCTGTGGTGAGGTGGGGGTCAGTCTCTTCTCCCAGATAACAAGTGACAGGACAAGACGAAATGGCCTCAAGTTGCGCCAGGGGAGGTTTAGATTGGATATTGGGAAAAACTTCTTCACTGAAAGGGTGGTCAAGCATTGGAACAGGCTGCCCAGGGAAGTGGTTGAGTCACCATCCCTGGAGGTATTTAAAAAACACTTAGATGCAATGCTTAACAACATGGTTCAGTGATGGACTTGGCAGTCCTGGGTTAATTGTTGGATTTAATGATCTCAAGTTTCTTTTCCAACCTAAATGACTGCATGATTCTATTTTTCTATGCTCTCACTTTGTTAGCCGGTTTATCCACCTTATATAGCATTTAAAGTAATCAGTTAATTTCAGCCAAGATTGACTGTGGATAGGATATTCCAAAATATTCAACATATACATAAAAACTATGATGAAGATCAGTGACTGGGTAGACAGGCAAGATCCAAACTGGTCATTCCACTGAAGAAAAGTATGTTATAGTTCTGTCCAATATACACCCCGAAGAGGAGCAGTATACCATTTAGCAGCTCTAGCTATGAACTAGTCTTAATTACACTGCCACTTGCTCAGGTCAGTAGGTGTGGAGCACACGGTGGAGCTGGGGGCACTGTGGGAGACAGGACACAGAAAAGATTTGGTGGTATTGTGAGTGGGTGAAAATGCACAGGAGTCATAGGGCATGGAATCAGTAGGAGCTGGGATCTGTTGCTGCCACTGCCTGTAGTCAACTGATGTATTTTTGATTGTTCATCCCTGGAACATTTAAGAGGAAATCCTTTAAAGGAGAAATACAGTAAAAAATGTTGTCTTTAATTTTATTGTTGTTATTACTGGTTTTATTGTGGTAACTATAAGCAACCTTCTCTAGTTTTTCAAATACTTTGAGAATGAGATCTGGAAGTCAGTCAGCTGGTGGCACTTATTTCTGCCTATCTGGTTCTTAATGTGGAATCAAAGCATATTCAGCTATATGGGTTAAGCAGATCCGTAAATTTTTATAGTAGTAAGTATTCAAAGTTTTGTAATAAATATGTCATGCGATGTTCTGTCCTGGGCAGTCTGAAGTGTATCCAGTACGATACACTTTCAAAGGACTGGAAACTCTTCCCATCCACCCATGTTTTTAAATATATAGAGCAGATGGGAAAGGGATTTGATAACTTGCAGAATAGTTATTGCAATGTGAGTTTATATAATCTGTCACAGGTTTATATAACCAACACTGTGCAGCAAATGTGCTACATGCACTAATTCAGTTTTGCAATTGTTTTCAGAAGCTATTAAAGGAAAAAAAAAAGAGAGAGAAAAAACCCACTGTTTTTATGCCTATCTGAATTTAGAGTTGTGGTTTATAGTTTTGCTTTCATACAACTCAGTGAAACTAGATTCCATAATTTCTTTTCAACAACTAGTTTGTGAATGTTGCTTCAAAATTAAAATATTAGTTGGGAATCCAAATTTGTTTTTACTTCAGGCTAAAGCTGACTTCATAGACTTCAGTTAACTGAGGTCATATAATCTGGCTCAATGGGTTTATTCACTTGGGGTATGGTAACCATTGTTATCATGTACTTTTATGGAAAGTACCACAATAGAATTATGCAGAAGGGAATTTCTCTCTGAGATGTACCGTTTGGAAGTTCAGCTCTGGATAAATATTACATATAAATTATTACATCCTGTGGTCCCACCAAGGTTTGCATGTAAAAGCTACAAGTCATGTCTACCATTCTGGTTTTTTTTTTCTGTGAACTATATCCACTCCATCTCCACAAATGCTAGTTATCTTTCTCTCTCAAGCCATCTTAATTTGATTAACATTATTCCTTCAGCTTAGTATAGTTTGTGCTTTGCTCAAAACATATTGCTTCTGTTATAGAAGGCATGTGATTTTCTTTGAATGTCAGAAAACTTCCCTCCTTTTTCTAACTATTGTGTGGTCTGCTGTAAAATACAGTTTACAAAGTTGCCTTACAAGGGTTGGCTATTTAAGCACTTTTAATAACTAATACCAATTTTTGCTTCAAAATTATATTTTCTGAAAGCCATTTTTCACTACGTTTATAAAATTTAAAATGACTGGACAGTTAGTAATGCTTTATTTAGCCCTTCTCCATTTATAAATGATGCATTTTGTAAGCACAATAATATGAGAAACAAGCTCTTACAGACTCCTCTCCTCACTGCCATTTTTCTTGCTAATCATAGAAGCTGAGGATCTAGTTTATAAGACACATAGCCGATGCATACCTGTTGTCACATAATCAATATATTAATTTGAATGTGCTTTTTCAAGTATGCAAACTAGTCTGCATCTTCTAGTATGGATTTCTGCTCAGCATAGGCCAGGAAGCAGCTGAACACTTTGAGAAGGAACACCAGAATAATGAGCTTTTTGCTTTTAGAACAACTTTGTATAGTACCCTCCTTCAGTTTAATTAACTTTGATGTTTCTGACAACACTACCTTGGCAGTTGCAAAATCTCAGAGTTACTTGAATATTGATGTCACTCTCCAAATGAAGGCTTTCTAACTTCATTTAGAAAAAGCACAAAATGTTTATGTACTACTTAGCTTCAGTGCATTTCACTTTGTTGGGAAACCCAGTGCTATGATGGCATCATAGTGCTCATGTCATTGTGTGATCAATTTGATGAAGGAAAGAAGCAGGTGAGACAACAAAAAGGCACGTATTTGAAATGCCTTATTTCTTATGTTACATTAATTTTAAATCAAACATTTTCAGCTTCCATTTGCTGTATGCAGTTACAGTATGTCACTTCTCTCGTGTCTCTCTTGCTTATGCACCCCCCTGACCACTGACTCTACTAACTAGGCACAAATTTGAAGGCATTGACCAAAGGACCACATGCTGATTCTGTTTCTGCAGATCTGGTCACATTTTACCGCTAGGTCAAAACAGATGAAACTGTGCTGCAAGCACCACAAAATTTACTTACATTCTTCCGCTTCTCAGTATTCAACTATTTCCTTTTGGCTTTCAGGATCAGATCATCAAAGAGCTGTAAACCTGAACAGCCTCATCAACTGCCATGGAAAAAAGATTGATTTCTCAAGTTTCTGTTTAAATCATAAAGAACAACTCAACTTTCAAGGGCTACTGCCCTCTGCTTATTTCCTTGACATACTTTAATCAGTGAAGGGACAAATCTTGCTCCTTGATGCAAACAGTAACGTTGGTCATGAAGGAACAAATCTCACATTATAGAAATTACAAAGAATATCAACCCTGAACTAGTGAAAATAGTGATTTGCTTCTTTTTACTTAGCGTTTTGATGCTACCATGTCTTCAAATAGCAGTTATTGTGTTGGATAGTAACATTATTTGAAAGTGGATGGACTGGTAGTCCCCTGCAAAGGTTGTATCTAGACCATCTTTTTCTTCCTGCCTGTTCTGTTTGTGGTTTTCTAAGCTACTTATTTAATGACACACAAATACCTGAACATTTATTGCAGAGAAGTAAGTATTTTATTTCAAGGGTCAGGTGTTTTTATTATTTTATTTTGTAAATTCATGAGTTTAGATATGCATTAACTAACAACAAATACTTAATTACCTGTTTGTTCCTTATTCATTTTAAATTGATTTTATATCTCAGGGGTATTTGCTTTGGTTTAATATAAAAGATACAGTGAAGCAAATTTAACATTATATGAAGTTGCTCTGGTCTATCTTTGGAAAAATCAATAAAACGAGGTAAAAGTAAAAGCTGTGACTCACTGGCTGATACACATAGAAGAATGTCACTCTGCAATGCATTCTTTTTAAAACAACTATTTAAAAATCCAGTGTGGCTTGGTTCTGATTTGAAGTCTCCACATCTCTAAAATCCTGCTTGGTGACCACTGACTGACATAGTGAAATTCCATGCAAACCAGTGGTTCACAATATTACTGGAGAAGAAAGTCACAGTGTCTCTTGCTTAGCTTTTGATTGCATTTCTGTGGAAGCAGTCTTCAGATGCCGCAAGCTGACACAATTAGTCAAGAAGTGGGAGATTCTCTGAGCTCTGGAAGCTCAGTCTCCCCCAGCACCTTTCTGTCCTGCTGCCGAGGGGAGGCAGGTTGTGCCTGGGGGGCTGCAGGGTGGATTGATGGTGTCTGCCTGCACCATCAGTCCACCTACAATGCTGCAGAAGCAATGCTTGGTCATTTTAGAAGTCCCAGACATACTTGGGGTGGGTTTAATATGGATGAATTCACTGCTTCTCTTTCCATGGGTTGATGAGTAATTTAATTTGCTTTTTATTTTCCTCTGTTTGTTAAAACGAAACGCATATTATATGGTAAAGCTGTGGGATACTTTCAAAATTGGTGTTTTTCATCGCAGCTCATCTAGATGCACATTGCTCCCAAAAAAACATTTTACCTGCCACGGTGTTTGCAATCTTCAAAAAGACAGACCTGTTGTCTCTTGGCCTCTTTTTAGCATAGCACCACCTGCCCTTAAATTGTTATTATGTATAGCATTGTGATTATTACTGAACATGATTATTGCTGCTTAGACTTGAGACTGACTAGATCATAGACCAGCTGTATTAAGGCCCATATACCACACACTAATCTAAGATCTCTGCCTCCAAAGATTCTGCAGTAATTAGACATTTTAACCAAAGTTTTTGGTTTACCCTTCAAAGAACATTATGCTCCAAACTTATTAATGAACTATGTATATTTTAACTCCTGCTTTGATGCCTTACAAAATATTCTCCTTTCTGGTTTCTTGATCTCATTTCTGGCCTCAGAATTATTTTCCTTCTCCTGATCTCCCGTTGAGGGTGAATTATTTCTTCTTTGTGTGTCTTGTCTTGTCCCACAGGGTCTTCCATTCATCAGGTATTCACAGTGGTTTTGCATCTCTTCTTCTTGATCCAACAATTAGGCTTCCTGTAATTTCTCAAATTTTGCTTTAACAAAGTTGATTACCAATCAAGAATGCAAGGAGTATAGGCTATGATTAGACACATGGGGATCAGACCCACAGAAATGTAAGCATGCTTAGACTATACCTGCATAATCAAGATACTCTGTGAAACATGAAGTAGATCTTAAAGCAGCAGTTGCAATTTCTCCAAGAAACATTACATGCACTATTAAAAATGCTGCAAAGAAGGGTCTAATATAACACAGCAGCTGCTCCATTCGTACTGAAAGAAATTGTTACTACTGAGGAAACAGAGCATGAAACAGAAATTAGGTATAGCAAGACACCAACTAAGTTTCTCTAAGTTGAATTCAATTCAATACCATTTATTCTGGATGCATTTGTACCTGCTTTTAACAGGTTCCAGAATAGTCCTTTAGTATTATTAATACTAGTATTAGTATTATTAATAATACTAGTATTAATAATAGTATAAAATAATAAGAGAAGTTCTTTACTCAGAGTCCAGGTGGGATAGATTTTGTTCACTTTTTCCTCTAGACTTTCAAGAACATTCTAAACCATTGCCTGAATTCCATAGCAAAATACAGGGTGCCCATATATTTCCCTTGAACATTTTATTCTCAAACTACAGACCATCTTTCAAAAGGGACAAGCATGCAGTTGCACATGCAAAATTATATAGATTTATTATGTGCATGTATATCCTGTAAGTGCAGAAAAACTGGGGTATCTGGGTACATAACTGATGTTAAGATATCTCAGTCTATATACAAAAATGTAATATTACTGCTATGTTATTCATCTATGTATTAAGAATGTATGCGCTAGGTGGAGAAATCAAAAATAGCCTCTGAAGTTACAAATCCAGCATCTTCCATAAACAACTATGATTTTTAAAAAGTTGGCTTAAAAAAACATTGATGACAGACTATTGTGTCAGTAGATACCTAGTGTCAGTACTAGTATTTTTCAGTACTAGTACTAGTATCAGTGCTACTATGATTTGAGAAGTTAAAAGAAGTTGAGATGATATGGAAAATAAGCATAAAGTCACTGAAATTATTAGGGAAGGGCACTTTACAGAAAGATTCACAGAGTAGCCCCTCCAACTGCAAGGCAATGGCTCTGTCAGAGTCAGAAGTGCGTGCCTTGGCCATGCAACCTTGCAAAAAACTCCTATAGGAGGAAATGAGTATGGCAGAAATACAGGCTCTTGTTCTGACAAATAAGAGAATAAATTAGTTCAAATCGCCACAGAGAAATAAGTTGTTAAAATGTGAGAGGCCTGAACATCTTAGCTTGTGTGAAAGCAAGACAGTATATTTTATATCCATAGCTGCCTCAACAATATCACAATAATAACTACCTAAGTGTGAAGGAAACACACAGAAAGTAAGAAAAAAAGAGGGGAGAGGAAGGTTATGGTTTCCTGTGCTGACTGAAATTTTTATGGCAGATAGACATCTGTGTTCAAGGAAATGATCTAGGGATTCATGGAGGATTGGGACAGGAAAGTAATGAAAATACTAAGAAATTCTGGAAATTCATGGTCTTTGAACCATGTATTTTTGAATGGGTCTCTCTATTTCCTACACATCTCAAGTTTCTCTTCTGCAATAACTCTGTATCCTAATTAAAAGAAGGAGGAATGGTTCTGTGTCTTTGAATCAAATATGATGTATGTGCAATGCAGAATAGGATGCTGTGTTTTATATTGGTATTCTCTGCTGTAGTTCTTAACTTAGCGCAATGCAGCCTTGGTTGTGGTTTGTGTGCTTTGTGATAGACTGGGCTGGAAGGAGCTTTTTAATATCTTTACTCTTTCATATAATGAAGGAGTATATCATACATGAGCTTTTGTTATATGTTGAGAATTTTGAAATCCCAGTTAACTGCAGGTTCCCACTGTAATTAGAGTGTGTCTGGAAAAGTTACAGTTTGTCCCTAAGGCAATCATAAAGAACTTTGTGAGAAGAAGTATTCAAATGTTGATTGTATTTTTTGTGTTCTAGTTTGTCATGCTTTTGTGTGCTCCTTTGTGTCACTTACTGATTACACTGTGGTTAAAGTAAGTCATGAGGTCTGAGCCTTCGTTTCAGTGAGTTACAGGGATGTATATACATATATATTACAGTCAATATGGAAATTCAAGAAAAAAGACATCACAGATAAATGTGTCTGCCTGCTTCTGCTTGCAGGCTGTAAATAACTGATCAGAGTCTCATTTCTCTGGGTGAGCATCTAGTGAGTCAGGATGCTTTTCTTACAGTTAGTGAGTTTATACAATATTTTTTGTTAGATCAACCTCACTTCCCAAATGGAGTGAGAGGATTGTTTCATTTTGATAAGGCCTTACATCTCTGCTTACCAGTTCCAGGCATATTATAGAAAACTTCATTGCAAGAGCTTAATTCAGTTTTAGCAGTATAGGAGATCCCACTTTGTGCATTGTAATCCATTTCACCTATATCTGAATCAAAGAAGATCCTGAGCAAGACCATAATCTGTGCCCAAGATTACTAGCAAGGACAAACTTAAGACTTTTAGTGCCGGCTTCAGCATCTGAAAACTGGATGCCTTCTTTTTTCCAAGTGTCACTCATATTCTCACTGTAGGATCTGTTGGCAGGGAACTCAGTTTGGGTTTTCCATTCCTTTTATTTTGATGTATGGTATTATTTAACCATATCTATAGGTTATTGTAATGTATAAAAACATCAGTAGACATATAAGGAGCATATAAGTATGCTTTGCAGATATTGTAACAACCCATTTCATATTGTTATTAGCAGGCCTTACCAACTTTTCATTGTCTTCTAGAGATACTTAAACTTCTAACACTGCAATTTTCATTGGTCATATTCTTACTGGTCATTGCTTGCTTCATTTACAGTCAGGAGCTTCATATCCAGTGTTTAGAATGTGATTGAAAATATGAAAGATAAATCTGAAAAAAACCCACATATATGCTCTATGACTTTTGACTAGGAAATGAAACTCCATCTAGTATTAATTGGTTGACCTTTTGCTGTACCTGCTTATAAGGCGAGAAGATAGATTCCTGAGTAGAGGTTGGGTTAGCAATCATCAAGTTGAGGCTGAGCTCACTGGAAGTACATAAAACAGCTTTTTATCTATCTGGACATGTTTCATCTTCATCTCAGATGTTTATGGCTGGTTGCCTACATCTAGAAGAAATATTTTTCCTTTTGAGTTTTTATTAGGTTTGGCAACCAAAGGCACTTAGACATTTACCGTAAAAATAGCTCCCATTTATCAGTGAAGCCCACAATCATCTCTTACTGTTTCTGATAAGGGTGTTGAGTCACTGAGCAAGTGATAGCCACGTGCTAGGAAACTATTGGGAAATGTAAAAGCATGACAACTTTTTTCCTCCATACAGGAAGTCATGGACCAATGTATGCAAAGTCCCTGCTGCATTTAAATGTATGCAAAGCAAATCAATAGTTTTTCTTCTTTTATCAGGTCATTTAATGAGTTGCTAGCTGTAAACTGGCATAAAATTTAACAGAATACTTTGGCAAGTACTGTAGTTGAAAGACTCCAGTCAATTTCTTGTATCCTACACTATGGGAACTGATTCAAATCACTACAAACTTTAGACACTTGTTTTGGGACTTAGAAAACACTGAAGCCTGCTGGCAGCAGTTTATTGTAGCTGGCCCTTATACTATTACTGACAGAAATAGTTTTTCCTTAGCTGTAACAAAGAGAGCCTTCTCAGCAGCCTGTATGTAAATATATAAAATTCATTTCCTTGCATGAATAGGATACAAGATCAGTTTCCAAATAATAATGCCTAAATTCTGCACAGATAGGCTAGTGTGCAAACTAGCTATGCTTTTGTGCACTTAACATAGATCATTCCAAGTGAAAAATACATATTGCAAATACAAAGCTTCTAAGTGTTTCTGCAACAACGTATTAACATTAGCACTGATGTATCTTGTGTGGCTCCAGTCTCTGAAGGTACAGCTGAGCTGTCCCACGACAGCAATAAATGGATAGTTTTGTTAACAAACATGTGAGGTTCGTTCAGATCAAGTCAGTTGTGTTTTCTTGATACATGCTCTTATCACAGTTTCTGAGGGCTGATCTGCTGGGCTTTATTCAGAGTCACTCTCCTTGATAAGCTGTAGCTGAGTTTTTGATAATGTCATAGTGTCCATCATATGCAGCTATTTGCACCTTCCTGATCTCTGTTCAGGCAAGAAGCACAGTGAGCACTCTCTGCAGGGTTAATAAAAACAAAAAAATATTTGGATTTCAAATTTTTGACAAAAAATTATAGGGAAAAAAGCCCACTTTCTGACCAGCTTTAACCATAAATTTCTGAATATGTGTCAGAGTTTTTACAAATATGTAAAAGTTCTTCAGATGCTACCAGTACTACTTTTTGTATCTGTTTATCTGTAATTTGAGAATGTCTTTCTACTCTACAGACAAATCTATATCTTTCTGGGGGAAAAAAATCCCAAACACAACAAAACCAACAGGATAATTAATAGGTAACTGTTCTACATTACTGTAAATAGCTTTTCTGTGTACACAATTGTTATCCACCTTCAAAAGTTGTCCATCCTCCAGACAAGAGATTTACTACAAGAAATCTTCCAGAGAGAAGATTCCAAATGGCAGTGAGATGTCAAGAGTTCAAATAATCTGATAGATTTTTCCTTTCCTTTCCTTTCAGGAAAGGACTGAGTGTTCACATACAGGTCCCCTTAGATGCTTATTTCTTCTTGTGATACCAAGTTAGGAGCTTGTTTCATGGATCACCATGCTCAGAGCTCCCTTTATCTTCATCCTCATCCATTCTTTTTGATAAATGCAAACTTATTTCTTGCTGGTTTAAGCTTCACAGTCTCATTTATAAGGTTCTCTTTCCATGGTGCCTTCTTTTGTCATAGTAGCAGAAGTGTGACTTCTGTGGTTGTGGCTGTTTAGACCATGATAAAGGTGCAGCAGCATCTTTGCCAAGCTGCCCACAGTGACTACACCCCGAAAGAGCTGTTCCAAAAGCAGCCTTTTCCTTTAATTAGCTCAAATGCCTGGAACCTAATATAACGTAACAGGCTAATAAAGTACAGCAATACAAAGAGCTTCTCTGGATATCTGAGTAGTAGAGGATGTGTATAATCACAATCAGTCAGAAATCATGAGATGAGTATCAAGAAGAGTTCTATGAAAATGGTCTGTTAAACAAGCTGATGCACTGGCTTTTCTGAAAGCCATAACAAATCTAAAATATTTCCTCAATAAAAGGAAAGACAAATCTGGACTTCCCGGGGAGCAGTATATCATATGTATTTCTTTTGTTACTTTCATGATGGGAATGGGGAAAAAATATTGCCTTTTAAAATAATAATTTCCCTAAAGTAATAGCAAAAGGGGTTGGGGAAGAAATGGGATTTTCCCATAGTGAAAGAAAATTGATACAGAGATCCACACACAGCTGTAAACAGGGAAAAGTTAGTAACGAATGGGCACTGTTCAGAATTCTTTACCAAATTTCAGTTATTTATATAGCCAGCCTAAAATATGGTGAAGCTAAGAACCTTTGGGATCATTTTTATTTCTCCTATTTAAATTAGGAAAAAACAAGTAAATGTGTGTTACATATGTATGTATAGATACTTATATGTTCAATAGCTTTTTCACAGAAGGTTATTCTGCGAAGGGATTTGTGAAAACAGTCACAGTTTTGTGAGCATGGACTTGAGGATTTGCTTGTAAAGGAACCGAAACAAAAGGAAGTTGCTTTTTTTAATGTTAATCTTTCTAGGTACCTTTGGACACAGTTTGAAGTGGAAGAAATATCTTCATAGCTCCTTCTTGCTAAAAAAAAAAAGTCTGAAAACATTTTTATTAGCCCTAGTTGAAAAAAATCCAAAGACATTATTATTCCCCTATTCATTAATATTCATTGGTGAGTATTTAAAGTCACTGATATTCATCCAATAACAATTTTATGAATAAAATATTCAAATGAGGAAATCTGGTTATCTCTCATCCTCAGTGACCATCATGATTAATTTAGCAAGACTCAGTAGAGATGGAAACATCAGTTCATACAGAACTTCTGGCAGGACAGGGTCCGCAGAGGAGAGAACTGTGATATAAGCGCATGTAACTAAGCTCTACAACCAAAGAAGTGATAGCAGCATGATTGCTACTTCAGATCATAAGACTGGAACTTGGAAGGAAGACATTTGATCCAAGACCTATTTAACTGGTGAACTTCTTTCCTAAAAGTGAATTTCTAGTAGTTAGAACAGTCAACTACCAATGTCATATAATAATTAGGTAAGCTCAAAGGCTCCAGGTGTGCTAGAAGCATTCACTCAGACAAGGAAATGAGGACAGCTTGTAAAAGAGAGCTTGCTTTTTATTTCTTTATAATGTCAACTCACTGCGTGGAGTGGATTTTCCAGATCCAAGAGAGATCAATATAACTGCAGCCAGGGATTCCTGTGTGAGGTAGGTATTCACCATGCTTGCTTTCTGATGAAGTGGTTGTAAAATTAAAACTTGAATCTTGAAAAGGTTTACATATATTGACACCAATATTGACACCAATATTGCCCCTGAGAAGAAACACTGTTCCTCAACTGACATAGATTCTCAGAACTGTTTTCACACAGATTTGAGAGCAAAGTTCAGTTACTGCTATCAAAATGCCTAACTAACTTGTACTACTCATTACTAGAAAGTGACTGAAGATCGCTTTGTCTTCATGCATCTTTTGTTTATAGAGTGCAATTTTACTAACAGGATAACCTTTTCAAATGATGTTATTTATCCACCGTTTCACTCAGTGTATTTCAGGGCCATGGTTGTTCTTTGCAGACAAACACAAACAAGCATAGGCAAGACTGACTGAAGGTTTTAATTTAAATACAGTCCTGAAAGAAACACCGCTGCTGTTCCCTGTAAAATGCACAGGAAAAGACTAATGTCTTAGGATGGGAGCAGAGCATTCATCCCCCATTGAATGACCTGAATATACCACTTATACCACTGCTGCCTCGGCTGTACTATAGCCAGCCACTGTATGGACGATAGGGGTTCAATTATACCTCAGCCTGAGGCAGTTCAGACCCAGCTTTTTCACCCTGCAGGATAGTGTATGGGTCAGCAGGCTGTCCCCCATGGGAGGCACTTCTTCCCTTTCCACTGGGCCTTATCTGCAATGCAGAAAATGTAAGGTCCGTTGGGCCAACATGAGAACATACAAGAAGGAACTTGGCACTGGAGATTAACAGAAGTGAAACAAGAACGCTACATTAAAAAGAAAATGTATAGGACAGGTGCTTGTGTAATGGAAAGTATTCTGAGAGGAAGGCTCTCTATGTCCCCCCTCTAGACAAGTGAGTTATCTAGCTGCTTAGACACGCTGTCTTGCAGCAAATACGTTACTACAGGTTCAGAGGAGCCTGATCTGATGGCTGTGTGCAAGGTGCAATCTGGCAATGCCTCCTAGATCTGATCCCACAAGGGACTTGCATGGTGCGACATTAGCGGTGCTTAGGGGTAGGTTGCAAGATGGTCTGACTGGGGATGTTTGGGCTACACAAAGAGTAGATTTAGGCACCTGGAGAGCCTTAGTCAGGGAGGTATCTGGGAAGTTAATTTCTTAACTGCACGGTGTCTGTTTGGGATGACAATTTGTTTCTAAGATACTCTAAATTCCCCTTCTACCTTGTTCCAGGCAGTGATGTGGAATCTAAACCCAAGACTTGTGTGTCTTAAGGTTTCAGCATCACATCATGCAAGTGGAGACTGACAAGTGCCTGCCACTATCACCAAGACGTTTTTGCTTAATATTTCTGATTGCATTCCCAACTGTGCAGCCATGAAACATAGCAGGGGATTCAGATGTGCTCTTCAGCCACCAAGAGACACACTTGAGTGAATTAATAATCTCCCCAGACACCTGGAATGCAGATAATAACTTTTGCATGCACAGCCTGATCATCCACCTGGGTAAATTGGCTCATTCCTCACTCGGCTGTGGCAGGAGGATTTTAAAGCTACTATTCTGAAACTCCCCTCTTTGGTATTGGCATGGCTAGATCCTCCAGAGCACTCACAGCTGTGCTGCCTTTTAACAACCATTCCTTCAAAAACGGAGAAATTATGAACTCAGCGACACCAGGTTAAGCTGATAAAATGCAGAGGCATACATGGCAGTCCAAAACAATTCTTCAAAGCAGCAGCTGGCTACAATTCATGATATACAGCCCAGTGGCTTGGCTATTTGAGATTTCTAATTGTGAGCTCGGCCTGTGCTTCCAGCATTACTGGGCCAGCATTACTGCTTAAGCTTCAGCAACACCAACATACACATCAGAAAAGAGATACCATGTTCTTCTAGGCTGGCAGGACCGTGCCCTCCTCTCTCTCTGAGTGGTTGCCTTTTTCTTTGCCAGGAGCTCCCTCTGCCTCCAGCAGCAGCCCAGTGCTTCACTGGGATTTGCTCCCAGCTGTGCAAGAGCGCACCATGCTGTCCTCAAACAGCACCACGGAGTCCTCCAGATATTGCACTGTTGTGTTTATAGTGAAGCAAACTCTGGGGATGGCTAAAGCCATCTCCAGCAAGCACACAAACCTAGAAAGGGATGTCCTAGCAGTCCATATGCATGACTGTAAGTATGGATGAAGGAAGAGGCACCAGAAAACAGCAGGCCAAAGAGGGGAAAAGTGCATGCTGAGATGGTGCAAGTGGTGTAGTAAAACCTCCCCAAAGTGCTAAGCTTCAGAGGCTGTTGAGTCTGCAGAAACTGGTAAGCTCACACCACCAAGAAACTGCTGAATCTGCACAAGGCCACCGACACCCATTAGTGTTGACAGTGGCTTGTATAACTCATCCCGCATCCACGAGGGCAAGGGCTGCTGTATGCAGACAAAGTACAGGATGATGTACACACCTCATAGAACAAAGGACCTTCTGAGAGGCTTTCCCAAATCTGACCTTGAAGCCACTGGTGTGGCAGTCCAACCCTCTGCTTCCAACTATACAGCTGGAGCTGGTCTCCCAGCTTTTGCTCCAGCTGGGTAGCAACAACGAATGTATGAGTGAATTAGATCCTCTCCATCCCCTTTCAGTGAAAAGGGAGTTTTCAACAGGAAGAATGAGTTGTCCAAACTTCCATGTTTTCTCAGAAAATAAAATGATGAGGACTGGTTACAGCTCTTAGAGCTCCTTTTAGAGTTCCCCTTATGTACAGTGAAATAATGTCCTTGGTCCCAACAGTTCCTCTTTAACTTTCAAATTTGGCATCCTGTAACTTTATCATTGCATCAGAAATGAAGGATCATGCAACTGACATTGTGGACAGTCTCCTTTGCTTTGAAGAGGTAAATCTTGCAGCTTTGTATTTCTTGTGCAAGCTTGATGTTTCTTGTTGCTCATGTGTTCTTTGGCAAGGTGAGAAGATTTTGTGGGTTACAAGTCATGTGTATGAGAGCAAAGGAGAGATAAAATCAGTAGTATTGTGCTTTCCTTATACCTCAAGGAACTTAATTTCTTCCAAAGCTCAAGCAAGACCCAGGGGTGAAAATGCATGAGACGTGATTAAGGAATAACCTTAATAAGTATTTTATATTTTCCTTTCAAGTAGCCATTAAAACAGTTCACACAGCAGTGTCTTTTAGGCTTCCCTTAAAACAGCCAGTTTTCCTCTGCTCTACTCCTAGCCCTGGTGCTGTCCCTGTTGTTTGAAAGGCTCTTTACAAACTTGTGCAAGGAGGGAACGTGAGCCATTCTGGTGCTGCCTTTGTCTTTTCAAAGGTCCTTGTATTTGTCAGGTGTAAACCAACAACTGACAAAGGTGCAAAGACCATTCATCTTCTACTCTGTATAAATCACTTGAAACTAAAGAGCGTTTTCTTTGGTGTTCTTTTTGTAAAAGATCTTATACTAGCTTTTCTTCTCAAGTGCATTTTGAAGAGGAGGTCATCTTCAGGGGATTCTGTATGAGCTTATTTTGTGTTTGTTTATCAGATGTTTTCTGTAAGAAACTGCTAATTAATTGCTAATTGATAAAAATTAAAGACTGCCAGAATTCCCTGAAGCAGCAAACAGCAGCTGAAGCCAGCATTTTGGGGAAGAAGCTTTTCCAGGGTCTGTTGGTCTAATGAATACATTGACAGAACAGGTCAATTGCCTCTTCTCATGTAGGGTTTTGTACCCTTGCTCTAACATAGCCTAGACTGTGTTAAGGGCACATGTGCCTCCCTACCTGTTATTAAACCCTGACATTGCTGTTCTAATCCACTCAAGTAGTTTGCTGCTGAGGAAGTCAGGATTTTGGTGAAAGATAAGATTTTGATGTGCTTTGTTTTGGTGTTAATTATCTGGTCCCGTTGACCAAATGGGATGAGTGGCAGTCAGTCAAGTATTTCAATGGCTGATCTCTACCCTATGGCAGAAGATCTTCAAAAGGTACAAAGTTCAACTATTAGTAGAAGTTCATTTTTATTTTTTTGTTGAGTCTGTTTCCCTCTACAACAGAACAAAATGAGATGAACCACTCCTATAAGTCAGGCTCCAGAGGGACAGAAACCTTTCCAAGAACAGCTGTTCCTTCAGTGCAGAAACATCTGCCAAACAACATCACGGGCTCAACCTTTTTCTTTTTGACTTAATAGGAATGAAATCAGTGCCATACTAAATTGTCACAAGTTCATCAGCTGTCCTGGAAATAAATCCTGCATCTGACTATTTTTTCATTTTCTGTCTTAGGAAGTGTTTTGATTTTTAGAATAACAATGGGAGACCATTGCTTCGAGACAAAGTTCTGGGGCACTTTATCTGACTCATGGACATTCAGATTCAAATACCAAGAGGACCTAGGCATGTGATAAAACCATGCAAGTACTTTGTGAATAAAATTGTTGTGAATAAAACTGTAATTATACATTTTTGTGTAACTCCTGATCCTGATTTGGATCAGGGACAAAGTGTGTATATATTCACTTCCATGTTTTCATATGTTTTCACATGAAAGTGAAGAATTGAGGGAATGATCAGGCATGACACTTATTTAGAGGTGTATGGGTGAACTTTTTCTGATTTGGTAACCAGGCAAAAGAATAATTCCTGAAGATCTGACCTGAAAATAAACTTCTGAACTTTCACTCCTGAAAGGGAAAGGTATTCTTCTACATATTTTTACTTCTTCTTAAACTTTCAAAGTTGGGCAAATTGCTTGTCAAAATGTCACATTGAGAGAGAAAAATGAAAAATTTCATTAAAAGTGTTAAAAAATACTCCTGGATTTCTTCGTACATCTATTTTTCTTTGTGATGAAAGATCAAAATATAGCATGAATTTACAAATAATTTTGTTAAGCCTGTATCTGTATGACTTCCAAAAAAAAAAGTAGTTGAATGAAATTTTTACTTCCAGACCCAGCTTTATTTTAAACCTACTCAATATTTCTCACTACTAGGCCCTTTTTCAGTTATATAACCTTGCTAAAATTTAAGCACTTTAAGTGAAATTATCTTTTTAAGCATCTACCACAGACTGAATATTTAAAGTTAATTTCTGACAACACACTCTACTCATTTTTTAAGATGCAGGTTAGTGTAAAATGCATTATTCTGGTTACTTAAAAAATGTAGGCATTGTGGTTTAGGTTTGTTTTTTGTTTATTTTGCTTGTTTTGGAGCAAAGAATGAAAACATGGAAGACAATGGGGACATACCTTTTGTTATCACTGCTCGTGTATTTTGTATGGACTAGGTACTTACTAAAGTTTGCCAGACACATTTCCCTGAAGGTAAAATAAATAAGTAAATAAAGCTTAGCAAGACCTTCCCCAGGGAGCATACGGCCAGCTGTGTTTCATTTGGATGCAGAATTAAAAAGGGCCATTTTACTCTCATTCACCCACCAATCTCAGCATCCAAAGTTCAGCTAGCGCAGAACTACCTAATAAAGAGAGGGCAAGAGCCAGAGCTGGGAAGGGGTGGGTGGAAGGACAAGATATGGATCGATAGTGCCAATAAGTTTGTCTTTCCTTGGAAGAAACCCCAGTTTCCCAGGCTTATAATTTCTTCCTGCTAGCAGACTCCCGTGTAACTTGTTCACAGAATATCTCTTTCCCTCTCTAGGGCTGGTCCTTAGGAAGGATGATAATGCATTACTGAGGGTTCATTAGCTCAAGTGCAGTGAATCAGAAAGTTCCTGCTGGGACCAATATTCATCAATATGATGAAATTCGGGGATTTTCTTCATTTTGCTCCAACAAACAAGCAAAAGATGACATGCCCACATCCTGTGACACCTTCATATTAAAGAGCTACTGTGGGTTTGCTTTGTTTTGTTTTATAGTAATCAAGCATATTTAAGAACCATAGAGAAATGTGGATAAAATTACAATTATAGAAATTATATTATGCATGGTCATTGTGGTTTTTAACCTCAGGACTCCTGCCTCACATGCTGCCTGGTGTGGAGCTGGTTTGGGAATGAATCAGTTGATTCAAAATTTCTTTGAATGAATCCTGCTTAATTTGTTCAAGAACTTGCATATTGAGCAGAGGCTCAGGCAGGGTACTAAAGGAAGAGCTGTCACCATATGATAGTGAATATTGCCCCAGAAAGTGGAGACTGCTTCTCATTTCCCCACTGAGGTCTTGTGTGACTCTGGACAGATCAGGTAAACCAAAGTTTTCACAAGCAGTCTCTCTGTTATCCATTTTCCAGCTGTCTGACTTGGGAGCTCTGGTTTATAAAAGCGCAGAGAAATCACAGGTGGAGCTGGAGTCTCTGCAGTTTGAGTAATTTTGCACTCATATATTTCTAAATAACAGAAAGCTTTCTGGAAATTCAGACCGTACTGCTTCAAACAGGATATTCAAATTAATAAATATTTATCTTTAATGTCTCTGCCTAAATTCTCCCTTTTTATATTAGGAATAATAGCATCTGTCCCTATCCTCCCTGCCAACATACACACAGAGAAGGAAAGGAATTATCCTGTGTTGAGAACAGGGTTCAAATTACATCTGTAAAATGTAAAACATATGTTTTACACGCAAAGTTGCTCCTGGCCCTCCCTGTCAAAAAGATTGCAGTTGTTATCCAGGATAGCAATTTGGAGAAATTGAGGAAAAGTTCAGTTCTTCAAGCTGTAGGGGTGATTCTCCTGGAAGGTTCTGGATGTGACCACCTGAGTCTGTTGAAATTAATGCAAAACTACTGACCTCAGTAGACCTGGGTTCAGAGAAGGGAAATTTCTTTCTAAGGCTTCTGAGTTCTTGTCTACTGACATGGGTCAATTTGTTCATGTTGGAGACACTCTTTTAATCAAATGTTTGATTGTGAATGTTCTAGCTGGAGTTGGCTGCAATGGTGCAAGGAGAAGGCTTTTTAAGCTGCCTCTGGAGAACACTTGGTGTAATGTCTCATTTTATTACCTTCTGTTATGAACCCACATGCTGCCGCAATGGTCACCTAACAAAGCAGGAAAGGAGTCATTCTGCTGACTTTACCAAAGTTGCATGGCACTCTACTCTGAGGATCTAATTATTTTCAGACTAAAAAATGGGACTAAATAAGGCTCTAGATAAATACTTTATCTGTTTTAGAAGAAAATGATTGTGTGTCCATTTTGTTTAATGAGCATGTTTTATAAAGATGGGTTTGAAATGCTTTATTGACTACACCGGAGGTCAAAATCACTGGGTAATCAACAGAACAGGCATTTGGGTAGCAGACACATGATGAGAAACATGTGTCTTCAGAAAGCTGAAGCTAGTAAAGAGGATTAAAGTTTTACAGAAGTTGCCTGCTTTGTTTCATGATGCCTCTCTGCTTTAGACTATTTGCAGGTCAGGGAGTATATGATTCATCTTCATTTGTCCCATACATTCTACTTTGTAAAACAGCCACTGATTCACTCTGTGGAGCTAAGTTAATACCTTATGGCTTGCCTTACGCTCTGCTAAGATACAGTAGTGTTCAAGCAGTGTCGGGGGCAAGGAAGGGACCATGTCAATTCAGTCAGCACAGAGGGGGGAAAGAAAATCTTTTCTTGCCAACCACCAAAATAAGAGAGGAAAGAACTAGAGAGATAGCTGAAAACAAAAGGGAAAAAAACCCAACAGGCTCCAGTATCAGGAGTATAAAAGTTATATTTCTCTTCCTCTGAAGCAGAATGGTTGACTCTGCCTATTAGGCTTATCTCCACAAAGCTTTTGCCAAGTATTGTAGGCTTTTTGCAAAACCCAAATAGTATTGGTGGAGATCTATGATCGTTTTAGGTATGTTACTAAAGCTTGTATAGATTTGTCTGGCCAAAAGGCTACATTTTTGTCCTTACTTTGTAATAAACAAAAGATGTTTTGTAAGATTAGATTTACTTAGTAACTGAGTTCTATTTTTACCTGAACTACATAATTCAGAAAGGATTCAAACTTACTTTAGGTTTCCCATCACTCCAGCATATATCTGTTGATGATAAGGGGATCATGATGCTCTGGTACAATGAATAAGTGGTGTCTGACAAATCAGAGACATGCAGGTATATCCGTATGCCGATATTCACATGCCTCTGATTTTCTGCTTGGGTCTTAATTCCCAGCTACCCATGTTGTCTACAGAACTGTGTTCATTTTATGTCTGTTTTGACATGAAGAGCGAGCTTCCTTTGCTAAGGGCCCTCGGCCACAGGAAAAAATACACACTAAAGCCTCGTCTTTGCGTGCAGTATGGATGGCGTTGTTTCAGTTGCTTGCTCCTTGTTCTTCAGGTCTGTGGTGGGGTCCTGGTGCCCTGCTCACTCTACTTCATTGTGGCCTTTCTCTGACAGAGTCCCAGTGGCAGTTCTGGAGTGTCTCCTCCAGGGACTGCATGTGCTGTGGTGTAAGCACATGCCAGCATAATCTCCTGGTATGAATAAAAGCAAACCAGCAGAAGCAGGACTTCATGGGACAGGAGGAGATAGGGTGACTGGGCTGCTGCCTTGTGTCTTCCAGGTGGTGATTTATATACTGAGTGCTTTTCTGGTGTAAACAGATGCAGAGAAGTAGAACACTGTAGCTGTAGCAGGTCATTCCCCTTTGGCATCTTGTTTTCCTAAGAAATAATTGCAGTGATGCAATTTTAAAGCCATTCATCCTTAGGTCTTATCACTTCGGTCTAAGAACTTAGACAGATGTATTTAAAAGATCATGTACTTGCAGAAATGGCAGATTTGCAAAACTGTAAAGAATTTACAAGATGCAGAAATTTCACTCTGCTTTGTTCCTGTTGCCCACTGTAAATAATCAGAGTGTTAATGTTAACATTTGGACCAGATATCATGCTTGGATCCACTGCCCTGGGCTGGGACCATCTGTGCTTTCTGTTAGTAAAACATCTGTTCTAAAACATAGTCTATATAAAACATATATAAAATATAATAAAAGAATAATCTTCAACACTGTTGTGGGTCCTTATTTCTTAAACCTACCTGGAACAAACTGCATTTGCGGTATTTCATAGGCTACAGATTTTATCCTGATGTTTGATACTTTGTTTGCAATCAGTTCATCACTATCAAAGCATTTAATGAAAAAATACTCAGATTTTCTGCTTTTATAATTTGTGACACTGTTTTCCAAATGCTGAAGATGTACTGCGCCTGCTTCCCTTTCAATGTGAGTGGCAGTTTTACAGTGCACAGAGCTGCTAATAAAAGGTTATTGTTGACAGTTCAGTCACAATATAAAGTTCTTACAACTTTTAAACATGTAAAGATGTTTAATTTGTTTTTAATTATCATTTTGGTGCTTAACTTGTAATAGAATTTTAAAAAATGTATTGTCTTGTAAAGCAAGCTGGAATAATGAGCTTTAATTGTGGATGCTTTGGATGCTAGAAGATTAATCAATGCTGCTGTGCAGCTACTGGCTTATTCTTTTAACAGTACTGCTAAGAAAGTTGCATAGGGAAAAAACCCACAGCATCAATGAAATATAAAATAACCCATTAGCAGTAAAATAGCTGGTAAAAAAAATCCTGTAGTAATACCAGAAGCAGTGGACAAAGCTGGGTCTGAAACTGGCAGGACAGCGTGGGCTACATTCCCATAACTACACTCAGCCAATCAAACCTGACACAGGGATTTTGTCTTGTTAATATATCTAGCCATTAAAGGAAAAGAAAAGACCAAAGATCTTTGTTTGACTTTTTGTAGTTCTCCACATGATGTTGCCACTTCTAAACTGTTCAGGGCTACTAGCATCGTCATTCCGCCGCTGTGCTCATCTTCATCCCCCAGCATGTGTGACACATGTGAGAGCAGCATAAAACTGCCTGCCCCAGCCCTACACCGTGCTTGGGGGTCATCTCCAAGAGCAGCCAAGGCTCTGCAGCTGGACATCTGGCTGGAGAGAGCTTCCTCCTGGCTTTTGTCCTACTCTGTTGCTTTGATGTCCAGGTTGTAATGCCATGTCTTCTGGACATCTGCATACCTTTCTGCTTCAGCCCGCACATATATTTCATGTAAGCCATCTGAAGAGCTGTTACTGGTTATTTGCTTTCTGCCCAGATGGTTGTAAACTGAGGGATGTGACGGAATCCTGCATCCATCATTTTTCATCCTGGTGGTATCCAGAGCCATCATTTTTCCAGGAAGAGGTTTTTTCTTTGCCATAAATTCCCAGCTACCCATTTGCATTCCAATACGCTCACATTCCGTATTTAACCTAAAGATACATAAATAGGCATTGTAAGTGGCATATTAGGTAAGTATGTCTTTGAAAAGAGATGGATGCCCTGAGAAGTACCGAAGAGACATACTTAAAGGAGTTCAGTAATTAAAAGCAAAGATCTCAGATATCACAGAGTCAAATAACAAAATGGAAAGGAGAGTATTAGGTGTAAATCAGTGGGTGGCTGTTTCATCAGAGAGTGGAAATTTTTCCATAGGTACTTTTTGTTTCCTATGCCTGGCAACATGACATGGGGCAACTTCTTTGTGTAGCCTAGCAATGTGAAAAACCTCATTTAGAAATGGAAATCAGAACCGTTTTCTTTTTTTTAAAAGAAAAGTGTGTAAACAGAACTACTGAAGTTTTGAAATTTGTTTACTCTTTATTCAAAAATATGTATCTGTATTCTTCTTGATTCCTGAATAGCTTTGGCTGAAGCTAAAAAAATTATTTAAATTTTAGTATTTTTAAAACAAACACAGTATCTCTACACCAAAGTATGTGAAAATTCTAAAGTATCCACACCTCAACTGTAGAACATTTTATAACGCTACAAAATTAGAAAATGTTGAAAATTGCTGGAAGAGTAATCCAGTTGACTTTTATGTCAACAGTGGGTATGGCAGTAGAACCATCAGTAACACAAGGGCTGCAGAACGAGTACAGTAGTGAAGAGTGAGTGTACGGTAGAAGAATTAGTCTTTGATGCCCATTTCTTCCTTTATGCAATCCTTATAACAACATTCCCTTACCTTACAAATTCTGTAAGAAGGGCATGACTTTTTGGCTCACACTGAGATCAGTCTCTCAGCAACAACTCTTTACTCCCATTTGAACTTCCAGTACACAATTGATTAAATTTCATATTAGTCCTACCAGGTACTCTAAATTCCATAATGCTTTCGAAAATAAAATCCAAAATTAGTTTAGTTCTTTCTAAGCAATGTCCATACATTTTATTTTAAATATCATTTGGACCTCCTTTCATTACAGTTATTCACAGAGATATATATTTACACTGTGTTACCTCATGGCTAAGAGCAGAGACACAGGCCTAAAATGTAAAAGTGAAATGTATTGCTGTGGGTTGTTATTAAAAGGCACTTATTTTTATTCACCCATCTGTCACATTGGTTTGCAGCCAATAGCCAGCAGTGGGCTTTGGCATTAATGGAGTATTAAAGAAGCAATGAACATTTTCACAGTTGTTTAACTTGTTGCTTGTTGCTTTATTTCCGCTTTTGCATTAGTATTATCATCCCACAGCATCCGATATTAATAATAAGCATAATCAGTGTGCTGAATGCAGCACACATTGCTATTAATAATAATAATAACATAGTACCTCACAAACTTCTGAAAGAATGAGACAAAGCCGCTCTTGGGGCTCTCACAGAGCAGTATGTGGCAAGCCAGCAGCACCTCTTGTACCCACACTTCAGCTCCAGGTCCATCCCCTGCCCCCTGTTATCAACCACAGCCAGCAGCAACCCAGCTGTTGTTTTCTGACAGGTTATCCAAAACCTGAGCATCATTATCCAGTGAAGTTCTTCCAGGACTCCTCAGCGGAAATTTGCTGCTTATTCACAGTATTCCACATTTGTTGATTAACAAAAAGGAAATGCAAAATCATGGTAGATGATACACACAAAATTGGTACAACTGCAAATGATGATGCAATACTTATTTGAAGCCTTGCCAGTAACAGATGATATCCCTAAGAAATATGAAAGATTGAATTTTCAGTAGGGATTCTGCACATTAAATATTAAAAAAATTCCCCAATTTTCCTAACGTGCTCTTTCTCATAATGCCTTCAGTTTCTGCACTGTATTTCTGAGTGGCAACAGTCAAATCAAACATTTTTGTCTTCAGTTGCCCCACCTGCTTTACCCAGTAGGTGGATCAGATAGATACATCGGTGTTACTCACAGTAGCTTCAAAAATATCAGCAAGGCTTTGGAGGTGCCATCACTTTTTGGAATGTGGAGAATAACGTGAAAATATTTTCAAAGTATATTCAGACTTCATGGGGTTCCTAACAGCAAACCATCTGAGATGACAGAAAGGTGTTTTGCTGAAAGATGGCCTGTGCACTATTAGAACATACATTGCTTTCTCCAGCTAAAATTAAAGCAAAGCAATTCAAGGGGTTTTTACACTAGAAAGCCCTTACTCTATTTTTTGTAACACCAAGTGTCTGGACTCCAAAATACCCTCAAAAGTTGCAGATCTTCTTTCTTACATGGCACAATGTAGTCTTGATAAACAAAAGCCAAATGTAAGACTTTTATGCCTGCAGTTAGTGGGAATTTTCACAGCCCTCCATCATTTTAGGAACCGTATGAGCAATATGAAATAGGCAAGTGCTGGATTTTCCTCTGCTGATTTTAACAGAGAAATCAAATAACAGTCTTTTTTTAAAACTATTATTTGTGCTTTCCCTGCAGTTCACTAAGCAAAAATTGATACTAAAAGAAAGATACCTAGAAAAAAATGTCTTCATATGCTACCCATATGACTGTCCAAAGCCTCTAAAGAATGATCTATTGAAGGGACTGTCATCATTGCTAATTACAGTCCCTCTTTTAAATGATTGAGAACTGGAAGTCTGCTCCACAGAAATTTCTGTAGAATGGAATTCCAGTGTTCCAAAAATTGTAAAATCCATAAAAACATGAATAGCACAGGGAGATAGTGAATCAGGGACTGTTTATTTGCTGTCTCTCCCAGTAAAAGAACAGGAAGCATCAAAGAAAGCTGAAAGGAGGAAGATTTTCAAAACACACTTCTGAAAGCTTGGCATGTGGACAGTCTGGCTGCAGAATGTTAAGATGCTATAAAAATTCACGTGGACTCACAGAAGACTGGACAAGTCTAGGAAAAGGCAACTCATTCAGTGTTACTGAATACACAGAAACCACACTGGCCTTGTAAGCCCTGGGACTCGTGACTGTACTCAGCATATTCAGCACACTGACATGTTCTCCTGTGTCTATGTATGACACAATCAGAGAGAGAATATTGAGCTGTACGGACCTTCAGTCTGATCTGCTTTAGCCTTTCATTCTTATCTTCTATTAATTTTAAATTGCAGTGAAAATCCTGACATTGCAAGACTTCCAATAAGCTCAAGTATGGTATGATGTCTCTCTTATATAGAGAAATCTTTATATATATATAAATCTATATATTGTATACAGGTTAGGTTATCTTTTATAGTCAGACAGCATCTATATAGGTGAATAACAACAATTTCTAAAAATGCTGTAGGAACACAGAAGCATTTCATTTTGTTAGTTTTAAGGCTTTTCCATTAGTTTTACTTAAGATTCACATTCAAATGCAATAGATTGTATGCCCATAACATTAGGTATAAAAGTTAAAATCGGTATTTTATATAGTAATAAGGTAAAAAAGAATGGATTAAGGTGACAAAGTAGAAATGAAAACTTCCAACTGTTATTTCAAGCCCTTTCATTACATAACTTACTTGCACAGCACATTTAAATTTTTATTAAAATGCACAACTCATCAGAACGATTTAGTGTTGATGCTTTGTATCAGACTTATCAGGGTCCATATTTTGTGAAACTGTGTTTGTGGAGGTGTTAGAACTACCTAAACTTGGCGCCTACCATTTGCACCCAACTTGGAAGTGCTCTTTTTTCAGGAGAGACTGGGCAAGAGCTTTTTCAGGTTGTGATTCAGTGCAGGAGCCTAATGTAAGTACTCTGAATTGCTTCTTGGATCCTCCCCACCATCTGGTGGCTATAAAGTGAGATTAGTCTCCTAAACCTTGGCACATGAATTAAGTGTTCCTTGTTTATATCCCTTTGTGCCACTTTCTTGAGTTGCAGCACATCATGCTTATATGTTCCACTGGCTAAATTGCCACAGTCTCTGCTAGTGTAAGTCTGTAAATTATTATAATCAGGATTACTGCTACAAGGGTTCATAAATCCTCCAGAGCAGGACTTTCCAACTGTGCTTGTTCGGCTCCCATCACAATCAGGCCTTGATTCTTGCCTTGAATTTTTAGGCACTGTAACAATACAGGAAATAATAGTAATAGCCTTTGGCCACTGCCTGGGGATGCTGAACCCATGAGGCAAGGCCCTGCAGACAGGGAGTACTGAAATACCTCATTTTCCTAGGAGAGCAGCAACAGACCGTTGAGCTCGTGTGTTTGCAGCCCAGAAAGGCGCAGAGAAACCCTGTGCAAGCATGAGAGCAGAACCAGAAACTGATGTGGCTGAAAGACTTCAGCTAGCTTCTGTTCTCCACTAAGTTGCAAGTACCACCGTCACTTTTGGGACCCAGGGAACTGTAGCAGTTCTCTAGCATGATGCTGAGTGAAAAGAAATTCACACATTTTTACTGTTATTTGTAGAAGCCTTTAGCGCTGAGTAAGAGTGGTTTTTGTTAAGGCTGTTGCAACAGCTGCTTGCAACTCTGTTCATTCAAATGTAGCCAGCAGGTAAGAGCATAATCATCTATCAGTCTCTGGTTTTCTTTGGCATGTATGAAAAAAAACTAGTTAATAATATGTACAATGAGACTTCTGGTGGGATTAGCCAGAACAACCTGCCTTTCTTTCAAACTTGGCAATCAGCTTTCCTTTGGCCCTAGATCAGCAGAGGAAGCTCACTAGCAAGGCTGAGAATGTCAGCTACGCAATGGAGCCAAAAAAAAAAGCTCTGAAAAAAATTACCTGTGTTCTAAGAGGACCCCGAACATTTTTCCCGTAAAAATAGGATGGAAAAGGGCTCCGTTTTTTCTCCAGGTTGTAGCCCACCAGCACCTCTTCAAGCACCTAGAATATCTCTTTACTCTTGCAGGAAGGAAACATTTCTTTTACTTTTTCTGGCTCCAAGCAGAACCCTGCTCTTCTGCAGCTGCAGACTGAGAGTAGCTTTACAAGTATCCACAGGTAGGCAGAAAACTGTAAAATCAGCTAGCTCTGGGGCACTGTGTACAGCTCTGGGAGCTGTATCCTTGTCTGAATCACAGCCATAGCAATGGCAGGTGAATTGCAAATCAGCTTCCAGCATCCTGGATCTACTGTCATGTTTAAGAAAGAAGAGCATTTGTCTCCAGCTCGTGACAGTTGTAGGAAACAACATAACTCACTCCCTAGTGTCTTACACAAACTTTTTTTTTTTTTTCATTTGCCATGTTCATTTCCATCACCCAAAACTGGCCTTATGCCATCAGCTGAAAACAGCTTTGAACTTCTCTATAAACCTCAAACAAAACTATTGAGTTGTCTTAGTTTCAGAAAGACACTGGCAGGTCACTATTTACAGTGCTATTTGTTCAGCGAGGGGGATGAAGCCAGCAGTGTTTAGCAGAAACTGAAATGTATGGATGGTTTCAATTTTTAGGGACATGGTTTAGTGGTGGACTTGGCAGTCCTGGGTTAACAGTCGGACTCGATGATCCTAAAGGTCTTTTCCAACCTAAATAATTCTATGATTCCATGATTCTAATTTTGAGGAAGTTCTTGCAGGACTGAACATTATTGCGTGCCTTTTAGTGGGGATAGTAGATTTGGCACACTGCTGGGCTCCAGTGATCATCTCAATGGCTGTTGACAAGGTGGTCCGTGTTGCTGTGAGGTTATTCTTCTTAGACATGTGTCTGTTGACAATGTTTTCAAATGCCCTAACTTTCCTTTTCGTCTCTTGGCATCATGTTGCAGTTTTGCTTTGTGCCACTGAAAATGGTAGCTACTGGCTGTGTTAGCAAGGTCAGTCTCTGCATTAACTTGTTTCGTCCAGAATATGATGACTTTGCAAGAACAGCTTAGATTTTCACCTTCTTTTCTGGGCTGTGTGTTTCACATAGTAAGACAAGACAGGAATAGCATGTCTAGGAAGCACAAAACCATGTGAATCCTTTCTCTGGGAGCCTCCAGTGCAACACACAGAGAGGGACAGCAGCACTGGCTACTTCATGGAAGCTGGAAGATACTGCCTGGCACTATGTAGGAAACTCCTAATACCTGAGCTGGTTACAGGTCACTCAAGGATGCCTCATCAATGATCTCAATGACACATTAACGCTTTATCCTCCCTCTACAGCTGCTGGAAAAACTGAGCAACTCTGGACACCCTCTTTCTAATGAAACCTCAGTCCAGCTCCATTATTTTTTCTTTCAAGGGAAACTGTTTCATTCCAAACTTTATTTCATTCCGTATAAAGAACTCTTAGCAAGAGACTGAATCAATCAAGATATTTCCAAGTACTGTTGTGCCAAAATGTGATGTGATAGTGTACAAGATATTCAGGATTTTCCTGCTTTTTGATTAAGCAAAATTGAAAGGGGAAATAGAGAATCAAATAATACTCCAATCAAGAAAGACTGAAGCACACCATTTGAAAATGTTCTGTGCTCCTCCAGTTTTTCTTTTCTGAATAAACTTTTGTCAAACACATTGTTGTTCCAGAAAAATGTTTAATTTTCACCAAATTTGTGTGAACTGGAGGAAAGAACTTCCACTGAAGAATTTCCATATATCTTTGGTCTCCTTCCCACTTGACAAAGACCATCTTTAAAGCACCCACCCAGATGTCTACGCACCAACCAAAACTGTCCAGAGATAATGTCAGTTTAATGCAGGTACAATTTCTGTTAAGTGCGGTATTTCAGCCAGTGGGTAGAGGACGAAGAGTGCTAAGATGGCATAATCTGCTGCTGATTTCATTATAATGAACAACAGGTGAGACGAGTAATGGGATGTTGGGGGGACTTCCTCCTATATTGCCCCTGAATCTCCTCCCACTGATGAGACTGTTGTAACTGAAGGATGTCCATTCTTAAACATCTCAGTGCATGTAGCAGATAGTTTCATCTTAGCCATTGATTTAAAAGCTGTTCTGTCTTGACATTTGTCCAACGAATTTCCTTTAAATGTATTCAAGCAATTTATCAACTAAATTGGAATCTTCTTTTTGTTCCTTTCTTCCATAGAAGTTGTAAAGCCAGAATCCTTAGTCTTTCAGGGCTTCAGAAGTTATATGGCTGATTAGAGCGTTTCAACTGTAGAAACAAGCTAAAATCACAGCTGCTTCATTTTGAGTGATGTGGTTTAATAGCAGTACATTACCTGAGGTTGTCCACTGTCTGTAGATGTCAATAGTCTTATTGGGTGTTAATAGAGATTGAAAGTCCATCCACACATTTTCTTGATGTTTGTATTTACAGGTGTGATCTCATATACAAAATAGTTCAAGAATAAGTGAGTAGCAGATGATAAAACTGTAGATCCTGGTTTGCACTCTCACACTCAAACTACTGGATGTTTCTCTTCCTGCAAAGAAAGAAGCATGCTCCCCAACCAGGGACTTCTATGGAGCAGTAAAAAACTATATTTGATTTTTAAAATGTATGTAAGATTCATACAAAAATATCCTTGCAACCAAATACCACTGGAATAGAAGAGTTTCATTTCTTATGAATAGATCATTGCAGAACCTGCTTCACACACCAGTAAACATAATGAAATATATCTTCAAACCCTATACTTTCTTTTTCAAGTACAAATGCTTCTATTTTCTTCCTTTTTAAGTGGTTCTCATGTCATAGACAAAAAGCTGAAAGAATTTCTGCTTTGAACTACATGCATTTTGCTTGCATGAGTCCAAGAACATTTGGAGCTCATCAAGGCTACATCAAAGAGTTTTATCATGTTCATGCATCAAAAAGTTAGTGACAGAGCAGCACTTTTAAGAGCAAAGCCTGTAGCTTCGTCTGTGTCTTGATATTTGAATCGAACTTTCAAAAGGAGGAAAAAATAACAAGCAATTTTTTTCTGCAAAAGATGATTTGTCTTCAAAGTAACTTTTGAATTCAACCAAAAATTAAAAGCATCTATTTAAAATAAAGGATTCCAATTAGGAACAGCAAAAGCTATTGAGCTTTCTAGGATTCATCTAAACTTTGAAGAATGGTAAATAATGTTTTTTTTTTCTTGAAACAATATTTCATCTTTCTGTTAAAAAAACAAGCTTTAATTGTCTCCTAATCCAAACCATAGCCTAAGGAGTCCATGTGAGTGCAATCCTATGGTACCTTCCAATGTTTACCTAAGCAACATTATCCCTCTATGACAACTTGCTGTCTTGCCCTTTCTCTTGGATTCTTGCACTTGAGAGGGCTACAGCCCCTAAACTCCAAAACCTCTTCTTTCCCCAGAGAGTCATACCTGGCATAAAACTGAGACAAACATCTCAGAGTATTCTTTTTATTCCTTATTTCCCTTTCTCATCCACCACTGCATTTTAAAGTCATGTCAGTATTACTGACAAAGTTTAGTGATGGGTTAGTTTGTTGGTTCAGGCAATCACTTTCAGTTTTAATATCTGTTGATGTTCATAAGGAAGCATTATACAACTGATATCAGCTGTCACATGGATGCTGATTGGGCAATGGTCCTGTTTGGCCTCTGTCTCTAATCCCTAATGTCATTTCAAGATCTTGTGACTTTGACAGCAACATGACTGTGAATAAATTATAACAAGCTCCTGAAAGGCAGTCCTGGAAAGCTTGTATAGATGCTTAAAATGCTCTTCCTGTCCTGCCAGTATTCATAAGCATTGTTTGCAATGAAAAGATGCTACAATTAAAAATTTGAAATTATTTGTTGGGTTAGGTTGTTGTTTCTTGCTCCAGTTGACATCCTCCTCTGAAGTGTTTTAACCAGAGATGAATTCAGAGGCTTCCTGAAGTACTCATTTTGTCTCTTTTTCAATTT
Organism: Falco peregrinus; assembly: GCF_023634155.1. Lineage (NCBI taxonomy): Eukaryota > Metazoa > Chordata > Aves > Falconiformes > Falconidae > Falco > Falco peregrinus. The sequence continues at coordinate 38,447,997 of NC_073725.1, read as the reverse complement.
GGTTTTGCAATTAAGATCAATTAGATTACAATTCTTCAGCTTAGAGAATGGAAGGCAGTGAAAGTTACAATACTGAGCTGTAAGATCACAAATAGTAAAGTGAAGGTTATTAAGCAATATTTATCCATTATTTCTTGCAATATGAGGGTTAGTTCAGTATTCAGTGATGTTAACAGCAGACTTAAAACAAACAGGAGTTGCTTCCCTGTACAATACACAATTAAATTATGGGACTTATTTTTGCAGGATATTTCAGTGGCTGAAATCGCTAATTGTCACAGCACTCTCCAAACTAGCCAGCTGCAACAAGATCTTTTATCATCACATACCAGCATACTTTTCATACTAGTTCCTCTACTGTCTTCTAGTCTCTCCTCATCCAGGGCACCTGTTCTCTCTCTTCTCTCTGCTTCTTCCTCCTCTCTCATCCTCGGCTGCTCCCTCTTCCCTGGCTGCCCAGCCCCTTAACAGAACCAGCCACAGGTGCACCTTATCTACATCAGCCAACCCACCGGCCCTGAAGCCAGCCTGCAGCTGTATATTATCAATGCTAATTAACCCAGCTTCTTTCCTCTACAGCTAATATATGGTTCCTTAGGCACTTACTAAACACAACAGCTCACATTTTACTTCTAGCTTAGAAACTTCTAATCCACTGGCTGGATATACCTCTATTCATATTGCCTGTAAAGTACCACTGCTGTTCACTGGTAGACACCTAAAAGTTGAGTAAAATGACCCTTATTGTGATGCTGGTGCAGAACTTCATATATTCTTATGTTTATGGATGTTTATGTCATTGTGTCAGTTTACATAATATTTTCCTTTTTTTTTTTTTTCCTGTGTAAGGAGATGAAATAATGCTATTATTATCCTCAGATCTACTCTAATGTCTTTTCAAAAAGATTAATAAAGATTAATTTCATACACCTTAGCAAAAAATGTAATTGAATTACACTGTAAAATTCAAACATATATTGTATATCTAATTTTTAACTCTCCAGAAAACTGACACCACCATATTACGACTAATGCTACAATTTTTCTTGTTTTCCATGCGGTTGGATACAGAACCTGTCACTAATTATCACAGACATATAGCATGGTGTTATGCGAAGTCAATGCATAATTTTCAGCTTGACTCATACTTTCTGCTTTCAATCAAATCCATTTGACTCCTTTGGAAAATCTAGATTCAAAGATGTAGTACTGAAAATCATGTCACTACTAAGAAGCTGCAAATGAACCATATAACATGCTATTCACCTTATGTGCATAACTTTTACTAATGGACAAGTAAAATGCCATTGATGGTTTTCATTTTTCTTTTATCTTCACTTGCATGCTGGTTCTCGAGGCTTCTAGCTGTTCATGATGATTTTGCAGGCTGCAATAAAGAGCTATGTACAGTCACCCTAGCAGCCTACAAGCACTCCTAATTTCTTCAGCCCTCTCTTGTGGTTTAAGGATGTCCTGAGCTTCCCTGGACGCTCTGAAATGAAGATCCCAGCGGAGACAGCTCATTTTACATATTATGCTGGTGTCTGAGGAAGTAGCCCTTCATTTCTGAGTCTTTTCTGATGCACCACCCCAACTCCTAGAGCAGTGATGATACTGCTGGAGCTGTCATTTCTTGAGCACCAAACCTTCAAAAAAGAGGAGCTCAACAGGTACACTTGTGGTTGCAAATTAGTCCATAATCACAATTTCTTGATAGGTTTAGATGCAGCTGTCATGCTTACATGTGTTACTCTGCTTAGTCATGTTGCAGACCAAGGGGCCCCCAGCAGTGCCACGGTGTTCACTGTAAAGAGAAAGAAGATGTCTATATGCTCTGGGACCCCCAAGCAGTGGTCATCTGGGATGGAGGTAGAGTCTCCAAGTCACCTAGTTCTCCTCCCCATCCTGTTCTGGCATTCCACAGTCCCTTTTGGCATACTCTCTGAGGGTTCTGAAGATAAACCCACAGCTTATTTTTCTGCAAAATAAAGGCAAAGCAGTTTAACAGGGGCAATTTCAGTGAAACACTATTGTTAGCAAGGGAATTTGGTACTTGAACTGAAGCAGTTCTTTGACCTTGTCCTTTAATAAATAAGAGCACTTAAGCTGCTAATCAGTCATAACTCTGCTGGTTTTGCACAAAGATCTTAATCTATGGGGTCAACCAAAGTGATAACTTCATATAAGAAACTCCTTTTAAGTATGCACTGAATTTTCAGCAGAATTAGAGCTTATAATGAAAGGTTAATGTCCTTTGAATAGGGAGCTGGATTTGTGTCACATTACTTCATAGTGTTTCTGTCAACCTTCTGCTACACAGGTATGGGCTTCACTCAAATTAAGTATCAGTTTATTTAGAAAAAAAAAAAAAAACAAGATAAGAACATTTATAAATATAAACCAGAATGTTCTAAGCTAGTAAACTCGGTAGTTGCCAGTTAGCCTTAAGTGTACCCAAGAAGAATGTAGTTACATCTCCACCTCATCAGACAGTGAGAGTTATGTCTCATTTGTCTTAGGATTCCACAAAATCTAATTTGGAACAGATTTCTGGTGCATGGGACTGAGAGGAGAATATGACTACTTCTAGTAATTGCTTGATGTCTGTATCTCCATCCTCTGTCCTAACTTCGTTGTCATACCACGCCTGTAGCAAGACACGTTACTAGCACATCCTATAGGTCCAGTAATCTGGCAAGAATTGCACAAGCTTCAGAACAGTTGAAGACAATGGTAAAAAAAATATGCAGCAACAAATTCGGCATGAAAGAGTGTCATGGTTTAAACCCAGCCAGCAACTAAGCACCACACAGCCACTCCCTCCCTCCCTCCTCCCCAGCAGGATGTGGCGATGTGGGGAAGAGAACTGGAAAGGAAAAAGTGAGAAAACTCATGCGTTGAGATAAGAACAGTTTAATAATTGAAATATTACAATAATAATAATTGTAATAGTAATAATTATAACAGTAATAGTAATAATGATAATAATAATGAGAAAGAAAATAATGGAGAGAGAAATAAAATCCAAGAAAGAAAGTGATGCAAATGAAAACAATTGCTCACCACCAGCTGACCAGCCAGCCCCAAGCAGCAGCCTCCCAACCAAACTTTGCCCTAGTTTATTGCTGAGCAGACGCCATACGGTATGGGATATCCCTTTGCTCAGCTGGGGTCACCTGTCCCAGCCGTGTCCCCTCCCAGACCCTGTGCCCCCCCAGCCCACCTGCTGGTGGGATGGGGTGAGGAGCAGAGAAGCCCCCGGCTCTGTGTGAGCGCTGCTCAGCAGTGACTGAAACATCCCTGAATTACCAACTCTGTTTCCAGCACAAATCCAAGACATAGCCTCATACTAGCTACTATGGAGAAAATTAACTCTACCCCAGCAAAACCAGCACAAAGAGCTGCCCAACAGGCCTGACATGTTCAGCTATATCCAACAGAGGTCTTATATTTTTTAAAAACAAATATCAACTTTTCATATGGACTGGGAACAGTTTTGATTTACTTATTCAGCCTAATCTCACCTTCCATCAAAAATCACCAGTATGAGGAAAAGACTATTGACCACATTTGGCTATCCTTACTCAGGCTGAATACTGTTTTATCCCACTGGTTTCCTCATCTGTCTTGACTGACCTGCCCAAGAAATAAGTGAATGAGCACACAACACTGCTGCACAAGCAGAAGGGGTGAGACTCAAAGTCAGGGATAAATTTACAGACATACTTTGTAGGCATAACATTATTTCTTCTCAAAATGAGAATTTTTTTACATGAGTGGAATTACAGCATCTTGGTACTTTTAAATATAGTCTCACCTCCTCCTTCTACAGCACAAATAGATTATTAAGAAATCAATTGCAAAAAAGTAAACCCTGTTATTTTTCATGCCATTTGCCTGCTCTGTTTGTCACACATAGGTCCCATGGCTCCTGTTTATCTATATTCGTGCAGTGATGATTGATAACACCATCAATTGCCAAAGGACATTTACCTATCCAGAATGAAGGCAATAATTTTCTGTATGGCGAGCAGTGTGAGAAACATTTCTCTTTTACCTTCTCTGTACTCCCCTCTAAAATTGTAGATAAATTCTCAGCAAAGGTAATGACAAAATAGTTGAAAAATGCATTACACCAATGCCTTACATGATCTAGTGACCCTGACTCCTTAGCTCAGCTCACAGCTTGTGTATTTGCAAAGCATGATCACAAGGAGGAGTTTTCAGACTCCGTTCCTCCAACTTTTCCCATCTGTTTTATGCACATGCAAAAATCTTCCCTTAGAGCCTCTAACCTCTTAAAACACCACTTTCAAGCCAGTGATAGTTGCTGTGTGGCCCCTTACTCCCCTCAAACCACATACACACAGCATGATGCTCCCTGCACTGCCTGCCTGCATTTCATATTACAGCTGGGTTCCTACAGCGAAAAATCCTCCCTGTCTGTCAAGAAAATATATCAAGGTTATGCTTTCTGTGAAAAAAGTTGCAGTGAGAGCGAAGGCAGGGGGGGAACAAGGTAAAAGACAGAACGGGCTCTTAAGTGCTGTTCTGCAGTGGCACGTATGTGCCTCTGTGTCATGCCTCCTGCCATACAGCAGCTGAGACATGTACCAACACCACCAGACCATCCCAGGCTCAAATATGGCTTTGCTCACTGCACAGCACTCAGTGTGTCTGCACTGCTTTTAAGTATTCTTTTTAAACTTTGCAGGCCTCATGATGAGTAGTTTACAATGACCAGCCTTGGTCTTTGTAACTTGCTTTAGATTGTATATATAGATTTATGAATAAAAAAATTGCACAGCCACATCACTGGTAATGTATCTTATTTGTTCCTCATTTAGGAAAATTTTACAAATCCAAATTGTCCACGAGCAGAGGCTTGTTCCATGTTTCTATAGATTCAGCATTAGAAAGATCAATATCTGGAAAGCTTCACAAGCTTGGATAAATTCATGGAAACCAAAAGTCTTATTATTAAACCTAACTCTTATTCAGAAACAGGTACCCAAGCTAGTAAACCAGCCTTTTAGTATGCCACAGGTTTATGGGTTGTTTTTACTTTTTTTTTACTTTTATTTTGAGCATTACTTTTTTCATTCATTACCACAAATGGGTAAACAATGGTGGTCAAGCAGCTCGTGTCAGTCCTCCAAAAGCAGTCCTAATTCATGTCCCTTTCTCAGGTACTCAGCATGGCAATTCCCTCACTGCTGCCAGCAGGCAGATGAGCCTGTTCTAAAATTACTGTAATGTTATGCCAAGCTTGACTAACTGTTACAAATAACTATGGTAGGAGAAGTTAATTTAGTGCTTTAATGAAACAAAAAGATATATTTACCATAGCATGAGCATATTCTTTGAGCTCAGTAGTACTGTTACAGTGCACAAAATAGTTCTTCAGGTGCCGGTCCTGCAGCAGGAGGTACGTAGGCAGAGACCTAAACCCTTCTTAGGGCATGGGTGCTGTCAAAGGGACAGGGCTGCCGGAGGGTGGTGGTCAAGAAGGAATCTCAGGTGAGATCCTGGGCTCTTCGGTATAGTCTTGGGCTCTGCTTTTCAGTCAGCAACATTCTGAAATTTTTGACTGGCCTCAGTATCATTTGTTTTGGGAACCTCAGATCTGAATCTCAAAATTCAATGTGTTTGTTTTTCAGCACTGCTAATTTTCACTACCAACAGACCTGCCCATTTTGTTGATCACACCTCCTTTTTTCTTTCATTTCAAAGTTTACAGTAGGTAGAGAAGCCATCTGGCACTAATAACCTATAATCTAATAAAGCATCAATTGCTCTCAGAAATAACTGAGTCTGGAAGGAGGCCCCAGTCCCCCCTCCCAAAGCAGCTCAGACATTTTTTTTTTTTTTTTAAATAAGGTACATGGTATAGCAGTAAACCAATAAAGCAGAGGAGTTTGAGAAGTCTTTGATCCTTCTCAATTGTCAGCATTGCCTGCCAACTTTAATTTGTTTCTGCTTTTTTTCTGAAGCGAGCTGACAATAGACTTTCCAACATTCTCCCAAGAATATACTCTCACACTGCTGGCTAAAATGCTGGTGCATTTGACTGTGGTTTTGCTTGGGTATTTTCCATGCTACATTTCACCTCCTTATTATAGCTGAGGCCCAAAAGGGGTTTTGTTGTTGCAAAAGATCAGGAAGCTTCTGGTACTCAATCATCAATAAGAAGGCTTTTCAGAACTTATCTTCTTCAGTAACTCAATGCAATAAATGCGTAATTGGATGGTGCATCAGTGAGAGAAAGGTCAAAGGTAAAGGAAATCACAGAAGTGCTTCCATATTCTATTAACCATCTGATATTTTTTTAAGATTCACATTACTTTCAATGTACTTGTCTGTACTCTTATTTTCCATGTACACTGTCATTTCTAACTTTAAAACCAGCTTGAAAATAATATTTTTATGTTAGTTCTTGATAAAGATCGTCTCAAAGGTCAGGTTTTGAAAATCATTGAGTCTTTACCAGAACATTTATTGCTCTGCCCAGGTGCAGTCCCACATTTATGAAGCAATTCTGCAACACACTTGTCAGCATGTGACCATCACTGAGAATCAGAATGAGATCTCCCTCATTCATAGAGCTGAGCCCAAGGAGCAGACTGTGGTGATCTGATTTGTTTTGGTGGTGGTTTATTCAAAAGTCATTGAATCATGACCAAAGCGATCCTTTCCCTCAGCTGTAAAAGGACCCAGAAGTGATTGCTGTCCAACACTGAGAACTGGAAAGCAAGCAGAGGGTTTCAGATAAACAAGCCTCCTCAGAAGCCCTGAACATCTTGACTGGGTGGTGACGGACACAGGCAGATCTGTTGGTCAGAAGTAATGTCTAAAAAGCTCTGACATAATGTTTTCCAAGGAGACTGCCAGAAATGTGTGAAGGATTTTTCAAGCCGATGTATAAACGTACATCTTGGGGACATTTGTTCTGTACTCTAAATGACTGTGGGGAGTCCATTGTTTCTGAGAGGAAAAAAATGGAGCTGGCCTTTTATTTATGCTTGTTGGGTTTTTTCTTTTGGCTTCTCTTCTATTTTTCTCACTTCAGGGTGACTAATGCCTGCTGGGGATCCTGTAGTAAAATCTCCGCGCCAACAGGGAGATGAGAAAGGTGAAGTCAGATGTGGGCAGAAGTGTAGATCTGACTTTACCCAACTATCAGTCACACAGCAATGTGAGCCACCCTACCTGCCAGCAAACTTTCCTATCACCATTAGGGTTCTATGGCGTGACTATCCCCTGTCAAACTCCATCACTTTTCCAGTCTAAGGTATATGGCTTAATCATTTTACACATTTCTAAAGCAGCTCTTAAACCATTATATTGACCTTTATCTACATGATACAGATGCTGGAAGACCAAATTAGAGTGAAATGACCTATGCATAGTGAAAACAAGCTCCAGGACTGATTCCTCCTAATATCCAGTGATAAGTGCTGAACAGCTGAGAGTCATTGCTGTTTCAGTTGATTCTTAAACAATAATGTTCAGCTGAAAAAATGGCAGAGAGCTACTGAGAAACGTGAGGTGTTCAACCAGCTGCAATGCTCATGCAGGGGAGGATTGAGGGCTTAATTTATCCTGTGGACCCACAGCTGTCTTCAGAAGACTAAACTTCTAGGAACAACCTTCCCCAAAAATTCCATCCCCTGTTAGTAAACAGCCTGAAAGCAGAGCTGTTCTCTACAGCTTGGGTGTGGATCTGCAGCTCTGGGGCAGCTGACAAGATACAGAGAGGGATGGGGCAGCCCCAGCACTGGGAAATTACTCTCAAACAGGAGCAGCAATGGGGACCACACAGGACCTCACTAGGGTTTCAAAAAGCCTGGTTAGTACTTTAGTTGATCAAAAGCTTTCCCTCTATGATTTTGATGTGAAATTTAAGTTTTCAGCAAAACAGTGTTTTTGTAAGGACTGCCTGTGTTCTGCAGGCAGCTTTGATTTCTTTATTTCTCAAAAGAAATCCTAGGTGTTTCTGTTTTCAGCCAAAAATATGCCTAGAATCTAACTTTCTGGGTTTTCTTTACTGAAAAATGGATTTTCCGCTAGAAAAAAAAAATAGAGACATTTGCTAATTTTTTCTGCTGTCGAATTTTGTTCTATTTTATACAAGAAAAAATACTTTTTTTTGCTTTTCAAGGTATGCCTAAGAAAATTTCAAATCAATAAAAAAGAGGAGAAATAGAGTTTACCTTACTTAAAAATAAGGTAATAATTCTGCAAGAAAAAGCTCTTCCTTAGATTCTATCAAATGCAATGATATTGCCAGCCACCATGTTACCACTAAAGGTTTGGATCACTTTTCTCAGTAATACACTTCACATTTTCTCTCAACCTTTAGACAACTGGATTATGCTGTATCTTTTCTTTTCAGAAGTTATTTAGTTGCTGGATAGAATAACTGCTGTTTTCTGTCCTAAAATTTTCCATATATAGAAAATGAACCCACGAGATTCTGCTCTGCTTTCTCTCACCGTCTAAATACACATTATTTTTAAATTTGTGACTTCTTTACTATCAGAAGACCCTGGAGGCTTGAAGTCCTTTATCCACAAAGCAGGAGTGGATTTCCATGGATAGCAAAGTGTAGAGATGCTGCTGGCCAGACCTTTGCCTGCAAGTTATCAAGGCTTAGAGCACTCTGGGAGTGTTGCAGTCTTCAACAACAGAGTTACGGGGAGATCAGCAAAGATCAGGTCTTCCATACTTTGGAAGCGTTTCACCCAGTTTTTCCATACTTACTGCATTTTTTCTCACCTTTCCCGCCCTCCCACATCATTGCTGCCCTGTGATGCACTTTGGTAGCTCTGCTTGGCCACCCACATCTCCTAATGCCTTCATAAACTTTTCTCTCCCTCCCTCACCACAGAGGGCTCCAGGCAACAGCAAGCCCCTGATTACACAGCCAAGGGAGAAGCACAGTAGGAGCTCCCATCTTTCCACATAGGAAACAGTACAGAAATATAGCATCTAATCACAACAGGGCAGAAATTTGTTCCTACACAGTCAGCCTGTGAAATACGCATGTAAACCTGATTCAGGGAAAAGGACAGACTAGATGAATCCTTCCAGTTTTAAAGGCAATCCTAGGATCCTCCTCTAGCACACCCCAGCTAAGTGCTCCCCGGATCCCCTGCCCCTAATGTCTAAAATCCTACTGTCTGTGCTAGCAGCCTCACTTTAAACAAGATGCCTCTCTGATCTCAACCTGGAATTGCCTTTAGGAAAAAAGGCAGCAGAAACAGGCTTTTATAACTGAAAAGACTTACCTTCCCTGGCTTCCTACCTAGGGGATACAAAGCACTGTTATACTCTTCACTATGTGTTTTATATTTTGTAATCATACCATCTAAGAAAATAGAAATGCAACAGTGAAAGCAGGAGCCAGCAAACCCCACACTACCTCTGATACAGCATTCTGGAGAGGATTAAAAAAAAGAAATAAAAATCCATCATATTAGTGAAAAATGCCACAAATGTGGTGCAAGCAAAATACACTGACAAACAGCCCTTTGATAGAAAGAAAGGTCTGGCAGGAACTGCCCAGCGTGAACACCAAGTGAGGCCCTGGGAATTAACTTTTCCTCTCTGTCATAGCAAATGCAGATTATGTGCTTTGTCCAGGCTTTCCTTTTGGTGCAATTCATACCAGCATCAGCCCTGGGAGGAAGCCTGGTCTGGTTCCTCCACAGGAACACTTTCTCTAGGGGCTGGTAATGTAAAGTCACTCAAGCCGCGAGGTCTTCCTCATCACTGCAACTCTGCTCTGCAGCCTGTGCTGGGTAACTTTCAGTGGTAGTTGTTGTTCCTTCCCCTTTTCATTACCTGCCCACCCAGCTGCTGCTTTAGCCAACACCAGGCAGCGTACACAAAAGAAAAAAGTAGGAGATCTCTGCAGCACCTTTAGGCTACCAGAGATCAGGAGACAGCATCGCAGGCAATGTCGGGGACTGCTTCTTGCTTCTACCTTCTTTGCCAGGTCAGCAGCAGCAGAGCCAGGTCCTGCAGAGGTGCAGGGGTGGTCTCAGAAACCAGGCAGACTCCCCATAGAACTGGGTGTGTATTGTGAGAATAAAGTAGCTCTTCCTTGAGAAGGAAGAATGCATATGATATCCAATTTCTCAGCCTTTTTGAGAAACTAAGTTGTATTTTTTTTAGAAAAAGTAGGTGCCCATAATATTGTCCATCTCTCTGGGCTTTTTTTCTAGGCAGTTGCTCATCAAAGAGTCTCCTGTGTCTGTTGTCTTCCTTTGTTTCCTCTAATGGAAAGCTGCTCTGAACTCTCAGCCAAGCTGGGGATATTAAGTACATCCCAATGATCATCCTTTTCACAGGTGCATGTAGGAGCTTAGTGCTCCAGCACATGATGTTTGCTAATAGCTTTCTGTTGCATTTACTGTTATCACATAAAAAAGGCAGGATAATAATCTTCAGTGCAGTTTGTGGGATCAGTCCTACGGCCTGGAAAAATAAATGTATTTGTGCTCCTCACAATACTGACTTGGTTATTCTGGTAAGCCAGAGTTGCCAACCTTGTACATGCCATTATGCTTGAACCCTGTATTACCACCAGCAATATGAGCAGAAAAGGGAAACTTCACATCCTTAAAGTTAGCTATAAGGCTGGTTGCAGGCTGAATTTTAAATAACTGATGATTTCTGATGCTACTTGAACATGACACAGGGACGTCTCTGTATTGACTTAAAACTGAATGCAAGAGCAAGGAGTAATGATTCAAAAAGTTGTTCATTCTTGGCATAACACATGGCTGGAAATAAAATGCAATTCCATACAAATAGATGGTTTGTAGCATTTTAATATGGTTACATGAAATGATGTCTGAAGAAGCCTTCTTTTGGTATATGCATGTGATCTGTGATTCTGTCCAGTGAATGGCATGATTTAAAGTTGTATCATGATTTAAATTTAAAAAACTTTTACCATAAAATGGTAGTATTAAAGGCTCTAAGGGTTATTTGTATCTCCCACAAATCTTGTGCTTTCTTTTTTGTTAAAGGCATATTTCTTCTTGTCCTGTTTATTTGAACCAAACGAAACTGTGCATTTGATTTTATCTTCACTACAGTTTGGTCCAAATTTTCTCATAAAGTTCTTCAAATCTTCACTTCCTCTTCAACAGGATTACCAAAGCAGCGCCTACATTTGCAAAGACTGGGTATCTGGGGAGTTGTTCTGTAACTGTACTACCCCTTCCACAAAGACATAACCCAGCAGCAGCATTAGTGTACTGCCCTAAGTCTCCAAAATGGGACAGATGCAATTCTGTATTTTCTATGCTCTGTTTTGCACTCCAAACACACAGTTGCACCATTCTGATAACTGCACCACGTTTCCCACATGCTTCCATTTCAGCTCAGATACCACCTTAAAAATGTAAGAAAATTATGCAGGCATTCTAATAATCTTAACGTTTTTTCTTCTCCAGTAATGGAAACCAAACCCAGCTGATTCATAGAAGATACAATCTCCTGGAATGTCTACTTCATACATATACTCAGTGAAAGGAATATGATGATGAAAAAACACCAGCAACAGGATACTATTGGCCATAATGAATGAGAAAATGAGGGTTTTGTTCCTCCTGATTTGTTTCCTTTTTTCCAAATAGCAATCTGGCTGCCTGCTTTCATTCTCTTGGAATTCTTTTTCAGACCTCTAAATCTTGAAAAAGAATTGTCATATTCTTTCCCATTTCTAATAGTTCAGTGGCAATGTTTTCAGCACCTGATGTTTTGTTGTTCCTGAGCTCCAGATTGCCTTTTGAATCACTTCAAAATTTAATTCTTCCACAAACAGCTCATGTGTCTGGGGGACAGCTTTTTATTCACTATTAACTACCTCTCTCCTCATGTAGTGGACACTCCTCCTTGCTCTTCTGTAATTGAGTTTTTATAATGAAAAGGTTTCCTTATTTGTTCTTTATCAGACATAGATGTGGTTAATATCCTCTCTTCCATGCATCAATACCCCCATAAAATGTGATTATTTTACTAATCTTGCTATCCTGTTTCATCTTTTTCCGCAAGCCATGACAGCATTGCCTTTCTCCTTATACTGCTGACCTCAAGACTTTCCCTCTGGCTTTAGTGTGTTTCTCATCCAGAGTTCAATTCTGATTCTGAAGGCTACAGCTTTGCAATATGTCAATCTCAGCTGCTTTCCTCCAGTCTTTATGAAACCATTCTTTTCCTGTTATTTTCAGATTTATTCCTACAATCAGTTATAATGCTTTCTTTACCATCTCTCTATAGGTGTCCTACCTGGTATCAGTTTTGTCATAAACACCACAGAATCCTTTGAAGACTCTAAGCACTTTTAACTACTGACCAATATTCCTGTCCATATTTTGGATTCCCCAAAGATTCTGTACCATGTTTGTGTCTCAAAGAAATGTTTTATTTCAGTTTGCTCAGTCTTGGTTGTAGCAAGTAATTTTCCTACAATACAGAAAGCTCACCTGCAGTCAGCTCCCCTTCTCTTTCCACTGTCCTAGGTGTCACTTCTGTGTCTTAAATAAACTAGTACAATGTGCAATCTGATTGATACCAAAGTATTTTGAGGTACTCACATGTGCTTTTGAATGTTCTCATGAGCAAACAATGTGACCTTCACAACCTCATCTTTGAATTGGGCGTGTGGCATGTGAGTGCTATTAATTCTGTCTTTAGTGCTCTCATCTGGATCCCATGCATATTCCTACCCTTCCTTAGGATATCAATCATCCAGGAAAACACTGGCAACTGAAATCATCTTCTCTTTAATTCTTCAGAGAACCTACCTTCTATTTTATGATCAGTGAGCTTCATCAGAATGAGAAAAGTTTTTTGCTGGTACCTGCTTTTAAACCACAGACAGAAGTGCAGAGAGAACTGCAAACCCTGTTGCCGCTAACAGCATAGTATCATCAGTAAGCCAGGTCCCTTTTCACGCTCCGCTGTTACTCCTTCATTCCAACAGTGCCCAACTCCCAACTTCAAGTGATTAGTTTCCTAGTCCTCTTGGGTATTTCATGACTGTGATAATCAAGCAGTTAAGAGGTTCCTGGCTTATGTAAACTCAAAACACTAGATGTTCCCATTCCCCAGTATTCTTTCCACAGCTCAGGCTATTCTGTACAAAAGACAATGTGGACAGCTAAATCTTTCAATTTTTTTTCCAATTTCTGGTTTTATTGGTGAAGGGACCAACAATGTGCATAACAGCCAGCTGGCAGGAATTATTTCCTTAATCATGATTCTTGTACATGTCTGATCTGGCTAACTTTGGGCATACTTTCTGCAATACCAAGAATAGGGAATAGGTACTGGTAACCAAAAATCTAAGGGCTATTTCAAACACAGGCTAGCACGTGGTTTTGCACTATACTTTGTGCCATTTACTAACTGAAGAACTAGTTCACTCTGTAACCTGGTAAAGTGTTAAAATTCTAAACATACACAAGTCAGCAAAACGTAAGTAGGAAAACAACTAGGGCAGCTGAAAGAGGAGGGGCAAGCAAATTTAAAGCAAATAATAAGAAAACCTCACATTTATTATATTTGTAAAAACGAAATTTAATTGCAACTTCATCACTTGGGACCACATTTGAAGTCAGATGGTGTAAAGAGTACAAGGTACCCCCATGAGTAATTCACATTGAATGAAAGAACTATGCCCACACAGGATGCCAAACATAGGGCTTAAAGGTCTTGCAGTTAATGCAAGTTTCCACACTGAGCTTATTACAAATTATGTTCAACACTATCAGAGATGATGTCTAAGCAAATATCCTGCACACCTGTAGAGTGGGGCTTCAGTGGAAGCCTCCCTGGGCAGGGGAGTTCAGCAGGCCATGGCAGAGGGCAGTCAGCGTTCTCTCTAGCTATGGCCGTGAGGGCAGTCAGCGGTGTCTCTGACCACCCGAGCCGGCCACTGCTTCCCGCACAGCCGCCACCGGTGCTGCCGAGGAGAGGCCCTTACCTCCCCGCCTCACTGCGTGTCCTGCGGGTGGGAGGCCGGGGGAAAGGAGGCTGCATTCGCGTCTCTGCAGCTCTCTAAGCGTGTAGGGTATGGCAGGAAATATTCAATAAAAAATAAAGGCTCGCATTTAAAATCTATTCAACGAAGTCAGACCAAAAGCCAGATGCATTCTGTCCAGAGAACGGCGCAGGAGGAGGCGCTCACTCGCAAAGGGACCGGCCTCCCCAACGGGTGCGCTGAGCACCGCACCCCGCGGGCCGCCAGCCGCGCATGCCGCCCTTGGGAACCGTGGCGCAGCTGGGCTGCAGCGCCCCAGACACCCACCGCCCCGCGGGCAGGCGGCGGCGGGGGGGCCGGGGGGCGGCGGGGGGGCCGGGGGGCGGCGGGGGGGCCGGGGGGCGGCGGCCGGGCCGGGGGGCGGCGGCCGGGCCGCGCTCTGCTGACGCCTGGCGGTGGCCGCCGGCTGTTCCCGCCGACAGAGCCAGCGCGGCCGCGGTGTCCAGAGGCGGGGATCAGCGCACGGAGTAAAAATCAGCCCAGCAAAACTTGGGAACAACACTTACTTGCCCCTGGAAGGCCCTTCTCGTTTTTTCTGACTAGGACCAGCTCATGCGAGTCAGAAGAGAAAGCGCTCGGAAGAAGGACGTGCTCCCAGCCGCAGTTTGTGGGCCAGCTGACCCACTGCTTCGCAGCAGACTTGTCTTTTGAGCATTGGGTTTAGCAGATGTGACATCCTGGGAACGCTATTCCCTTGGGGAATTGTTAGTGGGGTTAAAGCATGCAGTTAACTTATCCTTATCAAGCGTGGTTTGAGGTCGATGCTTCAAGTTGAGGACTGGGAAGTTCGTGTTTAGGAAATTAAAAAATATTAAATTATTTTTTTCTCTTCACTCTCCTAGTGAAACCTAAAAATGGGAACCAGGTTTTGAGAATTTTGCTAGTATAGCTATTTGAAGGGACCGTACCAAAAAGGTTGAGTGCTGGAGACCTCCTCTCTCAGAGCAGAGGGTATCCGTCACTCCACAGCATCCTCTGCATATTTATGTGATTTTACAGTACTTCAGGGAAGCCACTGGAAAAAAACCACAGAAGAATCGCTGGGTTTATTCAATTATTTTTATTAAGGATTATATTTTGCTGTGTATCACTCCTGTGCATGCACAGGCACTAAAGAGTAAACACTTCCCTTAAGGCAGCATTAATTGCAAGTAAAAAAGGTTAAAAAATATTTTTATATAAATACTTTCTCTAGAAATGCTGATTCCTGAAAGCATTGTCTGCAAGATACAGGAAATATTCACTTTCCATTAAGCCCCATTAGGTTCCTAACTCATATAAAGCCATTACTTGTGAAAATCAGAAAAATATTCTTTCTAATGGAAATTGATAGACACTATGCAAAATACTCTTTCTCTCTTCTATAAACACACAGAAATCTTTCTTGCTAGTGGTGGGACACACAGCTTAATTTTCAAGAGTGTATTGTAAGATCAGAAGGGAAATAGGGCCAATACTCATTCTCACAGGTATCTGTAATTAAGTTTCTGATTTTGTGTTTAGTTTTCCAGACATGAGACTTTAGGATCCTAACATTGGAAATACATTAAACAAACACAGTCTGTGTCTTCATCATGAATCGAAACACCATAATATTAGAAAAGGAGCATTTTTGGGGTTTCTATAGATTTTCTAAATTAAGCGAAAATTAAATACTCTGAATGTTTGTTCATTTTGGGCAACAGTCAGAAAAAGTTATTTATTCTTACAGTAGCTTGGATATAATGCAGAATGTCACATTTCCAGCTTACTATAACAACCCTCCAAAAGTCCAGCTGATTTTGATAAACACTGTGTCTTAAATGTTTGTTTTCCATAAAGCCTCACCTGTAGCTCTTTCAAATGATGGAATTATCTCAATGAACAAAAAACTTGTTGTAGCAGTAGATAGAAATTAAACTGTTCATGTTGTTTGATTTCTAACAATACCTTTCCTGACAAGCCCAAAGATAACCCTATGTATGAAGCTTCAGGCTAGAATGCTGCATGTCTATACAGCCAGCTCACCAGGAGGCTGTGGGTCCCCTTGTGTTTAGGCAACATTAAATCCAAGCACAGCTGGATCTGCTGGCAGGTCCAAACGCTCCAGTTTGCTCCTCACCTCCTTCCCCCTCCAGCTTGTATCTGTCTTTTCCATTTGTACTGTAACCTCTTTGCTGCAGGACCCTCCCTCAGCCCCTCTTTGCCTATTGCCAGGGCAAAGGATTCCCAGTCCCAGGATGGGTCTCTAGGTGCTGCTATAACACCAATAATAATAAATGCTGCTACAACTATTTTCCCAGATATTAAATCGGCACCAGGACTCCCTGCTGTCTGTGGCTCCTCCGAAAGGGATGGACTGAAATGTCACAGTCTCAGTTGATTGTGGTTCTGACACTGCAGGGCTGGTGTCAAACCTGTGCTGTACCCCACCAGTGTGACCAGCTCCCCTCACCTGTACTGGAGCAAGAGGAGGGTCTGCCTGCCCCAGGACTTACAGCCCATGTTTCAGGTCGTTAATGCTTTGACCAAACAGAAGCATGGCACGTATACGCCACTTTTAGACAAGTGTATCAGGAGTTTTGTGCAAAATATGGCCTGTCCTTGCACCTATTCCCATTTCTCTGAAACTGGCAGGTTCCCTTAAACTTACTGTCTGAGGGGGGGGGGGGGGGGGGGGGGGGGAAAGAAGGTTATTTCCATCAGTTTGCCATGAGTTTGTCTCCTCACCACCGTCAGCAAGAGCGCTAGTGGTCACCTCGTAAGGCCAGAGTGTGATACACAAACCATCCGTTAAATCTTAATGAGATGAGGTAGGCCAGGTGTCCCAGTACCGATTCTGCCTTTGCTTACAACATGGACACCTAGCATCTCTTAGCGCTAGTGCACTCTCAACATTATAATTGGAAAATTGTTAATACAGCTCAATGCTGCTGCAAGGCATTTCCTCCCATGACTGTGTGGTTTAAGCAGCTGCACATTTTATACAGCATCCCTACCACATATTTATTTTTTAGTGCTACACATATTGTGAAACTGGAGAAACAAAAGCAACAGATATCCCAATACAATGAGAGAGAGATACGGTGTGACCCTAACTAGACAGGGAAAAACAGATACTCGGGTGCTGGTTATGCATTTCCTTCTCTCTACCTTTTACTGGAGTTGAAACATCTCACCTGCCTTTGCAGAAGTACTTCAAGCCCAATGGGGAAAAACAGTATATACAGCCATGTATTATTACTAATGTAGTTATTATTATTATTACTGCTATTATTAATTACAGTAAACCCCCAACATTTTATTTTCTTATCTCACCATGTGCTGGTCATGTCCTCTGGTAGACTTATTATGATACTGTTAAAATGCAACCTTCTGAGCCCACTCTGCTTTCATGACTGGCCATCTAGCCCATCCGAATGGCATTGTGCAAAATGATATCAAGTGGTATCTGGTGTTTCCTATGCCAGCTCTAAGGAGACATTTGGAGAAAAATAACCACAATACCTCAAAGAGATCATGACTGACATAGAGACAGTAACAGCCAGCCTGAATTCTATTCATATAACATGGATGTTCTAGTTCATGTATTTAAAACTAAATCAGATTCTAGAGATTTTCAGTTCAGAGAGAGACAATAGTCACTGTCAGGCAACAAGAGGTCAGTGGAAATCAATGATAACTAGAGATGCTTATTACTTTTTGATGCTTAGGGCAGACTGTGGAGGTGTTCAGATGCTCATGTGAGAACAAGCAATTTAAAGAAATACATCTGAGGTCAAAACTCACCATAAGAATTTTTATCACTGTGGATGGAACACAAAACAAAAAGAAGGCAGAATGCTTTTCAAAAGGAAACACAAAACAACAAACAAACCAAACCAAACAAACAACAACAACAAAAAACCCAAAATGAAATGAAACAAAACAAAACAAACAAACAAACAAACAAAAAACACCAAAAAAGCCAAAAGAGTGATCAAACAAGCAAATTTAAGAAAAAGAGACCCAAACACCAAAAAAAACCAAGTGACAGGTAGAGAAGCACTTTGCTTTTAAACTACTTTGTGCTAATATGAAAAACTGATGATGATACAGCAGCCAGAAGACTATTTTTACAATCTATTTTCAGGGCAATTTTAGGCATTAAAAAGGCATTAAATACCTGAGTGGAAAACTGAGAAGATTTGAGGGAAAATTTGTTGCTAGACTGCAATTTTGGCATTATCCTTTCTTTGATATTATTGGGGCTGCTTAGGAGCAAGAAAATTGACTTACTGGAACGATTTAGTATTCAGTGTGTGTTCATATCTTGTTTCTGCAGACAACTAGCTCCTTTCTGAGGGGAAGCGCAGGAATCCTCATGTCAATAATTACTGAATCATCTGCCCACAAATTTTTCCCAGCTCCTCCACCATCTCCTACATTCACCTGCTCAGAGATACAGCATGAAACTTACAGCATTTCCAAAGTTTTCAAAGTTTGATGCAACCAAAAAATGTAATGGCTTCTAGATTTGCAGTTCCAGTTTGAATTATATTTAGTTCTTGTCTTTGCTAGTAACGCAACAGTGAGTGCTAGCGGTTCAAAAAGCATTAAGCTCATTTCCATATGTGTGAATCTTACATATTCCACGTTGTTTGAACAGACCCTGGCTCTGGTGTTGAGCAGGACAGGAGACAACCAGTCCTTTTCCCTCTCTGAGCTCCTGCCAGACATGGAGGTGCCAGATGTGGGACATCCATAGCTTGCTCTGTGCAGCTCAGGCTCTGGTTGCCTTGAAGCCTCGGTTGCCCAATTGCTAGGTGATGTTCTCTGCTTGACGTTGGCTGTGCACGGTCACCAGAAGCACTGATAAGGTAGAGTGGCAACCTGGCGCTCAGGCAAAGGACAGGGTAGGCCGATGCTGCCTCTCCCAGCACACCTTTGGATTCAGCAGATCTCTGTGTCTCACCCACAGAGGGACACTCTGGCTTGGATATGACAGTACCCATGTGCTCAGTGTAAACCTGGCTCACCAATATTTACAACTCCCAACTCAGAAGCTTTGTTTCTCTGACCTCTTTCATGAAAACATCATCTTTTCTGCTTAGAGGTTCATCAGATTATGCTGCTTCCTTGACTTTTGATGAGGTTATAATCCTGCAAGGGTGAAATCTTCACTAGTTGCAAAGAAGTCTTCAAGGAAACCAGCAAAGTACTTTGGAGAGAATGCAGGAGATAAATGCAAATGGTGTTAGTGTGACAAGCAGTGGTTTTAGTTTTAATAACAATCGATTCATGTTTTTATTCCCTGTGACTGAAGATGATTCACTGCTGTTTCTCATATTTAATTAATAGAAGAAAATATAATCATAATGTATATCCTCTCCATGACTAGTTCTGATTATAAGCAGCAACAGAAGAAAAGGCAACAAATCAGACCTGTTCATCCTTGTCCACGAGTCTGAAAAGCATGTTCATCTACAGTCCACAAGAGGCCTTTCCTCCCACCTGTCATACCAAGGTAGACATCAAGCACTGGTGTTTACTCAGCTCACTGACACTGGAGAAGCTGTCCAGAAGCTGATGGAAGTCCCTTTCTTTACTGACCCCAAAGGCTTCAGTCAGTGTCCCCAAACTGGCTATTAATTAGTGTTCAGATAAGGACAAGCTCAAAAGAGCTGTGCACTGAAGGCAAGCAGTACAGCACCACTGAGAAACCCCTTTACAACCATTAAGAGAACTCGAGACTGCTGCAAAAAGTTTCCTTCTCTTGCTTGGTGACCAGCAGGACCTGCCATGCTCACAAAGGTGGTTTTGCATTCACATCCACATTTCTGAAAGCTGCAGGAATTGGCTTTATGATCACCTAATATTTGGGAAGGGAAGACTCATAAGTGGTGATGCCCTGAGGTCTGTGCCTTGTTCAGAGCTGTGTGTATTCATGCAACAGCTGGACTGTCTTTGAACTCTCTCTCTCTCTGGCCCTTAAATCCATTCACAAAACAAGTGTACAGCATAACTAGCAACTCAACCTTGGCCCAGGCACAAAAGTTAATCAGAATGAGCAGCAAAGCTATCCATCTGGCGAGCCAGGTAGCTTCAGCCCCTCACTTGTTCATGGTATGGGAGTCTATTTATTTGTATTTGCTACCTAATGATTTTCCTGGCATACTAAATTGTTTGTCAATTAAGTTAAGTAATAATAGAATTTTGTATGTTGTGCGCCTAAAGCAGCATGAGGAAGCCAAATTAGTCATTCATAGACTTTTAATCCTTGGTTTTCCTTGTTGATTGAATTTTAAATAAGCATGAATTGTTTATCAGTCTACTGAGAGGCAGTGTGCCAGAGGAAGGAACAGGGCAGCAGAGCTCTTTCTCTGAAAGTGTTGAGGAAGCACCAAGCAGAGCAGGTGCTGATACCTTAGATCTGCTGAGGCCACGGTTACTTTGAAGTAGTCGAAGGTGGAGACCATGTACTTTTTGGAGAAGAATGTGCAAGTAGAAATCTTGTCTGAAGGTGGACTTGTCCTGTATGGGCCATGTCAATGAAGGTGCTGTGTTTTTTTCCCCTGTTTGGGTTATTTTAGCTGATTACCTGAGGCTTTGGTGTTCTGTTTGATGTTTTCTCCGTTCAGCAACACTTCCTGCTCATTAGGAACCACCAAGCTCAGTTATAATCTCAGTTGTTTTTGTGCTTCCCAGTGGCTTCCAGCTAATTCTTTCACTCTATTTATAAACCCCAGTGCCTTTCTTCCATCAGTGATTTCCGTGGGTATGAGGGATGCTATAGCTGAGGAGAGGCAGACAAGGAGCTGGAGCAGTAACAGGCTCCACAGCCCCTGGAGCCTCAGAGGTTGTACTGCGGCAGCAGCGACAGTGCCTGCAGTGCTGAGAGCCTCTACAGAGGCACTGGGTGTGAAATGGGATTGTATTGTGTCCCAGTGAGGAAAAGGTCTTTCCATGAGAGGTAATGAGTGCAAAAACAGTCCTAACAACACCCATAACAGCAACGCTGTCTCCTGACATCACTTTTCATGGCAAAACCTGCTTGTGTGTTTGCTGTCACGCTCAAGCCTTGCCACATGATCTTTTATAATTTACCTACTTCAGCAGCTCAGGCATTGGTCTCTGTAGAGGAATGGAGGCAGTGGGTTGATTGATATTGATAACATGCAGCTGTGGCCTTGCCTGAGAGGCAGTGGGTTGGTTGACATGGACAATGTGCAGCTGTAGCTCATCCTGCTAAGTGGTTAAATAGCCCTGAGGAGTGTGGGAGAGGAGCTTTGGATGGAGGAGGGGCAGTGTGGTTTGACCTCTGGAGGAAGGGGATACAGCATAGACAGTAGCATCTGACCAATAGTAAAGCCTTGTTGCAGCCTGCTAGGTTGTTTGTGCTACAACAGTTGGTGCCCTGTGTGAGGCTGGCTGAGTTGGGCTGACTACAACAGGTCTCCATTGACTATAAGTGGTACAGCTAATAGAAGGTAGTAGAAACACTAAAAAAATATGGATATTAATTTCTTAGATAGTAATAAAAGTCTTAACCTTAACTGGGCGTGCAAGAAGAGGTAGTGAAGAATGCAGAAGACTATTAAAGTTGAGGCCCTGTCTCTTCAGCTAATGGAACAGGTCATGCCTAGCATGTCAGGGAAAGAGGAGCTGGAAAGCAAAAAGGGTCAAAGGAGCTATAAACCCCATTCTTGCCTTTTATGGATAAAATATTACAAAAACTGGAATTTATGAAGATTTCCTTGGGGTCTATGCTATAGAAAATGTTGGTTTAACGTAGCTCATGGTTTTTTTTGACATGGCATTTTGAAAGGACCATGGCTGACAGAGAACTGTAATGGTGGGCTTGGCTGATTGCCCTATGTAGAGCAGGACTCCGTAGCTGGGTCACAGAGGCAAGCTCCAGCATCACTATATACCTGGTGGGGGGAAAAACTGCAGGGGCTCTTCCCCACCACCCAACCCCTCTCCTGCTGTGGGATTTTACACAAGAGGTGATGACAAAGGCCTTGGGCTTTTCCTGTTGTGGTATGAATATCCTTTAGGAAAGGAAGTGGCTGGCTTGTCTAGACAAATCTCAAGGGGGGGCAGGACATCTAAGAGGCCCAGGCTTTTAACCCATGAGAGCGTTGTGTCCATCAAGTTAAAAAGTTTTAATAGAGCACGCTTTTGGAGACTTATTTTCTTGATATGGCAAACATTTTTGTATGTTTTTATATTGTCCTTTACTGAGTGGTCATTTACTCATTCAGCAAAGAGTTTATAACAATAGTCCTCTGATTATCCTCTTTTTTTTTTTCACAATTGTCATAACAGAAAGCTTTAAACACAGATTCTGTGCTTTTAACTCTTTCTTTCATGTGCTCTGTGTCTTTCAGCATGATGCACCTGTGAGGAGACTGGTTTGCAGTGCTGTGCCACTGTGCCCTTCATAAAACTGCTGGTACAGAAGTGTCAATCTTTTCCTCTTTAAATTTCTATTTATTATGGACAGTAGCAACAATCTTGGCTGTATATTTGAAATAATTTTTTATTTTAAAATATATTTGATCCATATATATACACACATATATATATAAACTTATACATGCATAAGTCCTTCATGAACCTGTAATTACACAAAATTCAGTTTGTTGTACTGGTGTTATCAGGAGGCCTGTGGTATCAGTGTTTCTGTTAACACCTAGTTACTGGTAATGGTTGAAAAAATCTCTGTTTTTATAAGAAAATGAGGGATTTTTTCCTGCTTTTTTGAATTCTAGAAATAACTGGACACTTCAACACAATGTAACAAAAGCTGAGAGAAAAATCCACAAGGTCATTTAAAAAAATACCCTCCTAGACATTATTCAAAGAACTAGCGTAGACATTTTTCTTATATGGAGAATCTCCTACCCTACTATACTCTAGCGTTTGAGTGCTTTTTATAACAAAACGAGACTAATATCACAATACTTACAAGTTCTTAAAACTGAGAATGAAGTGTGCTTCAGGAAGGCTTCCTTTGGCACGAAGATGACATTTTTATCAGATCAGTGGCTCCACAGCAGTGCTGGTTAGCCCTTTTGGTGGGCTTGTACTTTGCATCTCTGTATCTTCAATTCATGAGCTGAGTGAAAATAGGCACTTGTCAGCTGCTATCAGTTTCTCTGGCAGTGAAAAGATGAGTCCAGTTGAGAACTGTCCCTGTGTCCTGGAGGTTAAACCTGCTGTCCCCAGAAGCTTAGGAGATTGTCAGTGTCAAGAATGCATCTGAAATGTGCCCTGGGGACTCACTCTAACAGGGAAATGCTTCTGATGGAAAATGTCACAAACTTCTCTCATCAAAGAATCTGTATTTTGACATACCCCAGCTGTGGATGAGTCAGGTAATCCTAGGCCCAAAAAGAAAGCTTTCTAATTCCCTTTAAGCTGTGTGCACCACTGAAACAGACGAGGTAGGACTCCATATGTGCAAATATCAACTCTTCTGTTGAGTAAATCTAAATACAAGAAGAATACTTGGCCCATGACTTGAGCAATGTCTTGAACAGCAGCAAAGGGGGGCTGCTGAGCTGAAAGCAATGTATGGCCAGCAGCCCCGGGAGTGCCATGCAGAGCACTGGAGCACTCCATGAGGCTGATGTTCCTGAAGACAGGACCTGAAGTTGTCCAGGAAGAAAGCTCAGGCAGAACAGTTAAATCTGGCATGTCGCTCTTCTCGGAGATTTGAGATGTTTTCTCAGCTTTCCTCAGAAAAAAACTGAGTTTATCTCCCCCTGGGGCAGAAGCAGGGATGGGATGAGAGTACCCTCTGTCGAGAAACTCTCTTGCAGCTCAGCCAGCATCTCCTGCACCGGGGTGCCAAGTCTGGCCCTGGCACAAGGGTATGCTTTGCTCAGCCAGCTGAGCAGCAGGTCAGCTGCAACCCATCGAGTCACTCCCCCCATGAAAGCCAAATGCTCTAGAGGTGAAATCATCCCTTTTGGGCAGAGCAGGGTGTCAGACCAGAACCACTGCCTGTGGCAGCAAATGCTGTCACCCTTAGGCTGGGGTCTCAAGGCAATGTAGACACCTCCTTGGGTGATATACCTTTGCCTGCTGAGCATGGGGTCACCCAGGTGCTCGGTGCAGGCTCCTGCAGCCCATTTGGAGGGGGGTGAACATCCCTTCTCTGCCCCAGGACCAGCTCTGCTGTGCCTAAGCTCCAGACACCTACATCCTCCTGTGCATCTCGGTGTGTCTTGCAATTGTTTCCTCCATGCACATCACTGCAAATACTTCTCTAACTGCTTTTCCTTTCAGAGCTCTTGCTCCCTCCTTATGAGTGTGTTAAGGGGTTTTGGAGCCTGCAGGAGGAGATTGTTTACAAACTCATTCATCGTGGCAGCTGTGTGACTTGACACACCCAACAGACCTGAAGTGGAACAGGAGCACTTACAGGTTTGGGGGGCAAAAAAACTGGGAAAAAAACCCCAACAAAACCCAAACATGGTCTTTCAGGCAGAGCTCAGTCAGAAAGTCCTTTCCATCATGAGGAAAGTTACAAGCCTTTGACTCCTGCTCATAAGCAGACTAATGACCTCCCGTTTTACTATGCCTATCAGTAGCTCCTGAAAATAATCTTCAACATGAAAACTTATTGACTGAAGTTTGAAAAAAACAATGGATTTTCTATATCTAGCCCAACAATGATTTCTTCAGAGAGCATCAGGTCGCTGCTTAAGCCTATCCTTTCCTGCTTGAATCTGTGCTGGGTACTGCTGTTTCTTCAAGAGAGAGTAGGGCAGCTGAGGAAATAATCCTGGGGATAAAAATTGAAAATAATCTATTTTGCTGTAAAGGTTCAATAACAGGCTACTCATACAAAAGCCTGGGAATTAGAGCTAATACCCTTACACCCCTCTGATACCATTGGCTCCTGATGTGCATTGATGTAAGAGGGAAGAGAATAAGGAACCAATTATTCTTTATTACAATGATGCTGTATCTAATCACTAGTAGGACATATTGAAGGCACAGAAAAGCCTTGGGGTTGTGCTGATCAGTCACCTGGTAAAATACAATGACTCACATAAAGCTGTACCTGGAATATTTCTCCCATCTAATCCACTGCATGGGCTGAGCATTTACTGTAATACATGTGAGGTCTAATTTACCTCCCTCCCTTCATAGTCTTTTTCACCTTCCTAAAGTGAGTTAGTCTGTTCAGCCAATGGTTTTTGCTATCCCTCCTGAATCAAATTAAAGACATGTCCTGATGCATCTCCCAAACAGATACAGCTGAGCAGACTAGCGAGTAAAGTCAATTTGCATAGTGAAACTGTTATAAAGCTCTGAAAATTGTTATACAGTGGATTATCATCCTTGCACCCAGGGGATGCGAGGAAGAATTTTTCCTTTTACCGGAAACCTGAACATAGCGAGTATGCAAGGATCACCATGGAAATTCTGCCATAATTTGTAGCTCCTGGGATACAAATGACATCACACTGCTATTTTAGGAATGCGGCACTTTGTGCCACATTACTGTTTAATGAGTGTATTCTTTTAACAAGTCAGGTGTCAAAAGTAGTCCCCACAGCCCATTAAAGACGGAGAAGATGATAAAGAAGCACAGCAAAGAAATGATAGCACTTAGCAAATCTGGTTCTTTGGCTATTACTTTGTGACCGTACTTAAAAAAAACTTAACTATCTTTTGTCTTCATTCCCTGATGTGTCCTTCCACCTTGTGCCAGGGACAACCAGCACTCAGGCATTTGGCTTCTCAGCCACTTTCAAGATTTCTTTCCACGTTAGACCCTCATTCCCACCTTTCTGTTCTAGGATGTGACACTTATAAAGCTGCCTTTTTTGCCAGGGACCCTGCTGGGAAACAGATCAAGGACTGATATGGGTTAAAATATCTAATTTTTTTTAAATCAGCTTGAGTGCCTAACTCTGTTCCCAGCACAGATCCCTCCAGCAGTGAGCAGTACCAGTGCAGATGAAGGGGCAGTGTGGTATGGCAGCAGGAATGAGGAACCAAGGAAGAAATGGAAGCACCCAAGGAAGAGAAGGGGAACTTCTTAAACTGACTTTGCCACCAGATGCAAAAGCTGAAGAGGAAAATCTGGGGTTTGTGCGTGGATTGACAGAGAACAATTATTTTTTTCCTTTCAGAATGCAAGAGCCTGGTGCTGCCTGTATAATGAATGAATTGCTAAATTCCAGAGGATGTATAACCCACAGTCAAATATTTCTGACATGGAGGAGAGACTAGGAAAGACACTTTGGATTAGTTTTTAGCAATTCTATTTCAGGATGAGGGAATAAGGTGACCTTTTTTTCCCCCAGGAATATTTCCAGAGTATCTAGTAAGGAATTGTTTCTGTTTGTCCAAGAAAAACAGTATTTTATATAGATTTTTTTTAGAATTACTTTTTTTAATGGTTATAATTGTCTATGAGGTTGTACTACATGCTGATGAAAAGCATAACCTTTCATCTAGCAATGTGGATTTACTATGTCATTTCATCTTTCTAGGAAATGGGGATAAATCATGGACATGTGTATATATATATATACAGATACATTATGTGACACGAAACTGCCGAGCAACTCTTTGTCTGTCTAGGAGTTCCACAGGCTCCTTTGTATTCATCCCAAACAATAAATCCTATTTAGATTTCAACAGTTGACACCAATTTCCCACAAAAATCTCGTTGTTTTCACCTCTGAAGTGCAAAATTCAAACCAGCAAAAATTTTCTTGAGGAGTGATGTCTTTGCGCTGTTATTTTCTTTGTCTCTGCAAAACAAAAGTGCAAATTATGTTTAAGTCCAGAAAAAAAATGCTTTCTAAAATAAATTGATGTTTATGAAATAGGTTCAACACTCAAATTCTGTGTGAATTCCAAACTGAAATGGATGCATTTTACTTTAAGTGAAGGGATGTGCCTTTTAGCTTCCTTTTCCTAAAAAGCCAGCACTAGTGCATTGTTTAGAGCAATATTGCTGGAGACTGACAGCTGACTTTATGTAGGAGAATTATAATTTTTATAAGCCTGTCTGTTGTGATATTACTGGAACCAGGCAGGGCAGTAGATAACAGCCTGCCTTTATCACATTTGCAGTTTGCTTTCATTAGCTTTCCGTTTCCTTCATCCTGGAGATCATCTCCCTTTTAAGGAGGCAATTCATTCATTTTATCAGATGATAGTCTAGTATGTATGTGGCCTACTTAAGAACAAGGTGTAATTAAAGAAGAAAAAGGAATCAAATGAGTTAAAAAATAAGAGAGCTACAGTAAATACAAGTTAATATAGCTAGGAAGGAAAACTTTCAATTACATGGAGGAAGAAGTCATCTGATGTTTGTAGTGGAGGCACTCTCCTCAATCATGCAGGGCAACATGGAAACAAGAATGGACATTTAAGTAAACTGATAGGTCACAACTCAATTAACTTCATGGTGCCTCGAGCAGATGGATATGTGCTGTGGTACACACCAGGCTTTTAACAGGGCACATGGTGGGGTTACAGGGACTCCGACATTTGGCCAGACATGGATCATTTGAGTGGGTGAAGGGAAGAAAGCAGGGTCCAGTGGACCTCAAGCTGGAACCATGTCATGCCTCTCTCTTCTGCTATGCTCATAGGCCAGGGCTGAAAACTAGCAGCTTGAGATAGGGCTCTGCTAGCAAAAATCAGTATTGGACACTGTCTGGAAGCCACATTAAGCCATGCATTGCTGAATGACCTACAGAAGGCTATGGGAGACCTTCACATCTCAGTCTTCCTCACCTCAAACAAGCTTCAGAGAAGGTGGAAAATTTACAGCATGCTGTTCATTTGGTTAATGGGAAACTGGTTTAGTGGCTTCCTGGTCTACACCCTTCCTTCCTCTGCTTCTTCCAGCTTGCCTCAAGCTGGTCGTTAAAAGCCCTGTGAAAACTGTGAAAAGCCCAGTTAAAAGCCTGGGTCAGGCTATGGGTGTCAGAGAAAAATAGGCAGGGAGGGAGAAGAGGCTAGCTCAAGGGTATGAGGACTATTTTGGCAGCTGTAAATGTTGCACAGAAGACTATGAGACTGACTGTAGAGCCACAGGCATCTCCAATAGCCCTACTGAAACAACACACTGTAAAACAGGCAAACCAGGACTGCCTGTACTGCCTCCTTGTGAAGTAAAGGACACACAAAAAGTGTTTGTGTCCAAGGTGAAAGTTATTGGATAGGTGATTAGTTGAACTTCTCAACTTTGGTGTGAGTATATTTAAGAATTCTGTAGACAGGGGAAAATTTGCAGTGTAATTGGGAAAAATGCCAGATTTGTTATAAACCCTTAGCTAGACGAGTTTCTCAGTGTTTGTTCTGATATTTAAAAGAAGGAAAAAAACTTGCTTTCTTATGTGTGTGATGTTGGGAGGAAAAAAATGACACTTGTTCTATGGTCCACTCCAAGCAGCTTACAAAACGAATAATCAACAAAAAGAATAATGTCTTTTTAAAGTAACGTCTTATAAATAAGTGTAGCTTTCAGGAGTCATTTATGTGGTAAAGCATGCAGTTTATATCAATCATCAGCTAGACATGAGAAGATCAAAATAAATCCCGAATGTGCAATCTAGACTGCTGTGTATTAAGTAAAGAAACTTTTTTGACATCTGGTCTCAAGTCTGCTGTTTCTGTGGGCTGAATTTATACCTCTGATGTCAACTTTCTGCTATCACAGGTTGTCATATAAGTGACATAATTGAGTGAAAGACCTATGTTGAAGACTGGGTGCCTTGTCACACAGTCTACTTTGTGTACAGTAAATGCATTAGGCTTTTCACTTTTTGACACACAGTAATAGTAGTTGCTTTCTGGGTTAGCTTTTCCCTTCCCCAACATGACTAAGTCAGTCTCCTGGGACCAAAAGCTCAGCTGTAACCTCCAGGAATGAAGCATCCTGATTCAATTCTTTAAGCTTTGCAGGGCCAGGCTCCTTGCACGGTTGTGGGGAGGAAGTGGCAGGCAACGTGTTACCGGCACGCAGTTCATTAAATGAAGGAAGTAGCATGTTTTCCCATTTCTTCCATGCTTCAAAAATAGGAATCCTTTGTCCTACCAAATGCATGTATAAATAACCTTGTTCTTCGTGCTTTGCACAAATTGATGTAGACAGCTAAAGATACAAGATTTTTTCCTTATTTTCCCCAAGGTTCAATGGATATTATATAGTCAAAGGAAAATATACTTTTAGGTGCCAACTAATATCATTGCCAAGAATTTGCATTTGTAAAACAGACAAGAACAAAAGTACTCAGTATAGGATGACAAAAGAAAAATATATGCACATGTAGGGCATTGCTGAAGGGGAAAAGCAGGGGACCTGATAAAAATGCAAGAGGGCCTGTGCAAATATTGACATTGGAAACATCAGTGCTTTTGTGATGGGAATACCAGACTGGAAAAGAAAAGGCTTACCCATCACGGTATGGCCTACAAGCTGGTGGGAGAATTCAGCAGTCTGTGTGGACCTCTACCTATAACATACCTCTGAAAATGCAACCATATAGATGCTCTTTGAGAGACAGGAGCCTGCAGTAAGCACCATTGAGAAGGTGACTTTGAGGAGTCCAGATCTATTTAAGGTTCAGTGAGACACAGACATCTGATTTTAAAATTCACTATTTTTTTTTTTAAACTTGATGAAGTTTATGATCTTTTGTTATTGAGCCCAATTTGTATCCATCTGGAAATCAGTAAGTTCTTCATCTTGTCATCTGGATATAAACTAGTGTTTATGCAGCTACAGTAGCCAGAAAGGAGAGTTTACTTCAGTGGCATGGTTCTTTCTGCTTTGAATCAGAATATGCTTCATGATATATTTTGCTGTTTAAAGGTAAACATTCAGTATGGGCATTTGGAACAATTTCCCTTCCCCTTTTTTTTAAGTGGTTCCTTTATGATGGTTGAAACTCACTTTCCTTGATGCAGTTATCTCTTTGGCATGAAAATTTTGCTAAGCTTTCCCCTCTCCTAAAAAGAAACTCTTATGTGGCATATTTGTTGCAACACCCTGTTGGTTTCCGGCATTTAGACTTCTGTTATGTCTTTCCTTTAAGAGAGATCTTGGGAACAAAAAGGAATTGGGATTGGGTTCTTACTGTGCATCACTGCACTTGGAGTAGTACGGATTTTTCCCAAATATATCCAGTGCTTGCAGGGCTAAAGTACTTATGAGTGCTGAGTCAGAGACTGGGCCCTTGTAGGCTTTATTTCAGGGTGTACGCTGAAATAGCTCAAAGTAGTTTTTACCAGAGCTCTCAGGGCAGTGCATTTGTGCTTCTGCTGCTGGCTTCATTTATTAGGAAGAAACATACATTAAGAGAGAGAGAGAGACCTAAAGAAAGAAATTTGCAGATGCAAAAATATTCACTTCAAGCTGTGAAACTACTCTGTACAGAAGAATTATAAGCAATGCTCAAGGTCCAGTTGGGTTCTAACACTGAGTGTTAAGATCTACGGTCCAGTGCAGAGATACAGACACAAAGTCAGAAACTACTGTGTAAAAAAAATCATGTAAAAGAGAATTTCCACCTTTCCAGTTTAAGGCAGCTGTTCATCTTCCTTTTAAATATTTTCAGCTTTCTCTAAGGTTTATGATGATATTGTATTCACAGACATGCTTATCCTTCTTCTAAATATCAGGATGCTTATTCTAATAGGTTTGGAGCTGGAGATCATAATAGACATAAAATTATTTCTTATGCCAAAGCATAAATATTTAGCTGAACAAACACCAGCAGCAACCACTTCAGTAAATAAATCACAGGCATACACACATACAAGCTTATACAAGTTATTTATTTGACCAAACAAAAATACCTGGGTAGTATTCATGTTGAGAAACACCATGGCAATAGCAGGTTTCACTGGGACAGTCTGCTTATCTTACACAGCTACAAAAATAAAAGCTGAAAAGATACGTGGGCAACACCCCACCTTACAAAGGCATGGCAGGCCTCTGTCTACCAGTTTTCTTTCCAGAAAATCTTTAAAAGATCTAAGTCATAGGTTACTATAGCTGTGTTAAGAATGTGAAATTATCCCGTGTCAATTGTCAGTGAAAAGAACAGAGATAAATGCAGGGGTATCAAGCAGGCTGTGGGCAGGTGGGAAGGGTCTGCACCAGTGCTAGGGACCTTGTGCCTTTGCCAGCTAGCCCTCACCAGAAAGCAAGCTCACACAAGGTTTTCAGCAGTTTTCATTAAACTTTTCTGGCTTTAGCTGGTGCTGTTGCCAGTGCTGGGGAAGAGACATTTGAAATTTCTGCAAACAGCTGTGATTCAACCAGAGGAGACCTGCCGGTGTATTGTTCCCAACAATGGGTGCTAAGGGGCTGCTTGTGCACTCCTGCATAGGGATCCTCTGAGAACAGTTTTTTTCTAAGACAGGTTTAGAATTGAAAACAGAAAAAAACCCATCTAATTTCTACACTTTTTCATTTGCTACATTTTAAAGGAATGCTCTATATATAACTTCGTAGGGCACCAGCATTGTTGTCCAGTGTTGTTGGCTATACGCAGATACCACACAATTACAGCTATGTACAAATGAACAGGAGTGATTTCGTGCCATGTTATCAGCAAAGTGTCCTGCTGCCTGGGGGCATGAAAGACTTCAGTGACAAAGTAAGATATGATGGTGGAAGTGGAGAAAGAAGACTAGAAAGGAGATAATATCTGGGGAAGAAGGAAGATGCAAAGTAGTTGGTACTGTTTATTCCAAATTTATCTATTTGCTGTTTGCAACACTTTCTGAATGTAGTTTCTCCTTATGTCTCTGCAGTTGCTGATAGGTGATAACTCAATTTAGTCAAGTGAAGGGTAGTTCTTTCAGTAACGGGTAAGTGCTTACCAGAGGAAAAAAAAAATGCATCTAATGAAGATTTCCTCTCCCAGAGCCCCACAAGGAATAAACTGGGCATTCAGCACCCTATGTGTTTAAAGATAGCAGGGAAATAAGCAACCCCTTACTCAAAGTTTATCAAGGGATAGAAAAGGAGACCAAAGGAAGAGAAAGGGTAACTGACCTGAACACCATTCAATGGGAAAATTGCCTAGCTTTGCCATGGGGAGCTGGGTTTCACACATAACATGAAAATAATTTCTGCAAGGGAGATGGTGTTGGCCATAAAGCTGCTGCTGCTAAAGCCATTCATTGTGCCACCCCTTTCTTTCATCAGCACAAACGTCCTACATTTCTTAGCCTTTCTGAGAGTGGGACATGTTATACATAGTCCTCTACAGAGTCATCATCTTTGCTTTGTGTTCCCTTTGTTGCACTTACAGCAGCAAAAACCCGAGCATCTGTTGTTGCTTTCTTGCCACACTTCCTCTTCCTAATATTCGTAGAAAAAGCAGTATGGCACAACTCAGACAGCACAATGATACCTTGGACTGCTTGGGGTATAACTTTCCTAGAGCTTGGTTGTCCCTGGTTAGCTTGGTTTTTACGAGTTTGACTGGGACTTTTTAAAAAATCTACAAAAAGCGATCTGAGCAAAAATGATCTTGTCCTGATAGAGTTCACGGTTCCAAGATGAAGGAATGAATTTGAGCAGATGATGCTCACTAACAATGTGCTTCAAAAGGGCCAATGTAACAGCCTCAAGGCTGGGAGGAAAGGTGCCCATGGAGAAGAATTCCAAGGGGAAAAAGTAGTTCAGGAGAAATGGCAATTCCCATATGAAGTAATAACAAGGACACACAACCATTCTGTCTTCCTGTGGTATGAAAACATGAAAATGCCATAGTGACTAATCAGATTGGATGAAGCATACCTGGAGAACCAGAAAATTAGAGAGAAATAAAAAGTGCAAACAACACTAGTAACTGTTATCTGTAGTTGATTGCCACAAGCAGAGGGGTAAAATTAGTTTCAAAGAGAAAGGAACAAAAATTGCAAGTAAAACCAATGCTGGCTAAATGCATAAAAAATTAAGACACTGCATTTTCACCCATACATCTTTTATGAGAAAGGGAGAGAAAATAATAATCAGGAAAAGATCAAATCATTTAGGATCTATTTGGTGTGGCTTTCACAAAAATAATAGTTATAGTTGTTTAAACAGCTAATGGATATTAAAGAGGCAAGTCCACATCAGGAGAGGGAAAGAGCAGATTAAAAGACCGTTTGGCAGAGTGGGATATATTTAGACTGAAAGCTCAAGATTAACATACCCTTGATCCCTTATGGAATTGGTCAAACTGTGTGTGAATAATTATGTTTTTTAACAGAATTTTAACAGAAAAATTGCAAAAAATAGTGAAGTCCCAGAAGACTAGATAAGGACAAATATTATACAGAGAAAAAAAAAATTAAAAGTGGAAGAAACTGTGATCTAGAGAATTACAGCTTGGGCAGCTTAGTTTCCATACCCAGAAATACTCCAGAAGAAATTGCATTCAAACAGTAGAAATTATTTAAGACATATAAAATATAAACCTAAACCCCAAGAAAATTAAATGAATAGAAATGAGACACACAAATGAGGACATAATTGAACAATATGAAAAGAGTTTGGAGTGGTTTTCTAGGCAGCCTGTGGGAGTAGGGCAAGACAAAATATCAGTTTAAACAGAAACAGCAAAGATATATTTTAGATTTTAGGACAAATTTGCAAATGATAAATATGTATTAGTATCATTTGCAAAATAGGCTATAGAATATGCAGTTGCCAAGTCCCTGAGGAAGACAACCAGCTGCCTTTTCCTACATAAAGTTTAACTTCACACCTCCCAGCAGTGAACTTTGTTGTATGAGCAAGTCCCTGCAGACTGCCTGTGCAAGGCCAGCTTCGATGGGTTGCCTCTGCCTGTGGTCACTCAACTTTGAAATGGGAATAGATGTTTCATAAAGAATTTCTCTTAGGTTTGAGGTGGCAAGATTAAGAATCATACAAATGTCCATTGGGAATGATCTGGACAGAGGTGAGCTTGCAAGGTTTCCTGAACCTGTTCAGAGAAATAGCCCTTGCCTGTCCTACATCAGAAGGGTAGGATGGCCTGGAACCCACATAGCACTGCTGTGCAAGTCTTGAACTTGGGGAAAGTCCCAAGGATGGCTTCTGCACAGCAGGACATCTCTTTTTGGGTCCTGAAACATTGCTACCAAAATATACAAGACATGTTGCAGGGTTCATCTACACTTCCAGAAATTATACTGACCCCAAGGTTAGGCAAATCGATACATCATTTAAACAACATTAAATAGTTACAGTTTCTGTTAGGTATATTCCTACCATGTACGGAATACACAGGGTAATGGGTTTACTTTGACCCAGACAAAAGAGGTAACAGAGATGAAAGTACAAAACAATAGCTAAGCCTGGCCTGTAGATTTACATTTAATTAAACCGTAGAGCTCCTCCAAGGCATGCTGAAGCTGTGCAAGAGGTGAGCAGCAGTGTGACCTGTATCTGTGTTGATCAGGCCCGTGCCAGCCTTGGCTCTCTGGAGAATATGCCATTTCTGCATGTAAACACAGGCTTTATCGGAGCACCAGGCAGGGTTGCACCTGGAAGATGGCCACATAAATGTGGGGACTGGGAGGGAAGGGAGATCTCCCAACACAGCACATGTGATGGGAAGGGACCAAGTCTGCCTGCTCAGAAAACTACATCTTAAAATCTCTTTCACAAAAAAGGAGGCTAAAGTCTCTCTTAAAACTAATAAGGGCTTTGTGCTCCCTTTTTTTCTGGGCAGCTGTTCCAAAACCTCACTGCTTTTATGATCCACACCACTTTTGAATTCCTGTTCTAAACTGGCCACTATTTGCTTATTCCATTTGTTCTTGTGCCAGCATCGTCATTCAATTATCATGGCCAGGGAGGAGCCACATCCCGTCTCAGGCTTTGTTTTGCCCTCTGTGTGAGGAAGGCAAGGATCCATCGTGCTTTCAGAGCTATGCACAGTGCAGTGATGCCCATGCTAAAACCCTGAAGGAGCTGGCTTGACAAAATAGGACTGATGCAGCCGTATCACTGAGTTGAAGAGCCCTGCTAAGCAATAGAGTGACGACAGTATTTCTGGGGTCATTCAGTTCATCCTGGAGGATATTATGAAGTAAATAACTAAGACTGGATTTGGGCTGTGGTTATTCTGGGCTTCCCTGAGACACTGGGACAAGGGGAGCCAGCAGCCATCCCTTGTGCTGTGGCTGAAATCCAGCAGAGGACTTGTTGGCAGGAATTTGATCTAATATGGACATCCAGAGCAGTAGCTCTGTATTTCTGGGAAAAATGCAGCAAGGCTCCCTGTCAGTCACTGGCCATCATTACTGACAAAGATAAAGTAGGACAGAGGAAGAAATGCAGTTCTGCCCTGCCTCTAACTCAGGTTCATATTACCTCGTGGACAGGTACCACCTGGGGAGGAGTCAGCAAGGAAGAAATGGTGCGTTCCCATGACCCTTGGCCTTACCTTGTGGATAGGGCTTTTCTTTTTCACACTACCTGCATCGCTACAAGATCTGGGCAGAATCGGTCCCTTCCTACATGATTTTCCATGAAATAAGGTCAATTGCATCTCATTGATGACTGATGAAACTCAGATTTTCTCCTCATCTCTACCTGTTGCCAGCAGCAATTTTTACATTTCCAAAATGTTCGCATTTGGCTGCTAAAAATGCATTCCTAAATCTAGATATAGATACCCAAATAAATACAGGCTCAGACACAGACCTCTCGCTTCTTCAGAAAGGGCTGTCGTCAGCTGATACCTGAGAAAACCAGGCCACTTGTCGTTGGCAGTGAACCCTGTACGGAACAGCCTGATTTCTCTGAACGCATTGCCCTATAGATATAAGGCCAGTGTTAATGCAGTGAAAATACTACTCAGAAGACCCAGGATAAATGTTACAGATCCTGGATTTTTAAAACCTCTCTCCAAACAGAAACTTAATCTTTAACTTAAAAAAATGACTCCATATTTGGACTAAGAGTACCTAAAAATATTTTTCTTATAGGCTGCTTAAATGGAGAGTACATCTGTGTTTTTATTCTTTCCCTTTAGAGCACAGGGAAAGAATAACACAATATATACATCATGGAGAGAAAAAACACAGCAAGCTTTGCAGAGCCATCACATTTCTTCTGTTCTGTGGGTTCGGCTGTTTATTTTTGGTGATGTCTTATCTAGGTGACAGAAGACACAAATGACAAACAATAGCAAATGGTGCAGTCTGGCAGCTGTCTGCATGAAATACGATGAGGTCTGTGCAACCAGCTTTGGCTCATTTCTCAGACCATTGTTCAAGAACTGTCACACACTGGATCTGCATGGCTCCAGCAAATGGCAGGATGCATTCAGATCATCTTCAGCAGCTGAGAACCAGGACTGCAAGTCACCCAGGTCCAGGATGGCTACTCAGGAAGCTCAGACTCCATTTCCTTACTGCTTGTTCTTACCTTTTCTGTGTGCTTCCAGTTTCTCGGGAATGAGAGGGAAATACAATAGTTCTTAAGTAATTTGTGCATTAAACTGAGTTAAAATTGCAAAGCCATACTCTAACCTGTTGTGAGAAAGTACAAAATACAGGATATTTTTCTTTATTTACCATTTTTCATTAAATAATACATGTCCTTTGCTACAGAAATTATTCCACCAAGAAATATAACTTTAAGTGGAGGTTTGGAGAAATTTTCTTAAGGTAACCATTTAGAAAGCTGAAAAGGAAGAGAACTGGGTTGACCTACCATAATCATAGAATCATAGAATTGTTTAGGCTGTAGAAGACCTTTAAGATCATCGAGTCCAACGGTTAACCTAGCACTGCCAAGTCCACCACTCATCTTAACATCTGATAATGCCCCCAAGATAAAGAAGAGCAAAAGAATTCCTGTGAAATGCACTTTGTAGACTGCCAGCTGGAGAATGAGGTGCCACCGTTAAGTGTCATAATATTCCAAGGAATTACTACAGATATTTAGATAACTACTTGATGAGTCAATGCGAGAACCTATCTGTATTTCAGTCACAGGCCTGCCTTGCTTGAATGTAAATACAGTCTGAGCTGGACTCTAGCCCATAGGGTTAGATGTTGATCAAGCACTGGATCCTGATAGGAAGCAAAACTTAAAATCATTACATCCTTCAAGAAATAAAGATGTTCAGGCAAAAACTCGGTAAGGTAACTAACATTAAAGGCTCCTCCTTGACGTTTCTAACATTACCTCCTGCCAGGAACCATACGTTTTGTAGGCCATGGGCTGCTAAATTACATATTATTGTGCACTATGTGCTTTAGTCAGTCTCAGATTCTCAAAGCACCAAGAGGCTTGGTGCTGCACTTGGTCTGGGTCTCCATGTTGAACATAGAATACCTTCTTAGATATATATTATTTCTAGAGACTTTTACACTGGTGCCAGCACAGATAACAGTTTGAGTGGCTTTAATATTTTCAGACTTTGCTTCTTTAAGCCAATTGCAATGTGAAATACAAATGCATACTGGGTTAACTGTTTGATCTCTATTTGCATATCTGGCAGGGTGGTCAAAGTCTGTGGTCCAAAAACAGTACTATTGTCAGACTTTGTTCTAGAGCTGTTCAACATCACTGAGTAGTGGTGACACTACATTACTAATGTCCAATTAGTGTAGCAGTGAACAGCAAGACCCACACAAATGCCTTAAAAAAGCAAAACAGAATTACTTGTTTCTAAAGAAGCGTGACCAGCAGGTCAGTGGAGGTGGTTCTGCCCCCATACTCCGCGCTGGTGGGGCATCCAGCTCTGGGTCCCCAGCACAGGGAAGACACAGACCTGTTGGAGCGGGTCCAGAGGAGGGTCACAGAGATGATCCGAGAGATGGAACATCTCTCCTATGAGAACAGGCTGAGAGAGTTGGGGTTGTTCAGCCTGGAGAGGAGAAGGCCCTGGGGACACCTTACTGCAGCCTGTCAGTACTTAAAGGGGGCTTGTAAGAAAGACGAGGAAAAAATTTTAGTAGAGCCTGTAGTGATAGCACAAGGGGTAATAATTTTAAATTAAAAGAGGGTAGATTCAGACTAAATATAAGGAAGAAACACTAAATATAAGGAAGAAACTTTTTACAATGAAGGTGGTGAAACACTGGCACAGGTTGCCCAGAGAGGTGGTAGATGCCCCATCCTTAGGAACATTCAAGGTCAGGTTGGACGGGGCTCTGAGCAACCTGATCTAGCTGAAGGTGTCCCTGCTCATTGCAGGGGGTTGGACCAGAGGACTTTAAAGGTCCTTTCCAACTCAAATGGTTCTATGATTCTATGATAACTGAGCCTAGAAAGAAGGGCATAGAAGTGAGATCTTTTCTCACATGAAGGCTAGACCACCTTAAATTCCTTATAAATTACTTCTCAGTGTGATGTTCCTCATCCACAAAAGGTTCTCAACAATAGGATTTAACTCAAAATGCAGAGGTTCGGTCTCTAGCAGGAATCAGACATGATTTCTCTGAATCATGAATTATCTGCAGTGAGCTGAGTAGATATCTTTCCTGTTTTTTAGTGCATTTAGTAACATAAGAGCACGTCCCAAGCAGCAGACTCCAGTGAGGATGGAAACTCTCTTCTGTAATTAAATTTGTTGGCACTGAGGCTTTCCTGAAGGATGAAGAAACTGAGGCCATACTTCTCACTGTCCTTGGAGCACAACAAAAAAGTTAATCTCTTTTGAGATTTGCAGCACTATATTCAGCAATATAAACCAAGACTCTTTTTGGCTTTAGAACAGTCCCAGCATTGGTCAGGACATGACTAATGCTGTGGGTTTATACTACGTGCAATCCATGGGTTCTCGAACAACTTCTCGTCTCCTGGGTCTGGGTATGCAAGCTCACTGCATCTTGACCTTCACCCTCTTTTCTTCTCCATCCCCTGCTTTCATGAGAAACACACTTTACTACATAGATGGGAGGCATGGTGCACCCCAGGCAGCCTACAGCTGGAACAGCTGGGGATGCTGGGCCATGCAGTGACTTCACTGGCTGTCTGGGCTCAGTGTAAATACATTGCTGTGGGTGAATAAAGCAGATCTTTCTCAGAGTCCTTGACCCCATTTTTTAAATAGCATAGTATAGGCCTGGCCCAGTAGTATTAGTCTCCTTTGATAGCAAACTGAAAAGTCATTTATAGATCTCCTCTGTCATCTGCTGAAATCACTAACACAATCAAAAGCTGCTCACATGAATATCATGTGCCCAATGGAACGGCTCTGTATTTCTTACTTCCTTTCTGCTCCTGCTATAATTAAAATAAAATGCTTTATCTCCTTTTAAATTACATTTGGACCTGGTTTTCTGCCATGGTTTGATTGGATTCTTGAAAAGATTGTATTCCACTCTTGCACAAATGAAAAACTCTCTAGGACAATCTTTAAAGTTAACAGCATAATCCTCTCTGTTTCCAGCAGAAAGTGACTTTTCTACAGTTGAAATGGCATGAAAAATACATGTGTAGAGAAAAAAACCCCATGTGCTGTCAGTCATATGCTAAGCAGAGAAAGCCCCACAGACCTATAGGCATGGATCATACTATGTGCAGAATGAAAAATTAAGTTTTGAGGTGTGGATGAAGAACAGGTTATATTTTATTTATGCATTCTCAGGTGCTGACCGATAATTGCTAGGCTTAAGCACATCAACATCATAGGCACAGGGAAGAGAGTCTAAAACATCCCTGCTAGATTGCCAGCTCTGTGTTTCCTCCCAGCCACCAAAGTCATGATTGACCCCTGCCGCATAAATCAGTCCCGTCTTCCAAATCCCTTCAGGCAGCTGCAGCACCTCACGGGGTGCTGACTGACCGTGATGTGCAGAAGCTCTGCCAAGGCATGGGTCACCCAGTCAGCAGCAGCTCCCGTTGGTACAGCTCGTAAGTATCAGCATACGTCACTTGTTTGGTCCAAATGTTTTTATCTTCACGAAAGACTAATGTAAAATAATTGCATTATGTTATTCCGTATCCTCTATGTGCCATCCAGGCTTGTCCTTCAACAGATCTAGTATACTGTTAGCAGGTTTAACTGCATCTAAGGAGGTGAATAAATCTTCCCAATCACCCCTCGAGCCCTAGCCTTGTCATGGCTTTTTTTGTTAGGTGACAGAATTGCTCCAGCTTTACATTTTCTTTGAGGTTGAAAGGTTGCTTTGCTTTTCAGAGTGCTTTTGCCGGGAGCCTGTCACTCTCTATTCACAAATCTTTTATTCTGTACGTATGGGAGGATTTAAACAGCCAAAACAACGCCAGACAGCTTAGCTCATTAGAAGAACCTTTTCTAAATAACTTGTGGGACTGATGATGTAGTTCATGCTGCTGGTGTAAAATTGCTCATGCAGTCCAGTTCTCTCCTCCTAACTTAATGTGAACTGGTGGCTCCAGTTAATGGAGAAGCTCCTAGCAGCTGCCAAACATAAAACCTGTGTTGGTATCAGCACTACAAACTGTTTGACATGATATTTCAGAAGGTCTTGTGTGGGAAGAATGACGAGAGGGAGAAGAATCACCAGGAGATGCCCTGAGGGGAGTTAGAACTGGAGAAATAACGAGTCGTCATAATAATGCCACAATCTCTTTCTCTCCTTGCCTGCTTTCCCATGCCGAAGGAGTGAGTTCAGCACTCAAGGTGCTCAGGACAGCTGTATTTTGTAGCAGCAGCATTTTCCCCAACATTGGATTTTTTATTCTTGAAGGTGACACCCCACTAATTGCCACATGACTGGTTTAAATGGGTCTCTTCTAACTCTGATCCCTTCTCTGAAAACCTAACATGTTGCCATGAGAGGAGCAGTGGTAACACCACTACATCTGACAGTCAAAACTCAAGTTAAGGATATAGCCCATGTTCTGGACCCCAACTGTTCCAGCCAGCTGTGTCATTTTGTGCTCTTAATGAACTTTTTAAAAATTTCTTTGCGGTGGGTTGACCTTGGCTGGACACCAGGTGGACACCAGGTGCCCACCAAGCCGCTCTATCACTCCCATCCTCTGCAGAACAGAGGGGCAGAAAAGAAGATGGAAAAAAACTTGTGGGTCAAGATAAAGGCAGTTTAGTGAATCAATAACAAAAGTCATGTGCACAAAAGCAAAGGAAAACAAAACATGGTATTCTCTACTTCCATTGGCAGGCAATGTTCGGCCACTTCCCAGGAAGCAGGGCTCCAGTACACATAGCGATTGCTCTGGAAGACAAACATAAATAACGAATGCCCCCCTTCCTCCTCCTTTCTCTTAGCTTTTGTATCTGAACAGACGTCATATGGTATGGAATATCCCTTCGGTCAGTTTGGGTCGGCTGTCCTGGCTGTGTCCCCTCCCAAGATCTTGCCCACCCCAGCCTGCTGGTGGGAGGTGGGGGCGGAGGTTGGGGGGACAGCCCTGATGCTGCGCCAGCGCTGCTCAGCAGTAGCCAAACCACTGGCGTGTTATCGACACCTTCCTAGCTACCAATACAAGCACACCACTATGAGGGCTGCTGTGGAGCCCAGCCAGACCCAATATATTATTTTTAAAATACTAAGGTTTATCAACCTATCATTGACCTATGATTTCCCAGCAGGAGGCTGTTACAAGTTGCATTTATGCGATGGGAAGCAATATTTTAATCTCTAGTCTGTCATTTCAAGAACAAATTGACATTATCACTGATAAGCCCTGTCATATCTTGATGAAACATCTAGGAAGCTGGGCAGATACATATTTTCCCTATGACTGTGTAGAAAACCTGAAGTTGCTTAATAAATTCTACTTTTGCTCAGTGTGCTGCAGCGTCCAAGCAAGCTGAAGCTAAAGAACCATTTTGTCTGAATTTGAAAATGTACCACACAATAAAAAAGCTTGAATTCCAAAAAAGCTCAGATTCAGAACTTTCTAGACATTGAGTGCTTTTAGACTGTGCTACTTTTTCTTACTCAAAAGTCTCAAAGGGTGTTTCTTCACAGATTTTCCTTGCATTGGTTATAATTTCATTTGTGGTAT
This sequence comes from Falco peregrinus, assembly GCF_023634155.1. Lineage (NCBI taxonomy): Eukaryota > Metazoa > Chordata > Aves > Falconiformes > Falconidae > Falco > Falco peregrinus. Next base: position 38,406,004 of record NC_073725.1, on the reverse strand, counting down.
TTTTCATGTCCATATGCGAAGTCTGCCATCTGGGATACAGTGCCTTTATTATAATGGGCTTAACATCTCAAGTTGCTTCATTGGTGAAGCCCCTGTAGGGCCAGTTTGTCTGCATCACTGGTGCTTGCTCAGAACCCTCTGCTTGCAAATCCAAGGAAATAGCATTGATCCTGTGCTCCAACAAACCTTTGTAAATGAATTCAGGAGTGGTCCTGCTTGCACAGATGGGAGCTTGCTCTCTTCCGAGGTCCATAACACAGCATCGTCTGCTCCAGAAGGCAAGGGGCACGGTACTCCCTTGGCTGATCTTTCAGCAGTTGGTTGTTTATGCACTCAGTAGGTCAACACCACTTTGTCTACATGCAGAGAGCATATGGCATGAACAGTGTGTCAGCTCAAAAGGGTAAAACAGTGTTCAGGGCTAGTGAGAATATCGTGCAGGTTCAAAGGTTTTGACCTTTTTGTTTCTTTTTTTCTTTTAAAGACAAAGCTCAGCATGGATTTCCATCACCTTTATCTTGGATCACTTGATGAAATTCTCCTTAGTGTTCTGGGGTTGAAGGAGTAGCTTTCCCTGCTTTCAGGTTATGGAAATGGATTATGGATCTGGAAGGTATGTGGTGTTCAGAGCAGAATTCACTGCCAAGACTTTGCTGGCAGGTACAGGTACACCGACAGCTACCTGCCTGAACTCTGAAGAAGGTCTCCTTCTGCCCATTTTTAGAGGCTTCCCGAATATTTGCTTCTGCCTCATTTAACCTCATTTAATGCTGAAAGTAATTTATCTCTATTTGACATAATTCACAGTCTCTGTAACCTGACAGTGGTAATAGAGACTCAGCTGTCTAATCTTTGGATAAAATTCCCAGTTTAGGTTTTATTTTACTTATATCAGTTCAAATCTTTTTAAGGAACCTGAAGTGAATTCCCACTGATATGCCCTTGTGAAAGATAAAATGCCATTTTGTAAAGATAATCTTCCTTTCTTTTCAGCTTTCAAACATCCTGCATAACCCAGTATTAACTCTTTAGACATGTGATGTAAATGGGATACTGAAATAAGCATAGAATAAAAGTTAAAATGACTATGCAATAAAGTTAAAGTTTGCATATCAGAAAACATTCTGATATTTTCAGAATAAAAGGGAAAAAATAAAATTAGTCTTCTGACATTTCCTCTGAGAAAATGCATTAAATTATGATCATCTTAATTCTCAACCTTGCTGTGAATAATGCCAGTACCCTCTGGGTCAGCTTTGCAGCAGCAGCTCCCACTCTGTCTCCTCTCCTCCCTTTGCCAACCATTTCCCCCTCCCTCTTGGATTCCTCAACAGAGCTGGTATTTCTCTTATCTCTGCTAGCCTTTCCCCACATTTAAATACGTAATTCCCACTCCTAACTCCCCTGGCCACTGGCTCCTGATAGTACATGTGTTCTCCAAATAATAATTCTTACTGACCTTAGCAAGCCACGTTGCTCTTCTGGGTTTTTTGGGTGCTCTCCAGAGCAAAATTTTGGATGCAAAACAACTGGATTTCTACCTAAGCTTCTCTCTGTACTCTCCTTCCTGCGCTTTGTATTGCTATAATATCCAAACAGTCTGTGAATTGTGAAGTCATTCCCTACTATTTCAATAGCCATGAAGTTTATTTGATTTCATAAAACAGAAGGAAACAAATCTTTTGCACCTGCTCTGTTGATAGTAAAAAAATATTTCATTTTCTTTTGCAAAGTGCTTCAGTTTTGTATCATTATTTTCCTCTTATTTATTCCTTAAACTGTTAGGACACCATCAAACAACACATTGAACCTCCTCCACGTGTTTGCTGGAAGCATTTCTTCAGGAGACCTATAAAACTGAAGTAGAAAAGTAGTAAGTATAAGAAAGAACTGCTGAAGAATGCATCACCATTTTCTACCAAATGGGAAGTGATTCAATATTTAACATTCCTGTGACTGGTTTTGTTTGCCAAGACTCTGGAGTGCCTGGGAGCTCTTGCCAGAACAGGGCACTGCTGTGGGAGGCACAAAGTGCTTGTACAAGCAAAGGGCAAAGAAAAAAACAACACGCCAAGTCACACGATAAGCCACTTGCAATCTGCATAGATATAGTTGCTGGAGTAACAATACTCTGTTTTGTCTAATTTTGTCAAAATAAAAGGCAAGCCGATACAGAGGCTCCGCACCACGGAGGCATAGTGCCTTATAGTACTGTGCATGAACTCATTAGATAAAATATCTGGCTCCTCATAGTCCAGACTGAACTGTGAACTCCAGCAATTTATGTTTGCATTTTTGCAATTGCTATCAAGATGACATTACAGAAGAAATCTGCAAGAACGTAAGTGGGATAGAAGGGCAGCACTGCTGTGGAAGCAAATATAAAAGTGACAATAAGAAATAACTGCATAGATGCGGACATTGCCATTGTAAGACCAGACTCCTTACAGGAGAAGTGTAATACCCTGGCTAGCAGCTATGACTGTTGGAGTCTGTGCTTTCCTATCTACCCAGCAGTAATAATGGTAGGAAATGAACGCCATTTATATTTGGCAAAGAACATTAGAGGTTCCAGGTGAGGTACAATGCCTACCATTTAAACAGCTTGGTCTGGTTTGGTGTGGATTGCCACTTATTGCATTGAGACCCAGAGCTAGAAGTGTGTGCTAAGAGCTTTCTTGTCCTCTTCATTTAGAGTTAGAGGAAGTTTTCAGTAAAAACAGCATCTTTCTTATCCTCTATCTCATTTTCGGTTTTTTTCCCTCTTGTTGTATAAATGAGGTTGCTCTACTCTACTTTGCTCTTTCCTGTGAAAAATAAAAGTTGAGGAAGGTTTTCTATATGCACAAGTCTGTTAGTGGCTGAGTGCGAGTTTTCTTGAAGAAGCAAACTTCACAAAAATTTTGCATCCACATGTTAACTCTCATTAGATCTTTAAGCCTGTCCAGTTGGCAGACACAGATCTAGAGTTAGCAAGCCATTTCCTCTTCCATTTCTGTCTCCTCAGTCTTTAACAGATGTCCCAGCTGGAGTAAAAATATAATAGCATAAATGTGTATGAAACAAAAGGAAAGGGGAAAGATTATATCCTTCACCTCTCTAGGGTAGTCCATAATAATGTACCCAGCAATAACAGGGTGTTATTGAGAGTCCTGCACACTCTCTGTTTCAGGCAACTTGTGCTGCTTAAGGTACAAAGCAATAGAGCAGTATTTGGAGGTGCAAAAAGGTCACTGCACCTGTGCTTAGCAAGATATTTCGATTTCTGATACTCCTCAGCTTCTGATAAGCATGAACCACCTTTTGTCTATCAAATTCACACCCATTTTACATGCATTCATGATCATCTGCTTTTGAGACTAAATGTAGGGATCAGTCAGTATTTTAATGTAGATCAGTCATCACTGGGGATTTTATTCATGTTGTGTTCAGTTAATCATTTCAACATGCAAGTTGTTATAGTTTAGAAGATATCTGGAACCTACCTGGGCAGGTGAGGTGGTCAGCTTTCACAGAAGCACAAAGAAATAATGTGAAACACTAGACACAGACTGGGTAGATTATATCCATCCACTAATTTCAAGAGGAACACCATTTCAGCCATGACCTTATTTCTGTAGTAATAATTGCATTTGTTACTTTACTAAGCTTTATTGAAAAAGTGATTTGAGAAAAAATTAAACTGGGACAATATCCGTGCTGGTTTTATGGAGGTACTCGAGAATAAACTCACCATGTCAGTATTTCATTTGCCAGAAATGTTTTCTTAAGTATTTTATAATTCCTCTGCTTGGCTTAAAGACGATTTGTCCAGGGAATACAACTGGGACTGAAGTATAATTTAAGAATTTGCTGAAAATTCAGCATTTTACATGCTATCAAATTATTTTACCTCCCAAAACCAAGAATCTTTTTTACAAAGATATTGTGTTCAACAGTTAAAATAAGTATCTTCATAAAGAGATCGACATTCATCTAACCTCACTGTCTTCCAAACTGATTCACCTAAACCTCCCCCACTTCTCACAGAAGGTAGAGGTGTAGCCTAAGGAGGAGGTCGCTGTGACAGTGTAAGGTAATTGAAATCACAAGATGATGCTTTACTTTCCATGGGACAGGGCATCAGTTTTGGACATATTGCCATAAAAACAGATCTTTAAAGCTTGATGAGGAGCCTTTATGTTAGCATAAGTGTCCTTACCACTGGGAACTGATTAGCTGAATGACTTCCTTGGTTATTTCTCTGACTTGTGCAATGTTTAGTTAGAATGGACTAAACAGGATTGCTTAGCAGCTGCAGTTATTGAACCTACGGGATTTATTACATTTGAAAACCAAAGTCAGTCAGATAATATTCTCTGGAGGGAACATGCAGTTACTTAGAAATACACGTGAAATATTTAAAGTGAAGTAATTCATCTGGCATGGTGAACATATAATCTCTGTAATTAATCCTTCATCTGTAACTGCACTTTGTTTCAAAATTTAGGTCCTCAGATTTCCAGCTAACTTTGGAGATTTTAAATGCTGTACATACCCACACTTTCTTCTTCAAAGACCTCAAGTGAATAAAGATCCTTCAGCCATGGCTGGAAGTAAACCAACATCTCACTCATAACCACCCTGGTGAGATGTACCAAGCTGTCATTCTTTCATGTCTCATTATCACCTAGATGCTGGCATTCTTAGAGCACATACATGAGAAAAGCCTTGCACTCACAGGGCCATGGGAGATGGGAGATGAACCAGACACTGGAATGTGACTGTAAAGCTGCTTTTTTCTTTCTGGAGAGGCAGAGATTCAGATGGCAGATACTTAAGATTTTCATACAAAGTGTTCCCTGAAGCAAGCTTCTGAAATCGAAGTCTCTCTCTTTTGTATATTCCATTGGAATATAGTTATGTTTAATAACATCTTTGTCTTTCAATGAATACTGAATTATGGAATAATTTCAACAAGAGAGATCGGGAGAAACTCAACTACAAATAGGCTATATTGTGGGGCTAGAGCATTTACAAAGAATGTGTGAGAATGCTTGAATTTATTTTTTCTTTTGTTTGGTGAGTAATCTTCTAACTAATAACGAGGATTTTGAACATATCTGAATCTTTCCTATGCATTTGAAAGATTCTGCTGGTACCCAGACAAGCACACATCATGGTATCTCCCTGCCCCCCACCCCAGTCAGACATAAAGGCTGGGACATGCAGATTCCCCCAATGGCACAGAGTGCTGCATCACTTGCTTGGGCAGTGGCTGTAATGTGTTTGTATTGTCTCTCTAGAAACTATCTAAATCATCTTCTAAATGATCCCAAATTCTTTTGCCTGGAGAGCAGAAATCTGACAGTAGCTCTGAAAGGCAAGCCTCCCACAAGATGCTGTGTGTCAGCTTGACATGGGGCCCAGGCAGAAATATTTCTTGCTTGTTTGTCTTAAGGCTTTATGAGGGCTTTTTGCAGCTTAAAATAATGTTTTCTACCAGTTCTTTTAAATGTTTATTTATCTGTTCAGCACAACAACGAAATCTGAGGTTAAATGCTACAGATGTAAAGGAGACTGAACTAACATGCACAGAGATGCAGCTAATACCTCTAAGTAAATGCCATGTTCATAGGACTCTGGGTGAAATGGCATTAACCAGAAGAGCGTCATCTCTCTCGTGTCTTCCCGATCATTCACTGTTCCTTTCTAACCTGATATTCTCCCTATCCTCTCATTCTTGCTCTTAGTGACTCTGTAGCTAGGCAAAGACTTTTAATTGTATAGGCACACCCTTGGCAGAATTTCTTCAGGTGGGCTATTTACAGATAAAATTAGATAGAACAACTTTCCTGGCACCCTTTCCTGGCAACTCATCTGAAACAAGCATGCAAGAGGTTGAAGCGAAGGGGCAGCAAGGAAACATCCTATTACCTGTCCATCCTTGGGGTATTTCTTGAGATACTACAAGCAGTTACTCAGAAAATCAGCAGCTTGTGAAACAAAGAAAATGTAGCTTGCATCTGGGAAAAGACTCATGCTCAAGCTCAGGTATTATTCCAAATATTTAAGCCATCCAATTCAGAAGAGATCAAAATGGTTCAAAACAGTTCCTTGCCTTATTAAACAGTTCTTTGCTTTATTAAGCTGCTGAATCACTAATTTCCTCATCAGCAGGAGGGCAGCTCCTGTGCAAAAGATGGCAATGAATTCAGTAAATTTGCTGAAAAATGGATCGGTGCTACTGTTTCACTAAGGATATCATACAGGTCTTTAGTTGACCCATCCAGCTGACCAGTGCCAACCCGCAGCAGGTAAGGATCTTTTCACATGGCAATAACATGATAGCGGCCGATGTGAGATGTCACGTTCACTTGCTTAGAGAGCAGCTAAGCCTTGTTGGGTGCATTCGTTACAGCCTAACAGTGCTTTACCTCACTAGATGATAGGCAAAATTAGCCACCTACTGTATGGCGTTAACAGGTCATGATCAAGGCTTATAATTCATTTTTATGGATAGGAAACATAAATTTCTTCAGGTTGCTTCCATATTAGCCAGATATCCTCACATGAAAAGAGAAATTTCATCCATCTGTACAAAAATAAACTCAAAGGCTCTGGGAACTCTGAAGATAAACTCCTTGGTATTTCTAACAGGCTGGAAAGAGAGGGAAAAAAATTCTGCCTTGGTACGATTAGAATCTTGCCTTTTTGAACCCCTTTTTCAAGTCACTGTGCCTCAGGATCCAGCAAACGTGGGCTTTGGTTGTATAGCACACATGGCTGCATGCAAGGGGGGAGGGAGCCTGTGGAGCACGTAGGCAAGGTGTCTTCTTACAAGGTTTTGGGGAGTGCAAAGCAGGATCGGGATGGGGGGCAGGGGGCATTGCAGCAGCTGTGGCCAGTGATCACCACGCTTGTTTGGGAAGCAGCATGTCTCATGGAGTTTCTGTGCTGGAAAGCAAGATTACAGCCTGGCACAGTGCTTCTGAAAGGTTTCCAAGTCCCTGCACACTGACAGGGAAGCCCAACACAAGAAACTGTGTATATCAGAGGGAACCGGACAGCCAAATACTTCTGAGGTTCTTGCTGTATTATTATGTGCAGGTTGGGTCTCACAGAAAACTGGCTTTCCTGGAAGGTGAAGGAATTTGTGCTTTGCATTAGTTAAGCACTTACCAAGAATCATCTCTGATTGCAATGAGCAATGAGATAAATCTGCTTTTTCAATGATTCTTAAATTGGGCTCAATTTTGTATTTTTAAAAACTTCTCAGTCAAGCTTATTGGGTATAATTTCCCATTCTGTTCTCCAGCAATTAGTGAAATGATGTCTCATTTCGTTGTGGAATATGTCAGCTCTGTGTGACATTCGGACCAGAATGGAATAAAAGGAATGTGGTGGTTTGACCCTGGCTGGAATTGTATCAGGAACAGGGTAAGGTCTGCTCCATACTGGAAATTCAGATTGTGTGGGTGTCCCACAGTGCCATGTGACTGGCCCGTCCAAATCCAGCCGAGTATGATCCAAACCTTGTTTCTAATAACACATGAGGTGGTCACCTCCTCAGCCCAGTCTGCTGCCAAACCCCAGCGGAAGGGAAACGGTACCACAAGGGCTGAGCTTCACAGCACTGTGACAGCAGGACCTGGGAAATCTGACAGACATCTCTTTCTAAAAGTGAATTTATCCCCCTTCTGAGCCATAAAAATTGTTTCTCAAAAAAAAGTATGTAAAAGAATGGTTTTACAGAAGGAAATGTTGTAGTTTGGAGACTGTACGTTACATCTTTTTGATTCAAAACAATCAAAAGAGAAAAAGAAAATGGACAGTCCTCAAGACCATTCAGAGGACTTTTGGAACTTGGAAAGAAACCTTTATTACAATAACAAAAGAGTTATTCCAGTATTTTCCTGGTTGTTATTTCTAAAGAACATTTCCTGATTTATTTGGCACTGCTAACTGGTTTTCATTTTTTACCAAATGTGTGGGAAGGGTTGTTAAGTAGTGTCTATCAATAGCAAAAGGCAGTAAAGTATGAGCTGAGTTACATGGGGTACAATGGTGCAAAGCAAAAATTTAGGGAAAGCAAAGTAATGGAGCAAAGCTAGTACGGTCTTCTGAAAAACGTTGTCATCATATTTGGTTGCAGTAGGGCATGCCTGAAATTAAAACTGCTGAAGCAAATGAAAAAGTTAAATTAGCTAAGAAGGTCTTGAAGCCCAATCCTATAGTATGAAGTTAGTCTTTACTCAATTGAAATTCCCAAGAATTTCACTAAGAGTATTGCCTGGAAAAAGGCTGGAGGGTTAGACTATTGGATAATAAGAAGAACATGGTGGGATGCTTCTGGGTTAGTTTTATGGAACATCATAAAATAGTGGGCTATAAACCCAGAGGTGCATAGAAAAACAAACTGCAAATGTTCTATAAACCAATCTTTCTATTTTCACTTTGGGGAAAAATGTGACTTAGGAAGCGCAGGAACCGACTGTGCTTTTTCCAAATACTTCTGACTAGCCAGTATTTTATGAAGTGAACTAAGTGGGAGACAATAGCTTCTTTCACACTATGGTATATTAATAACCATATTATTAAAATATTAATTAAAAAAAAAAAAAGAGCTTGTTCCTGAGATTATGGTTTTACAGGAACAGCCTCTTACCCACATTGAAATTTCTGGGCCCACTTTATATGATTAGAAAAAGGAATTCAAGTGATCTCACTATGCTTATACATTTCTCAGTATAATTTGTGTTCTGTACATCTGCCTTTTAGAAGACAAACCTTTAGGGACCAGGTAATTTGCAAAACATCAAATAAGTTGTTCTTCTAAGTCAAAAAGGATAGTCTTGTGCAGCAAGAGGAACTGCTGAGCAGATTTCACTTTGGAAAAATAGTATGGCTATTTATACAGCTTGTAAAAACTGGTGGGATTTTACCTTTTAAAACACTTTTGAGGTATGGGAATGGGTCAAAGATAAGTGAGAAGGCTCCCACCTGTGTCTGCCCATGTCAAATATTGCTGCAGTATCTGCTCTTTCCATTATAGCAGATTCCAAACCTGCGTGCTTAAAAGAAAAGAATCAAAATATTTAATGTAGAGCAGAAAAAAAGTATGTAAGAAGACTAAATATAACATATAATTGAATTTACATAGAAGCTTGAAACAGAAAACACTTGGCTAAACAGACTAAGAGTATGTCCATCTTTCTGCAGACAGACTAACTTTGCCTTGCTTGTGCTGTGATCTGGCTGGATATGACTGTATTAGTGCGAAAACGCATAACCTATTTGAGATGCTGGTTTTCTTGGCATTAGGTACAAATCATGCAAACTGAAGTTTGTCTTCTACCACAGTCTTTCTGTTCTGTTTTAGGCAAATCAGTCAGGTCCTCTATGATCTAACTTGTAAGTAGTTTTCATTAACTTGCTGAGAGCTACATGTCTAAATGTACATGGCTCCTCTTTCCTGCTCTGCACAATGGTCATGAAAAGACTGGCCTTGCTCACAGGGGAACATAAGTAGAAATGACAGTACATCGCCTGGGAGACCGTACCTTGAAACTTAGCCATGTGCTGGATGTGGAGATGTCTCCAGTTTTCCCATTGACAGGATTTCTTAGCTCATGTGCAGTGTCAAGAAAATGCAGCTTCATGACATTTTCAAAGTCACTTCAGGCCAGCAACAGCCTTGGTGCCTTCATGGGAGGCTGAGACTGGGCTGCCAACTGCTGACTCCAGGCTGAAAGCCCTGGGGGCACAACACAGAGATGTGATAAGGCTCTGAAGGAGTCTGCACCTGCAGAGGCTGAAACTCTTTTGTGTTCACTTTTCCACTCAACCTCAGCCCCAGTGCCTCAGATCCAGGGCACTTATCTGTAACTTAAACATCCCCAATAACTGCATTGATGATGGACATACAAGCACCCTGAAAAAACTGCTAGGCCTTGTAGATCTTCAAAGGATGTAACACTGGGTTTTGTCTGTATTTCTTCATAATCTCCTTAGTCAGATGATCATACCAATTTTTCATCTGCCAGGCTTCCAATGTTACTCATTGGTATGAAAATATATCTGAACAGGGTATACATGAAATCTCTGACTAGGTTTTGTCACAGCAATGCAAAAGGAACAAGTTTTCTGTTGAGAAATATCGGTCTGAGTGAGACTGACTGTTCAGTGAGAACATACTTCTCTCCACACCTTGTAGGGGAAAAAAGAGCAAAGCATTTTGCTTCCCTACATTCAATACCTTTTGGTTGGACATGATTATTCTTGTACTTCTTTGAGTAAAAACGGTACACCTGGAATGCAATTCAATCTTACAAAACTAGTTTTTCATTAAAAATCTGGTATTTCTACTTCTATTTTTGTTCCAGCCCAGTAGTGGAAGAAAATATTTGGAACTTCAGGATTACCCAAAGGACAGAAGTTTTGGTTTTTGACAAACAGTGCTGTTTACCAGCCCTGCGTTTCACACATATTGAGTGCTCTGATTGCTTCCAGACCATGTTCTTGGAAGTTCAAGAAGTTTCTTACTGGGCAGCTTCTATAGGACAAATTCCATCCGTTTGTGATTTACTCTTACATTGGTCATTCACAACCATCAATGCACTCATGAACCTCCCTTCTGTTTTATTAGCGTGACTGGATGCACATGAACCCGAATCTCTGGCCTTTCCCATAATCTTCTACAAGGCCGCCCCATAACAGCTTTCTGATTCAGCTCATGTGCAGGGAACCAATGCAAGAACCATTTCACAACCCATAAGGTGTCTATGTATTTTCCCATGCTAGTCTCCACCCATCCCAGCCACTGACAAAGTATTAGGCATGACGGAAGACGCTTCATCAGACATGGGTAGATGTGATAGATCATTCACCTTCCTTGTCTTTACTGTAGCATTTATACCTTTCCTCTTTTTTCAGCAGTCAGTGGGAGAATTTAATTCTCAGTAACTGATTGTGTTCCCTACAGATTTCTGAAATAAACAAAGTAATGAACAACGTAGCTAGCATCTAAATTATCTTCTGGGTTGAACTATGAAAAAAAAAATATTCCAGTTATATAAGAGTCTGTGCCAAAAAAATGTTAGCAAAATGTCAAGAAGTCAGTATGAGAAATTAAAGTTCTCTCTGTTGGGTGATGACAAGGATTAATTCAGCACAGCAGCACCTCCTTTAGCTGAAAGGACTGAGAGTTTGGGTTCCTTGACTGAGACTTTGATGGTTACCACAGGCTCACCTCAGTCCCATTTCTGAGATTTTGTGACATGACAGCAAAGTCAGACATACACAGGGGAAAAAAATCAAACCGTCACCTAAGGACAAAAGGTACTAAAATACGAGATTAAAACCAGCCTGTTTATCCTGGTTGATCTTTCTGAAATTTTAAAAGCTAACGGTGTCATTAAAAATAGAATGGCAATGTTTTTATTGGGTACTTTTTCTGGATTGCCTTTCAGTTGGATGGTAGGTGCACATGAAATTCAGCTCCGGTTCCTGCCCCTGCCCCCAGACTATTACCCTTAATTATCCTTACTGCTGCTCTGTGGGCTCTCGTGTGCTGCAGCTCTCTCAGCTGAGCTGACAGACCTCTCTCCCCTTGCATTCTCCACCCGGCAGCCTGCTTCCCTCGGCTCTCTTTCTCCGTGTGTACAAATACATATATATGGCATGAACTATTGAACTTTTGATTGAGTTTTAGTGCTTATGAAGAGGCCAAATGACACGTTCACATCTTCTACCATCTGCATAATTTTTAGTCAACAGTGTTTAGGGCTGCCAGTTAGAGGCACTTGAAATTTCAACTTTCTTTGAATAGATGTGTTCTTTACATCCCAGCCTTGGACCACAAGCTCATTGCATATTGAGCATCAAGTGACCTTCGAAAGCAAAAACATTCTGGTCTTGGGTCTTACTGGAACTGGAAGCAGCAAGTGAAAGGCTGTGTATCACAGGAATCTGAACTATTCAGTATGTCAACACTATTTGAAGAGCCACGTATGCATCATGTTCTTGTTTGCAAGCTAATTAGATTACTTGTTTTGAAAGGGATTAATGAATTAATCACAGGGTGTGGTGGATGTTTTTTTCTTCGTGTTCTGAGACCAATTTAATATGAAGGTTTTTATTTTTTTCCTCGTATGATTCATTTCAGAACTGGAAAACACAGAAATATGAAAATGATAACCATGTTAAAAAATGAAAAAGATAATCACTGCCATCTTTGGCACAGCAAGCTTTCTTTTATGCTATCTCAAACTGTAGATAGTACTAGCAACCATGGAGAGAGGGAATGATATGACAGCTTTCTAGTTAATAAATCAGAACTGAAGGGAAAGGGGTGTGGTTTTGATTGCACAAAATACTGGGCAAGTTTTTGGTTTGCAAACCTGAAACCAGGGGCGGTTCACATCTTGGTGTCTTCTCAACCTGCAGCATTTATGGAAATTATACTATTTTTTTTCTTTATTCAAATTAATTAAATTTTGGGCAACTTCTAATATTACAAAATGCACTCACCCAAATTTATTGCTCCAAAGGCAGAAGGCAGCAGAGATTGGGATCTGGCCCCAGATTCTGCATAGAAGGAGACACCCGTTTCTGGCCAATACAGTATGTTGGGCATTTATGTGTGCACTTTTCACTTATTTTCCTGGTTTTCAGTCTTCCCATTCTAGACAGCCGCCCACATAATGGGCCAAATTCTGCACATCCTTTTCTTGGTGACCTATCCTGCCGAGCACTGCATGGTGGGATCCTGGCACCTGGCACACAAGAAGGGGAAGAGTCTCAACGTTAGGCAATGCCAAACTATGTGATTCTGAGAACAATTTGTGTGAACCATGAACCATCTCGTCTTCAATCATTTTGAAAATGAGAGGTGGAGCCAGATTTTCAAAGATATTTACCTTAATAAATAGAGAGGAATGTCCAAGGACTGAGATAGGTGCCCAGACACTTTTTGAAAGTGCCTGGAAAAGCAGGCTATCAATAGACTTAGGCAATTTGACACTTATTAAAATCTCACAAATCAGACACCTCTGTAAATGTGGTCTTTGCTTCCTGATCTCTTCTGTTTTCACCTTCAGCTCTACAAACACTCTCTGTGGAGATACAAGATGTGCAGTTCCTGCCCCAACAACCTCCTTTTGGTTTTTGTTCATTACTAAAACTGAGGAAATGGCAGAGACTGAAGTACAGGCTGCAAAATCTGCATTACTAGTAAAGGGGACGTTGTACAGACCAAACACATCTAATACGATCTCTGAGACAAGGCAGAGTCCCATGCCTGTTGATTAGGAAAATAAGCATTTTTCTTGAACATTGACTGACTGTTAAATGGAAATTTAGCAGAAAAAACACACAGAAAGACAAAGTCCTAATCATGTTTTGAGCATGACTATACAAGTGTTTGAAAGAGAATAGGAATAGGTTTGACAACAGCGAAGGAATGTTACTAATAACCTATACCACTGCTATGTATGTATTTAGCTATGTATCGCAATTTCTCTTTACATCTGCTTAGTTTGAATGTAACAAAATAGAGAAAGAGCTGTCACAGTAATTCAGCAGTTGCAAAAATCTTGAAGTCATGCTTTGGTGTGCTTTATGGAGCATATACTCCAGTGCTACTGAGATTCATTACATCAGCTGGAAAACAAAATAGTCATTATTTTATAGTTTTGGATGTCTGAAGGAGAAAAATAATGCTATTATGTTGTTGCTGAGTACAGTGATGCATTTCAAAGCTCTATTAATATTGTATGCTCCCACCTGAGAGGCCAGATAGCTGGATATTTTTTATTTTTTTTGTACATTAGCTGGTGTACGATAGAGACCATGTGACCAACAAATTTCTCACATAGTGCTCAAAGGATACAATTCAGTATTGCTCCTTAGAATAAAATACACTATTTTCACCACAGATCATGCTGTACAGAAAAGGCAGTGGGATGGATTTACTGGAAGAGGCAGGGAAGGAGGGTTCTGTCACCAGCCCCAGCACCTCAGCAGACCAGGTGATGTGGTGGGAGCCCTCTGCTCACTCCTGCTCTCCCCCTGCCCATAGCCACCTCCCCATTCCCACCCAATGATGTACGCAGCACTGTGCCCCTTCCCGTGCGCTGCTCCTCTTGCTCTGTACCTCTCAGCCCATGGCCCCAGCGGGAAGCTGCCCATAGCTCTGCACAACACTGGGACAGACACCCTCCCTGAATCCAAGCATTCCTCCTCCCAGCACAGGCTGTGACTTGCACTGGCAATAGGGATTTCCCTGGATAATGGGAATGGGAAGTTCCCTGGGTGCCCAGAAGGAGGGACTCGGCTGGATCCTCAGGTTTTCGGTGACATCCTCAGAAAACTTATTTGCATTTCCTGCATTATGTTACTCTTCAGTTAAGACAGTCACTCCTACTCATAGGAAAATCTGGGCTGAAAGGAGCTCGGTGGTCATCCAGCTAACAAGCGCCAAGAACAGAGCCACGTCCAGCATTTGCTGGCTGTGCACACACGATCACAAGGGCAAAGCAGGAGAAAGCGCAGTGAGTCAGGGAAGGCCCTCCCCTCCTTCCAGCGTAGGATTCCCCAGCCAGGGAAGGAAAATCACCACACAACTTGCAAAAATGTCTCTCTGTGAACAGGAGGAAGCCTGCAAGAGCTGTGACTATTTTATTTTCCTCTGATTTACCTTTCTCAAGTGCTTAAGATATGTCCTACCTCTTTTCTCTCCATGGAACCATCTGAGCTGTTTGTCAATGTTTTCTTCAAGGGGCCAAGGTTTTCAGCAGTAAATAGTTTGAGGGTGTGTTATGGCTCTGAGGTCCGGATCCTACCCTTTGCAGAAGAGACTCAGCACGCCTCTCCCTAATGCTTTCATGCTGAAATGAGAAAGCAATAAACTGGAAAAAAGAAAAGAAAAGAAAAAAAATTAGTTTTTTAAAGAAGAAAAACTAAATCCTAAGTGCTACTGAGTGCTCACTGTCGCATTCAAAGGCATAATTCTCTCTGTTGGGGAGAGAAATATTAACTACAGGTGTCTGTTCAGAAATGAAGCAATAAAGAGTTGGCTGATTCTCTGTCAGCTCCATTACAATAGGTTTGGAAAGATCTTCTTTATTGTATACCTGGAGATCAAGAGCAGCTTTCCATCAGCATGACTGCAGAATACAGTCTGTAATCTTTTTTTCATCTCAGTTTAAATAATAACATCCAAAACTGAAAAGCAAAAAGCGGTGAGCTCTACTTCAGTGACATATTTACTTTTTTCAGGTGTTTGTAGCTTTAAGTAGTTCTGTGAGAATTAGAACTTACTGTGATTCATACTACACATTTTTATTTTAGTACTGCTTAGATTAATTCACACTAGAAGGGTGCAAGATTACTATTATGAGATCAGTTGAGGAACCCAGTTTAATTGTCAGTACAAAAGTGACACCTAGAACAGGTGTCTACTAACATATATCAGAAGGGAGGATATTCAAGCTACCTGATAACTTGAAACCAAGGAGATTTAAAAATTCTTCCTTCAATATAAACCGATTTCTAATCATCTGAATATTGCTTTAGATTTAAAAAGAAGAGTCTTGAAAAAGCTGGAAGAAAGAAACCTTGATAAAAATCAAGGAAATGCCTTTAACATTAAAATCTATATTTTCCAGTGCTTTTATATAATAGGCTTTGTAGCAGTTTTGGTGCTAATCCTATTTGAAGACACATAGGAGTAAAGAAACAAGTTATTTTCCCAAATGAAAGGAACTTATTGCCCCACCAGAGCACACAGTCATTCACATCATACATCCAGCAGCTGTGTGGGCACTGAAATAAAGGTTGGACATTTTTTGCTTAGCCTTTGTTTATTTGCCTGCACCCACTGATGAATATTGACAAAGAAGAGCTCAGCTAAAGCAGATACACATGCTGCTGCAGGAGAAGGCTGCTCTGTGCAAGATCATGTTCCTGCACTTAAAGGAGGTTACTGAAGCCTTTGAACTCACTCCAGGTCTTGCTGAAATCATGGTAGAGTCCCTCTGGCTGGCACAGCAGGACCTGTACCGGGTGCTCCTTGTGCTCCAGTGCAGCATCCTGGGTCTGTGAGAGAGCAGTAAATACCATTTGTCATCACCGTTTTTCTCATCAGACTTCCCTCCCACTTTTAGAGGGGAGGGAAAAAGGTTAAAAAATTCTTGTTAGTCTAGCTACTTTCTACTGTAGGCATTTCTATATTCTTTTTAAACATTAGTAAAACTCAAGATTTCTCCTTGTTGAAAACTACTGTGATGATGGAAAGGTTTTTTTCTGGTTTGATAATGAGGTATATTTTTCACCCTTTACTCTCCTGACTCTTTAAATAGCTTTTATTAGTATAATGTATCCTCTTTATCTTGCTTCCCACACAAAGAAAAATATCCCATAGAGAATAGTGTGTGTGTATGCATTTATTAGTTACAATGAGTTTTATTACTGCATTTCCTACTAAGCTTTAAAAAATTTAAACAGGCATTGTCCTCTTAGATAAGAAGCTGCACACTTGCTAAGTGAGTACTGCCTTACCTCAAAGAAGCTCACTGGGGAAAAACATTGTAATTCAGCTGGCAGGTATATGAAATAATTTAATCTGTAGTTAATACATTAAGGCCTTTAATTAGGATCTAGCATGGGAAAAAACACAAGACTTAGTATCACTGTATGCTCACCAGCTTGAAGTTTGGGCCCACCAAGTGAGACAATGTGATGTACTTTGATTTAAAATTGCATTTAAAACCATGCACACAAAAGCAGTTAGGAACCTAAACAGATGTGTCTGGAAGAGCGTCCATTTTATCCATATTAGTCTGAAATGGCTGTCAGTGCTGCCAATACAAAGGGAACCTTCATTTAAAGGGACTTGTTTCATTCCCACATAATAGTACAATGTTTTACATTTCATAAATTAGTCTTTAACTTGCCTGAACTCTCTCTCTTTTATGAATAGTTCAGACATAAGCTGGGAATGCTCATTTCCCTGGCATTTATTTGGAAATCACAGCTCATGACCACATCGGTTGCTAATACCTCAAACACCATGCTTTTATGCATCTTGTTTACATAATTATGGGGGGGGGGGGGGTGTAGTGTAATTGCTGTTCCTTAAGCTTTGTATACTATGTTTAACACCCCTTCCCCTCAGCAATTAAGTAATTTATCAGATGATAGTCATTACTGTACAGGACCACCGCACACTGAAAATTAGATTCCAAGAGAAGCAAGTATCTCTGCACTAATTATCACCAGTGATAGTCTTTCTTTCTAGAATGATAATGAGGCAGGTTTTGCTTTCAATAACACTAATACAAATGCATAATAATTCTGCTGGCACATCCACAGTGTCGTTCTTCCAAATTCACATAACCATAGCTGGACTGCATTCATCTAGTAGGACAGATTTCTTGTCCCTGCCTGGATCCAGAACAGCTGCCCTCAGCAGTATAGCTGACTTGAAGCTTAGAGACAAAATCTTTCACCTGTGATCTGAGACACAAATTCAGTGATACTTTTTTTTTTTTTAATGTGGCCCATTATGTCTAATAAATTATATATATGTATTTTTTAATAAATGTTCCATGTTTTACACCTCCTCAGCTGATGAGAAATGATAGAGGATGGGGGACACTTCTGGCAGTCAGAAATCTGACTCCAGGGATACAAGCTGAACTCATCACTGTTTTGCTCCTAAAGCATGGAATTGTGAGAAAATGATTTACTGAGGCAAATCACTGTTAAAATGAGATGTGGTGAAATTTTGCTTGCCATCATTTAGCTCATCAATAAAAAAAATTACATGTTTCCACAGGGGGTGGCGGGTTTTTTTCCTCTTTGATACTTAAAACTCCACTAAAACATAAAGATTAAACCACTCTCCTACTCCAGAAATCCTTTACAAAGCAATTCCTTGAGTGTTGCCACAGACTAAGGGGCAGATTTTCATTTTTATAGAGTCTTTGGAATAGTTCTTTGCAAGATATCACTAAGAAAAGAACCGGAATTATGGGTTGCAATGGAAAGTTAAAGATCAGTGATGCTATTTGCAAGGCAGTGCATTCAAATCTGCTTATTTCAGCAACCACTCTTCAGCAGCAGGTATGACTGTCCCGTGCAAATCACTAGTCATGAGTTTCAGTGGCAGTTTGCCCATGCAAGACAAGATGAACACAACTGATTATAATCACTGCTTCCCTCCTCTGCAGTAGAAATTTGCACTGTGACACATGATATCAGCTGCTGGACACCAGCTACTATAATAAAAGTTAATTTGCAGGATGGTATGGGCTGCATTAATTTTCAACATGGCAAAATGCTAACAGTTGACCCAACCTTGGGCCAGTGCTGTTTCATCAGCAAACTGAAAAAGGAAGTAAGTCATGAGTCATACAAAATGCTGTAAATGATAATTATTTAGATTAATCAAAGTCACAGGATTCTGGAGGGATATTAGAGTAACGTAGGAACATGAAGAAAAGCAGCACAGTGGCAGATTAAATTCTTTGTGGCTAAAAATAAGAGATTAAGGCATTTACAGGAAGAGAAGGTGCAATTTCTACAAAGTAGGATAGCTTCACTAAGGGACTTGAAAGAAACTTCCATAGCTTCCCCCCTTCCCCTCCCCATCGCTCAGTTCTCCAGAATTCTCTACAGCCTGCCCACTAGGAAGGCCTGCAAGAAATATGGGTGGTTTAAGTTAAATTTCTGTGTGATATCCAATAGGGGATCAACCCCCAAGCCTCTGATACTTCACTGCGTACCCCAGCAGTAAGCCCTCAGAATTTGAATTATATTTTTATGCAAGAAAACAAAGAGCATGCGGAGCAGCCATATTACAAAAAGCTGCAGTGGCCACTGTGGCATCTTGAATGGAGCCTGGTCCATCAAGACAGCTCTCAGTGAGCCCCTGAGGGGGCATGAGCAGACAATTATAAAATTCTTGTATCCTTTCCAGGACACTAGCTGGGTATTGCATTGCCCAGGATATGCCGTGATACGTGACCGGGCACCCAATTGAGACCAAAAAGTCAGGTGAGATGGAGCTGCTCTCAGATTTTGGGCTCCCTTTAAATCCCAGGTCCACCTTTGTATCCCACCCCAAGATACTCCTATAAAAGTCAAAGACCCAGAGAAGTAAAGAATAATAGTCCATTTCTCAAACATGTTACCAGAGTTTATACCCCACAGCGACGCTGTTAAGGTGGCCATCCTCTACAGTTAAAAACAGTGCTTAAATTAAACTTTGACTTCTGAAACAGGCTTGTAGGTTTTTCAGCTATAGTCAGAAATCTGCAACAAATGCAGCTGGGGTCCCCCCACATGACAGTGCTAGGTATGAAAAAATATTCAGAGGAACACCTTGGGCTGCTGCTTTAAGCAGCGTGGCCAGAATTCACAGCCCGAGGGAAGGGACATGGGCAGCAGGCAGCATCCATGGGTAGTGTCTCCTGTCTCCCCAGGGACTTTAGGCTTGCCCCATTTCTGTTTGAAGGCTGGTTTGGCACAAACTCAAAACTGTGTCACTAGTTGCCTGCAATTTTCTGTCGAGTGCCCTCATTCGTATGCACTAAGGGATAAATTAATTGAAATAAGGGGGTTTGAGATGAAGGAAAGAAATGGATGAAAGAACCATAAATGGAGTGGTAGAAAGACTATGGCAAGCACAGCCAACTGCTTTAATTGAAAATCCAGCAGTGAGAGAGAGATCAGCAAAAAACCCCAGATCTTGACTAGTTTCTCCATCATGTTTCCTCTCTGAAATGGGGATAAAACACACACCTGAAATTTTCTAACTGAAAGCCAATGTTGTTTCAAGCAAATAGCCTGCTACCCATGAAAAAGCTCTTCAGATAGTGCAACATCAAACAGGAGACCCAGCAGCAGACAATCAGCTTAACTAAGCACCCCTTTGAGAGCAGCTCTTTAGGGAGAGCCAGCTGAGCCATAAAAACTGCTGGGGATGAATGACATCAATGCAATTTACTGGCTTTCTTCAAATAAAGACCTCAGCATAAGGAAATGATTTAAGAGACAACTAAACTCTGCTAGAGTCATAATTAGTAAATAATAGGTTCCATTACACATATTGGTGTATATATGTATACAGCTAATTCAGGATAATGACAGAACAAGCTCCCCTTTTTTCCCAAAAAACATTTTATTAACATTACTTATGAATTTATATTTAGAAAGTATTGTAGGTGAAAGTAATTGAAATTCAGACGTGGCTCAAATATGAAACGTACAAGACAGTGCAATAATATCACCATAGGCTTAATCTATCATAAGATATACCATAGTGCCTCAAAAGAGGGA
The DNA here is from genome assembly GCF_023634155.1 of Falco peregrinus. Lineage (NCBI taxonomy): Eukaryota > Metazoa > Chordata > Aves > Falconiformes > Falconidae > Falco > Falco peregrinus. The sequence goes on along the minus strand of NC_073725.1, from coordinate 38,385,682 downwards.
TTACATGAGGTTTGCAGAAACTTCAGCTTTTCTGCTTTAGCAGCCACCACATAAACACAAATATCAAGATCCTGTGCAGATGTAATCGGTGTAGCTCCATTAAAATCATTAAAAATGTGCTGATCTGTGCCATACGAGAATCTGGAGTGTAACTTAGCAGAAATTTCAAATGCCGTGAAAAAGTAATGGCTACATTTTCAAAGTAACCCTATTCCCAGTCTTCTCTCGTGGGATGAGTCAGATTTAAGTTTACACTTCTTTTACTATTATGAAGGTTTCTGAAAGCCTTGACTATGAACATAACTGTAAAGGGCAGTCTACTTAAATGATAGTGCCAAAGTCTGTAAAATGGCAGGGCAATAAACTTCTGAACCCATTTTTGAAAGAGAATGACAAAAAAATCTATGGCAGAGATTTAGCTTTGTACTCTCCTTAGTTATACTTAGAGAAGATTGATCTTGCAAATCTTAATTGGTTTGTAACAGCTGAAATATTCTCCCCAGGCAGTAGTAACATTCCCCTAATAAAAAACACGGAAATCTTATTACCTGGCTTTGCCAAAGTATTACTGCAAAGACAACAGACTGGAAGAACCAAACTTAGGTTCATTCTTCTTCTATTAGATGTAGTTCTTTATAAAAGGTAAGTTGGAAATAAAAAGCAGTTCTGAAAAGACAGAACTGACGGCATATAAAACTGTGTGGAAACTATTTTACAAAAGAAGAAAGTGGAATCAAAACAAGGTAGTTCAAACATCCAAGTGCACATCAGCTTTAAGACTTCAGGTTATACGTCTGAGGTTTTTTAGTCAGTTTTCTCATCATTTTTCTGCGGAATACATTAGCTGGCTTGTTGATTCTTGGTTTCTGAGTCCCTGCTAAGAAAACAAAGGAAGCATTTAGGGAAACTGACAAAACTGTTATTACTCTTTAGGTTTTTAATTAAATAGATCAGAAACCTTTTCACTCCAAAAGCTATAGATCATTTTAAACAGCAGCTGTATATTTGCACAGGGAAGGTCAACTGAATTCAACCTGAGACTCCAAAAGGTAACAAGAAAGGTGCTGGGGAGGAAATTATGAGCAGGACAGGAGTGGCTGAAGTTGGTTGAAAGATTTGCTTAATGTTGCTTTACACTCCCAAGCTATAGAAGCGAATATGTATAGCACAACATTAATTAGCACTAATTATGCCCTTAGCCATGAGCTTTGGTTGTACCAAGCTTTACAATTTACTGAATTGTGAAATCCACAAGCTGATGAAAAGCTTATAACAGATCCTTTACATTTGGCTCTCTGGTGCTCTGGTTATGGGACAGACAGCGTTTCCTTACTACTTTCTTCCACAAAAGAGTGAGGAAGGGAGAACCACCAGGTGGGTCTGGCTGGGTGTGGGCAGGGGCAGAGTGCGGGGCTGCGACGCTGATGAGGCAGTTTCCTTCCTCCTCTCTTCCTGCACACTTATGCTGGAGCCTGGCCCTACCATTTCCCAGGTAGTAATAGATGCAAATTAGATAATCACAGGAATCCCAGTAGACTTAGCATGCTATTAAAGACTCTTTTATAATACTAGAATGGCAGAGACACTCTCAGACTTGTCACCCACAGAAATATTACTGTCATGACTAACTGGCAGACAATAGTTTTACTTCTGAGGATGGGTGCAATTCCTCAGGCTGCAACCCTTGCCCGTGTTCTGGATTTCCAGCCCAGAACTGAAGACCTAAGCCCTCTGACTACACATCTTAAATACTGATGTACTTGGACCTTGTGCATATCTCATGTTTAATATAGAGCTACTTTGGGGGTTCCCCCCCCCAAAAAAAGAAAAACAACAAAACACCAAAACCCAAAAAACATGCTAGATACAGCCTTAATTTTTTTCCTGTTAGTATCAATTTTTAAAATATTGTGCTGTATCTGTTTCCTGAGTGCTGTGGGAATCAACACACAGTCATGCTTTTCTCTCTGTCATTGATTTACATATCAAACTAATTAAACGAGGGTATTAAAACTTGCAATAGCCGTATGAACATATAAATATGACTGCAGGTAAAAGCACAACCATTTTGACTTACAAGTACAGCCGATAGCTGATTTGAATAAAACCATTCAGAAAAATCAATTACCATTCCCAACCTTCCCCCACCCCAGTCACAGAAACAGTTGCCTCAGCACAAGTGAGGAGGCAGAAATCTTTAGGAATGGGAGTAGGAAACGCGAACAGGCAGCAGGAAATCAGGGGAAGATGGTAACTGCTGAAAATGCAAAGAAAAGTAAAATTGATTTCACAACTCACTTTAATTCTACTTAAAAATATCTAGATGAAAAAGATACCTTAATTAGTGTTCATTCTGGTACTGAACAGTTTAAAGACTGGTTCCTTGCAGGCTCGGATAAATTAGTCTTGTTGTACGCCCTTCCCTGTATTTCGTTAAAAAATGGTGTAACCCCTCACACCTCACTGATCATGTCAGAAGGATTTAGTGTTGCATCTCAGTTTTCCCTGCCTTTGAAAGCATGGAGTCCAAAATGCAAAACACATACACTTGTGGCAAGACAAGTTGAGTAGAGGAACACTGTGAAGACTTGTTCCTGCTATTTGGACTGCTTTATCTGCTTGTGACTGACAAAATACAAAACAATCTTACCTTTTCTGCAGACATTGTAGCAATCTGTTTCAGTAACAAAGTTATTGGCATTTCCACCACAGCCGGTATATTTGAACTCCTTACACGATTTAGTCTTGCTGTCATAGTAATAGCGAGGCACAGAAGAAGAACACAGTCCTTCATCCTTTGGGCTATAGCATAGCATGGGACCAGCTTGGAAAAAAAGAAGGGGGGAAGGAAGAGTGACAGGTAAATTACATAAATGTAATCTCTGTGCCCAACTTCTTAAAATTTACCCTGCAATAAATTTATGGCTGAACTGCTCTTGTTCCCATTGAATTGACATGACGGCTACTGATGACTTCAGAGACTTCACTCCATCTTATTCCTGTGAGTTATGAATATGAGAAAGCAACAGTCCCAGAAAATAGGATTAATATCCCAAAACTGAAATTCATCAGCTTTCCCCATTTGTGGTGCCAGCCATACAACAGCCAAGTTATTTACATGGTCTGGCCAGAAGTTTTATTCCATATATCTACAGGAATATAAAAATAATTCCACTGGAACTATCTCTGTAAAGGAAAAAGGCACGATTTTGTTTATCCTTTCTATGATTTTGCCAGCAAATCCTGCCTGCTTGCAGCAAAAGGACAACCCCCACCACTTTCCTCACAAGAATCACATTTCATTTTGCCTCAACAAAATTTTACTTTTCTTGCTGGAGACCTTTTCTCAGTTTATTGGATGTGCAACAGAGAAATTAAAAATAATTTAGCATTCACCTGTGAAAAGGCTGACAATCTGTCATCAGCCAAAAATAACTGTCTCATCAAGCACTAATAAGGCTTAGCCAGTGACAGCTTTTATACATTTTGGTAGGTCTCTCTTCTTCAAAGAGCCTCTCTTGCACTGGATATTAACCTGGTGTTTATGACAAAACGTAGCTATAGTCACCTGCTCATAATTACCACCTCTCTTCTTTAAAGCTTGTCTGGAGAGGCAGTGAAGAGTTGTGTGAGGCAAAAAACTTTTATCAGAAGTTGAGCTGTCAAGTGCCAAAAGCCCAAGCCACCTAATACTATGTGTCAGGCCTGAATTTTAGAAAGGCACTTCTGCTTTATATTATAATATCACTGCCCTGAACTTAACTGCCACAACGCCTTGTACATGTGCCCCAACACAGATCTCCAACCTTACTTCCCTTCAGATTACACAGGTACAACTCTCTAGAAGTCAAGAGATCAGATGGGTGGAGCTTTGGGCATATTTAAGGTCACAATATTAAACTAACAGCATTTTCGCTTTTTCAGTAACAGCAGAGACAAGTGACACATGAAAGTCTGCAGGCAATATAAACATCTGCTCCACAGAAGTCTTCCAAAACATTGCTGTACGGGTATACAGAGAAAATATCAAATAAAATATCATCTTCGTATCACTTTCAATCCATCTATTTTATTAAGAATTTGGAACAACCATTACTTTTCTCTGGCAGACAGTGGTCCACACAAGACTGCAAATCTCTGAAGTTGTTGCCATTTCCATAACAGCCACCGTAGATGAACTCCTCACACCTCATCGAACTCAAGTTAAAGGCATATCTTTTTAGATAACTCCTGCAAGGTCCTCCGTCAGCCTCCAACCGGCATAATTTGGGCACTTCTAAAAAAAAAAAAAAACCAAACACAAATTCATCCCCTTAAAATCAACCCTTCATGCTCCCTGTACTGAACAACATGGTGGTGTGGACAAAATGCTGTGACTCCGGTCAGAGGCAAGACCCAGCTTGTCCCATGACCTGCGTTCTTTAATAGAGTGGGATAAGATTTACAGGAGGAATCTGATGCATTAATCAGCAACTAAGCATCACATTAAATCACGTTTATAATATTAAGAGTCAAAATCCACGTCACCTCTGAGCCAGCCTTCTGGGGTTTCTCTGCATAAACCCGACATCAGCGAAAAGCAGCAACAGGCGGGAGGGACAGACAGAGCAGACGCCGTGAGTCCCGCAAGCGTCGCAGCCCCCACGGCCCCCCGCCACCCCGGGGGCACCCCGGGGGCTCTGGGCCCCGTCGGCTCGGCCCCCGGCACTGCGGAGGGCGGCGGGACCGGTCCCCGGACTCACTTTTGATGGTCCAGCAGCTCTTCTCGCAGTCGTCGAGGGTGAGGAAGTTGTTGGCGTTGCCGTGGCAGCCCCCGTAGGTGAACTCCTGGCAGCTCTGCGTGTACCTGTCGTAGTACCAGCGCGGCACCAGGGCGCGGCAGGGGCCGTCATCGGGGGGCAGCAGGCAGGCGCGCTGCTTCTCTGCGGGAGACACCAGCGACCGGGGCTGAAGCCACCTGGGCGGCGGAGGCAGCCCCGGCCCCGTTCAGCCGCCCGCGGGCTCCTACCTGTCAGCGTGCGCGGGGCCAGGGCCGCGCAGGCCAGCGGCAGCAGCAGCGCGGGCAGCGGCAGGCGGCGGCCGGCGGCCATGTCGCGGCGGCGGCGGACGGGAGGGAGGGAGGCAGGGCCGGCGGCGGGCGGGTGGCACAGGGTCCCGGGAGCGAGCGGCGCGGCCCGGCCCGACGGCAGCGCTTTATATGCGCCGAGACGGCTTGCCCGGGCCGCCTCCCTCGTGCGCACGTGGTGGGAGGGGAAGGTCTGATTCAGCTGGCAGCAGGTCCCCGCTGTCCCGGCCGTCACCGGGGCGCGGCTGAGCCCGAGCGCCGGGGCCGCCCCCCGCCCCGCCGCCGTCGGGGGGGGCCTCTGCCGGGGCCAGGCGGGCAGCGCCGCCGGGGCCGGCTCGGCGTCGGGCTGCGCCGCCCACGGCGCAGGGGCTTCCGTCGGGGGGCTACGGGGAGCTGGCCGGGGTCCACGGCTGCGGCGTCCCCGTCCGTGTGCCCCTCTCCCCGCTCCCCTCACATTACGGGATGATGCTCAAAGAGCATTTCCCGTTAATCACGGCGAAATCCGGGACGGGTCACTTCGCGAAAGTCATCTCCCCCCTCGCCCTGGCTCCCGCGGCGGCCGCGCTCGGAGGCTGCGGGCAGGAGGCGGCAGGACGGGCGAAATCAAACGGGGGGGCCTCCGGCGGGGCCTCGTCCAGCCGGGACAAGCACCAGCCGCTTAGCGAGCACCGCTAGAGATAACACCAATAAACCCGCGTTACTGGTTTAATCCCGTTGCGTGTAACGCCGATGAACTTGAGAAATCGGAGGCACCGTCAGTGGGCTTGGACTCCCGGGAAACCTGAGAGGCTGGATGGAGGAAACCTCTGGCTAGTTCAAAGAAAACTGGATCTGAGGAAATACTATGACTTGGTTTATTCTGTAGATTTTAACCCCACCAGGCAATCTGGTGGGATCTGGGGGTGAGCACAAACAGCATACTTTCCCCCTCTAATCTGTTAGCGGCATCACATTAATTAGTGTTTACTCCAGGTTTAATACAGTAAAAGAGATGAGTGGCTGCAAGTTAGGTGTGCTCTCTATAGATAACAGTAAACTAATCTGATCTCCTATTGTTCTCCTCCACTCCCTTTACGGTGACGGCGTTGGGTCCCAGTCCTTCAGGCAGGTGCTGCATCAATGGGATTGTGATACAGGGCCCTGGAAATCCGTGGCCTGCAGGAAAGAAGCCACAGTCCGTACGGGCTGTAAGGAGCAGGAACTTCATAGCACCCTTATTATTTCAGGAACTGACTTTCTTTCTATGGCTTCTCTGCTTTTTCTTATACGGTGGCTGACTACAGCCTAGTTTTCTGACATAGTTTTATATTTCATAAAGGCAAGAAAGAAGAGCACATTTAATCTGTACCCCACCTACGTAGCTTCTGAAACGATACGAAGGGAACTCTCTCCCTCCTTTTTCAGCACTTTCCCTTTTTTCAGAATCTCCAGTTGCCAAAGGTTAAGTGGGTGCTTTGGTGATAAAAAAGTAAACCCTGGTAGGGTTTGAGGTGTCACCATGGGGCACATCTGCCATGTTTTAGAATCTTATAGCTACAGCTGCCAGTAGTCCTCATTTTTAGAGGGTTTGTCAGGCCTACTAAGCCCAGTAACTATAGTAAAGCTTATGTCTCCCCAGTAGGAAAGAACAAACAAACAAACCAACATACATTTTCTGTTTCCAGAAAAAATCAAAAGGCCATCTTTCTAATATTAAGAAACTCTCAAGTGATTTTTAAATTAATAATATCCTTTAGTTTTCATTGGATTTTGTTGGAATTGCAAATAAAGTCATTGAAATACCTCTTTAAACAATAGTACCAAAATGAATACTGTCATGCAAATAGCATTTTCCATATTATCCATTTTTCTGTGCACAGACACATACAAATCAAAGTTTGAGCTAAACCCACCTACACATCAGTGTTGCAGTGCATTGCAGTGTTTATTCAGCTGCTCCTCTGCTATAACAGCAAAGCTCACTTAGATAGGTAAGTATCTGTAAAAATATATGAAGTAGAGTAAAAGTTAAACACAGCCAGTGGTAGAAAGTCCTTTATTAACTACCATTAGCAGAGCTAGTCATGTCAGATGACAGCTGACTATAGGCTTTCCATTACAGGGTTATTGGTACCAAGCTGTGACTGTCCTTCCCACCCTAACCATGTTCACAATGTGCCAGAGCCCACCCTCAGCTCGCTCCCACACCCCACACCTGCCACCACCACACCACATGCTCTCTGTCTCTCGGCACCACAATGTTTCTGCTCCCGCCAGCAGCCCTGGCTCCCTTGGCTCCTTCCACCTGTTTTGGCTGGCCCGCAACCAGCAGCTGGTGGGGTTTGGAGATGCAGCTGCCAGTGTAGATTAAGGGAGTGTAGAAATTGCATATCAACAGCTGGGAGTGAGGAGATAATAGCCAGAGGGAGGGGAGGAGGAACTGATTTTAGTGAACTGGCTAAAATAAAACGAATACAAACCCCAAGAGCACTACAAGAATAGCACTGGAGAAGGGAGAAGAAGGATGTACATCTTACACAGTGCCGACAGCTGCTTACATCTGGTCAGTGGGGAGAGGAGAGAGGAGTGTCTTTAAGGGGAAGAGCCAGAGATGGGAAGAGGGAGGGATGACCACCTATGGGGACCTTTGAAGAGCCAGATAACAGAAAGACTTGTGCAGGACCATTTTAATGGCCTGCAGCTTTGTTCAGTGTGAAGTCGTGAATTCTGCCTCCACTGGTATTGAAGGAAAGCAGCTGCTGGGATCAGAGGTGCTAGGTGTTACACAAACACACATGGAGGGACTGCCCTGTTCTGAGAAGTGTATCACCCTATTGAGATCTAGACCTCGAAAGTATATGCAACCACAGGAGAAGAATTTCCTAGCTCCTTCTTGTGTCTTCTGAAGCCATCACTTCTCTTACAAGGGGTGCTCCATCCTCAACACTCATCACTACTCCATGACTCCATTTGACTCTAGACTAAGTCCAGAGACACTTAGTGCAGGCTGGGCAGAACAGCAGAGCTGCAATTCTGCTTTGCCCCCATACCTACCGACAAAAGTTGCTATGTCTGCCAGTGATGGGCTGGTCGCCCGCCTGGACGCTTGGCCTGAGAGGGGCGGTTCCTTCCCCTCTCTACCTTTTAGTCCACTTCATTCATAGTTGCAATGGACAAACCACCTGCTGCTGCCTTAGCTGGTGGGCAGTGGAGCACAGAGCCCAGGGATTCCGGTGGCACAGGCAGACAAGAACCATCGTGGGGGCCAGGAGGAGCAGGAGAGCTGGCAGAGGAGAAAGACCTTACGGCCGGGCCGAAACACCGGGCCGCCGCTGCTGCGCTCGCCCCTCTGCAGTGGTGAAGAGGGAGAGGGCGGCCCGGGAGGGTCGCTGCAGTCCCCCCTCCTGCCGCCGGCTGCCCCGCGGGGTGCCGGGGCGATGCCGCTGCCCGGGGCCGGTCCCTCCCTGCGCAGTCCGGGCGAGGGTCGGGGGCTCTAATCCGGCTCGGGGGGATTAGCGCGGCGGTTTAAAGGCCGGGACGGCGCGGGGACGGGGTGCCCGGAGCGCCGGGGAGGAAGCGGCCGCTGCTGCCGCCGCCGAAGGACAGCCCGGACGGCACCGTGTGAGTGAGGCCGGGGGCGGGCCGGGGGCGGCCGTCCTACCGCGCCCTCCCGGGGGCTCCGGCCCTGGCGCCCTCGCTGCCCAGAGGTAACCTCTTGTCCTTACTCCCTCTCTTCCTCCCCCCGCGCGTTGGCAGTGCAGACGATGCCAGCCATCAACATCGAGGACCTGAGCGAGAAGGACAAACTGAAAATGGAAGTGGAGCAGCTCCGGAAAGAAGTGAAGCTGGAGAGGCAGCCGGTGAGTGGCCGCGGAGAAGGGGCCCGAGGCTGCCCGGCGGCCGGCGAGGCCGGGGCCGCAGCGGGGAGAAGCCCGTTACTCGCCGGGCGGGGGTGAGGGGCTCGGGCGGCTCCCGGGGGCACGTCGGGGGGGCGGGCGGCGGGGCTGGGCGCGGCAGCGCAGCGTGGAACGGGAGCGCCCCGTCCCGCCGTAGGCAGGGGCAGCGGGGCTTCGGCAGCAGCTCTGCGGGAGACCCCCGGCTGTTCCGGGACGGCCGCAGTTTGCACCGACGGGTCCTGTCACCCCCAGCGGGGCAGGGACCGGGGACAGCGCTGGCGACATTCCACCGGTAGCCCCGCGTAGGAGCGCCGGCCCTTCACGGGGGTGACTGCAGAGCAAGGGGAAGGGGCGCACCGCCGCCGGGGTAAGGCGCCCCGAAGGGCTGGCACGGGCCCGCCGGCTGCGGCCGTTCCCGTTACATTTGGCACCCCATGGCTTCCCGGGCCTCGCGCGTCCCTGGAGCCCGCCGCCGGCACAGGGCAGCCTTTGCCTGGCGAGGGAGGAGCGCGCCGAGCTCAGTTCCCCCCTCTGGAGATCGCGCTGGGACCTGCCCGTGCCAGGTGAGGGGCGGTGTGCCTGCGGGGGCCTCGCCGCGGCACCGCTCCCGTCCCCGCCCGGCCGGGACCGCCGGCAGCCGGCGGGGTGCGGGGGACGCTGCCCTCGGTCCCGCACGGCTCCCGCCCCTCGCCGCTGCGCAGCGCCCGGGCCAAGGGGCCGCCGGTGCAGGGCCGTGACCCGCCCGGCCTGAGCCGGCAGAAACACCATTTACAGCGATTGTTTCTTTCCACAGATGAAGCAGTTTCTTTCCAGTTAAGTTTTTGTAATCTTGCACATTTTCTGTGGATAAATGACATGCGGAGCTGACCTTGCTCCATGATAAAACTAGTATTTTTTTATTTTCTTTTTTATTCTGCACGCCAGCAGAAGCAAACTGCATCTAAATAAACGCTTCTAGTTAGGACTAGAAATGCGTTTACGTGTGGGAACCGGTGCCATTAGCGGCTAATCACATTGCAGGTCTAGGTGTTTAACCCAGCTGCAGTTACATTGCAGCTGTCAGTAAGGTACCAGTGACTGTAGAAGTTACGGTATAGTCTAAAGCTCCAGCAGTACTGAAGGCTCCACATCCAAGAACTATAGATATCTATATAATTCCTCAGAGTTCCCAAGCAACTGAAATATACTCAGTAGGATGTACAGATTTTTATTTTAATACTACTAATAATTATTCTTATTACAACTATTATTACTATTTAAAATTCTTTTTTAAATTTTTAGGATAAACCAAAAGCCTGATCACTTTAGGGAAATAGGTGTTTTCAAACCACCTGTAGTAAAGTACAGACAACATCCTCAATTTTAGCAGTGTATTATAACAGAGGTTTCACTGTGAGAATGAAATCTGTGTTGTAATTGTCACGGTCCCCTGGTACCTGTATGAGTGTTACAGGGACAAGGAAATGCAGAAGCCACACTTCTGTTATCACCTAAAGTGAAAATGTTTTGCCAAAGTTTTCCTGACCCTTTCCTATACCTTTACAGCACAAAGAGGAAATATCCTTTAGAATATTTTTTTTTTACATACATAAAAATGCCTGAATGTATCTTTAAGCAGACAATTTTTTTTTTCTTTATGTGTGAAAAAGATCTTGTAAGTGTTGACTGAAGTACACCAAGTCCTGGTCTTGCACATACTTTGGAGCACAGCTCTACTATGGCATAAGGTGCCTGAATTTGAATGAACAGGGTTTGTGAGGCACAGAAGAGGAAGGTACAAATAATGGGATTTGTAGGCCCAAATTCTTTGCTGTAAGGCAGCTAGAGGTAGTTAGATCTTATTTTATGCACTGTTTAGTGGAAATTAACTCTGAGTTCTTTCTAATGGCTTAAAGTTGAATTTTGCGCAGGCTGTGCTCTGTTGGTATGTGATACAGCAGGTAAACTCATTAGTTCTTTTGTCATAATTTTACCTATGGAGTGAAAAATAATTAATAAAGAAGGGGCCTTGAATTAGAAATACTAGTCATGTAGTGGCCTGGCCAAGAGAACAGCTGGTTCCTGCTGCTGGCTGCACTGCTATGCCTCTGCTAGGAGCGAGGGTAGGAAGGGAGGTGGTGGGGACGGAGCTGGGAGCCTGTCCTCACACACCAAGGACATTTTCTGCTGACACAGGGAAGGGAAACGAGATATGGTGGACAAAGATCTTTGGAGCTGGTGGGATTTGCTTGTGCACTCAGGTTCTGCAGATGCTGTTACTACATGTGCTGCACTTGCTCCATCTCAGTGAACAAAACCAACCCATTTCTTCGGTACAAGCGGGTTCTGTGCAGGCTTACTTACTGTGCACACTTACAGTGCTATTTTGTTATTAATGTCATGCAGAGTCTCATGCATATTACGTTCTCTCATAACACAATAGGCTGTTTTATTAACCGTTGCTTGAAACAACCCCAGGTAACCTGTAAGTAAATTGTCTTTCCTAGTCGGGTCTTCACTCCCATTCAAGGCGCATAGTTGCTTTTATAGGAGGTGGGAATTTGTATTACTACTGAAAATCATTACTGTATGTTTTGTTTGGGAAAAACATGTAAAGCCATAAATATTTTGACATGGAAAGTTCCTGATCCTGAACCCATTGACCATAAGTCATGCTGATGCCGAGGAATGTGAGCCACAGCTTAAAAAACTATATTGGCTAATAATAATAAAAAAGCAAGTTTAACTATGCAGCAGCTGCTGTTCCGAGCGGCATATACCTTCCCAGCGATACTCACATGCTCTGTGAATATCGGGCTGTGAAAAAGTGGAAGGAAGCAGAGTCGGCACATGGTTGGTGCTGGCTCTGCGGTCAGCTCTGTTCTGTTCGGTGGGAAGGTAAGCGAGAGATGGAGGGGTGCGAATTCCCTGGGGTGCTGGCTGACGTGCGGGGTGAGCTGCTGCCCTAACACAGGTCCTTCTCTGTTCTTTCACCCGAGGTGTCCAAGTGCTCCGAAGAGATCAAGAACTACATCGAGGAGCGATCGGGCGAAGACCCGCTGGTGCAGGGGGTTCCCGAGGACAAGAACCCCTTCAAGGAGAAGGGAGGCTGTGTCATCGCTTAGGAAGAGGAACCCAGCGCCTGCCACCGGAGCAGGCACTCTTGTACCCGTAGGGAGTCACTAGCGTGTCCCCACCGCCGCCGGTCCTTATGGGAAGAGCACAGGATCAGATTTTTTTTTTTTCTTTTTCTTACAAAAATAAAGAAACCAACCCGAAAGCAGCCGAGCCCCGCGTCGGTGGCTCGGCAGGGACGGCTGTGCCCCGCTCCCCGGCGCGGCCGTCCCTCCTCCGCCGGCGGGGACGGCTCCTTTCGCTTCGCGGCGCCCGCTTTCGCCACCGGTTTACCGGTTGCTTCACGGCTGTTCGTTGGCATTAAAGCAAACCTGCCTGTAACGCGAGAGCCTGCCGTGGCTTGCTGCGGGGGAGAGGAGCTGGAGGAGGGACGGGCGGGGCGGTGCAGGGGCCGCCGGGGCGACCCGCACCAGCCGTTAAAGCTCGCCGGGGCAGGCAGGCCGCGGCCCCGGCCGGAGCGGGGCGGGCGGCGATGGCGCTGCGCGGCGGCGGGCGCTGGGCGCGCTTGGCCCCGGCGCTGCGCGGCGGCTCGGCCCCGGGGCGCGGCGGCAGCTCCGGGCGGCGGGACGGCGGGGCGGTCGGTGACACGCCGGGGTACCGCGACTTGCGGGCGGCCCTCAGGAAGGTACCAGGGGGTGGGGGTGGCGGCGGCGCTTCCCCGCGGCGGGCCCGGGAGCCAGGCCGCCCGAGGCGGAGCGAGCAGCCAGGGCAAGGCCAGCTTGACGCCCGAACGGCCCGGGATGTGTTTAAATACGTAAAGTTCCCCCTGCCGGTGTCAGAAACGAAATCGTGTGTCCCCTGCGTGCGACACAGCGGAGCAGAAAACCCCGTCCGTGGCGGGGGCTGCGGCGGGCCCGGCCCCGCGGGGGCCGTGCGGGATGTGCCCGGGGCTGCCCAACCGGCTGCTCCTGCCCCCGCCTCCCGCCCGCGGCCGCCGCACGGAGGACGGGGGGGTCGGCCCGGGGGCGCAGAGCGCAAGAAAAGGCCCCTTTGTCACTGCGCTCCTTCTAGGCGGGGGGTAACGGGAGGTTCCTATAAAACCGAATCGTAAACCCGGAGGAAAGGAGGCGCTTCTGCCAAGGTGGCGTGTAAACGGAAGGCCGGTGACAGTCCGCATGTCGCGATGTGGGCGAACCCTCGGGACCGCCGGCAGTGAGGGCAGCGCGGCTGTCCGGGGCCGGGAAGCGGGTGTCCGGGCGGGGGGAGCCCGGTGCGGCGCTCCGCCGGGGGGGGGGGGGGGGCAGGGCCGGCCACCTTTCAGCTCTGAACCCGTGAGAGAAGTGCTGAGGCTCAGTGCCTATTAAAGGGGTACGCAGCGTTACGGGGCAGCCCCAGGGGAGATCAGAGGGACGTTACGGGGTGGGAAGGACCCGTCCCGGGTTTACCTGGGGGTTTACAAGTCTGAGCTGGCGGTGCGGTGCTCTGCTGTTGCTTTTTAAAAACAGTATGCACTGGATTAGCAGGTGTTAACTCCTTTATGTGAATTTGGAGCTGTATCTTTGACAGATGCTTTTTAAAATTACTTAAATAACGTTTATTTCCATGGATAAATGTAAGTCTTTCCAAATTTCACCTCTTTCCCAGTGCACTGTGGGCAAAAGATAGTGGAGCTACTTCTGGGTCATGTGATCTTCACTTTTTTTTTTTTAGGAATCAACTTTCACACTTCCAGTGTTAAAACAAGATATCCCAAAGGCCATTCAGTTAATCAATTATCACTAAGATGAGGCTTGTTACTATTGAGCTTTAGTAGCTGTGGGTTCATCTTCCATGTTATAAGAAAAGAAGATTGAGGAATAAAAAAAGAGATGCATGACCAGTCTGTTTCCTAAGAAATTGGTTTCATTAGTCTAAATTCCTGGACCTTCTGCAAAGCAGAAATAAGCAGCCAAAGAATCAGTAGAAGAAGTTGGAAATGAATCCTCCCCTCTCACCTGGATTAATAGTGCAGGATTTTGTAGCTACTACCACAGTGTCACATTTGTGCTGATCTCATCTCATCTGCAGTGAGCCTTTGCTCTGTATGTCTGCAGAGTCATCTGCCTGGCAAACATGTTTCCTGGCATGCTGCGCCCTGTTGCCTATTCGGGCACTACAGCTGCATTAGTGAGAAATCAATGTCCTACTGAAATACAGAGGTCAAGGCCAGTCCTTGTGAAGGCATTAATTCAGATCTGCAAGATTTTAAAGTCCTGCTTTGTCGTGGATAGGCTAAGGCACGTGTTGGATTGTATCTCAGGTGTTTGCAGCTGTGTATTAAGGATGGAATGAAAAGGGAGGCGAGAGAAAGTGGCTGCGTTAGTGCCTGCTGGTGCAGCATTTGCTGCTCTGCTGGGTGATACAGTGCAGTTTTTTACAAATACAAATACTCCCCCTCAGCCTTGTTTTTATATCCCCCAACACCTGTTACAGTGCAGCTAACAGTATGCCAGGCCTTGCTGGGTTTAGTGCAGATAATTGCATCATGGGTTAAGAGGGAATGTGGTGCTACGTCTACCACATAAATCTTTCTGATGAATACATTGTAGAAGAAATTACAGTAAGCAACATAAACTCAATTTTATCATTGTCCCATATTTTACAAAATAATTCTATAACATTTATTTTAGATTTTATCTGATCATATATAGAGAAAAAAATAATCACCAGTTTATGTCAAATCCAGTCTGTGGTTCTCCTCGCTCCCCCCAAGCTTCTAGCAATCAATGTTTATTTTGGCTTAAGTTAAGCCTGTCCCCAAAGACTTTAGGATAAACTGAAAAGTGAAGTCTTTGGGAGAGAATGACCACTCAGGATCTGTAACACATTTTAGGTGTACCTGTTATGAAATTTGGGACATGCTTTCACTGGCTAAACCCAGATGTAATGACGAGAGAAATCAGAGAAATGAGCAGTGCAATTCCATGAGTGAGAACTGTTAATTTTTTGTTTTCATTAATTTTATTTTTTAATCTATTAAATTAACATATTTTAAATGATCTGCAATTTTCCAATTGTTCTGAGCAGGATGAGGAAGAGACTCTTATAATTCCAGGGGGCTGTTTTTAGCAAGGTTATTGAAATAACCCTGTGAGTGGTTTCCTTTACAACTTTATAGGTCACCACCCTTCCTCTTGGAAATCGAAAACGTAACTTTTCCTTAACTTGTTGAACAATGCTTGCAGTGCACTAGTATCATACAGCTTGCTGTGTAATTAAATTATAATATAACTGGCTTGAAGGAAAAGATTTAACCTACTCTGTGTATGTGTGCATAATAGTATGAGCATATATATATATATATACGATATATACATGCTGTCCATTTTTCCTTTCCTCTGGCATTAGTAGTAAGAAGCTTTAGGAAACAAGTTCAAAAAGGATTGGCATGTATTTTGCTGAAGTTGCATGTAATATAAATGAGATTTCATTTTATAACCAGTGGTGACTTGGTCTGGTTACACAGTGTTCCACTTCTGTGGGATAAGCGGGATTTCCCCTGTGAGACTCTCCCAAAGGACACTGCTACTTTATTTGCCAGTCTTGGCTTGTATGTCATGAGTTTCTGTTTATTAATATGTATTTTTTTACAGTAATTAAAGCCCCTTCATGTTAGAGAATGCAGGATCTGAATTAAATGCTGACATTCACTTTAACTTTCAGGTAAAATTACTGTATATTCTCTGTCAAAAGAATGTGGCTCTTTTTGGCCTTCTGCAAAATACTGAAGAGTGACCACTATTGCCACTGGAGCACCTTGGATGCAATTGATTTATATATCTTTGTAATAAATCATAAAACCCAGTAACAGAACAGCAAAGTAGTAGGTCGCAGTTGTTACAAATAAATCACTTAAAAGATAGTTTCTCACTAAACTGGGAGGGAGAAAAGACGCAGCTGAATCTGCAAAATACATGACTTGCATCTGTAAGTTAAAAACCTTATTCATCCTGCACCTAAGAAAGAAGTTTCAGAAAGGAGACAGGTAAAAATTGTGACCCTAGTAAGGCTTACAGATTTTGCACTGAGTGCCCTTTTAAAGGAAGCAAAATGTATTCCCAGATTCTGGGGTATTGGCAATAGCCTTTGTCATCTTGTGCCTGACAGAAACACCGTATAAACATTTAGGGGCTAGTTCTCTTGCTGGTATAGATAAACACAGCAGTATCCTTTACCACTGCCAGGAATTTTTGGTGGTAAATTACCAGAGAGGAAATTGTCATAATTGGTTGCTGTTGTTATTGGAAGGAGCAGGTGGGATATACCACTGTAATAAGAGGGGCCACCCAATACATTCACTACTGCCCTACTAAGAGTTGCTTTTCAATCAATTTAGAGGAATAAGAGAGAAAAACATGAGCTTTAGCACAGTCAAGGAAGCTCTGTAAAAAGCTTTTTCTCATAATGAGAAAAAAGGTCACTTAATGTACAAATGCTTCATTGTCTAGCAAAAAATGCAGTAAAGGCAATTTTTTAAGCGGTGCTCTTACTTGTTGTCAGAGTAGTGTGTACATCTGAGATTGCATTTACAGGGTCCAAACACTGGATTTTTTTCCTATCCCATATTCATGTTAGAACAAATTTCCAGTACATCTAGTTAGACTTGTCTATGCGCATCTTTTAGTAGAACTGGGCCTAAGGGATATTTCTGTGGCTTGGATCGGGCTATTATATTGCTTTATCATTGTCATACCTGATAGGATTAGGCAATACAGTTAAGCACTTCTGACAACTAAAATTGTGTCTTAATAAGCAGTTCATGAGTAAGCAAATGTCCAGGGTTTATATATGTTTTGCCATGACTGCTCAGAAAATGTAACTTTGCTTAAAACTTTTTAGGTCAAGTTTGATGTGCAGTTAGATCTCCCCACGCTGCCCCAGCCAGGCATCGAGGTGCTCTGAAAGCTTGCCTGTATTTCGTTGAGTCTTGCTCTGGACTTTGAGATTCAGGGAGATTTTTTCTGCCTCTTTGGGCTCAGAAGGAGAGTGAAAGCTTACATCCAGGTGCAGTCTTTGAAGATGAAATTTGGCAGATGAATGCTGATACATTACATGAGGAGACTTCCAGGATACTTGGTGTGCTTCCTAAAATTATTTGCTGTTATGCATCCAGGTTTGTGTATCTACACAGGAATTATTTTATTTTAAACATCTTTTAAGAGCCAATGTTCCCTGGTGATTAGCCCTGGCAGCAGCACCTGAGCTGTGTGTTCCCTCAGATAGGTTTCAATGCCTAGTTTTTAACTTCTCATTAAAAAACTGGAGCATTAGTTTCTCTGTAGGAGTAAGTCAGGATGAGCTTAATAATTTGAACTATTTCTAGAAATTCCATTATATCTGCAATCTGCCATTTTATACATGGCAGCCTTCAAAACATGCCGTGTAAACCTGAGATTGGGCAAACTGGTACAGGCAGTGTATGGCGTTCCTGAAAGTCCAACAAGTGTCTGAAATGGTGAGGTGCAGAGATCCTAAGGAGAAGGGAGTAGTGGGGAAGCCAAATTGTTGCACCTCAGACTGCTCTTTCGTGGTGGATGTTCTGCTCCCTGCCCGTGCCGCATGCCAGGCCGCTGGAGGAGAAGGTGCTCCGTGAAAGCTAAAGGACAGGAAGGCTGGAGTATGGAGAATGCTCTGATGCACTCTTGACCATGCCAGCCGATGTCTGGTCTCTGGCACTGCTGCACAACCAGCAGGGTTTTGTCTGTCATCGGGAGCCGCCTTTCCCTGTCAGCATCACCCACACCTGCTGTGGGCAGGAGGCTGGGCTGGAGGAAGCACTGCAGTGTTTGAGAGCGGAGATGCTCCTCAGGCAGGTTTGGGAGGATTTCTCGAGAGCAGGTGCTTTCAGATCTGTTGTCACAAGTATTGCTGTTAGAAGAATGCAGTGGGATAAGCACGATGGTGTGTGTCGTGATTGCATTTTCAGAGGCAGAGAAGGAAATTACAAGCTCCTCTCTTATTCTTGAGAAAAAACCAAACTTTCCTGGGGAAGCAGATAAAATCCTAGAGAGAAATCACCTTGTTTAGAGAGAAATGCGGAACATTTTATTTCAGCTTAGCTTTCTCCCAGCCACAAAAAAACCCAAACAAACAAAAGAAAGCACCAAAAAAAACCCCCACCCCCCCAAAAAAAGGAAAGTAGAAGGAACTAGAGCATGCTGAAGCAGTGCATTAAGTAGATACTGTGTAAGCTTCTTGTGGTTCAGATGACCCTACAAATTTTTGGCTGATGATTCAGTATTATGAATTAGCAGACCTTCAATGGGGTCAGCTTTTTTAATCAGTGAGGATACCCCAAACTTATTAGGTACTTGGCTGATATGATGATGAGCATAGGTTAAGTGCCAGAATATATATAAACAGGCATAAGTTGCCGGTCTGTGGTGGGTCTTCGTCTACGGTTTGGCATGTGTAGACGTGTTCTTTGAATAACTCTAAATAATGTTTTTTCCTCTTTTGGTGACATGAGATGAAGAAAAGGTGAGGGCAGCAATAAAGTTAGGATCAGTTTCTAGGACTGAGTATTTTTCTTTTTAGCTAATGGATTCAGTCATGGTGCGGGTTTCTTGGATGTGGTCAGTAAACCATGTCTTATGTCCAGGACTACTCTTCTGGGTACAGGTGTGACAGCACAGATACGCCTATCTGAATATGGCCTACTGATGGACTTGGAAGCCCTAGGTGTATGACAGGAGATCCTGGTTGCCACTTCGGTCCTGGCTGGTGAAAAAGCATCAATGGACATTGGAAGCTCTGCTAATGGAGATAGACATCTTGGGAAAGGAAATCCATCTGTCCAGTTGAACAAACAGTATAGCCCAGCCAGCACTTGATACAACATTGCTTAAAGCAAATCTCTCCAGCTGTTGCCCAATTTTCAGGTTGCGTTTCTGCCTAGGTACTACATTAAGTCCTGAGCAATGTGATGGGGAACAGTGTGTGGGAGGCAAAGATGGATAAACTCCAGAGGCACATGCCTTTGAAGTTGGATCCCACTGTATAATTCCATCTCTAGCATCAGCAGAGAGGTGGCTGGGAATGGTGTGGGCCACATTGAGATAACTTGTTTTGCTCCTGCAGGGATGTAACCCAGAGTCAAAAGCAGGATCCAAACCTCAATATCCCAGCCTGTGGTGCGCATCACGCTATACCTCAGCTCAGCAGCTCTGTGCTGGAAAGTTCGAGTTGCAAGGGAAAAAGAAAATGCTTCGCTCGGTTCTGTGTTGCCTACAGAACTGGATACAAGTAGCCAGAGCTCCCAGACATCTTAAAGGCTTGTCTGAGATCAGCGTCTGGATTGACATAGTGTACATTTTTGCTCTTGTAGGACTACCCTCATTTGAATGTCCCCAGATCCTAGGAGCAGCCATACCCTCAGCGCTCACTTGTTCTCACTAATTTTGGGTTCCCTGTATGCCAGGCCAGAAAAAAAAAGAAAAAAAAAAAAAAAAAAAAAGTCTTTGCCTATTATATGGTGAAAGTGTGGGGTTTGTGCTCATTCTGGGGCCTTCTGGGGCAAGCCCTCCAGCTGAAAGTCAAGTTGATTGGGACAGTCCCATGTGGGAGTTTTTAGATATGTTGTGATTTGTGTGTGTGGGAAGATTAGTGATAAGATTAAAATTGTGAAATCGTATGTTCTGGGAGTTAGGACAGGGCACCTGGAGAGGTTGCTTTGTTAGCAAATGCAAAGAATCACTCTGGTTATGGACAGACTTTGTGGTTGCTGTGGATGAGTCTGAACCCAATCAACTGACGGCTGGTTGGAGGTAGAAAACGGGATTTATTTGACCTAATTTTTCCCCACAATGACACCATGTGCACATGGGGTTCTTGTCTAAGAAGAACACGGGGCCCCACATGGCTTAAAACCCATAGTGTTGAGTATCAAGTGGGAAATGCTCTTTCAGTGGCATATTGCTTTGCCCGTTGTGGTGTGGTTGAATGGAAGATGCAGTAGATACTACAGACAGAGAGACAGCTCAAGTAAAATACAATCTACATGTGCTCAAAGGAGAGACAGGGAGAAATTCCATGGAACTGAACACAGAATTGATTGCCTGATCTCAGGAGACTTTGAAAATATATTCCCATCCCTCTCCACTGGAGAACAGATTTCAGTATGGTACTTGCATTTCTTGGAGTCTGGAGTGGGAAGCAATTTTGGGATCCTCCCTTTTTTGCCATAATGTGTGATAGGGCAGTTGAAGGCGTTGTGGTTGGGAGTGTACAGGGACTGCCAAGACATTCAGGTCTGTACAGGAGGCATTTGCCTGTGCAGCTGTCCTGGGAAGAAGGAAATAGGGAGGGAGGAGGGGTTGGCTAGGGTCATGTAGGTCCCTCACCAGCTGGAGCTGGTCTTCCAGCATCTCATTCCTCAGGAAAAGGTTAAGCTAGGCTCAGCTCCCAGGTCCTGGACTGCACTTTTTATTTTCTTAGTATGGTGATGATGTGTGCCCTCTGCTCCAGCACTGGGGCTCCCAGATGTGCCAGCAGCTGCACAGGATGGAGGGGAAGTGCATGCTTCTGGACTTCCTGCTGGACTTGTAGGTTTTTCAGGTTTTGGTAAGTTTTGGCAAAAAAATTTTTGGTTGATTCATGGTTTGGGGTTCTTTTTGTCTCCTGAAGTAAAAATGGTAGCCAGATGTATGGGACCAAAAGATCTGCAGTATTGAAATTTCTGAACCGGTAATCAGCTTTGCTTATGTATTAGGTATGTTGCAAGGAACTGTGTTGCAGTGAAAGGGAAGAAACATGATGGTTGGAACAGAAACCTGTCTAGTTACTGCCAAATGAATAGAGCAGGCAGGCAAAGCTGCAGAGCAGTCATAAAGCACATGCTTTTTTTTTTTTTATAATTTTGTAAAAATAGATGGGGACAGGTGTATTTTATTATATAATGAGATGCTGCCAACTCTTCTGTTATTGGGTTTTTCACTCCAATGACTTTTTTTTCCCCTTTGAGAAAGGGAAAATTTCATTTAGTGACAGTTTGTTCCTGTATTTGCTGGTCACTGCAGTCTTTGGTACCTAGTGCTGCAGCAGATTGCATGATTCCTTTGTTGCCTGTGGCACAGCTTAATTGAAGGTACAAAAAAGGAATTGTGGTGCTCTAATTAACCAATTTTAAATACATGTCTTCCCATTTCAGCCATATACTTTCCAGCACTTGGGACATTTTTCTTTTTTTATCTTACATGAGCCTACTGAATAATGGTTTAAACCCACTGGAAGCTCAGCTCTAGCCACAGCTATGTGCAATGGCAGTGGAGAAACCCAGATGTGAGCCAGGCCTGTTCACCCTCACTTTGCAGCAATAAGTGGAAGTATAACAAAATACCCAGGGCGCTAACGATGACATGTTATCTACCCCTTTGAACTGGCTTTATAGTGCTAAGCTGGAATGACTTTTTTTCCTTAATTCTTAATGTCTCAAGCTTATGTATGACCAGCTGGGAAAGGGTAAAAGGGAAAGCTAAACGACCTGGATACTGTGTGTATTTACATCTAAATGCACACACATGCACAGAGTAGATTCAGGTGGGGTTATATGTAACATACCTGACATGGTTGATGTGTCTTTCTCTATTCTGTCAAGTGCTTAGTACATTTACAAGTAAAATCAAAGATCAGCAATGCTGTCCATGGAAAAAGAGGGTGGTGAGCATGCTCAGCCAGGTACTTCAGTGTGCTCCTAATCTTTTCTCTGTGTAATCCCACCAAAGTAAGGGGACTGGCAATGTGTTTAAATAGGGTAGGTGGGACTATTATTTTGTTTTTTAACTGCACTTAAATTGAACTTTTTCAGATCAACCCTGTATCATTGTGGAAAATGTTCTCTTGGCTTATTCCCGGCAACAGTCTGATGACAGCCCAGGATACAGAAGTTTCATGTCAGCATTAATGTCCAGTCTCAAATCCTGTACTCAAATAGGGCAAATTCTCCAGTGACAACTCGTGTAGATGGTCGTTTGCCCAGGTGTCGCATCATACATTGGCTGAGTAGTCAGGTGTGAATACAAAATAAAAGGCACAGATTGTATCCAAATGCCGAAACTTCTACCTTGTGGGTAAGAGGGAAGGACTTGCCTTCTTCATGCAGAGGGGAGAAGTGTTTTGGCAGCATCTAGGACATCTTCTACCCTGACAGGACCCCTTGCATAGCGGTGAGTCATATTTTTTACATAGATGTCCTAGGTGAGTCCTAACCAATAAAAGCATGTATGTTTTTGTAAGAGGAGGAGTGAGGGCTATCCCCCTTGCTTCAGTTAGTATTAAAAAAAAACCCCAAAACCAACTCAAAAAACTCCCTAGAGAATATCTCCACCTTCACCCTGTGGTGATGATGCATCCTGAAAGAGGAAGCGGCAGGCTGCAGCTTTGCTCCCTAGATGACTTCAGACCTCAGGCAAGCTGGTAATTTTGGATTTTGGTTGCCAGAAGAAAGCGCACTGAATAACTTTGTGCAAGCAGGCAAGGTTAGCACTGCAGGGAATGTTTTCTGCTGCTGTGTGGTGAAATCATCTTTGTGTGATGGGGTTATTTTTAACCATTGAGATCTTCTAAGTCACATATTGCCTTTGCTTCTGCACATGATGTCACTGGAGATGGAATGATTGCCTCTTCCCTTGGGGTAGTGCCCGCCACCACCAGGCCAGGTGATCTGGAAACTTGGGCAGCTCCTTGCTTCTGCCAGGGTCCCCTAGCATGTGTCATGGGAACTGGAAGCACAGGAGCAGCTACCATCCTGGTGACATTGTAAGGACCTCATGAGTGCAAGATGGACAACAGGACCCTGCTTTGCCCACCATATGCTGGTAGATGCTCTTATCAGTGAGGTGCCATGGCAGAAGCGTCAGTCTCTCCACAGCCTTTCTGGTAGGTAGCAGCTATGAGGAGTCGGCCTCCTTTTGTGCGTCTGGATTTGCCTCGGTTGTGTCCTGAATCCATTTCCACATCCCAGTCTCCTTCCCTGCATCCTTTCTCTACCTAGGAGAAAGTATTCCTGGGAAGAGTATTCCTGGGAAAGGATTGGCCACCAAACTTTGGTTAGGGCTTTGGAGGAGTTGTGAGGGAGTCAAGGAGAGCCATGGCCTCCAAGCCCAGGAGCAAGAAGAAACAGGGAATATAAGCTAGAAAACTCATTCTGGTGTGCTGGGGATGCGTGCCTCTGAGGAAATGGAGACCAATGTGTGGGGAATGAACAGCTGCTATTTGGATGTATAAGGCTCCCCTGAGGAACAGCTGAGAGGACCTGCACCAGCCGTGGTGAGGTGGCTAGCAAGGAGCTCACTGGTGGGATCCTTGTTGCCTTGCACCCCTTGGGGTGGGTTTTGGCAGCCAGGTTTGGTAGCACCCACGGGTGGCCCATGGGTCTGACCGCCTGTTGTGGTTTAACCCTGGCCAGCAACTAAGCCCCACAGAGCTGCTTACTCACTCCCCTCTGGTGGGA
Source organism: Falco peregrinus (assembly GCF_023634155.1). NCBI lineage: Eukaryota > Metazoa > Chordata > Aves > Falconiformes > Falconidae > Falco > Falco peregrinus. The sequence goes on along the minus strand of NC_073725.1, from coordinate 38,362,200 downwards.
TGGGGGAGAGAGTTGGAAGAGTAAAAGTGAGAAAACTTGTGGATTGAGATAGAGACAGTTTAATAAGTAAAGCAAAAGCTGCACAAGCAAAGCAAAGCAAGGAATTAATTCTCCACTTCCCGTGGGCAGGCAGGGGTTCAGCCATCCCCAGGAAAGCCGGGCTCCATCACGTGTAGTGGGGACCTGGGGAGACAGACACCACCACTCCGAACATCCCGCCCTTCCTTCTTCTTCCCCCAGCTTCACATGCCGAGCAGACGCCATACGGTATGGGATATCCCTTTGGTCAGCTGGGGTCACCTGTCCCGGCCGTGTCCCCTCCCAGCCCCTGTGCCCCCCCAGCCCACCCGCTGGTGGGGTGGGGTGAGGAGCAGAGAAGCCCCCGGCTCTGTGTGAGCGCTGCTCAGCAGGGACTGAAACATCCCTGAATTACCAACTCTGTTTCCAGCACAAATCCAAAACATGGCCCCATACAAGCCAATTCTGAGAAAAAGGGCTCTGTCCCAGCCAGAACCAGCACCCCACCTCAGCTCTGCCTCACATCTTGCTGAAGCGCTACCTTGTCCTCGGCACCAGCACCCCTACAGTGCCGGTTGTCTTGCAGTGCAGGCATTGCTGCTGGTGGTTGTGAATAAAGCTACAAGGAGAAATGTTTTGCGGACTGTTAATTATTTTGTTTAGTTGTTGCTGGTATCAAAGGCAAAGAGCTCTCTGGTGTGTTACCTCCTTCCTGTCAAGTTGGTGTTACGTTAATGTCTAGATATGACCACTGAAGAACTGTCATTAGTGGTTTGTTGCTTATTTGGTTTTTTTTGTTACATTAAATATCCCATTAATTATGTCATCTTTGCTTATTATATTAATAGTGCTAGGTTCAATTACTGTAACTTCATCTAAAGCACAAAAAATGCTCATCATAACATATGGTACAGTTACATGGTACCACTAAATCGATTTAATCTTATTAACACAATATACCTTTTTCTTAGACATCTTTTTTTTGCTTTTCTACTAAGTCTAATCTCATCTTAGGTATAACTCACAGGAGGCTTTAGTAAAAGTTTCTGTAATTTCTATAAGAATTCAGTTTATTGTTTTTTTTTCAAGATTTCTCATCTTGCTAATTGTGTGTTAAAATATACTGCCATTGTACAGTATTATAAGGGATCGATGTAACGGGTATTGTGTGTAGAAGTGGGCTGGCCTTCAATTTGCGATATGAATCACTTCATAGAAGGTAAACTTACTAGTGAATAATGGAAAAAAATCTTTAATTGCTCTAAGGTACATCTGTACACACTCTCAGTACCCAGAATACTTCAATCACAGTTTCTACTGTTGTAGAAATAATATATTTATTTTAGAATATAGTGATAATTAAATGGCAATTGCTAATGTTTCTGGGTAGGTGCTGGTACAATATCAGCAGAAAATGCTGAGCATCATGTGAAGGAAAATCCCTACATGTGCTTTTTTGTTTCTTTTCTCATTTACAGTGGAAAATAATCAGAATGTGCAACTGTCTGGCAATGTTTGGGGGAGAAATTTTCTTCACTCTGTTATAGAGAGAAATTAGAATAATCCATAACAAAAAAAAATATCTGAATTTCTGCCTCTGCCCCCTCCCCAACCCTGCCACTGCATGTCCCCATTGCTGGGCAGGAAGATACAGGTGTTGTTTTCACAAAAATTTGTCAAGACAGTTTTAAATGAAAACACTTTTATTTTTCTTACTGTCATTCAACACAAAGTGAATTTGTTGGCTTGGTCAATTTCCGGATGGGCAAATAGCCACTGTGTTTTTTGAAACAATTCACAGCCGCTATCAGCCCTGAAGCCATGTTTTCAGAAGCTTCCTGGAGAGCAGCCCGAGCTCTTGTTGGGATATGTGCTAAACCAAGGCTGCCTCCACAGCCAAGCCCTTTAGGTTTGCATCTTCATCGTTCAGATGAAGCAGCCTGAGAAAAACACTGATCCCATACATGAAACTTACTGTGCCCTCGCTGTCAGGAAAGTAAGAGTTTCTGTTGTGGTTTACTGGTGCTTTATCAGCAGGTGGGAAAGATATATGGCTCCTAAATCAACTTTGCATCCCAAATGCCATTGTGATTTGGCCAGCTAGATCAGGTGGAAAGATTTCCTTTGTGGCTGGGAATCTCTGTCAGATAACACCCGGAGCATGCAGTGTTAAAATATTTCTACTGAGGGGAGTTTTAGGTCTTGTTACAGTCAGTGTTCTAGTGATGCAAGTCCAAATGCTATCACCCATGATTTCCACATTTTCCATGATAAAGCATATAAAAATAAGCAGACCAGCTGCTCACGTGCTGTGGAAAGCTGGCTTCTGTATATTTGCCAAACACTGCCCGTATACCTTATGATTTAGGTTAAGGTGCCTGCAGCTCTTAGTGTTTGCTTCTAAAGGCTGTGTGCATTCAAAAAACATATGAATATACTCCAAGTTAATTCATCAAGATTTAAAGTAATTCAAGTGTGAAATATTTCTCTGGAGGCACAGATGTGAGCAAATCGCCAAAGCCAAGGAAAAGGGCAAATCAAATGGTTAGGTACACAGCATTATTTCACCTGCATTGAAATAAACCTGTTATTAGCAATGTTTTAAGCAAATGTTGTGTAACTGCTTGTGTTCCTTCAGTCATTGCTGGCTTGACCTTTCAAAATACATCTCTCTGTTTCAGTTTACTTTTATATGAAGGGATGGTAATATCCAATAATCAGTACCAAAGCATCAGCCAGGTGACCGGTACTGCAGTTCTCTGGTAATGTGGTTTATATTTGTATGTGGCAGTACAAGGGGAGCTGTTCCCCCAGCTGCCCTTATGAGTGTGAGTAGCATGTGTGATTTATACGAACTATTTGTGTCTAAAGTGTAAAAGCTTTTGATAGGACTTATTTAATTTCTTTGCAAAAATACGGTTTAAAGTGGATGGTCCAATGGCTAAGAAAAAATCTGTGGATATCAGTATCTGGGCTGTGATAGTAATTCTTCTTGAACTTAGAGACATGCACCGTTAGTGGTCTGAGCAGTGAGGTTGTCTTTGGCTTTTTTTGTTGCGTCATGCAAGGGAGATCTTGTTTTACTCAACACGGCAAACTTCACCTGGGAATAATTAAACCTCAGCTCTGTCAAACAATTTGAGTTTTACTCAAAGGCACAGGAGCAAGCAGGTGATAATCTGCAGAAATGATGTAAAATAACTTCTGTTATGCCTTAGTCATTCTTCTGACTTAGTTTGACTTCAAAGGTAGCTTTGTATGTGGGCTGTGAAACACTTGGCCTAGTACCAACCATAACAAGCACAAAACTCTGTTAGTACATTCACTTCATACTTTTGCCAGAATCCATTAAAACACTGAGATAACTTTCTGTATGTGCTTCATAACCTGCTTCTGGCACTTTGCTGGATGTTATCCATTAACATTGCCAGGTATTATTACAAAAAATCAAAAGGCGTTTCACCATTTGTAACTCAACATTGAGGGCCAGCGTCCTAGAATCTGAGCATCTAGGCTGTGGCAGTAGTGAAGTTACATGTGGGCTCTCCTAGATAGTGTCCTGGTGAGTATTTTGTTGCTATTGATCAGGAGGCCTAGGTTATTCAGCATAAGAGATGAAGAGAGATGATAATTAATGAATGAGTTGAACATTCAGTACGTACATTTCTTAGAATTTGGTGAGAAAAGTGAAAAAGTGATTTTTCTGTTACCAATAGTGAAGTATCCTTATTTCTGTGGCTGACTGGGAAGCAGAAAGCAGCCATATATGGGCTGAAATTCTCCGAAGAATGCGCAATAAATAGATAGTTCAGAAGAAGGCTCTGCAGGGTCTCACGAGCACAGCAGTTTGGGAGGGAGAGGGGTTTATTTCCAGGTCAAGGAACAGTTAGCGCTACAGGACTTGTTTATTTACTGTGGAGAAAAGACGAAGAGGCACAAGTTCTAAAATAATAAATTCTCTCTTTGTGAAACAGTGTAGCAGTAAAATTGCGGTCACTGATTAAAGGGCGTTACCTTTCTGTTGGGAATTGCTGTTTGTTTTGGTAAGGTTTGGCTTGGGGGAAGGACAGTGACTTTTTGTTTCACATGTGGACCCCCTTGTGCCTGCTGACCCGGGTGCGGGGTGCAGTCGGCAGAATGGCAGAAGCAGCCTGTGCCAGCCCCTGCTTTGCTCGGGGAGGTGGGCAGAGGTGGGTGCTGTGCAACTGACTCCTTTTGAGAGCTACTGACACCACATCTGCCTTGTGACAGGTTGGCAGGAGCAAGTGTGAGGTGGCAGAAGCACGAACGCCCCGTGCACCCCATGGCATAGGGCTGTTTGGCATGGAGCCAACTCTGGTCAGGAGTTACTGCTGGGATTAGAGGTCAGCTGCAAAGCTGCAGGTCACCCATTTTGCTGCTTTCCCATAGCCATGGAAATCTGGGACTCTGTGGGGCGAGACGTCCAACCCTTGTGCTCTGAAACCTAAAAGTGTTACTGAATGTTGTGGCTGTATTCCAGATGTGTTTTGCTTGCAACAGCTGGAAGGGCAGACAGCAGCCTGGACAGAGCAAGGGCAGTAGCCAGGCAGCTGAGGACACTGACTTTTGGAAAATGTGCAGCAATAGCCCAGTTGACAGTCGCCCAGGGACTAGGCTTGGAAATACTATAAAACCTGTAAGAAGACGAGATTTGCCGTATCCTAGGGAGGTCTAAATGCAGACTGGACACAAGTGCCCTGAACAGCACTGACATCCTTGCGAGCCCTTCAGGGAAAGGCAGGGGAAATGCGGTCTCTCCTGCTTGCCTGTCTTGCGTACTATGTGGTCATCGTGAACAGATCATCAACCTTCTGTGTCAAGATCCCTCTGAGAATAATCCAGGTTTCCCTTCCTATCACTTCCTAGAAACTGTTTGCAAAAGGTAACAAGTGGTGAGGGGAAACTGCTGTTTTCATAGGTCCTGGAGAGGCTTAAACCGGCTCTGATGACTTCCTGTTGTAGTAGTTGTAATTGCTAAAAGAATTACTTGTATTTGCCTTGTTGCATCTGTTGTAATAGTTGTGGGTGGGTGGAGAATAAGGACATTCAACAGGAAGAAAGAAAATTAATGTGCTTTCAAAATTTTCCCTGTATTTTTTTTTCTTTTTAAATTAAAGTTTTTAAGCAGAAGTAGTAAAATATGCTTCTGTATGAATGTCTGTGTTAATAACTTTTAAAATTTATTTTTCAAATCTAGATCATCGATAAGGAAATTAATCCCTTTGTGGACAAGTGGGAAGAAGAAGGTCAGTTCCCAGCACATAAAGTATTTAAAACCCTGGGACAGGCTGGATTCCTTGGTGTGGATAAGCCAACAGGTAGGAGAGTGTATAACTCCTCAGTCTTGATGTTGATGGTGATAAACTCTTTACATTATCTCAAATCACTTTTGTCCCAGGTGGGGCATGGTTTGGAATTAATTGTGAAGTTTAGTTACATTCATCAGTACAGGTGTGCTGGTTACCAATTGTGCAAATAGAGAAACAGTGTCACGGAGTGTTCAAGTTGATATTCTCCTAATTATAAATGTGAAATATGGAGTAATCTAAATCTTCATTAAAGAAACCACAATTTGAAGGTATTGGAAGTGTTGTAAGATTTGGCCTATGATACTTCCTTAACCTGTAACCTCTGCATCATCATAATGTATTCTGCCTTGCCGTTTGGAGGATGAGGTTTGTTTGGATTTTAGGCCATTATATCCTAGACTGTCTTTGAAATGCACTATTCCAGCCCAAAGAAGCGTGTAAGAACAAGAAGCTGATGATACACACAGCAGATATATGTATATGATACATACAGAGCAAGTTTCATGTGTACATATATATATATTGGTGAGGAAAAAAGTCAAGAATTCCAGAGGAGTAGGAGGTATTTCTGCTCTTCAGCTAAAATACATATTCCCCTATTGTTTTTGTTTGTATGTGATGTAATGTATACTTGTTTTCTTTTCAAATGCTACTGTTATGTGTTCCTTTCAGAATTCTCTGGTTTCTTTTGCCCCCATTTTATTACTCATGGTTAAAAAACCTCAAACAAAGCAAATTTGCATTGGCAAACCTTTAGCAATTGTAGCAATTAGAGAAGCCTGAAGTAACAATGTTTGGGTGGTTAACTGCAAGTAATCCTCTACATGGAGCAGCTCACACAACCCCTAGCTACGCCACACCACATCCTTATATTGCTAAGAGACGGGGTTTGAACTGTGGAACAACTTATGGTTTTTTACCACTTTCAGAGGAAATTTTTCCTCTTGAAATGAACTTTCATATTCTTATACATTCCATCATGGAAGTTTTTTTCTGTAGCTGTTCAGCTGTTGGAGCTCGCAGAACTATTTAGCTGTGATTGTCTGACAAATCCAATTAGGTCTGAGCTGGTATTTCTGTACAAAAATGCTGTCAGTTTGAGATTATACTTAAGATCTATTTAAAGGACAAATAGGATTACTGGGGGAGAGAGAAAACCACCTCTGCTTTCAGTTATTATTGTTTGATAGGCAGATTTGAAATGTGTCTCCGTGGGGTCTCCTTCACACTGCTAATATTCGTGTTGGTTGTAATAACGGTGTGTTGCATTGCTGCCAGATTGTAGCCCCGTCTTGTTATACTCATCTCAGGACATGCAGAGGCCACGGCTGGGGTAAGGAACCTCAGGGCTGAGCATGCTGCACATAAAACGTTGTGGAGGTGGGAACTTTGTATAATGCTCACAGTTATAGCCAGGACAAGAACTAACTGGAGTGAAATCTAGTGAAAAAGGGACTTGTGGAGGCAAATTTGGGTGCAGGAGATTGCATGCACTGACTACGCTTGTCATACTCATGATTAAGAATATTTTAGCTTTGGCTTTGACACTTGTATATAGCTGTTAATCTAATTTGTTGGGCCTCTGCAACTGCATTTTATAAAAGCTGTAAGAAACTGGATAAAATTCTCAGCAGGACATGGTCCATCTTTGTTCATCTTCTGGAGCAAGGTATTGCTGGTTACAGGAAACGCACCAGCTCCCTGGAAGATGCTGCCTTCGCAGCATTCATTTGTGCAGCAGAATGTTAGCAGATCCAGCTTTGCTCTGTAATCATATAATACCATCAGGTATACCCTGAAAGTCCTGAAACTTTCTTGTGATGGTAAGTGAAACCATCAGGTGTGTAGCAGTGCAGTCTCAACAGCAGGACTTTGGCAAAGCCTGAAGTTGTGTATCTTTTACACTTCTACATAGTGCTTTTGCTTGCTTTATGATTAGTGTCTACTGGTAGTAGAATTAAAAATAAAATTAAGAGATATACCTTTTATACCCTGCTCAGCCACTTCTATTATTTAACTCCTGTGTGCAGAGGAAGAGAGGTCTTGAGAGATCTGAGGAAGCCACGAGCAGCTGGGCGGGCACTTTGGAGGGATGCTGGGCAGGTCTGGAAAAGAGAGGTTAAACTGATTTGAGGAGAGCAATTGTGGCACAGAACCGTGTGAGTAACAACCTGTTCTACTTTCTCTTTCCAGCACAAACCCAAATTATATTTATCATGTTGTAGCCCTTCAAACCCAGATCATAAAGCATTCTCTTTAAAGACAACTGCATTTTCCAAGTTAATTCACTTTAGTAGCAGCTGCAATTTTGAAATATAATTTTTCCTGATTTTTTTTTCCTGAGATCGTTCTGTTAAGTACAGGCTTTTTTTCCCTGTAGAATTAATTTTGAAGCTTTCTGATTTGGCAGAAATGGGTCACAAACTTGTTTTGCTTAGACAGAAGGAAACATCTGTTGGATTTCAGATTTGTTGAAACTGGGCTTTTTCCTGTGTAAACACTATTCCCTTTATGAACAATGAGCTGCTTAATGGGAGTCAAGTTTTTAAAAGAACATGCCTCACATGTGTCCCTTATCGCTGGAAACTTTCTCTGTGTGGAGAAGTGATTTGGGGCACTATTTGTACTGCAAAAGCTCCATCAATACCCACCATATGTAGTCGTGGGCTACAATTTTGTGAAGGTTTTTCCTGTATAATTTTTCACAGTTGTTTACCTACGTAGTGAGTATTGGCTATAGTACAGTAGCTCAGGGTGGTAGTTGGAGGGGTTCTGTAAAGACGTGGGCAAGGCCCACATGCATCTGTAACTGGAGAATCCTTAAGATGATCAGTGGATTTAACAGACTACACTGTCTGGTCAGTCCTCTGCCAGAGAAAGAATCTTCTCTTTGAACCATTTCTCTGCTCTAGTATTATTTACATGACTCAATAATAGTGCATGCGCAGGTTTTCCCTGGGAAAAAGTCTGTGGTGTTCTGTTATATTAGGGAATTCTCCCTACTAATAAAATACATGCTGAAAAACTGAACATAATTTATGCATAGAAAGTGTATTTATGCTGTACGCAAAATGTGTTTCACAGAATCACTCAGTTCAGCCTGAAGTACTTAGTCTGAGGGAAAAAAACAACATCTCCATATACTTTTTACTCTTCATTTATGTTTACTGTGTGTTTCTCCTTAAATTATAAAGTTTCTGGGCTATTGAGGTACTGACAGTCCCAAAATTAAGGGCAGAAAATATTAGGGTAGGCAGCAAAAATAATTTGAACAGTCTTGGTAGTTGGCCATTGTCTGAATTACTAAGTGGGCAAGGCATGCTCTTTGGTGTGTTTTTAATGTACAGATTAAATATTAGAGTAAAAGCTGAAAAGATCTGTGTGGTTGTGTGTGATCTTACGGTTTATGAATCAAAGCCTTGGCTGTTGCTAATTTTTAGGATGTGTTGCCAAAGACACAGATCAAAATGTACTGTTATATGTGGGCATATGCTGGCACAGATGATTAAAAGTTCTTTTTATCAGCTGATGCAAAAGTACATAAATCCTCCTGTAAAGGCTCAGAGAAAGCAAAGAGGAGGGAAGATAAAGGTTTGTAAGACAGCAGTGTCTGCTGTCCTGTATTTTCACATAGCATCACTGTGAGACATGGGCAATGATGATGACCACTGTGTATTTCAGTAGTGTTTTCACTGGCAGTCCTGTAGGAATAATTGGCAGAATGTGTAAGTATGACAGGTATGTCCAAATAGTAGCCTTCATTTATTCTTGTCAAACACTTAGCAGTGCTCTGGCAGAAAAATGTTCTTAAATATTTTGGGAAAATCACGAAACTATGTGGTAAGACTTGTGCGTGGATGGGAAGGTATAGTTTTATGCTGTCTCCTTCCCCTGCTGCTGGGATATATGCTGGATATGGGACTGCAGAAAGCAAGCAAGCAAGCAGTATGTTTTTGTCACTTGAGACAGATGAGCATCTGATAAAACAAAACAAATGTTTCAAATGATTGATTGCACTGCAGTTGGAAAATGATGCAATATCTTTCCTTAAGAAAGTCTGTTTATTGCAAGTGTCTGTGTGTTGAATGTGGGAATATAGATCTAGACTGTCCTCTAAGGTTATGGCTTTATTGTTTTTTTCACGAGTACACATTTCTCTTGTAAGACGAGAGCTTGTGAGAGTTTGGTAGTGGAGAGTCACTTGGAAGGAGTGTGTGAGGTTCTTTCTTTTTTTTTCCTTTTTCCCTTTCTGTAGTACTAAGCCTTGTTATTATATGGAATGAGCAAAAGAAGGACCTAGGAGGAGCTGTGAATTGTGTCACTAGAAAGGGACTCACTAATTCAGGTGAAACAGGGTTTTATGGCCTCTAAGAGAGTAGGTGAAACAAACTTTTTCAGGTGTATCTATGGATAGAAGCTAAAAGGAATATATTTGTCAGAAGAGAATTCATTCGCACAAACCCATTTCTGTATGGCAGGAGTGGACCAGCTGCAATGCTTGTGCTTGGTTTAGTAGATTTAAGCATAGGCAGCTGGACTAATTGCTTGATCTTTTTCTCACTTACAAAGGAGCACAATAGCAGTTAATTATAGTTGCGCTCTAGAAGTTTGTGAGAAAAGCCATGGTACCATGTTTTCAGTTACCAATGAGCCAGTACATCAGCACTCTTAAATGTTTACCAGCTATGAGGTATACCTGGTTTGCAATCAAGAAATAATTTTGATAAGGCTCTAAAAAACATAGACCAAAATCAGTCATTGCTTTATTTGAATCATATTGATGACAAAATTAGTGATGGATGGCAGGGCTTTGGAGACCTTGATCAGATAAGTATAAGAAATTTCAGGTGCTTATCTGACCTTCTTAGTTTGGTGGATTGAATTGAAATCTCAGGAGAACAGGGTTCTGTGTGTGTACATATAAATTCTGTGTGGCTGAGACTTTTTTCCCCTCCCCTCTTGTGAAATGCTAACAATTCAGGTCCCGTCTAGCATTTTGCAAGTGCAGGATGAAATGCAATTGAAAATGGTAAGGGGGAGACAGTTTGTTTGCTGCATTTCACAGATCATCAGATATTTCTGATCAGATAAGGAAATGAACACTTGAGTTCGTCTTTGGCTTTTCTTGACTGTACATGACCTAGAAACGTGAGTGCTTCATTCTTTGTGGCTGCTTAGTAAGTGCAGCAGTACCTCTGGGAATAGCTTGTTCAGCTATTGACAGCGGTTTTGTAGAGACATGCAGCAAAGAACAGACTTACTGAAGGACATACAGTCTTTGTGGAAGAAATAATCTTCCTTTAAATGTGTTGTTGGTAGAGGGATCGGATTAGTTCCTGGGATTCTGCTTTTGAACTCGAGGTAAAGCAAATCCTCACACTTGTGACTTGTAATGCAGCAGTAACTCATCCAGTTCAGGTGTGCATGTACCAATACCTTAGGGCCATACTACAATTTTCTGGAATCTGGTACGTGTACAACTGGTTGTTACAGGTTATGTCAAAATAGTATTGAGAAAGAAATTAAAAATGCTCTTTTCCTGGAAGGAGTTAGAACTATCTAACTAGGAACAAATGTTCAGCTACGTACATGCAATTCAGCACTTAAGCTCTTTGACACACAGCGCTCTCATGGTGTGTCTGCTGTGCCAAATTCACTTCTGTGTATCACACGCTTTGCATAAACTGGCACATCCACATCATGAAGCTGACTAGGAGCACTTAGTCTCCTTTTGTAGGTAAGAGACAGTTGCAAAGCAGCTGTCGTCGTTCCGTCCCGGTTCTGCACTATGTGCAGGGTTGTGCTCCAACTGGTGCAAGAGAGTCCATCCTTCTCTCTTGTACTTGGCCTTAGGCTAAGTGTGCACCAACTTGAGTGCTTTATATGAGGCTTGTTGATGAGGTCTCAAGGTTGTACAAAGCTGTATGGACTCACATATCAAGTATGTGTCTGTAGGGGAACGCAGTCCGGAAAAGCCAGGGAGGGAAAAGTAAAGGTACAGTTCTGACGTTGTTGGAAGGTCACACTGAAATGGAGCGTCAGAATGAGAACCTTGTTTTCCAGAATCCAAACTGTGGTCCTATCTACTGCCTAACTGGTTATGCCATTTTTATGTACTAATGCCTCAAGCTTTAGGACAGATGAATCTCATCACTAGCTAGAGTTTTCTCGCTAATGCTGAAGTTGCAACAATAATAGTTTCCTTACTTCTGTAGAAACATGAGAGGAGGATCCGCATCCTGCTTTGAGGTCCAGGTGCAGAATCAGGAGCCAGAGATAACCGGTGGGAAAGAACTAACTTGTCTAGTTGGCACTGAACTGGGCCAAAAGCCAGATGGTATTTCTCAACATAACATCATGACAAAACACCAGAAGAAGCAATCAAGACTCTTAGTAGTATCTTGTGATCATTTCTTTGGAGGCTGATCTGTTTCAGCAGCTGTGCACCAAACACTGTTAGATTGAGTGGAATGCTTAACTTTAGTGACTTCTGTGTTCTGTGGTTGTGTGGGGTATTCTTGTTTTTGTTTTCCTCCTGTTCCCGTGCTTCTGAAGGTCTCTGTATGTAACTTCAATTTCCAGTTTTGTAGAAAATGGTTGTGTTTGGGGGGTTTTGAAGAGCCAAATCTGCCAAAAATCTGGTGTTCTTAATTTTAGAACTGTGAATAAGAAAGTAGTGCACACTAAAAAGAATAGCTGAATAGATTAAAAAAATATGAAATTTTATAACATCTGAGAAGAATATATGGGTTGAGACATTATCAAGAAAGACATACTGTTTGGGAGTTTCCATTAAAGGAGTTGAGTTCATCCTTCTGTGGATCAAATGTTAAGACTGACTCTTGAGAAAGCTTGGGCCAATTAATGAATTTATGCTAAAATAACTTTGGTATTATAAGTCTCTATAATTTACACATAACTGTCTTTTCCCAGTTTCAAAAGTTTGTTGCTAGGTTCTTGACATCTGTCGTATACCTGGATGGCATAATCTGGAAGCTTTCTGAAAGGTATAAAATGCACCTTTTATGCTGAGACATGTCAGTACACAGGTGTGGTGAGCGTGGAAAAATTATCTTTGTGAAATGTAGGCTTGATTCACTTTTATCCACTCACTATTGCATTATTAACTGCTGGGAGTGAAGGCTGATTTCTTTCCTGGGGCTAAAATGGGCAAAAATATTGTGAAACAGTCATTCCGAAGTTGACAGGAGAAATATCTGAAGAGCTGTGGACTTGTCAACACTTGCAGATGCCATAGGTTGATAACCAAATCACAAACTTTGAATGACATCTGGCTTGAAGAGAGAAGTAACAAGATTGCAGTAAAATTGTGTTGTTTTTAGGGAAGTGTTTCTGTTCCCAGCATTTGAGCAAGGTAAGAAGCTGGTCTCTAGGCTGTGCAAACCTGAGCATGTGTAGCTGAATAAGAAGAAATGAAAGGGGGGAAAAAAAGACAAGGAATGTGTTTAGTTCTGGTTCTATTCTGATCTAACATTTCTAATCCCTAGTGACCCAGTTCATGCAAAACCATAAGCATCATTAATAACCTAATCCCTGGAGATCTTGTGTAAGCCCTTAGTCACTCCAGCATCTGTAAGGAGGTTTAGAAGTCCCCGTGCCAGTGAAGTGCCTTTTCATACAAGTGAAAAACAGGTCTTAGCAATATCTTTCTCCTTTTCTGACAGGTGGCTAACACTGCAGCCACCTTTGTGAATCTTGTTGTTACCCTTGCAACACGAGTGTAGGGCTTTCCCTCCCATGAATTGGACTCCTGGGGGATAGCACTACTGCTTTTTGGCATTTATCCCAGAAAGGAGGACAGGCAGAGGCACGGACGCAGTATTTGTTAATCTGCATGTGACAGGCAACTTGTTTACAGGATAAGTAACACCTACAACATACACAGCTTTGTATGCTACATGGTAAGAAAAAGCTGTCAGCAAAGGGTAGCAATATAAGGAATTTGTCTCTTTGGGTCTACTTAGGTAGGGTTAGAGCTGGCCATTTGTGGCTTTCTCATTGGATGGACTTGAACGAGTGAGGTAAAGATGCACAGAACCGAAACTGCAGTGCTTTAAGTTTATTTTTTAATCTTAATTTTAATTAATTATTTTTATATAATTATATAATTAATTATATATAATTATATAATTATTATTAAAATATTTAATTTTAATTTAACAATGCTGCTGTATTGTGTGGAATAGGTATCACCATTTCCCAACAAACCCAGAAGTTTACTATATCTAGTTATGTGACATGGGGTTCATGTTTATACTGCTTTTGGGTCTGCTTTGATTTCATTGTTTACCCCTGTGTCATAGTGGTACGCACCTCAAAGACTGCATGATATGCTCTGGTAAGTGAAGTAGTTGTGGCTGTGCACTGGTTGCCACTTGATGTCAGGTACTCACACATCAGCTGTTTTTTTCATATGTCGTCTATAATGTCCATGGAGAACAGCACAAACATTGTAATTTACACAAACTGTAATCCAATAGAGAGAGGACATTGATAAGATATGATGAATTAATAGCTATTTTTCTTAGAATTTTGAATGAAAGCGAAGGAAATTATTTTTGCTCAAGTTTTTCAGATTTTCCTTTTGTGTGCATCACTTAGGATGCAAAAATATTATAAGCAAATGTGCCTTTTTGAAGCTGCTGGGGGATTGGTTTTTTGGGGTTTGGTGGGGTTTTTTTGTTTGTTTGATTGGGGGTTTGGTTTGGTTTGAAGTCCTCCTGAGGTAAGATGCTCTCTGCAGACTAGCATCAACTTACTGGAAATTTTATGTAGTAATCTCCGTGGGTTTTGTTTATCTGGTCTCCTACATTTTTTGAAGGATGATGCAGAGATCATCTTTAAGTAGAAATGCACACAGTTAACATTCAGGGTAAACTGTACCGGGTGTCACTGCAGTCTCCATGGGGAATGGGTGCAAAATGAGATGTAAAAAGGAAGGATGGGAAAATACCACAACCCTGAGGCTCTGTGAAACAGTATCAGCCTTTAGGGGTGGCAGGAGCACTGAGCAGGACTGGCGTGCAGAGTTTGTTGCAGTCCTGCCTCTGTGGTGTGGTGCCATCTCAGTCCCCATCTCATTTATTTTGCAGCTGACCTTGTTGGTGGAGACATTGAGACACGTCAGAAGTTTTGTGGGGCAGAGGCTGGGGAGGGGCATGGGATAATGGGTTTCAGGAGGAGACAGGGGCAAGAAGCCATGAGAGGGTGTGAAGATCTGTTTAACACTTTTATTCCAGGTGTGTTTCATTTTGTGCTGTCATTTCAAAGTCATGATCATCTGGACGCAATACAGCTTCACCCTGTTCAAAGAGAAGAAAGCAGAAAATAGGAAAAGTCTGTGCCAGTTTAAAAGAAATCATGAAAAGGAAGTTTAAATTAAAACATTTTTTTTATTATTTTCTCTCTGTTCACTCAGGAAATCTTTTAAATACCTTAATTTTCGAGTTGTTTTTCAGTAACATAAAGAGTTTGGAGCCTTTTTGGAATGCAGAGAGTTGAAAAGTATTTGAAGTGTTGGCCAACTGTGAAGGACAGTGTGATAAGGAAACATACACTGACATTTCATACCACTTTGCCATTTTACAGAATCAGATTTTGAAATCGGACATCAGTGTCAAATATTTATTTGTTTTTATTTTGTTTTGCTTCTCAAGCAGATGTGTGGGAGACGATTTGGGACAGACTAAGCGTTTCTTGCAGGACTGGTATTTCCTGAAGAGCGTGCCTGTTTGTTACCTTTCTGCCTTTCCTGGCACAGCCCAGGAGAGCTGTTTCCCAGTCATCTCTAGTGCAATAGCTTTTGTTTCCCATAAGACCACAAACCCTCTCTGTGGTGTTGTCTGCTCTGGGAAATGTCTTCAGTGCTGGAAAACAGGAGCCAGGAACACAGCGTGGCTCTGGAGGAGGGCAGGGACATTCTTAGCGTAGGACCTGTGAAACACCATGACCTGTGTATGCACACTTTCCTCGAGCCTATGAAGCTGGCAGAGTATGTGCACTTGCTCAGAACCTCAAGCATTTATGAACTAGCTTCACTTGTACAGCTGAATGGGGAAACAAAGGACGGAAATCATGGGAAATTTCCTTGAACGAGCATCAGAGGGGCAGGTATTTGAGTTTTTTATGGTGTCATTAAGTGGTTTAAAAATCTCTGAAGGTGACTTCTCTCAGCATTTCTTCTGCTTCCTATTCTGTACATTGGAGGAGATGAATGACACTGTTACGCTCACCTCCGCTTTATTATTCAAGAACTGGGATCTTTCAGTGGAGTGGAAGATCAGTGAATAATAAGGAATTTTTTTTTCTTTTTACATGATGTATAACCTGTAGAATTCATCCCACAGAAATCACAAGAAGCACAGTTTAATAGGAAACCAGAAGCTATTATGGTTTTATAGATGGTGGGACCATCCATAGCGTACTTCAGAGAGAGTAATTGTATTTCTGATCATCAGCTGGTGGATGCACCATTTCACAGCTTCTTATACTCTGCGGCCTCTACTGGCTCACTAATACCCCTCTGAATAGCACATCTAGCACTGCTCTGTGTGCTGACGTCGAAGTCTGGCATGGGTAAAGGAGCATGTAGGTGGATAGTAGCAAGTAGGTGGATCAGAGCTTTAGTCCCAGCCAGAGGTTGTAGTTTTATGCCAGAAATCTGGACTTTATCTCATGACACTAGTAATGCTCTGGACTGAGATGTGGTATAGAATGATAGTCATCTCACCCTGCTTGAGAGCAGAGTTCAGCCTTTGGTTATGCCAGACGCTGCCTGGGGGTGGTTTGTGCTTTTCTGGATGGAGTCTGGTGCTTCACTGAGATGCCTGGTGCTGTGGTTGGACAGCATGGGTACCACTGTGTAGCTGGGGAGGATGGCACACATCCCTGAAGAGCTCTGGAGGAAGCCAGTCTTCTTGACTGAAACTTTTCTCTTCACTTGTTGACCCATGGGGAGCTTTGCAGCTGCAGGGCTATGATAGAGAGGGTTGAGTGCTTTTACCTGCTTGAGAGCTATGTGGTGACCCCTGACACCCTGTCAGAGCCTTCTCCACATGCTGGTGGAGCACCAGAGGGAAGATGACATCAGGCTGCAGCCAGCTGGTCCAGAGCTGCTAGGGGTTCAGGTGGAGTATGGCAGAGCCAGGGCTCATGTGGAAAGAAAATAATCGGCTGGGGAACTACTTCTAGCAGGAAGAGATTCACTCCAGGCTCAATTTGGCCAGGAAAGAAAAGCTCAAGTAATTAAAAAAACCAAACAAACAAACAAAACAACCCAAAAACCAAACCACAATGGATACTTCAACTTTTTCAGGATCCTCCCCCAGCCCAAGAGAGGAAGCTTTTAATTTTTGCACTTCTCTCCTTCTTCATATATTGGAATTGTTATGATCGCATTTTTTACAGGTCATTACTATCCATCTTTTTTTTCTAAATCTTACCAGTTGTTTTCAGCCACCTCTGTCACTCATGTTTTCCCACTGAGCCTCTTACCTCTTTCTTCTTCCATTTTTTCCTCTCTTAAGAGGATTCAGGTGGGTCCTCATGCTACTTCTCTAACTACTGCTATTTGCTGTTTCTTCTGATTTAACTTACTTTGGAAGGACTGAGGGATAACAAAAGTATTTTGTGACAAACTAAGAAAATTCTGGGTGTAAGGGGAAGAAAAATCATCTTTTATAGTCATATATTTTTGGCATTACTGAAGACCTTAAGGTCCTGAAGGCTGAGAAAACTGAGGCTTTTTTTATCATCTACTTGCTGTAGATTTTTCTTCGAAGCCAGTGCCATTTAAGAGAAATTTAGACAGATTGACTTTGCTTTGTGGAGAAAGCTTATTAAAGATTACATTGCGTATTCTTTTCCTTGAGCTAGTAACATGCTGTGTTTCCTTTACTTGGTCTTTAGTTTGTTCTTGCTCAATAACCTTTTCAGTTTTATTTCGGAAGATAAATAGTATAACATACTCCTTCAACACTCTTAATAGGGATTTGCTTTCCAGTTCTCTCTTCTCATAGCTGTTAGCTAACTGTGTTAGCAGTTCAGGCTAAATACTGATGTTGTGGAAGTCTTACGTTTACAAACCAAAACAAAAAGCCTCTGAATCCATTTTACTAGCTTTTTGAAAGGCTTTGTTTGTTTGTTTTAGATAGAATGCTGAGGGTTTCCCCCCCTTTTCTTCTGAGGGAAGCAGCACGGGACCGATTTGCTCTTCTTTGCTGATGGAAAGCAGCTGTTAGCTGAGCTTGTCGCTCACAGCGACTCAGGAAATTCTTTCCAGTGTGTCCAGATGCTTCCTGTGCACAAGGCTGGTGTCATACTTGGCATGTGATTAAAAAAAGAAAAATCACACTCGGATTGCTTTTTATTTTGCTTTTAGCCAGGTCCTCTGGCACCATAGAGGGAGGAGAGGCTTGCTGGTGACACTGTGCTTGGGGTTGTTTGGAAGACCAAAAAGAAACCATGTAAAATGTAATTTTACATAATTTTACGTAACAAAAATACATTCTTTTTTCTTAGCTGTTGAAAACCTCCCGTGGCTTTCTTGTCCATGCCACGTGTGTGCTGTCCTCCTGGAAGTAACAGACTAATTCATATTCTGCCCATGTCAGGTTCTGCATTGCCAAAAAAGTATTTATGGCAGCTGATGCTTGTAGCAGTGCTGCATTTCTGAGGAGGAGGAGATGTTGGCATCTTCGCATTCTGTGAGAAGTTTGAGCTGACCGCGAAACATCCTCTAACCCCTTTGTAGGTTGTATTACTCTTTACGTGCCTTTGCATGAGAAAAGTTGTGCAAACCGTACATCCTGGTTGTGCTTGTAGAGCCTGTGGGCTGGTGGACCTGTAAAAGAAACGATGATGCATTTGCTACCTTTGGACAGGTCTCTCCTGAACTCCTGGTCCCCACACTATTGAGATGTCTGGATAAACCACATTCTCTCACAAGTAAAAGCAGCTTCCTATCTCTCCTTATCTTCTTCCAAACACAGTGTTGGGAATCCTGTCCTCTGTCTCTGCCCAAGTCATATCTGGATGTCATCAAGTCCCATAGTCCCAGAGGAGGATGTGGAGAGAGGGGAATACAAGAGGAAACAGATACCAGGAGGAAAATTCTTTAAGTAGGAATCACTTCAACAGGAAATGGCCTGCTCCTTCCAGCAAACTTGTTTTGTAACTATTTTCAAGATGCTAATTTAATTTTATTCCAGTTTTGAATTTATTTCTTGCTACTAAGAATCCAGTTTCTTCTCTCTTAGAAGAGAGATGTGTATTTTGGTCTTTGAAAACTTTGCATGCTATTATTGATCATCAACTTTGAGTCACAAGCAGATCTTTAATATACAAAAAAGGGTGTTCTGAGTTCTTGGTGGTGCTTCAAACTGAAGGAACCCTCAGTTTTGGAGATGCCCAGTGAACATGCTTGTGCAACTGATGTGCAGAAGAACTGATGTGGCCCTTAGACTCCCTGCACTGTGTAACCTCTAAGCAACTCCAGGGATTTCAGAATTGTACCTGTCTGTGATAGAGCAGAACCTGGTCATTGTGTGGTTTCTGTGGCGCTGCCCTCTGAATTGGGGAAAGGAGGGAAAATGCAAGTTTTCTGTTTGGAAACAAGAGAAACAGGGTGGAACAAAATGAATCAGATTTTCTCTGAGGGTATTTTTCAGGCAGTTTACCTATATGTCTGAAACATAAAGCATGTAAATGTAGAGAATTACAAAATCTTCCAACTCTGATCTTGCTGAGGCTTTAACAGGTTTTAGTTGCTCCCAGGTTTAAGGCAAGTGACTTCAAAATGTCTAAGATTCTAAAACTAAAATATGAGGTTATTAACAATGCAGATTTTTACTGTTGCAGTGACCGTTATCTAGATCTATAGCACAGTGTGGTTTCTACAAGGAAAATTGTGAAGCAAAGTGTGGAGGGTGGAGGGGAAGGACATGCTATGTTGTACCTTCTGCAGTGATGGGGAATCAGGAGGCAGCATCAGGTCTTCCATCCTGCTTCCAAGCTGTCCAGGGCTCATGCTGAGTACTGTTGATGCAGGCTTTAAAATGTTCAGCCTGGATTTGGGTCAAATTGTCCCTTGGTGTGGTGTGAATAATCTTCCACTGATGGATTTAGTGAGAAGAAACTGCATAGGGAGTGAGTATGTTGGCATGACTAGTAGTTTTGGGGGGTGAACCTGCCCCCTTGCCTGCCACTCCAGCAAGTGCCGTAACAGGTTCATCTCCATCCATGAAAGATGGAGAAAACCTCCAGTAGAAACTTTTGGTGTTCTGATGTGGAGATGGAGCAGCACCTGTGAAGGGTGGTAATCTCTAGCTACCATCATCCTCTTTGCTGTCTTTTGAATGAAGACACTGATAGTGGTTAAGAGCTGATATTTTAAAATAATTTTCCTTTCCTTTCAGTATTTCGTTGATTCAATGGGTAGTAGTGAGCTGTGTTCTGTAAATGTCTCCATATGCTCAATGATCTAATTTTCCATGTGGGAGTACAGCATAAAGTTCAGAACACAAAAGATTGCATGAAAAGGTGGCATTAATTATACAAAATTATCATCAGAAGCTAGATTATTATACAGAACATTCTTTTTGACATTGTGAAACAGCTTTTAATTTAATATTAAGTTTAATCTGACAACACTTGGAAATAACCACAAAGCTCTGCAGTTTAATTTCTGGCAAGGGAATATCCTTAAAGGTAGTTATTGGAGCATACTAACAGTTTTTTGGGTAAAAGGAATTTAAATACAAATTCTGCTGAATAATAATAAAGAAGGGCTTGACTGAAATCAGTAATTTTTGGTGACAGCATAGCTTGGTGAGTAACAGTGAAATGGGACAACACCCAAATTCTTCTCCAAGTCCCAATTGTCTACTAGCTGCAAAGCATGAGGGCAGCCCTGCAGAGAAGGACTTGAGGGCACTGGGGGATGAAAAGCCAGACATGAGCCAGCAATGTGCGCTCACTTTGAGCCCAGAAAGCCAACTTTACCCTGGGCCACATCAAAGGAGCGTGGCCAGCAGGTCAGTGGAGGTGGTTCTGCCCCCATACTCCGCGCCGGTGGGGCCCCACCTGCAGCGCTGCACCCAGCTCTGGGTCCCCAGCACAGGGAAGACACGGACCTGTTGGAGCGGGTCCAAAGGAGTGCCATGGAGATGATCAGAGGGCTGGAGCATCTCTCCTGTGAGAACAGGCTGAGAGAGTTGGGGTTGTTCAGCCTGGAGAGGAGAAGGCCCTGGGGACACCTTACTGCAGCCTGTCAGTACTTAAAGGGGGCTTGTAAGAAAGATGGGGACAAAATTTTTAGTAGAGCCTGTAGGGATATGACAGCAGGTAATGGTTTTACAGTAAAGGATAGTAAATTCAGACTAAATATAAGGAAGAAACACTAAATGTAAGGAAGAAACTTTTTACAATGAAGGTGGTGAAACACTGGCACAGGTTGCCCAGAGAGGTGGTAGGTGCCCCATCCCTGGGAACATTCAAGGTCAAGTTTGATGGGGCTTTGAGCAGCCTGATCTAATTGAAGATGTCCCTGCCCACTGCAGGGGGCTTGGACCAGACGACTTTAAAAGATCCCTTCCAACCCAAACCATTCTATGATTCCAAGTAGTTAATGTCATGGAAATGCAAATGTCAGTCCATTTTTTTGCAAACTTTTATGTTTACATTTAGTATTGCTTAAAAAGAAAGAGGAAAATTAATACAGCAAATAAGAGGAGAAATCAAAATATGATGTAGATAGCAGACACCAATTTGTCTGTGGCCACAGTTGAAAAATGCGCAGTGAAACAGAGTGGTGAGGTAAGGCTCATGTTTTGCAATTATCCCTGGCTTTGGAGCTGCACAAGCCCTTACATGATTCCTTTTTATCTCTATGTATGCCAGGGGAACACTGGCTTTTTTTAAAAGGCAGAAAAAAACAACCTAAGAGCTACACTTACAGGGTTATGAAAGTGGGATGGAAACTCTCACATGGTCATAAATATTTTTGCTTGTGTCTGGAGACCACCACGGTAAGCAGGGCCCGTGGTGCTGGGTGGCTGGTAGGTGCCCGCCCCAAGCTCGTTGCTGGCCTGAGCCAGATGCCAGGAGGAGGCATCGCAGCTGGGAGCTGAAATGCAGAGGTGGCAAAGGCAGTCTGGAGCAAAGCCAGAAGCTGGACCGTAATTTTAGGAGTCTGGGTAGCTGCAATAATGTGGGAAACCAGAGATTCCTGGTCAGGATGGTTTGTGTGGAAAATCTTGGGGGAATGACTAGTCCAAGGCTTGAAAGACCCCAGCAGGCAAACCTTGCAGAGAAGTGCTTGCCTCTAGCATCTCCCTACATACCCACTCAGCTTCCCTCTCCCTCCCTATTTTTGCCTGTGATGTTTTTCAGTCGAGTTATTTCTGTTGTGAGAGTGTTTAATTTCAGAAATATGGGGAATGTTTTTGAAACATACTAGAAAATGATCTTGCTGTTCAGACATCAGGGTGTGAAATCACTTGGCAGGGGTGTTTTTATTTCAGCTGACCCTGGAGAATCTGAAGGATGCCACAAACGCATATTTAATAGTTAGCTGCAATTTTACTCATGAGTAATAAATTGCAACCAATCAGAGCATCATTTAGGGCAAAAAATGGCTCAATGATATGAAATCATTCTAAAGCACACGGCCAGATGAAAATACCCATGTTTGTTCAACACAGGCTTTGAACTGATCATGTTTGTGAAGATGGGCAATAAAAAACAGAATCAAAACATTGCCTTATTATTTTTTTGTGGGTTGTGTGTGTCACAACTTACTCTGCAAAGGACCAAGCTGGAGGGATTACAGTTAAGCTTGTTTTCAGGAAGATACTCTGTGAAGACCATATGCCAACGTTGTATCTTGCTCTTGCAATACTGCTTTGAACAGTCGGGCTACTGGTTGACTCTCGGATAATGGGATATAGTGTCCATATTGCTTACCTGTGCTTTTCCAACTGTTCAGGGGCAAATAGCACCTTTATTTAAATAACCTATGTGGTTATTTATATATAGAAATATATATAATATTTTTATATATATAAGTTAAAGCCTGGGTGTTGGTTATTGTCTTTTTTTCCTATTGGGCATCAATGAGAGTTGGGCACATATTTGCAATATTAGTTTTTTGAAAATTGAGATTGTAATGAGAAAAAGGAAGCAATGTGATAAATATGCTTCCTCTTTGCTTATTTTCTTGGGACATCTTTCCTTATTGGTTTCTAATAAAGCCTTTGAGCTTCCTTGAACCATGTAACCAGATCAGTTGGTTTGCCCTGTTTCACTGCTGTAGATCTCTATGACTATGCTGGTGCAATGCAGAGCAAGGGGAAGGTGAGACAGGCGGCTAGTCCTGCTCGCACTGATTTTAAAGGCAGAATCCTTACTGACTTTAATAAACCCTGGATTAAAGTGCAGGAACTGCCACCTGTGACTTCTCTGTAACCAAGGGAAGCTCCCCGAGCCACCAGTGGGTGTGCCAGCTCTGGGGGTGGGCAGATGTCACCGTGCCCCTTTCTTGTCCAGAACAGCTTTTAAAGTTTGGGCAGAGGTTTAGCTGTGATAGAGTAACACTGATGCCACCTGGGCTGCAGCAGGGGTCCTTGGAAGCAAGGGGGGCACTGAAAGTTGTGGTCATGAGGCTGTGGTGTGTTTTAAGCTGGTTTCCTAAAAAAGGGCCCTAATGTTATTAAGTAAGTTTCCTTTAATACTTGCAGATGTTACCAAGCTTAGCCAGATTAATTCAAGGTCCCAGAGTTAACCAGTTCCTGCGTGTCTGAGAAAGTCATTAATGGGTGAGAGGAATGAGACAAGAACGAGTGCCACCACGAAGAGCAAGGCGGTGGTGTGGGCTGAAGTTGTCTTCTCCCTTGGCCCGATACCTGCCTTACCCGCTCCCTTGGTACCAGCCCGAGCAGCTGCCTTTGGTGTCACATACCCTGTGCGCTGGCTGCTGCCTGGGGGCCTGGAGTGGGCAGCTGGTGGTGCGGAGCCTCGAGGAGCACAGGACAGTGGGAGCAGGGCGCCGGGAGCTCTGCTTTTCAGACAGGATTTCCTTTGACATGATGGCAAAAGAAACCACAGTCTAATTCTTTTTCCTTTGCTGGGTCACCAGGCAGCATAATGATTATCACCGATGCCATCAGTATTTATAGAAAAAAAATAATCCATCCCAGCTTCCACTTTCACTGATGTTTT
Source organism: Falco peregrinus (assembly GCF_023634155.1). Taxonomy (NCBI): domain Eukaryota; kingdom Metazoa; phylum Chordata; class Aves; order Falconiformes; family Falconidae; genus Falco; species Falco peregrinus. The sequence goes on along the minus strand of NC_073725.1, from coordinate 38,338,615 downwards.
TTATCCTCCCTGTTTCTCTGCTTATTGTCAAATTACCTGTCTGATTCCTTTTTCATCATAGGTACTCCTCAGTCTACACTTGTGGGCTACGCATATATTCAGATTATTGTGAGAAGAGTTATTGTGCTATTTTTGGAGGAGTGCTTTTTTACTATGTCTTGTGCACACTGGTAATAGAGTGTTTCTGTATTACTTTGAGATGGTATATTACTGTTGTCAAATGTATTTTTTTTCTACATTAGTTACACAGTGAAGCTTTTTCGATATTTTAAAAAGGTTTTGCTGGTTTTTTCTGAGGAAGTCTTTATAAAGCCATTTTCAGTAGCTGTGCTTTACATATTCATGCATTTCTACATATTTTACACAGCTTTAATATGCTAAAGAAAAATTAGGGATCAAGCAGAAGCTCACAGATCCAGCTAATGACTTTCAGTAAATGCCCTTTAATCCTTTGTGCATTGGGAGTGGGGCACAGAAAAACCTCTCCTGACGCTTATTTCCACTTACTGCTTCAATATTTAATTAGCATGACTTAGTCGCTGTAATTCTCATGAGTTTTGAAAACGTTTGATTTGAAACTAATTGGACTAATGCACTGACTATTAATTACCCAAACCTTCAGCTATAGGAATGGTAGGAAATCGGTCCATGTGAAGACACTGGGTGCAGTTCTAGGTCAAGACTGAAGCTCAGGTGTGGCTGAGTAGAGCTAGGGATATCTCTCCAGCTTTCTGTGTATCCCTTTTTGTCATCTGCAGAGAGGGAGGGAGGGAGTGGTGTAACAGCCTTGATGCTGTGCTTGGCGTTTGTTCTACAAGGAGAACCAAGTAAGCCCCAAGTAGTCATCTTCGGTCACGTTGTCTTTAACATGAGTAGTAGTAGCAAGACTTTGCTGGCATGCGTACCCTTTGTATATACACGTGTGTCTAATATGTGTGTCTATAGATGTAGATGCATGTTAAGACACTTTGGAGTATCATAGGATGTCTCAAGTTGGAAGGGACCCATAAGGCTCACTGAGTCCAACTCCCTGCCCCTCACAGGACAGATTACCTAAAACTAAACCATGTGACTAAGCATCATCCAGATATACATACATTTTCCAGGCTTTAAAGAAGTATTAATGAACAATTTTTATTTTGCCATGAATTTTAAAGGGTGAAACAGTTGCATTGCATCATCTTTTTCCTGAGGCCCTTTCCTGACTGGGTTTATAGGTAGGTATGGGCGGTCCGTGGGGGAGGATCTTATTTCTTAGAGGATCAGTATGCTTTTCCTTTGGCTAGTAGACATATTGCTAGTTGGAGATGCTCATTTGTTAATCAGCAAGTGAAATTTCAACGAAGCATTACAAATTCCTAAGTTTTATATTCTCACTACTGGGCAGATGGACATTACTGTAAATTTGCAATTGTGTCATACTGAAATTTGAAAACTTGCCAGTTTGATTAAAGTGAGGAAGCTTGCTCATGCTTCATAACTCTTGTGATTTTGTGTAAGCACTTCTTAAGCAGTCTCAAATTGTCATGAAGAACATGCACCTGAGTCTCCTTGTCAGTTCAGAAAAGGTGTGGAGGCTCAGATCTCACTCTTGGAAGAATAAAAGCAAAATTATGCATGTTGGTTTTTTTTTTTTTTAACATTTTCCAAAACAACGCTGTCTGGTTTTTCTGCTGATAGCTTGGTTCTCACCTGTGACTTTATTCCAAGGTCTTACATCTTGCTGAGCAGTTAGATGTGACTTGTTAGCAGTGGATTTGCAGGCACGTGAGTGTTGCTGCAGTGTGCTATGCAAATCTCACCTGGCTAGCTGTTCTTCCATGTGCCTGCAACTCCGCCAGGCAGCAAAAGGTATGGATGGCAGAGCAGGGAGCCTGCTGTCTGAGAAACTGCTCTGCTGCTGTGGGGTCAGGTCGCACAGCAATATGGGGATTAGGCTTTGCTGTCCAACGTTTTGTTTGAATGGCAGCATGAACCCAGATTCTGCCCAGTTGAAACCAGTACAGAAGTTACTGTGATGGGAAAATATTAGCAAGACTTTTTTTTTTTTTTTCTGTGAATTTATGACTGTTCCTGGTATGGTGGCAACACGTATTTGCAAATGAGTTACTACTTGGAGAGGGGTACCCTGTATATTGGAGACTCAGCTACTGTAAATTGCAGTAATGCAGTGTGAGGGTTTGTTCTTCACACTGACATCGAACCTGTGGCTGCTTTCACCCTTGTCTCCCAACCTCCCATCTCAAGGAGGGGATGAAGGAAGCAGAGCTGTCTCATGAAATATATAGGAGATGAAGTGTAGCTGTTTTCATGTTTCTTGGAGGAGCTGGAGGCTGAATGACTGGACTCTGTAGCAGTAAGGGTGACTGCAGTTTCTGTCACCCTCCATATTTAGAAAAAGGAACAGTAAGGTTGCTTGCAGTAAAATTGGCGTTGGATCTCCATGCATCAGCTGCTCCAAATCCCAAATAGCGGTTGAGGATATTCTCTATCTAGTGAAGTGTCTTTTAGCTAATTATCTGTATATAATCAGTATTATTTGTATATAGTATATATATGTATATGGTATACGTTATTGACTAGCAAAACTGTGGTTTATTTCTGTAAGAGCTTAGAAACAACAGAGCCCTTTTCCTGACATGTGCCATGTCTAGCGGCAATAAAAAGAACTTAGAACTGTTTTCAGTGTTTCAGCTCAGTTTAATTTCTTATGTTTCTTTTGTTTTTCCCAAATAAAAAATATTGGTAAATGACCTTTGATTTTACATGCTGCCAGAGACAAGTTAATATATATTTATATGTATATATGTTTTTATATAGTCTTATTTGGTCTGTGATCTAGATTTCAAACTTTTTTTATAAACCATCTTTCTGTCAGCAAGACAGACATTTTTGAAAGCTGTTCATGTTTGACTGCTGGATGATGGACTGCTTCTGCCAGTAAAAGACCTAAGTTCAGTAAGTAGCACCAAACCATGTTCTGTCAGAAGTTTGCAGTTATCTTTTATGTAAGTGCAAGCAGAATTTGATCTTTTTTTTATATAATTTTTTTCTTTTTCCTCTTTGCTACAAGGCATCTGTCTACCAGACATGTTGCAAGGGTCATCACTGTAATTACTAGTGAAAGCTCAAAAAAGAGAGAATTAACTTTTCCTGTGTTTCAGGGAATTTACATCTACAACTCCTTGCCCAAACCTGAAATTAATTGCATATTTTACTAACATTGAAGATGGATTTGGAATGGGAGCTTTCAGCTGGGCATGTCTTGGCTTGAAAGTTTTTGGCAGACTAATAAGTTCAGGGAAGAAATGATGAAAGCTCAAAGGATTGATTTGTAGGAGCAATTAAAGAGCTCAGTAGTTGAGCTAGGGAGTGATTAAATGCATGCAATTACAATGTCTGTGTCAGGCATAAACAAGGAAAGGAGGAGTTGTTTAGGACAGTGGAAGAAAAGGAGAAATACAGCCTGGAAAACTACCAGCAATTAAAATCATGAGATTATACCACTTACCACCAAAAGTTGGAAACCTTACTGCTGGAGACATACCAGTTGTATTATGTGGGCAGGAGAAGGTATGCAGCTGGGACTCATTCTGCTGAAACTCATGGGATTCTTTAATTTCTTTGATTCTTTTATTCAGATTTAGTGGCAGGCAGGGGACTGCTTGAGCATGTCATCTGACTTTGGGTTTAGTATGGGTAATTAAGTTCCATGCAGTAATCAGCTGAGCAAATCCAGTACCTGTGGGTAAATCAGAGAAGTAGGTTTCAGCCTGTGGCCTATGGATCTCTCTAGATTATTTCCAAGATGAAAGCAAAAAGTTAATGGGGAGAGCAAACTTCTTGTCAGAAGGCTTGGATATTTACTGTAAAAAATTATTTCTCTGTTGAGGGGAAAAAAAAAACCAACAAAACAAAGGAAGGCAGTAAAGCTATTGCATATGATTTTGTATGCTTTAAAAGACATTAGATTTCAATTTTTGTAGAGGAATAGGCAGCACGCTATTTGGCAGAATTGTTATTGTGGTTAGTTATACTCACTGATGAAATTCTGTACCTTGTTTCAAGACTCAGTTTTGCTATTTTCAGCTTCTGGCTGTTGGTATTACCAACATTCTCCTGAATCATTACTTTGGTCATGGAGTTAAGGTGACACCAGGGAGACCAAAAACTAGCATAGGTGTGTCAAAAAGTAGCATACCAATTTAAGGTCGTTAACAAATACTTGAAGGAGCTGATACCAGGCCAGATCAGCAGGCATCTTTCATTTTTGGAGTCGGTATAAAGCAGGTAACCTCATACTGTGTGCTCTGGCTAATGTGACAGAAATTGCTTGTGCCTGATCCAGGCTGGATTTTTACTGCGACGGAGCTGCTAAAGCACTGGCCTGATGTCAGTGGCTGGGGAGTCCTGGCTACTACTACTGTCCGTGATACTTTCTGTGTTAGGGTGCTATCTAATTTTTTGTGGTTTTTTCCAGATTCTTTTTTTAAACCACTGACTTTAATTCTCTATATGTATTAATATATATATATATACACATATATATGTATATAAACTCAGAAAATGCTCTAAAGGTTTTACCTTTGAGATAAAAATGAAATATGACAGTTTAATGAGTCATTTCAAATCTAGTTTTCATAACTTAGTGTAGGAATGGCAGTAAGTCAAGAGAAAAAGATTAGGTCCTATGGTTAATATTAATACTTATATATGAAGTATATAAGCAGGAATTCAAGAAATTATACTCTTTAATTTCTATACAGACTACTTCTATGTTTAATATATATGCAGAGTTTCTTGGCTTTATTTCCTCATGTCCTCAAGTATTTATTGTTTAATCATCAGTGAGAGCATCTTTATAAATAAGGTACAGATATAAATAAGTCTCTTCAGTGAACAGTATCACAGTATTAATAATGAAAAGGGAATCACACTGGTATTGACAATAGGGTGTTTGTCTCCAGAATCTTCATAAATTTGTTCAGAGAAAGTGTTTATTGAACAATTCTGAACACGTTTGTAAGTTTGTTCTCTATTAGCAAACAGGCAGAATGACCATCCATTTCTGACTGCAGATTATTTGCTATGAATATTTCAATCACATATATAACTTCAGATAAAAATTCTCAGTAGTGAATTCTCTTGTGATTTTTTTTTAATTACTTTAAAAAAAAAAAAAGGTTTGCTTTGCTTCTGTATAAAAGAAACCTGGCTCATGGCATCATTGAAAATAATGAAAAATGTGAAATCATTTATCATGAAACTAATGAGAAAATAATCTCATCTGTAAACAGAAAAAGATAAACAAGAAAAACATCAGTCTTTAATTTTCTTGTTACTCCCTCCAGACAGCTTGTTAAGCCACAGTGAAGTTGGAATGCATATGCAATGGAAGGACTTTTAAAGTAAATTTTGTCGAACAAACCACCACAATCGATGTGATTTTGTTCATGTCTCTTGTTATTCTGTCATCTAAAAGACCCAAGTAGGGTATTGAAAAGATAAATCTGAAACTTCCTATATAGAGTTGTTATATGGGACAGGAAGTTTTTCATATACATCTAGTTTGATTTTGCATTATTCAGGGAGTCATTCTGTTGTGGTTAGTGACAGTCATTAAAGAGTACATGGCATGACTATTAGCATTACGAAAAGGGAATTTTTAAGTGGAAGCATACCTTCTTGCCACAAAGGTTCTTTGAAAGCTAAGGTAAGTATCACAAGTTCATTTAAAAAAAAAACCCCAAAACAAAGCCAACAATCTATCTGTCCTTCTAGGAATTGAAAGTGGGGACCCTCTGTGTTGTGCAGGGAGACAGAGTAACCACTGAAGTATACTGCAGAATAATGTAAACCAGTCTGCGGCTTTTTAGTACCAGCTGTTGCCTAACTCTTTCTGTTGCATTCAGGCAGGTGTGATTGTATAGCTGAGGGATGGGGAAACAGGCAGAGGCAAATTACACTTGGGCTGAACTAACAGCAGTGGTGCTGAAAGCAGAGTTCTGTGACAGCCACTGCTGCTCCCGGAGTCAGAAATTCTCCTCCAGCCGACTCCTGCTTGTAGAAGGGGCAGCGGTTCATCCTTACTTAGGGGATTATCTGTTATCTTCAAACCAGTCTCCACAGTGGGGTGAGGAAAATTACAGTCCCAGCTGGTAAAAGTCCCAAATCCATGCTTGGGATGGCAGTCTGTGCAGGGTTGCGTGCCCTCACCCTGCCGTTAGGTTTATCCTCTGTCTGCCATGGAGTGATATTTGTCTTATACCAGACAAGGTTATGGGATGGCAATAAAAAAGCTTAGTCTATTAAAGCACGCAACGTGATGCCTGGCTGCAAAATTGGAAGTACAGAACAGATTTCTATTTTTTAAGATTCTCAGTTTAACTTAGCAAGAAGATCTCAATGCTGTCTGTATCACCACTCTGGATGGTGGACACTGGCAACTTCTCTCCGCCTGAGGGCTGTTTTTCTCTGGAGGCCTCCAGCTTGCATCTTCTCCTGCTGGTGTTTGAGTGCCTCTGAGGTGCCCTGAGCGGTGCAGCTGGGCTGTGTTTCTCCGGGGTCTCCACCTGCCTCTCAAGCAGCCTTCTGTTACAGTTTGCTTTTACCAAGAGGAATCTCCAGTTAAAGCACATACCAAGTTGGTTGTGAGGATTTGTATTTCCTTCCACCCCTTGCTTCATTGAATTAGGTTTAAAAATAAAATACTTTTAAACTTCTTCTCCTTTGTTTTGTGCAATGGAGAGCATCACTCTCCCCATCTGTCTGCTTTCCTTCCCCATGCACTTCCCTGAAATTACTCCTCTTACTGTGTTCCTTAACTAATTGCACTCTTCCCAGCTTCAAGCTTTTTTTTAACCTTTGACTTCTTCAAGATTGTGGCACAATCCTATAATTTGTGTATCAAGAGACTTGCTCATTGTAACACTGTTAGGTATCTTGCAGCATCTAACTCTGCCATAGAGACCATAAACAACACAATATTAGATTACAGGCAACGCATATTTTTCTAAATCACTTTGTCCTTCCATGCCATGCCTTTTACCAGTTTTGTGGATCCTTCTGTCATCATTAGGGGGAAAGGATTTTTTGTCTTTTTGCTAAGAGTAGTAAGGCCTTTTAAAGGAAAGTCTGTGGTATAATACTGTGGCTTTATTGCCTCAGTGGTCATTTCTTTTAAAGGCACACAAGATGCTGCTGTGCTTATGCAAGGAGGTGATAAAATGAAGGTAGATGAGTGGGTAAATGAGGGATAAGAGCTAGGGGTGTTTGGCCCCTTTCTTTTGTGTGATGTTTTCTCAGCAGGACAGACCTGATACCCTGTGTATCTCCAAAGGGAAACCTGACCATCAAGAAATGGGGCAGCAGCGAGGTGGTGTGGGGCGTGAGGGCTTTTTGCATAGTGATCTGCAGAGCACAGCGCTGTGGCTGACTGCAGTTGAGAAACATAGCTAGAGGTCAGATTAAAAAAAAAAAAAAGTGAGTCAACAGGGAGACATTAGGGATAAATAAATTCCAGTATGATTAGGTTTTATATAACCTTGTTGTTGCACATTCTCCGTTGCTGGCAGGCTAAACAGAGGTCCCCTGATCCAGCTGTAAAATATGTATGAATTTCTTTTGGGTTTTTCCATCTTTTCTGTGTTTGTAATCAATAAAACAATCAGATCAGCAGTGCCCATTCATTTTGCTAGGATATTCCAAAATCATCCTGAATGTGGCAAAGAAGAAGATAAATCTCCACTAGCATACGGAACAGAGCTGGGTGATGCACAGTGCCCATAGCTGGGTTTGCACTGATTAAAACCTTTCAACAAGGGAGAAATTAGGAAGCAGTTTCATCCCAGGTCAGGATGGAAAAAAACCCCAGAGGACAGGATTTGTCTGAAGACTTATCCTAGCTCTGGAAAGCCAGCATGGAAGGACAGACTGAGAAATGGAAAACAACTGGAATAAATAAATAAATAAATAAATAAAATCATATCAAGATGTTGTTTGATTTATCCATACTCATCTCTGAATAAGAGCAACCATTTTCTTAAAGTCCTTCATTCCAATATAATAAAGTTTGGTATATTTTTTTTCTGTTTTGCTCAAAGTTTTTCAGCCTAAGGACTAATTTTTCTGGAAGCTGACAGGCTGCACACATCTTTTCAGCTTGCGGGGCTGGATTAAACAGGACTCCAGCAGTACTAACCACTCCGGCACAAAATCAGGAGCAAGCCAAATCTTGCAGAATGAATTGCAATTAATTTGCACATGGGAGATATTTTCTACGGGTAAAATATTAGCCAGGGTAACCTCAGTCTGAGCAGCATAGCCCCAAACACAGGAAATACTCTATAATGGTAGGTAATGGGGGGTGGTGGTGGCGGGTGGTGGTGGTTGATTTTTTTTTTTTTTTCCAGTTTATGGCAGTACTTCTAACACGTAAGAAGAATGTGCAATAAGGAAATGTATCTGATTCTTTTGTGTAAACCTCCTCAAAATGTGGAGAATAGTAATTCAGTTTGAAAGTGTAATTGCTAAGGTCTGTGTTTTAGCATGCTATTTAAGTGAGTTTATATTTGGTGCATTTTTCATGTCTTGCTTTAATTGATCACTCTCAGTTTAGTCCATACTTTTACAGTGCTACTCTAAAATTTAGACAACAGCATTAGCCACAGTCACAATATAAGAAGGATTTTAAAACAAGAAAAGACTTCACCAACACTCGGTGTATTAAGAAAACCATAAAATTTGTAACTCAGTTGTTACAGTTACCACAATTGCATAAATGTGAGCAAAAGAAATGACCCTATTTTTCCTTTGTTTCTGCGTGTTTTTGGTTTTGGTGGGGTTTTTTTGTTTTGTGGTTTGTTTTTTTTTTTTTTTCTGGAAGAAGATACGCATTAATTCATATTTGACTTGTTTTATGTCCCCTGAGTTGAACTGGTGAGGCTGTAGCCTAGGAGATGCTGTGATCTTTTCCAGATACAAAAACTTTCTTCGCCTTGCCTTCTTTTTTTTTTTTTTAATGGAAAAAGAATGTCAGCTTTACATTTGAGGAACAGTTCATGTAACTTTCCCTTGTTTCAATGCAGTGTAGCATAGTCTTAAACCTTATTGTTAATTTTAAGACCATTAAGTATTCAATGAACAATGGTGGGGTTTTTTCTTTTCTCAAGTATATTTTAAACATAGAGTGATGTTTAAGCATAAATTGATGTCTTTGGTGTGGACTTTCTCCTTCTTCATGGTTCAGTATAATGATGTAGTTGGGAGAAAGGAGGTATGGTCACTGCTGCTTTGCTCACTGTTAATTTAGAGTTGCTGGAATTGCTTGATTTGGGACTATTTAATGCTGAGCGATGCTATAAACTGGATTTTCATTAAGCATAAGTTAGCAAATAGCCATCTTAAAAGAAGGAGAGAAAACAAGGTAGCAATGCAGCACTGAAAGGATATGCAGTATGCTTAACATTGTGAAGCTTATGAGTTTTAATACATTTATTATAATTTCGTGTGACACATTGCAGAAGCTTCAGAATGGGTCACTGATTAAAATCTGTGGCTGCTTATATATCCCTTTGCTTTTTCTGCATCTAGCTCTGGACTTTGATCATGCTAATGATGCTGAAAAAGCTGCTTCAGAAACTTGAGCAACTGATCTGGCTCTTGGGCCGTGTATAAAGGTCGTCTGGAGTCGGTATGGGATTGGTGTCTCCACCAGGTTAAGATTATGCAGTGATGTTGAACTTGTTACATTTTTCCATGGGTGTGAGATACAACCTTTGTACTGGAAATGTGTCTTTAAGCTGGAGCCCTTCCAGGGCAGACATCTGCACCTGTGCTGCCTCTGCTGAATGATGTGGAAAGCCCACAGCATCTCAGCTGCAGATGAACTCCAGAGGTCCAGCAGCAACGGGCTCCTGGTGTGGTCCATCAGGGTGATCCCTGCACGCCTACCTGCCTCCCATGTCATGCACTGCCCATACATGATCAACCAAGTTCACCCCAGCACCTCTTCAGGTTGTCTCTGAAATACTGGAAAGCTTGTCAGCCAGCTTTTTGGAGATGTGGCTTAAGAGCAGCAAGGAGGTGGTGGAAAATATTTATCTCTCTGAACAGAAACAGTGTCCAGGAGATCACGGGAAAACAAAGGCTGCATCAGCAACCTTAGTAGATGGCTACACAGTGAGTTGTCTCACCATGATAAAATGTGCCTATGGTAATAAAATCCTCTTTGGTTCCCTTTCTTACAGCCCTGTGCTACTCAGCAGGGTCCCATGGCCACAGAAGCCAGTTGTGTTACAGCTGGATGGATGGGGCCACATGAAAATCAGGCAAATACTTTTGTGACTATTGGATGTGTTTCTAAAACAGTGCCTCTTGTGAGATGGAAAGGAATGTAACTCTCAAAACACATGCCAAAAAGCCTTAATATATTAATGTAATTTTATAATTGTGTGTTCTGTTTCTGGAGATTCTTATACCTGCGTACCAATAAATTGACTGGGATTTTCTTTTTTTTCCCCAGATGTTTCAATACACACAACACTATAATAAACCGCTGGTATCTGATGGATGGCTGCCAGGCCTATCATGTTGTTATAATTGTTTGCATTTAGAGTGATCTAATGGAAAGTGCATGGTACAAGACCAGCTTAAAAAAATAGTAATAATATGTAGTTTTGACAAGTGCTTTTTCCTTCATGAAAAAGCTACCTTTCCTTTCCCCATCCTTCGTGCTTTCCATCTACTTGCAGATGTGTGGGAAAGATGAGGGAAGCATGATGACTCTGGAACATTTGACTCCTCAGTAGGTGGAAGGTGAAGAGGACTCCAGCCTAACTGGTATTTTTCTTTTGATTTGAAAGGACGGTATGTTATTAGCTAGATTATTGAGCCATGAAGATAATAGCACAGGTATTTGGCAATACTCCTAAGGTTATTTCCTGGAATAATTTATTAATTTCTGGGAAGAAGGATTTCTTTTTTCTCCATACATAGATATAAACTTGTTTTGCTGCTTTTATTGTCAAATATGAATATTTAAATCTCAGTTCCAGAGCCATCTCCTAAATATGAATATATAAAATACAATATATATGTTGATATAATAGGCTTCCCCCCTCATAATTACTCAGCGTACACAATACAATAAAATTCCTTTGCAAATTTACTATGTGACTACATACTCATTCTTTCCCTGAAGAATAATCGCTGTGTAACTCTAATGTGATACTTCAAGAACAAGAGTTGAGATAAAATTTGCTGTATAGCTACTTATAAAAAAGCAAATGATGGAGATGAATAGCCAACGTCTGAAGCTCTTGGAGCTCCTGAATGGTAGCTGAATGCATGAATGTCCCTACTCTGGTGTCCGTAAATAGCTGAGATAGTATTCATGATTGGAAGAGGTCTGACTAACTGCAAGCGTTTATTCAGTCAGTAGGGCAAATGCACTTTTACGGTAGACTTGAATTTGCTATGGCTAAATTTATTTTCTATTTCTGTTGCAAAAATTACAGTTAAACTGTATAGTAAAAGGGTTGTTATGCTGCTGGGCTTATAAACATTTAGGGTCGTTAGTTGTAATTCAGGTAGGATTGGGAGTGGGGGAAGGTAGAAGGTGTTTTCTCTGTGTGTGTGTGGTTTTTTTTCTTAACTCACTCTTCTACAGATACCTTTAACCATGTCATTGTTCCCTTTTGCCCTGGCTTATTGTCTGTGTATGTTACAGACCTCACAGTCTCAGTCACATAATTGTGTATTCAGCAGTTAGATTTGGGTTTCTGTAGTAAACTATATTACAATTTTACCTGCTCTGCAGCCAGATGCTGTCATTCCCCCTTGGAATAACTTGCTTTTCACGGTTTTGAGTGCTGATTGGTTACTGATTTCGGAACCAAATCAATAAGAAGAAACAGATAATCCTGATCAATAATTACTTCTTGAAGCATACACAGGGGATGGTGAAATGCTCATAGAAATAATACAGTATTTTGATTAGAAGGTTCGTTTGAAGAAAGCAGTCTTGAATGGGGAATTTGACTTCTAACATGCTTTGCACTATACTGAAAATCCTTTCATTTGTGGCCATTACCACATATGAGACACACCCTGCAATTGCAATGTAAGTAAAAATAGCATGTAATGTATTTCACATTGGAGACTGCAGTTCATATTAGAATCCTAATGTGTTAATGCCTTTGCAAACAGAGAGGGATAATCTGTTTTATGATACAGTATGGCTGACAAATCTTAAGGGCAAGGATGCACACAGAAACATAGGCAAAAATGAGAACTGAGCCAGGTATTTTCAGCTCTAGAACAGTGCTTGAAGTGTTTATCCACACTCCTTAAACCAAATAAAAGTTGTCAATGAAATGTTTTTTCCATTAAACTTATCAAGAATAGAGCAAACATGGGAACATGTCCATTTTACTAAAATATCTATTTGGTCGGAGAAAAAGAAGGGGAAATGCATTGTTTTGACCAGGGGTCCTCAAACTACGGCCCGCGGGCCAGATACGGCCCCCCAGGGTCCTTAATCCGGCCCCAGGTATTTACAGACCCCCCCGCCCCGCCGCCAGGGCTGGGGGGGGAAACCAAGCAGCCGCAGATGACTGCCTGCCACTGCATCCACGCGCCGGCCCCCTGGTTAAAAAGTCTGAGGACCCCTGGTTTTGACACTGCAAAAAATTTTCCATTTTCATCCCAGAAGGGGTTTTTATTGTGAAATTTCCTTTATATGTTTTTTGGAATATAAAGGACTGACAAAAGAATACAATTTTATGTTATAAAAACTTTAATTTGACTTTTTTTCCCCACTCTGAGATCAAACCCATGACCTTTCCTGGAAAACTGAACATTTGGGTTTTGTCTTAAGCAGCTAACCACACTCAATTGCTCAGAAACAGGGATGCTCCTTTTTATTGCTTTGCAAAAACTCAAAGCAGTTTCAGAACCAATCAGATTTCACCATCAACCACAAAATACAGAAGATGCTGTTCTTTGGTCTCTGCTGTAATTGGGAACTGAAACACCTGGAGATGCTCCAGCAGCACAACAGCCTGGCCCGCGGGGTGAGGGCTTGGGGCTCGCTGGGGATGAGGAGCTGGAAGTGGCAGCTCCAGCCCTGCCAGTGCTGGTGGCTGCAGCAGCCTGGGGATGCCTACGTTGCCAGCTGAAGAGAATTTTGCCTGTTAATACTTAACAAACAAGGAAATTAACTAATGGCAGAGTGGTGTGCTTCTGGCTGTGCATTAATTGATGGATGTCTCTTTGATGATTTGTTCCCTGTGACTGTCCTAAGAATATGTTGATGTGTGATGTGGCAGGTATTCTGGGATGGCATGGCATTTATTTTTTTTCAGTATCTGGCCCAGCTTCTCAAGGACTTAAGGAGTCAGCCTCTGGAAAATCATTTAGTCCTGTAAGTAAGTGCTGATCAGAAACTCCTGTGGAACCTCCTGTGGTGTGCTTCTGTTCTGAGTTTGCTGCTACTGAACTAAACCCCTTGTGCTAGCCAGGCTAGCTCCAGAGCATATCCAGGATTCATTTAATTATTTACTGCACACATTCTGAAATCCTTTTTTCTGGAATTTATTCAAAACCAGCATTTGTCAAGTTTCTTCCCCTGATGCCCACATTTTTAATTCTCAGTTTATAACTCCATTTGGAGATTGCAAGTTTTGGAAGTTGTGAGCTAGTAAAATTCATGTCTTGGAGTGTGTGACATCTTGAGCTAAGTGGCTAAAGTTTTCCGTGTCAGACAAATGCAGGTTTCCTACAAGCTAGTTTCAGCTTGCCCTGGAATAAAAGATCTTGTGGGGAAGAAAGTTAAAACACAGCTTTCAGGTGATAGTATTAATTTTGAGCATAGAAATTTTAATAAGTAGCAAATATAATAAATCTGTTTAATCCCTGAATCACATAGTGTTGCTTTTCAGTTTATTTATTTATTTATGTGGAATTCCAAAGAGCCAGAATGAGCTCTGGATCTTTTGAATACTGATGCCTTTAAGAAATGAAAGGAATTAGTCTGCTTTTTGCTCATAAAGTTTGCTGTAAAACTGAGCACAGTTTCTTCTGATCTCAGGTCTTGACCCCTTTTCATCCAGTTTCTAAAGAATCCTTTAAAATGTATGTACTTATATTCAGTCCTGTTACTCATCTTTTCTCTCTGTTGTGCTTAAACTGGAAATGTTCTTTAGGCTGTCTGTTACCTATTGATAAGTCTATTTCCATTTTCTTTCCCTGCTTGTCTATGGGATATTGAATGTCTGTAAATTAATGTAGAATCCTTATAATATTTATTTGTGTATTCATACTTCAGATCCTGTTGGAAGAAAACTTGCTGTGATGCGGAGTAACATGAACTTTTTGTAGTAGGTTGTGGTAGTTCATGTGAGAGGAGAAGTCCTGAGTAGCACCAGCAGCACATAAAGATGATGTATCTGCTTATTTTTTGTACAGGTGTGAGATTAATTGGTTTAATACCTGTTCAAAATCAATGAACATGCTTAAAAAAGCAGCTGTGCAGTCATTTGCTTGGGAGGAAAAGCACATATTACATGGGGCTGACAGATGCCTCATCAAGCCTGAAGGCAGATTTGATGCCTCTGAGGGCTGACTCATGGTGGTGTCAGTAGGACTGCAGCGGGCACGTGCTCTGTAAAGGATGTTGATGCAATGTTGGCCTGTTCCTCACAAGGGTGGCAATCTTCAAGCTGGAGAGAAGCAGTATTCCCTGCTGGATAAACCTGACTCAGAGAATTAAACTGAGTATTCACAAGCAAAGTTTAAACCAGGGATGATCTTTAAGGTCCCTTCCAACCCAAACCATTCTATGATTCTATGAGCATGCAACAGGTTGTAGGAATGTATATGTTCAGTGTACATAAGGAGGCTGGCAGTTGTTGCTGGTTGACTGATTTCAAGCAGCAGGGAGGTTGCAGAGGTGGTGTTCTTGAAACATAGGCTATGTTTTGTTTATGAGCTTGCCCAAGGAGAAACCCCATGAGAAGTAGCATGGCTTTGCCACTGAAGCTCAGGAGGTGTGTGATATTCAGCTTATATACTTCTTGACTTCATTTTTCCATGTCTTTTTTTCTTGTTTTCTTCATGCTGTGGCATTTAGTTTTACTGACATTTTCAAAGTGCAATAATTGAGATCTGCACTTCTCAACCTTAAAGGAAAAAGTAGGATGGTTTAACTAGGTTTCTGTGGAATTGATGTTGGGTCAGAGCTGACGAGCAAAAACAATCTCTTTTAAAAGCAGGCAGAAGATGACTGAGGAACCAGTTTTTCTTTTGCATTGGAGCTGACGCGATAGCTGGTGCTTGGGACTGGGTGAAATCTTGGGTTGTTTGTTTTGGTTTTTTTTTGCTACTGTGTCTTTGTACACTGTTAATGTTTCTTGTGTTGCCACATGGACATTTTATTCTGTTGTACTGTGCAGCTTAGCTTTTCCTTCCCCATAACATTGTTCTATATGATTTGTGAGGGGTTGTGTGCTTGCTTTTTTGAAGAGGTCTGATATTCATCTGAGTTTGAAGATTTATGCAGATGTGATTGGTGACTTAGATGGCAGTTGGTGACACTACATAAGTATTCAGAAAATAAAGAAACCTTACAAATTATTGAGGGAGGTTTTTGAAGTCAGAGGGAAACAAGTGCAGCTGTTGTCAACTGGTAGTTTAGGATGTACTGCTCTGGCTTTCTAAAGCAGCGTATTAGACAGCTTTGAAACCTCTTTAAATGTGTCCGTGCTGCACCAAGCTCCAACTTGGCATTTGGTGTTGCTTTTATAGATTGGGGGGTTTTATCCTTACAATGTGGGGGAAGTTTCTCCTGTAAACAGAGTAGCTCTGTTTTAATCTAAAAAAGTGCTAGAGAGATCCTATCACTTTACTCATCTCAGTATGTTTAAAGTTTCTGAAGAGGCAACCGTGATGACTTCTGTAGCAACGAGTACTGCAGGAACATACAGCTCGTACTGTTAATTGCTCAGGGACTATGCTTGTGCTGCTGTGTATGTCTGAAAAGGAAAGAACAGCCAAGACGTGTTTTTCCTTTTCCAAAGAATATTGGATCACAAGAGTGATATTACAAGTAAAACTTTGGTTAGCAGAAGAGGTCTTTATCTGCCTTGGAGTTTTTGGATTAACTAGTGAGTGTCTGTAAGAGATCAAGTACTGTACGTGGTTGTGATCTTTCTAGGATCAGACAAACAAAATTATAAAAGCACTCTGATTTTTCCTGGTTTGGGACAAACTTTCAGTCAGACTGAGGGCGTTTGATCCGTCTGACTAATGTAATCTGTTAAGGGGAGCTTTGAAGCTGGTACAAGGGTTTTATTTCTTTCTTTTTTCTGTATGTGTGCTTGAATTGCTGCTGGGGAAACAGCCAAAAAGTATCTCTGCATTCATCTCAACAAGACTGAAGTGGACTCACAGTGTTCCTGTTACACAGAATGAGAGTTTTTTTCCACTGCACCCAACAAAAAACAAATAACCAAGAAGGCAGAGTTGTTTTCTGGGCTTGAACACCTCAACTTTTCAGAATGAATTTGAGGGAAATTGCACAACATGGAGAGTACACCTTTGGTAATTCTTTAAATTCCTTTTATGCAAAGAAGAGGAAAGGGATTACAGTACAATTTCTGTACTGTCCTACCTGATGACATTTGTAATTATGCAACTTCAAGGCTCTGTAGTCCTCCAGAGTTTAAATTCTTAACTATATTTATGACAGGTGAGGAAAGTTTGAACACTTAAATTTTGCTTCTTTTGATTTAAAATTGTAGGCTATGATGAAAACTAGCAATTAACTGTCATCCTAGTGTCAGATGTAGGAGTTTCCCAGACCTGTCTTCAAAATGGGAATTGATTCATGTTTTATTTGTCTTTCTAGTCACTAGAAATAAGAGCACACATTTGTTTTTTCTTGCACTGAGTTAGATACCAATAGTAGAAATAATACTGTGTGACTTCCTTTGGTGTAGATAAACTGTATGTAAACTTCAGAAGCTATGTAAATCAACAAGATAAATTAAATAAGCATTTAAGATTGAGTTACCAATACAGCTGTGGTGTGTTTTCACCATTCCTTTTTCTAGGCTCACTCACATTCTTAAAACCCTCTAAAGATCCCTGTTTCACCTTGCTTCAACTCACTTACAGACCCTTTTCACCACAGATGTTGTCATTCCCGCTGACGGCTACTAGACGGGGTTCAGAAGCAAATTCCAAATAGAGACACTCTATAAATTACAAAATTTGGATGAGAGACTTCAAGCCTATCTTGTTGAGCAGAGTCATATTTGAACAGAGAGCCTGTGGCTGAACAAGTGACAAGAAATGTGTTGGTCTTCACAAAAATGGAATAATTATATGAAAGACAGCAGCTTCTCCTTTGCCTTTAAAGTCCATTTTTCATAGATAGTCTTTGCTTTCCCAACTGATCTCAGCAGCGTTTCTGTTTTGACATGTTGCAGCTGAAGATCAGATAGTCTTGCTCTTGTGTTTGTGGTTTTGGGCATCACCTTTTCTGTCTGCCTATATAAATATACGAAAGTCCTGATAACCTAAATTATCAGGTGTCGTGGAATGTACATCTGTATTTTTAAAAATTATGCTTTTTAAAACTTGCTGTTTTCTCTTGGGCTCCCACTCTGCTGGCAGTGTCACAAACTTGTAGAAATAAGGTGGTCTATACAAAATGAGGAGCTTTTTTATTTTTTGGGGGGGGGTGGGGGGTGGGTGTTAAAATAACGTGGTGGTGGTGATTAGTAGAAAAGCACAGAGCCAATTTAAAAGGAAAATAGGTTAATACACTGACCATGGTGTGGTGGATTCACCTTAGCCAGCAGCCAGACTCCCACCCAGCCGCTCAATCGCTCCCCCTCCTCAACAGGACAGGGGAGAAAATAGGGTGTCAAGGGTCAGCTGGCAAGATAAAGTCAGGGAGACTGCTCACCAGTTACCATCACTGGCTTGGGGAAAATTCGTTTAATTTGCTGCCAAGTAAAAATGGATTTGTGTCCAAATGAAAATTGGCAAATTAAAACAACATATTTCCCCCATCCTCTCCCTTGTTTTCCCAAGCTCAGCCTCAGTCCTTCATTCCTGAGTCACATCACACTTCTCCCCTGCTCCCGTGTGGGTCCTGCCCATGGTCTGCAGTGCAGAATCTGTTCATTTGCATGTTCATGTGCTCTTGCTTTGGGCTTTATAATTTAATTTCTTTGTAAAAGAACCTGAAATGGAACAATGGATAAGATACCAAACTAAACTGTTGAACAGCTGGAAGTTGTGCTATTGTCATCAAAACAGTAACAATTTAAATATAGCAGAGTTGCCTTTTTCTACCTGTTTTGAATTATAAAAGCATTAGTTCATTAGACCTCCTGCCTAGTATTTTTTTTCTTTGTTCTTTTAATATTTCTTGCAAGTTAAAAATGGAAACATAGTGAAATGATTCTCTAAAGGTCACTCATCTCATTTTAAAGTTAAATGAAATATTGACCCTAGATGTATTTTACATGTGAATATTTACATATAGCTTCTTATTCTTTCTTTAAAAAAATGCAATCTAATCTGAAATTGATTTGGTTCCTTTCATTACAGATTTTCCACCAAAAATTATATTATGCATGGTGTTTGATTTTCTTAATAGAAAAGTAAATTGACCTATTAGCATTGCATCTTCCAGGAAGTGGTGTTTGTTGATGAACTGGTGACCATGACCCTCCTACCACCAGCTTATTCCCTTATTGCAAATAACAATTATTCTGAATAGAGTAAGCCTTATTTCCAAATAAAAATTAAAACGTACATTCACTGTACTTGATGCAGCAGGTGAGATAAGAATAACCTGGTGGTTTTGTCTCAGTTTAAGCGTTGAGACCCATGGCACTCAGGGTGATGTGCTTGGACCAGCCCCATGACACCTGGCTGGATGCTAGCAGCTGGGCTGTGGAAGCCAGGCTGCCACCATGTGCTGGGGAAAACAGAAAGTTTCACCAGCGCCTGGAGCCAGCGCTGTCTGCTGCTGCTGTGTGTGACACCCTGGGCAGCATGTCTTGGTGCAGAGATCGAGTTCTCCGAAGAGATGGGACACTGTCTTTAACCATGCCCGAAGTTGCCCTTATTAGTTGGGGCTGTAGCTGCACAGGCTGCACTGGCAAGTGAATCTGTTGTGATCAAGTGCTTTGGGTTTAGAAAAGGTGTTCCCTATAATTTTCCATCAAACCACTCACATTTTTCATGAAAATCTTTCTCCTTGGCTCCTAGAACAGAACTATTGAAAAATTTAGGTGTTGTCTGGTTAATGGTTTTTACCATTTGCTTCTGCCTTTCCTGCCTGGTCTGTATCTGTGGTTATCTCTTGCATTATCAATCATCAGATTTTATAAAAAAATCTTCAAAGGATGCATCATCTCTTCATCTGGCAGAGCTTCCCCCCCTCCACCTTCTCAGCTCCTGAGAGTTTGTTCTGATCATTTCCTCCGTTTGGTAGGAATTTCCTTTGCTGTCATCGCTTTGACAGCTGGCCTTTTGCAGCATTTTGTTTTTGAAATGTACCACTTAGTAACTTATCTCAGATGAGAGCAAGGCGGGTCTGTTATATTGTAATATATAATGAATTTTATTATGAACAAAGAATATATATGTAAGCCATACACTTGCATAAAACAATCCTTCTTTGGGTCAGTTTTGTGCATAGCACTGCTCCTGTGAAGCTGCTTTGGGTAAATCAAGAAATTATGGTTTTGATTCGTGAAATTAAGTGAAAGTCAGGAATATAACTGCTTGACAGACAAAACGAAAGGCAAAATCAGTACTGTAGTTTAGCAATAAAATGATTGACTGATTAAAAAAAACCAAAATCAAATGGAAAGCATTTGTGCAGTGCCAAAACTCAGGTTATCTATTACAACTGTGTTATAGAATCTTATAAATTAGCAAAAATTCTCTCATACCACACATCTTGAAATAGCCTTGCCTTTACATGTGCATATATGCCTTACTGTTACTCAGAACATTTATTTAGTGATGGGAGCTTTGTAAAGGCAAGAGAATTAGACTGTATTACGCTAAACACATTTCCATATTACTGTTGTTTCATTGTACTGCTTAAGCACCCAGTAAGAATTTTAATGTTATGTATATTTTTAAGACACATTCTTTGTTTTCAGGTAAAAAGTTTGGAAGTGTATCTGTGTTTTTAGTTCTGATAATGCAGGCTATTCACGATGACCTAAGGAGAAATGTTATTTGAAAATTGAACTTCACACTTAACCTTTTCCTTTTGTGTTTTCCCTTCTTTCAGCAGAAAAAGGATGCACAAAGATAGTGTTGGTGGGTTTAGGAAACAGATGATAGCACACAAAGCCCTGTGTTTGTATGCACTGTAGTGTTTTGATTTTTAATTACTAATAGTTTTTTGAAAACTGCGAAGCACATCAGTAAAGGGGTGAGCTAAGATAGTGTTTGATGTCAGCAAGTCAAAATGGAAGAGAGTTGTCTGCCCCTTATTGTGTGTGTGAAGGGTGGGGGATTATATCTATTTATTTGACATTTTCTTAGTTGGTCTTCAAATGAGTGGAAAAAAAAAAAGAGGAGGAAAACGTTATCTAATCAAAGCTTCTCAGTCAACTAATGACGTCAAGCAGTAACCTTCCCTTTCTCACCATATTTCCTTTTGACTATAAACTATTTAGTACAGCTAGAAATTAGCTCATCCATCACAGCAATGTAGCACTTTTCTGTGTTGTGCTCTGTGGTGGGTTTATCAGCCCTGGGCATGGAAAGGAGGTGAAGAATAATATCCTCTTTAATTGAGTTTGCAGATCGGAATGTGGGGAGGAGGAACAGCCCGTGCTGGTGCCCAGCCAGCTCCCTGGGTTGTCAGCCTCCTGCTGATGAAAAATGCTTTAATGACGGCACCGGCCAGGTGCCAGGATATGAAATGCAGGTGTTGAGTATTGTACTTGTGTCTGATGCAGATTTTGAGCTATGGCAGTAACTCAACATAGGGACACAACCTGCACGTGGTCTTGCTCTGTGCTGAGTTGACTGCTGCATGTGAGAGACGAGCTCCACTTGAGCACTTTGGGGGTGAGAGCAGGCGTCAGGCGTTACCACGGAGAAATGAAAGCGCTTCTTACCTTGTGGTGATTTGCTCGCGTGACCTTGCTGTCAGAATAGTTTTCCCTTCCAATGTTGTTTTCAGCAGCACATCACTTCGCCCCGCTGTTTCCAGTAGAAGTAATGGTGCTATGCAGGGTGTTCACATGGTGTGCACGTGTGGGTAACCGGAGCAGCTGCAATTTTACATTCAGGTTTTGTAAACAACAGCAAGTCATCGCCTTTCTGAAAAGAAAGCTGGTCATTGTCAAATCTTTAAAAATTAGCAGTGAAATGGCAGTTGGCAAGTCCTTGCAGTAGTGATATCTTTTTTTTGTTTGTTGGTTGCTTATGCCAGTCTAGAATGCCAGTGTCACAGATTTGTTTTTTCCTCAGAATATGGCGGCATGGGCTTGGACTTCTCCTATAACATTGCCGTGGCAGAAGAGCTGGGAAATATTCGCTGTGGAGGTATCCCTATGGCCATTGGAGTGCAAGCTGGCATGGCTACTCCTGCTCTTACAAGGTAATTTTCAGAAAGTTTGGTTTAGTCTACAACCCAAATTGTCATGTGTTTAGACCTAAACTCCAATCTGTATAAGAGTAGAAAAAACATTTCTGTGCAGATTTACTGTCTAGTTGTGCTTCAGTAACGCCTGAGGAAGAAACTGCTCTCTACCTCTCAGCTTGGTTGAGGGGAGAAAATACTTTTTTTTTTTCATGTTAGAATATTATATATTAAAACATAGGCCTTGTTTAATAGTAGATGGTACATTTACAAACACATAACCTCGGTGCCACAACCAATAACAGAATTTTAATTCTAGAATCTTCCTATTAGTGGCTGTGCTTTTTCTTAGCCAGATATCCCAGTGCAGTCATACTAAGCATTTAGTTGTAATGATTAGGATCGGTCTAATTCTGCTTTATAATTTACTTGCTTTTTTTCCAGCTTAACAAGGTGCTCCTCACTGACTGTGACTTTTCAGAAATAATGATCAATACTGCTGTAAGTCCTAAAACTGTAGCACGTGTCATGCTTCTTAAGTATGCCCATTCCAGGCAATTACTCATTTTGCTTTTTTCTCATCTGCTTGTGTCCGTGTTCCCCTTTTATCACTTGCTGTCATTCAGGATCCTGCACTTTCTGAATCTGTTTTAGGGTGGTTTTTTCCCTTCCTCAATAAAAGTGGCAGTTACCAACTTCTTCCTGTAGTAGTTTCACAGACATTCTGCATCAAAGCAGTTTGCAAAGCTAGAGGGAGGTGACAGGCTGGTCCAGCAGTTTTCCCTTGGAACATGGATATGCTTAAAATTCTGGAAGGTGGTGGAGGGGATTAAATTCAAATAATGATGATGAAGTCAGGAATTTCTCTACACAAAACAGAGATACAAGAAGGGAATTTTGCACAGAAAAGCAATTGGATTGTTGGGGTTCTGCCGCAGCCACCCCCCACCCCCCCACCCCACCCCCCCACTTTCTGAATTAAAATGCCTGTAAATCTGCTGCAGAATGTGGAATGTAGGCTCTGTTCCCTTGCATCCATTTATCCTTCTACTTGGTATTTGCAACTTTGGAGTTCAGCAGGGGAAATCTTTGTAAAAATCTTCTTCTTTGTGTAATACACCAAAAGCTTACTGAAAGCATGGAGTTCAGTATGTCTGTTGCAACAGTAGCTTAGTTATAGTCCAACTGAGGATAAAACTAGTATTTTAAAAGACTTCAGAGAATATTACCTTGCCCTCATAATAGCCTTTTATTCCCAGGGGTTTAAAAAAATCTGTGGGTAAAAGAAGATGGGATTTTGTTCCATTGCGTTTTTTTGGCTTTCTGTTACTCTGTTCTACTGCAGCAAAGCAGTGAAGCTTCATACATTTGTGCTAGTGAAATCCTAAAGTGGATGTTCCTGCAAAGCAAATGTGAAAATGTTGTTAACATGATGAAATCTGGAACTGATTTGCATCTGTATTAGTGAACTTTTCCTTCACTGTTAATGCCAGTGACTAGTTATACAGTACAGTGTCCCACTCTTCAGATGTAAAAGTGAAACTTGGTAATGGAAGGAGAAAGCTGGCTGCTGCAGGACATTTTGCACAGGTGCAGCTTTACTTCATGCAGTATAGTGAGAGGGCTAGCTGCTTGTCTTGGGTCATGGATTCAAATTGCATTCGCAACCTGGATGGTTTCTTTAAAGGTATCTCTGTACTGTGGTGATCCTAAACAAGTTCAAAGAGATAATCCAAGTTTTGTATCTGAACTATGCATTGTTACAGACGATGCATCAGTGATGCACAAAGTGAACAGTAATATGGGAGTCAACCATCATCTCCTAAACAACTTTTAAAATAAGTCTGGAGCCCTTTGTTGGCTTTCCTGACTGGGCTTATTTAGCATTCACCAAGCATGTATTGAGTGCACCTGCAAACCAACTCGGTGAATGTGATACATCCTTAAGATGTTCTGCCACTATAAATTAGAGATGTTCCCTTAACTACATATGTAGACACCACAGTAATTTAAACAGATAGGTACACATGTTCACACACGCTCATATACACAGAGCTTTTAAAATGTTCATGCTTTTGAAAAATAAAGTCTTAGAAGATCTAGAGTCTCAAGAGTCAGGATGCCTCCTGATGCTGTTTCTGCAGCTTGCACAGCTTTCTTGCTTCAGTGATAAGCTGTTGCAATGTTTAGTTCGTGAAGGTCTTTCAGATATTCAGTTAAATGAGAAGAGCATTGTAGTAATAGTTCTAATTTTAAAAATAATGAAAATGCTACCCGTATCTGTTTGCCTGTTCACTGTTCCTTCCCCTTTTTACTTTGTTCTTTATGATTATTTTTTTTTACAACATTTAGGAAGTCATCTTCCTGGTCATACTTGGAAGCAACCTTGCAGGTTTTGATTTGTATGCATTTCTATTGTGCAAAAAGATACAGGAGAAACTAGTTTTGTTTCTCCTGAAGATTCCCAGACTGCTCCATTTTTTATTCACAGATTCCTCTAAGTGAATCAGTAGCACTTTGTAAATTTGAGAAATAAATGCAAAATGTTTTGTCAGCAGGGATCTGACCTTTGATGTACCTGGTTCTGAACATAAGTCTCTGTCAGGTCTTTCACATGCATTCAGATATAATACTTCGCTTTGCTTTCATGCTTACAATTAGAGTGGAGAAAGCAGCTCTCAGCTGAGGCAGTGAATGGGATACTTTTCCCTGGGCTTGTAAACAAACCTGTAGGGTGACACATCCATAGTGATACCAGATCAGTGTAAAGCTCCTTTATCTAGGCAGTAGACAGTAAACTTTACTTTTCTTCCCCCGCTGCCTCCTATTATTTATAGAAAAGCCTAAGGACAATGATGATTATTTAGTGGGAAGAGAGTGCTTTTCTGTTTCATCAGCTTACTTGTCACTGATTCATTCTCCACCCTGAGCAGCAGCATACCTGAGAATTAATGTCAGAAAAGTTAGTTTCACTGTCTCTTCCTGTTTGCTGTAGAGAAGCTGCAGCTGATAATCAGAACAGCAGTTTTGAAAAGCAGGGTCATCCACTTATCAGCTGGGACAAGGATGAAAATGAGGTCATTCAAGACCCGGGTGGCTTTCCCACTGGCGTAATGTAAGGGAATCCTGAGTTTGTGCTTCTTCAAGAACAGACATACTGAGTTGTCTTACTCTCACATTTGGTACTTAAGTTTGTACAGTGCACATAAGATAGGCCAATTCTTGCCCTGAGCCAGAGCAGAGACTTATAGGTGCAGCTTTCCACAGGCCATTTAAAAAAGTATCATTAAGCACTGCTGAAATGTTGCATCCATAGCCAGTTGTGCTGCTTGGTGGGTTTGAAATCTGTGAAAGTCTAACCGGACCAGAGGAGTACAGTTGGGCAATATGAAGTCAAGCAGCTACTTCTAACTAGCTTTCCTCAAAACAGCTTCTCACTGTTCCTGTACCCTTGATCTCCAGCTCCTGGTGACAGCCTGGCCATGCTACTGTGGCAGGTTGTCTGGTTGGCAGCCTTGAGGTCTCCAGAGCTGGTGTGGTTGCAGCAGGATACCAGCCACATGAGCACCTCTGAAAAACTGCATGATCTGAAGAGGGTAATCTTTAATATGACTCCTTTTTTATAATACCTGCATTTTATTGCAAAATGCATTCCCAAATAAATAGAAGATTGATGTAATCACTCTTAACCAAAGCCCTTCAGATAGTCTCATCTGCATGAGGTAGCCCATCAGGTAGTCCATACAGGTTTCTCATCTGTATCCATTTCTGAACATCACAGTAGCTCAAACTGAGCAATTCATTTCATAAAATATTCAAATAACTGAAGCTTAAAGGCTTGATAAAAACTGGGAGCCAGAGCACTTTTCTTACTGCTTTTTTTCTTACGCTATCTTTCACCAAAAAAAAAAAAAAAAGTCTTCTAAATGTGTGGGTTTTTTGAACTTGCATGTCTTCTGATCTTGGCTGAAATAGGGACTCAAGGAGATAAAGCTGATTGCAGCATAGATTCTTTTAAATCCAGGTTATGTAAATTACTGAACTTAATGAGGCTTCTACGCTGCCCAAGGGTGCTTGCTGCTGTTCACGATGTATTTCTAACAACTTCTGTGCCTGTAAAGAGTATCTCTTCCCTTTTGTTTTTTCTTGGTTCTTTTCCTGTATCTTGAAGATCCAAGGAGTACTGCTAATCTGGATCTGGATATCAGATGGTAAAATGCCTGAGCAGGACTACACTGAAGCAAAAGCGTGGCACGTGGCTACTGCGTTATTAATAGTTTGAGTCTAGGAGCAGAACAGAAAAAAGAAATGGAGAAGTTCAGTTCTTGCTAGTACATAAGAAAGAAAGTGACAGTAAGTCAGTGGCCCTGTTCTTTGCCTAAAGGACATCTTTTTGTTCCTGGGAAGTTCATCAGTAAACTGTTGTGTCATCTTTGAGATACTGTAGAATAATGCATAGATCATCTGAAACAAACTCTTTTTTTCTTTTTTTTTTCTTTTGCTTTATTTCTGCATTAGTGGAGAATAGTGCTTGAATGTCTGAGCTCCAGTGCAAGAAAGCTTGAGTTCATCAAATGCTGAGAGCCGTGTTAGAACTGCCTGCAGCTGTTCATATTCAGAATTTCAATTTGTACTTAATAGTGTATCATACTAGTGTATCTGTCAGTTCTACACAGAACTTTCCTTACTAATTTAATTAATTCACTTCAGCTCATTTTTTTTTCCCCAGAAGCAGAATAAACAAAAGTGAATAAGATCTGTGATTCTACCAAGATGATTATCAGCCCAATTAAGATCAGAATAATGATGTGCGATAGACATATTTTCATTCAATGTAGCAATCTAACCTGTCAGAAACCAGATTTTTATATATATTTGAGATGAATAAAGGTGACCTCAAATTGCTAATTGGCAGAGCACTTAAACAGAACTATGTGTATCAAGGAAGTGTACTTACATCTGTATTTTGTCATGGTTTTGTTTTCCTTTTACTCACCATTTACAAGATTTTATACCATTGTCATTTTTGTACTTGCATTAAGGACATTCCACCGATGTTACTTCGAAAGTGTGGAGCAAGAAAGGATGAACCACTTTCATGCTACTCTTAAATGTGTCTGAATTTCACACTTTGGACTTCTGGGTTACCCAGCATCAGCAAGGAGCTCTGGTTTATTGGCTGTAGATTCATGTGTGTGCATACATGCACATATGCATGAAAATACACTTTAGAGCAGTGCTAAGGCTTCACAGTTAATCACATGGGAAACTATACTCTGGGGTATGGCCCTGGCCCTGGCCCAGAGAGCAGGCATAGTCTGGTCTGTCTTGAGCCAGAGCATGATCTCATTGCAAACAGGGTTTTCTAATTCTGGAGCTGTTAAACTGGAAAAAAGTGGGTATTACATTTATGCAAACCTGAGATTTTTCTGGGATACATTTAAGATGGGCAGAATTTTACAGAAACAGCATATTTCTAGCACAATAGCCAGCTGCTTGCTGAGCTGCATGCCCTTCCTGCAAGGCACAGAGACCCATGATCTTCTGGAGATAGTGTTGCCAGATTTTTTTTTTTTAATTGCAAAATAGCTTCTTCTGTAGCCTCATTTTTGGGAAGAGCTGAACTATTTTCTGAAAGTTAAACCAAACAAACAAAGATATCAAACCAAAAACACTATTCTGAGAAAAGTTCTTGTCATGGAAATCCTCTGTTGAAATAACTAAAGGTTTTCAAAGTTTTAAGCATTAGAAAGCATTGCCAAAAATCCCTGCTAGCTCCTCTCATAATCTGATTTTTCCTGTTGTTGGTTGAGGCTTTTTTGTCTAATGAATGTTCATCTGGCTATACTTGATCATGTCCCAAGGAAAGGAGAAGGGGAAAAAAAAAAATACACTGCATAACAGACATGGGGACTTTGTCTCAGTATGCTGGAGGAAGGGGTAAACACTCCAAGCTCGCTTCTTGTATTTATTTGGGATTGCTGCCATGATTATCAGCAGGGACAGAGCTAGGAACTGAGCTCCCTGTGTGCTCAGTGAAAGTGCCTGCCAGCTCCCAGCCTGTTCTCTGGCTGTCCTGTGCTCTTTGACTGTTTTGTGTCAGGGTTGCAGTGGAGGGGATGGGTCAGTTCTAGCTAAAATGGCATCAATCCTTTGGAAGTACTGGGACAGTGTTTTAGGAGGAGGGCCAGGTAACAGCAGCCTGCTTAGGCAGCCAGCAATTCCAAGGAGATGAGTGGAGATGCTGACTGAGAAGCCTCATACTGAAGAGGAGCCTGAGGAGGAACATGACTTCTATGCATTGCTGCTCACAGGAAAGCCATCTCATGACCTGAGGGATTTTTCAGCCTAGCACGAGAATGGTTCAAAAACTAGACCATGAGCTCACCATTCACACTGCAAGAACAAATCAGCGAATGTTAATTAGGACAAAATCAACCATGAAATGAGATGGACCATGTTTTGAATCCATGAAAGCAGCTAAACACTGAGAAAACGAGGGTGTCTCTTAGCTGAATTGAAATATGGCCAAGGGAATTTTTTGAGTTAAAATGCCATCAACAGTTTGCCGTTTCCCTTTTTATTTTTTTGAGGACTAGAGGAACGGCTGGGAAGAAGCACTAATGGCACTGTGTGATTTAAATGCAGATGTGAAATACTAATAATGTAAATAACGTAAGAACACAGATATTTGCAGAGGGTGGCCATCACATGTCACAACTTTTCAGTCGCCACTAAAACCTGGCAAAGAGCTGGTGCAAAAGTCAACAGATATACAGGCAGCAGGTCTTCCATCCTGGCTGACTGCAGACTGGTACGGGGGCACTGGGGGGGAAACCCCAGGGACTATGTTTAGTTAGATCTGAGAGCTCTCAAAACAACAGTTATAAAGATCAGAGTTTTGGGCATCTAGAGCACAGATTTCTGTGGGAGTAAGATGCCTGCATACTTGTAAAAACTTTTTTTAAAATGATTGCGGCTGCACTTGTGGTGAAAGCTCTGAATCATAGCTTTGGAGGGTATCTATTCTGTCTTTTGGCTCTAGGACAGGTTTTACCTAATCAGAGGAAAATTAATAACTGTATGGGTAGAACAAAATTTGTAACTAACTTGTAAAGAAAATCCACCTTCAAAAGCTTTTAATGTCCTATCTTTTGTGTTATATTTTTGCAGGTTTGGTTCTGATGAGTTGAAAAAACAGTTTCTCGTGCCGACTATAGCTGGAGATGTTGTGGCTTGCTTGGGAGTCAGTGAAGCTGGAGCTGGGTCAGATGTCGCAAGTAAGTTAACCTAGCAAATTGCCAGTTTTAGACAGCCTGGTATTTTAATGGAAATAATCTGGTTTCCCTGACCTTTCCCGTTGCTGCTATAATTTGTAAGAAATATAAAGGAAGGAAAGGGTAGTGTGGTGAGGGCAAAATCCAGGAGCAGTAATACATGTCTCTGATGCATCAAATTGAACATATTTGTCAGTGAATCAATAGCTATAACCCTGTGTAGCCTGAGCACAACAGGTTAATATGCAGCTGTCATGCTGGCCCTGTGTTTTTCCTCCTGTTTGTGCTGCTGCTGCTGCCTCCCCGTTCTGTTCAAGCTCACCCCTGGCAGGGAGCCCTCCAGCGCCTTCCGTAGCTGCACAGCCACTGTCACTTGTGCAATCTGCAGACCTACAAGAGAGCGAGTGTAGCCTGTTCAACTGTACTAAAACTCGCACTTCCTTAAAACAGACCTTCCCACTGAATGTGGGCAAATTACAGAGCTAGTTTGTTCTGAAAATGCCGGTGTCACTTCCACAATGGGTTCCTCTTGCTTGTTCTTACTTCACCTCAGCCCCTTCCATCATTCCTGTGCAGCAAAAATGTCTTTGAACTGGTGATTGTTTTATATGCAGCTAATGAAGAATTTGCCATGTCAGATCTATAAGCTTTGTGAGTTATTTGCATGCAACTATTTTTCTTGTTCTAGTGCAAGAATATGTTTAAAAATGTGGTAAAATGAAACCATTATTCTGAAGTGCCTGAGGCAGTAGATAATTTGAACCATCAATTAAAACAGATATCGTAGAAAAAGTAAAAGATATCTCATCTGACTGTGATGGACTTCAAGGAAAAGGGAATGACAAGAAACCGCTTTTAGAGGTGTCACTGTTGGACACAGGGTGGCTAAAGTAAGAACACACATGATGCTCTTACAAGTTGCTGAGACAGCATCTTCCTGCAGACAAAACTGACAAGTTTCACAGAAGTTTTTTCATCAGCAGAGTCCTATGTCCATATCCCGTTGTTTTCTCAAGACAAATAGATAATTGTTCACCATTAGGGTGCAACAAGTAGTTTTCAAGAGAGTTAATGGGGATAATGAAATAATCTTACTGCATGATCTGTTGCTGTTTTTCTTTCTAGTTAGTTGATTTTATTCATAAGAAAAATTCCATAATATTTATAGACTTGTTTTTCATTAAAACAATCTGAAATTTGAATTTTGCTAATGTAGGAAATACAACATTATT
The DNA here is from genome assembly GCF_023634155.1 of Falco peregrinus. Taxonomy (NCBI): domain Eukaryota; kingdom Metazoa; phylum Chordata; class Aves; order Falconiformes; family Falconidae; genus Falco; species Falco peregrinus. The sequence continues at coordinate 38,308,475 of NC_073725.1, read as the reverse complement.
TATTTTAATTAATGCCTCTCTAGTATAATTAGATGATTGTAAGAACTTTCTAAATATGATTTCGAATTTTTGATGCAGTGTTCCAGATAATAAGTAACATAAATATTCTTTTAGCTGCATGTTGTTTATCATCTAGCTTAATGGGTGTGATACACTGGATTAATACAGTTAAAGAGAAATTTGGAATCAACTAGCATTATCTGATGAACCCAGACTGCAGCTGGGAGGCAGACCGCAGGATGAAATGACAATACTTTTTCAGCTGTCATGGAAGATCTGATCCCTGGTATAAATCCAGAAAGCAGCTTACAGTGCTTCTAGAGGGTAATTAAATGGACAACTTAGGCACGAACAGCACTAGCTTATGTTCTGAGTAGCACTGGTTTGCACAAGGCAGAGAGAACTTGCCACCTCCAGGTGGCCCAGCTTTAAAGTAGACTGAACTGTGTGTAATTGCACTTGATACATCCTTGGGTTTCTCATGCTATTGGGATGTTTGAGTCCCTTAGGTAAGTAAAGGGGTAGTAAAACATAGCAACTGTTCACATACAAAGGTTGGGGACATACTTCTGCCATGTAAGCCAATATATTTTTAACCGAAGAATGAACACAGAATAAGGTACCTCTAGCATTATCTTCTACCAGTTCCAAAATTACTGAAGGCGATGTGAACACAGAAGAAAAAAGTTTCTCTACATGAGAAGTAAAAGGTGCCTTGAATTAATTTATTCAAAATTCAATAGAACAAAGAAGACTGTGTATATTAGTCTAAAATAAATGTCAAGTGAATTTGAAGGAGCAGCTGGCTGCTTTCAGATGTAGTTGTTGTATATTGTACGTAGTATTGACTGTGTACAACAAAACTAGCACAGAGATGACTTGAGCAGAGCAGTACAGAACAGTTGGTATAGAAAGTGTCTGTCTTTGATTTCAGGATTCTTGGTACTGCAAAGCATACACATTTGTGTCAGTTTTAATGATTTTGTCTCATTATCTTTCACTACTATTCTACAATTTATGTAATGTTTTAATGATAATTTGGGGGGATATGTAAAAATGCATCATGGAAGACACTCGCCCTTTCTTCAGGTTATGTCTTCCAGGCAACTGCACCAAGTAACCCTGTTCACATCTACCTCTTCAACATAGATATCTTGGCCCATTTTGTCTCAGTGGAATCCAGTCCTTCTGCTTTTCTGGGTTTAGGTCATCTTTTTTTGAGCATGAAAAACCAAAATTGCACACGGTGTCTATAATGGTACAAATGCTTCTCCAAGCCTAATAGAAATACTACCCTCTGATATGCACAGTGTACACAACAGTTTGCTGGCTAGTGAATCTTGTGATTAACTATGCTGCTGAAACATCGTAAGACACCAAGCGATCATTTGTATTACCTTGTGCCTAACTGCTTGTACTTCCAGTGTTGAATTTGAAAACTCAAGATCAATCCTCTCTTGCTGGGCGATACCTTGGTTGTCTGTGTTGGTGATGTCTCCCAAGTTTGTGTCACCAGCAAGTTTTATTAGTGTATTCCTATTCTTCTTTTAAAGATTGTTAAAGGCTTTGTCCAAAGGCTGATATCCAGGTAGTAGCTTCCTGCACATCTGCACATCAGCACTTCCTCTTTTAATGCAAACTGATGCAACTTCCCTTTCACCAAGTTCCTTACCTACATTCCCACTTTTGTCCTAATTCTTATCTTTTCAAAATTTTAACTCATGGTTACCTTGTAGCATCAATTTTAGTTTGCTTGGGTCCAACAGTGTTCTGCTTTTCTCTAGAAAATCCATTTTTGTAATAAACAAATGAGGTTGGTTTTAAATAAGGTGCCACTGGTAAATTGAATTGTCTTTTCTTTCCAAATGTGTTCTGAGGCTGTGCAGATTGCCAAAACAAACAACTTCTGTTTTCACTAGTTTTGATTTCTGGACACTCCTTCCTGTAGATGTCTTGCTTTGTCAGCTATATCTTTATAATCTCATGTGAAATATTTCCTTATTTTTGAGGCATCCTCTGTATGCCTCATTTTTTCTCATTCACTTCTCATTTCTGTGGCTGAAACATTTTTGTTTGCTGCCTCAGTCTTCTTCAGTTTTGTTCGTTTTCATCCACGAGGTTTAACTTGGTTTGACCTGTGGCAGTTCTTACCTTCCGACCTCCAACTGTAGCTTACTTTGATGATTAATCTCTTTCCTTTCCTGTAGGCTATCTCCTGTTATTTGAAGTGATTATTCATTCAGTTAGACTTGAAGCTATTTCTTGCAAGTTTTCGGGTTTTTTTTCCTGTGCTGATGATGTAAATTCTAGATATGTGTTCTTCAGTTTTTACTTTAAGGATATGCATTGCCTATCCTAGATTGTAATGGTGACCTTAAAAGTTAAAGCCAACCTTGCCTTTCGTCAAATCTCTTAAGATGCATGGCTGGATTCAAGAGCACAGTGTAGAAGAAAACTTGAGACTCAAGTATGTTGTGATTGGAGTGGTGAAGTGACCAGCCCTGTTGCTTATAGGGCACTAGCTGTATCCTTCTGATGGTGACTTGTGGCCTTTCCTAGAAGGGGCCCTCACAGCATGCTCTGCAACTTGTTGAGTTACAGGCACTACAGGGCCAGTGGTGTGGACCTGCCAAAAATGGGTTATGGAGCAGCCAATGAAGTAGCCTTTTCCTAGAGCTATGCTCTATCAGGGAGAAAATTGCAGTCAATTATTCCAAATTATTGTCATAGCCATATCCCTGAGGCTTAAGTAAATTGTTAAGTAGGTTTTCTAAGCCTTCTGTATTTTAGCCATAAAACTTATTTATTGATTTGATAATCTTTCTTCTTATTAGAGTTAAAGAGAATCAACTCTTCATAAGCTGATTTTAGTTGTTTCTCAAGCATTTGAAGCAAACTGTCAGCTATCACATCTGGGAGCACTTGAACATTCCCATTAGCGAGGCATTTGTTCTTCAGTCTGTGTTTGGGTGGTTAGTCCCCTGTGACGCCATGCTTGGAAGAACTGTTTACATTTGTGGTAACATCAGAGTGCTCATTGTTCCTCTGCAGACCTTCCATGAGACCTCTATCTAATCTCTCCAGTAGCTGTTCTACAACAAAGGGATGTGTGATGTAAATCACCATGTATGCTCCATCCTTTTCATACTGCTTCAGTACAGTCTTGTATTTCTTATTTTGGCTACTGTGTGTCCTTCGTTTATTATTTAATCTCCATATATATGATTGTTCAGTGTCTGTGTGCGTGTATTATGAGCACCAGTACTTTAGATTTCTTCGGTTTGTTTGCCTTCATTATTAGAGAGAATATCATGTCAGGTCCCTTGGACAGATTTGACATAGTCTTTTCATTGACTGAATAGCTATATATCCACATTAGTACTATCTCTTTCCTTTGATGTTCATCATTAGCTGCTTGTAAATTCCTTTAGCCATAACTTTATCTGATATTCCCCTGTCTTATACTTAGATAATTTTCTCCCATCATTTTTCCCCAGTTCCTCCATTAACAAGGCTTCTTTTCAGCCATGCTGACCTCAGTCCCGTTTTACCTTGTAAATGAAGATCAGATTCTTGATTTTTGCTTTGGTTTATGTTTAGAGCTTTGGGAAGAAGGTTCATGCGCAGACTGAGGTGGGTGTGTATGAAGGTATAACCAGCTGACTTCAATGTGCCTGCCCGCTCCACCTGCTGTCTGATGCCTACCCACCAAGTTACCGCTTCCCTCAGTAGGTGGGCTCTTATGGACTTTATAGTCTCATTAGATTTACAGGTGCTATTAGGGGTGTGGTACCATCCCTACTTATAGCTAGATATCTGTTGGAGAGCCTTCCTCAGTTGGGGTTTCTAATTGAAGAATTGCAGGGGAAAGAAGCCAGCCCTTTGGAAATTCTGTTGGATTGTAAAAAATAACTAATGATTCACTCCGGCTGTCTGTGCAGCTAGGGCTTGCAGTGTGATGTGAATGCTCACGGATGAAAATATGATTATTTTTTTTTTTTTTGCCAGGGGGTATAAATGCCTGGTGTTTAGAACTCCATGCACAGACATTCTTAGCACTTAGACTTGGCCTTTTGAAAGTTTCCTGGCTTCGAAATTTTTATGCCTTTCTGACGAAGAACATGCAGGAAGTGCGTGTATATATATATATATAACTTTATGCATACACAGATATTGAGGCTTAAGTTTGAGTCAGGACTCTGGAATTACTGGCCTCCTCGGTGGCTAACGTGCACAGTATCAGAGATGTAATACAGATGACCCCAGACTGAAATGTTTCTGGCCCAAGTTTTTGACAACCAAATTTACGTAGGGAATGTTTTCTGCTTTCATCCACTGGGATGAAGACTCCACCTAAAGGAGCATGAGAGAAGTGGTCCGGTTTCACCACTTGCCTTCCAAGAGCTGTCCAGACACTGCTTTGTGCAGCCCTGAAGGGCTGGAGGACGTGGGGGGCGTACGCAGGGAGACCCAAATATTAGTTGTCTGTCTGAGAGCAAGGGAACGACTCTGCCGGTCATTCCGGGACCGGTTTATCCCTCCTTCACAAGAATAACCCTTAATTTCCTGTGTTTTGAAATAGGTATCAAGACGAAAGCTGTGAGAAAAGGCGATGAATATGTCATAAATGGTGGTAAGATGTGGACTACGTCTGGGTGCCAAGCAGACTGGATGTGCCTGCTGGCAAACACCAGTGAAGGACCTCCTCATCGAAATAAATCTCTCATATGTCTGCCAATGAATCTACCTGGTAATATCACAGAACTCTTTTCTCTTCTAATGTGGTTTTATCAGTGTTTTTGTGGATGCCCAGAATGAAAAGGAAAGATGTTTGACAGAAAGGACTGCACCCATAAATGATCTTGTAAGTTAGGTGTTTCACTGTCATACAAAGTTGGTTCTGAAATAGATTTGCATACTTCCACAAAACAAGTAGGGGACAAAAGGAAATGAGAAGGAAGTTAAATATTTTGCAGACTTTGGCTTCTGACTTCCCAAATAATTTTACATGGAGAGTCCTTTGTGCCAAAAATAAGTTTATAGAAGTTGTTGAGATACATTTGCATGGGAGTATTTCGTAACATTCTGTGAGACTGAATAGACAAGTCAATGCCAAGGACAAAATTAATGCCTCAAAGAAATCATTAAAAATATAGCAAACTTTTTTTTTTTTTTGAAAGTTGTAACATCCAGTGTCTTTTAGTTTTGGAGAAGTTCCACGAAACTTTTATCTTGGTTTTCTGTCACTAAAAAGCATGAAGATGCAAACAGTCTGCAAAACAAATAACACAGTACTCTATTTACATAGATCTTTTCTACATATGAACTGCATGTGAAAAGTTCTCAAATTACCTTTAAAAAAAAGCGTTAAACTCTTTCCTGTTTTGTGTGAGGACTGGTGAACAGAAAATATATAGTTTTTTCAACGACTGGAGAAGTATTTTTAAGCTTGCTGTCTTATTTCTTAAAAAACACTGAAAGTGATTCTCAAACGTGAAAATGAAAGGATAAAGAGTTTAGATATTTAAAACTTGGGAAACAAATCCCGAAACAATCTTATCCCACATGCCTCCCAGGAGCCCATGGGCAGTATCTGACTCAGTTAGGGTGAGGTGACTTACCAGCTGCATTGAATACTAGAGGGATGCAATGCTGCGCTGTGATTGTGTTGTGTGGCTGGGCCTGACCTTCCTCTGATAGCTGTCCTCTGCCACCCAGCCTGGTGGGCTTGCTGAAGAGAAGTGCAGGCACACCCAGGGGGCTTCATGGCTGTGCTCTGCAAAGGGATCTTTTTTTCTAGGGCGCTACTATCGTTATCAGTTTAAATTACAAAAATAGCGAGTTAAATGTGGGCTGGAGTGAAAGCTTCAAAGATCTTGGAAGTAGGGGTTTGTTTTTGAAGAAGACTAGTAATTTGTGTGAAGATGCTGAAGAAGTACATCCTGACATAAGGGTGCAAGTTTCAGTGGTGCAGTCCACTGGATGTGCGTTCCTGAGTAGTCTGCAGTTCTTGCAGCAACAATAATGTGCTGTCTGCAAAAAGGACACCCTTCAGGGAGGATGCAGTCAAGCTTATGTCGGCAGGGACTCTTTGCAGTTCTAACACCTGTTCAAAAGTTTTTAAACCTGTTTTGGTTTTCACTCATTTAAATATTTGAGAAAATGTGTAATATTAATTTAATATATAATATATACTATATTTTATAACATTTTAAATAGACAATTATTTAATGGATAATAGTGTGTATAAATGTATTTATATAGTAATATAAAATATTAGAAACTATGGGGGTTTTTAAATTTAATTCAGAGTATTTTACATACAAAATATATGTCATTATCAGCATTTCGCATGTAGGGACCACCACCATGGCAGTGAAGTGAATGTCTGTCTGCTCATTTAATGGATCAGACTGAGAACAAAACCGAGGTCTCCAGTGTTGCAAAAGAGGGTGATGAGAGCTACTTAAGGGGAATGTCTTCGAAGTGAATTTCAGTGTGGAGTAACTCAAGCAAGTGAGTTGCCTTGGGAATTAAGCAAGTGCTGAGTGGGTTGTGAATTTCTGCAACCACTGCTTATGCAAGACAGGCTTTGAATGGGCGCTCACAGTTGATGGACCTGAGCTGCCTCACTAGTTGTTAACTTTGTCCTTATTGATAAGTGACAAGTGAATATGTAACTCAGAGCCAGAATCTCCCTGAATTTCCAGGTAAACTCACTTATCAGCCATCTGCATGAAGTTCTCCTTGTGATTTTTTTATTAAAGGGTCAGAGTGCAAATGTGATACTGCTCCTCTGAAATCAGTTGTCCAAAAACAACAAAGTGGCCAACCTACTGTTAGAGGCAGATAAAATATACAGAAATGGACTTGTAGGTTTTCAGCTGCTTTGCTTATGCCAAAAAGACACATGAGCCATAGCTTTGAGGGGGAGTGTTTTTAGGTCACGCAGCTTATACACAGAACTTCTTTACCTGTGGTAAAGAGTAGAAAAATTGCCTGAGTCGCCTGAAGGTGATCTGCATCAGTGCAGAAGTCTTCCTAGAAACAAAAAAATTGCACTTCTCAAAGTGTATATGCTTTGTACATGTTTTCATTCTTCTCTGTGTTACAGATATTGACCTCCAAAAAGATCACTGTACCAAGACTGGTGACCTTTTAAAGTAAAGCATTAAGACAGTTGAGTCTGTTTAGTGGGTGGGTCATATCAGAAGTGAGATTTTTCAGGAAAACAAAGAGGAAAAATATGAAAAAGGCTTCCATTTGACACAGATGTGAGAAGGAAGCTCCAGCTGTTTTGATACATCCTAAGGATGTCTGTGTGGCCCAGATTGTGCTCCTTTGAGGGCAGCAAACCAAGACTGTACAGGATGTGTCTGGAGGACATCACTGAATGATGCAGTATCGAGCGGCTGTAGATGTATGTGTGTCAAAGCTCAAGAACGAGTGCAATGGAGATGAGTGTGTTATGTCTGACTAACTGCTGCAGTCACCAGCCTGTAACACAGGGTAAGGAAGGGATCCATGGTGCAGCAGTAACTCATTCCTTCCTAGCAGCTGGAAGGACACGGGAGACTATGTTTGCTTTTTTTTTTTTTTTTGCAAAAATCTTGTTTCATACTTGTATAATGTGGTGATAAAAAAAACCCAAAAGTTTGAAGTCTGAAAGCATATTATTAACTTCAACTAGTAGTTTATTGGAGAAATGAAGTAGGATTTGCTTCTTTAATTTTAGGTGTGTACAGTGTTCTGGGGTGAAGCAAATCATGGTCTAGATTTGACAGACACTGCTGAATACATTTCTCATCAAGGGAATTCATGTAACAGCAGTGTGGATTCACAGTAGATATCCACATTAGGTGAATACTCCTCATACCAATGATGTCTTTTTTAAAAAAAAGCTGAATTTCTCATACAATGGAAGAGAATCTAACAAGTCATAAAGTGTCTGTGTGTCAGATATATAGACAAATGGCTGGCAGTCCTAATCTGGTAATTATTTGTGCACTGCTTTGTCTTCTGAGTCCTTAGATAGCTCTAGGGTAGGTTGCAAGGGGGAGATCACAAAGTGGGGAGCATCCAGGAAAGGGGAAATAGCATGTTTCTCAGGCTGTCATTTAAAATCTGCCTGTTTCCATTTGTAATGGCACTAAATGGTGTCAGGAGAGACCCGTTGCCTTTCTCTCAAGACAGAATATAGGAAATAAAAGAGATTGTCAGAAGGCTGGAGTAGTGGGAGAAAATGAAAAATCAAAGACCCCTGGGAAAAACTGCCCAGGAGGAGATACAGCGATCCATCTCAGTGATACTTATGCTAGTAGCACAAATGGTTCTGCTAGAGTGATTTTAGTAAGTCAGGCACTTAGCCTTGCTAGATTAAGGTTTGTGTGTTATTGCTTGCGATTTATTTAATACAGACAAACTCCAGCAGTTATCTGGGCAAGTTATTTCTAGTGCTGCTGGTAATTTTTTGTATGTAAGTGTGTGTGTGTGTGTATGGATATATATAGTATGTAGTATATAAAGAGTATATAGAAGCGTATATAGTATGTGTGTATATATATTATATAGAATTAAGATAATTAAACTAAGTAAAGGAAAGTTTTGATGCCCATATTGTAACCAAAGAGATGATAATATATTGTCTTCAAAAAAGAGAAAATATAAAGCATGTGCTAGCAACAGAGGGGGAACTACATGAGGCTGATGCACTCTGGGCCTCCTTCTGAATGAGAAGCATGAATTAATCTAAGAGCAAGTGAAACTCTTAAGGCACAACAGAGGGGATGCTGCTGGATTCAGGAAACTTGAGCACACAGCCCAGTCTGGAAGAAGTATAGGTAAAAATCATTAACACGTCTAGCTCCTCTAATCAAAGGTGTAAGAGCTTTCTTCAATAGCTGTTGTATGTGGATCTGGGGAAGTGCAGGATTGATTTAGCAATATAAAGAACTGGCAGCAGTTGTACTTTTTCCAGCAGAGTCCTTAGTAAACCACCCACTAACAGGAGCAGTAAGTGCATCTTCATGTGGGTGAGGAGCAGTGATTGTGTAAAACCAGCTGGAAGTAGACCAAAGGCATGATCTCTGAGGCTGTCAAAGAAACCAAGCAGTAATATTCCAAAAGGAAAAGATGTTCCAGAAATCATTTGGGCCTCTAAATGGTTCAGTGTGTGTGTGTTTAGCTCTGATCTTAATACAGAAACAAGCCACAAATGCTTTCTTGGCATGACTGGGTGCAAATTGCTGGTTAATTTTCAATCCAAGAATCAAAATTTTTTATACAGCTGTCCTGATTTTCTTCCTGTGTTGAACATGTATCAAAGCAAGTATTTCTAACACATAATCTGTTTATAGATTGGCTGGTGGAGAAAAATCTGGAGTGGAAGGTGTTCTGTAAGTCTATGTGGACCTTATTCTGAGAGCAGTCTTGGCATTTGGAAATAGCATCAGTATTTCATCTCTGCGGAGAAATGAAACTTTCCATAACCTTATTCAGTGCAGCCAGAGAGAGTAAATGTGAAGGGAATGACTGCCAGCTGCTTCTGCATGCAAAACCAAAGTAATTTTCATATGGTTGAAGCCCTCCTATCAGTAGAAGTTGAGATGTCTATATTGGTTCAGAAAGATGTATTCACTGAAAGCCATGAAGGACATGGTCCCCAAAGAGGGACCATGACAGCCTGTGCAGTGACCAGCTCCTACTGAGCCACTTTAGAGAGTAGCAGAGAACTGAAAAGAAAAAAAAAAAGAATAAAGAGGAAAATATTTCTCAAATGCCTCCTCTTCACAAAACTGGTTAGAATACTATGTATGTTGTATGTAGTGAAATGTTTGGTTTTCTGCAAGGACCTATATGCTGATTTGGAGCACTGTTTTTCTACAAATATTGCCCTGGCAGATGGAATCAGTACGTTTGCCGCAAATCCTCATACCTGATTGCTGGCCTCAATTTACCTCTGAAACATTCTTGCCTTCTATCCCGAATACTCACATCAGCCCTGCAGCAACAAGGAGGTAAAAACTGAAGACAAGAGAATTGCCACAAAACATATCAGTGGATGTCTGTTAAACTCCCATGGCGCGGTGGTGAGCCATGCTTGCATCTGCACAAGAGCAAGAACTTGTAGCTAGCAAAAAATGAACAGCAGGAAGGAGTCCTGCCTGGTGTGACAAGGCAGCTGAAGACTTACGTGGCCAAACCTGAAGGAACTGGGCTCATCTCCAGCAAACCACCGGACATGGGGTCAGTCGGTGCTGTGTAGGGGGGTCTGTGGGGAGGCAAACCCTCTTCACACGCACGTCCGTGACAACTCAGAGGAATGAACTGTAATCATTATGAACCCTTCTATGACTACTTAGATGAACTAAGCAGTATTTTGTAGGCCATCGTAAACTACATAGTTTTAACAAAATTTGGAGTTGATATGGAATTTTTGAATGCTTGTAGCAGTTATGAATTTAAGTCTGATTTTTTATTGTTAGGAAAAAACAGTGTGGCATGATTATAAATTTTTCTTCTACAGGTACCAGAAAAAGTCAGGATAGGCTAGAAAGGGAAGAATAAGTGTGGAAGAGAGGGAAGGAAAAGGATTTCCAGGAAGAGAAATTCTCTAGTTACAGCTTACAACATAGCTCTGTTTTTGTCATTTTAAAATATTTTTCTACTGTTTCACAGCAGCGCAGGCACTCAGCAAATACCGTTAAATTGAATCCCAGCATTTTATTGTAGTGCACTAAAAATCAAATATAAGCAAATACTGCATTGTTTCAAGAAGTCTGTGAAGTAAGATTATTACTACTAGTAAACAATTATTATTCAAGACGTAAGAAAAGAGGATCCCTTACACTGCAGTTTCTGATTTTCTACTTAAATGTTAAATGGAAAAACTCTTCAAAATAGGATGTGGACCATTTTACTCTTAAATTCCAGAATACTGTTAAGTTTTTCCTGAAGGTAGTTTTCACTGTAGCCTTGGCACATACCTTCACATCTGCAAACTTCACTTTCTTAAAATGATGTACTTGTATGTAGTGCTTCTATTTCTTTTGTGGCCTTCCTAAAAGTACAGAGTGTTTCTATTTTTTGTGGTGTTCCTAATACCCCTTTTTTCTTCAGGCATTCACATTGCTAAAAAGATAGACAAACTGGGCATGAGGTCATCGGACACAGCTCAGATCTTTTTTGAAGACGTGAGGGTCCCCAGCAAAAACCTCATCGGTGAGGAAGGAAAGGGTTTTACATATCAGATGTTGCAGTTCCAAGAAGAGCGGCTGTGGGGAGTAGCCACTGGTAAGTCATCGTTTGCGCTTCTGGGGCTGGGCAGGGACATGGGGGTCACCCTTCGCATGACTAATGGCACTTTCCTTTTATTGTGAATTGGAGTGACCTCTTATGATCTGTTTTTGAAATCTGTCATAGCCTGGATACAGACCATGTTCCCTTTCTGTAGAAAAGCTCAACACAGAAAAATTTTTGTGACATATCAGCAAGGATGGTTTCGCCTTGTTTCTTTTTCTTGGTGCTTTTCTGCTGATAAGAAAACATGGCATCGTGTTATGTCTGCTACAAATATAGTACAAAGGTTGTTAAAATACTGGCATGAAATAGAAGGGTGGTGATTTATCCTTTAGTACAGTAAGCTATGATGTTTATCCTGGATTTTAGAAAATTCTTAGTGGCTGTGTAAAGTGGCTCTTACAGCATGTAAAAGAGCTTTGTTTTACAAATCTGTTTTACCTCCCTATGCTTTGGACATAGGTGGTACAGCACCAGTTTCCTTTCCCTGAAGTTAAGCTGTCACAGAGTTCTTGTTACTCTGGCCTCAGGCCATACCTGAATCCGCATATTTGAGTTATATGGATTCTGGATATTCCAGGTAACAGACCTAAGTCTGGATTGTCCATTTTCAGCACACAGACACAGACACCCCCCCCCCCCACACACACCCCCCCCCCCCCACACACACACACCACACCCCCCCCGTGTTTGCTTCTTCAACTTAAATACAATGGTCCACTGTAAGAAGGTTGGCCCTCTTTAAATTTCATGGTCATGTAAATAATCCCACTATATTCATGCTCCTGCGCATATCCTGTCTGTTACTGGCTGTGTGTGGCTGGGGAGTCGGGAATTCTAAGAAGTGATTTTCTGATTCAGTGACCAAATAAAAAATTACTCCCTGTTGTGGGCTGATCCCAGACCAAATATTTTAGAGTTCAAATGCTTTAAAAAATCTTTAGTTTGGGCCAAAATTCTTAGTTCAGCCTGAGATAAATTGTAAATGTGAGAGTAGTTTTAGCAAAGAACAGGAGGTTAGACTCAGGCAAGGAAGAGACATGGTCCTGCTGCTGGTCCTGCTTTAATCAAGGCATGCACAGACTGCAAGGATGTGCATTATGCATTTTTATGCTCAGTTTGAAGTCTAAGTTAAACAATACAATCAGAAACTCTGGGTTGCAGTGGTGCTCCCCAGGCAGCAGAGTAGCTCACAGCATTACTCATGCCCCAGGCAAAAGTGACGCGCACTGACAGCATCCAAACACAAAGCCTGGCAGGTTTGATCACTCCTGTTAAAACCACTGAGAGTTTGGTACTGTCCAGCCTTGCACAACTGCCCAGCAGTCACCATGCCCTGCCAGGAAGCGGGACACCAGGTTTCAATTCTTCTTTTTGCCCAGAACAACACAGCAGGAGCAGGCAAACCCTCACCCTGGATGAGCAGTCTGGGAAGGGCGTCTTTGCTCCGCCCGCCATGGCCAGGCAGGAGCCATCAGGGAGGAAGAGCCTTGGAGCTGCCTTCTGCCGCATGGTGACCAGTGTATTATATCTCGCTGGGCCCCCTGGTTTATAGCCATTCTGATATAAAATGTATAAAATCACTGGGAACAGGGACGAGACCCATGGTTTGAGTCAAGTTGCAAACTCTGGAGGTAACCAGTTGTAAACAAGAAAAAAGAGTAACCAGTACTCAGAAGGCAGCCAGGTACTTGATGGCTGCGGTTTGTTACACCGTGACATCTCGCTGTTAACTGCCAGTCCTGCAAATGGTTTTACATATGTTCAACCACAAGTGCTTTGCTGAAGCCTCAGGTGTGCAAAACTATGCACGTGCCTTCAGCAGTTTTGTGATTAGATGTGCGTGTGTAATCCTAGTGCTCACTTGTGGCCCTCAGAAGGACGTTTCTGTTCCTTCCGAGTTCATGACTATTTGCGTGACATTGAAAATTGCCTGCTCTAGGGCCCAGTCCTGGCACCCTTGCTTTCACTGCTTCCTAAAACTTGGAAGAGGCAGTTGACTGCCATTCTTTTCTTTCTCTCTTTTTTGGGCATTGTTTTGTTGTGTTGTGTTTGGGGTTTTTTGTTTTGTTTTCTGTTTTTCTGTATTATTAGTATCAAGCAAGTATTGTGCTCCAGCCTTCTCTTTGTTTATTAATTATCTTCTTTGTGGCCAGATTTCAGAATTTGTGGGGAGTTTCCTTCCTTCTTCACTTTTTTTTTTCTTTCTCTCCCCCCCTTTAAATGGAATTTTAAGTCAAACAGATTTAAAATATAAATAGAAAACTAGTTTCCTGGAATTGCAAAATTTGGTCACAGGTGTGGTCTTCTGAGTGAAACATTATGGAAGTTGCTGTGTTTCTTGCTTCATTCAAAGAGAAGAGTTGCCAGGTATCTCTCCCATGTTATGACACTTGGTAAACACCATCCATTTGTGGACCTGTTGCATGGATCACAGGAAAAGTATGTTGCTGTGGCAAGAAAGCAAACAGGTTTTTTGTTATTGCTTCACTTGGAGGCAAAGACGGAGTTCAGTGTGTGTGAGAGAGCAGAATGGCACTTTTGTAATGACCTCTATCTGCTTCTGTACTCTCAGTTTTATGAGCACCATTGAGTCATGGCCAGTAAGCGGCATGACAGATCCTTTTGCATGGGCAATGCACGCCTTTATGAAAGAGACAGATTGTTCAGCTTGGAACTCACTGTACATCTCACTAGAGGGTGATCAGCCACAACCTAAGAAAAATATATTAATTTTCTTTTGTTTGGAGAAGAGATGCAGCAAGGCAAAGTGTGTTTACAGTGAGCAGAAGTTTCAAATGGAAAAATATAAATCAGATGGAGGTACAAGGAAAAAAATATTCTGCATCTGGCAACTTCACGTGCTTTCACAATTCTCAGCTGCATCCTTAGGCTGCCCTAGAGTGACATTTCCTGCACATGCTGTCTGTTGAAACCCATGGGGCCAAGGTTGTCTGAGGATGTGGAGAACATTATATGAAAAAAGAGAAAAGAAATATATGGGGGGTGGGTGGGGAATGTTCAGAGAAAAAATAGTTTCACTGTTAATGGAGTTTCTCTGTACTTGTATGACTGGCAAAGTATTGTGTGCTGCTTTGTCGTACAGGGCTGTTAGCAGCCATGGTATTCACGACATGCGGTGTTTCATTGCTGTTTATTGCACAGCTAAGCTTTGCCATGTTAGAGCTATGCTCGTAGCTCTCTGTAGTCATGGCATCACAGAACGGTTTGGGTTGGAAGGCACCTTTAAAGATCATGACATCCAATCCCCCTGCCATGGGCAGGGACATCTTTCCCTAGACCAAGTTGCTCAAAGCTCCATCCAACCTGACCTTGAACACTGCCAATGATGGAGCATGCACAACTTGTGTGGGCAATGCCTCAGCACCCTCATCATAAAGAATTTCTTAGATTTTCTTAGAATCATAGAATGGTTTGGGCTGGAAGTGACTTTAAAGATCATCTAGTTCCAACCCCAACATTCTTCCTTATGTTCAATCTAAATCTACCCTCTTTCAGTTTAAAACTAGTGCCCCTTGTCCTGTCACTACAGGCTGTGGTAAAAGTCTCCCTCCATCTTTCTTACAAGTGCTCTTTATATATTGAAAGGCTGCAACAAAGATTCCCCAGAGCTTTTTCTTCTGCAGGCTGAACCACCCCAACTCTCTCAGCCTTTCTTCACAGGAGAGGCATTAGAGCCCTCTGGCCATTTATGTGGTCCTCCTCTGGACGTGCTCTAACGGGTCCATGTCTTTTTTGTACTGTGGGCTCCAGAACTGGATGCCATGCTGCATGCGGGTGGGGCCTCACAAGAGCAGAGTACGGGGGCAGAATCACCTCCCTCGACCTGCTGGCCGTGCTGCTTTTGATGCTACCCAGGACTGTCCTTAGAAGATTTCCTCTGTTTGTTTCTGTGTGCAGGTGGCAGTCCCAGGACTAAGCAGAAGGGCAGTGATGGCAGTTAGGGAAACAGGAGGATGGATCAATCAGCTGGGGTGGGAAGGAGGCAGTGAGGTGGACAAGTGAACACTCTGAGAGCACTTTTCCCAGGCCCCCACTCCAAGCCTTGATGCATGGTGACAGCCCGAGCAGAGATGGTCCAAAACCCCTTCATGATCTTCAGCACTTTTGCAAGCAGGACCTAAATAGGTGTTGGCCTGTTCCCTATCACCCTGTCTTGCCCCTGCCTTGTCTTTGCCGTTTCTCATCTCTTCTTGCCCTGGTGCTGGTTGCTGGGAACCACGTGAGCCATGCTGGAGTGCCTTGCTCTGACAGACCAGCACAAGACTAATCCCTTGTCATTATCACTCCTACCTCTGTTCTGCTCTCCTAGAACTGGCATGTACTGTTTAGTTTCCCTGCCAGCAGCTCAGACTTGGCTGTTTGCTTCCCAGGTATCATTTTAGGGGCAAGGGACAAGAGGTGCCTGGACACTTCTTGCTCTTTTAGCATCTTCCAAGCTGGAGGCTGTAGACATAGAAGTGAAAAACATGTTAGTGTTATGCATGCTACAGTGTTGTGTTACATAGTCCTTTGGAAGGACAGGGATGTTCCTCTGTACGAGAGATGTCCCTGAAAATCACAATTTTTTTTCTTGTCCGGAAAACCAGCAGTAGGGTGGCAAGGCAGCATAGTGTAATAGCACAGAAGAAATGAGGACATTATTGTATATGCTTTTTTGAAAAATAAGCATTGAGGCTAGTTGCTTGAGAAAGGAGGGAATAATATTTAAGGAATGAAAAAAGCTGATCACCTTGCAAAATGTGGGGACAGCATGTGAAACATGAAAAGTAGCGCTCTGTGGAAGAGCTGGTGGACGATCATGGCAGGGTCAGTTGGTGGAATGCAGAGTCTTCATATGAGAGCAGTATAGGGATGAAGTTTAAATAGAGGTGCTCTTGAAAGTGATGCAAAAAGGAATATGGAAGTATACCAGGCTCCTGTTGTGAGTAACTGGCAGGTGGGAAAAGGGATTTTGTAGTAGTCCAAGGCTTGGTTGTATTTTGCATTTCAGATTCGGGTTTTTGTGGTTTAGATTCTATATGTGAATGGACGTGGATATGCATATTTTGAAAAAAGAAAATATGACCCTTCTCATACAGATGGGTTTGTGAACTCTGTTCCTCTCCCTCTTGCTTGCCATAGTGACATGGGCCCACATTTGCTAAAAAAAAATAATATAAAATTCTCCACAAATTGAGCACCTGCTGTTATCCTAGCTAGGCTGCAAGAGCCTAGCCCTTCACTTCAAGGGTTCTTTGTCTTAGAAAAGAAACTTCCCTTTTCTTCTTGTTTAAAATAGGGTATCTCTAAGTTTGCTCAAAAAGTAGCAGCAAGCTCATTCTCTTGCTTTAAAGCAGTGTCTGCTATCTTTATCACATGTCTTCCAGCAGTATCCTATTTTGATTCTGTTCCCGTTAGAAGCACTGTTCAGTATTTATTAAAAAGGGGCTGCGAATCTTAGTGGTTTTCCCTTCCTTTCTATACCGGGATCTGGTCACGGAATGCAGACTAGGAAGCAGCCTGTTTGCGTGCCTTCATCTCTGAATTGGTTTCTGCCTTCTCCCTGCCTTCCTTGAACAGCATTCCTCAGTGAGCACAGTCTCTGCCTGCAGGTGTTCTTTTGGGATTGTAACAAACCTTCAGGACACAGGTAGCATGGAAAACAGGAGTTACCACAAGCTTTTGCTTGGGCCCCAAATGAGGCATTAGGGATGAAGTTTATACACTCTTTGTTGCATACTGCTCTCCATGACTTTCCTTCCCTCCTCCCCACCCCGCTTCACTCTCCTCTGAGTTTTGACAGGTTGGGGCTCAGGTGAAATAGGGATAAAGAGGCCTCCAAGGTGCAAGGAAATACCAGACTTTTTTTTCAGAATTGACACGGCACCTCAAACTGAGCGTATGGAATAATTTTCTTTAGAAACCCTGATTTCTTGTACTACATGAAAAAAAACATCTTTGTCAACAAGAAGGAAAACAACAGATCTGGCTAAAACAATGTCTTGTTCTGTCTTTTGCTTCTTCAAGTCCTGACGCCGCTGGAAATTATAATACAAGAAACTATTGACTACACTCGCCAGCGGCAAGTGTTTGACCAGCCCATCCTGCACAACCAAGTCGTGCACTTTCGCCTGGCCGAGCTGGCAACCGACGTGGAGCTCCTGCGCTCACTGCTGTACCGCACCGTGGGTGAGCCCCCAGCCTGCTTCCCACACCCGCCGCCCTTCGTGCCCCCACACCTGCCGCCCTTCGTGCCAAGAACACTGTCAGGCTAAAGGAACATGGAGAGGCGATGGCTAGATGCAGGCTGTTGTCGGTGACTGTGTGTGTTAACTGTGCCTTTTTTTTTTGTAGCTCTCTATGTGTGTTAACTGTGCCTTTTTTTTTTTTTTTTTGTAGCTCTCTATGTGGAAGGCAATGATGTGACAAAACTTGCTTCCATGGCTAAGCTAAAGGCAGGTCGTCTGGCCCGTGAAGTGACCGATAGCTGTCTCCAGTTTTGGGGGGGAATGGGATTCACCAGTGAGGTTCTGGTGAGCAGGTTTTACAGGTAAGCGAGTGAGTGGTGAAAATAGGAAGAGGGTTTACTGAAATTTGGCCTCTTACATATCCTGCTAAAAGATCACCCCTTGAAAAGAGCACCAGCTTCTCGCTAGCGTGACTGGTATTGTCAAACTGAATGGCCTGTCACTGGCGTACATCGATCCTGGAGTGACATGTGAATGTCAGGACACAGGGTGCCTATTCCTTTGCTAAATCTTGGCTTTCTATTACAACTGGGTAGTCTGAAACTATCCACGGGTTAACTTGAATGTCAGGTGAAAGAAGCAAACTCCATGTTTTCCCTGCTGGTCCTCTGGTACCTGCCAGACAATGGTGTTTTTTTTCTCTTTGCCCTTTGTTTGCTTGTAGTCTTGATTACAACGGAACTAAAGCAAACTACAAGCTTTCTTCTAAAACCATTGAAAATCAGCTTTACCTTTTTCCCTAAATATTTGTGTGAAACAGGAGTTCACCATCAGGCTCCTGCCATAGTCTTTTCTGACAGCAGTCTCCACTTGATTAGTCATACCAGATACTGTGAGACGTCTCGTATGAGAGACGTAGGTGCTTCCAGCAAGCTGTTAGAACATTAAAATGCTACAGAGGCCTTTTAGCAAATTAATTAAAGTCCCTTCAAATTTTACCATGTATCTACTTAAAGGAAATTCTCTCTAAGCAAACAGGTTTGTTGGCAGCTGATAGGAAGGACCAAAATGGAACTTGCATTTTCTTGCAGTAACAGATCTCAGTTCAGCCCTTATATATAAGATATCCAATCAAAGGCTAGCAAAATAAGTTACTGGTTCAGTTAGTTGAAGGTTTTGGTGAATAGATCTGTGTAAAGTGAGAGCAGAAACACTTAAATCTGTAGAAAGCTCATTTCTTCTTTTGTAGATTAAGTTACTTTTTCTTTTTTTGATAGCATTTTATGAACAGAAATGCTATTGTGGTAAGTCAGAGAGATCTTCAACCTTTTTGACTGGTGGATTCCTGAACTTTTCTGGTGAACGTACTCACTGCTGTGTGGTGATGGTTTTAAGCCAGCTGTCAATACGATGGTTTTTCTCAAGTTATTTTCTCCACAGCCTCTTTATTAGTGGCTAATGGTCCCTGGTGATGCAGATGTTAAAAGCTTCTGCAGTAGGCACCCTGAATAAAATTAATCCTTGTCTTGAAGTGCTTACTGTCACTGTAGTAATAAGTACAGATTAATGTGTAAGTGCTTTTATATAGCTTTGATTTGTCTTTAGATTTCTTAGTGCAGTGTATTATTGCTAACCGTGGGCAGGGCTCTTCTGTGTGAATTCCTGACTGGTTTCTAAGTATACCAGCACAGTCACATTATTCCCGAGAAGAAATCCAGAGTATTTCCTAGTGGTATAAACTGTGTAGCTGGCTAAAGAACTATCTGTCTGGCTATAAAAAAAACCCACTGTTATAAAAGAGGCTAAAGGTGGCGTGATATCTAGACTCCAAAATTTTCTGTGAATCAGTAAAATTCCATCACTGAGTAACTATAAGCTCCTGGAAGGGGGAAGCATTACCTAAATAAACAATTACAGGTTCAAGTCAGAATCTTGTTCTCTGTTAACGATAAGCAAAACAGTAACTTTCCTAAAGCAGTTCTTTGTACAGCAGTCTGAGTAACCATTCACGTCACTGTGGTATTTGTCACCAAGCAGCAAACAGCGTAACTGCACAGCATGACATCTAGTCACCATGTATAAAGATTTTTGTAGCATAATCCTTACCAAGTTTCCAAGGAAATGTTAGTCTTTGACACGTCCGGATGTTACTCCTCAAAGAGCACACAGTATAATCCATGGTTAGTACATGAAATCTTTGAATTTTAGTCTTTAGTGTTGGTGGGGAGATAATAAACAGACCCAACGCAAAACTGCCAAATGACTTTATTCAGATCTGTCATCTTAATCATTAGTCTTTTAAACTTTGTAGAACAACTACTTTTCTAAAGTGTAGTATTCTCTAGAAGGCCTAAGATAGCTGTTTTACCATGTAGGTGTCTATACTGGGCTGATTTTATATACGTGAATGTTTCGTTTTGAGCTGTAGGGATTCTGAGGAGATTGGGTTTGAAAAAAAAAAGTTTTGAGCCCAAATATCAAAGGGTTTCACAGAAAAATACAAGCCAATATAAAAAAGATTAAGAGTGGACTTTCCAGACTTTACCATACTAGCAGGACGCTGGAGGAGAGTGCAGAGTGGAGTTGTGTTTATTTTTCTCTCCCGTGTATGAAATGCCTCGAAGACATCATGACTTAGGAAAAATCAATTATTGAACAAACCCACAATCTATATGAAAACCCCAGGCTATAAGAGATCAGAGGGAGGAAAACCTTTTGTAGCAATTATATTGCAATTTTTCAGACTTCATAACGTCAGTTTTAAAAAATTTCAGGTAGCGATCTATATATTGTAATTACATACACTTCAATTGTTATAAGAACTTGTCCGGCCTTCTTGAAGAAGTTTGGGGTTTTTTAAAATTACGATTGTTTCTAAGTACCAAACACTGTGTCTATCTGCTGCCACTTCTTACAAGTTTTACTTTTGTGGGGGTGGTGGGAAGAGTGCCGATTTCTTTACTTGCTGCATTGTGAAAGACTCGAGAAAGCAGTAAAAATATTGACTACTCATGTGAAATAGATAAACAGCATTGCAAATGCACATAGCTGCAGAAGAAAAACAGGTGGGTTTTTTCCCCTCAACTTTTGCCTAGGTATTGCAATATGAAGTCTTATTTGTACTTCAGGCTAGTTAAAAATCAAGCTTCTGTATAAAGGGAATTTTTCTGAATAAGTAATGCATTTCCTTCTAAATTATTTTTTGTATTCCTCCCCTTTTAAAAGTCAGTTGAAATATTTTATTCAGTTACTTTATTTGATTTTTTTATATTCTTTCATTCTTTACAAAGCATGTCTAAACTAGAATGAGTCTAGACAAACGGGGGGGTTTTCCATCGGTCTTTGTCATTATTCCAATTCACGGTTGTACCAAATGAAACCAAACCTATCCATTTCTGCTGACAAAACCAATTTGCTCTGAAGTCAGTAGCTAACTGTTGAGACAAGATTTAGTAACGATTCCTCAGTCACCTGTGAAAACAAATCCGTAGCCTCAACCTTTGCCTGCAGAGGTTTTGAGACAGATGCCCGTCTACCACTTTGGTAGACTTTTATGAGGACCTTGAGAGCACGTTTGGACGAAGCACGTGACATCTAGCTCTAATATGGCAAATCAAAGTACGTAACTGTACAGCAGTGACTTGAAGGTGGAGCTATGCTCCAGAGCGGGCGAAGGCGATGCCCGCTCCTGCTCAGCTGGCCCTTCAGAATGCCCCGTGGGGGACACGGGCAGGGCCACGTGAACTGGCAGACACAGCTGCTGGTGGCTGGGCTGTCCCAGCCTGGCCAGAAGCCTGCCACACTGGGTGGTATCAACTCAGACTTCTCCCTCTGGATCAGTGTCTCTTTTAGATGCTGCTTAATTTGGACAGCCTAGAAGTAATCTAGCCGAGTCTGAAGATGCAAGAAGTCACAAAATACTACGTTTCAGGGTACATCAGTATATTTTGTTGAGAAAAACCTTGCCAGTAATACAACTTCAAAATAATAAGTGTGAGAAAAAAGGGTAAATAAATAAAGGTTTCATAATCAAGAGCAATTTGTGCTGAAAGGGGGCAGTGCGTAAATGGCCTTCGGGGAAGCAGTCATATGCTGAGACACATAAATCTTGGGAAGGATTTACCAACGGCCTCCGAAGCAGGGAAGCAGGGAGCAGCGTCTCCGAGGGACTGCTGCTGTGAAGCCAGGCTGCTAGGGAAAACTAGAGGTGGAGTCACCAAAACTTGCTTTCTTCCCCACGTCTGACCAGCACCGATCGCTGCTGGAAAAGGGAAACAAGATGACTGAAGTTTATTTTCTCAAGACTTCAAAGTTATGTAGATGGTGGAGCAGGTTCCTCTCGGGGCGTTTGTGAACAGAAAGGGCTTTTTAGATCACGATGCCATTCAAGAGGAAAATGTAGCGCAGGATGGCTCCCTGAGCAAGCACTTTTTCAGCGGCAGGTAGTAAAGGTAGTGGGACGCACAACTGCAAACACCCTCATGTTTTATCAGCTTGAGGCTAGAGGCAGATTTAGCGTGCCCTTAGCTGTGGCCTCAGTGCCTATATAGAATGTTACAACACCAAAAGCTTTCTTTGTGCTGCGGGAAAGTTACCTGTCCCTACTTCATGGCTAGTGAAATCGCACGCAAGGGAGAGCTCAGAGTGGAGCCAAGCAGCAGCCCTGATTTTCAGGATAACGGGGCCCAAAAAGTTTACAGGCAGAGTGATGGACTGCGCTCGGCTTGTGCAAAACGAGGGCTGAATGGTGCTCTGGGTGCAGAAGGGTCAACACCAGCCAGAAGAGGAACGTTAACTGAAGGACTATACTGGATTTTACTACTCAAGAGCACATTCTGGCTGTAAATTAGAGGATTCCTAATCATTAAAACAACTTTTTCATGTGACAGCCTTCAAATCAGGATAGTCCAAGATTAAAGGGATCTTGTTCTTTCCATCTCAAAGTAGTGCTTGATACATTTCTGAAGGTTATATGACACGGTACCTATGGAAATGGGAAATCTGATTTGATGACGTGGAGGGTCTTCTGTTCCTTTTGCTGCCTAACTAGAAAATGATAACCTGGATTGGGTTTGGTGGGTGGGAAAGGCTCCTCACCCTCCCTCCTAAATGCAGTTTTTAAACTCAGCATTGAATAACTTATTTTTTTAATCTGTCAAAAGCTTTTTAACACTTACCTCTCTTGATTTGGTTGAGTAGAGTAAGTCTTACCATCTACAGTGGATGTTTCAGGTGCACAGGATTTCCTGAATGAGAGCAAACTCTTTGCAGGGAGTGTTTTAGGAAGGCAGAACACAATGGTCAGTATTAATCCCTTTCCTCAGGCAAACTCCCGCTCTCTAAGGGAAAAGCACTTAACAACCAGCTAGCTGTCTGGTCCCTCAAAATGACACCTTTACATAACTGTATGGTGTGTTGCAGGCTGGTTCCTCACTGTCCTTGGTCAGAGTGAAGCCATTAGAGGTTGGTGCTCACCTCAGCCGGGCTGCAGGTAGTGCAGGACATGCTGCTTTGTCACAGGGGCAGCGACAAGGCCATGGAGAAATCAGAAAGCAAAGCGCTGCTGTGACAAATCAAAAGCATTCTAGGGTAGCCTACCTAAAGCAATAAGATTCTACTATTTATATATATTAAAATATTTATATGCTGCATTAATAATGCATTATTAATATAATATAAACTATCAAACAATAAACTTACAATAAATAGCTGATATACAAGCTTACTTCACTATGACATCTTCCCCAGCTTCCTCACATTAGTTCCTGGCAGGACAGTTAGTCCTGTGGTTTTGTTTTCTTAAGCTGAAAACAAGTCTTGTTCCCAGAAGAGGGCTGCTAGATTAAAATCATTTGAGTCCTTTGTCATTTTGAACCTCTACAACCAGGTGAAACTTTCTGTCCTGTCTCCCCGGGGCAGAGATTGACATTACTCACCTGCCTGTGTATTCTGTAGGAAACAGTCCTTATCTCACCCAGAGACAAAAATATAATCACCAGCAATTTTGTAAAGACACACACAGATATACATATATACAGAGACACACACAAAAACATACATGACATGTTTTGGTTTTTAAAAACCTGCATTTGTATGTGAAAACCTGACAGATGTGAAAAACTGACATGTTTGTCACATACTACCAAAGCCAGATCTTACCCCTGCCTATCTATAACTGTAATAGCCACGTGTCCAGGATTCCTGCTGAAAATGGAGGACTTTTATCAGCATCACAGAGTTCTGAGGGTTAATTACTTACTGTTGCTACAGTGCTGCGAAGATGCTAAGCACTGGCAGGGGCTTTCTGCAGCTTGAAAAAGCAGACAGCACCACAGCACGAAGAACAAGTAACCCACCATTGTTCCAGCTCTGCTGCCTTCAACAAGGCCCCCAGGAAGGTGGGGAATCTTCAGGTTATTGAATTGAGTAGAGATAGTTTAGCAGAACTGTTTCAATGTTTTGGTGATTATTTTTTTTTCTTCTCCCTGAAGGAGAAAAGAAATTTGCAAAGAAAATTGCTTAAGGCTGCAGTAGTTCCCAGTCTGGCTAGCACAGGGAACCTAGGCAATGCTGTTACAGATAACTCAGTGATATCAGTGGCAGTTATTAAATGAGTGCAGTTAGAAATATCAAATCAAAAGTAAACAAGCTTGGAGGAGCCACTACTCATTTTTAAAGCAGAGAGGCTATATATACACTATAAAATACTACACTAGAATACTAATGCTGTACTATGTAATACTATACAATCCTAATATGGATTATGCCAGATGTCACAAAGCTTTGTGATTGGGGAGACCAGGATACTTTTTGGTTAAAAAACAAATGAAAATTGTACCACCTCCATAGAACTCTCCAATACCTCATGCACTGACTGACTAATACTCTTCTTACGACACAGTTAAGCGTAAGTGTTGCAACGCATTTTGCTGCTGGCCCTCCAAAAAACTCCGTCCTCTCCTAAAATTCAACTGCACGCTTAGGCACCTACTGCTTTGGCAAAGGAACAGCAGGGATGCTGTGGGAAGTATTGCAGACCACCTCACCAGGAGGAGGCAGAGGATGAGGTGTTCTGCAGATTACTGGCATGAGTATGTAATATGTAGGTTATTTGAGCAGGCAGTCCAGCAGAAAACCTTGGGAAGAGCCTGTGATGCTTGATATGCCAGTCCAAAGTGCTAAGACCTAAACAGAGGTAGGTCTCTATGGAGTTCAGCTGCATGAGCTCTGACTGGCCTTAAGCAGGAGCAGTTGTATGCTATGAGAAGTTTTAACTTACTTCAAGATTAAAATAATGTTTTGGCAAGTTAAGGTTATTTTTGAAAGAATCTGAAAACTGTATGTGCCAAACTATCTTAAGCCTTTTGATTCTGAATTAGCAACATCCGTGTACACAAAAGGGTATTTACACTGTTGACAACACATTTCTCCACACCTTGTATGTACTTCTATAAACAAGAGGTTTCAGTATAATAAAAGCAGCTCCATAATAAATGCATAGAGGAATAAATGGGTATATACAGTTCTGTACTTGTTTCATCTGTATAACATGCAAAAGTTTAAATCTACTCTTTATATTTCTACAGAGACTTGAGATTAATGTCGATAGGAGGTGGTACAGATGAAATCATGCTTTCCATCATATGCAAATACATGGAAATGCTTCCAAGCAAGTGATACATCTCCACTCTTCCTTGAAAATTAAGAAAGCAAGAGCATAGCTCGTACTGCACACTGAAGGTTACAGCCAGCACATGTTTCAAGGGTAAAATAAATAGAAAATGTAACAGTAATTTCACCATCAAAATGCTTGTCAAGGTGTTTGACCATTATCATTCTATGTGTTCTCCAATAACAAATTTCTGTTGATATGAAACAAGCTGAAAGCATGGGGCCTCCTTCAAGAATTTTTTTCCCCATTTTTTTCAGTGGGTTACTGCTTTGGGGAATCTAGTGACCCACACTAAGCACCCAGAACAAATGCCTTCTTTAAATCATGGTATATCTACATTTTAAGAGCAACTAAGCCACCAATTAAGAAACAGAACTTCCATATGGATATAGCTATGATTTCACTAGTAGCTTAATCTAATTTCAGTGTAGCTTTGCTTTCAAGATCAGTAATTAAGGCACAAATTGTTCCCTGTCGTATTCGAATACTGGAACAGCAATTTTGCTCTCAATTACAAGCACCTTCCTTATCTTTTACTTCCAGCAAGTAGTCATCAAAATGAGTTCTGTCATCTTTGCCAAGTTCACATCAACTTGCACTACACTGTCATGGATGTTTGGTGATGGGAGCAGGGGTTGATCTTTAGTTGTAGAATTCTACAAACAGTTGTTTAATTGTATCTGAAGCTTTTGGAGGCCTGAGTTTCAGCAGTAAGGTATCATGTTTTGTGTGTAATTATTAAAGAAAAATACTAAAAATAAACATGTTAATATGAAAATTGTGTGTAATTACTTAAACTCTTCCTAAAGCAGCCATTTAAGCCAGAAGAGACAACCCATATTATTGCAAAAAAAAAAAAAAAAAACCTTCAGCAGAATTGTCTTTGTAATCAAATGGATGTGTTGATTATGCATTTTCTAAGGAATCTCCATGACACTGTAAGGTTAAGAGTTTGGTAGTTAAAAGATGGTATTTCCTTCCACCTGGAAATAATCTCTATGATTGCTAGATAGAGTATAAATATTGTGTAAAAGTTACGTATAAAAGATCTAAAAAGCAATAATAATAATAATAATTGCAGTATTCTTATGTAGCTGCTATTAACTAATTTTTACAAAGTACAATTAATGCTACTAGTATTTTCCTATTGTATCCACTGCAGTGTATTTTATTCTACAAGATCATACCTACAGCATCCTGAAATCTTGCCATTTGTAAATTCTACGCCCTGCCAGAGTAATACTTTTCCACCAGAAAATAACCAGCAAAGCAAGTGCAGATGCTGAGGAAGATTCTAAGGCTGTAACCCGTGATTCCCACCAACTGCCATTCCCCTTCCCCGAGTGAAATACTCTCAAAGCAGTTTCACCTTTACACAGTCACCTTAACCATTCTAAGCAAACCTGCAGGATTCCAGTTCAGATTTTAAACTGAAAACTGACCTTTTACTGGAACTGAAGAAAGGAAAATATGCTACATGCTGTAAAATAACATAAAAACATACAGAAATATGTCACAGTTTTAACTATTTAACTTTCAGTTACATTTCAGTTCAGAATGTTTGTGTTAAAGAGCCTAATGGAGTTCTGTTTCAGCACTTCATTAAAAAGGCACTTGTGTGTTTTCTAATAAACATATATATTCCCTGTGCTTAAGCTTTCTCCCCATTTCCTGCCCTATCTAGATAACAACAAAAAAATAACCCTTCTTAAAGGAAGAAACACAGAAAGGATGACATAGGTTTAAAATTATACACACACACAATACACTTCCCCTCACTTCTCCACACCACGCAGAATGGGGGATGAGGGGGAAGGAAGAAGACTTAGTTCCTATTTTGCATGAATTACCTTTTAATCTGGTTGACATTTTAAAATGAAAATCCTGTTGCTCTTACACATGATCTGAAGGACTGGTAAAAGACTCTTACCACTATGTGCTCTGTCAGGACTTAAGGGACACTGTAGCATATTCTTCAGAACTAAGGCAGGAACTGTATTGGCCATATAGCTAGCTGCATCCACCCATTCTTCTAATTTATATTAGGTGGTTAAAAAGTTTTCCATTAATTGGTATGGCAGATTGATTGCTTCAAGAAAAAAAATAATTGTTCAGACACCATGTTTAAGAGCCAGAAATATACTTCTAGAAGATGATCAACTATCAGGGGAGTGTGGTTGTCAAACAGGTATGTCAGTAATTATCATCTCACTTGTTAGGTACCTTGCACGCCACTGTCTCATGAAAATTATACAAGTGCATTAATTTTGGATGGCAATATTTCTTCCTGACTAGCTTTGGGAATGCTATACTTGTTTAACAAGCCTAGCAATTCCCATGTAAGGACGATACATTATCCTGGTGTCAGTACTTAGATGTTTTTTGTAGAAGTACTGTAGACCTTTTAACAGGCAAAGATAAAATAAGGTATAAATATTTGAGCTTTAATTACTTTTACACAATCTGTGTAGGTGGTGATTTACATGCCATACTTCCATTATATATAAAATCTGACATGAAAGAAATGTAGCATATACTTCCATTTCTTATTTTAACAGTGCTCCCCACACAAGTATAGCCCCTTAAATGCTGCACCATTTCAAAAAAATAGACTGGTATTCTACAGTAGAAAAGAATGTATATAAACAACACTAGCTAGAATACTACAGGACACTTCATTTGTCAGTTCATAATTAGTTATTAATGGCAACACGTTATACAGTATTTCTAGAAAAGTTTTTCAAAATTGTAGATACAATTTCAGTATCAAGGAAACTGAATTTTTTAAATGTTAAACCCAGGAATGTGATGGCTTCAACTATTAGAAACTATTTGGAGAGCCAAAGCTAAGTTTTCAAAATAAAAACCAGTATGACAGTACCTTCAACAGGTGCATCATAATATACTGTAATATAAAATTCAAAATATCTGACCTCATATTTCAGTCATAATGCAGTTTAGATTTAGGAATCATCACAGACTGAAAAGTAAACATACTAATGGTAAAAGCTCTAGTGATTCAATGAAATCATTAAGTTTTAGATGCTTTAAATATAAAGGAAACATTTGTACTGTGTCCATATTAATTGATCCCAATGATCAAAGGCATTTGCTTAAAACAGTAGATGTATAAGCATGATTTGTTACATTTAAATAAAAAAAACAACCAACCAGCTTTAAGTAACTTCTCCCCATAACACACAGTTTAAGCTACTTAAAACACACACACTATCAGAATTTTGGGGGTACCACTATTATACTTGTTAGCTTCAGGCCAGCCTTTTAAAAATCCACAGACAAAAACAATTTAGAAAGAGCCAAGTATTCTTCGTGCTTTTGCAACCTAGAAATTACTGTATGCCTGAAACTGGAGCTCTAATTTAGAGCATGGCCCAGAATAAAAAGCAGAATGAAAGCCTTGTAATTCTGCAATTACTTAATATCCAAACAACCAGTTTTCTGGTTTTTTTAAAATCAATTCTAAAAACTATTTTCCCATAAAAAATCAACTTAATCTGCTAGCAGTCTCTGCATATTT
This sequence comes from Falco peregrinus, assembly GCF_023634155.1. NCBI lineage: Eukaryota > Metazoa > Chordata > Aves > Falconiformes > Falconidae > Falco > Falco peregrinus. The sequence continues at coordinate 38,279,776 of NC_073725.1, read as the reverse complement.
ACAAATGATCCCCCCAAAACAGGGGACGATGGGAAAAATTCTGATACATTAAGAAAACTATATATAACATCGCATTAACAGTTAATGCAATTTACAACAATTTCACCGTGTTTTATCAACAGAATATGCCATTTTAGATCAATGTCTTCAATAATTAAGACTGCTTTATAGCTGAAATGACACAATTTAAACCGGAGGTAACATGCATCACCTCAGTTTAATAATCCAATATACTACAAAAAAAACAAACAATGCAAAGAGCATCATGTAACATAATAGCTTTGTCTGGCTTCCTCTAGAGAGTGTTCTCAGTCTGCCCATAGTTGCACCTAGAAGTCCACCCGCAGAGTCAAAATCATTATCCTACATGTAAGAAAAACAAACAAGGGAACAAAACAACAAAAAACATGTTACTCTGAGGAAAAAAAGATTACCCCTAAAGCTTGCTAACTGTAGCTTTTCCTGTTTTTTTCAAATTTGCCAAAAATTAAAATTATTTCAGAGGCAGCTTCTGAAAATTAACTAGAAAAAACTTTTGCCCATTTATCCAGAGGTATTTTTTCTCCAAAACAAAGCAAAATGTAAGCAAAAAAGGCATTTCTGACTTATTTTTTGTTTCCCTCTCCTATTGTTAAATACAATTAAATATAGAACTGCCTTTTTAATAATACTATACATTTGCTATGTATAGTATACAACAAATAGTTGTATCTGAAATATAAAGACTTTGATTATGCCTTGGAAGTAATGCATCTACATATTTATCTTTCTGAACAGAAATACTACTGCTGAATTAGTCACATTTTAGAGTCAACAATAAGCTGTCAATGCTTTAATACAAATGTTCATACTAAAAGAAGGCATTTAGTAATTTACTTTACTAACTTCTTAATCCTGCCCCACATTTAAAGAAAGATAGTGACTAAATACTTACCATATCTGATAACATTTTATTTTGGTTTTTAACTTCTGTCCCAATTTCAATGGAAAGCTATTAAAAAAATCCGAAAAAGTATTACATATGAGTAAACAGCTACACATAGATTAACCAGTCTAAAATACATGACATGACTAGCACTTTCCCAGGTAAAATGTGAAAACAGTACCTGGTATTTTCAAACAACAAACCAGCATGCACAGTATTCTGTCAATAAACCTTAGGAAAGTACTTGTCATCTGACTAGATGAGTCTGAAGAGTGTCGGAAGGTTACTAAATGCTCCTCCTCCCCTTTTCCAGAGAACTCCTTATTAGAATTATTGTGTGGACTTTCAAAAATTCAAGATCTAGTCAAGGCTCAGCAGCAATTATCCATTTCCTGGAACACGCATTAAAAATACTCGCACTCGGCACAGAGGACCATAAGCACTCTTTCTGCCTCAGCGTTGCTGGAGTTGACACTTGTAACCTGCTAATGCACCTCTTTTGACAAGCTGCTGCTGTGCTATAAATGCTATTTTCTTCTCTGAACTTGTCTATTCCTTCTCTGCTTTGTGTCATGAAACAGCAAGTGCACAGCAGGACAAGGTGGCAAGCCGTGTATGTAAGCGAGTCAGTTCTAGAGGTAGTAACTTGGGTCAGCAACAGCCCAGTGACCATTCAGCACATCCCCAGCTATGAGACAGATCAAAGGTCAAGCAAGAAAGTCAAGTCGGGTAAGGGTCGGAATAAGGGAGGTATGAGACCAGGCGCAGACAGAGCTGCAACACAGCTGCAACGCAGCAAAGGCAGGGGCTAGTCAGGAGGGCCCTGGCTTGAAAGCAGCTCCCAAGTGAAACCAGGGAGAACCCACACTGTGGCTTCTTTGCAGTTCTTGCTCCGTAACAGTTCTTACCAGCATGCTGGCCTTGAACAACCGGCTCAACTAGAAGGAATGGAAATGTGCTCCTGGCCCCCAGGCTTTGGATTTGCCAAGACCCACATGTTTTTTGTGACACAACCTAAATCTCATGATTTCTTACTGCTGCATTTCACTGCAATCTATAATCAAGAGTGAAACTGATTTTACATCGGGCTTCTAGGAAGATTATCTGAAGACTATTCCATATTCCAAGATTATTATGTTGCACTAAAAGATGAAACTGTAGAAAGAGCACATGTTCCGCTCCATGGGGCACTACCAACGGCACCGTTGACATACACTGATTTTGCAATGTAACATACCAGAGAAGGTACGTTAACTTATTCTTAACTTACTCTAAATTACTATTCTAAACCTAAGGTTTTAGTTTCTGTTGGAGACTGAACAAATAATTTTTAAGTAGCAGTATTAGCAATAGGACTTTGAATGAATTTAGGCCTAATAATTCATTGGCTTGTACAACATACATAGAAACAGCACCTATAGCTAAGAATGTATTTTATAAAATCTTAAGTTGTTAAGAAAAATAAACCCACGTAACTTTAATCACAGTGCTGTCTTTCAGTTATACTTGCTTGAAATAAGTCCTCAATCTCTGGAAGGAATCAGAATCATTAAAGTAACAAACTTCTCTTTCAGAGGATATTAGCACACTATTTAGAAGAGCTGTTTTCACATTACAGAATTATCAGCAGATACAGCAGAAACTGATGAGCCACAAGGGTAACCGCAAGAAGTAGTGATCCATTTTCTTAAATGAAACAGAAACTGCTTATTGACCTAAACTCAAAAGTTTCTACTTTCTGTGGGGACAGTGACTCATTCTGTAGGACAGTAAGCCGTAAGTAACACCACAGCTGTCCTCAAGATCAGCAGAAAAGGACACCTCTAGCTTAAAAATCTAATTAAAGGAAGATTCAGTTATGCAAATGAATGATTGTACATTTTGACTGACAATAATTCTTCCTTGTATTTGTATTGGATTTGTATGGCAAAGTTTTGGTAGTGGGGGTGAGCTACAGGGGTGGCTTCTGCTGAGAAGCTGCCAGAAGCTTCCCCTATGTCCAGCAGAGCCCATGACAGCCAGCTCCAAGACTGACTCGCCGCTGGCCAAGGCTGAGCCCATCAGCGATGGTGGTAGTGCCTCTGTGATAACATATTTTAGATAATGTATTTAAGAAGGGGAAAGAACTGCTGTACAACAGCAGCCAGAGGAGAGGAGGTGCTCCAAGCGCTGGAGCAGAGATTCCCCTGCAGCCCCTGGCGAATCCCATGTTGAGGCAGGCTGTGCCCCTGCAGCCCAGGGAGGTCCATGGTGCAGCAGATCTCCTGCAGCCCAGGAAGGACCCCATGCCGGAGCAGATGAGTACCTGCAGGAGGCTGTGACCTGTGGGAAGCCCATGCTGGAGCAGGCCCCTGGCAGGACCTGTGGCCCCATGGAGAAAGGAGCCCACACTGGAGCAGGTTTGCTGGCAGGACTCGTGATCCTGCAGGGGACCCACGCTGGAGCAGCCTGTTCCTGAAGGACTGCACCCCATGGGAGGGACCCATGCTGGAACAGTTCTTGAAGAACTGCAACTCGTGCAAAGGACTCACATTGGAGAAGTTCATGGAGGACTGTCTCCTGTGGGAGGAACCGCATGCTAGAGCCGGGGAAGAGTGTAAGAAGTCCTCCCCTAGGGAGGAAGGAACAGCAAAGACAACACAACCCCTGTTCCCCATTCCCCTGTACCACTTGAAGGGAAGAGGCAGAGAAAATCTGGAATCAAGTTGAGCCCAGGAAAAGGGGAGGGGTAGGGGAAAGGTGTCTTAAGATTTGGTTTTATATCTCACTACTCTACTCTGATTTAATTAGCAGCAAATTAAATTAATTTCCATCATGTCTGGTTTGCCCATGATAGTGATCAGTGAGTAATCTCTCTCTTCTTAAGTCCTTATTATCCATGAACCTTTAGTCATATTTTTTCTCCCCCTGTCCAGATAAAGAGGGGAGTGATAGAGCAGCTTTGGTGGGCATCTGGCATCCAGCCAGGGTCAACCTACCACAGTATTAAATGTATGTTTTAAACTAAGTCTACTGCTTCACTGACCCATATATTTTAATTCAATAAATGTGACGATACCACTGTAATTAAATACTTACTGATTTGATGGCACTGACTTTTGTACGCAGACTTTCTGTTAACCTTTCATTTTCTTCTTCATAAACACTGTACCCACTGTTGGTATAGCCATAGTTACCAGCAGGTGCTCCATCACCTGTAAGCACAGTAGTCAGTAGTTACAGAAAACACCACTGGAGCAAGTGCTCTCTTCACATGTGGAAAAGCACTCTTTAAATTTAAAAATGCATTTCCTTAACATCACCATTGGCAATCGGGAAGAGGCACCGCATGTTCCTCAGACAGAGATTCAACCTTTTTCCAAACACGTAAGTTATCTTTCAATATGCAAATCAAAGGAAAAAAATGAGGAATGGCTCTAATTTAATACTATCACGTTTTTTCCCAGACAGTGTTTTCAGACAGCTTCTATGGAAAACAACCTAGTCATTACATGGAGATGTGAAGGAAGCACTGAGGCCACGACATAGAACAGTAAACCTAACTGAAATGAAGAAAGTTGAGATCATTCTCCAACAAAAACAAATACTGCTTTATTTAAATGAGGTCACATACATTTAAAGGAGAGAGCATGCTCCGATGCTTACATGTTTCTCCACAAACAAGTCCTCAGACCAGAAGCCAGGCCCCTGAGCAGAACACTGCCATTTCTGTCACCATTCTGCAGTTCTATTCCCACTCCTGCCTTTTGTTTTTTTGGGTGATGGAGCTTCAGGACTGTTACCCAGACAACTGACTCAGGAGTACACGGAGCAGAAGGGAATGAAAGCTCCTCAACTCCACACCGTTGCTTCCTCCAACCTCTACTAAAAATCTACAGGCATCAGTTGGGACAGCTGCATGGGCACAGGAGAATTAAACCTGTGTCCAGTCTAGACAAAAATCAGTCTTAGACCTCAAACCTAAGATCTGAAATCAAAGAAGGCAGACCAAGACTGAGAAAGGCAAATAGAAAGGAACTATTATAAGCTTTACAATAAAGATCCTACTATATTAATTAAACTAGCAATCTGGTTATAACACTAATCAATATTTACATGACTAGTCAGAATGCCACACTAAAGTTGCCTGAATGCCTTCGGTTAATTCCTTTTCAAGGCACTTCAAGATTTTTGTGTTTGAGTGCCTTTTTTCTTTTTGAGGAAAAAGGGAAAGGAGAGAGACGCCAACCACATTCACAGATAAAGCTCCATCTCAAACAGTTTAACTCTGTGCTTGGCACATATGATATTAAGACTTTAAAAGAGAGAATTACAATGCTACTTTGACTATATATATATAATTTTATATTAACCCATAACACCATTCATTAAATTTAACAATTTCTTAGCTTGTACTTGTAGTAAATTGCTTTAATGTTATTCTGTAAGTTAAGCTGATGACAAATTCTCAACAAGACTGAGTGAAATGTATGTTTCCATTTCATCACTGTGGGAGTCAAGAATTTTTTCCCCCTACCTAAATTAGAAGCCAAATATAGAAAGATGATTAAAATGACATAATTTAGAGTCAGGGTTGTTCTCACTGTGTTTTGTTTTACAAATGCATCTAACTACAGTACTTCCTACCAAATTACACACAATTTTGAATATGTTTATAAGTTAATATACCACGCAGCTTCAGGCCAAAATACTACAACTATGATCCTCACACAGACTATGACATAGCAGATATGAACAACTGCCCCAAAGCTTTTAAACACCCACAGTTACTTCTACATATGTAATAGAAAGCACAATGAAGAAGCCTGGCTACAATTGTTCACAGGAAGGACAGAAACTTCAGCATGTCAGTTCTGTGGGCTGTCTTGCAACACTGCTCATTGACATGTAACATGGACATGACCACAACACAATCTGCAGTGTAGAAAAGAGGTACGAGGTAGCTGATGACAACAGCAGAAGTACTGGCGCCCCAGCTTCTATTTCCAGCCTACTAAATAAAAAGTAATTCTGAACTGACAGTTGAAATGTCAAGGCAAAGCAGAAAACTTTGCTGCAGCTGGTAACAGACATTTAAGTCTTCTGCTTGACCATCCAGCAGATTTTTAAAATGTTTAGTTTCAAAATGTTCCTTAAGGTATAGTCTGCCGGAGGACATGCTCTTACACCTGCGCTCCTTCCATAAACATCCATCACTTCACTTTTCCAGAAACAGCATACCGAGCTGGATGGCCTTCAGTCTAACCCCCCTCAGTTCACACCCAAGAGCAAGCAGTTAGTCTGACAAAGAAAACTACTGAAGGCGTAAGCATCATCAAATGCCTCCCTTTTTGTGATAAACATCCCAAGATCTCTCTTGATCTAGAAAGAAGCACATCCAAGACTTCTTTTAACTTGTTAAAATCTTATTACATAACAGCATAGAACACACACACAGAGCTCAGCCATATGGCATGTATCACGCCCTAAATCCCCACTTTCTAGGAAGTACCAGAAGTCTGTCATAGATTCTGAGGCATAAACATTACCTAAGGTTTACAGTGCGGTCACAGCACCTATGTTCTAGAACATGACATGGCAGGTCAAAGTTTCTTTATAGTCATCAACATGACTGCTGGTTGAAAAATGAGGCCTGAGCTTCTCAAAACACTCAGCAGGAACTCTGCACAGATTATATCTGTGATAAACTGACAACTGTTGGAGGGGTGGGGGGGTCGTTTCCCCCCAGACATAGCAGGTAAACATACAGAAGTAGTAAAGTTAAAACACAACTCCTAATTTGTAAAGGACTTGAGTGTCAAGAGTGACAAATCTGTCCACCGAGGAAACACGGCTGAAACAACACTGCATTAGAACCATTCATTAACACAATTAAATACAGATCCCAGTGCTGTTCCCTAAATCCAGCCGAGCTCGAAAGAGAGACGGAGGAACGGGTAATGGCTCCGCTGGCGAGCCCGCCCTGCCCGGCTTTTCACCCCCTCTCCCGCTCCGTGTAACCCCCCGGCACCAGCCCAGGCTGCGCCGCCCCCCGCCAGGCCGGCCGGGGGCCGTGGCCCAGCCCGCCGTGCAGCCGCAGGCCCCGCCGCCGAGGTCCGCCGCGCTTACCCAGCCCCGCGCGCCTCATGGCTGTGCCCGGAGCTGCCGAGGGGGGAGGAGGAGGAGGGGGGGGGAGGAGGAGGAGGAGGAGGACGGGAACGGGAGTGGCTCCCGCGCCCACAGCGCCTGAGGGCAGCGGGTCTCGGCGGGGCGGGCGCGGCCCAGGCCCAGCTGCGGCCCAGCCGCGCCGCTCATCCAGGCGCCGAGCGCCACGACAGCGCGGGCACCGCGCGGCCCGCTGGGTAGGGCGGGCAGGGCAGGGCCGGGCCGGGCCGGGCGGCGCCGCCCGCGCGGCCTCATGGGGGCTGTAGTGCCGCGCCGCGGGCGGGCCGGCGGGCACAGCGGGCAGCGCAGCCGGCAGGCCCCGGCCCGGTGCCGGGCTCGAGGGGGCCGGCTCTGTCCCTGTCCCTGTCCCAGCCCGCCGGCTCTTCCGGTCCCCTGGGCTGGAGCGCGGGGCCCGCGGGGCCCTCCTGCAGCACCCCAGGGCGCTGAAGCAGTATGGCATTTCTCAGGGGACAGCGTGACAGGCCGCTGGCCCACGCACCCGCCGTGTGCCCAGCAGGCCGTGGGAATGGCGCTGCGGGGCGCCGGGCGGTGAGGGTGCGGGACGGGGGCAGGAGGTGGCAGGGCAGCGCCCTCCCCGCACGGTCACCTCCCGCACGGTCACCCCCCCACGGCTTCAGGACAGGTTCCGTTACGTATAACCTGCCCTGAATTCACTCATTACACTGCCTCTTGCAGCTTGCATTACGCTTGTAAGAACTGATCCAGAAAGGCAGAGGAAATGGCCTTCGGTACGTTACTGTGTGTAAAGGGAAGATTCTCAGCGGTTGAAACTGGCAGCCAAAAAATTAAAATTCAGCGCTGAGTGGAACTACCACAACCTCCCTCCCCCACTGTTTATTTGGAAAAAACGAGCATACTACTGCAGCATACATGAACTCAAACTGGAAACCTGTGGATTTAATTATTACCGAACCTTCAGTTCTCTGAATGATTTACATTTCATTTGCAAAGATTATGTCTCCTTTATTCTTTAACCCCTTGCAATGCTTTATCAGAAACAGGATTTACCTGCTTTTATTAAAGGCACAACTCTGTCTGTGTACCAGTGGGTTGAATTTATTTCCCAGGATGATAGCGGAATGACTGATCAGTACCCCAGCACAAAGCAAACAACATTGTGGAGTCCATTCAGAGTTTGCTGTGTCAGGTGTAGCATCCACTGGACTATAGAAGCTGCCTTAGCTTTTCCAGTTACAACTCGCTGCCATATCATTAATTGCTTTGGCATTTGTGTTCTGGTAGGAACCAAGACACCCAACATGGGCCCAGGACCCACTTGTATAAGCTACATAAATGCAGACCAAAGCTCATAGTTTGATGAGCTTGCAGTATAACAGGACTCTTCATCTAGGCAGGTAAAGTTGTAGAAGGAAGACTAAAATTACGCTTGCCAAATGGAAGGCCTATGCCCTCTGGCCAACATCCTGAGTAACTGTTGTAAGACACTCCACGTATCTTTTTGCAGTGCATAAATACACAAATAATTGCAGCATTTCTTTTCTCTCCACTTGTCAAAGTTCAGCTGAGACATTTAGTCTTGTATCCGCCCAACTTTAGGAGAGACACTGAGAAGCTGTCCATTTACTTCTCAGTCACATTTGGATTCCTACATCTCAAGTAGCATTATAAAAAGTTAAAAGAGTATAATGTAGAAACCAGCCCTTCAGTTTATTTAATATCTGATGATGTAAGCAGTTTATCCAAAATTTCAACTAAGGCTTTAGCTGCACATACAAAACAGAAGAGAATGCTAAGGAGAAGAAATGAATGGCAGAACTGTCACCTGTACTGTGCAGAGTGAAGCTAATCTCCGTGGGATTTTGTCTGCAACAGCAGTTCCTACAGGAGTTTGTAAACTGCCATCGCCGATGACTTCAGACTTGATTTACATCAGTTCAGGGAAATGTGTCAGTTGTTTCAGAGAAGGGAAAAGTACTACCACCAGATTAAAGATGCAGCTTGTGGTAAAACCATCTGAAGTTCATAGATGGGTCCGTTTCTTACCTTGCTGGGACAAGGAGGTCTCTTAAAGGATTACATGCTTAAAACAGCAAAATGTAGATGTTGTAAAATTTACAGAAGATGAACAGATTCTGTGAAAACATTCTTCATGAGTGCTTCAAATTTGAACTGGGTTGCAATATCCTCATCAAACACAATTTCTGAAAGAGGGTAAGGGGGACTGTCTATGCAGTAACTAAATAACCAGAGAGTAAAACTGAGGCTCCAAGAGGCAGGAGGAAAATGTCTTGTGGAAACAGTTGGGCTGAGTCTGTCATTGTTATGTATTTTATTTACATTGTTTTCTTCATATACCATCCAAGAAAATTATTACATTTGGTGGCATTGCTATATGAAAAGATTCTTCTTTACAGTATTTACATGTTCTGTGTTACCCTTCCCCCTCCCAGATCTTCTTCCATTTTTCAATCAATATAGATTTATACATAACTAAGTAAGAAAGGTACATCTCCCCACTAGGACTGTAGTTCTAATTCATTGTTAGGGGGGTAATTTTTCATATTTAATTTTTACTTAATTTTTCTGTAAAATAAAATCCCAATTAGTCACATGCAAGGTGTTCACAACTCATAGTGTTTATATCTATAATCTGCTTATGATGTTTTAAAATACCATACTGAGCCTATGTAAAATTTATAAATAGCACATTTAATTCTTCACAGTTTCTTACAGCAAAGCATGGAAATGATACTGACATGATTAATATTTGAAATCCATTTTAATTGTATTGAATTAATGTTTTCATACACTGGAAGTGCCTTATAAAAAATTAATTTTATAGTTCTCCTGACATTACGATAATGAAATCGCAATTCCATCTCAGAGGCTAGACGTAGAGATCAACTGGGTATCATTAATATTCACTATGTTTATGGTGTATTTCCATTGATTGGTTTTATTGATATTAATAATTTCACAAAATGAGTCTGTGAAATAAATGCATTTTTTCTGTCGGTGTGACTAATTGTACTCCTGTTGGCTTTCCAGCCTGTTCCTGGCAGCTCTCCCACACCACACAGAGGCCATGCCCTAGACTACTCGGCTTTGTAAACCAGCTGTGTGTGCTTCGCAGGTGCGGTGGCAGCTGGTCCTTAGCATCTGCGGGTCTTCCTGCCAGGAAGCAGAAACGACTGGTCAGCAAGGGGGTTTAAGGTGACTGACTCATTGACAGTTCATTTATCAGTAGTAACATATAGGAAGAAAAAGCACGTATTAAAAAAAAAAAAGATAAAGAAATGTATGCTGTCTGCAGGCTTCTCCATCTTGACTTTTTAATAGTAGCGTACACAGGTGTGTCATTGTCAGACGCTCTGCTCAGGCAACCTGTGTGCCAGTCTGCCCAAAGCAGTATTGAACAATTGCGCCTTCTTTAAAAAAAAAAGGGGGAGGGGACACGACAGGGGATGGGGGATGAAAGAAGGAAAAAAAATGGGAAAAAGAAACCAGAAAAGGGTAATGGGAAACAAAAAAAGAGAAATAATAAAGGGAAATTAAAAATTGAAAGAGGAAATAGGAAAATTAAAAAGGGAAATGAAAAAAGGAAATTATGTAGGAAAAAATATAGGGAAATTGTAAAGGATATGATAAATTGAAATGAAAATGTGACATCAAAAAGGGAAATAAAATTTAAAAAGGAAATTAGGAAATAAAAAAAGGAATTGGTAAAGGGAAATAAAAATGGAAATAAAAAACAGAAATTGAAAAGGGAAATAAAATTTTAGAAGTAAACTCTGAAATTACAAAGGGAAATGATAATGAGAAATCAAAAATTTAAAAAGGGAATGGGGAAATGAAAAGGGGAAATAAAAAAACTAAAAATGAAATTGGGAAATAACAAAGGGAAGTGATAAAGGGAAATTACAAAGGGACTAAAAGACAGAAAACCAAAATGGGAAATAATAATAAAAAAAGGTAGTTGTAAAATTGTAAAAGGGAAATAAAAAAGGGAAATAGACAATTAAAAAAGGAAACTGACAAAAATAGAAAAAAAATAAATCTAAATGGAAATTGGAACAGAAATAAGAAAGGGAGATAAAAAATTAAAATAGTGAATTGGGAAATGAACAAGGGAACTGATAAAGAGAGATGATAATGGGAAATTATAAGGGGAAATCAAAAAGGGAACATATAAAGAGAATTCAAAAAGGGAAATAAAAAAGGGAAAGGAAAAAAAATTAAAAAGGAAATTGGGCAATCAAAAGGAAAAAAACCAAAAGGGAAATAAAAGATCAAGAAAGAAATCGGGAAATTAAGAGAAATCAAAAACATAAATAAAAAAATTAAAAAAGAAAATCTGAAAATAAAAATGGACAATGAAAAAAACCCCATTAAATTGGAAAATTTCAAAGGGAAAAGAAAATGGAAGTCAAAAGGGAAACAAAAAAGGGAAGTAAAAAATTAAAAAAGAAAATTGGGAAATGACAAAGGGAAATGAAAGAGTAGAAAAGAGGGAAACCAAAAAAGGAAACCAAAAGTTTTAAATGGAAATTTGGCAATGAAAAAGGGAAATTATAAAGGGACATGATAAAGGGAAATAAAAAAATCTAAAAAGGAAATTGGGACATGAAAAAGGGAAATAAAACCAGAAATTGGTAGATGAAAAAAGGGAAAAGAGGGAAAAGAAAGAATTAAAAAAAGGAAATTGGGAAATAAAAAATTTAAAAAAGAAATTGGGAAGTGATAAATGGAATTTAGGAAGTAAAAAAAGGAAAAAGGGAAATAGGAAAAAAGGGGAAAAAAGATCTTTTATAATAGGGGTGTTCCACATGCTCTACCAATTATCATACCACTGCTACTGTTTTTTTATTCTTTTTACTGTCTCCAACCACAGTAGATGAATACATTTATATAGCAAACAGCCCAATATTTATTAGTAGATTAATCTGTGACTCCATTGCAAAAGCAATAAAAAGGAAAAAAAAACAAAACAGGGAAGCTGTTTGAAAAATCCTGTTTAATCAAGCTTCCAGTGCACAACTGAAAGCCCAGCAATCTTATTAACATAATAATAATGACATAATTATAATTGAATTGTTAAATAAGTAAGCAGAATGTCAGTGTTCTTACATGTTTGATAAACAGGTTTTCACAGTCATCATGATTAACTTGCTACTTTAAACAATCATAGGCTGTGAAAGCAGCCTAGCAAGTCACACGCATTATTAAGGAGTTGAAAAGCTGGTATTGCATATTATGCTAGTATCAAATGTTTCAATCATTGTTTTGTTAAGCAATAAGCTTCAATTATTAAATATTTGCTAGTTACATTTTGATCCATTGAGCAATTAAGTAACAGCTGACTAGATATTTCTAAATGAAACTAATACATTAACCACATAGAAGCAGAGCTAGATCACAGAGTATTTTTAATTAGGATTCAGTATCTTCAAAAAGGAGTAATGGCAGCATCTTTGATCAGTGTCCTTGTCACTTAATACCCCAGGTTATTCTAATGCAATTTAGTGCATGCGAGCCCTCAAAATGCTTCTATTCCAACAAACTTAGTCAGATCACTCAGGTGTTTCCCCTCATATTCTGAAAGCTGATGAAACTGATGCTGCACTTAGGAAGTCATTGCTATTCTTTCTGGTTGTATTCTCCAAATAGTGCTGTCATGAGGAACAGAAGATGCCATGTGAAACTGCACCTCCTGTAAGACTTTACATGGCTGAAGGGGGGTGATCACAGCTGCTGCTCGCGGCCCCCCAGACTGTTAAGCAAAGAATGGATCATGCAAGTCACAAGTAGAATAGCATGTGCAGTTACTCGAGTTCTTTAATGGCGAAAACATGTAAATCACTGCAAGTACCAACCTACCTACCAGTTTCACCCAGCGCTTCATTAAATATTGTTAAAGAGAACCATGGCTGTTTCTGGTGTTTAATGCACTTCCATCGTAGATGGCAACTTCTTTCTGGGACAAGGTTTGGAGTCATCTCATCTCATTGTGTATTCAAACTACGTTCCTATTTTTATGATGCTCGTTTTAATAAAAACCTTACCAAATATCTACCAAAATAGCCTTTTATTGTTTTTAGAAGATAACCAAAAAGATATTTGGATAAGATTCTGGGAGCTGCTGTTACCTTTGATAAAGACTGTGTTGCTGGGAATCAAAGGAGATTCCTTGAACGCATGCAATTGTACTCATCCATGCTGAGACATCCTAGGCCTTTCCACACACAGGTTCAAAGGATCTTTAACACTTTGGACCTATAAAGGCTTCCTGTCTCATAGCTTGGCCTGTGTACATGATTACAGGTTGAAAAAATGTGTAAACTCATAATTCGACTTTACCACTCAGTAAATTCGCTTAGAACAAAATTTACAGCGTTTATTGATATAAAGTTGCAGCTGTAATGCATTCCATGTTATTTTCTTGTTCCTGATTTCAGTATCATCTCAGCTTTTCCACTCATGGTACACATTATCCCGAGGGAGGCCTCAGGAAGCTTGGCTGGGCAGACGCGAAGGTGTCAGCAGCGAAGGACCAGCTGAGGGCAGGAGAAGCAATGTCTGTGGCTGCATCAGCAGAAAGTGTCTAGTACAGTCTTTCTCACCTTTACAACACTTCCTAAAATCTGTCGACAGTGAAGGCATATTTCTTGTCACTTTGATATAAGCTATGTTTGGGAAGTACTGACCTTTATATTAGCTCATGGATAATACAATTTAAATAGAATTATCATTTACTTAATTGTTGTTGCTAAATACTGTGGTTCTGCTTATTCTTTCCTTTATTTACCTTTTAGTAGCATAAGCTGCTCTATCTCTTGCTTGATTCTGCAGGGAACGCACCCAGAAATCTCTGCTATATTTTTATAGATTCCATGTCTGCTGTTAAATTACATCAAAATAGAGAAGGAAGGCTATGGACACAACTGCTGGCCGCCCTCCTAGATTTCATTACATAGGGCTAGAATCAAAATTTACTGAAGCCATGGAGAACTTTTGTATCGACTTTGGATCAGACTATAATTTTTTATTAAAAACTCAGCTCTGCTGATTCTTTGTCTTCCGAGTAGTGCATGCTGTGTAATCTATGAATAATTCCAGTCATGATTACTTTCTCTAATATTAAGGTACCATTTCTGATGTCAGCTTTGACTGGGTAATAGTATCAGCTGAATGACTGATAAGCATTCAGAGCCATTGCAGCAGCCTGAGCATTAATAACCATAATGTCTAAAGAGGAAGACTAATACATTTAAAATAAAAAGTGGAAGTCAAAGCAATTTTTCATTTCAGTTAAACAAATGTATGGGATGAATGGAGCATACAGTTGCAATGCTTTGTAAGATGCAATTAAACAGTAATTTGATGATTTACGTTCTGTTTATTTTGACCTTTCAGACATGTGGGAAAGGCTTTCAGCAGTCAAAATAAAGAATTCAATAAAACCAGACACCTTAAGCACAATGAATTTTGTGAGTCGAGAGCTTTTGCAGACCTGTATTGCACAAGATTTTGCAGACCTGTATCTAGGCAGAGCATTTTCCTACAGCACTTTTCTCATGACAAATGGGGCAGACATCATCCTTGTTGCCTTGTCCAGCAAACCAACACAGAATGTGGATCAAGATTCCTGGATGCTGGAGCTAGCCTTGTGCTAGCTTTGGGCTTGGCCACTGGAGAGTTACTTAAATAAAAGTAAAGGCAAAACCCCCCTATCATGTACTTCTTTAATCCTCTCTAGTTTTTTCATAGGTCAAGAAATCATGCACAAAAGAATTTGTCTGATGACTAATTAGAGAAGCTAATGTTTGAATATAAGTCTGCAAAAATTCTTGCAAGTCCCTTGTTTTCCAGAAAGACCATTACAAATAGATCACCCATTTAAAACACCTTTATAAAGATAATTTCTTTAGGCTGTTGCATGGACTGCAGCAGTAGGGCCGATCACCCTGATGTACTGGATGGAGCGTGATGCTAATGGGACGATGTGGCTTATTGTATTGTGGTGGCCCATTCAGAGTTCACTTGTGTGTTTCTGCATAGCACTACATTATGCCACAAGAATATATATTTAATTTCTGTATTCATATTATTTGCCAGATGCAGTGTAGCAACTGGGAAGAAAGTGTAACATTGTTCTCCATACAGGTGCATCGGTGCACTTTCAAGAAAAAAGTCTTTTAACTTACTGAAAATCTGAGCACATTATCTAGCTTTTGATGAAGTTAGTAACAAAATTTCACCAATT
This sequence comes from Falco peregrinus, assembly GCF_023634155.1. NCBI lineage: Eukaryota > Metazoa > Chordata > Aves > Falconiformes > Falconidae > Falco > Falco peregrinus. The sequence continues at coordinate 38,264,462 of NC_073725.1, read as the reverse complement.
TTTATGACATGTGATCAAAGACTGAAGTAATTATATCGTAGAAAGGATCATTAATTATAGTGTAGAAAAATCGTTATCATTATATTTCAGAATTAAAAGTTGTAGGCTCTTTTCATGGTTTTCTGTAAATGTAGATAAAAGCAAACTTAGGTTATGTTTCATGGTATACCATGAGGAAAGATTTCATGGTATAGGGTTTCCCACAGCCCATTCAGCAAAATAAGTAATCTTTGCTTGAAAATAGCATGAAAAGTCATTATCATTTGTACAGTCAAAAAGGACATGATAAATTAGTTAGAATTAAATGACAGTCTACACATTTATGCCACCACAAACAAATATCTACTGTATGGATACAAGGCATACTCATAAACCCATAATGGAACAATAACTTGTCCCTTTGGGGATCATGTTAGGTCTGGAGAACTGCCTGCAGAATAAAAAGATTTCTACCGTGTTTAACCCCAGTTCACCAAATCTGAATCCTTTTGTAGATGTCTCGAGGTCCATGTCCAGCAGTGGGTTGCTTCCTGGTTCAAGGTCCACCAGCTGGTGCTTTGTTGTGCATTGGATCCTGGCTTACAGCTCAAAGTCTGCCAGACTGCTCTTACGTCTTCTGTCTCTGAGCGCTGGCCTTGGCCTGCTGGAACTCTATACCCTGCTGCTTGACTTGTGACAAATTAAGCAGTTATCTTATCCAACATATTTTCCTTCCCTTTTGTGCTTTGATAAGGAGACTTTATTCAGCTTATCCATTCTATAAAAACACCATTTTGTATCCCTGCTGCTCAGATGACCACCCTCTCTTTGAATAATTACCATCTTTAGTTTTACATAGCCAAGTAAAGATGGATTAGTATTTTTGAATCCTTTTACTCAAGAAATCCAATCATTCAACTGAATCCTCTTATACAAATCTCTTTCCTGAGATCCAGAATGAGGGGAAAGGGTCAGGCTGATGGGTTCTAGAGAGCAGCTTTCCCCAGAAGGGTTCAGGAGTGATGGACAGGACACTATACACAAGCAAACTACTCAGAGTCTTGTTCCTGAGTTGAATCCATATGCTACATGATCATTCTAATTAATTATACTTTAGTTGGAAACTCCTAAAGTTAAAATGCAAATATTTACTACAGCAGTGCTGAGTGTCCATATACCCTACTGATGTAAAAGAAAATGTAGACAGCTTATTTGAATTTCATATTCATGAATTTTCATTTATAAAGATAATTGGTGTTTACATAAGATTACTAGGATAACCTCATTTATTAAAAATAAAAACTGTTGTTCAGTAAGACTGTTTTTTGAATTATGTATTTTATGTGTTCCATATACATTTAAAGGCTGTGCTTTAGTAATTACCAATTGAAGTGTTCTCCTAGTGCCCCAAGTCAGCATCCCTATTTCCTGACAGAATACATGGTCATGGATCTGGTTTCAAGAGGTCCTTTGATGGCTTCCTGCTGAACAGTGTAGACAACAACAGAGTCAATGGTACAGACTTTAAAGCACATTCCTCCTTCATGGGTCGGTATTGACCACAGTGGAGGTAGGGATGATTCTGGCCACATGATTCTGCATTAGGAAATGCAATTTTCTGTGTCATCTGTACAAATCATGACCAACTATGTTGTGACTGACTGCATATTACTTCAGGCTTTTTCTAGAGGTTACAGTTCTTAATTAATAATAGAAAGAAGTCTGGAAGGAACAGCAAAACCAGACAGTGCAACAAGGTAGGTCTGAGCCACTTGGCTCTCTTGCCTGGCATTTCCTTGGCATGTACAGAGCAGCTCATCCTGTGCCAAAGCTCAGACTGGAGAGGCACTGGAGCCACTGGTGGTATGCAGTTGATCTGATGTAAGTCTAACGTATGCAGCATGTGCTGCATGTGTGCAAGTTGAACATGCTTGTGCACATGACACTGGATCTACCAGTCTCAGATCTGACTCATTGTCTTCATGAATCGTAGGAAATACAAAAGGTTCCGGGCCAAGTCCCAGAGAAAAGTCTTAGTGACCTGCCAGGAGAGCGGGTCTAGCTCTAATTCTAGATTTATGCATCCTAACGTGGGGGCACATGAGAGGTGAGTTTCCGTGTATGCTCACATGCTACTGCCCAGAGAAAGGGCGGTATTTCCTCATATGTCCTGCAGCACACAGTGTAGATGCCAGCTCAGAAAGCGTGGCTAGAAAGTGATACGCAGGATGGAGAGTAAGGATAATTGGATTCTAAACTTGCAAAACAAATTCTGGCATGGAGCCAAATCTTTAACATCTCTCTTCCTCTGTTTCTCCATCATTAAAACGTTAATTTCTTGCCAAGGATCTTAAGAGGCATTTTTACTAATGGGCTGTAATGCCTTGAAATGTGGCTTAGGAAAGAAAAGTATTATTCAAAGTCAGTGGAAGAAGAATGTTCACTATTTGCATTACAGTAGAATAAAATGACCCAATCCATCACGTAGATTATATAGGAAGACATGCTTCCTCCCTCAGAGTCAGTGGGAGAGGAACGATCGTTTTTTGCATTACAATAGAGTCAGATGATACGGTCCACCTTTGAAGTTATGTACAAAGGCATGACAACTCTCCCAGATACTTTATAATCCTTATAACTCCTGCAGTATCTATTACATTATTGTATTACATTTTCTGCCACATTTTAGCAATGAAGAAGCCATTTGAAGGAAAAATAAATAGGAGCATAAACTTAATAAAAGTATGTTAACATGTTACATGTTATATAAAAAAAAATATATGTAAGTTTTTAGAATGAAGTGGAAAAACTTTTTGTTAGAAATAATGTACATCTTGGTAAAATAAGCTATATGTTTCAGTGGTGCTGCACTGGATTCTCCAGTTTTATGAAAAGAATACAGAATGTGCAGACAAGTTTGCAAAATCATGTTCACACAGATCACCAAAGAGCTGTATAGGCAGCTTTCATTTGAGGCTGTTCAGCGTTGTGATTTATTACAGACTGAATAAAAGTTCTGTGTATGCGCTTACACTGCTGGTAATGAGAATCTATTCTAGAAATCACATAATTTATGGAGGAAAAGTCCATTTTAAGAATTATCAAGAAATATTTGATACCTATCACCCTTTAACAGATTCATAATAAGAACTTTTTAAAATTTAGACAAACACGGTTTGGGTTAAAAATAGGCAGATGTGCTGTATTGCATTCTACAGACTGATTTCATCAAAGCTCTCTTCTGATTTTCCCTGCATCCCCAAACACAGTGATTTTAAAAAAGGGGAAATTAATCTCTCCCTTCTGGCTGGCCCTGAGTAGACAAATTTCTGTCAGGGAATGAAGCAGCCTGTTGTTACCAGAAATCACCAGGAAAACTTTGCAAGCCAAAGATAGTTTAGAAAGCCGACATTGGTTTATTGCAGCACTGGGTGCATGGAGGATCTTTCCTCCTAACATGCACACCAGGTTACTCGAGGGTACGCATTATGTACGTTAGAGTACTTGCATATTCATAGCACATTACTTATTCATTTTCATTCACACACAAGAAGACCGGTTACAACTTTCTTGCTTCTGATGCAAAATAGTGCACACCGTCAGGTAGGGCTACTGAAGTTTTTTTACCAACCACACATGGTCCTATAAGCGGAAATTTTGCCCTCTTTCCCTCTCTTTTTTTTGGGGGGTGGGTGGTGGAGAAGCTATTTGAGTTGAAGGTCATGATCTCCCATTGCCACAATTACCTGCATAATTTAGATATCATTATCTGTTCTTTGTTTCCCAAGGTTGACTCCCTTGAAGTCTTTTCATTCATCAGTTTTGACAACTTGAGAGGGTGGGTCAGCTTGACCTGAACTGGTTTAACATACACGTAAACACTAAACCAGAGGTTTAGGCAACATGATGACATTCAGAAGGATCCCTGCAACCCGACTTGCCAGCAGGTGTGGGGATTTCTACAGGTGGAGAATTGAAGGCAGAAGAGATGCATGTCTCACTGCTGTCTCAGGCTGAACTTACCCAGCATCAGCCTGGGCAACTCCTGCCTGCCGCTGCCCAGGCGCCCTGGAGGCAGCACGGTGCCCAGGATGAGTGCACCCACTGCCCCCTCAACAGGCGGCAGCCTTGGTGCTGGTCCAGAGGGAAACCAGGAGCAGAGAGGGATGGAAAGGGCAAGGGAGGGACCTTGGGAGCTGCCTGGGGTGTAATCAGCTCCAAGCTTTACTGTGAGCAATGAAGGCAGTGAAAACTTTCTCCCCTCTTTTCTCTCTGTTGTCTAAAAAGCTTAAGATCTTGCATAACAGATTTTCCCAGCATGTTATTAGGGTTTTTTTTAGTAGTCGGGTATTTTCGGGATACTTGTGGAAGTTTAGCATCTTTAAGGCCATAAGCTTTCTCAGATCTGATGGTGATTGTTTAGTGCTTGTGTTCAAATGGATTCAGGGGACCGAAGGCAGTCTCACTGGGACAGATAACCTCCCAATAATGGGCAAGATCTGCTGCTGGAGAACTGAGGGAGGAAGAGGGAGAGAGACCTCCTTAGGCTGGAAGAAAATAGGTGGGGAGGCAGAAATAACTTAAGCCTTCTGGATGGTCGGTACAATTGGAAAGGCAAGGAGGTTATGTTGTGCAGGAGCCAAGATACTCAACTGTCCCTACCTGGCAGAATTCTCAAAAGATGTTGAATCCTTGCTGGACACTCACACATGGCATAAGGGGCGTGAATATCACAGGCACCTGAAAATGAGAATATGAATCTTTACGGTTCACTTTTGCCATCTATTAGCTAAGAGGTTAATTAGGTGAGTTACAGCTTACCTTTGAGGTTCTTCAGTGAGCTGTATTGTAAAAAACTGGTTTTCGGAATATCCCATGTGAAATTTGATAGCATTAAATTTTAGCCAAGATTTTTAGAATAGTCCAACTGTTCATCTTCAGTCTTTTAGAAGCCTATTTTTCCTAAAACTCTGGAGGATATAAACTTAAATAAAATTGTTTACATATACTGTGAATAATCAGCAAAAAATTCAAAACTCTTAACTGGGAGACCATAACACACTCATGGTTAAGATTTTATTTCATAGATTGCTAATGAGGATTTTAAATTACATTTAATGAATATGAAAAGATTGTTTTCTTTCCAGAGCTGAATTATTAGTAGGTTTGTACTGAGTTGCAGAACATCATTATTATTTTTACATCAGTGATGCCTTTCTAACCTCAATTAGCAGGAGACCAGAAGCCACACTATGAATCTTTCACTGAAAGTAATTGTCAGCTATGTAAATGACTTTATAAATGTGTCCTGAAAATGGAAATGGCTTATGCAAATAAACTTGAACCACAGTGTGCAAGATGAGAAGTATAAGAAATGATGGAATTAACTCAGTGGTGTTACGAAGCATCATTAGACTTCACCTGAATAGAAAAGAATCACTTGGAGAATCAGCTGAGTTCCACCAGAGAGGGGAAAGGACACCTAACTAACATTTTCAGAAGTGCTAGGGTAGGTGGAGGGCATATCTCCCCGTACCCTGTTCAGGTGTAAAGATATTTTTTCATTCTCAGAGTGTTTCTTCTCATCAAAAAAGAAGTGTAATTTTACATATACACTGACCATCTGGAAAAAACACTACTACAAATGGAAATAGATTTAAAATTAAGAGATTAATGTTTCACACTTCTTACTGGCAGCTGGCTCTTAAAAAGGCTTGGAAAGAAAAGTAAGCATCCTTGAAACCATTCACTGAATTATTTGAGAGCTGGCAGCCTGACAAAAAATAATATAAATCTTTTTCCTGCCTTCACAAGTCCCAAATATTTGATGATGTTTGGTATTTTATCCATTATATTAAAGACTCATCATGAGCTCCTGCTTTGAATTTGCTTTAGTCATTGATTATTGTCTCACATAGTGTCAATGGAGACAATCATTACACAACGTCTTTAGTAGGTTTGAGTCAGTAAAATCTACAATGGCTACTCCTTGCAGTCTTTATTTTGCCTGTGTTCATACAGCTCAGGTGGAATTTCTGACCCAAGAGGTATGAAGTGAAGCGTCAGTATTCATCTTAAAGAAGGCAGAACTTCAAACCTGAAATCCAAGTAAACAGCAGAAAGAAAATCTGAACGAAGACTGGAAAGTTGTCAGATGTGAAACAGATTCACGTGTTACATTTTAGCCTTACATATGTAACAGTATAGATTTAAAAATATACCTTCCGCAATTCTAACAGCAATATTTTTCTTCCGTAAAAGATAGTGACCCTGTTCTTGAGAGTTTTACTGATTCTTTTAAATTATTGACGCTGATAACCTTTTGTTAAACAAATTACAGTTTCTGTCAAGATAAATGAAAATAGCAAACCATGGTGATTTTAGAAGTTGGCAATTACAATGGCTTCCCCAAAAGAATGTAAGGCCAGTGCCACTTAGTAAGTTATTATTATTTGTACAAATATGCTTCTCTTCTAACTTTGTTCTTTGCATTTTAATAAAATTGCCAGTTCACAGTTACAAATATATGTCATGTTGATGCATTCTTTATCTTCAACCTTGAAAGCTCTCAAATAAACTGAGATATTGCAACAAGTACTACAATTTATTTGTAATGTTAATATTTCCCTAAGTATCAAAAATCTGTATAAAGAATTGATTAAAAATTCTCTAGGTGAAGGGGCTTGAAAGCTAATCTGTGCAACTCAAATACAGATCAGTTACTGATAAAGTAAAAATAAAGACTGACAGCTTCACAGAAGAAATCAGCTTCAGAGTTAGTCTACAGGGATTGTAGATTAAGGTAGATTAAGGTTTGTGGGGGTCATACAGTACGATACACCTCACTCTGTGATGTGAACCTTGACTTCTAACAGTTGTGTGGAGCAGAGTTGCTATTTGTCTGTAATAGGGATACATGTACTGTGATAAGCATGGGGGTTTTATTTAATCTTCATCTTATTGCCTTGCCTCTTGGCTGGAAAAAATCCCAACAAGGATAAAACAGCAGGAGGGACCAGCAAAGAGCTAAACTAGAAGGCTGAGAATAAGACAGTGGGTAATAGTTATACATCTGGGTCTGACAGAGCACAATACAACTATAATCACTAGAAGCTTCCTTCTGAGATAGCTGTGTTCCATATCCAGGGTTGGTCACAATTAAAGGTACTGTTTCTGATTGACACCTACAAAGTCCCACATCCTCTTAAGTTACCGTGTACCATAAACAAGTAGCCAACACAAGAGACTGCTTCTTAGGATGAGTGTGCTGTTCAGCATGGAGTAACGGGAGAGGGTGACTTGTGGAAGCAAAGTGCTAACACAGTGTATGGTGTACAGCTATGAGGAAAGATGGCATTTAGGAAACAGAGGAGAAAGGAACAGTCTTTTTCGTTTTTATCCTTTGGCCTCTAGCTTTATTAGATATCTCAGTTTCTGCTCAAACCTACTTTTCCTTCCCAGAATAATTTTTTCTTCCCCTGGAAATCAGGGCATCTCTGAACTATTGACTTTTTGTTCTAAGAGTCTGTAAAAATTTCAGTCTCCACATTATACTGAAATATTTCTGATTTTTTTTTTAACGTAGAAAACCATCTGTTCAATTTCTGAAGATGATGTCATCATATTTTATTTTCTACTGATATAACAAAATCAGAGAACCTTTCCAAAGTGGTCTAAGACTCGAAGTTAATGACACAAGGTTGAAAAAGTCCAGTTGGTACACAAGCCATGATCTTGAGCAGAATTGAGGCAACAGAAAATTTAACATATTGATTTGTGATTCACGCTTTATAGAATGGCTATCCTGTGCTACATTGCTGAAGACCAGAAACAACTAATGGTCTCAACTACAGTGAAATTATTCCACTGCACTAAGGGATGTGCCATCTGTCTTTCAGACTGTGGTCTACATTTACTTTCTAGGAAAAGGTTTTAGAGTTAAGTAGGCCTTTAGCAGATGTGGCAAAGAGCAGATTGGAAACTGAAGGTAATACCCATGTAAACTAGATGAGGTACAACTGTTAGTGGAAAGGACATTCGATACCACAACTTACTTAGCAGCATGTATTAAATTAGTTGAGACTTGAAAGTCGGAATTAGATGGCTTTACTTGACAGTTTAAATAGAAGTTAGGGCCTTAATGAAATAGCTACTATAGCCATTTAATTCCCTTTCTGCTTGCCTCTATGAATCTGAAAAAATAGACTGTTTTGTAGAGCGGATAAAAGTGCATCGGTTTAGCTTGAACTTTTAAGTTCCTTATAAAAACTACTCACAGAATCACAGAAGCGTTGAGGTTGGAAGGGACCTCTGGAGGTCAATGGGTCAACCCCTCTGCTCAAGCTGAGTCACCACCAGCAGGCTGCTCAGGACAACGTCCAGATTGCTTTTGAATATCTCTGAGGATGGAGGTGGTGAATTGATTACCTTGTCTCTCTCCTTGTTTCTTAAAAATACTCTGAAGCAGGCGTAGCATTTTTGAGAAACCTCCCAAGACAATCCTGACTACTTCAGAACTGTGAAATAGCAATGATTACATCACTTGCTATACAGAGGGGTTATCTGAGAGTCTGGGTTGAGGTTCGTGTTCCCCTGAACACACCGGAACGGTCCAGTTATGTCTTAAGTTTAATATTTGCCACCTATGGTGTTTCATTTGTGTCACTGGGAGAAATCTGTTGAGGAGTTTCATGAGGAGTTACAGGTTTTTATGAGTTTTCAAATTATATTTCCAGTCGAGCCTCTTTATCAAACACACAAAAGTTTGCTGACAGCAATCCCTGCTTCATTTCAAACACTCCACTTATCACTCAGTTTCTGTTGGATGCTTTCCCTGTCTTTTACAAAAAGCTTAATCTGAGATACCAAGCAGCTTTCTTAGTACTAAGGGTATATTAGTAAATATGGTGACAAATAAAAAGCTTGCACACGTCTATCATACCAGAAAAATCTGCAAATGAAAAACTTATTTAGCAGCAATTTCTTATAGCATCAGGAAATAACGCTGGTTTTAGGGCAGGGAATTACTTCAAAGTGAATAAATAAACAACTGTTAATATAAAATTCTATTGTATATAGTTAATTCTATTTTATGCTTTTATTAAACTATGTCAGTTGGGTTTATAATTGAATAATGGCACATTAATTAGGAAGATCAGACTGTTAGGCCATTCATTTGTTATACAGCACAAAATTAGAGCACTTTTTCTTTCAATTGACAGATTTGGATCTTTTATACAGTGTTTATAGTATCATTATACCTTGCATAAACAATTGTTTAATTGCCATTTGCTAACTACAAAGACTCACATGGTCAGTGGAAGTGTTAGGAGTGAAAAACATGCCAAAGACTAACAATCACATTTTTTTCATGTGCCTCCTATTAAATAAACTGGCAGAACTGATGTGCTACCCCAGACCAAAGACCAAGGGATGAGACAGAGTATCCATTAGTTGTGTTGGCACCGACCATCTAGTCCCATTCAGTAAGGGCTACTTTCTCAGTGAGTTACGAGTCTGCAGGTCTTTGAATTTGCTCAGGTGTAATGCTGTGCTCCCTTGCACAGGCACACACAGTTAGAAATTGATAGCTAAATGCTGCAGTCTGACTGACATAAAGTAGAAGATAGCAACACTGGATCCAGCACCAGCAATGAGATTGCCACAACAATTTCACAGTTACTGCACAATTACAAAAGAAATTACTCTGGGAGCAATTTCTGTGCACGGGATAATAAGGCTGCTTATATTCCCATACCTCTGCTCTATACACTCAGCAGTATGCAAGCTGGCATATACATGGCTTTATGTCCAGCAATTTGAAAATGGTTTTGATGCTATTGTTAGGTCATTCACAACAAACTAATGGATATAATTTAGTTTTGCAATTACATTTAAGGAGAGGAAAAAACCCCAAACTGGTAGTTGCATAAGTAGTAATCAGATTCTATTACTAATATTCTGCTGTAGTTTTATAAATGATTAAGAGAGAATTAACAAAAACTATGAAAAATCTCTTTAAGGGCAGTATTCCATAAGAACAAGGTATTAATAATTGCGTTTATGAAAATGAGCACCTCAAAGAAGGTGTATTTGCCTATGGAGACAAATCCAAACCGGACAGTTGAAAGGATGTGGAACTACAGAAGTACTACATAGTGCTACAAAACTACAGACAGAAGTAATTAGAAACCTAGATGGAAGAAGTAGCCTAGACAGGGGGAAAAAAATGTTAATCCCTGCATCTATGCTGAATAAAGATTTTTTCACTGCTACTTGATCAAAAAGCAAATATATTATTTTCTCTGATAATATTTAATATCTTACTGTTGCATATAAGAAATATGAATAGATGTGTTATTAGAGTAACCTAAATACTGGTTTTCTGTGTTCATTTCTGTTACTGGATTTTAAATGTCCATTCAGTGTCTGTCCAGTAGATTCAGGAATCATAGCTGGTTTATTACTTGTTTCTGTTTAAGACCCAGGCTGCAAATCTCTCTCCTGCATTTTACAGAAACATTGCATTATGCTTCTTACTGCCAGTCTTCCACATGCAAGGGCAATTAATCTGTCCTGAGACAATCTAGGAAAAAAGCAAAGTATATTTTATATGTACTTGAATATCTAAATAAGTGTTTAGGAACTATTTTGTCAGAAAGAGCACTGCTTTTCTCAACAGAAAATGTAAATTATATCTTATTTCTCTAGGATTTACCACTTCTGAGGTATTTTTCAAATATTTTGTGAAGCATTAAATGTCTGCTCAGAGTGACCATCAAGTTACTCTGCACAGGATTGCTCATGTATTATGACACATTAAATGAGTGTCCAAGTCTTCAGATGCTTGGAAGGCTGCAGCTGCAACGGGGTGAAACAGTTCATCTTCAGTATTTGCACTGGCCAGGCTGCAGCTGTGTCTGGATCATCTTGCAGTCCTAGATGTTTTCATTCACAGTGTCAGAGTGATGCAAGAAACAATGGTATCTCTGCTTTGTGGGAGGAAAATAAAAGAATTAAAGTTTGATTAGGGGCATCTAAAAAATAAGTAAGTGTATCTCTGAAAGAGGGCTTTAGGCAACATTTAGCCTTCAAATCCCAAACTGCAATCCTAAGAACCTCTCCACAGCTGCTTTCTCGTAATGCACACACCTAAACTTATAAGCCCCTCAGTCCTCCAGATTCTTAAGCCCTCCTGCATAAACCCAGAAGCATTTCTACTTGGTCAAGTCTGACCAGCTCAGCATCTTTCAATTCAGAGATGAGAGATGTAAGACTTTTGGTGCACACAGATACACACCCCTGCCTGGGACGTGCACAAAGGCTGTAGACCAATGCAGAAGTAGTGCTTCTTGGGTTTGGTTGGTTGGTTGGTTGGTTTGGTTTGTGGCTTTTTTTTTTTTTTTTAATATATATAAGATCCAACGAGTGAGAGCTTTCATCAAATAAAAGCAGAGAAAAATGTGGCTGGGGTAATATGCTTGGTATAAATTTCATTGGCCTTGCTTCACAGTTCTTGACCCTTATTTCCAAATCCACTTTGGACAAATCAGCACTGCTGTGGCCAGCATCAATAAGCTTTCTTCTATTTTTTCAAGCTTCAGGAGGTTAACTTAAACACAACTGAACTTCTTGTGCCTCACCATCATTTATTCCCCATTGATCAACAGCCATGAAAAACATGGAGAAAAAGGGCACATCTGGTTATGGGCTGTGAGATATGTATGCAGGAGCTGTACATGAGTTAGCCCGTGTGTGTATGTGCACTTTCATGACTGATACATACTAAGGCCTGCAAAATCCTGACTTCTGAAAGACAGAGCAGACACTGAATAATAATTGTGGTTCTTCCTTCCTTCAGTGAAGCAGCAGAGTGACTCAGTTATTTGGTAGTTTCTTGTTACTGTTGTTCCATAACGGGATTTTATTTTTTTTTAATGTTTCATACTTTTTTTCCTATTTATGCTGGTGACTAGCAGCCAATACCCTGACCTACCTAGTTTTGTTGGTTGCTGTATGGAATACTTAATCTCATATTGCCACTCATAACTTTTATAGCAAGCCTAATTCCATTACTGATAATTTTTTTATCTCCTTCGTGTGTTTTTTACCTTGGAGTGATTTCTGGGGATGTTCACTGGTCACTCTGATTTCTTTACTAAAATATCATTGCTTCTTCAGTAGTTTAAAAACTTTAGATAATCAATGAGCTCATGAAAAGATTCCTTCCTCCCACTTTGTTCCAAGCAATTCTTGCTAATATGTACACAGTTTTTGCTCGTGGACTACAGGCATCATTTTTGGTATTCTGACTTTCAACAAGCTGAATAAAAAATCTGGAGCAATCATTACAGAGACAGCAGAGTTTAGTGATGAAAAACTGAGTTGCTAGAAGGGTGAAATCTTAGCCCCACTGAAGAAGTCTCTTAGATGTAGACGTCCCCTCTTATATATGCCTCATTCCAGTGTGGGGGATATACCAGTAACTCATTGTGATAAAAAATTTGGCTTTCTGTCTTGAATGTCTAAAGGCTTAAGAGATCATTTTTTAAAAAAATACATGCTATGAAGTATATAAGTAATGATACTCCGAAGTTTTTCAAATTTGACAGCTTTCTACAGTATGATCTTGAACACCCTCCAAAAATTTGTTGGCAGATAGCAGATTTTAAGTCAAATCTTACTCAGGTTCTTTTCTCTGATAGATATATCTCTGGATAAGAAAAGTTCTGAGGGTATGACATTTGTTAAGAAGAAATAGGGGAAATAGCTACTAAAAATAAATCTTCATTGCTATTTTACAGTAGCTACATATTAAAAATATCGCTGTTTAGGCTACTATATGGGTAGCCTTCATTTTCAGAACAGATATCTTTAAGTTTCAGAAACAGAGAAGATATTGGAAAACCGTTTAGAGATAGCACTTTTGTTTTCTGTCAGATAACTGACTCTAAATGGATGATACTGTTATGGAAACATCCTCCTGTAGATCTGAGACATTGTAGAAATACCAGGTGAGCATAGGAGATGATTTTTATCTTTACAGGAAAAAATGGTGCGGTTTTTTCATGTAATTCAAATGAGAAACCATTAAATATATTCTAGCTGTTGAGAGTTTGGGATTTTTCTGTGTGTATGTTTTATGAATCTATAAAATAGCCTGTGCTTTTCCATGTATTATGGTCCATGTTTATGATTACTGAGCTTATTTACTTTCTAATCAATGTGCTAATCGCTTCCAAGGTGGGGGCTATTAGCAAGTCATTATGAGCTAGCAGCAAGTAAATTAAATAGATGTAAAGAGCCACATGGTTCCGCATTTGCTTAGAACAGTAGCTCTGCAGGGAAAAGGTGCAAGGCTTGAAGAAGCGTTATCAAAAAGTAATTTTGTGTAATGCTGGACTGCTATGTTGCTAAACTTCTGTTTGGCTTCCTCAACAGCTCTGAATAGCAATGTTATCATAGGTAGCTATGTTGTGGTTATGTGGTGACTGTGCTATGATTGCATTTCTTTTGCAACAGGAATATGTGCAAAGTTAAGTGGTTAGTCTCCAGACCTTTTCTTAGTGTCTAGGACTGATACAGCTGGTTGTAGGTGGGGGTTTTCAGGGTTGAAGGGAAAGCCATATACAGCCTTTTCCCACCCTTGCTTCTTTTTTTTTCCCCTGGGAGTACTGCTTCCTTCTGTACCAGCAGGAAACAGTAAAGAACAAATGAGTTATTGCCAAAATTCATAACATTATAATGTCACACGGGAAAATAGATTCAAATCCAGAAATACTAAGTCCAGTATTTTATCAAATAAACTGAGTTGTTTGTGATTAGAGAAGAAGGAGACCTTAAAAACAGATACTTTTTTTTGATTGCTTTCTCATGTGCTGTCTTTAATTAAACCGAAAGATGTTATTTGTGTGTGCTTTCATATCTTAAAAATATCACTACAAACAGTAAAGGTGAATACTAGATATAGGACAAGCAGTTCAAGTGAAAGCTTGCTAACGAGGCTTAACTCGGGGTACCCTGTTACCTGGATTTTCCTAAAGTCTTCTGTTCTTTTTGTCACTTAGCTGAGGATTTTCCTTTAATAACCTTGACTAGATATTAATAAAAAAATAAAACATGGCTTAGAAATATACACTACATGAAATTTCAAGCACAAAGAGATGTGCCTGCAGCCAGACAATGCCTTCAGCAAGCAAAAAGATCTGATTTCATTTGCTCTGATTAACAGTAGCTGTGAATCTACTGTGGTTTGGGGCCTAATTAGGTGATTGTTAGCTGCTTAATGTGTTAAGTAAAAGTTAGTGATACACAAGAGAAGCTTCTGTTGCTGATCTCAAAACCCATGAGTAATCCTCAAGATCAGCAGTGGGACCGTGGCTGACTCAGCTCTACGTAATAGCTATAAACCCATTAGCAATGCAAGAAGCTGATGAATTATTCTGGAGAGAACTCAAGGGGAAAGTGATTTCCTCTGTCATTAGTCAAGGCAGAATGATAAATATGGTCTTACTTTGATTTGATGTCCCTGGTAGACTGTAGGTTTTGTACAGAGCTCTTTCATCTTCTCCTTCGATACCTGCTCTGTGCTTACCCTGCCATCGAGTTGCGAGCTAGAAAACGCATAGGCTCAGACTCTTGTGAAAGCAGAGAGCAATGACAATGCATTGGATAATTTGGCAAGGCAGCAGAAGGAACCAAATCAAAGGCCAGAGGAAGTCCAGCAGGTGTGGTAGAACCTTGTTTTAACTGGGAGTCTGAATGGAGGAAGGGCTGGGTTAAGGGAGCAGAACCACTGCGCTGGGCAGAAAACGGTTCTTAGCTGTCCTTGACTGAAGAGCAGTGTAGGATAAGCATTCTCAGTGGTGTTTAAGGAAGAAGAACAGAGTCTGTCATCAAGAGTGACATTTTTTTATCCTTTTTCTCATTTGGAGGTCAGGGGTGCATAAAGCTTTCCAGAACAGAGAGGCAGGAAGAAAATGAGTTGGCATCAAACAACTGTTACCTTATGTAATGCTTGACCTTTCTGCCTTGTATCTAAGTAGCCATTAAGTTCTAATTATCATCTGACTTATGAACAACAAACTGTTCGAAACAGAAAAGAGCTGGGGTTTGGAAATATCAAAAATCATATGTTTGATGACCTCAGAACCTTTTCTTCTATGTTTTTGTTATTTTACTAGAATCAGATACTTTCTGCCAAGTGCATCAGTTTTGACGGATACATTTTCCACTATAATAATACTTAAAATTAGAAATATATATCTATAAATCTCTCTAAGCATGTCAGAGCATGTTCTACATGTGAAGGACCATGTGTCTTTTTTTGCTATAGAGATGATAACAAAACACAGATGTGTTGTTTTTAAATCAAGAGGAGGCATACAGATGCTAGCATTCAAATCGTGCTACTTAAAATCAGTGTGCATTTAGATCAGCTGATTTATGCACTCTGCTGAAAATTAACTGTGTCTTAGCACCCTCACTGTAATTTTTTTGTAGGTACAAAACTGGTTTATATACTAGCGTTGGATGGTAGGGCCTGTTGATGGCCTTGCAGAGCTGGTAATTGGAATGTTTTTATTTGACCAAAGAACAGTATGTAGTAGCCTACTGTGCTGATATAAAGGAAGTAATTTTCTGCATCTCCATAGTCAGTCTTTAGTAGTACTTATCTCAATTGTAAATGCAAAAGGTTTTGCTGTTTCTTCTGTGTAATTTCTTCCAGCAAGTATCAACTGAAAATTATAATGTAAGACTTCCTACTGCAAAAGTTATTAATTTTCATAATATTTGGTGTTCTGCCAAAAATGGTAGTCTCATCGTGAAGACTTTTACAATTAAGATAGTTATATCTGCAATTTACAATTCAGTCCAGCAAGTATTAGATAAATAATAACATATTTAGATATAAATTTCAATGCAGTATTAGTGCAGATACAAACTGCTCAGTGTGAATAAATGTTTTCCTTGCACTAGAATCAGATTGGAGAGAAATCTTTATCTTCAAGGGTAAGAAAGCTTTTTTTGGTGTGAAGCCCTTGCAATGAACTGTGTAGGCACGTAGGGTGAGCTCTGATGTCTCTTCACATGTGAAACTCTACCTTAACCACCCTGCCAGGGACTGGTGTGGTCACCTGGGCTGGTAAAATTTCTGGAACATGCTTCAGGAATATTCATGTGTTAAGTCCGTGACTTTTTTTTTTTTTTTAACTAGAGCCCATCTTCTAGAAAAGGAACTCCTTTGTATTTAATGTCTGTAAGTAATGGAGAGTCCTCATGTCCGTAAGTCATTTCAGTGTATTTTTGACAGTGCTAGTCATACATTATTTCCTGTCTAATCTTGTTTGGATTTGGTGTACAGTATCTAGAACTCACCTGTGTCTCAAAGATCCATCTACTTTTCTACATTGGTCCAGGTTACTTTCACTGAAATGAAATTACCTTCGCAGTATGTCTTCATGACTGTTAAGCCATCATTGCTGCTTCCCCCTCCCCACTGTTTCAAAGTAGTCATGCTGGCTCTCAGCCTGTTACTGCTTTCTTTCTAGTAAGACATACCTTTGTGTTGGCTCTGCAATGAATGGCAGGCGAATGGGTGTAACTTAAAACCACTTGCTTTTTGATTTTAGCTATTGTCTTTCAACTAGCCTGCCTAAAAGTGCCTCACGCTGAAAACTTGTGCTGGACCAGAAATGATTGCTCAGCAACAGGCAGGAGGTCTTGTTTCAGAGGCAATATCAGCTCAAAAGAATGGGGAAGTAGCAGCACTGGTTTGCTGCTAGAAGGCATGCTTTTCAGGCATGGAAGATAGTGATTTTTTCTGAATGTAAGTTGGACAGGTCAAAAAAAAATCCACAAATCCGAATTCAAGACTTCCCACAGGCTCATGTGAGAGCAAAACTTCATCAGTTTGTACTTATCCGCTCTTTATTACTTTTAGTGGAGATAACCCTCTACTTGGGCAAATAACTTTTTGCTCGATGATCAGCACAGGTTACAGTGTAATCTGTTTTTCCTTACCCTTCCCTCTCCCATTCTGAAGTATGCATTGCTGTAAGTCATCATCTGGGTTTTCTAGCTTTCTAAAGGTGCCTTACTTGAAACCTACATGAAAGAAAGCTTTTTCATTGTGCTTACCATTCTGTAACACACGTAAACTTTGACCAAAAGCATTGGGTTGATTGTGCTCTCAGCAGCTGTTTCATCTGAACTGCACTTTCCCAGAGATCATTCAGGTCGGTTCTAGCAGCTGTGAGATAAAGAAGAGAGACGCTCAAGCAATAAAGTAGTTCAAATGTCAAAACATATTTTTGAAAGGCAATTAAAACTGATTATTTGCAGTGTTCGTGATCACACTGTGGCCAGCAGTGTAAAAAAGCTACTGAGGTTAATAGTTTTCTCCATACTGTACAAGCTAAGCAATTTTAACATCTCTGGGAAACAGTCCTTTGTGGCTGTTTTAATGAGCTTTCAAAACAATTGCCCAAGTCTCTATTTCAGACACCAGAAAGTCTTCAACTTTACTGCCAATTGAGGGAAATCCAATAACATCAGGTTAAAGTACCCTTGAGATTCTTTGCTGGCTGCCAAAGCTGTTAATATCTATTCAGAGTACAAACACCTGGGCTGGTTTTTTGGTGGTTTTTTTTTTGTTCTTGGAGGTTTTTTGGGGGGTTTTTTTGGTTGTGTTTTTTTTTTTTTTTTTTTTTAATGCAAAGCGCTGATAGCATAACTAAAAGAGCTGGGTGCTCAGTATGCCATTCTCATGGCAAAGTGTACAGAGTCATTAATAGCTTATTTTGAGTCACCAAACACCATTTTACAGTGAAATGACTTTTTTTCAGTAAACACCGACTAGATTTAAATGAATTCTATTCTGGTTGCGAAGTATGGAACTTGAAGAGAATGTCTTAGTAGTCACAAAACTTGATTCTTCAAAAAAGTTTAAAAAAACTTCCAAGTCTGGTAAATCAATCAAAAGATGAAAAGAGGATGGGCAACAGGGGAGATCAGTGCAGTCATGCAGCAAGAGAAATACCCATAAAGAGGATTTATACTGCAGACCTGCGTGTACAAAAGCAGTGCTCACTTTCCTAACCAAATTCTTTAACTGTATGTGATCACTGCCCATGAAAGTCGCTGCAGTATTTCTTTCCAATTCTGCAGTTGCTTTATATGGATGTTAGCAAGGTAAGCGAGGCAAGCAGCGGCCATTTAAAAAAAGCAGTCTCTTTCTGTAGCTGCTTTAGACAGATATATACACCAAGTCCCATTGTCACGTGACCAAGAGCAGCATGAGCTGTGGACCTGACACAAATGCAGTGAGTTCTCTTGTGGGTGGGTGGGAGCTTTGTCCTCATCAGGAACTAGAAGGATATCCAGTGTCACTCTGCTAGTGGCTAAAAACCATGTCTAAGTCCCACTTTGCTTTACTGGGTCAGCTCTTTCTTGAATTTGAACAGCTGCATGCTTCCTAGCTGCACTGAAACAGCAAAATAGGCATGATGCCGTCTTTAAAGGCTAACCAAAGTAGTTTGTTTATACTGGAGCACTAGTGTAACCAAAGTAGTTTGTTTATACTGGAGCACTAGCGTATTTGTAAACCAGAACATGTTAAATAGACAGCTACTCTGTTTCAGTCACATCCTGGAGAAGCTGTTTCTTGACTAATAAGTTAATTGCAAAGTCTTGCTCATTCAGCTCTTCAGTTGTGTGCTACAGGTGTCAGGATAGTGGATTTTTGTGATCTTGTTTGATGCTTTCTGACATATGCCTTCTGGTCATGTATTTCTAAGTTCTCACAACACTTCCCATGGTTCAGCATAACCTTCTAGGAAGGCAGTATTATAAAGCATATATGCAAGACCTTTTATTCAGAAATTATACTGGGGTATTAATGTTCGCATATCTGTCTTGAGTCCCAAAGTTTCTGTAGAAGTTGAACTGAAGGAAATGAGTCTGCATAAAAGGGGTTCTTCTGTCTTTCGGAGAAATCCTCTTTAATTTGAATGTTGGCTGTGGTTTGGTGCCAGTACCTCAAGCTGTGTTGCAACGCAATGACGTATAAAATAGGACTTTAGCTGTATGAAATTGCTCTGACCCCTTCCTCCCACTGCATTGTTCTAAGAAAACTGAATGTGGAGGGAAACTAATTAGTATGAAGAAACGTTGGAGGCTGCTTCTCTGGTCTGTTAGAGCGTTTCAAGATGTGCTTCTCAGAGTAGGGGACAGCTGCTCCCGCTGCAGGTACCGCTTCCTTCCAGCAGAGAAAGGTAACCGAGGCCCATGCTCTTGGTTCTGTTGCAATGTTTTATCTTCCCAGGCACTTTGTGGTACAGCCAGCATAGTGAATAGCCTCAGGATAAAGAATACTTTACAATGTCTGCCTTGATTGAAAAACTGCTTTCTGTAACAACCAACAGCTTGGCACCCGTAGGCATGTAGAAGACCCCTGTTCAATTCTGCATCTGAAGGGCCTTGGTGACACGAATCAGTCCTAGGTGAATGACCCAATTTCTGGGCTATTTAGGAGGTATGTGGAAAGGTTGTTTTGGGGGCCTAAGGCTGAGCAATATTTGATGTCACTTCACATGGGGGAGAGGAGGAACACTCTGAAAGGAGCTCCTGTTCACTCTGAAGCAGAATAACTTCCAGATACCTACCTGCCTTTCACAGGACAGATTCTTCTTTGGTCTAATTTACCCAGTGTTTCTAAAATGCAGGATCTCTGTAGTGTAATTTTTGCCTGTTCACAATGATAAGAAATCTACTACTAGATCTTGGTAGCAGCTGTTTACATAAAGACTTGGAGTAAGTGAAAGTTTTCTTTGCCTTTGAGATAATATTTCTGACAGCTTACAATAAATCTCAGATAAATGAATGCTTATGTTCCCACAGAGGTCTCATACTATTCATCTTAGGAAGCATGAGTTTGTCATTTTGAACTGTATAGCTTCTGCTTTACCCAGCCAGATTCTAGGGAACTCTAGGGAATACAAAAGCATTTGCCAAGATATAGAAGTGACATACTGGGAAGATGAAATACCACAGATTTAATGGAGAAAAATATCTGAGTTGGACTTGTCCATATTTTAGATGCCGGACTTGATTTGTTACTGTGGCTTATTTTTAATGTTTCCTAAGTAATGTTTGCACTTGCCAATAAAGTCTATTAAGCCTCAAATGAAGTTACCAGTACAAAAAAATTCTAAGGATAGTTTTTCATTTTTAACCTTTATATTAATGTTTCATTGCTGCCAGATGAAAGTCACCATCCAGTGGAAAAAATATGCGTGTAGCAATTCAAGATCAAATCCTGAATCATTATAGCAGGCCTAGAATCAGTGCACAGCTGGAATGTGAGCATCACTGCCATACACTGAAATGTGCAGAGGTGGAAGAGTGAGCCAGGAGGCGGTGTCTGGCTTCTTAGCAGCATACTTTGCATCCAGTGTGATCTGGGCATACCAGAAACCTGGGGGCTGCTCTCTGAATATGCTGCTTGCAAATGTATGAGCACTTGAGACAAAGTAATTAATGGGAGACTAGGATCCCTCTCTCTCTCAAACACTTAGCTTTAATGCACCACATTAACACTACTTAAATACTGGAGACTGGCACTTCATTTTTGCATCCTAGTAAAATGAATTGTTCCTGTGCTTGATTTTATTTTCTTGACTCCTTACCTCTAAGTAGCACAATTAAAACGTAGGGGGAAAAAAAAGGGGGTTATGTGGGTGGCGAAAGCCTTGAAACAAGCTGCTATTGCCACTGTTTTGACAGAAAACAAAAAAACATTTTGACATGTCACATCAGCACCTTTCAAAAAAAATTCACTTTGGTAGTTTAGGAAATATTTACAAATATTGTGTTCAAATAAGTTTGTTGTAACAGTAGTAAAATATATCTTGACTATTAGACTCCTACTTAATTTCCTTGCGTATTTGTTGAGTTGAACCATCCCAAACAAATCAGTATCAACTTCCCCACCCCAATATAACTTCCTTGTTTCCTTGCTACATTCCTTGTTTCATTTTATTAAAGAAAGAATAAGCAGGAGAATGGGAGGAGGCAGACTGAAATCTATCTTTTAATATTTTGGCCAGGGATATATATGCTACTGATAGAATTTGAACACAGATTAATTCATGAATTTGTCTATGCTAGCATGTAATTATTTTTTTCCTTGACTCACAAGGAAACTCACACTGTGATAAAATATACAGTAAATAGCTGTGGTTGTTTTCTGGGTTTTTTTCTTTTTTTTTTTCCCCTCCTCTGCTTTTTTTTTTTTGTGTGTCTTCTTTTTCCTCCAGTACTGTTTCATTTGAAATAGGATTCTACTACTGATAACCTTGACTGCAAGCAAAACCTCCCACTTAGGCCTTTGCAAAGCGCGACTAGTGACATCAGCTTTTATTTAAAGTTTAATTGAGAAGACCAGTCTACTTCCTAGTGAAAACTGAAGGTAGCATCTGATTTTTCCTTGCTGTTAATAGCACCACAAACTGTGTTAGTCTAGTGTTTATATAGTAAAGTTTTGAGTTTTCCAGTAGCTGGAAGATGATGCTTTCATGCTCAGGTCATCTGTTTAATCTCAGCTTCGTTAAACTAGGCAAATGACATTGCAAAAATGTTTCTGTGATGAAAATTGGATTAATAGCTTCTACAACAACAATCCATTATGTAATTGTTGCTAAATGTCAACGTGCTTTGATAACACCTTGTCAGATGTGATGCAATGTTGTACACAATTACCAGCTTTCCACCTTTTCACCAGCTGGGAATGTAAGTTTTGTTACCGTTTTCCCAGCAAGAGAGACACCATCTTGCCATCATCATGGCTTTCTCTGACCTCTTCTCAGGAACTTGAGCATAGAAAGAGTTGCCTGATACTGCTAGTCTGAGTGAGGGAAAGCAACTTCTTACTGAAAATGCTGAGCCAGGAGATTATGACTCAAAATTAATAAACAGCTAGACCCAATTCTGTCAGCTTTGAATCTGGTCATACAATATCAATCAGCTTGTCCTTTACATAGCTTATAAATGCATGTTTTAAGGATATTTTCTGGGGTAGACTTGTGGAAACTCAATCAGTGGTGAATTAAGCCGCTACCTGAGTCTAATTAGCCGTATGAAGAGCAGGAAGAAACCAGATCCCACCAGACAGGTCTCACAGTGAGGTAACTGCTCCCCTCACAAATAGCACCACCCCTTCAACACTGAAAGAAAACACATGCAAATCAGCTGCAAAGTAAAGTCAAGGTCAATAACATGGACTAACTCGCATCAGAGCACAGCTGATGAGCAGTGTATGTCTGTTCCAGCTAGAAGTGGCTAAATAGAGAGTCTCACCAACAAAACACCAGGGGTGGGGGAAAATCCCAGCTTTGTCATTCTCAAGGCTGTAGGCTGAGATGCCACCTGGTCCACAGAAGAGGTATCCCATGCTAATATTTGGTGCAAGGAGAAGATCACTCTGCTCTCTTTTCTTTTTCTTATTAGTAAAATGCTCTGTGTGTTAGGCTGCTGGCAAACACTGCCCCTTGGATGTTGGCCTATCATGTCAAATATTGCCTTGTGACAGTATTGAAAATATGGGTGTTGTGTACGATTTAGCAGGTACTATGGCCTCTCAGGTGGTAGGTTTGGAAGTAATGTGGCTAGATGGTGGGTTTGCCTTGAATCTTATTGCATTCAGCACTGGTGCTATACTCCCTTCCCTATGATGCAGTCTTCCCTTTCAGGTTTCAAATGCAATAATCAGATTATGAGTATTGTTTTTAACCTTAATTGGTTTAATTTAATTAGTTTATCATTAGCTCTAGATCAGGACCTTGCTTCAGTACTCTCTCTGCTATGCTACATTTAATTATATTTAATGCAATCTCTTTGCTTCCCCAGAGGCTAAATAAGCCTGCAGCCAAAGACTCACAATCAATGCAGAGGGCTATTTTCAGACCCTGTGTTTTCGGGTAGGTCTAGAAGAACCAGGATTAAAACATGCATTTAATCTACTGTTTAGTTCCCCATTTCTCCATAGTACTGCATGACCCCTGAAACTGGCAGCAGGAACCCAACACAATTTAATATGAAGAAATGATTCTTTCTCTCTGTACAGCTAATAACATAGTCTTGTACCTGCTTTTGCTGTTTTTTCTCCCTTTGCACCACTTCTGCCTGCCTGGTCTTTTACATTCGAATGGTTATTTTAACTGAAGACTTTAGTTCTATTTGAAACATCTGCGGGTGACATGTATGGTATTGAGCAGCTCCGCAGAGCATGTGGGTACCCGTTCAGTTCAGTGCTGTAATTGTTGGCTTCCTAAAAGCACTTTCTAGAAGTATCCAGTTTATCAGTTTTCTTTCCATTGTCCAGCACAAGTGGAATTCTACCATTGCCAATGAGTTCCTGTGTTTACCACCATTGCTGTGGCTCCCTTTCTCTTACAAGAAAAGGTAGTTTTCATGCCCTGGGGGCTATCCTGCTGTTTCCTAGGATACTTTTCACAGAAGCCCAGAGATGCATCCTTCAGTAAAAGAAGTATTGCTGATTGCCTACGGGTAGGGTGAAAAGGGCAGAGAGTAACAGGTTTGAGCTGAAGACAGTGTGAGAAGCAAAACTGACAGAATCTGATGCTGGGGAAATTTGCACCCATCTTTCTTTCCATTTCTGCTTTTTTAGAGCAGCACCAGCCCCTATTTGCCTATTCTTACTACACACCCCCAACAACAAGAGAGTCCTGAATGGCAAAGTATTTCTTCAGGTTTCATGGCTGGGCATGTTGCAGGGTAAGGGGATCACTGTGAATCAAGCTTGTCAGGAGCAAAGCAATTATCAAGTGAACAAATTAACATTTCCTCAAAAACATGGAGACTCTACAAGCATGAGAGGTGTGAAGACTAATGGAATGTAACTGGAGGTGAAGGGAGAATATAGAACTTCTGTTCTTGCTGGGCCAGATGCTCAGAGGACAACTGAATTCTCTCTACTTTAGGGAGGTTCTGGCTTCCTAATACATCTTATGTGTCACTGTCCTCTAGTTTTGCAGGTGGGTTTGGTTCAGTAGTAAAAGGCAGCAATGGATTAGGTAAGAGTCTGGTTAATACTCCTCTCATACAGAAGAATGACATGTTCCTCTGAATGTTTCCGTAGTGGTACCAGGACATTTTGCCCAAGCTTGCATTAATATAACCCTGTAATAGCACATTTCACCCAGAAATACCAAAGGGTTTCATAAAATCAGCTCCACAGTCTTGCTGTGATGTATGTTAGGGATTTATTATAATTAAAGCTGATTAAAAATGTTGCATTCAAATTCTTTTTCATTAGATTATGTATACTGTGCAACATTGCAATGTTTCCTCTTATTTTGCCCCAGGAGCCTGGGGAGCCTTGAGGGAGAAGGCTGCTATGTGGTGTAGAGCTACACTTAAGCATTCATATAGCCCTTCTCCAAAGCAAAAATCTTAAATGGCAGCCCAGGAGGACTTGAACAAGACTGCCAAGGCTGTGAATGTTCTTGGCTGCATGGAAGGAAACCTGAAGGTAGAGTCTCCAGGAAAGAGAGATCACTGTCATTTTGAAAGGCTGAAATAAATCTTTTGCAAGTCTCATTTTGTCATGACAGATTACAATGGCCTTTCTGAAGAACAACTCTTCTTTCGTTCTTCTGGAATTTCAGACTTGTTTATTCCAGCCTACCCTCCTCCGCTGCTCATACACAGAGGAGTAGAGACGTTACAACTGTCTTTAGCCTTTCCAAAATCTCCTGGGAAACATAGGATATGACCAGCAATAAAGACCAGTAGTGTTATCTTTGCTTTCTGTTATAGTAAGAATACAACCCCTGACACGAATTTTCAAAAGGCTACCTCCCTTCCATGGTGTGCTTAGAAAGGTGCTTTTAATAAATAGATAAGATTATTCAGTAATGATTCTTGAACAGAATTTCCTTTGCACTAGCAAACCACTTACTCCTTTCTACTGGATTTTATTATAGGAATGAGGACTTTTAATTTGCTAATAGGTGACTAAAAATGCAATTTTTTTAGATGTTCACAGTTTGAGTGTATAGAATCATACTCTTCTCCTTTTTCAAAGAGACATTGTGTAATCCTTGCCTTCTTCAACTTCAGTAGGGTCACTCATGACCTTACATCAGCTCTCAGAGTATGTTGTACTACTCTGCTGTAACTAATAGCATTAGTAATAATTATGACTCATAAACCCACAAATTTCTACTAGAAGCAAGGAACATTCATGCATTTGAAAGCCACTGTGCTCGGACATACTTTAATTATATTCACGTTTTTCGAAATCAGCACTTCACTAATATGTCAGTTTAAAAATACTAATCATCACGCTTTTATTTAAGACCTACAGCAAGCCAGAGTTATAATTGACTATTTTCAGGCGTCTGGGAGCAGCTATAATAATTATAAGGAACCAGAGCAGCAAGCCCTATTTATAGACATCAATTCAAAATAAATACAGAATAAGAAAGAATTATGACTTTGAGAACTGTTGCTTTTAAAACTATCTATGGAAGCATAGCCTACTGCTGAAATGATAAGATAGACTCATGAATATATTGCATGCTATATGGCTGAGCTGAAGTCAGTACTTGGAAATAATTATTTTTTTAAAAAATGCTACTTTTGGAAAGAGAAGTTGCCTGAACAGTCTTTAAAAACAGGCAACATTTTAATTCTTTTAAAACTTAGGAACCAAAATGTGTTTGACTGAATCCTCTTTTTCACTCTGTTTTCTTTAAAGACTTCTATGCCATCATAAGGAAAAATTTACTTTCTTGTATCTGAGAAAAGATTTGCAGGAAAAGATTGAAAAGACTTTACAAGTGTGGGAAGCGTGATACGGAAGTATAGAGGCAATAGTCAAAGTCATCCCAGTGTAGTAATCACGGTTAAATATATGCTGAATTTTAAGCAGTTAAATTAGTTGGATCAGGATGAAAAGTGGCACATGGAGTGAGTTTGGAATGAACAAAGGAATTCCAAACCTCCTCATACTGTTTGTACTCTAAGAGAAAGTCATAGTCCAATTCTCCAAAAACCAAAGATGGAAAAGGAAACAATGGCAGAACTTTCTGCTTTGAGCATTACATGGCACAAAATGTTAGACATCCTCCACCAGTAGGGATATGGAAAACATTTGTTTCAGGTTTCCACAAAGCTCTGGAAACTAACTGCTGAAGAAGTTGCAGTGGAAGAAAAGCATGGTGAATGAAAGAAATCATGAGGGCAAAGCATGCTTAGCAGTATAAATCATTTAAAAGGTGGTGGTGTATATCATCATGCATTTAGCGAATAGGTTTTCTTACTAAAATATACTTTGCAGTGACAACTGCAGCATTGCTACAGGAATATATTAGCATTAGGCTGATGATTTAAAGGTGAAATGAACTTAAAACAATATGATTGGCTATTAAAGAGCAATGTACATAAGAGGAAGGAGTAGTAAATTGCCAGAATGGCATTCTCAGTCATCTCAAATGGAAGCTTGTGCAAAGAGAAGTTTACACAACTTTGGCTGTTATTACGAAAGGTAAGCAGAGTAGTCTGGATACCTTCCACGAAGTTAATTTACACGTTTGTGAGAGCTCAGGTAGAGCTGAGGATCTCCTCTCAGTAGATTATGTGCATGGCTGTAGAGAAGAGGAAGGCACATGGGCTTGAATCAAACAATATTGTCTTAAGCACACAATCAGCTGCCAGGTCTTTGGAGCTCTGAAACTAGCAGTGGCTTTCATCTTGCTTGACTTCAGATACAAGACTTGCCATGTAATCTGGTCATGCCAAACTCAGTTCAAAGACAGGGAAGACAGTTAGGCACAACTGAGCTGTGTTTCAGCTGAACTCTCTTGGCACCTGCTGTGAGATGAGAAAAGTTGAACCTTCTACTCCAGTGAGGAGGTTGCACTGTACTCTGCTCCCCGATGTCAGTTGGCTGTTTGGCTCAGAAGCACGTAGTCCAATAAATCACAACCTCATTTGTGCCACCAAGTACAATTTGGCGTGTCCTCTTGCCCAAATTAAAGATGTAATTAATGAGTCATTAAAATAGCTGGCTCTCCTGTCTCAGGCTGGTGCCCTCCAAAGCCCTGCAAGACTATGCCTGAAAAACCTGATGTTTTGAGGACAGGATATCTGCAAAGAGCCTACCCTGCGGCTAGAGGGGGATGAGGGAGAGGGTCAGTCTGGAGCCTGGTGAGCTGCACACAGACACCTCTCTGCCAGCTTTCCCAGACATATGCACGGGTCAGCAGTGTAGTCTGAGCACATCAACAGGATGTCAGGAAGTTCACTGGACCAAAGATGAAGGCTCTGACAACAGCCAAATGCATACTCTAAGTGTACTTCTGTACTCTTGACTGAAATGTTTAAGATCTGAAATGCTCTCTTCCACCTTCCCTGAGACGTCTTGGGCTGCTTTGACATGTATTATTATTTACTTCAGTTGTATTTTACTTTGCTGCCTATTAAGGCCTTAGTTTATTACATAGCTGTTCTTGGTGAATTGCTGTGGCTCCTTTGTCATCACCTGTATCTGATAAGAACTCCTACACCTACTTTTCATTAGGAGGACAGTTTTTGCTAATTTTGAATATGCAAGTGTTGGGCATTCAATGAGACAATGATGAAAACTTGGAATAGAACATGATGAGGTGCGTGACTGTCTTTATTTTGTCTGGCAATCTTGGTATGTCACTTTAAAGCATTGTTTTATTATAAGATCACAGCAGAACACTTCAAACTTCTGTGTAACAGCAGTCATAGGACAAATCAGCATTAACTTCTTATACTAGTACATCTGCTGGAAAAATGTCTGACAGAATCGATCTTGTCTAATCTTGAATAATCTTCCCAGGCAGCTTGGGACCGTTACAGACTTTTCATTCTCTTCTCTATCAAATTAAAAACATGAATAATTAGTTGAGAAGAAAAAAGAAAAATTAATTCTTGTCCCTCTGAGAAGAGCAAGAAAAGGCTGCAGAATGTCAAGACATATTGATATGAGTGCAGAAGAATGTCTATGGAATGCAAAAAAGTCGTATTTTTTATTTATCAGAGGCTAAATTTTGTTGCTTGAAAGAGAAAACCCCTGTAAGGATTAAGGAAGGGTGGGAAGACAATACCTCTCTGGTTAGTTTATGTCAAAGAACTTAAAGGATGTGCAGTTGTCAGCTCTTTAAAAAAATGGCTTCAAGAGAGTTTTTAAGCATCTGTTTAAGAATATGCTAAGAGAAACACCTGTCATCAGATTAGTAGCCTAACTCACGTCCCATTTTTGGAGATTACAGTTTCTGGGTTATTTATAATCTTGAGTTTAAGGTATTCTTCAGCCAAAAGCAGGACATATTTTCAGAATTTCTAGTATATCTGTCAGTGTTTGCTGGGCAGAAAAACTTTTGTTCAGGAGAACGGTGGACAGACTTACTGCTAAGATTTGAATTAAAAGGCAAAGAAAACAGGAAGCAAGTGCTATGTGTCCTCAGATCACCAACCATTCACTCTTTGATTGCTGAAGAGAACCACACCTTTAGTTCTATAAAATCTGCTTTGAAGGCAAAAGTCATAGATTATAACTTTTAAGTTTAATCAAAGAGTTTGAAGTCATGAAGGACCTTGGCAGTCTGGAAGAAGGTTTGTCTTGACTGTAATGACAAATGCCTTTTGGTTCCTATTGTGTCATATCCACAATTGAATGTAGTTTGATTTCTCTTTGTAAATTCCCAGAGTACTTTTTTTCAAATACATTTGCCACTGTCCGTGCTTGGACTGATTACATTCCAGTCCAAGACAAGTATATTCTCTGTCTTGGAGATCTAATTCTTCCTCTTATGGACAGTTCTGGTGCCTGGGGTTGTCTTGGGAAGAACTGATGATTTTTATTTCCATCTGTTAGTCCAGACATTGGTCTCCTGCTTATTATTCTTCTGTTTCTCTAGAGAAAAAAAGTGTCTCATGTATTTTGCCTTGAACAGTACACTTCTCTCAAATAAACCCACATTCATTGCTAGTCTTTGCAATTTTCTACTTGCCAATGTGTTGACTAGTCTTTTCCCTTGCATTTTCCTTCTTGTTGTTTACATCTTCTGCTGGGAATTTTTGAATAGCTTATCACTAGTATTTTCTTGATTGTCTGAGATATGGATTTGCGTCTTGAATGACTTGAAAATGACCTCATCTTCTAGAACTGGTACTATATAAGAACTCTAGATTTTCCTAGCTGTAGCAGATTTGTGTTTTCCTGACTGCTGCTCCACCTCTTATTTTTTATTTTGGAAAAGAAAAAATTAAAATGTCAGTGTCCCTTTAGGTAATTTCTTTCACTTTCTTTAATAATTAAACCTTATGTTGAAAATTATGCAATTTCTCCATCAGGCAGCTAGCTTTACCATAGAGCCCAAGAGGTGAGAAATGGTGACAACACCTCACACTTCATACTGACTGCATCGCTTGAATGTGTGGTGTCTCTTGCAGACAGCTCAGCTTCAGCAATTTTGCAGTAACACTTTTAATGCCAGACTGGATTTTCTCTTTCAGCTTTCCTACGAAGTCTTTCCATTCTGAAGTAGTACTCCTTGCTTCATTTTTTCTGACATCTGATTTTAAGCTGAATGCCCCTTTGTGCTCTGGCTGTGACTGCAGCTCTCTAGCTGTCTGCTTCTCATTCCCTCATTTCTCCATGGATAGCTTCAGGCACAGTAGCTGAGTCTTGCAGGTCAGTAACTTTACTTCTTACCACAAGAATCCTGAATGTCAGATTGTTCTTCAAAGAATACAGAGCAGCTTGTCCCTAGTGCCTGCTTCAGGCCAGTTAATTTTATATTTCCCAGTACCATTGCTATTTGCCTCCATTTGGGCTGAGAGGCCTCTGTTCAGAGCAAGCTAAAACAGCCTCTTAGGTGAGATTTTGAGAATCGAGAATCAGTATTTACCTTTTAATTTGATAGCTGTTCTTCATTAACACAGTGCTCTGCTTTTTTTCTGCCCCCCCCCCCCCCCCCCCCCCCAAGCCCTGTGGAGTGTCATAGGGTCAGAAGGACCAGAAGGACTATTACATACATGAGGATGTTCATATATTTTATGCATTCCATTGTGTTACCTTTTTAATGGCAAATTACTGATGAAGTGAGGATGTGTGTCACATACATGTTCTTTAGGGCGTTACTATACCTATAATACCTATTATGGGTAATTTACATATACTGTAGGTAATATAAATATAGGTGAAACCTAGGGCGTTATTGATACCTGATACCTATTACTGAGCCCTTTCAGCATGATTGCTGAAGAAAAAGGTGAGAGAGCAGTAGTGGCCAGATGAGGGAGGGGAGCACCTTTGGGAAGGTGTCTCTCCATGCACCCTGGCTGCTGGGCACAAAAAAATGGGATGCCCCTGCTGTGCTTCTGACCAGAGCAGTCTGTGGGCCTGTAGAAAGGGAATGGTGGTGGGACTAGACCCCTTCCCCTTCCCTGCACACAAGCTTCCCTTGCCCACAGTGCAGTGGCACAGAGCACCCATATAGTACGTGATCACTGCACTGGGTCAAGTCCAAGGTACAACTAGGCATCCTCTTTTCACTGCGTCTGACAAGTCTCTGTCCAGCCTAAGGTAAACAACATACAGCAGATAGCTGCTTATTGAGTATGTATTATACTGCTTCCTTCTCTGCACATGAGTCCGTGGGCTGGTGCAGTGCTGTTTGGACTGAGGGAGAGTATCCCCAAAGTGGTACTAGCCTGGAAAGGAGAGAAAGGTCTCCTTTGCAGGGGTGTCCTTTCCAGTAACACACCTGGGGTCACACAAGCCGGATTTATTGGCAGCATCACAGCCCTTTTAAGATCTTACTAGTACAAAGCAGTCTAGGACAGAGATGGTAAGTCTTTATTACTTGCTGAACACAGTGGGGCCGTTTTACAGCTATAGGTGCTACTTTAGTCTAAGAAATGAATCAACCAGTTTCTTTTTTCTGATATCATTCAGCAGCCTCTCATTACAGAAGGTTCATAGTGCCGTTTGCACAGGTTGTCATCACTAATCTTTGCCTCAGTGTAATGATTCAGTGTCTAGCATTTCTTGGTCTTTTGTCACTAAATAAATCTTAGGCATGGGTGAAAAATTCAGTGATTAATTAAAAAAAAAGACTAATTGTACAACAGTTCCCAAAAAGCAGGTAAAATGTATACATGAAGTACCTTATAAAATTCTCAGATTATCTTGTAAAGACTTCTTTTATTCTTAGGAAAGCCCTTTACGTCACCTATGTAGAACATTTGGGTTCCTTGTTTCTACTTGAGCCCACCAATTTTTTTATTGTTGCTCCCTAGGGCAGGTTAGACAGAACAGAGAGAAATTTGATGATAATCTTGCCCTAAGCTTAGTCTGCTTCTGCAGTATTCGTAAGAACAAATGCATAAATGTGCATGAACATTCAGATTTTAAAAAAGAAAACCTATCCTAGAAATCTGATGAACTTTGAATTTTCATCTGATAAGTCATAAATAGACTATAGAAAATCCTTTATATTCCGATTTAGGCAACAGCTATCCTCCAGCTGATTAAAATTTATGGTTCTATCAGAGGAAAAACTATGCCATGTTCATAGAAATAATAGGTGGATGAAGTTCAAGAGCCACCCAGTGGTATAAATTGCCTGCATATACCATTCAGAGACCTGTATTAGGTTGGGAAAATCTGGATTTATGCATCAATGGGAAAAAGACCAAAAAAGAGTGTATAAAATATTCATAGTTAATAATTAATTAGACCCTACTCTTAATACCTTGAGAAAAAAATTATACTTTCTTTGGTTCTCAGTTAAAATGCAAGAAGCAAATCTGTTTTTCATACAAAGACACATGATGTATTAAGATGACATGTCAAGGACCAACCTACATACACAGTTTTGGGTTTGTTAGTTTTGGCTGGGTTTTATACTCTGTTTTATCTGTGAGTAACTGACTACAGCCATCCTTCAAATGAGTTTTATCACTTTTATGTCTATCATACTGTCTGTGAGGCAAGCGGAAGGGCTGCAGACTCTGCCCTGAGTTCTCCATAGGGAATGCCTGTTCAAGAATTTTGCTTCTCAGTGATCCATTCCTCTTCAGCTTCCTCTGAGGTGCTCAGACTTGCAGAAGGAAACAGACCCAAACCTGTTTCAGTAGGTAAGACAGAACAATTAAGCTGTAACTGTATAGAGGACATGAAAGAAGTCCATCAATCATTTATCCTAGTGAGCTAACACCAAACAGTATTAATCATAGCGCAAGGGCAATATATTTCATTAGTTACTCTTAAACAAAGGAGATTTCTAACCAAAATCAATTATGACAAATTTGTTAATATTCAAAGTTTTTAAGTGTCTCATCAAGGTCTTATTTTCTGTGGGGTTTAATTTGTGTAGATGTCACAATTGATAACCATATATTCTTGATCCTGCTATGATCTTGTTTTCATTTTTTCCTTTAAATGAACAGTATTTCACTGTACCACTAAGCTAAATTGGTGTCCCTATTATTAAAGCTTTTCTCTCTCCTCCTAAAAATAAGGTGGGAGGGAGATGTAGATTGTCTCCCTTCTGTTTCTTATAACCTCTGATGTTAGTTATGCAAAGATGAATATTCTGAATATTTAAATAGTCACATCTGATATCTGTCTTTCCATGGAAAGGATTTATTCTTTGATAAATCAACTTTTTTTTTCCTTACAAAAAAACAGGAAAGGAAAAGTATGACAGGGTAATTCTAGGACCAGCTGAAACCCTTTCAAAAAAAAAATATTGTTGTGTAGTCATCAGATTTTTCTTCCTTATTCTTTATGCAGTTTTATGAACCACATTAAACTTTTATATCCATTGCAGATATTGCAAAAGATCACAGCTATGTCCATGAATTCAGTAAACTTTGATAAGGACACTGAAACCTCAGGTGTTCTAGAAATATTGAAGTTCTATTAACTGCAAAGAATGTCATTCGTTTTGCATCTGTGATTCCAAGTAAGTACCAGTTTATTTCAGCAAGCTGCACCTCCTTATTCACTCAATGACAGAAATATCCAAATAATTAAGAAATTACAAAAATGGAGGAGTGGTGGGAGGAGTGGGAAAATTAAGGCCAGAGAAGAGAATAGGCAAGAATAATAATTCAAAATATGTATTTAAGTTAAAAAAATGACACAGTGCTTTCTCACTATAAACTAGTTGATGAGTTTGTCCTGCTTCTAGGAAGGGCTGTCTTTTCATAGATGCAATAATAATAAATACATTTTTTATTCACTTGAAGACGCCAAACATTTACAGATATCTTTTTCATTCTTCCTAGTTATTTAAATATTTTTAACAGAAGACCTTTAGTAACTGTATAGTGGCTCATTGTTTGCAAGATTGGTTTACCAAATGTTTCAAGTCTATGCAAAGCACTAAAACCTGGTTAGTAAGAGGATCATACTGCTAAAGCAGGAAATAATCTGTAGGGACATGAAAAGTAGTCATTAAGAAAGGGCACTTCAGGGATAAATAGGTTAGTCATGTCAGAGAAAATACATTTTGAGGTAGTCCAGAGGATCTCTGTGGGACAATGAGGGCAAGGCAATAGCCAGAAGCCACGAAGACCCTTTATCCCATAGCTGGACCTTTCTGTCACTTACAGCCCTTTCTTGCTCCAAGAGCTCTGAAGTAGGAAGAAATGTATTTGGAAACAATTAGCTCCACAAGCACCAGAAGCCTGGTGCAGCCTGGCTATGTCTTGTCCCTTAATGTAAAATCTGGTGGGAACCTTGGCCAAAGGCTCTCGGTTCTGCCTTATATTTGTGTGGCATCATTCCCTAAAGCACAGATTGCTGCAGTTGCAAGAGATTGGCCAGCAAAATAACAGTGTTAATACGTACAAGGTGGTGGAGTGAATTTGCATATATTCACACATCGACCTTTTCTCTGCACCCTTTTATAACTTTTGTAGGCATTTAATTATCATTGAGACCTCTGCCCTTCTGATAAAGCTGGCCAACAAGCTCAATGAAATATTTATCTTTTTTTCTTTTCTTTAAGATACCTACAGAATATTAAAATTCTGGCTTTTAGCTGGCTGCAGTAAAATAAAAAAGAAGTAAAATGGTCTGTACTCTCTCTTCAGCTCCTGCATACCTGACCATGACAGATAGTCTTATCAGCAGGTTTGCTGTACATTCACTGGTCGTGTTTCACTCGTGCCTGAAGGCAGTCCCACTTCTGCATTGTAACAGATTATATAACTTCAATTTTCACTGGACATGCCCAAACATATTTCTCCTTTTTGAGAATAAATAGTTCATTTCTTCCATAACAAGGAGTGCAAATGTGATTATAGAAGTGCTGATATGGTCCCGAGAGCTACCAAGAGTAATAGCCTCCTATGATAGGAGGAGTTCTTTGCTGAAATGGCTAGATAAATGCTGGCATTTGGACAGATAGGTAGCTATACATTAATCAGTATAGGTGTGTATCTCTCCAGGAGCTGGGATTTAGCGCCCTCTTAAAATTCATTTTGCATAACACCTCGGATGAAAAACCTCACTTCTTTTTTCTTTCTGCATCACAGATGCACCACCAGATCCGAGGTGAAAATAAATACCATTTGCACATATGCCTTGCCCTGTCTGTTGGGGACAGCAGGCTGTACACTTGTAGGCCTGTTGTCAGCACAGCAAAGTGGCCAGTCTTGCAGACACCAGTGGAACTGGCTGGCTCTCCAGCAGTGAGTGACAAGCTTGAATTAGGAGTTCTGCTGCTGATTAAGCCTGTGGCTGTACTGCAAAGACAGAACGGGAACACTCATCCTTCCATACAAGGACTGGCAATGGCAAAGACTTCAGGTATAAATAACATCAACAAACAGTAGTAAAAAATCTGGGTTTTCTTTGATGCATAATTGCAAAAGGACAAAATGTAGTGAAAAACAGAAGTAAATATTTTGCCAAGAAAGGTCATTGTTATCATGATGACCAGGCTCTTTCAACACACTGATATGCCTGGTAAAGCGAGCTGTCTTCTTACTCCTATTATTCTGTTACCACCTGTTTTTGCTTTTTTCACCTTCATGCAAATGTTTATTTATCTCATAATCTCTTTTAGCCTAAAAAGAAAAAATCACAGCATGTCAGTGTATTAAGAGAGGGTCCATATGATTACCAGCATGGATGGGAAAGGTTCTGTGGACACTCAAGCACTCTTAGGAAAAATTATTTTACTTCCTTTTCTTTAGATCCAGGACAGACTCTTCACATCTGTTAACCTGTAGCAACAATTCTGTTAATTTCAGTGGGGTGAGATTAGCTTTTAGCTGTGCTGAACAATAAAATACTTGACCTCGTTTTGCTTAACGTCCTTCTTCCTTTGTGTGCTTCACTATGTACAATCCCTCACACAGAAAACTGTGCTAGTAATACTGCAACACAATTAAATTTGTCATCTGCCACCTCTGATTACCAGAGTTTAACAATCAGTCTAAGGGGTTTAGGTTTGGATTTTTTTGAGATAGACTGCCCAAGGTCAGGTACAAGAAGGAATGAAAGTGCCGTGGAAAAAAAGCTGTTGTGAAGCAACAATTCCAGGGAATGCTTTTGTCAAAAATATAGTCTTATACAAAAGTTAAGACCTAGGGATTTGATCTAATCTTTTGAAATGAACCTGAAATCTTGAAAGGACTTTCTGATGATATTACACAATCATACACACTTCTGAACCTTTGATGGCAGGAAAACCTCAGAGAATCTGTAAAAATATTTAATATCAATTTTTTTATACATTGTCTGGATAACAAATTCCTTTTAATGGAAAGTATCAAGATTTAGAACACACAAAACAAAACTCTCTTCACATTAGATTTCAAATCTGATCTCTCAGAAACTGCAAAAATTGGAGCAAGCCTATCCAAGCCAGCAGTGGTCAGTGTGCTCGTTTGGAAGAGGCCCCATTTCAAATTGCTCTTTTGGACCACAGTGTTTGTTGTGGGTAAAGGAGCCTCAATATCCTGCCTACTTTCAGGTGTATGTATCTGGCTTATACCAGAACCCTATCCTAGAACTGAGAAGCATTCGTAAGGCAAATTAAGAGCTATTATTAAAAGCTATATTAAAAGGTAAATTAAAGCCAGACTTGAGCTGATAACATGCACTCACAGCCCAGAAAGCCAACTGTACCCTGGGCCACATCAAAGGAGCGTGGCCAGCAGGTCAGTGGAGGTGGTTCTGCCCCCATACTCCGCGCCGGTGGGGCCCCACCTGCAGCGCTGCACCCAGCTCTGGGTCCCCAGCACAGGGAAGACACGGACCTGTTGGAGCGGGTCCAGAGGAGGGTCACGGAGATGATCAGAGGGCTGGAGCCCTCTGTTGGGGTTGTTCAGCCTGGAGAGGAGAAGGCCCTGGGGACACCTTACTGCAGCCTTTCAGTACTTAAAGGGGGCTTAAAAGAGAGATGGGGACAGACACTTGTTGCAATAGGACAAGGGGTAATGGTTTTACACTTAAAAGAGAATTTTTTTACAATGAAGGTGATGAAACACTGGCACAGGTTGCCCAGAGAGGTGGTGGGTGGCCCATCTCTGGAAGCATTCAAGGTTAAGTTGGATGGGGCTCTGAGCAACCTGATCTAATTGAAGATGTCCCTGCTCATTGCAGGCAGCTTGGACTAGATGACCTTTAAAGGTCCCTTCCAACCAAACTATTCTATGGTTCTATGATTCTATGAAATGTCAGTGAACTAAATCTATTTTTATAAAAGAAAATCTGGTTGCAAAGAATTTTTGTCTTCTACCAAAATTCTCACAGCTCTAATTTCACTTTTGGAAGAGCTGAGTGCAGTTCCCGTTTACATTATCCATCAGTATTTCTGCCTTACAGCCTTCATTGTTCTGGGCTACCACATGCAACCAGCTATCATCACAGCCAGCCTGCCTTCTACAGAGCAGCAGTGAATAACATAATTATTGTTCTGAATGACAAAATTACTGCCGCCTTATCTCTATCTTTAATGACTGTGTTAACTGTGGGCCCCTGTCACCCTTAAAGAGAGACAAATATATGAAGTGTCTGTATTTCATTAATAAAATTATATGAGACTTTCCAAAGCTTCATTAACACTGACATATCGTCTGTGTGGCATAACAGCACAGAGGTGCCTAATCTGCTTTTAAGTGAGACACCTGAAGTACTACAAGAAATTTGGTGCTGGACTCAGTATTTGGATAACATTCATGGCTAAGTCGACTTCAATGCTTGTAATACTCAAGCTGACGTCTCGTTTAGTGGATGCCATGCAGTTCAGCACAACTGAATGTATGCCTACCTTTACTGCAAACAGAAAATGAACATTCAACAAAAATCAGCAAGATTATATGAAAGACTATATGAAAGATATTGTACCCACAGTTCTTTTCAACAGGCACTGTATAAACAACTGGGAAACTCTTTGGGGAAATTGTTTTAAAAACTCCAATATGATCTCCAGGAGTTAAAAAGTGCCCAAGATGGCAGATGGCACATGCCGTGTCTGTAGCATAAATCTGGTGAAGGAATCGGTGGTGCTGCTCTGCCTGCAGAGCACGCAACTTTGCTGCAGTGCAGAGTCTACTCTTTGCCAAGTACAGACCTGTGACCGAGGGCATCTGATACATGCGACATGCTGTCCTGAACCCACAAGGAACTACTGTCCCAGGAGCACACAGTCCCTTCCCGACATGGCTCCTGCCACCACTGCATAGGAGCAAGCCCAAGAGATGGCAAAGTTGCTGCTGCCTCTGTAACTACTCAGCTGCCTCTTTGCAGCATAGACACAGGAGGCCGCCTCAGTGCACTGCTATGCCTACAGCTTGGTCCTTGCCTTCTCTTGCACCATGGTGCTTACTGGTTTTGCATTCTAGAAGTTAACTTTTCAAGCCCCCAGCACTGAGACTGCAGAGCTGAGTCTCAGGGAATCTTATCAGACTTCCTATTCTATGGATGATGCTGTGTAGGCTAGTTGGTCTTAGTGAAATACTGAAATACTCCGCTGATCTGGAAATACAGTATCCGACAAAAGTTTCATATTCTTCATTCATATGTGTTTTGCCAGCAGTTTCTGAATGACACTCATATCTCTCAACAGCGGCTGAACAAGAACAGGGTAGACAATTCCTAGATGCTTCAGAGGGACCTGAATTTTGGAGGGGTGCGTTGCAATTGGGGACGGAATGACTGGGGAGGCAAAAGTGACAAAAATAATAAATATGAATTTCTTTTTCTTCATTGATACCTGTAGCACACTAACATAGCTTTTAAACATTAGGTCTTAAACATAAATGTTTTGGTAGTGTTCTGTTCAGGAGGCTGCGATGACGACTGATAAACAGGATGCTTTATTCAGGAGAGGAGAATATTCCTTCTTGTCATATCAGATTGGTTTTACTATTAAGAACAAGCTTTGACATGATATGAATTCAATTTGGAGTAGAAATGGAGACTTTTAGTTTAGTTTTTCATTTGTGGAATTACAATTCCTTTGTATACCATAGCTTTCTCCTTATTCTGTTCCTCCCATTTTTCTAGTACCCTTAGTGTCTATACCTAAAACTGAGTGAACCTCAAACATTGATTTCTTCTTGAATTTTTCCTTTTCTTACAGCCTCTTTGTTGGGTCACAGCCCTTTAGGATCTAAGTCATGCAAAGGAACTGCTCAGAGAAGAGAAAAACATATTGTAGCTTGTGTGAAGAAAAAACCAACTTTCTATTCCGTATCTTCCTGTCATAACCAGGTCACCAGGTGACACTGGGAGTAATTCATTTTCATTTCTGACCAGTGGCCTGGGGCAAAGTTGGTATTAGCCCGCTTGTCACAGCCACCCAGCACAGGAGGGATCTCTTATTTAGCTTGTTTAAAATAAATGCATAAATAAAAGCTTTGGGTTCAGTGCACCTTAAAACAAACAAAACACAGACCTGCAGGGATCAGCTTGGCTGTGAGCTGGGTGGGGAGGTAGATGTTTCCAGGAACCTCACCAGTGTGTTGGTTGTTGAAGCCTCAGCAGCCAGGTGCAGGGAAACAGTTACCAGATCTTCAGCAAATGAGGCTTCAGGGAAACTGAGCTTTCCCACAGCTCAAAGAGCCACCTGTACCTCAGTGCCAAGAATGTGGCAAGATGCTGAATATGACCATCTGAGTGGAAGTCTTTCATTCAGCTACAGCACTTTTTGGAGAAGCTTCTGGGAAAAAATGCCAGAATGCAAATATTTGTACCCTTCCCCACTGCCTTTCAGTGCAAAGCACAGCATTTTCCAAGGCATGCATGCCTCTTGACTAAGCTATAATCCTGACTGATTCTTTCTTCTTTTCTGTAGTCATTAGTTGAAGTTTAAAAATGCAACTTATTCCTGTTCACGTTAGTCTTATTCCACTCGGAGTCCAAACTCCGGATGGTACTTGCAAGGGGATGAGGACATGAAGTGGCATTAGCTGTCTGTCTGCAACTGAATAATCTGAACCAGAAATCCTCTGTCTTATGCTCCTCTGCCCCATCCTCAAGCCCTGCCCCATTACAGCAATAGTACAGGTCGCTTTCTTCAGCTTTGCTGTGTAGTTTGGCCTTACTGGAGATACTTTTGTCCCAAGATATTCCATACGCTCTCCTTGCTTTACTCCCACTTCCATCACCTTCCGTAACTGGCTTCAGTTCAGACCGTGGCTTTGTGTACACCTCCCCAGGCACTGCTCCAGCACTGCAAGGCCATGCCATGGCACACTGAGATAACCACTGCTAGCTTGGCAGAAACTGGAGTGGGCTAGGAAAATTTTGGTGCTGGATAAACACTTAGTCTCACAGCTAGCTTCTTGATATCAGGAGTAAAAGGCAAGAGGTAGAAAGAACAGCAAACATGAGCCAGGGTATTCCCAGAGCAGGGCTGTGTGCCAGTCTCTACCTTGCAGCATGGAGGAGGCTGAGGAGGTGAGAAGTGCCCTTGGCAGAGTCCCAAAACCCAGGGACCCCACAAGGTGAGCTGGAAAAGAACACAGGAGCTGGGGCCAAACCCAGAGAGCCGGACCAGCTGACTGCTGAAGCATTTCTCTGCTACTGTAGCTGAATGCTGTAGAACAGATTTGTTAGAGAACAATAATGCCTCCTGCCACATTTTGAGAAGTTTGTTGTCCTTTACTATCTGTGCTAATCCAATCTATCTCATTTGGTCCTTACAATATCACCTGCAAATGTGTTTTTCTGCTGTTTCTATTTCATTCTCATTTATCACTAAAAAAACACCTCCTCAGTATTCAGTTCAGCCAACATGAATCACATCATATCCTCTGGCAGATATTATTTGGTTTGCTGTAGCAAAATAATGTTTTTGGAAGAATACAGAAGACTTAAATTATAAAGCATTTCTGTGGTATATATGTGTTGATACAAGATGACTGAGGACTCAGTATAAGAAATCGCAGCAATCAGTTAACCTGAGAACACCTCTGCCTTCTCTCAACATTTACAGTACTGATTTTTAGCTATACTGATGTATTTTGACATCAGAGTCCCAGAAAAAGATCATTTTAAACAACAAAAAACCAATAAAACAAATTCTCCAAGATGCCTAATATGAATGATGTTCAGATAATAGAAATTTCCAAGTAGGCAAAGTACTGTTTTAATAGCATAAGGAAAAGGGATCTCTGCAGCAGCTTAGATGTAGCTCCAAGAGAGGGCTGTTGTTACATGCAGCTGCCTCGTAAACACCATGCTGAGTCAGCCAGGGTGTGTCCAGGCCCTTAAACAATGACATGACAAGATACAGAGAATTACACAGATAGAGGGCAGCTGGGCTGGGTTTTCTGCATTTCCACCTGGGATCTTGGAGCAAGAAGGGAAACCTTGCACAGAATGGCAACAATGCTAGTTAATTTTTAAGTTGTCTCATCTCAAGAACAACTGGAAAGAGATTTCAGCTCTGTTTTAACAAAATTGCCACATTGTACATATCCATGTACATTCTATTCATAAAGGAGCTGGGGACACACGGAACATTGTGACAATACAATGTATATAGTTTTAAATCTGGCTTATTCTAAGTGCTTCTTTTTCATACACATCGAGTTTTTTACTAGCTGACTAGATACATAGATGCAAGATGGAAAGAGCCTGTTTCAAAGTGGCAAGAATGTTTAAAAGACTGCTAAAACACAGGCAGGATTCTGTGCTGGAATCAGATATTCAGCATCTGAATGAGGCTCTTAGATTTCTAAGAGATGGTGGTCTTAGCACATGACTCTTAATAAAAATGTCTTATTAGGACAGACAAATCTGTCCCTACTAGGACAGACAAAAAGTGTACCAAAAACTTGAATAATATATTCATTTTGAAATGGGTGCTGTTTAGAAAATCCTTTCTAAATATTCAGCTTTAATGACAGTATGCATTAGCATTTAGAATAATGAGTTATTTTTAAGCAAGGTAGTATTTATTAATGTTTACAATAGCTTTTGGGGATCCCTTTACTGTATGAATATTCATAACTTTTATCACATAGGGACAGGAATCTCTGGCTTCTATGTATTAGGCAGATGTGGGTATGAAAAAACTGTGCTGAAACTTTTGAAATTCTTTTGGACTTCCAGTGATGTAAACTAGAGAACGATTCAGGAAAGAAAAAAATGACAGCCTCTAAACTTTTGCACAGTGTATGGTTTGGCTATTGATCAAAGCAACAGAGGTAAAAGAAGGAGCTGCAAGAATGCCAGTGGGTGGGCTAGGGACTGCGCCTTCTGTTGTGCTCTGACTACTGTTATGCACTCTTTCTGAACATGCTTACCAATATAACCTGTCTGCAATATTACTTAGGATTTGACTGACAAGGTCTGGCTGGAGCACATACAAAGAAAACGAGCTTCAAACCTATAAACATTCATACTGGAAACTTGACATACATCCAAAACAAAATAGAGGCTTGAATGGCTCATAGCTCAGACACAAACCAGCATTTTGGCTATCTGATAGAGGCCAGAATATAAACATTCATATCAACTACTGCATGACTGTTTTTGAAAGTGAATGCTTGAGAAAATTGCGGCCTACTACCCATTTGTATTGAAGGAGTTCAAATTCCACAGTAAATGACTTATTGTGTACTATTCACCTAGATCTAAAAGGATCTAAGTGGATTAGAACTGCTTATAAAAGGAAATTCACACGATAGTACTTACATAATCTATTGGAGTCTCATGAGAGCAGAGAAAGTTGCAGCTATATTAATATTGTATATTTATTAAATGGAAGGACAGGACTGACAGTCCTAGAGAGAAAGATTTGCAATGAATAATTCTTTCAGAGTTAAATGTGCAAATTAGAACAATTAAACTATAAACCATACAGACATATTTCCAGGCTAAATGTTAGCACCCTGTAGGAATAAGAACAGATCAGTCTGCTGAGAGTGCAACCAGTTTTACTTCAGAGTTTCTCAGTTCATACATCACAGGCTGCGACCTAAAGCTGATTCTCTTCCATGTGACCAGGTAGAGGCCTTTCCTTTACCCACCCCTGTTATAGCCTACATTAGTTCTATATAGGCTAGATAACTGTAAAAGAGGACTAAGACATTTCTTAAAGCAAGGTATAAAAAGATATAATCTCCTTTTGTTCTCCATTTCCTCCTCCCCCACCCTTATAGCCTATTGGATTACTCCCTATTGCCCTAGATGTTTCTCAAAGTAATTCAGTCAGCCTTTGCTCTGCTTTTCAGTCAGCCTTCACCCTGCTTACCTGCTTTCCAGTCTGCCTTCAACACTCACGTCTTACAGTATCCAGATTGTGGAGGCATCTCTTTGCCCTTACTGTCTGTATACCTGAAGTCATGAAGTGTAGTAGCACTTAAGAGGTCTGTTTCACAACTGGAGAGCTCAGATTGCTCACTGCAATGAAGAGCCTGATCTGCTGTGGAAGAAGTTGGAAATAAGAAAAGTTATGTAACACCTAACTCATTTTTCAAAAGCAAATACCAACAACTTAAAAATGATGGGATGCATATTGAAATAGCAAATAGGGGAAGTGAAATTTATGGTGATGTTCACTGATATTTCTCTTTAATGAAGTCATGGTTGCTACTTAGCATCACTGGCTGAAACTTGCACTGAAACACATTATTTATATAAAAGTCATGATGGCCTTAGTCACCTAGAAATTAGTTAGTGGTACCAGAAGTTTTAGTGATACGCTATTAATCAACATAAGTGGAATAATGAACTTTCTGACTTTGTTTTTTTCTGATTTTTTACGTTTGTAGAGGGCAAGTGGAACGTAGCAAGACAGAATAATGCTTTATGAATTTCTTCACACTTTCATAGATTTTTCCATTACTTCTTGCTTGAAAAGAATGTACTATGCTCTGTTCTGGCCCAGGAAAATAAGACTGACAATGATTTTCTGTGTCATCCTACCAACCGCTTACCTGACCAATACAGCAATATGCAGAAAAGTAAAAACCACAAAACAACCAAACAACTTCTATATTTACAAATGGAAAACTGCCAGGTAAGTTTTAAATTGAGGAGCTAAAGTAAGAAGTGACCTCAACAGAATCACAATTTTTAAAGTTTTTTTTTCTAAATTTCAGACATTTTCCTGCCTATTTTTGTTGTGCATACTTCACTCAATATCAGTCGAGATGCTGGGGAAGGATCAGTGATCTTTTGTTCTGCACTTTACTATTGCTTGATGAATTACAGGTGTTAAACAAAGAATGGGAGCCATTATAAATACTATGGAGCATTCCAGGACATCATTTTCATAAGTGTTTTGAGTCAGATTAATGGAAAGACTAGGCGGACAACCTATATGGCCTATTGAAATACTGTGACTTAAATGGCCTTTGGATTAAAATAACATAAATAGGTGGTTTTGATTAAAACACATAAAATGGAGGTTTTTCTTTCCAGGCCACATCCATAAGTCTGGAGATTCACCCATCCTCCACTAAGTTCAACAGAACGATTCCTATCTATGTCTCTGTATTCCTTACAGGCCTGATTTCATTATTGTGAACTTAGAATTTTCAATATCCACATTTTCTGTGCCTTTTTTCCCATCCTGTCTTCTGCTTTTGAAATTGTATGTGCCATCACTTCTCCAGTTCTACTAGAAAGCCCTCTCTTGTTACACTCTAATATCATGTTTTATTTTTTCACACCACATCACATTTATGACTGTTGATTATCTTAGATTAGTGTAGCTTGATCTTTTTC
Source organism: Falco peregrinus (assembly GCF_023634155.1). Classification (NCBI taxonomy): domain Eukaryota; kingdom Metazoa; phylum Chordata; class Aves; order Falconiformes; family Falconidae; genus Falco; species Falco peregrinus. The sequence continues at coordinate 38,220,217 of NC_073725.1, read as the reverse complement.
TGTTTGGTGTTTCCAGCTAATGTGCTTATCCCACTTACAGGAAAAATTTTTACTCTTAAACTCATGACATTGCGTGTAACATTTTTTACATTTCATTTCTATTATTTTTGCCTCTGGGTCATCTAGTTCTTGCAGCAGGACACTATGATGTTCATCCATGTTCCCAGTGTCTTCCACCTTGTGTCATCAGCCAGTTTTATTCCCTCATTTCTAATGAGGCCAGGGTCATTAATGAAAACAGTAAATGCGCTGGGTCACTATAGGATTCTGTATCACCATTATGCTCTAGATGAGCTCTTTTTTTTTGCCAGTCTTGGCTTTTCCTCTGCTGTTAGTCTTAATTCTGTGAGAAATGCTGACAGCTACAATTTTCTTTTTGTGAGTGGAACTGTCTAGAAGGTAGCAGAGTCTTGGTCAGGGTGCTTTATCAGAACTGGATATCACAGAGACAAAACAGAGTCCAATTTGACTCTTAACAAGTTCTGCATTTTTAATTCAAGTGAAAGAGCGTTTGTACCTGTTTATTTCCTATCCCTTCCTTTTGATGCTAAATGATACAAGCCTTTTTTCTCTCTGACAGTCCAAGCACTTATAAAGATTGACCTTTACTTCGTTGCTGACAATAAACAAGCTCTGTTTATTTTCTTAGCTCATAGACACCCACAGGGACTTCATACAAAAAACAGACTGTGGCTCTGGAAATTGCACAGGAAGAAATGTCTAACTCAAGGTCTTTTGATTTTACTTGCTAATCTCCATGGGGAGGAACCCCTCTCATCTCTTCTGGACAGAGAATCAAAGACATTTCTTCACTTTGTATGTGAGATGGTCATAGAAGTTGATTATCCCAGCCTTAAAGCTCTAAAATATTTAGGAAAAAAAATAAGACTGGTTGGGAGTCTTAAGAAAGCACTTCAAAATGTACAATATAATTATATTTTGAAAAATGTCAGGTTTTACAAAATTAATTTCTGGTTGAATAAAAGAAAAAATACTCTTGAAGTACTCTGGGTTTTACCATTCCAGAATAGAATATTGATCTTTCCACTTTGAAACAGCTTTTGATATTTTTTTTGAAAATAAGTATATTGTAAAATGTTGACTACTTATTTTGACTGTTTTACAGCTCATCTCAATTTAGGAAGAAGTGATTTATGACAGACAGGTCATGTTTATCTATAGATACATAGTAAATCTTTCTTGTGCACAGAAGGAACTGGTAGAGTGGAGTCTTTTTTTCTGCTTACGGCAGCAAATGCCTTTTGGTCATCATTCTACCCAAAAGCCACTCCCTGAAGCATTTCTGAGGTCTGGATGCCAAGGCCAGCTCAGGCTGTCACCTGAAGCTGAGGCTGGAGATAGTTCTGGGTGCTACTGAGGTTTGGAGCCTGTGCTCTCCCTCTGGCTTGTCATCTGTACCCAGGAAACCAACTCTTTAGACCTCCTGCTATAACTGTACCCATAGGCACTCCTAATCTGCTTTCATAAGTGTTTGTTGGAGATTGGCAGTAAAGACAGAAAGGTCTGAATTTATCACGAAACTGAAGAGGTTATAGCATGTACCTCTCCCTCTTGTAGTGCGGTCAAGGCCCTGTTACTTAACAGCGACAGATAAAAGCATGTGCACAAGTTCATCTGCTCTTTAGCTTCAGAGCTCTCAGTACAAAGCACAAAGTCACTGCCTGATGCCATCGTGAACAGTGGGAATTGTGTACAGTCACACTTGGAGGAATTAAATTTAAAAATTGACATGCTGCAACCTTCTATGCAGCCAGTAGAAAATAGACTGTTAGCAGAAAGGACAGGCTCAAGATGATCAAGTCAGTCAAAAGTGAAATGGTTTAAATGGAATTGAAATGTAGGGGCATCAGAGTACTGGCATTCATAAAAGGTAAACAATCCTTTCTGAGACTGGTGCTGCCATAAGGAGACACATAATGAGAATTACCTGTCACGCTGAGTTAAGTGCTGGTCTGGTTTATTGCCATGCTAGGAACATGCATCTTTTTGCTTACTTGGAATCTAAACAGGTATTTTATCTTAGTTATGTTTAAATGGTCCAAATCATTTAACTGAGAGATTAAGGTTTGAGACACAAACTGGTTTATGTTATCAGAAAGGGAAATCAGGGACTTGCAGTATTATGTTTGTTCTGGTTTTCCTTGAGGTCAAAAGCTACATCTGAAAAATATGCTTTTATTGAAGCACAGTTTTGGAGTGAAACATGAACTCCTTATTGGATTTCTGTAGCCTACAGTATGTAGGAAGTCAGATTAGATAATGGAAAAGGTCCATTTTGAGCTGTAAGAAGTTAAAACTGTCAGAATTGCTCTACAGTGCCACCCAATGACACAGAGAGGTTCATATGAGAGCCTTTCTCAACAGTGTTTTAGCTTGAAAGTCTGCAATACACCACAATCAATACTTTATGTATTTTACAAATATCTTTAAATTGTGTTTCTCCTCTAAAACGTATGAAACCATGCCCTTTTCATTCAAATAGCACTCAAGAAATACAAGCAAAATATATTTGCAAAAGGAAACCTTAGGCATCTGCTATGTGCACGCTAAACAAGCTATTAGTACTTTACCTTGCTGTTGCATACCTGCAAAAGCTATATAAGTTCTTTGGCAGCAAGAAAAACAGAAAACCTGCTATAAGACATAGATCACATTTCAGCATATTGAAAGGAAGTCTTGTAATAAAATACTAGTAAGAATACTCTGCAGGGAAGCAGAAGTCTTGTAACATTTCTCTGGGATGCTGCTGTTAGCTACATTCAGAGATGAATGCTTTCCATTAAAAATCTGTCAGCCCTGGGGATTTCCCTTGTTAACCTTTCTGGGCAATGTGTCACGGTGCCTAAGAGACTACTTTCAAGCCATAGCAAATAACCAGGGTAATTTTCAGGTGTTTGTATTTGGTGTGGTACATCATCAACTATCAGTACTACCATCACCTAAGGAAAATAAATGACTTGAAAATGTTTTGGAGTGAAATTAGTTATTTGTCTTGCTTCTTCTGGGTTCTGTACATTTCTTGACCACAAGAGAATATTTTTGTCACTGAAGTGGTCTTCCTGCGTAGTGTATGGTGTGCTGAACTGTGAACGTATCCTTTAGAAAAAAGTCTAGGAGTCGGTTCAAGCTTTCTGTAACATTCAGCTGTTTGAAACTGTTTCTGCTCACAAAGACGATGTCTAAGGAGCAGCTGCTGAGACAACTGTTGCACTGGCCGGCTCTTGTCACTACGCTGTTCTACAGTATTTATCATTTTCTGATTTGAGTGTGTGTGTCTTGATGTAGCCTCCTTGCATGGTCAGGGCTGTGGACCAGTGCCCCGGATGGACTCAGGTGGGCAGATTCTCCAGTACATGACAGCGGTGTTGGACACCCCTGAACTAGTTTCCAGATAACAGGTATGTCTGCATGACACAGCAGGGCATCCATTAAAGCCATCAGCAGCTGCCCTGAGGTTAGAACTGCAGTGTTATTGTGTAGCTCTGTATTGGGGCCACTTCCAGAGCAGCTTATTCAGTAGTAGTTGGTCTAGTTCCAGCATGACCTTGGGGACCCCTGTGTTTTAATCCATGCAGACAGCGATGTTTTGTTGGCATAATTAGATGCCACCTTGAAAACCTTTGAGAGCAAAATATTCTCTGCCAGCTCGCCTTATGATTAAATGGAATTGTTAAACAATCTAATTACAAGCACTTAGAGAATAATAAGATGGCAAATCAAGAGCTTAAATGTGTTTGTCAAACCCAAACTCCATCAAACCAGTTTCTTTCTTTACAGGGTAAATAGCTTAGCAGGAAAGGTGGCAGTAACAGACATTATACATTTGGACCTAAGAAGAGGTGCTGGCCATGCAGCAAAGAGGTCTGAACTGAACAGTTATAAAAGAGATGCACAGAGAGCTGTTTGTAACAAAGTGTGATGTCAAACGAGAAGATTCTTTCATGTGATGCCCCAGAAAGGTCCAATCTGGAGTCACATCTCATTGATATTTTCATCAGCAACTTGGACAATAGAACGCAGTCTGATTTATAAATGTTTTAATTGACACTAAGCCCTGAGAAGGGCTTGGAGAACAGGCTCAAAATTCACATGACAGGACGTGGCTCAAAAGCAGCTAGGTGAAATTCAATGAAGATATATGTGAAGTACTGCACTGAGAAATGAAATGCTAATAAAAATCAGCAAATGTTATAACCAGATGCATGGATCTAAGCAGATCCTCTGAAATCAGGAAAATTCTGCCCAAGTAACCTGTTCAGCTGGCTACACAGACTAAGTAAGTTCTGGCCAGTGGTAAGAGAGGCTGATGCTTGAATTACTGGACACACATGTGAGTACAGCATTTGGTATACCCCCAGATGAAGGAAGCAACAATAAAGCACTCATTCTCTGTGAAGAATGAGGTCATAGCCTGTGCTTAGATATCCTTCCAATATTTTGTTACCTCAGTTTTGACACAATCTGTGTGAGAATCAAAATCAAACTTCTCATCTGGTGCTAATTTCTTTTTGCTGTAGTTGTTGGAATGGCAATTCTTATTCACTTTATCAGCCTGATAATTGTTACAAAGAAAAAAGGAAGAAAAAGAATTAAAAAAATAATATTCACAGTCCTCTTTCCAGTGATTTTTTTCTATCGCTGTTCCTTCGGTTAAAGGTCTCATGGAAAGTGATTATGTAAATACCAAAATCTGTTACTCAACAGATTTGATCATTAGTAAGTTCAAAGTTACTTCTTAGTCACTTCTTATGAAGGTGAATGAACAGAACTTGTTACTTCTTATATATCAACAGAAGTGTTTCCCAAGTGCCAAGCACTTCCATAGGCACAGTACATACTGGGAGCATTATGATTACACAGGCTCGATCATGTATAAGTAGAATCAAAGGCTGAAGAGCCTGGATTAATTTCACTTTCTTTATGGCCTCATCATGTTGGTGCTTCTGGCTGAACTAGAAAAAGAGATGAGGGTTTGATTCATGTGACCTAGTTTAGACACGCACTCACGGTCGAGGAGCACTGTACACTTGACACGAACGAGACCAGTTTGGTCTGTGTTGGCTTTAAAAGGATTCCAAGGCAGCTAGTTCAGATGTAGATACTTGAGGCTAGGTGGAGATGAACCCTACCCAGGCAGATGTGGGTTATCTGTGGAAGAGTCAGAACTCAACTGGAATTTTCAGGATTAACCAGTAGAATATTTAGTTATAAATGGAGAAACTTTTTAATTAAAATGATTTAGAATTATTAAATATGGCTCCTAGCCATAAACTTACAAGTCTACACAAACACATCACTATAAACACAATACCAGGAAGGGCACTGCATAATTTTGGTACATAGTATCTAAACAGACATCTTCATACATGCTTTGCTGACTACAATTGATCGGAAACTATTGCAGTAACATGAAATACATAGTTATAGTGAAATTTCAGAATTTCAACACTTGTGACAGAACTGTCACAGAGGTATCTGAAATAGTAATGCTGTGAGGGAGTGATCAGGTTTAGCCCAACAAGGCATTATAGATGAAAGATCTGTTGTCAAGCATTCCCCTTTCAACAGTGAGTGCCCTCTTCTAGGTCTCCAGTAAGATAATGGTGACTTTACTGGCAATAGTTCCCAATAGACTCAGACATTTGGTTAAATGTACTGATGACCTGTAAGAATGAAATTAAATTAAAGGAATAAGTAGCTAGGAGTAGAAAGATATAGATACAAAACCCAACATGGTTGAAAAGACAACATTTCTGCATTTGGATAATTATTGTTTTGTCCACAGAAGCAGCCCTTTCATAAAATCTGTATCAAATGCCAGAAGTTGCCTCCCCACTGTAATTGATGATCTGTTGATGCATTGGTGAAAAGAGAACAGTCTTTCTAATGTTTATTCTTTAAAAAGCCCTTATTAGTAGTAAATCTTAAGACTTAGAGGATAGAATAGCTCCCAAAGCTTCAGTGGTCACTGAATGTGAAGTCATGGGAAGGAAACATTAAATATGATTTCACAGAAACTTAAACCACAGTATTTTTTTATGACCTCTGAATTCAGTGATCCTGTTAAGGAAAACCACCATATTTTATATTAGCCAGTTCCCATTTTGTATGGTAAATTGCTGCCTTTTATGTTGATTTGCATTTTAATGTAGCCAAATTCCTTTGGTGGTATAAGTTAAATAACAGTTTTGTTGATTATCTGAAAGCTGGTGTGTTTTCCATTGTTTTGTCTCACCTTCTGCTCCTTCTATGCTTATTTTTTAATAGATAATTCCGACAAAACCTTTTTAACCTCTCATTCCTCATTTTCCTTTGAACAGCAGCCAGTCATCATGAAGACTGATACTGTTTCATGAAACTGTGGGTGGTTATTAATTTGTAGATGATTTGTAAGACAAGTGGAAAGGCCAGAAAAGCTTTATTTTCTTTGGCGTATTGGGTTGTTTCACTGGCATATAAATGCTGCTAATCACCATTTAAAATTGTTCATGGTTTTCCATTCATGTGTAATTACCATTTTAAAAACTAGATGCTATGTCAATAAGATGCAATAAAACCTTATTACAATATTGTTTGGTGCCTTAGAGGACGTAAACTCAAGGAGTGAGAAGTCTAGTGGAGCTGTGGCATTTTGTACATTAAAAGGGGCAAGGACAATTTGTTTTAGGAACTTTTCTAGGAAAAGATCATTCTGAAAGGAATAAAAGTCATGTCTTTCATATAAACAAACAATTGTTTCAACCAAGCCATCCAACATCATATTAAGTGCCATAGAGTAGTATCTAATTAAAACATGTAATCTCACTAAATTGTGTTTATTTTGGAAACTGTATTGCTGCAGCACAACTTCCTAATTCAAGTTAAATTATTTTAATTAATGGGTTTAATTTTGGAAACGTTCAAAGTGAGTGCTGAATCTTTTGAGATTTATGCCAGTTTACTGAATGAAATTTGGTTATTCAGAGCTGATGAGTCCAAACTTTAGGTATTTGTAATTGCCTTTTCCATGTTCTGGAATATATGAATATGTACACTGTTATTACAGTGGGCTCAAAAGAGAAGAATAGAAGGAGAAGATGAAGCTATCATTGTCCTGGAAATGGGACTGACTTTTCAGTAGATGGAAGCTATATTCTTCCCTGTAACCACTTGATGTAGGACCAGCAATTCTCCCACTCCCTTCTAGGGTGTGATCAACATCATTACCAGCTCCATGAAATAAACATACTGAAACAAATTGCAAAGAGACTTTTTTAATGGGAAAGCAAGAGGTCTAAAGTAATAGCAATAAGATCACCACTGTTACATGCTTACTAATCAGGCTCCACAAAGAAAAAATAATTAAAATTACCTTTCTTGGAGTCCTACCGTTTGTGTTTCCTTTGGGCAAAGACAAGATGCAAGATCAAGGCTCAAACGTTTCTGCAATATTTTTGTCTTCACCCAGGAAGTATAAAAAGTTCATTATATGTTCAGAAATATAGGACATGGATTAGATTAAAAAAAAAAAGTGTATATTTTTACATATAGTAAATGGCTCTGGATACTGCACTTTTTGTGAAGTTAAAAAAGAGCAAAAAACCAACATCAGAATTTCTCAAACGACAAAGGGGATAATGAGTGTACACATTATTAAATAAACTTGTCTGCATAGTTCGAGACTGGGAGGAAGCCACCAAGAAAGCTTTTTTCTGTTGCTTTTCTGACACAGACAGAAATGGCGAAGATGTCTCAAGAGGTATATTTCCTGGAGATTTCACCTCAGCATAGAGGAAAGAATGTAGTCTGATAAATCAATTATTTTTGGATTGTAAGTTCATAAGTTCAGACTTCATAGGTCTGTTCCATATCCTGCTTCCTTCCTAATTTCAGATTGGTGAACAAGTTGTTGATTTGCATGTTTTGAGTTTATTCTCCATATAGCCATGTGCTTAGAGTACACATAAAATGGTACCTTACCACACACAGCAGCACACGATCGTGGGTGTCCTTGCAAAACTTTAGCTCTATCATGAAAGCCACTTGCACTACATAATTTAAATTACAGCATATAAACCATTTTCCTAGCTTTCCTATCGTGGACCAGAAGAAGTTGGCATCCATCTTGTGATGTACAGTGGCTGCTATGCTTACAGGGGTGTCATGATTTTTCTGCATGTTCAGACACTATCTTGTTCTAATCCTCAGAACAGGAGGCTGTAGTTATCAAAATGGAGCAAACCCCTGGAGTAACGCACCTCACCAGCAACAACCTCAGAAACAACGCACACAGAAGAAACAGGCAAAAAAATCATGGAAAGAGACCTCACTCAGACACCAGATTTCAAATAATAAAAAAAAATAATGTAGAATTTGAAGTTTTTTGTATAACTTGCCCAGCTTTAAAACTTATTGCCAAAATTTTAAATTCTGCCAGTTGTAAGTATAAAAGTAACTGATGTCTGCATTAACCCTGTCTACGTGTAACGTATTGGCCATCCAGAAAAAAACAAGTAGATTTAAAAGTAATAGGTTATTTTCCCAGTTTTGGACTTTCCTTTTGGCTAACTGAGCTCAGTTTTAGGGAGAAAGGAATCATTGGACTAGAGACCTGAATAATGCAAAAAGAAGCAGAAGTGGTTGTAAATCGGCAGCAAATAGATATGTCAGAAATCAAATTACTTCTGTACTGTGGAAAGCACAACAAACACCGACTAAAGGCCTCTGGTGCCTATTGCCGTCCAGTGAAAGAACTGACTGACACCACAACCCGTCCATCTGTTGGGTTGCCAAGTGCATCATCAGGAACATAAAAGTATGCACAAGCATTGCCATTTCCAATGCAGTGTGTGCAACACATCTCAAAAACTTACTGACAGCAGGTATTGTTCTTACGTCACTGCAGCTTCAGAGTCTAGCTAAATGTCTGGCTAATGGGAGAAGCCCTCATCTGCTCTGATGTTTTATTATGAACTTGATGAGAAATCCTGATTGACCTGGCCACAATAAAAAAAATCCTTGACTTTGTGTAAAATTCAAATTCATCTATTTGCGTTAAATCTCCCAGTGTGTGATGATTTCTGACTTTTGAGGTTTGATCTTCAGGTTATTGTGATATTTAGTCATCAAGCAAATTTCATCCAAAAAGACTGGAAAGGGAAGAAAAGTTAACACAGAGGAGTAATAATAAGAAACCTAGCTAGTGAGGTTTACAGTCAAAACTCAGCCCCAACTTTTCTATAGATTATAATTGTGCCTCAAATTATTCTGTTAGTAACAAATTGAAAAATAAGGACAGTGGGTAAATGTAGAAAGTGAGGTTTTAATAAACTGATAGGAAAGGCTTTTTTTCCAGCAGAGTGATGGTGTAGTTACACATTTACATAGTTGTAACCCTAGGTGTTTCCATGGCATTTGTCCCATTCCTGTCTGCTCCTTCCTAAATTCCAGGCATGATAAATACCTCACAGAAACACGTATTTAGCGTCTTTGCCTGAGTCCCACATTCTTTTCTTTTGTATCTCATCAGAAGAATAAGAAAGATTTAGCTACATTTCCATATAATGCATCAAACAAAAAAGGAATACTAATTTAGTCCTGTTCTTCTGTCTAGTCAGTATAAATGCCAGGCAAAGATCTCATACAGATGTCCAGGGCATAAAAGATCTGGAACTAATAGACACTTAAAAGCATAGTGGAGACTTGGATCCATCTTTGTATCCTTTTTCTTTCCACAATTGAGCAAAAATTTGGTATTTCCACATGAGATGAAAAATAATTCCTTCAACATCACATACTGTTTTTCATAGTCAGTCACTGCTGATTATGCAAGTCTACAAAACATGCATTTATTTAGCTTTTTGCAATGTTTTCATATAACATGGGAACAACTTAAACTTCATGAGTGTTTCAATATGTTTAAAAGCATTAAGTTTGGAAACAAGAAAATAAAAGTAATTTAACTTGTACACCCTTAGCCAAAACTCTACTGAAGATCTCTAGCACTTGGACTACTTCAAGAGCAGCTGCCAGCCCGTTCTGCAGAAGAATCCCAAAGACAAGCCCCCAGAAGACCCAGTTTTAATAAGGACAATGGCGAAATGTGATTCAGGCAGGTGGAGTTAGGACAAGCTGGAGTGGAACAATCACAGTAATGAATATGGAGTAGACACCGTGTACCAGCTGCTTGCCAAGGTCTGGAATTATCAAGGAACTGAAGTGAGATACCCACTTTTATTACCCTAGGCTTATGTTATCGTTGCCTGTGGCAATATTAAAGTAAATAACTCTCTATGTTGATCACTTTTCTCTTCACTAATAGATAAAGGCAACCCAGTGTGACTAGTCTCCTAATTTAAATATTAATTATCCAAAGGTAAGCAGGATGAATTGGGGCCAAAATCTCTTCTCTTCCCCCCCCCCCCCCCCTTTTTTCAGAGTTGAAGGGGAGATTTAAAGGTAAAAAGGTAAAAGTGTTCATGAAATTTTGTGGAAGAACCCTCCTGTACTTAAAAGACAACACACAAAAAAGATCAAAGTGTTTTTGTGGTAAAACCTGAATACAAGACAATTAGAGTTCAGAATCTTTGGCAAAATGAAGGTGGAAGTGGTCTGGAGAGAAGATTATTTACTCAGTTTCTAAGAGATGACAGCCCAGATGGGACTAAGTCTCCAAGAGAGGAATAAAAACCAGGAGACCGCTGCAGGAAGTTGAAGAGGTAGCCATGTAATTCAAGCAACCAGTTTGATTTGTGCAGCAACAGTTTGAAACTTTTCACAGGAGAAAGAGTTGGTTTATGCCAAAGCCAAAAAGAAGACTGTGGGACTGCAAAATTCAAGATGCAGATGTCTGGGCAAAGAAGTAGTGCTGGCTTTATGTTTTGAATAGGGAAAAAGATCTGTTGGATAGGGCTACAGTTCTGAAATATCTCTTAATTTTCACATAGAAAAAAACACCAAGAAATTATGTGTAAGAAACTTTCTGCACAGATAGACAGCTCGACAGGTACTAGACAACCTGACAGGTCTCAATTATAATCTTTTATTCAAACAAGTCTGTATTATCTCTACTCCAAAATAAAAGCAGCAGTGGTTTCCAAGCAATAAGGATTGCAACTTCTTAGGTCTACATAAGCCCTGGAGTTAAACTGAGGACAGCTTCCACAAAAAGTATACAAACAATTTCCTGTAGTTTCAGAATATGTTGGTGCCTTTGAGTCATTTTTTTGGAGTTTCACTCAGACAGCATTTTGATTTAGGGCTTATGGACTTTCCAGCTCTGCTGGTGGCAGGAGTCAGCAGGACGACCTAGCTCATCTGAAATAAATCCAAAGGAAACATTTGATCTTGAGACAGGTTTATTTAAAACATAGGCAGCTTTTACTGACAGGTATCATCCAAATTCATTACAGCAGCGTTTCAAATGAAGAAGCTAAAGAATCTGTCAGCTGCCATGGAAGAACTGTCAATCAGAGAAAGGTCAGGAGCCATATTAGTGAGAACTAAATGGCTACTGTTGAGTGTGTAAACACAGAAATCAATATTGTCCTTCTGAACTTATTGATAATATGACAGTTTGTGTATGAAATAACAGGCACTGTGTCGAAAGCGCAAGTGATCACACCACTCTGGTTTTGAGGAATGCTCTAACAACAGGAAATAATGCTATTTCTTTACCTATCTGTATCAACACCTCTATTTGACTACACTGCTTTAGCATGTGTATGACTATTTATGGTGACTAAGCCCTCATTTTCATGTTAATAGCATGGTAAATTGGGCTGAACATACTGCTGCAAATAGATACCAGAAGATACATCTTTACCCTACATCCTACTTGCCTGTTTATAACTGATCACCAAAAAAGATTAATCTAATGCAGCTTGACCACCTCTTTCTTTTTATGTCTTAGTGTCAAACTGGATTATTACTAGATTTGTTCCATCCAATCAAACTACATCAGTTAGCATTTACAGATCTTAAATCTGCAATATTTTAGTAAACAATATCTTGCTTAAATCTATTTTATAACACATGCTTTGTGACTTTATCTGTCACTCCTGATTATGTAAATGTAAGTTTTTGAAATTGTTGCAGTTAGCAAGAAAGATTTTGGGAAGGATTAACAGTACTAGAACAGCCGAGTTCTTCCCAAGTAGTAATGAAATGGAAAAAGGTCTGACAAGGGCTGACAAGTTTCTTTTCAAAATGTCCTTAATCTAAGGAAATAATATCAGAAAAGAAACTGGCTGTAGTTGTTATATTCTTGAAAACACAAGGTCCTGAAAATAATGTTTGACAAACTTCCTATGCATATAAGTCCATTTTAATAAGTCAGTAATTAATGATTATAGTAAAGGCTTTAATAATGCAAAAATCCAAGAAGAATCATTGCATTTTTTATTCAGTGAAAAAGCAGTGTGAATCAGAAATGACCTCTGGAGATCTATAATCCAGCCTCCCACTTGAAGAGAGCGTGCTGAAAACTAGATCAAGTCAGCCATGGCTTTCTGTACTTATTGCTAATAATAAGCATTTTTCTGTCCCCTTAAGTTTTTAACAGTAACCTAGCAGAAAATATCATTATGTCAAAGATCAGATCAGCTAAAGCTCTGCAAGATACAACAGACGTAAACTGCATGAGAATGGGTTTGTCCATTTAGACAAGCACCTCAAACACATGTACAGCTTTTACCAAAGAAGCAAATCTGTTCCTATTCCAATGTGAAAGATATGAATATAGTGTTCACCTTACCTTCTGTCTTTCACTGATGTAGGTCAAGATTAATCACACTATAAAATCGATATAATTGAATGTAGAATTATTGAGAATATGCCTAAAAATACTCTTTTTTGAAGACCACATATTTCAAGGTAGAAGCTCTTCTGGCCAAACTTTTGAGGTCTGTGATGGAGAGTGCCAGCATTTGCTGAATTAGCATTACGAATAAGCTCTCATATTCTTATGGCTTAGTGAAGCAAGAAATATTGACTTCAGCATTCAAAGCAGTTTAACCTTGTATTTATAGAATCATGCCTGAGTTTTTTTCTCCTTAAATGGCTTTCTGTTTCTGCCATGAACGTGTTCAAAATTAAATCATATACCTGTGACCTGTTCTGCAGCATAGACATGTGTCTTCACATCTTGGTGTTATGCTTCATCCAATTCTGTTTGAAAATTCACCTGCAAAGATGTATTTCTTCCAAAATAGAACATCTTATCATCCCTGCAGGTTAGCCTCTACTTAGAACAAAGATTTGATTCAACATTAAGGGAAGTCACAATATACTGACTGAATCATACTGAATCCTACTCTTGCGATATGAGTTCATGTTAATAAGCAACTGGCAGCTTCTCTAACCTCAGTGAATTCACACCTGTGTACTCCAAAAAACAACCCCCCTGAATAAATTAGAGGTTCCTTTTCGTTTATATCCAATGCAGAGATGTATAATAGTTTTCCTAGTTTTCTAATAAAATAGATTAAATTGCTAAAATGCAAAGGAATAAAATGAAGGATGGCACAACCATGAGATAAAAAACCTCCTAGCTATAATGTAAACAGACCTGTTGGCTTCACAAAGCATAAGAAATTAATTTCATCATGCTGAAGCAAACATTTTTCATGTGAGCAACTGAATCAGAGGAAACTATTATGGTCCTCTTCATCACCATAGAGAGGTAATTCTCACACTAGTATGGTGTTAACTCCCCCCACAATAGTTTGTGTTTTCATTGACTTTTATTACATGCTACACGTATTCCTTAAGTTCTGTCACATTTTAGAAAATCTGACATCTTCACAGTAATTTTATCCCCCTCTGTCAAATTAATGAGATTTCCAGGAGTGTCTAGGCTCTAAAGTGATATTTACAGCAGAAGAGTCAAAAGTTAAGCATTAACTATTAGTCATGAATATTTAATGTAAGTGCTTTTTAAACAGTTTTTAATAATTGAATTCATTAAGGTGTGTGGATGGAAGACATTTTGTCAATCACAGGCCACATTTTAACTATTGCTTTTTTTTTCCTGAAATAATAAAAGTATGGCCAACTTGCATAAATCTTTCAGTATTCTATAGCTGCCTAGGGTCAGAAGAAAGAAGCTCAGAATAGTGTATGTGCCTGCTGCTTACAAAAAATTTGTCTCAGATTTTTTTACCACTGTAAAGCAAAACCACCAAGTGGTTACAGTGCTATTTCCAGAGGTACCTTTGAGGTTACACTTCTGAAGATTGACTATGCCTGAATATGCTTATGCTGGAAGAACTAATAAAGAAGCATGCAAATAGCAGGCGAGCTTTAATTAAAACAGGGTAAAAAGGAAAAGTAAAATTTTAATCAGTGTTCCCATGGTATGGTAGTGAACAAAATTGATTATGTGAACTGTAACACAGTTGTTAAAGATTTCTTATATTTAAATGCTTTCCCAATTCTTTTTCAGTTAAAAAGTAAATTAATGTATTTTGGTTCATTTGGAGTTTTAAGTACTATTCTTCTTTTTTCAGTGCTCCAAAGTGTGAAAGAGTAGATCATCAAAAGGACAGCCATGAAGAAGACAAAGATTTTTTTACCTAATTTTTCCTAAAAATGAATTTTTTCATGAAAATGCATTTCAATAAAAAGTTTTTTGTTTTTGAGGTTTTTTTTTCTTGGGAAAGTGGAACAGTTTCTAGTCAGGAAACAGCTGTGAAAAGATTTGATTAGATGAAATAGTGTTTCTTTCAAGCCCATGGATTTTTCTCTATAACTTAAAAGACATTATAGTTCCATTGCTATGCAAATACTTCATGGGGTTTGTGTTAATGAGTTACTTCAGAGATATTTAGCAGGCGTATTTCTTCCTTGTGGGATAGCTGGTAATTTTGAGTTTACCTTTTATACCCAGTGATAACAATGACAATTTAAAGTGTAGATTAGAGGAGGCCCTGAAGAATAGTGTATGACTGCATAGGTGTGCTCGTTTTGGCTGGGACAGAACTAATATTCTCCATAGTAGCTAGTATGGGCTATGTTTTGGATTTGTGCTGGAAACAGAGTTGGTAATTCAGGGATGTTTTAGTTATTGCTGAACAGTGCTAACACAGAGTCAAGGACTTTTCTGCTCCTCACCTCACCCCACCAGTGAGTACACAGAAGGAATAGGAACAGTAGGTGTAGAAGGAGTTGGGAGGAGACACAGCTGGGACAGGTGACCCAACTGACCAAAGGGATATCCCATACCACATGGCATCACACTCAGCATATAAAGCTGGGGTAAGAAAAAGGAATGTGGGAGACATTTGGAACGATGGTGTTTTGTCTTCTCAAGTCACTGTTATGCATGATGGAGCCCGGCTTTCCTGGAGATGTCTGAATACCTGCTTGCCTAAGGGGAGCAGTGAATGAATTTCTTGCTTTGCTTGCATACATAGCTTTTGCTTTACTTAAACTGTCTTTATCTCAACCTACAAGTTTTCTCATTTTTACTGTTCTGATTCTCTTCCCCATCCCGCCAGGGTAGGGAGTTAGCAAGTGGCTCTGTGGGTCTTAGTTGCCAGCTGGGGTTTAACCACATCAATAGACAAGACTCTAACAAACAAGTTTAAGAAGTTGATTTTCCCTTCTGTTCAGCACAGATGAGACCACATCTGGAGTATTGTGTCTAGTTTTGGGCTCCCCAGTACAAGAGAGACATGGACATATTTTTAGCAAGTCTGAGAGAGGGCCACCAAGATTATGAGGTGGAACATATGATATCTGAGAAGTTGAGAGAACTAGTTTCCTTCAGCCTTACAAGAAGAAATCTACAAGAGTATTTTATTGATGTAATCAACTACCTACTGGGAAATGATATAGAAGCTGAAGCCAGACTCCCCTTGCAAGTGCCCTTCAGAAAGGTAAGGGGCAACAGACACCAGGGTTATGTGTGTCACAGTTACTGGGCTTTGCGCTGAAAGTTAAACATGGAGATCCTCAAATGAGAAAGTCTAAATGACTTTTCATAAAGGCTGCTATACAAAAAGCAGAGCTGACCTGTAAGGGGCAGGTAGGAAATCTGCATTTTCTAACCTCAGCTAGTCAATTTGGGTCTTAGGAATCACAAAGCAGATACTAGAGGTTTATTCTTTTCAGACACTCCGGGTTTCTCCTTTCCCAGTTTCTGTCACACCAGGGGATTCTAACCATTTTGTATCAGTGGATGGTTGTTAACCCTTCAGACTTCTTCACTAATCCATATGAACCCTTTCCAGCCCTTTTGACTGAAGTCACTACAATGATATTAGAATCCACCATTTACCTTCGCTACAGTCTACCATCAAATCATGAACCAGAATATGCAAATCTCTGCCTACACAGTATTTAGGTAGTAGAGCTTTACTTAGTCCCAGTTTGTCAAATTGATTGAATACTTAGAAAAAAACCCACACCTATTTATTGAAACCAAAATGCAAATTTGCTTTCGCACTTGGAACTCTTTGCTCTTGTTTTCGAAAGTATTCATACCACTGGATATTTATTTGCATAAATGTTTCCCAAAAGGGTCATGAATATTCATGTGTGTCTGTGCTTTTCTCTTGAAAGTTCTTAGGAGTTTGGGGGAGAAGGAAAAATTATTCAGCCTGAAACAAAATAAAGTCATGTGGCTCTGGCAATTAGTCACAAACTTACTGACTACAAACAGCCAAAATGGTGGTGGGAGCTTGTTTGGGAAGCTAAAACTTCTCCTACATGTCATTTATCAGCTTCAGAAAAATGAAGTTTATCTGTGTTGTGGTTTAACCTTGGCCAGCGACTAACCACCATGCAGCCGCTTGCTCACTACCCCCTCACCCCGAGGGATGGGGAGAAGAATCATAAAGGAATGTAAAACTCAATGGTTGAGATAAGAATTTAATAATTGAAGTAAAATAAAAATACTAATAATAACCATAGCAAAACCACTAACAGTTATAATGAAAAGGAGGGAGAAGGGGAAAGGAATTAAATCCAAAGGGAAGGAAGAAAAGAAACCAAGTGATATAAAACACAATTGCTCACCACCCGCTGATAATGTCCAGCCAGCTCCCAAGCAGTGATCAGCAGGTCCTGGCCGACCTTGTCCCAGGTTTGTATACTGAGCATGAAGTCCCACAGTAAGGAATACCTCTTTGGCCAGTTTGGGTCAGCTGTCCTGGCTGTGTCCCCTCCCCATTTCTTGTGCCCCTCCAGCCCTCTCACTGGCAGGGCCTGAGCAACTAAAAAGTCCTTGACTTAGTATAAACATTACTAAGCAACAAATAAAAACATCAGTGTGTTATCAACACTGTTCTTACACCAAATCCAAAATACATCACTGCACCAGCTACTAAGAAGAAAATAAACGCTATCCCAGTTGAAACCAGGACAATCTGTAATCATAAACAAAGGTAACAGCTAAGTTAAAGCTATAAACTCACAACAATTTTCTTGCTCCTTTCTCTGTTAATTGGAAGAAGTGCCGAATACCCTCAGCAGGTTTAAAGCTGCCTTCCCCACCTGCGCATTTCAGCATGGCCACTCCAGAAGCCAAAGGAATATACCTGCGATCAGTCACCAGTCTTGGGCCTATTCACATACTCAGGCATGGACAGCCATGGGGCATGAGTAAGTCTTGGTCGGGAAACCATATGGCCATATACATGTCAGATTGTGTCTGATCAAGTCCATCTGAAAGACACAACTTAGTAGATGTCTACAGTTATGTGTAGACTTGTCCAGGTAGTGTTAAGCCTCTGGACATGCAGGGAAAGCCAGGACATGACCATCTGCAGCAGCTGGTCCCAACCTCCTGTATCTCTAGTACAATGTTTTTATAATAGACATTAGTTTTCTAATGAGGTTATAGTATTCTGCTGCAACTAGTCAGGCTGAGCTGAACAAAGTAGTATCAAGCATGTATATACTTAATACATGAAAAATAGAGAGGAAATTGAATGTTGTTTATTGCTGACATTGCTCTCTGAGTTTTGACTTTTTCAGTTCAGCATCCTAGATAAAATTATGCCTGGAGCATTCAATTCTACTCCCATTAAGCAGGCAGCAAATGGGCCATTAAGTACAGAGCTGTATGAAAATCCTTAACGGAGAGAATTTTCCATGGGAAAAAAAGTCATTCTCATGCAATCAGATTGCCATTTAGAAATCCCTGGTAAGCCAATTCCTTCCCATCTCCCATTTCTTGCACCAACACCTATCTTCTCTAGTTTATCCAAGAAGGTGTTCCATCTGAACATCTTAGCAAAAACTTTCCTCAGACAGGTAAGATGCCAACATATCTGTAATATAAGTTACCATATCAGTGACATCATTATCTTGGATCTTAATGCTTTTTTACTTTAACTCCATGTCTTCAATTAACCTTCCTTCCAAACTGTGTTTTAAAGCAATGTATGATATTGGAACTAGATAAAGGTGCCTAAATCGCTTTATCCTCTTAAAAACAGCTGCAGCATTTGCTCTTTACCAGATACGTGCTCCAGCTCTGACTTGGTAGATTTCTTTAAAATCTTTGCTGTCAAAGCTGTTTTTACTGTAGTCTTCCAAATTCTGGGCTGGAGGTCATCCAGTCACACCAGCATAGGCATAGTGAATTCCAGCACTTGTTCTTCCATCCTGTAAGTGCTTGTTCCCTTTCTTACTCCTAGCCTGTGTCTCACCCTTTGCCCTTCTGCCCACAGGAACTGAAGCAAAGCATTCACTTATTCTGGGTTCATATTTAGACTACTGTTTATCCTATACCATCCTACATGCAGATAATTTCTCTATTTTTTTGATCTAGATTGCTAAAGATCCTCTTGCTACTTGTTCTAATTCCATTCAAAAGCCTAGTACAGATTGATGTTTGGCAGCTTTCCCTGCATCCAAATACTTCTGCAACTATTATCTTCCTTACTTCATAAAACATGGTTTAAAAAATACCACTGAACATTGACTCAGTAACTGAAAATGGAATCTGTTGGTTATAATATTCAGAACGTATCTGGAACTTAGCATTGTTAGTATTACTTTTTCCTCTAATTTGTGTCTGAAAGTTTAGAGCTTCCTATAATGAAATACTTTGCAGTGGCAGTTATATTTCTACTAGCATTATAGTTAGATCTATCTATATTCAGAACCAGACAACTCATACATCCCCAGGAGATCCTTTCTTAATGATCCTGCCCTAAACTGATTTTTGCACACACACAAAAAAATGTTATCTATGTAATACATTTTTCTAAATATGGTCTATTATAGCAGTAATATACAATGCTAATCTACCTTTAACTTTGTTTTCTGAATGTTACTCTAATAACTATTCCTTAATTTTTCCTCTTCTTCCATGTCTGTTTTATCATTTACAATATCCATTTTCATGTCCTTCACCCCTCCAGCTCTTATCTATGTTCTTCAAATTTGTGTATGAATTTCTCAGCTGATACTTACTCATCTCATTCATCTTCCTAGCCAGATGGTGGTACAGTCCTATCTCTGTAAGTATAATTTATCTGATTTTTTCTTCTGCTATTAGCTTCTTTCTCATCCTTTCATCTTGTAGAGTTCTTTTCCTTTATCTCCTTTCACTGGAGAGTTTTCTCTACTGTAAAAATGGGCTCAGAGACCATCAGTCTTTCATATTCTTCTTGTCCGAGTTTAAAACTCATTCAGTCACTTGTGTCAGCCTTGAGTTCAGAAAAACATTCTTCCTAATCAGGTGGAGTCAATCTACTGAGCTCTTCTTCTGAATGCCTCCACATGCACAAATATTGATGGATCTCTTACAGCACTAATTCATGAGCTGAGTGTCCATAAGTGTATTTGTGCCAAAACACATAATCACCCTTGATCTACTCAAGTGGTTAGTGTCATTTATCTTCTTGTGTATAATATTAGTTCACAACATTATAGTCTTTCAGATTGGAAATGGAGGGATCTAGGCTTGTCTGAAATGCTCCCACCTGATCATCAGCTACTGTCCCCAAAGGTATCCTGTAAGTCTTTGGTCATATCTTCCAGCCTGTGTTCATGTCTCAGATTTCCTAGCATGTCTCAAATCAGTAGCAGTCACCTACATTCAGGTGACCAAATAGAGCCATCATGTTCAGTAAAAGTTGAATATCACACCTTGGTGTTGTAACCACGATACCGAAAAAACAGGAGGGGGGGGGAAGCCCTCTAAGACTTTATTTTGCAAGTTTAGAGGGAAGGCATCCTTTACTGCAGTGCTGGATGTATGGAGATTAACATCTCAAATCATCCACACCAATCTGACCAGCATTCCCCAATTTATTGCAAAAAAGCAGACATATTCATCATATTCCTCCCAAATCTAAAATCTAATACATATTATAACTAGTTCCCCAAAATTATTTACATATGCATAAGCCACTTGTGTATGCACACTACGCTCCTGGGAGTCTTTCTTGGGGTCTGTCAAGACCCCTGATGGTCAACAAGTAGCTGGACTTCAGTTGAACTTGAGGAACGTGCACACTACTTGTATTCTTACATAACTTCATTTGTTCTCTGCGCTATATGGTTTTGACTGCAACGCTCTGTTACCCCCACTTCCCTTGCCTGTTGTTATACCTCAGATGTCTCAAAAAGATTGTTACATCTTAGCAAGCTTATTCAATAGGTAGAGTTAATCACTGCTTCAGTTTCACCTGCCGTTACTGATTCTTTATATTTTAATTATACCAGCTCCCCCCCCTTTTTCTTGAGGCTTTGGCTATCAACCCAGAGCCTCAATAATCATATTTAATTTTGTACCACAATTGGCTACAACAGCTACAACATTGAATTGTCAGGCAAGCAATAACACAGATACAAACAGCAAGAATAACAATAATAAACATGTTCTTTAACCAGCTCAGATCCAGCAGCCATGAGGTAAAGTTGTTCCATATTTCTTTAAAACCCCAGGATGTATGTCTTTTGTACCCTGATACAAAATTTTTGTTTGTTCCCAAATCTCTTTTAAGTCAGTAGAAATTCTGCTGCTTTGGTCCACATACATATGACAACTGGTATTAATAATTTTGCAAACACCTCCTTGTGAAGCCAGAAGTCAGTCAAGGGCCATTCAATTTTGTAACACTACCAGAGATAAACTAGGTATTTATTTGAAGTGCATGCATAGCATCAGTGGTCTTGTTTTCAATATTCTCAATTACAGCTGATACATTTACAATCATCTTTTCTAGTTGGGCTACTCCTAACCATGGGATAAACCATCTAATAAAGCTGTGGAATCTTGTGGGTCCGTCTGCGATAACATTGTGGCTCTTTTGGGTTAATTTGAGGAAAGTTCTAATCCACCTGTTTTGTCGGTGTAGTTTAGCAATTATTGTCATATTGGGGATCAAAGCTCCTTTTCCAACCCAGGGGCAGTACTTTTGAAGTTTGATTATCACATGACCAATACCAGTCTGTTCCTAATGGGACTAGGAGGCCAGTGCAACCACATTTGACAAAAACTACTCACATGGGTCATATTAGGGGAAGTAGTTGCATCACACCCCTAATATTGTCCTAGAAATGTATGATTTCTGAAAGCTCTGTAAGCAAGGGCTGTAAGTACTGTCTTCTCTTAAGATGGTTATTTGCAATTCACTTTTCTATTCTGATCTAGGATTCTTATTCATGGTGGTGTTTGTCCAATATGCAGCATTTGTCCAGGAATTATTGGAGGAAAAGGGAACTCCTATTAAAGGCATACCTTCTCCTGAGGTTGGCATGTGGGTACAAATCCAACAATCATTCTTGTGAATTGAGTGATATTCTATGCCAAAACTAAATGTATATTTTGATCCAATCCTAGAACTAACCAAGCCTGACTCGTTGCCACCATAAATATTCATAACAAATCACCAAGTTTCATCACTATTTCCTTAACTTTAGCTTAAGGGGATACTGTTGTTCAACAGTCCAACTGGGAGCAAGGGCTTTCTTTATCCTGGAATAATGAATCCACAGTCCCTTGTTTTCCACCTATATTGCCATACAAGCCATCAGTAATATCTGAAATGGTCCTTTCCACTTCTCAGCCAAAGGTTCCAAGTCCAACGTTTTGACATACACCCTGTCTTCAGCCTGAAAAGAGTAAGCAAGAGTATCCAGTCCTAGGGATCTTTTACTATGCATCTCTGAAGTTTCTGTAAAATTTTCCCTAAAGAAATCAAATAATTGTTAATATCAATATTCTTTTTAATATGTGGATCTCCAGGAATGTGGGAAGCCTGATAAGGATGTCCGTAGTGCAACTTATATGGACTGAGCTGGTTTTTCTTGCAAGGCTGTATCCTAATTCTAAGTAACACTAGAGGGAATGCTTGCACCCATGTCATAGATGTTCTTGACAAACTCTGCTTAATTGCAGTTTGAGTATAATTCGTTTTCAACTTTGCCACTGGACTGTGGTCTCCATGGAGTATGCAAGTCCCAGGTTATAGCTAACATTTTACTCAGCTGCTGTACTATCTTAGCAATAAAATGTGATCCTTGATCTGATGACATCCCTAAGGGAATACCAAATCTTGGAACAACTTCTTTCAACACCACCTGAACTACCTCTCTTGCTTTGTTGGTGCAACTGGGAGAGGCTTCTGGCCATCCAGTAAAGATATCCACTGATATCAGTGTATGTTTGTATCTCTCTTTTCTTGGCAGTTTAAATCTACTTGCCAATAATCTCTGGGTGCATTTTCTTCTTTAATAGTTCCTAATGCAATGTGGTTCCCCTTATTTGGATTGCTTTTCTAGCATGTTTTTTCATTTTTCAGTGATTGATCTGATTATTTGCCTGCTTATAATAATTTTACAGAGGTATTTAACCAAATTTTCTGAGTCCTGATGAGTTTTGTTATGTTCTCTTTCTGCAATCTCTCTCACTATTTGAGGGGGTGCTACTACTTGTGCAGTGGAGGTCACTGCCCATCCACTTATTTCCCTGTGTAATTTTAATTCATTAATTACAATGCATAATTGCAACTGACTGGTTCAGTCAACTTAGATCAACTTGGGATTCCACTAGCCATACCAAAGGGCCTACTGCATCTTCTACTTCAAGTGTTTCTTCCTTTGATCTCTGTATTCTTTAACCTAAAAATCTCTGCTTCCACAGCTTTAGATTCAAGTATCAACAATTACGCTTCTCCATTAGTAAAAACTATCTGTGCATCTAACTTATTCAAACTCTTCCCATCAAAGGCATCAGGCATTTGGGCATATATACAAATTGGTGAGTTATCCGTTGTTTTCCTAACTTAAAATTTAAGGGTTGCAGGAAGGGTCAATTCTCACTTTTTGCTGTGGCACCAACATTTACAGTTTCTTGGCCAAGAGATCCTTTACAAGTATTGAATACAGAGTAAGCATATCTTACTCTATCAAAAGTTCTATCTCATCACTCCCCAGCTTCAGTATAACCAGGGGTTCAGCTGTATTTCTCCTCTCTGTATGTCTTCTCAGAACCTCTACTCAGGCTCCAAATTGAAGGAAATATTAAGCTGTCACTGAATGAGCTGAGTTTTGATGGGGTTACCTGAGTGTTCAAATACTACCAAATGAAGACATACATATGTGTGATTTACTGACATTAATTAAGCTGAATGTTGACATTCTGGTTAGCCTCCTTATTAAAAATAACACTGATATTATTTCTGCATGTGATACAGGTGCAGCTTGTTTGTTTCTATAAACAGTAGTAGTGGGGACAGAAAAAGCCTGATTTTTGACCCATTTTCTATGAGCAGAAATGTGTTCTTAAATTGATCACTCTAGTAATATTTCTGCTTCTTATTATTTAAGCATCTCCTGAAAAAATACTCAGAATTGGCCTCTTTATATTCCTGTTCCACAGAAAGAAAGAGCACACAAATTACAGCCAATGAAGAATTTTACAGTTTTACACTGAAGGGTTATAGCACTTGAAGAAAGTACCTTTACTTGTTAATTCATGTCAAATGTCTTGAACTGGTTTAGAAGACAGCAGACTTATCTTGAGCTTGTGATAAGCCAGATTCCTAGAGATCAGTAATTTATTGAAATACAGATTGTAACTTCAAAATAACAGCTTCTTGGATATCAATGGTGTGTGTGTGGACAGAATCACTAGCTGTCTATAATAAGATTATTCAAACATTTCAACCTCTATCTTCACTCTAATTCCATTCTGCAGCACTGGTATTTGGAGAGGGTTTTTTACTTCCTTCCAGGACAGATAATGTTCTTCACAAAGACCACTATTATATCTAATAATTTCATTTGTTTGGGTATTTGACTCCAGTGTTAGAGCACAGCAGAAAGAAAGCAAGCTGATATAACACGTATTTGATACAAGCTAAACTTCACTCCAAGAAAAGTCTCTTATTTCTCTTGCATTTTGGTGGTGGTAACAAAGTTAATATCCGGTACCACTAAATGATTTCTTAAGAGTTAACTGTTTATTTTTTTCAGATGCATGTACCATGAAAAAAATCATTTCAACATAGCTACATTTCAATTATGACTACATGTTATACTACTCCTAAATTTTCCACCCACTGCAGATTTTGCTCCTATTAAAATCAAACAGGTTTCATATTAGAAGTGTCATGAAGGGAGGTTTAAGCATGTTGGAAACTAACTTTGTCCACACTCAGGACTTTAGCATCCTGACACACACAAAAAAAGACGTTTCAGGATTTGGCACACTAGAGATTTCTGTCAGTGGGAAGTGGCATAAATCCTCTGTTCACTCCTCTTGATATACTTTCAGGGATGTTACATGACTTTTTTCACCATTATGAGATCACTGTCCATTTCTGCCTTTAAAAACAAAAAATTACAAGGCTAATGTTCCTGTGGCATACCACTAGTTTCCAGAGTTAACAGACCCCTAAGGTAAACAGGAACTCTGAGTTGTTTCAGGCATTCTGTTCACACAGTGATGATGAAAAGACTGAATCGGTTTATCTTTGAGTAAAATTGGGGAGCCTTAATTTTGACACACATTTGAGCTATTAATGGTCAAAGAACTACTGAAAATATGGAGCATTAATGATTCCTCTACAATTTATCAGGCACATGTTAGAGCACGCTGCATATGATTCTAAGGCATATAATCTGTGAAGTAGATGAGTTTCAGTGCTTTCACTCAATTCAATTTTCTTCAAATTTATTTTCCACTAGATTAGTGAGAGTGTTATAAAACTAAAGTTATAAATACAAAAAAGGCTGTTCTACCATCTGAATACTTTCATATTCTAATGCTTTCCTAGTAAACTTATTAGAATTGGAAATAAGCAACTTCTAAACCAGATTATTTCCTTTCCTTGCCATGAATTAAAACAAAACCAAAAAAAACCCATTAACATATTACTGTTTTTTTTTTTAAAAAAATGAAGCTAAATGTCATTATATGCACTTTCCCTAACTTCTCATCAGGAAACTTAAAACTTACTTCCATGTAAACCTTTCCTCTAGGGAGAGTTTTGTACACTTTGAAGCTTATTAATCATAGATGTCATGGGGTGAAAGCAAAAAGGCATACAAGAGTCCTTCTTGCCTTAGCTGTGCTTGGCTTTCACCTTTTCACAAGCTAAGCCTCAAACTGAAAAAAGAAGGAAATTGAGTATAAAATTTTCATTTTACTTCTTCCCACACAAAAGCTCTGAAGGGAAGGTTTCTGTCAAAGCCTGTAAATCAGTTCATTCCTGGGCATTTATTGATCATAGGAGATAGTCTATTACCAGCTTTCATCCTTTGGATGTAAGAGTCACCATATTCAAGAATATTTGGTTATGGAATGCCTTCTATTACTTTGGGTATTTTTTGCTTCATAATTTTCTCCATGACTGACTGAGAAACACAACTGAGAATTTATCTCAATTAATCCCGAGTCATTATTCTTTCCCTTTTCCAGTCTGATGAAAGGGAACATGCGTTCTTTTTCTTAGCACATTTGTCTTAGTTTGCAGCAGGGATCCTGCTATAGTTCTGTGGGTTTTGGGAAAGAAGAAAAAGATTACCAAGGACTTTATGCAATGGTGGCATATCACCATTTAGTTTATAACTAAAAACAGTTAACAATGACTTTGTTTCCTTCTTTATGTAAAAAATGAAAGTGTACTTTTTTCATCCCTATATATTTTACAGAGCACAGAGGAACTTTTTCAATAGCTTCAAAGACTCCAGAAGTCTGAAAATGCCTGAGGAGAAGATAAAATAACTGTGTAGGGCTTGGCTAAGTGGAAATCTACTCTGGATCTGCACATTTGAGATGCATGTGGCTTTCATTAGCCCATAAGCAGGCTCTAACATTTACTAGGATTGAAGGAGGCAGAACTAAGCACAAGGGACTGAACATCCTCTGTCCCCTTAGATTTAGAAGAACAGAGCAGCATGGGATTATACTAATACTAAACTCTCACATAGCTCTTTACTTTTGCACAGACTAATAGGCTTTACAAATGAAGTGTGTAGAAGTATCCCATTTTTATACGGCAGAAATGAGATGCTGAAGTAGCAGGCCCTAAAACAGCACCCAGATTTCCTGACTCTCAGCACTTTGATCCCAGTTTGTAGTTAAGAGCTTAGAAAATGCAGTTAAATGAGAGAGAAGCTACTGAAATTGTCCAGATTTGCTGTAGGTGAGCAGAATTTATGAACTTACCAGAGAAATCCTCATCTCTCCTATGGCACGCTGGAGGAAAAGCCCATGACAGGTTCCCTGGGGGCATGCCTGCAGCTGATTTTTCTAAGGTTGCAAAGTCTCGCACACTCCTGTAGTCCAACTCAGTCAGCCTCACACTGGGCACCAATTGTTGTAGCACAAACTAGTAGGCTATAATAAGGCTTTACCATTGGTCATATTCCACTCTGTGCTGTAGCGCCTTCCTCCAGAGGCCAAACCACACTGCTCCTCTTACATCTGACACCCTCCTCTACAATCCTCAGGGCTATTTAACCACTTAGCAGGAACGAGCTACAGCTGCACATCATCCATGTTAATCAACTCCCTGCCTCTCAGGCAAGGCCACAGCTGCATGTTATCAATGCTAATCAACCCACTGCCTCCATTCCTCTACAACACACCAACTGTTTTTCTCTCCATGTGCATTTATCTTGTTCCTTTGAGTGCACATGTCAGGGCTCCGCATGGGCTGGTGGCTCTGTGGGCTTATGGCTCGCTCTATGGGGCCTCCCTGGAGGGCAGGGCAGGGACTTGCAGCCAGACCCCATCCCACCACCCCAGCTGAGGAGCCAGGAGGTGGGAAGGCAGCCAGGGCTGCCACAGCCCTCAACATCGGGCACCTCCCTGGGGATGGGCCGAGGCTAGGCTGGGACATCAGCCCATGGGTGTGCCTGAGTCTGGTTCAGTGGGGCCCATGATGGACCCAGGCGTGACTGCAATGTGGTGGGGCTGGAGTTCAGGGATGTCGCCAGTGGGGACTCAGCCGAGAGCAGCCCTCATGGACTGGGGGTTGGACCTGGCCAAAACCTCCTCATCACCTGTCCAGGAGCTTCTCCCCAGGTCACAAGAAGAACAGGGCCACCCTGGGCTGCCTCAGCGCTGAACAGGCCCTGCCCTGCAGCCAGCCCCAGCAGGGGATGCGCTCAGGGTGCTGACAGCACATTGCCAAAAAATTCCTGACAACAAGCTCGCTTTGGACGCCAAAGAACAATTTTGTAACAAATCTGAGACAGGGTCGAAACAATCCAGGGCAGCAAAGACCCTGCAAGCTGTGCAGTACCAACGGCTGGGCAGGGCAGGGAGATCTCTGTGTCCCCAGGGCCCTCAGCAGGGAAGGGCCAAACAGTCTTATGGCTATCTCCTGTGGAGAAAAGTCTTGTCAACCTTGGAAATACATTATAAAACTGTGAATTAAAACTGATAAAAATACAGCTTAGGTACCACTTTCATAGGTGTTCCATCCTAGGTCACACTGAAATTACGAGAGCATAGTGACAGTAAAACCTGCTCAAGAACTCAAGAACAGCTTCCTCACAGAAACATTTTGTTAAGCATTTGCAACATATTGTGGTCCCCACAGTAGGGGACAGTACAAATTATGGCATTGATTTGTGTGAATTTTCACTGAACACAGTAAAAAAAACCCTAAATTACTTGTCTTACAGATTCCTGTTGTGCCTTGGGGAGAGCGTAGGCAGTTGTACACAAGTTACGTGGGTCTCTCTGTGCTTGATAGAATACTGACATTTATACTTTAAGCAGCTTTAAACTGTTGTACTCATGGGTTAGAATTGTGTAGATATTCAATGAAACCTGTTTCTGCATCAGTACAGATTAACAGCCAGGGCTCAGTCACTGCCTGAAAGGAGAAAGCTCATGCAAGGGCCATGCAGTTATTCATGTTTTCTGTACAAGCTTAATCTTGATTTTTTTTCCAGGATCCTACAAAACTTCTGCTGGTGTTATCATTGCAAAGGACAGGATTTGTGCCCACATACACACAGGGGAAGAAATAGTCTGTTTTGTTCATGCCTCATAATCCTGCCAAGGCACCTAAAGAGCCTGGTAAACAAAAGACTAGTGAAAGACAGACCAGTTCCTTGCTTTGGCTCTGAAGTACTCTACCATGTCCTTCTGCTTCCTGACAGCACGTCTCCAATAAAGATCTGCTGCCAAAATTGACTTAGTTATGTGATTTCTAGTGTCCTTCCTCAGCCATGCAAATGGGTTTGTAAAGCTAACAGAACCTGAAGATGATAACTTTACTGAAGATTTTCCTTATGGTTGGTAAATAACAGGTTCGTGAGGCCAGAAAAAAGTAAGGACCTTAACTCTAGTTAGAGTACTAAGCCAAGAATGGAGAGGCTTAGATTTTTATCTCTACTTTCAGGATAATTTCAAGTAGTTTTACATTTTGTCCAAAGATTTTTGAAGCTGAAATCAGTTTTGTGAGTATTTATAAGTATTACAAGCTTGTACAACTGGTACTTCTCAAGGGCCATTTTGCCTTTGGAAGGCAGGTCACTGATAATATCCAGGAAATGTTACAGTGGTTAATTAATTATTATAAAGACTGCAGTCCCTTGAGTAAACTGCACCAATAAGAAAAAAGAAACAGTCCATTAAATGTGCTTTTCTTGCAGCATTTGGAAAATCCTGCTCCTTTTTTCAAGTAAAAAGTTCAGTGTAGGCGTGCATTCATGTAAACTAGCCACTTCTTTCTCTCAGAGATATTTTGAGACTTAGCTCGGTTAACTATTTTTGTTCTTGTTTTTGCAGGCTACTTAAGAATAAACTACTGCTTTAAAATATAATTAATCAGCAGTAGGAAATGGTGATGCCCTAGGGGTATATGAACACAGGAGGGAAAGATCCGGAGCCTCTACCACAGACACAATGTGTGGTCATGGATAATGTTTTTGTTTCCTGTTCTTAACACTGGGAGAATGCTTATCTCCTCACAAGAATGTCCTTTAGCAAAAATTACTTTATTTTAATAGTTTATGCAATGTTAGGCTTGCTTTCAGACATTATGATTGATAATGCTGTTTTTCTATCACAAGTGTCTTTAAACCACTGCAGTGAAAAATCACCTTATTCTGGTTTTATGGTGGGATAGCTGGGTAGCTAGCAAATAGCGTAAGATAACAAAGTAATCCAGTCAAAACACTTTCAAAGAGATTAAAATTTCTGTAGAAAGAAATTAATTTTAAAGTTTCAGTAATAGAAGGAGGGTTTGCCATTATAAAGAGCTATGGATACATCAGTGAAGATGCTAGTGCTTTTGGTGAGAATGTTACTGTGGTCATGCACGAAAGCTGTTGTGTGTATATTGGGTTAAGATTAGAGGGAAAAAGAGACACAGAAAACTAATCTCCCGGTTAAACATGCCAAAAGAAAGAAATAAGTATTCAAGCAAAGCCAAGCAGGCCACATGGTGCAGTAATTTAAAACATAACTAAAAAGAGCAAAACCACTGTTTCAACAGTTACTTATGAAGGCAGAAAGAATCCACTGGCAAGATAACATGGAAATACTGCTGGAAGTTTTGGGCTGTAGGAGAACAGAGAGGAGATCAGCAAAGGGAAGAGCTTAGTGTGGAGCTACTCCTGGTTTGGTCAGGTCTCTGCTCAATATAAACAGCAGGCCAATTGCAACTGTCATTCCTAGTTTAAATGAGCCTCTCTAAGCCCTCTGACAGAAAAGTGATAACTGTATTCATAAGGTAGACACAGAAGGGATCAATAGCAGAACCGGCAGTAAAAACAGAAAATCCTTATTTCCAGAATTTTTGTTCAGTGCCCTGTAAGTAATAAACTCTGTATACTGTTGCCCACTTTTTGGGTTGAGAACATTTGGCTATTCCACAGAAAATTTGTCTTAGTTCTTATAAATAATATGTGAAAAGGTCTGCAGATCCAGGTAACAATATTAGGAGTTGCTGAAGATTTTAGATAACTGATTTAATACCCATTTTATACTATCAGATCAACTCATTAGTCTTGTTCCTGCATTCTGAGTATCAATTGTAGTTAAATCATTCAGTAATCATTAGAAAAATCAGCTGATACATTTTAAAAATATCACCACCTATTTCATTGTAAATTTCATCTTTGTCAACGTCAACTGCATTCTAAATTGGGATAAAATGAAGCAGCTTAGTTCTCAAGACTTGATCAGAATCTAACCTTAGAGATACCTAACCTAAATCTTCCTCCTTGAAGCTAAATTTCAAAATGAAGCCTTAAAATTACTTTCCATCAAAACATCTGTTTACATATCTGGCTGGAGCTATGCAGATGATGAAGAGCTGCAGCAGAGATGTGTCCCCTTCCAAAAAGCTGCTCTGGGTAAGAATACCATGTGAGGCCAACTAGCTGCTACTGCCATGGAGGTCTTTGCCAAGACACATATCTTCAGAGTAATCCTGCCATCTGTAGGCAAATGTCTCTTGTGCTCTGTGTAATAACCCTTCTCTGGACCCCAACAAAGCAATTAAGCCATGGATAGGAATAAAAAGTTCTTTGTAAATATTCTGCTTCTCAGCATTTATAAACCAGGAACTGCAGGTAAAAATCTAAGAATTGTCAACAATCTAATATAAAACACAGAATAAAACATCTGGGTTGGAAGGAACATAAGATGATTACACATATTTTGAAGTAATCCAACCTCAGACAGGCTTTCTACTCCTGAAGCTACCCTCACAACAATGTACATGGCTCAGCTGCTGACCTTTCTCCCACATTTTCCATGTTGCAATCTTTCCATGTTGTTCTTCACTCCATGATTTTAATTTTTTTCTTTGTAGGACAGATTTTAGGTGCATTTAAAACTAAAAAGCAATTCCTTCAGGCACATTTCTTAGAGGAATTGTAGATATTTTTACAGAATCACATTACTTAGCATGCTCTAAAAATAAGAAAGTTGAGTAGTATTCTGTTCAGTGAGTACAACGGTTTCCCCAGTTACATATTCTTTGAATGCAATGAGTTGACCAAAATTGGAATGATTTCTCTGTTGTTGTTGTTGTTATTTCTTCTTCTTTTGATGAGAGTTAGTTTGAAAATTTCCAGAATGGTTACTTTCCTTTAGACGGTTTGTTGAACACTTCTTACTCTTATACTCTAGATTCATATAAGGTTTGCAGGCAGTTTTATTGTGCATTTCTTCCTTACAGTTTTGAGTGAAACCAAAGCCTTTCTTGAAGGCATTTACTGTGATCTGTTCAAGGGTGCAAGTATCTATCTGGGAAATCTACATTTAAATAACATTTTTTTAAAACCTCAACCTTAATAAAGTTTATACATTTTTGAAGTTCATAAATATATAAGCTTAATAAATTTTTAAAATTTTCAGTCTACTCGGTACTGCAGAGATGGTGGTGTATCAGTTCCAGATATTCCATACAGCCTTAAGTTGTCATTTCCATTGCTGTGGAAAGTTCAAAACAAAACCACTGTAGCTATCTGGTGGGGGAAAAAAGGAAAAAAAAAAAAAGAACAACATCAGCCACTTGGTATTTTTTACTATTAAAATTAAAGATTAGAATTATTCTCTGTTTCAGCATCTCCAGATATCTAGCCTTCTGGGAAATGAGGCAAGTACTATGACCTTTCTACTTCGGAATTGTGTCAGAGAATTTATCTTCCAAAGCCTTCATCTTGATTTCTTGATTAAAGCCAGAGAGCAACGTCTTGGGAACAGTTTTCCCCTGGCAAATGCTGAGATGACACATTTAAAACTGTCAGCTGAGAGCTCAGCTGGTGGAGGCTGATCCAGGAGTGTCCCAGGGAAGGAGCATTTGGAGGCACCTGCCATACGGATGCAGGAGACTGAGGCCACGGAGATCTGTGTACTGGTGGAGGAGAGCTATAGCTGACAAAAGTGCTTTCCCTCACTGCATGAAAAATGCCAAGAGGGAAAATTGCTTCAGATGAGGGGTTTGGATGTGGAACAGATCTGAGTGGGATTGTTTAGACAGAAAACTTGAGAGCAAATTCAGAGTTCTGTAAAACATCCAAGAGTCAATATAGCGTCTGCTGTCTGTAGCTGCCCTCCATAGAGACAGAAAGAATTTGCAGGCCAGAAGGGGAGGCACCCGTGTCCCTTGAGACTTGACTCTGTCATTTAGGTATCAATGGTGCCCATGTGCCTTGTGACACATTACAGCCCCCTTCCCTAATCTTTGCTGCTCACAAGTTCTGTGAATGCTCTTTGCTACCCATGAAGTCAGTCTCACCTTTGGAAATTAAGTTAATTTTGTGCCAGGGTATGAGCAACTAAAAAGATGTTTTCATGAATCATGTCAAGTTAATATGATCTAGAAGGCATCTCAAAGGCCTGCAGACTGGTGCCTTCCAGATGGTTTGAACTGTTCATATGTCCAAAGAGATCACTGAAAAGATCTTTTAGACAGGATATTGTGGAAGGAATATCCAGGACTCTTATTTCCTGTTGGTTTAACACAGTTTCGGTCAGTAAGACCAAGTTCAGAAGTTTTCATTTAGAAAAGGAAATCCAGATGCAGACACAGACATGTAGATGTACATGGACATATATTTTAGCAGCTTTGCAAGTCGTTACTGTTCTAAGGCAGGAGTATTCTAAAGCTATTCATTCTGTTAAAGCTATTTGACATTTTAGGGGCTCTTTTTCACCATTTTGTCATTTAGTTATAGCTGTGGTTTAACCCCAGTCAGTAATTAAGTACCATGTAGCCACTCGCTCACACCCCTCTCACCCAGAGGGATGGGGAGAAGAATTGGAAAAGAATGTAAAACTCGAGGGTTGAGATAAGAACAATTTAATAACTGACATAAATAAAAACAAAAGTACAATAGTAATGATAACAATAACAGTTATAATGAAAAGGAGGGAGAAGGGGAGACGAATGAAATCCAAAGGGAAGAGAAAGAAGAAAGCTAATGATGCACAATGCAATTGCTCACCACTCGCTGACTAATGCCCAGCCAGTTCCCAAGCAATGATCGGCCGGTCCCAGCCAACCTTGTCCCAGGTTTGTAACTGAGCATGAAGTCCCACAGTACAGAATACCTCTTGGGCCAGTTCAGGTCAGCTGTCCTGTCTGTGTCCCCTCCCCATTTCCTGTACTTCTCTAGCCTTCCTGCTGGCAAGGCCTAAGAAACCAAAAAGTCCCCAACTACACTGTTCCTGCACCAAATCCAAAACACAGCACTGCACTAGCCACCAAGAAGAAAATTAACTCTATCCCAGCCTAAATCAGGGCAGATATGAAAATCACTGTCAGAAAATTCATTGGTTTATAGCAGCTAAAGTGTATAAAGTACAGGGGGTGCCATTACACATTGATAAACAGTATTGTAAATAAGTGTATTTTTCATAAAACTGTCCTTCTTTTCTTATGGCAATATTAGGGATCCTGGATAATTTTATTAGATTTTTTTAATTATGTGTTATTTTTTTAATTAGAAAATCATGAAAGAACAATATCAATATTTGTTTAAAACAAAAGAATAAGTCATGGGAAGAATTTTTGAAATTTAAGAGCTTAGACTTTGATAGTAACCTGTTAGACAACAGTACCAAATGCTTTATAACAGCAGCAGTTTCTCGTATGAAGACTATCTTTTTTGATGCCATACAACTGATTCAGGGGACATATAAATGTTGCAGATCCATTATGCTTTCTTCATAGCCTAAATACAGAAACGTGTTTCCAAATCTACCTTTGTGAAATTCTGTGGGAAAGGTAATTTATACCAGTAATCACATACAAACTACCCTGACATCATAAAAATTAGGTAAAAGATATCTTCAAAGAAATTTTTAAAAAATATGTATCCTTTATATTTGTCATATGATTGCTCATACTCATATTTGTGTCTAACTGCAATGTTTAAATTTAGATTCAAATGTTATATTTAAAGAAGGTATTAGCATTGATATTTTTTAATTGCTTCGAAATATTTGCCAAAGAAAATAGTTATTTAAAATGTACTGTTGTGCTGCTTGCTGCACAAAAGCAGCATCTCAGCATTGCTCTAACCTTTCTTCAAAACTCTAATTAGAGTTATTTCCTGCAGACTACTCAGCATGCTGAGCTTTCCTTGTAGCTCATTAGGCACAGAGGCTTTTAGGGTGTATAAATGGGAAATCAATGGAAGCTCCTGACCTAATTATCTTTTAAGATACGGACCTCAGAGTTTTCTGTTGGGTCCGTGACAGGATGTTCATTCTCAGATCTCTCTGTTGTGAATGCCAGTTTGAGAGGCAACACTTCCATTTACAAACTGCAGCTACTTCAGAATGGTGATCTTTAAGCTGATTTGCCTTGAAAAGTTTAAGAGTGGATACATGCTTCCCATCTATGGCTATGCACAGTGCAAACTGGCATTTGGCCCTACGGAAATAAAAGTGTGGCTTCTGAAATTCATTGCATTAAAAGCAAATGATAGCATGTAGACTAATGACAAGTTGTTAGCGATTAGGTCACCTCCAGAATACATTGTTTGTACATAGAAATGGTTTCTGGGCTGTTCCCTTGACAAGAGGCATATAACAGAAAATGTGACATAAAAATTTATTTGAAGGACTAATTTCAATAAAAATTATGGATATGGACAAAGCTAATTGTTATTTTGCCTTGGGCTTTAACTTCATTCACCTATTAATGAAAAATTATCTGGGTAGCTGTTAAAATCTACTGGATTATAACAGTAGTAAAAAAATACCAGTGAGGGGCAAAATTCAACTGTTTTTCTGAAGCTAACTATTTCATCGTGGTTGCTACAGCTTTGGACATCTGTGGAGAAGAAGCAGAGGGTAAAAGCCAATTCAGTTACTCACAGTTTATAAATGCCTTCTCAGCAGGTGCATCACTAATTGTAATAAAAAAGAATTTTTATACATAGGCATTTTAATTTCCAATATTAACAGCCAGCAATAATTGCCAAAAGGACACAGAAGCTCTAAAAGCATTGCTGCTCCTGATGTTCTTGCTTCCATGAGCACGTATTCAAGAACAAGCTCACATCCTGCACTAATTTTGCATGACTGGGACAAAGCAGCAGGCAGTAGGCTGAGGAACAGAGAAACAGATTTTTTTTCCACTGATACCATGAATGGGAAACCAAGGTCTTGAAGTTGGAAGATGAAAAAACTGCAAAAGACTAAGAGAGCTTAGTTTAACATTTATTATCTATGGGAAATCCTGCTTAAATATGTGTGAAATATCTAGGAGGTGTGGATACACTGGAATGCAAACCACCTGTCTATGTAAGACATAGTAGTCCCTGATCAGAAAAAAAATTAATCAGCTGTTATGGAAATATATGGACAGACAGTGGCCTTACGTCATGGGAAGAAGAAGGCATACTTGAAGGTTGCTCTGTCATCAGAGGTGAAAGCAGTATAGTGGTGGGCATGACATTACCCCTGTCCTCAAACTTCGTGCAGGTCTGAAACAGGTTCTGCCTTTGTTGCCTCTAGAGAAGGGACAGGAGGGCACCTTGGAATTAGTATAGTTTTGGGAATAGTACTTGTGCTCTGCAGTCCTAAAAATTGTTTCAACAAAGAAATTATTAAAGAATAAAATATATTTCCATTTTGGCAAGACACCTAAATATTTCCATTTAGAAATATGGCTACAGTGCCTTAGGAGTGCTATATTTTTTGTATCTTGTGACTTCCTTCTTACATTTTATGTTGTGGGTGAATATATTCCCCACAGACTTATTCTGAAAAGGGTGGGAAATAACTGTATTTTACATTCAGATTTTGCGAGCCTAGACTTCAAATCCAGTTGCATTTCATTCCTGTCCTTCAAACTGTAATATTTTGTTTGGGGTTGAAAGGAAAAATTTATTCACAACATAGAGATCATTCCTGGCAAATTTTAGTATGGTGAGAAACCAAAATATTCAAACTTAGTTCAGGCTAAGCCAACATTATTTTCGTTTCAGCTGCTGTGAGCTGAAAAAGCAATTATCAGCATTGTCATGTTATAGACAGCTAAACATTTAAGATCATAACGTTAGAAGCTTGCCATGATAAACCAACTCTATTGAAGACTACAATAACAATCCTTGACTTCAAATCTCTCTCAAGGAAAATGCCAATGTAAAATTATTCATTGAAAACTGGTTCTGTAAGTTTGCGCTTTTTTTGTCATCATATATCTTTTGTGTCTTCCTTGCATGTTTGTCATATGTTGTAAGCAAAGGGTTGCAATGCCACAAACTTGAAATGTCAGTATCTCTTGCAAAGCTATAACTGCTCTTTCAAGTATGTTGTTTCCATGGTGAATGACAAAAAGGCCCAAAGACAACAGCTGAAGAGAAAAACATTGGATGTTTTTTTTAATTAAAAAAATATTTGTATATGAAATGTAAGTGGATGATGGCTGTGTTCTGTTACTGTACCTGTGCAGTGTCTACAATAAAAATGGAAAGCAGAAATACCTAAGCTGATTTCTGAAGCACTGCATACAGCATGTCAGAGATGCTTGTTTCCTAAGGCAGGAGCTCTCGCACCTTGCTATGAAGGCAACCCTGTAATTTAATCTAACCACACAGATAGAGTGAAATTAGCACATAGGCATGAGGGAATGTTGTCACTGAGTTTGTGTTTCACTTTGTCTTCTGAAGTCGGCAGTGTTAATAACTACACCCAGAAAGGCACAGGAGCAGGAAATACTTTGGCGCATTGTTAAGTGGTTTCTGAGAGAGCTTTCACAAGGTTGATTTTCATCAGGTATTGCCATTTTCTGCAATCATGTTACATGAGTCACACCAGCCTTCACTTAGAGCTGTGTGTGTAACTATGTACAGACCATGAACATCTGTTTCTTCAGACACTACATGTTCTGATTCTTGAAACCCCACCAGGTATGTTTGCGGGGGGGAGGGGGGGCTTCCTATTTTCCATTCTCTTTTCCTACCTGTACCAATGTTTTGCTGTCAGCTTTCAGATGAGCAACTGCTATGACCGCACTACTGTGACCTTCTTCCTGGCCAAATGCTAATCAGATTTTCTCAGTGACCATGAAGACACTATGACGTTGTTGCTGGACAGGTTTACAGATGGTACAGACAGATAGAGCAGTAAATAATGCTGTGGATCATTCGGTAAACAGAACAGTGTCAAATGTGTTTTATTGTACTCAAACTCATACCATTACAATGAAATTATGTAGATTACACTTGCAAAGAGAATTGGCTGTGAAAAGGACATTGTGGTCATGGTGTACAAATGTATTCAGTGTAGGCAGTTTGCTTAACACTGTGACTACGAGTGCTAAGAGTCACCAGCATGCACAAACAATTGGGATCTTAGAAGTGGTACTACTGACAAGAGCCAGCAAAGTGCCATCTTTGTGAAATATAGCATATCTGGACCCCTGTTATTATTAGCAACCTCAAAAAAAGTTTGATGTGGGATCCTGTTCTCTAGCAGCTGGAGATTTGCAGAAGATTTTGCCATTTTGACTGCAGAAGAGTGAAGGTCATTATGCAGTAGCTGTTTGTTGCTACTGGCCATGTCCATGCTTTGCGTAAGTCAATCCCTTTAAAAAGTGAGCTGAGGGACAAAACCTTTCTGTGTCCTCTGAATTTTGTATACATGTTATCAAAGTTCACAAATTTATTCTTACTTGTTTGAGACTTGACTGGTGTCCCAAGGTTATTATTGTAAGTTTAGATTATCTCCATACATCTTTCAGGTGAGGTGTGAATAGGGCTGTCTAATCAAAACAGGAAAGGTCTCACTGTGCAGACACCGCGGAGCTCCATCAAAAAACCTGAGAACTCCAAGACTCCTCGTTGGTGGTAGGATAGCCCTGCACACACCCTACCACAAAGATGCACACAGACATTTACCTATGAAGATATCAGTGCTTGAGATAGGAATCAAGTGAAAGCCAAACTGCTGTCAAATGCAATAGAACTGTCAGCTGATAGTCTAAATACCAGTAAGAACTACAATATATTATGTAATTAGAGTTTATTTTGCTTCCTTCCACTTTGTTGCTATTAAATTAATTTTATATATTTCTTCAGAGACTCCTCATAAATTTCTTCTGACATGAAATAAAAATATATGTAATTTTCTTTCCCTAGGGATGAGATTTGCTATCAATAATTAAAACCACCTGGTTTAGCACTTGCAATATTCTTCATTAGCCACATCCAGACATTCTACTTTAAATCAATAATTCAAGTTCAGATCTGAAACAGAATTTTTCATACATTTGCACAGACAATAATTATCCTTCTTTTAATGCCATTACAAAGTAGCTTTATAATATTAAATTCCAGCAGAGCCACCTGAAATGTTCAAAAATTTATTCAGTCTCTTGGTAACAATAATGGTAGTGTGTTTGGTTTGAGTATGTCAGTAGCATAATTTATGTGTAAATAACTTTTACATTTTACAAAGCATTGAATATAGTGAACAGAAAGGGTCCATAAAGAGCACAAAGAACAGATCAGATGATTATGCTACTGTAAAATGTTGTTACAATTCTGAATAAGATGATTTAATTCTCCTCTTTTCAGAAAGCCCCGTTTCATTTTTCATACGTAACAGCTTCAAACACTTTGTAGCATTTATTAGCCAATATACTAGGAAAACTATTCCTTGGAGTCTGACACTTTTGAAGCAATGAGAAAACAAATAAAGAAATTGAGGGAGAAGCAGTGTAAGCAACCCCTGCACTCACTGGGGCTGCTGCTGCTTCCCCAAAGGGGGCGTGCTGGGCTGGCGAGGAGCTGATCTGACAGCTTTGCTCAGTGCTAGATGCTCAAGAGGATAAGCATGAAGAGAAAGCCTCCAACAGAATTTTGAGACTGCCTGGAAGAACTGCCATAAGTCAGTGTCCCAGCCTGTTGTATTTACTGATGTGGCAGGTGATGGGGGATGAGGGGAACTCCAGAGTAAATCAGGAGCTGAGGTCTCACTGTGGAGGGCTGTGGTTAAGGTCCATCTCCACACATGTTGTTGAGGAGCTGTTCCCCTCTCTTCTTTTTTAGTCTATTCAATGCACTGGAACACACCAAAATTGCACAGATATATTAGGAAGAAAGGTGAAAAAAAATTAATAATTAAATTTAATAATTAAAACATTCATTTCATGGGCAAAATATTCCTTTCAGATATTACTAAGTTTTGGTGACAAATTTAGACCCTGCCATCATCAAAAATCTCACTAACTGGTGTGGGCTTCATGGCTCCATGCTCTGGAGCTACGGGGTATCACTGAGAAGGATGGGGTAGAGGGAGCAGGGAGAGGCACACAGTGCCCTCCTTTGACGTGCCTTATGGATGGAAAGATGAAACCCAGCCAAGAGAAATCCAAATTTTCCAGTTCTGGCAGTTAACATGAAAATGGAGGAGTGACTCAGTAATTACAAACTCAATTTCTCAGCTGGTTCTATCCAGCGAAGACTTTTATTAATGATTGCTTTAAAGAGCTTATCTTTTCTTCATATAGCCAAGTGATTTACAATGAACTTTTATTTAGCTGTGGAGTCTTGGATAAAAGTTATGCAGAAAAAATTGCGGCATGTATATGAATTTTGGAAGATGCTAGTAGCAGAAAACACTTCCTAAATTAAGTGTTTAATTAATGCCTTCTAGTGCATCTTTGAACATAAAGATACAGCAGAAAATCAGAGACAATGGTGTAGACAAACAAGATGAGATTCTTACAAAATTAAGCATGTTAAGAAGCCAGCCTAAAGGCAGAGACCCAGCATTCTCAATGACCTTGACAACACCACTGGAAAAGTGGTTTTGTTAGGTTATCTGCTTCTTGCAGTTTTCTTCCAGTTTCTTATACCAAAATGTGCTTTAAATTAACAGTTTATTTTCCCTCATATCTTTTTTGTTCTCTTCACACATAACTTTTGTGGTTATTAGGAAACAAACACCATCAAGTTATTCATATCCAAAGTGACTAAATGTGAGATCTTGGGCTTCCCTTGTAACAATTCTTTTAATGCTGGATATAATTATTGAAACATTAGGGTCTCAAGAAAAAAATTACACACACATGACTGTACATATATGGCACTGAGAGAATTAAATTATGTCACTGAAGGATGTTGTATTCAGAGGGAGGAGAGAGAGAGAGAGAGAGAGCGCGAGAGAGCGCGAGAGAGCGCGCATCCCAGATGTAGGAGAGGCCCTAGGAAAAGCAGAGGGAGGAAAGGGCCCTAGATGAGGAGAGCCTGGCTGGAGGAGGAGCACTGGATGAAGAGAGAATCTGGATGCAGCAGAGGCAAGAAGCAGGGTGGGATGGCCTGAAGAAACAGCACGGAGAGTAGATGAACTGTTGAAACCTTGTGTGGGATTGATGGCTGTGCTGGGGCAAGGCGTGGGAGCTACTTATTGAAGTTAACCTGGTATGGGGTGGTAAAAGCCTTGTTGCAGCTGGCTAGTCTTGGTAGTGCTGTGACAATAACAGACATTAACATGTTTACAACACAATATATCCCAGTTATTGTCCCCCACTGGCATAATGATGAAGATGTGATAATACAGATCTACATAGTAATTAGCATGCCAAATCAGGCTGAAGAAGAATTGTGCTTCTCACTGGACACCTCACAAACTCTGCTGTATGAGTGCTCTAAGCACCTAATCAGCAAAATGATGAAGCTTAATAGTGGTCTGTGGTTGTTATAGTCTATGGACATCTGACATCTTTTAAGTAAGTTTAATATACAAATTTAAAGTGAAAAGGAGAAAAAAAGGTGTGGTCTAAAAAATTATATAAACCTAGAATCTTGTGAAAAACACAAAGTTACAATATCCAAGCCAGATGTTTAACAAGCTGCTTCTAATTTACCTGGACTTCTTATGAAGTCACATTTAAGTGAAATCCTGCTGCTTCTCTGCATGCCAAACTACCATTCTTCCATTCCATTGCAGAGCAAAGATAGAAGGCAAAATACCATTTCACTTCATTATTATAATTGACTGGCCTTTCTCATTATAGCTCCCTTCCATTTTTCTAAATGGAAACAATGAAAAAGTTATGTTATGGAGATATTTAGCAAGTATCAGATTAAAGATCAAATTAGCAAATATTTCTTGACATTTCTAAAGCAGGGAACAGCTCCCAGAGACATTTGAATTAGATCAATAGAATTGAATCAACAGACTAGTAAATGTTTATTACCAAATCCTGAATGACTAACTGAATGGATGATTGTAGCTGTTAATGTACAGTGATTTCAGAATACAAAATATTTAACAGATTACATAACAATGCACCTTGTTAAAAGCAGTGATTTGCTTCAGAAAAAATATAAATATTAGTATAGCTAGTGTACATTTAACTGTAGTCAACTTGTCTACAGGCTTTTCTGCAGGCTTTGCTATCAGAGGACAATTTCTACACTAATTTGCAATTTTATTTACACATTTGCCACCTCATAATATCAAGGTAGCCTTCACTAATCAATAAAGA
Source organism: Falco peregrinus (assembly GCF_023634155.1). Lineage (NCBI taxonomy): Eukaryota > Metazoa > Chordata > Aves > Falconiformes > Falconidae > Falco > Falco peregrinus. The sequence continues at coordinate 38,178,326 of NC_073725.1, read as the reverse complement.
ATCAAATTATTATCCTGAAAAATTAGTAATGTCTCAAATCCATCACAATGGGAAGTTTGGCTAGCTACTCATCAAGAAAACCAGGGAGAATATGCAACAGATTGACAGGTATGTAAACTGAGAAATGACAACACCAATAATTACGAGTAATTTGATTTGACATTTTGAACCTTTATAGTTTAGACTTTTCTATGGAAAATGATTCCCATGCACAATATTTATTCGTACCAGCCAGAATATGTGCTAAAACAGTGAAATATCTTGTCTTATTGTCCTGGTTTTGGCTGGCATAGTGTTGATTTTCTTCTTAGTAGCCGGTACAGTGCTGTGTTTTGGATTTAGTATGAGAATAGTGTCGATAACACACTGATGTTTTCGTTGTTGCTAAGTAGTGCTTGCCCTAAGTCAGGGGCTTTTCACTTTCCCGTGCTCTGCCAGTGAGCAGGTGCACAAGAAGCTGGGAGGGAGCAGGGCCAGGACAGCCGACCCGAACTGGCCAAAGGGATATTCCATACCATAGAGCGGCACGCTCAGTGTATAAACTGGGGGAGTTGGCCAGAGGCTGCTCAGGGACTGGCTGGACACTGGTCAGCAGGTGGTGAGCAATTGTATTGTGCATCACTTGGTTTTCTCAGGTTTTATTCCTCTCTCTCTCTCTCGATCCTTTTCATTACAATTATTGTCGTCTTTATTTCAATTACTGACTATTTTTTTTATCTCAACCCATGACTTTTACCTTTTTTCTGATTCTCCTCCCTACCCCATCATGGGTGGCTGGGGGACATGGGGAAGTAAGTGGCTGCGTGGTACTTAGTTGCTGGCTGGGGTTAAACCACAACACGTATTTTAAAACTAAAGTTAATTTAAGAAAATAATTTACTGTGGACAGATATGTGCAGCACATGTCTGTGCACTGGAGAATCTAATGCCATTTGTGCTTTTAAATCTATCCTGATGTTTGTTTACCAAAGACAAGTCAAAACTTAGAACACTAACATCTACACCAAACTTGTGTCACTCTCTCATGCCCAGGGAAGGAGGAATGGCTTAACACATTCACCGTTTAACTTTTGAAATACTGAATTTTGCTGCCTCACACAAAGTACAACCTTGGTGTAGTTTTTTTCACTATTTAGGTTCTGAAATATTTAGTGTCATTATAGTCAGTCTCTCCCAAATTGTTAAGAAGTTTGTTTAAAAAGAGATGTTTGACTTTAAGTCTAGAAAAGAAGATTTGGCTGCTTATTAATGCAGATAAAAGAATAGTGCTGTCACATCCATATTGACAAGGTTCCTCTCATTGTATTCAGTCATTCACTGGGACTTCTTTGTGCTCAGTGCCTCTGCAGAAGTGCCTCTTAGGCACAAAATATAGATGTAGACAGCAGGCTTTGGAAGGCAATTTTAAAATGCAAACCTATGGCTATAATATTATCGGGCCTGTAAAAGAAACATGGTTATTTTCCAACCTGTTAGTTGGCTACTGGTTAGAGAAATGGAAATACCACGTTTAAAACCTGGCAGCTTTAGATGTTTTGGGGCTAGGAGACAGTGCTGTGCCCTCTGCCGAGCTGGGGAATTCTCTCTGCAGGGGTGTGTAATGTTCTCATTATTGACGCAGCAGGGCCAGAGCAGCTCATCCAGCTACAATACAGCAACAAACTGTCCTTGTAAAAATGTCAGAGAGAAACCCATGCTGGGAAAGGGAGCTACAGCAGCTTTACCCTCCCACATATTAATACCGCTACACGTAGTGTGTGCTTTTGCCACCCCACAAGAAGAGGCTGCCCAGATGCTTCCCTTTACCTCCAGTCAATGTGGAAGGCCTGTATGTGTCTCTAGGCGACCATTTCCACTACCTCACATATCCCTTGTGCAGGAACTTGTACAACTACCCAGGAACATCTTAGAATTAGTTGGGATGCATAGTTTTGAAGACCCTGGAAATGAGTGTGGATAGGTAAATCTCTTAAACATTTGTGCTGCGTATGATTGCATGTATATTAACGAGAAAGTCTATTGTTTAACTCAAAAAAAGTAAATTTAACTAGAATATGTATCTAGTCTTATGTGTAAGCTATAGAGTTGCTAAATGCATCTTAGTTTTTTCCCTTTGTCTCCTTCGTAAACAATTCAAACAGGAATGAGTTGTTATATATGACAAAACTGTTCAGGTGTTAAAACTATCAGGCAGGACTTGAGGCTTCTGAGCTCTGAAGAGGTAAGGTATTGCGAGGAAAAATGAAAATAAAGTTCCGGAAGAGCCTTACTTGGCATTTCAGTAGTCAATGACAGGGAGTGAATTATTCTCTTCTATCTTTAGTATTCTGTGGTACGGTTAGGGAGATCTGTGTGAGTTTACAGATTCCCTTTTGATCAGATACAATTTCAAATAATGGTGCTGAATTAAATTTATCACAGATTAGGTATTATTGTAAAAGTTTCTTATCACTGATTTCTGACTAACCCATGTGTACCCCACTTTATTAATACAACACTCACTTGCACTGGAAGCAGCAAAAATTAACAAGATGCGTAGTGTAAGAATGGGGGAGGAAACTGGGATTTGGAAGCACATGCCCTATTAAAGTGTCTCCTGCTGGTACCTCATCATACATGACACACATGATGTCAGTAAACAGCCCCTGCATGCAGTACTCTGTTTTAATGGCCATTCAGGGAAAGTCATGCATGGCTCATGCAAGGATAATTAACAAAGGCAACAGGAGTGGATGTTTTACTATTGTTATGCCAGGGTCTTAATGAATATTATGCTACCTGTACTGTGAAGCCTATTGTTTACAGAGAACACCTTGGTCCTTGACACTGAAAAACAAGTGGTTTTTTTGTAACCTGGTCACAAATCTAAGATAAGGATGGTGCTAATTAAAGGTACTACTATATAAACACTTATCTTGTTTTATAGATGATGAGAATTTCTGTATATGGCACATCAATGGATATTATTTCTTCAGAGTACTCTGGTGATACACATCGTGCTTTTTTGATCAGAACCTACTTACAACTAAGGCAAAATTATGTTCAACGCATATTAGACTAGATGCATAAAAGGAAACCTTTTGAAGAATTTTCTTTCACTTCCACACAACTCAAGTCATCAAGCAGCATATTACAATGAAGACTGGAAAAGAGGTCACAATACTCAAAAAAATATCTGAACAGTATAGCTTGAAAAGACATGTCTCAGTTGCTTGGAGATATTAGTAAGACCACAGCAATATTCTTTCAGTTTAAATCAAACTGTGTATTAGAAAACCCTATATAAAACAGCAAAGAGCATGCTGCTTTTATACTGAAAGAGACTGTAGATGTTTTTTTTCTTTAGAAAATCAACAAACACCATCTTTTTTTAGGTCAAGGGTTTTTTAATAAGTTCAAGAGTAACTAAAATTTGGAATTATGCTGGAGTGCCTTACACCTTATGGAAAAAAATAGCTGTAAAAATAGATGCTCTAAATAAAAGTGAATGTTTGATAGCTAAAATACACCCTCGCTCTTTTTATTTCTTTTAATCATTTAATTTCAAACTTCTTCTTAGGGTAAATCATGCATTCAAGGAAGTTACATAAAATTCAGACATAAGTCATAAATCTTCAAGAGTGAAAAATACAGTTATACCAAAACGTGGAACCTCTAATTTTTTTTCAGCTAATTTAGGTATCGTTCAAAAGCGTTGTTACTCTGGGTCAGACCTGTCTACTTACTTCAATAATATACTTGATAATTGCCTTCTGACAACTGTTTCAAATACACCCAGTAGTATTTTGACAAATCTTCTTCTTCTTTAGTATCTGGTTTGGGTTTGTGGGTTTTTTCCCCCATGGTTACTCCTCTGAATTTGTGAGAAATTTTTTTATGCAAATGTGGGAGAAGACAGTCATTTTTATCTAAACTTAATTTATATCTAAATTTAATGCACTTACTAAAGGTGTGCTGTTTCACTTGAAGTATGGAATAATCAGTCAAGCTTCATGTATCATCATACAGAAAGAAACAGATGAATACAGCAGGTAAGGCTTATCTTTTTGAAATTCTCTTCTCAAAGTGCTCAAAATTGTTCCAGAGACCAATATGCCATCAATATCCATCAACCATGGAAGATATAAACATGGCTTGCAGCCTTTGCCATGCATCCTTTGCTCTAAATCATACAGAGAGCAATGGGAACATTGCCCAGTGCCTGGAGCAACAACACTTTGCTTTTATGCTCTTACATTTATCACAGCCATTCCTTCTGGCCTTTTTCCCTATACAAGTAAGAAGACAACAATTAATTTGTTAGGAAGTAGACCTGTGTCCTTAAAACTTGCAAGAAAAAGACTGACTTTTAGTCATTGGCAAGCTTGTAAGTGGTGGGCCATACCAGAAGGTTCTTGCTTTGAGTTCTTCAAGCACACTGGTCTTTAGTGATTTTGATTTGGCTCTGAGAAACCAAGTGCTAGCTCATCAGTCCATGGGAATGGGGGGGGGACATCATGCACAGCTGTCTAGGTGCTATATAGTGTACAGGATATATAGGTCACCATTGATCATCTGCCCAAATATGATCAGCTCTTTGGAAAGAACAGTGTCTCTAAACTATAACAGCAATTACACTTTTGAAATTGCTCTTCCAGTTGGTGCTGGAGCCATAAAATTCATGCACAACTGAATGAGAAACAGTCCATAGTGAAGATAAACAAGGAAGGTAACATGGACTAACCTCTTTTTCATTAGCTTTTTGTATTGGGAAAATAACAGGAAGAATACATTTATAGTTGGCCATAAGATTCCCTAGTATGCCAACTACAGCTTTGCTTATCCAGCATTAAAAAGCATTCCTCTCAGAAGGTAGGCTTTGATGCTGAAAATTGGCTAATGTGGTTTCCATTTTTCTGTTCTGCACAATGATATCTTTAATGGCTACATTTTTTCTTTTCACAGTTATGCCCTGATAGAGATATAAGAATGCTATTTTCATGGCTGTTTTAGTGCAGCTAAGGAAAAAGAATGTCAGTTTCTTCTCTGCTTAATGAAAATTAAATGCTTGTTCTGAGCACAATGTCAACTATTGATCAAGAGTTTGCTGACAGCACTAAATATGAGCAGCCAGTGTAGGAAAACCATCAGATTTAAGGGATGAAATGAATATTCAGATGGTGAGCAGACAATCCTCCATCCAAGTGTGCCTAAGACAAAGAGATCCAATATCTAGGTGGTGAGAAAAAAATACCCCTTGACGATGGAGGCAAGAGAGATCAGTAAAACAGACACTTGTGGAGAATTTTGAGAAAAAGGCTTCTAGGAACAGGAAGAATTGGACAGCAGTGGTGCCTGAAGCAACAGGACAGGAGACCAAAACCAGAGACACTGAAGACAACTGGGTGTAGCAGCTGCAGAAGGCATTATCTATGGGTAGGATCTGATGGAAATGATTTCTACAGGGAAGCAATGTTTACCAGCAGGTGGAGATGCAACTGCGTATTGTGGTAGAGCGCAGACAGGGCTTTTAGAGTGATGCAAGAGAGGAGAGAGTGCATGCACAACCCCAAAGTTGCTGAACTCTAAAATGGGTTTTCTGAACATCAGTGTGAGAGGTGTAACATCTGCAAAAAGATGTTAGTGTAATTGACGTTCAGCAAACAAAATACCATATCATATCGTTGTACTTAGCAGTATTTTTGAGGAAATGCTATTAATGAAAAATAGCTTCCTTTTTTTACTTTATTAATGACATGACTTCTGTATAAAGTCTGACCCAGTTAGACAACCTAGTGCCAATAAGACATTATTAAAGACAGAAGGACTGAAACTGAGCTGTCTTTAGAGAATCCAAATCTTTATATTAAAGGTCCAGTACTTTTACCTTTATCCATTTTAGATGGTGCTTTTGGAGCAAGCAATTCCAACCATTACTGGAAATGCTTACAGAATAAGATTCTCCTAAAGTTGAATAAATGTACAGTTCAATTCATATTAGCATATAAGGATAATTTAGGAATATAACTCTACCCTTCAGAAGGACATTAATTCAGTCTACATTATCTTCATATGTTAAAAAAAGGCCTTTACCTTTCGTCTTGAACAAAGGTGACATCTGCTTATAACATTTGCACTCAAATCATTCAATAAAAAAAAAAGCTGGCTTTTGACCTTTGCATTGTGTTTAGTAATATGACCAAAATAATTAAACAAAAGGTAATTTCTAACTTCTGCTGCCTGATTGTAAACCATGAATAACAGATCAAAATCAAAAAGCTGATTTGGTGTGGCAAGGTAAATGATAACAGTTACAGGAAAAAGCTGCTTTGTTTATTGTTACATCCTTCAAAGGAGCAAAGATATTACCGTTAATAAAGAGATAACTGCACAATTGCAATAAACAAATACACATTTCTTTATTCAAAGGAATAATAAGGATTTCCATATGGAGTTAATAATTTTGATATTCCTTAAAAATCATGTTACAATTTCATGGATTATTGAAAAATAACATTGCTGAAAAACAAACATTGCCATTCACAAACTCCTTGTATAAATCCAATAGTGAAATAAAGGTAACTGAGGAACTTACTCAAAGGGTGCTCTGCAACTTTAATCCTCACTAATAATTATAATAAAATCAGAGGCATTGATAATAGCTTCTTTGAAACTTATTCTTAGAAACTTTTCCATATAGAAATGAAAACAGGTGAAAGTAATAAAAACTTGGAATGTGACTAAATTTGGTGTTCAGGGAAGACAGTAAAAACAGCAGTCATGCAGTGATACTTCACTGACACAGTCTCCTAGCATCTATAGATTCTAAAAATAGAAATTGTGTCATTGAATTTAACTGTCTTTGATAGATAGTTCCTCCATTAATAGGTCTTGTTTTTATTTCAGTCAATGTCTGAAATTCACAAAGTGATCCACAGCTTCTGTCTTCTGTGAAAAAGACTATGGTTTGAGCCTGATGCCTGGTATTTTCATTTGAGATTACTTGGCTCATGTATTATGATGGACAAAACCCAACTGTCTCCTAGTCATGTTCCTCAGACTACTTGTGGCTTGTAGACCTGTATCATGTGCCCTCTCAAGTGTCTTTTAGCAGGGCTGAGAAATTCTAGTCTCTAATCTTTCCTTACGCACAGCAAATACTGTAATACAGACATGGTGGCCTGAGTTTGAGCCTGTAGGTTCAGGTTTGTCAGCACTACACACCATCAGCAATCCTTCATAGCTGCTGAGAATAAGTAGGGAAATCTGAAACAGTCAAGGAGTCGTTTCACTGCCAGAGCCTCATTTTCTACCCACAAAGCTTCACAAGAAGTGATCAATAACAGGAAAAGTGAGGCAGAAAAGAACTGCAATGTTAATTGTTAAACAGAGGAGTGGTTAGACAGAGGCAGCCATATAAGAGGGAAAACACTTTCTTCCTCTGCCATTCTCACCTTAGATACTAATAAAAATAGGGGTTTGCAGGACTCATTTGTTTATCTGGCAGATTGAAGGACAGGTTGCTTTATCACAGAACACCAGGTGGTCAAGCTTCATCAGTTTTATGTTACACTCCAAAATACAGCTTGGGAGCTTCACCAAGCTTGGTATCTAACTTACTTCTGTGCTGCCCTATATTCCCTCTGTGGTTCCAGACAATAATTTTCACTTATAAGCCTCTTGAGGCAAGATTCAAAATAAACCTTAAGGGAGTTACCATCTACACTCAAGTACTATCCACATTCTTTCCCCGAAGTCTGGCAATGAAAGCAAGAGTAGGGCACATTAGGTGGATCTCTTCTAGCTACTGAGAAGGTGCCATTCATTTTTGGATGGGTAATTATTCTGCCATGTAGCTCTCCCCGGTGCAGTTACTGTATCCTTCTCGCCTGTCATTAAGAAGGCCAAAATTTAGTGTTTCAGAACATCCTCCCTTTACACTGTGAAAGCAAAGTGTTCTCAGAGGCGTGTTCATTCCTCCAAGAGTGTTCATCAAAGTCTACATTTCTGAGATTGAAGGAAACAAAACCTGCACCCCTTTAATTAAGGCATAAAGCTTTTATTGACTGACCTCCAAGATATGATTGCACTGGGCTGGTGGGGGCATCCTGGGTTAAGACTCCCAGAGCGCCAGTCCAATAAGCCGGCACCGCATCTCCAACCCTACCTTAAATATTGTCACTGCTACCATTTAATCTAAAGGTCAGCTAATACCCCAGGTATTCCAAATGTAAAATTGTTGTTTACTGTCTTTAATATAAATTTAACGGGTACAGTAAAACAGACATGACAATTGTTTGGCAGTGGACTGAAAGTCTGGACATGGCCACACTACTTTTTTGGTAGGGATCTGACCATTGCAGTTTCCCATTCAACACTCAGTATTTTTATTTGGAAGAATACTGAGAAATATCTGTTTCTGCCACCTGAAGGTCATGCCTTTCCACTGCTAATAACTTGTAGTATTTCTGGCATCTTCCTATTGGGAGACTTTATTATTAAAAAGTAGCTGTAATAAAGTTTCCAGGAAGGAGTCAGAAATATGTTTATTTTCTCATTTCCTTTAAAATGAATTGGCAAGGCTGGCTATTAAAGAGGAAAATAAATAAATATGGAAACCCAAAACCAAACTGTCATAATTTAACCTCAGTAATTACTGAAAAAATAAGGAAACTCTCAGACAAAGAGATTAAAGGAAGGAATCCGTAAGTTGTTTTGTGAAGTTATGCAAGAGCTTATGTAAACTGGATGAAACGTGGATTCAAGGAGACATTTAAACAGGATGATACATGGTGTGGAGGGTTCCCATTTATTGGTAAATAATTATGGTTTTGGCTGCTTGACAGACTATGTATGGGGAAAAATTCCACTAGGAACATTCAAACCTGGAAGTGATAATGTAATGGAATTGCATACAAAGAAAAATAATAGCTTATCTACTTTTCAAATATGTAATATATTTATTATGGACATATTCTGAATTATTTGCAGTATTGGAATCAGATATCTGATTTTAGAAAAGTTCTTGTAATTTCATCTGACAAAGCTTTGTTCTCCCATGTTAGGCTGACAGAGCTGGCACCTGCCACTGGGGCAAGGCTGTAGCCTGTATCTGCTGGAATATGGAGAGATGCAGATTTAGCTGATCCCAGAACCGACTGAAAATGATCTACCGTTTTTCAGGAAACATTTTACCTCCATATGCAAAATGGAGAAAATAATAGGTTTTTTTCTACTTCTTATCTGTTTTGATTGTATATATCAAGGGACTGCCATTCAGTATTAACAACCTGAGTATGCAGAAAAACTGGACCATCACTTCCATAATGGTTTTGGCGTACTGTCATGGTTTAAACCCAGCTGGCAGCTAAGACCCATAGAGCTGCTTGCTCACTCTCCCCTGGTGGGATGGGGAAGAATAATCCAAAAAGTAAAAGTGAGCAAATTTGTGGGTTGAGATAAAGACAGTTTAATAAGTAAAGCAAAAGTTGCACAAGCAAAACAAAGCAAGGAATTAATTCTCCACTTCCCGTGGGCAGGCAGGGGTTCAGCCATCCCCAGGAAAGCCGGGCTCCATCACGTGTAGTGGGGACCTGGGGAGACAGACACCACCACTCCGAACATCCCGCCCTTCCTTCTTCTTCCCCCAGCTTCACATGCCGAGCAGACGCCATACGGTATGGGATATCCCTTTGGTCAGCTGGGGTCACCTGTCCCGGCCGTGTCCCCTCCCAGCCCCTGTGCCCCCCCAGCCCACCCGCTGGTGGGGTGGGGTGAGGAGCAGAGAAGCCCCCGGCTCTGTGTGAGCGCTGCTCAGCAGGGACTGAAACATCCCTGAATTACCAACTCTGTTTCCAGCACAAATCCAAGACATAGTCCATACTAGCTACTATGGAGAAAATTAACTCTATCCCAGCCAAAACCAGCACAGGTAGAGTTACAGGACATAACAGGTAAAGAGCTGCCTTGTTTATCCTTGTCTCTAATATATCAGTGGTGCCCTTCTCACCTTTGTTTTTTTTAGAAGTATGCCAGTCCCTAGCAGACTAGAAAGAATGAGGGAGGAAAGAGTCCATTCACATAGCCAAGCTATGGCACAGATGATGCTGGGTATGCTTTCTCCTAAAAGAATTAAAAATTACTGGTAATTAGAGTCAACTAAAGGCCTGTAATGTTGCACATGTGGGCTGTTTCATTCCACAGCTAAGCTGAACCCTGGCAAGCTCACATCCCAGAGCAGCAGCCCACACAGCTGCTTGTATTTGTGCTGCTTGCTGAGCAGAGACATTGGGAGGAAAAAGGTTTTAGTCCTGTTCTGAATTTAAAGAAAGGGAATTGGTCGAAGGGTAGGAAAAGTTACTATCTACAAAAAACACAAGAGTATTCATCAAAGCAAGGCATCTTTCTCATTCTGTTCTTAATGTTCTAATGCTTCATTTATGGATACCATTGTTATTTCCAAGGACTGTCCACTCTCTACCCATCAGAATTCAGTCTTGTATCCAAAGAAATTATTTTGCTCCAGAAAAAAAATTTGCCTCTATATAACATAGTAAGCACATTTGAGACTTTTTTTTAATGAAAAAAGATAATAAATTATAACAATACAACTTGCCACTATCTGGAACTTTATAGTATCAGCATTTTGGGGAAAATCTATCAATGAACACTGCAAATATATGTTCAGTCAAGCTCATTACTGGCCAAGCCATAAATGTACTTTAAGTTTATGTGAAGTTGTAATGTTTGTAAAGAAACTGGACTTCGAAGTGATTTGGCCACTTTAGAGAACAAACATTGAGGACCACTGGTGTTGGCTTAGGTGGTACAGAGGAGGAGCTTTGGACCATTCCAAGTGGAAAGCATGGCTTGGCTGCCTGCCACATTTATGCTAGCCTATTTTCCCTGGGAGAATATTCTTTCTTTTAATCTCTGCCACCTGAGAGAATCTGATTCTTTCCAAAGATAAGCCATTCGATCCTTAAAAATATTGTAGAAGCCTCACTGATGAGCTTTCTCAGAGGAATGCTCCCAACTCTACCTTTGCTTTGGAAGAGGAACCATCCAGAACTTCCTTTCAGTGCACTGTTCACAAGTTCTGATTTAAGACATCATAGGCTGGCATTCCCACTGTTCAGTATGTGCACATTACTGCTGTGAATTTCTGGCACTGGTATCAACATTCCTATTTTAGTTTCATGGCTTTTACCCACAAAAGTCATGAGCCTTCAGACTGGCATGCTGTCCTTTGGGATTCCTGCCAAAGGACTTTGGGTGAATCTGACAGATCTTTCAGCCATTTAAACTGAAAGAGTAAAAAGGCTGGTAATATTTCACTTATCCTTTTAAAATTACTGATAATTTTTGATAATGCCTTTTTGATATTTTCAAAGACTCAGGGTAGGCTTGGGAAAATCTTGTCTCATACAAGTGCTGTATATATAAAAGGGGGTTTATGGGCACATGATAAAACAGGGGAAAGCAGCTAGGTTTGAATGGTCTTGGGCACCAAGCTGAGAAGAAAGTGGCTAGTGGGGCTAAGGAAGAGAAGAACTCTCAGGACAGAAAAGGGAAAAACTGAGCAGAGCAATGAAGTTGATGCAACAGAGTGAGAAGGATAAAATGGGAGTGACTGAACAAAGGAACTCAGCTGAGCTCTATGGATGGAAATGGACAGCCTTAATGACAACTTTGCACAAAACTAGCACTCTGGGAGAAAGGAGATAGACTAAGGAAAACTGCATTTACATTTCTTACAATTAACATTTCTTTCCCAGCTCCCCAGTTAAATTGTGGCTCACTATTCATTAATTAATGATTTCAGGAGGACAAATCAGCTGAATCTCACAGGTTTGTGAAGACAAGCACACCCTGATATTGATAAAGCCCATACCTTGAATTAGCTTCTCAGTGGGAGCCTGCTTGCTTTGCCTAGTTTCACAGTCATGGGGCCTCTCTCTGTCTCACACTCACTGATGTTTTATGGTGATACCACATAAAGGCTCCTGCAGTAATCTCCAAGACCTCCCATCTAGAAGCTGACCTCTTGTTCAGCTACCATCTATGAATTTTCCCAGCCATTGCTGTCACAGTCCATTCAAAAAATACATTTTCTGAGGATTTTTGTGCAGTTAGTGACTATTGAGCAGATTAGAAAAGATAAGGGATTCATATGAGGTGGCCCTTATTTGCTTTCATTTATGGAATTTTATTTTTATTTTGTTTGCCATAGTTCTTTAGATCCAAATTCAAAATGTAATGTGACATTTGTTGAGGGTTTCCTCCCAAAAAGCTTAGGCACACCTTGAGCCAGCCAATATCTCTGCTGGAGGAAATGAAAGTTCCAGTTGTAGATAGCAAAGAGGGAAAATAAAAAGGGTTGATCCAACATGAGTCAGGACTTCATGTTGTGCTTCTGGTTCAACACATAAACTATACAACTGCACCCACTGGAAAACACCTAGTAACAAGAAAACATGAACTGCCGAAAAAGTTTAATTTATTTAGAGAGTTTGGATATTACTGTTCTCTGTTGTAAGATACAGGAAAAAAAAGTCTTCATCATGAAAGCAATTAAATATTTGAAGAAGCTACCCAGAAAAATGGTGAAATTTCCCTCACTAGAAGTACAAAATACTTGGATTGACAGGGCCCTGGATAACCTAAACTAAAGGCTCCAGGTGCATCTAAAAGGAGCTCCTGGATGAGTGGACAGGTGTGGGTGGATGTCCCCGGTGAGGCTGGTCAAGGCCATTAGGGCCTATTGATGCCCTCAGGGTCCTGGCAGATTCTGTGATGTGTAACATTTCTAATAAAAATCCGTATTTTCAACCATGCTTAACCTGTCATTAAAGATGTTGTTCTTAAACTAGTTACTGCTTTTGGGTTTAGCCTGAAAAGTTATGCAGACATGCCTCAATACTTACAATTTTGGTGGTGTTTGAGTTTGATTGAGTTATGACCATATCCTTCTTGCCAAGCCCCATGCAGTAATGCCAGTGAATCCTTTGCATATGGAAGGGGAAGACCACCTAGATTCTGCCTTGATTCAGCCCTCACCATTTTATGTGTATAGTCAGGATACTTAAGTTATAACCCTATCCACCACCTCTATAGCTGATAGAGGGAAAGGTGCATGTCTAAAGGGTATCTCAGCCCAGGCAGGCTCTGGATGTGCCAAGGTAAGTTTGGAACATATCCAAACCATGTGTTCTACATGGATTTGTTCATGTTTTGCATATAACCCTTAGCTGTCATTTTGTGTATGACATCTTAGCTTTCAAATAGAGAAATTCAGGCACTTAGCAAAACTATTGGTGGTGTATTAATCAATATATCTGATAAATAAGTCAGGATGGAGACCAGCTGTGTCATCTAGTCATTCTTTCTGCTACCCAACTGATTCCTGAATTAGGGCCACAGACTAAGCTAGCAATGTTCTGATTATATCACCAGTTGCAGCCAAGGAATTACAACTAGTGAGCAATCTCTTCTTGGTGTTCCTTACCATTTTTCCATTTGCATAAACTTAATGGAACATCTGGTTACTAATTTACATCTACCTGCTTCCATAGTCATTTAACGACTTCTAAAGTGTACTGGTGGTATTCAGGGCTGAATATTGCCCGAGGCCAAACGTGTTTAGCAGAGGAAGAGGGAAAGCTCATAGCAAAAGCAGCCCAGAATGCACCAGGAACAATCTTCAGATAGAATGAGGTTGACCATTCTTATGTTAATACGGCCATTTTGCATAAAGTAGCCAAGCACAAGCTGTATTGACTTGGTGCCTGTCCTAAGGTCAACCTATGGTCAGGAGAAGGGCCTCAAATGTAAGGACTGTTAAGTCCAAGCTGCTTTAGAAGTTAAACTCTGACTTTTGTCACCTGTGTAATATAGATTGCAAATGTAACTCATGATACTTCATGATAAAAAAAAAATAAACGGGCTGCCACCATTCCTCAGTTAGATGGAATATGTCTTGGTCCGTTTAAGCAGATGTCAAGGGCTCATGTCTCGGGCTGCTTGTCCAAAGACAACCTGGGGCTAAAGATCATTGGTACGTACATGTTTCTGAAAAACATCTTCGATACTTCAACTATATCTTCAGATATCAAAAAGTTTAAAAATTCATCTTGGGATGGTATTCTGAAAGTTATTATTCACAATCAGTGTTCAGATTTTCAGGAAGAGAAAATTATTTGAGTCAGTCAATAAGCTCAGATAATATGAAATTCAAATTCTTTCTAAGTCACTTAACGTTATTTTCCACGTATTGAAAACCCTCAAGCAAGCATCTCTTATTCGGTGTGTGGGTGTGTGCATTGTGTGGGCTGTAACTGTGCTGAATTTTCTTTGGAGTCAACTGTTGCCTAGAAGCAGTAGAGGAGACAGCATTGGTGGTTAAGCTTGAAGCTGCTTAGCTGAAGAAAACAGCCCACACCTTTTAACTTAGGACCAAGAAGATTCCAGTACTCAGGTAGAAACAGCTGAAAGTAAAGAGCTTCATAAAACCATAATGGACTACAGGTGCTGATCTCATTTATTGGTTCCAGAAAATTATATTAAGCTTCCATGGACATATTTAGAAAGCCCCAAACTTAGGAAATACTTGCAAATTTTGAGCTGTGCCACAGGGACCACTATAAAGCAGAGAAAAAAAACCCTTAGCTTTCACTGCAGGGCAGGTATGATTTCAACTCAGCTGCTGTTCCAGCAGTGCTTGTCTCTGCATCCACTTCTGCACTAGCTAGTCAATGTATAATGTTCCTAACTAAAGTCTGGTCGCCGAGGTAGCAACAATCCTCTAACCAGCTTCTGCCCACCTCTCAAATCTCACATGCACACAGCAAGGCTAGCTGTGCTCTGCAGCACTCTACAGCTCTCTTAAGAGGTCTGCCCTACCACAAAATGTCCTGAGGCTACCACAGACATCTAGAATGAAATTTAGTCAAGAGGTGGTTATCTGAAAGCTGAAAGTAACTTGTTTCAATTAGCATTAAATAACAGAGTCATTAGTGGTTTGCATTTGAACTGTAATCCTATATCATCACATCGTGGGAATAAAGAATAAATGGAACATTTCCTAACAGGTCTGGAGCAAAATTTAGAATCTTTGGGACAAAATACTTCCAGGGAACAAAACCTGAGAAATATTTGGAGTGAGTTCCAAATAGCTAAGGCTTATTTCTTTTCCATTTATCCTGAAATTTAAATTCAGATTTAAAAGTTAGGATGATCAGCTCTGAGTTTTATCATCATCCATTCAGTTTGGATGACTCATAAAACCAGAATTTCTAAGGCCACTGGAGATAAAAAAGTGGGGAAAAAATATACGGTTCTAAAGACAGGGTTGGGTTTTTTTTCTTTTTTACTATCCTAAAATTTGTTTTCTGTTTCAAATCTCCTTTCAGCCCTACCTTTACTTGAAAAATATTGTTCTTGTGATTCAGCACACTCTGCTGGTAGACCAAGAGAATGTGATTGACAGCAAAAAAATTAATCCAAAAATAAAGTATGACATGCAATTAAAAAGTAATTATTTATATATTCTGAGAAAAGGAAACAAACTGCAATAATACATAAACCACAGCTCTTCTACACAGTGGAGTTCATTGGTTGATGCAGTTTGATTCATGTAACTATATTAAAAAGGGGTTGGTTCATATCCTTAACACTATATTTAAGACAACTGTTTCAGAAGGAAATAATTAGATGCAAAGCAATTAGACCATGGAGTGTTGTCACAAATTAATGATTTCAACTGCTTAAAGAATCACCATCAAAGGTATTAGCGAAAATAGTTTTAATATGAATTTGTGGAAGTGTGAATTCCCAAAGTTCAATGGCAAGGTTAACTCTATTACTTATTATGTGGATAAAGCATACGAAGGAAAATTGAGTTAGTATAATTTACACAGAGACCAGAGACGAAAACGGTAAAGGACACCCTCCCGCTGAGTCATGAGTTCAAAGTACACCCCCTCCTTTCTAAAGCCTTCATGGAGTTTAGGTGCAGCTAGGTCGAGTCTTCATCTCAGCCCTGGTCAACAGCTTATATCTAAAGGATGTCTAAGGTTTATTCACAGTTTAAAGTTGATCACAAGATTTTAGCAGCATTTAGTGATCCATTAATTTAACATTTACAAAGTAAGGTCAATAAGATTTACTGCAATTGCAACAGTGATTTAATTACGGATATAAGATGGTAACATTTATACTATACTTGTTATGAGGTATCTAAATTCACATGCACACAGGCACAAAGACATAGATGTATACACATATATACACACATGTACATATGTGTGGTGGTTTGACCCTGGCTGAATGCCAGGTGCCCACCAAAGCTGCTCTATCGATGCCCTCCTCAGCCAGACAAGGGAGAGAAAATACGGCGAACAGCTCATGGGTCAAGATAAGGACAGCACGATCACTCAGCAGTGACCGTCACAGGCAAAACAAACTCGACTTGGGGAAAATTAGTTTAATTTATTACCATTCAAATCAGAAAAAAACCCACCATCCTCCCACTCCTCTCTTCTTCCCCTGCTTAACTTAATTCCCAATTCCTCCACCTCCTCCCCCTGGGCATTGCACGGGGATGGGGAATGGGGGTTGTGGTCAGTTCATCACACGTTGTCTCTGCTGCTCCTTTCTCCTCACACTCTTCCCCTGCTCCAGTGTGGAGTCCCTCCCATGGAAGACAGTTCTCCATGAACTCCAGTGTGAGTCCTTCCCACAGGCTGCAGTTCTCCATAAGCTTCTCCACGGGGTGCAGTCCTTCAGGAACAGGCTGCTCCAGCATGGGTCCCCAGTGGGGTCACAAGTCCCACCAGCAAACCTGCTCCAGCCTGGGCTTCCCACAGGTCACAGCCTCATGTGGGGTCCTCCCCAGGCTGCAGCTGGAGATCTGCTCCACCATGGACCTCCCTGGGCTGCAGGGGCATGGCTTGCCTCCCTGTGAGGGGCTGCAGGGGCATCTCTGCTCCGGCGCCTGGAGCACCTCCTGCCCCTGCTTCTCCTCTGGCCTCGGTGTCTGCAGGGCTGTTTCCTCTTCTCTGCTGCAGGTTTTTGTGGGTTCCCCCCCTCCTCCCCCTTCTTAAATGTGCTATCGCAGAAGTGCTACCACTATCACTGATTATCTCAGCCTTGGCCAGCGGCAGGTCCATCTTGGAGCCGGCTGGCATTGGCTCTGTTGAATGTGGGGGAAGCTTCTGGCATCTTCTCACAGAAGCCACCCCTGTAGACCCCCGCTCCCAGTGTAAGTGCAGCGTAAGCCTGGTGAGCTCATATGGCTATCACAATACAAGCGCTATCAATTTTCACAAAACTTTCAGGAACTTAATTATCCTGCTGCCATGACTGGTTGAAATTGGCCATCAGGTTTAAAAGATTCTGCAAAAAAAGGTGCAGGAACTAATGGATTCATAAATTAGTTAGAGTCAGATTAACCAAGGGGAAATAATAATGCAGATTCAAGTAAGTCAGTAGGCAAGGAATGTTTTCCTTCATTTACATAATCAAAAGAGATCAATAGCCTTTGGATTAGAATTATTCACTTAAGATGACAATAACTTGTCTATCAGAAGAAATTATTTCACCTGATTTAAAAATGCCATAACTTTAGTCGTGATTTCAAGTGCATCAACCAGTTCCCTAAGCAGCACCAACTTCCAGTTCTGTTTACTGCAAAGCCAGCCATTGTTACCGTTAACATTTTCCTCTTCAATCACAGTCTGTAACCAGCCACTAATAAAAATTAATGAGGCAAATCTGCTTTGATTTAGTTTCAAGGAACTTGCAGTTCTGTCTCTTGGGAGGGTTTCACTTACTCACCACCTGTATCCTAAATGTGTTTTCTTAATTTTGGAAAACCCAGCAAATGTGCCAGTCTCTTTGCTCTGTTGTTGCTGTTCCTTGCATCAAACTCTGCATTCCTCAGCGGCTTTCCTGTTAAAACCTCCTTCTGTATGCAGCAGACTTCTGAAATGCAGACCCAGCTTCTTAAATCCCATGGACTCTGGAGGTCACACATGCCGCATGTATCCTCTGGAGTGAATAATCTTCTGCATCTACTGGAACTTGCCAAATGAGTTCAACTGCTTCCAGCAGCTGGTCCAGCCAGATAATGTGGCAACAGTGAAGAGACGCGGTGCCACGAAGCCACTGCAGAAGGATATCAGGAAGAAGAACAGGCATTTTTTACAGAGTACAGAGAATGAGGTATTCCCAACAGAAAAAAGCAAGGTTACTTGAAAAGATCATTTTACGTTAGTAACCTTTCAAGTAATTCAGGGAGTCACTTCCTCAGGTTCATTTATTGTTATTACCATTTTAGATGTTTTTTATTTGTATAGCTGCCTTATTTCATCTTACATCTATATGGCAATCATATAGAGCTCTGTCCTGGCAAAGCCATCCCTTGCTTGGCCGTGGCAATGATTCCTGCTGTAACTCAGCTGCTGAGTAGGCTTCATTGTCCTAATCAGGTCCTGAAAACATTATAAACACTTCTTTTTTTATGTGCTCAACTAACTGCAAAGATGTCTGTACTGTTAATGTCACGAAGTTTCTCAACTAGATGATGAAATCTTGAAATTGGAAAAAATAAAGCATTGGTTGGAAGATGGACTACACATGTCTACTAGGAAAAACTTCTTTTTGAGTGTTATAGCCTCCTGCCTTGTCAACACAACAGAATACATCACATTAAGGCTCAGAGGAGAATGCAGGAAAGAATGTATTTTTCCCTGATGTACATGATAGCTCCTATAAGTGCTAATAGTATTTACATGCACATTCAGAAACAGCTGTATTCCATGAACTGAAAACAGATGGTCAAGAGGGTATTTAATAAAATTATCATTCACTTTAAATACACTCTTTACAAAATGTTGATTGTTTTCATTTTATTTTAGGTCAGAAGAGATTAAATAACAAAGGCAAAATGGAAGCAGAAAATTAAGAGAATAAATTAGTAATCAATGCTTTGGAAAAGCCATACTTACTGAGGAAGTGCCCTTGCGCTATGGTAGGGACTTTTCAGTTAAAACCAATAAAAGCAGGAAGGCATTTTCCCAGAACATTTGGACAGAATTTTATTTCAGATCTAATCTTTTTAGTGGCAACAAAAAAAATCCCAGAGCTAAGTGAAACATTAAATTATATGGAATTGTGAATGGAAAGATATGCTTCTACCCTTCACCTCACTTTCTTCTTTTTCAGTGAGGAGAGGAAAGATAACAAAAAGAGAAACAAAGGCGAAGGGACTGTTGCTACTACTCACACCACGCTGCATTGCAAATATTTTTTTTAAAAGATGGTGTGAAGCAAACACAGTGGTTTTTCAGATAGCTTTGTGCCAGATTTGTGTTAATAAATGGAATACTTATTTTTAGTTTTTAGTTGTCAGGTACTGAAATGCCACAGCAATTGAATTGCGTTGCCACAGCAAGTGAATTAAATTGCAATTTGGTCCTTGTAGAAGAAAATTGAAGGCAATCGTTAGAAGAGGAAAAAGCTTGAATTTTTATAATTCAGTTAGATGTTAAGGAGTTCTCTTTCCATTACAATAAGTTTTAAGGCTTTCATTTCAACTATAAGTTTATTTGTAAATCATTTAAGTCTCACTGCAAATATGTGTAGCTTCAATACATACATGTAAATATGAAAATATAGTAAAATATAGGATGCATATAGCAAAGTCAACTAACATAATATGTTATCGAATGGATGCAATTCCCTCCTGAGCAATGTCCCTGAAAATAACATTATTATAAACCACACAGTATCCAGATGATTATTTTATTGACAGCTTTGCACCTTTGATGTCTATTCTTGAAATTGTAAATCTGATCCCATCAGTCAGGGTTGGTAGGAAGCTGTGGCATTTAACTTCATACATTCTCTTCTTCCAGTTCACCAGTCATCTTCCCCTGCAACGCTCTGGACTGCAGCTTAAATTTAATTAGCCATGAAGTCTTTTCTAAGAGGAGAGTGAATCTTGCATCTGGCAGGTTATACAGCTTTGAATATAAGTCCATATTCCCTGTCTATGGATCTACTATATGATTAGCATATGCTGATCTTAATCAATATGCTGAAAAGGGTCCCACACTCCCTTCTAATGCTAATATTCCTACGTTACAATGTGGTGCTGTCTGTTTGCCTCTGGCTTTTAATTCCTTTCATAAAATGATAATGTGTCATGTTTTAATATGGTGGTTGTATAATCATCTCTGGATGTGACTAGCAATTCCTCTGCTATGATTTTTTCCTAACAAAATGTATGTTTACTGAAACCTAAATTGTTCATGAAAATCTTGCAACCTAACAAAATGGAGAAAATGTCAGATTACAATGAAATGACCCTTTTTCAAAGCCAAATGTTAATTTTCCACTTGAGAATGACTTCTTTATGCAGCACAGTTGATTTATACTAAAAAGCTACCACTGAAAACACACAACAATTGAAACAACATGTTTTGATGTGTTTAAATGAACAATTTGGCTTAATTCCAGTTTTATTCAACTGAAAAACATCTCAAGAGTATCTTTGAGATTTTTATTTTCTTGCGTCAGCTGACAATGAATGATAAACCTCAAACATTCTGAATGGGGAACCCTCTTTCTTATCAGCCACTACGTGTCCTTATCCTTCAAGTCTCCTTTGATGTGTTTAATGTCATCCTTTACCAAAATTTCATTACTGTGCAAAGGCTGGTGCTGGCCTTAGTTTGAGTGCCATGTCTGGCCATTGCCATCCTGTGCTTGGACTACTGAACACTCCTGAATTTTTATCAGTTTAACTTGATGCCCCACCATCCCCCCTCTACTCCCTTTGACCTCAGTAGGGACCAGAGTAACCTGGGATCTTCCAGATGCTTTGATTTCTTTCTAACCTTAATTATAACATCACTGGAAGATGTAACTGACTTCTTTTCTAAGTAACACTTGCGTGCATGTGAACTACAGAGTTAAAAAGCTGTTTTCTTCACCCTTGGTTGCAAGATGGAGCTGTAGTTTCTTCTCTTCTTGGTGGACATCATAGAGTTTGATCACAGGTACCTGTAGCTCAGACACTGTCCAGGAAAGTTTCAGATCAGGAAGGAGGTGGAAGCAGTAACAAGAGGACTGGTGGTAGCAGTTGCAACATTCAGCAGTAGGCTCATAGATCTGTCAGGGGAAAGTACCTTGATTTCAGTCTGCCTCAGCAACCACCTAAAGATCACTGACTGACCTAACCCTTCCCACCTTTCCCCAAAATCCAGTGCCCACTAACTTATTTTACCCTCCAGAGTCTGTCTCCTGGTAGCCAGACCCTCACTGTGACCATTTTTGCTGAACATGTAGGATTGACCCTGAAAAATATATAGGCAGGAATTTTGACATTTAGTTAATATTTTAAGGTGAATTGATTCAAAAGAAACTGATCTGCTAGAGAATCAGAGCCATTCACAAGATCCACATTCTCTAATCTGAGATACCTGAGCCTTCCCAAAGCTGATCACTGTACTATTAGCTACTACGTGTGTATTCAATTTAACATCTTCGGTATGAACTACTTAAAACATGACCCCTCTTTCCCTGCAATAATAAGCTGTGTGCAAAAACTGCAGAAACTTAGGAGTCTGAAATTGTTTGCTGTCTCCTCAGGGCACATGTGTGAGTGTTCATTGATTTGAAGAAGAAAGGATAAAACACCTTTAAGATGCAGTTGACTGATTCCATAGTCAAAATGCGCCGTTTTCCAATGTCCTTATATTTCTGAATTGACATAGCTGTCAATATAGAATAGCCATTTCAGAAATTAGTAGCATTTAGAGACACTAAAGGACTTTTCTTCATTTTTTCTTTGATGCTGTAGCTTCATTTGTGATTGTTCTTTTTTCCCTTGGTTGGGCAGGACTATTTCTGCTGCAGCTAGAAACCTTGGTATTTTTGCTGGTGTTTGGAGTTAGGTGTCTAATGCTTTATAACACAGTTTTCACAAAAGTCCTGAGCCCAAACCTTATTGCACCTGCAAGCTGACCATCTGAAATTGCAAGTTATTGAACTGTTCGTCTGTCTCTAAACTCATTGCAAACCTTTCAACTTTCTATGGGACTGGTGTGAGAGAAGCCCATATGGTTACACAGAATAGTACGGAGGACTGGGCTGCACATGGAACACCAGGAGTCCCTTTCAACAAGGAGACTCACCAGGAGGCAAGTCACCCTGGGGGCATGTGATGCTATAGGCTGTTGTCTTCTAGAGCATGAGTGAACAACATTAATTATTTGTGCGATTAAGCATCATCACCGCTCTGGTTACCAAGGCAATGCCTTCATCAGCAAGGAGGGAGGTATTCACGTGACCCCAACATTAGGCACAAAAAAGGTTACTGCTTTAGTGTCCCTGATCACCATGTATGTTCAATAGCCAGAAAGTCCTTCGCAGATCTAACACAAAATCCCAAAACCTCAATTGCCGCAGTTCCCTGGGGCTTGGAATGAAGTTCCAGCACAGACTCATAGCCTTGGCAGGCCATGCAGATGTGGCCTAAACTTCTGCCTCCCTTTATAAATAACCCAAAGACCCACCATTGCTTACAGAGGCTTTTCTGATTCTCTGAAACTTTGGGGGGGGGGGGGGGGGGCGTGTTCCCTTGCAGTTAAAATATTTTGCAAATTTGTTTCCTCCTCCATAGAAGATATCCTAATGACTTCAAGGAAGAGTGCTAAAGACAAAAAGCCTCAAGATAAAGAAGTGCACCTACTTTGCTGAAGTACAGCAAAATGTGACAGGAACAAAACACGGCTTCAGTGTGAGCGTAAGGAACCGGCATATTTGTGAATCACTATGAAACTCAAAACACTGGGCTTGAGGGTGGTGAGTAGTCCTGGTTTTGGCTGGGATGGAGTTAATTTTCTTAGCAGCTGGTGCAGTGCTGTGTTTTGGCTCTGATGTGAGACCAAAGTTAATAACACACTGATGGATTTAGTTGTTGCTGGGTGATGTTTATACTACATCAAGGACTTTCCAGTTTCTTGGGCCTTGCCAGCGAGAGGGCTGGAGGGGCACGGGAAACTGGGAGGGGACACAGCCAGGGCAGGTGACCTGAACCAGCCAAAGAGGTATTCCATACCATGGGATGTCATGCTTGGTATATAAACTGGGGGAGTTAGCTGGGGGTGGGGGTGGGGGGATCGCTGCTGGGGGGCTGTCTGAGCATCAGTCAGCAGGTGGTGAGCAGCTGTGCTGTGCATCACTTGGTTTCCTTTCTCCCTTTTCCTTTGGATTTTATCCTTTTCCCCACCTTTCCATTATAACTTATTATTATTGTTGTTGTTATTGTTATTATTGTTGTTCTTACCTTTTTATTCTGTTTAAATTATTAAATTGTTCATATCTCAACACTCGAGTTTTACATTCCTTTCCGAAACAGACGAACACCCCTCCAGGTAGGGGGTAGTGAGACAGCGGCTGCATGGTGCTTGGTTGCCAGCCGGGGTTAAACCATGACTGTAGTGTTGGATGGAGATTAATAAAATGAAACATGATTGCTTTAAGGCTTAGAAAGTGAATAATACATCAGGAAGTTCAATATAAAATTAATCTCGTACACGAAACAAGGAAAAGCAGGAGCCACTGCATAATAGTGAAAGTTAACCATGAATTTCTCCAAAGTAGTTCGATGAGGTGGTCAGAAAAGGTGATAAATAGTCACGGGAACTCCCTTTCCACCTCAGAGGAGTGCTTCAGGTCTGGTTTTCCTCAAGAACAGTCCATTAGTTATGTTGGTGATGTGAACTTTAGATTAAAAAAAAGGGCTGTGGTGTGGATGGGCTGGCCGCACAGCAAGCCACCTGGGCAGCAGCCAGCCCCCAGAGCTGCAGAGCAAGGCCTGGGGGACACAGCCATGGCATCCGCAAGGGAGAGACAGGAAGGGCAAATGCCCCCACAGCCATCTGCAGGCATCATCCTGCTCCTCCCGCTGCTCATGGAGGCAGTTTGGCTCCTGCTCTGGTGCACTCTGCGGTTGCACAGTCAGTTTTCCTGGATCCTTACTGCTGGCTCAGTCATATCTGTTTGCTTCTCTCTGTGGCCACCTTCCTGAACCAGACTTCTGTTTAAATAGAAGAAAAACGTACGAATGGCGTTTCAGAGAGCCAGGCAGGTGTAAAAGCATGTAGCTACACACAGCAGAGGGGAAGGCAACCTGTAGCAGGGGGAAATGCCTGCAGGAGGCAGGACGTGACTAGAGGGACCTCTTACAATCTGCACTTCTGAGATGCCAAGGCAACTAGATGACTAAAATGCACACTAAGCCTAGCCTGGAGGGCTCCCGCTGGGCTGGTGCTGTACAAACTAAAACCAACAGTCCTGCTCCCAGAGTACTGCCAACTAAAAAAAAAAAATCATCTGCAAAGCTCCAAAGCAAAGCAAAGTAATATATTTTTAATATTTTGAGTCAGAATGACAGGGCGTTAATTGTGGTTATGATTTAATAGTAAATCTTTGGCATGGCATTTGACTAGACTTTAAAGAGATACTTGTAACACCTATTTGTCCTTCAAGCCCCATTAACAAGTCTGTTTTTATAGCACACACGTTAACAAAGGACCAAGCAGCTGTTACCTCTCCTGGTTTGAATTTCCTCTGTTATCTTATCCACACTATTGACTAGAGAGGACAGCAATGCAGTAAGAAAGTGCTGAGGGCCACAGATTTTGTATTCCTGACCTCACTTTCACAAAGTAGTCCTGCAGGTACCAATCAGTCTTAGAACAAGTATCTGTTATATAAAAGGTGCTTTTTTTGTGTATAACTCATCATTTCAGGTGCTGACAGTACACAGCCTGACTTGCTGCTTGCTGCATCACCTGTTTTTGTTGCTAGGAAACTTTTGAACAGGAGCCAATTTACCATCCAGCTATTTGCTTCATGTGCAGTTATATGGAAGAGGACCTAAACTGATCGTTATTTTAAACAATGCCCTCCAGGTTTTTTACATGGCACTGCTAGAAGCAGGGGATACTTGCTATGCAATTAGCGCTAGTTATGTGCATGATGAAGATCTCCCAAAGTTCAAGAAGAAAGGCAGGTTTCCTATCTAGTTTGGATTCTTGCACAGAGAGCTCATTCATCTGGAAAGCGAAAATGCCTCTGTATTGTGCTTAGCCTCTCCATTTGGCCAGCACTGTACATTTTGTATTTTCATTATTTGTACTCCAGTAAGAGGCATAGCCCCAGGCAGAATCACCACTCCACTGCGTTTCCGAGCCCTCTCTTTAAAGAGCTCGTAGTCTGACACCATGCCTCATGACTTTTACAGACCTACTGAACAGAACTGGGCTGGTGAATAGAGAAGACAAGAAACCATTGCTAACAGGGAGCTTGCCATGCTCTGGGGACTAGAGGTCTCTGGCTACTAACCTCCAGCTGCAGTATAATTTCCCAGTGGTGTTGCTACAGGGCTTCCCAGCCAAAGTCACCTCAGCTAGCAGGAAAATGGTCATGCTGAGGTGCCAGATATCCCATACTCATGAGGTGGTGACCATCATGAAGACCTCCATGCCTGGTTGTGGTCACTAAGAAAGCCAATAGTTTTGTGTTTTGGAGGATCCACACAAATTCATAACTGTAGTTAAAATTCCTGTATATTTTTCACCCTAAAATACTATCACTGATTTTGTTTCACTCCTTGGGAAAGGGACAGTTCCTGTGAAGCTGATTTTAAGACCATTTGAATACATCTTGTGCTGTGAAACAACTGACTTTCAAAAATAGAGGAGTCTTCCCCTAAGCTCATGTATGCAGTGATGGCCCAAAAGCCATAATAGCTCCCTGGTAACACATAGTTTTATTCTGAGTGCTGCACTCCAGGAAGGTGGTGGAGAAGGAGGGAGTAAAACCAGGCTTGTCTGCTCCACAAATGTGTGCAAGTTCTGAAGATTTTGCTCTTCCAAAATTTGGGTGAGCCTGGTAAATTCAGTGAGGTGAGATGGTGTAACCTGTTGGTGTGATGATTTGGGTAATGCTTCCTAACACTGTCACCATGCCTTCTGTTCTAGAACAAGTCTTCAAACAGGTCACTAGGTGTGGTGACTACTGAAGCCGGCAATCTCAGCTGTGAGGAACTGCTTGTCTTGGAGCTGGTTTAGATTAAAGGAAGAAGATTTCTGTCCCCATCTACCCTTTGTTATATCCATTCCAGGTGTTTGATTTCATACAGTTGTCAGCCATTTCATCAGATGTCCTTGACCATGTACTTTAGAATATCCAATATTTTCAGTATCTGTCCTGAGATGCTCACCTATCCACAGAGACTATAAAATTTTGAGATTCACTGTAGATGCTGGTTATTGATAAATTTATTGAATTTTTTTCTTTTTCTCTTTAACTTTGTCTTTCACACCACCATGACCATAACATCAATGTGCATGATACATAAATTTTGAAAGAGCACCTACAAGTACATGGGGTTTTTATGTTCACTGTCTCACTGTATATATATAAAATTCTTCTGAAACAGATGTTGTTGGATATTTTGTGTGTTTTACACCTGTGTTTAAATATTTGTGTTACACTGCACTTAGCAAGATTTGTATGTGCCTTCCTCTCAGGGAGTATAATATTCTGTTGCCTTAATACATAATAACGTATTACCATTATAGCAAACATCTCTGTAGCAACGTAACCTTGCTACATACTTTGTATGCTAACGGTGTTTACTACAAAAACCTTGCAGACTAAGTAAGATAATGCAAGGAAAAGGGGGGATAGAACTTGTGCATTAACACAGCAAGCAAATGCTGAAATCCAGTATCCAGAGCTACTAATAAGGCAAGAGAATGAACATTAACTGGGGGACGTTGTTTGCATTCCATACCAGCATTTCAGAACCACTTTTTATTCTGCACTGAATTTAGAAAACAATAGAAACAGAATTTTGCTGAAAAAAATATTTTGCGATTAAAAATTAATGTTTTGTGGATGTGAAAACTTGATATTAAAAAACAGCCTGTGAAAGCATGCAAGCATTTCAAGTATTTTGCTTTCGCTAAATACTCCATCTAGGTCCAGTGAAGGCAGGGCAGCACAAGTGGAGATGTCCATACATCCATACAAATGGAGAGGATCTTACCTGGTTCAAACTTCTGCTTGAAGCAGGACTATTGCCAACATAGGGTAAGATTAGATGTAGCTTAACCTAGACTACTCTTGATGCCTTCCAAGGATGGAGATGTCACAGCTTCCCCAAGCAACCTGTTGCTGCCCTGTACTAGCCACCTAGAGGAAATATTTTCCACATGACCAAGGAGAACCTCCTGATCTCAATATATGACTGTTTTCCTGTGCTATGTCATCTGGCACTACCTGGTAGATTTTGGCTTCTGTATCTTCATAACTACCTTTCCAGTAGTTGTAGTTGTAGATGGCTGTTAGCTCACCTCTTTTTCTCCTCTTCATCAGGCCAAAGAACCTGAGCTCCCCCAGCCTCTCCTTGCAGGTCATGTGCTCTCAGCTTGTGACATTCTTGGTACCTATCTGCTGGAGGCTTCTGCTGCTTCACCACTTACATCTTGAATTGGGTACCAGAACCAGACACAGGTGAGTAGAGTGGGATAATCAGTTCCCTCGCTCTTCTGGTCACCATCCTTCTACGTAGCCCATACTGGTACACAAGTACTCCCTAAAGGGTCTTATAACCCCATGATCTCTGTTGCAAATTAGCATCATCAAGGAAAACATTTAATAGCATAGGCAGTTGCAGAGAGCCTGATTTTAGTGGCTCAAAAAGTCCATCACAGCTTTATGATCCTCTGTGCTTGGTCTCCTTTCTCTTCGATTTTCTCCTGAGTGGCAAACTACGTTTGTAATGTTACATTTTAATAAGCTTCTTTTTCCAAATGATAATTTTAGGTTCCTATGTGTTAGAGAAACATTAAAAACCACAGTGGAGAAGATCATAGGTGTTTCAGGTGATTCATTGATTCTGAAGAGGTTTTTCCACCTGCTTAGATTGTTCACATTTTAGCTTTAATAAAAGATGAATAGTGTGAATGTCAATAACTGTGATGAAGACCATTTGAAGGTTCCTTTTCTGAAAGAAGCAAAATCTAGCCTGTAACTACAGGCAGAATTTTAATTCTGGCTTTACAAATCTAAAATAAAATCCCCCAGGGCAAGTAGCAGATAGGATGGCTGGAGAGAGAGCAAGGCTCAGGGGGCTGGGGAGCTACTTTCCCCTGAGTTCTATCCACTCAAGTAGTCCAAGACAGGAATGGCAACTCCACAACCTCAGGGCTTGTCAACTGGAACACAAATGCTTCCAGTCCTGACCTCTGAGACTACACTGTTAGGATATCAAGGATCTGAGTTCAGTGAAACATTTGGGCTGATGGCTCATGAAAATCCTGCTCTGACTCTAGATGGACGGGATGAAGAGGAGGTGAGTGCGAGACTGTTGAATGCTTCCTTCAAATCAATACTGAACTTTGCAAAAAACATCAAACCCAAAATGTTCAGTGTGGCAACACACCTGTGTTGGGATGAAAGGTCAGAGGAGACCCTAGCTGATAGTATGAAGTGAAGCATCAGTCTTCTTGGAGCATCAAAACAGAAAAGAGAGGAAAAGGTGGCAAGACACCCATCTACTCTTTAACTGTAATTAAGGAAATTTCATTACATAAGTCATTGCCTTAAATCACTGTCATCAAAGTCATTAATTTATTCTTTCACATATAGAACATGTTATTAAGTATATCACCCTTATTTGCTAATCGCTTATTGGAAGGTAAAATTGATGGTTCCTGCGTTGAATCCTTCAGTTTAACAAGCCCTATAATCTTCTCAGTAACAGGTATAATTAGTGTAGCTTGGCTTCATCTTTTCCTACAGGAAGACCAAATGAATCACACTGGACAGCAAAGCTCCTTGAGAATGGCCTGTATATACATCACCGGAGATAAAAGCAACATAGGACTTCTGTGATTTTTGGGTTACCTCAGTGTGTGAGAAACCTCAGATCGTACAGTCTAAAATATTAAATAAGCTATGCACGGGAGACTTTTTCAGACATTATGCTAACTGAATAAAACATATTCAACTTCCATTACATTTCTAACAATAAGTAACGGTAACTTCAAGTGCAAAAAGACTTAGCACATTAGTTCTACATAAGTATGTCAGGAAAGAGAAGTGACAATGGAGAGCGTGCAGGCAAAGCTGATGTTTTACAAGGCCACCCTCCAGAGTCAGTTGAGCGCACAGGTGAGGCGCACTCACTGCATGGGGTCTCTTCCAGGTGCGATTGCTGTCCCCTGGAAAGACAGACTTAACCCCTGCTTCTGCTATAATTCTTGTTAAGTATGCCTAAAACCTTATTAAATATTCATATTTGAATATCATTGTGAAAACTGTTGTCACCTCAGATACTTCAGTGGCCCTCATATTTAGTGGGGAGATCCGCAGGTGAAAATAGGGTGAGCTCTAACCACTCATACGAAAGACTTTGAATTATTTAAGCAGTCAACTGAAAGTATCACGTGACAGCAGCCCTCACAACATAACCTCCAGAAAAGAATGTTGTTTGCTTAATTAGGACCTACATGGATGCTACAGGCTGAAGGATGCAATTAACTTGTCTAGCTTTTCTCAACCTGCATAATTTCTTTCTTTCATATTAAAATGTCTTATGCATTTCAGCTAATGGCAGATAAAAGAAATCTACTTTTTTTCCCCCCTTCCAGAGAGATAAGGTCTTGCAATTCTAACTGAAATCAAGTGCTCAACAGCTCACGAAAATCAAGCCAGTGACACCTCTTAACTTCTTACAGAGCTTGTCTGGGACTCATGTTCAGAAAGCAAAAATTTCAGTGGCAGCAGTAGAGAAATACATCAATACAAGTGGCAATTATTCAATAGAAACAATATATATCAGTAGCATTTATAATATAAATAGTATTTACGGGGAAAACAAACCCACAAATATTTCAAAAAACAGCTATGTACCATTAAACAGAATGAATGTGTTGGTATTGCTATCATGCAACATCAAGGGTTCATTTAACTGCATGGTCTATGTCTACTGTGAAATTTTTGGGGCCATAGGTTGAAATTTGAAGATGGCTTGAGAAAAAGTTAGTATTTTAATTATGAATAGAATTTATTCTGTTATATTTTTAAGGCAAGGACAAGTCAACTTACAATGAGACTCTTGACAGGCTAGAACACAAGACCAAAACTTCAGAAGAATTTAAATGCAACAGCACAACCTAGAGTCTGAGAAGGTCCTTGTGTAGCTGCATTGAGAAGACTGAAAAAATAACTGAAATTTAGGAAAGGTTAAAAACTCAAGAGCAAAATGTCAATTTTAGTTTCAAAACATGGAGCTTTCTTTTGAATATTTACTTTATAGCAGAGCAATATTTTGTCATTTAATATTGCATACGTCAATTAATTATTATATTATGATTTCAGTTTTTTATATCTGGTCTTCATTGCAGCTTCTGCAAACTGGGCTCAATATGTCCTCTGCAAACACAGAGTTTAATGAAAACGAATAATTAGGGAGCTAGGAGTGTTTAAAGAGGTATGACACAGTAGCTAGTCTCAAGTGGTTTTTCCAAGTGATACATACCAGATATAAGAAAAAAACCTGAGAGGAAACCAGAATGGAGTTTGAAATCCACTGTGAGGGTGGGATCCTGCAGTTCACTGCACCAGGCAGGCAGTTAAGGTTATTGTAGGGAAGTGACACACACAGACGCAGGTGGAGAACACAGCTTTTCATCCTGAGGGACAAATCACTGTCTCATGGCCGAAATGCTGAACCAGAGGACCTCAGGAGATGCAAAGATGTGCTGTAGAGCAGTTCCATGCCCAGCTCATTCATCTCAAAGGCTTCTGTGGAAAAAGAGTATTTTCTGGGAAGAATCAAGGTGGAGAGCAGGGAAAACTTCCTCTCCCCAAGATGATGCTTATGAGCCCTTTTGCAATGAAAACACCCTTTCAAGGCCCATGATACCACTGATGATAGAAAAACACAGCCAATGGTGACAGAAGCTTCACTTTTCAGACACCTGTAGCTAAAGTTACGATGTCTGCAGACTTGAGTGCTTACTACAAAACTGTTGGACTTCTTGAGATGTCTCCCAAAGCATCCTGAGCTAAAGCTGATTGTCAGAGGTCATGTGGATTGCAATGTCAAAGACAGGGAGGGGTCTGAGGTTCTTGAGGCACAATGGAGCTGCTAGGTAGGGTTTGGGATCAACATTTCCACAACAGCATTGCTGAAATGCTCCTGCATCCAAGTGTAAGCTCAGACAGGAGAAAGATGAAGCACAGACAAATGCACAATTGAAAGAGCAATTGCTGGGAAAATAGTTTAGATTTACTAGGAACTGGAAAAGATTGTGGATACATGGAGTGTATGCAGCTAAAACAAATTCAACCAGTCATGAGTTATACCAGGACTGAATGATCCCAGCCTGCTTACTGGATTACCTTGTATTCTTCCCAGTGCAGTCATTTTCAGCTTGGCTCACAAAGTTTTAATTACTGGGCTAGCCCTCCTGGCCTCTTGTTAAGTGAGCCAGCCTTTACTCAGGCATTTTTAAGTGCTGATGGCTCTATTTCTAGCTTATTGTGAGTCAGACAGAACACCTCCTGCATAAGCAAGTTAAAGTTCTGATAAAAATTGATCTTCTCAGCCTCAGGAAGGCAGTTAAATGTTAAAAGTCGCATAAAGCTACATGTGAGTTACACCCCAGTCACTATGGAGTTAAATTTCTTGAGTGAGCCAGATTTGAGCACTGTAACAATAACACAGTGTTTCTACTGACGGCATTGTGTTCAGCTGTTTATAAGCAAAACCATGCACTTCAGCCATGCATTTTAAATATCTGAAGCATCTTAAATGTTATCTGTGAGTTGGTTCAATTTAAAATAGGGAAAAAATATATAAACAAGTTTTGAATCACTATAATGGTGCCCATGAGCAATGAATTTTGAACAAACCTTGTAATTAGTAATTTTGAAAACACTTTGTTCCTCACAGCATTACTTTAAAATCCTGGGAAGACTGCTGCCACCAGAGTGTGCCCTCTTTCCGTTCAAGCTGTGTAAAGATGGTCCCAACCAAAGCTCCAGCAGTTTATGTTTGCCTTTAGAGAACAGAGTGATACCATCCAAGCAGAAATGTGAGAGAAATGTTAATAATATATGAACGTTAAAAAGCCCCTGCTATTATTTTGCAACTGTGCTGTTTTACATAAAACTTTCATTTAATTCAACAGTGTAGACGCATATGAGTTTATGGAAAAGACGGTATTCTTAATGTAGCAACCTGTGATTAATCTAAATTTCTCAAGTCAAAACTGGCAGGACTCGCTAGATAAATTTTGAGGTGCAGGGAAGGAATGTATTTAAATATGTTTAGCTCAAACACTGCTATGCTGCAATGTGGGATTTGTCACCATTGCCTATGGGTAAAACTGTAATAAATGAATAAATGCTGTGCACTTTAAGCTAATCAAAAGCTATGGCATGTGCAAACACCTTCCAAAGATGGCAACAACATTTCCACACACGTCTAGGTGATTGCAGTGCTTCTTCAGAACCTGCAGAGCTTGAAAGTCTTTACCACACAGGTACAGCCCCCGTTCCCACCAACCACTGCAGCCAGCCGATGGCTTGGCACTTACCGTGTCTGTTATGGTAAAGGACCCTGGCCTTCTCTTTTCATTCGACTCTTAAAAGTACTTTAAAGACTAAAAGTCTACCTGTAAAGGTAGTGGGCTATGACAGGAAAAAATTAGTAGCTTGACATTTGTGAAGGTGGTTTTTTTTTAGTGGAGCTTTGTCTTCAGTGATTTATTTTCTAATTCTCCTCATTAGTATCTTCATGCCACCCCAAAATCAAAATTTCAGCTGTGAACGTGATGTGGGTGGCTGATTAAATAATCTATTTTTACCAAGTTTTTGATAATAAATCTTCAATCTTTATGTTCTAGGTATCAAAGAGGAACCGTCAAAAAACAGAAGAGCATTAAGAAGAAAATGTATATGTTAAAAATATCAGCAAGAAAATCGTTCAACCACCAGCTCACTAATAAAACTAATAACTTTATTATTATTCAGGGAGGACTGAAAATCCTGCTGTTAATGTGCAGGCCTTGTTCTGCATCTCTTAGCATGGATCAGAAAGGATATGCATACTATTTACAGCAATTAAGCATGACGGGATCAGGTTCCACTTCCCTTTTATCCCTTATTTATTAAATGATCCTACATCTCAAATAGACTTCTGAAGTCTTAAATAATGTGCAAAGTACCCAGGCAAATAATTTTTTCATTAAGTGCAAATGTATTTCCAAATGAGGAATAAATTTCTTCCTGAAGACCAGTTATACTAAGAGTGTTGTTAAATGGTGTAAGTGTGTAAACATGGTTAAAGCGCCAACACAAGCCAGCAATGTAGACGAGAGTTTGAATGCCCAACCATGAATTGGAACAAAGACTGAATCAAAGTCTAACCTGGAATTCAGATACACATTTTGTAACTGACCTTCAGCCATTTTTAGCCCTTCCTGCTTTCACGTGAGTTTAGTCATTTGTGCCTTTACTTGTGCCCTGCCATGGCTTGCTGTTGCAACAGGGACATGGTGGGACAACTTAAGCGAATAAATATTATTCTAAAGGGTATCATTTGTTCAGAAAGTAGAAGCAAGGCAAAAAGGAAGGAGACTTAGCCCTTTAAGTTAAAAATACGTACAAATGCTTTGATTTAGATAGTAGTGCATTTGCTAAAAGCTTCTTAGTGATGATTAAAGAGGAAAAGACACATTTCATAATGCTGATGAACATATATAGAAGAATACATGCATGAAGACTTTTGTAAGCTCTTACAGACACATCCCTAATGTACATGTTGTCATTAGGGGATATTTTCATTTTCCAGATACCAACTAGACATGGTGTACAAACTGTCCATCAAATCTCTGAAAGGTACCAGTAATAATCTGTGATGCAGTAGATGGAGAGAGCAGCCAGAAGAGACGGTATTCCACATACAATTCTGAAAAAAGGGCAGGAAATGCCTCTCTCAAAGTAGAAGGTAACTGAGATGAGAATGGTCATTAGATGACAAACTTTGTGATTATTAGGATAAGAGAAATGAAAGAAAAGCTAGAATTATAGATTTCAGAAAGGCAGACACCAGTAAAGTCAAGAGAATTTGTTGATAACATCTTCTGTCAGCACTAAAGAAAAAAGTTAAAGCAAGCAAGAATATTAATTAGTTAATATTAAGGACATGAGCTAATTATCCAGTTGTGGAGAGGGCATAGGAAGTATAGTATAAGATTGCTTTGACAAAATAATTAACAATCATGTAGTTCAGCTATAAGACAGAAACAAAAAGAAAGGCCAAGCTACCAAGGATGAATACAGAGGTATAGCGTAACTGCTTTGAAAGACAAGGAATAGAATGAGCTGCAATTAACACAAGACATCCAAAATAAAATTCCATCTATGGTTTAAGGGAAAAATAAGACAAGGATTTTCACTAAGGTAATCTTCACTAAAAAGAGCACTATCAAGTGAGGTAGCATAATTAATATGTAGCAGAAAAGAAAGACCTCAGCTTTCAGTATGTAATATGCTTGAAAAATCTGGGTCTGATGACTTCATCCCACGATACTTTACAAGGTTGGATAATAATTCTCAGGACTACTAACTATTATTTTTAGTTATTCAAGGAAGAAAGAGATATTCAGCAACATACAAGAGGCTTGCCTTTAAAAAATTAAAAAGGAAGAACTGGGGAATCAAACCCCCTGTAGCTTAACTTCAGTTAACTTGAAAAAATGCCAGTCATGTTCCAACAAACTGCTTGTAACTCTCTAGAAAAAAAATAGGAGACAAATTACAATTAGTATTAACTAATCCAGCAGCACAGTAGGTAAGTATAGCCCAGATTAAACTATTGAAGGGTGAGAAGAAAGCCATTCTCAGAGTAACTGTAAGTGATTAAGTGTAAGAATGGAAGACAGCATTGAGTGAGGTCCTGCAGAGGTCTCAGCTGCATCCAGATATCCTCAATATCATCAGTAGTTACGTAGATCTGAAGACACAACCACTCTGAGAACAGCTCCAGTCATGCTGAAGATTAGAGTTCAATCATTTCCTTAAAAGTTGGAGATAAAGCTCAAAAAAATCATGGTGCAGGGACAAGAACAAGGTACTTCATTTGGTCCAGAAAAATTAAATGGACAAGAGGTGAATGACTGTCTGCTACACAGAAAAAGAGAAGGGACATTATTGAATGTGGAAAGCTGAATAAAAATTAAAAATATTAAGGAAATGCAAATACTACCCTAAGATGAATAATACAAGCAGAGCTAGCAAAGCATGTAAGTCAGTCCCTCTGCTCTGCTCAGAGATGATAAAGCCTCCATCAAAGGGATGAGTTCAGTCTAGAGCACTTCAAGGAAGATGTGGACCAACTGGACAAAATTTACAGGAGTATAGTGGAAGAGTAAGGGAAAAAATGCGTCTCTAAGTCCATAGTGACAGGACATTGAGCAAGAAAGACTGAGTTTAAAAATTGGAAAATTAAAAAATACAGTGCTGGATATGAAGCCCTGGAAGAGATTGTTTGAAGAGGTAGGGAAATCTTATTTCTATATCTCCTTGTCTCATCACTTGTGTTTTTCTCAAACACTTGTCAGGAATGACAGAGAGACAGCTGCAGAACCAGGTGACCTTTTGAGATCCCTCCCAGCCCTATCTTTCCATGCTTCAAAGCTCTCAGCCCTGACTCTTTCCTGTTACGTACCTGTTATATCAGGAGGCCTGCATGGATGAACAAGGAGCTCCTGAAGAAACCCAAACAGAAAAAGGAAGGCTACAGAGGATGGAAGCAAGGACAGGCAGCCTGGGAGGAATACAGGGAAATTGTCCAAGCAGCCAGAAATTAGTTTAGGAAAGCTAAAGACCTGGTAGAATTAAATCTGGCCAGGAACATCAAGGGCAACAAGAAAAGCTTCTATTTGTACATTGGTGATAGAAGTAAGACTAGGTAAAATGTGGGTCCTCTCCAGAAGGAAACGGAAGACCTGATTACCTGGGATATGGAGAAGGCTGAGGTACTCAATGACTTTTTTGCCTCAGTCTTCATGGGCAAGTGCTTCAGACACACCACCCAAGTGACAGAAGGGAAAGGCAGGGACTGGAGAATGAAGAACAATCCACTGTAGGAGAAGACTTGGAGAAGAACATCTAAGAAACCTGAAGGTGCACAAGTCCATGGGACCTGATGAGAAGCATCCGTGGGTCCTGAGGGAACTGGCAGATGAAGTGGCTAAGCCACTATCTATCATATTTGTGAAGTCATGGCAGGCTGGTGATGTTCCCACTGACTTGAAAAGGGGAAATATAACCCCCGTTTTCAAAAAGGGGAAAAAAGGATGACCTGAGGGAGCTACAGGCCCATCAGTCTCACTTCTGTGCCCAACAAGATCATGGATCAGATACTCCTGAAAATGATGCTATGTCACATGGAAAATAAGGAAACATAGTGCACTAAGGGGAAATCATGCCTGACAAATTTGGTGGCCTTCTATGATGGGATTACAGCATTGGTGGACAAGGGAAGAGCAACAGATGTCATCTACCTGGAGCTGTGCAAAGTATTTGACGCTGTCCTGCACAACATACTTGTCTCTAAACTGGAGATACGTGGCTTTGACAGATGAACCACTTGGCGGATAAAGAATTGGCTGGGTGGTTGCACTAAAAGAGTTGCAGTCAACAACAGTGACAAGTGACGTTCCACAGCGGTCAGTATTGGGACTGGTATTATTTAACATCTTTGTCAGCAACATGGACAGTGGGACTGAGTGCACCCTCAGCAAGTTTGCCACTGACATCAAGCTGTGTGGTGTTGTCAACCCACTGGAGGAAAGGGATGCCATCCAGAGGGACCTTGAGAGGTTTGAGAGGCGGGCATGTGTGAATGTCATGAAGTTCAAAAAGGCTCAGTTCAAGGTCCTGCATCTGGGTCAGGGCAATCCCAAGCACAAATACAGGCTGGGCAGAAAATGGATTGAGAGCAGCCCTGAGAAGAAAGACTTGGGAGTGTTGGTTCATGAGAAGCTCAACATGACCCAGCAATATGTGCTTGCTGCCCAGAAAGACATCTGTATCCTAAGCTGTAACAAAAGATACATGACCAGCAGGCTGAGGGAGGTGAGTGTCCCCCTCTCCTCCACTCTCATGAGACCCCACCAGGAGTTCTGAATTCAACTTTGCAGCCCCCAATGTAAGAAAGACATGGACCTGTTGGAGTGAGCCCAGAGGAGGGCCATGAAGATGACCAGAGGGCTGGAGCAGCTCTCCTATGAAGACAAGCTGGGAGGGTTGGGGTTGCTCAGCCTGGAGAGGAATCAGCTCCAAGAAGACCTTCTAGCAGCCTTCCAGTACCTAAAGGGGACCTACAAGAAATCTGGAGAGGGACTTTTTACAAGGCCATGTAGTGACAGGACAAGGGGTAATGGCTTCAAGCTGAAAGAGGGTGGATCTAGGTTAGATAGTCAGAAGAAATTCTTTACTGTGAGGGTGGTGAAGCACTGGAGCAGGTTGCCCAGAGAAGGTGTGGATCCCCCACCCCTGGAAGTGTTCCAGGACAGGTTGGATGGAGCTCTGAGCAACGTGGTCTAGTGGAATGTGTCCCTGCTGATGGCAGGGAGGTTGGAACTAGATGGTCTTTAAGGTCCTTTCCATCCTAAACCATTCTATGATTCTATGATGCTATCAGAAAGCAGCAAATGCATTACTTTCATTACTTGCAATCGGTATGCTTCCTCCTTCATTCCCACTGTGCATGCATGGTCAAGTTTCCAAGAAAATCCTCTCTTAAAAAATTTCAAGCTATATTTCATATGACTTCTTTTCTTTTGCACTACAGACACCGTGTGGTGTTTCTGATAACTACACGGTCTCTGATAGCATTTTGCTGTTAGCAATACAGCAGGGTTAAAAACAGTGAAGCTGTGCAAGTACATTTTCTGTACATCTTTGCATGTCAGGAAGGGGAATTCTTCAAGTAACCATCTAAGACTGGGAAGGTAATCAAAGGTAAGAATCATTGTATTTGCCAGGAGAGTTAAATTTGTAGAATTTGAAGTTATTCTTCGTTTCACAAGTTACATGGTTTGTGAAAAGGCTGAAATGTTGGTTGTAACTTCAGAGGTGCTTACAGTCAGTCTTTTCTTTCACAAAATGCATTTTTCTCTGACATTTAAGCTCTAAAACTAGTAGAGTATCACCCACGTTTTCCTTAAATTACATCCTTCCTTAGCCAAACCTCTGATTTTACAGTTGCAACAGAATGAAGAAATCATAGTAGTGCTAGGCTTTTGATCTCTTACACATAAACCCATGTAGGATTTCTTCATTTTCAACAAATGATGCATTATTTATCTAGTTCACTAATGACTTAATTTTTCCTAACTTATTAAATATGAACAGTTTGATGTTACTGCAAGAATGCTATTTTGTGTATCACACATTTCCATGCCTTTTTCGTTCATGTATATGATGTTTATATGAAGTAAAGACTGAAGTAAAGAATTGAAGTTGTATTATCTTAAATAGATTAGTTTTGATTTCTTTATTAAACAATTATCACTACTGATTTGTCCATAAAAGGCTTAAAGTGTAGCACTATCCTTGTTTTGCAAAGAATTCTCACTAGTCACACAGGAAGGCTACATATTTTTGCAATGAAAAAGTAACCTATATTTTTCATTACTGCAAATATTTGTAACTGTATGTTTCTGTCATGGTGCTGGATGACATCTAGCTCTTTATTACATGAGTTAAAATCTGGAACAGCTCCAGTGATTTGTACCAAATTATTCATGCCTGGAGATAAACAGAAAAATATTCCAGACTATGATTTCTGCCATAATAAATTCCTTATTTATATCTCTATGATTTTCACTAGCCCATTACTTGAGATTGGTGCTTCGTACTTTACTTTTGTTAATACTCCTCGTATACAAAGGAAAATCATTCTCAATTATCATAATTTTACATGATGAAAAGGAGGAAAATTACTACCTTTATGAGAAAAAGCAGAAAACTGAACATTAATAGAGGTCTTTCTCTGTGTGTGATAGTTTTTTCCTCTTGAAGCTGGACAAACAGACTGGTTGCCTTTGAAGGTACATTAAGCCAGAAGCAGTCACAGCTGCAAAACATTGAATTTGTTTTTAAAAAGCAGCCTTATCAGTACATACATCCCAACAGCAGCTGTGCTAGTAGGGAACTTGTGTATTTTAAACCACAGCAATATGGACTTCAGATCCGTTAATATCTGATGACACTCAGAGAGAAAGTGAGCACTCTGTGAGCGAGTACCTACTAGCCCAGATGCTTCAAATCTTTGTGAGTTTGCTGCCTTGGAAAGTGCAGGGACAGCAGTTCTGGAGGACAAACTTCTGTGTATTATTATTGTGTTAATAAAAAGGCCTCATCTCATCCGTGGTGGCCATTGTTGGAGGCTAAAGAAGGCAGCTGCAATAGCCCTCAGGGGCACATCACAAGCACGTGTTCGCAGCTCAAAAGGCAAGATTGCAACAAAACTGCACACAGGTGGAGGGAGCTGTGTTCAACCCCTCTTAGCAGAGCTTCCCACCTCTTCTCAAGGCACACACTCCCCTTCCTTCCTCCTGCAACACAGACTTCAGAGATTTTTATAAAAAAGTGTTATAATGGTCAGACATGAATGAGGCTCTGAACTTCACGGTCACCCAGTGCCCAGAGCTTCCCCTTCTGCCATCTTACTAGAGAATTAGAGATACTTAGTCTGGCAGAGCAAGGCCGCTAAAGGGCAAACAGCTCTTTTACAATAAACTCAGGCTAATTAGAGATATCTGGGCAGCTAGCTCAGCAAACCACTAGCTAGTTTTCAGCTTTCACATCCCTGATCTTGTCCATGTGAGCCACATGAGGGCTAGCGCCAGCAGAGGGAAGGAGGAGGCGGAGAGAGAAGATCTCCCTTTTAGGGAAAGAACAGATTGACACTGGACAAAAGTGATCATGGGATCTAGAGATCAACACTGAATGCCAGAGCACTTGAATGTCTGCAGTGTGCTTATCCTTACCCATAACCAATATTGTATGGTAGACTTATTTCCATTAAACTATGATCTTATGCAATTGCTTTTTCTGCATGTCTCCCTCTAACCCAAATAAATTCTGAACTGGTAACTAATTTCAGCTAGATCTGATGGAGCAGCGGCTATCTTAGAGAGACAGTTCCTGAAAACACCAGGAAAAGAATTTGGACGGAGAATACTCAAATTAGTGCCTTCATGGAGGCAGTAACACCAGGAGGGCCAGTCAGCATATCCTGGCTAGCCCTGTATACATCGAGAACTACTTTGCTTCTTGCGAAGGATGTGGAGACAGAGTTATTGTGGTGTTGGAAATGGGAGGGCATGGGCAGAACTTACAAAGTGAGCAGAACCTAGTCACATCTATTCATTATAATGTCACTGAAGCACACCAGCTCAAGACCAACGGTACTTGACCTATCATTGCCAAGAACAGCAAAACCTAAACGCGTAAGAGAGGAAATAAAGTAACTTTAAGAAGAAAGTAACTTGAATCAAAATACTTTATCAGAGAAATAATTTTGAAGAATTGAAAATTACACTCCAAATAAATTTGTTGTTCATTCTAAGGAAAAATAGTTTACTGAAGTTCTTCTAAGTTTTCCAACATTTTATAAAATAATTCTCAAGTTTTTCTGCTAGCCCACACAACATTAATGGGGTGTCATTCATTTTTGTGCTGCAATTAAAGAACATAATTTGTGGCTCATTAGATGCCTGTAGTGGAGACATCAACACTGTCCACAGTAAGACTATATCATATCTTAATGTATTTACTGCTAAGTTTAATACAATCTATTACCCTGCTACAAAGATGATTACGGAACGCAATCATTTTGACTTGGAATTAAAGCTGTCTCTTGATAGCAATTAGTCAGAGTACGTTTCCCAGTTTAAGAGCACGTACTGGCATGGTAAAGGTTCAGAAAAGTTCAATTCCAAAAAAACTCCTGTTTTTAAATACTCTTGCAAGAATAAGACTATTCCATGTACTGTTTGTTTCATCCCGTACAGAATAAAGGTTACGCCTTGCTACCCTGGTCTATGGATTAGAGACTCTTTTAGCGTAAATCACAGATTTCTTCCTGCTTAGTCCTTCTCATTAGGTGTGGGTCAGTAGGACATGTCCAGACTTTCATTCTTTCAAAGAATCAACACATGAGCAGGGCCTACATTTAGTCTCAGAAGCTGAGGTACAATTATAGATGTGTAAGGTGAAAGCACTGCATAGGATTCCTTTTAATTTGGACAAATGTTTGGATTGACATGAGATCAAATGTTTTATTTAGGTTTTGGACATTTAAAAATTCCTTTCAAATGAGGAAATTTTGATGTACAGTTTGAAATACATTTAGTTTTGAAGTACTGAATGATTTTTTTCTCCTTTTTCAGATATTTTGCTAGTTCTTCCTTCCATTTTTTGTCAAGCTGAACCATCTGATGAATCAAAACACTTTCATAAACTGTTGTGATCATGTGAAGGCTTCTTGTTGCAGAACCCCCCCACCCAGATTAAATGCTGAGCAGCAGAATCCCCATTATTCAGACTTGTGGGTAGTATGTTTCTTTCTTCCCTCCCTTCTTCCCTCCTTCCATTGCCTCTAGATGTTCTTTTGACAAATTTCTTATTAGCAAACTAAGATATAGTCAAGCCCTAGATTTCCTTAAGGCGCTCCGCCTCTTTTATTTTTCTTTTTGAGTGGGCTGAAATAGCCCTGGGATTCTGGCAAGTTAACACAATTTACTAAAACCTTCTGTCCTGTTTACGTTTAAAATTCTTGATATAATCAAAAGTGTCCAAACATGGAGAGAGATACTACTGCACTTCTGCCTGGGATCGAACCATAAATGCTGATCATACTCTTAGAAAAGCTATTCTCCCCAAACCTGCTGTCCTTTGAAGAAGCTGGGCCCTCTGAGGGGCCAAATTTCTGACTGCAGAAAGCGAGTGGAAGTGCCAAGGCAGTACCCTGTGCAGGAGGGGAAGGGCAGCAGTGCATGCTTGTCCCCTGGCCGAGGGTTCCTGCTACAGATGTGTGGGTGGGGATGAGGTATGTGGCAATCGTAGCCTTGACACTTTCAGCCCTGCCTCTCAGCTCCAGTTTTCACCTTCATTTTCCCTTTTGTGAGCCTGGCTGGAGCCCAGCTTGCAGCCATGCTATGCTCCCCTCCATTTCTCCTCCAGCACATTGGAAATCCTCTCTCTCTTCCATCCCTCAGATGACCCAGGAGCATCCTAATTCTCCGTTTTACCACTCCTAAGTCTCTCGGTGAGTCCATTTCTCTCCTGCTGGCCTCCAACTCAGCTCTCTGGCACAACAGGTCCTGATCCTCCTGCCCAGAGATCTCAGCTGCTGCCCTCCAAGCATCTAGTGGAGAGAGGAGCACAGGCTGCTGCACAGGGAACAGCAGCCACTGGATGCTCTCAGACAGGCTTGAAGATACGTTTATTGAAGATGGAAACTTTGGACCTTCTGAAGTGAAATTCTTTTATTCTTGCTACACTCAATATCTTTTCCACTTTGCTTTAAAATTATTAGCTGAAAAAATAGCGACAGATTTTCTGTGGAGATGTTGAAAAACACAGCTTTCATTTTCTTTCGAGCAGAATGCCTAAAAAGACCATTCAAAAATACCTTTCTCATTTTATCTATCAGAACAGTTGAAAACTGGTTGTGCTGACCTATAGTATTCAAGCAGCATTTGATTTCTTTCTCTGAAATGCTTTTTAACCCCCAAAGGGGAAAAAAAAAGAAATATATAAAAAAAAAAAGGAAACAGAAGTAGAGCTATTTAAGGGAGAAGACTGCAGAACATTGAAAACCTTGTTATGCAGATAAAAGGCATTGCTGCTGTGGCGGGTGCAGGCTGAGGACACTAGATGGTCCCTGTGATCCAGTTTTACACTTTAGAGCGATCCATCGTTGACGCAGCAAGTACAATTATGGCATGTCCTTCCAGCCAAGGGGAAAAAAGCAGTGCTGGCCATCGGAAGTTACCACCCAGAACCACATCAAGAAATGCAAAAGTAACCATGATGGTTTTCTCAGCCTTTAAAACTAGAGAGCGACGTGGCACTCTCAGTCTCCCAAACAGAGCAGTACAGTCCCTTGGAAAGTTCCTCAAAAACAATTGGCCAGAAGTTTTTCTCTGAATTTGGATACACCCTGTAATACAGAGTGGTTGTTATACTGAAAAAGAAACCTACATGAAAAAGAGAATATAAAAATAGAGAGGTTTTGAAAGAAATGGTATGTTGGGGTTTTTTCCTCTCTCAGATGAGTAAGTTTGAGGCTGTGCTGCACAAAGTAAGGGTTTATTAAAGGCTTATTAAAGTTCCTCATCTCATTTTTAGACTTAAAGCTCTGAAATTCATGAAACAATCAACTGAGCCTAATTTACTGTGCAAATAGTCTTTGGGTCATGCTTTCAAGTCAGATTTATTTGCAGAGGTCCCACTCGAGTTTGAGAATACTTCTTCTGATACCACCAGTTTTTCACCATGTGAGAAGTTAGAAAAGATTGTTATTTTTCAAAGCCATAATGTTCATAATAAACAGATATATTTTCCATTCAAAGCTACGCTTCATCTCAGTTGCATTGTATGTTGCAGACACTTTAGATGACTTTAAAGGGTTAACAAGGAATAGGTATCCTAAGTCAACCCTTACTGAAGTTTTCTGGATATACCAAAGTGAGTCCTGTCAAAGCTAAATGGGTCACCATCAAAATTAAAGGAAAAATGTCAGGCAGGAGGAGCCTGGAAAGAGGTGGAAAAGCCTGCTGCCTTGCTACTGGGGAAGCAAAGGAGACAGGAGCTGTAAATCATACAAGGATCCAGCTGACATTATCAGTAAAAAAAACATTTGGCTGTGAAAGCAAGTTCCCCCTTAGCTTGCTTGGGAGCGAGGGGACTCAGGGAATGAAGCGAGATACTTTTCTCTCCATGAGATGTGAGCATTAAGAGCTCTACACAGGGTGAACGCCGCTGTCAGCCCTGCAGCCTGTCCCTCCCCTGCCTTCCTGCCTCCCTGTCTGCCTTCGTCCCTCCTGCTGAAACCAGCCCCCCCACCATGGACACGCTGGTGCCTCTCCGCCTGGAAAGGAGGAGAACTGGGCACCAGCCATGAGAGCTGGCTCCAAAATTCTGGATTTCCTCTGGTGCAGGCTGCAGCCAACGTGGATGAGTTTGACGCGAGCGCCACAGGCAGAGGAAAGCCTCGCCTGGGAAGAGCTGCACCGTTTTGCCACAGCATCCATGGCCTCACTGACAGCACAGTGATCCCAGCTGGAGTGCCTGTGCTGCACATCTGTGCTGATGGGTGCCTTCAACAGTACAGGTACCAACGGCAGCTGGGATTTCCCTACAAACAAGAGGAAGGTCCCTCTGAACTTGGGAGAGGAGAAATCGCTTTGGTCTGTATTATGTCTCTGCCTCTGGAGAACTGGAAACTGTAAGCCACAGCCTGCCACCCCTTGTATGACCTGTCTTCACAAAAAGCGCAGTCACAAAGAACAACCTACATCTGTGAGACCTTCAGATGATCATTTTGGTCATATTACATACACTGGTTTTTATGTTGCAATCCTGAGACTGTGACCTGTTCTGTTCTCTGCCCATGTCACTTTTCCTCTGATTATTTCTTCTACTGCCTGAAAACCTTCTTTAGCAGAAGACTTGTCTACACACTGC
The DNA here is from genome assembly GCF_023634155.1 of Falco peregrinus. NCBI lineage: Eukaryota > Metazoa > Chordata > Aves > Falconiformes > Falconidae > Falco > Falco peregrinus. The sequence goes on along the minus strand of NC_073725.1, from coordinate 38,133,485 downwards.
TCATGCCTTCCATCAGCACATTGTCCGCCTTTGCTAATGAGCTGTCTTTAACACCTCCCTTCCCTGAATCATGCTGCCATCATAGTATCCTGCCAAGGGTCATTCTTCACCCTCCAGGTTTGTTAATTTTCCTTCCCCCTGCTGGGTTCCCACACCCTGCCTTGCTCTAGTCCTGATTGCCCTGATATTGAACATCTCTGATTTCTCATCATCATCCAGAAAACAGGTAGAAGGCCCAGCACTCTGGGTACCCTGGTTGAGAATGGTTTGGTTGCTCTGAAGGTTGTCCTCACTGCATGTTGGGTAAGAGCCTGGGAAGCCTGGGGAGAAGACACTTGTAACTGTATCTCTGATCCAGCACTACTTCGTGCAGGAATTTCAGGTTAGGAGCAGGATGATGAACTACAGCAGAAGCTCAGGTGGTGCATGGCATTTCAGAAAGAACAGGCGAGCCAGACAAGGTGAAACAACAACTGTCAATATTTATTACAGCTGGCAGGTGTTCACATACTCACTGCAAGTCTTTATCTACACTAAATCTACATTTGGTATATAAGTGCACCGCTATCTGCAGCTATTTAGGATATACACACGCTATGGTGCAAATAGACTCTTTCACACATGGTTCCTAGGAAAACATAGATGTTTTTATGTGTATGTATAGATATTTTTTTGCCTACCAGGGAAATTGCTAGACTACCATTAAGAACAGAATCAGCATTTGTAGGCTTATTTTTAGAGGTTTTATTCACATACAGTAGAGGATATGCAGTCTCAAAACATCTTCCAGAGGTGTTCAGCTCTGTCTCTCATTCACATACAAGCTCACACCATACACATACAGACACGCACAAAGATACACCAACACACTTTACACAAAATTCAGATAGCTACATTTTGTGGTAAAGGCTTTACATTTCATCAGACATACCCTCAACTTTTCCTGTAGCTATTAGTTTCTGACACCGTTGTTTCTTCTGATCCACGGGACTGCTGGACCCTGCTTGCCAGGCCCTGGGAAATGGAGGGAACCAAAACTACTGACTTGGTCCTTCAAGGAGGGGCTCAGGCATCGCAGGAAAGGGAACAACACTCAGCGACTGGAGGAGTTGATTGTAGGAAGAGAGGTACAGGCGAAGCGGTGGAACGAAAGCCAGAGCGGGAGGCATGGGATCCACCCTGGGAAGTGCCTGCCATGAGAGGAGGGGGTGACGGACAGTCCGAGCACGGCAGAAGCACCACGCCTGACAGAAAGACATTCAGCAGCCTTCAGCCTACTTTGCAACAGGCCTGCAAACAGGGGATCAGAGGGATCAGGAAAGGGTGCCACGTACCAGGACTTGCCCCAGGCTTCACAACTTGAGCTTAGATGTTGCCTCCAGCTGTGCACTCCCAGGATGTTACAGCTACTGGTCCCCAGGAGACACATACCTGCATCTCTGTATTGCACTGCCCTGGGTTCAATGGCATTTTCTTTCTGCCATCTGTCATTATTTTACCCGAAGATGAATGTGTGGATGTTCAACAGAAATCTGTTGAATGCTGAAGGGCCTCATGGCTGTGATATTGTAACACTTGCAGAGTGCTGTCCAGCACCTGAGAGGATCCAGTATGCTACACCATTCAGTTGGTCCAAGCAGATGAACTGCCTTGCAATTATATGTTATATATATAATAAGTGAGTGATATTTAGTAATAAATCAATAAATTACTCCAGGAATCAGCTGATGGGTCTATGTTGAAAATCAGCAAAAATTTCACTGTACTTAAAAATAAATCAATGAAGGCAAAATATTGTTTTCTGATTTGTGGCAAAGGCTCAACTCAAAACTTATTTAAATAATATTTTTATTTTGCAGCGGTATGCTAGAGATATCAAAATGTTATATGAATGTGGACCTATTTTTATAGGTTAAGAAAAAATAGGCATGGGAAATTTTAGTGCCCTTTTCTTCAATCTAGGCTCGACAGGCTGTTTTTGCATCTTGACCTGCCCCAAGGCTCATGGCTCTGGATCATTTCACCAGTGTTACCCTTCTGTGGTTTCTTTGACCAGTTTGCTCATTCATGTTCTTCAGCCCTTGCAGGTAAAACTCCAGTGGAGGTCAGCGGGATCTTCTTCTAAGGAAGAACAGCAGTTTCAGTCCTGAACAATAAATGAACTTACATGGTCTCTCTGATTTCCCAAAGCTTGGAAACACTGTTATAAAAATAAATGTAAAAATTTGAAGCAGGGATATTATTAGAAAAGTAAAAAGAAGAGGTTTAGAAAGTAGCCAATCGTTCTCTTAGAGTGCCCCTGAAGCACAAATAAAAGTACAAAATGCTAGGCATAATTCAGGATTAATGAAAGCCATTAGGCTTTACAGGGAAGGAGATGGAGACCTCTAAAACCAGTAACTTCCAGTATGGCACAGGCTAGGGTAACTGATTTGATATCTGATGGTATCTGAGTCAATGTTCCTGTTACCACCAGTTAAGCTCATTAACTAGATGCTGTGTGAGGCCTTAGCACTGTTTTACAGTCAGAGAGAGAGATGAAGACTCCTACAGAGATACTCTGGCTGACTGCCCGGGAGCAGCTCTGTAATGTAGCTGGTCTCCCCCAGTACTGGCCTCTGCATTTTTCCAGCATTTTCTCTTCCCTTCCCTTCCACCACCTACTCTTCTCAGTATGAGTTCTGTTATCTCTATTATGTGCTCTCTTTCTTTCTTGCTTTCCTCAAGCATTTTTTTAATTACAGTCTGCTGCCCAGGGAATTTCATCACGCCCTCCCTCCCCTTTCCTCATAGGAGCCTAAGGTGGATAGGACCTCTTTAAGGGCTGGATCCATTTGGTATGGGTGTCCCACTTTTCCAGTGGAAAAGGCATCATCCTCTTCATATATAAGCGCTCCCTGAGGTAGCTTACCCCAGCTGCAGAGAGAACTGACCTGGGATAAGGATGGAGGAACAGCTGCAGGAGGATTTGGGAACAGGAAGGTCACCTAATTCCACCAACCATGGCAGGAATCTTTTAGGAAAATTAGGTGGCCCTAAATCGCAAGTTCACTTCACTTTTACAAGTGAATTCTGCTTATTTTAGACCAAAGTGGGTCCCTGATGAAGATATCCTGTTGGCTATATCTTCCCAGAAAAAACAAAGCAGCCATAGCCAGAGGGCTGAGTGCTTCTGATTTTCACTGCTGCAGGGATATCCTACAGAGACAGAAAGAATGTGATGCTTTGAAACAACTTTCCTCCCCTCTACCTGCTTTTCCCTTTCTCACAATTTCTGAGAAAATGCTGCTGTTATTTGGTAATCACTCTTTTTTTTTTTTTCCCCAGAGCCTGATGATACTCCCAGAGTTGCACCGAAAGCCCTCTGTATCTGATAGCACATTATCAATCCTCTCTGTGATACTTGCCAAACCATTACACTGTTCTTCCTTTTTGGCACCTTCTTACATCCCTTAAATATTTCACCAAACATCCTGAAGAAAATCACCCCCATTCCGACAAATCTTCAACAGGCTGGAGGGCTCTGTTGTGCTTCCACACCACACCAATGAACTCCTGGCATAACCCTCTCATCACAGATTCATGCCCCACAGTCATCCACAGTCCACTTCCACTCATACTCTGCTTTTCCAAAAACAATTTCCAAGCACTCTAAGATCCCTATGCACATTACACGCATTTCTCATTTCAGCATGCAGCACACACATTTTTTGGTGTTGACACTGAGCCAAAAGAACAGACAGTAACAATTAAAAATGCTTTTAGTGCAACACAACCACTACATAAAAACTTTCACAGAGATGTGTGTGTGTTTATGATTAAAAGCCAGGCTGATTCCCAAGGCATCTCTCACCTTGGGTAAGCTGAACCATATCAAATTATGTATCAGCTAATCAGCAGGATCTATCAGCAATGGGATATGATCTGAATTTCTCAAAGATACTAAGGGATTAGGTACTAAGGAGAAATGTGAAATGATGCTAAGAAAATGTTCCTGCCACACAGTCAAGCTGAAATGATTTGAGGCTGAAGATGTAGGAAATCACTGCAGTTCCAGTGTGGTAAATGCTCATTTGAAGATTCATTCCTTAAATTCTCTCTCTTCCCCTGGTAAATGCAGAGCTGTGAGACGAATTGCTAGAGCTGAGATAGCTTTGTGAAAAGGAGAAAAGCTCTGACATCGGACTTGCTTTTCTGCATCCTTTGCCCTGGCTCTCCTGCACACAGTGTCCACGTAGTCAGTGGGCTGTACACCAAAAAAAAAGAGGGAGGGAGGGTGAACAAAGGGAGGAGCCCAAATAGAAGGTTACTGAGCTGCATAATTTTTCTTCACCCTGTTCTAAGGACAATGAAAGAAATTCAGAAAAAGCTGCATGAAGCAGGGCTAACCCCTCTCGGTGGTCCCCACTCCCTTGCAGGCACAGTCCTAGCAGTGGGCCAGCCGCCAGCACCAGTGTGGCCACGGGCTCCCCTGTCCCAGCCCCTGGGAACAAGATAGCCTGGAAACAGGGGGAAAATAGTGGTATGTGTAGCTGGGAAAATAGCTCCAAATTCTGTCTGCAGAGATCTGGCGTCTTTTCTTTCTTCCCCCCGCCACCCTTTTCTGTTTGCTGGATCCCAGTTGATGCCGCCTTCTCAGCCCCTTTGTGCCCTAGAGGAACGTGCTGGCCTTACAGCTCCTGCCTGTGGATTTGTTTCTCACCCAGATTTCTGTCTGGGATAAGGACCATGAGGAGAGTGATGATTTTTCTGTTAATAAAAGAGGAAAAAAGAATGACAGTGTGTTGCTGTTGGGGTGATCTATTTCCACAGACACAGAGCCAGCCCCCTTCTACTGCATGAAACAAAAATGTCTGAAGAAACGGCGCACACACAGGTGTAGTTTAATGAAAAGCTGCAAAAGGGAAAGGAATTCCTTTCTCCCCCTGCTTCCTCAACCATGTACTCACTTGCAAGTGATTACAGGCTTGCAGCAGAGAGGTGTTTTCATTGGGAAAGGTCCCAGCAGGCTGGTTGGGTGGGCCCTTACCCTTTGAATAAATGCCAAGTCCAGCAGTCTAGTAGGGAGGAAAATTTCAAAAAATCTGTCCTGATACAGGCACAAAACACCAAAAAAATGGAGTAAGACATCATGAAGGTAGAATTGACTGGGTCCAGGAGGGAAGCTAGTTGTAACCAAGATTTCTCTCCACTCCCCTCCTCATCTGAAAGCTCCTCTTTCCTATAAAAGTCAAAACTGTTTTGCAGGGGTCTGTTTCTTTTGCATTCAGCAACATTTTTCCCCATAGAAACTGCACAGTGGAGAGTCTGCTAGAGCTCAGAGGGAGCGCATGTGGCATTCGCTCCCTCCGCAATCTGCCTAATGCTATAGCTTGGCTCAAAGCGTCCCTTGGCTCTCTGCTGCGTGCCTCTTGCTAGGGAACGGTGAAAAGAAAATACGAGTGGCTAAGTGAGCAGCAGCTGGGGAGTCTTGGAAGGAAAAGACTGACCACATATTCAAAATGTGGTAAACTGCAATAATTAGCAGCAAAATTATTTGTAATTTATTGTTCTACTCTGATTCTAGACATTCTCACATCACAGGAAATGTTGTGGACCATCAACTGACCTGCTTCTGGTGCAGTCATTATTTCAGCCTTGAACAGTTTATTTAGACAACATGGCTATCCTGCGTCTTGCCTAGTCAATTAATTTTGGATGGACAAGAAACCAGTTCACAATTCTTCCTATGAAGGTTCAGTGTTTGCTATCAAAGATGCATTTCTTTTCCTAACATCCTTAAATACAGTCACCTGTGGAAAAGGGACTGTTCCATAGTCTATTCAGTAGAGGCCAGCACAAAGCAGCCGTACACCCACATAATTATAGGTGAGGGCACATGTATTTATAGGACTATGCAAATACCTAGGAGACATTCTCATAAAAATTGCATTTCTCGGTTGTTTGTTCTTAGAACTTGAGACAAAGGTCATTCTGACTGAGACTACATACTTTTTGGAATATGAGCCAAAATAAAAAAAGATAAATAATTGTCATACAAAATCTGCAAGTAAAGTTCAAGGATGGCATGTTAAGTTGCATGTCCCTATAACCAGAGTCAAGGGTCTTGATCCTTGCTTGCCTTGAAGGAAAAATCAGTTCTTACTGTAGTTTCATGGCATTGAACTAAGAAGTAGCCACTTAGAATAGGGTAGAAGTAGGAGCATGAAGCAGAGCTATTGCACTTTTTTACACCTTTTCTGGATTCCTACTAATTTTAGTTTCTTTCTACCAGAGAAGCTGGAGAATACATTGCTCCTGAAGTCTGCTTCAAGTAGATTCAGCTGCTTTATTTCTATCTCTTTTGCTTTTCATCTATTATTCTTGTTCTTAAAGGTCACATAAAACCTTCAACCTTTAATGATATTTTAAGTATTTGAATGTATATTCTCCATATATAGAGAGAAAATTGAAAGACAGCCCTACCGAGCACCTGTCTTTTTAATGTTGATAAAAGCAGTGAGTGTGCCCTCCTTCCTATTATTTGTCACTAATTACCTGCTTTTTAAATGATGAAAGGAAACTCTGGTCTCGCTGCAGAAGTTGCACAACACAGGTATAAATCCTTGGCTTAGACTTAGTGGGTTCACATGAGTTACGTACTGTATTGCCTGCTGAGAAATAAAAAAATAGGAACTCCGTAAGGCTTCTGGCAAACCACCTTCAAGACTGCTATGATGCAGGTGCTGCATACACATGAATCGTCCCACCTCGTTGCAGGAATGAAGCAATGTGTTTATGAAGGTGGGTGAAACAGGCCCCTTACCCAAACACGGAAGAAAAATTTGAACGAGAGGAAGCTCCCCACTACTGCTGGTTTTTTGGTGAGTCTAATTGCTATGCCTTGCATTGCGGTCCAGCGAGATCTGAGCAGACTGCCCAGCGTCTATTTGGATTTCCCACTCTATCATTTAGAAGAACTTTATTTGTCATGCCGGGGCTGAGGCTTGAACTCCTCTGGTTGATCCTAAATATCTGTTGTTACTGACAGCCACGTCTCTTCTCTTACCTCAGCTTGCATTTTTTAATTTCAGATAATTCCCTGTCATCTTCATCCCACAGATCATTGCCTTGTTTCAGCAAAGCACTTGAGAAGTATTTTCCATGTAGGTCTGTTTGCATTAGACAAAAGTCACATCTCTAAATTAGATGTTTGATTTTGCAGTGAGCTTTTCTTTAGAAGCACTGCAGTAACTTCTATACTAAACAGTCTACACAAGGCTAGCGCTGAAGACAGCCAGTTCTGGAACTACTATAGTAAGCACTGATATGCACGATGAATGCATATAAAACAGGAGAGGAACGATCCTCTCAGGGTAAAATTGAAGTGTTTTTAAAGCTGTGAAATATGAAGTTATTGCCTGGGTTTTCAAACTGTTCCTTTGTGAAAGACCAAACTTACATTACAGCAAAGTAAGTTATTTTGGCAGCATTTCACTTTCTACATTTCTGCCAATAGCTGAATTTAATTACTGTTGCATTTATGGAAATACTTACCTAACTGAAGGAGCTACATATGAATTTCATCAGTTTCATGTAAAATGAAGCAAATGCAGAGACACTGGCCTGTAGAGAGAATGCGAAGTTTAAAACAGAGAGATTTGCATAATTGCCTCTAGGTCTCATTTCTTTCCCTTTCTGGTTCAAAAGAATTTTAGCGTGCCTGAAAAATGCAAGACTGTGGCTGGGGAAGATGAACTCCTCTGTATCTGCAGCGAAGTCAGCGGTCCCTCCCATGCTGTAAGAAGTGAAGTCACTCTGGGAGAAAAAGGGGCTGAGGTTTTCAAAAGGAACAAGGGTGAATTGCACCTCCACTTGCAGTGCCTCTTGGCTGTAGTTTGTGCAAGGAGCGCTAAGAGGAGGCGTCTTGCTCATTCATCCTTAATCCAAATGCAGTTGCATCATCTCATTTCCCCTCCCTTCAGAAGGTGGAACAGCTTGTGCAGAGCCCCACAGCCACAGTTCTACCACCTAAAAGAGAGGCTCCTTGCAAGCTTCTTTCTGTTAAGGTCATATGTTTCTTTCTGTTAAGGTCATATTTTTGTCAACTCCTTTTTGTTCTCTGCTCATCTGGCATAACTCCACAGCATGAAAGCACATGCCCCAGCAGCACCATGCTTTGGGGGAACAGCAGTCCTTGCCTTTTTATAATACAGTCAATTATAGCTGTTCATGGAAGACCACTGCACAATGAAATGTACTGCAGTACAGAACCCCCTGGTCTGAAATCTACAGGAAAATTGACATGGAAGATATATTCATGTGATGGCCTAAAAAGTGTCTAATTGCACAAAGCTTACAGGCCTTCCAAACCTGTGTTCTCAATCTGTCTCACAGCTGAGTCTCTGCCTTTTTATTAGACTCTAAATTTCTCCTGTGCTTGACCCATACATTGACACAGTTACCTCCAGGGAAGGGAACAAGGTGAACAGAAGCAGTTTTATTTCATTTAATTTCATTTGTAGTATTAGTGCTCCAACCAATAGCTACTTGATGAAGAAAATCCTAATGAAGATGCATTTGTGGATTTAGGGCAGGACAGATGGTACTCCCTTGTCATTTAAAACTTCAGTGGAACTAAGGCAGGTTGATAACACAGTTAAAAATATGATTTGCATTGGTGGATCGAGTTAAATTTATAATGGACCATTTATGCTAGGTAGTGAGTCAATAGAAACAGTGAAGTCCTAATATCTTGACATTGATTTTAGCTGGATTTAAATCAGACCTCTAAGCCAGGACTGCAATTCATACTGGAGTGCAGCTCAGTCACTCTGCATGAAGCCTGGCAAATATTAGAGTCCTTGAAGCAGTAGAAATACCATTTTTGGTGTAATTCTACTATCACTTCTTTCTGTGAGAACTTACTTAAAATGCGCGACTGAACTAGTAGAAGAAAATCACTGAGCACTAATATCAATAGATGTGAAAGTGCTTTACAGCAGCAAAAGTTTAACAAAAAGATTCAAGACAGGCTTTTGGCACCTTTAGGAAAAGTAGTGGAACTTAATCTACTGTATATCTGGGAGCTATTACACACAAAAACACCCACAGAAGCAGCAGAGAAAAGAAAAGGTTAATTATTCTGGTAGTGAGATGGTATAGCAAAATATACAGGATTGGACTGTACATGATGATACTATAATGGAAACGTAATAAAACATTTTGACTGGATGAGGTAGGCGCTAAAATATGATCTCCAATGTAAATTTCTTGATAACTTAGAATATTTAAGATGATGCACAGGTGACAAGTTGGCAAGCAAGTTCTCTTTTCTCAGCTTCCAGAGATAGGAATTAAAATATTTCCCACCTTATAAGAGTGAACAAATTCTTCTGTTGTCAGAAAGACTGCAGGTAACAGTATATGTATACATTTCAGTGTGGTTGAACTTTAATGTGTGAAGCTCTTCCAACTGTCACTAAAGAAAATGTAACTTCTCAGATCACTATTGCCACCTTAAACACAATCTACTGGTAACTATCATTAGGAATTTCTCTCTAAGGTTCATTAAGAAAAAATCAACTGCTTTCATTTAGATAAATCATTAAGTAGCACAATAAAAGTGTTACTTTAACTAAGAATGCAGAGGACAGTGTTTTGGGCACACAAAAAAAGCCATCCTTCCAATCATGTACATATATATATATATATAAGGAAGATGAACATCAGAGAGTAGACTTGCTATTTAACCCTGTAAATGATGTTGGAACATGAAAAAAAAAAAAAGGGTTTAAATGACTTATTAATAAGTTTAACCTGGAAATTATCATGCTTATAACCATCAGACCAATTAAGGTCAACATTCTGCAGTTCAGTAAAGCTATTTTGGAGCCACAGCTACAGCTCCCCCTTTTCTAAACAGATGGAAACAAAGGCATAACAGAAGCATCCTCTGTCTTGCAGTAATGGCCACTGAAGAAATCGATAGCAAGTACCATGGGACAGGTCACATTTAGAGTTAAGGAAGGTTAAGTGAAGCTGTAAAGCTGTCAAACCAAACTCACTTCACTTGTGTGCTAAGCATGAATCATCCATAAGAACTATCAAAGGGGTTCATCAACCCCCATTTCTAGAAACTAGAAAAATACTCTCCCTTTTAGTGGACAGGCATGTAAGATACTCCCTCTTGAAAGGTGTCTTTTCAGGTACTAAATTCATGTGTACATATTTGACTTTGAAAAGTCTCAAGTTAGGTGAGTTGAACTCTGTCCTATGTGTTATGGTGGCCCCATCTTGAGCTGAAGAAAGTATTAAAAAAAGATGTAGCCCAAATTTTAATTTTTGAATGAATGGAATACTTGTGGATCTCACATTCTTTTCCACTAGCTTTCAAATGTTTCGTGAAATCCCACACTGAGGGTAGGCCGTTGCTTATCCTGGCTTGTTAACGTGCCACCTTCATCTTCTTTTCTGTTAAGCAGGTGTGAGCTGAGAAGACCTTTCTTCAGCAGCACATATTCAACGCCAGAAAACTGGAGCACACTCCCTTCAACTTTGTGCGACCAGGAAAAAAATCCCCAGGTTTAAATATGGAGACTTGAGTGACATGTCAGTTTTCTCTGGAGACCTCACTGAAAACAATGCTCAAAAATTATTTTCAACATTGCTTTAAAGAAGAGAGAGGGGGCAGGGGGAGAGTGTGAGTTTTGGGCGGAAAGGACTGAGACAGCTGCTGGACTGGTTTCAGGCTGGCAGTACAGCAGCATAACTAAAACCAGAAGTTGCAGGATCTGGGGAAGGCAAAATGTGCAAGAAAAAAAAAAAAGAAAACACTCTGAGAGCAGGGAAGGCTTTGCATTTATTACCCAGGTGTGTTTTATCATATATCGCTTGGCAACATTGGAATTCACAGTGTAAGTGTAGGAAAAATGTTTTCACCATAGAGCTTTGCTTTCCCAGGAATGGCAAAGGATTTTATAGACGTCACAGTTATTACCATTCTGGTTCCTAAAATAACTGATGAATAGCCCACTGAAATGTAAAAGGTCCCTCAAAGTAAAGAGAGCTACTGATGTGTCATCATTTTGACAGGAATTTCCTTATGCAGAGGAGATGTAATGCCCCTTCACCAGGGTGGCATCAGGCTGCTGCCAGTCCCACCACACAAGGTAGCAAAGCATGCTCAAGTCCTACCAGGGAAAGGAAAAGCCTACCTTTTGAGAGTCACAAAAAACCCTACTTTATTTCACAACAGAATTTAATGAAGGCCACCAGGTTGCCTAGTGCCATCTGGACCCATCCAGTGACTCCAAAGTCTTAACAGCGTTGCAGGAAAGGGCTTCATCTCACGTGACTGCAGTGTACCATTAGTCACTTACTCTTTATTCCCAGACAAAAAATTAAGTGGTAGTATAGACAAGTTCACACCCTTCTTCTTGGGCCCTCTTAATTTTTAAAATTTAAACTGGTGAATGAAAAATTGTGTTGCTTTATTGGTGTGAAAATATCAGCCATCTATTTATTCTTAGAAACAACAACTATTAATGGGGCATGAGTTAACAAGAATGAGCCTAAAAAATATTAATATTGAGGGAGTTGCAGAATAAAACTTCAAGCTTTGCAAAGTGTTCACAGGATTCACAGTTACACAAGTGTCAGTCTCCTAAGGGATTACAGGTGGTCTTGCCTGAAATGTGAACATTCCTAAAAAATCTCATGACAATCAGGTGGGATGGAAGGAATTCAGGGTATCTTTGATAGTTCTTTCTCCTTGTTCTCTTCAGTGTTTCTACCCTTCCAAATTTTAAATGAGCCTGACAGTTTTATTGTGATTCCTTAGAACTGAAAGGGTCTTTACGCAGCCATCCTATGAAACAGGGTTTATAGAGGAGTTAATATCTTTTATTAGGCCAGGCAATGGAGCTAGAAAATGATGGGATCTTTTGCAGCATTAATCCCCTTTCAAAACTGAACTAAGGCAGTAAATACCAGGACAAATACAGGCTGAGAAATGTAACTTAATTAAGCAATTTGAGGAAAGAGGGATAACTGGTACCTGTGGAGGAAGAGGGATGTTAGCAGGGGAAGAACTAACGGTCTTTTACCTATATGGAGCACAGGGAGCGGAAAGGAACAGATAATTATGGATCAGTGAGGAGTTAAATACATGTGGAGGATAAGAAAAATTATAACATGCTTCAAAATCAGTATCTCTACTGAGTCCTTGAATATGACAGACAGCAGCGTTATGTATGGTAGTTCCAAGGCTTGTCTTTCAAGGAGATTTTTGTAAACGTCCCCATCAGTCCCTCTCAATGATCGGAACTGACAGATCAAAGATAGAGAACCTATTTTTTGGAAAATATTGTCCCACTGGCTGCTGGGTATTCCTTTTCTTGGTTCTCTGAGTGGGTTCATGCTGTTTAGCGTACAGCAATTGCTTGGTGTCCAGGACAATGTCCTATAAGGTCATTTAGGGCCCTACACAGAGTACATGACTCTCTAAGGAACTGTATGTGTTTTAGCCATGGATTTGCCATCAAACACATTTCATGTGTGCCATGTGTGTCATATTTCCATTTGTTACTGGCACAGAGCCACAAATCTCCTCTGCTTTGCAGCACTGGGGTATGGTAGATGCACAGCCGTGCTTCCACCACTCTTTACTGCAGTCTGACAAAGGAAGGAAGTAAATCCACACAGCAGGATGCTCACAATTCAGTTCAAAACTCATGAATGCTTGTCAGCAAAATCCAACAGTGTCCATATTTCTCTTTGAGGTGGATTAGTGAGGCGATTTTCCCAGCCAGCAACAGCAAGCTCCCGGCCATGTTCCAAACCTAATGTTCTTTAAATGTGCTCCACTAGGTCAGCACACCCATTTGCCCCTGGGGATGAGAGAAGGTGTGATCTACATGGATCTATAGGCTAAGCTTAAATGTCTTGGAGTACATTAAGTACAAAAGATCGCTCCTTTCATCACAGATCTACAACAGTACATCTGTTATAGTAGGTACCTTCAAGAAATGGTCCCTAAACAAAATTCCTTTCTTCACACTTCTGTTGATTTAGAATATATATGTAGTTTGTCCTATTTTGGCCAATATTGAAAATCAATTGGTGTTTGGAAAGATATTAATATTTTAAATTTACTTTGTAAAAGAAATCAGTTTGTTAAAAAGGCAAAAAATGCTGGAACCATCTCAGCTAGTAAGGCAACCTGTTGGTGTCCCTCTCTTTCTCTCCCTGTTTCTATAGTTTTTGCTGAAGGAACTCTCCTGTACATTTTCCTTCTCCAACATTCTGGGATGTATTTCCTGGTCTGATGTTCTGGGATGAACACTGTGAACATTTTTTTTTTTAATTTTGTCAACTATCACATTCACTTTACAGTCTTTCCAATGTTTAGACAATTTCAAAGCCTCTGACATAGTCCTGTCATAGCTGATACTTTGATTCAGAGTGATTATGTAGTGATATCATGCTGCAATGCAATGTCGAAATACCACCCCCAGATGACTGACTAAATCTCCTTTCACTATTATAGCAGGATGCCTACTTCAGATACAAATTCCTTTGTTGTTGACATCTGCCTTTAGAGAAATGAATTCTACCCTGGAACTTCCAAATCAGCAAATGTGCTGAGTATATATAGGAAAACACAGGATAGGAAGGGATCGTCAGGTTCAATGAGTCCTGTTGCCAAAACATAAATTACAGTGCAATAGATGTCTATTTCAGGAACAGCTGCAAAACACCCGCTCAACATGACCCTGCTAAGGAAAGCATGTCCTACTGAATTTTCAGGTCTTTCGGCTGCATTATCTCTGCAGAAATTATCTTTCAGTATTTCAAAAGCAATATTGCTGACAAGCATATATGTGACAGTCTTAAAAATAAATTCAACTATTCAGGTTTTTTCATTGATGAAAACCACTTTTTATACACCTTGTAAGACTCAAATGGCAGTTCCACCTGCATTGTAATTCTGTTATACCAGCTATGGTACTGGAAAAAGACTTTACAGTGTTTTGAGACTTTTTTGTTGCAACCTAGTTGGATCCATCTTCAGCAGCTTCTTCTTGTGTTGCATGGAGCTTCAAAAAAGCTGCAGATCTCCGTAAATCTTGCGGTAATAACATGTTGCAGGTAATTGTTGGTGTCTTGGAATGCAATTGCCTCTGCTTCAAGCCATAATTAAAGGAATCACATATACTTTGGAACAGTCTTTGGAAATCTGAAAATAGGAGTTTAATTTACAAATGTTAGGGTGGAATAGGAAAAGAGTGAGCCAAAATCAGCACACTACCATGTTCATTTGCAATACTCCGAACAAGGCATCCCTTTTGTTTTAGTCACCAAGACTTGTCCGAGGCATCTTGTATATATATTGTGTAGTGAGAACAGCAGGTCCTCTTCGAAAAAAGCGGAGTACATTTATTATCAAGACAGGAAGATACCGCTTGAAACTAAATGAGAGGCTACCTTCAAAGAGAGAATATTGCCATAGGGAAAACAAATTATTAGAGACAAGGCCTCTTCTTACACGTGTTCATCAGTGTTGCTCACCGACTAGGTGCTCAAGTCCACATTTAACACCAGGCTCTGGGGGCGTTTTGTTTTAAACAGACACCTTCAGGGCTCTGAGAGGATTATGTGAAAGGGTAAGGTTTATGTTGTGCTTTCTGCACCTATGCCTCCTTTATATTAGGTGGCTGACTTTTGGACAGAAAAGTCTCAAAACTTTGTTAACAGACCCTTGGCTAAACCCAGGTTATAGTTTATCAGGTGTACTTATTTTTATTGAACTGCTCCTGTAGTTTTGCCAGCAAGGATTACTCCAGGATGTAGTCCTGATATGATCAGTAAGGTCAGTCTCAGCAAAGATTCTTTGGAGAGTCTAGTTGCCTACATTAATTACACTGAAATGAGTTCCTGTCCCGCTAGCCGCTCAGTTACCAACATGACCTCAGAAGTACACGCCACAATTTTCTTTAGCAGAAAAAAAAGAAATCTTTTTGCTCTTTTTCCAAAGTTATTAAGATATACTCTATGAATATTTCCCCCTTACTAAGTGTTGGGTTATACTCAGTTCAGAGAAAATGTTGGCAACAGTCAGTTTTACAGGATGGTCTCTGCAGACCTGGGAAGGTTCAGTATGAGATTAGGTGTCATGACAAGGCAGGAACAGAAATACAAACAGTGCAAATAGCCTGGATTGTATTAATTTGGATTTTTTTTTTTAAAGTTTTAGTGTCAACATGAAATTGTTCTGAATTCTCAGTAAATAAAATTTTAACTTTCTTAATGAAGAATGAAGCAAAGTACTTACCTAGATTTTTATTTACAAATAACTCCTCTCTCTCTTTTGTCTTTCACCTCTTTCTCACTGTTTAGCAGCCCATTTCTTCCTTCCCCCTGCTCTCTTTCATTTATATAGTTGGAGGACATTTTAGCTTTTTTTGGGGGGTCTACCTCATTTTGTCTTTGCCCTCCCACTCCACCACTCTCAGGACTTTGAGGTCATCTTTGAGGTTCAAATCAGGAGCCCTGTGACACCATGATTTCTGCAGATCTCTGCCTTGCAGTTTTAAATAAAGTCCTTTAACTTAAAGATTCTTCAGAAATCTCTCAGGGTCCCCTCCCTGCCACCACCCCAGTTCATTCAGTATATAGAAGCCCAAGTATTCATTTTTGTCCATCCCACTTCCCTTCACCTTCTTTACAGGATAAATGTTTCTTTTTGCATAACTTTGATATAATTAATTTTCATTTTAATTATCTACACAGTCTCTTACCAGTATCTAGGATGAAATATCCCCTCATCCATCAAGCATCTTCTCTCATACTATAAGAATCTCTCCCAACATCTTTCTGTAAAAACATTTTTGCTCAGAAATTTAGGGGGCTCTTTGTAATAGAAACATGCACAGAAAAAGAAAATTTCTATCACTTTGTCTCAACATCTTGGTTTTCCCTTATTTCCTTATTTCCTATTCCCTGTGACAGGAGACAAGATTAATGGCTGAGCACTGGCTGGTTCCCAGATCTCCCATTTCCTTCTAAAAAGGGATGATTTAACAGAGACAACCAAGAATTTGGGGTGTTGACTTCCAACATCTAAGTCTTTGTTTTGACCCTGAGCAAGAATTTGAGTCTGTGTATCCCACATCACAGCTGAATGTCCAACTCCACAGGATTATTTTGGAGCGTGCATCTATTCTTGTAGCATCTTCTTCCCTTTCTCCCTCCCACTTTTGCCCTGCACATTTTGAAGGGTAATTTCTAGAGTTCTTCAGTGACATTGAAAGAGAGAAATAATGACTCACCTTGTCAAACATCCTTACTTGACAGGCCTGAAAATTCAAATCCCCTGATTCTTCAGGACTGGAAAAACACTCCCCACACTCAGCCGTGCCTCATTCCTGACATGAAAATCTCATCTCTGAAAAAAAGTGGGTAACCTAGGGCAATCCATTCCTGAAATGGTGACAGGACTGCTGGTTCGGTTGGCAAATGGCCATTGTTGCTTGTGGCTTTCATGTCTGTCCCAGAGGAACTGCATAACTCTGCTCAAATGTAGAAATCTGTGTAATCATTTGCTTACATGATTACCAATACCTGATTACAAAGGTTGGGATGATCCCATCAAGGTAATTCGCATGAAGCTGTTTGCAAGATGTTTTTTACTTATTCAGAACATATTCCTTTTCCTTTGGAAAAGCATGAAGAATGGGGGAATAAATAAGCATTATGCTAATAAGCTTATTGGGCCTACCATTTACATTAATTACATGTTTGCCCTGCCTCCTTTGGGTGTGCTGACAGAAATACATGACTTTCACAGGGAATTTCGCCTCTATAGGGAACAACAGATGTTATGTGAGAAGCAGGACTGGAAAAGAAAGTCGGAATAAAGAAAACCTCTACAGTTACAAACTAGTAAAATGGGAAAGGCTTATGGTTTTCTCCTAAGATTCAGGAGCTCTGACACCTGCACACGCACCTCAGGGTACAGCTCTCTTACATCAGTGTCTGGAAAACCTGGCATTTTCATCCGTTATCTTCAAAAGATGATGAATGCTGCTGCTCTTGGAGATTTTATCAAAGAACTGAAAACAGGTATTCCTAATCATTCTTTGGAAAACTGCTCTTATCAGAATAATGATAGTTAATGACTGTTTACTTGTGATTCTCTTTGTCTTGGAAGGGTTACCTCCTTCACCAGTTTCTGACTGCAGTTCTGACCTTGGCGATTTGTCTCCCATGGGTAAACAAAATTGTATAGCTGTAAGAGAAAATGAATCCAGAACTCCACAGCATGCATACGTGAATTCAAAGCAAGTCTCGTTTCTCTCCTGCTTGCTTTGGCGTCACTGTATTACAATCTTCTAGGAGTCTGTATGGAATGAATGCTTTCTATTCCTAGTTCCTCAGTGGTTTCTGCAGGCTATTATTAGGGCATGCAGAAATTCATCTTGCCTTGCACCTTCCTGAAGCCTCTGGGCTCCACCTTTTGTGATCCCCACTTTCAGTCACACAAAGATTTTTCTCCTTGCATCCCTACTTTGCTGCAGGTCTTTTATGTGAAATAAATAAATAATAATTTTATCTGAAATAAATAAAAAAAAGGACCAAAAATGCTGCCCCTGTTCATAGCTTAACCTCGTCTCCATCTGAGGGGTTAATGGTTCATGCTCTACTCATGTAAGTAGCTTTACTGATTTCAGTGGAGCTACTCATGAAAGAGAGGAGTCCGATACTCTGCCATGTAGAAAGACATCTGCAGTCAGTCCCATGTGGTCAGTCAATTAATTTTCTTCCCCATGTTTTCAGGCCTCTCATGCTGTTGTACCTCTCATGTCCCTTCCCATTTGGGTTCTTTCACTTGTTTTGTGCTCTTTGTTAGCAAATTTAGAGAAATGTAATAGAAACAGGCTCTTATAAACCCTTTTCCCAGTGCTATTGCAGGCTGTGTTTATTTTTCTGCTGCACCTGCACCTGGCCTCAAGCAAAATCTCTTCAGACCCAGATGTTCAATTTTTAATGGTGCTCAGGGCAGGAAGCAATACTTTGACAGCTGACCCTTTGGTCCCACCACCGTTTCTGGATAAATTGAGAACTGCCAAACAAAAAAGAAAGCATTAGGGGAGGAAAATGAGACAATACCATAAGCAGTTCCAAAATTCAAATAAGAAAAGAAGTTGGGGATTGTTAAGTGGAAAGAATTGATTGAGGTATACATCTTAAGCTAAATATATACATACATGGAGATCTCAAGGCCAAAACAATACAAAGGCTAATCCCTGTTAGCAACACTTTAGTGACTTAAGGCAGCAGGAGGCAGAAAACCTATTTGTTTCTCTAACAGAAATGCCAGGCAAAATCCCTCTATATGATTTTTCCATAGTCCTTGAGGAGACAAAGGGTGAACAGTAAGTGCAAAGAGCCATGGAAAATAGTCACCTGTGCTCAGGCAATGCTCACGTCTCCGCTCTGTGCACTCATACAGGTTGCTGCCGGGCACAAGGTAAGGCAGAGGCTGCTGGCTTGGCTGCTGCCCACAGCCTCCTTCCCTTCTTCACTCTCTAGGGCTCCTGCCAGGTGAAATGGCAGAAATGGGTCAACTACATATGATCTCCTATTTTCTAGTATATAGTTTATGATGCTATAGGGTCCAGAGAAATTAATTAATCCATAAGAAGCATAAAACTGTGCTGGGGACTAACAGATAAATTTTAGTTAGAGAGCTAGACCTGTATTTATTTGATCATAATTGAAGTTCTGCAATCATTTCAGGCAGCATATGCTTTAGAGGTACAGAGCTTTCATAGCTATAGCAGTTCCATTCCACACGTGCAACGCTTAATTTTGTGTAAGCCTTATCCAAGTGTTAATTAAGGAAGCCTCACAATACCTTTGTGTTTAGCTTGCCTGACCACAGACACTTGCAGAATGAGGGACTGAATGCCTGGCCAAGTCCACAGGGTACCCCAGTGGCAGAACACAACCATTACTGACACCAGTCAATGTACCGGTCATTCCAATTTTGTACTGGTTTTTATCTTTTAGACCCAAAAGCACTGAAAAAACTGCACAAATGTCACCTCTCTTTTTACAAACAAAGAAAGGGGAGCACTGCAGGCCTGCAAGCAAAGCATCCCCAGCAGTGGAATGCAGCACTAACACCGTGTATGGAAACATAAAGTGAAAGACCACTTCTATATGGTCTTTGCAGGTACCAGGAACAGTGTCTATGAATTCAGTAAAGTCACTGTCAGTAAACGGTTTGTGGTGGTGAAATGTGATCAATGGATATTTCTGTATAATGTAATTTCTCTTTAAAATCAGTTGAGAAAAGTGATTCTAACTTTACAGTAGGTTAGATTTCCTGCTAGACAGTTAAAGGTGGTATGAAAAAAATTTGGTCTTTAGCAGAATAGTAAAGGATGAATTTTTCAGACATTTGCATCACCAGATATGCTAATCAGAAGGAGGTCCTATGAGGGGTTTAGGGGTAGTTAGGAGAGGAGGACCCTGGCGTTATCTAGCTGGCCATAATTGCTGCATTTAAGGAATACATTGGCAGGAGCTACTGGGAGGAGACTGTAACCACCTGTCCCACAGTTCTGATGGCTGCAGGAGGAAAAAGGCTACCCACAGACAAACAGATCTGTCGGGGGAAGAAGCTGGAAAAAGAAGCTGGAAAAAGATAGATCTTAATTCGTAATCTGATTCTTCTGATCCTCTACAGCGACTTGCCTTTAATGCGAAACTATAGCTCTGTATTTTACGATGTCAGTATCATGTTCTTACTGTTGTTTTTTGAGGTAAGAAAGAAGCTAGAATTTTCCAGTGATTACATTGGGGGCGGGGAGGGGGAAGGCAGAGCAAAAGTAAAGCTATTTGAACTCTAAAATAGTGCAGGGAGCTGCATTGGGAGGCACTACAGAAAAGATGATTGGAATTGCCTTCAGGAGGGAAATGGGGGGAGAACTTTGTTGCTTGCATATTCATAAGACTTAAAAAGTGGGGGGTTTTGATTGGCTTTAAAGTTGAGTTTGATTGGCTTAGAAACTGTAAAGGGGAAAAAAAAGTAGAAATTCCATCCTGCTTTAATCACTGCCCACTCCAAGCTTCCTTAATGACTTCCAGATGCATTCTTTTTATGCTATTGTTTTGGCACAGTTTCCAGACAACTTTTGGGCCTGTTAACACACACACAAACACACACACATGGAAAAAAGAAAAAAACTTACTCTGCCCTCCTCTCTCTTCTAACAGAAAACAGATTTCACTCTGGTTATATAAATGTACGATGAGCTGGAGAAACAAAATGCCTGTTCCTGTCTCTCTTCAGTCTCCAGGAAACCTTCTGATATAAAGTGAAGGGAAAATATTCACTTAAATTCCTTGTAGGGAAAGAGGTGAAAGCAGATTCCATAGAATCTATTGATATTATATAAAATAGCATGAAGTTGAATATAAACCAAAAAACCACTTACCCTACAAACCTAAAACTCTCCACCACAAAATTATTTTCATGCTGCTGTCTGTGTCACTGGCCTGTTGAGCCATCTACAGTAAATCACCTTGCCTCTTAATGCCTCAGTTTCCCACTGTGTGAAATGGAGATGGTGGTGCTCAGCCATAGTATAAAAAACTCTTATGACCGTCAGATGAAAAGCACTTTGCAAGGTAGGGTCAAGACAGCTTCTGACTCACTTAGGGGACGACAGAAGAATCATGATGTGTTTGCTAAGCTGCAGAAGCAAAAACTGCAATGGTGCATTTGATACCCATGCAAGGCTGCCATGTATTTCTTTATATTTGTAAGGTACTCTATTCCCTTTTAAACAAAGTCACATATTAGCGCTAAGAACTACTGTCTTTGAAAGCCACCGAGACCTGCCACTTCCTTAGGTACCTCTCCACCTCCCTACCTTTTCATAAGATAAAACTCAAATTGATCCAGGCTGTATTTATTCTATATCTTTTGAGGGAACCCAAACATTCCTTTTTTCCAGCCTTCTCATCCATGACAAGGGGAGAAGATGTTGTTACACTCTGTGAAGATGCCCTTACATAAGTCCTTGACTTCTTCAAGAAGCCCGGCTTTCAGGTGCTGGCACCTTCTGCACCAGCAGAAGTTCAGTGGCTACCGCCTGGCCAAAACCCCATGGAGTTTCTGATTACATCAGTAAAGATGCTGAACTACCTTTGCCTTAAACATATGCAGGTTGCAACTCTTTCCACCCTAGCCCAGCCTGTGCCCCACATCTATCCCTTCATATTGCTCCCAGAAATATTCCTGGTGGTGAAATTTTGCTTATGAGTGACAAGCTGGTGCTACCATGCACCAGGAAGAATCACTACTAGGAAACGTAACACACACATGAAATGGCTGCTTCACAGTCTTCCATCAATGATGGTTTTCTACCATCATGCCATGGGCTGAGCATATAATTGGCATGGGCAGATGAGAGAAAGGGTACAAGGCCTGCTGGTATAGCTCTGCGAGCTTACAAACTGCTCATCAGCGTCTGGGTTTCCCTAGCCTTGAGGTATCTATGTGATCCAGTCATGGTATGGAGACTCCTACATTAGAACTAGTTACCTTGACTCCCTTATAATATATGGAGAAATAACCATCATCACTGCAGTCAAAGGCAAAATTAATTATGTCCTAATAAAAGCAGAAAATAAAGGGCAGTCAAATGCAAACAGTTATGTCTTATGTGCCTGAAATTACATGAGATGGTTCTATCCATAAAGTTTGATGGGATCACAGTTACCTATAACATGAATTCAATTGTACATCAAAAAAAAAAAAGAATTTTGCCATTCATTTCACTCTGAACCAGAAAAAGAAGGAAATGCAAATTATGGCCATGGAAAATACATTGGTTCTTTTTGCTATCACAATGCTAACATTTCTGGCCATTAAATTAAACAGGTTTTATTGTTTTACTCATAGCTGTCTAACCTAGTATACCAAGTAGACAGTTGCCTTGCCAAGAAAGAAAGAGAAATGTGATCTGGTACTGTGAATGCATAACAGGCAGGCCTTGCTGAAAGTTCCTAAGGAGGTCAGCTCCCATTTTCTTAGGTCACCTGGAAGATTTCCGCTAAGAAGGCATCAAGCTTCAACTGCAGATATGTACAGATAGGTAGGTATTCTGGAGGAAGGCACCATGGCAGATAACTAATGGCAAGTATAACACTGTTGTCCTCCATCATTTTGTGTGAGTGGGTCCTTGCTTGGAGTAGCAAAGTAGATTTCACTTTGTCCAAAAAAGATCATAGAATTGTAGAATAGTTTGGGTCAGAACCCCCCCCTGCAATAAGCAGGGACATCTTCAATTAGATCAGGTTGCTCAGAGCCCCATCCAGCCTGGCACTGAATGTTCCCAGGGATGGGGCAACCAGCACTTCTGGGCAACCTGTTCCAGTGTTTTACCACCCTCATTGTAAAAAATGTCTTCCTTATATTTAGTCTGAACTTACTCTCCTTTAGTGTAGAACCATTACCCCCTGTCCTATCCCTACAGGCTCTACTAAAAAGTCTGTCCCCATCTTTCTTACAAGCCCCCTTTAAGTACTGACAGGCTGCAGTAAGGTGTCCCCAGGGCCTTCTCCTCTCCAGGCTGAACAACCCCAACTCTCTCAGCCTGTCCTCACAGGAGAGATGCTCCAGCCCTCTGATCATCTCCATGACCCTCCTCTGGACCCGCTCCTACAGGTCCGTGTCTTCCCTGTGCTGCGGACCCAGAGCTGGGTGCAGCGCTGCAGGTGGGGCCCCACCGGCGCGGAGTATGGGGGCAGAACCACCTCCACTGACCTGCTGGCCATGCTCCTTTGATGTGGCCCAGGGTAAAGTTGGCTTTCTGGGCTCAAAGTGAGCGCACATTGCTGGCTCGTGTCCAGCTTTTCATCCCCCAGTGCCCTCAAGCCCTTCTCTGCAGGGCTGCCCTCAGTCCCTTCAGCCCTCAGCCTGTATTGATTTGACCTTGCACTTGTCCTTGTTGAACCTTACGAGGTTCATATGGGCCTGCTTCTCAAGATATGTAATTTTCCTAAGGCAAATTCCTTTCTGTTTCAGAGACACTTTAATCAGTAGTAAATTAAAAAAAAAAAAGCCCAAAACAGAGATTATTACTATAAATGCACTTACAAAATACAGGAAGTATAGAACACTGCACATAGACTGGGGTTTTGTTTGTTTTATTCTATTAGATCTGACATCAAAAGTGTTATTGAAAGAACTAGTATGAAGAGCAAAGCCCACTTTCATGGCTGTTGCTGCTGTCTCACAGACAGGCCACTTCTGCTGGCGGTCCTCTACATCAAGTACAGATCAGCTCTCGAGTATCAGGCATTTTTTGAGAATAAGACCTTTTCAGTTTTAAATGATTCTGCGTAAAAATACAGCCAGTTGATCCTGGTAAGTTGGGAGTAAGAGGAATGATTTTGAAAGCTGTCCCTAGAAGATTTTCATAGTGTTGGCCAGAATTAGACTGAGCTGAGAAACTGTGTAACCTGATTTCTAGTTAAAATCATAAGACTTGTAATGGAATAGTTTGATCTGGCTGGTATGAAGTGATGAGAAAGAACCTATTTCTTTATAGTGTGTTCATCCATTTCACTATTCAGCACACTGACAAGGTGCAAGCCGAAGGCAAATAGCTCTCAGCAGGATAATAAAATCAATTATAGGGAAAGCAATTTTGATTTTGCTCTTCTGTTTGGTCATTTAATGAGTTTTTACTAGACAGGTGAGATTTATGACAATTCTCTACTGAATAAAACCTTTACCCGTTAAAAAAACATTAAAATCACTTGTATTTCACTGCTATGAGCCTATCTAACATGGTACAGAGAACTTTATAAATTCTAATCTGGAAGACAAAAAAGAACATTTCCTTCCTCTGTGACTGCTAGCACTATCTGGATTTGAAAGGAAATCTAGGTGATAGGCACAGATGTCTCCTCAGGGAGCGGTTTAATAATTCCTGAAACCCAGTAGAATATACTCTTTGTCATATTTAAATTACATGGCTTTGAACCTATGCTTTATTTTCTCTTAAATATCTCAACAGCTATGTAGTAAAAATGTTGTCATTGCCCTTATTAGAAATATAAAGGAGGATGCACCTTCAGACAAATGAAGACAAAGTGTCCATTTCTAGTACACCAGACATGCCCAGAAGTATCCCATGCAAGAGGCGAGCTGTCAGGCACTGGCACACATCTAGGTCAGCAAAGCTTTTTTCACTGCTATGCTGCATAGAAAGATGATTTGGCTGATCCGTGCAATAAGCACAGTACCACAAAACTGTTTGGCAGACTATGAACTGGCATGGGCCAAAAGCAGCCCAAGGACCATTCTGACTGTATAGATCATTTATAGTGCCCAGGAAGGCCCTCAGGCACTGTTTAATTTACCACTGTACTTATAGCCAGCTCGGCCCAGGAATAAAGAGAGATATAGGAATTTTGTTCACATCCAAAGCAACACTTGGCAGAAAAGTTTCAGACAGCTTTGAGGCAAAATCAGAGGTTTCATATCAGAAAATAGATACCATGTCCTTTGATGTGCAAAAGTAACAAATCATTTTGAACAGGTGGTTCTGAGATTCACTGTTCTTTGCCAGATTTTTTAGTCCTTGATCACCACATTGCTATTGTCATGAAAAGTTCCCAGCTCCTGTCCAGGTTTTGCAAATCTGGGCTCTTTGGACAGACATTGAAATCACTTTTTTAATAGCAAGCCCATTAAAAAAACTAAGAAACTGAGTCTATTAAATATAATAAAAATGTAGAGCTGAGAAGTCAAGTCAAGAAGTCAACTTTATCTCTTCTAAGCAAGAGTAAATATTTCTAGACCCATTCTAACACATACTTGATATCTTTTTAAAACATAATGAAATTAGTTCTGCCACCTATCTCAAAAACGTTAGTAGGTAAGCAGCATTACTAGAAAGTTTTCCTCTAATAGCTAATCCAAGGTTTTTGGCACTAAAAGAATAAAAAAAAATTAATTGCTCTTTCCAAAATTAAGTGTAAGCAACCTTTCACATGCTGGGAAAATATGGATTATATGTCCATTCAATCTTCATTTCCCCAAAACTGATTTGTTAAAAATCTTATCTACCTTGTTGAATGACTGCTTGCTCACTCACTTGCTCTTGCTCTCTCTTGGTCTCTCCAATTTGTTCCCCCTGCATCCCAAGAGTAAAAAAAGCTGAGACATCATCAGTGTTGAAAAATGCAATGTAACCACTTACATACAATGTTCTTATTAACATACTTCTAAATGACACAGACAGTGCTGCAAGGGGGCTGTACCATTGACTCACATTTTTTAGCCTTGTCCATATTCCCCAGATCCTTCTCTGGAGTGTTATCTCTCACCTAGTAACTATTTGTTGTATATTTATACATCTGTTTCTTTTCTTTCCTAAATTTATTTTGCTTGCGCTTGTTTTTATTGAACTCCACTGTGCTATGTTGCTCCCTTTGTCTAATATGTCAAAATCATTCTGAATCCTCACCCTGAAGTCTTTCACCCCCTGCCCCCACTGTGGTATCATACTCAAATGTTGTAGTGTTCTGTTTAAATAAGCCCTGAGAATACTGGGTGGAGCAAAACTCACATACAGTTCTTTAGGCAAAAATGAAATTACCCGAATCAAACAATTATAATGAAAGATATTTGATGGGCCATCAAATTGAAGATATTTTCTAAGGCTGTCCCACTGCAAGATTTTTTATCTTAATCTGATTTCAAAAACTTGTCTTCAACTACTGTTTTTCTTCATTCATTATGAATTCTTCCTTCAGTGATTTGTCATGAACAAGTATTTCCCCATCCCTAAAACCATAAGAATCCAGTGCAGTGGTGTAACATATAGACTAGAGCTGTAATGTAGATGAGAGCTGCTGCTAACACAGCAGGAGAGAGGGAATGCCCCCGATGGGTCAGTCATGAGGGAGACTGTTCCATACCCTACTTTGTGCAGATGTTCTTGCAAACTTCTTCTTAACTTCTTAGTTCCCTATTCATTTGCCCTTTCCTTGGGAAAGACCTAATGAGAAATCTCATCACAGAGACAAAAGAAGTAACAGCCCCAGGAGATTAATTACCTTTTCACTCACAGCTGACCCTGATGCAGTGTTTGCAACTCTGCTGTTTCAAGCAGGAAGTTTAATTAACTGACTTCCAAAGATCCCAACCAGCAAACATTTCCATGGTTCTGTGAAGTGGGTACTTGCTATTGATGGTAAGAGCTTTTCAAAATTTTCATGCTTTTTTTTTTTTGTTTAAATTAAAGTATTTCAAATCAGAAAATCTCCCTGAAGATTAATCAGTTTTACTGTAATGTTGGGTATTTGTAAACTTTTCAGTAATGATTTTAATTAAGAATTAAATAAAATTATTGTTTATTAACACCCCACCCCCTGTATCATCCTAAATACTGAAGGGTTTTGCTAAAAAAGGATGTATTGCAAAAAAACCCAAGGTTTTTTATTCAAAACCTTTTTTTTTTACTTTTTAATTAAAAAATGGGGGGTTAGTAAAAATACTGATCACCAAAACAGTCACAAACAATTAAAAAACAGTAATGAAAACTTTTCAAGCTATGTAAAATGGTTATCTACCAAACTTTGGAAAAGTAAAAAAAAATCCTCAACATTCTTGAATTTTCATTTTACAACATAATTCTCTCATTTTTCATTGGTGTTCCCATGTTTTCTAAAATCTCCTTAATTTAGGGCAGTTCTATTCAAAAGCATTTAAGATTCCTCCTTAGTTTGCATGACCCTGAGCTCTGGTGCATCTCCTCCTCAGGATCCAGGGGGCAGTTTAACAAAGGCTATTTCCTAGATTTTGCCCAGGCTTTGTGCTTAGCCTGAGTATGGTCTGTCATTCGTATCTTCCTGACACGTCATGAAGTGAAACAAGGCAGCTTCTCCTAGTAGTTTCTCCGTAAGATTCTCTTACTCTGCACAGATTATTCAAAGCCCTGTCTCTGTCTTCTATGTGTTTTCCAGATAATTTTTTTTCACTTCTATTGCACAGCTATGTGAAAAAAGTAAAAAAAAAAAAAAATAATGCCACATACAGGGTTTCTGTTGTGGCAAGGAGCAGGGAAATTTTTTTAGGTGGGTGGGGAGAGCAGGGAAGTTTAGACATTTGCCATTCATTAAACATGCTCTTCCTACTGCTGCCGAGGAGACTAAGCTCATGCTCTCTGTGTCTTTCTGAAAGAAACGCGGGCACATTTATGCTTAGCTGCAAATTGCTAGTGATTTACTTTGCTAGCTCAGTGACAAACAGTATCCTATTCAAGGTATAGAACTGAGAAGTGTTGTCTGGCTTTACGTTACTTCTTCATGATTTTTCAGAAAACTGCTTCTACCCTAGCATTCTTTTTTACGACTAAGTACCTTCATATTTAAGAGCAGAGAGCTTCAGAGGTGATAAAACAACTTACTTCCAACTCACAATAGTAAAGTACAGGCACAGAGGAGAGGGGCAAAATGTCCTTCCATGCTGAAAAGGAAAATACTAACTTCTTTGGTGTTCCAAACAAACCTGTGGGAAGTAGAAATGCACTTGGAATGACTGTTGGCAAAATGTAGCTTTATGGGTTAAAGATGAAAACGCTTTAATGGAGTGCAAGAAAACTTGCAGGTCAAAAAGCAAAGGATTCCCTTCCCCCCTGCTCTGCTTGAATATTTCTTCCAGGGATTTGAGAACTGCAGGATGACGTGGAAGGGGGTAATAAAACATTGTGAGGCTCCGGGTGTTCCACAGCCTGGCCTCTCTCACAGCAGCTCTAGACACTTAAAATTAAAAGTCCCAGGGACTGAGTGAGTCATCCTGCCTCCCGGCTTCTCCCATTTCAGAAGGGGCAGGCAAAAAAAGCTGAAGATTTCCCTTGCAAATGCCTCGATCTTGCAAGCTTTATAGTCAAATTGTAACAGTAATCTTTTTATGTTACTGAAGAACTGCAACAAAACAAATTCAGATTCTGAGATCTAACAATCCTCAGTCTCAGTGTATCAGGCTACACCACTACACAACTTTTCTGTGGAAAAAAAATAGAGTCTTTCCTTTTATTCCACACTCCTCACTCTTCCTCCCTTTTTTTCAGTGCTGTGTGGCTCTTAGTTTGGAATTGTTGACTCTCTTCTTGTCCTGACCGTCACAAGGGACATACAGCATGCATACTGTATAACTGGGAAGCGTTCAGGAAGCTGCCACGTCTGTAGGGCTGCAGCACACAAAAGGAGGCGGAGGTAACAGGAATACCTTCTACTTGACAAACTTGGAAATTGTGGTGCCACATCAGCAGGAGCATATCCCAGCACACCACTCTGCAGTCACTGCAGAAGTGAAACGCACCACAGAAGTGATTCAAAGCACAAAGCTCTTCCCAAATGCCTGCTAATTTCTCCCCTTCTGCCCCTCAGATCTCAGTCAGACCTGAGTGGTGATACTACACACTTCAAACCTCAGTGTTAAAAACAAAGTACATGATTTCATTTAGGAAACTAGGAACTTATGAGGTCTGTATCCAAAAGCCTCCACTTCCCTGTGAATTTGGGAAGAACTGAGGCACGGGGAGACTGAGGGTATATCAACACCATGTAGTACAGCTCCACGTACAAATACCTGAGCTAACTTGGGAGTCAAAGCCTAACAGACACAGCCACCCCATGCTGCTCCTGTCCCGATGTGGAGCTCAGGTCTCCATGGCTTCTAGTGCTAGAATTAATTCAGGCATGTCTGGATGATGTTGCAACTCCCATGTAGACAAAAATGTCATTCTTATCTAGCTTTGGTACCACTATGCTCATAATCTGAATACCCACCATATATGAAAACAAGCTTTTTTAATCTAGAGGTTTGGAGAGGGACTTTGAGACACATGTATGAGATACCTTACCTGGGTTTGGGCCCACTGGGTGTTTTTTTAATGGAGTGTGTCTAAAATCCTTCATTTCTAAACACTTTTGCGTATTTGCAATTCTATGAACTATGAAGAACTGTTCCAGGAACAATTAATCACTGGATTAGCAAGGCCAAACAGCAACTACCTGTATGGATGCTCTCCCTACAGGAATAACAACACAAACATGAGCACCCACCCTGTTTGCTCAGCCACTAAATGTAGTAAAGTATATTAATTAGAGAAAACCTTTTCTTCATGCACCTTTTCACATCTGTCTAGCTGTATAGCTGGATTTAAATTGCTGCAGTGCTCTTATGTGGGGTAACTGTGCTGATAAACACTTGTGGTTTAGATTATTTCATACACAGTTAAAGCCGTACAATATTTTCTAATACACTCTGTATTTGGCACATAGATTGGCCAAACACTAACCATTAAGACTGATATCAGGGCAGCAGCGTGCCTGCCTCAGAAGCCTTTCTGGAAGAGTTTAGTTAACATTGGTCAGTTGTTCCTTAGAGCCCAGCATGCCAGTTCTGCGCTCCCATACAGCATTTTGCTGCAGATGCTCTCAGAAGATAAAGGAGCGGACGTTCGCTCACTCAGTCGTAGCTCTATCTGTCAGACACAACGGGTCTGAGAGCAGAAAAGCCCGCTGAAGTGCCTGCTTTAAAAAACCTCCTTTAAGTTATCAGAGCTGGCATCATATGCTGATTATTAAAAATTATTAAGATCCATACTTGATCTGAGACGTCAAAACATGCAAAAAAGAGCAGGGGCATACAAAGATTTCAAAGATTATGGTGGGAGCAATAAGGAGAAACAAATACCAGAATTCAGAGAAAAATGAAAGGAATAAGTGAGGTTTTCCTGAAAGTCATGCTTTATGTAGACAGGAGCAAGTTGATATGGACATTTCAAGATCAACATTAAGGTATCCAAGTACTATTTTCCAAAGATGTTGGAAAAGTTCAAAGAAATCATAAAGACAACCAGACAGATGAGTGCTGGATCATCTAGAAAATAAATGCAATGATGGACTTTCCTCAGCTGGTGACTGATGTTCAGTCATCTCTTTTGCCTGTCCTCAGTGCTCTATTGAATCACCTGAACATAAGCTCCTGGTGTGAGGAATAGGAGCAGTATCCCACTTTTTCAGAATGGAGAGATTGAATAATACACACATTATTTACTAGATAAATTCTGTGATTATGTGAAATCTGAAATGAAATGTGTGCACAAGTTCCTCTGGTGTCTAATCACTCTGTGCAGACGTCCCTGTGTATGTGTTGAACACTGATACAAACTTAACACCTATACCTCTAATGTCTATTTTATGGTAAAAATCAAAGTGGCATGAAGTGGATGAAGTGGCATGGCAGGAGAGCAGCTGGTTTCCACCCAACTCTGTTACATTAATACCCCTCCTCTGAAAGAGAACTGCAGGACTTGGATGCCAGGCTGGAGGAAGTATTTATTTTTCTGAAACAACATCTGGCTCTTTAATGAACTCCACAGGTGGCTATGTTGGTGGTTTCTGGTCTCTTATGTGGTTAGAGTTCTGTGTGGACAGCTTAAAAAGCCCATCGTGTCAATGACTGGTTCATTCATCCTGAACTATTTTTGTTGGACTTAGCAATACTGTGGGATCTGTATAACCTCACTAAAGCCTCTCCTGAAGTAGGTGCTTAAAAGCATCTACAGTTCAGACCAGAAAAAGGGGTGGTATGTTTGTGTGCATAAAGTTTAGCACAGCCAAGCTACCATCTGACCACTCTCTCTGAAACAGTTTATCTAAATTATATATGTTTGTCCTTAATAAGGAAATAAAACATAGTATACACCTGAATTAAAAATACCTTAAAAAATAAAATAATAATAAAATTTTAAGGCTACAGAGTCAAGCACCCAAATACAGAAAAATCAGAAGAATTAAGATTGTCTATGAGGAAAATGTTCAGAGTCAAACAAACTGATAAAAAATATACCTTATTATTTTCTTATCAGAAATTATTTTGGATACTTAACACAGCTTTCAGCCAGATTGTTTGAGAATGGCTGCAATTTTGTGTAGAAAATTGAGATTTTGATTCACTAACGCAATATTGCCTCAAATAATTTTCAGTGCTTCCTCATAATAGCCATTGTTAGAAATGCATTTGTTCACACTTCCCGGTTTTCCCCCCTGGAGATTTAAAAATGTTTGGATATGAAAAAATCCTAGATTCTTATTTCTTTCTAGCTTTTTACCTATGCAGTGAGGAAGATGAAGGGCATTAATAACTACACCGAGACAGCAGAGGTTAAAGAGACAGGTTTTTGCTCTATCTCCAGCTCAATTTGGGCCAGTCAAATTGGTCAAAAAGTTCAGAGAAGCAGCTACAGGGAGATTTAATGTCAATAGAGAACCCCTGTGAAGTGTAAGTTATGGAGTTGGTTCAAACCTATGCCAGATCCTGGCCTCCTAGGAACAGGCTTAACTTGCAGTTCGGTTGCTTAAAAAAAAAAAAAAAAAAAGAAACAAAAGACAGAATTAAGAAGAAAAATCAAGCAGCTTCGTGAACAGCAGAAAAAATGAAGCCTGGTTTCCTCTGCCTCTGCTCAATTACCTGGTGTCCAGTGACATGACTATACTCCCAAGTGTCGCTTTCCCAGAGCAGGGTGCAGAAGCTCTGACTCAGGTCTGTCTCTCCCACTCAGCATCCGCCATTTCCATGAAATTTCTAAGAGTGTAGTATTTCCAAGGCCTCTAACCCTCTCTCACATGTAGTTAAAAATGGTCAGAAAGTTAAAGTATCATTAGGATGGGAACAGAAAGACGCTACAGTTGCTTAAGCCTTGTTAGTTTAAGAAATTGGATCAAAAAATTGAAGTGTCAAAGAGGCACTCTGCACACATCTGCCTTTTAAGTGCCCTGACTTGTTAGTGTAGGGAGACATTTTTACATCAGCAGAAAAGCCTTCTGCTCTCCCTTCTGCTGATGCCCAGGGAAGTTACTCTCCAGCCCCATACAGTGTTAACAGAGGGGGCCAGACTGGCAGAGGCTATATGCAGCTGTATTCAGGGTAAACATCTGGCTTCAGTAGGGGCCAGGATTTCAACCCAGAAGCTTTACCATGGGCATGTAATGGACCCCATGGAAGTCCTAATACGTCCTAACACAATTCATATTGCTTTTTGGATAAAGGCGTTTACAGTGGGTTTATCACCTAGTGACTTCAGCAAATGTATTCTAAAACAAAGGCCCACAAATTCTTCTGTGAGATTCATAGGGTTTAATTTCTCTGCCATATGCAAAACCTGTGCTGCAGCCTGTCTGCAGAAGAAGAGGAAGGCATTTTCCAAACAAAGGGCTGGAGCCAGCTGTAAAAGCCTTCTAGATATGAAATACCATTTCAATAAGCATCCACCTTTTGGAAGTGTGCAGCTGAGAAAAGCCTGGGACACCCCCAGCTTCTGTGCTTGCCATCTGAACCAGAGCTGTCTATTACAGAATCCAGTATACTGCAACCCCTTCATGCAAAAAAAGACACACAGGCAGATTTCGGCAAAAATTCACGGTGGGCCAGCCCCTGAAAGCTCTTACTCTATCTGAATAAGACCTATCGGTATAGGCCTGCCTTTTAAAGTGTAAAATCTGCTTCAGTCCCTATTAATTCAGAACTGTCTGGCCATAGGGTCAAGAGCCCAGTTGTCCTCTCAGTGCCTCCTCCTCTGGGCACAGTCCCAGTCAGACGAGGGGAGAGGTCCCCGCACGCTTCTTGCATTGCTGGTACCAGTGTCATTACTGGAGCAGGAGCTGCAGGGCTAGGACTCACTGATTTTCGCCTTTGCCAAAAAAGCAGGCCCTAGACTGGAGACAAAATATGCTCAGAGCCCTCGAAGGGTGGCAGAGAGGTCACCCTTGCTCTGCTTTCCTTAGGTTTGTCAAAGGAGGCCTGAACTTGGCTACTGCTGATACCATAGTTCACCCTTAAGTTGCCAGGCTAAAATGTTTTCTTATGGTTCCTAGCTTGGTCTTTTTCCCCTCTAGTGCAAACTAGTAACAACAACAATAAAAGCAGCTTAAATATTTTTCTTTCTCTTCCTCTAAGGTAGAGAAATTAATAGCAGCATGAGAACTAGCAAAAGAGAATGAAATCTTTTTGTTTTTAAAAAAAAAACTTTCAGAAAGCAAGCTAAACTAAGGCTAACTGCAACATGGATATTCTTTCCATACGGTTTTGTTTATACATTGAAGTATATCTCTCAGGCTGTGGCATTCAGTTGGCTACGATTTCTAGGTTAACAGGAAAGGCCTTGAACAAATTCCAGCTCTAACGTGACTGATGCTTTCATGGCTATGAAATGGAGGTGAAGGGGTCCCACATATATATTTACTTTTCTCAGCTGGAGGCTGTACAATGCCATTAATTTATAAGATGAAGCTGCTTGAGAGTGGGGAGCCAAGTGTACTGTGAAGCATCATGAATTTTTATTTCTGTATGGATGGAAAATTGCCTGGAGCAAGCCCTCACCAGTGCAGAGGATTCATCATTCCAAAGTCTTTAGTTTTGCTCCGAAGGTGGAGTGCCTTGGAGGTTGTGAAGGGCTCAGCTGATATTGCACTACCTGAGGGCTTCTCACTTCAATTCTGGTAGCATACACTTAACAACTTTTCATGCACACTTCCTCTTGTGATCCAGACAAGACACAGGGCCCAAGTCCACCCAGGGCCAGAAACAGGGCTGGAGACAGCACACCTACAGTGTAACTCAGGGGGGCACTGATGGCCCCAGGCTGAGCTGAAATGGGGCTCTTGGACCCATGGCTCAGGGTAGAGGCCCCGTGGTGAGGTTGGTCACCAGTAAGGCCTGTTAGTAGCCTCAGAGTCCTGACAAATAGAATCATAGAATCATTTAATGGTTTGGGTTGGAAAAGACCTTAAAGACCATCTAGTTCCAACCTCCCTGCCATCAGCAGGGACACCCTCTGCTAGACCACGTTGCTCAGAGCTCCATCCAACCTGTCCTGGAACATTTCCAGGGATGGGGGATCCACACCTTCTCTGGGCAACCTGCTCCAGTGCTTCACCACCCTCACAGTAAAGAATTTCTTCTGACTATCTAACCTAGATCCACCCTCTTTCAGCTTGAAGCCATTACCCCTTGTCCTGTCACTACATGGCCTTGTAAAAAGTCCCTCTCCAGATTTCTTGTAGGTCCCCTTTAGGTACTGGAAGGCTGCTAGAAGGTCTCCTTGGAGCTGATTCCTCTCCAGGCTGAGCAACCCCAACCCTCCCAGCTTGTC
Source organism: Falco peregrinus (assembly GCF_023634155.1). Taxonomy (NCBI): domain Eukaryota; kingdom Metazoa; phylum Chordata; class Aves; order Falconiformes; family Falconidae; genus Falco; species Falco peregrinus. The sequence continues at coordinate 38,099,253 of NC_073725.1, read as the reverse complement.
TTCATAGGAGAGCTGCTCCAGCCCTCTGGTCATCTTCATGGCCCTCCTCTGGGCTCACTCCAACAGGTCCATGTCTTTCTTATGTTGGGGGCCCCAGATCTGAATTCAGTACTTTAGGTGGGGTCTCTCAAGAGTGGGGTAGAGACCTTCTTTACAGGTGCTGTCTTATGAACTGGGGAATTCAGAATTCAGTATCTTTTGAATTGGGAAACAACATGGAGAATGCCACTAGTCAATACTTTTTCCATTTAAAAGCCATGTTCTAGACACCTCCAGATGCATAACATTATAGAGTGCTTCTCCTCAATTTATCTGCAAAGGTCCACTGATGAAGAATTTTCATCATTTTTTTGAATTAGACACTCCTACTTTTGAAGTGCGGTAGGGCATTTTTGTTGGGAAGATATCCAGTCTCTGTCATATTACCTATTGCTTTGAACAGTCCAACAATGCAGAAATATCTCAGCCTTCCCACAACACATGCTCTACATGTCACCTTTGCAGAATGGTACATTCTCCAGGTGATTTTCCTGAAGCTTGGAGGCATTCCCTTTTCCTTTTGCTATAAACATGGAGAAATGAATGCTCTTTTCTGATGCAAAACCAATGACACTGTTGCACTCCCACAAGCACAGGGAGCCAACACAAGTTCTTCACATTCCTACGATCCACACAGAGATGGGACATACGTGGCAAGATGGGCCCAGTGCTGGTACCCTGCCGAGGAAGTGAATTTCAACTTAAAAGATCAGTTGGTAACTTCAGAGGCTGGAAATCTTGGTCACAAGCTCAGTCCATTTGACATCCCCTGCAAAACTGTTCTGTAATGATGAGGAGAAATGGAATATTGAACAAGTTGATAGATATGCTGCTCAAGATTTTAGTATTAAAGCTGCAGAAGCCACTGTGGACTGTGAGGACTTACTCAGCAGGAAATGCAGCCATGGAAATTCTTGCAGTGGGAAAACTGGACTTGGACTCTTTTTCTCCACCTTTAATTCAGACTGCACAAACACCACAGGAAAAAAAAAAATTAGAACCTCTGAATCTTCCTAAACACCCTTCTCATTCCTGCAGTTCAAGGGGTAAATGCAACTGCACTCCCTCTTATTAAAGAAAGGTTCTTTCTTTTGAAAAAACACGGAAATCTGATGGTACTTTAATAAACAGGCTAAATACCTAATCGGGTTGCAGAGTTAAGGCAAGACAATGTACAGTGATCTAGTCTTGATTTGTAAGTGAACAACAGGAGAGAACCTTCCATAAAGAAAAATTAAATTGCATCCAAAGGCAGCCATTATTTTAGCTTTGGAGTAGCCTGGGGTTTGCACAGCTAATGCATCCCCAGAAATCTGTTTATTCCTTTTGTGTTTTTTGTTTGATGTTAAGACAAAGTTCCTGGGGTAGGAGGTTGGAAAAGAAAATATAGTCTCTTGCTACAGACTGTTAACGGACTCTTGTTTTGCTTTGCTCACTTTAAGTATTTTGCTTAGTTTGGCCCATTACTCTGTTTTTTCTGGAAACCTCTCATTTTTCTTTTGCTCTGCCTTCCAAAACCACAATGCATTGAAAAAGAATTTTCACTATGGCGCGTCTCTGCTTCAAGGAATGCTCAGTTTACACATTCCTATATACCTGCACCCTACGTTTTCAGGACCATATTTATACCAATGAAAAATATTGATCCCACTGTGGTTTTATTTTCTGAAAAGCAAAGGACAGAAATATCAGCTAGTTAACGGGGGACAATCCAGCTGGCATCTCTAATGGAAATGATTACCACAGAAACATTTGCAATCACTTAAGTGTGGGCTCCCATGATGCTTAGCAGAAAAGGCTGAAAACAATTCAAAATAAATGCAGTGCGATCTAAACAGAGAAGACAGAAATGAAACATAATTTGCAGCAAACAAAGCAGAAGCCTTTCTCACCATTCAGGGTCCATTATTTGCAAGACTTTAAAGTTATTTCAGCAACTCTGTTACAAATACATGGAAAATTAACACGTATGGAGCCTATATTTATCCTGCAGCTCAGCTACAGTCATCCACATCTGTTTCTGGTATAAGTTATACCTCGCTCTGGCATGGATTCAAAGAGCAGCTGTGGAAGTGAGTCTGGGTCTGGGACTTGACTGGGGTAAATGGATGCAGCTCCACTGAGAGAACTGCAGCTAAATCAGCTAATAATGTGGTGCTACATTTCTAGATACATGTATTTCTAGAGTTTTCCTCTCATTCATTCCCTCTGTGCCCGATCAGCTCTTCTGCACTGGAAAAGTAGAGTGCATAACTTAGCTATAGGCTTCAGTCCTATAACTGTATGTGAAAGTCTTTGTAATGGCAAACAAGAAAGCTTAAATATTACTATATTCAGAAAACAGTTAGTGTTCCTATCAGATTGCTTTGAATTTTGCATTTAAGAGGGTTATTCGTATATTTATAAGTAGATAAGCTGAGGACAGCCTGTGATGTGTATGTGAGAAAAGCGTTTCATTTAAAAAAAAAAAACCAAACTTAATAAGCAGCAAATTCACTAGTAAAAAAATTACTGTACCAGAAAAAACTACACTTTCCCAGTTAAGTAGGTAACTTCTCATGTTGCATCATGAATAAACTGAAAGGTGGAGAAAATAATCTCTTGGGTTGCTTTAGCATTTTATCTCACAAGACTGAAGTGTTTCTGCGGCTTTTTTACCTCCATTGCTTGGGTTTTAGTAGTGCATTGCCTCCATTTCACATAATTTTATTCAGAATTTAACTAGATTTTTTTTTATTTTGAAGTTTTTTCTGAGGGACCTAGGACTTCCTGTGAGAAGAATTTCTTAAACAGTAAGAGTTCATGGAAAGAAGGCCAACACAATTATTCTTCTATAGCCTCACTTTTGCATATTTACATGTTTTATACAGCCTGAAATACGCAAAATGTAGCCTTCTGCCTAACTTGCATAAAGTAATTTTTGCTGGCAAAAATGTTCTCAACTTTTCAAAGCTTCTCAGTGCTTCAAAGTTTTATTGAATTTATTCTCATGGTACGGTTGTAGGACAAGGACGTGCTGCTGTTTGCAATTAATCCTTGAAGAACTGAGGCACAGAGAAATGAAACGTGAGATCCACTAAAACTTTAAAATTCAGACTAAGCACTGTTACCCTAGAGACCCAGGAGAAACTTGCCCAGGTGAATAAGCACATGAGCATCCTTATGTTGCCAGGTTTTCTCCAGAGAAAAGTCATTTAGGAACCAGCTACTAGAGTTCTTACACACTCAGCTAATGTAAGAGTCTTAGTACCCACATTCTTGTAGGGTTTCACACACATGCACACCTGTGCCTAAGTACCAGATGGGCCTAAATTAAAGAGATTACACTAAGATCACCTTGCCTCTACTACCTGAACTACTACTAGCTTAGTTCAAGATAAGCAGTCACAGTCTTCACTTAAAAATGTGTGAGTACAGAACTCAAGCTGTGATATGGGATCATCAGCCAGATCCTGGGTTTTGGTATCTCCTTCAGCAATTACTCACATATTTTGCAGGTAAGAATGATGAAATGATACTAAAGATGACTAAAGTGCTATCATATAGGGAGCAGCTTTGGCCTGGAAATCCCAGAGGCTCCTAGTTAAAGCAGAATGGGATGTGCTTACTTTTAGAAGAGAGGCAAGATTTGGGTCATATTCCTACATCCTATGTTTCCTACTAGTTGTCTGTAGTAACATCTATACTAGTAGATACAATGAGCAAGGTCTGTTGTCTGGGCCTGTGGGCAAGAGACACAGCACGCATAGCTCGTTCCTATATGGCTGAGCTCTGTGCACCTGAACTGGAATTGGGAGAGACAGTATGGGGTGAAGTGAAAACACACTGCCCAGCAGCAGCTGGCACTGACTTAAAAGAACTGTAGCTTCTGGGAGAAGTACAGCCAGCACTACTAAAGAAGTAAGCATAGGTCACAGGAGCTCAGGTGTTTGGGGCTGTACACCTAGTCAAGAAGCCTGCCACAATCCAGGAATATGACCCACATCTCACTAGTTCACTAACTATAGGACAATCCTTCCTCTTCTTGTATTTGTAACCTAAATGACTAATCAAAGCAGATTGGGGGCTATACAGAAAAATGTAACAGCAATTGTTTCTGCTGGAATTCTGCCAGCTTTTGCAGCTCATCTAGACAAATGCGCAACAGGACCATTTTCTCTAACCCAGATAGGGTGGGATTTATCTGAGCAAATGAAGACCTAACGTAGCTGAGCTTACTCCCACAGTGACCCCCACTACCATGTTCCCTTTACAGACAGGACCAAAAATACATACTTTCATACTTTTTATTGCATCCAAAAGTAAGAGTCTAAAGTAGGTCAGATGAGTTGCATCCTTACATCACCTGTTTCTCTGTCTAAAGGGAGCTTGTAGGACTACTTGTAACGTAGGTATCTATATTGCAGATTTCTAAAGCTGGGCAGTGTGAAGCTCAGACTTAGTGCTTGCCTCATATTCTCAGCAGGATGGATACCTGCAACTATGCAAAGTATAGTCCTGTGTAGTAGAGTGTGTGTTCTATGATGATGCAATTTACATAGATACCTAATTGCATAAGGAGTTCAGGTAAGTTTTGAAACAAAAGTTGAGCTAGACTGTAGATGCACAGAGTTCTATTTGGTCAGCATAGTCTGAAGGCTCTCTGGGTCTGTTTGCCAACATCCCTGCTTAATCTGGCATCATATGTATCTTATAGTACGACCACTGAAGAGTAACAGGCCAAAGAGTAGAACAGATATACTATGAAGAAAATCATTGATGAGGATTCATACCTGCAATAACATCAGTAATTCTCTGTTCCAGCACTCGTTAATTTGCTGTTTGGTAGTCATGTAATTTTGCAGCAAATAATGGACAAGCCAGCTGCAGCGAATGAGTTCAGGGACTGCCTAATCCCTGAACAATAGGAGCCCAGGCACAAAAGGGTGTTTTGGCTTACTTCTGTGCTTCCATTTTTACGTTCACTGTCAACTAAGTTGAAGTTTCAAACAGTAAAAATCAGAATTATGGCAACCTCCTTGAGGAAACTTGGACAAGTTTCATTTTAAGTCCAACACAGCATAATGTATTTCATTGACTGATTCAGGACCTTCTCTTTGGGTTTTGTTTCTTGGTTTGCAACTGGCTTTCTGGGTGTCTAGGAAGAAGTCAAAAGAAGACTGAAAACTAGTGAACGCTGAGAAAAAGAAATTTTCAGATAACCTAGAAAGAACGGAGGAGAGATGCTATGGAGAGAATACAAAAGAAAAGCCCTCAATAACAATTTTTCTTAAAAAAAGAAGACTTTAATATAGGTTAGCCTTGATTAATTAATATAACAGAGGTAGAAAGCGATAGGAAGGTAACACATTCAGTAGTAAATTTTGGATATGTAAAATTAAATGGGGCAAGTTTGTAAGTAAGGATTCCAGTAAGAAATCCCAGACTATGATTTAATAATTTATTAGTCCAGTTTTAGTAAATGCAGATTAGGCAAGAGGAAAAGGATGAACATTTACATGGTGAAGTGATTGAAGTTGAGAGCTTACACCTTTAAAGGGGCAGCTTTGCAGTCCAAAGTTTGACTTACTACTTTGTGAGGCAATTCAGCTTACTAAACTGCCAGAAAACAAGTACAAAAATAAAAATCAGTAGTTTTCAGCTGGTTTAGTGAACAGAGCTGGTTCAGCGAAGAGTTAGATGAGAATTCAACCTGGCAAAAGAGGGACTGCACAGGCAGGACCACCTGGGAATGGAGCTATCTTTTTTGGCACCTGTTGAGATGTTAGACCAGCTTAGTCCACCTGATGCAACTGTACCATAAATAGGAACAGCACCGAGTACTTAAAATAGTTTGTCTTTAAAATCCACTAAACCTACCATACTTCACACTGTAAATACACAGATACAGATACAACATGAAAAGGAGCCGGATCACATAAAGAGAAGAATATATAGGTACTACAAAAACAGTAAGGCACTTGGGTTTTAGCCCAAGATTGTCATTTATTTGAACTGTTTCATCCATTCCTCATAACAGAGAAACTCTGTAAAAGCTGGCTCGCTAAAAGCAGTAAAGCTCATACCACTTACCCAGATAGCTCATATGGGCACCTACAGATGAAAGTAGTAACATGTTGTATCAGTTATTCCTGGTATCATCTGTAAATCAAACAAGACATTTTGAAAAAATGACAAAAAATCCTTTTCTTTTTTTTTTTTTAATTAAGTGAATAAACTTTAGATCTTAGTTGGTTTCATAACTTAAAATTTTTCATTTGGTCATCTGTAAAGACTTTCTGCAGTGTATTTTTATGTTTTCTCAGAATCCTACAATTGTGTGGAAGCAGCTAAGTACAAAGCAAGCACATTACCATGAGTCATTAATGAATTAAATTTTAAATATTCAGTAGGCTGAGAGGAATAATACACTGCTCTTTCATTCAGTCCTGCCAGACAACAGGATTTGCAGAGAAAAAAAAATTTTCTTCCTCCCTTTTGAAAAAAAATCTTGATGATTTCTCTAGAAGTATGTCACAATTCTGCTCCTGCACATTTATGGTATAGCTAGCTCAGTATATGTTCATTTAAAGCTTTTTAACAAACTATATTATAAAGAGAAACAATACATTTTTCACATATTTATTTTTTGTGTTTATTTCCTACACTGATTAAAACACAGTCTTGCTTGTACACATGTATGACACGTGATAAAACATAAGCTGACCCTTCTCAGGGATTACCACTGCCCCAGGAATAAGCAGGAGTGGCTAGGGTCAGTCTGCACATCCATCAGCAACTCCCATGTCAGAAAAGAAAAGGACAAGTCAGCTACTCAGTCCCAAGGAGACAGCCACAGGAGGCTAAGTCCAGCATGTGATTGAAGTCCATTGATCCTACTACCACATGGACGAGGAAAAAAAAAAAAAAAAATCAGGCAAGCTTTTCACCCATTAGCCAGAGCAGGATACCCCCATTCATCATGTTGTGAACTGTGAATCTTCCCCAGAAGCCAGCTCTTCCCAGGCCCTGAGGGAACACCACTTCCCAGGTCAAACCAACCCACAGAGCTGGCTATGTGCCTTTTAGGTATTACATACACAGCATCACAGTGCTTGCAGCCCGTTGTGGGGGTAGGCAGAGACTGCTTTGTGCTTAATTTAATGCAACAGTCTCCTGCCTGCTCAATGGGAACTGTGTAGCTACTGCAAGTATTTCATATTCAGACTACGGGGGATGGGGGGCGGGGGGGCAGGCGGGGCAGAATGAAGCTTTTTTTCTGAGACCTCATAATTTTAAGCATAGATTCTGAGAGCTGAACTGCCCGTGGAGCCCAAGAGAAGAAACGTAATGATGAAGGAATCCTGTTGCAGCAACAGCAGCACTGCCACATGGCTAACTAGCTGGAACAAATCACGCTATTGCTTTCCAGCCCCCTCCTTAAGACACAAGCAAACGTGGCTCAGCACTAAGTTCTCCAAACCAGGGCTCCAGTTCTCAGATGGAGGAATTTCAAGGAAACTTTGCCACAGTCGTTTTAGGATTGCTAGGCTTTCTTATGCAAGTATTTCCTCGTCTTCTTTTCTCCCCCATTTTTATACTTCCAGGTCCCTTTTCTGAGGGGCTGCCTGCCAAAGCACTCCAAGATCATACTGACAGGAATCAGAACAATCTTTTCAAGGCTTATTTCTCTTCAGCATCTGTACCACCAGGTCCATGGGCCACAGATAGGTGTTTCTGACCATGCTCTTCTTTAGAAATTTAAGCACTCTTAGTAAGTTTTTCAGCCTGTTTGGTGGTAGTTATGATGTAACTGTATTTACTCCAGACTAATAAGGAGTGAAGAGGAACCAGCATTGGTTGATATGCAATGCACTTGGAAGCGGAGGCCCATTCAAGCAGTTTTCCAAAGCAATTTCCAACAATTCACATCTCAGCAATAAACCCTCAGCTGTATTAAAAGGCAGTCTTCATGAAATACAGCTATACCCAGTCTTATCAAAGTGCTGAACCCAATATTCTGGAGAATTGTTTCTGAAATTTTAGTGTATAAAATAGATGGGGTTTTCTTCACATGCACAAGACAATCGAGGTGGTCAAAAATGGTATATATGCTTTTAAGACTTTGTTATCAATGAAGGTCATTTGGGCTATGGCTGACTGGCACACAGAGGTAAGAGCTTTCTGAGAACAGCAAGGCAGGGAAGTTAAAAGGCTTAAAGTCTTGAAACACAACCTCTCTAGGAGTGACCCTACCCCAATCTAACAAAGCAGCATGAACCGCCAGTGAGTTTCAGTCAGGCTGATTGCTGTCAGTACACATACACCAAGGCACTTCACAATTACATAATTTAATTATATTTTTTTTAAATGTTGTGTTTTTCTTTAGTTGCAGGTCCTGGAGTCAGGTGATTAAAAAACCAAGAAGTGCAGTGCACACAATGCAATTTCAATAAATTGCCACTGAAGGCTAAAACAAGACTTTCACTGGACATTGTGTTTAAATAAGAGGACTGCTAGATGCCAGAGCCAGATAGAGACTATGGTTGAACCAGTCCTTCCCAGCTGCCCTTCATACATATCTTAGAGTAACAGATATATTTAGTTCTTTAATGTGTCTGGTTAAAAAACTATGAGTCATGTGGATTTTGCTGAAATATAAATGGTTATTATACTGACCAAAGGGTGTGCCCTTCCCTGAGCTTTCAGCTTTGGGGTCCATGCTCATATGCTGCGAGCTAACTGCCTGTGAAATGCTGCACAGCAGTGATGAGAATTAGAGGAGCAGGAAAACTAAGAGGTTTTATTCTCAAAAGTGGGTTCTAACCAAGCAGGTAACTTTTCACATAAGCCCAAGCATACCGCTGACCATTTCTGCTCAGAATTCCCCTGAGACTACCACCCCTTCTCTTCTTCTGAAGGGCTGCATAAGAGAAAAGAGTGGTTTAAATACAATTATCTGCAGTCAGCGATGAGGTTCATAGTAGCTTCTCTTCCCCTCCTCTCTTACTGCACTTCAGAATAAGAATACTCAGCATGAACTTTCTCTGCCTGGATACTGAAATCAAGCAGTTGCAAGCAGTTTTAGTAAGAGGAAAGAGAGGGAAGTGGCTGCTGCAGCTATAAAGAGCATTCAGAGGGCTGGAGAGATACTGTACTTCCCAACAGCTGCACTGCATCAAGGCAAACCACAAAATAGTTTTGCAGCAGCTCCCTAGAGCACAGTGGAAACAAAAGCCAGACATGGCTGTTTTGGGTGTTTGGTTTGGTTTCTTTTTAATGGTGGAGGATAGGAGAGAGAAGGGGACAGAAATCCAAACCCACTGCTGCCCAAGTTTCCCCCCCGCCTCCCCCCCATGCCAATGTACCATAGGTAGCTGACAGTAGTGCACATCATCAGATGTTACCCATTTACTTGTGGAGTTTTTAGGATATAATTCGTGGAGTAGTCAGTTACAGTATTAATCTACTAATACAGCTGCAAATGTAAAGGAATATCTAAAGATATAGACAATTTTGATCCTCAAACTAGTGGTATTCTGAAGAAATTTCATTTAATTTATGAGTTACATCAGATTAAAAGTAGTATAAATGAGAGAAATTTTTCTGTTCCCTTTCAGAAAACTGACAGTTATTCTGCTCCTCCAACTCTTCACAAAAATTCAGACTTTCTTGTTGTAGTAAGAAAAAGATGCATTGATTGTCTGTGGCACTGCCTGTGTCTATTCAGATCCTTAACTTCTAATGAGAGGGTTAAAAAAAATAACTCCTCCCCAGGACCTAAAAAGCTTCAGCTGAAATCGGAAGAATGTCTGAGCTGAAGTCCTGTCTCCCTCCCTGCCCCCATTCTTCAGGCTGCACTTAAATAAACTATTTGGGTTGGAAAACATTCCTTAGGTCTATTCTGACTCATGATTTCTCTCTTGCTTTAGAATCTTTAAAACACCAGGCAGCTTGTCAAAGGTTTTAATCTATCTAATCTGCTGGGGGAAAAAAGGCAGCTCCTCAGTTCCTTGAGCACAAGCAGCTCAGTCCAAAGTCACCACTTTGGGTGATGGCTGTTGCATGACACATGAGGAAGGAACATGGGCTCTTTCCTAGATTTCCTAATTACACTCTCAGAGGGACATGGGCTGATGCAGTACTGGCTATGAAGAACTCCTACTTCTGCATTCCAGGGGTTTTTTTCCTATTTTTAAAACAGATTTTGGGACCAATCCATCAAAAAGTAGCCTTCAATCAGTTCCAAAAAAAAGGCTGACCACTCCATATAAACACCAACAGAAAACTTACGGTGTAACAGGAAGAGTTTTCCTGGTATTGATACCACAGCAAAAACATATTTTCATTAAGATTAACTTAGGTTTACCTACCAAACAGTTCCATGAACTACAGATTCAGGTCCTCCCTCTCATAAAGAGCACAGAGAACTCCCACAGTTACACAGTTCTAGACGGAAACAGGTATAGACCCATACACACAGTTGAATTAGTGGTTTAAGGTATGTTCACATATCAACTGTTTGTGTTATTGCCTATGTGTACTCACTCAGTTCACCTAAATTGCAAGCTAATACAATTTGCCTTAACCCTTAAGGAAACAGATATTAAGTAATCTCGTTTTCTCATGTTTGTCACAGATCTCTTTATCATGTTCAGCGACACTGAATCACAGCTCAGCTAGTGCCAGATCATCTGTAAAACCACCTGTACACAGTAGTTCGCATCTTTGTGCTTACATTGTATACAGAGACTTGTGGAGACTGATATGACTTTGTTTCTTTTACTAATTAACATGACTGGAGTATTTTATTCCAAGAAATGGTGTATGCTTCATCTGCCATCAAAGGGCACACAGTATGGTAAAGAAATTATTCTAATACCTCATAGCAGTGAGACACAAGAGTTTAGAGAAAACAGAGTAAAGAATCTTCTGTACAGGTTCGAGCAAGTCAACCCACTTCACGTCCAGGACCTGTAGCTCCCCATTATTAGCTGTTTAAACCCAGTTGCTTTTAGTAGCTTATAGAGAACAATCCAGAAATCAAGTGGAAAGTGATGTCCGTTTCAGTACCATGTTTGCACCCACTCCCTGCAAAGCCAGCTCTGCCTGCTAGCACAGCTCCTCTCATGCCCTGCTGCAGCCTTTCCCACACAGCACATTGCTCCTGCTTCTCTCACAGCTGGCACATACTGCCAGCCCATCAGGAGTGAAGCAGATGTTCAGTGCCAGGTGAACAGCAGCCACTTCACAAAGCACCTCACCTTCCTCTCTGTCTTCTCCCTGCTACTTGAGCACTACCTGAGTAAACCTAGCTACCACACAGCACTTAGCTTATTAGATGTTCACGTGCAATGCAGAAAGCAGGCAAGAACCCAGGTCAGCTAATCATGGGACAAGTTCTGGAACATTTATTTATTATGGGGCAAATACAGACACTATGAGCACTTCTAAAGTGCTACTTAATTTGAAAGGTGGTAATGTGAGTAGGGCTGAACTTCAAGAATATATTATAAGACATATAAATACATAGAGGCATAATTGGAAGTCAGAAATGTTGCCTTAAGCCATCTCCTGACCTCGGCCTCAACCTCTCTAGGTCCCTTTCTGCATCTTTCTCCCATGCTTTGTCTTCTATCCCTGCATTGAAATGCAAGATGTGTTTACATTCTGCCTACCCAAGAGACTTCTGTTAATCTCTGATCAGTGTGGTCACATAGTGAAATAGCTGTTAGCTGGCTCCCTGTAAACACACATATTGTTCGAATTAGGACTTGAAGACACAGGCTTCCTGTTTGCTCTGATTCTTTTACAGCCTTACTTGATGGGTAAAGTCTCTGCAAGTGGCAATATAATCGATTTCTGGTAAACTCGTTAAGAAATATATATATGAAATAAAAAGAATAGCTAGAGCACAGCCACCTTGCAGTGGTTCAAAGCTAGTGTCTGAGGCCCCCAGAACCATAATCAGCCACAAATTTCCCTTCAAAATTCCTTTAGGACTGACTAACATAGAGCTGGTCATCAAGACAGCTTCTTCCAAGTACCATTTTAATGGCCAGACAGCCTCTGCAGACAGCTTTCTAACGTGAAGAAGACTGAAAAATCTGAATTACATCTGCTATTGAATTCAGGTAGTGGCATGTCCCAACCTTACTTATCATTATGCCAACTCAGTAATAAACAAGGCCTGACATTCTGCCTGGTGGAAGTATGAATATTCAAGGATCACATAAATCAGCAGTAAGCAGTCTAACAGAAGTGTACAGGTGATGACTGGGAGATAGCTCTTGAAGTACTAATTGCTTGGAGAGACATAATGACCAGGTGTAGTAGAGCTGAGTGCACAGGCACAACATGAAAGGTTCAGACTGGCAGGAGAGCTCAGCCACAGGGTCTGCTTGTGCCAAAACATTAACATATCCATGTCAGCTGAAATTAAGGCAGGGCTGAGTAAAAGCAAAATATTTAGCACCATGGTCAAGCTTCTGTCTTCAAAGACCTGTGCCAGCATGAAACTATTATCATGCATCACACATTTGTAAATCATGTAAATGAAGGGTCTTACACACATTATGCTGGGGGAGAAACAAGGACCCAGGAGGTAAATCGTCAAAGGTTAACTGGTAAATCAGTGGCTTCAGGTGACGATAAATGCTTGACTGCTGGCCTTATGGCAAATACCATCATTCAGCCTTTTTATATAACTTGTATGCAAATGGTCCACTTGTTGCAGGAAGTTAAGAAATTATCTGGAAGCTTAATGACCCCTTGATATTGTGAGATTGTCAGCTCTGTTAAATTGGCAAATAGGGGCTCTAATTAACCTGTTTGAGTCTGTTGACTATATTAATGACCTGAAAACTGAATATTGGTGTATACAACATGTTTATCATGTAACTCATTAGTTACATTTCTGAATTAAATGTGCTTTAACTGGCAAGCCAGGGCATGGGAGGGAAAACAGCAAAATAAGTTAAAAACCAGGTGAAGAAAACTATGGATCTTTTACTGCAGGAGTGGAGGTAAAGGTATTCTTTGCTTTTCTCAGTCTAATTTTAGCAAGGATATTGAGAATGAGAGCCAAAGTGCTGTCATTTTTAGTAGTGTCATTCTTGCACCATTTAAATTTTCTAGCATACTGTGATAGATTCCCCCAGGTGTAAATGTGATCATTATTTGGTTCTGGGTCTCTAATAAGTGAGCTCCTGCTTTAACCTTACTTTAGGAGCAATCATTATTTTGGTGGAATAAGAACTGACAACCTGAAATCCATGTAAAAATTTGTATGGTTTTATTTTTAATGAACAACTTTGCAACTGTCAAATGCAGTTCTGTATGCAAGCAATGTAGAAGCTAGAAATTTTATTTTTTTTTTTTTTTTTACTTAGAGAAAGAAGAACTGAGAAAATAATATTGGTAGAAAGAGGATTGGAGGATTGTAGGTGTAGGAAAAGAGTCTAATTGTGGGGAAACCATGAAGATATTAGGGGTAAGTATTTTTAAGTAAATATAATTTTCAGTCATCAGTTTAGAGAAGGAAATTAGACTAGGATGTAGTTGGAGATGGTGGTTTGTTTTCACGTATTCCTGTTTTTACCACAGATACTTGCTACCTCCTTTTAGTGTCCTGACAGTTTTCATAGGCAGGCAGATGCCTGTCTGGCATCTTCACTGCTAGTCCTGGAAGAAAGGGTTTCCCACCTCACCATCCTTCAGATATCCCCATCAGTCAGTCCAGGAACAAAGGCCAGCAATTACAAGACAGAATTGCACCCGTTGAATATGGGACATCCCTTGAAAGGTGCTCTACTTTTTGGCAGCCTTTCAATGATGAGAAGTTTGCTTTGAAGTTTTTGATGGTGAACTCATGGGAACCTGGAATGTTTGAAGTCAAAGTATATTTTTTCCCCTATTCTTTAGATACTGGTCTTGATAAAAACCTTAGCTGAAAGAAAGAGAGCAAACTTAAATTCTCAGGACTGAAGCGTAAGAGTGTAGGAATGAATTTACAACAGGTTTTCTTCCTTACCAAATGAAACCCTAAAGTCTTAATACTTCCCAGGAATTCCCCTTGCATTTTGGGTTAGAATGAGAAAATCTAGCTGCTTAAATTATGATGTCAGCTCTTCCATGCTAGTTACTGAGTAAGGTTTCCTTGTGAAGGCCTGAAGCATTGCCCTCAAACCCCTCTGATTCTTTTGTCTCTTCACTTCCCTAGTTGTTCTTGGCAGAAGTCGATCCAATGTACCAAGGCTGCAGAGACTCAAACTTGTCTTTTCTAGCCCTGATTCCCATAAATGCAGCAGCAGATCGGATACCTGATGTGTGATGGATTTGTTATCTATGTATTACATAAAGTCTTTCTATAATTCAGCATATCTCCTATAGCAGATGAGAAATACTATTGTTGCGATATGATCAGCAAACACTAATCAAGATCCATCTCCTAGGGTAAAATAATCATATTTCTTCTGGCTAAATTTTTTTTTCTAATTGTGAGGTGTCTTCTATTTCTGTTGATCCCTTTCCTTCTGTATTTCCTCAAATGGGGATGAAAGGAAACTCTACGCTGTTCTTAGGTTATCTGATTTTTTTAAGTTAAATTTGTGAATCATGAGAATTTCTCATAAGTGAAGTTAACCCATGAGCAAATTAACCCTTGCTCATGAGGCAGAATAGTTCAGTTTCCACACAGTTTTCCTGTTGATGTAAAACAGAAGCAAGCCCACTGTTTCCCTACTGCTGTTTAAGGAAATCCTAGGATACTGTGAGTTGTATGACAAAACTCACTGTTCGAACACAGCCTTTGCAGTTAATGCTGCACAAACATCAAGAATGTCATTCCTCTTATCCCAAACTTGTGTTTGTGCAGGACAAAGGGACAGCAAGCTTTTGTGTTTCCCTTCAGTAGAGCTTTCCCCTGCAATAGGGGCAGCAGTTCCAGCAACTTGGGAAAAGCTGAGAAATATGAGTCTGGAAAGAAAGCAATAAAAGCTGGGCAACTCCAGTCAGAAATCATCTGGAATGTGGCAACACTGAGTTGCAGGGTAAGTTATGGATTTGGAAGAAGCTAAGGAAAATGAAATTAACCCAAAGCAAAGAAAAAAAAGAGTAGTCATGTACAAGCCAAGATAAGCATTATCTGCTGCAGTTTGCTTTTCTATTTGTTACCAGTCAGGCTTCTCTGTATCTGTACAGTAAGGTTGGAGTTTGCGTGGGATGAACAAGCAAATCTTGTCCTGAGCCAATGATGGAGAATATACAGTGAGGCTTGGATTTTGAACCACACATCTACCTAAGCTAAAATGCACTAAATTCTTGGAATATTAAGGGTTTAGAAAATTAGACAATTAGAAATTGCAAGACTGAGTACACTGACATGTCTGTATAAGCACAAAGATGGCAAAGGTCTTGGGAGCTTGGACACAGCTGATGCTGCCAATGGAGAAGTAGAGTTTGAGCACCAATGAGAACACAAAATGTCTCAACAGGTAAAACTAAGAGATAAAAGCATGAGTATTTACTACAGAAAATAATGAACTAAGGCTCATGTAACTCTTGCACATTCTCTATTTGAATGCAAATAGCTTCAAGCAATAATTCCTAAGAGCATTTAGACTGAGATGAAGTTTATAAACCAATTCTGGAGGACAGACACACACAGACTGTAGCACAAGTACAAAGCAGCTGAAAGCTGCCTCCATTTGAATGTTTCAGTTTCATGACAAGGATATGGAGGGAAGCACATTTCACTTGCAGCAAAAATATTTGCTTCATTTCATGAAAATAGTGTTATCTGGTGGCTAAGCGAGAGTTTGGCTTCAGCGGGCTGTATAATCCACAGTCTAAATCTGCTAGGGATCTGGCAGAGGAGTGGCTATTGCTATGTGTTCTCTCATAAAGGGTGATCTTCTCATTTTAGCCAAGTGGAAGGGCAGCTTGAATCAGGCTTGTAGGTAGGTTGCTTTGCTCTCATGCCTTTGAGGGGACCATAGTAGGCAGGAAAACTCCTCTTTTCTATAGCAATTCTGTAACACAGGGGCACCAGCCTCCCTGGTTTAAAACCATTCAGAGTAGCCTTCCAGAAGCCAAAGACCTGTTAAATTGTAATTACTCCCTTAATTAGCCAGTCTGGTTTGGTTTGGAAGCACTTTAACCCCTTGTTGGCTTGCTCCTTTTCCATTCTATGAGACTTTTTTTGGTACAAATAATTTAAGAAAACATTATTGGTTTCAGCTTGGATGATCTCCGAGGTGATTGCAGCCTGTGGTCCCAGTCCTGTGGCTGCTGCAGGAGAGACTGAGCAGCTGCTGAATCACACCTCCTGAGGCCATCCAGGCTACTTAGGTTGCAGCTCCAAATTATCCTGAGAGGTCATTGCACTCCGCAGAATCTGCGCAGCTCATGCCCTTGAGCCTTGCACCATAGCATTTCCTTTTAATGTACACTAGCTGTGATCACTTCAGAGCAGGGCAACCTGTTCACTCATAACATAGGTCCACTCTACATCACTAGCTTTCTTACAGTGCAGCATAACATCAGCTCCACTGTCAAAGATGTTAAATTCCCAACACCATTCCTCAGACAAAACCTGTTGGTTTCCTGTGATGAATCCACTGAGATACCCCAGTATTTCAGGACTGGGGCCTGCATACACACAGAAATTTCACCAGTACATCCTACTTCTTGTTCATTCTTTCAATATTTTTTCTAAAATGATAAAAAATGGAGTAGCTATAAAAATATAGTATAATTTGTAAGACAGCAGGAATTTGCACATGCACTTTGCATCTGGAGGCCTTCTGTCCAAATTTTACCTATACACCCTACTGACTATCTTGTTCCATGTCACAAAATAAAAAGCAATTTACAAGTGAAAATCTTCTGCCCCATGTCTCTTCAGCAAAATCAGATTAAGCTCATATAGTTTAACTACTCCATGTTATCACCTCCTCAGTAATAAAGTTTCTGTACCTTTCTCAGAGTCCCATGGGTAGTACCTGTCAAGTACATTAGTTTTCCACTAAATTTTTCAATGGCAGTTCAAGGCATACTCTAAACTACAGACTTTTCCTAAGGAAGATCCGGAAGGAAAAAATAAACTTTTTGAATCTGCAAACTGTATAGGAAATAAAAGCAATTTTAAATACACAGGCTCAGTACTGATACCAGTTACAGAAAATAAATGGATATGATTGACTTACATGTTTAAAGAACACAGCATTCTTCCAGTGTTGTGGGTTTTTCTTTCACAAGTTCTTTGGAACCTAACAGTTGCCCTATCAGGTCAGATCAAAGTACATGTCATGCAGTGTTTTGTTGCTGACAGTGACCAATAACAGACATGTAGGAACAAACAAATATGAGGTGATATTCCATTAAAATATTCTCACTGCCTTTAGCTTCTGCAGCTACAAGCCTCCACTCTCACCTGCCAATTGCCCTTTGCAGAGTTTCAAGGAGTCCACTGATTTATTGCTTGATACTTCAAATACCTTATCAAAATTTGATGTGTGAAAACATCATCCTGTGAAAAAAGTGGAGCACACCATTACATCAAAGGGTGCTTATCATCTCAAAAGACTATGTAGGAACATGCCAAGTCAAGGATTAGCAACAATTTTCAAAGAATGGAAAACTGTAGGAAAGAGGATGGAGAGTTACCGTTCTTTATCCATTAGTGGTATTTACTAACAAGGAAAGGGGATACTAAGAAGGTATTTTGTGTTGAAGAGTGCCAATAACATTTAGCAAAACATATTTTTGGTCTGAAGGCACAACAGACCTCAGTAAGGGGACACTTGCATTCTCTCTATTTGCCTGCCCATTGCACCCCTTGTAACTCCTAACCTCGTAGCCCACTTCAGTGGAACGGATGGAAGAACCCACAAAGGTACTAAGAATCTGCACATTTAATGAAAGTGATGGGCAGGTAGAGGGAAAAGTCTAAAATCAGCAACTCCAAGAAAGAAAGGCCGCAGTGTGAGTCAGAGCCTGTCCAGTTTGGCTTACCAGCTGGCTAATCAGTATAAATATGCTGGCCTGCTTGGGGCTAGCTGCAGCATGGGCTGCTTTTTGCCCAGCTGATAGTCGACAGGAGGGAGCTGAGCCTAGTGAGAGGAAGCAGGTATAGAAGATGTGAGAGGGTAATCTGGGAGAAGCGAAGAGCTGAAGTCTTTAGGATGTATGCCACGTCTATCTGTAAGGTCTATTGGTTCCACCACTCATGTAATCACCTGGCCTTTTTTTACAAAACTACATGCTATTACAATGAACAATGACCTATTAAACTGTAGTAAATGCTTTCAGCAAAGCACAATCAGCTTTAAAAATGCGTGCAGGGAGAAACAACACCATACTGTATGCCATTCTTTGATTTTACCATTTAGAAATGGTAACACTGTGGTATACAAGTAATTCTGGGACACAGCAAGGCGTTGCACTCAGCCAAGCCTTACATGAGTGATTGCATCCATGGAGATTTCACATTTGCCTCTGTGTGACACGAGCGTGTGCCATGAGGCCTTGTACTCAGACGCTCTAAGATTTTTGCCTAGTTTGCAGCAGGAGATGTTGTTTGTCTTTTCAGTGAATAGGGAGTGGAAAGTTGTGGGAAGGACATCCGAAAGTAATCAGTACGTAGATGATTTCCTCTGCATCCTCCCTCCAGAATGAGGGGTTCTAACTACACATGAAGCAGACCAGACATCTGTCCATAGCTGCTGTAGGAGATGAAAGCATTTCAGGCCTGTGCAGAAGGGGTTTTTTCTCTGCGGGATGACAAGGGGTGAAAAGTTTTAAAGCCTGAACTGACAGGGCAATGTTGTTTCTTAATCTTACTTATATCTGCATGCTGCCTCATTTTTCAAAGTAGGATTTAAACACATTTGAAAACTACACCCACTGCCTGTGGGAATTTAGCTGCTTCAGAAGATAACTTCAGTGGTGTGCACTGTCTGAAACAAGCCTTTACTTGCACTCCTGCTCATTTTCAACTGTCAGTGTGCATACCAAGTGGTATCCATACAATCGAGGATCAGGTTGAAGGTGCTTCCTTCCTTAAGACATATTTCTTTCCATTAAATAATCAGTTATGTACTCTTTGTTGTAGCTGGAAATTACTGCTTAATATGGAAACCTACCATTTATTGTTACACTCATTGAAAATCAGTGCCTGCAGATAACAAAAAGACTAATTGTTTTCCTACCTGCTATAAATAATTCCAGTTGTGTGTTCTTTTGGTGGTTTGGTTTTGGATTTTTATTATTCTAACTGTGCAGCAAACCTTTTCAGTAGTTAATTTCAAGGCATTTGGCAGTTTCCTCTGTGATCTTGATTGCTATAATAGTTGTAATAAAGTAATAACTAGAGCTTTATATGGTACCCTCCACAACTTTCTGTGCAAATACGTTTTCACACAAAGCAAATACAACTGTGATCATGTTTGCTTATTTTCAATTACTCCACTGATCTCTACCTCTTACATTTTCCAGTGCTTATTTGATTCATGTGCTTCTGAGTCCCTGACCTTATCACTCCCAAGACTGTTGAGAATGAAGGAATAGATCTATACAGATCCACTACAAGTGATGTTCACTGTATTTTTTATTTTTTGTTTTCTCATAAAGAAAATTCTGAAAGTACCCAGAGGCTGAGGCTCTGTAGCTGTTGCTTCGCAGTGCTACGCCATAAAGGTGCAATGTAACCTTTTTAATACTGTTATTATTTTCTCTATTTCAGCAATATGCTAACAAACAGTGGTACAAGCTTGGTATACCGGAACTCACTGCCACATCAGAGACTTACCAACTTATTTAGAGTCTGTCTACGCATATCAATATGTGTGTTCATATAATGTATTCTCACCACCATTACTTTAATATGCTTTTACTAGAATTTAATGAGACTGCAATCATTGTAAAAGGACCAACTGCCTTAATTTTATCTTCCCTTCTGTTTGTGTTGAGAATCTTGTATGCCTTAAATTAAAATTCTAAGGCTGGCGAATAGGACAGGCCAGAAAAACTAATTAGATAGTTAAAGTTGAAAAAGCTTTAAAAAATCTGTGATATGGCTTAAATACTTGCCAGATATACAACTATAGTGAATACTGGTCTGGCTTTGCTATTACTGAAGTCAGTCTGAGTTTCCATTCTGTTTTCTAAGAACAGGATCAGAGTCAGGGTAAAGGGCTGTTTATAACAGTATTAAATTAAATGGAGGTGAAGTCCGAATGGTCTTAAAAAATGAGTTTTAAGATTAGCTTTCAGATGTAAAGTAAGCTACCATAATAATTGCATTATTGGATGACTTTCAGTGTCATAGAGAAATAGATTTGAGCTGATAACGACCTGAAAAGTAGTCTACGTGTCCTGAATTTACTTAAGCTTGATAAATTGGTTTGGATCCAGTAACAACCAACAGAGCCTTCTATCAGTGTGTGGACTAAACCTTTGTTTTGACCTCCTCAGCTCCTAAATATGTAACCTTAGAGGAACAAAAAAGGAAAAAAAAAAAAGAAAAGAAAAGAGGAAAAACAGTATATACTTTAAATAAGTAAACACCACCTACAAAGTTCACTGACTGCAGAAGTTTACCACTTTTGAGGAAAACTAGATACTTCAGTTTCAGTGAAGCAGCCTTGAAGCCATCCTCTTTTTTTTCTTTACTTAAGTACAATCAAGGACAATTTTCCATTAATTTTTAATACTGACCCCTTCAACAGCACTCCCCCATGGGTTTCTGAGCTTCTCTCTGCCTATCAGTTGTTCTTTTTTGAGAATCCATGACCATTAGTCCTGCCGAGAATAACAAATGATGATTTATTTCAAGTGTAGACAGCCACCGGGGAACAGGAACTAAAGGAAGCAGCTGTCATAACGGATTCACATAGAACCTGTTTGTTTGTCGTTAAAAGTCAATTTGCTGGACTACTTGCCAAAGGCCACTTTACATGATTCTGAAAGAACTGGCTTAAAATATCAAATAAGTATTAGAAATCAGTGTTCCGGTTTCCATATTATTTACTGGTGCTTTACAGACTCCCTCTAAATGATGATCCATGAATCAGCCAAGTCATGACTCTCTTTATGTACCTGTGCCATGTCATTAGATCTCTGTATACCTTTAGGCCTACATGGGAACAGTGTCCTGGCCACAGAAGCTTAGCATACCTGTCCCTTCAACACAGGGTGCAGAGAACTGGTGGAAGTTCCTTGCACTATCTCGTCTTTCCTCAGGATTTTCCTATAAGAGTATAGAACAACTTTTTTGTTAGTTTTTTTAACCTAAGCAGTCAGGAAGAAAACAGCAAACATGAAACAATGAATTGCAGTGAGGGTGATATGCCATACTGTTTCTATATCTTCTCCACTGACAATGTACTAGTCTCCTTACTATTCAGAGCAAGATACTAACTACAGCCAAGCTAAGGCCTGAAGTGCAGAATCATAAGCAGTTTAATTAAAGCTAACTCTAGTCAAGTAAAGCTAACTCTAGTCAAGCTGGTATGTCTACACAGGAGACATCAAATAAAAAATCTATCAAGGTTCAGCTTAGCGCTGCATTAAATTGTATAGACCCTCATATATCTGTGTCCTACAAAAGAAAGACTAAAGCCAGATTCATGTCACTTAAATAGGCCCTTGAAGGAGTCCCACTACCTCCCTTATGCAGCTTCATTGCTTATCCTTTACTGCTATATGGTTGGGCATGCATCCATTATCTGAACAAATGTGTGAAGCTTTGTGTTGGAATACATGTAAAGAAATTAATAACTGTTTGCACCAACCACAAATACTGTGGCTCTCCCATTCATATCAGCCTGAGGGAAACGAGGATCTGAGAGCACACCAAACCCAGTTATCCACTGTGGGGTATGAGGTTTCGGGACAGCCTAAAAGGATGCAAATCTTTATCCAAACCCTGGCTTTGTTCTGTGGTTTCTTGTAATATGGTACTGACCAGACAGTATTAAATTGTTTGGCTGGATAATGGCTGAATGGTTGGCTGCTAAGTTCTGAAGGAGTAGGCAGGACAAATGCTTTCCAATGTATGTATTAAAAACAGTTATAGTTTTCAGAATTCTAAGTCTGCATTCTAATGAATTCTTTAAAGCAACAAGAAATAAATCTGCTTTGACATCACCTGGAAACTCATCTCTTTCAAAGCTTGCCCTAACAGTAAATTTTCCAGAACTTATTTTTTATTATCATCAGTTTCAGTTTAAATTGGGCCATAAGCATTACTGGCTTCGGTGTGAAATAGTTCCTTTAAACAGATATGATCCAAAGGGAAAATGGGTTCTTCGATGTTTCCTTGTTAAAGCTGGCTGATCAAATAACTTCTGGTATGCTATTGGCTTCAAAAGTTGTCATGTTACTTCTGTTAATTTAGGAGTCCCTGTACTAGTTAAGGGTATTTGTGTAATAAAAATTATTTGCAATAACTGTGTTCTAAGTAAAAAAATATTTTCTGAGTTCACACTATAGAACCAAATTCACTGAGCCCTCTCTTTTTTGGAAATACACACACACACACGGTTTCTAAGATTACTCTTACATGCTTAGGTAGAGTAGAGGAGCAATGTAGCCTACCTTCACAACAGAAGGTGTGACAGTATCTCTATGATAAAGGTACCTTTGCAGGAAGATCAACTTAATAGGCCTTTGCCACTTACCCTAAAATCATTTGGTGTTGCTTCAGTTAGTGCTGAGGTTAGAAGGTAAAGAGATTCTTCTTTTTTCTTCCTCATCTTTCCTCAAAATATAAAGACTACCAGATGAGTGTTAGTGAAGAAAATGGTCAAGGGCTCCACAGGTTCCAAAGGTCAGATAGACATCTGAGACTGGTATGTCAAAGCTGCCAGTCTCAGACAACTTCAGTTATGTGGTTTTTAGCATGGTGGTTTGTTGAAAAGAGACCAGTAGACATGGGAAGAGCCATACCAATGAATGATGATGATGATGATGATGATGATGATGATGTATCTCTTCTCTTTTTTTCTACCCATATGCACCAACCCTGAAATGGCTGGCGCATACCAATAATATATCTCTTTTGAAACCTAGGAACTGTCATTTCATATGATCTCAACAGCTTTTGTGTGTTGCTAAGCTTCTGGCTATGTGTCTCCCTCAGCTATGGTAGAGATAGTTCAAAATCCACATCTTTGAAGAGAGGTTTCCCTTCTTTGGGGTAAGGGCTTGATTTTCGAGTATGAAACTTCATGGGTAGGATAGAAGGGAATGGTGGCTTAATAAAGTTTGGCCAGGATCACAGAATTACAGAATCACAGAACGGTTGGCATTGGAAGGGACCTATGGAGATCATCTAGCCCAACCCCCTGCTAACGCAGGTGCACCCAGAGCAGGTTGCACAGGTTCGCATCCAGCTGGGTTCTGAGTGTCTCCAGAGAAGGAGACTCCACAGCCTCTCCGGGCAGCCTGTCCCAGTGCTCTGACACCCTCGAAGTAAAAAAGGTGTTCCTCATACACATGTCCACATTTTTGCACCATCAGAGTATTCCATTAGAAGAAAAGGGCTATCATTTCTTGAAAATGTGCACAGAAGTAGGCAAGCAACAGTTGTCTGACATTATATATATGCAATTAGAATAGATTTTGTGTCAAAAAGGTGTAATTATTATTGTAATCAATAATAAATGTTCTGCTGATGCAGCAGAGTTAAAAATCATTTGATGAAATGAAGAAAATCTCTGGCTATAGAGCCAAATGATTAATTTCAAGGGACAAGTTAAAAAAAACCCCCACACTATTCCCTGGAAGTGGAGGTGTCAGGAAATACTCGGATTTGAGCCTCAGTGCCTTGGATCTCATTTGTATTGTTATTTCAACTTGTTTGAAGCTCATCAAGCTGTTTTAGGCTTACAGCGGAATAAACTTTGAAGTAGTTAACTTTGCTGCCCAGATTAATTTTAAATCCTACTTGATTTAAATTGATACCGTTCACATGAAAGAGAATCTGAAAGAATAGTTATGTACTGTTCAGGCCATATACTTTTATTACAATGTTTCAATCTGACATCATCTGTTGGGCTCCTATGTTGTGGCCAGGCATACCCTGTCGGACCACCTTTTCCTCACGCTGTTGTTTTTTGTTTGCTTTTTTTTTTTTTAAATCCAGACTGCAGGTTTAATTCCACGGGCGGTGTAACGCCGTGCGTGTGTCACGCCGGTTACCCGCTCCATCGGCACCCCGCTCCGTGGGGCGGCTCCGGGCGGGCTGCTCAGCCTGGGGACGGCTGGCCCCGCCTGACACGCCTGCAAGCGTGGCACAGGGCTGCTGCCCTCGGCGGTGCCCGCTGCCGCCGGTGCCCCTAGGGCACAACCTCGGTGGGTTCCCCCCTCAGGTGGGCACCCCCGTCCCATCTTTCCCACGCTTTCCACACCCGTACCCCGCAGGCAGCTTCTAAGTAAGGACTGGCTACACCCCCTGCGTCTCCCCGAAGACACGCTGCGGGAGAGACGACCCCCTTCGCTCAGGGGTGGGCAGGAGGCGGTGCGGCTCCCCCGCCAGCGCGGAGGCTCGCTGCGGCTCGCCGGTGCCTGAGCGGGACCCGCCCGCTCGGCGACTCGCGCCGAGGCGCCGGGGGAGGGAAGGGGAGCGAGCACCGCGTCCCGCGGCGCCCCCCTCGCCCTTCCGCGCCGGAGAGCGGGCCCCGTTCCGAGGCGGGGCTGCCTTGCGCCTTCGCCGTTACCTCTGCCCGGGACTCCCTTCAGCGAGCAGAGGGGGCCCGGGAGGGGGCCGGCTGCCTGCCTTGGAGGCGCCCCTGGGCGGGGAGGCGGGCTGGCTGCGGCCGCCGCTTGGCCCGGCCGGCGGGCACACGTCAGCTCCCCTCAGCCGCCGCGGGCCAGAGGCCGGCATGGGCGACCCCAAGTGACTGCAGCCCCCGACCCCAGTCCCTGGGGCAGGGCGCCCCAGCAGGACGCAGGCAGCTCCGCGCACCCCCCTCGGCCTCCCTGAGCGCCGTGGGGCGGCCGGCGCCCCCCCCCCCCCCCGAGAAGGTACAAACCGGCTGCTTGACAGACGTGGCAAGCGACCCCGCCAGCTGTCCCCTCAGCTGGGTGCGCGGGTGGCCGGCGGGAAGGGCAGCTGCCGCGAGCGCCCACCCTCCCTCCTGCGCCGGCGAGCCGCCGTGGGGCTCCGTTTAACGGGCCGGCAGGCGGGGAGTGCTCGGGACGGCCGGCTGCGGGGCACCCCAGGCTCCCCCCTCACACAAGCACACTGCCCGAGCGGAGCCGGGAGCAGAAACTGGCGGCCGCCGGCCCGCGCCCTGGCCGGAGAGACACCTCCCTGGGGAGAGCAAACCGCCGGCACGCACCCACGCCGGCTGGCTTGGGGCGGGTAAAGGGGGCAATGCGAGGGGCGAGGTACGGGAGTGACAGGCTGCCCGCACCCCGTGCTGGAGGGGCCGGGCGACCCGGGACCTCTGGTGAGGGGGAGCGTCGCATTTTGCCTTCGGTTGCGGTGGGACGGCAGGGACGGCTTAAGCAGAGGATCCAGCCTCCTCCCGGCTCCCCTGGCCGCTGCCCCGCCGCGACGCGAGCGGCGCGGGAGGCTCCGCAGGCCCTGGACAGCTCCTGCTTTGAAAGCCGTCGGAGCGCCCTCCCGGCCGCTGCCAGCCGCTCCCCGGCGGGGCTCCCGGCCGCGCAGCGCATGGAAGCGGAGCGAGGGGTGGGGGACGTCTGACAAAAAAAAAAAAAAAAAAAAAAAAATCGGACGACGAGTCAGATTTTCCTTCCGAAAGCCTCAAAGTGTCCACGTCCTCAAAGCATGGAACCAATTTAACGTCGCCGCCTCCCTCGCTCCCCCCGCCGCCCCCTCCCCCTCCGACCCCGCGCCCCCT
The DNA here is from genome assembly GCF_023634155.1 of Falco peregrinus. NCBI lineage: Eukaryota > Metazoa > Chordata > Aves > Falconiformes > Falconidae > Falco > Falco peregrinus. The sequence continues at coordinate 38,073,364 of NC_073725.1, read as the reverse complement.
CCGCCCCACGGCCGAGGCTGCCGCGGCGGCCGGAGACAGCGGGCACGTGACGGCCTGGGAGCCGCGCGGGCCCCGCGGCCGCCGCGCGCCCATTGGCTGCGCCACCGCCGGTGACTCGCGGGCCCGGGACCCTCCTGCGGTATAAATAGGGCGGACCGGGGCTTGATTAATTTAGCATCCCGGGCAGCAGGTTTCTGCTAAGGTTGGAGTTACTCCGCAAGACTGTATGCCTGCGTCCCATAGGTAATAGCTAACCACCGACCAGGGACTCTGCACCACAAGGAGTCTGCATGTCTTGCAACTAGACATGCTCAGCTTTGTGGATACACGGATTTTGTTGCTGCTTGCAGTAACTTCATACCTAGCAACAGGCCAACGTAAGTGATTTTAGCTTGTTTGTGGCATGGGTGGTGTCAGGGGGTGGCTGTCCGACTCGCTGCGCTCTATCCAGGCGTTTTCCCAACGGACGGTCGTCTGCCGGGAGCTGCAGCTTCCCAAGCTATAGAGACCATCTCGCAAAACTGCCACCTCCGTCTCCGATCAGAATCTGGCTTCTTTTTTTTCCCCCTTCAGAAATAGGAAAGGATGGCAAAAGGCCAACGAGACACCCCCCCTCAAAAAAAAAAAAAAAAAAAAAAAAAAAAAAAGAAAAAGGAAAAAGACGGGCTCGTATCCAAAGGAGAATGCAAAGCCCTGATTCAAGCGCAGATGCTTAAAGGCTAGGAGGAGACTGTCTACGGCGAGCGGGAGAATCCAGGCTGCACCGAGACCGTACTTCTGGGAGACTTGAGGCGCGCTTCCCGCAGCGGGGAGCCGGGGGAGGTGCGGGAGCGGCGGCTCACCGCTTCCCTGCGAGGGGGGCGACCGGGCAGCTCGGTGCGGGGCCCGCCGCTCCGCCGCGCACAGCGGCGCCCCCTGGAGGCGGAGCGGGACCGCTACGGCGCCCCCCGAGCCTGCCCGGCGGGCAAAGCTGTTCGCGGCGCCCCGCACAGTGAGCCCGCCCCCCGGGGGGTCTCCGGGGGGAGCCCGTACGAGGCAGGAGGAGGGAGGCAGGGAGGGACTATTGCTTAGCTCCGGTGCGGAAAGGGGATGGGGCTCCCCGAGGGTGCGGCGCGGCTCCCGCCACTCGCTGGGAAGAGGGTTTAGTGTCCCCCGTCGCGGGCGGAGAAGCGCGGGCCCCCCGCGGCGGGAGGGAAAGGCGCCCCACGCACTGCGCTGCGGGAGAAGCGGAGCCTTCCCCCCGCCTCCCTGCTGGGCGGCATCCCGGGGAGGGCCCCCCGGCCGTGCCTCTGCGGCACCGGCTCTGCCCTGGGGTTTGGCCGCGTTCCGAGGCGGCGGAGGGCGGCAGCAGCCGTGCGCTGCGGTGTCCCCCGCGCCCCCCCCGCCTGCGCGGGGCGCTGGGGCAGCCGGCGGTGGCGGTGGGCGGCACTGTGGCCGTGGCCTTGCCGCAGGTAGGGGGTGTGGTGGCCAGTGTCCCCGTCACCTGGGGGCGGTAACGGTAACGGTTTTCATGCCGTGTGGCGTTCCGGCGCAGGCAGGCGGTGCCGTGCCGGGGTGATCCAGTGTTCGGCACTTCAGTACCGCTCCCTTTTGGCTGGGCTGGCTGAGCCGGCTGCGTTCGGTGTGACCACGCACTGCCGAGGTGACACTTCGTGGAAAAAGCACCCAACAACCTGTTAGTTAGTAATAATGTGTAATTGCTGGCATTAGAGTGTGATGGGAGACGTTTTCACCACGGTAAGTTTCAGCCAAGATAGATTTTTTTAATTGCTTGAAACTCAGAAAACAGATTTTTGAAAATTAGTATCCCCAGCTAATTAACGAGAGCACACTTAGTAGTAAGTAACACGCAGAGAGAACGTTATTTGCTCTTTGGTGTTAATAGCTTCAGACAGTTCTCTGTTAGGTACTATGACATTGTACAGGAAATTGTGGAAATAGGCAAGTTTGGGTAGGACCCTTCTGCATAAAAAATCTTCACATGTGTCAGCCTGTCTGGGTTTATTCATCTGTTGTGTGCACACATATGTGAAAACACATACATGCATTTTTCCATGGAGATATGTTTAAGCATATTTAGAGCAGGCATATAGAAGGTACCTGCCTTCTTACTGTATCAACTCTGTTGTTTTAATTTCATTAGCAAGCCTTTGGAATTTGAAATACATAGCAATCTCACCTGTGAGTCTTCACAGTTTAAGATAATCACCTTAAAAGTAAGAAATTACATTCAGAAAATGTTTTTTTGGGGTTAAGAAAATAAACAAAATTGCATTTTGATTTAAAAGCATTGAAATGTAGAACTTGTAAAATAACTGAATCCGCACTCTAATTATTTCTTTTTTTTTTCTTTCCCTTTTTTTTCCAGATGTAAGTGAGGTCAGTATAATGATTTTTTTTTTCTAATACATAACACGCAACTTCAATTAACAGGCTAGACTTCTTTTTTGTGGCAGTATTATTTACTAATGTTGATTTCCAAGATGGTCATGGAAAGATACCGACTAAATCCTGAAGGGACTGCCTGGAAAGGTACCCACCCCAATTTCTCAAGTGGGACGGCCTTTTTAAGAGAGAGACTGCCTTCATAGGTGTAAAGACTATGAGGAGAAAGTAACGGAGCAGTGGTGTTTGGATGTTATACCTGCCAGTTTGGATTGGAGATGACTCTGCTTTAAAGCCAGTCTTACGGTCTAAATTTCATTGCACAGAAGGATTATGAAAGAACTCAGGTGTGACATTTTTATGCCAGTTTTATAGGCTGTAATAGGTATAAAATTCAGAGTGTTCCACAGAATGCTCTAATGTAGTTAAATGTATCTTTGCTTATATAATAAACTCTTAGCATTCATAGTAATTTAAAACCATACACCATACTTAAACATATTGTACTGAGAAAAATTATAGTTATGTAAGAATATGAGTCTAAGTTTGTACATTATTTTAGTTGGAAATATTGGGAGAAATTATATCTTTTTAAATTCTCTTCTTTATTTTTTCCAGGCACCTGCAGGGCGGAAGGTAAGCGGTTTTATTTCTTTTGTGTGGTAATGGAGATGATATCAGATAATCTTAGGCAGATTAATATTTTGTTGGAAATTGGATGAAAGGAAAACAGACTACATCCATTATTTCCAGTGTTCCCTGAGAATAGCAGTAGCCTGCGATGAGTAGGAAGTAAAAATGAGGGAACAGTGGGTGCAGCATCTTAACATCATGGTAAATTCAGATATTGGATTTAAGCTGCTTTACCCAAGAGCAGAACTAACCCTTCCAAGAACTAAACTGCGTTAAAGCATTCTTGTTCAACCAGAGTTCCTTTGGAAAGATTTACATAAGTTGAACAGTATAACAATATCCATACAGGTCTAAAAGGCTAAATAGATTCTATTTTGTTTCTAAGAGTCACTACTGCTAAATTAGACCCAGTTATTCAGTAGAGATTAGAATCAACTTTGCAAATACTTCTGTGGACTGTGTAGTGATATTTTAACTGACGTAGTAATGACAGTGACTGATCTGTTTCCAGTAGCTTATTGCAAAAAAAGAATATGCTGTCTGTGGAAAATAGCTATCGGACCTGTATGTGCAGTCTTCTCTCCCTTTTTCATGTACACTAATTATTTTTAATGTATATGTTTCCTTGCATCATCCTGGAAAATTTCCATGGTACCTCATTAAGTTTTATTTTCTTCTGGCAGGGCCCTAGAGGAGACAAAGGGCCACAGGGAGAAAGGGTAAGGAATTAGACTGACGTTCATTTGTTTGAGATCTTTGAACAGCTGTTGGAAGACCAGCAGGAAAAAAATAAATTTAAGCATTGGTGTGAGATTAAATGAATGTACCTGTAGAAGCTTACATGCACAATCCCATTAAAAAGAAACCAAGCTATCTGTGTACCAAATTCTGCTCCAGCGATACCTTACCAACCTAATTATAGCCATTGTGCCTGAGCAGATGCGGCTGAGTTCAGATGACAGCCTGGCACTCCAAGTGATTGTTTGAAAAACTTTTTTTTAACTGCTCGCAGTGGAAATAGTGCATGAAAATGCAGAAGGGAAAGTTGACACATGAAGATGTAGTCTGTGAACAGTATGGTGTATGGGTAGGCTCTCTACATCAAACCTGAATAGGCAAAGCTAGCTTTGAGGATCATTCATTATCTGTGCCTCCGAAGATGGCTTGAAAAAGCTCTCTTCTTGACAGCTAGGCATTTGTCATCTACCTTCAATTAGTAAAAGCAGATATTGTACTGTTAAAGGCTGCTGTAAAAGTAACTATCAATAAGGACATCTGAATAATTTAATTGTAATGTTAATTCATATTGCTGATACCTGCTTTTCTGATTTGCTTTTGCATCGCTGCTTTTTGTAAAGTGGTATTCTGAAATTCACATCCTTATCTGGGCAGCGTGTAGCTATCATGTATCTTCCTTGTATCTTCTGAAAATGAAAATGCCGTAGTACTGATAGGTAGCTCTTGAAGATCTGTTAGATCGTAGTATGCTGAGAAATGTAAAGGGAACTATTAGGAAGAGTGTAACAGTGTGGTTAACTGGGTATTTGCTTTAGGCTACCACTAACTAAATTTGTTTGATGAAGTGAGAGACACGCTTTGTCCTGAAGGCAGCAAGCCTAATCCTTCTCCTTTGGAAATCCGTAATACTTTTATTATGGATTTCATTTAGCACTAAACTGGGTCCAAAATGCACTCCAAATGAAATACCTCACCTCAGTTGCCACATGGCAAAACTTGACCAGCTTTGTGCGTTGAGGGTGAAAGAATATAAGCACTGTTACAGGACTGAACACATGTAATTTCAAGCTGTTGTAAAAGAAGTTCTGGTGGTGGTAGCTGAGTGACGGTATCAAAAATCTGTAGAAGAGCACTGCTTTATTGTCATTGAATTTGCAATTATACCAGCAAATAGTCTAGACTAATTAAAAACTGCCCTTTGACTTACTCTGAATCTACATTAGTTCATACCAGTAGGGCTGACCCCTACCAGTCCTCAGCTGGTCAAACTTTAGGCTTTCACTAACAGAATCTGACAGGCTGTGTGGGTCCACATGGGTCACTTGGGGTTCACGGATGCAAAATTTGGTCGCTTGAAATGAAACTTCCCAATTTGGAGATTACGCTTTGGTAGCATAGATCCAATATTTCTTTCATAGATCTTCTCAAATAGAAAAGTACAGTAAATATCTGATACAAGGTGTGGCAAGGCAATGTAAATTCAGGCTATGCTCATTTTCTAAAGTTAGCAATTCATTGAAACTGCATATATAGCACTGCTGTAGCGTGTGCTGGGTTGTTAATGAATTTAACACTTCAGAGATTTCTTTAGCCACTTCCAATGTTCACTTTATAATCCTCTTTTTGACTCTAGGGTCCACCAGGTCCACCAGGCAGAGATGGTGAAGATGGTCTACCAGGTCCTCCAGGCCCTCCTGGTCCTCCAGGTCTTGGCGGAGTAAGGCATCCTCACTTTATATTACTGAAAATGATAATCTGTGCTTTGTGACTAAGACTAAATGCATACCTGCTCGAAAACACTGATGTGGCATTATAGAGTAGAGGAAACATTCTCTTGTGATCTGCAAGAAACTGATGATCTCAGTTCCATTGAAACTGTCCTTGGGATATGTGTTTTCTGTGGCAAATTTGGATTCTGTATTCAACAGGGATTTATGCACAGGAGCAAATCAACCCTGTTAATTACCATTAAATTATACAGCCATAATGTATATGGATTAGTAATCAACTAAATGAAACCTGTGTTGTTATGCAGATGGGGAAAAGAAGCAGCACTTTGTGGTTGGGCTCAAGAGACAGCAACTGTATTGGAATAAACTGAAGAAGGCTATCCTTAAGCTAAAAGTCCATACTTTAAAAGTCCTTTAGAATTTTAGAATATCTTCCTTTAGAATTTTTCATTTCTATCTGTGTTCATGCAGCAGAACATAAGTAGACTGTGTCGCATGCACACTTTCTGCAGAAGTGTCCATCATGTGTTCTCTGCAGAATTCTGGCTTTAACTCTTTGCTTGACATTAGCTTGCACAGGGAGCCTGAAGACAGAAACCGTGTTGTATTGATCAACTTCAGCAAATCCTCCTGCATGGAAGAATACTCTTTTGCCTTCAATATGAATAGCAGTAATTAATTTTCTTATTAGCGAGCTCCAAACTGCTTTCATTCATTTCTATTATTTTAATGTGCTAATAAAACAAAATAAGCAAGAAAAGGATTTTTGATTGTGTTGTGTAGAATTTTTTCCCATTTTAGTGAAGAGGGAAAATATACTCAACAAAACCAGATGTATATTTGCCTACAAAACTTATATTGATAAAAGATAAAAAATCCAATGCAGTGTTTGAGGCTGTATGCTCCTCAGATCTTTTTGAAGGTGAAGGGCCCACCTCATCAGATAGTCAGGGCTGGTACATTAATTTTACTTAAGCAATGCAGTGAAAAAACATGCATAACTTCCCTCATTGGAAATTAGAACAATTTGAGGGTTTTCAGAAAGTTTTCAATTTTAAATGAACACTGAGTTGACTTTCTTAATTTTCAGTTCACACTGCTGCTATGTCTCTATTACCTTTACAGCATAGCTGTTTGAGGCCATTGTGTGAAAGGGCCTTGCTAGTAAAATCAAGTCTTTCTGGAAACAAGTGAATGGAAATGTATAGGGCCATGTTTACTGAGTTCTACATATGCTGCCTTAACATACCATATCACAAGTCAGAGGACAGATGTAGAATGGTAATTATCAATGCTTTCTAAAATAATGTTTTTAGTATTTTAATTTCCAACTTTTTATCACCTACAGAACTTCGCTGCTCAATATGATCCATCTAAAGCAGCTGATTTTGGCCCAGGACCTATGGTAGGTATATAATTTAGCACTTGATAACTTGCATAGATAATGTGTTCAGTATTTTCCTTTGAGTCTAATCCAGCTGTATTAATGCAAAGTATAGTGTTAAAATTAAGTGTTCTGATCATATTTTGAGTCAGACTATTAAATTGATCCTTTGATGTAGGACAACGTGAAGTGTTTGGAACACGGTCTTAGGACTTGAGATGTGGTCTTGGGACTGACTATATATTTAATTTGGATATAGCACTGCTGGGTCCTGTGCCTGAATTCTGTTTTCCATAGTTTTATGAATCAAAGAATCTCATCATCTGATGTCAGATAACACATGTACTTTGATGTAGTATTACTTTACCCATATTGAGACAGAAGATTGTGTTTCAGGAATAAGATCAATTATAAAGCTGCTTTCTAAAGCAGACATAGGTCTAGAAAGTAACTCAGTATCTCAGCTCCAGTTGGTGACCATTTTTCTCCCATGGCTGTATAACCCTTTTGATATCCTTAGAATGCACAGGTTTGGTAGGAAATTGGCCACCACACTTGGTTCTCAACAACTGAATGTTAGTATTTGCTACTACAAGGCTATTCTGAGGAGGAATCTTTATCAGTTACTGTATACTATGTCCAAATGGACATTTAAACAGTCTATTGCTTCTCCACATTAATTTCTAACCCTTCCTGATGTTAGCAGATATTTTCAGTGTACATAGATAGCACAATATGAAAATTAGGAGTATCTTCAGTCAAGTTCTGCCCTCTGTCTGACAAGAAATCATAAAATGGAGAGGGGGATTGATTTGGGGTGTCACAACTTCTGTGTTTCAATTTTTGACTCACTTGGAGTTTATCTGACAGCAGCAGCAGTAGAATCTGCCAACTGTGAGGAATTTTTAAGTTTCATAAAGAAAATGTGAGACATTGGAAAGATACAAAAGGAGGGAAGAACAATTCTGGAATATAATTTGTGAAGAGATTCACAGGGCTTATGCAGCACGTATGATTCAGACTGTCCAGAAACATTTTTCCTAGAATTATTGCATATTTTTATAGCCATGAGGTTGCTTTAGCTTCCATAAGTAAATGCCTGTATTTAACACGCATTTATTTCCCTTAATAAAAAGTATTCAGTCTTATGGGAAAGCTACAGAAGCCATTGAAAAGTTGGCATATGATTTTAATCTTGTAAAGAGAAAATCTAAAAGAGTTCCCAAGGAAGTTTTAAAACCAATTAAAACTATAATGATTTCTATTGAAACATCTCATAAAACATTCATTTAGACAATAGAAGCCTAAATTAAATTTCAGTTCAAGGTTGTTTGCTTGCTTAGTAAAACTTAAGACAGCTGTTAAGAAAGTGCAGTAATCTATGGAAATTTCCTTCTTAAAAGTGATTTTTGACCCTTTTTTTCCAAGATGTGTGTAAATTCTAAATTCACTCAAGGAGAGTATGTTAATGACCTAATTTGAAGGTGAAATGAAGAGAATTTAATCAAAAACAAAAACCAATGAAATATTCAAATAGAAGTTGATCATTATTAGAAATAGATGTATATACAATCTGTGCAATAGCTGTTTGATTTCTTTCCAAAATTATGTGTGAACCTCCCAGTTCATGGCAATACTGCCATTTATATACCTTTATTTTCCCTTTTACCGTTTTAATGATCTTTTCCTCCAACATTTCTTCTGGAAAATCATGATAAAATTGACAGGCCCCAAAATACCACCTTTCTTAATGTGATGTTATGGCCCTTGTCTTTAAACTCTGGAAGTTCACACACAGGAAGGGAGAGAGTACATAGAAGAACGAACCAGTGCACTTGCTAACAAGCCAGAATAGATTAAGAAGCCTAATCACAAAGTTCCCAGTCATAATGGTACATTCCTAATCATCTCACTGAGTTCTGTGCTGGGTCGTTGCCATTAGAAGATCAGTTTGCACTTGGACAGCCTGTGCAAATTTGTGCAGATCTCCTAACTTCCTCCTCCTGCATTTGGACGTTGCACACTGGAAACTGTAATACTTACCAATATTTTAGGAATCCCAGGAACTGCTGTTACAGACAAGTTTATATAGTGGTATTTTTCTTAAAAGATATTGTACTTTTTCTCCCCTAGGGTTTAATGGGACCCAGAGGACCACCTGGAGCATCTGGACCCCCTGTAAGTACAGTCTCACCTCTCCTAGTGACTAATTAACATTGACATACCTGTAAAATTACAAAATACCTTGTTCAAACACTAACAAAATCTCCCTCATCTTCTAGGGACCTCCTGGTTTTCAAGGTGTTCCTGGTGAACCTGGTGAACCTGGTCAAACAGTAAGTACAGGTTTCACATCCAGACACTGTTACCATTAGAAATAGGACCCAAAATAGGCTTGTAATGCTTCACCGATTTCTCCTACCCGTATGCACATCCCTGAATGTTTAATTGGATATTCCTGCTTGATCCTGTTACAGAAACAGCTGAACGCTCAGATTCAGACTCCTTCAGATTGAAATCATAAAGTGCAAAGTCAATTGGGCTCCAGCTGTGCCCCAACTCAAGTCAGAAACCAGTGAAAAGACTTATCTGGGAAATGATGCTTTAAGTAATCCTCAATCTATTTTCAACAGGGTCCCCAGGGTCCTCGTGGTCCCCCTGGTCCTCCAGGAAAGGCTGGTGAAGACGTAAGTGATTATTAAATGCTTCTCATCTCTTAAGGCTGCAATTCAACTCTAATATTAAGTTATTATTAAGCTAAGTGTTCTATCGGTTGTAATTTTTACATTTTTCTATAATGCTGGATATCATAAATAAACCCCTAAAATAATTATTTTACTATACAGGAGTTGCTGTGTTGGAAATGTACAGAAAAATGGATAACTTCAAAACTTCTCCAAATACATTATACAGCTTCCTGAATACAGGGAGAAGAAAACACAAAAGCTAACAAACTCTCTGTATTTATTGAAAAATAGAAACTTTGCCAATGTCTTTTCTTTTTTTGAATGGTTTATCTTGTTATTTTATAAAATTAGCTTTCCTTCTTAGTGCATTTTTACTGCGTTTTTTAGGGTCACCCTGGCAAACCTGGAAGACCTGGTGAGAGGGGTGTTGCTGGCCCTCAGGTATGTAGTGATCTACTGTATATAATACAAAACAGTTCTCTTATCAATGAAACCTAACAACATTTCTGAATTGCGACACATTAGCAGTCTATTACTAGCCCCTCTATGGATTAATCCAATTTCAGTTTTGCCCTTCAGAGTTATCATATAGTTATGTTTATTGTGTCCACTCTGTCCTGCTCCCCCCTGCAGTAAACCTACTGTAATTATTAACAGAAGTGACATAGTGGGGAGATACACAGGAGCAGGTGAGCAGGCACCTTGGCACAGAAAGCTAAAATGGCTGTGCTATCCCATGTTAATGCATGACATTTCTGAGATTCAGAACTGGAAGATCAGGTTGATTACATTTAGTCTTTGAGCAGGTCTGGTCCTGGGAGGTTAGGGAATGGACTGTGTTCATCACTTGAATTCACGGCCCAAATCTACTCATTAATTTTATTGAAAGACTTACTCTTTTTCATTCTTTTTAACTACAGTATATAATACGAGAAACAATCATTCATGCACTGTGTGTTTTTAGGGTGCTCGTGGTTTCCCTGGAACTCCTGGTCTGCCTGGCTTTAAGGGAATTAGGGTGAGTATATACATGCTTTTTCCCTAAATAGTTAAGACTGTCAACACTTCAGCATACTGGAAACCCCTGGAAATCCCCTCAAAGTTAGGAGTACATGAAGTTTTTAGTATCTCCTGATCTGAAAGACATTTTGTAAAAGAAATATTTTTAATTTTAAGATTGTATTAGGAAATAATTTTGTATGGAAAGAAGGATTTACCTTACAAGACTAAGAGTTTGTGTATAGCCATTGTGGGAACATATATATATAAAAATATTTGTTTTCCTACTCAATATAGGGGCACAATGGTCTGGATGGTCAAAAGGGACAACCCGGTACTCCTGGCAACAAGGTAAAGATGAAATCTGAAAATGTAGGATGCATTTGTAGCTCTTTCTAGCAAAGTTCTCTCATTATTCTACTGTGTGAGACATGCTATAGTGTAAGGCTTTCTGCTAAAAATTTGCATGGATGCAGTACTCTTCTGACTTAAGGCTATTTGATCTTCACAGTCTTTTTCCTTTTTACCTTCAGATTAGTGCACTTTTGAACACTATCCTTAAAAAATGTTTTAAAATACGGTCTAGAAACATCTCAAGCAAACTCTTCCTGTCTTAGTTTCTTCTCCCATTCCACCTCAGTGCCTAACAGGAGTGTTCTTAAAATTACACTACTGCAATATATGGTTGTAGGAAATTTTAATGCTGCTGGCTTATTCACAGGAGATTTGTATTCAAGAACTTTTACTATAATAATGAAAAGCTCAAATACTAATTCTCCCTCTTGCTTGTTTCTAAGAGCTTAGCATTATTTCCTTACAGAGTTACTAGTTGTAACACTGCATTCTCCATTATCACTGCAAGTTGTTAACCTTCAGAAAAAGTTTGGGAAAAAGATAGCAACCGCTCAGTCTGTCCAGTCATTGGCAATTAGGAGCAGACAAAGCAATTAAGTAAAGGAAAGAACAATTATTGGTAAGAGTGCTAATCTGACTGAAAAACACAAGCATAATAATCTAAGGTTACTCATGATATAACTGTGCTGAAAGCAGTGATGAAGGCAAACATCTGTGCTGTTTGCAGCACCTGAGACTAGGTACATTCAGACACATTCAGCATACAAGTGCTCTAGGACAAATCCTGTCACTATAAACCAGCCTAGACCAACTATAGGCTTGCTGAGAACACTTAATACCTAAGGGAGAGGAGTCATGTTTTAATGGCTGTCACTCGTATCAGTCTTATTGGTCTCAAATTAACAATACCTGAGGCAGATCTTTATTTCCAGCCATTTGTCAGAAACTTTGTTACCTTAACCTGAGGCAAAAGAAAGCATCATTCTGCTTCTGCTCAAACTGAAAAACAGCTGCTGATTGATCTGAATGGGGAGCTGACTATTTAGGCCCTATCTCTTAAGTGTGTGCTACAAAGTTAGTATCAGAATAAAGAAAGAGTCAAGAAATCTGAGATGGGTAAGTGAAGCTACCTGCTCTGGCCCTCCTCTTCTAAGAGGATTCCAACTGGCTGCGTTCCAGTATATACAGGGACAGTCACAGTCTCTACACCCTCAGGACCTGATGTGCTGTTACTGTGGTGCACGTGCTACAGAAGACAAAAGACAGTAGGATCCAGCAGTTTTGCTACCTGTCCAAAGCATCCTCTCAGTAATTAAAGCTTGCAAACTTTCTTTTTCATAGGGAGAACCTGGCGCCCCTGGTGAAAATGGTACCCCAGGACAACCTGTAAGTATTTACTGCTGCTGTGAAGAATGATAATCTGATAGATATGGTTCAGCCAGCGGTTTGGTCAATTTTTGTCATCAGTAACGCTCAAGATAGCTAGATACTCTAATGTAATAGTATATGAATATTTGCCTGGCTGCAACACACTTCCTATGGGGACTTAGTAGAAGAAAAAAAAAACCCTGCGTGTCTTTGTTCAGTGAATAGATATAAACAAGTTAATTTAATTTTTCTTTCAGGGTGCTCGTGGTCTCCCTGGTGAGAGAGGAAGAGTAGGTGCCCCTGGACCAGCTGTAAGTAGCTTCCCATCTATCTGTCACCATGACCAGCCACTTACTGTGGCTTTCTCTGACCTTCACATTTCTTTTCAAACTTATTTATCGTGTTCTCTCCTCACAGGGTGCTCGTGGAAGTGATGGCAGTGCTGGCCCCACTGGACCTGCTGTAAGTTTCAGTCTTGATCTTTGACAATGTGGTTCAGTTAGGCTTTATGTCCCTCTTTCTGTTTATAGAGGATTTCTTGGGTTTCCAAGAAGTTCATTGTGTAGGCATTTTTAAAACAGTTCTTTGTTGCTTATCATACCATCAAAAAAAAGAATTAACAAAACATAAACCCTTTGTAGACAATATTCTGAGTCTCAGAATTTGTATTAAACACACCTGTATCAAAGGAACCAAATATTCTCTCATTTGCACTGGTTAGTTCATAGGAAAACACCCAGTGAACAGAATTCTCATTTCCAGCAGTAACAGAACAGTTCCCATACCAAAACAAAAGAGACTTTACACTTTTTAACAGATACATACCATGCACACATTGCAGATTACTGTAATTATATACATCCTGAAACTGTTATATGCACTCCAGGACACAGCTTTGCACCTGCAACATTGTCCTGTCTGACTGAGAGGCTAACCTTTTTCATTCACCACTGATACCTGAGTTACGTGATCTAGCATGAAAGGCCAATAAAGATCCAACTGTCCTGATCAGGCTGGTAAACAACAACTGCTCTAATAAGTGCTGATCCAGTGCAGATCTGTCAGTTTAAAAGGAGTTAAGCGTTGCTATAGCATACCACTGACTTCAATAAACCCCATTTATTTCAGTGAAATAAACGTGTGTACAAGGGTATAGTTTTGAAGCTGTAAAAAAATCAGCCATAGCCCAGAATAGTTTTTCCTTCCTGCCTTCAGAATTTGAGTCAGTGGTGAAGTCATATTTGGGTTTGTTAAATTTGTTAGGTTTGATTTTAATACTCCTTGTCACTTCAAACATCTGTCATACTTCAACAGAGTAGAACATTAGCATAGGTGTGAATTTCACTTCAGCTCTTCCATATGGGATATTTAAAAATATATGTGATTGGGCATTTAAATTGCAGGTAAATAAAGACCTTATAGCTGAGATCTGATGTCATACTTCATAATAGAACCAAAACATTTTAGCTATCCTAAAGGAAACTGACTTGCTGTAACAAAATTATTCTGGAGCTGGAGCTTGCGAAGGTGTTACTCTGAATGGTCAGCAGCAGGGAGTTGCATTGAGTCTGAGTGTCTATGCCAGGCTAAAATTATTTTAGACATACTTAGGTTATGATGCTGCAAGCATTCTGCATAGCACTTACTAATGTACTTTTTTAAAACTAAACCAGAAATAAATACTTTATTCTCCTTGCCACTGAGAATTTAAAGCATAAAAAGAGTCACTGCAATGGAAATTCTGAAGTTTATATTTTCATACATATCTCAAAGGACATTTGGTCTTTTTTTTCTTAGCTTATGCAAAACCAGTGAGAATTCCAGGTACCCAGTTTATAACAATAGGTGGTTGCAGGTATCTTACTAACCACCTTCCCATGTGTAAAGGACAAATGCTATCATTAACACAGGATTTTTGTGTGTGGTAGTAGTTCAGAAGGACTACTGGTGTGAAAGCATATGCAGTTACACCTACACAGTAAATGTGTCGGAAATAGCCACCCAAGACTTGCATTTGCAGGATGTAGTGCTCCCCTTCATTCATTGTGGGACTGTACAGCAAGACATCTTGCTTTGCAGATCCCTGCCTCTGCCCATCCTCTTGTTTATTCTTTCTCAGGTGTTTGACCTCAAGGCAAGGTTTTACCAGTTGTTGCTGGTAAATTCACAATTTTGTAGCTGCTCTGCACATGTTTTTCAGCATTGACCTTGCTTTTAACTATTTGTAGTGAACCAGCTCTGTCAGTTTGGAGTTGCAAAAGGCAACCAATATTCTGAGATAGTAATGTGCAGAAGCATCTAAGTAAATGTGCATTATTTTTTTTAATCTGTTCTTTTCAGTAAGCAAGATGTTTGTGTCATCACTGAATACCTTTAGACATCTGCTTCCCTTTCATTTCCTAGGGCCCTATTGGTGCTGCTGGTCCTCCAGGCTTCCCAGGTGCTCCTGGTGCTAAGGTACGAACATCTGTTTCTACTGGTACATTTGACAGTGAAAATGAAATATAGTAACTAGTATTGCTAAGCAGCAAAAAAAACCCTCTCTGAAATGGAAGTGCTTTCTTACCAGTTACAGATAGGATGAAGATTAATGCCTACAGTATTTGGAAAACATCATATATGAATGCTAAATTAAAATACAGCAGTTATTTCACAGCTGAAGATTGATGTTAGTCAGGTTCAGGAAGACACATAACTTTTTTTTTTTTACTGCTTCCTATGTGGTACAGTGGTATACACCTTCAAAGAGTGACATGAATCATGGTAAATAAGCAAAGTAGCAGGTTATATCACTACAGAAGTAGTAGAGGACCAAGAAGCTGCAGTTGAGTATCAGGATCCTTCCAACCTATGTTCTTGAAACTACAATGGAGAAATGGTAACTTTTCAGGTTTAGGGCAGTACCATTTTGCTCTTTCAGACTATAACTTAGATGATTCAGTTTATTGCTCAGATCTTAGCATTTTTACCTGGTCTTACCTTGATCCACCTTTAGAAGAAAATAGAGCATTGCTTGCTAGCCCTCTTAATATTAACTGCAGGGAGGATGGGAAAAAATTGATATCCCATTCTGGTTAGTCTTATCAAAACGCAAGACATTTGGAAACCATGAAGTCTTCTCTGATGCAGATGAGAATGTTACAGCATGTAATTTCACAAGAAGACTGCCTGTGTGTCCAGGGTGAACTCTGAGTACTTAGAGAATTGCTGAAGTTGTCATTATATTAAGTTTTTTGTAGTAGTCTTAGTGAATACAAGCTTCTGAGAGTAAAACCAAGAACCTTATTCCTGTCATTTACTTCGCTGTGAACACTATCCTACAGCGCTCTGTTCAGGCATCATTTTGCATCAGTGCAAATGTCGTCTTAAGTTGCAAGATAATAGTCAGTTAGGATTCATACAGCGAGGCATCTCAGGCCAGTGCTGGAGGCACATGGCTGCAGATAAGACGGGAGTTGTAATTCTGATTTTTCTCGATCAACGTTCTGTGTAATCCTCAGCGGTAATGTAGCTTCTTAGATATACTAAGCATCTGTTGCACCCGTGCTAGCCATCAGCTTCAATGGAGCCTTGCTAGACGTGATTTTTTTCAGTGCCTTTAAAATCCAATAAAACTCTCAGCTCCTTGATCTTTTGGCCTCTGAAGTGGGAATATATATCTATCTCAGATTGTCTTAATGTCAGGCTGATAGAGGATTGCTCTGCTATTGCCCTAATGCTGTGTACACTGATAGAGGGATTTGTCTTTCTCTCAAACAGGGTGAAATTGGACCTGCTGGTAATGTTGGTCCCAGTGGTCCTGCTGGTCCAAGAGGAGAGATTGGACTTCCCGGTTCTAGTGGTCCTGTTGGCCCTCCAGTGAGTAACTTGCCAGACTTTATCTGTTGTCAGATGAGTGAATGTGAGACTGAATTAACCAGTATTGTTCTCTTTCTTAACAGGGCAATCCTGGTGCCAATGGTCTTCCAGGGGCTAAAGGTGCAGCTGTAAGTACAGCCATACTCACACTTGTTTGCTCTAAAAATACCAATTCAATTAATGCAACAGAGAAGATAATGGGCTCATAATACCTTTTTTCCCCTCTGTTGGACAGGGTCTTCCTGGTGTTGCTGGTGCTCCTGGTCTGCCCGGTCCCCGTGGTATTCCTGGTCCTCCTGGCCCTGCTGGTCCTAGTGGTGCTAGAGGTCTTGTTGTAAGTGTCCCTTTATATTGCGTGTATTCATTTGAAAATTGGACACAGTGTGCACAGTTGTAAAAGGTTTCCTCTGGATATGTTTTTGTATTTAATGCAGCCACTTTTTCTTGCTCCACTATATTTTAACATTGTAGTTAATTTCTGTGTCTCACTGCTTGCTTCAGATGCTGAGACTGAAGAGGTTTACTTTGCGCTCCCTTTGAGTGCAAGGACTGTTAAGCTCTGTCCATGTTGATAGTGTGGAGAGATGTGGCAGCAGTCTCACGATCTGGCCATCAGTGTGTATCCTCAGTAGAGGAACCAACCCTGAATGTGTCATAGTTCAATTACTGTCATTCTTAAGCATCTTTAATAAGCATCTTTGTTTTCATGCCTGTTAAGTCAAAAATACAGTTATGTTAATTGACCATTTATTGCAACAGAGGCAGGCATGGCATTGCATGATTAAAAAGGTTTTTTATTCATGAAAAAGTTGTCCAGGTAGAAGAGAGACTTTTTTTTAAATGATGCTTAATTCTATGGTGTCTTTTTGTTTTGGACTCTAGGGTGAACCAGGCCCAGCTGGTGCCAAGGGAGAAAGTGGTAACAAGGGTGAGCCTGTAAGTATGACAACATGTGAAGGTTTCTTCAATGAAAAAGTCTGGTAGTATCTGCAACGCAGTATCTTATTTCTTCATGTTCTCTGTTTTCCTGAAATAGGGTGCTGCTGGACCCGCTGGCCCTCCTGGTCCTAGTGGTGAGGAAGGCAAGAGAGGCAGCACTGGTGAACCTGGCTCTGCTGGTCCCCCGGGCCCTGCTGGTCTAAGAGTAGGTTTTCTTTTCATGTTCCAGAAGTAGAAGCAAAAAGGAAAGAGGAAATAAAGCTACAGTCACAAAGGCAAATTAAGTAATTATGAGTAATTAAATTTACATTAATTCTGCTAAGCAAAGATCATTTGCAATTCTGAGCCTTTTGATGAGCACACCTACATTTGCTTTGTATTAATGCTGTTTACTATCTTATCCCTGAAGTAATTACAGGTTGCTTTGATTTATCCATTGTGTAATACTTAGTGAATTATCTTTGATTACTCTTAAAGCTTTGTGATGGGATTTAACTGCTTAAAACAGATAATTGGCTCACACATAATGTGAGGCAAAAGGTTTTAATTCAGTGTCTTCAAGGGTGCCTAGTACCCTTTTCACTGGGGGAGGAAACCACTCTAAACTTCAGGAGACATGTGGCTTCATGCAGGAAGATAATTCACAGGAAAATAATAGGGAAAAGAGAAATGCTTCCACTAGATTTTTTTGGTAGAGGTAAAGATTCAGTATTGCACCTTGGGAAGGGTGTACAGAGTCATAGAGAAGCCAGTAACTCTCTACAGAGAAGTGAAGGTGAAACTGTGTGGACCAGGCTGTGGGATCCTAGCTGCTGGCTAGAGCCCACTATTAGATTTCAGTGAACACTGAAAATGCTCTGATACAAGCAGAGTGGAACTTAAAGAAATCTAAAGGAAATGAGAGAGATTTCTTTCACAACATGTGTTTGCACAGAGGTGTGTGTAGAGCTGCACTTACCTCGAATTCAGCAAGCCTGCTTGGAAGGCTGAAATTTAGCAAGCACTATACACCTTACAGGAACAGATTTATTTCTTTCCTTTTCTTGATTTATGTTGTGGTCACTTGCAGGGTGTGCCTGGATCTCGTGGTCTCCCTGGAGCTGATGGCAGAGCTGGTGTCATGGTAAGACTTTTGTCTGGGTCACTATCTCTAAAACATCTTTTATATAAGGATGTGTGATGCTTTTTTTAAATACATTGTTTACATTTTAATTTAAATATTTAAATTAAAAATATATTTTATATTTAAATATTTTAAATAAACTTATTTATTTATTTTGGTAGGGACCTGCTGGTAACCGTGGTCCTAGTGGTCCTGTTGGTGCTAAAGGTCCTAGTGGTGATGGTGGCCGTCCTGGTGAGCCTGGTCTTATGGGTCCAAGAGTAAGTTTGAATTCTGTGGTGTAAGTTTGAACTATGCAAAAAGAAAATTATTTAAAATTTAGGGACAAAGTTACTCAGAAATCCAACTGCAAAAATTCAGCCTGTGCTAACCACAATTAGGGTACTTCCACCGTTCTGTTGAAAAAACATCCATGAGGAAATGATTAAGAAGCATCAAAATGTTTATTGAAATCAGTTTCTTTGTATGTGGTAGCATTTGATTGCCTTGTCATGGAGCAGTTCCCCCTTGTACTGGGTGCTGCATTGACTTCTGAAAGAGGGTTCCACTTGCAAAAATTTATAGAATGTGATCATTAACGTCACAGTTGAAATGTGTGTGTCCCCTTTAACTAAAAGAAAAGCAAACCCTACTAAAATGATGTGAGATGGCTGATCTCAGTTATTTCAATTTTATTTTGCAAAGTATTTCACTGAGAACAGCCATCCACTTTTAGTGGTACTGGCTGCAGCCAGCTTATGTCCATGTCATTGTCGTTTATCCTCTTTAATCTACATTTTCTCTTCCTACCCCACCCCATGAAGTGAAAGTTTTCAATGCACATGTGAACTGTTAAGCATCTGCAACCATTTGAGCACCTTCTCTGCTAAATTAGAGCTAAATGAGTTTATCTGATTGGAACAGGTACTTACCTATACTGATTTTCAACTGGCATGGGGGCATGCACCACCAAATTAAACTTTAGTGTGTTTTAGATGTAAACTTGATAGGACATACAGTCCTGTTTCCACAGTGTGTATTGATAATTTGGCATCTCTGTGTGTGTATGCGCATATGTAGAAAAAACATTTTGGTTAACTCTTGGGTGACTCGATTTCCTTCCAAAAACATGAATCCTTTCCTTTCTCAGGGTCTCCCAGGTCAGCCTGGAAGCCCAGGCCCTGCTGGCAAGGAAGGTCCTGTTGTAAGTACCTTGCTTTTCATTCTGTTTCCCCATTGCACGTGAAACATAGACATAAAATGAGATTTTAAAAAGGAGACATCTCTCTACTGAGCTCTATCACAACTCAGTGTAAAACCAGCAAAATTTTACTACCATGTTACTCAGAAGATCAATGAGAAACTTCCCACACATTTCTGTGGGTCTCAGATCAGGTCTGTGTTCTCAAAGGGGAAGAATAAATACACTTGTACAAAAAGGAGAAAAATGGAGGAATGCATGAGCACACAATGTATAAACAACGTTTAAAAGTTAAATGGCATTTTCTTCCTCTCAGTACACACTTCTCCTAAAACTGAACTCTAGTTATAAATTACCCCAGCCATCTAATAGTATGATTTCTTTTTCTAGGGTTTCCCTGGAGCAGATGGTAGGGTTGGGCCAATCGGTCCAGCTGGTAATAGAGGTGAGCCTGGCAACATTGGATTCCCTGGACCAAAAGGTCCCACTGTAAGTACACTACAGGAACTTTCTATTACTATGAAGATACTTTGAGACTAATCTGTAGGTACCCAACTAACTAACAATCAAACACATTTCCCTGTATTCTCCAGTACTGCTTATTGGATGTCATCCACTTACTTCCAAGAGTTCAGTTTTAAATCATTTCCAGTTATATAAAGTATGATTAAACAAATGCAAAACAATTTAATTAGTTTAGGAATATTTGGACATTGAAGTGATTATGATAATATATGTTTGTATTATAATTTCTGCATGTTCATTTTAACATTTCTGTATGTACAGTTCAGTAAAAGTTCTGTTAAGGATGGTTACCAAGCAAGCCTAAGTTTTATTTCCATAGTATTGTTATTTATGGAGCATATTCCAAAGCTCATTCAATTTAGAAGAAGAGCTACCAGTGATCAGTGGCGCTCTTGACTTGTCACACAGAGGCCAGAAATAACGATAATCATCTCCTGAATTTGTGGCATGGCTGTACATACACATGCAGATACATATATATATAGTGTATTGCATAGGCTGCTATGCAGAGTGTCATGAATTATAATCTCAAAAAATAAAGGAATAGAATTCTGAAAAGAAGAACATCTCTTTTTGAGCTATTATTGCAAAGTGGTTCAACAGGGCAGATGGAGCTTGTGGGTGTTTTAATCAGGATTAAAGAAATATTACAATAAATCTTCTGGCAAGGAGACTATCAGTCTCTGTTCAGTAGTTTAAACTGAATCTATTCTGAAGTCTTGGTTAACTTTTGTATCTTTTTCTTTCAACTTCAGGGTGAACCTGGCAAACCTGGTGAAAAAGGCAATGTTGGTCTTGCTGGCCCACGGGTATGTGGATATGTTTTCTTTATCAGCCTCCAGAAAGAAAAATGTAGATTTTCAAAACCTCTGTAAGAAGATAGCATGAATCTTGTGCAAGCGTGAATAGATGAAGAAATAGAAAAGCACTTGGGAGTGCATTCATCTAGCCTCATGTCAGTGGTGACAATTGCTTAAGGAATAAATTAAAACTACCCTTCTTGAGTATTAATTGGGTAATTAATTATGGGTTATTAGCCTCCTATGAAGAGGAAAAAATAGCACTCCTCATGAAAATTTTTGAGGACAGTGTATAGTTTCTAATTTATGCTGTAAATTTCCAGCTTCTTATTGATAGTTGGAACTTACTAATTCTTCCATTTAAGGGACCAAGTAATTGGTCTGTTATGGGAAAAATGCTATCCACAAGGTTCCTGTAATCTGTATTTCCAAAAGAAGTTCCCTTAAAGATGAACGTGCTGCAATAACTAAAACAATCACCAGGATTTAAAATTGTAAATGTCTTTAGTACCCTTTGTCAGTGAAGCTCCTACAAGTAGTTAATTTCAAAATACATAGCTGGAGACCTTTGTTTTGGCACAGAATCACTTTAGAGACCTGTTGTTCATAACAAATCAAAACTTTGATAGCAGATTTCTACTTGAACACATTTAGGGTGCTCCTGGTCCAGAGGGAAACAACGGTGCTCAAGGTCCTCCTGGAGTCACTGTAAGTAACAGCTTCCATACAAATCCAATTTGTGACTTTTCATTAATGGGATTTCCCTTTTTAAAATCCATTTTCCTTTATTTCTTCTTCCAAGTTAATCACCTGTTTTTCATTCCATCTAGGGTAACCAAGGTGGAAAGGGTGAACAAGGTCCTGCTGGCCCTCCTGGCTTCCAGGTAAGTAACTACGTGATCTGCTCGATTTTATCTATGGTTTACAAAAGCAGGAAGTGCTTCTGACCTAACGTTATTTGTATTCTTGTTTCTTTACCCTTAGGGTCTGCCAGGTCCCTCGGGTCCAGCTGGTGAAGCTGGTAAACCAGGCGAAAGGGTGAGTGACAGATACAGTACTCCACAAGTAGGGGCAGGCATTGCATAAGCATTATGTTTACAATTGCACATGTGGTGACAAAACAAAGCAATCTGTGTTATATGCAAATTTTAATAGTTCCTTTTGTTAAAGCTAGCCACAAATTAAGAAGGTCCATTGGAACTTGCAACATAGTTCTTGTTTCAAAGTTTTGGTTTGAAACTGAGCAAAGCCAGTCCTTTTGCTTTTCAGGCCTTAAGCAGCAATAATGCATGCCCCCTCACCCAAAAGACAAGACAGTACATGAAAAATATTTTACTTTGAATTTCTTTTGAAATCTTCAAGGTTCAATCTAACCTGCATTACTCCAATTATATGCTTTTGCTGCACCTCAGTTGCTTTCAGTGAATTTACAAGGGCGTACAACTGAGGTAGCTCAGTGGTAATTCGGGCTCTAGGTTCTGCTCAGTTACAGCGTGTGATGTAATCTGCCAATTGTGCATCCTGTGTGTCAAAACCACCTTTAACATGTATATTTACATTTCTCTGTGTCTCTGTAAAAGAGTTTACGTTGTATGTACCTGAAAAATGAGCTTGGAATTTAATAGCTAACTCTTTCTTCAGATGAGAAATTCTCTCAGGTGTGCTTTGAGATACTGTGCAGCTATATGAAAAGGGTTTATTTCTGTGTATTTTAAAGACTGGTTTTAGTCTGAAGATTTTTCAATATGCTGCTGCAGTTCGAGAAGCCTTTCTATTTACTGCTAAGAAACAAAACTTAAGCTAATAATTTTGCTTCAGAAATAAACTTTACCAATGCATCTACTCTATTCTAGGGTCTTCATGGCGAGTTTGGCGTCCCTGGTCCTGCTGGCCCAAGAGTGAGTAACTCATTTGACATCTAACACAGATTGTTTTAATAATGTGTTCAGTAATAATAGTAGCTATGTTTCTGAAGACAAGCGGCCCTTCTCAGTTACAGAATAGTGTATTGCAGTAGACTCCCAGGAAGGAGGGAGAATTTTCTCTGCTCTATGCAGGTGTCAGGTTGTATGATTATAGAACACAATAGTTGTCAGTGTTAGTAAACTTCTAGATAAGCAATATGAATATTACCCAGGTAACGATTTCCTGTATTAATGAACCTCACAATGAGATTGCGGGTGGCAGAAGACTGGTCCTGCAGCATTACACTGAGGCTTCGGGCATATGAGAATTTTCACCTCCAGTGCCTGTGCACAGACCTTCTTAGCCTGACCATTTCAGTGATAGTATCCCTTGCTAGCCAGCTCCTGCCTCCCATGTAATGTCTTGGAACAAATGGTGGGCTGAATCCAGAGCCTGGAATAGTCATTGGAAGATACTGCCCCCCGCTTCCCTTTATTCCTGCACTGTGAATAAACGTCTGTAAAGAGCTTTGTGTGGAGGCCTTCCTGCATGGCAGGAAGGTCCCATTTATGCAGAGCAGTGAGTAGTTTATGAAATGCTCGGTTAATTATTTGCTTTCCAAATTGACCTATAAAGAGGTTGATATTTAAACTGCTTCTGTTGCTTCCTCTTTTCTTCTGACTTCCAGGCTAAATGTATTCATGACAAATATTCCCATTCACTCTTAGCAGTCATATCAATCAGTTTAAACAGTGCTTTTCCTCCCTATATTTAGTTACCTGAGGCTGTATTAGTAACCATGTCCTCTTTAAACTTTCGTTTTGCCAATATATCCAAGCTGAGTTCCCTGTGTCATTGTAGTAGCAGTTACCTGTCTCTGCTCTAGTTTGCCTTCAGCATCTTGTACCCAGTCAGAGTGTATTTCATTCAGTATTCCAAACTGGGTCTTGCTGATGCTTTGTACTACAAAATTAATGTTTCCTAAAAATACCTCACTGCTTATGCCAGACCACATTTGCCTTTTTCATGTTCACATCATTTTGTGACTATTGGCTATCACCTTTCCCTTTCTGTCACTTTCACCAGGTGAAACTCCCATTTACAGCACAAATGCTCATTTTTGTTGCCTAAATAAATGGCATGGTCCTTTGCATTCTTGAATTTTGTTGCACTTCTACTGTGACAGCTATCCAGCAGGTTATTCTCTTCTTCCTGTGTAGTATGCCAACTCTTCTTCCTGTTGACAAGAGCTTCCACCTTTGTGATATCTGCATATTTCATAAATACCTTTCTTCCTCCTCTGCCTCAGATTATTCACTGAGGTTCCAGCTTGATCACACTGCAATTTAGTAAAACTAGTATTTCCATCTTTGATAGATCTACTGTGCATTTAAGCCCAGTTTCTATGTTTCTAATTCCATGTTTCCAGATGACTTCTGTTTCAGAATTTATCTGTATACCTGTTACAATGTACAGGTCACGTTACTGTGCTTTAGCTGTCACTTTTATTGTCCAGTATTCACCAGGCACTTGCCACTGCAAAAATAATTCTTTGCAAGTTAGTACGGCTCAAATTTCACTAGAATCCATTCTCTGTCCTCAAATTTCTATCAGAAGCTCCTTTTGACAGTAGAATGCAAGACTGTTACCAGAATGAGCACAGTAGCCAAATCTGTGTTCAAGAAGTACCTGTACTGTCAGCTGTTACCATGATGCAAGACTTCAGTACTTAATTTTGCTACATTTGTATCAAAAGCTAGAGCCAATTCATGTGGCCAGTTTAGTTAATATCTGCGCAGTTCTAGTGCAGCTCTTAATGGTTTGTTCAGATAAAAATGCATCACATTGTTGTTGCTACTAGTCAGTGCTTTTAAACCTCTAAGCTACAGAACAATTCAAGGAAAAACTCAAATTGGACTGTCTCCTGCAGGGTGAACGTGGTCCTCCTGGTGAAAGTGGTGCTGTTGGTCCTGCTGGTCCCATTGGAAGCCGTGGTCCATCTGGTCCACCGGGCCCTGATGGTAACAAGGTATGCCTTTTTCAGCTGCCATTGCCTTGCTGTTGAATTCCTGATGAAGGCAATTCAAAACCTTCGTTCCTAAGAGCATAAGTGATTACAGGTAATAGGTAGTTACCTATACACCATAGCCTTGGGTCATTTTTTCAAGTGGTAAAGCTCCATCCTAGCTAGTCCACACTAATATTAAAGGCATTTATGTTTAGCACTATAGATGATAGGAGGGAAACTCCCGTTTGGACTCAGTTTGAATGCAGCTTGTCAGCTGGGCGTACTATTATTCAGTTTTGAGATAGGGTCCAAGATTTCGGCCAGAATTAATGCTGACTTCTATTTGTACTCACCTCTACTTATACACATGAAGTTCTTGTGTCTAGTAAGCAATATTTTCCCCAAAACATCGGCGCAGGAATAAGCGGTCACACTTTTCAAGATTTTCATGAGTAGTCTTTCTACAGAAGTTTAGCTTGGAATATGGGACACTCTAAAACCTCAGGAGCCCACACAATCAGAGAAAGTGTTGATGTCTGGCATCTTCACTAGCTGTAAAAGTAAAATAAGAACAATAATTTAAGACAAAATGCTACAACTCATGCTGTTTACAAGCAAGCAGAATGGTGGACAAAGTAGTGACGACAGAATTTTGTTCCAAATTCTGTGAATGATTTGACTTTCTCTTAAATGATATGCTGTTGCTGCTAGGGTGAGCCTGGCAATGTTGGTGCTGCTGGTGGTCCTGGTCCTGCTGGCCCTGGTGGAATTCCAGGAGAGAGAGGTGTTGCTGGTGTTCCGGGAGGCAAGGGTGAAAAGGTAAGCTGGGCAACCTACTTTGTTAGTGCATGCACAGGTTTGGGAGATGCTTGAATTTCATTTACTTAAATAAACCTGCAGGTTACCCCAATGTGACTCTTATTTACAGTAAAACTGTATTACTTAATACGTAGAGATTTTGTTGGTCTAACAGACTGACAGTTTTCTCTAAGGTTGTATTTTGATTTTTGCTCAGCATTTGGAATTGGTTTAAGGGACAGTTAGTTCTTCACAGGATTGGTTAATGATGAGCTTATCTTTACTGAAGAAATACTAAATCTGTCCTTGAGTACAGGCTTCATAGCAGGAATGGGCCTACTGATCTCAAAAGACTGAGTCTCTGATCAAATTCTTGACTGCTCAGAGTGCCGTGACTATGATATATGTAAATCAGTTAAAAAAATTTTGTGTTTATATCAGTTTTCTATAAAATCAGAGAACATTTTGGCCAGTGCATGTCCTTATATAGAGCTGTGAAGTCTGGTTGCTGGTCCTGTTGCTAGCTCTGCTTTATCCTTATCATTACCTGTAGCATTTATTTTTATCTTGTTATGTACATCTCATTTCATATTCCCTTCTGTTCATTATTTAATAAACTCTCAACTGCCATTTCTAGAACTGCTTTATTTGTTTTGACTGAAAAAATCCATAGTCATTTAGCATAAATGGAGTTGTAAGGAAATTAAGATGAAAATTGCTGGCAAGTTTTATAAAACACTATGTACTGACATGTGGATTAATGCAGAGGAGCAGCAAAGCAGCATGTGTTTAAAAAAGAGGTAGAACAGAGTGCTGGTTTGATTTCTTGACACTATTGATTATTTGTGTACAACTTTTTGTTACACGAAACATAAGGTATTTTATGTGACCACTCATATCACATTAATGTTTTTAACAGTTGTTTTCCCACTTCAAATAGAAAGCATAACATGAATACCCAAAAGAATTTTTACATATGTTTATTTCTTCACTAAAAGAGAAGGGATTTTGAGGGGGAATTTACATTCATTATTTGGAATATGCATTAACTTGGTTTTGAATATTTAATTCCATTCAAAATTCTTGCCACCTGGGGGAAACTAAGTAGGTTTCCCATGAAAGAGGCAGGCTCATAATTCTGAAAAGCATGTCAGTCCCCTTTGTCTGCAAATTCTTGCTTTGCAAATCAGTACATGCATAGCAACAAGGATGAAAAAATAATCAAAGTCCATTCCCCCCAAAAACTAGCATAAGCATCTTGTATAGATGGATAGATGGATACTCAGTGAACTGTTCAAGACTTCTTTCATACAAACTATTGTGCTCATTACCAATATAATGCTTTTTTCCCCTCTGTGTATTCTAGGGTGCCCCAGGTCTGAGAGGTGATACTGGTGCAACTGGAAGAGATGGTGCTCGTGTAAGTATCTTTTGGTTCTACTTGAGTCTATCTTGCAACACCTCCAAACTTAAGTGACTAAAAAGGATGTTCAGGACTCACGTTTCCCACTGCATGGCATTTCGGCTTATATCTGCTCGCTTTTGATACAAATCAATGTGATTCTGTTACCTCCTGTCCAGGGATCTTTGAATTTCTGGGGGGAGAGAGTAAAGTGATGACTTCTCATACACGCAAGCAGAGCAATGACATCAGCAGAGAACCTTGTATTTGATAGACAGTTGTTCATTGTGACATTATCCTCTAATTTCACCAGCTCATCCCAGACAGCTGATTCTAATTCTAAATTCAGCCTGCAAAGCCACACAAAGTTATCATTAATTTGAGATTTTGTCTGCCCATCCTTGTATTCATACTTTGGAAGAAAAATAGCTGATTTTATTTTATAAAATCACGTGTCCTTTATATTGAAAACAGCCAGAAGAAAGTCACACACCTGTCTTCAGAAGGAAAGAAAAAATACTAAAAGTAGTCACTCCTGCTTACATTTTGTTAGAAATGGTGTCCTGTCTCTTGACCTGTAGGGTCTCCCTGGTGCTATTGGTGCTCCTGGCCCTGCTGGTGGTGCTGGTGATCGGGTAAGTCTACTCTTTGAATGAAAAATTGTCTTGCTTGTTTATACAGTTTACCCACACACGAATATGTAAGATAAGGAGTTCCATAAAAAGCAATTCCATCTTTCTAGTGTGCATGAGTTCTGCAAGTGTTTCAGATTTGAGAGGCAAGGGTTATTGGGACTGTAGAACTGTTCAGTGAAGTTTGCCATAGCACCCCAAACCTTTTAGTAAAAGGGCAAGGAGGGGATGCACATCTGCATGGCAGTGGGTTATATGGGGAGAAGATTCTGATTTAGGCTTTGTCTGAATTCTTCCCAGCTGAGGCTAAATGCCACAATCCTCCTCACACTATGAGAAGAGGTTTTGATACCGTGATTAACATACCACACATTAGCTCAGAATGATTCTTTATCCTGTCTGAGTATCATTAGAAGTTATTGATACAGGGCAGGTCAGAACAGAAGCGTTTTCAGTAACACCCTCTCCATCAGAGGCTTGGGGAGACCTACTACATGCATCTGTACCACATGATCACCCCAGTTCTGTGAGGCCTTTCCCTCAGTGTCATAATGTTTTCTACCATCTGTTTTAGGGTGAAGGAGGTCCTGCTGGTCCTGCTGGTCCTGCTGGTGCCCGTGGCATCCCTGTAAGTAGCAATTCCTACCACTGTTCCTGTGCTAAAGATGGGATGTTCAAAAAAAGGTTCTTTTTAAAGCCCATTCCAACCAGTTTTCTCTTCTTTGTCCTCTCTTTAGGGTGAACGTGGTGAGCCTGGTCCCGTAGGTCCTAGTGGATTTGCTGGACCTCCTGTGAGTATTGTTTGCGCTTTCCTGTTACTGATGCCATGCCATTCCTCTTATTTCCTTTACATGCTTTTCCAACTCCTCATTCTCTGTGTTTTTCTGCCTGTAGGGTGCAGCTGGTCAGCCTGGTGCTAAAGGCGAGCGTGGGCCTAAAGGACCTAAGGGTGAAGTTGGACCAACAGGTGCTATCGGCCCAATTGGTGCTTCTGGACCACCAGTAAGTGAACTGTGTCTTTGTAAAATACATGGTTCTTAACTGTACTATGCAAGCAATATGCTAGCCTGAAAGCCTTGAATTTTGAAAAGGTAATTAAAAAAAGAAACATAATTTCAAACTAGGCTGTGAGGAGAGTCACCATACTGATTTTCACACATTTTATACACTTTATCAATCTATTTGTATGGGCTCAGATCATGAGTCTGGAACTGAAAGGAAGAGAAAAAAAATTAATTTTCAACTTGCTCTGAAGATCAGCAAAGTCAGTCTATCTTGGACCATTTAGGGGGTGATTATGGGTAAGTTCTGAGCTGAGGATGTTGATATCTTCCTCTCTAAGACAGGATGTGCTGTCACAGTCTGATTTCAGACCCAGTCATCCAGAAGCTTATGTGCAAATTTGTCTGTCCACCCACTTGCACACAGGCTTTTCATGTGCTAACACCTTTATAGCCCAAAGGTGTATATTACTTCATGTGTGTAGCCTGTTATTGGGGAGCTGGCTGAAATGATGCAGAAAGTCAGGCCCTGCTGTTTCAAGTACTGTAAAGTGTTGCAGGATGACATGGCTTGGGGTTCTTACTGTATGATTCTAATAGAGAAATACCAGGCCCTTGCACTATGTGGTTGTATTAGTCATACAGTGCTAACAGAGGACATGCTGTTCTTTGCCTTCCTATGTCTTTCACGTTTTGACTTACAGATTTGCCTAAATGCACTTAATGTTTGCAAGGCAAATTCTTTTGAATCATAAATGCCTTATGCAGCTCTTACCAGTCCTTATGATACTGATTTAAAATTTCTGTGAGTGTTTACTACCCTAGTACCAAGACAGGAATTGTGATTTTGTGCCCAGTCCTCCTCCTGTTAAAGTGAAAAGCAAAATTGCCCTCAGCTTTCATGAGTGAGACAGAGCCCTTACTTTAACTAGGGAACATTAACAGTTTTTGCTTGATTCATCTGTCTTTTTCAATTCTTTATACATAGGGTCCTGCTGGTGCTGCTGGTCCTGCTGGCCCTCGTGGTGATGCTGGTCCTCCTGTAAGTCTTCAGGCTTTTGGCACTAATATCGTTGCTTTTCATTAAGTCATTGTTTCCTTTAAACGAGTCTTCCTTTTCACTTTTGTTTTTAGGGCATGACTGGTTTCCCTGGTGCTGCTGGAAGAGTTGGTCCTCCTGGCCCTGCTGTAAGTAACTAATGAAGAAATTGTAATGGGAGATAAGTCAGAAATTGCATTGGTTAGGGATAATCCTCATTTTTGTTACATTGACACAAATTCTAATTGCACTGCAATCACCTCAGATCCTTATAGGACTGGATGAGATAAGAAAAAGACTCTTAAATGTTTAAACTCCCGGAGTGGGATTTAGGCATTTAATTTGTGGGATTTTTTACAATCCATCAAGTATCCCTCTCCATCTTGAGATGCCAAACCATTATTTTGCTTTTGTTTGAGTGGAATAAGGTCATGTCCTATCTGAAAAAGAATACTAAGGTTATCTTGTGTCCTCTAAAGTATTGGCAGTTCAACCTCCTGTCTCAAGCAGGGCAACCTCTCATTGTGTTTAAGAATGTGAATCCCTGCTGCTTTATTTTCCAGCCAAAAATTCTCATGTCAAATTGACATTTGCATTTTTTCTATTCAGAGGTGTTTCCAACCTTTACCAAAAGGCACTTCTTTCCTTAATACCCTGCATTTAAATAAATTGTAAATCCCAGTATCCAAAGCAAATAAACCTGTTGAATTGGAGGAGGTTTTTTTCTCATAGGTGTTGTTTTGCTGACTGACTGGATACCAAGAAAAATGGACTCCAAATAAAATACAAAAATGAATCTAGATCATGATCTTACAACATAATAAAGGAAAATAGCATGCAATATGAGAAGAGGGATTAATACTAGTTATTATGCACAATACAATAAAAGAGCAATAGGAGCGATGCATAAAATCATTACTGCAAAGCGTTATAGTGATTAAGAAAAGGATACATCACCAACTGCCACCTTAATAATATCATCCAGACCCATACTTGGGCTGGGAAGCCCCACTGCAGCCAGTGCCAGGAGTCTTTTGGTAACTGGGAAGTTCCTGCGTAGTGGGTCCACCTGTAGGTGAGGCTTCTGACCCAGTCCCAGAGCTTGCCCACCTTTATACGCAGCGAAAACAAAACTGGCTTACATACCTAGTGTATGCAAGCTCTGAAGTTGTGCCAAGTGCAGATGTGCACTGTCTTATGATCCATAAGGTCCACACGTGCCAGGGACATTGGCCAGACATCCGAGCATGGTTGAGTTACTGTCATGACACAGCTGCACACAATTTTTATTGTCGGGATGGTCCTGCTCACATCCTGCCTGTTCAGGGGGCGCAGAACAAGCACCACCTGTTGGATTCATTAAAAGCGATTTATAGTTGTCCTTGAGCTCCTTAAGCTCACTGTCCAAGTTAAACAATTCCGAATTAAATATATGATCAAAAACTTCTTCATAAGCAGTAACCAATCACTATTTAATAGACTTTCACCACAGATGCTATAGTTGCAATTAGTGTCTCCAGCTCCAAATTGGTATGTTCCTGCCAAATTTTGCCACTTTCACCTGCACTGAGTAAAAGAAATAAATCTCTCTGTTCAGTAAGTCTTCTGATTCCAGCTAACATTCTTCTGATATCCATTGCTAACAAAACCAGTACAAGTCGCTGCTTTAGAATAGTTGATAACCTGTTTATTGCAAAGCACAATTTTAGTACAGGGACATAAAATTATACTTACCTCTGTTCTCCCCAGTTAATGGGTCTATATTGTAACGTTATCATATTCATACTCAATCCTAGGGCATCACTGGTCCCCCTGGTCCTCCTGGCCCAGCTGGCAAAGATGGTCCTAGAGGTCTACGTGGTGATGTTGGTCCAGTTGGCCGTACTGGTGAACAAGGTATTGCTGGCCCACCTGGTTTTGCTGGTGAGAAAGGTCCATCTGGAGAGGCTGGTGCTGCTGTAAGTTACTATCACATCTCATTAAAAATGTTTCTCTTCATGTAAATGTTAGGGCTTCTAAGATATTTTTGGGATTTGTGAAGGGCTTTTCTCTTTTATCCACAAGTTTAGTAAAGCTTTTAAGTAGAAGCTCCACTGACACCCAAGAAACTGCAGACATGTTTGACAAGCATGCCATAAAAAATGAACCTGATCTCAGGGTCAGGTTTTTCTCTTTACTCTTGTGGTGAGTTGCATATGTCTCTGCAAGTAGATCAAATGAAAGCAACAAGGCTAACTACAGAAGAAATTGCTGCTTAGCCTGAGAAAGGGAATCAGGGTCTCCTGCTCTGAAATTGAGCATCATGGGTGGAAAAAGGAGGAACACATGAACATCCATTTAGAACAAGCTCAATTCATTTACTGCATCAGAAACTCTTAATTTGCGGGGTTCACAAGGTTAAAGTTGTCTGATCCTAGATTGGCTTAGAATGACATAAATAAATAAATCAATTTTAAGGATCTTTAAGCTTCCACATCCAAAATCACTGACTTTTTAAAAGTCAGACACATTTTGGTCTTATGGAAGTACACCTGTGTGAATTACCACCCTATTGTTTCTCAATAAAAAAATTACAGAAATTTCTTCTGTGATCTGCAGAAGTTGCAGCTAAGAAGGAAAACTTCAGTGTCACTGTCAGACGTGTATGTTAAAATTTTGTAGGTGATAATTGAAAATTTGCCCTTCAATGTCCAGTATAAAGCAATACATTTTCTAATTGTTATGTTCTCATTTAATTTCAGTTATGAAAAACATTTAACTAGTAGGCGTGACTGTAAGTTAGGGTAATAATTTAGGGTAATCTGTCAGGTTGATTACTAATGCCAAGTTTAGCACCATATATGCTCAAATTTCAAGAAAATGGAAAAGTCACTTAATTAAACAAACTTTTTACTTTTCAAATGATCAGTAGAGAACTCTTAAGGGTTGCTTGGAGAGGTCAGATACCACCTAGATGTCTTCTAAGACTGTCTCATGATCGGTCTCAGATGATCACTCTCTTCACTATGGAATCCCCTCACCTAGTCGTCTTCTCTTACCGGATACTCTCCAGTTTTCGTGCATCACTGACTGTTAGTGAATGGGAAAGGAAAAAGCATGTGTCTGGTGTTGTCAGAAACAGCATTTTCACTGGAAAACAGTAGTGAGGGGACTATAATGAGCATTACATTCTCACAGACCTATAGCTTTGGAGTTTAAAGCCTTGTGGCTTGGTTGTGCCTTCTTCTATGCAGGAGCTAGCACTGACACACATTGAGATCCTTGGAAAGCAGTTCATACTGTTACAGAGCAAAACAAATGAGAAATATGGAGGGCCATATTTACTGATTTTTCTCTATTAATATAAATAATATTCCTTTCATATCATAGGGTCCACCTGGTAGCCCAGGTCCTCAGGGTATTCTTGGTGCCCCTGGTATCCTTGGTCTGCCTGGCTCTCGGGGAGAACGTGGTCTTCCAGGCATCTCTGGAGCAACAGTGAGTATATGACTAGTTAACTGCTTTTAACAGGTACATGTAAAAAAAGAGTTGAGGTCTCCTCTTACAGGAAACAGGGAAAAGGAGAAGTAGATTCTGCTGTTGCTGCTGCAGAGGATCTGGACCTAACAGAGCAGCAGAAGAAATTATTGTTTGCTGCAGACAAACTTCTGTCTGCAGATGAGCATATTTTAGAATGGCATCAGAGTTTTCTGGTAGAAGAGGTAGAAAATACAGAATTAAGATAATATATGGTATAGTTAGATATGTTTCTTGTGTCCTGGTTCTTTTTCATTTCCAGAATTGATTGCACAGAAATGTTTCTCTTAGTTGTATGTCAGAAGTTCTGCAAGACTGGTTTGTGTTGTATTATAATGTCACATTTTGTTACCACTGTTCCTGTATTAGGGTGAACCTGGTCCCCTGGGTGTTTCTGGTCCTCCTGGTGCCCGTGGTCCCTCTGGTCCTGTGGGTTCTCCTGGTCCAAATGGTGCTCCTGGTGAAGCTGGTCGTGATGTAAGCTATGTCTTATTTCCTCTTGAAGATTGCTTTTCTTTTATTCTGAGCCAAAGACAAATACACAGAAAAAATGGATGCAACTGGAGACTGTTCTGCTAGCAAACCTGTAACTTCTGGTGTCTTCAAGAAAAATTACAGGAGGATTCTAATAGACATGGATTTCCCTCCCCATCCCCAACTAGGTGACAAATTCTTCAGGGCACAGATTGTATCTGGCAATTAGATTCTGGAGTCACTGACAGAATCTTTTGACTTTTTACTTAATTGCCAAGAAAGACAGAGTAGGGAAAAGATTACTTCATTGTTGGAGCTGTGAAAAGTAGTACATCCCAGGGGATAAGGTTTTGGCTATAGAAGAGCTATCAGGAAAGCTTGTTATCAGCAAATTTTCTTAATCGTGTGAGATGCAATATACATGTCTTTCAGGGAAGGATAAAAATTGTGCAGTCCCTTTTATTTAAAGGATCTAATGATTCATGATATTAAAGATAAAAGTGTTTTTTAACTTAAGGTCCACTCAGAAGGCATATGAAGCACATTACATAAAATACTGGAATTCAGTTATTGGACTTGTGCAACACTCAACGCTGTTTTGGAGTCCTAACAGAACAGATACACTTCAACATTGTGGCTGAGCTACCTAATGTTTCCCAATGTGCATTCCCTCACCACAAAACCTAAGGTTTGTAGGCAAAAAGCATGACAGAACAAACTCTGGCCTGTGTTGGCAGGTACTGCTGGAGAGATTGACATAGGTTAAGACACAATGCAGGACCTGAGTCCTGTGCAGAAGGGGGAATGTGGGAACACTCCAGTGGAACAAATTGCTCCCTCTAATGCCCTGCCTCATGGGTGATTACTTGGAGGCCAGGGCACTGTGCGCAGCTCTTCACAGAGCAGCAAATAAACTTACCCATCAAATTTAACCATCCAAGTTAGTAGTTTATCTTGAAGAAGGTTGTCCATACAGTGGCTATACATTCACAAAGGAAGCCATTTAATCTTGAAGTACCACAACAAAGTAATTTAGCTGTGACTACTGTTCCAAGTTCTTTTCTCACCCCTAGCATTTTTCATCTAAAAAGTAGATCTCAGTTTTACGAGAGTGCAAGCTAGATGAAGACCACCGTTGTGAGAAATATAGCAGAACTCGGTAGTTATTTTCTATACTGAACTTGGAAAATCTAAAATATTTGAAGACCATCCTCTTTTTCTGAGAACATTAATATATTTAAGGGATTTGAGAGTGGCATCTATAAGGAACAATTTGTTACCTTCATGCTATCCCATCCTAGCATCTTCTTATTCTCATTGGGAGCAATTAGACTAACAGTTCCATGGGAGATGAAGGTTGATGGAATTTAACATTTTGTCATGGTATTTTAACAGGGCAATCCTGGAAACGATGGTCCTCCAGGCCGTGATGGTGCTCCTGGTTTCAAGGTAACTGTTCTTTTCTTTTATTTCATAGTCATGGAAGAAATATTCCAGTATGTGTAAGACAGAAGTAACACACTGTCTCTTCTTTTGCCTTCCTTTGTTGCCAGGGTGAGCGTGGTGCTCCTGGTAGCCCTGGTCCCAGTGGTGCCCTGGGTGCTCCTGGTCCTCACGGCCAAGTTGGTCCCTCTGGAAAGCCTGGAAACCGTGGTGATCCTGTAAGTTGACAAGACCTCAGGTGTTCTGATTGACACAGGACTAACATTTGTATGCATCAAACCTCTACAGTATGTGCACTGGATAATTATTTTGCTTTCTGCTGAAATGTGTTGAGCACGGAACCTTTATTCAGTATAGTATACAGCAGTGACATGCTGCTTCTGTTCCTATTTCAGGGTCCTGTTGGTGCTGTCGGTCCTGCTGGTGCTTTTGGTCCAAGAGGTCTTGCTGTAAGTCTCACTTCTAAATACATTACTGCACTGATGCAAGAAGAGAAAACGTGCTTTATTAATAAGGACTCATGGCTATGCTCAAGATATGAGCCCAAAAAGTAGCACTCAGGGAGCCGTAAACATTTGTAGACCTAGAATCTCAATCAGCATTCTCTCTTAATGGGCTGATCCTGAAGCTTTTGGGATTGACACACTTCCTGGGTGTGTTAACAGGATGTACATATATGTATCAGGGGAAATCTATGGCACAATGCAGAATGTGTTCGTGCCTAATTTTTGCTTTGATGGTTGTACATACTGGTAACCTTCTCTTTTATTCCTCTGACACCTATATCCCTTCCTAGGGCCCACAAGGTCCACGTGGTGAGAAGGGTGAACCTGGTGATAAGGGGCATAGAGGTCTGCCTGGCTTGAAGGGACACAATGGATTGCAGGGTCTTCCTGGTCTTGCTGTAAGTAAATGATTTCCAGGATTTTAACTGTGAAGAGAAAAAGGAAATAAGGTCACCCTAGTGTGGAATTACATATGCATAACTCAGCAGGTTGATACTACTTACTCCACTCTGCATCATCTTTCAAAGTCCATAAGATTCTCTAACAGTCAACGCTTTTCACATAAATTGGCAAGTTTTGATATTGCCATTGATAAATTGGCTTTAGAACTGTGAGTACCATTGGTTGCCCTGAAACTTTGACGTCATTTGGCTGGAATAGATTCAAAAAGCTCTGCCTTTGTTATGATATTATTTCTTATTCTGGCCAGAAATGTTAAATCCTTTGTATTATAGAGAAGCAGAAGTAATTTATAGATTTTTCTCCCCCTTAAATTCTATGCCCTTTAGGAACTATGACTTTATTTTAAAGCCTTCTCCGAACATCTGAAGAAATAATACAGATTTTTATAGGTTATGCCCTTAAATACCTCTTTATGCTCTCTCTCTTCACCCCCAGAACAGGCATTTTATACCCCAGCTGCACTAATAAATGCCATTAGCGCTAGGTTCCCATTCTCTGAGCCCATGACTATAGTTCCCTCTTGAACTATGCAAATACAAATGTGTGCCACTGCATGTTTTAAATGACTATGTGTGTATCTTTCCCAACAGGGCCAACATGGTGATCAAGGTCCTCCTGGTAACAATGGCCCTGCTGGCCCAAGGGTATGTGAATTTAATAGCATATTCAAGTAACTCTCGCATTCCCTTTGTGCAATATATATGTACACTCCCATTTACATGAAACTATTTCTAGTATTTTCT
Organism: Falco peregrinus; assembly: GCF_023634155.1. Lineage (NCBI taxonomy): Eukaryota > Metazoa > Chordata > Aves > Falconiformes > Falconidae > Falco > Falco peregrinus. Next base: position 38,036,732 of record NC_073725.1, on the reverse strand, counting down.
ACTGTCATTAAACAGTTTGAATTTCTTTTTAGGGTCCACCTGGTCCTTCTGGTCCTCCTGGTAAAGATGGTCGAAATGGTCTCCCTGGACCTATTGGCCCTGCTGGTGTGCGTGGCTCTCACGGTAGCCAAGGCCCTGCTGTGAGTATAACATTTTCTGTTGATTTAACACATATATTTTATAGTTACAAGAAAGTAACTTCAAAAGCCTAGCAGTTTGTGAAAAGATGAGGGTTTATTTATTAAAAAACATAGAGACTTCCAAATGTCTGTTGTTACTTAACATTAAACATTTGCCCAGTAGGCCTAAACTTGAAGTCCTTGTTCATTCCCTATAGCCAGACAGCAAACACACAAAGAAGATGTGGTAGTCCTACACTGTGCATCTTCTGCTTGAGCCCATAGTAGTCACCACAGGACAAGTCCGTATGTGCAGCCACAGATTCAAGCTAAGGGTACTAGGACTTAAGCAGACTATGCATGTGTGGAAGCATTTAACCGAGAGAATCATATGTCTAACAAATGCTTCTTGTCTTTTACTTTCGAAAACCTTAAGGGTCCTCCTGGTCCTCCTGGTCCCCCTGGTCCCCCTGGTCCCAATGGTGGTGGATATGAAGTTGGCTATGATGCAGAATACTACCGGGCTGATCAGCCTTCTCTCAGACCCAAGGATTATGAAGTTGATGCCACTTTGAAAACATTGAACAACCAAATTGAGACCCTGCTGACCCCAGAAGGCTCCAAAAAGAACCCAGCTCGCACCTGCCGTGACCTAAGACTCAGCCACCCAGAATGGAGCAGCGGTATGTTAGTGTGAGACATTTGTCATTTCTGGCTCAGGGAGTACTTCCAGCGTATGAGCTTTCTTTGAATGGTATCTTTGGCCACCCAGTGAAAACACTAAATGACCAATGAAGATGTTCTCTCTGCCTCCACTGAAAGTAGATACATGGACATTCTGAAAAGCTCTTTAATAGCTATTGTTGAACAATTATTGCAATAATTTTTCAAAATAATACAAAAATATTTAACCCTAGCTTTCAAATACACTTTCTTATATGTTAACAATCTAAAATATGTATTTATCCTGTTATCACCTTAATATTGTACCTAGTTGTGATACTTACGAACTCTCTCTGAGTTTTTATATTAAACAAGTGAATATAAACTGAATGCAAATGTTAGGCTGAGTGAACTATTGTTTGCATTTCTTTCCTCAATGGCAGGCTTCTACTGGATTGATCCTAACCAAGGCTGCTCTGCAGATGCCATTAGAGTATACTGTGACTTTGCCACTGGTGAGACTTGCATCAGTGCCAACCCTGACAATATTCCTGCCAAGAACTGGTATGTGAACAAGAATCCCAAGGACAAGAAGCACGTATGGTTTGGTGAAACTATCAATGGTGGCACCCAGGTAAGTAAGTGATGTATGGGAGGATGATTGTTTCCTACAGTACTGTATGAAGAATTCCCACTTCACCAGCTCTCAGCACACAAACACAGAAATTAAACTCTTTTAGAGAATAAGTATGAAAAAGGGAACTACTTTTTATCTCAAGAGAACAATGCTGCAGTTCTGGTTTGGATCACAGTTTGCTAAAAGGATTTCTTAGTGTTCTAACTTTTCTTGGTGTCTGCAAGTGATCAATTCAGCACGACTAAACGCTATTGCTAAGGGAAGCATGGGCTAGAATATGGTACGTTAGCATAAAGACAATCTAGAAACTGTCTGAAAAAGTTAAGAAAAACATCTTTGCTTATTCTTTTAATTGAGATTTTTTTACATGTAACACTGTTCCCAGAAAGATATTTGTTACCCATCACAGATGTAATGTTCAGAATTGCCAGTGTAAGTAAAAACAAGAACTATGTCTCCTTGCACATTAGACACTGTACCAGCCAACTGTAAATAAATGAAGTTTTGTACAGCTAAGGAGATCTAGTTACATAATTCTTAAATGAAATTGAATTGATCTTACAATGAAATTACAGTGTCCAAGATCTTTAATAAAAGAAGATAAGATTGATCACACTGGGTCAGAACAGTCTAGGGTCCTGTTTCTTAGCCACATACAGTGGCTAAAAGTAGATGCTGTAAAAGAGCGTAAGAATGAAGTAAGCATTTGTAATATCCACAGACACTATTCTGTCACACTCAAAAAAAGTTCAGGGTTTTCTTGAGACAGGTATTGTTTCAATTCATCTACGGAAACAATAGTTTTCTCTATCTTGAACTTGTGTGATCTTGTCTTTGAATCCACCTAAACTGTTAACACCCTATCTTGGAACAGAGTTTTACAATTTAACTATATCCACTCATGTCTGGTTTTCAATCTACCCCCTACTAGTTTTATTTGATGCTCTTTAGCTCTGGAGTTGCAAGACAAGTGATCGCAGACTTGTGTGATTATTTTTCTTTAATGTTCCTAGAGCAAGTATCACATACTTCCATTACAAGCATCCACCTTTCCCCAGCAATACAACTGAGTGGGTTCCTTTCTGTTTTTCAGTTTGAATACAATCATGAAGGAGTGACCTCAAAGGATATGGCCACCCAGCTTGCCTTCATGCGTCTGCTGGCCAACCATGCCTCCCAGAACATCACCTACCACTGCAAGAACAGCATTGCCTATTTGGATGAGGAAACCGGCAACCTTAAAAAGGCTGTTATACTGCAGGGATCCAACGATGTTGAACTACGAGCTGAAGGCAACAGCAGATTCACTTTCAGTGTTCTTGAGGATGGATGCTCTGTAAGTAACGCAGAAACCATGGACACCATGATTACCCATGCTTAGGCACATGATTAGGGACAGAGTTGTGCTTTGATTCAGAATTATTTAGACCAGCAAAATTTCACCCAGTGAAGATAAATAGCCTACAAAACCAGCTATACCAGATCTTTAGCAAGTGGGAAGGACTAGTTTACAAACAAATTCTACCTTGTACCCTGCAGTGTTGCAAAAAAGGAAAAGCTTTTCAGAGGGACCAAATCCAAATTCCATGTAAGCTGAAGGTTGATGAGAAAATATTACAAAGCTGTAGGAAGGCCAGGATCTTTAAGTCCTGAAAAACTGAGGATTTAACATCAGTGTGAATAATATGATGGTTTATGTAGAGCATCACACATAAGACTTCAGAAGATTAAAGTAAATATTTTCTCTGTATCAGGAATCTAAATAGCTGGATATGTGTATCTGATTTGCAAACAATGGCAGCAAAATTAGTATGAAATTCCTTCAGAAATTATTTGTTCAGGTGAAACAATTCTCAATACTATGAACAATGCGATAATTGTAATGAATCTTTTCTTGCAGAGAAAGAACAATGAATGGGGCAAAACGATCATTGAATACAGAACAAATAAGCCATCTCGCTTGCCCATCCTTGACATTGCACCTTTGGATATTGGCGGCGCTAACCAAGAATTCGCTTTGGACATTGGCCCAGTCTGTTTCAAATGAATGAACTAAAATTAACTTAAAGCCTCTCCCAAATTATTCTCTTGTCATTTCTTTTTATAATGAAAGCTGACTCCTTCCATTTCTTCTGTTCATCTACTTGCTTAAACTCTGGGCGAAAGAGAAGGAGAAGAATTGATTGGAGCATTGTGCAATGAAATTTAATACAGCCCCAAAAGGACTTGGAAGTCTTTCAAGATTTAACACCTTGCTTTGGGAAATGTCAACCTTTGTAAAGAAAAAAAAACAAAATAAAAAATCATGAAAGTTTGCACCACTTGTGGTCTTTGAATATCTTCCACAGAGGAAGTTTAAAACCACAACTTCCAAAGGTTTAAACTACCTCATACACTAAATCAAGTGTGATCCACATCTTTTGTAGGTACTTTGCCATGTGATCTGAGGTACTTTCAGTTCCACTCAAAATACAGTGGTGCTAATTGCTTTATTACAGAGTATATCTCCAATACTTGAACTTCGATGGTGCTAGTAGCATTTAAATCACTTCTCTGTTTCTTTGAAATCTGTCTCAAAACTTAGAATGACCTGTCTCACCCGCAGCTTAAGCATGTGGATCATTTTTGCTCATCTTTGTCCTCTTCCTCCAAAATCAGGTGCTCCTGCTTTTAAATCTCATCTCCATCTTCTACAATGGGTTAAAAAAAAATAATCATTTCTCAAAAAAAGAAAGAAAATGTATTTTGTATATGTGAGATGTTTAAATAAATTGTGAAAAAATGAAATAAAGCATGTCCAGTGTTCCAAAAGAAACTATTTAATGAGTTAAGTTACTTGCCTAGATGCATTGGCAGAGTCATCCCCAGAATTTACAATACATTTGCTTTACTACAGCTATCTTAGCCCATTGCTGTAAAACATTTGCTTAGAGCATTTGAAGACTGCCTACAACTAAGGGTGTGATTGTCTACTTGACTCTTCATTTCAACACCACCTTTTGAAAAGTCCACAAGAAACTCAGTAACCCTATGCTTCATAGTATGAGAAGTTCAGAAGCAGAAATAATTCATTTTTTCCAAATGCTAAGCAGGATTAATGCCAAAAGAAGGATCTTTTTTCTCACTTAAACATAGAAGGAGGATGAAGCTTCTGTCTTACCCTTGAAGACAGTTCCTTGGTGTTGGGAGAGCTGTGCTGGCTGGTGCTGTGCCGTAATCAGCAGAACTGTGCCTGTGTGCTTTTGAAATGATGTGCAGAAGTCCACACAAGGAATCTCTAAATTTAGTTGTCTTGTCAGGAAGATCAGTGTCTGTTAGGCCCTTATAGCTCACCCAGTTCTGTATGAGAGACAAAACTATCTGCTGTTGCTAACCTTAATAATTTTTTTCTTATCTGAGGCCTTTTAAGAGCCTGCTATCGTATCAATAGCGCTTTTCTGAAAAACAGAAATGAACTGCAGTTCCAACAGCCATGTTCCTCAAATTGGGAAGGCACTGGGAGAAAACACGAAGGACTGTGAAGACAACAGAAAAAGCAGGTAAGGGGGCAGGTGAGACAAGCTTAGTCAGCAGGAACCCCCGGAGAGGAGCATGAATTAAAAATATCCAGAAGCAGCTCCCTGTAACCTGAAGAAAGCACCACTACAAAGGTTAGCAGCCGAGTGTCTGAAGGCAGCTCCAAATGGTGCAAGGAGGAATAAGCACTAAAAGCCGTTTATAAAAAAGGTCTTCATTCTTGCTTGCAATGAACTGATTAAGGAAAGAAGGGAAAACACCAAAACATGGCCCTAAATGCAGCTGCTATGTGCCCACAGCTGTGTGCTGAATTAGTAAGAGAGGAACTGCCGTGATAAAATATAGCCCCTTTGTTCTTAAGTGAGTAAAACATTCCGGAGGTAAATACCTGCATTTATTCATTGGACCATGATGGTTAGTATTTCAATCATTGTCTTAGTATTTCAAAATCTAATTTTTGTTATTGTCAAAAAAAATAATTAACCTCTTTAAAAAGGTAATTTTCTCATGTAGATTATCTACAAGCTAGCAAGTTCCTACAAGGACTGAAAGGCTAAAATTACATCCCTCGGTCTATGTAATCTGCTAGGATGTAAGCAAAGATTATTGCTAGGACTGGGAGGTGGACTATTGCTGCCTGAGAAGGGAAAAAGAAACACCCTACACTTAAATACTTGAAGTTTAGAAAGGGCAGACGCTGTCTCTTGTCATCTTCTGATTTGTCCTTTGCTCTCTGTGATCTATTTCACAGCCTGCCCTACTAGGCAGAGAATGCTTCCTTTCTACCAGCCATGGGTAACATCCAAATTCTGTGTTTTCACACCTTCAGCACAAAAGTGGACTCATTTGGAAATTAAAGCACAAAAAATACATAGCATCCACCTCAACTTGTAGCCTCACTAGCACCAAGGAGATACTTGGTTTGGCCCGCAGGTTTTGAGATCTTCAGAAAGTAATGCACAGTCAAGTATTTTGCTTGTGCTATGTACAGTATGGAAGAAACTGTCTTTCCTCTCAAGGCTCATAGCTGAAAATAAGTGAGATGAATGGCAGACAGGGAAGGGAGCCTTCATATTTTCTACTTTTAGGAATATAAAATGTTGAGCAAACTTCTGGTAAAGTGAGCTTAATCATCTTTGGGAGTGGTCTGCCTCCCTATAAGGATTATCTCTGGATCCAAATTTACCTATGACCAGGCATGCATTAGCGGTAATGCACCTCGACCACTAGCATAAATTAGCTAAAACAATAGGGTTAAAATAGATTTATGTTTGCATTCAGGACGAGAAAGAAACCTGGAAGGAATGGAAAACAGCTGGAGTAACTAGTGAAAGAGAAGGTTTGCAGCAAGCCCTGGCTGTACTGCACAGAACAGAACTGCTGGAGAAGCTGCAGAAGGTTGGGTAGGGAGACTAAGGAGCCACCGACACACACAGTGCTCAGTTTTGATGCAACTGAGTAAACGAAAGTACTGCAGCGCTCAGACCATTTTTCTCCTTGGAATCTGTGGGACTGACCACCCACTTGTGTGATCAATACACGTGTCCTGTCTGTCAGCTCTTCTTACATCATGTCCCCAGGAGATGAGCAGAGATTAAAAGGCTCCTGTCAGTAGGTGCTTTGAATTGCATCTGAACTGAAGCCTGAAGTCTCAAGTGCAAATATTCCTTATGGTACCCATACTTACTAAAAAGTCTTCAGAAGTGTTTGAAGTGCCTCTGTGTGTATGAACTGGGCTTGCTACATAGTCCTCTTGATGCCTGAATTTTACCAGTTGTGACGGACAAGATCTCTTTGGTCTGACCTGCACTTTTATAAGGATGTATTTCCATAAGCACAACTCCCTCTCAGTCAGCCTGTGATCGCAGTATGCAGGGGAGTCATTCAGATAAACGGGAATAAGAAAACCACGACAGTTGCCAGAGGGTGATGAATTTGGTCTCCCATTTTCTCACTCCTCCTGAGCATAACTTGCTCTCCTGGGCCCGGTGTCAACCTGATACATACTGCTTCAGCGGGCTCAGCTGGCAGCACGTTGGGCTCTCTGTAGCATATGCTTTTGCATGAACATGGCATAAGTAGGTAAAAAATAGAGCTATGAGAACACCAGAAATTTGACAAGCACAGAGCAGAAAGAAACTCAAAACCTGGAAAGTGGTTGCACAGCAAGCCGCTTCTTCACTGGGAAGGGAACCACGAGCCACTATTTATCTGGAGGATCTGTGTTTATCAGTTTAAGATACAAATACTGTGCTAAACACTATGAATAGACAAATTGCTTTTAATCCAAGTAAGTGACAAACAACATTAACAAATTAACAGATCTACACTTCTACCACACAGGTGTAAGTTGCAGCTTTCGATGTGACTTTTGATTAGTTTTGCTGTAGTGCTTAGTGGTTTCAGACAAGATCTCCTAAAAGCTCCTTTCCTACCACCCACTTGATGCAGTGTTTTACAGTATTACAATCATGTATACCAATTTCAAACAAAGCAGTGCTTAGACATACTACCAGAAGTATCTCTAATTCATCTAGCTTTACTCATGCTTCATCCTGAGCTCATTAAAAAAACCACTGATTTTCTGTGTTGCCCTCCCATAAATCTTGGATGCAAAATGAATGCAATCTACAGAACATAAACAAAGATCTTCCGCAGAAATGACTGTATGTCTATATTCTTAGGCTGAAATAAATTTGTCCTTTCCTGGAAAATAGGTGGCTGAATACAAGTATTACATGAGCAAAATTTCCTAAACATGATTCCATGCTTAAGTATACTCTCCAGCTACTCATGAAATGATGGTTCTCATTAAGCCAAATATAAGTATCAAAACAAACAAATGCAACATGTGAATGCCATTTTGAACACAGGCATTTGAAATATATATAATTAATTCCAGTAACTATTGTCAACATCTTCCAAACACACATGTATTTCATTTTCTCTCACTGCTTTCAAGTCCCTGAAATTTTTGGGTGAAATGAAAGTTTTCCCACACGCCAGTTCTTAAGACCCTCAGTGAAACAGCCAGAGCAGTTCACCACCACTTCCACACGTGTAGTGCGCCACCTATTGACTCAGACATTAATTACCGGCCCCTGAAGAGTATTTTTGTGAGGTTTTTTTCCTGAATTCCCTGTCATGGTTACTATCCAAATCTTCTGAGCTGCCTATGGCCAAGAATTTCCCTAAGGGCCATTTCTGCAAAGTATCAGCATCACAACTCATCCTAAAAATATATTTGGTTATCAGAAGAATACCTATCCAAACCAGGAAAGCTCCTGGCAGCAAACTGCAGTCTTACTTGGGGTAAAAAAGACTCAAGACAATAATAATTTAGTCTTTTAGTTGTCAGGTTCTATGAATTCGAAATAGCAAATGCAAATTCATGTGATTAATAGCTCCCCAATGAAGCAAATACTTGTAAACAGGCTGCCCATAACTCACCTATCAGTCTCCTGCAGCCACCTCTGTGCAAAGATACTGCTGTTGACTGGATTCCTGTCATTTTAGGTATGCAGTACGTTTGGTAGTGACCTGGAACAGGTCAGAGCAAAAGGAATTTAATTTACAGAGGAACGCAGAGCTGGGTTCCTTCCATTTGTCCAGACCCACAACACTGCTATGAGGTTTATAAGAACACAGGTGGCAGAAAGGAATAAAATTGAAGATGGCATCTCACAGGCATCTCTTTCTTCCTCTCTGTGTTCCTAACAAATGGCTAGATGCTCAGTCAGCTCCCATCGTCAGGAACTTAGCTTTCGAGCATGCCCTCGGTTTTCACACAAGAAAATCAATTGGAGAAGTAAAGCACTTACACCACCTCCCTTTCTAAGTGCTTCATTCATACTGGTATCACTCTGGACTATTTAATTTTATCTTAATCAAGGGCAAGGTTTCAGCTTTGTCCTCCTGTTGCCTGCCTGCACTTCTGTAAAGATCAGAATCTGTAAAGATTCCTTTGCAAGGCAAGGAAAGCCTTGTCCTGAGGCATAAGTGGAAGCTGTTAACAACTGCACCCATGCTTGAGTAAATCATTCACAATCTACTAAGCCTCCAGACCTCACAGCGGGACTTGGGTATCGATAATTCTGCTTTACAGGAATGCATGTACAGGGTTAACATAAGGTTCATAGTGGGGGAAAATGGCAGGAAATCAGTCTGAGGTGAGAATGGGTTTGGATGCCCTCTCAGCACTGATGGAGGGCACAAATTTCCTCCACAAATTGTCACAGTAGAAATCAGCTGAGAGGGTTATTTCAGAAATGCCACTATTCCAAGATACTTACCATGACAACACACCAGCTGTAGCATTTATTGGGTGTTTGATATGATCAACTTCTGCATCGACTCCATGGCAATAACTCCATGGCAGGAGTCTTTCCTCCATATCAGAGTCAGAACAGGGGAGAATCAGGCCCTGGCTTACTGTCTGCAAAGGCAGGCAATGGCACGGCCCTTGTCTTTCTATCATTATGCATCTTTATTTTCAAACAGAAAGTAGTTCTCGCTTCAGAAAGCAAGAAAGGAATCTCTGATCCTGTGTCTTGAGGTTGAACTATTTTGTTAAAATTCAAACTATCCAGAAGAGCAGCATTTCCTCAGCCTACTCATACTCTTTCTAAAAAAAAATCTACAGTACCTAAAAACTGACTGGAACAATAGGATGTCTGAATAACTAAGTAGTAGTAATAACTAAATGTTATAATTATTGTAAAGATTAGTGATATTAATCAATTAATTATTTAATACATTTAATTAGGGCATTATTGATTATTGCTGGTATTATAATATTAAATAGCACTAATTAAAATAAGTACATAATATGATAATTAGAAGATTCCTATTAAAAACCAGAATTTGCTTTTGGTTTTCTGTTCAAGTGGTTCTACCATGTTCATGACTGTTGGAGAAATATCTGTCCCATTCTCCTTTCCACACCTTCTTCGTAACACCAGCATAGTAAGCTATCTCACCTGCCAGCTTTAGTTCTACACTTAGATTTTGTTTTAAAGTGGTTCCTTCTGTTACCTCACTGCCATATGCAAATTATTTTTGTACTCTTCCCTGAAGGAATAAAAATGGCCAGGTTCTCAGGCCTGGGAAAATCATGCAATAGCCTGGTTGCTGAAATTACCTTCTCTACCCAGTGGTCGAAAGGACAGGGTTTTGTCTCCATGAAATCCTCCCTCCATAATGATTACAGGTTTTTCTGGGCAATTTTTTTCAAAGGTGTTTACCACTACTTTTTGGTTAAGATATTTAGTGTCTTCAGGTGTCAGTCTCTGCTCCTGATTCCCAGTAAGTTCTCTAAACAGTGCCTAGAACATATATCAAGAGAAGTCACCTACACAAAGCCTTCCTTAATTTTAATAAAAAGCAAAATGCTTTTCACGCATACAATTGTTTCTGATTGATAGTCTTTTTTACCTTCTCCTTATTTTTTCAGTATCTAGAGGGAATAAGGGAGTAAGACTCACAATTCTTCAGTTCAAAGGAACATCATGGCTGTTACTGCTGTACCTATCTTGACACCATGTTTGGTTTACCACAGTTATCTAAAATCTCAATTCCTACAGAAGCTGCGTATACCAAAAATGATTGGCTCCCCAGACTCTGCAGTGAGATCCAAAGGGCCTCCACTTATTCTTCTGAAGAGGAGCAAAAGGCCAAACCACATCCACAAAGATCATCTGCCTCACAGTACACAGAGTAGAATTAAAGTGTGTATCATCATCTCTCTCAGCTACATTCATTTGCAAACAGATACAAGAGATCCTTTGAACTTTTTCAGTTCCATATTTGCTTCTGTGGTGCAAACTTCAAATACTTTATTTCATGTAGTAACTTTTGAAAATATTGGTTTAGTTAGTAGTCTCCAATTTGTTGAGTATCTTAAGAGCTAAGGTTAAGAATTCTTTCCCTGTGCAAGACAAGCTGGTGGCTTGGGCCTACAGAGGACATGTCCTTGGCTGGCTCCAGGCAAGAGGAACTGATGTTTCAGCTCCCTCCTCCTGAGCTAGGATGCCCTCAGCTCCTTTGGGACTATGAGCTCTTTGTCTTCTGGACATTCAGGAATGACATTCCTACCCTTCCCCCTTGCCCACAGGTTAACCAGGAAAAAGGTGTTTTGACAAGCATATCCAATAGTAAACAATACTTTTTCTAAGACCTTGCTCATGTTTAAGCCAGTGTTCCTCTGGCCCTGTATACAATGACATTAACATCTTCACAGCCTTTACTGTTTTCTGTATATCAGGATGTCATAGATTCTTTCTTTGCAACAAGACTTGGGTATCATTCCAGGTGTGAACACTCTGTTAATAAAATGATAAGCCAAGAACCGACCTTTGGATTAACTGAGTTTCTCTCTCACCTTCTTTCCAGGTCCATGTCAATGTTCTTCCCCTTATCCTCTGCTCCAGAAGCTTGGTCTATAAACCTGTTCCCTATGTTAATTCTACATAAATACAGCATAAATCTCATATGCAACAACTAAGTAGCTGTTTTCTGTGGGCTTTGTCTAACAACTCCTTTACCTGTTTGCCACAATCATGATAGTGCACACTGTTCAAACACATGAAGAATAATTGCATTGATTCTTACTGACCCCTTCATCTGTTTCTTAGCATGGTTATGAAGTTTAAATAATTATGTAAGTTAAACTCATAGCCTTTCACTATCTGAAGCTCTGCAATTTATGATAGCATGATCTTCTAAAAAACGACAATTGTAAACTGCGTATCTGATACGATCTGGATCTCTCGTGTGTTGAAAACCAGCTCGGATTTATTTCCCATTTACAAGTTGCTTTGCACTCTTCTGCCACCGTGAGGGCACAGAGCCACCTTCTGAAAAGCAGAAGGTGCTTTTAAGACTGGTGCCTTATCTGTAGGGTGGAAGCACTCTGTCAAAGCCAACAGGCAAGACCAAAGATCTCTTCTGGTTTTATTAGCTGCTCTTTTGCACCTAGATCAAGGCCAGCACTTTTCCTTTGTTATTGGTTCACCTCTTTACCAGCCAATTTCTTCCTTCTCCCCAGTCGATAGATAGTACGTGAGAGTTTTTGCCTTCAGCTTTGAAACCAGCATTTCGCTTGCCTCTCTACTAGCAGTTAGATCCTTGTGCTCCAGCACTGGAGAAAGGAACATTTCAAAAAGATTAAATTCTTGCACATACCGTGAAAACACACAGATGGGCAGTGGAGAGGGAGCCCTATCAGTTTTCCCTGTGACAGAAGGGCTGACTCATAAAATGCTAACATGAGAGAGCTGCTGAAGGATATGGGCTTCAGTGGTTTCACTGCATATGGATTTGTTCCGGACTTAGGCTCTAAAGAAAGTCATATTCTGTTAGTTAAGCTTCTCAGTACAAGTGTTTTTAAAGCATAAGCAAAAACATGACCGTCATTAATTAGATCTGTATGCTTGTTATAAAAGCAACTATTAAAGTGGGCCATGCACAGGAGATTTAAAGCTGGAAGCAAACAATAACAGCTGTCCTGCAGATTTCAGCTCACCAAGCTTTCACACAACATTTCTGGGAATAGCACAACTACTCAGCTACCTGTTAATTCCTAAGTGACAAATCTTTGCTAAGCCTGAGGTACACAGTAGCCCATGTTGATATTTTGTATATATATGTTTATATTTCAATATCATAAAATTACACAGACCCATTAGAGCTCACAGCAACACAGCACCGTATAGACAAACAGGTATGCCAGAACAATGTGAACCCTAAAGGAACAATTTGTAATATTCTGCTTAAATTAAACTATTTCTATGCAATTTCATCTTCAAATAATGACCCGTGGAAATATTTTAGTCTGTTAAGCCTCTGCTGATACTTCAGCAAAGTAGTGTGTGAATGAGCCTGAGGCTGACAGAGAATTTGTCTTCCAAAATTTAATAGAACAGCTTGGGCTGGAAGGGACCTTAGAGATGTTCCAGCCCCCTGCCATGGGCAGAGGAAAGGGGCAAGCCCGTCCCTGGGTGGGCTTGAACCACCAACCTTTCGGTTAACAGCCGAACGCGCTGACCGATTGCGCCACAGAGACTCCCCGGTTACCATTCTCTTCATAATAATAACTAATTTTCCATCCTAAAATAAAATTGCCTTCCTAAAAACATTGATTCCACGTAGCAGAGATACTCTGCACTAAACCCTACTATATCCTAGAATCTTTCAAGCTGAAAAAAACCCTTACAAAACAATGTTTCATTGTAGTTGAGCATTTCGTATTGGAACTAAGTAATTCAGGGTTTAAATGCAAAAACAACTCAACAGCACTGTCATGGTTTAACCCCGGCCGGCAACCAGGCACCATGCAGCCGCTCGCTCACTCCCCCGCAGCCTGGAGGAGTGGGGAGGAGAATCGGAAAGGAATGTAAAATGTAAAAAAAAAAAGGAATGAGGGTTGAGATAAGAAGAATTTAATAATTTAAACAGAATAAAGAGGTAAGAACAACACTAGTAATAATAATAACAATTAAGATGGAAAGGTGGGGGGCAAAGGGTAAAATCCAAAGGAAAAGGGAAAAGGAAAACAAGTGATATACAGCACAGCTGCTCACCACCCGCTGACCGACGGATGCCCAGCCAGTCCCCCAGCAGCGATCCCCCCCGCCAACCCTCCAGGTTTATATACCAAGCATGACATCCCATAGTATGGAATACCTCTTTGGCTGGTTCAGGTAGCTGTCCCGCCCCCCCCAGCCCTCTCGCTGGCAGGGCCCAAGAAACCAAAGAGTCCTTGACTTAGTATGAACATTACCCACCAACAACTAAAAACACCAGTGCATTATCAACATTGTTCTCACATCGGAGCCAAAACACAGCACTGCACCAGCTACTAAGAAGAAAGTTAACTCCATCCCAGCTGAAACCAGGACAAGCACCCTGCATATTCCCAAAAGGAATCACAGTGGAAAATAAGATTGTTCTTATTGTAGAAGCTACATTGGGTGGCAGAGGGAGAACAAAGCCCTCCTCCAAAGGCCTGATCTCTCACTGTCAAAATCAACAACCAGGGATACTTCCCTGACCTCAGGCAAGCATGCCCGGTCTGGCCAGGTGGAGGGGTTGCTGTGCATCCCTCCTCCAGCAGCATTAAACAGCCTAGTCAAGTACTCGCCTATGGACATAGGTATGTTATAATATTTTAGTTTCTATTTTGGAGAGGTTCTGAACCACTAAACTGTACAAAAATAGCAGCAATCATACATGAGTGAAAACATACACAAGTGAAAAACAACAGCAGCTGACAGTTTGGTTAGCTTTGAGGGCTGAAACCTGGTGGAACATTCTTCCGGTTTCTCATGGGCCGTAGGAGATGTCACTTCATTCATCATTAATACTTATATTGTCCTTATTTTTTATTTATCCAAATGTCCTTTGTGACATTGAAGTTTGCCTCTGTCTAGTCTCAGGGATCACTGGGTTTGGTTTCCCATCCCAGTGTTTTCCTATCCACTGGGATATTTTCCTATTCCAGGGTTCCAGACATCAATGCAGGCCAATAATAGTTGCTTCACTTCCAACCTTCTTTTCTATCAGGAAAACTTTGCTTTCTTGCTGCAACTTTTTACCCGCCTTTAACTCTCAAAATGTCACTCCTTCCTTATAGTGCTTTTATGCCTGTGAACATTGTTCTCCAAGGAAATCCAACTTTCCTCATTAGCTGAGCCTCTTCATGATGTTCTTTTGATCATTTTCTAGGTTTTGCCTGCCTTCCTTTAGTCTTTTCCTTGCTGTGTTTTGCTCTATATTGATTGCTGACCCCATTACAGACTCCAGGCTTTGAAAACAGAACAGTATCAACAGGCACAAGGCATGAACAGAACTGTAAGAATAGATGCTGCGCAAGCACAGAGCAAAAATATTCCTCCTACAGTAGAAACAAGAGTAAAGCCTGTCCAAGCAGCACTAGCAGAAAAGTAGCTGTGTGAAAAGACTTTTAAAGAGCTTTTAATAGGACTTCTAATGCCTTATAAATTATATTTTAAAACTTCATCTTTAGGCCTAAGCTAAGATGGTATCATGGGAAAGAGAAACAACACAGAGAGAAATCTGAGCACAAACAAAAACCAGATTTGTTTCAGTAGCACAAAGCATAAAAATTAGGCTAAAGACTGGACCTAGCTGGCCTAGTGACAGGATGAAAAGTCAGTTACATTTTCCTGTTAGATTTGTAGTAATGCAGCTTTATATTAGCAGCTAGATATTAACCCCTAGAACTAATGTGCACTCAGTCATTGCTCCCCTGGGAGGAATCCCATGGTCATTCAGATGTTTGCACTTCAAGATGCACTGAATTTTTAATCTGTTACAGCTCATAATCTGAATCTTGGGCAAGACTTATCCTTAAGAGTTGGACCACCTACTAGTATTTTTTCAAGATTTCTTTAGCTGATGTTCTTTAACATTTTTAAATGTAGAAACAATCAGTACTGTTTTGCTTCCCATTAAATTTGTAAAAACTATTCTGCCTACGCATTTCTTTCATGCAATCTTTTATTACTTTGGTTTAGTTCATTTGCTGCATTCCCTAATTCGTATTTTCTGTAAAGTTCTTCCTGGAACTTCCTTGCCTCTCAGCTTCATGTCAGGATGATCATTAAATGAAAATCAACTCTTACTCACACAGGTACAGGCCTTTTCATCAGAGCACACCTATCTAACATCTGTGACAAAGGTGACCATTGAAGCAGAAGATGTTTTAGACACACACTAAGCATAAGCTGCCTGAGACTTTGATGTAGGACTTTTCAAACTCAAGGCTAAGTATTTTTTAATGGACCAATATCGGACAGCTTACTAATGTACTATAATGTAACAGAATGTTAATCATTATTAGCATTAATGATTTTTACTAGATACCACATGGACAGAAATGAAAATTATGTTCTCTCTGTCTCTCTGTGTGTTTTAAAGAGTAATTACAGCACGGCATCTGTATTGCTGGCAGCCAAACAGAGGAGAAGGCTTCTGACGCTCCGTGAACACAACACGGCTTGGACAGTGACTGTGTAGGCTTCCAAAGACCGCCTCACAAATATAAAGAATCCTGAATTTTAAAGAGACACATCTAGGAGCATAACGTGGAACCGGGAAGAGGAACAATGTGAAAATGAAGTGTTGATGAAAATAAATAAGCCAGTTTGACAAAGAGCTAACAGTGACTACCATTTTCTCGCAATTGGGAGTCAAGAAAAGAGAGGGGGCAAATGGAAACAAATAGTACCTTCATCCCAAGAAACTCATCTAAATTGAAAATTCTTAACCCATTACATTGATGAACACAAAGTTTTGAGGATAAGGATCTAAGCAGCTGAAAGAAAAATCGATTTGCATTAATGAACCACGCAGAGTCCCTGTCCAGACTCAAAACTGTATAGCTGCACAGTGATGACCACAGCCCACAATGCAGAGGTGCAGCCTCCTGACTGTCCTTAATGGAAGAGGACAGATGACTTAGACATTTGAAATCTGCGTGTTTCCCTTCCCTGTCTCCATCCCTCCAATCCACCTCTATTTCAGATCCACAGAAACCTGAAATGAAGACACTATTAAGCTTCATGTTATGGAACTGCAGATGTACCTCTCTCATTGATAAAGCTAAACATATCCTTTTACTTGTGATTTCAAAACTACTTCATTTAATATTAGCTTTATTTTAGTACAGACTACTGAGGAACCATTTTTATAACTCTTACAAAAGTAGAAATCTGTAAAAGCAGTACTTCGTGATAGAATTTCCAAGGTCTTACAGGTTTGGTGGTATATTTTTTTCAGTATTCGGCTGAGACAGTACTAAGGGTAAACTGCTTGATTGAATAAGTCCACTGAGAAAAAAACCAAACTTCTTACTCTCTGTACTCCCTCTTCATTAATGTAATCAAATATCTGCAATAGATAGCTACCATGCATGCACACGTCACATGGAAACTTGATGCTTATGGAAAGATTGATTGCCACCATGAGGCTGAAAATGTAGCAATTATAATGTCTGATGGCAAGTACACAAAAGCAAAAGCTGCTGAAGGAAAAGCTGCACTACAGAAAATATTGTTCTACCCAGGAATCTGTTGAAGAATACAGCTTTATTTCTGGAATTACAGTATGACCAGAGCAATCAGACAATGATGCACACATTAAATTAAGATGTGATATGGTTTGGGGTATGGCAAATCCTACTGACTGATCATTCAACACTTAACCTGTAAGGTAATGTAGAGAATATTCCAGTTAGTATGCAACAAGTACTATGTTCCTTATGAACATATGAACATTTTCCTTATGAAACATACAGATTATAGGTAAGCCACATTTTTTTTCTTCCAGCTCTGGAGCCTATATTCCTTGCTGTATATACTTGTATGTACACTCCTATTAGCTTTATATATTATAAATATTAGCTTAGTATATTACTCCCATTAGTAAATCCACTCCTATAGGCATATAAAAGCTCAAAAGGGAAAATATCACACAAGAATGCCCTAGAGTATTCCTCTGACTGACAGTGTTTAAATATCAGCTCTCTGTAATAGCTATAGTAGTCACTTTATCTGTTCTTACATGCTTACAGTCCTTGGGATTGCCTTGTGACTTGGACTGAGGACAGCAGATCTAACTCCAGCAGCTACACGTGGCTATAAGGCTGAAAACAGGAAGATCAAGAGGAGGAGGTCTACTGTGAGCTAGGCTTGTCAGCAAACTTGCCTACCCATGCCAGGTTTGACCCATGGCACAAGGTTCTCCTTCCATTTATGCTGAGCCTGCCAAGCAAAGTTAGGAAGCAGTAAAAAAAGAATTATCTCACCTAAAATCATATATGTGTAAATTACATCTGTCCAATTTAAACTTAGTATCTAGATTCAACAGAGAGTTGCTATTCCTGATGGTGTTGTCCACCTTACTTTAACTTGTGAGTAAATTACCAGCACCATCCTTGCACCAGTTCTATAGAGGGAGGCTGACGATTAGTTTAAAATAGATTGGTTCACTACAAGTGGGTGGAGTTAGGTGAGATGAAGCCCACCTTTCCTGGTTGCTTTATTATATTGCCACATAGGGGAAATAGTGCAGCCAAACCCCACGGTAATATTTTTAGCTTCTGTCATTAGTGACCATACATAGCAGCACCGTCTCTCATGAAAATTATGGATTCAGTTAAGCCAAGGCTACATTTGTAGAAAATAGAAATGTGAAATCCCTCCTCATGTTTTTTACTCCTGATATGCATAGACATTATCCCATCGTAGCGTCACATGTCCTCTGCCTCTCAAAGGAACCGCTTGTCTGCTCACTGGGTCTTCTCTCTGTGGCTGCTCCGGGTGTTCCCCTCCCACGGACAGCCTTTGGTGCTTCCAGCAGAGCAAACAGAAAGCCAATGCGAAGCTGTAGCATTTGCAAACCAAAAGCTGAGGTCTGACTGAGGCAGAAGAGCTAGCAGACTTCTGGTTTACTTCCAGCGCATTATCAGCAGAGAAGAAAATAAAGCAGACATCCAATTTACCAAGCTGCTTCTAGCTAATAATAGTTCATGTCTGGAGCTGGTTTCACAGGATACTTAGCAATCCCTAATTAGCCTTTTATATCAGGCCTTTTATATATAGTGGTTTGGGTGTGATTTACTTAGGTATATGTAATGATGCCAAATCCAATTAGCTTGCAAAAAACAAGGAGGTACGTGTAAGAAGTGAGACCGCCTGCACGCAAATCACTTCCTAACTCATGGCACTTCAGCCAAAAGCTTCTGGCTGAAATGAAGATCTCCCTTGTTGAACACCTAAGCAATGTCTCCAAAGGAGTGATGAAGTAAAAGCAGATGCCTTGCTCACATCCATGTAAATATTTAGTATACATAGGTGGATTCTCTTAATTAAGATATTCAACCTGCAACAGTATCGGTATGCATTTGTACAGTCATAGATAACAGAGATGTAATCCATGCATGGGGTTTTCAGGCATCACTGAAGGCCAGTGTTAGTGCTTCATAGCAAACGAGGACTGCCCAGGGGCTTGTAGTGGCAGGCAGCGGATCTGAAGGTGTCCTCCAAAGGCTGTGGGACAGCCACTATTTCTGGATGTTGGAATTTTCTGAGATACCTATAAATAAAAGCATGGTTGTTTTGATGGTAACTTTCTTAATTTCTGCTGTTCTTTCATAGGAAAAAGCTGATTTAATTGAAGATCCCTGACATTCTCCAGAGAGATTATCATGCAGTAGAGAGCTGAATACTTTAGTAATTTTGAGAGAAAAGGTTAAATTTCCCTGCTCAAGCACTGCAGCCATCCTAACTGAGAACTGAGTCAGCACTCCAGGAGCTCCAGCTGAAGTCCATGCCTTCTGCATCTACGCAGCTTATAGTAACCGTGTTAATTAGGGTAAGTTTTGAGGAGCTACACTCACAGCAATAAATGCACCTTGCAGACTTGCAACATAGCCAGCAAACAGTTATATTGCAGAATAAGACAGGCTGAAGTAAGTATGTTTTGGTTGGATGAAAAGTCTTACTTGTTCATAAATAAATGTTACAAAAACAAACGAAGAAGAGTATCTGTGGTCCTCAATGACTGCAGGAAAGATGCATTTCATAAGACTATTAAGAATCATTAATGAGCAACAATGCAAAAAGCTGAAAAAATATTCTAGTGAATACTTTCAGTTAGAGAAGCTGTTAAAAATGTTTAAGTTGCTTCTTAGAGTGTAAAATGCTTGCAGCTGTCACGTGAACATATGTGAAATGAGGACACAAAGAAAGCTAAGCACTAACAGGAATATTTTAACAAATAATAAAGTTTGTTCACAGTCAGAAGGTTTTGAAAATTCTTGGCTTTTTGAATGATGCATGACCAAAAAATAATACATGAATGGGAATTTTTTGCTTATGGTGTAGAAGACTCCATACTATGACCAGGTTTGGAGGTTTTTGTTTGTTTGAGGTTTTTTATTGTTGTTGGTTTGGTTTTGTTGACTTTTTTTTTTTTTTTAGAAACCACAAAACTGTACACTTGGGAGTTTACCTGGTCCTTTTTTTTGCTCTCCCCCTGAAAGAATAAATCTGAGCACTTTAAAGTAGTGAAGTGTTTTTATTATTTAAAAACATGGCTAAGAATGTGGATGAATTAACAGACTGAATTGATTGAACAGAAAACAGTATAGAGTACAAGGTGGCAGATAGTAAAGACATTGGTTGGGTGGAAATGGGATATACATTAAACATATAGTAACAGTGCACATCAGCAGAATACTTAGAACTCAATTTTTTATTTATATCACACTATGTTTGCATAATGCTTGAAGTTCTTGTTCTTCAGATAATATTTGAAAATAAAACTTCGCAGTGTGTAAACTTCCTGGGTTTGTTTCAAATGTTTCACTCCCCCCACTCTCACCTTATTTTCGTCATGTATTATTAAATGAATAATCAAATTCACGGATTTGCAGAACTTCCAGATGAGTGCTTTTTGAATGACAGGGAAATGTAAGGATGGTGAAATGAAAACTAGGCGCTTTTTTTGTGTTTACAATCCAGCTAATTCACGGTGGCAATTTACCTGCTCAGTTAAAAAAAACTTTTTCCGTTTATTTTTTTGCCAGTCTGAATGAAGAGTTCGCTGGGCCTGAGGGAGGGTGTCTGCCAAGCACACCGAGGACTTCATCGTGAACCCAAGGCTTGACAACCGCTCACCATTTTTTTTCCCATATTTGTGCGAACACCTACTGAACACTTTCCCTGAGTTTTATGTTTGCTTACATATGGCTTTTACGGGTTAGATGCGGTAACCTGGCCTTGTGGCAGGGTTTCTCGTGCCCCGCGCAGGGCCGGGCCTGGCGCAGCCCCTCACCGCCGCCTCAGGAGGGTCAGGTCCCGGGGCGCAGGTCCGCCGCCCTGCACCTTCCCCCGCTACGACCCGAGTGACGGCCTGCGGAGGAACAGGGTTTCCCTTTTGTAAGATTCCAGCATTTCACTCGCAACACGCACCTTCCACACACCCCCTCCCTATTTTTTTTTCTCCTGTGAACCCAGGTAAATCCGTGAACACGGTTCGGTGTCTTTGCACAGCGTTACCCTCGTTCAGAGGGAGTGAACGTCTCCCAGCCTGGCCTGACCGAGCCAGCTAAGTGACAAGTGTTTACAAATCGCATTGCTTGGAAAAAAGCCCGCCCCGGCCCGCCCAGCGCCTGCCGCCCCGGCCCGGCTCAGGTGCAGCATCCCGCGGGCACTCGCCTGCGGCCCCAGCTGCCCCCGGCGGGCCGCGGGGCGGGGAGCCGAGCGCCGGGGAGGGGAAGCGGCGACGCCGGGAGGAGGGCGGTGGCGGCGGCTCCGCCCCGGCAGCGAGGCACCGGGCTCCTCTCCGCCGCGCCGGTGGGGACGGCGGCAGCCGCCAGCGGTGGGGTCTGCCTTCGGCGCCAGCGGGGACCCAGTGCTGCCCCGCTGCGCCCGCCCGCTCCATCGCACGCTGTTGTCATGGAGGAGCCAAGATGGCGGCCCTGGCCTACACCGGGGGCAAGCGGGAGATCAACTACTACTTCAGCGTGAGGAGCGCCAAGGCGCTGGCGCTGGGCGCCGTCCTGCTCCTCACCGCCTGCCACGCCGCCTCCCGCCGCTACCGAGGTGAGAGGGCGGCCGCGGGCGCTCCGCGGGGGGCCGCGGCTGGCGGGCAGCGGGAGGCGGAGCCCGGGGACCGCGGCCGTGCAGGGAGGGTGGCGGTGCCTCTGCCCGGAGCAGCCGCCGCGGGGCCGAGAGGCGGCGGGGGCCACACGCGTACCTTGCCCCGGCGGGCTGGGGCGGCGGGGGCAGCGCGGCGCGGCGGGGCGCCGGCTGTTGCGGGAGGCGAGTCTGGGGACGGCGGCGGCGGGGACCCCACGGCGGGGCCCGACCCCGGGGTCGCCGCAGCTTCCCGCCGGCCGGGCCGGGCCGGGCCGAGCCCCGCGGCGCGGGCGGGCGTGTCGGGCGGCGGTGCGGCGTTCTGAGGGCGCAGCCCCGCGCCTGGGGCCTTGCGGCGGTGTGTGCAGCCGCACGGCTGCAGGTGGGGTTGCAGGGGCGGAGGGTGCCCACCTCCCTGGCACCGCTCCCGTGCGGGACCATTAACGACCTTTAACGTGCAACTGAGCGATTAAAATCTTAATCGGTCTAAGACTTGGTGTATGTTCTTTTACTGTTTGCATTATTGTCTCAAACGTAACAAAATCCAGCCTCATTGGTGGATGAAGCGAAATAAAGAGTTTGTTGGGTTTCACGTGGTGGCAGTGGCCGTGGAGGAGGCAGTCACCAGGGTCTGGAGACCATCGCTGGTGAAGGAGGGGTGGGCTGCACAGGTGCGCGGGGGTCGTGGGAGCTTTCCTCATTCCTCCTCTTTCGGGTTGTTTTGGCCCCGAAGCTGGTGTGATCTGTAAACGCTAATGAAACTGCTAAAGGAAATATTTTCTAGTTTCCAATTCATGCTAAAAAACATGGTATGTTTTTGCGGGTAAATAAAAAGTTGATCCAAAGAGCGATTACTATAGCTCTGTTTACTCTGGGACAACAGATGACGTATTCCAACGCTGCTAGCGTCCACAGAAGGCAAGACTGAGGCAGTTTATTGTAGAAATGGGGAAGGGGATAGAGATCTTTGTGGATACAGTTCCTCTGGCTGGCGTTCTAGTAAGTCTGATACACTGCTTAGTACTAAATTGCAAGATACAAGCATTTAGAGAATTCAAGAGGAGCTCAAGCATGAAGCAGTTGAACTTGCCTGTAATGCTGTGTTCCTTAAGGCACAGATCAGTCGCAAAACTAGATGGAAGGAGGGTGGCAAATGTGATGCTTTTCTAAAGAGGGATTGCCAGACCGGTCTAAGAAAATAGACTGCCATACCAAGCAGATTAAAGGAAACTGGAATATGCGCAAACACAATATATTATGAGAGAGTCAGTGAGGAGGATGAGTCACAAATCGCAAAACTGTGGGAATCTGCAGGCCTTTATCTAAGTTGATGCGGTCTGTATGGATTTTCACAAAGCTTTCAACAAGTTCCTTTGGCCCAGGCTTTTAGTTTCTTGAAGCTATTACAGGGTAAAAGAGGCTTTCCAGGGCGTAGCATGGGAGTGATAACAGAGTTACCAGTTTGGGCTTCTTTCAACAAACAACATTCAAAAGACACAGATAGTTCAGAAAGTGAGGGTGGAGCATTTAGAGCAGACAAAAAGTTTTTAGGATAGATAAAAGCAGAGGCACTTGAGAGACCATTCTACAACCCTTCAGTGATCTCAAACATCTGAAATTCAGCAAATGTCAGGATATTTTTGGCAATTAATGAAAAAACAAGATTTCACAGTGATATTGCACAGCCAAAGGTAACTGTCACCTTGCTTATTGTCTGTAACGTTGGTCACCCCCTCTTAGTAGCAGTATAATAGAGCTTGGAAAATGTGTACAAAAGAGCAACACAAATAGCAGAAGAATAAAACAGCTTCTGTACAAGAAGCAATAAAATATATAAACATTCTATAGCCTGGACAGAAAATTAGTAACTTGCTAATAGTCTCAAATATTATAAATTATTGGGGGAAGGTAAATTGATTGTGATTGTGTCATAACACAAAAAGTATCAGCTGAAAGATGAAATTAGCAGGCAGTATATTTAAAAAAATCAGAAGAAAGCACTTTTTTCCCCACACAAGACATTTTGAAACAGATTACCAAGATTTTGTACTAAAAATACCCTAAAAAGGGTTATCCTGATTTGCAGAAGGTGGGTGAAGTGGGGCTGCAGACATGCGGCACTTCTGGCTCAAAGTCACCAAGCTGTGAAAGCAAGGCTGTGCTAGGGAAGGGATTGCTCAGTGTTTGTCATGCTTTTATACTTTATCTTTGAGCATCTGTCATTAGCTGCTGCCAGGAAGAGGAGAGCAGGCAAGACTGACTCTTTCAAGTGAAGACATGTTCTGCCACACTAGGGCAAAAAAGAAGTTTAACAATGAATTAGCACCCATGTGGATACTATCTCTCTGTCACAGATACCCAGGAATACGGAGGAAACGATTGAGCTGCATATGAACAAAAAGAGGTGCAATTTGTTCTGTGGAAAGTGTAGAATTCCACTTCCCCCCCCCCCCCCCAAAAAAAAAAAAAAATTGGTTCTTTAATATCTGAAGACGCTGATAACCTAAAGTTTGCATCAGTTGAAATAGCAACTGTCTGAATAATGGGGAAAATGAGATTGGAATTAGACGTGTCATTCATGGAGTTCGGTGTGCCTAATGATGTACAAGATCCTGGTGCCCTGTAGGACATATAAAAGGTGGCAAAGACCACAGTTGACTTTGAAGAAAAACTGTGTGTTAAATCAAAATACTTTTTGATTTCATGTCCTCTGTTATTTACATAATCAGACTTATACCACCAAAACACGTGGACAGTGTTGAGACTTCTAGCCTGCCCTACTGTAGTTTTTTTTTCCTTGGACAATTCAGCCAGAAAGAAAAAGCCACAAAAAATGTATATAACCAGACAGAGAATGGTACATGTCAAGAAGGTTCATCAGTGAATCCTTTCTGTGGTACAAGCATGGGTATGCAAAAAGTCCTTGAGAAAGAGTAGTTATTTTTAAGACTTTTTATTTGTGGGTTGTTTTTTTTTGAGGAAGACATTCTGAAAGTGATAAAGGCACATAAAAACTGGTTCTTTCCTATCTTTTCCCTTTTCTCACTATCCCTGGGTAGGAGTGGAAGTATTAATGTATAGATATTCTGTGTTTTCAGTGTGCCTGTACTTTTAGGATTTCAGATGAGCAGCAATTGGATGCTTTAACTTTTTGGTAGTAAGCCTGGTTTATCTCGCTCAGTTTAGAAACCCATGTTCTGCAGATTGCCCTCTGTTTTTCTCCTCCCTTTGCAATATTGAAAAGTTCACAACGGATCAACTCGAGCTGAGAATATGCATGTATTTTATAAAGTGGTTGGTTTTGTAGTGGTTCCTTTGGGAGCTCTTGGATGTCTGAGACTAGTTAGAATGCCTTTGTCTGATTGTCTTCATATGTAAAGGTTTCAGCTACTTCTGGCCTCAGTTGTGCAAATACGTATTATAGATAGGAGCAGCCCAGTATACTTAGCAGTAAAAATTGCCTGTATAAAAGTTACTTGTATGAAAAAACGCTGGACTGGGGTTGTGCAAGGTCATATCAATGTCAGGGAGACTAGTGTGTTTAGGGGTTGCATACATTTTTTGCAAAACTTGAAGTGAATTAAGAGAAGTTAAGGACTGTCTTTAACTTGCAAACAGTTTCTGTGAAGAGTTAAGTGGGCTAAATGTTTACATACTATCCAGTGAAGTTAGTGCTGTGCATTTTTCAGTTATTATCATATTTCAAAGGTACAGTCCTAAACCTTGTTGGAAATGAGTATTTATTTAAGGTTTGCATTCTTAAAATCAGCACTGATAGATCCTGTTTAAAACTACGTTTTTATTTTGAATTATAGAGAACAATTGAATTTCCATTTCTTAAAAGTAGAGAGTGTGATGATATTTGATGAAAATAAAAGGTAATATGTTGGAAGCATAATTTATGCAAAGCACAAAGGAAGAGCTTAAAAATAATGGTCTGTTTTGTGTATAGAGTGGCACTTAGATTTTTTTTTTTTCCCCCTCAGGTTTTGGGTTAGGGTTTTTTGTTGCTTGTTTTACTTTTTTTCTTTTAAGATCTCATTAATGGTTTAATGGTTGAGAAGAAGGTGTGGTATATTGAAATGAGTGGTTCTTTGGCAGCTGTGTATTTCATCTCCTAAGTAAGACTCGGGCATTTCTGGAGGCACTGCCTTAGCTGTAACCTCCAATTTACTCTCTTGGCTGCTGTTTCAGCCTTGTTTCATTTTCCTCCCTCATTTTCCCCCCAGAACTTCTGCTATTATGTTTAAAGACAGACATCAGTAGTGCTCCTGTATGAGTTTCAGGATCTTTCTAGTAATAGCTTGAGGAAATAGGAAGATACTCAGTATCTGGAGTTAGGAAAGAAGGCATAACTCCTTGGCCTAAAATATTATCTCTATGTTTAAAATGTATACAATGTGTGATGTTTGGAATGTTATTTCAGTAATTATAGTGTAGGATGGAGGATTGTTTTATTTGTGGGTAATTATGATGGGAGTGCCATGGAGTGCCATGGAGTGCAGAGCTACTAGGCTTGGGTCATGAACTCAAGATACGGAACATGCTCTCATATGACTAATCAGTAAACTAAGATTCTTCAGCCTTTAAATCTTGAGGAAGGATTGACAGTAGTCTACAAATCATGATAGACATATGTGCAAACGGTCTTCCTGTGGAAGAACTAAGGAGTGCCAATTAAATCTGGTAGAAGCCATATTTAAAATAAAGGTAGGTGATTCTTCAAGAGCAGCTGTGGGTATAGAAAACTCTTGTAGGAGGATGCTAAAAAATTGAAGAGAAGACTGCATGACTTTGTCAGAAAGAAGTCTGTGGAAGGTTCTACATGTCCAGCTCAGGAGGTCCCTGGACTGAATGTAGTTGGAAGAATATCAGACAAGGAAATAATCACTTAGCTCTCGTCTTGTTCATTCCTGAGCATCTGCTTGTTACCTGTTGAAGGCAGAATACCAGGCTAGACAGATCATTGGTCTGACCATGTATAACTGTCCTTACTTTCTTATGCATCTTCCTCAGCAAGTTAATGGATTTCAGAGGGAATTTAATTAGTGGTGGATTTTCTTTTATGTAGTTCACTGTTCTGTCACTCTGTCTTCTAGTTGTCATCATCCACAAAGCAGAGGGCTTTGTAGCAGTAACTGTAAGTCACCTATTCTTATAATCTACTCACAAGCAACATGACTTTGATAATTTTTTTTTTATTATTTATGAGTTTCATTTTTATGCAACTTACTCAAAATAATAGTTTGTATAAGTGTGAGAATTATTCTCTTGTTGAGAATCAAGGAAATTATGCTGCTTGAAAGCCAAAGTATAGAAACAGGATTTTATTTGAAATTATTAAGAAGAGATGGAACTATGATCATATCAGATTTATGATTTCTACTAGAAAGATGTCTGCCCAGCAGATCTGAGCTGTGCCAACTATTTAAAAAGTAGGTAAAGATTCAGCTTTTTGTGTCATCTGCTGTCTGAACTACTTCTGCAGAAGTTTTGACAACAGGATCAGTAGCTGTTTTGTAAGTAGCAATGGTTGAAAGAGGAGCAGAAAGGCATTAATAAACTGCTGCTGGAAGATCTTTTCTGTCATCTGTTCAGAAATGGCACTGTACTGAATAATGATAGGGACAGACTGGAAAAAAAGATGATGTCGCTGACTGGGAGTGACCTGTAACGGCTGAAAAATGGGAGACTTCCAGAAACTACCGTTCTGGAAACCTTCTCAGCTTATGTCTGTGGGGGGTGTGTGTGTGTATATAAAATACTTCATGAGAGCTCCTTTAAATGTTCAGAAGAATGTGGCCTTCTGTGTGTGGCCATTTGCCACATCCCGTTGCTACTGTGCAGTAATTAACCAGTTTGACATGGGTAGTATGCATTGTGATTAGGAAGGAAGTGTCAATTTGATTTGTGGTATCTCAAGGATTTGTTTGAGAGGTTATTAGTCAATTTGAGGGAATTCCTGAACTACCGTGGGGTGATTAATAGGCTCTTATTGATGATTAAAAACAGGAGCTTATCACTGTATGTATATATTTTATTTATATTTTTAACACTTTTTTCTTCTATGTTTCAAAATCTGCCTGACCAAGAGCTCCTAAAACTGAAAGACAGAGTAAAAAAATTACAGTTTTAATAAAGCCAGTTTATCTTGCATGTTAGGAGTATGTTGTGTGGGTTGCTCACAGAGAACCAACACAGAGATGTTTATCCAGACCTTTTTGGAGACTGTTACAATTCTTCATCTTATTCCAGCTTTTTTTAGTAGTTGAGATGCAATAGCAGTGGTAAGTAATTGAAGTTCCAGGATAGAAAATAAGTCTGGTTGTTGAGAGTTGCATTTTGAAATGAGGGATCATGGTAAATAATACTACTTGATTGTGTTACTGCTGCTGGGTTTGGTTGGATATACAAGCCAAGAAGTAACAGTTAAAATACAGTCTGTTCTACACTGCCTTTTTCTGATTTTCCTGAGAACAGGCAGGAGGAGTTTCAAGGAAGAAGTAGAGGTAGAAGCTGCCACTTCTTGCTTCTTGCAAGATAATTTGATAGTCTTTTTCAGAAAGCAGCATACACGAGCTGCACTGTCTGTGCTTCTGTATCATAGTATCGTAGAATGGTTTGGTTGAGGGGACCTTAAAGATCATGGGCAGGGACACCTTCTGCTAGACCAGGTTGCTTAAAGCCCCATCCAGCCTGGCCCTGAACACTTCCAGAGATACCTGAAATGTTCTTCAAGCACCTGAAGTAGGAGAGAGCTAGAGTTTTCAAATAAGAGAGAACTAAAGAGTTTTGGCTGCTATACTGCACAAGCTAGCACAGGCACCTGCCATTTCATTCACCACCATTTATTTCCCTGCTTGTCAGTGCTCTGAAATGCCAAGTATGACAAAAATGTTGGAGGGCAACTTCTCTTGCTGTGAATGGTGTTCAGTTGTGTTCAGTTATAAGGCTGCAGAATCTGACAAGGAGTTTGCTGGGAGATAACAGCCACTGATTTCATAACTGAGGTATTTAATGTATGAACTTAAAGTGACTTGAAACATCACCACCTGTAAAGTGATTAATCTTAATTAGTGTAAAACTTCTTGACTGGAAAAAGTACCTGCAGTTCAGAATGATCAGCGAATTCTTGTGTACATGTTTTTTGCTTTGTGTATTAACCCAGCATGTAATTTTGCCTATTCTAAGGTGACCACTATGTCTTAAGCAAGGAGATATAATAGGTTTTCTTGTAAATCTCATGTTGAGGTTCCTGTTCTACACAAGATGCTGTGTATGGGGATTCTGTGTAGAAGTTTATTATATTGAATTGTTGTGTTCTGTAATTTCATATTAGTGTATTCTGGATAGTAGATAATACAGTGAATTGGCATCTTGTGATGGAAGTGCCATTCTAGGTCACAATATCTTTCTGATAGCAGAAATGGGGGATAGAGGATTGATTTACAGAGAAGTGTGGTATAATAAGCGAGAAGGCAATTTGCAGAAACTTGTGGAAGAGTTCTTAGAAGAAGTTAAATTTGTTTACTGCTGTTGATTGTTTTAATTCCTGTCTTTCAAATATTGTCAAATTATTTTTTTAATAGCAATGGGGCTATGTTTTAACTTTCATGTGTCTTAATTCTAATCCTAATGTAACATTTAAAGGTGGCGATACATGTGAGTATCTTCTGTCCAGTGGGAGATTTCTTGGAGAAAAAGTATGGCAACCCCACAGTTGTATGATGCATAAGTATAAAAACAGGTAAGGAAACCCTTCTGTTCATCTGCCTGGAAAGAAGAGTTGTTGTTTGACTGCAGCTGTAGTAATTGCAGTGTCACCTATTTTGTACTTTATAGCTGATTCTCTAGGCTTTCAAAAATCTACAACATTTATCAGAAGGAAGTCTTTTCCTTGTACATTACCTGTGTTCTATGGTGTTTACTGTCATTGTATTTATATGTAAAAATACAAATAAATGTTGGTGATAGTAGTACTGACACATGTTATAGAGAGCCACAAGATACTGTAAGAGACTGCATAGCTTCATATGTCACCCTCAGACTGCTGAAAGGGAAAATGCTGACCTTATGTATAGAATCACAAGTAAAAAAAATCCCCAATAAAACTACAGTCACATTCTTTTCACCTACTAGTAAGAGAACTTTAAAAAAAAGTTCTTTTAAAAAAGTATCTAACAAGTAGAATTATGCTGTATATTACCATTTTGAAACTACTGTGTAGCACCACAGAATAGGAAAGCCTGCTTGGTTGTTTGCCTAATCACATTAGCAGAACCATTCATTTTCATTTCTATGCAAATTACACTGAACTTTCTATTAATTTAGCATGTTTAAAAAAAGATTTACCGTTCCTTAGAGCTGGACATAATGGCTAGAATTATCTATATTACTGTCAATCTCCTAAAGACTTTTCCTCAAAGATACATTTCCTGTAACATGAATGTTGTTTTGTTTTGCAGTGAAGCAAAAAATTGCCTCATAGACAAACATATTGTGTTTATAGGAGATTCTAGAATTCGACAGCTGTTCTATTCATTTATAAAACTCATAAATCCTCAAGTCAGAGAAGAAGGAAATAAGGTGAGATAGTTTATTTTGATGATGTTTTTGTTTCTTTCTTCCTAATTTACCTCATAACTCTTCTCTAAACTTCAGAAAAGCAAGAAATTATACCATTTGTTGGCATAGCCATCAGGAAGGAGAACCACAGAAAAGTCTTTTGCAGAAGAACAAATTAGACCAAGATAATTAGGTTCAGATGAGATGATTGGGAATCTGAGAAGTGAACTAGGAAGCTCAAGAGAAAGCTTGTGGCATTCTGGGATTAAATTGATGAAGCTGATTTATCCCATAGCAACTTATGCTTCATATTTGGTTTCTTGATGAGAAAATGACTGCTCCTTTGTGTGTTTTTAAATAGTAGTAATTCGCATCTTATAATTTGTCATTTTAAATGTCTATTAGATTGGTGATCTAATCTGTTCATAAAAATCTTTGGAGCAATGACAGTTTTCCAGGTCTGACTTGAAGCTGAAACTAAAAATAGCTTCTGGTCTTACCTTCGTTTTGATTGCTGCTGAAGAGCTGTCTAAATTTTGTAAGACGAAGAATGTAAACTGCAGCTCGCTGGGTGGAAGCAGTAAGAAAAGATTTAGCTGTATCATTTGTTGAACAGAATAGTAATTTCTTTTGCTCTATCATGCTTCTTAGGCATATCCCTTCATGGATTTATGTATATATATGAGGGGAGAGACACCTTTCACTTTCAACTGTACATCAGATTTATCGATTAGAAGTGCAAGCTGGTAGCTTGTCCAGCAGACGGAGTGCAGTTAATTTCACTTGTCAGAACAAGATGTTTGATTGATCGAATAACTCCGGTTTTCCTAGTCTTCTGGTTAGGTCACAGTTGCTGCCCAAAAGTGATGGTGAGATGATAGAGTGCTATAGTTGATTTTGAGTCAAGAGGTATCTTTTGTCAAGTATTTATGAAATCAAGACCTTGTTTGTGGAAAAAAAATACACCTATTCTTTTGGACCAGGATTGAAACAAATATGTGTTCAGTAATATTTTAAAGGAGGATTGTGTGTGCAGCATCTGACTGCTTCCTTTCTGATTTCTTACAGTCTCACTCAACAAATTTAATAATGCATTCCAGGCTTTATTTCTGCCTGAGATTATTTTCTTTTATTCTTTAATAAAAACTGTCTTGGTTGTTTTGTGCAAAGAAGATGGGCAGGTGAAAAGGAAGGCTAGGGAAAAGGAAATGCAAGAAAAGAAAGAGAAAAAAATCTTTTAAGTTTTTCTTATTTTGGGAGGCTAGATTTAGGAAAATACTTTATACCTTTGTAGCAGAGTAAACGGAAAGCATTTCAGACTTTGTTGGATAGATTTCTTCCAAGAAAAATAACCCTTTGTGCAAGTAGCTTGTTTTTATCAAGCAACATAAATATTTTGCATGACTACTGACAAGTTTACACAAGAAAAATCCATTCTACTGAAGATAAACCTTTGGGTGAGAGCAAATTAACATACAAATGTAAGGTTTTTGGGTTTTTTTTTCATTCTGAAAGTTTATCTTTGGTTTTATTTTGGTTTTTTTGGCAGCATGGAAATATCCCATTTGAAGATAAATCAGCTTCAATTAAAGTGGTAAGTTTTTATCTAGCATTAAAATGCAAGCCGTAATCATACTATTATTTCATACAGTGTAATCCAAATTGCAGTCAGAGCTGGATTTCTCAAATTTCCACAAGTGTTGTAAAAGTCAAAAGAAGCTTCAGAACATTGACATCCTTTGTAAAATTTTCTACAAAATATACCGGAGTTTAGCATACTATGTTTTGAATAAGATGCTTTGAGAGGCTTTGGCTTTGAGTGCTTGTGTTCTGTGTTAACTTTGGGCATAAGCTCTGGAAGTGTGTATAATTTTTCTTTTTGTCAGAATTTATTCCTAAGAATAGCTTTTTCCAGGAAATTTACTCTTCCACTGCTGTAAGAATATGTATCTGGGGCCAACTTACCTGGGGTGGTAATTGTCATACTTGCCATTGAGCTCTCTGTGCTATCCCAAGTATTCCTTTAGCTGGTTTTGCATGGAGAAGTAACCATAATGGTGAATATAATGTGGATATTTGAAAAAAAGAAAACAAACAAAGTACTTGAGGGTAGGTTTTATGAAGGACACTGTTCTTCTCTGCCCTGGCAGTGGAAAGGGTGTCCTCAATAGCTTTCTTTGCTTCCCATGACAGCTGTCAGCAGTGCTGGGATTCTGCTAGTCATGTATTTGTTTATGCCCTGGAAACAACTCATTCTCTGTTCATGAAAACCCAAGAAGCAGTATATTTGCTGAGTTGTCTGCAAGCGAGTTTTCAGTATCTGTTTGTGTACATGGTTAAGATTTAGGGTACAGAATAACATTTTAGGGTGTGAGCCCATGGCAGTTTAAGCCTGTGCTGTCCCACCCTGTTGCCCTTCACAGTATGTTCCTGTCTTTGTGCTATAACTAGCCCTGATACAGCTTTGGAGTGTATCAATTAGGAGTTGAATCAGCCAAAAACTTACCTTGTAGGATTCCTTTTTGGTCAGGTCTGATGTGGCTCATCGTATGTTTATTTGAGTGCTAGAAAAGAAGGGGCACAACACAAGGCAGGACAAAGAAAGGGGCTGATGCAATGTGATTTATGTTGGCATAGCCTGACGCAGAACTACATCTTCAAAACCCCTTAAGCCTTGGTAGGTGTCTAACCACCAAGATTTGAGATGACAGGTTTGGGCTTTTGGGAGATGTCTGGGTTGTTAAGAATGTATTTCTACTCTGCTGGTTTCTGGATTTGATGCCTTACTGCTGTTGAAATTATTGGCATGGTAGCTGAATTTTCACATTCAGAATGGCTGTGAGCCAGTAATCTCAATGTGGAAAATACTTGACCAACAAAAGAGAAAATCACTGGGAACAAGCGGAGAATTTAATTTTGCCCTTTCTAGTCATCATGCTGACCCTTCTGTCCTTCCGCCACTGCAGAGGGCTGTACAGATTCCTGCCACGTAGTGAATTGACAGCACTCAAGTGAACTACCAAAATCTTTAGGTCTGTGCAAGTGGAAGATAGAGATTTCCTCTCTGCTAGCAGTGCATCTGCATTCTGCATTAGAAAGTTACCACACAGTGATTTCTGCATATGTAAACCATGCCATTTCACTTTAATATGTATTAGTAGTCCATTCGATAGTTCTGCACCTGAGGAGCAACTAGATGCTAGGAAGTCATGCCTTTACCTGGGAGACACAATAGCACTAGCCAAAGTCTAAACTGCCCTTGTAGATGAAGGTTGCGCACTACTGACAGCTGAAAGAATGTCAGTAGGTCATGCATTTAATGGCCGTGGCACTATTAGATTTAAACATCTGATAATATATGAAGCTGTAAAGTAAGTTGTTAGGTTTTCTTTTTGTTTGAAAGTTATGATTTCCTGCTATCAATCATAATAAGTTCTGGGATGAAGAAAACCTGTCGGTAAAAACAGGGAAATTGAACAGAAAGCAAGTTCTAATAAATTGTAGATGTGAGCTTGGTTTTATCCCGGATTGTATTTGAAACCCAAGGACATCTCATTTGGCAGAACCTAAAAAATTATCTTCTTGGTGAAATCTCAACTTCTGAACTACAAATAAAAATGTCTTGTTTTTTCATGGGGACAAAGTTTTGTGGTGGTTTTTTTTTTCTGTTTCTTTTCCTTTGCTTTCTGTTTCCCATGCGAGTGCGAAATGTCGGGCTTTTCATGCTAACTATGAAGGAGATCTCACAGTGGGCTGAGTGTTTTTCCTTCACTGTTGAATTGATGGCATTTAGTTTGTTTTTTTGATTTTTTGTTATTAGTCTACTGCTTCTCTTTAAGCTTACAGAGTAAACTTGCATTTATTTTACAGGATTTTCTATGGTATCCAGAAGTTAATGGCTCTATGAGGCAATGTATCAAATCTTGGACTGAGGTTTGTTTTTAAAAACTGTCTGTTTTTGGAAAATACAGCAACTGAATGAGGACTGCTACCTTTCTTTTTTTTTCATATGCACAACTATAATTTCTAGGAGACCAGCAACAGCAGCATATCACATCTATTCAGTCAGTTATGTACCAGAGATCTGAAATTTGATATCAAAATAGTGAAAGACAGATGTTTACTGGTATATATGTTTCTGGGCATTTCTTGGTCTCCCAAGGATGGCTTCACTTGGGACAAACCCCAGGATTTTACTCTGATTTGGTGTTTCACTTCCTCTCTGTCTGCAATGGCTCTGCTTTTATGTGACCGGATATTTTTGATCCTTATGGGTCCCTTCCAACTTGAGATATTCTATGATTCTGTGATTTTATATTATGGTTAATTTGAATGTTCCAAACTGAAGGACAAAGGCAATTTGAGAAGTCAAGAATGCCTTGATTTTTCGTTTTCAGTATCTCCCTCAAATTACATAATGATTATTTCACGTTTCAGTTATGATACAGGTTGTCATGTAATTCAGTCTGAAACTTTTTATGTAATTCTGGTAACAACATGCTTACAGATTGACAACTAAATTTTTCTTGTTTCTTCCTTTGTTGAACTTTAAATAGCCTGGAGTTAATTTTGTAACAGCCCCAGTGATTTTTTTTCCTACCCTATTGGTCATTCTTGCACAACACCTTCCATCAAGATAGCTGAAGTTATCATTTGTTTTTCTGTGATTACTACAAAAAATTGAGAGCTGCTAAACCCTCACAGTGCCAAGGCAAGACTGGTACTGAGGTGATCAATGGTTTGTGTTTTCATGCTCTTCTGTTTGAGTACATGTTCTGTTCCTTGTCCTAGATATAACTTTCAGACCTCTAGGGCAAAAACTGGTCACTTCAGACAGTACAACAGCACAAGCAGGTGTTTGACAATACCGAGAGGCACTGGGAGAAAGAGTACTTCAATAGTATGATCTACAGTTTATTTGACCTTAGGAGAAGATGTTCAGATAGATTTTACAGAGCGCTTATGCTGCTAAATAGATAACAATTGTAAGTGCTTATTGATACATGGCACTTTTGCAGATTCTGTTATATGAAAATTTTGGTATTTCACAAGTTCGTGTTCTCTGTAATGCATCTGCAATCTATTCTTTTGTAACCATTAACTGATGGACAAGTTGAGCCACAGTTAATTAAGATAAGAATCTTAATTAACCTGCTTAGTATAATAATAAGTATAATTTGTGAATATTTTAAAATTACTTCCTTTTTACTTTCATCTTAGGGTTCTGTGGCAAAACCTCATATAATTGTAGCAGGAGCTGCCACGGTAAGTTATACATATATGGGGCATTTTAGTAAAGAAGGAAGTTCTAGTAGGATAAATTTTATGGTCTCAAGTTGATTACATGATGAAGTTGTTAAACCCTATTTATAATAACAAAATACACTCTCAGTGATTTTTCTGTTATAACAAGTAGTTCCAAAATATCAGGTATACTTTATTGTAGCTGTGCGATGTACAGTACTTTTTGGCAGCACAACTGGTTGATAAGCATTGATTAGCTTGAACTTGGCTAATAAAGTAGCTTTGTTAAATCAGATTGTTCATTAAGGAAGTTTAATAAAAGTACTTACATGCTTACTGAGATGCATTTTTAATGAACTCTTTTCAGTCACAAAATACTGCTTTTGGAGATGACCCAATCTGGAATGCTCTTTTTGAGCACACGTATTTCTTTTAGATTTACATGGGCAAAACTCTGAATTTTACATGAATAATTCAACAACCAAAGAGGTTGCACTTCTTGAATCTTGTTCCACTGGAAGTTTCCACCACTGCTATGGGCTGTAGTGTCACAGAAAGCAGGACTGACGAGGACCTGAAGAGGTCTCCTAACCCATCGGTTTGCCACAAGGCAGGATCAGTTATATCTGTGTTGTGCTTGACAAGAGTCAACCACTTCTTTAAAACTTCCAGGGACAGAATTCAACAGCCCCCCTTAAGTAGTCTATTGTAATAGTTGGCTGGTATTGGGAGTCAGGAGTCGAGCAACTGCATATCTCATTAATTCCACATTTAATGTTCCTTACTTCCAAATATTTTGGAACTGGAATTTGAAAGGGATTAGCTATTATATTTTCATATTGGCTTAAATGTGGGGGGGGGAAATTGTGTTCCATTTACAACAAAATCCTTTGAAAGCAGTTTGGTTTAGAGACAGTTCAGGCATTCTACCAAGCTGGAAGCTCCCGGGCACGCCGATCTAGAGTGAATTCCCCCAATTTTAGGGGAAGGTCATATGTGTATGCAGATAGCCACACATGCCCTGAGGGATCAGAAATTCTGTTTCTTTACAGGTGAACCCCCTAAATTTTCTTCTTCTGTATGATCCACATAAGTGTTTGAGCTTTAGGAATCTTAGTAAGACTGGAATATCTCTGCTCATTCTGAGCATGTAGCATGTCTTACTAGCATGAGTCATTGTATTTCACACAGAAAATGCCGTTATATATGAATAGTGTTCTGGCATGCAGATCAGGTTGCAAAACTTCAGGACTCATAGCTAAATAATTCCTTTTACTCTTATATATGCATTAGCCATAGCTTGTTGTCCTTTGTGGACAGCAGGATATACAAACTAACATTATATGCATGTGATGCTCCGCTCTTTGTAATATATTTATACACATATAAATATATTTACACAAAGCATTAATAATGATATCTAGAGTTGGCCAAAGATGAACATCCCCTATTTTAAGTTACTTGCAGAAAAATAAAAGAGTAAAAAATAATCTGATGCATCAGCAACATTACCATGGCTAGCACTAGTGTGGTAACCTGCTATTAAACTGCTGCGTGCCCTTGAACTTAACAGCATTTTGAAACTTACCTGTGTCTTTAACTTAGTTTTCAGTTTGGTCATGCTACATGGATCGGGACATGTCTGTCTTAAGATGTCAACTGCGTAACAGCCTATAAATAGAAGTAAAGTCTTACAAGCTGGAGGAGCTCCAGCTAGTACAAAACTCAGTTGCTTACATATTTTGGGAAAAGGAGATGCTTTGAGAATGTCACTATAGTGCTCTGCTTATTAGTTCCTGACTTCCTGTTGAATAGAATATGCTTCTTAAAATGTCTGTTTAAATACTGTTATGTTTAAATACGTATTTCATAAGTAAAGGTATAAGTAAAGGGAGAAACTGCTTTTTTTGTCCCAGAGTGTGAGTTCTCAGAGCAGCTGCATGTCACTTGATTTCATGAAGTATTAATTTGTATTCACTAATATTCTCAGGAAGTGGATTGATCAGTGTACTTGGCTTACATCACAATTTTTATGTAGATATTTAGAAATAACTAGAGAGTTCATGACATTTAGGCTAAAGGGGTTTTTTTGCAGGTTTTTACTGAATCAGTCTAGATACAGTAATACCTTTAAAAAATGCTAAATCTGTTTTTCCTATGGTGTGGGAAATTCTTTTCAGAAGTTAGGAGAAATTCTTGGGTGGTTACAGCATCCTCCCAGTCATTTCATGTAGAAGATTAAATCAGAAATTAAAATAGCTCTTTTTTTTCTCTTTTTTTTTTTTTCTTTGCGGGTATCTGCAAAACAGATGGAAATATTGGAACTCAGTACCGCCATCAAGTTTTTTTGCACGCATCTCTTGCTGTGGTCAGTTTTCCTAGAGCAAAATCAACTGAATTGGCTATGATTTTTCTATAACGTGACTGGCTTTGCTACTTCGTCATTGTTCAAAGTCAAGGGGCTTTTAATTAAACACCTTGCATCGTTTAGTTAATGAAAAATCAAATAAACATTAAATTGAGTATTATATACTCGGTATTTAAATGGTCTGTTTGAGTGTAATTTTATGTCTAGACATCTGCTCAGTCCAAAAGAAATTTTTTAGCACTTCAAAAGCAAAGGCTAAAGAATAATCTAGCTTTATGAAAATAATGAAAAACAGCTACTGTCAGAGTAATGGCATCAGTTACTTAAGGGTCCTTAGACATACAGGTTCTGAATCTCTTTCTTTATTTCTCCAGTGGTCTATCAAAATTCACAATGGCAGCAACGAAGCCCTCGCGCAGTATAAAATCAATATCACTTCAATTGCACCTCTTTTGGAAAAATTAGCAAAAAGTAGTGATGTTTACTGGGTTTTACAAGGTAAAGTAATGAACAGTAGGTAACAAATTGTACTGTCACTATCTGTTGAATCATTATCTTGTAGGATATGGAAAACTTAGTCCATACTCGTTACTTGCAGAGTAGAAAGGGTGTTGGTTAATTCCAGTCTGGCCTTTCTTGCAGCCTTAAATAGCTGGTCCCTAACTAGCTGTTAGTAGTGATGGAGATTTTAAAGATCTCTCAGGAAAATTATTTGCCTTCTCAACTCCTAATGCTTTGTTAGCTTACTCTCCGACTCAACATGCCAGGTCTGTTCTGCCTGTGCTGTGCTCCGTATATGGCTCCTGGGAGTCAAGAACACAGGTGCATAAAACAACTGTATTCCTGTGTTGGTGTTCTATTAAATTTTCAGATTACATAAATAATAGAAGAGGTTCAACAAGTGCATCTTCTGTGTGTGTCTAGAATGAATAGACATACTCTTGAGAATACAGAGCATTTAAGTCTCTGCAATGAAACTTGCTTCTGTACACTGAGCACTGATGAGTTAACATTAGGAGCCAAAAATCATGGTTCACAATGAATCTGTGAGATTTTTATTATGGCATCTATATTCCCTTGCTTTTCTTCAATAAAACTGAACTATGTCCCTGACACTGAACAGCGAGCTCATAGGTAGAATGTGCTCCTGGTTTATCTGCCATAGAACATAGCGTTTTAGATTGTCATCACCTCAGTTAAAAACATAGGCAGATTTTGAGCCCTGATAGCAATATATCCAGCTGTACCTTTACAGTCACATCTAAGTTCCTATCAAAGATAGTTCTAGATCTGAATCAACAGATTCATCTTCTCGCATTACTTTCAAAACCATGTTTATCTGTAACAGAAGCAATTAGCTGCCAGACATGTCCCACCATTCTGTTGGTAAAGACCCAGTCCATTTAAGTCACATCTGAGCTCTTCAATGGAACAGGTGAGAGGAGAAGCAGTCTGTACACAGAGCTGTGTTGACATTGATTGTCCAAAAGCAGGCATGAGGTAGCAAAAGTAAATCAACTTATAATGCTTAGAGTGTATTTGACTAGTTATAAACATCTGCAGCTTCTCGTAGCAGCTTATTGATTCCAGCTGACCTTTTGATCTAGAACCCCATGCAGCTTTGTGTTAAGATTTACATAATTCATGAAGTCTGCAGGCAATTAAGTGATGTTCCATTTTTCTCAAAGACTGAGATTCCGCCATTAGTTAAAGTGGAATCAACAGGAGCAAGTGGTATATGCATTGGACTGTGACTTAGAGAAGTGAGAAGCTGGTTTCTTCCACAGTAACTAGAGAGTTTGAGAGTTTTTAGGGTGTGGTTTGTTTGGTTTTTTTCATGTGTCTGTTCTGCTGCCTGTCTTGTGTCCTTTGGCTTTGGAGTCTTTCCCTGGGGGATTCCATTACTGAGAGAAGGCGTAAGCGGCTCTGCACTCCAGCATTATACACTTTTCATGGGTTTGGGGAAATTAGACAGGAATTTATGTCTGTTCAAAGCTTTCTAATCTATAAATACATATGCATGACTAGGGAGTGGTGATAAGTATATTTTATCATAAACAATTCTAGTTACTACCCTAGTTACTTCAACAGTCACTCATTCCTCGCTGTATGTTTTTTCTATGCCATTAAATAATTGTGACAAACTACAAGAAAATAGCCTGTGCAACTTGAGCTAAGCAAATGTGTTTGTCAAGTAGAAGATTAATGTGCTCATACTTTGTTCTTTCAAATTCAGATCCTGTTTATGAAGATATGCTGAGTGAAAGCCGGAAAATGATCACTAATGAGAAAATAGATGCTTATAATGAAGCAGCTGTTCGTATTCTGAACAGCAGTTCCCGAAATTCCAAAGCTAAAGTTAAAGTGTTCAGTGTATCAAAATTGATAGCACAAGAAACTATCATGAAGTCTGCAGATGGCCTGCATCTCCCTGAATCAAGCAGAGATACAGTAAGTGTGTTTATAACTGGTCAACATCAAGTGATAATAATAGTTAAACAAGATTCTAAGTGAATGTTCTGAAATGGCAGATGCTATGAATGTAATGAGGACCTGCACATTCTCCAAGAAATTTTGTTAAGAAAATCTCAACGGGTGGGAGGGCAGTCAGTTACATAAGATGTTTGAAAAACACAGCGAACCCATCAGTGTGTAGCTATTTTACAACAGCTGTTAATCCACTAGATCTTTTAGATCCTGAGTGCAAACTTTGTGCCTTCAACTGCATGAATGAATTAGGGTGATAATGATTTGTAAAGCAGTGCTAAGAAATAAGTCTTAAATTTTCCCCTATATGCCCATATGATTTTATATAGTAAGGAGTATGAAAAGGGTAACAAAACACACAATACACACCTTCCTGGTTGCATGGAGTGCCACTGACTTTATTTCTTACTTTATCTGCAATCTACCAATATAAATATGCCTGTAGTGAGTCCCCCTGAGCTGTGTCAGTCTGCCCTTCTTGTAAAAGAGCTCCTCGGCTGTGTCGCTTTAGTTCCAGTCATTTGCATATTTCAGTTTAGAAACTAAGTGTCATCCCACCACAAGTTTCAGCCTCCTCGTTGTGTTTGAGAGAATTTTATTACAGTGCCCCTTTAGGAGCCAAGTTTGTTAGCTTTTTTTCATTTATAGCCCATTTAGCTCTTTATAGCTCCTTTTACAGCCAGTAGAGAGAACCCTTCTGTTCTAAGGAATAGGTTTAGGTGGTTTTGCTTACCTCAAGGAGCTCAAGGGTTTCCTGTTTGGAAGAGGCGTTGCTATTGCATGCAGCTAGGTATGTGGGGGACTGTGAAATTACGTGATAATAAGGGAGAATTGCATGGTTTATGTCAATGCATGATCTAAAAGAAAATTCCTTACGATGAAAATGTTAACTTTTATTAGAGATTGACAAAACTGCTTATTTTTTTAACAGAATGCGATGATTCTTATGAACGTCTACTGCAATAAGATAATGAAGCCCATTGATGGCTCCTGCTGCCAGCCTCAGCCTCCTCTCACTCTGATACAGAAGTTAGCTTTCTGTTTCTTTACTTTGTCCATTATTGGATATTTAATTATCAATGTAATTCATCGGAATAATTATCGGAAGAACAAATCATGCACTGATTTGGAAAGTGGAGAGGAGAAGAAACCTGCCATCAGCACTCCTAGTGCTTCTACTTTAGAGATGCTCTTACACTCCTTCTGCAAGCTGGGTCTAATCATGACCTATTTTTATCTGTGTGACAGAGCAAATCTTTTCATGAAGGAAAATAAATTTTATACACATTCATCTTTCTTCATACCAATCATCTATATCTTGGTTTTGGGGGTATTTTATACCGAAAATACCAAAGAGGTAATGATTATGTTGACATCCGGCTTATAACATTGTTTCCCAGTTTCAGTGTAAATAACTAATTGCTAAATATTGAAAGTCAAATTTTCAAAGTCAAGAAAACTCATCTGCAAAAAATACGCTTACCAGCAATATGGCATTTGCATGGAATTAGATGCAAAAGCTTTTTGAAAGCATATGGGTATAAGCACTTTTAGCCATTGCCACTCAGTCATATTGGAAGTGGGCACAGCCTGGATACAAAAGAGTAGAGATCATGTCAAAATCTGGTAGACCTGTGTCCGCTAGACGGAAGGCTTTTACAATTGTGACCTATTTTCCCATAAAGTAGTTTATCGTTTTTAACTTTTTCTCCTCGTTTTGTAGATGTTCCTTTGTACATTTCGGAATAGCAACACTCTTGTTTTGTTTTGCATTAGACTAAAGTGTTAAATAGAGAACAGACTG
Organism: Falco peregrinus; assembly: GCF_023634155.1. Classification (NCBI taxonomy): domain Eukaryota; kingdom Metazoa; phylum Chordata; class Aves; order Falconiformes; family Falconidae; genus Falco; species Falco peregrinus. The sequence goes on along the minus strand of NC_073725.1, from coordinate 37,994,668 downwards.
ATGAATGGAAGGGCTGGATGCAACTTGTTATTTTGATTTATCATATCTCTGGAGCAAGCACTGTAAGTGATTTGAATTTCATATTTTTTTAAGTGGGAATGCAATTTGGGTGTTTCTTCAAAAGAAAGATAGTGCAAATGTGTGTTAAAATTGAATAGAATGAATTACTAATGCTATTGTTCCTGTAGTTTTAAAAACTTAAAAAACAGAATTAGATTTTCTCTCTATTTAAGTGTAGATTTAATTGATAAGAGCACTTTATGCATTACTTGGTCAGTGGGAAAAAATACTTGTTTCCTCGTGTAGAATATTACATTAATGGCTAGCAACACTTCTTTTTTTATGTTCTGGACTTGAAACTGCTGAAGGTAAGCTTTCAAAGAGCCCTCTTAAGTCTCTCTTAACTGGTAATAGAATGTGGAAAGCGTAGAGCAATAAATAGAAGAAATTAATTTTAACATCAGAGAGGTTAGGGCACCAGCAGAGCTTAGTAAGAATACAAGGAAATGTAGCATAATGCTTCTTTTCTTATTTAAACCTGATTTATCACAATGCAGAAAAAATATAAAATAGGAGGGTAAAAAGGGAAGCCAAAAGCATTTACATGGCTATTTATAAAAGGTGCTTTATTTTTCTCAACAGTTTTTGCCCGTGTACATGCACATTCGAGTTCTGGTTGCTGCATATCTGTTCCAAACAGGTTATGGACACTTCTCATATTTTTGGATAAAAGGGGACTTCGGTGTATACAGAGTGTGTCAGGTAAGAATCTCTACTTACTGTTTTTATAAAGAAAATTGTTCAGATAGCAGAACATCCATAATATATCTGTAATCCCTAAATAGTGTGATATCAGATTACTTAACCAAGTTTTGCACATTAAAAATGGCTGTTATTTCTGTATAATCTGACCTGTTTTATCGGTAGTGTTTATCTAATACAAACATATAGCATATAAATGACACTTACAATGTAAAATATTTAAGTACATAGGCTTTAAAATATCAAGACAAATATTTTCCAGTATATAGCAATGGAGTTTTCGTTGCAGTAGCAATTTACGGTAGAGAAGAATATGTAAGTAATGATCCACACAGTCTTCCAAAGTCAGTGTATTGAAGCCTACGTTTGTTATGAAGAAAAGGAATTTTTGCACTGTAATGATACTGGAAAACATACCTGTTTTTGTGGTGTCTCTCCGCATTTGGCAGCATGTGCTGTAGCAGTTTAAAATTTTTTTTAAAGAATTGATCTTTTATTTCTCTTAAGTATTACATTGTCAGGTAAGTCAGGTCATGGTGCTTTTTAAAGGTATGTCTACAGCCTAACTGCAGCACTGGTAATGACATTACCCTGGCTTTAACTGAGATAGCCCAGGTACCTGTGGGTGTGAAAGCAGAGAGGCATTAACAGCATCCAGTGGCCGGAATACTCGGTCCCCAGCCTGGGGAACAGTCAGTTCTGTTTTACCCTATTTTTGTTGCACTCTCTACCTAGGCCAGCATAGGATGGGTCCGGTACTACATGATCAGCCTGTAGTATTGCATTGTGGATGTTAAGGAGAGATACTTATCTGAGTTTCCACTGAAATAGAATCAGCATGTGAGGTGTGAAATACATAGATTTTTTTCCTTATAGTGCTGAAGAAACACGTCCTCAGTCTCTCTCACCTTTGCCTCCCAGTTTATGTATTCTCCTCTGACACCCTCCAGGTTTTATTTCGTCTCAATTTCTTAGTTGTGGTACTGTGCATAGTGATGGACCGACCTTACCAGTTCTACTACTTTGTACCATTAGTCACTGTCTGGTTTATGATCATTTATGCCACCTTAGCTGTATGGCCTCAGATAGTCCAGAAGAAAGCAAATGGTACGTGTTTTTCTTCTTTCTGCTATAAAACATTTGCATGTTACTACAATGGTAACCATACAGAAAATGGTATTGTTAGTAGATCTGTCTCTTCGTAACATAGCCAAAGCGTGCTAGACAGCTGTTAGCAGAAATAGTTTGTCGTGGGTGAACTATATGTCAGCTGAAAATTTTAACAGCTGGTAACTAAACTGCCTCTGGTAACAGTTATATTAGAATACCTTTTAATAGGTTTTGACCATCAGAGATCTGTTCTATCAAGAGCTGTAATATTACTGAATGCAAGCTAAACCCATAGGTTACACTCCCCAAGCTAGCTGAGGCCGTTGCTGTAGCATATGGATGGCTAGAGCACGAACAGCGAGCATTTAACCTTCCCCGTTCTGCATTGCCAATATGTCTCATCCACCTTGAGCACCAGTTCCGCCATATCCTGTGAAGTAAGAACATTGGGTTAGTTATTTTAGTATCTTAGATAAAGTGAATCCCAGTTTATTTTATGCATTGCAGTTCATTCAAAAGCTGTCATCATTTGGTAAATGCTTATTATTTAATTCACCTAAATTAGAACTAGAACCTTAGGAATCTTAGATCCTCTTTCCCTATTGATGGGAGTAATACCTAGTTTTTATAGTCTACAGATAGGACAATGAAATATACCAAATGCATACTAGGAATAGATGCTGCAAAAATATAATCTGACAGTAGTTTTACAAAATATCTCAAAGGCAAATAGCTCCACTATTATGTTGGGGTTTTTTTCTGCAAAGGCACTTCTGTTCCAGATACAGAGAAATGACTGTTGTGTACTTCAGAGCAACAGTGTACTGTGAAACTAGAAAATGTTTCAATGACAGCTTTCACTTGTTTATGTCCCCGTTTACGGCTGCCAATGTGTGTGGAGAGAGAGGGAGATGATCTCTGTTGCAGTGCTGAGGCTTGGGTAGACCTTAGTATCAGCTGACAGCTTTGATGGGCAGTTTCTCAGGCTTCTTTTAACAAGATACTTGTCCTTAATGACCTGCAATTGAGCTTTGGAGTACAACTGGTACCTCAAAGTTTAATAACATATGCTCTACTTATTTCAGAAGACACAAGCTGTGGGCATTGTGTTTTATTTACTTAGTTGTATTCACCTAGAATAAGGACTGCCTGTGCAGGGTGTTTGGGAAAGCAGATGCTTTAAAATAGTGTTTCTGTTTGAAAACCTACATTCTCTTCTTTCTGTATGTATGTTGTCCTTGTTTCAGACATGAGGCTTAATTTAAGTTTAATAGGTGGTTAATTACTGTGAATGTTTATTTTAATTGTTTAAAGTAAAATTTGGTATGTAAATGTAGATAGTGGTAAAATACTGCTGGTAATAGTTGAACAATTATTTGTGAATGTATCTATTACTAAGCATAGCTACACTAAACAATTGGCAGTTGTTATTTAATGTGTCCTGGGGTTTGCTGTTGAAAAATTGATGACTGCATACTGGTTATTTCTTCCTCAGGGAATTGCTTGTGGCACTTTGGTTTACTGCTGAAACTGGTTTGCTTACTGACGTGTATATATTTTCTGTCATATTCTCAGGTTCGTAAATTTTGACTATTTTTATCCTTAACAGCCTAAGAGTATGTTACCTATCTCTACTTTTTAATGTGCTTGTAACTTCTGTATTTGCTCCTGTATCATAAATACAGATGAAAAAAAATTGAAACTTTCAGTTTCTTTTCATATTTGAATTGGTGTGGATGCTGGAAAAAACACAATTCTGTATCTTACTCATTTGTTTATAATGCTTGACATATTTTTAGTATACTACTACAAATGTGATAAATACAAAAGTCTATGCTTTGGTTTTGGGGTGGGTTTTTTTTTTTATGTGCTTAAAGTTACTATTTTTTGCTAGCATATGGTGATACATCTGGTGATAGGTGGTGGCATGAAGACCGGTGTCTCTTAGAGACCAGGTGTTGGCTTCAATAGCTCCTCAAAAGACTGGTTCTCATGCTGAATTGGCACCTCACTGCAATGCTGTAAGTGTAGCTGACAGAAATAAGGGCAGGATTTGTCACTTGGATTTTACAGGGGGCATTGTGTCGTTTTAATCCCTCATTGGTTTCAAGCCTGTTGAACTGCAGTCTTCTGTAGATAGAGTATGCGTTCCTTATCCCAACAAGTCAGTGCTCTCTTCCTTTAAGCCTGCCGTACAAAATGGAAGGTGTGCCAATACCTTTATGGGAAGCAAAACTGAAACCTTCTCTCATCTGAAGAAGTATTTTTGGGTTTCTTTTTTTCTTTTTTTTTTGGCGGGGGAGTGCCTTTTAAGGAAGCCTGTTATTTTGGTAATGGCACGTAGCTAGTGAAATAGGGATTTGATAATATTAAAAGACAGCATATTGATGTAGTAAATATGGCTGACAATTGTTAATGCTTTTGCCATGTTTATTTTCTACAGGGTGCATTTGAGAAGATATTTTCTTTCTGGCCACTGTCCAAGTGTTTTGAACTGAATGGGAATGTTTATGAATGGTGGTTTAGGTGGAAGCTGGACCGCTATGTGTGTAACATTTGCATTAATTTACATGGTCTTTTAAGTATATTTTTTAATGTGGGGAGAGGGGAGGGTTGTTTTCCTTTCCTCCAGAGAAAGCAAGAATTTGTTCTAGTGTGTTGTTTAATAGAAGACTAAGCTACCTCCACCTTATTTCTGCAAATGTCAGTGAAAGCCTTGCTTGGGTGTTGGTTTACTTACTGCTGGATCCTACTTAGTTTGTTTTTAAAAAATAAAGTCATCAAATGACCGAGATTTATCTTTTCTCAAAAATTTTAGTGTGGAAGTGTAACACCTGTAGCACTTTAGGCTATTGAAATACAAGGCAAATTATTGTGGTGGCTTTCTTAATAATATTTTTTGAATGTTATATCAGTTAAGGATATATTTCTTTTAATGTTACCTCTGAAACACTTTTAAAATCAGGGTCTTGATGCTCAAACCAGACTATTCTTTCCTGTATTTTAAAATAGTTTTCCAGTGGGAAAGTGCTTTCTTTCCGGTTACTGAACCTACAGTGTGGGGGAATAGAACAGGGAGACACTGGTCTCTTTTTTGGTTTTTTGCCTTCTTGGTAAGCAAGTGGAGTTTCTAAGATGGGAGCATTTCTTTACTAAACGTAGGCTTAATAGGGTGACTTGCACGCTTCTATGTCTGTTGGTCTGCAGTAGCTGAAATTCACAAAGCACACAGTAGGCTCGTCCTGGGCTGCTCCCATCAGCAGCGCACACTGTGTTGCAGCATTTCAGGCTTGGAGTGCTGTTGCTCGTGAACAGTGGGTGTGCTGTGACGCCGCTGAAGAGCAAGTCTCAAAATAAATACAGAAGATAAGCACCACATGGGCCTGAAACAGCATCATCTTGCTAGCTAATGAGAACTTGGCATAAGGTCATAAAACACTCTGTTTAAGAATTGTGTCTGTGAGGGAGGGAAGCACTTGTAGTGCTTGTTGAATGTTTTCACCTGCCAGCTTGGGAGAGGGCCGGAGACTCTTGGTTTTTCCCCAGAGAAAGCCCTTCTCAATGCTGGCATAGATTGCAGAGGGTATGTTGGGTACTCGAAAGCTTCTTGAAATTTTGTTGTTATGTCTTTAATGCTCTGAAGCATTAGTAAGAGTACTTTATTTGTAGTTTTTGAGTTGAGTTAAAAATGCAGCTTATGACAATCAAGTGTAGAAAGCCTATTTTTGTTCACTTCAGTAAATCTGGGAAAGGACCTTTTGAAGCCTAAGCTTTGGTATTACAAATAGTTTATTCTGTAGCGTTAGAGTTTGTACCTGAAGTTCCTGTAAAAGCCATGAAATATTCATTGCATTCTGTTTGTCTTTTACAGGTGGTTTTTCATGGGATGCTCTTTGCTTTCATTTACCTGGCATTGCAGAAACGTCAGATGATATCAGAAGGAAAGGGAGACCCTCTTTTCTCCAGCAGAATTTCAAATGTTTTATTATTTATTTCAGTTGTATCCTTTTTGGTACGTACTTAGTATAACTAGTATAATCAGGTTTGTAAATCTCTAAAGAATAAGATTTCTGAAGTTCTTGTTTAGAAAATACGTTGATTAAAAAATCAAATCTTGATCTGGAGATATTTCAGCTGTGTTTTTGTGCACAGCCCTACCTGTCTACTCAATAAAATATTTTTCCTTTCAGTAAACTGTAAAACATCGTCATTCTTTCAGTTCATTGCAAAGGTTACAAGAAAATTGGATCATAAAAATAATATGGTAGATAGTGCGGCTCTTACCTCCACTCTTAATTGCTTGTCTATTTGTGATAAAAGAAATTTGCCAACAGTGTCCATGTATCTTAAGGTGTGAGTAAGTATGGTATTCATCAGTTGCAAAGATGAATTTGAGACAAACACAAAACTAAGCGCAATGTAGTTTTTTCTATTACTGTCTCACATCTTAGTGAAGCAACTACTGCTGAAAGCACTTCAAAATAGCTTACCTTGTGCTTAATTTTTAAATGTTACATATAACTGCTACACAGACTGATTTTTATATCTTTTAGACCTACTCTATTTGGGCTAGTAGCTGTAAAAACAAGACAGAGTGCAATGAACTACATCCTTCTGTTTCTGTGGTGCAGGTAATTATAATTATGATCCTCTTCCTTACAGTGATAGAATGTAGTCTGTTCGTGTTGGGGCTTTTTTAAAAAAAAAAAAAGTATATATTTTTGCTTTAACATGGAATGTCAGATACTGAGCGTCATTCTGAAAGTCTTTAATGTCTGAAAGTGAAAAAGGGTTTAACTGCCTTGTACACTGTTTCTCATTGCCTTTAAGCACTGAACTCGCATAGTGCGGTTATGCTTTCGATTAACCTTGATATCCTTAGTGTAGATTTCGTATACACTGCTTAAGGCCAAACCCAACATTTAACTAATTGCACAGCAGTAGAAAAGAAGGCGGCTGTAGGGAAGCGTGAGTGTTTGGGAGGTGTTAGTGTAGGAAGGAACCTATGGGACCCTGTAGTCAGTTTTAGGCAGAAAGGGGGTGGGCCACAGGGGCATGCATGTGGTTTTCTTAAATTTAGATTTTCCTCTTACTGTGTTCCCTGCCTCACTGTATCCCAGCTGTCTGATTCTGTTTCCTCCCTTTCCTCTTTTTAAATAGTTTGTCCTACTCTCTTCAGTGCATATGTGACTTAATTTTTTAATATTAGTTTGTCCACCGACACCCTCTCTTTAAAAATTGAGGGTTAGCTCCGATTTGTGGCCACTTTCATTTTAGGCTGGCATGGTGTAACATGTTTTGTGACGGTGCCTAGTGATTCTACTGAAGGTGTAAATGTGACTTGCTATGCTATAAGAATATGTAAGAGATTTGCAATTTCAAGATAAAATTTATTAGGTATAACTGGCATGGATTTTTGTTTGGTTTATATATTTACTAGATCATGAAGAAAATTTAATGCATGGGGTACTTCGGACAGCGAAAGTGATTAAACCTTTGATGTGCGTGTGTGTGTAATCTGCTTGTCATCCACAGTCACTTTTTTTTTTGTTTGTTTTAAGATTTTAGCTTTCATCCTCATCAGGAACATTCCTGGATATGTCAGATCTGTGTATAGCTCGTTCTTTGCCTGGTTTGGCAAAATTTCTTTAGAGGTAAGTAGAATGATGAGAAGTACAGTGAATTGAAACTTAGAAATGACAGGTGGTTTTATTATCAATATTGGAGTATAACACATAAATAGCGAAAACATTTATTGGCTTACTTAGTATCATGCTGTCGTATTTGACCTCTTGGCATTGTAGCTTCTGTCTACACTTAAAAATCGCTGAAATGGCAGTCTCACAGTAGCAAACTTATTTCTTACGCTGTTTCGGCGGGGGGGGGGCGGGAGTATAGGCTTGTGAGAGTGGGGACTTAATGCTGGAGTAAGCTGTGGTGTGTATGCAGTTGGAAGATAAAAATGTAAGCCAGCTGAAGGATCAGCATGAATTATACTAACTAGTGTTTGCCCTACAAAGCTTTCCTGCATTAATCAACAATGTACCTTTACAAAAAACCCCTTCTTAGTCCAAATATTATCTTGTTGCATTGAGTGTGTATTTTGAAACAGTAGGAATTATCTTGCTTTTCATTTTATTTGCTGTTTAATAATATTAAATGTTTAATTTTATCTGATTACTAAAATATACTTTAAAAAGGGATAGGAACTTAGGGGGGAAACTCATTGCAATAAAATGTGTATGTAGGACATGATTTTGAATTTGATTTTTTTAAAGGATCACATTTTCGCTGTTCTGATTCCTGGTCCTGATCCGCTCCAGGGATCTTTCCATTCATCAGCTGTTGAAGCATTGTCTTTTCATTTGCAGGCGCATATGTTAGTTCAGTCCCTCACCAGAGCTATAGTAACTGAATGGAGGCGTACTCCTCATCTGCTCTGACATAATGTAAATGAAAAACATGTGGAATACAGCTTCTCGAAGTATGTTATTTAATCATAAATGTCTGACTTAAGCAGAAGGATAGTGTGTCGGTGCAATAGTAATAATTAGATATTTTTATGTAAGTAAAAATATTTATATATATAATCATTATTAACCGCACTTCATTTTTTCTTTCAGCTTTTCATTTGCCAATACCATATTTGGCTGGCAGCAGACACAAAGGGGATCTTGGTGCTCATTCCTGGATATCCAATGTTTAACATTCTTGTCAGCACTTTTATATTTGTGTGTGTGGCACATGAGATTTCTCAGATCACTAATGATCTAGCACAGATTGTGGTTCCTAAAGATAACTCAACTCTGCTGAAAAGGCTGCTATGCATAGCTGGTTTTTTTTCTGGACTACACTTCTTCTCAGCAATGCAAGATCCGTCAAGGCATTAACTTGAAAAGATTCTTGGAAACTTTCTTCAGGTTTATTTTGTGTCTGCCTAAACAAAAATTCTCAACTGGAGGTACAAGAAGATATTTAAGTTAAGTGTGTGGAAAATGTATATAGTGCAAATGTACATATTTTGTGTGGAAACAGCCTTCTCAAATAATCTGAGAAACAAGAATGCACTGTACAGAATTGCATGTGAAAATGAGTCTTTTCTACTGGATATATGTTTCTGTTTACATATCTGTTTAAACATGACACGAAGAAGTGAAGTGGTTTAGCAATATCATGGGCATATCACAGAATTAGCCAAACGAAGAGCGGATGCTGCTAGGGCACCGCCTACACGTAACACATGCTGTGATCATTCTCGGAAAAGAGCAAACTTGTGATCCTTCGTTAATGGTCACCTTCAGCGGATGTGAAACGTGAAGTTATTGGTAAATGGGGGCATTTTTCTGAACAAAGCGATAGTTTTTTTGTTTAGAAATTAGTATTTTGGGTGGAGATAGTATATGTTATATGAAACCCTTTATACATGGAAATAAAAAGTCATCACCAGTGATTTAAGATTATATACAAGTTTACATAATATTTTATGGGATCTTTTTAGAAATTTAAGATGTTTTCAGCGAATGCGGTAAATTGAGGTGAAATTTATAAAGACAATTTGATTTTTTTCCAAAAATCGTTTGCTTTTTCATAAATTTTCTACTAATTCATTTAACTATGTGCAGTTCTCTGTAACATCTCAGTGAACAAACAGATGAATAATTTTCAGACTCAGTTCAAGATGGAGAATTCTTGGAAGACCTCCAGCTTCCTTTTGCCACTCAGATGAAATCCCATCATATCCAGTCTACCAGATCTTAAGGAAACAGGAGAACAGGGCAGCAGTGATCTTCAAACCTCTCTCTGAGTTTGCAGGTGACCTTGAACCTAGGTCTCATTAAGGAACTGGTGCCATATTCCCTCCAGTAATAGTATTTTCATTTCAAAGGATGCAAGTCAAGGGTGGAAGTAAATCTGTTGATGATACGAGGAGGAGGGACTGAGTGGTTATCTTGTTGCGTGCAGATGGTGGAGTCTCAGAACTACAGATGAGACTGGAGCTGTTTGGAGGAACCTTTTTTCCCTGTCCTTTTTAGCAGCACCCATCTTTCTTACTCTTTCCTTTAGCATAAAAAGTTAAATTGAAAGAAACAGCCCTTCAGTGTGGCAGTGACAAGCTGTAATTTATGTTCCACTTACTCAGTGAGGTTGTGGTCATTTCTTTGCCTTTTGTTGTTTGCGTTCAGGTGCTGGTTTGACCTCTAGTTGCTTTATTAATTTTATTCTTCTATGGATTACTTGCTAGCAGGCAAAACCACAAGCACAATACTGTTTTCCAAGCGTATGTGCAATTATGTATGATTGTAAACATGAATCCCAGTTTGTACCGTGCTTAACTGTCACGCGCATGGTTTGATCTTATCCCTGTTAAATTGAATTCAAACTTGCAGCCACCAATAAGTGCAAAAAAACCTGTGTTAAAGGAATGGCTTCACTTCTTTTTTTGGTGGTGAAGTTTCATCATTAAAAAAAAATAATATGTATCACTCACTTCCCCAAGTTTAGCAGTTTTACAAAGCCTGCCAGCTACTTTGAAGCTACTGGAAGGATACTCATTGTGTGCATTACTTCCAGTGTTTGGAAACTTAACCTCCTCGCTCAGTACATCTGCATGGCTGAAAGAAATGGTACAGGGGAACAGTGTAGTGGGGGATAGGATGCATAACTGTCATCTATGCCAGTATTAGGAGCAATGGGGAACTGTGAGTTTGAGAGAGAATTTTTGTTTTGTTTTTCACAACTTTTAAGTATTTTAGATATAATTTTATTTATCTGTTGTACAGACTTGGTTAAAAGATTTATTTTTAATGTTTGAAATAATGCACTTGTTTACTATGACTGTATGTGGGATAAATATATTTTCTTTTCAGGTTATGTAAAAATATGAAGTAATTTAAACATTAAATAAATGTGCTGTGGATGCTTATTTTTGTAATGGGAGCAACGTCAATTAAGTAAAAACTTTTTATTGCTTTACTCTAGCTGGGGTACAGTTCACTATTATGCCTACTTTAAGTTACAGATTAGTATTGCTTTTTCCCCCAGAGTAATGTTCTGGATACTGTTACTTCAAATGAAGGGCAGATACTCACTTGTATCACAAATTATTTCAGATGCAGTGCAGCAAGAAAGAGTCTTCTGCCGTTAATTGCACTGTCCCAGGTCTGATGAAATTACAGCTCCAGTGGTCAAAACCACCCTTGGAGGTCAGGGGACTTGAGCAGAACTCCACAGCGGAGGTGTCAAAATACTTTTCCTCCCTGGGTTACAAGCTAGAAATTCTGCAGCAAACTGTGTGAAAGCAGAGGAACGGACTTGGCTTTTCTGCAGTCTGGCAACATCAAGAAATCCATCCTTAAGATTTGTTTGGGTCAAGAAATGTAGCTTTTAATTTAGCTACTGAAGTCCCACACTGAACAGAAGGGGCTCCTTAAGCAAAGGACTCAGAGTGGTAGTTTCTGTCCCCAGAGCTCTTTGTATAATCAGGGAGGTACCATCTAATGTGGGCACCTGAACTAAGTGGGCAAATACTCTCCATCCTTGCTGGTTACACCACCTATTTCAGCATCTCCATCAGCTAAACAGAAACGCTGTGCCGTCAGCTGCACCTCCATTCTTAGATGCTCACCATCCAGTATTACTGTCCATAACACTGGCAACGGTGACACGAAGTTGTTGAGGCATTATTACGTAAAATAACCAGGCAAAAACATCACCACTTAATGTTTTCCTATTTATTAGATTTTACATTTCCTATATTTACAAAGACAGCTGTAGTGCTTTCTGTTTAATTTGGTTGCGACAGTCACTTAATACAATGTCCATTCATACTGTCATCATACACTGTTAAAAAGAGGCTGTGAATTTACTGTTTTAACTATTGGCACGTTTAACTATTACTAATTCTTTAGCCACTAAGTGTCCTTAGCCAGCTTTATAAAGCTATGCTTCCACAGTAATTGTTTTAGTAAGTAAAAATAATTTGTTATTAAACTTACCTGAAATAAATGAAGCTTTCAATCATAAAATAGTTCAGGTGTGCTTAATACGCAAGTCACCTGTATCATCAGATTATTGTCAAAATAGGTGGAGTGCCCGCTGGTACAAAGTGATTGTTCATGCATGTACATAGCAGTTTTAAGAAATTTCTTTAAACATATTGGCACTGTTACATATTAGTACAACTAAGATGGGAGCAGCTCAGCTGGTACTTAATTGATTGTCGTGTCATCCTCGAGTTATCAGAAATCATTACGAATTCAAAACCAACACTATTTACAAAGTTTAGTCTTACGTTGCATTAAAAATTATTTAAAATCCATTCCATTCATTTCTGTTTCAAAGCACTGACAGCTTGTATGTTTGAAAATAGAGTAGAAAATGATAGGAACTAGTAGAAACCAAGTGCTGATTGTACTCAAATTTTTCACAGCTTGGATAAATTTTTTATTCACTATAAATCTCAGTGTGCAGTTTTCTAGGTCACTTTTCACCACTGATAACCATCCAAGCTGCTGGAAAAAAGGAGGGGTCTCAGGAGGCTCACTGGCTGATGAAATCTCTTCCCTGGTCCCTTTTGGATGAGGTAGGTAGGAGCGATGCATGCCACTTGGAAAGCAAGTAGGAATGGCTCTTTATTCCAACTGTTTCAGAAACGTAGTTTTTCAACTTACATGACTGTAGCTTGAACTACCTCTTGTAGTGTGTAACAACCCCCAGCACTACTCGCAGGGTTAGATGCGGCTGGATGTGCTGTGGGTTGTGCTTGGCATTTAGGGCAGCCTTGCAAACTGACATTTAAGGCTTGACAATATACAAGTACCTATAAAGTACTGAGCGCCACTTACGTACTTTGCTGCAAGTTACCATACTTGTTGCACAAAATGCAGCTTAAAAAGCAGCTCAGGACTGTTTTAACTACCTGCTGAGGTGCTGCGTTCAGGCCCAAGCCTATAAACACATCGTTTTACTTAAAAATGAACATTAAGTGTTTGTGTTTTGAAGGAACATGGTCATAACTGTGAAAAGAAAGAAAGAAAAAAAGCCAGTGACTACTTTTGGTCTTTTTACAAACTCCAATAACCTTATTTTACAGATTCTTTTTAGCCTCAGTCTTAAATTCCTAAATGACTCGGAATTTCTCTTAGCAGAGACCTCAAAACTCTCAACTAAGGAAATATAACCAGCATTTAGCAATTTTAAACAGACAGCTTTTTGCTTACAAAGTAGCATCCTGATGAACGTACAGCTCCTGAAAGACAAAATATTACAGAAGAAAACCAAAGCCTAAGTGTCAGCTTAAAACGGTATGATGCTTTAAGGTAAAACCCCAAGAACTGCTGGGTGTGAGCTGTTACAGCTGGAGACCCTTAAGTCCTGTGTTATGCTGCATTCAGGATTTAAAGAAGCATCAGAATAATTCATCTAAAATACACAGAAAAGTGTCAGAAAATAAATTTATCACCATCTATTGAAGAATAAGGAAACCTCGGTTCACATCCTTTTAACAAATTTCATCTTACTAAGCTTTCAGCTGCACAGAGAAATGCCTCTCAAAGTAGCCACCTCCAGGAAAGTATGTATTTAATAAACTCCTTTTTAAGATGCTAAAACAGAATCCTTTGTTTATTACATAGCTAGTTCTCCCACCATTCTTTTTATTCTTTTTGGAGCAAAGAAGGTGGAGGATACAAAAAATAAACTTGTACTGGGGCATCAGGAATATAACAAAAGAACTATTTAACAAGTATTCTTAAAGAGTTAAAAGTTAGTCCAGGTATACCATAACAAAAGTTACCCTTATTTATTTGCAGACATTAATTTCTGCCTGTAGTTTGTAACAGTTTCTTGTAACATAAACCAGATGAATGAATGGACAGATTTTAAATGTTTCATTGGTTACACGTTTTCAAATAGGGTAGTATCTGGTAAAGGAACAAAAATCCAATTTTCAACAGGAAAAGTTTTGGGGGGGGGTGTTATTTTTCTTTTTTCAAAAATAACTTTGCTTACTGTGTTTTGATAATCTCTAAAAAATTAATGCCTAATAAATTTGGAATACTAATTCTGAACCTCATCACATTGCACAAGTTTTCATGCTTATACACTACGGCTTTTGGTGTGCAAATGTAAGGCAATTATCCCACTGAACAGAGGCTGAAATCCTTTGAACCTGGCACATATTTTAAAGTTTTGATTTCCCTGTTAAAACTTTCAGGAGGGATCACAGGACAGAATAAAGTTTGATATTTATTCATACATATATTTGAAAGATTATTTTTTTGAATGTAACAAATATAAAAAGTTATCAGTGCTTACAAATTGTCAAAAATGTCCAAAGTACAAAAGGATAAGGTACACTAGTTACATGGAAGTGACTGTACTCTCTGGCACTGAAAGTCTTAATACTGTGGGCATGCACAATATACACCAGAAAAACTCATGCATCAATCAGAACAAATAAGGAAATAAGACAATTTGCTGCCTTCTCCGATTACAAATTCATTGCTTCTGTTAGTTTTCTTTCCTCAGGAATACCATTTACCTGCAAATAGATGAGAATTTGTATAATCCATCAGTGGCAGATGATGCTTCCACAATACTGAACTGCCAATTGATTGAACAGCACATAAATAGGATTTATTAGTCCCTGTATCAACAACCACATTGGAGAAACACTACATGTACAACCTGGACCAAAAGACGACATACACGTGAAGAAGCTTCGCTTGCTTTCTTCTGGGAAGAGAGAGATCAGGGAGAAGACTGTTTAACCGGGAATTTATTTTTCTATCTGAGATCTAACAGACTTCATAAGGAGGCTGCGAAACTCAAAATGGAAAATGCACCATACAGTGTACATACACTGTTTGGTCTTTTGCATATTTATAGGAATAGCCTATAAACCTTTTCATTTAAGCCCCTTAAAATAGTCCTCATGAGTTTTGCCAATGTAACTTTTCATATTAGAGACCAGTAGCAATTTTCAGCAGTGTAATATGAACGTTAATATATTTGAATTGTCACTTTTAAAACATAACTGGGAAAGAATTGCATGAACTTTGTGAAAACCATCAAGTGTTATCTCAGCTGTTAAGTCCGCATTTTTGTAAAAGGTTAAATAACAATTGTTTCTTACTGGGGATTCAGATAGTTCCTGAGGAGGTTAGTGGTTATTAGACACAGTCTGCTCTTCAAGTTACTAAGTATGGTCTACTGAACCTTTAAAACAGAAAGGTCTCCTTATTCATGGTGGTGACTGATAGCATGTTAATAATCCTGAATATATTATTGGGAATCTTTCGTAGGACAGGAAAAAAATTAAAGAATTAATATCTAGTTCTCTAATTTTTTTGGCCTTAAGTGTCTGGAAACTTCTGATTTGAACAGATCAAGAAAATTGGTTGGTAAGTTTGTACTGATGCTACTAAAAAAAAAATCATCTTGGGAGCGCCTGAATTCTCTTTTAAGTTGTAACTCTAAAAGTCTACCCTTCTGACATGAGTCTTAGATATCCTTTAGAAGATAAACTGCAAGAGGCACATGCCATCATGTCATGGAACGGCTTGCAGTGTCACCTGCACATCTGAGTTACAAAGGTGTCATTGTAAACCAAGAGAAGAGGAGGACACATTGTCTGTCCCAAATACATTTTTTTTCCCTCCTCTGATTTCTGAGAGCTTGTCACAGGCAGCATCTGTGATGAATATTAAAGAACAGGTGTATTCTACCAAAATAATGTCCTGCAGAAAATACAGACGCAGGAGGATTTTTAAGATCTATTCTTATGGCAGTTCTTCAGTGTGACCTGCAAGAGACAAACCTAGCTAGCTTGTATTTCTTACCTTTTTAAAAATTTCTCACTGCTGTCAACACACAGCACTAGCAGATGATTTTTACTGCAAGACGGACTGGAACTCTTGTAACAAAACAGAACAGAAGAGCTGAACTACGTGACATTTTTACTCTGCCTTCCAAATGCCTGCAGTAGTGAGCGTTAAAAGCTATGCTAAATGTCAACCCAAACCAGTGCTGGAGGCTTTGGATAGAGGCTTGGACTGCCAGGGGCATCTGCCGTTTCCAGTATACGTATAATAAAGCACACAAACAGCAAAGCTAGCAGAACTGCAGTCAGTTGGGTTGTTTTTATAAATGTGTTTTTAATTTCCAGATAACAAAAAAACCCAAAACACATGGGCAGAAGCATCTATTATATACTTGCCTCAAATCTCTGAAATGTTGTCATACGAAATTCTCCTTTAATCCCCGAAAGCAGTAATGAAGAAGAAGGATTTTGAATGAAAAAAAAAAAGAGTTGCTTATGTAACTCCTCTCTAAGTTAAAACAAATCTTCCTCTTGGATCTGTAGTTCCCGTATTATGTTCAATACATAAATATATACAGAGAATAATGCCTAAATACCTCTTTGAATATTCAAAAATTTTACTGTGGCCTCTACTTTTTCCTTGTATGATCCTTATCCCCTGTCATATGGCTATATCCTATATATAGGATTTAGAAGTGATCAATAAGACACAGGAAACCTGCAGCATGCATACGTGCCTCACCACAGATCCCCCAATATCAACTCCTTTATTTTCAGTAACAGCAATGAAAAGCTCCTCCTTCACAGATTAACCAGTATGGGTGGGAATTAGAAATTTTGATTTCCTATCGAGTTTTAGAGAATCTGAACAGTGTAAGCACATTTAGGAATCCGGTTGTAGCTTTATTTATACGAGGAGGTTTCTATCTTAGCTGTACCAGACTCCACTGTCTCATGCTGAGTCCTAACGTAGCATTTCTCCTACTTGTTGTATCAATCCCATCCCAAAGTTTTCACTGATGTATGAAAAAAATAATATCTGGAATGACAATGCTGTAAAACTTTAATGGTTTCCACTGCCCATAGACTGTATGCGTTTTGGCTAGTGATTCCTCCACACTGGTCACTTAATAGAGTATTTTCTCGGTACTGACCTGTGCTCTGCTGCTGTGGAATCTGAGTCTGATGTGGCAAGTTCCTACAAAAAGCAATTTAATATCTTTAATGCTTCCATACAAAGTCTAAAATACATTATGCATGAAAGTTCAGTATTTAAACTTCATTTTTTTTGCTTATGAAGCAATAATCCGTTTTCACTATGCAAATACAGTTGTCAAAATGTTAGCCAAACCAGTGAGAGAAAGAAAGAAAGTGTTAAGGGGTTGTTCCTATTATTCCACCTGTCAACTATGTTCAGAGGCTCAGATCTGGTGAAACGCCAGAGGCAGCAGAAGTCACCACAGGTTTCTGATGTTATGCAAAGTTTGGCTTTTGTAAATGATGAACACAGAAATCGTGACAGTATTTGCAACTTACATTATTGACAGCGAAATAAACGAACGGTCAGCTAGTTTTACAAATCGGATCAGTTTACTTACAAAGGCAAAGTTAACACTTTTGTGTCCTGCTTAAGTGTCTATTTTAACAGCTACCAGATACTAAGGCTGTTTTTACAGAAAGGAATTAGGGGTTGGAATGTAGGTGAAGTGGGTAAGTACTCTATGTACAACTCAAGAAAGCCTTTGGTACAGGCTTTGGCACTCCAGTTATTAAAAAATATTGCTATTCTGAATAGAGAAGAAACTGTAAAAGACCGGGTAGAGCACTTTGCAGCAGTTGTACAAGGGATAACTCATACAGCTGTACTTCCTGGAGAATTTAGCTTTGGGACAGGAAGAACACACTCTTCTAGCACGTAACTACATTATGAAGGGAATTCAGGGCAAGCATGTGTAAAATAGGGCTGAGTTAGTGCTGGCACTGGACCAGTATCACTGGGGCCATGCAGACCTGCCAGCTGAGAAGCCACTGACTGGAGCTAGTATCATAGCACGACACCAAAAACCAGCGCCAGCCACTTCTGAGACTACTGCCTCAGATCTGCTCAACCCCAGACACCTCAACCAAGCCTTTCTAAAAACGCCTTTTTTCTACAGCACTGCTGACTTGTCTGAATTAAAACCGTGTGCAAAGCACTGGATGGGTCTGCTCGACAGTTTCATTAAGTTACTGATAAATTAACTTTAAGGAATAGAAACTAACTCTTCTGGTTTCTGTCACGGAGAGAGGCTGGCAACAATGGAAATGGCTGAGAGCTCCAAGACTGGCAAGTCTGTATTTATTATCTGTGTAATGGAATATGCTCCTCTGTTCAGTGTTAACGTTTAAAAAATAAACCATGTCTGACAGGTACTAAGTACTCACAAAGTCTGGGTTTTCTGGTATGAAACTACCACCAATCCAGTGGTAGTTTTATACCAGAACTCCAAAGTCATGGGTCAAGAGGCAGGGTGTCTAAAATAGAACAGTTTTAATTAATTCCTCTATCAAAGTAGTCTTTCTCCAAAACATGCAGAAACACAACTGTTCCACGCAAAGCTTCTTGCCAAGTCTGCAGCCATTTAACTTTGTAACAGAAGTCCTTTCTTTCTGCTTGAAATGCGAACACCACAGCAATCTTGAGCTACAGAGTCATTACCAATAGCTCCGTGATAAACACATTTCAGACGACAAGCACTGGAATCCATGGTTAAATTATGCAACACAGGAAGTATTAAAAAATAACATCTAGATACTCACTGCTGTGTTTGCATCAGTGGCATACTGGTATTATCGTAGCTGTCTGTGTGAAGGGGTGGTACAATCTCACCAGTAACCGGGTGAAACACAGGAAGCGTTGAAAGAGGCCACGCTATCTCTCTGTTTTTAGACATGTCACGAAGCTCTTTGGTTGATTTCTGTATAGCACTGTGGTGGACCAACTGGATGCTATGTCAAAAGAAAATAAAGTAGTAAGTATATATTCTAAGTGCTCTATTAAAATGGACAGACTTTTACAATTATTGTTTTTCTTAAAGATACAAGGGCTTTGATGCGTGCTACAGATTCTACAGTGCAGCAATTAGAAGCAAACCTTTACATAATTAATTTAATAAATACTGAATTTATTTCATTTTTAAGGCAGTAATTATTCCATTTTGCTGTCTGCATATGTATTTTTCATAGGATCCAAGACTGTGCAATTTACGGCTAATGTTCAATTTATTCGCTACAGTTAAAATAAAAGTTATGGTTAACTCCTGATTCTTGTGGTAGATTCATCAAAACTCACAGATAAATTTTAACGCTCTGTAGTACAGGCACTGGATACCTTCCAGGATATTTGTTCTCCTGTCCACTGCCTTTAAGATAGAGGCTGGGAAGTCCAATAACCAGGAGAATAAATTGCATATTTACATATTTATTCTAACAGCACTATTTTATTTGGAATTGACAGTTGTTAATTTCAAACCCTTTTTATTCTGGTCTTCTATCCTTGCCAAGACTGATTTAAAAGCAGCTTTCACATTTATGAATTAAACCATGTATTAGAGAGAATGAAAGAAGATTATGACACACATGTATGAAGCATGACAAGCTACTGAGAATGAAAATTAAATGGTAAAAGAAAAATAACAGGAAAGAAGACACTTACTCTGGTGTTTGCATGTTTCTCTTTTCCCTAAAAACAAAACAAAATTTATGAATTAAATAATAGCATTGATAGTTGGAACATTAAATCTATCTGATGATGAAAATAGTACATGATGTAGAAATGCTGACAAGGTTATTGCTAAACGCAACTTGGCAGCATTTGCAACTGGGTTTATGATGAGGCCTTGATGAACGCACGTATAGAGATGTGATACGGATGACTGACACACACACAGAGACACACACACAGGGAAATGAAAATGCAAGTTAAAGAACAAGCTTCTGGCTAAAATAAATTCCGTGACAAAATGAAATTGTAGTTTGCGTAAGAAATGGCAAAAGTTACGTTACTTGCTGCTTTCCTTTTATGTGTTTTTCTTTTATAATATGTCTAAATTCAGTTCACCTCCTCAACCAGATTTATTTTATAAAAGTTAGCATTTTAGAAGTTACTTAACATTGTCCTGAACCAATGATCCTTTATTAGTATTTTATTTGTTTGGGGCATTTGGGAGAGTTGCGCACATGTGGAGATTTTGTGGAGTTTTGTGTGTGTGCTGAGATTTTAACCCTTTCAGCTAGAATGACTAAAGGCCCTAAATCCATTCTCTTGGATATTACTGTATGTGCTTGGATGAGGAATAGTTCAAAATTTCAAGCAGATATCCTTTAGGCTGTTTTTAATGTTTTTTAATGAACTGAATGGAATCCTTCTAACAAATAGTCTTCTATGCATTATAGTCTTAGAAAAATCTATCATTACTTATTAGTGTGTTAAAGTACTCACACTCCTTCCCGTCGGCAGCACATGATATAGGCAAGTATTAGAAAAAGCACCAGTGCTATTGCCGAGGGCACTGCCAGTGTAATTAGGAAATCCGAGTAATAATCTCTGCTTTTCAGTGTATCAGAAGGTGGCTTGTATTCTCCACCATCAGGTAATATCCCCTCTCCACGAATCACTTCCTGAAAGGTGGAAACTTGTTTTGTATTGTCAACCTGATACCCAGAAAAAAAAAAAAAGAAAAAAGAAAAAAAGACAATTATACAACAAAGTAACAGAATGTAAAAACAGGCAGTATTTAACCAACCATAACATATAAAAGAATCTATATTGCACATTTTACAAATTCTATACAATTTCATCCAATCACTTTTTTTTCTAAACAATAAACCTTACATTTTGTTGAATGTGTTAAGTAATATTATTACTTTATTTTGTGCCTACCACAGATACTATATTTTTTACAAATTAATTTTAGGGATATCTCACACAAATAGTATTTGAGTTAAAAAAAAATAAATCAATAAATGTTTTTTACTGCAAACTAGTTATTCAATACTTATTTCTTTTTGACAAATGAATCAATTTCTTACTAGTCTTCCTAAATAGCAATACTGCCCTCTCTTGTATAAAGGTGGTAAAGATGAAGAGTGGAGTACCTACAATTTTCTCCCTCCTCCTTCCTACTGAGCTTCACATCCAGTGCTCGAAAAAGACCTGCCGAGGGCTGAGCAGCTCTGCTGCCTCCCTCCTCACCCGATGCAGGAAGCACCCTGACATGAGATACGCATTTAACTGATCAGAGCCAGAGTGCCCAAGTTTTTCTACCTCCCAATTCAACTAACCTCCAGAAGGCTGCATTCCTGGTCACAAGTAAGTTGTTTTTTTTTTTATGTCTCTGTCTAATGTTTCTAAAAACACAACCGGTTTTTTTTGCTACTGTTTGACTGCCTTTCCCGCATGACTTTTCAATTTTCCACCTCCATTTTCTTGTTATCTTCAGTCAGCTATTACTGTTAAGATTTAGTTTTAACGTAAGTTTTAAAACTCTCTTCAAATCATTAATGAAAATAAATTCTATTTGCCTGCACGCTTGACTTTTTGCCTGTTCATTGAAAAATCTTGCAACTGATGGTGTTTCCTTTATAATTTACACTTTAAGTAAAATGCTGTACTAAAACTTAAGCAATGAACGAACAGGTTTTCATGGAATGCTAGAAATAATGTTGTGCTGAGCTTCAAATGCATACACATATATATATACAAAATAAGTGCAAGACAGTTTGACACAAATTAATTTATGTATTCTCCACTCATTAATTCTGCAGTTTCTTCTATGTTAGGTATACCAAGTTCCACCTGGCTGCTTAGCCGAATCCCAAATCCTAAGTAATGCACAGAAAATACTTCTGCACTTCTGTGACTGACAGAAGCCCATACATGGCGTGCGAACGGGCTGTCAAAAAGCAAGCGTTAAGAGGAAGCATGTATTATGCTGCCCCTCTTTGCAGAATTTGGGACCCACAAATTTAAATGCTAACCGCCAACGTCACCTCATCAAAAGCGGGAGGAAGAGGATTTTGATGGTTGTATTTTCACTTGCTGCTCTATGCTGTGGTTACGGGAAATGAGGCTCAAGTCCCTCCCACAACCCGTGGACCTTGAGGGACCCCCTCCCCTTTGCTTGCCTGGTCTTGTGAAAAGCAGACTGTGGTTAGATACGGGGAGGCTTGGCTCCCTTCTCCCTTTGATGCACCAGGTTACAACACGCAGCTGCAGTGCCGCTGGCAACAGCAAACACCCCTAAGACTGTTTAAATTCAGTTATTGCGGCACGTTGCCAGAACAAGCGCCGAGTTCAAGAAGGTTGCACCATAGGCTGCTGCAGGGTGATGCTTCTCTTGAAAGCCTGTTCCTGTTACACACCCCAGGGTGATCTCTGCTTTTCTCATAGCAGCACAACAATGCTGCTTCATGACTTTTTTAATGAGTTTATGAGCCACTGTTACTATTGGATGTTTTTTCTGAAGAAGTACTCCTAACCAGCCACGCTTCATTCTGCATGGGTACTGTTGATAGTTCTTGCGTTAGTGTACTATTCCTCTGCCACTACTTTTGAAATTCACCGTTTTCTAAGGCTGTTTCTCCAATTTCTCAAGAAGACCTTTCTGAACTGTATCCTGTCTTTCAATGCACCTGCAGATCCTTTCAGTTTCACAGGGACCACAAATTCAGTGTAATAAGCATGCTCCATCACCATGCTTATTAGTGAAGAACGGAAAGGAATTATTGATTCTGCTATGATTATGGCTATCCAACCAGCTCTCCACTAGGTCCTAGCTTCATCTGGGCCATGTTTCTGAGCTTGCTTATGAGCTATCAAAAAACCTTACCAAAAAGAAATGACATCTGCTGCTGCACCTGTTCTTTCTTGTAGAAGGAAATCAAAGACTTGACATAGTTTGTTCTTGATAAAGGCTGACTGCATTCTATTATTTTTCAGCTGCTGGTAAGCACATGCATCTTTTGGAACTTCTCAACAGAAACCCAAAAAACAGTAAGTAATCTGGATATTCTTTTAAAACAAGTATTTTCCAGCTTTCTAACGGCTTTCCTAGTGTATAGAAAGAAAGGGTTGGAAGTTAACTAATCAAATTTGTGTATGAATACCTTTTCTCATACTCAATACATTTTTTACATTGTACAAAAGCCTTTCACGTATCCCTTGCAGTTTCTTCTTGGATTGTCTGAACCAGCTCAATAACCATCTAAGTTCATTTTATGTATGTTCACCATCTTTGTTCAAACTTACCTACAATGTTCTCTTACAATACTTTATAATTTCTTGATTTTCCTTACCAGAGCTAAACAAAAATAATTTTAAAAAGCCTCTTTGGGAATTATACTCCTTCCATGGCAAATAGCCTAGTGTTCACGCATCATTTTTCTTGTGTTTGACTGAGAAGAATGTTCCCATTTATTTTGATTCATAGTCAACACTTCTCTCTTTCTATTTTGTTTTTTAGTTTTATAAGCCCTAGAGTTCTCTGGCCATTTATATAAATCACTGCTAATGAAAATGAATATGGTGGTTTCACTGATGCTCAACTCTAATATAATTTAGCCTACATAGCAAAATCCTTATGAGTGTCTATTAGACGGAAAACAGTATTAATCAGTCATAGTAAAGTGGAATTTGGCAGAGTTGTCTGGCCAGGCTGGCAAAAGTCTTACCTCAATCACGTCTGGCATAAAATATTGCACTTCTGTAAACATTTTTTATGCAATAACAAAAAAAACCAAAAACCAACAACTCACCAGAGAGATTTTACACCAGTCAATATGGAACTGAGTACGAAATTTTTTATCACATGTTATTACAGGCTCCATCTCTTGACTGCATCTCAGCTGATTTTGTGGGTTTTCCACTTCTCGTAAGCATGAAGAGAATGGAACATCTGCCCCAACCATAACATACACACTGCAGAAAGAGGTGAGTGACAGACTGTCAGGATACCTCTCACAAATCCCCAAAGGATGATGAACCACTCTTCCAAACATTATTATTGTTCACAGTAACATTCATCTGACTTTAAAGACTAAAACTACTTTTAAAAATTATACTTTAAGCATATGAATAACAGATTGAAATCAAAAGGATTTTTCTAGCTACTTATTTACAACCTATTCTGTTCTGCTGCATAATGTAAATGTTTACTTACCATCAGAGTTGTCAATTTCTATGAAGTCCTAGAGCTCCAAGTGTAGATTCCTCATGTAAGTAAATCAGTACTACTTTTGAAAATTGCATTAAAATAGTGTAATTTTGCCTTAAGGAAAACCTCAGTCTTGCTCAGCATAGTACTTTCAGAGTTTGTTCTCATTTTTTCATAAAAAAAGTCATGGAAGGCTAGTTATTTCTATACCTAATACTAATATGAACATGCCAGAGCACTCAGCTTCTCCTAAAATATTGCATACTGCAGCTACACACTGCCAACAAAATTGGCAGAATACTGAAAGCTGAATGTAAACTTAATACTTCATTTAGCATTACAGTACATAAAATAAAAGCTACTGTGCTACTTGTATTATTCATTTTTGTATTTGAACATGAAGAATGCTCCTGGAAAATACAGTCTGCTGTACTACGTGATGATGTATCAGTGGATCCTGAAACAGAAATTAGGTCCTGGTTGCCATTTCATATATTAGGCATTATCAAACTAAATGTTTGAAATATAGCAATTTGTATTAAGTGTCTCTGCTACTACTCTGTATGCTACTGAAGTTGCTTTCCTTCTTTAGATGTGCTCAGAAACTCCAGATGCACAAAAGGGCTCTGAAACAGTATTTTCTGCACACATTTCAGATTTTGAACCCTCAGCCCTTTCTTAGATATTATTTAATCCTAAAATGTCTAAAAATAACTACGCATCTTTATTTTTGCCAGGAAAAAACACTACCACAACCATATTTTGAAGGCTGAATCCTTTTTAGTTTCTAAGTGAAGTATCATTTTGGAATAGAATTTATGGTTATGAATCACAACTGGAAATAGCCCATTCCTGCAGTTTACACTCAGTAACATAATTTCCCCACATCCCTCAGCTTATCACTTTCACATGAAAGTCCACAGTGCTCCTGAAGTACGTAACTACATTTCTCTAAGTAAGAGCACAGCTATGAATGATGCTGCTACTGGCTAAACGCTCTTAGAAATCTAAGTGCCTTTGTAACCTATGCCCTATTGCACCTTGTTTCAAAATTTTCAGTTCTGATAATTGGTAACTATTAAATACTTGAAAAGCATGCCAAATAACTGCTCAGAAGTAAAACTGGAATTACAAAATAAGCATATTTACTACCAACTGTTTTCTAATTAATGGAATTTATTAGTATTCCTTGGATTGTAAAATCAATACATAGGAACTGTCGCCTGTTGAAATGGTAACTAACATGATAAACCCATGGTTTAACGGGGGCTCAGAACATCATCAGTAAACTTTTCATATCTAATTCCAAAATTCCAAAACATAAAACAGTAATTGTAAACTTTCTACAAAACCTGAAAAAATATTAAGCTTTTCAGTAAGGGGGGAAAAAAAAAAAAAAAAAAGATTAAAGCAAAAACATTAGACTGACACATGTACTTACCCCTCTTTCATGTCATTAATAGGAAGTGGAACTCTCCCTCCCCTGTCAAGGGCTGAAGTAATATTTATAGCATTCAAGCGTTCTGGTTGCCATACATTTTTCACTGCTCCGAGAAAGTCACCAAGAACTTCACTTGCTAACATTTCTTCTACATTCATATTCCTTATGAAGAACTCCGCTTGATATGGTAAAGGAAAATCTAGTTGTGATGGAAAAGCAAGAGTTTTGCCTTAAACAAAGGCTTCATAAGGAAGAATTTGAAGTAATGATTAACGTAATACAACTTCCAAGATTGACACACCTTTCCAAAAATCTTATATTTGAACTAGCTCATTTTGAACCTAATGAGATTATGTTTAATTAAATAGTTAGTACCATTACCTACTACTTAAGCTGAAAACCACTAGCTATTTATGGAACAACTGGGAGTTGAAAGAGTAGTCTAGAGGAAAAGTCTCAGCTGGTAAATCTTCATTAAAGAGAGAAAATGACATTCATTCTAATTTGGGGGTCAAAACTGATCTGCAGCAACAATGCATTCCAACGTGCAGCACTCCAGACTAAATATGTACATATAATGAAAAGAACTAATTTTAAGGACACAAATGTCCATCTATATGTCATCATCTGTTGTTTTCTGAATCTGCCTATACAATTGTCCTTTGCATAAAGAACATACAGAACTAAGAAAACTAAACAATGTGCAGAAAGACAGTAAAATCCTTCATGTAAGGCCCATTTGAAAAGATGAGAAAAAATAAATTAATCAAAAAAAGGCAAACAGACTTTTTTTATGAATGAAGGATAACAGTCCTACCTGACAGCAATAATCTGGAGAAAAATAACAAACTGAATCACATCAGGGAATATTCTTTTACTTCCCCCCTTTGTGCCCCTGCATTTGGCTTGAACACCAGACAACTATTTTACAGTATTTTATACCCTAAAAGAACAGGAGCCCATAAGATGGTTCTACTTACTCAGTTCAAAGCACAGCAAGCTATTTTCTGTACATACCTTCTGCTGACATTATATTAATGATCAAATTATGTCTCGCTGTCTCAAAAGTACGCCTGTTATATGCAGTAATCTAGAGTGAAAAAGATTGCAAAACCACAATGCAAATACGAAAATCAGGTAAATGAAACACCAATGAAAATTAAATAGATAATTTAGAAATACTTATCACCTTTTAAACGCTCCTTATTTTGAAATGTATGAACATTCATTCACTAATGTAAAATTTGAAAGGCAAGGTCAATGTATTTGATGCAGTACTACCTTCAGTCAGGATACTGGAATTTTCTTGACCAGTCTGTAGCCAAATACAATTATCCAAGGGATGTATGTGAAAATAATATATTTTGGTCCAGATAAAAGTATTCGGCCAGACACGTGTATTCTTTCTTTTCTGCTATCTTTGACCTAAGAACAACCATAACCAAAGATGGTTTCTCCATTTCCCCATCCACCACCCAGCTCCCTTCCACCAATACTGTAACAATCTACATTCATTGATGGCTCCTAGGGAACTACATTAGATGGAGATATTTGAAGGAAAGAGTGTCGGGATCTCAGCAGTTCTAGCCTTTGGGACTGGGGTTTAGCTTTAGCTCTGGTACCAGTGAAGTCATACTCCAGGAATGGGTTCACAGGCATTACTTCAACACAAATTTAAAAAAAAAAAATCCTGGAATCTCTAATTGTACGGGAACTGAAAACTATTAGGTAGATGCAACATTAATGACACATATTTGGAAACTTACGCTTTCATGGTCAGATTACGTAAGGATACCAATCATATAGTTTAAAGGTACAGGATGCCTGAAACGCTCACAAGTGGTTACTCCTCAGAGGTGCCTGTACTCCAAAGCTGTACTATGATTAAGTGCTTGTTCATAAGAAATACAGAATGAGGCTGGATATCAGTCTAATTATGTATTATTTTCTCTACTTCATTTTTTCCCCTGAAAAGTGGTTAAGTTTTTCATGAAACAAACTGAAGAAAAATAATTTCCTAATTTTAGACTTTAGCTCGTTGATTTCAGGAACAAGGAGAGCCTCCTCTGAGTGGCAACAGTGACAGAACTACGTTGCTTCTCAGCAAACAGAGTTTCACAGCATTGTGACATTGGTTATTAAACAAACAAAAGTAACATGTTGCATTTCTTTTCATTTAAATGAAAAGGAAAAATGCTCTGGAATGTCTTCTTCAGGTTCCTTGAAGTGTAGAGGGAAAAGCTTACCTGGCACAATTACATCTTACATAATGTAACAATTTTGTTATAAAATTAATAGAAAATAAATTCCTGAGATTTTTCCAATCCTCAATTCTGTTAATTTTTCAATGGGCTGTTTCAACAGTAGTTTAAACATTAGTACCTAGAAAACCTAACTCTCTGTTTGTACCAACTCTTTGCAGGAGTATAACAGTACCCACTTTGAGTCTGCACCCCAGCAGTGAGAGCTGCCAGTGTGGACCACGCACCTGTACCAAGTAATAGTGACACTGGCGAGGATTGCCTCTGTACTGAACTTTCATTCAAACACAAACTACTTTTGCACAGCTTTCAAAGGAGCTTGAGCTTAAGAATGTTACCCGCTCTACTGCAGTGCTATGCGTAATGTTAAGCTCTTCTACTCATGAGGTCTCTTCTAACTAATTGACCTACCCATGACATCACCTCAGGAATTATGACACAATAAAAGTTATATTCAGGCCAGGAATATGCAACCACTCCTCTCAGATGGCACTAGGAAGTGGATCAAGTGCAAACTGCCCTCCTCACATACTAGAGAATTAATTCAAACACCACATCTGAGAACGGGTCTGCAAGGAATTAATTGGTATGCTAGGCAAGACTTAGTTCAAATATAGGCTTGGGGTCATGCTTAGAATGGAGATCTTGATATAGATGCTAGAATCTAAAAGCACATGCTATTTAAAAAAGGGCCACTTTAAATAATGGCTTCCTCTACAGAAAGCTAAGCGGAGTCTGCCAGTACTTCTGCACATGATTGATTTCACAGATGTGATTAGTCCTGCTGAAATCAAAACTGAATCATGTATATACAATTAAGCACGGGTGAAATTATCTACAGTATAACTTAACATTTAGCAACGTCACTCTTAAGGAAGAAAAATGATATCAAATGCAATTCAGGAAAAAAAACCCAAACTCATCAAAAATTTAAGACAAAAGTACTGCTGAAGCAGCAAAACGGCTGGAGCAAGTTAATGAGCAGATTTCTCCTTAACACAGTGAATGACACTGTGTCTGATTCAGTCTGCTGTTTATAATATACATGGCAGAGAATATAGTCCTTTTCCCCTTTCAATTGCTGCTTAATAAATAATTAGTTCTTTTAAACACTGGGGTAGTTAATTGTAAAAAAAAAAAAAGGTACTGGGGTTTGTCATTGTTACACTTAGAATAAAATTAAATACATATGAGTGCTAATTAAAATAAAATCTATCAATAAATGTGAACAATGAATCAGGAAATATCTGATTAAAGGTAATTAAAAATAATAAAAAACTCCAAACAAAACAAACCAAAACCTGTTTATTCACAGACTAGTCTATTTTCCAATGGAGAAAAGTCTGGTCTGTATTTAGGGTTGAATGTTACAAGTTCAGAATTCAGTTATTCTTCAAGTACAGTTGTTTGCAAAGGTTTTTTTGTCTGTACTCTGAATAAAACTTTAATATAGTCATGATTTACTGAAATGAAATGCCTCTTAGACGAACAGCAAGAATCAAGAGATACCGCAACTGGGCACATTAAGGTTAACTGGCTATTGCTATTTACTAGTTATACCTGAAAAGTAAATAATGAAATGTCATACAACTTGGCTTTCTCACAAAAGAGGACATAATGGTACCTCAGAGAAAATGTTAATATTACACGTCCCTGTCCTTGACTTACAATCTTTTTAAATTATTGTAGTTTCTTTTCAAAGCTAAGAAGCACTACTTGTTTACAATTCTGAACCTTACACTCTAAAACAAAATACGTCTTTTTGAACTTTTGGAAGAAAATACCTCAATGATGGTTGGTTTGCCCACATTTTCTACGGTTGGTGAGCCATACAACACTCCATCACTGTATGGTGTCCTTTGAATATAGCGCAGCCATCCAGGTCTGTCAGGGTAACCCATTAAATTGGTATTAAACGTTATAGGATCATTACTTATTTCACCTAGATAAGAAAAACTGTATTAGAACATTTGCAAGAAAATACTACATGCTTTGATTTTGATGTTTCCACTACGAAGTCTTATTATGACTTCCAATTATGTTTTCTAAACTTTTCCAAAAAGACAAAAAATAATTGCTAACCTTTACTGTATCAGACATATGCGAACTCTTACTTAGCACTTGCAAGTATTAACCATATCTGAAAAGTGTAAACAGCTACAGAGATTGATGTGCTGGTACTTACTAGCATCCTGGCTAACTGAGTGCTCGTGCCCATTAACTAGTAAGTTTGATTTTTAGAGCGGAGTTCCACCTAGGACTGAAGCATCTAACCTCCTTACTAACAAAAGCACAAAAGTCTCAGTCCTTCAATACCAAAAAAAAACTTTCTTCATGTTTTTAACGATGGCTCCAGAGACCCAATGCACCTGGGAGGGCTTGCCGGATCCAGTGGCTGCGTAATCATCAATGCCTGAAAGCTTCTGTTAGCATCAGAGTATATATACAGGTCTTCAGTACCAACAGCCTGGCAGTAGTTTTTCTTTAGAGAACAAATTAACTCAAAAAAGGACCAGACGTTCCTGCAAAATGGATCCACTAATGACTACTAAATACAACAGTCCAGATGCAATCTGCAAAAGCCCCTCAAGTCAAACCAGTACAACAGTTCTCAGGGACCTTGGTGATACTCTCACAAACGTCTGGACTTGACTTAAGTTTATTCTAGCTTTTGTAAGTAAAGTCAGGCATGCCTAAACACTACCGGACCCTCACTGCTGAGGCAAAAGCAAATCCAGCTGAGGCACAGAACTCTGGCAAATCAGTTCTGAGCCTGCACAGACACCTCTGGACTGTGCTCCTCCAACTCGCCTTTGAAATGGCCACAACAGCCACTGTAGGACAAGTGACAGTAGAAGATACCAGGCAGGCTGGCACAGAAGCCAGAAACTGAGCCCTTTGAAGAGTGGCTGTCATCTTCTCCAGAAAGGAGCGAAGAGACTGAGACCTACTGCCAAAGGATAACTAGCTTGCAGGTACGCATTTACACATCCAGCTGTGGGTAAAATGGACCAGAACCACACCAATCCAGCACCACGGTGTAACACAACTTTCCTCACAACTCTCTCAGGACATCTCAGTAATCTAATTACTGCATTCATAACAACATTCCCAGCATCACAAATTATTTGGGGGAAATCCTGAAAGCCACCTGAGATACATTGTGGCTTCCCCTTCATCAAGATAGGCCATGCTAATGATCTAGCACAGCAGACAAAACTGAAAGGACCATGGGAACATCTGGCCTTACAGTGAATTGCAGATATGATCACAACTGTCTATGGGTACAGCAATTTCAGCAGTATCCGAAATCAGATTCATACTGCCTTTGAATCACATGAATGTCAAGACAGCCTGGGGCTGTAAGCATTCAAAAGACAATCCATCATTAGTGAAGTTTCCAGGCTCCTTCCATCTATGTGCCAAAGCTGGGAGAAAACTGGGACAGAGGCAAACTTCCCTGCCAGTCACTGTTACATGAAATGACGACTCAGGTATACATATCAGGAAAAACATTTCTTCAAGGAGCAGAAACTTTTAAAACACTTGGTTCTATTAATGACAAAATTTAACTAATGCTAACAGAAGCTTATTTTTTCCTTAAAGTGAATTTTGAAAATAGTACTTTTACATCAATTCAAAAGCTTATTACTGAAAAAAATTTTAATTATGTGTACACTGTACATGTATTGTAAGTTTTTCCTATTTCTATAGGAAAACAGGAGTTATATAAATAGGATCCATTTATGTATTTATTGCTCCTTTTCATTGTCAATAAGCATGTGCAGCAGAATGCTCTCTGTCTTCCCCACCATCCCAGACTGCTTGTATGTATTCCAACCTGCAAGGATCAATCCTTTAGCTTTACCTTGGTGTACATCAAAAGACCATACTTCGGAAATTACAGTTCTTTCTCCAAACAATCTGCTAACTAACATTAAACTGTTCCTAAACACAGGAAGGCTGAAACCGAAGGAGCATTTGTTTTAAATGAAAGAAAGCATCATTATGTAGTCTCATATTTGATTTAATCTTCTCTTTTGTCTCAAGTTTACTACATGCTTTCAAAGTGCTCCTTCATATAGCTTGATACATACTATGTCTGAAACAGTCATCAGATTAATAATTATGTCTGTCAAAAATGCCATTTAACTTCCACAATTCCCTATTTAATGCAAAAGTGAAGAAAAGGTATACTTCCTAATCTCAGGTACAATAACATATTGTGCTATTATACCTTCCCAATTTTTTAAATACATTTTTCACAATAAATAGTTATATGCATCGTTTCACAAATTATGATCACAAACCAGAACATTTTAAAATTGTACGTCCACACATTTTATTTAATTTGAAGATATTTCAATAGAAAGTAAAACCTGTTCTTTGTACATTATATGCTGAACCCTAAGGTATGCTAAATAGACTTGAATTTTTTAAAACATTTTTTCCCCCTACATTTTCATATAAGATGAAAGATCTTAGCATCCCATACCAGGCTTTGGGTAAGGAGGAAATTCCCCCTTAAAGTACTCTCTCTCCAAAACATGAACAAAAAGAACTCCAGCAGAAGGGTATACATTCCGATCAGAGTGCACCTTAGACAGAATTGTGTACACTGGAAAGCAGAAGGAAGACAAGAGACAGAAAAAAGCAAAAATGAGACATGCTCTAGATAATACAGCATGCATTTCAACAGCAATGTGGGCATCTGGGAGCAGGAAAGCAACAAATATTAGATACCTGTTAATAAGATTTTTAAAAGGTTGCATAGATTAAAGAACAGAACACAGAGCAAACCCTCTCTTTGCCCAATAGGATCCCTTCCAACATTGCAATGAACAAAACTGGCTACATGAGAATTTTAGAAATTGTATGAGTTCTTTATTTTTATTGCAGTTTTTTTTTAAAAAAAGGAAGACTATTGTAATTTTATAGTTGGTTTATTTGTAATGCCACATGAATAAATACACATTAAATGAATAATACAATCATGTTTTCTTGTTATTTTATTTAATAAAGAACATGATGAATACAGATGAACCTTACCAATCAATAGTTCAGTTCTTGTGCAGAAAATGACAAAGAAACTCACTTCAGTTGAGTATTTCTGAGTTCTTAAAGCTAGACTTTCTTACACCAGCAGGTTCAGATAACATACATCTAAAAATCTGGTTAGAGAGCTCATTACTGAAGATGGATGAAACAGAAGGGCATGTGTAGTTGTAGGCCAGTCAGGTGTCAATGATTCCAAACAAAAAAGACAAAGCTGTATTTTACAGGACTGAGAATTAAAAACCTAAAGGAAATTCAATTCAGCACAACCAGCATGTGTCAAAGGAATATGCTATTTTTATGTAGTTACAAATTTAGTTGATAAAGGCAAATCTTATTTAGATATAACCTATTTGATGCAGTACTATATACACATTTTAATGAATCAGAAAAACAAAAAAATCATTACGATACATTAAATGGATAACTACTTTATCAAAAAGTTTTAAAATTTAAGTATAAATGGAGAATACTGATCTAATAGATGTTTCTCATGCTGCCTTCACAGGACTGACTGTAGGTCATATTCCATATCACTACTGAATTTTAAGTCAGTGCCCTGAAAGAATCAAACATGGCTGATAAATTTTGTCAGTGAGATGAGGATTTCACAGGTGGTAAATAAAAACGATCAGCCACAGCTACCTGCCTTGCTTGCTCAACTGAAAGAACCTTTATGAGAAGTCACATCTCTGAACAAAGGTTATAGGCTCTACAGCATGGGGGTACTTTCATAGAGAAAAGTGACTCTGAAAGTGACTTCAGAGTCATTGCAACAAACTCATAGGAACCAATCTGTACCTCCTGGATGATTAAAGGGCTAATTTCAACACTTGGATCAATAAGCAAGATACACTTGAAACACGGCTCAAGCTCATGTAATTTTCTAATGCTGGTAAAATTTCTCCAGCCTTGTTATACCAACCTTCTTACTAGAGAGCTGCTTAAAAAGCCACTGCTAATTAGGCATTAATCACAGGCATTCCATCCCTCGCACCACGTACTCAGTACGGAATCTCTCTCACCTAATTTTAGATGCCTACAGAAACAACATCCACCACTGAGTTAGTCAGGCTCCTTTTATAGTCAGTGGAGAAGAAACAAGACACTTTAGGTGTTGATTAATTTGATTTCTCCTGTAAAATGAGATTAATCATGTCCTAGAATCCTGACTACGCTGACTAGGTCTCCACTGACTGCAGAGGCAGCTGAGAGGAGATGCAGAGATTTTTAATGTAGACCTCTACATTTAGTTACATACTTCCCACTCTTCAAGACTGACATTGCAGAATTAATAGTATCAAACTTTGGATATGCTATTGATCAAATTCCACAGCAGTTGCTTTTTCCGCTTTTGGAAACCACTTTTAACACAGTACCGAAGACAGTATCTTTCTAATAATTTTACCTTAAACACAAAATTAAAATGGATCCTGAAATTTAAATACTTTATTACAATTTTGTGTGGTTAATAAACCAGTTACTGTGACTTTAATTATGTAATTTAAGTACAGTAATATAAATATTTGATTTGTATAATTAAAATCAGTAAATCGATGACCCTCAAAAATTTTGCATTCACTTCTGTGAATGAGCTATAAATAAAGCAAGACAACTGATTAATTTCCTTTAAAATACTTTCAAGAAAAGCTGGAAAAGTAATTTATAACATTAATAGAGCAGAAAAGCTGACAAAAATATGGTGGCTGGCTGAAAATCTGTCAAATATCTAGATAAAACATTTTTCCATTTCTGAGTACTTGACTCTACAATGAAAATCCATTTCAAACACATAGAACAGTGAAAAATTAATGTATATTTTCTCCACAAGTTTTAGAAAGGAAGGATAGCAGAATCAGCAGTTACTGAAAAAAAACCCAACCTTTTCCTTTTGAGAAGAAAACTATTGCCACCACTAAATGCCTGCCCATTCCCAGTAATGAGACATTCTCTGTTGCTGAAGTAAGCATATCAACAAGGATATAATGCAGATATGAAACAGCGATCTTGGTGGAAGTCTAAAAATGCCTCTCAGAAGGAAAAAACATACAAATATATTTTATCTTATAATGACAAACACATCGTAATGACATAAGTATGGAGATTAAGAAACTGAAAGTTCTCACTCCTCTTGCCAGAGAAGCCCTCTTCTTTTTCCCCTGAGTTTCTTCAAACTCTGAAGGAAAATCATCAGTCTTCAGCCCACTACAGCAATCGCTGCTTTTCAATAATGAAACAAGAGAAATGCTATTTTCTTCAGAAGCTTTTAAAACCCACAATTATTTTCGTAAGGCTGCCTGAGACTGGAGATGAATGCATAATCATCTTAGGTGATCTAGGGATGAAACTGAATATACTTACCAACTTCTAGATACTGATCTAATACAGCTGACTGCTAGATGTGAATTGCCTGGGCAAACTCCCTGTGGTAGACTAAAATCTTGGGGACTGTGAAAGGCTTCTGTGAAACTAACCATGGGAAAATAAAAATCTTCACTACACAGGATCACAACAGACCCCTGCTAGAAAAAGAAGACTATCGGCTACCTCGACAGCACTGTTTTCTTCTTTCTTGTTTCCAGATTCCTTGAAGGATTTAACGTAGAACCCAAGATATATCTGTGCAGAAAGGTTAGACATTCTGGAGATTAGAAAAGAAGTAGATTAATGGGGAACTGAAAGTTGGAAAACATACATCATTTTTAGAATTATGTACAGAAACTGTCCCAATTATTATTCTTGTAGGACTTGAACATGGGCACAGCCAGGAATTCAGCTAGGATTGTATCAGTCTCCAGCCCAGAGTCTGTTATCAGATACAGATGACCCCCATCTTCAGAAATTTCAGATCTCCATGTCTGTTGAAACATATATGTTGATAATCTTCAGAAAAAAAATCTACCTTGAATTTTTTTCTGGGAATTTCAATGGGTTCTCTCCCCATTGATTTTTAGCAGATGAAGTACAATCCCAGAAATAACTTGATTTGGGAGCCAATCCAGATGTCCTGCCTGGATGAGCAATCAGTGCAAAGCGTTTTCTCAGCTAGTGTACACTAGCTACAATATTCTATGTGTACTTGCATAAATGACAGTAAAAGTCTTTTTACATATGTACATGAATAGATTTTTTAAAATTGTTACAGACAAGTTATTGTATTAAGCAAACTGCAGAGGTATCTCCAAGCAACCAGCCATGGTAAGAAAATGTGCAATATTAGGTATACACACAGCCATTATTTCAAGCAAAGCTATAGGAACAGGAAAAGTTGGGGGAGACTCAAAGACACACAGGTCTGTGAATGTTTAAAAGATTGAAGAAATGTAAAATTTTCCAAATCACTTACCTTGAAATAGCACCTTATTCCTAAAACAAGGACATGACTGAAAGAGCAAGAGTAGCATTAAAAGCAGATTTGACTGAACCAACATGGGATTTAAATTTACAACCTAAACTCACCATTCTTCCCAACAGCCTTTATTCTGCTGATAATATAACTGTGGGCTTGCTTAGTCGTCCAGTTAACTGT
Organism: Falco peregrinus; assembly: GCF_023634155.1. Lineage (NCBI taxonomy): Eukaryota > Metazoa > Chordata > Aves > Falconiformes > Falconidae > Falco > Falco peregrinus. The sequence goes on along the minus strand of NC_073725.1, from coordinate 37,958,496 downwards.
TCCATTATTGCCATCAGCAGAGCTTAACAAAAAAGCTTTTCAGAATAAAACAAATGCAAAAGAAAATACATTAGTCAGATCAACAGACTCCCACAAACAAAGTGTCAGATGGGATTAGATGCCTTCTAAACCAGGTTTTGGTTTTAGTCAGAGTTTAGGAAACTCAGTTTAAAAAAATGGTGGTGTTTGTTTTGATTTGAATATATAAACATATAATAATCTTTCTGACAGTCACTTTTTTGACACTAATTTTTTGAAATAAGCTAGGTTTACACTAAATGCTTAAACCTCTGCATACAGTTCTGCTGGCATACTGATAATAAAGAGGATGAAGAGCATTCTCCGATACATGTATTTGCACCAGCAAAACCCCATATACAGGCAAAGACATATCCATTGCAGACATAACCAATAGTCAATTTTGAAAAAGACCCACTTAAAAATGGTTGTCTTCATCCCACACAGCTAGAACACATCCTCAGAACAGCTGGATCAGTGCAGCTGAAGGTGCAAGAAGATTTAAATGTGGTGAGGAGCAAATGATTACAGGAAACAGAAAGCAGCTGCGGAGCTGACAGAAAGACTATTTCACCAGTAGCAGAACTGCCTGAGAAAGCTCCCCCCTCATTTCCCACTTTTTGTTCTTTTGTTTCCTTTATTCTGTGATGAATAATAGATAAACCAGCTGTTTGTATTGTTGCATGTCAACTGAAAGTACAGAAGGAAGGAATTGCAGTTAGATGCTAGGAAAGGGAAAGTGGCCATAATAATCAGCCTTCTTTTTGAAATAGTTTGGGAGCAAGAACTCATGTCAAACACCAGTTAAAAGATGTTATCAGATTAGCATCTTAACTTCCTTGCAAAACCAGCAATATCAGAAACATCAAGTAGCAGTACTTGCATATAGATATACCAGTTTGCAGGAAAAAATGAACACTTAATGGCAAACACTCGAAGTATGCAAATATCAGTTACACCAGAAGCTCAAACATCTGTGGAAACTTCCGCTGACATAGTTACACCAGTCAGCTATTACATTACTGATACTACATTCTCCAAAAAGAATTTAGGAAGCCCAACAGATCTGACTTAAGCAGCACTCAAGATACACAAATACTCAATCTACACATGTGAGTGAGCCATTTATTAATGATAATTTACACACACAAAACACCTAAAATTGAACTGAGGATGAAGTGCAATTAAAAAAATATACATGCGTTCAAATTACCATACCACCACAATGATCCTAAATCATGGATTTCTGTTAAGTTTCATAGATTTTCAATACACACAAAGGATCTGAATACATTACAAGTCTTAATATAATACCATCCTAGGGATTATCCCACTCAGTACTATATATGACCTTTAGTGTACATTTTCTATAGTTCTTGGAACACTCAAGAAAATCCAAAAAGGTAAAATCAAGTTGTTCCAGTATTTCAACAGGATGAGCTGGGCAATCAAAGACTTGTCAGCTACAAACCAGCATTAAGCAAAGCAATTAATACAAGATTGATCACCGAATTATTAAATGGAGAAGAGTATTATACTTATCACAGTCAAAAAGGATTGAAAGCATCTTTTCAGACACTTTTAAGGAGTCCCCAAGTTTTTTCTGATAAAGACAGCAATAATGACGTAATACCCTTAGATATACAGCCTATCACCTAGCACTTTGATTGAGAAACTAGATACAAAATCATTCTAGCATATTTAAGTAGTATTAAAAAAAAAAAAACCAAACAAAAAACCCCCAACAAGTCAGGTTCCAAGATTTATTTTTTAATATAAACAATCAGTAAGTGTCTTTGACTTGGGTTCACAAGCTTTGCTAGGTTTAGCTGTGGGGATTAAAGGTTACCTGTCCACCTCTCCACCCTACGCTGCATTTTACAGGAGAACTTGAAAAGCAACCAGCGTGCCTGCTTTCAGATCCTAGAGTTTACAGTGTGATGTTTTAATACAAATATATACCATCATCTATTTGATTTCAAATAACAGGTGCGAAATGTAACAATTCAGGAGCACACTGCCCATTCAAAAGCTTTCACTGTAGGAATGGCAGTCTCAAGCAAGAGAATAGGGTTACTACATTGTTAATTTGTTATACGAGATTTCTAGTGGGCCTCACAAGGTTCTGGCATTGGCCTTATGCAATCTTTATTTATAAATATATATATATAAAATAAATATATATAAAATAAAATTACATGGATGTATAATATATATTGATAAAATCTGCAGGTAAAAACAAAGGCTAGGAGATTGACAAATAATGGAGATGACATGCTACTGACACAGAACAGTCTGCATTGTTTTGTTAAAAGGTGATGCGTAATGTTCAATTCAACAGAATAAAACATAAATGCATACCCAGAAACAAAGGTGGCATGCAATATACACACTACAGAGCACGCACTTCAGGCACGCTGAACTTTGATAAAAACCAGGGAGGTACGTCACAAACTGGTTGAATGGAAACTTTCAGCAGAAGACTGGTTAGAACAGCTGATACAAACGGCAACATCAAGGAAGAGCAGGGAGATTTTATTTTTGTACTTGACACAGATATGATCACTGTTCAAATGCTCTGTCTAGTACTTACATAGAGCCTTCAAGAAGCATAGTGACAACATGAAGAAAGCTCAGGGAAGATCTGTGAATATGATTAAAGGATGACAAAAGAGGCCTTATACCACAGAATACAGGAATTCAAACTATGCATTTTATCAAAGAGACAGTTTAGAATTAATTTGATCAGCCTTGTACTCACACTGAAAAAAATGTTAATAGTATCAGACTCTTCAGTTTGTTACACATTTGCCACAGTTGCTGGAGCTTCTAACAGCAGGACTGTCTTAACACTGCCACCAGTGCTTCTAACACAGGGAGCAACTCACAGCTCTGCCTGTGACTTGAATTTGCCCAGGTAAAGTACATCTACAACATTTTCTTTTCTTTAATTTTTTCTTTAATTACTATTCTAATTTTCTTTTCCTTAATCCTTTTATTTTTCCTTTAATTATATCTGTATTATTTTATAAATTAGATTCCTATTTTTTATACTATTTTCCCTTTCTTTGATTATATTTACATAGGTTTTATGTAAAGGTTTTAAGTATTAATATTTAAAACCAGAATATTTAACAGAGAAGATACCCGCAATTTCTGCCCACCTCACAATCAGAAATGGACCTAAGTATCATGGACCAACTTCACCATCTCCATTTTTTATTGCACTCTTAACATCCACACACCATCCTTCATCCTCCTTACCTATCCTCCTTAGCGCTTCTTTGAAGTAGGATCTCAAGCCCGTCTCCCCTACTACTAAAGCAGCACACAGCTCTGGCTCTCAAAACCTGGCATTTCGCCTCTCTCCCACACCTCCACTTTCATCTGGGACCTGACCTAAATACGTACTTGCCACCTTCATGCCACAGACCAGGACCTTACGCCATACTTCCACTACCCCTTACTCTCTTACCACACCATCCTGCTCCAAAAAACTACCCTTGCACTCCTCTACCACCTGTCTCATCTGGGTCTGAGTCCTTCCAGCATCCTGAGCTGGCAGCACAGGTCCATACACAGCACAGATTTCTGATTGGCTGCTGAGAACCGTGGAGCAGAACAGTTAGAAACTGACACCACCAAGATGAAACAAAACATCCGTCAAGAGGGAACCATCTGCATTAAGGTACTTAGCCCACCACTCAAATCAGAGCTCGCACCCAGGCAGTTAACCGAGGATCCACTGGTGTCTGCATGGAGATACCTGCCCAGCTGGTCACACCATCCACTAGAGGAGGCTGAAGTGGCACCACCACCCACTCTCCCTCCTCTTCCAACCTCCACACCCCTTCCTCTTACCTAATATGCAGTACTTAAGTAACAATCTGTAGATTGTAGATGTAGATGTAGAAATTTACTATGAATTAAAGTGGATTATTTCAGTGGAAATTCACATACAGATTAGATGCCTTCTAACAGACAACTTCTTCTTACGTAGTAGCTGTCATTGAAGAAGTAAGAATTAATTTGTGTTAGTTTTCCACTGCGGATTGCTCTTGTCCCTCTGCACTCCATTTATTGTAGATGTAAAAGTTCAAGTCAAAGCCAGAAACGTTCTTAAGCTCCATACTCATTCACCTGTGTTCAGTAGGTAATGGTTTTCTACCTGTTTCTGTGCTATCTACTGATTCCTGTAATATCTGAATATTTCTCCAATACCATTCAAGAAAAGTAACTGAGTAAGACATTTTGTCAGCCTCACTGTGAAACTTTGTCATTTGCATTCTTGGGAATGCTGCCAATTAAGTACTGGAAGAATAAAAACCTCATGCTTTATTAGCAGTAACATTTACCCACCACCATTCTCCCTCCTACTGCAGGCTGGACAACAGAACCAAATCAGATTAGCTTTTCCATGAAGGCGATGAAAACATCACCAGTTCCTGTGGTCCAGCCCCATGGTGTAACCAAGGTGTATGGCCAGGTCACCTCTATAAGCCTGCTATTCCAGGATCCCCCGCGCATTTCTATCATCTCTTGATATGAATTATCAGAGTATTCCTGCAATTACATTCCAAATTTCTGATTTCAAGATGCTAAGATTTCTCTCTGATCACTAGATCGCTCTTTCTAACTTCTAATCTTCATGTCTTGGACTGCCACTGAAAATAATCTATTTAAAAGGCATTTTGGTGGTTTGTGTTGCAATTGGTATTACATAATGAGCGCCATAACTATGCTGTTAACAAGACAATGTATACTGTAAATCTATGTAACATGTTCATGCGAATTCCAACACAGCAATACTTATCTGTGAAAACTGAAATCCATACCTTCAGCTCTCAGTCTGTAGCACCCTGTTTCACATTGAAAACACTTCAGCAAGATAGCAATGTAAAGTATCTTCTGAGGTTAGAACACTTCTTGATTCTACTACTACTTGCTTGAAAAGCAGTTCAACTGATTAGGAGTGAAACTAACATGTGTTCTCTGATTTCTTGTTTCTTTCTGTTCTTCTGTTTCTTTCACATTCCTATGGATGTAATCAAAACTAGCAACTTGCTCCTTTCCCCCAGAGCTCTGCCAGAAGGCGGCACTCTACGCTGATAGGGTCTGCTGTAAATTTATCAACATCTACTCAAGAAGAGCCCAAAAGCTGTACCAAAACACATATTCTTGTCTAAGTCTGAAATTACTCCTCTTTAGTTTGATTGAAAACAATCTTTCTTCTGAAGAAAGGGGTTTACTTTGGTGACTGTAGCTCCTAAGTATTTTAATGAAATTCTAACCAAATCTAAAAATATCAAGGAGGAAAAATAAGCCTCTCTTTATACACTAAAAGTTACATCTAGAAGACGAACTCCTGCTTTAAAGCTCATGACTTATTGTCTGGCTTTCGGACCTCTAAGATGTCTCCATGTAAGCTATACCACCTATAAATAATGTGCTTCTGTAATGAAAAGCATACTAATGGAATGGCTACCTTTTCCGTCCTTTAGTTACTTATTCAAGCAAGTCCTCACTGATGATAAAGTTTATTTATTGATCTGGATCAGGTTAGTACAAAGACTTGACAGGCAACATCTTCCACAGGCAGAGGTTCAGAGCCCTGTATGAAGAAAACCTGTTTCTTTGCCCTTATGGTTGCACCCACAAAAGAAAAAAAGAGCAGGTATGCAACGGTATTAGTTTGAAAACACTAGATCATCCATGACATGTTCCGCCTCCCTCTGCAGAGCCCAGCTGAGAAGCGGAGTGTTGCCAATGGCACTTCTGCTGTGAACAGCAGGATGAGTGCAGGGATCTAGTTCAGTCTCCTGAATACCCGTCCTAGCCCGTGATTTCACAGTTCTTTTAAACTAGCATAAGTTTGTGGCTCTGCTGAAAGTGGGGATTCCCAGCACATCCTTGGCCACCTAGAACACACCAGCGTAAATGATCCCATGTAAGTCCTGGTCAGTAAATCAATTTCAGTGAAAAATTTTTGTTTCTGGGTTGCCTAGTTTTCAGCCAGATGACCCAATTCATAGTGTCACTGTACAAGTTATTCAGTGCCCACAAGGGAAGCAGTGAAAAATACCTAGATGTGGAAGGACAGGTGAATGCTTTCTGGCAGCAACACAACTTTTTGACAATATGACCATGTAATCACAGCCTCCGAAGTGAGAACTAATGAGCTGCTTCCCTATTTTAACCCCTTTATAGGAAAGGGTGAATATGACTCCATTGCTCTATGACTCCCTGTTCCTGGGATAAAACAGATTCCAGGGACAATACAGGCACCGACAACTAATTCTTTACATGTAGAAATACAGGCAATAACCATAAAATGGCCACAGCCATTCAAACAATGTTTTGATGACCACTCTCTCTGTAGAAGCAAATATGGGAGTATTTCATTGCTCTGTCAAACTAATATGGCAGACATCTCTACTAGCTTAATCTGGTAGAAGTTTATTAGAGTTTACTATGTAAGAAGTTTACCAAGTAAACTTCTGTTACTATGAAACTGGAGTCAAAGAACAACTACTTAGTTTGTATTAAACGTCACTTCTAACAACGTCCCATTTTTTCTAGCAGTGTGCAAAATGACCACCAGCTAGTGTTTGAGAATCAGTACCTTCAATTTGAGTACTATATTAGCTTCCTCGGAACAAATGGTAGAATTATGAAATCACTCTTACACCTTCTAAACTCTTAAATCTCTTGAAACCTCTGGGTTTTGAATTAATGTTTTGCCACAGGGAGGGCAGGAAGGAGTGGAAGGGTGACAACCCAGCTTCTGATAGCAGCCACCCTCTTCCAGAAAGCCTTTAAGTATGTGTTTCATACATCTTCAAGAAGTGCAAAAAGCATAAGTCACGTTTCTTCTGTAGATCAAGTGCTACAACAGAAATGGCAAAAACTAATCTCTACTAGTAGAGGAGAACTCAAATCTATTTACAGATCTTGTGCTACTTCTCATGTTCCATTTTGCTTGTAAGATGTCTTTCACCTGGTTAAGTAATGCTTCAGCACTGTACAGTCTACTGAAGAACAGGATTCAAAAGAAAGAATTTTCATGCAGGGCTGTGGCTCATCTCAAGAGCCAGCAGATGAGGCTGGAAGTTCTTTCACCTGTTCACTGTTAAGATGTCAAGGCTCTGGGAAAGCAGGCAGATGCTATCATAAAAAAAAAAATGGGGTTTGTTTAGGGTTTGTTTTTTGTTTGGTTTTTTTTGGGGGGGGGCGGGGTGATTAAGGGGTGTGTGGGCACAGGTCAGGCAAACTCCTGGGAAAGTCTGCATCACTCAAACTTCTATGAGCTGTCTTGTACCTGAATTGTGACCAGAAACATACTATGAACTCCAACTTGATGAATTAATTTTATATAGATATTTCTTAAAAGATCTTGACTGAACTTAGGTTCATGCTTCCTTTTTTACATTGGTCTCAAGCAGTGTATTCTGCTGTTTTAACTAATGAAATCCAACTGAAGCAAGCTTAAAAAGGTCTGAATTTGAAGTGCAAAAGCTAACACTAAAAAACCTTAAGACATTTTCTCTTACGATGTAGCCTGGAAGGGACTTGTGGATTAAGCTCACAACTCACCTTCTAGAAAGTCATTTCAGTTGAACTTTTTAAAACGTAATATCTTAGTTGATACTGAAAGCTTATTGTAAGCTTGTCCTAGTTCTTTCTTTGTTGCTATTCCACAACTGAACTTGGGAGAGGGAGGCAGAAGAGGCAGGAAGAATTTCCATATAAGGAGAAAGCAGCACCTTGCATCTGACAGTTTTATCTTCATATTGAACAACCTAATGCTTAGGTGCTAATTGCATCTTTAATATATCCAATGCCTCATGTCACTTCTACTGTCAGTATCCTATGACAAGTATGGCCACATACTGGAACTGTACCTAGATACTAGTGAGAAGAGAGTGAGCAGATTGTTAGCTTTCAGATGACACATCACTGACCTCTCAGACCACAAAGTAACCTAAGAAATAGATTTATTGCTGTTAATTGCTCTTGGGGTAGCAACAGTCTCACAAAGGCAGTCCTGTGGCTCAGCTGCTATTGAGTGTTACCTGTTTGAGGTACTTCACTGTGAAGAACCTTGTGGTGTGAAACCTGCCTATGGCACAACAGCTGTTACTCCCATGCATTAGGGAGCGGAATTAAGACTCCTGCAGTCTTAATTCTGGCACTGTTGGATTAAGTGGTCAAACTGGGAAATAACTGGGGGGGTGGATTAATACGAAAGACAGCCCTGTACTCAAGGTAGCCCAACCCAGTCCTCGGGGACGGGCACCAGCCCGGTCAGGTGGAGCGGGGGCCGCCACCCGGCCCTTCCCCGGCAGCGGCGCCACCCCCGCCGCCCCGGCTCGCAGGCAGGCCTCGCTCCCGCGCCCGGCCCGCAAACCCGCTCCACACCGCCAGGCTTCGGCCCCCGGCCCGGCCGCCCCCGCCGGGCTCCCTCAGCCCGGGCCCCGCTGGCTCCCTCGGCTCGCTCCGAGGCGCCGCGCTAGGAGGGGCGGGCGGCGGCTCCCCGCTCCCTCGGGGGAGAGGCGAGGGCGGGCGGGCCGCCGTCCCCGCGCCGCCTTCGAGGTGCCCTCCGCCGCGCCGGGAAGCGCTGGAGCCACAGGGAAGGGGGATGCCGATGCGGCTCGGGCCCCGCACCGGCGGAGGGCGCGGAGTGGGAGGAAAGCGGAGTACAGCGAGCCGCAGCCTCAGGACAGCGCAGGGAGCGCGGGGCGCCGCCAGAAGGGTGCCCGGAGCCCACAGGAGAGGGGGGCACCGCGGCGCAGGCCGGCGGCTGCCGACGAGGCCCGTGCCCGCTCGCCGCGGTGAAACACCGCCGTGACCGACCTGTCAGCAGGAGGGTGGTGAGGGCACCCCCGCCGTGCGGCCAAGGCCCCGCCGCGCAGCACCGCATCGCTCCCCGCTCCTGCGCCTGCTCCTGCTGCTGCTGCCGCCGCCGCCGCCGCATCCTCCGCGCCGCTGCCTCGCCCCGCGGCGGCCGCAGCAGCCGCCGCGCCCCGCCCTGCCGGCGGTCTCCAGGCAGCGCGGCTGCCCCGCGGGGCATGCCGGGAGGAGCCGCCCGCCGCACCCCGGCCGCAGCGGCCATGTTAGGGGCAGCGGGGGCGCGCCGGGGTGTTGGGCTGCCGGGTGCGGGGTTCTGCGGGAGCGGAGCCTACAGCATTCGTTTCTGCCGAGGGTGGGGGCAGGCTGGCTTGTGTCGGGCTGCGGCAGGGTCGGGTGGGTGGTTGCCCTGCCCTGCCGGGGTCCGGCGCTGGCTCCGCGGAGAGGCGGGCGCACCCTGGGCGGGCCCGGCCGCTCTCGCCTCAGGCCGGCGGCGCAGGTGCGGCGGGAGGGAGCCCTGACGGAGCGGGGCGCTGCGGATGGCCGGGCGGGGAAGGGAGGGCAGCGGTGGTGCACCTCGCTGCTCGCCTCTTGCAGCCCGGCTCCCTCCATCGGAGCCAGGGCACAAGCAGTAGGACCGGAGGGCTCGCCTGGGGGCGCGGGGGCGCGGTGTGCGCTTGGACGATGGCCTGTGTAAACCTTGCAACATCAGTTTTCTGAACACCTTACCCCTTTTTAAGGCTATATCCCTATTCCACGTGTAAATCCAAAGTGTTTTTTTCCCGACGTTCAGCAGCTGTATCTAGCGAAGTTGTGAGTAGAGTGGCAGGAGGGGATGGTCAGGGGCCCGGGCTCCCCTGTGCCTGGAGACCTGTCACTTGGCGTTGCTTTCGCATCTTTGTGGCTGCTGCTAAAGATTGTACCCGATTTCCTAAGTCAGGTCTGATCACTCTGTTCTGTCACGCTTCACACTGGCGGCATTGTGCTTTTAGGATCAGTAATTATACTGGATTTTTGGTTGCCATTTAATGTGTGTGTTATAGCCCAAAAGCTAAGGCAGTATTTGCTGTGCTGTGGAAGGAAATCTCCCTGTATACAAAGGAAGAATACTGTCAAATTCTTGTCAGTTCTTGGCAGTGATGAGGCATTTTGTGGGTAGGTGTATGTATATGTCATATATAACCACTTAAGACATAGTGCTATGTAAATACAGGGGATTTTAGGGAGCTGCACTCAGCTTTCTGTGTGGTATGTAAGAGGAGTCCCTGTACTAGAACTACATATAGAACCACATCTAGAGCCATGGCTGCTTTTATGTATTATTTAGTAGGTTTGATTGACTCATTATTTGAACTTGTAATACCTTAGGGCACTTATGCATGGGAAGGTAGATTTTTTTGACAGATACTTTGTAAATGTTTAGCTGTATAGGCTAGTATAGAAGTACATTTAAACAGAGACAAGACTTGGAGATTTTTCTATGAAATATTTGCTTGAAATTGCATAGAATGCCGTTGAAGATTTTCTGGGTGGGTGGTTTTTGGGTTTTTTTGCCTTCTGCAGCTAAAGCCCCAGCTCAACAAATAAATGTTTCTAGGTTTATTTTCTCCTTCTGGTGGTTTGTCATGTTTAATATTTGCAGACTGCAGTGAGCCTTCCATTATGCATGGAAATGATCTTCCTTTCTTTGTTCTGCATATAGAATTTTGATTTCTGATAAAATTCAATAAGCATTTCCACTCTTGTGAGCCAAATGCATTTGCGAAAAATAATAAGAATTGTATGCTTTTGATGTTTGGAAGGAATAAATATAATCTGGGTTACTGAGATTGTATTGACTCTCTGAACTCTTTATAAGCGGGGGGGGGGAAGACAACTGTAGAAGACTTTACCCTATCTGTCTTTAGTCTTGTTACAGCTCTAAATTTCCATTAATCTATCTCATGAAGGGGAACTTTACATAGCAAGAGGCTCTTCAGTATAGAAGTTTTGCCTGACATTAAGGTGTAAAAATACTCTGGTGTTTTAGTCAACCAGCTCATTATCCCAGATGAAGGAATTTGTATTCTCTTTCTGCTGGGACTTTCATAATATATTCACATTTTTAATTTGACTACATAGATATCTAAGAGCAGAAATCACACTCTTTCATTTACCTCTTTCTAGAAGTACTCTTCTGTTTCATGGCACTTTGTAATTTTGAGTAGGCCTACTTCGACTCTGAAGTTTTATGTGATCTTTAATTTATTCCCTTATGGAAGCATACAAGGCCCATACAGGTGCAGCTGTGCCATAACAATCTCAGATAGCTAGCATCCTGTGGTCGTAATGTTTAGAGTAACAAGTGAGAATACTGTTATCTTTTCAACAATAATTTTTGTGCTAGCAAAGTGTCCAATTTTTGTAAACATCTGTACTGTCATCAGCTTATTAATTACCATTTTCCTTCCAAGTAATATCAGGTTGAGATATTATTCCTATAGACACTATGAAACTGTCAATATCCTTTTTTTAATGTAGCAGCAGCAGTGTAGTAATGTTCAGTGCTCTGCCACCTCTGCATAAAAAGAAGGCTGTGTTTATCTAAAACGTGTTGGTGAGATACACTGCCTGACAAGAAATGGGTATGTGCAACTGATATGTAAAGAAGTGCTGCAAGGGCCTGCCTTGTCCCACTGCTTCCTTCATAGCAGCCCTTGCGTGTGGGCAAGTATCTATGTCTTTTGTGTTAATTGTATCTTGAGGCTGGGATTCCAAAATACAGCACCGATGCAGCTCTGCAAGATAAACTTGGACTTGCCTGAGAAACTTCTGTTAGTGCTGTGTATATAAAAGAACAACTACAATTCTTTTTCTCGTTTGCAAGTCCTGAGGAGTTTATAACTCCACCTTTTATTACATTCCAAGGATTCTTATTTCTTTTGTACTCATGTCTTTCTAATGTTTACTGGAAGCCTTTTGGCGTATTAATGTGGCCATTTGTGACTGCAGTATACTGCAGTTTTTATGCAGTGTTTAACTACATTTTATATGCAGCAGTCCTACAGGACACTACATACAACAAAAAATTTCTCAAAAATCAGGGTTCTAAGAATTTTTCTATTATGTGAAATTCACTCAGCAGTTGCTTATTGAAACAAAGCATATTATTCAGAATTACATCTCAGAGTTGAACAGAAACAGTTTTTTATGACCTGTAGTTTTAGCTGATTTAGCCCACGTGTTTTATCTTTTCCTGGAATTTTAAATGGTTAAGAGGAGCTCAAAAGATTGAATTATATAATGTAGTAGTTTTCTCTAGAGTTTGGCATGTATTTTGGAAAATACCATGTGCTTGGAAGAAAAAAGGCTATATATGTCCAAATATGGAAGCGATAAACAAGAACAAATAAAAAAAAAGAACTTGGAAGAAGTAAGAAGTGCACTGTAAGTTAAAACAGCCCACAGACTTCAGTTTGCTGAACCAGCACTTGTATATCCACTAGCCCTGCATGTCAGTGGTCATATTAGAGAGGTTATGTTTTCACATGTCTGAGTAGCTCTTGCGGCTTTTCAGACATTCACTACTGCACCAGAAATATTGTTTCTTTTCAACCTTATAGGACAGCTTTCACTCTCCTTATAGGTACAAATGGGCTGTGTTTGCCCCTGTCTCCCTCTTTAGGGCACCCTTGGGCAGCAGTGAGTGAAGCAATATTGAGATGTGCTTTTCTTCTGTGAGAGCTTCTCTTTCAAACATACTTTCTGCTGGATGCTCGCTGATGGCTCATACCTTAATTTAAAAGTAAAAAGTATTGGCTGTGATTTCCATCACACAATTTCTCCTGTGGTCAAAGCTTTTAGGGAACATGTTGGTTCAGAGAATTAGTATTTCTATCTGTGTTTCTAACTGCTGTTCTAGAAAGATACAAAAATAACTAGACAGTGGTAAGTTTGATTTTTCTCTCCTTGCTCTGTTTTGGGAAAGGCTGCATTTTGTAGAATGGCACAAAGAATAAATACTGTACATATACTGATTTATCATAGGGGGGAAAATAGTATCAGAACCATCATCTAAATCTATTAAACTGTCTGCCTATAGTATTCAGATTAGTAGGCTATTCAGTCCAGTATAGGTATCACTAAAATAGTGTTTTCCTCATCTTTCCGTGAGCTCTGCCATTCCTAAATGTCTAGGTTTTAATTTGGTTTAGTTTCTTGTAAAATCTGCATAGAGAAGTTAGTCTGATGACTAAATTAATTAAGAATTCTGAACTAATTCTTGAGTATTCATTGTTCATCAGTTGTTATCTACAAAAATTCCTCGTTTCAGCCTTTTTTGTAATCCACATCAAGGCAAACCTCCCCCACCTAGGAATGTAAGAGTGGGTGTCTGTTCAAAAGCATATGTGAAGTACAATTATCAGAGTTAACAGCTGGAAAAATGAGAACTTCTAAATTCTGCTAACTCGGGGCTTCCCAAAGCTATGCACCTTTTGTGCATAAGGTAACTAAGATCCTCTGTACTTCAGGCATCCTGCTTGTGGAAATGAGAATATTTATGCTTTGGATTAACTTTTTTTTTCTGCTTGTTAGCAGAGAATAGGCCCTGGAGTGCAGCTGTGTGACGATACACTCCCTGGATGCACAGAAGTAGATTAAAAGGAATTATTAGAGAAAACAGTGGCTAGATTAGCACATTGGCCAAATGCAAGCTGGGTGAGTAAATCCTCATCTCTGGCAATAAGGTTTTAAAATATTTTTTTCTATGCATTAACAGCCATCTCCTCCCCCTTGACCAAATAATTTATTACAAAATTTACAGGAAAGGGATGGCATTATTCTAGAACCAGGATTTGTAGCAAATGTAACTTGGCACCTGTGAAATGTGATCTAGACTTAATGTTGCACATTCCATTTAGGGATTTCACATGCATTGTCATACATAGGTGAGACTGCTTACGTCTGTGATCTTAAATGCTTTATTATATTTCATGCAATAAATCACTTGTACTTTGGAGAAGTAGTTCCCATGTCAAGATGGAGCCTATGAATAAATTGGGGAATGGAACAGGTGCCAAAAAGATGTCAGTATCATGTTGGCTAGGTGGTGCAACACACAGATCCAGCTTCATTATGAATTCTCAGCCCAAAGAAGCGGAAACATGTGCCAGCACTGAACAAGGTGTAGTTCCTCATATGAGGGTAGTCAACACCCAGAGCTGAAGGCAACAACTTTGAAAAAAGAAAGTTAGTCATGCCTCCTAGATGATGAATAAAGGAAGGTGTTGGATTTTTACCTGGAGTGAGTTCTTGCCAAAAGAGTGGGAGTTGCAGAAACACCTCAAAGGAGCAGAGCAAAAGCTTGTGACAGGTGAGTATTATGTGCAGATTTAAGAAAATGGTTTGATGAAAAATGGAATGTTTTCACCCTGAGGGCATGAAATTTGAATGTGATGCTAGGAAGAAGGGCCAAGGTTTTCACAGAACAACAAGTTTTCTTTCTGCTCCAGAATAAGCTTTGCTTGGAGGAACAGTGAAATACCTGTATATTTTCTTTTAAATAACTATCAAGTCTTCTCCAGTGTGTTTGTGTGAGGTAATAACTTATGTGGAGAGAACCAGGTCAGAAGTGGTTGTTTAAGGGTAGCAGTTAAGAACAACTAAAAAAATAAAGAGTACAATAATCAGATTTGCAGCAAGGAGAACATGGAGGCTTGAAGAGTGAATGCAGCTGTATTTTCAGGAATGTTGAATGTGGTTCCGTCTAAAATGAGATCCAAGATGTGCCTTATCTAAATGTATCTGAATTAGTTTTGAGTAGCATGGAGTTCATATCCAGGATCTTAGGCTAGTTTTGTATCTTGTATAGATGTGTGTTTGTGCGATGTATATTGATGGACTGAGGGCAGCAAATGTTAAAAATTGTTCCCCAGAGAATAAGTACCAGGAGAGCCACGTGTGTTTAGTTTTCAGGAGAAATGTCATGTGTAAACAAGATTGCGCTTAGGTGATTGTTGTTTAACTGCTGCATCTTTGCACGTGGAGTGCTGATGTCTTTTGGTAAGTAAGCCATATTTTGTTTAGGAGAAGCTAATTCTTTATCCCTGTGTTGTGGTGTTGTGTGACTGGCAAAGTAAATAGCAGTTGTCAAACCTCTCAGCTTATAAATTAGTACAGATCATGAGAGGAAAAATGTAACATAAAGAGTTATTGAAATGCAGGTTTCGTCTGGAGAGGTAGAGGACCAGCCAGCCATCTAAAGGCAGGTGATCAGAGAAACTAGAAGTGAATCTGGGAAGGAACACCCTACCACAGGGTCTTGTCCTTTACTACTCTCACTGACTTGGGTAGGAATTGAGAATTTAAGCACACTGGAAAAAAAGATCATTTCAAATTTGGGGGTCCAAAGTGTTAATGCATTAGTCTTTTTCTGGGCATTCATGTTTCAAGATTTTCACTTACTGATCTTGGACAGATTGTTTGCTTTCTGTGGGTAAGGTTTTTGTATCTGTTGATAGTAAATTGTGTAAATGCTGAAGTATCCAAAGTAGATGAAGGGTATATGTACTGCAGTAGACTGCAAATAGTGCTTTTATCTAGTGAATGAAGGTGGGTGTGACCACTGTGAACTGGGAATGCTCTTAAATCTAGGCCTACAATAATGGGGAGGAGGAGAAGGAAGGGATGATACAGAAATCAGAAGTCCTGTGATCCTCACATTTAGAAAGGTTCTGTGCAAGACTGAAAATTTGGCCAAGATTTTCTTAATAGCCAGATTTTTTGATCTAGTCCTTTCCATACATGCTCCTGGCATGTTCTGCTTCAGATCTGTAGGACTCAAAATTCATCTTTTCAGCTTCCTCTGCAATAGAAGGAGAAAGGTGTTTTCTGACTCTCTTAGGTTTGCTGCTATAATCATTACATGGAAATAAGCTACAGCTTCCTGGCAGCCCACTGTTTTTGCCTTCATATACATGCAAAGGTTTTGATTATGCAAACCCGTATTATTATACGTCATCTTCCTGGATTATTTTTTTTTTTATGAAAAAGCTGAGCATTGTAAATTCTTACAACAACATCAGGTTGATAAATATGACCACTAAGCATCATTAGTACCTGACAGTCCTGGTTTCACAAGTGTTGTCATGTAGTAGTTCCAAATAAGACCTATCATGGATTCCTCAGATTTTTATAAGAATTCTTTTAATAATTTTCATATTATTTTCCAATAGACCCTAGCTGTCTTTTGATTGAAGTAATTTGCAAAAGATTGAACTTAAGCACAGCATTATTACAGATTTTTAAGTCAAACTGTGGTCGTGACCTGCCATTTCCATAGTTTTTGCATTGTTAGCGAATCTGGATTTTAAATGAGGTTGAGTTTCATTGTTCTGAAGTATCGTTCTGCACAATGAAAATCTTAATCTGTGCCATTTTCTCCTGCAAAACAAATTCTATGCCAAACACAGACCACAGATATAAAGCATCTTGATTTAACGTTATAGGTTGGTTTTGTGACATTCTGAACTTTTTGCATGTTTTAACTGTAGAGTGAGACCTCCATTTCCCATGGCAACTCTGAATTAATTTGAAGATTTGTTTCAAGTCTTTGTTTAGTATATGTGTATCTTTCTCCTTTAAATCTTCCCTACTTCTAAATCTCTCCGTTGCTCCTCTTCAAATATTTAAACTCAACCTTAATTTATGCATAAAATTTTAGTACAAAAGGCTCAAAATAATATTCCAAATTTTAATTACAATTTCGTCAATCTCTTCCTTCTTTAACTCTGCAAGATAGTGTATGTGCTGTATTTCCTTAAATGCATTAAAGGTACCCTGCTCTCTTCAACATGTTCCTGAAGAAATGGTTTTGCTCTTTTGTGTAAAGATTTACAAAAAGTGCAGAACAATATTTAAACCTCTCTGCTTGTCTGTGTGCAATCTTTCACAGTCTTTCTTGCCACTACTCTGCTTTCATTTTAAAGGAACATCTTAGCTTTTGTCTGTGTGTTTCTCTGATTTGTGGTACTGTAACGCTGTCCACTGGAGGGTAATCAACACAGTGCTATAAAACTTAATACATTCTAGCTACATTCTACCAGGTGATGAATTCTTACAGTGTTACTGAGTTTAAGTCTTGCTTCTGTGTTACTGCCTGAGTACCCAGCCTAGGGCATGTGACACCACCAGTGTCTGCATAATAAGCACCTTGGTATAGAGTCTGGGCTGGACCATGCTGAGCATCTTCAATGTGCCCTACAGGTCAGTGTTAGAGATGTACACATACCTGGTAGTGTTTGACCCTTCACAGTTACTTGGTTGTAGTCAGGACATGCAGGGTCTCTCTCTCTCGTCATGCTTCAGAGGCCAGCTCAGATGACTTCTGAACTGGTGATAGCATCCTTGCCTCTGGTTTGCAAAAATGCAAAGGCGAGAAGCAGGAGCTGCTTTTAATTCCTCTCCAAAATGTTTCCCAGATCACAGTCTGACACCTCAGCCTGCCTTTCCTATCTGTGAATGACTGTTCCCTCCAGGCTGCTTTTAAAAACGTGGGGTTTTTTTCCCCCGTGCTCTTGGTACTTCTTTCCCTTCCTCTTTCTCTTAGAAGTAACCAAACCATCTTGCCACAGCAAGACTGGAGTCTCTTGGGGTTGTCGTTGTGCTGTCGTCTTGAGAGACCTTTTGTCAGCCTTGTGCTAGCTTTGACCTTTTAATGAATGCCTGCAGCAAGTAGGCAATTGCTAAAAGATGTGGCAAACAATGCAACAGGCTGGCCCTGCATGGTTCTTCACAGGGTGTGTGTGGCAGATAAATGGGATGCTGTTTAGACCAGAAGCCCTGTCAGGGAGGTTACAGTTGGCATCCCTGCAAGTGAAGGATGTGATGTGTGAAGTGTGTCCAGATCTACAATGTGAACTCTCAAGGGGCGCTTTAATGTTTGTGTTTAAAGGGTAATAGCTCACTGTAAACAGCTTTTCTCTGCCTTACAGGAGTCTGTCTAGCTATAGTAGGAATTTACTCTGGTTTACTGGAAATGTCCTACTTGATAGTTCATCACCAAAACTTAGAGGATGTCTTCTAGTTTTCTTCAGTAACTACTGATATGTATCAATGGTAAATACTCTGAAGTTGACCAGACTTCTCTAAAAAGTCCAGGATTTTGCTACCTATTGTTGTAGTAACTATGTATGTTAAAAACTATGAAGAGTCCACACACAGTGTATGAAGATAGAGCAGAGAGGTAATCAATGATGTGACTTGTGTGAAGTTGCACTACATTGTAAGGCTCCAGACAGATAACAGAACTTAAGTATTTTGAACCCAAATCCAGTTACGAAGAAGTGACTTTATACACTGATACATATATGTATATATATATTTGCCATAGGGCAGGGGAATAATCCTGCCCTCCTTATTTTGTAAAGTTGTTGGATCCTTGCCAGCCCACCCAATCATGGGAGTTTGGGGCAGTGTCGTATACAGAAGATTTTTGGTGAGATTTTTTCAGTGACGCACAAGTAGCTTAATTTGAAACTACAAGCTTAGTTAGAATACAAGAAGGTAAATTTATATTTCATTGTGAGTATACAGTTTTGTAAATGCTATATAACTTTAAATTGTATATCTGAAGAACAAATTTGAACATTTTCCCTGTAAAAGTAACATTTCATTTCAAGCACGTACCATCCCCTGAGTTGTAAAATTATTGCCAGCCCGCAAGCTAACGATTCAAGTCCTTTAGTTTAATTAGAGGTTTGTTGATTAGCTGAGGTTTTTTGAGGAGGGGAGAGGGAGGATAGTTTGCATTTTTGGAAGGAAGGGAAAGGCAGGGAGTTATTTTGATTTTACAAGGAATAAATGTCCTATATTATATGATCTGAAGACATATATGTTCTCAGCAAAGTGTCAGAACAAAGACAAAATCTCTACATGAGAGAGCTTGTTGTGTAGGAGGACCTTTATGCAGCAGATCAGCTGCATTAAGCTAGAAATTACAGTGTTTAATTCACTGTGAAGTTCTAATGTGAGCCTGTTAAAACTTTATAGAAAGCTAAGTGCAGTTGTTCTTGTTTGGCTCAGGAATACTCAAACCAAACTTTTCCTGGCCAAAAAAATATTCCTAGAAGGATGTATGTAGAATCACAATACGTATGGTAGTGATATGCTTTGGGAAGGAGACAGTGGAATTTGATGCAGGGGTTGGGGAAGTGACTCTGTATTACCAGTGCCAGAACGGAGTCAGATTGGAAGTGCCAATACAATTGAATATAGGATCAAAAGAAAAAACAGAAATATCAGAAAGAATAGGATAAACAAAACTGGAAATGCTTGCTTGCTGGGATGGAGGAAGCTAATGAGGTGATTCATAGTTTGTAAGAGGGAGTGCTTTTGTGGAAACGGTTTGTAGCAATTGTGGGAGTACCAACTAGGAATTAGAAAAAGCAACAGAGGAGGTAGCAGTAGCTTAGGAACTTCAGAAGAAAGATCATCAGAGCTCAGACAAAGGTTTCAACCACAAAGAGTGAGAGAAAGGACTTGCTTATTTTTCAAGGACGTACTGTAAAGAGGGAATCAACAGGACTTGGCAAAATACTCAGTGTGGTGGGAGAGAAGAATGACTACAAAATGATAGTTCTGTTATTCTGACAAACAGGATGTTGGAGCTCTAAAAGCACAGATAAGTGCTTTTGAATAAGGACAACTGCTGTGAGATTATAAACATAGTCAGGTGGTAAGTATAGTTGAACAGAACTGAATATTCCCATTGGAATAACCAGACTGAAGGTCCTGCTATTTAAGTAGGTGTGACATAGCAAATTATGGCTCTTAATTGGCTTTCCTGTGTCTTTCTCTCTTGTTTACCCTTTGGAGCTAGGTACAAAGAACCTTTAATAATCACATAACAAAGGTGTTTGGCTTGTATAGGCCAAGTGCATAGTTTTTGTGCAAGCAGAAAGTATAGCAAATTTGTGTAACTGTGACAAGACAGGCCCTAGCTTGCAGGAAGAGCTCACATGATCAAATTACTGTTCAGTAATAGTAACACCTGACTGCAAGCGTTGGTAGTGTGACTGCCACAGTATGGCTGAGCTTTGTCTTAAATGAATGTGGGGATGGGAACGTTCACAGAATACAGTGAATTCTCTCTAAACAATCTGATAGACTTCTATAATTACTAAAAAAACAAAGACAAGGAAGCTATGTTTGGTTTTACTTTAACTGCCTATATTGAGTTCAACTCAAGCCATTATTTGTGAGACTATTTAGTATTTTCTAGAGCACAAGTCTTATAAGGAGCGCCTGCGGGAACTGGGGTTGTTTAGTCTGGAGAAAAGGAGGCTCAGGGGGGGACCTTATTGCTCTCTTCAACTACCTGAAAGGAGGTTATAGTGAGGTGGGTGTTGATCTCTTCTGCCAAGTAACAAGGGATAGGACAAGAGGAAACGGCCTCAAGTTGCACCAGCGGAGGTTTAGGTTGGATATTAGTAAAAATTTCTTCACAGAAAGGGTGGCCAAGCATTGGAACAGGCTGCCCAGGGAAGTGGTTGAGTCACCATCCCTGGAGCTATGTAAAAGACGTGTAGGTGTGGCACTTCGGGACATAATAGTTTAGTGGTGGACTTGGCAGTGCTAGGTTAGCTGTTGGGCTAGATGATTTTAAAAGTCTTTTCCAACCTAAATGATTTTATGACTCTGATTTTTGCCAGAGTCCAAAAACTTTGTATCACTGCCTCCTTTTTAACATCTGTAAATTGAACTCTGTCTTGAAACAGTTTAGCAAATTTTTGGCTTTCTGAGTTCATATCAAGAAGAGGAACATAAATTATATTAAAAAATGAGATTCTTTAGAACGATCTTGGGCAGTGTGCTGCCAACAAAGTTTTCCTTTGATTTTAAGGTGCCCCTAAGTCTTGAATTGATATTTGTGTTTGAAAGTCTGTTGGTTTTTTCCCCTCTACATGTATTTATGAGGAATTATACTATTTTGTAACTACTTAAAGGTTAAGATCTCTAAGGCTATTTAGTGAGTAAAATCATGCTTAGATATGAATTAAAGCTGCTGAAACTGAAACTAAATCCTGCCTGTCCCTTTTCCCCTCCTCCACCTATTAAAAAAATAATGAGGAAATCTAATCTTTGTCAATGGTGCTGTTACATTGTTATAAACTTACAAAGCATAGCAAGCTCCAAAATGAATTCCGTCTCCTTTGAGTAGCCCTGGAGATGACCGCTATATATCCACAAAGGAGTTTTTGCACTGTTCCTACTGAAATTCAAATGCAACTTAAAATATTTCCAGCCCTCAACCAAGATTTTGCACATCATTAAGTGAGCAAGTGAGTCCTTCTTGGCAATCATCACAGATACTTCTTTTTTCTGAAAGAATAGTAAACACTTGTTCTCTGTCTGCATGACTGAATTTCACAACAAAGACACAAAATGTTCTCTCTCTCAATCTCTTTTACTCAGTATTAGCTGCAAATTGGGTAGGATACCACACAGCCTTGGTCAGCTTGTTGGGGAAAAAAAATATTTTTCTCACTGTCATTGTGTTAAGTTATATTGAAATATATATATATATATTTTGAAATATATATATATATACACACACACATTAATTGCGTGGCTTCATAAGTTGGTAATTACAGACTGTTGGAAATCAGTATTTTCTGTGTCACAACAGTTGCCCATTATTACTTCTAACAGGCCGTTTCCTCACCCAAACACAAGTGTCAGAATACTGAGTGCCATTTACAGGAGCTCTTAATTAACAGGCCTATTTGAGTTGATCTAGCAGTACCCTTGGAGTCTTCGACAGAATTTCAGGTTATTGGGGCCACTTCAATATTGTCAAAGTTACAAAACATTTAAGTATCTTTTAGGAATGCCTAAGCCAGCCAGATCTTAAGCATGTTTACCTCAAACTTGAACAGCTCAGCTGAGTGGCTTTTTGTGTTTCATAGCAGCTTTATAGTCTGTGATGAGAAAAACGGTTTCTCAAAAAGCAGGGTCAGTTCACAAGAAGTAGATGCATACTGGAATCTGCTCTCAGCTTCTGTGAAGAAAGACTGCAAGTAGTAAAGCATAATCTTGTAACTAAATTGCATGAATAATGTGTTACAATAAATCTTACATTTCTCCTTGCCATTTTTTGGGGTAAAAGAAAAGATGGGATTTTTTCCAGGACATCAAAGGTAGATGTTTACTGATGAGTATGAAGATTCATGTCTAGTCAAAAGGTTGTCTTTTTGCATAATCTCAGCTGGCTAAATTTTATGTCTCTATGTTCCTTTTCTACTAAATTGAGAGAGAGAGGCAGATCATACCAGGCTGAGATAAAGTCTCTTGAGATAAGTGAGATGAATGCCTTGCTGATGATGCTTATCTGTCTTTCCATGAGGTCTCTAGCAGTTAAACGGCTAAGCTTAAGTGAAGTGAATGTCTTCCATGATGAAAACCTTCTTGAACAAGTATCTAAAATAAAAGTGATAGATAATATGCTACTTAAACTTACATCAACAGATCAGTTTTACTACTGTTTGCTTTTACCATAGTATCTAGGAACTCTAGGTGTGCATAAGGTGCTTGAGGCTGTATAATCACAGGCAAAAAGCCAGTCCTAAATCCAAGAGTTTGTACCCGAAGCATAAAACAAGTTAACAGAAGAATGCAGAAACACAGAAGGATTAAAAGGGGCAGTGAGAGTGCCTCCGTAAGTAGTCATCACGGCCCATCAACAACCCAATAATGGTGGCCAAATTTTGCAGACATTGGAGCAGAAGAGCTTTACAGAGTGGATTAGATAGGATTGTAACTTTGAGGGTATTTCAGAGGAGTGCCTCTGAGCAGAAGGAGGCATGGAGACGTATGTTTGGAAAGCAAATAAGTGGCTGCTGTGAACTGAAGGGAAGTTTAGATCCTGGTTTAGAGCAGGGTCACCTACAGCAGGATGCTTAGGCCATGTCCAGTTCTGTTTTGAGTATCTGAAACGATGGAGACTTCAGCCTCTGTGGACAGCCTGTTCAGCGTTTGGCCACCCTCACAGTCAAGAGGTGTTTTCTTAGGTTTAAGTGAATTTCTTGTATTTCAAATTGTGTCCATTGCCTTTTATCCTGTTACTGGGTACCACTGAAAAGAGCCTGACTCCATCTTCTTACACCCTCCCATCCAATATTTATAGACACTGACAGGATCCCCTTGAACTTTCTATTCTCCAGGCAGAACAGCCCCAACTTTCTCAGCCTCTTTTCATATGAGAGATGCTCCAATCCCTCAGTCACCTTCGTGGCCATTCACTGGAATTGCTCCACTTTGTTCATGTTAAACTTGCACTGGAGGGCCCAGAACTCGACTCAGCACTCCAGATGTGTCTCACCAGCGCTGAGTAGGAAAGGATTGCCTCTCTCAACCTGCTGGCAACGATCTTCTTATACAGCCCAGAAGGATGCTGGCCATCTTTGCCAACATCTTACAAAGCTTGGCCTGAGAGAAGCCGAGGAACTGAATTAAAGTATGAACATAATGAACTTTGGATGGTATCATCCCCATGTGATTCTTAACCCAATTTTCTCAGTCACCAGCTGTACCAGGCATACCACCATGAGGTGTTGGTAGGAAATGTTGCTTTATACAGATACTGCTTCTACCACTAGGGTGGTGCATATGACTTCTGTATAGCGAAATGAAAATTTCATTAGGCCCAGGAACAATTCCTGTCAAAGCTGAGGAGCAGAACTGAATCTCATGATCCTGGAAAACAGTTTAGTTAATCTGCTGACGGTTTGTGGATCCTGAGCTGGAAAGGGGGCATCTTGGCCAGAAGACGAAAACAGACTGCCTGTTTTCCCATCTGCTGCACCCTGGATGAGGGGGAGTGAAGAAGGCACCTTCTGTGGGAGCAATGCAAGTTGCAGAATTAGGGGAGGCTAGAGTGTGGGGTGGGACAAGGAAGGGAGGGAGTAAGGGTGGTAGCAGGAACCCCATACCAGGAGGGAGATGAGAAAGCTCCTGAGTAAGCCCTGGGCCAGCTTGCCTCTAGGATGATGATGATGAGGGGGCTTTTAAGGAGCAAGGGAACAAGGTGGGGAATTGGGTGGCAGTTAAAATGGAAAGCCTTTCCATGTGCTGCCTTCAAAAAGTAGATGTTGTGGCTTTTCCACATCAGGCACAGGCTAATTTGAGGTCCTTCACACTGACCTGTAGAACCATTATTGAATTTACCTTGGTGATGTAAATATCGGTGACAAGAAAAGCATGGAAACCTCTGAAGTTGGATGCTACTACTGATTAAAACACTTTGAGGTAAAGACTTTTCAGCAGCGTTATGATTTCTATGATCCAAGATTTCTTTCACTAAACTGTTTTCTAACCTCATGAAATGGCACTGTGTGGGAGTTAGACACTTCACATGCAATTCCAAAAGATGGCAACCTTAGGCTTCCAAACTGGGGCCTCTGCTGAACAGCTCTGCAGCTCTTGAACAGTTCACAGTGGTGAATGTTAGAAAATTATGGGTTCTCCCAGACTGAGCTTATTTTTATCCATCTATCCTATTTTCCATATTTTTCCACATTTGAAACTGAATTTATGTGACTTCAGTTAAAAAATGGGCAACTTCCCAAATGTATTTCTGTGCTGAAGGAAGGGGAGGTTAGGAAACCTTAGATCTGTCTCTGGTTTCAGTCTGTGACTTCTGTTATCTACAGGAGTGAGGCTCTGCTATCAATCTGTGCTGAAACGATGCTCCTATGGCACAGTAATAAAGCAGAGACAGTTCAGGAAAAGCATGAGAAAGGAATTATTTAACTTGATGTACTGTAGTATTGCTCTTGTCTTACTGAATTATTAAGGCTTTGTACACACAGTCCACTAGTCTTGTCCGTATCAATGTACTTTAAATGGTAACTGCTACCATTTTGAAACCCTGTATAACTCTGGGTAGATATAGTCTTTCACTTGATAAGGTACATAGATAACCTCTTCATACTACGTTCACTCTCATGTCTTCAAAAATCCATCTTTTGCTTTGGTTAGTACTTATTTTCTGATTTTATCTTTGTGTCCAGTTCCTGGAGGGTTTTTTTGTGTGTGGTTTTGTTTTCACCATGAATTTTACTTGTGAGTAGGTAAGGACAGAAACTTCACAGACCATTTAATCAAAAAATGCAGTTATTTTAGAATTTTTTATCAAATCATGTAGATTTGACTGAAGTTGCATTGACAAAACCAGAAATTTCTGATGCTAAAGTCTGAATTCTGTGTTTTTATAACAAATGCTGCTTTGTATTACAGGATCATTACTTGATGGAAAATCAAGCATCTTGCTTATTTTCTAAAAGTCGTATTTGGACACCATTAGCTTGGAAAATTCCATCTTGGCTTGGCTCAAAGCCAGATTTTGAAATCTCAGCTTTTGTGAAGCAGAAACGTCTTTCTCCAGGCAACCCTAGCAGCAGGGTCAAAGTCTGAGCCCCACTTTGTTTTATGCCAAAGCTTTTCACTTCTGCAGTGTTCATCTGCTTCTTCCCCTTCCCAGCCCAGAGATAAAAAATTGTATCTCATTTTGGTTGTGCCAGTTCCTTACGATTTCCCCTTCCTAACTTGTGCTGCATGGCTGTGGGGGGATAAGTACTGGCCTAGGCTATTACCATCTTTCCTTCACGTAGGCAGCAAAACTGGGAGAGAATTTTGGATGTGTGGGTGTTGCTGCTTTATGCTTTTTTTAATGTGCAGAAACCTTGTGATTTTAGCCTATAACCTATAGGGATACTTTTCTTCCACAGTGTTGGTTGGTCAGTCTTTTTTAAACAACTCAATATTCTAACTGTTTGATATCACTTCGTGTTACTTTTGTCAGTTAGGTTTGTT
This sequence comes from Falco peregrinus, assembly GCF_023634155.1. NCBI lineage: Eukaryota > Metazoa > Chordata > Aves > Falconiformes > Falconidae > Falco > Falco peregrinus. The sequence goes on along the minus strand of NC_073725.1, from coordinate 37,932,780 downwards.
GCCTGCATGGGTAAGATTTCAGACAGGGATCTTATCTCTATGCGGTTTATCCTGTGCTGCAATCCTCATTACTGTAGTGTCTGAGCATCTCAATGTTCAGTACATTTATCCTTGCCACCCCTGTGGAACAGAAAGCTGATTTTCTGTCTGTTTTTAACAAATGGGAAACAGTGGTCTGTAGAGGCTGAAAGGTAGATGAAATAGAGTGAAGAAATAGAAAACAGGCTCCCGTGCATAACTCTCAGGTGTTTGGCACCCTAATTACCTCTGTTAAACAGTTGGGGTGAGGGACGTTGCATATGGAGAAGGGTGATCCGCAAGAGTCAGCTTTCTCAGCAGGAACCACTCTGAGCCAATTAACAGGAACAGGGATGTCTCTGAAATCCTGCCTCCTTCTGCAGCTTTGGCATTTAGCTTTCTGTGGGCAATAGGCATCTCCTTCCCCTGGCACACCACCTTTCCTGCTAGCGCATGCAAAGCTTGTGCTCTGAGCTCTGGTCAATGCTTTTATCTTTCTATGTCTTTTATTAAAAAAAATACCACCAAAAAACAAACACCAAAAACACGAAACCCGTGGTGGTTGCCCTCCTCCTCACACCCCACATCTGTGTATCAGTAGTTTAAGCATTAACCCGAGAAGTTTATGAAGGCTTGCTGCTCACTTGGGCACGCTGAAGTCGCACCTCCCAGGCCCTGGGGGCTGCCCAGCTGAGCAGGCTGCCCAGGAGGCTGGAGCTGGGGAGGGAGCAGTGCTGCCAAGGCTCTGTGAGTAGGCTGGGAGGAATGTGGGAGTCCTGGGGCTGGGAGGAGAATGTCTCCTGGCCTGGCTTGCCTGGCTTTCCCGGCAGGGAGGGGTAACTTCTGACTCTGCTCCCAGCTTCTAGACTTGTTTGTGCATTTGAAACGCAACTCCAAAACTAGTCCAAGTGGTGCAATCTGCATTTTTGTCATTCAGGTGACAGCCCTAACTACTCAGGGGTAAACGTACTCTCCTCCATGTCTTCCGTTCCCCTTCCCCTGCTCAGTCTACCTTCCAGCCTGATATTTAAGCACGTTTTTGAAGCAAGAGACGAGAAGAGGCAGGAGAGGAAACTCCTCTTGCTGAAAAGACTTTAACCCAGGTGTCTCCTGTTTTTTTCAGTGAGTGCTCTAACCAGCAGGATGCTGTGTGAAAATGAACACTTGCAACAACTTCTTTTTCCCTGACTGTGTTTTGAAATAAAATGTTCACCTTTTCATTTTGTGAAGTACTCTGGGCTCCCGCTTTAGGCTGGGTATGTTCTGAGTACAGGCATTGGGCTCCCTGGGGGCCAGCATGACACCTGGGGGGTTTGGGTCTTCAACTAGAGTAGGCAAGCGACACAACTACCAAGATGCTTCATCCTCTGCTTGCACAGAAACAGAATTTTTAGAAAATTTTCAAGTTTAAGTGCCCCTTGGAGTAGGCACTTACAGCTGCCCGGTTTATGGTTTCGAGATTGTTACACAATTATGTAGGTGTTTAGGTTCTCTGTTGAATGTAGCCTTAGGTACTGAGTAGGGCCCCATGTTAGTGCTCTTGTTCCTTTTCCTGTCTCTTTGCCTGTTCTATTTCCAAATCTGTAAAAAAAAAAAAAGATACAAAATAGTTACTAATCATAACTTCTGTAATACTTCACCTGATAATCATGTCTCTAATATTGCTTATCCTTATAACCACTTCTTTCAATCATCCAGCCTGTTTTAAATCTGTATAACTTCTTTCTACAGAAGATAATTAGATTTAATTTTAAGCATAGGGGTTTTTTATCAAGTACTGTCATTATTGAACCTACTGCTTTTCATTCAAAGATCACAATTTAATAGATGGCTCATACATTTTACAAAAATTTGTATTTAAGTGAACACTGTATTTCCTTTCATTTTTTACTGTATCCCCTTACCTCTGTATTTTTCTATGGAGGATGCTGGACCAGTTCCAACTGTAATGTATTACTTCTTGCTCCATCAAATTAATCTATAGTACAGGTTCAGTGAAACAGTGTCACAGTTTCAAGGGAGATTGTAGATGTGCCTCTGCTGGCAGAATTTTATCCATAAATCTAGATACAAAACCTCTCAGAAAACATTGTCTGTTACTAGACCGATGTCAACCTAATAGTGTACTCTTTTATTTCATGCTGATTACAGTGGTCTCTGTTCGGAGAAAATACACTTCCTTGTTCCAGTACCTTTTTTCCCTAAAAATCTCATGAACCAAAAATCAACATGGCAAAATATTAATTTCTACTTTTTTATTTGGCAAAAATAAAACTAGCGAATGATTTGCCATCCAAGGGCTGGACAAAATTTGAAAATTGCTTAAGATTTTCCCCTGCAGAAACTTAATTTTCTCGATTATTATCAGCATTTCTGCTGCATGCATAGCCCCTTTCAAACTTCACTGGAGATAGTTTCCATGGGAACCAGAGAATGAGAACTGATGAGTCTTGAAACAGTCAAATAATAATCTTGCTTTTTACCAGTGGGCAAAGATTTACTTCTCCAGTGTTTAATGGAAGGCACTAGAGCTTATTATGTTTTGAAGGAGAGGGAAAAAAAAGGTATCTGCAAGGAGGCCAAGTCTGCTTTGTATACCTGTAGGGTTCATACTAGCTGTATTTAAAGGGAAAAACGCTGCATTTTCCTGTGGTTGTAGACTTCCTGAAAGGTAGAAAGGGAAACTCTGTTAGATCTAAATGCTTGTAGTCCAGGGAAGATGAAGAGGGGGCAGTGATCACGAGGTGGTGAGTTGATCATGTGTGCCAAAGGTACAGAGCCACCTTGTGAATGCAACATTTTAGAGACTAATGAATAACACTGCAGAAAATGGTCCTGGGGACAGCTTTGCAGGTCCTAGCAATGATTTGTGTCCAGAACTGAACTATCCCGTTTTTTTGTACAATGTTGAGTACATCTTACCATGACTATTAGCTACAATGTGGGTTGTTTATTGTGGTTCCATGGGAGGGAGCAGACTCCCTCAACAGTGACATTAAGTAATGAATAAAGTCACGCTGAAATCCAATGAGATGCTCTGCTAAGCTGGCCATTATTTGGTTGCCATAGTCATAGTCATTGGGATTATTTGCAGGAAATATTGAGAAGAGATGGGAACATTGTGTTTCACTCTGTAGAGAAAAAATATGGAAAGGATAGAGAAATGTCAGACCTTTTTTAGATCTGTGATATCTGTTAGGAAAGATGACCTGCAAAAGAAGAAGAAAGCAGGTTCCACAATTCTGGCAGCTAAGTTCCAGTTCCCTGTAAATGCTGACGGATAGAAAAGACCAGAAATGTATTCATCACAGACAATTAAAATTGACCAATACTTTGTAGTTTTAATGTAGCACAATTAAAATTTGAATTACAGGAGATTAAATGGCAAGGTATGTTTTTTTAAAAAATATTTTATCATATGTTTTATCTTAAACTCATTTTTATATTCTTTACAATCTGATTTTGCAGTGGGTTTGAGCTTAAGTATTTAATATACACCTTTGTGTAATTATTTTAATCTTTATGTCACAAACATAAAGAGAAAAAAGTGCATGCATAAAGCATTATTACAGTGTTTGGAAATACTTTTTTTTTTCCCTCAATTAGTTGAAATAATGGATCCTGAGGGATAATAGCTATTGTTATTTCTGCATTGTATAATATATCAAACATAGATATGATTAATGATTTAATCCAGTGATTAAATTAAGAAATCCCATTTATGTCTCTTGCCAGTAATTAGTATGTTATAAACACTGAAGGCGATCACTGTATTTAAAAATGAGGACTCAAATTTTAAAATATTTTTTCTCAGCTTGTGGATTAAGCTAAAAAAAATGAGATGCTTGCATTAAAAAAACTGTGAAAAGGATTTTTCTACATTAAAGAAGTGGTTTTGTGGGCTTATGAGGTAAAACCCCAGTTGTATTGCTAACAATATCAAAGAATACCTAATACAAGAGGAGGACAGGTATCAGGTGAAGTGCACTTAGGGAACGTGGGGTTAGCAAACTGTTACGGCCTATCTTGGAGTCACGTTATTGGGGCACCCTTAGCCATGTACAAAGAGACCCTGCAAGCAAGAGGTGTGCAGTTTAAATGGGTAAGGTAGTGCTCATTTTGTTCCTGAATTCTAATATCAGATTTCCTACTGTATGTTTTAAAATGTCTTCATATTAAATTACTGCTCTGTACAGGTCTGGTGATCAAAAGTAAACACAAGTGAAGAATATTTCCATGTTTTTAATGCCTAGAAGAGTTTATTCACTTCTTACCGTTTGACTGAGACGAGTGTTTACCCAGTTCTTAAATTTGCTACTAGCTTTATGCAGTATGTCACCTCGGTTCCAGGAGTGAAGGACATCACCAAAATTCTTCGCTCCTGTGACCAGCTGACCTAACTGACGTTAGCTGGGAAAGAGGCTGCTCCTTCTCTTTCCTACAGTCTGTAAAACAGGCTCATTGTGCATGTGGAGTATTACAAGCTACCAAATGCTAATAATACTGCTGGGCTGCTTAACACTGTGTTCCCTACTGTTCTCTAAGCTAGATCCCTAATTGCTGACCGCAGACGCTAGGCAAGATGACTGTTAAAGGGGAAACTGAAGGCTTACTGCTGATGAATCTCAAGCACTTATCCTTTTGGCAAAAAAGGCATCAGGGCTGCTTATCTTGAAGGTCTGGGTGGTGCAGTGAGAGAGAATGTAATGATAATCATATAAGAGCAGCAGAAATGGTGGTGGTTCCTAAACATCTGATAGGAGACAGTGGAACAAAGGGCAGGGCTGATACAACTGCCATTTAATCACAGTGTGCCCAAATCAAACATTATCGTTTCCTGGGAGATCGAACAATGCTGAGTGCTTATTAATCACGAGAGCAGCTCTCTGCTGTTCTCACAAGTCCTCCAAAACCTGTCTAACTCAAGTGGGCGAGGATCAGCCCACCCATCACAAACTGGTGCGGCTTTATCCTACATACTGTATATTATCAAAAATGTTATGTCTGCTCTGAACAAAATGTCCAAGTGTGATAAATGTGGGCAATGCTCCAAGAAAGTGGGCTTGTCTTCATAAGAAAACTGTACTTAAAATCAAACTTTTAAGTTGGTTAATTCATTTTAATTAGACTAATCTACAGACCTGCATGAGACAGTCATTTTTTTGTAAATGTTGCTGTCACGCTCACTGAAATAAATGTTTTGTGCAGATTAGTGTGCTGCTAACTAAATTGGTCTGCAGTCACGTTAAATTTACACTGACTTTCTCCAGTAGCTATGGTTATATGCTGTGGTCTTCTTTACACTGGACCCTTAGTTCCCACTGTTCCATTCTACAAATGTAGGTGCTTTAGGAAAGCTTTCACTAAAGCAGCAGGCATCTTTTTCCCCCCAAAGAAAGCCTATGTTTCTACTAGGTTAGAGTACTTGTATAGCCCTGGCTGTTGAATGTACAGCCACACTCTTCTCAAACTGCATGTGGTAGGCTCCACTGCTGGAATTTATCTTAGTTTGATACAGTACAAGTCAAGAGTTAACGATACAGCTCCTTTATTGCTTGAAAATCTTGGTCAAACAATGTTAATAGAAAATTCACTCTTTTGTAAAGTGTACTATTTGAGTGGAAGGCAAAACTCAGATGCACATTGTTTTTCTTGCCCATCTAAGGAAGGAATGTTTTCTCAGTAAAACTTCTGTTTGAAAAAATACAAGCATCAGCTAATTTAGAATTACTAAGAATCTGTTTACGGTGTGCTTATTCTCTGGTATCACGCTTGCTTGTTGGTCATCTTTATTTCATTGTTTTCCTATTTGACCTTCATTATGAGGTGAAATCTTCAAGGAGCTCTTAAAATGTAAACTAGCTTAGAAAAGGCACTGTTCAGAATGTTGCAAGAGTGGTTTAAAAGAAGCTTGTTACATGTCTAATATCAGTATACTGGGGCCAGTTTTTATCTGCAAGAATAGCAGTAGTCATTTCAAAATTAAAAAAAAAAAATTAAAAGGAAGAGTGTGATTCCCAGTGAAGGGTAGAAGCATGAAAGCAGAATTATTTTAATGACCCAGCCAGACAGGTCTGCCAGCAGAGTCTTGCATACTTGTTTATGTAGTCTTGTGTAAATAAGCAATTAAAATATTATTGGTTTAAAGGAGGCAATGTATGTTTTATGTTGTCTTTTCCAATTATGCATGCAAATATATTTTACCTTACAGAAACCTTTGAGGCAATTATTTGAGAATTTGGCAAGAAGTAATTTAATGACCTCTAAGTAGTCCTTCAAACAAGAAGTCTCTATTTCTGGAAGTTGTTAAATCTATGAGATGTAAACCTAAAAGCGTAAGCGAGTAAGGTTAGGTAAGAAGGGAAAAGAGTAGACTTAGTGCTGAAATAGCTTGACTTCAACTTTTACAATGGTGGTAAGCAGCTCAAGAATTAAAAACCATCTGTCATTATTCCAGATACTGCTTGAACGGCTACATTCCTTTTTTGTATCTTAGGTAGATATTACAATGTGTATGACATAGCCCAGGATTATTTTTACTACATAAATGTCACAGCACTCTCCAAACTAGCCAGCTGCAACAAGGTATTTTACCATCAAATACCAACATAGCCTTCATGTCCATCCCTCTGCTGCCTTCTCCAAGTCTCTCCTCATCCAGGGCACCATTCTCTCTTCCTCGGCTGCTCCCTCTTCCCTGGCTGCCCAACCCCTTAACAGAACCAGCCACAGCTGCACCTTATCTACATCGGCCAACCCACTGCCCCTGAAGCCAGCCCGCAGCTGTATATTATCAATGCTAATTAACCCAGCTTCATTCCTCTACACATAAGCATCATGCTGTTTGTATCTCAAAAAAATATGAGGTCCTTCCTTTACCATACTGCTTTTTGAGGTAAACTTACTGGTCTCTTTTTTTTTAAGGAAAGAAAGGACTGCTAGTCCAAAAGATCCTAGAGCAAGTGGCAAGGTATCTTATTCAGGACCAAAAGGAGCACTCAAGAAACAACTGCGATTCAGTATGTTGGAAGCATAACCTTCCCCAGAACTGATCTGTTCCTGATTTCACTGAAATTAAAGGCTGTCTTCTGTTCAGATTTTGTAGCAGAGGAGTTAAGCTCGCAGGAACTCAGCAGGTGCCCTGGTGGCGATAGGCTAGTTAAGCTGTTGCAGAGTGACTCAAGCAATGCTGACTTAGGCTAAAAGAGGATCTAGTCCAGTAAGTGGGGTCACATTTTTGCACTTGGTAACATGGATGCGACTTATGCAGCAGTCTGCCAGGGATTTATACTGTGCACTTTTTCAAGGGACAAAATGTTCCCACAACGTATTGGGTTTGCGTGGCAAGGTTTTGGGGGAGTGGGGGGGTGGGCTTCAGGGGTGCCTTCTGTGAGAAGCTGCTAGAAGCTTCCCGTAAGTCTGATAGAGCCAATGCCAGCCGGCTCCAAGATGGACCTGCTGCTGGCCAAAGCTGACCCCATTAGCGACAGTGCTTGCACCTCTGTGATAACATATTTAAGAAAGAGGGAAAACCCCTGTCTAATAGAAACTGCAGCCAGGAAAAGGAGTGACAATATGCGAGAGAAACAGCTCTGCAGACACCAAGGCCAGAGAATGAAGAGGGGCAGGAGGTGCTCCAGGTGCCGGAGCAGAGATTCCCCTGCAGCCCCTGGTGAAGCCCAAGGTGAAGCAGGCTGTGCCCCCTCAGCCCAGGGAGGTTTATGGTGGAGCAGATCTCCTCCTGCAGCCTGTGGAGGACCCCATGCCGGAGCAGGCTGATGCCCCAAGGAGGCTGTGACCCCATGGGAAGCCCATGCTGGAGCTGGAGCAGGCTCCTGGCAGGACCTGTGATCCCGTGGAGAGAGGAGCCCGTGCTGGATCGGGTTTGCTGGCAGGACTTGTGACCCCATGGGGGACCCATGCTGGAGCAGCCTGTTCCTGCAGGACTGCACCCCGTGGAAGGGACCCATGCTGGAACAGTTCATGAAGAACTGTAACCCGTGGGAAGGACTTATGTAGAAGTTTGTGAAGGGACAGTCTCCCATGGGAAGGACCACACACAGGGGAAGAGTGTGAGGAGTGCTCCCCCTGAGGAGGAAGGAGCAGCAGAGACAACGTGTGATGAACTGACTGCAACCCCCATTCCCCATCTCTTTGTGCTGCTCAGAGGGAGGAGGTGGAGAATTCAGCAGTAAAGTTAAGCCTGTGAAGAAAGGAGGGGTGAGGGAAGGTGTTTTAAGATTTGGGGTTTATTTTCCTCATTATCATACTTTGATTTGATTGGTAATAAACTAAACTAATATCACCAAGTTGAGTCTGTTTTGCTCCTGATGGCAATTGGTGAATGATCTCTCCCTGCCCTTATCTCAACCCACGAGCCTTTCGTTGTATTTTCTCTCCCTTGTCCAGCTGAGGAGGGGAGTGATAGAGTGGCTGTGGTGGGCACCCGGTGTCCAGCCAGGGTCAACCCACCACACACAAGCAATGTTACATGAGCTCTAGGAAGACTGAGTCCATGACTGTGTTTTGGGAGACTTATACCACTGTGTCAGGTCTTCCTGACCTCTCAAAACAAAGGCCTCAGGGAAAAATGCTCTGCTTGCTTCCCCTCCTTGTCTGCTTGTCCCACAGTGGCCCTGTATACCTAACCCTTGTTCGTGTGCATGAGTAAAGAGAAGAGAACAATACTGAGGGCTCTGCTCCCCTTGTGCGGGCAAGCAAAGCTATAGGCTCTGTTGCCAAGGGCACAGAGATGACCTCCTCCTTGTTTTCCCTGTATAGGGCATCCCAATGTGGGAGGTGCAGAAGCTTTCCTCATGCTGCTCTCTGCTCTGTCAACATGTAGAGCAAGACCACCGCACATGTGGTGGGATAAGATTATGCAACAGGAGGTGCTGAGTAGATAGCTTTCCCCTGTGGGTTTACTATGAGCTGTGATTAGCTCAACTAAGAAGTAGCGAGGGAAAAAAGAGAGTTCCTACACCTACATACTGTGAAGGTTATATCTTTTGTTTTTTTGTTGATGGCTTTTTCCCACTATACTGCAGCTATCTACATGGGCACAGCCCTCCAGCAGAACTCCTGACTTTGGTCTATATCCTTTTCCATTTGGTAAGTTTGAAAAAAGTTAAAAATTCTCATAGGGTTCTGGTCTGGTCTTCACTGAATTTGTTTGTAGAGGCTTGGTTAAACAAAGAAAGCATGTAAAAGTTAGCACCATCTCTGTAATTTTCTACTGCCTGCTGTTAGTTAAATATACAAAATAAGCTTTCAAAGTGTACACAGAAGTAAATATGGCTTAACCCAATATTTTTTAAGTCTTCTGCTTTTTTAGAAAATACTAGCTTCCATCACCTTGTTACCTCATACACTTAATTTTGCACAGGTTTGAAGTAACAGAATTGATTACACCTAAATAAGATATGTAAAATAAATAAATAATACAAAATTAATTCCCTTCTCCAAAAGCAACACAGAGCAAGAAGTAGTGCATGAGATGTGAACAGCTTTCTAATTAATGTGAATCTCTACTTTTAGAACATTTTAAGGCAGCATAGTCTGCAACAATTACTCTTACTTTAGTCTCTGTTTTGTGATGTTATGGTCTGCTCTCAGAAGGCCGAAAGTTAAACAAAGACTTTCTTAATCATGCCCAAGATTAGCACACTAATTAAAAAAAAATTAGTTCTCCTCTGGGGCATTTATTTTTCTTCTCTAATTTTGAGCCTTCCATGAAGAACACGGGCTGTTCTGTATGTGTTGTCTTTAAAATGTCTTGTGTTACAGATGAATCAGTTAGTGAAGAATTCATGACTCATTCCTACAAAAAAATTTCTTGAACTTCCCCACCTATGTGGCCTGAGGATCATACCCCTACTGACTTATCTCCTAGTGAACTTCCTCATTTCTTCAGTAAGAAGTTCTGAATCTTTTTGATATTGCATCCATGAGGACCTTGTTATTGACCTATCGCTGAAATGGAAGGCATGATCAAACTCAGAATTTCTAGCATTACGGTCTCCGACTACAGGGATGTCTGGTATGTATCATGGGTAATCATATATTCTGTGGTACAAAGTATTACAGGTAGTTTTAGCCTAAGAAATAGTGTGTATCTCAGTAATGGTATTAATTGCAGGTGGTTGGGTATTTCATTTCAAGTTTATGCTTTTCAAGCTCAATAGAAATGAAATGGAGAAGGCAAAAAGTTAAACAACGCTACGTGATCAGTAATTTCCATTCAGTGCTGAACCAAATGTTTTACATCTACCAGGACTGTTTAAGGGGGAAGGCGAGAGAGTGGAAGTAGGCAGAAGGTTGATCTTCTCAAAGTGCAATGCAGCAGAAGTCATTCCTTGTGATAAGATGGTCTGATAAAGCCAAGTTTTTAGTGAAAGAAGGCAGAAAAACAGAAAGGCCTCAGTGAGAAATGCCTGCTCACATTGGTTGCCAGACTGCAGACTACAAGGCAGAAAGGATAACTGCCATGTATAAATGTGGAAAACAGTATAAGCTTGTTTTTGCTCAAACTAAGCAATTTTTCTAAAACATATCTGCAAGAACAGACCCATAAAATTAAGGGAAGGGAGGGGGAGGGGAAGGGGTATTACTTGCACTTAGAGATCCTGACGTGACTTGTACAGCCTGTCTTTTAATTATAATAGGTTTTTATCTTCTTGCTTCATAGTAACATGAGATGCACGCTGTCCTTTGAAGGATGCTTTACTTACCCTTTTGTACCACTACTGAACCCCAGTTTTACTCTGCATATTAGAAGAAATGTCCAAGTTGTAATAACCATTTGTATTTGCCTAAAATATCTTCTCCTTCTTCTGCTTTGCCCTCCCCCCCCCCCCCCCCCCCCAACATTCTTTCCCCATTTTTTTTTCTATTGCCAACAGATAGTTCTGCTGGCTATTTAGTGAGTTCACTATTATAGCAGTGCTGAATGAAAGCTTCAGAAAATCTATTTAGAAGAAAAATTGGAAGTGTTTGGGGCATCTAAGAGCAATAGGAAATGCTCTGGGCAACATTCAGAAAGCCTGCCTAAGAATAAGTAATTCAGCCTTATGTGTGAATTGCCCATATTTCTACCTTTACAATATAGGTTCAAAGTCCTAAATGCAGCTTTCAAACAATCCAGTGCTCTCTGCAGTTTGGGAGGTTTACAGACATTGCCTTTTCTAGTGCTTAGGATGGTTCAATATAGTCAGAAAGACTTTCCTCATTCTGTTTCCCAGTTCACAATGTTACTGAATATCCCATAATTTTTAAACATAATGAATTCAAGGAAGCTGTAGAATAATTTGATGACTTAATAGTCTTCATCCTTATAACAACCAGAATTTGATGGCTTGGTACAATGTAAATTTACAGTAGTTAAGACAGCAGAATTTAATTCAGTGTTTTCTCTTTGCAATGGAAAATACTTTTTCCATGTTTTTTTTTCTGGTAAGTTGTCTCCATTGTCCTTTAAACTTGAAACAGTTAATACACTAGGCCAACCTGGTGTGCCCTGTGTTCTGACACTTAGATGATTTTTATGTTGAGAAGTCATGAGGGGATCCTTGTTAACAAATAATCCATCCATGATAATGCCACCATCTGCTGTCTGGGTGGGAGGGAGAGCAATGAAAACCAGAAAAAGCAAAACCTCAAACTCCCTTACTTGGTGCACGCTCCCTCCAGCAATCCACAAATCTTACTCAGGCATCTGGCAGGGACTTGGCAGCTTTGCAGTTGTGGGAAGTGAAAAATGATCAGAGTTAAACTTATGCTTAGTATTCTGTTATTTTTTTACAAAGATAGTAAAATAGTAATGTGGTACCCATTTGCAGGCATGCGTCTATGTATAGCTTTAGATGGCCCCTCCAAAGCACTTAGAAACTGCTTAGAACATCATGTATGGGCAAACTGTAGTGCTAGTGAATTTAGGTTTGATCTAAACTCCCACTCTTTCAGCTGTTTCTGAAGACTTGGTGCACTGTGTTCTTTTTTCTTCTCTGAATGGCACTGTGCATTACTAGTAGTAGCACCGTGAGTTACTACTACCACATACTGTATTAAATATCCATGTACTTTTTCCTTACAGTGAAATAATGGAAAGATTTCTTTACCTGATGGGATTGGTCTCCTCATTGTCTGTATTTGCTGTTGTAGAGCAGTTGTTCAAAGCTGATCGAGTAGGCTCTCCAATACAAGAGACTAGGAAAATGCTCTTTTCTCCTCCCTCTCTCCCACCCATTGCCTGTTGTTTCTGGGGGTTTGCCCTCAGTCAGTGCTCTGTGCAATCTGGGAGGAGCACTGCCATGCAAGCTCATCATTCCCTCATTGCTCTGCCTGAGCCACTTCCTTCCTTTTTCTTTTTAAACACTTCTTTCCCTGTTCCAGTTATGAGACAAGCTGGAGCTCCCATAATACAAAGCAAAACCATTTACCTACAGCTGGGATTTTTTGGGACTGATTAGATAGTATCTCCACCATACAACCTACCCCAACTGGAGCCGGTGATTTCATGCCTGATGCAAAGGGAAGACACTGGAGAAAATATTTGTGTTCTATACAGAGCTTCTGTACAGATATAAATATATGAAACCTCATTCTTTCTTTTTATTGGAATCTACATAATATCAAGACACTTACTAGCTAGTACATGATGCATTCCAATATTTTATTGTTCATGTGCCATTGCTTGCTAGCCTAGTTTTCATCATCATAGTCAAGGTATTAGTGTAACTCTTGAAGCTGCCTCTATAGAGGCATAGACACATGCAGCTACCTTACCTTCTTTTGTTTCAGTCATTTTATTCCCTATCTGAAAATTCCACTACATCCAAAACAGATAAATATAAAGGGTCGGGTTCTTCAGCTCATCATGCACTCCTTACAACTTCCCTCTTCTCAGATCTGACAGGTTGTTGGCAGTTTTGTACCCATCTGTATTTCCCTTCTGCCTCCACCTCCTCGCCGTCTATTCCTAAACACTGGTTTCTCTTTCACGCGGCACAGCACTAAACTAATGCAGACTGCTGGGTTGTAGGTCTTAACTAGCTTAGACCCCTGTAATGTCACTTTCCTTCCTTCACCCTTCAATCCTGCCCTCCGTCCCCCACTTCCTTACAGCCATTTTTCTTAGATGAAAAGATAGTGCTTGGAAGAGAGGTTGGTCATTTTTAAGAGGTGTATTACAAAGAGTAATGCCAACAGGAGAAAGAAGAAAAAATAGTTTTATGACCTCATTATAAAGAATTTTACCATAACTGTTGAATTTATGCAAAGGCCTTGGTAAAACAGTTAAAGTTCTCCATCCTATTTGTTCTTGGTCCTGCATCCCCTTCTGTTAATTTTGGCATGTTTGCTTCTATTAGGCTATCCAGCAGCCCGCTTGCAGTACCTGCTTTTGCTACCCAGACACTAGCACGAACAAATATTCAGGTCCAAGCCCTACTATCAGCTTATTTACTAAGTGCTCTTGTTATTGTGCTAAAGTGTGCATGAATGAATGAACGTGGTCACCCTTAACAGGGGGCACGTGAACAATAACTGGCCCTCTCAGACCTGAGTGCCATTCATCAGAGGCATCTTGGAGCTCTTCAGTCTCCATCAATTCACTGTAAGGTTACAAATGGCCAGATCAGACGTACCTTGTTTGGTGAAAATGGATGGGCAGGTTGTGTGTAAATATACCTTTCCTTGGTAGCAAGTGTCCTGTTTGCCTCTGATTTAGAAAGAAACTTCTCCTCCTGGAGAACCAAGGATCTGTTGCCTAAACCATTGTGCAGGCCTATTCCAACACTTGCTGGTACACGGTACAGCTTCTCAAGTTCTTCTAGAGATGGGCCCCTTCCCTTCTGAGAGAACGTGCACCTACTTTGTTATTACCAGAAATATGCATTGCGTCAGAGTAATTGCAACGTAACACAGCTTTCCAGAATGCAACCCTTTTGGTGACGGACAGGAAGCGGAGCTTCTAAATAACGGCAGTTTTCATTTTCCAGCAATCTTGTGTGGACTTAGCCACTGACTTAACAGTGAAATGACAAGAGGTTCCCCTTGTCTAGTGATGCACCTTTTCATTTGTACTTACAGAGCTAATGGAATGTAACATTTCAGAGCAACAAAGAAACTCCGTATTTTTTTTCCACTCCAAATTGTTTCTCAGAAAGACATTGAAAGACATCTGCCACCAGTGAGCCACTGCCCCTCACATCCGACAGGGAGAGCCAAAGGGCTTCTCTCCGTGGACCTTGTACTGACGCGTTCAGTGGGTTCTTTTTATATTACACACTTGAAAGTTTAATATTAGACCTGTCATTCAGCATGTAGAGTTGTGATCTTTCTTTTCTCTGTTTTCCTGGTGGCTCCATGGTTTTGCTTGTTCAAAGCTGGCTACCTTCTAGCAGCTATTCATGGGTATTTTTGTCTTGGGCAATGGCCTAGATCCTTCAAAAGCTTGTCTCTTCTGCATCATGCAACTACTTGCTCTGTTTTATGCAAATATTTATGTAATCCTATTCCTCTGTAATTCCATACTGATTAATGTGAGTGTTCCTTCCCTTTCTTAAAGATGTCATTGTAAATTTGTGGACTTTGATTCCTTTAATTCTTATATTTTGTGTTTCAACATGATGGTAGTGCTCTCATTTTTCTTCTTAATGGTGTGATGAAGCAGTCACCTTATTTCTCTTTCTCTTGCCATAGGTGCTATATTGTTAGCACAGGACTCTTATTTATAGACACCTCTAACTGGTAACTTGTATTTCTGCAGCGACAGCGGCACAGTGATAAGTTTTCTATGCTGTGGCAAAGAGCACGGCTTTTCCAAACCAACTGAATATTTTTAGCTGGCCTATGTTCATCATCTGATGCCATATAGAACATAGTAATTAGGTATTTAATGCTCTTATGCACTAAATTAAAGTTACTATCAAATCTAGCTTTAAAAGAGAATTTTCAGAGGGTGTATTAGCAAGACAGTACCTGTTAGGTAGGGGTGAAATGTAATATAAGTATGTGGCAAGTAACCAAGGTACGGGAAACTATGTTTGGTTCTGCATTCTGTAAGTGACAGATGACTTGGTTTTGAGCTAAACAGCTGTTTTCTCATTTGTATTTATTCAAATTACTACTTTTTTTTTTTTTTTTTTAAAGGAAGAAGTAGAAACAAATTCCACTAATGCAACTGTAACCAGTCTGCATTCACGTTACCAGGAGGGATTGGGACACTCCTAGGATGGGAGCTCAAGCAGAGGCATATGCATCAGCTTCAGGGTGTGGAAATCCAGACAGTTTTCCCACTTGCCAATAAATTGCACACTGCAAGGCAGCAGTAGTGTGCTGTATTTTGTGAAGTCCAGCCTCTGTTTCCTTGTCCGAGAAGTCTTGCTGTTTTCAGAATGCAAGTATAGGCTCAGAAGTGCCACTGAATTCGAATAGTCAGTCAGTTGGAGAGGGTGAAAGCTGAACTTGCTGTCTTCTCTTCTTCATGGCACAAGACATTATTGGACTTGGCAAGGTAATTATTACTGAACTCAGCAAACAGATTTGCTTGTGTGTTATATACTGACAGTATCAAGTACACTTGTAAACTCTTGAGCATCAAGTATACCTCTCCCTCTTCTCCCAGTTTTCCTCCAGCTCACTAAGTGTTTTTTAAGAATAATAATGGATATTAACTGGACAAGAAATACTCTAGATGATGCTTTTGCACAGACCAGCAAACCCCATTATATTCTGTATTCTATATTCTGACTGTTAAGAAATAATTTCTTTTCAATAGAAAATTAATTTTGTTATTTATAAGAAAGTATTTCCATTAAGAAATCATATTAATTAATAAATTATTATGAGAATCCCAACTATCTCTTATTTCTTCTTTTCTGGTTTGGAATAGTTTAATTAGTAACATTTCAAAGTCTGAATCTTTCTCATTGATGTTGGAAAAGAGAGTTTTCTCTACCGTGTATTTACCAATGATACTTATCTGATGAATTAAGGTCTGTGACAGGTACCATTCACCTTTGAGTATCTTACTCATTTTGTCGACTAATCTGTTTTCTGGAATGTTTCCCAATAATTTCCCCACCTGAATAGCTGAGCATGAAATATGAGTTTTGCCAGGGTTTGATTCTTAGTGAATTCCTAACAGACCTAACATTTAGTCTTTTCCTTTCCTGAGATCATGTATTTTCTGCAACTAGCTGGCATCATTCTAGCTAGGCTGCGCAACTAATAATTGTCTGTGTTCTGCTTAAATTCAGAGTTCAGTGGTGAGGGCCCATGAGAGAAAGCCGGGTGAAATACAGCTCTTTTGACCATTCTTAAGATTTCTAGCTTTTAATGTAAGCAAACCCACTATGTCAATGTAAGTAGTTGTATGCAGTGTCTAACTCCTTTCTTTCCCTTTTGAAAATTCTATTTTATTGTAGCCATAATTGTGCATTTCTTGAGCAGAATGTTTAAGAATGGATGTGAGTCTCCTCACTGTAACTGAGAAAAGGCTATTAGTAATCTGAGTTTAGGCCTTCATAATGCTAGTACTTGCCTTTCTGATAAACTACCAGAACATGCAGTTTTGTTATCGTTAACAGAGATTTTCTTCAGATCTTTCAGGACAGTTCTTTTTTTGATGCTATTCTTGAGCTTTCAAGTAGTTTGACATGTTCTATGTAAAAACAGCAGAATCTTCTGAAGTTGCCAAATTAGTGATACTAATGAGCTCCCATTTTTAACTATTAATGGCTTCCTATATGAAAGAATTATACTCGCTGCAATTACAGATTACTAACATTTGAAACTAAGGGTTATCAACTGATTATTACAGCTGTTTGCTGTTTATTTTAGTCTCCTGCTACTCTGGTACAGGGGAACCCTAACTTGAACATTCTTTATCTGCCAAGATGTATGTATCTTGTTCAGATAAGATATTTTTCTTTAAATTGGATTATGTAGTAAGAATTCATGGCTAAGTGTGAAAAAATAGAACTCAATTCTGTTTATGCTGTGGTATGTATAAAGAAGAAAAACCTCCTTCCCACCAGTGGTTTGGCAGGACAGCAGATACAGTCTTTCTTAGCCAAAGGTCAGAATAGGTAAATAGATTCCATTTGTACGTGTACATAGAGATATTATCTTGCAAGACTTGAAAGACACTGACAGGAGACAGATGATGGAATGACTTTCTTCTTTTGCCTGTGCCATGTGGAAAAACTTGCACTGCTGCTGTGCTGCTCAAATAAATTGCTATCTCAAAACCTGAGCGGCTTAGAATCATAGAACGGTTTGGGTTGGAAGGGACCTTAAAGACCATCTAGTTCCAAACCCCCCTGCCATGGGCAGGGCCACCTTCTACTAGACCAGGATGCTCAAAGCCCCATCCAGCCTGGCCTTGGACACTTCCAGGGATGGGGCATCCGCAGCTTCTCGGGGCAGCCTGTTCCAGTGTTTCACCAGCCTCACAGTGAAGAATTTCTTCCCAATACCTAATCTAAATCTTTCAGTTTAAGCACAGAAGTGGCTCAAAACAACCCATCAGTGACATCCAAACAGTCATGTTTGTAAGTAAATATAATCCACGCATCCAGAATAAACAGAAAATCAATTACTTTCAGTGCTGGAGGACTGCATCAAAACAGCATTTAAAGTGATGCTGTCAGTTTAAAAATCTTGGGTCTCTCTCCCTGTCATATAAGCAACTTCAGAATAATTTGAATAGAGTTGCTAGTCCAGTGCAAGTAAAATGACACTCCTACTCTATCATATGTAATTATTAAGCTGAACAGATTTAAAATTCCCATTGGTTGGGAAGCAGAGTAATTCTGTAACTTCAGTGAAGTTACTCTTAATTTATACTAACATAGTAAGGAAGCCCTTGGTCTCTTATCTTCCCTAAAGTATGCTGTGCAGCATTTTAATGTTGCTCAGGAATTAACAGAAATGTCAATCATGCTTTAGCAAGGCCTAAAAATACTTTCTAGTCAAATGGATTGTCGCAGAAATACTGAAAATGTAAAAGGACACACAATTCTGATATTTATAGTTAGCTGCATGGCCATACTCATACATGAAGAATCTGTCTTGAAAAGTGACATACCAATCAAAACAAAATACAGTTAATTATCCTAGAGACTATAATAATATTCTTTAACATAGACACTGTGTAAATAAGGACGTAGATCAAATTTTTTTTTGTGACTAGTAAGTTTGAATATCTTAGATGTCAGTGACCAAAGCTGAACCTTCTAAATAAGGTCAAAACTGTCTGATCAAGCAGCCAAAACTGCCAGTAGTTTCTAGAAATCTTGGCTGCTCTGAACCTGAGGTGGTATCAAAGGAATATGAAACTACCTAAAATAGTTTCACATTAGATCTTGTGTCAAAGCTGGGTATTGTCTGCTTTAATGGCTATGCTGTCTACTTACAACACATTTAAGGAGAACAAAAATGTCATTGTGGAAAGCTTAAGATTTCTTGTGTGCTGCTTCTATCAGCATCAGTGAGTGGTCTCGTTTTCTTACTTTCTACCAAAGTATAATATAGATATAGTTTGTACTATTCTGCCATGAAGTAATACAATTGTTTTCTTGGGTACGTTGTTTAAAATAAATTATACAGGTCAGCAGTGGCCATTTTGTTTGCAAAACTTCTGTTAGAAAAAGAATTTAATAATATTTATGGCTCTGGTTATGTAGATACGGTAGTGAATAGTTTCCTAATGATCTTTTAATAATTAGATGTGAATTAATCTCTTTAAAATTGCTTCAGTTGTTTCATGGTTGCTTGTGTCCCTTTTTTCATGTTTGTATGTGAATTATAGAACTCTTCCAGAAACACATCTGGTACATGCTAAGCTGTTCATCCACTCTGCATGCTTCGCCTAAATTCACAAAGGAAATAAAATGTTGAAATTTCTGCTTCATGTCTCTATTCTTCTTCAATGACACTTGAAGTTCTGTTAATGTATTTTTATCTTCAAAAGTCAAGCAGCTCTCTTAAGTGTTCTTACAGCTTCCTATCTACAAAATCATACTGATAGAAAGGCACTGCCAGAGAGGTTAGGTCTCAGATCTGGTGCATTATCTGATGTTTAGAATTTAATAGGGAATATCCTGGTTAGTTGCAGTATTTTTAGTCCTTGTGCAGGGAATCACCTGTAGGACTTCTCATCGCAAGCAGCTGTGAAAGAGTTGTTCCCTCATTCTTCTGCTTTGGGATATGGTCTCGGAAGGGGAGCATTCTGTAACTGCTTTTGAAGCTCAGGTGCTGCCTGTATCCTTGCTCATTCCATACCTCATGTGATGGCGTTTTCTCCCGGCTGGCTAGCCTGCTTTGGCACGGCAGTGCTCAGCAGCCCGCAAGGCAACCAGTAGCCCGAGGGAGGCCACGGCAGCACCAGCTGGTTGCTGGCAGTGGGAAAAACCATTATTGAAATGTCCTTGTTCCTGGCCTCTTGCGTGTATATTTATTAACATGCTGTTTTCCAAGATTTGGTGTTTGCCTGTCAATAATAACGCACTGGGTATTTTAAACTTCATTGAGGTAAGCGTTTCAAGCTGCATATCCTTGGTGCAAATTAGATTAACTAGAGATTGACGCCTGTGAACACTTGTAGTAGTACACAGTACCCATGTTTGTCTCATTAAAACTAATGAATTAAGTTTGTGAACCTATATACCTAATGTCTTTATTTTCAGTGACTGCTGTCTTGGTTTTGTATGCATAATAATTAATTTTCAGACTTGCAGCGCACATCCCCAGGCCATTTTCTGGATATTTATGCAATTAGTTTAAATGAACTTTGCTTAGGAGTTGCCATGTGATTAACAGTCATTACCTTCCCGGATTGCCAGTTTTACAAATTACCTAGAGATTTCACGTTCCGCAATTAATTTTTCTTATTCACTGCGTAAAGCCAAAGCATTTTTGTGGTGAACTCGCCCAGCTATCGGACCAGAAAGGCGCGCTAGCTGCGGCTGTACCCTAAGGGCAATCCGCTCTCATCCTCCGGCCCTGCCAGCAGCTGCCGGGGCAAGCCACGGTCGCGGAGCTGCCCCGCGGCTCGTCGGGGTCCGTCACCGGCGCGCTGCCCGCCCGGGGGGGGCGGGGTACGCGGCTGAACAGCGCGGGGGGGCGCGGGCCGGCTCCCGCTCCGCAGCCGGCTCTCGGCGCGCCCGGCGGGTTGCCCGCGGCGGGGAGAAGCGGGGCTGCCGGCGGCGGGCCCGGCCCCCTCCCGCGCGGGGGCGGGCGTGCTGCCCTCCTCGGAAACGGGCCGGCGCCGAACCGGCCCGGTCCTCGGGGGCCAGGCTGGCAACGAGCGTTCCCGCGGGGAGGGGCGTGAGGGAGGGGGCGGCCGGCGGGGCGCGGCGGCGGAACCGGCGCGGGCAGCCCGGGCGCGGAGGCGGCGTGGTCGCGGCTGGCCCCGGCCTCCGCCGCTCGGCGGTAACCGCCCGCGGCCGGACTGCAGCGGGAGCGCGGCACGCCGCTTCCCCCGCCCCTCCGGCGGAGCGAACCACTGCGGCTCGCCGAGGAGGTGAGGCACCTGTCACCCGCCGGTGGCGGCGGCGGGCGGCCCCGCAGCGGGTGGTGGCGGCGGCTGGGGGCGCGTCCCGCGGCGGGGGCGCGGCGGCCGCGCCGTGGCGGAGGGGCGGGCGGCGGGCGGGAGCACGGATGCGGCGGGGCGCGGCGGTTCTCCTCCCCCGCGCTGCCGCCGCGGGTGTGCGCGCGGAGCCGTGTCGGTGCCCCAGCCGCCGCCGCCGCCGCCTGCAATGGCGTTGAGGCGCCGCGGCGGTTGCTGCCTCCTGTCAGGCGGGCGGCGGCAGCGGCCGTTCTCCACAGAGGCGCCGAGCCGCCGCGGGCCGGAGGAGGAGCGCGGGCAGCGCTGAGGCGGGAGGCCGGGGGAAGCCCGCCGCGGCACTCGGCTGGGTAAGGCGGCGTGCACGCTCGGTGGGAGAGGCGCCGGGCTCCGCGGGGGAGCAGCAGCCCTGTCACCGGGCTTTTGTTTCCCGGGCCCGGCCGCGCGGGGGCGGCGGGCGCCTGCCCGGGCTTTGCCCCGCCGCAAGGTGCCGCCGCCCGGGGCCCCGCTTCTTCAGCCCGCCGGCGCGCGCGCGGCCGCCCGAGGAGCAGCCGCCGCAGGGGCTCCGGCGCTGCCCGTGCGGGTGAAGTTTATCGCCTTCTGCGGGAGCGGCGGGTCTCCCCGGGAGCCGCTGCCGCTGTGGCCTTTTCGGTGGCCCGTGGCGCTCGGCGCCCCCTGCGCGGGGGCGGGCGGGCTTCCCCGCGCTGCTGCGGGCACCGCGTGTGGCGGCGGCCCCGGCGCGGCGGGGCGCGGGCTGGCGGAGCGGGGCCGGGCGGGAAGGGAGGGGGCTCTGGCCCTCGGTGGACCCCGTGCTGCCCGCCGGGAGCGGCCGGGGGGCTCCGCCGCTCCGTCACGGCGGCCCCTGCGAGCCCCGCGGGCCGGGCGTGGGAGCGGATCCAGCTCCCGGCTCCGTTTCTGCAGCTCCTCCTTAGCACCTGGGAGAGCCTGGAGGTGTCTAAAACCGCTGCCCATGGCAAGGGGCAACTTTCTCTGTCTGGGTTTCACTTTCTTCACCGTGTCAGCTGAGGATGTTAACTTCGGGTGCAGTTCTTCTGATTCCCTCGAGCTGCTTTTTAATTTGGCTTTCTGAGTGCATTATGTTTGATGGTATTTCTGCCATTATGCCTCTCTGAGAGAGCAGGGGTTGGCTTGCAATGCTTCAGGGAAGCAGAACCATCATGTTTGTTTGCATGGGTTACTTTGTAGTTAGATGTAAGTAACTCGGAGGTTTGATTTTGGGGATTTTTTTTAAAATTACATTTTTTAGAAAAGCTCAATAGCGCAGAAGTAGTGTTATTTTTCATGTCCCATTGCCTTTCCTTTGCCTGCATGTTTGTGGCATGATACAGTACTTTGTGAGCAGTAAGATGCAATAATCCTTTCTTTCACGATGGAATGATATTAAAGATCTCAAATTATGCAATGATTGATTTGAAAAAGTTTGTAATGAAGCATTTGTATGTGTCTGTGCAATGTTAAGTTGTGGGTTTTAGGCTGTTTTTTGTTAACATATCAAATAATGGTAAATGCAAATTGTGGCTTAGATTTAAAGAACTACAAGTGCCTGACATGATTCAGAAAACCCTCCTTTCTATTGCAGGTTAAATCAGCCGTTGTTCTTGTGAGTCCTCGTTTGTGCTGCTTTGTCAGAATTGACCGCATGTGTCGAGGTATTTGCCTCCAGATCTTCTGTCAGGTATGGGCCTGCTGAAGGGCAGTGCCCCCTGAGAAAAACACTCCTCACGCAGAATCTCAGCTGTGACAGACTGCTGAGATTGGTACTGCAGAAACTATGTAAGCTGGTTTTGCGCTCCTGGAGTAAACATGATGAAAACGGAGTCTTCAGGTGAAAGATCAACCCTCCGAAGTGCCTCTCCTCACAGGAATGCTTACAGAACTGAGTTCCAGGCACTGAAAAGCACCTTTGACAAACCGAAATCAGATGGAGACCAAAAAGCGAAAGAGGAAGGAGAGGCCTCGCAGAGCAGGGGAAGGAAATATGGCTCAAATGTCAATAGGATTAAGAATTTATTTATGCAGATGGGCATGGAGCCCACTGAAAGTGCTGGAGTTACCCCTAAAACCAGGGGGAAGGGTGGCCCTCCATCACCTCAAAGACGTATTAGGCCCAAAGAATTTGTAGAAAAAGCAGATGGTTCAATTGTAAAACTGGAATCGTCAGTCTCAGAAAGGATTAGTAGATTTGATACTATTCATGATGGTCCTTCCTATTCCAAGTTTTCTGAAACTCGGAAGATGTTTGAGCGAAATGCTCATGAAACTGGATATTCCAATCGCTATTCCCCAAAGAAAGAGAAAGTCATTTCCAATGAGCTTCCGGATGAGTGGTGCAGCTCTAAGTCTCACAGAGGCAGTACCGATTCACTGGACAGTCTTAGCCCCAGGACAGAGACTGTCTCTCCAACTGTGAGTCAGCTCAGTGCAGTTTTTGAAAACACTGACTCACACAATGTAATTGTCGCAGAAAAGTCAGAAAACGCTGAAGAGTACTCTGTAACTGGTCACTATCCACTAAACCTTTCGTCTACTGTTGCAAATATCTCCTCCCCAGCTGCAAACCTTGAGGGTTTCAGTCCTTTAAAAGAGGCCAGCACCTGGTCTCCCCCAGCCAAACAGAGTACAGGCGTGATGTCTGTTGAGAACTCTCAGCAGAATAGCACGTCTTCAACACCAAGACACAAGGTGTCCACAGGCACTTCGGCAGGTTCAAAAACAACTGAAGAAAAGAAGAGTACAGAGGCGAGTGCTGATTCTCTTGAGGGCTCTGCAGCAAGTCAACAGGATTTGGTCAACGTGCTTGACAGTGAAAGATCTGTGGACAGCTGTGCTAGGAGTAAGTCAAAAACAGAGACAGAAGTTTTGTTGCAACAAAAGGAACAGTCGGAACATGCAGAGTGTATCTTTGATAGACCCGAAGCTGGAGAATTACCAAGAAATGTAGCTTCGGGTGGTGATTTTGCCACAGATGCTGTTTCAGATGCTACTGAGTCCCACTATGATGAGGCAGGTGAAAAAGAAGTGCATGAAGATGTGAATAGTTTTCAGAGTTCCCATGTGTACATGCAGTCTGACTACAATGTGTATCGTGTACGATCAAGATATAATTCTGACTGGGGAGAGACAGGTACAGAACAGGATGATCAGGATGACAGTGATGAAAATAACTGTTATGAACCTGATATGGAATATTCTGAAATTAATGGATTGCCAGATGAAGATGAAATCCCAGCCAACAGAAAAATACAGTTTAGCCGTGCTCCAATTAAGGTAAAGTTTCCTACATTCTTTTCCTGCAGTTTGGTTCATTTTCAAATACAACTTCATATTTGAAGTTGATTTTGACAGCTGATCTCAGCTCTGAAAAGATTGCAGAGGATCTTTGGATACACATTTTTATTACAGTCAACCGGTGAGTGTAATCTTAAACGAAGTAAGGAAGCTGAGCTCTGATGAGCTTGTGTCATTTTCTAGACTACTTGATGACTGACTAAACCAGCATAAATTGAGAATGACAGCTGGGTTTGTGAAATCTGAGAGTTTTAATATACATATTTTGATATATATGACTGAACTGTAATCACACAGTGAAATGTGGAAGTGGGTATTTGGTGGCCTTGGTGCTGCTTGTTCTGGTGGGTTTTTTTCATTTGAAATCACAGCTTCTTTAGATTGAGTGGCTTTTCAGCTCTCATCAGATGTTCTTTAAAGTCCTTGTCTTTAAACACTGTGTCATGAAGTACAATGTGATTCTGTCTCACTAGTAGAGGACTGTTAATATTCTGCATCTGAATTACTATCATCTTTTCTGGTAACATTGTCACTTTTAAAAAACTTGAATACGTTAATATATGTATATCTAGTGTACCTCAGTGCTATGGAAAGGCAGAAGTTAGTTGATTGAAATATCTAATGAGGAGTGGGTTTCTTGCAGAATTTTTTTTGCTTTGTTTCTAAGTACCTTGAAATTACAACTAAGAATGTTGTTTCAAGTATTTTCAGTTCAGGAAGGAATAACTAGTTGTGTTTTGTTGTACCGGCTTTTCTCTGCTGAGTCTCAGGGTTAAATATATATGTATCTTACTTCCAAGTTGTTTTTAGTGCACGTGGTCGCAAATGGACAATTCAAAAACATCATCATTTTTCCAGAAATGGCTCTTGAAACAGCCATCTATCATGGAATACTTGAAATCTAAACATTTTAAAATTAAAAATATGTAATTGAAATAGACTGTATTTTCATTATGTGAGTTTAGCAATGAAAATTACTAAAACAACAGAAGTTTTACTATCAAATTTGAAGTCATGTGTTAGAAAGTCTGCATTTACACCACCTATGGTTCAAGTTAGGTTAAGATGTATACTTGTATTAGGTATTTTTCATATGAATGTAGTCGTCAAGTTTTCACATCTGTTTTGGGGGGTGGAGGGAGGAGAACAGCCTTGTGGTGTTTATGCTTTGAAAATACCATTTCTTTACACTGAAACAAAATACTCCAAGCCAAGGTAATAGATTTCTTTGTTTTGTTTTGTTAGTATTTTATTCAGGCTTGCATCATGGACCAAAAATTCTAACAGTGTTTGTACTCCCTCTAAATTAGTCCTGTAATTAAACTCACTGGTTTTCTTCAATTTTTTTTGGAGATAAAGCAGAGAAAACTTTTATTACAAAGGTTTATGAAAGTTGTTTCCCCCACCACCTTCCTCCTCATGCTATACCAACAGGCAAGATGATGTTTTGTCTTCTGAAATATCTACCAATTACATGCAGGTTTGTTTTATCATATTTGCTATGGTCCCAACAGATAAGAATCCAGAAAGTAACTCCACTGATTTTATTCTTGAGATGGCTTGATTTTTCTGTTCTTTCTGTTTTGAAAGAGCGAACAGTGACATTCTTACTTCAGCATACTGCTGTTGTCTGATTCATGCTGTCACGCCAAGTGTATAAGAGTATTTTTTCAATTATTTAGTTTAAAAAAATTCTTTTCTTCTCAAGCTTTTCATGCTATGTTCATTTCAGATTACATACTATCAAGTAATAATAACAGTCCATCAGGAAAATGCTCTAAAAGTCATTTGTGTAAATAATAGAGTACATTTGTCATGGCTTTAAGCGTAAAGCACTCTTAACAAGCTTATCCAAAATAAAAGAACCTTTGCTTTAATTATTTTAGCATCTTTATTGTAGATAGGAAGAATACAGTAAAAGCTGCATTGTGAGAGAACAATGTAGGAGGGATTGGGAGGTTTGGGAGATCCCCTGATTATTGTCCCGGGTGCCTCCAGTGCATACAATCTCTTAGTCATGTGGGGAAACAGAAGTGAGACCACGTGGAAGGCTTCCACTAGGATGAAGAAGTGCAGCGAAAGTTGTGGAAAATTAAAAGCTGCTTCTCGAGCCTTCTTCCCTTTTCTCCGCAGTGCTCTGTAATTCCCCTCAGCAGTGTTAAGCAGCATAAGCCCGGGCAGGCTGCCAGTGGCATCAGGTCACTGCCCGGCCATGCTGCCACGGGCAGGAACCTGGGAGGAGCGGCTGGAGAATCCCCTGTGGGTCCTCAGTGGCTCGCGAATCTGGGCTCCTGCGCCTGCCTCTCTGACAGTGCTGCCAATTCAGCATGCTGCTAGGAGGTTGTGAGCTGGCTCTGGCAAGTGGTTTCTGCCCAGCAGATAGGTATCCAGGAGCAGTGCAGAGGGCAAGGGGGACTTGGGTTCTGTCCCCTCACACAGTGCTAGCAGATGAACTTTGCTGATTGTTCCCTGTACCCGTCCATTACGTGGGAATGATGCTTGCTAGCTGAATGAACGACAACTATTTTAAGAATTTTTCTGTTCTGGGCGATCTTGTATGTTAGTGGGCATAACTGATTTCATTAATACTTTCCTGAATGTCATCTCATGCATAATGTCGCTGAGAGAGAGGAATATATAAAGCAATGTAGGTGTATTTTCTGAACCGTTGGAAACTGATTTGTCTATTAAAATGAAGTAATTTGTACTTAACTATTCTGTTAGATAGTAGTGTGAAAAGTCCAACCCAAACTCCAGATGTTTATTGCTGATTTCACAGTACCATACCTCCACTCTCCTCTACAGGTGAGCTCTGAAATAATTACCAAAATTGGCATTTGAAAGTGTAACCTGTGAAATGGATGGGTAGTTACTGCCATGAAGTTGTTACTTGAAGGTCTCAACAGGTTTAGGTAAACATCTTGGAACTATTTTTCCAAGAGCTTTTTTCAGGTAGATGTGTAAGAAGTAAATGAGTGCAGAGACTGAATAACAAAGGTTATTTCGCTTACCACCAAGGGGAATCCTTTTCTGTCTCTTTAGGGGAAATGCAGTGGAGGATGTGAAGTAATGAAATATAGGCAGAAGGATGAATAAATAAAACTGTATTCATCAAACTGATAAAGATTGAATTCTGCTCATCTCCCAAGCAGGAAGAAGACCCAGTTAGTGAGAAACTTCCTATAAAGGGAAAGACCCAAGTCAATGGGTGCAGGAAATTCCACTCTGTTACAGTCTGTAATTTCGCTATCACAAATCCCATGTTCCATGGGCCATTTACTCTGCTCTAGGATTATGGGATATGTTTGCTGATCTCGTCTCTGTTGGAAGTCTTTTCAGGAATAGGTGACTGCCCAGGGGCCATTGCAGGCTTGGAGTGTTTCTAGGTATTTGGAGGGTGGCATCGCTGGCGTGAGCAGTTATGCATGTCTGTGGGAGCTTAAGTTAGCTTGGCATCATTCAATAAAAAATAGCCTAAAAGAGCCCGAGAGCTGGTGCAGTTAGTGACAGTGGGCATGGGTGCATTGCTAAATAAGGGATGTGCATGTTGATATAGCAGTTGATAGGAGTGTTTATATAGCGATACACAGGCCTTTATCAGCAACACGGGCCTGTTCTTGTGTTGAGTTATTGTGTTTCTGCTCGGGGATAGAACTGAAACTCTCCAAGGCAAGCATAAGAGGTGAAAATATTAAGTAAATATGATGAGGAAAAAAAATACCCTGGTTTTTCTAGGGGTACTTTTCTATTGAAAAAGCAGAAAATCTGTGATTTATTGGCTTTTTGTTGAGTTTTGCAGGTTTTTGTCAGAGTTGGGTTATATGCTGCTTTCTAAACGCTGTGGCCTAATTGGACAAAGTTAGCAGCAACTGGTGTCTCCTGGTGTGCTCAGCCTTCTGCTCCGCCGACTTGGCCCTAACTGGTGAAGGAGTTAGAGAAGGTTGGGTAGTAAGTGATCAGACTGTATGGTAGACAGCACATAACTTGTGGTGCAGTGAGGGGTGTTAGCCTAAGCTCCTGCTGCAGCTTTCAGGGTTCCATAAAGCTTCCGGGGATGCAGTGGTGGTAAAGGGATCTCTCTGTAGACCTTTCTGAGTTTTGGTGTGGGTGGGAGAAAGGGTAAGAAGAATGGAAGGGATATAGCAAATGGCCCTTCTATGCTTTAGCTAATTCCATACGAAGGGATTATGATCACTAGTGCCTGCGCCTCATATGTTCTTCCTCTCTTTTCATTGTGCAGCACAACTGAATCTTAGACCCACAATACTGCAGTTTCCCAGTTATTTTTTGTTCAAACGGTGTTCAGGAATTGGAATTTGTGCTTCTCCGCCCCGCCCCCCCCCCCCCCCTTTTTTTTTAAAGTGAGCCTTTGAAGAGGTTTTACAAGTGCTGTGACTGTAGTTTTATGTAAAATATAAATACTGTTTGTATTTAATGGTTGTTTTGAGATTTCTTAGGAACTGTATGGTGATTTTTCTTACTAAAAATCAGTTCAAGGAGCAAATCTTTATTTTAGTTCAGTCACTAAAATGTTTTTGGGAATGTAAATAGTGAAGAGAGAATCTGAAACTGTCTGACACTAATTACTGTGGAAATTTCTACTCTCTAAAATATTATTCTTTGGTAAGCATCAAAATAAAGTATTTTGTAACTATAGTTTATAAAAATATGTAAGTTAATAAAGTATGCTGGAAACATTTTCAAGTTTTAGTGTTGAAAAAGGAACTTTTTCTTTGCCTGAATCAACATTTAGTAGGCATTTACCTGTTGTTGTTAAAATGTTGATGAACTATTTTGGATCATAGAAGTCATAAGTGAAGGTTTCCCATCCAGAAGCACTCTACAGTCCCTGGCTCCAGAATTGCCACCACTGCTATTCACGTTTTAGTTCAGAGAACACAGAGTTGGATTTAGATGACCTCCAGATCTCCCTTCCAACCTCATTGAGACTATGATTCTGTAAATAAAGTAGTCCCAGTGGGTGTTAGGATACTTGTTGAAGGTAGATGTGGAAGACAGGACTTGCAGAAAAATCCTCAGGCTATATTAGATTTAAAATGATTATAGAATCTGAGAAATTCATCTACTTTTGAATGGATTGATTAAGAAACCTTACAGGTAAAGAAAGATGTATAGCTTCCTTCTGAAATCACGGAAAAAATGTTTTCCTTTCCTTAAATTTGGTACTCTACTCTAGCTCCTGTGTCTGTGCTTTTTTTTTACAAAAGTATAGTGGTTTTGACTAAAGCATGAAACTAGGTATTAAGTAGGCTTAGGCTTTGTCTTCTGCAGTGTAGAATAAATCACTGAAATTTTATGCTGGTGTTTGAATTCTGTAAAATGGGAAGCAAGTTGATAATTAATTCCATTAATCTTGACTTGTGAAGTATATACCAAGCTATAGCTTGGGTAGCTTGAAATGCGTGTATTCTGCTGCATAAAATGACCTTATACTTTTTTCCAGTATTGTGAAGTATGGGAAATTCTGCAGACTTAAGTAGTAATTAAATGTGTTGTACTACAAGGATTATGATGCTAACTTCGATTATTTGTGAAAGTTAATGATGTAAAACCAGTTCTTTGTTCTGCTGGTACGTTTCTGGGACCTGGTCTTTTATTTCAGTTACATTTGTTATTAAAGATCTTGTTATGAAAGACAGAACCTTTTATATACATTTGTCAGGGAAAGGAGTGAAAAGTAAATGTTAGGGATTCAAAGACTGGATACTCTCAGATAAAGAAAAATAGTGAAGGAATAAAGCATTCCATAACAAGTTGCTGTCTTGATAATTAAAAGGTCAGACTGTTCTACGTGGTTATCTTGTACCTGAAATGTATTACTGAGTTGGACTTGTATACTTTCATTTGATGAGTCTTTCATACACAGTAATTTTGGGTGCAGAAGGGTTTTCTTGTGTTAAGTTTACATGAAATTATTGGAATACAGTAAATGGAATAAAGTTATTTGCCTGCCGCACTATGCTGTGGAGACTTAACTCTTGTATAGGTCATAATTTCACTACTAATTCTAGGGGCCAGTTATTCCTGGATGCAATGCTCACACACAATTATTGAACTGAGAAGAAATAATGTTGCTTTAAACTGGGTTCTGTAAGCACTGAGGACGTTCTAGAAGAGCTAGTTGTGTAAACTGAGTTTGGATTTAATAATTGGCATCAGAGGTTTACGCAGTTTAAATTGAAAGAGGTTTCCAGTTAAAATTTTTGAATTTCAAAAATGCAGACTGAGAAACTGTAGGGAAATGGTTTGATATTAGTTGAACCAAAGAGCAAAGGAAGTTAACGGTGGGGTTCCTGGAACCTCTTTGATTCAGAATTACAAAAAATTGTGTAGGACTCGCGTCCCAGGAAGAAGCAGAATACACAAGTAGAATAATTGCTAATCAGAAGAAAAGCCAGCTGAAGAGAGTATCAGAAGCTAGCCAGGAACTTACAAGGAGTGGCAAAAGCGGTTGTTCAAAAAACAAAGACTGTCATAGAGTTCAGAAGTTTTAAGCATGAATAAGATGTTGCCAGAAGTCATGCTGAGTTTGACCTTGAAAAGGAAAATAATCCAAGTAGTAAAAAGCTGTTTAGCCGTTAAAAATGAAACAAGAAAGGAAGCTGGGCGTTATGCAGTGAGCATGGGATGATAGCTCTGCTCGTAACCTCCAGTTTAGATTAATATTTTTGCCTTCATTTTTGGTGCGGTTGGTCATGTTGAACATGGAATTAGGCTTTAGAATGAAATAAATGTATGTGGGTGGAAACTCTTACAGTGGAATTTCTTACAGTGAAATGAAGATGAAACCTAGAAGATTCTAGTGGTCAGGTGAAAGAAGTTGTATTTTAGAAAGTCCTGTAGCAAACCTTTCAAAACAAACAGAACACTATCAAAATAGAGATGGTCTTTAACTGCAGAAGAGCAAATGCAGTAGCTGTTGTTCAGAAAGTAGAGAAGAGGTGATTCTGGCAGCTTGGAAATTATTAATATCTTTTTTTTTTTTTTCCTGTAGCAAAGCAATACAAAAAGACTTCAAAAAGAATCAAAGGCAGAGAGACAAATGGAAAAGTGGAATACATGTAAATGGATTTATGAGAGGTAGCATATGTCAGATTAAATTAGTGTCTGCCTTTGATAAGATAGAAGACCTTGTTAAAAATTTCACAAGTTCTGCCTCAGAAAGTCAGAGCATGCTAGTGACACTTGCTTTTGATGGAAAGTGGAGAAGCCTTATCATTGCATAGGATTACAGTAA
Source organism: Falco peregrinus (assembly GCF_023634155.1). NCBI lineage: Eukaryota > Metazoa > Chordata > Aves > Falconiformes > Falconidae > Falco > Falco peregrinus. The sequence goes on along the minus strand of NC_073725.1, from coordinate 37,901,626 downwards.
AATACAGTTGTCTGGGAGGACTTGCGTAGTGGGAATAGGTTTATGAGCTAAGAAGTTTCATGGTATACTAGTCACTTATTTGTAGGGGACACCAGCAACAGAGAGCGCCACTCTGACTTGCTTGTACAGAATGACAGCAGTAACACGTGGTGCAATGCAGCTATGAGGAAGGGAAGTGGCATTCTAGATACACGAAGGAAAATATTTTGGTAGCAGTAGGGAATTGTGTGTGTCATTTTATAACTCTCTTAAGGAGACTTCATCTGGAACATGTCTGGTGCATTCTGCATTCTGCAGGAAGAGCTGCAGCAGCTTGCCAGTGCTGTCGTTTTCTTGGTTAATTCTATCATAAAACAGGGGGCTGAAGAAATTTATCTTGCTCAGTGAGGGACAACAAAGCCCGAAAAAACATATTTGCATCTCAGGTATATTCATAAAGAAAAACCACCTGAAGGCTAAGGAGCAGTGTTTCACTTTTAAGGTGGAATTGAGCATTTTCCAACTAAGATAAAAGAAATCTAACAGCAGGCACTCTTTTCTTGTGTTCCTAGTAGACTGCTGTATTGTCTATCAATGTCTATTAATTCTGTTCAGGGTTGGAATTTCCTTCAGCACTGTTGAACTTGCAGGCCACAAATAAAATATTAAATAGTACCTGACATTTCTGTAATTAAGTGGTACAAAGCAATAGCCGTTATTCTGTGATGTCCTTTTTTATACAGAGAGTATACTGATGAGAGCAGAAGCTAATTTTACTCACTAGAGTTGGTTCAAGAGACCTGTCAGATCACTCAGATATTTCCATATGATAAACTCAGTGGAAGGTGTGAATGCAGAATTTATCTCTGAGACTCGTTTGCCTTGCATTATTACACATGCAGCTGCACTTCTTAGTCTATGCACATCTGTAACTTTTTATGTTCCTCTCTGCAGTTTCCATCTGCCTTAGTATTCAGTGTAATCTCAAGGGCATAAAATGCTGGTTTGTGTTGAAGGGGTGTCTTTTAATATTCAGACTACACTGCATTTAGACCTAAGACCTTTTATTTGATAAAATACCCGTATTTCAAATTTACTATTCACATCATTTCTTTAAAAGAAATAAACTATAAAGGCTTTTAAAAGTCATGCTATCAACTGCTAATTCATCTACGTCATGGCCTTTATGATAAAAAAAATCTAAGGGTTTATCTAGCTTGTAATTGTCTTTACAACTTTCTAGAGCTTGCAGTCATCTTTAAGATGGACTCTGACATATTTAGATTCTGTAGATTTGTAGGTTCTGACATATTTAAATATTTACCTGTTAGCTCTGCCTTCTTAGAAGCCCAAAGATACCTGTTCATTAATGTCAGCTTGTGCGGTTGTCCAGTAGATTTTTATTGTGCCTGATCTGCTTGAACAGAATACTCAAAATATTTTAATACTGTAGTTTTTCACAAGGGCTAGTCACAGAGTACTCATGAATGTAGACATTTAGAGCTCTTTTACAAAGCTGGTAATTTAGAAGTGTGGCAAAGTGCACTAATGTAAATGAGACTGTTTCACTATGGTGTTTGGGAGCATGACACTACTGGCCCATGTCGGTCTTTATTCCTCTTTGCCCAGCCTCCTCCTTTGAAGTAGTTGGTCAGTTTTATCTCCCCTCTATGGATCTGATAGGCTGACTAAAAACTGTCACCCTGGTGTTTTGCACACTTTTTTTGTGTTGATATTTGGGATGGGGTGGTGGTGGTGTGGTGGTGTCTTTCCTTCCCCCTTTCCCCCCTTCTCTCTGTTTGGCCAGTAAAGCAATTTTAAACCTTAACAGCTGTAGATCCAGAATAACTGCTAAGACTTACTGTGGTTTACTACGAGTGCATGACGTGGTCATTACCAGTAAGCCTTGACAATAAATAGGGGAAGTTATGCTTGACCAACCCCTTAACCTTCCACAGTGAAATGACTGGCTTGATATATGAGGGGAGACAATGGGTCTTGTCTACATTCACTTCAGTAAGGCTTTTGAAATTTTCATAGAGAAACTGATGAAATTGGGGCTGGATGAGCAGAGAGGGAGGTGGATTGAAAACTGGCTGAACAGACAAGTGGGCAGACAGGAATGTTGTGAAATTCAACATGAAGTGCAGAGTCCTGCACCTGGGGAGGAAAAGCCCAGTATATGCTGGGAAGCAACTTTGCAGAAGAGTACCCGGGGTCCTGAAGAACACCAAGCAGAACATGAGCCAGTGATGTGCCCTTGTAGCAAGGAATGCTAATGGTATCCTGGCCTGCATTAGGAGGCAGGAGTGTTGCCAAGCCGGTTGAGGGAGGTGATTCTTCTGCTCTGCTCAGTGCTGATGAGGGCCGCCCCTGGAGTTCTGGCTTCTGTTCTGGGCTCTCCAGTATAAGAGACTGGAGGGAGTCCAGTGAAGGCCCCTGAGGGTGATGACAGGTCTGCAGCATCTCTCCTATGAGGAAAGGCTGAGGGAGCTGGGACTGTTTAGTCTAGAGAAGAGAAGGCTCAGGCGTGATCTTGTTAATGTATAGAAATACCTGAAGGGAAGGTGCAAAGAAAATGGAGCCAGGCTCGCTCTGGTGGTGCCCAGTGACAGAACCAGAGTCAACGGGCACCAACTGAAATACAGGAGGTTCCCTCTGAACGTCAGGAAGCACTTTTTCCGTGTGAGAGTGACGGGGCAGGGGCATAGGTTGCCCAGAGGGATTTTGGAAACTGCATCCAAGGAGATATGCAAACGCCATCTGGACAAGGTCCTGAGCAACAAGTTCTACGTGGCCCTGCTTGAGCAGGGGTGTTAGACCAGATGACCTCTGGAGGTCCCTTCCCACCTCAGGCATCCTGTGGTTCTGTGGCTTCATTTAAATCAGAAAAAAAAAATATTTCCTGATAGTGAACATTGGCAAAGGAAGCAGCTAAATTGCATCCAAGGCAAATTATTTTAATTTTATTAATTTGTAAAATATACTAAGTGACCTCTCATTTATCACATTACAAGAGTGCATGGTTTTGCAAATTCAGAGGTGGTGCAGCAGCTCCAGTAGGTTCTCCCTGATTGTAATAGTTAATGTTGTTTAAATATATATGAGTATCTTAACAAGAGCTCATTGAATGCAGTTTGAATTTTTACCTGTAATTACAGATAGTTTAGTTTAAGGATTGATAGTAGCCTTCTAATCTTTCCTGTTAATGGGAACCTAAACCCACCACTGTCAATCAAAGTAGCTATCTAAGGATTTTAAGGGTTTTTCTGGACATAGTTTGTTGCATTATAGCATGAGCAGATTGACTTAATCATAAAGTAACACTAACAACGCAAAAAAATGTTTTGGGAAATATTAATAGTTAATTTCTCCTCTTAATCATAAATATTTAAAAACAGCCTGTAAAACAACAACAGAAAACAACTCTTGAGGAGTGGTGTTCATTTGCAGCAGAGGCAAAGCCCACTAACATTTTGCATAGTAGTAGCAGAAATTTGTATGAATCTTTGTGGTTGTTGCTATTTGGCAGCTGGGTAAGTCTTGGTTGGAATGAACGTGAGCTGAGCACTTGGTTGAGGCCGAATACTTTACAAAGTTATGGTCATACTAGTAAATAATTCCACACTGTGCTGTACACCTTCAATGCAATCTTAAAATTATTCCTTTTGTAAAAGGCACCAAGCTGCTAACATTGGCCAGTTTATCTATGAAATCCTTCTGATAATAATGGAGAGAGGCATTTTGCTGTTTTCATAAAGCTCAAGAACTCCCAGAAGACAGGGCAACGTATGGCTGAAAATGACCAACAGCGATTTATAAAACATGAGAGAGATTAGTGGGAAGTTTTCTTGAGTAGCACTTTGAATAAAGAGATTAAAACTGAAAGATAGTGAGTAGTATAAAGGAAATCATTCTCTCCTTCATCTTAGAAGTGGATCTGTTAAAGCAAGCCTCTTGTGTCCATATATGATTTACGTTACTTATTTTATTGTTCTAGTCCAGAGGGTCACTAGTGTCTCTAAGGCCTGGAGAACCGCTGTAGTTAATCCACGCCATTAAGAACTGCACATTTGTGAGCTCCAGAATAGCTGCATTTAGCTTCCAGCAGCACAGCAATGAGAACCACGAGGGCTTGGCTGGGGTGGTCGCGCGGTGGGTGTCTCCTACCCCAGCTGGGTGATGGGGTGGGTGCACAGGCTGAGTTGGAGCCTCATCAGCACCCAGCACCCTGCCCAGACTGGATCCTGCCCCAGTTTTTGTAAGCCAATGCAGCTGGTAGACAGTAGCGCTGCACTTCCAGCATTTCGGACTCAGAGAAGCTGTAGGGCACGTTTGTGGCCTTCTATTTTTAAGCTAACTACTTACCACAGCATCAGTAGTCATGCAGTATAACATTATCCAACATATGCACTTGAACCCTTTCTTCACCATCTTGCCTTAATTGACTTCCTGATGTTATGTGAACATTGTAGTTTGCCTCATAGATTTTTAATGTAAAAAAAAACCCGTGGTTTGGGGTTGTTGTCTTCCCCCTCACCTCCCCCCCCACCCCCCAGTTGATTCTGGACCCTTCCCAGGCTGCAGTTAGTTTTGTTGACGTCCTTGGACATAATTTCCTTTTATATGCTCAGTTTTCTTGTTTGCTAGGGCTACATAATTGACATTCTGCATTACCTTAAAAGAAAAGCTTCTCTTTTAATTGTCAGTTTATGAATTTTTGTCAGTTTCACATGGAGCATATTTATGACTCAAAGACTGAAGAATTTACTGTGATGCTTTTTTTCTCGCTGAGTTTATTTTGTTACACCATTATATGTGGATTTTGTTTATTGTGGTTTATCGTTTGTAGTAAGTAAATAATATGTGAAATGCAGAGCTTCATATCCACAGAGGCTCTGTAAATGCTGTTCATTCCCTGGTGGCTGTTGTTCTTGCCACAGGTCTTTCTATCTGTTACCACTCTTTGCTTTTGAGAGCTTGCTGCTTCATTGTGTGCAACAACAAAATTGATGTGTGCTGTGTGTTCCATCGCAGTTTTCCTTAAAACTGTGGCTGATACCTCAGAGGAGAGGAAGCATCTTCTCTGAGCCATGTTGCGTGGGGTATCTGCTTCACCTGGCAAATTTACAGGCAGATCTGCTGCCACCCTTTTTTAGAAGATACACTTGTACATGTAGAGAAGTAAGAATTGAAAGAACAAGCTAATTTGTTTATGCAGCTACTTGGCTAATAAAATATTGTAGTGGTAATTCATGAAAAGGCTTTGAAAGAGAAATTTTTGTCTTAAAACCTCTGTAATTTATTCTTACTTGGTAACATAAAGCTCACAAGGGTGTGGGGCTTGCTTTAGCCGCAAGAATTTCTGCAGTGCAAGGTAAACCTGCCAGGAGGGTGTAGCGGAAATATCTGTTAAGGGTAAGAATGGCATGGCTTCTCTCTGGTATAAGGTTATTTTTTGCTCCTTTTAAACAAGAGTGGTACTATAGTCATGAAATACTAGATCAAATTCTTTGTCTTTTATTAGCACTGGAATTCCAAGATACAACATCATTTGGTGCCTTGCTGAATAATAGTTGTCTTTTAATGACCGGTTTGTATTACTTTGAAAATGAAGGTCAAAATTGTATCTTTTGTCTCACTACCTGAAAAAACAACCACCAGCAGTAGAAGAAAAGGAGGACTGTCCCTCCACCCCCTTTTCAGACCTCAGATTTGGTTAAGTTCCTACAGTGGAAAAAAAAAAGTAATTGTAGAATGAATTACATTTTAAATATCTCAGTTTGAATCAACTGCTTCTGCTAATATACTTATCCATATATTTTGTGCAGACATCACTGTTACCATCAGAAATAATGTATTTTTGGGACTCCCTGACATAGTGTGGCTCTTTGTCATGCTATTGTCATGAACTTGATCAGTAAATTAGCTTAGTAGTACTGATAGCAGATTTCCAGGAGTTGCATGACTGGCTCTGATGCAGTTCACTGAGCTTGCATGCAAGAATTCCTGATAGCACATGATGAGGTATCAAACTGAACTATACTCTCGTATAGTATGCAAACTATACTGTGCAAGATTGGCAGATGACAGTGCTGGAAACCGTCATTACAGCACCACTGAGTCACACGTCAGCTTCTGCACCATTTGGTTAGCACATAGGGAACAGAAAATAAGGTATCAGCATGCACTGATAATAGGGCAGCTGGACAGAAACGATGGTGGCAATGACCTGAAGAAGCACACAGATATTAATTTTTCTGCTCTTACGCCACATTTGGCAGTACTGAATAGAGTGGGCATCAGGAGAGCTGCAAAACTGACAGGCAGCACTTCCTTTTCTCATGGATGTGTGGCAGCAAGTAAACTCAAAAGAAACAAATGTGAATGGAGAATTTTGGAACATACAAAACTTGAGAGTGGTGTAATATAGCAAAATAAGGTGGCACTAAATGTTAACAATCTTGTCAAATTGAGATGACTTAGGGGAATTTTTCTTAAAGAAGCATAATTATGACCGTTAAAAGCTGAGGGGGAGCCTCTACTTGAATTGCCAGTACGCTCGCCACCTGTGCTAAAAGCCTAGCTGTGAGATTGTAGGGTATTTTTTAGCTATGATCATAACGATATCCATGTCATGGAATAGAGTGCTTTCAGCTGGGTTTTTCTTGGTATTACCGCAGCTCTGTTGAAGTTTAATGTGCGTCTGTCTGCGGAACTGCTTCAGTGACTTAACAGTGTTTTACCTATTTTACAGTCTCACCTTACTGATGCAGTAATTTGTACTGCAAAGACACTTAGTTTCACATCATAGTTAAGGAAAAACATATAGCTTCGTCTACAGTCTGCTGTAAGGGAAAGGTTCAACAACTAATCAGCTAAAGACAGCAAAACAAACAAACAAACAAAAGGGACACTACAGCAAACTATCCCTGATGAAAAAACAAAATCTGAAAATTGTGGGGAGGACTGGCCTTTACTTTTCGCTCTGTTTTCCCAAAGCAACCAGCCCTGGGAATTGCAATCTGTTGTGCAAGGAGCGTAAAACAGCATGCTGAACATGTAGTCCGCTGTCTAATTATAGTAAGTACTGGTGGGATGTTCCCTTCATCCAGTTACAAGCATTTTGTCAGATAACGTCTACTTCAGGTAGATCTTGTAATGAAACCATGAACTGATGCTTTGCTGGAAACAGTTTCAATATCTGGTAGTATTCAAAGAAATGCAAAGCTACTTTGATAAGAAAGCAAAGTGCCTAGTATAACTAAAAAAAATTATATATCCTGCATTTTTGGGTGACTTGATAACAAATGGCATCAGTTTCATGAAAGGTAGTATAGTGCCTTCAGTTGAAAGCAGTTCTTGAGTTTAATTACTAGTTGATGAGTCTCCTTTGTGTGATCCCATCACAACTCTGTAAGCTAATCAAGGAGATGCTCAGAAAACCTTTGCTACTGCTTAATGGGATTTCTTACTTACTGATCTTTGAGTGCATGTACATCATCTTATGAAGGCTGGCAGCTTTTTCAAGTGTGTTGTGAATCTGCAATCAAATTTTATAAAAAAACGTTGCCTTGTCCATGCAGTTAATAAAAGCTTGGAGAAAGGATAACCGTCTTTGGAACAGGTGCTTAGGAAGGGGGCTTGGAACTCCGGTCATTTTCTAGGAGAGCATCTACTTAACATTACGCTGTAGCTTACAGTGTGTGTTCTTTCACTCTTTCTGTTGAAATGGGACCAAAAGAATGGTCTATACGGAAAGAATTTGCAAGTCCTAGCACTGGAAAGAACACCAGGGCAAATATGATTGTGTAGCTTAATATTTAGACCGTTCCCCTTCGGTACAGAGGGCGGCTTTGGGATCTGAGATGTGCTGAAAAACTCATTAAAATGAAATAGATAAGGAGCTATTAGAATTAAAAAGAGGTTCTTTGACTTAAAGGGAATTGAATGTTAACTCCCACATAGTGGGCAAGTGTTATAACCACTTGGCCTTTTATATCCAGTGCACTACTGTCATCTCGTCCTCTCCTGGACAGGCCTTCATGAAGAGAGTTAAATTTTTGCTGGTTTTTTTGATCAAATGTGACAGTCCCTGCCTTCAGGAGGCAGTTGTAAACTTTGATCCCTGAGTAAAGGGAGGCATCTGTTTGCACCTCTTACTAGGGTTGTAGGCTGGAAGAAGTAGTCAGATAGACTGCAGTACTTAATAGATCAATTCTTGACTCTAGACAGGGCCTTGGTCGATGATTGTGCTTGCTTTGTGGAGTACTACCCAAAACACAGCTTCATTTCCCTTTGGGTTTTGTGGGAGTACTCAGCTCCAGACTTTTAATTTAGTCAGCACATAAATGTTGTGTTTTTCTTTGACTAACCAATTAGGCCATAAATACTTTACTGGATTGTAGTCCCCAGTTAGTGATAATAAATGGTATTTGTTTCTCAAACTAGACTCCTCTTCTGGATGCTTTTTGATCCTGTTTTCTTCAGTCACAGTATCAGTTAAAACCTGAATTTGTTTTTAGGTTCTCTCTCCCATTACGCTATTTGAAAGTGATGGCTGGGAGGTGACAAAGCCTAACATTTGGCTTCACTACTCTGAAGTAATTTGAATGTGGATCATTCCCCAAGGGGGGAAAAAAAGATAAATAAAACATCAATGAATAAAGAAGCTAGAATAATTTTAAAACCAGGGTATGCTTTCTTATGTCTTGAAGCTGCCCTGGTTTTGATACACAGTCAGGGCCTTATCGAGGTATTCACTTAGTGGCTAGAATGTCTCTTTGTCTGCATAATGAATATAAAAAAGCCCAACAGATAATGTAGTAGGGAGAGAAACAGATGATGAAATAATGCTCAGTTATGCAGCTGGGATTAGTGGAAGAGAGAGGAGTAGAACTGAGACCTTCAAATTTTAATAGAAAATAAAAATTGTAAAATTTTAATAACTGCTTTTGGGGTATCTTGTGATAATGATGAATCGGTGTCATAACATTACAGTTCAGAAGGAAAACATTTGTTGTTTATGATGTGTGCTCACTGACCTACAGGTAAATAATGAACAGGTGAAATCTGGGGAAAGAGCCAGGAGCTGCAGTGTTGGAGTGCTTGTCTCTTGCCTGCACTGCTACTCAAATTTTGGTTTGAGAGAACTTCTGCACTGTCTTCAACATCTCCAAAACATACCTCATGCGTTGTCATAGCTCTTTACTAACTGTGAAACCAGTTCTCAGAAATTATAAAAAGATGGGTAATATACTGTGGACAGAATCGTACCTCACATGGAACTCTGGCTGACAAGAGTGGGTTGGTTGTCAATGGTATCTTCAGCAGAACTGAAACTGAAATTAATATAGAGGAAGTAAAAGAAATGGCTTCAGCCAGTGCTTTGAGTTCCTAGTGTTTTTATGATAGTCCTGACTTTCTTCTCTGTAACAGTCCAATGTGACTTGATACTTGTTTGAAAATATTATCTGTCAGGGATGTAATTATATGCTTGGCCAATAGAAGCTGGTAACAATTTACAATTCCCAGAATCTGTACTCCTTTCCTTTGTATAATGGTATACAATGGCTATGTTTAGGAACCAAAAGAGATTTACTGGGGGGACGGGACATGGGACTGTCATGGGGAATATGTGTATATATTGCTGCAGGCAGCAATATAAATTAGGTGTACCTGAATTTAGATTAAACAAGATGGGTTGGTACAAAAAGCAGTCTACTTGTAGCTGTTTCGTTCTCAATAAAAGACTAATTTACTTTGCAGTATAGTCATATACTTTGTCTTATTTTATGTGTTAGATGAAATAAGCCAAGCAAGTTCTCCTTACTGAGCCTGCCTGTCCAAACACTAATAGCTGATGGATGGATATTGAATTTTCTAACAAACAATTATATGGTCCTCCCAACATGATACTGTGAACTCATTTGATGCTTTCACAGAATTCTATTTATGGTAATTCAAGGATGTAGTTTAGAAAGCTTCCAATTAGAAGACAAAATTCCTTTCATGATCGAATTGAGTATCTAGGATCCTGTAGGCAACTAAATAAACGTCTGTTCTCCATGTACCAGAAGATGCAGGCGCAGACTTCTGGTAAGCTTTTTTTCAGGACACAGCATTTGAAGAATGAGAGGTTTTTCTTTTGTAGTTGAAGGGGATGGCTGATTCATCTTTATGTCATTCCTAAGAGGCAGCTGTAGGTTGTTTTATGTCTTTTACAGATGTGGCCTTTTTTTCTTTTTCCTGTGGTGGTTTAAAACATGTTTACACAGCAAGTACAGTGACTTTTCCTGTGTCAACCTGCGGCTGAAAAGTGCTGGGAAGCTTGATGCAGAGATGTTAAGCTAGCAAAACTATTGCAGCCCATGGAACTGCTCTCTAGACTCCCAATTTTTTAAGTACCTTACAGGGTAATAAGACCTAGGGGGGAGGTTGTGCTACAATGCCACAGACTTTGATTTGGGGTTTTTGTTTCTATTTTGCTAAATTGTGGGCAGATGTAGAAGGACAGTAGCTTCCTGTTGTGAGACACCTCCCCCCAGTGCAATAAATTCTCCTTAGCCAAGCTAAAAGTTTGTGGTTTCGTGGTGGTTGGCGGTTGTTTTTTTTTCTCTCTGTGGATATCTTAAGGAAATATATTCCTTATTGTGTTCTTTGAGTTATTTTTGGAGTCATTATATAACGTGGAGGACTTTGTGTTTAAATCTGCACAAGATATTTTTGCCGTTATGTGGGGTTATCTTGCTGCTGTATCAAACTTTTCTCTGGTACTGCAAATTAAGAAATTAGTACATAAGAAGCATGCAACAGCATATGAGAATTTTGTGTGATTTAGGACTATTTGCATGGAGCGCAAAGCTGTGCAAAGGTATTTCAGTTTATATTCTTACAGAAGTTCCCTGAATTTTTGCAGTAGGTGATGGTGTTTCTAGTCGAGAAGCAGCTTACAGGATTGAGCTCTGAGAAGTATTTCAGATATTAAGAGCTGGTCTTTTCAAAAGCTTTCAGAAATGCTATTTGGAGCACTGAAAAAGAGAACTAACATAGTTTCCCACAGTATAGAGTAACAAAAGCGAATCCATTGCATATAATATGCCATGGTGATGTACTTAAAATAAATAAAATGAGCTACCCAATTTAGGCCCTGGTACAAAGACAGACTTTGACCCTCACGTGCCCGCAGTGTTGTGGCCCTGGGCCCTGGTTGCATGTCAGAGGTTCTGCCCCATCTGGGAAGCAGCAGATGCTTGGCCACAACTCATCACATTTTCCAGAATCCCCTCTCCCAGCACCGTGGAAGAATAGTCTCTCCTCCCTCCGCTACCAGTGGCAGCAGACTGGGAGGAACTTTCCTGTTTTGCATACAAAACCATCTTTTTTTTCAGACTGCCTGTGTGTGTGTCTTCAGTTAAAAACCTAATCAACAAACTTACATTGTGTTTTGCCGTGATTTCAAATTGTAGTCTGGATTGATATTGCAAATTGATATATATTGTGCAATTTGTGCAGGAGGAAAAAGCAAACAACACCTAGAAGGCACTGTCTAAGGGCCAGCTATTTTTATTTCTCTGTTAAGTTTTAATTTGCTCTAAATGGTGGGTTTTCTTTGTGGCTTGAGCACTCGCACCTTCTATTTCGCACAATTTATTTGCTGAATCATGGCATGCAAATAAAAAATTGCAAATGTCAAGTACTGTATTTAGTGGTACTTAAGTCTGCACATATGAATTATATATGAATAAGCAGAATGTTTTGATGGATTGTTATCTAACTGTATTTCTAGAGATTGCGCCACTTAAAGCTCTAAAACCTGGACAAAACCTCATCAGGCTTCAGAAGTTCAGTTTTGTTGAGCTCACCTATTTTCAGCAGCATTTTTAGTGGAACTTAACTGGAGACCTGTGAAGGCCTAAAACTCGTACTTCAGCCTCTTCAATCTGTTGTTTCAAACACTTTTCTGATTTCCTGTTGCTGCCAGGATCTGTGTCCCTATTTACTGGACCCGATAGCCATGCAGCAGTAACTTGCGGGAGGTAGTTTGGGTTGTGTGAGCGCTGAAGGGCTTGGTCTCCTGCCGGTGCTTGTGGTGTTCGGTAAGAAGTACCATCTCTGGCTCCACGTCAGGTTTTCAGGCACCGTTCACGAATTTGCAGTTTAAACACTAGAAACACTGTTCTAAATAATCCTATTATACTTTGTGTAAAAAAAGTAAATCTTTGGCTTATCTGAACAGCTACAGTTCAGCAACTTATCTTGTATTTCCGCATAGTACCTTCTAAATTTTTTGTTACTTATCACCCTGATGACTTCCCCATGGTTAGTCCAGTTACCTTGGAAACCAGTTTACCCACACATACAATCTCTGAATTGGTGAGATAATATATACTGCTTGAAAATCAATTTGAAGAAAGCCTTTTCCTGTCTTAATTGAAGAATGTTAATCTCTTTGGTCCAGAAGTATCAGAATTTCGGAGGGTTTTTTTTTTTAGGTGCAAGTAAAATGTGCTCATTTTTCATTTTATTCTTTGAAAGCACGGCAAAGAGGATTAACCTTATCATATATTTTTGAAAAAAATCTAAATATCCCTTACAACCAACTGGTTGCAAATAAAAAATATGGAGAAGCACAAAGCTGTTTACTAATGGTTGAGGCTGCCTTATGCAATTGTTGAATAAGTGTAGCAGCAGAATTTAACCGACTAATGATAGTTCAGAAATGTCTGCTTGTACAGTTGGGGCACAGCTGCTGCACAGAGTTTGCACACTGCTGCGAATGGGAGTTTGGTTCTGCCCCAACGCTGGTGAGGAGCCCTGCCTGTCACTCTTGCTTTGATAGCCACATCAGATCAGGCTGCCTTGGAACAGCCTATCTTGAGAGTGGTATTTTTCTTGTCTACAGTGAGAAAGGAAACAAAACCAACAAAAAGATACTACTTTTTTTTCCCCTTTAGCTTTTCCTTTAGTTTTCACTCTATACTTACTGGTCTTGTGTTCATCTCCACACTATTACGATTTCATTTTTTAACTTGCATAACAAACGAACACTGGAAGTTGTCTCCAGTTTTGTGGGCACAACATAGAAACATGGATGTTTTTCACTATCTTGTGGCAGTTTATTTTAATGATATCAAGATCTATTAGACTATTTTTTCAGATTTTATCTGAGACATGGAAGTTGAATAACATTATTCTGAAAATCAGAATAATATTTTATTTTCAATGTAAACTTATTTGTCTGTTATTTCTGGGGACCTTTAGTGAAAATTAAACTATTGGTAGGAGGAAGCTCTGTCTCCCACCAGACTTCATTTTGGTGTCAGGCTTTCTAAATAGAACTATCTATGCTTTTATCTTCCAGTGTATTTGAAATGATGCTTTTTGACAGCTTATGTGTGTGGAAAAATCATACATTGTGTGACACGAATTGTTTTTTAAAAGTAATTAGCCAATTTTAAGCATATGCTGAATTGTGGTAAAAACTATCTTATTTGCAGTGGTACAACAAATAGTTGATCTGCTGTTTTCTCATTCATGTTTTTTTCAGTATGGTCATCTGCTTCTCACTCTTTTTGACACATTCAGGTCATCAAAGCATTTCCTGAGGGTGATCAGGACTTTCATACATTGTTAGATATGTTTATTCCAGAATTCAAGTAACAAAGTTTCATGATGAAAATTTATCTAGAATCAGAGTTTCGAGAATATTTAATAGGATTTTTTTTTCCCCATAAGCTTTATCAAGTTTACAAACTGCTTAATTGGGAGGAAAAACATCCTTATAAAAAGGATTTATACACTTAGCTGGAAAGAAATGTGGTTTTTCTTGTTTGATTAGTCTACTTATGGTTACCCTCTAAGATTCTAATAATTAGAGACCAAAGATTTGGGGATAGGATTTAAGAGAGAATTTTGTTATGGTTCACAGAAAATCTCTTGAAAAATTAAAATGTTGATGGAAAGCGTGTGTAGAATCTCTTGTGAGGAATCACTTCTTATTTTTTCCCTATTTCTGTGGGAGAAAATGTGTGTGAATTGCATGATTTGTACTACTTTGTTACTTGGAAAAAACCCAGGATGCCTGAAATCAGGAGGAAACATGCTATAGACTGAAATGATAGATTCTCAGTTGGTGCAAATTTACGCTAAGGCAGATTAAACTGTGTTAATTTTTATCTGCTAAAGTCCTGATTACAGATGTGATACTTTCCAGTGTTTTAAAAGGATTTAAAATAAACATGAAGGTCGTCAGGAGTGGTCAGCATGGATTCACCAGGGGGAAGTCATGCTTTACCAACCTGATACCACCTATGATTAAATGACTGGCCTGGTGCATGAGGGGAGAGCAGTCTATCTTGTCTCTCTTTATTTCATTAAGGTTTTCGAGTAATATAAACTGGCTTCTATAGTATCTTTACAGAGAAGCGGATGAGGTGTAGGCTGGATGAGCAGAGAGTGGGCTGAAAATTGGCTGAACGGCTGAGCTCAGAGGCATGCAGTCTAATTGGAAGATGGTAACTAGCGTTGTACCCCAGGGGTCAATACTGGCCCCAGTCCCATTAGATCCTATCCAGATTTATTAATGATCTGGATGATGGGACAGAGTGTACTCTCAAGCAAGTTTGCTGATGGCACAAATCTGGGAGGAGTGGCTGATCTGCCAGAGTGTTGTGCTGACATCCAGAGGGACCTCTACAGTGGAAATGGGTGGGCAGGAACCTCAGGAAACTCAACAAGAAGTGCAGAGTCCTGCACCCAGAGATGAACAGCCCTGTAAAGCAGTATGTGCTGGGGGCTGCTTGGCTGGAAAGCAGCTTTGCAGAAGAGGACCTGTGGGTCTGGGAGAACACCAAGTTGAATGTGAACCAGCAATGTGCCATTTGTCTGTATATAAGTAGAACCTGTTTTACCGTGGGGGTCACTGAGCACTGGTACAGGTTGCCCAGAGAGACTGTGAAATCTTTGTCCTCGGAGATACTCAAAAGCCATCAGGACATGGTCCTGGGCAACTGGCTCAAAGTGGCCCTTCTTGAAAGCAGGGGGCCAGAGGTCCCTCCAAACATCAGCCATTCTGTGAGTCTGTGACGCTTGTTTGGAATATTTCTGTAACTTCAGTGTAAATAGCAGCAGTTTTTATCCTGCCCACGCTGTAGAATTTTAAGTTAGATAGCAAATTGGGCAAACAGGTCACGTCAGTGAGTAGGTTGAAAGCAGAGCAGTCATGCCAGTGAGAAATTACTAGATACACACTCTTAAGAGTTGAAGGATGTTTTCATTAGTGATGCTGAACAATAAAGCAACTGTGGAGATAGATTGTGTAAAATTTGGAGATGTAAACAATATAGAAAAAGAAGAACCAGTTGGCCTTGAATATGGGTGTAACAGATGTGAGATTGCAGTCAGAAGGGCAATGAAGTCATGCACTTTTTGTATTTATGACAGGTTTATGACTGACACGTCCTGGAAATTCAGGAGAAAGGAGGAAATACCTGGATTTGCTGTTGATCATAGGACTAGTACTAGTCTATTGAGGCTATGTACCATGTACAAAGCAAGTGTATGTTTAGAGAGATACAGTGAGATATTTCTAGCGCAGGTAGTGAAGCACTGGGAAAACCTACCCTGAGTAATTGTTTGTGGTTGCAATGCCTTGCATTTAAGAAACCTGACTTTACAGTGGAATGAATGGCTGGACAGACCTGACAATTACAGGATCCAAGACAGCCATGAGTGAATTTAGATGGAAAGCATAGGACAGTTGTTAATACCAGACCAGCTTACCTTGAATCCTCATATTGGGGTAGAAGGCATAGAAATGGTGAACTTCAGTAAATTTATGAAAGGGATTGTAAAGCACCCCACAGGAGCAGGGTTTGGTCTAAGAATTAGAAGGGACCTCCTGGTTTCTGTTTATGATAGTGTCTGAAATGAAGTGTCCTGTATGTTGGACCAAGCCAGTGACGTTGGACCAAGCCAGTAACAGAACAAATTAATGCTTGCAGAAGCATGCTTCATTTTGGCAAGTTTATCACACAAGAGCTATGGATTTTTCTAACGTGTTAGAACTGACAAACTTGTCAGCTGTAAATGCCACTGATATCGAGTATAGTTTTGTTTGCTTAGCGAAGCTCATTCTCTATGAAAAAAAAATAGAGCTATCTTGCTTTCTGTCAGAGGAATTAATTGAATCGAACTGAGAAACCTGGAACCTGAGATTTCTGACGTGATTGCAACAGTGAATGCTGCCTCAAAATACAAAGCTAAATACTTCACTGGACAGCTGGGCACCTTGCCTTCTTTTGCTGCATTCTTCCCCGTATGCGTTTCTGGGTAAATATATCATGAGCCAGCTTTCCATTGTGAACAGCTGGATTCACAGTGTCTCCAGGTCACAGGCAAGCCTGAATAATGACAAAAAGAAACCCTGTTAGTAAAGAAGGAAGGAAATATTTCTTTTTCATTGATATTTCAGTTTTCATATGTTTATGGGTAGAGATCAGTAAAGCATCTGTGAAGTTTACCTTCATTTTTGATTGAGATGGTTCTAAGCCACCTAGTTTTGTACTCTGGATTGAAGTACAGAAAAAAACCCTGTAGATTAAGCAGTCTATATGAGTGTTACTTCATTAAGAGCAGATATAGTAGAAAAGTAGATAAAAGCTGATGTGAGGTAGTCACCTTAAGGTTTATGGTTGATGACAATCTAGTCAGTCTCGTCTGAATACTGAAAATTAAAGAAACTGAACTGCAATGTGACAGGCCACCTGAAATAGACTCTTCCATTACTTGACAGTTCGTACTATTTGGTAAGCCAAACTTCAGATGCATTAGGACTCTGGTTTTAATAGCATTTATAACTAAAATAAAATTGCAGACTGTAGAAACACCTTCTTTCTCCAGATTATTATTATATTAGATACTTACTAGATTCAGTATCTGAATACCTAAGAACTCAAAATTAGCGTGGATTTTTTCACATTATGTAATTAACAACTCCGAGCCTTGATTTTGGGTCCTATATAACAGTTGTGTTGAAAAGATAGTTTATCTTTTCTCATTCTTGGACCCTATCTATTAAATTCCTAGGTTCTTGTTGGAAAAGTATTTTTTAGTATATAACCATCTCATTAATTATCTCAGATACACACAAAGAAATGGAAGTCATGTTCTACTGGACTTTTCTAAATGCTGACTGCTTGTCAGAGCAATCACAACAGTGGGATTATTACTGATAGTATTTGATGGTGTATTTTGGCACAACTTCAGAACTTCGGGGTAATTGGAACCATTAATTATTTTTATTTCAATAAACACCAGAGTAGTTGAACAGGTAGTAAATAGATGTACATTCTAAAAATTAGAAGCAGCATTTGAGAATATGTAACACAAAAAAACCCCTCTAGTCTTAGATTAGTGCTAATAATTTGGGAGGAGTTTTCTCTCAAGTATTTCACAAGACACTTAAGTCTTCAGTAAGTTAAAATGATTGTAGTGTGCTTCTAGAGTGGGAGAGTGGTTTTTTTTTCTCTTATTAGTATGGTCTATTACATTACCACATACTTAAATTTACTTAACTTCTCTTGCAAAGTGCTGTATGTCTGAATAAATTCTGTACTGAATTATCATAGAATCAATTCCAGGTTGGAAGGGACCTGAAGGATCATTTGCTCCAACCTTTCTTGGCAAAAGCATGGTCTAGACATGATGTCCCAACACCCTGTCCAGCCTCATTGTAGAACTGTTCAATGTTGGGGAATCTACCTCTTCCCTGGGGAGGTTATTTCAATGGCTGATTGTTCTCATTGTGAAAAATTTGCCTCTTGTGTCCAATTGGAATCTCCCCAGGAGTAACATGAACTTCATCTTTTCCATGGGACTCTTTGGAAAAAGGGAGTTTTCATCTTCTTTGTACCCACTCTTTAAATACTGGAACATGGTGGTAAGGTCTCCCCTGTCCTTCTTTTCTCAAGGCTGAACAAACCCAGTTCTCTCAGCCTTTCCTCAAATGGCAGGCTTCCCAGGCCTTTGATCGTATTTGTGGCCCTTCTCTGGGCCCTCTTCAGCCTGTCCCCGTCTTTTTTGTATAATGGGAACCAAAATAGAACACAGTATTCCAGGTGTGGCCTAGTGAGGACTGAGAAGAGTAGGATAATGACTTCTTTAATTATAGGTGGCTCTGAGGTCAAGCACAGGTAGCACAGGCCTTGGAGGAAAATGGAAAAATAAGATACAGAAAAATACAAAGCAGATTCAATATAAATCCTTTTCGTGCGTGCGTGTGTGTGTGCTCCAACAGCTACAAATTCTGAATATTGAACAGTAAGAGCTGTAACGCTTCCTGTGGTGTTGTGGTTTAACCCTAGCCAGCAACCAAGCACTGTGCAGCCACTTGCTCACTCCCCCTCACCCAGAGGGATGGGGAGGAGAATCGGAAAGGAATGTAGAACTCGAGGGTTGAGATAAGAACAATTCAACAGGTAAAGCAAAAGCTGTCCACGCAAGCAAAGCAAAACAGGGAATTCATTCCCCACTTCCCATGGGCAGGCAGGGGTTCAGCCATCCCCAGGAAAGCCGGGCTCCATCATGCGTAACGGTGACTCGAGAAGACAAATGCCATAATGCCAGATGTCCCCCCTTCCTCCTTCTTCCCCCAGTTTATATACTCAGTGTGACGTCATATGGTATGGAATACCTCTTTGGCTAGTTTGGGTCACCTGTCCTGGCTGTGTCCCCTCCCAGTTTGCCGTGCCCCTCCAGCCCTCTGGCTGGCAGGACCCGAGGAACTGAAAAGTCCTTGATTTGGTGTAAATGTTACCCAGCAACAACCAAACCCATCAGTGTGCTGTCAACATTGTTCTCACACCAAATCCAGAACACAGCACTGCACCAGCTGCTAAGAAGAAAACTAACTCTGTCCTGTCTGAAACCAGGATACGTGGTAGACTGTTCACACCAGCTAATAATATGATCAGTCTAGAGGCAGTCTGGAAGAGTCTGTAAATTGCTGGTAAAGTGTCCAGATTGTGTTTCTTCAACCATATATTCTGGTGGATGACAGATTTCTTCTGACAGTCTACCTTTGCTTATTTACAGCCTTAATCAGTGCTAGTTTTAAAATGATGGAGCATTAATCTTAGAAGGGTGTAACATTTTGGAGGCTCATTTTTTGAAGTATGCTAATCTACTTTTAGATGGAGATAAACAAAACTATTTATTGTGTGTCAAAGAATTCATAGTTTTGCATTGTGAACTGGGACTGATTGTATTTTTTAATAAAATGATCAATTTTTTGGCCAATAGTATTTCCTTTCTTTGGAAAATGGAAACTACTTCTCCCCCACAAAAAAGAATCTGCAGTTACTTAGTTTTGGTGAAAGCAGTGTGTAGCTGCAAAGAACTGTCCAGGAGACACTGAAACATTGTCTTGATTTAAAATATTAGAATGTTGTATTAGTTCCAGTCAAAAATGTTTTGAATCAGTTTGGCATTAAATCAGCCTTTTTACTGTCCCAGGGGAGCTGCAGTTAGATGCTACATATATTCCTCTTCCCTTATGGCTTAGGCTACGCAGCTGGACTATATGGGTAATAATTCACCACTGTCTCAAGTGATGTCTAGTCTGTTTGTGGCCAGTCAGGAAGTGGGAAGACCAAGTGTCGTAGGAGATCTGCCAAGGGACATTAAATTGCACATTTATTTTTTTGAATTTTTCATTTGAATTATTAAATGTAGGTGAAAATCAATAGTTTTGAGCTAGGTTTTGCATAATATTCACTAAGGAAATTTTGATATACATTCTTTTTCCCAATGCTCAAAATCCAAACACTGTCTTAACAGTTTAAAATGTTGTTGTTGATCTCTGTTGCTGTATTAGGGTTAATCTGAGCTTACACTGGACATGCTACTTTGATTTTAGGAATGGAGAGTGGGAAGTCAAAATGTCTAGCACAAGCGTAGATCTTCTGGGAGACCTTCTCAGTGGTGCATCCTTGACTGTAGTTTTGAATGTAACTTCTGAAACTCTTGCCTTGCAGCATACATGAACATGCCCTATATTGGTGTTCGGTGCCACTAATGCCTTTCAATTTAAGGAGGTCTTCCTCAGATCACCTTCTTGACTCCTGCTCTTCTGTCTTCAGCATGTCTATGGATGAAGAGATTAGTGTCTCCCACCATCTAGATTTCTTTCCTGTTCTAGTGCCTGTTTTGTAAGGTTCAAGAGTTTTTAAAACATTAGTTTGGGTTGTATTCTTTCTTTATTTTGGCAGGTACTGTACATTGCACTGGTGACATAAAGGGATCAACAGAGCTGGCAGAAATGACCCAGCTCTAGAAACTGAGTGTATCATGTTCTTGCTGATGTAACTGTAGTTGCAGCAACTCAAATATAAACTTTTCATTTTGATAAGTGAGGGTTTTTTTCAGTCTCTGGGGTCTTTAGCAGTGGACCCAAGTCTCAAATTCAGGTGCAGTCCCCCGTTCATCTAGTTAATACTGTCTGTCTGAGCTGAACATAACCTGGGTTTTTCCCACTTTAGCTTTAGTTCATTCTTCATTCAGGCATTTCACAGTAATTTTTCCTAACAAATTTTCTCATTAACTTCAGTAAATAAGACCTGTTCCACTTGGCTGCATTCACCATTGGTTGCATGAAATAACTAATTAGATGCACAAGCCATTTAATAATAATAAAAAAAAGTACGCTCTCCCAATTCCATAACCCGCACAATCTGACAGTTTCTGTAGCAGCAGTGAAGTGAAAGTAGCTTGAATCACCAAGAAGACAGTATATTTGCTATACAGTAGGTTCTTTTGGCTTTGTCAGTAAAATATTTTGAAGCAAGGAATTCATCATTGTGATGTCTGCGTATCATTTTACGTCCTTGCAGTTATTTGAAAGGCATGCTTTCCTTTTCAGTGAATGAAAATTCTAGCTTCAACATTTGAATTGTCATTTTGCTTGTTTAAGCTTTTGTTTGGATCCTGTTCCTCATGGATTAAGCGAGCAGCTGCTCTTTGATTGTAGCATCTGTGCCCCTTATTTTGACTTGAAGTTTCAAAATGTGTAGTTCATGAAAGGTCTAAGCAAATGGATTTCTTTGTCTTGTTCAAAAGAAAGCAGTTTGAAGACTATTAAGGGTATTACTGTGCTATTGTTAAAGCTGTTATAGTCTAGGATGTATTGCTGTTTTCCCCTATCAGTACACAGATGCAGGGTTCTTGGGAAATGACAGGTATTACTACCTGAGAGAAATCATGCTTTAGTTGTCCGTTAATGAAAGGACTTTTGGAGTAATTTTGCTAACTGAAATGCCAGTATAAATTGGTCTGATCGTTAGCTGAGAGTAAAAGAAAATACAGATGGATTGTGAACATGCCATTGTTTTAACACTGCCAGAAGAAACAGAAGAAAAATAGCAGCCATGTACACACCATCAAGTCCAGAGGGTACTGAAAATGAAGACTTTGTAGGCCAACTGTTATAACTGTGTATGCCATTGCTTCTTTTATGTTTTATTTGTTGTTCTAGACTTGCGTCCTACATGGATACAGTTTGTGTACAGTTTAATTCACATTAAATTGTACCCCAAAAAAGCAGACACAAGCAAATTCAGTTGCTTATACGCAATTCACTAGCTTTTAGAATAAATATAGTTCTAACTGCGTGCTGATATCTAGGGGTTTAAATTTGCAAACTCCTGGATTTGGTTATATTTGCTATTATTGCCAAAAGATTGCAAAAGATGCTGAACATTGGAGCCCTCACCTCTCTCCTAAAACTCTCAGTACCTCTTAAGTGCTCACACCACAGGGGTAAATAAAGATAGATTAATTATTCCTAGTCCATCCAGCAATGACTGAACGCTGCTCATCTTGAAATCAGCATGAAGAGGGTGCTGTCAGTGATCTCTTCATCCTTTGTTTCCCCAGGTCTGAAGGAAGTGGCAGTTAGATGTTTTTATTCCTTTTGCATGCTTATGTTGCTTCATAATTCACTGTGTAGTATTCATTAAATAGGTATTTTCATCAACAAGTAGAAATTTCTTTACATGTTTTTTTTCTTTTCATCTGTCAAGAGATAATCCAGGAAGCATGGTGAGAAGGGGAAGGAAGCACAGCTAACGATCCACAAAACAGGGCATTTACTTTCACAATGAAGATTCACATTCACCCTCTCCATTTCTAACCTCAATGCCAGTTCAAGTCAAATCAAGCCTGTGTTTATTGACTTGCCAGTTTACTGACGGAAAACATTACTCTTGGCAAATTGCAAAATGGCTAGGAGTATCAGACAAAATAACTGACGCTTCACTGCAGTAATACCAATGACCTAAATACCCAGTTCTAGCGGAGTCTTTTGGTGTGTTAAAATAGATGTTTTGTAGAGGACAAATTGCACACAATGTAGAAATGTCAACATAACAAAATATCTAATAATCTTTTAAGGACCTCTGTTAATTGAAAATGTTCTCAAATATACATAAAGCCGTTGTAATTCCTATTTTGTTGATGGGTAGTAGCATGTCATCTGTGTGACCCCTTTGGGGGAATGTTATCTTTCATCTTCTCAACATGCTGGCACATCCCCAAGGCTATGAAAAGTCGAGAGTCTGGGGATGCATTTCCAAATGCTGCTTTTTCCCCCTAAATTTTCTTTTGAGTTAATTTATCTTTTTTTTTTTAATTCCACATCTTTTTTTTTTTTTTTTTACATGGTTTCTAAAATTGGATAGCACATCCTAATTGTAAGTGATTCTTAACATTTTTCCTTTGCAAAAGCACTGCTGTGGCTTGCTGAGATGTTGAGCACCCACCTCACTTGCTAATTTCCGCAGGAGGTGAAAATGTTCAGCTTTCATGGAAATAGAATTTAAGATGTCTCAAGCAGAGGACTTAAAAGCTGTTGCTCCAAAATTGGCAGGCTGCTTTTGAAAATACGTTATTTGCCCTATATTTTAAGTGGTTTTTTCTGCATTAATTTCCTCCATTTTAGTTTGATTCTGAATCAGTTTCACTGAGAGAATTGGAGTTGGGATGGGGGTTTGGTTCCAGGCGCACATGCACCAAGGGGAACACGGAGGATGGGGGGAAGATGAAAGCCCAGGGCCAGCACCAGGGGCCACTGTTTGCTTTGATGTCCCCCCACCGTGACTGTGTGCTGTCACAGTGCTCTGGGGCTGTGGGTGCTCAGACTGATTCAGCACAGAGGGGCTTTAACATTGGTCTTACATCCAGCAGAGATGAGTATAAAGAATCTCTGTTTAAAATGCCATATTTAATATGGTGATGTGTAGAGGGGAGAGAAGTGCAAACTGGAGGCAGCCCTGGATTTGTTGGTGTATTGTACTGATCAGAGGCCCTGTGTATATTAGCACTCTTTGAACCAGGTAACTGCGTAAGAGCAATTACAGGGATGAGCTCCTTGGGCAGATTGACCCTGTCAATGCAAAGCAATGTTTATTGAGCACTGCAGTATGGTAACATGCAAGGGAATGGCACTGCTTTAAAATCCCGTCTGCTGCTGTTGTAGCATGCCTGAGTGAGATGGCCTTTCAAGGTAGGTAGTTGAGTTATCAAAAGCAGAGCTATGGTAATAGAGGCAGGGCTGCGCCTGTCTGTAGGGAAGGTAGGTAAGCAGCTCACACCCAGGTTGTTCTGCTTTTACTTACTACATTTTTCAATAATTGTACAGAAGAGCTACTGAGCAAGAGCATAGGTCTGCAAGTGTTGTTACTTTGGTACTTAAAGAATACATTTCAATGTCATTTGAAATAAAAAAAAATAATGAAGTGCTGAAAAGAGAAGGAACAAAAGGAGAATACTGAACGTAGAACTGAGAAACATGAGGTTAGGGGTCAAGCTGGTGCCAGGACAGTTGGTCCAACATAGTAGCCTACCTTCCTGCTTTATGGTACAGTGGAAAGGAGGTAATATGACTAGCAGAGCATCACCCTCAGAGCACTTCTAAGTCATAGACTGAAGTGCTAAACATCTGTCTGTTTTGAAATAGTGGGACAAGAATTTTTGCCAGAAAGTTTTCACATGGATATCTTTTTTCAGTCTTACTTCAAATTTCAGGGTTTTTTTTTAATTCAAATTTTCTATTCTGTTTCTAGGATTAATGTATACCGTTTAATTCACAATTTTAACCTCTCTTGATGCTTGTTTAGCCATACATCTTCTGGAAATCCCTATATCTCATTACTTGTATGGAGTTGTATGTATGCCACTGTTATGGGATTTTAAATTCGTGTTTACTCCTGCTCTGCTCAGCCAACCATAATCCAATGCAGAAATGTTCTGAGGGCAGGAATAAAATTTATGGAAATAAAATTGGTATCTGAGATCTGTTCTTGAAGGTTGTCTGTGTTTACTACAGTGATGGGGATGCGTATGCATGAGAAGGAGGATGAACTGCGATAGCATCCTTTTCTGGTGAATATTGTTTAACAGCCTGTGACTGACCATTTTGAAGGCCTGCTGAGCTGCATTACTGAAACTACAGGTCGCAACTAACAATTGTGCAAGTTGATTACTCTTTCCTCAGTTGTGAAAGGCTTATATAAGGGTTTCTTTTTAAAACATGTATAATTGCCTTGAAGAAAAAACTGCTAGCATTATCTGCAGGAGAACATATTGTGTAAATAGAAGTAAAAGCAAGCATCTACCCTGAAGCTTGCTCTCACAGAGGTGGTTTAGCCCACATTGCCTAAAAATAAAGTCCTGAGGAGCAGGTTCATGTGTACCTTGAACTCACCTGCATGACTAGGAATTTGTGCATTTTGAAACGTGCATTTTATTTCAGGGACCTATGGTATTTGATGTAAAACAACAAAAAGAGTTCTTTAGAGATCTGTAAGCACTAATCTTCAACCAAAAATAATATTACATTTGTAGATCAGTTTGGAGTATTCAGAATCCAGAGTAACTGGGAAAATTCAAAACATGGCTGCTGTGAAACATCTATTTTAATATAGCACAAATAGTTTAACATACAGTTGTTTCCGGGTTCGGTTTTGGAAATGTAAAGTGGTTAAAAAAAAAGCCACTAAATTTGGTACAAAAGCAGTAATTACATTCTCTCTGGAGCCAATCTGGTGTGTAACACGGCTCCTTTTGACTTTTACTATCTGTGGGTTTTAGTGTAGGTGGAAAACTTGCCACAAAATAATAATCGGATAGTACTCGACATTTCTCAAAAATGTTTTTTTTCTCCACCAGATTTGCAGCCTACACAGTGAAGTTATGCACTTGTATCATGAGAAAATGTAATTTAGGAAAGCAGGAATTCACTGACTGTAAAGTCTCAAATGGCAGAGGGGAATTCGGTTTCAGTATTAGGCTTTCATAGAAGGAAAAATGTTAGTAATGTCTTGCCCATGCAGTTACGTCTTGAATATTTACACAATCATATAAAACAGAATATACTTGCAGATGTATTTCTCAGTACAAAAGAGTAGGTACCAGACTCGTAAGATGAAGCAGAATAGAAGTAAAAGCTTTTCTGATCTACATCAAGAAAAGTCCTTTTTATGACCATTGGTAATAAATGGGATGCAAAATAGGCAGCAGTATAAAATTGGCATACTACCACTGGCATGAAGGAAAGGGTTTTCACTTCCCTCCCTTTAACTGTAATGACTGCAGCGCTAAAGATAGTTTTTAATCTAAAACAAAAGAGAAGAATACAATTTAGAAAAATCCATGTGTATTTAAATGTAAGGTCTTAAAATAGAACAGAATTTTGAGGCAGTTTTTTTTTAACAAACAGCATTATTTTAGAAAGTGTCTTATAAAGACTTCTTATTTTGGCATATTCATCTGGTTTTAGTTTGGTTTGGCAGGTTTTTTAGATCACACTCTGTTCTTCACTGTATATGTCAAAACTGTAATTGTTTTATTAAACTTTAGACTGGCTCTTCTGTTGATAGGGAGATGCGGATAACCTTAGGCTTGTGCAAAATACATGCATCTACTGTGGTCATTATAACCATTTTATTAGGCATTATAGATTAGGAGTGTGTGATGATAGTTGCTGAACCTGTGTGCTTCTACAGACCTAGTTTAATGGTACCTTTGTCTCATTAGGCCAGCGTGCTTGCAAGCTGTCTCCATAGAATAACACAATTTTTGAATTAGGAGTATACAGAAATAAAAGAATGGCTCTAAAATGTATTGTGATTTGCTTGTTTCAAGGAATTCAAAACAACTGCTCTGTTACAGTGACTTTGAGGAGTGGAGTATGTAACTGCAGCTTGTGCTGTCTCGGCTGTATCTCAAGGGAAAAATGGAGCAAAAGTTCATTACATTCATGATTGCTATAAAAGAACTGAAGTTTAATTCACGTCTTGCTGGAGGACATACTATAAGAAGCAACTATATAGCCTCAGGTTGTGTGTGCCTACAATTGTTTAGTGTCTATCATATACCATGTGAAATGCCTGCTGTAATAGCTCCAGAGTGCAGTGGCAGCAGCATTTTTTTCCAGTCACGGGACAGGTAGCATGGATTTATGTTAGCAGAAAGTGGCTGCATCTTCCACTACTGTCAGTGGTGTATTCTGGCCAAGTTGCATGAATTCAGCTCCCAGATATTGCCAGAAAGAGCAGAATAGAAGTAAACTTCTACAGTGTTCTTGAGTTTGTTTTGAGAACTTAATTTAAAATGTTTCATTAAGACTCCTGTTAACATACCTGTTTTGATATCTTCAGCTTTATTTGCAGTTCAGAGCCATTCCAATAGAATGAGTCCATTTGACAGTAATGTTTCTGTTCTATTGGGGATGTTTTGTTCTTTCTGGACATTTTTCTAATTGGAATATTTTTAAAAAATATTATCTTAGAATGCTTTGCTTTTTGCTTTATATTTGAACTGCCATGTATGCCTAGCAGCTTTTTCAATTCTTTTGATTTATTTGGGACTGCGCTGTTACCAGAATCTTGATAAAAGTTGCATGCAGAAGCTGCAAGGCCATGTTTTCTGTCTTGAACTCCACACACCCACCCACACACCCCATGCCCCCATTTGAGATATGACAGGTTGGTGACAACCCTTGATGTTAACAGTATAGCTGTCATTTGCAAGAAATAATGGTAGACGAGCTACTTGTGCTTGCTCTTTTGCTCCTAGAGGTGTTAAAGCAAGCAGGCCTCCAAGAGAGAACTTCCTGGAAAAAGTGGAAAGAGTAACTAAAGAAGTATATCCAGTATGTCCAGCTCCAAAGTTACTGTCTCTTTCTTGCAGTTTAGTGGGGGGAAGTAACTGGCGGTGCTAAAACCAGCTCAGCATCCTAAACTGCAGTAGATCAGGACCTTCAAAGAGAACTGGCTGCTTGTCAAGCACTGTAATATATCCCCTTGTAAAGTACTGTAATTTATCCCTTTGTAAAGTCGTACTTCTTTCTGAATTGTTGATACCTGATCACACAATTGTATAGTTGCCAGTTTGAATGCAGAGGAAACAGTGAGAAATACACCTCTATGGGAGAAAGAATGGAATCCCCTTGGCAGCAACCTGCAAGTTTCAGCAGATCTTCATCAAGGTTGTCTGGAAGCATCACGCAAGCGTCACCTTCATTCATGGGCAGAAGGAATTTGGGACGTTGTTGCATTTTTTTGTGTCTGTGGAATGTGCCCTAAGTTCTGAAGAGAGATTATATCTAACAGAGTAGATAATTTTGGAGAGATGGCAGAATTTGCTGTTAGAAGTTCCCCATGGAGTTTATTGAAAAGAAATAGCAAAAACACAACAAAGTTTTATTACATTTTTTTCTCTTCAATACTGCGTTCTACTATCTGTAGAGATATTAATGTATATGGTTTTTAAAGAAAGAAGGTGGCTGTAAATCAAACTTTCAATTAAAAAAAAAAGGCACTTGCAAACCGTGACCAGAAAATTTTGGCTAGCTTGATGTCACCATGGCTTTCTGGAGATGAAAAAAAGACGACAAATGCTATGTAGAATTCAAAACTAATCTCAAAGAGTGCAGCTATTCATCATTTTTTAGGTTTTACAGTTGCTTTTGTAAGTGATACTTCAGAAAATTACATGAGGTCTGCAGTGTTCTTTAACCATTTGGGAAATGTGTCCTTTTCTTTTAGAATATTTCTTCTTCCGATATTTGAAAGAGTAAAACCAGATCTGGCTACCTATTTTTGTCCAAAGTAGCTCTTTTATTTAAAAATGAAATGTTGACATCTTTTGCTTTTTCTCTGGGAAAATTTTGGGTGAATTATTCAAAATGTATATCAAAAGAAGGAAAAACCCTGAACTTTTAAATTTCCTGAGAAGTACACCCAGCCTATTTAGATTACTAGAGTGACTCTTGATACGAATCAGATGTATTTCCCTGGGTTTTGCTATTTGACTTGTTCTTAATAGCTTCTGGTAGACACTCTAATGGCGTACTATTATCTTGATCTTGATATCTTAATTGTTTTAAAAGGAAAAATACTTTGAATGCTGTGGATGGCACAGCGGGAGGCAGAAGAAACTCCTGCACTGACATTTTTCCAAATAAGGACTATCATAGTACCAGTTATTCTGCATACTCTGTTGAAAAGTATGCAACGCTCTTCTGAACCTTCTGGGAGATCTTCTGTGTCGTGAGGCAGCGGTGGGCCCCCTCAGCACCTGTGGGTGCGCTGAGAGCTGGGGGGAGGCTGATGGGCAGCGTGCTCCTGGCCAGCCTGGCAAGCGGTGCCAGGGTGGGCCGGCATCTGAGAGCCGTGGCCATGCTCTCCAGTGACCTGGGTGGCTGCGCTCAGCCGGTGAGGTGCTGGGGTCAGGCAAGTGTACATGTGAAATATTCTCTCCAAGAAGATTTTAGATTTTTTCTATTCCCTGATAGATATTATTTGAAGATGGAGAAATGAACACAAAGAACCCTGTATTAGAGAAGCTAGTATCAAAGGAAAGTAATAATGCAGTCCTTGAAACGTGAGGTAAGAGAAGTTTTTTGCTGGAAAACTTCCAGGAATTTGGGAGAATAGTAAATGTCAAGAAATAGTTATTATGTGTTTAGAAAAGTAAGCTAAATAACTCTTTGAGACCATTTGAAATAATATTGCATGAGACAACGGAAGTTTTCCTGTTTAATGCTGGAAGACCTTAACTGGAACACTAAGAGTTGCATTGAGAAGTTAAGCATCGGAAGTATGTACATGCTCATGAACACACAGAGTTGTGTATTATACATAAATACTTGGAAAGCACTGTAGAATAAGTGTATATACATAAACTTCTGAAGCATTAGGTGCAATTTAAATAACAGTTTCTGATGGTATCCTTTGGACAAATATACCTGCAATTAGAGAAATATATGCAGCTTATGCTTTAAAACAGGTGGAAAAAATGGTAATGGAACCTTTCTAGGATCTCTGTATAGCTCTTGTGGGATTCTCTGCATTAGACTCAAGCCTGAATATTTACTGCTTTTTACGGTATTCAACCATGATGAATACCATATAAAAAGCTCTTGACTATTCTGTCCTTAATGACTTTGCCTGGGAGTGCGTGGAGAGAAAATGTCTTCGGGCAAGCCCAACAGCTATTAATACTTAAATAATGTGACCTTGCTTAAATTAAATGTTTTCTATATACTACACAGAAATAATTATATTTACCATAAGGTAATTCTTTCATCACTTTTTTTTTGGGGGGGAGGATGAGCAGGGATGTTGTTCCTTTTCCATCTTTCTCTACTAATTTTCATATTGTTTAGTACAGGAGAAAAGCTGATCATATGTAGGAAAATACTGTACATTGTTATTTAAGATATTTGTTTTTTGAAATGTAAATCTCATGTTTTGCATTGCAAAAAACTTGTCTTTGTCAATGAAGACAAAAAAAGCTGTAAGAAACAATGTGCTTTCTCTGTCTCATTTGTAATTCCAAGCACATTTGCTTTTAAAAGTATCAGAAGCATATTACTGGTGGTAAAAGGAATGATGATGACAGTATAAGAACTGCTTTCATATGATGATAACTGTCTAAAATTAGCACATGCAGACCAAACATTTGGAAATCACTGGACGTTTAGAATATGGTCAAACCACTCATGGGCAAAATCCTTGCTGAAAGACTCAGATGCTGTTAGAACTTAACCTTGATATTTATGCTGTAGTTCATGTCAATTTTTTCCATTTTAAGCTCTGTCCAGGAGCTATTAATTCAGCTGTAAGAACTTGCTTCAAGCTGCAATTTTTAATGCAGTATGTCAAGGTGGAAAACCAACAGAAATTGGTTCAGCAGGTTTTGAGTTCCAGGAATCTTAAAAAAGCTGCTGAGATCAGGAGATCTATAAAAACCTCGTTGAAACTCAGTAGAATCAGACATTTAAATGGATTTCAGTTCAGACCTGTTATAAATGAACAGATGAAAATTATCTTTAACTAAAGATAGGTAATATATTTTTCTCAAGATTTCAGCTAATTTTTTTGGAACAAATGCCACGCTACAAAAAAAAATTATTCTAAGGTCAAAGTGTGAGGTGCCTCACTGCTTGCTCAGCATGTTCTGACAGGGAGCAAGTAGGAAAGAGTAATTGGGTTTCAATTAGTAGTCCGAGTCCAGGTAAACTCTTCTAGTATGCTTTGACAATGGTTTAGAAGGGTCTCTGTGGCTTGTTATGGGCTTGGCTGAGTATGAGCTCTTCTTTCCTACGATTGCTTTAGAATTAAGACTTTAAAGCAGCTTTTTAACTTGTTCTAAGTAAATTTCTGACAGATCACTTACCATGCAGACTGGTGCATCTTAGAGAAGCATATGTGTTGATCAGGACCTTTTTTTCTCCTAAAAAAAGAATGCTTTGTTTGAACTCATATTCTATGTCTTTGTCTTTCATTCTGAGCAGAAAATTCCTATTCTTTAGCTATGCTTGTAAGCAGTGATGCTTTATCCTGCCTTGAATTATTGACTGAGTAGTTGTATTTCATCCTCGTGCTTTGTGGGAGGACTAGGAACATGTTCAACACACAGTGTCTGTGTCGGCCTGGAAATCCCACACCTTGGTTGCAGCTCTTGCCTGCAGTCCAGCTGCCTGCAGTCCTGTACAGCCCTTGCCCCCTGCTAGTCCCACAGCTCTCCTGTGCTGTTGCATCAGGATGATTTTCGCCTGTAAACTTCAGTGTACCTGGTGGAGAACTGGAATAATATTCTCCCCGTGTTAATCCGTATACAGTTCTCATGCTGTAAGGAAAGCAAGCGCTTGTTCAGCCAGCCCCTACTTCTGGGCAGTAGGGGAGGTGGTGAGATGGTTGAGTAAGTCTTTTGTTTGAAGGGTTATACGGTAGTTAATAAAATTTATGTTTTGACAGTAGTTCCCTTTTTAGGTTTTATTTGTTCAAGAAGATTTAAATAGTGCTCAAAGAGTAGGCTTGGGATGTGGGAGTTGCCTGCCTGCCTTCGGGTATCAGAAAGCGGGCTCGTCTGCCTGCCGGGCTGGGGCTGCGTGACAGCCTCCTCTGGGGCGTGGGTTTCCACTGCTGCTCCTGATGAGGTTTCTCTTCTCAACTGTGGGGTGGAGATGCTACAGCCATTGTTTAAATAGGAAAGCTAGCTTCCTAACCTGAAAGTATGTGTGAACGCTTTTCCCCTCTAATGTCGTATAAGGGGAACAGAAAAACGTAGGGCAAAAGAGACGAGGTGTGAGAACATCAATGGGGTGACTGGTGGCGGATTGCAGGGTCAGTACAAGTAATGCAGATGAAAGCAAATGAGGGATGATGGTAGCAGAAGGGAAGGAAAGTTTTCACAAAGATCTCTTTCTGGTTCTGCCACAATAACATCCAAAAACATCTCAGCAATCTTAGGTGCAACTTCAACTGTCAAAAATCATCCGTTGTAACACTGGTTCACAACTGGGATTTTTGAAGGACCAGCTGAGTTGGATACTCAGTTCTTTTTAAACACCATGCTTAACAGCCAAATAAATGAATACCTTCCAAAGGGAGGTATTTTGACTGAAGGTGAAGGAATAACCTATGTGTGAACTCAGTGATTTGGATGGTGTTTATTGTATCAAGTTACATAAGTCGATTTAACATTGTTCCTCTAAATCCTGTTTACGCAAAGCTTTGGATAAATCCATCATCATCTCCACATTATCGTTGTCACTATTTTTCAGAAATCGGGCACTGTGTTGACTCGTGAATGTAGTCCCTGACACAGGATGGCCTCTAAGGTTTAGTCTGTGCTGTAAAAGCATTTTTCCATGGTTCTCCAAGTATGCTGTGGCACACTCTGCTACAGTCTCAAAAGCAGATAACACAAATGATAGTGTTGTGTAAGACTTTGGTAAGTATTCCAGAAATAGCAATCCTTTTAATGCAAATAGTTCTTCCCAGTGGGAGCCCAGAGCTCTGGAGGGACTGCTTGGGTTCCTCCTGTGGATGATGTGCAGCTGATGTGGTAAGAAAGAACGTCTCCTTACTCTCCCTTCACTCTGGCAGGTGCTTCAGTCCACTTTTGTTGGGCTGCAGTGTGTGCTGTTACCTCCCAGCATGGACCTGAGCCACAGGACTAATTGGATAAAGAGTAACCTAGCAAAAAAAGGAGTTAGTTATTGCAGACACTTAGAAATTGCTTTACCTGGCACAAAGAAGCAAATTCCTGATCTTTCAGGCCTTTGGATGGTTCTTAACATCCAGAGCACGACTGCAGAAATCAGGTGGTGTTTCTGCTCTATCTGCCGGAAACATACAGGATCAGATGCTGCCGATATTAAAATCACAGTCCCTTTTCAGGAAATCTGACTCTGTGTCTTTCCAAACCACCAAATGCTATTTAAAGCACAAGCAGGCAGGAAAGAAAAAAACCCAAAATACTACAGAGATGAACAAAAATATCCTGAGTTAAAAGCAAAGAGAGCAAGCTTCAAGCTTGTTCCCATGAAAGTAAAACTGATTTTGAGAGCTGTGCTAGAACTCATTCTCTACGATGTTTCTGTGGATTTCTTTCTGTAGATGCTTTCTTCCTAATAAGATATTTCTGCAGCTTTACATTTTTGTGTTAAGTCCTCAAAAGGTAGAAGAGATTTTACTGTAACTGAAGATGTTAAGGTAATTCCTCTGTAGAATTTCCTTCTAACCAAGCCCCTTCTGTCTCGGGAGATAGATGTGGCTTTAATTGTTGTCTTTATAGCCTTTCCTATGGAATCTATATGGAGAGTCCTGGTTTTGTTTTCCTTTTCTGCAGTGGCTTCCACTTTTCTCAAACATCAGAGCAGAAGCCAAATACAAGATGTACAGGAAGCATTAAAAAAATAGTTTCTTTTTGCTAGAGATGTGGTTGCCATTAGTAAATTGCCACAAGAAATTTTCCTAGTTGCTTTTGCAGTGAAGCTTGACTTATCAGTAAGACACTTAAGCTTCAGAATGTGAAATTTCAATGTATTGTATGACAATTAGCTTGTAAAAAATGCCTTTCAAGAGCAGCAGCAGAGGTCATGGCACATTCCTCTTCTGTGTGTGTTAAGGAAGAACAATCAAGTATGTGTGAAATTAATCTTTTCAAATTAGGAAAAAAGAACCCTGTCTCCTTGGGAGAATACAGAGCTCATGCGCATAGCCAAAGCCAGATATTGTAAGATCTTGAAGGTACACTGTATGGGAAGTAAACTCCCCAAAATGGTTAAACCTGTTTTATACTGGAAATTGATTTTCTAAATTGGCTTTCAAGTGTGCCATTGTTTTTTTGTTGATACGATGAGTGGTGTGAGATTTGCCTGCAACTGAAGTACACATAGCTCAGAATTGTAATTAATTTAGGAATGGACTTAAACAGCACCCAAAACTGGTATGTTAATTAAAACATTTGGAAAATAAAGACCATTTTGGTGGCTGTTTTTGTAGTTCTGCTTCTGAGTATCTACAGTGCTAATGTGATTGCTATAATCTAGCGACAGCTGTCACAAAGAATTAATTATTATTTGTCTTTGTTCAGTATTTCTAGTGTGTAAGTTGCTTGTTAGTATAATTACTCTTGTTTATAGATTCCACTTGCCTCCCTGCCAAAGATTTAGTGGCATATTTTGTTTCAGCAATAATATCTCAGTCTTTCACTTTCAGCATCTAATGTTATACCTGATGGCTTTGTTGTCATAGCGTCTCCTTAAATAAAAGTATAGTTCATTGTTAAAGATTTTGAGGTGTCTTTGCTGCTTTGCTTCCTTCAGTTGTGTGTTATACTTCCTTGTTCTTTTTTTATCTACCCTAAAAGACCAGTTACATCCCTTATCCTTCTCTGGCATGTATTTCTGGTTTTGTGATATTTTTAATGGCTGACAATAGAAGGAAAGAAAATGTGGGGCGTGTAGCCTCAGCCAGCTGACCCTTCAGCAGTTTTGCAGCACTTATAGTAATACAAACGTGGGCTGCTTCTAGACATGTCTGTCAGCCTAGTTAGTGGGATGTTTGCTGCGTGACTATACTGGCTTTAAACAAAAAGATTTTGGAAGAGGGGTAGATAGGGGAAATGGTGACTGGAGCTTGGGCTTTTCTCAGCTACTTGAGGTTTATTATGTGCATGTTATCTGACTTTAATAAACTGGAACACTCTGCTGAGATACTGAACTGCTGATGGAAGATTAGAGCCAGTAAAGCAACTTTGATGGAAAAAAATAGCTCTTTTCCTGAATTAAGGTATTACTGATTGTGGAAAGCCCTTTGTGGCCGCATCCCTGGCTTGCTGGAGTGTAGAGGGTGGTCAGGGTTACCACCTTGGTGTACAGGCTTTTGTAAGACAGAGACCTACAAAATCTTTTTGTTTCAACCTGATGCTTGGTTGCTGCTGCTAAGATCGAACAACACATTTATGCAGACCTCTGATTTAAAACCGATTGCTACCCGTTGGAATATGGGTAAGTCTGGCCAGTATTTGAGAAACTGTAGCGCAGGTCCATCCCTAGGATGGCAGTTGGCAGCATGGCATCCAGGTGGGCTCTCCAGCAGCAGCTGTGTGGGGGAGCCGCTCTCCCTGGTCATCTTACGTTGCACCAAGTGTCATTATTAGAGGTTTGCTAAAAACCAGCAATTAGTCTGTTGATTCAGGGTGGAGAAGAGTGTTAAAAGAGAAGAAGGGGTGATGAGAAACCAGACTCTGGGAAAGGCATGAGGAGAGGATGGAGCGTAAGGTGAGAGAACGGGAAAACTGCAGTTGTCTTGCTAAAATTGTTGTTATTCTAACTGTGGTCCTTCTTAACTATGCCGAGAGACTGACAGGATCTCCCAGTCTGTGACATGATTTCTAGTTTGTTGGATACCACTTCAGTTCTTTTTATATTAAGTGAAATTCTCAATGAAGTGCAGTTAATGTATATGGCAAGAAAATACCGTTTGAAGGGTTTAGTGGGTCAATACATAAGAGAGGATTCCTTTTATCTGTATTTTTTTTAATAGCAGACTGGCTTTCATTGGATCTCTGAGATGTAGTGTCTATTACTAGACTTGAAGAATCAATGGACTTCCTTCTCCATGCTCAAGGGAGAAAAACATTCTAAAGTTGGGATCTAATTTAGTATAAACAGATTAAAAACAGAAAGCAGAAATTAAGCAACCTTTCCGTTACTGGGAAGTCTCCTGTTGACTTGGAACGGAAGCTGAATTGAATTCTTTGGGGGGTGGGGAGGATGGGAGGAATGTACTTTACAGGTGTGTTGTCTGTCTCGGCCTTCCCAAATTCTCTTTCAAAAGGAGTTTTTCTGCCTCCTGTGGCCAGCAGCCCGTCTCCTTCCACAGTCTCCCTGTCCAGGAGCGGTCCTACATGAAAGGACCAGTAACACATACAGGAAATCTTCAGTAAAGTTTTGCTGTCATTTTATGTACGTGTATGAAGTAAAAGCCATGCCCTGATTTTTGTTGCTCCTTGCTCTAATTCTGGAAGTCATAACTGGCTATTGTCCTGGATGTGATTGTGATGTGATTTGGCCGCTTAAAATACCTTGACTGCTGTTTACTTCCGGACTTTGAGTGTTAATTCCTATGTGCAGAGCTCGCTATTGTCCCTTCAGAAGAGGAAATGAGACCATGCAGGCTCTTCTTTGCATTCCAGATGTTCAAATGATCATAGAAGAGCTTGCGGTCAGCCTGACACTGCAGCACAGCACCTCAAACTCTCTCCCTTTGCTCGGACAGGAAGCATCCTTGCATTTGGACAAAACATCTTAGAAGTCTGTATTAATTTTTTTCCACTTTTTCTTGCAAATGCCAACTACTTTTTCCTTGTTTGGCACAAACTGTGTAACTGGGTCTAGCAAGATTATCACAGAGATGATGAAGAAATACAGACCTCTAATACAAGTTTTACCATGTTAGGCTTGCAGTTTTGCGTTCACAATCATTTACATATTAGTTGGCGCTGTGATAGCTGGTTTTATTTTGTCATATATGGTTCAGTTGCAAATCAGCTAGCTGTTTTATTTCTGTCCATAGTTAACTATTGACTGCATTCATTTTAGATGAATTCATCATTTAGATGGTAGCTCCTGTTGTAAGTATTGAGCCAAGTCTTTAGTGTGGTTGTGTTTATGTCAGCCAGTGATGTTCTGCCAGGGTGATGTACATGGTATCAGTTTCATTGTCTTTAATGGGAACGATAGGAAAGATTAATTGAATAAACCCCCAGATGGCATTCCCAGATGTCATTCGATTAAATTGGAAGCCACCCGTTTTCAATAATGGGTATTTTTGGTGGTGTTACCTTTTGATCTTTCAAGACTGGAAACTGTGCTGTTTAATTTAAAATGAGTCCCAGGCTTCCCTAAACGTTATTTCTTGCAGAATCAGAGTAACAATACCACAGATACAGGAAGGAGGGGAAAAATTAATCCTGCAGTGAGCTACCATTTTCAGTTCTTAAAGCACCCCTGGGAAAATATGGCCTTAGGATGACATTTTTCATGCTTGTTCTAATAGTAGTGATACTTATTTGGGTTTGAAGTCAGAATAAATGAATTTAACTTAAGAACATTAAGGAAATTCCAAATACTGTCATTTTCTTGAATTAATTTAATATGCATATAACAATTCAGATTTCAAAGAGTGTAGGCACTTTAGTCTGCTTGTGATGAGAGATAGTTATTTACAGCCTCTACATTCTGTTTCAAACTCTTTTTTTCATAACAATACGGACATAAAAATGCATATAAAATTATATACTGGAATAAATGAAAATTTATTATATTTGGTTCTTCCAGTAGGTTTTAAATGTGATTTTAAAATGCCATTTAAGAAGATTTGCAAATAAAACATTTATAAACATGAAGTATAAAACCAACAAAGCATTTCTGTGTTACTTTTAATAATAGCTATCTCACATCTATACAAGGTACCTCCATTTAACAACCCTTTCCAAAAAGCAATGTGATGAACAAGTGTCAATACAGTACAAGTAGGCACGTGCTTGCTTTCTTGCAGATAACCTTTGGTTAGTTTATATTCATGTAATGCAACAAGATATTTATGTACTTTTCTGTGGCAGAGACTTCTGTAATGTTTTTCTCATGTTACCTAAGAATTTGCTAAATGTAGACTTGAGAACCAGAATGATCTGATTCTGAAGTGGGGGAAATGCAGAAGGCATAAGATCATCATCAGATTCTTCTTGTAGTATTACTGGGAATTTGTTTTTATATTTTGTCTACTTTAATAATTAAGGGCATCATGTTAGCTTGAGAATTTATTTTCAGTTACGATTCCCAGTAAAATTTTTCGTGTAAGCTTGCTTTTATTCTCACAGACAAGTTTCTGAAGCCCTTCTCCACTGTCCTCCAGTCAGCACTGGACTGGCACTCAGCACGGACTTCTGTGAAGGCGAGTGAATTCAGAGAACAGCTATTAATCTGTCTAATGAATAAAATCCTTTGTAAGCGCCATAACATTTTGAAAGAGAGTGAGTTCCTGCATACTCAACAGATCTGATTACCATGTGACAATTACAGTAGACTATTGTAGAGGGTGAAAAGGCCTTTAGAGACATCGAAGCATATAATAATGTACTGGAAGTCAGCTTTAGTTTATTGGTAATATTCAGTTCAAGGTTAGGTTTTATGGCACCTCTTCTTTTGTATGTGTTCAGCTCTTGTTTTATCTTATAGAGCTAGCTTTTATGAAAGTTAATCATATTTGATTTGACTTTGTTTCCCACCCATCTCTTTTTATCAAGTCTTGAGTAGACTTCTGGTGTTTCTTTTTTCCTTTAAATGACTATAGCCTATTTGATGTGTGCAGGAACATTTCCCTGCAGAGCTGTATCTACCCTATGAAACCGAGCAGTGCTGGCACGTAGGTGGGAGCAGTGGCATGCAGTCATCCATATGTTAAAACTGCTAGATTAGTTATATACAAATACAGATAGAGCTTGAAATCTCAGCCCTTTTGTGCGTACCAGCTCTTGCATGAGTGTAGCAACCAACAGTGGCATCTCAGGTCAGTGGTTTTGGAGAGCTGAGAGGTGGGGAAAGGTGAATGGCCTCTGTGTGCCTGACCCAGAAAGGGGTATGATAGAGAAGGATACAAAGAAAGCGTTTTGGGAGTTGTCTTAAGGAAGGGGAGTTGATCTATCGTTAGGTGAAAATGAACTGATGCTGTTCTTTACCCAAAGGTTCTTTCTCCTGTCACTGGGTGTCTCCATTCTTTCCTGGCAGTCTTGTGTTTAGGTAGGAAAGGGGCCTCACAAATCTCTTCCCTGCTCCATCTTCCACCTCCCAGCCTTGCCTTGAGCTGGTGGTGTAGGAACACAGCACTGGCCATGCTGGCTGCAACTTCAGCATTGCTTTAAACAGCAGACCTGCGCTTCGCTGCAAGTCAGGTAGGCATGAATACATCCAGATTTTGGAGTAGCCAGGAATTTGTGAAAACAGAGGTAGTCTGATGTACTGCTTTCTGACCCTTTTGTTAGAGGGTGGAGTGCTGAGGTGGTTCTTCAGGATTTGGCACTTGCAGTCAGCATTCGAACTGTCAGGGTGCCTATTGATGACACCACTCATAACCATGGTGCAGTGAGAAGCTTACTACGGTGTTGTAAATCTGCTTCTATTCTTCTGTTGCTTCTTCGACAAGAAGAGAATATCATCATAAGTATAGAGAATTTTGAATAAAATATGAAACTTCCACTAACTGCATTCTGGTTTAGTGATGCATCTGGCGCGGGTGGTCACAAGCTCCAGAGCAGCAGCTGTGATTAACTGCAATCTAGGTTATTTATGTTGCTTAGTATCTGCATAGGATGGTAGATACTTCTTTCCAAAATGAAAGAGGTTCAGTTTATTGTTCTGAAATTAACTTCAGGCAGACCATAAACTTTGACTTGCTCCTTCTTTAAACGAGTATTTATTTGAAATAGATGCTTTTTATAGCTTCGCAAAAATAACTAGGCACACTGTAAAATGGGGGAATTGACAGCTACAGTGTGTAGACCTGGGTTTTTTTGAGAGCCTAATGCTTTGTGCTCTCCCCATGCATCTCAAGAGGAATCACTTCTGCGTAAGAGGAGGTTTTTCTCTGAGAAGTAGCAGGTGAAAAAGCTGTAATGATGCAAGGAGCGGAAACACCATGCCAAGGGGAAGGTGTGTAAGCCCTTAACTAGAGTGTGTGCTGCAAAGAGTGTTTTATGCTGAAATATTTGCAAATGTTGGAAAGTTTGGAAAAGCTGCCTTTGCTCTTTTCTGGATTTTTAAACAGGAAGCTCTGTCTGTAAGATAAAGTATCTTTCTGGGGCAATCTTCACATTACCAATACAAGATTTAAGTATTCTTCAGCTATTTTAAAAAATGCTGTACAGTTTTTATTCTGTCTCTTGATCCAATGTCCACATTTTTTTTTTTTATAGTTTTCACTTCCCTTTCTACTTCCCCTCACTGTTTATCCCACTATGCTCTGTGAATATCTTACCCACTCTGGGTAGGTTTATTGCTAACAGTTTGCTTTGCTTCTGAACCATTTCCTGAATAAACCAGTGAAACAGATTAAAGTTTACATTTTTCTTCTGTGGTTTTTGGAGAAAGTGCATCAATGATGGTGCAAAATAAATGCTTTTGGAAGCAGCTTGAAATTTTATGACATTTGCCCCCCCTGTGTCTGACATCAAGCTGGGATGGTAGTAGCCAGCCATGATGACATTTGAAAAGGCACATTGTTTCTGTGAGCAGCGATAATGTAAAATGCAGATTAGGAGACTGCAGAAGGGTAAGAAAGAATACTGCCATCACCCACAACCTCACATAGCCTCCCTGCCATTCCAAACAGGCAAGGGGAAGAGAGGACTGAGGGAATGCTTGCACTGGGTAATTAACCATAAGTGTCCTTTTTCTGTGTGTATAAAGACCAAAGAACAAATGCAAGAAACTCCTTCTTTCCATTTGTGAGCAAAACTTGATCTATAGCTTGGATAACTTCTTACTTGAAATCATCATGAGGAAATAACGCTAATTAATTATATGCAATGTAATACTGCCCTGTGTTTAAGAAAGGAAGGCAAAACAGACAATACCTTTAGTTACTTGCTGTCATTGAGCTTTTGATCTTAATGTTCTTGCAATCTAGTCATCTGCTAACGTTTAGTAGAGTAACTTCCAAAGAGATTATCCACTTTCTGTTTATAGCTGGATTACAGATAATTAGCAATCTTCAGATTCCTGTGTTTAAGGAAGTGCAATAAGAACTGCACACAGACATGTTATTTAATGCTGCACTTGTGGGAAAAACTAAGTTGCTAAGCCACTTAGGTACTCAACAGGTCGGGGGAGACTAGGTTAAGCCTTTCCTGATATATCGTAGCCTTTCACTGAACACATAGGGTTCACTTTGGACTAAACATCAGCTTCTGTTTATTATGTGTCTGATTAGATCACAGTAACTTACGGGACACAAATACAAATTTTTCTAGTGCTAATCTAGTCAGTCTTCTGATTTGAACAATATGCTGTCTGTAATGTTGAATGCTCTTTGCATGAAGCCCTGATGTTCTTTAAAATACAAGATTCTCCCCCCCCCCCCCCCCCCCCGTGATTGTAATTTTTAGGTGAATTTAAATAATTATACCGCTCTCTAAAATTAGTATATTTTCATTCCAGCAATATCTATGCAAAAATTAAAAATGTAGTTCAAATACTGCTTTCTTAAATAGAATTTCCAGCAAAAAAAGAACAATATGAAAGCAAAGTCTATGGAAGATTGTCTTTTTGTCAGCAGCCCTATTTCTGTAACCTTGAACTTAGAGATAAGGTGCTGGATTTTTATACAAGCTTCAGATGTTTAAGAAATATATCTAAGATATTTTCTAAGACAGAGTTCAGGTTTCCTGATGCATGATGTTGAAGAGTTGTGCTTGACTTGTGTTTCAGGAACTACTTGTATCTTACAGAATGCTATTTAAAAACAGCTAAGGTATAGCATTTCTGCGATTAGGAATCCCTCATTATATTACATTAAAAATACAGTATCACAATAAAGGATTGTCTGAGAGAGTTCACAGGTGGAAAAGTGGGTTGAACAGGAAAACCGTACACTAGTTGATGAGTTCTGCTCATGACAGCTTTAAATGCTGTGGATAGATATGCATTTCTAATGGCTTTAGGACATACCTTTTACTGTTGAATATAACGCAAGAACTATGTATGATGGTTGGTGCAGCGCAATGGGAAGAGAAAATAACATACATAAGTAAGTGTGAAGTTTCTTAAATGAGAAGTAATAATGACATTTATGAGAAGTTGTCAGAGAGGATTATGCTGTACTATGCAGAGAATGCCACTTTTCCCTTCCTTGTAGTCTTTCACAAATACTTAAACTTTCAACTTAAAAAGGACTTCCAGTGCTGAAGGTACAAAATGTTTTTTCCAGTTGCAGCAGTGTCATATGTACAGCCTGGTTGCCTCATTCCCCTCACAGTCAAGGT
The DNA here is from genome assembly GCF_023634155.1 of Falco peregrinus. Classification (NCBI taxonomy): domain Eukaryota; kingdom Metazoa; phylum Chordata; class Aves; order Falconiformes; family Falconidae; genus Falco; species Falco peregrinus. Next base: position 37,859,752 of record NC_073725.1, on the reverse strand, counting down.
ACTTGTATATCTGGTTGCTAGCAAGTCTGTAAGAGAGAAGGCCAGCATTAGGGGTTTAGAAATAACCAAGTTCAGGAGAAACCACCGTTGCAGAGCAGGGGCCAAAATGCGCATGTGTTTTGAGGAAGCAGGGCAGAGAGTTGAGCTCTGTCAGCCTGATTTCAGAAGCGGGAAGGAAGTTGTAGGGACAGCGCTGCGGAGAGACATTACAAGAGGTAGTGACTAGGTAATGAAAAATTCCAAAATATGGCACTTTACTCTTAGGAAACACTCAGAACAAGGTTTTAAAAGTCTCATTTGGGGATTTATCTCAGTCTTGACCAGCAGTGTGCGACTAAATGCTGATTACCTGGTGCATTGATTCAGGGTTTTCCTGTGCCCATCCACATAAGTACTGAGTAGAATCACAGCAGTTGAGTTTTGAGGACATCCTCTTATCCAGCCCCCAGCTCAGAGCAAGTGGAGGTAGACTCGTTTGCTCAGGGCTCTGCCCATTCTCTCCAAAGCCAGCGAGACTCCAGCCTTCCTGGACACCCTCTTGCCATGTTTAAGCATCCTCATGGGGAGAAATCTTTCCTTACTTCTAACAAAAATGTCCCACTCCCACATGCAGGCTTGTGTCTGTGGCCTCTCATCCTTTCTCTTGGGAGCTCTGATCCCTCTTTAATCCCTTCTGTATGGCAACTGAAGATGATGGTGAGGTCTGCCCTTGCCTACTGCCAGCTATCATGCGGTTCAGATGTAATCCCATGTGTAGGAGGGACAGGGCACTGGGTCACACCAGCCAAGGTCATTTTAGCATGGCTGTTGGTCTCTGACCTGCTGGGAGTGCACCTTGCTGGTGAGGGGAGATAATTCTTTTCCATCCTGGAATCTCTATGGACATTCTGGGAGACTCTTCAGATGATCACTAAGTAAAAAAACCACCACAAACCAACGCCAAACCAAAAGGAAAATCCACAGAGGAGGAGTATAGCATCTTTTAATTTAGATACATTACTTATGTATTAGTGCTTTGTCCAAATTTTCCTTCACTTTGAAAGTTAGTTGTGTTTTATATATGACATAATTAAATATTTATTAACAGAACACCTATTATATTAATAGTAAATGTTAATATACAAATGTTAAATAATTATACATAATACATAAATATATAAAATCTAAATAAAAGCACAAAAAATAAACATACATATAAAATACTGAACTATTCTAGAGATCAATAACGTAAACCTATATTACATTTATATAGACTTTGTATGGATTTTATTACAAAATTTCATTTATAATGAAATGAGGGGGAAGTTTTTTTAAAAAAATAACATGTTGAATGTAATTTTCCTTCTTCCACTTAGTAAATACACTATCTCATGGATTATAATGTAGGAGAGCTAACTGCTGAACATAAAATCACAGCCAAAAATTAGTTAATGCCATGAACTAGTTACACAGTTTACCATAGGATCCTCCCTGGTAGGTAAAGGTGATCTGGCATTTTTAACATACCAAAGAAATTGATCAGTGCATTAGGAAATAATAGGATTAGCTAATGTCCAAGGCCTTAGAAAAGGATACAGGCAGTGCAACTTCAACTTGATCCTGTAGCCCTCTTTTCTTCAATGAAAATATGTTGGGGGAGGTTTATCCAATGTGTTACTCCAAAGAAGCATGTTGAGGGGTGGATGCTAGAGCTCTCAATTGTATTCCCACATGAAGGCTAAATAAATCTCCTATCCATAACAGGAAATGATGAGGTTATTTTTCTAAAATGTATAAATGTGTAATGATGTCTGGAAAAAATGTTTCCCTTAAAAGTTAGCAGAGAAAAAAGTGGAGTGGTATGATACTGGAGATAGATCTTAAAGAATGCTTGGGAGATCACCTCAGTGTTCAGTTTGCTGTGCAGATACATGATGCTTTTTAACTAAAGGATTGCCTCACCCACTAGATTTTTCTAGAAGTTCTTGAATAAGAAGTGGGAATGCAGGGCTCAGAATATGAGGGTTGTTTGCTGGTCAGCATTTAAGCTTTTGCTGCCTGAGTGACATTTGGGAATTAGTTTCTGCTTACGACTGAGAATATTATTGTTTATTTAGGAAATTAAGTTTGTTTCACCTGTAGTATATAAATATGTATACAATATATATAAAAATACAAGCACAGTGATTTAAATTACGATCTTGCAAAACAGCTTTGCATTTTGTTGTTTTTGAGAACCACCGCTCTTCATACGTAAATTATTCTTTGGTTGGTTTCAAAAGTCTGCATTACAGAATGTAGCCATGCAGGTTTTTTTTACAGCCATGTGCCATATTCCCACACACCAGAGTAAGTAAAAGCAAAATAACAAAATAGAGGAATATGTGACTAAAATATAAATCCTAATCTCAAGGTGCTGTATGCAGATATTTAATTACTAGTTTATCTGGATAACTGAAGAACAGAAATGGCATCTGTTCTAAATTGCATCAAATTAATATTAACTTGTGCTTCTTTAATGTTGAAGAGGGAGGAGTTAAGAAAAGGAAAAATAGAAGAGGCAAGGAAATGTTTGTGTGTCAGACTGTAGATGAGGAAATCACATGGTTCTTTATAAGAGAGTAACTTTTCCCCTATATTTATTGACAAAGAGAATGAGCAGCAGCTTAGCCTAGCTTAATTGCTCTTTGCTTTAAAAATACAGAAAATAATTCTGAATTAGAAATTGCTGATAGTTTCAGGAGTATGCTGTCTGTCATGGTTCCTTTGCATGTTTGGGTCGGGTAGCAAGACAGAGTGAAAAGTCAAAATCTTTTTACCACTCATGTTTGTGTATCAACTTTCTTGCCTTCTCTGAGTATCAATTGCCTATTACCTTTTCTTTTCATTTTGTGTATTAGCACTTGGGAAGTTCATGAGCCAGCAAAGCCTGATTATGTTTCAGGGGAGCCATTCCCTAAAAAAGAGGTACAGCTGTGCCTTATCTGGGAACCTTTGGGGTAGTTTCGATGTCTTAGAAGGTGATGAACCTTTGGAAGAGCCTCAGAGTTTTCCAATTCAGTGTATACAGGTAATTCCTGAATAGGAACAATTTTTTATGCTAGGGTAGTAGGTGTTTCCAGCTGCTGGATATTGGCCTGATACTGATTGTGTTGAAATGAATTGGAGATGTCTTGTGACTTGTTTGGAAAGCAGATCTGGGTGCCTTTAAACTTGCTGTGGTGTTAATGGGGTTTCAGGGGATTGAGCTTGTTTCAGTGTGCTTGCGTTAGTTCAGGAGTAGTTTGGATGGGGAATAAAGTAATAGTCTGAATCTTACTTTACATTCTCATTACTATATCGGGACTAGGTTCTATATTTTAGTCAGCTATGGAGAGCCCCAAGGGCTGTAAGTAGTGATGAAGCAATATTCAGTCAAATACCTGATTGTCATTTAGATTTCATATGTACAAAGAAGAGGTGGGCCTGAGATTGCCCCAGTCGAAAATCCATATGGACTGAATGGGATTTTATTAAACTAGTTGCTTGGTGGTATCACATCTCCCTCATCTATTGTTTCTTCTCCATTAATTTTTTTTCCTTGTAAGATCTGCTTAGGTTGGCTAGTGAAGCCTCATTCATTTTGTTTCAGTTTTTTGTATACTTTTTGCATGGTAAACAAAATGAATTGAGAAGCAACAGAAAGGCAACAAATGCAGATTTCAGATAGATGAATTGTTGCCTATTTTATCCATTTCTACTCACCTGTGTTTGTCTGTCTCTGTACCAGTCAGGACTCTGATAAGACCTTCTGGAGATTGCTCTGGTCCCCTCCAGCTAAGCCTGGATCACTTTGATCTCTTTGATCACTGCCAGTTTGTCAGCTTTCTGTCAGCAGAGGTATATCAATTTCAGATACCAGTACATTTTTTTAACTTAAATATGCACAACTGACAATTTGCTTATAGTTTCAATTTGGATTTTGGCTGTTTCTGCTAATGAATTCTTTTACCTTGTATTTCTAATGGTGTCTCCTTCCTGGACATCTCACCTACACCTTGCATTTTCAGGCTGCCTACATTTCTTTAGAGGGATTTGGAGAAATGCACGGAGAAGTATTCACCTTGCAGTCTTTTTTATGTTTGGGAGGGCCCGTAGACTAAAGTGGGGTATTAGGTGACTTGTGTGTGTGCTTGTATGTGTTTAAGCAGTAGTGCAGTTCATGCTGCAACGTAGTGGATGAGTATCTTCTAACCAAGTATCTCAGTGTGCCTTTGTGGCTTCTAAAATCCCTTTTCTCTACAGCCTATTTTTCTTCACTTGTCTTTCTGTTGAAAGAACTCTATAGACAGTTGTAGTTCACACCAAAACTTCTATAGCAGGGGAGTCTGGCACTTTTAATTTTGTTTCTATCAAAGATGAACTTAGATCAACTATATTCTTATATGTATGTATAATGACTATATTACATTCTTTCTAAGGCTTTGTGATGTCAGTTTACCTAATTCAGTACTTACCATCATGAACTTGCAGGGAAAAGGAGATTGCCAAGTTCTTGCTATCTCAAAATGAATAAGGTTTGAAATAATGTTTTTTTCTTTTTTTCTGAAAATAATTTGTTTGTCAAAAGAAAGGAGTCTTTTACAACATTGGTGTTTAGTATGCTGAAGATGTATCCTGAGTTTACAGACTCACAGATGTAATTGCTTTTTCTACTAGACTGTGTTTGACCGGCAGTCACATCATAGACTTGAAAAAGTCATGTTCTCATGAAAGAATAGTGGTGTATTTTTCCTTCTTAGGAAAATTCACTAAGACATGTCATCTGCTCTCATTTAAATTCACAGTAGAACTAGCGAGCGGGTATGATAGAGTAAAATCAAGTTGTCTTGATACGCATGTCCACCAGCCTGCCTGCCTGGTTAACTTACTGCACGGCACAGGGGCCATTGAGCCCATCGTGTTCTTCATGGGATGATGGCACGCTTCTCTACAGAAGGGAAAGATATTTGGTATTAACATGTGATACAAACAAGCATCTGAAGTGTCACAGCAAGGTTAGATTCCAGATTTGTTTTGTCACCACAGGGCTGGGAGGAGGAAAGGCTGAGCCTCAGCAGTAGGACTGGTTGGCCAGTGCAGCTCGGTGGAGAGCTTGGTTAGCCAGAGATAGTACTCTCAACAGGTAGGATAGCAGTTGGGTCACTTACTGATGCTTAAAAAAAATTTAAACAAACTGCCTGGTCTACCCGCAGAAGTCAGTTTTTAGCAGAATTAAGTAGTCTTAATTAGGAATCGAAGCATCATGTTGGTTTGTTAAGTACTTGTGCGTGGATAGAGCTGGAAGAGTGCCTGTCTGTTCTGCAGCTGTCTGGGCCCTGCCACCAGGCAGCATTGCCCTTCCACCAGAAGCTCTCTCCTCCCCTTGGACAGCAGCAGCCGATACTCAGAGGCACCAGAAATAACCTCCCCCCTTTTTTTTGCATCATAGAAATCCCGAGTAGTTACATACTTAAATCTGCCCTACATGACAGGAGCTTGTATGTTTTTTTCCTGAAATTCTACTTTCATTCGCTCCATAGCTTTCAAACTCATAATAGCACAGAACGGTTTGGGTTGGAAGCAACCTAAAAGCTCACCTAGTTTCAGCCCCCTGCCATGGGCAGGGAAACCTTCCACTAGATCAGGTTGCTCAAAGCCCCATCCAGCCTGGCCTTGAACACTGCCAGGGATGGGGCATCCACAGCTTCTCGGGGCAGCCTGCTCCAGTGTGTCCCACCACGCTCACTGTAAAAAGTTTCTTCATTGTGTCCAGTCTAAATCTACCCTCTTTCAACTTAAAACCACTGCCCCTTGTCTTTTCATTTACAGGCCCCAGTTAGAAGTCGGTCCTCATCTTTCTTGTTGGCCCCTTTAGGTACCAGAAGGCTGCAGTAAGGTCTCCCTGGAGCCTTCTCTTCTCCACGCTTAACAACCCCAAGACCTTACAGGATCAAGAAGATATGCCAATGATGCTTACTGTTTGTTAGGTTGACTGGTGATTTAATTTGGCTCATCCCTTACTGGGTGGAGGAGTAGGGTGAGGAAGCAGTAATAAAAAGAAATATGATGGGACCACCTTTCTTTCAGTAGAAGAAATTTAATGAATATATATTCATGTGTGTATTTTTTCCTTTTTTGAAATGAGAAAAAACGACATGATTGCAATGTTTTTCACAATGTCTGCTTACTGATGATATAATGAGAACATAGACACTAATAACATATGTATAATAATTACTATTACAATAGTAATTAAGTCCTAATAATATAAAAAAACAATAAACCTCTGTATTAAAAAAAAATAATCAGTAGAGGTGCACATTGTCAAATACTCAGACTTGAAGACTTACTCTGTCATACGTTTATACCTGTGTCATTTTACTGCAGTTTTGTAGAACTGGTGAGCATGTACTTTTTGAGTTTACTGGCTGTATCAGGATTCAGGGGTGAAAATACAATGTTTGGTCTGTTTTCAGTCGTTTCGCAAATTTGGCTTAAAATATGTCTGTTGAAATGTGAATTTTGGCCACCTAAACTACCTTTTAATATTCTGGTGTTAACAGTAAGTTTAATACATTTGCATTAGGCTGTATCCTTTCTGACAGCCATCGTGTCCCCATATGGAGATGCTTCTAAATACATATCAGCTAAATCGGGCAGAGTTTGAAGAAAAAATGTGTTCTATGGTCAATTTTCTGGTTTTTTAATATTTGGAAGATATTTATGTAATGAGGAGACAATACAGGCATTGCAATAAATTGCTGAATATCTCATGAGATAATTGTAGATGTAGAAAGTGCTGTCTTATATTAGAAAAAAAATTGTGTTTTGGGAAAACAATTTTTTGTAATATGTTCTTTTTAATGGATGGCTAAAGGAAACAATAAGTATGTTAATATAGAATTATTATCATATATAATAGCTATTTGGACAATTATAAATGCTTCTTTTGAAATACTGCTCCACTAGCATGTTATTGGATACGTTTTCTTATGCATCAGCTGATAGAGAGTATCTACAAAGATGTTTTAAATTAGGTTCATTTGACTTTTCTAGAGGCAAAAAGAAATCAAAATCAGTTCTGACTCATCCATGATATGAACATGTATTGAGATACAGTAAACTTCTGGCTTGTACAGTTTGGTTTGAGACAGAGGACCAGAAGAGGTATGACCAATTTTTCATCTGCATTTCTTTCATCCTGTAGGAAAATAATATATGTAACTTTTAAGTTAGCAATTGTTACTGATCATTTTATTACAGATGCACATGATTATGATGTAAGGTGCAGCTGTTTTAGCACTGAAACTGTTCTTCATAGGTCACGCAGCCAAAAGGATGGTTAAAGTAGGATGAACCCTTATGCCCACCTGCCTTTTGAGATGTAGCTCTCCAAGTAGTCTCATTCACTCACCTGATCTAAGCACAAACAAAATTTGTTTCAGACCTGGTAAGTGTAATGGATTACTTGTATTGCACTGCATGCCAAACATTGCTTCTGAAATACTTTTATTTCACAATGTAAAACTATGACAGTCGTAAAATGGGATAATATTTCAGGTTAACAGAGCTCCTTAGAAAACAGGACACTTTTGACACTTATCTGAAGAAATACAATGGAATTGTTTACCTTCTGTTTAAAGTTGCGGGGAAGCGTAAGGTTGATTTTGTTCCTTAGATGTTAGGGAGGCGATGTGTTCCCTCCTGCTCCTGTGGCGCCGGGGTTTGTCTCCTGCCTGCAGGAGAGGTGGGCAGCCGGTGGCTGAGACAAGCTTTCTGGGCAGCATTGCTTTCCTCTCCCAGCTATTGGCCTGCCAACCCTGGCTGTCAGCAAGGGGTGCTGTGGGTCCTCAGGTGAGAAGAGTGTCCTCGGGCTTTGTATGTACTTGAGCTGTGCCTTCGTTAAACCAGGGCTGTTCCTTGCACCTTCTGTAACCAGTGGATACCTTTTAGTGGGTAAGACAGCATGTAGCACCTTGACTGGATTTTCAAGTAGTGGAGAATATAATTAACAAAATATTTATTTCAGAAATAATATTTATATATTACTTTTCTAAAACTACTTTTATTTGAGCTATACAATTTTGACCTAGAATACAAAATACAGTTGATAACTTTGCAGCTTTGTATCAAGACATTTCTGTATCTTTCAGTCATTTTGCTCTTGGGTAATACTCAGCATTTCCATCTGCCAGATTTATGTACTACTTTTCTCCTAGAAGTATTTAAATCTTACAATAAAAAAAAACCCAAAACCCACTGCTGGTTTTGAAGTTGTGATTTTGGCTTTTGTATTGTAAGCTTCGTGCTTACAAGTAAATTGAGCTGCTACATCCCCTCTGGCCACAACTTGGCTTTGCGGCTGCGATGTTTACTTTTCTCTGGTACTGAGCAATCATGCAAGGTTACCCTGTAGTCAACCTTCAGTCTTGCTGTTAGCTGGTAATCCAGATGCTTATTTGATAGACATACTGGATCTCTTCTCACTGTAATTTGTGGTGTGGTCAGGCAGAGTTTGGATGGTTTACTGGGTGTTTCACAAAAGCACATCACTGAACTGTTGTGACACCTTATCCCACCTGAGTACCCAAACTGTAGTCAAAAAAGATGTTAAAAATGCAAAGTCACTCTGTAGGTTTTCAGCACTTAGGAGACAATTGCAAGAAAACATTTTGCTCTGGAGCAGATGAAATTTTCTTTCTTTTATAAGTGTAATTTAAGACCTTATTGAAGACAGACGAATGGGAGTGAGTCCACAGAGAATGCTGGTGTTTCTTTTGCTTTACCTGCAAGCTGCCAGATTTAAGGCTTCTATCTCTTTCACCATAACTTGGTGTGTATATTATTTTACCTTTTTATTAGTAATAGATTAGAAGGTAGTGAAAACAACAATTTACTGTAAAACTATTGTTTGCTTTTACTACCTAGTATCACACTGTGTTTTTTTCATAGCCATTATTTGAGAAGAGCTTTTTCCAGTCTTCCACATTGTTTCTAGCACTTAGGACAGTACACAGTGACTGTCCTGCTTCAGAGGGCTTTGTTAATAGATATGAGCTCTTGGTTTTGTATTGTGGGATCGTCAAGGTTTAATGAACTTCATGGGGGGCTTCAGCGGTAGAAGAGGTGTGGTATTTCCATCTCTCAGTTACAGGTGGTCTGTTTGGCAGCCTGCATTAAGGATCTTACACACTAATGACATGCCATGCAGATAGTAGGCAGAAGATTCATTTTATTATAGCTGGCGGAGGCAAGCTCTTACAGGAGTAGGAAAGCAGATTGAGGTAGCTTCCATGAAGGAGGATTGACCTGGATTCAATTATCTTGCATTGCACACAGAAGGGTTTTCATCTAGGTGATTATCATGTAGCAGTAGCCTCTTGCTGACTAGTTTCTAGTTCCCTACATAAGTTCCTAGTTAATCAGGCATTTTTTGAAAGGCAAAGTGACAGCCTTTGAATTGTTCTTATAACTCAGTGGAAGGATTTTTGTCCTGATCTGTTTTGGCATTAATCAGTACAAGCTGTAAGACAGTTAAGTTTTGGTAGAACAAAGAAAAAGCTTGAGTATGAAGAACCACTGTTGTATCTAAAATTAATTTTGTGTACACATGATAGAACCCAATTTGAGCATCTGTTTTTCAAGCCACCTATCCTGGAAGAAGCTCGGAAAAGTCTGCTGTATTAATAAAATATAAGTTCTTTCCTAAACAAGAGACATGATGGCGTTTTCATAAATCTGCCTCTTGTAAACTGGAAGTCATAACATGAAGACGTAACAATTACAGTTTGTATTTCTGTTGTGCCTTCTTTACTGAGTTATGCTATGACATTTATCAGAAATAAAATTAAGCTGAGAGCATGTGAGACTGTAAATTCACCATTTGAAATCTTGAATTTAAGGCAGATTATGGCAGTCGACCTTTTGGCAAGACAGTCAGGCTTTTAGCGTAAAGGTAGGTCGAGTAAGATTACTTTGATACTGCTTTTATGAGGCCTGCTTGATGAGATAAAATAATTTTTAAAACTTGGGTTGAAGCAATGTCTCATATCTTTCAGGATAAATAGGCAAATACATGTGTGATTTATTCAAGTTGCTTTTAATTCGAAGTACTGTCAGACAGTTTTTAGTTTACTGTCATTGTAAGATTACCAGTTCTCTGCATCATTTTCTGTGACAACCACCTACTGTTGGTGTTCTGTGTGGTACCAAACCCATTTAGCCACTTGGGTTATAATGTCAATTGGAAAATTAAGTAAAATGATAAATGCCCTACACTGCTGGTGTTGCAGCTGCAATTTAAAACTTTAGACTGCCTTTTTCTTCTCCAGTATTTTGTGCACTGCTCTCCTTTTTTATGGTAACTGTGCTTTTTGCAGTGGGGGTGCTCATGGTTCTGGAGATTTTTGAATTCTAAAGAGACAAGATGTTCCTTTTTCTTTGAAAAAAAGTGGAGGGAATCCATTTTATATTTGCAGAATCCTTCTGTTAAAACTGTACACTCTTTGGTGCAGACCCAGGAGGGGTACCTGTGTGGCCTGTGTGTGGCTCTTCTGCTCAGCTTTCTCACTGGAGGGTGGAGGGACTCCTGTGCTCAAGCAGCAAGAACACGTTCGTGCAGCCGCTTTATAGCTGCAACAGGCTAATCCTGTTGGTCTTGAGTAATAAATATGTTTGGATTAATTTTTACCTTCTGGCATGCACTTTTATTGGGTTTACTCTTGAACAATCTGTGAAAACATTTCTTTCCTTCAAGACTGAAATGGTTGATAGCATTCTGTTAAGCACTGTGGCTCCTGTTCTTACTTTACTGCAGAGAATTGAAAGCTAAAACTTGAGCTGACTTATAGACAGAACGGTGTTTGTGGTTATTCACTTTACTAGTACAATAGAAAAGGCTTTTTAAAATTGTCGTTTCTGTTTTCCAAATATCTGCTTTGCAAGCAAAAGGTGCCCTTTTGTTAATGGTTTTTTTTTTTTTAGAAGGTCAGAATATTTAATCAATAACAGTAAAGTTAAAGTTTTGAAGGTTAAAGTTTTACGAGCTTGACTGTTTTGATGTCCAATTACATATTTATTTTCCCACACTACCTGTATCTTAACTGACTTCCTCATTCAAGACAGTGGTTTTATTCACTATTGGCTTTTTTAGGGGTGAAAAGCAGCCAGGAGATACATACGTACCAATTGTCTGTCTTGTGGTTTCCCAGTGAAACGTGGTTTTCTTGAGCTAATTAATACTAACTTTTATTAGTAACTGAAGAAGGACTTGCAAAGATTGCTTCAAATTGTTTTCTATTTTTCCTTATGTTTGAACTCTGGGGGGTTGACTAAGAATGATAGTAATACCCCCAAAAAGAAGCCTTAGGATTGCTAGGTATTCTTGAAACCATAACTATAAAATAGTGTTTTAGAACATGTGCTTCTAAAAAACCTGGAGTGTACTTTTTTTTTTTTTTTTTTCTTAGGGATTCTTAAAAATAGAAATTCTGTATTCTAGCAAAGTTTTAGAAGATTAGTTTGCTGTCTTCCTCTGGCTGTTCATTCACAGCTCTCTGTGAGCTCTTAGGCAAGAGTCACAGACTTGCTGATTTCTTTAGACAATGAACTTAGCTGACTTAAAAATACTTAAATGTTAGGAGTTTTTAGATGTTTGGGCATGTTCTCTTTATTCATTATATTAGGCTGGGGCAACCGTTAAAATCATGCTAAGATTATTGAAAGGCTTACTGTATTGGGTTTATAGCCTGTCATACGCAGATTATACCCATTTTAATTTGTTATCTGGAGTATGTCCAGCTTCCGCTAAATGGCGTCTGTTTTAAAAGAAATGTGCAGCTGTTTGTAACCAGAATACAGTTACTGTGAGTGACAGCGATACCAGCTGTGTGCTACACACTTCAACTGGTGGAATAACTGAACAGCATTCTCATAGATGCCCCTGCTCTGTTCACTACATTGACACAACATATAGAGAGCTTCTTCTGTAGCTTTTACACTTCTGTCTGCTCATGATAAGCAGCACTTTCTCCTCCTCTGCCTGGGCAGTTCTGGACAGAAAACTGTCATATTTTAGTTTCCCCCCAGTGATGGAATATTTGTCTTGAGGTCTAGCTATTTCTGTCTGAAGCAGGTCAAGAAGTTGTGTCTGGAAGACAGAAAGCCCAGAGGACTCAAGTCACCTATAAAGGTCTGGGAGTTTGTTGGCCATACACATGCGCATGCACAAGTGCATCCTCCCCATTTGCCATAGCAGCCAGGCTGAAACCATTTGCTTTCTAGCAGAGAGAGCAAGCAAAAAGGTTGTATTTTCCCACTCTGTATTGATTTCGCTCCTGTAACTTCCCTGAGTTGTATTCCTGCATGTTGAATGACAGGAGCATGACAGGAGTCAGGACTGTCCTCTTCCATCAGGTGTCAGGGGAGAAGGTTCATGTTCTCTCTTCAACATAAGGAGATGGTTTCAATGAGGCCAACAAAGGTCTTCTGCTTTGCTTTTTTGAGGCATGGCAATAACAGCCCTGGAAGCAGCCTGGCTGAGCCTTATCTCAGTGTCTCTGGAACCGTGTGCCACAGGCACAGGAAGCCTGGTAAAGAATGGGGAGTTGTACTGGTATCTGTGGTGCCCACAGCCTGGGCTCCATGGAGCTCCACAAACACCTTCTCAGGAGGGACAGCACTGGGTGCTACACTTTGCATTTGGATCTCTAGAATTTCAAATCCATCACAGACTGGTATGTCGGAAATGTCTCTAAAATCTGAAATTATGCGGTAAATTTGGGCACAAAGAGTAGAACTGTGTAACGACTTAATGCAAGCAAAACTCATTCTAGTTTTTATACTAATTCAGTTTTACCATAAAATACAAGGGTTAGAGTGAAAAAAAAATATAATATAGATCCCCACCTCCTCTCTTGGGAATGATGAAGTTAATTTTCATAGAATCATAGGATCATTTAGGTTGGAAAAGACCTTTAAGGTCATTAAGTCCAACCATTAACTCAAGACTGCCAAGTCCACCACTGAACCATTATGTCCCGAAGTGCCACACCTACACGTCTTTTACATAGCTCCAGGGATGGTGACTCAACCACTTCCCTGGGCAGCCTGTTCCAATGCTTGGCCACCCTTTCAGTGAAGAAATTTTTACTAATATCCAAACTATATCTCCCCTGGTGCAACTTGAGGCCATTTCCTCTCGTCCTGTCACTTGTTATCTGAGAGAAGAGACCCCCACCTGCCTACGGCCTCCTTTCAGGTAGTTGTAGAGAGCAGTAAGGTCCCCCCTGAGCTTCAATGAGCAAAATAAGTTTTGCTATTGATCTCAAGGGAGTAATACCAGACTTTGTGCCTGATGTCACAGCAAACAGTAAAGTTGAAAAATGTCCAAAAATAGTGTTGAATTGAGTCACTTTAAATGTATTTATCTTGAATCCCCACTTTGCAGCATTATTGCTGTAGTTCATCGTGAGCTAGCATTATTCATTAATACCGGCTTATTCCCATGATCCTTCTTTCTCTTTGTCTATTCGTTTGGATATACTGTGTATACACATTTGTAACCTTCTGTTTCTTGCTCTGTTAATACCATATTTTAAATTGCACTTAGAGCTGGTGCATTTGAACCAGTCATGCAGGCAGACCAGGGAACCCCTGTTCCTGGCTTGTGTTAAAGAGTCTGTTACCCTGCTTACCATATTAGGAGGTATTAAGGAGACTAAATTCTTCTGGAAATACAGACTGTCTGATTTTTGAAGCATTGGCGTGATTAACTGTAATGTAATATACTCGGTATGAATGCTTAATGGATAAACATTCTTTCGCTTACCTTAGGCAGTTTTACATCTTACTAAGATGCAATTCACTGTGCTAAACAGTGCGAATGGGAAACTATCATTAGAAAAAATGCAGTCAGCCAAAATGAATTCTGCCTGCAGGTGCAATTAAGGGATTGGTAAGTCTACAATATGAAGTAATTGGGTAGTGATCTGGCACTGAGAATGCTGCATTGCACTTTCCGTTTGAAAGATGTTTACAAAATACAGCAAACCTTTTGCTGTATTACAGAAGCTTTTCCGTTAATCCTCTTAGCCTCTGGCTGTTTGTCCATTTTTATATACAAGCAATGACATTAGCAGGCTGAACGGCTGGGTTTTGGTGGGAGTGGGTGCAACACTCCTACTGAATTAATGCAACACCCCATTAATTGGTCTCTTTTATATCACTGCATGGTGATGTTATGTGAACCTAACAATAGGCTATCAAAGGCTTTAGATTCCTTAGAATCAGAAGCATTTCAGTCAATGTAGAAAAATACCTGCTTGTACTAGAAACTACCCCATATAACATGTGCCATCTTAAATTGGGGGATTATGTTTACCCTGCACAGAAGGCTGGTTGAAGACCTGTTTAATATCTAGTGTCATATTTAAGCTATGCTTCAACTCATAAGCTGTGTACTTAAGTAATGAATAATCTGTGCGCTGGCACTATACAAAGGAAGAGTTTAACACATCTCTTAGTGGTTCTTAATAGAATATTTCAATAGAATTTCCCACAGTTATCTTAGACCACAGGACTGCCTTTATTTAGTAATGTAATCTCAGTTAAAGAATTCATTAAGGAAGAATTTCTTACTAAAAAAAAAAAATTCAAGCATTTCTTCATTTAAGGTTTTTATATGAACTTAGTTACTGTGAAAAGTGATGGTAGGACAGCTTTAGAGATTCAGAAAGGCTCCTGCTACGGTCTGGCAGGGAAGTGCATTTGCTTATTATGCCTTGGTCTGAGGCCAGGCTCTAAAGTCTTCTGGTTTCTGGCACTGGAGATCCTTCCCCCTGGTTTACTCAGTCTTTGATTCATCTGCAGCAGTATTGGTAAGATTGCCAATTAGTACCAAATGCGGTAGGTGCTAGGAATGAGACAAAGTATATGAGAGAGTCATAAAAAACCTTCAGGGAAGTTGCAACTTTACACCTCAAAAAAGCAGAATAGAAATTGTATTGATGATGTAGTATTGAGAAAACTGGACATCAAGTCAGACTATTTCCACCTCTTTTCTTCCACCTCTGCTTTGTTCTCTGCCTTAAGTAATGGGATAGATAGCAATTTGTACTACTTACAATACAATTTTATATATATATATATATATAAATATATATATAAGCATTGCATTCACTTTTTTCAGTTTATAAAATATAAGTTCACAATAAAACTAGAGTTGGATGAATTATCTCTGCATAATTTATTCAGCAAATCTATTTAATGCCTGTGATCATTTTTGTGTCCTTTTTTCCCTTTGAATTACTTTCTTAACAGTTCTGACATCTGTAAGTGAATAAAAGGAATTACTTGTGAAATTTTGTTTTTGTAGATTCATTTTTAATGAATATGCAAGTTACATAATTTGTCTCTGCTGACATTTATTTTAACTAGAAATAAGAATGTTTTGTGAAAGGTCCATATTTTGTTTCAGGTTTGCCTCTGAGAACATTTGTGGCATTTTTACTTTGTTTGGACATCTTGGCTTGTAGGCTGAGGGAGAGTGAGATGGCAGGGAGAAGAAACACTGACATGTTGATTCATGGTGACGTAGCTACTGTACGGCAGTCTGTACTAATTGGTACCAGAAGCAGCATTTACTCTTGGATAGCTCATGTGTCACACTCTTGAAGGCAGAAGAAAAATAGCGCCTTCAGTTACGATGTAAATTGGCAGCAATGCAAAGATCTGGAAGAAATACTGCAGCAGATTCAGGAATACATGTCTAGGTGCAGACATTGCAACTTTGCTTTGTTCTCTTGTATGTATTTAAACTTGTTTAGACACCAAAGGTCCAAACTCGAGACTGTACTGTAGTATAATTAATTTGTCAAACTCAGCTTACTATAAACATTGCTATTTGCATGCTTATTTCCATGTTCAAAGATACAATGCGTTCTTGAGCATGCTAGTTTGTTACCTTGGCAATAGAGGGGCTTGCCAAAGGAGTGATAAAATATATCTGCTGTCACGTTGGAAACAAATGTTCTGCTGAAATATTCTTGTTGATATTTTTATAATTTTTTGTATAGCATAGCTATCAATGTGGTCTTTTTGCAGCTGCTTCTTCATTCTGCTGGATAGAGACACTTTCAAGGGTAGGCAAAATGTTTTTGCTTTGCCCTGAAACAGGAGTGCAGTTGCGGTGAGCCAAAGTAATTCAGGTTTAAAGGTCAGTACTGCACTGCTGCAGGCACTAACGTGTTAAATTGATGTACCTAGATCTCTGATCTGTCTGGGATCTGTGCAAGAAGTCTAGCAGGAGAGACTTTCTGAGGAACCCTGAGTTTTATGGGAATGCAATACAGTGGAGTTTGTCTCGTGGCTCTTTTCCCTGCAATTGTCAAGCTACTGTCATGAAAAATACAAGCGTTTTTTTCCCCCGATTTTTATTCTCAATTTCTCTATTATTCTCTATTTCTATTTATTCTCTATTCCTATTTCAGGGTTACTGACCAAAAGTAGACAGTAAAAGATTTAAACAATTGAGAAGTAAATTTTTGTCACTAACTTTCGGTGATAGAAAACAGAGTTAAAAGGAGGCAAGGTGAGGGCAAAGGAATGAATTACATATGAAGTGTACCCATGAAGTACACAAAACTTAAAAAGTCTCCATGGGATTCATATGTGATCAGTAAGACTCGGGCGAGTCACCACACTAGTCATTTATTTGTCCCATTATACTGTTGCTTCCAAGCTACTGCATTACAAAAACCAACCCACTGCCCAAGAAGATTTAGACCCAAGTCTGTAAAACTCATCAAACAGAATTCAGTGAAAATCATTTAGTGTGTACCATTAATGTAAGAGAAAAACAGGACAGTGTCAGAATTTCCCATTTGTAATAGTGGTTATGGAAAAAAAATAGTGAAAAGGATGGAAAGACAAAAATGTCATGGAATTGTGATTGGTCATTACCTGCAAAACAGGAATATTCAGATAAGACTATTCAGATATTCCATGTGAGCTGTGTTTTCAATACCAATGAATCTTTTTAAGTCTGACCAGGGTGACCCTTTCGGGATAAACAAGTTGAGTTACTTAGTTTGCCTTCCAGCAAAAGGTATGTCTTATGTTCAGATATATTACAAAGGGTTGCATGCTGAAAGCATGGAAAATGAGTTTAATAAAAAAAGAGCAGAGAAATATTCTCAATTTTTTTGTGTTGAAGTAATTTGATATTTGCCAATGAGTGAACTGTTTGGGGTTTTAGGGTTGCTATGGGACGATGGCTGAAATTTTTCCAGGATTGGTTTAGAGACATATTTGCCTTCAACAACCTAGAGGCTATAATTTGTTGCCTGTGTAGAAAAGAAAGAAATTATTCATGCCATCTGTGTTTCTCATGACACGATGTTCCTGAAGTTTCACATGAGGAGGATTGCTGCTCCAAAGGGCAAGCCAGGTCTGCAGGGACTCATGCCCATGGGAGACAGTTCAGTCTTCACTTTTCATTTTTCACTGGGCACTAGATCAGGATTGTCAACAAGGACACTAGGTGTTGTATAATGACTCAGTGTCTGTGAGACCACCATATTTTTTTTTATAGCTTCTTAAGTATATAAGTTTTAGGTTTTTTTCAGAGGAGCTTATCTTGTACTCAAGACCCTTAAAAAGTGGAAAGAGATGGTGTTGCCACTTGTTTCCAACAGGTTTTGGAACCTAAATCCACCCTAAATGGATGCAGCATGGGAAAATTCACATTCTGCCACTGCAAAATTTATTTTAGTCAAAGTTACAGCCTACAAGAAATTCCCTTTCAGCGGAAGTTTGCTGTACTGAAAGCACTTGGAGTAACTCATTCTTGAACTGCAGGACACCCTCTCTCTCTCCCTGGTTTTGAGCTGCTGTTGGCAGTAGTGGTGGGGCAGGCTGCATCTCGGATGGTTTTGTTTTGTTGAATGCTTCATTGAATTATTATCCCAGCGCTTGTTGCTTTGCAGAGGTCTCATGTTCCAAAGTCTCTGAAAGAGGTGTGTTGCTTGGCAATGGCTTTGAGTGTAATTAGCAGATGACCAGAGATTATCTGTGTTGGGGTAGCCTTAGACTGGATCAGTGATACATGTCGTTTGTGGAGGGAGGAGGCAGGGGCTTTGAAAAATACACTGCATTAAGAAAGCACAGGTAAAGTCAGAGGGGCATCTATTGCTCTCCATGAAGGAGGCAGCAGCTCTCTTGGCTCATTGATGGAGTCAAAATAAGAGCCAGTATCCAAAGAACAAGAGTTTCTCAGAACTCCTCTGGTTTTTCTAAAACTTGAACTGCTGATGTATTTTTTTTTTCCCAGGATTGGATATTGTCACATATATATGTGACAGAGAGAGTCCCTTTATAGAGTGAGGAAAACTCACCCAATGAAAAGAGCACCTTCTGTCTCCTCATCAATCCTTCTTAGAGAAGCACATACAATACAGGGTGTTTTCAGCTAAGAGAATGTTACTTATGACTGTAAACATTTTTACTTACCCTCTACTTAGCTAAGTAAAAAATTAACTTCAAGGAGCAAGGTTTCAGAGAGCACTAATATGAAAACTTAGTATTTTCAGGAGATCTTAATCTCCTTTGTCAAATAGCACTCATCTGTATTGACACAATATTAGCCAAATAATGATCAGGATTTTTTTCTGTGTTCTTAGAAATTACTCTGTAAGAGCACATCTGTATTAGCTTTCATTTTACTCTCCAGCACCAGGGCTTATTTTCACTTGCTAATTACTCTGACCTATCTTAATGAAGAGTAACAGCTTGAAGTTTTCACATGGGGCACACATCTCATTTCCAGCAACAGTGATTTTGTGTTTTTCTGCTATGTAGACAAGTAGTGACATAAATTGTAACAAAACCAGTACATCAGCAATAAAACGAGTACAAACTGAATAAATAATAAATGCATATAAATAATAAACTGTGTTGATTCTAGGAACTACTTAAAACAGGTGTTTTAAAGGAGTCACACGTGAAACTGAGCCAAGTAGCAGAAAGGCAGGGTAACACTTGTGTTTGTCCACAGAATATTTTAGATGTCAGAGAGAAGGAGAAATCTGAAAATTTGGCATTCTCTTTGCTTTAAGATGCCAAGAAGGCCACATTTTCATACCAATATGTCAACTCTGAGCTACACAGAATTTAAAATCCTTTGGTAAGGGATTTGTAGTGGAGGAGCAGTTCAATGCACTCCTCTACTTTCATGCATCCCTCTTGGAAGGACCTGAGCATTTTAGCTGGGTCACTTTCAATCCCTGCAGCCCCTCTGAGCTGAAGGAGTAGGACCTCCTGATTTGACAGTAGTGAACGCAGTGGAGAGGTCAGAGCGAGTGAGCAAGTGTGTCATGTCATGGTTGATACCAGGGCATGATCCATCAGTACCACGAAAGCAATTTCAGTTCCGTGTTTGTGCCTGAAACTGCACCGCATAAAATTTAAGATAATAGTTTTGGTGAAATGAGCTTAAAAGTGAAGTCTGCCTTGCTGCTAAACTGCTTGTACTGGGCAGCAAAACCACATTCATGGCACAGACCTAATGACTGCGTGTGGTTAGTCCGTGCATTTTAATGTCTCTCAGGCAGTGAGACTGTGGCACAGTTCGGGGTTAGCATCAGTTGGGTGCTTCTCCCTGTAAACAGGCCAGGTGCAGGACATGCTGTAGGGGATGGAGCTGTGTGGATGCAAGCTGAGATGTGTTGACGCTACTGTGGTACAGTGACAGTGTTTTTTCACTAGACATGGTCTTCAATGCTGTTCTAACAGACAGAAGGCTGATAGGTGGGCCAGTTCCCTAAAACAAGAATATCTAGAGATAATGTTTTCCAGCTTGTATCAACAAATTGAACAGTTTGGTTGTGCATGGCAGGAGTTGCTCCTGGCTCTCCATCTTATGTCAGAAGAGGTCTCTCTGGGATGGAGAAGTCTAGGGCCCAGATACTTGCAGGATTTCAGAAACAAAAATCTGCTGAGCAGTTTTTTCGCCAGAGTTTCAGGACACTTAAAACAGATCTTTCTTCTTCAGAGCTTTCTGAGGGAAAACCCCAGGCTTGGTTTTGGTGTTAGACGATCAGCTTCTTTCAATATTGCAACTGTCTACTCCCCATTTGTGTCTTATCCGTGCAGTTGCTTCTTGGGAAGGTTTGTCTCCTTGGTGCTTCTGTGCTGAAGCATTAGTGACAGCTGATGCCCACGCAGGCTTTAGAGGAGCATGAAGCCAGGAAAGCTGGAGAAGCCTGTGGTGGCTTCTCCTTACCAATTCACTCCCTTTGACCGTGACAAAGTGACCACATTGCAAAGACTCTAAAAAAGAAGTCACCTGTTTCAGGTGTTGTCAGAGATTCCTCTCCTCCCTGAAGCTATGCTGTAGAGAGACTTTCAAGCAGAAGATAATGCATGATTAAGGTTATCCTCAGTGCTGTGGTTGCCTCCTGCCCTTGTGGGGTGCAGCACAGGAGTAGTTCGCACAACTGTTTGTGCTTCAAGTACAACATGGTAGGTCAGTGTCACATCCATGAACGTCTGATTTTTCCTGCGGCACTCTTATGACTCTTCCTCACTTCTCAGCCCACAAGAGAATTTTTCATCCTTGGTGGAGGGAGCCCAGCAGTTCAGTTTAGTATATTTGAAACAAGACGTGATTGTAAAACTGCTCTGAAGAAATAGGCAGCTACCCTGCAAATGTACCTGTTCCTCCTCCCAGAAGATAGGGAGCTGCTATTGTGTGCTGTTCTAGACTTAAAGACATCTCTAGACTGGACTAGACTAGACATCTAGAAGGTATCATCCAGAACTTGTGATGTTTTCTGAATGACCTATGCCCAAACAACTTACTTGACCACTATGTTTCCTTATTTGGATTCTTGCTAACAATCTCAACAAAGCTTGTCTGAAATTCCGGCTGTTACTGTAATTAACGATAATGCTTCCGATACAAAATATTTATGATTTCCATCCATGTCTGCATTAAAGACAACCTTTGGGTTTTCATCTTTCCCAAAGTCAACAGGGTGTATGGGGCAGAACCAGCCAAAGGAAATTGTTATTACTGTCATTATAATTAAGGCTGCCGAAAAATGCATCTGTGGTGTCAGGTTCATTAGTTCCCTTTAGTGTTTGCACATTTCTGTTTTCTCTCAATTTCAGTGCAGGAAAACCAAGTTTATTCACTTGGAGAAGAAAACGGGTGATTGGAAAGATTAGAGTTTGTGCTCCAAGGTCCATGCTCTCCAAATGCAGACACTTGTCTGTGCCAAGTTTTGTTCCCTCCGCATGAGAGAGTTCTCTGTGACTCTCTCTCAGCAAATACACTGCACACCCTGGAGATGAGTCATAAAAGGATAAAACTATAAGGTAGTTCTGTAACTATTCACCTTCCTGCATTGGAAGTAGGCACAGTAATGATATATGGCCAGAAGAATTCCTGATCATTCTCGGGGCTTCTCACCAGAATATACAGAGAGGTGACCCATTTGGTTGCTTCTGCTGTCTGCAAAGGAGGTGTGGAACAAAGATGTTCCAAATTATTAGAGTTTTGAAAATGGCATGCAAGAAGGCTAATAATGCCAATTATCACTCTGGCGGAGCTTGTTGTATGTACTAAAGCAAACATCATGCACTCAAGCAGTGAGCATCGGGTGTTCTTCTGGGAAGCCACATTCAGTCCCTTTACAGTAAATTGTGGATGCTGTTTCTGGAACCATGGCTCCATACCAAGACCCAGGAAACCCAAATTCTGGCCTTGGTCTTGCCTTGAGTTGTGAAAAAAGGAAAGGATTTTGCATCATCCATCCCAAAACTGATAGTATTGCTTTTTATGCCTGCAATTGTGCCTGAAAATCTTGGTTCTCCATAATGGGTCAGGAGGTGCCTCTGATAGATAGATATCTTTGGTTGTTCTTGCCCAAGGACGGTGATGAAAGGGAAAGGGTTGTGCAGGTTTGAGGAGAGGTTTCAGCAATGTTTAGTGTTCACACAAGCAATCCCAGTCTCTTTTGCTGGCAAGTACTATCCTCTGCTTAGTGACAGTTGACAATCAGCTAGAGAGTACTTCTCAGGATTAACCAACAATGTCAAGCTCAGCTTGTTGGTGGCCACCAGCAGCACGTATAGTATTGGCACCCACTGATCAGGAGCACAGGTTGTAATAACCACTCTGTGGCCTAGCATCACTTCCAGGGTGGCCTCTAGCATACCAATGTTACAAAACCTTGACCATGAATTTTCAGAAATAAGAAAATGTTGGCGAAAAGTAATAGTTTATTGGTCTTACATGGCATCATTATGGTGAGGTAGTGGCTGTGATGCCTACTCCCCTCCCTGGAGTGGATGCCAGAGACATGACTTGCTGGCAAACGTTCACTGTTGGAAACGTTTGCTCTCTGAACAGAGACATGAGAGGCAGGCATTACGCCAGTGTAGCAATAGCGCGTGGAAAGCATGGTTTTATAATTGGTATTGCTCAGTGATCACCAGCATGCATTGGCTGTGGCCCCTGACATGGAATGGCCCAATATAATCAAGAATTGCACGTTAAGTGAGGCTATTTGTGCATGTGTTAAGCTTGAGTAACCGAAGGTGTGGTAGAACAGCCGCAGCCACTGCAACAAAGTGCTGTCCGCCAGTGTGCAGTTCTTGCGCAGTTCTTTCTCTTTGGTGGCCACCAGTCATTGGAGAGGTAAAAAGCGTGGATGGCAAGGCAGTCAGCAGCAGCTGAACCTGAGATCAGATCAGGTCTTGTTCCTTAGCACAGCTTGCAGACAGTATAGGTATATCCAGCGTATACTCAGTATGTTTGGCACTTTCTTAAACACATGAGATGAGACAGTCTTTATGTTGCGGAGTTTATAGCCTGCAAAACTAGTAACATGGTTAATGTAGCACCAGACTGGCTAGCCCACGGGAAGGATAGCCCATGTGATTCTGCATAATTCATCTGCATTCTGAATTCCTTACAGAAGTAAAAAAGAGTTGTCACTACCAACTGCTTCTGCTTACCAGCAAAATTCTGTAAAGATTCATGTTAGTTGAGAGCCATGAGAAAATGCCCCAAACTTATAAAGCTTTTCCTTTTTCTGAGAATAATCAGTTTCCATCTTTCTGGTCTTACTCATAAAATTAAGTATTAGAACCAAAATGCGGGTTTTTTTCTGAATTAGAGCCTGCAACATATTTTTATAGTTAGTGACATGTCTTTTCTAGCTTGTGCTCTGTCACTGCTCTCTGAAGGAGAAGAAAGTAGTCAAGCATGTGTATGTATGGCTTCCCTGGGGTGCCACCCAGGGTGCCTAACAATACCTGCTTCTTTGATCATACAGTTTGTCATTATTTTGATGCTGGATGAATTGCTGATGACCCTTTGTTCCTTCACTTTAAAGAAGACAGAAGTATGTTCTGTTAACAGCAGCGTTGGAGTGAGCCTGTCAGTTCTTCGGGTTTTGTTTGTTTTGACATACACATTGAGTACTGGTATCCACTGGGTTGTCATCATGCTTGGTGGCTTTTTATTACAAGTGCTGTTGTAAATCCTAGTAAATGTCACAGGAGAGGTAATACTAAATACTTATACTAAATACTTGGAGAGGTACAAGCAGAGATTAAGATGATGTGTTGGATTTTCCTGGAAAAGAGCTTTCTTTAAGTAATGGCTCAGTGGGCTTTGTTGCCGTGGGTACTTGGCTAGTGTGACAGCGAAACCAAATCTGTTAAATCACAGGGAATGGGAGAATTCCCATGACTGAAATCACACACACACATTCCAGGAAATACAACAGCAACAGATATGGTGAAGTAGATCTACTTAATTTAAGTTGACCATACTTTGAGGAAAAAGTTATAACTGTTTATTTCGGTTTTAGCAAAGTAAAGTCTTGAGTGGCCGTTCTCATGACTGTACTGAACAAGCAGTTCATTATTATGGTGGATAGACTGTTTCACAGAGAAAGAAAATTTCAAAGCACAAATTTTCTTTACTTCATTTTAACACCCAGAGATTAATTTTGTAGAATCAGTCAGCCATGACGTGTTGTGCAAAATGAGGTAAATGACATAAAAGCATATCCTCCTTCTTCCCCTAGTGAAAATATACGTTGAAGGCGTGCACAGGATCATATGACCAGCATACAAAAGATGTGTGTTGATGCCAGGTAGGAAACAGAGCCTGTTTTCCCTTGACGCTGTCAGTGATCCTACAATTTCAGATTGAATGCTTAGGTAAGATACTGGATAAGAGTGGCATGATTTATTTGGAGACATAATGATAACTATTCACCACCAACAGTACCTCTAGTTCCCTTCACATGTGCAAATTTAAGTGTTCTGAAACAGTGAGGGAGATTTCTGTCTAATCTGCTTCAGGAAAAATCATCCCAAACAAGAACTCAATATATGATTTGATGCTTTGAAAGAAAATTATCCTGAAGCATATCCACTGACTTTGCAACAAATTTGGAACCGCCGCCACAATATACTAATGCCAGTCATTGAACGAAAGGAAAAGAATGGGGCTAGTTAACATGATGACAAGGAATCAAAAAATAAATATACTTAATTTGTGACATAATTTTTTCTTATACCTCACCCTCATCTATTCTTTGTCTCCAGCAAGCAATATTTATCTACCTGTCTCACTGTCCTTCAACAGCTAGTGACTGTATCTCCATTTTTCTTGAAAACATCCATCTCTGTTCCACATTTCAAACACAGGTCTCTCTTGTCATGTTGATAAATGAGACAATCTGAGCTGAACTCACTTGAACTTGCTTGCATGTTTGCTGCATTTCAGACCTAAAGGTTTGTGGTCAGGCCTTAGCTCAGTAATGTTTTAGTTGGGCCTAGCTCTACTGATTGATATTTATTTTGGTTGATGTTGGCATGAACAAGGTTGGGTTTGGATATGGAACCCTTAGTGGGCATAGTTGCCTTTGAAAGCTGAGCACAGAGGAGGGAGGCTGCCAGGGGAGGTTATCCACCAGCCTGCAGCCATGGCTTTTCATTGCTGTTGACTGGGCTTTTCTGGACTGGTTTGACCTATTCTTGTGTCAGGGTAGAGATGGCTGCCATGAGTTGTACATCTCAATCAAAAGATAAATGGGATGACCTTCTGTCCCATACCTGCTTCTTTTTCATTACATACAGGCTAGCACCATTAGATCTGCGGGTTTTTTTCAGGCTTCATATGGCCTACATAGAAAAACCATGTTCCTGATTCTTCCTGTCTTCAAGTGTTTTAAGAAGCAGCAGACAGGGGTACGTAACATGAAGAAGTCTTTTATCTTGTGTAAAAGATGTCTGTGAAAGACATGGAGTAACGAAACACTTTTCAGAACTCTTCTATCAGGCTGTTAAGCATGTATGGACACCTTCCATTTTGTTTTCTGTTTTAGCTGGGAGTTCGACCCAATGGTGTTGACAATAGGAGCAGAATTTAATATATTGTTCAAGGCCTCTACAAAACAATAGATGCAGATGCAGTTATTGCATCCACAAACAGAAGCTTAGGGAAGCAGTGGAGGGTTTCTCCATTTTTTTGTTGTGTGGCCAGAACCTGCACATAGATTTTGCAGGTTATTTTAAACCAAGTAAGTAATTACATTTCCTTATACTTCTTTTTGCATCAGTGTCTCTTCTCCAATCTTACACATACTAAAGCAGCATAAAATGTTCAGTAGCACTGGGCAGCGTGTGATTGACTTTACTTAGCTTTTGGATATATTTATGAAGACTTCTTAGGAACATGATTTAGTTAAAACAGTCTTTTTCTTGCATCAATATCACTAAAAGTCGATGTGAGATAGGTTTGTGGATTCTTATAAAATATTTATCATATCAGTCTTCTTGGAATAGGCAATTTCTTAAGTGTTTCACATTGATATAAAATACGGGAGTTAAAATTTCCATAGAGTGACTAATGCCTTTTCTGTTTTGACCGCTACTTTATATAAGAGGTTTTTTTGCAGTAGCTTTGTGGTAGCCATAACACAGTTGCTATACTTATGACAGTATGTAATAGTATTTTTGTATTGCAACTTTAATGTATTTACTATTTAAAAGAAATTGATGTGCATGAGCAGCTTTTTGGGCGGGTGAAACCTCAGTGGAAATGAGCCCAGCTTCTGGCATTGCACTGGGCAGCAAGCTGGCATGCTTGCTCGAGGGGCAGCCCTTACGGAGCCTCCTAGCAAGGCTGTACGAGAGCAGGCTTCTTGAGACCCTCTGAATATATATGTAGCTACATAGCATGGTGCAGTGTTTCATGTTGTAAGAGAAACAGTGATACAGTACAACATGGCTACATAATTGTATCTTCTGTAGGGTGCCTGTAAAAGAGGAAGAGGAGATATGAGAAATTGTTTTATTTGAAGTAATGAATATGACATATGTGTGGAACTGAAGTTCAGTGGAATTATTACCACTAATAATGCATATTCTGTCATTGCTGCCAAATATGGACAGTTAAGTGAATTAAGCTGGCAAACTCTGACATCTAAAATATGAAAATATGCTTTTCCTGACTGTTTAAAGTTCCCAGAGGTCTGAATAATCTCTGATTGAAGGCCATGTTTATGTTGAAAGTATGATAGAAGGTAACGTAAAGAATATGATCAGGTTAATGCAGTCAATGTTAAATTACTGCTTTAGAGCTGAAACAAACCCATAAACCTGGTTAGTTTAAAAAATACCCATGGCTGTGTACATTACTCTCCTGAAAAATTAATACCTAATATGGAGTGTAATGGGTATCTAATGATATCCATAGGAGGCATAAATGCAGATTAGTAATCTTCAAGTCTAGCTTTGGTTAGATGAATGCAAACTGGAACTTTATTAGGAAAACAGAAACCAAGACTATATACTGATCATCATTTCAATGTATTTTGCTTTTTCATGTCTGTGAATCGTTACTAATAGTGCATTCTTAATGAGTTAAGTATTTTAAATATCGACATGTATAGACCATCTTAGTCATTCAAGATCATCTTCTGTATTTATAGTTGCGAACAATAAAAATCAATCATTTATACTCCACTGATTTTTGTAACCATACTTGTGCTTTACTTGAATGAAAAAGCACTAATTCAAAAACTTGAAATATGAATAAACAGGAGAAAGTTGTATTTTAAAAGCCTTTTCAAACTCTGCAACATTACAGGACAAAAGCAGTAGGTATTTTCATAAGTTGGAAGTCTTTTTGGAGTAGGTAGAGTGATTTTTGGTCTGTTTCCACAGGTTTTCAACACATATTCCAATGAAGACTATGACAGGAGAAATGATGAAGTTGACCCAGTGGCAGCATCAGCTGAATATGAACTTGAGAAGCGTGTGGAAAAGCTGGAGCTCTTCCCAGTTGAACTAGAAAAAGGTATGGGGTCTGTGTGCCATTTCCCGTTCCTGTGACACTGATCTACAAGTCTGAGGAAGTCCACACATGCCTACAGAGCCTATCTTGAATTTCCATGAATCTGTTGTAGTCACCTTGGCTTTTTGGATTTCAGGAATTGTTCAATAAGGAATTAAAGAAGCAGCTCACAGACATGCAGTGCTTCCCCAAGAGAATTGTTTTGCGACAGTCCATTAACACATGATTTTACACAGTGTTTGATTCTATATGTTCATTCTGCACTGGGAGAGTAAAAATCCTCATTGTTGTTCTGAGCTCCTTAAAAGGGTGAAGGTGACATTTTTTATGTGTAATTAAAATGGTAGTAGAACAGATTTTTTAAAAGGAAAACAAAAGAGTATTAATGTTATTGACATAGAAAACCTAGAAGAAACAAAGTGTAAATGTTTACCTAACAAATAATGGTACAAATCAAATGTTAAGAAGTTTCTGCTTTCGCTTACCTTTTTCACAGATGAAGATGGACTTGGCATAAGCATTATTGGAATGGGAGTTGGAGCAGATGCAGGCCTTGAAAAACTGGGAATATTTGTCAAAACGGTAACAGAAGGTGGAGCAGCAGAAAGAGATGGCAGGTAAACTAGACTCAGTGTTTAGACATTTTCGCAGTGAATAGTAACTATGAATTATGATTTTCATAGGAAGGAGTTGTTTGCTTAATGTATGTCATGATAATTCAAAGGTGTAAAATTCAGAGACTTCATTGGTAAGGTCCAGATACCTGATGCGGTTATGAGAATACACCAGTTTGGTGCACAGAGTTTGAACTGTTTAAGGAGAACAGGTTTGCTGAGGATGTGTTTCTGACCACTGAAAACCCAGGTGCTTTAGCATGAGTAAAGCTGGAGATTCCAAATTGTGTATCACTTTTGAAGGTAGTTTAGATTTTAAAGGTGTTGAGCTTCTACATGTTCTTTGGGCTTCAGTCCAGCTTTAAAAAGTCAATACTTACGAAAAAGAGTTCTGCTCAACATTTGATTAGAAAAATAAATTACCATATCTGAATGCTTAAACTCCTACTAAATGTACCTCCTTTCAAGTTGACTAACACAGGCGGTTACTTGGTATTTCTTACTATGCATAGTCTTCTGTTCCAGAGTTCAGTTTCCACTCCTACAACACTGGAATTACGTTAATCAGTTGGCATAGGAAGCTGTACCATAAATCTCGCCCCCTAAAGAAATGTATTGGTGTTTGTAGTCTTATACAATGCTCACATAAAACCTGGTTGCTTCTATAAGTGAGATATTTATATATATACTTGGTATGTGCAGCTTAAAGAATTCCTTTTGAACATACAATATTTCCTATCATATGGGACGGTTACCTGTGTGTTACACAATTCCTGCCACAATCAGGCCACTGCTTCTCATTAGAAGTTAGAAAAACGGTACTGTGTAATCATTTGATAATGAAAAGTGTTCTTAAACATCTTCCAACCCATATAATTTGTTGTTTTGTCCCAGTGCATACCCTTTGTAAATTTGCATGCGAATAAAATAGGACCCGTCTGGTACATTAGCAATTAAGTCTACTTATATGCATTCTCTACTTCTATTTTTAACCATTAGTAATTTGTTGTATTAGTTATAAATAACACCAAACACAAACACAGGCAAATAGAATAAGAATAAACTTGAAAAAGCTGATTCTGTCTTCCAAAAAATGTATTGCAGTAACGTGTTCTTTACTGATGAACACCTGTACCTTTTCAGCCAGGCAAAAGTTTGTTCTGTTGTGGAAACCCCACACAAATTAAGTCAGAAGGCTCTACGTGGTAGGGGATTGCGAAGTTTAGTAACATTGCTCTGAAACTATTGAAGTATACTGTCTTCCAGATTGGGCTTGCAGGTATCTTTACAGATCTTGGCAATAAGTTAGCAGGTTGAAGGCCAAATACTGATTTACCACAGGCTTAAAAATTATGAAGGAAAGCAAAGAAGCTGATACCTCAAGGTATGCTTGAGCTCAGCCAGAAGGCATTAAGCTCACGACTGGCATTCTCTGTGAAATTCTCTGGTTGCTCTATGATGATCTGTAATTTCTGTTCCTCTCATTATCCACATGTTTGAGTGGGCTACAGAAGAAGTTTATGTTCAGTCACAAGTCTCTTCTTTCATTTCCCTAGATGGCATCTGAAAGCAGCTTGTCAGCTGAGAAAATATAGTATCTTTCTTTGACCCTTCTAATATTTGTGTTGGTTTTCAACTGCCTGAATGTTCAGTCAGCTAAGAAATAGCCCTTTGATTTTCTCTTTGAGAGCCTGACTGATCATTCACTTGGGAAAGGGGTATGTAATCCTCTCAGTCAGGAGCAGCCGGTTCTGTAATAAAGTGCATCAACTGTAAAAGATCCTGTTAACTTCATCTTTGTGAAAAGCCTAGTTAATCATTAACACTGATAGCAAAACAAAGTCTCCTAACAGAAAATAAACCCTATATTTCAGCAGTTGCATCAGATATTCTGAATAACTGCATAGCGATCTTCAATGGGGCTCTTCTGAAACTACAGTTTAAAACATTATAATATCTGTAGGGTAATTCCCATCTTTTATTGAAAGACCCATCGAGTCGTGATACAAAGTACTCACCTCCCATGGAAACCCAAAATCTGTACAAAAGGGTTTCTCAGTGATTGAGCACCACGGGATTGATTCATGGTGCTGCAAACAAACAGGTAGTGTTTAGTTGTCATGTGAAAAGGCGTTGTGTGGCAGTATTTAACCAAGGATGCTTCAAGATGAATCCAAAGGCAAGCATGTTGGTAAGTAGTAAAAGAGATTATTAATAGTGTGTAACATATGAAATCAATCATTAGACCGAATATGAAAAATAAAATCTTTTCCTGCATGAATTCATAGCTGCTTCTTTCAAATTGTTGTGGTGATGAGTCATTCACTTTTTAAAGTATTTTGGTAACGTTGAGAACAACAGTTTTGAAACATTACATAGTTCTTAACTTGAAAAATACTCTAAACATTGTCTCTACATAGGTTAATTTTTTTCTGTTCATCATACAGAGCAGTAATTATACAAGTAATTGGTTCACTTCTGTGGTTGCTACTTCATTGAAGTGCTACTCCACCTAGACAAAGATTTAAGTCTTGCACATTAGAAAATAATTGTCAGAATTACCAATTTCATTAGTGATAAAAGCAGCTAAACGTCTATAATTCAGGCTTTGCCAACCTGAGCCTATATTCTCATTGATGTTTGAAATTAGATTTGAGAGACAGGAAGCCTAGAGCTCCTGATGGCAGGGGCTCTAAAGGGAAGGCTGCCCAGAGAACATGGCTGTCAGAATATTTTGGTATAGATGGTGCTTGGAGTTGGTTTGTCTGGGTGGTTATGGCGAGGCTACAAGTACAGAGCTGCGGTGGGAGTGTTGCTTGAGAGACGATGCCCAAGAAGAGGAAGGTGGTCAGGAGAATATGGCTCTGAGAGGTTTTTAGTCTGGGAAATATAGAGCATACACAGCAACAGACAGCGAACTTCTTTTCTCATTACATGTAATTATATAATTTGAATAACAGTTATGTTAATAGTATGTTGTTTGATATGTATGTATGTTTATATATAATTAAAATATATGTATAGAAAGAGAGGAGGTTTGGAGAAGTGGCCATAAAAATAAGAGTTGGAAATTAATTTAGGAGCTGTACCGACAAGAGAAGATCAGAAATGTGCCTGAAGGACAAATGGAATCAGACTGAGTTGCAGTAGATCAAGATAGAGCCACTTACGAAGTTGCAGGCAACATTTCTCTAACATGACGTTTCATCACCTGAAATACTATAATTACGTATCTGTATGAACACTGCTAGTCCACTGCGTAGTGCAGCATATAAACTGCCATCAAAAAGGAATCTGTTCTTCTGTCATTTAGTTTTCAGCCAAGAGGGTGACAGCTTCCCACTCAGTGGGCACCAACAACTTAAACTTCTTTTCTTGGAAATCCTGCAACCATCTGACTGCACCTCATGTTTGCTAAAGTAAAAAAAAAAGAATTTTTACAGTATCAAAATACAATAAATAACAATGTGATTGGTGTATTTATTAAATGCTTCAGTGAAAAGTGAAATAAAACTCTGAGATTAAAATGCCTGATATGATTTTTAAGGTAACAGTTTATAGGCTGTCGTGAAGACCATTTTTTCAAGATTTCCTATATACAGAAGGGAGATCCTGACCAGATCACAGTGACATTCTGTGGTGTGAGGTTGCCAAAGAATAAATCTTGTATTTCTTACTCATCACTGGGGTTCAAAGAATGAATACATGTAGAATGCAAAGCATTGCCTCAGACTTGACATGGAAATTAGTGCTCCAAGTCAAAATGTTTCACCTCTCTTGAAGCCTCTGTTGTTCTTTGCAAAGAAGTCTTTATCACTAAGATATCCCTAAGATATTAAATATCTTAATTTAGATATTTTCATGTAATTTAAATGGGATTTTTTCATAGCTGTTTCTTGGTTCCTTTGTAAACTGTATCATTTGGATCAGTGGCATCTGTGTAAGTACTTGAAAATTTCTCCTTTTCACTAGTTCTGAATCTACAAAAAATTCATGCATTTCTAGAGGATGTTTTAGTATAGCAGTCCTCCTTCCAAGCATTTGTAATCCAGATGAGTCCAATGCCTGCTCTAGGGATTTCAGAGCAATGCTTACTTCTGATAAAAGCAGCATGGTTTTTATTCCACCTAAATTCTCTTGTATCAAACAGTGTATCGACTGTAAATAGGTGTTTGGTTTCAAAAAGAGAGTCCTCATTAAAGCAGTCCAAGGTCTTCTCATCGTGTGCAGCAAGATCACACACTGGGAATTCATCTTTTTGGAGCATGTTAGATGAAATATTTTAAGAGAGTATGTCACAATTAAGTCTGATACACAAGCTCTTTTCTGCACAGATGAGCAGGTTGTTTTAGTTAAATATCACATTTTTTTTCCATTAGCATGAAATACCAGAGCTATGTCTTATGCTGTTTTTCAAGATTAACTTAGGAAAGAATGATACAAGAACTGTTCAAGTATCTAATTTAATTTAAGTCATATGACAAATTCAAGAGTTTGTGTTACTGTATTTATATACAAGGAAGGTGAATGGATGACTGATGCGATTAATTGTAATGGTAACTTTGAAGCTGGATTTATGAGATGTCTGCATGCAAGGAATGATGCATTTTTCATATTTACCTCAACCACTGAAAAAATCAAAACCATGAGTTTTTGTTTAAAGTCTTTGTTTAAAATCAAACTAAACAGACCTCTCTATGCTAAGTTTTGCTGAAAATTCACCAAGAATTCACACAATTATTTGTATATTTGTGTTTTTTCCCTGAAAGGATCCAAGTGAATGACCAAATTGTGGAAGTTGATGGCATCAGTCTTGTTGGTGTTACGCAAAATTTTGCTGCAACTGTTCTTAGAAACACCAAAGGGAAAGTCAGGTGAGTATTTTAGAAGAAAAAAAATGTCATTGAATATTTAAGATTACCTGGCTTCTTTCACAGGAGTGTCAGTATGCCCAGATGGAATCAGGTTTTTTGGCCTTTTTCTGTCTTCTCTGCTTTTATCCTAAGACGGGGATAGCTATGGTATTACAGTTTTTTGTTTTGGCTTGCATTTTTACAATATGGCCACTGAAATAAACTGAAATTGCACATAAAAGAAAGCTTTTCACTGATCTAGATCTCCATGGTCCTCAAGCTGTTTGTATTAGCTAGAATAACGAAGGTCATGGGTGTTGGTCAGATGGACACTGTGCTGCCACTGATCTTCTTGCTGTTCCTTCCACTGGGGAGACTGGTGACATTATTGCCCCAGGGTTGTAGGGGTAAGGTAGTGAGCACTCTGGTGCTTGCAGATGCCCCATCAGCACAGAGGAGAAGAGAGTACTGGATGCAGTGGTGTTAGCAGCTACCAAATTGAGGAGCGTAACATCCCAGTATTAATTCATTGAGCTACCTGAGTCCCTGCACCATCTCTGGGTTTCTCTCTGTTTGTATGCCATGGTGCATCCCTGTATACATCCATCAAATAATGAATAGGCTAAAAAATGTAACATACACTGGAAATAAAATTCTGAACTAACGTAAATACAAGGTTGTGAAATGTTTGTAATTAATAAGAACAGTGTTTCCCTAGAAATGAACTGTTTTGCCATTTAAAAACCTATGCAGTCATATAGATTTTCTATTTAATAGCATATTAATTTCATTAAAGATTTAACTCTACAAAATAAATAAAAAAATATCTTTGGCATACTGTGGAGTAACAGCCATTCTTTAGTCACCCTTTGGTTCTCTTTCAAAATCCTCTCTAGGGAATACGGCTGAATTCTTTAATTAATGAGTTCAGGGCTGACTTCTTTAGAACCATGACTAAACTATTGGTGGTAATATATGCAGGCCCCCTCAGACGGTGGTGCTATGTGCTGGCGTGCACATTTCCACTATACTTCCATATCTGTTCCTGCACTACATGAAGGAATAATGTTGGGATGTGGAATCTGCAAAGAATCTTGGGGGTGGTTGATCAAGGTTTTATTTGAAGGAGGTTATTTAGGAAAAAGGTATTAGAAATTGTAGTGTAATTACATGCGAACAGATTTTTGTGTAACATTTACAGTTTTAGTTACATCAGTACTATTTTTGCAGACTCACACATGCTGTAAGTATTCCTGCTGAGTTAACTATAAAAATTAGTATGCTTCATATACATTTTCTGTACAGTTGGGACCTTCAAACCTAAAATCCTTATGACAGAGAATAATGTCTTCCGTACACAAAGCAAATGCTATGTATATTTTGTGGCTAGTTGTTTTAGTAAAAAAAAAAAAAAAGAAAAAAAGAAAAAAAGAGCATTCAAGTAAAAGGTATGTATTATATACATGCATAATCGGCTTAGTTCGTTTAATTATTATTGCATAAGATACAGAATAGAATACTTGCTTTCATGGAAAAGTAACGAATATGGAGGAAGGAAGAAAACATGAAACAATTTTCACACAGGGTGTTTCCAGAATCTTCTCTTGGGATATAAATTACAGTCAGACTGGTTGCAATCTTGACCCTTTTGTCACAAAACGGTGGACTGTAAAAAGCATTGCTTCATTGTTGTTGAGCTCACATTGTCAAGTGTACTATGTATCCTGTGCGCTGGGATCATAGGCTTCTGACACGTCTCATTTATCAAGGAGAGATGTGTGAGCTTCTACATTTTTCCTTGTAAGTAAGCTTAAGATACTGAGCTTTCACGGGAAAAATGACCCAGTGCATTAGTGTAACAACTTGATAAAACCCCCTCATAAAATAATAGTAATTTAAAAATAAAATTTAAAATATATTATTATATAAGTTATAATATAAATAAAATTACATTAATATTAAACAGATACATTAGAATTTATATGCATATCAGCATACTGTGCAATTAATAGTGTCTTACTAATGTATATGTCTAATTAGAGGAAAGGAATGGGTAGAATTTGGTGCAACTTCCCCTTCTTAAAACTTCATGGGAAAACACTCAAACTACTCTTTGGCTTCACACAGGCCAGGTGAGAAATGCATTTGTGGTGGGCTGGGCGTGAGACTTGATGAGATGCCTTAGCATTGTGTGGCCCAGGCTCCTGGCCTGGCTTCTGGTCAGGTCCTGGACCATTGAGTTGTCTTGATGCTCTGCTGGCACCGATGAACTGTATTGGGTTTAGCCACTCAAAATCAGAAACGGTTCCAGAAAGCTGTTTTTTTGGAGACAGAGATTTCAGGATGCTTCATGTTTTGGCTTTACTGTAGGTTTAAAGTTTGCTTGTAAAGCAAGTGAGAGCTAATATTGATGAATTTACATGGAAAGAAAATCAAATATTTTTATCTCGCTGACTGTTTTTCTTCTGCTGTATAACAAAGGAGCCCTGCCTGCTGCTTGTTTTCTGGAGAGAACAATTGTTTTCTGACAGGTCCTCTTTCCCACTTACATCTGTGTTAGAGCCAGGATGGAGAAATCCGTCGTCTCCACCCTCTTTGGTAAACAGTGCTCACCTCTGCACCTGACCTGCTTCAGAACCTTGGGGACAACATAAGAGGATCTTCTGGGGAAAAATCCCTCACCTGCCCTAGCCATCATCTCCTGCCTGTTGGCAGTGCAGGGAGCGGCGCTGCTGACCTTTGAGTGCATGGTTCCCGTGGCAGCTGCCATTAATGATCCATGTCACTGCGGGAGGCAGGAGTGGTGGAAAAGGTTATTGTGATATAAATATCTCCTGCCATTCCTGCAGTGCGTATCCCAGCTGAACTACAAGTGTGTTGGCAATGTACAGTCACACGCCCTGCCTAATTCAAGGCAAGGTGACTTCATGAATCCTTCTTTCACTGGAGAAAACACATCCGTATTTACTCGCATGTCTGCTATTTAATAGTGTCAGTTTAATGGATTACATAGGACTGCTTTAATAAGCATAGTTATCCTTGTGATCATAGCATAAACTACGTGTACCTTTCTGCTGCCTGATGTCTTGTACACACAGACATTTGTGTGTTTCACTGGCACTATTTTCATGGTTTTTAACCCACAGCATTACATATACGCAGTTGTTTTGTCCTTCATCTAGTCAAAGTGCATGCTAGTTTTTGTAACAGGGTTTATTATGTGAGATCAGTTGCAAAGAGAGGACATTCATGAACAGAATGACATGAAAGCTACTGCTTAGTTCTTTGCAATACAGTCAATTTCTCTTCAGGGAGCTTGCATAATACCAATACTTAGTGATTTATTTCCCTCCTTTGAGCCTTCTGAACACTTTGAATGATCCTGACAGTGGAAGTCGTTGACCTAGAATAGATTTTTTGCAGTGTTTCTGCCAGAAAAATGTATCCAGAATGTCTGTAGCTGACACAGTAAAGAACTCATGAAATTGAAGACATGGATTTTACCTTTTGAACTGTTGCAGGCGAGAGTGAGAGGAGGGGGAAGAAGAGCAAGTGTAAGTGTCCATGATTATTTTATCCATTGTTTGAAGTCCATTGGACTACTCACCAGAGTTGTTGAATGGAAGATCATTGACCCAACCAATCTGGCTTCTCCAATGATAATGAATTCAATTATTCTTCCCTATAACATTTTATAGAAGGATAATCACCCACCAGATGTACTCTGGTAGCCTATGAGATAAAGGAAAGAGAGGGAATTCTTTCATAATCCCAGCTAGCAATCAGCTTCTGGTTTTATGGATGAGAATTACTGTCCTCGTGACTAATCTGGCAAATACAACTATGAATGCTATTTCAATTGATGTAAATACCGTCATCTTTACAATTTTGCTTAACTATTTAGTTTACTGATATCTCATATTAGTGGATTTCAGAATTTGATTATATCCAAGAGGGATTTTCCTTTGACATGTATGTTTTTTTCAATATTGGTGAGTGTCGCCCCTGCTCTAAGATTAATGGATCGGTCAGAAGGCACCGCCAGACTAATATCACTAATTGTTCTGTGCTTCTTCTGACCCCATTTAGGATGTAATCCATCAGCTTGGTAGTTTGTGAGGGGTGCCTACAATCATAAAAGACAGGATAAGGAGGCAGCTTGACAGTGGGAATCCTATCCTGTCACAAAGCTTCTCCTGTTATTTTGTTTGCAGTCTCCTCATGGACTGTGGTACTGAGCAGCAGACCTGAAGTTCTTTGCAGTTGGATGATGTTGAGCCTCTGTGACCCCACTCTTTCCCTCCTTTCTTTGTCATAACGAAAGGATGCTAGGGGACCCCAATGTCTTCACCAGAGAAAGCTCGCTTGGAGAGTTGTATGCTTCCGGAAAATTTTATTTTTTTCTTGAACAGACCCACAAGAGAGAAAATTAATTATTTTTCAGAGAAAACTTTATCCTTTTACCATACTTTTAACCGTACTTTTTACCATGTCTCCCTCCCTCCTAGGACCAATATGTGGGCTTTCAGTGGGGACTGCACTTCTCTCCCTCACTGGATGCAAAGATTCATGCCCTTGTAGTTCTGGGAAAGGCAGGGCCCCAGGAAAGGAGAACCTGGTCCTGGGAAGACTTACTTCATTGATAAGTAGAAAGGAACTTGCATGAGTGAGAGTCACCGGAAAATCCCAGTCCTTCGTATGGTGCTTGCATGCTTTTGTTATTACTGCTTTCCTCTGAAAGGTTTCTCTTAAGGAGGTTAACCAAATTCAGTGTTTTACTGGAGAGGTGGATTTTATATTCAGTGTCCTCCTACCGGATGCTGCTGTATGAATGTGACTAAGCATTTTCTCAGCTTTCTAACTGTTGCTAGGCACTGAGCGGATGCTCTCATGGGGCTTTCTGAGGCAGTTCTTGAGTTTTCAGGGAGCCACACAGAACCTGTGCAAAATCTGTTTGGTTCCTCATGATTTGCTCCACCTTGAAAGTAATTAATTGTATAAATTCTAACCTACCACTGAGTTTACCAGTGGGTTTTTTAAATTGAATTTGCTCAAATGCATCAAAGTCTTCCCATCTTAATATAGAATCAAAATAATTAGTTAGCAGATTTTGCCATGTTTAATTAATCTTCTAGATCACTGAGGAGTAGGTTCTAACAATAGCAGTGTAACTGTCAAACCCTGGGGCTTTTCACTATTAGCTATTCTCTGTTATAATAAAGAATCATTTGTTACTTTTGGGGTTTTTTTCCTTATCTGGATGGTTCTAATTCAGAGCAGGGTTTTGTCTCAACTCCCACTCCTAGTTCACAGCCTAATTTCTTTATCTCTTACTGTAGTACAAATGAAATCCTTCAGACAAAAGTGAAGTTTTTACTTTTTGTTAGATAGCTCTTACACAAGGAGCAGTTAAAGGGCAAAAAGTGAAAATATTCTCTTCTTAGTTAACATCAACTTGATATGTCATTTATTCCTTCTTCAGCTAATTTCTCATCCCATCTTGAGTTGATTTTTTTCTGGAAAATATACTTTCTCAGAAAATAGTATTTGTATGCCTGCTGTTAGTTTTGTTTAACTTGACAACATCTGGAAAGGTAGTTTACACAGTTATGTCTTTGCAAGCACTAAGGCAGTGTAGAGGACAGCTGAAGTCAAATGCAGGATCTAGCCAGCAGCAGTATGCCCTGGTGGGAATGGTGTTTGCTCAGAGTAACGGTGACCAGCATCGCTTTATTTTTGTGACTCCTTCCCCTAGATAATCATCTTTTCCTCTGGTGTGCATGCCTGTGCAGATTTGCTCCTGCTGCTTCTTACTTTCCCTGCCTGTGCTCTTATCCCATGAAACAGCTGTGTCCTTTAAACATTTGCAGGCATTCTCCATACTGCAGATCCACATTTGGAAGAGGCAGGAGAGATTGTACTGTTTCTCAGTCCTGGGTAATGAGGCAGGACCCAAAAGCAAAAGATAACACACTCCATGTCTGATTAAGAGAGCTGGATTATGTTGTCTTTTTTCTGGCTGGGGGTGATCGTTTTGTTCTTCCTTTCCTTGTCTGTTTCTTTTTCCTTGAATCCAAATGCTGGAGCTGAGGACAGAAGAAGAAGAGGAAAGAAAAGCCCTTTGCTCTGTGATGCTGGTTGCTGAGCTGGGACTTCATGAAGGGCTGCTTAAGAAGCCATGTGTGCTTGCTGCTTCTTTGATAAACCTGAATCATGGACCCAGCAGAAACTAAATCAGTCATGCCATGCACCAAAATAGTGTGAATTTCTCCCGTTTATTCCACTATGGTTATACTGAAGAATCTGTAATATGAGCTGTTTTCTTTCTGGTCTCTGCAAAGAACTCCTGCAAGCACAAGTTCTGTATGACTACCAAGGGTAGCATGCTGAACAGTGTGAAAATTTACTCATGAGTACTGTGACCCCTTAGCACCGGTGAGGTGAGACTGCATTCATCACGACTTTGCTGGTTTATATTCCTTGGCTGTGCCTGTTGTAGTAGATGAACTGTGCCTCGGACTGTTCCTTGGCACCTGAGGCCAGCTGGCACCAGAGTGGTCAGTGCTCGTACCTTAAAACTTTCTTGCCTTTCAGAGCAGGGTGGCTGTATCCAAATTGTCCATTGGAAACATCCAAGCTAACTCTTAGGCTTTGCTAACTCCTGGACTGTGTCTTGAGTATAATTTGTTAGAATTAATATTAGTCAGCTTGGGCCAAACCGTTCCAGAGACTGTTTCCGTGGTTTAGTAGTGTGGATCATCAATTATGAATGGTTGGGAGCATTCCCTGGCACTGTTTAATTTACTGGCATAAACATAGCACCGATGTCCTGAGATCTTGCTAATTTGAATTTTATGGCAAGTTATTTCTCAAAATACTTGCAGATTTGGACAGGAAATTACATGTTTGAATGTGAATTATATAGAGAAATAATTAAAATATTTTAATGAATTAATAAGATTCAGCGGGGCTGGATTTCATCAGGAGTGGCTTTTCTTTTCCTTTCCTGGAAAAAGGAAGAACTTGACAGGTTTTGGATCACTTTATCCTCAAGTTGGTTGGATCTAAACATCAAACTCCTACCCTGTGACTGAAATATCTTCATAAATGCTTTTTTAGCTGATTTTTTTACTCTTTCAAAGCCCAAAAGGTTCTGTGTTGTGGAGGCTTCCATCCAGTTTTGGTGCAATGTGATTCATGCAGTGTTGTATCACATAATGTGGGCAGCTGGGCAGAAATACCCACCATTCATCCTTGCAGGATAGCTTGCCAAGCCACAGGGATGGTGCTGTAGGAGCATTTAGCTACCCCTGAACTGTGCTATGAGGGTGGTCCAGCTTCCCTAGAACCTGGATCACCTAGTCATCCAGATTAAGGACATGGCCTTAACTCAGCAGCTTACTTGTGACCCATCTGTATTTTCTTCCTGGATTTGCTTCCCATGGATGCCAGCAAGGATGAGGGTGAGGGAGGGCAAATCTCACCTCAAAATGCAGCCAGGTTTTAGAAGCATTCCAGGGTAGCACTTGTACCTTTTGAACAGAGCTGATGTATGCACTTCACTTGCATTCAGCTATGTTAAAGCACGGGTTTACAAGTGTGTTTCTTTGAGCTGGCCATTCCCATAAGAATTGTGTGGTGCTATAGCAAATGCTGATTAAATGTTCGTCATGAATTCAGGGAAACCTTTTATGCAAGTGTTGTGTTTGGATTCAGTTGGGCTGTCTGGAAGAGATGGAAGAGATTCTCTACCTGTGCTCTCAGAAGAGCAGAGCAGTGTAAGGACAAGAACCTGGAGACTTGCCAAAACATTGAATCCCTTGGCTAATTTTGAAGTACTCTTGAATAAAGGTAATGTGTCAGTGAGGCCCTAGACTAGAATTTATTTCCGTGGGAATAATTAATCTAAGTGCATTAATATTGGTGAGTGGGTTTTTTACATGACTTCCTAATCATCTGACTCGATATCCACTTAGTGTTGATAGTAGTGGAGCTTATCAGAGGCTTGTATCCAGGATGCTGCGGAAAGGCTGCTGAGCCTCTTGTGGTGCTTAAGCTATTACTTTGCTGCTCGTCCACCAGCACCATCGATGCTGCTGTGGAAGACCTTCAGTATGTCTCTGAAGAATAGCCACGAGCAGGTTGAAAGCTTACTGGTAAGAATTAAGAGACCGAGGCAACAAAGGGAACCTTGTGGCTGGTGTCTACTACAGGCTGCTCAATCAAGGGGAACCTATAAATTTTGATTTCCCCTCTGCTCTGGTGAGACCCCACCTGCAATACTGCATCCAGCTCTGGGGCCCTCAGCACAGAAAGACATGGACCTGTTGGAGTGGGTCCAGAGGAGGCTTCAAGTACTTAAAGGGGGCTTATAAGAAAGATGGGGACAAACATTTTGGCAGAGGCAGTTGCAATAGGACAAGGGGTAATGGTTTTAAGCTAAAAGAGGGTAGATTCAGACTAGATAGGAAGAATTTTTTTTATGATGAGGGTGGTGAAACACTGGAACAGGTTGCCCAAAGAGGTGGTAGATGGCCCATTCCTGGAGACTTTTCAAGGTCAGGTTGGACGGGGCTCTGAGCATCCTCATCTAGTTGAAGATGTCCCTGATCATTGCGGGGGGGTTGGACTAGGTGACCTTTAAAGATCCCTTCTGCCCCAACCTGTTCCATGATTCTGTGATTCTGTGATTTTTATGTCACAGGGCTCTGGGGGCTAGGGTGAAAGGGCATAAGAGGTATTCTTGATCATGCCAGTCACATAGGATTGGATGCAGAACAGTCCCTGGTTGTGCAGCCAATGGTGCAGGAGAGGTACTGCTTTTTATGGGCATTCTTGGAGGAATGAAAAATGCTAGGGAGTGAAAGGATCCACCTGACAAAGTTGGGCAAGAGAATGTTTGCCCACAGGTCCCATAATTTAACCGGGAGGGAGGGTGACCTAGCCCTTGCTTTGGAACAAGTGACAAGTGGGTTCAGAGGTTGTGGTTAGGGACTTACAGAGGACTTAGACTGCTCCAGCATTACTGCAAGGGTGACATGGTTTGGTGCAAGTAATCTAGGAGATTTTTGAAATGTGTAAAAAATAACTTCTTGACACAAGTGTTCAGTGAGCCAACAAAGGGAGGCAGTCTGCTAAATCTGTTACAAACATGTTTATGAGCAGTTTGGAACTGGTCAGTTCTTCAGTGAAGATTGCAGTTTTAGGAGCATTCACCATGAAACAGT
Organism: Falco peregrinus; assembly: GCF_023634155.1. NCBI lineage: Eukaryota > Metazoa > Chordata > Aves > Falconiformes > Falconidae > Falco > Falco peregrinus. The sequence continues at coordinate 37,817,679 of NC_073725.1, read as the reverse complement.
GGAGCTTAAGAACTGGAGAGAAATTAACATTAGAATTACACCCTGAACTTCAGGAGAGCAAATTTTGGCTTGTTCAGGGGTCTGCTTAGTATGAGACCACTGCTCTGAAGGATAGAAGAGCCCACGAGAGCCTTGTGAAAGTCAGTTTAAGCAACATCTACTGCTCTCCCCTCCTCTATGCAGGCAGGCCTACTACTCAGTGGTGCAGAAGACCCTTGTTGCAAAGTATACAGAAAAATTGGAGATGTTGGTGACTGCTTTGCCTTGTTTTTTCCACACATTGGCTAATGACCTGGGTATTGTTGCAGGGACATCTCCATGTTTCCTGCGGTTTCCAACAATTAGCCTCAAGGCAGCAATGGCACTGGAGGGCGAGGGTTCATGTATGGTTAGTGATACCTTTAGTGTCTGCTGCCTGTGTACCGTATGCCAGACTTCGTCATCGTGTGCTGTCACAGTTCAATCAGTATGAGTATGTCTATGCAAGTAAAAATAGATGAGCCCTTGTTTAATTCAAATACATAGTCATTAAAATAGTTTTTTAAAATAATAATTAATAAATAAAATTAGTAAAAAATTAATACTGACCAAACCACTACTTCAACAACAACAGCAAGTCATGTAATACACACTATATACACATCTCATTCGTGGCACGTTACTGTTGCATGTTACCTACTTGCTCATGCCGCAGCCACACCAAGGAAGTCATGTTCCTGTGCATCCATCCTGACTGCTGACTGGGCAAAAGGACACCCATGTTGGCTCAAATCACTGACAAGTTGGGGTCCTGCTGTCTGTGGTCAAATTCAGGGTACAACACATAGCTTACTTCATCCTGGGCCTGGGGACAAGGATGGAGGCTACAGAACTTTTGCACATTAGTTCAGCTTACTGGCAGTTGTCTCCAGGGTCTTGGGAGGCTTTTCCTCAAAGTTCGCTTTTCTGTGCTGGCTTTACATAGCCAACATCCTGCACTAGGCTTTACATAGGTTACCGTGTCAAATGTTTCTTATGTGGCTTTAGATAACTTCATTCAGTCATTGCCCCTTTCATCCTTCCTAATGTTACTTTGGGTGCTCCAAGCAGAACTCTTTGCTTGTTCGTGTTAGTTTTGGGTCACCACCATCACTAATCTCCAGCCAAACCTTGTTTACTTCCTTCTACCAATCTCCCTCAGTTCCTCTTGGTTACAGCTAACAGCTTTAAAGACTGCTGTGCACACGCTTGCTTCTGGTGCAGGGCAGGGCTGTGTGGATTTGCAGACTTAAGACAGAAGGCACCATTAGCAAGTTTGCAGATGAGGTTAGATAGGCTAACAGGCAGGGCTGCTCTTCAGAGGGACCTCAACAGGGGGGAGAAATGAGCTGGCAGAAACCTTATGAAGCAAGGACAAATGTGAGCCCTATATCTGGAGCCACATAGCCCTGTGCGGCATGGTGAGCTAGAGAGCAGCTGTGCAGGCAACATGCTGGGAAGAAGTGGAAAGAACATCTTCAGTCTGAAGAAAAGAACGGGATGGTAGGCATATTGCTGCTGTCTCAGCTACCTTCCAGGAGGCAGAAAGGAAGAACCCAGATTCTTTGTACTCTCTATACAGGAACAAGGTAACGGGCAATGAACAGAATTTGCAGCAAGGGGAATTCTGACTAGGTATTTTCACACATAAAATCTCCCCACATACTATGAGGTTTCTCAAACTTTGGAACAGGTTATATCCCATCATTAGATAAAAAAACTAATCAAAGGCCATGAAAAAGTTGGCCCTCCTTTGAAGTAGGGGGCTTGTGGTGGACCAGAGGTCCCTCCCAACCTAAATTATTCATTGATTCGAAGAGTCTTTATGCCTTCTAAGTTTCAGATCATTTTATCTGAAAAAGTGTAGTGGAAGCTTATAGGCTGTGAATTCCTTATGTCCGGTCAGCGACCTCTGAATTTGGGGCTGCTGTCTTTTAGAAGAGCTTGATCTTGTTCATGGAAACCTGACAAGTTGCAGCTTGCGCTGCTGTAACTAAATAAAACTGCCTTCTTAGAGGGTTCGCACCACTTTTAGCACTTTGGATTAATTATATGGCTATTATCCTAATGGAACCAGCCAGAGTAGGTAATTGAAGACATCTTGAAATAAATTAGATAAATGGTAGCAGAAGCAGCTTTGTGCTTTAAAGCTCAGAGGAAAACCATTTTAAAAATCCAACTGTAAAACTCCCCCAAATGCAATGAAATTTACTGTACATTTTTATTGATCAAATTATATTTCAGGAAAGGTTAGAAGAAAAAAATATTAATCCTGTTGCAGGAACCTCCCCAGTCTTTATTTATTAGAATGAGTCTGCTGTATTCTTAATTGCTTTTTGTGGAATTTAAGGAATCCATGCTAAATTATTTTTAGCTGAGCACTTAATGCCTGAAACATTTTCAGGAGAAATCATCAGCTCTTGTCACTAAGAATTTATGCTTTCACATTCTTCTAGTAGAAAAGTTCTTTTCAAAATGGAAATATTTTTTAATTTCATCAGTTCTTATAATAATATTTCTAGATCCTATTGTAAAAAAATATTTTTTGTTACTTGAAGAAGCACAGATATGCAGATTCTCATTTAGTAAAAGCTGGAAATATGCAGAAAGCCATATATCAGGTGTGCTTTCAAATCCTTAAATCATGATTGGATTGCAGGAGATGTGGGAGTTGCTACCAGTTTCAGTAGAATGCTTTTCTTAATCACTGTTGCTGTGGTCTAATTTTCAATTTTTCCAGATACAGTATTATTTTAGATCTTAAATCTGAGATAGAGTCAAATACTAATTATGTTCCTAGTTCTGTCCCTCAACCAAAGAGAATATTTCAGAGCTGTTAATTCAGCTAGATTGGGTGTAACCCTGAATATCAAGGTCAGTTCATGCTCAGCTTTTCTGTGATGTTCTCTCTTCTCTCATTCCTTTTTTTGTGGACATCAGAAATAATCAGTTATGGCCTGAGATTTAGTATGGTGATGGCTTGTAGTGGAGTGTCACAGATTCACTGGGTTTTATTTTGCAGTTGCTTGCTCTGATAATTAAGGGGAATATTACCATGATGAGGTTTAAAGGCTTTAAACCCCTCATTTGTCTCATATCCAGAAACATAACCAGCTTCTTAAATATATTATTGCTGATAGAGTTTGTAGTTCTTTGTTGTAATACTTCTGGCCCTTGAGACTAATTAATCAGGTCTGAAATGCATGTGCTTAATTTAGGTGAGCCAGAATGATGTGAAATACATAATTAGCCACTTCGTTGAAGTGTGCATATTATGGTTCAGTGACTAATTTTCTGGTCAGTGAATCACAACCTTATGTCTCTTTTTTGTATTTAAACACTTGAGATTATGATAGTTCTTGTATTTAAAGCCATTCTAGGCATAAAGATGTAATTCATGCTCAGCATTTTAATAACTACCTCTGCTTTATGGATTTCTGAGAGAGAAATATTTATTCATCTCTCTTTAAATTATAAATTTATAATTTATGGCTTATTTTAGTTACAAGTTAAACATAATTATATGCAGCATGGTATTCCTAAGGTCATGGAATGTACCATGACAAAAGGCTTGGTTTAGTTTGCAAAAACTGTAATTGTTGGCAATGTAGTATTCCATTTTGCAAATTTACAATTCTTTATCTAGAACTGACATGAATCGTGGGTTGAATGCTTCTAAATATTTATTTTCAGACACTTTGGAAATCTCTCACTTTAGAGCAGTTAATTGTAGGAAAATAAAACTTTCCTTGCGTATTTCTGTTTAGGAAAACATTTGCTATAAACTTCATCATTGCTTTGAGGCTCTTATTTATGTATCATCTAACAGCTTCAAGTATTATTGAGGAACTTCATTTTGACATATGATTCAAGCCTTGAAAATCCCATCACTATAAACTGTAAGTGACTTTGATGTGAGAAGAAAAGTTCAATTAATGACCTTTTACATTTTTATGTCCTACCTAAACTTGTTTGCCTGTATGAAAATATTACTGCATTACAGTCTAATGTGTCAAAACCAATCCTTGAAAAACCAGACTTCAGATGCATTACATATTGTCTTCTTGATGTTTTCAGTGTACAGAAATTATGGCATGAACTATTTAGAGCCTCTGATTTTCCAAGGGAGGTGAACTATCAGGCAGAGGGTAGGTGGGAATGCAATGTTTGCATCTGGTGATGTCCCTCATGTATTTACAAACACGAAGATTTCTCTACTGTGTATATACAGTCATGTATAATGTTGCTTAAAATGTTTGTTTAAAATACAACTTACTTTTTCTGTATTTTCTTTTAATTTGTTTTTGCATTGGAGGAGACAAATATTTAGCAACTGTGTATTGAATGCTTTTTTACTTCATGTGGTAATATCAAAAGTTCATTCTTCCTTCTGATTGAGACTGAAAACATGGCTTGTTTAGTCTTTGTAATACTTGGCTCTAAAATTAAAATCCAGAGGACACAAGATTCGACTGTGAGTCAGTATGCAGAACAGATGAAGTCTAGGGGCCGTGAAGAAACATTCTTTTTCTTTCGGCCCAAGGTCCCTATCATTACTGAGACCCAATGTCATATTTTGTAATAGTAGGATATGAGTGCCAGACTGTGATCTGTTTTGAACAGGATTAAAATGCTGATGTTATTTCCTTGATTTAGTTCTAGTTTCTGCAGTATTTTCTGTAAATGTTTTTAAGCTAAGACACTTTCTTGCAAATTATTTTCAGAGCACATTGTGTCATTATTTCAAATGGAGTCACTCATTCTCACTTTCCTTATCCTTTTGGAATTAATTAATGACTTGGATTTTTTTACGATGTTGAAATAATCTCCAAATTATATTCCTTTCTGTAGTGCCTGTCTTCATGAAGTCTGACAAATTGTTTGGCTTAGGAAATGGGCTCAGGGTCATCCACTCATGGGAAGCTGGCTTACCCATGGATGCCAAATCCCAGATGACTTTAACAGTGATAGGCAGTACTAATGAAAATTATTTTCTTACGTGGGATATAATACACATTTCTAACTCTCATTTCAATAATAAATTATATCCATCATCTGAGCCAAATGTTATGAAAACAAGTAGTTTACCATATGCAGTATCTCAGTGTCACCTGGTAGTGCTTTTCAGCTCTTCATAATATTTTTTTCACATCTAATTACCTAATTGTCTTTCTAGCCTGCTAAGAAAATGTTCGTTCAGCTTGACATCTTTAAATTGTGCTTTTCTTCGGTAGTTTACAGTGTGTTGGTACTACATAATGGGTGTTTATCGTTATTACTATAGATAGCAAAATATCTAATTATGGTTATGCCACTGTGCTGGAAAAAAGTGTTAAAATCTAAGCCAATTCTAAATATCGGTTGCTGAAAGCAAGACTGGGAAGTGGTCTTGTAAGTCTCAACCAAGAAAGAGGCACTTCCTTGCCTTTTGTTAAGCCAAAGAAATGTGCTCCCAGTGTTCAGCAATAGCGAACAGTGGAGAAAAATGCTCCTTAGCAACAGAAGTTCACGAAATAAAAGAGGGATTTAAATACAGCTTAAAATTAGGGAAATGGTGTCTGTCAGATTTAAAAATGTGGAAATAGATTCTTTGTTATAGAAAGGAGGAAGGCAGATACAAAAGCTCAGAAATCTCGTCTAAGTCAAAATGGAGAAAGAAGTTACTCTGCTGCGTGTTCCTTTCACTACAAGCTGCCAGAAGTGTGTCTGTGCTGTTACTGTGCATCTGGTCTTCTGTAGGCTTTCAGGAAATATGTTGCTTTAAAGGTAACGGAAGTGATGATACATTTCTTTAAAATTGCCCACTCTAGGTCTGTGTCTGTAAAGTTCTAACTCAGAGAACCTTTTTAAATGAAATCGGAGGGAAGGCTGTAGCAGTCACTTCTTTTTTCCCACTCCTGTGAATACTGTCGTGGTCAGATCACTCCTTGTCTTGCGCGCAGCGCCCTTCTGGCAAATGTCATCCACAGAACACATTTAAAATGATCACAGCCATGTATCTGTGGAGATAAAGAACTTTGGTAAAACATTAGGAGTAATATTTTTTCACTGTTTTGTATAGGTTTGTGATTGGACGAGAGAAACCGGGACAAGTGAGTGAGGTTGCACAGCTGATCAGCCAAACTCTAGAACAAGAACGCCGCCAGAGAGAGCTGCTGGAGCAGCATTATGCACAGTATGATGCAGATGATGATGAGGTAACAGAATGTCTAGTGTCTCACTATTAATTTTTTTTTAACGTTCTGTTTTCTATTCCTAATTCTTCTTTTTAACTGTCACTCAAGAGGTCAGCTTCTGGCCCTCTCCATTACCATGGCTGCTGATTTTTACAGATTTTGAAGATGAATCTTATCTGAAGACCAAAGTTACTGGAAAGCTTTTCAGCATGGATTTGAAATATTTGGGTTGTTCCAGAAGAGCAAATATCAAACTGGTTGATGCTTCTGTCACCGTTGCTTTTCCTCTGAAGGCATTTGCTTTTCTGAAATAAGGGAATAAAGTTGGTATGCTTCTGCACTGAAACATTAGCTTTTTGTGAAAGCTGGTAAAAGTCCCCTACTAACTTGTTAGAAGTAGCTTTTATTGGGAACCTGCAGCAATCCTGAATAGGGTTTTTTTGGTTGCCTGACTATGCCATCCAAGTAAACTCACATAATTTGCACCATTCCCAGCCAATTGACAAGATAGAAGCTGTGATATAACACACATTAGACACAGTTCAAAGACATTTTTTGTGACCACAAGCCCTTCTGGCCCATTTACTGTCAAATACAAGCATTACTACTTTGAGCTCACCTTGCTCTGTGAGGGCAAATGTGGCTGGATTTATGTTGCTGTATGCCAGAAACCGCTGCCAGTGTTGCATTCTTCGGCTCTGGTAAGTAGGGCATCCTTTGGGCAAGAAAATCTCAGTTTACACTGTCTGAATGAATATCCACAAATGTACAAAAAAACCCTACCCTTTTGTGGTGGTTTGACCCTGGCTGAATGACAGGTGCCCACCAAAGCTGCTCTATCGCCGCCCTCCTCAGCCAGACAGGGGAGAGAAAATACAGCGAACAGCTCGTGGGTCGAGGTAAGGGCAGGGAGATCACTCAGCAGTGACCGTCACAGGCAAAACAAACTCGACTTGGGGAAAATTAGTTTAATTTATTACCATTCAAATCAGAAAAAACACCTTCCCTCCACCCCTTCCTTCTTCCCAGGCTTAACTTAATTCCCAATTTCTCTCTGTCCTCCCCTGAGTGGCGCAGGGGGACGGGGAATGGGGGTTGTGGTCAGTTCATCACACGTTGTCTCTGCTGCTCCTTTCTCCTCACACTCTTCCCCTGTTCCAGTGTGAGTCCCCCACAGGGTCACAAATCCTGCCAGCAAACCTGCTCCAGCCTGGGCTTCCCACAGGTCACAGCCTCCTTGGGGCACCCACCTGCTCCGGTGTGAGGTCCTCCACAGGCTGCAGGTGGAGATCTGCTCCACCATGGACCTCCCTGGGCTGCAGGGGCACGGCCTGCCTCACTGCGAGGGGCTGCAGAGGCATCTCTGGCCCAGTGCCTTGGGCACCTCCTGCCCCTGCTTCTCCTCTGGCCTAGGTGTCTGCAGTTGTTGCTCTTACACAGTCTCACTCTTCTCTCTCACTGGTGCTGATCCCCACCCCGCCACCCCCCCTTCTTAAACACGCTGTCCCAGAGGTGCAAACACTGTTGCTGATTAGCTCAGCCTCAACCAGCGGTGGGTCCATCTTGGAGCCGGCTGGCATTGGCTCCATTGGGCATGGGGGAAGCTTCTGGCATCTTCTCACAGAAGCCACCCTGTAGATCCCTGCTACCAAAACCTTGCCATGCAGACCCACCACACCTTTTGAGGCCATTTCCTCAAAGTGACAGTGATTGTGACTGCATGAAGTTCAGAAATAATGGGGTTTGTCAGTGTAAAGAGGTTTTGGGCTGAGGTGGCACAGAATTATACAGGAGTTGTTCAGTCTCAGAGCTATCAAACTGTCTTCTTCATGTTCATACAGTTCTTAAAATATGGTAACGTGGATCTCCAGCTACAATGCTGCATAAATAAACAAACAAAAAATAAATCTTTATTTAACCTTCCGTTGAGGCTGTCAAATTCTGAGCCTCAGAGACTTTACCACAAAGACAGCAATAACATATCAGGTTTCCGGAGCAGGAAATCGGTGATCTGTGTTTGAGTCCTGGAGTCACTGCACATGACTGTGTTTTGTAGAGCTGGTCAAATCACAGGAAGAGAATGTGTGCCAGGCATGTGCAAGTCCTGCTGGTTTATCTTGCTGTGCCACCAGCTGGCTGGATTTCCTCTGTTTTGAAACTTAGCACAGTCTTCATCACAGCCCAAGCAGCATCTAGCTACTTCAGAAGGATCCAAGTTCTTTAAAATAGCAGCAGCGTTCTTGAGACAATTCTGACTTCTGCCAGCCAGCATGCACTGGGCTGGAGTCAGATGCTAGGTGAGAGATACTTGTTAGCCTGCTGTAGCGTTTCATTCCATTGCCTTGCAGGAATGTTACATGACAGTTATTTCTTGGGGAAGATTCACACTAATACACATAGTGTTTCCAAAAGATACATAATTTAGTATATAAGTAATCCTGAAAGAATCATAATTTACTGTATAAATGCCCTGCGTCCCTGCGGTTCAGAATCTGCTGTTATCATGGGCTGCAGGTTGTCACAGGATTGCAGGTTGCTTTCAGATGCTTCTTAATTTTAAGTCTTTGAATGAAAACACAAAAACTTTGTGCAGAACTGACAAACACTAAGAGAAAGGAGATGCCCACAGTGGGGTCCACGCAAAGACAAGCAGGATAAACATAAAACAGCTGACAGTCTGTGTTAAGCTCCCACAAGCTGAGCAGAGCCAGTAGTATCAATTATTTCTCAAGTACTACTTATGATAGACAGTGTTGGCATTTCCCAATGAGCCTGTGCTAACTACAGTAAAGCTGGGAGAGTATATTGTTTCGGGTGCTACCTCTTGATAGCCTGCTGCAGAGTTTACTCATCACCAGTTTGTCTAGCTTCCTAGAATCCCACATCCTTTCAGTTTGTTGTATCCTGTCAGAAAACAAAACTCAAAGACTTTGAAGTTGGCACTGTCTTTGTATTTCCTACTTAGTGTGTTAAGTATGACCTGAATCTGTATCTTTGACTGAAACTTTTTGACTTCCCTGTGTTAATAGTGTTCTGTGCACATTTTAGTCAAATTCTGTCATTTCTTAGAGTTTTTGTTTGAACATGGTACTATCTTCTTTATGTTCTACAGGGAATGGTAAAAGTCACATAAAGCAGATGACCTGCTCCCCTGAAGGCTGCATATGGTGATGCAGGATGTGAAATTAATAAAATACTGCAGAATTCTATTCACTCTGTGGCCACAGACAAGTCCTTGTTATGCAAGTGACATTTTAATGTATTTTAATATCACTAATAGTCATTAGAATATTTTTTCACTTAAAGTTCTCATTTATCAGAACATTCTGAGAGCAAAGCAACTTCAAAACCATTGAAGAAAATCTAGACACGCACAAAAAGATAAATGTAATGTGCTTGAATGTCTGACACCCAAAGAATATATTTGTTAAACGAATCTTTCAGAGAGTACGTTTTTTCCAACATCATTAATATGGAGCATTCCTGTAAAAGCGGTGATTGATACTATACCATTATATTTTCCTTTGCTCTTTTGAAAGAATTAAGTATAAACCATAAAAAAAAAAAAATCAAATTAAGAGTTGGACTTGAGTTATTCTTACAGTTCTTCAAATGGTGTTCCCTGATTGTGGGAGACTTTCAGCACAAACAAAAGATTTAGCTTGATGCAGGCTTTCTTATGGTGATTTGGGGAACTTCTGTCTGCATTATCCTGGTGGCGGCTGCTGCTCCTTCTTTCTGCTTGGGAGCCTTAGGCCCATTTCAAGAATTTACAAGGCAGTTAAACAATGTCAATAACACGTCTTCCCTTTTAAATTAGGAAATTGCAGTTCATGTTTATAAAGACAATTTCATGCTATTAACAGTGATAGCATACAGCAAAATTGAATGGCTAATATTAGAAGCTATTGCTGTGAATGGGATAAGCTGAAGCCCTAGGTGCTACTAAAATGAGAAATAGGTCTTTTGCATGCATTAATTTTGCTCACTAATACAGACTGAAGAATCCAAGTTTCTTCTTGAAAAGCATGTAAATTTTCCTTGACTATTGAGGTAAAAAATATTATTGTTGTTGTCAGCTAAGAGTACAAAATGTATTGCAAGGAACCTCAGGCAGCTGCAATAACAACTATTACCTTACAAGGCTTTGCTAATTTGAACTAAAGTAACTTCTGTCTGTGCCTTGCTGCTTCTTGTAAAACACTGAGTTTCCCATTCTAGCTTACTGATTCAGGATCTGAACAACCTTTTAGTAGTTTCATGTGAAACAAAAGTCAGCAGAGGTAATTTTTTCAGGGAAAGTATGTTTCGTGTAGTTTATGACATACGTTTCATTTAAGCACACATCGGTTCTTTTGAACCTTTAATTTGTGTTTGATGTGATTGTAAGATTGGATCCCTTTCTTATGAAGACGAAAGCAAAAGTCCTGTTTATTTCTGTGCTCTGTAATGTGTTTGTGTCATCCTGCTGTCTTGTTTAGCAGAGCAACTGCAGTGCTTTGCTTTGATGACTAGTTTTTGCATTAATTGAAGCAAAACTGACTGTGCCTATTGACACTCACAATGTAAGATTTGAAGCAAGATTTTTCGTTTGTGTTTGTTGTCAGCTGGCTGATGTCCCTCTTCAAATATGCAGAATCCTGAGGCCAGCAGAATATTGCCTGATGTTGAAATTTTCCCCAGTATAACTTAGTCCTTCATATGAGTTCGTTTTTCTTTCTGTAAGAAATACTTCTTTTTAGTTTTAAGTCTTTGGAGGAGTCTGTTTTAACTTAACTTATCTGGTTTATTCTTTTACCAAAATTGATAAATATAATTAGGATTGTACATTAAATTATTTCCTTAAAATGCACATGTAGCTGAGCCAGATCTGTTTTTTTACGCAAACTGGGCATGAGTTAACAATCCTATTTCTGCCTCTGTTTTGCATGCTTCAGAAATTTCCTTGCCACTGCTGATGGACCCGCCAAGATGTTTTTTTCATGTAGAAATTATAATTGTGTATCACCTTATAGATTTTTTAGGGATAATGACTGCAAAATTGACAGTACATGGATTGTGTTAGTATTTTGTCCCCACAATAATTCATTTCATTGAAATCTCTTTGGTATTTTCGAGTTAAGTTGTTTGCTTCTTACCACCCTGATAGTGTGTAGGTGGTACATGCTCCTGGAAAAAGCCAGAAGAGTTAGCAGCCTAGTTGTTTTTTTTTTTAGCCCGTAACTGCACATAGCTGTGGGGAATAAAATAGAAACAGAAGTTACTACAAGTGTAGCGTGGCAGAAGATTATGTGTATGCATATGAGATCTAGACATACAGAATGATAAATTTAATTTTAGGCGTTGTCTTGCTTAGCTGAAATGCTAACATGCCTGAAAACTCCAGTGACATGAATTGTGTGTTCTTTGCTTCTGTTTTAAATATGGAAAAAAAAGAAGCAAAACCAGCTGTTAACTCTTTTTTTTGTTGAAGACTGCTGAGATTCTTAGTGCATATAAAGTATGTAAAATAAATGGTTCATGTTTATTTCATTTGAGAATATGTAACTATTTATAGAGACACAGATAGCTCTCCAAAGAAGTGGCTTGCATTAGCAGTGATGTTGAAAGTATGGATGGGTTATGCATGTTAGTGACTTACTTTCTTTTGAATAGTTCTTTTAACATCAGATTTTACCAAATCGTTCTATGCTTTCTGTGTGTTTTGGCTTGCTTTGTTTTTTAAAACTTTAGTGCTTTTAAGAAAGGACAATATAGATTTTTCATGATCTTTTAAGTTCCCTTCCAACCCAAAGCATTCATGATCATTCTATGTGCTATTTATTCAAGAAACAGTAATGTTTTATTGCAAGTATATCACCCTGTTGGAGACATACATACATCTTTTCTGTCTGTGTGTACTTGTATACCTAGACTTAATGTGCTTTCATGCACTGCTTTTTAGTTCAGAGAGATTCACATAGGCCTAAACAAGAGCAGGGAAATTAAATTAAGGTGGGAAGTTGAGATTCAAACTGTTGTTCAGACATCTGAGTTCTTACCTGTTGTTTTGAAAAGTTCTTTCAAGAAAAAATGACACTAATAGATAATCCTGGCACTACTGGGAATATACTTCTGATAATGATACTATGTGCCTTCATCTCAGGACCTGAAAGCTAATGAACAAAAACTTGAGTAGTTCTGTCAAAATTTTGGTGCTAGTACTGTATAAACATGAGAAGGACTGCACCCCTTCCCCCCACCCTTCCTTTTCCGTGTATTTATTGAGTCCCAAGCTTTATAAATCCAGATGTGGCCCTGAGGGAGCTGTTTGCTTTATAATATGTTTGCATAGCTATTTGCATAGCCAGCAGGCTATTTGTGGTCCGTTTGCAATGTACTCCAGCTTCCAGAGGGAGCCCTGCTGAAGCGACGCAGTACCCAGCCACCTTAGGCATGGGGAGAGATGAGCACAGGTGTATGTGCAAAAGATTGTCTAGACAACTTGGGGTTTAATATTGCTAGCCTTTTCTTTTCAGTATTATTGTTGTATTTTGTTTAATCTTGGGATACTGATTGTAGCTTATGATTTTTAAAAATTCTGTTTTGTCAGCAAATGGCTCACATCTCATGGTTTATCAGCCAAAGAAACACCCACATTTATTTTAAAACTAGCTAGAATCAGCTTCTTATTCAGGGTGAAAATTAAGTAAACTCTGACTTCAGTCTCTGAGCTTGTCTCTGACACTCGGTTTCTTTTTCCTGCTGTTGTCTTTCTGTGTGGGTATGACTTTTCTATCGTTAGTTTGTTTATAAAGAACAAACCAGTAGATTTTCAAATTCAGCATGGAATATCATTGGAGAATTAACTTCCTCCAGATGGCTTATAAAAGACTAATGGAGATCCTGTTGGTTCTATTCTTCTTTTAATTCTTTTTGGAAAAGAGTCCTTGTTAAATCTGAGATAAATCTGGAGAGGTCTTCCTACAGAAAAGAGACCTCACTTGGAAAATTATGAAAACCATTGAAATACAGAGCCAGTAATACTTAAGCACTAAATTCTTAGTGCTTAAGACACTGTTTTCTCATCTCTCTTAATGTTCTGAAATACTACTGTGGAGTTCTGTTGTGTAGAAGTCATAAATACTGGGACTATAGCTGAAGAAAAGATAAAACTGTTTTTTGTATGCAGTATGCTGTGTTTGCACAGTAGCTTAATTACTGTTTGAATTCTCTGCCTAATAAGGATAACTGGAGTTTCTTAAATGCTGTAAAATTAAGACAGGGGAATATGCTACAGATGAAGAAGATGAAGACATGGGACCTGTTCTTCCAGGAGGTGACATGGCTATTGAAGTATTCGATCTCCCTGAAAATGATGACATGTTTTCCCCCAGTGATGTGGACACCAGCAAGCTTACTCACAAATTCAAAGAAGTAAGTTACAGATAGAAAATATTCCTGAAATCTCTCACTGGAATTAAATTTCTAGTTACCTCATTGCTCAGTACTTGTCTTTTCTCTTGAAAACTAGAGTTGATGGCTAGCTGTTTGTGTACTTGGTACTTTTGAATGACTCAAAAAGTTCTGATTTAAAGAAGCAGAACTGTTTGGAGTTGTTTCAGCATCAGCTTTCAGGTGACTGTTGCATTGATAGAGGGTAATTTACAATTTTAAGTTTTCAGTACAGAAGTTATTCTGCCTCAGCACTTAGTTTGCATTTTTTGACCAGGAGGACAAGGTGCAAGTTAATTCATTACTTTAATTCATTACTGGCAGACTGCTGCTGCTTTTTGTTATTGTTGTTGTTTGTTAAGATTCTAATCAAAAGTGGTCGGGAGAACAAACAGCAAATGCTAAATTTCAGTGAAAAGGGACATGTGGAGCTCATCATTTCACAGCAACTCATCAATATACAGCAGTATTATATGTTTGGGCATGTGTTTAGAAAGATGCTGTATTGGGGAAGCAGGCATATTTCAAGCTGGTGTTTTACCAAACTCTGTGGTTACAGAGTTTGAGTAGCATCTGCTGGTGCTAACTGGGGCTTGAATCAGTGGTGTTTCTTGTGGTCATTGAATTAATATAACTTAATATACCAAAGAGCTGAGAAACATTTCTTCTGTATTTTAGGCTGTGCTTTTGATGTGGTTTATTGCTGAGCTTTCCTGAATTCTGATGCAAATGAAGACACGAGACAGTTTGGTTTATCTAAGCCCACAGTAATGGGCTGAGTGATGACAATAAAGAACACTTTTTAAATGATTTGGGCAACAGGACCTGTTGCACCCTTTTTGTCCTCCTTCCCCATCCCTTCACTCAAACCAAATATTTTATCTTCTATAAATATGTTGTTAATACTCTCTAGTTAGAGTAACGTATTGGAAGTATTCAGTCAATGAGCAACCACTCCCTTTTCTGCTGATAACCCTTTTCAATTTTTGGATGCCCACTTTTTTTCATAATTTTTTCTTGATAGTTCTTTACTTCACTTAAATGATAATTTTCTCACCGCATATTTCAAGTTCCAGGGTACTATGCAAATTAGCAGGACAGTCTACTTCATTTTCTAATGCTTTGCATCATACATACTGACAACTTTCTCAAAGTGGTGGGAAGATGTTACCATTCGGGTTGTGCCAGTGTACCAAGACTACGGAAACCACAGATGGGCAAGATAGTCACTTTTGAATAAATTACCCGTAAAACTATGTTTGAATACGGTTTCCCTCAGCTCGGGCTATTGCCATACTTGAGTGTGTCCAATGTGATTTGAAGGTATTTGCAAACCTGTCTGGTGCAGTGGCCTCAAAACGCTGGTGTAGGGGAGATCAGATGAAGGGACTGTGGGATCCTCCAATTTAAGTGCAGATGAGAGCCTGAGCAGAAAGCATTAAATGCTCCTGCTAAGAGTGGACTCTTTTTCACTAACCCACACAGTTACTGCTGTTAGAAGCATGCCACTTTTGCTTCGCTGTTTGCATTTAATAGTACACAGCTGCATTTTGTTGGCTGCTACAGAGTGAGTACATGTATTTTTCTTGGTATTTGCCCTGAATTCTTTCAACACTAGAGGACTTGTTCATGATCACGCTGCACAAGCCCACACAGTGTTTTCTGGAATTGTATTTAAAGAATAACTGTTCTTTCTTGTTCTTGCTCCAGAGATTAATGAAAGTATTAAACAAGTGGGTTGGACATAATCTTTAAGCATAATAGTTTGACCTAATTAATTGAATTCAGGCTTTGCAATGAAAAATGTGATCACATACTCTGAGAGCACTCTTATTTGAAATGCCTTGCTTTTGGAAGGAAGGTCAGAAGAGAGATAGCATTCCTGGGTGAATCACTGTACTTCTGCAAATGTTGTTTTCCTGGATGTAAAACAGGAAAAATGGGAGTGATGTTCCTTAACTGCTTTGAAAGAGCTAGACGGTTTATTTTAACTGTGATGATTGAAGAGAGACAAGATAGGGAGAAGGGACACCTTATGGAAGTATTAGGTATTATATGTCATGTCTTAATGAAATATATGAAAAATTATTATTATATGCAAAAAATACAATTATTATATAAATATTGTCATGGAGATTATTACATTCCATTGGGTACTTTCTTTTCCACTGTACTCTGGATATTTTAACATTTGCTGGCTTTTAATCCCATTCTACCTTTTGTGGTCTTAGATGAATTAGATCCATTTTCTCTGTATATCTTGTTTTTTGTAAAAAGTTGTATTGTCTTGAAGAAGCTTAATTGGCTTTACAAGATATCTTTGAAAAGGAAATGTGCTAAAAAATATGCAAAATGTCTTTGTTAAAAAGAAACTTTCACAGTTTTACATTGACTTAGAAAACATAAAGATACAAAACAGTATCTGCCAAGAATTTTTCTGACATGATATGGGACATAGATAGAATAAGGTATTTCTGCTCCCCTATTAGTAAACTTGCTTAAAATATTTTAAGTATGGAATCCAGATTTGCTTGCCAAACAGTTGACCTTGCCTGTTGTTCAATCTAACTTACAAATGTGTTAGTATTTCACATCTATTCTGCAAGCATAATTAGTTCTTCAAAAAGAAGTAAACAAAGAAAAAGGTAGATGTCCAGCTACCCGTTTCTCTGTTCAGCAGGAAAGTGTCTTTTTTCTTCTGCCTCAGTGGGATCTGCTGTACCATGTACTGATTCAATGATCTGACTGGGTGCTCAGTATTCATTTTTTTAACTTAATAACAGAGGGTATAAAAATAACTGTTAAAACCATCTGTACCTGAGCAGATTGTCATTTATGCAACAATTTGGAGTTTATTTGTATGTAATAATAAGCTGTTTAAGTGCTGCTTTTGGGTTTGTGGGGTTTTAGAAGAGATGGGAATGGACTGTAAGCAGGTAGCCTAAGGCTTTGAGTCTTGGCCATTTGATTTCATTATTAACTCTGCAAAGGGCAAAGTCTAGCTCATCTGTCCTTCCCCTGATTTTATCACAGTCCCAAACAATGAGGTAGCATAAATAAGCAAATGTCTGGGCACTTTATGAACACCATAACATTTTGAGATTTTTTTTCGTAATTTTTCACTACTAACAGAAATGGAATGATAAGAAAAAACAGTTTTCAGTCTCTGAAAATTGCAAATCAGAGGTTGGATTGCATGAGCTCAAAAATTGCAAGTAACATCTTGCAAATGCTAATTAAAGTATCTCCTTAGTTTTCTCTATATTTATAGTTACAGAAAGGTGAATATCCTTCTTGGCTTCCTGGCCTACTGGGTGGAGTAGCACCACTGGCCACTTCTTGTCGTTAACACCAGCTCCAGGGCTGCCAAGTGCCCTGTTCCTAGCTGCACTGGCATCACTCCGTCCTGGACCAGTACCTCTGCTCTCACGTGGCACTTCCTCAGGAACCCCATGTGGTCCCCGGGTTAGCTGCGTGCTTGGGGCAGCTTTGGTCTGACCCCATGTATGTTCCACCTGCCAGTGCCTCCACGTTCTACACGTTTCTGCAGGCTGTTATAGTCAATGACTGGTTTCATATGAAATGAAATCGTACATCTGCTCTTACTGAGCACTTGCAGATTCGTAACACTTTGCAGGGCTAAGTCAGAAAATGAGTGGAAGTAGTAGATGGTCCTGGGGACTAGAAGTGCTTACAGTCTCCTCTAAAGACAGTGACCAAGAAATGAAAGAAGATTCCTAAACTGTTCCTCAGGTGATACTGGTTGCATCAGCGTCTCCTTTATTACTTTCAGCATGAATTCAGTAATTCTCTGCTAGAAATTACTAGCAGTAATTACTAGACTAGTTTATTCACTAAATCAGTTAAGGCTGATTTGCAAATCAAACTGCATCAGAGAGTGTGCATTTCCTATGCCACAAGAAGTGCATTCAAGAGGCCCTGAGAAAAGGGAATTTCAAAAGTAGCCTTTCTCAAAGGTACTTGCACCAGTCAACTCTGTGATGGCACTTGTTATTTTGAAAATTACTCCTGTCCTCCAGAAGAGCATGTATTTTCTAACAGCCTGGTCTTCAAGAATATAGCCATTGCTTCACCACAGATTCTGGTTCAGTACTCCATTAGCTTAACCTAAACTGTTCCCAAAGGCTCCTGTTAGTCTTGTAAAAGGAGTAACGCCCATGTAAAACATGCTTTTCTGTAACTATTCCTGGTATTCATAAATAATGGACAAAGCCTTTGCCTCCATGACAGTGCCAGCTCGAGCTGTAATTCAGGTTTTGCTCTTGCCTTCAACTACTTACCCAACACACGCAAGTCACTGATCCAGATTAAATAGTGCTTTAGATTTAAGGTTTTGTGGCCTGTCAGAAGCTTGTCCATGTGGCCTGCTTTAAATCGTAAAGCAGCAGGGATTTGGGTGCAGACCAGTACTGGGTGCATGTGCATGATCATTTCCATTTGGATTAGGGTTATATTGTTGAAACTGTAGTTTGATTCATACTTCAGAGTATTCTTGGAGCTTGTGAATAGCAGACCTTCGGGGTGAAACTAAAGGTGTTTCAGGACATTGACTAATACATTCAAAGAGCTAATGAGTACTCACTCCAGAGGATCAGACTAATGTAGGTTAGTCCAAAGGCAATCCTCCTGAAGAGTGTGCAGGTGGATGCCAGGTCCTCAGCACCGACCCTTTCGCTGTACAGATGCACTGTTATTGTGACATGCTGCTTGGTAACGTAACTACAACCTTTAGTACACCGCCTGGGCTGTTAATCTACTTGCAATCATTTTGTGTGCTTGAATGCCGTTGGCTGTTTTTTAGTTTCTGCGTGTAACTGCTCTCACTTGAAATCACCAGCTTGAACAAAATAACTCCAGCTAATGGTGGAGAAGGATAACATCAGTTTACCTTTTTTCTTGCATGAAATAAATGTGTGGAATCTTCCCTCAAGCTTTTCCTGACTTCTTGAGTTGTTAAATCACTTACTTCCATATTTGCTTTTTTGTAACATGCCTGCTTTAATCAATGCAGTGGGACTTTCTGACAGCACTGGGATGTATTTCACGTTCACATCAGAGAGCAAAGCCCAGCAGGATAACATCATTTTTTGCTTTTTTTTTAAGCATAAGACATTTGGTTTTGCTAAACAGATTGGATGTTCTGATTTGAAATTATGAGTGGTTAGACGGCATCCTATCTTTAATTAGGTTGCACAGACTGAGTCATTTTGCAAGCTAGACATTTTAATTTACAATCTACTGCACTGCAGCACTCTTCAAGGCCTTCTGCTATGTAATAAGGTATTCAACTTGCAGTATAGGCTTTAAAATACTGGAGTACTTTCTGTGACTTCACTTGTTTATTTTATATTTTCAATTTTAGTTGCAAATCAAACATGCAGTTACAGAAGCTGAAATTCAGAAGCTGAAGACAAAGGTAAGAATCAATATATGGTTAATACATGCTGGTTTTTTCCTCTCGTGCAAAATCAGATCTAAAGACATGTATCTTTATGTGGGTGGGGAAGTCAACATCCTTATTAAAGGCTGATTAAGAATCACAGTGGCTCAGCTAAATCTTGTCTTGATGTGTGTTCTCTAGTCAAAGTTTCAAGTAAAATCTTAAGTGCTGCTATTAAGACAAACTGCCAACTTGTGTAGCTTCAATTAAACTTATATTTTAAGGGGTACCGTAATGATTAAATGGCAGATTTCTAGTTCTACAATTCTAATGCATTTTCTCATGTATTTAAATTATATTTTAAAATTATATTGAATAATCAAGTCTAAGTTCATAGCTTTTTTAAAAAATTTACCAGTGCTGTTAAAGTATCCTGTTTATGCTAGTTTCCTTTTTTGACAATTTTAAACCCCCTGTAATTTATTCAAAGGTATTTACTAGAAATTGCTTTTTATATACAGAAGAAAAAGTGCTGTTTCATGTTGTTGCAGTTCTCTTTAAAAGATAGTCTACAAATGAAAAAGCATACCAATTTAAGAGAAAACAGTACCTCACAATCAGTAGCTAGTTACTAGATTGCATTTGCTGTAGCAGTAGAAAGGAATTGTATTTTTTTGTACTAGGGTAACCTTTATGGGAAGTCAACTGATCATTCGGTTGTTGAGTAATGTTAGGTTTTATAATGACATCCTTCTACTAGAGTTTGACTACATTATAAAGGAAATAAAAAGAAGAGAAAGAGAAAATTGTACTTAAGAAAAGATTTTAAATTATTATTTCTTTCCAGCAACATTTGCATTCACCGTGTATTTTGCAGTGTCTATCAAACCTGTACAAATTATTGCTAAAACCAAATCCGAAGTGCAACTGTTTTCTGTAAGGGCAATTTCTGTTGTACTGTTTCAGTTCAGAAAGTCAGAAATCTTTTCTTCCTCTGCTTTCCAGTTCCAATCTAGCAATCAGAGCGACAGGGTCAATCCCTTGGGATTGTGCCAGTCCCCATTGACTTGCTGGCAGTGATGCGTGGGTGTAAACATTCATCTGTGCAAATCCATTTGCAAGATCAGGGTTAATGTGCCTTTTTGTGTTGGACCTTTTTACCTAGTGTTTTCAATAGAGCCAAAGAAAATGTGGCTAGTTTAGGTGTATTACTAATAAAACTGCAAACAAGTTATTTTCTTTGTGTGTGTGTCATCCATGATGCTAGCGGAACTGCCTAGAGCAAATTAAAGTCTTGATAAGTAAGCAGGCATGTTAAGGCATTTTTTGTTTTCTGTAAATTCTGGTGGCTAAAATATACAAACTGCTGAACAACCCTACCCTTATTCAGCACCAAACAAACCTGCAGCTAGCTTCTTCAGTTGGGAAGTGAGAAGCCTAACACAAAAAAAATCTTAAGAAAAAAAACAGCAAAGGAGCTAACATAATAAACTTGGCAGTAAAATTCAGTCATCTTTGAGGTCATGTGGAAAAGGTCATGGGATTCACTGGTGCCAAATAGTGGAACTGCACTGGTCATAGAGTTAAGTGGTCCTGATGTGTTTGGCAGAATTAGCACCTGAAATCTTCCAACAGCGAGGGCATATTTTCCGTTTCATATTAGCTCCTTGCAATGCAGTAAGTGAGTTTAAAGAAAACAAGAGTAATATAACAGGTTCTTTTTGTCCTCATAGTAGTTATAGCTTCAGTATTGGATGCCAAACTCTGTGCTGGCTTAAATGAAAAATGATTCTAGGTTACAACCCAGTGTTAAATTTTGAATTATGGTCTAGCTCTTTTGTTTGGCTTTCTAGATTAAGCAAGATTATGATATGAAAACACACATTGTAAGAATTCAATAGAATTTCTAACGTGGGTAAAAAAAGCAGATAGTTAGATTAGATGCAATTGGCTTTTTTCCTGTTGTTTTCTAAATTGTTCTTAAATCAAATATAGAACCTGGAAATCTGATTCCCCCCCCCCCCCCCCCCCCCCAAATAAGAAATGTCATCACTTTATGAAAGTGTATGAATGCTTTATAAAACCTGAGCCACGTGCACAGTGCTGACTGATTAACCCTGCACTTTGCCTGAATATTCCACTATTGACATTTTTAAAGTGTGTTAGTATAGCCCAGAGAAGCGTAGAGGCTGCGCTGAAACACATGGAAAAGGCTCTACTTTGTTTTATGAGGAAGTATAATGTATACATGGGCCTGGGTTTTTGTCCTGGAATGCTCTTTTCACTGCTAGCATATTACTGTTACAGTTACTAATTCACTGATTTTCACTATTCATGTTGCCTGAATCGATCCTAAACTGTTGGGCTGCACTTTGCAGCTTTTTACTGACTGCATCTCCACTCTTTTGTTCAGCTGCAGGCTGCTGAGAATGAGAAGGTGAGGTGGGAATTGGAGAAGAACCAACTCCAGCAGAACATTGAGGAGAATAAAGAAAGGATGATGAAATTAGAGAGTTACTGGATTGAGGCACAAACCCTGTGTCACACAGTGAATGAGCACCTCAAGGAGACACAAAGCCAGTATCAGGCTCTGGAGAAGAAATATAACAAGGCAAAGAAATTAATCAAGGATTTTCAGCAAAAGTAAGCAGCTACACCAGGCTCAGCAAATGACTTAGTGGCCAGATAGGAAACACGTATGAGATACGGTTTACAATATGAAACCCGCTATTAAACTCCTGTAAAACCTCTGTAAAACTCCTGTAATGTAAACACTGTTTTTCAGATTTTTTCCCCTGAAAAACATGGGCTCTTTATTATTGAAAAATGTTAGTAGTGTTCAAGTATTAGTTTAGTATTGCTGAAAAATAGTAATATAACTAAATAAAGACTTAGTCTGTAGTATTCCAGGTTGTCATGTTTCAGAATTACTAGATAATGTGTTTGCAAACAACCAAGAGTAATGATAGTTAAGCATTTCATTATCAAGGTTTGCAGTAATTTGTATTAGTATTGTGTCAGCTGGATTCACTCCTGCTGTGTGCTAATGTAACATCAAAAAGAAAATTGTTTTGTTACATTTTACATTTCATTTTTCTTCTTCTCGTAGATGCCAAGAATGTTTGAGCTGAGTTGAGCTAACTGATGGTTACCTGGCCCCCTCTGTTTCATGTGGTCCCCTCTCCCTGATGGCTAGCAAGAATAGTAACATCTTACATTTCCATAACAGCTTCCATTCCCCCAAATATTTTTTTTTTTTTGCAGAAGCAGCAGCTTTTTCATTTTCTGCTGAAATATACTCATTTAAAGAAGAAAATTCAAAAACATACAGCATGTCAAGTGACAACTGGGATTGCAGAAGTGAATATCCTGTCCCATTAAAAAGGGGGTTAGATAGTCAAAATGTCATTACCCATCTTGGAATTTTGTGATTGTTCCACAGCTAGCTGGCATCTTACGTGCTTTCTATCACAAATGTCTTAGATTTTCAAAGTAAAAAGAAATAGAGAAAATAGCTAGAGTGAGCTTGGATAGCCTTTTTGTTGTTATTCTGCTTTATGTTAGTTAAAGATCTAGTCAGTTGTTTTTAACTGTCTCAGATTCCTAAAATCACCTAACAGATTTCCTTATAGCTTACTAGAAAACTAGATTTGGAAACTTACGGATGTCCTTTCTGTGAAGGAGTGCAGTCATACTCTAATAAAAACAGAGATTTTGCTCCATTTCCTGTAACAGAACACAGGATTAACTAAGCTAGCATTTTTGTTGTAAATATGGATTATGAAAAAAAAAAAGTTGAACTGGTTAGATAATAAGTTAGAACAACTGAGATACTATTCTTTCCCAGATAAATTCCTCTTACCATTTTTATATCTTCAGCTAGCATATTCACTTAGACTAAGTAATAGTTTAGGGTTTTGTCCTAATTGCAGTTTCACACTTTTTACTGGGTTAGTAATAAATGACTTGTCAAAGACAGATTTTTGTGATGCATAGCTTAAGATATATCAGAACATTTTATTTCCTGTTTGAAGCTTATTGCTTTGATGACAGCAAATACATCTTTTTTTTTTCCCCTAAGAGAACTTGACTTCATCAAACGCCAGGAAGCTGAACGAAAGAAAATAGAAGATTTGGAGAAAGCACACCTTGCAGAAGTTCAAGGTTTACAAGCTCGTGTAAGTAGTATTTACTCTCATATTTGAAGAATGAGACAATTCTGTCTTATATGCTGGAAAAAAACCTGCATCTCATAGATATGTGTGTGTGTTACGGGTAACACCACATTGTATTTCTTTCAGATACGAGACTTGGAAGCAGAAGTTTTCAGACTAATGAAGCAAAATGGGAGCCAGGTTAACAATAACAACAACATTTTTGAAAGGCAGACATCTTTTGGAGAAGTTTCTAGAGGAGACCCACTGGAAAATCTAGATACTAAGCAAATGTCCTGCCTGGATGGCTTAAGTCAAGGTTTGTTTGAACCAAACCATAACTCCTATTAATATGTATGTAAATAGCATGGTTATCATTTAGGATTTAAAAGAAACAGTTAATAATGCAAGGATGTTGTTATTTTTCTGAAATTCAGTATCTAATGGCAGCTGTATCAGAGTTATATCAAATAACGCCAATATAGAGTCCAGAGTCCCAGAATAGCTGTACAATGCATATTCTTAAAGAAAAGGAAGTGACTAAGTGCTAATAAAGCGAAGATCATTACTGGTTTCTTAAAACTTCCAGTGGGATGCCATAATGTTTAGTTTTAATTTGATGCTTCTGGTACATTAATAAAGTAGGAGAAAAATGTGTTTTCTCCTGTGTTCCTAAATCTGTCATTAATTACCCAACCAATGAAGATCAAACAAGAAAAAAGTTACCAGAATGAAAAAAAATATGTTAAATCTACCATTTTGAATGGATCTCTACAGGTACTGATTTCACCTTGGTGCAGACATTGGAAGGAACCATGTAGGTTGCACTCACCATTTCTCAGGATGGAGCTTTTTGTGAATAAAATGCAGATTTTTCACTAGCACATTAATTACAAATCTTATTCAGCTATAACATGGCCTGATTTACAACATAAGGCTTGTAAGACACTGTTCTGGATTACCAAAGAGCCAAAACAATTTGTGGCAACACTGAGCTCTGGACAGAGATGCTGTCAGCAAGGTGACTGTGACCTTTACTTGTTTTGCTTAGGAAAGATAGTTCCCATTTTTCAGGCTGTGCCAGTGAAAACATACAGATAACTTCCACAGCTTTGAAGTTCCATAATTGTGAGTGGCTCCTCACTGTTGAAGTATATGCAGAATTAAAGCCAATTTTAGGTCCACAGCCTCGGAACAAAATTGTTTGGCACAGGAGCAGTACTTACTGTGTATTTAGTAACATCTGTGAAATCAGGTATTGGAGGTGATGAGATTCTGACAAGGGAGCACCAGAGTCTATTCCTATATAGGTTTTAATTTTGAATAAACTATAATATTTATTTCTCTGGTGAAAAAAAATGCACTACATTACCAAATAATTTCTAGCAAGCACAGAGGTGTTTTATTAAAATTGATTATTTTAGCTGTTATTTCATGTGTGGACCTGAACAATATTGCTCTGCAAACAGATCAATGTGAACTATGCTTTTAACAAACCATGCGTATAAAAAAGAGCTAGTCTTGCTGAAATGGTATCTAGATGTTATGAACACCTTGTGGAATTGATTTCCACAAGTCTTCACAGAACTGTCTCTTTCCAGCCAGTGTTTGTTGTATCGAAATCTCTGAAGTTCAGAAGAGCACTCAGCTTGACAGAAAAGGCTGTATTTCTGCCGTAGGGACTCAGTGTTACAGAGTATTTCATACTTGGCAACACTGTTAAGAGAAAACCTTCTAGTAGTTTGCATCAGGAGAGGAGAGTGTGGTTTTTTTACCCAACTCACAAAAACCATGTTTTTACTTGCTGTTGTAACAATGGCAACACACGTCTGTGGCCCAAGAGCTGAAATCCAGGAATTTCCACACGTAAAAAAAAAATCTTTGTAAAATTATTTCTAAGAATTTGAAATACTTTGGATAGCATTAAAACTCTCTGTGTCAGTACTGTCAAATAATATATTTCAATTTATCTATTTGTATGAAATTTTTCATTTTTCAAGAACTGCCAATTTTCATTGCAAAAATGTTCCCCTGGGGAAATGTTACCAGTGTTCAGGACTTCTGAGAGTTAGAATAGATGATCTGTGAACTCAAATGCCCAAGCTTAACCACCTGAACACAAACACAGATTATTTGCTAGGAAAAACAGGCAATCAGCAGTGATTTTCTGAAAGCAGAAGCATAGTTAGACCTTAGATTCCAGTCTGGGTTTGTGTTTTTAACAAGAGAAAAGAAAAGCCCTTTTTTAAAATAAGAGGTCTCTAAACATACTGTAGCACTCTTTGACTTCTATATACCTTTTCCAGTAAATTTTGTATCAGAGTCTCTGAGGTCTGTATCAGATAGCAGTGTAGTGAAACTTGCTCTGCAAAGAGCCTGTGTCTCCATATCACCCTTGGGTAAACCTTTTAAGAAAAGGACTTGCCATTGTCTAGTAATACTAGTCACTAATAATTAGTGTATTTACTAATCAACTCATGGATGTTTGCAGAGGAGCTATAAAGGGCAGGGGAGACATCCATGATGTCTTCGGAGGGCGGGCAGAGTTCCTCCGGGTGCAGCGTGTTGTGCACACCGTCTTTGTGATGTTCACATAAGCGCTCCAGTCTCTTTTCTGGCTTTTGTTTGGCAAGTAGAACACACGCTTCCTTATCAAGCCTCAGTGTTAAGTTTGTGGGGTGGGACTGCATGTGCACAGGCACAACCCATAATTTTTTTTGTGAAGTTTGCAGACCTGTCTTCCCTCTAAAACTCAGGTTATGTAAAAATATGTGTTTTAATGAAAATGATACCAAGTATATTTTTTGCTTCAGTGTGGTCTGAGGTGTTTATTACATTCTTGCATGGTAGTAGATTTGGGAAGAAGTAATGGATGCAACTTGATGGTCACATAGATACGAGCATAGCTGTTCCTGCCACTGCAGGTGCTCCAGACGTGTTAGCATCATGCCAGACAGTATGACTCCTCAGGCTGGATCATAACCTCATACTGGGTTTGAGGGGCTGCCAGTAACATCAGTGGAAGTTAGAAAATCAAAGCTGTTGTGGCCCACAGAGTTCTTCCTTCGCTTTGCTGAGGAATATTAGAAGCCTGAGGATTATGTTTCTTTTACAAATACATTATTTATTCTGAGAGTCCAGAAAAACAGATAAAGTGCATTGTAGCTTTCTGGTTTAGTGGTCACGAGCCGTGTAGAGAATCGAGCTATTCACTGGAAGGCAGGCAGTGGTTTGAAATCTAAACAGCTCAGTGCCGGTGCCAACTTTGACAGTATTTGCTAGTCTCTGAGCAAATGCCTGTTCAAGCCACATTAATGGCTATATTTTCTGGGTGCCTTGGGATCTCCAGGAGTGCATCAGTTTAAAGAAGGAGATTTTGCAATCTATCAGCTTATATAATGGAAAAACAGTGGGAGGACAGGCGAGCTCTTCCCCACTCTACAGTGGTACCGAAATAATTCACATGGTCAATAATTCACTGGAGTCAAGTGGTTGAACGCCTGCTGAAAGAAAGTCTAATTACATTGTCTCCGAGAGCAAAATAAAACCTGTTGTGACTTTTACATGAGAGATTTATCAGGCTCCCCAGTGCGTTGGGAGGTTCCTAGAGAAACGCGTGGGGTGCGTGTTTGTGCCGAGGAGCAGCAAGGGCCAGCAGCTCTCTGAAGGAGAGGCAGCTGGGACCGAGGACGACAGCACATGTGGCTGGAGCAGAGACCGCCTGACAGAGCCCACTCCCACGGCACCCAAGTGTGTTGAACAGGGAAGGTCCAGTGATGGAACCCAGGGTCAGCTGGGATCCTGGGCAAGTTCGTAGTGGTGAGGCAGGCCTGAGAGCAAGCTGAGAAATCTGTCCCTGGGTTGTGGCTCAGGTCCAGACCCACATGGCCTGAGAAGAAATCCCAGTGTAAATGCAGCTTTGACATAGGATGGAACCCCCTGCCGATGCTGTAAGAGCTCGCTTTTTGCAGCAGGCTGAACTGTGGTAGGTACCTGCAGCGCGAGAGCAACAGTGGGTGTGAGCAGCCCAGCTGTGGGGTGCAGGGAGCAGTAAGCTCCAGGCCCAGGTAGTATTGCTTTAACGAGGCCAATATGAGCACTTCCGTGGTGATCCATTTGCAGTGCTGTGTTGATAGTTTGCATAATTTCAGCAGTGAAAGGAATGGATGTATGGAAGTATGCACACCTGAAAGAACAAATGTAAGCAGTTCAGGTGATGACAACGTGCAGTTATCCTATCGCGTACTTACGACGGAAACATAATTACAAGTCAGACAATGCTAATGATTCTGTAGTGTCATCTGAATCTGGAATTTAACTCTTACATAAGGAAGAAAAGCAAAACATGGTACTGGAAGTCTTTGCAGTGCTTTAAGACAGCATAAATGTGCAAAAATAAAAACAAGTTTGAATGAGTCTTACCCCTCGGTGTACCTACTGACATACTCACTCGCCTGTGGCTCTGATTTCAGAAGACAGTTTGAGCTAAACTAACAGATCATTACTGTTGAGATGGGAGACCCCACGCCATCCCTGCCTTTCTCCAGCCACCTGGTTCTACCTCTTCCATTGCCCTGTTCCAGCATTTACACACTTGTGTACACACACTGTTTCAATGAAAGAACAGAAAACTGACCAAGAGGGGAAGAGATTGGAATGTCAGACTAAAATTGGATAGTTTCTGCTTTGTCAGTCATTTGAATCAGCAAGCTGCAGTCTGGATCCTGGGGGACTCAGAGCCCAGGGGTTTGTGACAGCAGGAGGAAGAGCCAGAGCTCTCCGTTTTGGAGTGGGGTAAGTCACCGAGTCAATTCCACTTGGTGAAATCACATTCTCCGAGACTGAAAGTCAGGATGCCATGGAAAGCAATGAGAAGAATTTCAGCTTTGTTGAATTCAGTCAATTTCTGCATTGGATTCAGTGAAGCTAAGATGTCTCCGTTTATATTTGTTTAAAGCAAAAATGTCTGTAAGATCAGCTTCTAATTAATTAGTGTGTTACGAATGCAGTACTTAGACAAGTAAATCTAACAGATTGTGGTTTGATTTGTACTATGAGGGTTGCAAAAAAAAAAAAGTTACAACCATAGAGAATTTCCTCATCTGGTGTAATATGTGAAAACACCTTTTAAAATGTGTTTTGTCTTACTGCAGCTTTGTAAAATGTTAAATTTGCTGAAATACTCAGATTTCATTTGGCTGGATGATTGGTAGCCAAGAAAAGTGCAGTCATGTTAGGTCTATTTGTAGAGGCAAGGCATATGTGAAGTGTTTAGTATACTGGGCTCACAAAGCATTCAGGAATAGGGTGACTTTGAACCTAGGCAGATAAGATGGTTTCATTGTTTGATTTTTTTTAAGCGAATATTTCCCCACTTTTCATGTATCGCATTATGGTGTTTGGGCAGTAGATCAAAGGGGTAAGATCTGAAACTGCTTTGCCTTCAATACCAAAGAAATAGGTTTTCATAATTTTTCCAGCAGAAGGTTATATGTACAAAGACAGCAGTGAATATGTCTGAGAGTGACAGTGTCCAGCTTTTTTCTGATGGTTATATAAAAACGCAGCAGTGGGGTTTGTTTTTTTTTTCCATTTTGTTATTTTAAAGTACATATGGTAAAAGACAATATCTGCACAAACCCTAGACCTTCAGAAAATACAGCGGTTTTGTAGAGTTAAGAAGTGGGAGAGTAGAGTACATCTCCTGGCTTTCACCCGGATCTTCTGGTTGAGTTTTGTTAGGGTAATTACTACTGCCTTACAGCACACCTCTCGGAGAGTTTTTGAGCTGTTAGATCAAGATAACAGAGCCTGTGTCCGGCTCTGCACAATATAACGTTTTTTCCAATCAGGGCGAGCCAGAGTCCCTTAGCTCTTGTGCAGACGATGGCCTTCCCATTCCTGCCTTGAACAGCTGTGATTCAGGGCGCCTTTCACGGACCTTCTGCGTAGATTAATTTCATTTTATTTTCAGTGTCATGATAAACTTTGTGCGACATCTCTGACAGCTGCTTGCAGTGAAAATTTATTTCAGCAGTCACGGGTTCTTCCTGCAAAGCTGTGACACTGCCTTGCTAATGATTTGCCATAATGTGTTGCTGTTGGAAAGTTGAAACCAGACAACTGCAGTAGACGGTGACAATCGCAGTAATGACTCTGTGCTCCAGACTCCTGCCTGGGGAAGGGGGCCTGGGGAGTGGCTTCTGATGTGCTCCAAGTAGAAGTGAGGCAGGGCTGTGTTTCTGTTAGGCCAGTCATATCTATCTGTTCGTATGAGGGACCGAGACTGGTGCTGACAGGGATGTCTTACTTCAGTTTACCAGAGATTATGTAAATTTTAAAGAGTTTGAAGGAATAAAAGAGAGAAGAGTCCGTAAGAGGAGGCAGTGGTTCTGAGGGCGGCACAGCAAGGGAGGAAGTAACAGATGAGACTGCCAGGTGCTAATAAGAAGGTGC
The DNA here is from genome assembly GCF_023634155.1 of Falco peregrinus. Lineage (NCBI taxonomy): Eukaryota > Metazoa > Chordata > Aves > Falconiformes > Falconidae > Falco > Falco peregrinus. The sequence goes on along the minus strand of NC_073725.1, from coordinate 37,788,040 downwards.
TTTTAATTGCAGAAGTATTGGGGTGAACAAGTGGGGCACCTTATTTGAATTGTCACATAGAACTTTGAACAACAGATGACCTTAGAATCCAGAGGAGGATTGGGATTCCTCTCTGCTGTACCCTCCTGAGACAGGGTGATAGACTAAGCAACCTGGTTCACTGTAGCTCCAAAGGAATGAGTTTAACGCTTGGTTCATAATCCCGTAAAAGGCTGCCTATAAAGCAACCCAGTCACCTACTGACTGCAGACATTTTGCACATATTGTACAAGGTTATTTGGGGGGTCATTCAGTACAGGAGAAAACAAGTCATATTCTTTAAATGTGTAAGCCATTCTGATTATGATGAAATGTAGAGCAGCCTGAGGACTGTTCTAGATATTTCCTCTGTAATTTGATAAGCAGCCTGCAAAACTGGTGGAGTTACAAGAGAAATGCTTAGTGGGGCAGCTGTGGGGAAAAATGGCAGTCCAGTCCCTCCTCCTCAAGTTGTTTAAAAGGCTGGGTTTGGAGATAAATGAATTGGTCCCCTGGGTCTAAATTGGCATATTCATCCAGACACTAGGAACTGTCTGTCAAACAGCAGTGAGATGAGGATTCCTTTGCTTTACACCTTGGTGGAGGAGAAGCCATTGCAGGCCAAGCACATGCAAGTCCATCTGAGGGTGTCCAAGTGGACCTGCTTTCTGGGCTAGTACAGCTGGTTTTGTGTGATCCTTAACGTAACAGTGGGAATAATTTGTTGAATTTTTAAATATTTGCAGTCGATTCTTTGCTATGTACCTACTGGATCTGTATAGATAAATTTGTTAATGGTTTATGCAAATAACCTTTTTTTTTTTTTTTTGCATTCATACTTTAATAGTTATGAAGATACAGGTACAGGTAAAATATGCAAAGTACATGTACTCACAATTGCAGCTCTTGTCTTACAAAAAAGTAATGAAAGATTCTTCTGTTAAATAGTTTCAAATCATGCTTCCATACAGATTTCAGTGAAGCAGTGCCAGAAACTGAGAGACTGGACTCCAAAGCTCTGAAGACTCGAGCTCAGCTTTCAGTGAAGAACAAGCGGCAGAGGCCTTCTAGAACAAGGCTGTATGATAGCATCAGCTCAACTGATGGAGAGGACAGCCTTGAACGAAAGGTGAGAAGGACTCTACCCTCTCTTTCAGGCTTCCTGTGGAGTGCTAGGTTGCCCCTCTAAGTCATTTCATCCTCTGTCTTTGTCCTTTCGTTGTAGCACAGGCAGTATTTATTCCTGTGTGGGCAGTATGCTATGAATGTCCTTGAGTGATGTGCAAGTCCGGTCTCCTCCGAGTCAGCACACTTCTTGGTTTTGTTGCGGATTTTTTTTTAACAGGCATCCTTGGCTTTCTGATTTATGTGTGCTTTATAATGCAGAGTGGGTCCTTTCATTTATGCAGGAGGTGAAAGGAACTTGAATTGTGCATTTCTCTATTTGTTAATTTGTTGACACAATTGATACGATACTCACTCGTTGTTTTGTCCTATTCTGACTTCCATCTGAAAGCAAATACCAATAAACAGCACCCTGTGTGGTATCAAAAGGTAATGGCATGAATTGCTAAAGCGTTTCAGACAAATAGAAGGCTAAATAAAAAATAAAAGAATTGCATGTTCAAAGTAAACCTTGCTCTGATTGGTTACTAAATGGTATAACCTGCTTTATAATCTCTTATACCAACAGCCGTCAAACAGTTACAGTAGTCCCATGCACATTTCAAAATCACCACTGCCCTTATGCATGAGAGCATCCTCACCAGCATCAGATTCTGGTGCTTCCTCCCTCTCCCCCGTGGCTAGCAGTGCAGCAATCTCACTTGACAACCTAACTGAAAACCAAGAAGAAGGACAGCACCACAAAGGAGGTGTCCTTTCCCCGCATGCTCGGGGAGACACTCCACTTTCCTCTCCTTCAAAATCTGGGCACAGCTCTGAAGCATCTCCTTTGCATCACCCAGCTGGCAGGAATATTTTACAGGATAAAGGTATTATTATTTTTTACAATAAATTGATGCATCATTTTGCTCACATCTACTTTATGAACTTCTGTCTGTAGTAGGGCCTTATCAACTAGAAGGCAATCATCTCGTAACTTTTGTCTACATGGAAGTAAAAAAATGACAAATGATCTTGTATGGTAATATAAGAAAAGGACAAAGTTTAAAATGAGATTGGGAACTGCTTCCTTTTTTTTTCTTTCTTTCTTAGAACTCACTGAAAAAGCTATTGGGAAGTTGCCTTTAAGAAAATCTTGTGTTTCGTTTTTAAAAAAAACAAAATTATTGGACTTTGGGACATTTCTCTATTAGAAACATGCTTACCACAGTGTACTTAGTTGAATTACATGATTTTGGCACTGCTAGATGATATTTTTGGAGGGTGGGGAAAGGAGTGTAAAGCAAGAATAACAGATTGTAGCTTTTAATTGCTGAGAGGCGGCACAGTCTAGATTAGACAAGAGGTTAGTGCCTGGAGACTCTTCATTTACAGAAAAAAGAAATCAACTAATTTGTTGGGGAGGTTGGCCACATTGTTATTTATTTAATTTAGATTCTTTACATGTAAGCTGGATAAAACATGAAGCAATGATACCTACCTCAGGTATATGTCTCATATACAAGTTTATTAAATGCATCAACAATATGATATGCCACAGAATACTGAACCCTCCTTTTCAGATGCCTTATGAAGTCAAAATTAGCATTTTACACAACTTCAGCATTCTTAGCTATGCAGCTTGTGTTCTCTAACTGTCATATAGGCTAAAATACATGATAAACATTCTAAGTGAATAGGTCTGGGTAGGTTCGTAACAGACTTGCTTACTTAGCGGAAAAGAACAACTTGTTGAGGGTTTTTGTTTGTGTGTCTGATAAGATTTGCCACTGATTTGCAACATATATTTTCTTCATCTTCATACTGGGCTTTCACAGAGATTCTTAAAAGACAGATTAATGAAGTTTTGTTGAATTTAGGATAGGTTAATATATGCTAACATTTTTACATGGGTTCTGAAATCGCTAGTCTAACTGCATAGTCTGTAATTGTATAACTGTTAAAGAATCCAAGTTAAATGCAGTATTTGAGTTTTGCAAGTAAAAATAAGGGTGTGAACATAAGAATGTGACTTCTCAAACTCGTACTCCAGCTTGAGTGTATGATTGATTTATCAGTTAAGTTATAAATGCTGCATTTCCAACCGATGTAAGAAAAATATCTCAATAAAAATTTAGTGGAGACTAGCCTTGTAGCATAAGGAATAGTGTATTCCACCCAGTGTCGCTCTTTCCAGTTTAGGTTTGAAAAATAGTCTCTGTCTGAGTATTGGTGTCATGTCTTCCCCAGCGTGACTGTTAAGTAAACCACCAGTGCTTTTGTGCATATCCAGATTTTGATGAAAATTAACCAGAGCAATTTAGTTTCAAATGGAAAATTTGCATTTGATAAGGCCTACAAAAAGAGATATCCTAAAGTGATGTTTGGCAACAAGTGTTGTAGCAATACTTGTTGCCAAACATTGCTTTAGGATATTTCCTAAATCTCAAACTTTAATTCATTTTTAATTTGGCTGTCAGACTCTTACAGGTCAGAGAATAAAAAGGGCTGTTGTATTTGTTCTGTGTGTTCAGGTAGTATTTTTTTAGGGATGGAAGGAGAGCACATCTGTGGACACATGTGTGTCAATTAATCTCTCATTAACAAAAGTCCATGTTAGCAAGCTCACACCTGTCTCTTTTCTTATGAGATCCTGCAGTGTTGTGGGAAGAGCTGAAGTGGCATGAGATCAGTTTCATTGCAAAATGATGAGGAGTTTTGCTTGTTCGTCTTTTAAGTGCAACTTTTTCATGTATGTGTATGATTAATTTATTTTCTTCAGTTCTGCTTGTTTTGTGAAACAGCATCCTTTGACAAGGCAGCCAGGTTGACGCCTGCAGGCACTGCTCAGCTGACGTGAGGCAGGCTGCAGCTGTTTTGTGACCTTGGGGAGGAACGTTACTGTTTTGTGACCTTGGGGAGGAACGTTAGGTCTAGTCTCCATTCACATCTGTCAGCCACAGGTTACTTTCACCACCTCCTTGAGGCTGAAAGCAATGGATTAAACAGCTTTGTGTGATTTATTCTGAGGGACTGGCTCTCCTTCACTGAAACGCTACAAGGAGTCGGGGAAGATGCATCCATCCAGGGTGGTCAGAGTCCCCCCCTGCTCATGCCAGGCACCTGCGGCCCTGGTCATGGCCTGCCATGTGCCAAGCACCGCGTACTTCCAGGGGTGCGAGGCCCTGTAGAGTCAGATCAACTCTGCTGCTGAAGCTGGTTTTGGGACCTGGCCCATCCATCTTCTCTGTGTATCCCATAGCCACCACCAGTGTTTTCCCCAGCCAGTGGTCATTATTCAGAGGGCCTGGACTGGGCCAAGCTGCGTGTGAGCGGGAGCATAGTGGTACAGGAGCCCAAACAGAAATCTGCCGTACTAGGTAGCTGCTGCATGTCCCTGCTGAGCTCTCCAGCTTACTCCTTCTACTACAGCAGCTAAACCTCCAGCTACTAAATGCTTTCATTATTTGCCCACCACAAAAGCAGTGCACCTTATAGTTTCATTCACTAATTCAAAATTTTCTCAAAAAAGCCCACTGCCCCCTCGCCCCCAAGCCTCACTTGCCTGTGAGTAGCTAGTGTGAAAATAAACATTACAACTTATTCTTGAAAGTGGCAGTTGTGACAGTGGTTAAATGAGAAATGTGCGTTAAAGGTCAGAGAGGAACCATGAGAGGAGACAGGAGAGGAGTGTGCCCGGTGTAGAGCTGATGCAAAGTGTGCATTGCCTGAAGTTCTCCTTGGCCTCCCTGGGGAACAGATTTCTCCTCAGGAGCCTTTGCCTTGCTTTCATCATTCTTCATATTACTTTTTGGGTTGTTTTTTTGGCAGTGAGGTTACTTGTCAGTTGTTCTTGAATGTTGGTTTTTTCACATAAGGACTTGCGTTGGTAGAACTAGTAGGGCTTTTGTAGAGTGTGGGCATCACAAGGATTATTTTCCTGCTTTTCCCAGGATTTATGAACCAGTTGCACACTGAAATTTTTACTTGAATGAAAATTTGGCTAAATAATATCCACAAAGCAATGTGCAACGTTCAGTACACATGGGTGACTGTCCTGTGATAGTGCTGTGGTATTTTTGATTAATTTTGAGGGCTTAATTTGTGTCAGCTACAATAGGAGACATCCACAAACCCAGCAGTGCTTTCAGTTAAAAGTCATTGTACATCTGAGATCACACTGTGAAAGTCACCAGACTGCAAGTGACATGAATGACTGACCTTCATTTGCTTCCTTTAGAGTGTTTGGGGACACTCTCTTTGTTTAAGAATCACAGAAACTGTGCCTGAATTTTTCAGCTGCTGCATGTTTTATTTTAGCTTCCATAAAGATTTCACAGGATGTTTTGCAGACTCAGATTCATTGTTTTGACTTTATAGGTACTGCAGGCTGTTTCCTCTTTAGACTTTACCAGTGTTTGTAAGAGAGATCAAAAATTGGTAGAAGTCTCAGGGCAAATTTATTGACTAAGCTGCTTTTATTTCTTTTTTTTTTTTTTTAATTCAGAATGGTTGGATTTTAAGATGTTTATTTTAACATTTAAATGTTTATTTTAACAAAGATGTTCAAGATAAACAGGTAACTATTACCTAGGGTGTCCATCACAAAATGTACCATTGGCTCCAAATTTCAAGAAAGTGTTTCAGGAGTCACTTTGGAAGTAAAGCATACATACCAAATGAATTCTGTAAAAGGAAACTTAAGCAGCTACTGCTGAGTTTAAACATGGATCCACTGTGATGTTTACTTGTAAAGCTTTTGTGTTGTTCAACTTACTACATATTGATTAGAACTCAACCAAAATTAACTTCTCATATTCTTCAATTAAAATAAGATTTCCTGATGTATACTTTAAAATTCTGAATTTATTTATTTTTATTCCTGTTCACACCATGTTCTTAAAAATGAGAATTCACCTAATTAAGTCGTGTACTCACACATGTGTACATGTATGCATATCTAATTATGAAAAGATACACAAACTTTTCTGGATGGAAGGTGGCTATCAGTAGCAATTAAAAATAATAATGTACATTCTTCTGTGTACAAATGTGTCCTAGATGGTGCCACATGTGCTCAGGCAGCAAGAGCAACTAGCCCTACTATAGGGCATACAGAAAAACTAAAGCGAAAACTTGCAGATCTTGGGTAAGCATTTTGTTATTTAAAATACTTATTCTTTTAATTAAAAGGATTGCAAGTAAAATTTTGAAGATGTTTCCTGATGTTTTCTAATATTCTTGTAGGGCTCCCTTGAGAAGGAGTTCAAACAAGGGCAAGAAGAGGAAAGAAAAAGAAGCTGTTAGGGTCACCTATGGCAGTAGGTATGGGTAAAAGATTGAGGATGCAAGAAATGATATGCCAGAAACATTGGAGAAATCTAATTGTCCTAGCAGACAGGAACATTAACAGTCCCACTGACTTCATATATAAAAAGTGTTAAGCTTTGAGATAACCTTCTGAGTTTACACACCTAGATTTCTTAACTAATGAAGGACTAACACATAATCTAAAAGTACTTGGAGACTTATAATATCATGTTGTCACTGCTACTGTTGCATCCACTAATGGGATTTGCAGAAATAGTTTATCAGAGCTGGCCTACAAGACACACACGTAGTCAGTTAATAATACCCATGAACCAGAAATCTTGACACAATTCCACATCTTTTTTTGAAAAAGCTCCCAGAGCAAGCTGTTCACTGCAGCTTCACAGCACCCGTATCAGAAATGCTTTTGGAAGGGTTTGCTTCTGAAGATGTATATCATAAGCTGAATATAGATAGGAAAAATGCTGACTGCATTTGTCACATCATCAACTCTTAGGGAAGGAATTGTGAATTCCTTTTGATATCTGATGTGACCACATCACCAGCATCTGGACTTTGAATAATAAATGAATGTTCAAAATGGCAAGAAGCAATCTTCTCTGCAAAAGCTAGTGTAGATTTTTACCGAAGGTCTCACCTCTTATGCTGATGAGTCTGACAGGATCACAGCTGCAGAGGGTAATGCCTGGTTCCAGGTGTGAAAGAGAAGTTAATGGCAAGAGTGCTCAGCAAACTTAGTATGTTCCAAAAGTCTGGAAAGGACATAGCAAGTCAAAAAATCTCTGCGTATAAAACAATGCAGAAGAAAACCTACATGATAAAAGACCTATGGGAAGAAAGCAAACTTTGAATGCTACTCAGAAAATCATTGTGGTGGAAAACGAGTGTGTAGCCATTTGTGGAGTTTTGCTGACAGTCTAGTATGTGGAGAGCCATTGACAAGTATAGTGTGTAGCTCCCTAAAATCAGAAAAGCAAAAGAAACCTTAGACGTCTGGCTTAATCCCTCAGGCACACTGTACTGAAGTGCAGTGTTCTGTCGCAGCATACATTTGCACATCAGTATCCTGCAGATAGCTGGCAGGATCTTCAGTGATCTTAGGCAGCAGTCGTCGCCTCTGCACTCGTGTTGGAAAACCTGTTCGAGTTGGTTACGCTGCTATGTCTGCTTGCAGTGTGACCTGGAGTTAGTGATGCTCACTGCGGGATTTCCCTAGTGACAGGGAGAGATTTGTTAAAGCAAATTCTCTGCACCTCTGTGCAACTGTAAGGCAGCTCAGAGGAAATGTGACGATGTTTTGTCTACAGTCCAAAGCTGTATAAGCTCTTTGAAAGAAGGAAGGTGGTGATCAAAAGACAGCATCCTGTTATAATTATGTCCATTACAGCAACTGATGGATGTAGAATTAATCATGCTGTCAGATGGACATTGCATGATTTTGCCATTGTGAAAATACAGCACTCAGGATGTGCCAATGAAATCCTGAATGATTTCCTAAGACTACCACTAATGTTACATACATAAAAACCTCCTCATTTAAGTAAGAAGCATATATTCCCCTGCCTGAAACTAGGTGATGCAGGCAACATAATTTGGGTTTTCTTTCTACTTTCAAGCAAGATAAGAGGATGAAGGGGGAGTACAGGACCGATCAGATACATCTGCCTTTCTTTATGTAGCTAAAGGGAGGGAGGGTTCTTCTGCTTCCAAGGTGGGGGCCCTTTGACAACCTCAGTTTCATCCATACAGAAAAGAGGCTTTACAATACACAAAGCTCTAGTGATTTTCTTAATAATGATTTGAAAGCTGTCCAGAAGATAGAAGTTGCGTAGGAGTGTCATGCTCTGAAACAGTAATATATATGTTGATATAAGTAGTATGAGAATATGGCATATGCATAAGTTCTTTGGGGCAGACACTTTGCATAGTTATTTTTAATTTACATACTGTGCTGTTGATGTATTTAGCCAGTAATTCAGGTATTTTATTTTATAACTGTTACCCTTGCCTTGATCACATTATCCACTGCAATCTTTGTTACCACAAAGAGAGAAGCTGGTAGTATCACATGGGTGTTCATTTCATTTTTCTCTATTAGTATTTTTAATATTTAATAACTATAAAATCAAGATAATAATACTCTGTTGGCATTTGGCTGTTAAAACAAAGGTACCTTTCCATACATAGCTACAGACACACCTGATTCATTCTGCCTGTGCTCAAAATCCAAGCCAGACCTTCTCTGGGAACCACAGCCCGCTTGGGTCAGTGCTGAGTCTGGTCATGCTGAGATACCTCTGGGGCTCAGAAACGCACGAACACAACATGGGGCTTCTTGACTGGAGCTGGTTCACATCCAAACAGCAGGAGCACAGTTTTTTTCAGCTGGCACCTGTGTCTGCTTGCTGTATGTATGCAGTCTAAGGGAGCTTGAGTTAGAAAAAGAATCAAAAGAGCCCACTTTTTTCTTCTGCTGCTGAAAGACATTTCAGGCATACCCCTACCAGCTGCATGCCACATGCCACTCAGTTCTTCAGTCACAGTTACAGGGGATGTCACTCTTTTTACAATTAACTGCCTCTGTAGCATTTTGGTTTCTCTTATTTATCATCTAACACATATTCCTGCTCCTTTCTCTTAAACAGGACCGCCAGAGAGATGCTGCAGAAATCAGCAAACACTAAATCTTTAGCAGAGCGATCCTCCTCTCTCCCACACTGTGTACCATTCACATGGTATGGAGAGAGTGGCAAGGGATCCAACTCTAGCAACCTGCCATCGCCTACCAGCTCAACTGAACCTTCCTCTGAAAATATAAGTCCAGCTAAAAAAGGGACAAAGGTAGAAAATAAAAACTACCTTATTCCCACTGTGTTGAGTGGCATAATTGGCTTCATGTTTCTGGAAAAAGAACAGGCCAATATGTGACTACTACAATAAACAGTGCATGGTGTTCATTGTACGGTAAAAGCTCATCCAAACAGAACATCTCTGTCATTGTACCATTCTACATTCTACCTTTTTATGCTGTCTTAATGTACATTAATTCAGTAAACTAACTGTGGTGTGCTGTACCATAACACAAGCAAGTGGTGCCAGTGGAAATTAGCATTTGGATCCACTGAACAAATGCTATATTTGTGTGTTCAATTATAGCTGTTTTCTGCATTCTTCAGGACTGATTGTGGGAATACCTACCCATGTTCAAATGAGGTGTTTGCAAGTGAAGAAATGCTGTATGCTGTCAGTCATCTGCCTTTTTTCCCCAGTAACGAAATCTGTTTGTCATGCATGCTCGATGTTGGATTTAATTATCTGAAGATGCCTGAACTGTAGATAGGAACTATTGCAATTTAATACATCTGTGTGATTCCTTTCTATGTGCATGAATGTTTCAGCATGATAACGCCGTTAATAACCCTTAGTTATAGTAATATACTTAGCTTTTTCATGTTTATTTTTACTTCTGGAAAATAGTTCTCTGCCTGTATCTTCTTATAACTTGTAGCAGTTGAATTTTTATGTTGGTCTGGTAAGAAGAAGCAGATATGGTTCTCAACTTTATGTACAGGAATATGAATCGGGAATCTAATTTCTCTGTCTTCTGCAAACACATGCTGTACAGTTTCCACAGGCATTTCTTACTCTTTTGGTGCCAAAAGCTGGCGATACCTTACTTCTGCTGTGCACCAACCTATGCAGGGTCATAGCTGCACTCATGTTACTTGGTAGGAAGAACAACACAGGGCTGACCAGTCCCAGTCAGAGTGGTAGAGAAGACCACAGGTGAAATGTCTGAAGATTAAAGAGAAACTACTTGGGTACCCTATTTCTTTTGAAAAAGAAAGATGAGGATTAGACATGTGAATCTTTTTGTGCCTTTAAACAAACATTGTATAAAAATCATCTTCAAGTGGGGAAAAAAGCACCCCCTTTTACAGTTAGTATTAGCTTGAGGTTGTGGGTGGGGCATTGTCCTGCTATCATAATTATTAGCAGGCCTTGGCTATCTTGTGTTTTTCGTATAGAAAATTAAATTTTAAACACTTAAATTCATCGTCAGGCTGAAGCTTGCACAAAATAGAGGTGAAAGAAAAATCAGAGTACTTAAAAAAGAAAAAGACGTTCTTCACACAACAGGAGGTAGAGCTGTTGAACTCCTGGTCTTAAGAACACTGTGGGGGCTAAAACTTTGCATATTAAGGAAGCTGCTCCAATTTTCTTCTTTGTAAAGAGTTGGGAAAAACAGAACAGGAATTCTAAACGTAGGTGTGAGAAAACAGATCACAAAAACATTTTGATGTTCTCTGTAAAGTTTAAAAGCTCTTAAATTAACAGTTCCTATACTGCTAGTTGGGTTTTTAAAGCACAGCATGATACCAATGTTTAGTTGGACTTCCAGAAAAACTAAGTGGACCAACACTTGATATTTTTGGAAGACTTGTTGTTTTCAGGACAGATAGGTCAAATATCTTTGGGGCACATCAAAGGACGACTGTTTCAGTGTTGGTTTTGGTTTTGATATTTGGATCAGGTTTTTTTAATTGAATGTCAAAGGTGAATTGAATTTGATATTCATTTAGATGTTAGAGTAGAGATTAGAGGTCTCCATATCATCAACTGTATATTCAAGTTAAATATAATATCATGGTGTCCTTAGTTTTTTATAGATTTTGTTTTTTATGGTTCTCACTTTAATGTGAAATACTTGTTAATTTTTGTCTTCTTCTGATGGTAATTGTGCTGTATTCCTGGAAAATATGTGCACGCTTTTGCTGTCCTTTGCTGTAAGGTGTGATGTCTCTCATTGCATTGTTAAGAAAAAACAGGGTTTGTTTTATGGTTATTAGTTCAGTCAATAACATTCAATATCCGAAGATCTCTTTTGCTTTCAGTTTCAGTTTTTTCGAAAGGTATAGGCAAAGAGGGAGGATCCCTTCACTTTTCTAGGAGTTTATTTGGGACTCGGAAATGGATTCACAGGATATTCTCTTTGCTCTTTCAATAGCAGTTTTCACTTCTTTCTGCCAATTAATCCTCTGTCCTATTTGTGCTACTGCCTGTGCTACGCTTGTCCTAAATGTTTGTAGGACAAAAAACGCTAGGGATTAACCCATGGAAGCAGTAATTTAGCTCCAAGATGAGAGCCAGCATCTTAAGAGGGAGTCTGGAAATTGCTTTCAGACCCCTTTGCTATTCATTGAGGCATTAAGCTGGCAAAGGTGTCTCTTGAAGTACACAGTGGTAAAAATACTGTGTGTTCTATAAATATTAACGAAGCCATAAATTAGGTTCCTCATGTGTATGCTAACTGGTTTGGTAAATGATTGAAATCACTCCTGAACTATGCCAACCTGGAAGAGAGAAAGCAAATTTCCCTTTTAGATGCACGTATGAGATTGATTGTTCATTCTAATTCATCGTTTTCTCCACAGAATTTCACGTTCAATGACGATTTCAGTCCTAGCAGCACAAGTTCAGCTGATTTGAGTGGTTTAGGAGCAGAACCTAAAACCCCAGGTTTCTCGCACTCCTTAGCACTGTCGTCAGATGAGGTATGCTGATGAAATTGTTTAAGGTGGGAAATAGTTGTTTTCTTTCTCCCATGGCATTTTGCTTGATCCTTACTCAAATAGTAAAGGGCTATTTTTTAGCCAATAGAATGGGAAAAGAAAATTAATCTTGGTTTCTAGATAATGCTTTTTCTTGTTCATATAATAACGACTTGAAATGAAGGTCCTATCCTATTATCATAGGAGAGTAGAATGCAGTTGGTTTCCTAAGAGATGCTCTATTCTCACACATTTCAGTACATTTTCCCTGCATTCTAATTAGTACATGTGAACCTATAGGTATGTATATATAATATACATACACTAAACGAGACATAATTAGACAATTTTGAGATAATAAACTTACAGTATTTTTTGGTAGATATAGCTGAGATATAAGGCATCTTCACCTAGACTAATCTTTACCCTTACAGATTAAAATAATAATGATCTGTACATGCAGTAACTGTATTGCTGTAACTAAATGTATGCATATTGATTAGAACATACATGTGTTAATCCACTTTGCATTCTTTGTGCTTGCTTTGCACAGTGGATTTGAATTCAGTTACTTCAAATCAGAGTTTTTTTGAACAATGATAATGTGAAAAAGCATTCCTAACCCCTGTAAATTGCTGACATAATTGAGCTGAATATAATATATTGAAAATACTTTTCTTAAAATACTAGTTTTGTACCTCAATGAAGTGTCACAATTTGACAGTAGCCAACAACATGTTCTGTGGACTCAGGAAACCCAAGCCTTTGTTCTTTTACAAACACTCTGTAAGAACATCAAGTTTTTCATGTAAGGTTTGAGCCAGCGTTTTATTTTAGAGAGTAAGAACTTGAAGTGTCAATGTCTTATTTTTTTTTAATGACAGTTAGATCTGTTCTATTACTGCCTGCATGCTTTGCACAGGTTTAAAGAATGAGAGCTGTTCTGTGCAACCCCATTTGCCAAAAGGCAAGCCTACAACCATTCTTTAGAGGTTACTTACTGCAGGTAATAAAAAGCAAAAATGTATAACAATCATAGGAGGGGGCAGACAGGTCTCTATATTCTATGAACGACTGAAAACAACAAAGTCATCATTTACACTTTATTTAGTATTAATACTATCTTGATAATGCATTTCATTTTCTTACCGTGTTTCATTCTCCTTATATTATGTATTTTATCGTGGCTATGCCCTGTTCCCAGCGGTACTGAATTAAAAGCTTGAAAATGCTTTCATTTTGCTTGTTCAGCTCTTACTTTATCACTTCTAAAATACCAAGCCTGAACAGGCCTATAAAAGTGAATTTTTTCTCCATCCTCTGCTGTGTGCCAAATTGCAGCCTCCGAATCAGGCGGCATGTTCAGCAGGAGCCGCGGTGGAGGCCGCCACAACCGCCATGGCAAGGGATTAGGCTGGTGTTGCCCTTCAGTCGCTGTTGCTGCAAGCACTCCTTTGCTCAGGCTTCTCTGGCAGATCCGACGTGATCATTTGAAGGAGATTAAAAAAATGAAGGGGTGGAGAGGGAACCCAGTTCTTGCAGGTTGTTCTCCTCTAATTAAGGAGCTTTTGCTCTTGGAATTGGAGCCATTAGGAAGGTTCCCACCAATTCCAGGGTGTCAAGACCAGGAACTCCAAGGGGGTTTCATTGACACAGTCTCAGGTTTAGCTGCCAAATCATGTGTGTGCTGAGCTTTCAACATAACCTCTCTGCTTCTGGAACTAATTTTTTTTAAAGAAACCTCTTTGGTTTTGAGTAGCCATATCTGTTTGCAAATCTTGGTGCTGCCCTTGCCTGAATTTTTACATGCTGTTACATGTTCTGTATTTTGTTTCTATAATGCTTTTCTTTCCCATTTCTTTGTTGCTCCGTCACTCAGAGCCTGGATATGATTGATGATGAGGTGAGATACTAGTGTGCTGTTGTGGTGAATCGTGTGACCATCGCGTGGCAACGTATTGTCTCATTTGCAGATTCACGTTTCTTGTTTTATGGTGTTGTGTGGCAAACCCCCTTGTTCGAGCAGAATATGCAGATGTCACTGGCTCCTCTCTCCTTGTCTTGAGTTCCCCTCTCCTTTCTGCTGAGAGTGTTCAAGGCCATAACTAATTGCAGTTTTTGCGGTATGCTGGAAGGGGGAGGAGGGTCGGTGTCAGAGCAAATCCACCAGGCCAAGCATCAGCTGCACCGAGCTCCTGCTGGCAGCAGGAGAAGGAAAAGAGAGTGCTTAAACCATCTTTTTCCCAGCCCTGAGAACTGGGCAGTCAGAAGCCGGCAGAGCTCCCCGCATCATCTAACGCACTGTGAAAGCTGCTCTAACAGCAGACAGCTGCTGCAGCCTGTAGCAGCTGCTTTGCTGACCGCGGCTGGGACAGAGGAGCTTTTGTTTCTGGCCCCACCGGCATACCCCTGGGTGGAATAAAGTGGCAGAGCAGGGACACGGGGCTGTGGCAGCAGCTGACGCCCCACCTGCCCCTCCTGGTGCTGCGGTTGTGCTCTCCGCAGCAGCGGTGATGAGAGCAGGGTCAGGGCTGTGGGATCGCTGTGTGTTTCTTACCACTCCTCTGTGTCATCTCATAGTCTTCCATAGATAGTATCAGTCTCACTGGCTGTTTGATGTCATCACTTTGAACTTTAGAGTGGTTTTCTGAGGGTTTTTTTTCCCCCTGGATTTCTTCTTTTATAGCTTAAGCACATCATAAAGATCTGTGAAGGACCCAGGAAGTGGAATGCAGAATTCATTGCACCCTTTAGAAACGTTCAGATTTGAAGGCTAAAAAATCTTGTGAGGGAATGGGAGCATACCTGTTTGCAATTGCACCACCTGGCCATCTCGGTCCCTGTTTGGGTTAGAAGGAATGTCAGTTCCTTTTTGTTCTTCTATTTTTAGATAGAAGACTTTTGGGGTACCTTGTACCAGTTCTTAGACATCTGGTTAGATACAGATCTAATTTAGCGGTGTGAAATTGCTGTATTGTAGTGTAAGGATAGTACAGATACCTCTGCTCTGATGCTGGCACTTTGTACAGAAAAAAATTGTTTGTGTTGCCCTTTTAATAATAACGCAGTGTATTTTTGTCACAGATCCTTGATGATGGACAGTCTCCTAAGCACAGTCAGTATCAGAGTCGTGCTGTTCAGGAGTGGAGCGTGCAGCAGGTTTCCCACTGGTTAATGAGCCTGAACCTTGAACAGTACGTTTCCGAATTCAGTGCCCAAAACATTAATGGGGAGCATCTCCTTCAGCTGGATGGGAGTAAGCTCAAGGTAATTGACTGACTGGACTTCAAAACTAACTGTAGTATTTGTTGTCACTTTAAGTAGTCTTAAAGGAAGTAAGAACCCAGCCAGAAAGCAGTGAATCCCTGTGTGTCGAGTGGTGATAGGCTAGAATAATAAACACAGAGTATAAAGCTACAGCAACACTGTAAGAAATTCCCATATGCACTTGGATTCAGAAGCTTCAGAAATAGAGAGCATTTGATTTGTGAAGGCTCTGGGTATATGTAATATACCCATATTTGCATGCCTAAATCATATAGCAGCATGTATAAGTGGTATTTGCATGCACATATTTCACATCCAGCTCTGTTTTGCGAAAGGGTGATTCAGAGGGTATAGTAAATAGACATACATCAGAAGTAGCAACTGAAAAATGAATTAATGGGATACTGAAGGCATAAGCTCATGCCAGTCGTATTATGTTAGAACTAAATAGTTTAGATGTATAAAGTATTCATTGTTTCTTGTGTGAAAATATGAGCTTACTTTTGTCAAAAATAATTACAGGAAGGAGCTGTGGGAAGCTCAGCAGATCTGCAAGTCCAAGTTTGGTGTTTCCTCTCTGAATTTTTTTGCTGACATTTCACTAACTAGGGGTTTTAGAAGAGAGTAAGTGAACTTTTCACCAAGGCATAGCAATGGGAAGTCTTGTTCTATGTAGACTTAGATGACTTCAGGCAAATAGTTTAATCTTTATTTGCCTCATTTGATCAATGATGTCAACAGTGGTAGTGGCAATGAAATCTAATTCTTCAATATTCTAGAAGTGGAAGGCATGGAAGGTAGCACAGAAGTGTATTAATTACATGTTAGTAGTGTAACTGAGTCTGTCTCAAGTTTGTTTAGTCGTTATAGTCTTCTACCTAAGAAGAATTATTACTAGAATATGAAAAATTTTGTGATAGATCAAACTGTATGAAATTCTTTTTCTTTTAAAATGTTGTTATCTCTACCTCAGGCTCTTGGTATGACATCTTCCCAGGACAGAGCAATCATTAAAAAAAAGCTAAAGGAAATGAAAGCATCCTTGGAGAAAGCTCGCAAAGCTCAAGAGAAAATGGAAAAGCAAAGGGAAAAGCTTCGGAGGAAGGAACAAGAGCAACTGCAGAGGAAATCGAAGAAAACAGAGAAGTCTTCATCAGATGCAACAGAGGGCACTAATGAGCAGTGATAAGCAGAAGTGCTGCCGCGTGAGGAAAGTGGAGGCACTTCAAGGGAAGAGAAACTCATACCCACTCTGGTGCCCCTTCAGCTTTCTTCTATTCGTTACGCAAGAGTGTGTACAGAGAAATGGGGCTATACATAGAATGACTAGGGGAATTTATATTGTGTAGTTTTATTTTCCCTCATACCCAGTTCACGCTCGTTGCTGTTGCCATGTGAAACGACCCAGCCCCTCGGTTTGTTTTGTTGTTGTTGACGGCTAACAGATTTCATATTTTTGTGGCGGTGTTTCCTTTCAAACTACTCTTCTCTATTGAGCGCTGTGTGTTTGGTCACTTCAGTAACCAGCATGATGTTGAGGAGCATGGTCCACTGCTTCACCTCTTCTGAACAGGATGGCCAGTCAAATCGATTGGTGAATGTTTCTTCAGCTGGGTCAAAGGAGTTGTGCTCTGTCTGATAAGGAGTTGACAACTTTCTAACTGGAAGTTCAGCTTGTTTATGGTGTTTGGATACTCAGTTCCATCACTGGAGTAAGTTTCATCTTGCATCAGTACCTTGAAGCGATACTGCTCTGGAAACACAACTGTTCAGTGACTTCTTAGTATACACTGGAGATAAAGACAGGAGAGTCGATATTCCCCCTGGTTAAAAGACAGGAGGTGAAACTCTTTCTGTTAACTGTACAATAGTTAATCCAGGAAGGAGGCAAAGCCTTAAATGATTATGTGGGTTTACACAGAAATCTGAGGATAACATTTATCCTTTAGATATCTGAGCAAGGATGAATTTCTAACTAGAGCACAGCGTATATATCTGTATAAATTTCATTGTGCTCCCAGTGTGTAGGCAACTTTCTTATAGCACACTCTGCTTTCTTTTTCATGTGTTTTGAACAGGAAACTGGGCTTATTTTGTTTGGGTTTATTGTTTGTTGTTTTTTTTTTTTTCCCCAGGAAAAACACAACTTTTTCAGATTCATTCTCCCATAAGCATTGGGAGAATAAGCTTTGTGCCGTGCTGTTATGAAGCTATTGTTGGAAAAGATTATCAAACTTGAGTCTGCTGAAGATTTTCAGTTTTTACAGAAGTGCACTTTAAGAGAGGAAGACGAGGGATTCTGGTTAAAATTTAATTCAGTACATTGCTGTTAAGATCAATGCTGCCATGGAGGTGACAGTTACTAAGTCCAAAGCTGCCATATATTAACGGGTTTGATTGATGTGTTTAAAGAATATCCTCACATAAACCTGAATTTTTGGGCGTAGGCTGTAGAATGTTTTGATGGCTTAGCAGTGGTCACATTACATCCTTCAGAGATTTGTTTTCTTGGTACATGAGGCCATCAGTGAAGGCTGCTGTGTAGTTTTGACTATGAAGAAAGCAGTGTATAGCTCACACTGCACGGTGTTACTGCCTCTTAAGAGTAATATTAAAATATTCAGTATTTCTTCAAAAGAATGGACAGACAACAAGTGAATATCCACAATGAGAAGCTAGAGGTATTTGCTTACTGCTTTATAGTAAAAGCTAACTACACAGCAGTATTTATATTTGAAAAACATCAGTTCCTTTGTGTGCATCCTGGAAGTTGCAGTCTTCATCTAGTCATGTCAACCCATAAATTGTTTAAGATGTTGATGCGAAGTTAGAATCTTGAACTTGAAAATTTGCCAGCCTAAAAAATGCAAGTATTGAATTCTTTTGAAGAAGATGCTTGGTTTCATTTGTCTCGGCTTCTCTTCTGCTCTGTACTTTATGGCGTTCAGATTTGTGTCTGTAAAGTTCTCTGAAGCTCAGATTTGAAACAGTTGGGGTGCAATGTTTATAGTTAAATTTCTTTTGATCCTAATAATTTCTTTGACATGTAAAATGTTCCTGTAAACTGAGAGAGCCTAGGTCATGCAAAATTAATACACAACAGATCTACTTAGCATTAGCTTTCTTTTTCTTTCTAAATCCAATTTCTACAAGGTTTTGATGTATAATTTATTAAAATCTAAAAATGAAATTGCCATGAATGATACATCCTGGTATTTCTAAAGGTTTGTGATATTTTTCTTGAGGTAGACCACTGGCAAAAAAACCCCACCTGCGAACAAGTATTCCACATTGCAGTGAATCTTCCTGTGCTTTTTGTAGGAGAAAAGTTATACAAATGTTTAACAGCCTCGTAAAACTAGCATTCTGTTATTTTAGGAGGTTATCCATTTATATTTGAGTAAGAGAAGTTATCTGGAAGAAACTGGAAATTTAATATTTTAAATACAATGTTGATAAATGCATTTTGTGATCATTTTCTTTTTAAATAATGTTTACATTGTAGTAATGTTTAAATGGTTGTATACAGTAATCTAAGGTGGTGTCCCTGTTTTATGTTGTTTTCTTAGAAACCTGAGCAGACTGCTTGGCATTATACACAGAGTTTTCATTCTTGCTGCTTAGAACAGTGCCTAGTTAATCTCTTTGTAAATCAGATTCTTATTCTGCAGAACAACTAATTCAGCTTGAGTCCTTTAAGTACTCAGAGGGGGTTTATTGCTTTGTGGTAATATTGTTTTGTTATTCTCAGACTTTAAAAAAAAAAAAAAAACAACCCAAAACTTACCTTAAAAAACCCTAGTAGCTTAAATTTACAATAAAACCATAAAATGCATTTTTGATCAACACATAAAAAGCAGGCAAACCAAGCAGTGTCAAGAGTTTTGCTCTTCCTTCTGTGATAAAAGAGATTCTTGTGGATCCTTTTATTAAATATGATAACTCATTGTTGGGACATGCAGAAATGACACTGGATAATAGATGTGAAGCAGTTTGAAACTTTTGGTTTTGTTGTACAGGACCTTTAAAGTTGTGTTGCAATTTTTTTTCCTGTTGTATTCTGTAATGACACCGAAGGTAAGAGATAATCTCATCATCTTTGTATCTCAGTGTATGCAAATACTTTTGCATTTTTTCAACTTCTTAAATTTTTTTGCCTATTGTGCCATGAGCAGTCTGCTGCAGGGATACCGCAGGAATCGAGCTGTTACTAGAATTACTGAGCAGCTTTCCTCTGAAGCTTGCCAGTCCTCAGCTTTCCTTAACATTCAGAAGTGCTTGACACCGAGCATCGGGGTTCCTTGTACTTCATTGCTTCCATCAAAGCCCCCAGTCCTCCTGAGCTGCTCCACCTTCACCTCCTGACTCACGTGCTGGTGATTAAGAGTTGGGCAATGTTGTGTGATTTTTTGAGAAGGAATTGTGTTCCGCTTTCGAGTCAGAGAAAGAAATGCCACTCTTGCAAGTAGTGCAGAATCCAGTTCTACAGTAGGAAGGAAGAGGATCATCGTGTAGCTAGGTACAGCCAAGAAGTACCATTCCAGGTACCAACACAACACTGAAAATCAGAAGGAAAGGTTTGTGCAGATCCAGCTGTAGTTCTTTGCAGCATCTGCGCTGTAATCTGTACTGTTTCTCAGTGCTGAAATTTAGGGGAAGTTTTCAAGAACTGTGTCTTCTGTTGATTTCTTAGCTGTGTGTTTACGGAGAGAAAATACTGTCAAGGCAAAAGAAAACCTGATCTTGCTCTTTTTAGGTGTGGCCACATCCCCCACACCATCATCAGACTAAGTGATAGAGGGGCTGGACCCTTTTAATCCCTCATTCCGTGTTCTCCCTCACTTGAAAACCTCAGGAAACCTATGTCGTGGTCCAAAACACTGAAAAAAACAGATCCTTAATAGCAGCACATGTTTAATTAAGTTGTAAGTCTTTAACAGTCCAAATGGGCAGAGTGCACAGAGCAGTTTTGATGATTTTGGTTTAGTTTTGTTAAATGATTGAATGTGATGAAATCAGTCTTTCTAGAAATGTTTCAAGTGATCTGTGGCTTGATTCCCTCTTTAAATAACTATGTATGGCTTTGTGTGTGTACATACATATGGGCATACACAGATAGTCATACAGATTCACGCAGCACTAGTAGCAGTTAGCACGTAGGTAGCGGGTGCTGCAGGGTTGTAGGCACACATGGGGTAGGCAGAGGACCCAGGGCTGTCTGCAAGCTCAGAGGAGCTGCCCCTTGGTCTCGCCAGCAAGCGTGCGTACCCCTGTCTTTGCTGGTAGCTTTACTCATGCTTTTCTTGTGGGGTTTTATGTATTCTGCAGATCAGATTTTAAAAGTTTTGTTAAAACCGTATACAGAATGGTCCTCTGCAGATCCTTCTGCCTTTTGTCCTCAGGTGGTTTTTTGGGGGGTGGGAGACTGGCAGGATTGATTTGTTGGAGTGTTGGTACTCTAGGAAGGGGACCCTTCTTATTATTTTTAACCCTAACTTTGATTTCTATGGGAGCGCTTTTAGCAGCTCGTTTTTGAGCAGGGTGACGAGTGACATCCAAGGGGATGTACCCACTCAGCACAGTGGGGCGTGGGCCACCTGCAGGTGGCACGGTCCCTTTTGTTAGCCTCTCGTGTGGATTTTACTGTACTTTTTCCACCTGTGAAACTGGTTTTTAAAGCTGTGACACCTTAGTCATGACATTGAGCCCTCCAATCCCTCATTATATAATGAGCTTTCTGTTACTAACCGGGGTTACTAAGCGGTACTTTTGCTGTCGGCATTAAGTAATGATGTAAAAAATGTGCGTCTTAGCGGGAGTTTTGGCAGTGGTGCCTTGAGCTGCATGTTCCTTTGGGAAGTTTGGACTGTGTCAGGAATGAGCCGCAGGGTTTGTGGAACCTGGCCAGCTGAGTGGGGCAGGTTTTTTCCTCCAGAGCAGGGAGAGGGGAGGAGGAATCACAGCTCCCGAGGTCAGGTCCACCCCGGGAGCCTGAGCCGCCTGTCAGGCTTTCTGTGGGAGCTTTGTCACCGACACCGCTGGGAGCAGGAGTGTCTGGAGGGAAGGGGGACCCCAGGGCACCAGACATAAGGAACAGCCAGCCCGTTTGGAAGTGGGGAGTGCACAGTGAACCTTTTCTGACTGTTTGCTCTCCCATACACATTTGCTGTCTGAAAAACGTATTTTCCAGTCACGCTGCAACGGTAGCTCACTGGTCACTGACGAGTGTTAGATATTGCTAGAAGACCAGGCAGCTAAAAGACTAAAATGCACTGTGGTCACTGTAAAAATTGGCTTCTTACAGTGTTTCTTTTTATATGGTTGAAGAGGTGGTTGCGCTTCAGATTTTTTCCTTTTTCTTTTCTTTTTTTAAAGAGGTCAAATGTATATGAAGTGCATGTTATCCTGAACTTTTTGTTTGTACATCTTGGTGTCTGATCATCTGCATGAAAGACACAGTAGTGCCATGTCTGAGCTTGTTCTCTTGTGCTTGGTTGGTATGAATTTCTCTAGATTGTTGAGTTTTCCCCAAAATAACTTTGGTTAATATTTAGTTATTGGGAGACATCAAAACAAAACATCATGGTGGCCCTTTGTTTTCTTACAGTTTAAATACAAAAAACAAAGCCTTGTGGTTTAAAGTTAATTTGTTAGTGTAAATAAATTTCTTGCCAATGAGTATTATTGTTGTTAGACAACGAATGCAATAAAATGAGAAATCCTGAATCTTTATTAGAATTTGTATCGAGTCCTCACTT
This sequence comes from Falco peregrinus, assembly GCF_023634155.1. NCBI lineage: Eukaryota > Metazoa > Chordata > Aves > Falconiformes > Falconidae > Falco > Falco peregrinus. The sequence continues at coordinate 37,766,010 of NC_073725.1, read as the reverse complement.
TCCTGTTCATTTCTTGGTCATTCCAGAAGGAATGAATGGGGAGCACGACTGGAGAGCTGCTGCTGCATGGGTCGGACTGGGGGCCGGGGGGACATGGACCTTGCCCTGCTTGTTCTTTCCTTCCTTCTGCTCAGTGCCAAAGATTATTTTAATCCCAGCTCTTGGCTAAATTGGCATGATTCACAGGCCTCTGAGTGGATCTCATTTACAATCTGTAATTATGTAAAAAGAAGTATAAAAAAAAAAACAGTAAGGAAGGATAACGGCCATTTCACATGGGGATGAAATGTAGCGTGCGGTCTTTTACTGCAGGTCAGTGTAAAAGTAGGCTGCCTTCACACTGATGCTGGCCAGTGTTTGCCCGTGTAAAAGACCTGGCTGAAGTGTCAGGTAGTTATAATGGGCTTTTTATACATTCAGAGTAGAGCAGTTCTTCTGCTGAACGTGTTTAGTATGTCTTTATTTGTTTGATTTTAGTAAAGCATTAAATTAGGGAAGAGCAGAGGGCACAGACTGTCCAATTTGTGTAGTCGTTTCAGGGGATTTACATCTGGCAGAATCTAGGCCAAATACTCTGCTCTTAAGCTAACTCAGTCTGTGTTCCCAGTGGCTGAATCATCTTTCTTACTTTCTGCTAATATCTCCACCACCTGCAAGAAGATAAAAGAATTCTCAATCCATAAAATGATCTTAATTAAAATAGGTATATTAAGAAGCTGTAAATACACAACTGACATGTAAAAACCCGTCTGCTCAGCAGCTTCTTAAGCCTGGAGCCATCCATACGTATGTCCTTGTTTGTGCAAGTTGTCTCAAGATACCTGCAGTTTGGTTTATGAAACGCTCAGAACTGCTCCAGACTCTACAGCTTGTAAAAGATGATGGGTTATGCTCCCCTCAGGTTGCAAGCCCGGATTTTCCCTGTGCAGGTTACCTCGTAATCGGGAGGCCAGGCTCGAGATGCAGCTTCCTCCGCGGCTGTTTCTGCCACTGAGGCTGCCAGTGAGTTTTATCAGGCGGTGATGCCATGCCGAGGGGTAGGACCTGTACCCCAGCCTTGCTTTTGCTGCAAAACATGCGCTTGCTGTCTCTGTCCTGCCCAGCGCCACTTTAATGCACGCTGGTCCAGCTTCAGTTCTCACCTCCGCGCTGCGAGGCTGGGACGCCCCGAGAGGAGGTTGGCAACAGGCTTCGATCCGCCTTGCCCCAGGTTAAAATTCAAAATGTTACTGTTAGTAATAGCAGGTACTAAGTCCTACCCATGACCTCTCTCCAGCGCTTTAGGAAAAGATAAGGCCTATCACCTGCATGTGCTTCTGTCTGAGGGCAGACCACCGGGAAAGCCTTCAGTACAGGAATAGTTTTTTTAAAAAGGGGAAAAAAGCCAGACACGAGAAAATACATTCTTTATTTTCTGAAAGGCCAAAACCAGCAAAAACATGGAAGGTTGACAAGATCCAACAACATGTAGATTTGCTCATTTGAAGATGTTCTAAGCTACTGGAAAAAATGAAATTAATGTTTTGATGGGTTACTTCTACCACTGCGGGGGGAAATGCTGGCTGTTACGCTTCTAGAACCAGTGGGTAAATCGGGACCAGCAGCGTGACTGGTTGGTGTTTCAGCTGTGTTACTGCCACTGCAGCAAAATGCTGTAACTCTTCAGAAGATGACACTTGAGAACAAATAGTGGCACAAGCCTAAACTAATTATTTTTAAATGCTACTGCAGGATGTTGATGGCTAATCACAAACAGGTTAATAACCCAAACTCTACTTATTGTGAGAACTTCCTTCAGAGCATATTGTTTTCTGCTGGGGCTCTGGGAACAATGTCTGTTCCTAAAGGCTGGACGTGGGTTACAGTAGGAGAGCATGCCACTTCCCAGGGAAGCTGAAAATGCCCTGCAGGGAGCGAAGTTGCTGAGGGAGGTGTGGCGAAGCCAGAGTCACTGTAAATTATGTTCTCCAGTGCTTGGTGCAGTCAGCTGATGCCACAGGCAAGTCCAGCAAAGGGACGAGACAAAAGATGCCCTGGTTCAGGGCTGGCTCTGCTCTGTGGAAGGGCTGTCCGCACGCTGTGGTCAGCAGAAGACTTCAAACCATCATCCGAACAGATGAGTCCCTGTCACCAACGCCTGCATAAACTGACGGTAAATCCTGGGCAGTGCTCAAGTCCCCAGATCCACTGTGGGTATTTTGGGGAGGAGCTAGGAACACGGTTTGTGCACAGACCCGCTAATGTAAGGCCAAGGCCGTGCGTGCCCAAGAGGTGAGGTCAGTTAGCTCCATGGCTAACCCTAAAGCTCAGGTCTCCCTCTCTAGCCATCGCTGGACCCCGGCAGCATGTGCTAGCTGTATACAAAACATCACAGATACCAGCAACAGCTATGGCTACATGGGGTGAAAGAATTCTCTGGCATGGCAGCAGTGGGAAGCTGCCAGCATCGGCAGGGCACAGCGACGGAGCCAACATGTCGCTAGCTCAGTTCTTAAACCTCCCACAACTTCTTGCACCCAGGGATGTGCCTTACACCGCAGCATCTATGCCAGCAAGTGGTGGCAGCACAGGGGCTCGGAGCGGAGCAGACGCTCTGGGAACAGGAGGTGATGCGACAAGACCCACAGCCCACAGCAGCTGTGCAGAGGAAGGGGGATGGCACCGTCCCTCCCGTACAGCAACACAGCCCCAGCCATGAGCCCTGGCACCACCTCCTTGCTCCGGTTAGAGCTGTTCCTTTCCCTCAGAGAAGGAGCAGTAACTCCTTTATACCAATGGATGAAAGCTATTAGGCTTGTCTGTGTTAGAAAGGCCAGGCACAGGAGCCAAGAGGCCAGCACACACATTTGCTGTTCAGGACCACTGCTCGCCCACAGCCATGCCTCGTCTCAGCCAGGGCAGCAAAACCCAAAGACAAACAAAGGTTTGCACAGTGTTCAGGCGGCTGCGGCGTGGGCTGTCTGCCCTATCTTGTAGGCAGAAGCGCTCCTGTGTTTTCAAAGTACTGGACTTGCCATGTACTCTCCAGATTAGAGGGGGCCGTGGCTGGTGGTGAAGCAGGTTGCAGGAGGGAACAGCAAAGCCAGAAGAGCTTTAGCACCCAGAGAACGGCTCTTTCTCCTCCCGCGCTCGGGCCTCACAAGCAGCCTGCCTTTTTTCTCCACACAACGGTGGAAGAACAGCGAGGAAACACTACCACATCAGCTGAAGGCTGCAGAGGGGTGGTGGCCCTGGGCAGGTCTGCCAGGTGACGCCATTCGGAGGGGCAGCCAACTTGCTGAGATGTGCCAGAGCAAGCAGACACAGGGCACAACGGCAACCCCAGCAGGGGAGCCGCCACTGCTAACGTGGAGCCTTTAGCTGGATGTCAGCATCAATCACAAAACCAGAGCGGTGATCAGAGGTGGAAACTCAGAGGGCAAAAAGAACAGCAGGAGCTGCTCTGTGGGTAAGGACATCTATACTAGTGAAAGAAGAGCTCACTCCACAGGCCAGGAACCAAGTGGTGGCTCAAAGAGGGGCTTCAACCACGCTGGCACCTTGCTGTGCACACTGGAAAGCACAAAACTGATTTCTAGCTTCAGAGGACACTCCATTCAGTTTCTTGCAAGTGATTGCTTACTGACACCATTCTAAAACCACCAACTGATGGAAACCTGGATAGGTCTTCCCACAGCGCACGTTATGGCCAACTGCCGCTGGGTAACGTGAAGTCGGTGCCTGCTGCACAGGAGCACAGCAGGAATCGGCTCCACACGGGCTGGGAGTTAAACACAGAACATGCTGATCAACGCTCAGGGGTAGTCATGGTGGCAAAGCGCCCAGAAATCCTCCCTTTGCTGTGACACAACAGTAACTGCTAATGCACTTTTCACTGAAGGTGCTCAGGAGCCATTTCCCACTCTTTAAGAAAAAAAAGCCTTTTTTAAACTCCCTTTGGAAGACTCAGTAAGAAACCACTCCAAAGTGATGCCCTCCTCTTTTCTCAGTAGGATTAAAAGAAATTTATGAAACTGAAGTAACGTTAGGAAATGGCTTAAAGGAGGAAAAGGGAAAAAATGACACTGAAATAACATTTCTTCTCCTTCCAGTTATTTCAGAAGCATGAGGGAAAGCCAACAGGAAGGTTTGGAAGAAGAACCCTCAGCACAGTCCCTGGGAAAGCCGAGGGGTCAGTGACAAGAAAGCACACCACACTGGTAGTTAGTGATTCTCATTTACAAAATCAGTTTTCTCCAGGGAAATTAAAAAAAAAAAACAAACAACAACACACACCCAAACCAAAAACAAAACCAAAACCACCACCAACCAGAAATCCAGTCACAACAGATAACAACGTCTGACGGTTTAGTCACTTCTAATCTGAATTTGAACTTCAAGGTTACCCTTTGTTACTGACATGGGATCCTCCCCCTTACACAAATAAACTAATTTCTCACCTTTTATTTCCTTTTACTATTGCATAGAACTCTGAGTGTGGAGAGGAAGGCTAAAATACATTTCCGTGACTCTAGTTAACTTTTATTGGAACAGTCCTGTTGTTAGCGAATCTGGCAGAAACTAAGTGAGTTCCCAAAGCATTTAATCCTTTCCACTGCAGCAGATCTTACCCGCAATGAGCTATAGCTCACAGTAGAGCGCTCTGTGGAAGACTGTGCCGATGAGCAGTTTTCCCTCGTAGACAGATGCCACCGAGCTTCCCTGCAGCACGGAGCCGTTGTCTGTGTAGACACGCGTCACTGTAGGCTCCTCCGAGAGGATGTTCTGGACGCGCAGGACCTGCCGGAGGAGGGGGATACATCTGCTGAAACGCCGTGGGCGAAAATCCTCCAGAGATGGAGGGAACATCAGTATGTTAACTTAAGTTAGGTTGATCAGCTGCTGCTAACTGCAACCAAGTGATCCTGTGATAGGGCCACAAATTCTGCTTCAGTGACGCATAGTCCATGAAGACTCATGATTTTTTTTTAAGTGGTTGTGCAACAGAGGCTCCACCTCAGTAAGGCAGGCGGTCATCCCCAGCACTAGGAATGTGCGGTTTTTTCCAGCCTAAGAGTTACTTAATATCTTCTTATTTTCATGCTTTTTTTCAGACAACGTGCCAAGTACCATAAATCTACTGCTATTGAACATGATCATTTTGAAAAGTGACTTACAGGGAGCTTCAGACAAGACCAAAAAAATCAAACAGACACCCACCAGCCCCCCGCACTCAAGCTGCTGGCACGCTGGTGCCAGTACCTCATTGATTTCAGAAGGAAAAAAGAATTACAGTGTCACCTACTGATGAACCACACTTGCACAGATAAATGACTCCAGTGCGAACGTTTCTGGTTGGGCTTTGCACTCAGTCAATTATTTTTTGTTTGGCAAAGAGGTGCTGGCTGGGTAATTAACGCAGTTCATCAAAATCTGATTGTGCGGCCACAGCTGCACAGAAAGCAGCCTGATGAGTCCAGCATGACTGAGCTACTGGGTGGAAATTGTTCTGTTGCCTCCTAAGGAACTGAATAGGTGTTTGTTAGCGAGCATACGCTGTTCAGGCTTTCCACTTGAGAGCAGAAGCTAGAAGCTGCAAGTCAGCTCGGTCTTTGCTTTCGTAAAGGCTGGCCAGGCATTTCTCTTACGTAATGCAGAGTTAAGTTATACCAGGGGAATCTGAACAGAGCAACTTTCTGGCACAGACATAGCCAAGAGACCAGTGACATCTCCCAAAAGGCACCTCAGAGGCAGGCAGATTTTCAGGATCACTGTAGAACAGCTTCATCCCATTGGGATGACATCCTATCCAGATGTCACCAGTGTGAGGGTCAATAGACAAGTTATCGACCAGAGTGTCCAACTGCAGCGTCTATTCAACACAGAGGAAAAACAAGAAAGAGAGGAGTTAAAGCTATCAGAAGTCCTGGAAGCACAATGTAACATAACCAATAGACTTGTGCAAAGACTCTCATCTCACATAACTTAGACTGATTTTTTAAGAAATATTTTCTCCACCAGTGCTATTTTTCTTCTTGCGCAGTATGCTTCACCCCTCCTCTATGCCAGGAGATACCTGCTTGCTGCTCCAAGCTTCCCCCATTGGCTCTCTCACACCCACGCCTGCGCTGATTACTGCAGTGCTCTGTGGTCTAACGCACACCGACCAAGGAAGACTTCCACTGCAGCTCTACCGCACGCCCAAGGATCCCTCTCTGGTTGCTGGCGAGACGGTACAAGACATGAAGCTCTGTAACAGGGTGCACAGCACCTCTGCCAACCCATCCAGACCAGAACTTCCCACACGATCAGGCTCAAGTCTCAAGCGTTCATGGGGACTAACCTGTCCAAAATTCACATATGACTCTTCTTTATGGAACAGCAGCACCTTACCTTCACATGGGTTAAATTCCAATTAGCATGTTTTTCCATAACATGGACATTATGATCAAATGCATCTGCAACATAGATGTACCTTCAAAAGAAAGCACCTCTTAGCAATCTGTATGGGTAAGCAGACAGACTTTAAGACTGTGGAGCGCTCCCCACTTGCAGAACTCCTGCCCCATTAACCCTTGCAAGCAATATACGCAAATTTCTGTATCAGTTGGTTAAAATGCAGCAAACTTTGATCTTACTGCATATAAAGTACCACGCACAGCAGCAAACACTGCCACTAGTTAAAGACCAAGACCATGACTTCAGTTCTACAAACACTCCGCGTACAAAACGCCTTGCTTTGTATGAACCAGTTTAGACACTTGACCACAGAGGTACCACGTGTACAAAACAGCATTTCAGGATTCTTTTGTGAGAAAAAACAAAATCTAAGGCAAGGAGAAACTTACCTTCTGTCGGGTGAAATGTTAATTCCATTGGCTGAATAAAACCCAGCTGCTACTTCTTTAACTTCTTTTGGACTGTAGTAAACAACATTTGACCAATTTAAACCCAAGAACATCTCTAAGAACATCAAGATGAAGTCGCAGAAGTAGTGGTCATTGGTAGCATAGAAGCTGTCTGGTCCCATAGCTACTACATCATTCACGCTAGGGGGGGAAAAAAAAAAAAGAAAAAAAAAGAGAGGGAGAAAAGTAAATAAAAGAATGAAATGAGAGGTATGAAGGAGTATTGTAGGAGTGTCCAGAATCCAGCCAGGATAGGGTCATCCCATAGACATAAAGGGGTTGCAATTACAGGTGGTACTTCAGATAGACACCAAGTTATTTAGATCCCTTTTAATTCTATTTCCTTTTACATGAGCAAGGACTGTGCAGTGCTGAGATCTGAACAGGACTGTAGGGCACCAGCTAGAGATCTGGCTACCTGTCCATAACTCCATGCAAATTCTTCTCTCTTTTGGTTACATGCAAGTGGAAACCAGAAATCAGGTAGGAGTTGTGACAACTTTATCTATCAGGCTCTGTTTATCTTACAGTCATTTTGCAGTAGGACAGACCATGAAAATTTTGTATGCAACAAAAAAAACTCAGAAAGCTAAAACTGTGTTTATTTTTACAGTGTAGCCAATTCAGAACAGAATATCTGAAGATTCAGATCTGCAATGACCCAAGAGTGGATTACATGAGAGAAGGAGAAATAGATGCCGAACTAATTCACTGGCATCAATCACAGTGGCGCTTAAGACTGATTCAGTGGTACAACTATTAAAAATCTCATTTACAGAAGAGATTTGAGAAACACAGTTTTTGATGACACAGATAATAAGTAATCAATGAGAGAAGCAGGAAAGCTGGTTAATACCCTAAAACTAAAACCATCCAACTTTGGATTTTACCAAAGCAGCCTCTTCTGCTGGGGGAAGACAGTATTTGGCTCCAATACCTTGTCAGAAGGTCATGTCGAATGGTTTTCAGGTGTACAAGAGAATTGTCATCTTCTATGAATTTAAATAATTCTACTGTGCTCTTCTGATGGGGATGGTTCACAACAAAGAGGTACACGTTGTCATCTTAAAAAAAGAAACGGAAACAGCTGAATGTGGCTGAGCACCCCCAGCTCTGACACAGCCTCTAGTACAGCGCAAACATTGGCTTTGGTGCATTTGTCTCATGGCTTTTCAGGGGCAGAACAGCAAGTACCAGAGTAACACAGGATGCCACTGCAACTGGATCCAGCCCTCCAGCTACTCTTCTCCCAGGCTTGCTCTACAGGGCACTGCCGTGTAAATACAGTTTTGCTATTTCTACCAAGGAAGAAAGAAATCACATCTTCATCCTTGTGCCCAAGCCACTGGGTTTTGCAATCCGACACACTATAGTGACTGGTTGCATGAAACAGCCACCGTCAGCTGGGAAGAGCCAGTTTGGGCTCTGGTTTCTTTGCTGCATACTCTGAGAGAGCTGAAGGGGCATCCTTCTCTTGTACTCTGTGTAAGGTTGCAGTCCTTCTGCTCAGCCCTCCTGGTGAGACCCTAAATCAGCCCCCACCAATTTTTCCAACACCTTCCCTTAAAGGGTGATTGCATGGGAAGGCAGGTCAAGCTGTAGCAATGTTCTCTTTTAATATTTGCAGACTTCCAATTGCCTCGATAACATCCACAGTGAAAGGACAGGGAAAAAGAGAGAAAGGAGAGCACAAAGGTTATTTTATTAGTAGTCAGAGCCTGCCATAGAACATGTCTTGGAGAGGAGAACATGGCTTGGCCACAGAGTACCTAAGATTCTGGTAATTTACAGAGTTCTAAAAATTTACTTTGTAGCCACAAAAGGCTCCATTCTGATCACTACTAGCTGGTGAAGCATGCGTCTCTTCAAAAGCCTTGCCCCCAGGGTGGGACAGAGGTAAATTGTGAAATAAACTTTGTGTAATTTTCAACTCCTCAAACTTTTCCCATGTTCTCTTTTCTTCCGATGTATAGGACATCTTTCTGTCTCAGATAGCCTGAGATTTTGTTTGCTTTAGCAGCTGACATTTAGAGAAGAGCCCAGTGAAGGCAGAAAGCCCAAAAACCTTTTTCCCTCCTGGCCAGTGCAGGCTATTGTGGGTGCAATGCAAGGCTGCAAAGGGATCTCTGTTTCTGCTCTTTACGCTGAGATTTGCCACCACCTCAAATTAAAGATTTCTTTACCTTTGTCTACATAGGTGCTGATTCCATGAGGGTTAAACGATGCCAGATCAAACCCTCGGCTGATTCTCAGTTCCACTGCTCTGGGATTGTCTTCATTCAAATCCATCAAAAATATTTCACCTGGCTTGTCTGGTGCAGGGCTTTTTATTCCCGGATATTTCAAGCCCTGTAAAATCAAAACTTAAGAAAATCATTCTTGGATAACAAAAATAAAGTGAAGCAGCACCAGGCTGAAAAGGCTGGAGCCTTGTTCAGGCTGGCAGGGAGACATCAGGATGTCCCTCTGCCTTAGCCTACTGTGACACGATGGAGGCTGAGGGGCTGGCTCTGCTCCCTCTGGCCAGCCCTGAGTCCCAGCGCAGAGGGAGCAAGCTGCGTGGGGCACGAGGAGCCATGCCCAAGGCAGCAGCCATCACCCGGCTGGGTGCTCCCGCTGTGTCAAACCACTCTGCAAGCAGATACGCTGTGGGGACGAACTGGATGTACGGCACCACCGACTGCGTCCAATGTGGTAAAGCCACGGGGAACAGCAGCACTGCAACAGCTTACAATTTCTGGCATGAATTTTGTAATGTTATCATTCCCTATGTGTCCATGTGTGTCCCTGGAGCATGAGATGAAAACATCAGGTTTTGCTTTAGAAATTAATCGCTAGCCATCCTGATTGCAAAGAAAAGCTTGAAAATGTATGTCCTAAAGGCTAAAAAACCAGGAACAACAGAATCACCAAACAAAATTATTTTTTTTTAATAGTAGTGAATTAACACACTTTAACAAGGGAGAGGTTTGACATTTCAACTCTTCAAGCAAGCAGCATGAAAGAAATTCCAGGTTACGTGAGCAGCTAAGCCAGTGCAATAGAATACCTGTGTCAGTGCCACCACCACCACTTCTGTGTCAAGAAGTGCACTTGCGCAAGCGGAAGGAAACACTGGCTAAGCTGACACAGGCCTGGGCTGCTCCTGCGGAGCCAGCCAGCCTTGTAGGAAAAAAAAAAAAAAAAAAAAAAAAGAGTCCATCCTGCAATTTTCACCTATGGCTCTGTAGGAAGCAGGCAAGCCCCTGCACAGGGAGGGAGTGTGGGCACTTACGGAGCTGATGAAAGCAAGTCCATTGGGAAGTATGTCAATGTCTTCTGAACCAGTTTCTGCAAGACAGAGATAAACAGGGGTTTTCAGACAACATTAAACATTTCCCATCAAAAAAACTCCTTTTTAGTACAATTCCAGCTCTCGTGACTGTCCCTTTCTGATAGGACTGCACAAGCAATGAAGTTCATGTTGCATTAAAAGTAGTAGCAGAAGGCAGCAGTATGCCAGGTTAGGGAATAGCACTGGGGTTCACCTCTTTTGGGGGACTTAAGGGTGTCCCCACAGTGGCTGGACAATCTCCCACCCAGCTCCGTGTGCCCCAGGGTGTCACAACATGAATCATCCGTTTTGACAATAGTGTTCTGCAGCAATTAGCACAGATGCCGAGATTCTCAGGGCAGGACTGTATCCATCATTCAGCCCACACGCTTCCATAAGGCAGCTCTGGGAATTGTGCGCACTCACTCTCCTGGCTGAGCTGGGGCACTTCACTAAGATGGATTGCCAAATATTTACCTAAAGCTCTCAAGTGATAGAGAGCCTGCTACATCTTTAAAAGCCAAGGGCTTTAATAGCTAGACCGCACTTCTAACTGTGGGTAATCATTTCCAATATTGGCAGTTACTGTAATATTTTTCCCTGCTAGGAAAATAAAATAAATAAAAGCCATTTAGTAAGAGCACTAGAGCAATTTTAGGCTTTGATCAAGCACTCTCCACAGACCTTTTAGTCCAATGCTGAAGCACATCTGCCATCCCACATTTTCACCGCTCGCCTGTGAAGCCTCCCCTCTTTTCTCCCAATCACCAGCACAAACAGCATGCCCCACAAGCCACTTTCCAGGTGACGGCTGGATTAAACCCACCTGGGAGTGTTTGCTTCAAGGAGGAAATTGTTCTGCCAGTTTTCTTTAACAGAGCCATCAACATAAAGGTTTTCCACTCAGCTTGTCCCATCTCTCCACACCCCCTCCTTCCTGGCCATGGACCACTCACATCCCTTATGTGGGTCACACCATCCCTGGCACCTCCTCCTGAAGAAGGATCTGCAAATTTGAGCTAAGTTTATTGTTTGCTTTTAAGTAACTCCCAGCAAATTTATCCCAGCCCTAATTTCACCTGGCTGTAATTTATCCTGGGGCTGCCCAACAGCCCTTCTGGGGAGGAACCAGATCCCCAGATTACTCACCCAGGTGAGCTCCTTCCCAGCTCAGCCCTGGGGAAACGTGGTGGCACTTCTCCTGGAGGGACAGGGGACAAGAATAGTGCCAGCTTTCCTTCAGCCTCAGCAAGCCCCTGCTCCACACCATTACACTAACGAGCAGAGCATCCCTGCTTTCTGGAAAGCAAAAGATCTGAAGATGCATTTGCGGGGGAGCCAGCACATTATCTCACCTCCTGGGTTTTGGTTCTGAATTTCAGCTGGGCTCAAGCAGGAGGCAGACCTCTGCACTGATGTGCCCAGAGACATTTAGAGCCTGTGTGAAATTTTTTATTTTTTTTTTAAGCTCAGGTTTAAACATCAAGCTCCTTTTCTTTGCCCCAGCTCTTGGTCTCTCCAGGTTTGGATTCATTTAAAAGACAGGGTTAGCAGCAATTCCCCACTTCCCAGGATTGCTGCAAAGATAACGAAGACATGCTGAGCAGCTCAATGACCATAGTGATGTGAGCCGGATAGACAGCTTTTACTGACAGAGCACACTGATGAGTGAATAAACAGAGATACAATAATTTATCACTACTGAAACAGTGAGGCTGCCAAGTAGAAAGATGAGCGGGCTAATTGGGAGCAGATAATTAAAAAGCACAAGTTTCTGGTGGAAGGCATGTGATGACACGCCTGCACCCAACTAATTTGAAAGAAACTGCCCAGCGAAGCACATTTTGGCCACTTCTCAGCCAGGTCCTGGTATGTGTAGAAGAGAGCGAGTGCCATCAAAAGAGCAGCAAAATGCCGATTCGGCACAATCCTGCTGAGCCAGCACCGCCGAGGCAGCGAGCGGGGATGGAAGCACACCGCTGGCTGCAGGGAAGCTCCCAGGCTCTGTTTTGGGAGGGCTCTGGGCTGCTGTCACAGGCGCTGTACGGGACAGGAGAGCTAGGGGCTGATTTATTAGGTATCAGTTGCCTGCACTGCATTGCTTAATTGTATCACCAAGCCTATAGGATCATGTGAAGATTTTATTGGTTCTTTATTTTATCTTAGTATGATGTGTTCCCCAGGTGCATCTAACAAAAACCCCACCTGGATTTCATGTCCAAACCCAAGTGACTATTTCGCCTATATCCCACGAATTGTTCCAAGATGCAAGTATTTCCAGCAATCTCTTTAATAGCTCCTTGAACTTTAGGAATTAGCACAGGACATGTGGTTAGTTTATTATAAACCACTAACATGATTAGACAGTAATAAAATTCAGAAGATACTCTTTATTCTACAACTATAGTCTTTCCTACACATTTGTGAATGAGGTTTAGGACAAGCTGCAATTTTTTACGGGTTTGTTCAATATTTACATCCATCCCTACACTGCACAATATTCAAAAAGAAGAATAGATCAAAGTCTTAAAAAAAAGAGACACACAGAAGGGATGAAATCATGCAGAAAGAAAAGGGTCTACTAGAGAGTTTTTCCATTTACTCTGGGTTTGTTTCCATTACTATGGATGCATCGCTTTTAACATAATTACAATAGACTGTACCAGATGCCTGTTCTTCTACATACAGGATGGATTGTTTAAGATTATTTTGTTCGGAGCCGATCATTACCTACGTCCCACTTACAAGTTCAGAAGAACTGTTTCAAACATTAAAATAAAGAGAGATTGTTTATTCAACTTTATCATCGAATTTTAAAGGAAAAATGCCCAGGAGGCTGAGATGTCCATGTAGAAAGATATCCTTGTACAAAGTCACCCACAGGAACAACCTTACAGATCGGAGTACAGCAAGACCCCTGGTCTGAATAGTGCTACCTAGGCAGAACCTAGATGTTAGGCCTCCTCAGACTCCCTGAATAATATAACCCCCTCCAGTCATAGTAAGTCAGTTTTGGAAGACATTTGCACGAACATGCCAACTTTTAAGTTTGCACAAAGCCTTTGTTATTTCTCTTTCTGCCACATTGGACCTGCTGAATTAATTTTTGGCATTTTAATTTTTCTAAGGCCAGCAGACAGAGTGAAGGCAAGGCAACGTGCAGAGCTCCATGTGAAGGGACAGTGTTACAGGAGCACAGCGAGAAGCAGCAACGAAGCTCTGTAAATTGATCCACTGCCACCTCTGAGCAGAGCCAGGTTCTCAGAATTCACTCAATCTCCATGTAAATGTCAGGCACCAAAATGAGATATTGTTTGGAAATTAAACACAACTGTATTTGCGATTTCCAGCTTGCTTTCTTTCCTCAACAGAGCAGTCACGTTGCAAACAGTCTTTAAAGATTGCAGTGGTGATATGCTTAAAAGAATGACTCAAAAATTATTTTTATATTCATTACCATCAAACCTGAATTATTCAGAGTCTTGCATGAGTAAATTACACCTCAATCTAGAAGACCTGGAAAGTTTTTTCAAGTGCAATTTCTTCTGCACATAACCTCAGGCAAAGGAACTCTGCACATGCTCATTCATGGCAGTAATTTGACTTTACGAAGATGTTTGGTGGCTGACACAAGGAAGAAGCAAGATTTATGAAATGAACACAGTGACCCAGCAAGCTCAAAGGCAAGGCTCTTAAAGCTCATCCAGTGACTTTTTGCACGTGCAAAATCCAGACAAATTTCAACAGAATTCAAGACATTTCTGAAAATACTAAAGAGGAGAAAAGCCCCAGGCACTAAGATTGTATTAAGTTTAAAAATCTGGGGGGTGGAGGGAGACACAAAAAAAGTGATCAATTTTTAAAGTATCCATTTTATGCTCTGATTATCCTAAAGGGATAGAAAAAACAAGGCAGAAACATTCCTGTGTGCTAAACACATGACCCGAAGGACAAAGTCAACTTTTTAGCCACTCTGTTAAACCCCTTTGCAAACCAGACTAAGGTGCCAAACACGAACCCTTGCCCTTCGCCCCTGTGCAACCACACAGCCAAATTGCACAACCGCACCGAGCTCCTGCCGGCTGCGTGCATGGTGCAGCACCAGCCCGCTCCTAAATCGCCGCCAAATGAGGTGCTAAGGCAGGAGATCCTGGCTGGCATTTAGCAGCTGCTCCTTTGCCACATGCCTGTGGCCTCCTCTGAAAGCTTCCACCCTTGCAGCACATCCCGTCTTCAAGATGTCACCAGCTGACAGCCACCTGTAGGCGCCTGCCTGGAAAGCCAACACGCCCTCATTTAAAAGCCAAATAATTTCCTAAGTGGCTTAGCAAAGGAGAAGTGCTTGCAAGGCACTCATTTGCAAGAAAAGGAACAGAAACTTTTAATACTGAAGGCAAAAAGTGTTACAGCAAACTAGCTAGTTTTTCAGGAGAATTTTCTTCCTGCAGTTTCTCCCTACCTCAAAGTCCAAGCACCAAGCGAAAGCCAAATTAGCACTTTGTTTTCAGGATCAGTCTTGAGAGTTGGCTTTAAGAAGCAGTTACAAAATAAGGCTGGACAAAAGCAAAGCACTCAGTTATTGTGAGCACGTACCGATCCCTTTAATGAGCCGGCAGTTAGGGAGGGTTACCGGGGCTACTTCCCGCGAAGCATTGAGCCTGTTCCTGCAAGAGGAAAGAGCAGGGTTAACACCACACAGGTAACATTCCTAGCGTCACTTTAACTAAGTTTTATTTTCTGCCATATTGCAGCAACAAATCATCCATAAACCAGTGAATAAGCAAAACCCAGAACTGACAACAGCAATCGCTCTAAATCACTGCGATGGTTACACGTGTCCAGGGATTAAGTGATTCTCCTAAACTGAATAATTTCAGGAACATTACTTTGCTCCTGAGCTTCAGGAACAAGTGTCCATGACCCACCACAGCTCAAATGATGGACTAACAGGCATGCTTTCTTCATGTTTCAGCCACCTAAATACAATAGCACCCCACAGTTAGGACCAGCATTTCAGTGAGGAGAGGGCAACGTTCTACCCCAGCCCACTGGCTATTTCTGGTGACCAAGCCACCAGACGCAGCAATAGCCTTGTTGCAAGGCAGGCTACCCATTTCCTATCAGGTAGAACTTGGTAGTACTATTTTCAGCAGTTACCCCCTCCCTTTCTCTTCCCTCTGGTACCCACCAGAGCATTATCCTTCAGCAGTGCTTATTTTGTTCCTTAGTGCCCACCAAACTGGATCTCTGGTTCGTGTTTTACTGGACAAGCAGGCACAGACAGGTAACCACCCACGCATAAGTTCCATCTCCTGCATTCCAAGTTGTCTACAAATCCGTATGAAGGGCACCTCACTACCAGAACTGCTGTGTTTGACCATGCTGGTCTGCAGTGCCATAGAAAATATGTTGTGTTTCTATGCCAAAATGTCAACTAGCGTACCAGAATATGTCTTCCTTTTTTTTTTTTTTTTCCCCAAAAGAAAGTATTTAACTAACGTTTCTCCTTTGCATGCCTATCATACACAAGCGTTGAGGCTGTACGTGCTCCAGCCACAGAAAATCCTGAATGTAAAGATTCCATACCAAAACCTAGTCCTGTTTATGTTATAGTTTTAGGCATAAACATAAACTAAACAGCAGTATCAGTCTGTGATATGGGAAATATGCGATACAGCTGAGCACCATGCGGTATGTCAGTCCTGCATCTTTTCAACCACTTAATTATGAATTGTAAATTGCTTGAATGCTGTATCATTGACACAGGTTGTTAACATAGCGCCAGAAAATAAGAAGAAAAAGGTGAAAAGGGCAGAGGACAGCAAGGGAAAGGAGCCAAGTTAAACTCTCCCAAGCCCTCTCCCCCAGCTCAGGAGTCCTGACAGAACTGCACTGGCTCTCAGCCCACAAGCAGCACCCGAGGGCTGCCAGGTCCCCTCTCACCCCCCCCACCCCCAGCATCCCGGCACAGCCAAAGCCACCAGACCCCGAGGGTGGCTTGGGGCGATCATGCCCCAGATTTGCACTGCTGCCTCCTTAGGGTTTTTCCCTTTCCTATTTGCATCAGCTTTTCCTGGGCAGACTGCAAGCCACCCAGCACCAACGGCACTGCAGGAACTCAGCCAGCAGCCAATGAGGGATGATAATATCCCGACAGCATTCCCAGGGAAACACTTCATGGGCTGGAATGAGAGTAATTCAAAAGGACACTGGTCACAAGCCTGCAGCACATACAGAGGCTTTTCCAAAATGTGTCAGTTTATCTAGCTCAGGCAGCCTTAGCTAGTAAGCCAGATGGCCTAGATAACTAACTGGCCACACTAAAAACACAGCAGACATGCAAGCTGTGCAGGATGCAACTTCAAAAAAAGCAGGAATTGTGCTAGCTGGTGCAACCCCAGTGCATGACAATTTTTTTGGCACTTTTTCCCACCCAGTTCCTTTTTGCAGTTTCAGCCCTCCACCCACTATCCCACTTTGGGGACACAAACCACAGGCGTTCCCTTTCCTTCAGCAGTGACCTGCTGCATACTCAAAGGCATCTCTCTCTCCTTCAGTTTTCCTCTTCTCTAGACTAACCAGTCCCAGATCTTTGGGGTTCTTTTTCCTGACAGAACTGAAAATCACCTCTTATTTTTGGTTTTGCTCACAATTCTTTTCAAACTGTCAGCATTTTTCTGGAAGCACGCTGCTGTTTTGAACAGAGTATAAAAGCTGAGTGCCGCATCAGTACAGAGTGTTAGGAAATGATAACATTGTACGTGTATATATAAATACATATATATGAACAACAGTATCAAAGGCATATTGTTCTGAGGAAAACTGTAACATGGTATAATTCACATTCAAGTTTTACAAATTAGCTCAGAACTTTCTTCAGAGAAGAACTGACAATGTGAGTTGGTAACACACAACTTCTTCACCTGTTTTCTGCTGCACAAGTCCTACTCAGGTCCGTCTGGTACCTATCAACAGTGTAATAGATGCATAAACCAACCTGATTAAAGAAGAATTAAGTTTTTAATAATTCTTCAAGCCTTAGCTTTTAAGCATTTCATGGATTCTTGTGTCGTACTATCTAGACACAATACACCAAACTCAGAAGGAACAGCAGTCTCTTTGCTGGACTCCTGCCTTCTTGGGGGGGAACGGATAACGGAAGGGCCTGGGAAGGGTTAACACTACCCACAGTTTCTCCTCTCAAGGCTGTGTTAAATTATTTCAGAGTACTTTGTTATCCAGTATTGTGTGTTTACAAACTCTGCAACTGTCTTCAGACCTCCATTACACTGCAGTTTGTTGAAAACACAGCACACAGGAAAAACCCACCGAAAGCCACAGAGGCAGGGGAATCCTGTTGCTGTTGGGAGATTTTGCTTTATCAGATTCCCATTATTGCATTTGTTCATTCCATTTGGAGGGGACATGGGGTCCCCTGTGACTCACAGCAGTTTGAAATGGCTCACCCCACTAAAGCCCAGGAGCATTTCCCAGCTCCACCATCCCAACCTGTGCAACTCCAGGGCAGGAGGATCCTGTAACCACTATGGTTATCACTAATGCTTGCGGCGGATTCAGTGCAAGACGCCAACACACCTATGTGGCATAGGCTGGGTCTAGGAAGTATAGTCCTCCTCCTGTAATTAGCTACCCAAAGATCCATTAGTTGGATGTCACTGTTTTGGAGTCAGGGACTGGGAGTCTGTGTGGGCATGAGCAAAATCATAATGAAGCTGCTTTGCAACACTAATTGACCATTGCTTTTCTGGCCTGAAACAATCAGTTACACGTTTAGTAGCTTTCAAGGAGAGAAGGTACTGTAACACCAGTGTTCACATTCACACCTCACGGTATGAGGTATATGATACGGAGCATGCTATGGCTGGGTGTTTTCACTCACAGCAAGTGAGATCCCAACTTATGATCACAGAAGTCCATGCTCCTTCAGAGGAAACCTCATGTACACGGGGGCTGTTGCTACCTGGAGGTCAGCTTCAGCAGAAAATAACTTGAGTTTCTGGCAACCTGATTTGCACTTGCTGTTTGGCCCATCTGCAGGAGATGAGGTAACTTTGCAGATGCTGGTTTTGCCACATCCCTGCTAAGTGCAGCCTCTGCAAAAACAGAGGTACCAGCCGCCCCCCGCCACAGGGCACCCTCTTCCTCTGGCCTCTTTGACCCCAGCATCTTCCTGGGGAGTATCTCACACCCCCCTTACGGCAAAGTGCACTGCCGCTGGACCAACGCTCCTGGAGTTAGTTTATGGCTGGCGGAGCATGCGGAGGGCACGGCAGAGCAATCCAGCGCCCGCTCTTTCCCGGGGGAAACCGGTTCCCTCGATAGTGGTGATGATAGGGATGATGGTGATGCTGATGATTAGCCCTTCCCCGCCGGCCGCCACCGTGCTCGTGCGGGGGCAGCTCTTCGCCGCAGTCCGGCCCCAGACAAGGAGCTGAAGCGCCCCCCGCCCGGAGCCCGGCGGGGGCACCCACCACCCCCTGTCCGGCTCGGCCCCGCCGCCGCCCCCCTCCCCCAGCACGGTGGGCTCAGCCCCGGCCCGCGGCCGCGGTACCCCTCCCGCTCGGCCTCCCCGCAGCCCCGGCTGCCCGCACCCCTGTTATCCCCCGGGGCGCCCCCTCCCCGCACGGCCCGCGGTGCCGGGCGCCTCACCGAAAGGCCAGCAGCCGCTCCGCCGCCAGGGCTGCCGCTATCCCGACGAGAGCCACCGCCAGCAGCTTCCCCATCGCCGCTCCCCGCGCTGCCCGCTCCCGGCTCCCGGCTCCGCCGCGGCCCGCCCCGCCGCGCCGCCCCGGCCCGCCCCCGGGCCCCGCACGGCGCACACGGCCGGCGGCACGGCCCCCGCCCCCGAGCGGAGCCGCCCGCGCCGACGGCGGCAGCGCGTTACCCCGGCAGGCACGGCCCCGCCGGCCCCCGCCGCCGAGCTGCGCGTCCGGGCTCCGGGGGCAGGAGCAGGCAGCGGCGGTGCCGCGCTGCAGGCTCCGCGGTGCAGCACCGTGGCAAAGGCCAGCGGACCGAGTTCCAGATTCTGTCATTAAAAAAACCAAAACCAAGTTATCTAAAACCGCGTGTGTTGTTAGACAAAGATTGCCTGATGCAGGATGTAGAGGTACTCGGGGTACACCCCTATACTGAGACATACATGCTAATATGTGTGCACTAACACCAAAGTTTCCCTCCCCAGATTTTGCTGGAGAAGCCCTGGTTTCTATGTGACCGTTCTCAGATGCTTCCATGGTTTCTAACACACCAACAACCCTTATGCCTTTGCTGCTGCATGGCTCTCTGTCCCCTGCCTCCATGCGATGGCGCACCGAAGGCTCCCACTAGCACACTGTCCCTCAAACATCGGCGGGCCGCCCCCAGGCTTATCTCTAGCAAGCCCAGTTTTATCCCTTTCCCCCTTCAAATCTAGTTTAAGGCTCTTTCAGTGAGCCCTGCTACCTCCAGCGCAAAGATCCTTTTCCCCCCTGAGACAGCCGTGCCCTGCCTGCTGCTGGAGGGCCCCATGTCCTATAGACTGACCCGTGATCAAAAAACCTGAAATTCTGCCGGCTTATGCAAGAGCGATTTCTCATCTCAACTTGCTGCAGCACCGCTTTGCTGGCATAGTATTTTTAATTTATTTATTTACACCACAGTTTAATTTGCAAGAGCACATACTGCTTGGTGTCTGGGTCTCAGTTTTGGACCAAGATGGGTGTAATTCCTCTAATAAAATGTAAATGTCTACAGGGGAGATGGAGACATCAGAGCCGGTGGTAAGACTGCAAGAGTGGCCACACTGTGTCAGACCAAGGGTTCATCTAGCTCAACGGCCAACAGAGGTGGTAGGCAGGGGCTTAGGCAAGAGTAAGGAAATGGGAGGCAAGTTGGATAAATCCCCCAAGCTTCTTTCCCAGCTGCTAGTTATTTTCAGCTCAGTATCATGAGCTTTACCTATTTAGTAACTCTTAGCAGATGTATCTTTTAAGTACTTTCCCGTCTTCCCTTGAAGTGAGTTGTGCTTTTGCCATATTTTTCACTGATGTCAAGCCACCCAGGCACCCTGTACAGTCAGGGCAGGAGAAGTTACTTTGAGGTAGCAATTCATATGAAAGGTGCCTAAAACAGAAATCTTCCCTAAGAAGTAGCAATTTCTCTGCATTCACTGGAAAGGAGCCTGCAATGACTAATTCAAGTGAAGAAATCTGCCCTGCAGATGGCTGAAGGTAGAGGTAGTGAATCTCCCTTGAAGTCTCTGCTCGTCAAGTCACCCTCGACTGAAGAAAGAGCCTGGCTTTCTCAGCAGCTTGCCTCCTCAACGCGATCCCAGCCAGCCTGGGGTCTGCCCGTTGGCACTGTCAGCACCTGCTGCCGCTTTGTCCCCCATCACCCCACCGGCTGGCCAAGTGGCTGCAGCAATGTCAGAAAACACAGGGCTGCTCTTCAGTCTATTACAAATTCCCCTGAGCTCTTTGCCTTTGGGGCACTCAGGAGAGAGCTGGGAGTGATGTCCTGCCACACCGTGTAATGAGTAAAAGCAGGTGTGAGTTGTGAGCATGTAATTGGCTGTAGAGGGGTATGTACCAAGCCTGGGAGAGGAGGAAGTGAGCAGGACGGGGAGGTGGGATAAGTCTTATTCTAGTATAGTCACTGAGACAAGGAAAGAAAAGAAGCTCTCTGTAAACAAGTCCAAGGGTGTATTTATTCCATTATAGGAAGCATGGGTGAAGTAGGACACTTGCTTAGCCTCCTTCCTTCTCCCTCTCTCCTGGCTCATAATAGAGGGAGGTGGGACAACTTGCTGAGAGAATATAAAAGGTAGTATTTAAGTGGCTGAAGGTAATTTTTCTGCTAAAAGCTTTGGAAGCCTAAAATCTTTCACTTGTGAAAGACAGGCCCTTTGCATGTGCTCCTCTATCACATATCATCATCTTTTTTAAGAGATAAGATACAGAAGCATGTACACACAGGTTTGGATTTCACAGCAAACTATTTCAAAATGCGTTATGCTTGAGTCATTAAGGAAACACGTTTCACCAAACTTTCAAAGAGCCAAAGCTCTCTTTTTATCCAGACTTTGCTCTCTTTTATACTGACGTCAATCTGAAGTAAATTTAGCAATATCTGCATTGCCAAAGTATTTACAATGGATTTACACTAAAGATTAAGGGTCAAAACATTATTCTAGAGCACTTCTGTGGGGCTGATCTGACTAAATAGCGAAACCTACAATGCAGACATGAGAGTATCAACTAGAACCTTCAGACTATGGAGGGTATTGAGGGACCCAGACTGTGGAGGGCATTGAGGGCAAACCTGATCGACAGCTCGTGAGGAGTCAGACAGTGCTCATTGACCCAGAGCTGCTTCACAAACACTGAGTCAAAATCAGAAGAGGACATGTGGACATGAAGATGAGGCAGGCACGGGGAAGCAACTAGAGACCAACCTCAATGTTGCTGTAGTTTCACTGTAGAAACAAGCAGAAGATGTCAACGCAGTGTGGAAAGTTTCAAAGAGGTTCTAATGAGATCTTAAACCAAACTCATCAGTTTTTCAGAATGCAGATCTTAGGATTAATTAACCCAATTAGGACAGGGTTAATGAAAAGGGCACATCCACCAAATTGCTGCAGACATGCAGGTGCTGCACCAGCTTCAGGTGGAAATAAAAACTGGTGGGCAAGAAAGCTGCTCACCACAAAACCAGGCAGAAATCACAGGCAGTCTGCGGTTTGCATGCTGGAAGATCAGCGAAAAAGCTTCAAAAGCTGCCAATCATAGAAATTACAAGATTCTTTGCAAAGGCTGTGGCCTAAAACCACTTTAACCCTGGTAGCTGATCAAAGGGAAATTGAAGATGGCTTGCTCAAAGTCCTCAGCAGTTTCTTAAACCCTGTGTTCTTCAGCTCTGCTAGAGTTAAAACCCACTTCTCAGCTCCCCATTCAAAAGCAGGGAGCAGAGATTCCTACAGCTGCTTCGCATATGGCAAGGCGAAGTCCCTGCTCGCACCCTACCACTATACATAAATACAGTGTCACTAACTAGTTAGAAAACTGGAGTTCACCACAATTATCTAATAAAGAGATGGCACTTCAAGGGGTTAAGAATACGGATGCATAGCACCTTTTACAAAGAAAAGGGTAAAAACATTCCTGCAGTGACACCAAGGTACATTGATTTTCTCACCTGCTGAGAAAAATCTGTGTCAAAATTACATCAATGGATTTGTTGGTGAGGGTTTTGAGAAGTCTCTTGCAGAAAGAATCTGGCTTTCAGCCTTGTCCTACTTCAAAGCAAGCAAAGGTCTCTGCCTGGCTTTTGTGGAGCTAGCTAAAGACTCCAGCACTGTCAGCCACAAGCAGCCCAGAGGCATCGGCATAAATTTGGATGTCCAAGTAGGTTTGTGAGCATATTTTGGTTATTTCATGACGGTGTGAGGTAATGCAAAGGTTCTCAGTGATGGCAAGATGTCAGAACATGTCACTGTCAAAAACAGCCCCAAGCAAGGTTATGTCCTCGTCCAGCTCTCGCTTACTGTGTTTTATGCAGCAGTGCTTCTTGCTGCGTTGGGAAGCAGCAGTGAAGGGAGCTGCTTTAATTATTTTATAGGTGGCAGAACTGCTAAACTGGAGAGATGCCAGGCTAAATCGAAGGTCAGAGAGGTCCTCCCAGGCAATCTGCCCTTTGCTACTGACAGTGTGCCGGATGTGCAGAATATTACTGATGGCTTTGATTGTGCTGCCACGGCTCAGCCCTGTCACATGCATAAATACTGCCGTCTTTTTCCAGGCAGAAGCATGCTGATCCAATAGCGGGCCTTGGCAATACAGTGCTTAAGTCTTGCAGGTGAAATTCTGCTGTCTTGGCAGCAAGGTCCCCAAACGTCATGACCAATAATAGTTGTTCAAAGGAGAGTGAGAGCCTTGTGGCTTTTGAAAGATTAAAGCTGCGTATGAAGGAGATTCCTGACTTCAAACACAAATAGAACAGCACCACGTTCCTGTCAGCATCACTCTTCTGTACAGTGGGGCTCTCAGGCAATACGCAACTGCTCCGAGTCTCAGCCCAGTCTATGCCCACTACTTTCATGCCCTTGCAGATAAAAAAAAAGTCAGGACAACATCCTGAAAGCTGAGATCTGAACCGCTGTCAAATATTAACCACTGCCAAAGATGCCTGCGAGCTTGGCTACACTGGTGTGAGCGTTGGTGCCTGTATCAGGCAAAGCGTTGCACACAGTTGGGTGGAAGGTGAGGTACAGTCCAGCACAGCCTTACAAGCAGGCACCCAGCACTGATCTTCAATTGCGGCATAAGTTTCCCAACACAAGAGGCTCCCCGCTGGCTGCTGTGGTAGGGATGATATACTGATGCCATTGCAGCCTCTCACCAAATTGGAACAAACCAATGACACAAAAAAGGACTAAGAGGGAAATGCCTAATTAAGCATTACTCAGTGCTACCCCTATTTATTTATTAATTGCAAGTATCAGGGAAATTTCTCAGAAAAAAAACCAACAAAAGCTGAATCGTCAGTATAAAATAAGAGTTAGAAATTCAACGGCTTTCAAAACACTTTAAGGGAGGAAATAGCCTCGACTTACAAATGCAGTGACAAACGAGAAAAGCTATTATACACACTACACTATGATGTTTTGTGCTATAGCAAAATACAAGTGTGATTAAGAGTTTTAATATACAAAGTTTATTCATAAAATGTGGGCTTCTTAAATTGTATTGGCACCATGAAACATAAAGAAAACAAGAGGAAATTGAAGCACAGAACGACCACAGAAGTGCACATTTCTTCGTGAACTGTTTCTTACACTTGGTTTCTCACTTTCTGGACTATCCCACATGTACACCCCAGCCTTCTTTCATATTTTCATCACTGTAAATCCAACACCACCAAGATTACTTTACCCTTATCACACAGCTCCAAGTCTGGTACTGGTGTTACTGGAGTTCCTTCAAATACAGGAGTGCAGATATTGGCTGTGGAGGCTCTTAAATGACACAAAGATAAGGAGAACTTCAAAGCAGACTGTTCTAGTGGAGTAATCATCAATTCTAATGCTGTGGAAAGGACTTCATACTTCTTCATTGGAGAGATGGTGGCCACAGCCTGAAACTGTGTAAGCGGATTGGCACCATACGCAATGTGTGGCTAGAATATTTTGGGTTTCGGACAACCAGGAGCAGCAGAGAGACAGAAATTAACATCCTCACCTCCAGGTGAGATGATATCAGGGGTTCAGTAGTTCTCTTTGGCCTGATCACCCTGTGTTCACTGAGCAACAGAGCCACACTCTTACCATGTAGGTTGTTTCGTGTTCAGCTGTGGTCACGTAGGAAGCAGCAAGAGATATTGTGAGGGGGCTCAAGGAGGTCGAACTGAGGTCTCTCTCCCTTACCAACTAGGGAGCTGCAGATGCAGAGAGAAGTCACAGCTGCTGTGCTGGGGAAATCATATATACAGATAAAACCACACACATCCACACCATTCATTTTATTACTGGTGTACAGATGTTTACAAATCTGAGAGCAGCCATTTCCTTTAGCATGGGAAGTATCCCTAGCAGGAGAAGTAGTCTGGAGGCCAAGACAGCAGAGTCAGTGCATGAGAAGTAGTAGAATCCACTTCACTCATATTTTTTGGCAACTTTGAGACACTGCAGTCTTAAAAGATAGTTGGCAGTTAGACTAGGTTATCACAAACCCAGCCTACAAGCCTGCCTAAGCACAAGCAGGAGGAATGACATATCTTTATCATTGTTTTCACTGGGAAGAACTTTACACGGCTATTGTTTGATTGTTTTGTCTGTTTCTGGATTTGTTTTCCAAATTTTCAAACCCTTCTGGTGAAACTGGTGTGAAAAGTAAATAATCTTTCATAAAGATACAATTTCAAAAACGCTCTTACCTAAGCCTTTGGGTATATGGGGGGGAGAGACAACTAAATAATATAGAGTATGCACCTAAGATCTGCTACCTACACAGAGTATGATTCCCAACCCTCCACTGGAATTAAGATGAAAAATTGTAAAATATTTTAGCTAAAATTTACTTAAGCTCTAAAAGCAAACTGAAAACAATACTATCCCTATAGAAGAGACTGTATAAGTTATACTTGCAGTAAGTCTGAAAAAGCCAAGAGATTCCTGAAGTTATACAGCTAAATAGATAGTTTACCTGTTTGCAGTTCTGTTCTTAACATTTAAAAATACTTTCAGTCGGGTACAACAGTACATGGGTATGTATGGATGCACACTGTTATAACAGTATGTAACCATATAAAAGTATAATTTCACGTGGATTCATAAGCTATTTTACTTTTCTTTTAAGCATAAACGCTGAAGAGGTATTTTGAAAAAGACTCTAGGACCTAATCCAACACTTGCTGAAATCACTGAGAGTTGCTACATCATAGCCTCTCCTCTGCAAACGTGTGCCAAAGAGCTAGGAATGTGGCCTCGGTGCAGCCAGAGCCCTCGCGGTGTCCAAAACCACCCACCCTTTCTGCACTCTGCTCTTGTGGAGGAGACAGCATGTGAGTGGCAGATAGAGAAGGTACCCATGGGACGCTGTAGAGTACTGCCAGATGTAGACATCCACGTCGCTCTCAACTTAATTCAGCTCAAAAGCAGGCTGTACACAAATCCCATTAGGCTGTGATGGGCCTTCTAGAAAAGAAGCTAGACTTTGTCTTTTCTGCCTAATATCACCACAAGGAAAACACAAAGAGGAGCTAAAAGGTGCACAGAGTGGAGTGTTGGACACCTGACACCCAGAAACACTGATATTTCTCTTTGTCTCCTTGGAGTACCCCGAGTGGCAGGTCCCAGCAGCCCTCCAGCAGGAACACAGCTTGAGCTATGTGGTACCAAAACTATTAGAATTTGGCTGAAAGCAGTTTTTTTGGAGACGTTGCATGATTTTTTTTTTTTCTGTGGTTCATCTTTTGTTCTAACATGAGTTTAAATCTGAACTCCAAAAGCAAAAGGCAGATTTCTATTTTAGAATAGGAAAGCACAATGATTATATTTTAAACCTTTGATTAGCTTCTTTGAGGGAAGCTTAAACTTTCTGATCACAGTATGGAAGTATGTACAGTGCAAAACCTGTTGTATCCTGAATTTTGACCACATTAGTTTGACATAAATATCAGCACAATGAACAAGAAATTGGTGAATTTACCTTCAACTTTTAGAAATCTTGCATCCAGTGATCAGAAGGCTGTAGAGTACTCCAGTATCACCTGATAAAATGTTCTTGTTACGTGCTACTAAGGTCTTCTCCCAATATGTACATTCCAATTCTTTTAATTCTGCTATCCATATAAGTGGGTTTGGTATTTTTGTCATATTAGTAGCTTCAAAAGTTGTTGATTTAATGTTTTCTTATAACCTGGCGTCACGGGTTTGTAATTCAATAAAATTGCACATGGTTGAAACTTTCAACACTCTTCCTCAAGGCCTGGGTGGGGCTTCAAGGGTTGTGCAATGTGTCTTCACTGATGCAACTAAGTGCTTTACAAAGCTCAAAAGAGAATATGGACAGATGAGCCCACTGGCAGTGGGCTGGCCTGGGGGCTTCTCTGCACAAGGCAGTCAGATGCAACCATGGGCACTTCAGCTGTCCCAGCCAGAGCACAGAAAAGGAGACCTATCACCCCTGGTGGCATCTGGGGTTGGAGACTCACACAACCGGCTCTGGCTTGCTGCTTCCTTGAAGTTTTGTGTTGAGAGTCCAGTTTTGCTCTGAGTCCTAAAGCCCCTTAAAGTCCCATGTGTTTTATGGAGATGGTTCGGGATTTGTCTCAGGAAAAGCACACTGCGTTCCTACCAATCTCCTTCCCCTAGGAGTAAACCAGGCACTTCTAGGTGCAGGTGCCACTAGACTGCCACCACGGTACCACATATGTCCCTCAGGATGCTGGTCTCAGGTAGGCTTTGGGTGCTGGGAGGGAAAGGTTTGGGCAGGGGGTTCACTGCTCTGTGTCAGAAGCCGCCTTCGATCCCTTGTCTGCCCCAGGGATCACCTGCACTCAGCCCCATAGGTGTCAGCGGCCAGACTGGGGCAAAACCACACAGCTGGCCCCTCCATCCCAGTCGAGCTTTTGCTCATTGAACCACCCTGCTGTGGTTACAAACCAGCACTCACAGAACGCACATTATCACAGAAACCTTCCTCAAAATATTTCCTCTGGAATTCATTAGATTGCAAGCACTTTGGCTATTTACCTCCACTTTTTGCAGTACCAACTTTCTCAGAGTTTTTAACGTATGAATAATGAACAGTTGCAAGAAAATAATTCATAATTTTGCAATTAGGGTTTGGGGAAATTTGCCACTTACTGGGTCATTTTAAATAAAATAAAAAATGAATGTCCTTAGAAGGAAAGGCAAGAAATCTTTTTTCAAAAAGGAATTACCTGATTTCTTTTGCAGACATCTCCTCCGGGAACCAGGCATATTTGTATGATGACTAGTTCTTTCAGTACACTTTCCATTGACTCCATAACGACAAGTTATGGATTAAGAAAAAAATGTAATCTGCTGAACAGCACAATAGATTTTGTATCACGAGTTTGATTTGAGTGTTACATAAGTAATAAATGTAAGTGATAAAAGAAAAAAATAATGTTCTATTTCTTCATACTATTAGAAAGTAGTTTCTAATATCACTTATCTTATTTACTAATTAACTTTTGTTTCTGCATAATTTTACTAAACATGTTCTAAAAATCAACTGGTTAAACTAAATATTGATTAAATACTGCCTCTGACAAACATATGTAAGCTACTTTTAAAAGGAGCATCCTACAGAGGGTTATAAGTAACGCAGATTATATTTGGCTTACTTTATATTTAATGAAGGAAAACAAATGTTTCTAGAGTATGCCTAATCTGTTTTTTACTTCCATCTTTGGACAACTAAAATTGTACCCCACAAGTGTCTCCACAGACTTTCCCAGGAGACAATGTGACAAACTCAAGAGCCAGATGTCTGTGCTGTAGGTATTGATGTTTGGAAAAAGGAGAAAAAAAATGTTTTCTTGTCTGATCTGAGCATTGTTGTGCTGCAAGAGTCACATAACCTTCCAAACTATCTCACTCTGGCTTGTGTCTGTCTTTGCATGGTCTTTTTATACTTCTCTATGTCTACCAGGGAAACAAAAGTCTGGTTTTGAGAAAGGTGATGGCAAAAGTGAGTAACAACATCTCCCCTGTCTGTTTACCCTTGTTTCAGCAAAGTTCTTGTGCCTCTCCCCATGCAAACATCTTCCACCTGCCTCGGGAGGAGAGGATGCAATGGTGTGCAGGCTTTCTGGCCTGTTCTTCTCTTGAAGAAGATACAGCTTTCAAGCCGGAATAAAAGGACTACCTTAAGTTACCTTTTCTCAGAAGGATGTACATTATTGACAAGATTTGGCCTGCAAGAGGAGTGGTAAGTGGGTTGATTTTTTAAAGGTTCGGTTATAAAGAAGCTTCTTCAAATATCAAGGCTTTCCTCCAAGTGCTTTTCAGTTTCAGATGCAATTCACCATATCTTCGCTATGACAATTGTATTGATACTAAAAGGTACCAGACTCCCAAGGGTTTTGATACTTCGGGACTCCTTATATTAGGTCTGGGTGACTTGTTGATGCCAAAGAAAGTGCACAGTGTGCGGCATTGTATTTTCCTGTTTCTTACATAATTATTTAAAAGGAAGAGCCCAAGTCATGATCTTTATTTTAAACTCAGTCAGAACGATTAGTGACATTAAGAATATGGTTGGGAAAGGACAGACTATGAAAAGAATAAAAATGAGTTAAATGAGGACTTGGCCCAGAGAATGCAGGAGAAAAAATAAAACAAAGTAAAAATAAAGCCTACATCCAATTCCTAGACAAAGCTACTTGATAAAGTTGTGATCGGTCACTATGGCAACAGATTTTTAAATGGAAATGCAATGCTTTTAATGCTGCAAGCACATTTTTCTATACAGATCTAGTAAATGAACTCACCTTATTAAAGTGAACATAATTTTACAATAGGTATTCTATATAATGTTAGAAACAGAGAGAATAAAAATATAAATAGTTGTAAGATGTTGATGTTTTTACTGTATTACTGGTTCGGTTGTTCAGAGGCTCAGGAGGTAAATGGTAACATTAGCTATTTTCTTTCCTCAGGGAATCTTTTAATAACTGGTGTAAATCAAGGCAACTCTAAGTTTAAATGAGAAATATTTGCTTCTGTTTTCTTGGCTTTCATACTAACAGAGTTGGGATGGTGAATCAACATATTAAGCTCTATTCTGTGATGTAAGAATTTGTCCATTCAGCTTCCACTCTGATGGAGGCGATTCACTTCTCACCCCTTTTGCTCTGCACCCCTCACAACAGCATCGAGGCCAAGCCAGCCTCGCATCATTCATGCAAATTTTGGATGTCTGTCAATAAGAGCTGACATTTCTGCAGCTGGAGCAAGACTTATCCGGTACCATACCAATGAAACCAACATCCAATACGCACATTCTGATTTGACTAACATAGCTATATTGTCACTTCTGCACCTAAGAACTTGGTCTATCATGTTCAGGGAAGGTAGATGGCAATACTCTGAAGGAGCAAGCTTAACAGCTTATGTTGCTTAGATATGTAACAAACAGCTGCTGTGTATCAGTGGCTGATTTATCAGGAACGGGTGGGAAGCACAGGCAACAGTGGAGATTGAAAACATTCATCAAAACCACTGGCACAACCATACGGGCTCAGGATGATTACGGAGGCATCACAGACCTGCACTGTCCCTGCCTGCCTCACCACCATGCCCAGCCGCGTTAGTGATGTGCTGCTTATTTTGTGGTATCTCCTCTTCCCTCTCCACATGTTCCACCCTTTTGGCAGATTCTTCCATATGCTTTATCGTGACATTGCTTGAAATTCAGCCCTTCAGAGCAGGCACGGTTTATTCCTAGGCCAGCAAACAGCTGGCTGCTTGGTGGCTGTTCAAAGAATACCGCTACAGCTTCTGCTGAATGTGCTCATATTCCTTCATACGTCAGTATTTTGATCCCAAAAGACTGGCATTTTAGAGCTGTTGCAAAACTGGAGATCCTTTCACACTTTTGGCAGTTTGCCTACTCTAAACCCCCTGACATTTTATTTGATACATATTTAATCCCTAGGAAATAATTGAGTATGTAGGAGCCGTCTCACATACACCATCTCAGCCCTGCACAGATTTCAGTTTGGGAGGCAAGGCAGAAGTTGCTGGGAAGAGCCCGATGCGCATGTCTCATCTTTGGCCAGCCTCTGTGGGAGCGCAGCCCCCGCCAGCCCTGCCGGGGAGCACAGCCAAGCACGGGCATGGAAGGGGGTAGGAGAGACACAGCCGCCTGCGGGGCTCTTTCTATGGGCAATGAATTATTTTTGTCTCGCTGCTGTGAAGGAACACTTGTCTTTAAAGAACTGCTTTCCACAGGCTTCATTTAAGCATCTAGTCCATGCCTCACTTCATCAGGAGGAAAGAAGTGGAAGGGACTCACATTTTAAGTTTGGCTGCAAAATCCCAGTTTCAAATGCTGTCAGATACTATGACATCAAGCTGCAAAAAACACAAGGAGAATTTTCCAGTAAGCATAGGTAGGCAAGGTTTGGGGTTTTTCCACACCCTGAAAATACTGTCCACCTGATTTTAATTTCTGTCTGTGTAGGTGCATCCTGTTCACAACACCCATGCTCTTTGGATCAGAGAGCCTACAAGCCTTGCGTCTCCGTAAATATGGTATTTATTTTAACTGGTTTGCAGAATAAGTGTATTTTGTGCATAATGTTTATAGGATGACAATAATAACTATCTTAGTAGTAATTTTTGAGGGATCGTTCCTCATTTTAAAACATCCTCAATTCAACAGCTAACACCCTGAGATCAACAGGTAATCTAGCCTGGAGCTTCTGGACCTCCTAATATACACTCTGATAGCAGGAGTTAGAACAACCTGCAGGAATGAAGGAAACATCCCTGGGGCTGAAGATGGAAATAGCAGGCATAAAAACCAAAACAAAACCCGTGGAAGGATGGGCGAAGGTTTTGCCATGAAGTTCCATGAGAATAAAGTTCCAGATTGTTTGCACCAACCTTTTGTTTTGTAACAAACCCCTTAGAGTTTAAGCACTTCACTTGACCAGTATTTCTAAATAAAGAATACTGACACCAAAAGCAGAAGGCACCAACTCTCACAGACACATAGGTACCCAGTTCCTAGGAATTTGACTTCCAGTGACTTAGGGATTTATGTCTAAATGCCTTTGAGGCTCTGGGACCTTTTTTCCCTAGCAAATGAGAACAAAAGTGAGATAACACAGCAAAGAACAAGAGCAGGATTCCAAACTAATAATACTGAGAAGGTTTCAGGTTAACCAGCCACAGGGGTGAATTTACAGAGAGGACTTTTCTTAAAATATTATTTACAGCTGAGCACCTGGAGAAAATAGTTTGCACCTGGCCCAGCTAAAGAGCTTTTTTCCTAACAAGAAATAAAGGAAGAAGCATGGGGAAGATTTACGTAATCTTCACACTCAGAGTCAGCATCCTGGAAGAAGAAAATTAGATAAAATATAGTGGTGGGTAAAACAGGCAGAAGGATGTACAGCAGTGAAAAAAACAGTCAATATTAATGTTAGCAAAAAGATGTGTGATACGAATAAGTAAGAGGACTGTGCTTAATCCAGCTTGGGAACAGAGAGCTGTCAAGAAGAAACAAGGGATACACTTAGCAACACAAGGAATATACAGGGCAATATTGCCCACAGAGCGGGCAGCGGCCTGGCAGACGGCCTGATGCTGCAGATGCAGTAAGTGCCACAGCAAAGCGAGGGGATGGTGATAACTACTGCAACAGGATTTTTGCAAGCATGCGCCGTTCAGAGGAGATGAAAGTGTGGGATTAACTCAAGGATCTGTTTTTTGCTTCAGGCCCACAGATCTGATGTTCAGTATATTTGCCTCCTTAAGCCACGTAAGGCTTCAGAGCAGGACACACTGCTTCACACGGAGCCTGTGTTACTATCGCTGAAGCAACCCGCCGAGGGAGGGGAAGGGCAGATCGAACCCTCGCTAGCCAGGCGTGCCGATACACTGCTGCAGGGCTCTGAGCTGGGGGCTGCAGGCAGTGTTTGAAGGCCCCCTCTGTAAGCTGCAGCGAAGTGACCCTGCATCTATTATTGCTCTCCGTACCCACTCCCAGTGGCGCTGCCTTCGGGACAGGGTTGCTGCAGAATAGGCTGGCTGGTGGGGAGCTGCCAGGCTTTTCTGTATTGCAGCTAGGAACAGCTCCCCTGCCCCAGTTGCATCACCACCATTCTTCTGGAGCATTTCTCCTTTTGCTGGCTTTCTGTCTGACCCAGCATAGAGTTGTGGATGGTGGGTTTCACCTCCAAAATTCTGCTCAAGCTGTTCCCAGCACTGCTCTGAGTTATATAGGTACCAATAGATTTTTGCTCTGCATGAACAAGTGCCAATGGAGGGGCCTCAGCTCCTCAGGAGACGTACTCTGCACAGCCTGCCAGTACATCTTTTCTCATTTTCCCTTCAAGACTGTCTTTGTCTTCTGTGAGCAGTCAGGAGACTGATTTTCATACATACTCCTGTGCCAACAATCATCCTCTCGTAACAGCATCCCGATGGCATTCATGCGCTTACCTCCAGGCAGCTTTCCCTGGCTCAGTGCTGCTGCTGGGTGCCCAGCCTGTGAAGGACGCGGCCCTCTGAAATCAGTGGAAATACTTCCCTTGACTTCAGTGGGCTTTGGAAGAAGCCTGCGATAGCCCTGATGGAGAGGGTCCTCAGCAGCCTGTCGGAAGCCCGTGACAACAGTCCCATTGCCTGAAGCGGAAAGCAGCGTGCACCCCACGAGCGCTCTGTGCTCCTCTCTTGCTTGCCATGCCCCTTCACACCTGGTTCTTCTGACCTGCTGTAGCCACCTATAAGGGGAAGGTCCAGCCTGTCCCCAAGAGGTTCAGGTGTTTGTGTGCCTCCAGTTTGTCCTCCAACAGGAGGCTATCGTATGGCACTGTGGGAAGCCGAAGGAAAGCCTGGGGGCAGGAGCTGTCTCCCCAGTAAAAATGTGCCTTTGTGCTGGCTGTGTAATTTAGACAACTGATCCTAAACATGGACAGGTTTTCTTAGTGGATATGGTGTGTGAGTGCACAGTGCCCATCACAGTGGCCTCAAGTCTAACCTATAAATACCATAAATACTAGTACTGTTATTTATATTAAACAGGGGATGAGCTATTGTTTCGCAGTGAGATGTTCAGAATATTTGGCTGCCTCGGGGCTTGGATGACATCAGTTTTGACTTTCAAAATCAAACTGCCACCTTGTGGTACGGCGGGGGAGAAGTCTATAGAAATTCCATGGATAGCAAAAATACAGATACATAGTAAAAAACGGTCCCTTTGCCTCACCAATGACCCACAGTATTTCTGTATTCTTAAATATGTCATACTTTAAAAAGTCAGCCTAAATTTTTGTGATTTTTTGTCAATGTAAAACATAAAACCATTTCTTCATTCTTGTATGTAATTGTACTGAAACCACCAGTGCACTCACATGGGTGCAGTTTTCAAGATTAGACCCCAATGCCACTTACAGAGAAACACTAACTGTAAAGGCTATAGGTACCTATAATTGTTTCCTTTCTCTCTTTAAACTCATTAATGTTAAGAAAAATTTCTGTGAGAGTTAGAGCAGGGCCACACAAATTGCTGAAGGTGAGCAAGTTGTAGTGCATCACCTGGTCTGAGGTGCTGTTCCTGTGCACGCTCTTGGACCATGACCGGTGTAAGGTAATTTTAATCAGGTTTATTTTTCACTGTGAGCTAAGCCATCACTAATTACTTCACCTTGCTTCTCAACCAACAGCAAACACAATGGATCAGCAGACGTGCAGTAATCTGTTACAGCAATGTCCTTGTGCATCTCAACCTTCAAGCAGCAGACCAGCATGGAGATGTACTGGCACAATCCTTTCAGCTAGATTGAACGTCCTTGTGTAACCTAATACTATTTATGAAAGATGACAGATGAAAAGCTAGTCTGTTTCAAATCAAAAAAGTGTAGCTGAGGTGAGCAATTGATTGCAGCCACATATCAGTGCTTTGTGCATCCATGACTTTTCAGGAATATAGTGGGTTTTTAAAAAAGGTGCAGGTAAAAAGCAGCCTGTAAGACCTGGAGTTCACATCTTGTCCCTCTGCTCATGCCAGACAAGCATTAATACCTTTTTTTAAGTGAACTGAAGTCACCCACTACTGAAAGTAACAAAGGAAGAAGGCAGTTGTGCCGGAGGAAATGTAAAGGTATGGAGAGCATGATGCTGACCCTTCTCTTAAGTAAGCCTAGAAAGACCCAGATGAGCTGCCTGCAACCTAGAGCACCAGGGCAAGCTATCTTTCTTCCCACTGTGTCTATTACAAAGTGCAGTACCTCCTCAGGGAAGCTTTGTTGTTTTTTTTTTTTTGGGGGGGGGGGGGGCGTGTTGGTTGGTTTGTTTGGGGGGGGGGGGGGGGGGGGGGTGGTGGTGTGTTTTGTTTTGGTTTTCCCCAAAGTATTCTTCACCCAAAAGTGCATAGGTAGAAGGAACTCACAAATTTCAGAAGTTTCCATGAACTGCTGTCCTCT
Organism: Falco peregrinus; assembly: GCF_023634155.1. Lineage (NCBI taxonomy): Eukaryota > Metazoa > Chordata > Aves > Falconiformes > Falconidae > Falco > Falco peregrinus. Next base: position 37,731,129 of record NC_073725.1, on the reverse strand, counting down.
AACACCTTCATGCAGTACTGGCTCTAGGAGAGAGCTGGTGAGCGCTCCAGTGGGTGGGGGTCCTGCAGGCCCTTACGGAGCTGCCTGAGGAGCCTGGCCCCTTTTGAGCACAGAGGCTGCTCCAACTCGCAGTATCACCTGGCTCACATTTTCCCATCAGCTCACTTGGCAGCCAAACTCCTAGGAAGAATAAACTTGAAAGTTTCTTCTTAGTGGCTGCTCTGGTGTTGGCTTTGCTGGGTGATTTAAATCAATGGTGGATAATCTCCTTCTAGCTATGGTCTCATCCAGCAGCCCAAGTGGGTGCAGGTGTGAACCATTTGTACGTCATGCATGGCAGTGGCTCGTGCTAGCCATGTGTGGGTTTGCATCTTCACAAACTGCTGTCAACACAGGGACAGGGCTGGCAAAGACAGCAAGAGAAGGGAGGGAGGGGGAAGTGTTCAGTGTGTGGTGGGGTTGTGAGGGAGAAGGTCTGAATTTAGATGAAGAGTGGGCAGGGGAAGGAGAAGCACCTATGGAGCCATGCAGCCTCCTGTGCTTGCACCTGAGTTAATTCACATGTAAACCCTGTGTGGTATGTGAGATCCTCCCCCCCCTGCCCCAGCATGGCTGTACAGCTCTGCAGCCCCCTCATCCCAGCATTTATCCTGGGATGCACTGCTTCCTGGGAGCACTGCTTGTGGCCTCTGAGCAAACTACGAAAATCCTGCTGTCAGAAGACCAGGCTAGATCAACGCAGTGATCTCCTGGGGGCCTTACAGATCAGGGTACCTGAGACCTGCATGGTGGGGGGCTCTTGTGAAGGCTGGCTGATGGCTGGAAGAATGAAACCAGGACCAACATGCCCAATGCTCTCCTGGGGAAGAGTGAGCTACCTCCCACAGGAAGAGTGCCTTGGGGGATGTTATCGGGGTCGTCCCCCCCCCGCCCCGAGATGCACTAGCTAAAAGGCATCTGCAGGCAGAGCACCACGGTCCTTTGTTTTCAATAGATCAGTTATGGAAACTGTGAAAGAAAATGTTGAGTGATTCTCCAGCTGAGAAACAACACCCAGGACTAGTGTCTTTTAATGTAATTATATGGCAGAACCAGAGGGTAACCGTGTGGTTAATGAAGCTTAATGTGTATAAAGCCCATAGAGATAAATTTTATTTTGGTGTTATTGCTAGCTTGTCTGTCCTTGCTTTCATAAAAAGAGTGTGGTGATATCTAAGAGTGACATTTCAATGCCTGAAATGCCCCTCATATAAATAGAACAAGCAGATCAGCATGACTGAGTGATAAAATTACCTTCTGGTCTTCAGGAACTTCAGCATGCAACAGTGCTATAGGCACCTCAGCGTACACCTCTTCGCAGCACAAACAAATACGTTTGGAAATGGATCTGGAGGAGACATACAAAGAGGGAGAGAATACAAAGGGGAAAATTACTCGAGCTGCAGCTGCAAAGATGGTGAAAAAGGCTTTTTTTGAAGCCCTGAAGTCCAATGACTTTGAAACACTGGAAGAGCTCTTGAGCCAAAAGAAAATAGACGTGGACACCGTGTTTGAAGTGGAAGATGAAAACCTGATTCTGGCATCCTACAAACAAGGTAAACGTGGCAGCATTCACCAGCCAGGAAGTAGATGGGTTTGAATGATTTTCAAGATACTGTGGCCTTTTATCTCCTCTGACGCTGCAGAGGAGGCTGATTCATAGGCAGTAACATCTCAGTAGGTTCATACGGCTGTGGTCACGGCAGTAGGGGAGCTTGGTGGAGGGCAGGCCAGAGACCAGCCTGAGCCTCCATACTGCTGAGGAACTACTGCAGCTTCAGGGGTGTCCAGAAAGAAGAGTCTTTTGCCATTTCCTCACAGAGAACTCAGGTGCAAAGCCCAGAATAGACACATGCAGGCTCAGTGTGGTATAAACATTTCTTGCGTGTAACCAGTCACATATACAGGCCATTTAGAAACATAATATACAATGTCTTCCATTTTCAGTTTACGGTAGTAGTAGAGTGAATGCTCCCTAGCTCAGCAGAGCTAAGGAAATCCTGTGGACCTTGGATGTCGCTGGATGGGAGGAGATTTATTTTTCAAACTGACAGAAAGTGAGGATGTGCTAGTGTATCAAAACAGAAAAGTCATCTGGAAAAACACAACCAGAAAAGACATCTATTTTGGAGTGTAGAAAACCAGTTCTCACCCAGACACCGCTTGAGTTTCCCAAAACTTACAATTTAAAGCAATAAACCAAGTTTGCTCCCTGCTAAAATCAGCATACTTCATGACCTACTTGCTAACAGACTCTGTGTTTGTATCTGGAAAACAGTAATGATCAGCCTCTGCCAGAAGTAATCCTACGTGGAGATAAACACCTCCGGTGCCAGCAGCACAGCAAATGCACTTTCTTTTCTGTGGCATAAGGAAGGGACAAAGTCCCACCTCTTCTCCCTCTCTGTGTTTGCTGGTTTAATGATTGGCTCCTGTTCTTCTCATTAGGGTGATGTCCTGATGCAGTCATGACATACTTCCCTTGAGGACAGTGTCTGAACTAAGGCATGCAGTGACGAATGTGTCTTGAAATACCTTTTATTCTGTCCTCAGCAGGTTGAGATGCATTCTGGCTGTGGTTTGAGATTACAGGATTAATGCATAGATTTTTAATTGTAGATCATTTGACTGCAAGAATTAACCTGTCTTTTCTGGAGAAATCTTTTCCTTTCTCCAAAGAGAAGAGAGGTAAATGCACCCTATGGCCTAAGTCACAGCAGTGCATTCACTTTGAAAGGCAGGAGGCACTCTATCAACTCTTGTGCAAATTTTACTTTTATTCTGATTTGGGGTAACTGTGATATGAAAGACGGATATCCTCGAGGAGGGAGAGGGGAGAAAAATGAAGCCCCACCATCCCACCATTCAGACAGCCTGAGCTTTGCCATAGCCCTAAGTGATGAAGGGGAAAAGAGGTGCCATGGGTGACAGCAGCTTTGCTTCCTCTCTGCCAGTGAGGCTGAGAACTCCCAAGGACACTGACCTCGCATGAGCCATGTCTTTTTCATGTTTCTAACTAAAGAAACAGGCAAGCTGAGCAAGGCCTCCCACAGAGCCCATCTGTTCCCTGCTCAGTGCCTGGTCCCCAGCCCTCTGGGCTCAGTGGTGTCTGCGGGTTTGAGCAGAGGGCATCAAGATGTTCCCTCAGGATGTCTGAGTACAGCTTACCTGCAGCAGCACAGGCAAAGGACATAAACGGTGGTCTCCAGCAGGAAAACTGTGGCTATATAAAGTGAAAACTTGGCTTTTATGGATCACTTTCCTGCTGTTACGTATCATTTATGGCCCACATCTGGCCATAAATGTGAGGCTCAGCTCCATGTGGGATAAGCTAGCAGTGCTCCACAGCTCACCAGTAACAAGGGGGACACTGCATGTGAATTTGGATAGGGAGGTGATTTAAGAAACTTGCTTTGCTGTATGCATAGACTCTGGGATATAGCTCATCTACTTTGTGCTCAGTTTTCATGTAATGAAAAGGTTGTCTTACCAGAGCTGCCAGTGTAACCTGCATAGTCAGGAGGTTGAGAGAGGGTGGAGAGGCTGCAGAGGAGCCTGCGCCCCGCTTGGGCACTCAGGTGCCTCAGGGGTGCCTGCTGTTGCCATTCGCAGCATGAGTTCCTTGGGGACTGGGATTGGTAGTCCCCAAAATTTAGTCCTAGAATGGATGCCATGGTCCTCCGTGGATGGACAGTTTCTCACCCCTGACATCTCACACGCCGGCAATAATAAATGCTTGTACTGGCCAGGAACAAGTCAGTGCAGCTGTGCCAGAACAGGAGGTGCAGCTGCTGTCATGACTGTCCATTTTATATCTGTAACCTTTCAGTGGAAATCTAGCATTTTTCAGACGTTTATGAGAACTTCATTACTGCATCTATCTCAGAATATACTTGCAATTTAACGAGGAGGAAAGAAAAACTTTAATTCAAGTTTCTCCCTTCCACCAGCATTTTGTTTCTATCTACCTCTTTCCTTCCATCTTCTGTCTAATACAACACACTTGGATACTGTAAAAACTTTATCTATGTAACTTTAAGGTTGAAAAAACATATATAACTAGAGATTAAAAAATGAAAGTCTGAATTAATTTGACTTTATTATACACATTTAGTATTTTTTTCTTTGTCTTATACATAATAACAGTATTCAACCAGGCATTTGTCCAAAGAGAAATAGATAAATCAAAACCAGAAAATTTTATAGACATTCTAGCTAAGATGCAGCTGCTGTACCTCAAAAAAAAAAAAAAGAGAAAAGTTTCAGATTTCTCCTGCCCTTCTTCACGTTATTATTGTGGTTTACTTTTTTTAAACAAATGATTATAGTAATCACTTCTGAGACTGTCTCTGTGCAGTCATTAAGCACGTAGTTCTATTTTGGGAACAAATATTTAAGTGTTACTTGGTCTTATACCTGATGTAAGTTTAAAAAAAAAAGAAAAACATCATTGTGAAATTTTCACAGAAAAATCCAAACATTTTGAAGGCAATTTTCATGCTAATGTCACTGCTTCTGTTTGGCTCTTCAACCTAATTTACATCAGCATCCAAACCACCACCCCATGCTCCTCAAGGGCAGTAGCTGGCAGGTCTGTGATACAGCTGCAGCCACATTGCCAGGGGTCATCTATGTGCAATGCATCACTGGAAGGCTGAATCCAGCTCCCAACATGCAAGATCCTGCCATCTCCCACGCAGAAACAGTAGGATGAGCTATCTTTTGAGTCACTAGCCTAAGTAAATGCTGCCTTCTTATTCCAATGGCACTTTTGTTCGGCTATTGGCAGGCTGAAGGTCCCATTTCCCCCATATTTTTTAGCTAGTGGCATTTCAAATGCTCTAAACTTTTTTTTTTTTTTTAATTTAGTCTACACAGGTCACAAGAAAAACAAAAGCTGCCTTCAGAGTACATCTACGTGGGAATTATCTCTCCAGAAGGCAGAGTATTCAGCACACACAGTAACAGTGCTGAACGAAAGTGAAGCTGAGAGAACTTTGTGTGCACTAAGCTGTAGCTGGTGAAATTACAGTAAATTAAAGCAAAACTCGAACCTTCCTTCAAAAGCTTCCTTCCCCTTCAATTATTCTCAGTAGGTGGATAGTTCAAAGAAAAGTCTTTGCCAAGGATGGTAACACATTTTCACTTTGTACAGGGTACTGGCTGCCTAGCTACAAATTAAAAATATCCTGGGCAACTGGACTTCATCTTGCTGTTATGTATGGACATCTGGAAAGTCTTTCGGTCCTCCTCAATCACAAAGCTACCATCAACTGCCGGCCAAATGGAAAAGCTGCAATCCACATCGCGTGTGAAATGGCAAATGTTGAATGTCTCAAGATCCTTTGCAACCACGGAGCTAAGTTGAACTGCTTTTCAATGAGTGGGCAGGCACCCTTGCACTTCTGTACGACACGAACCTCTGTGCCTTGCGCCCAGCAGCTGGTTTGGAGAGGTAAGGTAACGCTCTGGAGCATCTCTTGCAGCGTGCCCAGAAATGGTGGGCACAGTCTTTGGTTTCTCTTAGGAGGAAGTTTGTACATATGTACAATAAGTACATGTGTATCTGTCCCCTCCATCCACAGGTGACCCATGTCTTCATGTCAGACTCCTTTTCCCCATCTGTTTGATCAGAGGAAGTTTCTCCCATTCTGATTCCTCATCCCATCTGTTCTTCCCTCTCCCTGGCCACTGGCCCTTACTCTAGAATCCTTTCCTACTTCAGTGCCTCCAGCCCACTGCCCAGTGTGTCCCTCAGCAGAAGAGCTCCTTGGAACCAAGGAGTATCTGTTTCTGTATTTTTTTCTTCTGTCTTCTTCATCTAGATTTACTATTGATATATTTTCACATGATAGTGCACCCTTCTCCTCTTCTTTCTTGTTCAGATTTCCTTGATCTCAGAAAAAATTCTTCCAAACACTTGGTTTTTGAGACCTGGCCTTGAAAAACTGGATGCAGTTTTTCATACTGTCTCTTCATTCGTCAGCAGCCAAACTCCTGCATCTGTGTAGGGATTGGGGTGGGGGGGTGGGAAATGCTGTTGTATAAGATTTTTGTTTTCCCAAAGTAAAGATACATTATACTGCTGGTCATCTGGAACAAATGAAGCTATGACTAGGCATAATTCCTTGATAAATATACTGGTGCCACACACTATTTCCTTAACACAAGGATGCTGACTCAGGACACGGTAAAAGGTACACAAAGTCAGGCAGCTCAAGTGTTCAGTTACAGACAGAGATATCCCCCTATTTATTACACCACACTATGGCAAACACAAATGCTTTTGGGTTTTTGTGTGCTACATGGGTTGTTACTGAAGGCTTTTCCTGAGATGCAGAGCCCAAGTATACTTTGTGGGCAAGGCAATCTATGGTCCCAAGTGAATAACTGCCTTGCTTTTCTTCTGCTGGGAAGATACATATTATTTTGTTTAGTAGAAAGGAAAATAAATGCTGCCAGTTGTAGCCTGTCCAAAGCAAACAGTGCTGACAGCAGGAATTGAATTTGCTACCATGGAAAAATCTTAAAATTCAAATGTACTCTTATAACATAGGACAGGATGAATGCAAATGAAAGGGTCTGTTCTTTAGGCTTTCTCCATCCACCATCAGCAACAGAATAACAGTACTTTACAAGCCACCCTTCATCCCAAAGCACTCACTAAACAAAAATCTCCATATGAACTAAAAGTCGAGACTCCAGACAAACTGGGAAAGGTCTGGAGCACAATGTGACAGGTGTGCACATTCAGGTAGCAGTGCCACTCAACAGCTGAAGCCAAGGTTTTGGTTAGTATCTGCACCAAAGCTTCCAGGAGGCATCTCCCACCCTGCCACCTCCAGTCGCTGGTGTCTCACTGGGCCAGTTCAGGTAAATGCAGCGTAACCACTTCTGGTTTGGGCGAGTCGCCAGCCGAGCAAAACCGATCCGGCGTTCTTGTGCCAGCCGCGGGCTCGGGCTGCTGGTGCTCACACGGACATGTAACGCCACTAACGCTCCGCCTGGCTTAACAGCATCAGCGCCCGGTTTCCCAGCCCGCAGGTAAGCTCCCCATCTCCCAACCGCTCCGGCTCGGCCCGGTGTACCTTCGGGGATGTAAGGACTCTCTGGAGCCCGGAGAGCCAAGGGCTGGCGGCACAGTGGGGGCTTGCCCTCGCACCGGTGCGTTACTGACATTTGCTCAGAGCCCAGGTTCAAGGTTCAAGCTGGCAGCTGCCCCCGACTGCTGCCACCCTGCGCCTCTGCCCCAGCCCCTCTGCCCCCGGCTGCTGCCACCCTGCGCCTCTGCCCCAGCCCCCGGGCCCCAGGCGGCGGCCCCGCGGCGGCTCGCCTTTGCCCTGCGGAGGGGGCTTGCCGGCCTGTCCCCTTCCCTGACGGGCAGCGCTGGGCACTCCCCCCGCAGCCACCGGCGTTTCGGCAGAGCGGTCCGCGGGAGGGCAGCCGGCGGGCCCGGGCCTGGGGACCCCCGAGGCCGGGCGGGTGGCCCAGGCCGCTCGGCAGATGGCGCTGTTGCTTCACCTGCGACGGCCCCGGGCGCTGAGGGAGCCGGCGCGCCGCCCCCGTAACGGCTTGGGAACGGGCTCCAGACCCTCCGCTGGGGACTCCGGCAGGGTTTTTTCTTTTATATCATCTATAGGTATATCAGAAAATGTCCGTTCTCGCAAGCTGGCAGTTAACCAGATGCCGCCAGAAGCCTTCTCACGGCGCCAGAGCTGAGCAGAGCTGTTCTCCCGAGCAGGAGCAAAGCTCCCCTTTTTCCTCCAGTTCTTAATTTATAGGCAAAAGCAATTTGCACGGAGGTTCGGATCCACACGCTGCTCCAAAATAGAGTGTTCAGATAAGGTTCTCTGCCAGCTCAGGGCCACGCTATCGCATCTGAAGCCGGATCCAAGAACCTGAAGTTTCAAAGGGTTTCCTGGAGCCTTAAGAAGTGCAGGGTCCCTGTCCCCAGCTACTTGCATTTCCATGTGTGTCTTCCATGCCAGTTGCTCACCCTCACCTTCTCCCTGGGTAGCAGGGCTCAAGCAGAGGCACGGCCAAACCGGGGTTTCGCTGCCTTCATTTTTTCCCACCATCTTTCTTTGGCAGGAGCGAATGTGAACCTAAAAACAAACAACCAAGATGAGGAGACCCCTCTGCACATCGTTGCGCGTTTGGGTATCCCGGAGCTCGTGGCCTTTTACGTGGAACAAGGGGCACACATCGATGCTCTCAATGCCTACATGGAGACTCCCCTGGCCTGCGCAGTCTATTGGGCTCTTCACTATAAGGATCAGATATATAGCCCGGATCACCACCTCATCTGTCGGATGCTCTTAGACTACAAAGCTGAAGTGAACACTCGTGATGAGGATTTCAAATCCCCACTTCACAAAGCTGCCTGGAACTGTGATCACATCCTGCTGCATATGCTGCTGGAGGCAGGAGCAGAAGCAAACATCATGGATGTCAATGGCTGTGCACCCCTGCAGTATATCATAAAAGTGACATCTGTGCGGCCAGCTGCCCAGCCTGACATCTGCTACCAGCTGCTGCTGAATCATGGAGCAGCTAGGATATATCCTCTGCAATTCCACAAGGTTAAGGATGGCTTTGTACAGTAGGGATGTGGAAAGAGGTGGTGTCTTGAGCAGGAATGGGATGAGAGAGCCAAACTTCGGGGTTTGGTGGTATCTGGATTTGCTGGAGTCCTGTAAACTGTGGGCCCAGAATGCCCAAAATTTTGTAAGCCGAACTGCTGTAAGAGCAGTATCACTTAACTGAAGTGAAATTGCAGTTGCTAATGCCAGAAATCAGGCTCAGATCCCATTTTTGTTCTTAATCAGCCTGAAACCCCAAACTCTGAATGCTGGTTCAAGCCTAACTTTTCAGAGCTGATTCACTTTCTCATTTCAGAAAACCTACATGCCTTTATCAAACCTGGCTCCATACAGGCTTAACTGGGTTATACAAAACGCAGATTTCATGGCCTCTACCAAAGTCTGGAGATCAGACCACTTGATTCAGTTTGTCACTTCTGACCTGTAAAAATCTAATCTATTCAAAATGAAATGGTTCTCAATAAAGCCTCAGCTCATTCCCAGGAAACGTGAGAAATTAAGGGGAAATGATGGACCTGGGCTCATAGTTGATGAAAAAAAAGAAGAAAAATGATTGCAGGATCCCTCCCAAAGAAATTCTAAACTTCTGCAAAGCCCAAAGCACTCACAGAAGTCTCTGACAGTCTTATATCAAACGGCTAAGTAAGCTTGCTGTAGTCAGGACTTATTCTCTCTCATCCAGTGCCTCAAGCAACATTTTGCATCTCGTCCACTCTATATGTAAAGTTTTAACAAGCCAAACAACCAGGAGCCTTTGAAAAAAATGCCAAACCTTTGGTTGTGCCCTCTTGAGCCCAGAGTGAGGTGGCTCTGCCTGCAACAGAAAAACCCTTAGTTTCCTAGAGCATGTCTGAGGTCCAGGTCAGGGGTCTCCTCTTCCTGCCTTTGCCTTTCTCCAGTTGTATGGAGTGGGTCTCCCTTCCAAATGATCGTTTGCCCAACTGTAAGATATATAGGTGATTTATCCCAGAGGGATGTTCTGCAGTTTTGTTTCTGAAAGTCTGGCAACTGTGGGACACAATTGTGCATCATATGGTGTGAATGCAATGTGTTATTCTCTGAGTGTGAGTGACAACAGACTTGGGTTTTTTCCTCCTGCACTAAAGTTACTGCGCAGAGCAGTTGTTTCAGGGGCCTCGGGTGGCTTGGAAGCTTACTTCTGAGCTCTGTTATCTTCCAGCCATCTTTTAAATTTTCCTGTAATGATATATTTTTTATTCATACAAAGGGGATTTTTTCTGTTCCTGTACTGCCCGACCTGGAGCAAAAACTTTGTGCATGGCTTTGCCTGGTGTGGAGTCAATCAACCCAACTATAAACAAGTTATCTCCAGATCTGGGTGATGGAACCCAACCCGTCAGTGAGCTACACTGCTCTGGAGATCTAAGCCAGTACTTCTGTGTGGTGTTAAACTGGGGTTTGCACAGCTCCACTGGTGGCTGGCCTGGGGCTTATTGCTGTACTTGCAGTGAGTAGTGTAGACAAGGCTTGTGTCTTTTGCACCTCCAGCCTTAGCCTGTCGTAATTCTTTGGCTGTGTCTGTCTCAGTATTCCGTTGCATAGTGCCAAGCATCCAGGCTAATCCCAGCTTCCTGGTGGTACTCATGGTCTCTATGCATCCTGCCTGCAGGTGCTACAAGCCTGCCATTCCCACCCCAGAGCTGTCGAAGTTGTCGTCAATACCTACGAACATATCAAATCAACATCTAAGTGGAAAGCAGCCATACCTGATGATGCCTTTGAGGTAAGCTCGTAATGAGTTGTAAGTAAAATCCAAGCTCATTTGCATTCTCCGTATCTGGCCACAGAAAAGTGAGAATGCTTTTGAAAGAGAATACCATCTCAGAGGAGTTGGGACTTCTGCATTTAGTATCACTCACTTGACAAAAGCAAATCAATCACTGTCAAAAGACATATTTTTGAGGAATTTTCATTGCAACATTATCCTTTGGAGCACTCCCTGTCAGGGGCGCTGCAGGAGCTCAGCTGTCCCTGCACTCACCATGTGCAAGGATTCTGGCTGTGACTAGTGTTTCCTCAGATCTGTCAACACTTATATATTTATATTTTTTTTAAGTCAGCAAATATTTTGAAAGTACATGTTACATGGGTATGACTGTGAGCAGGACTGGTTAGCTGCAAATACAGGGGAGAATGAAAGTGACAAATGAGAGATCAAAGAGGAAAAGATGTTGTCAAAAAGCAAAATTATGGGGCAATCTACATGCTTTCACATAATTATCCCTTTAATTCAAAAATCCTCGTAGTCTAAATATTCCAGTTTAAATCTAGTTTTTTATTAAAGCTGGGCTTTTTCAAAATTTTCAAATCACCATTGAAGTGCACCAATATCTGCTATGCATTATCAGTGATGTTTAGGGAACTCTGTCCATATTATAATGCAGAGTTATATAGCCAGAGGAACTGTGAGACTCCTTTTGTGTCAGATCTGTTCAGAAAAAATTAGAAGAAATCATTCTGGGTGAACACAAAATCAAAAGGTAAAGGTCTATTTCACCTTAACAACAACAACAATAATAATAATAATAATAATAGTTGTTGTTGTTACTATTATTCTTCAAACAAAGCTTTTAATCTGAAATATTGGAACTTCTTATTTGGAAAAGTCTACAGTTGCTCTATTTCTTTGTTGAGATTTTCATTTTTGTTGTCAAAGCTATTTGCTGAATTTGATATTAAAATGAAGAAATTTTTTTGTTGACACAAATCCATACTTTTCCATATATAAAGGGCATCTGAATACATATATAACCAGATCTGTCCAGTAGCAAGATTATAAAATAAGGTCAGCTCACACTAGTTGCGTGTATTTACCATTTGCTTCTTTTATTTCAGAATCATTTGTAAGCATCTGCACTTTTCTTCTTGTGGGGATGCAATTTTATTTATTCTAAAAGGCCACTGGGGAGATGAGTGAGACCAAAGGTAGTTTGCCATTCACAGCCCCAGCTAACTCACCGGTAACGCCAGTGTTACGCTACCTCGCTGTCCCGCAGTGAGGTTTAGAGGATTAACTTGTCCACGTGCTTTGACCCTGAGCTGGCTGCAGTGTCTGTTCAGATCAGGACTAACACCACCACAGAGGAATCTCCACCTCAAACTGATGGATATAAGACATACCAAACCTAAAGATTTCATCATGGTCTTTAACTTAACACTAAATATTTGAGGTTAACATGAGAATTTTGTGCAGGCATTTGGCTAAACCAAGTCCCTGGTGCTTGATGTGCCTCCAAGGGACAGGATGGCTGGCTGTGCTTGTTACAAGGGCTGCATGTGGGTAGGGGAAAGGGAGGGAAGGAAAACAGTCTTACTGCCCTAAACTGCACTTGCCTTTTTTGCAGCGGCACCAGGATTTCTATGACTCGTTGTTCACTGTGTGCAGCAATTCACCACGGTCACTCATGCATTTATGCAGATGTGCTATTCGGGCAATACTGTCAGAAAGGTGCCACAGAGGAGTCCCCTTGCTCTCCATCCCCCTGTCCATGAAGAAGTACTTGCTGCTGGAACCAGAAGGAATCATCTACTGAGCCGCAGCAGAGCAGGCACTGGTGCCTCCCCTCCTGGCTACACGTGCCTCTGCAAGGTGCTGGAGATCTGAGCACAACCCTGGCACAGCCCTTTGCTTTTGTACAGTCGCAGGCCAGCCTGAAGCTGGGCTGGGATCTGTCTCTCCCTGCACTGAGGCACCGCAGCTGCAGGCTGCGGGTTGCACCGAGGCAGGCAGCGCTGGAAGGGCCCCTGCTCCAAAGGCACCCAGGGGCACGTATGTCCATGCTTTGTTCAGCCTAGTTTAAATGCTGCTGCGGCTTCCTTTGGTATTTATTCCACTGCCTGCTAGATAGCATTAGATTGAGTCTGAGCAACCTTTGATACTGTTTCACTGTAATTTTCTTCAGCTGTTGCTTTGGGAGTAAAAGAAAGGATATTGTCAAAAAATAGGACATTTATTAAGAGTCACAGAAATACTTTCCCAGAAAGAAATGGGCAAACTGCTTTGAATCGTGACCACAGACAGGATTTCAGTAGTTTCCATGTTTTCCTGTGGATTGACTCTCAATTCAATGTTCGTTCACTGTTCGCTACACCTGTCTGTATCTTATAAAGCTTTCTCATAACAATGTCCGTTTTAATTGTAAGAATTTTTTTCCATTATGAATCACAGTATGTGGACAGGATTGAAATCTGAAGCACTAAAATTTCTGTACACTGATACTCATGCCTCGTAGCTTTTAGCAGATCCTGTCTCTGTTTCCACTCTCACTGTGACCGAGTGTAAAGTCATTGCTTGAACTGAACTGAGCATTTGAAATGCAGGTAGAATGGACTTGCCCTGACAACTTGCACAGCTGTACTTATACCTGTCCATATAGCCCTCAGGATGGTGTTGTGTGGGATCTGGGAAGAATATGAACCCTTTTCTTCATTAACTATAAAAGAAACTTAGGCTGCTAACACGGACTATACACTTCATTTTTCGGCAGCTAAGCGCAGGTGAGAGGAATCCCACCTCAACTGAAAGGTGTTTCCAAGATGAAGGTGTGTTGGCTGTGCTGTTGCAGATCTGCCAGTCCTGCGGATCTGCATGCCCTGTGCTTCTGGACCTGCCAGCGCTGGTTTCCCTGCTCAGCAGGAAACCTTTACTCCTGCCCGAGCTACTGTCTCCGGTCCAGGAGGATGAAATGTGGGGCAGTGGCAGTGCACACACCGAGCATGCTGCAGCAAGGGCAAGTGTGTGATCTGACCTACAGATAAAACCCATTTTTCTTCCCTCTTCTAATCTGATGCAATCCATCTGGGTGGTTCCACTATTTTTAGACCCTAAGAATTCTGGGTTCTGTTAAAAGGGAGGTGAGCCATGCCCACCATTGGCAGCCAGTTTGCATCTCTGACTGTGAAGCTGTCGGTCCTTCTCATTATTATTATTATTATTATTATTATTATCTCTTTGCAAAAGAGCCCACGGCACGTTAGGCTTTTCCCAGCTGGACAAGAGCAGCCAAGCTGTTCAGTGTGTCTGTGTCTTGCAAAGTGGCAATAACAGCACTTGAAGAAATGTGCAGGCTATTTAGTGTTATAAATCACTTCTCTTTTTAGCTCAGTTTTCATTAATCAAGGCTTGTATGCTCTATTAGGAGATAATCCAGTTCCTGGGTCTATGTTTAGCTAGACAGCAATGTAGGTTGCGATTTAACAGGTTCCAGTTCTGATGGAGAATTTGACAGACAACACAGACCATGAGAAAATGCTTTCTCATATGAACGAAGTTGTAAAATAGGTCCCTGTACTTTACTAAACTGATGAAAAATTTCTATAGAGTCGTAGAGATCTCTCTGTTAGAGATACTACAGTACTTTGCAGGGGAGAACAATCAGGTTCTAGGGCAGGTTGTCTATAGAAAAATTTGCTTGAGGCAGTTGCAGGTCAATGGCATCCACTGAATTCTCCACTGAGGAAAACCAGTGAATTTGGAAGGAGAAAAGGCGGTAATCTAAACCCACTGCTTTTCTAGGTGAGGTACCTATGTAAGTCAGGTATGAGGAGGAGGATTTGCAAACTGATCAAGGCAAGAAAACATTAGTTGCTTTCTGACTAGTCTGGCAGTGGGGCAAGCTGGGTAGCCCAGAAGAGACAGATGGAGGTAGCTGATTTTATTTGGAACACATCCCTGTGCTGGCTGCTTCTGGAAGTGAAATTCTGCATCTGGAAGAGGGAGGTTTAAGGCAGAACAATAGCAGCGTTTTCTGACCTGTCGTAGTCAGGACTCTCTTGCTGAGAGAGAAGAAAACAGGCTGTCACCAGTGTTCCTAAATTCCCTCTGATCCTCCCCCTCTGCAGTGAACACACTTAATTTTTATTCTGTGGGCACCCAGCCTCACTTCCAAGCTTTGTACCAAGCAGGTGCCAGATTATAGCCATTGTGATATCTGACAGGGAGCACAGTGGGATCAAGCTGATTATAGTCATAGGAATTTGCAAGCTGTTAAAAACACTGGAGAACATCCCTATCACAGAAAAAAGACCTGATTGATGCACTTTAATTGCTTCTCTTGTTGGACTTAGAAAGACCAACAGTAAGTAAAGCTTATTATTTGTTAGCTTTTAGCATTTCTTTTATTCTCTTACTGTACTCTATTCCCACGCACTGGGTAGAGTTGCTCATGTGAAGTATGGGGCTACCTTATAATAAGCTCATCATTCATTAAATTTGTGGGATGCACAGTCATATTATTCTGCCTTAGTGCAGATGCCTTGACATTTCATACTGTCATATAACTCCTGATCATGCTTTTATATTTTCAAAGCTGCAACAGATTGCATGGCTGCAAGTGGAAATAACTAGATACTGTTTTCACCCCTACACTTCGAGCATGAACCTAGTCATGACCTAAAATGACAGAAAATTGTTTTCAGGTTGTTGGGTGTCTCCTGTGAAATGAGTTGCTTTTTGCCATTTGGCTTCTTAGAGGTGTAGCCATGTTTGAGACATTTCCACCATATTTCGCAGCCTATTAGAATATCTAAAGCACAGATGGACAAAGAATGACTATCCTTTCCCACAGCTCCCCTAATGACTTCTGAATGGATAGCGATGAGATTACATGTTTTGGTCCTTGTGCATTTTAAGAGGTGTATATGAAGACATTTCTTAAGCCACATGCATTGTTGACAGAAGAAGTTATCCCATCTGTGACCATAGGGACACTCTGCATGTATTTCTGGACCAGCACCGAGCCCTAATTCAGCTGTTCATGGAAATTCAGACATCCTCTTTGTAAAGTGCTCTTGCAATAATTTTAAACTTAGCCCCTGATGTCTGATTGAATCCAGCTTGACTCAAAACTCCAGTAATTTATCCATGGAGAGTATGTAGGTGAAACTGAAGTCTAACTGTTCAGGACTGTATTTTCCTACAAAGCCTTTAAACATCTATTCATATTTGGTCAGCCTTTAGACACTAAACAACGAGCTCAAAAGAGCATGGCTGGTTCAGCTCTCCAACACTTCTGCTCGTCCTGTCAGCCTAATGCCAAGAAGAGGAGACAGAGACTGCAAAGCAACAACTCAGGACCTTGGAAAAGGAAGCAGTATATGTTGATCAGTTCCAGCTCAGCCACCAGCAAATGTTTTTGAAACCTTCACCACTCATCCTTGAGACAGGCTAGTTTCCCAGTGCTGCTGATGGCAGGAAGGGAAGGATATATTCTCATCTGCTTCCCACTTTGCGCAGCAGTATCAAGAGCGTAAGGGTTGCACAAGGCTTGGAGAGGTGATAAACAGGTCTTCCCTCCACAAAGGTGGCCTTAGGTAAGTATCAACAGCTGTCCACATGCAGACTGGTCCTAGAGCATGATAGATGTTTTGTTAATGTGCTCGTTACTGGTACTTTAAGGTCACAACCAACAGTCAATGTCACCCAACTCTGCTCCAAAATCAAGCTCCTTGATGAGAGTCTATTGTTTGGCGGAATAGCTGCAATACTCACCCTTGGGACCTTCAGTGCCAGGGGGTGCTGGTTCCACATCTCCTGATGCTCTCATAATGAACTGTATTAGGATCAGTTTGCATTATGAAGAGGAAAAGGTTCAAAGACCAGACCAAAATACAGGGCCCTGGGGCCACCTGGCGCAGGCAGCCAGGATCTCCATGTCTTTCTGCCCTTAGCATTTGAAAATGCAGCAGAGGAAGGGGATGGGTTGCCTGCACCCCTTTCATGCTGGTACATGGCATTGTCACTAAGGGTGCATGGAGGATGACGAGGCTGGATGATCTTGTAAGGTTTTGGACCAAAACTCCTGACTACAGGAAAGCAGCATGGTGTTGAAATGCCCATTCTGATTCTGGCAGCTCTGTGTGGGTCTGTGTGCACATCGGCATGTGTACGCATCAACACCCGTATTCATGTGTGAGGAGACTTGCAGAGACATCCCAGTCAAAATCTTTTATCTGGTTTCAATCAGAGTTTTTCAACCCAAATCAGGGCATCACAGCTGAAACCAATAAATTCCTATAAGTGTTTTGGCATTAACAAAATTTTACTTACTCAAAACCACTTACCATCTTGAAAAACTCTTTCTCTTCTTTCCATGGGGCCAGTATCTTACAGGCTACACACCAGTTTTGACAGAATCAAGTTACCTGCTGTGATCATGAATTTATATAAATCTCTCAGACTGAGCAAGTCTGACAACTATTTTCATAAAATGTCAGGAACACAACTGTTAGGGCGTTGGGGAAAAGGTTTGGTCTGCCATGAAAGGTGGCAGCTTAACTTCTAGCTGCAAGCAGTGTTGGATCAATTAAAATGATCACAGGGGTTTGGCTCATTCATATTTGAGGAATGTTATTTGAAAACATGCTAATGCTTTTGACAGCAGATTTTGCTCATGGGGCAAGTACCTTTAAATTAAACATACAAGAGTTCTTCAGTCTTTAAGATTGGAAGAAAGATTGAAAGGGTCTGGGGTGGCCTATGCTATTATATACCTTTATTAAACTCTGAGAAGCTAAAGAGACACGCCAGCTTTTCAGTGTGCTGGGAGGTTTGCAGGGCTCTTGAAGGGCTGCTTTGCTTTTCTGAAATGCTACAAGACATAGATGGGTCGGACACAGCAATATTTCCATTTGCTTTCAGGATATGGCAGTAGAATTTCCCTGTACTCCCTAGAGTTTGCTCTTCTACTAAATGACAGTGCAGAACATGGTATTAGCAGAGATGCCAAAGCTAGCTAGCGTCTGGCACCTTAACCTCCCCAAGAATTACATTAAAGCAGTGGAAAGATCTACCACAGCCTCTATTTGTAGAACGGCAGGGACCTCTGGTGCAGCAGACGAGTGGGTCAGAAAAGATTGCTATATACAGCAACTGTCAGACGAAATTGGTTGGCTGTTCAGAAATTTGTTTCTGAGTATTTCTCCAAATGCATCTTAAGCTTCATAAGACACAAAGTGGAAAGGTGACGATGGATATTATGCATTTCAATGACCTATTTGATTTTAATACACAGTTAACGGTTTCTTAGCACATGGCAGCCGCACGTTGCCCTTTAGCTTGCAAAGGCACCCTATGGAGTACTGCTAAATTACAATCAAGGCATTTGAAACAAGGACCGCAGGGCACGTGATGATTTTTACACCCCTGATGAACCGTTTAGTTCTGTTCTTTCAAGCTGGGGCTGACTAGGGATGCTGCTGTCAGCCTTTTGCCTAGTGCCAGAACCACACCACATTTTACTCTTGTGACTGTGGAACTGATATGGCTGCTTAGGCTATTGGTGCTGCAGTTAGCACTGGGTAAGATTGTGTCAATAGTAACTGTCAGTGAGGAGCTGTACTGGCTCAGTATGGCCATAAGCTTGCTGGCTATATGTGGGAGGAAAAGGGGTTCAATCCAGACAATTCTGGTCAAGAACAGGGATTTTTACTTAGGCCTGATAACCCTTCAAAATGCACTAGTTGGTCAGGGACTAAGGATAAACAACTGCTGTGGTCTGAGGAAAAAGGTGCAGAAACAAAAGAGCAGCAATACTCACTGAAAGTCTACTTTATAATAACACACTATAAAGGAGGGGACAGAATTTTGTGCCCTATAACTATATGGGCATTTGTTCACGCAGTACGAAAATGCAGGCATTGCTGAAGGGCAGTGCGGTGCCTGCGCTGACTACAAGCACACAGCATGCTGGAAAGCACCGGCGAAGAGACATCACTGAGGTCAGGGCAAAGCCATTTCATGACAAAGAGGAATATAGGTATTTTAACATCCATGCAAAGTAAAACTGACCCTAAAGACCCAGTTGCAGCAAAGTCCGTTGGATTACGTCTACCTCCCAAAGTTGAGCCAACCCTTTGGTGAGTCCATCCTGCTGTTTCCAAGTTCACTGCTGGGGAAAAGGTGTGTGGCTGCCCTGAACTCAAGGGCACGCTGTCTGCCTATGTCCGTGGTGGACCCACTTCTTGGTGCCAGCAGCTCTGAACTATACCTTGCTGGAAATCTGCACCCCAGCCAGTCATCTGGGTCCATTTCTCTCCCAGCCCTGCCCTTCCCTCCACTGTAAATCCACAGAATTTCAGTGATTTTTTTTTTCTTTTTCCACCTTATAGCAGTTTTTGGTAGCTTTTCTTTGGGATATTTTTTTTTTGATAGTGAACGGAATTTGTTCCAGTAAAAATGCACAGGCACCTGCACACACACAGAACTACAAGACAAGAAGAAAGTCAAACTCTTCTCAACTAAAGGAGCTTCTACCAGCTGGGAAGGATTTATACTTTTTCATATGTATTATTTGTTTTCTATATGTCAATACACTGACAGTGTAATTTGCAGCTGTTGGGTAGATGGAGTACAGTATGTACCACAGCATTGCCCCAGTCTTAAAGGTCTCTAATGCAACCAAGCCTGGCATGACCTGCAGAACATGCACCATTCCAGTCTAAAACTGAGACCCAATTGCCTTACTATTTTTGCTGGAGTAATTTAGAAATAATTTGGAGGGTTTAACACAGGAATTTTTAGTTCTTCCCAGTCCTGTTGTTTAGAATCATATTTGCACATTATTTCAATACTTTTCTGGATGTGTGGTCCGGCACTCAGGTGCCCGGCTTGGGAGGGTGGGTGGAATACCCAGCAAAGGTGGCAAGTGCCAGCTGCAGTGTTTGGAGCCGTGCCACGCTGGGTGGCTGGATTATCCTGAGGATACAGATGGGAGAGAACAGTGCATCCCTGGCTGCGTAGCCTCTGGCAGGTGACATGATGCCTGATCCCCACTGCTACTCTGCCACTGCACCCTTTTAGCAAGGGGAGCAGAGCCGCTACCCCTCCCTGCTTTCCTGCAGTTCCACAGGTTTGTGCTGCCCTCTGCCGCGCCTGGATTTCCTAACCCACAGCCAGCCACTGACCCAGCCTGCTGAAACAAAGTCTTCAGTCAAATTCCCCTTGTTCTTATGGCAGGGGGATGAAACCCAAATGCTGGATGGATCCGGGGTGGGGGCGGAAGCAGGCAGTGTGCCTTGCCTTGCTCAGCACCAGCTGAGGCAAGCTGTGCTCACACATTTCAGCTGCCAGTGTGGTGGGAAGTTTCTACCCTGTAATCAGATGCCCACCCCCATCCCAGGCAGACACTGACATTAGCAAACTTGGGATGGAGGCATCTGAGATGTCCTGATGAGGCTGCAGGGAGCTGGATGCTGGAGGCCTCTGTAACCCAGCTCCCCTACCCTTCTTTCCAGCTGGCTGAACCTCCCCCGGCACCTGGCACACTGCACTATGGACGTCATGGTCCCCTCTCACAGGGCACCACATGCAGCACCCATGCACCTCTGTGCTTCAGGGGCATACCTGAGCTAAGCACTCAGTGTCCCCTTAACGTCCTTGTCCCTTTTCCATCCTCTCACAGGCTTTGACGTGGGGTGCCTCCTGCCTGGCAAATATCAGAAAGGAGGGCTCTTTTTTCAGCTGACTGGACACACTATTGCCTGGCCGTGCTGGAGCGTGGGAGGGCTTGCTGTTAAATGGCACCGAGTCATGCCCGGCTGCTGGCAGCCACTCGAGCACAGGGAGACCTGCCCTTTCCGACACAGGGCAGCGAGAGGGGCAGGGGCAGCCCTGGCTCCCCTTCATCTTCAGGTGACCGGGGTGCACTGGTGAGATGGCTCCGGGCAGGCAGGAGCGAACTGCGGGCAGTGCCTGGAACAGACTGGAACGTGGGCTTGAACTTTGGCGCTGCTCCCTCCAGCAGCCTTGAAAAGGAAGGAGAGCAGTGGTGTGATCAGCCCGGGCGGCTCACGCTGACTCGACATAAATGATATAACCATGTTTATAAGCTCCCCATGCAGCCAGCAGGGAACACGCTGTCCCCATGGGTTCCCTGCCCTGGCTCAGGAGGCTGCCACAACAATGCCAGGAGCCACTGGTGCTTCCCACCCCAGCCCCGGCTGTGGGAGGCCAGTGTTTGTCCTTAAAAAAACAGAAAAGAGAGAAAAGAAAAGAAAAAAAAAAGGTGGAAAGCTGTAAGCAGAACAAAAGAGCTAGTAGCTAGCAACTGAACAGCAGTTGCATGTTGTCTGAAGGGTATTTTTAAGGTTTATAAATGTTCACTCCTTATTTACAGCACTGTTTTGTGTCCTTTCATCTAGCACTAGCTGCCAGTCTGCCCTCTGCTTAAACCAAGCTATTCACATCCAAATGTCTGGAGTTCCACTGACTATAGGAGGCAAGCTTCTCTTTCTTAGGCTCCCAGCCCCAAACAGCTGGAATAATCTTCCAGCTGTATTGAAGCAGGCCCTCATGTTGCTCGGGGTTTGGACATTCTTAATCCTTTTTTTTAAAAAGGCCTCAGCCTGTGAAATGTGCACAAGCTGCAGCTGGTCACTGTTGTGTGCTGTTAAAGAGCTCTGTCCTTCTGTCTCTAGGCGTGGGCAAAGCCCCTTTCTCCCAGCTGGGCCCTTGGTGGCTGGGAACACAAGGACAACCTGCCTGCTTTGCTGAACAGGGACATGCTTAACACCTCAGAGGCAACAGCAACTCTGCACGCAGGCTTCCCCAGTGTGGACCTGGGCTTTTGGTCTCACCTGGCTTGAGCAGAAAGGCTGAGAGCTGATCCCCTCTTGTCTCAGGTGTTTGGAGCTCAAGGTTTTCCAGTATAAGGGTTGCACTGTGTTGGATAAGGGGAACGGGGCTGAAGCAAGGGCTGTTGGCCAGTTCAGTACCTTTAAATTTGCCATATGTGCATATATGTGTTTCTGTTCAATATATCTTGAATGTCTAAATGCATGTCACCTAGTCCTCTTCCTCCCCTAGGTGTGTCACTTGATCATAAATTTCTCCAGCACAACAGGTGCTGTCTTGCAGACCGCATGGCAGGCAACACACTGCAGCCAGCCTCCTGTTTGGGCTTGCACTCCGAAGGCGTTACAAATTCGACAGCATGTCTTCTAGAGACCTTCAGGAGTGTGTGTCTCCTCTACCCATCCGCAGCTCAAACCATTTTGGCTTTGTCCACAGTTGGCTGGTGTCAACAGGAAACTTGTCACAGTTTTCAGTGGACATGGTGTGAGGTCTAAATATGAATTATTATTACTCTAATATTTATTGTTTATGCTAGTTAATATATTTATACCACATTATATCACACTTTTTTATTGCTTGAAAAAGAAAATAGTTACCATATGTTAGAAGCACGTTACAGAAAAGAGCAGTGAATTACATCAGCAGTTCTGACATGCTCATAGGCAACCTATTGATCCATTACCTGCATTCTGTATTCCATACCCATACTCTATAAACATGAGAACAATTGAGCAACTGCTTCTGAATCTATTATTTGGGGGGAAAAACCCCAAACTTTCGTAAGTGAAAGCTTAACATAATGTACACCAATATACCGATATTCTGCTAAAAATGTTTACATTTTTAAAAAGGCCAAACCTTCCAGTGTTAATATACTTCAAAGAAATTGTGAAGAGCATTTATTTCAGCCTTTCATTGTCAACAGCTTTGCTGGAATCTTCTTTCTGTTCTTACGAAATGGAACAGCTTCCCTCTGAAAAGTGTGCTGTTGGGGATAGACCCTCTCCCCCAAGACTCTCATTTCCTATAGCAGTGAGTGTGTTCATTCCTGGGAAGAAGTGGGAAGATCTGCAGTTCTCCTCTGCTCTGTTTGACTGTGGTAGTGCAGATTTAAAGTCAAGACACATCCTCTCCCTTAATGTCAATACTCACAGGTGGAGAACATCATTCTGCTGCAGAGCAAAGGAGAAGGCAAGGACAACTCTCTGGAGAAGGATGAAAACCTTTATTGGTCAGCTCTGAATACTAATCTCTGTAATATCATTTCCAAGGTCTGCCTGCATCAATTTATGGCACTCCAGTGAATAGTTTTGACATTTTTCCAGCTGTTCTGACATGGATGTTGTCATTTGAAAGACAGAAGCTTGGGAACAGGCAGAAGGTGCTATGATTTTTTTTGTTTGTTTAGGTGTTTTGGGTTTTTTTCCCCCTCAAGTGAATTGATTATCCAATGGCCTTAAAAAAATCATCAAAAGCTTTTTGAAGTGTGACATGCCTCCAAAGCACTGTTCCTATCCTTCAGCTACAGAAGATATGCTCAGAGCACGCACAGCCTGGCACCAGCAGCAGGAGTGGGAAGAACAGAGGAACAGGAGGGCAAAGCCACAGAGGCAAAGCACGTGGAGGGACTGGGGCCAGCAGAAGGCTTCTGGGCATCTCCACAAGTAACATGAATAATATAAACTTAAGAGTGTCCCTGGTCAGATCTTGAAAATGAAGCTTTCTTCACTGTGGACTTATGTAAAACCTGAGGCAAAGCTGATCAGAAGCCAGGGAAAGTTGTCCAGGGAGTTCAGACGGTTTTATAACAGGCCCTAACTAAGCACAAACAAGTGCTTCTGTGTCAACACAAATGAAGTTTTACACCTGAGCAAACAGCATCCTGCAGTCTGTGAAGCAACAACACATATCTGTTAATACCTAGAGTGGTAGAAACCATCTGCTCCACCCCTGCGTGAAGGTTGAATTCCTCCAGTAATACCCTTTGTAAGCAGGGAGTGACTCCAGGTCACCAATACCCTTTGCGATGCACATTGCTAACCCTGCTGCATGCCACAGCGACTGGAGGAACGGACAAATAACCCTGCCAGGTATTCCACCCTATTTCTCAGTTAATTTGTTAAAAATCAACCAGGAGTGTTGTGGATGGTAAAGCTGCTGGGAAGAGAAAACCACTGTAAAGAACAAACACTCAGAAAAGAGCTTTCAATGCATCTGCTTTCTTGGCATGCCTCATGGTATGTAACAAGCGGCATCGGTTACAGTTAGCTCATCATTTTCTGTAGCAGTTCTGCCCAGTGACTGGTATTTGGGTGTCCCAGGCGGAGCAAGCACGGCTCAGAGCTCTCAGGCAGCACAGCCACCGTGAGGGGTGCAGAGCCCCAAGCCAAGAGCCTCGTGCTGTCCCCTGCAGCCATGTGGCACCACGGCCAGCCCAAACCCAGAGAGACCCGCAATGCTGGGGGGTGCAGCCAGTGGTGACAAGCTGTGCAGCAGCAGCTCCAGGCTGACACAGTTTGTGCCAGCAGCCAGCGGCATTCATCTGGAATGATCCCCACTGGCATTTGCTGCAGGATAAATATTGTCTGGGATTTTTCATTATCTTCCCTGGGCAGCAATGACACAGCAGTGACGTTGTTTTGAGCTCTGTATTTCCAGCCTCCCACCACCAGCCAGAACTAGTAAGGGGATTTGAGTCATTTTTCTGAACATAAGCATTTGCTGATACTTGCGAAAGCCAAGAACATCCACACAAGGGATTTGCATGGGACTGGCAGACATGACAAAGGACCTGTGGAAGATCTCTGGTCTTCTGGAGTGCCAGGTGAGAGACAGACAGAGCACTCCAAGGTTCCTCAGATAGCACTGGGTGTCTATTTTGAGGTAACTGAATTAGCTGGGAGCCAGCTCACAGCTGAAGCTATCTAAATGCAGGTGCCTACGTGTGCCCCAGGTGTCTGGGGCCCATGACAGTCGGTTGCACTCTGCCATTGAAGACAGAAGAGCTATTCAGCTGGACAGAAGTAGGTGTCTGCTTCATGAGGAGCTGATAGCTTTCTGGGGGCCTGTGGATATATCAGCTCTGATCACGAAAGAGGGAGCTTAGTTATCCAACCTATACCTTGGCACATACATACAGAGACAGATGTAGTGTCATGATAAGGTGTTGTACTTGGTGTGCCAAATCCTATGCCAAGGCTCTTGGATTTCGGGTCCAGTCCCTTAATGTGACATAGTACAGGAAGCCCAGCATGTGAACAACAGTGAAATTACCTTTTTTTCACTTGATTTTCTTATTTGAGCCTTTCAGACAGGTCATATCTGGATACATCATAGTAGAGCAACTTAAAGTATGGCTGTCCTAAACTAGAAAGTCTCTGTCGCCTTCCAGGAGGATGCTCTGCAGCCCCAAATGGTGGGAACGGTGGTTCACTCCTCTTGCTGTGTTTCCCACATTGCAGGTCTGTCCAGGTTTTCGACTGGACATGGCTCCAGCAAGGCAGCATGAGGCTCGTTCCTCGAGGCTGTCCCTCTCACACCGCAGGAAGTCAGGTAGGTCCTTTCCTCTCTTCCCTCTTCCTGCTAGGAACTGCAAAGGAAAGGAGTGACACAGGAAAATCTGTGCTAATTCTATGTGGGACAATTCACTGCACTCTGTTTTGGTTTTCTTTCATAGCTGCAGAAGGAATATTGAGGAGAGCTGATGGGGAGCAGCTCCTGATACCCCATAGATATTTTTCTACTTCAATATTACTTTACTAAGAGGCCTCAGAATAGTCTGAGGACCAGGGACTGTGTTCCAGCCTTTTGGTGTGCCACCCAAGACTCGAGATTGCAGGGAAGAATTCAGACTGTCCGTGGGGATCTTCTGCCCTTTCCTGCCTACAAAGTGAGTGGAGAGAAGCAAGACCAACTGAGAAACGGACTGGCATGTCCTGCTTTCTCATTGCTGACTGCAAGGAGGAGCAGCATCTGGCCCAGTACTGAGTCAGTCATTCTATCTTGAATGCGCATGCCAGCGTGGACATGCAAAACCACCTTAGGGCCTGTGAGACGGGACTGCGATATAAGCATCTAGAATTACATTGTCAGCTTTGGGGGAATGCAAACCCAATGATGTTAACCCAGCAGTGTGCCCCTTCCTCTTCACTGTTCCCACCCCCGCAAATTTGCTGAGCTAAAGGATCATAAACTGCTGAGTTCTGCCTTCTGTTTGCCAAAACCGCTCAAGAATCGAAGGGCAGACAATTCTTGGGGGTTATGACCTGATCCTGTCATCGTCATCACTACCATAAGGGGGGAAAAAAAAAATATCTATTTTTCCAGTCCAGTAGTGTTTCTTATCAAAGGTAGCAAAGCTTGTTTTGTAATAATGCTCTAGGAAGGACATTATTGCACACTAAGGGCAAAGTCTGGTGGATTTGAAAGCTTGGTTAAGTGATAGGAAAAAGATGATAATGAACAACCGCTTATCAAGGTTCCAGGGAGATTAATCTGCACAAGGCACCAGTAACAAAATCAGCGTATGGGTTTTTAGTTAACGATCTGGAAGAGAAAACATAGGGTGCTTTGGTGTGGTTTCTGTTGACATCAGGAACCTGGCTTTGTAAAGGTCCTGACTGGGGGGGGGCAAAGGAGGGGGGGGGGGGAAGTGCAACATCTGCTTATCTCCTGTGAAACCAGAATGCCTTTTAGCCATGAGTAAACTTGCTGATTTCAGTGAACCTCTGACGCACTAGGAGCAAGCTAGTCCTGTACCTCAGGTGCTTTGCTGAATCAGGAGCTGGATGCATGGCCTCTGTCACTCACTGGGTTTGTGTGGGGAGAAGGGAAAAAAAGTAATTTCAACTTCTGGCACCTTCTGGACTGCCAGAGCTTGGCTGGAACTGGTGGCCTGTGAGCAGCACGCTGCAGAGAGACCACGCATTGCCTGCCACAGACATGTGCTCAACACAGGCCGCTCAGCAGGGCAGGTACCTCCCTGCCACATCCATGGCATGCCTGGCTCCCACGTGCAGCGTGTACATCTGCCGAGCCTGCTGTGGGCGACAGAATGCATGTCTATGTATTTCATCTTGGAAAAACCCTGTCTCTAGGGACTGCGAGACAGTAAGGGTGGATGGGGAAAAAGAACAGATGTCTTCTTTTATATAGAACTAAAACTGGTGGTGAATTTTTACATTTTTCACTGCAGAACAACAACAAAAAAGAATAGTTGAAAGGGTAGAATGTACATGGTTCTCAATTCTCATCTCTGAAGATGGATGAGTAAAGTGCAAGGAGAGCAAGAGGAAGGTGAGGTACTGATTTTAGGTACTATAAACTCTCAGCATATACAACACTTCAGCATAAGCCAACCCTTGTTGCAGGGTTTCTTTCCCCTGCTACACCTACTTGACACAGTATGAAAGTTGCTTTGCTCAACTCCATTTGACAACACTTACAATAAAAAGCCCTTGCTTGCACTAGACTTCTTAGAAGAAAATGAAGATACCAGACAACCATATAGAAGATTTTATTACAAAATTATTTTAACATCTACATCCAAGTACAAGGCTTAAAACTACAGCTCTACTTTCAGGAATAAAAATTCAGTAAATGCTGAAAAAGATACTGTATTATCTATATCGATAGCCCTTAAGTGATTACTATTACAGATTCCACATGGGTTCCTTAAGTGCTATACATTCCTCTGTCTGCATCATGAATATCTTCTGCAGCTTCTCTCTGCAAGCAGCATTGCAGATGTAGTTTACAGCACCCATGTGCTTCAGCTGCTTCGAGAAGTTACAGCTCCTACCTGAAGTAGCTGCAGCTATGCTACAGATGTACAGTACACCATGAGATCACAACTCACGTTCAAGCATTAGCAGGTGCAGAGGTCTTATTTATGTTTACTTCACAACAATGACTACCTAGGTATGTTTTTGTGACCATGTATTCAACACAAAAAAAATAAATCAACAAATACTGAAATATATTATGGCAGCAAAGACAGCTTTTTCACACCTGTATATTCTAGACAAAGATACATTTTTATTACCCATTTCATTCACTGAGCTGAGCTCAGATACATGATCTGGTGACCTTTGGTGATTGCAGCTTATTCACTGGGATAAAAACAGCCTTGATGTACTACTGAAGTCATTATGCTCAGTAGTTACCACCAACAAATCTAAATTTGGTTTTTGAAGTTCAGTATATCAGAGTACTATTTTTGATTGAGAAATCTGTCCTAATAGGACTTCTAAAACAAAGGTAGGTCCAGATTTCTCTCATTCCTATTAAAACAATATTTAATATGTAGAGTATGGAGTAGCTTTCTGTCCAACAAATACACATCTGTTTTAGAGAACTGTCATATATGACAGAGCAGGATGCTTTAAACACTGTACTTGACTTACTGCAGAGGACCACATCACTTAAAATAATCCTCTAATTAGTAAAAAAATTCAAGTAATATTATACAGTCCTGATGAACTTTGACTGGCCAGTTTTGCAGTGTCCGTTAGTTTAATTTCTATTCTGTTCCTTAGTTTTCCTTGCTTACAAGGGGGAAAATGCACAGAGATTATGTGAAAGGAAGCAGCTTATTGAAAATGGAGTATTTTCAGTATTTTCCCAACAGCACTCCCCTACTGGCACTGTTCCTGTGGCATTTCCCCACTATTTTGATATTCCTAAGTTTTCAGCACTGTTCCTATTTTGAAATTTCTCATTTCTTAAGTCCTTTCCATTGCAATGGACAGTTAGAATAAAAATCCTCATTCCAACACCACTCTTCCTGAAAACCTTTCCAAACAGACCTTCAGTGCTCACCACAGCTTTCAGGGTATAGAATGCCCATGTACCATTTTGAGCTAGTGTGGTCCAATGCAGATGTGACAAAGATAGGCAGATTTTGGTTTAGTGTACTGAGCCACTAACCTTCTAACAGCACAACAAAAAGGAAGCATAAGATCATGTTTTAAACATGCCGTTTCTCACATCATGTTTACATAATGCAGATCACCAAAACCTTTCTGTTCAACTTGCATATCTGACTCCAGTTCTTAGAAAATCCTGACTGACTGACCTGGCGCATGCTTTCTGGAGCGCAGGGATGTAGGCTTGTTGTGGCCTAACCTTACAGCTGCTATAACCAACTAGCTTTCCATCTCTTTCCAGTAGCTGTCTAAATTATCCCAATTCTACTTAGTTACCTTATGCATAGGAGCCTTACTTGACTAGTTCTCCATGAACAGCATAAGATTAATATAATCTAGCAATGCAACTCAGAGCAAGGCATCACATAAGAATTATTACTGGAATACAGGGTTTTTTTGAAACAGGACTTCCTTACACATGGAAAACACTTCCTCCTTACCTCCTAGGGCTCTCTCTCTTTCGGTCAGGCTGTTATTTGAATGCTGTTTGTATCTTGCTACAAGACTGCCATGTTAAGAGGATCTTTTTCAAATGTTGTAATACTTTAGATAAAGCTTTAAAGTACAGGTGTTATCTATCTACCTGAGAAGTTCTGTAATACAATAAACTGCTGACAACTACTCTAGGAGAAAAATATACACCAGAATAACTGACATTTATCAGCATTCAGAATTCAAGCATTAAACAGGACTCAAAAATTGCACACCTTTACCACATCAAGTCCTTGATCATAAGGAAAAAAATGGTCATCTGATTTTCCTCTATACACATCTTTTCTTTAAAGACATATGTGCTCCTATTTTCCTGATACTGAAGTCCACAGCAAGGTTCCACATGCAGTGCATACAGCCTAGGCTGTAACACTCATTGTTTTCTCTTCTGCCAGTCCCAAAATGGAAGAATTTGCTTGTTTGGAGGCAGATGAATACTTCCAAACACTAGCCTTTTTTGATGAGGCAGCTTGATCCCCTTGGGTGTGTGGATACCAACTTCTCTTCAGATTGCTGCATTCTGCTTTGATACGTTCTTGGGGCCTTTACTTGGGACACACCAGTCATCTGCCTCTGAGGTAGCCTGGTAATGCTTGGAAGCAGATTTGTTAAAAACTGGGAGTTTTTCCACAGATTCTGTTGATAGCGCCTAAAAATCAAGGAGGAAAAAAGTTTAACTCTCAATAACGCCACTTTGTAAAAATTCACAATGTATTTCAAGCGTTAAGGCAGTGACACTCCAAAACAGTTATTTACACAAGTGTTTCTATAGTAGATGCAGTAGTTTAAGTCCTTCAGTTTGCTTTGGATAATTTGGCAGGACAAATGCAGTAACAATGAATGATATTATGCATTTATAGGCCTTAAGCATTACCCTGTAACCCCTTTTTTTCAAGGTAGTGCTGGAAGACATGAACTTTCATTTACAAAGTTCCACAGAAACTTTAAAATATGCTCCTTCCCAACTTCCATATTTTGCAGCTTAAATTCACATTCTATTGGGAAATTAAATAAAAATGTAATATGTATATAGCTGAACCATCTCTTCCTTCTGTACTGCTTCTCTGGTTGTGCTTCAGTGTGCTTGGACTATATTGTTGGCTTACTAGTAGAAGTTCAAAGCCAGTTTTTCCCCCCCATGAGTAAGCACAGAAAGTAGAAAAGAACAGGTATTCCTATTTACTTATAAAAGCAGCAGTCTATGTTATAGACCAGGTATTCAAGATTACCGATACCTGAATCCCATATATGACAGATGTTGAATAAGAGCAGGTACCAGACTTTTACGGATTAGCTTATACAGGCCTTATGGCTGTCAAGAGTAAAGAAACCAGATCTGTTGTTCACACCTATTACCTACTGGTTCATGGAATACAAAGTACTGGGAGCAAGTGAGATAACACATCTTAATACAATCTGAAAACTAACAGGGCTCTCAGTAGTAGTTTTTCAAGTAAACTCGTTAAAGCCAAGTAACCTTTTTAATTCTAGATACCAGTTACAAATCTTCCTAGCCTTTCTTAATAAAGATGAAGGTTTTTCTACCCATGAGCAGAGAATGTTCACCTTACAATGACACTCACTAGGTACCCCATTGCATTAATGCTAGTTTATCTTTTATTTAACCAAATCAAAATACATACCTTCAAGTAGATAATAGCATCTGTTCCATAACCACATATGGAGTAGAGATTTAGATCTCCCTGAAAGTATTTAGCATACAGGCGAGAAATTGGCAAGCCATACCCAAAGCCAGCCTAAAAATAAAAGTACAAAAAAGATTTTAAGTTGCAAGAGCTAATAAATAAGTAGCTGGAAAGTCTTCAGGGATTTTAAACTGTTTCAAAGTCCTTTGCATACAGAATATTGAAACTGACCATTAAGAAAAAAACCAGAACCACAGGGAAAAAAAAAAAATCTCAGATCTCCATGGAAGAGGGAAGGCTTTATATACGTGTCCTACTTTTACCATTACATTTCTGTATTTTCCCTCCCTTTTTTCTGCTAGTACAGCTACATTAGTAAAAGGAGTTTACTACTGGTGAACAACAACAACAACAAAAAAATCAATAGTCTAAGCCTACTCCAGCTGTGCTTGCATGCCTCCATAAAGACAGCATAAATCATACTATGTTTGAGGACTGAGTAGGAGTGAAGACCAAGTAAATTACTATCACTGGAGTATAAGAAAAAAAACACCACCAAGATTAGATTCAAGTTGGAGTGTTGTTCTTTGTTTACACCTTTAAAAGCACGTTTTTTTCCACCAAGCTAGATATTAAAAATCTGTTTCAGAAAATGTTAATTCATATTTATGAGGCTCAATAATCTTCACATGCTCCCACAAAGCATAACACAGACAGTGTTTCATTATTTATTAACCTACCAATCTGTCCACCACTTACAGAAACCTTATTAGCAACATGAGTATTGAAAATATCTTACAAGAGGGGCATTTCGTCCATCATCCATCCTCGGCCTTGGTGCTGTGGAATACATGTAGCTAAACAACTGCTCAATTTTCCTTACTGGAACACCACCTCCTCTGTCTGAAACCTGATTTAATAGACAATAAAGTTAACACTCTCAGTATACGATTGTTGTTATTTAAGACACTTATTTGAACAAACCTTTCCAATAGTAATAAATGCAAACATTTGTTTTGCAGCATATAATTTTTCAGTTAGATAATGGAGGCTATCAACAGATTGTTCATGCATAGTATCTGATCTGTTGTCAGAGGCTGGAATTTCCTTTAATAGAATTTGCTGCAGCATATGCAATCATAAAGATTACAGTAAGCCCATATTGTAGTAGCCCAACAAGATACCTTAATTGCCAGGTCTTCTTGTCCCAGAACAACCGTCACTTCAATTGGAGAAAGGGAAGGACTGTTTTCTTGGAATTCAACAGTTGCCCTCATTGAATTCTACAGAAAAAGAAGGTCATCATTATCAGACTGTTAGATCTGTGCACTTAAAATCATACCATGCCCCTGGTTATGCAGAGGCTGAACACACTACCCTCTGTACCTATCAGTGCCTTGTTACCAAGGGACACACTTGGCAGTTTAGCTTAACAGGCGCAGAGGAGGTCTTGCACCTAGAAGTGACTAAGCATAGCCAAGTCTCTTCTACACGTGAAAGATAATACTATTCTTGCCCGACAGTGTAATTTAAACATTTAACTCCCTTGAAAGTCACCAGGTTTCTCAAGAAGAGCAGAATTCAGCAGTTGCTAAAGGCTGCCAGAATTCTGCATCTCATGTTGACAGCACAGTAGTTCAGCCTCATTCACTAGTTCAGGATGCACCAGCCACTCCACAAAAGGCACCAGGGCAAGTCTGCACTGCAGATGTAATCTCTGAAAGCAAGAGACTAGTGGTGGCCACAACCTCATGTCCCACTTGTACACTCCCTCCCTTACCGTGTCCCATTCACTACCACATATAAGCACCCAAATACTCTCCTACAAACTGCAATCATCCCTTTCCCAACTGCCAAAGCTATTTATCAAATAAGAAAAATTTTAGAAACCTCACTGTCCTGCGCAAAACTTTACTTAATTTAGCTAGAGATTTCAAGTATCAGCGATTCTGCTCATACTAAGGGAAGAAACAGTTTATACTGACGTACCTTGAAGAGCTCAAAAAGCATGTGAAACAGATGAGATGGGACATATACGATATTAATTGGCTTTCCTGGAGACTTTCCTAGAGGAAGGGAAAAATAAAAGCAAGTTTTAGAAAAGGGCAGTGGAATTTCTGTATTGCATCCAAGTTTTACAATAAGCAAGCAGTATGCCAAAACAAACAAGAAAATCAAGTTTCAGTTTTGTCCCCCTGCTCCAAATGAGCCAACAACTTTATGTACTTATACCAGTGTTTAGACTGTAATTGCCACTTGCTTAGTAAGTTTCTTTTCAAATAAACTGAATAAAAGCAAGTATTAATTCCCTTCTATAAAGTAAAGAATTTCAGAGGTTAAGCAAACTGCCCAAGAACAGACACATGCAGGCAGCTTGGACCAGAAGCAGCATTTCAGTCAGAAGTCCCACTTCCTCACCCTAGATACAGAGCTCCCCTCTAGGAACTTCTCATGTTACTTCTAAGTACAGGTTAGTCCTAACTTCTCTCAAACTCTAAATAGTACCTCGGGAAATCTAGCGTTTAAGATACAATGGCATCTAGTTCTCACACAGGAGACTAAATGAGCTGCCTAGAACGAACAGAAAGTGAAGAGGAACTAGCCCAAGACAGACCAACTGGTATATACTATTATGGCTATAGAAATGGGAGCCTTTTGATTCAGTGAAAGCAGCAGTTCAGTGACTGATAGGAAGACAGATGTAAAAGCTCTTGTCTTACCATTCACTTGGGTAAGTTTCAGTTCCGGAGCTGTTAAGTAATACTGGTCACACAACATCTTGGAACTTTCAAAAGCATCTGAAATATTTAAATAAAATATGTGAAGCGTAATATCAAACACTGTAGAAATTCTTGCTAACACATGGCAAAATATGGTTAACTGCATTAGCTGCTAAGGTGTTACCAACCATAAGCCTGCATCTCAAATGAGTAGTAACATTGCCTATTTATTCTCAGTTTTTAATGCACACAGTGGATGCAATTACAGCAGCATGGGCAAATCCTCAGTAAGATGTTCGTCTTACAGAATTATCAAGTTTTATCAGTAGGTAAGGCCGATCTCAATACCACAGACAACTTTAATTCCTACCTCATCTGCCACTTTCTAGGTCTTACTACAAAAGATTTTTTACTGTTACTTCATTTTAAATTCTGTCCTATACAAGCTTTTGTTTTGTTATGACTGCTTTACAGCAATTTTAATAAAAGCCAGCCAGCATCATATACATCATATTGGTTACCCAAATTGCTTGCAATCAGATATAAACACTGATCATGAAGAGTTATGTTAAGGATCTGAGAACACATACCATTCACTACTTCAGCAACATCGCAGCAAGGATCAATGCTTCCAATGTGCCTTGGATGCCCCGAGCTGGACTTATCATCAAAAAGAAGGGCTGTTTGAGATGAAAACAATACTGTATTTAATCCCAAATACTGTATTATTAAAAAGCCCTAAATTTAGAGTTACACACTGATCACAACAGATAATCACATAAAATACAGAGTGTTTTAACTCACAAAAGGCATAAACAATGTTATCTACTGCTAAACTATGTTGGGTTTTCTGTAGTTCAACATCTAAAGGCTTTTCAGATGTAAATAATGAGATCCCTACATATTCTGCACAAGACTTACAAAAGTAATGGGAAAACTTGTTTTCTAGACTAGACTAATTACAGAAAGTCATAGATGGAGTTTCTAACCTTTCAGTGTCACAAAGTCATCAGAGACAGATCAAAAGTTTTAAGAAATAGTTACATTAACATGTCTCTCACTAGGTTGAAGTTTTTCCTCAGATAAATATTTCTACTTACTGTGTTGGTTCATTAGCATCCGGGTGGAAATACGGCTCATGTAGAAACGATCCAAAAAATACTGTATGTTTTGATTGGTGACAGGATCTACTTTAAAAGTGTCTTTGTATTCAATTACTCCTTGTGCCATTGTAGGAACCACATCATGATGTCTGTTTCGGACTCTAATTAATGTATCTATAAAGCTGGGTAAAAAAGAACTTTTTAGAACATTATTCTAGGACTACATTGAGGCAAGCTTTGTACAATGTCATTATCTAATCCCACAGCAGCACAGATGAGTGCATAACAACCTTAACATTAAAATACAGCCTATTTTTTCATTCTTGTAAAATTCCTCACTGACCTAAAGCATAAGATTTTGATATTTTTAATACAGAAGGTGCAATCATTAGCCATGTCAGATTCACTGCTGAAGAGAAGGCAAGGAAGGGAAATAGATCCCCAGCTGACATCTTGGAAAGCAGGGATTTGACATCACAGATATTTTGTTGTTATTTCTCTGCCAGGACTGAGGGCAGTATGCCATTGAAACTGAGCTGCAACAGGTCATATTTATCTGCAGTATTTCTAAACATAATGAGAGATTTAAATCAGGTTGCTTTATGCACAACACTTCATGCTATCTATTATCAAATATTGCTATCTATATCAAATATGACTATTATCAAAGTCGGCTTATTACAGCTGTCATTCTAAGTGGACTGTATTGCAAAGGATAGAATGTGAGGGAGAAAGTTCAAAGAAACAAATGACAAGCTTACTCAGATAAGACTTTTTGGTCATCTGGGCTTTTCTCATGGAACTCAACCAGCTCCATCAGGCTTTGGATGTACCTATTACAAAAAGAACACAAGAAATATGCTATTACTTTGATTTTTATTAGCCTAGGAACAGGAAAAATACTTTTGTCTTGTCCAAATCATTACTCTTCACAAGTCAGCTAGAAGACTGAATTATCTTTTAAGTATTCAAGTTCAATCCAAGATGGATACTTCTTGACTGCCTAAACCCCCAGGAAATTTTAAGTCTTTTCTTGTGCCCGCCACCCTGAAAGGAATCTAAACCCTCACTTTAGGTACATCGGATCCCATTACAATTCTTGAGAAGACAGGCATTTCAAAAGAGGATGCAAATGACAATATTGATCAGGAAGCCATCCAAGCATAATTACTCTAAATCGGATCCGCTTTGGCACAAGCTAATTACTTGAGCCTCCTGTGGTAACATCTGACAGCCTTGATGCATATTGCAAAGGCACACCTGTTTGCTAGATTAAGAACAGTTGCTACAGTAACTCTAATACTTTTGACCTTTATGTCAGACATCCTTGCAAATGCTGCAACTGTGCCAGTAAAGTGAAGTTAAATCAGATTCAACACTGTCAACCACAAGATTTTGTTAACTGAACTCCAAAAGCTTGCTGTGCAGGCCAAGGCAAGATGCTATGGAACAGAAGCTCTGTAGCAATTCCATCAGTGAAAGACCCAAACATATAGCCTGCTTTCCCATTTTTGTGTAGCTCTGAGGGCTATGTAAAAACATAGTAAGTCTTTACTTACTTCAAGAGTAAGAAGTGAGATTTGCTCTATCAGTTATTTAAAATAATAATTTAACAGTGTTGGTTTTCCATTTAATTTTTAGAAAAGGCCAGCATTGTAACAGTTTGCAGTCCAGCTTTGATGAAGCAACTGCATTTCTAGTTTATTTTGTTACTGTCTTCTACTGTTCAAAACGTCTACAATGAAGTTGTCAAAGCTATGCTATTTTACAGGCTGAATTCAAGTAGTTCTTACTTACCAGCTTTTTACTAATTGTACTGATGGAGTGCCTAGTAATTTATCAGGAAGAAGATCTATTTCTTTCAGTATGTTTGCAAACCTCACAGGAAGTTCTTGTCGCAAAAATGCAAAAGAGGTTCTCTCACATCCATTAGTTGATCCTATGAATAAATGCAAAATAACAACTTTGTTTGAGAAGTGTCAAAATACAGCTACAAATCACTGTCTTTCCACAGATTTCAGGACTATTCCTTCGTAACCATCATGCCATTACTGGCCAGTTCTCCTAAGCGTATGTACATGTTTGTGCAGAATATTGTTTACATGACAGCAAGACACAGCATGTTCCTGGGAGGAACAGTTGTACTTTTCCCATTTAGACACGGGACTTATTTGTAATCCTCTCGAAGAAGCACTCCAGCCTTTGTAAACACGGGCTGCGTCGGGGTGACGTCCAGAAGCGTCATGTGAGCACGGGCCTCACAGCCGCCAGCCGGTAATCGGATCTGGGAACAGCCCGTCCGCCCCGGCGGGGCAGGGCTAGCGACTCCCCCCGATAGCGGGCAGCGCCGCGGAAAAACACCGCCGGCTGACCGAGCCCTCGGCCCCCCGTCCCATCGCCACCCCGAGACCGGGCTGTAGCGGATCCTCAGCTGTCATCGAGGCCTCACCATCGCCTGGCACCCGGCCGACGGGTGCCCGAGGCCAAGGGTGGTCGCCCGAGGCGACCTCCCTGCCGCCGGCAGGTCCCCGAGGGGGCTCGCCCCGGCGCAGTCAGATCCCGGAGCCCTGCGGGGGCAGGGTCGCCGCCCCCGCCCCCCCTCCCGCCGCAGCCCCCGGGCGCGCCCCTCAGCGGGGAAGCGACCCTCGGGGCGACGGCGTCGCGGCCGCCCCCCGCGGCGCCGGGCCCGACCCTCCCCTGCCCGTCCCGCCTCTCACCGAAGTCCAACAACTGCTTGATGGAGAGCGGGGAGGGGGAGAAGCGGGAAAACTCCTCCACTTCCCGCGGCAACTGGCTGCGGCTGCTCTTGGTGCCGCCGCTGGCCCCTGCCAGGGGGGCGGCGGTGCGCAGGGCGATCCGGGCGGCCTTCATCGCTCCCGGGGCGTCGGTCGGTCGGTCTGTCGGGGGGTGTACAGGTGTGCGTATATGTGTGGGTAGCTGGCAGTCGAGCGGGCGGGCAGCAGGTAACCCGGCAGGTCGGTCGGTCGGTCTGTCGGGGGGTATATAGGTGTGTGTATATGTGTGGGTAGGTGGCAGGCGGGCGGGCGGCAGGTAACCCGGCAGGTCGGTCGGTCGGTCGGCAGGTGCCGTAAAGACTCGCGCTGTCCCCTCACCTGTGGCAGGCGACGTCCCGCGCCGCCTGTATTTACAGTCCCCGGGGGGCGTGGCTCCGGCGGCCCCGCCCCCCCGCCCCAAACGGAACGTTCCCCGCGCCAAGCGGCTCGTGACAGCCGCTGGCAGGGCTCCCCCCTGCCCCCCCCCGTGCCGTCCCCCGTCCCCCGCCCGGGGAGGCCGCGGGGAGCCTCGGGGGGGGCTGGCCTGGTCCGGCCCTGCACCGCTTCCCGTGACCTTGTTTACCGGGCGGGGGTGGCCAATGTCAGCGGCGGGGCGGCCTTGCCAAGATCCGAGGGCGCCGCGCTCCCGCCCCCCTCCCGCGGCTGCTCGGTGGGCGGCGGCGGGGCCCCCGCGGCTGTGGGGAACGGGCCCGGCCCTCCCGGCCCGGCCCGCCGCGGGCGGTGGGCGCTGGCAGCCGTGTGGGCCGCCCCGAGGGGTGCGCTGGTGTCTGGGGGATGAACCCGGGGGAAGCGGTCCCTGAGGGAGCGCAGGGCATGCAGCGCTGCGACTGGTGGCAGGCCAGGGTCGGGGTGCAAAGGGAGCAAGCCCGGGTCCGAGCCACAGGGTTCGGGGTGCCTGCCATGTATGTCGTCACTGTGACCTGGATTAATAGCGACTGAAGACGGCTGCCTCGGTGGCACACTGGTCCCAAATTGCCGTGTGACCCTTTATTTACCCTCTCTGGAGCTGACCTAAGAGGTGCTGAGCAGCTCGCACGCAGTCGGCTCATCTTCCAGGGTCACGGATGAGCTGGGAAAAGCCTGCGCACCTTTCCTCCTCCCTGGAGAGGGAACTTTGATCTCGGGTGCTGCCTGGCTGTTCCCCAGGCTGCCCGGTCCCCATCACGACAGGCAGGCTTTGCGTAATGTGTTGAAGAATGGAGCTAATGTCGGCACAGGACTTAGTGATGTCCTAAATCTTCGTCAATAACAGCAGGAGCATGTGGCAATAAAACAATACAAAAAATATAGCCTTAATATTTACATATAGTCACTCTAGTCTGGTTTTGATACACATGTTTCTACGCACACACAAATAGGTATACTTTTGTTTTCATAGGAAGGTAGATAGGTTCCTAACAAGAAACTGGTATACTTAGTTTAATAGGCAGAGGAGAACGCTTTAGTTTAGCATTAGATATTTTTTTTTGTACTTTATCTCATTTTTGTCTTCCTGGTCATTACATGTTACCCCTGCTTGCTGTTCTACTCTCACTCTACTTTCTGTTTTGTTATTTTATTGGGAGAGTTACTCCTTTATTGTTCCATTGGATATGTTATGTTTTACCACAGTGATTGAATGTTGGCCTATGAAATGTGAAATGAAGCAAAATGAAGACATAATAATATATAATTATTATATATTTTATATATATACACAAATAATAAAATAACAAACATAACCATTTTGATTTTTCTTGTCCTTGCCAGAAGTTGAAAATTTGAGAACAGGTGTTGGAGTTTGCTTTTGATTGTTTTCACTTTGCTTGCCTGCAAGTTGCAGATGACTCACAGAAGTAAAAATATAATTAAACAGAAAAAAAAATGTTTAAATTATGGAGCATGTGTAGGACAGTTTTTGTTTTCTTTCATGTTCTTCCTGAAGCCGCTAATCAATGGCAAGCAAGAATCTCAAGATTAGCACTTTGCAATGAAATATCAGTCAAGAAAGTCCTCCATACCAGGCAGTTATTCTAGTTTATAATGTCTCTATTTCTGTTCTTGTTGAGACTCTTTCTTTTAATCTGTTGGTGTGCTCACCCTGCTTAATATAAGTAACTTCAATAGTGTTTGTGAGTAGTCATATCACACACTTTGTTCTGAATAGAGGAAAAGTCTACTAGGAATAATTCCTGTTGTTTACATTCCTCTTCTTTACAGCAACTTGTTTTCTTATAGTTTTCCTCGTAGTTATGCAGTAAGAAATGAACAAAAATCTTACGTATTCAGTTTAGCTCTGAACAAACAATACAATTGTAGCTGGAGGAAATACAGGAAGTGTGTTGCCTTCCCCAATTATTTAAAGGACAAGGCTCCTGTAACTGAAAACCTGGAAGCTTTTCAAACCAGAACAAACTTCTACAACAATTTTACACATCAGCAGCAGTGCAACAATTAACAGTTTTATTACTCCGCTGAGCTTCTGGAAGAAATGTGTCATCTCCATAATGGCAATTTGCTTCTCACTCTTTGTATTGATGGGTTATATATTACAGTAGTTCTGAACAATATAACTTTCTGTTCCTGTAAATATAAGTGATATGTCTGAGAAATAATTGATAAGGATGTTCTGTATATTGGATAAGACAGCTAAGTGTTCGGCACAAAAGTAACACTGTGTCAGGATTCATGGTACTGCAAGCTGCACCTGAAGAAGACCAGGCTGTGAAAACTGTAACCGCTTCAAGTAACTCCACAATCCTGACTGCAGTACTGTTTGTTCTCACTTTACTTCCTCTCCGAACCACCATTTCCCCCCTCCTCCCAAAGCCCCAGTACACTTGACAGTTACAAGTGCATGCGTCAGAGAACAGCATTTTGATGGTGAAGGACAGTACCGGATTCTGAACTGCAGTATTCATCAGATGGAGCCTCATTTCTGCTGCTCTAGTATTTTAACTTTCCTCTTCTGAACTGCCCTGGGCAAATTTTGAAAGGCAGTAACACCACTTCCAGTTGCTCAGTCACAGTAATGTTTTTCTGACTATCCTTGAGAAAATGGAACTGAGTTAACATTCTGCTTTTTTGCACAACAGCTGGGTCCAGAGGAGTGGAACAAATGAAGCCTGGATTCCTGTCCACTTGTCTCTTAGTTGCTATCCATCTCAATCAGCTGTCTCCCTCCTCAATGTTCCTTATATCCTCCCGACTGCCAGAGACACACTGTGCTGTACTTAGGTCAGAGCCATGTTCCTGGCTAGTCAGAATACATGAAAACTGGCCGTGTTGCTCATGCCTAATAGAAGGGGTCTTGGCTGATTCTGCCCTACCATTTTCTTTGAGGGGACACAAATTTAAGGCTCTTCTTCCTAAACCACAAGTGCTAGAGACACAGTATGCTGTGCTGGGGTCTGTGCCCTCTCCTGATCAGCCAGAATAGGTGTGACAACTGGTGGAGTTGGTCCCCTCTGGTAAAGTGAGTCTTGGCTGAGTTTCCCCTGCCTTTTCCTCAGTGTGGACCAAAATTTGAATCTCTCCTCCCCAAACCGTCTGTCAGTTCATGCAGAGTTTGTGGGAAGTTGATATCTATTCCAATTTGCTTGAAATGGTTAGGAGGAATGGTTTGGCAAACAGGTGAACAGGCAAGATTATTGACATTTTTTCCCCTGGGAAACCAGACTAACATTTTCTAATAGGGGCAAAGGCAACTTCTAATTCAACTTCTGTAAGGAAGGGTAAATGGTGACCCAGGAGGAGCAGTAAGTCAGGGTGGAAATGAACAGTAGCACTAGAAAGTTTTCAATGAAAGTGGAAGGAATAGTCTGATGACTGAAGGGCATGACCTGTATTCGCAACCCTTCATGAAATTTCCAGCAGTATTGTGGGCAAAGCACTTGCCCTCTGCCTGTAGATGGGTCTGCATTTATGCAATTGGATTGATACTTTAATATACTAACACATTTGTTTTCTAAATATTTATGCAGCCCTTTGCATGGAAAAAAAAAAGACAGAAATAGCAGTACAAACAAGGGTCACATCTTCCCGTTCTCATCTTTCTATCATCCAACACTGCAGCCGCAGGAGCTGTCGAGCTGCCAAGGGCTACCCGCACGGCCAAAATAGCCAAAGTAGGTGAAAGGTTGTGGAACAGCACATAAACAGGCTGGCGTGCCCAGCCCTGCCTCCAGTTCAGTGAGGGAAAGGTCCTGCAGCTGCTCCAGCACTTGCGCAATCTCCCCCGCCCGCTCACAGGCTGCAAAAGTCAAGAGTACAGTAGCTGGATCGTTTTACTGCCGGAGCGGTGGCCAGTAGCCAGCTTGGAGCTGTAAACACCGGGATGTGCATGGCAACCCAGCAGCACTGACCAGCAGACACCCTTTTTCCTCATTCCCTGTCTTGGTTATCCATGGCTGAGACTGTGTGTTAACTGCTTTAAAATTGGGGAAAAGGACAATGGATCGCTGGTTTCAAAATTGCTTTTCAAAAAACAGCAAGAGGCTTGCATGAGGTTAGCTGTGGGTGTTTCAAACTGGGAGTGTAGACATAGCAGCGAGGGAGAAAACTGTTTTGGAGTATGGCTGTACCCTTCAGCAAAGAAGCTTGGACTCAAATGATGATAAAGTATCACTCAAAAATGTTTATCTTGTATTATTGGTTTTATTATTATTTTTTATGGTTTAATTTTTATTTTTTATTTTATTATTTTATTATTGTTTATTTTATTATTAGTGATGCATATTGAATTCAGGAGGCCGCTTACTATGTAGGAAAATAGTAATCTTTGGCCAAGTACACCATTGCAAAGGATGTAGAGGTGAACTCTCAGCATGAGCTGGCACTGATCTGAAGCACACAGCTAGACAAAAAAAAGTCCTTCTCCAGCCTCAGCTGGCTACTGTAGCAGTTCTTGAGGAAGAGCATGTGGCATCTTCTATGAAAGCTGCTAACGCAGAGGGGAAAAAAAAGAGGAAAGGTATCATCAAGGCAGCTGCCACTCATGGCCGTGGCTGCCTTTGCTGTGAGCAGCCCTGCCCTGGAGAAGAGCATCTGGGAAAAGGCAGACAGCTTGGGAGAAGTCAGAAAAAAGTGAATGTTACTAAAAGAATACAACTTCTAAAGCCTAAATGTATTTCAGAAGAACTGGACAACAGATATTCTGTAGGAATATGGGAAGGGAGTTAGTGGAATTAGATGGATCAGTTGAAAAGTTTTAGATTAGACATCTTAAGAAACACCTTACCCTGAGAAGAAAGAGCTGTAGCTTCACCTGTAACTGTTATACAAGTCATGGGCTTTGAACTGGTACACGTACTGCTTTTCTTTTTCAATGTGGACCACTCTGGGTGAAGATGAGATGTTTTTGCTAATATCAGAATATTTGGCTTTTATATCAGCTGCACTTGATACTGTTGAGTATAGCAGGACGCTTGATAAGGTGGATGTCGTGCCCTGAGTTTCTGCTCAGAGCAATAGCCTTAACATGTTACTCCAGGTTATTTTGTCAGAGGCTGATCTTAGAAAGCATTCTGTTGCCCCGGTTTTTCTCTGACAGCATTTCTTTCTTCAGATCTGGAAGCATTTATTTTCTTCTAGTGCCTGATATCATAGGAACTTGAATGAGAAACTTAGCCTAGGAAATACTAAGCCGAGACAAGAGGCATCGTCTAGAAGAGGACTCACTGTAGTGTTAATCTGGCCACCCTTTCAAAAGAGATGCAGACTTCCTGGTATCACTGGAAAGCCACTTCCCCCGCTGTTTGGGATTGCCCAAGGGAAGTTTGTTTCCTGTTTGCAACGTTGTGACTGTTACTACTGAACTGTGAACTCACAGAGAAGTTGATCTGGTAAAGGCTGAGTTTCCATAAGGTACTCCACAGAAGATACTGACACAGTAAGCCTATGGGAGTTTTCTACTGTGATGAAATGTGTAACCACATGGTAAGCTGTAACAGCTGCAGTTAAATGTGAAAATGAAGCTTGTGTATTAAAATAGTCCTGATAAAGATCCAGTACGATAAAAGATGTTGCACTGCACAATTAATTGTTTGACATGGGGTCTGAACAAGAACAACATCTTTAGTCATATGACTAACAGGTAGCAGCTAATTATGGGTAAATCATCAATGCAACATTGCTACAACAATAAGGACAGCCTAAACAAAGGAAGTTCTCCCTTAATGTGGA
Organism: Falco peregrinus; assembly: GCF_023634155.1. Taxonomy (NCBI): domain Eukaryota; kingdom Metazoa; phylum Chordata; class Aves; order Falconiformes; family Falconidae; genus Falco; species Falco peregrinus. The sequence continues at coordinate 37,688,051 of NC_073725.1, read as the reverse complement.
ACTGTTTTAATCTCGTGGTATGCTAGACTCTAGCAAAATACAGAGTTTCACTATGCAGTATTAGCATGTTTTCTTTTTACTGTAATTCTTCTAATATTCTTTATATTACTCTGCCCACATTGGCATTTTGAAATTAATTTTTCAATGTAGTGCTCATTTAATAGTCACTGAAGAATAAAATCATCAGAGCTATAGTAGCACTTGTTTTCTAAAATGTCAGTCTACCTAAAGTGACATAGAAACTCACACTAGTTTAATATTTCTTTATTTCACTTGTTGAAATTACACCAGTATTCTAAATGGACTGTGGTGGTTATATTTATATGCAGGCATTCATGAACATCTATTTTATTTAATTTCTACATGGGAAAAGACCCTTAAACATTCAAAAATACTGAATGAAGAAAGAAGTGTTTTAACTCATGGTTTTACCTATGTTTAAAATATTCAAAATGTGTGCTAGTACAAATCTTGATTCCCTACTCTCTGGGGCATAATAGCTGGGTACAAATAATCAGCAACATGTTTGCAGGCATTGGTTTCACAAAGCTACCTTTCAAAAAAAGTATTTTAACATACTAACAGTGGGATACAGTCTGTGAAACAGAGATTAAAAATGTCTTTGTTGTGAGACCAATTGAATTATAAATTTAGATGGGAAAAGTTACGTTATCAACAAGATAGATTTTCACTGCACAAAAATAGATTCAATGAAATATGTAAAAGATCTCCATTTATACCTGATAGGAAACGTAATTTCCTCTTACACACCCACACAGCTACTGTTGAAGTGTGAATTGCCAGGTCTTCCATTTCATGGCTAGTCATTATTAGTACATATTTAAGTAGGGTTGAAATATAACAAAACAAATGTAAGCTTACTGTCTGGTTCCTTCAGTACTGGAGAAATGTTACAGAATTTTAGTATTCAGATCAAGCAGTAAATCTGCTATAAACCACCAGAAGATACTCCAGCCAAGAAAAAACTTGGTAGCTACCACAAGAGACTTTGCTGGCTTTCAGCAAGTGCTGAGAGGGAGGGCAGTACTTTCCCAGTGGTAGCTGCTAGAGCACCAGTTTTCCTTCTGCTTTCCATTCCAGATGTGCTATATGGAAGCCTGAAAATCTGTTCCTTAATTTGCAGCTCCCAATATGCTGAAGCCTGTGAAACAGTGATAAGGAAGTTATCAAAGAAGAAACCTGGAATTCAGAAATGCATATGTAGTTCCAACAAGAACAGGATAATAATGTAAGATACTTAAGCTGATATTGCACGGGTGTTGCCATGCTGAAGTGAACAAGTATATCTGTATTTATTTTATGGGTATTTTGGGCTGTCTTACAGCATGCACATCAAGTGATGTAATGCTAATCTCCTCTCATATATGGAAACACAGAGTCTTTAAATTGTAAGCATTTAAGTTAAAGAGTCAAATCAAATCAATGCCAAGAATCCTAGCTGGGATGTAATTTTTACTGAAAATGACCTCTTAGACCTTGGGAAAAGCCGAAGATTTTGTAGAAGTGAACTAATAAAGACATTTCTATCACATTTCCCATTAAAAAATCTTAGTCAAACCTTCATTGTACTTTTGACTCTTCTTGTGAAATACAGTAAATGGATATAGTATCTGCCCTTTCCATGAGAAAGACTCAAAGGAGTGGTGGACTGTATTTTGAGAAGCAGTCTGTAGTTTTGTGTGAGCGGTTCTGGCTGCTTAATAAAGGCCATGAGATCCTGCAGCTCTGAGGGACTTCTGTTGGAGTTGTGAACTCATATCACTTTGAAAAATTAGGTGCTAGGTCTGACCAACATCCTGAATTTAACTGTACTGATGAAAATGTAGGATAAATTTCCACCCCAAGTCACTCAAAGAGACCAATTACAGCATTTTGACTTCCAGAATTTTCTTTCAAATAAAAAGGGTGTGTGCCCCCTGTTTAACCATTCCTGCAGAAATGTATCTAAAATTGTACTTTTGAAACATCCAGATAATTCTAGCCCTTTACAGTCAGTTCGTGTTTCAAATCTTGTGCCAAATGCTTGAATGCCTTGGAGTAGAGAAGACCCTGAAGGAACACATAAAATTATATAGGAAAGGCACCAATTCACTCTTGCTGAGCAGTAATTTGGTTTGGTTTAGTAACCTGTGAAGTGGTTGACTAAAATGATGAACTTTAAGGAAACTGTAAAGAGTGTGATTATTGATATCTGCTGTAGGTGACCTTTACGTGCTGAAAAGATCACGAGGTAGTCAAGACAAACAAATTACAACCTCCTTTTCTTCTTCTCTCTAATGGTCTGAAATTGAAAAATTGGATCTATTGAACCCCAGTTAAAGTTACAACAGCCAAATAAAACAAGGCTACAACTTGCAGTTCTCCAAGTGTGTTATTTATATACCTTGGAGACTAAATGCTCCTGCTGGAGGGAGTCATGACTCACCACCTCCACCTGAACACAAATCACTTCAGGTTATTTCCATCCATTCACTACATCTTCCATTAGCTTTCCCCTCTATAGCAAAGAAACACATTCCAACTTTTCAAGCACAGGTGCAGATCATCCAAACTTCTGCTCCTGATTCTTTTTCCAGTGCTGTGATAAGGACTGTGTGCCTTGCTATCTTCCCTACTTCTGAGTATCTTTCTGGCTGCTCTGCTTGCTGTTTGTGTTAATGTAACCTAAACTCCTGTCAGTGTTATCAAATTTATAGTGGATTTGATCAGCTTGCAGGATATGGTTAATGCTTTAGCATCATAGTTCCTGGCAGTACATCAGTATATAGCAGGTTACATTTCAAATGCATTAGCTATACAGGCAACCTTATAACTCTCCTTAGGAGCATCTCTCACAGTTGTACAGTGTCAGCGTGCACAGCATTCTGAGGGTGGCATTTTAAGTGTCACTCATCATCTTGATAAGAGACCAAAAATGCAGCAGAATGCCATTGGGTATGTCCCATGACACAGACGTTGCCTGACTGTGCTAGATGCTGGGAAATGCTGAAGGGAGCCCAGGTCAGAGCAAGAAAAGCATTGCTTTCCTTGGTGTAAATAGCCTCTAACAATTGCCCCATAATCACACCAGTTAATTCTTTTTTCCACAACTCCCCTTGGAAAGGGACCCTGTATGGTTCTGTGCTGTCCTAGTCCTAGAATTTTGATAAACATGTTTTTTAGGAGTACACTGAGCAACATGACCAGTGTTTGAAATATGTGATTCCCTTATTCTTCCAATTTTTTTCATTAGGAAAGTTATTAATTTTAAAAGTTTTATTTAATTAATTTTATGTCTGATACACTGTTTACAGCATGGTCAAAATGAAGTCTTTCCAAGTTCTAGTACAAGTGTATGAACTGTCTGATCCCAACTACTGCATGTATTTGCTACATAGCCTTGATTTTGCCTAAGAGAAAGGTTTTATGCTTGCAAGACAGATTTATTCCATGTTATGACTGGGAAACTGAGCTGTTAGCAGCAGTGTTAACCCAGACTTTCAGATGCTTTTTCAAGTATTTGGAGATCTGTCAGCTGTGTGTCTGAAAATAAGTTAAGGAGAGGTTGTTTACAGGAAAGGACAGGCTTGGTGTGCTCACTAACTACTGCATTGCTGAAAAGCTTGCTGTAATGTTCTGTTCTTGTCAGAGTTCAGATAACAACTGATGAGCTCACACATGAGAAAGTGTACGATTTTCAGCAGGATGGTATGAAATCTTCTTGCCAGCTGCAAATAGTATTAAGTATTATGCATAGATATTTCGATGTGAGATATTAGAGGGGATCACTGGGACATCCTTGAAATGATGTGTTAACTTCTCAGCAAGAGGGAAGTTGTATATGTGTTATTTCCAGTTATTGGATAGTGTGTGAATGACTGTGAATGAAGTCCTAATCTGATGTCCACTGCATTCAGTTAAACGTTTCCAGTCATTTCAGCTGTAGTCTTCAGTGGGAACTGGATCAAACCTCTGTAAGACAGGAGAGGGCAAAATGCCAGCTGAAAGGAAAAAAATCAGCTTTATGCTTCATATTTTACAATTTTAAATAATTTTTAAATCTTCTAGAAAAGTGTTTTGGAGTCTGATTTTCCTCTTGCTCAGCTTTCCACATTACATGTAGAGTAATTCGATGAGTTGAAAATAATTTTCTTATCACTGTCTAAATTGAGGAAGACAGTAACCTAGGCCACCTTTACAGCAAAGAAAAATAAACCAGACATTCATATTCTTGTTTTGAAGTCCTTTTCTGTGTGTGCTTTGTTCTTTCTGGCTAAAATAAGCAATACCTTGGTTTTAAAAATGCTGTGATGATGTCATGCCTGTCATTGGTCATGGACTGTCAGAGGAAAGAGGCATAGGATTTCTGAATTGGGAGAGATCAGCAGGGAGATCTGGCGCCAGGAGCCAGGGGGCAGGAGAGGAGGAAGAACTGGTGATTCCCCACTGTAAGCACCAACATCTGAGTGCACTCTTGAGATCAGGAGGGAAGCGGGGGACACCGAACCCTGGAACTGCTGAATGACACAGCAGTGTTACCTGTTCCTTCCCCGGATGTCCTGTACTAAGTAGTAAGAAAATACTAGAAAGGTAGGATGGAGCTCTGCATGGAAATCTATAACACATTGAATGTTGGTTTATGCAGGATCTCAGTGAAATGAGCCTCCTTCTTATTTTCAGTCAGCTGTTGGGGCCATAGCCAGCATGTCTTGTTAGATAGCTCTTGTGAACCTCCCAGACTAGACATGCATGACATATTAGATAACTTCACTAAGCCATCTCAGACATGTCCATACAGTACAGACTACTTCCAGGATATCCCATATGGTGGTCCTGTCAAGGCCTTTTTAGGATTCATACCACTATGATATAAAGGTTTCTGATTAGTTGTTGCTATTATGCTTCAGTACCTCATAGCTAAGGGACTTTTTATCCCTTGGATGGTCTTGCTGGTTTTTTTAGTATTGGGGAGGGAGAGGAACTGGAAGAGAAAGTGGACTTAAAAACCATACTTAAAACAAGACTAGTCAGAAGATGAGACATGGATTTATTCCTAGCAAGGCACACAAGCCTTCTGCATTCTTCAAGTCAAAACATCTTTACTTTCGTTACTCCCTCAGACTTTGGATAGATGCTTTTGCTATCAGCATGAACAATATTTTTTTCCGTGACTCAGTGATGTATGGAAGTTTAGAAAACTCCCTACACATTTTACAGGTGTAACTGTTGCCTGCATTACTTCAGATTCTGAAATGGGGTACTCAGCAGGGAATCAGATGCAGGCCACCTCAATCCAGACAGTAAGACTTAATGAAACAGGGGCAAAAGTCCCTGGCCCTTCAAAGAATTGTGTAAATTATGTGTCCTATAGCAACACAGTCTCTAGCACTAAGCTAAACGAAATTCTCTGAAAGCTTTCCACAACCCACTCTGGTCTTTGGTATTGGCTCCTAAATCAAGACTGTGACCTTTGTGCCCTGTTAATCAGCATCTGGAGAGCAACACAAAGCTACCATTTGCTGCTGCCTGCAGACATCCAGTCTGAAGATCCAAGCCAGTGAAGGTGTCTCTCATTGTAGAATAGTATCCAAAATGATCAGAAGGTTCAGAAGCTGAAGGTTTTTCAGAAGAAAAAGGAGTCTGAGCAGTCGCAAAAATTTACTCTGGAAGATGGCTTGACTGCCTCTTTAAGATTAGAGGAGAGGACACAATAGCTCACCCCTGTCTTTGTGTTGACTTAGGAATGGTCGCTGGATATTATGAGAGTTGGTGTCTGCAAAGGCCAGTGCCCACACCTTGAGTTTTGCTTGAGGCTTGGCACCTTTGTGCACCTCTGCGTAGGGTAGGGAATAGGGCTAATTTGGGGAAGAGGAGAGGATGCCTGAATGGAAGACCTGGTGCCTTATCCTTTAGGGAAGTTGTTTTTCAGTCAACTACCCACAAATGCTTACTATTTGGCACAGGGGATGTCGAAGGATGGGAGAGCTCTGCTCTGCAGTGGAGAGAGAACAGCAGGCATGGCTGAAGCACGGGCTGGGCTTGGAAGGCACTGGAGGCATGTATTTGTATGAACCCCTGTGTCAGGGGCTCTGCAGGTTGGGATGGGGTTGGACTGAGTGTGCAAGGCTGGTGGGTCTTAGGTGGACACTAAATCCTCAGTCCCAGCTCTCACTGCCCATCGGCAGTGTTCAGCACTGTATTCAGAGCCAGTATCCCATGCTTTGTGTTGGGACAGATAGTGGTGTCAGAATTAGGGTAGAGTTACAGTTAGGGAAAGGAAGACTGAAAGGAAAACTTAAAGAACTGAGATACCGTCGTCTCCTGGGTGATGTGCATGGACACGGACAGGTCTAGTGTTGGCAGTGCACTCGGACAACATTTTCATTTAGTTGCTCATGTCATATATTTTCTTGTGGGCACTAGTCACTTTGCTATTTTTACTTTAATGATTATTTCGGAAATATGTTTAGGGAATAAAAGACATCCAGAGTGATTTTCTACTGCCTATATAAGTTAGAGTTCAGATGAGGGTTGGTATTCATACAGGACAGTGGTTTATGATTGATTTCAGTGAAAACTTCAGTCACAAAGTATGTTGAAGGCAGTGGTTTGGATTTGGAATGGGATTATGAATGGCAGCCATTATGGAAGCCAAAGGGCTTCTCTCTCTAATTCCTACCTTCGTAAAATTACCAGTGAGGTGGCATCTTCTTTATGATGGCTTGAGTATGAAGCAACATGGAACACTTTGGTTCCATTTCTCCAACTCCTTTGAATTCAGAAACTGTCAAAAGTTTTTAATATATTGAGACTTTTGAGGGTGACATTGCTAAAAAAATATTTGAAACTGATTTTTGCCATAGGCCTGTATCAAACTGACTGTATTAATGGTATTTTATAGTCCTGAAAAATCAGTCCATGGAGTGGGCTGTTTTGGCAAGGCTCTGATGATATTAAAGAGTCTTCTGGGAGGGTAACCTTCTGTGAAAGAACTCTGATCCAATAGCCCTGGAAGTCATGCCAAATGGTGGAGGCTGGCAAGATAATTGCAAAGTACATCATTTGCACACTTGAAGTCATTGCATCTTCCTCCAAAACACACTTCTCTCTCCATGTCTGTGGTCTGTTATTACAACTTTCCAGAACCAGCAGCACATGATCTGAATTTAATTGATGAAGTGCAGCAAGTTCTGTTCTGAGGAGCATCTCATAATGCTTCCAGGCCCAACATTAGCACTGATACCTGTTGTGTGGTCCCACAGTGTTGCCTAGCTTTTTGAGTCAAGTCTTTCATTGAATCACAATTTGCATTTCCAAGGTGGAAGGGAGGGAGAGAACTTCCATGTCAAGGACTGACTGACATAAAAGCCATTTTACCACTCATGTTGCTGAGAGGATTAAATATAGTTTGTTTCCTAATGTTAAAGGACAAAGTAAAGAACTTTGGTTCTTAGCAGTGAATTAGTCAGCTCCATCATCTCTTCCAGAGCTTGCTACTACAATATATCTGTTGGAGATGTTGTCTGCTTATTCTATTTACTTTCACTGATTGCTTGAGTGCATACTGCCCATCTTTTTCTTTTCATAATGATCATCCGGTTCATTATTACAGAGACACTTGTATAAATATTATTACAAAGAAGCTTCTAACCACTTTGAAAGTGGTGGAATTGTCTTAGAAAATAACACATCTATGAAACAAGTTCTCTATTAAACCCATACTGACAATATATGAACTGCACATTAACTTGTGCCTTAGTTTCTGGTAGCAAACAGGGTGATGAAAGGAGTCTACCTGTGGGCTCCATTTCCATTTAAATTTTGCAGACATAGAAGGAAGAATGCCTGAGGGGAAAAAAAAAAAAAAAAAAAAAAAAAGGAAGTGATGGCAAAGAGGAAATAACTGAGTGGAAGGAAGAAGTGGAATTAGATTCCTTAATGTGTTCTTCCTTACGTATTTTTTTTTAACTTCCATTATACTTCTACCTTATTCCATCTTTTTCTTTTCTTTGTTGTCCTTCACTATCAATGACCTCAATGTTCTCTTGGTACAATCATTTTTGTAAAGTGAAAAATTCAGATCCAGTGACCAAGGTCTTTTTGAATACTATGAATCCTAAATTCAGAACTTTCTAGAACTTTGAAAACATTTCATTTGTTCTGATTTTGTTTCTATTGCTAGAAAAGATGCAGCTTTAAAAAAAAAAGGTGAAAGAGTGAATTTTACTTTTGTTCATATCCCTCTCTACTTACAAAAATATCTCTAGAACATCAGGGAAACTTACTTTAAAATGCTTTTTTATAAAGTTTGTTTCACTTCATTCCACAACGAATACTTGATTTTCTCATGGTGAAGAATATTTACAGTCTCCCCTGTCTGTAGCTTTAGAACAGAAAGTATCTATGTGACATGTTGCCTGTATAGATGCCACTGGGGGTGAGCGGTAACGTAATCTCTAGGGTGAAACAGTGCTGCCACTTACATTCATTCACTCTCCAGAAATTCCAGACCTTTTCTGAACTTTGACTTGCAGGGAAAATTTGCTGTCACCAGTCAGCAAAATGGAAAAAAGAAGTTCTGCTTTGGAAGCAAAAGAAAAGTCTCTGTATGCAACCTGTCTGTCTGTCTAGTAACACAAAGAGAGGGCTAATTTACCAGCCTCATGTTTCCAAGAAGCACTAGTATTTCATATCATGACTACCAGCTTGCATGATCATGACTTCACAGAAAGGTACACATTCCACTCTGAAAATGTTTTAGTCCTTTTTTTCAAACATTGTCTATTTTATTGAGTACTTAGTAATGTTTCACTATACTTCACCTCTACGAAAACCCAAGACCAGTCAACTCCAAACCATCAAGCCCAGTAAATCAGCCCAAAAAACCTCTGCGTTGCTTGTGGGTGGTTTTTCTGGTGTTTCATATTCTTTTGATGGACAGGGAAGCAAACTCTAACCTTCTGATCTAGGAATGTTTGTGATTAAATGTTGTTGTGGAGGGAAAGGAAGATAACTAGCTAGAAGTGACTTATCTTCATAAATGATGTCAGAGTTGAACTACCTGGGCAAAGATTACATTTCTGATAATTTTTACAAAACAAAATTGTATACTCCATGATATGAATCATCATGTAGCATAACAGGCAGAACCTAGAAGAATAACATCAAAACCAAATCTATACAGTTTGAGCTACTATGGGTTGTGAGCAAGCTTTGATGTAACAGTAGGGTTTCTCCAGTTCAGGTTCTGTTCTGCTAATAGGTAAAGATGTACCATTGCCCATTCTGGGAACAATAAGATTTTTGAGGATATCAATTTTCCATGAATATAAACTCACATAACTTCTTTTGCTTGACAATATTGGTGAGAACTGACCCTAGTTCTGCAAGGACCTTCAGTGCAATTCTGCACTAAAGATATAATGTGGGTAGGACAATGAACAAGGTAGTATATTACTGTAATCTAATTTCCAAGCAAATAGGCTGTGAGCATTTGAACTAAGTCTAGAATTGATTAGAGCCTGAATTACATCTGCTGCATGACATAAAAACAAAGCTACTAGCTTACGTAAATGGAATTTATTTGGTTTAAGCAAGGCATGAAAGAGGTGTAAACGTAGCTCAGACAAATCTGTTTCTGTCAGAAGCATGGCAGTTATACGTGTCAGTTCTTTAGAAATAGCCTATTTATGAAAACTAGGCAGCAATACAATGGCATGGCATTCCTTTTTTATTCTGGGTGACAGTATTTAAATATCAACTTGCAACTGAACTCAATAAAATTATAAATATTATTTGTTAGTCCATGGACCTCTCCCCCTCCTTAGGTCTGAATTCCTTGAAGATGCTTTGTTTTTCTCATTTCCAAAGTGTCAGTGTTTTCAGAACGTGTAAATCTTTCCCCGCCTTGGAAAGACGTCGTTCCTGATTCATCTGCGTTCGTCTGAGAGCTTGGTATGCCTACATGTGACCAAGTATCCACATGCAGCCTGATTTGTGTTTTGGCTCTGAGCAGAGATGGTAAGGGAAAACATGATATAACTGTACAGAAATAGATTAGTTATTTAGGATTCAAAACAAGTCATCAGATCTAATCTAGACCTTTGGTCAAGCTATACCTGTTTCCTCTTTTAACACGTACAAATTCTGTAATATCTTGGGGGACAATACTGCAGAGCTGAAAATGAAAACTTCCATAAGAAGTCAAGATTATTCTTCTGAAATACATTCAAGTTTTCCATCTAGAATTTTCAAAGCTGTGCCAGTTTACACTAACTGGAAGTCTGTGCCTTTGTTTAGATCAATACCAGCTATGAAATTAGTGGGGCATAGTTTTGCCACTAAAACTCCGTGTATGCTCCTTGTGCAAAAATGGAAGGAGCTGACAAATACCTGTTATGTGCCCAAGTTTCAGGGAGTGCAGCTCAAAACATCAAAACATGGATGACTAATCCTTCTTTCAGAAAGTTGTCTTCCACACTTAACACTGAGCACCCAGACAGCACTGTATCCCCAGTCTTTGGCATAGTGAAAATATCTGCTAGGGAAGCTGCTGCAGAACATAAAGGCTTGTTCTTCCTGGCTCAGAAAAAGTAAGTTTCTGCTAAGTGCTATTAATGGAGTTTTCTCTTGAAATGTGGAAAATCTCAGTATACAGTGTGCACGCATTATTTCTGTAACTGTTAGAAGAAATGTATGTTGTAGCCATTCTGGGTAAATAATCAGAGACAAAACCTGGAACTGAGCAAACTCCCTAAGTTATTTGTATTCTAATAAATGAAGAAGAAGTGAAGTTTTGTAAAAACAGTGTTATTTTGTCTAGACATGAAAAGGTTTTGAAATTAACAGTACACATTATTACAATGGATGAACTGTGGCTATGTTCTTCAAGACATCCCACTCCAGCAATTTCTGTGGCAGTGCAGGATGTCATGACAGTTAACCCAGCCTAGGTTAGATATGCCTGTGTGGAACTGTCTGCCTGCTGGCATCCTGAAATGTTTTTTTCTTGTAACGCTGATTCTTTATTTTGCCTGGTTGCTTTCAGTCATACTTAAGACTCCTGTTTAGTTTTCATTTATATTTGTTTTCAATGTTTGTAGTTGGTCATTTGAGTGTTTTTTAGTGTACACTACAGAATCACTTTTTTAAAGTTTCTTTGAAACATAATTGCAGATTTCTGAGCAGAAATAACAAAATTTCAAGAAAAATCTTCAGGCTGCTTTAACAGTCCCTTTTTTTTGTTTTTTACATTCCTGCACTGCATCACCAGCTAAAACCAAACCTATCATAGCATTATTATATATGACCAACAGTCATCCGTACAGGGTGTGGAAAGTCTGGGATTACTTTGGAGGTGACTATATTGCAAATTCTAGAATCTTTCTTTTTCCTGATAATTTTTCCACTGTTTTCCTTATTAGTTGCAGGCCAGCTCATGCTTCTGATGGTGGCAGTGATGACTTAAAATGAAACAGGACTCTTAGCTACAGCACACATAATATTAAAAATATATTAGAAAGGGTCTAGACCCCATGCACAAAGAGGTGATCCTCAGGTGACTTGGCAAAAGGTAATTCTGTGGATCTTGCACAAAGGACTGCCAAACCCACAGAAGTCAGCTGATGTCAACAGAATAAAATACATTTAATAATAGGTTCGATACACTGCACAATATATAACAAATTTAGGTTGTAATAGCTGCAAAATAATAATGATAACAACACAGTAGGACATAAGCAAGCCAGGAGGTTCCTGGAGTGCATTGGTGATAAATCCCTCTTCCAGGTGATAGAGGAGCCAAGGAGGAGAGGTGCTCTGCTGGACCTCGTACTCACCAACAAGGAGGGGCGTGTTTGGGATGTGAAGATCAAAGGAAGCCTTTGCTGCAGTGACCATGAGATGGTAGAGTTCAGGGTCCCGAGGGCAGGGAGGCTGGTGAAAAGCAAGCTCACAATCCTGTGCTTCAGGAGAGCAGACTTTGGCCTCTTCAAAGATCTGCTTGTGAGATAAGGCCCTGGAAGAAAGGTGGTAGTGGTGGTGGTGGTAAGCTAAGAAAGCTGGTTAAGATTCAATGATTACCTCCTATAAGCTCAGGAGAGTTCCATCCCAATGAATAGGAAGTCAGGCAAAAGTGCCAGTAGGGCCATGTAGATAAACAAGGAGCTCCTGGCCAAACGCAGACACAGAAAGGAAGTGTGCAGAAGGTGGAAGCAAGGATGGGTAACCTGGGAGGAATACAGAAACACTGTCCAAGCATATAGGGATGAAGCTGGGAAAGCTAACACCCAAATGGAATTGCATCTGGCCAGGGATGCCAAAGGCAACAAGAAGGGCTTGCATAAGTACCTAGGTGACAAAAGGAGGACAAGGGAAAATGTGGGCCCATTGATCAATGATACAGGGGACCTGGTTACACAGGACATGGAAAAGGCTGAAGTACTGAATGTCTTCTTTGCTTCCATCTTTACTAGCCAGACCAGCCTTGAGAAACCCCAGGTGCCAGAGACCAGGAGGAAGGCTAGAGCAAGGAGGATGTGCCTTTGGTGGAAGAGGATCAGGTCAGGGAATAGTTAAGCAAACTGAACATCCATAAGTCCATAGGCCCTGATGGGATGCACCTACAAGTGCTGAAGGAGCTGGCAGGTGTCATTGCGAGGCCACTCTCAACAATCTTTGATTGATCATGGTGACTGGGAGAAGTGACTGAAGACTAGAGGAAAGCAAATGCCATTCCTGTCTTCCAGAAAGACAAAAAGGAGGACCCAGGGATTTACAGGCCAGTCAGCCCCACTTTGACCCCTGGGAAAGTGATGGAGCAGCTCATCCTGGAAACCATTTCCAGGCACATGAACAAAAAAGTCACCAGGAGCAGTCAGCATTGGTTCACTAAGGGGAAGCCATGCCTGACCAAACTGATGAACTTCTATGATGAAATGACTGGCCTGGTGGTTGAGGGGAGAGCAGTAGATATTGTTTACCTGCACTTCAGTAAGGCCTTTGGTACTGTCTCCCATAAGATCCTTACAGACAAGCTGTTGATATATGAACTGGATAAGCAGACAGTGAGGTGGGCTGAAAACTGGCTGAATGGCTGGGCCCAGAGGGTGGTGACAAGCAGCATGAAGTCTTTCCGGGATTCTCTCCAGTATGTGCAGGTCTCTTTTCTACTGGGGAGCCTAGAACTGGACACAGTGCTCCAGGTGTGGCTTCACCAGTGCTGAGTAGAAGGGAATAATCACCTTCCTCGACCTGCTGGCAACACTCCTCCTAACACAGCCCAGGATACCATCAGGCTTCCTTGCTGCAAGGGCACACTGCTGGCTCATGTTCAACTTTGCATCCACCAGGACCCCAGATCCCCTTCTGCAGAGCTGCTTCCCAGCTGGGTGCCCGCCAGCCTACACTGACGCATGGAGTTGTTCCTCCCCACGCTCAGGACTTTGCACTCTCCCTTATTGAACTTCAGAAGGTTCCTGTCCACCGACTCCTGTCAAGGTCCCTCTGGATGGCAGCACTGCCCTCTGGTACATCAGCCACTGCTCCCAGCTCCCAGATTTGTCATCTGCAAACTTGCTAAGGTTACATTCTGCCCCATCATCCAGATCATTAATGAAGATGTTGAACAAGATTCGAGCAGCATTGACCCCTGAGGTACACTGCTAGTTCCTGGTGTCCAACTGGACTTTGTGCCCCAGATCACCACACTCTGGGCCCAGCTGTTCAGCCAGATGTCAGTGTACCTCGCTGGCTGCCCATCCAGGCCATACTTCATCAGGTTCTGTATGAGGAACTTATAAGTGACAGTGTTAAAGACTACTGACGTCCAAGTACACAATATCTGCTGCTCTCCCCTTGCCTTTATACTTTGCCTCTAATTTCTCTTCTAAACTCCCTCACTATGGTTGCAAGAGTGGCAGAGCTAGGTGCACCAGTATACAGAGTTTTCAAAAAAAGTGACCTTGTCAAAAAGAGGATCAATTCCACTACAGTTTTACAGCCTTTAACTGATAAATATAAGACAGTGGACAACATCACCACTAAATCCTTAAGAGGACGTGAATAGGAATGAAGTCCGCTAACCTGTTGCCCTGATGGAGTGAATTGTTGCCCTGCCACCTAGTGGCAATATGCCACTGTATAGCAGTAATTAAGTCTATTTATGTTATAAAGCTTTATTATAATTCTCACACTTTTATGAGGCATTTTATTTTTCTTTTCTATGTAGGAAACGCCTTTGTACTAATGGAAGATCAAGCGTCAATCAATGTTAATAGTCTTAATGAAAGTTCTTACATGAATTGAGAAGCCTGAATAAAAATAGGAGGATCAAGAATAGTTGAGTAATTGTATTTTACTAGCAGCGTATCAAACACATCAAAACATCAAGATTTGAACAAATTCAAAATACAGAGGTGAGCAAGGAAACAGAAGTAGCATTTTTGTAATACATCATTTAGGGCTGTTTTTCTTATCTCCTAAATCAGACATAAAACTTAGTGCTTAAACAAAAATGTGGGGGGGGACAGGACAGAGAGAAAAATGAATGGTGTCTGTTGTAATCACTCTGTTACACCATGTATATGCCCTACCCTGGAATATACCCCTGCCTTCTCATCCACCCCTCGTATCTTCCTGGAAAGTGTGATGGTTAATGATACAATGTGTAGTGAAACAATTTCTCCCATACGAATTAAAAGGACAGGTTCATGGACTAAAGAATTATTCATAATCATGAGTAATGATCCAATAAATCATCCAGTTGGATGATGGAGAGCAGGATCATCAACTGGATGAGATTCTGGCTTTTCAGGGGCTAGCGAGGAGCAACTTACTCTTCTGAAAGATCCCAGCAACTTCGTCTGGAGACTGAACATCCAAGCACATCCCATTGACTGATTGATCCTGACATATCTGAAGATCACGATTATGAAAATGTATAGAACACAGGACTGACACCAGTGGCATAAGCCTGATGATCCATTTATGGTTTCCAAATGCAGTCCTCCCTCTTGCTGTGTGAATGGCCATGCCAGACTGGTCCCACAGCTCAAGAGTCACTTAGTACATAATTCAGCTTATTTTGAAGGAAGGTGGTCATCTGAAATAAATGCTGAGGCACGGCAGGGGTATGTAATGCAATAGTTTCTCCTTCAACATGACACCTAGATGGTGATGCTGTATGCCTGTTTCATGTGAAGCTTTTCACGATGCATGTTATATGCACTCTGAGCAAGGGGGATTTATTTTTTTTGGCAGTGACTTCAGCGTAATCAGCATTGGCTCCTGTACACAGACATGGCCCCTGGGCTTGTCACTGCGGTGTTGCATGCTGACATGTCCCATGGAGCTCACTGAAACTTTTTCAACAGTCTCTTTCATGGCCTACCTGTATGTCAGAGGTTTTGGGACAAGGATCAGATACTTCCCAAATATGAAGGAAACCCATAAAAATCAAAAGATATACTATAACAGAATAAAACTATTACATCGTGCATTGAAATTAATTGAAATTAAGTTTCCTGTTTATACATAGAGAAACATTCTTCAGGTAAACAGGGGAAATACTATAATAAAGTCTTTTTAAAAAAGTAGAACATTAGCTGTCTTTCATTAGGATAGTAATAAAAAAAGGTACATATATAGGGTGAACCAGTGGAAAGCAGAGTATCTGGCCATGCCCCAGAAGATATATTTACTGGAGAGAGTTGTATGTATTTTGTCTAGACACATACACAGAACTATTTTTATTTTTATCATAGCCATGGTGAGAAACCCATACTGATGTGGGGATAGATTCATCTTCCTAGTGTGGAGTGTGACACATAGGTAATGGTTGCTCTTGCACAGTTTGGCGTTTTTGACAGATACTTCCTTTTCTATTAACTCTATATCTCCTCTCCTTTATAGTAATACCACAAGTAGTTTTTTTAAGGGGTGGGGGGAAAAGCAGCATGCCATTATAAATCCATCTACTCTAATTAGTGGTTACAAACACAAAACTCCTTCATCATAATAATGTAGTTATAGTGTAAAATCACTAGCACCTTTCTAGTTCTTCATATGATTTGTTTGGGGTTTTTTTCCTGTAACCCTAGAACAGGATTTCTTGAATCTGTAATAGATGGGGGGACAATTACAGCACCTTTGTAAACTTTTTACTACTAAGTTGTTTACAATAATTTCAAATAATTCCATGTTATCATCATTTTGCCTTGGTATAGTTGTATTAATAGGATATTAATAAAAGCTGCTGGTGGTGAGTAGGGCTTTAAAACTGTACTGCAAAGCCTGACAGTTGATTTCCAAACACTAACATCTGCTAAAAAATTACTACTCCTGGATGCTTTTGGAGAGGCATTAACAATATGTGCCAGACCTGCCAGCTGCACTGTTGGGAAGTCATGAGACCCAGAAAGCACACAGGGACTGCAGGCAGCTGACAGGCAATTATGTAAAAGAATGTATTATAGAAAACACTGCACAGCAGGTGCAACCCAAGGAAGAAGAGGCAACACTAGCCACTGACACAGAAATGGGAAGGGTTGCTGAGATATAAACGGGTGGCACATCATGGCTGCACTATGAAATACATGGTCCCAAGGCTGAAGTAAAACCTCTACCTTGCCGTTAGCTACGACTGTGCAGGAGCAGGCTGCGAGAACTGAAGTGGCTAAAAGTGAATCTCTCACAATGTGCATTTACATGATATTTCACAATGGATGGGTACAACTGATGTGCAGCTTATCTGACTAGAAGATGTCATCCACATTTAGGCTACAGCCATCTCCCAAAGCCAAGGCCTGCATTCAGTCATGCAGCAGGTATCTGGCTCTCCTGTTCGTTAACAGGGAAGCCTAGAGGCATCAAAGGCTGCAGGTGGAGCTGTGCAGTGCTCCAGCATCCTTGAGCTGTTTGCAAGGCGGCTGCAAGGCAGCTACTGAGAGAACCCTCACCTGCTCTCCCATAGAATCGTAGAATCATTTAGGTTGGAAAAGTCTTTAAGATCTTCGTTTCCTACTGTGGCACCTAACTGATGTGCCACTCTGCAGCTGCCTGCATACAGACAGGGGTCCAGGATGTGATTGCATTGCGGCAGTTAGGGAGTAGGTTCACAGGACAAGGAACGAGTAATATAATACAACTGATTGCTCCCAGCATTACCAGCAGTAAGGTATCAATGCAGATACAAAGTGTCTACTAATGACACCTTACTACTGACATTTCATCACTCAGACACCACCAAGCCAAGGCACAAGAATTCTCTTCTGACCAGATTGTACATTTTTCTTTTCTCTGTACAGACCATTCCCAGCTACATGGGAATATGTTCTGTGGATGGGCACTTACATGATTTGGCCATCACAGAGTCTTGCCACTTTTACCAGTCCAAGATGTAAGAGAGACTTACATGCACAGACCTTGACCTCCCTAACACTCCCCTCCCCTCCCTAGCCTTCATTGTAGCCCATTACTCTCAGCACACAGCTTTCCAGCAGAAAAAACTCTTCTTCAAAGATGACCTTGGTCTCATCTTCTCAATCAGCATCTCAGATTTTGGGCTGCCTTCTGAAGATGTCCAATGTGCTCCAGAAAACAGAGGCCAGCAAGTATTGCACATTAAAATGTGCTAAGGCACTTTGGCACTACAGAGTAGTATTGAAATAGTATGATCCCTCATGGATATATTTCCCACTGTCAGCTACTGTCCCCACACCTTCTTAATAGTTAACTCTGTCAAGCTGGTCTGCAGAAGGAAAGCCACCACTTGAGTGAGCCCCTGCCATACTTGATGATCATAGTCCCAGAGGTAAGACAAGTTGCCACTGCCTGGAGCCATGAATTTCAGGCAGCTATCTCCTTTTCTTGGCTGGAGACACAGACATAGCATCCTTCCTCCTTCCATCACAGTCTCACCATCACCTGGGCTGTGCTAGAGGTACACCTAACCTTGACATCACAGTGGCAACATCTTTGACAGTCACCACCTCTCCTTTCACTGCTCAGAGAATGATTGTGCTGTCATATATTCACAGAGCACTACCCCTGGAGCTGCTGCGGCCTCAGCCTCTGCGGCTCCTGCCAGACCCTCCCTCCTCAAAAGCCTTAGGGGTGAGTTCCTCCACCACAATGCCAGGAGGCAAGGGAAGTGCAGCAATCTCTTTCAGACCCTCCTGACTCCTTAGCATTATTGCTCTTGGACCCTCACTTGTATCTTGCAGAGCTGCTTGTTCTGACCCTGTCCAAACCTAAAGTTCATCCCAGGCCTTAACTCTCCCTAATCCCTATTTACTCTAATTGGCTTTGTACCCATCTAGTGTACAATCGGTCTCCGCTAAACTCTAGGCTGAGCGGAGTGCGGTGGGAGCTTTTATTATGTGTTAAGATTCACTCTTGCCCTTGGCACCTCATTCTAGAGAGAGTTCTGTCATGCCTGGAGAGAGCAGGCACACATACCTTGAGAATGGCACTGAGCATGAAATGCCTACATCACAGGGGATGGATTAGTGGAGATGTGTCAGTTGTATATACGTGAGAGTGACACAGGCAACCCTCAAAGCAAAAATGTCAGAACTGAGCTGCCTTCCAAGCACAGACATCTCAATGCAGGAGATGATTGTGTTAGAAAAATGTGGGGAAGTAATCAAGATGAATCATTGTCATGTACCACAACATCTAAAATGGCACTAGATGTCTGCCTACTTTCAGTCCCAAGTCATAATCTCAGTGTCCTGTGGGTTGAGGGATCCCAAATCACCTTACCTTCTTTATGCCACAGACATGCAGCTCTCTGTTCAGGCATGAAGTGAGGACAGATAGCCCTGTTCAAGTCATGCTAAGCAGTCCTGTTCATTTTGGATATATGCAGGCAGCCTCCTAATTCTGGACTAAAATGCATAAATGATTTGGTTTTCCAAAAGTCTAGGTATGAGGGCCACTTGTCTGCTGAATTTTAATTTGCATTGTCTTGGTGGAACAGTCTGTGCTGCCATAGCTTTTCCTTTAGGCTTCCTTACTAAGATGGTTGCTGTGTCTGAAAGCTCGTCGCATTCGGTAGCAATTTTCCACACTCCTCCACCATTTATTTTTAGATTTCAATAAGAAAAAACATACCCTTCTACAACTCTAGCCACTGATAGCTATTTGGGATCAGAAGCAATGCCAAAATAATCACGCTCATACACTGCGACACTGAATTCCCTTAACCAAGCAGCAAACCAAAGCAGAGGAACAAGCCCCACCTCAGAACTGTTTTATCAGCTATCCCCTTTTAAGAAGATTAATCTGTTATATTTCTCTGCTGCTGCTTTCATCTTCCTTTTGTGAGTCTCATCCAGACCTCCAGGCAAGCACAGCTGCTTATCCTCATCTGGAGACTTTGAGTCAGGAAAAACGAGGGAGAGAGTATAAATTACAGGCCTATTTGTCAACAAGCAGTGGGTACGTATGAGAAAAGCATGGATAAAGAATGGAAGCCATGGCCAGGGCTGGGTGTCTCAGGCCCCAGCTAAGTGGTTTTCTAAGACTACAGCATAAACTCAGAGCTAGGACACTGCTAGGAAACTTTTGCTGTGCACTGACACATCAATAGCCATTTCTGAAGAGATATATATACTACTATAATTAGTACCTATAATTGTCTCTGTAGATGGGACATTAAGGCCACAATTTCCTATTAATTTACATTAATTAGTCCATCCAATTCATGGTTAAGGCATAATGGAGAGGCCAGCAAAGATGACTGTCATAGGCAGAACTAAGTATGAAAAATAAGGGACATTTCAAAGAGACATTTTAGAGAAATATTTTCTTTTAGGATCTCTCCATAATGCATTTCTACTTCCAATCTTATGAATAATTTGCCATAAGGTTCAATTTGTTGTCAAGAATAGCACTTAGCTGGCTTCATACATTTTAATACATCTTCACAACATACTAAATTCATGGATCACCTTGCACATACTGCTGATTTTAACTTTGAGTGGTAAAGCTAAGCTTCAAGTTAATATTTGGGAGGTCTCAGGATTCCTATAAAGAAATGTAGCATCCTTTGGTGTTTGTAAAAATGCAAACTGTTGTTTTAAACCAGACATGGAGGATTGGATTTCAAACCAAAGGTGGTGTGGGGAAATGAGACACTGTTTTGTAAAAAGCACCCCATAACTGTAAAGATCTCTGAATGCTGCCAGTAATTCTGTAAACTCAGTGATTTCTTTTGCTCCCTTCAACAAAGTTCTTGAGTCATCAGGAAGTTGAAACAGAGCTGAATAGAGACACCTATTTATATTGGTCTTTAAGAGAGAATTTCAGTCTGTGTTCCCCAAGCCACTCATCCAGTCCTGCCCCAAGCCTGTTTCTCTTCCAGGCCCTACTGCACAAGCTGTGGAGCTCTCCTTTTGCAGCTTCCTCGGTAATTGCGAACAGGAGCACTAAATGATTCCATGATTCTGTGTGCACAGCAGCAAAGCACAGTAAAACCCTTCAAGCCTGAAGTCCTCTGCAGGCTGCTGAGTCCACACAACCATTGCCAGGAAGCCTGGGGAAGTGTCTCGCAGAACTTTCCAGTTCCTTCCCAAGTTAGCTGCTTTACTGCTGTGTTTCCAAGCTCTTCCCAGTACACAGAACATTTTTAGATAAAAGGAACCAGTTGCATTATGTAGCAAGCACCTGCTCTTTATAAAGGCAGTAACAACATTTCCAGAGGCTTTCTTTCTTGCATGCCATTTTCATACCTCAGTTACAAGTACAAAACCAGCAGCCTGGGTAATGACGTGTTTTAATGGGCAGAGTCTCAAATGTGAAGTCATGTTCATGATTCCTATTTCAGATGTACTGTTGAGTATTAGGACAACACAAAAAAGACAGCTTCTCGGAGAACGATGGTTATCTTTTATGGAAGGACTAGGATTTCTTAAGATGAATTCTACCTCAAGAACCAGGTTGTATCCACAGTCATCCTGCTTCGTGTTGCTCTGCTGAAGTTTGATCAATTTGTAGAAATGTAGCTCTAGCTTCCAGCTAATTGCTGGTTTAGTTGGTGCTTATTATTATCACTTAACATTTATACTACAGCTCACCAATTTTTTTGAATCACAGTTGACACATTAATCTACTAACTACTGTATAGGTAGATTAGACTGAAGAATTTATAGGCTCATATAAATAGCAAATATAGAGTGTACATCAGTCACAATGTACAGTTAACATTGTGAATGCAGTTAGCTTTTTTATTTTCTGAAAGTAGGATGGAAAGGAGGGCACGCTGCTCTTCTTCTTTCTCTTGACCTGGACTAGGGTTCCTGTATAGGGTAATAGGCCATACACTATCCTCCCTTCAACTTTGTATCTCCACAAGCCAAAAAAGCTGGGAAAGCTTTCCAGGTGAAGTGAACTTGTCAGAGGAGACAGCTCACAGGGCTACAGAATGCTAGTTGTGTGAGCAGCAGGGATGGGGCTGAGACTTTCTGGGGGCGGGGGGGAAACAAACCCCACCACTAGATCCAAATGGTTGTGTCAAATGCTGTTCTGTTTGGACATGGACACATTTTCCTGTTTTGAAAGTACCCATGTTTTCTTACCATCCCTTATTTTTCTTTGTTGCCTGAATAGCAGCAAAAATAAAATAGACTGCTGCAGCCTTGCTACTCCTTCCCTGGACACTCCAGGCATTGTGTGGGCCGCTGTAATCAGGCTGATTTGAAAATCCTGAAACTACTATCTTGTATATTCTAAGTCCCCGAGTTACCTACTCATGATCCCACAGAACTTTGTCAAAACTATTATTTCCTGGCCTTCTAAATAATCCCTTTGGTGCCAATATTGTAGGAAAGAGAGAAAAAAAACCCAAGAACAGAAGCTTAGGAAAGAGCCCGTCACTAAAATAATTGTTTCTAAGAGCACACTGTTGCAATATCTTTGAAGAGTAATCCAAATCCAGAACATGGAACTCACTCATCTGCCACAGAGCTCCCTTTACCTTCTACTTGTATAATGCAACTCTTATTTTTGCCCTTTCTTTCTGAGAAATTGCCCTCTTTAAGGTATGTGCTTTTCTGGCTTTGTACACGTGTTTGTGCAAAGATCTTTGAACTGGCAATCTACAAATAGCAAATCAATTGTCAGAGAAAATATTAGTGACTGTATACCAGATACATTTAAACGCTTCATTTATATTCTTGCACCTATTGTGGATATTCAGGCTTGCAGAAATTTCAACTCAGTTTTCTGCCTGGCAGACTAGCTGTTTTTAGCAAACAATAAGAAAGGATCTCCAATACTTTCTGCTTAACTTTTTCATAACCAAGTAACCACCCATGTATTTTTGCCAAGACTAACTAGTTCATTTGGGAAGAAAAGATATCTAAAGCCATGTGAAATAATGCCCTATAGTGACTTTATTGCCATAATAATAAGCCTGCCTTCAGAAGTCATATTCCACACTTTTTCTAAAGTTTACTTTCATTTTTCATTCTGCCTTTTGATCCTTTATTTAAATCATTGCCTTTGAACAGCTGGAAGGCATTTAGTGATATCCTCTGTCGTTTGCAGAGAGGTGAAGCCTCTCATGCAAAGTGTCTAAAAAGTGCTGCCATTTCCATTAAGCCTTAGAAATGTCTGCTTTGAAATTCATTTTTAATCTTCAAGTGGCACCAACTTTCAAGAGGATTTGCTTATTTGTTAGTGCCCTTTGTGAAGCAGGAGTTGCTAGTGCCTAAGGCAGGGAAATGAAATGTACTACTAATTATTTGTCTCCTGTTGCATCATAAATGGTTATTGGTTTGTCAGAGCAACTTATGCCAATCTTCATTAATAACTTACATGTGAACAACGCTATATAAAGTAACTTCAAAAAGAAATTAGAAACCTCTAAATTTTACATGTGTCTGTGAGACTGAAGAGGGGAGACAAGCAAACACTGAATTATTGTGATTTTATCAATAGGGGTTTTTTCCACACAATCCATGGGCTGTGTTGAGCCCCAGACTTCCCCATCATCTTTGATTTCTGTTTAGAGGGCTGTATGTGTGTCCGTGCACAACTGGCCTCTGCAGGAGAGAAGGCAGCTTGTCACGTGTGTGTCATCACAGAATCACAGAACGGTTGGCGTTGGAAGGGACCTCTGGACATCATCTAGCCCAACCCCCTGCTAACGCAGGTGCACCCAGAGCAGGTTGCACAGGTTCGCATCCAGCTGGGTTCTGAGTGTCTCCAGAGAAGGAGACTCCACAGCCTCTCCGGGCAGCCTCTCCCAGTGCTCTGACACCCTCAAAGTAAAGAAGTTTTTCTTCATATTCAGATGGAACTTCTTGTGTTTAAGTTTGTGCCCCTTGCCCCTTGTCCTGTCACTGGGCACTACTGAACAGAGCCCAGCCCCAGCCTCTTGACACCCACCCTTAAGATATTTGTAGACACTGATAAGATCCCCTCTCAGTCTTCTCCAGGCTAAGCAGGCCCAGCTCTCTCAGGCTTCCCTCATAAGGGAGATGCTGCAGTTCCTTCATCATCTTTGTAGCCCTTCACTGGACCCTCTCCAGTAGTTCCCTGTCTCTCTTGAACTGGGGAGCCCAGCACTCCAGATGCAGCCTCACTGGGGCAGAGTAGAGGGGGAGGATAAAGCCCCTCAACCTGCCGGCCACGCTCCTCCTAATGCACCCCAGGATCCCACTGGCCTTCCTGGCCACCAGGGCTCACTGCTGGCTCATGGGCACCTTGCTGTCCACCAGAACTGCCAGGTCCTTCTCCACAGAGCTGCTTTCCAGCAGGCCACCCCCCAGCCTTTACTGGTGCATGGGGTTATTCCTTCCCAGGTGAAGGACCTTACACTTGCCTTTGTTCATTAGGTTCCTCACCGTCCAACTCTCCAGCCTGTCCAGATCTTGCTGAACAGCAGCGCAGCCTTCTGGTGTATCAGCCACTCCTCCCTGTTTTGTATCATCTGCAAACTTGCTGAGGGTACACTCAGTCCCTTCATCAGGTCATTGATGAATAAGTTGAACAGGACTGGACCCAGTACTGACTCTGAGGGAGCACCGGGAGCTACAGGCCTCCAGCTAGACCCTGCACTGATGATCACAACCCTCTGAGCTCTGCCATTCAGCCAGTTCTCAATCCACCTCACTGTCCACTCATCTAACCCACACTGCCTGCACTTGCCTATGAGCATGCTATGGGGGACAGTGTCAAAAGCCTTGCTGAGGTCCAAGTAGACAACATCCACCACGTTAAACCATGACACCCTCACAACAGCACCAGTCACAAAGCCAGAAGTTGATTTGCATTATAGATCTATTTCTGGCTGCACCCTTCTTTCTTACTGGTAAAATGGAAGAAAAAATAACTTGGGCACCAACATTTTTCATTTGTACCCCCAGGGCTTTATAGTCTTCCTTAATTCTGCCCAAGTGCTGGCTTGTGGTGTCGTTTGTGCCCATGTGAAAGAGCAGTGGTGGAGAGCGGTCTGTGCTACTGACAAGTTGTGGCACCCTCTTGGCAGTATCTTGGACCTTGGCTCCCAGAAGGCAGCAACCCTGCCGTGACTCCCTATCAGGCCGGCGGATGGGTGCCTCAGTGCCTCTTAATGGAGAATCACCCACTACAAGCACTTGATGTTTCTTTTTGCAGTAACCATGGTGTGCTGCTAGTGTAGTTTCTCCTTGCAGACCTTGCAACAAGACACCTTGTGGGTGTTTATAGCTGTTAAAGCTTCATATCTCTTTCTGGTTGTGATGCAGGAGGCTGGGGACTGAAGCAAAGTCCTGTTTTTGTGGGTCACTAGGGTCTGAGATGCCTCATTCTCTGTGGTGTCTGCTACAGGAGCATGCTTATGAAACCACCACCTATCTCTCCCTCTCAGCCCCTCTAATACTGCAGAGCCTTTTAACTGTTCCCTGCAGCTCGGCTACCTGACAGAACAGATCTGTGTGCACCTGAGGCAGGTACTTGCCTTTTCTCCAAGAGAGGGATCTGGGCACTCATTGTAATGTACTGTACATTGTAATGTACATTGTAATGTAAGTCTCCTTCCTTACCAGTTCCATCTGGGTGGAAGCATAAGACATCACAAAGGCTTTCCTCGTGGAAACACTGGCTTTAACTCTGATGCAAGTGCCCACCATCCTGGCATAGACCTAGGGCACTTCCCTGAGCTGTGGGTCTACAAGCAGGGTGCAGGGTCCTCCCTGTGCGTCCTCCTGCGCCAACTGCCCTGCCATGACCTGGTCGCAGCGCTCCCCAGGGCTGCTCACATCTCACAGGGTTTCTCCTGGCATTGCCCAAGCTGTGCCAGCCTCGCTCACAAGAGCTACCATCTCCTGGAGGGGGTCTTCGCTCTTCCTCGGGGTTTTGTGGCTCCAGGAACACCCCGGTATGCCTCGATCGAGCGCCCAGCCACCATTGCTGCCACTGCGTGCCTCGCCAACCCAGCTGCTGACCAGTTTGCCCTCTGCTGATCTAATAAAACAATCTGAGGCTACAACAGCTATCTTCTATATTCACAGAGTGAAGAAATTCAAAGTTTTGAAAACAATCTTCACTTTGCCCTACTGCACATTCACCTGGTAATTAAGACACACATAATCAGATAATGCCTACTGGCAGAATATAACAAATCAGATAATATTATGGATTTGTGTTTAATAGGAAAATGTAAAATTAGTACACATCCTGGAGTATACTAAAATGATTGGATGTTTTAAATGAATTACTGTTAAAAAGACATTATTGATCATAATGACATTTCTTGTGAAAATGAATATAATCATATCTTCTTGGACTATAAAGGTGTTATCCCTGTCTTATAAAATCAGTGATAACACAATTTGCATTGCTAGAACAAGAAATCCACAAAAATTGTGAGAGCTTTTATTGTGGAAGATTAGGGAAGACAATGGTGAGAATGAGGTCAAAGAGAACAGAGCATCACTTGTAGGGAAATCAGCTATTCCTTCAGAGAACTCCTTAACTGGGCTAGTTGTGAATTTTTCTTGTGTGCCCTAAGCTTGTCAGTCCTAGGATCATTTATTAGGAATATAGAATAAGTCTAGCTTCTCTCACAGTTTCCTTACAATAGTTGATTCTGAGGAGAAACTGTGCATTTTATACTACCCTGGCTACTGGAGTGCTTTCCAAACTCTTCTGTATAGGATTCTTCATTATTCAGTAATAATTTTTACCAGATATGTCATTGTCTTTCATGAGTGTTTTTTTTTACATTTTTTCCTTGATGTTTCCATTTTTGTGCTTCATTTTTAGACTTTAAAAAGAGCAGATTGCCTCTGGCAAATGTGATTCTAACAAATATCAAAATTTTGACCCATTGAACTAAGGTTTATTGTGGTTTTTTTTAAAAAAACCTCCTATGGGAGTTATTGGCTGAACATAGAATACCATTACTTTGTAACAAAAAATGTAGGAACTAAACAAGCGTTGAAGAGTTACTATGACATATATCAGTGTGCTTGATATCATCATACAATGTGATGGCATGATATAGTCTATGATACCATGTTGCATGTATATGATACCACAGCATCATGGTTATATGTATATGATAGAATGTTAATGATAGGAGAACCTCATCAGGCACCATGGACAACCAGCCTGATCTGTCTATTCAGGAACACTAAATGACCCCAAGGCCGTCTTAGGTCAGGAACAATTTAAAGGAATCCACTGAGTTTTCAGGGAATTTGTAAATGATGCACAATCCAAAGAAACCTAAACAAACCCTGTGGGATTTATGCTAAAGATGAGACTCAGGCCAACACTTCCAAAAGCAAAGAGCAGTTTCTGAAGCTCAGTTTTGAGTGTCTGATTTTGAAAGGGCCTTACTTTAATAAAGATTGCGAACTGAGTGCCCTAAACTCAAAACATTCCAAATTGTGCATTTATAACCACAGGCTCGTTTTCCACATGGTCCAGCCTGCACAAGCAGAAGACGTTGCTCTTTAAGGAATCCTACAGGAGAGCAAGATATGAATCTTTTCTGCTTCAGCTCCAATTAAATTGAGAAACAGTTAGTTCATCACTGTGTCCTCACCTGCAATGGATGCCCTTGTTCCCCTTCGGGGTTCTTTGTCTCCTATCCAGGTGCAATCCAGCTGGGTCTGCCAAGAACTGGAGGTGATGTGAATCCTTGGTGACTTTTCAGTGGTCCGGGTATACCTTACTCTTCCCAGGGCAGGCTCTGGACCTGGAATGACAGCGGCTGGAGTTGGCACTTCCCACCAAAACAAACCAAACATGGCTCCAGGGACAGGCTTCATAAGGGTATGTTTCCTGCAGCCTTGGACCAGAGGGCTGGAGAACAGAGTCGTATGTCCAGGACATCACATTTTTAAAAAACAAACCATGGTACCAAAGGGCACATGTTTTCCTGCTGTGTGGGGCAACACACCTGTGTGCAATAAGAGGGCGAGGGAAGCTGGGTTATCCGCAGGAGCATGGACTACCTCCAGCAGCATTGCTTGGCTGCTGTCCCCAAGGAGATGGACATGTTGGTGTGGGGAGAGGAGCAGCCGTGCTGCTAGGAGGAGTCTGGCTCTCCTCTCTGGTGCCTGTTCCCACAGGAGTGGTGTGAGGCAACAGGGACAAAACCAAACCTCTGCCTTGGGGCAGCCTTGCCCTCTACTAACTGTGAGAGCTGGGAATCATTTACCTGCTCTGGAACTCTCCTTGTTCATCCCCAAAAGGACAGGGCCTCAAGGGACCAGGCGGCTCAGGGGACCAGGCTGCTCAGGGGCTGATGGCCAGGCCATGGCCATGGCATGGAGGTGATGGTGAGCCTGCAGCGATGGTGGCAGTGAGGCTGGCATAGGGTGATATCTAGGCAGCTCTGAGGGTGACGGATAAGCCTTTGTGGGGCTGATGGCTGCTGCCATGGGGATGGTGGCAGGGATGCCGTGGGGGTGGGTGACAGCCAGGCTGCTGTGGGGCCGATGGTGAAGCCGTTGTTGGGCTGATAGCCAGGCTGCGGTGTGGCTGCTGGCTGGGCTGCCGCAGCCGTTAGCCTGTGCCCGTGTTGGGGGGGACACCCAGGGGTGACAACGAGGGGTCCTCGGAGAACCCGGGGGAGCCCACTTCAGACCGGCGTTGCTTCGGGGGGCAGGCGCAGGGGTCCAGGCCCTCCTCCCCCCCAGGAGGCCCCGCCACCGCCCCCGCCCCACGGGGCGCTGCCGGGCTGCCGGGCGGCGGCGGTGGGTGTCGCCGCCGGGGGCGCGGGCGGAGGAGGAGGAGGAGGAGGCGGGCGGAGGAAGGCGGCAGCAGCGGCAGCGCTCGGGAGGAGCCTGTCCAGCGTGAGACAGCACATTCAGCCGGCGGCGGCTGTCCTGCTGCAGCGGCGGGCGGCACGGCACGGCACGGCACGGCACGGCACGGCACGGCACGGCACGGCACGGTGCAGCGCCGCCGGTAGCAGCCGTTCGGGCAGCGGGGCGTCCCTCTGCTCCCCCGGCCGCGGGGGCTCGGTGAGAGCTGCGCAGCGCCGGGAGCCTCTCCGCATCTCCTGGGCGCCGGCGGAGGTAAAGCACCCGCGGGGGGGCTGCGGGGCCGGGCCGGGGCCGTGCCGCGCCGCGGCGGAGGGGGCGAGCGGGGGGTCCCCCTGGGGGGTGCCGGCGTTGGCGGCGGAGGAGCCGGGCGGGGGACACGCTTCTCGGGATGCGCATCGGCCGCGGAGCCTCGGCGCGGCCGCCGGAGGCGCTCCCCGGCAGCCAGACCGGGCTGGGCTGTAGCGAGCATCCCGCGGCTGCCGCGCAGGAGCCGGCCGGCCCTCTCCGGGGAGCGGGGCTTTTCCACCCCGGCAGCTCGGCTCCGGGGAGGGAGCGGGCAGGGAGGGCTGCGGTGAGCCCCGCTGGCCTCAGCGGCACCTGCTGCAGTCCCTGGGGCTCCTCCGGCCCCGGCCCCTTGGCCGCCCCGTCCCGCCGCGCCGCGAGGGGCTGCCGCAGGCTCCCGGTGCCTCGGCGCCGAGCGGCTTAAAGCAAAGGAGGGGGCTGAGGGAAAAAGTTTCCTGTCTTTATTTCTTTGCACGGCGTGAGCAACAGTGGATTTGCCGAGTCCACGGCGACGGCAGACAAGAGAATTAGATCCGTTCCCGTTCCTAAGATTATTCCCTAAAGCAGTGCGAGAGGGAGTGAATCGGTGAGAGGCCTTTTTCGCTGGTAGTTCATTGAAATACATTTTCAGAAGGATGTTACTACGGTTACATTGCTCCATCCCCCGGGGTCAGCAGAGAGCCTAAGACCCCTAGGTATTTCGTAGACAAAGCCCCTGTTTCACTGGCCGGAACGATGTGCGGTTTTCTGGTAATATTGGCATGGACAGAAAGTACAAATTTCAACTATAAATATAAAATAAGGATCCTCAGCAGACCAAGCAATCTAACCTGCGATTGTGTGTGTGTGTGTGTGTGAGATAGAAATACCTGACATGAAGTTGGCATGTGATTTTGGCACTTGCACCTGGTAATTTATCCAGACATACAGGGTTTTGTCAGCTCTTCACTTTTGGATAGGGACATTAAATTACCCTGAAATGGCTCTAAATACCATGAAGCACAGTGCTGCAAAACCTGTTTCAGGATGGAAATCCAAATGCCGGGACCATCTACCTCCTTACTGGATGCCAGAGACACCAAGGAATTTCATTTGTTACTACCAATGTGCTTTGTTGAAGTTCTTACCAAGTTAAAGGGAAGAAGTTATGTTTTCTTTGCTGATTCATTTAGGTTCCTCTTTATACTTTCTTTCCATTTGAGAGGACATCTCTAGTAACAGTCTCCACATTTAGTGAAGGTGGATAAAATTCCTTCTATAATTTCTGTGAAGCATTTCTCAGCAAAAATGGGTTTCCTCAACACAAGCCTTGGGGCTGCACCCAGGTCTTTGCCTCACAGAGTGCTCACTCTGATAACCATCATCTGCCTCACTTGTTTTCCCCAAACCATCCATTTATAGCCCATGAAAATACAAAATGTGTTGCCCTTTCTGCACCTTGCCTGTGCATAGACTTTTCCGAGGATTGGGACTTTCTATCTTCTTCCTTGGTATGTGAAGAGACAGATTTCTGAGAGCCAGGTATGTGGCAGTCCAAGAGATTATTTAGAGCTGGATTAGCTGGATTTCTCCTAGCTCTAAACACCTCTGCTCTAAACACCTCAAATTAGCGTACCTTAAAAATGAATTGACTTCAGTGCTGCCTAATCCACTCTTCAAGAGAGGAATCTTTGGAGGAGCAGCAATAAACCACATGCTATTCAAGCAGTGATTATTGAAAATAAAAAGAAAAAATAGTGAGGCAAACACTCTTTCGTACACCGCAGATCTTAAATTAAGAAGCTGACCTTCCAGCTCTTTCTGTAGTAGGAAGGGCAGTGAGCTGCCCTCCTTTGTGATGCCTTTCAGTGGCTATTTTTTTCATTATTGAAATGCATTTGTTTGTTTTCCAGCTTCAGGTTCCTGGTTCCTGTTATGTCTCTCACAGATAAAAGCCTTGCTTTGGGAGCTGTCTTCAGTGTAGGTACTCTTAAATGATGTGGCAAGAACTTACCTGCTGTGTTCTAAAATAAATTAGCAGATTGAGTCTATTGGTCTCCTTTTCTTTTGTAAGACAGGTTTCAAAAATCATTCCTTGCTGCCGTCAGTTTTCCAATCTGCAGGAAGAGAGAGAGGGTAGGTAGAGCTGGACGCAATGGGTTGCGGTAGAGGTCTCACCATTGCAGGATACTGGACAATGTGGTGAAATGGGCTGGGAAGGAAAAAGATAAGGGAGTGAAACAGAAAAACATAAGGGTATAGAAAGGCATTGCTGTTTTTCAAAGCTTCACCAACTCCTGCTAATGATTCAGGTGATCATGTGGTATCTTTCAGCTCCTCAAACTTAATGTCCTCTCACAGAGGTTTAAAATATGTTCATAGGCTCTCTCTAAGACCACTCAGGCTTATTAACTAGTGCTATGCCTCAAGTTGATCAACAACAGTAGTAATTAGGAATCTTTCAGAGTCACTGATGCCTAGTGCCAAAACAAGCAGCTACTTGGAGGCAGTGGTGCAATGTTAACAGAAAGATCTTCCCTATCCTGCCCATAGGCTTTAATTTTCAGGGAGCTACCACTGAAATCCTCACTGAGGTGCATGGGGAAATTGATATCTGCGGAGGTATGGTCTCAGGTTTTCAGCAACCATAGCCAGACATCATGACCTCAGTGCAATACTTATCTGATATTTTCATATTTTTATTTCAAAAACCTTAAATGAAACACATCATAATGACTGTAGACGTCGTCTGTGTGTAAAAGGAACATTTTTCTGGCAGGAATACTAATGGAGTATATTGGCAAAGTGCTCTAGTACAGATGCATCAGTGTTAGTAAAACTGTTCTTTTGCCAGTGTAGCTTATTTCAGTTCATCTGAGCAACACAAGTTACACAGGTGAATACACATTTACATGTCCATAAGGGGGCTTGCTTTCCCCATGAGGGTTTGTATGGTGTGCTTAGCTGACCTATATAAGCAGGCAGAAATGGTAGTGCAGGTATAATACTGCTTAAAGAACAGAAAATGTGAAAAATCTGAGAAAAAAAGTGTATAAAAAGCTGAGACCCTGGCTCAGTCTAAATCTCAGATAGACACAATATGCCCCTTTAGTACTTGGTAATTATCCATCTAAAACCATGCTAGCTCTTTTTAAGTCAGACATGACATTGGGAGCTGTTGTTCACTTGGCCATCTGCAAGCACTCAAAATAAGGCAGTATGCAGTATACATGAGCTAGCTCTCCCAATACTGTTCATTTTAGGTGGCACCATCTTGCCAACTTTTCTGGGAAATGGCTACTTCCAGGCAGATGGCAGGAGCTGCAGGAAGCTGTGAAGCAGAGTGATGTGGGAGCCACTAGATCTCATAGATACAAGACACATCTGATGATCTGTGAGAGCTATGACGTCCTGACTCCTCCTGAGCTTAAAACTGTACTCCCTCTTTTCTTTTTACTGTACTACTTCAGCACTTTTTGTTTTCCCTTTTGAGGCAAAAGCATTCTAGTGAGTGTCTGGGAGTGCACTGCAGCAGCAGAAGGCATGGGGCAGGAATGACAGTTCTGGAAGTGTTTTGTGGGCAGCACACTGTAACTCCGTGCTGAAGTTTTAAGGGCAGACAACTCTGTCCTGTTACAGCTGATAGTAATAGAAGTTTCTCTGTGAAGTCACTGGTGGTGAATCTAGCCACCAGAGTGATGGCAGAAGTCATTGTCTGATAGCCATGAGACACCCCCAAACTCTTTTGAAGACAATGAGAGTCTTTGCATTGACTTACCCTTTGGATGAGGTCCTGTGCAGCTGCTGCTTTGACCTGGGTGCACATACCTGTGTTAGCCAATGAATAATCGCTGCTCAGATGACTCTTGTGACTCTTGGCTGTTAATCTTAGACTAAAAGTACATGTTACCCTATTTTCATGTTTAACACTGCTTCCATGCATGTGGATCTGACCTGGAGAAACAGGTTACATCAATCTGAGGAGGAAACCTCCCAGGAGCCCTTCTGGACCAGTGGAGTTCGACCCTGTGTATTCCACAGGTGCTGCTGACTGTCCCTGCTTGTCCCTACAATAATTAGTGAGCAATTTGGCAGAGGAAGAGGGCTCATTTATTGCCACTCAGTGGAAGGCAATTATAGAGGGAATCTTTTAAGGACATAGCTTTTTTGTTTCCAATGGTATCTTCTCTTCCCATTTCTTTTCCTTCTTGCTGTTGTTCTCTGAGGCTTATCCTTTTCTCTCTTCCTCAGTACTAGTCTTAATGCCATGTTCTCTCCTCACCGGTCTTCCCTTCTCTTTTGTCTTCTGTCCCTGGGATAGAACTGGTTTTAGTTGCTTGTTCTTTTCTCCCTCTGTCTGCGGTGTGGTACAAGTAATTCCAAATTCTGCTTCTTGGTTATTCATTTTTTGCTTCAGTCAAGCAGAAAGATGCGGTATATTTTGTGTTGAAACAATGGGGAGTTATAATAAGGTGAAGATACAAGACTTCTTAGTATGATCAAATATAAGTATAATGGAGGATGTATTGTTTACGTATTTCTATCAATGTCTCTAAGCCTTTTCTAATGCTTGATTCTAGTATTTTCAGGCTGAATTTGACAGGAAAAGCTATCCCTCAAAGTATGCTATGTTAGTATTGAAAGTTAATCACTGGAGGTCCTAGACCACATTCAGGGAAAATATGGATCTCTCTTGCTTTAAACTGTTTAGCCCTTCCATTCGGTATTCATTAACACAGATCTTAGCTCTTAAAGTGCATAGACAGGGGTATTAAATCCATACTATTCAAGGCATGCCCTTGTTTCTTGTTTTGCACATTAGACCACCGCTGTTAGGATCAGAGTGGTTACCAGGTCACTTGGTAATTGGGGCAAAGGCATTTCAAATGATTGCTATTGTGTATTTTCAGAAATTAAAATATTTAGCAAAACAGGGTCACAGAAAAAAAAAAGCCACCCAGACTGCTGTCTATACTATTCCTTGTATTGAATCTGTCGTGGTTTAAGGACTGTTCCACTGACTGAGCATTTAAAAGAATTTCTTCTTTGATTCTCACAGCACAAACAAAGTTGAGGGACTGTCTATACTCATGTGACTTTCTTCATAAAACATGTTTGTCTTCTCTGTAAGTAATATAAAAGAATCACAATTTTCCTTAATCACACTATTCAGAGTTGTATGACTTTTTTTTTTCCCATCGGTTTGTTTCTAGTTACATTTTGAGCAGTTGCTGAACCAGAATGTGGTTTGTGTCATAATCCTGAAGGTTTTCAGATCTCAGTTTTCCCCTAAATGAGTTCTTTTCTTTGCCCTTTTTTAGCTTTGACTGCTGCTAGAGCTTTGTTACACACTCATAGCAGTTTGTTACAGACTATCAACTTCTGCCAGTCTTCATTGCCTAGGAACCCAAATTACTTCTGAAAAAAACAGAGAAAAGATAGTTTGTGTTACATATATGTATGTGTGTAAGTTGTGTGGTGCATTAAACAATGAATGGCTTAAAAATCTGTAACCTTTTTGAAGGAAACAAGAAATTTGACCTAAATCATACCCCCTAGTGTGCAGTTAGCTATTCATGTACATAATCTGCTGCACTTGGCAAAGCGTGTGAATGTTGTATTCCTGCCTTTCACTATCTCCATAGTAGTAATAATAATACAAAAAAATTGTGCTGATGGGATAGGAGGGTATTGTACTGGGAACAAAAAAAAAAAAACAGTGATGCCATTCTCTGTTTGTACTGCAAGAGCCCGTGGGAAAACTGTCCCATTATTTCCCACAATATTTTCTTTTTCACAGAAAGTTGAATAGAAGGAAAACACAGGAAAGCCTAGTTTCTCAGCCTTTATGAGTCTCTTCAAATATATTAAAAACACGCTGTGAAAATTCAGTATTATTTTTATCTGGTTATAAATTATAGAGCTTTCGTCTTTTTCTTATATGTTCAAAGCATAGAACTCAAAAGATGACAGTAAATTATATTCTCTGGAAGGGGCTAAGGTGAAAAAAAAGATGTTACAATCTTACTGCTAATGTTCTCCACACCTTTTACAGCCCTTCCTTTATGCAGATAGCACTTATTGGGTTTTACTGTTTACTTATCAATGAATCAGAGGACAGGGAAGTAAAAAACTAGATAGCCCCATTGACATACAGACATATGCGTCTTTTCATATTGATATTGAAGTCTTTAAATTAAGATCATGCCTCCTCAGTGTTGATTCAGTAAACTTTTAATTAAGTTCTTAAAGTTTAATTACAAACTCTTCCCAAGAAAGTTTCTGATCTCACTAAACTAAGTAATTAGGCATAAGTATAATGAAAGTCAGTGGCCTCCAATTTTTTGTGTTACTTTTCTTGATATATGGATATAATATATAAAGCAATAAGACTGCTATGCTTTCTCATAACACATAATGTCCGTTTTTGCTAAAGGGCTACCTGTATTACCCCCTTAAACCTGCATTCTTCTCTGTTCTCTCTTGTGATATTGCAATGATTTGTAGACTTTTTAAGCTATGTTCCCCTCTTCATCCTCAAGACTTTCTGTTGGAGCCAATAAGCCCCTACATTTTACATTTCACGTTTAATGTGGCTGGAAAGCAGACACGGACCATTTCTGATTGCGTTGTGGACCACCAGTGGTCCCATATTTAGAGAACCACTAGTAAAAGTTGATTTATTTTCCAAAAAATATCTATAGCATTAGGTTCCTCATTTGAAGAGAGCCAATGGTATCTAACTGCTGCAGTGAGTGTACCTGAATTCCTCAGACTTGAAGTTCTTATGGTGCCTGGGAAGCACAGGTAAATCTAGACTTACAGAATGGTGTAGAAACAGAAACCCAAATTGCAGGCCTCAAAAATCTCTGCTTGGCTGTCACCTAGCTCTCAAAGCACAGGCAGTCTCTGATCCCTGTTTCATATTAGAGTTCTGCTTCTGAACGTGTTCTTCCCCTTGAACCCCCAGACTCAACAGCCTGGGTGTCTGCTGTCTGTCTCTCCTAGGCTGCTTCATCTGGTTTGCATTTCTTGAGCCCACCTGTCAGACTGTGTGCTCCATGTCAAGCTGCAGGTGATAGCATGTGCTCCCTCTTTTAGTGCACCCTGGTTTGAACGGGGCTTACCTCAGGTAAGGAGTCTCAGGTAATTTTAGCCTTTGCTTAAAGAGATATTTGCCTTCACCTGTGCTCTAATCAGCAAGCTGTGTGTTTCTGCAGTAGGCACCTTCCCAGTCTTTCCCACTGAAGCTGCTCCACGTAAGTCTGAACTATTAAAGATTCTTTGGGTGCAACAGAGCATGTGGGGAAAAAACAAAGGGCTCTTCAGCACCTTGCTCCAAGTACTCAGTGAGAAAGGAGAGTCTTTGGTTCCAGATACTAAACACAGCATTGTATTTTAGACTTAACAGTCATTGCATATAATATAAACTAACCCTGAAACAAAGACCAGAACCAGAGGCCTCAGTTGGGGACTGATGTCCACTCTCTTGTATCTGCTGCTTCTGGTCCAGCGAATCTTTGCAGAAAAGAAATTGGTAGAAAATAGCTTCAGTGGTTAAGAACGCAATCTCTATTCTTCTGGTCTTTCTCACCCATTAGGCAAGTCACCTTAGGGAGGTGGGTTTCAGTCCTCTCAAGACAAAAACCCTCCAGCCGCTCCCCGCCCCACCCCCCCCCCAACCCACAAACAAACCCTAAAACATGTTTCTCCCATTTGAGTGGAATACCACAGAGAAGATAAATGGAAGACTTCTGTCCTCTCTCATATTCAGTTTTTTTGCAGTTCTTGATATGTCCTTGAAATTATGCTGTTAGACACCTGTATTTATCATCTTGCCTTTTTTTCTTGGCATATCTTTACTGGATTAACAGGGATGATTGGCTAAGGCTAGCTCTGATAGTTCATGTTGCTTTGTTAGTACAGCCAAAGAAGCCCTGGGAAGTATGAAGGGCACGGTAGAGTTGTTGCTTTCATTTTGCTTCCTTAAAAATTATGAGAACTCACATGAGAGACTCTGCATATTTCTTACAGCCAGGGCTCTTCCCTGCTTTCTAATTCTTTAGGTGTATTTACTTCAGAGATTAAATCAATGTGCAATGTTTTTAGCCTAATTACATCCTTACAAACATCAGCCACAAAGCAAAGCATGTTTTTGTTTTAAGAAATGATATCTGGGTGAGTCTTCCAGCAAAACCTGCATGTTGGCAGCATAGCTTGTACTTTGATGTGTGCCTGGCAGTTGTCATAACTGGGTTAAGCAGCAGACACTAGAGCATGCATTTTTCATGTTTGGGTATAAGGCTTTAAGTATCAGTTTGCTGGCTAGATATCACTCAGGTTATTTTGGAAGGGGGGTAGAAAAGTCAGAGGGGTGAGTTTTACCCCCACAGAAGGAATGGAAGTACATGTTTTAATGTCTGAAATGTTTGCAGGGTGGAGAAAATGAGTCTTTGTTCCACTTCAGGAGAGAGAGACTAGCAGACATCTTGAGGTGGAATTCTACATCAGGTCTCAGTAAGGCATTAAATATAGTCCTGGGAGGCGCTTTGGTACTGTTAGGATGAACCAGATATTTTATATAGGTTTTGAAGAAGTGGTGATATCAATGATAACAGCAGCTGTCATTGAAATCTGAGCATTATATAGGAAGTACATACAAAAGAAATTGAAATCAGAAACATGAAACGTAGAGCTCTTTTTTCTAGATAAATGACCTGTGGCTTGAGGGTTAGATTCTGTCATCTCTCACATTATTCACCTCTAAAATCTTATGAATTTATAGCTTGCATTTGGTTCTCTTTGAATGTCAGAACACTTTTTTAAGCTGTCCTGCTAGGTCCTGCACTTCCTTTCTGAAGCAACTGGGAAATTCACAGAAGATAATATGAAGTGACTAGTAAGACCAGTTAATGTGTGGGGAATGCAGAGTCAGAAAGACTCGGAATTGTCTGCTGTTCCCAGGCATATGCAGAGCCACACATGGAGCCCTGAGTTTTACTGCAGCCAAACAGTACAAGATAACAGAAACAGAAGCCAATAGAGAGGACTGACCAAGGATACCTAGAAATCTCGTATTCTACAAGATCAAAATGTTGTCAGGCGTGCAATTGGTTGTTTTGTTAAAAACATCCACTCGCAACTGGGGCACGATTTCTCAGTCAGGTCTTGAGGGAATACAAATCGGTATTGGTTGCGTCGTTAAGGATCATCTCCCAGCACCACATCTGCGATCATTGTAACTGTGCTCATTAATGCTTGTCGAGGGAAAGTCCAAGACACTTGAAAAGACCTATTTAAAGTCTTATTTTCTTTGAGGTGATACGTGCAGCCAGTTCTGTGGAACTCAATATAAAGGGAGCATAGTTGGTGTGAGATGTGCAGCAGCTTTTCTAGTGACCTATTAGTATGTAGTATTTAGAGTCATTTTAATCCTAGATGCAATGTCATGTGTTTCTCACTTATCTCCAGTGAGTTGTTGCCAGCAGCTTGTTCTCTTCACCCCTGATGGCTCTTCCATGGAACTATGCTTGTTGGAATTGAAAAGATCGTGGTCAATGTAAGAGGCTAAGGGGACACGAGAGAATGGGATGGTGAGAAGGTGATGCTTCATTGACACTGCCTGGTGCCGGAAGAATGGGCAGGAGCAGAGCTTTGCTCATACACTGCTTTGTGGGGGCCCTATAATTCTGCTGTAGCTGAGTTCATTTTGTAGAAGGGTCATTATGAAAGAAAAAGTGAAAAGATTAAATGGTAATAGTTTGTAAGGGATGTACAACTGAGTAGTTGTGGGTATGTATCTTACACCCTGTCAGCCTCAAAATAAATAGGCTAGAGATGCACTGACCTGTTGCATAGCAACCAGGAGGAAGCACAGAACCAAATCTCTGAACGATGTGATTTGTAAACCTTTACAGAACAAAGTACAAGACCTTTGCCCATCTGCTAGAAGTGTTCAGAGACTGAAGGATAAAAATGGTACATTCCCTGAAATCTGACTTAACAACCATTTTTATTTATAGATAAATACGCAGATGCAGTGTAAAAAGTCTGACTGTTCTGCCTCAAGGTTATGTAGAAAAAAATACTTAGTCTCTCCAATTTTATTTAGTGTTTCCTAGGATTCATCACACAGGAGATTCCTTAAAATATTGCAGATCCTAAGTTTTTGCATCTGCAAATATTTGCCCATTGTTGCAATCTTGTAAACATTGATAAGCCAATTTAGCAAAAGTATTTACAATATTCAACTGAAGTAAAGTACAAATTCTGATGCATGATGGAAAGAAGTACTCATGTTTACTTAAAAATTGCTGTCAAGGAGATGATTCTATCCCCTCTTGCCCATTTGAAGTGTGTTTCAAACATTATTTTCAAATTAATACCATGAATTAGAATGCATTTATGCTAGGGTAACAGCTCCCTCTGCTTTCTTGCAGACCAAAGATATTTATCTGCTTTGTACAATTTCATACTTTGCATGGACACTTTACACTTGTAAAAGTCATAGGTATATCCCATGGGAATTTTTTCTGTTGTAAGAATGCATATTACTAGCTGTCGGAAATGGGTTAGTTTGTACAACATAGAGACAAATATGGTACATAATAGAAATAAATTGTTTTTTTTTCCAGTATAAAACCCCATATGTAATAGTTTCAATAGTAATAGTACTCTCACTCTGTAAGCCTATTCTTTAAAACAAAAAAATCACTGAGTAATGTATTTTATTGTATAGCATCATTTGCCTTTCAAACTAAAGATGTTTTGCAAGTTTGGACTCAAGAGTAACTGGCTTTTTGTGAAGGCATATGAATAATACATGTACAGCATCTACAAGTATTAGATGCTGCCTATTTATTTTATAAAAGTGTATTAATGAATCAATTTTTTCTAATTAGTTATATAAGATGACTAATGCCATATGTAACAGTATTTAATGAACCCCTTTGGTGATTGCAATGGGGATAATAGAAAGTACAACATAGGAAGTCACAAAACAGGAAAGACTTTGAGGCTTATGAAGTGATGAATACAGTTCTACTCCAGTGCAGCCTACTGAATGAACAGCATGCAAAAATCCCTCAAACAGCAAAAAGCAATATAATTTGTAGGTTTTTTTATCTCCTACCAGATTTGGAAACTCAGATTTTCTTTTAGGTGGGCTCAGTGATAACATACAGACAAGATGCTATTCAAGCTTAAAGAGGAGAGAGAGATCTTATTTTCTTTTTCTACTTATAAAAATATGCCCTGTTACAATTTTATTTGTCTTTGGGTTTGGTTTATTCATTATACATTGGGCACTCTGTGCTTTTTTCCTACAGTCCAAGAGACATACATGTGTTGTCACTCTTTGCATCTCTAACTCTGTGGTTTTATTACCCTGGCAAGTATCAATTTATTAGTTCTGCAGCTGTAATAAACCTTTTTAGGTGCCTGTGACTATTTCTGCTGT
Organism: Falco peregrinus; assembly: GCF_023634155.1. Lineage (NCBI taxonomy): Eukaryota > Metazoa > Chordata > Aves > Falconiformes > Falconidae > Falco > Falco peregrinus. Next base: position 37,648,067 of record NC_073725.1, on the reverse strand, counting down.
TAAATGCTCATATAAATGGTTTGAAAAAATACCTGCTCAAATATTGCGATACTGATCATTGATAAAGACCTTATAGCTTATTATAAAACTGTAGTAAGTCTAACTGGCTTGTACCTACAAAAGTACTTGCATGGCTTTTAAACCATTTGAGGGTAAAATGCTGTTTGCATCTCCCATGCTTTTGTGCTTACTGCTGCCATTAATGAAATGGTTGTGGGATGTTGCTGCCGGTGTGATAAGCTTAGTGGATTAGTTCCGTGTAAGTTCTGTACAGCAGAGAAGTTTGTGCAAACACCATTATTATTTTAAGATTAATGTAAATGGGCTTTCAGAGGTCTTGTTTCATACACTGACAAGCTAAAAGGAACTGCTGGGAGCAGATTAAGGGCAGGATTCTTCTCACCCAGTCCGAGACATTTACAGTGGAGATTTCTAGAACTTAACTGATGACCCAGGGCACTTCAGCATCATTGGAGAGGAACAGGTGGCTTTGGGGCAAACTTAATTTTAACTGCTTTTAGTTGTCTGCTTTAAGAAAAGTGGAATCACATCCTAGGATACCCAGACTCATTTGATTTTACCTGCATCGATGGTAAGGATAGCTTTGTATCTACATTGTGGGCATGCAGACCGAGCGAGACAGGCCCAGTAGGTGGTGAAGCCCCAGCAAGCAGTCCCTCAGAAGCCTTGCTGCTGCGTTTGCATGTACCCAGGTGGCTGCATCCTGGTGGGTCTGGTGTGCAACCTTTGATGTGCAAGTGGAATGGGCTGTATTTCCAAGCCTAAGAAGAGACTCTGAGGCATATTTAATTGCGTATGGGGAAACCTGACATCTTGAAGTCGAACAGGCCATTTCATTAAAAGTCTTGCCAAGAGGAGCAGGCTCCTTTCTCCAGTAGGTCAAAGAAAGGAGAATTTCCTCAGAGTATTAGTAGTGCAGGCAAGTGCTCTCTGTGCAAGGTGGTTCACATCCATGTTTCCTGCTACATCTCAAGAACTTGTGCTAGCACATGAGTGGTAAGCTCTTCTGGAGTGGGAGGTCTCTCTCCTTTTAAAACTGTGTCACTTGACAGTAAAACTGGGCCAAGCAAAATAAAAATTGGTCTAAGATTATGCAGCCTTGAAGAGGGGAGCCATACACTGCTGCCCTGCTATGAGAACTACTTCTACATTTAATGCAGTGTTCAGTGTGTTTGTTCCTATGTGTTCCTCTCCTAGATAGATGATTTAATTGCTTCGCTACGAAATGTGCTCCTTACCATTTCCCTCTGACCACTGCCTTCTCCCAGGGTGGAGAAGATTAGGTTGCACATAAGCCTCAGGCTGTTATCTGCACCACAGTGGATGTTAGAAGTAAATCTTTTTTACTGTTTACCTTTATCTCTCTTGGTGTGGCGTGCCCTTTGGCACTCAGAATAGCAATTTTTAGAAACGTGTTCCTAGTAATGAGTACAGAGTGTTAACTCCATGGTTAATGCCAAGCAGAGTGACGAGTACGCTCGCCTCCTTGCTCACTCCTGAGCTGCTGCCATCTGAGAAAGGTGGTTACACACCTTTGGTGTTCAATTTGTGCTAAAACTGTAAATAGCCAGTTTGAAAGTTGGAAAGCTGTTTGGGGGGCTAAGGCATGACTATAATATATGCAGGATGAAAGTAACTTGAGATTAATTTCTTTCTGTAGCAGCTCTGGCAACATTCTTTGAAGGAAATTTAATCATCATCTTTGTTGTATATAAGATCTGTTTTGTTAAAAATAGGGCAAAGTTATAATAGGATTTGATTACCCTGACTAGGGCATTGTAAAGAAGGGGCCAGGCGCTAAACCGTTGGTGCTCAAATCGGGGAAAGCTAATTAGCTTCCCTGACATGAAGGGAACGAATTTTTAGAAAGCCGTTCATTGATATCCGACGAACAGCTTGAAAGGGATGCCAAACCCTCAGGGCTTCTGTCGTGAGCCTTAAAACACATTTGCATATTTTTTGCCCAGAAACAGGAGCTCGTTCTCTGTTGCCAAACTGCAGAACTAAAAGGATGCAAAACCTCTATCTAGTCTGGAGGGCTCTGAGGAGGAACTTCACAATGAGAATTCAAATGTGTGCAACAGATTAGGAAAATGACTTCAAATGGGATTTCAGCCATATCTGAGAGAGACTGACAAATCCTGAGCAGATTGGTAGGCAAAATACTACCTGCACTGCCATTAGAAAGCTTGTTTTCTTCTCCGGGCATTTCTCATGTACAAAATAGCTCACTGACGTCAACTGATCACACAGATTAATGTTGTTTAAGGTGCTAGTGTTTAGTTTGCTTGGTATCAAATGCAATTTTTCTGCCAGTTTTGATTTCTCTTTCTCAAATTGAAAATGTTATCATCATGAACAGGACCAGAGTGATGGAGGAATAAAGAAATGATGGTCCTTCGCATACAGCCAGAGCACCCAGTTTGTCAGCAGTTTAATGTCCTTCCCAGCCATACCATTTACTGGGGGTTATGGGTTGAACTGGGAGTTCCCAGGCCCTGGAAGGACTGCAACGTACCTTGCCAGGACAGGCAGCTCTGCTGAAGTGCAGAGTCTGTGACAGTGTGAGCTGGACTGGTTTAACTCCTGCTGGTGGGCCTGAGCTGGACGTTTGACTGGGAAATGTTAGCATCCATGGTATGGTGCACACAGATACAGCTACACTGGCGCCTCTGGCATCCCTCACGCTGCTTTTATGCCTGCCATTTTCACTGATCTGTTTCCTCTTCTGATTCTGAATATTGTTCTTTTATTTAATTAAAGTGCTTGTGAAGACAACAAAGCATTTAGGGCCAAGATTGCATTTAATGTGCAGGTGATGTTTGGTTGACAATATGCTCGATATCATAGGCTAATTATGCTTTTATCATTTTTAAGAGGAAGCCGCTGATTGCAGAGGAATTAATGATGGGTGAAACTGCCATATAATTTTTAGCATATAAATTTACTCTCTGGTCATCCACCCACCCAGGCAGTGTTGTGGGTGGAGTTCTCATTATATTAATGGAGAGCTGCCATTTAGATTTCCCCTGCATCAAGCAAACAATAAACTTCCATTGCGTATACATGGCAGTGCCATTGATCTGATCGATTTTGGGTTGCAGTGGTGGAAGTTATCAGTGATGTGTGAATAAATAGAAAAGGGACAGTTAATTCTTTCCGTGAATGTCTATATTAGTCAGGACTGTCTGAAATAAAGTGCTAATAAGAAAATCAGTATTGATACAGTTAGATGACAGCTCATAATGATTATGGTGTTACAAAATAAATAAATTATCTGTGACTTAATTTATGGATTTGGGCAACACCGGCAGGGTTTTAAAGCTGTGGGAAAAGTTTGGTATCCTATGTTCTTGAGAGATCTGGCTCTATTTCTGTATGATGTGACTTTGCATCTCTTTACCCTTCATTTTCAAGACTCGTGTAACAGCAGCATAGGTTGAAAGTGAGATTTAAAGTGCCAGCAGTGTACATGTCTTCATATCACTGTCCTCCAGAGAACTGACTTTAAGACTAAGTGGTGAAGGAGGTCTTTCAGTAGCTGAGAAGAAATGCTTTTGCCAAGTTTGTGTGATTGGAGTCAAACCAGGAACATTAGACATGTCTCCTGCCTCTTGGAAAGGTGATCTGAGCACGAGACTGTTGGCAGGGCAATGTGCTGCTTTGTTAAAGAGAAGCTCAGCTTTGCTGGGTTGCCTGGTTGTGTGTATGGCTTTTGGGGGGAATAGCCCAGCTTTCCCTGCAAAAGGTGGAGGAGATTCTCATGCAGGATAGCCTGTAGCTTGGTGAGAGTTCTCCCTGGAGGGGTGAATGTGTGAAGGATATTGAGACTGAGCTGGGGGTCTGCATGGGGCTATACCAGTACGACAGTGGGGACCCTGGGATGGCAGCCATTCAAGGCACCTGCCAAAGTAAAAGCTATCATATTTCCAATTTTTGGGAGTAAAATTATTACTTGTCTAAGATGGGTGGGGCTGTTTGGGACAGATTTTGTTCTCGTACTTAAAATTGAAATCCATTCGTGGATCTGGGACTCAGTCCGGCAGAGCTGCCGAAGCTGCTGAAAATGAAAAGGACATTAGTTTCAGTGTGTAAAACCATTAGAGCATTATTTTGAACAGCAGGCTAAAATGTGTTTGCTTCGTGAAGGTAGTTTTCTAAGGAAGGTCCTTTGAAAATATATTCCATATTCAGTGATTTTTCTGGTCTAATTTCAAGAAATAAAAATTGTGAAACAAACGTCCTGCTGTCTACAATGTCAGTATAATCCAAGGGCCAGCATTTATATAGAAATATATTTGTAGAAATATTAGAAGCACTGTTTTTGATATAATTCAGTATCTTTTTTCAGTAAATAGGGAAAACATTTAATTCTGGTTTCAACTTGGTTTCCATAAATCTTTTTCCGGCAGAGTCAAGATGTCAGACAAAAGTGATTTAAAAGCAGAACTTGAGCGCAAAAAGCAGCGTTTGGCTCAGATAAGAGAAGAAAAGAAACGGAAGGAGGAAGAAAGGAAGAAGAAAGAGGTAAATATGCAAAAATGCCTTTTAGATAGCTCATACTTGCAGAAAGGGCTTGCTGAGGTTTTGACATCTCAGTATTGTATACCCCTAGGTATCTGTCATGTGGAATGAGATTCTCAAACTCACATCAATCTGACCTTAAAATCAAAATGCTTATTTTTAGTCAAGAAAGTTGGGGTGAAGGAATTGCTTTTCAAACCAACGCACTGTCAGATGACAACAGTTTAGACAACATGATGTGTATGTGTGTGTAGAAAGAAAAATTGGTTTGCCACAATGCTTTTTCCTGGGCTCTCCTTCAATGGAAAGGGAGTGGAGAGCGGGGGAAACACAGAAAGAGGGCTCACATTTTTTTCAAGCCATTACAATCTAAATATGTATTTTTGTACTCCGAAGACTAGTTTGATTACTAGCTAAGGTAACAGATTTACAATTATTATTCTCCAGTAAAGTAAAACATAATTGCAATTGCATTTTCATCTGCTGGCATGGGTGCATCTTTCAGTTCTGTTAAAATTTGATTGACATATTAGTTTATTTGTCCTTGACAATATGCATTAGGTTTTTCATTAAGGGGTTTGTACTTCATTTTATTCAGTCACTTAGCGGAATAGAGGTGAGAATTGACAGGGAGTGGATATTCATTTTCATGCAAAGTCAGAGAAGCATTAAGTGATTATGTTTCCTTTCCTTCAAATGTCAACACTTACTATAGTTTAAAGCACCTGTTATCCTTTACTAATAACTGGTTTCCTTTTAAACTGACACTTTAATATTGTACATGAATTTCATGGAATTACTGTGGAAATGTGATGTGATCCAAGAAATCAGCATTCCAATGTTCTCTGTTTTAATCTTGTTTCATTTGAGCCATTTTTGTGCAATTACCAGCATGCACTACCCACCCACACACACCCCACCCCCCAAGTGAGGCTCCTGGAGTCACTAGGGGAGTCCTCTGTAAGCAGAACTTTAAATGTTGACATTTTCAGTGTTCATTACTAGCCTGTTAATGAATTAGAGGGAAGGGAGCCAAGCTAATGACTTGAGGAAGCTATTAAGTCCTTTCCTTTGTCCCCTGGCTCTGATTTTATGCCTCGTGGAGATCTTGTGGTGTTTGGAACTTTCCATTGGCCCTGATAACCAGATCCAGCTCGGGACACCCAGCTCTGCAGATTATGCTGCGGTGCCTAACTGTGGTGCCGTAAATGGGGAGCACTGGGATGCCTGATGGCCTCCGGGAGTGAGATCTAACATTCACGTAGGTGCTTAGCCACACACACTGGTGTAAAGAGTTGTCTACAGCCCTACGTACTGTGAGATACTTCAGGCTAGCTCATGAGAAGAGCTGAGCACAGGGATATGCCTGAACTTTGGCTGTAAAAGCAATGTTCTTCTGCATCCTGCCTGGGTCCAAACTGGCGAACATGGAGATACTTCCGAACTTCAAGGTTTTCTGTTGTGCCAGCACCAACATCAACACCAGGCTGAGGTGCTGTGGCAGTCTTCTTTGATGCACTGTCTGGTTTCAGCAGAAGGGGAAACCTCTATGTGTGAAGGCTAGATAGGGTCAGCTGATTTAGTTTCAGCCTTAGGTCCGAAATATAGAGGTAGGTGGCTCCAGACATTCTCTATAAGAACTGTGCTGGCATTGCTGTGTTTAAGACATGACAAAATGATAGACATGACCACTTACATTTTGTTTTACTTGCATTACTGATTACTGCAATGGACTACAAAGTGGGACATGGGTTCAGTTCCCTCATCTGCTTGGGAGAAGGGCTGCAAGCTGGTTTTTTTCAGTGGAGTGCTCTAACCACTAGGCTGGGGTATTGATGTTTTCCTTTCACCCTACTAAACTGGGGAATGATGAGCCAAATATAAGGGATTTGGGATAATGCAGATGTTGATGCTCCTCCTCTTTCTAGGTCTCAGTAGACCAGAGGAGGAGGAGGCTGATGTGTAGAAGCTCCAAGGAGCTATAGATACCTAAGCAAAGAAGGAACAGTCTTGTGGACCATTAGTTTTGGCTGTTGGTGCCCAGTGCTGCCAAAATCCTAGACACATTAGTCCTTTCCTTTGTTCCTGTTAGATGTTGAAGTTTACGAGAAAGGATTTTTATTGCCAACAAGTGCTTGGGACGAAATGTATAGGTCCTTAAGCCACATCACTGAAGTCCAATGGAGTTTCATTCCTTGATCCTGGAGGAAGTAGGAAGGGACCGTTTTTATTCAGGGTAATGTTACCTATTATTTTATGGATAGCTTTTGAATTAGCTAAATAAGTTGCATCTGATGAGAGGCAGAAGATATCCATCAGTGTGCTGTAAGACCTCCTTGCAAAGTTCAGTTTTCCCATGTATCTAAGTAAATTTCAAAGTGTACCTAAGCGGTGGTGCATATAAATACTTTCCATACATGTAACTGCTAGAGCTGATTATATGTGGATGAAACTTCTCTGTTTGTTTTAAATCAGGCTGATCTACAGCAAAAAAAGGAGCCAGCTCAGGAAGATTCTGACCTAGACCGCAAAAGAAGAGAGACAGAAGCTTTGTTACAGAGCATTGGTATATCCCCAGAACCACCTCTAGGTATTTGAGAGAAGCACACTGTAAAGCATTCAGCTCTGCCACAAATGTGTTCTTTCTATTAAAGCATGCTTGGCTTTTTTGATTTTTGGCTGTATTAGTGAAGTGAACTCTTCTGTTTGAATGCCTGCCATACCATTCACATATACCAGCTCATGGCATTTTGAGTACCCGTCATTGCCAAAAACATCTGTTTCATTTCTCCAGGAAATTCTTGTGAACATAATGCAGGTTGGGTTTGCATAGCAGCAGTGATTTCTTTTCTGATGGACTGTTTTATCTTTTCTCACATCTCTCTGATGACCCACAAAATATTATTACAAATGCTGTACTTCATTAGCCCCAGGTTTTGTTTCAAAAATTCAGATTAAGCATTTGCTAAGGAAGGAGGAGCGACGAGTGGGTTCTCCTATTGATTTTCTTTTAAAATCAAGCAAAACTGGAGAGGGAAAATAAAAAGACAAATCACAATTAGCAAAAAGCTTATCATCGGATCATTATTTTAGATTTTAGCTCTGGTTTCATGAGCTCAGCCTCTGTTTTGGTTTTGATGTTTCAGTTCTAGAATCTGAAGTCCTCGATTTAAAAATACATGTGGCAAAGTTTATGGTATCTGAATATTGGTTACCTTGCTTAAGTTCTGTCTCACTTATTGGGTGGCCCTAAAATTTCCTTTCCTTCCCTTCCTTCCCTTCCTTCCCTTCCTTCCCTTCCTTCCCTTCCTTCCCTTCCTTCCCTTCTTCCTTCCCTTCCTTCCCTTCTTCCTTCCCTTCCTTCCCTTCTTCCTTCCCTTCCTTCCCTTCTTCCTTCCCTTCCTTCCCTTCTTCCTTCCCTTCCTTCCCTTCTTCCTTCCCTTCCTTCCCTTCTTCCTTCCCTTCCTTCCCTTCTTCCTTCCCTTCCTTCCCTTCTTCCTTCCCTTCCTTCCCTTCTTCCTTCCCTTCCTTCCCTTCTTCCTTCCCTTCCTTCCCTTCTTCCTTCCCTTCTTCCTTCCCTTCCTTCCCTTCTTCCTTCCCTTCTTCCTTCCCTTCCTTCCCTTCTTCCTTCCCTTCCTTCCCTTCTTCCTTCCCTTCCTTCCCTTCTTCCTTCCCTTCCTTCCCTTCTTCCTTCCCTTCCTTCCCTTCTTCCTTCCCTTCCTTCCCTTCTTCCTTCCCTTCCTTCCCTTCTTCCTTCCCTTCCTTCCCTTCTTCCTTCCCTTCCTTCCCTTCTTCCTTCCCTTCCTTCCCTTCCTTCCTTTCCTCTCACTGTTGTAGCTGAAATATTGGCCCCTCTGGAGATATCAAGCCCTGTCATTGAATTCATCGGGGCTGAATCTAGATTTTACCCCTAGATATTCTTGCTCTGTGATATTTAGGGAAAACTCCAAATTTGACAAAATGCTGAAACGTTGATTTAGGAAAGCACCCTATACACATGCTTGGGTGCATATGCAAGTAGATTGTGCCATTCTGAATGGGGATTTCAATTCATAACTTACATCAAGCAACATTTATTAAGAAAACTTAACTATTTTTATAATTTATGATATAGTGACTGAAGCTTTTAAATACAACTTCAGAAGAACTGTCTGAAAAGTAGCAGTTAGGTTATTTTTATTTATCATAAAATATGCTTTGTAAATTGTATTGTGGTACTATAAAATCACATACATTTTTAATGTTCTGGCATTTTAAATACTAATTTTTAATCTAAAAATGAGGATATATTTCCTTATTATATTAGCTAAACACATATATTCATGTAGCAAATTATCATATCTTAGCTCTTTTGTATTTGATACTGTCAAAACAAAGTGAAAATATTTACATATAAGATGATTCATTTTGGCTAAACAATGGTATTTCGTCCTCTCTCATTCCCCATATATACACTCACAATTAATATACAAAGGAGGGTTTAATTCTGCCTTCACATACATGATACCCAGATCCCACTGTGAATGTGGAATATATAAACAACTGTGACATACCTGTAACCTGCCAAAGGGCTGTCATGAAGATGAATTCACTTTTCATGCTGCAGTCATTTCTGTGATGGTCTGTAGAGACAGTCTGCATGAAATGTTTGACCACATGGAAAATCCAAATCTCTTGACAGGTCTGTCATTATACATTATGGAGCATAACAAAATAGCTTAAAGTTTTATTCTGTTAAAACTACAAAAGGAAATGCACATGATTTAAACCAAATGGGAAACTTCACTCTTGCATTAAAACCCCTTTTTGTGTTTTATTCAATGTGGCTGCTTTGAAGAATATTTGCATTAAATCTTCACTGGAGCCATCTCTGCATTTTAAATGTTTTTGAGAAACCATTTTAAAAGAAATCAGGATATTTTTCCTTTTTTATTTATTATTTTCCTTGCTGAAGAGCTTTAACTCGGGCTGACCTTGAGCTATGAACTTCCTTTCCTGTTTCAGGAAAAAAAACTGCCTTTGCATGAAATATGCTTCAAAAGCCCTGGCAAGCCAAAAAGAAAATCATTTCTAGAGCTTGGGCAAATGGTATCATAAACCAAGGGAAACTTCGCCTTGCATGTTGAAATCATGTCCCACCCAAAACGGAAATTTTATATGACCTAAATTACTTAAGAAAACATGGTCACTAAGCAAACTAATGTGTATTCTCACCATCTTTGGGAAATGATTTTAACTTAGCTGGATTTTCTTATTTAGCTTTTATTTTTGATGTCATTTCCACACTGCAGCCTTAGACCATATCTAGTGGACACTGGCTTTTGATTTAAATTCAGAATTTTGAAAGTATGCTTGTTCTATTGCCTACATGAATTTACCAGAAGAGTTCACTTAGTTTTTGATGAGGTGAGCCCCTGATACTTCTTCATACCTTTAAAATCTTCTGCAAGTCAACTTGAAACTATACTGAAGAAAACACATCTATTTTATTTCCACAGATGTCTCCTTTAGCTTTAGATTCCCATTGGGCTTTCAGTCCTGTCTAAGTTCATGTCAGTTTTAACACTTCCAAAAGACTTAAAATTCACTTGACTCTCTTCCTTTTCTTTTTCTGTCCTTCCTTATTTGCTTTCACCATTTCAAACTCTCCTACTCATTCATCCACTATCATTTTGGTCCATTGGTTTTGATTTGTCTGACACTGCTCTTCATCAGTGCAGTCGCTGCATGTGTTAACATGGGATACCTGTTATTTTCATTATTTAGTCCCAACCCCTATGTCTCCCTCTTCGAAATCAGTGAGCACACCCAGTGATGCAGGCAGCCAGGACTCAGGAGATCTGGGACCCATAGGAAGGTAAGACACAGAGGCAATAGTGTTGAATAAATGTTGGGTTTTTTTCCACTTTGCTCTAACTTCTACATTTTTACCTTTGCTTCTGTAAATGAGAATGTGCTGTATCTAATGTGGACTTTTGTTCCTGCATTTTCCACTATGCGTTACCATCCAGTAAGACTGGTCTCAGATGTGGGATAAATAAAGGTATGCAGCAAGCAGATCTTAAGCTATGAGCCCCAAACCTCATATTGGAAGCAAGAGCTGAATTTACACTTCTAAAATGGTCCACTGAAAGCTGTCATTCTGTGTGGAAATACACTAAAAACAGGGGGAAGTGCCCAGTGGTAGAAGCTTTTACTCATGCGAGTTATATTTTCTCACCTGACTAGTCCCCTTTGAAGTCCTCCCAGGTGTAATGCCAGGCTGCTTCAGGTTCTTGCATGGCTGCTCATCACAGTGCAGGGAAAAGCTTGTACCAAAACAGGCTGAAACACCCTGGGACCCACTGGCAATTCCGCATTGGAAACTGGATATCGGAGAGTTTCATGCAGAATGGGAGGGCAGCAGCTCTTTTCCTGTTGGAAAGCGGTGGTGGGGCGTGTGTAAGGGGTGAGCACAAGAACAATCCTCTTATCTTTTTTTATACGGCTGAAATAGGAAATGAAGTGGCAAACACAATTCCTACTCTGGAGTAGAAAAGAAAGGAGGAGGATGCCGGTAAAGGAGCATATTTTCAAGAGGTGAAGCAACTATACTGTATATTTTGAGAAATGTAAAACACGGGTCTTAATGGCTCTTTTTGTATCACAATAATACAACATAAAGCTGAGCTGCCAACTCACCCAAATCTGCGAGCCAAGACTCTGCTAATGGCTTGAAAACACAGTGACTGCTCTTTGCAGTTAGCAGTGCTCAGGAGCAGACACTGTATCTCTACAGACATAAACAGTAATGTGACAGAGCTTTGGGTCACCAGATTTCATACCACACCATCCTTCTGCTTAGAAAAATCACACTTCTGTAAGCTGAAAGCGTGTTGTGTCCCTCTTCAGTCAGGTGCAGACACTGCCCGTTGTGATAGGTTGCACAGCTGCTGCTGAAATCTCCTCAGCCCTTCTCCCAGGTCTGCCCTCGTGACAAAATGGAGATTGTCAAGCAGAAAAGCCTTAGTCTGTATGATAGCAGTTCAAAACACAGAAAATAGTGTAATGGTACATTCATAAATAAATGCAGTAAACTTCAGCAAATCGAAGTATTGTATAAAAAAAATAAAATGAATTATAGACTGCTGTTCAAGATAAAGTTTTTTTCTGCAGTTCTACATGAAGCTATGACAATGCTGGCTAGAGACTTCTGAATTCCTGGCTTTCTTCTAAACCTTAATGGTGGAACTTTTTTACTGTTAAGGTAGTGAAAAGCCCTTGGAAGAATTTATTTGCTGTGACCTATGCTAGCACTTCGGCTCCTTGTCAGCAACAAGCAATGAAAGCACACGATCACATGTCCTTACAGAGGAGAATGGAGTTTGTTGTCTTCAAAGCTCACGACATACTGCAGTGTGGGGTTTCATTTTGGATCTATTTGCTGGCTTTTTGTGGCCATGCCACGAATTCAGTGGGAATCCCAAGACCTTGTTTGTAGTCCACCAGTTTGCTTGCCATCCTCTCTGGTATTGAAAGGGCTGTGTTGCGTGCCAGGAAGGTCACTTGCAGATGTTTGCCTGGAATGACTGGTTTGCTGTAATGGAAGTTCAATAGTGTCTGATCCAGGCCCTGGGGAATCTCTGTAACCTGTGGATAGTATTGGGTGGCAATTTGTTAAATTAGTTTATCTCAGGGTGTAGTGTGTGTTTGTGTGAACCAGCGCACTCAAGCTTGAATGTGTGATGATAGAGCAGTCGAACTTGGAGAGATGTTGGTAGACCTGTCATCACAGTGACTAAACAAGATGAAACCACCTCAGCTGTCTGCAGTCTAAGAGATGCCTAGACCATATTTCTGACTTATTTTGACTTGCATATATGAATGCCTGTTTATCTGTATAAGCAAGGTTATTCTAGTTCATTTTAATGTATCCTTCCATTTTGCTTTCTATGATAGAACACTTTTGCTGAATCCCCTGTCATGCCATTGTGTTTATAAGATCTTCCCCTTTTCCTCATTCTGCTACAAATTTGCTGTACAACACTAGACTGTACACAGGTGTAAGAAGAGAGCAGATTAGTTCCCAAGTTGCTAATGCCCCAGTCTCAGAGATCACAGCTTGTCTGTTGCTGCTGCTAACACTGCTGCAGAAATAATGAGCTCGCCCAAGCTGGCAGAAATCCTGCCAATTGCCAAAAAATCAATTATTGAAGTGTTCTCCAGAGGAAGGTCAGGATATTTTTAAAAAAGCAAAAAGCTGTGAAGTCATAGGTTTTGGTTCACCATAGGAGAGAGGCCCTGCTGAAAGCTTTGGAGAAAGCAAGAGATCTTTGTACATTTCCATTTGAAGCAGCAGTTTCTGGTGCAGAACTAGATTGGATCCATACTTCTGTGAGGTGTTGGCACTTCTTGTCGTTGTCAGACTTTATCTATTGGTCCCAATATCACCAAGTGTATCTGAGGTATGTTTTGATTGGGAAGCACTTGTGAGTTGTTCCAGAAAAGTGAATGTAGTTTAGCCAGAAATCCAGGTTTCTGACAACCAGTTTTCAGGAAGGACAATTGATACATTGCAGTGTTTGAACAATGTTAGGAAGTTGTTATCCTGGAATCACAGACCTCATTCAATCTTTGCAAGATGAAAACTAACTGGTAACTTGCTCACCCAGTGTGATAGTTATATGGGGAGCAAAAGGGCTCCAGCAGGCAATGTGTAAGAGCAGCAAAGTGTTTGGCATTGAAGCCGGACAAATATAAAATCAGAAAAACTTTGTAAAAATTTAATGATGAGACAAATTAATCACTGAAGCGATTTACCTAAAGACTCTACTGGATATTCTATCACTGGAAATTGCTTATTCAGGATAATGTGCCTGCCCAACAGGCAGGTAATAGGTCAAACAATAATTCTTTCAGAAAATCATACAGCTTTATTGTTGCACAGGAAGAAAAGCTGCATGGTCACAATGGTCCCTTCTGCCATACGATTGATCTATAGACTAGTAGTGCTGCTATCCTGCAGGACCATTGTCCATTATCTTCAGCACAATAGCTAGAGCTATGCTGTCTTTTTCCAGATGCCATTAAGCTCATTAGGAGAAGGAGCAGACTATGTAATAACACCAAATTATGGAACAATTTCTGCCCTGTGCAGTGCAGATTTCTATGGGGTTTTTGCTGCTTGATCTTTAGTACCGCACTGCTATTTGTCATAGCCTTTTCACTAGGGATAACACTAAGTTTCAGGAGCATTCCAGCTTCCCCCTGAGCCATGACAGCAACTATAAGAATGCACAGCTGTTAGATGAGTAACAGAAATTGCTGTCAGTTTTCTTTGAATGCTTTCAGTTGGCTAGGTGGACAGGAGAACCAAGGTGGTTTTTTTGGTGGTCTTGGAGGTCAATTCTGGGTAGGCCAGAGGCATGTTGTACTTTGATCCTGGAAGATTTTACCATAACTGTGGGCTTAATAGGTTCGTTTATGCTGCTGTTAGTTTGGCTGGTCTGAACAATTCATTAGAGCCCTGTTGTTGCATGGTGAGAAACTTGCGTATCTCCACATTGCTTTGCACATCCTGCTTCACTTTTCTGATGGCTGTGTTGCTTGTGCTACACAGGCAGGACAGGAAAATTACATCACAGCCTGAGCAGGTACCTGTCTCTCGATAGCTAGGTTATTAGGTCACAGGGCTTTCTGTTACGATTGTTCAGACAGGACTCGTTTTCCACAAGACAGTGTTGCAGGATCCCATGAAGATTCTCCTTGGAACGGAGTATGCTTGGCTCTTTCAGGATAAGCATTTTCTTTTGTTTAGTATTTTGTAAGCATTTTGTTGATACCCAGTGTCCTATTTCTGACGGTCAGCTTATACAGACATGCACAACTGAAATGTAGATTTCAGCTAACTAGGTTTGAGTAAATGTTGTGAAGAAAGCGGCTAAGGTAAAGGTATTTGCCAAGACCTCCTGCGCTGTAGCATGGTGTGAAACACAAATTTGAGTCTTTGGGGCTATTAATATGAAGCTTCTTCATAATAACTATATGCATTTCAGCCTTCCCTAGCAGATACCCTGAACTTTTGCTACCTTAGTTTGCCAGAGAGGATGCTAGCTATTATAGTACAACTGTCATGAAACAGTGCCCACTGAGAAGCATATTTTACTGCTCAACATGCCTTAGACTTTCATAAATCTCACCTTCTCAGCACTCACAGCCATGCACTGCACGATTGTGTCATCTGTGGGAGTACAAAAAGACAAACCCTGCAGAGTGCTTCAGAACCAGGCAGTGTAACACCGGGTCATGTGGGCTGAGGAGAAAAGTGCTGGAAAAGAGAGCTTTTCCATTAGAGCACTGGAAAAGCCCCAGTACCCTGTCACAGGCAGAGCCAGTGCACTAGGGTCAGCCTGTGCTTTGCATGCCAGCTCAACATAAGATAGCAGTAATCTGTCTGTGCTGGAAGGATGCGCTCCTTCCAGCTGAGTAGCTTTCATGTGCTAATACTAGCCTGCATTGGTATGTATTCTTTTATTACCCACAGGCTGCCCGTGTGTTCACCCTGGTGAATTGCACGCTTGGAGGAGTTCCATTTGTGGACCAAGGTGTGATTTTTGTGTGTGGCCCATTTTTTCCCTGTATCCTTCACTGCCCCTATATATTCCCGGCTAGCTTCATTGCCCTACAGTGGTAGGTCACACAGTAGCATCCCATTTATTGTTGAGCTGGGTTGTGTGTGTGTGCGTGCGGTGAAGTCCCATGCATGCAGCACTTCCCTCTGTGCATTTTGGAACAAGAGAATCCCATTAGGCTGCATATAAGGTTTCCCACCTTCCATCTGCTCAGTAAAGTGCATAAGGCTCAGCTGTTTTGGACTTGTAAAGATTAATGGTTGCCTTTCCTTCTGCAACAGCTTCATCTGTGCTCTTTTACTTTCTAACTTGCATATTTTGCTGCCCATACATTTAGATACCTGATTATTTTGTGGGCTTCCTTAAAGGCAAAGGTGGTAGGAAGCATTCTTCACCTTCTGGTAGCTTCTTTCAGAAGATGGTTATTTCAATGTGGTGTTTTATCTGCTGTAAAATAATGCAGGGTGGATTATTTTGTACTATTTCTCTCACAGTCCATTGGTTTGGATGTGTTTGTCTGGCTGCAGATCCTCATTCTGCAATTGTTGTCCTTAGTTGGATTAGAGCACTGCTAATACTTAGTTTAGATGGTTCTTCCCTGAATTATGTTGTCATTCCATTCATGTCACAGTGTTTGTATTTGATGCACTGAAATTGGTTAGCTTCCTGCAGTGTATGAAGTTTACTTGCAGTAAAGCAGGGTTAGTCCTTATTTAGATGAACCTGTAAATATTTAATGAAATTTCCAGGGAGAATGAGTTTGAGTGTAGCATCAGGTAGCAAAGAAAAGAAAAAATAAAGGGAAATTGGATTTCTCAAAGAGGCTTTGTAGCAGTAATATGCCATTTTTGTAGCAGTAATATGCCACAGAAGTTAGACCACTCTGGAATCCTGATTGCCTCATCATCGCTGTGGGTTTTTTTATTTGTAGATAAAATACAGTACATGAGCAATCCTAGAAATAGAACAGCTGCCTGTAATGCTGAAGGACTTTTCTCTGAGGACAATGTCACCTTTGGCTTTGGCTGTTGATGTAATTTTTTGCCCACTATGTCAGTTCATCTTGCGGTTACTGGGACCTCTGAATGTGTTCCCTGTTGTATCCCAGAGAACATAGTAGCAGCTGTCACATTAAGTTGGGAGTCCTTACTGATAGAGTCAAGAGCATGTCTTCTTCTCTCTTATTCTATTTTGAAGTTTGCTGACAATATTAGTCTGTATTCATGTATGTTTTCATCAGACATGATTCTGAGTTGCTTCCATCTACCATGGCCACTTTGAGCCATTTAGGTATAAAAAGAAATACACTAGGATATGTTTTCTTTTGTTCTGTTGATGTCCACCCTCAGTTTGTATTGGCCCAGTGCAGGGAGAAAGAGACATAAGTCCAGTCTTTTTTCTCTGCAGCATAATATTTACTCATTTTTGTATAGTTATTAGGTGTTCTCCTTTATAATGCAGTATCTAAACACACACACATGACACGTGTTAATCCTGCGTTGCTTCATGTCTGACTCAAACACAAACATTTCTTGCTTCTCAGATATACAATCAGAAGGAAAGAGGTAGCTCTGGAGCACCTGAGCACCGAGTGAGTCAGAGCATGTCATTATTGTCTTTACTGTTTTACAGTTTTTTATTTAATAGTGTATCTAAATGTCACCAAAGTCTTCAGGTTCAATGCTTTTTAGGCTTTTTTCCTGAAAAATCAGACTCGGCAACTCAGCTTTTATTTTCACTGTTAGATTTTTAAACAGCTCCTTACCTAGTCCAGTAATATAACACATTGACAAGCTGAAGAAAGGGTATCAGAATGCCGTTCTCCCTTTTAAATGTCTGCTTTGCTGTTTAATTAGATGGGTAAAGAAAGCAAAAGAAGAAGGTGGATCCTGGTCTCTATTTCATTTATACGGGAAGGTTGAATTGTTGTAGTAGATGTGAAACATCTCTCATAGACATTAACAAAGCCATGTTTCTGTAAGATCTGCTAAACCCACTGATAACACAACCATATCGCCTAGGGCTTAGCTGCTTTATCATTAAGTAAATGCATTTGACAGGTTCTGTGCAATGACGCTGGTTTGTCATTGCCACTCAGCTTTGCACTACCAGCATTTCGTTGTGTTGCCGCATTCACAAATGATAGGGATCTTTCTTGAACTGCAACCAGCACAAGTGGGCCTGTGTTGCATTGCCTCGGGAGTAGCAGCCATAACTGTTATTAGTAGCAGATTTATTTTTTTATGGTGGTTTTTTTTTTTTAAAGGTCAGTTTATATGTACAAAATGGCTTTTAAATGGCTGTTTTAGTGGCATATGTATTTCATAAATGGGCTGAGCCAAAGGGAAGCGCAGAACAATGTAAAGACTTTGAGGGAGCTACGGGAAAGATTGAAGGAAAATAACTACTTTATGGCGACCTTCGCTTGAATGGTGTTTTATTTAGAAAAAGATAGGTTGTAAATCCGGGGACTGTTGTGTAGTACAGACATGAGTCTTTCACAGTGGAGAGTCAAGAGAAACAATTTAATTAAATTGTGTGAGATCACATCCTATGTTAAACTGTGTAACATAGCTAAACTGGTACAGTTTTTGCATGTAGAGGTTTT
The DNA here is from genome assembly GCF_023634155.1 of Falco peregrinus. NCBI lineage: Eukaryota > Metazoa > Chordata > Aves > Falconiformes > Falconidae > Falco > Falco peregrinus. Next base: position 37,630,304 of record NC_073725.1, on the reverse strand, counting down.
CTCCTTCACTAGCCAATTAAAAAGCCCCTTAGAAAATCCCCCTTCATAGTTTTGTGTTTAATCTGGAAAAGTAAAAAAAGACTCTGAGTAGCTCTTTCAATAACCCATTTTTTAGGAATTTTCTTGGTGGTTAGAGGCAAATGGGATAACCCATAGGATGCTGGCATTGCCACTCTGTTTTGGTGGCTTTGGGCTTGGTATGGGATGCTTGCCATTACATGGTAAGGCAGAAATACTCACCCTAGCTGTTAAATTTTTCCCGTATAATTTACCATGACACCATCATCAGGATCTCTTGGCACATGTTTCTTATCTTACAGTTTCCAATAGTGTTAAAGGCCAAATTGTGCCTTAAGCCTTCATGACCTGAATGGTGCTGGCATCTGTGAAGGACTGACAGTGTCAGCCTCCTCCCCTTACCTGGGGGGACCCTGGCTTCCTCAGGTATCTTTGCCCTAGGAACTCTGCTGCTTTTTAAAGTGGTGCTGCAAATCTCTGACACTTTTTGCTCCCAGCCCATCTGTAGGACAGTGACAGGGCTGGCCAGTCCTTCTTCCACGAGTGTGGGCTGCTCAGTATGAGAGGCTGTGCTGAGCTGCTTGCACACATCATGGCTTGCCCTGCATAGGTTAGTATATGAGGCTGGAGGAAGGCAAGTTTCTTGCAGTCTCTTCCCCCCTTTTGTCCCTGGAAAAGAACCACAGTACTTCTCCTTTATATTAAATGTGTATTTAGCTCTACATATCTGAAGCCTCTCTCTGCCGGGTTTTTTTTTAGCCTATAAACATAAGCAGACACCTTAGGGACTGATATTTGGCAGTTGCTTTCAAGTGTCTGTATATCTGACCTAGAAAGTAGGGAGTGTTTTTCAGTATGTGCCAGTTACAAAGTCAGAATGGTCCATATTAATTAGAATCATCTGCAATCCTTTTAGCATGTGAGCCTGTGGCATCATTAAGGATTTTCATGCTTTCATTCCTAAAGGATGGATGGAGTTCAGTCCTCCAGATCTTTGATTATTTTTCTCATTAGCAAGCATCTCCATGCTATAAATTGAAGGAGAAGGAAAGATTGCCGTTCCCAGGGTGCTTCATAAAATGCCTTGGAAACCTGAGCCCCAGCTGCATCAAGGAGAAAATAATATTAATGTATAAAGCCCTGCTTAACCATTTAGGTTATCAGCCCAGCTGTAGTTACTACTCTGTAGTTATTTCCAGGCGTATCATGCATATATTTAGTCAGACAATCAGATGATTTTAGGGACTAAAACACTAATCCTCTTAAAACAAAACAACTTACTTGCTACAGCCAGTTCAGCTTAAACAGTTCTCTAGCACAGAATTTCATCTTGATTTAATTAAATTGTGTGAGATCACCTCCTATGTTAAACTGTGTAACATAGCTAAATGGGTATAGTTTTTGCATGTAGAGGTTTTCTCCTTCACTAGCCTATTAAAGAGCCCCTTAGAAAATCCCCCTTCACAGTTTTATGTTTAATCTGAAAAAGTAAAAAAAGCTCAGAGTAGCTGTTTCAGTAACTCATTTTTTTTTAGGAATTATCTTCAAATTTGTAAAATGGGAATTGCTGCAACTGGAAAGATATGGGTAAATATTTTTTTTTTCTTTTTTGAAGGAGTTTTGAAATAATATAAGCATCCCATATTTATTTTTTCATAAGCAGAACATTTTGGTTATCCATCTAAATCTAGTTTTGAATCAGATATTTTGGTCGTACATATTTACTTTAATAATTCAAAATCAGAATATAATTTCTGAGCTGGTCTATTGAAAGTCAGTTAATTGGGTCATGAAAACTTGTCACATTTTGACTGTTGATGTGAAAAATTTTTGATAACTTCATACAGTGAGCTCTTTTTTTAACCTAGTTATAACAAAAATTTCATCCCCTTCTAGAATGATTTTGCTGTTTCTAGCACAAAATAAATTGTATAAAGGAAGGGAAACACCAGCTCTTTTTTTCAGCTAGTAATTACTGGATTTTAGCACTGAAGCAAAAATGAAAATTTGCTGAAATCTTTCACCTTCTTCTTCAGCTGAGTAATGCCATTCCTAAAAAATTGTAGGTTCCAGCGTTTGTGCTACCTCTTTGACTCCTTTGAAAGACTATGGATTGTCTTCCCCAGGTTTGACTAATAAACATGATTTTGTCTTATATGCGATTGTATCCAAAGTCCCTTGAAGTTTATGGGGAAACTTCCCTTTATATGCATATCCATGAACTGTGGATCTGTGTCCTAATGTGAGCACTGCAGTTCCTTTAAAGCATCTGCTGGAGCTGATAACATATAAAACTTCTGCCAAGTTCTTGCTTTACGTTTGTGATCATTTCAATTCTATTTTGTCACATGGACTTACTCTTGGTATAAAAAACAAGATTAAAATATTGTTTTAAAAAGAATTTTCAGAGTTTGCGACAAGAACAAAGTAACTTGTGCCTTCCCCATCTTGAACCTGTTTTTTATTGCTGCACTTCCAAAATGACCATTGGTGCTTTCCAGCACTTACGGTAAATCTGTGTCAGTTCGTAGGCTCAGCAGAAGCTTCTAACTATTTGAACTTCTGGCCTCGCAGATCCAGCCTGCTGCTCACAGTGACCCTTCTGGTAAACCAGCATAAATTTGCAGACTAAGATTTGAATAGCTAAAGCATATGAATTGGAGAATGACAAGATTCATTACATTAGAGAATGACAAGGTTCATTACATTGCCAGGAGATGATATTCTGTAATGTAGACCTGAATCGAAGGAAAGACTTTAAATATATCAAATAAGTTTAGCAGTTAATTTAATTTAATGGCTGATTTAGTTAGTGGAGTTCTGTGAAGTGGGAATCAACAAGGTGTTGGTCCAGTGATATGTCCCCACAATTAAAGGCATGCCAGAATTGTTCACACTGATTAAAAGTCAAGTGGATTTTGAAAATCATTGAATACATTCAGCAGCATGGCCTTGATTTAAAAGGAATTTTGAAATACACCTGTTTTAAATATTATTGGTCCTTGATTTTTTATGAATATACCTTAAAAAAAAAAGAGTAGTTTAAATTCCTGCCCTTCTGAGAAGGGCTGCTGTGGTTGCCAGGCAGCTGAAAGCGCTTTGCTCTCAGGGAGGTCATAGTTGCTCTTTTTGTTGGTGAAGACTGGAAGTCAGAGGTGTCAGCCTGCTTGGAAGTGTAAATGCAAACCCAAGTGTCTGGCTGTGCTGCAAGAGTGGGGCCAAACTCTTTTTTTCCCTGAGTGTATTAGGGCATTTTATTTTATGATTAGCAGCCCAGCTCCAAACACAGGAATGCACGGTGGAGTCAGAGCATGCTGCTCTACAAGCATAAGTGAGCGTCTTGTTGAGAGGTACAAATTCTCCCTAACTGCTGATAGCCATCAAGCTTATAATGTGCTTCAGAAAACAAGTAGCACAAGGAAGGTATTTTCTTTTTGCCAATCCTTTCAAAGTGGAACAGATCCACAAAACAGAGCACAGATGGCAGCAGAATAGTGGCTTAAATGCAAAGCATCAATTGAGGCAAGTAGTACTTTTCCATCTCTGAGTAGTAGCTTTAAATCTTCTTTTCTTGATGTATTTTGGAGGCACACTTTAAATGTATGACAAATATCAGAAAGTGAAAATTATAGTGGAGAAAACTAAGATTATAAAAATATAGAATGAAAGGAACAAAACCAAACAGCTTATCTAGACATATATATTTTGAAACAACTGCAGCAGTTTCTCACCAACAGTTTCTTAGTTCAGATTTTCTATTCAACTGCAAAGTAGGAGCTTTGGAGAAACTGACACAACAAAGTACGCAGAACTCTAAAATTATGTAGCTAAATAATTATGCAGCTTTAAATTCATTCTGGCAATATTCAGACAAAAAAAGCCTAGATACATGTTGGATTATATATTGAAATTACAAATAATATTGGATTGTAATTTGGTGACAATATTTGTATAGTATTGAAAAAATGCATTCAAACACATCTTAAGATTTGTATTCTATTGGTGATTTCAAAACAGGTCTCCTGTCTCACAGTTGTTGCATCCAATATTTTTAAGACTATGTGAGTTGGGTGGAACATTTTTTTCAGTATATCATCCACGTGCAGGTGCACAGTTCTTAATGTAAGAAATTCTGAATCTTCTGGAAACTGTAATCCAAGCCTGTATTTTAAGCATGGGGCTCCTCATTGCATCCAAGTAAAAAACCAAGAATACTATTATTCTTTGCAATCCTGAACTTTTTGGTTAGCTCTTCTTTTCTATTTTGCTGCTTTTGCTAGTTGCATTGCAAGGTAGAAGAAAAGAAAGCAAGAAGCAGTCTGAAGTTTGCAGACTCTCAAGTAGCTTTCCTGTCAATGCAGATAGCCCCTTGGCTTTCCATCGGGTGCTAGCAGGGGGGTGTAAGGGAGAGCACAGAATCACACAACCAAGAGTGGCTGAGGTGGAAAAGCATCTCTGGAGATCATCTAGCTGATTCCCTCTGCTCAGAGCAGGGTCATCTAGAGTGGGTTACTCAGACTGTGTCCAGCTGGGTTTTAGGTCTCTGAAAGGATGGAGACTCCACAAACTCCCAGGTTAACCTTTTCCAGTGTTTGACTAGCTGCACAGTGAAGAACTTTTTTCTTATGTTTAAGTGGAGTTTCCTTTTCTCAGTTTGTGTCCATTGCCTCTTGTCCTGTCACTGGGCACCACCAACAAGAGTCTGGCTCTTTACTCACCCTCCCAAGTCAGCCACCCAAGTTAGTTGGGCTGTCCCTCCCACATTCTTTGTGGACAACCACCTCTAAAACCATCCTCACAGATGGGGTCTAAGCTGGGTGCTCAGAACTGCTGCATGAAGCAATCTCTGGTCTTTCTGTTTCTATGCAGAGAGCCCATGGTTTCACTGCTGGAGCACTTCATTTAGGTGCCTGAAGGCAGTATAGATACCCACTGCAGTGTCAAGACCCCCTGCTACCAGCCATGGGGAATATGAGACTAGTCACATTCACATAATTTTAGAAGCATTACTTTTGTAAGGAAAGGTGCTTTGAGACTTCATATGCTGTGCGTGACTCTATATGGTGTGGGTGAGTCCCTCCTTCAGTTCTGATCTGTTTCAGTTCAGTAACAATCTATGCTCTGCTTAATGGGATTGGCCTTTGATCTCTGAAAACCTCAGCACAGCTTAATCTGTGGAGTCATGGCACACTCCTTCACTGTTTTTTAGGGTTAGGAGGGCATAGCTATTTCCCACACAAAGGGTCATTTTAGGACATTGCTGTTGCTGCAAGGGAAGTTGCTGGTATTGGGACCTGTCAGGTCTAATGGTGTTTCATTAGGGACACACATGGATACCTCAGTTCAGCAGATACCTCGGGACTCAGTACACTGTCAGTGCGGTTTTCTCCCAGTCTGGAAATCACAACAGCTCTTGGTGACAGGAAATGCCAGAATATGCTGTTTGCTTTTCTCCAGTTCTGCTTGGAGGTGTGATTTGCAATGCTGCAAAGAGATTTCTAGCCCACAAGAGGCCCCTTGGGAAAGCAGGGTTTGCTGTTATTTCTGTGAGTAGCCTTTTTCAAAGCATGGATTTTCAGGCCTGGTTGCTCTTGACCTGGGACGGAGAGTGGGGAGAGGAAGTCATGCAGAATACGATCTGCAGCATCAGCAATAGATAAGGGTGGATTTGATTTTTAGCTTCAAGGAAGCAGTCACGGCTAAGCTGCCAGTGTGTTGCACACTGGTTGAATCAAAAGTGTTGGATTTAGGTACTTACTAAAGCCAAGTTGTACTGCAATCTGACCATGATTCCAGATATTAAATAGAATTTCATGATGGTGATTTAATAAGTATATGTATTGGCATCGGTGTCTTATGTGTTTCATATACTATCAAGGAGGCCAGACCCGAAGTTGCTTAAACCAGCTGAGAAGTTCTTATGGATTCCAAGCAGTTTTACATGACAGACTCCATGCCTCATTAATGCATTCCGAGGTTAGGAACTTTCCAGAAGAGTTCAAATATTTTATTTTATTTTTAGTTTATTTGTTTTCATTCTTTCCACATTTTTAATCTACATAATTGACATTATGCAATCACAATAAAATCTTCTGGAAGTAAGGTTCCACAGGGCATCCTAACAGATGGCAGAGTGCCTGGTTTTCTATGGTAATAATAATACAGAAAAGGGAATGCTTCTGTTCAAATTGCTTTCACCTCCCACCTTAAATTTTGCAATGGTCTCAGTCCTCTTAAAACTGTGCTCTGAATATCTCCCTAATACTTTGACATGAATTCAGCACAGAAAAATGTAACAAGTTGCTTTACCATCCAGTCCTTTAATAAATGTATGACATTTGGGTTACTTCCTCCTGTTGGTTTCTCTCTGCAGGTTATTCCTCTACTGACTGAGGAAAAATAAGATGCATTGTATCAAAATTATCTGGTACTTTTTCAGTACTATGAGCTGAAACAGCACCAACATTAATACTGTCCCACATTCAAGAAAACAATTATGGAGATAATAATACAGAGCAAATAGAGAATACTAAAATATGCCTATCTAAAGGAAGAGAGTGAAAGCAGATCAGTTTCAAGAGGGGTAATAACACCTGTACCTTTTCTACTTAGTGCAAGATCTAAAAGCCCTCATTCCCTTCATGCTACTTTAGAACAATCTGTTATTTGATAATTGTTACAGATTTTATCCTGCAATTAGTCAAGGGCAGCTGCTGTGCACTGAACACGTAAGAGGAAGATTGATAGCAGCACTATTGTTTGTTACTGTGTGGGAGACTGATACAGCAACCAGCCTTGAAACAATGTTGGGAAGTCTTGATTAAAGTAGCGTCTGTGCTGTCTGGGTGGTGGGAACGGGCAGATCTGGCTTAGTCCCGCCCGTGCTGCTCACGCTCAGTGAGTTTCCACTGTCCCTTCCCATGCCACGTGCATGCTTCACCCATGGGAGGAGGCTCAGCTCAGGTGGTCGTAGCAGATTTGTGGAAGGATGGGAAAGAAGTGCAAGGGAGCACTGCTTTTCACTGCTTGGTCTAATGCTTGTCTCTTTTCCCCATAGAAGTATTAAGCTAAATGTTTTGTATCTCTTCTACATAGCTCTGTGCAAAAATCTATTGAATCCAGGGACTTTCACCAACTTGTGTTCTCTGAAAGGGTCCACAGTGGGAGCACCTCTGCCTGACTGCTGACCTACTGGTCAAGCAGTTCTCCTAGACCATGCACTTGTCTTCAGTAACATTACTCCCTGTGCCCCTGTCTTTGGGTGACTGGAAGTCCCAAAGCTACTTTCAGTTTTCTTTTATCAAGAAGAAAGAGGAACAGCACCTAATCATTTTCTTCATGAAGAAATCTCTGGAGAAGGAACTCGTGCGCTAGATTTGAAGAAGACTGGCACCGCTTTTTCACTGAAATCCAAGGGCATTTCACAATCCCCACAGAGAACTGTCCACAGAACAGCAAGCATAACAGTGATGTTCATCCAAATGATCAAGGAATGTCATACGCTATGTCTGCTCATCACAAACAGATTAGCTTTAATTTCCCGGTCTGGATGACAGCACAGGCTATTCAACATTGTCTTCGGGTTGCTAATCCTCAAAGAATCTGTTTCTTTTTCAATGTTATTGCCATGGAAACTGGCTAAATTGCAGGTCCGGATTACATCTTTACTGTTCACTCACTTCCATTTCTATCTGCAGACATTCTTCAGGTGCCAGGAAGAGGCAAAGGACAAATCAATGTAATTCCTTGAAACATGTAGTTACTCCCTGTGCTCTCCAGTCTCCACTATGTGAGCGTAGCCACTTGCATTCTGTGTCTCCTAGGGCAAGAGACTTGAAACCTGAAGATCTGCTATCTGCAGCCTCATTTTCTGCAATAACATTGCTCAGCCAAGCTTGAGAGGACAACATAGCAGATTGCTTCCTTATCTATTTTTCAAGCCTTTGCAAGTGGTAACACAATGATGCAGAAAGAACAATTACCGTTTGGAGCACAAATCTAGGAAATGTTTTGCAGATGCACTGAAACTGTTGAAAACAGGTATAATCAGGAGTCAAGGAGAATTGCTATTAAAAGTATGTATCAATGTCAAGAATGGTGAACTCTCTATGTCAGAATCCAGAGAATGAAGTACTTCAGGGAAGAACCTGTCTCCACTACATGTATGGTCTGCATGTAACAAATGATGGCCAAACCATAGGTGTTGCTATTCTCATATCTTGGGGATTTGAGTGCTGCCCTGAGTATGAGACCTCTAAATTTATTTTGTTTAGGCATTCAGCTGTGTAGCAGGTAAATGTGCCCTCTCTTGTAACCTGGTCTGGATTCTTAGAGGTGGAATGTAGGGGCTGTACCTCTTCAGAGACCTGTTGCAAGCTCTTGTTTTAATCAGATGACAATGGAGTTCTTTCTGATGGAATAGTCTTTATTCCTTGGGAAATTTTGTAGGTGTGAAAGTGGATGGGGCAGGGGAACTGATACGAGTTATGTATGTTTTCTTTTAAGTGTTTGGAAAACCTGGATATGCATGTATAAGTAGCCTCTAGGGGCAGCCATAAGATTAGAAACTGGCATTTACATTGCAATTCCTAATACATGCTACTGACCTTGGTGACATTACAAGAGTAATTTTCACTCAGATAGCATTTTTAATGGAGTATCTCTAATGCATTAGTCACTGTTGCCTTTGCCTTGCATCAAGCATTCAGATCTTTCCACTGTACTTGAGCTACAGTCAAGTTACAAGGAAAAAAATCAGTTCTTTATTACTGTATTGTTTTGTCTCCAACCCTTTTGTAATACAGTTCTGTTCTGGAGAAGTCTTTCTGTATCGCCCTTACATTGCATGGGAAAGCACCTTTGCATTACAATTCTTCATTCTTTTTGTATGTGCAGGGTGTTGAGATTGATTCTCTTTCACTCTGACAAGACTAAGTGCAACACATGCCCTTGTCTGTCTCTCCAGAGAGTGAGTTAACATTGGTAATAGAATGGGTGAATTTACTAAGTACAGGAGGTAGCATAATTATATGGCTTTAAGAGATCTATTTCTAGCCTAATTCAATAACTTGTTAGTTTATGTGAGTGATTCATTGGCAGAGGTTGCTACTGTTGCAGAAAGCCTTGTGTAAACTGAGCATGGCTGGTTATGTGGCTGGTTTTGGCTGAACCTGGTTATATTGTGTTTTCTGTTTCCTCAAAGTTTGTATTTAGAAGAAATGAGGGGAGTTTTTAATTTTGAGGACTATCAGTATCCAGCGTGTCTGCATGACTTGCTTGCCTTAGTGAAGGAGCGCTTTCCTTTGCTTTAGCCTCTGCTAGTGACAGCAATGCATAATCTAGTGTTCATACTACAGGAAAAGGTGCTCAGGAGCTAAACTTGTATTCCTGATTCTGCCATGGGTTCTGACAGTTTTCTTGCATATGAGATGTGGCTTCCCAAGGGTAGAAAAAATAAAGTAAAATCAAGAGCCAGGGAATGAGTGGGCACTTTTAAAAATGTTGGCCTCAATATGTCAATTTTTGTATTTCTAAATTGGGGGATTATAAGTATTTCACAGGACTCCAGAACGGCTCTGTGAGTGGTTTAGAGAGAGTAGCATGACAAGTTGCACTGCAATGCAAGGAACAATGTCTTCACTTCAGTCTATACCTCTGGAGCATTCGTACATCTGGTGACAGTCCCATATGACAGCAGTCCATTAAGAGTCTGTCATAGATCTGATTTCCTCGGATGTATCATTCCCCTCTTCCCCAGAAATTTTATCTGAAGGAAAACGATAATTTGTTTATTTGCCTCAGATGCCCCCAGAATATGTCAGAGCTGATGTCGGTGTGCCATTTGTTGGTGTGTGCACTACGTGATGTTTGTGCCCAGAGCACTGTTTTACCGTCAGTCTCAGGAGTGTGCAAAGGGCTAGACTCTTCTTCCACGGAGTCTGTGGCAAGTGCTCAGTTCACCTTATCACAAAACCATGTTTACAATAAATTGTGCCTGAATATTTCACAGATTATTGTGAATACATCAACCATAGTGAAAGAGTTAGAAATCTTTCAAGAAAAGGAAAAAACCCCAAACGTTTCATTAGCCAATATCTGAAAGGAAGCCCAGCTTCTTCCCTTTGTTTACCAATAATATGTAATTTGAATAAGTTGCCTGCCCTGTCGCAGTTTGACATACAATCCTTGTTGACATACCGTGGCTGTCCCTTGCACTTGGAGGTTGAATGTACCTACATAGAGCATGTAACTAATGAGATGGGGTTTTGTTCATCCTTTCAGTTAATTCTGTGTATTCTTTTTTTTTTCCCCCTTTGTGCTGCACGGCTGATTACCACCCTAGGACCTTGCAATGGGACACAGACCCCTCAGTGCTGCAGCTCCAGTCTGACTCTGAACTTGGGTATATGTCAGCTCTTTTTGTTATTCATTTATCATTTCTTTGCAAGGTTTATCTTGAAAATGCTTCCCAGTTGAGCTGGTTTTATGTGATTTTCATTTGCTTTGTTGACTCAAAAAGACCATAATTTAAGTTTCCTTTTTTTTTACTTTCATCAATAAGAAGCTTCAGCAAAGCCATCTTTAGTGGAAAAAATCAACTATTTAAAGAAGCTTGTTAAAAGCTGCTATTTCTGTTGCTTGAACCACAATACAAATAACTATTTCATTACAGATGAAATGTTATTGTTGTGGCACTTAAATGTGCATGTACAGTTACATTGGCCTTGTTTGTACCTGTTGATTCAGATTTTTCTCTCTGAATCATTTGCAAGGTACTTATTCCCCTCCTTCCTCTCTCCCATAGTTATGCTGTTTCCACATGCAGTAACGATTTCCCTTTTTCCTTAGGAGCGGTATATGTGCTTATAATTGTACACTTAACTATGATGACAGTTCAAGAGTAATTGGCATCTTAGTTGAGTTCAGGCCAATCAAGATTTTTTAAATTGTACGAGAGCTATAATTATTATTTTCTAGTTTGGGATGGAACATTTCTACTCCAAGCATCTGAAACAAATTAGTTAATTGAAATAATTTAGAAACGCCTATCTGCAGATATATTCTCTATCCTCTAAAAAGGATAGGTGACAGTCCCTCAAGTTCTTCAGAACCTGAGTCACGGGCAAAACCAAATCACTATGTTGAAGAAATTACCCTACCTATGAACTTACAGGCTTGCCTATCTGAGTGGCCAGGCAAGTGTCTTATGCTTTTACTAGTTCCTGTAAAATTCATTCACCATTCTATAAGAAAAAGAACAGTTTCCCTTTAACTACTGATTGACCGTGTTCCCAGCTGCAGTTACGGATGTTAAAGCTATTCACCAGGATAGATCAGAAAGAGTGGAATGTATCCAGAGAGCTTTCTGAGCAGAGAAAACAGAGGGTTTCTGCACATCCGGAACTGCTAGGAATGTTTGTAATTTTCACCTGGCTTCAAATACATCCAGCTTCTACAACTTTACCCAAACTCTACCAGAAAGGTAGAGTTTTTTGAGCTGTATTAATCTACAGAAACCTTTTAGAAATCTCAGCTGTCCTTTCCCAGAAGTTTGGATTAAAAGATGAGCACTATCAGGAGCAAGGTTCCTCAAATGGCTGTGCAATGCAAGTTCCTTTATTTGACTCACAAAAAGATAACACTGTGTGTAGCCACAAGACTTCAATCTTTTATAAGCAGTCAGTGCAATGACAGAAAATAAGCACACCAAAAAGTAAATCCACAGGTATAACAAGTATACTCTGTAGTGGAAGTCCTGCCCCTTTTGAAAGAAAACTGTCTTTGAAATCAAGGTGGTTAGACACAGGACCAGACTTCCCTCTGGTGTCATGAGACTAGATTTTAAAAAAAATACCGATGCAAAAGAATCCTGCAGTCAGCAATTAAATCATGTGTGTAGCAAAACACTTCTAGCAGATACATCTTTCTTCTGCCACCTACAGACAGAAGAATCAATTTTAATGCATGGACTTTTGTTACTGTCCTCCTACTGACATCCCATAGGCTGTTCTGAAAGGAATCCTTCAAAGCTTATGTGCTCTCTTAAGATGAATATTCAGCAAACTGTAAGTGATAAGAACTGTGAGCACCTCAGGTGAAAAGCAGGGATGGGAAAGCAATACACAGTTTAGTGCTGCCCTAAAAAGAACGAGAGAGTAGAACATTACAGTCCATATTTGAAAGAGTCCAGATCTGAAAGGATGCTCCAGTTGTCCCTAAGTGCTTGGGGCCAAGGGCTAGGCCAACTTAAAGTTACACAAGAACCATTACAGGTTGCTACATGGTACAAAAAGGAAATAAGAGGCCAAATTCCTTCAGATGAAGAGATGCCTCCCTGTTTTCATCAGTAATTACTGGTATATGGACTACACTAGACATTTGTACAGGTACCAGAAATTCCTGAATTGGAAACATTTTAGATGAAAAATTCCATGCATTCTTACAGCACAGTGTTGTAGCTCAATTCTTGGTTAGCAGCCTACAAAGAGGTTAACCCAACTAGCAGTTAAATGCTGCTCTCCATTAAGATTGGTGTTGCCCATCCTTGGACAGTTGAGAAGATACGGAGTGACCTCATGTGAAACTTGTTAGAATTAAGTGAGGTTCTAGTCAGGCCCAGATTACACACATGATTATTTAAAGACTATACTTAATCAAGACCACTGTCAAGAAGCTTCAATGCATAAGGCTTAAAAATCTCAGTAGATGGAACCAGGGGCAGCAGGGGACTGGTTACATAGGAAAGTCTAACTGACCAAGTAGGTGAGAGAGATCGTGTGTCTGGTGCTGCAGGACAGAAAAGCACATGAGATTTTGGCAGGTTGAGGTATTTAATTAAAGCTTGAATTCACACAAACACTCATTTAAAGCAGCTACAAAAACATACTGCTACTATAGCTTTCGTTAGCTGAAGTGTACCATAAGCTGTAGAAGTTTTTCTGCCCCCAGCAATGGTGTAGAAGTTTTTCTGTAGGATTTTTTGACAATCCTTGCTTTTGTTCATGTTGGCAAAGTGACAGATGGTTGTAAGAAGGGAGACTTGTTAATTTTTCCTCTTTGAAAGAAGAAAGACTCAGAGCTATAACAACTATTTCTGCTCTAGTGGTTTGTTACATGGTACAGCTGATTCATACTGATTATCTGCTGAATCTAATTGCATTCAGCTTAATAACAACTCAGCCAGTAAGATAGATTAGAAAAATATATAGCTGATGTAGCATTAACCACCTGAAGAGTTCAGTAGGTGTCATCTAATGATGACAGTTTCCTTTGGAGATTCCCATTTCCTTTCAGACATCAATCTTAATTGAATATCTAAACCATTGTAAATTAATTAGATCAAAACCCCTTTGACCTCTGTTATTCTGACAATCTGGAAAATGGAGAGGATATGGATAATGCGTATGAATTTTCTGCTTTTCCAGACTGCTCTCTCTAATCACATGGCCATTCAGAAACACCATGGCCATGAATTTATTTCCCATAAATGTATAAGCATGTTTGCACTTCTTGATCTAGGCAACTGGACCTGTTTAGTAGATTTGCTTATTATGTGCATATTCTTTTCTCTGCTGAAAGTTGGCATTTTTTCCAGTAAAAAACTTGCAAGTAACCTTTCATTTATTCTTCCCTCCCTACAGACAGTCAAATAAATAAAGTCAGGAAATAAATTGATCCACACACACGCTGTTGAGTGAACTGTGTATGACTAAAAGTGTTCATAACCATGCTCAGCTGTCTTTCTTCTTTTTCCCTTACCCACTTAGAGTTGCCTTTATTGATTCATTTCATATGGCTTATTCAAAGTAAAGGAAGTAGTAAAAAAAAAAAACCAAAACAAAACTATACTTGCCCTGTTCCAGCTGTGTCTCAGAGCTCCCCTCCAACCAATCGTAAACCTCCATCAATTCCACTACTAATGATTCCTGTGGAAGGGAGAATCTCCTGCTTTATGGAAATTACCCACCTTGCCAATTAAAGGATCTGTTACTGCTCTCAGGTGAATATCTGACAGTCCTAATGCAGCCAGGTTAACACCCTCTGTGCCCCTTCCACCATTGTGTTTCTCAGGCTGAGGATTAACCCTTTTGAGAAGGCAGAACTTAACAATGATGGTATGTAAGAGAATTTTGTTGTGTGTTGCAAGGGGTACAAGCAGGTCTTTCTCTCTCCCATTTACAGTCCCTCTGAGCAGCATGATCTAGAAGTTCAGTAACTTGTACTTTCTTGTTGCAAATGGTTCCCAGGTTAATTTTCTTCATTGCAGTTAGTTGCTTCTCATGCATAGTGTATTGTGTGTCATCTTAGCGAACACCGAAGTATTTTTTTTTATCCTGTTCATAAAAGTAAACACTCTTGTTCCTGCTGCTGATTTACATTTAACATGGCTAACCTTTTGATGTCATGTATTCTATCTTAGACGCAGACTGCACAAACTAGGGGTGTCAAAGATTACCCAGGTTGATTTCTTACCTCGAGAGGTGGTATCATACTCCAAGGAGACGCAGACGCCTCTTGCCACGCATCAGTCTGAAGGTAAGATTTCAAAAACCATTTTCATAGAAAGTAAGTAGTTGAATAAGAATTAAAGATTGTGAGAAAAATTGTAGTAAATCATAATGTAGCTAATTGTTACATATTTTCTACAAGCTGGGTATTGTTTATGTGATTAATGGCTGTTCTGGTGAGAATAATTATAATAATGACTTTAAATTCAGGTAGAACAGAGCTACTTCTGTCTTGCAATGCGTTGTGCTTAGATAGCAGTTTAATGAGAATACATTTTCAAATAAATCATTATGAATGTAATTAAAATAGTGGTTTGTTCCATTTTTCTTGCTTTCTCAAGGAAGTTGTGCTTTGTAATGGTGTGATGGAAAGTTGTCATTGGATATTTGGTCAGTGTAATAGTGTCTCCCTCCAGTAGATGAATCTTAGGAGAAGTTATAGTTTAGCTCCACATGCTGAAAAAGGAGGCTTACCTACTCTGATGTGGACAGTCCTGCTTTCTCTCTGCTGATGAATCTGTTATCTGTACTCATGGAGCTGTTTGTTAGCTTTTGGCTTTCCTGTTGATAAGTAAATATGTGGCGTGGTTAGTAGGGGAGTGCTGATCTACCTGTTTCTCAGACTGCACACTTGCCAGTGTTGTACTGCAGAACACTGGTTGCAGGTCAGTTGAAACCATTTAAACTGAATGTAAAACTGTATTAGACTGATGTAATTTACATACTACTGCAGAGCAGGTAGAAGAAGAAAAACTGAAGACAGTCTTGACTGTAATTTCTGCCATTAGCAATGAAGGATTAAGGGAATTTCAGCAATTGGGTGCTTTCCTGAAGCAAATAGTGTAGGACTCCATCAGGCTCCATACAGAAGAAGGTTTGAGTAGGTTGCAAAAGGTGTGTGGGCACATCTGTGTAAATATAAGTTACTGTCAGGGAAGATACAGTGATAAACATAGCCATCTTTTTTTTTCTGCAACTGGGTTACGAGGTCTGCCTTTAAGAAACCAGGAATGAAAACTGCTGAGCTAGATACTCAGATTCTACTTTCCCAGACCACAAGTTTACTCTGGTCATCTGTTGTCTGAAATAGTGCCTTCAAGCGTCCACAACCCTGTTGCTTGGATGCTGCTTCATAAGCAAGCATGTCCTGACAGCCATGCCACTTTAGAAGGAGAGGTTGCCTCAGGAGCTGCCCTTGTTTGATCCAGCTTGTCTCCCCTCATCTCTCTGGGGCTGCTGAAGCCTCGAGAAGATGGGGTTTGCCCCTGTGGTGTTGCCTTCCTGGCTTGAGACCAGTAGGTGCTCAACCCTGGGGCATCGTCATGGACACAGTTAGATCTGACGGAGAGGATGTCCTTCCTCCCTGGCGCAGGGCCTTTGTCCAGTGCAGGCTATGGATATGGGGAGGTGAAGACATGGCTTGGATGTGTTCACCTCTCTCAGGCCTGCAACTCCCACGCTCATTAGCTGACATGACTCTGAACAGGCCAACCTCTCCTGAGGAAGCAACTTCTTCCAGTAAGTTGTTCTTGGTTTTTTCCAAGGAGCTCTTCAACTATTACAAAATCATTTTCTTGTGTAGACAAGAGGACAATCTCCTACCCTTCAAAAAGCCAAAAGGGTGTGCTGCTGTGGAGCCTGGCAGTCAGGGCAGCAGGCACAGAGGGCAGTGTGGCTTGTCTGGGTCTTCTGACAGAGGAAGCTCTTTTTCCTCACTTGTATGAGAGAAGATCAGTGCAGAGCCATGAACTTCAAACTGCCCAGGGCAATCCTATGAGGGGAAGGTCAAAGGGTGTAAGTGGGTTTGGTGACTGGATTTATTACCTTTCATGTTCTCTGTGTCGTCACGGTTAAGGAAAAACCATCGACGGAAGTAAAGTTTTAAAATGAAACACTGAGAAAATATCACACGATCATTTCCCTCAGATGTGTGTGGGAGAGAAAGTTTAACTTGTATTTCCTTTCCAACCTGCTGCTAGGGAATCATCTGCACACAACTTGGATGTGAACATGGCCCTGCACCCATCACGGAGAGTCGGGAAAGTCTGGTTATTCCATTGGAATGTTATTTAATTGGAAACCGTAGGGGATAAATAAGCTCTGTGATTTTGGTCTCCCAGGTCTAATGGAAATGAATTCTCGGGTTTTGAATTCCCCAGGCCTCTTTATGAATGCTGGGCCCTTCCTACTGTCACTCTAAACATGAACAGCAAACAGAGGGGAATTCCTCAGGAGAGCAGTTCCGAGGAGCAGTCTCCACACTGTTCCTATGCATTCATGTGATAAAATACAGCCATTATCTTTTCAAGGTAAATTGTTCAGCCATTACTATGGTTATGTGCTCAGTTATTCAGTTTCTGAAGCCTTAGAGTTTGAGAAAAGAAAAAAGAAACCCCTTATTGACTTAGATGAGTCTGACATCAGCTTTCGGAATTGAGTCTTTCGCTACCTGCCTTGGTCACTGGAAATGTCAAAATGCAGAATTTTAGGATGAGATTGTGATACGCTTGCATGTTTTTTGGAAGACAGCTAATAAACTGTACAGCTGGTTGGAAAGATCTTTCCTATGATTAAGCCACTGAAAGAGGACTTTGAGTCCTTTCAAAGTTCTGCAACTTTTCTGAAATGTTTGTATCAGTTTTTCTGCACATTGCTTCTCTAGAAAGGAAAAAAGAAACTCTGAGGTACCTTAGACCTATGGCTGTTGTGCAGCTCAGTGGATGTAGGTCTTTGGTAATGGTAGTTCCCCACCAAACCTTATACAACTGGCAAAGGAAAGCTTCATTGTGACAAGTACGGTGTAGTGCCAGAGAGCCAGATGCTATAAGCAATGAAGTCTCAGTATGTCAGCTGCTAATTTTAGAAGAAATAATGTGGCATTATTCCTCACTGTATAAAAACAGATCAACTCCTCTTTTTCAGAACAGGTAATTCACTTTATTTCAGAGGAATAATGACATGTCATTTCCCCCACCCACTCTATTATTTAGGGAGATGTGTATATGCATCATTCAACCCTTTGATCACAAATACCTAATTCTTTTGCTTTTTTTAGGTCACAGTAAGCTTCAGCCTTTTCTTCCTTGTAGGATGGCTTCAAAAACACCCAGAGCCAGATCTTGGCTCTGGAGCCTGAGAAAAAAAGTGTTCTTTTCTCTTCCTCCTTCTATAATTGAACTTGGACTTAGGTAGTTGTAGGCACTGAGAACATTTCACTTGTGCTGTCTTTTGCATTCTGGAGTTAAGACCTAGACTATGCCAAATGTTTTCTGAGAGGTCTCTGGGACACATTCCTTCACTGTATAGAGACTCTGACATCGCCCCAGAATAGCAGCCCCACGTAGCCTTCGATGGTTGGACCCTCCAGAGCACTTCAGAACTGCCCTTTGCTGAAGGTACACCTGGGAGAAAGCAGCAACAGAAAAGCCATGGCCTGACCTCTGCCCAGGATGAATCCATCACTGCCATACAGCAGTGGAAGGAGATCTGTGTATCTGCCTGCAAGCTTCCTTTACAGATAGGAAAACAGCCTGCACATTCAAGCTCTGCTGGGTACCTGCCTCTGTTTCAGCTTGCTGTTGTCCTGCTCTCTAATGGGCCAGGAGGTAAAGTCTCAGGGAGGAAAATGTCACACTGTCCCCACACTGAGAAGGGAGATACTCCTCTGATCTGGTTCCCCTCAAAAACAGTGGGGCAGGAAGAAGGTGAAGGCCTGTGACCTCTCTGGCGTTGCTGGCCAGTGTCAGGAATGTTGTTATTTCTCTTCGGAGAAGTAGAAGCTCTTTCTTTATCGATAAAATGAGATGTTCTTACTTTTCTAGCCTTTCAGACTGTCACTGCAAATGGGTTAGTCTGAAGTGCATTTTTGAAAAATTAGATCCCGTATACAGGGGAAGAAGATCTGACTTTATAGAACAACGGGGGTCCTATGTACTTCACCTGTTTATCATCTTCAACAGATGGTTGTTCATGTGAGGAAAACAAACGTGTTACCATACTCACTTCCCAAGCAGGATACATCACAAATCTTCGCCCAGTTCTGGCAAAGAATGCAGTTTAGGCCCATGCTCCATCTGTTTATCTGCTGTATTCATACACTGAGGATATTTTGGCTATTGGGGAAAGAGGGAAAATAAGCTCTCTATTTCATTTGGAAGTAGTCTGGAACAAAGTGGCAAAACGGAGGGGAAACTCCAGAGGCTGAGCTGGCTTCTGCATCTCTCTGACGCTGTAACTCTCTGAACTAATGTTTCTGAAAGTTACCCTTTTTAAAGCATTGAGGGGGGAGAGGGCATTTCTGCTCACAGTCTGAGGCTCATGAGACCAAGTCACATGAGTTGAGGTGTCTGTGTGTGATATCAAATGTGACTATTGTAGTGTGAACCAAAACTCTCTAGGTGCCGCTGACTGCATTGACTAATTCTTCACTGACTAGCTTGATAGAGCGCTTCATGTCAGCATATTAATGCAGGTTTCTCATTACTGAGTAAACAGGGTGTGACAAAGTGTCATACACTGACACTGTGTGAGGGCTGTGTCCTACTTTGAGTTTTGGTAACTGAATGAGGAGTTAGTTACCTGTGACTAGGACTGACAAGCCCCAATACTATGAAAAGAAGTCAGGCGCCTGGGTGTTCCAGGATAACATCCATAAACAAATTTATTTTTAGTTTGATTGTTAGGGGCTGAGATTTCCAGGTTTAATCACTGTGGAGCTCTGGCTCTGCCTGTCCCATAGGATAATGTGCAGCAGACCTTTAGCACAGCAAATTCTGTACCAGGCCTGCTGTGCTTTCTTGTGTCTGACTGTAGCTCAGCTCTAGCTTTGTGAATGCATGCTGTACTTAAGAAAAGCCAGTCCCAGAGCTAAGCAAGATCATACTTCAGCTTTCCCATGCCCCATCTGTCTAAACCTCATGGATCAGAAGCTGGGGGTTAAGTTAAAGAGCTTACTTTAGCTTTTCCCTTGCCGAGAATCTTAGAGCTCAGCTCCAGTCTGAAGAGGACAAAACAAGTCTGGACCCAAGAATAGCTTTGAGCCCCTCATTTAATGGAAAATGCAGATGCACATTTGTGCATCACCATGCATGCAACGTGTGCCGGGATACATGAAAATGTGTGTGATAGATAACTGGGGGGGAAGCAGAGACCCTCTGTTGTAAACAAAAGCTAGTGTTGGAAAGCAGAGCAAAACTGGGATAGAAATCACTACTAAAAAGAGGACATAACCTAAAGATGAATCAGTGTTCAAGCAGAAGTGCTGTTTTTAAAGATACAAAGCCTCCGTATTAGTACTAATGGACACTAATTTTCTAAATATTATGGTCTACCCTAGGCAGTATCACGTATCACTGAGTTGTTTTAGTTAGCTATAAAAATCTAGTTTGCCTTTTCCTCTCAAACCTCAGTCCATCCGGGTCATCCTGTGGATCTCAATAGTTGGCATAAACACCCTAATTCAAGACAGCATTGTTTGATTAAATCAACAAAGCTTATTTTGTGCTGTTGTACCAGACTGTACAAGATTGGATGAGACTAGAAGAAAGCGGAGCAAAGATTTGAGGCATTGAACTGTATAACAGTCTCTCAATAACTGCCTTTTATGCCTGTCACAACTGTATCCCCTTTTCTAAATAACAGGATTTCAAAGGTGAAGTATTTGCTTTATTTATTTATTTATTTACTTTATTTAAATTGGGCAGAATCTTTCAAAACATTTCAAAGTTATTCCGGCAGTGCCCTCTGGTGGTGAAGCGATGAACCGACATGTCGTGCCTGAGGGGTGCTGGAGGGGAGGGAGGGATGCTGGTGTGACCTGCAGAATAATACTTAGCAGAAGATGCTTGAGTTGTATGACTGAAAAGCTGTGCGAATGTCAGTGCTGATGAAAGAAGTGTGAGAAGAGACAAAACTGTTACATAAAAAAGTGTGTGTGTGGGAATATTATCTAGAAATGAAAAAAAAAAAAGCCTTAAAAAATCAGTTGTAGGTATTATGACAAACGTTCAGGTTATCATACACTAGTGAAATCGGCTACAGTCCCTTGTTCTGGCCAATCCTTTCTTGAAGTACAATTAGTAAAGTACAGTTTGTTAAAATACATATTCTCCAGGCCAGCCACATCAGGCAGGTACCAGATGTGGTGGATCTGTGTTCTGGTTCTACCAAGCTACAGATGTCAGGTGTATACCGCTAAAGGCTTTTTTCACCGGCTGGCTCATGATAATTCTATGTAGTACATAATTAGGTTAAGGTCTTGGCTTTTAAAAATGTGTTTCTTCGGGTTTTGTTGTGCAGAATAATGTATTTGACACTGACAAGGGTTTCTTCTGGGAGGAAGAATGAAGAGGCTGTAATATATGGTCATACACAGTTTGGTGTTTGAGGGCAGGAGGAGACATCAAATATCCTGAAATATATTGCATACATGGGCAAAACCAGGATTTCTGTAAGACAGTCCCACTCCATTTCTAAAAGATGTCTTGTTACATCCATGATCTACCAGTACATTTATCAGTGATCATTGCTGCAGTATTTGCTTCCATTCTCTTTCCTCCCAGGTCCCCTCTAAAGACTTCTGGAGGAGAGTTTTCATATAATTAGGATGGTCTTCAGGTATTTTTCAGCAGAGAGCCCTCTTAATGCAAAACTGTTTTGAACAGACAGATCTGAGAATTTATTAAGCATTATCAATTTTCTGGGAATTATCTACTGAAAACTGATTTAGCACAGAGAAGATTGGCTCTGGTCATACACAGCATGAGGTCTGAGGAAGGAAAACTCTAGGAATCTTAGACTTTGTTCCTTATCATTTCATTACACAGGGACAGTGTTTTGACTCTGCAGCTCCTTCACAATCTTAAAATCTTGGGAAGGTCTTCTGAAAATCAAGCCCACATGCATGGGAGTTTCCTTCTCCAAAGTGGCAGCTTTCTGCAAACCCTAGTGTCTCTTGCATGAGGTACCTCTGCATTAAATGCAAGCCCAGGAAACATATCTAATAATTCTTTACAAGGTTAGAAGGAAAGCAACAGACTTAGTCACAACTGTGCCTACACCTTCTCTAAATTATTCAGGCTCTAGAAGATGAGGGTCAAACCAGAAAGCTTAACTGCCTTCTCAATGAATGAGGAACTAGTTTTTAGGCTGTGGCTGCCTCAGAGGGGACTGTTGTGCAACTGTCATTCTGTGTGTGGAAGGAGTACTACTTCATAGCCTCTGCAGACAGCATGGAGAAGGTCTGTGCTCTACCACCCCTCCTTGCAGATCCTGCTTGATCCTAATGGATTATCCTTGCTCTGTGCTTTTGAGCAAGTGGATCTCATCCTCCACCCAAGAGATGGGAGGCTAATAAAAAAAATATTATAGTCAGCCCGCTTGTGCAGAACCTAACCTGCTCCTTCAGTTGGGAAATATGTAATTGAATGGGATCCTGGTACATCTGGTGTCACTTGGTGGAAAACAAGAGTTCTGATGTTAGCAGCCTTGACCTCAAACTCCTTTAACTAGCTGCAAGTCATCTCATAGTGTCTTTGACCCATCTTTCTGTCCTGACATCTGAAACTAACAGCAATCCATGAATTCAGAGAGAAGCCCTGTAACACCTGTATGCAAAATGGTTCCTTTGTTGGCTGGAAATTAAAACCTTCCTCTAAGTCTGTCCTCTCTCAAAAAGATCCTGGCCATGCTTCACACATGAACAACTGTCATAAATTAGCTGATTTGTTATGTGCTCCCCTCAAGCAACCAAACAGTTCTAAACTTATTTGCAAATATATGACTATCAGTATAGTATATTATATATATATATATATATATAAAAAAAAGTCAGGAAACTGAGCTTTAATGTAAGAACAGAAGGCAACTATCCCACTAATTAACAGCACCATTTCCCAGTCAACAGTCAGTGAAAAAAGTGGCCAATTTTTCTCTTATTTGCCATTTTAACATTCCTAGTTCTCACTGTACCGTATGTATCATTTCAGTAGTATTTGAACATACTTTGAATTAACAATGCGTTGTACATATTACAGTGCTCAAATTAGAACTTATGGATATGAAAATGTAAAAAGGGGGAAATTTGGGTTAACATTGCTTCCAACAGAACAACGAAGACGCATTTCTTTGTTTCCAAAGCATGCTTTTTCCTACCATCCCTGTACTTCCTTCTTTAACCTAATGGATGAAACCTATTCACTATATACAAGAAAAATAATACCCAGCACCTTCTATTCCATGTTTAGTAACCTTTGGCAAACTCTGGCTTTGTAACACAGACCAATCTCCACCGGACTTAAAGACAAGATTAAGAAAAATGTGCATTGCAGAAGTAGCAGTTACTAATCCTCAGTGCTCTAATTAGCACTTAATCTTTCTAATCCTGTAAGTAGATACAAAATCTGGGATGAAATAGGCACAGGCCATACGTGGAAACCCCTTTATTAGTAGTGTTAAAAAGATGTACAGAAAAAAACCCACTGCTGTGTTACTTCACACTTCTGTATTTGTTTCTTGGCACTTGCAACTCAAAGAAAGGAAAAAGATTCACATGCCAAAACCCCTTCCTCTGTTTCAACTCATGCTGCGAATGTACTGGGTCAAAAATTATGCAGCTGAAAATTCTTCTGTTCATCACCTCTCTATCTCCTATTCTATAGCTGAGCCACAGCTTAAGAAGCTGGCCAATTGTGCCCCTCTATAGCCTCCTTTAATTGGCTCATTTCCATAGGAGAGGCCACCTGCCTTGGATGGAGTGTCAGCTGCTTGCCCTCAGACCGACTGGAGAGGGAGCCAAGTGGCTGGGTTAGGCGGAGTGAAGAGGCTTCGCCACACCCCACGTCATTACCGCCGTAAAGACGAGTGGGGATGCACCCCAAGCTGGGCTGTAAAGACGAATGGGGATGCACCCCAAGCTGGGTCTTTGCTCGGCGAGTGTTATCTTCACAGCCTGACCCAAGCATCTGGGCAGAGCCCTCCAACGGCAACCCTACCCCCCCCCCTTCTCCTTCCCAAGAGCTGCTCCCAAGGCTGTGTAAAGCCATGCTGTATTTATTATGATGATGAATTGTAGATCTCATCTGAAGTACTTGAGAATCCCTCCTTCAAAATCAGTAGTAGCTGGATCCTTTCCAGAGGTTCCTTTTTCTCGCTCACACACACTAAGAGTTACTATGAAAACTGAAGAAAAGATCTGGATTAAGAAACTTTTAATGAAATGGATATGTCACTGAAGTAAAAGTCTCAGCGTGAATTCCCACTGGCTGCTATTAATAGAAGATGGAATTCTCTTTTGCTGCAATACAATAGACTGTCTCCACAAATAATGTCACTTTTTAACCAGACCCTGGCTGCCGCTTGCCCATCTATCTTATTTTAAATAAACTTAGCATAAATTCACTCTGAGCCACAATTAATTTAGAATTATGTCCTAGCTATAAACCTCCAAAAGAGTCCTTGCTCTTCCTTCAAGTTAATGCCCTACTTAAGGCCCACAGGAAGTGAGAATATAATAATTATTTTTCTAAAATGTGTTGCACTCAAGCCTTGAAGCTTCTAAGTCTATAATTGCATGTTGTTGCTGTGGATGCTCTTTTCTTTTTTTTTTTTTTTTTTTTTTCTTTCCCCTCACCTCATTTGCCTTGTAAAGTTTGCCACATCAGAGCTCAAAATGCATCCAGCTCCTCTAAGTTTGGCACAAGCAGATCCCTGCACTTATGAATAGCCTCACTGGTCTCGTAGCAGCTGCTGGGTTTTGAGGACTCCTTCAGATCTCACTACTTGGTTTGGAGCTGAACATTTTTTGAAAGTCTGGCCCTAACTGCAGAGCTGGAGAATTTTTGAGATTTTAGCCCTTAATCATGGTTGTTTCATATTTTGTTCCTCATCATCTCCAGCTAGACATTCAGGTCTTACTGTCCCTATCCTAGGCTGCAGCATTTACTCATCTACAAGAGGCTCAAAACAACCACTCACCTGCTGTGAAACACAGAGAGCACTGAAGATTTTGCCTGTGACTGTGTGAAAAACTCTATACACTGATGCTGCATCACAGATAATGTGCAGGTTGAAAACACAGCTCCAGCCAACCTTCCAGAGTGGAGTCTCAAAGTTGTCTTCCCAAATGGAAGCTGAGGGACCTATACGTTGTGGTATGTTCATTTGCCCACTCAGCCACTCTCTTACTCCCCCTTTCTGAAACAAGATAGGGGGGAAAATAAGATGATAAAGCTCATGGGTTGAAATAAGGATGGGGGATCACTTACCAGTTACCATCATGGGCAAAACAGGCATGGCTTAGGGAAAATTAATTCAGTTTATTGCCAATTAATATAGATTTGAATGGTGAGAAACAGAGACAAAATTGAAGGAAAAACTTTCCTGCTCTTCTTTTTCCCAGGATCAGCTTCACTTCTTCATTCCCAGCTCCTCTACCTCCTCTCCACCTTGAGAGGCTCAGGGGGGATGAGTATAGGGGGTTGTGATCAGTCCATGGCAGTTCCTCTCTGCCACTTCTTTCTCCTCACACTTTTCCCCTGCTCCAGTGTGGGTTTTCCCTATGGGCTGCAGTCCTTTTAGACAAACCTGCTTCACCATGGGCTTTCCATGGACCACAGTTCCTTCAGGAAATATCCACGTACTCCAGTGTGGCATCCTCCATGGGCTACAGTGTGGGTATCCACTCTGCCATCATTCTCTCCACGGGCTGCAGGGAAATAACTGCTCCACCATGGCGTCTCCATAGTCTGCAGGGGAATATCTGCTCCGGCCCCTGGAGCACCTCATTCCTCCCTTTCTTCTCCTATATGGTGCTCACAGGGCTCGCTCTCACACTTTTTTTCCCCCTCATTCCTTTCTCTGCCCTGTGGTGTTTTGTCTTGTCTTTTCTATGTTTTCCAAGAGGCACCAGCATCATGGCTGATGGTCTCAATTGTTGCTGTGGTGGGCCTGCTATGGAAACATCTGTGTCTGTCCCAGGGCAGCCCCTGGTCTATTCTCATAGAGGCCACCCCTGCAGCCCCCCCACTACCAAAACCTTGTCACCTACATCCAATACCTACTGCACTTAGAAAAATTGGTAGCTTAGTAGCCAAAATTTGGATGTGTCTTGTATGACATGCCTGATATCAAGCCTTTGCTTTGCCGAATAGGCAAATGCTTTA
Organism: Falco peregrinus; assembly: GCF_023634155.1. Taxonomy (NCBI): domain Eukaryota; kingdom Metazoa; phylum Chordata; class Aves; order Falconiformes; family Falconidae; genus Falco; species Falco peregrinus. The sequence continues at coordinate 37,604,620 of NC_073725.1, read as the reverse complement.
CTTTAATCAGTAAAGTGCTAGGTGAGGTGGGATAAGTTTTTTGTTGGACCAGACACCAGAAGCGTAGTGTTCAATATTTTAGCTGAGTGTTCGTTATCATAATGAGGTAGGGCTGATTTGTTTCTGGATATCTAGAGCAGGCATCCTTTGTTACCTTGGCGTTTATGGATCTGAGACAACGTTTTAAAGTTATTGCCTAGTTTCGGTCCCTCTTGTGTTTTTTGGTGATAGAAAATCTGGTGATAGATTCCTTACCTTGGAGGAGATCCATTGCTGAGGGTGCTGAGAAGTGGTAGATGCTTGCCTAGACCAGAGGTAGAAGCTTGGTTCCTGTCAGGTCAGCTACACAGGCTATGTATTTTTGATGGTGATCTCAGAGAATGGTCCATGACAACTGTGCCAAATGGTATGGACTGGGTCATATCACCTCCCATATTAAAACCTCAGAATCTCTTGGAGCAGTCAGTTGTACCCATATTGTTTCTTATCAGGCTCACACTTCACTGCAGTAGTTACCCCATCATCTTACACAATGAGATGCCATGAACTCTTCTTGCATGCATTTCACAGACTTCTTACCTGTGAGTGTGAGACATGATGGGATTCACTTGGAGGGATAACTGAGGCCAAGAAAACCGAACACAACACAGCCTTATGAGGCAGGATCTGGACCCTAGCCAGACTGTCTTTCAGTCTGTGCCCAAGCTTCCAGGCCAATGGAACTACTTCATTTGGTCCAGATGTGAGCTGGATGTGATATAACAGGTTTACAGTTTGGACTGGTCAGGAATAAGAATCTCTCCTTGTCTGCATTTTAGTCTTTGCTGCATTGGGTAATGTGGAAAGCTTGGATTCAGGGTTGTGGATTTCCAAACAGGAAGGTTTCCTAGGAGGTCAGCACTGAAGTGTTTGCATACCTTTTAAGGGTGTAAGAGTTGTTGTTTAAGCTAAGATACAGTAAATTTACATCTCAGTCTCAGTTGTGCAGTCATGAAAAGGTGTCCAGTGAACTGAGCTTCCATTTTCAAAAAGGCCTTGGACAGAGTTAAGGTTGGGTGTGCAAGAACAAGTGCACTGCTGATACTCTATGCTTGGGAGACATCTGTCCCGTGATTCCCAAGATATAGCATTACAGAGTCAAGGAGTGAACAGGAGGTGAATCTGGTCTCCCTTTTCTACTTTTGTCTCTCTAATCTATGGGCTGAACTGTGTTAAAAATTTGAAGATACATTTATATAGTTACTTAAGTATTTACCTAGAGGTATAGCTATAGAGGCAACATTTAGATAATATATTATCTATCTATATTACATCTATAGATGTGCAGATACATGTAGATGCTTACATAAAGCTGACCACCACAAGCTCTCACCACCTAGCAAACGATACCTTGGGGACAGAGCAATGGAGTGAATGTCAGGAGTCTTATCTTTGTTACAATCTGTATGTGTACTTGAGAGTAAATCACAAAGTGAGTTACAGTCACCACAGAGATGTAGGTGTATGTCTTCATTTACCCATAGCGGAGACCACTAACAGTTTAAAGATGAAGTGGTCTCACAGCAGCCAAATTGACTGGGTTTTTTAGCTGTTACAAAGCTACCTGATCTGGCAGCATGACTGATGCTAGTACCCAAGTTAACTAGTTGCATCCTTGTTGAGATATCTCAATATTTCAGTGTAATCACATGCAATAGCTCTACCTTGAGGGGCCTAGCCTATTTGTGTGGACTTCCTATGGCCAAAAGAGTGAGACAGACCCTTCCAGAAGGTCATTTACCCTACCTATTGTATTTATCATAACACTGGCAGAATTACCTTCTATCTGTGCCTTTCTCCATTGCCTACAGGACTTAGGCAATGCATTTAAATTATAAGCTTCATTTTTAGATGATTGAGATAAGATGAGATAATTCCCAACATTTTGTGATGTGAATATGGGCAAATGTGTTGCGCAGTGTTCTTCTGTCAACCCTTGAAACAGTTTTGGGACTATTGTTATTGCTCTTTCTTTTCTTCAGCTCCTTCATCTCTTTGCTATTCTCTTTTGAAGTTGATTGTTGTGTGTGTGAAGCCTGTGTGAAAGCAAAGTGAAAAAGCAGGCATCTTATTTTCCTCTGAAACCTGTGTAATTGAGGACAGAACTTCTACAGCTGATATTTAAAGGCAGTAGAACAGAGAAAAAATAGAAAATTGCTTTTTTGTTTCTTCAATTAAATAGTGTTTTTGTACTAGTCAATACTTCATTGTGTAGACTCAATGCTATGCTTCATGTGCTAACATTGATTTTAATCCACCAAGCTAATTTTTCTATTGTATAGTTGCTCAGATGGATGTTGCTGTCATGTTTTGCTCAAGGCATATGCCTTGCGATAAAGGTAGGACTACAGCCCATCAAATTCCTTGCCCCAAAGAGCACTGAGCATCAAGTGGATACAGATCTAAATCTAAAATTTGTAGCACCGTGACTATGAAATGGACAAAGCCACAAGTCTGTTTAGTGAGGTGTAAAATGGGGAATATATACTTTTGTCTGCTTTTTCCCCACTTTGAACTGTATCACAAAGGTTGTGATTTGACCTGTGATATTTCTTGTATCAGAGCGTCTTGATGAAGTATGAAAAATGAATACCCAACCCTTAGGTATTAACTATGCAGTGAATATGTTTTCAGACCTAATTACTGAATTAGTACTAGTTTACAATTATCCCTTAAGAAGTCTGGATTAGGAATGGTTAGTAAAAGTAACTTTTCTGTTTCACAGTTCATCAGCTTGAGATAATTTAGTAACAAAGGCTCATGTTGCAATCGGAGAAAGGACTCCCACTGACTAAAATGGGACCTGGACTGGGACCAAAATTAAGTGCTTGCCATGAGTCTAAATAGCTGACATTGTCACTGATTCACCATGTGAAGCCCTTCAGTAAACTGTAGAATCATTTTATTTGGATTTGATTAAACATAAAAGTATTTTGCAAGGCTTTCCAGCTTTGAAAAACAAAGTCATTTACATAAGAGCTAAGCAACCACATAGCTATCCTCTTTTACCCTGGTTAGTAGGCTTAATCCTGCAAATATTTATGCATGCTCTGTGCTCATGATTAGTCCCCCTGGTATATCTGATTGTCTCACATCAGGCATGTATGTGTTTGCAGGAGGAGGTCTGGTGCTGTAACATTCATTTGTTGTATCCTGCTTTGGTGACAGACTGCAAGCTCTGAAGGGCAGGAAATATAATTGGGTATCATACTTAACAGTATGGGGTATAGAAGACATGCTGTAAAGAAATACTGATCATGAAAAATTGTTTTATTTATCATAGAATCATAGGATTGTTTGGGTCAGAAGGGACCTTTTTAAAGGTTATCTAGTCCAACCTCCCTGCAATGAGCAGGGACATCTTCAACTAGACCCCCATCCAACCTGACTGAATGTTCCCAGGGATGGGGCACCTACCACCTCTGGGCAACCTGTTCCAGTGTTTCACCATCCTCATTGTAAAAAAATTCCTCTGTATTTCTGATCTAAATCTACTTTCTTGTCGTCTAAAACCATTACCCCTTGTCCTATGAGAACAGGCCCTACCAAGTGTGTGTGTATATATATATAAAATCATAGAATTGTATTCTGTAGTTTGGTTTAGAATGGTTTGGGTTGGAAGGGACCTTTAAAAATCATCTAGTCCAACCCACAAGAAGAGCGAGATTACCTGGATTTTCCTATCGTGATTCTTAAAACAAAGATAAGAAAGGTGGGCAGATGAACATAACACACACACACACACATATATATATATGTTTTTGGTTTTGTTTTTTTTTAAGGGGGAGGAAGATGTATATATCTGTTTTAAGGGGAAAATATGCTTCTTTCCTATATTTCAGGTTGATTCACTTTGTCAACTGCTAAAAATGTGCCTTTTATTATTAACACCTTTTATCAATCCAATGAACAATAGAAACAGCAACTCTGCTCCACAACTGGCCACATCTTGCAATAATTTATAAATGCCCCATATTAAAAATAATACACTTACTCAGACTTTTTCAAAATGTCCCAGGGTAAGCAAATGCTTTTGTATTATTATTAGTTTTGACAAACCTGATTGTGTGCTGGCCATTGTTAAAGGGTTCTATCTGCCTCCAAACACAGTGAGAGACAAAGACTTTTTAATGAATTTAATTAAAACTTTATGTGGTTTATGGTGTTCACCTCCAGCTGGTGTGCCATTCTTCTCTGGTGAATGAAGTTTCCTCTAATGCATAATGATGTGTTTTATATGAGGGATGTTTGAACCCCCTTCCTAGTAGCCCTGAGGTAGTTTCCATGGTATGACACAGTGGTGAAGTATTTAAAAGCAGGACTCTTAAACTTAAGTGAATTATGTATATGGTTAAATGCACATGCATGAACGCATAGATATGAATCTTAAAATAAGTTTAAGAATCTTTTCTTTTTTTCCCCCCAGAAACAGTCCTTGTGGGCTAGCTTTTATGACCCATGCTGCTGAGCGTTTGTCTGTACAAATGGCACATCGACATGAAAGGGTCTTGCTATTTGACTGCTTATATTGGGAGTAGGAAGTTGAATAATCTGGACTCTGGTTTACACACTGAAAGCTGACATCTGTACCAGGCACAAGATCCTGATATTGATGGACACTCCTAGGGCTGCTGTAATAAAAATGAACAATAGCATGCAGATAGTCCTGTTAGCAAATGTTTCAGTGCATTTTATGAGACATGCTGAGACACTGCAACAAGCTGGGTCATTCGCAGCACTGGTTAGAGTTAGTGGAATTCTAGTCCTCTGAATCTCTGGTGCTGGTGGGGCTTTCATGCAGTGTCCCTTAAAAGGGCAATGACCTGTCTTCCTTTCCTGCAATCTGTGTTCAGTCAGTATTTCTTCTGTCAAGAAACAAGGTCTTGCTAAAAGAGGTAAGCTGCTGATTTGTTTTAAGCACTTGCTTTTCAAAATCTTGAGTCTGGGTGTGGTCAAACTGAAATACAGAGCTGTCTTTTTGCGGTTCTTTGGATGCTGAGATCTAAGTTGTGCAAGAATCTTCAACAAGTTCCTTAGGGAAGGAATGAATGAAGCAAGATGCCTTGGACCAAAGGAACAGGACTTTGGAGGAATCGCATCTCTATAAGAAGAGGTCTCAGTAATGGAGTCTACAAACTTTCAGTGGTTTTGCAGAGACTGAAAAAACTTCGATGAATGTTGAAAGGCATCATTATAAATGATTCCTCTTGTTTTAATGGTTGTGAGGAATTGGATAGGACACTGGTTGCAAAATTACCATGTGCGAGCATCACCCTTTTATGTCACTGACCAGCTCATTGAGGTGATGAGAGTTCTTTATATGGCCTCACTGGAAGGTGACTAAGAGGAGAGACTTTCCAGGTTCTGAACCTTCAGTGTATTAGTTGGAAAACCAATACCCAGTGGTTGTCTGGAGATATGACTTTTTTCTTGGAGGGAGGGATTTCAGGTTTTGAATCCACCTGTAATCTTTTAACACAGTTTTCCAAGGATTAGCCAATAGTAGTAACAGCAGTAAATCACCATATGTGCTGTTCCCCAACCGATGAAGAAACAAAATGCCACAGGAGAGGACCAGTCATATGCTAAATCAGAAGTCTTTGAAGAGAATACTGAAAAAGGTTACATTTGGTGCTTCATGGAATAACAAGGAGCTGAAGAGGCACAGGAGCATCATAAGCTAAAGAATACTCCTGGTGATAGTGATGGATGAGAAATCAAAATGAACAGAAAAAGCAGGTGGATGAATAACAGATTGTAAAGAATAAAGAAATAATGGAGGGGAAGTCCTGAAAACCAGAAAGACATACCTGTATTTTCCTAAGAAGTTAAGAGGATGCTTCTGGAGGTGGTGGAGGAAACGGATGCGAGGAGATGACATCCTGTGCTGGAAGAAGTCTGACCACAGACTGAGTCATCTTGTTGCATTGCTTCTGATTCCAGATGCTCTGATTGCAGTCTCAGCTGCAGTTTTGCTCTTTAGAGTAAATAAGAAATAAACCTGGTCTGATCAGCTGCAGTGTACCTTTCGGTGAAGATAAAGCTTCTGTCAGTCAACACAGAGAGCTCTTGGACTAAATGTACCAGCAGCTGAGTCCCTGGTCACATTGTGTTTTGTTTGTTGTCGGCTGGCGGACTAGATATTGTGCAGTGTAAATCAGAACAACCTTGATTTATGCTGGGAGTGAAGGTGGCAGTCTCAGAACTGCCACGCTGTGCATCCAGGCATGGGAAGTCTGTCTGTGGAGGTGGGCAGAGCTGTAGATGAAAGGAAGATCACACAGCTCTAAGGTCATAATTTCATCATGCAACATGGGGATGTGCACTTCACTAAGCAGTATCAGTCAAGACATCAAAGGCTTTATAACTCACCCTCTAGTAAACTGGTGCTGCTCGTTGCCTTTGGTTAGTGTTGTCAAGTGGTCAGGCTTTGAGGCTCCTGTCTGTATTCCTCCGGTCTCCAGCTCTAAAACAACATTATGTTTAACTAGTAGCCTTTGTTCCTGGAGCTCCTTTTGGCAAGCAGTGTTGGGAACAAAGTAAAAGAAACCTGAGAAGGACAAAGGCTTGGGACTACAAGGGCTGAGTTTCAGCTGCATATGCCCGTGACGCACTTGGTGTTTCACCAGCCTGTGAACACTGACAGTCTTGACAGTGGACCAGTGGGTCTTTTGAAGGCATAAGCAGAAAGTCAGGGCCATAAGAAAGTGTTGAAGTCCAGGTGCTGGTTATAGTCTTGCTGTTAAAAGCAGAGAGAAGAAATCAAACAGGAAAGAATTAAAACCACTGAAACCAGAGATTTATTTCCATGGTTTGTAGATACTTTGCACAAAGTGGCTAATTAACAAAGGAGGAAGATGCAAGAGGGTCTGATTTATAACAGGTTTTATTGGCACATGAAACTGCCACACCAACACTGAGGACTGAAGAATGAGCTTAGCTTGAAAAAGGGGAAGCTTTCTCAGTTCAGCTGAAGGATGAAGTGCAACCCAGCCTGCCACAGTCCTTACTGTGAACAAGGCTATTGCATAAAATGGTGCTGCTGAGAACGTTCTGGTAGGTAGTTAAGGTGCAGCCAAGGTACACATCTAAGGATGTGCCACAGGAGGCACCTGTCCTTCGAGGTACACTTCTAGGTGACCTGAGTGGGAAACTTCTAGGTGATTTGGGCAATGCTGGATTTGCTGGAAGCAAATCTGTGCACATATCTTCATAGTAACTGTTGGTGGGACAACACTGGGAAAAAGAAACAGGAAATCTGTGCTGCTCACCCTTTCATCCATTTTTAGAGACTTATTGAAGTACAAAGTGATTTAGTGCTAGAGTAGTCATTAGGAGGTATTTTGCATACCTGTCTGTATATACAAACGTCCATTTCCTTTTCTTTGCTTACTTTAAAAGTGTGTTAGGACTCAGCCCGACTCTTTAAAGATGAGTTTCTCACACTCTTCTAAGCTTACTGTCACTGTGGTGTGTATTGTTGCAGGGCAGCAGCATGCAGTGAGAGTGAAGTGATTTTTAGTAGATTATTTCATAGCTTTGTACTTGAAATATTGCACAATCATTGGAAAAGATATATCTGCATATACATAGACTGACATGGCATTTTAGGGTGAAATAGGGTAATTTTGATGAAAAATATGGACAATTAGTAAGATATACTATAGCTGTCCTTTAAGTGTTCTTGGGTTGGAAACACTGATGCTATCAGAATATAAAGAGAATCTTACAAAGATAAAAAATAATAGAAACAGTCTCACAAAAATAATAGACATTTAAGAAGTCTGCCTGTATTTTTCTTTTTCTCTGGCTTCAGGCCAGACTGTCCGTGTGTGGAATGTCTTTAAAAGCATAAGGACCATATTTTCTTCAGAAGAAATATGAGATTTGGCTCCTGTATCCTCCTTAAATGCTTGAAAATCCCTGGATCAAAGCCCACAGAATCTCTCCTGAGGAGAGATTTGAATGCGGATAATTATGCAGGAAACTGAGCACTTTTATGTTTTAGCTTCATTTACTATTTAAGTAGAAGTTAAAATGAAATAAAAAGATGTATCATGTCTTATCTTGACAGGGTTTTTTTCTTTGTTTTGGAATCCAATATTCACACTGCCTCCAAAGACATGATGAAGAATTTTATGTAGAATTTGTTTAAATCTTTCCTTCAGTAGTCTTTTAATTGAAAAATATTCTCTTTGAAAAGCAGAACTTTATACAAAGCTTGCCAGTATTTTCAAAATGGCACGCGTTTTGGTGATGTTTGCTAAATCTGCATAAGTATTTCTGTCAATTTTGTTAGAGTATTCTTTTCTGCAGTTTGGAAAATACTGTGCTATCTGTGTCCTTGTGGTTAGCCAAACTCACGAGCATCTCCTTTTCTGAGGGCAAATTTTTCTGTCCTATACTTATCTGTCCATCTGAAAAGCAAAGTCTCCAGCTCTGAGCCCTTTGACACTCACTCTTGGTCATTTCAGTGAAGGGACAGTAGGAGTTACTCAGGCCAGGAAGCTCTGTAGCAGGGAATTTAATTCACTTGTGGAGGATGTAAATCAATTATCTGTGTAGGATATGAGTCAAGCACTATTTGGCGATTCAACACACTTTTTTGGTCACTTTGGATTGAGTGGCACTTGCCACATCCAACTCTTCTTCTGTAGGCATGTGTCAGGTAGCTAGTGATAGCTGTTCTCTTCTCGGAGTCTGGTGGGTTGACCCTGGCAGGACACCACGTCCCCACCACAGCCACCCTGTCACTCCCCTCCTCAACTGGACAGGGGAGAGAAAAATATAACGAAAGGCTCGTGGGTCAGGATAAGGACGGGGAGAGATCATTCACCAATTACTGTCACGGGCAAAACAGACTTGATTCAGGAAAATTAATTAATAAATTGGTAATAACCAGTCAAATCAGAGTAGGATAATGAGAAATAACACCAAATCTTAAAAACACTTCCCCTCACCCCTCCCTTCTTCCCAGGCTTCACTTTACCCCCAATTTTCTCCACCTCCTCCGCACAAGCGCATGGGGTTGCCGTTCATCACATGTTGTCTCTGCTGCTCCATCCTCCTCAGGGGGAGGCTCCTCGCACTCTGCCCCTGCTCCAGCGTGGGGTCCCTCCCACAGGAGACGGTCTTCCATTAACTTCTCCAACATGAGTGCTTCCCACAGACTGCTGTTCTTTACAAACTGCTTCAGCATGGGTCCCTTCCACGGGGTGCAGTCCTTCAGGAATGGACTGCTCCAGCGTGGGTCCCCTGTGAGGCCACAAGTCCTGGCAGCAAACCTGCTCCAGTATGGGCTCTTCTCTCAATGCATCCACAGGTCCTGCCAGCAAACCTGCGCCAGCGCGGGCTTCCCATGGGGTCACAGCCTCCTTTGGGCACCCACCTGCTCCAGTGTGGGGTCTTCCACAGGCTGCAGGTGGAGTTCTGCTCCACTGTAGACCTCCATGGGCTGCAGGGTTACAGCCTCCCTCACTGGGGCTGCAGAGGAATCTCTGCTCTGGTGTCTGGAGCACCTCTTCCCCCTCCTTCTTCACTGACCTTGGTGTTCTGCAGAGTTGTTGCTCTCACGTATTCTCACTCTTTTCCTCCGGCTGCTGTTGCACAGCAGCAATTTCCCTGTAAAATATGTTATCCTAGAGTCATTACCACTGTTGCTGATGGGCTCAGCCTTGGCCAACAGCAGGTCCATCTTGGAGCCAGCTGCTTCTAGCAGCTTCTCACCGAAGCCACCCCTGTAGCCCTCCCGCTACCAAAACCTTGCCACGCAAATGCAATACAGACTGTAGGGCAGAAATACTCACTGAAACCAATTACAAAATCTCCATTGACAAAGATGTGATCAAGCTTTTACTCTAGGGATCTAAATCCCATTGATAGCTGGGCTGCTTTACGGCATTGTGTCAGACTATAAATCACATTTACATTAGCATTAGTGCCCTTCTCCAGTGCCAGTACTGTATAAACCAGCTTCAGTGTACCTGAAACTGAGGCCAGAACAATTTGCATCCACTTGAATGATTTGCCCTGAAGTTACAGCCATTTGAACCATAATGCCATAGGAGGAAAATCCACAACTTAGCCTGAGACGTCCTTCGCCTGCCCATCCCAGCCCCACCGTACCATACCCAGGCCAGCTTAATTAGGTTCTGTCATAAGAAATCTAGTCTGGAATTCATTCATTAATTTCATTCATTCATTCAGGCAGACCTGGTGTACTGCACAGGGAACATGGAAAAGCACCTAACCCTATAGCTAAAGGAAGCTGTTTGGTAGATACTAAGTCTGTGCCATGTAATAAGTACTTGGTATCAAACAGTTCTTTAGGCTTCTTCTTGGTGCACCACTGATTTATCTCAGTGGTGACATTTACAATATTGATTAATGAAAAAAGGCAATGTATGTAAAATGATTAAAGTGCTGAGCATTCTGCAGCCTAAGGCTGATTCAGGAAATGGTCTCTTTGCCTTGCTGCTGGGATCTCCTGCTTTATCGAGGTAGACGTGCACGGGCTTCGTATCATTAGTTGGTGGTGTGTTCTGAAGTTGTTATAAATATGCTCGTTTTGGGTCAGGATTTAAAAAAAAAAAGCGGTCTCTGATTTGTTGTAATGACGGTGTGCTGTCTGCACTGTGTCATTTTCTTTACCCTTGTAGCGCGATAACATACAATTAGGGACTGATGTCAGCCTGTAAAATTTTGGTGTAAAATTTTGGTCACACCAAAATACCATACTGCTTAACAAAGCTGGCAGATGTGTCCCTTGGCAGCAGCTGCTTGCCATGTGATTTAAAACTTCCTGTCACTATAATTGATGTGTTTTTATTCTTTCCACTTCCTGAAGCCTGATCAGAATTAAAATTGCTGTTGGAATTTCCTGTCAAAGCAACTCATTTATTCGCTGAGCACTGCACTGACAGTACTTTGATTGGACATTGCCTTCAGCTATTCTTGGGCAGAGAGATTGCTGTGAATTATGCTCCTTGCCCAGGTTTGACTTCCCTGCATGCCACATCTGCAAATATATACAGATTGTCCATCATGTGGTAACCTTGTCCTAATGAAAACTCCACATGTAAAATGTTAATGATTTGAATATCAAACTTGGCCACCTGCTGGGGCCCTGGCTTTTGTGTTTATTTAGGGAACCCCACAGAGTTTTTCAACTGATTGTCTCACCATAACTTTCATGTCACCTACCAAAAAGAGCTCTGCTAGATTTCTACACTAAGGAGAATTTATGCCCTTTTCCAGCTTTCCTTTAAAGAAGCTAATGTTTGTGTGGTTTTTTTCTTTAATTTTCTGCTTCAATATGCTATCTACATTCCTTCCCAGAGGTGGCTGCCTTATGCTGCCATGTGGCAGTCCTTAGCTGTTACCGCAGAGAGTTTGTCCGGTGCTTTGCAATCGTTCAGGTTAAAAGATGCTGCAAAGGTGCAAGTTGTTACTATTTGCAGCAGGAGTGCAATGTAGTGGTAATTCTGCCCATTAGGAGAATAAGCTGTTAAATTCACTGTTGGATGAATCATTCAGTTGCCCTATTTGTAACTTCATTTTCCTGTTAGAGTTGCTTAGAGAATTACAGGTTATTTTGGGAGGCTGAATAATGGATAAGTATTGGATTGTTCTGCAGTTATAACTGACACAAAGTCATTGTCACCTCAGAGTAGAATAGACATAATGATACTTACTTAACTGCCTTTGTAAAGTTATTTGATAACCTAGGTTGAAAGGTACTTGCAATGCTGTGAATTATTATTATTATTATTATTAGGGGCAATATATTATTTTTAAAGTTCTAACCTACATTTTTTGAGGGTGTAGCGGGAGTCTAAATATTCATATGCAGTCTTCTTTCCTTGGCCAAATTGTGTGCCAAATAATCTTCCAATATTTTAAGGAAATGACCATGGCTGTTTTGGCTGGTAGTTGTGGTACAAGGTAGTAAGTGTCTGTGATTGCACTCTACCTGCAGCTAGTGGAAACAATGGAAACCAAACTTTAGTTGGTGGTGTAAGCTACTGTTGGGTATTTATAAAATGTACCATTTCTCCTAGATTTAAAAAAAAAAAAAAATAATAAAAAATCCCCTCCAGATAGTTGCCCTAAGAATATACTTGCCTTATATTCACTGTGGTTTTTTTGTGGTCAGGAACTTGGACTTTTTACGTAACAGAGAGGCAAGTAAACAGCATGCTCCCTTCAAGCCTCTGCAGTACCTGCAGGAACAGAGGAGTGTTCCTGGGCTTTCCAGCTGAGGAAGTGAGAATGGGAATGCAGGTGTTTCATGGTGATGGGAGGGTACAGTTACAAAGTAGGAGCTGAGGAAGGGAGCGGGCTTACAGAGGAACAGAGCCTCAGGGATGGACAGTGGGGAAGCAAAAGAATGGCCTTGCCTTAGAGATCAGCACCTATCCACCCTGCAGACAAAATCTCAGGTCTCCTTTGTATTCAGGGTCGCTCTGCATTTCGATAAACTTGGTATGTAGGAGAAAATACTGAACAATGGGTTTGAAGGAAGATGCCAAAAAGAAAGGTACAGTCAGTAAGAGAAATGTCCAACTGTGGGAAGCATTAAAAGAACCATGAAGTTTCACTGACCAAGTGATACAGTCGGAAAACTGGAAAATTTGTATTTTACTGAAGGAAAAAAAAAGTAAAATCCTACTTGGGAAAGAAAAACTGGCTTCTACTCTGAGGGTCAGGACAAGGCTAACGACTGCTAATGACTCATTTTAGTGTTTAGATTTAAGGAAGACTGAAAGCTATTCAAAGGTTGGTTGGGCAGGGCTGGATAGATGAAACCTCTCACTAAAGGGGGATTACAGAGGTCTACCTACATGCATCCTGAGACACAGCAGCAGGAGCTCCACCAGCCAATCCCTAACAGCGGAGATAAAGCCAGACATCTGATCAAGGCAGAGGGAAACATCACATTTAAATCGTTTCAATAGGTCACTCACCCCAAGTAGACACCAATTTCTGTTTGGGAAGCTGTTGAGAGGAGGCTGCGTATTGCAACATGTTTGGCAAAAGAGGCTCCAAGCGAGTCCCTGGCTCTGGGCTGGACTTTTGCCTGTGATGCATGGTGAGGGGGGAGCTCCTGAAAAGGAGGGGAAAGGATAGTCAAAGTGAGTTCAGTTCTCCTGATGTGGGTTGTGTTTTTGTTTTTTTTTCAGGAGGGAGGCCAGGATAAAGAGTGAAGTATAATAAAAAACACAAACAAATACACTTGGTGTGCTGCTGCTTCAGCTGCCACGTCAGCCCAGCTGTAAATGCCCAGTGTAGGAACAAGCCAAACCAACAGTGCCGAAGGCTCCAGGAAAGACATAATGCTGACACAACAGTAACTGAGTTCCCAACTGATTTCAATCACTAGATAAATATCAGTTTCAGCCCTAAATGATATTCTCAAGTAATTGTCCAATGCCCAGTTGGGCTGGATCAGTGTTCCTCTGGAACCAGCTCAGGCCAACTTTAACTGCTTGGGAGTGCGTGGCCAAGAGCAGACTTACGTGCTGGAGCCTGAAATGCCATTAAACAGGCTGTAGTCAAGAGGACAAAATGCCTTGTGTGTTTAGTCTAATACACCATGGGACTTGTTTGCTACAGTTACAGTATTAAAGCTGTAATTATAGCCAGTGAACCACAGATGTACTGTAGCCATAGGGTTTAAACAGGGTGTTATTGCAGTAGAAACCACCCCCAGTAGGTTATAAGTTCAAAGGGTCATTTTCCCCGCTCTGCTTAATCAGATACTCAAGCCTACAGACTTCTTAGTAATCATCATCAAGTATTTAACATCTCAACCTTTTATGCAGTCCCCTTGTTTCATTTTAGGTTTTTGTTTCTGTTTCAGAAGAAAGAGTATAGCTTAATGCTTGCATATGACTTTGTAGTCAGTGTTTAGTGTGAAGTGCAAATGGAATACCATCTTTATGATGTGGTGGTTAGACAGAGGTTTGCCACCCTGCTACAACACTGAGCCACCGTTCTCAGTAAAAAATGATGTAGATGCTTTGTACTTGAGTGGAGACTGAAAATCATAGCAGAAAACATGGACTATGGTGCAGGAAAGAACAAAAATAATCTCTTTGAAACAGCGAAAGTAAACCCTGTCTGGAGATGGATTTTTTAAAACGTTAAAGAGTTTTGGGGTTTCTGACACTGTCGGTGCCATTGCATGGTGGTAGTCTGTATGGAAATGGTCTGAACATGAACATGCACCTTTTGCTAGCAGGTATAGGCGTCAAGTCTCAATTTGAAGTGACTGAGGAAAAAATGCCAAAATCCATATTCTTTTTGCTCTCTGTGCTTGACAGACAAAATTTCATATTGAACCTATAAGAGATGATAGCTGAATATTGACTTTCCATTTTAGCAGTGAGCATAACCATTTTTTTTTTCTGATTAAGCAGGACTGAAATGGTTACCATGTAGGAAAATATTGGTAATATTAAACTAAAATATGTCTGTCTAGGGATCCATTCATTTCCCCAAAATAGCCAGTTTCTATTTATGTATGAATGTCTGTATGTTTATATATATTTAAATGCCCCATTTGCTACACTGGTTTTAGCTTCTTGTTAGCATCACTTCTTGTTAGCATGATGTTCTACAGCACAAGGCAGCTGGAAAAGTGAAACATGTGTTCAAGAATTTATGCAGTGTCTTTCTTTCATTAAGAGAACTAACAATAATAGGTGCATATTATAAGTTAGCAGTGTTAAGCAGTATGTTATAGCCACGTCTGACAGACATGTTGTTTACATTCATATTTTATATTGGTGAAACTGTAGCTTTTTTATCAACATGGCATTTTTCAAATGCAATATTTATACCTCTTCTTCCATACAGAGGAAACTTAGTCATCTAAAAACATGATATGTTTTAAATCCACTTGTCTCCTTTTCAATAAGAAAGTATTTCCAATTATTTCGCCAGCAAAATACATAAGTCAGCATGTTCTGTATTCCAGCCCTTCTATTAATTGATGAGGGGAAAATTTCTCACCTCATACTAACAATAACCCATCTTATTTTAAAATGTCTGAAACCTTCTCTGTGGGTATGTACAACCCTCCCTTGTTGCCCTTAGCATTTTCTTTTGGGCTGCGTGTACCCTCATTTTGTATGTGCTGCCTCTGCCAGTGTCAGTGGGAGTTGTTCACATCCTGCCGTTCTCCCAGAGGAATATCCTTGCCTAAACTGTCTGAACTGTGATCCCTGTGGTCCTCAGAGACAGCTAGAAATGCAAAATCTTTTCTTACATACATATACCCCAGGGAGATCATTGATAATGAGCTCCAAAGTCTAATTACACTTTATGTGAACTGAATATATAGGTGGCTTGAAAAGACATCTTTGACACTAAAGTAAACAAATAAACAAATAGTTAATTAATCCATCTGAGTGTCCTGCCCTTAAAGAAAAACACCTCACATACAGTACCATCTTATATTGTACTGTGATTGTTTACTACAATATAGGAGATATTTGGTATCTTAAATGCGGGCCTGGATCAAGTCTGAGATCCATCCAGTGTAGTACTCTTATTTTCAATATCCAGAACGACGTATTTCAGAGAAAGGTTTCAGTGACACAGAGCAGGCAGAGGTGGATAATTTCTCCCTCTTTTCATCACACTCAGAAAAGATCTCTCTTAGTAAATTGAGATTGCTTTAAATCCTGAAGCATAAGGTTTCATTTTTGTTCCCATACTCTTCCTTTTAGCGTTAACTATTACAACCCTGGATATTACTACTGTTTCGGTACATGCCTACCCTCTCATAAGACCATAACCCCAGCAACATCCTGCCATAATGAGCTCCAAGGTCCAATTACACCTTATTTGAAAAAAGTATTTCCTCCTTTCAAGTTTGAATTTGCTGCTGTTCAGTTGCACAGATTATTCTCTTGTTCTTGTATAGTGCAATAGCAATTTCAAGCTGCAGCTTAGCAGCTCAGTGTTGAGGACACACCAGTACCTGAAATGTGCCTCATCATCAGCTGGCCCTCCAAATGTAAGCCTTTCTTATATTCACCAGTGGATCAAGTCCACATAGATAAAAGTAGCAGGAGACCAAAACTGCCACTCATAAGAAGTGGGTAAGAATGATGATGCCCAGCAGCTTCGGTGATTAGTTCGGAGAAGGTGCTCTCCTAATGTTTTGCTGGGTGCTCATGGTGAAGACTTTAAGGGATGCTGTGTTTGTTGTTCTTTGAGCCAGCCCCTTCAAAGACCCCAGCTGCGACTGATCACTGAACACAGCGTCTGTCTTACCCAGCTTGCTGTGAAGTGCCTTGTTTATGTTAGTTGCTGGGGTTGCCTGTATAGTCAGGGACATCTCTAGACAGCAACAACATAAGAATCTATGGTGGGATGATCTGCCTTCAGGAGATGCCTATTTCAGCCTGTTGACCACACAGAAAGCCCAGATACCTTGCTGAAACTGGACTGAATTTAGGTAGGAGTAGCCACCCTATAGCAGCAGGCAGCAACTGTGGAGAACACGGCCAGTGGCTGCTGGCCTGCCAGCACAATCACGTATCACACATTGTCTGGCAGGCTCTGCAGCAGGCAAAGTATTTGAAGGATGCTTTGGGAAAGAGAAGGAACATATCCATGCAGCTGACTATTTGCTTAGTAATGAATTTCCAGTGGTCAAGGTTTCCTTCCACATTTAGTCAATGAAAGTAATGCTAGACAGCCCCCCGATAACTTCTTATTTCATACAATTGCAGGTTGTAGTAACATTTCTCTTTTCCTGGGCTTATGTTTCATCAAGCTTTCAAAAAATACTATGTCATAAGACAGAAATAACTCCATGCATTTTAGACAGCTATTAACACGTAATTCTGAATCTATTTCAGAAGAATATGTTTGTGTGTGTTTGATGATGAGCTGATGTGATAATTAGATTTATTCTTTACAGTGGCATGTTTTTTTAAGTCCTAAAGGGGAATTTTGTGACTGTGTGTATTCCAGAATTTCACTCAGTGATTACACAAAATGTTATTTGAATAAATTTGGTAAAGCAACAGTAAAAAGTACAAGCAATGCAGAGTGCACGTAGCTTTCTCATTTTTGTGTGGTTCCATCAATCCATTAATTAGAACGGAAAAGGTATAAACATGCAGACAGGTTTGTAGGCTGTCACATTATCCTAAAGGAGGTAAGTAAATAAAATGGACCCACACAATACTATTATTACACTTAGAAGAAAAGAAGGAAATTAGTGAGCAGGAATTGCCAAAAAAAAAAAAAAGACAGTGGCTTTGGTGGTTGTATAGCTTTATAGATTGATTGTCTGTGTGCCTTTTAGTTCTGCTTTGGAAAGGGGTATTTTTGCACATGGTATTCTCTGCAGTACTGAATTAAATGCAAAATCTTCCTTTTAACTGCTATGCACTTATTTTACAGTTACACACTTCTGGATACGAAAAATCAATAAATTAATGAAGCTAATCTTTCTCTAGATGTACAAAGTGAAACATTTGATCCTTATCACATTATCTGTATTCTTTGTAAGCTTTCTGTACTATATTACTCTGTTTTTTCTGTTGCTAGACCCTCAATCATAGTAACATTGACTGCATTGTTACAGAGTTCAGCAGTCAGCTCCTCTGTGTTGCTCATTTAGACCTGTGGGATGTATCTTAATTTCAGTAACAGTGAGCTGCAGTGTGATTTTAGGAAATGCTTATATGGTCAAATGGCTTTGACACACATACTTGACATGGGAGAGCTGTTTCTGGCAAGTGGCTTTGCCAATGGTCCGTACCATCTGACCATTACATTGGGCCTGATAACAATGAGATATAATGCTTTCTGGTGAGAATATGAAGGGGAAAAGGACCCACAGATGTCACTCACACTACTCAATGCTCTGCTGAATAATGCATGGCTGCTAGCGTACCGTGGAGATGCAGATTGTAGAAGAAAAAAGAGAAAGGCAGCACCTCTCTGAGAGGAACCCGGGGTTCTGGATGGCATCCTGCTAGTACTCGGCCAGATTTAGAGACACTTAAAACACATGTAATGGGCATTGTGAATTCTACCTTTATAAATTTAGACTGATTGTAATCACCATCTAAAAGGAGAGTTCTTATGCATCTGACCCTTACTATTATATTTATAAGTGTCTGTTCGGTTAATTGGTACCATTGGGATGTGGAGAGCCTTATGCCATGCACACTCCCCTGCAGTGAAGGGCTCCATGAGCCCTGCTCCGAGTAGGTCCCCTTTGCTGGGAAGGAATGCAGGGCTGGGAGAAAGTTGTTTTCTGAGATGAATTGTAGTTGTTTCTAGCCAGAACCTGGCCTTATTTTCTGCCAGTAAAATAAAAGCAGCTGAATTAGTTTCTGGATATGAATCCATCTGGCACACTAAGAATCTTAGCTGTCTCAAGCCAACCATTCTTCTGAGCCCATTATGGAGATGCACCAGAGGAGAAGGTACAATAGATTGATAAATTGTATTCCCCCCCAAGTTAGTTCTTCGGGAGATAATATTAGCTAAAGTACTTTAGAGCAGCCCTGAGGCTCCTCGAAGCCATGAAACATACACTGGTTCCAAGGTTTGGGAAGGAGGGAAGGCATAAGGATGAGTGAAAGGTATAGGAGCATGGTTTGGGATCTGAGCCAAAGTTGCAGCAGTTAGGGGAAGCCTTTCTGTTGACTTCAAAAGGTTTTGAATCAAGCCCTAAGGACGAAGGAACTGAAATCTGACTGGTTGAATTATAATACCAGAAGGATTTAGCTTCTCTTACAGGGTTAAATTTCATCCCTCCTTAGCTGTGAGACAGAAAGAAGTGTGTGAAATGTGCCAGCTGCCCCAAAGATGCCATTCTCCGAAAACTATCTTACCTATCTTCCTGTGATACTGTATATGATCATATATTCTTTTGTACACAGTGAAGTAGTTTCATGAAACAAGCTCTTGTCCAGTTTTCTGGATAAAAGAGCTGGGTACTCTATTCATAGGTGTGATTGGTTGAATGTAATCTCTTGTAAACATAGAAAAATAAACTTGAAATTCTGTTGAAAACTCGATAAAGAGGAGTTCAGTTTAGTGCCATTATGAAGAGTCAAAGTTATGTGGAGACGGTATTGATTTGTTTTTGTATAAACTAAAACCTACAGCTGCACATAAAAGCCAGTTTGACTTTCAGTGACCCCAGGGAATTGTCTCTTTCTCTGTAGAATAAAAGCCTGGAAGTCTCTTGCAATCATGTTGTCTCTTTTGTAGACTCTTGTAAGAGTTTGGTTATATTTCTTTACCTGCAAGCAAAAAAGGCAAAATCATGTTACGTGAATTTATACTAAAGAAATAGGTTATTCGTAAAAATGTTTCTGTGTAAATATGAACAAAGGATTTGTAGTATCTGGGGTTTTGTTACTTTTTTTTTTTTTCCTTCTCACTTAATTTTGTGTCTCTGGTTAGGAAGTTTCTTTTAATAGTGTTATAAGTAGTCTTTACATATGCAAGTCTGTACTTTGGGAGCGAAGGTACTTTTTTCTGAATGATCGTAAAGTTACTGTAGAGCTGTGATAAGGAAACAAAGATTTCTATGTGAAATACTACCAATAGTTGCATAAAAAGAAAGTTATGGATTTGTTTCAAACTATTGCAGTACACTAATGACCACTGATAGTTGTTTGTGAAACCAATATTTTTGCTTTAGGAGCTCAGATTATTTCTTTTTTTTTAATAGGTTAATTTATTTTAACCTGAAAGAAGAGTTCCCTGTATATGGCATTCATGGATGTTTAAGTATGCAAGTTGTTTTTTTAACATTTTTTGAATGTACTGAATCGGTGTATTTTGAAAGAAGAAACACGTTAAACCAATCAGTTACATGAAACTGGGTTCTCTCTACTGGGTGCTAACAGGAGAAACCTCACATAACACTGGAGCACCAGTTTAGTTGTTTCTTGTGGTCTAACACACAACTTGGCATGTAGGGCATATGCCTTTGAGATGGACTTTTCATGAGGGTGAATGACATCTCTTTGTAATGTACTCCATGCAAAATCAGTAAAATAGCAGTCTTCAGTTTCACCAGTTATATACTTCCCAGGCAAAATCGTGTATTTGCACAGAGACACAAAACTAAAGAACAGAAAAAGTTTAACCACAAACATCTTGATAAGTATACAGACAAGCATTCTCCCGAGACTGCTGTGCTTAAACGTGGAAGAATCTTGAACGACTGAGCTGGTATGAAAGATGAAATTTAATCTTCTACCATTGTGTTTTCATTGTTAACATAGTAACAACAGTACTATTACTCGCTGCGCCTTTAAACTATGATCTCCATGTGCTTTGCAATTGTTGGTGTCATTCTCCTCACTCTTTTAATGTGGAAACTGCAGTGCTGTAAGTCATGTCATTTACCTTGAGTAGCACGAGCTGGTGGCAGAAGCAGGACTTGCTATTCATATCCTTGAGTTTTCTTTTTCTCTTGCTAGACTATATTGTCACTGACTGTAGCAGTGGAACAGTAAAAGATACTAATTTACAGTAATGCATAGTGGTTTATCTAGAAAACTGCAAGAAAACAGCCAGTAGAGTGTGCTGCTCTCTTATGATGAAACGGAAAAAAAAATTATACTAGTTGTTGGCTTGCTTAAAACCTCCTGATTGTCTTTTTTTATTATTATTCCTTAATGTAAAATTATTCTTGCAGGGTTAGGATTTATGTCCCTTTACCATTGCCTTTTCTGGAGTGGCTGGCACAAAATCAGCAGGTAGAATGACTTTCAGTCATGTAGAAAACACTGTGAACCCCAAACCAGAAGTACAATACAGGAGAGCAATGGAGTCAGATTATCTTATTTTTCTTTCAGCCTTAAGTTCCTATTCTGAGAGTACCATTCGTGAAGGTCAAAAAAAAGTGCTTACATTCCCCCTTTTCCAGATGACCGTAGCAAGTTATCCTCTGACCCTGTGTTGTGATCTCAAAACATCTGTGAAACCCTGACAACTTCAGTATTTGGGGGAGGGATAGGGAGGGGGAACTGAGGTCGTACATCATCTTTCATCGCCTTTTGCTTCAGTTATACAGACTTTGCAGTATTTTCGTGCCATAGCTTGCATAAGAATATTTAAAGTAATTTAATGAATTGTTTCTGAAAGACTCTGTGACACTGCTATATTATCTTTTACAATGTTGTCATAAGGGTTTGGGGTTTGTTTGCTTTTTTACAAATAACTTATTAGAAGCAGCATTTCTCCATGTGTCCAAACTTCTCCATGCATGGCACTTTCCCATCAACTGGGAATGGAGGTGATGAGCATCCTTTGCAGCTGGTGGGTGCCACTCTTGGCTGGCTGATTAGCTGGCACAAGATGTATTGTGACAGCATGAGAAATGTCGTGCGTTGGCAAATGAACCCATGCCTTCTACCACGCATGCTGCTTTTGGGCTGGGAGTTCAAAAGAAAAAAAACATGAGTCATGCCTCAGAGTGGATGGGTTTTGCTGTTCACTATAATTTGAATAAGCCTCTATCTTTAATGTAAAGGCTAGGAGAAAACATTGGAATTGTTCTTAATCTTTATTTCTGGTAAAAATCAATAAACAACAAGACAGCCCTTATCTTCCTAGATTCCACAGTATCCACTTTACAATTTGGCTTGATCTCAGACTTTTGTGTAATGAGAGGGGATCTCTCCACATTATTATTTTGACTTTGTATCAAGAAATATTGTCTGTCATTAAAACAAGCCTGTGCCACTAATATAATCTTAATTATTTAACTAGAAACATGATTTTTTTCTGTATTCATTGGCACACACGCATGAAAAACAGTCTATCAGAAGAAATTTTATTTTAATGCTAATGCATTAATATTTCTGGAAATGATAGGAAAAGTGGCCATAGTTTAAAAGATGGACTCAATAGGTAAAACTGTAGGTGTGTGTGAGATCAAAAGAGAACAGTACTCAAATGTAGACAGATCTTTGTGGCTTGTATAAACAAGCGCTCCTGTTGTTACTACCTCTGTTGGAGCTGCAGGCATCATCATGATCACAGAAAACACCATGGAAAAGGGCAGATTTAGCAAATGCCTGAGATGACTGAGGGAAGATCACAGCTTTCTTAATGAAATTTGTTAAACTTTTGCAACCATATATTTAGCAGGATAGGAGTGGACTGACTTAAGTCATAATGAGCCTTTAAGGACCTAAACGCATCAGTGGCAGAGGATATAGCAAAATCAGTGTGAGGGTCTGTACTTCCTAGTAGGGTGCCATCTCTATTAACATATAGGGGAATTATTTCTGGTGTGTTTTCCTAAAAATACTCTTGCTATGGCACATGGGGCAGGGGCTGAGTTATAAAACACAGCGCTCTCCCTGACCTGTGCTCCCACTATCCATATTGCACACCATGGGACATATCTAGGACAGCTGTGTTACAGGGTTATGGGAGCTCAGGCTTCACCTTTTCCATGTTCTGGGTCGTACAGAAGCACATGTTGCAACATGGGTCATGCATGGTCATGTGGATGCACAAGGAATTTGGGCAGACACAGGAACTCTTGTCCTACACTTATCTCCCGCCTACCCTTAGTAATATGTCATATAGACATACCATGATCAATTCCTTGCCAGAGACAGGGTTTACATGCCTCTGTTTTGACGCCGGTCTTGCTCTTAGTCTTTGTGACAGCACCTCCTTCAGATTTCTGGGCTAGAAAACGAGTCAAATTCTTTCTGCACCCCTTTAATACAACATGTTTTCCTTTGTCACCCATCCTAAAAAAAACCCGCAAAACAACCAAAAAACCCCAAACAAAAAAACCCTAGATGCATACATGCACACGTCACTTTTACTGTAATCTGTGAGAGGTACACAACTAACAAGACATTGGGTTTTCATACTGCTTTCATTTGGGGTACTATAATCTTTTGCAATATTACTGTATCTATGTATGACAAGAGTTCATTAGACTAGAACAAAGTGTACAGTGCTCAGGAGGCATAATCAACTGTGCTGACTTAAAATATTCAAGTTAATTAAAATTTTGACTGTGCAAAATAGACTAGATTGCTAAATTAATGTAGAATTAGTACTGTAAGAATCAGTCAGAGAGATCATCTCAAATCCTGGCATTTTCTGCAGGGAGGAAGAAAATGGAAAGAGTGTGCTTTGTGTGCTTGTCCTTTGCCTGCGTGCCTTTGTAATATAATTACTAGGTAAAAATGTAATAGCATAAGGAAAAAAATGGCGTGTCTGAATTAAGTACAGCCTACTGCATACATGCATAGGAGCAGAGGCTTCTGTTAAACTCCTGGTGTCCCTGTGCAGCTTGTGAAGTAGATGCACAATTTTTATTTAGCAGCAAAGTCCAGTACTTGTGCAGTTACATGAAGGCAGATTCTGCAATAAATATCAGCATGCTATAGTTATTGCTGTGTTTCTTAAAAATTTTGTGAGAACAAATGGTGCTGTGGTACATGCTTCTAATAACACCCACTGTATTTTTAACTTGGCACTTCAGCTTTCCCTTTCATATGGCTTGCTCTTGTTTAAAGAACAATGTATATTTAGTTTGCTGCCAGAGCTATGCTTGGGTAATGCTGTCTGGGGTGAAAGACTTGAGTTTCCAGAGGATAATCTGAACATCAGCCTCATCATTCCTGATGCTGACACAACAGTCACCTGTCTCAGATAGAGGAAATATGTCAGATGAAGTGCATGGCCCTTACGGCAGCTTTACAGTAAGCAATCTGGAGCACTCCAAAATCTGGAGAGAGAAGGGCCATGGCATGCATTTTTTACAGGGAAAAAGTGGTTGAATAGATTGTACGTTGAGGGCACTGATGTTCTAAGGTGGGTAAGGTGGAAACTCTGCCCTCTCCCCAGCAGGCCATTGCGTTGACATGGTCAAGGTACAACACACAAAAGAACATGTGGTTAATTGTGGGTGGCTTTTGGCATCAGTCCAGAAGAGCTCAAAACCTGTGTCTCTGTATGTGTTGTAAAACACTTCAACCCCTATGCTCTGTGTGCTTTTGTAAACATCCCTCTTGTATTTGTATTTGCACGCTCCCAGTGTACAGGTTTTGTCCATGTGAACCCCAGTGTTTGCATGCCTGAGGGACAGTGCATAAAAGCTGCACCTACAAAATTATGTGTATCTAAACCAGACTATCTTGAGTCTTTGAGAATGTGACATTTGCTGTTACAGGGACGTATTTTATCCTCAGAAATAAGTGCAAAAGTTATGTGACTGCAGCGGGATTTAGGTTTTCTAGTAAGATAACACCTTTTTTGACCCTTAGGAGACTACAGAATGATACATTTTTGAGAAGTTTATCAAGCCTAGGTATAACCAGATCTGTGACAACTGTCTGAAAAGATTTACCTAGGTTTCCCAGCACAGACAATTTACATTTTAACTAGCATGTGGTTACTTTTTTTTTTCCCCGGGTTTAATCATTAAACACTGAAAATCGTAATTTCATCAAATGCAATCAAAGAATTTTGTATAGTAGCAATTAAAAATATAAAACTAGCATTCAAGCTACATCAAATTAAACAGCTGCATTGGAGTATTTTTAGCAGTCATCCCAATCAAAATGCACAAAAGGCTTTTATTTTTTTTAAGGAATATCTGCCGGGTGTAGCTCTGGTTTCTGTAATTCAACAGCCTGACTAAATATATGCACATACTTTTAAAAACTCAGTTACTGAGAAGCAAGGAATAGTATTTTTTCTGTAAGGCAACTTGAGTGAAGAAGTTCATGGGGCTTGTGCTGACTGGGTTGCTTTTGCAGAAGGGGAGCTTCCAGCTGTAGTTGAAGTGTTTAAATAGGGAAACCAAGAGCTACTTCGTTGTTTCTTTACTTTTACTGTACTTCATGTGTGGCATTGGGTTTTCCATATTGTAAATGCCACACATGAAGCCAGAGGACTTTTTTTCTCATCATTCCTAGCTCCTGCCACATTGTGGCAGTAGGTCTTTCTATTTATTTTACTTTTTTTTTTTACTGAAATGCCCAAGCTTTTGTGTGTAAGTCAGCCAACAGAGTCCTACATAATCAGCTATATAATTAACTAAGCGGTAGTTCTAAACTTCAAGTATTGACTTGCTCCACATCCCTGCTCTGTTTGGAGACTGAATGAAGAAATTTGGAGGTATTTTAGAAGCCTGTGCAACTCTGAGTTGCCCATCTGTGGGAATTTCCCTGCATCCCCCTACTCCAGGAGATTTAAGAGTCTTGTTATGTGATGATACCTAGAAGTGTAGAGAGGGTCACAAGTTTCGTTTCTGTCCTGACCTCCCTGGAATCTTTTGACCGAGTGTTTGAGTGCAGGATGGAGACAATAAGCTCACAAAGGGACGAAGTGAGTCCAAGGCATGCAGAGACAAAGAAATTTTGGAGTAGAAAGGAGAAGGGGCTGGGTGGGAAAGGGAGAGTAGCTCTATCAGTGTATGTGCTCATGAAGAAACCTCTGGCCTGCCTCCAACACAGCCATGGAGTTTGGTGTAGCTGTAAGGTGGGTTCACAGCTTCTCTGCAATGTAAGCAGAAACTTGATCACTCAAGTTACCTTGAAACTGCTGTTGACCAACAAAGACCGTTTGAGTCACAGTACATGAAACAGTCATAAACTGACATGGTTTCATATCCAGGTCTCCCCTCAGCTTCTCTGTATATTTTTTTTCTGAAAAATAATAAAATAAACAAACACCCTAGACATCCATTGGGGCAGAGATCCTACTTCGTCTAATAAACACTTAAGGAACCTACATCCTGGGGTTTTTTGTGCTGCCAGTCATATGCTCAGAGACAGTATTCTTTTCCATTCTTCTTCTAGCTTCCTTCATCTTCCTCTGTTTCACCCTTTGCTCCATCTGACTTTTGGCCATTCCTGGTGTTTTACAGATCATGTCCTGTTAATCAGAGCTGTTCTCCCTGGTGTTTTACAGATCATGTCCTGTTAATCAAAGTTGTTCTCCCTCCTGTAGTGATTCAGCTGGTTGTTTACCATGAAATGTGTTAGCTTGAAGTTAATGAACTTCACTAAAGCTCTTTCCTGTTAGTCGCTGCCATGAAGCATTGACAATCAGTATCATAACAGTAAGTGCTAGTTTAGTGTGGATGACATCTTTAGGAGGGATGCAGCTGAGGAGGTGAAGGGAAGTGGCTATTTAGAGTGCAAGTCACCAATTAAATTACTCAGTGATAAAGTCACTGTCTTGTTCTTTAGTGATGTTCATGTCATGATGTTGTGTGGGGAGGTGGTGATGCGTCACTGCACTCTGGTGCTTTGTGATGTATCAGCACTGGTGATATTTTGGGATAGTGCCAATATTCTGCAAGCTTTGCAGGCACGAGATGCTATAATGAACAAGAGAAATAATTACTAAATCACCCCTCCCCTGGGAGCTGGGACTGGAGCTTAGCTTTTATGTAAGTGCGTTTCCCAGAGTGACAGAGGCAGCCTCCTCGCTGCTACCAAAACCGCATTCTCTGGCTGCCTGCAGAACATGTTTTCATACATCTTTATGCCTGCTTCAGGAAGTGACATTATGTTTTTCACTGTGCTTTTGAAACCTTTCAGCCAATGCTATAAATAAACAAAATTAGTGTTGCGTCTTCTTGTGGGCTACTACTAGCAAGCTGAGAGCCCTCCAGACCTTGGCATAGCT
The DNA here is from genome assembly GCF_023634155.1 of Falco peregrinus. Taxonomy (NCBI): domain Eukaryota; kingdom Metazoa; phylum Chordata; class Aves; order Falconiformes; family Falconidae; genus Falco; species Falco peregrinus. The sequence goes on along the minus strand of NC_073725.1, from coordinate 37,577,911 downwards.
GTTTTAATCTGTGGCCTCTGCCTAAAAATTTACTCTGACTTGAAAGGAAGGGATGAGATGCCACTGACAGTTCCCCTGAGAAGGTTCTGCAGAGGAAGTGTTTTCTCAAAAGGTGTTTGGAGGCAGTAGTGAATAGGTATTACACTAGGAAAAGAAAGATGTTCAAAATGAGGAGTAACCATCTGAAGAAGGGAGGGACTCAGGAGCCCCCAAATTACTTCATCAAGTGACTTGCTCCATCAACACTGTCTGGCATGGTAAGCCTAGAAATGTTAGTGAGGCTGCTTTTAGACACCTAGCTAGGACAAAATGTCTGTGCACTGTCAGCCAGTCCTGGCCATAATGATGTACAATGTGTAATGTTCACCTCAATTCCCATGATTGAACATTCCTCTTGCCCAAAACCGCTGCTTCTGCATTTTGTAGACCCATGCTTTGGGGAACTGTAGCATGCACTGAAAGCCATTTTGCTGTTAACTGTTGGCATCAAAATACCATCCTGGAACACATGATTACAGTGGCATTAATTAAAAATACTTATCAGACTACCCTGTTGCCAGTGCCTGGAGAGGTTTCTAAGGGATTTCATCAGCAGAACTGTAAATTATTTGTCAATGAATAGTGAAAACATTGGGTTGTTTATACTTGAGGGATATGCTCTTAATAAGTGACTGCCAGCCTGCCACCCTCCTTAATTTTTTTTGCCCTCCTTTGGAAAGGTGTCTAAGGTGGGGATCCACTGTGGGAATTAAGATATCATGTTTATATTTCAAAAAGCAAGCCGAAACACTTAGATTTCATCCCCAGCTGAGAGAAACACACATTTAGAAATTACAACATTGGTATTGGCTATCTGGAGCTTTAGGAAGTGGCTGAGAGCTGGCAGTCAATTAAAACTGGGCTGGAGTTCAATATCACAGTTATGCTGCCTGTTTTTCTAGGATGTGTTTGAATCCCAGGCTATGCTGCAATATGGTTTTGATGTAGAAGTATGTAAAAAGGAAATGTAACCCTTAAGAAGCTGTCTGCATTTTCTGGTATAGACAGGTTGTTCTACATAACTCCAGTTCAGGACCATATTTGGGCTGGAAAGTTGCACCTCATGTACTGCGGTGCAGATTCTGATCCCATTTTTTTGTGGTGTAAACACAGGGTAAAGCTGTTAACTTTGCTCCTTTAAGCAAGGAGCTGTTACAAGAATATTGGAGTGTGACCAAGGTCTGTCTTTCTGTCTCTAGCACAATGCTGGCTTTGGAGTGAGTGCTGCACAGTGGCAGAAGTAAGAGATTGTGCTTCTGTTTCACAGGGAAAGATTTAATCGGTGTATTCTGGAAGTGAATGCGGATGCGTGGTTGTTTGGTCCCCAAACTTCCTGGCTGTGCTATGGAAGATCTAATGGATCATAGCAAATCTCTGTGCCCAGCATTTGTAAGCAGCTGGTTTATACAGCTGAATTTACAACAGCTTTTATGTAAAGACCCTGACTTTTTCTTTTTTTTCTTTCTTTCTTCTTTTTCTTAACTGTGGTTAGTGTGTTATCCTTCACTCACACAGAGTGGAACCCTAAAAGTAATTTGCCCTGTCTGCTCACAGCGAGTGAGATGCCCAGATCTATTAGCAGTATCGCATTCGGTGTTCACAGGAATATTGTTGCTTTTATCAGAGAAAGCAAATCAGATTCATAATCCAAAGACCTGGGTTTTGTTGGGTTGTGTGGGGTTTTTTTCTCTTTTTTTTTTTTTTTTCTTTTTTTCCCAGTACGGTAATAAGAACACTTGGGAGCATTTGCAGCACTGTTGTGTATGCATGAAAAATACCACCTCCCGGCCCCATGAGTTGGAGAACAAGTTTCAAAAAGGAATATTTGCCCTAAGGGCCTTCCCCAAAGACACTGAAACTAATTAAAAGCCTCCCATTAACTTCAAGAAGTTTGGGATCTGATCCCTGGTGTTTTTGTTTTCAGAGAGCTGACTGTAACCGCGGTTTTCAAGCCGTGGTGCAAGGCAGCTTAGCTCTGATGGCGTTCCCAGCAACCGATGCCCCTTGGAACAGGCCGCAAATGTGTAAAACAGATTTGCCTGTTTACAAAAACATTCTCAGATGAAACCATTTAAACTCACTTTAAAAAGAAAGGAAATAATTTTTCCTTTTTCTTTAAGGGTTAATTACACTGGCTAACTAGACTATGCAATAAGGAAAGGATCCAGGCATCTTCGGCCTAGGAGTGAAGTCATGCCCCTTACCAGTAGAGAAAAGAATGGTAATTGCCTGCTATGAGTACGAACATATTTTGCTGGCTAGCAAAGAAATGGCATTGACAACTGGCAAATCCACTCTGCTGAGGAAAAAATGTATTTTTGAGGCAGGCACACAGCCAGCATTTTCATTTGGGAACTCTCATAAGTGGAATCAAAACTCTTGCGGAGGTAACATGAAACGATGCGTTAGAAGGTTGGTTTTTTTAATCCCACATTTAATTCTGTCAACATTTCATGCTGGAATAAGAAAAATATTCCTTAGGTTGGTTTTGGTCAATTCCCCTCATCTTTTCTTTCTTTTCCCCCTCTGTTCCTTTCTCCACCCCTCTCCTCAAGATTCCTTTCAGCGACATATCTGTTTAGAAAGCAGCGGTCCTTAAGAAAATGGTGATATGGTCTCTTTCTGAGATGTGCTGTGCGAGTAGCCCTGCATGTTTGCATCTGGGCCCTGATCCAGGGATGTGCTGAAGACCATGGATTCACACAGAACGGGTGGTCTGGTGGACAAGTGGCAGGTCTGGGGAACAGCAACCCATCCACGTCACCTTTAATGCACCCGTGTCTTCTGCAGCCCTTCCCACCGTCACGTAGCGATGGCAGTTTTGCAGTGAAATACAAATTATAAAAACACTGTGTGCTAGTGAAATTCACTGGGATGAAGGGGCAGATCCGAGGCCTCAGAGATGGGGCAAGTCTTACACAGTGCATCTAATAGTAGTAGGCACAGAAATTAACTGGTTTAGTGTATTTATGGGTAGAGTCCTAGGGTCGTGTCTGTAAATACATTTAGGCTTTATTTAGGTCTAAGATAAGGGGACTTCATTAATTGATTCTCTGCAAGCTCAAGGTGACCATACTGGGAGTTTTTTGATATTGAGGTCTTCCGAACATCTTCTCTGCAATGTAGATTTGCACCTAATCTTATTTAATGTAATTAAGAACTGAGCACTTCTGAAATATTAACCTTCTGCCTTTGTGCTTAAGGATTTATAAAGAGCTGGAATTTTTGGCTCATAAATCTGTATACAGGCACTTAAACAAATAGCCTGGTTACCCAAAGTGCTGAGCACTCAGCCTTTCTGGTTGATTTTCTAGGGTTTGGCCTAGGAAAGAGTTATAAAGCTGAGCTTCCATTCTTTCCTTCCCTCCCACAGTTTTTAGTGGTTTAAACTGTGTTCCTCTCTCTCTAGGGCTTCACTTTGCAGTTATGTCTGCTGCATTTCCTGTATATCACTTGCAAAGTGAATCGCTAAAATATGTTGCACGCAGAGTTTGAAATCACAGGTATCCTGCAACTGCTGGAACATGATGCCCTTTTTGTACCAAAAGCTTCATTTCAGCAAAATTCTTTGACAACCCCATTTTTAGCTAAACCCCTGCCACTCTTTTGCTGTGCTGGTCTCATCATGCTTTGATACATAGCTTGTAATTGGTGTATGCTTTTGGTATTTATCTATTAGGAATTCGACTAAGGTCAGCTTCATACTTTGTATATTCTGGTGAACAGCTTTCAGTTAGCAATTCTTTCTTGCCATCGGACAGAATTTGATCCATTTAAGTGAAAGTTCCTCAAGACTATTTATTTCTGTCATTTGCTTCCCCAATCATTACTCTTCCTTATAACTTGAATGCTGCAATAAATGCTCTGTTTAAGATTTACCTTAGGAAGTCCGTTAGGTTCAGTCTTCTGATCTTTGTTGATGCTGTTTGGTGTGGTTCTTTATAATAAAGAACCTTAACTTAGGGGAAATACAATAAGTATCTGATGCTGTAAATTATTTACAGAGCATCTCCCCCCCCCCCCCCCCCCCCCCGTTTTTAAAAGACTTTATAAATGAGCAAACATGTTGCTATAAAATTATTTTTTTCAGGCTTTTCTATTTGTTATAGAACAAGTAGCATAATGAAGTACAAATGTGCAACAGAAAGTTGCGCAAGAGTGGAAGAGCTTTTGGAACAGGAGCTACAGAAGGCATTAACGTGGTCTTATTTATGGGTGAACTTTAAAAAAACTATTTGGAGGCAGGAAATAAATGTTTTCTTTTCTCTAGAAATGATTTGCTGTTGTGTTAGTTTTCTGTCCTGGCAATTTTGTGACGGCACTGCAGTGGCAAAACAAAGAACAAAATAAAAATTCCTGAAATTCTTACAAGAGTAAAAAAATCTCAGATGATTGTTAGCGCCAGGATGAAAAAAAAAAAAGAAGATATTTCAATAGTCTGTCTGGATTTCCTCTAAACAAACATGAAGGTAATTTTGGAGAGAATTCTGCTTAGAATGAATCGTGATTTTTTTGCCCTGCATTGTTGTATAGTACTGCCAAAAAAAAATGTAATTGATGGAGGTAAATCCTACAGATAAAATATATTTGTCGTTAACTCTGGGAGATATTTTTTGTCTTTTTACAAAAGCATGTATAATAACTTTAATGGGATTGAAAAGTGAGGGGCAGACAGAAGTCCTCTATACAGTCAGTGATACAGTGCACCTGCCTACCATTTTATTTGGCCTGGGTATAAATAGAGGGCTTGGGACCAGGTTGCCATTAATCTCTCATCTTCCATTATTATTCAGTAACTTAATCCACAAAATACTTTAAGTGGTATATTATGACCCTTTGATTTCTAAATTATTTTCCTCACAGATCTTTTTCTCTGTGTGTGTTTATTGCATTCCCGTGCACATGGAAAGTCTGGGTCTGCTAGCAATGCCAGAGCAAAGTTTTCCAAACAGAAAACAGTTCACCCTCACTTTTGAATTGTGAAGTACTTCTAAAGGGAGGCTGGACGTTTTTAAACATCATAGGAGAACTGAGCGTGAACAGACTTTGCAGGGCTGAGTCTTTAAGAGGCAGGGCTGGCTTTGTGCCTGAACTTGCACTCACTGAAACTGTGAGAGGTGTGAAATAGAGCCGTGCTTGTGGTGTGTAAAACAGGCCTCTGAACGGAAGTGAAATGTAGGAGAAGGCTCTAGATGTGTTTCATTATTGTAGGCTCTGGAATAATTACAGAAGTAAAAGAACAGCCCTTTCCACTCTCCTCCTACAAGATATAGAAACAGCAACCCCAGTGAGAGGATGTTAGTCTAAGGCTATCAAAAAGGGTGAGGCAGAGACCTCAGCTACAAACATTGTGAGGGTAGTTGTTTGTTCAGAAGTGCATTTAGCATTTTATTAGTAAGTGCTGGGAATAGGAATGTTTAAATAAAAAGTCCCAGAGATTCATCTCCTGTCCAAAATTCAAACAATTTCTATTTTTGAAGACCCAGTGAACGTCACTTTTAGTCAGTTTTCATGGAATCACAGAATGGTTGAGGCTGGAAGGGACCTCTGGAGGTCATCTTCTCATCATTTTCCTCTATTACCTTTCGGGCTTGAGCAAACCCATGAAACAAAAATGTGAGCAAGCTGCAAAATACTGTCTCCGACCTGAATGAAGCCTGAATGACGTGGAGATTTGAGAGCAAAAAGATTTTCTTGTGAAATTTCCAGTGTACTGGAAATTTTTATTTTTTTCTGAAGAAAAATAATAGATGTAGGAATGAAGTCCTCTAAGCTCTGGAGAAACACCTGAACTCTGGGATAGTCATTGAAACAAGACTTAAAAAAATAAAAGTGTGTTGAAATGCAATGAATGTTAATGAAAGAGGCAAGACTGACATCTGTGGAGATTAAACATCACTGCTTAAGCATGGGGATGTTCGCAGCACGGGTTCATTCAGAGCTGGGCTGAGGCAGTGCTCTTCCTGAAGTGAACTGTGTGCCCTATGTCCACAGCCTTTTAATTCTTCTTTTCTGCTGAAGGATCACTCCAAAAAAGTCTCGATATTCTCTGGTTAGGATGTTAGAAATGTCTAGCTGGTTAATTTTACCACTTACATCAATGGAAATTGTGATTTTGTTATCAATTTCCATTACCTTTACTCATGTCTTTTCCAAAATAGATGATCGAGTATTGCTTTGCTGTCATTCCTCCCAGAAGTCAACTGGTTCAACACACGTGATGACTGGGTAGTTTCACATCTCAGCCTGACCTCCTGTGATCTACACCCATGGCTGCTTCTCACTTGTGTGGGTGGCTCTCAGAGCCACCTACCCCAAAAATCGCAGTTCCTACCACCCAAAGCACTTCACAGAAACACCGTAACTTTTGTAGAGAAAGCTTGCTTCCAAAGATAAAAAGCTAATTCAAGATCTTTTCCTTTTTCTGAGACAACCAACCCATGTGTCAGCTACTGGAAACACCTGTCCCTAAGGCTCGGAGAGAGAGAGACTCAGCTCTTCACCCCATTTCATTGCGTTCCTCTACTGGAAAGAAATTACGGACTACTTTAATAATTGCTTTATTTTGTTTGTTTGTTTTTAGTTATTAGGAAAAAACAGAAACATTCTAAACCAAGTTCAAAGGGAACTTGGTCATCTCTATTTCCCTATCCAGGAGAAAAGGGGTAAAATCTGTTTTGAGTTTAGCTATCAATCTAGAAGTAAATTGAATTAAATAGGAAAATGTTTGAAAGTCGAGTTGTATTTCATTCCAACTGCACTGCTGATTTAAATGGGGTGGTGGAAGGGGGAAAGGGCTTAAATATTCAGCATTTTTATGATTAAGTATCCCTTGTGCCCCCACCACACCTCCTCTGAAAACAAAACACAAAGCATGTTTGGAACAGCTCGTTACTGCTACACTTCAAGGCCCCAAATGCCTGTTCTATTAAAGCATAGCCCAAAGCAAGGTGAAGTGCTGGGCTGCACCAGTGCATGTTAGCACTGTCTGTTTGAATGTGCATGTGTATGCTTGCACATGCACATTAGACCTTGTACAAACTTATCACAAAAGCCAGAGCCCGTGCTTTGTATGTATTACAATGGATTTCCAAGACAAATGAAGGAAAAGAAAAAAAATGTTTCCTTAATGAAAAAGCTTGCTACTGGAAGAAAATGCCATTTGAAAGACCAGTGGGCAGAAGGAGAATAATACTGTTTAGAGTTTTCCAAGGGCAGCGAAAGAAAGCAAGCCTTTAATTCTGAATTTGATGAGCAGGACAGCAAGGGAAGTCTATCTCTGGTACCTATTTCATGTAAGGATTTTGTACTCTACAAGCAGTCTGTGTCACTAATTTGTATAGAATATTCTTTGGTCCTTACAGTGTGAAGCAGGCTCAGCAGCGTGACTGATAATACCAGTAGAAATGAGGAAAATTACATGCGTAGAGTTGAAGGCTGCTGTTCACCAACATGTCACAAGAGGAAATGGTGTGGATAAGCATGTTCATATTCAGCATATCCAGGAAGTCTGACATTAAAAGCAAAGCTGCCATCATCCTGGTGTGGTCTTCAGGCAATGCTACTGGTTCAAAACCCAGCAGATCTTACTCACATTCCTGGTGCTAAAGACTTTGATTCAGTCACTTACACAGCCTTTTGTGTAAGGTATCAGATCAAAATAGAGAGCTCTGGTTTCAGATGTCTTTCTGTTGTCATGAAGGTTGATAGTTTGAGCCTCTGCTCAAAGCTAAATGCCTTGATGCTCCATGTTTCCTGACCATTGACTTGCAGTCTGGCACAACTGTGAGCCAGCTGTGATCTCCAGGTGGAGAAACTCAGTTGGGTGGGAACCCAGCAAGACACTGATCTGAGTTCAGATCTCACCTCCACAAGCAGGATCGATGTAACTCGTTGAAGCCACATGGCACAGGGAACGTGAGCAGACATCCAGATGTGGCTAAATAGGAAAGGGTCAACACGTTGTGAACTGGGGGTTTGTGAAGTGGGAAATGATGAACAGAGAGGACAGACAAAGCATTAGGCAAAACACTGAGGCATCGACTGACTTGTATCAAGGTCCAGGCAGAAGGTACACAGCAGGTCTGTGAGTACTGCTGCAGCAAACACTACAGGAAGAAGCTGGTGTGGTAGTAATATTTATGTGCTGTTGATGAAGCATATCTCCATAATATTTGTAAGGAACTCTGGAGCATGCTGTCTGCTAGATTAACCTGCACTGATTTTGCATCCGTTTATATGGGAAGGCATGTATTTTTAACATTAATACTGCTGCATGTTTAAATGAGACATGCTTTACAATGTAATTAAGAAACTCTTCTTTTCGCACAATTGTCAGCTCGCACTTTTCCCACTTTGCTAATGCCTTCAATGCACAAAAGCCATGAAGAAAATCTTTCCGTGACATGATGGCATTACCAGCTCTTTTCAAGTGGGAGGACTGTACTCCTACACAGCAGATTTTCCCTGTGTTGTGGTATTCATGCAGCAAAGAGCTGTACTTCTGAAGGGTTTCTTGTTTAAGCTCTTTCATGCTTCTTGCCTTGGAGACTTCTTTTAGACTTGTAGCCAAGAGGTCGTCAGGAAGTGCTCTGTGCTGCAGCTTCTTTTTCTGTATATGTTTCTATGTGGTTCTCCACAGATCCATGGAACACATTCCCTTCCATCTCTCTCCCTTTCAGAGCAGTTTATGTTTCATTATTTGCAGATGGAAAAATGACAACTTGACAAACAGGGGAGGATCTTTTTATTTAAATTGTCATCTTCTTTTAGGCTCCTATGTAATGTAATGGGGTAATACTGAGAATGCAAAAACTGATTGGATTTTATTTGCCTAGTGCGTGAAAAATGAACTTCCATGCACATTTCCATTTGAGGTTATTTTTAGCTGTCATTCTGCTGATGGAATTTGCTCATCTTCGTGACTTTCTGATTTGGCCAAACTACTGATGCATTTACTGATGCCTTTCTGCCTTTGATTTTAGGGGGCTGAGTTTAGCTTTATAAAGTCTGTATTTTCATTTCTTTTGTACGTCTTTTTTCATTGCTAAGCACACAGAGTAACAACCAGGGATAAATTAAATCTTGAAAAAGCCACTAGGAATTCAGCAGCCTGAATCATCCCATCTAACCCAAGACACACAAGCTCCATTCCCCAGTTCTGTTTATTCTTTCCCTACCGTGATTTACAGCCAAAAAGCACTAGCTGTGCTCACTTCTTATACCCCAATCACAAAACCAGGAAAGACTTTCTTAAGCTGAGCAGCACTGTTAAGCCCTTGTCTTACAGTTTTAGATGCGTTTAACTGTGAGGACAAAGTTAATCAAGTTTCACAAAGACCTGTGTGTGATCTCGGTCATGTTAGTAGGAGCTCTGAAAAGTGGTGGAGCTTGAGGGCAACATGCTGCCTGCTGTTTGTGCCAAGCTTCTCTTGCATTTCTTTCCCTGCTATTAGATTTCAGTGCTGTAGGAGAAAGCACTGAGAGCATGAGGCCTTCAGCCAGAATTGATTCAAAATCTTTCAGCAGGAAAAACAAATGGGGCGTAAGGATCGGACAGGCTCCAATTAGAGGAGCTGAAGATGGGCACCAGCTGGCATTGCCTGACCATCCATCACTCCTCTGTCTTCCATCCTTACTGGGCTGCCCACATGAGAGGGCAGTGCTTCCACTTTCCTCCCCATCAGTGCAGGGCCACCGACTGGAGTGCTTTCCTACCCAGCTAGTTGATATTTTTGTGCCTAAAGCCAGCCTATTCTGTAATGGTTATAAAGAGCAGCAAGGCTATAGGTGCATCACAGCAGTGGGGTTGGCAGACCCAAGCTCAGGGGATATTAATTGAAGAGGACATCCCTCTGCCTCTCTGCACTACTGGCCCTTGAGCACAGTGGACGGTCTGACCACTGCATTCACTATTGCATTTTGCAGTTGTGTCCACAGTAAGAGAGGTCTCTTCCAGCATCCCAGTTTTCTAGCGTAGCAACAGAGCTTTGAAGTGAATTGTGTTCATGAAAGCAAGTGGTTACTTCATAGCAGCGTATACTGTTCTGAGCCTGTACTAAGAGCCAGAAGAAAACCCCTAAACTTTCTGTATCCTATGTTACTGGAATAGGTGTTTTTACAGAAACTGATGTCATGGGAGCAAGACAAAATGCTTCTTTTTTGTCTGTGTTTTGCTCTGAATCACGGTTGTTACTGCAGTATAACAGAGTTCTGCTGTTATCTTCTACCTTCTCCCCCCAAAAATCAACCCATAAAAAACCTGTTTGGATTTTAGCCACCTGGTTGTAGTTAGTTTCTTATTTTAAAATAGCTTTCAAAATAGATCAGACATTACACCATTAAAAACAGTTTTCCCTGTAGGTATTGAATATCAGACAGGGCTTGTAGTAATAACTGATAGGTATCTAGAATAATCTTCAGTATGGACTGAGACTACAAAGATCTGTCAATCACTGCATTTAGCTTTAAACACAGATGATTTGAATTCATGTTAGCAGCATGAGGAAGTCAAAAAGATGGAATGGTGCTGTCAGAGAAAAGATGATAGGTTTACCTCTGCTGTTAGCCTTTCCTGCTACTTGTTTGAGATACTAAATCAAGGTGAAGTTTATGAAAAAGGCTACAATAGGGGTTTCTAACTCGTCATTCCTGCTGGGATTTTCCTATTATAAATCTGCTGTCAGAAATAAGTGCTTTACTTGTGGCTTAATTTTATGCAGGCACAAACACCTTGGTTCAACACATTTTGCCAGAGACAATCTTGACTGTCTTAATGCAACAGAGTCCTCATTAACAGGGACCTGTGAAAAAGAAAAATGCACACATGCTCTTTTGTCGTTGGTCATTCATGAGCAGTCCGATGAAAACTGAAATAAAACATAAATCCCGAGGTGGTGTGGAGGCGATGTGGAAACGTGAGTGTTTGAATCACACAGCTTATGTGAATTATCCATCTTGAACATTACACTCCACCTTTTGAATGAAGTTTCATTAATGTGGTGGAAAGCTCACAGTTTCTATTTGTTCTCCTGTGGCTGCTGAATTTAGCACTACCCCCAGTGCTCACCCCCAGAGCAAAGACCTCTGTTGTGGTGATTTTTCCTCTTTTATAGTTATATCCTATATAAATCCTAAATTTTCCTCTTTTATAGTTATATCCAACTGTATAACAGTACAGGCGACTAAGACAATGGTTTTCTCCGAGAAGCTCAGACTTGCTTGGGCAGTTCTTTCTCCATACGAGGGCCATCAAGACAGATTGGTAGTACTTTGCTAGCTTCATAATGCATTTGTCCCATTCATTTGGAGTTCTGCGTGCAAAAAAAAAAAAAAAAAAGTCAGGATCAGGCCTCAAAAGCGATAAATGTCCATTAGCATATTTCCTCTGAATATTGCCCCTGTCTGGTGTGCTTGGCTGTGTTTCAAATGTGTACCAAGTAGATTTGCCACCAGTGTCTGTTACCTCGTTCTCAGGACATGAATGTGAAATTTGCCTTCAGGCACTTGGTACTGGCAGCATGACTTTACATTTATACCATCTAAAATAAATTATTAACCCGAGGTTGTAGGAGAGGGAATCACAGATCACAGGAAGAACAGAGAGATCTTGTTTGCTGTGATAAAAGACATCTTTACCCCCAGTCCAGTGCATGCTTCTGTGTTGCTTTACTATCAGATTTTAAAAACCCCACTCAACTAAGACTGCATCCCTTAGGCAGTGACGGCACTGAAGTTAGGCTCAGAAGGAGTCTCTTTTTTATGCAGTGCTGTGAAATTTCAAATTTCAAAATATAATTTTGTTCCAGGTTGAAAGAAGACTCCAATGTACTGAAACACCACCTTAAGTAAAATCTTGCCTTATTTTCCAGTCTGGTCACTCAACACATTATGTTTTAACAAAACCAAAATCTTTTCATTTTGATGTACATCACCTCGTATTTTAGAATAGTCCAGAAGTAAAAATAAAAAAGTACTTTTAATGAAAAGCCTCAAAAAATCCATTCAGAAATCATGAAAACAAGCCGTTCTGATGTTGTCAGAACTGTATCTTCATCTTGCTTTTTTTAATCTCTCCAGCTTCCAACAAAGAAAGTGGCACTGTTTTGCAAAAGACTGATTTTACAGAGCTGCACCATTTTGACAGAGTATGGCTGCAGTGTTGCTGGCTTTTGTGATCGGCTGTAGATGGAATAGTCAACTGATGAAATATAATGTGCTTTGAATTATCTCAGCAAAACGCTTTGCTTGCGGTAAATTCATTGGCATGTATGCACATTGTGTTTCCTCAGATCAGGATGACAACCTCATTGCTGGCTGCTTGTGGCATCCCAAGTTAACACATGTAAACTTCGCAGCTGTGAGCCATGTTACAACCGAAAGGATGCAGGGGTTGAAGCCAGCAACTTCTTTCTTTTGTTTTCCTCTAAAAAAAAGTCTATGCAAAGATGCTTCTTCAAGTGAAGGACTGTGAGGTAGCATAACCCAGCTTATTTTATCTCTGGTTTCATGTGGTTCTCTTGATTTAACACTTCTGTCTGTAGCTGAGAGCTCCCAACAGCTGGCTGAGGAGAGGGTCTTTACAGTGTTTCAGCAGAAAAGGGAGGATTTTGATTTACAGGCAGACTGTTGTACAGCACTTCAAAGCATCCATTTTCCAAAGTGTGACAGATATAACGTAGCCACAGAAATGATTTTCCTGATGAGTCTGAACTGTGAAGTGGGAAAAGGGAAGCATATTCTGCGAGCAGTTGCGGTGCAGTTTAATCTTTCCAAGTACCCCGACTGCAGATGCCGTCTGCCTGTTTAGACATCTGAAGCTACTGAAGTCTGTTGAGCTTAAGCACAGAGAAACACACCTGATCCTCTGAGCTGCTGCAGATAAGATGGGTTTTAACCATAGCAGTTGGGATCCTGGGGGGCAGGGGCTGGTTTTTGTGGTTTGTTTTTTTTTTAATTAGCGTCTTACAACCCAAGTTCTCAGAAAAACCTTGAAGTGTTCATCTGAGAATCCAAATCAGAGGGCATTTATGTGCCAGACAGGTACCTACAAGTGGGCATGGCTCTCGGCGTGCATGAACCCCTAAATTCCAAGTAGGGGATTTTTGATACCTGCTTCAGGAAGACTGATGCCAGGGAGGCTGGAGAGGGGCCAGGAGGAAGGAAGAGGCCTTCCTGAGGGGGTGGGAGATTTTGAAGCGTGACCCTGAGCAGAACCGGGGTGGGAGTAGAGGCAAGGGGCAGCCAGGGCAGGCAGTGGGCTGCAGAGGCAAGGGAGGTGAAGGCAAGGGTCAGGTACGAGGGTGTGCAGCCAGGGAGGCTCCTAGCAGGGGGGACAGCAGCACCTAGAGCTGGGTGCTCTCCAGACAGGTTGCAACAAGCAGCTGGGGGAAACCAGCTGTGTTTTTTAACAGCTGGTTTGACATAATGAAGGCTGAGCGGCTTCCAAAGCAGCCCCAATCACATGCCCCAGGGGAAGCAGTGACTGAAGCATTAGCCTAGGAATCAGGAGACCAGGATTTTATTACATCATCTGCAGCTATTTCGGGCAGGACTTTGAGCAAACAGCTTTGCACCTTGGTTTCCCCACCACCAAAAAGTGTTGCTCACCTTGACACCCCTGAAATGGAGACGTTAGAAGCAGAAGCCTCTCCTCTCCCAGTGCAGTAGGATGAAAACAGTGAAATTAAAATATGGCAAGTTCAAAACTGTCAGAGGGAATTCCTTTTTCACATATGCTGATGCAAATCAGGAGTAACACCAGTGACTAAGGTAAAGTGGCGTCAGTGGGAAACAGTTAAGTGGGGTCTGTTCGGTGCCTATATAAGTAATAAACACACACTCATCGAGTCCTGACCTAGCTATTCTTCTGTAGTTTAAGTTTTTAATAAAACAATATTTTGCCTGCCTTTTTTAAGACAAATGTTGACATGAACCTTTGCTCATGTAAAATGCTTTTCCCATATGACTAATGGTTATTTTTAAAGTGCTGAGCGAAGTGTATGTATGCATGTGTGTGTCAGGGAGACAATGAAGGAGTCTTTGTGTATTTGCTGTGGTAATTGTTTATGAATATAGTTGTTTTTTCCAATTATCCTTTCAGCAGCAGTCTTGTTTCCATTTCTTTCTGTTGAGGTTTCTGTATAAATGTAGAGATTTATGCTCTCAGATATTTCAGTTGTGAAAGTATATGCTACATCTTAAGCACTGATTTATATTCATAAAGTGCCATAGAACAGAGAGAAAGAATTTGTGGAAAAGATGGAGTTAAAAGTTAAATCATGGTCATGCAAACAACTGTGTGGCCATACAGCTAATTTCAGGGCCTTGGAGTGAAATGTTATTTCATGTCCAAAAAATAAAGGATAAACTCTAAAAGGCCAGAACTCATGCTAACGCCTGCAGGAGAAGTTAAGCCCAGAGTCAAGGCTGGAGAATTTGAGCTAAAGCATATTAGTGTGGCTTCATGGACGGAGACACAGTATGAAAGTGGAGAATTAATTTCTTCCACAATAGCAAGATTTTGTAATCTTGCTCAGCAAAAGCATGGTAGAAAATAGGAGAGGTGGCCTGTGGAGTATAAAGTCTTTTTCACTTGGAATAAATGAGTCTACAGGTGAAGGTCTAGCCCCTATATGTATGTCAGCAGTAAAAATCCCACAGAATTTACTTGGTCTATATTTTACTTAAGGTTTTAAGTACCTAGTGCCCAGCTGAAGCAACTGTCTTCAGTGACTGACCTGCAAATCAGGCACTGTGTAAAGGCTAGATACATCATCTGTGTGCGTGTGTGTTTAATATGAAAGCAGCTTTTGTTTTACAATTGCTGCTAGTGCCATAGGTTGTGGGGACTGGTTTTCATTAACATACTTGGGCTTTTGTGATTTAACACTATTACATGATCTGAGTGTTTGACAATTACTTGAGCAGGCCCAATCCACAAAGTCTGCCACGTGTCTCAGTGCCCTTTCCCAGAGCAGGAGTCATTTCATGCTGCTGGCATGATGTGATTTCTTCCAGCAGCACAGCAGGAAGAACTCCTTGCAGGTTTCAGAGGCTGTGAAAACCTGCATGGTTTAGCCACCCCTTCCTCATTCACAGAAACAAAGGGCCTCCGTCGCTTTCTTCCTCGAGGATAACACTGCCACAGTTATACTGTAGGAGGATATTTTAAATTTATGCTATTTGGTTTCAGAACTAGAGGTCTGTAAATGCTGCTGTAAGGCTTCTGTTGTTTAACTATTATTTCATGTTGGCATTTTTATTTGAAGGCCCAGCCGTGGCCAAGAAAAGGAAACTTCTGTATTTTCCTTTTTGTGTTACATCTTCCAACTGGAATATTTTCAAGCACAATAGAATTGAACATGAGGAGCTTTGGGGAGGGAGGAAGAGGAGAAAATGAAATCAGCTAGAAGAGATGATAACTCCAGTGGGGTACTCTACAGTTTAGTTCTCTGGGAACCGAAAAATGCGTTCAACCAGTGTGATGTTGCAACAGTCCAAAAGAGGAGAAAAAAACCCATGTCTGGTCTAGACCGACTAGAAACTAAAAACAAGGGACACTTTGAATTCTGAGACTCTCACCACAACTGAAAACTGTGCTCAGGCCAAGTAACTGGAAAATCAGTTTCTTGGGTTAGAAAAATGCTTCCCTGAAGAACGAGAGGCAGGTTTCCATTTTAATTGGTAAAGAAATGATTATATTCTGAAGCATTTATTCTAATACTTGAACCAGTGCAAAGGTTTGCTATCAGGACTCTGAAGATATTTGGACAGTTTCATATAGAGCTTAGTGAAACGCTACAGTAAACCAAAATTTTCTGCGACATTTTCTTGCCATTTGGCTGTGGTAGTCTATCATTTGTCACAAAATGGAAGAATAAGATCTGTCTTCATAATTTCCAAAAAGAAGTCTGACTGCAAGCGCAAGTCAGGGGGAGGCATAGGGACTAGAGCTGAGTGGTGAAACCTTAGATCAGGAGATGGTTATGAGAAATCATATACCAGGAGAGCTGAGAATCCCCCGACCAGGAGTAATTGAATGTGGTAATTGTTAGCTTAGGTAAGGAGCGCTTTAAAAAGAAATGTTGAATAAAGATTACTTATGGGGTGCTTGTTTTAAGAGGGAAGTGTAGTAAATTTCAGGACAAATTTTTAAGTGGCAATAGTACAGGCACAGCCTATGCTGTAGGCAAAATAAATTTTCTGAACTAAATGATTCCTCTCAGTCAGCTAGTACAGTGTGTGTTTTTAGGGTGAAATATGTATTGCTTTCATTGAACTGATAAGAACAGCTGAAGCCTGAAAGCAGGACTCTGGTGACCTGGTTGTAATGCCTGGCAATGCCACCTGCTCCTCACGGGATGAGGGGTGAAGCTTTGCAGAACAAGGGGTGGCATCAGAAAACCCTTCTTGGATGTGGCAGAGATGTGTGAGTAGTACTTCATTTTGCAAGAAACAAGAAAACTTAGGGTTTTTTCTCTTATTCCTGCACTTTTAAAACTGGTGTATTGTTACTGTTCTACTCGGTGTGGAAGATGTTAGGCTAGATATGTTAATTCCAGGGAAAAGTGCCCTGCACTCCTCTGGGTTAAAGTGATATATGTGTCAAGCATTATATATTTTATGATTGAATTTTAAAACAATATTTTCTTCAAAAAGATTCAGTCAATATACATGACTCTGGTAAAAGTAATATGACTCACACAGCCTGTATTTTATCGATATGTGAAGCCTGTCTTTTACAAAAGAGCACCACAGCACTTTAAGATAACAAAAAATCAAATGGGTTTGAAGATGCTAGGCAGCGTGTTCTTGTAGTGCTGTGATTTATTCTTGCTCTTGCAGAACTGCAGTCAAAGAATATACAGGCAGACTTTTCTTTAGATGATTAAAAAACGTATAGGTAGAATGTGAAGGAAGAATGTTACATGCTTCTATTCAAGCTTTTTAGGTGCTGTGGCCATAGGATAGTTCCAGACATTAATTCATCTAATTTTACCCTTTATTTTCCTGGTGTTCTCTTTTCATCTGATGGACATAGAAGGCATGATTTTCTGTACTAGTTCATAAGGACAAGGATGTGTTGGGACTGTGCTGTGTAAGGGATGAGGAACTCTAGAAGGATGACCTGGAACTTTTTAATGTTCCTGCAATGCATATTTGAGTATCTTTCTGGGTAAGGGGCAGAGATACCTTGCATGCAAATATGCTTGCAAGCTCAGGCTCACGTGAAATTCTCATTTGAAATTTGTTGCTTGTTGTATGGAGCTTAGGCCAAGATCTGTTCACCTCTGGTTTTTTCCAGTGTTCAGCACTGAGTAGCCTTCCCTGCTTTGGCTAACTGAAATACATTTTAGGAAGCAGCTGCCTATTGCCAAGAAGAGCCAGCATGCAAGAATATTTCCATCTGGGATGACTAACATGTGCCCAATGTACATCCAGTCTCACATCCCACTCGGCAAACAAAATCCACTGATGAATTAATTCTCTTCTTGCTTCAAAGACCAGTCAAAAGATGAAAGTGAAAAACTGGACATATTTCAAAAAATTACATTATATGAAAAATAGGTCATTCAGCCAGTTTGCAAATCATAGATTTTCAAAAATGTGAAATGTCAAGCAGTCCAGTTTGAAAAAGTGTATGTTCCCTTGCTTGTTGCATATTTTGCTAGTGATGAAAAGAACATATTCAGGAAGGAAAGACAGTGGTTTAACTCCTTCTCAGGATAATGCCAACAGTATTCAACTTGTTTGACCCAGGCCTATGTCAATATAGACACGATGCGTTTGTCCATGCTTAGTTTGTAATTCTTTCATAACAGAAAGAGCAAAATTAATTTGAACAGTTGTAAATATAAGAGATACAACAGTTTCTGGTATTTCACAGTTGCAAATACTCAAGTCTGCTTCTTGTGAAGACACTTGGTTTTATTGAATGTGTTATAAGCATGGCTGATCCTTCTCATGCACTGAAGGGATGTCGATGCTGAAATAAAACTCCATATAAAAGTCCACTGGTTTCTCATATATCAGTGGGTCAGGCAATAAAATATATAACTGTGATGCTAATTAAATTGCTATTTTAAAGATATGTCTTTAATAAATGGATTGTTTGTACCTACCCAGAATTAAAAACAGGGCTGTCAGTCTACTTCAGTACAGCTGTAAATACTAAAAACAATACACAGAAGCTGCAACTTCTTAGCTAGTCTCAGAGGTGCTGGTCTGGGGAGGTGTAAATCCTCCACCCAAGAAGAATGCACAAAATGCAGCTGGCTGCTTAACTGGTGGTACATATATTAGCAGAGCAGAGGCTTATAATTACATAAATCCTTAAAAAAATTAGCTATTTAGTAAACTTTTTGAGCAGTACCAGTGCTAACTGCCTAAAACTCAGGCAATCCAAAACTCAGACAACCAACAAAGAAAATGTTGACCCGAGAAAAACAGTATTCATCTCAAGAATTAAATCCTAAACTGATGTCATGTGCAATCCTCTCTGATGTGAGTATTCTATTCTAGTTTGTCCTGAATGTGCCTGGTATGTTTTTATATGTTGTAAAAACAAATGCAGTGATTTAACACCCTGGAAAGTCCAAGTAGGTAATAAATAGTCCAGTTCTGTAGAAATGCAGGGTCTGACTTTCTGAGATCATCTGTGCTCTCTGTGAACATTTGATCCAATTAGCACATCTCGGCATGTCTTCTGCAGGTGCCAGGGAGTGAGCCACGTGTTCACAGGGCTTCCCTCTCAATTTATTGTGATCGCAAATGGTGATCCATCCTTGTGGAGGCAAAGGTGAAGACCAGGCATAGAGCAGGCTCACTGGAGCTAGTAGTTGGGCAACATTTGAAAACCAGTAGTTTACATGCAAATTAAATAAAACCAGCTTTGTAGGGAGAGGTAATACTTTTTTATTAGAGCAACTTCAATAGTTGGAAAAAACAGGGAAGCTTTTAGACAGACAAGACCACTTCTGGTCTGGAACAGAAGCAGGAGTGTTCAAGCTAAGACCAAGCTGAGAACAATTGCTCTACTGTTACTTCATCATGTTAAACAAAGCACTGTTAGGATTGATTGACCACCTCCTAGAGCCTGAAGAGTCACCAAGCTCTGAGTTAAGAAGAAACAGTATTTGGTCCAGCTATGTCAGTCTATATTCATCCCACATATGGCTCCACCAGCTTCAGCAGACAAACGTCTTTAACTAAGCATTTAATGATAATTTCCATTGAGGAATTGTTTGTTTGCTGTAAAAGGCAGGGTGGCCTTAGTGGGCAGGACTCTAGGCTGAAACTGTAAAGCCAACCCTCTGCTCTTCACTCAGCTGCTGATCTGCCGAGTGATCTACAGTGAGTGGGTCCATCCATCAGCTTCTGCATGGTAAACGGGCATAATAAAACTGGCCTCCTTGCAAAGTCCTTTGAGATCTACAAAGAAGTGTTACACAGCAGCTATACACTTCTTCATTAGCAGCTCTTTTTCATGTGGTTCTTTTAATAGACATATGGGTTCTGATTTAGATCTTCTGAGCAGGGTGTAACGCTACTAGTGCTAGTAGAAACTTTGCCAAATGTGACTAGAAGACTCTACTACTGTGGTGTAAGCAGTTAAAAAAGTTGTTTCTCTGAACTTCCCAATGTCTTTTAAATAGGGAAAGGCTATTTGTGTTCAGGAACGACAGAAGTGTCTTCATCTCCATGTACAAACTGCAATGGTACATCCAATCCAAGCAGGCACCAGTGGAAACAAAGAGCCATGTAGGCACTCACAGATTCTCCAATAAATGTACAATTAATGTTATCTAATTCACATTTAAGTAAAACACAGGAAAAATAATGCGGAAGCATTTCCTATTTTTCTGTAATTTGTGTGTGTGTGCACAGTCAAACATACAAATACATAACCATCGGTGCAGCAGCAAATGTATGTACTATGAATATGTGTAAGTATGCATACATTGGCATTAAATAGTGTGAAATATTTTAAAAAAATATGGCAAATAAACATTCAAGTTGCATAGCCAAGCAACACTGGATATTCCAGAATGCAGGTTTCCTGGGCATCCTTAATTAGCCCTTCTGAATATGTATGATGATACCATTTTAATTACATGACAACGTGTAGGGTTTTTTCCAGTAACAGATTCTTGTTTCAGCCAGTCAATGAAAAGGCAGTTGTTTAACCCTTCTGAGTTTTATTTTCTTTCATTTGGTGCTGTGCCCTCAGATCTCACATTAATGCACATGGTCTAAGTGCTACAGTGAACACAGAAAACGTTAGTCCCCTTCCAAGCTTTTATTTCCCTGTCACTCCCATGGCAGCATCTTAATATGCCCCGAATCCTGATTAACTGTTTCTGCAACACATCTGTGCAGGGTGAGAATACTATTATCATCACAATATTATTGCTGTCATGCAAAAGCACTGAAGCATAGAGGGAGAAAGGACAAAAATGTCAGAATGACAACTTCCAGTGAAAGCTGGAAGAGAGATGTGGAAGCTTTCACATACGTAGCATTTCCCTAGCACTTTCTCCACTCGAAGCACAGGGCCAGTTGACTTCAGCTCTCAGCACTTCTGCATTTCAAGCCCCAGGTGTCTCTTGTTGAGCACCCAGAAAATGAGGCCAAGAACTCAAGAGGGAGGAAATTCCAGAATGATGTCATTATGCCTACACATGGGGAGGGGGAAGGAGCTAATCGTGCCCAGGCAATCCAAATTCTGGCATTTGCTAACATTTTAGCATTTGGCTTACAACCCTATCATTCTTTTAGCTGAGTTTCTCTGTGTATGTGTATACATTTCTCTAATCTGCTAAAAATTCTTGTACTGCCTTCTCAGTAAAACTAATTTATTGAGGTGTGTGCCCTTGGGAAAAAGCATGGCATGTGTTATAATAACCTTTACTTATTTTTCCTGCTGCAATTAAAACTAGAGAAATCTAGGGAAACTTAGTTTTGATTGTTCCCAGAAGAGGAAGGAAGGGAAGTAAAGAAGATCTACCTCAATAGGTGCTGAAGTTATCAATACAACCCCTGCTCCAGCTGTGCCTCAGCCATTCTTTCCCACTCTGCTTTAGAAGCAGGAAATAGCTATAGGTAGGCAAACAATTCAACACCCAAAATCAGGGGGATCGAGGACTTTTAGGGGACAGGGATAACTTTGCTTTTCTTCAGTCTGAAAACCCGCCACTAAATCTCAAGTTTTACATTAGCTACATCATCCCTATCCTTTACCAAATTACAGGTGAGGCACTGAAAAGCATAGCATGCTGCCTTAAAAATCCCAAGATTTTCAATTAAATATTGGTTTATTTTTTGTTTGCTGCCTGCAAGTTTTCTCAAGCCCTTCCCGTGCTGAAACTTCCCTGCACAAGCTGACAGGTTGGAAACAGGTTAAAAATGGAAGCTGAAATCCATATGTAAACAGCTGGCTCCAAGAGCTGGTGCTCTAGGGAATGAAAACTTGTAATGCAAGACTCACAAAACTCTTGTGGGAGTTGGCTTCATTAGGTATCTACCATAAGCGTGTCTGTGTGCATATATCTGTACACCATTGCGATCCTATCTGTATATGCATATGTACCTGAGGTTAGCAGAGTATTCATTCCCTGCTGTGTTGGTCACTACTCTCTCTTCTCACACTTCTCATCTGTTCTTTGAAACTGGGAGTGCCTCTCTCATACATCCCCATCTCAGCTAGCACCACCGACTGACAGCAGAAGGACCTTTTTTTACCCCTCCTGTGCATGTACAGCAGGAGAGCTTTTCTCACTGACTCTCTGCTGACTGCGTCAGATGCTATCTGTCTTTCAGCCAGTGGACAGAGCAGTGTGTTTACCCTGCTGAACTGAGATGCCCTGGCTTGCTCTCTAAAAGCTCTTCTCTATAACCTTTCTGTATAGGGTACCTAGGGAGACATAATTGTCAAGTGAGGCACCAAAGGGAGGCATCGTTCCATGGTCTGAAAAATCCCTGATAAAGGGGTGGCATTTGTTAGTAGCGCTTTTAATTCTGGAAATGCCTCCCCATCCATGCCAGGTTCCTCCTCCTCTCCCAGCCTGTGGAGTGCATGGTTCTACCTTCTCCCTGACACCAAGCTTTCCCTTTCTCCTCACTGCAGTCGCTAGCAGTAAGGGGAGTGATGGCAGATCTTATGCCAAGATTTCCTCATTTTCCCAAGAGGGAAAATCACATCTGTCCATGCTGAGACACTTCCTTACAGTATGTGGCTAAGCCATGCTCTCCAGCCAACATGTCAGCTAGCAACATGTGCTCTGTGGCCTTCTGGGAGGAGAAGTCCTAGGGTAGGCAATGTGGTGGGAATAGTATGGTGCTTATTACATTATTGAAAACAAAATACAGCTGCATGTTACTGTTGGCTGAATGCAACCTGTCAGCACCAACATCTCCCCAAGACACCAGGACTGATTGCAGCCAGCCTTCGCAGGAGAAGGTGCCAGTAGCCAAGCAGTTGGAGAAGCATGACGTGTCACCCCTGCCTGCTTCCAGGCCGTGTTAAGGCGGCAGTGTTAGAGCAGAGAGCGTGCCTGAGGAAGCACCATGTCATGAGGAGCTGTGCGGTGACAGGCAGGTTGCTCCAAAAGCCCCGAAGGAACTGCAGCAGTTTTGCTGACGGCTGAATGCCCTGGGGCCAGGACAACATGTGTTCTTTTGTATGATGGACTGACCCAGGGCACCAGTGGTGCTTGCTATGCCCTGATGGTCCATCAGGCTCCAGGATCACTCCAAAATAATTCCTCTATAGCCCACAGATTTGCTCATCCTAATTGGTAATTACTGCAATTCACTTTTTTAGGACCAGCTCTATTTTCAGTCCTCATAGTTCACTGAGCCTAGAAGGCTGAGCCTCCCCACCCTCTCAACAGTGTGAGCGGGTTGGGTGCCGGCCCTGGGCACTGGAGAATGAATCACATTGCTGTAGCTGGGAACAAGTAATGAGGATTAGGTAGGCTTTGAGCCATTTTGGTGCATCACTCTCTTTCCAGCTCTGTTTATATTATGTTTTGGTCTGGACAATCAGAACCTTTGTGACTTCAGACAGACATCAAGGAATGAGTAGTCTGCCCTCCTGAATAAAATGAGAACATGTGACTGTGGGGAGAGAGGGGGAAGGAGAGAGGCATTTGCATAGGTCAGGAAAGGTCATTCAAACATCTGGCAGTAGTAAGTGACATGTGTCAAATTTTAGTGTTCATTAAATTTTGTATTAATGCAAGAATGGTTCTTAAGCTCCAAATGCCACTATTGGTTGCTGTGTTCCCCCAGTTGATGGTGATGACTTTTCAGAACTGTACCATGCTTGTTTGCTTGCTAGTGGCATCTGACCTGAGGTCAGATTTCTATTTAACCCCGTCCTGTAGGTCAAAAGACAAATTAATCTGGTGAGAATTGAATTGGAAATGAGGTGTCTGGATAGCAGGTGTCCCAACCCTGAATAGCTGCCAGGCTGAAACATGTTTGCATCTGTCTTATGCCATCCAAGAAGTCATCTCTGAGGTCAGGGAGATATTCAGCTGACATCTGAGATGGGAAGTTGCTACAGGGAGCAGAAGTGGCAGGTGCCCTGTGTTAGCAGATTGTCTTGCAGTCAGGGGGAAAATGTCTGAGAGTGTCACTCCAAGTATGTTTCCATTTATTGTGCACTTTGCTTTACCTGTGTTTGTTACCAGTTTATAATCGTACAGGAGATATACAATTTCCATCCCCTTTAAGGAGGAGAATCTCACAGATCTTTTTCTTCCTTTTTTAGAGGATGAAGATGATGAAGAGATGGTGGAGCCAAAATCACAGGATGACTTGGAGACAGAAAATCAAGACCAGAAGCAGGAAGTGAAAGAAGGTACTTTAAAAAATGAAAAGGATTTTGTTACAGCTTTAAAGGACTGAATCCTGCAAGTAGTTATTCTCATAGGTAATTTCCATTATTGAGAACACTGTGAAATTGAAACAGTCACTGGTTTTATTGATTCAAAACCATATGATTGGCATAAAAGCAGAAAACTGTACCCCAGCGACCCAGGTGGTAAGTCCGAGAAGCTTGTGAAAGGCACAAGACCTCAGCTGTTTAGAAGAATCTACATGTTCTCATAATTTAGGAACAAAGTAGAGATTCTTGGATTCCAGAACTGGAATCTGCTTACGTGAAAGACTTAAAATGCGGATGCCAGGCATTCCAGCTGCTCCATAAAGTTGGTTGATTTTCAGAGGTACTTAGAGCTCATAATTGTCTGCCTGCTTGAGAGGGGCGAACTTAAACCTAGTACTGGTCAGGAATCTTCCAGCAGAAAACCATTTCACTGGAAAATGTTGATTGTCAAAACTTTTTGTGGGAGCTGCCCCAAGGAAACTTAAGGTCAAAACTGAAGCGAGGCAGGTCCAGCCCTTCTGTCCATTCCTCTGGATTGAGACACTCTCCAGGATTACAAGAAACAAAAATTCAGGTTACTACTTCTTTCTGATGCAGACAAGAGACACACCAAAGTCATGCATGTCAGCACGGGACACAGTAGATATGCTGGGTGTGTCTCATTTGCTTCTCTTGGACCTGTTCTAGCTATTGTAACTAGAAGAGGGATGTGAAATTTGGTCTTCCTCATCTGGAATTTACTAGAGTATTGGCTATTCTGGTGTGTTGCTTTGAATAGTCAGTGCTCACCTCTGTGTGGAGTCGGGGAAAAGAGCTGAAATAGCACGTCCAGTGCAAGAGGAAATTAGTTTCTTCTCCAGCATTTCTTAGCTGTGTATTGCCAGGACTGCTCATAACACTGTTTGCCCTCTTGAAAGGTAACTTACTTCATCAGGTAGGGCCTAAGTCACTTCTTGCTATGGTGATCATTATCAGCCTGATTCTGTGACCTTGGCTTTGTTTTTCACAAGATAATCTCACTAGGGGAAAAATATGGGGTAGTTTTACAGAGAAACCCATGAAATTGTTAACTATGAATACAGCAGTGGATGCTCCTTTCTCATCTAGGGGAGCCTGGCATGGTTTATATCAGTGTCCAAAAAAACTGAGTCTGGTGTATAGTGCCCACATCCTCACACACTGAAGTGAGTTGCAGTACCAGCCATGCTGTTTTGATTAGAAATTGGTCTTTGTTCCCTCTTAAAAGCATCACAGAAATTATTCATGCCATAAATACTGCAGTGTCCATTGCTCATTAGGTCGTTGTAAAAACGTGGAGTGAGGAGCTCACTCCTCACACTCCTTGTCCTTCTGCTTCTCCCACTGCCCCCAGCCACTGCTGCTGTGGGTGGAAAGGAGCAGCAGGAGCAGTGGTGACAGCAGGAACAAGAGTCACACAACAGTCTGCAATGGCAGAACTGAAGACATGAGCAAGGAAATGACAACACAGAAAATTTTACTTTTTCCTGAAAATTACCCTTCCTCCCAGAACTGGGGGTCAACTCACATATGGGAGGCTCCAGCAGTCACTGGACCCAATACTATCTCTTTTACTGATGACAATAGGACCCCATAAAAAATGGTATCACTGCAGCCAGTGCAAAAGCAGTGTCCTGAGTTGCTGAACGTTCCTCTAGCATTCAGCTTACAGCTGATCTCATCCCCATTTGTTTCCACAAAAAACCTAATGCCAGCACTTATACCTGAGGAGAAAGCACTCCTGCATGAAAAGAAGAAAAAATCTAAATACATTCCTGAACTGATTTATTTCACCTTTTCATGGGCTTTCAAGTTAGCCTTTTATGTACTTTGCTGACCAAGCACCACTGCCAACATCTTTTATTTCTTTGTTATGTTTTAGTCTCAGGGCAGCACTCCCCTTCCCAGCCTAGCAGACCCCCCAGGAACAGCAGGTCACTGGGCTAATTTAGCATTACTCTCAGACACACAAACTGAAGGGTGTAAAAGCAAGGCACAGCTTGTTTTAGCAGAACCAGCTTTGTGAGGTGCTAACACTTGACTGGGTTCAAGGAAGAAGAAAACATGCTCATTGCCTGATAGAACGTGAACTCGACCTGCAGTATGTGTTGTGACGGATATAATAGTGGCATGCTGATAACTGGCATTAAATGCTGTGAATCAAATGAAGCAGTCGTTCCCAAATTGACAGGGAAGGGAGTCCCATTTTTTAGCATTCGGTGTTGCTCTCTCCCTGTTGGCTTTAGCCCTTTCGCCAACAAAATCCCATTTTCCTCTCTGTTGTAATCACCCTTCTCATGTTCTGAGCAACATTCAGAGTTTGAAGCCATCGTTTGTGTTTCATGGAAGTGATTAAAACCATGTTACAAGTCAAACAGGGGTTTAGAAGAACATTTCCTGTCGGTGCTGCACTCTGTGTGCCTACTCAGAATTAATAGCTTTTCTGCAAATTAGCACATAATGGGTTAAAAGCATGTTTATGTTGGCATTAAGTACTCTGGCTTCTTTTTCTCTGTAAGGCAAGACAATATTTTGCAAACTTTTTAAAGAATCTCTAATAGATATTATAGTGGCGCCATTCACACTGCTATATAGTAGTTAAGGCTGTGTCAGCACTTCCATTATGAATCCTGTTTTTCAGGGATTTATAACCCAGCCGTAAAAATTTGCTCTGGGCTGAAATTTGGTTTCAGCTCAGGGAGCACATTTTTTAACAGATTAAAAAAAAATCAGCATGGCCTTTTTTGAGTTATGGGAGTGTAAGAAAAAAAAAAACATGGGAGAGAGAAGTGCAGGGAGAGAAAGGCAGACAATTTTTTCATGAATATAACTGAAAAATAGGTCAGGATGAAAAATAAAGCTTGGATCCAGTCTGTTCAGTCTCTCTCTCCCCAAGCCAGCAGGACAGGAGTGCTCTATTTTTATAATGGTATTTTAAGAGGAAATGTGACTTATTTTTTTTTTCTCTGTGGTTTGTAGTTAGTCCAATTTAATTCTACAGGCATCTATCGCATGCTTAATTTCCTTGTCTTCCCCCCACACACCCCAGAGTCGCTCTGTGGGGTTTGGTGGGATTATTCAGCAGTCATGGCTGTCTGCAGGATCTGACCCTAGTTCTGGACCCGTCTCAGCATCACTGTAAGGTACACAGTGCACCTGCAATAGGGCAGCCTGTCCGGCACAATGCCTCTTGTGGCACTTCAATGCCACGGAGGTGCTAAGGGCACAGGCACAGCTCAAGCCCCCAAAGTGTTTCTGGAATAGGAGGTGAAGACCTGGCTTGTTGACCATTTGAAGCATACGAAGCCTTGGGACCCCCTTGTGTTTCTGCCATGGGGCTGCCTGTTGTCACCTGTGTCTCAGGTACATGATCTCCCCATTGTTCCTGGAAGAGCCAAAGTGTGGGATACCTGCTGGTGAACTGGGCTGGGCTCTGCCTGTTCCCAGCCTCTCCTGACCACATAAACAAGAGACTGGTCCCAAACTGTGGCATCAAGTGGGCTGGGGCTTTCCACAGCCAGAGAGCTCTGGAGCTCCACCTAAGGCGCCTCTTTGTGTCAGTAGAAACCACATGAACAGCGGGACGGGCTGGGTCTTGAAAGTGGGCTTCAACCTGTGTTTATCTGAAGCCATGGATATATCCACAAAAACTTGCATGAAAGGCAGTGATGGGGGAGGCTGGGATCTGCAGCTTCAAAGACCTGCTGTGCTCCCCTGTTACCCTGGCCCTGTGCTCCGGGCTGGGTGTCCACACAGCAGGCTGCGCTGGCGGAGATGGTTTAGCTCTTGAAAGCTCAAGCATCAGTATCGGAGGAGCAGGAGCAGGATGGGTTGTAGTGGGGTTTGTAACAGCCTGTAACACCATGGTTTCACTGCCACTGACATCACAGTGAGCTCAAGATGTGCTGACCCATCCTGATACCCTGGCACAGGTGTGCCCAGGGTGGTGCTCAGCACAGCCCCAGGAGAAGCACAGTTACTGGGAACAGCCCTGCCTGGCACGGATTCTAATTTAAGGCTCTAGACCCTGCTGCTCCAGAACCAAAAAGTCCCTAAATGCACCTCAGAATCTCCCTTTATATGTTCAGCAATTAGGCCATGCAGGGGCTTGCATTTTAAACCCAACACAACCAAGATAACGACATATATCAAACCATGCTATGGCACATATCAAACCAGAATATGGCATATATCAAGCCTGACATGAAAGTGAGAAGCACAAGAAAAACAAGAGGATCACAGGCTATTGGCAGGCAAGGACTAAAGGCTGCTGAGAGCTGCTTAGCACCTTGCAGTTCTCACGCTGTATGTTTCTGCTGTCCTCAGTCGTCAGCACATCTAAGGTTTACATGGGTTTAAATCTATGCTGAAAGAAATAATACAGCTCTTAAAAGGGTTTTCACTAATCTCCTTCTGTCTCTCGTTATATCTCTGGGCTCATAACAAGGCTGCTTCCTGCTTTACTGTTTTTATTAGTGCGCACTTTCTTTCATTCACTTACTCCTTTTGTTCTTTTTTTCTCTTTTTGCCTCTAATGGACTTCATTACTCTTGTCAGGTTTTTACAATTGCTGAGGTTCCAGGAGAATATATTTATATTCTATTATACGTATTTAAATGTGGGTCTTTTTTCTGGTTTGGTTTGGGGTTTTTTTGGTTGGTTTTGTTTAAGTATCTTTTTGGCTCCCCTGAGAGAAGATCAGATCCTGGTACTTAAATGTTTGTAAATTTGATCCTCACTGTTATCACAACTATTTATATTTACTACAAACCTGCTTCTGCCAGAAAAGAACAAGTCTGTAGCATTTTTTATCTTAGTTACAAAAGATCCAAGTAAATGTTTAATATCTTCTTTTTTTTCTGTTTTGTCCAAAGAAATCTGTGGATAAAGGACCTGATGTGAAACATGGTATTTCTGAGGACCATGTTAAATCACTTGAAATAATAAAATGTTTTTATTTTTCATAAATAAATGTTGAATAAATTGGTTGGTTTCATGTTATGTTCAGGTTTTGTTACACATTCTAGACCTTTTAGTTCATGCACAAGGGTACAATGCCTTTCATTACAGATATACCTTGTATCATCTTCCTCTGCAGTGTCCTCCATGCGTATTTAACTGCATGTTTCAATTTTAAATGTACATTCCATTTTATTTTATACAGTGTTATACATAGAAGGTTTCTCTGATACATGTTGTTGACCTCATAACCCCAGAGCCACCCAGACAGCACCCTGCCTGTGGGTCTGCGATCCCACTGGTGTTTCAGTGGGTCCGTGGACAGACACGGTGCCCGGTGGCCCTGTTGGGTAGAACTTTGTGGCTGCACCATGGGTCCCTCTGCTGTGAGCTGTGCAGGGCTGCAGATGGGTTCAGCTACTCTGGGTGGGAAGCAGAACACACGCACAATGGTTCATTACGAAGCTACAGTATAGAAACAAGACCGAAGTATGAACCTTCCTTTGCAGGAGCTTCCATTGCACTCCAGGCAATAAGCACATAACTTTTAACACTAGTAAGCTAAGCATTGCACTAGGCTTTGTTAGACATGGAAGGTTAGATGTGGTTTGTTTGGTTTTTACGCCAGGGAGAGCAGATACTTGAAGGCAAATGCTGTATTCTTACATGGAATTTCTGAAGCTATTGTCACATCACATACGTCTCTGTGGCAAAACAAAACAAAAAATACTTTGATCAGCTACTTATGTTTCTCAGAGTTTTGCTTGAAGAAAGCCTGTGTCTCTTGAAAGCTGAGATCAAAGTAACTGTAAGCTCCCAGATAGGAAGAAAAATTGCAGAAAATTACATACATTCTTTTTATTTTATTTGAGGTAATGGACAGACAGGGAGAAGGAACAAGGGGAAAATGGAATTGGCTCTGAAAGATAAATGGTTAGAAAATCTTCATATTTGAAAGAACAAGCCTGTCTGTTTGGGGTTTTTTGCTTATACTTCATGTATTTGTAGTAGTTACAGCAATGTTTTACACTGGAAAAAGTAATGATGTTAACATTCTTGTAAGAAGAGATTGCCTCAAATAAAACTTCAGAGGCAGCCCAATGAAAGAAGAAAATAAGGTTAAAATATGAAGCTTAATATCGCCAGGGGGCATCTGGTGTGTCAGTCAGATGAATGAGGTAAGCTGATTTATGCCCTACAAACTTTAGCCAAGGTGTTTCTGATGGTTTAATAGACTGCTGGCCTCCCACAGATCATTGCTAACTGCAAGGGAGATTTTGCTGAGGTAGAACTGCAATCATGTGTGTCTCCATTGCTTGGGAACACTCCACAGCTCCCAGGCTGTTTATTTTTTGCTTTTTCCCTTTCTATTGATTTTTGCTTGTATTTTCTTTGCCAGCTGTAGTCGGCAAATGGCCGAGTAAAAATTTATATTTCCAAGCTATAGAGAGGATTTGATTTAGCACATAATTTTTACCATTTGGAGCAGTGTAAAATGAGTTTTCCAGTTGCCTTTGCAGTTATTTTCTCCCCTTTTATGCCGTTTTGCTGCATTGTCATGCTTGTTGTCTTTGATTCTCGGAAAGCAATGCTTTAGTGGTGACAGTGGGATATTGCCTCATTACAGGCTTCCTTGCCAGATGAGTTCCCCTAGTGCCAATTACTATTCAGCAGTGAATGCTGCAATAGGTCAACCTGTACTTTTTGCTAGTCATTTCTTTTTTTTTCACATGCATTGCTTCTGTCTAAAGCACTTAGGGCAAATTGTGCTCCTGCCTTGGTAATTGGCGCTCTGCTACTCAGGGGGACCATGCAGGGGGACACAGATATTCTCTAGATGTGTGGAGCTCCACAGGGACCACTAACCTGGTGGCTGGAGGCATAGGGCCAAGGCCATAGAAGATCATCAAAGGCTGAAGTTTCTAACTTCTTAGCTGCTTTGTCTCCTGAGGGCCAAATTGCTCCTCCACCTTTTTCATTTTTCCTACCTTCTATATTTAGCCCAGGTGTAGTGCAGAGATTTTGTCTTTCAGAGCTAACGCTTTGGCCAGTTGAGGCAAACCTGAACATGGTGATAACAGCTTCTCCCAACCACAGGGACTGCTCTGAAAGCAAGTACACTGAAAACTAGGGGATCTGAGTACTACAATAATGCCGACCATGTCACTACTCCTACCTGCTGTTGTGCCTTTCAGTCTGTCCTTGCCCTTGGGGCTGATGGTGGTGTCATACTTGGGCACCAGAGCTCACAAATCTAGTGTGAACCACAGGAAAATCAGATGGTGAGCGAGGGCTACATCTCCCTCATAGATGAAAGAAGCTGTGTGGCATGGGACAGCAACTGGAAAGTAATTTTGAACTGCAACTTTAAACTATGTCACTTGTTTAATTAAACATCAAGATAGGTATGACAGGGCTGGGAGTTAAACTTTGATGTATACTGGGTGTTCTCTGAGGCATCATGCTGAATTATCTTTTTTGGCTGCTGATGTTTTAACCCATTATGGCCTAGGGAGACTGCAAGGTCATTTTCACAAGTAAACACCTCAAATCTGTAGTGTAAAGCCAAATGCAGGAGACCTTTGATCGCCAGTTAAACTCTTAAGTATGAGCCTCTGTAATCTTGCAATAAATCTGTTTATGATCTGCTGTTTGTGTACCCAATTATAAATCTGGAACAAAATTCTGTGTTAGCATGATTCCTATGATGTCGATAGAGTTCTCCATGCTGGGAATTTAGGGTAGTTGCAAGGTTGATTGGGTGTAACTGTGAAGATACTAATGGCATTTTTTGAAATATAAGTAATTCTAAATATAACTGAAATGATGGTTTAAAAGCATATGTGGGCAAAGGCATAATTGATACACAGCAATGCTATAATATCAGTATGACCCTACTAGTCTAATTGAGAATAGAGTTTTGCACTGTAGCAATAGCAGCATCCCAATTTGCTTTCCCTCTGATGCTTACATTTGAGTTGGAATTTACCAGCAGGTCATTAAACTGATGGAGATGTAGCATTGGTGCATCCTGCAAAGACTGTATTTTTCAAGTGAAGGGTCATGCTGGAAATACTAGTTTGGAAGTAAACATTTAGCATCTCTGCGTACATGTAAAGAAGGAATTTCATCTCGTAGGAGCCAGGCTACCCTGCTTGGTGCCCAAGGTGGTTCCTACCTCCTCCTAGAGCAGCTTTGGCTACAGCTCAGTGGCATTTGTTGCTCGGCTCTTAGGACTGCTCTGCAAGGAATAAAATTGCCTTAAAGAAACTGGTGTTTAGCCCGTTGCTTTCGATTTTGTTGCCTCAGAGAATATCTTTGGTTATTTCATTGCTTCACAAAAGCTCTAAAGCAAAGACAGAAGTTATCAGTGACACCAGGATAAATGGGAAGAAGTGAAGGGAGAGATTATGTGAGCCCTTTTAATACAAAGAACTGTACTATGAGAAGATTATTTTATCTTGGGCTCCTCTGACAGGTCCCTTGTTACATAAGTGTTCTGCTTTTTCGAGTTAGGTATTGCCTAAATGCCAGTCACAGCCATTTCCTGAAGTAGGAACGTGGAGTTTATTTAATTTGTGGGGGTTAAGTATTTTCCATTTCAGAATAATAAACATATAAGATATAGGATCCCTTCTATGTAAATGCTACTTTCTGAGAATATACAGCAGTATGTTTAGATATACTAAAAAATTCTTAGTCATGATTTTAAGAGCAAAGCTTTGATTTTTGTCCTGACATTGCTACAGCGAGCTTTCATGTCAAAAGAAACCTACTGAAGATGTTGATTAATTGGGAAAGGGGTGAAATGTCATACTCTTAACTACATTTTTTCATTTTCCAAGCTCCTCCTAGAGAACTGACAGAAGAAGAAAAACAGCAAGTTCTCCATTCAGAAGAATTCCTGATATTTTTTGACCGGACGATACGTGTAATTGAGCGAGCCTTGGCTGAAGATTCAGACATCTTCTTTGACTACAGTGGCAGAGATGTAGAAGAGAAAGATGGGTCAGTTTGGGGGAGGGTTGCTTTTGTAAAATAAGCTTTATAAAAATAATTCCAATGCCAGGAAGCCTTAATTTTAAAACTAAATGAAACATTTTTATAGCTAAGAAAAAGTTAAAATCTGTCTGTGAAGGCCTGCGTCACTTTGTTAGCCAAAATTATTTTGTAAAATAGCTTCATGCTTTATTGGTCTGGGATTTTTTCTTTGTTGTATTATTCAGGTTGTTTAATTATTTTGTTTCATTTTGGGGATGCAATTTCAAATTCTGAAGAAATAATTGAAATAGATAAATGTGTGTATACACATGTAGATATGGGTGTGCATGTGTACATTCTAGTAGTGTACATCTGTGTGCTTATATCATCGTATTTTTACAAATTCAAATTACTGTTGTTTATATTCTACTACTGCCTCAGGTCTGTAATGGATCCCACTGTACTATGCATTGTGTGGATCAAAATTATGATCTCCCAAAGTGTTTGCAATCTAAATAAGACAAGAGGTGACAGGTTGTGTATTCAGCAATTGATAGGGGAGTAGAAGCAGCAAAACTTGTTAGTAGCAGAGAAAGCATTTACGTTTTAACAGCTGCATATCCATTGAAGCCTCATAGCAAATCAGTAGCTGTATTGCACTGAAGTTACTAACTGGAGGTTACTTTAGAGCATCGCCCTTGTGGACCAGCTAAATGCATCAGTGTGGCAGTGTTGGACCAGCACTGATCTTCAGCCCATCCTAACGGAGCCAAAAGGCATCTGCCCTCTCCATCGCTGGGAGGAGGTGCTGTATCTTTAAGATTTCAGGAGTCAAGAATAAGGGAGATTTTCATATAGCTTGGAGGTGAAGATTCAGAAAGGGGGAACGGAATGCCAGGGCCAGGTTCGGTCCTGAGAGGCAGAGGTGGCAGAGGTGGCCCCGGGGTGACCCAGAAGGGTCAGGAAAGCAGTGGGAAATTAAGAACGGTGGTTTTGTGAAACGAATGTAAAATTTGTTCCTTGGTGCAGATTCGTTATCAGCAAGACAGTCAGCAAGAGCAATTAAATCAAGGTGGCAGACTTGCCTAGGCTGGGCAGAGTTGTAAGAAGAAGTAGTCAGGACCTTTTGCATTGCTTTTCACAGCATTTGAACCCTGGTACTTCAAAAACTGTCACTTTGTTTGAATTCACACAGAGATGTTCAAGCAGGAGCCAACCTTTCCTTTAACCGTCAGTTTTATGATGAGCACTGGTCAAAGCATCGTGTTGTCACCTGTATGGATTGGTCTCTTCAGGTAAGATGTGAAGCCAGGAGATATGTTTCCATATCCCTTCCAGCTTCTCCCTAAAAAAAAATGGCCAGCCTCAGTTTGCCCTTTGTTCTGTGGAGTATGATATTATATTTAGCTAACAGCAGGACCCTGAAGGAGTGAATACATGTTGCTCAGTAAAGAGGAGTAGTGGACAATAATGAGACTGAAATTTTTTGGTCTTCAAAACCAGGATGTTGTAATAGAACTATAGGTTAACAAACATACTAAGATGGAGTCTTTATTTTAGCTCCCTGTTCCACACCTTCAGCACATAGAAGTTTTTTAGGGTAAAAGGTTTAAAATTAAACCAATTAAAAATAATTTTAAGTATGTAGCAATTGATTTAGTAAATAGTTTTACGTAATAATATCTAAAATAAAAAGAATAATGAGAAATAAATATTTTTTCTAATATACTAAAATTCAAGATGTGAAAGTATGAACAACTTGAAAAGACTGAAAAGCGGTCTTCTGAAAAATGCTTGGTCCTCTCTTCAAGCAATAGAAGAGGAGACCGCAGCTGGCCAGGGAGCACACTAGAGCAGCGTGCCTGGAATGTATCCAGTATCTGTGCACTGCAAAATATTGTCATATTGCAAAATAAAACTGACAATAGAGCTGCTTAAGCTTCCCAAAACCAATGCAACCACATCAGCAAAGCACAAAAACCAGGTTAATTAGTTGCTCCGTTAGAGAGCTGGTATTAGCACAGCACACATATCATCAGATGTCCTGTCGAATTCGTTCGGTCCCAGTTTTGCTCCAGCCGTCCTCATCCCCTCTGCTTCATCCCTGTTAGCCTGTTCTTAGGTTCCAGCCTGGAACAAAGCAGCTGGTTTCCCTGGGCAGGAAACCAGGGAGGCTCTGCTCCAAGGTCCACGGTACAGGTATTACTGAAACTGTTCCAGGAGGGCATAGACTTAGAAAATACTAATGCAAGCCAGTCTGCCTAGTTGGCCCCAAACCCAGCCTAAGGTGTGCCCTGGTGTGTCCAGAGCCATGTGATGCAGGCTGGTGTGGGTGGCAAACATGCTATAGATGTAGCTGAGCCCAGTGCAAAGAACAAGGTTTGCTTAACCTAACCTTAGAAGTAGCTGCTCTTTCTGCACCATGTTAGATGTGCATGTGGATGTAGCCTGTGTTTAAGGTCAAGTACGTAAATGGTGTGTGCAGGTTGGAGAGAGGCAGTGGATAAGGAGCACAGTGACTCTCACATCCATCCTTCTCTCCTTCCCCTCGAAATAACAGCAGGGCTGCTTCCATCTCTCCAGGTACTTCTCAGGTAAGGTGGCAGCTTACATGGCAGGCAGCAGGGACAAAAGGAGTTGGAGGGTCCCACTGAGCATCCCTGGTAGGCTGTGCAGGTCTGGCTGTCTGACCAGGTGTGGTGCACAACAGCCAGCTGCAGAGAGGCTTCTTGTAATACCCAGATCATGCCCTGTGTGTGAAATGAAGGATTTATCCCTTTGCTTTCATACAAAATATCAGCTTAACTACAGGTATGCACTGGTGTGATGTGGGTGGCCTTTGAGCACATATGGATTTCCACAGAAATCAAATATAAGCCTGAGGAAACACTTATCTTAGGTTGTTCACTTGTTCAGGGGCTGGAAATTACATGGAATTCTTATCTGATATTTTCCTAACAGGCAGTTCTTACTGTATTCCCAAGGCAGCAAGAAAAAAAGCCGCCTCAGAAGAGCACTGCCAAATGTAATTGCTCAGCCCCTGGGGCTCGAAGGCATGTTCTGCTTCCCACCTCTTTGTTCCAGGGTGGCCCCTCCTGCCTTCCTCCTCCGTTAACTCCTCATGCGCAGCTCCCTGGCACCCCAGCCAGGCTTGTCCATGCCGGGGAGCTTCTGTGTGCTGCTCTACCTTCTGTGTGCTGCTCTACACTAGCTTGGGAGGAGGGATTTGCCTCCTCTCTTGCTTGCTTTGAGGTGTATCATGTAGCAGGAGCTGGAGCCGGACAGAGGTATTTCACCAAACCACTAGCTCCGCTTCTCACCCATGCTCCAGGACATGGCAGTGTCCAGTATGCCAAAGTACTTGAATAATCATGGGAACTGCAGAACACATTGCTCAATTTTCTGCGATAAAACTGTTGCTGCAAAACAGCCTGGAGGCAAATTGAAGCTTAATCAAACAAAGGACCTTGATGCATTGATTAAACAAGTTATTCTGTTCCCAGTCACATGTAAAATACTGTCCCAAACATGTGGGATCATTCATACCATTAAAGCTAAACCACTAGACCCTTGATTCTTTTGCAGAGGAAGGGGAAAACAGCTTAGATGCTTCATCAAGGATCTAAGGGAAAGGCCCAACAGACTGAGTGTAAACACAGAGAGACAGTGGAATCACCTTGCTCTGTCCATGAGGTAACATAGCTGATCCAAAGCCAAGAAAACCAAAGTCTTATGGATACTGCCGTGTCTCACTTGACTTTCAGGCAGCAGCCTAGAATGCTGTTTCCCACAGCACCATTTCCACATCGTTTTCTGTTGCAGTCACAGGACAGCTGGGCACCTGGTGAGGACTGAAATTCTGTAAAACGCAAGTAGGTTGAGTGAAGCAGTGAGTGGGCAATGCCAGCATGGATTTTAGGGTGCTGCACTTAGCTCTGTTTTTTCCAGAGTCAAATAGCCTCACAATGGTGTTGCCCAGCTAGGTATGACCCCAGCATCTGTGTAAACTTGAAACTGTATTTCCAGTCAGATGCATAAAACATGATTGCAAAACCTACGTATAGACCAGCAAGATTTGAGTCAGTGTTTGTTTATGGCCAGACATGCTGCCAACCAGAACATGCTTGCTAAACTTTCCAGGAACATGAACCAACCCCAAAGCACCTCTAAATTGATGCTTCAGACCTGGTCACATGCCCTAGCTGGCTGCAGTCATGCCAGTGGAAGGGCTTGTTACTCCTGCCTGCCAGGGTATCATCTGGCCCCTCACAACTGCAGGCTCAGCTGCTCGTGTGAATGGTACCTCATGTGTTCAGCCAAAATGAGATGCCCTGACAAGAGTCTACTGCATATGCTGTTTACTTGGACCTGGGCCAATGTGGGATGAGAAGGTTCAAAGAAGCTGAGCACACTGTTCAGAAACGGTTGTAATCTGTCATGGGAGAGAGAAGAGGGGGGTGAGATGGATGAGACCAGTGGAGGGCAGGCTGATGTAGCTGTCCAGAGAAGTGTCTCAGGTGTGGGGTTAAACCACCCCCAGGTCTCCCTCAGTTCTTGGGGGGGGAGGAGAGGTGTTTGGTCTGCTGCATGCTCTAAATCCCATGCAAGTGATCTGGGTGCTA
The DNA here is from genome assembly GCF_023634155.1 of Falco peregrinus. Taxonomy (NCBI): domain Eukaryota; kingdom Metazoa; phylum Chordata; class Aves; order Falconiformes; family Falconidae; genus Falco; species Falco peregrinus. The sequence goes on along the minus strand of NC_073725.1, from coordinate 37,540,399 downwards.
AACTGCCCTTACAAGCTGGGCCAGCAGCCAAGGTCTGTCAGGATGTAGGTACAACCCCGTCAGAGCTGCCCCCAAATGGGAAAGAGGCGGCTGTGGGGACCATGTGTTGTTGCTGGTTTTCCCACACGTGGGTCCAGGCTCATTTGGAACTATGAGCTTGAATATAAAAATCATCAGCTCCATGATGTCTTATCCATGGAAGTGTACACAAAGTGGGAAGGAACAGCTGCTGAAGGCAGAAGTTAAAGCTGTGTGCGTTATTTCTTCCAAATGGATTTTGAAAGCAGAGAGGCTCAAATCCCAATAATAATGATATAAAGGTGGTGGGGTTATTTTTATTGTTAAAATATCTGGTGTGGACCAAATTCACAGCTCCCAATAGCACTATTGGCAGTTTCTTTGTCCCACTTCCTTTACATCTACCAGCTGCACTGTTCCCCTGTAAAGTGGTGAATGGTTTGGCAGGAATTTACCTGGGAAAGACAAAAAATGACAATGATTTGCAGAGGTCATTGAGAAATTCTCAGGGAAAGCATTCCTAGTTTACAAGAGCAGTGTGTGGGTTCTACAAACCTTGGGCTGCTGTTTTGCCGGTCTGCAGAAGCCATGTGCTTTTCTCTGGATGTGCCGTAAGGGCTACTGCCTTACTTTGACTGTTTAGAGGGAAGGACAGAGGCTACCAGAGGTGCCTAATGTCAAATGTGTGAGAGTGGAGAACTGCTAATGTATAGGCAAAAAGTACTTGATGTTTTGTGGGCAAATTGTTGCTTCTTATGGTGTTTTAAAATGATACAAGGACATCAACAGAATGTGAAAATCTGATTTTTCATATATGATCTTATTTGGTTGTGGATATATGTGTATATATATATATAAACAGAGCAAATCCATGTGTGTATTGCATATCTACTTCTATAAAACAGTGTATAATGGGCGTACAAGAAAAAATGAATCTGATTTTAGAGTGCTCATTACATCAATCTTACTGAGTCAGTGGAATTCAAGGTCACCCTGTGCTTTACAAGATGACTTCAGCATCTTGCAAAATTCAGCTTCTGTGAAGAAAATGTTTTGTTTGCTATTTGAATCATCAAGAAGAGCTTTCGAGTTGATTCTACGCATAAGTGAATAGGAAAAGTGCATAATGAAATAAGAAAGAATGGTTTTCAGGGAAAGCTGAAAAACCTGTGAATTTCAGAATAAAAGCAAGTCAACACTATGGTCATAGTGCTTTTATTATCAAAATCAATTAAGACAACAGTTTGTCCCTGAAGAAATGGTTAAACAATTACGTTAGAATGACTCAAGCTTTCAGATTTTTCCTCTTCCTTGCTTTGCATTCCCTTTATGAATATGCTGCTGGTTGTCTTTTCTGAGGATTGCCTGCAGAAATTAATGTTGCCTTAGTGGTATCTGAGAATAACTGATAGAGAGCAAGGAGCAGGGGCTTTAAGGATGTCAGGGACAAGTAAAATATAAAACTAAACTGAAGCTGAATGCTATGATTGGACTAGTGTATATTATAATTAAAAGCAGATATTGTGCATTTAGTGTAGATTATTTCTGTCTCATCTGATTTTGCATAGATTCATCATCATCCATCTTATTTAATTTTCTTTTTCTTTTTCTTTCTAGTACCCTGAGTTGATGGTTGCATCTTATAACAATAATGAAGATGCTCCACATGAGCCTGATGGGGTAGCATTGGTATGGAACATGAAGTTCAAGAAAACCACACCAGAATATGTTTTCCATTGTCAGGTAAGACTGAGGAAGCCATTAATTTCATGCTAGACAAAACAAAGTTTACTACATGGGGCATCTTCCCACTGTATATAAAGAGGCTGAGGTTAAAAATAGGCATTTTTGGAAAAGGTGCATGTGGCAGTGCAATGTTTTTAGAAGGCAGCCAGCCTTCTCAAACAATACCAAAAGCCTGTCAGGGCTGGATGTCATTCTTTGTCTGTTTGAAACAGTCCCTAGGAGATTTAGTTTATAAAGCCCTTGCACTTATGAAGTAACTGTGGTGTACCACTTCCTCTTCCAAGCAGCAACATATGCTTTCCCACCCACGTTAGCTTCCTCACATCCTCTGCACTCCAAGCTGCCTACCCTTGCCTTGGTTCTGCTCAATATCATGTCTTGCCTTTAAAATTGGGAAGTACACTTTGCGTTTCTGGACATGCATCTTACTTACAGACTGATAAAAACAATCTTGATTACAAAGACTACTCCACCAATTTCTGGTTGACTGTCCTTCAGGTTAGCACAACAGTGCTTCGCTTCACTCAGTGCTACTTTGTGACCATGCTATTTTAGAAGTTTATGGACAGTTACAAAATAGTTGTGTGTTTATTTCCATAGGTCTGTTTACTCTTCTTTTGTCACCGCTTTGATGTGTGAAATGGCATAGCCTCATATTGACAGAAATGTTCTGCTCGTTGGCTCTGTCTCCATCAAACTGTCCAAACTGTGGAACAGGGCTTGGGCCAAATTCCCAACCTATTCATTAATGGCCTTCTGTGGTAATTAAATACAGGATAGTGGTATTCAAAAAGCCATATGGAAAAGTTTCAGCAAGTAAAGCTTAACAATCAGAGATTAGTAAAATGCAGATTATTCTGCGGTAAAAATTGCTTCTCTTGGAAGGATATGTATTACCTGGCTAATTGTGTAAGCTAAGTGTCATTTTACATTCAAGGACCAAACATCTTTTTGAACTAAGTCTATGTTTGGACTTGGGTACATTATCAGATATAACATAGTGGGAGGGAGTTGCTGGAATTGAAGTTACTGCTTCAACCCGATTAAGTAACCTTTAATTCTGGGCATGTTTTTCTAATTTGCTATACTGAAAAACAACTTCACAAGGAGGCTAGGCCTGCACAACAGATATGCCATACAGATTTATATACATGTATATGTATGTGTGTGTGTATTACCTTTGAAATGAGAACTTTTATTTTTCTGGATATCATATTCTGCAGACTGGTGTGTTCTTTCAGACTGCTTAAGATCTTATTTCAGACCCCATGTTCAAATACTTCTAGAATGTACATGCAGCTTAATATTTTAAACAAAATATTCAAGCGAAGAAGTTGCTCATTGCATTTTCAGGAAGAATAATCCTTAAACTAGATAGATTTTGCAATCTCATAACCAGATTCAGGGTAGCCCTTCTGAGTACACAGAGGGCAAGTTGCCTACAGACATAACAATCTGCTCCATTCATTAAAAATTCTATCTAGTTTTAAAAGTAGTACACTTAAACGGGGGAGGTATGACTTGTTAAATTGAAAGCACTGAGACAGGCTGTACACCCACCCTATTAGAAAAACACACATGGGACAGAGTGGTGGCCAGAGATTTGGCCTGGCTGAGCTTTTGTCTAATTCGCTCATTTGTTTAGATGTCCCCCTTTTTAGAACTGGAACCTTGAAACCTGTAAATTGAGAGACACATGGCACTGCGCTTTCATGTGCATGCTGGATTCATCATCTTCCAGTTAGATGAAAGAAATCCTTCTATCCGTGGGAAATACTTATATTCTTGGTCAAACTGTCCACAGATAAATTGCATTACAAGTCTGTTATGAGTTGCAACCACGTTTGAACCACCAATGTAGGACTTCTGACATGCAGAATATCTTCTGCATCTCAAATCGAATGGGGATACCCACGTGAGATTAAATGGGGAAGCAAAAAGGATAAGACTTGGTCTCCTGAACACAGGTTTTGTTCTAACTTTGGAAAATAAGGAAAAAAAAATATCTTAGCTCAGAGTCTGGAATTCAGTTCTGTAGATCATAATGTTATTCTGTTAGTGGAAACCAACTGTATTACTAGTCAGCCCCCCCATCATTTACATTACCATTTTGCAAAAGAAACATTCCTGTGTTTAGTCCTGATTTAGTCATTTCTTTAGGTCTTCTGTGAGACAGGCCCAATTTTCTTCTGCAATACATGGTGTTATAACAGTCCAGCCCAGCAGCTAGAGATGAGCACCCACCTTATCATTACAGCTAGGTTGCCCAGATATGACACACACAGTACTTTGAGTGTGTTTTCCCAATAGACCCCTATTTTCCTATCCAAAGACTTTCCATAAAAATGTGATCTTAATAAATACTGTGTGGTGCTGACTAATATACCTTTTGCCTTTCAATTTTGGGGCTGACAAAGTGAGATACAAGCAAGTAGAAACTCATTTCCGATGTGACTGTCAAGGAACTCATGCAAGCCACTTTTGAAAAGTCAAATCAGTGAATAGGTTTATGAAGCCATTTCTGAGGAACTTCTAAGAAATTCCACCTCAGGAGTTCTGATAACATCAATAGAAATAGGTATATGAAGCACCTCTGGACAGCTAAAATGCCGGCTGAACTTCAGCAGGTAAAACCTCAGATACCTCTTGTGCACATTTGGCAAATCCTTGAAGCTAGGACCCATAATGTTTTTCCCTTTCCTGGTATATTATACAGATCTAAGTGAGATGATTACCAAGGAAGTTCTGAATTTTCTTTACCTCTTTTTATGACTTTTTGTAATCTTACATAGGATTATTGAAATTGTCATAATCAGAACAGGCTTTCCCAACACCTTTGCTGAAAGTTGCTAGAACCCAGGGGCTTCAACTAAAGTTGTCTACCAGTCACGGCAGACAATGATGCAAAAATCTATCAGCAATTATGTTTTTTCCTAACTCCAACCAGCAAAACATTTAAGTCCCCAAATGTGAGGGATGATGTATTCTGTAAATATTAAATTCTTGCCCAGTTTTAAGTCATATTAGGTTGTTAGCTCATTAATACAGTGTAGGTGGTAGTACATTTCATAGCTTTACAATATGTAGTGCTGCAAATACTGGGTTCAATTTTAGTTAATATGCATTAAGGGAAAAATTACTATCAGCCAAGTGGGCTTGTTTACTCATTAATTCATGTGAAGTGCCATGTGATCTGTCAAATCCTTTCTAAACAAAACAGTCCTACTGGCTTCTACTCTCTCCTCCTGTGGAATATTTCTTTTCTTCTGCTTGTTATATTTTTGCCCTTCTTTGGCTTTTTATAATTCTACTTTACCCAGTGATGTGCTGACAGGATTTTAGCTGGGACTCCCACAGATTTTTTCCTCTATAGCTCATCATACATCTCTTTTACCACAAGGTTAGAAATGGGAAAACAAGGAAAAGTCCAAGAAGGATTGGGCAATTTGTTCATTTGTTTTCCTATGCAAGCAAAAAAATGTTGTCTCAGAATCAAAATCAAACTGGACGGGTGATAAAATTTGCCAAAGAAATGAACATTCAATGTTTTCCTTAGGTAGTGAGGAATAAACTGAGCTGCAGTTAATACTACAGAGTGCAGACTGGGAATGTCTTTATAGGAAAGAGTCAGGGATGTTCTCTTTCCCCACGCTGGAGCATCACAAACTCTTGGTGCAATCCAGTGCATTCCAAAGGCAAAACACGAGCCTTTCAGAAGTTCTTTATGAGGCCCTGCAGATGAGTCATCCCTGGTTGGGTTGGGTTGGCAGTGTCCAGAGAAGGAATGAATTCCAGCAATGACATGGAAATCATATTGACTCTCCCCTGGTTTGGTGGAAGAATTTTAAGCAGTGGTTCACACTGCTTCTCTCAGCTACTGTTGTTGGTCTGCATTTAGGTGAGGGTGGCAAAAATGAAAATAGTATGGCACAGTTAATGATATAACTCAACATGAGCTCAATCCTATATCAGTTTATGCAATGCATGGGGCTGGCCTTGTATGTGAACATTCCTGTGCTGTTGATTGATAGAGTAGTGTCAATGGTACTTCTCAGTCTTTAGAAAGTGCTTATATGTCCATAATGTGTTTTTTCACTGAATAAATAAAATCTACATTATCCATTGATTATGAGGATTATTTGTAATGCAATGCCCACTGTTTATGTGCTGCTGGTCATGTCTGCCCATGAAGTTGTTTCTGTTTCCTGGTGGTCTGATCTAAGCTTTCTAAGCCAAAATGACCTGAAGGATTACCTGAAACTTTGCACCAACATATCTGGTTGAGTGAGGTAAATGAGAACTCAGACTGTGTTTGTATTAAATTGGCTAGTTGAAGTCTAAACTATTGTATCCTTGCTTTCAGCAGAGCCTGTTATGGGTACAGCACTGCTCTTACACCAGATCTTATAGCTTTTGGGTTAGAACTGAGCTGCAGAGACAGAATTCACAAGGGAAAGAAATAATCAGTGCATCTAAGGGACTTCAGGATATTACAAACCATTTCCTTTCTTCTGGAACTAAGAGGGCTTATTAAAGTTGGTTGAGGTATCTGGATCGTAGCTTCAAACATCCATCATTTCAGGAGAGAAGGGGTGGGGCAAGACAGCTAAAGATACTAGTTTCATGCAAATAAACCGATCTGAATGTTACTTTCTGATTTGGAGGACTCTGCATTGTGTTTGGAAAGTCTGACAAATTCTGCTTTACTACACCCAATCTAATGATAGCAACAACAAAAAGATGACTACATTGGCTGCATTTTGATTTATTATAGATTATTTCCTGATCTATTCATTTCCTCTTTCTCAGCTATGTTATTTCCAAATGTCTCAAAAGGGCAGTGAGAAGTACAAATCTGACACTTAGAAGTAACTCCATTCAGCATATTTTTAAGGAAGGAGAGCACATGTGAAGTAGCTTTCATTTGAGGAAGCAATAACCCTTTAAGAGTTCTTTCAAGGAGTCAGATCAACTTCTGGCATAATCACAAAAAGATTTTAGCAGTATATCACTTTTAATAGCTGCAGCTATTTTTGTCCTTTTCCTAAAATGCCATGCAGTCAGATTTACTTCGTTCATTCCATCTCTTTGCTAAACTGTCAGTTTTTTGTGGGATATGGGACTTGTGTTTTCTATTTTAATTTCAAGAAAAGCTGTCCATGCTTGGAAAATATTGGTGGATTGGGTACAGAAATCAGCCACTCAGCCACACCACAAAATGTTTCATTCTCCCCTAGCTTTTTTGTAGTGGCTTCTATACACTGCCATTAAGTTATGTGTTTGACCACTCTTCATTGCTTATCCTGGTGTGGTCTTTCCCTTTTCAGCTAAATAGATGGAGTCAGAAATACATATCTTAGAATTAGATGCACTGAGGTAAGTGAAGGGCTATATTTAGTGGCTGATGTTGGCCAGAGTTGCCTTTTTTTTTTTTTTTTCCTGATTTGGTCCCTTTGTTGTTGTCTGCTCTTTCAAAATCAACATAAATTCCTTCAGATGTGCTTTTTGCTCCAGCAGCCTGTCTTCTAAAGGTGCTGAGCGCCCAAATCCACGAGACTGGTGTGCAGAGCCAGCTGAGGTAACAGCATGAATGACTAATATCCTCCTTTTCCTCCAGTCCTTGAGTTTTCTTCTCTGTGGAAGCCAGACCAGAGCTTAGTCCTTCCAGAACTTTAAGAGAAAAGAAATACTACAACAAGTTCAATTGTTAAGAAAGTATGGTTGGAATGCTTAAAAAATAAAGAAAACTTTCTCTGATAATTATATTGGCACTTTTCAACAAAGACTTGCTCACTTTGTTGCTGCTATCTAAGTTTCAAGTAAGGATTCAGCCCTTCAGAGCTGTAAAAGAAATGACAGACCCTAAACTCCCGCCAAGCTTCCCAGAATTTCCTAAGTAAAATCAATCTTAACAACCAGCAGCATGTCCAGTCCCAGAGCTGACTTGTCTGGTTCCTCAGTTTCTAGTGAGAGCAAGCACCTGTGGTCAGTCTTTAAAGTGCTGCAAATCTCAGAGAAGACATGTGGCTCTGAGCTGACTGCAAATTTTCCAAAAAAAAAAAACCCAAAACCCTCCTTTGGAAGAGAAAGTCTTTTCCAACCTCAATTATCCTGTGACCCTATGATCCTAAACGTGAATCAGATTCTGCCCGTTTTCATAATAGTTTTCTGGTAAGGAGCCTCTGCATGTCTGCCTGTGAAGGTGCTGAGGCAGCTGCCATGCTGGGAATGCCCCAGTACCCAGGGACCCCAATTTGCTGCAGAATTTGTGTAACACATACACATGTTGTAAAATTGAGTAAAGTAGCACTCTTCAGAGAGGAAGAGGTTGTTTTACTTTCATTTCTATTTTGTTTCCTCCTACGCATCATTGGGAGGATGGTCTCTGTGGAGCTGCGCGGAGCTCTGCTGTGCCTGTTCACTTGGACACTTTGTGGCTATTACCATTTGCACACTGCAATAATTCATGCAGATGCATAGGTGTGCCATTTTTTAATTAAAATTTGGGGGAATTTCTAACTATGCTACTGGGGGAGGAGAACAGTTTCAGCTACAGCTTGTGATAGAAGGACATATTCATTCTGGTTTTATTTTAAAGCTTTTTTCTTCTGTTGTGCTTGTTCAGACTGTAATGTAAAAACACACAGCGAAACACAGAGCAGTTTGCGCTGTGGGGATTTCAGTAAACAGGAGCCTATGTCTTGTCTCTCAGGCTTTTGTTTTAGGTTCTTCTTCCTGTTCTCAGCTGATACTACCAGCTGTCTTTTTTTGCTCCTTATATTGGAGTCCACACCATTTCTAGCCTTGGGTGATTAAAAATAACTTTCATTTGCCTAAAATTAGTGCTCCAGTACTTGTGGAGAGATTGTGAGTCAGTGGAAGTTACACCCACCCATCCCAAGGCTGAATGTAGTATCTGGAAAATGGTTGTTGATGTCTTAGGCAAGAGGAGGGACCTGCATCCACCAGATTTGTGGAAGGAACCAAAGAGGACCAAATATACAAAAGGCAGAATCTCCTGTCTCCCAGATACTACTGAACTCAGAAGCATCAGGGGGGGATGAGAGAAAAGGCACTGAAAATGAGAAAATGTATAGTCCATCTTGGGTTCCACAATGTCCTAGCCAGTCCTGAGATCCCCAGTGTGAAATGCCCCAAATCTTGCTTTACTGCTGAAATGCCACAGCAGTTAACGTGGAATCTGCTAATATCTGCTGCTCAAGAAGTATGCCATGTTTTTCCACATAGCCTTCCAGTCCTAAAATCTCTTAAAACTGACTTTATTTCTACACAAAATCAGATCATGGTATTTTTCATACCGAGAGTGGGAGAAGGAAACCTTCTTCCAGGCAAGGTCGGAGAGAAACTATGCATTTTTATTTAGACTATTCAATGTCAATTGGATTCACAAAGCTGTATGCCTTCCCTTGGGTTTACCTGTACCTTTCCCAACCCTTGGCAAAGCTGCTTTTTGCGTGTTGACTTGGATCTATTGTTATCTTGTGCAGAACCCTGACAAGCAACACACCCACCAAAGCCAATGTATACATTATAATAGCACAACTGTATGCCATGTCCCATCAGTCTGCGAAATGACTGCTGATACAAAAGGTGGGTGCAGTTTCCCTATTAGTAATAAAGTTCTGAATTACTTGAGGACTGTGTTTATACATAAAAGTCTGCTAGCAATGGAATATTCGTTTGCTTAGAGCATTGCTTAACATAGATTATCTTCCTCATTTGAAACTGTGATTTTGAATCAAAGAATTAGGAAGTGACAAATTTGCTTGTCTTGGATAGAAAATTTTAGGCGGTTCCTGCTTCCAGTCTGTTTTTGGAGGGTGTAGATTATCACGTCCTTAAATGATATGCTGTCACTACTAGTAATAGCATTGTGCTTTTTGTAGGTGTTAAAATAGTGATTCGTAATGAATCTGTGCTTAAAGATGGTGTTTGTCTTCTAAAAGTTCACATACTCTTCCTTTCAAACCAAATATAAAGAATATGTTGAGCATTTGATAAGGCAGGCATTCTCTTTTTTCTTTTTTATTAAGCTTTTTTGTTTCACTTACAGCTTGCAATCTACCTTTCTAAGTTACTGGCATCTAATATGCAATATGCAAATAATGCAATTTGGAGAAAACCTAACCTTTGAATCTGCAGAGTTACACATGCAGTATTTTTAAACTTTAGCTAGCTAAGGAAAAAAAGAAAAGATCTCAGTCAAAAACTATATTTCATAAGAGAAAATTATAGTGATATTGATGGTTTGCCAAAACCTCAAGCAGTGACAAAATCCACAGTGTTCTGAAAGAGATGCCTTTGCAAAACCATTCCTTTGCAGATGGCTTAGATTATTGATACTTATAAACACATGACATTATTCATTCAACTCAGAATTTTTAAAAACTCTGTTGATAAAAAATGCAAATTTGCCACACTATCTGAAAATGGCAGAGAAAAAAATCACCAAATCCTGCAATTGCTCCTGAGGGGGTTTTATAGTTTAGTAGTTGTTGATTTGGTTACATTTCAACATGACCCAGTATAAAATATTTTAACAAAAAGGGAGGAAGGAAGGGAAAAAAGAACATAACTTTCTTTTGTTGATGTGAACTTTACGTTTTATAGTTCTCCTTGTACATCTGAAACTCCCAGTGCTGAAAGGTTTTGGGGTGAACAAGAAATGCAGGATCAGATGTGAAATCAATAAGTCACTGGGATCCTTCCATAGAATTTATTTCCATAAAGGATATAAAATACCATGGAATTCCCTAGCTACACTGCAAATGATGGATAAACAGCCATAGGCATGACTTTTCTGTTTGGGTTATGTAACTGTTCTCTGTGCAAGCTACTCGCAATGGAGAGTGCATTTGGTCCAAATTCGAGAAAATTGTTTCACCTCATGATTTTTGTCTCTGTGGGAGCTCTATGTGAGGAGTGAAGCCTCTTTCTGTATTACCTGGCACAAAATATAAAACAGTTACTCTTCTAAAGTGCTGTAAAAAGCCCCAGAAACCGAGGAATCCATCATTACAGCCTGGGATACAACTGTCCTCTGCCTAAGGTCTAAAATCAACAGTTTTCCGCCCTCTGCCCCCACGGCTGGATGACTGACAAGTACTTCCCTGAAAAGAACTTTTGTATACCAGCAACATTGATTTAACGATGATTAACGCTCCCTGCTTCCCACAACGGGAAAGCAGAAGCATGTGCTGACTGGCTGAGATACCGATATTATCCTTGGAAGATGCTTCATGTGGGGCAGAGTCTTCTGGAAAGCTGCAAAAAGGGGAGTCTCTATCAGTGCCCTCAGAGACTGCCCAGTGATTCTTATTGTACAAGCTCTACTCCACATAATGGTATCGTATCTGCTGTCACTATAATGCTGATTATAAGAAGAGAGCCTTTGTTAGTAATAAGTGTCCATATGAAGTAATTTCTAGTGGTTTGCAAAAATTTCGCAATCCATTATATAGCCATAATAACAGAATACGAATTGTGACAAATCACATAGGTTTAACTTTCACAAAGCAGATCTGTCTGGTGAACTTTTATTAAAACAGGATTGCCTTTATCATTAAAAGTATCAGAGAAGAAAAGCTGAAGTACATTTATTTTAGCATGAGTTGACAAGCAAATGTCCTATGTGCAGGAAGCAACATGCTTTTAAAAACTTATACATCTCATATCAGAGAGATCAGCGTGTTTTCATTATCTCTACAACAAAATGTGCCAGGGTGCATTAGGATCTACGATTAATTCATTCCGATTGCTCTTATAACAACGTTCAGTATTTTTGTGGCTAAGATAAATATTGATTGCACTCCACCTCCATACTGCTCATGAACATACGCTGAATCACCAGTCATTTCATGGGGTGCAGAACATGCTCAACATTTGCTGTCTCATGTTTACATCTGTAAGTAGATAGACTAAGCCCAGTTTGGACTGAGTTAACAATGTATAGGAGTTGTGCATAATTGTTGTTTGCCAGGAGTTGTCTGGGGTAAATCCATTCTTCCTGGCAGGATAGCAATGCATGATAGAATGTCCCATCACTGGTGAGATGGATGACCCAGGCAAGCTGGTTTTTGACCAAGATGTAGTCCTCTGTTACTCCAGGAGTTGGTAAATGTAAGCTGGCATAACTATGCTGCTTTATTGTAACTAGGACTTTGATCCTGAGAATGGGAAAACGCTTATCTCCCTCCTTCCTCCTCTACAAGACTATTCATGAAAAAAATAGCAGAACCTTGCAGGTGAGGAAAGCAGGATGTGGAATTTCAGGAAACCAAGGTTTGTTTGGAGAAAGTGGGTTTAAAAATTGGGTCTGTAATGGGACATAGCCATCTATTCCTGCATGGCCTTAGCTGCTCCTTCATGCTCTGTGAGTGCAGAGCCAGGCTACGCATGTCAGAATTTGCACAGTAATTTACTGTAGGAGACGTGAACAGTGCAAAGCTAACTAGTGTTTCTGCCCTTATTCTTAAATACAGACTTGCCTGTGGTATCTTCTGCATTTCCACTAGATAGCTGTTTATCTGTGCCACTCAGTCTCTCAATCCTCGTATCTATGTGCAATGTTTAATTAATTTTCAATTATTTCCAATTATGTAGTGACACTACTTATAAATGATACAACAGTGAAGGTGATGGATTTGGGCAAATATAATAGCCTGTCAGTCTTCACTAGAAGCTACAATTAAATCAAAAAGATAAGAAAATATTACTGTAATTATTTTGACAGTGAACTGATAGAAGTTTACCCAAGTGACACAGACTACAGAGTACAAAATGCCAATTGCTCAGAAACAAGTAAAATAAGATATACTGTTGTCCCTTTGCTCCCTATCCTTAACTTGGAAAACCAAGTGACCTATCTCCTGGAGCAGGCAGAGCTCCATTCAAAGACTTGTAGGGTCTGATACCTAAAGAGGGGTCCAGTACATAGAGATTCATTAAGTTCTGGGCTCCCCAGTCTAAGAGAGCATACTGGACATGCTGGAGCAAGTCCAGCAAAGAGCCTCTTAAGATCATTTAGGAACCAGATCATCTCTGATACAAGGCTGAGAGAGCTGGGAGCCTGGAGAAGGCTCAGGGGGATCTTATCAATGTGTATAAATATCTGATGGGGAGTAAAGAGGATGGAGCCAGGCTCTTCTCAGTGGCACCCAGTGACAGAACAAGAGGCAATGAGCATAAACTAAAATACAGGAAATTACAGTTAATAAACATAAGAAAAAACTCTCTTACTGTGAGGGTGACTGACTACTGGCACAAGTTGCCCAGAGAGGTCATGGGGTCTCCATCCATGGAGATACTCAAAACCCAACTACACACAGTCATGAGCAATCTGCTCCAGCTGACCCTGCTCCGAGCAAGGGTTTGGACTAGACAATCTCTAGATGTGCCTCCCAAACTTGGCAATTTTGTGAGTCTATCTGACATTTCATAGTCCTTTTCCCTCCCCTGTCTCTGAGGTTATGCAGAAGTCGGCTGGGCTGTGACTGCTTTTAATTCCCAGGACCAGCTGAACGTCAGGGCATCCTTCTTTCCTTCCTGAAAGGAGGTCACTGGCTCTCAGAAGTCCTGAATCAAGAAATCGACTGTTTAGGAAAGCACTTACCAATTTGCTTGGCTATGAGGAGGCTTTTCAGTCACTGAAGCTGAAGTCATGGAGAACTTAGAAGAATTAACTACAATTAAGATCATGGACTTTTGAGAAAAGATAGAGTTAAGTACACAAATAAGTTCTTTCTGCAGCTGGGGCTTTAAAGTGGTCTTGGTCTGATCTTCTGACCGTGCCTGGGTTCTCATGGCCTGTGCATTTACTGAGGGGTTTGGACTGAGTGCTACACTTGAGATTTAGCTGCAGCTCTCTTATAAGCAGCTGTGACTACTATGTGAAATTTCACAGGGTGAGTTGTAGATAATTGTTCCTGCAGCATCTGTACTGGCTTCTAATTCATTTGTGGCTTCACATAGTTTGATTGATCAAATGTGTGGTTTGGGAAACTGCTGCCATAGAAACCACCAAGCTACCATCACAGCTCAAGAACAACTCGTGTCTCTATTCCTGTTCTCCAAGTCTGGAATTTGCTATCTCTGTGTGCTCAAATATTTCCATAACTTGCCGTCAAGTGATCATCTCTTGTGCTTTCTCTGTGAGGAGAAGAGTCCAGGACACCAAGATACCAGGCAAGCCCAGCCTGTGTGTCAATCTCTGGGGGATCTCTTCTGCTTTTGCATGGTGCTAGATAAGAACCACCCTGGACAGGGGTGCTTGAGCCTTGCTCTAGTCCAGGTTGTGGTTCCAGCAGAAAGCAGACTGCCTGGAGAAGAGGTGTGCAGCAGCAAGAAGCTTAAGTCCTTAGACCAGTGGCTGGGGCACTTTGTGAGTGTGGGGCTGAGCTGCGAAGACTATATCTGTATTTAATATTAGATAATATTAGAGAATATGCAGAAGTAATTCAGGCAAAGTGACCAGAACTCATGGACTTGTCACTCCCAGCCACATTCCCCAGGCGTTTGCTAGATAGAAGAAGTGGCTTTACCTTCGTAGATGCTTTTGCCTGGAGTTGTCTAACTGCAACGCTTAGAGAGGGCTTTATTTTGTGTGGTGTTTTGAGTATGTGCTTCTCAAGATCTATATTTCATTTTGCAGTGCTTGAGCTATTCTCCCCCCTAAAAAAACCTGTAGGAATGCAGAGAGATATGGTGATGACTATATTGACCAAAACAGTATAAATTGAACTTTTCCTCTTTTGTTTCACTATGGACTCTCTATTCTGCCATCCACGTGCATGGATAATAATGCATGGAAATGTAATCAGTGCTTTAAGGCTATGCAGATGAAGATGACTTTTGAAAACTTGTCCTACACTAAATACTCTATATTTTTCAGGACATTCTGGCACTGAATGCTGCAATCTCTGCCCTGCTCACCAAAATGAGTGCTAAAGAGAAAGAAAAGGATTAGGGAAGCATCATTTTTCATTCTTTATTAGATTATCAGCGTGTAGTTACTGTAGATTTAATATATACACAGCTGATCATACATAGGGTATAGTTTTCAAGACTTAGTGCATAACATTAGCGGTATTTGCTACAGCAATTTTTGGTGTCTTAATTAAACTGTCCCTAAAATTGTCTAAAGACTGTGTCCTTAAGCATACTTCTTTAGTCTCTGTAGGGAATGGAGAATGAAGCATCTCAATGGAGCTGAAAAGTTGAATGTAAAATCTTTTGGTTTTCTTCGGTTATTGTCCCTTCAGGAATTACTGTAGACTGATCATTGCAACTTATCGTACTGATTTTCTGAGCCCAGATGAAACCCAAACACAACTAAGCTAACATGCAGATTGCATGACCACTTCCACAAGAGGGTGGTCACAATACAGCCAGACGGAGGTTGTGGTTTAGTTAAGGTGCTTTATTTGGGGTAGCTATCTGTGTTAAAGAGCCCTTTAATATTAGAAATCCAGTTCACTAAACCCTTCTCTGACAAAAAAAAAAAAAAAAAAAAAAAAAAAAAGGAGGAGTGACAATTGCAACCTGATACTACTTGCTGTTGAAAGGAAAACTATATACATTCCCCACAGCAAACAGTGTGCAAGCTCAAAATAGAAGACTCCCATCTTGCCCTGAATTAGCAATGAAATACAGGTGGGAATTTATTGTTGCTGAATCTGAATTTTGGCTGCTGGCAGACCCAAACTGTTAAAACATTAACTTATGTTCCAATGATTTTGAGCTAGATTTACAAATGTGGTTAGGTGTCTGAAGATGAAGAGAAAGGCAGGCAATGGGATTTGCCAGTGCCCTTAGCAACACCTAAATACCTTTGTCTCACCAGCCAGCTGGTGTGTGGATAGACACCTTTTGTGTCTGAAATGCTTTTTAAAACAGAAGTTAGTGACTAAATATAAATGTGTGCAGAACTTTAAGGAGGTTTCATTGCTAGAATTATTCAGCTGCAATTCACCAAAGATTTTAACTTCCAAAATCTCCTTGGCATTTCTGTGTATGAAAACAGCAACCACTAGTTAACAGAATCAAAAGCATCAGTAGAAACACACCAGTCAACTTCTGTTTTGTCATGTACCATGTAGGTGATGACTGACTTCTAGAGGATTTGTGGTAGTTGATAAGGACATTCTGCCACCAGCCTCGTATTTTTAGAAAGCCACTGAACACTCTTCAGTTTAAGAACTGCTTCTTACCTATTGGCATTTCTGACCACTACACCAAGCAAGTTTTTCATGTAATGTTATTATTTGATCAGTTCTAGAGGCCTTCACCAGACTGGGATGCCTTTGAAAGGAATTTGTTAACAAACCCATTGTAACAAAGCAATTTCTGTCCCAAAGAACTTGCAGCTATAGCTATAGGGGGTGGTGGGCAGGGACACCATTACCCATGCCCTGAGCTGGCTGCATGTATAGCAGCTCTGGTCCAGAAGCCTTTGGCTCATGCTGTGCTGAAACTACTGAGCTGCATGCAAGTGGAGTGGCAGAATGCCATGCTCAAGCTGACACTTACCATGTGCTCCAAGTTCTGGCAAGCCTGTGGCATGAGTGGGGATGGCAGAGGTCTCTGTGTCCCATCCGCAGGCATATGCCCTAAGGCTCCAGGTCTGCAGCGGCAGTGCAGACCCATCACTTCAGGCTTGTGAATAATTTATTCAAAACTATTAAGAGTGCTCTTGTATAACTGTTAGAGTATCATGATCTAAATAAAACAGACAAACCAAGGAAGTGTTTGCTTTTCCAACATGCAGGCATGCAGACATTAAGGATTTGATGGATTTGACCCAGCAATTTGATAAGCAGCCAGGTTCTAATCAGAGAAAACAGGCCAATTCAGGTACTTAGCACATAAGCAGTTAGGTGGAAAGAAAACTTGATGTGCTGTTGTTACGAAATTTCTCCTTATTTCTCCAGGCTTTAATTCTCTCATCATCAGTCTAACAAAGAAAGTATGATGTCCAGCAAAGGCTGTATTCTTAGGCTTGAATGTATGTGTAGTAATTCAAGGTTAACAAATTGATCGGTTGTTGCATCATGGATAAAGGCAGGCAGGATCTCCCCGTATGGCACTTGAGAAGTATCATGTTTATCTGCTTTTGCAATACAGCAAGCAGTTTTGTTGCTTTTCTGAGTCATCACACCACCACTGAATAAATAATATCACCAAATGCACTTTTCAAAAGGGCTGAAGTGCAGATTCCCTTTTGGCAAGGCAGCTTGCGGACTTTGTTCCAATTATTTAGGTCTTGTAGTTACACAGGCTGAACCTGCAGTTACAGAGTTACAGAGATGAAAGCAGAGAGCTTCAGCTTTCTTACCTGCTTAAAACGAAGGCATGAGGCTGGATATTGCCTTTCTGATTCTGCTGCAATGCTTGGTTGTTAACACTGAGGTTGTATGTCAGTTACCTACCCTCTAAACTTGGCTAAGAAAGAGCTGCATTTCCTGACATACTCTTTTCCTTCTTTTTAAGGACTTAGTACTTTTTCAATAAAATTAAATTTAATTTGTGGCTGCATTTTAGCTCCATTGGTTTGATGGTATAAGTGGAGCAATACCAGCTTTGGATTTAGAGCAGTCGTGTGGCTGAGTGTCTCTGTGCAGCTTTCATGTGGTCGGGTGAGACATTCTTAAAATCCCCAAACATTTTTGAAGATCCTAAACTGGAGACATTCACAATTCTTCCCTCCCTTTCTACCATTAATCCTTCATGTTTTAACAAGCACTGAAGTTAATAGAGCCTACACTCTTTCCTGTCACACTGAGCCCCCCTCCCTCCTTTCTTTCTCTTGAATAAAGCAATCTGTTCTTTCCAGGCCATACTATTGGAAATCAAAGAGGTAGATGTCAACACACACCATAACCAAGTATAAACTTCCTTTTTTTAATTAAACAGGATTCTGACATTTGGTTTGAAGAAGTGTTTGTTTGGTTTTATTTATTTTTTTAAATATGTGAAGGATGTCAACTGCTTTTATTTTATTTTTAGTAGAAGATGAATTTTTTATGGTGCCACAAATAATCTCTAGCACAAAATCTTTCAGATGTTATTTTGTTATTTTGTAGTTGAATAGGAAGAGAGTTGGGGGGAGCAATACAGAAGTCCTGGCATTTAAAGCTTTTAGAATTAAGAGTTAACCTCTTAGGTAAAGGTTTCCATACACATAAATCATGTTTTAGGTACCTTTTCAAATGTAGTTGGGAAAAACAGTTGTAAGTCTGTTGCTATCCTGTTTGCTTATTACTATTAATTCTACTTAGACATTTATGTGAAACACAAATATCCAGATTTCATAATAGCTGGTACTCAAAAAAAACAAGACTCTTAGAAGGAACATAGTCTCTATTTCAGTGTACAAATCCAGGTATCTCACTAGCCAGGGCAAAGTCACCCTAGAATTGCCTCTTCCAAGGTATCTATCTCACGCTTTCTTTTGTATTGCAAAAAGGATGTAATAGAGCACTAAACCAGACAAACCAGTGTTCAGATCTGATACCACTACTTTCCATGCTGATGCTCCGTCGGACTGGCAGGAAAAAAAGGGCTTTATTTAGTAACTCAGTTGCTGTTTTGTTTCTAGATTATGATTTTAATCCAATCTTTGCAGTTGAGGTATATCATCCATATCTGTTCTGGGGTCACGTGTAAGTGTGTGTAGCAAGGCAAGCATGAGGAGACGGTCTTCTGACTGGGAGTGCTTAGACTCTCTAGATACTGTTCTTGATGAGCAGGAGTGAGAGCAAAAGGCTATGAGTAAATTGCACATGTACTTTTGGCCTCTGTCTTTATTTATTTATTCCTCAGGACTGCAAGCATAGGCAATCAGAGGTCTGGTCCCTAGACTTTAGTTCCTATGGATAAAGTTTGGCGCCTTTTCATGGTTGTAGCTAAGTGGCAGAACCACAGCATTGTCCCTCTGGTCTCAGTCCCTCTAAGCCAATTCGCTCAAATAAGGAATAGGATCTGCCTCTTCAACTCAGCTGCAGTTAATTTTATTGCCCACTGCTGTCTGTGTTAGCTGACCTATAGTAGCATGGCACACTGACTGCAGTGCTTTTTCCACATGTTTGCTCAGCTAGAAAATCTACCCAGGAGTTTCCTGAGTGCCTGCTGCAATATATCCCAGTATTCTGGAGTCTAGAAACGCCTGTGAACTCCTCAGATCGCTTATTCCCACTGACAAAGTATTGTTTTGAGATCCATCTGGTGTCAAGTGTAGGCATATGGCACCAGTATGGCAGCACTGCCTACGGGGGTGGTTTCCTGCAGAAGAGGTCTCGCTGAATGCAGTAGTCGTTGCCTATTGAAAGTCATCATTGTTTAGCACCCAGGTCTTTGTGAACTTGTTCAACTGGTGGCTGGGCAGAGTGCCATCCGAATCTACAGACATGAGCACAGACAGCTGAGGCTCTGGGGCCTTACACACATCAGATGTGGGTACTGAGGTTAGGCTTCTCAGCAAGGAGAATCTAAATGACTTTCTGTCCCGAGCATGTGTATCTGTGGTTGAAGGGGTACGCCATCATTAACCCAAATCTGGGCTGGATTAAGTTTCTAAAATAAAAACCAGTGCTGCCAGCCACTTGAAGAGGGTCTGGGGCTTGTTTGAATCAAGCGCATCAGCAGGGAGGGCGGGAGGAGGCAGAGGCAGCCAAGCAAAGGCCCCCCCATCGCCCTTGTAGCCCCCCACTCCGTGCAGGCCAAGGCAGCCTGACAGCTGCCAGAGCAGGGGCCGGGCACGCTGCCTCCATCCCGCCGGCTGCGGGCCTCTCTGGGCACTGGGCAGCACCTGCACTCCTGGCCGGCCCTCTTCTCACCATGCAAGAGCACAGGCGCTTCATGCTTTGTTTCTTAATTATGTTTTCAGCGCAGTGCTCGTAACAGCCAGGCATGGAAGCTTTAGCATTCGGGGCGCGGGATTGCCCGCTTGCCAGGCAAAAGTCTCAGGTTTGCCAGCCTGGGCCTGGCTCTCCCTTTTGCCTGGGCAGTGCTCCCGCCTGGATCTAATTCAGACTGGCTCATCTGGCCCTTTGAAGGTTGCTCACCTCTGCGGACAAGGCAGAGCACACGTGGGGGATGAGGCAGCAGAACCAGTGTGGTGGCACCCACCAGGAGTAGGAAATCTAGGTGGAAGATCACAAAGCCAGAAGTACCAGAAATACTTTGGTAGCGTTGCTGAGGAAGCTAAGGAGAGACAGAGAAGGCTAAATCCAGTAAACTGTATTTGCATAGAGGGAGAAAACACCAGAGCATTAAGCTGCAGTGAATAATGAAATGATTCACTGCACAGAGCAATCCAGAGAAATGACGGTGACCAAACACTGGGGTTTGCCTGTCTCCTGTGGGTCCCAGCAACTTGCAGACATGGATGCTCTGTGACACCCATAAAAAGATAACACTGGAAACCTCCTGTTCTAAACACTGCTTTTATACTGTGGATACTAAAGTCCACGTGGAATTGCCTCCTGACATGATCCCTCTTACATTTCTTTATGCAGTGTTGCCATATACTATGAAACTAGCTGCTGCTGTCCTCTGCAATGGGTAACTAAGCACTTACATAGGCATATAAAACATGCCTAGCTGAAAAACTGGGAAGCTTTACCATCATTATTGGAAAGTGCCATAAGATTTCCCTAGAAAGGTGTGGTAGAGGTACAAAGAGTGGTACGTCGTTACTTTAAAACCTGACCATGGGCTGGTTCCTCCCCCTTTGAAGTCCGTGGCAAAACTCTGTTTTAGAGAAGCAAGACTGCTTCAGCTGGCAAACAAGAGGCAGCCTGGAGGCAGAAGAGGTTTACAGGGAATGGTTTCTGCTGCTTTCCGTGAGCACAGAGCTGTTCAGACAGACTGGAGACCTGTCTGCTGGTGTCTCCCATTACAGCTAAGAAATGAATGCTTTTAAAGTTGTTAAATGAATGGGCTAGATCTTACAGTCCTTACTCATCTGAGTACTGCCATTAACTTTAAGAAAGTAATCATTATATTAAGTGCCATGGAGCGGAGTCCTTAAATTGTTAAATTCTAATATTTGACAGAAGTTTTTCCTCAGTAGAAAAATAATATAGACATAATTAAAAGGATGTGGACATTTCATCAGTGGAAGAATGCAAGTTACTTCGGAGCAATACGTAAAACTAGGAGCAGTACAGAGGGCTTAAGTCCGTGTCATGTCTGTAGGTTATTTTTGAACTTTATGAAAAACACACTTTAGCAGTTTATATCCTGACCATTCAACTGTATTCTGGCATTCTGAATTCACAAACACGCTAACCATGAAAACACAACATTTAAAAATACGCTGTCCACTTGGCTTCTTTGGCCTGCTTCAGAGTCTCCCAAGCTTGTTTCAGACAAACTGAGAACTTTGTTGTGGAATGACTGTTTGAATTGGGGTTTCTTAAAATACATGTGGAGCCTTGTAGCTGCTGTGGGGTGTACACAGTGGTGGAGCTGTACTATTTTTAAATCATCTGGCTATTTCACTTCATGTAAGAATATCTGTCATCTTAGTTATAAGGAATGAAAGGGGTTGATTAAAACAACTCACGAAGCCATTAAACAAAGAGATAAAATGTAGAACATGTGCTGTAGGGTCGATTTAATTATAACGCATGGGGGATCTGTGGAAACCGGATGGCAGCTGCATTGTAGCTGAGTTTTAAGCCCCTCTTAGCAGTACCAAAGTCCTGTTGCTCAGAGGTGGGGTTTCTTACCTGTAAAGCTAATAGGTCCTTTGGATATGTTTTTTGGAATCTACTTGTTATTTCAACTGACCGTAGAGTAATTACTATGCTCAAGCACTTAGATATGAACTAGAATGGCAGTTATGTATACTAATCATCTAGTCATTAGATACTAGACTATGTATCATCAGAAAAATGTATGCAAAAGCTTTAGTCAAGAAGGGATCAAAGATGTCAAGTGAACAGCCATGAGGATTCAGAGAGAATGAGGAATTAAAAAAGGCAGTGGCAGTTTATTTCATTGTCTTGGCAATCTCATTAGATCAAAAAACAGTATTGAATATACTGCTGTATGCTATGTCTACTAAGATAATTTAGCATATAATCTCACTTTAAACAATAGATATCGGGCAGCCACATGAATTCAGTAAAAAATATTTAAACTTCACATTTCACTTTATTCTTATTAACCTCATTATAGACATCAAGAGTTATCGTAATTCATTCTAGCCCTATCAGAAAGGGGTTTATATCTCTGGTGTGTGAGTTTAAACCAGTCTCTAGCCACTAGAATTCAGGATGAGGAGCAGTAAGGAGAGAAGGCAATGCATCTGCCCTCGTCAAAGTTTTTACAAGTCCATCCACTCCTGCCAGAGACAGGCTCGTCAGCTAGGTAGACATCAAGTCTAGTTCAGCTTGGCAGCTCCTGTGTTCCCATTTCAACAAAGTTCACTTAAATGTCTGCAATGCTTTTCATGCAACTGAAATATAGTAATTTAGTTAACCCTTTGTCATTGAGTAGAATGGGTTCACACATAGGAACATCACCAGTTCAAAATATCCAGTCATTAAACTATAACAAAGATGTT
The DNA here is from genome assembly GCF_023634155.1 of Falco peregrinus. NCBI lineage: Eukaryota > Metazoa > Chordata > Aves > Falconiformes > Falconidae > Falco > Falco peregrinus. The sequence goes on along the minus strand of NC_073725.1, from coordinate 37,518,045 downwards.
ACCAAAATTCATTGGGAACAGCCAGAAAATGAATTAAGAATGCAACCACTGACAGCGAATTTAAGTTTCTGACTGTAACTGCTGCAGGAATTCAAGTCTTGCTCTGTGGCTTGTAAGCATCACTGAAACTGCCCATGAAGAAATGTCATTTGCTTCTGTTTGCAAATTGTCTTTATTAGTATGTGAATTTTCAGGAAATTATATGAATGCTGTAGCTTTTGCTTTCCAATTTGCATAAAACAAGACATAACATCCAGGACCAATTATATTAAAAATGGGAAATGATTCCTTAGAAAGAGGATGGAGGACTTGAAGGAGTTACAGCTTGTTGCTCTTGGCTGTAGCTTGTTGGCACATGAAGGTTCTGGGGACTGTTCCCTTGAGGACTTCAGATGTATGTTATTTTAAAGAGACTGGAAGGCAGTAGTTGGGTTAGATACCCTTCTCCATACTGGCTTCTGGGGCACTCTATCAGATAGCCCGGGTAACCGTTAACCCAGTCTGGCTCCTCAGTTTCCCCAGCTGAAGAAAACGTACAAAGGCAATGCAGCTGTCATTAAAATAAGGAAAAACTTTTCTGCTCAAACAGTGTAAGGGAAAGTGTGATTCCCTCTGCTGTTAGAAGAGGACCTCTCTGTAGCAGAGAAATCAGTCATTGACCCAGCAATGAGACATGGCTTGTCAGCTGATGCTGTCAAGCCAGCACACCCTGAAGTGAACTACGGAGGGTCTCTCACAAACTCACCTCAAATTGTTTGAGAGTTAAAAGCTAGTGGAGCAGTAGGGGAAAAGCTCTCCCTGATGGGAAATCATGGCCCAGGATACCAACCTCTGTTGGGTTGGCATCTGTTTATTTGAAGTTCTCACTTTTGGAAATGATATTAAGCATTCTCCCATCACTGTCACGGAGAGGTTATCTTCAGGTTTTTAGCATCATGCTAAGACTCATCCTATGGTGCATATTTTCCCTAGGACCAATGGAACTACATATCTTAGGGTCAAAATTAGCTCTTTGCATGTGTCCTATTGACTTTATCAGAATTACTGGTGTGCAAGGAATATGAATAGAGCTCATACAGTGAATTCTAAAAATACAAAATGCTAATTACAATATGCTTCCTTAAAAAGAAACTTGAAGATTACTTACCATGTAACGCCTCTCTTCTTCTCTGTTTTAATCCAGTCCTCCGTGATGTCTGTCTGTTTTGCCCGCTTTCACCCAAACCTGGTTGTTGGTGGAACATACTCTGGCCAAATTGTCTTGTGGGATAATCGCAGTCACAGGCGCACTCCAGTTCAGAGAACTCCCTTATCTGCTGCTGCTCACACGGTAAGGATAAAAAACACCTCCTCCTTTCCTTAGAGGAAATGGTCATCAGGGAAATGAAGCTGGCTAATTGTGTCTACAATGCTGGTTGCCACACAGATGAAAGCAAGTGTGGCCCTTGAAGGGAAAAAAATAGGTAAGAGAGATATACAACTATCTCCTGTAAGTGCTTAACTACCGCATTTCGTATGATCAGGTCAAGAGATTATCTTCTTTTCCAAGGAAGAGGGCAGGATCAGTTATGACACTGGAGTGAGGCACCTTTCTGCCCGCACAGTGGCACTGTGGCTTTTGCTGTCCATTGTCTGTAAAGAGAGCCAGGTCACCTATAAGGACTGTGTGTTTGTCAGTCCAGCACAGCAAGCAATTTGAGTCATTTATTGTTGTCTTGTTGCACAGGAGTTTCTCTTTTGAACCAGCTTAGGCGCCTATGGTGGTCTCACTGGCATCCTGTAAGTAGACACTGGTGCCCTCGAAGACAGTGGGCAGTTTACTTCTGTTTCCCAACAGAGCAATACATAAATGCCTGTCATGGTCTCCTACTCCAGACAGAGCCATAGGGCAGAGCTTGCAAAGTGAGGGTGATTTTGTTTCAATATAATGATCTGGAAGAGCATTTTGCTGACACACACAGATACCTGCAGATATAGTGATGGTGGCACAGCGCTCTGGTGGTGTCTGGGAGGTACACATGCAAAGCAGTAGCACAAAATGCTTGAGAAGGAATATAATTTCTCTGTGATACAAAGATGATGTCTGTGGTAGAAGACTCCTCTACATTGCAAAGTACTCATATCGTGCTGGAGGAAGAGGCAAGCCTGGATTTCCTAAAGTGTCATCGCTCTGCTATGGCACTGACCTCCAGTCCATCCTGCACTATGCTGTGCATTCTTGAGTTCTCCTCTTCCAGAGTCTGGGCTCAGGCAGCCTCTTCATAAGAGCTGGAAGGTGTACTCTGTGCATGGGAAACACATCTCATCTCGGGAGTGAGCTTGGGACCATTCCTTAGTGGGAAGCAGAAAAGAAAATACAGGCTGAAAGAAGAGAAAAATGTAATGGTTTGGTATACATATGCAGAAAAATGCAGATTTCCTGAAACATAGGAAACTGAACTACACAAAACACTCTGAGAGATAAGATAATAATCTTGTTCTAGCAGATCGAAGGATCAGACAAAATGATAGGTCTTTTGCACCTCCAGCTTTTACAGCTCCGTGATTCTTATCTTTGGAATTTGCAGATCATGGTTCAGCTTTTAGTTACCTGTGACAACATAATCTCCGGAGTTAAAAGGGAAGCCATGCCACGTCAATTAATGCAAAAGATTCAGCACAGGGCCAGTGTTATGATGGCAAGTCTCTTATATTAAAAAATGACAGGTGTGCGCAGACATACTTAGTGGGCCAGGCAGTACAAATATTGTTCCCTAAATTTCCACTATCATGAATGTTGATATAATAATGCAATGATCTGTGCCATGGGTTGCAACTTCAATATTCCTTTTCATTTCCCTCATTTTGTCGCCAGTAATGTTGTTGAATCTGCATGAAAAAAACCAGTCTCTCCTGGAAGTGCAATTCAGAGATGTAGCAGACCAGAAAACTAGTGGCAAGAAGCTGGCTGTCACTGAAAACTGAACAACTGGGACTCAAAATCTAGTGGAAAAGAAAAGATTAATGGGACGTAATGTGTTTACACTCAAAAAACATTTAAGACAAAATTGTACCTCCTGGAATTATATATTAAACTAGTTTTATTACTGCAATATGATGTTTTGCTTTTGACAGATGTAAATAAATGACTTTCAGTTGTGGATGGGCACTTTATGTGCTGTCATGGATTGGTGTAAATAACTGTTTACACAGCCTAACATGAGGAGGCACGATATTTTATGGAGTAATCAGATTTTACAATAAAAGAGCGCTTACTTCATGTTCATATATAGGAATCACATAAACTGTAAACAAAGTCTTGGTTGCAAAAAGTTGGCTTGAATCCTAGCTGCCAAGAAGAAAAAAAAAAAATTAAGACGACTGCTGCAGCAATGTTACTTTATGTACTGCTAGATACATGAGCTGAATAGTAATTTTTTTAATTTGAACTTCTACCATATGTGAAAAAAGGATTTTTCTCTTTTCTTTCTGTCACTTTGTTTATTTGAAACAGATAGAATATGTTGTTATCACAGACTTAAACCTTCCTGAAGTTTAGTATCACTGATTGTCGCCTGGATTCACCAGGAAAGAGAATTCTACCCACAGCTTATTCACTAATTTCCTTTCACACCCACCACACATCTGCACTTGGGACAACAGGAAATTTTAATTAAGACAAAACCCTTTTGCATGATGATTTCATTTCCAAAATAAATAAAAGCAAGCTGGCAGCGACCCTTTGAAAGGAAGGAGCCTGTTTAGATTTTCTGTTACATACGGTTGGTTGTCTTTTTCATCCATTTTCCTTATGTCTTTTCATTTCTGCCGTGAGTTTTATTGTGCATGAAATTGATGGCTGGTAGCCCTGATTAAAGCCAGACCTGGCATGCTGAGGTGCTGCTGGAAGGACACAGCTCGCTCTCTCCCTCCCCTCTAAATATTCTAGATACTCCGCTGCTTGCTTTAGCTTCCTCCCACCCACTCTGTCCCTGTCTGTTTGGGCTACTGGAGGTCAAACACCCATGAAAAAACAGGTCTATGCTAATTTCACACATCAGTACCTGCTAATTGTGTTTAGCACTGGCGTCATCTCATCACTAGGCAGCAAGAAGGTCCATCATAGGAGGGTAATAGCACAAGACACATGAGGGACAGATTGGGGTCCACTTGATGATCTGGGCAAAACCAGGTGCTTGACAATCTTGAGAGAAAGAGAAAAATTAGCATCATAATGGACCTTGCAACTTACTGGTATGTACAGGTGGCCTTCAAGCACAAGGTACCCTTTCAGCAGCAATTGTTAAGTCCATCTTTGGTGTGCACACGCACACACACTGTGCATTCAGATGCTGCCAAGTAAATGCTGCGGGCATTTACTGGGCCCACACAGGTATTGAACCTGAGAGCCAGGCAGTGCTCTGAAGATTTCTGCCTTTCCCTACTGACTGGGTAGGTGACCAACAGCTGGATCTTAAAGCAGTCTAAAATAAGTGGTAGTTCTGCCATTCCTTTCAGCAGGAGCAAATGCCATGTTTCTAACCGTACATGGAGCTGACTTAGAAGCTCTATAGGGATCTCTTGTAAGTTGGACCTAATTTTCTTTAAATAAAGAAAGGATCAGTAAAAAGTATTTTTTCATCCTGGAGATGCAGGTCTTCTATTCATCGGCAAAAGAGGCAGAGAAATACAATTTTTCTTTGCTTGGCCTGTCTTACCCTTAATTCAGCAACATCACTTGTACTGGTCAAAGGAAACAAAATCTTATTGTTCAGTCTGACTGATTTTTCACTCTGGAGGTTACTGAATTTGAATCATCCCTCATATGTCACCATCAGATATCAGATGACGCTTTAGGCTCAAAATGTTACCAGGTTCCTTGGAAAAGAAATAGGCCAAGTTTCATTATTGCACACCAAGCAGAATTCAGCCTCCATGGAATGACTCTGCTATGGTGAACCAGGTGTAACACCCTAAATTTAGTCAGTCCACATTTATAATCATGGATTTAAAAAGGTATATTGGCCAATGCTGGAGAAAGCTGATGGTCTTGTTCAGGTATTTCAACTGGAGTACATTTGCAAATATTTAACATGCAAGCCAAATTCTGGAAAAGTTCAAGTTTTATGCAGCTGTTTTCTTGAATAAAGTTTTCATTTTAATTCCATTTGGACAATTTGCCTCTTTCCGATGGTTATTTTCAGTGTCAAAAGCCATCAGTAGAATGATACATGTCCCTGTGGGTGAAATCTCATCCACATAATTCAGTATTTTCACAGCATTACTCAGCTGGGTTGTTTTATTATGAGGAAAATGAAACTCTGAAAACAATTCCACCTCCATAACATACCTCTTAAAATTTAAATCAAAAAAAACCCCAAACAATTCCTATCTGGCAAAAGCGGAGTATTTTCCAGGCATTATGTAACTACTTAATCATTCTTTAAAATAACATATGAGACATTGGAAGTTTGTTCATGAAGATGTGAGAATGGCTCTCTGATTTCCGGTGTTAATGTGTTTTCAGCATCCTGTGTATTGTGTGAATGTAGTTGGAACACAGAATGCACACAATCTCATTACCGTCTCTACGGATGGCAAAATGTGCTCCTGGAGCCTGGACATGCTCTCGACTCCACAGGTGGGTTTGTTTTCACCTACACAGGGGGAAATGGGTTTGTTTTCGCCTATACAGGGGGGAAAAAGCACCTTCAGTAAAGCAGGATACCTGCTTAATGGAACATAGCCCCTAAAAGCCAAAACCTCACGTCCTATACAAACAAAAACCAATGGATGCACTTGAAAGAGTACAGCTTGCTTCCAGCAGTCTCTGCTAAGAGCCAAAACCCATTTCCTTTACCACAAATCATGTAATTATTGTAATACGTTAATACATAGGTCAGTTTCAAGTGAAAATGAAATAATCCATTTTAAAGCACGGTAATTACAGAAGTCGCCTGTGGTATAAATTGTACTTACTGTACAGCATTGTTTAACAAATATGGACTAGATTGCACTGCTGCTGAACGCACCCTAGGCACCTACGGGTTTGCAAGGCACACAGTCAGAAAGCTTACTTTGCTGCCTGCCTTTTGTAGCCAACGGAACAAACAATGCCAGTCAAAAGTTTTAGAACTAATTTCCCCCTTCTGGAATGTTTGCTGCTATTGTCTTTCCCCTCACTCCTCTCCTTTTTATCAAAAATGAAAGGAAACCCAGGAAAATTGTCCAAACCACTAGTGATTATAATAATGGAAACTAAACAAAGAATCTGGTGCTGGAAAAGGTCTATGGAAAAACATCTTTTAAGTGTTATCTTCTGGAGTAATACATTTTCTATTCCAATACATCACTCATTTTTTATACATAATTTCTTAGAAAAAAAAAAAATTAATATCATTTTTACTGAGCATCATGGGATCTGATCTTGTTTCAAAATGCTGCGTAGAAACTCCTCTTAATGATTCCATTAATCATGCATTAATGAGCAATTACTATTAAATTATTTGCTTTGCAGTGTTGACACAAGAAGTGGGATTCCTCTATCCTAACCTTAGCCACCTAAAAGCTAGGTCCATGTCAAATCTAAGCTAGTAATTTGAGTTCCCTTTATAGTTAACGTAGAGAAAGACTGGGCACTTGTGAAGGACAAGTCATCCAATCACAGTGTGAAATACCATTTCAAATATCCACCCTGGGGTACAGAACTATGAAATCTTAGGATGGAAGGGCTTCTGGAAGTCATCCCATCTATTCTCCTACTCAAAGTGAGGCCAACTTCAAAGTCAGATCACGTTGCTCATGCTCATCTAAGGCAATAGTCTGGTAGTTGTGTCCTGGGATTATGAAAAGCCAATACTCTTCTGGGATAGAAGTGGAGGCAGCTAAAATGGCCCAGACATCTATGTTTAGGCACCTGAATCCCTTCCTCAGTTTCTCACTTAAACATCAAGAAGATAAATCCCACCCTTATATATTCACTTACTGGAATGCTAAATTCTGAAGCAGAAATTTCTCAACATCTCAGTTCCAGTACTTCATCTCCCAGATGGAATTTCCCTGCTCCAAAACTGGCTTTTAACAATGATGGGAACAGACCCCACAGTATGCTGAAGTTTGGCGCATGGCTCATGGTGACCTGGAAAAGAAAGGCACAGGACTTGATGTCAAGTTACGTACCATAGCTTCAAATTCGGAGGAGCAGAGTGTTCCTGATGTGTCAGCCTGAAACTTTCTGAAAGCATGGATCCAGAGCACTCATGTACAGCCGTGGTGTAGGCGCTGGGAGGAGAGAGTCCACCACAGTATCTGGCTGTGTCTCTGCAGAGACAATAACTTATGATGTCACCCCAGCAAATTTTCACAGAAATATATGGTCCACAGGTGCTCTGCCAGTGCATTTTCCAGGTCTTGTTTTGCCTTTTTAGTAGAACCAAAAGAAAAGTTTAAACCAAGCAAAAGTATTTCTATGGATTTGCAGACCTCTCACAGGGATGCCCACTTTCTTCAGCTACAGCAAAAAGCCCTTCTAAGTAAAGCACTACAGGCTTTGGCCCTAGAAGAATAGCAGCTTAGACATTTTAAACATAGAAAACATACCCACTTAAATAGCCAAAAATGAAAATTGCTAAATCGTTCAGCCCCTGTGTGGGTTCTTGGGTTACCCCATTTAGACTGAACAGCCAAAAAATTGTGCACAATCTGCTCAAAGCGTACACATCTTGCAACAGCCACAGAGTGTTCATGCTGGTGGTACTTGCAATAGCAAAAATGGACATGCTGATTTACTTTGAAATACATCTACCAAATGAAAAACAAAAATATGCTTGCTGGTTTGTAGCTTGATGGTAGAGTCTAGAGGGAGTGTTTATGGTTACCTCAAAAAATCCCTGAAAAGCAATGCTTAGAATGGTAGTAGTGACAGGACCACAGCTTTTTAATTCTGCTCTGCAAAGGGACAAATGGCACAGTCTGATAAATGTGTCAGGTGCACACAATGTTACATGTGTTTTCTGACAAACAATTGATTTTAAAAATGTGCGTAAATAGAAGGGTATTGCATGTTTTATTAGAGCCTGGGGCTGGCAAGTGTATCCATTAAGGTATTATCTTTAGTTTCTGCACCATTAGGTTTTAAATTCTCACCTGTCATCTCTGCCTGATTTAAAATGATATAGCAAAGACCAGTGTCTTCCAGCTGCTCTCAAACATGTGACAGACAGCAGCATGGATGGCAGGAGCAGTGCTATCCTAGTTTGTGACATTGCATCTTCTCACAACATCCTATTTAGAAATCAAAGTCCTGTGGCTGGACCAAATTATTTCTTCTTCCCCTCCTGCTACCCTGTGTAATTATTCATTTAGAAATGAATTATTAAAAACAAAAACAAAACCAAAAAACAAACATCCAAACAAAAGGATGATCTCAGAATAATAACAAAGACCTCTTTTGTAGGAGAGCATGGAGCTGGTGTACAATAAGTCCAAACCAGTGGCAGTTACAGGAATGGCTTTCCCAACCGGAGATGTGAATAACTTTGTTGTTGGCAGTGAAGAGGGGACAGTCTACACAGCCTGTCGTCATGGAAGGTGATGTACTTAAATAACATCATGTACCTGTGCTGGCGTGAGGTAGCCGAGTGTGTGTGGATAGTGTTTCATGTTTTTTCTTTTGGATCAATGGTGTCTGTACTGTTCTCATGACTAGGACAGGAGTTGCCCGATTTTGAACATCTGTGCTACAGCCTGTTATACTGGGGTAGTTGCCCCACGCTCCCTGTTTAGTTGGTGGGGAGCTATGACTGCTCTTAGGTTTCATTTCCTTTACCTTCTTCAGCCATCTGACTGAAGAATAGATGACTGGGACCTCGGAAAAGCCTCTTTCTTACCCATGAAGTGAGACGGAGGTCTAGACAGCTAGCTGAGATGTAGGTATCTAAGTCTGGCCAGGTTGAATGAGGCCCTCGAAGACAGTTTTGTTGTAGGGTAATCAGGCCTAAACCACTCACAGATGGTTGATCCACTTTATTTTTTTCCATCCTCAGCTCCAGCTTCAATCTCCACAGGCATATATCAGAGAAAAGCCACCGTGGGCGCACATGTATGTGAGAAACAGAGCATGCATGTGATAAATAGAGCATGCATGTCCCAACGCACAGCCATATAGTGCCACTGCAGGCTGTGTCTGCACAGCCAGTCTAGAGACTGAGCACTGCTGGCCCCCACTCTCAGCGGGCAGTTTGGACATGCCCACCCTCTCCAGGAAGGTGAGAGGGGTTGTTTGTAGAGCCAGGAGCCATGCTGCACAGCTTGCTCTCAGTCTGGGCTGCTGCCTGGTTTATTTGCTAACATGGGCATAGCTGCAGTGTGCCATGGAGGTATGCAAGCTCTGGCTGACCCGCTTCCAGGACTGGTACCCTGTGCTCTCTCATACACGGTGGCTATATCCCTTCCTTGGATAACCCAGGCTGTAGCTTAATACTGCAAGTTCCTTATTTTGTACCCTGTAAATCTGCAGGATGCTAGCTTGCTGTTAGCTTCTGGTAGTAGTTTCATCCTCTGGGATGCTTGAAAGGCTTTTGTAAAGAACAAACCTTTTTTCACTGATAGAGTCAAAGCTCACCCTCACACTTCAATAGTTTGCAATATTCTCTGAATTCATATTTTATCACATTCTGCGTTTCTGTTGACCAGACATCGATACACTGGTTTAAGATTGTAAGGCTTCTATTACACATTCCTAATGTTGTTTAAATAGTTTTACATTTTTTTTTCAATATAATTTTTATTTTAGCCTGACCACTGACAGTATTGCAAAATTGTGTCTGTTTAGGCATTATACTGATAGGCTATGCAGTGGCTGATGGTTTGAATTAGTCTTAGGCTGCTAGGATAAATGAAGCATGCCCAAATGCATTTCTCACTTCTGATCTTTCAGACATGCCTGGCTTGTTCCTCACAAGAGGAAGAAAGTGCCAGACCCTCTTGTTAGCTCACCTTTTTAGCAGTCTTTCTGCTGACCATTGAACACACACACTCTTCTTCTGGTCCTGCCTGTCTTTCTATAGAGTTTTTTGCTATCATCCCTGCTTTACTTCCAGAGGCTCCTGTGTCCTTCAGCCCAGCACAGTGGAGAGCTATACATTATTCTGGAAAAAGGTGTATCAAAGCACAGCGGATACACAAGGTGTTCTCAGTGCTGCAGAACTCCCCTTATTCGTCCAACTATGTGGCAGACAGATGGGGATAAAATAAGTGGTGTGCTTTGCATCCAGCACTGCAGAGGCACTGCAGAGCACAGCTCCAGCTCCAGCACATGCTGTGAGCGCTGGCAGGGGACCCTAAGTGAGCATGGGCAACAGGAGAGGTGAGGGGACACCACACTAGCAATATGAGGGACCAATTTCCTCCAGTGCAGCTCCTCATCTCCTTGGGTATACTGTATTCACCCTGCAAAGGCCTGGCAGCCTTGTCAGAGCTGTGGCTATTTTTAATGTGTTTTCTTCCATTGGCAATTTTTCTATGATGCAACTAAAAGGGTAATCTCATGATTCCCCTTTCTGTATACACTGTGAGACGGCACTGACAACTGATCTGGCATCATTTGCTTCCAGGAAGAAGAAAACTGTGCATATTCTCTCTTACACAGTGTTTTATTTTTCCTTCCTAATAGCTATTCTAGCCTCAGGCTGATGAAATGCACATCTCCCCTTGTTCAAAGTAATGACTCTGTGATACCTGATCACAGGAACAGTTCCTTCACTTTTTGTGAAAAAGGATTTGCTTCCTAGTGATTTGCTTCACTGCTGTGGAAGGTCATTTCAAATATTTAAGAGCAAAGGAATTGCACATGATAAGTCATTAACATACTTGCATTTTTTATTTTAATGGTTATTCCTTGTGACAGTGGCTTACTCAGAGGCATAAGCTATGGTATAATTATAATTTAGAATTATACATAAATGTTATTTCAAGCTACAGTAGTAGACAGTGTATGTAAAAACAAGTAAGGAAAGTCCTCAGAAGTAAGAGAAAGTATCCATGTGCTGGTTTCTGAGCATTAATTGTGCCCACAGGAATAAACCTCTGCAGGCAAAGGCCTTACTGAAAGGCGAGATATTTACAGGTTAAATGGAATTTTAAAAGGAAACGGAAACCTAAAAGTAAAGAAAAATTACGTTAAATCACCAGATGTTAAATCACTCTCTGAATGTAAATGTCTCTTCTTCCTGCAGTAAAGCTGGCATTGGTGAAATTTTTGAAGGCCACCAAGGACCCGTCACAGGAATCAATTGTCACATGGCAGTGGGTCCAATTGACTTTTCCCATCTCTTTGTGACATCATCATTTGACTGGACAGTCAAGTTGTGGACCACTAAGGTGAGAAATCCAAGCTGGGATGGGATGGGTAATGCTACTTGTGAAAATGCTATTATCAGAAATATTTCAATATTGTCTACATCAAGTCCTAAGAATTAATTAATTGAAAGGCTGTGCTTAGAATATGTGTAGTGATAAAATTTTAAATAAAATATAAACCTAATGTAACTGTATCAACCATATGTGCCCTGGAGCATACCCTGCCTTTTAAAGGTAGCTTCAGCTGGTCTGCACTTCAGTATTAACCCTAATACTGAAGCAGTTTTGCTGGGCAGGGAGATTAGGATGTCTTGTACTGCAAGTCATCAAACAATCCATCCAGGACTCCCTGGGCAGGCTAAATTGCAAGGCTAATACTAGGCACTGTGGTTGTGCAGTAGCAGCAACACTTTCTTCTGACGAAGCAACAGGGGAAGCACACGTACAACTTAATGCAGTCAATATCACTTGTGAAATTCATTGCTGTAGGAAGCTGTGATAGCAAAAAAAGTATAAATTGTCCCAAAGACATTACATGCTGATGGCTGAAAGCAGGGAGGAAATACATGCTGGAACTTACATTCCATGTTGCTGACTACTCTATGGACGTGTCCCTGTGACCTCTGACAGGGAAAGTACTATGAACAGCAGAAATAAATACCCAGTCCTGTGAAACTTTGAAACCCCAACACCCCATAGAACTGTATGAATATAGGGTAATGACAGCATGACTGAAAACTGTGGGACAGACTAAAGAGACCAACCTATTTCATTGTAAAGGCTGAGGAAAACAGGAGATTGAGAGGTTAAAATCCTAATTATATAAGTCATCTAAGCAGTTATTTTTGTCATACACCAGAGTAAAAAACTGCCTTCCAAATGCCAGGCTTTTGTCTTAATCATGGTTTTATGTCTTGCATTTGGTTCACATCTTAGGCTGCACCGGGCAGAGTTCCAGTATTGGAAGCTGACCCCAGTCAGGAAGTGTCTCAGCATGTGTTCCTCCAAGACATCAGGGCTTAGAGATGGGCTAGGACAGATGCATAGCAAATGTAAATACAAAAGTGATCAGACGGGCTCATGTGACAGCCTTGTGCTGGAAACAGAAGCACCTAGATAATAACTTGAATCAGCTTCCATGGTAGCTTCACAATGCATTTCTTAATGGCCTGATCCAGTGTGCATGCTAATTAACAGGGATCTTTTCCTGGTGAACAGTGACCACAGCTGATGGCTTTGTCTTGAGCATTACATTTTAGGAAACTCATTATAAGGAAGGTGCATGATTTATCTAATTAGCATGTAACACTAATTACATCAGTGGGCTCAGCCTTAACCAATGCAGAAGTGGTCCAGGGGAGTGGCCATGGGCAGGCTGGAATGAGTCTGGAATGGTTCCTAGGTGGTAAACATCAGAAAGGGCTGCAGGGTAACCAGGTGATGGAGAGCTCAGGTGTTAGCTGGTTGGAGCTGGCTAGGCTGTTTCGTGTCTGAGACAAGGGAGTCCTGGGCAGTGGTGACTCGTGGCAAGGGAACATTGGAGGGTTGAAGCTGAAGCTGAGTAAGGGGCAAAGAGTATGTGGAGACTGGGGGAAGGTGAAAGGCAGGTGCTGAATTTCAACCTTACATGTCCAGAGAAGTCTAGGGTGAGTGTCTGACCCTCAGTTTGAGGTTGAATATGGCAATAAGGGTCTCATCCATCTGCAGCTTAAATGAAATTATATTAAGGGATAATAAGGTCTGGCTTTTATTTTAAACTCCTGGGATTTCAGAAGTTAGCAGTAACACTAACACAGCATATTTCGGGCACAAAGACACTGCAGTTAGTGGTACACAGTTATCCTTGTGGAAGAATTCAGTGCCAAAATGGTTAGGTCAGATTCTGTTCAATAGTGTCAGTTGTCAAAGAACCAAACCATTTAAATTTCTAATATCTATCAAGCTGTGGCTCATCTGGCAAGAGGGGCTTCCTGAGAAAGCTGTTTGACCTAGCTGATGTGAGCTGTGACGTGCATGTGACACACCACAGCACCACTCAGAGTTGGAAGCCGTGTTGCTGTGTTGGATCGCTTGCTTTCTTCTGGAGCAGTTTTGAGCAGCAGCAGCCCCAGGCTGCTGCACTGCCAGCCACTGCCCTGTGAGGACATCCTCTGAGACATTAGACAAGTCCTTGAACTGTGATGAATGTTTTCTTTTTCTTCCAATTTGACTCCTGCAGAAGTTTATTTCCATACTGTCTGGGTAATGCTCTTGGCTGGAGCTATTACATATTTAGGGCTCTCTTTGTTCAGTTCTCATAGTCAGAGCCTGGTTGTTCAAGCTTTGAATAAACCAATCAGAATATTTGATTCTCTGAAAATATAGTGAATTGGTATGAAACACTGAGTGCTGCTGCTGGTGTATGAGAGTTTACTCATAATTTTTTTATTCTTTTGGTTTCTTACTTGTAAATTTAATCTCTCTATCAGCATCCAATGCTGTATTGCTTTCCTTCTTCTACTTAATCCTGTGCACATTATCCTTTTTGGTCATGAAATTCAATTCCTTTCTGTTTCACAGGTTCAGAGTCCATGTCCAAGTGTAAAGTGAACCATAAAAGCTCTCTGTTTATATTGTCTATTGATGTTGTATTGCACCCTGGGGTGCTTACAAGAAAGGCACTTTCATAGCAGGCATTTGACTGATGGATTGAAAGCGCCATCTCCTTTAAAAACTCTGGCTTGACATTTTATAATCTGTTTTTGTGGTTAACACATTTTCTATCCAAATGCAGTTCAACAAGGTGACCGAGAATAAGGTTTTCACTAACAGAAGAATGAAGGTTTTGTAGACAACACTAATACAAGATTCACATTATCACCCATCACATTAGGCAATAATTAGATCCCTGGGTGAATAGTAAGCAACCAGAAGCAACAGGAAAAGGGAAGGAATTTGCAAGGGTAGTCACTTGATAGGGCACTACCTGGTTCCTGATGAAGTCAATAGGGCTTTCAACTTGAATCCATGCTACACCATATGAGCAAGTCTTGGATGCAGAGCTGTCAAAGGGAAGTCCTGATGTGAAGTGTCTGGAGCTCTGCCCCTTAATTAGGTATTGTCTGTAAGATGCTTTGAAGAGGTAAAGTGCTAAGTGGAAATGCTAAGTGTTGTTAATTAATTAAGCACTAATCCTCATGAATAGCATGAGGTTAAATAATGAAATATAAGTATTGTTATTATTACAGCAATTGCTGTTTGGAGTGCAAATTTTTAGATACTGTGTCAAGGGACAGTAGCTAGCTTGGAATTGTTAAAGCATAGCAAAACATAAGCTAGTTTCAGCATAGAAGATGGCTTGTTTGCTGCTGAGGGAGTTAATAAAGGTCTGGGTAGAGAGCTGAATCTTGTTAACTCATTCATCCTTGTATGTCTCCTTTATCTCTTATCCTTCCATTGAGAGGAGCTAATTGCTTTTTTCCTCTTACATCTGTGCCTAACTGCTCAGATGTGCAGTTGGCTAGAAGAGAGATTGGAGTAACTGTAACATTGCTGTATCCCCATTCATGCTTATCTCCCTCTTTGTCTAAGTAATAATAATAGTGATATTATTATATAATAATATATAATAATATATAATAGCAATAAGTAATAGTGAGTGCCGTAATCAGGAGGGACAGAGGTGAGCAGCCTGGTAGTAGGACTGCCACATTAGCAAGAGCTAATTAGCAAGAACGGACCTATGTACCGTCAGTGACAAGAGTACCTAATTTTGTGTCTGTGCTCAGTTTTGCCTTACCAGTATGTGCATCAACCGTAGCTCTTTCCTCATCCCTCTTCTTTGTCTTCTCTTTCTTATGTTCTTCACATGCTGCTTTTCTCTTTTGGTGCCCTGTGTTATCCCAGTCTGCGGTCTGTTGTGCTTTTTGAGAAGCCACTTTTTAAACAGCAAAACTTCACATTTCTATGCTATGTGCCTTCATGTACATTTCTGTACCCTCAATATCTTATGCACATCTGGTTGCTGAATACCTTGTTATGACCCAGTCCTTCCGACTCTTGGAGTAAATTATTTTTACCTTGCATTTTAATACCCTCCTATCAGCATATAACTTCAAGCTCTACTGGTTTTAATTTGGTCTAGTGGTTGAGCCCCATCTCCTCAGAGGTCAAGCTGAAGCCTATCACAAGAACAATACAAAGAAGCACGTGGTGGTGCGCTAAAGAAAGGTACCTCTGCCCGCTCAATCCCCTTCCCCAAAAGCCTGGCTGATAGGATCTGATAGGATCAACCTGATATATCAAACTTACTGTGATGGAAAATGCTGTAGCAGAATGAATCAAAGCATTACATAATTGTGGACTTTAGTCACCAAGAAAACAATGCACTCACAAATGGGCAACTTTTAAATTTTACTAAAACAGAGTCAGGTTGTCACTTTTATCAAGATTAAGAACTTAGTATTTTTTACATTACAGATACCATGTATCTAGATAGCTGATTACTGGCTCATATTTTTTTCTAGTATAATTTCAATCACATTAAGCGGGTGAGTGACAGGCCCTTGTGTTATAGATAGCATTGCTGGAAGTTAAAGATCCAAACAGAAATGTAGTCAAACAAGTAGTCGTGATAAAAGGAGAGTAAAGGTAGTGAACTACTGCAAGAACTTGGTGAATTCTCATGAAAATTGTTTTAACTGTTGTTGGAAATGCTGGAGTCAATTACTTGATTTGGTGAAGTCCCATGGCAGGTGATTAGAGTGGATCACAGATGAGAGACACTGATGTTAGTGATGGTACACAGCATTCCCCTGCCTTATGGAAGATGTTCCTGTTCCACTGAATACGCAGTTATTTATGAAGAGCTCCACAAGACTATCCTGTAAGCCAGTGGTTTGGGAACCAAGCCACGCTGCAAAGGTTTGCCTGACTAGGACTAGAACATGTGTCTTCCCTAAGGGGAGGAAGTGCTGCGGTGATCTTGCCGTTTTGCCCTGAGCTGTATCTTGTGCCTACTGAAAGTAGGACTTTCTCAGAGTAAAGCTTTGATTTTAATGTGCTGATGCTTCCTGATGAAAACCAGTTTTGTTCACCTGGGGCCAGCCCTACTTCTCCAGTTTGAAACAGTATCAGACAGGTCTCCAACAGTGAAATGGATTGGTGAAATTTTGAGGTTACTCATATATCTTCCATACACTTCAGGGTAGATGAGAGCTGAAGTTAGTGAAATTTAGAAGATATCACTACTTTCAGTCTTGAACCTGTTCATTCTTAATATTATTTTCTAAGCTTTCCTAAATCTTTTGGGCCATATTCAGTCTTCTCACATGAGCCCATGCAGCATCTTAGATTACTTCTACTGCACATGAAGTTGGAACCTCCTGGATCCTATATTATTTAGAACTTCCATACTCCGGTTTCTTACACAGCTACTGGGAAGAAGTAATTGCAATGCATACATTAGACATCACTTGAGGATACCATTATTACTTCCCACCACTGACTATACAGGAGTCTGACAGTTGTAGCTTTTGACGGCTTTCTTGCATCTGGACAGCCTCAGGTCATATCTAAACTGGCAGATGTGGCAGCACTTCTGAGCTCCTGGATCTGTCATCTTCTGGCTTCTCCAAAACCACTACCACGAAGGAATCAGCCACTTTATCTCATGCCATACACACAGAGCTATAGCTTGATTCTGCAGCCATAAAAGCTAAGATACAAGCAGAAGAAAGCCTGGGTATGCTCTGACCAGATGCTAAATCAAACTGCAGGGGCATCAGGACCTCTGGCTTTCTGCACTTACCACCCCACTGGATCTGGATGCAATCTGCATCTGGCTGTAGTGCCGTGGTGGGTGATTCAAAAGGGCCCAGGGAATTTAGGGAGGCACAAGAAATAACATCAAGGAGAAAAAGAGGAAAAGAAACAATGTACCGTGAGGGAGACCAAAACTTTAGTCCATTTTGGGAGTAGGTGGACTGAATATAGACAGTTGTCCCCATTTTCTGCTGTGTGGAATCCTTTACTCTTCCTCCCTCCCATTGATTTTGGTGGGGGTCAAATATCTTTCTCAGGGGCTGATTTTATTCCTCTTATTTTGGATGCCTGGCTAGAATGGTCCCCCTCACTGCTGCATCACTACATGGAGCTCCTTGACTCTGCTCATAAGGCAATCACTTTCTTTTGACAACAATACCTTTCCAGTGCAGGCTTTGCTCTTTGATAGAAGCAATTAAAATGATTAATCTGATTAATCACTGTTCAAATGCTAATTTTATCTGATTATAGGGAAAGACAAAGGCTGATAAAACAGCATGCTGAATTTCATGGAAATGGTCTCTCTGTGGTGTGAGTTCAGAATTTTGAATTTTGTCCAAAAACAAGGCAATGAATGAATTTGCTTCAGAGCTCACTTTCTGTCAAAAGGCCAAGCTGACTTGGGGAAGAGGGTGGAGTTGCCTGTTCAGACAGGATTTTTTTAGGTTTTGCCCTTTACCTCTGGAGCCAGAGGTCTGGCTCTCATCCAGCTGTACAAAAAAGAAGATTATGGTATTTTCTAGGTAATTTTAAAGAGCAAAACCAAAGTGAAGTCAGGTGGCTTGAAATCAGCCCCAAGTTCTTCACATGAAATGTTTCTCATGATTTTGGTTTTCAGTGTAGCCGTATTTGAAAAGTGATAGGAAAATATTCCTCAGCTGGCCAACATACTTCATTTACTCACACAAACCATGCTGCTGCTTTGTGAAATGTTTTGTGAAGAATGGCGCGCACACACACACAAAAAAAACCCAAAAAACACCAGTAATCTAAAATACCAAGGCTGTTCTGAAAAACTCAGTGGGCTAAACTTTATTTCAGAAAACCCTAACATAAATCCAGCTGTAGCAGTGAAAGCTTTATTTGCACATGGAAAGCAGAATTGGATTTCAGGAGCTCATATAATCTGTACAAAACAAAGTCGTCATTCCTTTTTCCCCTGAAATCAAAATGCAAACCTCCCACTGACTGTTCTGTTGCAGAATTATGCTGGAGGATCAGGCTCACATGTAATAGTGAAAAATTTCAGGAAAATTATCAATATATAAAGCCCAAGACTTCTTCCCTAATGGCAATTTTCTCCCACCTGCTTCATGCAGCGGTCCTTTCTCAGCTATGTGTGAGACTTTTATTATCAGTAAGAAAAAGGCACTGTATTCAAAATCCTACGAGATGGAGTTCTCTTCAATAATAATTAGCCTCAAAATCATTGCTTGCTGACCCATGAGAGCTCTGCAGGCATCCTGGGGGCAGCAGCTACAAATAGTAATCTCGACTGTTCAGCAGACGGTGCTGTAACATCAGGCTGTGTCAGCCATCCTGCAATGTTCCCCATGCTCCTGCCTGCACTTCCTGGCAGCTGGAACTGCAGCAGCAGAGTCGCTTGAAAGCCTGGTAATTCACCGAGTCCACATGCAAAGCCAGGCTGGGTACCCTGTGATGAAGCAGCATTTTCCATTAAAAAGAAAAAATTGAATTTTCAGGGGCCTCATACTGAATGCTTTCATCAGATTCACAGGGGTGGGAAACAACCCCCCTGAAACCACAGCAACATTATCCCACTCCCCTCCTTGCCTCACAATTTGAGCTAAACTATCTCTCTTTAACAACTTGAGGCCCAAAGCAGGGAGACCAGTCCCACTGACTTCAACAGGAACAGGCTCAGGACCTAAGTGCATGCTGCTGTCTTTCACGCATGACGGGAGAGGACTAGCACAGTGATCCAGCTTCTTCTAAAGCATCCCACTCCCTCTCCAGCTCTGCTTCCCAATCCCACCCATGTGGGATATAAACAGGGAGTGACAACTGGAGGTTAGAAGACCAAATCCACCCTTCTTCAGTCTTTCACTTTGTGTTCAATGATTCCTCTGATCAGGGTTTGGTGATTCTTCCATCAATGTAGGAAAACCATACCTTGCTTGTATTTCCCAGCAAGTCCCCCAGCTGCTTCTCTGAAAAAAATCCAGGAAAGTAGTAATATAAAGGCAGGAGTATGAGCTACAGAAACTGTGAATCAGTTTGCTAGGTAGGGACAAGAAGACCTTCTATAGTGTTTTGAGCTTCTTAAACGAGGAAATTGAGCCATCTTTAGAAGTAGGTAGAAATTTCAAAAGAAAATTATAGTATTTCTGAAGAAGTCTCATGACTGAAATGCATAGTTAGTAGCATAGGAAGAAGTGCTGGCTTGCTTAAAGCATGTTTTAAATAAAAGGTGGAAAACTTGATTAACATTTAGCGATGAAGTCAGCAGTCTGAGGAAATACAGAACAAATGGCAAATACCTGTACAGGCTTCTCCACTGTTGCATCTACACTGCATCCAGCTTGAAGTGGGTGAGTAGAGCAGGAGGCATTAACCTCAAGCAGTGGAAACCTGTAGGCACAACCCTTGCAAGTGTGAGGTAAGAGGGGCTCCAGACTGGGAATGAAACTGGATGATCTCAAACACAGAAGCCAGCGTACACGAGCTTGGCCAGTAGGAACCAGGGAGAAAAGTGAGCTGGGGAACACTGTCCTCCCTAGTGACTCACTATAACCCAGTCTGCATATTAGCTTCTTCATTAAATTTTTCTTAAGTCTGTTTTGTAGAGTTTCAAGGCCTTACATACCTTCTGATGTTTGTAAAGTTCATCTTTGCAAGCAGATATCTTGTTATTAATTCATTTAAATTTACATTAGAAATGAGGTAATACACATTTATATCAAATTCACTGAAAATAGTTCCTCAGCTAATATGCAGTGGCAAAGAGGAATGCCATGCTTTCTGCTTTTTTTCTTCAGAAAATGAAAAGGTCTTTTTCCATTGAGTAAGTGGAAAGGCTGGGTAGAAGAGAACAACTGAAGTCTAGCAGCACAGCCTGAATGTGTCACACCTCTGCAAAGGACTTAAAACAGTTAAGGAGGATTAACCAAATAAGCAGTTTATCCATCAGTGTATGTTCCAGGCTATCTTCACAGACCCTGAAACCTCTGCTGTCTGACTTTCTAATGCTCCTAACAGTCAGGTGATGTCTGACTTCCCAAGTTCTTTTACTTTTTTTTCTTCATGCCACACCATTAGACATTAAGATTGGTTCTTATTAAAACCACTTATGCCAGCCATAGAGCCTTTTTTCCTTTGCTTTTGTCTTGTATGCTCATCCGTGATGCTTTGACTTGGAAGGAAACCACAAAAATGTAATCATCATGTTATCTCAAGACTTGGTCTGCTCTCATAGCCCCTTTCCTTTCAGTCTTACCCTTGTCCCCTCCTCTATCTATAATAATTCCCACATGTATATGCAAAAATATTGGACTTTCTTTTATTATTGGCAATTAAGAGAGGCAACATTTTCAGCATCTCTGCAAGAACAATTATTTCTAGAAGTGAACAGTTTTCTGCCTTGACTGTCTGCAACTTTTAAGATGCCAAAAAACAATCAGCGTAGTAATACTACAGTACTTAAATAAAACAGGGCTGTGAAGAGTGTAGGAATCATTTCCATACTCATTTCTTTCCTCCTGTCGCTACTGAATCTAAAACTAAAGTCTGTTCCCTTGCCCAAAAATGCAGTTTAGACTTGATTCAGTGACCTAATAATCATGTGACAGTGAGATGACACAACATGTACATAGGTCATAGCCCAGCAAAATGTCCATTGAGCCCCAGAGGCTCATCTGTGATTCAGCACTGAACCTGACTGCCAGAAGGAATTTAAAGACAGGTAAAGGAGCTGTTAGTCACGTAACTCACTTTAGGGCACCTCAGTTAGCCAGTAACACTGGGGGCTAAAGCTGAAGAGCATAAACATCCTCCTTTTGCTTTCCCATTGTCATCCTTGAAGGTCTGGCTAGTCCTGGAAAAGGTGGAGCAGACTACAAGTTGTGAGAGGTCTATATAGTGTCAGGGTCTGTGGGATAATAACACCCTTCAGGGAGAATGCAGACAGGCTTTGTTGAGCCATCAGGGATGTACCTGTAACTAGCCCCTCTGATTTATGACATCTTGTAACAGTTCCCGGGCTGGGATTGCTGTAGGTTTTCAAAGCTAGCGTAATTTGAACTAAGTCAAATCCCATAAGTATAGCATTATAGTAGGAACTATTGGATTATCCTAAATTATCATAACTATTAGAAAACAGATTTGGGAGAAGCGTGGTAGTCCAGAACTGGCAAAATTCCCATGGAGATCAATCAGTTTGAATAAAATCCAGGGCCACTTTGACTCCATACAAATGTAGAACATGAAGGCTTACAAGAGTAGTGGAGTCTTCTACACAGTGGAGAACTTACTTGCCACTGCAAGAGGTATGCACAAGTAACCTGAAACAGCTAACAGCTGGTGTCCCAGGAAGGAGACCATGGAAGGAGGAAAGGTCAAGACAAGAATAAAGCTGATTTGAGAAGTATTTGCCTCAAAATTCCCAGAAGCTTTTAGTTTTTGCTTAAACTGTCTGCATCTTTTGGGTTGGCCTGCCTAACTAGCAGCGTTAGAAAGGGAAAGATGAGTCTGGATTCACCAAAGTAGTAAAATGTCTCTCTCAAGGTGGAGAAGACTAGGGACTATAAAACAGTGAAAGAGCTCAGATCCTAACCTGAGTGGAAGTCTCATAAGCTATGTATGCCCTGTCCCAGTTTCTTCTGCAACCGTCTGGTCAGTGTGATGCTAACACTTGCTTTAAATAAAAACAGCAGTTATGCTTCCTTACATGTTACCTATGGCAGAAGAGATGTCTTTCTCTGACACCATTTTGCAGGATTTTTGCTTTTTTAATGAATAAATGCTATTTATACAATATTTGGTCCCATAAGGGGCCAAATTCATAGAATCATAGAATCGTTTGGGTTGGAAGGGACCTTAAAGATCATCTAGTTCCAAGCCCCTATTCCCTGTTTTGTTCAAGGGCCAGACACACGAGCAGCCACTCTGCTCAAGACTGCTCTGGCTCTGCTCTTTCCACATGCCCAAAAGTCAGAGCTTGAGCCTAAACAAACACATCAGCTTGTTCGGAAAGTTTCTATGCCAAGGACTAATGAATCTGTCATATTTGCTGCACACCTAGAAAAATCAAATTAGCTTAAATCAACTTCTAATACTGCACAACACTCATGGCTGTTGTTAATACAGTGTGAGCCAGAAGTACAGGTTGACAATGGAGCGGAAAGAAAGAAGAGGAGACAACAGAGCGTGTGGTGTCACCATACATCTGTACTGCTGAAGGTACGTCTAGGGAAGTACCTTTAGGTGGAGCTGACACGCACAGAAATTGTGCCAGCATGTATAACGCTCCTTTCACGAAACAGGCAAAGCCAATAGCTTTTTCTATGGCTTTTCAGAAGTCAGATGCTAGTTAAAACCTGTGGATATGTATACATTCCTTTATATGGATAATTAGCTACTTTATGTGTGGCGCCTCCTGGATTAAAGAAAATTCTTCTATGCAAATAAGAAATGGAATAGACTGGTCAAATTTATATGTGGAAAAAAAAAGATCTCTTTTATATAAATACATAGTATTTATTTAGGTGAGATTCTTATTTTATAGACAAGTGCTAATTCCTAGACAGCTCCCATGTATTTAAAATGTATGCTCTTCATTGTCCTTTTAAACAATGCCCGTATACAAACACTGAGGATGAACAATAGATTTTGACAACATGCTTAAATAAATGAGACAAAACCACGTGTCTTGGAATTGGCTTTTTCACTTTTCCCACTAAATGCTCAAATCCTGTCCTATTGAAATCAATGGCAAAACTCCATCGATTCAGTAGGGCCACATTTTCACCCCAAACTCTCTTTTTCAGTAATAAGTAGATTTGGCCCATAGTTTAACTGCTTTAAGCTATTTTTTCTGTTCTATTGAATAACAGAGTGAGTTGATATTTAAGAATGAAAGCTCATCAAGTTTAAATTTCAGTTGTTTTATAATAATAGCCATATGTTAGTTATAGATTGTGTAAGTCTGAAGTTTTGGTAATTTAAAACTGCTTTAAAGTGACCTTTACATGGCTCCACATTTCAACATTCCTAAAAGCGGTTGGTATTGGTCCTTACTCATAAATCCTTACATTAAAAGAATCTGCAGACCTGGGCCCTTAGTTAACAGGCTCACAGTAAGGAAGTCCTGCAAACATTTATATACACACTTAACCTTACAAATCGAGTCTTCACAACGAAATCAACATAACTGCTCTCAGTGGGCAAAATCAGACCAGGATGAAATGTCGGCTTTTACAAAAGGCCAATCGTTCTTAGTACTGAAGACAAGATGCTAAGCAAGGGGGACTTCCAGCCTGACTCAATGCAGTTCTTACATTCTTCTCTAGTTGAGACAACAAGACATACTATAGGAAATGCTTCTTTTTTATTTCCCACTGGAGGCTAGTCAAGCTGGGAGGGCAGAGATACTGGGAGCACTATGAAGGCTGTAGCTCAGCTCCGCTACCACTGCCGCGTGGTGCCATATGATTGCTGCCCGTTTTCCCAACCACACTGCAGCTGGTCTTGCCTTTTGGTAGGGCCGCTCACATGGCTGCCGTTTCTCATTTCCTTCCAGTGCTCCACTGCCTATTAATCTCCATTCCTTTGTGTGTCATTCCCTGAATGTCTGAGATCTGTCTCAAAAGCCATATTATTCCCGTTGTCCAGATTTTCCCTCTGACTTTCTATTTGACTGACTATTTCCACTGCTATGGTGAAGGCAATACACACTGCCTATCTGCTATGCTTTTTCACCTCAAATACCAGCACTCCAAAAGTGTTTTTATTTTACTAACAGGGAAACTGAGGCACATCAGCTAAAGCTATTTTGCCAGAGACTATACAACATGTGAACAGCAGGATACAGACTAGAACCAAATCTCCTGACCCTTCCTTCTAATGCCTTGGTCTTTAGGCATGAATTGGAAAATAAACTGACAGAACTAAAAAGAGCATTAAAAAAGTGTCACACTCAAAATAAGATCAAAACAAGTTTTGATACATTGACAAAAAGGAAATGCTGATTGAAATCAGCCCTGGACTGATGATATCTTAATAGTCCTCTTGCTTCTGTGGAATTTTGTTACTTCTTCCATGATATCAAAGTGCTGTAGGTGCAGAACATTTCCCATGAATAAGAAGAATATCAGCCATCTAGCAGTTGACCAGATTTCCTTTCTCTTTGGTATACTATGCTATTCAACGCCCATTGTTCTAGCACTTAGACGGTTGATGTGTTTAAACCTAAATTAGAAGTTTTCGGTGAAAAGACACAATATAGCAGATAGACATTGTGGATCCATATGGCCCACTCTAAATAATACTTACCCCAGCTCACAGCTGTAAAGATTCAGTTTGAATTTTCCTGTGAAATACCTCTGCCTCTTCAAAAGCTTAATCTTAATTTTGCCCTCAACCCTGCAAATGTTTTAGCACAGGCATTTAAGTAATTCCATTAACACGTGTAAGTAACTCCACTGGTACTGATAATATACTAAGCAGATGCATATGTGTTTGGATAACAAGACCTTGTTTAGGTAAGAAAATATTCTTGTAATTTTTTTCCTTTTCTTTTGCAAAACTCCAGCTTTGGAGAAGGAATAAAAATGTTGCATAAATTTGAGGTAATAATCTCAAGATCTAATTTCATTTTATAGTCACACAAACCAAAATGCTTGCTATTCTTAGGACATGCACAAAAAAAAACCCCAAAACACTAGGCCAGTTACGACAATACGGGACCTGATCCTGCGATCATTCAAAATCATTCAGTACTTCAAGCAGGGGAAAAACTATCCTACGGAATCAAGCCCTTTGTGTTTTCGGTATTTTTTCAAAAGACGAAGTGGCGTAAATGAATATGTCCTAGAATGTTTTGCAATACCCGTGATGAGCAGAAATATTTCAGCGTTATTTCCAACGCAGAACCGCAGCAACAACACGCCATGGATACGCACGGCGGCACAGGGACCCGCGCGCGCTGCGGCCCCCGCACCCAGCGGAGCTCCGCGCAGCGCAGCGGGGGCAGAGCGGACCTGGCAAGGGCCCAGCTGGCAGCCCAGAGATCAAGCCGACTGCTTTATTGCTCTACATTAATAACACACAAAAGCAAAGCGGTGTGAGAATTGCAGTCGCTCGCTCCGCTTCCTGGAAGAATAATGCGCGGCTGGGTAACGCATTGCGGCGTTCCCGGTACCGTGTCCTGGGTGAAGGGAGCGGGGGTTGCGCGCTGGAGGGACCGGCCGCCATACCCCGGGTACCGCCGCCGGCGGCTGCCGTTCCCCGCCGAGGGCTCCGGGCGCGGCGGGGGGGGGCTGCGGGCGCCCGTCCCCGCCGTGCCCCGCTGGCCCGGGGGCGGTGGGCCCGCCGCAGGCAGCTGGCGGGTGCGGGAGGGAGACCCTCGGCGAAGCCCCATTGTTTAGATCTCTGTCACAAGTCGTGAGAATACTTAATTTCTTTCATCTCTGGAGTTTTCATTATCATTCAAATTTCATTTTCCATTAATTGATCGGGGATTAGCGAAGCCATTATGCAAAAATTAGACAAGCCAGACGCGATGAATAATTCATGACGGACAATTACACGTTATTCCTGGTGCGCTTCCTAACTTCCCTCCGACTTCCCGCCCGCTGCAGGACGGCCTTCCCTGCCGGCCGGGCCGGGCACGGCTGCGGGCGCTGCGGCAGCGCCGCGGGGCGAGGGGCGGCGGCGGGGCCCCGGGGCGGCGCGGGGCCGGGGGTGCTGGGGCCCGCCCGCCGCTAGGTGGCAGGCGCCGCCCGCGGTGCGCGGAGGGGCGCGGAGGGCGAAACGCGGCTCCCCGCCGATCTCACGATCCTTATCGGTGCGACCGCAAGCGCGGTTGGCTCGGGCGGGCGCGGCGGTGCCTGCCTGCCTGCCCGCCTGCCCGCCCGCCCGGCGCACCCCCCGCCCGCCGCCGGGGTGCCGGCCGGGAGCGGGAGAGGCCGCGGGCGCTACCCCCGCCCCAGCACCCGCGCGTCCCACACCCCTCACGCCGGGCATCTCATTTATCCCACCGGACAGTTGTTGCCCCATTAAAGCGCAGTCCCACCCTTCGCGAGGACCTTTCATCTGGGGAAGTTTTATGACACTTTGTAAATGTGCAAAGTTTTTAATTAGACTCGCCAGACAGCCCCAGGCAGCACTAGCGCCACGAAGTCTTCATGCTTCTCTCTGCTTTACAGCACAACAAGCCGCTCTACTCCTTTGAAGACAATGCCGACTATGTCTACGATGTCATGTGGTCGCCAGTGCATCCCGCGCTCTTCGCCTGCGTGGACGGGATGGGGCGCCTGGATCTGTGGAACCTGAATAACGACACCGAGGTGAGGCGGCGCGGCGGCTCGACGGCGGCCGGCGGTGGGAAGGCGAGGGCGGGCGGCCGGCGGGACCTTAACCCTGTGAGGGCCGGCGGCGCGGCGCTGCCCAGCACCCCTCGGCCCGCCCGTCCCGTCCCCGCCCCGCCGGGGGTCTGCGGGGGTGCCGGGCCGCCCCAGGGCGCGGGGAGCCCGGCGTCGGCCGCCGCCCGCGCCCCGGGACGCGGCGGGGCGGGCAGGTCCCGCTGCCGGAGGCGCCTGACCGCCCCCTCCCCCGCCCGCCGTCCCGCCCGCCCTCCTTCCCCCGCGGCGGCGCTCGGCTGCGGGTACCTGTCAGGGGCGGGGAGGGCCGGCTCCGGCACCCCCGGCAGGAAGCCAACGCAAACAAATACCGCGGTGCCGACTCGGGAAGGAGCCTCCTTCCCCTCTCTGTTATTTTAAGGTGCACTTTTAAACCGCGCCCGTTTCGTAGTTTTTTATTCACACCCCTCCCCCGCCTCTGGCACGCAGTGCCTGGGCCAGGCGCTTCAGAGGCCGCGGGTTCGATGCCTCCCCCCGCCCGGTGGGCGCACCTTGGCGGCCGGGCCCAGCTGGGCAGCCCACCGCCCCGCTCCGCAGGTGCTGCGCCCTTCACTGCGAGACCTCTTCTTCCTTCGTGTTCACCCTCAGCTCCAGATCCTCCGGACACCGTCGTCCGCAAGCCCTGTGCCAGCGCCAGCAGCGTGCCCAAAACCCAGCGTGCCCCTGCGGCTTCCCTCGCCTCCCACCTCTCTGAACTGCTAGCTGCTCCGCTTCAGATTTTTAAGCACAGGGCATCTCTCTCACGTGTTATTCGTGATCTTATACCCCCACTTTTTTTCCTCTTCAAAATTTGCCGCGAAGCTTAAAGGCACAAACACAAATGAAAAATAACAAGTTGGTTTTCCATCGCTATTGAACTAAATAGCGGGGACCACTGGGGAGGGAACATTGCACCTTTGAATGTAACTGGTGAGCAAGCATTAATCGGAGAGCTTATTGCAAAGACTGAGAGTGGTAGGTACCGTATTTTTTAAAAAGTCATTTTCTACGTGTGCGGAACACCCCTTTTTTTCTCCTTCTATTTCAGATTTTTAAAATGCCACAAACTTCTATTTATACTATTTTTTCTGGACTTGAGTTTCCCCAAAAAATGGTTTTGAGAAAACATGTCATGTCGCTTGAGGTCAGTCTTAGACAGCCAGCAATCAGTATTAAGCACGAGAATTGAAATGTTTTTCCACAGTGAAGCCTTGTGTATTTTTACTTAATGACATGTGAAATTAAGAACAAACAGGCTGTAAAAAATTTTTTTTAAAAAAATCACATATTAACTGACAGTTACTTTTTATTTCCAAAAAAGAAAATACCGAAGAGCAAGCGGCAGTATTTTCCCCCATAATACACCCTATTTTTTTTGTCTTTTTTTTTAAGATTAGTTAATATGGCTTTCACATAAACATGCTATAGATTTCAGACAGACTAAAATACAGGCACAGTTTATGACTTCCAGTGAGTGGTGCTTGCCATAAATAAGCATGGACAGGTAAGAGGAACCAGCACCGGGCAGTGCATTGTCAAGGGGAGCAGTGAGGCCTTTTGAAGTGTTCTGAGCAGGAAGCAGCGCAGCCTTTTTAATTAGAGCACATACAGCTGGAGGATATACAGGAGGAGTCTCCTCAGAATTTATTTTGGGAAGGGAGGGACATATCCTTCAGGTGTTCTCATTAATGCAGGCTTAAACACAGAGCATAAAACCCAGCATTTTAAGAAGAAGAAAAAAAATAACCCTTTCCCCCCAAATACCAGGGCTGAATCCTGCTCTGCTGGAAATCAACTGATGTTTTGCCATTTAAGTCAACGAGACCATAATGTCTTTCCAAAAAATTAGTCTGGACCGCTTGATCCCATTCCCATCAATAACAAGGCTGTATGTAGAAAACTGCTGATATATTTTCAGTGTGTTTACATATAAATACATAGGAACATCAGAAAAAAAAATAATTTCAAGCTCGATCCTGCTTTTCTTCTGCATGCAAGGCCACCCCTGATTTCACAAATTATTTCCATTCTGAGAGGTCAAAATCAGCTCTCATGTAAGAATCAGACTGGAATTATTTCCATGGTATCCGAGCTTTGTATTATTATGGGAATCGAATTTGCGTCTCTGGAGGCAGAAATACCATTTGGTTTCCTTACTGAGCACGGTGAAACAAATTTTAAAATCTCTATACATGATAAAGTGGCAGATTCTGAGTAGATGTGAGGTTTTGTTATGTGGGAGAAGCAGCAAATGTACCACTGAAAGAGAGAACTGTAAGCAGTTCTTTTAACAACGTAACTGAAAGTGATCGTTGTTTGCTTTTACCCTCTATCTGGTAGGTCATAATTAGCTTATAATTTTCAAGATTTCTGTAATTGATTATGCTGTTGAAGTCTGCACTGCTATTTGCTAAGAAAAAGTCCTTGTCAGCACTTTTGACTTTATAATAAGAAACCTTGAAACACCTATTTTTTGGATCATTATTACTTTTAGATGTCAGATAAGCGATGTCAAAGTATTTGTGAAGACAGAAGAAAATGACAGGTATATTGTGTTTAACTGCTAGCTATTGATAAAAATCTCTGTGTAAGAACTAGATATGATCGTTATTAATGAGACCTTGTTTTGTTTAATTTGGGAAATCAGCCACATTATTATTTAGGTATTGTTTTGTAAACCAACTAAGAAAATACCTGGGTTTAGTTAGATTATGCTACCTTCACATTTTTGAACTGTAACACAGTTTCCACTAGTGTTACTCACCATGTTTATTAAAAACATTTCTCCGGAGAGCTAAATGCTTTCTGATCAAAATAACTAAATTCATTTGACTGTACCACGGATTTAATCTGTCTAATTATTCTCAAAACCTCACTGTCAAGTAACAAGGGTATTTGTGTGCTTCATGTTGATCTGTGGATACTAGAAATTGTTTTTGTAATAGCAAAGAAATTCATCACGTTTTAATTTATATTTGAGAAATTAATATAAAAAACCCTTAGAAGGCAAAAAATGTTTACCCACTCCTTCATCCTTTTGCAAATAAGAGTATTATGTTTATGGATCAGTATAGTGAGGTTTGCAGATAGTTTCAGGATACCAAATGCCAGTTTCTTACCTACGTGTCTGTAACATTTCTTTTGTGATCAAGATTGGAGGTCTCTACGTTATTGACAAGTCTTATTTACCTATGAACTGATGTTAAACTGACTTACAAAACTGCTATTTTCTGCTGTGTTATGTCCCATTCGAATATTTGTTGGGGTTTTTTACGTGGCATACCTTAGCTTTGAGAGTGTGAAGATGGTGTCTATTTCAAGAAACAGAAAGCAGCTGTATTTGCGAGCAGTTTTTGACACTACATAAGCAATAAAAGTAAAAAAATAAAAATGTATTCTTATCATGCAGGTTTTTCTGACTGCATCTTTCTTAATCTGTTACCTGTTAAAATCCATTTCAAAATTGTTAAAAATATGACAAGCACCAACTTCAGAAAATTTATAAAGTATTTCAAATGTGATTTTAAAAACATAATGCTACCATTATAAAATAAACCTCTTATCTTTGAAATCTAAAATAGGCATGTGTAATTTAACCTATCACTACTGAGAGCAGACAAATCTATTTTAAGTTACTATGGTTTGACTGTATTTCTGTCCGTATCACTGGAGAAAAGGCTTTTTATTTAGATTTTTAAAGACTGTTTCATTATTGCTTTTGATTTTGTTAGATAGCTTTGTGGAATAGTAACAGGATTTTACAAAACCATCAGGTTTTGAAAAAAAGCATGGGTTGTGTCTTCTGTCTGCAGCATGCATGCTGCTTATTTTTATGTGGAACACTGAAAGAATGCTGTATTAACAGAAAAATCCCCGAAACACCAGCTCTAGAATTACATATTTCAGCCTTCTGAAAGATTTTGTGAAAATTCAGTGCCTTAAATATATGCTGTGTATATTTTTATATGAAACAAGTATCTTTGATTTACAGTTTTCTGAGAAACATAGCTTGGTTAGTGGATTAGTCCTCTGAAATGAACCATTTACTTGTTGTTTGAAGAAAGCCATTTCCAAATGTCACGAAATTAATTTTGGCTGGAATTAAAATATCCTTTCTTCTTTTTCTTTTTTTTTTTCTTTTTTTAGAAATCAGTGATCACAGGAGTTAAACTTGCTTGTTTTCTAATGTGATTTTTATCATGGATCAAAGACCCCATGTCAGATTTAGGCCATTGACTCTCACCCACTATGCAGTAACAGACTTGGGATGAGGAGTTAGAGCATGGTGCCAGCTCTTTTGGGTAATACTGGCCTTGCACAATGGGGAGATGAGTCCGGTAGCTTATTTGCATTTGAATGACTTCTTAAAGGAGAGGGGAGGATGGTATGTGCTTTCTGATTGCTCTCCAGCATTATTTCTGCATCACTCTGCAAACAAAATCCTCGCGTATTTCACATGTGTGGCTCAGAACATGACCACGAAGCCCTTTGTGGAGGTGACACTTTAGCTTGGCAGGCTTGTGCTTGAAGTGCACTTCAGTTTTGCAGCCTTGTGCCAGGGTCGAGGAGGAGGAGCAGGGATGGTCCAGGGGGGAGAGGAGCAAGGCAAGCAGCCTTGCTTCCCAGTCCTTGGCCTGCTGCTGGAGGCTGTGTACGCACTGCTACTGTAATAAGAGTCTTGGGAAGTCTGCAAAGGTTCGCCTTCATACTGTCACTCATCTTGTGTGACACAATGAAGGCGTTAGAGCTGAGAAGGAGGAGACTGGCATGGGAGCTATACGATGTTTGTTTTAAAATTATTTTTCTCCTGGATCTTTGGACCTATCTCACAACTAGAATATAAAGCTACAGCCAGAGAACCAAGACCAAGTCAGCAAAATACTGTTTTTGTTAATCTTGTCGGTTTGTTGATGTTCAGACCGGGCTTTAATACCACCTTCAAGCTGCTTTCTTCCTGCTTCTGCTGCATTGTGCTGACAACGAGAACAGCAGGAGTACTTGTCACTCATCCAGAGGTAACCCAGACTCTGGTTCCTGTCCAACTACCTCTGCTTGCCTGGACTGCCGTCCAGTTCCATGTCCATTTATAGATCCTGGGACACCCCCTTGTCCCCATCTCACCATGTGACTGAGGCCTGTTCCCCCAGGTGGATCTGGTGGAAGAGCTGCTTTTGCAGCTATCGTATCTTGTTTGCCCTGACCTAAAAAGCATTAAAGCTAAAAAGCCTTGTTTGGAAGGCTTTCGTGCCAAGCTACAGGCTCCTTGCTCAGGCAGGTTCTCCTATTAAAGGCAGTTGGGTGGAGCATTAGCAGACTTGCAGTTTACTGTCATTGGTCTTATGAGGTGACCTAAATCAACTGAGTGATCTACCTATCTGGGACAAACACCCATATGGTTCCTTCCTCCTCCAGCATCTTTTGATGCCCTCATTCCAGCGTAGATTACAAATACTTCTCCTAAGATCATGATCATTGCTTTATTCATCCCACGCATTAGCCAGATTCTTTATGTATTCTTGTGGATCACCTGTTAAGTTGGTTGACTTGGGGCAGGGAGGGGGGTTGGAAATTGGACAGGATCCAGGTGTATTTAAAGCAAAAGTCGTCTCCTGGGGATGTAAAAGAGAATTGTGGGAATACACTACAGGAGTTCCTAAATGTCAGCTCAGCTGATCTCATTTCTGCCATGTCCTCACTCTGAAGTGATTAGCTCAGGACTTTTCTGACATAGTACTTAAGTTTTGCCCTCTGCATCTAGCCGCAGAGGTGAATATGGATTTAAAGGATGTGTCAGCATGAATACAGGGATGTGTCTGCCAACTGTTACGTTATCTGGGCCCAAGTCAGAGGCCAGAAGAGAGAGCAGGACTGATTCCAAGTCCTACCCTCATTTGGTTCTTGGTCATAAGTCAGTAACTTTTGAGGAAGAAGCAGATGTGGTTTCACATGTCTCCGAGGTTAAGGAGAAAAAACTTTCTTTTACTGCACTTTACTGTCAAAAAGTCTTCCCTGCTCATTCCAAGCAGTCTCTCACTCTTTCCTCTTTTTAGCACATGTGATCGAAGAAACAATGAACCCTTTTTTTTTCCTACCCCCAACGAGGGTTGTATGTTAACTTCCAGCAATGCTAAGGGACTTGTGACTCACCCAGCTAAGCAGGACATTCAAAACTGACCCCTGGGTTTGCAGCCAGCGTGATTTTATTCTTTCCTGTTCCTATTGTTTCAACAGGTTCCCACAGCCAGCGTCACCATAGAAGGAGCTTCTGCCCTCAACCGTGTCCGCTGGGCCCAGGCTGGCAAGGAGGTAGCAGTTGGTGATTCAGAAGGCCGCATATGGATCTATGATGTTGGAGAGGTATTATTATTGTGTTTGGGGTGGGGGTTTTTGTTTTTTGGGGGTTTGTTGGGGTTTTTTTAAGCTTGGCGTCTGGAGAATGCCACATCCAAGTTTGAGAAGAAATCATGTATCGTAACACATGAATAGGACACCTTCAAAGAATAAGCCAGTTTTCTTTCAGTGGAGTCCCCTTTGATTTTGGGTTGCCAGCAGTGTGTTAGTTGTAAAGCTACCTTGCAAAAGAGTTAACTAGTATGTCTTATGAGAGAAATATTTCTTGAAACCTTTCACTGGTTTTAAAACTTTTTTTTTAGTGGTTCTATGGGTAAAAATTACAAAGAAACTTAAAGAGGAAAATAGAGGTGCAAAAAGAAGCTGTGTTGTTCTGACGCTGGTCCCGAAGGGTTCACTTTTTATAGTCCAGTATCTCTTATTTCATGACTGGCTTAATGCTGTAAATTTTTCTCAGCATGACACGTACAGAATATATCTGTTCTTTTAATACCAAATAATGCTGAATATGTCTGAATATGTGCAAAAGGACTAACCGGAGGAAATGAGAGGTGTCAGAGGATGGTTGGTGCATGTGTGATAAAGAGTACGTAGATGCTGAAAATAGCAGGATGTGTATTCTGTGTCTAAGGCTGCTCTCAATTCACCCGGCTACATCTTATAAAAAACATCTAAACTGCAGTGTGTTTGGCACTGATGGAATCTACCTCTTTGTTGATGAATACGGTATAAAGCGTTTTGTCGGCATTACAATCCCTTGGAACAGTTATGAGTGAATCTCTGAGCAATCAGCTTTTATGTAGAGAATTTGTTTTCCATCATTATCTGTGATAGGATACCGAGATATCCATCTCTACACAGTAGGGAAACATTATAGAATACATACAGAATTATCTGTAACTCTCATAAAGTGATTTTATGGCCCATAGCAAAATTGCTTGTGCATGACTCATATTTTTGGATTGCATTCACTTGTGCAGGAGTTGCCTTTCCTCACAAATGCTTGCTGAAACTTCTTGCCATATTGTTAACATAATTTCAAAATTGTCTAAGGTTACTGCATTCAGATTTCCACCATGACACTGGCAGGTCAGGCTGTTTTTGTTTATCTATCATTTTTGCATGACTGTTCCAAAAAGGTGGTTTTTCTGTCTTCCAAGTGATACGACAAGCTATGGAAATGTCTTTGATGACAGCACAGTCTGATCTTGTCTGGGAGTCTAAACGGGCTGTAGAAATGTCTCCTTTTTTGCATATCATACACCAAATCGTTCATAGGATTGTTTATCCCTGCAAGCTCGCTCAGGAGAAAATAGATTTAGTGTTCTATGCAGAAGTAGTAATATTTAGGTTTTTGGCCTTTCCTCTGTATCATCAGACTTCAGCTTGCAAAATGAGTCACAGTGATACACTCAGATCAGAAAGAAAGACAGGCTTCTAGTACTCAAAAATAAAAAAGAAGAGCGAGTCATTCAACATTATTTATTATTTGTGTGAGTTGTGTTACATAAAGTGTTCTGCTCTACCCATGCAGAGCCCGAGCGTCTCCAGCTCAGCTCCTTACATGCAAACAGATGGATGTCCATCCACATGGCTGCTGACAGATCATGGGCCATTGCCACCCCTCCTCCTCTTCTGTCGTGAATGAAGGAGCTCATTAATTTGTTACCTGGTTCATTTTGGCAGTATCAGTCTCTGCAGTACTTACTGTACCAAATTTAGGAAAAGTAGTCTGGGCTGCAACAGCTTCAGGAACTACCAGAGCTGCTGTGTTGTTAGTGGCTTTTTCTGGTTTAAAAAAGAAGGGTGCTCATATATTCTCCAGCATAACTCTTCTCACTACGAAGCCTTAAGTGAGATGCCAAAATACTTCACAGCTCAAGAGCCTGGAACCGAGGGCTTGTACAGTAACAGCCTCTTCAGCCATTAACCCTCTGTGCCAGTCCAAAAAGACTTCTTGAATTATTCCATACTTAGCTGTCCTCAGGCATGGCGCATGGAGGATTCACAGTGTGCATATGTACTTTTGGAAGTGTCTGGCAGAGATATGGCAGCTTTTAAAGGCTCTCTCTTCAGTGTGCAGACACTGGCCAGTTCCTTGGCTCAGCTGGGGTCCTCCTTTGACCATCTTTTGTGCATGAGTTTGATTCTGGGATATGATGGGACTGGTCGACAGTTTAAAAGGGACAGTCCTCCTCTGCCTGCCAGCCAGCCAGCCCTAGCCATATCCCTCGCTGCCCAGTTTTTGTGCCCGGAGCAGTGCTCCTGTCACCACCCACGTTGCGGGGAGGGAGATAGATCAGCAGAGCGGTATTGATTTATTGTTTTGTTTTGTTTTCCTTGAGGAATTTTTCTCCGTGAGCTGACTCTCTGAGAGTAGATGAGTGAGCATGTGGCTGGGGGCAAAGGGCTGGAGGCTGGGCCGTCCAGCACCTGGCAGCACCTAGCTTGCTTATTTGAACCAGCAGTATTGCAAAGCCTGACACTAAGCTGCGACAGCTGACCTTTCAGCAATAGCACTACTATTCTACCCATCTCCTACAGCATCAACTTCTGCAAAGACCTCATCACTGGAAAAACTCATCCCTGCCTGCCTGATAACTCAGTAGCATCCACTTACTTGAAGGTGCAACTCCGTGATTTAGGAAAATGGGTGTGATTAGTCATATTAGAAAGTCAGCAGGCCACTTTACAAAGACTCTACACACGCTCACCAAAAACATTAATACTCCACTTACACTGCATCCTTTTCAAAACCTTTCTTTTGTCAAGACTGTTCCAACTATGACGTTAAATCAGCTGTAAATTCATAAAACATGGTTCTACCAGGAAAAAAGTATTGATTTTATTTGTATTATAATAAGGCACAATGTCTTTGAATATCGCATTATCACAAGCAATATTACAAGCAATTCTTTTTTACCTGTTCAAACAGAAAAAAACTGACTCCTTGAATTCTGATCAGACCAGAAAACTTCAGGATATCAAATCATTAAGAAAAGTGTGTAAGTGACAGGAATTTTTACTTTGGTAGATTCATCGCAGTTTTAAGGAGCTATTCTAGAGAACATTAAAGTTACTGCTACTATTAACCCATATGGTGTAAAGTGAAAACATTATATGGCCTAAGTGAAAATGTAAGACACGAGGCCTAACCTTGCATATTTTGTGAAGGCAAGGAGTATGAGATCAGGGCTGATTTTGCTTGTCGAAGAATTTAGGATTTGGCCCTTTTTGGTATGTTATCCAGTCATAGTCTTTATGACACAAGAAATGGCAGAAACATGGAGAACGTGGCAGGCACCATGACCAGGGAGTTAAAAATAATGGTGACATTTTCAGTTAGGCTATATAATGTTATCTCCTTAGAGTATGTACTTTCAGTTGTTTGATTTCAGCATCGTGTCTGAAAATAACTGAACACATTTATTTTCACAGTGAGAGGTCTATTTTCTCCTCAATGCGTGTGCTTTATGCCCATTAGCATTAATGGGTGTTATACACACACTTCCAGGGGAGAGGAGACTTAAATAGTCCATATAGATGTGCTCTTGTGGATCAGTAACCACTGATTTAAAAGAATGTGAATTATAAAATGAAATAAAACCCCAAACACATAAAAATCAGATTGTTTCAGTGTGATGGGATCTTAAACCTATATAACTTAACCAGAGGACGTTACGAGGCATTGTAAATATGCATTAGTCTCTGTAAGATCTAAATATTCAAACCTTTGCTGGTCTAGTAGTTGAAGTATTATTATTGTGATAATATGTATAACTTATTTTAGCCTCTGTGGTCTTATGGCTTATTTACTGGGCAGCAAGTTTTCTGTATGGCAGAAACTGATTTTAACAGAACATGGACCACTGACTATAGATTTATTCACATGTCCAGATGATTGATAGTTAGACCTAACTGCACGTCTCTCTTGTAGATATATTTTCTAGAAAGCTTGCTCCCATTGGGCATGCTTCAGTGATGTTACACAGTTGCCGCTGTCATAAATACTCCCTAACAACCCTGTTTGTTGCTTACCTGGCTTATTGAGAATGCTCTTTGCACCCTTGGCTGTGAACGAAGCAGCTTCTGATCCACCTTTCCCCACCCCCCACCCCCACCCCGTGGTTAATCTCCTCCCGGTCATATTCTGGTAGCAGTGTGAATAAATAGATAGAAACTGTAAATCAATGATTTATCATTTGATTGTAATAAAATATAAAGTAAGTTTGCAGCACAGGACTGGAGAGTTTGAAATTGTAATCACAAGAAGCTTATTACTGCACATTATTTTGTCAAAGTAGTTACAGGACAAACTGTTGCATCTGTTTGGCGGTCTTTCAGACAGTTGATTCTAGTCATGCTTTTAAAGGGTGACTAGTATGACAAGTGGAATTGAAGAAAAGTAAGAAAAGGTCTTTCCCTAGACCATCCAGAAAAGCTGGCTCTGCCAAAGAAAGCAGTTACCTGGGATTCTTTACACAGTTGTTACCTCTGTCCTCATTTCCTTGCAGTGAAATCAGAATCATATTGATGTTTATGTGACTTTGTTAGGTTTCAGAGTTAGTATCTCCTTCTGCTGTGTTAGGTTCTTTGTGGGCTTCCCCATTTGCTCCATGGTGGGTGTTAATCCTGTATCTCATTTTCAACTACATGACCATTGAGGGAGGACCTAACAACTGCATGAAATATACAGATGAAGTGGTACAGTAAGGAATAGCCCACTTGTGCCTATAAAATAATTTCCTTTGATTTCAGCAGCCTGCAACAGCTGCTCTGAGATTCTTAGGATTCTAGACAGAGAGAAATGCATGTTTGTGACCAGCTCTCACATTTCAGCATGGCTATTGAGTCACTTGTTTTTCTGGGTAGAGTGGGGAAGTGTTGATACTTTGTACTCCTATCTTGAGATCCCTGTGTTTCACTATAGGTTTCATAGAGAAAACATACCCAGCATCTCTTTCATGCCGTTAAAAATTGCTGTAGCCCAGCGAGAGAAATACAAAACTCGATTTTTTGTCATGTAGTTATCCAGGTGGATTTTCCAGTAGGTTTACTTTCACCATCATAAAGCTCCTGTAGAGCATATATTGAGTTAGGAAATGTTTTTGCCACAAAAGCAGAGTTGAGACTCACCATAAAAAACTTGATTTTAAAATCTGTGCTGAGCTTCAAGTTCTTGGAACACAGAAAAATGGCTCACACATATCATGAAGACAAATTTGAACAATAGAAGGGGTTGTGCTTACAACCAAGTTTTATTCAAAAGCATTCAAAGATCAAGTAAGATACAGTAGTTACAGCAACATGCATAATCCAGGCATAAAAAATAATTAAATGGATTGTGAGGCAGTGCCTGAGTTTCACCATTGATATTTTTGCTAGGGAGGCTGGAACACTGGCCTCAGAGAATTTTAAAAGCATGTTTTAACAAAGCAGAATCTCTTAAGAGCTGTTGGAAAATGTAAAGAGCTAAGGTTTTGATTTGCTTCCCCTCCACCCCCAGTTATAATGTTCAGTCTTGAGAGACTTTTAAAACTGGAAGCTCTTAGAGATGACCAAAAAAAAAAAAAAAGAAAGAAAAAAAATAATAGAGAATGACAGCATATTAGCAACTCCAGCTTTTTACTTGAATAGTATCTGAAATATTGAACAGAACAAGCTCTTCATCCCTTGTCATTTGAATTTTGACTGATACAGCCAGTATTCACAAAGGGATTTTTGAAGTAGGTTAAATAAGAACTCCCTAATGAAAAAAACGCACTAGTTTGAAATCAGTCAATTTAATTACTGTGGTTTATGAAGGCCATTACCCATTGCTGATTACTAGGGTGATAAAATCTTTAAGCTTTGGTAGCCTCCATAGGGGGTGAGCCGATCTAAGTAGAGCAAAGTCCAGTCATTATCACCCTAAATACTTGTGTTTCTCATTACAATATTCATTACTTTAGGTTACTGTGAATGCTTTGAGGTCTTTATGTAAGCACTGGTTTATCCTCCCGTAGAAAAACAATGTTGTTATGTTGATAAGTTAAAACCAAGCATGTATATACTTTTACAATTTAAAATGAGGCTTGGCTACATCCAGACATAGAAACGCATGCGTTTACGCCTGTGAGTACCCCTGTACACTACTATTCATGGCTGTGTGCTTGTCAATACGGTCTTACTAGTCTGGTAAGAAATGGAAAAGGATATGAGTTACCTCATTTTTCCAGTCTGTTTTGGTAGTTAAATAAATTGGAATGGAGGCTTGTGATCCTAGTCACAGTCTTTTTTAGGGAAGTACTTTTCAAGAGGGAAAAGTGAGCCGTGATCTAACTAACCTGACTTACGCAAGGCTGGGTGCTGAGGGTTGGAGCTGTTTATCTCCAGTGCCAGCTCAGGGCCCTGCACTTCCCTTTCCCTGCCACCTCTTGCACATCATGTGGCATCACTGCCTCTGCCCTTCCCAGTCACCTTCATCACGGCCTTCTGACCTACAAAGCAGCTTCATGAAACTGGTGTTACTTAAAAGGTGACCTCAACATCATTTCCCCTCTTGTTGAAAAATGTGTATTTTTAAAAAAGACACTTGAAACGTAGCAGGGAGAGGTGTGGATCTGGGCCTGTAGAAAGAGGCTGAAGTACTTGGCGTGACTAGCCGAGGAAGTCTGAGCCTGGTGGCAATATAGATGGTGCATGTACTCACAGAGACAGGAGTGCTTGGGGACAGAGAGAGCGCGAAGCTGAGCATGCTGCAACCAGCGCATGTGGCTGCAAGCTGGCCACGTATTCGAGTCAAAAATAAGAAGAATATTTTTAACTGTCGGAAGGCTGAAGTTCCAGAGCGTGTAGGGACAGTGGGACAAACAGCCTTTCAGAGTGGAGCCTGTCAACAGGACTTCGTGATGTGCTGGTGTGTGATACAGCAGTGGGTTGCACCTGGTGTGCAGGGTCACTCTCCTGCCTATGCCACGACCTATGCTTGTTCTTGGTAATGACAGAGTTTCTTTTGTTTCAATATATGTATAAATGAACATGAAATTCCACTTTTCATTTTACTACTGGAATATTACTTGTTAAAACTGAAGGAGGAAGTGCCAGACTTTTAACAAAGATACTCTTCCTCTCATTTGTTGGTTAGACAGTGGAATAAAATGGGCATTAGTGAATACAGACAGAAAGAGGAGGTGGGAGGGTTAAGTAGTCATCCTAAAAACTCAATTGATTCTTTATCCTTACCTTCCAGTTGCTTGTGATGGAATATGTCAGTAGTTCTCCAGAGACAGCTTACTGTCTCCCCAGAGAATTTCATGGGGTAAAAAGACATGAGTTTCCAATGTGATAGAAATATCTTTTATAAGAATTCCTCAACTCCTCATCATATGAAATAACAAGCTTAAGAAAACCAGTCGACCAACCAACAAAAATCTGGCTCCAGTCCTTTTTATTCATTTGCACACTACTTTTAAAGCCAACGTATGTTTCCTTTTCCCTTGCAAAGGCCCAGATCCTCCCCCTGCAGAGAGGATCAGAGAGAACAAGCCACATGTGACAGGAGTTAATCATGTAGCTTAATGCACTATTAGAAGGCACTCAGATAACGAAGTGATGAGAGCAGCAGAAGAGAAGCTGTAAGAGATCATTCCCTTTCTGCACAGTAAAGTCTGCAGGAGGGGCAGAAGGGAGAGCTATATGTGACAAATCTTCCTGCTGGGATTTTCCTCCTGAGCTGGAAAACGCTGTAAAGGGTAAGAGAGAAAGAAGAAAGGCAGGCTTCAGGTTAGACATACTGATCCATCTACTGTATGTTTAGCTCACCGGCACTACCAATGGCTTCACTACCAGCTCCTTAGTTACTGCTGCTCCTGAAAACCTTTCAAGAGGGTCAGTGGAAAGAATAATCTGGGTCCAGGCTTTCCATGGTAGTTGTAGGTGAGGCAGTGGAAGCTAAGTGAGTGCTTAGCTGGTCTGCCCCATCCTGACCCTGCATCCTGGGACACTGGTGGGTGACAGCGCTGAAGGCAATGCATGTTAATAGTTTCATGGAGTATGCATTTTAAATATCTAGTTAGTCTGTTGGGTGATCTTTTCTCTGAAAGTTTTTACCCTCTTTCTAATGTAAAAAGAAGCGTTACTTAAAAAAAGTTCATAACTTCTAAGTAACAGAGACTATGGAAGGGGCAAAGTACCAAATGCAAAATTTATTTTAAGCTTAGTTTGTGTGCAGCAACCTGCAAATTTCGTTGAAATTCATATGTTATCATTGTGCTGAAACAAGAGCTGCTTTGTATAATTAATTTTCTTCATGATGCTTCTGTGGTCAGTAGCAATTTTCATTTT
This sequence comes from Falco peregrinus, assembly GCF_023634155.1. Lineage (NCBI taxonomy): Eukaryota > Metazoa > Chordata > Aves > Falconiformes > Falconidae > Falco > Falco peregrinus. The sequence continues at coordinate 37,476,655 of NC_073725.1, read as the reverse complement.
GGGAATCCTTAACTCCATTTTCAATCTTCCTTTATGGTTTACAAAATGGTCTGTATTTTGAACATGAAAAAATATTTAATTCTTGACTTGAAAAGTAATGGTTAAACTAAAATATCAGCTGAGGGTAACTGAGCCTTAATACATCCTATTTGGCAGCTAAAATTCTATGTTCAGTGTTTAATTTAAAAGTGAAAGATATCCTCCACTGCCTAGAGTGATGAAAAAGTCTATGTCTGAAATGAAAAAAAAAAAACCACCACCAAACAACAAAACAAACCCCACTGCTATTTCATGTGAGCTTTTGTAGGTAATGAGATGCGTGCAAGATCTCAGGGAAGACAGCAGCTCTCCTGCAAACCAAAATCTTTGAGTAGTTTACAAGGCACTTTGGTGAGAGCCAGTTTGCCAACAGGGAGCCAGAAAGCCATGGCAGAAGTCATCTACAGTTCCTGTTCTGACAGATTTCCTGGCCTGAATCATGTCATGGACATGGTTGACTTAGCTCAGGAAGGAAGCAAGGTGAGCTCAAGACACCATGATTTATTTCTTCCCTGAGGCAATAGTCTTTCACTCAGCTGAACTTCCAGGGAGCCACCTTTGCCAGCGCAGCTACCCCACAGGCTGAAGCTGTAGTATTTCAAGTAAAAGTGATGGGACAGTTCTTCCAATCGATGTAGTTGCAGTTAAAAAAAAAAAAAAAAAAAAAAAAAAAGGTAGATATTGGAGAGACCAGTATGTTGAAGGCTCCTTTACCTTCTGGTTTTGATCCATATGGTATTTTTTTGCTTTCTAGTACGACGATGAGAACTGATAACATAATTTGGTAGAGGAGGAATCTCCTGATCCCTTAGCTCTGAGCATTAAATGTCCTGAAACTCACGCAAAAAAAAAATTACGGTAGTTTTCAATGACTTTTGAGAAATGGCAGTCAAAGCAGGACTGAGACCCCCATTGGAGATGAATGACAGCGTCCCTGACTGGTTTTCTTAATCAACCTGTAAACTGATGGCATTACTAAAGCATTGGAAAGGTAGGAACTGCAAGAACTTTGCTGCTTAGGGCACTGCCTCTTTTGAAGCAAAATTGTTAGTTTTTCTGAAGCATGGTAGATGCCCTTTCTGCTCCCACAGCTGATCAATTATATTAAGTGTCTCTTTGTTTCCAAGGACTTGAACAGGCCAATATATCTGCCTTTGAAAGTATCACTTAAGGAGATCCGTAGGGGAGGATCCCCACAATGTGACTGGTGAAAGCAGTCTGGTGTGCTTAACAACAGGCTGAGCTTATAGCTTAACATTTGTGTTTTTAAAACAAATCCAAGGAAACAAAAGTAATCTGAATTTCACCTTTCAGTCATCGCTTTCAAAATGACTGGTGATTATTCACTATTTTATCCTCTGTATTCAATATCAAGTGCAGCATTTTGATACATTAATTAAGGGAAGCATAATCTGATAACTTTGACATCATTCTTTCTGGTTAACTCGGGAGAGCCTGAGCCAACTCTGATATTATAGGTGGAACTGAAGCATTGTCTACAATTAAAGATACTTTCCACTTCCTTGTTTTCTTTCCCATACACACTATCAAGTTTTAATCCTTCAGGCTGAAGTTTTCCATAATTGGTATTTGCTTCCAGCACAGGTTTTGTTGTTTCTTACTTTTTTTTTACTTTTTTTTTTTTTTAAGATTAAAGACATATCATTACACAAAATTAATAACATGCTCAAATTGAGGGAGTTAGCCTTAACTCTGACATTTCCTATCTTTGAAGTGTTACAGTCTGCAGTCTTAATGTTCTGTTAACATGCATTTGTATGTCATGTATGTATAATTTATGGACTACATTTTAGTCTGTTCTCCTGTTAGGCTGGCATCAAGATGACTGCTGCAGACAGGGCTAAGTTTAGAAAAGAATTAATGGGCATTCAAATGCTTGAGTTCCTATGTAGGCCCTTTATACAGTGTATCTTTGCACATTACATATAAATTATTAAAATAACACCATTGTTTGCTTGGTATTCAAAACATAATTTACCATCAACTATGTAATAATTCAGCAGCTACTGTTCTCCTTGGGAGAAAAAGTTGAAGTGTGCTGAAAATGGATTCAGTTTCTGTTTGAGATTAAGGGTTTTTTGTCATATAAGCTAATATTTTGTCTTCTTTTTACTATGGCAGCGCTACTTAAATCAGGCCCTGCTGGTGAATTGCAAAGAAATAAATCACAACAGACATTAATCTAGATGAGGGCTAAGTAATTAACTTCATAGAAGGGTGGTGTATACTGTGTCTGTGACACTAGATTGACTGCTGCGCATAGAATAAATGCAATATTTAGGCTGCCTATGGTATTCCACCCCTTCAATTAAGTAAACAAATATATATAGAGCTACTCTGGAGTGTATCCTTTGTGGTCTAAACACTGTATCTTATTAAAATCATCTGCATGCAGTATGTGGGGTTTGAGTTCCTGCCAGTGGTTTCATCCATTGTTAACGGCGATGATCAGCTCTCCCAAGAGTTAAATACAGTGGTACTATAGTTATGTGAAAAGGGTGCTCTTGGTTACTTTGGTGGCCATTTCGTTGCGTATTACCTCCCACTTTGTTTCCATCCATGTGTGTGGCATAGGGTGTTGCCTGGAAAAATATAGGCTTTTTCAGGGAAAAAAAATCCATATAGGTTGAGAGAAAAATTAAAGGCAGTCTGTAATTGATTCTGGGGGGCAAGACCAGGGCCAGAATAGGTGCATGCTTGCCTGCTGTATGTGTGCTTGTCAAGATACTTAATATTTACATTTACATATCTATTTTCCTATCAGTGGTAGTGATAAAACATCTGTTGAACTCCAGAAGATAGGATCAGTTGCTTAAAGCGGAACTGTAATTCTTGGGTTTCATTTGTAAATATTACAGTCCTCATTCTGGAAGTGCTCTTTTACCCAGAAAATTAGACCAATTGTCTGTTCTACTTTTTAGAAGACATCAAACTGAAGTAGTTATGTTGTGTCATCGTTAAAAATATTTTTACCTGTGTTGTCATAGCTGCATTCAGATGTTAATTCATCACACAAAGTATTTGCAGCACATTTATTTTCTATACAGCACTTAATTTTAGAGGGTGATACAGACAATATAGGTTGACAAAAATTCTTCTTAGGGAAAATAGTTAAAATTATATTTGCCTGAAGCTACATTTATTTGATGATGCTATTAAATTGAAAGAATATAAAAATAGTGATAAACCACATACACAAATAACTTGGTGTGAAGTCTGAGATTTTAGTCATTAAAGTTAGTTTACCAGACTTGCTATTTTCCAGAAACTCAAATTAATCTGAATATTTTCTAAGCTTTAATTAGCTATCTCTTCAAAGAGTGTTTAGATTGCCCTTCTCAAAAGTTATAATAGCAACAGAGTATTTTAGAGATGAGAGGAGCATTAATTTTCATATTTTGTTTTCCCTGCTGGGTATGAGATTTTTTTGCAAATATGGTTGTGTTGAAGCGGAGACAAGTAAACAGGGTTGTCTAAAATAAGGTCAGCCTTTACCTCCAAACAGCAGCAAACCCAAATGCAGCTAATAAAAGATGCGTGTTAATCAGAACATCTCTTATCTTCAGGAGCACAGTGACTAGCTATAGAAACCCAGCAACCTATATCAGAACAAGGTTTTCTATATACAAAACTAAGAATGCATTGTACTTCTACGAAATGTGTTTGAATGGGTCACAGGTTTTTGAATCGGGAACCGCTGTCACCCTTAGAGTGTATCTTGGACCACCATGCAGGCTCGTCTGCAAATGTCTAATTGAAAACAGTGTGTGGCAATACAGTTGTGCAGGCCGGCTGCAGACCACATACTTTGGCAGGTCATTCCAAGTCGTGGTGTAACGGTTCATTTTCAGATTCTCCTTTTACACCTGTGTCCACGGGATGTGTGTGTTAGAAGCGCTTATAAACTGTTCTGGTTGGAAAAATTTGCCCCTTCAGAATAACCCCACAGTCGGAGACAATGCTGAGGAAGTTCTTCCCATGGCTGTTTTTGCTTTGAGGCATCTAAACTCCAGGGAAAACAAGCGAACAAATTATTATTAACCTAGTGATTGGGATTGCATGATACTTTCACCAGTGATCAGCGCTGCAGGTTATGAACCAGTGTCTCAGTGACAGGCAGAGTGACCCGTGACGTACAGTCATTAAAAGGAAATGCCATAGGATGAACATTGATGACTGGGCTCCCTTTGAGTCTATGGGACAGTGGTTTTTCCAAAGTGGAAGTGGCTGCTGCTGCTGCTGCTGCAATTGCATTTTATCTCCTTGGGAGAGTCCCCAGCCCTCAGAGGAGAGCTGTGCTGGACAAGAGTGTTGGAGGGATGAAGGCAGGAAGAGTTGGTCCGCTCCCATCCCAAAGATTTACAGGCTCCAGGGAAGGCAAGAAGCCAGGAATAAAGTGAAATATCCTCAATGAATAATTCATTTGCTGGAAAGTGGTTTTTCAGGGAAACTGAAGCTATACAGAGATTTGGACAAATTGAGCTGAAACACTCTCAGCCATAAAAAAGATGGATAGGAGAGGAATATATGAAAATCTTGAAATATGTTGTAATATCTTATTTCAGCCTTCTGGATAGATTCCTTTAAAAGGCACATTCAAAGCTGTGGTTTGGGTTTTTTTTTTCTTTGTCTCAAAATAATCCCTTTTTCTTTTTCTTAATAGACATAACTTAAAAGAGCAAATGTTACTTGAAGGTGTTAAATGATCTGAAAATGAAATTTATGTTGATTTTTGTCTTCAGGCATTGGGGTTTTTTGTTGCATTTCTGTTTGCTGGGGGAGCCCAGCACTAGCTGACACAAATGGCAGCATTGAGAGTTGTCTGGTCAGAGCATCTCCTTGTCCTGAGTTCTCTCTTGCGGTTTTAAGAGTAGTAGTGTTCAGTAAAGTTGCTAATAGTACAGTTTCTGGGAGAATGCGGGAAATACAGTTTGTGTTTGTAGGATCCCTGGTATATGGATTGGAAGCTCTGTACACAGAGGAAGTATCTGCCTTGACAAGAAGATGGAGGAGGCGGTTTGTGGTGAAGCTCACATTCATGCTGCTACCTGCAACTGCGACCTGGCGAGCCCTGGGGGGCAGGGGGCTCTGTCACTGTCATACCAGGGTGCATAAACCATCTCCTTGGTCAGTACTAGCGCTGAGGGGGGCGTCTGTTGGTGCTTCAGGGCTAGAAAGGTAACAGGTAAGTGAAGTGCCTGGCTAGGGTGATCAACCCAGGAAACACAGAGAAGCTTCTTCAAAAATCTAAGTGCTCTGTGGTGGCACCATGAGATACAGTTTTGCTGTGCCCTGCATAAATCACATAGAATTGTGACACACGGGCAAGGCAAAGCCAGGTGCTTGTCAGGAAGATCCTGGCAGTCATTTCCCTTGGGTCTGCTCATTTTATCCTTTACCTACAGTGGAGAATAGGCACAAGTTGAACAATATTACCTTTAAGCTTTACAAGCCTCGTTGCTTCAAAATCCGCTGTAACCCCATGACTCTGAAAAATGAACAGGGGGGGCCTACTGTGGCTGACCTATGTGGCCCAGCCAGGCAGATCCCTGCCTTCCAAATCTGGATGTTGTTCAGCTCCTCTCCAGTCTTGAAAGCACAGCTCAACACATGGTCACCCAAAAAAGAAGAGAGTGAGGAATGATACTAGAGACGAGGGGCTTCTACCTGGCCAGGAACCAGCCACCTCTAGTAGGTGGGAAGAAGAAAAGGACAGGGAGATCTCTGCTCCTACTTTACAATCCTTTCACTGTTGCATCCCATCATCTCACTTTCTATTTGTATTTGTATTTCTGTTCTGTCCAGTCAAGAGTTGCCTTCCCTTGGTGTATGTACGTATGGTGGATGGCAGGAGCACAGACCGAGAGATTCACATAGCTATAATGTTGTTAATCTATAATAAGATAAACTGATAACTGTAATGCCTCACCGGAATAGGCCGGAATCTGTTTAGTGTTACTATCTGGAGACTGGCGCTGGGACAGCTGACATTACCGATCCACCTCTGCGGTGCATAGCATGAACGGTGGCTGCGGCGTATCAGCCCTTGCGTGCAGCACAGCCAGGCTCAGTGCGGGGGCTCAGCTGAGCTCACTTGGCGTGGGGGTCCGAAGGCTGCTGGCTGGGAGGGCTGCCCAGGGAGGCGCCCCTTTGCCAGCTGTGCTAGCTGGCTGCGCCGTTTAGCCAGGAGGAGCGTGCTGCAGGGTTATCTTTTCTTACCCAATTTCATAGTAGTGAAGATGGCGGAAGAATCAGTGCTGAGGGTTTGCATCACGTAAATCAATTTTTTAATATCGGCAAGAAAAACAGGTTGTGAACTAGTTTAAATGACAAAATCTTAAATGTGCCTAGTATTTAGTATGTTGCATTTCTTTGTTATTTATTATACATTATTGATCATGCACTTTCAGACGCTCACAGGTATTGAGTGCTTTTGGAAGAATGTTTTATGAAAGCGAATGGGGGGGAGACTAAAAAGTTGATAGTGATATAAAGAAAACATTTATTTTTTTTTTTAAATGAGAGACACCAATTGTCCTGAGTTAAAGCTTTACCCAATTACAAATGGGTCACCATCCTAACATCTTGAGAAGATGTTTTCCTGTGCTAAATTCTCACTCCTGTAACCAGATGAGCATGTGTAACTTCACAAGCAGAAGCAGGTTTATGTGGATGCATGAACTTGTAGTCACACTTGCAGGTTGGTAGGCTTGCAGCCTGAGCTCTTTTGATATTTTAAAAGCCAAAGAGAAGATAAAAGTACCCCTCTTCCAACAGCTTAACAAAGTTTGGCTAAAGTCACCACCTTGCTTCGATAATACTGGTTTTCCTCATTAGAATTGCTATCTGACGCAACCTTTATTAAGTTTATTTAAGTTAACTTTATTTAAGTTAAAGCAGCGTAATTAAGTCAATTAATTAGATGTGCGTGGCACTTACCTTCCATTGTGAAGGGATCAAAGGAGAACACCTAAGAGCATTTATTTTCTTGTTCTGCTCCATACCTTAGTGTCAGTTCATTCAAATAACCTTCTAACCCAAATGTTAACATATTAAGTTATTATGCTTTGGTGAACATCTCTACCCTACGTCGACACCATGACTGCTGGTACTCAACGTGTGCTGCTTTGTAGTAACTGGAAGTGGACAGAAAAATGGTAAAAACGCCGGACCAGTGAGGAACACCCAGATTGCTCTAAACCTCTGCCCTTCCTCTGTGAAGTACCTCCTCATTTCTTCCACCCCTGCCCTGGTATTTATAGAGAAAACTTACGCAGAGAAGCTGAAACGGAGATTCCACAGATAGACCCAGACCTCCAACGTTTGTGGGTGTCAGTGTGCCTGGCTGAAGGAACTTGAATGGAAAATGACTGGAAGGAGAGCATGAATTCAGACGAGAATTTGAGTTGGAATTTGTGGATGCTTTTGTTTTTATTTGTGGTCTTTTGCTGTACAACTATAGTGGTTCAGTACTAGGGCTTTGACAGAAGGAAGTAGGAGGGTGGGAATAAAAGTCAGTTTTTCCTTTTGACTTCATTATTACCAAGGTTTCCCTCTGCATCCCTGGGGAATTTATATTAAGAGAGGTTTATTCTACTAACAGTCTGTTAGCAGGATTGGCCCCTCGTTGAAAGCATGATGCCGTGCTTGAGGTTAAATAAGGTGAAATAAGAAGTTCTAAGGAATCAGATTGTGTATGGCCACTGAATGTTTTCATCTCTGTGCTAAAGGTATTCACTTCCATCATTAATTGTTTTGTGAACTGAGTCATTAAAACCAGCCCAGGTCTTGCTGACACTGTCAACTAACAGTAGTGCATGTAATACATACGTTTGTGGGGAGACTCTTAAGTTTGAGATACCAATTTGTTTTAACAGGTTGGACTTCAGTTTTATTTGTCTGTAGCTGTGCTGTGGAGTAAAGGAAATTAAGTTATCTCAATATGTAATGTTTTTCTTTAGAGTGACATATTGTCTTCTTCAGCCATAATACAATATAATGTTGTTTAGGACTTTAAAAGACAAGGAGAAACCAGGCTTTATTAAACTCAGTAAGTCCTTTGCCTAGGATATTGTCACACTTCAATGATTTTACTACTTGAAAGAAGTGAGACACCTTTCATGTTTTCATTCAAGCGTCTGATAAATGATAGTGCTGTACGCATCGCAAGAAATAAAATCTTTCAGGACACAAGCGATAGTAACAGGGAAATTGCTATCCAGCTGGTTTTGGTTGCACCTCTGATAGAAGGATGTCCGCACTGTCCCTTGACTTACTATACAGCAGCTTGTATAGGTGTGTGGCTATGACCAAACCCATGCTGTGGGTACTTGTGTGCTGGTGCGCTGCCCTCCCTTCTGGTGTTACATTTCCTTCTGCTGTCTTTGAAAGAACAGGGCTGTCTTTCAAATGAAGACCACAGCAAACCCACATCTGTGTGTGTAAGCGTGAAACAGCTGTCTCATATGATTTACTCCTGCAACGCTGGTCTCCATTCCTGGCATACTTAGCCGGCCATCTGCATGGCATTTTTGGTGGTGTTGCAAAAGAGATCGATCAGTACAGACTGAATATTGAGTACCACAGACTGGATTAGCTAAGGTCATACTTGTTCTTTGGTCTAAAGGCATCCATTTGCTGAGGCAGACAGCAGTTTGGTATATGCCCTGTTGTTTCCAAACAGTCACCTTCTTCAGTACCAAGCACTGCATAGTATCTTGAAACAGTTATTTTTTTCATATTATATTCAGGACGTGATGACAGGGCTTCAAGAGGGCAGTAAAAATGTGCATGGTTCATCTGGATGCTTGTTGCTGTTTTTCTGGAATTTGAGTTAGTGAAAACAAAGTTAGAGAAAACTGCTTGCTTGTTTTTTGTTTTTTTTTTTTAATTATCTCAATCCCAGCTTGCATTATCTTCCAGAAATTGTAGTATTGGATCCAGCTGGAAATGACTGCAGTATTATTTTGCCATAGCAGTAAAGGGTTTTGTCTGGAAGTTTAGCTATTTAGATTACATGTCCCTCTTGAAGCCTAATGTTCAAGATCTCTTCATTAGAAACATCAATGGTATTAAATGGAAATGGGTCTTGCACAATGATATAAAAAATCAGACCAGTAACATAGTACCCAGTTGGTATAACATTTCCATTATAATGCATTTCTTGTAATTATGAATTCCTTAACATAGAGGAGGGTAAATAACACAATATATTTATTTTACTATTCAGAGCTTTAATGAACTTCAGGAAAACAGTTTCAGTGCAGTGTTGTAAAAGCTCTGTTACCTTGTGCACATCGACCTCGGTCCTGCAAACAATTACACTCAGGCGTGGCCTCACCGACCTCAAATGGCCAGCCCACGTGTGTGAAGTTAAACGTACGTGTATATTCTTGTAGAGATGGAAAATCTGAAATACTTTAAGCCAGGGGTAGACTTTGCAGCAGCACTCTGGCAAGAAACGTTTCCTTAAAATCACGCAGATAAAGCTGTTTTCTCTGGCAGTGACTGTAAAAGCTCCTTCTAGCTGGTACTGAATGGGAAGCTCCCAGTTGCGTCCTGGGAACTGGGCAGCACGTCACAGTGTAACCGGCGCAGGGTGGGCTGGAGAGGCCCATGCCTTGGTGCTCCACCGGCACAACCATGCTGATGGCAACAGGAGCTCTCCGCAAAGAAAGTGCCTCGATTGTGGGCCAGCGGGAGAGCCCATCTCCCCACGCCGTCTTTTAATTCCCTGTCGGTTTCTCCCCCAGCTGGCTGTTCCGCACAACGACGAATGGACCCGCTTTGCTCGGACCCTGGTGGAAATCCGTGCCAACCGGGCAGACAGCGAAGAGGACGGGGCAGTGGAGCTCTCAGCCTAGAGGAGGGGAAGAGGCAGGGGCAGCGCCTGCCGTCGCCAGAACAGCAGCTTTCCCCCGCCGAGTATGCCGGTGTTCAGTGTCAGAGTCAGTCTTGCCGTGGCTTTTGATGCCAGTGTACGTGCCAGTATTGCTCAAAGTATTCCGTATTAATCACGCTGCTTTACACAAGGCTGAAAATATCCAGAGCATTTTCATACTTTATATTTCTGTCTGAAAAGTAAGAAAGAAAAGACAAATCAACCCTTTATGGGTTTAGTTGTTGCCTTTTAACTACTTAGTAGCTGTATTTAATAGCTAGGAACCCCTGGTTAAACTTGTGCTCACATTGCCCTTCTGGCATAGTCCTATTAAATCCATATGAAGCCAGATATGATTATGTGCAGATGTGGTGTGCTTCACTGTATGGGACTGGGCCAAAGACTTTAGATGTGGTGTTTCACATGGTGACTTACATTATGAATGGATGTACTATACGAAAGTTGCTGCTCCTTATTTATTGCGGTGTGCTGCATGGAACATATTTATTTGAAAGCATTAAAATAAACGATCCTAAAGCATGTGCATAATGAGCGAACTGCATTGTCTGTGTGCTGCTGTAGAGGTTACAGTCAAGTCCACGTAACAATTACAGTACATCAGTTGTGCTTCAGATGTAAGATCTATAAAGGTTGGCTTGAGTGGATGGAATGAGTTTCCTTTCTTTTTTTTGGTTTGTTTTTTTTTTTTTTAAGATGCCTATTATTTCTAGGCACTTTAACTATATTTCAAATACAGTTGGTCACTGATACTTGTCATGCAAGTTAACACTAACAGTCTGACAAAGGGTTGTGGTTCCCGAGTATGACACTAGCATTGCCAATAAAATCTATCAAGCCCGTTCTGTCGCCGTGTGGTTAATCTTTCCTTGCCAGCAGTGCTCAGCATGTTCATTACCGGTCACTGGCGAGGCACTGGGAAAATGTGACTGCCCTGACTCGCAGAATGCTCATGCAGCTGCTATGTAAATAGATACCTTCAGCTATGGGGACTGGCCAGTAATGGACTTGCATGCATCAGATCCTGCTACAGATTTTACATGAGCAGACACTAATCCATGTCAGCTTCTAGGTTTGATTTATTTATTTTCCCTCCATCCCTAGCTGTGCATGCTTACTTGCACACACATGCAGAGTGGCACCATGCTGCCATATGCACTAGAAGAAAAGGAATAGGAACGACAAGGCCTTCTCAAACTGTCTTGAGACACAGGTTGGGATAGGGGACAAGGGAACGGAATATTCTCCTTTACACCAAACTCCTGTGGCTTCAGCAAAGAAATAGGGTGCAGACTGATCTCATTGAGTGCTGTGGCCCCGAGGGACATTGGTGCATGCTGACCTTGGTGGTGAGGCTGCTAGTTATGTTTGCATCACAGCATTATGTTGAGCCAGAGCATGGCTCGGACACTGGGGTTTAACGGTGGTTCACGCTTGAGCAGGCAGGTGAACTATTACAGCAAGAAACACTGAAGGTCAGACAGTAACAAAGATATTGTGTGCAAGTTTGCGAGGAATGTCTCTGGGCAGTCACATTAAGGCATGTATCACCTAATGCTCTTCAGAGCTATGGTCAAACCCAGAATGACTGGGAAGTCTCTGCACTGCTGAACGCCAGAGCAGGTTAGGAAAAGCAGCTGGATTTCCCTTACCTGTAGAGGAATGAAGGCAGCGGGTTGATTAACATTGATATTATGTGGCCTTGCTTCAAAGGCAGGGGGTTGATTGACATGGGCGATGTGCAGCTGTAGCTCCTTCACATGAAGTGGTTAAATAGCCCTGAGGAGTGTGGGAAAGGACATGGGATGGAGGAGGAGCCTGGAGACAAGGAACAGGGTGGTCTGGCCCCTGGAGGATGGAGAAACAGCACAGACAGTAGAATCTGACCTTTACCACAACCAGTAAAGCCTTGCTGCAGCCTGCTAGGTTGTTTGTGCTGTGACAACTGGTGCCCCCTGTGAGGCTTGAACTGATTTGGACCCAAATTGCAACACTTACCGTCTTGGTGGCTAGAAGTAACTCTTGATGAGAGTGCACGGGCTAGTTCCTTCTTCGTGCTGGAACCTGAAGGTATGTCCCAGTGCCTGTTGACACGTGACCTGAAGCTATTCCCAGTGCCCATGGAAGCGTCTTGCCCACTGGGCTGTGTAAGCGGGGTTGTCCCCCAGATGAACTGGTTCACACAGCACAAATATGGCTGTTGTTGGTCTGGTGGCTCCCAGGGACTGGAGCCATGTGGGGGCGAGCCTTGCGTTCCTGCTGCTCCCCAGTACTTTGGGATCTGTCCTGAAGGACCAGTGTAGCACGCTGTATTGGGTCTGGCTGGGCCCCACAGCAGCCCTCATAGTGGTGTGCTTGTATTGGTAGCTAGGAAGGTGTCGATAACACGCCAGTGGTTTGGCTACTGCTGAGCAGCGCTGGCGCAGCATCAGGGCTGTCCCCCCAACCTCCGCCCCCACCTCCCACCAGCAGGCTGGGGTGGGCAAGATCTTGGGAGGGGACACAGCCAGGACAGCCGACCCAAACTGACCGAAGGGATATTCCATACCATATGACGTCTGTTCAGATACAAAAGCTAAGAGAAAGGAGGAGGAAGGGGGGCATTCGTTATTTATGTTTGTCTTCCAGAGCAACCGCTATGTGTACTGGAATGGCCGATCATCACCTGCTGATGGGAAGTAGAGAATAACATCTTTTGTTTTCCTTTGCGTCCACAGCTTTTGCTATTGCTTCATTAAACTGCCTTCCTCTTGACCCGTGAGTTTTTTCCTTTCCATCTTCTTTTCTCCCCTCCCTGTTCTGCCGAGGAGGGGAGTGACAGAGCAGCTTGGTGGGCACCTGGTGTCCAGCCAGGGTCAAACCACCATGTACTCCCAGCACTTGTGTAGCTTCAAGGTGACTGCTCATAAACAGCCAGGCAAGGCACCTGTAAAGCAGTGGTTTAGACATCACTTCTGGGTGGTGGTTTTTTTGTTGGTTTGTTTTTTGGTTTTGGTTTTTTTTCCCTCCAGTTTCTCCGTGTTTTCCTTTCAAAAAGCTTATGTAAGTGTTGTCTATGCACACGGGCAAAGCAACTGTGTGCGCAGTGGCATGGGGCACGCTTTGGCCATCAGCAGGACACAAGATTAGGGGCACATGCAGATACACAGCAGATTAGTGCTGTCACTGGGGAGAAGAGATGGGTGTGTCACTGCCCGTCAGCCCCCTACAGTAAATGCACATCTGAAAGCATGGGGACACCATGGGGTACACTGGGGCGTAAAGGGAAAGGTGTCTCCTGTCCATCGTAACCAGTGCAGTGGAAATGGTTGGCAAATTCACGTCCACTTTTTCCGTATTACCATTCAGTTTTTGGAACCTAAGAGGGGAGCTGCACATCCACCTTCCAAGCTCTCCCTACTTTATGGCGTTAATAGCTTGTAAAATGGTTTTAAGAACAGCCTCAGAAGACCTTCAGCATCTGCTGCTGTGTGCAAATGAATATGACCAAAGTCCCTCCTTTTTTTTTTTATTTTTCTCTCCTCCTTTGTTTGAGTGGGGCTCAGCAGCATGCAAAGGGAACAAGGAAAAGATCTGGATTTCCACGGAAGTGACCAGGTTTGTTCATAGAGAGCAACAACATGCATCTGAAACAGACAGACGAGCACCCAACAAGACCAAGAGGCATTTACTCCTCCTCTGCTGGTTGTGACAGCCACGTGGTGGAGTTTGACAGCCCTCGTTGCTGCCCTTCCTGTAATCTCCCAATAGTTTCTGTCTGATTGATTTTCCTGCTGCTAAAAAAATGGCCCCACCATAACGGCTTTCCAAAAGAGCTCATACAACGAGATGTTCTTCGGAACCTGCCCGGTAGGGAAAGAAATACAGTATTACCCTTTATTTTCAGGAAAGAGAAAGCATTTTCTCCAGGTTTTTTTGCCTGCAAACATCCAAAGAAAAAGAAGAACACGAGGAGTGCGCCCCGTGCTCTAGTGCTGTCGGGACACTGCCGTGCCCGCTGTGGGCATGCGGTGAGTTAGAAAACAGCCCGGCTCTGCCCTGGGGCCATTGCAGTGAGCCTTCTGTGAAGGACAAAAACTGTGTGCTCGGACTGCACCGGCATCATAACCAGGGTAAGAAAGAGCAAACCCAACCAGGGACAAACCGGGCAAGTGGCACGTGAAGATGAGCCATGTGGGCTAAGAAGGGAAAGGCTGAACTGGGTTTAGGGTGGATGAGAGGACTGCGAGGTGGATGTGGAAGAGACAACTGTCCCCTGCTTGATGAGGGGAAGACCAGAGCTTTCCTCTATTTCAGCCAAGGATCAAAGCCACACAAACACAAGTGAGAGGTGGAGGAATGGCATGGCCAGGGACTTGGGATTTGTTCTGAAAGAAGCTGTGAAGGGACATGAGCACACATGGCAGGCGGCACTGGGGGTGGGAGCAGAAGGCATCAGCTGAAAGGGGAAACTTCATGACATGCACCCTGTTCAGGAGACCCCATGGTCCACGGTAACAAGACGACGATGGCCAGGGCACACTGAAGGAGCATGCGCACAGCACTGGCCAGCCTGGCACCTGGCCAGGACACAAATACCAAGCGTGGGGCTGGAATGCCAGGCCTGTCATGTAAACAACAGCACTCGGACCAAGTGGATGTTTGAAAGGTGGCAATGAAAAGAGCTACCTCCTGAGTCTGAAAGCACCACAGCCATCACCATGGCAAGGCCATCGAAGCATGTGCTTGCTGCCCAAGATTTGGCTCAGCAGGGTTGCCTCTAGCTTGTTACTTCAAAGAGAAAAGGCATGTGAGACAAATGGTGCTGGCCCAGAAGGATTCAGGAGCTGCAACATGTCCCACATGGTACTCAGCAAGCGCTCCATGGTGAATCTTCCAAGATGAAAGGTAGTTCCCTCTAGGTCTCAAAACCAATGCCCCAAGCATTTGCTGCTTCTGAAAGCACAGGAACCCCTTACCACATCCTGGAACATCACGAGCGCTTACTGCAAATGACAGCCTGCATCTCTAATGCTACGGAAAGAACTGGGAATAAGTTCTTTCATGCAAGACACACAGGAAAAACTCTCAAAGAGTTTTGGCAACTTTAGATACAAAGCAAACACAGCAGAAGACTGGAAACCCTCACAGGGCCAGACAGCACCCCACGCAGAATGGGATGGTCCCCACTGACCAGTGCCAGACAAAGGAGATTCTGCTATCACCAGGGAAGCATCAGTCCTAAGGAAGGACTCGGCACCTGATGGTGCTTCAGGAGTAGCAGCCTGTCCTCAGGAAGCCTACAGGACTGGCTCTCCTTCAAAGCCATAAGCAGCAGCACCATCGTGCCCCGTGTGCACTGCCTGCACAGCCTGGGGTGTGAGTGGGCACGCAGGGAGGCCAGGCAGCCCTTCGCAGTGGAACTTGAACAGCTGGAATGAATCTTGCAAGCAGTGGTGCTGCTTCCTGGCGCAATAAGGAATAGTGCGAGGAGCCATTATAAAGATGAATACGCTTCTCAAAACGCCATCTCTGTCTGAAGGGCAAGACACCTCGATGACATCCTCACATTCAGCACGGGGAGAGGCTGCCCGTGCTCGCAGCCTGACCTCTCCACTGCCCACCGTGCAGACAGCAGAACCACCCTACAGCACATGGCATTACAGAAACCCCTTCATCCCAGGGTGCTTCTGTGTTGCTGTTTGAAGCTCTTTGGAGACACTCAAAATACAAATGTCTTGAGAATTCTACATTCTCAACCATTACGTAACTTACAGATGATCAGAGTCTCTGGAAATTGTCTTCTAGCTTCTGTAAAAATGGCACATACTTCAACTGCAAACAGTCTGAATTTCACAGTGGTGTTTAAACAGCAGGGCTGGAGGATTCCTGCTCACCCCTCTGCCATGTGTGCGCTGGAGACCCGAGGAGCTCAGCAGTAAGCAGCGTGACATTCACGCACATCACGGAGTGTGTGGTAGGGACATTCCTGAGCAGGCTGTCCTCTCCTAAGGAAGATGCAGAGCAGTTTGTTGGGTTTTGTATTTTTAGCAGGTTTAGAAAAACCTGCCCGAGTTATTTTTGAAGCCTGTGGTATGTTTGCTCACAAAAGCATCCTGCAAACTGTTAACGTAAGTGATCTTAAATCCAACCCATTCCCTGGGGACCAGGCAGAAAAGCATCCCTCAGTTTCTGCTGGGCTGAGAGACACAAACACATGGTAAGTGCTCCAGAGACCCCCACTCTACTCTCATGCCAACAGGTAATGTCACCAGTACTTGATCGTTTCTTCTTTCTGGAGATGCTGTGACAGCAGGACTGCAGGAGGCAGGCGAGGTTACATTTTATTCCGTTCCTCCCACACTTTACACAACTAACCCAGAAACCCGAAAAGGACAAACATCTAAACATTGTCCTCAGGACTTTTGTTTGTTTGTTTGTAAGGCAATCTGACAACTTCTTGGTCTGTGAGTTTTTTCAGAGCAGGAATGCGTCCTTTTGTGTCTGGAGGAAGCTGGCTGTGGGCACAGCTCTTCCCCAAGAATCTCCAGGCAGAGCTGTAGCGTGCTTTGAAATGTTCTGAACCGGGCTGTGCGTTAATGAAGCACTCACTGGCTCCACTCTTCTGCCCCTGCCCTGAAAAGGGCAGAAGGACAGACCCCCCCAGAAGACAACTTAATGGGGAAGGGCCTCCATGGGTGGTGGTGGGGGGTGTCAGTCCAGCCTTGCTCATCTCCGCCACTGAGAAGATGAAGGCTCTGGCCTTCTGAGATGGACTTGCCAGAGGAGAGCTATGCCTGAGCTTTGTCCCTTGGCTGGGAGCTTTGTCCCTTCATCCCTGGAATAAAGGGCAAGTCATAAACACGCTGCCGGGCCTGGGAGATGGCATCAGCAGGCAGGGGAATCGGTCCGAGTTATGATTTGCTTTGTAAAACAGAAGCAACGGTCTTTATCGCACCAGCCAAGAAGTTGTGCAAGTCTTAAAATAACTCTGCTTTAATTCCTCTTCTGTTCCTGGCTGTGCTGTGCCTCAGCGTTGGGCAGCAGAGGGATGTGCTCCGGCCGGGGCAGCCTGGCTGTCCCTCTCCGGCCACTGGCTGAACCCACGCGCATGGCCAGGCGCTTCCTCTCCTGGCCCGGGGGAAGGTGCAGCTCCGTGCTCCTACATCTCCCCTGTGCTGCTGACTTTCCACAGAAACCCTTGACAAGGTATGTCAGGCAACAGTGAGGGATGAGATGTAAAACCAGCCCATAAATAGTCTAAAATCTCAAGTGTCAAGCACAGGCAGCTCCCAGTGAGAAAGTTTAACTTTTATGACAAGCCTTAACCAACAATCCTGATGGTTAATTTTGGAGTAATACAAGGGGCAGCTATTCTTCCCCACTTCTAAAACGAAAGAGCTGTCATTTGGGGAGACCTGGATCCACAGGGGTGAGAGGTAGCAGCCGGCAGCTGTCAGAGCCTCCCACAGAGTCACCGCACACTGGTTTAGCCAGACTCCAAGATGCGGCTGCAGGTAGATGTCATCTCCTCGCCTCGCTTTCACATGCATGAGTACTGCAGATGCTACTCCTGCCATGACTCCATTTTACCGGTAACTTCAAAAGGCAAATTAGTCCAAGAGAATAATTTTCATGATGATCCGAACACAAACACAATGATAGAATGATTTGCATTTCGGTATTTCCACAACTTACAGTACAACAATGTGACACTGTGTACCTAACTTGTGCTTCTGCAAAGATACTGGGTCTATGCATTCCCTCAGTTTACAGTCACCGCTGAAGGCACCCATCCCACCCACCCGCCCCCAAGCAGACAATGCTTCCTGGTCTTAAGATGCATCACAGAAGACACCCAACAGTACCTTCAGCTGACTAGGTAGTCAGACTCTTCAAAACCCATTAACCTCCCCCACAAAGCAGAGGTCAAAATATCAAAGCTTACGTCAATCCTGTTTTCACCTGAGGAAAAATGTCTTTTTTCAGTAACATTTACACCAACAGATGTCTTTTCTACACAGGGGTATTCAGGTAATTTGTTCTTAAGCTGCAGGTGTTTTTATAGCCTACACATCAAAGTATTAACTTTATCTTAAACTAAGTTTATAACTGGAGTTGAACAGGACATTTGATGTACTATGCTGTTTCTGTAACAGAATACCATGTGTGCATCTGTTTGAAACATTTATTTCTATCTTCATAAATACATAATCTTCTAAACACTGTGCAAGGCACCAAAAAATTAAGTAAAATCTTTTCTTTTAGAGTATTTTAATCTCTTTTGACTCAATGAAGTAAATAAGAATCTGAAACCACCTATTTGCCAATTACAAGCCAGCAGTTAAGGCAGGTACCATTGATACAGTGCATGAATTTTCTATTGCAGATATTTAAACAAGCAGCGTTTTACTATAGAGTGCATATACAAACTGAATTCCAAACACCAGCAACCCAAGATAGGCACCTAGTTATGAAACTTCCTTGTATGTGTAGTAGAATGCCAAAAGTTCTGCCGTAAAGTGCAAAGACCATGGACAATAACACTTTCTTCTGAGCATTTTGATACCAGTAACATAATACAATGGCTAAACATTTACAAATGTGGTTTCCATTACAAAAACATGTTCCACATAAAAGCTTCATAATACAATCCAGAAACAGAACTTGTGCGTGTACATATTTAAAAAGTTGAAGCTGTACTGGCATACATAGGTACCGGGTATGTATTTGCTGACCTCTACAGATACACACTAAGTTCATAACCAATTTACACGTACAGTCAAGATAATTCCACTTTGAGCACCGTGACATCCACTGAGTTCTTCCATTTGAATGACGATGTGTAGCATCCGCCCTGCTCATCTGCAGCTGAGCATTGCCTGTAAAATGATCTGGTTCGCAGCTCTCACCCAGCCCTCCCCAATAAACGGAACCTAAAATTAGTGTCTTCCCAACACAAGCACATGTCAGATGTGGACAAATACATTCATGGTCCCAAACTTAAAACAACTGGTAAGAATTTCACAGTGATCTGGTTAAGGAAGCACAAAGACAAATGATTACATTTAAGATGAAAACTGCCCTAAAACTCAAATGAAGCTAAACTGTTACATGATGAGAAGCTAAAGGAACAAAGTATTAACCAATTAGAAAAGTGGCTCTGTCCCAACTAATAGCAAAAAACCTACAGCAATAAACTTAGGGTCCTACTGCTGCAGCAGCCTTTGAGGTAGGTGGCGATGGCTTAAATCGAGGTAGGTAAAGTCCAAACTTGTTTTCGATCCCTGCAAAAGTGGCAACTGCCAGTTTGTAACCACCAACATGGTCAGGGTTAGGAGCAGGGAGCGTGATCCTAGATTTAGGAACTGGCTCTGATCCAGCTGGTTTTCTGCAAAATAATAAAAATGAGAAATTAATTTCCACAGAGTAAAAGTAGTATTCACAAAAATCTCCTCCATAAAGTAAAGTGAAGGAGACATCTGAGCGTATCTCTCAGTAACTAACTAAATTAAATGCTACAACGTCATGAGAAATGCCCTGTTTTAAAACCTTCCAGAACAGTTAGGAGCCTCCGTGTTGATTTAACTATGGTCAAATCCAAATAAGATTTGTAATGCGTTAATCTAAACTGCATTGTGGGGGAGGAGGGGTTCCTAAGTCTCTGCTACAGTGCACAACCACTCCAGGAGCCTAGCAAAGTCTAAGTAATTTTTGTGATGGCTTTCGAACTACTGTCCCCAAAGACTCATGAACAGTCTGCACCTGCTCCTGGGATCACATTCAACAGCAATATACACATCCATCTGTATCATCAGCAAAGGCAGGAGGCAGAGCTGAAGCTCCAACAAATAGGTTTTGGACTTGGTGACACACCTATAGACTGTTTTGGATGTCAAATGTCCTGCCTAATCAGGCACTCAGATCCTCTACCAAACTAATGAGGACTAATGCAGAGCACAGTCTAACCTGGCAGGCATGACATTTCCCCTGCAGTTATATCCCCAGCCAATTATTTAGCCTCTCACCGTCTCTGTTGACACTAACACAGGTCCCCAGCTTGAAACTGTGATACAAAATGCGGTAATGTCTTGCTGTGAAACAGGTACTGGAATATCATCCTAACTTCCACCAGCGTAGCGTGGCATAAATAAAATTTACAAAGCCTTTGCAACGTGTCCTCTGTAATAGCAAGACCCTGACTCTGACGTGTCAAGGAGCACCAAGAGCCACACAGAACCAAGTGCAGCTTCAAGGTCCCAAGCAGGTTCAGCGAGAACATACTTACACTCCCCCGAAGTCCACGTAAAACCATCTCTGCAGCAGCTCGTAAGTCACCAGAGTAACGCCAAACTGAGGAGAAGATCGAAACACACGAGCTTGAAAGAAAAGAAAAGAGTTCCTAAGTGACAAAAAACACGATTAGAAATTGCTTACTAATCCAAGCTCTTTTACACACCTCCTGCTCCTTTCCACAGAGCTTTTGGACCTTCCTCTCGAAGGATCTTCGCAAAGCAGTCTACAACACCGCTGTAGGTGGTCTGTCCTGCCCGGGCTGCCACCTGTAGCCTTGTTTTGATTACATCTGCAGGGGTCACCAGAGAGGCTGCAGGCATACCTACACAACACAAAAATCATCAGGTGGGTACCACTGACTTGCCACATACGCTACACACCTCATTTACCCAGGGACAGCTGTGCTTTGTGTCCTCACATCAGGAGAATCCAACAACATCTCATTTAAGCAGAAGCTGCAAAGGAAAACAAGCCACAAGAGGCAGCCGCTGTGGCTGTGGCTTCACCCGGAGAGAGCTTCTCCTAGAGGAACAACCGTATCACGTGCTTCCTGCCGAGCTGGGAGGCATGGGCTGGATTTTTCAGCACTAACCAGAAGCTTGCATAGTTAATAAAGCAGAAAGTTTTTGGAGGTGAGGTCGATCTTTCCCTTTCCTTTTCATGCCTCTCTGTGGTTCCTGGCATTCTGGTTGCACACTGTGCTAGAATAGCCTGTACACGTGCACACACACACCCCACCCTGCAGTAATGTCACCGAGAACTAGATAATGCTGTGCATGCTCAGCAAGGCATGAGAGCTAAGGTTTAGAAAAAAGGGTCATTCTTCTCATTAGGGATGGCAGACTGCTCAGCTGCAAAGCCACAGCTGACATCCTCAGCAGAACACTTGGAGAAAGATTTAAATTTACCCTGGCAGATAATCTTCTGAAAGCAAAAAAATCCAAATTACCAATGGGTGGTATTTCTAAAATCATTCCTATCCAAACTGGGGCTGCCCATGTTTAGAATTGAGGAAAAAAAAAAAAAAAAAAAAAAAAAAAAAAAGCTGCCGCTCCCCCTCCCCCTCCCCCCCCGCAAAAAAAGCACTAAGACTGTACCCAGAAGACACTGTCTCTTACGGTTTTATTACTTTTCCATTCTGCATCTGTTCCAAACCAACTTGGTCAGACATAGATGCATAAATCTCCTTTGCTTTCTTTTTTTTAGGCTTCATAATTCTGTAACAACTTTTGTCCAAACCAGCGTGGTCTGGCTGCAAGCACCAGAGCACTCTTCCTGCAGACTGCTCTGAGAGACGTAAGTGTGTGCGTATCACCAAAATAAGAACCCCTCCGCCTCTCCCAGACCCCCCAAAATAACGCACACGCTGAACTTGCACAGTTGTCAGTCTGGCAGGCAAGTGCTAAAACCCAGTAAAGGTTTCTGAACTCCAGAAATGTTGAAATTCCTCTTTGCTCAGCCTTACCCACACCAGGATATTGGTTGAGTCTCCAATTTAAAGCCGTACTTTTGCCCTTCAGAAGCCAACCAGTGTTTTCAAGGAAAACCAAAGGACGTACTTAGAAACAGTTCTGCTTACTACACATTGACTTCCATCTCCTTATTACTGAGGATATTTTGCAGTTAAAGATGTTTTTAATCCTGCTTTTAGGAGCTATGTGTACAGGACAAAAGACTTTACAGACAAAAGTTTACAGGTCTCTGCTGTGAGGAACTTACAATCAAACAGAGACAAATGGCACAGCAGGAGCTTACAATAAAAAAAGGAGGAGTGAGGGGAGGAGAAGGAAGTTCACGGAGGCAATAAGCAGATGGAGCAAATCAAGGAGAGATCCTGTAGCTGATATTAGGATTATCTCAGAAAACACCATGGCACAGCAGGTTGAGACATCTGGTGAACACTGAAAACCAGAAGCAGATCAAGCTAGATAACATGCATGTTGCGTATGTCCCTAACAGCAATGAAAAGGAAGAAAACAGACCCAGCAAAAGCAACACCCACTGGCAAAAGACGCAGGTGCGTATCTGAGCACGGCCAGCGTGAATGTGCCATTACCACAGGCTGTGGAAAGGCCGTGTTTCCCACACCCAGGCGGAGCTCATGCACACATCTGAAGTCTGACGACCAGGTGAGATTGCCGGCCAGAGCAGAGACATCAGCCCAGAGACCAAGCCAGCGTTTCAGAGATCGCGGGTTTCGTTTTGTCTTCCCCTTGACTTTCCTGTGGCAATACTGCGGACACATACAACCCCACCACGCTTTACTTGTACCCAATAAAACAAATTCCTTGGTTTTGTAAACAGTACGATGAGTGCTGTATCTTTAACAGTGTAATTTGCTCATGAGAGTTAACCTAGGATGGGATTCACAGGAAGCACTGGATAAAATTCACGTTATAGCTAGTTTGGTAAGCCGTATCAGCAACAATAAAGACTGCTTCTGTGCCTGAACTTCAAAGGGATGGTTATCTCAGTCTGCAATCACCTGACAATAGCTAGAAAGAGAAAAATAGGAAAATCTAAGAAATTACTTGGCTTAAAAATGCCAGCTTATGTTTCAAGTCTGTAAATATGATCTAAAGTTCAAAAATTGTTTTGTTCCATTAAAATGGGTGAGAAATAAGCTGGCTGTAAGCTCCTGTTGGGGGGCTTGGGGGCTGGCTCTGGTTTGGGGTGGGGGAGGGGAGAAGACAAGGGGGTTTTAAGCACCAGTCATTTGAACACAGCTGGTTCTCCTGGTGCCAGGTCAATTCCTTTGGACTACGAGCTACTGAATACACAGCTATGTGCTTCAACACGACAAACTACTTCTTAAGGCCAGATACTGGCGATAAAAGGTCCCTGTTCCTCAACAGACATAGCCCCATGTACAATCCTGATAAAGAACAGTTTCCCCAGGGAGAAGAAAGCTTAAAACCAAATGAGAAAACATAGCCAGACCACCTATCTGCAATGGATTCATGCCACTCCATCATTTTTCTCACCTGGCAGTTGCAGCAGCCTGTCAGAGGCCATGCTGGAGGAAGAACTTGGCTGCAGCTTGGTGAGACCAAGCAGACCTCGATGAACACGATGGAAATACCCCCTGATGTGAGCCCTCTGGCTTGCTACACACTCCCCCAAAGGTCCTGTTGCACAAATTTTCAAGCCCATTTGTTTCCTAAGGGGAAAACCCTGGACACAGCAGTACTCTCAAGCTGCCCTCTCTAGGAAGCAGCTACTAAACGGTGCTCCCCTTTGGGTGTAGAAACTGGGCGCCGTGCCAGGGACCAGCTACACATAGACACAGAAGCAAGCTGAGGCTAAAAAGTGTGTCTCTGACTTTTCCCTTAGGCTTTGGTGCACTCCAGTTAAATCTGTGACAAGTTAAGCATGGTTTGGGTCTCTTATCTGCTCTGCAGAAGACTAAACTAAGAAAGTGCTCAAGATGACACTCAGCACCTCTGTCAGATCTAGGTACACTAGGAATCGGCAACCTGTGGCACAGCAGAAATGTTTTCGAACTTTTCTGTTTTGTTTCATATTTTAAAAAAGCGGTAAGGGTAAAATCCTCATGAAACCAAGTAACTGCACAGGATACCGTGGGTAGCAAGTAATTGTTGTCGTTTTGTCACACTTTATGTCACCGTGTTTGGACAGCTATACTGCCAGCATGGCTTTTGGACTCTATATACCAAAATTCAAGAGTCTTCTGATCCTAAAGAAGTTCACAAATGACATGATTTTATTTATAAACCTCTTCAACAAAACTTTACCAGTCAGTCAGACACAAACAAAAACCAGCACAGTAACTTCAATAGGAATGATGATACGTGTTAACAAAACATCAGCACTTAAATCTTTCCCGTTCTTTTGCCTCCTGAACATTATGGTTATACCAAGAACTTAACAGTGTCTTTATTTTTAACCCCAATTCACTCTACAGCATGGTAGATGTCTGTTATTTAGGCACAATATTGAAAAATACAGTATAATTGCATATAGTTCGTCAGAGCTTTTCTAAGTTCTCACTGCCATAACTATTGCACTGCAGATGCAATATAGTGCCATGCAACAAGAAATTTGGGCACTTACCAGCTATTGATCCAGCTAAGAGCAGGTTTCCAGGGCTAACCCTCCCATCTTCATTTGCAAATGAAGCTTTCAAATGAGCATAACAGGGGAAGTAAATAGCAGAGAAGGGGATGTCACGCAAAAAACATGCCTTAGCACCCTGTGTTGAAAAAGAGAACAAGTTTTGAGAATATGCAAATTTAACACTATGGATTACAAACAGCAGAGAGCAGAGCAACATTGTATTTTTTTTTTGTTTTGTTTTGTTGCAAAGGGCTTATAGAAAAAGCAATTTCTTCTCTCAGAATTTTGAGATCCATGTTTTTCACCCTGCTGAGGAGACTCTGTATTGTTTCTTGGTTCAGTAATTTCTGTCATTGTATTTATCTTGTCTACTTGTTCTCCCTCACTCCCTAGTACTGTAGTTATTTGCTGATAATAGAGAAAATGTCATGTGTTGGAGTAAACTCTGATAACACCTTTGCAGAATTTTAAATAGTTCACACTGTAGCTGTGCACATGTAGTGGGAGTTCAAGATGTGTCTGAAGTAGACTGAGCCACAGGACAGGTCTGTCACCTCTCATTCCCACTTACAGTAAGTACTTTAAGGAAGATAGTGCTTAGTCCATGCATCTATGCAGATGCTGCAATTGCTAATGCAACATGTATCAAGGGAGAGAGGGAAAGAAAGAGCATAGGGACCTACCACAGAAAAGTGACAGGATTATTTACTTGTGATTTTTAAAGTACAAGCTATCTAGGGTACAGTTTGTTCCAAGTTTCAGTTCTTACTGTTGAATTTGCCCTGCTATCAAGTTGTGTAAGCAGTACAAACAGCCATCAAAGTTACCAGTAATGCATCTGGTTTCAAAACTTAAGAGGGTGGAAAATAGGTAAGGAAAGTTTTGGGGTAGTGGCAAGCAATCAACTCTGTTCCAAGCAGGGGGCAAAGCAAAAAAGCCACTAGGGGAGGTCAACCAAAATAAGATACCAAATAATACCCATGCTCTAACAGCAGAAGGGACTTGCACTCTGCCTTTCCTCAATATGGAGATTCAGAGGACGCCAGAGCCCGAACACACCAGGACTGAGACCAGCAGGAAGGCACAAACAGGAGGTAGCTTCATAAAATGGGTAAAATCTTTCAAGCTCGATCAAGAAATGGTTCACGGATGAACCTAAGCCTCTTCTCTTTGAAGTAAGGGTGGAGTCACGGTGAAACTGCTCGAGGTACATCCATAAGCCCTCCTGGGGTGCCCTTGTTACTGTACTTATCTTGTATACAGATCTACTGGGGCCGTGGCTGAGCACCAGACATTTCACAGGTGACATGCTAATATCCACAGAATTTAATTAAATATAATGATATGCCTGGACATATCTGTAAGCTTAGCTGGTACTATAACACCAGTTAAAATATAGTGCTTATTCAAGTCGGATGCTGGTTACCAAGCAAAGACACCAGAGCTGCAAGGTATCAGGACAACTGAAAAGCTGCCTTTCAGCAAGGCAAGGCAGGGGCGGGCGAGCGGGAGGTGTGGCAGGAAAACCAGGTCCTGCGAGCCAGTTCATGGGAGATGCTAATAAGTGCAGCCTGCAGTCAGAGAATGCCTCTGAGAAAATAAAGATTTCTCTAAAAACAGCCATTAGATCTTCTAGTAAGACCTTCTGTGTCACTGACTCACTGAACGCAGTGAGCGCGTCGTGCTCTGCTCCAGCCCCAGCTGCTCTCCACCACGCTGCCTCAGGTTATTCCTTGACATTTTCAGACCAAGAAGGGACTGCCTCCCCTGACAATCCCTTCGTAGGTTGATGACCCTGCTGTTCAGACCCTTTGCCTTGTTGCTCAGCTGGATCTGTCTGATTTATGCTGCCAGTCACTGGTTCTCGTTATGCCTTCCCAGATACACTAAGGGAGATGCCGCAGAGGAACCTGATGCGCTGCTGTTGCAGCCGCTCCGCTGCTCGCCTGCATGGAATGGCATGATCAGCCGCGGAACAAAGTGATGCTGGGCTGGATTCTCCTCATAAAGTTACCTGCAAAGCCCACACACTTTACCTTGAGGGCACAGAGATGGTAAAACCTTTGTATTGTATTCACCAGAGACACAAGAGTTCTGGCCTCTCGGTGCACAACAGAAGCCCATTTTACAGTTTACTTTTAACCTTCACATAAAAAGAAAAGACCAGGGGTTTACCAAGTTCTGTATGAAAAAACAATGTTTTAACGACCAAATGTCTGCACTGTATTTTATCTCACAGAAAAA
Organism: Falco peregrinus; assembly: GCF_023634155.1. Classification (NCBI taxonomy): domain Eukaryota; kingdom Metazoa; phylum Chordata; class Aves; order Falconiformes; family Falconidae; genus Falco; species Falco peregrinus. The sequence goes on along the minus strand of NC_073725.1, from coordinate 37,450,101 downwards.
AATCGTGAAACTCACTAATGAAACATTCACAGACCAACACGGTTTCTTCAGAAATTTATTTTTAGAGCATGCTTTTCCTCAGAACAAATCTCCTTGCTGCCTTTGCCCTCAGGGCACGTTACTTTTATTTTCTTGGCAATGCTGTCATTAAACACTGCACGCATTTTTCCCTCTGCACTTTTTTCATACCCTGAGATACCTCGACAAAAGTTAAAATAACTTACGGAAATCAATAAACTCCAAACGTGAGCAACTCTTAACTCAACCCGAGCTGCTAATATTCCTCCCCCTTCATTAACAGGCTCTTTTTCATGGGGCAGAAACAGCATACTGTTAGTATTGCTAATAATGTATGTTCAGGTACACAGGGAGGGAGGGATGATCCATGAACTTGGTTGGCTCAGCATAAACAAAACCTGGATCAAAACTCGGGTCCACTTTAATAATAACGCAGCTTGGCTCCAGGCCAGCATCGCAACAGTCTAAAGTTTCCCCCCATCGTTCAGTTTAAAGTCTGGGAAAGCAAGTTTAAAAGCAGGCCTCATTTAACTTCAAGTTATTCATCCGCAACCAGCCTAGGCCAATTAGGAAGGCTTAGGGAGATCGGCCACAGTATCTTGAAAAGCAAAAGAAACATTTATTTTACTTCCCGCACCTTTTTGATGTGGACAACATGCTGAAAGCCAAAAGGAGTTTTAATCAATCCCCAGAAAGCTGTAGGGATCATCTGCCGAGTTTCTTCTGGCAGCCAAGGTGCAGACCTGCCAGGCATGAAATTGTTGGGAGATCCTACACACCACGACATGTGCCTCCCTCACACAACAGCCAGTTGGCTCCCATCTTCAATCTCTTTAATAACCTTAAAGCTCTTAATCTCGGCTAGTATCTCACTGAATAAACCAGCAGAGGAAAAAAAACCCCGATTGTCAAAGATTCGGCTAAATAAGCCCAAGTCAGTGCCGGGGCAGGTTCTTTAGCATGCTAATTCCTGCTTATACCAGCTCTACCTGCAAATAAGGCTCTAAACAAACTATTTCTATTACAAGGGGAGGGTAATTATACTGACAAAGGCACCTCTGTGTCGGGTTGGGCAGAAGGAGCCGGCAGGTCTGGGAGACGCAGGCTTAACCTAGTCTCCTGCAGTGAATGCACATTGTCTAGTGCAGGGGGGAAAATGCCAGACTGGGGGGACCTAGCAGCATTCAAGACAACAGTGGTGCACCTTGTCTGAGAGGGTTATTTAATGCTTCTGGCACCTGTACTTACAGCCACCCCCTCTTTTTCTCCTTTACAGGTTTAGAATTTATTTGGCATGTGTAATTGTTATTTTGATCCTATAGCTACAAACAATAGGCAGCATGTCATTTCTTGATCATTTTGCATTCTTCTTGGGTTTTACTACAGACTTAACCCTTTGGAATCGGAGCCCTAACAGCACCTAACAGGTTTTGTAACAGTTAGTCAAATATTACTGGCATTTGCTTTCAAGGACTGTAATTTTTTCTACTGTAAAACGACATTACCTTAAAAGCTGCTTTAGTGTTTTATTCACATATATTTACACCAACCAAATATGAAACTGATTTAGCACAAAGTTAGAGGAATAAAATGCTGATTTGAAAAGTTGTGCCAGCAATTCAGATTCCATTTGCAGACAAAAATTATAGTCTTCTTACCTGGAAGGGCTTTTTTGTTTGTTTGTTTTCAAAGAAAAATTCTGAAGAGCACATTCCCATGTATGAGAACACAGTCATAAATAGGCATGGTGGATGCAAATTAACATAACTCAAAACTTCTACTACTCCGTTTCATATGTTCATCATCCTGCTGTAAACCCACAAATTCAAGAGGTGAAAAACCTCAGCTGTTATCAAAGCAACCACGTGGGAGCTTGGTACACATCCTGTCACCTGAGATTACACTTTCCAGCTCAACACACCAGAAGCCTTATGAAGTTGTCAAAAATAAAAGAGAGACTTCTGAAAGCTTTTCTGACTAGTTTTGGAAATGCAAACTGTGTTGGCCATATCAACCAAAGCACAAATCTGAGCTAAATACCTTCTAGTAATTGTAATCATAAACATTACCACAACCAATATATCCTTTCCTCAAGGATTCATTAACTACCGTATTATTTACCGTCATCTTGGGAGCACAGAACAACTTTGCTGTACAAAATTATGGAGTGGCGCTGTCTGTTAGGCTGTAAAGCACCATTCAGAATGATTACTTATAAAAAGAGTAATATTTTATTAAACTTTTTGTGGCAGATATTATATGGAGATGAGTTTCTATGATGTACAAAATTAGTAGGTGTACAATGTGTACTTACATGAGCACTTTAAAGAAGTCTTTCAAAACCAATACCATATAAATTCAACTGACTTTAATGGGACTTTATGCATATTACTGCGTAAGATAGGCAGAAGACAGAAACTGTATTAGCTAATCTTGTAAGATTATGTCAATATGTAACTGTGACCAGAAATTAAATAAAATCTATTAAAATACTGAAAACTAGAAATGCGTCCTTTCCCATTTCTGCCAACACAAATGACATTTTGCGTTAGGTTAAATGATATCTTCCCTGACTGGGATATGTTGTCTCTGTATTATTAGGAGTTGCTGTCATCTCCAGAACATCTGTAGCTAAAGAATTTACTAGTTGTAAGTTTTCATGCCCTGGTGCTTTCATAGCAGCAATTACTGGCAGAAAGAAGACAAACAGAGGAAACAAATTCCTTCTGCAAAAGTGCTGTTATGTGCCTCGCCAAAGGAGCAGCTGGGTTTTGAGAAGTATAATGCTTTAAAATACTTATTTACACAAGTAGCTCAGAAATTTAAACAAAGGCAGAAAAAAATATTTGCTTTCTAGCTTTAAAGAACTACAGGGGTTCAACCCAGCAGTTAGCCTAACGAGCTGTATGTGTCAAATCTTTTTATTGCTGGAATTAACAGGCATTTTATTTCTAAGCTGCGTATCGTTACAGAATTGCTAGTATCTGAACACCCAGTGAAGGCGCAGTGAATCTGGGAGGAAGTTTTGACTTTAAATTGTTCTACTTACTATGATGGACAATTAGTTGAAGTGAAAAAATCTTTGTTTTTCCAGTCCCCCTGGTCTTTAGTTCTTTGGGAGGGAAGGAAGAGAAGGAGAGGAGATCTAAAACATCTGACCTGAAACTCTATGCATCATTATAGTAATTTTCCTTCAAATAAAAACTAATTTTAGAGTTACAAAGGTACACCAGGATAATACTGATCTTCCTGGACAGTCTCCTCTAAGCACTAGGATGGTCTATTCCACTGTGCAGAAGGTTGAGCAACCATGTCAGAAGGCCAGCATGGATGAACAGGGAACTCATGATTGAACTCAAATGCAGAAAGTAAAAAGAAAACAGAGGTGGGCATGGGCTGCCCGGGAGAAATACTGAACCACTGCTTGGGCATGCAGAAAATGAGTCAGAAAAGCCAAGGGTCAGCTGGAGTTCCATCTAGTAAGCAATGTGAAGGGGGAGTAAAATGGGTTTCTGTAAGCACACCAGCAGCAAAACGACAACTAAACAAATTGTGAGGCTGTTGCTCAATGGGGGTAGGAAACCTAGCTACAAAAGTACATGGAAAAGGCAGAGAAATTACTTTCACCCTGGTTTTTACTAGTAAAATCTGTCCTCAACCCTCTCAGCTCCACAAGCTTACCAGGAAAGTCGGCAGAAGCAAAGCACTACGTACAGACAGAGCACTTAAGCCATCTGCACATACACAATCCGTGAGACCAGAAGAGATACCTGTGGTGGTGCTGAGATAGCTGGCTGGTGTCACTGTGAGGCAGTCATTACCTTCAAAAGGTCGTCAGCCAAGAGGGTTCTGATGACTGGAACAAGGCAAACCACACCCGTCTTGAAGAAAAGGAGGAAGGAAGATCTGGGAAACTACAAGCTGTTTGGGCACACCTCTGTCCCCGGGAGGTTTATGGAGCAAATGCTCTTGGAAGCCATTTCCAAGCATATGGAGGGCAAGAGAGAGATTGGGAAAAACCAATATGGATTTACCAAATCACGGCTGACCAACCTGTTTGCCAGACCTGTGGATGAGGGGACAGCAGTGGATCTTGCACGCCTTGACTATAAGCAAGACTTTTGGGATGGTCTGCCATAGTACCTTCACAGCTAAATCAGTGGAGCAGGAACTGCACTCTCGGTGGATTAGCGGATGAGACTGAATCAGGGCAGCAGCTAGTGTGCTACAGGGCAAGGCTGCTATCCAGAGACACCATCAGAGGATGGAGAAATAGGATGACAAGAACATCATGAAGTTGAAATTAGCAAATGCAAAGTCCTGCATCTGGACTGGAATAGTCCTATGCAGCAGTACAGGTTGAGGCTGAGTGGCCAGAAAGCCGCTTTGGAGAAAAGATCTGGAGGGTACTGGTGGGAAAATTGAGTATGGGTCAGCAACGCCTCTCTGCAGTGAAGACAGACAGCTGCCCCCTGGGCTGTAGTAGCAAGGGTGCAAGGGAAGTGATTATTCCCCTCCACTCAGCACTGGTTAGACCACACCTGCAGTCCTGTGTCCAGTTCTGGTCTCTCCCTTACAAGAAAGATGTTGCCACACTGGAGCGAGTCCAGTGCAGGGCTGACAAGCCAGCTGGGTAGCCTACGGTGTTATGAGGAGAAGCCAAGGGAACTTGGTGTGCTCAACTCCAAGAAGAGCAAGCTGTGGGGAGACCTTATTGCTCTCTTCAGCTACTTAAAGGGAGGGTGCAGGGAAGACAACTCTTCTTGGAAGTGCACAGTGGAAGGACTAGAGGCAATGGACAGAAGCTGGAACATGGCCAGTTCTAATTAGCCATTAGAAAAAGGGTGAGGGGTTTTTGAGTTATTTTGTTTGTTTTAAACCGCGAAGGTGGTCAAATACTGAGTTGAGTTGCCCAGATGACCTCCAGACTGGCTTTCAACGCAAATTGTTCTGATTCTAACATCAAGTCTGCAAGTAGAGCGCAGCACAGGTGTCTGCACAGTACTACTGTGAATTGTTTTGTGTCACTGGCACAGCAGAGCATCACACTAACATACCAATGAATGACCCAAAAGAATATTAATCTCACTAATAGAGAGGGGCACCAAAACTATGCAAAGCCAGCTTCTCAGTGATCCTCAAATGGCTATTAATTTGGACTACAATGCTGGGATAATTATGATCATAATCAATACAAGATTCACTCAGCTGAATGCAAAAAGGGTTTACATAGCATTTCCTTTGTGAATTTGTTGACATGAGACATAAGATTTATTTCTCCATGCCTTGGTTTTCTCTATTAATGCAAAATGGGAACATTGACATTACCTATATCGGGGTGTGTGGGCATTTTATTTTAAAATCCATACAAGGTGCTCCACAGGCAGAAATTAATACAAAATAGAAGAATTCAAACAACAAGCAGTAGATCTTATTAAGACACGCAGGAATTTGCCTTATGAAGCTAAGACCAATATAGGTAATTCTTCACATCTTCTGGCTGTAGTTACAATTAACGGAAGTACATTCCTCCTCGCCGACTACTATATGGAAGACTTACAGATTTTCACCCAAATTTCAGCATAAAAGATTCACAGGAACTAAGCAGAGCATGCTGCATTGATGTGTGGTGGTAAGAACAGCTTTCAAGATGATTTATTTCTGGACTGGGGAAAGAGAATTTTCACTGCAGTCCTTGCAATGCAGTAAAGGAACAGCACCAAAGCAGAGCAAGAAACAGAAAAGCCAGCGTGCAGCAGACTGGATGGCTTGTTCTGATTTAAGAGGTTTGTAACAACACAGAAGTAAACTCACATTGATGAGCAATGGAAACATTTCAGCTCGGCTACGAGCATGCAGACTGGTCATCACAAAAAACCAACTGCTTAAAAATATCAGGGCTCCCATTTTGAAAAATTATCATTATGATACTATTAGTTACAAGTTAACATCATGCCTTCTGGGCTCCAACTTCCTCTTAAATATGTGATATCCCTCCATTTATTCCATCTTCATAAGAAGCCTACTTTCTCCGCTGCCGGCAGTACAGACAAATCATTGATCCTTGCTCTCTGTGGATTTCGCCAGCTCACCATCAGGTTGAGGGAATGCCTTTTCTTCCCATCTCAACACAAGAGCTTTAAGGAAATGCTGTAAGCAACAGAGGATCCTGTCCCTCTGCACAGCTTCTCATACTATCCTGCCCTACTTGGCTTCATCTACACAGTGGCCATCTTCACCTTTTCCAGGGACACATCACCTGATAATCATTAATCAAGATATCAGAAGTTTATTATTTGGGTGGTCGGTGGTGGAAACTGCTGTAGTAAACTGCAGTCAACCCTTCTTAGAGCAGTTTTACAAGAATTTCTAGCAAGTCAAGTAGAAAAGGAGGAACATTATGGTCTTGAACCAAAACTGATGCAATAATTCATTTTTGTTGGCTTTGCTTTCTTTTGGTCACAAAAGAAAGAAAAAAAAATCCAGAAAATATGTAATTCAGGCCATACCAAACAGAAAAACATGAAAACAAAAATAATTCGTTGTCAACAATGAAATGAAATATTACATTTAAATTTTGGGTTGTTAAACTTTTTTTTTTTAAGAAAACTTATGGGGGGGGCGGGGAGAAGACATCAATTTATTTCAAATTAAAATCCCTGAAATGAAAAGTCTACAGAATTTTGCTTTCAACACTTGCAAAAGTAATTTAATCAGTTGGTCTGAAATCATGGCTAAGATAGACCAGTGTTTAAATAGCTGGCATACTTACATGAAGGCCCATTAAGTCCACAAACAAACTTTCAAGATCTACAAATAAAACTGTTTTCTAAACCAAGTATCTATTCTGTTCTTCTGCAGCAGTATGCATCGAGTTTTACTTAGATTACTAAAATAAGTACATTCAGAGCTTGAGATACAAGCCGTGTGTCTTGAAAAACAAAAGACAAGGCTAAAACAAAGACTTAAGATGCAAATGAGAGTTGCTCACATTAGAGTGAACAGCATGAAAAGTACTGATATACACAAAATCCTCATTCCTGTTTTAGTTTTAAAGCTAATTTGACTCATTAAGAGTAAGCATTCTAAATTTACTGAGACATTTCAGTTCTCATTAGTAGAACACTTATTATTTGATGGTCACTTGGTCATTATATTCATTAAATTAATCTACTAGAAGCAGCACCGAAGAAGGTAGCACCTATGAAATCTAGCCTCGTCTGAACTTCATTTTAAACCATTGATGTCTCTGGGTAGCATTTACTGGGGCTGGTGACTTTGATGAATGAGTTATCCCTGTCTGGCCTCACCAACGCTGCCAGCTTCAGCACAAGCATTCAGGAGGACTGGTTTTGCCTCTAACACCACTGTTCCACAAGCACCTCAAGGCAGTATAAAATTCCTCTGATACAGACTGATGGGTTCCCCATGCCGGGAAGCCACTCCTCCCTTTGCCTGGGTACAACCATCCTGAGGAGCTACAGAGCTGGTCTGGGTTCAAAATAAAGTAAGCCATAAGGAGGAAGAAGCTTTAGTTCTAACGCGTTAACTGTTCCAGATCATTGTGTGGCTACACCAACACTGCTGCTGGCATATGGGAGAGGGGCAGATAGGATTGCCATTGTTTTTTTGGCTGCAGTGCCAAAGTGTTTGGTGGACAACAGCACAAACCTGCCCAGTGACAGAGCTGGCCGTGACTAAGGGTGCACTTGGACGCACAAGCCTTCTGACATGGCCTGTGCTCTGCTGGGTGTATAACCGTGATCGCCAGGTTAAATTCTCTAGTTTTGTCAGATCACTCAAGTTTTTGTAGGCAATGGATCCAAACCGGATATACAAATGGACATAAACATAAGGAACAGGGTGGAGGGGAAGACAGACAGAGAGAGAGAGAGAGAGAGAACAAAAGAGTAAAACCAAAACCCTTCTGTGGCTTTTCTTGTGGAGGTAAATAGACTTAATGAATGAACCAACGAAATGCGTAGCTTGTGATTAAATAACTGCCTGTTTCGATGCAGCATAGTGCTGTAACCAGCTCCTGTTCAGGTGTATTCCTTACAAACATTCATCAATTATCTACTCTAGAAAACAGAAATAATTCATAATAAGACCCAAGACATTAATGCCATTTAAAAATGGAAAAATGGAGCAAATTCTGCTCAGCCATCAAAGCAGGTATTCAGAAAAAAACCCAATTAAAAATGCTAATTTTAGTAAGTCTTTCTCATTTTATGTTTCATTTTTACTAGTCCAAGTAAAAGTCAGTAGCTGCCCTCCATTCCTGCACAGTCTCAGGGATGCAGACTGTTTACCATAGCCATGTTTTCACTTGTAAATGTTGACCCAATCAACACCATAATGTCATTTACTAGGAGTTTACACAATAGCATCAGCTTCAGTAAAACACCTAAAAAAATTAGCAAGTCAATTTAAAGGCAAAACCAACTCCCCATTAAATCTTATTCAGACCTGCAACTTCTCTCCAGGCCAAAACATACATACATCTGCTCGAAGGCAGACTTGCTCTTTGTAATGTTAACAGAACAGTTTAAAAGAACGGGATGCCTAAAAATGGAGATAGAATTTATATATTTGGAGGAGGGGGACAGGGCTTATTTGGTGGTTTTCAAAGCATCTTCAATTTAGGTTACACTGCTGTAAATAAGAAACAGAGGAACACTGCCTGCTGCACTGGAAATACTGGGACAAAAATGGTAGTGTGAAAGCTTTCTACCAAGACGTAAGCTGCAGAATCTGAAGAAAGATCACACGGTGCCCTGCAGTATATGGCATTCATTACAACTTTTTTTTCAATACTGTGTGTAATTGCTATCTCAAAGTACTCCAAGAACTTTCATACTCCCCCACATCTAGTCTCCTTCATCTAAAAGTAGAAGGCAGTATGTTAATCCTTTAAATGATTTGCAATATACATCCTATTAGATTCAACAGAAGATGTTTCTAATCCTGTTGCAGTTTAACGTTAAACCTAACTTTGTTTCAACATATTTACGCGTCTATGTGAGGACAGTAAAGTAGAAAGCAGAACTGTTGAGTTTGTAGTATACACTTGTAAAAGCAGCTTTTCCTGATATTATTTGTGGCAATGTTCTTCTAAAGTAGCAAGAAGAAACTTGCTTTAGGAGCTTATTTTTATGTTGGGCTCACTGTCTGTATTTCTTTGCTATTTTTGCGCTGCAATTAATTCCCCATCACCAAATTAACAATGACAGCTGGGAAAGTTGCTGATTCAGACACAAAAAAGCAAAAGCACAGCTCCAAAACTGTAAGCTCTATATCATGAAGCAGATGAAAATAGGTTTATTTTTGCACCAGGCAGAACATCAGGAATCACAAAATAATCATCAATAAACAATACTTACACCTCACAAAGTGAGAAAAGAAATCTTAGTCAGATCCACAGGAACCACAGGCTCAAAAACACAAGACAGTTTCTTCCATAAGTTAGAAATGAAAAATGAGGATATAGTATCACATAATAAGGAAGAATTTCTTAAAAAGTACAATTATGTCTACCTATGAAAGTCTGTGAGAACAATGAAATGATCCCATGATTTGAAACATTCATAATTTGTTTTAATTCATGTATATATTAAAAAAACATACCTTGTAGAGACCAAAAAAGCCTAAATCCCGTAATACAGTGAGGGCACTAACTCGTGGACCAGTAGTAATTTCTCCAGCCACCTGTAATCGAATCTTGACAATTTCCAGTGGATTGGTAAAGATCACTTGAGAACCTCCAGCCTGAAATTAGAAGTGGAAGACAATACATTAACTCGCTACATTATTTGCAGTGTACATCCATCCCATTAAATTCAAGAGAAGACATTTTTAATCCTGCTGCAGTCAGTCAAGCTATTAGCAGACAAGAGTTTTAGTATTAATTAATCAACTGCAGCTCACAAGGTAAGAAACCTACCCCCTCAAGAGATGAGTTGTCAGGAAAACCAGAGAGGAAGCAGGTCAGCCACTGCAGCACTCTGCAGTATTCAGACAGACACGAGTTCAATTCTTGTTGCAAGGATACATTCCCCAACACCAAGTTATGCAACACTGACAACCAAGAACATCGTAATGCAAGTAATGAAGTGAAAGGAAGAATTAGTAACTTAAGTAAAGAAACTGAGATGTGCATGCCAGTACACAGAAAGTGAAAACGTACCACTGAAGAGTAAAAGTCTGGCAGAAGCTTTTTCAGTTTTGGCGTGAGTTCACAAAACAAAGAACAAATGGATTCCAAAGACCAGAACTGCAGATATATTGTGCTTTTTTTTCAGACCCCACTGAACTACCGGTTTCAGTGTCGTTAAATGCTGTTTGATTCAAGAGTCTTGAGCTCCACATCATTTGTGCACCAAGTAATAAGGAAAAGAAAGTCTACAGACTGAAGGATTCTGTTAATCAAGAACCGCTAGATGCTTTTAACATGTCAGCCTTGGCTGTCAGGTTGAGAAGACATCACTCAAACAAGTTTGAAAATTAGATTTGAAACACAACAGTGGCCAGCATTTCAAACTCCCCACTAGTTCTTGTAAAGTTCATTTAATTCACAATATGTAATTGAGGGCATATCCTTTCTGTTATACTGACAGATCCCGTTAAAAATTTGAAATGAGAAAAAAAAGGTAACATGAAAGTTACCTAAGTGTGTGAAAAAAAAATACTCATTCAAACTCCATCTGGCCAAAATTCAGCCGTGTCATTCTAACTTCTGTTAATGTCTTAATTATGTGGCCCAACAGCTATGCCCTTCTCTAGGTTCTGAAATCACAAAAACTATGCAAAGGGCAACCCTCACCCTCACCACAACAAAAAAAACTTTTTCTAGTTTTTTTCTAGAAGGTAATGACTAAAGTGAAATAGGCTGCATTTAAAAGCATTTGCATCTAGCCATGTCTACTATGTAAACACCATGTGCACATCTTTTTTAAATTATCCAAATGTTAAAAGAATTAATCATAGCTCAGATTAACTATCATTCAAAATAAAAAAATATGCGCAGTAATATGGTTTAAATAATGTGCTGAAGAAATGGCAAATCGCACGAACAACTATTCTTGTCTACCACTTAGACTGAGCGTACACGGTGTGGTTACAAATTAAAGTCTTTACATAACCCCCAAAATATCCCAAATGTTTCCTATTTCGACCAGAAGAAGTATGCTCTTGTGTAACTCAACGGGTTTTGACTTTCAAATTGGCATAATTTAATTTAACTGCTTTTACCAAACCAGAATCCTGGTACATATATAACTGCTATTCTTGTTGCCATCAGAAATTAGGCTGATAAACTATTTGGCACATACATGACTTCAGTTTTGCCCTTAAAATGAAATATATTAAGTAACTAAGTATTCAAAATAAAAAATGATCTTTTACTTGTCTACTCATCTAGCAAAGTCTCAAAATAATGAAAAAATCCTGGAAAGGTCCTTATGGTGAATTACAGATTCCTACATAATAAACATTTTAGTCTATGTATTATAAATATTAAGTGTTCCCACATGCCATCACACATATTTTCTTCTTAAAAGGATAAAATCCCAACTGCAGGTGATAAAAGTACATTTGCAAGTTTGCTATACCACAGCCCTCCTATACTACTTAAAAACTCATACCAACTGACCTATATTAGCACAAATAAACTACTTTCCCTCAGTATGATATTCTTGCAGTTCATTGTGCCATGATTCCATGGGAAGTGCTCCTTTAATTTTCACTACGGGAAAACCATATTAAGACGTAAAAGATGTAATAATAATAATAATAACAACAACAACAACAATAAACAATGCACCAAAACACTGAGCACTTTAAGAATCTATTAAAATGTTTATAAGTGTATGCTATAGTTAAAGACAGGAAATAGAAACATATCTGATTTTAATGGAGAAAAAGGGGAAATAATTTCTGACTTTAAACAAATGGCAAGTATTTCAGGTCCTAGCACATGTAATTGTTTATGGTTGCATCTCCAACCCAGCTGCATTGACACTTGCAGTATTAGATATTTGTGGCTTTGCGTAAGTGACACAAGACTTCCTCTGCTTCAGCTTTCTATTTGAAAAATGGGGATGCAATTATCTACCCACCTCACACAATCAAGTTTGCTGCATTCAAATTTCTATGAGACCTGCATGCACTACACATTACTAAAAAGGCTACCAATTTTGCTGCCTGCAAAGCAGGTCTGAAGAAAGACAATGGAAATTTCCAATGAAGTCTCGCTACAAAACTGTCCAGGTGCTAGCCCAGAACTCCCTGAACAACCTTTGTCCTCCTCTGAATTTGATCAAACATACACTAAAAAAATCAAATGGTGAATAACTGAGGGTGATGAGCCAGACAACACCTGACAGAGGGTCTTGGTAGGAGGGTTTCTACCACCTGCCTGCTTTGTGATGGAGAGGAAGGCTGGTTTATCAGCCTGTGCTGAGGCTTTTTTAGCAGTAACAAGTACAGTCGCCTGGTGGGGAGCTTTTATCACTCTGTTATTCAACCATCAATGCTGGCAACTACAGCTCCTTACCCTCAAAATGGGGGAGAAGCAACTGGAGACGGCTACTGTACTCTTTAATGAAATGATTTCTTGCTTATCTAGTACTGGTAACTCCTATTGTGTCATTCATCACCACAGTGTGCAAGTGTCTCATAAATATTAATGGTATTTCCTCCCAGTGCTCCTGTGAGGAAAGTACAATGACTCTAGTTTTACAAGAAGGGGATTTGAGGTAAAGAGGTTAATTGTATGTGTGTGCATCCCCCTCGCTCAAACACACACAACTTGTAAGTCTCCAGATACCCTGATCTCCAAATCAGTAGCTTGAATCACAATAGCATGGCTTCTGTCTTCTGAGTTTTTGCATATGCAATGAAAGAAATCTCATCAATCTATTTTTTTTCCAGTCTCTTCAAGGTGCTGGTATAAACTGTTATGGAAAAAACAGACAAAACATCAGCTCATCATAGCACCCTGCTCATTCATTCTGTTTGGCCAAAGGTTGAAGAACATTGCCTTCTTGTTTGCTAACTTTTGCAGTTGAAAGTGTATCTCATTTTAAGATTTTTGACTATGTTCTCAAAGGTCAGGATTTGAAAACTATGAGGCCAGAATACACATAGTTTAAGCTCAGGTTGCTCAAGCTTAATAATTTCTCCACTAAGTGTCACAAATACCAGCCTCATCAACAGTTTATATTAAGAGTTTCCAGTAGCAGCAGTTTTCTGTACTGAAGTTACAAACTTGAATAACCTCAACTCTGAATTCCTTATCACCTTTTACAATCATTTTTTAAAGAAACAAATGATCTGACTGTAAAAGCAAATCTATTACTTTTCAATTATTATCATGTGATTAAAATAAAAATGGCAATTCTGAGTTATTTATAGGAGTAGATACCTAGAGGTACTGCACAGATAGTTATCTATAAGGGCCCACAAAGGGCCCATATGATTCTGAAAGAATTTAACATTTGACCTAATCTCAAGCACTTACAGTCTTGTTTAATATAACCAAGAAAATAAAAGGGAAATACCTCCGTCATTCAAGAACTTCTCATACACACATAGCTAGAAATCTGCATGCTTATAAAATGTTCAATGTGTTTTAACACACAGCTAGCTATGCATACACACACATGAATTTTTTAAAACAAGCTTTCTTCTTTTTTTTCTTTTATTTTTGCACTTCTTCAACTCTGTACTTGGTATGATATCACCCAACACCTCTCGATGGCAGTATAGTCTTGTACAGTAATACAGTACTGTCTATCACATGCCTCCTTCTACTTTCTTACTTTACTGAACAGAAAAGGGAAGTAGAAATAGTTGAGGTATTTTTTTTTGTCCATGGGGAAATAAAACTCACTCTGTAGTGAAAAACAAATAGTTTAATAACTACCACTTAACAACACTCCAGTTTAAGAAGTCAGAATGGTTTCTACTTCTTCACATGTTCAAATCACTTTGTAATAAACTTTACTGGAAAATAAACAGATTTTCACCCCCTTCATTACACTAAGACAAGAAATTCCTGTTCTTTTTAAGGTTACTGCATTTTGTGCCTTTACAAGATTAGATAAGAAATGAGCACACAGGATGACCCTCTTATGGCTTTCACATCTCCATTTGAAAGCTTTGGTGTAGGTTCTGAAGAGCTTGCAATTGCTTGCAATTGAGGAAGAAAATTCTGTTTTCCATCCCAGAAGTACTAGATTCTTCTCCTTTCATCACTACTGACCATCAACTGTTCTTGTGCCTCGAATTAACCTTATTACCTACTTCAAATCATAGCCTTCTTCCTGTTCATTCAGGGTCAGCCTAGATCTTTCTTCTGCATCCCATCCAACTTGTCATATGTCACATTTAAGGTTTCAGGGATGAATAAAGGATTACTACTGCTATTAGAGTGTTAATATTTCCCAACAATATCACCCAGGGATAGCAATTATGACAATTAATGGCAACCATTAAAATACATAAGCAACATATTATATAATTATCCAAACTCAACCTTTGCAAAAGAAATAGTCTACAATGTCTCGGTTACTCATTCAGCCTACAAAAAGACAAGCAGGTGCAAGTTCCAAAATTTTTAGACAACTCTTTATTACATTCAGTCATACTGAATATCACACATGGTCCCAGGCCCTTACTCCTTGCCAGTTGCCAGATGCAGCTTGTTTTCCTGTGCATTTGCTAGCATCCATTAATTCTAATTAAAGTCAAAGTTCCTAAAGTGCTGAGCATTGTAAGACACAAAATAAAGGTTGTTCCCTGTCATAAGAAAAGATCTAAATTAAAAATGCACTCAAAGGGATGCAAGAATGGAAGAATTACCATCCTCATTTTATAATAAAAGGCAACGAAGACATAGATTCAACGATTTACCACAAAATCACATATTAACTCTACAACAGAACACAGCTTAGAAGCCAGATTTACGGAGTGCCACTGCAGTGCTTTAAAAAAGTCTTGGTGTTTGCATGGCAAAAGATCCCAAGAGCATCAGATGAATTACGTTGAGCTGCTGCAGAAGTGATTTAGCTATGGACTTGCCTGTTACCAGAAAATCCACCGAGTAACAGACATCTGTCCAAAGTAGCTGTTTTTCTTACAGATTTCAAGGGTTTCAAAAAAACCTTAATTACATGGTGCTGTATGTCAAAGATAAAACACACTGGGTTCTCAAAAGCTTGGTTCTATGTTAACTTTTTTTTTTTTTCCAATAAAGCCAGGCTTCAAAAATCCAGACAAGCCATCTCATGCTATTTTGTGTCCTCTTCTCTGTGGTCCTATCTATACAGGATTCTGATTATGCTCTTTAGCAATGGGAGTTCATATAGTAAATACCTTTTCTTCAGATCACGAGGAGATTTCCTGAGCCCTCAGTCATCTACTTTTCACTACCTTGACCAGCCCAGCACAGAAACAGCTTTCATGCAGAACAGTGTTTCTCTCCAGCTAATCTTTCTTGCCTTCTGAGGACAGCCTTCTCTTGATCTGGCTAAGGTTTTACTTTGGGCAGCTCAAGCAGCAAATGCTGATAGAATTGCAGAGTCTTGTTAACATCCAAGTGTACATAAAATGTAAAGCAAGCTCCTTCAAATGCTCACATAAAAGTGCTCATAAATAGAACTGCAATTAGTCTGAACAGAAGAACGTTTCTGCTACTGCTTCAGACAGATTTCCAAGACTCGGATACAAGTTGTGACGATTGTCCTATAATAGTATATTAATGACCTGGCTAAACAGAAACAAACAGGGCTATGGTTTGTTTATAAGCACTGATCAAGTCCGCAGTGGGAAAAAAATTAAAATTGTAGATTTGATATTTTTCACGTTATAGCTAATTCACCTCTCAGAAGCCTAGCCAAAAAATCAAAGTGGAGTCTACTTGATTGTCATTATAAAAGCAATTAAGTTACAGTCCTGTCAAATATGTTAACATTTGGCTCTGTCTGCTCTACTTGTCTATTTTGACTAGTTGTAGAATCATTTAATGATTTACAGACCTTTCAAGCCTTAAGACATGGTAGCTGTATTAAAACTGCGACCCATTATTTCTTGGTCACATCATAAATTACTGTGACACCATAAATATCTTCCTTTTTCTCCTAGAAAGCTAGATTTTAATTCCTGATTTGAGTTTGAGGCTTTGTTTTTTGGTGGTTTTTTTGAACCTGCACTGGTAAACACTAAAATATTTTACTGCCAGTAAAAGAAGTAGTAATAGGAGAAAGGGATGTGTAATAAAATATAATTGTCAAAAAAAAACCCCAAAAACTTTTGAACTGTAATGTATGCTTATTTAAAATTCTGCAGTCATTATTTCTAATATAATAGGAAAAAAAAACCCACGTTTCAAATGGAAAGAATAGTAAATATGCCTGTTGGAAAAAAATAGGCTTTTTAAGAGTTCGGAATTGCTCAGTTCTGCGATCAGAAACATACCAACCTAAAAGCTATGCATTCCTCCTTGGTTTACAGTTTGAAAATTTTATTCTCTCTCTTTTTTTTTTTTTTTTTTTTTTTTTTAATGGAGAAGGGAAATGAAAAGGAAGAGGGGAGGGCAAGCAAAAGGGGAAAGCACCTCAATTTATTATGGGAAAATACCCTTGGAAAAAAAATAAAATTAACTAATCCAAAAGCAAAATTCAAACCACAGGGAAATCATGTTCTGCATAACTCCTTACTCCTTTCAGGAAAGGCCAGTTTAAACAGGTATGACTGGGTGAAAATTTCAGCAAACTGTATTTTGAAATATTCAGACCTGCAAGGAAATATGGGCTGAGGTCAAAGAAAAGCAGGATCTCTACAACAGGAACTTCCCCACCCTTTGGTACAAGCTCTTGGAAGGGCTATCATATTACTGTATGATCCTTCCCAAACTTCACTGTAAGACTTACATCTAAGATCAGCTGAAAATTAATCAGAGACAATTAAAACAGAGCAGTGTTGATATACAATGGATTTGCAAACATGAAGTTAAATTTAAGCCCATATCTAGCTGGTTTTTTTTTGTATCAAAGGTTTACAATTAGTTTACATTCTTTTCAGTATGCTGAAAATAACTACAGTTACAGTGGTTCAGAGGAGAAAAAGACACTTAAAAAATACCTAATTAATTACAGTATATTTTGTTACAATATATTAATTATATTAAATACTTTAAATCTAATTAATTTAACAACATAAATTTTATGTAAAAAGAAAATTGCTTTAAATTTAATCCAGGAGGAAAAAAAAGTATTAGGAGCTGCTGAATCTTCCCTTAAACAAGAAACATGAATGTTAGGCTTTTACACATGCAGGTAGAAGTCCCCTTGAAAGTAAGGGAAGTTAGATACCCTGACTGCAGGGAGAATAGACCTCTGAGAATAAATCTGTTAAAAGTTCAAGGTATGTATGCCATTTGCTTTCAAAGCCAATATGAGCAATCATCAAGAAGACCATCACGACTTAACTACCTCAATAAATGATACCAAAACTTTTCTGTGTGATACCAGTTCTTTTCTTTTCTTTTCTTTCAGATACACAAGGAGAGATTTTTTTTTCCCCTGGCATACATAAATGCTCAGTTTCATTTTACCCATAGCTCACCCTCCCTTGCCAAACAGAACAGAATTTTATCAGATTTATGTTTCTGAGTAATGAAAGCAAGAATGACACCTTCAGTCTCCTTTAGCCTACAGCTCTGAAATGTCATTTTTTGCAAACAAGAAGTGTGGGAATTACAGTCCATGTACCCTCTGCCTCTACTGAGATGCCACAGAGAAAATGCAGCTCAGATGTGGACTTACCTTTATTACTCTCTGAAACATAAAATAAATGTTATAAGTAGCTTAATAAAACCATTTGCACTTGATCAGTTATTTGGCACGATTCATCTGGAATTTCACATAGTATTCCTTTATAAAAATTAATTCTAGGCAAGATTTTGCACCTTCTAAATGAACTCCATCTTAACTGTATCTGATTTTTACGTTCCATAGCAGAGCTGATGTTGTCCAAGCAGGTCCAATATGTTTTAACTTTATTACGATTACTATAAAGTCTCTAGAAACATGCCTAAAATTGTCTTGACAACTTAAATAGAAGCAGATCTGTACGGGGTCTGTAATTGTACTGTGCTACATGATTTAAACTGGCTAATAGTGAGCACACACTGAGCAGCTGGGAAGGAAAAGACTGTGTGTGCTCAAAAAGAGGAGGGAGAGCAGAAGGAAAGGTTAATAAAGCAAAATGTTTTTCTCTTTTCTTGCTGAAATTAAGCCTCCGATCTACCTATGTAATCGTATCACTGTATGCAGACAAGGCAACATATATTATATAGCTTTTTTCTTTTTAGTTACGCTATAATACTTCCAGTTTTCTTAATATTTTGTGTGTTTTATGATCACTCTTTATTTCGCATCTTTGCATCTCTTTCCCAGTTACTTCCACACAATGTAAATCTTTCAATTAAATGTGGAACTGCTTTATTTAAGGAACTAAGTAAAATGACTGTCTCATCTAAAAGCTTAAGTGTTAAAGGCAATACCTCAAAATCCCAAAAATATTATTTTACAAACTCAAGCTTTCAATTGGTTAATATAACTCAAAAAATAAGAATAATGAGCAGTGCCGTATCAAAAAATCTGGTGACTTTTAACAGAAGCTTTTAAGTGAATTAAGTTTAAAGGAAGCAAGCAGCTAATCTCGGTATGACTAGTTATTATTTTTTATTTAAAATATAAAATGAACTGAAAAACAATGTAAAAAAAGCTTACAGAAACTTCAGAATTATTGCCGCTCTAAAAAAAAAAGATTTCAAGTTTTATTTACAGCTTACTCAAGATCATCCTTTTATTAAAGAATCCCTGAAGGTAAGTTACAGCATTAGCAGAAATGAAACCTAGCATATTTGTGCACTTTTTCATTCAAGGAGACTAAGTCAGATTTGTGGTTCAGATGCTCAGCAGATCCTAGCTCTACAGTATCGTTACACTATGTCTTGGAACTGAAGCTTTTTACTAGTCTAATAACAATAAGGGCTATATAGGATCCACATGAGTGATGGAAGTGCTAAATGAACAGCAAAGACCAGAGTTCATGGTGGGTGTCGGGCATTGTTCTGGAATCTGGAAGTTACATGAATTTGTATGGGTAACAAATACCACAGTCAACAGGAAAATTTCTTACAAACAAAGGAGATGGAAATTCAGAGTTAACAATGTTCATAACAACCCTCCCTAAGATCCTGTATAAACATATAAAGGTTATAAATACTTTTAAGTATATTCTTGGGGGTCTCACAAAAAATAACTTCAACCGACTTATCACTTTCATCTTCACACAATAAAAAGCTATGAAACAGGCTGTTAACTGAACTAAG
Source organism: Falco peregrinus (assembly GCF_023634155.1). Classification (NCBI taxonomy): domain Eukaryota; kingdom Metazoa; phylum Chordata; class Aves; order Falconiformes; family Falconidae; genus Falco; species Falco peregrinus. The sequence goes on along the minus strand of NC_073725.1, from coordinate 37,430,684 downwards.
TGCCACAAGGTCACGAAGCAAAAGATCTATTTTCTTCTTTCTTTTTTTTTGTTAGGGAGAGAAAACAGTTTACAAAACAGAAAAAGACTTGTTCAAATGAAACAATCAGCTTTAGTTACAAGTGCAAAAGTCAGTCATGGGTACTAATTCTCAGTAATTATGATGCAAAGTGAACTCCTTGGGGACTCAAAAGTCAATGCCTGGCAATGGTTGGGCAAACAGCAGAGTGGAGCTACTCGGGTGATACTGACCCCTTCAAAGCCCTTTGTGTTACTGAACAACCTAAGCCATCCAAGCATCTGCTCAGTTCCTCCCTTTCTTAGGTATTAATGCTATACTGTACTCACAGGGTTGGTATTTAAAACATCAAAATCTAAAATGCATCCCAGCACAAAGCTATTGCATAGGCCATGAATACACTCCCAGGAAACAAAAGCACAGAAGAAGGACAATTTAACATGTGTTTGTAACACAATCACAGCTGAGAATTGGATGTGGAGAGCGGAAGGTAATAGGGCATGTGTCTTTTATAAAATTCATCTTAATTGGCTGCCCCTTTTTAGACTCTAACACATCACACACTCCTGTCTTCTTGCCTCTCACGTAAGTGATTACTACATCGTGAAATGAGGTAAAAATCGAAGGCTGAAAATTTTCAAAACCATTCAACGGTGTCCTTACTGTTCCCACAGTGAAATCACACGTTTCACGTTGGCCTAAATGGGGACAAAAAGTTAGCCCAATACAATGCTGAAAGCTACAGGAAAAAGCCTGTCTTTTCACCTTATATTTTATGCATATATTTACACCATGAGAGAAAAATTCACCCCAAAAAACTAGGCAACACTTGTAATGAGAGTCTCTGTTGCTAGTCTGAATTGGGTTTAAAATTACAAAAAAAGCCCAAAGACCACCTGCAGAAAAGGCAAGTTGCAACCCATCTACCTGGCACTGGACTATGCCCTTAAGTGGAGCGCTCCAGTTAAAAGAAAACTCAGGGCATTCTGCCACTGCACGTCTACTGCTACAACTTTATGCAGCATCTCATTGTTAATATGTATTTCAAATACCAAATAGGACAAGCCAACATTTACAGCACATTTAAAATATGTCTCAAACCACCTATCTCTTAAAGCAGATCCTTAGTTTACAATGAACTACTGGCAAAAAGCTTGCTGCAGCATTCTCATGAATGACAGGTCTCTGTAAAGAGTGCTTTTTGTACTGCATTAAAAAATTCACAGCAGTCTGTAAAAATAAAAACTCTAGATCAAATGACATTTTAAATGAAAATTTTGCTGAATTCTCTATGGCTGCTATGTTCATGAGACTTTTTATTAGTGTAAGGGGCAAATACTTTTTACTCTGCAAGCACTTTATTGCATTTTTCCTTCATTTACAGCATGCTTTTTATTTAGGGCTTTAGAGACCCACATTCTTCTCTCCCTCCCCTTCTTTTTTTTCCTCCCCTGAATGCTCCTAAAGTTACAGAACAAGGGGATCCTACCTGGCAGTCTACAACAGGTCAATGATCAAACAGAAGGAGCAGTGAGACAGCAGCCAAATCCTGCCCCATCTCCTGAGAATTACAGAAAGCCAGGGCTTCTCAGCCTGCAATGCAACTGAGCCACTGCACCCTGAGGCTCAGATAATCATAGTATGCTCTCTGCAAGCACATACAGCACAAATCTCCGCACCCAGTGAGGTTAAGACACAAGCATTTGTTTTTAAGTTGCTGCTCTCTGTAGTTTTTGACACAGGTAGAAGCTGCTTGAAAATGTGACCTCATCTGTCTTATGACAGCAGAAACAAAGATAGATTGAAAATATACCAAAATTGCTGTGCCCCAGTGATCAAAGCTGGTTTAAATAAACAGTGTTCTTTATCTCTAAAGTGCACTGGTCTTTGAACAACTATTCATTTTACCTAAAGTATTTACATTTGCCTGAACAAAATCAATACACCAGATAAAGTAAGCTGTAATATGAACAGACAGAACTAGACCAAACCATGAAGTATTATCATTTACCCAGTAATATGCCAGTTGTTCATTAAGATACTACTTTGTGCAAGCAAAACACTCTTAAATACTTAGCGGGTTTTAAATACAGCCTACACTCAGGAATGCATTATGTACTGAGTTAACATTACACAGCCTACGTCTGCTATGAACTCAAAGAAGCATGAGTAGTTTTTGCCATTTCAAAAAGCCAGTATCACTGCAAAAAGTGAAAATTAGTGGGTGCAATAACACATCAGGAAAGAAGTGACGTGGCAGAGTGGGTGCCACAAAGTAGTAACTAATTATTAACTTCTGGAAAGGTTAGCATGAATCCTCTTCAGGCCGTAAGCTACAACCAACATGAATAAAGACACATTCTTTATTAAGGAAACAAACTCTAAGCTGTGAGAATTATACAGTGCAGTTAAAAGGCACGATGCACAGAAACATTTACCCTTTCATCAAGAACGGCTGGCCTATCTAGGAAAGAATTGAGATGCTCTAGTAGAGTCTGCTCTTGAACCAGATCTGTGGTTAAACAGAAGCCTTAGTCCGCACAGTTAATCTTACACAGTGCACTTTCATCAATCTCATATGAAGGAAATGAAAGATACTTACACAGCCACCAGCAAGAATTTCTGCAGCCAGTGGGACAGAGCCATCTTTAGTCATAAACTTATCTCTCACAAAATCATTAACCTTAAAAAACAAACATTTATGAAAGGAAAGATGATAAATTAAAGGGTCGGAGAAAACACTCATCAGCTGCAAATTGTGTGCAACTGATACATCCATGAAGATAACAAACTAACAGATATCAAACAAGTCTTAGATTTTATTTGAAATACTGTAAAGCTGACTACATTTTTCTAACAAAGATATGCAGCATAATTCAAACAATTATTATTGGAAAACAGTAACAATCGCTAATGAAAGAATAAAATTATCTGAAAATTAATGATAAAATAATTTCAGATTTTAGAAATGCTCATTACATTTACAAATGTAAATGTAATTTCAAATCAATATTAGAATTTTCAATAATAAATTTTAACACAGTAGTAATTCAATTAATAGTATTAAGTACCTTTCTTTTTTTTAAATGCATCCTACTAGCTTTGGTGAACACTAGCTTATCAGTGAATAACCAATACATTAGGACTGGGTTATAATAAGAAATTCTTCAGTGCCTTAAAATCATTCAAGAAACAACAAAATTACAGAAGTAAAACACTTACAGGGAAAAAAAAAGCATGCAAGCAAGTTCCTTTCTTACCAAGACTTCACTACATGCTCATATTATCTCTTATTGCGCTAGATTTAAACATACAGGACCCACATGGAGATAAAAAAAAAAGCCCTGCAAGTCCCATAAATAATTACTCATTTTTGCTATGAAAAGAAACCAAAGGCCTGTGCTATTTACAAACAAGCAGACGAGCTGAACAAGTTGAATAAGCTTGTTATATTTTGAAGCGAGTCCAAAACTAAGTTTTCAGTAAGATTCTTAAACTGTACAAGCATATATCTGCATGTGACTTGTATGCCACTGTTCACAAATCAGACGCACACAGTTGCTTTGTGCTTTTTGTAATTAAGTTTGCATCAAGCAAAAAATGATAGAATACACTCTACCATGTTTCTGACACATTAAGGATAAAAAAAATCCTTAACACACTAATTGTACTTAGAAGAACTTTACGATGTGGAGAAATGTGAAAACAATCCATTTGCAAACTTACAGTAAGTTTTATGGCCTTCTCCGGTGCTACTCCTAATAGCTGTGGTAACAGACCTGCAACATGGAAACAGAGAATTCAATTCTTTGAGTAACTTGGTTTTAACTAAACAAATCAACAAATACACGTAAAGATCACCACGCAGAAACAGCCAATTTTTACAGTAATTTTGTGTTACTATATTTAATGACAGTACTTAAACATTCAATTTTGAAAACAAACGTTGTGCCACCCCTTCAAGTGCTACCACTGCCTATATGTATTTGTTACTTTAGCTTTTTTAAATCTGTGATATTAGCTTACTTTACACTTAAACATTAATACAGATTTGCCAACTACATTTCAGTACTCTGTCCTAAACCAACATCTATTTTCTGCATCTTCACACAAAAATTAAGAATTACTGATTAATTTTGTGAGACACACGATGCATTCAATGCAGATCGTGAGCGCAGTACCTTTTTCTGGCAAAACCAATGGCATTAGATGGCAGGACCCAAGAGGATAGGAATCAAAATAATGCAAAACATTCAAACATGTATGACTGCATTCTTGAGCTCTTTGCCCAGCAAACTCAACAGTTCTTAAAACAAAAAAAGTTTTTCCCCAGGTATGGAATTTCCTATTTTGTTGTGTTAGAAGTGATGCACTACAGAACTGGAAGCGGGAATCTCCATCAGCTTCACTTGCTTGAAGTGAACGGTTGATACTTTGTGAATTTTTGGAAAACACAACCTACAAATACGCAAAGCTTACCAACTAAGTCTGGGGCTAGAATGGTGTTGGCAAGCATTCATCAGCATGAAGAAACTAGGGCACTATTCAGAAATGCAAAAAAATCACCTTAGCTAGAGTTCCTGATGCAGACCCCCTTTGTTTTAATAACTCAGGCAGCACCTTTGGGTACCTTCTACAAAACCTGGCGTTTTCACCTCTCCATGGTTTTATTTTTGGGGAAAGCTGCCAATCAAGGTTTCAGCTCTTAAGAGCTAATGTGCCAAAAAGCCTTTTCCTGAAGAGCTAAATGTCAGACTAAGAAAGAGAAAAAACATATGTGCACTGGATTAGTGTATTATTCCATCCTGCTATGATCCATCAGCTTCACTGGTTACTACTGATGCTCTTAATAAGGAAATGAACTTGGAGAATATAACTATTTGGCTTGTGGCAACAGGAGGGCCAGTCATATTTATATACTAATGCCTTTAAAATTTTGCACCTGTATTAACATTTTTGTTTTTCAAGTGCCAAAAAGAGTAATTAATTGCATATACAGCTGATACACATACACATCTAACATTTGCCCAAGACAGCTATGTTGATATGGCTGAATATTCAAACAAAAGAATACACTAACACCCAGTTCATACACAGTTGCTCAAAAAAAGAGATTCTGCAGAGTAAGTTAAATTCCAAGATTTGAATTTCTCAGTTTTAGTTGCACAGGTGACTTGAATTCAGACTTCAGTAAAAAACCATTAAGACAGTCAAAACTGTGTAATTAAATATTATGTTTTCTGTAGCACTATGAAGAAAACACAAGGACATACAATGAATAGCATTTTTTTTTTCCGTTTTAGCCTTATACAGACAAAATTATCTTTGTAACTGCTATGATACTTACACCTTACTATAGGACATGTATAGCTTTGTACAGACATTATGGATAATGAATCTGTATCTTCAGAGATTCCATTTACTTTACAAGCACACTATCTGATCCTAAACCTAATCCAGTAGAATTAGAGCAGGTCTGTAAGCAGACATGTCATTCCAAAAGAAGCTGGAGATCATAAATTTTAAAATCACGTATGCATGTATTACTATACCTAAGCTGTATATAACATGACTTTGAAGTTACATCGTATCAAATAAATTACAGAAAAAGACATTCTAAAATATCAAGATACAAAATCATAAAAATAGTCCAGTTGGAGATCTGTATGAACCTCTAGTTTTGGAAGCAACATAAGCAAGAGAAATTTTCACTAGATTGATCTGAAGATGGCCTTTTTACTATTTCTCATTTTTCAGCTCCTAAGACTTTGCATTTCTAAAGGCATTTGTAAAATCACAGGAAAAACATGTTTATCTTGGCACAAGTTATTTTTTCCCCATATGCTCCATTCCTTTTGAACTCAAATCTGAATGAAACTGGTACAACTCAAACCTTTCCATAAAACTTTAATGTAGAAGAGAAAGATTAAACAGAAAAGGCAGATGTTACAACACCCCCAAGAAAAACCACCCCCAAAACCCCAACTGAACAATCAAAACTCCAGCGCATTTTCTCTTTTTTTTCTCCCTACTGCACACAGAATTTTGGTATATATTTAGCATTATATATCCAGCAGCTTAGGAAGGTAGAGGGACTATTCATCTGCCCTCATACCTATGTAATAAAGCCATCTGTAAGTGGTACCTGTGCATTCTAGAGGTTATGACCATCCAAACTAAATTCTCTTTTCTTTATTGTTTTGATGGGAGCCCTGAAACACTGTTGAAAGATTTCTGAACATGATAAAGGTGGTAAGTTTTGGAAGGAAGAAAGCACATCAAGGTACACATATGAAAATGTCATTTTTCTGTTGGGGTTATTCTGACATGCTAGAAATTTTTCAGTGTTACTATTCATTAGGAGATCAGCAATATGACACATACACAGATGTAGGACAGGCTTAGAAACATCTGACAGTGTCTCAAAAATGTTATTCTCTGATGCTATAAGTGGCATACGTTTCATTTTGCAGATAGGCAGCCTGCTAGTACAGTACACAGTAAACATGTTATTCAACCCATTTTCATATATCCAAGGCTTTTTAGTAGCAATTACCATGCACCACTTCATATTTGACACACTGTGTAGCAGGACTCTATGGGAAGGTGAAGGTATATGGGAGAGAGAGCACTAAGAACTGTATTCTGTTTACGACATCATACAAGTTACTTTCTGAAACCAGTCTAAATACATTGTGAATATACATGCAACAGCTCATCCAGCCCAGCTGTAGTGCTTGCATCTAGTAAAAAAAAAAAAAATATCTTATTTGGCTGAAGTATTTTTTCAGACATCTAACACTGAAACTTCAGTTTTACACTGTGCAACAGATGTGATTTCCCTTTCATATTAGAAAAAAATGACTGACTGAAGGAGTTGTTGCTCAGTGTAGATAAAATATTTGAAAAAATCTGGACATCTGATAGAAAGGTGGTAATGGAACATTGCCACATTTTTCTATTACAGGATTCACATGAGAAACTGGACAATTAATCACCAGTTGCCATTCAAGCACAGCTCCCTCAACTGGAAATGGAAATTTCCTGAATTTTGTGCTCTGACTTGGGTAGGAGTAGGCTTGTACTTCCTTTCTACAGAAACGGTACTTCACTGCATACTTCTGGAGGAAAGCTTCTGCCATGGTCTTGTATCATTAGCATGGGAATCCAGCAGTCATAATGAAGCTGGATGATGAATGAATGATTAAAATCTAAGATGAGATGGCATGTGGAGTCACTGCAGTGCTAGAAGCACCATCAGAAGAAATTAACAAGTTCTTTAACAGTTAATGATCACCGGTGACAGTGTCTTCCACGGCATTTCCTGTCTTTTTCGTCCTCTGGGAGAAGTGGCATTAACAGCATGGCTACTGAACATTTTCATGAACTACATTTTATCTCTGGTACTTAAATTTCTCATAAAATTTCTATCAAGTATAGGTGAAATTACTAGATGCATTGCCTAAGACTGTGAATTATTCTGTGACTCATCAGATGGACTTCTGATTAAAGTTATTATTAAGAAATGTAGGTGACCTCATCAGTTGGAAGAGATGTTGACAAATCACAGCTTCCAAAATGTTCATATATTTGCATATATATAAATATTGTGATTTTCTAAATACGTATTTCAGGTATAAATGTAGACACAACAGTAAATTATAGGTATATGAGATGTGTAGTCTTTTCAGCCATGCTGAGAAAGAGACAGATTAAAAATTTAGTTCAGATGTACACTCTTGAAAAAAAAAAGTATCTAACAACACAGCATTCAAAAAAAGCATATTTTAAAGATTCTACAGAGGTTTATATCATGTTTGGGTTTGGTGGTTTGTTTTTTTTTTTTAATCAATGTATCTTCCCAGTGGAAAGACTGATTTCCTTAGAAACGAACTGATATTAAACAAAATTTAGTCGTCTCTTCATATCCACAAGATGGTGTAATTTATCCTTATCTGAAATGGTGGTTTAGAACATGGTGGGTTTGTCCTTTGAAAGTTTGGAATAAAATAACGATACAAAATAGAAAAACCAGTTCACAGGATGAAAATATGTGCCTTGTATCAAAAATATGTGAAATGGCTGAGTTCAGAGTAGGGCTTATAATTCCTGCTTGCTTTCTTGCAGTGCGTCGTGACAAAGGGACCACTGCTCCAAATGTTTCTACTGTATTTTTTAAAAGGCTTGTATCACTATTCAGCTAAGTGGCAGAACTCTACCAATGACTACTCCCTCCTCCAGTGGGGACAAACCCCCACATTTACTTAACTGTGAATACACCACAGTGTAAGAAAGAGCACCAGTTACCCATGAGCAGCATAAAGTAATGCGCTCTGTAGTTTGTCTTACCTAGTGTAGTATTTAAGCCCAGAGCAAGATGATTCTCACTGTAAGTTTACTGCATTAAATTGGGTCAAGATATAAAAAGTTCCTTTCAAATTTTCTTGTCCTTTCAAGCTTAACTGGAAACCTTTATTCTGCACTCTATTGCTCAGCCTTCTCCCACATTACCTCCTTAGAAAGCAAGCAACAGCCCGAATTTGTAGAACTGCACAGAGGAAGCTCCAGATTTTCAAGCAGCTTTCTCTATTTGACTCTTTAAAAAGAGAAGTTAAATAAGGGTGCCCTTCAAACAGAGAATCTGCAGAAACATAGGTCTCAATTTGCCTCTGAAATGATGGTGTTCTTTGCCATCACGCGATTTCTACTATATAATCCAGAAATGAGATTATTGCCCAGGGCTTAGAAATTCAGCTCCACCAAAGTGAGATTTCACTATTCCATACTCCTTGGAAGCCTGAAAAGTAGTAAAGGGGATGGGGAATGGGAGGATAAGCTATACTAACAAAGGTTCCATATTTGCCAATGAAAAAATCGTTCCAAAACCAAGACAAGTAAATGGGAGTTAAGAATAAGCATTTATGACATTTCTGAAGGGTTTTTTTCCAGGTGGAAAAAAAATCACTGTGCTTCAGAGTTTTGGTAAGACAGAAACACATAACAGTGGAATTATGCATATCTATTTTTTCAGGATCCTGGAAAAAGCAGTCATCCATTTGCAGGGAATACATTTTGTTCTTTAGCCAATAACTGGGACTTTTTATGATTCTGATTGCTCTAATTCTTACAAAATAGAAACCATGTCAATACTCTTCATTAAATTATTAGGCCTACTCAAAAAATTGCCTCAAACTCAGTCAATAATAACTGAGCGTTCCCATCTCCAATTGTGCTGAAATAATTACAAAGTCTGTATTTTGCAGAGGAGCTACTTAGCCAACCTCCAGTAACTTGGGTCATACGTTAGAGTGCACATGTATCACACCACTTACTTTTAATGTTGTTTCACATGTTGTCTTACAAACTGTTACTTTTTTTCAGGTGCATATAGCTTTGCCAGATCAGAACGATATTTTACTGAAATCCTCCATTCTTTATTTCTGACTCAACTGCTTTTAGCAATTAATTTCTGTCATTACAATATTCTTATTTTCAAAAGTTAAAAGAAGTTTCTAAGCAAGCGGGCTAACAATGAGGTCACTAACAGAAGTTTCAAATCCTCCCCCATGAATATGCCAGAGGGGAATAAGAGATCTCAATAACTGGGATACCAGAAATATAACTTGCTTTACCTCTGTGACAGAGAAGAACTGTAGTCTCATGCAGTAGTTCATAATTCCTTATGAATACTCCTGTATTATCTGAACTTACAACATTGATGCCATAACTGGGACAAGGACAAAATAAATCAAAAAAGCCACCATGTAACTGCAAGCACTTACCTAAGATACCCAAAGTGAGGATGATTTACATCCTGAATAGAGTAAATGAGCTTTTGGAGCTTTCCCCATTGACTACAAGGGGAGTTTGGAGCAGCTAACTTCGTCATTGTGTGTATTGGTTACGTATATAAACCTAAGTGGGTTGAAACCCAGTTAATCTCTCTGGCTGACTTAACAGTGACAAGCTAAGAAGAGGTATACATAAGACTTGACGACTGTTCGCAATGATTAGTGAAGCACATGCAACTGGTTCAGAGAGACGCTTTTGTCACAAAAGATATCACAAAAAGAGATCTGGTTAATAACAAGGTACCGTATTTTCTCTATATTTCAATGTTTTTAAATAGAAAGAAAATAGATAAGAAAGAACACTGAAACAAAAAAACTAAAAATGGATGATCTAACTTCTTACCAAACGGGGCAAAACATTCTTGGTGGTACTAAGGACTACTAAAGAAATTAAAACTTGACTAGCAGTGTATTTTTTCTGTAGGATATTGCTATTGTTGCCCTATTGCTGACAAGGAAGGAAAGGACAGAGATGTCCTACAGAAATGTTCTCATTACAATGAGGTTTTAATTATCAAGAAGTTTGCATATATATTATCATTACTTATCATTACTACATACTAACTTAAACTTACCTCTATAGAGCCCAAAGAAACCTTCATAACGTAGCACTTTCTTGAAGCAATCAAAGCTGTTTTTATACATAAGTTCTCCCACGAAAGAGCCTGTAGAGCGCTGGTTTTGCATTCGAGTTTTTACCAAATCAATTGGGTAGACTGCAGTGGCTCCAACAGCTGCAAAATAAAAATCAAGCTATAAGAAAACAGGATTTTGCATTTGCAGTGTTTGACTGCCACTGTCATCTTCCACATTTACATCTCAAGTATCAGTTGACACCTTTTTCTCCAAGTTATATTCTGGATACTTTAAAGTACCTCCCACAGTTTTAACCAAAAGCACTTCCTGGCCCTACCTCGTTATTAATCTGATTCTTCTGAAACTGGTTTGGTGACAAATCAGATAGCAACACCACCTGCAAACTCCAATGGCTTGTAAATTCCAAAACTCTTGTAGACCAGATGACCCCTTCCTCTTCAATCTTATAGTCATCCCATCCCTTAGACACAGCTCCAAGGGAAAGACAGAGAAGCCTTCCACACTTAAATGAAAGGCAGAAGGGGAAAAAGGGCAGAAGAAGAAAAAACCCAGAGAAGACGAATACTCTTTTGCTCTGCCATGACTAACCTCCAGCAACTGAACCAAGGGCAAACCTGTACGCTGATTCTGCAATCTGGATGAGTATAGGTCGAGACACATCGCCTGGAGCTTTCTGTCAAGGCAGGATTTAAAACAAAAGGAAAAAAAATAATCAGAATATCGTATTTGAAAAGAATGTCTCACAATCAGACAAATATAAGTATACAGATACCTGGAAAAAATCCCACAGTACACTGGAGATCTTGTTTTCCATTATTATTGCTTTTCCACTGATTTCTAAGTGCCATATAATGTAGCCTCTTCAGAGTGGAATAGCAAAGAAAAGAAAGACTGATACTACAACAAAATTATACAACTCCAAAATCAATGGTCTAAATGTGCGTATGAGGACACACATATTGCATCTTAAGTCACTCATTTGTCTACAGCTAAAAGCAAGTCCAGTTTGGAATTTCTTTCTACTGTTGCCAAAACCAGGTATACATATTACTTCTCAGGCCATCAAAACAAGTATGCAATCATTGTTCATACATATTAGCTAAAGGAAAATAACGTTTCATAAAGGACCCCACAATTTCATTTTGCTCACCGTCTGTGACTGCTAGATTCAACCCAATAAAAAATAAATTTCAGAAGAGCTCCAGATGTCAAATTGCTATCTAATGAAAGAATTGGAAAAATAGAAGTTCTGCACGGGCGTTAAGCCTTCCATACTTACTATCACTTTTTGTAATTTTTTTTAAGGATACTAAAAATAAAACAACAAAATAAAAACATGGATGTATTTTTTCCTGACAATGGGTTTAGGTTTTAGCTAATATTCCAAGGTAGGTAGAGCTGGCCTGAAAATAAATTGAAGGGATCAGTGTAGCTGAAAATCTTTTCAGTCTCAGCATCAAGCAGTTGACGTTAAAAAGGAACTGGATGGAAAAATAAAAAGGTAGGACACATATGCAGAAGAAATGGTAAGATTTAAACAGGTTCATATGTCCTAGCCTCATAAAATGGCATAAATCATACTAACAAAGACACTGGCCCCAAAGCTAAAATTGAAGAAGCTGCTACTTTCAGCACCACATCTTTGGCTACATTTTACTGCCACCTATTGTAACTGATGTTACTTGATATTCAGTCCAATGCAAATGCTTTTAACTCCTTTAAGGAGTCTTCTAGGAATAGATGAGCTTTTGGGAGCCAACTCATTTGAATTCAACCCAAGATAGTCAACATTTAGTCACTGCTCAAACAAACAGAAAACCGCCACCCTAGGTACTGTCTTGGAGCAGTGGTGGGGGCGTTCACATGTAGGGGAGGGAGGAGAAGAAGAGAAGCAAAAGAGCCACATGGGTACACAGACACACAGGCCTGGCTTACGGCCTGGTAGTCCTAAAAATGTAGCCTGCATCAACTCATTGTGGTCAAACTGGCGTCTCCGCACAGACCCAGAGCAGGAAAAAAAAAAAACCAACAAAAAAACCCTTGGTCTCACAAGACACAAAGTTAAGACTGCCTTAAAATAGACACAGAAAGAAACAGAAACAGAGAGCTAGTTTTAAGTCTATCTGTAGAGAAGTTGTGTCAATGAAAACATAAGATATGCTAGAATAACATGAAAACTAAAAGATCAACAGCTTTGACATTTAAAAACCACTCCTCTTTCTTTTTGCCTCAAACACAACCAAACTTCATTCGCTGTTGTGCCATCGAAGTCAATATCCTTTAGTTTTTGGAAATGCAGAGAACATTAATGCTGTTACTGAAACTATGACGGTAGACAATCTATCATCTCTATTTCGAGACTCAGCAGAGCACAAGGCAAAGCAGAGAATATTCTGAAGCCAGGGACATGCATGTGTGTTCAGAACAAGGGCTGCCATTTTAATAGCCTATATGCTGAATTTGCCATCCATACTGGAAGCAGGAAGTCTTCTTTCCTCATTAAAAAGAACAGAGAGTAACAGAACCACAAAACATTAACACCTTAATTAGGTATACACCTAATATTTACTGGATGGCTGGATGACACTCACGTACATTTTATCTTTCTGAAGTAAATTACATTTAACCTGTCAAAATGCAGGCCAAGAGAAAGGGGCAAAGAGAAGAGAGGGAGAAGACATGACAAGTTTTTAAATTGATGTTTTAAATTAACAAAATTCTAACAAGAAGTTATTCCTCGCAGATTATTACAGAACACAAGAGAGAAGCAACTTGGCTGACAACACAGGAGAAGGTTGGCTATCAATTTACCTGGCACTGGAAACAGGTAATAGCATCATACTGGCTTCTGTTCTTACCTGCCTCTGAGCCTCAGCCAGGTTGTAGGGCAGTGTCCCTTCCTCCAGAGGAGCAATTCTTTCAATATCAGCTAACGTCATGCGCCTGAAGAAATTAATTCGGCTTAGTGTTTGCTTAGAGATGGGCTTTCAGATCACAAGAAGTTACCTGCATGCGGCTACTACACTACACTTCCCTGTTCCCCAACACCACCTCCCACTCCTTCCAAGGAGAGGAGAGGAGAGGAAAGGAGAGGACAGATAATTCTCCACTTACCCCCGTGGCTCATATAGATCTGCTAACTGAAACAAGATGTCAACTTCCATGGGTGTAACCTGACCAAATTTCTGAGCTGCCAGAACAAACTCCTCTGCAACAGAATAAGAATATAGAAAAAAAAAAAAACCAAAAAAAAAACAAACAACAAATCGAACCAGAACAAATAATCCAGAGCACCCCAGAGTTGTTTTATATTTTAGTGTTAAGTAGAAGATGCTGGTGGGGGAGGGAGAAGGGAATAAAAGTGACCCACCATAAAAGTGCTCCTGCCACTACATAAATGTATGTTTTAAATGGTCTATACTTCATGCAAATAAGTACAACACTCTGGTCTGAAAGCTTAGCACTATCAGCAGGATTTAGGATATTTGACATACGGAATCAATCAGTTGCAGGTCAGAGGGAAAAAAAATTTAAAAAAAGCAAACAGAAAAAACAAACCAGGAGTCAAGAGATGTGGAACTTTTCAGGCACAGTCCCAGTAGGCCACATTAATGAAACTCTGGCATTGCACGGGGTATTATCTATAAAAGTGGTTAGATATAGCAGATAACATCTTGTTCCAAGCTTGTAGATCAGCTTACTGTGCCGCCAATACAAGTTTATGGAATTCTTCAACTACCCTTGAAGGTCACTTTAATAGGCTGCCAATTTGGCAGGAGTCCTAGGAAGTTTTTTAAACTTTTAAATATCTTTACATGCTTTCTTCACCCTGCCCCCACTGCCAGTTTACTAGGACCTTTTTCTGATTGAAACAAAATGAAAAACCTGGAGGGCGGACTCCAAAAGCAGTGTACAAAACCGAGTGGTGCACCAAGGAATGCTAACGAGGCTGGCTTTCTCCCCCTCCCATAGATTTAAAAGTATACAGATGAGGTCGTTCCTTCCACCCACCCCAACCAAATGCTCAAGGATACTTCCAGACTGCAATCATTTTTACCAACCCTTAGTGACTTCCACATCTTTTCTATTTCCAGCCAGAGTACTGTAGATCTTTCTAATGAGCTCCATGTTGTTAAGGAGAGAATTAAATCCATTAAAATAGGAAAAGCTGACCTGATGGGAAGTGGTACCTCCAGCAGCCTAGAGTAGAGACAGTAAAAGAAGAAAAGAGAAAGGAGACTGTTACAGACTAAGAAAAATCTTGAAATAAAGGTTTTCAAACAATGTTACTTTGCAAGAGCAACAGTAGCACTTGCTCTTTAAAAGGCTTGCTTTAAAAAAAAAAAGAAACCAACACCCTGCAAAATAAAGAAAACTATGAAAGATTCTTATGTTACTGAAACTAATCATAACCAGAATGTAAAACTCTCCCCACCCTACAAACCTAAACAAATACATATGCAGGATTATAACAACATAACCAGTAGTAATTTACAAAGTTCAAGTTTCAGTAGTGCTTCAGTTGGAAATGTTTCATAAGCTGGCTTATTTCTAGTAATGAGGAAATCTACTTCTACATGTAAAGTATATTACTATACAGAAAATTTTAACAAAATCAAAACGCATTCTGGAAAAGGTCAACTGAAATATGAAATTCACAGGCACTTCAAGTCATGGAAAACCAGCAGTAAGCTCTCAGGCTTCTATCAGGCAGTCAAACAAAATGGGAACAATGAGGTTCAAACAGTTATTCATACTCAAATGTGAACTGAGCCTGAAGTTTTATTTTAAAGTGGTGTTGGGGCTGCACATAGAAAAACTATTGGACCAATTCCCTATTTAAAGTACATGATTCTTGATGAAGCAAATTTCTGAAAACAATACATAAGCTTACCAAAATTTAATTGACCTTGAAGGAGAATCAAAAATCTTATGTTTTGTGAGAGTATATGACCCAAGAAAGCTGACAAGACTGGGGAGAAAATCAACAAAGAAAGTATCAGATCTCGTTGTCAGTCCCCAAGTCTTGTGGCTATGCTTTTTGCTCTATGCTTCTTCCAATATTCTGTCCAGGGTATGCAGTTCTCATCACTTCACGCATCTCCCTGGAATCCTCCCTTGCAAATCAAAGCACAACAGATTTCTTTAAACCTGGATACGGCCAGACTTTGGATTACTTGGAAAGTGCTGCTACAAGTTCCCAAGATTAGAAACTGTGGTGAAAACCAAATGTACCTTTGTTTTTTCTTCAGTGAAACTGCAGAATTGTAATATTTAATTTGGTTTAGGTACTTCAAGCTGAAAAAAAGCATACACTCAAGCGTAACAACTATCAGTTAATATATAGTGAATGTCCTTGGCTGATGTTCCAGTTCATACACTGTCCCATGTTCTTGGAGATGACACTTGGGAGCTTTGAATTGACATTACAAAGCAAGTCCTTTGAGGATGACTTCCTAAATGGGATGCAGAGGCATTCTAACATATTTGACACAAGTCTACTGTGATGGAGTGACTGGAAATAGTCAGGCAAACTCTACATTTGTAGGCCATTACTAAGGTCCACCTACCTGCTTAGTCTTTTATCTCATATGATGAGGAACATTGAGGGTACGTATTCTGCAATGAGGGTTAACTTTTATATGTGTAGATAATAACCACTAAACATAAAAACATGCATCCGTAAGCTGGACTACATGCCACGTATCATGGTCAAGGTACATAAAAAAGGAATCCCACATTTGTATCTCAGGTCTTTGCCAGTTAGGATACCAGAACTACTCACAGCTACTAGACATTCTTCTACAAATGGTGTCAGCATGTGGGGCCGGATAGTGACCATAATGTCCCTGAAGTCCATAGCGGTGACTCTTCCAGCCTGAGCATTGTCTCGCTGCACAAAAGCTTGTTTTGCATGTTCTAACTGTATCTCCTGAAAACATATGGGGGAAAAAACCCAAAAGTTAAGTTCAAAATCATCACCTTAATAGATTTTATATACAAGATACCTCACACTTAACAAAACACAATTATACGTAATCTAATTTTAACTGGATATTGTATGTGTAACTTTCAGCCTTTCTACCAGTGGCATAAATGGTCTCCATCATTGAGCCCAGTATCTATGACAACCATCATGATTTCTTTGCTGTCTGGACATTAGGTCACACAATTCATTTAATTGAAAAATGAGGACATGTATCAACACACCAGTGCAGGTAATCTCCCACTCATGAACACTAAAATGTCCCATGATATGCATTAGCCATTTTGTTACGTGTGTCACAGCAGGTCAAAATACTTTCTGTAAAAGTATTCACGACTTCTTGAACAAGTACAATACAAGGATCAGAGATTTCCATGTAGACACCCACTAATCTTGAAAGCATCCCCTCAAAAAGCATCCTCATTTAAAACAAAGTTATTTATCTGCAAAAGACACCAGCAGTTTAACGTAGAATTTCTTGTATCATGACTGATGAAAGCTAGTTCTCAATATTTCAGCACTAGTAACAGGCAGAGATCAATCACAAGTGTTATCTGATGCAACCACCTGATAATCTCATTTTGTGATTCAAATGTACCCCTGAGAGGAGAACAAAGGCATTTGATTTCCCAAAACTATCTTTTCCTACTGTGACCCACACCCTTTTTTCACAAATTACTGTTAGACTACTCTCTTATTTTTTAATTTTTCATTTAAAAGGAAAAATCCTGCACAGATAGTAACTTGATAATACATATGAATTTTTTGTTCAGTTCTACAGGTTTGCCAAAACCAGAAATATCTTTTGGTGATGCAGTTAAGACTTCCCAATCTGTATTTCTTTGCTGAATGGAGGAAAACAAGTCGTTGCCATGTCCTCCCTTTAAATTTTCATAAAAGGCTTATAAAAACTTCTTCACTGGAAATACAGTGCTTAGTCTGAATACATATTCAAACTCAGTTATTCAGAAAATGGAATCAGAGCAAAAGTATGTCAACAATACTAAGCAAGTCTTGCAGTGGACCATGATGCTATCCTACTATTTCTATTACATTTGCAAACATATGCTTTAAAAGTCATATTAAGCCAAGAATCACCAGCACAATGTATTCATGGTGATTATGATCTCCTGTAAGTTGGTATTTATCTCACAGCAGCATCCAAGGGAACAGAGAGTGAAGGGCGAAAGGCAAATTCAGCCACTGTGGGATCAGACCTGCTGGCAGCACAGCCGCCATCCCTCCTTCTGCTCATTCAGCTCACGCCGACCACCGATGCACGCTGCCACTCAAACCATGCTTGTCTTTTCATTTCAGCCTCCTGACCTCTACAATTTTAGCCCTAATTTCTAATTAAACCACTGTACCCTGACCCGAAAGGTATGATGAAAAGTTCCCAATATATTAGGCAGAAGAAGGAAAGGGGCAGGGGGGTAAAGGACTGATCGATCCATGTTTCAACATTGCATTTCACTCACAGAATTATTCAGAAATTTCTGCTTTTGATGAGAAATGCTTGTGGGGGTTATAATTTGAAGTATTACAATTTCAGTTCTGTCACGTTTCCCTTACATTACAGCCCCTTATGTGGAGGTGTTACCATTCAGCAATAATATTCACTCTGGCTGGATGCAGCCATGTAAGTCCTTGCTTCACCCCAATTGTGACTATAATTTCAACAGAAATTTGAAAGCAAGCAATTTTGGGAGGCTTATGGTGGGAGGTGCACAAAAACAAAAAAAACTTTGTCAGCTTGAGGCAGGCAGCTACTCAGGAGGCAGAGAGCTCTGAAGAGGTGTTAGGTATAATAAGTCTTGTATGCCTAAATACTCACCACCTGGCAGGTGGAAACATATGAACAAACAAACAAAATGTTTGTCATTAAGTGGCAGTATCACCAAAGAAAAAAAAATCATTTAGCAGAAGGATTAAATGAGAATGTAATGTTGCTGAATGTGAATATTGCTGTTTTCTTCTCTCATTTGATTTGTTTTAACCACTGAAGCTGCTGGCAGAATCCGGCACTAAAATGCAGTAAAAAACCTGATCACCACCTGCAGAAGTCCAATGTGTCACCATCTGTGAACACCCATCAGCGAGTTTGGAGGTACGCACACCATCGGTGGGACCCTGGCTGACAGCGATGTCTCAGCCACAGAAACAAAGCAGGGTTCATGTTCCAAAAAGATTAAGTGCATGTTTCTTGTCATCACCCAGCTAACTGCAAAAAGTCTGTTAGTACTACAGTTGAGTTCAAGCCAAAACACCCCATCCTCTCCTTCCTCACGTGACTCGTTCAATCCTTTTGGTACGTGTGGAAACCACTACAGAGAATTTATCCCACTTGGTTAAACACAGTCAAGGACTCAGTGCTGTCATTTGCCTATGTTCTTGTGAGCTAGGAAAGAGCTGCTTAGCTGTTGATAAGACAGCAAGACAAAGCTGAATAGGATGATGTCAGTCTTTGGGAGTTCCCCATTTGCACCTCCTCCTTAGTTCAGAAATGAAATGGTTGAAGTATACTGCAAATAGAGAAGATTCATCCCACCTTCTCAGAAAGGTAGGGTCTTTTCAGGCTATGGTTATTTTGAGCTGTGCTACACATTTTCCAGTTGCACCAAGCAGAAAAAGGCACAGAGACCTTCAGCCATGTGACGTTCTCAAAAACCTGACCACGGCAGCAACACAGCATGTAAGAACATGCAGACCATTACATGGTAACACAGTCTCAAAACTAAATTTTACCTATAAAACCTGTCACACAAAAAACCAGACAGATGTGACTTCTCTAATCACTGTACCCTGCATAATAACATAATAAACTCAAAGTGTTTAACTCAAAAGAAAGGCTATCTATTCCCTCAGTCTCCAAGCCTTAAAGTTGAGACATCTCACAGCATGACTATGTTTCAAAATGAGGCTCAGTAGCTACTAACAATTTATCAGGGAAATCTTTATGAGATGTTCGTAACATCATCTATGCTGTGTATACACAGCTAGTATTAAAAATACCACCTTAAACTGAAAACCAATAAAGCAAAGTCATGGTGTTCAGAGATGCTATCTGATTTGCAGTAATTTTTATTGTTTCACCTATTTCAGTCCAGTATTGTTTACCTAGACAGACTGTTTAAAGAAATACAATCCCCACTGCTTTGCAATACAAATTACACATCCTAAAGTACCTTCTCTGACTAGACTTTCTGTAAACTTGGATATACTTCGAAAACAAGTTTCTCCCTTGATGCTGAAACTCTAGAATTGCCCCAGGTAGTGTAAGACTTTGTGAAAAATTAATTTGCACATCATGGCAGGCACACTGGCACCAGAATTTTCATTAAATTGTTTCCTATCTAGAGATTTTTCTCAGCTTTCACTTACAGCTCATTAAAAGCTTCTTTAGTTTCCACTTAGATAGAAATTTATGTTGGGGTTCCATCCCAATGGGTCTACAAGTCATCAGATACAGCACAATCCTTTCCACTGGAGTAGATCCCGAGGTTCAATTATGAAGAGTACTACTTCATCAACTAATATGCTGGGCACAAGTAAATTCCCAGACAGTGTGGAAATGGATTTACCAGGCCCACACATAAACATGTTAAAATTCATCCTGCAGAATAGGTTGTATGTGCTGAGAAAGGGGCCAATGTTGCTCTTCATGAAGCAGACTTGCCACTGAAAAGATGATGGAACATGACCATATCCAAACAGATACAGATGTGACAGGTATATAGTGGAGATACATGAGCTGCTTGTAAGCTAGCAAAATGAGAAGCAGGGTAAACCAAGACACCTTGAGCTCTGGGTTTATGCAAATAGATTGCTAACTGTATTCGAGCCAAGCAGTTTGGATGCTATACTTCTGGGTATCTCTGTCACTATAGATAAAAAAGTGTTGGCAGGATATAAATATTCAGACTCCCATCTAAACTCTTCTTATTTAAAGCCAGAAGAGATCCATCTTGCGCATGGATAAAATATACTAATGTTATTTTCCACATACCTTCAGCTTTGCCAGAAGTGATGATTAGCCCAAATGCTGTGACAGATAATGAATATGTAACAACTTTGTGTGGCATAATAGGACCCAACGTAAATGAATTTGAATCTAGCTGGATTATTTCATTAAAAGTTGCAAGTTGCATTGTACTTACAAAGCAGTACCTGAAGCAACTTAGAACACCATCTGGTCCATGTTAAGTACAATGTAAAGAGCATTCACACATCAGGAATGCAGAAAGGTAATTTGGTATCCACTGTGGTCTCCTGCTGTCTAAGGTCCAAGGTCTAGACATCCTACCAAGAAGACTGACTCACGCACAGGCAGAATGTCAGTTGTCAGAGTACCAAAGGTTTCGGAGCTTAAAGGAAGACTTCTATGCCTGTGAACATTAACTCTCCAATCTGTGTTAAGAGTCATTACTGTACCCAAACTTCAGTATCTGTAACACAATGCTGCAAGGCAAGAGTCAGCAGGGAAACTTACGTGTTGCAAAGATTTACAGCTCTAGACAGTGGGTAAACAGATGTACCCAATTATGGTGACTGACTGAGCGTCCTAACAGACTGTACCCGATAGCAGACAATTAATTTATTTGAAAGTTCTTGCTGCCTGCACCAATGCTGTAAGCATCTTTACTAGCAGCCTTAGAACTTTTCCTGAATGCTTCTCACCTCTTTAGAGGACACACAGAATTGTCATCCTTATTTCTCCAGGTTTATGCTCTTCCTCCCTCTTTCTGTCCTGTATGGATCATCACCAAAAGGGCTGTCTGCCTCATGAGGACCACTGACATGTTCCAACACAACCTTTTACTCTGCTACTTTTTCCTCTGTCAACCTTTACACTGCAACTAGCTAATACTCACTTTTGCAGTAGAGCCAGGTTAAAAAAAAAAAAAATAGGAAGAAAGAAAAAGAGGCAGGGACAAGACACACCAAAACCAAATACAACTTTCCTGAGAATGTGATCACATCCAAGAAAAGTAATTTCAGACAAGAAAAAAGGAACACCCCTCCACAGGAGAAAGCTTAGCAGTTAGGACTCATCTCCAAAGTCAGAGAACTCCTGCCTCAGCTCTTGCTTTTCCTAATTCAAAGAAGAAACACAGAAGAACCCAAAGACACAAAGGAAGAACTCAAATTCTCCAAATACCCAGCCATGAGGTTACAGGCTGGTTTAGCTCTGTGGCTTTAACCTCTCTCACCATCCCCACACTTTTGGTGTTTTTTTTAAATTGGCAAAAAAATGTCCTTTTTTCATTTTGGGGTTTTCTTCGGGTTTTCTTCAGACCTCTAAACAGATTCATGAGGCAAACGGGTCTAGTACTCTGTTATGACTGTGATTTTAATCCATACATCCTGGGATACATATACAGGGACTATTCTGTAGCTGTAAGGCGGTAACACCAGAATATGTAGCCAGAGGCACTTTCCTAATCAAGTAACATATTTGCTTTTTTATCTAAAAGAGGTTCTAGTACACTATTCTGTCACAAAACTGGTCTATGTCTCAGCTACTGAGGAGTTACAATAGTCAATACAAAACCTAAGGGAATATGTTTTAATCATGTGATACCTGACGTCCTCTTCATACAAAATTAATTAGACTCTGTTCTACAAAGTCAATTTGAAACATTTGTCTCAATAGCATTATCTTAATTATTCCTCATCAAAATGATACCACCTCCTACTGTGAACTAACATACTTGTGTAAACAAGAAAAAAAGAAACCTTGTAGTCTTGAAGCAGGTTCCCATTTTAAAACTCTCTAGTGTAAATACTAATACAGGCATTAAGTATTCAGAAGGAATACAAATAAGAAACTCACGTGTTTCACCACTTCAAGGATCATTTTTCCTACTGAAGACTATTTTTAACAGTACAGTTGAAATACAGGTAGGTCTTTTTTTATTTGCACAATATTTTACTTTCTGTAAGAAAGTACCCCAAAGTATGAATAGCCATATTCCTTGCAAAAGAAAGATGGTATTTTATTCTCTGTATACCACAAGCAAAGCTAAGTAGCATTACCCTATCTGAGATACTTTAATTCAAAAAAATCAAAAGTAAAGAAGTGCATGGAAAGGGCTTGCAGCAAAACATCTTTATTGGATACCGGCACTGAATTAAATACATGTTTGGTAAACATGCTGTTTACAGACAGAAGTACTTCTTAATACCAGTCTGGCAACTGGGTCCAAAATGTTCAATACTGTTATTTAACATTCTTTGACTCATGGATTTAAATATACAAGAGATTTTCAGGCTTAGAGGTCTACGTTTTTAATTTCATGTCTCTGTCTACCCAAGCGAAGAGATTACCTTCTGCACACAGCTGCCAAAAACAAAAGACTCCACCTAGCCTGAATCAGCACTTTTACGATAAGCATTTCCTATTTATCAACACACTATAGAAGTCCACAACTCTGACTGTAAAAGCCTGCACTTGGTCTACTTTCAACTTTCCTACCAGCATGGCATTGGGCAAGTTTGCAAATGCTTTGATTCTTGCATCATTCTTATTACTCTTGACAAACTGTACTCTATTAGACCCACCAGTAAAAACTGGGTGAATTCCGCATATGTTAGGTGTCTTTTTCTATCCTTTCCAAAATGCAGCTGTACGAACTCTGAATTCCAGTTAAAAGGAATGTGCTGATGAATCGTGGTCTGGCCAAAAACTTGTTTAGCATCCTCTGGGAAGAAAAGAAAAATGTTCATTTAATAATCAAATAAAATAAAATAAAACAAAACAACAATAGAGGCAAGCATATAAACAAATATGATATTTTCAAACAGGAAAGCAATACTGTTCATATAAATTAGCAACATATTGTAAAGCAAACCTGATTTTTTTGTTTACCAAAATCATCATAAAGTTTTGAACACGGTCACAAATTCTGTCTGAATAATCTTTTTATTTGTCAAGTTTTACATTCACAACAATTCATTAGAAGGGACTCAACTAGATATTTCAAGTTTCAAAGTCAAACAAGAAAAGATTAAAATTAAAACACAATTTATAAAAAGATGACTAAAGCCAACCAATTTTCAGCATAATCTTTTCAAGCTGCTAACAATGAAAGTTTTGTGCAACTATAATTCAGGCTTTTGTATTATTCCCAGAGTTCTCCAAATTCAAACAAATCAACTACAAAAATACCAGTATTTCAGGATCCACTTTTCTGTAGTTACCTTACAGAAGCATGCAAGACAGAGGTGGGAGGGACACGGCAGGCAGGAACACAAACTTACACCATTTCTAGCACTAAGCAGACTTTAACCCCAGTTCTCTGCTACAAGGAGAGGAGCAGCACAAGTCTGTTTGACCACATCTAAATGCAAGCCTCATAGTTTAGTTCAGTTTAGTAGTCATAACTGGGCAACAGTTTATTATGGGCTTGGCAGACGTTTTGGTAATACACAGCGTTTTTGGTGAAGAAACAACTGTTTGAAACACACCAAGTCTACAATCAGTAGAAAGGACCATACACTGCTGAAACAGGACAGTGCGTATTTTGACTAATAGAAACAGCAATAAGATCTGAGGAAGTACTTGTCTCGCACGACAGTGCCCTCACTTCGATGTGATAGTCTGTCTCGGCCAAAAATACAAGGCAAATATATCTTCTGAAGACAAGCTCAAGGCCAGAGCTTCCCAGCTGCTACACACCTTCCTAATTGCTGTGCGACTCCTCCAGCCACGCCAGGCAAGTGCCAGTTCTTGTCTCCTATTAGTTCCTGTGAGCGCAGAGAGCTGGTTCCCAGAAGACACTCCCTGCCCACAGGCAGGGCCAGGAGCTGTCTCCTGCTCCCTTCATGCTTTGTGGAAGAAAGACTAGGAGCCCAAACCCTCAGCTCCTGTCTGTCTCTGTAAGCAGCAGAGCTGGAAGCCAGTTCCCAAGCGTGGCTGGTGCCTGTGGTCAAGGAAATCAGTACAGCTTTGTGCTTGCCTTTGTCCGGAATGAGCTGGGAGCCACCTCGCTGGAGCCAGACTCTGGCTACCAGGCAGGCCTGGGAGATGCCTTCCAGCTCACCCCAGCACCACAAGCTCCTTGGGGCCGTGAGGTCCTGTCTCCTGCACAAGCTGAATTCTGGCTTCTGGTTCAGCCCATGCCAGCCAGGCACCGTGGCTCTGCTGACCTGGGAAAACCCAGCCAGGGCGGAATTCCCACTTTCAGGCAAGGAAGCAGGAAAAAGTGACGGTGGGATGGCACAGCCAAGAGCCAGGACGATGTCAGGAAGCGCCCAAGTGAATGAAAGATAAAGACAAAGGAAAAAATGGTCCCAAGCAGGTGAAAAGGGCACATGCCCTGCTGCACTGACCCAAAAGCACTGCAGTTGGTGTTACCCATAAGGACAGCTTGTTCTACAGTGAGGGGACTTCACAGAGAAACCAGAGATGATACTGCAGACCTCTTCCCATCCCTCGACATAGCCAGTAGTTTCATCTTTAAAAACACAGCACCCACAGATCCCAGAGAATCAGTAGCGAAACAGCAAGTTGGATTTAACTTACAAACGGAAAGACTGACCCTAGTTAACCTCAAATTCATAACATTCAGAACTTCAAGTCCTATTGTACTGTGAGAATTTTCTCCAAGCAACATCAGCAGCCCCAGCACAGCATTGTTCATTCATGTCTTCAAGCTCCACCAAAGCCAGCTTGGATCTTGTCCGCCAGCATTCTTCAGGAGCAAAATTCTGCTCTCAAGGCAACCGGAGGGAAAGCCAACTGGTTCAGGGTGAGGTCCTGTCCCTCTGCCAAAAGTCTTTTATTTAGGATGCTTCCTACTGACACAGCTCAAGGCACCTTGCCACATGTCATTGGAAATCACCTTTATGAAGTTCCTGCTTTTTGCCAGACTTCCTTCAAAGAAGGCAACCAGCATGAAGACGACAACCTGTCCTGCCCACAAACAAGAGGAAATGAAGGCTGTCTCTTCCTGTTAGCGACCACTCTTGCTTTTCCAGAGGAATGATGATATTCCCAGAACAGCTCCGGTACCTCTCTCTCACACAGAAATCGGATGCTCGCCAGTTTCCTCCTTCCCTCTCATCCGACCTCCAGAATTTCGCCGGAGCAAGACACTGATACTGTTTGGATGAGATTAGGAACAAGTCACCATTACCAAAAACTATGTTTGGTTGGACTCCAGATTTGTCTTTGTCAGAGAAAAAAGGTGCTTTATTACTTGATGTGAGGTAAAAGATACGAAAGTCTTAGCTAGTATAAAGCAGTCTCAAATTCCTTCTGATTGGGCCAGGCTCCCCACAATCTTTACTTTAACTGTTAAAATATGAAAGTTACAGAATGTCCTCTGGGTATGCCGCTGTAATTTTATTTTAATTCATTATTATACATTAGCTATCTTGAAGGAACAATGCATCTTGCTCCCCAACTCTGTGCCTTGTAAACCTTCCTTAGCTGGGGCCCAAAATAAAAATTGCAGCTCAAGAGAACATCAGGAAGTGAAAAAGCTCAAACATCAAGAAGTGAAAAAATGGTAATTTCAGACTAAACACAATGTTTAATTATGGGCATTATAAATGGCAAAGGAAGCCACAGCAATGGCACTTAAAACATCATCAAGCCAGCTAGGAACACAGCAAGGTCTACATCCAGGGCATCTGTATTTGCCTTGTCTATTTTAGAGATCAAAGGCTACACGTCTGCTTCAGAGGTTCACATAAGTACAAATATTCCTCCAAACAGTCCAAGCAGGAGAGGTACGCTTAATATTTCCTACGACTTGGAAAACACAGACTACCACATTAGTGTTGGTATTTAGTACAATAGTAAGAGAACTCCCTTACACTACTTGATCTTTTCAAAATCATACTGTATATTGATGTCAATATGACTTGGCAACTAATACCAGATGCTTTTCTGACAGACTGCATGTCGGACTGTAGTGCTGGCAGCTGACTGGAAGATTGTCTACTGTGCTTCTACTGATTCTTTGACAGCACAAGATGTGGTATCCTGCTTGCCACTACCTTTTTACACATACCCTGTACTTCCTTTTTGCAACTAGTTTTGGTTCACAAACTCTTCTATATACTCAGGGGACAGTGTTTTCCCTCTTTTCTTGCTAGGTGTCATCATCCATTCATCTACCACAATGTCACTGATGCAAGTCTCATCTTAGTAGTCAGATTGCCTGATTCAGACAATAAAGACCATTCATACTCCATTACAAACCTTAGGTGTTTTAACCTGTGATTTACTGATCAAAAGGTATCCGATTTGTAGAACTCACTCAAAGTTATTGATCAGTTCTAACAGTATCATCTCCTAATCATCTAAGTCTAGTATTAAAATAAAAAATGGATAATTTTAAAATGTACTTTTGCCTTAAACCTGCAGCTGAAGTTCCACAGCTACCCACAAGTCGCTGAACTAAACACAGTAAAACACAGAAGCAGCAATGTTCTTCAGTAGCCAAGAGTTACTTTGTGTGTATAGACCTTTTTTCAAAGGAACCTGTTTCACAGTGTTACAGAAGAACTCGTGACAGAAAGGGCATCTGGATATCAACTGGTCCACTCTCCTACCAAAGAATGTCCAACCACGTCAGGTTGCTCAGGGCATGGACAGCTGAGATTTGAGCGTCTCCAACGATGGACATTCAACAACCTCTCTGGGCAACTGTGGTTTGATGCTAAACTGATATTTTATCAATAGCTTTTAAATCCATAATAAAACAGTTCAATTGTTTTAGTTTCAGTTTTAAAAAGGCAAAATATTAATGCTCCTACACCTGGAGCCATAAGAGCACAAGACCTAAAGGTAGCAAAACATAAATTTCTGTGTTTGCTCTGTTCAAACCACAGCTGTTGGAAAGCAAAACGAACAACAGGTTGAAGAAATTTTTTAAATACTCACTTTTAGAAATCCATGCTGTCATTTTGTCCATATTTAAAAAAATTAACTTTGAAGCTCAATTTTAAAATAAATTGCAAAGTTCTAAAACAAATAGTTCTTTGTCCCTGCGCTGCCTCTAATTAAAAAATTGATACCTTGTCATTGGTTTCTGATCACTGTACAAAAAAGTTGTTCTTTTTCCTCCAGGTGAGTTGCCTACTGGTTTCCAGTGGGGGTTTTTGGTCCTTTGAGTCCTGGGGTCTTTCTTCTCTCCAACATACTAATGTCTATGTGCAAATGCTTACTGTATAAAGAAGTATACTGCATTCACATTTCCATACTGTGACTAAGAATTATAATAGAAATAAAGCAAGCTTTGGAATAACTACAGGCACTCTTGACGCAACACAGACCACTAATATTCCCCATGAGAATATTATCTATTTGGAAATGCGAAATTTTAAAAGGAAAAAACCTGAAAGTCATTATCACACCACATTTTATATTTAAGAAAGGTCACTTGACAGAATAAGCTACTAAAATCTTTACAGGGTACAGTCCATAAATACCTGATGTATTAAATCTGACTTCTTTTGAACTACTTATTTCCACAAGTACATAAATTTTTCAAGCAGCATCACTGTTAAGTCCAATATAGTTAATAATATCTCATTGTATAGCTAGAAAAAATCTCATGATCATCTACAACAATCTCACTGCCCTTACAAAATAGTTGCAACATTCTGTAGAAAAGCTGTCCTCATGGTCTCTATTTTATGTAAATTATAGGTTCTACACATTTTATATATGTTATACCTTTACACAATTAAGCTATCTGTGGTATAGAAAACCTGTACCAAAACCCTGGACCTTGAGAAAAGAAGATATTATCCTGATGATACTGGCAATGGCAACTACGAATAACACAGGCTACCTTCCGCAAAGAGGAAAACAAAAGACAAATTTGAAAGGACATGAATTATTCTAAGTTAACAAGAGTTCCCCATGCACCGATAACCTTTTCAAACCCTTCTAGCAGTAACTGCTTCTATATCCATCACACTTAAGGCCCTGAAGAGGAACATAAAAGCATCATAGCTACAACTTGGATTAATGAAGCAAAATTTATGCAAAAAGTGTGGAACAGATATTTTATATAAAGAGATAAGGTTTTTGAAACCTGAATGTGTAAATCCCTCTCACTCTGCTTAGACAAAAGGTGATACCTTTATAAAATCATGTCTTGTTAATGGTTAAGAACTTCTGTTCACGTGTTTGGCAACAGTTTTCCTTTAAATAGCTGTAATAAAAAGTGTATTTTTTCCCCAGTCATTTAAAATAAATCTTACACGAAAGAAAAGGCAAAGACGGAAGTCCAGTTGGTCAAATTAAACTACTGATGATAACAGCTGTTTCACCATCGTGACTAGAAAATCCCAGCACTCTGCCAACTGCCAAGCAAGACCTGACCTAAAGCTCAGCGAAGATGAGAACAGAATGATTTCCGCAGGCTTTGGTCTTCACTGACCATTCCAAACAACTCCACATTTTCCACAAGTTTCATGTCCCTGTGTGCACCACCAGGTTCTACAACCTCTTCTCCGTGACCCCCATCCATCAGCACAAGAGATCAGGGTCCAAAGAGCTGCAGGAGAAAGAGCTAGGAGAAGCCTCATCTCAGGTCCTTGATCCTCCTTTCCTGAGCCATACCATAAGGACACCTGCATCTCAGTGGCCCCAACCCCCTGACGTGACTTCCCAGCCCTACCCTGGACCTGCCTCATCCCTGTGGACTTCTCTAGCTGACCCCGGTCACTGTCACCAGACCTGCTCTTCTGCCCTTGCTCAGGTAGTGTGGGGTTGTGCCCCTCATCAGTGAGATCTGTGCCCATGCCCTGCTTGCTCGACTGCCAGCTCACCTGCCTGGCAGAGCAGCTAGCCATTGCTGTTCCTGGCCACCGAAAAAGTACAATAAACTTGTGCAAAACCACATGTGTACAGATATAAATATATACATGCCAAACACTCAAGTAATATTTTGTATCATCTTGTTTTACTGGAATTGTTAGGGTTTATCCAAGGTTTGAGTTGACTGGGTTTTTTTGTTCAGGTTTTTTGTTTTATTTTGTTGGGGTTTTATTTACTGATGTGAACTTCAAATACACAGCTAGTTAGGGGTCATTCCTATCCTTCTACAGTCTGGCACTAAGTGTTCTATAATGATTACTTTTTGTTTTGGAAAACAAATGTCGACATCACATCTGCTCAGCTAAGTTGTGGAATGATGGGTAGTCCAAGTACTTGACTGGGTTGTCTGTTTATCCCCATTCACCCAGAAGAGGTACAATGCTCTGGAAGTACAAGCACTAGTATCACCTTGATGTCCCTGCTACTCTGTCAAGGAAATGGGTTGAAATAGTTTTATAGCAGCCATGCTGTAAATGAAATAACACATTGGAATAGCTTGATTACTAAGGATTGCAAAGGAAAGGTACTCATCCCTCCAACTCCCCTCGACAAAGCAGTAAGGTCTGTCACAGCCACCTTTTCCACAGGTTAGAAGCCCTGAAATAATACACTGATGCTGTATCTTCACTGCTTCTTAATTTTGTGCAAAACATGGACCACAACCTATTCTGCAATTCTGAATAATAATAAAAAAATATACTAGCTCCTTTCCTTCTTAAAATATTACAAGGAAAGTATCTGGCAGAACACTCAAACTGAAGCTGGCAGAGTAGAAGCAGAGCACATAATTTGAAGATAATGGGATTGTACCACACGACTTGAGGAGGGTGAGGGCACTGGTACGAAAAAAGACAGCAGCTCAGGTCAGTGCAATTTATCTGCACTCTATCATGCAGCGTCGTTATTGTTTTAAAACAGATTCATTCACAAGAGTGCAAAACCCTCCATTAGTGCACCTGATCCATTTAGACTAAGAGCAGTTTCACCTGCACCTGAAAAATGTGGCTGCACATATACACCTAGAAAAATTCACTTCATTTTATAATTTTGTGTGTGCACATGCATGTGTAAGTGGTAGGTTATTTTTTGATAGGACTAGTTACTCCAAATTAAAAAAAAAAATAAAATCCCCAAAGATGAAATTAAGCTAAAATAATAAAAATGGTAATTTTAATCAATTTAACTATGTTGAGCTAGTCCAGCTGTGGACTAGTGCTGAATTGTAACAGACAAGCAGGAGTTTCCACTGCTTAACAGGAGGCAGCATTGCTTGTGTGCAACCAAAGCTGTCGTACCAAATTCAATGCCCCCGTTTCCATGTGGGTAAGTGAAATCATCATCTGGACTCATGTCTGTTATTCCCATCACAAGATGTTAAAAACACTGTACTTTCAGAATCCAGACTGACTCAACACCTTTTTCTATACTGGCAGAGGCTGACTTCACTGTAGCTGTCCAGGAAATACAAATTTACTTCAGAACTCATATGATTGTTTCCTACAGCAGTTTAATACACAACCAAAGTGATAAAAAGCAAACTCCTGGCTTAAACAAATTATCCTAAACTTTACTCTCCAGTACAGACTTGAGAGCTCTATTTCTTTAACAGCTATTTTGCTTAGATAGATGGTATAAAAAAAAAAAAAAAAAAATCACTTTCTTGCAAAGCATTAACATACATTTTCCCCCACTTAAATACTTGAATTTCAAATGCAGCATAAAATGTACTCCCACAACAGTACTGTATTAGTATAAAACTATTTTAGTTCAATTAAAATGTCTAACTATCTACCCCCAAACCTACCTAAACTGTAATTTTCACTTTGAGCACTTCCAATATGTTCTCAGTTTTGTTTTCTTTTATCAGCTTATCAAATCAGGTCCTGCATTCCAAATGTTGGAAAAAAATAGTCATTAACTGCTAGGTAACAGCAGATTTTCCAATTTAGAAAACTAAATTACACACACTGCAAAAGTACGTGTATTTTGCTCTCTGAAATTTCGTATTAAAATTTGTAATAACAAAACACTTTCTTCTAATCTGTAGTTCCAGGACAATTTGAAAAGAGGATAGGGGAAAAATTAAAATAAAAATCAAGATTAAAGTGGTATACTGCTGCTGCCGTAGTTTAAATATATTCTGGTGAGGAAGCTTCTGGTTCCTCCCCGAATGCTGCCTAGTAATCATGTTGGTATTTTGGGGTTTTTTTTCCAACAGGATATACAGCTATATGAAAGATGGCTAACCCTCAGCTTACTGTTAACCAAAGAGTGACCTCATACAGTGGAAACATACTCTCAAGTTGGCTTTTCCCCACCTTTTCCAGACTTTTTTTTTTCTTTTTTAAGTAGCATAAAGTAGCAGCAGAAAGCATAGTATTTTAGCCATCTAAGCATGCAGTATTCTTGAATTATCCCATCAACTGGAAGTGCTCTCTGTTTCCTCTGTATTTTAAAACTGGAGCCATTATAGTCAATTGTGCAAATCTACAGTTAGTCTTTCATAAAAACTGGATTTTTGACCCACTGAACTGGAACAGATTCTAAGCAGTTCTTCTGATCTCTGACAAGATACCATACAACACATACATGCCAATCTGGTATTGGTGTGTATCTACAGTCAGTCATTCAGAAAACACTGCTCCTAAGTCACTAAGAATGTTCCAAAAATCAAGGTCGTTCTTTTTGCAGTACAAACGGATTATTTAAAGAAGTGCAATAAATCTCCACATATATCAAAAAATGGCTGCCTTCACAATGGTTTTTCACCTCCAGGTAACATACTAACATCTGGAGCATGTCAATGGAAAGCAAAAGCATACGGTGTTTCTTGGGCCGCCCTCATAAAATGAACTGGTTAACTCGGCACATCTCCAGGCAGAAAATGTACTGTACTGTGTAAGGCCCAACGGAGTGCCAGCACCCTCAGAGACAGTCACAGCAGGGCAGAGAAGCAGGAGGCTGGAGTCTCTCACTAAAAGTGGCTTCCATTCAGATGTGAACCCCATCCATTAGAAGAAGCAACAAAGGCTGTATAGCACCTGTTATACACAGAGGTGAGATTAAGATCAGTATTCCTAACCAAATGTTTTTCAGATGTCATAAGCAGAGTTTAAAGATACCAACAACCAAAAAATCCCCCCAAAGCCCCCACCAAACCATGAAGTCAGTACGAATCCTAACAAAAAGTTCAGCATGCATCCCCCTTTAGGAGAGAGGCGCTAGCTACTGAACAAAATTCATCTGGTTATAACTTCCTTGCCCTATCCAAACTTTTCAACAAGGACAGAGCAGTCTTACAGGTTAATTTTATGTTTAATGAAAACATTATCACAGAGAACACATTTGTGCCTTCATGATTTCTGCCAATCAAAAGATCCACAATAAGCTTCTAGTTTCACCCCTCCACTGAAAATGTTCTTACTTTTTTATCTTCTTACCCTCCCCATGCTCTGGCTTTTGTGCTCTTGTCACTTCTAAGAACCGTGAATTCATTTCCTCGTGACGTAACCATACACTGTCCAGTTCAACCTGGCCCTGACTTTTGACTGAGATACGTGAGTGCTTCTGTTACCTCTGCTAAGCATTGCAAATATCCCCAAAAAAGCAGGCTCTTTCCAAGAGTACCATCACTCTCAGCGGTTAAGATTTTGGATCCAAGCTCGTCTGCTTCTTCTATCCTCCTTGGATGTAAGGGGAAGTAACACGAACTTATACACATACTATTGCATAATTGGCTTACAGAAATGTTTTTCAACATTCTTCCAAGATGCAGTCCCTTAAAAATATTTCTACTTGAGCTGCGGATATCCATAATTTCAGTTTACAGGCATCAGCCTTACACTTCTTTATTACCTTTCTTGGCCTCCTTAGAAGTAAGCAACAAAATACCAAAGACCACAGGTTTGGAAAGCACCAGATCCCATAAGAGCATAAAACCTAAATTTACCACTTTTGCCCTGAAAAAGAATAATAAAAAACCCAGATCACTTCCACCAAGGTAAACAGCATAACCTGGCTAACTAAAATAAAACACCACTTCTATGTTCTCAATATAAAATAGTCTGGGGTTGATGTCCATGACGTATAGAAAGGCTGGTGGTATGGGGTTTTCTCAGCCTGGAGAAAGGTGAGCTAAAGGAGGACATCATTGCTGTCGGCAACTACCCAACAGGGCAGTGAAGGTAAGATGGAGATGCACAGTGGAAGGACAAAAGGCAATGGATGCAAGCTGGAACATGGGAAATCACAACTTGGCACCAGGGAATTATTTTTCACTGTAACGGTGGTTGAAGACTGGAAGATGCTTGCTCAGAGGCCGCAGTCTCCATCCTCAGAGATACTGACTGGATGTTGCCCCCAGAGCAACCTAATCTTGATGGCCCTGCAAGGGTATGAACCTGCAAGGTGGCTACCACAGTCCCTTCCAGGCTAAACTGTTTGATAATTCTATGATCATTCCTTGGGTTTTGGTAATAAAGAAGAGAGATGCTCACCTTCAAGCTGATGTTTCTGAGTAGGTAACTTTGATTTTATTTTTAAAAAAAAAAAAAAAAAAAAGACAAAACAGAGCCAACAACAAAGAACAAATCAAAACACCACATTTCCTTTCTGGATTATTATAGAAAATTCAACTGTATTTTCTAGACCAAATGAACACACTGCAATAAAAGGATGGAGCTTCTCCTAATATTTCAAACGACAGATTCTCTTTGTGACTAAACAGGCTTTGTTTTACTTATGATGCCTTCATGAAAGCCTGCCTGGTTACATAACATTTTAGTTAAAAGAAAAAACAAAACAAGAAAAACTTGCCAAGTTGACATATGTCTAGAAATTAAATTCTCCAAAAACAGTAACAAGAAGATTTCAAAAATGTTTTGAAGAAAATAAATATTCTAACAAGTCCTCCTTACATCCTCTTTTAATTAAAACTGGCCATTATTTTGGCAAAAACTAGTATAAACAACAAAAAATATCAGACTAAACAAATTTTGCTTTGTAATGTTGCTGTTGGGATCATCATGTCTAGGCAACTGTCATTTATATACCAACAGATGTTTCACTGTATAGGTGTAAGCTAACACATCACTGGCAACAAATGGTTTCTAACCAATTTGAACCAGCAATGGAAATTTCACAGAGAAACAGAGAAATTTATCAAGTGATCGATGTTTACAGCCTCAGCCATTTATTTTGGTAGTTTAGATTTAATTTTTTCTTGCTTTACATGATATCCAGTGTACTAGGCTGGGCATCACTAACCTAGGTGTTGTAAGAAAAAAATACAATTAGAGATCCCATAAGGAGAGTCAAGTCATACCAAGCAATTACAGGGCAAAGCATAAAATAAACAATCCTCTGTATCAAAAGTAAGAGCTAGCCTAGACAGTCTGAACCTAATCCTTTGGTCAGGAAAGCAATTGTGAGACTCCTGTAATAATTCTTTGCATATTGAAAAAGTATCAGAGCATTACAGAGGAAAAACTCTGAAGCTCGTCACAATAGCTGTAGAGCTATTTAAACCTCTGTTAAGAGCTATGTGCTTTTAGAGAGTTTACAAACAAGTATTCAGGCAATTCCAAGTATCTGGTAAGTAAACAGGAGTGCTTACTAAGATGTATCCTTAATTAATGTGTTTATCTAAGAACTGTACTGATATAATTAATAACAGGAGACCCACAATAGCTGCTGTCTATATGTAAATAAAAGTTTTGTTTTGAGACAAAAGCAGAGTACATTGCTCAATTCTGCAGCAGTTATACTAAACAAACAACAATTTGGGGTTTGGGCTCCCTATTCCCTTCCCATTTTTGTTGGGGTTGGGGGGGGTGTGTGTTTTTAATTTTTTAATTTTTTTTTTAATTAAAGACTGACTTGCTTTACAGCATACTCATATTATCCAAGCAGCACAGCACAGCATCCATTTTGAAACAGCTTCAGGTTGAATTAGATGAACTTAGAAAAAAAAACCCAAAAACAAAACCAGGAAAACACACACTATACCACAGCTACATTTCATTAAGTACGAGAGCAAGAATTTCTGCCTGGTGGGAAATTCTACTTTAAAACAAATCAGAAAGAAAATCTTCAAAGCCAGGTTCAACACCAGTTGACAGCACAGATTCAGGCAATCGCATCCCTTTTTGTGCCTCTCCTTTCTCTGTGAGCAAAACCAACGTGGTCAATGCTTATTTTGCCCTTCATTAGTGCTGTGAGAATGGGTATAAGAAAAATTCCAGTCACTAGGTATCACCACTGCATTATTCACAGCTCAAAACTGTTAGCTCCCATCATTTCATTTATCCATCCAAAATTAGAGATGGAGGTTAAAATGACTTAGTTTTTAAACAGTGACATTTTTACCCAACAATCTCGCCTTTTTTTAAACACCATCTAGTAAAGAATTTCAAAGGGCTCTGCTTCTTTAATGAGGCATTAAAATACAGTCATATGACAAAAAAGCAACTCTACTAAGTCTCTTAAACCCCTGGACTTACATTATCAGCTTTTATGTGCCTGTCAACACTCAACAGTAAGAAGCAATGGTTTGCTCTTTGCCTCAAATTTAAAAGCCAGCTAAACTTCCTCTCACATTCCTGCTGAGAGCTTTAACTCCTTGCAAACTGTCAAAGCTTTGACACTTCAGCAGCAGGTAAATCTACGACATGATGCAACAGCCAGGTGTAGTCTCAATCAGGCACTGGTCACTAATTTACCAGTGGCCATTTCATTCACCTCGAAAAGCAATAAACTAGAAATACTTCTCTCTCTCTCTCTCTCTCTCTCTCACACACACACACACACACATACACGTACCCATGCTGTTTTCCGATCAGCCCTTTTAAACAGATGCTAGCTCTGTTGAAGGACCAGGTACAGTTAACTTCCAACTTGAAAGAAACGAAACATTTAAAATTGTATTGATGTCAACATATGGCTAAAATGCAAAGGCATTTCCAACCCAGAAGCTAAAGTAAGTGCAGCATTTTTCAAGAAAAGTAAATGCAAAGTATTAAATACTGGAACTTCTTTACCCAGAACATTCTCTTAAATATCCACAGCCTGGATGTGGCATTCAGTGTAAAAGTTCACTGATGCAAAGCCCATTATTTGTTTTACAAAGGTGCCAAGCTAAGTGCACCTGTGGAAGAATAAGACTCAGATGATTTGCTTAGTAGAAAATGTGAAATTCACAGCTGGGAAGCCCTATATTCCATTTGGTGTAAGCTAAAATATTTGTACCATTAACCTCAGTATACAGAAAAACAATGGCTGCACAGATAAGCCATACTGTTTCTTTACAACAATAAAATGAGATACAGACTTAAAATGGGATCCTTGAGATACTACACCTAACAGCAGTACAGTGAAAAACGATATTTTCCCTTTTCTTTCTTCTGTTCCTTTCACGCTGTAATTCCACAGTATACAAAACCCCTATTTAAGTCTCCTAACCTTGATAAGGACTTGATCCCACTCTCATTCAAGTAAATGGAAAAAGATCTCATAATTGACCTCTAAGATGCAGGACTGAGGCACTGAGTGTCCAAGTTACAGGATAGCATTGTAATAATTTATTTGTGAAAATATTAAGGGGGTGGGGTGGAAGTGTCAGAATTTGGGGAACAAAAGGTTTTTTTCTTACGATAGAAAGTAAAAACCAGCTTTGGCTAAAGGTCAACTGTTCCTGCTGAGAATGCGCAACACTGAGACAGTTCTCACATCCTCCTCACTCTAGACATTTGCTGGGTTGGTAGCCACAAGGTACTATATAGAAGTTACAAATGCATTTATGTTTTCAAAGTGGGAGAGGACAGAATTAAAAAAAACCTATCTGAGGTTCTGCCAATGTTGGCTTGTCTCCTCTTTCAAATACCTTAAATACAGCCTGGCATAGGAGTTTCTCTCATCACTAGAAGGACTTCAATGGACTTCAAACGCCAAACAAATCCCTTGACTCACTACGTCAAACCCCAAGGGAAGCATGTGCCAGCAGGAAAAATAAGAACAAGAATGCCAAGAGTTAAAAAAGTTAAGTCAGACTGATTCAGCATTCAGATCAAACAACTACAGTTTCTCCTAGATTATTAACGAGTGCTCCAAGCAACCGGAGGCTCTGATGAAGACAAGAACCTGCACATCACAGGCATTTCAGGAACCCTGGTTTGTCTGCACTGGAACAAAACCTCTGCAGAATACGTGTGCACTGCTGATTTAAAAGCATGCCATCTCTCCTTGCCTCTGTTCATACACATGCACAAGACTGTTAGGCACAAGATACTTCCTTCATCGAGGTTATGATCAGCAGAACTTTTTCCTGAAATTCTTTCAAATCTTTTAGCATCCATAGTAATTTTTACAAAAACGTTCTAACAAGCAGTATCGCACAAAAAAAGCACATCTTTCACAAACTCAACAGACAACCAAAACAATGAAAAAACAAAACAGACACAAGAAGAGACAGCAAGTCTTCTCACCAGCCGCAACTTCAAATACAGATTTTTGGAGATAGTAAAAGGAATATAATGATGTGCTTCAAGCAACGATAACAGGATCTTGTCAGTTCAAATGGAAAGGGAAGGGCTTTTTTAACAGAGTATAAAACATGTGTGGGGAACACTAGCAAAAAACAAAAGACATGTGAACCATGCATTTTGGAAAGACAAAGTCAATGTCATCCAACTTTCCTTTTACTTAAAAGTGTTTAACAACCAATTAATAAAAATTGAGACATATGGATAATTGTGTCCAAATGTAGAAGATTAGAAATAGCAGTTTTATCCAGCATAGGTACTGAGGGCAAAAAAATCCCCCATGCTTTTTGAAGTGCAAGCTCCATGTCTCGAGTTACTCAAAACTGCTAATTTCTGAATCCTTCTTTTAGACAGAACGGCCCTTATCATTAGGCAGATGGCAGACAGTCCTGCACATATCAAAAGCTAAACACTCCCCGTAATCAAGTTTTAAACTGGCCTGAGCATTTCTCATGTTGTCAGTGTAAACATCACACCTCCAACGCAAAGCTGAATTTTTGGGGGGAGCCAGGTAATAATGGATTTATTACTGTAAAACCTCACAGAAGAAAGTTTTAAGCCTTAAAAGGAAGGCAGCTTGAAATATAGCCAATTTAAACAAAAAATAATTCACGGTAATTTCAGACTGAACATTCACCCAAGTCTTCTGGCAACTTTCTTGCGGTTTTACAATCATTTCCTATAGTCACCTTTCACTGCTGTTCTGAAGACCTGCACAAGCACACTGGGGAAGAGAAAAAGAGAAGTGACCAGTTTCCCTGAGAAAACCACCAAGATGACCACGACCTTGAATTCATATTGTACACGTGTAAATGAGTTAAACTCAGCCAGAAAGTTGCTTGGCACTAGTGTAGTTCCACTACCAATCACAATGTTTCCTGCAGTAACAGAAGGTGAAATAGTTTGCCATAAGCAGGGGGGTTTACATTAACAGTGTACATTTAACAACAGTCTTACCAAAAGTAACTTCTCCTTTGCCAGTCTTGTCAAACAGCTGAAAGGCTACTATGAACAATGCATCTGGAGCACACAGGACTGATTCAAATGCCACAAACTCTTGAAACGATATCAACCTAAGGGACGAAGGAGAAAGCAGGAGCTATGAAACCACTTGCTTGCAGAAAACTGAAACACAATATAACATAGATTATATAAAAGAAATAAGATCACAACCAAAATGTGTATAAAATGTTATCTATAGGGATTAAAATTTATCCTAAAATGCCCTATCACCAGTGCTGTCAGGAGGCCTTTATATTGCAAGATGGAAATTACTTTGTTGAACAAGGAATTATTCCTCTCAGCAAGTCACAACAGAACACAAAACAAGCAAAGCACTCAGCGTGGCTACTCACCTCAGCTTTAATGTCTAACTGAACTGCCCTCTGGGGGAGCCTACCTCCCTCCTCTGGCAAGACAGAGAGCCAATAAAGATATGAGTAACTTCCTTCAAGACTCAGTACTTAAGGCTTCTGGAAAGCAAATCCACTCAAGGCCTGTATGCTGCCACTCACTTCTGAAGGAACCGATCAGAATGTGTTATCTGTTTGCTACCAACTTATTAGTCATCCATCGCAGCCCTCCAGTCCTGCGTGTTGAGTCACAAATTTCAAGCAGTAGTCTGCACGTTCTTCCTCAACCCAAGAGCAGTTTATTCAAATTCATCATTACAGCCAGGTTCCCAATACACCAGCGCAGTAGCAGAGCAAAGATAAAAGCAGAGGTGCCCTTCCTTAAGTTCATTAATAAGCAGAAATACGTAATTAGACAACTTGGCACTGTTTCCAGCTGCAGATTTGATACAGCAAACACCTTGAGCAGTTCTCATTTCTCTCGGTCACACCCAAGAGTTCAAATAGAGATCAAACTCATATTCATAAAGAGGCAAAGGCCAACCATTCTTCTGGTTCGCTACTTTAATGTCTAGGCAGTGTAGTTTAAAATCACCTTCAAATGTGTGGCTGCAGGGCCTACTTGCAGTCTGGGAGATTTAAGATTTGCCCTCTCTCCGGGCTGCTTTACGTCAGTGTAGCAAGAGTGTAGCTTTAATGGGTTCACATGGCAGTAGCTGAGAACAAAGATTTATTTCTGAGAAGCACAAAATTCAGCATAACAAATGTCAAGAAACACACACAAAACCATTTTTTTTTAATTAGAAACTAACTGTATCCTTAGAACTTTGACTTAAAATGGCACTGCAGCCAATTCAATGAAAACTTCC
This sequence comes from Falco peregrinus, assembly GCF_023634155.1. NCBI lineage: Eukaryota > Metazoa > Chordata > Aves > Falconiformes > Falconidae > Falco > Falco peregrinus. Next base: position 37,390,633 of record NC_073725.1, on the reverse strand, counting down.
ACTCTCTACGCAGCAACAGCAAAGCATAGTGTGTTTAAGTAGGTTGGAAAGGATGTTCATTCCATCAAGGTATGATGACCAATGACTATATATAGCAATTTCCAGTCACCCTGTCTTAAGGGAATGAATTTCAAGTCACAATGAAGTGCACTTGCTGCCCATCAGCAGCCAAACATCCACAGGACAACAGAAGCTGATTTCCATGAAGAACATGAAAACATGAGAAGATAAACTAAAGAGGACATTAAAAAAAAAAGCATGACACAGAGAGGGCCAAAAAGCTGTTCTACTTTACCGCCTCAACATATATGCACTAAATAAAAGTAAAAGAATGCATAAGTAGAGTCAGAAATAGTCTAACAAATAATTAGCTCTGGGAACTTGCCACCATAGGTTATTATGTAGTGTGAGAAATAAATAAAAAGAAACCTCCTCAGGTATTCTTAATATTAAACTCACAATTGATGATGCCAGTAAACATATAAGCATGCCTTAAGCTTTACTGGCAGAGAAGCCAATGAATTGCTACATATGCACGTTAGCACATGGGGGCCATCGAGTCATTTATTTTAAACTCCTTGGGAGCTCTCAGTACTCCCTACTGTTAGACGCAGAATACAGAGATACCGAGTCTTTAAATGGAAGAAAACATTCCTCTCTCCTAAGCCAAAATATTTTTTTTAAATGCAGCATCTTCTTCAATTTCAAACCAATGTATCACAATAAATATGCATAAATGCAAAACCATGTGATTTACAGGTTAAAAATGCTCACTATTACGGCTTACATGCCTGACAACTTCCACAGCAGCAAACAGATACAATGCACTGGTTCTTATGTCCCAAAGATTCTAAACCCCACACACAGAAAGAATGAAACAGATAGCAGGCGACAAGACTCTAGAATAGGATTCTTTATAATTAAAGATGTAAAATATCTGCCAACACCATTTTGGTAAAACCACTTTTTGTCTGAAACAACAACCAGCATATCCCAACACAGCGCTGAGAGCACAGAAAAGAAATACATTACCTATCCCAGCACCACACTAAGAACATATTCTATGTTATTAGGACTAGATTTCATTAAAACTCCATGTATTAACACTGTTACAGGATTTTATACTGATAGAAGCATTCTTTGCCAGTATTTGCAAGTAATAACCCCCCCTAATAAGTCAGTAAGCGATGCTTAAAATAATCCCATACCCATTTTTAAAAACAATTATTCATAGTACTAGGAAGATTAAAAACGTACAAATTGTGTGGTTCTAGCCAGACTGGTAAAGAAGAGACATTAATATCTGCTGTGCCAGCTGAATTCAAATTAACCCAATTTTTACATGTTAATTAAACCAGCTATTTTCTTCTTATTGTATTTTTGCTCCCTAAGTAGACTAGCCTGCTAGTGATTCCCAACAGATCTATTCTAACAACGACGTATTCATTTACTCCTATTATGACCATACAATACAGTAACTGAGCAGTAATTTTTCACAGTCAATTACACGTGTGATTCTTAATGCTTAAAGATGCTGAAATAATGTGTACCACATAGCCATATGCTCACTTCTCTATACTGCACAAGGGTAGTTGCCTGGGTAACACGTTTTCTCTCCAGTTTAGCATCACCCTTTTGGGTTTAGCATAACCCTTCACTGAATATCATTAGGTGTCATTAAACAGCACATACTAACATGGACTTCAATATACTACTTAAAGAGTTATTTCATCCACCTAAACAAGTGTTCATTTATGTTACAAAAGCAGAGAAAAGCCTAGTGATTTTAACAGTGCAAAGAGAAGAACCTGAAATGTTTACAGAATTTTACTTCAGTCTTGAAGATATCCTACCCAACCAGTCAAAGTCTTCCTTCACCTTCACATCAGCATTACCAGTGCCAATATTGCACAATTTATTTGGGAAGGCTGAAATTCTTGATATTTTCAAAACATCCACAGACAAGAGCTAGAGTCCAAATACAACAACTGGGTATGGTGCAGCAGAACCACTATTTACTCCTCTCCCCTTTCTTCCATGCTGCTTCTTTTGGTGCTCACACCCACGGTATCTGGGCACAGCATAGACACGATGCATTCTGAACCACAGAAAGTGCACATGTAGCCATGCAAAATAAAAAAGCCATTACCCACTGTAATAATACAAAAGCAATGATGAAGAGGCTTCCTCAGAAATCAATGCATATGTTTTTACTGTATCAGCAATTTAAACATGGTAACATAATGGGACACAAATTGAACCTACATCTATTATTTTTACGCTGCAACCTAGGTAAACTAAGTATAGTGTAAATTGGTGCATTAGAGGATAAATTTATATCCAATAATAATGGAAAATGCTGGCATTTCCAAGTGTTATTTTTGAATAGTTTGTCCTTTCTAAAAATAAAGCATACAGTATTTCTCAGTAAAGTGTTAGTTACAACAGTCCAAACAGAGATGTGCAGTAAATATTTATTTTGTTAGACAGATGTTTAAAAGTACAACAAAAGACTGAAACACAGTATGTTACAGTAGACAGGATGGAAAATGCCTGGCCTGTTGCTGATAGGTCTTGAGAAAGCCACTGTATTTTGGGGGAGTTTCTGATCCAGCTGACGCCAAAAGAAGCATTTTTTTGGAACTAAAATTAGCAATGAGAAGCTTAACGCCAGGAACCAGCTCTTAAGCCCATTTCATACAAAATACAGCCACACAATACAATTCTTCAAAAAAATCTGTGTTCTTACCAGTTGACCACTTTGAAAGGCTTCTCTGGCCACTGGCAAGAAAAGCATTTCCTTTTCTTAAAGGAAAACTTTAAAAGATGCCTCCGGAAGAGGACAGAAGGAAAGCCTACCTCCAAATAACCCTATGCCCTGACTTAACATGGAGGCAAAACTTGCTCCTATAGCAACAGATACTCACTGAAGGACAAAGTCACACCAACAGCAGGTTCGGTAAATACCTTCAAATTCTTAATCTCTGGCAATGCAGGAATTGTGCTAGACCTACACAAGAGATCTCATCCACAGCAACCACAGCGAGATTGTACGTAAGAGCTACTGTTCTTTATACTTCACACTCGGGGCTTCTTCAGCTCTGGGGTAAGCAACTCTTTGCCCATTTATTTGCTCTGCTCATGAATCAGAAGCTCTTCTGCTGTCTGTCTTTTGCTCACATGACTTACTTATTTTAGTATTTCTCACTGATTACACTTGGTACCTATACCTAACTTCTCACCAAAATCAGAAGGAATTAAAAAGCATTTTAAGAAGTGCTAGGAACAACCCTGGTGATTCTGGGCTCAGACCCTTTTAGTGAAGGGTGGTCATGCTCACCAGTTATGAAGAACAGATGCTTCTTCAGAGGAAAACGGGGATCCAAGACAGTAGATAAATGCTTCTAGAGGTATCCTAGCAGTATTTTCAGAACTGCACTACTTCAAGCTACTAACACTATAACAAAATTAACTTGTCACTGCTCTTGCAAGCTACCTTCTATTTTATACCAGAAATAAAGCTGAATTACTGAACAGACTCTTATGACCTTAAATACGTTTGAGTGTCTAAACACTGACCAGACTATTAAAAAAGATCACTAACAAAAGCAGTTTTGTACTAGGAGCTCTGGACTGCCAAGTTGGAAATAATTCAATACGAGAAGAGCAGCTGGTCCTACTGCCGTCCCTAGGAGATGTCATTCCAGGAACCAAAAGTGATTGATCCTTGCTTCAGGTGATCACTTTGTGAATTACTTTATGCCCCATTAGAACAAGGTACAAATGCCTGGCCACATGGCAAAAAGTGCTACAATGCCAGGTTAGAGAGAGATGGATGCTAATCACTTTCTGAACCTTCTCCATTCTTTCACGTATTAGTATAGCAGCTAAACAAGAAGACAGCCTTAATACCAGAAGAGACTCTCCGAAGACACATTAGAAACATGCAGTCCTCTGACACTGCACAGTCTGGACTGCAGAAACAGTCCTTACCCATGGCAGAAAGCAGCAATTAGAAGCCTCAATACTACACCGCAAAATTCCTACAAGATCATGCCAAGTTATGAAATCCCAACTTGTCAACAAGTTCACATAGGCTACAGTTTTACACTTTGCTCTTCCTGACACCAGCTTCTGCTTGTGAGGGAGAGATCCAAATCACAAGGTATGGATTATACTCTCAATCTTCTTATTACAAAATGGATTTGAAGCCATGTAATTTGGAAAATGCTGTTTTTACAGGCGTCAAACCAAGGCAAGTAATCTGAGAAATGTTTAACATTTTCAGTCCAATGCTAGCTGAAGCCACCACTTTCTTACTGCCATCATGCCAATGTGAGCAATGTAATCTTTTACAGAATTCTTTTACCAGGGGTAACAATCATCACATTAACTCATATGCAAGGTTTAAAGTGCCCAGCTGCCAGATACATAAGGCTGGCTGAGCAGAAAAGACAGCACAGAAACTACTGCAAAAGTTCTCGCTTATGCATGTATCTGTTCCACAGGAAGCCTGCATTCTCTAGTCATGCCTTATTTATCTCACATTTTGCTCTCTCCAGCCACTGATATGAGTCATGCCTGAGGTTTTCTAGTTTCTAGAAATGCCACAACTACAGACCTTAAGTCCATAGCTAATTATTCTAAAGTTTCTCTAAAGATACTTTAAAGGCAGGGTTCCAAAAATGCATTCATATAGGTGAAGAGACAGCTTGCCTGGGCAAGTACCAAAAGCAAAAGCTAGGATTTCATTAAAGAAAGGGGGAGGAAGATGGAGGGGTAGCTAATCTTGCCTATTGGCAAAGTCAGCCTTTCAAATGCAAACCATGTGCAACCAACTTCACTGCTGTCTTCCCAAGCTTGCAAAGTGGCTCCCTAAATACCTTAGTTACTCCTCCTCCCTCTTAAGGGAAAATACAGTGGCAAAAACCTTTAACAGTGCTAAGACAAAATAAAGCAGGGGCACTTTTTCCTACAACCTCTTCCTACACCACCTAAACTTAATTTGGATTGCTATTTGAATGTGTTTTTGACAGATACTTAAAGTAAACAGAGACAGAAAGACTCATGGAAGTAAAGAAGAGCAGGAGTTAGGGGAGCCAGCCAACAAACATATAAAAGGTTCAATGAATTAAAAATACACAGTAGACAGAAAATGGTTTGCTCAGCTAAATGGTACATGCAGTCCAAAATATTGTTTCTACTCTTTCCACTTAAAAGATACAGTATTCCTTCATGTATCTGCAGGCAAAAAAAAAAAAAAAACAAAAACCAACAACAAAAAGCAAAACACCACAAAAACAAAACCCTACCACCCTTCAAGGGACCAGACTGTTTTAGAAGAATGGTTTTGTATTTTTTAAACAAACAACAGAAAAAGAAGAGAAAAAAAAAAACAACACAAAAACCACTTACCCATCTTTTGTCTGATCCACCACACCTGCAAGGAGCTGTACAGTGCTTGCATTAGGCAAACCATCTCCAATTATCTTCAGGTACCGTGTGACAAAGTCATTAGGAGACATGAAGAATTCGCCATTCTTCTCCACACTTGCATACTGCCAAATGAATACAATATTCAGTGCCTCAAACACATCCTTCTCCGGGCATTTATTACCACCACCCATAGTTTCCTACCACGAGCAGGCTCCGAAGAATCTACAGCCTACAAGGCTACAACATAAACAGGGAAGAGTTAAGTAGGGGCTACTCAAGTAGCTGAAGGCTTTGCTTCCCAGCCAGAAAAGTGGCAGATACATGATTTTTTGTTTATCATGTCAACGTTTCTCCATGGTAGTCTAGAAATGCTCCAGTACCAAATGTTTTCTTGAAGTACACACACATTTGCCAACATGGATGTGGCACCTCAGGCCCACTGAAATTCTGACAGCAACGGGATACTCCAGCATATCTTATTTAAATGAAATGACTCCTTTGTGTAGCCATTCTACTTCGGAATAATAAGGCAGATTTACACCCACAACATGACATTGCAGTACTAGTGGAGTAAATGATCCCGTAGGACTGTCCACCTGGGGGTGCTATTTTGGAGGAACTCCACACCACCTTCAGCCACTGCCGGTCCCTAAGTAAAGACCGTACAGATACTCCTTGGTTGAACTGCTGAAAGGAGGCCAAAGAACGGCATTTGCAGAAAAATGTAAGAGAGAACAAAAACTTCGACAATTCAGCACACTGAAGAAACAAGAAAAGAGGTCTGACACCTCACCAAACGCTGCTGGCATACATTACTCCCACTTAATACCATAGTTACTGGCATATTACTCCAGAAAACAGCTATTGACAGACCCAAGCTTATTCACTCCCAAGGGAAGCCTCCAGTAACATGTTGCATATCAAGGAAAACGAATATTAAAGTATTTTTAAGATAATACATAAACAAATAAAATTGCCTTTGTTTCCACCCTTACCCTGATTCCTCAGTCACCCCTCAAAATTTAAAGCCTTCATTTTCTGTAGAAGGGTAAAACTGAAATTGACCCTAAAAATGTTTTTTAAGGGAAGAACACAAGGACAATAATTAAGAAGAAAAGAAATCCCAGGCAACATTTGCAAAACCACGTGTTTGCTCTAAGGGAAACAGGTTTGTCTTGAGATAACAAATGTGCATGGAGAACAGGAAAGCAACTGTTAATTTCTCTTTTTTTTTAAAAGGCAAGGTAGAATGATAAACCATTGTTGCAGCTCCCCACAGAGCATTATCCACAGTAAAGTAATAAATAAATTAGATGCTTATTGCTATTTTGTAGTGTACTTCAAAGACACGTGTTTTGGTTTACATTGCTATGGCTCTGCTAAGGGAAGGAAACTGCCAGTTTTCATTTCATAGAGCCACACTGGTGCCTGCAGAGTACCGTTATACCTGCTGTAGGCATGTACCTCTCAGAGGGATGCCAAAGTCTAACACTAAGTAGATTATTTTCTTCTAGTGCTATATAAATACAGTCTTCAGATACAGCAATATCTTCAAGAAACAAGGCTTCAGAGAAGCAAGACCAAACAAAAAATAACTTGCTTTGGCATCTATATATTGGTTAGCATTTAAGGATTCCTGTTTCAATAGGCAACGTTCATAATGCAAGCTTTCTAGCTGATACACTGCAAGGAATTGTGAATTGTATACTTTTATAAGAACTAGCAGATCAATTGATTTCAATGTAATCATTTGCAGGGAGACAGAACCTTTCAGAATCCCAGCCTCAGAAACTTTTTAACACAGCTGCTATTGAGAAACAAATCAAATAAGTCAGACAGCCTATGCTCCTGTATTTCTTTTTTTTTCATTCAGGCTAACCCCCTGCTAGGGCACTCAATAACAGAAAACAGTACAAGGTTTCAGTGTCCCCCTGTTTCTTGTCATTGTGATTTACTCAAGTGTATTTGAAATCCAATCACGTACTCTATACTACATATAGAAAATGACCTTGGAAAATGTCAGCTTGATCACTTTGACTAAAATCTAATCTCTTAGGGGTTATGGTAGAAGACTTAGAAAAAGTAGAGTTACTCTTGGAAATTATCATAACAAAAAGAGAAAAACATCAATTCTATTGGTTTTGGAGGAGAGACATTTAAAAAAATGGTTCTTCACAATTGTATTTTTCCCCACTTTGGCAATTATACCCACAGAGAATTTGATATTATACAATAGTACTTAATGGCTTTTTGGTAACTTATTTACATACATTTTAGATAGTCAAGTATTAACCAGTTCAACCCCATTTTAAATAAGATTTGCAAACATTATATTGGGGGGTTGATGTATTAAATATACTAAAAGTTGACTGTAATCAACTACTTCAGCTGGTAGCTTCACATTTATTTCTACACAGTGGGTACCACTCCTACCAGGCAACCATATTTTTTAATTCTTAATTGAAGCAGAATGAATGGCTGTCAAGTAACTTTACAAGTGAAGATCCCACAACCTGCAAAAGCAACTGTATTGGCCTCATCACTTACAACTGTCTGAGGCAGCTTAATTAACACCCCGGCTATCATTTATCTGTAGGGCACAAAACAACATACCACATTCACTCATCCTTTCTCCTCCTCAGCACTAAGCAGCACAACAAATTCTGTATTGCACTGAATATTTACCTCATATTTCATTACTCCACTTTACTGAGAGCCCTTCTTTTCAGTGAAAGGGAAAGCAGAAAAGGGAAAAAAATAAACTGGAGGTGGTATTTCGTGTGCTTAACCACGACCCACTCAATCCACCAAAACTGAAAGCTGAGGGAGCTACCATCTTCAGAAACACAAAACAGGTGAATACTCACAGGCAGATAGGAAACAATTTTGCCACTATTCTCAGCAAACCAACCAACTCCCCCCCCACACACACAACTGAGCATCACCTCCTACTGCAGAAGGGACCAGGCTTCTCTCCGCTATGTTTATTCCCTTCCTCAATGCTACCACCTTCTTGGGTCAATGGTCTACTCCCCATCTGCCTTTTCTGCTACCTTGCTCCTGCTCTTACAGCATTTACCCCTGAAAATCACATTATCCCATCTTTTTTCAAGAGCCTTTTTGCTCTCCTGACAGATACATGTTCCAGGACTTAATAAGTTAAATTCTGGCTTTCTCAACTGAAAATCTGATTTCAGAGCTATAAATACTGACAGTATATGATAAAACTATAAATACTGGCAACATACATAGTGACACCTACACATGTTGTTAATAATAGCTCACTAGGGACAATGGAAAACATGCCAAGAAGTGCACAGAGCGCGAGGCATGATGCTGGAGAGAGGGAACTAGGAAAGGTATGAGCTCTCTTAGGCATTCAACACCTTCATAAAAATAATTTGGATACAACAGCTCCCTGTAGCACTGTGGCACCTACCTCGTATATATATTCTCCAGACCCACTAATTTCTGTACTCTTTTTTTCCACACCAGATTACCAAACTAATACAGAAACTGTACTAATAAATCTTAGGAAGGTTAGGAATAGTTATTTAAATTTATGAAATGGGTCAAAGAAAGCCAATTTCCAGCAAAACACTAAAGCACACTTCTCTCAAGTATAGAAGCAAGTACACAAGTCATTTCTTTATTTGCATACTTCTACAGCAGGCCAGCACAGAAGGAATTTTAGTTAAATAATAAATACAGCCACCCCTTCAGAAGGTGATCTTACCAACACTTCTGCAAATTAAAGAAGTAAAAAAGCAAGGAAGGAGGGAAGGAGAAAGTTTCCCGAATGGTCTAACAGCAAGGTGTCTACATGAACATTTTACCATGTGCAGGAGCAATACTGAAACTCCCACCGCATTCTCCGAACAATGCAGGTTTTTTTCTAAGATAGTAATACTTCTTTCTGAGTCAATACAATAATCACTCAGGAGTGTATCTGACTTCTTGTTGAGCATTGTTCAATTCTGATAATGGTATTTAAATCTAACATGGTAATAATACAGTGAATGATTAATGGTTGGAAAAACTATCAAGAGTTGTATGCTGCAATAAAGGAGCAAAAGATATGAAAAATTTAAGCAGAAAGAGTAAAATATTTACTTTATACATACCTTCAAAAATATTGTTTTTAACTCAGCTGGATCAGCTCTCTTGGTTAGAGCCACCTACAAGTAAATAAAATTACATTAATATGCGTAATTTATACAAAAGATGTCAAAGTGTCATTTAAAAGGAAGCATTCAAGCAACAGAATGAGTGATGAAAACAAATGTTCACCTTAGATAAATTAGGTACTGCTTTAGCTGGCCATGCTTATTTTACTCACACTAAGTTATTCAACATTGTTGTTGTAAATGCTTCCCTTATGCAACCCTGCAATTCTTAAACAAGCACACATTAACAAGTTATAAAGACGTTCCAAGTATCAAATCTTTCCTACATACCTCTCTGCTGGGATTCAGCATTATACCATCTTTACCATATACATTTTTATACTTCCAGCATCTTTCCTCTACGAATTTCAGAGTACCATACGCAGCCCCCGACTGACAGATGGCAAGAATAAAACACTCAGACTTACAAACTTGTCCAAGAAAGCAACTCTGTAACAGACTGAATTCCAATGTAATTATTTGGTTTATTGGTACTTCTACTTCCAGCATTTTAAACTATTTAAACTTATAGCGTAGACCTTTTTGATGAGGAAAATTCAGAAAGCACAGTATCTAGATTTTTCTGCAGATCATAAAACTAGCCAGTTCCAACTAAATCCTGTTACATTTAGCACAAAAAACTCAAAATTAATTAAAATATTTTTTCCCAAAATACTGAATTAAAAAATATTCTATATCCACTACGGAGTAAGCCCATCAATATTTTCCTTGTTGACAGATTGTGCCATCCATTTGCTGCTTTTGGCAGTAATTGGATTCATCCGCTCAAGTCTGTGCCTGCTATATAGTTTCCCATTCCTTCTTCAGGATACTTTGTAAAATGTGCTTGCCAACATAATAACCATTATCTGAGAAGTCAATTAATCACATCAATCTATTTCTAATAAAATAAGAACATTACTTTGCCCGCAAACCTGGATTTTTAAAAAGCTTGCGAAAACGTCTCTGTAACGGGGAATAAACAGCCAAAGGGCAAGATGTAAAATCTCACCTAAGAATTGAACATCAGAAACATTATCAATAAAACATGACTACCTACTTTCTTGACTCTCCAGCGCAACGGCAGGCTGTAAAGGCAAATGTCACTGCTAGTACATTTCTAGTAGCACCCTAAACTACTGCAGAAAATGGTAGGAGTCTGTAAGTCTGTACCACAGTATTATAACCTCATGTACATTTAATGAAGAATCTTCAGTAAGTTTTTCCTTACCCTAAAATGGGTCATTTAAAAACTAAACAAAAAAAAACCAACCAAAAACCACAACAAAGAACACCCTCCAAAAAAAAATCTAGAGTATTTTAAGAAATCTGTAGGAATAAGGTTTCTTGTAAAATTTTAGAAGTTTTGTTTGTTTGTTTTTTATAAGGGAAAAACCACACCTGAAGTTATGCTAGGATTCAACTGACACAGTCCCACAGCTGGAGTCCCAATACTGTGTTTGCACAGAAATCTGTGTGGAGGCAGTTGCAAAAAAACGAAGTGTAATCGTGAAGCTGGGAATCTTCATAGAAAATGTGTATTTTTCTAAAGTACAAGCTATTCTAAACGTAAACATTGTGTAGTAAGCAGAGATTTAATCTAACCCCATTTGTAAAAATCTGGTTACCCTAGAGCAATTGGGAACTACTTTGTGAAAAGAAAAAAACCCAACATTTGTATATTGCTGCAATCCAGTATCTTGCCACTATACAGGCAAACAAAAGACACTTCAAACACCTATAGCCATTAAAAACAAATCACTGTCAAACTTCATCTGCATTGAAGTTTAAATTTTTCACTGTCCCAGAAATCTAAGCCTAAAGAAACCAGGGATGAAAGGGTACACGCTGATAGTTGAACTTACACTCACTTTCCTTTGGTTTCACTGACATTAACAATCTTGAGAAACTTGGGAGCTAAAACATGCTTTCAGCCCAGCTACCACTTTTCAGCCCCCTTTGATTAGAGGGGCAATTCTACTGGGTTTTTTACAGCAAGTTTCTTTCAAACGATATGCTGAAAGACAGGGCTGAAGTCGGTCAGGTCAATGAATGCAGAGGCACTGCAGACCAGCAACCCAAGCCATGGCTGCAGACCACAGCTTCCCTCCATTCCCCACAATCTACTTCCATATTCTTCCATTTCCTGGGAAACAGGAGAGGAAAGGGATGGTTAGCAGCACTGCATTATTTGGTTTGCCCACATCATTTACCAATCTCCATTTTGAAAGGTCTATTTGATCCCAGTTAAGGAACAGACCCTCTATTACTCTATGTTACAGCTTCAGGAGGACCAACGCTAATGCAGCAATACCAGTGCTAAGAGCAGAAGTATTTAATGCAGCCTTTCATCCATCCCCAGCTGTGGGCAAAGCTGGAGCTGCACACCCAGAAGAACTGATCCCTATGACAGGCATTACTAGCAGATTCCCCTTCTGGAAAATGTCAAAATATCGCTCTCAATACCATTCTGAAAATTGCTGTCAGTTACATTAGCAGTTGAAGGTGGGCTAAGTACCCTGATGCCCACAAGACTGCAAGCCAACAGGTAACATGCCTCATGAAAAGTCACCCACAGACACAAGCTGCTTCTTCAGTCAACTCAGATGATACTTATTGACCTTCATATAAGTGGGCTTAGGTGATGTGTTTTGTTACTGGAAAGACTTCTCCATTTTACTTTACCTTCTCTCCATAAAGACAAAAAACAGCCTGAGATAAAACCAGCATGATATCTCTCTAGTTGCATGACGAGGCATTTGATAAAGCAGATCCAAGGGAAATAATGTTTGTTACTGCTCTTTACAAAGAGGTGCTATGTAACAAATACTGACACTTGAAAAAAAACCCAGTAATTTTTATTAAGTAAGATTCAGTGAAGAAAGCTCTCCAACAAACAACATTTATTTTTAAAAAACAGGAGACAACAGGGAGTACAGAAACTAAGGTGCAGGATTATAACAAAGTCAGGACATACTACAGAAAAGACAGGGATAACATACAGAAAACATCAGCAGAGATTTTCATTCTTAAAGTGGATGTAAGTTTTAGCCAACATACTATGCGTACATGTGCGTTACAATGTATATGAAGAACCAGCCAGCACAGGCAATATAAGAATTGAATTTAAAAATGCCATATCCCTCCCATTAGCAATGACATTAAGCAAAGGGAGACAGACGGTGCACAGAAAAAGGGAAAGCTCTGTAAGTGACAGACAGTAACACACAGGTTGATTTGCACACTGAAGCTGTTCATATCCTTAGATTCCCTTGCTCTCTTGATGTTAATTTCAGCCCATTTTTCTCCAGTGGAGCTATTTTCTCCTTGTTGACCTATGCTCAATTTACAACGGCAGGCATTTTCAGTCTCACTTCCACCCTCAACAACACATGCAAACAGACTCTTCCCAGACAAATTTAACTGCACAACTGCAAGAAAATAGAATCCTGTGGGAATCAAAGAAAATTGTAGTACATTTCCAATCAACTCTATTAGTATTTTTGTCATACACAAGGCAGAACAAACAGGTTGCCAGATGGTATATAATATCAGAAGACACAAAAGGACTAATAAAGCAGTGAGTGTGCTCCACCCAATAAAGAGAAAAACAACATGGGTGGGCAAGAGAGAAGAGCAGTAGGAAAATCAGAATTAACGCCAAAATAGCATTATTCTAATGGCAAATATAAAACGTCTGACTTTCTCACCTTTATGGTTAAGATCGCTTTAGTACTAGAAAGGTGATGGGGATCCAGGAATACTTAGGAATTGCTATAATATTCCAGAAGTCTAATGGGACAACAGTAAGTCCTAACTCAAGGTAAAGAGATAAACATCTCTTACCTTGTTTCTTCTTCTTTGTTTAACCTGAATAGTGCTCAAGTGCGAAGGAGAAAGTTGATGGAGGTAAAGATGTACCCCTCCACCTCATTATCTTTAAAAACTCTTGACACCGATCAGGTAAGGTGCTGGAGAGCAGCCCTTCTCCAAGCAGAGAACTGAAGCTGTGGCAGGGCTACCTCTCTGCTAGGCTCTGGTGAGCTCAGTCTGTTTAGTTCTAGAGGACACAATCTATAGGCATATACAGAGAGATATTTGATGTAAGGCCTAACAAGTGATCACAAGCTCTAGTAGCTTCACGTTGAAACTAATACTGTTTGTTCTTCCATTCCTAAACACAACTAAAGAATGCAATGTATTTGACACCACAAAAAGACCTCAAATCAAGATTGAAATCTCCTGTCTTCTAGAGGTATTCTTGAGTTTCATCACAAGTTATTGAGTCCACCTGTAAGACTCAAACACATGTGGCCCAGTTTATGTAAGCGGTCCATTGTAATATTTCCTTCTGGCTAAAAGTATGTGCAACTCAAAAGGAGATCACACCAGGGTCTGACCTTACATTCTTGTTTAAATGAGTGACTGGAGTATCAAAAAACAGTTAAAGTGCAGTTACTGGCCAAGTTTGAATCAGACCAGTAATTTATTAATACTGTGTAAGTATTTGCTAAAACAACACTCCAGTTTCTATTTTAATACAACTAACCTGCTTATTTAGGTGAGAATCACCCTTCTCACACATTTACATTAATACTACCACATACACATACCATTTTTCTAACCTAGCAACTCCCCTTGGTCACCTTCCATCATCACACACAGCATCCTAAGTTACAAGTGTTTTGCAGCAACATCTGTCCAGGGCACTGTCTCCTGTTTCAGCTGCCCCAATAACCATTTTTCATTAGCCCAACATGCTTCAGCATATTCTGACCTCAGTAAAAGCACTGCCATTCCTTCTGTGCGACAGAATCCAAGTAAAAGAACTTGACTGTGATCTGCAATGGATAGCAAACTACACAGACCTCAGCATCACAGGGAAGTTTGCAAGCAAGATGTGGACCAGCTCACCAAGAAGGGAAGCAGATAACTGCAAGGATTGCTGGCACAGAATGCAGATCAAAAAGATCTTCTCGCTAGACCTTCTTAATGGTAAGTTGAGTATTTCTCCTCGAAAAATATAATCAGATGGCATTTGCCATACCTACCTAAAGGCTTAGGGTAAGAAGCACTGTAACAGAAGCTGATAACTACTAAGCAGGTACATTCAGTCTGACCAGTCTGACTTGAGACAAAAACATTTATTTTCTAAAAACAGTTCTCATCCTCCAGGTTGAACATTACAATTACATTTTGCAAAAATGTAATCCTACACTAAGCAGCAGTTACTGCGTTCCTTTGTCCAGTAACACCTAGCTAAGCTAAGAAAAAGAAATGTTATTAACACTAATCAACAAAGTCTTCTCAGATCCTACAGGCTGATTCAGTGTGCAGAAATACAGAATAAACACTACCAAAACTGGACCCTTGTGCTGAGTCTACTCCACACAATAGTGAAGCAGAACAAAGTCTCCTAGCTAACAGAGGCAGAAAATCTCAAGCAGAACTATTCGCATCCATCTTCCCTCTGTCACAATTATAAATCTCCAGGCAATTCCAGTCCGTCTTCTGCATCATGGTAAGTGAAAGGTTCACTTCCCCCAAGTGCATCAAAGCTAGACCTACTTTATTGGGCAATTACCTGCTAGCTTTGATCCTACTTTCAAAGTCCCAAAGCAAATGCAGCTGGCTTATTCCTAAGATAGTTCTCACACACAATATTCCCAATAAACCATAGTATTTTTGCAAGCAAATTGATCGGAGACCAACACACAGTTATCAATTACATACATACAGGAAAACGCTTGTCCATTTTGTCCAATGCTTCGAAGTAGGTTACAGAAACCAAGGTAAAAGCAGTATATTTCTTAAGGAAAACCACTACAAGAATTTCCAAGAACGGCTAATTAATGCTATGTAAAAATACATTTAGACTGTGTACTTCTAAAAATTTCCTACTTAAAGACCTGGAAAACAGAAGGACCATAAAACTAGCCCAATACCAAGGTAAAAACAGCTAGGCATTGTCATTGCTCAGCAAAACTGTTTAATAAAAGGAAAAAGCATCACACTGTGACCAATAATATCCATTCCAAACTTTAAGCACAAATCAGAAGATGCAGTTAGGAACTAACTGGACTATTAGTTTGTAGTCTGCCTCAGGATGAGGACAAGGATGCAATTGCTGTCACTCCTACAACAAAACATGATGCACTACACTACAGCAAGAAGCTGAACCTGAAAACCAACTCTTTGTGAAAACCAGAAACTTCTCTTCCACTTTTCTTTCATGTTGCTAACAGAAAAAGCTCAGCTCTCCCATCATTTTCTATACCTATCATAAAGTGCTACAGTCATCTGACTGCATCAGTCCATCTTCTTCCTCAAAAGTAGTATTCCCTGTTGTCTCACAGCTCCTCTACAACACATTTTTACTCAGATGATCTTCAGGACTGTGATTCAAAGATACACAAACAAGCTACTTTGCTATGGCCATTATGTAATATTAACATATCCCAATGTATCTCAGCAAACTAGAGCTCACCACTCACTTGAAGAAATGCAATAATTATACATAAGATATATTAGGGGGTTTTCAATTAAAAAGTTTATTTCCACATGAGCTACTAAAGAGAACAGTCAAATGACTTTTCCATCAACTCTTGGGTATTTTTCAAAAATACCCCCCTCTTGCTCACCATAGATGGTTGGGATGATAAGATGCTAACACTGTTACTCTGCTCTCCCTTTTGCTTCCTTACACTTTTCAGAACTGGAGGCATACCTAAGCATCACCAAGGTCAACCTGCTAAGACATACTTCTTTCCTACCTCAGCTCAGTTTACAGACTTCTTTTCATTGTCCTAGGGCTTGCTCTGTTACTACAGTGCTACTGTATAACCACTGCATTGATCATCAGCTCAAAACAACTGTCTCCAGTCCATCTTCCAAAAGCAGTCACCCCAGTGCTACTACTAGAGCTCAACTTCAGGCTTGCATCTGACAGGAAAACAGTCATCTCTCCCAAAAAAGCAAAGGATAGGAAAATTCTCCAGGGCAACTCCCAAGATCAAAAGTAGCTCCTGGAGGAAGCTGAAGATTAGATACCTGTTACCATTTAAAAACTGTCAGGGAGAAGCGGCAGACTATCAGGGCAGCATGAATTTTATTTGGCATCCAATGTTATTAGCATAAAACATGTATTTGGACCAGAATTAAGCAATGCGTAAGCCACAATTAAGACAGAAGGCCATTTAACACCATGGTTTGCTTCAGGAAGCATCATTTCACAGCTGTGCAGAGCCCCAGTGAGCTCTGGGAGAGGCATCACTGAATGGAACACACAAGCCACCAACGTGCCTCTCCAAGGTTCCCACACTCGTGGTGCTCAAGGTTCCAAACAGCTCACACAGCTCAATGGAGACAATCACTCCCAGTTTCACTTGGATCCCAGCTCCAGCCCCCAACACCCAAACACTCACTCTGCCTTTGGCATGGCACAAAGTAGCTTTTGCAGCCTGAATGATCAGGTGTTCTACCAACACGAGTCACAATCAAAAAATTCAAAACAATAGGTAGATAAAACAATATAAACAGATATAGCTGCACTACCAAGGAACTTCTTGAGAGTCCTGCACTGCACCTGCTGCCTTGCAGTGCACACAGCGATCTAGAAAGTGTCCCATGCTTTATCTGGCACCTTCACAATTTACAGAATGAAGACAGAAAACAATGGCAGGAATAGACAACCTGAACAGTGTTACAAAAGGTTTCTCTGTGATTTTCTCTCCTGGATGTCAATGCAATGGAAGTTACACTGTGAAACAGGTTCCAGCAGCAAGTGAGCAGGATCGTTTGCAGTGATAAATAAAAACCTGCTGCCCTTAGAAGAAAGCAAACCTGGAACACAGCCACACACAAGCATCATAACAGAATGGTCTGCTCTTAGAAAACTACTAATTCTGTGATAAGGGGAAAAAAATTATACGGATGTGCCATCAGTGCCCATAAACTTGTGGAAAGGTCTGTCTCAAGTTGTTGCTAGAGTAACTGTTGTTATTTGCAACTTCACGCTTGTGAATGAGCAAGTAAAAGAAACGTGCTGGAGAAAAGTTCCTATACATTGTATGTCTTGACTAATAATTGTGTGACAGGAATTATGTAGGAATAACTGACAGGTACATGTATTTTGTTTCAGTGTTGTGTTTTGTTCTTTGAACACAGAAGTTCACTTTTCAAGATCCTATTTATAATCAAATCCATCTATTCAACTCTATTCAAAATGCTACACCTCAGCAGCTCAGAGAACTGGGAAGGGTGTGGGAGTGGGCATGAATCCCTGTGTGTGCATGGATCCAATTCTACAACCTTAAAAAGAACAAAAGACAACTGCACAATGGAAACAGCATCTCACACACAAAGCAAACTTACTAAAGGCTACGTTATGATAAGACTCAAAGAAAAGCTTAAGTCCTGCAGTCAGGAGCCCTTCCTCATAGCTAACAAAAATAACAGCAGCATTCCAACACATACTTGGACAAATAATGACACTGTATTACTTGAAACAATAATAAGAAAAAAGGGTTCTTCCTTTCTTTTTTGTCTGTACAGCACTCAGCACAGCAGAATACTGGGTCACGGGGAACATGCCAATGCTCTGTGAAAGCTGAGTCACAGTAACTACCCACCTTTCCTCAGTAAACATGCTAGTCGACCTCTGACTACAGAAAACCTGGATTTTCAAATAAGTTTGTCTCTCTCCCTTAAAGATTTTCATCTGTCATCTCAAAATACATATGCCAAAATATGAGTTTGCAAACACGCTCTCTTTTGCCTGCAAGCAACAGTATCACCATTTGTCCAATTCCCATCATACGGGTTTTAGTTCTAAATTATTAGAACATCTCCCTGAAGACAGGGCAATTACAAAGCAAAGGCACCTTCTTTTACAATTCTTATCTTCAGTATTAATAAACAAATGCTTGGTGCTTAAATATTAGCAGGTTACACAGTTGTCACAAGCTACTGTAGGCAGGTGACCTTCATTCTTGCTACGGACCTGAATGGGAAGTTGAAGCTATCAAAAAGGGAACTTGGAAATAATCTGCAGTTTCGCATGGGAATATAAAATAATCCAAAGACGACCTAAATCATTTACGTAAGGCAGTGACTCTAACACTAAAGGTTTACCTGCCAGTGACTAGCTGCAACTCAATCAAATTATTAAAGACTTCACAGTAACCCTCCATAATTTATGAAAGTTGTAAGATACCTGACAACAATAACTAAAAACTTCTCATCTCCTTAAGAAACTGCAGAAACATTTCCAGCATTTTAATACATTTTAATTATAAAGTATTCTGATTTTAGCTTGAATGATTTTGGCTTGTCATCTGTGAGTCTATTTTATCACATATATTTGCATAAAGCAACAACTGTTTCATTAAAACATTAAATTTACTTCTGCTGCACTGCCCTCAGAATATTTTTGTGAGATCATTTGGTTGCAGTGGAAATTATGATGTTGTCAAACTAAGCATTTTGATTTAAGGACAGGAATCTAAAAAAACAATCCTAAAATTACCTTCAGGCATGTATGTATGTACTTACACACAGAAATAGATTTTTTTATTGATTTTTTTTTTGATTTTTTTTTTTTGCCAGAAAAGAGAGTTCCATTTTCTTTGGGAGCACTGCAGTTAAACTAAAATCTAAACATACCAGATTAACCAAACACAGAGCAGAGTTTAAGACACTAGAGAAATTTTAGCACTATTCTTTCAATGTCTCATTAACCAGGAGTTCTTTCATTTCATGCCTTGGACACTTGGGTTTATGTCAGAACCCTGACAGCACCAAATGAATTCAGAGCAATGTCTGCCATCCCATAGTAAGCTACTGGTTATCAGCAGACAACGCAGTTCACTTTTTGTCATCAACTGTCAAAAACACAGTTAAATTCCAAAACCTTCTTTCTGACCAGTTGATCCAGCCCTTTACATACAAAAAATTAATCCTTTGCCTCATGAAAATACTGGGTAATCAATCAGCAGTTACTCCTTGCAGCTTTCACAACCTGTCCAGACCAGGAAGTCTTCAAACAGTGAACAGAAAAGCCAGGAGACCTCACATTAGTTTTCATTACATATCCCTTTGTTGAATCAAACTGTGGGCCACACACAACATGAAGTACCCCCAGAGGCTTTCAAAGCCACAAATGAATTGTGGATACGTATTCTGTATAAAACTTTCTAAAAACACTGAAGGAAAACAGCGTATTTGACAGTCCTTTTGTGCATACTTTGCAAAGGTCTTTCCATCATTTTCAAAAGCTCAGTGCCCTCTTTCCCTCCTCCTCTCCCGGCTCATTCACAAGAAAAAGGGGCAAAGTTGGTTTACTAGCCTTAACTTGTCAATGACACGAAGAATAAGGAACTATTAACTGATACTTTAATTATACAGTATTTGGGTTGAATGTTTACACACTTGAGAATTAAGTATTCTGGTTTGGGCTATTCTCGTAACTGACATACTGTATCTATAGGTTACATGGAACACCAAAAGTAAATTGCAAGATGTTTACAGTCACTATCATTTTCTTTACTGCGAGAAGAAAAGAGAAGCACAAAACTTTTGTAGTACAATGTTCACAATGCACAACACACTGAACCCACTGCTTCACACCAGTCGGTCTTGAAAGAAAAGATGCAGACCAAGTAACTAACTGATTTGGGCATGTGAACAGAGTAAAAGCAATTGTTGAAAGTTTGTTGTTGCCATGTTTTTCTTCCTTTTGAACAGCATCAACATGGGACTAATTCATGATCTTTACAAAGTAGTTTCCAGTTAGACTGACACACAATGGCAAGCAGCGCTAGACAGGTGAAATGACAGGAAGGAGGAAGGCTGACTTGATGTCAGTGACAAAAACTATTTTAATGGAAATGTGAAATTATTCAAAAATTTCTTCCCCGAAACACGTGAAGATTTCTCTAGTCAGATTCAGACTGCACAATGGGCTGAGAGTAGGCACCTGCCAGACACAGTATTTTTACATACCATGTTTTTTCTAATGGCTTTTCATATTCGGTGCCTCACTTAAAGTTGTTTCTTCTGCCAAAGATCTGTTAAATCAGTGATGTTCATCAAACAGTGGTTGTCAAACATGATAAAACCCTACAATAATAACATACGTGACCAAGAGGTTTTAGTAGCCAAGGATTCAGGGAAGAGCAGAAATAGGTCGTATTTCCAAGGAACAGAAAGATGACAACAGTAACGAACAGCCTGCTGTTCAGTCATACTAATTTTCAGACCTCTTCTATCCTAAAATCAGACCTGTGTTATCAGGTCACGTGATGGATAGATGTGACAGGGAAGTCACATAATAAAAGGATAGATAATAATGCTTGACTGCACTTGCAGAACATACCTTTCAACTAAGTCCTTTAAGTAGGGAGCCTCCCGCTCTGGTACTGATACAGGACAACATCCTAGTCTCTCCCCAGCACTGTAACATCACATATCAAACCAGAAACTCAACTAAGAAGCTGTAGTGGTCACGTGGTGTAAAAGAACTGCAGAAAAAATGCAAAGCAACACCACAAACACGTAAAAGTAGGAACCATCAAGGCAGGAGATCTCATTTCTCAATGTAGGAAACCATGTGTGCACACGTTTGAACGCAGACCTCTAAACCAGAGTTGCGTGCACAGACATAGAATCTTTGTGTCATGATCCTGCCGACAGCCTTTTATGTTTTGGAGATGTTACCTGCATTTTGATTAACACTTATCAGTCTTTGATGAAAGATGTAGTCAGATGCTGCTCAAGCTACTCCAACACTGAATAATTAGCTCTAATTTATTTCTTAAAAACTATTCTAATTTACTGCTTTACTTAGATGAAATGGTACCTTTGCTAACTTCCCAGAATGAAATGTCCATTGACTGAGACAAAACCCCAAAACCCTGAGTAAGTGATGGCTTTATTGGCTGAGAGAGTTCAGGGAAGTTGGGATAGGAAACAGCAACTTAAATATAAAGACAATTAGAATTTCTTCCTCCTACTGGCAGGATGGCTGGCATTTGGCTCGGGATCACCCTTGTGAAAGCATCTTACCCTGTTGACTAAGTGCACTTTTAGGCAGTATGCAAACTCTATCAAGAGTAAGGTAGAAAAATGTGTACCCTTCTATGACTCCATATTCTGAAATCTACAGAGACTTTTCCCATCACACAAGGTCAGAAAGAAAAACAAATAATAGAGAGTGCTAGTTGTTGTTCTCTCCCCATCTCCTTGCAAACCCAGCACTAAAAAAAGACTCCAACCTGCCAAGGAACTTTCTTTGAACCTTCCATTTCCTGATAAATTTAAACTTATCTGCTCAGACAGAAATGAAGGTCAGCTCCAGGAAAGAACATTTTTAAATCTTCAGTGAATAAAGAGCAGGTAGTATTCATCTACAGAAACTGAAATATGTGAAAAGATAAATACAAAATTGTGCATGAAGCTGAAAAAGATCTGTGGTCAATTGCATTTTACAAAACAATCTGAATTCCGGTAAATCAATTCCAATTACAAAGGAAGTACCAACAAGATTACAGTGTCACAAATAGAGAGTGGGAAAGAATAAACTCCATTGGGGAAATAATAAATGGAATTCAAATAAATCAAATCACTGGTTTCGCCCTTTTCCTAAAGTCTTCAGTTTTAGAAAAATTTGTTCAACTATATCAGAAATGTTCAGACTTCAATCCCCTATGCTTCCCCTCTCCCTGTGCAGTTCCACAACTGCACAGAAATGTCACATTTTAAATTTGCTCAACTGCTGTTTAGCTCAACAGCCAAGGTTTTAATACTCCATAATACTAATTACGTAAAGGCATCTGAAGGAGTAGGGGGAAAAAAGTCTGCTTCTACCTATTTGTAATGTTGGCTAATAATTATGGTCATCTAGCTACACAACACCTCCTGTATTCTGTCTTTGGAATTAAGGTTGCTCTTTGCAATTCTTCAATTGCCCTAATCATCAAGGACACAAAAATCATAGTTGTAAAAAGCGCATCTATTATTCTCCTGGTAGGTCCCCATAATTGCAAAAAACAGCCTTTAAAAGCCTTGAAATTTTTATACTGATGAGAATTCTTTAAAAAACTAGACTTTAAGAGTTTGAGGGTACATTATCTTCACATGGGATTGAATTATGTTGGGACCTGAAGATTGGAAAAAAATTATAAAGACTACATGTTAATATCCTTCAAGTAAAACTATTCTCTTAATATTTGTTTTGAACGAAAGACATAATCAAGTTCCAGCTACATAATTTGTGTCTAATCCCCATATAACTTAATGACAGTTCTACAGGTAACTACAACTCTAAGATTATCATTGCCGGCTTATGAAAACTTAAGACCTTAGCAGGTAAATTTACTTCTATATTCTGGCAGCTTTTAGAAAGTAACGTACACTGGTCAAATGACATTTAATGGGCTTTAAAAAGGTCAGTTTCTAAAAGACTCTTCTTCAATTTACAACATATCATTAACCATCTGCCTCCCTGATCAGTCTGTTTTGTTGTCAGACACTCCTGTCCCAGATAACTGAGAGAGGTGCTGGAGCAGTACCTTCTTTATCTGCTTTCTGTGAAGCACTGCACTTCACAAAACAGGTTATCCTACATGTCTGAATAAAGACACATGTCCATGCATTTCTTTCCACATTACATCAGATTTATCTAGCAGTATGCGATAAGATGCAGTGTTAACATCTTTTTTCACTATTTGCACCTATTTTTAATCAAAGAGAGATAGTAGTAATTCAAGCAGCACTAATATGGCTGAGAAGTCCTCACCTGTTACAAGGACAGTTTGTGGAGCAAGAATTCACATTTCAGGAGTGGTTATCTGTCCTATCCATTGCAATCACAGCCACCTAAAATATTAACAGTAAGAATGCCAAAATTCTTAAAGGAGACTAAGGAGACAAGACAGGCTCATATGACAATTTGCAACATCTACTGAGAAAAAGAGGCTATTTGGACACTAGCTTACAGACAGCTCAGGTGAGAACCAAAACTGTCACCTTCTCAGCTTCCACAGCAAACACTGTGTATTTCTATGCCCTACCTAAAATGAAATGATGCTCTTGCTGATCCTCAAAAAAACCTACATTTAAATTCAGTAAACTCAAGCGATGGTGCTTCAGAAGCAACACAAACTGTCAGGCATAAGAAAGCCTGCTGTGGGGACAAAAACACTCTCTATTGCATAGACAGGAGACACTGAAAGTAAGGAAAATGTATCACTTAATAATGGAAACATATTTTAGAATAACTAAAGCAATCACAAGTTGCAGTAGCACTATTTATTACAATAAGTTCAGATTGTGTAAGTTTTCCCAATATGATACCTGTGTTAAAAAAAACCACAAACCCACCACCACAATGATGACCCCCATAAAAGGTCCCAGGTGCCTGTTCCCAGAGGGATATCAACCTCCCTCCGGCTCTGGTCCAAAGCCTTTGAGATTGGGTCTCATGCTGAAGGGATGAACAAAGCACCAACATTATTTATGCTAACATGGGCTGGCTGGCAGGGAGCAAGACTGAGGCGATGTGGAGATCAGACTGATAAAGGCAAAAGTAACTTAAAACACAAAAGCATGAAATCTCTTATGGCTAGCTTTTTAATTTTGTCCTTTATACATTTTAATATGGAGAACTCATAAATTGCCATAGTGCTTAACAATTCAAAAAACACTAGTTAAGAAAAAAACGTAAGGATTACTGCATCACATGCAAGGTTCCATCATCTTCACCACCAAGGTCGCTCCCCTTTACTCTCCCACATTTCTAAAGGGAGAAAAAAGCCTCAGAGCTAGGATTTCACCACCTGCCTGACTCCTACCAGCGCTGACTGCAGTCATCTTCTCTGTGTGGTGCTGAGCTAGAACTGATCAGCACTGTCAGAAAAACGTGTAAGTTCCAGCTAGGCTAATCAAGGCAAATACAACCATATACTTGCCTAGAACAAGAGGCAGTTATTCCTTCTACTGCAAAAATCAGTTCATGTTCAAATACATAAATAAGCCAATCAGAGACACAACTTTTAAAAAACAAAACCAAAACCAACAGAACAATAAACCATTTGCAAGGACAGTCCGATTTTTTTCCTCCTGCTTCCATGGGAAATTCACATCCAAGTTTTCCTTTTAAAAATGCTCCTATCAGTCCAGTTACTAGGCTATATACAGAAAATGGACAAAACACTTTCAAAAATGGTGACAAAGTTCTCTTGGTGTTTCAGTACCATTTTTTACATTCCCGCTTCTGAATATTTAAACTGGCTGCTGCCCCACGGCATTTAAATAACCAGTGGGTACATTAGTTGACCAATTAGTTCTAGAACAATCTCACAGTTTTGCCTATGCAAAACTTGCAGTTACACCCCCATGGCTACATTCTTGTACCATGCTTCTTACATTTAGGGAAAAAGCCCTAGCACCTCTATAGTTATCCCTTTGTGAGCCAAGCATGCAGGGTTGTCAATGAACAAACCACCTGATCCACACAAAACTGCATAGACCTAATTTTTGTGAAAAACAATTCCTTCTCATTTCTCTGCTGAGCAGTAGAAAACGCTAAAATATCTACAAATGCAAGGCAGTAAAGCCCTATGGTTGCCATATAAAACAACGCCTCGCAGGTTTCCAGCTTAAGGTATTTCTGTGCTGAATGCTACATTAGAGCATGCCACCCGCATAATGCTTTATGCTGCTTTGCTGTGAAACGTATTAGGGAACTGATCTGATTTAAAGGAAAATAAAACAATTTATATAGATTTATTTAAAAAGAAACCGTGCTACTTTTTGCCAAGTCCGTTACCCACTCTAATTCAGCCCAGCACCGTTACATTACCCTCCTAGTATTGCTACTGAAAGTTTAGTATTATCCAAGTTGAATCACAGCTTCATGGCTACCACTGGCTTTTAACCAGGTGGTTCAGGAAACAAACAGGTACCCCTCCATGCCAACCGAACCAACAGGACAGCTACTGTGAGTTCAACCCTATCATCAGAGCAGAGACACAGCCAGCCTGGTATCAGGAAGGCAGAACAGGCACAGAATCAGTCCCAGAGAGCTGGTTGGTCCAGCCTAGCCTATGACTCTAAAAAAGAACCAGTAACCTCCTAAAACTATAAAAGTAGTGATGACAGTAAGATTTTTAAACTGTTTTTAAAAGGTTTGGCTGTCTGGGCACAAGTCTGCCAATCTCAATGTGCTCTCTACAAATAAAACGTGTTTGTGCATTTGCAAACTCCACTTTGCTCGGCCTCTGAGGGTCAGACCCATTAGCACGCTCCACTACCTCAGTCACAGCATGATGCAAAAAACCAATCTGCCCATGAGCAGAAAGGCACATGCAATTTAAGATTTTCAGGATTCCAGAAGATCCATAAAGGTGCACATCTAGAACCACCACAGCCATGGCTGAGTATATACAGACATATCAGACATGCCGACCAGGTGTTCCCAGTCCAGCCCAGCAATCATGCATGCAACAAATCTAATGTGCATTGGCTGAACAGGAGTAAGCATCAAGCACAGGAACCCTCCAAAACTGTAGCAGGTGAGGGTATGATTCATGCAAAATGTATAAGTGCTGCTGGCAACAGAGAATCCAAATCTCCCCTGTCCCAGCAGGGTGCCCTAGTTGCCAGCAACTGAACCCTGTTCTGGCCCACACCTCTGTCCCCACAGTCCTTGTGATGCTAATTACACAGCATCCCTGCCTGAAACAGAGATGCAAGCCTTGCTGTTTGAACATCCTCCTAGGACATCCCTATCCTTTCACTTCCCACTGGCTGACCTAGATGCTCCCTAGTCAGCAAGCTGGCTGTTGTGGTACCTGTTTCTGAACAGCTCAGACACGTTTCCTAATTCTACTTCCACAGCCAAGTGGATAAAAGTTAGGCATGGAGATCTTAATCAAGAGAAAACCAAAAAGTCAACTTAGCCTCAATTCCAGGCTCTGGTTTTCACATGGCCAAGAGTAAGCCAGGGAGTAAGACAGATCTTCAGGGAGACCCAAAGAGTGACCTTACTGGTCAGCACAGAAACAGTCCTTGCAGGCTGCCAAGGCGTGCAAGACATCAGAAGCATATGAATCCAGCAGCTGAGATTAGGGGCCTCACAAGTATCCAACAAGAGGAATTCGATCATGCTTGCAACTAGTTCTATTTCTTCTCTAAATGTATGTAGTTTGATGCACTTGCGTTTGCTTCTCCACTGTCTCTCAAGTGTTTCTTTTTTTCCCTCTTCAGAGAAAAAGAAAAATGCCAACAACCCACTCCTTCTAAGCAATTTCATCCTTTAACACACTGGATTTTCTGCAGGCCAAGTAACAGTTTTGGTTAAGAATACAATTGCAATTGCACGTTTCTAAGGTATTGTAAATAGCATGAAATTATTTTAAAATGTTATGAAAAATGCATTTGCAGTGTTCCTTTAAGTTTTAACAAAGCTTTGGTTAAAATTGCTTTATTCCAAAGCAATCAAATATAAGAGTATTTTTATAAGGACCTCTTTATCTCCCTGCAAATGACTGAGATACAGATACTTTCCAGAAAGGGAATGCACCAGAAAATATGTAACCTTTCGTTTTATTAGCCATAGTTATCTAGCACCATAAAACATCAGCTGCTGTTTCTGAAGACTGTATTGTAGCTAAAGCAAACCGGCATGATTAGCAGAGCCACAAGCAGTGCCCAGAGGCCTTATGCAAGTTTAGATTTGGTGCCATACAAATGTAACGTACAGGCTCTATTCAGTATGGTGAAGCCATTCTATAGCCAAAGCAGCAGCAATTCCACAGATGAAAAGCAAAAATTAAGCTAAAATTAAGCAGCATATTCATGCCATCTTCCAGGAAATACGGTATCACATACCTCCTTGTCATACTCCTTGGACAACATAGATAAATAAAATAGATATTGGCCTAAACAAGCTGGTCAGAAGACACATTGTTATCATTCAGGGCTATAAGCTTGTCTAGGTTACAGGATCAGGAGAAGCACCTTTAACATATTGTTTGAAACACACTTGGAAGAGCTTCTCTAACCTCCTGGGACACAAAGCTGCATAGAAAAAGGAATAAATTTCTTGATGTGGTAAGATAACTTCAAATACTTTTCAATGCATGTTACAACAACACAACAGACAAGACACACATAATGATGTACACATAACTGTTGGGTCGAGCAACACTCTCCAAGAGCTATCCATTAAGTGAGATTACCCTGCTATTCCTCTTACAGGGACACCATAATGGAAAAGAGCAAGTTCAAAAAACTTGTTAAAACCACTGGCAGTTGCAACATGCAATCCCATTAATACCTCTCCACTGTATTAAAGACATAAATCAACCTCTTTCACCACCTCCTCCCACTACCACCTTGCTCTGATAAAGAAAAGGGGCAGGGGGTGGGTAGAGAAACAGTAGTACAAAGGAACAGGTAAGTCAATTGAGACAAAAACCCCAGTGTAATAAAGCTCCTTTTCAGGGTAACTTGGCCTTCACTGCAGAAGAGAGCTGTGTGTAATTTTTCCACAAAAGAGTTGCTCCACAAGTGCTTTTCCTGGGATTTTTCTTGCCAGTGGGCCCCGTAACCTGCTGTGCACCTTGTGGAACTGAGACTCAAACAGTCCTCCTAAGAGTAAATGTTATAAGCAAAGACTTATGCAGTAAAAGAAACCAAATGAAAATAAACACACAAACAATAGCAGAGAGGACAGGGAAGGAGCATAAAGGATTTGCTTTCTCCTTCATTTCAGCTGCAGTCATCATACATGCTACTTTGTACTTAGAAACAGTTTGAAGTTCTCAGCACTCATACAAATTCAGCGTCCCTTCATCAGGCAAATTCTGGTCTCTTAAGTCAAGATGCAGCCATAAGTCATAAGCAGCATAAATACTTGTTTTTTTCTGAAGGGGGAAGCGGAAGGAAGAGTCTTATGATACATAAGGTGTTTTAAGAATTTACACACTTACACACAGTTCCAAAATGTAACTACCTATCAGCAAGCACCGCTGGATCTGTACAGACTAGTAAAGGTCCTTCTACACAGATCTTACATTGTGTTATCACATCCAAAAAAAATCAGCATGGTGCCACTAAGTGTGATGACACTATAAAGTTTACAGTACACAAACTCTGTGATGGATCAGGGAAAGAGAGACTGCTTTCTCCTTACTCACCAACCACTTTACCCCCACAATGTTGGTCTCACCGAGTGGCTGGAGCCTGTCCGTAAGGGACTCCACTCCTTTCATGGACACAGTAGCCATCATGATGCTAGGATCCCTCACCTGTTCCCTTCTGAGGACTCAATGAACCCACATGCAACGCAATGCAATTCTTCTCTTCCATTTGGCTGGAGGAAGAATGGCATTGAGGGCAGGAAGAATGAATTCAGTCTGTTCCCAGGCACACCCCACCCTACTGCTACCGTAGGGGAGAAGAAGCTGAACAGAGAGGCATGACGGAGCTGTGTGATGCACAAAGGGACACAATGGTGTGCATGACAGCAAAATATTTGATGTGGCATGGTTGCACCAGCATCTAATAGTTGTGGTACTGTTTGGAATCAGTATTCCAAATTTAGAATTGCATTGCCATGGTGTTTGTATTTCAACCATTGCTTATCCAAACCTCATTAATTCACACTGCCCAGTGCAGGCACTGGACCATTTCTGCACTCAAAAAGGCCCATAGAGCCAGGGCAGCAGCATTAATCCTTCACAGAACTCCAATTAATTCAGTCAAGGTGATGCATCTTGCAGGACCAGGATGTTCAGTGGAAAATGTCTGACTATATTAACACCAAGACATACAAGGCGCCTGTGATGGGAACTGATTATTTTTGATATGACAAGGTTTAGGATTTTAAAGGTAAATACAGCAGTAACTGGAAAGAACATGTAACTCCACTGATACAGCTTCCATAGTAAACAGTTCCAGAAAAAGACAAGTGGAAAGAGAATTTTAAAATTGTTAAATATACAAAAACTGCACAACAAATTTTCTTTAGTTTGCATTACAAACATCTCAAATATTCTCTTGTAAGTAAAGTCAGCAACAAATCTCTGTGTTACCTTATTGCTATATTTCTGACAGGCACTTGTTCTTCAAAAGACTTACGCATGCACTTAAAATTAAGCATGCAGGTAGTCCTACCAGCTACTGATGTAAGGTTCATGCCTTCACTGGAACAGTCATTTCACAATGAGCCCTTTTAGCATGTGATATTTGTGTTCACTTCGTTTGTAAGACAATGATTTTAAAATAACTTACACATTCTGGGTAATAGAGGCAACCAGTATGTGCTCAATTGATTAAAGTTCACACATGTACAAAAAAAAACAATTAGGATCAGAGAGATATTCCACAGTATTTAATAAACAACTCCTATATCAGTACTATGCAGTTCAATGCAAGTATCAAAATTTATTCACATGCTATCTATAGCAGAGGTGGAGTTTAATGGTGTACAAGTGCTTCCATGATAAGCCCACTGTTTTTACAGTTTTTAAGTTTTAAATTACCTATCAAAATTACTCAAGTTTAGAATTTTCATTAATGCAATTTTTAACTGTTTTGAATGTAGCTTAGTGGTCATGAAACACTAAGTTTAAAAATATTATATATATTAGCTCCTATTACAAATACCAGTTTCTGACCTTAAATTGAACAAAGTAGCAGAGTGGTGAAGGCAAAATCAGCTATGGAAATAGGTCTCATTGAGAAGTACTTTAGAACTTCCCACTGAAAATAAGTTTATATTTTACCAAGTAGTAGGACCTTAAGAAGATAGCAAGTCACACTTTGCACATGCATGAGACAACAGCTACGCCTAGAATTGCGTAGCAGTATGAGGACCAAGGGTAGCTTACAGTCACTCAACAGGCCCAGTTAATTTTGCTGCAAAATACACACTGCATGAATGGCAAGGGGCATTAGCTAGACTAGGTAATTTTTCTTTAGAGTATCTAGCTAAAGGGCAGAAAAAACATTCTGATTGCATTGTTAAACACTCAAAATGAAGAAATAAAGCATGACGCTATATAAAACATCATTATTGCTCTGTACATGCACTACCATAAAGACTTTCCACATAGCCAGTTTTCCACGCCATTCATAAAAAAAGCCAGTACCTATGATGGTAATTTAGTTACCAATGGGGTAAAAATCGACTGGAACATCTCACCTGCAGTTTTTACTGGCAATTTGTGCAAATACAATTTGCAATGCAGTTTTCACAAAACACTCTCAGAAAGTGTTTTCAAAGATTAAGAAAAGACAGTGATGTACAATATACATTGTTTAAAACATTGTATAAATTGCAAGACACTGAGTAACATACAAGAAGGAAAATTAAATGGCACTGTAATGGACATTAAAGATTCCATGCATAAAAGCTTTGCCTATTTCTTGATACCTGAGTGCTTAACTATGCAGCCTTAACAGTATTCTGTTTGGGTTTTCCTTTTGACAGACTGAATTCCTAGAGTCTGCTTAAAATGTCAACATTTGAAATCTTGCAAGCAAAGAACAATTACATTCAATCCCAAAGACTTGTATGCCTAAAAGGGTATAATTAAAAAATTAAAGGAAGCGGTCATGCAGGATACTGGCAAGGAAAAGGTACCAAAGGGATTTTAGAAAAATCATTTGACTCACCAGTCCATTGTTTGGCTGAGGTGAAAAAGGCAAACATTACTGAGATGCATCAGTGAGGAAGTCAGAACACAAGTCAAGGCCCATGCCTGTAAGCACATGTGAATAACTTCAGGCCCAGAAGCTCTTTTACGTGGCAAAGTTATTCATATGTGTGCTTGCAGAACATGAGCTCAGACATTACCGTTAAAAAGTACAAAACGCTACTTACATTTTGTCACTGACTTCAATAAAAATAGAAATTCACCCATATTTAACAGCAATTATTTCACCTCAAGAAGATAAAAATCCTTTTAAGTCTCACAAGATAACTTAATAATTAACCTGTTCTAGCTGTTTCCAGTTCTACTTCTTGGGGTTTTTTTTAAACACAAATCTCTCAAAACACATTCAAGCCTGCAACCAGAAGCCTTCCTCAGAAGCTACAGGAGGGCTGTAAACCCTGCAGCACAAAGTGCTGTATCTGTCTTGCAATGCACCAAGGATGCTTATGACACTGGTGACAAGCCATTATTCTTTTTATCAGGTATCTCTCTGCCAAGCCTGACGTAATTGGAAACTTACGATATTCAATTCAGTTTGTCTT
The DNA here is from genome assembly GCF_023634155.1 of Falco peregrinus. Lineage (NCBI taxonomy): Eukaryota > Metazoa > Chordata > Aves > Falconiformes > Falconidae > Falco > Falco peregrinus. The sequence goes on along the minus strand of NC_073725.1, from coordinate 37,358,767 downwards.
TAAGTGTTGAGTCTTTCCAACATATGCTTGTATAGATTTTGGTGACCTGAACTGTGCAATAAACCAAGCCACAAGAAAAAGCACACCACACAGATGTGTAGCATGGAGCGCACAGGTCTACCTGAGTAGAGAAACATTAACTACATATACAACATTTTTAAAGTATATGGATTCAAATGGATTGCAGATTAAGAACTGCTGCTTGGAGAGGAAAAGATAAGTTCATAAATTCAGGGAATGAAAGACTTTTAAGTCTTTTAAGACCAACAGTTCAGTAAAATGAAGCTGATATGCTGGGTGTATGGGCCAGTGGGCAATCAAAAAAAAAAAATAGAGCTAGACAGGACAGCTAAGATTTATAAATAAGAAACATTTGGGGATGAATGTCTCATATACCCTAGCAAATAAGAATCACACATTACCCAATCCATTAAAACAGCATGCAACACAGATAACCCAAGTTCTTTCTGAGGAAGGTGCTGACAGGCACAGCTCTATCACGGCCTCACTGCAATAAAGGAGTGCACAACTCGGCCAGACCGAGCACGTGCTGCTTTGCGTTGCTTGGGGAAGTTTAGTTTTCTGATGTTTTCTTGATGTAACTTTCATCACTGACTTCAACAAAAGCTGGATGTGGTCCAATATTTTTTAAAAGTCTCAAAAAAGAAACCTAATGAAAGCCTAGGAGTAAGTTTTGAAACACCAACACTACATGTAATTTTAACTGCCACTGGAATTAGCATACCTACTTTTTATATCGCTTTGATCCAGCTAATGGGTAATACTATTTTTTTTCTGGGATGGAAGTGTGTTATGAAACAATTGATGAAAATATTTCAATTTAGTATCTTTCTGAAGCAGCAGCAAAGCCTCACTAACAGGTATCAATCTGACAGGAGAGCACCAAGAAGTGAAACCGGTTGGAAACTATAATCAAATATGAAAACAGAAGGTAAAAACAGGTATATGGAGAAAATGGGAAACAAAGCAAAAAGGGATTATCACGCCAAGGCCTGTAAGCGGGGCAGGGCCAGCACCAGCGCCCGCCCCGGGCACGGCGAGCCCCGCCAGGCCCTGACCCGCCAGCCCCGGGCACACACAGCGTGTACGTACTCTCTTCATACACCGACGTGCCGTGTAAGCACGAGTGCGGCAGGGCGCTCTCCGGGGCACAGCTGGGCCTAACGGCGCCGTGCGGGTACCGGCGGGGCAGCAAGCGGGCCGGCCCGGTGAGGCCGCACCACCGCGGGCACGGCGGGACCCGCCGCCCCTGCCCTCCCCGGCGGCGGGAGGCGGCCGTGCAGATGGTGCATCACGAGCAGCGCGCAGGCCCGCTCCCCGCGGCTGGCAGGTGGGGAGCCCCGCCGCGCCGGCTCTGTACCCGCCGGCACCCAACCCTGACGGCCGGGGCCGGGGGGAGGCCGCCCCCGCCGCGGGCGCTCGCAGCCCAGCAGCCCAGCCCCCCTCCTCTCCCCTGGGGCCGGCGGCGAGGGGCCGCGGAGCCGCGAGGAGGAGGAGAAGACGCCACCCGCCGAGTTTCGCCAAGGACAGGCCCGAGGTCAAACCCGGCAGCCGCCCGCCTCCCGCCGCGGCCCCTTCCCCGCCGCCAACGGCCGCGCTAGTGCGCGTCGGGAGCCCGCCGCCCGCGCCGCCTCCCCGCCCGCCGCCGGCGGTGACTTACCTTGGCAGCCATGCTGTGCCCGGCGCGGCCACCCCCTTCCCGTCCCTTCCCTTCCTCCCCTCCCCTCCCCTCCCTTCCGACCGCGGCAGGCAGCTTCCCCGCCTGCGCACCAGCCCGCCAGCGCCGGCCGTCACCGCTCTCCCAGGCACGGACGGGGCGCTCGGCGCCGCCAGCCCATTGGCTGCACCCCGCCCGGCCCGGCTGCAGCGCGCCTGATCGCCCGGCCCGGCCGCGCCGAGGGTTGCGGGGTTCGCGCTGGCCGAGCCGGGCCGAGCCGAGCCAAGCCGGCGGGCGATGCGTCCTCTGGCACCGGCCGGCCGCGGGCGTTTGGGGCGGCCACTGCCTCACCCCTGTGAGGGGAACCCCGTTTACCTCAGGTTTTCTCCGTTTACGGCTGCTGGCCTGGCAGCCTCCGAGCCGCCTCAACGGGGCTCCGAGCTCGGAGGGGCCCCATGGCCCCTCCAGCCGCTGGAGAGAGGCCTGAGTGACCGTGTCTCCAGCGAGTGTCTCGTACCATTAACCCGAGGAAATGCCTGCGGCGTGCTCGTAGGACGCCAGGGCAAGCTGTGGAGAGATGCCACACACCTTCACAGCAGCCATGCTGGTGTGCCTCAGCAAACCCTGCTCTCCTGCCTAGAGCTGTTTTCTTCCCCATGAGTCACGCTGCTGTTTGAGGGATGCTTCATCCCGTTGCTGTATCCCAAGGCTTCGTTCTGGGATGTCCCAAGAACGAGCCATGCTTCCAACCAAATTTTTTAATGCCGTTTCAGTTTGTAAGTCGGCATGAACGTGACATGTCAGCAGCCCCGCTAGAGCGCACGGCTGTACCCAGGATGACCACAGGCATGGCACGCTGCGCCTCACAGACAGTTTGCAGACTGTCTACAGACAGCCTGTCTGGGCATGTTTGGCAGCAAACCATTTGGCATGCAGGCCTGCGGCTGTGACCAGGGCAAGCACCAGCCCTTCGATGCCTGTTCTGGCTGGCCTGGGGGCTTCTGGCTCCTGGTGGGATTCTAGGTGGGCCTGAGGCTGGTAGTGCAGGCAGGGAACTTGGCACATGCCTGTAACAAAAGGTTGCTTATCAGAGTAGCTCGGGGGTGAGGTTTTTGTGTTTATAATGGGCTATAAAGTTAGTCATAGCTTTGAGGAGGATCTTCCAGCACTTCCCCTAAAGTGAGTTTCATGAAGATACTGAAAAGGCAAAGGATTGCAAAGACAGATATATTACAATATAAACAGAACAATTAACTCTTTAATTGTTTTTAATTGTCTTAGAGGGAGACAGTAGAGAAATGGTAAGGACTGATAAATGCATCTGTGCCTGCCTGCTATGTATCTTTGCAGGATGGCTCTTTTTATGTTTGTTCTCAGTCCAATGAATTAATGACTGTTTTTCAGCAAATTGCAGTCTCCTCTATGTCCCTTGGAAGTTTCTTCCACCACCTGTGAGGCCCAGCAACATATCTGCCTCCTTCACTTCTCAGCAGTCTTCCAGCCTCTGCTTCATGTAAAACCCTACCACTTGCTGGATTCTCTTTCTTTCTCCCTGCCCAACATCCATGTGCCTGCTGCACGTGCTGAAGCTGTTCTGTGACACAGCACAGCCTTTCTCCCTGCATCTCTCTGACCTAGAAAACAGCAGTTATAGCAAAGCAGACTTCAAGCCTTCCTCCAACCACACCTTTTGAAATGAACACAAAAAACAGATTATGCCATGCCTATCTGCAAACTAGATAAGTAAATACTGTCACCTTGTCATAAATGAATAGATAATAGCAGTCCATTTATAAACAATGGAAAACAATCTCAGATTATTTTAGTAATACCACTAAGAAGAGAAAAATTACAGAGCGAAAATAGCATAACAATTGTCTTAGAATACAAATACAACATTCTGTGAATATACAGAAGCCAGAATATTTAGATGTGAGGCTGCAAGTCTGTCCTATTGAGCTTAAATTTTGTGAAAGCAGGCTTCCATGGGATTTTTTTTTCCATATTAAGACTGCTAAGAAAACAACTACAGTTCCCACATTGTACTGACACATGGTCTTGAGCCAATTTCCAAGGAAAAACACAAGCAATAAACCTGCCTATGTTCCAAGTAGACTGGTGGTAAAATTCAGAAAGGTAAATAAAAAAGGATGACCCTGGAAAGCCTCATTCAGCTGCTCCCCAAATACGACGTCATGTGAGCTCTTCTAGCATTTAGAATCATGAAATCATAGAATGGTTTGGGTTGGAAGGGACCTGTAAAGGTCATCTAGTCCAACCCCCTGCAATAAGAAGGGACATGTCCTTATTCTATTCCTATATTTATTCTGAATCTACTTATTTCCCAATCTTCAACAGCTCCAGGTGCCTCAAGTCCTGAGCATGCCTTCAGGAGTGCCTTGGTCCTGACAAGGCTGGAAGGCCATTGCCTAGCTTACATGAAAACCTGAGTGTGATCAGCATTAAAGGTTTGGCCTGGCAGGTCTCTGACATTGTCCAACACGCACATACAGGCCTGAGTTCCTTATCTTTATAGAAAAGGCACGGAAGGCAAATGTTCACTTTCTAAATGGCACGCAGTATGACTGCAGTGGATATCGGCACTCTCTTTGGCTACATAAGCAAATTGTCTTCAAAGTCTGCTGTTGACTGAAGATTCAGAGCCATGTGTCATACTCCTTTCAGTATGTTTTAACCACAAAGCCCTATAGTCTGGGGAATAGATGAGGGACATTTTTCATTCTTTCTAGTGAAGCTGTGTCATTGTGCAAAGGAGAATCCAAGATCAGCTGGACTGGAAAGAAGCATGACTCTTTCCATCATATTTTATCATACAGTAAAATGCAATGGGGTGAGGGTAAAATTGTGAGTGTGTTTTCATTACAAAGCATATAAGCATTTCTTGGAAAGTTAGGAGATTGTTTCTTCTCAACCAACGTTTTTTTCTGTCTTACACATAACACTCAAGAAAGAGAGCGCACAGTCATTCCAGGGCTCCCCTCTGCAATGAGAAATGACCTAGTTTGCTCCTTCTTGTGCCCTTTTCTGATACAGGGTGTCTTGAGTTTGTTTGTACATATGGGGATGGGTTTTGCAGGAGGAGCTGTAGCTTGTTTCCAAAATAAGCCACAACCTAGTATCTGGACACTGTCCTTGAGGTGAAAAATTAGGCTTTGATTGCTTTCATGTAGAAGAGAGAATGAGAGCTGATGTACTACTTGGTGTTTTAACTATTAGGGTATTGTATAGCAGGGCAACTGTATCTCAGTAGGCACATATGATCTTTTCTGAGCTTAGTAAAAATTACCTTGGGAAGACTGACAGCGTGGGTCTCATGATTTTGTAGACTTGATAAAAGGCTGATAAAGAATCAACATTTCCTATTGACTAGTGTAACAAAATGCTCAGTGTGCTAGCTATTTTGGATCTTTTTCTGACATTCATTACTCTTTCTATGATTTCTCTTACAATGTTCTGGATTTTGCATTGGCAGACAGATGTCTAAAATGTAGGCATTGCACTATGTAGCTTAAAGGCAAGAAAAAATTTCTTGGATCTGGAAAGATCTGAGTGCATCTGGAGAGATCTGAAAAGGACTGGATCTGGAAAGACAAGATATGGAAAGATCCAAACACGCTGAGTACCTTGGTGAAAGGCTGAGGTAAAGCAAAGGTCCTCAAGACCTATGATACTATCCAAATTATTGAGCTGTTTTCCCCAATATTCTTTCTGACTGCCCCACAACATAGTAACAGTCTTCCAGGTGGCTTCTTTTGTGTTGTAATATACATACAGCAGCATGGCTAGCATGCTGTATGTTAACTTACCACAACCTTGCACCAAGTATGTCGTCCTAGAAGTATAGCTTGTAGTAAAAATAAAGAAGTGGCCTCATTCCTAGTTGGAAAGAGCTGAATGTTCAAAAGAAATGAGCACAAAGGCTTCCTGAGCAGATTTTGTTTAAATAGTTATTAAAATTTTTTATTGACTCCTCTACTTTAGTGAAGCCTCAAGGAAAGGCATGAAGCAGTATCCTCTTCCTTAGGTCAAAGGTTTGGTCGGTTGTTCTGTTGTTTCTCTAGTTTTGTGTTTTGTGGGGTTTTTTTTCAATGAAGGATGTATGGCTGATGTGAGTTAGCACATCAGTTTTAGCCAATCTTGGCCAAGAATTTGTGCTCACACAGTAGGCCTAATCCTGAGTATTTCTCTAATAAAATAAAGTATGACTCAGTCTGAGTGAATCCATCACAATTCTTCTTTCCCTGTTGGAAAAATATTCACAGCAGATCTGTTTTCCTCAAATATATTTGCCGTTTTTCTGGTTATTTTATAACATTGTCTGACGATTATCAATGTTTCCTTAGTGGCTGTTGTTTTTACAACATATTCACACATATTTGCAATTTAAGCCCTGTTTGTTTATCTGTGATTGCTGAGGAGGTCAGCCAAACATGATCTTGTTTCCTGTTCCTTAGAACATAAGATTTACAAATATTTTCACACACATGTCTAAAATTCATTATCTATCAGTGGTTCCGCCAGTGAAAAACCAAACTGGTCATTTAAACAGTTCAAAGAAAAGTGAACATTAAAGCAGCATGTAGAAGTACGAATTCATTTAAAGATCCATACAAATGGTAGTATATTTTCATGGCTTTCCCATCTCAAAATATGACACTATCCCCCACTGTGTGTATTACATCTACCAGGAGAGTAGAATTCACAGAGTTGGAAGGCGACAGCTATGATTCTGTCTTACAGCTGATAATGGCATTTACACAGACATTACTGTTAAAATGGAACAGTTGGCAACACTTTACCAGGGCTGTGTTTTAGAAATGCATGTGAATAACTCAGGAAATACTGATGCTGCTGCTGATGAATAGAGGGTTAATCCTGTTGGTGTAAATCAGCATAGCTGGTAGATTTGTGCAGATTTACGTTGGTAAAACCCAGAAAGTAGAGAGGATATACGACAAACAAAAGATGCTATATTTATTTCATAAGTGAAAAGTACTTCATAACTAGGCACACCATTGGCATGAATAAGTTATGAAAAATCTTCACAGCCAAAAGAACATAATCATCCTTCATGTATAACAGATTTGTTTATTCTGTAAAGATTCATTTCAGTTGATTAATTATCAGTATCTGCTGATGGTGGAGGTAACAAGCCATCTCTGATGAGAGAATCATTTTAGGACATGCTCAGAATATTTTATCACCCAGCACAAGTTGTGTATGCTTAGAATATTCATCATACTGTGTACTAATAGTATCACGTTTTTAAAGCTAAGTAGTAAATGTGAATTATATTACAGATATAGGCATCATCTATATTTTTCTTGGATTTTTTTTAATAAAGGGATATAAAAAAATAAACACAATAACAGTTGTATTTGCATGTCAAGTGCCAAACTGTGCTGCTGCATTAAATCGTTGTTATTCTGAACCAGTAAAAAATTAGCATATGTGCAAATGCCAGCTCCTAACAATAACATCAGAATTGTTTCTGCTTACACCAAATCCAATCTGTACCAGCCACATTACATGCTCACTGGCCATTATTCACAGATGGAAGTTAACAAGATGGAGGTTTATCAAGGGGTAAATTACCTTCTTTTTAATGCAGTTTTATTTATTAAGTAAACAAAATTGCAACACCAAGTTAAAATGCCAAAAGAGGGGTTGGATCTTCTCAATTCTGAAGCATTTATGAAGAGGAAAAAATTATAAGACTGTCAATAAATGCAAAATATAGAGCAAAAGTAGATCAGATTTTCAACATGGTGTATTAATGTGCTATTTCTAAAGTTAACCTAGTTACCAAAATACTGAGAATGGAAAGCATTATCCATAACAAGATGGGGTGCAATCTGTTAATAAATACATTTGCCAAGATGTTGGCCATATTTGAATAGACACACTACTTTAACCAGACTTTACTCACAGAAGAGACTAGGCATCGTTTAATAAAACACGTGTATGTCTATAAAGTGTATGTATGAATATCTGCACACACTGAACATACATTGTGTGAAAGAAGACAGCTGGATTTTAATTAGTCAAAACTTTGCGGAAAGTAATAGAACCTCTGCAAAGTTTTGTACAAAGCGCTGAGTTTCTCTTAGCTTCAACAAACTTAGGTGTTTGAAAATATAAACATTTGGTCATCTTGAAACTCAGTGTTTTCTTTCATTCTCCAGCCAAACCCCATCATTTTTTATTTTCCATGGAGATACAACATTTATTAATCATTAGTACACATTTCCAGAGGACCCACTATGAGCTAGTCTTTTTCCATAGCTGAAGAAAGATGGTCTATCTCAAAGTCCATTAAAGCCAGCTGGAGCTTTTCAATTAGTTTCAGTGCTTTGCTTAGACTCTACGAATATCACCCACCTAGGTATTTACAGCTCTCCATTATCAGTGTATGCCAGCTTTTGGTATTTGTTTTGTTAAAACAAGCTGCATAAAGACAAAAGTTCAAAAGGTTTTTAATGACTTACAAGACTGGAAGCATTGATAGCAAGCGTGTTTACCTAGGGAAGATTATAACTTCTAATTATTTTGAGCACTTGTATTTGATTTCATTACCAAGAAAAGCAGGTCACATTGCTTTTGTATGCATCTGGTCAAAAGTCAGCTGTCAGCCGGTTTCAACAAGGCCTGAGAGAAAAGTAGCAGTCTCAGAAGTATTACATTCCTCCAGATACTGTAAAAAAAAACAGCAGCCTGATAAAGAATAAAGGCTTACTGCTTCCACTGAAGAGCAGGCTACACTGTAAGTTTGTCTCTTAATAGACTCCAGAGAGAGTCTCTCCAAAGAGAGACTAGGAGAGCCTAACCACAGAGGAAGACGTCAGCCCAGCTACTGATCTCTTTAAACTCCAGAAGAATCCATAGGAAATCAGACTTTCTGGGTTGCTCGGCTCAAATAGCTGCTTGTTTGGTAGAATGTTTCTCTCCTCTTTTCTCTTTTCATTTTATTTGTTGTTGTTTTCAGTTTGGTTGGAGCCAGCCTTGGAAAGGTGGGAAGAAACCATCTGCATCTATGGTTTCATGCTTCAGAAGCAGGCGTGATATTTCAGGATGAGTTGTATGCATTGAGGTGACAGTCAAAATGTGTTGTGCAGCTTTTGTATTCAGTGGCTCAGAGCTTTTCCGGCCAGATATCACACTGTATTTCAAAAGGAGATTTTAGGGTCTTTCAGCTAAGTTCCTGAAAGTTGAACTGCAACAGATATTTTGATTGTTTAGTCCACTATTTCTGCGGGTAGCAAGATTTAAACAATAAATGCAGAAAATCCCCTGTTATGCTCTCTGAAATCAATAGGAAAATTCCCATCTGAGAATATGATTTATCCTCTGTTAGGTTTTGTGGGTGGATAGTGATGTGTGAGGCAGAAAAGAATCCAGCTCTCTACTCCTTTTCTACTGCTTCTACTACAGTGATGGCTAATAAGATGTGAGTCAGCAAAGCATCCTTTCCCAGGGAGAGGAAAACCTGCAAAAAAGAAAAAAAAAATTTATCTCTGCCATGGTGAAGAGAACCACTTTGTCATATACTGCTTTGCTTGTATATATTAATATAGAATGACTTAAAGTGCACATCATTTAAATGTTCATTTTCTGGTGAGGGAATCCATTAACTTTGCCTTTTGTAGGAGAACCAGGGAAGTAGTCATAAAATGCTCTTGAGTTCTGTGCACTTTCCTCTTCTTCTGGTATTTCCCTGTCAGTGCAGAGCATGTACAATCACTGTGAGGCTCATTACTAGATTCAGCCAGATAACACAAATAGGTAGGATATATTGAGAGCATACGTGCAACTTCTGCTACTGAGATTTGAAAGCAATACCTTTCTCAAATCTTCAGCCACAACTTGGATGCTAAGATGATAACCAGCGCTAGAGAGCTACAGGTCAGTTGTTTTTTCATAAGGGACTGGCATTTTCTTTGAGCATCGATCCACTCACTTTTGTTTTGCCTCTGACACTGGGCTTGGTGAGGTCCACATAGAAGTTGAACCTGAAGAACATTTGGAACTTCAGAAGAGTATTGGTCTCTACTTAATAGCATGGCTCTTGGGGGAATTGTATCTTTACGAGATTCCTGAAGGAGCCTGCTAGTATTGTTACATTTATCAGAAACTCATAAAGAATAGCAGTTAGCATCTGGAACTCTTGCAGTGTTGAATCTTTCAGACTTCTTGACTCTAGGCGATTGCAAAATGCAATGCTTATCTCCCACTCTGTCCGGCTTGTATTGGCTCCCAAACAGTTCCTAGGTACATAGTGGAGGTTCTGGTCTTGGTATATTTGCCCTTAAGAACTAAGCAAACTAACAGCCTTTGGTCTGTTCCCTTGTTGTACTTGATAGCAAGTATCAGACCCATATCCTGTGAAGGTTGAGCATGAGCAGAAACGACCTTCAGCTCCATGCTCTCCTCCCTACGCTGAAAGGCCTGAGTTTTCTGACCTGCAGTGCCTGTTGCAGAGCCTGTTGTTCAGTGCTTTTTTGGAAAAGAACCAAGGAGATGAGTTCTGACCAGTTTTTGTGGGATTGTCAATCTAACTTTGCATTGGCACATTTTAAGTGAAGCTTAATGAATCACATCTCTTGAGAGTCTTATTAGTACAAGTCAGAGCATAATCTCTGGAGAAAAGAAAGTATTCCACAAGTGGTTATGTAGACACAAGCTGAGCCTGGGCATCTAAGATACCACTCTGTATTTCAGGGAGGAACTTTAAATACTCAGGTCAAGTATCACAATAGCTGAGCTTTCAGTTTCCCTTCAGGTAGATCTATATCGTTGTTGCTAAAACAAAAGATACTCATTTCAGTGCCGCTAAGTTTGAAGTGCTTATGTAAATCATTAACACAAACCATTTATTCTGACCACAGCTGCATGGTCTAAAGTTGATATCTGGAATCTGTTAATCATTACTCGTCAGCTACTTGCTGCATATCAGAAGGTGATTCCAAGTGGTCCTGCCAGATTTTCAGAGGTCAGTACCTCTGCCTCTCTTTGCAATATTAACCTCCACCCAGCTCCTGTTAGAGGACTGAAGTGCCTAGTCAGGTCTTTTTCATAACCTGTCTACTGCTACCTGAAAAGAGACCCTCAATTCTCTGGGTCATATCCATGAAAGGATGGCAAAAGGGTTGGGAATGTGATCCCAAATCTGTGTTTTTAATAGAGTCTGGTGGTACCACGGTGCCACAGAAGCCTCCCTGTACAGCTTTGCAGGTGACCAAGGTGGTGTCTCCACTCGAGTCCTCACCTGGACCATTCATGTTAGAGCTGAGCAGCTTAGTTCATAGCTCAGCCAAGGTTTTACAGGCCAGGAACTGGCACTGCCTCAGAGAGCTTGGTCCAGCAGGGATCCAGCAGGGACACTGAACAGATTTTCACACAGTGTGATTTGTAGTGGGTACGTGACGGCCAGTGAAAGATTCAGAAATACCTGCAGAAGGAAATGGTGGTACCCCCCGGTTGCTTGGTGGCTGCAGATTTTAATTATTCCTAGCAAATTTTACTCTTGTGCAGAAAATATCTTTGTCTTTCCCCAACAGCTACGCCTCATGAAACTCTTTATCTGACCCATCAATTTTCTCTTCTTGGTCCCCATTTTATTCTTTCTGCCACTGAGCAGCCTTCTCTACTCTGACTCATTTCTATTCCTGGTATTTCCAACCTCATCCCTCTACAGTTGATCTGGTTTACTTCTTAGCCCAGTGCTTGAAGTCTTTGCCATTCCCTTTACATTTTTTTCAATGACTTCTCTTCCTCGGTCTCAGTTTTCTTACTTCAAACTCTGCTTCTGTTTCCGAACACATCAGTTCTGACTCATTTCTCTTGTGCCCTAATTGAGCCATTTTATCTTCTTTTGTGCACTGAAAGCAGAAAAGAAATTCCCTAATTTAAATTTGAATCTAAAGTGCTGCATTAGCCAACAATAGCAAAAAGTAGTCATCCCATGGAAATGCGGAGAGCCTACATCCTTCAGCTGCTGGCTCAGCTTAGAACAAATATTTAAAGAATTTAGGCAGCAACCCTGAGCAAACCATTACAGCAAATCTGCAGATTTCAAATTTTCCTAAGTTTTCATCTTGTCCAAATTAAATCATTTTACTGGCATGAGGTAATAAAAAAGTACGTCCCTAATACAAGCATTAGCTGTCTATTAGTTTTCATCCATCTGTTCCAAAGTCCGGTGGATGCCATGGCTAACTCTGAAAATTTTCTAGCACTGAAAAAACATTCTTTTATCTTGTTCCTCAAAAAGACTGCATTGGTTTTGTTAAAACTTTCAAAAAAAGGTCACTGTGAGCCAGCCAGCTACCGTGAAATGTTCCAGCCCAGAGTGATGGGTTAATATGTAAGCAATTGAAAATAAGATACTATGATGGAAAATGCTGAAGAAAGTTTATATTTTATTTCCAATTGTATGATGAATTAGTTATTTGTATAATCTCTTTTTTTCTTTACTGCATTCTTTTCTTTTTTGTGACATAGAATGTAAGTAGATACAATTAGAAACAGTACATCAGCAGAAAAATAAATGTGATAGCTTGTTGTATCAAAGTTCTAGATGAGAGAGTCCACTTGCTTTGAAGAAAAGGACAGGTTACAAAAAAATAATTCAGATAGAAAAAATGTTTTTTGTCAGAATTAAAGTGCTTTGTATTTTCAGTCTTCTAGAAACATAAATGACTGCACAGAATGGGCTGCATAGGCAGTCTTGACATCCTTGAAACAATCATTGATCAGACATTAAAGCCTCAAATAAAGCCAGGTACGTTGGTGCTTAGAGAATGACAGAAAATTAGAACAGTGTAAGAATATTTACTTTGGCAAGACAGAACCAAAGTTTCTGAAGCAAGATGTTTTTTCACACAGTTGAAGTATTCAAGTAACAGCAGAAAGCATTCCAACTAGAAATGGAATTTGTACAAATCACTGGGTTTTTTGTTGCCTTTTGCTTCAGCTGGTATCCAGTTTTAGTGCTGTAACTATTCTTTAATTTGGAACTAATTGTAGATATAGGGTATGAACGGATCACAGATTTGTGTCTGCAAATGCAAAAGAAATACCAATTCTACACTACTGGGAAAATAAAATCATTTACTTGAGTACAACTTTTGATGTAAAAGTTATGATCCCAGATTTAACAACAAAATCTTATCGATTACAGATATTATTTCAACACTCGTGGTTTAGCAGTGTAGGGATACACTGTAGTGATACACTGTTTCTGAATGGTTGTGTCAGGAATTCATTCCTCAGATGAGCAGTACCCTAAAGCATAATTGGTTTCATGGGGGAGAGTGGTGCTCTCCTGAATTTAGGAGTTATTGTTCATAAGGGTCACAGATCCCACTTTTAGGTTTGCACAGTCCTTTTGGTGAATAACTAAAAAAAAAAAAATAAAAAAGAAAGTTTGCATTGACAATATGTACCACTCATTTTTAATGGGAACTGAAGTTTAGTGTGCTACAGCATCCTCGTACAGTTCTCCTGAGTGGAAGTGACATATATATGACTGTTTTCATCTGATGCCTGGGAGAAATTCTGAGTTCAGGCTGCAGTAGTCCTGCTGGATTAGCTGGAAGTTGAGGGAAAAGATTTTGAATAGATGCACAGAAAATAATTGGCTAAAGGCTACTGCTGTCAAGAACAGAGTTCGCCAAGAATAAACCAAAGGCTGAACTGAAAGATTTAATTTTTAATTATAGATCAATTATAAATTGTTAATGTTCACTACTCCTCAAGAAACACAAAACAGTGCTTTAATTTTAACCTGAAGGCGACATTAACTGTAAATCCTAGTTGTCATTAATACAAAGCAAATACAAAAAGTATTGTTCCACTACAGAGATGTGTTGGTAATTCTGAGAAATTCTGTTATCTTCAATGTACCCTACTTTGTAAAGGACTGCTTTTCAAGCTGAAGGACATTCCTGAAAACTTTTCTTTTTCTTCGGAATGTTTTTTCTGCAATCCGTTCTGCACAGCTTTGACATTTTTAAGGTGCAGATCTCCAGTGTTGTTTTCCAAGAGAAGCTATTTCCGTGGCCTGAGCTGTGGACTGTGCAAAACAGGCCACAGAGCAGGGAAAGGAGAACGAGCGTCTGCAGGAAAACAACCACAACTATGAACAACAATTGCAACAAATGAACTGGAGGAGTCTGAGGTTTTATGACTCTCTCAAACTAGCCTTTAGAAAGCAAAAGTAGATTCAAGTCACAAACATGTTTACTCGCTGGGACAGTTTTGTGATGTGTATTTTCCTTAAGGTCCCAGTCAGGCAATTTCTGCCAAGGGGTGTATGGCAGCATAAACAATGGCTTAGAATTCAGATTTCAGTTAAAGATACCCACAGCAAGACCTCATTAAGGAAACTAATCACATTCTCCAGAGCAGATCCAGTAGCCTTGATTCATGCATGTTAAAATCCTTCTGAAGTCAACAGAATTATTTGCTGGAGTGGAGAAGACTAAAGAAAAATGTGCCATCCTGTATTCAGTCTACAGCTTTAGATAAAGCTGGTATTTGCGTACACTGTGTGTTCTGGCATTTATAGCAGTCAACTGTTGACTATGAGCATGCAGACACAGGGGTATCCTCTTCTTCTTCACTCATGTCTCTTCTCCTTTGCTCATGTCATACCATAGTCATTACTGATTCAGGAAGCAATTTACAGAAACGTGTCTCCTCAGCTGAATAACCATGACCTCCAGCATCTCTCTGATTATTTGCTGTGAGCTTTGCTTAGACAAATCCCCATTCATATATAGGATCATGTCTGCTTGTCTGCAAATTGTCTGTTGTAAATCCTAGAAAGTGGAGATAACAAAGAGTATTCAAGCTCTTTTCATCCCGAGGATATCCTATTCATTTTCATTGTGGTTTGTCTAGTCCAGCTGGAATGGATTCAGGTGATACAGATGTCAACATTTTCCTTGGAAACTGGTAAGAAATTCTGCTAGTAGGAGAATATTCATAGTATTACACCTAAATTTTCTTTTTTTTATGTCTGCATTTCTTTTACTGTTTCCAGCTATGGCTACCTGAAACTTGGCATCCATAGGGGCTCCTTTTTGAGGTAGAACAGCAAGTGGTAATAGGACACGTGCATGGAAGGAATGGTGAGGAGATCCCTTCAGAATTTTATGAACTCCACTCCTTAGGGTATATGGGACAAAGAAGTGATGGTAAGCAGGAGGAATGTATTTTAAATGCTGGTCTGTCTACTTTTTCTCTCTCCATACAGGCTGGTGTATAACACTTTGTGAGATTAAAAGAAAAGCAGAAAATTGTTGTGAAAGGGCACCTGCTCCTGTTAGCCCATTCCATCTCGCATAGAGTCCTTAGGCTGCTTTCAGCATCCTCCTATAAACATCAAAGTCCACCAGGGAGAAAACAGAAAGCAGGAGCAAACAACATGGTAGGTTATTAAGAGTGAAAGCAGCTAATGGTCCTTAGAATATAACTGGAATTATAGAAGTAAACAATTACGGCATTTCTGATACAGTTGCATTTGTGGATATCTGACTGTGGATATCACATCTGATTTCCATCACGTTAATCTCCAAACACTGAGCAAGCAAAAGCAAGCAAAAGACAAGATGTCAGAGGACCGGAAAGGGAAGAGTCTGAGGGGACACTGAAAACAACTAAAGGTCTTTGTTTCATGAAGGAGATGATAGTTACATTGTAAGAAAAGGATTGTTCCAGGAAAAAAAAATATGAGCTTGGTAGTCTCTGTTCTCTCAAAAATGCAGGAGCAGACTGACTTTACAAGAAATTGAAAGGCAATAAAGCTAAAACTACACAAAGAGATGCCCTTTTCCACTGCACATAATTACATTTTAGAACACACCGCTACAAAATGCTGCTGCATTAAGGTACTCAGTAATAAGTCCAAAAGGATTATTATTTTTTGTTATGAATACTAAGGATCCCAGCCTGTTACATTTACTAGAATGAAACTGTGTTGAGCCCACAATTTATGTTTGAATTTTAGGAAATTCTGCTGAAGCCAAGAGAAGATAACTTCTCTCCAGTGATTTTTTCTTTCCGGGCTTTCTTTTTACTTAAAATTGTGTTCTGTGGGTAATTTTTATTATGATTTGAAACAATGACTACTTTTGAGTAATAAGAATGCTGTACTGCCTGAGATGGAAAGACTCTATTGCTGTGCATACATCCTGAAATAAGAAATAAGTTTTCTTTTTTATAATGCTTCATCATTTTTTCCCCTCTTTTAGGGAAACGCTCTGTTCATTAGACAGTTACCTCTTTAGATTCAGGTTTGATTACAAACATTTGCATTACTTCAAAAGAGGTTTCAACTTTATGATCTCTTTGGTTCCACTTTTTCCTAAAGCCCCTTGGTTTCTAGCATTTGAATACTCCAGTCTGGGTCTTCAGCTGTTCTTTGTTATTGGTGTTATCATTCATTCATTTTATATTAGTAGCAGTGACTCCAGCAGAAATCAGGGCTTCACTGTGTTAGGTGCAATATAACAAATCTGTAGGATTTTTTAAAATTTAATTATTTATTTGTACAGGAGGCACAATTTATAATCTATTCATAAATTGGTCTTTCTCTAAAAAATATTAGAGAACTGCTTGTCATTTTCTTTGTCTTTGAAAATCACTCTGAAATAACTTCTGTGGAGTGTTTGGCCCTTTGTTCACAGTTTTTGTTCCATCCAGGTTGGGTTTGAGCCATGCTGATGAGACAAGGGTGTTGTACTGCTAGCATCAGCATTGGAAAATATGCTTGTATTGCTTCTGACATGTGAGTTGGCTTGTTCGGAACAAGCAGGGGTCTCTCTGCCTCGTAGTATGTTACACTGTGCAAGAATCACCTTTATGCTGATGTAAAAGGGATTTCATTCTATGGAATTATCAATAGGTAATTATTAGCCACGTTCAGTAATGAGAAACTGTTGTGATAGGCCCATTTTAGGCACATATTGGTCCTTCTATCATCACATCACGAGACGCTTGTAGCGGTGTGGCTGTGCAGCCCAGATTTGGCTCATTGCCTCCCTGGCCCCAAGAAGCCTCAGCTTCTGCTTGTCTTCATTTACAAGGTGCACTCGGTTTTCAAAGGTGCTGAGCTGTATGAAATGTCAGACTGGTTTCACAGCACAGTCCAGCTAGCCTTTCGCACATAAGATCTTGAGGGTAATGACAAAATGGTCTCCAGTGTGGCCAGAACCCACATATGTAGTCCACTGAGGTCTGCCGAGGTCATTCAGGATCAGATCTCTATATAGGAGTGACAGAGCTTTTTATAAACTTCAGAAGAAAGAATGAAGCTTTCCACAAAAGCCCGGAAGCCACTTTCACTGTAAACTAACAAAAAGTAGATTATATAGCTGACATTTTAGCGGACTTGCTATTTTGGACACGAGGATGAAAATGATGCAGTTCTTCCATTTTCCCTTTTTCTAGACTTGCATTGGTTAGAGTGTGGTAGCCAGCAGACCAGAGCCTTTTCTGTGTAAAGTGAAGACCTACCACATGAAGTCCCAGTCCTGCAATCAGACACGTGGGGAGAGCTTCCCATGAGTCCAGAGGGCCATTACAGCCAACAGAAACATCAAAGATCACTTTTGAAGGTATAAGTTCAGAAACTGAGACTTAAATACTTTGCCATTTTTCTTCCATCAAAATGCATACAGATTTGATATTTCTTTTTTCATACATCTCTTCAATTGTTAGTATTGTTAATTATCTAAAAATGTACAAAATTTTCTAAAATATGACATGAGATGTGATATAAAAATGTGTTTTAATTCCTAATATAGAGGATTATAATTATGTGATTCTATGATATTTTTTTTCTCCTTCCCTGATGTTTTCCAGAATGTGCTATAAAAATAAAAACTTACCACTGTCTCCTGGCATGTGGTAACATGGTACTGGCTTTCTTTATTTTTCTTTTCCGGCCAATTCAAAGTCACTATTTTGAAAAATCAAAGTCTTTTTATTTATCTTCCTCTGGATCACTTTGTCCAGAATAAGTGTCCAATATCAACAAAGAAGAGATGTAGTAACTTAGTGTGTCCCTTTGTTCCCTCTGTAAAAAACAACAGCACTATACATCTTTGCTCCCACTGGCTGCATGGCTGTCAGACATCAGCATACCAGCGTTTTTGGAGTCACTTTCTCAAATGCAGTTCGTATTTATACAGACTAATTTATGTGTAACAGAGGAGTCTTACAGTAAAGGAGGTAGAGCTCCTGAATAAACCAGCATCTCCTCTCCTACAGAAAGCTGGAAACAGGAGTTAACGGAGGCCTTTTTGATCAATGTTAGCTTATAGAAAACAGCACAAAACTAAATCTAACTGCTTGTTTTTATTGATATCTTCCTGCTGGCAAGGTGTGGAAAACCATGTCATTTCAGAATGAGGTCATTTCAGGCACTTAAGAAATGTATATATATTATGATAAATAACCTCAAAAAAGAAAGGAAAAATAATGCTATGGCCAATGAATGACAAGTTATATGGTATAAATGTCATACCTTGCGATATAAGGTACAGTAAGCTGTTACATACCACATGACCCTTTGGAAGATGAGACCTTCTTCATCTCAAGTGCCTGAGGGGTCTAGTCTTAATGACTGTCCATATTACTGAGATACCCTAAGCCCCGAGATTTCAGTGGGCTAGTGCAATGCAGTACACATACCCCTTCTCAAAAATAGGTGCCTGCCCCAGAGAACCTCCAATTTCAAAAGGCCTTAATTTGCTGTCAGGGAGAGGGCTTGAAATTCAAACACTTGATTAAGTCATTAGCAATTATACAGTAAGAGGCTTTGTAGTGATCGTAACATACAAATAAGCCTTTAGGCTTTAAGTATATGTTGGTTTTATTATACTGTAACTAGTTTACCATTATGTTTCCTTGTGACAGATGGTTTTCTTCCCTGAGGGACACAGCCATCACTAATATTTCCATTATGCTAATATTCTAAGGGCCAATTATTGATATTGACATCACAACCTTTTTGAAAAAAAGTACCATTCATGAGTCCATGCCATTCATTTTCCTAGAACGAGTTAATTTTTTTTTACCATTAGCATGTCAATTACTTGAGTCTCCATTGATTACCCAGTTCCTGTGGATACTGCTGTTTGTCATTGCTGCTGAACACTGATTACTATTCAAGAGCCTGTCATACCATAGAATATTTTTGTAAAACCAAACTGGTTCACTTCAGACACACAAGACCTAGGAATTCAAATGGCCAACCCCAGTCTCCAAGAACTAAACAAACCACACAGCTGAGCTCAGATATGGAAAATCCTGCAAACCAAGCAACCAACTTAGCATGCAGAGCAAGCCAAAAAGTCTCACAGATACAGAGCCAGGACAGCCAGCCGAGAGTGGCTATTGCTCAGCAGGAAAGCGTGCAGGCAGGAGCTGCTTAAGCTAGCAAAAAGTAGGCAAGAATGTTTGAGACAGAACAGGGCTTAGCACAGCAGTGATGTACTCTGAATGTCTTGCTTTGCAAAATATTGTGCGTTGTCAGGATGCTTCTTCTTTTGCCGTCAGTGCTTGTGGAGCAGGAATTCTGCAGAGAATATGCAAAGAAGTGGGTGTGAGGACAGCAAGAAGCCTCAGGTGGAGGTGTCCCCCTGGGCATACACCAGCGAGGTCAGGAAGAGCCCTACTTCTCTGGATTGCTGCACCAACAACTCACAGCAACTGTTAGGTTTACCAGCTTCCTCACCTGCCTGGCCTGAAGCTGAGTGCCAGGATCATCTCACAGTATTTTCTGGTATTGGTGGTTACCTGGGGCTGGAAAGCCTGGGAAGCAAATGAGGAATAATATGGCTAGCATGTGTGAGGGACTGCAGAGGAGGCCAAAAAGCTGGATTAGGCACCGCCTGTTACCTTGAATAGCCTTGGAAGGGAATGGTTGCAAGGATTAAAAATTAATGTGATTATTCTAACAAGTTAGGTATTCGAGAAGAGTAAGAGGAGCAAGTTCCAAGCAAAAAGGTCTATGAGACTGTGAAACAATTTCCAAAGAGAAATGGTTCCCAAAGATCCCTTGTTAAGAGTTATTTTAAACTGCTTTGGACCAGACACATAAACAAGGAGGAAATAATGCTTTAAATAATGAAAATAGTTTCTTAGCTAGTAAAACAAATGCCTAAAGAGCAAGATAAAGCCAACTTTGAGTATGTCAGATTGAAAAGAAATATTCCAGTTTTAAGATCTTGTTTGTGCCAGAGGTCAGTATCTCTCTACATCAGGAAGAAATTTGCAACATTTAGATTCCTATTCTTTGTGCAGATTCTGCAGACCAGCAGTGAGATATTTTGCAAAATAGAATAATGTCCTAAAAACTACAGTGCACATAATTTCTTGTGACCAGCACATAACTTTGCACAAATAACTGTCACGTTAGCACAACAAATATACTGCTCTCTCCGATGACGAAAGACTCTTGAGGAGCCATTCTTTTGTGATATGTGGCACCTGTTTGCTCTAATTTGTGGGGGTTTTTTAAAATATTTAATAGCTTAGGAGAAAAGGCAATACTCATGTCCAAATTCCTTGAAAATTTCAGAGAAGGACCAGTATATTAAGGTGGCCATTTCATGGCAGTTCCTTATCAGTGTGTAATTTTAATTCCTAACACTTCCTGGGGCTGTTCTGTACTTTAAATTATTTTTAAGGTAACATGGATTTAACTAGGTAGCATTCAACCAAAACTAATCTGGTATAGATTTCCATTAGTTCCTAGGAGCTACATGTATTTTAATGTACTTAGCTAGCATAACAATTTGGTTAGCAGGGAAGAACCTTCAAGCCCCTTTCACAGATGAGTAACTGTGGTCCAGAGATACTGCAAGTAACATCACCAAAAATATGTAAGTCACATCTTCAAAAGCAGGTTATGCATCCAAAGAACAAATCTCAGAATTGAACATGCTGTCAGCTCCTGCTAAAATAATTGGGAATTAGACCTGGGAAAATGTGAATACCTTGACCTTGTTAGTTGAAAGTCAATTATATTATCACTTACAAGCCCAGAATGAGAACAAAACAAGTGCCCAGTTCCTATAGTCAAACCATTGGGTCTTTCATTAGACATCTATTTTCCATATACACCTCTAAAGGACATTTGTGTGCTTCAGAATGGGTGTCTTCATGTCTTTTGCAATACCTTATGCTTCTAAAGCACTTTAAGAAAAAATAAGAATTCAGGCCCATATGTTCCTTAGGTGCCTCTGAGGTTAAGCTGTAGTTGAGCAGGAATTGGCAGGATTACAGTCTTGGTCACAGGTACTTAAAACCTCCCTAAGTTCCATTTTAATCACATAAGCCCTTTTCTAGATCTAGGCTTAATGTCCAAATCCCTCTTGGAAATTTTATCCTAAGAGAATGTCCTGAGGTCATGCAGAAAAACTATGAGAGAAGGAATTGAAATTAGGTAATGTCCTCAGATAATGCTTTGCCTCTCTGAATATCCAGCCCCAAAAAGTTGCTTTGTGTTGTAATATACTAACGGTGATTTTTGGTGTTCTAAAATGTATCAGAAAATCATTAGGAAGCTACCTATTTTCAGAGCAGATACAAGATGTCTTTAAAAAGGGGTAGATATTTACATCCAAAGGCTTTTTAAAAGCAGGAAAATGAACAGTTCCAGATTATTTAGGGCGTATTTACTTTGCATGAAAATCACAGATAGAAAGCCAGATGGCATCAGGAGTGGGTTTAGGATGTCTTAGTGTGAGATACTCACTGCGGCTGTCACAGAGCACGTTGGCAACTGTGAATGAAAGGGAAGGTGAGAGGACTATCTGGAGCTGGACAGCAGTGTTAAAATAGGTGATGACTTCCATGGTGTGCATAGCTAAGCGAGTATAGAGCAACATTGTTCCCGTTGCCCTAGATAGGAGGCATGGCTGAACACAGAGAATGAGCAAAGTCACTTGCTGTAATTACAAAATACATTAGAGGTGGTTTATGCCTCCTTTCAACTAAATTAGTGTAGCATTCTTAATGGTAGAAGGTAAGAATACATAAATTATGTAGTCCTTCACTGAGGACGATATAGAGATGGCACTTTACAGTTTTATGGGTAAGCAAGTTGGAAAGAAAACCCTGGGACTCTCCTGATGTAAATTGTTCTTACCTTATGAAGTCAATGAATGGTGACAGTTACAGTGCTTGAAGATTTTCCTTCTATTTCTAAGTAATCTGTGTTTATGAAAACAGACAACACCATAAATCTGTCAGTAGAAACAGTTAGCTATTCCACTTAACACCAAGAAATTAAAATCAATTGATTGCAATGCTGTGTCTGCATGAAGTTAGTCTTCGAGTTACATGTGAAATTGTTTCTAAAATGTATTATTTGATGTTGTATGTTCAGTTAATGCAGAAAATGCCATTATCATATTTAGGTTTTGGCAAACTTTCATTAGGTTCAGATAAAAGCTGATGCCAAGTAATAAAATCATATAAATGCAAAAAAAACCCCAATAAGGCAAGTGAATTCATGCTCGTGTTCTTTATTGAATAAAGCTTCTTAAAGTTACTTGCAAATGTAGCCTGTGGATTTTATACCTTCAATCTTTCTTACTCACGTCCTTTTCTTTCCAGTCCTGTATATGAAGCCATAAACACTCTTTTTATTAGAGAGTGGGAAAAAAGTAAAATTTATACAGTTAAAGAAGCCTTTCCATGCTTATTTACTCCCAGATCTCTGAAAAGTAGCTTTTAAAATAAAGCCGAAAAGATGGCTGTCTGACATGCAGGGAAGACATAATTCTTCAAATACATTTTAATGAATGTGAAGGGTTTTAAACTCTCTCTGACTGTACAGCTTGCTATTCCCTTTGAAAGTAGTTTAATTTTATAAGCATGCAGAGGCTGCTGAGACTCCACTAAAACAATTACAACCATACCCTGAGCTGTGATACTAGAGGGGGAAAAAAGTCTAATTTTATCAGGAAATCTGTTCCAGTATCTAACTTTTGCTTTTATTAGTTGCTTATTGCATGAGATCACAGGTCAATAGACTCAGAGACCAAAAGAAAGGCTCTTCACTCCACGCTTCGCCTGCTATACTATTTGAAACTTCAAAAAGTCGCATGGTGAACACATCAAAGATATTTCTTTTTAATACAGTAAAGGTATATAATAGAGCTTTTGTGTTTTCTCCCAAAAGTTAATAAGCATCCTGAACTTTTAACATAAACAAAATCCTGACATTAATTCAGTTGGGGAAATTGAGCAAATCCAATGTTGTGACATGAAACAATCTCTTGTTCTCATCAGATGGAGATTAATATCCTGGTATTTTAGGTGCAGGAGTCTGAAAATGTCAGAGCAGTTTATGCCCATGGAGAGGTATCGGGAGGAAATGTCATCAAGAAAGAAAGCCAATGTATTGATTTCTTAATACACTCGGGTTTATTATTTCACCTTGCTTTCAGATAAGCAGCAGCTCATACGTTGCGCAGGCCGGCATCCCAAACAGGGCACGCTTCTACCTGCAAAGTCAGGCAGGGCACTTAGGAATGGTGGGGAGTATCTTATTGCACAGCCTCAGGTTTGGTGGTGTCAGTTTATTATCCAGCTGACACGACATGTCATCATGACACAGCACGTACATAGCTTGATCGAGCAAATGTGAAGAGGCTTCTCTGAGAGACCAAGGAAGCACCACAGCTCGGCACCCACCACCCCTCTGTTCCTCCTCCTGGCAACTGCGGTAGCCGTGTGTAGTTGAAAGCTTGGAGGCTGGTGAAAGACAGGGTTCATGTGGACAGCTTGCAGTGGAAAAGGGACACTGTGAAATTATTAGAACTAGAAACATAAGACAGCAGAAGTACCTCTGCTTCAGCCTTGGCTAGCCTTCTATTTTGAGGGGGAAAAGTTAACAAATGCTTCATGCCGAGGTTCACAGATGCTCTGAGCCTTCCTGTACTACTCTGGCGATGCTAGAGGGCCTTAAAGTTATGTGCTTCCTATACAATGCATTGGTGCAAAATAAACTGTCTCAGTACTGGACTTAACATGCAACAGTCCTAACCGTAGGACTAAGCCAGGTGTCTAAGACCACAGTAACAAAAATACATAGTAGTAACAAAACAGACATGAGATAACTCAAGATATTGGGTCCTTCTGGATAAGAGTAACTATAGGAGTGATCAGAGAGAGGGAATCCACCATTCAACCTAAATAGAAATAATCCTTTCACATTTTGAGTCAAGGGCTGTACAAGCTATTGGCAAGAATAATTGAAAAACTGGCCAAAAAAGGGAAGTAAATAAAAAACTAAAATAAAAAAAAAAAGCAGGGAAGGAATGAGTCACCCACTGACTGATGTTCCATAAATATTTCTCTGGTTCTCTCTCTTCTTCCTACAAGGTGATGCAAAAGATACTCTTTAAAATTAAATCCCTCTTTCTTCTGACACTGGTTGCTTCTTTCTTGTCCTCCATGGGTTTACAAGAACACTTGTGAAACAAGGAACTGGATGGTGGAACTAGTGTGGTTGGAAGTATCCATCTTTTCTGAATAGTTGGGTTTAACCTAAGTAATTCCCAGACCTTCTTGCAAAGGCAGGAATGGGAAAGAGAATTCACATCTCCAGGCAGACAAAAGGGCAGAACTCCTTTTGCCTGAAAGTGCACCATTGCATGAGCCATCCTTAATAAGCAAAAATGAGAGGTAATCTACCTTAGGGACAAACTGTCCTGTAAAGCCTTATTGCGAGGACTTGTGCATCTTCCTTTGAAGCAGCTGGTACTGGTCACTATGGCAGAGCAAACCAGTTGATCCCATATGGCCATTCTGCAATTTCTAGCTACAAAGCCCAGCTGCCATAGATGTTGGCATAACAAATGTTATACAGCATGTGCCCGCATGCTAGAAGTTTTCCAAGTGTGTATTCAAATGTTCACACTGCCAGCACGCTGAGGATTAAGTATGTCTAAAAGTGAGCATCTAGGAGAAATTTAACTGCCAATCTGGCAAGAAAAGCAGTGACCACGCTGTCAAAAGCGAGGTTGTGCACCTCCCTTTTCTCCCTGAAACTGGAAATGTGGCTGCCCCACAAATGCCTTGTCAACACACCTCCCAGTTACAGCTCAAAAGCTCAGTTTTAAGTTTTAGAATTGAGTTTCAGTTTTGAGCTTTAACAAAGCATGCTTGCAGCATGTAGAACTGTATTTTTATGACCCCCGTATGAGCTCTGTGACACACACAGACGTTCAGGGAGAATTTGACTGACATTGTTGGCAGATTTTACAGAAATTTGGGTTTCCTGGCCCTGCTGCCACGAATATTCGCTGCTTCCTGATGGCCTGCATATGTAGACTTTCTTCTGAATTGTTTCATTAAAAAAAAATCCCAACTGTCAAAAGAAGGGGGGAAAAGAAAGAAAGAAAACCGAAAATGCAGTATAGTGATAAAGGACAAATGAAGCACAGGCTTGGGCAGTGAAATGGTTAATTAAGAAACAGTTACAAAAAAAGATCTCTGAAGTTATAGTGAGCTCAAGAATGACTTCTTTATGAAGGATGAAATTAAGCTGTGTTAGACCATCACTTTGATTTTACCGATCTAACTAAGGAAGAGGTATTATTATTTTCATAGTAGGGGTTGATCTACTGAATTACACATTGCTGATCTGTCACTCAAAATGACAACACAGACAAGGGATCTTCTTTGATCTCGAGACAGTTGAGGTTTCAGACAGGAATCCACAGGGAAGACAGAGTTAATTTTTCAGACCCTGAACCTCAGAACATCCACAGCAAAGGGAAGAGGATATTACAGAGCGTATTTGTAAGTCATCAGTGAAGGCCATTGATTTGCCTCCTAATAGCTATTATGATAAGAATCTGGTAAAGCTTAGAAGCCAATTACCAATTGCATTACTACCATTACATCGCAGTTTAACTTAATTTACCAACAGTTTGAAAATAAAACAGTTAATTCTTCACATAAGTTAGGCTGGCCAGATCTCCAGTTCGTTTATACCAAGGTCTGTCCTTTAAATTCACTGTAGTTATTCAGTTTTACAACATTTGAGGATGCAGCCCTCTAATTATACAACATTGCAGATGGTACTTGAAAATATAGGGGCTTATTCAAAATTAGAAGTAAACACTTTTTTCCACAAATATTTGGATGATAACGAGTAAATGAGATTGTTTGGAAATGAGGCAGCAGATTTACCAAGGCAGTCCATTTAAAACAGTTGGGTCGATTTAGCCTCGGATCCTGATTCAAAGCCTCAGGAGTGTCTATGTAGTTTTCCATTCTGCTGGCATTTGCAAGCAAATATTTATACGAGAGCCTCTTGAAGTGTGAATGTATTACTGACAGCGCATAAAATAAAATAGAAACTACCTGAACTCTTGACAGCTGGGTTTTTTCAGCTAAGTTTGCAGAATATTTTTAACCTCTGGCATCTTAACTGTCAATTTGATTTTCATAATGTAAATAGCAAACAATGGAAGAAGCGCACTGCCCCAGGTTTCCACACAGGATGTGTAAATCTGTTTATTCCCTGACCACTGACATTTCTGTTTACCTGCTAGCACAAATTAGTAATTGTAAGCATGTACAATCACTTGCATTTACATGTAAGCTTTCACAAATTCCTTAGCCCAGCGCTTACTCACAGAGACATTCAGCCGTGGGTCGGCTCCCAAAGGTGGGCAGCTGGGACTAAGTCAATGTAAAATCAGTGTTTCTGTTCACCTCATGTTGAATGATAGGACATCAGTGCTTGGGGAAAAGGAACATCTTCAAAACAAAGAGGGGCAGCTGTGGCTTCTGCAAGGGAGGTGTGGAAGAGGAAGGGGCAGTGGAGGTGCATGTGCTGTACGTGGGGCTCTCGCACTGGTCCAGGCTCTCAGCAGCATCCCTGCCCTGTCCACTGTTTGTCCATGATGTGTGCTGACAGACGCTGTGAAGCCAAGGGGATTCTGCTGGAAAACCACTTTCCAGAAACAAAGAGGAGAGGAAAGCTATGCAGAAAATCCATGCAAGAAAAACTGTGAAAAATATTACAATCAGGTAAAAAAGCAAAATAGTAGAATAACGATGCATATTTCTGTGCCCTTATTATTTCCTGTCACTCTTCTACCACAAGACTGGAAGGGTAATATTTTGAACTGCTGTTACCAGCCTGTGTTTGAGTAAATGAACAAACATACTCTCTTAATTCCAACATGCACATTGCTAAGCCACTGTTGTACCAATTCAGTGTGAGAAAGCAAAAACTCTGCAAGAGCACAGAACTAGCTTTTCCATGCAAACCATGCCTGGCTATCCCCAAGGGTGGAGAACTTTCAAAAGGACAAATGCCGAGTTCCCTAAGGTCCCACTCATTTTCTCTTATATATTTATATTATTATTTTGTAACTCTTTCTTATATATTTATATTATTATTTTGTAACTCTTTGCTTGAAATGAGAATCTGACAGAGCTCTGTGCTTTGCAGTCCTGGCCTCATACGTGGTCAGCACCAACTTCTCCCGCCCAGTCCCCTGGTCCCACAACGGATATAATCCTCTGCTCTATTTTCTCCTGGTATCCTCTTGCGCTGTCAATAGCTGAACCCGAAACTTTTACCTGGATTTTCAGTCATCCCATTAAAAGTGATTTAAATATACTGTAGGTGCAGAAATTTCCATTCTTAAGGAGATTAAAAAACATCCCTCCTGCTGCTCTGAGCCATCCAGAGGATATGAGCACCCCACATCTGTAGGACTATGGGACACGGACCTTTTCCACTTCATATTTCTGCAAAATAAAGAGCCCTTCACACATGCTGGAGAAAACCCTCAATAACTAGATGCAAAACCTGTTTTGTTTTTTTCTCAAAGGAGTTCAGTCTCAACTGTACTAAGACAACATTCACATTTCTTCTGAGTTTTAAGAGGGATAAAAAGCAGTATTTACAGCTTTTGCCATGGGGCCAGTAAAAGACATGAAAAAAATAAACAGTCTCTGGTGGGTGATGATGCCCGAATGACTCCAGTATGTGGATGGGGTCAAGCAGCCTAAGGGCTTCTTTACCACTGCCCTGTTTTGCTGGAAGCCAAAAGCCACTGTCCAGGTGGGAGTCTGTGGCCCGAGGTGAGGTGAGCGAGGGCACACAGGCAGAGTCTGAGGATGAGGTGCAGCATGGGACCTGGCTGCAGGACAAGGGGGACCTGGCTGCACGCCTCCAACAGCATCCCCTGCCAGCTCATCTGCAAGAGTGGCCTTGGCAGCAGGCTCATGAGGGTTATTTAGTTGTGCTTCTGTCTGGGGTAAAGATTTTACAGTGACAAAAACAAAACTTCGCTTTGGTAATGATGTGAAGAGGAAATAGGAAAAAGCAAGACAAAATAGTAAATGTTGCTTTAGCAGAGGGAAGAAATACAGTGCAGAGCACTCCACCTTGTATGGCAAATGTCATTCAGCATCCCAAAAAGCAAAACATCTCCCCTTTTCAGTTTCATGTCCCATAGTCTGACCAAAAAAAGATATCTGTGCCTATTATGTTATATGACATCTATATACATATAAGCGCACAACTTGCCAATAAAGCCGGGTCTGATTTGAAAATACTGTTGATGGGATTTTCAAAAACACTCAATTTTTACTGATGCTGTTCCTTCTGATGCCAATGAAATCTGTCATTGTAAAAAGAAAGGACTCCCCTTTACTTCTGCGGGAGAACCATTAAACCAGGAGTGAATACATTGGCAATCTCAGCTACTAATATTCCATGCCTGTTGGGTTTTTATTTAGCGGTGAAGATACATAAATACCTCTTCTGAAACTGCCTAATCATTTTTCCCTGCTCATTTGGCTGATTTCTTTGGAAAGACTACCCAAATGTATGTTGGTGATAAAGGGAGACTTCTGTGTTCTTTGTATTCAAGCAAAGAGGCAAGGCTTAGAGTCCATGAAATGACTTCCATTGCTACATAAAATAGGAAAAAACATTGCAATAAATGGGATCTAAAACTCTCTACATCTTGATTCACCTCCCGAATGGCGGGTGATGTTTGACATTTGTAGTTACACCCAATGTCTTTCATAATAAAAACAGCTATTTCGATGCTGCTCCCAGATAGGTATACACTTGCTATATCCTGTTTTAACCCACTATTACCAAAAGTGAATGAGTGAGTGAGTTAAATCCTCAAACAATATGAGATTTTTATTTGCTGTGATGTTTAGAATCATCTTTAAATAATGAAACTTGAAGACCTTTGTTATTGTTTGACTTTTTAAAGTGCTTAAAAATCCATGATAGAATTGCAAGGATTATCAGCATTATTAGCCCTCTTTTAATGTGAAGACATCTGTGCTAACATATCGAAAATGTAAGCTGCTACAGAGAAGGTAAGGTTTTAGTTCTCCCATTGTTCATTTTTGCATTTCTGAACATTTTTAAGTTTGAGCTTAAATTTACTGCTTTTTACAGCTTTTCTTTTTGTGATAGATTACACCAAGCTTGAGTTAAATTGCTGTTGGTCTTTATATGCAATTTGGATATATGCTGGGATATCTTGCTGGAATTTGAGAAAAGGGACATTTAACAGATGTGTTTCATTGGTGTGACCCAGCCATCCCATGTGCTTGCTTCACCTGCCATGCCTTCTCAGGACTTGCAATGAGACGTGATGAGATGCTTCCTTCAATCCAGCGCTGCAGTGTAGTGGGGGAGATCTTTCTGAGTGCTTTTTGTTGACTGTCCTTATGATAAGTTTACTTAGGTGAGATGGCAGCTTCACCAGGGAGAAGTCGCAGCCCTGTGGTTTTCCTGTTGCTCTTCCACCTCATCCTGAGTGGTCCTGAACTTCAGAGCATATTACAAGCACATGATTTTGGCTCAACACTTTTTTGAATTTATAGCTCATTGATTAGAAAGGTCTTATATCAATGGTAACAGTGCAAAAAGATCTGTGCAGCCACAGAGACTTATTTGTCTTTGCTTCCCTTCAAAACCTGCAGGCAATTGTTGGATGAACTGGTTCAGACAGAAATCCTAATTTCATGTGCTGGAAGTACTCGGCAGCAGAAGCCTGCTAGCACCACAGCGGCCTGCTGCTTGGGGAAAGACAGAATGAGAAGTGCCAGGGAAGAGATGAAACAGTAATACTGCACAACAGAGAACTGGCAGAGAGGTTGAGAAGAACAGATGAAAGAAAGAGAGCAGAAAAGGTCCCACGATCTGGTGGGCAACACAGGCCTGCAGCAAGGACCCAGCTCAGGGACACGGGGAGCCGTGGTAGCCCTCGAGCAAGAAGCCCCTAACACTGGCGGGGTCACGAAGGGAAGAGTTAGGAGCACGGTGGCAGAGCTGAGTGACCGCTCTGCACGCACCGAAAGGTTACTGGGCTGGTTCAGGCAGGGAACTGGCAGAACAGGAGGAGGTTGCACTTTTCAAGGACTTGGAGGCAGGTCAAATGTAATCACACTAAGCTTGTAAAACTGTTCAGCCCGTGGGAAGTGGTGCAATGATGAGCACTTGTCTACAGGAACGTTCCTTCTAATGGATGCCGGCGTGTGGCCGCAGACGTGGCACGGTGTACGTTCCCAAGCCAAGCACAATTTCCCTCAAGAAGGGCCCCGCTTCAGTGCATAACCTCTGCTCTGGCACACGTGGAGCCCTGGTCTGCTGAGGGCCCCTTGGGAGGCTGCTCAGTGAGCCCAGAAATTTCGAGTGGGGTTTGAGCCAGTGCTATTCACTTATTCTGGGAGGAGCCTCCAGATTTCTGAATGCCACGTTTGTTACTTCCTACAATGGCTGGCAGTGGGGTACAACTGAATAAACGAATAGAATTATGTTTGATGAAATATGATGTGATTTCTCATCTCAGAATTGAACTACTGTCCATCTGAGTGGCTCTCTATGCATTTTTATAATCCCCGTACAGTGTTTGGATATTACAGCGACAGACACTTTCGAAACATTTCTAGCTAAATCACAGCTGGGAATCATGGCACCATCGTTCTACTTAACAAAGTGCCTATTCTTATTTGTAAGCCTATCGCTAAGATTAGCAGATTTTAAAAAATCTTTGCTGCCACAATATCTACTGACTAGAAATTTTCTTCTGAAAAATACCATGACCCTCAGACATCACCTTAAAAGGATCCTGCTTACTTTGGAAGATCTCATTGTCTTCTGTTTGTGTGTCCAGTTGGTAGGGACTAGGAAGTGGCAGTCGGATTTCAAAAAGTCCTTTATCAAAGGTACCTTTTAAGGCCCTTCAAGGCAGCGTCATGACGCTGGGCTGAGAAGTGTCTGTTGGAGAAGCGAGGCTGCTCTGGAAGTTAATCTGTTCTGGGGTGCTGCAGCCAGGCTTCGTATTCCAGAAGCAGGCTGAAGAAGACAAGCAGCCCCAAGACCCTTTGGATGTCACCCCCAGCAACTTTTAGGGACCAACATCTGCATCCACTTAGAAATAAAGTTTTTCTATTGCATCTCTGGCTAATACCAACAGGAATTAACACCACGTGCTTTCATCCGGAACAACCCTGAAGAGGCTTGTTCAAACCTCAGTGAAATACAGCCATGCACACCATTAAAATATAGTAGATATTTTTTCTCCAGCAGCAGTATATGAGAGTCCTTAGGAGAGGAAAAGAGAAATGACTTCCCATTTTGGAAGCGAAGGGAGGTAGGAAGGGTATCATTAAGCAGTTTGGGATATGTCCAGGGCTATGTGTATGCAGTAAGTCACTGCACAGAGACGAAGAGCAGCAAACTACGAGCTGGAAGAAAAAAAGAGGAAGAAAAAAAAAGAAACTGGACACAAATTATTGTTTTCAAAATAATAAACCAGGGATCAATTTGGTACACAGGAGCAGGAAGGATTTGGCACAGAGAAGAGAGCAAATGCTGATTTGTGGACATAAAGCCAACGCCCAGCTTGCCTTCTGAGGAAAATCTTATGTAAGCTGAGCTCAGCACCTACAGGACTTCTAACTATTCCAGGGAAAACCCATCTCTTTCTGCACATACAAACCCTTTCTTTACTCAAACATCCAAAAATGCAATCATGCTGTTGTCAGGAAAATGTGGTGCTGCTACTGTAGTAGCTAGCAAAACCTTTATCCTCTATGACACGTCAGCTGCATATACACTGTCTTTATATTATCATACATTTGAGTCAAATTAATTAAATCATATAGTCATTTAGACTGTGTCAGCTATGCCTGTTTAACAAATCCCACAGTCAGACAGTTGTGTGTATGGGTGATGGCAGAATGCCACTGCGTTCCCACAAAGGGAAAAGCAGCTATTTTTAAAATGTGTGAGATTAAAAACTCTGCACTGTAAGTTTTGGTACCGTTTTATTTATAAACTTTTTAAGTACAATGAGTGCAACTGCAAGAAAAGAATCCATATTGAAAGAAAACTGAAGAATACTTTTGAAAACCTTCTAAAAAATGTACGTATTCACAGACAAACCTCCACATATATAGTATAAAAGTATAAATAAAAGCATAGCTATTTCTCAGATTAAAGGCATCTGTGGCAAAGACTCCAGCTTCCTTCAGGGTTCTTAACCACTTGAATTTTTTTTCATAGCAAAATATTTTTCAGTACCTAGAGTCTAATAAAGGTGTTTCTAAACAAAAGGAATAGCTTTACAAAGCCCATAAGAGCACAGCAAATAGGCAACTCACTGAAGTATTCCAAAGAGGATTGTCATATCTCTGACATTAAAGAAGATCAGTTCACAATTTGGAAATTCCTTCAGAGTTAGAGAGGTGGGGTTGTTTTTAAGGCTACCAATTCTCTTTCAGAGTGAATACAGCTGCAGTGAAGCACGTAACTCAAATGCGTTCCTGAAATATCCAGGAATGCAAATCCAGGAGGCTGGATGAGTGGCTGCAGTGTTACTCAGGGCAGCACTGAACCAGCACTAACCCAAGTTGCAAGCATACCAGCTTGTGCTATTTGCAACTGAGTGCACAGGCAGTTTAAGCCTTCTGTAATAAGACTGGAGTGGGGCATCAGATGTTGAAGTCTGTCCATTAATGAGAAGCTCATATAATTATGTTTTATAGAAGATAACAAGCAAGAGAAATCTTAATACGCCTTGAGAAATGGACTCCGGATGACTAGAGTAGAAATACTGGGGTTTTTTTGTCTTGGTGTGCCTACAAGCTACATCTGGCAGTGCAACCTAAATGAGCACGCGTGAGTTGTTAAATGCAGGCTTAAGCCATGCTGTGGTGTCACTTCCAAGGCAGGGCACCCACTGAAGATTGATGCTCCAGGTCTCTCTTTGTCCTGCTGCTGCCATCTAGGGCAGGATTCAGGTGCCTAAACCTGGTGCCAGGGAGATGCCTTAAGGTAGTCAAGACATCTGCCTAGGACTAGGAAAATCATGCAGCAAATCTGCAGCAGGTTCCTAGTGGTAATGTTTGCTTCTACAGCCATTGTGGCTCTTTGCAACAGGGGTAAGGGGGAGCTTGGGGCAGGAGCCTAATTTTAGAGAGAGCTTACAGCTAGTTTGTTTGCAGTACCACTGTCTGAGTCCCTTCTGCTCTGCAGGACTCCAGCCAGTACATGCTGGAGTGTCCCTTGGCATCCCTCATCCCCTCTGTGGTCCACAGTTCAAGGCTTTGATTGCTTCTTTCTGGTGGAGCCAAGGAGGCCTGGCCGGAGACAACCAGAGTCCAGTCTTGCCCCAAAACATGTCATGAGCTATTTGGGAAAAGAAGGGAGGATATTTCTGGGATTTATAGAGGTGAGGTGAGCCCTTCTTCAGATGAGGTGTATGTCATCTTGCAGCAGGTAACTGTCAGTGAGAACCAAAAATAAATAGCTTTTTTCAGACATAAAAACTGTTGGTAAACTGAGAATCTGGTGTGGGATTGATGCCCTGTGGTGGCAGAAAGCCATCTTCCTGGTGGTGGCAGGGATGGTGGGACATCCACGTGGTCAATCCAGCAGGCAGGAAGGCTGAGTTCCCTGCTGGTACCACAGAAACTGAAGAAATATGCTGTGTCTGGGAGCAAAGACTTAGTGTAAGGGTGTGGAGGTGTTGGCTCAGATGTGCTATCACAAGAGGCTCATGTTGGTGGGTGGAGGTGACTCCAGGCAGGGAGACGCACAGCTATAGGATCAGGGAGCATCTGCAGGCACTGCAGGCTCGGTATGCATGCAAGGGTGCAAAGGAGCATTACTCAGTGTGGATAATCTCTGCCTCCTGAACCTCTGTCTGTGTGAGGCTGCTTTTATGATCTGTGCTAAGGCCGAGGCGATATGTAGCTGGGGAATACATCCTTAACTGTGTTCGGGTCAGGGGGGAGGGGGGTCAGAACAGCAGGGCTCCAGACATAAGCCCCCTTCCCTCCTAATCAGTGGTGCAACCAGCTCTCAGCTGCAACAGAGATCAGAGACTAGGCTCCTGTGTAAACTTAGTCTATCGAGGTCCTGATTAGCCCATGCTAGCCTGAAAAGTCTGCAAGTTTGGATGGAAGTGGTGAATTCCCTGATAATAACCTCTAAGAGAATAAAAAACAAAGTGCAGCAGCTGTTCCCAGAGCAATGAGAACAGAGATGCTAGCAGGTATCTCTCAAGGGCAAATTCAGAATTATAATTAGTGAGTAGAGAGAATGCTCATCAGAGAAATAACTTGGAGATGCAGATGAAATATGGACTTAATGTAGCACTTCTGCATAAGCAAAATTTTTAAAACATGCAAAATTTATCATTTGTGAAATACCAGAACACTCTTGCAAATTACAGGAATAGAATTATTCTCTTGGCATAGTAATGGATATATATTTCTATGGGAATATATCTTGTTTTTAAATAGCAAGCCCTAAGTCCACTGTCTACAACAGTGCTGTGATCTGTGTGTGGTGCACTTGCTAACGCAGAAGACCTTTTCTCTGTATGGGAAGTACTGGGAATAATACTCTGCTATATATTCCACCAGAGCTGTACCTGAGACATCCATTGCAGCAGGCATGTTGACATGCAGAAACTGCTTCTGCTTTCCCAGGCATGTGTGCTCCCACGTGCTTTCTATCAGCAGCCATAAAACAGGGCACCAAAATGCCATCACATTATACAGCATGAAGTTCAGTAAGCAATCCTGATGAGTACAGGGTGAGTCAGTATGCCTGTGAAATGCGGTTGTTTCTGATACCACCTGATCTCTAACCCAGAACCCCCCGGTTCCCTAAAACTGCAACTTGAGAAACTCACAGACGGTTAACAAAAGATTTGTTGTGAACTAAAAATAGAAAAATATCCCATGGGGCTGATGCTCCATGCTGCCTACCAGCTTCACCAGCTGGAGATGCTGGAGAGAAGGATGGGAATGGATGTATCAGAAGGTGCCAGTGATGTGGGGGAACTGTACCTTTGGTAGGATGACCTTTGGGGAGAGGTCGGTATGAGTTAGCCTGGTCAGATAAAAGTCTTGTTACTGAATTAAGCTTTTGACAACCTGCTTGGCCCCGAGTAATAGTGAAGAAATTCCAGAAAAGGTTTTTTCACTAAAAGCAAAATCTCATCTCATTCAAAGCCAGGGATCCACAAGGAGGAAGATGTGACCCAGAAGATGGTATCAGCCACCACCAAGCGAGCAAGATCTTAGCAGTGTTCTGAATTATTTAACACTGAAGTTGCCACCAGGTTTAAGCACTGTATGAAAGTGCACTAAATAATGGATCCAGTCTCAAAGATGTTACTGTTGTTTGTATTGTGCCTCAATGCATGCACAGTGGTTACCAGACAAATAAAACTGAAACGGTTTCAACCTGAAGGAGGTTTTTTTTATCAGACATAGTGCATGACATTAAATCACAAGTCAGTAGGGGACTGGGAGAGATAGGGGTTTCAACAGACTGTGAGTAGCAGTAGCGTTATTGCCCCTATCTAGTACAATCAGCCGTGCACTCCAAAATAATAATCCGTCAGAAATTTGTCAGACATCTAAGGCTGTCCTCATCACTTCCATTTCAGACAATGCCTTCTGAAGAGGTAGGAACTCAGAAAATTATTTTTCTCAACAGGAAGAAAAACTAAAATTAGCAATTGCTGGCCTGCTGGCCAATAAAATAGCCAGGTATCTTTGTGGCTGCAAAGCTGACAGGTCAAACTGCCGTGGTGTAGCGAACAGAGAATTTTAAAATGAAGAAGAGGAGCTAAGATTTTGGGAAAAATAGATCCAAAATGTAAGGATTTTATTTTCTTTTATTCCCATTAAGTAAAATCCCGTTGAAATACAATTTTCCAATACATGAAAGTCTCCAGTACATTTGCCTAAAAACCACATCCCTCAATGTTCTTTGGCTAAAATCTCATAGAACTCTAAATAGGTATTAAGGGTACATTACTGTCCAGGTTGGAGAAGAAAATGCATTTTATTTTAAAAGAAAAGCAACAATTCATAAAGGGATTTAACATTCTGGGCATGAGAAAGTATCAGAAGAGATGGGGCTTTTGTGTGAAAAAAAATATCTGCAAATAAAACCAAAACAGAGGAAGGTTTTCTAAGAGAGTGATTTGCTAAAAATATGCCTCAAGTAAGTATTTTTAAAAACCTACTTAGATGCTTCCTATTTCTCCTCAGAATT
Organism: Falco peregrinus; assembly: GCF_023634155.1. Lineage (NCBI taxonomy): Eukaryota > Metazoa > Chordata > Aves > Falconiformes > Falconidae > Falco > Falco peregrinus. Next base: position 37,322,465 of record NC_073725.1, on the reverse strand, counting down.
TCATTCTAGTTCCATGCTTTTTCCTGCGAAGTCACACACTGGCTTCATCTATGCATATAGCTAGCTATACCAAAATACAAATATATTAAAATGACTGTAAGGTTAATAATATATAACAGAAACCTAAGACTAAATAAAGAAATTACAGTTATATCAACATTATCTGAAGCCCAAGTACTATGCACACAGAAGTTTACTAAACAAAATCACCCTCAAAAATAAATTTGAGGAACTCAAGTTTTTTTAAAAAAATGCTCAGGTAAACATCTAAAGATCCTGAATTGTCCTTACAGACAACCCATGCAATCAGCATACTATTAAAATATTTTAGCAGTGATCACTCCTGCTTCAATGACTTTGATTTTTAAAGATATTGTCCTTCAAAAAAAATTACTCACCTTCCTGATGTACTTGCTCTGCCATAAGTGTTATTTTCCCTTCATGTTTACAAATACAGATTTGTAAACAAGTAACAAATCCCATCTTTCTTTATTCCTCAGATATAACCACCACATGAAGCTGGTTTGGTTTATGATGCACTTTACTACAAAAATGATAATTAACTTTTACGACAAAAGAACCTCTTTGAAATCTAATAATGTCTTAATAGTTTTAGGAGGGAAGTAAGAGAAGCTCGATTGTTTTAGTAGAAAAACCCACCCACAAAGTCTTATTTTTAGTGAACCTATTTTTAGCATTCTAAAATTAGCGTTAGAATAACAAAGTAGTAAACCAAGGTCCTAGACTACTTCATTATCTTAGTTATTAGCCTGACAGCCTAAGTGACTCGATTAAACATCAGTGACAGAAGAGCTGAAGGGTTTAAAGGTCAATAAATACGGCGATAGGAATCCTTCGATGTAGCCTTTTGCTGCAGAATTCTAGGGTTTAAATGTTGACAAGCTAATTACTTTTCTTCCCTAATTAAGCAAGCCATTCTTGATCAGCTGGTCAGTGAACAGCTGATCACAACTGCTCATTTTGAAGTTCACAGAGGTCTAACCCAATCTAAAACTTGTAAACAGCAGAAATGAAAGCCAGATCCCAACTTGTTGATGTTCTTAATTGAACTACTGGAGAAAACTCTGTTCCCAAGTTTTAAAACCAATTAAGTCATTCAGCCAAATTCTGGTTTGCAGTCCCACAGGAATGAGCCACCTCACCCATCTCCATCCAGGTGGATGAGACTTGAGGGTATGAAGACTTAATGCAAAAAGTGTCAAAGGAAACAGACTAACTTTCTCCATTGCCTTCTTCCATCTCTCATAATCTCTCTGTTTTCCCCATTGAGTGAGGATTTCTACAATTATGCTGAAAGATATAATCTAAATCCTCTATGAATTCAGAGGGCTGCAGGTAGAAGAGGGCAGGTAAAGGTGGCTCCTCTGCCTCTATGGTCAATGCACAACATACTCATTGGCCGGGTTAGGAAACACTGATCCTTATGGCATCCTGCTTGGGCTATGGTGTACCAAAGAAATGGCTAGGGTGGAAGAAATCTCCCAGGCCTCTTCATCCCTTTCCTGTCAGGGAAGGATTTGAAAAAAATCCTAAAAGCTTTCATGGGAAGCGTGAAGCCCCTTCAGTTCTCCGCTAGCCTATTATTAACACTGTTTGTCTCCTATTCCTGCCATTAATGACCTTGCAACTACCAGTATCAAAAAGCAGTGTATTCTTTCATATAGATGTATGTCCTGTGGTGGCTTTTCAATAGCTCTGCTGGCCATTTGTGCTAGCTGCCCCTCTTTTTTATAAAGGGAATTTGAAATGGTATTTACATACAAATACAGATAAGTAGAAAATGCAGCAGTCATAGAAAGAAAATTAATTTTACATCCTTTTCTCTAAGCTATAAAGCTACATGAGGATTGGTAAGAACAGGGGAAACAGAAAAGAAAACAATATACTGTGCAGAGGGGGACAGGACATTCAGGCATTGACAGAAACAAAAGGGATCCTGGGGATGCAAGGACAAAGCAGTGCAGGGGATAAGATAAAAAATAGAGCAAACACCAGACAAGAAGACCCTGGAAGGAAAGAGACAGCAAAACTTTCTCCCCAGTCCCAGATAGAATTATTCCTTCCTCTTTGCAGTTTCTCTTCAAATGTTCCCTGTGCTTTGACTGACCCTGGCTGCTTTGTGGCCCACTTTCACCATGCCTGTAGGCGGTGTGTTGGATGGAAGAGCTTCCAGCTGAGTACTACAGAGGAGAATCAGGATACGAAATGGCATATGTGCATGATAAGAAGAGTCCAAGGAACAGACCAGGCCAAATAAAAGAAAAATCAGGGTGTCAGCTTCACTGGAAAGGCTGGAGGACTCCACTGGGGCTGCTGAAAAATTATATCCTAAGGGAGAGAGCTAGGGTTTGATGGCATCGTCATCACAAGTTTTTTGATAAAGTTGCACTCCATCATCATGAGTTCTCCCCTCTGTTAGCTAAAACATGTATCAATCAGGCTTGCATGTTGTAAAATGAATATAAGGCTGGAGACAAGTGGGTTTTCCACCTTTTTCAACTGACTTTTAGTTACTGAAATGGAAAGCCTGGCTCTCTGATATCACATTGATTTATTCCAAAATCTAGGCAGCAATAATCTAATGTTTGGAGGTGTGGGTGGGTGGATGTAAGCATCTACTTAAATATTATAGCTTCAATCTCTGTCCCATGAAAGGAACCCAGAAACCTGGTGACATGGCTGAGTGCTCAGAGGTGGCAATATTTGTCCACTCACAACCAGTGAGTCCGAAAGAAAAAAAAAAGCAAAATTTTCCCAGGATAGGGGACATCAAACAGAAAAACAGCAATATGGTAATAAGTTGAAGCCATACTTCTGATCTCCCCATCTTTGCTCCCTAGTTGTGGGTGGCTGATGATGCTCCTCCTCCACAGCTGGGCTGCAGCCCCTTGTCTGGGCTTGGTTGTTCATCAGGTCACATTGACTCTGTCCATGCTAATAAATTAAATCGTACTGAAGAATGTTTCCAGGCGCTAGAAATCAATCATTCATCCTTTTAAATTGTCGGGGGAGGGGGGCGGACAGTTTAATAGCACAGACACAGGCCTTCCCATGCCAGCCAGCCTCAGGGCCAGAACAGCCCTGGGCACATTGACTGGAGGTCCCCAGCCACTGCCCCTTGCCTCCCATTGACAGGCTCAAACTGAAGCAGTCATAGTCCTGGCGTGGAGCCTGTGGAGAGAAGTTGTCCCAGCTCTTGCTGCTGAACTGTGCCTCTGAGGCTCAGCCCATGCTGAGTTCAGAGTTATTTGAACCGTCACGGTGGTGTCCTATTTACCCCAATTGAGACACTAAGGGTCAAAACTGGTGCCAGGACGTCCCAGGGAGCCCCCAGTTCCTCAGTAAGAGGTACCAGCTCCCCAGCCTGTTAATGCTTCAGAGCACTTGCAGTCCCATTCACTACACAAACACGCAATATATATTTTGCACATGGAGAGTCTCAGTGGGACGCTCTTGGCATTCACCCAGCCAGGAATGAGGAGCCGTGGCTGCCACGGCCGCACCTTGCTGCCTTTGGCTGCTCTTTGTGCCCTGCTTCATCTCTAAGCTTCAGGCACAACTTTTTAGGAAACTGAAATGAACCTGCAGTAGACAAAGGAAATTATAATTTCTCATGCAAAATGTAAGAAAGGATATAGACTGGTGGAGTTACTCGTTTGCTAAGGAATATTTGGTAGAGGTCTTCTTTGATTCTCATACAAGGAAAATTCTGGTCTGTTGACTGTCCTGAATCACAATGAAACTCTGGTCAACAAAGCTACCCAAGCAGATGAAAATATGTTAATAAGAAACTGTCTCTGAACGCAAAGGTCATTCTACTCATCTTTTGCAGTGTTCAGAGCTGCAGATGTGCAAATCTACCTTACCAGAAAAAAATCTTGTCCCACATTTAACTGCCCCATAGACAGGGGAGTAAAGCAGTGACCCTCTCTGTCACGGCTGCCTCTTCCTTGCATGTAATATACTGCAGTTGTGTTCGGATCAGGACCCGGTTCCCTCTTGCATAGGCTTGACCAGCATATCACAGTGTCTCAGGTGTGGGACCTGAGTCAGCAAGCTTTAGCAGCATAATTTTAGTGCTGTTTATTTGTTTGGCTCAAAGATCAACAGCTGTTTTATTTCTTTCCTCTCCTTGGCCATTCAACCACTGCTGAGCTGCTATGGCTGTGATTCCCTAAGTGCATTATCGTAACTTCCACAGTGCAGCAGGAGCAATTATTCTACCCAAAGTTGCATCTCCTTCCACCTGGATATATGTTAAATACATGGCCAGAGGGGACCACCCTCGGCAAAAAGATATTTCTAATCTGAATATCAGATGCCTAAACCTCATCCCCAGACACTTTATAAAGTGTTTCGGTTTAACTGAAAATTGAGATGGGAACAGCAGTGTTGGCAGAAGCTTAGCTCCCGTTGATACTGTAATTACTTTTACTGATCATTTCATTCACACGTGGTCTGCACACAAGGACAGAAGCACTACTCCCCTGGCAAACACAGGAAAGGTGGAGCAGGTAGCAGCATCGTTTCCAGAAAGAAGCTGTATGAGGAAAATGTAAGAGTTTCAGCAAGCCGGTAACCCTGCTGCATGTTTATGATAAACATGGTGAGTAAAACTATTAACTGTTATTAACTCCTATGAGTTTTGCAAGGAGAAAAAAATAATTTTTGCTGCCATAGCCACTCAGCAGTGCAAATTACAAGTCTTTAAGGGTTTAAACAAAAAAAGGGTCCTACACACACAGGTGTTTTTTTTCCAGAAATAATATCACTTGCAGAATCACAGACCAAGTTTAAAAATATTCAGGTCCATCGCAAAAGAATAGCGCACAATTTTTTTTCTCTATAGTGTTTATGGATGTTGGCATTTTGTAAGCAACAAACTCCATTATTATTTTGACAATGTATGGACATTTAAAGCGTAGTCACTGTTGCATTATTCAAAATTGTAAATTAATGCCTATTTTTTGGTTTGAACAGGAATTGCCAGCCAAACTCTGATTGAGGTCTCACTGAGAAGCAGTTAATCAGATTCTGTGTTTTACCAGCTGAAAGGGTATGAAAACTTCCAAGCAAAATATCACCTTGTGTTCTCAAGCCTGGGTGTAAAAAACATCATTCAATTTAACCGTCTATAATCAAACAAAAACTCAAGTCTGTTTTCTTCAAGAGCTGTTGCAAAGGAGCATATACAGCTGCACTAATAGTGACTAAAATTTTATTTGACAACCAATAGGGTAATTAGTAAATTAAAGCTTGTTTGTTTTGATGTCTGATTTATTTGAGTGACATCAGGATTTTCACTCTAAACCAGTCACTCACTGGATTTTGTTCTTTCAAGTGTATTCCTTTGGCATGCAGTTCTGCTTCCTCCCACTGTAGAAGACCAGCAGATGTAAGTCAGATCCCGGTGTTTTTTTTTTTTATTTCTCAAAGAAATCTTGTATTTGTCAGTTTGCTTAACACTAAAGACTTCAGTGCCAAACCTGACTACAATACGTCAAGGGTAAGTCTACTTATGGAGGAAGTAAAGTTACATAATCTCATTTTCAATTACGTTTCATTTAGGGCATATTCTCATCATCACCCACTATTAAATACAAAGATTCTTGACAAGGAACTCCTTGAGGAAAACATGTCATGTTTAAGGATGTATAGCACACATGTTTCGTAAAGGGCCAGAAACCTTGTTTAAAAAATCCTAACAGCTCAGTGCTTTAATTATCCCGGGAGGAGCTTTTGCAAATCTGAGCTGCGTATAGCTCCTGTTAGGGGAAGTCTGGCGATTTCAGCTCGGATGCAATCTCTTCATCAGCGGGCCATGCTTTCATGCCACGTGTTAATGGCATCTTTAGGGTGGAAGCTCACAAGTCAAATGTCCTGTGAAGCGACGGACGTGTTACGTTCAGGATTAAAGGAAGCTACAAGATGCTTCAGACAATCCAAGTTTCTGGTGTTGCTTAGATGTTATGGGTTAAATCGGTCTCTGTACAGGCCAGGGAGTTATTGCTAAGATGAACTTGACACGGTTTATTTTTGCTTTGCACGCATGCATCCTTGCATGAGTGGCAACGAAAAATTGTGCAAAGTGGATATATCTAAGAGCTATCACCTTGTTATTCAAAAAAAACCTGACTTCCTTGAAACCTCCCAAAACTGGAGACAGACTTGCCTGCTCAGCAGGTCACGTTGTTACCATAGCCAGGCTGGTGCCACGTGCTCTGCAGAACAGGACACTCGAGGAGAGAGAGCAGCCCCGAAAGGGGCTCTTAACCATCCCCCTTCGTGCTCTGCCAAGGGACAGCGGGGACAGGCCCCAGGCCGGGGGGGGGGGGGGGGTGTCAGCGCAGCGGCACCCTGCTCTGTAGGGGACGGCAGCAGGTGAGGCGCAGGGACTGGCAGCTTTAAAGCCAGACTGAAATGTGTATAAATTAAGCAAGATTTTAAAGCACCTCGGACTAAATTAGTCTCTGGTGGAACTTTGCTGGTGTTTGTGGAGTTACGCCCTGGATGAATCGGGTTCTCTGGCATGAGAAATGAATGCTGCCTCACTTTAAATAGAGCATGAGCTGTTTGCAGTTGAGCCAGGCTTGTTTCCTCTTGGAAAAAATTTTCCTTGCAACCTTTGTACCCGGTGATTTTGTGTCCTTATAAATGGGCTGACTGAACGAGACAAAAAGTAGTGGGGTACCATGCTGCATATATATGACAGGCAGACTAATTTAAAGTCCTAACTTATGAGCTGGGTTTTTCCAGGGCCATAGATTTTCATTAGCTATTTGCTGTGTTAATAAGAGACAACCACAGCAACAAGTGGTACAAATGTTAGCTTTGAAATACAGAGCACCTCTTAAACCAACAGTACCAGCAATAAATGGTGTGTGTATATTTGCTCATTTGGCAAAGGTAGAAGTTCAAATTATGTCTTACAGCCAGTTGACATATACCTGACCAAATTCATCCCTAGGGCAACTCCACCAACTTCAGAGGAGCTACTCAGGGAATGAATTTGCAATTTTTTCTCTTAATGCCACTTCATTACAAACATAATTATTTTTTCATGGGTTATTCAATATGGTCTAGCTGATATGACACAGAAATGGGACTGCAAAGACCTGTATATTGTTTCTGGTTCTTCCTTTGTGCTTCTGTTGCAATTACTACTTCTAATGTGTAGCCATTTGCTTCACACAGTTTTGGGGGAGCAGGAACTGTTTCTTATTTTGTGTTTTATACCGCACAAGAAAGCGGTTTTTTGCTTCATTAAAGACTTTTAAACTAATCAAATAAAAAAAACCTGCAGGACATTAACAATGCCTGTTCATTGAAAGGATAACAAGTTAACCCAAGGAATGGTCAGCAGATTTAGTCCAATCTGCCATCCTGTGTTAAATTTTGCTGAGGTTGAGGTAGCTGGCCCTTATCCACATCTATCACCACATGGCATCAGAGGATACAGATGAAACCGGCAGGTAATTCCACAATTTTATTCTGGCTTTGCTTTCTTGCTTTAAAAAGTTGGACACATCTCAGCAGGCATGGCAAAGTCCCATCTGGCTAAATTCTCCCTCATTCATTTTTCCTTTTGGCTCAGACAGAATATGTGCACATATAAACCTGAATACACAAATATAACCTCACTGTAAAGCCCCAGAAGGGCATTTACTTATGTGCTACCACTCTCTTTGATCATACTCCACTGGGAGCCAGTAGATAATACAGCTGTTCACAAGCGATGAGCAATTTGGTGAGCTGAGGCTCTGTCAGGAGATGGCTACTGAGACCCCAGCCATGGGAGAAGAGATCTCTCTGCACCTCTCCAGATGGAGTGAGACCCGTGGATCTCCCCATCAGGCAGACTGGTAAAGGGTGGCAGGAGCTGGCTGTTTTTTCTTATTCATGTCTCCTGCAGAACATGTCAAGGAGGTACACCGGTGACCCAGCCAGGTGTACAGACCTGCCAGTGAAATCATCTCCATCTGCTGCAAATCTCACCTAAAAGTGGAAAATCTGGAAAACCTTGTACCTAGTGACATAATCAACACAATCAGAGAGACAATAAAATTTTAACCAAGAAACACCCTTCTTTCCTGGGAAGAGCTGCAGCACCATCCTTTCTCTGCAGGCTCTCTGTCTGTTGGGATACAAAAAGGCTCCTGCCTTTGTCTGTTGGGATAGGAAAGATCTAGTTGAGCTGCTCTTGAATGAAGGTGGGTCATTCCTTTGTGCCCTGCACTCGGTGGCTAATACTGCTGTCATGGCTCTACCTCCTGCCTGCATGGCACCGTTATTTCTCACATTAGGCCCTTAGACTGTGATTGGTGAAGACCATTGAATAAATCCACTAAATTTAATGAAACCAGTCTAACAGCTGTAGAAGTAATTTGAGGTTTCTAAAATTAAAAAAAAAAAAAGACGCTATTAAAATTGTAGAATTTATTACATTTCCATTACAATTTAATGAGTAAAAACAAAAAGAAAAATTAAATTGTCGATTTTCCTGTTATATAGTCAGTCCTACATGTTCAGTATATGTGATCTCTGTAATCCTTCTTTATCCCTGTTGTCATGCCACTCAGTCCAGCAGGATGTGAATCCACTTGATTTTTTTTTTCCTGAGTTTTTCAGGCTTCATGTCTTCAGAATTGACATTGACTTGCTGAATTTCTGCCTATTTTCCATCCCTGTGGGACTGCACAGTTCAAGTCGCTCCCTCCCTCGCAGCTCTGCAGGTCTTGGGGGACTCCCCCCGCTGTGTTGAACTCGTTTTCCCAGCGGAGCTGCCTGAAAGGTGCAGGAGAGGGGCAGCACATCTGTTCAGACCAATACACTTGTCTTTTAAAACATCTTAGCTCTGGGGTAATAAGGAGAGGGAGTGTATGGCTTGGAGCTGTCTGCTAGCAATATCCTATACGAGTTCTCCCTTCAAAGAACATTACATTCCTTTTTAAAATTAATTCCAAATAAAACACATTGGTGGATGCAGTTTCTGAAATGCTGGTAGCTGAGTTTTCACGTTAGTCACGTGGATAAGCTACTGGCAAAGGAGACTTTTGCAAAACCTGCTGCAGATATATGACAGTTTGTCAGGAAACGCTCGGTATAGGCAATGATTTGGGACTAATTTCATGGATGTTTTCCAGTTTCTATTTTCTCCCCCCGAGCCTCCTTTCTCTTTCTCTGAACAAGAGGGCTCCTGAAATTTCCTGCTTAACATCTTTCACTTTGAATAAAGAATACGCTAAACATCCCCCCTGCAGCTGGTCCTGCTGAAATTGCTCCTCTGGAGGGACCTGCAGATGATGTTGGTGGATTTGAGAAGGTCCAGGCGGGAGACTTTAGCCCCCAGCGCAGCCCACACTGAAGCCTGCAACCTGAGACTGCCCCCCCTCTGCTCCCCACCTTCCACTCGCACACGCGTGTGCACACACACACACACACACACAGAGGCAGAGGCAGGCAGGGACTTTAAACGAACCCAGATGGCTGGCACACAGGGAGAGTAGGCATCCTGGAAAAGTGCCCCGGGGAGCTCTGGTTGCTGTCATCTTATTCTACAAACCAAGTGCCTTCAAGATGTCTGTGTTGTTTCTTAATCGGAGATCACTCCCGTTTGGGCTCTTAGCCTCTTCCTGTTGGGAAATGTCACCGAGGCATCAGAGAGACACACAAAGATTGATTTGACTGAAATCAACCATTCCCTTAACTGAGAGGTTGTAGATTATTATCCTTAATAAAGACCATATTGTAATAAAATCCAAATCAGATCCCAATTGAGAGACTGTACTTTCTCCTCTCTGGTGCATGTACTGTTGTCTGATTGAGTGATTTGAGTCTTGTGCAAAAGAAATTAATTGACTATGAATAATTTAAAATGTTGATGAAAAGTGTGAATGTAATAAATGCTGCTAACCAGCTTCAGCTCTTTTCTGCCCCCCCACATTTCAATCACACCAAACACATGTTTCCGTTCTTTATTTCTCTATAAAAATATGCAAACAATTACCTGGTTTTGGAGACATAATTACAAAGAGGTTCATCTCTAAAAGGTTATTATTGATTTATAGAGTTCTTTAGTTTAATGGAAGACAGACAGGAATAAAAATAAACTTTTTGCTTTCCCCACAGATAATAGATGAGCTGCAAGGGAAATGTAAGATCTAGAAGTAATTTTTACAAGCTACACAAGCTGCGTGGTTCAGCAGGATGCTTCTTGTATGTGCACAGAGCCACTCAGAAACCATAACGCGGGAAGGCTGGTACAGGCATCTTCTCCCGCGAGTAATTCAGCAGGAAGCATTTTGACAGGCCGTGATAGCCAGTATCTGCAGATAACGCTGACGAAAAAGTGTACGGGAGAATTTGTAACACCAGACCTAGTGCTGGATTTTAAAGGAGAGATACATGAGCAGAAGTGTGTCTAAGAGGAAAATCAGTTGAGTTTTGATTAGTAACTACCAGGCAGTGGCTTTGAGGTGATTTTTTTTAATAGGTGTAAATTTATAAATAAGTGAGTGCAGGAGGATAGAGTCTGGTTTTGGTATACCTGGCCTTCCTCTGGCCCACCTTGGACTCTTGAGGAAACAGCTTGGCGGGGTGGCTGGGGATGGGGCCATGCCCTCACTGAGGACACCACCTCCAACAGTCTAGGGCTTTGGACTATTTTTCATGTGATTTTTTTGGTGTGACTTGCGTCTGCTTTCAAAATCTGGTGCCGTGAGCCCCTCAGGGCAAGGACTGCTGTTTTGTCCGGCTTACATCTGTGACTGTCATACTATGGCAGGGCACTGGTGGCATCTCCTGGTGGCCTGATGGTGGGAGCTGGGTGATGCTGCAGCCCTTCAGCCTGCTCCCTGTCTGGGCTTGTGTGCCCATTAAGCAGTGAGCCCTGCCATAAGAGAGATGTGGGTGCTACAGCCATGCCTAACAGCAGAGTTAATTCCCTCTTTTCTCTAAGTATCCAGGGTGAGCAAAGTCTCATTTGTCTTATATATCTGTGTGTACCAAGCAGGATTTGCTCTTAAATCTGCACCCTGCAACAAATGTTATATTTGTGGTATTACAAAATTATCCACCAGCGACCGTTAATGCTGTGTATGATTTGTCGGTTTGGATTTAAAGAGAGCAAAACATGTCGGATTCCCATTGCCATAACATCCTCGGTGCTTTCCCACCCTGGCACGCTCCCCGGCTCGGCACAGCCCCCAGGTACACATCCCACCAAGGCCTCGGGGCTTTTGGGAAGAGGGTGGGAGCTTTCCGGAGGCCTCAGAGCCCTCGTGGAGACCATGCTTCTGCTGCCTCTGCTTTATAATTAGCATTGCCTGAATCTGATAAAAAAGCTTGTAAACAAAGGCAGTCTGAGGCAATTTTAAAAGAGAAACATATTAAATCGATAGCGCATCGTGTGTGTTGTGGTTGTAATTGCTCTCAATGGCCGTTCGACTTGCACAGTGGTTGTTTTTCTGTCTGTAACATGGAAATTCTCAGAATAATGGTCTTTTGTTCTGCAGCATTGTGGGAGGAGTCAAAAGCTCCCATCTAGCAGCTCTGGGCAGCCCCAGTATGGGCCCAGTAAGGCCAGGCGAGCACTGCTGGTGCCACTGGAAGTTACAGAGAAGCCCAAAGCAGTGGGACGGGGCTAGATGAACGTGTTCTATTTGATTTTTTTAATTCAATTTTGTTGTGGGTTGCCCTTTGGGAAGGTTTTCTGTGAGCCCAAATGACTGTCCTAGATGAACACCTTCCAGCTCTCCGTACAATCGAAGGCACACAGACCTTTGGTGCTGTCCTTTTCTCCTAGTGTGCATGTTTAAGCTCCCTCAGTTTAACCCCCTACAAAGATATCGTTTCTTATATCGTTCTCAGCAAAACACATTCCGTGCTGCTTTATGCCTTTTAACAACAGTAAGCAACTGCTGCTGCTGAATATTACCATAATTTGACTTTGGGGCTTGGAATGTAGAAATAACAAGAACTGCAGGATTATGTTTCATTTTATATACAATCTTATAATGAACCGTAATAACCTCTTGGAGATCTTGCCATATGAGAAAATAAGACAAGCAGCAAGTTCACGTGAAGAATTCTCTTCCCTTATGTTACTGTATTGAATTACTGCTTCACACCTGATTGTACTCATTTAATCACCATTCCCAAAAGTATTTGGCTTCCAGATCCTTCTCAGAAATGTAGAAGCCAATGGGAGTCATGGTCGGTGAATAATATTTTAAAACTTTGAGGATCTGACCTATTGTCAGTAAAATAGATAGTTAATTGTGTCTTATAGTTCAGAAGATTCAGCTTTAAGAAGCACACACAAAAAAAAGAAAATTAAAAAAATCAATTGTCTTCAGTAGTTCCAAAGCTTTTTTTTTTTTTGGTCAGATACACCCTCAGCAGCAGCAAAAATATCACTTACACTGACCAACAGCAGCAGTGGCAACAGGTACTACCTCTTTAAAGCAGCTGGCAAGCATCTGCTGGTATCTATCCCTCAGTGTACCGAGGCATGGGAACCTGAGACCTACCCAAACTTCACCTTAATTCTGTATCACTAGCTCAGCCTGGGCAAGCCAGCCCTGTGTCCCTGTGCCATGAGCATCCCCGCTTTGTATGCAAAGCTTCTGCAGACAGAGCTTGCACATCTTGTTCCGTGAGCACGGCCGTATGCTACTGTCAGCAATACAAGCCCTAATACTCTCATGTAAACCAGGGGAAATATGGCTGTTTGAATGAAAGCCTACAGAATCCCTCAGAGGGAAGCGTTACAGACCTCCGAGTGGCCCACAGAGTCCTATTCTCTCCAACCAGAGCTGAGCTGCATTTCCTTCTATTGTACAGCCTTAATAGCAATGATTGATCAGCACAGCTAACATTATTTAATTGTATTTAGGACTCATTTTCAAATGTGATTGCAGTTACCGTTTTGCAATTTATTCATTTTGCATCTTGTGATAATAGAGGAAAGTGACACAAAGGATGTGAGTGGTGACACTGTGCAGTTGATGCAATAAAGCCAATTAACAACAACTAATAGCTGGCAGATAGCAGCAGATCAGTTGATTAAACAGATGGCAGAAAGCTTGGCATTTGCCATCTAGAAACTCGGTATGTTGCTCTCATCCGTTCTCTAGGAAATGCTTCTGGAAAACAGGAGTACTTTTAATCACTTCAGTCTGCTAAAAAAGCAAACATGAAGAGAAGGTGACCTGTTTCCCTCGAGAGAACTGAAGAGCTGATGCTTAGGAGGAGGACAGGAGAAAAGGCCAGATTCCCTAGCTGATATTTCTGTCGATGCATGGAGAAGCAGCAGGATCAGCCCCAAAGTCTGGAAGAGGCAGCTTCTCCCTGGTCCTTTCTCTAGCGACTGGGTGCCTCTAAAACTGCAGAAGGAATAATACAGCTGAAAAGAATGACTCAACTATTTAACTCCTTCCTTAAATGGAAACTGTTCAAATGCTTCCTTCATTTATCTGTCCCAGTGGCATATGAGAAAAATGGCTTGTGGGCTCTGCCTGGTGCCACAGAGATGAGAGGACGCACATGGCTCGCTGCTCCTCTCTAAGGATCTCTTTGTTCTTCCCAGTCCCCGGGGCACATGTTCCATGCAAGGCAATGACAGTTTTTGTTATCACACAGACGTATCAGTTTCAGTGACAATCACTCTCTTTTCAAAAAAACATTATTTCTCATGATTGTCTCCCTCTTGGAAAATGTGGCCTTTAAAGCCAAAGTGGGGGGAAAGAAGAATGAAGGGGAGACAACGAATGTCCTGGCGACACAAAAGTTAAATGGTATGTTATGGGACAATCAGTCAATCGGCTCGAAGGGGTACAAGTCAATATATGTGCAGGCAGAAGGGAAACACTGGACCTTGAATTGCAAAAGAAAGAGGGACCATTTTGTCGTGCCTGTGCAGGTTTAGCAGATATTGCGGAGGAAACAGCACATGCGAGAGGAATCAAGGAAGGGAGGAAGGCAGGGGGGAGGGAGGTGAAGGGCTCACTAATAACAACATGGTTTTTCCTTCCTTCCTAACTCAATGGCACATGTGACCTCATGAAGCCAATAAGTTATGAGCATCTGATGTAAAAGTTCCCCAAAAAAATGCTCCTTTAGCAAAGACCACTGGGTAAGCCGTGTCATGACTAATTTCTGCAAATGCCTTGATTTAAGGCAGGCGCAGGACCTGAAATTCACACCAGCTCTTTGTGTGCCTGAGTCACGCAGATACCAGGGTTGGTGAGAAGAAACTGCATACTTCCTATTTTATTTCACCACTGCTCGACCTGCTTTTCCTCAGACTTAAAATCATTTGCCAGGTCAAAATAAACTCTTCAGAATCCCAATGTGAAAAATGTACCTAACAATTCAATCCTTGTAAGTTGGGAATTGGAAGAGAAAGTGCAGTGGAGTCTAATTATATTATATAATAAGCTGCTTAACTTGTGGTTTCACTTTGGTTTCTGTTATTCTTATTATCATAAGCATTGTAGCTGGCAAAGAACTATCGAAATATGCAAAGCAGATATGACCAAACTGGAGATTGTTTGGGTTTTGCAAGAGGTTGTCTGTCAGAGCTTGGTTTTGCAAAGTCGAATCCAGAAGGGAGGTCAGGCCAATTCCAATTTAATTCAAAATTGTCCTCCGAGTTAGAAATGAGTTCTGCATTTGACCTGTCTCTATTACAGACAAAAATCAAAGGAGTTTTGGATTTGCAAATCCTCACCTGTCAGGTCCTGGTTTGCAAAATGAAAACCAGTGCTGGCTCAGATTTGGGTGAGGGTGAGTACATAATCCTGGCTTTAGCTTTCTCTCATTAACAAGTTAGCTGGTATGGCCCAGAAGACAACACTTCAAAGACGAAATGATGCTCCTGGCACCTGTGCGGTGTCAGTTTAGCCCTGTTTAACCCACCCTGCTGCTGGGAGGCCACACTGTGACTTACCAAACTTTGCCGTTTGTTTAAGCCCGCACTAGTGCTCAACATATAGCTACAAGGAGCCAGACATGCACAACTGCTGATGGTGCATGAACTGGGTGAGGAACTGGCTAGACAAGCTGCCACCAGGGAGGATGGCAACTTACAGAGGTCAACAGCAGCTGGCAGGGAACACTGCAACATCTTCAACCAGCACCATTTTTTGAGTAATAATTTGTTCTCTGTCTAGCACAGATATGTCGGCAGAGATTTACACCGCGCTTTTTTACCTTAATTGTCAGTAAAGCTGACTAGTATTTACATACTGGTGGGTTCCTTCGTAAAATGAATGCTTATACATTTGAATAATCAAAACAGAGTCTTTCTAAAAGTTTGGTATACATCTCAGCCTGCTATGGAAACAGGTTGCACTGCCCACTGAAATCTGAATCTGGATCTAGGGCTTCGGTTTGGCAACATTTCCAGTTTTGAAGACTGTCTCATGCAAGCTTCAAGTAAGAATAATTTCAGTCTGTTTAGTGGTCTATAAATCCAAGTGCCCCAAGTACAAATGAATCACTCTGTTCACTGCCCCAGGGGTTTGACTATTACAAACAATGACTTAAGTCATCAGCAAAAGACAAGGTCACAGGCTGAAAGAGGAAAATATGCTTTTTCATTTCTAGTATAAAAAAAATTGAATGCATTGTTTGAAAATGTCAATGCATGAACTAGACTAAATGGAAGCAGACTAAGTTGGGCTCTGACATCTAACGCTTCTTCCTCCACTCCTATTTTGTTTAATTTGACAGCTACTTACCAAGATACACAAGCTCAAAAATTCAAAAGCTGCTAAGGAAGAAGTTTACAACATTATTCATCCACTTTCCTGGCACTGTGTAGTCTAAGGACTGAAGGTAGGGATGAGATGGGAGAGCCCTGGACTCCAACTTGGACATTGCCTCTGTCTGCTGCTGCAAAAAAAGGCACTTAAACCCTCTGCCAAGGCTTTTCTGTAGCAGTTATCTGCCTTGCAGTGGTGAGGTACTGCCTAATGAGCAATTACTGCTTGGGAAATGCTGCAAGACTCACAAAGACAGCGCTGAGCTACAGGGTGAGTTACCAGACAATGTACGGGTTCATCAAAGGTCGATGATGTCCAGAGTGTGCTGAGGAAAAACTATTTACTATGCCCAACCATATCCTTGGTGATTCTCAGTCCCAGGAAACCCCACAGGTTCTCAGGGTTGCTTAAGAGCAAACACTTTAAATCTTAGTTATTTACGTATTCAGATATATATATTAACATTTGTGTATATACATGTATGAATATATATATGAAGAAAATCCACTGTAAAATACTGTACACATAGCATCAAGTAAAAGCATGAGCATGGCACAGGCTGCAGAGCAGGAGTGACTTAAAGTAACTTACAATAACAACAGCTTTTTTCCCCTAGTTGGCAAATCAAATATGACCCTTGGATCTTCAATCCCCAGAGGATACAAAAAATGTTGTCTTGGATGTAAACGAGCTGTTTGCCAAAACTTTCTATCATAATTCAAGGGTAAAGGAGTTTAAAAAAAATAATCTGTTTAATACATGATCTCCCAACACTACATGCATTAAGTGCTTTTCCTTTAGGTTTTGTCCTATAAATAGGAAAATCTCAGCCTTACTTGTCAAGCTGTGATGGAAGACGTAGTATTAGAGACCAGTCTGAACCAAACCTCAGATGAAACTTTGGTCCCAGTGAAGTGAATGTGTGTGTTTCCTTCGTGGCCTTAGCGGAGCCCGCCCTTCCAACATCCTCCTTAAGACTTAAAACATGGGCAAGCTTCCTATCAGTGGCTCACAGGAATATTAATACCTCCTGTAAATCCAAAGGTATAAAAAGGAAGCCTGAATCAAACATATTCTAGTCATAATGTTTCATCAGTAAAACTGCCTCTAGCATACTTTCAGTTAATGACAATTCTCACTTTAATGCCAAGAGTTTGAGCATGTTCCCTGACATACACTTTTTGTCACATACAGCTGCAAATGTCGGTGCCAAAGCAAAATTTAGATTTACAAAGCACGTTGGACCTCACCTGATGTTCTCTGTCTAACAATGTAAAAAAATAAACAAACAGAAGAAGCCAGTAGTCTCAAATTAAGTTGTTTCACCCATGTTTAGGCACTGAGACACTTCCATTTGCCTCCTCTAGATGGAAGGTCGTGCGGTCACAGTCTTATTCTTGAGATTTTGATATATGCTTTAAAAAACTGTAAAGATCCATTTCTCATTTGCTGCTACAGTCACACAGTTGGGCTAGAATGACTGCTGTTCTGGCTGGGCATGGGAATTCTCAGCCTTAAATTCCTGAAAGAAAAAGAAAATCACCAGATACAGAGTCATGACACCCCTTTAAAAGGAAAGGAAAATGTTTTTCCCTCTATCTCCATTTTTTTCCTTATTATCCAGCAATATTGGAAATCTTGCAGAAAGGAAGACAAAGGGAAGCTGAAAAGCATTTCTGCATGTGATAGAAATGCCAGTGCTAGGTTAAAGTACCTGCAGGCACAACCACATTCAAGCATGCATCCTCTGTGTGTATGTAGGCAATTAGCATGTGTACTCCTGATGCTGCTCTGCTTGCTAGAGCTAGCAGCAGTCTTACACACAGACTGTTTCCCTGCCTAAAACTGTCAAAGGCAAAAATATTTTGCAGAAATTTTCAACCTTTGATGAGAATCTGTTTTGAAACAGAAGAGAGAAAAAGAAATCTTTCTACCCTCTTATAACACAGCACTTCCATTTCCCAGGAAAATTACTTTTTATTACAAAGTTTTCATTGCACATTATAAGAAAATAAGTCTAATGATATTAAAAAAACGAAATACTGGAACAAACACATCTATCAAGTATTTCCATTTCTGAGAAATGCTTTGGGTTTTGTTCCATTTTGGAATAATCATGGTTTTTACATTTTGAAATTTCACCTCAAAATGAAAAAACTGGCTTTCCCCCCAGAAAAAAAAAAAAAACTCTGTATCTCTGGCTACTTATCCTATGTCTTTAGGACCTAAATATGCAGTTTTAAAAGATTTATCAGCAGTTGAAATGCGGTTGAAGAATACAGCTGCAATTCTGGGGGGCAACCAACTGTTTCGGCAGTATAAAAGTCAGCCTTTGGGAACACTAATTTTCTTTAGGTTTACTAGGTAGCTGAAAATATGAGCAAGGAAATGCTTAGTTCGTCTCAAGCTTTTTCATTGTTCTGTGCTGAAAGATTCTGACAAGAAGACCAAAATAAACCAAGAAAGGGCCAGCATGTTCCCTTTTGGAACTCCTCTGAGCCAACACCCTTTTATTAGGGGTGATTTGGCCCATTCTCCCAAATTGCTGTAACTCTTAAACCTTAATGCATGTATTAAACCTTAGGCTGATTTAGTATTTAAATGATATACAGTAACCATCCTGTTAAATGTAAATTAAATGCACACTTACTGTGTAAGACAATTTAATGTGTCACCTTTATAGCTAAAAGGCTGTGACATTTCATGAACTCACAGCCACATCTTCCCACTGATAATGCCAAGCTGAACTGACTGGGCTAAATTCAGCTGTGGGGTAACCAAATGCAACATCCCTGCTGTCAAAGGAGTTATACCCATTTACACCAAGGCTGATTCCAGGCTTTCATTATCTACACTTAAACCTAGCATAATTTATTTGAAAAAGCAGCTGAGAATAGTAACATTTCAGTTGTTATTCACACTATAGGCACAATGTTCCCTAGTAACGTACGTTGGCTTAGTTCCTTTGACTACAATGGAACTACCTTGATTTATGCTGGGTGAGGACCCAGCCCTAGCTGAAAAGGAAAGACAAAGAAACTTCACTTAAACTAAATTGTTCTTGGAGAACTAAGTGAAATCATGGAGAATGATGAAACAATTAATAACAATTAATATGCTCCAGTATAAGTTAACATCACAAAGCAAAGGCATTGGGGTTCAAGAAGACATCCTTGGAGAGAGAGGACCGTCCTTCAGCATGCTTCTGGGCAAGGCTTAGCATGAAGCATTGGTCCTTGCTGGATATTTCAAGGTATTTAGGTGCCTGAAGATGCAAATTGGTACTTACCTTATAATTGTTACCTTCCTTGGTATCTCTGAATTGGAGAGGTGCCTATGAACTTTGTTTGGCCATGGGATGCCTGTGGAAATCAGACTCTGCTGTAATTCAGATAAGCATAAAACCAGCGCTGGGATCAACTGTGATGTGAATAAAATATTAACATAAGCAGTCAGTTCTCTGTGTAGTTAATCTCATGCCATGTGCAGCCTTCTCCCTCAGCAGCTCTCCCTATGTGGCTTCCTCTCTGCCATAGCTTCCTTGCTCACAGGATTGAAGATTGAAGAGGAATCAGAAGCTTTCCTTATGTTTTCTCCAGTAATGCCTCCATTTCAAAATGGATGGCATATTTGCCTTTCTTAATTAGTACATAGAATGTATCTGAAATATTTTTTGGACATCTGTACCAGTGTTTAAAATTAGAAGTCAGCATGCATCATGAGGCTCTACTCCATTATTTCCCCTCACCTTGACTCCCTAGATTGAGAGAAAAAGTGCTTTTCAATGTTGAGTGTTTTAAATAAAATGCATTCATTGTTGTCAACATGTAGAGCTTGTAAATTGACAAATTCATCATCCCATTATAATCCCTGCACCTGTTCCAGTTTGCGGTCTGTGGTGTGTTTTAGCTCATGTATGGTGAGTGCATCTGCTTAACAAGGACAGTTAACTGGCAGAATTTGTTTATAAACCCAGTGAAGAGCTAAATGAGGTAAACTGCATTATCTTACACGTTAATTGTATTTCATTGCAGACAAACATTTATTAAAGATGCAGACGGCACACCATACATTCTAATTGTGTTTGCATCCATTTCTGGTTTTACCCTGGTTTCCAGAATTTCTTCCACCATCATATTTCAGGGCTTCAAGATGCAGCCTGACATATAACTAAAAGAGACCTTCATAGCAGTGCCTGATACACGTACACACACACACACAGGAGCCGGGCAAATCATTCACGGGAACACTTTATTAGAAGGGTGCTGCCGTGTTCTCCTGTCTGGCAAATGTCTGTGAAGAGATGCAAATTTCTGGGAATATGACCATCACTTTGATATGACATTACGAATGTCTTCTGGGCACACTTTCCTCAGTGGTGGGGACAGATCTCCCCGAGGTCCCTGCCTCCCCATGCTTGCTCCCATCACCTCCCTCCTGGACTCCAGCATCATGGCAGGAGGAGGAATCACACAATATCTGCCAAAGAAAGACCCGCAGGTTCCATCTCACAAACAAAATTTGGCACACTACTCCTTCCAAAAAGGTATTTTCTTTCAAATGTGTTGTGATTTGAATAGACAAGGTGGCACAGGGGATCAGGAGTTGGTAGGGCAGCATTGCCTGGCAATCTGGGAGCTGAGGCAGAGCTACCCACAGTACGTCTGAATCAGCGGAAAGGCTTGGTATGGATAAACCCCTGAACGACAGCCAGGCAACCCAAGGTCCAGCGATGAACTAAACCCAGATCTGAGACCCTGTGCAGCAACGTAGCCACAAAAACTTCCTCCTTCCCTTGCCCTCTCTCTTTGCAGGGTGTGTTATTATCTGATCCCGAGCTCTTTTTTATGGGAAAGGAAGCACGGCTTATCCTTCAGCATGGGAGAAATCCCTCCTCCCATGTCCTCCACTCTTCACTGCCTGAAACCTTGCTGGAGTCTAACCAACCTGTAGCTGAGGAAAGGCTGGCTGGCAGCAGCAGAACTGAAATATTAACTGTCCGAAGACAACTGCTCAGTTTGGATGTTGTGCAAGAGCAGCAGGATGGACTTGCTGCAGAGATGCTATATGAAAACAAAGGGGCACCTGGGGGTTGTTGCACTGCAGTTGTTTGCAGATATATAGCTGGTGCAAAACGTCATTCACTGGTTTCCTACCACATGCAGAGGTCTGTGGGACTGAAAGTTAGAGGCAGAAAAAGGGTTTACATTTTAAATTAAGCAAATGTGATACGGAGATGCAAGAAATGTGGACCTCCTAGTGCCACAGCTCCAGAGACAGTTTCCCGGGCAGCCACCACACTGCTGTTCCTGCCGGGAGGGAGCTGGAGCCCACCAGCGTGTCCCGCATTCCTGGGTGCTGCCCCATTGTAAGGCAATTAAAAACCATGGCAATTTCAGAACTTGGGCGAACTCCCACCCAGCACAGCTGGAGAAGATACATCTGCTCTTGGTTTGTTGACTTTCCTTGGGAATGCTTCAAAACTGAAAGGAGATGGAGAAATTTTTGAAAGATGGAGTTCACCATGCTAGTCAGTGTGTTTTGTAGGCGTGTAAACAGCTCTTTAGGCAGCAAAGCAACCGCTGTCTCCTCACTCAAGGTGCTGCCCAGGACTCACCGGCTGGTGATCAAACACCCAGATCATTTCTGGAGGTGAAGTCAAGTCCTGGCACTGGAGGTCAAACATAAGAATAAAGGTCAGACCTCTGCAAACGTTTAAATACAGGTCTGAATTTACAGCCGCTCTAGGGAAATTAAAGAAAAAACAGTATTGGAGCAAGAAGGGTGCTGAGAATGAAACAGAAATCCTGGCCAAAGGGGGAATGAAAAATCTGCCAGGCTGAGAAACTGCATGCATGTGGCTCTCATCCACTCTGCTTTTTGCTTCATATGCAAAAAGGCTGCAGAATTAGATTCCCTAATCTGAATACTTTAGGACCGAATCTCTAATTTCCCTTGGAAATTCGTTAGTTTTTTTAAGTGAGTGGTAATGCTGCTCACATTTTTTGGTTATGGGAAGATTAAATGAAGGAAATCTTTGCCTAGAACAATCATCGTTACTTAGCCTAAATTTATTCCATTCCTCTGAAACTTTGAAAAAGAGTAGCTTCTTGGTCCCTGAACTTAGACTGAAGTAAAACTCAACAGCTTGCTAAAATATTGCCATATGAGTAGAAATATTCAGCACTGAGGAGCTGATGCAGTGGAGGAATAAAAGGTTGTTTGTTAGCGCTGGCTGGCACCAGGTTTTAAGCAATACCAAAAGCCTGCCAAAAAGAAGCTGATAACAAGGCTTTCTGAATATCTTCCAAAGCTCCACAGAAATACTTGCTTGCTTAATACTTTAAACTTAAGCTCTTACAAGTTTACCAGAGAAAAGTGGCTTTAAATATGTGCAGGCACCCCACACACACATGTATGCATGCATAGCAGGGCGAAAACTGACGGTGAACACAAGAAAATAGTAACTTGCAGATTAAGTGTAAACAATAGGACAAAAGTCTCTGGGTTGCACTCTTATTTCTCCCCTGTAGCACACAAATGGCTTAACACGTCAGTTGGATTTAGGCTCCTGGTCACCCTACGCTTATGTTTTGGCTATTTTTCAGTGTCTTAAACCAAGGGAGAACTCACAGTGTGATGCCCACTCCTTTCCTTCCCTTCCGTCCATCCTTCCTCCCTTCCTGGTAGCGCAGTTTTAATTCAGAGCAAAAATAATTTTTGTTTCTAACTCTGTGTGAGGCCTCTGCTACTTGCCAGCATAAAATTTAAGGCAAGTAACTCTCTACACAGTGCCTCTGATGCCTTTCAGTCTTGAACTACAGCAAGTCTTCTTGGTCTAGTCTAAGCTCTCCAGGGCAGGCAGTATGACCCCCAAAATCTCATCTACAGAAATTAAAAGAAAATGTATGAAGTAGGAATGTGACACCAGAAGAACACCTATAGTCCTACAACATGAATTTAAACCTGGATGTCTAGAAGTAAAAAGCTACTGCACTCAGAAATCCCCAAAATTGTACTACCATGGGCAAAATTTTATTTTTTAAAATGTTTTCTTGAAATGTGGAGTGAAATCCTGGCCGCATCATGTCAGTGATAAAGCTCCCATTGTTTCAATCAGCTCCTTTGCTCCATACAGGAGGAGATCTACCTTATCCCCGTATGGCATTTCCAGACTGCATACAGTTAGTTCAGTGCATGCACAGTAAATCTGGTTCAGGGTGGCTGCCAGCTGATAGCACTCCCAGATATCTGGAAATCCCAGGTAAACACTGGCAATTCTAAAAATCTGCCAAAACAAAATTTCTGCATAGAAAATGAGTTGATACTTGGAAAGCCCTGATATATCATAATGTACCTTTATATAGCTTGGTATTGTCTTATAGAAGGCAGAGAGACTTCCACCTGCAGAGAGACTTCCACCTTGTACCTGCTTCTGATTTGTACAGAATTTAAACAGATTACATTTTCTTTAAGTCATGGCAGAAATGTAGTGAACTGCAAAATGTCCGTATGTACCTTGTCAAGTAAACAAAACCCCCTGACTCCAGCTGGTCCTCGAGACCATGGAAGCATGGAATGAAGCAGCACCAACCATGCCAAATTTTAAGGACGCCTCACCTATGCCGCTTGTTCCCCAAAAGCAGTGTGGTAAGAGTCATTACAAGGATCCAAAGTCCAGAACAGAACAGGTAAAGGAAGGAGCTGTGCAGAGAATAGCTTGGGCTGAAACCCAGAGCACAACGGCACGGCATTGCTCTGCTGAGCCTGGTGACAGTCAGGTGCTCCAGCTGTAGCACGTGCTACCCTGGAAGCACAGGTAAAGCTCCTCTTCCTTTCTGCTAAAGGGAATAACCTTGAAATTATGAGGATTTTTCACTGCTCAAGGAACAGTTTCAAGCATAGTGCTCGTGGGAGTGAGAAATGGAATAATACAGGTTTATTTGAGGCAGCGATGCCATTACCAGACTGCTGAAAGCAAGGAGAGCTTTCTTGAAGGCACCCAAATGAACTTTTTCTCCCCTTGTGAGGTCAGTCCTGCCAGCTGCTCAGCTCTGTGACCTGAGCCATCAAACTACCTGAGCTCAGTCAGGCTACTTGCAAGTTTGAAGTGGCTCAAGGCAGAGACCCTGGCAGCTCTGAGAGAGGAGCTGTAGGAGGGAAATTATTTCCATGAACTACATGCAAAGCACTAGTGGAAATGCTAAGTGAATTTTGAAATGTCTGAATTTCTTGATCAGTGAAAGCTGCTGCTGTGGAGGTGAGGCAAGAAATGTTAATGTGCCTGTTCTAGAGCTGTTCCCCAGTCACGTCCAGAGACAGGCATAAAAACCGATTTTGAGAGAAGCAGTTGGAGCATTGCAATGTCTTTGCGCTGATAAAGGTGCAGGAGAAGTAAAGATTTCCCACCTAATCTCTGCAGAAATAAGTGAGGAAGGAATTTTACGGAAGAAGGGGAATGATGGACCCAAGCACATCAATGCCCTTCAAAATCGCTGTTCAAGATAGGAATCATTGCTGTGCCCGGAGCCATGCCCAGGTGCTGCCAGGGCTCCAGCAGTCAGCACCGGCTCCGAGGTCTGCAGCGGAGAGACCGAACCCCATGAGTGCACTCCCTGAATCTGGGGTCTGATTTCCACCTGCCTCTCTTGGGGACTTGTGGGCAGCACAGTCACAAAACTCCTCTGGAAAGAAAGGGGAGGAAGGGACCATAAGCAGAAGGAACAGATGAAGTTCACTTTCTACATCTGTTTTTTATTGAGGGAGCTATTATTGTGAGTAAAGTCAGCTGAAACATCCCAAGTCATTGCAGCTTGAATATTTAAGCCAGGCTATAAATATCTGATTATTTTTTTTAACAGTGATTATTGTTTATGCTTTCCTCCTATTTACTCTCCTTTGATTTAGTAGCATAGGGAGGTTTGTATCACTTCAGCATGTCAATGGGAAGCAGCCGTCAGCTATGTTACAGATAACCTCTTGTGGATTACGTGGTTCAGGATTGTGCTGTCCACCTCCCCTCCGCATTGTGACCCCAGGTGGCTCAGAAGTACTTCAGGTCAAACTTATTATATACTATTCACTGTCCCAATAAACAAGTAGCGTGTTGTCACATTTGGAGTGCTGCGTGTTTTTCTAGTAATTATGCCTTATTATATATTTACTATTCAGAAAATGCAGGTGTGGGCTGTTGAACTGGGGCCAGTGAGAATTCGCCGAACTGGCAGCAATTCCTTGGTGAGTCATGTTTCACTGTCTGTTGGTTTTATAACTGTTTTCACTACTAATTTAGCTCTGCGATGCAATATGCAATTAGTTCTATTATGGAAGCAGCTGTATTCAGTTTTACAATGGCACTTTCCCCTTTGGCTTGTACCAGAGCCTGTTGTGGTTCTGCTGATTTGATGACTGAAGTTGTAAAGTGGTATCTGGATGAGCCACAGCAAGCCATGAGCCTCATACAAATATGATTCTTGCTTATACACCACTGCTCTAATGTTATTTCTTACAGCTCAATTAGAAATGCGGTCACAGAGAAAAGCTGTTTCTTGCTACAGTAAGTAGTATTGTCATGCAGCGATTTGTTGCCACACTGGTATCACCTCTGGAGTCTTGCAGCTTATTATAAATAACATTTGGTAGCCAGAATGTGGAAAAAAAAAAAAAAAAAAAAAAGCTGCTGCTTGGAAATTAACTTTTCCAGGCTTCAAAAATTAGTTTCCAAGCTGTAGACCCTGGATGGTGGTGCCAGGAATGAAGAAGGCCCAGGTGAGGATGGTGGCTGCGTGCAGACCCCAGGAAGTTTTGGTGAGCCTGCAAAGCCCCGGTCTGTCATAGAAGCAACAGACTATTGCTTCACAGGCTTGCAAAAACCTCCTGGAGTCCATGCCCACCCCTAAAAAACCCCTGTGCCACTAGCGTGGTTGCTCCCGATACCCACTGCTTGGATAGCAAGCATCAACAGCCTCTCTCCAAAATTATGTAAGAAAACAGCTGAGAATTAAATACAAATATCAATTATGCTAATTAGCTGCCTTTACTGTCAACAAGGACGTTATGGAAATCAAATACATATTGCTTATTAGTTTAATGTGTATTAGAGCTACTCTGTTAAAAAGAGCAGGGTCTTGAGAAATCACTGAGAACATTCACTACATTTTTTCCTCTGTGTTATTACCCGTTTTCACACCCATACATATGTTCTGGTTTTGTTGCATGTCACACAAAATGGTAATTTGGTGGTGAAAAAATGAGAAATCATGACATTTCACATGTGTTTTCAGTAAAACAACAATTTTCCTCCTAAAGGGCCCCAGTTTTCTTCCTCAGAAATAGGGCTATTTACAATGAAAACGTTCCTGTTGTGGTGGAATAATGACATGAAGAAAGGCACCAGGCTGAATATTGCAGAGCAAAGTTAAAACGCCTGTGTTTCCAGTGCTTTGAATGCCAGGTGAGGTGAATTGCAGCCTCTGAAACACCACCCAGGTAAGCGGTGCTCACCAGCAGCAGAGCCCGGCTGTCCCTGGGATTGTTTCTGAGCACTATTGCCCACAGTTATCATTCTGGTAGGACTACTACCGTGAGAACTATTTTCCAGGAACTTTTTCACTATGAGAAACAAAGAAACTCTCTGCCCTGCAAAGAACAGCTATTTGGGAGAGCTGGACTGATGGAGAGTTGGTAGTTTGCCCAGAGCTTATCATTTTCTATCCAGAGGCTGGCTTTATGCTAGAGTAAACAGCTGGAGTTACACACCATATTTCATCACAAGCATGTAAACCAATAATGAACTTTATGGTTCTATAAAGATTTGCAAAATTATTCCCAGGTCTAAAGTTTAATTGTTTAATGTCACCAAATGACTTTGCAATAACTGAGCACTGTGGAGTGGCAGAAGTTAATCACTTGACTGAAGTGAATTAAGATTTTCTACATTTATCACTGTAATTTCAGGCTAATTTCATTTCCCATTCATAAAATATTATTTCACTTTCTCTATCTCTGTGAGCTGTGGGGAAGGAACGTGCCTGTTTTATAAAACATGTTTTTGTCAAGCAATGTCAAAGGTGATGCACATACTGATAGCAGGAAAATGCTGAGCCTACCTTGGCACTGGGTTGCACATGCCTCCACATGCTCTTCAAGACCTGTCTCTATTTTAATACTCAGTGGGCCAAATCTTCAGCATTTGCTTTGCCTTATTTATTCTTCCTGAAGCCTCGTCAGGAAGTGAACACACCAGCAGCTTTGTCTGAGGCAAGGGTTAGCCAGGATATTTGCTTAAAGCAAAGCCTGTGAGCCAAAAGGCCCGTTTCCACAGCTGCCTAACTCCTGAAATAGGTGAGGGATGCCTCAGTGCCTCACCACTTGACTTTTGCTTTCAGGTACCCAGAACAGGATCCACCTTGTTTAATTTTAGCCATCTGGAAGTAAGCAGAAGTCACATATAGCTGAAGAGAGTTGTCTAAGCAATGGCAATAGTCAGTGGAAAGAAATGGGCATCTGTCTGGGGTGCCTTATCCCATTCATCTCCACTGGCTATAGCAGCAGCCCAGACAGGTACTTTTTACTTCACGGTAAAAAGTCACTGGGAAATATGCATAATCCATCTCTCAGCTTCTTAATTACTACAGGAGCTAAAATGGAGCCCATCTTACCATGTCCAGAAACTCAGAGGGAGACCTCAGCTGTTGTCCTAAGGACGCTGCAGATTTTCTCCTCCATCCTGAGTCAGGCAATTGGTCCTGGAGAGGGATGGGGTACCACACACAGTCTTCTCCCAAGTGGTCGCTTGCCTGCCTACAAGCTCCCAGCTCATTGGGCTGGATGTTCAGATCACTGCTGGGAGATACCCTGATGTCCTTGTGCCAAAGATGCTCATGATGGAGGAAAAAGGGGCTGGTATTCATAAGCCAAGAATCCCAGCACCCAACATACAGAGGATTAAATCCTGTGACAGATCTGTCCTATGCACCCTTACAACTTTGCAAATTACAACAAAAATTGCAAATTGTGGCTTTTTTTTCTTCAAATGAATGCCTTAAGAATTTCTCCAAGAAAGAATTGCACCTCCCGCACTCCAGTTCAAATCCTGGACCAAAATGTGCAGAGCACTGAGCCCTCTCCTGACCTTTTGAAGTGGCTGGGCACTCAGTATCTCAACTCTTTTTCTTCTAGTGGCATCAGTGGACAAAGAAATGACAAAGCTGACTGCGAAGGCCCACATCTCTGCAAAGTTTCCCAAACACACAATAGGTCAGCTAAAACGTATCTAAATCAAAGTAGCTTTATTATTGTTATTGTTACTATTGTTGCTATTGTTACTATTATTACTGTTACTATTAATAATAATAATTTTTACTCAAAGTAGCTTTTCTATTTATTTTTTATTTCTAATTTATTTCAAATTTTTATTTAAATGAGGATATCCACCACCACCGATTTCCTTCTCTTCCTCTTGTGTAATCCCTTTACTGTGAGGGAGGTAAAAGGTACTACTGGCTGGTTTTCATTAGTTGTGAATATGAGTGTGGTTAGCCATATTATGGTACAGATATAGGCAACGGTTTGTACTCCCCTCTACACAGAGCATGTACTCAGATGGTGTACACACATGTAACATGCTGTTTGGGCCCCAAATTGCTTCCAGGTTAGGTCGTCACTTCAAGCCCATTTCCCCTGCTCTTTCTCCCGCGCATTTTATTGGCCTGGTAGAAATTAGCCACAAATCCAGCCTGGTTTTAGTGTCTTTTGCACTCATTTGTTCCAATTTTTGTACCCCCTGAACTCTTCCTCTCACACACATACAATTTATTCCCACACATGGCAGGCATGCTTGCTCATGAATTATTTATATAGCTTTGGTAACTTCTACTTTTCAAATAATGAGAGCAGAAAATGTTTCCAGTGTAGGAGTCGTAATAAGGGAGAAATCCAGGCAGGCTGGTGGGCAAGAAGGTGGTAAAATGCTCCAAGTTAAAAATAATACACTGCTTTTGAATGGCTGGGGAAACATCACAAGAGCCTTTCAAAGCAATCATCTACCCTCAGAAATACTGCTGAGTGGCTAAAATTAGGAGCTGACATCCAGCAATGACTGAAGAGTCTTTCATTTCCCCGTTTTCCCCCAAAGGTTGGGCGGGATGAACTTGGCCATTGTCTAATATACCAACGGCAGCATTGCCAGCTACTTGCATGGAGGGAGAAGCTATCCCTTCCTCTCATGAGTCAAAATGACACAGCTTTGCTAAGAACAAAATTAATAACATATACCGGGGGAAAATACACAGTGTGACACAGCTTCTGTGTGCTTTGATCTTTTATTGTACTGAGAAATAGAGGTAGGCTCTGCCTTCACTTCCTAAGCAGACCCAAGCACACAAAGCAGGGAATGCAATATCAGACAGATACCTCATTTAGACAGAATTTGGTAAGAGTTTGAAAAAATAATTCCATTTCATACATGATTTGAAAAAAGGAAGGACACTGTTGGTAATACTTCTAGCCCAGGGAAGAAGCGAGGAAAGAAATGAATGCAATAATTGCTCATTTTACATAAACTTCATCCCGAATTTGGATAGAAAGGATAGGAAACAAAACCTCATGGAGACATTTTAATGTTAGCAGCTCGGAGTGCAAGGAGCCAGCTAAGGGCATCTGCCACGTGCTAACACACCATGGCTTTGACCAGGGTGGCCTGCCTGTGTGTTGTTGCCCTGCCGTGGAGGCAGCGGTGTAGCATTGCTGGCGCCTACGGCCCAAGCCAAAGGCTCATGTGACAGATATCGCTTGTCACTGGGTCTGTGAGATTTGATGATACAGCTATTGATGTATTTTCTGGTGGGTTGTCGTAGCAACTAGGAAATAGGCAGCTGCAAATCAACAGCACCAACCTGACTCCAGTTGCCTGCCTCCACGGGGGCTGCGGGAGATGGTGTCACAGGGATGGGGGCGAAGCAGGGCACAAGGTCTGGCAGGTGAGGACTGGAAGGTCACCCCACCTTTGGAGGCCTGCACATCTTCTGTGCATGGACAGCTCTGAATTCCGTTTTTCAGAGGCCCTCCAACCTCTCTTTCCTATTCTTCATTAGGCTTAAACTTGGCATTTCTCTACTTCATGGCTGGTGCATAAGAAGAAACACTGAAATATCATGAGAAAACAGAGTCTTCTGAGATTTCAGCTGGAATTCAGTATGAACTAGGTGATTGGTAAATGTGATGATTGCAGCAAGCTAAATAATTTTCTAAAAGTATAATCCAATGAGGATTTGCAATCACTATGCTTTATTCACTAGGCTACACAAAAAAAATCCATTGAAAATCAAGACTCCTAGTTAAAGATTTTACTTCTGCCCTTGAAATGCTTTGACATTTTCTTTTTGCTCTTCTGCAGCAAGGTTATTTGAGAATTTATCTGGTATCCCAACAAGGCAGTGAGAACTACCAAGCTCAGTTTTTCCTGGAGCCAAGTGACTCAAAACTCTCCTGCATTTCCCAGTCAGGTCTTACTGCCCATGGACTGCCAGGTTTTTAGGTGGTTCATATTGATTTGACAGATTATCTGTCCCAACCCACTCTTTTCTCTTTGCAGGTTTTCCAGAGCCAAATACTACGATGAACAGGCTTATGTGCTGATTTAGAAAAGCATATTTTTCCACAGAAAGCATTCTCTCTGATATTTTAAGATCCCTCTGCCAAAAAATGCCACCCAAATATCTTAACATCATGTTTCTTCCTGTCGTTGAATTTGGAAATGATTGGATCCTTCAGATGAAGTTCTGCACCCTCAAAGAGGGAGAAAAGCATCAGCTCAAAGCCTGGCAAAATGATAAAAGAGTGAAAACAGCTTATAAATATTGAGAAATCCGTCAGTTCACCAGCTGACCATCCAAACTAGACCTTCCACATATCTAAGGTAAAAATTGCAGGAATTCAGAAAAGAAGTATTTTGTGCTGCTGAAGCTAAGAAGAGACTGGAGGCCTAAGGAAAAGTCAGGTTTAGGGGATTACAGGAGAAAAAAATCGGTGCTGGAACAAACCCTTTGGTCGTGGAGTTGCTTCAGTTTTGAGGTGTTCAAAACAAGGCTAATGCAAAAGGTTAGTGTAACTGTTCCTTGCTGGCGTTTGGACTAGATGACCTGAAAGGCCTTTGCCAAAGCTATTATCAATGGTATTGTGATACTTTTATAAGGCAGCTTTTGTACTCCAATAACTCAATAATGGATGTTCTTTTTAGAATGACATTTCACAGCCTGCAAATCCTAAAATGGACTAATGGCTTTGACTTTTTGGGGTAGAAAGATTGGTCTGAAAAGTAAAGGGCTAGCTTGTGCTCAAAACTCTTGAACCTTTATTTGTTGGGTGAGAAATGGTTCACACATTTCCCTTATCAATAATGGTGGTTCAGAAGATGTCATTAAAGCTGAGAAGGTCAACAATTTGTGAACCACGATTTGAGTAAATGGGCTTTGAGAGAAAGCCCTCGAGCCAGCCCACGCCATGGCAGGCTGATATTAGGTACACAGATACATTTCTTTGGAGACTCTAGCGATACTTAGATATTCTCTCACAGACAGATTTTAACTCAGAGATACATCTTTTATGGACTATGGTATTTCTATTTGCATTTTTTAATGGAGGAAAAGATACACATACAATCTATTGGCTTGAAAGGGGACACTTTTTGCATAGGAGAGGATGAGAAAAGATGAGGGATGGTGAAAGTGAATGTGATTGTGAACTCTTACACTGCTGCTTCTATCTGTAGTGCTATAGGAGCTAATTTTGGCTTTGGCTGCATTTAAGATCAGCCTCAGGGCTGCTTTAATGTACACCACTTGAGATAGCTCCTGAATCTTTTTTACTCAGTAATTCCCAGGGCACTTCCTCAGTGCTAATTCTTGAGAAGTTCCCAGAAAATACAGAATTGCTCAGTGTCTCAACCATCATCAGGCTGATGATATTTTTCTCCCACCCTTGCAAGCCATCAAATAAAAACAAGTTTGTACTGCTACCAGTTTGCACAAAGGTTGTAAAAAATAAGACATTGAAAGAACAAGCAGGTGTGGGTCTACTGAGGGAGCTCAAAGGGTGGTTAGCTCCTCTAGCACTGCGTGGTGCAGCGTGCACATAGCAGCAGCAGCTGCTAAACAGAGCCCCATCCAGCTCATGGTGGCATCTGGCCCAGAACAAATAGCAGCTGTACAAAATTTGTGTGTATTTTTTGTACAATTCCTTTGACCTGAATATTTGCCTTGGAGAATTTCAGACAGAATCAAAAACTGTTTTCGCTGTCAAGGTAGGCATACCACACGTAGCCATGTACCTAATCCTGCATTCCTCCTGCATTCCAGGCACCCACAGTCAATGAGAATTTGAGATGCAGAGTGAATACAGGGTCAGGCACATCATTTGAATATTTTAAGGAATGTTCTTGGATTTTTACAGTTGATGTCATGTTTTCTACTCCATCAATATGGATTAACAATGGTCCAAAGCAGCAGGAACTCATTTCCTATTCATATATGCTAATTGCATGGTGCTGGATAGCAGGGATTTCTTCCTAAACTTAAAGTTTCTTTTTCTTTTTTTTTCTCAAGCAAATGGAAAATAGAAAGAATTGGCTATGAAATATAGAAGTGAAGAGGATTTAATATAAACACTGAAATATTCAGCACTTCTAAATATGTACTCCACACTTAAAAGAAGCAAGACCCGGAGTTCCTTCTTACACATTTCACATAGATTAAATCCATTTTTCCTTAATCTGAACCCCAGCTGAATTTGAGGTAAGTTTGTGTGGTGGGTTGACACTGGATGCAAGGTGCCCACCACAGCACTCCATCACTCCTCCTCAGCTGGACCGGGGAGAGAAAATACAACGAAAGGCTCATGGGTCAGGATAAGGACGGGGAGAGATCATTCACCAATTACTGTCATGGGCAAAACAGACTTGACTCAGGGAAATTAGTTTAATTTATTACCAATCAAATCACAGTAGGATAATGAGAAATAACACCAAATCTTAAAATCACTTGCCTCTACCCCTCCCTTCTTCCCAGGCTTCACTTCACTCCCAATTTTCCCTACCTCCTTCCCACCAGAAGCACAGGGGGACGGGGAATGGGGGTTGCCGTCAGTTCATCACCTGTTGTCTCTGCTGCTCTGTCCTCCTCAGGGGGAGGCCCCTCGCACTCTGCCCCTGCTCCAGCGTGGGGTCCCTCCCACGGGATGCCATCCTTCAGGAACAGGCTGCTCCAGCGCGGGGTCCCCTGCAGGGTCACAAATCCTGCCAGCAAACCTGCTCCAGCCTGAGCTTCCCACGGGTCACAGCCTCCTTGGGGCACCCACCTGCTCCGGTGTGAGGTCCTCCCCTGGGCTGCAGGTGGAGATCTGCTCCACCATGGACCTCCCTGGGCTGCAGGGGCACGGCCTGCCTCACTGCGAGGGGCTGCAGGGGCATCTCTGGCCCGGTGCCTTGGGCACCTCCTGCCCCTGCTTCTCCTCTGGCCTCGGTGTCTGCAGGGCTGTTGCTCTCATATAGTCTCACTCTTCTCTTCCACTGCAGCTTCTATTTTGCATTTTTCTCCCACCTCCTTCTTCAACGTGTCACCCCAGAGACACTACCATGGTCACAGGTGGGCTCAGCCTTGGCCAGCAGCAGGTCCCTCTTGGAGCCAGCTGTCATGGGCTCTATTGGATATGGGGAAATCTTCTAGTAGCTTCTCACAGAAGCCACCCCTGTAGCTCTCCCCACTACCAAAACCTTGCCATGCAAACCCAAGACAGTCTGCTAATCCTAGATTTATTTTTCTTTATTGTTTCAATATGTTATTTCATTTTTTGAAATCTCTGTGGAAGTGATTTGTTAATAGTTTCCTAGTTACATATCTGGCATCTTAATATAATGCATGAAGTAGTATAACAACCACTTGCTGTGTGAGGCAGCACTGTATACAAAGTGTGTCTTGTTTTGGTAATACCAAT
Source organism: Falco peregrinus (assembly GCF_023634155.1). NCBI lineage: Eukaryota > Metazoa > Chordata > Aves > Falconiformes > Falconidae > Falco > Falco peregrinus. Next base: position 37,288,689 of record NC_073725.1, on the reverse strand, counting down.
TCTAGACTTAATCTTTCAGATTAAAACACATCTGTTTTGCAGAAGATCTGGTCAAAGGGTGTCCTATCTTTGCAGTGAAAAACGGTGAAGTTTAAGATACTGGTCCTCTCTTTCTGCCAGTTTTGGTTTGCCTCTTATGTGTTAGGTAGAGTTGATTTCTGCTGGATATGTTGCAGTTTTTTTCTCTGATACTGTCTGATGCTGAGAAAATAGGTGGGAGAGGCGTTGTTTCTGTTAGCCAAGGCCTTACACAATGATGTTTTAAAAGGTTTGAAAAGATGGTGGTCAAACACTGGAACAGGCTTCCTAGAGAGATGGTCAATGCCCCAAGCCTGTCAGTGTTTAAGAGGCATTTGGACAAAGCCCTTAATAACATGCTTTAGCTTTTGGTCAGCCCTGAAGTGATAGGTAGCTGGACTAGATGACCGTTGTAGGTCCCTTCCAACTGAAATATTCTATTTTATTGCTATGCTATGCTATGCTATTCTACTCCATGCTATTCTATGTTTTATAATGCCTTTTTATTCCTAGTTTGTATATCTCCATCCAACCCATCTACAGACTTAACAACTGGAACTCCAGAGTTCTGTGAACAAATCAGCATATAACTATGGAATTTACATTTTCAGATAATGCACAAAATAAACCTGTTTTTCTCTCCTAGTTACTGATGCCAGCTAGGAACATCTATCATCATTTTATAGGTCATCACATCATCATATGGATATAGAATCTGTTTTTCACAAGGTCTTTGATTAGATTACTAGTATTAGATTATGGGGGCTTAGCTGATGCTAAAAGCCTATTTAGTTATAATTATGGAAATAGTGCCAGCTAGCTACTACCTCTCCCCACTCTTTCTCTGCATGCTCTGAAGTCAGGATGCATTCTAGTTATCTGTTCTTTCATATGACATCTATCACCCTGGTGTCATTCACAGAAGACATAAAATTTGGCGTTGCCTATAGCCTGTGTGCATCCCACATGTGAAATAGAGCTTATGGGGATGGCAATTGCATTCAGCTTCAAAATTCTCAATATATTTAAGGGCAGGCAGGGGGCTTTTTTTTTGAAGACCCAGTGAGACCAGAGGGTCTGGGAAGAAACCTAGGCCTCCTGTTTCCCCATAGCTCCAGCATGCAGCAGCTCACCCAAGCTGTGGCTGGAACAGCCCAGCCCCTCTGCCACCTCCTGCTCCCATGCCGGAGGCAGCAGGGACAGCAAGATGGGCACCAGCCAGGCTCCTTCTGCACACCTGGGAAATCTGCCATGCTGGAAAAATCCCCAGCTGGAGACTGCCATGTATTTTCTGCTCATGCAGTGTACGACGTGATGTTGGCATTGGAATCAAAGCAGGGTAGAAGGTCTGTCACAATATGTGATTTTTAAACTAGAAAAATTGGTGAACAAATACCATCTTAATATAAGTTTTGGCTTATAGACAGAGACAGAGAGGAGGGGAGAAGACAGTGTTCAAAAAGAAGGACATGTGTTTATCTTCTGCATAAGAAACATCTCTTAGATGGAGAACAATATTACTTTTGTGCTCTGCTAAATAATCAGAACAATTGCAAGCACAATTGGACTTTGAAGCAAGAATGAGATAAGAATTTCAAATCTACCACAGCAGCTCAATAGCACCAGTGCTTGGTAATGGCTGTCTCAGTCTGTTTGCAAATGAGCGTTTGTGTCTATCTACCTGCATGTACAGAATTTATATCTAATCCTGTCAATTTGCGTCGCACATAACTGCATTTCCCTAGATTTAATGTAACTTCCCTTATAACTTCTGAGAGATTATTAGGTGTGATTTTCAAAAAACATCAAACTTTTATAGTAAAACTCTTTTTCACTTGACTGAGAGCAATACTAGCTAGGAATCAGGCACATCTGAAAGTCATATCCATAAATAACAGCACCTTTTTGAATATTTAGTGTATTTTTTATTGACATAATAGGGCTTCTTATTCTAAGTTCTTCACAAACAGTTGGTGGAGAGGTTTCTTGTCATGCCTAAGATGTACATGTTCAACACATTCAAGCTGCAGAATGGTAATCCAGCAAAAAACAAATGTGCTTTTCCTTCTCCAGCCCCTTGTTTTCCTTTGCCTTTACTCCATCCAATCAGCCCCAGTCTCATGGGCAATGACCTTTCCTGAAATGACAGGAAAAGAAATTTCCTGCAATGATCTTCCTCCAGTGACAAAGGAGATGCAGTTCAGCCTCCCAGATAAAGCCCAATGCTCAGGAACCATGCCCTAGGAAGTTTGTAACAAAGCAGGTCTGGCTACTCCTCTATCCCTGAAGGGCTAATATGCCCAGATACAGGAATTGGTTCCCATCCCTCTGCTATAAGTGCCTGTTGCTTACAATGTTTTCATTACTTTGTAGTTCCTTTCCCTCCATCAGCATTTGTTGCACCATCAGCTACTTCTGGTTAAGATTCGATTTAGGCCCATGAAATGCTCGTGAATGAAGTGGCTTGTCCTTCCGTCTCAGCTGGGTGGGAAAACCAGTGAAAGTGACTGATTGCTACAGTGAAGGCCAACACACCTGAAGCACTTCAGTGGTGCTATTCCTACATCAGCTCTTTCCATTCAGCATTCAATATCTCAGGCATGAATGCCTCTCAGTGACCTCCTGAATTACAGCAGACTCTGACCTTTTGAAAATAAAACGGCTTCATGAAGGAGATATGAGCTTGGAGCCTCCAGCCTTGGAAGCTGAACTCTGGCAAGGTGACACCCCCAACCCATGGTGGGGGTAATGAACATGACATGTCCCTCTGAGGCTCCTTGTAGCAGTGAGAAGGGCAGGTAGGCTATCTGCCTCTAGTTCTGCTCAGGAGGCTCACTGTGCAGGAGGTGGTCTTTCTGGTAGTATGACTCTGTCAAGTAAGGAAATGGTGATGAGCTTCAGTTTCTGAAAGATCCTCAAGCACTTTTTATTCCTTGGAAACATTCTCTCCACCCCCCATTTATAGGAAAACTAAAAATCACTTTTGGAGATAGAGATACTTGCTTGACTCTTCCTTCTGTTAAAGTTGTGAATACCCCAGAAAGAGATAGTAGCACCAGGAGAAGCTTGTTGCTTCTGCTGTGATGGGTTTTCATTCGTCTGACAACAAAAACCATAAAGAATTTCAGGAGAAATAGCTTTTCTTATAAAAGTATCCTATTTCCCCAAAAGGACATTTATATTCACAGGCCAGTCAGCCAGCCTGGAATATAATTTTAGCAAATTATTACACTTACTTCTATTTTTAGATGCAAATCCTTTGCTGACTTCAGTGGGGTTCTACACAAAGGAAAGGGCCCATTCATGGGAGACTAATTGTAAGAGCAGAGCCCTAAAGCAAAAATACCGCACCTGCCATCTAGGTATATAGTTGAATAGTTAGTCAAGTTTTTAAAGCAGGTTTTGTGGAACATCGGGACTAGATTTTCAGGTAATGGTTCTCCATCTCCAACGTCAGCTGGAATTGCTTGTTCTTGAGACTTCTGGAAAGTAGGGCTTTCATACTTCATTTTACACATTACACATTTAAGAATTGTTTCCTGGGGAAGCTGCATGTTTTCCATAAAATGGAAAAAACTCTAAAGCAATTTTTATTTTACTTCAATATCTGTCAAAAAAGCTGTGTTAAGTCTTTCTTCTCCAAAAACCCAAGTTAAGGTTTGCAGCCAAAGTTTGGCATCTTAAATTTAATGTAGTCAAAGTGTACAAGAAAACTTGCACATAATTTAGTAGTCTAATGCACTTGTTTAAAAAAGAAGAGCGGGTTTAATTGAGCATACAATCACGTCAACTTGTCACTTCTGGAGCAGGTAGTGTCTGCAGACTGAGGTTGATAAACATTCCTGTAGCTGTCTGAATACGTCCTGAATTTTCAGGGTAAAGGGACCGATCCAGCAGTTTTTCTGACAGCTGAAGATCCAATGGATAATGGAGGACATTTGGGACGTGCAATGGGTTCAAGCCTGGAGAGGTGTGAGACTCCTTTGATTTCTCAATACTTATTAGAACATAGGGAAGAAAAAGGGGACCAGCCCGACTCAGTATTTCAGCTTTGGCCCAGATGATGCAATTGCCTTTCTGTAGGTTGACACCTGGTGGGGTCACAGTTAACCTGAAGGCAATAGTTTCCACAGGGCTGCAGAAATCTGACCAAGCAGGGCTGGTTGCAAAAATTAGAGCCTGAGCTGCTAAAACCAGGAACACTCATCAGACAAAGCACAGCTTTTGGATTAAGAAAGAAAGGATACTGGATTTGGGGATGATACAGCTGAATATCTAAAACAGTGTAATATACTTGTCAACATAATTGCACTTGTTTGTCTGATGATCCTATTAAGTGTTACAATTTCTTTTTCACCTTTTTTTGTTTTAGGTGATTTTGGAGTGTGTTTTTTAAGCAATTATATATGATTTATAAGGGAAATAGATAAGAGAAATTATAATCTAAATACCATTTTGAACTGGTTTGTTAGACTGTAAGCAGCTGTTATAGCCTTACACCTTCCTCCTACGTGCTTCTAAACACCAAGGGTTCACACTGTTAATTGCAAAAGGAAGAGAGATACATGGTCTCAAGGAAAGAGCATGCATTTATCAGAAGACCATGTAAGAGAGATTTGCCCATGGCAAGATAAGCTGTTGGATCTAAAAAAACTGCAGCCTCATGGTCTGCCTCTAGTGAAAGGCTAGCTAGATGAAATTGGCAGGGGAAAGGGGCGTGAAGAGTTTTGGAAAGGTGGGGTGGTTTCCTAAGGTTGCCTAGTATAAGTCAGCAGCAGGGCTGGAAAGAGCACAGAGGATTTTGACAGTAGTACCTCATCCAGCAGGCTGCTGCCCTCCCTGTCTGCCTCCTTGTTGATGTATTTCTAGTGTGCTTATGGACACGGTACCCTGGTGCCAGCCACAAACCAAACATCCATATTACCTTTTGTCCAGGAGGTGCCCTATTCTCCAGCTGTGTGGGCTCACCAGACATCCCAGCCCTGAGCTCCAGCATCCCTAGGGACAGCAGCAGCCTTGCAGATGGTGGGTGCAGAGGCAGTTCCATGGACCTGCCCCTGCTCCCTACCTCCAGGAGGGCTGGGGCTGCACTCCTGCTGGTGCAAAGCGCCCCAGCAGGAGCAGGAGCTCAAGGTGCACCCTGCAGGGTCCTCCTCAAGAGAGCTGGGAAGGAACATTCTTCTGCTGCCGTGGAGACTCAAGATGCTCGGGGTCTGGCAATGCTTCATGCTCAGAAAAATCTGACTTTAGAATCACCAAACAGCAAATCATTAGAAGGTTCATGTGTCAGATTGAACGCTTGAGTGGTATGTTACAAATACATGGGATATTACACATCATAAGCAAAAATCAGTTAACTTGGAAATCCCATCTAGACTGTGCTTTTTTTGGTTCTATCAAGTCATTTGCATATTTTTAAATACAATCACAAAATAGCACACTAGTAGTTTTACTGTCAAAGAAATACCTTGTAGGTACAAGGATTTCTTTCCCCCACCATCACCACTACTTTTATCTTTTGCTTAAATCCTTCTTCTCCAGAAATAATACAAATCAAGCCTCTGGGGCCTGTTTATATAATAGGGATTTATGTCATTTCAAGACAAATGGCATTTGCTAAGTTTCAGGGAAGCACCTGTATTAATTGTATTTCCTGCTCATGAGTTGCTTTTGTTTGCAATAAAAGAATTCATCTCAGGTGAGTTAACCTTGCTTTTAGAGAGGGCACCTGCAGTTATCTTAGTGCTTATTGTAAATGAAAACATGTTGAGCCTTTAAAGCAGTGAAATAAAGAGGTGCTGACAAGAGGGTATGCCAATAGGATTAGGAGCTTTTCTCACTGCTTGTATTATCAGGATGGAGAATTGAGTCATGTTAAATTACAGGGGGAAAAGATATTCCCAGAAATTCCACAAATCGGAGATTGACTTGCTCCTTCAGTAAGCCTATGGATAGGAGGGGCATTCTGTGTTCAGTGAGATTAAGAAAAAAAAAAGATGAGAAAAAGACACCTCCCTTTTAGCCTTAGGCGTCTATAATTGACCAAGATTTTTCTGCTTGTGATTTGATCCATCCAAACCCTGTTAGAGGCACTTGCCCCCAACTGAGACCAAGGCTGAGGTGAATAAGAATTAGGTGACTCACTCATATGTACTATACATGCATTCACATCTATTAGGATAAATGACATGTCATTCAATTTAAGCACAGGCAACTGGAGATTGTCATATTTTGAAAATGACAACTGTTATTTATTTATTGAGAATATTTGTACAGGTTCTTCCTAGGTACAGAGAATGCATTTTTCAGCAGCTCCCATGACACCAGTGAATCAGGTGATTACACAAAGACCAGAAAGGCAATTCCACAAATGGAGAAACAAAGAGGGCAGGCTACTGGCCACCAGGTCTGGGCCAGTAGAGTTAAAATGGTGCAAAATGTCACCGAAGTCATTAACCTATCAGTTTTATGTGGCCATTTTAAAAAGTGCTCATTGTGATGCTCTGGGGAGGAGATGGGAAGGAGAGGCTTGCCTTCCCCTGGCCTCACCCCCATGCATCTTCCTCCTCTAGCAAGGCTGACGTGGTGTATCCCAGGTCACATGCCATAGTCTGGGGGTTTTGTCCTCCCTATCCCTGTTTCGATCAGGGCTTTCTGTGTCTACCTCTATTGCCAGGCTGTGAGCTGCTTGTTTAAAAAAAAAATCATTGTTTGTGATGTTCAAATAAGCACTCAAAATTATTTCAGTCAATGTCCTATCTTTTTATTAAGTACAGATTTTTCATTAAATAGGTAGGTAGGTAGGCAGATTACAAAGAAAAATCCACATGGTCATAAAGTGACAACATTTACAAAGTGGTTATGGGTTTCCTCCCATGTCTGTAAAAAGTAAGACTACCTTTTGCATCCGTGTCCAATCTTCAGGCTGGACCCAGCTCTGAATAATCACTACAGCTTGGTGGGACTGCCTCCAGCGTGGACACAAGGAGCTCAGTTTAGTATTGCCTTTTTTTTTCTGGATGTCTTTATTATATTCATTTTCTAACACATTTAACTTTCTTCAGAGAATCTAATCAGTAAAAAGTTCATATTTCTGAATCTCAGAATTCTTGTCTTCTTCATTCAATATTATTTGGAAATCTTTCCTTTTTCTCCATAATTCTGGATTCTTACCTGTGCACATTAAATAGGAAGCTAGAGCTCACCATATCTTTTATAAGTAGAGGTACTACACAGTTTTGCGTCTCATGGTTCAGTAACATAGTGATAGGATTTGTTCTACATTAAAAGTCCAGATTCACCACCACCTGTGTCTTATTTGGTTTTCTTAGCTATACACACCCTAAAAACACTTGAGATAAAGGCCCTGTTAGCGGTGTGAATCACCGAGTGCCCTCAAACTGGAGCCAAGGCTGATCAGCATTTGGAGGAGAAATTGAGCATTTACCTCATAAATATAAAAATAGAAAAATAGAAAAAAATAAAACACGTTCTCTCCACTGAAAAGGTGGCCATCAAAGCACTAAGGCCAGCTTTTTCAGCTGTGTGTTGGCTGAAGTTAGCCACCCAAATAAATATCTTATGCTTCTGCAACTCCTGTTAATCCAAGATGCAGCCCCTCTGAAAACTAGTTATGAGTTGGAATAAATGTAACCAAAAGTGCTGCTCAAGACACTGCCCAGCTTTGAAACATTGCCCTGTCTGTTTTAATGCTTTATATTACTGATTTGCCTGAGGATGTACTTTGCAGGGTCTGGCAACCAAAACAGATAAAAAGAACAACCGAAGACAAGGGACTGACTGAACTTCAGCAGACCTGTTCTGTTTCCCCAGGCGTTCTTCCTGTCAAGTACTTGTGAGAAGGATCGAAGGAAGGGTGAGAAAGCAAGACACAGGATGATCTAATTTTATTTCTAAATAGGAGAAAGCCACAGGTACTGACAAGGCAAATGTGCTCCAGCTTGCCAGGCATGGGAACAGGCTCATGGAAGAGGTCTGGCCATGTGGTTGACCGTGTGTTGAGGACAGGACTGTGGGCCAGCACAGCCTCTCCCGTGTCAGGGCGCACAACATGTTCTCCATGCAGCGCAGCACAAAACAGGGGGGACACCATCCTCTCACCCACATGCCAGGTTGCACAAATAACCTGCTCTGCTGGCTGGCTAGAGGCAGGATTTGCAGAAGTTTTTTAATTCCTTTTTCTTCAAGTCAGCTTGAAAAAATTTTGTTCTTGAACAAAAAAGATGTAATTGAGATTCAGATAGTTTCAGCCCACCCAAAGTGAGGTGTTTCTGAGGCCCTGGGCAGGTATTTTTATCCATATGAGAAAAGTAATGACCTATATTAATTAAATATTCAAAGTTACATTGTATTTCAGCAAGTCAAAGGCTTTTATGTAGAGAAAGTCCCATCAGGTTTGGCTTTTCTGAATTGTTCCCCACCCTGCGCTATGGCTATGTGTGGGGCTGAAACTTTCCCTTGAATTGCTCTGGAATTTGCAAAGACTTTCCTTTGCCTAACACTATGTTTTTCAGGGAATGTACTGAACACCTGAAAAATCTCATTAATCATCTCTACAAAAAGGGCTATGGGAAGCTGGTGCAGGGGTACAGGTCCCTTTTCCCTTTTTGTCCCTCAGCCAGAGTCCTCGTGTCCCTCAGAGGCGATGACCCTTAGTTGTGCTCTGTCTCTGCATGATAATCCCCAAGCACTCTGCAAGAGGAGAATGGTCGCAGGGATGACTTTCCTCTCCCATCCATTTCCCATGGACCTTGCAGCGCACCAGCCATCTACTTAGTTTGAAACAAGTAGTTACAGGGTACATTTAAATTGTATTCATGGTTCAGACCCACAGCTAGTGCCTCTCCCTCGAAACATGCCACGAGGTACCAAGTTGCAGCAGCAGTGAGAATACACCCTGGTAAATACAGTCCTTGGCAGATGTCAGGAGGAAGAAGCCTCACTCTGGCACAAGTGAAGCAAAAATGAGAGCAAGGTCCATTGTCTGTGCCACTTTGGCCCAGCAGAGAAATTCAGGGAGGCTGCATGCACATGCTTTTTGGGGAAGCTGCAGCAGAAAACAGATTCTCATGCTGTTTCCAAGGTTTTAGCAAGGATGCTGCAATTTATTAACAGACTTAATATGAAAATGTTAGAAATGAACCAGTAAGTGCTACCACAGAGATGCTTTCAAATTGCCTAGTTAAGTGTGGGCCTGGCAGAAGTTATGCAGACAGTTGAAAAGATAGTCCAATTACTTGCAACATTTACTGAAGATCAGTAGCCTTAAATTACAAATAATCAGCTCACTCAGAAATATCAATTGCAACAACAAAAGTGTTTCAGTTGATGCAGGAGCCTCATCCTGTGTGTGTATGATTGTAAAAGCTACTTACCTATGCAAACTGAATTGCAATTCCCTGCCCTGTCCTTCATGTTTTGCTTATTTATGACACCTGACCATTGCCTTTTTTCCAGGGATGCGTTCTCTGCCACCGAAGGAATGGATACCATTTCACCAGCTGATGGAAAAGTGCGTGATCATTTATAAGGTCCAAAACGATGGATAGTGTCTGTCTCAGACCTCATGCTTCAGGAAAAAACTAAATCTGTGGGAACTTTTGCAAGACTGGGTGTTTAAATCTTCTGTACAACTCTTGGACAATAATTGATGAAATCACCTTTAACAAGAAGGGAATGCCTCAGGAAGCGGTTCACATTCAGCATCCTTTCTGAATGTTTTTTTTTTCTACCAGATTTTGAGGAATATATATTTGTCAGTATCCTGGAAACACTCTGATTTTGTTCTATTATAAGCAATGCTTGAACAAAAATATACTTTTTAGTATTAGCTTCATCTGCTGTCCAGGCCATAAACTGCATTCCATCCCCAAATAAACTCACAGAATCCTTAAAAAGTAGTCATCCTCATACCATTGGCACAGTTGTCTGGGTATTAAACTCTGCCCTTTCTTGCAGCTTCATGATATGATTACCTTAGTATCACCCAATTGTGATACTGTCATGTATCAATGATATTTAACCATCAGAGAAGACAGACAAACTCTTTTGTTATATACACGTCACCCGCAAAAACAAAAGGTGGAATAATAAGAAAAAAATTATATAAAAACTTATGTACTAAAGCATTCCTTTACAGAAAATTAGTTGTATGAGATTCACAGCTTCTTCTAGAAGGCCTTTCTGTGGTATTTCTGTAGATCCTGCAGTAAAATCTATAACACAGTTAATTAAAGAGTTTATCAGAAGCATCCTAGCTGGGAGCCCTTCAAAGCGCAGCTGATCTTAAAAACTCCTGTTAGGCACAAAGCAACCACCTGTCAATATTTCAATTACTGCCCTCCCTGCCTGATCACACTTCAGTTGTTTTCCAATAATTATTATAATCATCCACCACAAGGGCAACTAGTTGTTTCAAGGTTTTAGGTGAGAGGCAAGGAACTGAAAAAAAAAAAAACAACCAAAGAAAAAAACAAAAACCAAACCCACCCAGTCATTTGTACAGATCTTTCCTCGGGGCAGCTCCTTATTTGAACAGCTGCTGGTGAGGCACAAATCAGCCTCAGAGCTAAGCCAAGCTTGGATGCTATGATGCATCCTGATTTCTGGAGGGTTTTTTTGTTGTTGTTGGTCCTAATTTGAGTCCTGCACATGACCAGCCGCTTTCCCTACTGGAAATAATTTCTCTAAATTAAAGGTTGCTGCAGTGTTTCAAGCCTGTCAAAGATCTGTCATTGGACAGGCTCCTTCGAAAAAATGAGTCAGTGTCTCAAACCTCAAGAGCCAGGTTTCGCTTGATGAAAGGACTGAAAAATCATTTGCCAATCAGGATATTTTTCTCTGTTAGATTTCCTGGGAAGAAAAGATTTCAGTTTTAGCTTTATTTTATCAGCATAGATGGCTTGGATCTGTTATTTATGTGGCTTTATTCTTGGGGGGGAAAGCAACTGAAAATCAGGACCCACCCTACTAACACTGCAAAACATCTGAAAACATTCTAGCTGCAGTGGAAGCTAGTGCAAGGTAACCTAGAAACGCTGAATATTTCTGACCTGGTCTCTCACTGTTTTGCACTGATTTCATGCCGGTGTTACGTTCATTTGAATGAGCAGAACTTCACTTCTTTGGGCTGTTGTGAGTTTTGAAGCGATGTTATAAATATTACTAGGGACAAAATCCTGAAAATCTGTTGAAATCTATTAGGATTTCAGTGGAGCCAGGAATTCATATTTGAGGATAAAAAACCCTGTGGGGCAACATGTTGAGTATTATTACACCGCTCAACCCTAGTAATAACAATAATTGTTACACATGGGGATGCCAGTGAGATTGGGATGCTAGTAATAAATAGTGTTGCTTTACAACACAGAAGCAAAATAACACACGCTGGGGTGGAAGGAAAGCAGAAATAGTGACTCTTACATCCTACAGTCTTTGCACCAAATCTAGCAACTGAAGAAAGGCAGATGGGGAACGCTACTGACGGCTCAAAGACTTCAGCCTAATGTGCAGCTACAGCCCACAAGCAAATAACAGCACGTTCAGTTGTGTGGAGGGTGCTGCAGAGCCTTTGTGAAAAGCATTAGCAAGCCCCAGCTGCAAAGACGGGCAGAGCTCTGCTTCCTCCCGGCTCCGAGGAGAAGGGGATCCTGCCAGCCAAGAGACACCTGCTGAGCCAGGCTGGCAAAACTCTGCTCTGAAGAGAGAATGAAAAACTGGGTCAGATTTCAATAAGAGACGAAAAGGGGAGCTATGAGAAAAGTAGGTAACAGAAGAATGAATGGGAGAGAGAAATTACAGTGGGAAAGTCTGTTTTCTCCATCTCATAATAAGCCAGAAAAAGAAAAGTTTCAATTTTGTTAATAAAGGAGAGTATTGAACTAGAAAATGTGAAAATGTTTATCCTACACAATGCACAGTCTGCAGAGCTCCCTGCCATCACCAGGTCCCTGGGACATTATGATATTTCAATTTGTATGGACATTAAACACATCCAGAATAACCAGTAGAGATGATGAGAAAAATAAAGAGAGGACAGATCTCTTGGAGGAGAATCTGGGTCAACAGCTAATCAGCAGAGCCAAAGAGGAGGCTTAATGCAAAGGAGTTCTTCCCAGAAGCCTGTGGAAGGCAGTCCCCACCTGGCAGAGGAGCAGCTCTCCTGCCCGGGGAGAGCCGCTGGTCCCCATGGGCTGGAGGGTGCCGAGGGCCCGTGCCCGGGGCAGCAGCACCCCTCTTGCCTCTATCCTCTCCTCCAGCTGCCAAGTCCCACCGTCCTCCTCCCAGCTCTCAGGAGCATTTCCACACTGAAATACTTATGCTGTCTTCATCATTTCTGCCTACCTTCACCTCCACTGTCCCAGTGAAAGAGCATCTTCCCTGCTGAGAATGAGGATAAGCTTGGTGCTTTGGTCTCATATGACAGTCTTTACTCTTTGACATATCTATTTTGCCCTGAGACATAATAGTAAAACTCTTCAACTAGTCTTTTTCACCCTTACCCAGACCTCAGCCTATTTCTTCAGCTTGAATATTGGCAACATAAATGTCTTCCCCCCCCCTTTTTCTCTTCCACTATTTGTATCACATCCTTCTGCTACAGAAACCCATAACCTGTGTTTTGTTGTTTGACTCCTGCCCTGAATGCGTTACAGATATTTAAAATCTATTGCTTTCTCCTGGACTGAGCAGTTGCAAGGCCTGAAGGTTAGACCTGTGTATCACCCATCAAGGTCAAGGGAGAAATGCTTGTCCCAGGTTTCTGAGAACTCTGAGCTCGAACCAATGAATCCACTGACCACAAGCAGTAATTTTGGAAAACTCACTGCCTGTATAGAGGATGGCTGGGAGCAGGCCACCACTGCCAGCATGTCTAAAGCACACTGCCACCTGAAGCAGTCCTGTGCATGTCAGCTGCTGGTGTGACTGGCTCCTGGCTCTTACCAAATGTGCTGCTTTGTTTCTTTTGTGGGATTAGGCAAAAAACATGGACAGTTGTGACAGGATATTTCTGAAAGAAACTAGGCATAAATACCTATCCAGAAACAAACGTAATTGTTGAGGTCAGGAGCTCTGTGGTGGCAGGCCTTTGCAGAGCCGACTATAGGAAAAACACTTTCAATCCATGGTCTGTTGGCAGTGCATAAAGAGCACGTAATAGTCTATATACTTTGCTTTTGCTTAATTTACGTGGGGTTTCTAAATGCATATCTTTGAAAAAGTACAATTATATCAATATTGTATTTACATCAGTTGACATGTGAAATCTAGGTTTCCTTACATAAATTGTGTAATTTTGTGAAGTGGTGCATTTAGCTCAAGTTCTTTAAGGTTATATCATTAATTTGTGAAGTTAAAGCACATCACGTGGTAAACAGATTCCAAACCTTGTTGATTTGCAGCCTACAAATAGGCCATCAAGAAGATTTACCGTAATCTGTTTGTCATTTATCATAATAGCTATTCACTCCTATTGCTGCCGCCTTCCTCCGCTGCCACATTACACTTCTTCACCCGACCTCTGCTTGCCTACTTGTTGTCTACTCTGAGCCATTTTAAAGTTTCCTTCTGCTTTTCTTCTCCTCATTTCTGTTCCTGTGAAGTGACACTGCTCTGTTGAGTCATCCTTAGATTGCTCCTTCTTTGCTCGCTCCAAACTGGCTCATACTTTGCACTAGTCCTGGTTTAAAATTAGGCAGGTACTTAAGTGCTTTGCTGAACCTGGGTGTCCTTTGTGTAATTCAGTTTAATCTTTTCCGTGCCTCACAGTCTTCCCTCTCTGCTTTGTGGCGATTAGTAACATTCTCCTCTGATACAGGGTCTTCCAACAATGTCAATTTTACAGTTACTTTTCTTGTTGAACTGGTAGGAAAAGGTCATTAACTTGTTGTCTGTGGTCTCTTTCTGGTTGCCAGTGAACTGTTCCCCACAAACCAAGGGTCAAGAGCTGCCCTAATGTACAGCTGATAGACCCCTGCTCCAGTAGCTGCAATCTGCACTTGTACCAGACCATCAAGTATAAATGCACAGGCAGCAGTGGGATAATGACACGGAGCCACCACCACAGTTTTCATCGAGATGAGGTTTCAAGGACTGAAGCTAATGGCTACTGCAACGCTATCAAAATTATATTAAAAAACGCGGTATTGCTCTTTCTACTTAGGCCTTTCATCCAAGGACCCCAGCGCACATTATAAACACCAAGCCAGGCACTTTCCACTAATGCTGCTTCACTCTCCAAGGTTTCCACCTTTAATGCCACCCACCTCTTCTACAGCTTTGATTTCATGTCTCATCTTTTCCACTACTCCATTTCTTCCAGAGCTTACATACACTTTCTCTATTCCTGCTCCCTTTGCAATAAAAGTCCTGATTTCTGTCTCTATCTCTTGGCTTCTTCTCATCCTCCCTCTCCACTGCTGACCATTTATTTCAGCATCCTTCTGACCATTGCCACTACTCTTTGCAGATGCAGAGAGAGCATCTCTCTTCCCACGTCCTCCCCCATGGAGCAGGGGAGCCCCTTGCCCCACTGCAGTTGCCAGCAGTCCCTGCTGCGCCAGCCAAGGAGCTCCCATCCTTCTGGGGCTGAGCAGGGGCCGAAAGTCTACACTTGTGGGTAAACCACTTTGCCGGCTATTCAGGGCAGGCAAATCTCCTTGTATAGTGGAGGCACCGAGATGCTCCGTAAGTGGTTCCTATAGCAACTGTATCCAGGTGAAAACTTCTGCAAGATCTCCCCTTCCCCCTTCCCTCTCCCCACCTCTCCTTTCTTTGCAGCGTTTTTTTATGGCAGGGGGGTGAGCGAAAGGGATGCTAACCAGGCAATTTAACTGCCTCGGGTTACCCACACAAACATGCCAGGAAGCGGCACCGCGTGCCCATGGGATCTGTTGGGCGGCTGGTTGCCCAGCCAGCTATCAGTGACCATGAATGGTTAATGCGTATGGACTGAGGAAACACCTTGATTTTGTGGAAGGAGAATATCAACCGATTTTTAAGGCTTTTTAAAGGTCTTTATCACCATCTTTGTTCTATTGTACTTGTTATCTAGGTCCTGCTCTGTGCCCGGCTGCCCTGACACAGAAATCGCCACCTCCTTCCACAGCAAAATCATAATGGAATGCTAAGCAAGGGAGTGTCTGCTGAGCAGCGCTCACACAGAGCCAGGAGCTTCTCTGCTCCTCACCCCACCCCACCAGCGGGTGGGCTGGGGGGGCACAGGGGCTGGGAGGGGACACGGCCAGGACAGGTGACCCCAGCTGAGCAAAGGGATATCCCATACCGTATGGCGTCGGCTCAGCCTGTGAAGCTGGGGGAAGAAGAAGGAAGGGGGGGACAGTTGGAGCGATGGCGTTTGTCTTCCAAAGTATATGTGACGGAGCCCAACTTTTTCTGGAGATGGCTGAACCCCTGCCTGCCCATGGGAGGTGGTGAATGAATTCCTTGTTTTGCTTTGCTTGTGCACGTGGCTTTTGCTTTATCTATTAAACCGTCTTTATCTCAACACACAAGTTTTCTCACTTTTACCCTTCTGATTCTCTTCCCATCCCACCAGGGGGGAGTGAGTGAGCAGCTGTGTAGGGCCAAACCATGGCATGGTGCAGAAGGTGCTAGGACAAAGGTGCCAGCAGATATCCAGAGCAGGGTGATTAAACCTAGCAGGGCTTCAGCTCTTCTGCAGTGCTGCACTGTGAGATATCATTTACAGCCAGGAGGGTCTTCCTAAACTACGTGCCAGTGCTGTGTGCTCAAACCATACAGCCAGGCTATGGATTCGCTGCATAATCTAGCACGGAGAGAAAGAGATTCTGTGCCAGCACAGCACACTTATCACTTAACTCTCATGGGGAGGGGGATGGATTTTGTTGGGGTTTTTTTTCTCCTCAGGGTTCCCTCCTTAGGTCTCAATGAGGAATATCCTTGAACTTTTTGCAGCTTTAGAAAGACCATACCATACTGACCTGACTCACTATATGGGATCACAGGATAATTCAGAATGGGAGAGATTTCAGGAGGTCTCAATCCAACCTCCAGCTCACAGCAGGGTCAGCTCTGAGATCAGATGAGGTTGCTCAGAGCTTTATCCAGCCAGATCTTAAACTCCCCAGATGGAGACTGCAAGACTCCCTGGGCAACCTGCTCCAATGCTCGATTGAATTTCCTTACCAAAGGACTGAGAAAAAGGACATTTTAGGGACTCTGGAGGCTTCACAGTCTGTGGTGGAGTATGTCTAGTGTATGTCTGACAGGATTCACTGGCTCCAGCTTGCTATCAGGACATAGACAGAAAGGTGTGACTGCCAGTGAGGGAAGATATGGAAGGAGGAGACCAAGGAGAGACCAAGCAGACTATGCCTAAAACTACCTCAAAATCATTGGAAGTGGCTCTAACCTCTCTGAAACTGAAAAAAAAGACCGGATACGTTTCCTTCTGACTCCTGCCTCTGAAGTCCAGTGCTCTAAGTTCATAGCTTGCCATCGCATCTCTGAAATGCAAAGTCCTCTTGCTTGTAAGAGGAAACAGGGAGTGATTTTTGCTCGACTTAGAAAACTGCAAGAGGAAAAATCTTGATTGGAATCTGTAGAACATGTAAGGGAATTACTGAATGATCTTTAAAACTACCTGAAAATAACTGTAAGTCTCTGCTGATCCGCACTGTGCTGTCAGCTCTCCCCAGGGACTGCCACCCTTGGGGCAATTGTGATATATCACACATTGCTTGACATGCCATGGAACAGGAGGAGCAGTGCAGCTGCCAGAGGCTGAGAAGCAGAAGCCCCAGGCAAGGAAAAGGCAGGTTCCTGTGGCTTTTTTAAGGATCCCAAAAATAAAAGCCAGAAAAATTATTCCAAAAACACCTGAAGATCTGTGAAGAGCTGTGGCCTAGCATCTCCAGCCTTTATCCTGCCATGCTCAGCTCTCTGCTGAGCTTCATTACACCCACTGACAACGTGGCTGCTGCCAGCCTCATCTCTTCAAATTTACTTGTAATGCAAAAGATGCTGCAGCAATGGTGACACTGTGGTGAACCAGTGAAAATGAGGGACAGCTGTCCAACTAGGTATGGTTTTACAAGCCATACTTAGTAGTGTCATACTATGGCTGAGTAGTAGAGTTAGTAGAATCATAGAATGGAATCATCGAATCATTTAGGTTGGAAAAGACCTTTGAGTCCAACCATTAACCCAGGACTACCAAGTCCACCAACAAACCATGCCTCTAAGCACCACATCTATGCATTTTTTGAACACTTCCAGGGATGGTGATTCCACCCCCTCCCTGGGCAGCCTGTTCCAATGATTGGCCACTCTTTCAGTGAAGAAACTTTTCCTGATATCCAAACTAAACCTCCCCTGGTGTAACTTGAGGCCATTTCCTCTTGTCCTGTCACTTGTTATCTGGGAGAAGAAGCCGACCCCCACCTGCCTACAGCCTCCTTCCAGGCAGCTGTAGAGAGCGATTAGGTCCTGCCTGAGCCTCCTCCTCTCCAGGCTAAACACCCCCAGTTCCCTCAGCCGCTCCTCATAAGCCTTGTGCTCCAGACCCTTCACCAGCTTCGTTGCCCTTCTCTGGACACGCTCCAGCACCTCAATGTCCCCCTTGCAGTGAGGGACCCAAAACTGAACACAGGATTTGAGGTGCGGCCTCACCAGTGCCGAGTACAGGGGGACAAGTAGAGCCATCTATGGCTGTAGGGTCCTGGCACCAGTTAACGGTCTGAATAAAACCAAGAAGCAGTTTCCAGGTACAGCAGGAAAAATCAGACAGCAGTAACCAGATGGTTTGGGAACCTCCATTTGTTATAACCACTGAATATCCCAGGCATGTGCTGACCTTCACAAGAGCCAGATGCCCCGTGACTGGTGTGCCCCAAAAGGAGACAGCGCAACCTCATCCTCTATGTCACCAGACTCTGCCCAGCAGCTCTTGCTAAAAGCAGGGCCTTGAGAAGGCAAGAGCAAAAGAGAAGCATCCTTTTTTGTGCAGATTTATGGCTAAGACAGAAAACAGAGACAGCGATCATACAGACTTGGGAAGAAATGCTGTTCTGGCAATGATGTAGCTGTACATCACCTAGCTCTCAGCCAAGGTAGGGCTGCAGGGCTGCGCATGGTGACTGACAGAAAGGGAGGTTACAAGCTCTCTGCTTTTTCTACATAGAAAAATATGCCGGCACCATTTTCTATTTATGTGGGACTAGTAAAGGGAGGGCTGGTGAGAGGGGAGAAGGGGGCTCTCGGGAAATGGAAAACAGCAGGAGAGCTGGATTTTCTTTGCTATGCTATGCAAATAAAGCAAGCGAACATGACTCTGAAACTGAGCTGATGAATCTGATTCTCATTTCTCAAGAAGGCTCCTTTCTACCGATCTGACAATATATACATGCATTACAGTGGAGACAAATTACTCTCTGCAAATAAGAATCTTGCCAATTCATTTTTATAACTTACCTGCCTCCTCACCACCAACACATGATTGTTTGACAATTGAATAATGCTTAGAGATGTGCAAATAAATGCAAGTAAAAAATGTCAAAACTCCCAAAATTGAGGGATCAGCATTTTTTTTTCACATGCAGCAGCCAAGGTGGTGCCACCAGGTTTATTCTACACAGCGGTGGTCAGTAACAAACATTGCATTGCAAGAAGAAATAACTCAAGCTTTGGATGAGATGTACCATGCATATTTACTATGCGAACAAACTATGTGCCTGTGAGAGGAGCAACATTTGGACTCAGCTACGCTGGAAGCCTGCCACAGCTTAGGGAAAATGTGTATGAAATGGCTAGAATCAAAAAAGAGCCTTTAATGTACCTCAGCTTTTCAACACATGTTTTTGGCTTCGGGGCTGAGTAACTTTATTGACTCTGAAGAATATACATAATCGTTTTGACGCAGAGGGAGCAGAGTGAGAAATTACCATAAGTGCAGCCAAACATTTGTTATTTCTGAGCGGTTAGTTGGGAACTCTCCCTAAGCTGCTGGGAGCTGACTAGGGAGACATTTTCTGCATGGTGCAGACCCTGTGTAGGTGTTTACCCAGTACATTGGGAGCAAAAGTCCTGCTGGTTTCCAGCCACGGTGCTGGAGATTCCTGCACCACCACAAGGAACCCTCAAGTTCACGAAGGGCACAGTGTCACGGTTTCTCACTGAGCTATTGCAGTTGCTGGCCTTCACTCAGTTCTGGCACATCAGTAACGTTTTTCAAGCTTCTAGGTTTGTTTTAACATCGCTGTAACCTTCCTTATTCAGTTCTCTTCCATCAAATCTACCCCCTCTGGACCAAAGGTCTTTCTTCTGCCGCACGCCCATGCAACAGCACCTGCTGCTGCCAGGAAAGCTGCAGAGGCTGGGTCTGAAACAGCCACCGAGGCCAAAAGCCATCACTCCTGATCCACGGGCAAGCAGCAAGCTGATGACTCAAAATTCCTCTATGATTTCGCTTCCCACCGGGGAAAACTGCTGTTGCTCCAACTGCAGAAGGCAGCTTTCCACTGGGCCCAGCTCTCGGCCAGCATCACGGCCACGTCCCTGGGGCGCGGTGGCTCGCCTGCCTGGGGACGCCGGCAGTGTCCACCCTGGCCTGGTTCTGGCAGCAGCTCCATGGAGCAGGGGCTGGCTCAGCAGCACCGTGCAGCCGGCACGGGGAACGGCGGGACCTGCACCTGGGGACACGCATGGATCGGCGGAGAATGTGCCAGCTTGCCGCCAAACGCTCTGTCTGCAATCGCATCAGCTCAGAGCTCAAAGTGATTCACACTGCCTCTGACCAGGCTTTACTCTGGGGCGTTTCTATGATTTTTGATTGTTCTGGCAAATACCACAGGGACCTACCCTCAGAAGTGGCTGCCACATGTTTCAGCTGATATTAGAGAAAACTGAGGAGCTAAAATAAAAGACATCTAAAGTTTAACCTTAGTTTTTGAGCTGCATGTAACACCTTTTTAATTTCCACTTGCCTTTTCTCTCCTTCGTTTACTCTGGCATCAGCAGCAGAAATAGCAAACATCACAAGACAAATTGTTCTCCTGGTAGTTCAAGTCCAGAGGGCAAAACAAAATGCTGGAAATATGGCAAGGAAGTCTGCACTATGTCATATTCACAAATTAGGCATCCTCCATTCAAAAGGCTGCTTTCCTTTTGCCATAGAAAAGTTCGTATTTTCCAGGGTCAGTTGTCCTGACTACAAGTTTTGACCTGAATCCAACGCACCAAGTTTATGGAAAACCCACACAATTCTTTATAACCAGTTCCAGGGTACTCTGCATCACATATGAATCAATTGCAAATTAGCAATAATTTGGCATGGAACCTTTAATTATTTTAAGGGAAAATCTGCTTGATTTAAACAAGTTAAAGGTCATGGGAATAATTTAGACATTTTAGGAAGCATAGATTTCGGGGAGATTACCTAATACAAAGTAGCCTCAAAGGTTTCTGAATTGTCACCCATGTTGAGAAACCATGGCTCCTTCTCACAGAAGTTTGTAAATACAATTGTTAACAAAAATATAACAATACTCTTGGAGAAAAGTAGTATAAGCCAAAATGGTGTATATGCTCCGCAGTTATCCATGTTCATGAACTAGGTTTCTACAAACTATAAGGGCAGTACCTAGCTCAGATAAAATATTCATTAGTAATAAGTAATTGTTGTAGATCTTCAACCCCTCCCTGAGCCTGGACTCCATTGCACAAGGCTTACTGGGCCTCTCCTTTACCCTCTTCCCTAATTCAGGTTTACATTTGTGGAAATCAGGGTTTTTTTGTAGAAACACAGCTGTTGTACAGGCAAATGGACTTTACAGGGAGCCACCCTTCACCTCTCAGATCAAACAGCAGTTCTGGTTTATGAAGTACACTCTGTAAATGTCTTTACATATGGAAAAACAATTACTACTGTCTATAAAAAACTCTGATGTGGCAGAAGACCCAGAATACAGAGGGCAGTACCAGTCCTAGGATCAAGGATAACTAACTACTGCTGGATATTCACCTTTTTGTTGAATGATACGTAAAACGTCCTATTAGTTGCAATTGTATTTAGCCAGCAGACTAGAGAAAGCTTTAGTCTTTCAAAATAATTTTAATGGAAATTATTTAATTTCTTCAAGGAATTAAAAGCAATAGAAATTAAATATTCCCCACTGAGCTCATGGACCATACAAAGTTACATGATTGTGGTTTTGATAAATAATTATAGTAATGCAGTATGATATAGTATCTTTGAAACTACCTGGAATATATGATATCACAAGTACTTGGTAAGTACAGTACAAAGGACACATTCTCTGTTCTTCATCTGAAATAGGAAAGCTATTTAGTACTTTGTAAAACATGTTAAATGGAGTTTGCTCTCTCTTGGAGCTAGCTATTTTTTCTTCGTTCTGTGTGGGTGGAATGTTTGAAAATTGCACGAGACAGGCAATTTTGGCACTTCAGTTTGGAGTACCAAATGTTAGCAAATCATCCTGAATGGATCTGAAGTCTAAGGCTGCAATGTTATTCTGTGTGACAGTGGATGCATTTTCATTTTCACCTATTTACATATTCACAGTCAGAAATGCATTGTAGTTATTGTGTAAAAGGGGTCTATTTAGGACAAAAAGGCAGATACCATTTTTGAAAGCCATTAGTCAAAAAGTATATATGCACCATGAAGTGTATAATAAAGCTTTACCCAGAAATGTTTGTAGCAGGAAGCGGAACTGGACAGGTGCAGAGAGCCAAAACAAAAAGTAGATGGTCAGGTCTTCACAGAGGATGCTGAGCTCCTGTGGGTCATGATGCTGTAGAAAACCACCCATCGTGTAGAAAGTGAAATAGTTCAGCTCTGTTTCTCAACAAGCCCACACTGCATTTACTCAGGAAAGCAATAACCCATTTCAGTGAGCACAAAATGTCCCATCCAGGGGTCCCATTCTGACCATTCTCCATCCCAGTGAAGACCTCAGGCCTGGGAAGGAGTCAAGAGTTGCAACTACAATTTGTGCAACTGAGATGCTATTTTAGACAGAGGGTTGTGACTGTAGTTGTTTGATTCACATTGGTATTTCTACTCCCAGCTTCCCCACACAACCGGCTCTGCTGCTTTCGGGAGCTCTCTGGTGCACCTCCGAGCAAAATGTCCAAATATTGCCAAAGGAGTGTGCAGGAAGGGCTGGTCTCCACAGCTTGGTGGCCCAGGTGTGAAACAGTGGATTGCGAATGTAAAGTGACAGGACAGGATAAAAGTTACTTAGCTAGGTGTTATAATGGGGGATTTTTTGAAAGTATGGGTTTTGGTTTGCTACCGGTAAATTATAGTGATGCTGGCAGGAACTGGTTAGCCATGCAAGAGCACCACATCTCCACATCAGCTCCAAGCTACAGCTCACCCACCTCATCACCCAGCGGAGTGTGCTACGGACCCAGCCTTGGCGTGGGCACCCTTCCTGTAGATACCACAAGACCACAGCAGCTACTTGAGGGTGACAGAAACAGCAATAAAAATGATACCACAACTTTGGGGTCAAAATCTGATCTTAAAGGAGTCAAGAAGTGTGTTTGATGGAGGCAGGTGGTGTATTTTCCCGTTACCAGCTACTTAGAACTCTAATAAAATGTCTGCTAAGGATCACTCCCAGAAGCAAACATGGTTATCTGTGTAGGACAGCATCACGCAGCAGGCACGATTCACTTACCTTACTAACCCAACACCTCTGTTGTTGGCCTGTGTGGGGTAATATTTCATTTCTCCATGGGAAAGTTTTGCTGCATTTCCTCTTGCTTGGTGACTTCAGCTTCTTCATTCCAGCGTCCGAGCAAGCGCAGCTCACCATCCTGGCTGAAGCCACAAACCATTTGCTCGTCTAGTTAAAAAGTGATCTTGCTTCAGCAGAGTCCCAAGTGCTCTCTCTGAAGACTATACTTAATATCCAGAGCATTAAACAAATTGGTGTGTGTGAGCTTTGGGAGAAAAGGCATTTGAGTTTGAATGCAAAGGCCAGTCCTGGATAAAACCGGGGTCTCCACTCATACAGAGCCACATCTGTGATAATCAGAGCTCAAAGGGAAGCTTTAACCTCTGGGGCTGATGGAGACCAAGATGATGAAAGGATTTTTCAGATGTGAAAAGACGGATCAAGAGTTTTACTAAATCCCAGGTCGGAGGGAAGGCTGAAAATTGCTTTTGCTCTGAATCTGGGACATCTCAGGCTGAAGCAGGTGTGCCTCACATCTTGAATGCTTCACGTGTTTTCATTTCATTCCCTCTATTTTCAGTTCCCACTCCCTCAGATTTTATTTACTTGTTTCTTCCAACGATATGATAGCAAAAAGCAGCCAAGCTGCAAAGCTTCTCTCTAAATGCCTAATTTAAATAATGCATCCATTAATTTTTGCACCAATAGTGGTACAACATAAAATAGTACATTATTTTTCAGAATCTGATTCTGCAAACATTAGACCATTTGACTAAAATATTCCTAATGTATAAATAAAGTTACTCTTGTGCATTAGTGTTTTCAGGCTCAAAGCTTTAATGTGTTATTTTAAAACACAAATATTTTCCAAGGTGCAAAATGTAAATGCAACTATATTTAAGTCTTCACTGAAATGAAGTATGAAATAAAAAACCTAGTGATGAAGGCTTTTCTTCCTGCTGCTGAAATAGAGGACTTTTACCAATTTTAACAGAACATCCTTAATATATACCTAGAATATTATGTGTACAGTAGGTTGTTACTCTGTAATTGGTTTGGCTGATTACAATGATTACACTAAGTTGCCACAATAATATAGCTACCTGGTGAAAGTACTTCTGTAAAGCCCACAGAAACCTGCTCACTGGAGACCGTTTTGTGTGTTCAGAGGTCAGAAATTCTGATTTACAAGAAAGGCAGCTTTTTAACATTGCATACATTTCATTTAAAAACAAAGCTGCCTATCTTCCAAGTGCTTCTTAAAATAAAATAAAATAAATACTTCTTATGGACTGAAACATTCCTTTTGACAAACGTTAAGATTGTGTTATCTTTTGTATGAGCTAGATGTACCAAGAAAGGTGATTTCAAAGCACGTTAAAGAAGTAATGCTTTGCTTTCTACATGTAAAATGGGAAGTACTTAACACCACTGAACTTGTCTGTGATCTGGATAGGGAATTGCAATGGTGATCCCGTTTTCCATAGCTATGCTCTGCCATGGAGAAGTTTTGCTGCCTGGCTTCAGGTATGTGCCTTAGGCAAGTGTCACTGGGAGGAAGGAGTGAGGGGTCAGTTCACACCAGTGGTGCCCACCATCCACGCGAGGAGCAAACCTGGCCACCTCTGCCCTCAGACATATTCTTTTTACACACAGCTGCAAACACCTGCACGCAAGCAAGTGTCACTAGCGTGGGGCTGGACTGGCTTCACAGGCTCAGCGTCTCCGGCCTCCCTTGCAAGCAGGGCAGCGGGGGCTGAAGGGTCCCAGCAGTGCACGTAGCTGAGGACAGAAGTCAGGTCCTCCTTGTGAACCCTTGGCCAGAGGTGGGAGGTGGATGGGGCGGCTGTCAGCCTCAGAAGGGAGGATTTAATTGGAAATTCTGCTTTTCAGCAAGTTGAGTAATAAAGTCCTGATGTCTTGGTCCTTCACACAAGGAAGGAAGCAACACCACACAACACCGCTTCCCAACACACATCCCTCTCTGGCATCAAGTGCAGCTCATTAATGGCTGGCAAAGCTGCCGTGAAAGCCCCATCATCCTCTCCGTGGGGGTCCTTCTGCGTGTGGGGGCATTGCACCTCTTTTTAGGGACTGAATGGCAGGTGGCACGGAGGTGCTGGCCACCATGCTCCCCAGCCTTGTGCTGGTGGCAACAGCTTTCTGTCAGCCAGCGGGAGAAATACCCCTGCTCCATTGCAGGGAGTATTAAATGCTTTTAGCAAACAATGACCACCCTTAATGATTTCCAAGAGAGGAAACGAACCTCCAATCAATTATGACACTTGATTAGGTTACTTAAATTGCTGAATCTCCAGCAAAATCAGCAGTGCCAACTCCACAACACCGTGTGTGTTATTTGATGACCCTTATTGTAATGCAGTTCTGCACACCTCCTATTTTATGTACATTCCCTTTGCTGTTACTCAACTTCCATCTCATTACTGGGAGCACAGATTTCCACCTCGTCACTTCACAACCTTAATTGAGCATTGCTCTGGTGATCACCTGATGATTTTTAGGCAGATTTTTTTTCCCTTGAAATGCTAATGCATTCCCAATGAAAACAAACACAGGCCTATAATTGCAATGTTGCCTTTGCTCAGTTTTATTTCAAATGAAACAGAAATGCAACTTCAAAGCCATCGAAGCAATGGGTGATTATCAAAGAGAGCATTGGCCTCGTAACATGAAAGACCACTTTAATAGGAAAGTCTCACAGGAATTTCTAGTGATCATTAATAGCATGTAATTCACTTATTTGCTAATTGTAAGAGTGCCAGTGGTAGCAGTTAAGTGGAATATTGAAAACAGCGTACTGTATTATCACAGCGCTGACCCTGCTGAGAAGGCAACATCTGCTCTTCTTCCCACCCCACCGCCTTTGCTCCCTCCAAGGTGGCAGCTGAGGGGAGCTCCCCTTTGCTCTTCGGTGTCCTGGAGCTCCGTGTCCCTTCCTTTGGCCCAATACCCCTACACATAACTTGCACCTTTTCTGAGCAGAGGATTGTTTTTAACTCTGCACACTAGAAATAAAAAAATCTGTGGGCAACTACATCTACTAAATCCCTTGACCAAGGTGGAAGGACAGATGACAGATTGGAGGATGCAGGGTCCACAGGAGGTGTAACAAAATACAGACCCATCTGGGTTGAGTCCCAGGGAGGGTAGGGGTTGTACTGAGGTCAAAGCTCTCCTGTGGTCTGTAAGCCTGTTAAAAGACAGCTCTGGCAACCTAAGAAAGACAGTTTCAGCAGGGGAAAGCAAAAAATGAGGTATCTATGAGAAGATACAAGTTTCAGATACATAAGTGTTGGGTGATTGAAAATAGCAAGAACTACACCGCTATAAATTCAGCAAACTTTACCAGAGATAAATGACCAACAGGGTCTCAGACTGCGAATCCCTGCAAACAGGAGAAATACTGCTGAATAGATAGTATGGGATTCCCAAAAAATTGGAATTTTCATTTATTTCCATTTCCTCAGCATACACCCAGGAGCTGATGAAATTCTGCACAAGTGATGGAGTGAAAGACCCTGCCTGGCAAATCACCGGTGGGTCTGGCTGCCACCCCTACACCTAAGGCACAGGTCCTCTGCTGGTGGGTGGTCGGTAGGGGTGTGGAAGGGGACGTCCGCCCACCCAGCTGCTCCCTGCCCTGGGATAAGGAGTTGCCAGTAAACCTTGTACTGTCTCCTGCTCTCTTCTGTGTTTATCCTGATCTCAGAGCTGAAAAGTGTAGCTCAACATGGTACATTCCTGCAGAGACTCTTGGCTTCAGGAACTAAATATTTTCTGAAAAATAAAAATTTCTGTCCAGAGACATTCTGGCTAATGCCACAGGGT
This sequence comes from Falco peregrinus, assembly GCF_023634155.1. Lineage (NCBI taxonomy): Eukaryota > Metazoa > Chordata > Aves > Falconiformes > Falconidae > Falco > Falco peregrinus. The sequence goes on along the minus strand of NC_073725.1, from coordinate 37,262,113 downwards.
GTGCCCAGGTGGGGACGTGCAATGGCCTGCACAACGAGGTGTCCTTGGAAAACCAGTAACTATTTCCAACATTTCAAAGTAAGGAAAACCAGAACACCCTCCTGAAGGAGGAGTATCTACCCAGGGAAGGTTTGTCCCCAAAGGACATCCGTCTGGGAGCTTGCCATCACTTTGTAAACAAATATGTTGACATATAGACAGAGAGGCCCAGCCCAGCCCCTGGTGCTGCTCCACATACCAGACACTGGCATAACACCTACAGCACTCAGGTATGGAGATCAGGCACAAGCATTCACCCTGATGCAACATGTACCTCCCTGAGGAAGGCCTCTTGCCTCTGAGGTGGTCCCAGCCTGAATTCAACATTTCTTGTCCTCTTCAGCTCAGTGGCTGCTGTGGCTTTTGCATTTCCACATCTCTCTTGCTGTCTCTACAGTTGCATTTTTTTTCTCCTCATATGTTTTTCCAAAACCACTAATGCAATATTTGATTTACCCCATCCCCTCCCAAACTAACCATATATTTGTTTTCAAGATTTTCCAGCAGTAGGGTGGAGAGGTTCAACTCCTTTTGTGAATGTCAGACAGTTTCTCCAATCACTTGAAGTCTTAGTAAGAGCAATCAGTGATGACGATTAACGGTGCTCACTACAGAGCTGATGCTGAAGTGCCTCAGACAATCATTGTTGCTTGTTGCTCGTTGTAACTATGTCACCAGCTTGCACCATGGAGACATCCTCCCATGAGGGCAAAAACACTCCTCCATGACCACTTCCCCACTCAGAACAGGACACACCTGTCTACCTGCCAGCAGCACCAGCGGCACATCTCTTGACGGGAAACTTTGGCTGTAGGGATGCTCCTCCCAGCCAGGCTCTCCCAACAACTGACCCCTCCAGGCACAGGGCACAGAGCATCTGCTCTGACCTCTTACAGCTGCCCTTCAGGCATCTGGGACCTTCACTGTATTATTAAGGTGGTTTTGTACTGTGACACTTACCTCTGAGCTACCTTGTCAATATGCAGAATATTTACATTTCTTGTGGTGGGGAATCTCCTCTTGAGTCAGTTCTGTGGTTCTTCCCTGCGCCTTTCTCCCATTTTCAAAACCTTTGTGGAAATGGCAAAGGTGAGACCAGCATGAGATTCCTCCACCTAACTGGAAGTGGCTTCAGCAAAACTGAGGGAGCTCCCTGAGTGCTCTAGCTAATATGACTTCCCAGGGGGAAAACTGCTTCCCAATACACAGAGCTGGAAGCTCACAACATAGTTCCAGCAGGGTGGACCCCAGTTACTGGACTCCAACCAGCGTCCCTTGGAAACACCAAATATTTGAAAATTTGTACATCTTGATCAGTATTTTGAAAGTTCTTAAGGAGTTGGAATCGAGTTAAGATCTTGTATTTAAATCCCTGTCTCTGCAGTCTTCTGAAGGAGGAGCAGAAGACCCATGCCCCTTAAAAACAGAAGGACCCAGCAGCCTAGTGGTGCCCGGCGAGCAGCTCCATACACACCACAAATAACCCTGGGTGCTTCCTTCAGCCCATGGCTGCAGACCATTTTTACTCCATGTCCTCAGGCTCCAGGTTCTGATCCCACACCAATATGAAACTGATAAATGCCTTTTGACACCAATGAAGCTAAAGGAGGAGATGAGGACCTAGGAGGCAGGCTGCTTGATTTAGTGCCTTCTGTCATGGAATAGGTTAGAGACGGTACAGTATGAACTCACGTTGCATACCACTGACACACAGCAAAAATCACTGCAGTGCTGAGCAGGAGAACAGGAAAGCTATGGTGAGAAAGGACTGAAATGCTCATCTGTACTTATCTCCTTTAACACACCCGCATTTCCATACTGCTGTTCCTGCATCACACCTACACCCACTTGCTCAGCTATCACAAAACATCAAGCAGAAGCCTAATCTTGATTACCAGCTTCATGGTAGACAGACCACTGCATCTGAGGGAGAAAAATCTTTCAGTGTCTCAATTCAGAACCTGCTGTAAAAATGCACGGCCTGAATTTGTCTAACTTGAGCTTCTAATTTCCTAGTCTTACTCTGCCTCTATTGTGAAGTTAAAAAGCCATCTCCTTACGAGACAATTTTCTTCTCCATAAAGGAATTTGAGAACTATGGTCAGATCACCACCCAACTGTCTCCTAGATGAAACAAATTGACCAAGTTCCCTGTGCCTTTCAGATATGCTGTTCTTCAGGCTGGGAAGAGATCTCATTTCATATCAGCCTTTTCAATCTAGGAGCAAGCTGGATCCAGTCCATTTTATCCACTGATGTTAAAAGAGGGTGTCCCTTGCTTCATCCTAACCTTTTCACTCAGACTTTTCTTTCCTTTTTTCTGCCTGCCCCCGAACATCCATTATTTGTGCTGTTTTACCAATAGCCACCACAACCCACTCCATCCTTTCTTGCAGCCTTCCCTGTGTGTTGGTTTTGTCTCACTGAGAGCCTCAGGGCAGGGGAGCCATGTCTGATGCTCTGTTTGTAAAAGTACCGTGCATGCCTGGTGTGACAGAAAGATACTGCTAAAGTGTGTGTTTTCTCAATAAACAATGTAACCTGCAAGCCCCAGATATCTGTATAAATCAAGGTTATTTTTAAAAAGAACAGCAATTTCTAAATATGTCATCGCAACTGCAAAAAAACAGGAGCCTATTTATAACTGTAATATATATATTCTATTTAAGGTGAGTCACACAGCTTCTGCAGCTCCATCAAGTTGCAGTCTTCTCTACCCATTGGTTTTATAATTACTCTTTTAACTGCTGTAATAACCTCTAAGGCTTACCCCATGCCAGACCCTCTTTGTGGTACAGTCAGCAAGCACCTACAAAGGGGAACAGACGATTTTAATGAGGCAAGCCTCAGCCTAGCAATGCCTAGAACTGACATCCCAGGAAAGATGTACGCTACCAACGTAATCTTACCCATGCTCACAGGCAATGAAACAATATTTTGCTCTCTCTTGTAATGGACATTGATCATAGAGTAGCTGAGCAAGGAACAGAATCCAATGCACATTTTTATGAAATCCCTTATAATTCTTAGCATCTAATGCTTCATCTGTGAAATGTCGAGTCAGAGGCTGGGAGAAAGTCACAGTCCTAGGCTAAAGCTGAAGCTCCCAGAGGGCAACACACAGTAGCACCCACCTTGCTGATGCATCTGCACAGCTGTTTCTCTTCTGCGGGTCCGGGCATCAGCTGCAGCCAGAACCTGGCTCTGAACAGATCAAAGAGCCACAGCAGGTTGCAGCACTGAGCACTCAGGAGATGGGCCCTGTGGCAGTAGAGCCACAGAACTAAGCTCATATCTGTGGGATGAGGTCCACTTTGCACTGCACCCTCTGCATTTTTAGTGTGCTCCAGGAAAAAAACAAACAAACATCAAAAACAAACAAAAAAAAACCCCAAACAGATAAATATGCCCTAAAAAGCCACTGAAGCAATAGTCTTGTAATGGATCCATCTATGCTGTTGGTTACATTAGAGATCTTGCCATTTCACATGTATAATTTGGAGCAAATCCCTCTTCACAGTGATTTAACAGTAGTGTCATGTGATGTGCTCATGTACCTTCTCCGATGCTGCTTTCTGCTCAGGAGTGATTTTCATCCTTTTCCCATTTTAGCTTTCAGGTAGAAAAGGGTGTTTTTTTCTATGGCCTCTTGCTGCCATTGTTTCCTGTTTGCCCTGATGTCCCGCTGGGATCCTCCTCCATGGTGAACTGCTGGCCAAGAGGAAGATGTGCCTGGGCCTCAGCTCTGCCAGTTAAGCAGCAGCCCACACTCAGCTGCACAGAGGGCACAACAGGCACCTGGGTGAGGAGGAAAGCGAACATCTTAAATAGCTCAGAGTCAGACTGATCAAACCCTTCTGCTAGAACGTATGCCTCTGTGCATTTCTGACCTGAACCAGTTCTTTTTGGTGTAAGAAAGTGGTACTGAGCTGAGCACAAACAGAATTGTTACACCTTTGTTTTCTGGATTTGCCGCTCCAATGCTTTCCCCAATTGAGAATTGGCCATATAGCACCAGTTTCTTACTGAAGTCTTGAAAAACAAGGTCCCAACATTAGTGCCAGCTTGACAGAACCACTGAACAGCCCTGTGACTAGGAAAATTCGTCCTTTCAATCCCTATGGGTGTCAGAGGCTTGTGTTGTATAGTTCCATCGCATCCTATTCAGACACTGCAAACCAACATTACAAGAAAGGGAAACACAGCCTACCACCCGCCCTCCCCAGCTGCCCTCTCTTGCCTTTTACATCTCACAGACTACCAGCTCCCTCGGGAAGGAAGTGTTTTTGTTTTGCTCACGGCAGCAGGAACCCAAGGCCAGTGGCTGGAGTATTGGCAGGGCTGGTTTCGCATCCTCAGTGAGTCACAGAGCTGCTGTGCCTCCATCAGGTGCAATGTAAATCCAGACCAGCGCCGGCTCCTTTTCATTAAGAGCCTTGAGCTCACTGCAGAAAAGATGAAAAGAGCTGGTCATTATCCATTACATGTGACCCATTCACTTGCTGATGGACTGGTTTTCATCTCCCTGCCCTGCCTGTAGGCAAGCATCCCCCAATACCCTAATCTGCTTTTTTTTATTCTCCACCATTTATTTTCCTGGGGGCCTTGTCAGTGGTGACTCCATTCCTTCCCCATGCCTCCCAGCACTGCAGATTCAGAAGCATTAAAAGGTTCCAGCTCACGCTAACAAATTCCAGAAAGTCTGACTGTTTATTACGAAGCCAACGTAGGAAGGATTTGAGGAAAGCACGATGTAATGAGAGCGCCTAGGAGATGCAGAGCACAGCCACATCCTGGAAACGTGCAAAGGTGATCGGGAAGGGGAGGCGGGGAGAGTTTGGAAGCCCATTAAATGAGGGCTTATCATCCCATTTATGTAAATCACTTCAAATGCCTTCATTTATTAAAAGTATTAAGCTGCATTACTGTTTGCCTTTGGTCTCCTAATTTGGTTGCTAATGTGTAAGACAACTGTTGAAATTAATTTGAAATTAATGTTCCTATATAATTACTTAATGAATCTCACATTCACTGCCCTTAGCTCTCAGTTGACAAAGGATCTCAACCACCGCATGTAAGAGGTTGGAATACTGACTGTGATTTTAAAACGGTTGCTAAATTATAGTTTGCAAATATTTTACGTTTATATCACACGCTTCATCTTGAAGGATCTCGGTGTGTTTGAAATGTTACATAACATTCATTCTTTAGTAAAATTCCATCACAAAAACTTTCTGGGCATCAATCTTCTTACTTGCCTGCACGCCTTGGAATTAAATCAAATTTAGCTGTATTATTATGCAAACACAAAATCATACCTGCATTAAAAGATCATTATCAGGGCTGTAAAGTCAGACACTTAAAAGATAGGAAATGCTGGAACTGGAACTGTGCTATATAAATTCCTTTTCCATACATATGTATTCTCATAGTATTTAATTTTATGATCATATATTTTCCTATACTCACCCCCTCCCTCAGGGGACTTATTAGTCCTTGTTAGTGTTCTAAGAAAAACAGGGTAAGAAAAAATAAGGTTCACAAAAAAGCTAGCAGGGGAAGGTAGCTACTTGTGGAGTCCTTGCATCATTCCTTAAAAAAAGCTGCAAAGGTTGTAATGCACGTTCCTCCTTTTCTGGGTGGCTGACTTGATACCCCATAAATCCTGATCGGCAGAAATGCTGAATATGCACAGCTGTAACCGAAGCTAAAGAAACATTCAAATGCGCAGAGCATTTTACATACTACCAAATCCAGTGAAACATGAGGTCCTAGGGTCTCACACCAAGCACTTAAAATTAGCGCACACTTCAAAGAGGGGAAAACACTCCTCCGTCTCCCAGAGATGGTGGAAAATGTATTAGAGCATTTGCAAAGCACGCACACTGCTGTGACATGGAGACCCAAACTTACTCATTCCATACAGCTCCGTGTGGGCACAGCACAATAAGCAGGGAACAGGACACACTGTGGCCCAGGAGCAGAAAGTGTCTAGGGAAGCTGTTGGTGCTGTTGTGCAAGCCAGCAGGAGGAGGCAGGGACCAAATAGGAAAACAGCGAGGGCTTTTCTGAGACGACAGTGAATTGAAGGCTTTCCAGACAGCTCACCATTTTGTGTGCTTCTCTGTGACTTTGCATTTCTTATGTGTGTATAGTTTCTTAAGGATCAAGGCAAAGCAAGAGCGCCGAGCTCCTGAGCAATCAGGGACCCTTCAGAGCTTTCCTCTGAGTTAGCTCAACAGTGCTCTGCCTTCGGACATCCTCAGCATCTAGGCCAGGGTGAGTCAACCTTCTCCACTGCGCGTCGCCTCCGTCTTCATGTACAGGACAGCTGCAGACGCATGCCGCTTCGACTAATGACACCGTTCAAGTCTCACGGCTCGGCTGAGGGATGGGCTGCTGAGGTTTGGTCCCCAAACACAGGGCAATTCAGCCTCTTTGTGACCTGCACCTCCTTCCCACAACGGGGAACAGACTACTCAGTAGCCTACACTCCATCACCACGTGCACGGTGTCCTACTTTCTAAACTAGAAAGTACCTCTCCTCCGCTCGCATCTTCACCAAACCTCTCTCTCCACCACATTCCCACCCTTGCCAGGCTGCAGATCCTCCTTCCCAAAGCCCCATCTTCTCTCACACCCCCAAAACATTCCTCTCCCCCACACTTCATGCATTCCTCAGCTAACAGGGATCACTGGAACATCTCCAGGAAGACCTCGAAAGAAAAACTCCCAGCATGACCAGTCTAAAAAACTCAAGCCTCCAAGCACTTGGGAAGATTAGTTCCTGTTGAAGTTGTACAGCAGGTAAATTAGGGTAAATTGCTACAGTGACTCGTTATGGCCTTGTCAATTCGTTATGTTGACTGAGGCCAACAACCTCAGCTTCCCTCTACAACACCAACGCTGTCAAAGACACACACACACACACACACACAAAAAAAAGGGTAAACAAAAAAGGCTGTCTCAAAACCAACAGGGTTTTACAGTTTTTAGAAATAAATAAAACCAGTCAATCTGAAGTAAAAAAATTCCCAAGTCATTTTTATACTAGAAAGTTTAAGAGGAACCGTATGATCACACAATAAATGGCAGGGCAAAAAAAATAGTGGCAATTACACAGGCCTTCAGCCACTATGAAGTGCTTGATTTTGTGATAAGCTACATTCTCTACAAAGCTACAAGCACTTTGTACATGACTTGTTTACTCCTTTGCAATAAATTCTGTTACACAGACAACATTACATGACCATATCATCAACCTTCAAAGCAGATTGCTCCGGGTTGTTTTTTTTTTCCAGCTGGGAGCTTCAGGTCACGTGCTAGCAGCTGAAGGTTACTACTGCATGAGTGCAGAGCCATCACACTATCTCAGCCTAGGCTTCCCTTCCAATTCTACTTTTGTGAAGAAAATAGAAAAAGATACTGACTCAAGACAACTCAAGACAAGCAGCTTAGCAAAAACTAAGACTTCTTGAGGCAAAGATGCTTTTCCACCTCCATGGCTTCTTCCTGCTGCTAGCAATTGGTGGGACAGGGCTGCTTTAGCTAGGTTTCCAGTATCCTGTAATGGAAAGCAACTGTCCCTATCCAGTGATTGCACCAGGTATCTCCATAATTATTCTGTCATCTTCTTTTGGTCATTCTCATTACTCAAATTCCCAATATTCATGTTTTAGTAACACCAGCAATCCCAGAACTGTACTGAACATAGTTTTCCTAAGCTCCCAACACTAACTTGAAGGTGTTTGCATTGCAATTTGCCACCCAATACACAGACTTTTCATTTGCTACTTGTCAAAATACGAACTCCAGGACTTCGTATTCTACCGAGTTGGGCTGCGTGACCCAGACATTTCAATCCAAGTCACTTACTTGAGTGCAGAGCAAGTCTACTTGAAAGGGCCTCCCTTTCTTTTCCCAAGCTGTATAGAACTGGTCAAAATGAAGGCAACCAACACCATCTGAAACTCAGTTTGGCAGAACCATTCAGATGGCAATGGAAGGTCTTGGTCTTTACAGAGCTATCTCCAGAAAGCAGTAAGGGTCATACTGAATCTTGTCTCCACCATAAATATAGGACCACCTAAATTATTTTGGGAGGGGGAAGCTTCCTAGAATTTTGCATTAATTAATAATATTAAAACATCATAACTTATTTAATTAACAAGGTTAAAGCATTTAATACCATTACTGCGTGTCCATCAACTAATACCTTCATTCCGAAAGCTCACTTTAAATAACATCTCTGTTTCTCTTCAGTGAGCTGTGGAAAAATCAACCAGTTAATTCAAATTCCACGAGTACGTAGTTGTATTTGCCCCTTCCTTAAAAAAAAAAATAATTAATTTGCAATCATGGCCTACACTTCCAGGATCACTGTATCTCCCTGTCTTGTGTACACCAGCTTTAACAGCTCCTTTGGGGAGGATTCATGGAATTGGTAATAGGTTTTCTAATTTCCACCTTCTGTTTTCTAGTTCAGAGAGTAATCGAATCCAGTCGCTACTGCTATTATCTATCTGGCAACTATTTGCTGGCCTCCATGAAATGAGTTTTAAGTTTGATTTCCGTTCTCAGCAGGCACGTTTGTGCGAGACAGATGAACTGCTGTAACTGGCAAAATTGGAGGCAATTTCAGCAGAGACTCCTAGGCTTAAATAAGCATGAGAACAGAACTTCTTCCACCTCCAGAGAGGCCTCCTCTTTTAACAGGCTTGAGAAATGACAGGACAAGATTGGAGAGTTTGGATTTCTGCTGTAAGACGCACTTTAAAGCAGGTTTTATCTTTCAAGTCTATTAGTAATTTTATGTGGATGCCAGTTTGATAAAACAAGTCATTATGAAATAAAATCTTAAGGCAAAATAAGCTTTATCACTCCCCAAAAATCCTTTCTACCTCTGCCGCATTTTAATTGGAATACAAGAGTGTTTTGTTTCTTTTTGACATCTCCACATCCGCTATGACAGAAATGTTCTCTCATCTTCACTCTGGTAATTAAAATAGTTCCCCATGATAGGAGCTGGTGCAACAGCATCAGCCACTGACAGATCATTAGTAGCTTTCTAGGCAAGTCCGTGAATTCTGTCACACAAGGCATTTCAGAACCAAAATACAAGTTACCAGGTGAGTAGAGGCTGAATGTATGACTAGACTAAGATTAAAAACTTTATTTTTTATACAAAACATTAATAAATCCAAGCAGATAATGAACTTAAGTATGTCTTCTCATTCTCCGCCTTTTCTTCCTTTCTCAACATAGTCTATCCACAGTTCAATGTTAAACCACTCCATATTCAGCAAAACTATGAGGTTTCCATCTTGTATCCATGTTTTTCTAATTCAGCTCTGTATAGAAAAACAGAGAAGTATATTAAAACATACAAATAAAACACTGCCAGACATTTGATTTTTTAAAAAATTAAATATACTGCATAATATACAATCATTTTAGAATATGAACATGTCATACTGCTTTTTGGTTCATACCAATAACCTTAACCTCACTTACTCTACAGTTCCAACTTCAGCTTAGTATCTCAGATCACTAGAAGTGACTTCTAAGTGAAAAATTCAAATACTTCTTTTAATCATAGTTATTGCCCTCTGATCCATCATGGCTGGAACAAAACTATATGGCACAAGGCAGCACCTGTGAGCCTGCAACAACTCCAGACACATTAGAAAAAACAAAATATTATCTTATACAGTTATTCTCAAGATTTCCTTAAACCAAATGAGCTCACTAATCTGAATGACTTAAATGCAGGTACTCCCAAAATCATTTTATCTTTTTCTTTGTTTTCAATAGATATCGGAGTGCACTATTTTTAAATCTCAGTGCAATACAACTTCCAGTGAACAATTCTGAGGGAAAAAGATTGCTTTGTTCCCCTTAGCTGTGGCCAGGACAGCGAGTCAGCAACATCACTCCTGCCCTGTCCCCACTTTGCTTCCCACCTGCCTCCAAACACACCAGCCAGAAGCACATCCTGCTTTATCTCCTAGTCTTAGTATATGCACATTTAAATGCAGTAGTCCAAATCCCTAGAAGTATTTCAGGTTAGTTTACATATTTAGTAGCAGAATTTCAGAAGTAGAGACCTGCAGGATTTTCTTTCTAGAGATGGAATAAAAACATGGTGCAACCAAGCGACGTTGCAAACTATCATTTTAACACTAGTATATGTTCACCAATACTACAGGCTACAATTAAGGCACAGTTATTGAAGGTTTGTCAAAATTAACTATGTTCATCAAGAATTACACTACCCCTTGAAAGTCTGTTTCATTACATATCAACTTGTTTTCCACTATTACACTTTAACTGCCTTTCAACCTTCTAAGAAACAACTATATCAAAGACTATTCTTTTATCTTCTCATAAAGGATCACCTTCATCAGACTAAAAGGGAGATCAACCAAGGAACTGTTTAATCAGGCTGTACTACAGAAAGTTTGCTCCTCATGCAACATACTGAAGGATTAATCATAAAATGTGACTTTGTATTGATGCTTGAATCAATTTAAGTTATAACTACGCATAAGTAACAGATTAGCTGAAACTACAAGTGACAAAGAGGATTAAACAACTGAACTAGAGGTAATTCTTCACTAAAAGTGAAAATTGCTATCACTTTTTTAAAGCATGTGATTAACAATTATTTTGCTGTTGTTGCTCATAAACAGCATGTTCATCACAAACAAGGGAACTTACACATTAGTATAGATAACTGACCTCTAAAAAATTTGTCCATTTGGACAGAGAATAGCAATACTATTTGAAGGTACAGGAAAAAAAAAACCCAAACACTTTACACTTTGTAACAACATACTTTGCATACCACATAGCTTGGAAGATATAATCTTAGATCCTTTGCCATTGATCTTTGCAGTACAATTCAGAATTCCCACACATATGTAGAAGAGTCCTTACAAAAGGATTTCTTCATGTTAAATTGAAAAAATATCAACTGTATCACAATTAGCAGATATCTTTGCACTGTTTAAAGTTGCATAACACCGCAAAAGTCTGAACACATCAATGACATAAGGCATATTTCAGAGCTCACAGTACAATCATTAAAAGATGAAACGCTGATTGAGCACTTCACTGTGCTGTAATCCCTTAAGTCAGGTTTTGAAAGGCTTTAGATAGAAAAGCACAAAGCAGAGCTTTCATTTATTTCTGTTTCAGGTACCTATTTTTTATTCTAAAGCAAGCAGATTTCAAACTTTCAGATATTAACTAAACAATGCCATTTTAAACATTTTACCCATCTTTTAGAACAGTAAGTTAAAAATAAATAAAGTTACCTTAACTGATTGGAGAAATCATCTTCTACATTGTCATCATCCCAATTGTCTTCCCACACATGTGCATCTTCATCTTCATCTAAACCAGTCCAATCTAAAGACAGGAAAAGAGGTCTAAATATTGTATGATGCTTTGCTTTGGTACCATGTCATATTGACAGATGAGCTTAGCCTCTGGGTAAGGTAGACTTCTGCTGGTAATTCTAACAGAAAAGTCTGGATCATATTTAAGTGTTTGTAAGACAGAAAGATCTAAGATACACCTCACAATTTGTAGAATTATAACAAAATTGCAACTTGGTTAAAAAAACCCATTACACACTTCACATCATGGCTTGCAGGATAACACATTCATGACAGACATTTTGCATACAAATGGACAAGCTGTAGCATCATCACAAAAAGAAAGCAGTATTGAGTACTTAGTGCAGTTCCAGACCTGTATTTAAATGTTTTTTCTAAATAAAAAAGTAAATATATACCAAATGCTTTTGCCAAAACACATACACACAGATCCTCAATTCGCTCACATCAGATGCAGACAGTCTATGGTTAAATGCCAAAAACGTATCTGTGAGGCAGAAGCAAAGGCAAATTGAGACAGGCATCTGCAAAGGCAGTTGCTACCCGTAACTGGCTACTTCTGGGTTTCCAAGGCAGCAGAAGCTGTTTCCTTAGACAGGCAAGACACTAAATGTCCATTTGCTAATAAATTTCTATTTTTCCTATAATAATCTGGCACATCACTCTTGATAAATTCCTCATCACCCACTCAATGCTTCATTATTAAAAAAAGGGTTAAGATCAGGCTAACTAGTTAGTTTAGAAGTATAACAAAAATGAAAACTCACGAAGGCTCAGAATCACTGTGTAAATACAAGTCAGTTTACTTCACTGGGGAACAGTTTCTCAGTTTGCTCCTAGTGAAAGACACACAGTTTTTCTAATGTTACCAAAATAAGAAGCATCCTGATTTTGACACTTGTGACATTCTATTTCTCAGTCTGTTAGTATATTTAAAGAGATAACACTATTTTTCCCCTTACAATTCAGTAAGCCATCTGCTGCCTGTTCAGAGAAAGCTTTGAGGACTAAAGCCCAAAGAAATATTAAACATTGATGGAGGTATGGGGAAAAAAAAAGCTAGTAAGGTAAAAGATTAAAAACCAACTCACTGTTAACAACTGACTTTCTAAGAATGAAGGCTGGTCCTTCCATTTTCGACTCCTTTTTCTGACACTGACAGGCAACAATATTAATATTCGAGATTCACCGAGACAGGAAAATCCATTTGTAACGGATTAAAGACGCATACATAAAAGGCATGCAATTAAACTTCCCTACTCAAATAAGTTATATAAGGGGAAAAAGTGAAGGAGCATAGAAATCCTACTGGTCCTAAGGACAGCAGAAGGAGGAACTGGGAAGAAAACATGAAGAAAAAAAATGCAGGATAAAAAAAACCATCATTTGAATTTAGTTGTATTGCTAGTTGCTTGAAGGGAAGGACTTTTGAGAACCATCTGCAATAAGCTTTCCCTGTTTATATGCAATGTTTTCTTTTTTTTTAATGAGCTTTACCACTCATCATTTACCTGGATTTCAACGATACAAAAAAACAAAGCTCAAAACAGTTTAAAATGAACACAAAATCAAACTTCTCTATCTACTAACAAGCAAGCAGCTCAGGCAGCTCCACAAATCGGAGGGAAAAAAAAAAAAGAGATATAAAAACCCCTAGGAACTAGTATCCAGCACAGCAAAGAGCAGCTTCAATCATTAAAGGTCAGTTGGGGAGACTGTGAGAACAGGCTCCAAATCACACTAGGTGAGTAGGAGTCAAAAAGGCCTATGTCATCTTCCACACTGGGCGGAAGAGAGTGAAAACAAAGCCTAAATTATATTCTCATCACTGCAGGTACAAGATTCTACAATATTCTGTATGTGGACACTACACCCCAGAATTGCATACTAAAGTTACTATTACAAGCTACATTATATGCCTGTGACTCAATAAAAGTAAAAAAAATCTGGGACTGGAAGTGTTAAGAGCATCTGAGAGCCTGCTATCATTAAATATTACTAACAGACACCAAAACTAAAAAAAAAAAAAAAATTATCAATTTTTATAAACTTGTCATGTAGTCCTTACATTTTTATATATATATATATAGATATACTAATCATTGATTGCCATATTTTGCACTTGGGAAAACAAAAAACAGGTTTTAGAGCATAAAAAACCTAAAATCCTATCATTTTACATGTTACGTTTTACACTCTGAAAAGCACTGTACAAGGAGTTCTTAAGAGACCAATTCACATACACTTGAATCTACCATGCTATATACTTATGCAATACTTCAAATAAAGTGTCCTATAAAAATAGGACAGATTTGCTTTTGATACATAAACTTGATTTGATAAATTGTTTGAAGAAAAATTTTAAGTCTGAATAAAAGACATTCCCAAAAAGCCAGTGTTTTTGTCCCTTAACATAAGTTTGTATCATCTAATTTCCTTTGGATAAAAACTGGGTAACAGAGGGCAAAGTTTTTCTGCCGCATAGAAAATGGTGGTTAATTTGAAACAACAACAATTTGACATGGGTTTAAGCAACTGGTTATCATAATTCTTTCCTAAGTACTGAAGCTAACAGTCAAAGTGGTCTGAACTTCTTTATAACATCTCAAAATTATTCTCTCACTTGGAAGATTTAAGTGGGCCTCCTTAGAATTTATTTTTTGCAAGACAGATCGGCGAGAAGCCTGACTGTAGTCATTCTTATAAATAAATAAATCTCTGTTCCACCAAGAAAGTTTTCACAGTACTTTGTTTTAGTAGTACAACTAGATTCAAGTAGAATTAGTTTCATCTTCTCTAACAGCATCTCAGTGCCCTGACCAATCCTAGGTTCAGAAGCATGCTTCAAAGAGTACCATCATACCTGCTGCAAATATTTAATTTACATTAAATAAGATAAACTTTTTTTGAGCGTTTAGGAAACATATGGAAAAGAAGTGCTACTCTTCTCAGTTGAGTTTAGCTATCATCTCGACTCCGTTAGTAACAACTTCTGTCAGTAAGTGCAAAAATATTATTTTTACTGGTAGCGAAGGATTCAGAGCACCTAAGGCTTGTAAGGCCACAGAAAAAAAAAAACCACCCACATGTAACCAAGACATCACAGAAAAAAACCCTGTAACATTTCTCATTATCCACAGCTTAGGCCAATTCCCAGAATTAAGGACAATGAAAACAGCCATGCCCTCATGAGGGTCTTATCAAGACTACATTTATAAAAGGACACAGAGTTGCTTTATTGAAGTTGAGATTTAATTTCCTCATTCAATATATGTGAACCTATGGAAAGCAAACGAAGACATAAATTGTGCTTCAGAAAATAAAGAGACTCAGAATAGCTACAGAGCATGTTGTAATAAGTAACTAAGGGTAATTTGCTGATCAAATGGGCTTTTAACAAACGGAATGATCTTGCTGCAACAGATTTGAGAACGTTCTGTCTGGCGAGAAAAGAGTTAACCATGAGGTTTCGAGATGTACTTTCTCAAGGCCAATGTTAAACCATAATCTCATGTTACTATGACAACCTTTGTCTTCGTCTAGACCTTAGTGTAAAAATAGATTAGTTTTGTAATATACAGCTTCCTGCTACGGGACTGAGAGCATAACTGTTTGCTTAAACCGGCCTTGAAGTTGAGGATAAAAGGGCTGTGTTACTTGTTGGAATTTGCGAGCCTGGAGGGAGCTGCGACTCCCCGGCCGCCCAGCGCGCTGTTTTTGCTTTCCTGCCTTAATAAATACTTAGTAAATTTATTTCGTACTCTAGTTATTTCAATTTCAACTATAACAATGTTATTTCCTTTTCACCTTTTTCCACCTCACACTCGGTTTCCAGCCCTCATCCCTCCTCTCCCCAGCGATTCTCATCTCAAGAGCTGAGATGCTCCAAGTTCCTCCCGCACTTCTTTCCCGCTCCCTCCCGCACAATGACACAGCACTCCGAGTGCGACGTGCCCAGCACTGAAACCAGCACAGCCGGCACGGGCAGCACGACCGTGCCTGACCCCGGCTCTGACGCGGCCGCAGCCCCGCACCTCTGGCCGCAGCGGGGGGCAGGCACCCGCGGGGCACCACAACGCCGCTGCCGCACGGCGGGAGCGCGGCATGCAGCACCGCCGCGGAGTCCCCGAGGGCTGCTCTGCGGCCAGGGCCCCGCTGGCAAACTGCGGCCCGGTCCCGCCACCGCTCCCGCCCGCTCCTTCCCCGCCGCGGCCGACAGGGCCGGCCCAGGCCGCGGCCTACCGGCGGAACCGCCGCGGCCTACAGGCGGAACGGCCGCGGCCGCCACTCCCGCCTCCTGCTCTTCCCGCCCCCGCCCGGCCCGGCACCTTCGGCCGGGAACTCCTCAAACTCGTCGTCCTCCTCCAGGAGCCCCAGATCCACCGGCTGCTTCTTCTCCGACATGCTCGGCCTGCCGCCCCAGCACCGCGTCCCGCCGCCCGCGGAGACCGATGGGAAACCGGCAGCCGCCCCCGCGCCTGCGCCCTGCTGCAGCCTGCCGCGGCTCCCGGACGCCTGGCCCCGCCCCGCCGCGCCCGCCCGCCCGGGCCCCGCCCCCGCGCCCCCTCTGCGCCCGACAGGGCCGGCGCGGGCGCTCCCGGCTCCCTCCGGGCTCCCCGCCGGCCCGGCCCGCGCTGCCTCCCCGCCTCCCGCTGGGGTCCCCTGCGGGCGGCCTTCCCGGCGCAGGCAGCCCGCCGGCCCGGGCTCCCCGCTGCCACCCGCGCTGTCTCGGAGCCCGGCCGCGCAGCATCGGCCGCAGCCGTGCCGGGGGGCAGGGAGGAGGAGAGGCCGTACGGCGGGTACGCGCCCGCCGCCGTCTGTGCGCGCCCCCCACCCTCCGCAACGGCCCCCGCGGCTGCCGGCCCGGAGGGTCCCCAGCCGGGGCTGGTGGCAGCGGGATCCGTCGCTCGGGAATGAGCTCGGGCTGCCCGGAGCTGGCGGTGCCGCATAGGCCCGAGCTGAAAGATACCCCCGTGTGGAAAGCGTCAAGCGTGTTTCCGATACTGTGGGCAGAATAAATCTGTCCACTGCAACAGCAGACCAAATTATACAAGCTGCTGCCGCTGCTGAACACGTGTGCTCTTTATATTCTTTCATTATTGATCTATACTCAGGCAAAACCTATCAAGTATCAGCCCTCAGTCCTTCTAATCTGTAACCTATGGTGGTGGGGGGTTCTGAAACATTGTTTCAAAACCTACATCTAATTTACTATCTTAAATTCCTTGTTCATCGCATCAGAGAAACAAGGAAGCAGCTGGAAAGGGAGATAATGCCGAAACTATTCAATCAGAGTTAGGATGTTACATGAAAAATACAAACGTCTTTTTTTAAAAATATTCCAAAGTGTATTCATTTCACTTAATTCTAGATTCTGTTGACAATTTAAACAAAGTTCAACATTTAACTAGCCCGAACAAGTCTGTGCGTGTGGCAGCTCCAATGGCTCCTCTCTAGGCAATCACCTTGTAACAGCACTGCCGGCGTGTCGGAGGGGCTGGGGTGTTTTTCCCTGGCTCTCTGAGAAGCTGATTCACGAGACAATGACTTGCACAGCTGGGTTATACTGTGTCCTAGATTTAGAGTCAGGGAAACAATGAACAAAAAACTGGTGTGGGAATTCATATATAGTTCCATTTCAACCCAGTATAAGCATGTTCTGGCATGCGGCCACGGTTAAGGCAAGGTGGGAAATGAGCCCTTCTGCCAGATGAAAGGTTTAATCGAGTAGTCATGTTTTATTTTTATGTGATGGAAGGACTGACTGACAGTGATGATTATGAAAATTATGGAAGCTCCTGTTTAATAAATCAATATATGGAATCTAGTTACAACTTGGCTGGGAATTTTAGCAAACCGTGCATTTTGGAATAATAGATACCCTGCTTTATCCAGAGAGTACAAGATAAAGTCATAAAGTGGATAGGGGTCTGTCATATCAAAAGCTTGCAAAGATCCATGATCATTCAGTTGCTAAGGCCCATATTCAAACCCTCTAGATTTTGCCTTGCCTAGAACTAAACGATGTTTAGGTTTTGAGTTTGCAGCACATTGGGGAATACTGAGATGCTCAACTGCACCTAGATTATCTAAGAAAAAAATGTAGCTTGGAAACTCCTATGGACAAGTAGCATTAAGTAGCCCTAGAGCAGGAAGCAGCTTGAACTTGTTTTGAAGACTTTACCTACATATCTGCTGTGAAGAAAAGATACAGCAGTCTTTTCCACCCCCTTTTCTCCTCCTTCTCTGCAGAGCTGCTGGTTAGGAATCTCTAGAGTGCCAGTGGAGAGAAGAATCTGCACTTTCTACGGAATATGGCCAGCCACTGCTCAGGGAAACAAGGGAAATTAAGAACTCCTGAAGCAGTGTCTTACTTACAGAGGGACTGACCACAGTCAGGCTTGGATCTGAGTCCTCCTTTGCACTTCCCTCTATGGAGCTGGGTATTCCTGTATCATCAGTAAGCCAGATTTAATCTTACGTTGTCACAAAAATCTATAGTGTCAAAGCCTCCTCCTTTTATTATAAATCTCAACATTTTTATGGCTTTTTTAAATTTACAGTTTCTGAAGTTTTGTGGTTAAATAAGGAACCTAGCTCTTGTTTAAAAAGGAGAAAAATAAGTTTCTAGTCCAAGCAATTTGAAATGACCTTGAAAATATGAACAAAAAGTATTTCAGATTTACCTATGCTAGCAAGGCCTCCAAGGGCATAGGTATCTGCCGTATGCCCATCCTACGCTGCTTGAAGGACGTGATTTGCGCAAGGTGTTTTCCAAGCCAGCCTGCTAGACCTTGCAGGAAGAGGTGCCTGGTGGGCAAGGTAACAGGCTTGCCTTCAAACCTGCACTGTGTCCAAGTTGGATTTGACCTGATGTCAAAGCCGAGTGCCACAACCACCAGGCTGTTTGCTGGTTATTTAGGGGTCAGACTTTTTCTCTTCCAAAGTATATTCAGGTATTTTCACTCATGGCGGAGCGGATTTGACAAGTAACTCAGTCTGCAACGCCAAATAGCCTAACAAAGAGAAACCCTCTTGGCAGGTGGTTGTTGGTGGTGACATGCCATATCCCAGATATATGCTCTTAAGTACCAGGCTATAAAGTAAACAGGTAGAAAGAGCTTATCCTCCTGCAGGTAGCTGTTAGAAAACACTGATTTTAGTGCCAATCTTGTAACAGTGATTTCTTAGCAGAGGCATGGTTTTAAATCATATTTTCTTAAGGTTTCTTACTGGCATTCTTAGGTAACTTCCTACTCAGTCAGTAGGCTTTATATATTCCATACGTTACTACCCTCAGGAAGCATGTGACAAACATCTTCAAATCCTACAAATCATCACAGCATCTAAAACTTTGGTGATGCAGTTTATAATACTCAAGCCTTTTGGTGGACCTAGCCCCACTGACTAGTCTTAATTAATTAGAGAGGAGAGCATAAGGCTTCAGCTGTCCGGAATAGCTTTTCCAGTGTGAGAAGAGATTTGAAGGGTTACAGAAGAGCGTCCAAGCCCCAAGGACAATTGGAGTTTGATGGTTTCTGGACCATCAAGAGTAAGAGTTGCTTTTCAGCATCCACCCTATGCAATCAGAGTGGGAAAAGGCCACTGATACCTAATCAGAACATACTGCCATTGATCTTTGTTTTATCCTTCCCCTGTTGCAGTCCCAAGACCAGTGGCAATCTTTACAGTCACCAAGCCTGTATCTCCCATGGACAGAGGACACACAGAGCAAGGAACAGTTCTGATCAAATCAGGGAAGGCACTTTCTACGTTCCCAGAACAGTTTAAGAGATCTGCTTTCATGGAGCTGCAGCCCCTGCACATCAGCTACATGATGAGTAGATTGGTCTTCTAGGACCAACAACCTGACACTATTGGATACTTCAGCAGAGAGGTCTACATGCATATTCCATGGAAATTAAGGGAAAAAACTCCTATAGATTTCAGTGTTTGGAATATGTCTGTATCTATTAAAACCTTAATTTAAATATACCCTTAACTGGTAGCATGTTTGAAAGAATTGAACAAGATAATCCTGAGTAATTCATCAGTCCCTCTATTATTCTTTCCAGAGCTGCACAACAGCTATTTACTCAATATGATTTGTTTTAATTTTTTTTATTCAGCATGTTTTATGCATTAGGATCAAAAAAGCCTGTCTTTCTCTTGGCAAATGTTACTGCAAGTTGTCTAGCAGGGAGGTGAGATTATGTAGATTTATTTATTCAAAGTGTAATTTGCATAAATGAAAAATCGAAATAAAGCATTTTTTTGGAATTAGAACCTTCTTTTTTCTTCAAGGTGAAACAAAAATGTGTGTAGTACGCTAGTTCAGATTTCCAGGGTTTTTTTTTTAGGGGGACTATTAGTCATTCCAATGCCTGGGCCCATTTTCTTCGACTTGGATGCTTTAATGGCTGAAAGCATATTCTGAGGAAAATATTAAGAAACGAA
Source organism: Falco peregrinus (assembly GCF_023634155.1). Classification (NCBI taxonomy): domain Eukaryota; kingdom Metazoa; phylum Chordata; class Aves; order Falconiformes; family Falconidae; genus Falco; species Falco peregrinus. The sequence continues at coordinate 37,242,215 of NC_073725.1, read as the reverse complement.
AATAGAGCAGATTGGAAATTAATTTGCTTATAAGCAGTTAAAGGTGTCCTGCTGAAAGAAAATCTCAGAGCCATATTAAGGATTTTAGACACCCTGGGTAAACTGTTGGTTTGGAGGTCTGCATGGTCTCAGGCTACCAAACAGTACCTATTCAGAGAAACCCTGTGCTGCAAAGAAAATTGGCATTGTGTGTATTTGATCCAGCTGGGCTCATTGACATAATGTGAAATCCGTGTGCAGAGGTGCTACATCTAACAGACCACCAGCTCAGATGCATCTGGCTCAGACCAGCAGCGCCCACGCAGTTTATCTGGATGGCAGAGACAGTGTCTTACAGTCCAGGCTGGTAGATGTCCAGGAAAGCACCTAGCTCCTGGAAAAAACAAAAGCAAAAACATAGGAAAGCTTGTTACCATTCGGAATGCAAGATTTAACCATGCAGGGCAGAATATCTGTCCTGTGCTCTATAGCCTGTCTGGCAGTCCAAGCAGTCAATTGAAGGATTCAATTGAAGAAAAAAGCATATCCTACATTCATTGTATCTTGACATTAGGAATGGATTGCCCTGCTTCTTCCGATAGCTCTGTGTAGCTTTGGACCTGTGGCATTATTCTGGAGGTCAGTGCCTTTGGTTTCCCACTATTTATTTACTTACGTCTGCAGAGGTCCTCTTTTTCTCTCCAGCTGCTCCATCATTCACTAGCACCTCCTGGTAGCCCACCCTGATCCCACAGCCCATCCCTTCTCACAGCTGACCCTCACTGAGGTCAGGATGTGATTAGATGGCTGGAGATCATAAGGAATATTAATCACAAGGAACACTTAGATGTTGCTTTGCAGACTTCCTTATGGGAAATACACTATGGCAAGCTATCAGGTTACCAGTGGCTGAAAAAGAAACAGTTCTCTTTACCCTTGACAGTCAAAAGAAAGTTTGATTTATTTTCTCATTTTCAGTTAGTCTAAAGGCAGCTGGGCAGTATTGCTACAAAGCTGTAGCTGTGTGTCATTGTAATAGGGGCAATATGTTTGTTCACTTCTGCTCTCTTCCTCTGTCTAATTGTTCTATTGTCTTTCTGTTTTCTCTCCACATTTGGGCTGACAAAATGTCTCCTTGGGTTTAGCCCTCTAGCCAAAACCGAACGGGCTCCTAATCAAGAACTAACAGCACCAGGAGGCTATTTCCTGTCTTTGTTTACCATTCCTAGTATCATCTTTCTTCTCTTAGTCCATCATAGCAAATTTTCACCATCATTTTCCTTTGAATCTTCTTCCATACAGGGTGCAGGAAGCTTCCTATGTATTGTTCCCCTTTCATTTTCTGGCCACACGATCTCTGGCCTCCCAGCTCTACATCCTGGAAGAGTAACAGATGCATCCAGAACCAGATTTTGAAAAGCCAAGTAATTCTGGGACAGCTGTATATTCCATGTAGCTATTTTGGCAGAATGTTTATTGCTGAGCCTCGATGCAAATTGTATTGATGTTTTGAATATGTAAGGGGTAATCACAATATGATTGATTACTAGGTACCATTCACCATGACTTGCATTTCTGTGGGAGTATCAAGACTGTCAGGGTATAATTCAGTTGCCTAAACAAAGGTTTCTAATGTTCATTGAGATGCCCTAAAACACAGGGGTGCCTGATGTAATCTGGGAGACCTTGGCACTTCCCAATGGCAGTTGGAGATGGGGCAAAATACCCCAGGGTTTCTAAAACGGTACCAGTTGCCTGTGTTTAAGCAACTGAATTGCATTCCTACTGGAATAACTGCTATTGGTGCTTAAGTATCTTTTTCACGTTACTGTGCAACTGTCCTTATTTCTGCCAGGTCTACCCTGGGATTACTCTACTGTGGTAACCTCAACATGAGCTATTCACTGGACAGGTTAGTATGAATCACTAGGAATCAGGTGAACAGAGTAGGTCTTTTTTTCCGTGTAAAACACCCTTCTACCTTTACATATCTAGATAGTGGCTAAGGGGGTGCCAGAATGAAGTTCAACCCAATAAAATCAAATGTTGCAGCTTGGGAAGGATTACCAAGCATTATTTCTCATGTTTTGCTAGGTCAGCAGGGCTACTCGTTAGCAATGCTGGCAGATTTATTGATAGATACCTAGACGATTTCAAGGGCAAGAGTCAGGCCACCAAACCTAAAACCAGCCTCACCTTAGGGAACTTACTCATCCAGACATCCCCTCTGGACTCTCAGTTCAGAAAACAGAGATAAACGGGCTCTTCCAGGTAGAGATTCAGAGCACCTGGGTTAAGTATCAGTCCTGATATGTCATTTGAAGGGACCTGTCTTATCTCTGACTATATTAAGGAGCCTAGGAAGACTTGCCTCATAATTACGTACTGAAAGTCAGGGGACTTAAATAATATCTTACAAGTTCAGGTAACAGGAGTCACCCACGTTGCCCACATTTTTTCCTCTGGCAGAGTTCCTCCAAGTCATTTTTAGCTCAGCTGTCCCCTCAAGAGCTTCACCAGTGTGTCTGGTGGGAGCTGGCGGTGGCAGTTACGTGTCACTCAGAGCTTGCACACTGGCTTTTCTGTGCTAGTAAGCAGAGCACACTTACAGCCCTTCCGTACCCTGGAGCCTGCTTTCACCAGCCCTGGCTGTCCTTCAGCTGTTCCGCAGTTCACAGGCAACACAGCCTCAGCTCTGGCAATTTCACTTACTTTAATTTATTGCCAGTTAACACAAACTTTTAATTACTGATTTGGGTGTTGAGGGGAAAAAGAAGAAACCATATACTATTGAAAAAACACTCAGGGAACCACCTTTCCTCAGGCTCAACTTCAGACAAACCCCTCTCCTCCCTCCTTCCTCACCTCAGCTCCCCTTGTTTTCACCACTGGTTCCCACTTTCCCTCCCTCCCAGTCCCTTCAGCGAGGGGCAACACAGGCAGCTGGGGCCAAGGCACAGTGGTTTCTGTCTGCTGCCCCTTGCAGTTCACTCCTTGCCCTCCACTGCTCCTTGCTTCTCACCGCTCCTCTGCCCCAGCACGGCTCACCTGTCACCTGTGAAGAAGCGTTTGCCGTTGGTAGTTTACTTCCTAAGCTTGCATACACATCTTTGTTGCAAGCATGCCAGGACAGCAAGATGGGTGTATTTTATCACATAGACTTCTGCAGCAAATGAAAGTCAGATGTCTAAGGTATGTTTTGATGCTGAAGCCACGGATGTAGCTCCTGGGAAATACAGCACAGGTGCTAGCAGCACAGGGCCAGCACAGGGCATGAGCAGGACCACCATGCTGGCCACCCCAGCTCACATGCTGCCAGCTGCCACTCAGGCAGAGGGGCTGCAGAACCACCCCGGCTGGAAAAGCAGATCACGGTGACCATGGCATGACCCAAAGCGTTGTTTTATATGTAGAAACCCACAGAGCCCCAAAGCTCTTCCTCATCCATCCTGCAAAGCAGAGGATACCTTCTTTCTCAGAGCTCCTGTTAACATGTCATGCCTCCTTCAGCACCAGCGATGAACCATCTAGCGGTCTTCCACAGAAATGAATGAAGAAATGCTATGCCACTATCCACTAGCAGAGGCATCAATTAATTTCTTTCTAAATGTGGACAGTCTTGAGACCCTAATCAAAGTCTGCTGTTTTTCTTAGATTAGCAAGTGATGTTGATGCAGTATGTCAAATCAGAACCGTGAGGAGCTATTGGGTCAAATCCTGATCTTAATCCAACTCATCCAACCTGTCCACACAAATGCAGCAGCCCAGGGCAGACTCTGACTTGTTGTGCATACAACCATGCATAACTGATAGTCCTTTCCACTTCTGGTAGACAGTAGTTTATTCTGAACGGTATGTTTAAGAAAACCCTGGAAAACAGGCTCTCTCTGTTCCTGGCTTGCTTTCCAAAGCACATAAATCTTTTGTAACTTTAATTCTGAGACTCAAATATGATAGCACCAGTGACAGCTGGAATGCTTATAAAAATAGCAACAGAGTAAATGGTGAAAAAATCACCATTTTTTCACCCTTGAAATCGTCTAGGTATCTATCAATAAATCTGCCAGCATTGCTAACGAGTAGCCCTGCTGACCTAGCAAAACATGAGAAATAATGCTTGGTAATCCTTCCCAAGCTGCAACATTTGATTTTATTGGGTTGAACTTCATTCTGGCACCCCCTTAGCCACTATCTAGATATGTAAAGGTAGAAGGGTGTTTTACACGGAAAAAATCAGAGTAAAAAGTCAAACCAATCTACAAAACCAATGGTTTTATACACTATATGTATCCTTTTGTCTGCATTGTATATGTATACATATATTTATGTGTTAAGTACTTATTAAACTACAACAGGCAAACTATACAATTAAGCAGGCTCATATGATATTACAGTGGTGCTAATTATTATTCTAACATACAAAGAAAATTAAAAGCAGGTAGGATCACCTACAGCAGTATATTACAGCAAAAAAGATTTGAGTACGTTGTTACTGAGGCTGGCTGAGAAAGAAAGTAAAAGATCTAAACTGATTGTCATGTGAAGGATTGCATTAGGAAACAGCTCCCTCAGTTTTTCTGTTTCTGGCTGTATCTTTTGTGATACACAATAGGGGAGTCTTTTCTCTGATTTGCTTTTAAGGCTTTAGCACAATCAAAAGCTGGAGGTATTGTAAAGAAAATCTGCAAATAGCATGAAAATGTCTTGTGGTGACATTCTTATTCAGGCTCTGGGCCTGATTTTGTAAGATCCCGAACACCCAGAGATGCTAAAGCTAAGCACTTCTGTAGATCAGATCTTTGAGGTCTGAAAGATTGTTTTATAATCTTATTTTCATGCTCTTGCAAACCTACAAAGTCAGTTTTTTTCCCCATGTAGTAGCACAGATTTTATTAAAACCATTCAGAACACATAGCTGTTTTAAGGCAACGGTTTTGTGCTGACTGGTAAGATACATAACTTTAGTCAGTAGGACAATTTCCCTTCTTTCAGGAAACTGTTAATATATTTAAAGTTAAGATAACATTAATTATTTAAAAAAAAAGTCTCTGCAATGCTGGGACTTTTAGATCCTCTCCATTGCATCATTCTGCCTGCATATAGCACCATCATTACAAAAGTTCTTGCACATCAATGGCAAAGGATTTATAGGCTGTATAAAATGTCAGCACCTAAAAAAAAAAAAGTATTTATGTTCTTTGTCTTTCACTGCCTTGCCATCTGTAGGGAAGAATTCATATTTGCCATTGTGTCTTCCCTCAGAAGTGGTTTAACATGGCTGCAGTCTGAACTATAACCAAAACAAAACGATTAGGTTTGAAATTGTATGTTCAGTGTTTATGCAGGCTGTATGTAAGCCACAAGGAAAAATAAATTTAAACAACCACATGCAGATCTGAGAGATGCAACTGAAGCAATGGCTCCTCAATTCCCATAAATATGACTAAATTTAGAATTTGATTTCCCAACCAGTTATCACATGCATGGTTTATTGGCACAGTGTAACTGAATACATCCAAATGCCTAGCCCTTGATTTATGTGAGTTTAAACACAAAGATAAAAAGATAATTGGAAAAATGGATATACTTTTTAACACTGAAAGAAAAGAGACACCGAGAGATCTCACCTATGCTGTCAGATATTCAGAATTCCTAACTAAGATACACAAGACTATTTAGAAGCATCATGTTTTGTCATACTGTTAATGACCCTAAGGATCTCCAAATATTCACCAAGGACTTGTGCCTTTTGGGTATAATGGAAAATTATCTTCTCTTAAAAGCACAAAGCAAGTAGCAGTTGGCCTTTAGCTCTGTGTACAGCCAAACCTTGCATACCAGAGTCCAAATTCTTTGAGATACTACAAAGTGGGTTTCAGCTATCTGGTGTTCACAGAACAACTCCAGGTTCCTCAGAATTTGGCCCACAGTACTGACAATCATTTAACAGTACTGGTTTTACACCTCTTCTTAAGGTGATTCCACCTTCTCTGCATTTTCAAAGACTTTCAGAAATGCCCTTATAATATAGTAATTTTTTCTTCAACATATAAATTGCTGATTTGATTGACAGAATCATATAACCTACTTATTTGTTTTAAACAAAAGGAAAATCCAATCTATCTAAGGTATACATAAGATCAAACAGAAACTATGAATATAAATTTGCTAAAGCGATGTGTCTGGTAATCTTCATAATAAAATTTAATCACTCTTTTTTTTTATATTCACACAGGTAGTTGTGTATGTTATATACATATATACTATATTATATACATGCTGCAGATGGTCCTTTGCAGTTTTGCATAAACTTGACAAGCACATCTGAAACACTTACTGCATAGAAACTTTGAATTATACATTTTAAATAATGATTTTCAAATGATAAATTGTAACTTTCTTTTATGGCTGTTACAAATTTATATTAAAGCTTCACTGAATTGGACAATTTTTCAGTAGAGTTTACTTAATGTTAATCTATTCATTTGGGGGTAAATTAAGAGTTTAATGGTGAAGTGATGTAACTAGAATGTAGTCTCAAGTGGTGTGTTAGGTTTATCAATCAGTGAAAATTGTGCACTTGAGTGTAAGAGCACATGTCTATCTATATGATTCTTGCTACCTCAGTTAATTGAAATGCTTTTTCCACCCTATTATCAATACTTGAAAAATAGCTCCAACCACATCTATTAACCAGTGTCTTAATAGAGGCTTTATCAGCTCCATATAAATTGCATGTATTTTGCTAGAAAGCAATTTCACTAATATAAGGGTCAGCTCTATGGTTCACTGAAGATTTTCACTCAGGAGATGCTGGGGCACAACTGACAGAATGGACGGAGAAGGATCGAGCTGTGGTCTTCAATCCACTGAAACACCGTACAAGGTTGGAGGCCCGCTCTGATTGACACTCGCAGTCCTCATCCATTTTAACAAAAGCCAAATATGTTCATGATGAAAATTAGACACTACCAATTCCACTGGGAAATCTAAATCAGAATAGAGTTATGTATTTTTAGATTTCCTATAAAATGTAAAAACAAACTTAGTCTAGACTCAGGCCAGCAGAATTATGCACTGATACTGAGATGTCCTAAACACCTGAAATGAGAAGTTCTTCCTTCCAAAGCAACTTCTCCAAAGTTTTCATTGATATTGACACATTTCCTCTCTCCCCTAGATACTTGATTTGAATGAAAAATAAATACAGACTTTCTGAGCAGCTTGGCTCAGTGTCTCCTGAGATCATGGACAATTTAGCTGTGCTTTACTATGCCTTAAATAAAACCTAGGTACTTCCACCACAACAGCTCAACATGCAAAACATGTTTCTGAGCTTGTCCTAACCTAATTTTGCTGATGGAAACTTTTCCTGCTGTGCAGTTCTTCCACTCCTTCCATGCCCTTCACATGTCCTTTCTGGTTCTGTCCTTTCCTGTTGATTCTCATACTTGCTTTGCCTTTCTTGGCCACCTGTCAACCTCATGAATCAGATGTAAAAGGAAAATGAAAGTGTCCACAAAAGAGAAAGAAAAAGAGGGATATGAGGTGTTCAGTGGTCTAATCTAGCACTACCAAAAACTCTCTAAAGGCTTCTCTATTCCTTAAAGACATTTTGGACCCTTGAACCCATTGGGGTTTCACCTCTGCTTATAGATGACCCACATACCACAAATTTCACTTATCTTTCTGTGGCCAAGCTGTTTAATCCATTCCATCACATTTGAGGATACAAGGTGAAGGGTAATTATGCTTGGTAATGCTTCTCCATCTTGAAAGTGTCTAAATGACTAGGGGAGTGTTAGTACCTTCCATTAATTTTGCCATTATCTGCCAAAGGTGGGTTTCTAGTAGTTGTTTGCTCAGAAAGGGGAATTTATGGAAACAATCCTTAACAGAGAAAGGGTGTTATTAGTCTGTTGTCTGCATACCTTTGGAAACACATAACCCCCCCACCCTTCTGCTCAGTTTTGGGGACATTCTTTCTCATGGTTAATTTGACTCCCAGTTCCTCAGAGAGGCTTGCTGCCATCACACAGACAGAGCATTGCAGCGTTGAAGGGGGTCCACTAGACAGCATGAGAATCTTTCTGGTTACTGTGGTTCTTTGTGTAGGTCTGACCTATGTTCTCCAGTCATGATCAGTGGGCAAACCAGGGAATTACAAGAATTAAGATAACAAGGATCTATACCTGGTTGTACGCAGAGGTAATATACTGGAAGAATTCACATTACAAGTGAGTAAAGAGCTTTCCTTTTAGTCTTAAAGCATGGGTTTATGGGACTATATGTTACATAGGGAGGCAGAGCTGAAACTGGTACTACATTTATCAGGGCATACATAATTTAGTGTTTGTGGCACAACTATTCATAGGCAGGAAAAAAAGAGCCCCCATCACAGCCACCAGATCTGAGCTATAGATCTGCAAACTGACCAAGGCCAGCTTAGAGCTCAGTGCAACACTAACCAACCTAGTTTGTATACAGGAAATTAAGGCTTGCGGTTACAAAAAAAGGGTAAAACAGAGATCAGTGCTTTACCATATTAGAAAATTTATTGTTTTCATTGTCAAGACTTAAAAAAATTAAACTACAGTGGGCAGACAGGGCAAAACCATAGCTGAAAGCTGACAGAAATCCTGTTATGCGATGAAGAACTTCCTTTTACAGAGCGGTATTTCTTCACTGAAAGCAGATCATTGCTATAAAGAGCTGGTATTTATCAATTTTCAAAGGTCTTGGCCCATCAAAGCTAGTGTTAGATTTGGAATTTCGCTTTTGTTGCCAAGGTGACAAACACTTATAAATATACCACATCTTCTAATGTGCTTTTAACTTAGTATTTTTATGGCTTTTAAATCAGATACCATTAGCAAATATATTAGGTAATTTAGCTGAAAGACCATTTTCTACTAACACTTTTTGTTACATTTCCCCAGGTACTTCAGTAAATGTCTGTTGTGACATTGCAGTCCTGCCAGGCTTCTAGCATATAAGGATATGTACAGTACATCTGGTAAGAATTAACATATTACCTCAGGGTTTTCTATTTTTTTGTATTGATAATTACAAATTGTATAAAAGAAGACAAATATTAAGGGTTGGATCCTACAGTCCATTGACTTCAGAGGGAATTCTGTGGAGGTAATGACTCCGGAATTGGCCAGAGGCCGTACTGTGTGTTGTTATTCTTGGCTCCCACCTTCCCTTTTTATAGCACAGTGATGAGGCTGAAAGCACAGGGAAGACCATAACGGCTCCATAGCAGGGCCCTTCCCCCTGCAAAGGAGGAGCAAACAAACTAACAAAACCTCCTTGGTTGTTTTTTTCTTCTTCATAGACTCAAAGGCCAGAGGAGACCTTTGCTACCCTGAAGGATAAGGATGCCAAGCCGGGAGCTTTCCTACCAGGAAACCAGCCAGCAGCCACGCTGGCCGTGTCTTGGATGGAGCACAGCTGGAAGGAGACTGACTTGGAAACTGGTGCTGGCAGCCGAGGTGGTGGTAGGCACAGGAGCTGCATGGCCATGGGGGGCGGCTGCAACCTCAGGAGGCTCCCGGGGGGCCACAGAGGAGTGACCTCCCCATGGGCAGGTGCTGCAAGCACCAGTCATGGAGCCACGAGAGAGCCAGGCAGCAGGGCTGGGAGTGGCTCAGAAAGCAAAGGCAGCCACGACCCCTGTCAGCCTCTGACTGCACAGAACCACAGGTGTGGAAGCTGGGCTTTCCCTGCTATCCCGAACCCATATCTGGAGTCAGGGAGCTGGGCTGGGCTCCGCTGCATCTTGCTCATCTTGCACCAGGAGCCCCATCCTGCACCAATGGGCATCCTGGCTGGGAGTGTGACCCTGTGAGCAGGAAGGGTTGGAGGGGTGGTGTGCTGACAGAAAGGAGCAATCATTTCAAAATACAATGTTTAAAAAATTTTGACAAAGCTTGCCATCACTGCGGATTAAGCATGGTTCATAAACCAGTGAATAGGCTTCCTACAATAGCAGCGTGTTAGATTGGGTGGAAAGGTCCGATGGAGAAACATCCAGGAAACATCTTTCATGCCTACATATTAAATTTAATCTGCCACCCCTTTTAAGGGGTCTTTTAAGACTCTGCATTCATCTGCTGAAAAAAAGATGTTGATCTGAAAGAAAAAGGGGGGGGGGGGGGAACCACAGTCTGCTATAACAGTTTGCTTGGCAAAGTGGGAGAGTCTTAAGGAGAAATTAATTGTGTGCAAGTCACAAAGAGCCACCCTGCGCCGCAGACACGGGGCCTGTACATGTCACTCGCCCCCAGTTCAGCACTGTCCCATTGGCCTCTTCATTCAGCACAGCTATCTGTCATGAAGAATTTAAGTTTCATATTTTCATCTGTCAGTTGCGAAAAGGCCTGTCAGCTGAAGCTTACACTACCGTTTGCCAAAAGGCCTATAGCCCATGCTGACAATACACTCTTATATTTGTGCTTCCAGGCTCCAGATAATCCCCTCACTTTCCTCCTCAGCAGTCCAGTTATGATGAGGCTTAAATTGCATATTTTGGGGGTTTTTAAATCCAGATTTCGCTGATAAATGCTATCAGCAGGAATGAAATGAAATACAGCACGGTTTAGCTCTTATTACCAGCATAAAGCCTACTATGGGTATTTTGTGAGGGCTATAGAGACGGTATTCATATTAAACAGGTTAATGTCTATAATGTCTATAGTCACAGGAACTAAACGCAGGAATGCTAATATCAGCTTTTATCTACTTTGCCTGTTTGCCATCCCTGGAAAAAAAACCACCCATCCTTCAAAACAGGACATTTCCCAGTTGGTTTCTTTAATTTGATTTGCAAAGGGAACTAAGTTAACCAGCTCATTACAAATTCACAAATGATTGTTTTTATGCTCTGAGATGCCACCGAATTACTTGTACAATGCCACAGAAGGATGAAAGTGTCAAAATCCTAAAGTAACCTTTGAGACCCCAACACTTTTCCTGTAAGACCATTGACAAAAGTACCACAATAAAAGAGCAATAGTAAAAAACTAGTCACCAACCCATCTCAATGGGATAAGTGTTTATGAGGGTAAGGAAGGAAACCAGAAGTTAATCCTCACACTTGTAACTTTAGGACTGCACAACTTTGATGCTCATACCTAAATAACACCAGAGTAAAAAGCAAAATTGCTTCAAAAGCTCGATCTCGTCTGAGGACTGGTGGGGGACAGCACAGTAACCCAGGTTGGGAATTTGCGGTCTTGTCTTTAAGAAATCAATTTTCCAACCATAACGCAGCCACAAAGAAATCACATTTTTAACTCATTAAAGGCTTTTAAATTGTTTAATCAATTACAACTCAAATACACTTTTCTGAAGTCAATGTTAGATTATGTCCCTATGAAACAACTTTACTGTTTTGTTCTTTTGTGAACATCATTTTGCCCTGCAGTTCAAAAATATTCTAATATAACATACCAGTGCCAGAGGGATTTATGTTTCATTGCCTTATCTTGTCATTTGGAAACTAGCTTCAGAACAGTGTTTTTAAACCCATGGTCTGAGACAGTCTGGAAGGAGAAGAGAGAGGGACTACTGTAGGGAAGTCTGCAAAAAGCCCTACGAAAAGCAGCCTTATTGTTAACAGGTTTCAGCCTGATCCACTTCTGCCCTGGAAAGGGTTTTCAGGTTTTCACATTAAAAAAAAAAAAAAAAAAAGGTTGATAGTTACTGCCTTGGAATATCTTTTCCATGAGAAGCAAGGTGGGAAGTTGCTTACCCTCAATTGACTCATATTCAGAAAATGAGGGCAGCTGCAAGGCAGTGTATAAAGCAACTCCTTTATGGAAACATTTCTGTATGTGCTTCACACATTATTCCTGTGATTGAAACAACTAGTGTGTGCAGATTTGAGCCAGTAAGTGTCCCCAGCTCAGAAAGTAATGCAGTCACAACACTACTGAAAAAGCTTGCAATAGAGGACTGCCATTAACGTCCTAGCTGTTGGGGTCCAGCTGTCTTCTACTACAGCCAGCTGTGGCAAATAATTCTTCTCCCAACGGGATGAAGTTGCCACCTGTAAAATGTTATTTTGCCTGTGCTGTGTCTTTTGGCTGTGTCCCACCAGTAGGTAAAGAGCAACCAAGAGATAAAGCTGGGAGTGCTGTATCCAGTATGCTTTTTTGTTTTATTCATTTACATATGTTATGATTTGAATAGGATCAGGTAAATAGATAACAATAGCTGATGAAAAAAATATGTTAATAGTGTTATGAACACCAGCAATAATTTTTAGACACCAAATAAATCCATTTTTTCCATAATGATAGTGAAATATTGCCAAGACAACAGCAATGGGACATTGTCTATTCAATCCTTGGTTCAGAGCAGCAAGCACATCCTGCCCCAGAACATTCTCACACAAGGACTTTCAGGAAAGAAGGGTGGGAATTAAGATAAATAGGGATCACTCTGAAAGACAGGGAAAAAGGAAACGGTGAAAGCTGCTGTGGTGTATAAGTTGGTTCTTAGTATATGGAGTAGTTGGTGGTGTCTGTGAAGCTAATCCATGCTAATGTGTCAGCTATATTTTTTTGCCCAAGATATGGAAATATCCGAAGGACAGAGATTTTTTGTTCCTATATGTTACCAGCTGGAGTAATTTGGATCTCACTATATTCTTACTGTTGTTACAAACAAGAATTCCCTTAGCGTTGCATGTGTGTTGACTATCTTAACTTTTATTTTAAAAATATAGAAGTGAAAAGACTAAAATATATTTTGTTTCTGGAATAAATTACTCCAGGAGCTGTAGCAAGTAATTTTATTCCCTAAGCAATACAGACTTCTAATGCCCAAATTGCACCGTCTTGGGGTAAAAATTCAAAAAATCGTTTCACCTCACAGAAAAACAGGATTTTACTCCTGAATTCCTGGGAAGTTCCCACCTAATCTCAGAGCTTTCTGTTTTCCTGCCTCCCGTTCTTTTGTCTCTGGAGTTACTCATTAGAAGCAGGCTCACTGCCTCATTTAAAGAACAACAAATAGAGGTGACAGATCAACATTTCTTTCTGCATTTCGTTTTACCTACATTTTGGGTTACAAACTTTGGTAAATCCAGGTTTCCGTTCTCCACAGACACATACAAATCTGTATGAGGGTGTCCAGTATAGTTGTAGATTAAAAGAGGAGGGAAAATTGCTCTGATATAACATGTTCTCTTTGCAAGTAAGAAATACTGGCCTTTCTTCCTAGTTTAGGTTGGGCAGTTCCCTTCTCCAGCTGCTGACTTTTAGGACTTTCATTCCTAGACACTGAACAGCTAATTTTAATTGCTTTAATTTTTCTGAGAAACTAAGCCCTTACCCTCTGTATGGACCCTCAACACCTAACTTGGGGTGATAAACTCACACAGGCAGCAGGATGCTTAATTGCCAGACATCGCAAATACTCACCTCCCAAGTCTCTTTTAGAGATCCCAGCCACACCTCTATTCCCTTTTGTGTTATTCCTATTGTGATTATTCCTTCTTCCTGCCAGCCAATCTCATTGAAAGGATTTGTTTGATCATTAACTAAATTTTTCTACTTAAAATTTGCAGCAGGGTTTGACTTGACACACAGGTAGACGCCAGGAAAAATCACTTCTGTCGGGTGCGGAGATCAGGGTAGTGACAGGAGATCTCACCTCCAGTCAGCACAGGAATCCACTGGCATCAGCACAGGAGCCACTGAGATGAAAGACCTCGTGCCCATCTCCTTGAAGTCAGTAGCCATGATCCAGTCCTCTTGGTGCGAAGCATTGGGTGCAGTTCTCCATGACTTGGAGGAAGCTGGTAGGACTCTGCATCCTTGCTTAGTTGATCCCAGGATAAAAACAACTACATCTCATCCTGCCCTAATGCAGACACAGCCTGCTTCAACCAGAGCTGGTGGTAAAAGTCCTGATTTCTTCTTCAAGCAAGATTCGTGTTTGGTTCTTTGAGTATTTTATTGGCCTGTCAATAATGTTCCCCAGAAACTTCAGGCTCCTTTGTTTTTATTTTCTTGTTTGCTTCACTAGGGGATAAGAGAGCCAGAGGCTAGGCATTTAAGTTAGAACTATACTGTTCAATCTTTCTATAGTATGACAAAGTCGTCATGGGCAGCTCTAGGGAGTCATCACCCTTCTAACCATCACGGTTCATGTTGGTTTTGATCTGGCATTGCAGTAATGAAGTTTCTTTGGTTCCTTTATCAGCAGGATGGTATGTGCCTCCAGAGACAGAAGGATCCGCCAGACGAGAGACACAGAGGCCACCAGTAGGACCTGTGTGGGAAGCAGCAGCAAGGACATTTGCCAGCAGTGTTTTATCCCAGTGCTTGCTCTTGCGCTTTTGCCAGCAGTTATGTTGGCCAGGCTGCAGGAAAATAGTAAGAAAACACACAGCAGTGTTTCCTTTTTGAGTTACGGTATAGTAATAGGAACAACACAGAGCTACTTGCCCCACTTTGTGAAACAAATAGATAGACTATGGACAAATAACTCCAGTCCCCAATTTTTCATCTTCAGTTGATCCTGGGTATTAAATGGGATGGAAAGGCAAACAGAGTATTTCCTTGAGTCGTGTGCAGCTGACAGCACGTAACATAGATGAAAGCACGTGAGTGCTGTGGAGCCAGAAGATTTTCATGCTACCATACTGTACATCCACAGTCACCTACTTCAAATTACTCCCTTCACAAGAGGTTCCAAGGTGGGGGAATTCAGAGACTCCAGCTGACAAAAAGTGAAGAAATGGGCTTTTTCCTTCCCTGACAGAATGTTTATATGTTCCTCTTGCTTTGTTCTTTGAGTCAGTATTTCTTCACAGTTTTTAAACTACACATCTTTGTAAAAGTCACAGCTTCCCACAATGTTAATAATTTCAGTTTGAGAGGATTGAAAGAGCAAGGGCACAATTAATTACACAGTATGAAATAGTTAGATTTAACAGGAAACTGTAAAGCTTTATTTTTTTAAATGTTTCTCAACTCCAGCAGTCAGCGAAAGTGTAAAGCAAAAGATGCTGAATTGTTTTAAATGTCAAAGTAATTTTGGCCCGTCTCTGGCCTTTCCATTTGCCACATTAAAGCAGTACTGTTATTCTGTAAACTTCATAGACTCAGTGGGAATACAACACAGCATTTGCCAGGGCCAGCTTTAAGGGTAGGCAAAGTAGGCTGCTGCCTACCCTACCTACCCTAAAAAGGAGCTAGATGCAGGGCGGGGGGGAAGCAAATTTGCAAATATAAAACATCATTATTTGCCAGCAGTGTTTCCTGTTCAGATTGGCCAGAGAAATTAATACAATTCTTCTAGTATTTTACTGAGGAGTGAAGAAACCCATAGGGGGGACATGGAAAAGTTTTTCTGTCTGACATAAAAGGGGTGAAGGCTGGCACTGTCTCCTGCTGCTCTGCTATTTGAGGTGGCCTTTGGCAGCTGATGGGGGAAGAGTCTGGTCGGAGCAGATCTGCTAACCCCGCAGATGGCAACACACCTAAATATGCTCGCTGCTACAGAAAGGCCTTGCCTCTACAAGCAAGTATTTTGGAATAACTTTAGAGGGGTTTTGTTCAAAATAAACTGCCTTGCAGCCATATGCAAAAGTTGGGGTTGGTGGGGTTTTTTTGTTCTTTCTTTTCATTTTAAACAGCCTGGTATTTTTTTCCACATCACCTGCAGAATGGGCTAAAACAACTGTTCTGGGTTTTTTAACTGATTTCTTTTATCTTTGCAGTTACTACACTAAAAAGAAGCGCTGGCATTTTAGGTTTCCAGCACCTGAAAACTGCAGTCTTGCAAGCTGGAGTCTTATAAATGGAAAGCAAGAAAGAAATTACAGTGGTTCACAGTAAAAGAATAACTTCTGGGACCAGATATTTGAGTCTCTTAGTTCTGGATCAACCAAGCAAATTAAGGTAAAACCCAGAGGGACAAATATACTGCACAGATCAGCTTGGAAAGCATCCTTTTATAGAAACAAACGGGGAAGTAAAACACAGAGCTTTAAAAGTGCATTAAGTATACTTTATTCCTCAGCTAAAAGTTAATTCAAGCAATAATCTCACAGATTTCACACAAGCTAAAGCTTCCTACAAATCTCACAACCGAGTTCCCTACTGAACCTCAGGGGAAGCTTTTACAATGATAACTCCCTTCCCCCACCTCCAAGCTGACCTGGAAATGCTTAGAAAATTGTGCTTAGCAAAACCCTTGTCCTAAGACATTTTATTATTATTATTACCTGTTTTTCTCTGAACCGTATATAAAAGAGAGGGGATTTCCCCTTGCACCAATTAAAACCCAAATCTCACCTCTCTTTTATTCCCCCTCAACAAGAAGTTAACTCCTGCTGAGCTCTTTCCCTCAAGGCATCTATAAAGCCTCACAGGTGAGCTCGCTGCAGTGTAATGAGAATGAATCAGCACTGATCTTCCAACAGATAAACACCAATCTTTTATTCTAGCCACCTGGCTCTGGACTTATCAGACAAGAAAAAGGCTATGGCTTGAGATAGGTGGATTTTCTTCTCTTTTGCAATATTCTTCCTTTTGTATTTTCCTCCCTTGAGCAAGTGCTCCTGGGAACAAATTTGCTTTGCAACATCTTCAAGCCAGGTTTTTTCTTTCCTAAAATCCACATTCTAACACTTTTTGTTGGAGGAAACTACCCTATTTGGTGCATGCTCAGTCTTTTAAAGTCTTTCAGTTGTATCAGAACTCTTTTTTTCACCAAGTCCCTGAAATACAGATGAGTTTGTCACACCTTTGGACAGAAGTAATATGGAAATGTTTTCATTAAAGTGAAGGCTTAATTATAATTAAACATAGTTGTTCTACTTGGAGAAAATTAGAAGATTTTTGTGGTTATATAGATAAATTTGTCTTGTCTCCCTGTGGTTTTGACCGTAAGAATGTGGAGTTAAGAATTTTACTAGTTCACTAAAATATTTTCTATCTTAGATGTGCATGAATCATATAATTGTTTGCCTAATGAAGCTCTTAAGAATAACTAGAAGAAATGAAATGCATTAAGGAGTGTAACAGGAGAATGGACCGTTGCGCCAAATTACTTCAAATTTTTATGATTGTTCTCAAGTAGGGAGTAAAGTGGGAGGACGAGAAGACAATTCTCCAATTCAGTTTCTACCTCTTCACTCATTTCATGTTATACATAAGTGGTTTATAGGGCTGCTTTCAATTTATTCTCTGGTCCTGGCAGACGAGTGCTGTTCTGTTGCCTTTAAATTTCACCTTTCCCTCTATCTCATATGCTTTGAGAAGAACATCACCAAATAACATTGCATCCTGTTTTCTAGAATACTTTTTTTTTAAAGTATTTCTGAGCAAATACACTTATTTAAAATTTGTAATATGGATTTTGGGCTCTGAAGCTACCCACAATTTTTTCTAAGCCTATCACAGGGGAAAGAATAAGGAGTCCATGTTTTGAGCCTTTTAAATGTATGTTTTTTGTCTGCTGCTTCTTTACTTTGTTCATTCTAAAGGGAGTGGTCTTTCTGGAAAAAAAAAAAAATCACAGAAACATTTACCGTCGGTCTCATGTGCAGTGGGGGTATTTGTACCAGATAGCAGCACAGATATATTAGCTAGAGTTCATCTTGGGTTAAATTCTGGGAAAGCCACAGGAGAGCAAGCCTTCTATTTAACTTTGTATCTACAAGGGAAGTTGTCTTGCTAAAACCCAGGCAGGGCAAATATCCCTTGTGTTTAGAGAACTGTGATGTTAACAGATCTGCTGCTGAATTTAAAATGGCTCTCAGTGATTTAGTGGTTTTGCTGTGTCTCTTACCTGTTATGATGTACTTAGGTGCATTTCTTTATGTGTTTGTTGAAATCTTACTTCTGAGGAGCTACATTTTTAGTTCAGTCACTGCCTGTGGATTATTCCCTGGAAACAGAGTGTTAATGGTGTTGGGGACAATAGATGCCAATATTTATTTACATAAATAAACATTATTATTTTATGCATAAAGCATTTTTTGTTGAAGCAATTTTCTTTCTTGTTGATTTGAAGAGAAACTTAGTCACATTTTCTTGCTTGGTGACTTAGAGTAAATAATTTTTCTACACTGCACTGTGTGCGGAAAGAGAAAGATGGGTAGAGGAGTAGCCAAGTCATTTATAATAAATGACAATTAAAAGTAATTAGTGGAACAGCACAACTCAGAGGATTGGTAATAGAATTCAGAGCCTTTTCTTTTCCAGGTGTTCAGATGCTGAGTAACGAACATGTCATAAATACCTCCATGGCGAGGTCACCAGTTTCAATGGGGTTTGTGTCAAGAGTGGCAGGAAGGCGTTAATGCGTGAACATCGGTCACTGGGAGAACAGACACCACTGTCACAGAGGGGTGAAGACTGGACAGCATTGTTTAGGTCCACATCAACGTCATCACCAAAGGACCCTCTGCCAGGGGAGGCTGTCAGCATATCTCCCAGCATAGGCTGCAACTGTTTATGGTAGCTGTCCTGGGAGGACCTCATGGACCATAGCACTTGCAGTGTTTGCTGTGTGACTTCTGCTGGGTTTTTCTTGCCTCATGTGGCTGTGTACAAATGCAATGGCAAAGGGTGCCTGACAGGCTTATGTGCTGGAAGCAGAAAATTATGGCAGGAGATGTCAACTAGATGACTGTGCCGATTCTGGCCTCACACTGTAGTTCTCACAGCCTGTTTCCATGTCAAAATCATTAGTTAAAGGAAACACCACACTCGCTAACCTCAGTCTGTACTCTTCCTGACCTGTACAGGAGCAGGGTTGGATCCCAGGTGTGCCTTTTCTGTTTGAAGGGCAAAGCTGCTCACAGACTTGCTTAGAACAAAGACCAAATCTTTATTTAGCTGAGGGTTTGTATTAACATCATTAGAAGTTCAGCTGTTGTTTTGAGCCTTTTGAAAGCAGCAGACAAATTGGTCAGAGGGCCATGCCATTCCAGCACTAAAGAGAATTAATTGCTTTTTTTACATATATATGGGAAATACAGTCTGTGCAGTTTCTTAGCACTACTCAGAGCTGTGAAGAGAGCCTAATGCTTGGAGCTTAGCTGCATATACCTTTAAGTATTTCTAATTGAAAAACACAAAGCATTGTTTTCTCTTGGAGAATCAGTTCCCACTTTGGATTTAGGAAAGAATGCAACACTGAGATAATCTCACTTTTCCCACCATCATCCTCTCATTCTTCTTCACTTCCCCCCTCCTCAGACACAAGGTGACATATCCAGCTACTTGTCCTTCAACAGATTCTTCAGCAAGCAACAGAACAGAAAGCCCTAATATCTATTCATTTATAATCTGTCATTCTTAAAGTATTAAGGACAATTGACGTCACATGTCTCAGGTAATTAGAATAGTCATCCTTTGCTCCAGATTTTTAAAGTGTCTCAAACTCTTAATCAGTACATTTATTGATGTCTTTCAACATATCTGTTTCTTGTCAAGTGTGTGTTAGATTTGAAAAAAATCTTGCATACTGAATCGTGCATAGGAATTATATTAAAAAACCTTTTTCTATTGCTTTTGTAATCAAATGAAATATATTAGTGACAACGTGGTATTTTCCACATTCAGAGTAATCCATCTCTTTTTTTAATATGGAAAACTGCTCAAAAGCAAATTAATAAATATAAATGTCAGGAGTTACATTTATACAAATGTTTTAGTACTTGTTTTCCCAAGTTTATATTTCCACATCAAGCAATATTAAGTATGATAATAGCTAATACCATTTTACAAGCTCTAAGGGGCTCATAAAAAAAGGTTGTTAGATTTCTTCAGCTGTTACTGATCTTAGCAAGAAAAAACAGCCATTCCTCACCTCAGAAACCTGAGTCCTAACTTTGGCCACTAACACAGGTTTATGTGATTTTCGTTAGCTACAGATATGGGATACTTCTAGGGACGGGTACACCTCAGCTCAGTGTCCTCAGTGCCCTCTTGGAGCATAAGCACTCTCAACAGACAGCGCTCTCCTGGTCTGGCAGATCTGTATTTGTGAGATCAATCTTTAGAGCTTGCTGGGGTATTGCCATTATTCTATAGCTATGACTATAGGGGCTTGTCCACAAATAGGTTTTTGGGGCTCAGTCACCTTGCTCATTCCAGCTGTCCTGTTGAAGACGCTCTTCCCTGGCATTGCTTTAGCGAGGAACAGGCAAGTCTCTCAACAGCTGGCACTATGCATTTGGTCCCTCAGGGCTTTACAGTCGTGGTTACTCAGGCTGCGTCTCTGGCTGATTTCATGTGCTGGATAGGAAAAGCCCCAACAATCTGGAGTAGTGTTTAGCGATTTGAAGACAGAGTGGAGAAGCAGTTTGGGCATTGGGAGGTGCATGCCTCTCTCGCTGCTGCTGTTTTCTCCTGTTAGCCACACCACACCAAAAGCAGGAGGGTGTATCTACAACAGGGATTTTACATGGAGAATGGGAGTGATGAAGTCTGACTAGTGCAGAGAGCAAAGCTGGTCTCTCCATCCATTTGCCGGTGTTTGCCCTTGTGCACCCCACTCTCTAAGACTTTCTGCCATGTCAGATGTGGTATATTTGCAGTCCCATTCGGGGACTGGTTTGAACTCTTAATCTGAGAATCTCATCTTATGGTTGGGCTTTTTTAAATATTAATTTTAATATTAATATCTAACAAAGGATGGAGAGGAATATACTGTGGTAAAAAAAAAGCTTAGGGATAACTTGGTGTTGTCGCCATGTCCTAGCTGTCCCCCAGCCACAGGACGTTCCCCAGTGTCTCCCTGGGCAATACGCATTGTAGACAGACTAGGAACCACATGTAGACACACAAGCTCCCTTTTGCAGATCCAGCTTGTTGGAAGAAACAGGGACAAGCTCCAGTACCTCTTCCTTTCATCATCACTCTCTCCCTTGTACATCTCCACCTTCAGTTGTGCAGGCCACACTGACAACGAGAGAAACTCGAGCGGCTGGGATGGAATCCAGCCTGAGCCTTAGAGCAGCCCCTGGTCTCCTGAGAAAGCTGCTTGCTCATTATAAAAGAGCTCTTCATACTTAAGGGCTGTGTACATGATTTGCTACAGGGGATAGAAAGGAATGTATTTGAAAGGTACTTACTGTGAGTTGTCCCCTTTTCAGTGAATTTCTCCACTTTTCCTTTCATTCCTTTTCTCTTTGGGACTTGGGGTAGGTTAAAACAGGATTGTGAGGATGTGGAAAGACAGAACTCCTACTGAGGAAGGCTCATGTAAGACATGACAGAATACCCTGCAAGCTTCAAATGAACCTCCAGTTTCACCAGAGAGTGGAAGAGCCGGGGGGTATAAGGCAGCTGGTAGTGTCTTGAGTGCTGTGAGTGCTTGCTCTTCCAAAACACGTGTGTGAGTCTCTCTCTGTTGAGCAGAATAACTGGATTAAAGACAGGGGGTTAGGTCTGTCCAAGTAACATGGCATTGCAGTTTTTTGTGGTAATAACAGCTGTCCAAATGCAAAAACCCAAACTAAATCTTCATGTAGATGTTTATCTCCATCATCTGAGGAGATATATCTCAGAATTTCAGTATGCTGGGTACCAAAGTGATTATGAATTGTAAACCTTCAGTGGCTATTTGTTCATAATGGATGAATTTTTCTTCACCTTACCTCACTTCTCCTTTTCTTAAGAAATTAATTGGTTCTGCACATACACTGTACTTTCCCCTTTTTGTAATATATTACTCAACATGTAATAATTAGGAACAATTATTAGGAATAAAATGCAAAAGGTTGCACTGAATAGCAGAAGAAGGACAATGTTTGCCTCCCACTGAATCATTTTTGTCTCTTTAAAGGATCCATTTCCTGATTACTGAACTATTTAAAACATAATATTTAACCTTCACCTTCTTCAGTTTGCATGCACATTAAAGAAGTCTGATAATTAAGGACTTTTGCTGCATTTTGAAAATTTGGGGCCCCATTCTGAAAACCACTACTCTTATGAATTCTCTCAGTGGAATAACAGATGTAAAAGTAGCTGTGATTTTTATATATAGAGGACTGGATTTAGTATTTTGCTTTCATTCATTTCACCAGAAGGTATTTACCTGCATCCCTCTGACTGCTTTGAAATTATTTTATGTGGGTATCTAAACATGCACACAGTATGTGCTGCTATGTTTATCACTGTTTTAGTTCACCAAAAAACAGTTCAGCTGAGCTGCAAATTCAGAATCTTCCCATAGGAGAGGCTAATTGACTTGTGCTTTTGTGGTTTATGGTGTCACCAAACCTCTTGACACAATTCTTAGCTCTCTGTTGAAGGGATGCTAATCTATTCTTATTCTAAGTATTGACTTAATGTTGTTGTAACATCTATCTATACTTCTCTTTCCCAAGAAGACACTTTATAATTCAGTTATCATGGTAAATACTGTATCAAATTGAGACATGGAAAAGTAACATTTTAGTGAAGTTTATATAGATTTCAGCTTTCTAAAACATAATACTTTATCAAGAGGAGAAATACTGGTACTGATTCAATTCAAACTTTTATTTCAGGATTGAGACAAAAGAAACATGGTTTCATAAATGAGTGCAGAGCAATTTTAGTGTTTATTACAAGCCATAAAATATGTCTAGATTTGCTGTTATAAATCATAGGCTTTTTCAGAACTAAGATTGCATATGCTGGATCTCTCTTTCTTCAGTTACATAGCCACAAAAAGTGGTTATGAAAAGAGTTATCCCATGTGCTACATTTTGTCAGAGTTCAGAATGATATTGCTGTGAATCCAAGAACTAGAAAGGGGCCAAAGTGGAAGCCAGGGACAGAGGTTGGGCTTAGCTTTATCCCAGCGTGGCTCTGTTGACTTAAGAATAACAGCTCAAAGCTTTAGAGTATGAAGTCCATCTCAAGTAGGAGCTTTTCCACGTGGAATTTAGGAAGGAAACAGGGTGGGAGTTTGAAATCTTCCTTCTTTGTTAGGGAACTGGGTGTGTTTGAAGTGAAAAGGGAAGCTTTCTTCACTCCTGGTCTAGGGGACTCAGATTCTCCAGAGTGGAGCTGCTAGGGCTAACTTTTTGGCTCAAGGTGGCAGAACGTCAGTGAGGGCAATTGCTATCCTGGCTTCACTCCTTATCCCCTTTCAATGAGTGAGTACATCTGAAGCAGGAACTGGAAGAATTGAAAGTCTCAGGTCTGAATCTGAGCTTTATTTGACCCAGAACTTGGGGTTAGGCTAAATTATAGTTCTGTCCCTCTGGCCAACCACAGGTGGTGTGGTAAAAATGAGCAGCTTTATGGTATGTTACCATTCACGTTCTTGCTGGGGCAGATCCAGCTTGGATGTCTAGAAAGCACAAAGAACACTGGAGCTGTAGCCACAACAAATAATGAGTGGGTTGGTGCGAACATTTTTATCTGCAGTACATATTAATTGTTCTTTACTTCCTGACAGGAGAAGATGAGCACAGCTGAAAAGAGAGGAATGCTAGGGTATGCCTGGGGAAATGTGGGAAGCTGAAAGGCAAGGCCTGGTGCTCTTAATAACCATTATAATAAATTAACATATGATACAAATAATGCATCAGAAAAAGAAAAAAAAAAGCTGTCTAGTAAAGCAGGACATAATTCTGCAACATGTCTACTGTCTCTAGATAAAGGTTTGAATGGTTTTCCCAAGAAGAAGCTTTATGCAAATGCATACTGTCATGTGAATCAGATTAAGAAAGACTATTTATGCATGAAATCCAAACATGCTTCTGAGGAAAGGAGAGGAGAAATAAACCCTTTCTTTCACCTCTAATTAAAAGTATGTGCAATGACTAAAAAGAAATGAATATGTCACCTCTATTACTGACACTAAGTGATTTCCTACTAACAATTAGCATGACTCTTAGTGATAAAAATCTGAGATGGAAAAGACCTATTATAACATCTAGTCTATCTCCCTGTAAATACAGGAGTCTCCGTGATAATTTCTATATGAAGCAGTTCACTGCTGAAGAGTTTGTGTTTTCATCGGTGCCACTTCACATGGGCATTTGCTAAGAAGTCTTTACAACAACTGCTAGTGTTCTTCACCCAAAAATAGGATTACATCAATTCTGCTTCTTCCAGA
The DNA here is from genome assembly GCF_023634155.1 of Falco peregrinus. Taxonomy (NCBI): domain Eukaryota; kingdom Metazoa; phylum Chordata; class Aves; order Falconiformes; family Falconidae; genus Falco; species Falco peregrinus. The sequence continues at coordinate 37,218,143 of NC_073725.1, read as the reverse complement.
TCTGTGTTGTTTTCAAGACACTTTTGGTTCTAGGAGTACCTGGAACTTTAAACTGTATGATGTTGCTTTACAACTTTAAATACAATGGGTCCTCTGCTTTCACACACCACAGAAGATGTACAAACTGTTCATGTGTTCAAAGGCAGCACAGAAAGCAAGCAAAGGGAAATGCTTGCTTACAGTGAAATAAAATAACATAGCATAAGTATTTTGGGTGACACCAAACTGGACCCAGCTAAGTGGGGAAGGTGCATATGGAGGTGTTTGTGGCTGCCAGGTTTTGGGGCTTGTTCTGCACCATCTTTACCCCAAAAGTAGGCTAGAACAACCTTAGGGTTGCTCAGAGTCCTCCCATCTTGGAATGGCCCCCAGAATAATTTGTCCCTGCTCTCTTTTCTCTCCCCCTGTCCCTTCTGCTGGGCTGCATGGGAGGCAATGGCACATGGCTGGCTGTGCTGGCTCTGCTCCCACCGAGGGTCTCTCAAGCAGAGAGTTACTCTCAGTCAGCAGCACAAAGCTTCAGGGTTGTAGACCACAGTCTGGCTTTGTGTAAGCAACGGGCCAAGTTTCAATGGGAATTCACAATCGAATTTGGCAATAATCCCTTTTTTAATAATAGAGATGTACCGCTAGACACAAAATTGGCTGGGAATGCCTTTGAAGATAGACAGAGTATGAAGCAAGCCTAGAAGTTAACTCACATATGCAGCTTGGCTTGAAAGTCAGGGCAAGTAGGTTGATTTCACTGCAATCTTGGCATACCCAGGCTAACTGTATTTCTCTGAATCTGTAGCTGTTTGCACCAGTGTGACGGTGTAGGCCTATTCCATGCACTTGAAAACTGCTTGACCAGATTCTCAGCTGACATCAGTTGATTTTTCCCACTAATTTCCATAGACAAGAATTTCTCACCTCAAGTATTTTGCATGAATGTGAGGTGCGAGGCTGGGCATTTTGCTGATCACTCTCACGCACATCATTGTAGTATGATTTAATTCCTACCAAAGTCAATTAGAAACTTTCCACTAAAACCAGGGGCTGCCAAGCAGACTCTGTGGAAGTAGAAGTTGCAAGCAAGTGCGGAGATAGAGAGCCAAATTTTTTGTGGGAGTTCTTTTTTTTTAAAAAGGGGTGTTTTGTGTGTGTGGTGATTCTGTGTTTGTGGCATCCTCCCATGTCCCTGCAGAGGAGGCCACCATCCTGTGCAGGAGCTGCTGCTGTCCCAGGGAGGGAGGAATAAAACAAACCCCTTGTGTGGGTAACATCAGCTACAGGTTTTGCTTAGACGCTTGTGGCTGAACAGTGTTCATGTGTATCGAGCCTGGAACAAATGTGAAGTCTGATCAGATGATCCCAGGCAGACACATTTTTAAAGGATATTGTTCCTCTGGAATATGTCAATTTGCCCCATGTGAGCTAAAATAATTCAGATAAAATTGATCTGCTTGTGATTTTTCTGATTGTTTGTAACAATTTTTCTGAATTACAATGATCTTTAAATATTTCTTGTAACAGCAGCTGTCACAAAATTTTCAGGCAGAAATGCAACTTACTTTTTTATTTAAAATAGATAATGGGCATTTAAAAACAAGAGTTCCCTAGTCCTGGCACAGGCCCAGTCATGAGTGTCCTGATATGTAAATCAGCACAGATCATTTTAAAAACAAGAAGTTTGCTGAACAAATATAAGCTTCCTGCAGCCCAGTGTGTCTGTCTCTGTGGACCAATGAACTTGCCTGTGACTTGAGATATTTTTAATTCTGCTCTGGACTTTCTCCAGGAAATCAGTAATAATTGCTAATTGTATTTTTGTAAGTTAAATGAAAGGATGCATTCTTTCTCGAAATTCTCCCTTAGCTTTTGCAATTAATTATGTTGCTCTTTTGTGTGATTAATCCTTGTCTTTGTGTTACAACTTCAGTTAATCAAATAGTACTGTGTAGCATGCCAAGGGTTCTTATGTGTAAGATATTTTCTCCTTTTTTATTGTCACTTTTTTCATTTCTCTGCTACTCACATCTATTCTAAACTTTTAGCAAAGCAATGTTGTACTAAACAACTATAAAGTTCTAAAATTATCAGGGAAAATTTGCATGAAATTATTGTAACTTGGCAAAGACCCCCTGCCATACATGGAACTATGAACTGATTTTTACCAGCTGAGGATATGTCCTTACATCACCGACATATACTAAGGCAGTTTTCTTATAAAACTATTTCAACAGGTCAGTCAAAACCTCTAACTGACCTCAGGTTTTCTTTCTAAGCCTTTACTGTATGAAATACATTAAAAAAGACTTACCTGACCACCTTAAATTATATATTAAAATTATCCTCTTGCAATATGCCCACACTGGAAATGTTAGGCAAAAAGGAGCTGGTTTTGAGTGGTTTAGAGAAAGTCTTAAACACTTAGGTTGCTGTGCAATTTTGTGGCGAATCTTACTTCTTCCTTTGCAGCCGGGGAAAGTTTTTTCCATGGTGGAAGTGGAGTATGTCTGTCATTCCAGCATAGCATGGCTGCAATATTGCCAGCATTAAATGTTCAAAAGTCAGGAGACCGGTTTACACAGGGCAAGATCCTTACTTTTAACATAAATCATTTTCTCTTCCAGTTTCTTATTTCTTAGGGTGCCCTAGGATCATACTTCCAAAAGTCCTTCTGTATCTTAAAACAAATTAAAAAGCAGACAAAATAAACTTCAGGGAAGGTGGCAACCTCATTGCTTCAGAACTTGGAGCTTTAAAAGCAAGATCTTACCAGCCTTGCTGTGGAAAAAGCAGAACTGGCTGGAGCTACAGGGGAGATGTAGTCATTTTATCACCATAGAAGCGTCAGTGGGTCAAGGATTAATCTCTATATCTATTACCATGAAAACCCTCTCCCCCTTGAGCAAACCCTGTCTTCCTGGAGCACAGCAGAGGATGGGCATTGCCCATATGAAGGTCCACCAAGGTGAGCTGGGCTGGAGCCCAGGACGACATCAGCCGTTAGTTAGGAAAGCACTGAGGAGGCTGCTTACCTTTCATTACGGGATCACTCTCACAGCTTAGTAATGAAATAGTAAGTGAAGGCAGTAACTGTGCCAGTGCAAATATAAGTGGTTAGTGAATAGATAAGATGCTAAAAGACATTGTTAAAATACACAGTGCCGTCACTGTAGGATGAGTCAAACTTCTTGCTGGTGAGTACCACGATGGATTCCTCTGTGAAGCTTTTTACACGGCGTTCCTAATTGCTAGCAGAATAAGCAGGCAGAACAGAAGAGTGAAAAAGTAAATTAATATCTTCCATTAAGCACTTAATAAATGCTGAAAAGTAGCTTTGAATATTCAGATGACTGATCTGCAACAGCAGAGCTTGGAGGTACATGCTCACCCTAAACATAGTTGTAATCTCATGGAAATGAAATCAAATAAATAAACAGCATTGTGCAGTTGTATGGCCCTGGTTGCATGAGTAGTGCCAGGGATCTGCTTCTTAAACTGGGTCCTTTATGCAAATAATAAGTCACAAATGTGGTAAGGATTTATTTTATGTTCTTTCAAATGAAGATGGGTTGGCTGTATTCAGTATATTAAATCCTTCCTGCTGCTAAGCTTAAAGAAACTGATTCTCTTGTAACATATTTTGATTTGACTACTGTAGCTTCCAAGTGCTATAAAGCACTAGAGTAGTTTGCCTTGGCCTCACACCTAGTTACAGTAGTGCTAACTTTAAAATTGCTGAAGAAACCCACATCTGGAGTCAATTGAGTGAATTTTAACCAGCTTTGGTGGTAATATGCAAGTAATATTTCATCCTCGTGTGTATTTCACTCATCTTATAAAAAAGATACCTCATTCAAAGACTCCTAGATATATTTCTTTGCTGTCTCATATATCAAGAGTATCAGACTAAGCAGACCGCTTAAAACTGGATATGTCCAAACACACTCTTATCCTAAACAACGGCAAATATTTTTGCCAACACTTCCATTTCCTGCAGTGGAAAAAAAACATATAACCCCAAAGCTTTGGCCAGATCCTTCTTTCCTTGAAATGCATGGCAAATTTGTCAACAAAACACTCTCTGGCTCGGTAGTGGGGGGAGAAGTTTAACAGCTGGAATTAACCAGCAGGAGTAATGTGAAGCAGGCTGAAGCTTCGGATTAGGTTTAGTCTAATGCTGGGGTTCAAGGCTGAGCTTGCGTTCTGATCTGCCTGTGCCAAAATCAGGGAAGCGACATCCAAAACCAGAACCAGAGAGCAGGCCCTTTCAGCTCTGGATTTGGCCCAAAGCCAGACCAAGGCTGTGGGCATCAGTCCAGGAATCCAGTGCTGAGACACCCACAGGCCCCAGATTCAACAGCTTGAAACTCCAGTTTTCTACCGTTGAAAATATTAGTCTGGTGCAAAGAAAGTACTTTTATATACAAAAATGTTGCAAGCATAATTAATTCCCATTTGCACAGCCTCTGTTTCCCTGACTGTTTTCAGGGGGATGACCAGCCATATGGGAGACAGACATTAAACTAAACAAGACCCAAGATTGGTTTTATTCTTTTTTTTCATTTGAAGGGACCACCACTGGTGCAAGGCTCGTTTCTTGTAGTGCCTCAAAAGGCTATTAAAGGCAATTGTCATGTCCCACGGACAGACTGGGAGTCGAAATCCAGAGGTACCATCCTATTGGTGTTCCCAGTGTTTGCCTCTTCCACCCCTCTCTGACATGAATTTAATGCAGGTGCAGGCACAAGCCTAACATAAGGGAACAATTTTCTGATTCATTCATGTAAGACCCTGAGGGAGAGTAGGAACAAGATGTACAAAGGTAATGTGGCATTGTTAAAAAATTAACTTTGCTTCCATTTTATGGAGCCATAGTGCTGTGTTGCTTGTTATGTGGATCAGGACTTTCACTGTAAACAAGATATTTCTCACCTCGGTCCCTAGGGCTTTCAGCTCCATTCGAAAAGCAGGTAACAATGTGCATCTTGTGCCATATCCTGGGATTGCTTCTTGCCATTGCTTGTACCCTTTGTGTCTTCTGCTGCTGTTCCAGCAGCGGGGGGAGACAGAGGTGGTGATGTCCATGCTAGCGTGACCACTGCCAGGCTAGAGCCACACTCTCCTCTGAATGCTGCACTTGTTCAGCGACGAGACAGACTGCTTATGACTTTTGTTTTGGGTTTTGTTTGTACAAATCCTGGCTGCACGGGTTCCAAGCATTGGGAGCTTGCCAGCTGGACTATGCAGTTATTCAAGCTGTTGGAAGTGGAAAAGGGGTTAATTATCCTGGTATATTATTACATCACTAGTGGAAATTCTGTTTTTGCCCTCAGGATCTCCGCTGCTGTGTCTGCTCAGAGCTGCTAAATATGACAAGGTCACTCACCCTGCTTTAGTAACAATGGCTGCTAACAAATTTGGGGGCTGCATGCATTGTCATTGCTTAACAGGGTTGTCCCTGTAACCATGAGCGTTGCCTATGCCTTGTACACAGCAAACCTCGCAGCAAGTCAGATATTAGATTACACTGCATTATGTTGGAATCTGTTTACAAAAATACAGTGACACACAACTTCCCTGCCTATTTACACTCTAAACAAAATTAGACAACTAACAAATAGGGAGAAGATGGGGAGAGATAAGTGATGAAGAGAAGTTAAGAAGTGGGGCTGAATATATGAACAAAATACTTTAATTGATAAGGCAAACTTTCAAAATATTTTTCTCCTCCTTTTTCCTTCTGGCTCTGCAGATGGCTGGGGAGAATCTGTTTTTTACAACACCATGTACTGAAGCAACATGTACTTTTGAAGTTTAGTCACCCACTAATTACTAGTCTTTCATTAACAGCAGAGAGACACAAATGATGAAGTACTTGCTTATATCCAGTAGTCTCTATTGTTGAGGCTTAAAAAAATAAATCATTAGCTACATGCTTGTTAAGCATGCTACGACTGTTTATGTAAACTCCCTTGCTCTTAGGCTCACACAGATGGTTAAGATACTTCAGCTAATATTTCTTATTTTAAAGAGAAGGCTAATTGCCTAAATGTCAGAAGTGCTGAGCATTGCATGTCTTGGAGAGAATGGGAATGTAATGTAAGCACAGTTCACCCTGAATGTGGGTTGCTATTAGAGATTGTTGTCTGTCTACCAGTTTGTAAGGACAGCATTGTCACAGTTGAGGAAAATCTCTGTTGTGGCCACGGCCACGCAGGTCTCTCAAATCTTGTGTTATTTAGGAACAGTTTTATGTTTCCCCACTGAGGGTGCTTTTTAAGGGAATATTTGAAGGCTAGGGCAAACATTAGTAAGCAATGCACTTGTTTGGTTAAGACTTCAGCCTTGACCTCCATCTTTAAGCCCTTGTTTGTTATTAGTCACGTGTTTCCTGAATCAAAGAGAATATTTTTGGAGAGGGAAAATTGTTCTGGGACTGGAGTGTTACACGCCAAACAGACTTGCCCAGATGACAAATAGCCTTCGCATGATAGCCAAGGTTCATCCAGCTGCTCGGCCCCGTACCAAGTGATTGATGGTGTTGATGTTCTAAATAGGCTTAAGATATGCCAAATATCAGGGCTTTAACAAAGTCCTTCAGATATATACTGTAGATGGGCAAGAAGGCATGTTCCCAGCATATGGCAATTCTGAGAGTGGTGTCAGGATTATAAGTAACCTCGTAAAGTTTGTCTGGTTTCTTTCGAAGTTAGACAAAAACAGTTTTCTGTGCTGGAATGAGCAGGGTCATGCAAGGTCTGCATGAAGCTTCCGATTACCACTGATTTTCTCTGTAACTGGACACCCTTCGGAGTTATAACAACATTTGATTTCTTAGCAGAGATCAATAAACTGTTTTTCTACCACAGTTCTGAGGAGGAAAGAAGAATAGGATGTGCTCAGAAGTTGCTGTCAGGGTGGTTTTATGTCTTAAAGGAACGGGGAAATTCACACCTGAATAGTTTTATCTTTGTAGTGTGACAGTGTTGGTTCTTTCTACTAATCCACAAAGAGCTGTTCATCGATATCGCACAGGATCAAGCAGCTGCACCACAGAAGCAATGGTTTCATTGATCACTCCTTTCCCCCAGAGCAACTTCCTTTATTTTGTATTTACTGTATTTACTCTGCTTTGCAGAAAATGCAGTTCCCTGGACTGAGGAGGGCTGTGTGCCTGCTAGGCAAGGAGCAGAAGCGCAGTTTGGGAAATGCCAGGATACTAGAGGGTGAGCTGCCCTCTGCTCCTGCTACCAGACAGGCAGAGATTAGAGTTAAGGATGGTGAGGTTTTTCTCTGTCTGGTCATTTGGAGGTCATGATTAGCCTGCATTAGACTAACCCCTCCCTGACAGCTAGCAGGATCTCAGACCCCGTGCTAAGGTACATTGCCTGGTGCAGCCCCCAGTTTGGCATTTCACATCTTCATCTGCCACTGAGCCCTGGTGTCGCCACTGGGAAATGTGTGTTCCTAACCTCCCAATCTCTCCACGCAATGCCATAATTTCACTTTCTAAGAGATTAACCCATCTTAGTTTTGAGAGTGTGTTGGAATGGTTTTCTAGGAACGATGCTGAGGAAAGCATCTTCTGTGAAAAGGCCTTAATGGTGTAGGCTATTTCCTGGATAAAGCCCTTTCCTTGGTAATTGGAAGATGAGTCAGGCTCACATGTGCAAAATCAGCTTCTCTAGAGTCACTCCAGTTTGGGGCCAGCAGATCTCTACCGGATGCTGACATGAGAAGTGGCCAAGACAGCCTCTGCTGTGCACCAGACCTGTAGTGCAAATTGGCCATGAAATAAGATTAACTGGCTGCAGGGCATTCAAATTTAGCCAGACCGTACCAGTAAACTCAGGATCAGTGATGCTCTGAAACACCAGCTGAGCAACAGAGAATGGTGTTTCGTAATAACTAGCTCAGTTTGGGGCCACAATATGGAGCAATCAGCCTGTGTTCCTTTTCCACTGGGCCCGGCTGTAACCAGCTTCCTAAGCGATCAGAGGTTTCAAAATTCTCTTTTCTGTCATCCCCACGAGCTGGCTGGCATCAGCCAAAATCCCAGAATCTGTATCTTTATTTATTGCCAACTCACTTCTTGTTGGCAGTTAGCATGTTGTGTCGCCTGCCCACCGAGCCAACAGTCTGTCAGTGGTGATTAGCAATTAAATCATACACCATTCAGGGCTCTGTGGTGCCTCAAGTGATTTTGTTTGCATCCAGCCTGGGAGTGGAACAACAAGCCAGGTTTTAAATCACATTGCAATTTAAGCATAAGCCTGTGCGTGGATGTTCTTATCTCTGTGTGCTCCATTTCAATGGAGCTCAAACTCATTCAAAGTCAGTCAAGTTAAATCAAAATTGAGAGCTTGGAGAATGAATGGAAAATGAACAATCACACAATTACCTTCAACTAATTCAATATATAAATGAAACCAGAACTAGCTTTTCTGTTGGGTTCCTGTTCATAGGCAGCCCTCAGTGTGACACATCAAATGCAACACTAAGGTAAAGCTGGTCGTTATAAAAGTCATATTCTTAACTTTCATGTCATCTGCTGTCAGGGATGTTAAGGCTCTAATGGAACAGCATGGGTACGTGGCCTGGCCTGCACAGCACAATTTATCAAACATTATCTAATAATTTGGGCATCGGGCCCTTAACTTCTGCTTGAATTATAGCCCACATTTCAGAAAGACAGACAGTCATGAGTCAAAGGCTACAAGTCACTGAGGCTCTACCACACTCCTACCCAACCTGATCCAAAGGTTAATAACCCTCCTTAAAAGAAGTCCTATTCCTGTTCCATACCCTTTTCTCCAAGTTGCATGTATAACCTTCGGTAATGGTAAGAAACTGTGATATTTCTTACTTTTGCTGATTTTCCGTTGTTGGGCAAAAAAAATAGCATCCCTTACTTTGGCTGGACGGATAATACCAGCTAATTCCAGCTGGCTATTCCAGTTCATTGAATAATTTCAGTAAAATTACATTTGGGAGCAGGAAAGCTAGATTTCACAGACAGCTTAAATAGAGGGTGATGATGTTCTTCTTTTAGTCAGCAGCCAGGACACTTTTCCAGGGCACACTGAACCCAAGTTCAATTTCCCTACCTGCCTGAGAGGGCTACAACCTGCCAGTTCCTGGCATGACTCTGACACAGTTGCGTTGTGTTTCTGGGTGGGGGCTCCAACAGTTCTTTCTGCTGACGCTGCTCTTTGTGTAGGATGCTGGTATATCATTTAGGCAAAAGGGGTGGCAGGTTGTCCTCAGGCTGATGGGGAGAACACTGATTCCAAACAGTGGAACATCTCACCTCAAGCAAAAAATTTAAATATAAGCATAAAAAGTAGAACAGTGGCGAGAAGACAAATTGACAGCTTCCTTTGCCTCAGGATGCTGGAACCTGGCAGATAAGGAGCTCCCCAGCTATGGCTTCTGGAAAGGGGACTATTGAACCCCCTCCTCCTCTGCAGTAGGAGCCATTGGATGAAAAATGTTGGCTTCTTCTCCCTCCCTGCGACTTTAGTCTCATACACTTCTCTTAGAAGTGACCAAAAGGAATATTTCATACTAAGAAAAGCAAAATATTTTTTTTCTTTCATATAAAAGTTAAACATTTTTAAACATCTTTTAAACTGTTCCTTAGACAGTTGCTCTTTTGGCTGCGAAATCAGAACCAAAAATTGGCTAATAACCCTGGATGATGCTGTCTGTCTAGGAGTGACTCGTGAATAGGCTGTGCACAAGGAATGGTTTATCTGATGACGTGCTTTTCTTATATGGCCTTTACTGTAAAGAAATTACAAGGCTTTTTGTTTATCTTTTCACGTACACTGATGCAGTTGCAGTTATATGGGTGTAAAATTGATGTGACGTAAGTTCAATCACTATTTCTGCTATGACTTGCATGCATCAAAGTTAACTCATTGATCCTCCTGGAGCCTCCTTCAGCGATGGAAAAGCTGAAGACACAATGGAAACCTACAGCAGAGCTAGACAATAAATCAAGCCCTTTGCATTTAAAGGTCCCATGCCCTGACAACACTTTTTCTTCTTACTCCTTGTAACAAAGTATGTTTCACAGTTTTTATTATTGTAATGCATGTAATTCAAACCCTATTACTTGTTCTTCTGGCCTTGTAGGTTGATGAGTTTAATTGATCCCTGCCTTCCTTTCTGTATCTAGAGATATCTTCTTACTCCCCTCAGCTCTTTGCCAGGCTGAACTTCTCCAGTCCCTTAGGCTTTTCCCATGTGGCAGGTCACACAGATGTCTCATTCTTGCTGCTCTCCTAAGCTCTCCCCGAGACTCAGTCCTTCAGGAAGTTCAGCACCCATCTTATCCTCCTATTGCTACAATGGAGAAGTGTTTGGATGTGCTCTCACTATGGAGCAGGTTTGAATTAGACTTCCAGAAGTCAACAGCTGCACTGGGCCTTTGAAATGACAAAGCTGGTTCTAGTTCTTGCAAACTTGCAAAGTTTTTAAAAGCACCTAATGAAAGTTTGACTTTGGATATCCCCTGCCTGTGAGCATTTGGTCTGCTCCACAGCTTTGACTCTCCCAGTTATTTACAGCTAGCTATTTGTATACTCAATGGGCTCCACTGTGTGAGGAAACTGTTTAAAAATACATTTTAAAGAGATTATTTCACTTCATGTGGGTTTTTGCCAGCAGTGTGGTTTTTAAAAATGTTTTTTAAAACCTGTGTAGCACACAACTATGAAGCTGTACCTTAAAAGGTGAAGCAGAGCCCTTCACTTGCCGAGAATGCTCAAGGGAGCTGCTGTTGGAGCACATTGCAAGCCCTGTGCATTGCTTGAAGTCTTGGTGGGAGTTTTGCTTCCCTGTGTAGAAAAAACAGTGATAAGGTTGTGCAGAAGCAGGCAGGAAAGGTTATTTAAAAATTGCTTCAATATGGCCCTTGCTATAACATTATCTGAATTGGCCTGGATATTTAAAAGAGAATTAGCCATAATGATCTCACTCTGTTGCTTTTTCTTTTGTTTCTACTTTTCCCAGAAAAAAAATTAATTTGGTTTATCAACAAAGTTCAGTTGGGGTTTCTGCCTAGACCTCCTGTGTCTGACCCATCTCTCTGCCATGTCCATGTCTGCCCCGGGAAGGAGCACCAAGGGCACTCACAGAGATGGAGAGCCACGTCCACAAAATCATTTCCATCTAATTCTGTCATCTCTAGCAATGTCTGCTACCCCAAAAGAGGCAGCAGATCAGCCAGGGGAGCTGAGTGTGCCAGTTTGCCCTGTTACTCAGTGTCTTTTCTGTTACAACAAAGCAGCCGGCATGGAGACCCCGTGGGTTGGAAAAGGGGTAATGATTTCTCAGCTGGGTGGGAGCAGTCTCCCAAAGGACATTTGCCTGCTGCAGACAAAACAGCTGTGCAAGGAGGCTGAAAATTATTGGACTTCAGACGACCATAAAGCCCTGTAAATCTGTTCGCTCAATGCTCAATCTCCAAAGCAGCAAATGTATCACATTCTTAAAACAACGGTAAAATCTCATTTTACAAAATTTATTTTTAGGCTGTAACAGACTCAAGTTATTTTAATAAAACAACAGATCTCTTTTCCCCTGTCCTATAAATTAAAGAAATTTTCAGCTTGGAGCAAGACTTTTGGTCAAGTTATAGAAGAAAAGTAAACAAAGAAAAATGTGGATTTCTTACAGAAACGCAGGTAGCAGTTGCTATAATTCTCAATAGCAGACCGGTATCTACAAGTTTTACTCATACAGGCTTTGCATGTACTGCAGCAGTAATTGGTGGCTGAGCCCCTTGTTTTCAAATGACATGCTAAAAGCAGCTTTCTGGCCACAAGGCAAGAGCAGTTTCAGTTATTCAACTTAATTTTGCAAGGAGCTTTCCTAGCCTGTCATAAATTCTCTTTACAAAATGCTGTGACAATGAATTCCTTAAGAGCAAGTACAAGTGGGGTAAGGTTTCTAGGGAGAGTTAATATCTGTTATTTGACCAGCTGATTTATCGAAAAGCATGTTTGGTTTTTTATAGCCAGATTTCTTGGTTCAATTTTGGTTTGTATAAAATCTCAAAACAACATATCTATTCAAAACACTCAAGATGAATTCAAAGGTTTTCAAATATTCTTCTCGAGCTTGTAGCATTTTTTTAAAATTATAACCCTCAGTGGTTCCTGCTGAATTTTGTGTGCCTCATGTTGAGCAGAATTAGTCTTGTTCTTTTAACCCATTGGCTCTGTCCAAACAAAATCTTCCAGTTTTGCATTTGCTGTCCAAAAATCCTTTTAGTCTCCTTCTTCTCTGCCTTAATATTTCACAAGCATTAAATTCCATACTGAAAAAATTGTCTTCACACACTTCCATACAATTTGATACCAAAAATGTTTGGAAGACAAAGCAACACTCCAAATGCTAAAAATGATCGGAAATGGAGGAACCAATCAGGGTATGGAGCTGCACACCCCCCCCACCCCACCCGCGCCCCCCCAAAAAAATAAAAAAAGAACTCTCACACACTTCTTAAGCAAAAAATTTGGATAAAAAATAAAGAAGCTAGAAATGGCTGGAAAAGATCTTCTGAGGAGTGATTATTTTTTTCCCCACTAGCAAAATAGGTATGGAAAATGTAAGTATGCACAGCTGTGTTTATTCCAATGATTAGACATTCTATTTCTCTGTGACCTCTCTGCATTGAGCTGGCAAGACACCTGGGTATGCTTAGAAGCGTCTCATTCATACATTTACATTTATTCAACTCGGACCTTTCTTTCTCCCTCCCATGCCCTTTTCTTCGCTGAAAAGATCACAGAAAAAAACAGTTGAATCTGGTGCGCTCCTTCCTCTATATTTTTTTCATGTTTGCAAGGTGTCGGTTAAGAGTCTGTGCTGTGCCTTTACATATTTTAAATGAAAGCATTAGCACTATTTTACCAGTGAGCATAAAACACCTTTTTCAAGCCGATTCAGAGGGAAGGGGTGGTTGCAGCGTTTCACATAATGGCACTGCACACATGCCGTACTGGGAGTGCAATAGAAGCTAAACCCCAGTGTCTGCATCTCCTATGCTCTACAGCTGCACTTGCATTTTATTTATGCAAAATATATGTACATGTATAAACTGGCAGCGCAGAAATTTTGCAGTCCAGACTGTGTTACTAATGTAGGAGTGGGACAGAGAGGGGTTAAAATGTTTTCTGACTGTCATCAAAGTAGTTTGGTACAGAGCTGAAATTCCCCCTAGGTCTTCTGAGTCTTAATCCAGTGCCCTTCTACTACAATCCTTCTCTGCAAGTATGCACCAGGTTTGGAGGAAGGGCTTCCACATTTCTGTCTCCTCTACTATCATTAAAACCAAAAGCAGAATTTCCAGTAATTGAAAGCTGCCAGATCAATTCAAGACTGATTCCCTCAAACTTATTATAATTTCTCCCCCTGTTTCTTTGGTTATCTAGGTATTTCAGAGCACTAAATACTGACTGCAAACTGTAGATCCAGTTCTTCTTTTAAGAACTGTTTCTTAACATATTGTTGGTTTCCTTAGAATTACTGTAAATTTAAACTGAAGTAGTATGACTGTACATACACAGAATGAGACTAAATGAAATGACAATGAGAAGCATCTGTACATAAGGCACTCATTTTCCTTTCTTTCAAGCTATCTGAATTCATTAGCCGGCCTTCATACTGTGTACTGCATACAACACAATGTCTCGTACCCACTCCACTCTGTCGAATTAACTTTTTTTTTCTGCTTCAAAACCTTAACTCAAAAGCTCTGAATTGCTATAGGGTATTAGTCAAAGGTGCGTTTGATTTGCTGTTTTAATAATTTTTTTTACAGGAAACATTTAGGAAAGGACAACTCCCTTACATATATTAATTTTTACTTTCTATATGATTAACATGGTTTTGTATTTGCCATATTAGTTGTCTTTTCTAGGGGTCAGTCCTGCACAGGGCTGAATGTACAAAGGTTTCCACTGGGGTCAGTAACAGTGGTCCCTCCTCAGCACCCAGCCAGAGTGCCTTTCCCATGCAGAGTCAAACTGTATGTTCTCAGGATGTATTTAAACACAATCTAAAGAGGGAATTACCAGCAGATTTCTTGCACCCTCACTCCACGGCAAGACTCAAAAGTACTGAACCTGGAACACAAGAAAACTCAACATGGTAACCCATCTCTTCATGTGCCTCTGACATCACCCTTCAGAGCTGGGAAAATGTAGGCAGATCGAAAAGACTTCACAGCAGGGCAATCCTGTAATTCGATTTGTAGGGAAGTGTAAAGAAAAGATCTAACTTGGAGATAAATGGGTTTCTGTGTGTTGCTTTGCCTGCTTTCGGCTAGCCTGTTGGTGTGCTGGAATCTGTAGAGCCAGATCTGTCCAGTTTGGTTATGAGAAAGGGAGATAGGCAACTTTGGCAATGCACAAGGTGGAAGAAAATGAGGGGGGTAAATGACAGTGGAAGTAAGGAACAGAAACAGCTAGGCTGGAAGGAGAGGAAGCAGTAGTGGGGATGCAGTATGAAATCTTTTCTTCACAGTTAAAAGACTTTCCTGGTGCGACATTTAATATGAAGCCAGACAGAGCAGTAGTTTATATGTTCATGTTACTAACCTTGTGTTTTAGAGGAATGAGCTAACACTGAAAGGGTTAGATGCATGGAGCTGCAGTACCTTCCTCTGCTGACAAAGCTGATTTAACAGGTTTCCACCACCTCGATTAAACTATTTGAGCTAAGGAAAAGAACAACTATCTTTTTTCAACCCCTAATCTTTTTAAAACTTGGATCATCTCATTTGTCAGTTTTCAATGTTGCTGTGAAGAACTCATCCTGCTGAGTGTGAACTGAAGCACCCCAGCATGGACAGCAGGCTGGGGGTGCTGCAAATGGTGGTGACAGGGGACATCAAAGGGAAACATCCCCTGTGCCACCAGAGAAACCATGTGCTCTAAGTACCCTCGGCAGCATGATAGGGATTTCCCACTGCTCAGCAGAGGGAGAGAGAGGGGATGACTCTCGGGGTGTGCTGTTCAGAAGCATCCAAAGGGTTTAAAGCACCAACCCAAATGAAAGGGAATGGGCAGAAGATGCCTGAATCCTTCAAACCTTTCGGGGTCACGCCTTGGAGGAGCCTAAGGAGAGCATCCCCGATGAGGCAGAGGCTGCAACGAGGTGTGGAGACCCAGGGAGCCGCAGGGGAGCGGGTTTATGAGGCTCCTTTGAGCTCAAAGCATTTCGTGAGGGGTGGGGAAGGGCTGCCTCCCCAGCCTGGGTTGAAAGGAGGGCTGGAGGGAAGGGGTAGGAACCAGCAGCCACTCGTGCCCTGGCCCCGGGCAGAAAGGTGGTGTGTTTGCTGCCTTCACCCCTCCCACCTTTCAGCCACATTAAAGCCTGATTATTCACGCTTGATGTCAGCAAGGCAGGGCCCTGCTACCCCGCTGCTCCCGGATCCCTTCCCTGAGGGCCCAGATTACCCCGGCGTGCACCGGCCCATTCGGGGTGGGGTTCATGGGGCGCCCGGGCAGGCGGGGACCCGGCGCCGGCACCCTCGGCCCCACGCGGCACCAGCTTCGCCTGTCCCATGTGCAGGGGAGACGTGGCTCCATCGGCCTCTGAGTCTGTGGTGGCTGTTGAGAAGCGGCCACTCCACGCCAAGCTGCAGGCTGTGGGCTCCTGGGGTGACGGCCATCGGCCAGGCGGGAGCCCTGGGTGCTGCCGCAGCACACGGGCACCGTGGGTTCCTCGCCGCCGCTGGCCGTCCTGTCCTGTCCCGGCGGAGTCAGCCCTGGGACAAGGAGACAAGGAGGGACGCCCACTGCCCACCGAGTGGCTAGGGGCACGAGGGGTGATCTGAACATTCAAGAAGGCAGTGAGAGGGAAGGGAGAGGACTGAATTGACCCTTTTTTCCCCCTTACCATTCACATGCTTCCAGATTTTTATCAGGCTTTTTCGCTGCAGGGCAAAGTGTTTCTTTATAGTTCCTTCCAAAGCGCTGCTGCCAAATTCAGGCTGTGGTTGCAGCAGCTGTTACCCATCCCCCACAGCCTGCATGCCCCTGGCCTGAGAGCACTTGCAAAAGTCTGGCAGGGAGAAGACTTCGATACCTTGTAAGGCCTGCGAGCAGGCAGTGCTGCCCACGTTTTGTAGGGGCTTTCACCAGCTTTCGCAGAAGCGGTTTGCCAAAGTGCACGAGGTCACGGAAAAACCCCATGCCGGGGGGCTGGGCCATGCCAGGCCTTTCGGGGCCGCCGGCAGCTACCCGAGCACGGGCCGCAGGCTCCGCTCCTCCTGGGGTGGGATTTACTGTCCCATTGATGGGAACCACGAGCCGCTGATGCTCGTGCAGCGCCAAGAAGCAGGCGGCGGGGCCCAGGTGTGAAATCCACGGTGATGGGTGCTAGCACACACCCAGCACCGCTTCTTCCCCTCCGCCAAGCCCTGCGCAAGTGTCACCTTGGTGGCATCCCCGGGCAAGGGGCTGTGCAGCACCCACAGCTGGGGAGGGGCATGGGCAAGGCAGCACTGAGCAGCTCTGCCCTCTCCCAGGGCTGAAGACAAGGGGGTCACGTTCTTGCAGGCAGAATTAGACACTTTGATGGCCTGTCTGTGGCTAGTTTTTTTCTGTCGCTCTCTTCGCAACCCCCCTTCCCCAGCAGAGACTTGCTCGTTTGTAATAGGAAGGTTCATTGTTTTCCCTTCTGATATTTCTTTGATTACTTAAAAAGAAATCCCAGAGGCTTGTTTTCACAAAATAGTGATTGCATAATTGATGTGATTATGATGTATTTTGCTGTGTCACCGCAGCTCAGTTGATTATTTTGAGAAGCTCTGAGCACTGTTAGTGCTGCCATGTGTTGTGCGTGCGTGGCCCGGGCTTTCATCCCCCTCCACATGTGTACAAGAGCCTTTCAAACACGGTTTCCTCCAGCGGGAACTGCGTGAGACCTTCCTCGGTGCAAGGAAAAGGATGCAGGCCCACAAACGGCTTATACCAGCAAAACGACAAATACCATGGGGTGAGCTGCAAAGCTTTTTCTGATTTAAATAATGACTTGCTGATGTGAATAAACTCCCTAAAATCAGGTTTATCGTGTGGGTGAGTACACAAGTAAAAGTGTGGGACCGAATTCTAGGCTCTTTCCCTGGCTAAAAATGTACAGATAAAGCAAATGCAGACCAGCCAGGTGTGCTGGAAATAAAATTCTTACAACTACAAAAATGTGCAGCAGATCATGAATGGTAATTATTAATTGTATCCTGAAAATGTATCAACTAGCTGCAGGTAGGAATATTTAAGACCTCACCCAGGGAAGCCTTGCGAGAGAAGATCACCCTCCCTTTTCTTGGCTAGAACTTTGTAATTATCTTCAGTTTGAGGCTAGAGACCATCCTAAGAGTCCTTTCTTTCTCCTGGTGACATTTTTTTCCATTTCTTTTCTGTATTCTCCTTTTCTTTTTAATTCAGGGATGAAACATTGACTTCAGTAAAGCTTCTTGGCCAGGTTTCCACATTTCTGAACCTTTTGTTTTTCTCAACATGTGTGCAATTTTCACTATTTTTGTCCAGCAGTGACCTCTGGAATTCCAGAATAATTTTCCCTCCCCTTCCTGGTGCCCTCACGTGACCCAGGAACACAAACATCTGAGAGACCTCTGGGCATCTTCACATCTGCTGGTATATAAGATCAGAGCCATTGTGTGATGTATTTTTAACAGCAGGTGTTGGTCTTGGAGAAGGGTGTGTTGGGTTTTTGAGGGGCTGGGCAGAATCTGCACTTAATTCTTAGTTCCCAGGCTATTTAGGAACAGCTTAAAAACACACATAATCTGTTTGTACAAATTTAACATTGTAAAACCACAATAAGGAATTGCTAATCAAGTGCAAGCCTGGATTTAGTTCCAGCTTTGCATCATTGCTGTCCTAAAAAACCGAAAAACCCACCCAAAACCAAAAAAAAAACCCACACTACCACACCATCAAACTTTAAAGCTGAGTCCAAGATTCTAGTTTACAACTTATTTTCATGAAATACTATTGATTGATTACTTGAAGCCCGTTAATTATTATTTAGTCACGGTTTTCAACACAAACTCCTTACAGCAGCAAAACAAACAGTGTGGATGTTTTATCTTTTGCCAATTAACACAGTTTGAACATGACTTAAAATAGGCTGTTAGCTCAGGGTCTGATTCACGACTGCATGTCTCCTGGTTGTGCCGCTGTAATCCCGCTGATTTCCATGGCATTTGCAGGAACCTCGGTGCAAAATGAGAGAAACGCTTCTTTTTAATTGACACCCCTCCTTCACGTATAAAGGAGCTCACAGTATACCAAAGCCTCACACATGACTCTCTTCTATGGTCCTGTAGTACAAATTTAACATCTGAATTAGAGAAACAGTACAAGCAGAGTGTTTTCCCCAAAATATCATTGAAATCCTATTTTCACAGAAATCTCTCTCAATTTTTTTTATCAGACAAATCTAAAATGGTGCTTAGTGTTCAGTTATCTGCCAGGTATAAATGGCATAAATAGATGATTACTTTAAATACATCTTCTCTGAGAAGGGAGTTATGGGACCTCACAAAAGCATCAAGCTGTGACTACTTTCAGGAAATCACCTGGAAATAAATAAGATGATAAAGGTTGCTTGCGAGTCCTTAGATACTCATTGCCTTTTTAGGCAGATAATTTAATTCAGTATGAGCTGTAATTCCTTTCTGGTATCACTAAGGAGCAAATTATTTATTATTTGGGAGAAGAGAATGAATGACCTGACAGGTCCTTTCAGTCACAGCATCTGTGATTATAAATTCCTATGGCACCCATCGCATGGGTGTATCCACACTGAAATAAAGAGGGAGATTTTAGCTTTGTTGAAATTGGTGAGATTTTGTTGGTGGTGGTTTCACCAATAACATGGTTTCACCTGTCTACTTTCCTAGGCTACATTTGAATTTTACCGCAGGACATGTTGGGTTGTCTCTGAACAGAGTCAGAATAGCTATCTCCAAACAGTTATGTTTAATAATGTGCCCTCTGTGTGTCCTTCTGAAATGCAAGGCCCTTGCTGTGGATTGACTCAATCTGGTCTTGATTCATCCCAGCTGCACTGGGTGTTGAATTTGTATCTTCCATTACTCTAAATTTTATTATAGAATAGCACTAAGGGGATGCATATGGACCTGACATCCCAGGAGCACCTCAAAATGCCCGGCCTCCTCCCAATTGCCTCCTGTTGTTGCTGACGTGACACTTGCAGTCTTAGAGCCAAGCAAATACCAGCCAAACATGATTGTATGCACCTGGCTTCTGCACTTGTCAGGACCCACATGCTGCCCTCCCCTCACCCTCTTCACCCATATCAAGCTTTATCAGGTAAGATATGGGATGCCAACAGTGTCTGAATCCCTCTACCTGCTCAGCTAGCAAAGCATGGTCAGAGACGTGGCTTTCAGATGGCCAAATCAATTTCTTGAAGGATGGGATGCCTGCACATGAAGCTGCTTTACATTTTTTTTATTTATTTTTTAAGTTATCCCTATTCTACAATTGAGGCAATGGTGCTACAGATTGTCTGGGCATACGACAAGGTCTTATTCTCTGGGCTGCTGGACTTCACAGTGCTACAAATGCTGTTTACAGTCCTGTGTGCCACATTCCCAGAATGACACAGGACAACCAGGAAGGTTTCATGGAGCAACTATGAGAAAGACTGGAAGAAAAAGGACCTCTGAAGGAAAGGCAAAACTGGAGTTTCTTAGCCTTAAAAAAAATACTAAGGGGTGACTAAATGAGTCTACGTTGAAGGCTGCTGCAAAGAGGAAAGGAAAGATTTATCCTGCGTGTTTGTAGGAGACAGAGCAAGGCTTGAGCTTCAATGGGAAGAATTCACTAAGAGTAAGGGTAGCAAAGCAGCGGAGTAGGTTGCCTGAAAAGGCTATGGAGGTCTTTAAGAAGAGGTTAGTCAGGACTGAAGGACAGGAACAGCCCATTCTGCCTTGAGTTGTGGTATCTCCAGAGATGCCTACCAGCCATATATGTTTTTAGTGAGTCCAAGAAGAACAGAAATTTTTCCATTCACTTCAGCATAAGCAGAATCAGAAACAAAGTAGAGGAGATCTCTAACTCAGTAAAGGTGCTACTGATGTGGTAAAGGATGGGTTTGGGAAAGCTCTTTGTTAAGGCACTCAGGATGAACAACCCTCACAGTCTGTGCAGCTGTAGCTGCCCTCTTGCTTTTCTCCATCCAGAGCTGTGGAGTGCTCGCTGTGGATCGGGTCCTATGCCCTGTAATGAGATACAGCAATGGACATCTTCCCCAAGCATATCAGACACACATCACCATTTTGCAAATGCCACTGTCTTTAATGTGGTTGGAAATACTTCTCAAACATTTCTATTCCCAGTTAGTTGTGTCCACAGGACATTATGAAACCCGTAATGACTGCAAATTTGTTTTACACCAAGACTGGCTCCATAACTGATCTGAACTTACTTGGAATGGATTTTAAGAAATATTAAAATAATTTTTACTTGAATTCTAAAGGTCTACTCTTGTACAGTTTGGTCTTTGCATGTTTCACAACACGATAAACCTAACCAATAAAGCAGAGAAACTGTGGGACAGTTATCCAGACAAAGTAGAGAGGAAGTCACAGCAGGCATACAGGGCCCTTTCATCTGCTCCGTGATATTTTTAAGCTCCTGGAAACTTGCTTCATTCCACTCAGAATACAATTTGAGTTAGCCTTCAGACACTGAGAATGCTTTCAGACAGTACCCAGCGAACTACATAGCTGTCCTGAAGTGACACCTATGAAGAGGCAACATTTTTTCCCCTTTCACCATTCCCAAAAGAATGGAGACCAACCATCTCCTCTGTCCTCTGCCAGTTCTTCA
This sequence comes from Falco peregrinus, assembly GCF_023634155.1. Classification (NCBI taxonomy): domain Eukaryota; kingdom Metazoa; phylum Chordata; class Aves; order Falconiformes; family Falconidae; genus Falco; species Falco peregrinus. Next base: position 37,197,249 of record NC_073725.1, on the reverse strand, counting down.
GCAGTTGTTAAGCAATGTCTCTCTTGCCTCCACCCTCCAAGCAAAACAGCCAGTGCTGGTACAGCTGCGCTCACCACTGGCAGACCTAAAATGTCTCTTCTGGTTTCTAGTACAAGGATAGGATATGATGACAGGTGAAGGGGCAGTTAAAATCCCAAGTGCTTTTAAGATAGAGTGAAAGATGAAGGGTGGTACCTGCAAAATAATGAGAAGGATTTGCTAACAGTGGACACCCTGTGTTCCTATGAATGATGTTACAGAAGGTCCACTGATGCTTAACAACCAGGTTGTTGAGACCTAACAAGCCCTACACACACTGTCTTAACAAGGAGGTGTCATGGGGATCCAGAGTACCATTCTTGGATGTTTCAAGCCTGTCTAATGCACTAGCCAACGCCAATGAGTGATTTCCGGAAGAGTCAAAGTGTCTCTGGTGGTGTTGCCTGCTGGAACTGAAGTTCTTTATGTAGTGTACTGAGGTTGTTGTGCTGAAAAAAAGGGCCAACAAAAAGCAAGCAGAAGAAAATGATGAGGAAATAGAAAAGCACAAGCCTTGTCCTTCAAGGAGAGTTTGCTGACCTGTCCAAATTGGTAGACAGCCTGTGTCTTGTCTCTACATCAGCAAGTCCTCTCTTGTACAGGTAGTGCCTGTGCTGACCATTTCAGAGAGGATACAGCCAGAGAAAGAGGGTAGCTCTCATTTCAGTTCAGTAAATCCACCACCAGTGTGTTCATCCATGCTGACTGCACTTCATTTATCTCCTACTTTTCTCCCCACTTGGCCCAATGAGTACCTCAACTGGCCCATCCACAGGGGCATCTTCAAGAGCAGGAGTACCTTCAACCGTAGAAATTACTTGAGACTAGAGCCTGTAAGACAGACAGGCTTCCCTCACTTGAAGGGGATAAACCTCATTTCACACATGCTGCGTAGGTGCTCTGACCACTGAACCATGCAGATTCACCCCCATTTTTCTTACTGAGCTTTGCATGATGTCTGATCTGCAAGGTGTGCTCTGAAAATGCATGTCAGGTCAGGCCTGGCAAACAGGGGGTAACACTTTGTTTGCAAATCCGAAAAGAGCTTAGATGTGATTTAGGTGCTCGGAGGCTCACACTCTTAAGACCTTGGCAAGTTCTGGGCAGATATTTAGGAATTTTTCTGGCAGTGAAATAGAAACCTCCAGGCGTATGCAGCAGCTCAATGGGAATGCAAATGGTGGTGCTGGGAATTACAGTGGCAGGCAAGTGGTGCTAGGTGAGTAAACTTTTTTGTGAATCTAGTCCAAATCCACTGCATGTAAATAAGGATAATATCTGAAATGCTGGAACAATGATCTGAAAGAGGTGTGGACTTGAAAAGGAGCAGGCTAATAAAACCAGGAGAGATCTAATGGAAGAGAAAAATTCCATTTAATGATCTCATCCGGTGAGGATTGTGTAGCAGTATTAAATTCTCTGTTAAGAATCAGACCCTCTGCACTTGTAACTTACCTTGAGCTACAGAGAAGGGTGGCTAGAACGTGAAGGGCAGAATCAATCATGCCCTGAAGGTGGGCTGAAACTTTACACTGTGTTTATGTAAAAACATAAGTGCTTCTTTGCCTCCCTTCAACGTTGATGCATAGAATTGCTTTGAGTTGCAAGCAGGCTGATTAATCTGGTCTGTGCCTGCTCACCAAATCTTCCTTGTGGTAAGAACATTTCTAGCAGTTTTAAGTGAAAATTACTTTATTTTGGAGAAAATTGCTTTGTGTTTCAGATTTGGGTTTATCCAATGGGATTTTGGATAAGATAAAGGCATCCAGCTGCAGCATGCTGCCTTTTTGAGGGCCAGAAGTGGTGCCTTGTGCACTTGTTTGGTGCCGGGCGTGCAGATGGATGTACACAGCCACAGCAATTTGTGGGAGGTCAGCCCTGTTCATCTCATCCCTCATGGTCACATCGATGATGCTCTGATAACACCTTATGGGCTGCTGCAGCCTGGCTGCCCTGAGAGCGTGTTGTGTGGCTGCAGCCTGCCTTCCCTCCAGCCCCCTTGCTGAGGCTCAGGGCAGCCAAGCTGGGCACCCTTCTCAAAGGTCCTTTGAGTTCTAGTTCACGCAGCCAGCATCTATTTTAAATCCTATGGTAGGAATGCTATACTTCATACTTAAGAGTTAGCTGAATCTGGGGAAAATACTTTATCTTATCCATTACTAAAAGCTGAGCTGTCTTTGTTGTTCTTAGCAAAACATGTTTTTCTTTTTGGCCTCTTTTCTTTTGTGTGGCATCTACATTTTGATGTGGAAAAGATCTTTTAGTATGCAAATGCATCTACCCTCAAAGGAATGGTTCCTGTTGAATGCAGTATGTTTGTGTAGTGGTGTTCTGGAAGAAAGCAAATTTTCCCTATAAAGTGCAGATCAATTCACCTTAACCCCAAAAATGGGTACTATTGTTGTTGCTTTTTCTCTGCACACTGTGAAAGAAACATAGGCAAAGAGCAGACATCAAATAATTTTTTCAAACAAACTCCAATTATGTTTGGATCCAAACAATGATGTTTGGATGAACAATGGATTAAATGAGTCTCTTCAAGGTTTCTGTGTCATCAAATGTTATTGTTGACACAATAGCAATAGTTGTTACACTAATTAGAGTGGTGTAGTTCTAGAAACAGGAACTGTGAAAAGGCTGTGTCTAGAAGGTACTAATGAACTTTTGATACCTGTATTTTTGCCATTCTTTATTATTATAATGAGAGCATTAATGGTCAGGGGAGAAATCATGTGTGTCCTTAATAAAGAACGAAGCAGCACAGTTGTTATCATCTTGAGTATCATAGTCATTTAAAATCAAGTAGGCAACTCAAAGGTTAAGAGGTTTAATGTTCCTGAACTGTACAATCGAAGCACTATAGTCCAGGTTATTGTTAGTAATTATTCAAAGTACTTGGGGGTTTTTATTAGAAACTTCATTTTCCAGAAGATAGTCTCCCACAACTTTAGCTAGCTCTACAGTGTGAACATTTAACAGCCAGACACTTCCGCATGAAGTGCATCATGAGATGTTGTCATGACATAATTTGCTCCCAGCTATTTATATGCTGTTAGATAGCCATCCTCAATCAATCTTCAACCTTTCTTAAGTTTTCATGCCACATATCTTTCCAGTGAGAATCAGAAAGCTTAAGAAAAGTGAAAATACAGAAAGCTCTGTATTTTGAGATTAACATGATATTCTGCGTGCCCTCCTCCCAACACGAGGAATATGCCATTTTTTGTTTGCAGCTCTTCCAAGCACAAGAAACAGGCTTTACTAAAACAATGTACCTGTAATCCTATTGGACTGTGTGATAAAAAACAGTCAGCACAGAATGAATATTACAGTTAAGAAATACTGAAGGAAACAAGCTGACTGGAGGGAAGAGAGGAAGCTCAAAGAGGAATTTCAAATAGTTTAGGAGTGTGTATTAAATGCAAAGCTGAACTCCACATCTTAAGCACAGGCAACAATAAAAGCTAATTCATATAGGTGCAGATGATTACAACATAGCATCCACAAGTAACCTTTAAAAATAGGGTTCCTAGAGTAAGTTGGGGAGGTGGGCTACATGCTGGAAAATATGTGTATGAGCCTGAATCAGCCTGAGGAACTTGAGAACACTTCTGCAGGAACACTGCAAAAACTAACAGAAAGGTGACCATTTACTGAAAGGCCAAGATTCAGACTCTCTCGCCTACTTTTTATGTCTTTAATCCCTCCAGGATATTCTAGAAGCAACAAAATTGCTGGGTGTTTTGTATTACTTCTCTTCCACTTCGTCAGTCACAGCTGTGCTGTCTTTCTTTGGTCCCTTAATAGAGGCTTATCAGCAAATACATGTACGATGGGAAGGGTGTTCCCAGCCAGGTTCTTAAACTCAGCCTTCTACTGTAGTAGCTAATTTACAGCTTGGTGCCTACAAATCAAGACCTTTTAATTGTGACTGTTAATCTGCTAACACAATTTATGGAAGCTACAGCTTAGACTCCATTTGAGCAGCATCAGGCTGTATCAGCTGTATCTCAGCTAGCAGAGTTTCTAAACCCACACAAAACCCAGCCAGAGAGTGATCCTCTTTAGGGATCCTTCCACAGCACAGAAGGACCACTAAGCCAAGCCGCATGGGCATAGTTTCTATGCCTGTGTTGATATGTATATTGTTCCAGTTTTACTTTATTAGTTCATAATTTTGAAGTGTCTTTAACTCTTGCTGCGATACCTCCATTTGTGTTTAAAGCAGTTTTTTCATAGCAGTATCAACAGCCTTTCCAGATCCTTTCAAACTCTTACAAAAGAAGAAGTCACTACCTCTTTGCACATTTGTGCCCCATATGGGGAATAGACAAGTTTCATGACATAATTTGCTGGTCAACACATCAAGGGTTTTGGTGAATTGAGGCAGAAATTTAGCTCCACAGTACAGTTCCCTCGCTTTTCAACAGCACATCGTGTCTCAGAGTCAGCAGTGGAAACCTCCTTGCTATTACACAAGGAAGGACACTCTGATGTGGCTGAGATGCAGTTCCTTCAGGATGGATAAAATAAAGTGCAAAGAAGAAAACAGGGCAGAGCCAAGAAACAGAACAACAGACATCACCTTTACCAACATTTTCCAATTTGCAGATGCTCCAGGGATGAAGCCATATAGAAATCCCTTAAAATGAGCTCCTGGCCTGTGTGCAGAAGTAATCTAGAAATCAGGGTGGCTCCCCAGGCTCTGACAATCTCTTGCAAAAAGCTCCGTCAGGGAGTGAGCATTGACCCTGCTGAGGGTGAGGGCCGGAGGTGCTGGGTCCCAGCAGTACCATGCTGAGTACCGCTGACCTGTGATGATGGGGGCTGTGGTGGCTATGCCTTCCTCATTTGTTAAGTGTCACAAATCACCAGCATTAGAAAAAAGAAAACCTGAAGGAGAAAACAGCCGTCTGTGCTCCTCTAACTAGCTGGTTCCCCTGACCTCTGGCATCATCCTAGTCTGATTGACTCGTAACCAGTTCTGCTTCATCCAAGCCACAGCTGCGTCAAGGCACAGTAAGAGCCAATCAACCCTACCAATGTTGTCTGTGTTTCATGACAGTTTAATCGCTGAAGACTGTCTCTGTGTTGAAATATTTCCCCTAGGGATTTTGGACAGCAGGATTATATCAAGGCAAACAGAACCAAAGAGTGAAAAAGGCACTCACCCTCATCCAGATCCTTTGGAATCAATACAAAAACACCTCTTCTGTTGCCTGTGCAGCAAGCATGCATACTTGTCATGAGCCCTCCACCTCATGCAATCATAGTGGCTTACAATTCAGCTGAAACGGCTGCATTTTACATTCACTGGCATCAGTGATGAAATAAGTTACAGGATACAGCCTAGAGAGACAGTCAGTCTCACCATCCACATCAGTTGAAATAAAGGAAAGGTATTAGACAGTGTGAACTGATGGCAAATATATTATTCCTTAGGCTGGATCCACTCTGGCGGCAATCAGGAATTAGTACTGAGGTATTCAGAGGTAGGCTGCTCCGTAACCAGGCCGAGTGGGAACAGGATCAGAGGAACAATTTCTATGCCACCGGTGCCTTTTTCAGGTTGTAATTCTGAGCACACAGTGTCATATTGTCCTCCACATCGTATTTTTATACCATCTGATAGTATACGACTGATGTGACTCAAATTGCTGTGTTGAGATTCACCAAAAAAAGCAAAACAGAGAGATAATAGAGTTGAGTACAGAGCACAGCTAACATGGGACCTGAGTGCTTTCACCCTTCACTGGAACCATTTTTGTTAAAAATATCTAATCAAACCAAGAATACTATTAATGTGTATGAAAAAAATATGCCATACACAGATAACATTGCTGTAAGGAAAACACTTTTTTCAATGATGTTGCAAAAATTATAGGTCATTGCACCCACCAAAGTTATTTTAGCAGAGCTATGTTGTTAGCACTGGAACTAAGCCATGTTTTCACAGTCAAATGATAGGCCTTTTCTAAGGTCGTGCCCACGCAGTACAAAGCCCACTAAGTGCTTCATTGAAAAGGCTAAATGGAATTCACGCTTCTCAGGCAATCATTTTATTATGATCATTATAAGTATTCACAATGTAATTTTTAAAATCTTGGAAATAAAGCAGACCAGTATCTAAGAGCAATCATATTATGCGCCATGTTGAAAATGTGATTTCTGGCTTTCACTTCCAACATATAACATACCATACAATGAAATTAACATTTGTTACCTTACTCTGGCCTTTCAGGCACATACTTCTGGCTTACAGTTTGGCAGAAAAAAAATCCATTTAAAAATAATATAAATCAATATTTCACTTTTTCATACTGAGACCTACCAACACACACGTACCATTATGCATTATATAAGTGGTATGGAGCTTTAAAGAAGGGACAGCAAAATGTCAGTGTATGAATTTAGGATCCTTCAGACTTCACTGTGTGTTTGGTTTTTAGCACCTGGTTTAGGTAAATCTAGACCAAAACATGGCCAAGGGATTAATGAAATCAGACTTTCATTACCCAGCACAAGCGGATATTCATCTAATTAATAGACAACCCATGAAGCTGTACTTCTAGATGGTGCTAGGCAGGGCCGAAGCTCTACCCTTCAGCTTCTAGCTATCATCAGGGTCTCTCTGCTGAAGATGCCTTTCATCCCATCATAATGAACAGCCACCAACATCTTTCATAAGTTTGTCTAAGCATTTTCTGAGTCATGAATACCTCTGACCTCTCTGACAGCCTGGGCAATGCATTCCCCAGCCACACAGGTACAGAAAAGGGCAGAGAACTGCCAGCAGGCTGGTATGTTACCATGGTCTTGCAGGGTTGTCTAGCTTGACTTCAGGAAGGTTTTGGTCACCTTCATGCATGGCATCCTTGTAAGCAACCTATGGAGAAATAGCAAAGGGTAGGTGCCTAACTGCTGAGGTACTATACCCAGGGAAGACTTTATTGTTTCAACACCAAAATCAAAAGATATTTCGTACATAAGACCCCCTCCTGCCAGGTTCTGTCTTAAACACACTGCTTTTTTTTTTTTTCCCCTTCAGTGAGCTGGGTGATGAAATATAAGTATGCTTACTACAGTTACAGATAATATGATATTGCAGAAATTGCTGGCAGATTTGAGGATAGACTTGGATTTAAATTGATTTGGACAAGCTGAAGAAATAGGCTTGAAAAAAAGGGAAAATTTAGTAAAGATACACGCAAAGTGCTAAATGTAGGTAGCAACAGTCACGAAAAGGCCCAAGGTGGAGAAAAAACTGGCTAGGGAGCAGTTCTTCAGAAAAGGAGACAAGCATTATAACAGATCACAGGCTGAGTGAGTCAACCCTGACATGCTGTGGCAAAGAAGTCAGACTTCATGCAAGGTGTCTGGAGATTGCTTCTGTATGGGAGCACGGTTTGCTGGGGATCTGCAGGTGTCCTCCTGCTCCATGAAGCACTAGTGCAGCTTCAGCTGCAAGGATGCACCTAGGTTTGGCTACTGCACGTTAAGGAAAGTGAGGATCTGTCAGAGACATCCCAGAGGCAAACAATCTGAAGTGTCCTTTGAGAAGGGGCTGAAGAAATGTCGAAAGAGTTTGGCTAGGGACTCCGAAGGAGAACTACCTACAAGCATGTAAAAGGCCGTTGCCAAGATGAGAAACACCTGACCTCCGTTTCTATCATGTCAAGAAGCAGCAACTCACTTTAATCGTACCCAGAAAGGCTAAGCACTTTAGGAAAAACCTTCCTAACACTACAGATAGTGAAGCACTGAGGTTCATTGGCTGGCAAAGCAGTAAAGCACATGTTGGTATAAATCTTATGAACCACCTGGACCAACATGTCTCAAGGATGGCATGGACATGTTGAGTTAGCCTTCCAAGTCCCTTCCAGCCTTTACTTTTGATTAGCTTGGATGTGCATCATGTCCATGGGGACTTATTTGATGTAGAGTCTTTGCAGGACAGTTTCTTCGACTATCCTGGGAAAGCAGCTCCAACAAATAGGCAGCAGGATTATTCCCAATATGTCTGACAGGGACAAAAGGCATCCCTGAGGGACAGGAGTCTTACTGTTCAGATGGGCTCCTGCTTTGGTTCATGCTTCAGGCTTAGTCTACCACTAGAATCAAAGGACAGCTTTTTAAAGGGCTTTTGTGGTATCACAAATGAGCAAAAAAACCCTTTGCTTTCCTTCTATTTTTTGAACACTGTAATTCATCCATCCTGGTACCACAGTCCACAGGCTCAAATCTCATCGCACGTATCAGTGCCATCTTCAGATGAAAATTTTTATCATTTAATGACTCAAACCAGTGTGATAGCAATTCTGCTTGTTTACATCAGTGCATGCCAGGGAAGGGGGAAGGGAGGGGCATAATTTGTAGTGTCTCCATTATTATTTATACAAATCTCAGGCTTCATGACTGGGAAGTATTAGAATTTATACAGGTAAATGGTATGAGCCGTCACTAAAAGATAAAAACATAGGTCCATAGTCCTTGGCACTGCGCATTGAGTGCCGATAGTACATCAAGTCTGACCCAGGAAGGGAAAGGTGGGGTCTGCCTTCTCAAGAGGGCTTACAATTTTAACAGAATCTTGCCATCTAAAAAGGATCTTTCCAGCTAGATAGGCCATTTTTCATTCCTGTGCACACACAGATCAAGGGAAAACCATGAGTCTGTGGCTCATAAAGCAGTTTTTAAAAACTTCTTAATCTCCTTTGCTTTGGGAAGTGCTAAGATCTGGTCCCCTTTACTTTCCCTCCTTTTATTTATTTATGAACCCTAAGTCTGAGTTCTTTAGAAAGGGGGGAAATGGCTCTGAAGGTAATTTTAGATGTAGAAGCAAACCCTGACCACAAAAATGCTTTCAAAGGGTCACAGCACTGTCTGGAGATTGAGTTGTCCTGACATTTCCTAATATTGGGGATAAGGCAAATGCCTTTCACCTTGATGTGAGATATTAAATTTACTCAGGTTTTATGGGTTATATTGTATCCTACAAAATTAAACTTTGGGAGGACTTTTTCCTTTGTTATTCTCAGTGTTTCTACACCCAAATCCTCCCAAGTGCTTCTGAATTAATATTCACCATGAGTACAGCTTTGCAGTTGTGGGGTTACAGCACTGACATCACAGAGGTAGTTTTATCACTATAACCTGTAACATTTTCCCAAGCAGTTACCTGACCACCAGACCCATTGCAGTCTGGGCTGTGTTTTGATACTAACATCTCCCTTCTGCTGTGCTCTTCTCACAGCAGTGACCATCAGGAACATTTTGGTTGTGCCAGACCAACAACAGCATCTCTGCTCTGACGCTGCCAGCTGGAGAGCTGGATGCTGCCAGGAGCTGTTTGTTTCCCTGAGGCAAAGAGGACACTTCAAATAGAAAGTAAGCCAAAACCAAAACTGGGGCCAAGAAGGACATGTGAGCAGTTGCAGCCATCAGAGCAGGAGTGCCCTGGCCCTGGAGGAAGGGCAGGTGAGAGAAGGAAATGAACCCTTCTACCTGGCCAATGCCACATAAAACCATGGAGGATTTACCCTTCAAAATTGAAGAAGATAACATCCAGAGGCATAGCAATAGTAAGCTTTTTGGTACAGAAAGATAAAAATATGTTATATGGATATTTTATATGTGCATACTCTTATTGTACCATGATTAAAATAGGCCAGTCTATGGCCAGCATATGCCAGTGTGCTGTGGCAATGTTTCAAATAGATAACTCTCTGCTTCCAATGGCCATGAAACTCCAAACTATCAAAGTAGGGAATCTTTTTTTCCATTATATTGTTATTTCTTTATCCCTATCTCGGGTAGTATGTAAATATGGATATATAGGTGTATATATGATGTTACACTCTAGAAGAGTTATTGGCAAAAGTATTGATGCCTTTTCATTCCAGGGTACAAATGCCCCTGCAGAACCAGACACCCAAAATCTCTAGTTGCTTCTATAAGGCTTGATCACTATTAGCAAAAATTATCCAAGTTTTGACTTTAAAACATTCACACTGTCTTCTTGATGTATTCTTCACCATTTCAATTTCCATCTTTTTGGGACATCCCTAACAGGCTCAGCTAAGATGCTACCAAACATTAAACTGAGTCATATTTCTTATCACAGTTTAGAAAGAAAAATGTTCAAACTTACATGACAGACCTTAAAGCCTAACTGAAGAACAGCCTCAAATATTGGTCTTTTGGTAAAGTACAAGTTTGAACTTCAGTTGAAAGTACAAAATTAAACACAATTACAACAAAAATGCCATTCTTAAACCCCCATAATCTTCTGGCATTTCTCTGAGTTCAGTGAATATATAGAAAGTGCTAGCACCTAGAGCAGCAGCTTGCCAGAAGTGAAGCCTGTCCAGTCCTACCTGTGCCCAGAGTCCTCTGCCTGCCATCCCTTGGGAGTGCCAGCCCAGAGGTATTTCCCTAAAACTCTCCCTTCTGCCTTGAAGTCACCTGCTCCAACTAACCTGACAGAGCAAAAAGAAGGCAGGTTTCTGGCCTGCCTTTCTCTTATAAAGAAGAAAAACCTCTCAAAGCTCTCTTAAATGTTCATAAGCTCCCAAAAATCCTGTTTGTGTTTTCCCACTGAACAAACAGCTTTTAAAAAGCAAGGCTAACCACACACCTTGTGCCCCCACAGCTCCCCACTTGCTCCCAGCCAGCAGCTCCGCTCCAGTTGGGTACACCTGTGCTTACCCACAGCCACACCATGGCCTCCTCTCCAAGGGTATGGTCCAGAATATTTTCTGTAATTTATGTGTAATTTATAGAAGGCTTTTAGATTCCCTGGTCAGGCTCCTACAACAGCAAAAGGATATTTGGCTGTATAGGAAGGATAAGGTAGAAAGACATCCAAGTTGGCTCAGACCACTGAAGACAGGGAAGCTCTTGGCATGTTTCCAACGCAGAGTCCCCCACGTGGATGGACTTTCCTCCTGGGGCTGCCCAAGTGCTCTATCAATCAATGATGCAATCAAAAAAGCATCACCCTTTCAATGCAACCAGTGGGCAAAACTGGCAGGATCATGGCAATGTGGGAGGACTGAGACCTACTTCAGGGTGAGAAATGTCATGTGGCGTATCGGTGTCCACGCAGAGGAGGGCTGTGGTTTCTGAAGCTTCAGATGGGCACCCAACGCGGGCGTGACTTATGCTAGGAAAGACTTTGATGTCTTGTGATTTGGTTGCCTCCAGCATGGAAACCCTTGTTATGATGGCTCAGTATTTTCATTTGAAGGCATATTAAACCACTTTATTTTAAAGATCTATCAGATAAATGGTAGAGCAAACCTTTGAGCATGCTGGTAAAGCATGCTTAGGTTACTTTATCTCTGGGAATAGGCCAAAGTGGTTTCTGTCTGTGTTTATGTGCCTGTGTAATTAGCCCATAAATTCAGATGCAAATAAAAATAACTAGGCAATGAATGTAAATAATCAGGGCCACAATACATATCACTCTCAAAATGTGATTCCTGTGCACTGAGGAGACATAACAGCAGACAGCAGAAAGTTAGAGAAACCTCAACTTTCATTTCAATCCCTGGGAAGAACTGTGAGGGAAATATACTCCCTCACTTTGGTAGCTGTCTAAAAAGGGAAGGGAAGCAGAAAAGCAGAACTAATTTCCATGCACAAGTAAGTGCCTAGGACAGTGAAATCAATGGCTAGAAGTTCAGAAGAGGGGCCACAGTTTGCAGAGCTTTCTGGTTTGGAATCTTCTTTTCTGGTTTGGAATCATGGAGGACCTGGCAGGGCAAGTGACTGCTCCAACTTTCGCACCTCCTGTCCCAGGTTCATCAGCCAAGAGCTCGGGAAAAGCCAAGCTCAAGTCACCAGCTTCTAGAGAAGATTTTTATATCCCACCTTTCTGGACTGCATGGGTGAGAGTCTGGGGCCACACTCAAGCATTTGACCTCCACTCCTGAGCACTTCGGGGACAACTTCACCCCCTGGGCCAGGCATCAGGGCTTGCACCTCAGGTAGCGCCTGCAACACATGGACATTCCTTCCTGAAGCCAGCCAGCCCTGTGCATACAGCACAGCCTCCAGGAGCCTCCACCCAACATTATTTTCCTTCCCTGCAATGTGGCATGGTTGTGGCCACAGATGCCTCTGCAGCGGTGGGGGAGCGCTTGTGTAAACAGGTCTTCAGCCTTCCTGCTCTCATGTCACCTAGCATGAACCAGGACACGCTGCCACAGTGCAGACTCCTGCTGCCAGCAGTAGCCCCTGTTGCTATCACTGGAGCCACACAGGCATTAGTAATGATGGACAAAATTCGAGGGGGAAGCCTGGAGGGCAGCTGCCCAAGATACTTTCTACAGATGCTTTCCCAGAATGAGGTCTGTAGGCAGCCACTGCTGGCTTACCCTGGCAACGTCACATGCTGCCAGGAGATGCTGCCATGAAACACATGGAACCATGATACTGTCAGGGAGACCTATGGCCATAATATTCATTAGCATGATTTCTGAAGATTACAACATCCACTGCAAGTAAAAAAATAAAACAGAAATATCTGGAAACTGTAAATCTTTCTGAGGGCAATTGGTGTAAACCCTTGTTAAGTTTTATTGCAAAGGACAAACATCACAGAACTTTCAAACATCTTTTTTTACTGTTCCTAGCTTTATCTCTTCTCCAAAGAGCAGGCTGGAGCCCACCAGGGCAAGGATACCCATAGATTCCCTAGCTGCCTCCCACTCGGCTATTTTCATCCCCTTTGTCTTCTTTTGCACCAGGAGGTGCCACTTCTTTTTGGATCTCAACAGGAAAGGTACAAACACTTTCAGGACAGATGACTATTTATTAATATGGTCACAGGTAAGGTGACAGGGAGTTATAAAACCTGATGCCCTATTTGATGACGGGGAGCCCATGATGGTGAGATGGGCTCTGGTAAGAGTGCACAGCTTCGTGTTTCTGTGCGCGTTAGCGGTGCCCACATCATGGTACAGGTTCACTTGTCTCTCACTTGAAGGGAAGAGTCTCTGACCAGCTGGGTGAATCCCTGACCAAGCTGTTTTTCCACATATCCCGTGTTTCCAGCAGACTGTTTCCTGGCATCAGGAATGCCACAGAGGTTATGACAAGGCAGCCCTCTCCTGCTGGCTAGAGAAAGTCCCAAGAGCAGAGAGGGACCTGATACAGCCTTTCTGAGTCAAACCTCTCCATTATCTCCTTCTGTGATGTGAGCCACAGCCCCATGTCACACTAGGTAGCAGGGGACACAGTGACCCTGGCAGGTCCTATGGGGAGATAGAGCTGTGCATTGCCCATGGACTATTTAAGGGATGCTTCGGCCCTAGAGAGTGTGATGGGAATGGTGCTGAAGTCCTTCTGCATCATTTAGTCTGTAACAGCCTGGTTGCATATCATTTTTCTGTAGGAGAAGAATAAATTGATGGGAACACTCAAAACCAAGCCAGAACCTTGAAACATGATCAGTTCTGGGCTTTGAAATACAATCAGTTTAATAAATGATTCTCAACTGCAATAACATTGGGTCAGTCCAGTGGTTCTTGAGGTTTGCACTCAGCTGTAGTTTTGCTTGGAAACATCACTGACAGCAAAACGGACATCTCCAGCTAATTTCTGAAAGGGAGAAGATTACTTGGTTTTCCCTCTAATGAAAAGATCTGAGGTCCAGCACTGAAGAGGGAGGCATGTTGGAAAAAATAAATTAGTTGTGCCAAGTGTCGCCCTCCTTTTGCCCCTGCCCTCTCCAACATTCACAGTCCCTCATGCGAACAGCATACCGCAGCACCTTTGCATTCAGTCACCTGCTTCAGGAAGGAGATGTATTTTGAAGCAGTCACCGCACTTGAGGCAAAGGTTTTCAGCTGAAAGCACAAAGGAGTGGAAGGGATGCACCAAGGACACTCTATTCCTGCATGCTAACGTATGCGTGTGCATGTAAGAGGAAGTAAGTGATGTAGAGACAATGCCACCGGAGCACGGGAAATGTTTTGCAGCATCTGCAGCTGTTTGGTACTAACTGGAGGTGCAGGCAGAGTTTATCTCCATTTGCACAAGTTTTTTCACCTCAGAAATTACTGCTCCTTCTTTCGTGCACAGTGACAGGACCTATGTATGTACCTTTGTTCAGAAGGGTGCCTGGTGACATGCTAGAGCCACCTGTAGCATTGCACGTAGGCAAGCCCCAGCCTACAGTCTGTGCTGCAGTACTATTCCATATTACCTGTCACCACACCTCCTTCCAGCCACTCAGCTAGGCTAGGTATACCTTCATTTACAAAGCACGATGTGGGATGTGGATTTGTACACCGAGACAAACACGTTGAAGGTCTCCATGTGTACTTACTGCTTACCATCCACTTACCACTAATTCAGGTGAGCAGGGAATCGAGTAAATTGATTCCCAACATGACCAGCACTGCCAGGTTATGCTGGGGTAGTACTTCTGAGCACTTGTTTGCAGAGCCTTGCAGAGTGTTCAGGACCCCAGGCAGGGCCGCAGAGCATTAGCCAGGAACTCCTCATGTGCAGGGTGACTGGATGGGCTGCAGGTGCAATGTTGAGCCTTCTGCACATGTGCCAACAGACAAATAGCGCACCCCAGTCTACCTGGCAGTGGGGCACAGGAGCTGCTGGCCAGGGAGAATCTCTTACAAGGGGTTACCTGAATCTGTCCCCATGGGCTCATGCCTCAACACATGGGTGAGTGCCAATACGAAAGCAGTTTGCCGTATTTTCCCACTATTAACTGTCCTGCTACCGTGCAGCTTAGTAGTGCTTGCTAAGGCAAGGTTTCACTGTGGCTATTTATGAACACACGCGTTTTATCTTAGGTTATTACTGGTGTTACCAACTTCACTGAGTTTAGATTGTTCAAGACACTTTATATAGATGGTAGGATCTGAATAATTGTTATTTGATCATTTTAAATGCTAGATATGATCAAGTCTTAAAATCATGATGACGATAGAGATATGTTATTGTTCTGTGCATTATAATTTAAGTAACAAGATTTCACCTACCCAACTTCTAAATACTTTTGAAATAGAAATATTGACAGAAAGCTAACCGTTCTCAAATGCCACAAATTTACCCAAAGTATCTGTGTACAATTTACATTTAATTTCACAGTCAATTGCAAGTTGACTCCAAATCAATGATCTGATTCTTTTTCTAGCTGTGTTTGCAGAAGGCATATGAACTAGCAGCTAAAGGAGATAAGGATGTATTAATGACATTTTACAAGTCCCTGGTGAGGATTTATCTCAAATCCTGTGAACCACTTTGATGTTCCCCTTTCATGAAGGAGCTTGAGATGGTGCCTACAACCAAGCAGTCACATTCTGCAGCCCTTGTCCTGTTGTCCTGTGTGCCAGCTGGCATACGCGAATGAGCTGAATTGACTTTGGTTTTGCAACTAATCAAATAATTCCAAAAGCACAACCTCACTTTAAAGCATTCAGGAGTCTAGATTTAGCTGCAACTATAGGACATCTCATTTGGGTTAAAATTACTGACAGATGCAGGCAAGGACACAGCTGGGTTTCTGGAGTCTGACACTGCCATTTGAAAATGCACTGCAGTTGTGTCTCGGTGAGGCGATTTCTCAGCTCTACTGAATCAGAGTTTTACCACTAGTTTTAGTGGTGCAAGATCATCACCTCTAGAACCAGTTGAAATCTGTGTAATTATCCATATCTGCAATGACATCACTGAGATCAGAATCTGGCCCTTGTATTCCTTCTTGGTGAACTAACAGATTTAGGAGAGTCTTAGATTCTTCTAACAGTTTGTGAAACTTCCATCTCCAGGCCCTTGTCTTCAGCACCACCCACTGCTCTGTTTAGCATCCCAGCACTCCCAGTAAGGATTTCACCTCTGAGCCTGCTGCCCCAGATCCGATCCTGCTGCCCCAGATCCTCCCCTGAATGGGCTATTCCCATCCAGGACTGATGCAGTGACCCAGGGTGGAGCAAGTTGTCTTGTGCTGGCTGGTCTGTGGTAACCCTCCACCCCTGCATATTAAAGGCATCTGTTCCTGTCAGCAGCTTTTGCAAAGCAGCAAATGAGAGGCAGTTTTCCAGGAGGGATGCAAGGCATGGGAGGTGCAGGCTCCCAAGGACCCCAGATGCATAGAACCTAGAGTAACCACGTGTTGTTGCTTGTGCCTGTGACTGGCCTTGCTGGTTTCTCTCTTTTGAGGGCTCCTGGGGAGGTGTTTGGAGCATACAACCATAAGCATCTCACATAGTGCCCATGTTAAGAGTACCAGCTATCTTGGGCATACAGGCAACGGCCCTTCCAGCACACCTACAGTAGGCTACTGCCACCAGCCATCCTCCAGGGACCCTTCCCTTCTCGGTGACTGTGCAGGAGAGCCTGCCTGCCTTGCTTCATCAGCTGCACTGCGTGCCTCAGATTGCATTGTGCATGTACCCACGCACACATGCACATCCTTTCTCCCCTTTCACCTCCTCCCTTTGGGTCCAAATGCTTCCATGAGTCACAATGGGAAGTGCATCTCATGATCTCAGAGCCACAGCACCAAACATGAAGCACCACATGTGAGAGCTGGGGACCGAGCCAGCTAAAGCCTAACTGGTCAGATATTGATATCTGTGGTTTTATCCATTTTCACAGTGTTTTCCAAGCAATAGCAGTTCTTTGCCGTGTGAGTTTGACAGACATTCAGATTTTGCAATGGTACATAAAAATTTACGTCTGTGATGTTGTGATGTGTCTGAGTGAACAAAATCCAAATAACTGAATTGTCCTAAGAGAGGTGGAATGGTTATTTATAGTTTAAAGGTTGCTTTTAATCTACAGATGTATCTGGGATCGATTAGAATAGAGAAGTGTAATATGATCACAGAGCAGGAGCATGAACTTGTGCTATTGGCGCTATTCATGCACCATTAAAAAGGGCAGAGAAACTCAGTCATTAAGGAAAATTTAAATTGTCATAAATACCAACAATATTTTGGTGCTCATGCATGGATGCGTGCAGATGTATTTAAATAGGCAGTAGCAGATGCTGCATGTGCAAGGAATAGTCACACTGGGCCTCACAAATCAGTGAATTTTGTGTGAAGTTTATGTAAGAAACTAGATCCATCTTACACCACCGAAAATGCACAGTAAGTCACACTGTATTCTGGCTTCACATCTCTGTGGTCAGGATTTTCTTCAGCACTTTCTGAGACAGGAAAAGCGTTTCTTTCCTTTTGTATACATTTTACAGTAATGCTAGAAATTATTTTTAATAATACAAATACAAGCCTGTATGGGAGCAGAGCTCTTATGATGCAGTTGAGGGCAGTAAAACCTATTTTCTACCAAGATGAACAGGTTTTGCAGGCTGAACATGCCTGAAGGCAGCTACACACCCAATTTTTTACAAAACACAGCAAGACAGGTTCATGTCTCATGTAATCCCTTTGCCTCCAGAACATTTCCATCTTGGCAAATAGGTCTTAGAAGAAAGCAGCATGCTGCAGCTTTCCACTCAGGGGCCAGTTTTTCTTCTATTTCTCCCAGACCACATCAGCTTCCTGGGCTTGGGCCTTTTCTTCAGATGGGCAGGACACTCTTCAAGGTCAACTTTGAGCATTCCAAGCAAGAAAAATAGCACAAATCTTCCTTCAGTGGAGAACTGGTGCAAAAATCAGAGATGGGCAGGACATTGTGGTACAGACCTCATTAACAGGCCCTGTATGGAAGTGGTTTTGGCTGGAATATCACCAAACAGTTCTTTTCCTTGTGGCTTGGAGCTCCCACGCCTTTCCACTCGCGGAGGCGATCTCTTGTGCATCACAGGGTGGTGTGAGCCAGACCTGGAGCCTCATGCTACTTTAATGTGGTGGCCTCAGGTTTGGATTCAGTTTAGGATTTGGAGCATTTGTTAGGAGATCACCCACATGAAAACACGGCTGAGTTTGCTGCTGCTTCCCTGTGTCGCAGCAGCCCTCGTTCGTGGCTGTGCATCCACCTCGCTTCTGCTACACCCATGCAAACCGTGTCTTGCCACAGGAAACGAGCTGATCCAGTTAAAATTCTCCTCTCCCCTCTCCCTGTCAACACGCAGAAATGAAGACAGAAACTGCTGCCTCCGTGTTGCTCAACATGCCCGGCTTTTGAAAGGGCTTTTAGGTGAACGTGGAGCCAAAGTGTCTGTCTCCACCCACTCTCCTTTTGCCAAAGAGGCAAGAGGAAAAGAAATATATATAAATATAGTCCCCGTCATTGTTCTTTGATTTCAGTGGGTTGCTGGATGTGTGTGCGTGCATCTAGCAGAGTTTCTGCTATAAAACACCTCCCTGTTTTGGAGGGGAAGAGGTTCTTTTCTGTGTGCACAATTGACTCAGAGACTTGTTTGTCCTGCAGGAAGAGTTGCAGGATTAACTCTGAGTACTTTGATACTCAGCAATGAAAAAGCACATGCCAACATGAGGATTTGGGGAGGCTCAGTGCGTCTGTCTTTCTCGCTTTTTACACACCTAGAAGCTGGGCATGATCGACAGATTGTAACTTCAGTCCTGGAAACAGTCTCTTGAGGCTTAAACCAAAGAGCAACACAAGCATCGTGAAACCTGGTCCTGCTTTACTCAAAAATCAAGCAGTCGGCCGCAGGTGTGAAATTCACGGTGCCAAGTTAGACTCTAATGATCACATTCACAGCTGTGAAAGGCTTCAGTGTGGTCAGCCAGAGCTGCCAAAGACAGACGCACATGTAAAGCAGTGTCCTTCTCCCAGGCAGCCAGAAGGTGCATCTCTCAGGTGGCAGCTCACCCTCCTGTGCCAGTGCCTGATTCAGAAATGAGGCAGAGTGACTTGGCTGGTGTACACACATTTCTTTTTGATGACAAGAAAGAGGAGGAAAAGCCAATAGCACCAGCCTAGCATTCATTCAGGAAGAGAAAGACCTAGACACCAGAGCTTGCTCAACCTGAGAAGATTCAGATTCACAGCTCCAAGCTGGTGTAAGCTCTCTGGGGCATCTAAAGCACCTCAGGGGAGTATGACCTGAGCAGTAATTAAGCTCCATAATAGGCTGCATAGTGTGGTGACTTGGATATTATCCCTGACCTCCAGTTTGTAACCCATAAGTACCTGGGCATGCTTTCTGACCACATTCAGTAATTACAGATCAAAGATGTGGTTCTCAGACTGCCCAGCACCAAACCAAATCTCTTCACAAGGGATGATGAGAGGTGGAATTGTAATGGGGCAAAGGATACAACGGCATGGGGTGCATTTCTTTCACTCAATAAGTTAATAAAAACATTTGTCTGTAAATCATCACACTGGCTTTTCTGATACAAATAAGTTACAATAATTACAGATAAAGTATTTCATCTTGGAACCAGAGAAAGGAACAAATCTGAAAGGCAGCTGTTGCCTATTTCTCTGCAAAATGAGTGTGATTGCTACAGAATTTCTTCTCTAAACCTTCCAGTAGGACATCCATGCCTCCACACACACATGCGCAAAACACCCCTGTGAAAGCATTGCCTCTGGAGAGGAGCAGGGGTATATACGGTTCTCTCTGTGAGAGTCACAGAAGAAAAATACTACATACCAATCACAGAATTTTTAGTAATTATTTACCCTTTTTTTTCAGTAATTCCCTGAACCTGACTTTCAAAATTAAGATGTATCTAACACTCCACTGTTATGAAGTGCCTTTCTGTTCTTCAAGAAAATAATGTTCCTCCAGCTGCCAAATTTGTGGAAAATACGGAACTGATGTTATTTGAAAATTAGTTTCCCTTCAAAGAAAGTGATTGCTGTAATGCCAAAAAGGAGCAAATCCTGAATTTTTTTTTGTAAGTTACTTACATTAGACCTAGTTAAGAGGTTAATAGCAGAATCACTTACAACAAGGAGTGCATGCTGCAGCATCTTACATTTCTTGAGTAGGCTGGGGTTTGTGTCCCTCTATAAGCACCCCATAGGTGAGACATGAGAAGGACTGGCAGTTACAGGTCTAAGGCTGCACTGCTGTCCTGCCAAGGTCCAGTGACACTGCCTGATCTTTATGGGCAAGGGGAAACCAGACTGACTTTTGCTAAATTTCAGTGACATCAGCTGACTGTTTACAAGCCTGATTTTTGTCTATGAAACATTTCCAGTGAGCTAGCATTGACAGAAAACGGTTGTGTTATTTTAAACTCTGGTTTGCGTTGCATCATCCCCATGGAGTCAATGTAATGTCAATAGCTCATGGTGCAGGATGGCCCATCCTGAGTTTTAGCCTAGTGATATTTAGAAGTTTGTCCTGCTGAGGGCTGTCTTCCTCCTGAGCAAGGCTGTGCATTCACCTTCAAAATACAGATGTTATTGGAAAAGAAAAGGAATGGCATCTGATTTAAGAAATTATGGACTAATTAGAGTGGGCAATATTTTTTCATCAGGACTCTTCTGGATGAAAAATGCAGATTTGTCAACACTGAAACTTTCCAGGAATGCCCCATTTCACCAACTTATTTTCACACACAAAACTGAGGATGAATTCCCTGAAAATTAAAATCTGTTGTTGTAACATTTTCAAAATTAAGGATTCCGTGTTTCTTTACAAAACAACTTTTTGTTTTGAGATGCCTTTCAACTTTCTTTGAAATAAGATTGAAAACATTTTTTAAAATCTCAATTTCAAAATAAAACAGTTCATTTGGGGATCAAACAGAACATTTCATTTAAGTGGTCAGAAAGGCTATTTATTCTTTGGAGCTGCTGATGAATCAGAAAAATTCTTTCTTTCCATGACTCTGATATATGCTGTGTTGAAGCTGCTTTGATATTTGATATTTATTACCTTAATCTTATTTGTGCCTTAACATTACTGACTATAATGGCTCCATCCTTGCCTGATGTTAGAAGTTTAAATGCTGTGGGCCTGAACAGTGCTGAGACAGAAGCCTGCTTAGGGGTCACACATACTGTTGACATAAACCAAGCGGTTATGATGGGAGTGCTGACCTGGTAGACAAAAAAAAAAGAATCATCTTGGTCACTGACAGTCACAAAACATGGGCATAAATAGAGGATATAGGAACAGTGAATCTTGATTAGCGGAGAATCTGAATGTAGGAGAAAAATCAGTTCTAAAGATAGTATGGCATTCAGATTAACTTTGACTATTTAAAATTATATCTGAGAGTTGATGAACAAGGTGTCATGTTTTCAATGGCTAATAAAAGTAGTCTTGAGCCAGAACTGATCTGAATTTAGGTATTTGCTTTTAGCAAATAACATATGTTAGTGCTTTGAATACGCTGACTTGTGACTACAGGAAAGCTGCCCGTCGTCTGCATTTTATGAGTACCTCTCTTTTTTTAATGTAAACACTAGGGAATGTTGGTCTTTGTGTGGCTGGTTTTCAATGCATTAAGAAAAATACTTCTTTTTTTTTTAAAGAAAAGGAAAGTTTTGCCACCAGAAACCCAAAATTATCACATTAGGACCACCCTGGCTGGCTTCTCTGTGGAGTTCTAACTTCAAGGAAGTAGTATGGATACAGAAAGTTATGTTTAAACTGAGAAGACTGGATAGGTTTGTACTGGAGATTTTGTTTCTCTATTTAGCTTTAATATAGCAGTCATTATCAAAGTAACTGAGTATCATACAGATTTTACTCTTGTTGTTTAGGGAAGTATTCTCTCCCATTTGCAGGGAGAAAAACGAGTTTGACTCGAGGAGAGAGCAACTTACCAAAGTCCAAACATTAGCAAGGGAACCAAGGTCTTTGGATATCCAGTGTGCTGTGACAGCCACAAGCCTGTTCTTCCTGGCAAGAGCCATCGCAGGCGTCAGAGCTGGAAATCTGGTCTTTCCTCTGGATTTTTGTCTGTGGGCAGGGCAACCCACAAGAGTGACCAGCCATGAAATTCCTGGGCAGTGCTAGGTTTGGATCCTGAAGCTGCCCTCACTAAGCTTCATGATTTGGATTCAGGCGTTCACTTCAGGGCTATTTATATTTAGACAATGAAATCTGAGCATGTGGCAGCTAGGCCCTTGAACTGTGTCCCTTCTTCTTAGTGATCTAGTGGTCTTTTCACAGTAAATATGTTAGATACAGTGATTGCTGTTAGCGTGGGTTCAGCCAGTTCCACCTGGAAAATACCTTATGTTGAGACGTTGAGGAGTGCAACACAACTTCAGCTGGACACATTTCTGGAAATTCTGGCTAGGAAGACAGCATGAGTCTGTGTTTCAAATGGTACAAACGGTAGGGTCAGATCCTCAAGCCAGAATTTCAAGGTCAAGGTCAAGATACCTACATGTCAATTCATACAGGCAGCTGAACAAACAGTATCAGAGCAAACATCCACAAGGGACACAGAGGATACAAAAGAAAGAGAATTTTCTTCAGTTTACTGTATTTGTGTTTGGTTTCACTACTCTGATGGCCATAGCAACCTTCTCTCCATCTCCTTGTCAGGAGGTAAGTTTATGCTCTGAAGTTCTGCAAAATGCTTTTGTGTCCCACAGGGGGCTCGGAAGAGGCCTAGCTCCTTCTGGAGAAAGGGCCATATTTCGGATGCATCTTCATCCCAAATCTCTACAGTGCTCCATCCAAGCACAGCAACATCCCACGTTGCTCTGACCATGCATGAGTTTTTAGCACTGCTACAGCATGCTCAGGTGTGTGCTTCAAAATGACCAAACACATCAGGGAAGAAAAGCTGGTAGGTCACCTAGGTCACCCTCTGCAAACGCAGGAGTTTTCCCTGATACGTTGCCCCCATAGCACAGACAGCTCTGATCAGGCACTCTGGGCAAATGAAGGGGGTCAGATGAAAGACCCCTGATTTGGAAACCTTGTTGAATTCCTCCCCGTTGCTGTGAATACTGACTGTTTCAAGTTATCTGGTAAATACTTTTGTCATCGTGACTAATGACCTGCCAGAAGAAAAGGAAAAAGACATGTAAAACAGAGCTGCATGCAGGGGTAGGTGGCCATGCCCTGCCCCTCCAATTCCCTTGCAGGCAGACTGCAGTGGCTCTCCTTTGTGAAGAAGCTCTTTGAAACCTCACATTCAAAATCTGCTGTTTCCCTTACAGTATTGTTTACACAGTGGTCATCTGGAAATGGTCTGAAGCTTTACTTGTGCCCAAAAAAATAACCTAGGCTTTATTTTAAAATGCATCTTTTGATCAAGAAGGCAACCAGTACCATTAGCAGAAAAGCAACTTACTTCTATGGTAGCTGTTTGAAAACAAAGTTCTGCTCTGAGTTTTTCCTGAACAAAACCAGACCATACAAATAGGAGTCCACACACCTGGCACAGCTTTCCCATGTAGAGCCATCAAAGTCCTTACAGAGGATACAGCTACTAGTCCCTTTTACAGCACTAAACATTGAGACACAAGGGGACTCATTCAAGCTGAAAATGAACCCCAGTTCTTCTGCAAGCCGGGTCACTGAGCAATCTACTGTCCTTCTCTGCTTCACCTGAGGAAATAGTCATTTTCCTTCTGTCACATCTAAGACTTAAGCTCTACTTACTCTGATCTCTGGACATGAAGACTCATTCATGTCCATGCGGAGTCACTGCTTTGCTTATCTTCTGCAGAGCTTCTGTGGCCCATGGTCCTTTTGGAACAGTCCATTTGTACTGTGGCTTTGTTACTGACTTTTTTTGTTTGTTTGTTTGTTTGTTTGTTGGGTTTTTTTATCTGTGTCTCTTTTTACTCTAGGATTTTGCAGCAATAACTGAGCTCCTTTGGTTTGTCTCTGAGGAGGGGAAACTCAATGACTGATAATTACCTTGCATGCCATTTAATGAAATTGAAGGAGCACAGTAACATCCATAATCTAACTCTTCTAGCTTGTTAAGCTCTAGTTCTGTGTATTTCCGTGTTAATATTCAGACATAAATGGAAAAAGGTTAAAAGGATTCAGTGAGTTTGTAACAAATGTGCCCTTTGTGTATATGAATTCTGAGTCATCTCTACTGGACACGGTGTATTGGTTAATCTTGCTATGAATACCAAAATTACCTCCTTGTTAGCAGAACCCATTGCTGTTATTACTGTAGCCCAGTGGAAAGGGCATTGACTTAGGTGCCAAGAGGCTTAGTTTCTCATCACATCACTTCTACTGTCCTGCCATTTGTCCTAGGACAAGTTCCTGCATCTATATATCCTTCTGTTCCCCATCTGGTTGCTGTCTTGTGTATCTAGAGTGAAGCTCTTTGGGACAGAGAACTCCTGTCAGGTGCCAGGTACAAGGCAGCCTGATCTCAGCTGATTTCGTAATGAAGTAGCAACAAATGCCAAGCAGTTAAATGTTAAATGAAAAGAAGCTCCATCTAAAATTAATGAACATACCCAAAACTGAGCATACTCTGTATGAAGTTTAAACCAGCTTTATCAAATACTACAGTTTCAGCAGTCTTAGTTTATCTGGTGCAGGAGATGATGGCATATTCTGTGACAGTTTCTTCTACACTTTAAGTATGGGGGTCTTTAATAGGTAAGCACTGAACAAAAGCCAAGACAGCTGATGCCATGCTTTTTCAGTTTTACCTTCCTCCCAGTTGTCCCGCTTTCATCCTGTCATTTTCCATTCACAGCAGATTTTTGCACTGAAAATGAAGAATTCGAAGGGAGAAGTTATCATGGGGGAAGATTGAGAGGTGATCAGAGGTTACCTGGAGTGAAGGTATAGGAGTTCTGCAGCTGTACTGAGGGAGTAAGAGATCAACAAGGAAAAAAAAAGTGAGGAGCAGAGAAGAGAGGCAGCACTTTATTTATTAAGTGCCATCAATGTTTAAGGCATAAGGCAGAAATTTCTGAACGAAGCAATTCATAGTTTAAGTGTTAAATTGTACCTTTAAGTGGAAAAAGCCCACACTGAGGCCAAGAAACCACTTACTGAGATTTCTCGGAATGTTTTCCAGCAATGCTGGGGTCTGCTTTCCTCCCACTGCTCTGGTGGAAAAGAAGGGTGTCTCCATAAATCACATCCCCCTTAGAGGCTGGTGTCACCCACACAGATATCCTCTGCTGCCTCCACGACTGCTGCTTCACCACCAGAGCTGTGTCTCTGCAGCACTCCACTTTCAGGAAAGAGTTAACAGCAAAAGAAATGTGGTGGGGCAAGACACTGCCAGCCTAGCAAAGGAGTGAAACCGTAAAGCCATACCTCGCTCACGAAAAGGACCAAGGTGGTGGGTAGCACATAATGCAAGCATAAAGACTATTAAGGAATCATCATCTGTAGCTAAACCCCTCAGCTGGGTCTGTCATGTGGGTGTACACTTTTTCATCACCAGATACCCACTGTTTTCTGCAGTGTTGATGCTCGAACATTGTTACTTCTGGTTGTTTGGGGTTTTTTCATGTTGATGTGGCTGTAGTTGATGGAGTTTGGTCACTGCTGGCCACACCTCAAGTATCTATGGCAAATTACAACATGCACCTGTCTTGGCTAATGCAGGGAAATGGCCTTTAGATCATTTGAACCCTGCATGATCCCATCCTAGCATGCCTCGATACTTAAGGGTTTCTCTGAAATGCAACAACTTATATTTTGGGACAAAAGTGTCAGACAGACCTTGTATTGCTGCCCTAAGGCCTGATCAACCTCACGCAGGTATGGCTTTACCACGGAGGACTGGCACACCACAGGCATCAAGCTGCTCTGTACCAATACCTTGACGTCTACAAAAAGAGAAACAACAACAAAGATGGAAAGAGTTATGGGTAACCCTCTCCTTAAGGATGTAGGGTGGAAACATGACATTTAAAACCCTCTGAAGGACTCCCGATGTCATTCCTGAGTGTGCAGCCCGTTTGAGGCACAACAGCCCTAGCCTCTCCCTCTCTCACTCCTCAGCACCTTCACATGCTTTTGGTATTTTGCCTGTGTTGGTAATGAAAATCTTACTTTTGTCATCATCTAAAAGCATGATCATGCACTGGAAACAGAGGGAGAAAAGAAAACCATGACCCCGTAAGCTGAGAAAGCTGCAGAAAGGTAGAGCCCTTCAGACAGAGCTCTTGGAAGCCTGTTCTCCTACCACAGAAAGCAGATAAAAATCTAGCTGAGGACTCATATTTGGCCTAATATGACCCCTGCACAGTGCAAGATTCAGAAATATGTGGCCTTGCAAGCACAGAAAGGTATTAAGCCATCCACCCTAGGAAGGGCCATTAAGCTGAAAAGGCTGCTGATTGGAGGTGTTTGTTTTCTCTACCCGTATTTTTCATGCCAGGAAATGTAAGACTTTTTGTTGCCTTTTCAGAAAATACCAGAGTTAGAATGTCTACCATGCCAGAGTATGAAACAAAAAGAAAATAAGAATTCACTTCTGGTTTACAGCTGTTGTCCCAATAGTTGTATATGCACCAATAAAGCGTTACAATGGTCCAGAGAGACTTACTTGCCAAGCCACAAGCACATCACGCTCCAGAAATAAACAAGGGCCAAGAGAAGAAAAGTCAGTCCTGTTGGAACTATGTTTAAAAAGCCTCCTTAGCTTCGTTTGAAACTGAGCACTCTATTGCCAATCTTGCAATACTGTAAAACACTAGTCTTCCACCTCCAAACCATGAAATTAAATATATATGCACTAGGTATTTTTATTTGCCTTCTACAAGCCCCAAAGGTTCAAATGTACAATCTTCTCCCTGCCATCACCAGAGCCTAGCACATTTCTTTTTAAACAAAAGCTGAGATGATCATGTAATTAAGTGGCTCTAGGCACAGAGCCTTAAAAAAATACCCTTTAGAGGATCCCTTTTAAACGATGAAAGATGGTAATGCTGTAGTGAGAGCCGACAGAGAAAAGTGGGGCGAGGAGATTGCTGCCAAGGTGAGAGTGGCTGAGCAGGGCTGGTGACAGTCTCAGCTAGCCCACGGCAAGTGAGGTCAGTCCTAGGAGCCCAGTGAAGAGAGCAGCACATACACAAACCTCCAGCCCTGGTGCTGGCTGCAGCTCTACTGCGCTTGATCTGCAATTCCTCCGGGAAATCCCACTGAGATTTTTGGCTGGGGCTTTGGAATAACTGGAGAGGAAACTTCATTGAGCCCTCCGCCTGTTTGGAGAGCACTTTAAAAGTTTATGCTGTGCTGACTGAACACTTCTGCAGTGCAAACACCAACCGTTAGACTTCTAGCTTATACTCAGGGCAGTCAAGGTTTGCAGAAGGGCTGCCAGTGCCAGGCAGTCCGGTGAGCTGGGCTGCACAGAGGCTCTTCTTGGCGTGAGCTTTTGCCGATCTTATTCTTTCATTCTGCAGCTGCAAGTTGTGGTAGTTCCCCGATGGGTAGATGGAATCTGTTGTTTTCTCTCAAGAGAGTTACTAATCTTTTCAGCTACATAAATACGCTTCTATTATTGTCTGAGTAAATTGCCTTAGAAAACTGTTTCTTCAGGAAAAAAAGCTGAAATTTCTTAAGAGGAAAATGTCAGTATATTTTTCATAATTATTCCAGTGCTTTTTTCTACCATTGTTTATGGTAAAATCTCAATAGTTAGGAACTAGTACGTAAACTGACATTATCATACCTGCTTAAGAATCTGAGCTTACCCAATCCCAAATAAAAAGTGAGACTTGTGCATCTCGATCTCCCTTGCTCCTCTGCAAATCTCACCTAGATTTCTTCCCAAATTATCACCTGACTACATTCGTTACCACATTTCTCCTGGATGGCAGAGAGCACTGAAAAGAAAAAGATTATATAACCCCACCGTTGGCATCACACTTGAGTGCTCACATCCAGCCCTTCCCAGAAAGATTCCAGTTCAGCAAGATATTTATCCAAACGTTTAATTCTGCATGCAGCAGTCTGCACCCACTCTGCCCCCTCCAGCATTAAGCTGAGGGGTTTGCTCTGGCAGTGCTTAACAGACCCGGATGCCAAGTGGTCTGAACCCCCCAAAAATGAGCACAGAAGCCAGAAGAGGGTTCTGCTCCATTTTCTACACAGCATTAGGTGTTTGTAATGATACCACTGCAATTAATAATTTTCAATTTCAATACTTAAAATTACACAGCCTTTTGAATAATTTCTTTTGTAAAAAGAAAAGAAACTGCGCAACAGGCACTATCCAGATGTAATTTCCAAACAAACCTGCACTGTGATTTCACCAGGAGGTCTGTAAGCAGAACTTACAAGTCCAGAGCAGATTTGTTGAGACACCTATGGACGTCTGTCAAATCTGCCTTTATATTATAATAAAAGATTCAGTGAGAAAAGAACCCATGCCTAAGCAGAGTGCACTGAAGAAACTGTAGGCAAATCTGTACCTTGTTCATATTATTCTTTTTAATGTCTGGACTTACACCTGAGGGGCATTTAATGAATACAGTGAACAGATGCTGTTTGGCTCTGTTCTCGACAGGTATGTTTATTTGTTATCGGCAGGCTAATAACATCCCAACAGCAATTTGCATGGAAAATTCCTACCTCTAGCTGCAGTTATTAAAACCATAATAGTGGAAGAGACTGTAATAATTTTTGAGTCTAGTCCTGAAATTACCTGCCCAAACAGTGATTTTACATACCAGATCTCATTTACATCCGCAGGGCCAGGAACTTGCACGCAATTCCTAAGAAGCTCATATATTTATTGAATTGCAGCTGGATGTGAACATTTTGATTGGTCTGTGGGCCTGTTCATGCTGTGGCCCTGAAGATCTTGTCACAAGTCTTGGGATAGTTTGCCCTATCAAAATCCCAGCTCCTGGCAGAAACAGTCTGGCCAAATATCAGATTTCTTTTGTTTATTTTTTGAAGACTCAGATCTTCTTGGTTATAGAGCAAAGCTCAGCAGTACAATCTTCTAGAGGCTTAAAAATCAGAAATCAAATAAAATAAAGTCCCTGTTTCCTAGATCTACAAATCTGCTGATTTTGAAGCCAAGCTTATTATTCCACAGATCTCAGCACTGGTTTTTAAATAACTGGGACTATGATACTGATTGAGGGGTTCCCGACACCATCAGCGGCACATCTCTCCTGGCTTCCAGCGGTAGCAGGTCTGGCCTGATGTCAGTGACTTATTCATGGCAGAGTTCATCAAAAATACGTTTCAGCTGCCAGCATTAGCAAGAGGCAAGGGGACGAGAAGCAGGTGTTACGTTTTAACAGAGAGGACTGTGCCTATTTACTTTATAACCTAATGGTTTTGCTTTATAGTTTTAAATGTCATATAAAGCTGTCGCAAAGCCATTTAGTAAGTAAGGGAGGGAGCAGCAGCGCTGCGGCAGGCAGCAGCTGCTATCACAATGGCAGCTTCTGACTAGAGGCTACTGTGCAGAGCCCTGCTTTCCTGCAGCCACGGGGGCCACTCACCCTCTGGTCTGCCGTGTAAGGAAACCACTGTTGCCCTGCTGAACTAGTAAAAGAAAAATGTTAAAAAATAAAGGCCGTGTTTACATTCCCCAGTCAGCATTTTGTTGCGGTAAAGGCATCTGGGGGGGCCAGGGGTGTTCGAGCCTTGGCAGTCCTGTGCACACTTGCATGCACACCCCAGGCTTCTCCCCAGGCTTTGCTGGGCACCCCGAGTGCAGCGGGAGGAGCCTGACACCTTTTCATTGCAAATGCTGCATCCCAGCGCTCGGCAGCCTCCGGCAGCTGCTGACCCACCAAGCACATGGGAGCTTTTGCCCCGTTAGAAATTCGGGGTTTGCAAGAGGGGGACAGTTTCCCAGCTGGTGCAAGCCTCAGGCATTATGCAGAGGTGTTGCAGGGGAGCATGCTCCTCTCCTTCTGTATGGTCTCAGCACATTCTGGGTGTTCTCTCCTGCTCCCGAAAGGAAAACTTCTGCCTTGATCACAAGGATTTCTTCCTCCTGGGCCAATTATTGCACCTTTTTAGTAAGTGTTTAAAACAGCAAAGTGACACCAAGGTGCGTGGTGCCCACAAGAGGAGGGGGCCCTGGTCCCCTCCACGGGAAGGCACAGGGGCAGGACCAGCAAAAGCAGTGCAAGATTGAGCCCTCCTGACTTTGTTCCAAAACAAATACTTGCAAAGAAACCTGGAATTATATATAAGTAAAGTTGCCTTTTGATATTACCACGTAATTTCCACTTCTGGCAAAGAGATTTTTGCCCAGGCTAATTTGGAGACATTTCCCTTCACCACATCGGCACCGCCGTGTCATTTTTGATAGAAGTTTCATTCATCGGGAGAGTCAGGGCAACCCGCTCGCCTCTCACTCCTGCAAACAGGGCTGTTTGTTGAGTCTCTTGAAAGACTGTACGAACAGATAAACATGCTACACATGAAGTACATTAGGTGGAGGTGAAATACAGATGATTATATTTAAGGGCTTACAATAGTCGTTAAGAGCTTCTAACCACAGGCCCTGGCAGGGCTGGTCCTCGGCTCGCAGTGCATGTCTTGGCTACATCCTCAACCGACTTTCTGTTTCTCCCCCTTGAAATGGGGCCAATCTTGTCAGTCTGGTGGCAATGAAAAAAAAAATCAACTCTGTTAATAGGATTATAAGATTTGGGGGATATAATGTTGTTGCAGATCATTTATTTTGAAAGCTGATTTCATTTTAGTGAAAACAAGCTCAGCCCTGCACACTGGGGGTTTGCAGCCATTATGCCAAACACAATCATTGCTGGTTTGAAAGATGTGATTGCTTTTTAATGTGGAAATTTCACAAGGTTACAAAAGAGGAAAAAATTAAACTCCTTTCTTATAACAAAGTCACTCTGGGATATGCACTACAATGGCCTGACAATGTCCAGATACTCTGACCGCATTACACATCAGAAAGGTGGATGAGTGTGATTTACACCATTTCGCAACTGGGTTTTTTTCACACAGCTGAAAAAGCCAGAGTTTTGAGCAAAAATAAAAACAGCGCTCTGTAAAATGCATTCGGAATTGCACAAACACAGCCCAGGGGTCAAGGAAGTAGAGGGTGGATGAGGAAAGAGTCCAGAGGGATAAATGAGGGGATAACATGATCTCCCGCTCTGGACCCACAGTGGCAGCCCACTTGGCATATTGGAAACTGAGCTCCTTCTCAGCGCAGCAGACCATCTTTATATTTGTTAGACATCAGAATAAAAAAAGATAATCAGCATCCCTGGCCTTTTCAATAGCAACCTCCCAAAGGGCTTAAATATATTCTAGAAATAATGGCTAAGCCCCATTTTCCTGGGTGTTAGAAGATGTCCTGTCACCATCTCAGAAGAACCATTGTTGTGACAAAAGCCTCATGGCACAGCCTGGACAGGGCTGAGTAGGGAAACAGGCACTAGCAGGAACGTCCCAGTCAAGAGGAATTCATCAGGAGGGACCAAAAGGAATGAATTTTTCCAATGTGCTCTTAAGAGTGATGAAGGGGGGAACGAGGCTGCCCCTTTCTGAGGCAGGGGGCAGTACAGATTTGTGGGCTCTCTCCTCTTTTGTAGTGAAGATGCTGCTTTTGATCTACAGAGTGGGGAGAGCTCTCCCCAAAGGCATGGGTGAGGGAGGGGCTAGGTCTGGAGGGAGACACAAAGGATGGAGCTGAAGCACTGCCTCATAGCCGGGGATTGAAATGACATGTGCGCCACGGAACCTTTTGCTTTTCAAAGCAATTTGCTATCATTATATTGCCCGTGCATTTCCAATACATGTCAGCTTGTTCTCTTTTAACTTGGCGGGAGGGGAAGGTGCTTTTATTGCAGGGCTCCTTGCAGAAGCTCACCAGACATTGCTATTATTACATCTGCCGGGCACAGCACAGAATGATGCATGTTCATTAAAGGAATGGGGTTAGAGTAAGGCAAATTTGTTCAGTCCCTGTTAGAGAATGCTTGAGCGGGCTTAGAGGTTTTCATGTACAGAAATACTCCAAATTTTAAAAGTAGGATGGTTTCTAGCCCTGTAACCAGTTCAGCTTCTGGCTGGCATTACCGAAATCATTTAGCTTTGTTCACCTGGATCCTGTCAGTGGTGAAAATCCAGGAAACTGATAGAACAGCATTTATTAAGGTTTTCATAAAATTGTGAATGACAAGATTCCCATTAACTAGCTCTATTAGGATTCCTTTTCTGCTTTAATGCTCATGCTTCTCTGACTGTTGGGGGACAGTTATACATATATGTGTTATATATCTGCATGTGTGAGAGGAGAGGTGGGGCAAGGTCTGAAACAAAAATCCAGATTTCACATCTTCAGCCAGCTGCTCTCTCCTTCACATGCCAAGGGATGGAACTGATAATCATTCCACGTGGCACCATGCCTGGGCTGATATACTCTGAGGCTTAACACTGATGGGCAGCACGCAGAGGTTAATTTAGTCTCTCTTTCTGCATTTCCCGCTATTAGTACAAGGAAAACTACACAGAGCAGAACAATGTAATTTTGGTTGCCTCATCTATTTTACCCTGGTGTTGGTTCAACCCCAAACTGCCTGAGAATGACTGAGCCCTTCCTCCAAACTTCTTTTTCTTCTGTTCTTGCGTGGGAGGTTGGTAGCTGGAAGGGCTTTTTTGATGGAAGAGCAGCCAAAACCAGACACCTCTGGCCATTTAGCTTTGGAGTCAGGATTCCTAACAGTACAGAAAGGCTCTACAAATTCTTTGGTTTCTGCTGCAGAATTGTGAAGATGACATCACTTGCCTCCTCCAAAGATGGGAAAGGCTACAGGAACATAGAGCAGAAATCTCAACCACTCAGACCTGTGACCAGCAAGCACCACAAAACTGGGGACTTTGCAATGCAAATACTTGAAATCATCCTGCAACACATGGTGAAAGAGCTTCAGATAAAAGCACCAGCAATAGTGTGCTGCCAATTTACATCTGTCCTTTTCTCTCAGGGCCAGTGACAGGGTGCTCAAAAAGGAAGGTGATGCTGCTGGGTGGTGGTGATGCCTGCAATGCCCCTCTCCATAATGATAGCCCCAGAAAGTGCTTTGGAAGGACTTGTGCAGCTGGGCCAAGAGGTAGGCTTGGGAGATGAGAGGACTAGAATTCACCCTGTGGTTCATCGTGGTCTCCTGAAGGAGTGTCGAACCGTGATTAGTCTCTTTCATGCTTGGTCTCTTCTTTTTTTGCACAGAAGCCCGACTTATAAAATCAAAAGCGCAGCTTGAAATGAGCCCACTGCACACAGGTTTCCTCGTGGCATGACAGGCTATCGCAGCCTTAATGGTAGGCTGCTAGACTAGAAGCAGTCTTTCATTGAGTTTGTCTTACTGAGAGGAAAAACTGCTTTGTGTAATAACTTTATGGTAAATGTTGGCAAAAGATTTGCACTGCATACTGAAAGAGAGACATTTCTGACCACAGCTCATGAACCGCATTTATTTACTCTGGCATTTGGCCATTATTTGTTCATAGGCTTTCTGTCTCTGCTAAATGTGTTCCAATTTTGGGAGCTAAATCATTGCCAGTAGTTTCCAGGACATTCCGCTAGGCTAAGCAAAATTGCCCTAAGCAGTTGTCAGAAACCACTGGAGTAGTATTTTAAATACAGAGTATTTGAAGAAAATAAAAGATACTAAGCATCCTATCTGTCTGGATCCTGGATCTTTTGTGTTGTAAAAAGTTAGGGAACAGAAGGAGGGGGCTTAAAGCCATGCCTGTCTTTCCTGAGACATTTTCCATCATTTAATGAACCAATCTGATTTTAAAATAAGGATAGCAATTAAAAAATATGTGTCCAGATATAAATCATGCTCAAACTTCAGTCTGGAAATCCTAGTTATTTACTTCTTAATAAAAATGAATAACAAAACCCAGGAGGAAAGCCATGGCTGTTAAAACTGACACTCAGTTGCTGTCAGATGACCTTACAAAAATGTGTATTTATAGCTTAGGCAGGATAATAATATGGGAATTCCTTTTCTGGACCAGCCCCCTCATCCATCTGCTCACTGTCCTGTATCTGATAGAGTTCACAATACCCTGATATATTACCTGCCCTGAACCTGGTGTAATGAAGATTGCAGAATAATCCCTAAGACAGCGAGTGACTTGAAGTACGAGTTCCTAGATTTTTCTCTAATGTTATTTTTCTTGGCATTAATTATTGTAATTGCAGATAGCTTTATTGTCCAAAAGAAAGCTCAGTGTTTCTTCGAACTTAGTTGAATTCCTGGCCTGCATGGTATCCTTTGGCAAAGCGATCCAGAGTCAGCGTGAGCCCCCAGGGAGCAGGAAACTTGCCTGCTAGTGCTGTGGAATTAGCTACCTTTCATTTTCCTCAAGCGTCCACTTTTTGCTGCATATGAGAGGGTACACTGATTATTTTCTCTACTTTTATCATGTCACTTTTTCTCTCCATTTCAAAGAGAAACAAATCCCAGATTTCCAGTTTCTCTACCAATGAGTCAGAGTCATTTCTGAGCTCATTTCTAAACACCCTCTCTTTCTGCAGACAGAACAACCAGTCCCACCTATGCAGTGCCAGAAGAAGTGGTGGTAGTTATCTACGTAACAGCATTCTGCTGTCCTGTTCCTTACCTGTCCCATTAAATCCCACCCAGGGTTTTAATCCACAGCTTCACATTAACAGAGCAACCTCAATGAACTGCCAGCTAGGATTCCCTTCTATATTAAGTGCTAAAATTTAGGGATCTATGAAAGAAGGAGGTTTTTTCCTTTCAATATGTGTATATAAATAATTTATCAACACTGAATTCCAGCTGTCATTTTATTACTCATTTGTCTGTTTGTAACCACATGAACCTCCTCAAAATGCCCTTTTCACACAGTGAAGAAAATAATGCTATGTCCTCTGTTTATTTTGAATCACACTGCCCACTTGTATAGTAAGCACAGTAGTAATAGTAATACAGTAATAGCAGCATAGTAAGTAATGACACTGATCCTAATAATTGGAGCATCTCAGTGTTAAACCTTTTACTCTGACAAGAGCTAACCACTTAATCCCTGTGTGAATAATTGTTTATTCACTAAGTATAAAGAGTACTTTGCTTCCTATATTCTAGACAGGTTTGATTGATGGAAATATTCAACTTAACTTGCATGATGCTTTGTGTTTTTATCCTTAGCTTCATGTGTGTACTTTGTTAGAGGCTTACTGGGAGTCTAGAAGGATGGCTGTCTGGTTCGCCCCTGTCAAACCCCCTGTAAGAATGGGCAAAGATTCAAAGAAATTAGGGAGGTATGATATGGCAAAATCTGCGCCAAACTTTACCTGCCTATGTATTCCTGTAACTAATTTATTTATCCTTGCCATTTGGTGAATTTAATGAATGCAGGTAAGATTCCCACAGGTCCGTGAATCCCAAATTGTCCCTGTATTTTTAAATACTGATAGTCTAAGCACCATCCTAATGCTTCAAATATTATGTCTTCCATCTCCTCGAATTTTTCCTTTTCCCATCATTAATAAGGAAATTCAAATGTTATCCTACCACCTGGCAGTGGTAGATTTATACTGTATGGTAATACATTTGCTTTTAACTTAGCAGTTTGCTTCAGTGACACCTTCGTTTCACATTCTGTACCATTACTGCTACTTGAAAAGAGGAGATGGAGAATAGGTAACTTTCCAAAACCTTATGTAATCAAAACCTTCCTTAGGTCCCCCTTTAGTTCCTATGAGCCTAAGCAATGGTGTGATTCCCTTGAAGCTTTCAAGCTTGTGATATATTCAAATAAAGCATTCTTATTCTGTGTGAAACATTCAGCTCTTGGGCCTGTAAAATCTATCTTGACTTCCTAATTTTCCTCTTGCTTGTTCTCTGCTAAAAGGCAGCACCGTTATCATTCACTTGTGTGTTAGAGTATATTTTCTAACACAAAAAAAAAGAAAGGACTACAGTGGGAAAGCAACGGCATCTGGAAAAATCAAACAATGTGAATTAATACATTCTTTGTGGGCTAGAGGAAGCAATGGAGTCAAGGAAGGCCTTTAGATGTTATGTTTTACAATACCTCTGGAGGCCAAGCCTCACTGTAGGCTGTTTTCTTCCCGCCTTTGGACAAGCTGAAATTAACTGTTAATAACACACAATTAAAAGCGCATGTCTGTGTCTGTGAGGGTGTGTGTGTCTTTGGTCTAATTCCACTCCTTCTGTGCATTTTAACTTTCAAACTTAGACAGCAGTGAAGAGGAGACAGACAGGTATACATAGCAGCCACATCAAAATCTTGGTGGGGCAGGGGGAACATTTGACACCTCCTTGTTTCAATGCCCCCTGTCTGTTTTTAATTTCACTAAATCGCTCCCGTCTGGGGATTGTATATTTTCAGTGGCCTCTCCCAGCAATGCAGAGGTAGAGCAGCAGTGTGCCAAACCCCAGCTATGCTCAAGAGTGGGGCTGCAGCTTTACAGGAGGCAAGAGGGGAGGCAGCTCTCGGGACCAGCCGTTCACCGAGCTTAACTCGGGTCTGAAAGCGATGCCAAGAAATCTCACTTGCCCTTTTCCCTTTATAGCCATCTTATGAGGGACGAGGTGGACAACCTGAGTAACTGGCTGACAGACTTTTTACATCACTGATTTTAAAGTATTATCAAGGTCTGCATGTCTGGAAGGTCCCTCATTAGCGAGGGGACACTGTACTGCAGCTGCTGCTCAGGGTAGGACTCAGGTAGGAGGTTTGCTTGGGTTTAAAAGCCAAGCAAGATCTGGTCCCGAGTACCTCCAGGGAAAGGGATAATTCAAAGAGCAATTTGAGGAGGACTTCACTGAACAGCTGTAGGCACAATGGCTCCCATCCCTTTCCACTGAGGCCAGTGGAAGTTTTTTTCTCCTGGTTTTGCTAAGAGAAAAGTTCAGACCCAACACGGAAAGCTTGTGTAACCTTGGGAGGAGTTACCTCATAGCAAGGAAAGTAAGCAACAAGACATTAAATAGGGAAAAAAGAAGAGCTCCTCAGTCTGCTGCTCCAAGTCTGAACGTCTCTGTCGCAGGGCATAACCCTACATCCCTCCTCCTGCTAGCATCTCACCAGAGCAATGCCCTCATGAGCACTGAATAATGAATAGCAATTTCAAATACTTATGCCTGAACAGAAACCTTTCTTCACATATAGAGACAAGTCAGGATGTAAAGCAAACCCGGTCTCCCTAGTAGTATTTTGCACAACTCCTGGATGCTCCTCTGCTTGGGCAGGGGCACGGGACAAGGTCAGTGTGAAGCACTGAGCCCCCAGGCACATGTGGCTGCTGGGGGGTTGCTGAGCTCTGCAGAGCCAGGGGGCTAAAATAATCCGCAAGATAAAGTCAGCCAAGATACACCATAAATTACTTTGGCCTATTGAAGCTCCTCTTGTGCAGAGTGGG
Source organism: Falco peregrinus (assembly GCF_023634155.1). NCBI lineage: Eukaryota > Metazoa > Chordata > Aves > Falconiformes > Falconidae > Falco > Falco peregrinus. The sequence goes on along the minus strand of NC_073725.1, from coordinate 37,159,999 downwards.
ATTTGGCCTCAGTATAGCAAGGAAACCGAGGTGGTAACAGGGGGCTTTGTGAAATCACGTTGTGCCACTGCATGGCCCTGAGGATGCAATGAATGCCTTAACACAATAGGCTAGTGAGAGTATGAAAAGGTAAGAGCCTATTCCACTACAGCTTCATTACATGAAAGCACATTTTTGAGACCTGAAGGGGTTTTTTTCCCCTCTCTTGCCCTCACTGAGTTCTCTGTGAATTAAGCATTACAGTGGCTTTGACTGTAACCATTATAATCATTTTCCAGTGCTAATGTTGTGGTTTTAATGAAAGGAAACAGCAAATGGTGTATCGACTCATATACACAAATCTGCACTTCATTTGCACAAAATAGCTTCTGGATGGCTTTCCTCCATGTTTTTGGTCAACACCACTCTTTTTGAGAAATGATCAATGTCTACAACTGTTTGCTCTTCCACAGATAAAGCAGATGCTATTCATTACTGCCTTTGCCATGCATATATTGCTACTTTCCCCAAAGCAGCCACAGCGGGTCCTGTGTTTATTTTTCTTTAAATCCTTTTGTTCTTAAATCACTCCACTTTTGCTTTCAGGATATGACGAATGATTAATGCTGTAGTAGCAGCATTATTGAATTAGGAAAGTCACTGGCAGCTTCCAAAATCATTGAGACAACCAACAAATAAATACAAACCACTTCTTTAGAGTTAGATACAGCGGAGCAGTGTGATGGTGTCGAGATAAGGAGAGGTGATACTGATGTGAACACCTCTAAAGCTTCAGGACACGCAGCTACTGACATGTAAATCACAGCAGCTCAGATAAGAATGTATGTGTTTTGAACAGTTTTGCAACTGAAGTAATAGAACTGCAATAAAAACAATGTTAAGGCAAACTCAGAACTGCTGTAGGCATTTGGAGGGAATTCTTTTTGCTAAGAAGTTATATGATCATAAAGAAAAGAACTATTTGTGGTTTTACGGTTTGGGTTTATTTAAAGAATAGACACTTAGAGTTCGATGCTGAAAGGTAGGAGTTCAGCACCTCCCAGGCATTACAGCCAACAGCATGAACAACAGCTCACCAGGAAAGGAGAGACATTATAGATTTCTGGAATAAATCTTTGCAGTCACCACTGGAATATCTGTCTGGTTTGCAAGTTGAGTTAGCCTTCGTGGTGATACTAGAGAACATAATTGGTAAAATTCCAGTTAAATAGAAGTTTGCGTGAAACAGGAAAGCAGGATTAAGTTAGTTTTCCTACATTCATGTATAGAAGGTTCTCTACTGGCTTCCTAACAAAGCCCATCAGGTCTCTACATGGCCCTGTCCCTCGTGTGTTTTGGCGCAGCACCTCGGAGGCCAGAAGGGCAAGGGGGATCAGGCAATGGCTTGCACCACTGAGCTTTTAAAACACCTTCGTGCAGAAGTGAAGGACTGAACAGGCTATGGGATGGTGAGGAATAAGCCCTAGCAACTCCATCCCTCTAGGTTTGCACTCTGAAGCAAGGAACCTCTGGGGGTATGGCACTGCGCCTTGTTTGACAGCAGTAACAATCATGGCTTGCCTCACCTGGGGCTGCCCCTGAGCACACCGCAGAACCGACTGATTCTTCTCCCTGCAGCTCTGTTTAGGATTTCTATAGATATCAAGAGACTCATATTAGTTACTTCAGTCTAGTCCTGAAAATAAAAGGCCCCTTTATTGAGTGCTACAGTGTTAGTTGCTTTCCTGGCCTTTAAAATTTTTCTTTTATTTTTCAACAACTTGTTCCTTATTAGAGCTGGGTAGGAAAAATGGTTTCCCTGCAGCGTGAAAGACCACACAGTTTCGAGGTCCTTGCTGCTGTTCTACTTCAGGGTGCTACCAAGGCCTTTCAAATAGGGGCTACTCAGAGCGGTCGACTGGAGCTCTTGAAGAACTGGGTAAAACCCATTCCTATACAGAAATAAGAGTAAAATCTGCTGTAGTCCAGGATCAGCTCAATGTGCTGGAGGAAGGTGGGGTGCTTTTGCTCGTGTTCCTGGCTGAAGCTGTTTCACTCTGTGCGAGTAATGACCTGTCAATCTGGGAAAAGACCTAGACTTCCCTCTGCTCCTCCCAGCAGTGATGCCATCCCTGGACTACCAGCTCAGGCTCTTTCACTCTCTTGCCTAATGTTTGTCTTAGCATCTATGTGAACCTGAGCAGCTCCAAAAAGAGAAGTTCTCATTGTGAGGCAGTCAGCTGCCCAGAACCCACCTGGGCTGTGGGGTCCTGACTTTCATGTCCCTGGGTCAACTTAAAGATGTTGTGATTATAGCCCTACATGTGATCTGCTGGTTTGGATCTGAATATCCTACCAGGGACTTCTGCCTGCCCTGAGGCAGCAAATGAAGGTCTCTTATTCTGATCAGAAACTCACTGAACCAGTGAACATCTTCCCATTGAATGTCCTGGGTTTGACAAATCAGCATTTTCTGATTTGAGGACATTATTTCAGAAAGCTCCCAGAATCAGTGTTCCCTGTCACATGTACCTGTAGATCTTCAGTAGGTTCCTCCACCTGCGAGACTTCATTTTTCTAAGAAGTTCTTTGCTTCATTCAAGGAAAAATATTGGAGACTACTCTTCAGCCTTTCCACAGCACAGACTCCTCCTTTTTTTTCACCATGCTTTCAGTCAAGTTGTAACTATGCTTATCCAGGGGCAACCCTAGAGAGAAGTTCTCTCTCTTCATCCCCCACCACCAGCAGGAAACAAATCACTCCCTTTAGTTACACATACATTGCACCTCACCAGCTGAGCAGGGATACCTGAGGTTATTCTGGGGAGAAACTGGAGGTCCCTTATGTCTGATTAAGTGAACCCTAGACGTGGGCAGAGGATGGGGACTATCACGTGCAGAGCCAAAGAATGGCCCTGCCCCCCTGAAAGCCACAGAAGCCATAGAATAATCAATCAATCAAAACCTTGCCCCATAACAGACCCATCCGCCTCTCCTTTATTTCTTCACCTCATGTGGCAAAGCTGGTACTTGCAAGTCTCCACTCTTCTTCTCATGCTTGCATGGAAAAGAGTGGGGGCAGGGGCTGCCTGAGCCAGCAGAGCTCGGCCACATGGCCCCCTCCTCTCCCCATTCAGGCTCACTGCTGTTTTGATGCTCCAGCTAAAGAAAATCTCTGCAGATTTTTTTTGTCCTCGGAATGAAGCTTCCCACTGCTAGCCTTGGGAGACACAGAACATCCCAGCTGGGCAAGAGCTCTTTATAGATATTTCTAGTGCTCAGAGGGAGAAGCGGGGAAAAAAGCAGCAAACTACAGCAAGTTTATGGTAATTGCTTTAATGAGGCAGAGCCCTTTAGAATGCAAACACACTCAACAATACACAAAGAAACAATCAAAAAAAGTGTTTTATACAGGCTGTTTTATAAGAAGGTAATAAAAACAATTGTATGGCACACTCAGTTGCATAAACAGGCTCACCATGGAAGGTGTTTGTGTGAGAGCAGGACTATGAATACTTAATTGCTTCCATTATTCTTATTTTCAGTACAAAATACTGCAATCAAAACTTAATCTGCGGGTTGATTTTTAAATAAAAAGGTTATATTCCGGTTGCATTGTTGTAAATATAATAAAATACAGTCTTTCTGTTAAACGGTATTTCATTTCTTACTGCTTGCAAGGAGGTATAACAGTGTTTAATATCTACATCCCTGACAATTTCAAAATCTTTTTCAAAGGCAGGATAATTATTTCTCTTCATATGGAAGGCAGAAGACCAAAATATTCAAAAGGTCTTCATTAATGACACGGCTAGAAGTCATGGAAGTCTTTGATGAGATCCTTCTATGGCTGCCAATCCTCTTTGAACCAAGCCCGGAAAGCAATGCAGAATTCAGATCAATTTTCATTCACACATCTCTTCTGACAAACGCAGTGAGTACAAAGGAAGAACTTAAGGAAATATGAATTCAGGACCTCAGTAAGTTGCAAAGTACAAGACTGAAAAAATGCCACCCATTTTCCCATCCCTCTCAGGAGGGCAAATTATTCAGACAAAAGGCTTGTATGAATTTGGATACAATCTGGTGCGTCTGGAATGCTGTATTCTACATCTAGTGTGTTTTTTTTAAAAAAAATATGTACTGTTACATTTGTGCTTTAATGGCATCTAGACCACAGTAATTTTCAAATACTTAGACATAAGAACTTCTTTTTTTCCTCTGACTTTGTGCTTTAGGAAGAGATACTGAACTGTCAAAGACCTGTTGTCCACATAAACTGAGTGACAGGTCTGTAAAGATTTAGGGAACAAGATTGTCTTATACAAGAAAATTAATATCTGGATGGAAAAAAAATATATTCGTTAACAGTTTGTACTTTACAGGCTGAGCACATTGCTGTAAAATAACAGAACAGGGTAATACCAGAAATTATTACACCAGAAAAATACCAGAAAAAAATATAGTCACTCACTGAAAAAGGATGTCTCTTAGAAAGCATTGATGATTTCTGGTTTCAAACTAATGGCAAAGCATGACCTTAAATTTTATATTTGTCGCTCATACACATCTTAATTTACATATTTAATTAGAAGAATCTTCTTCTATAATAGTAAGAAATAGCACTTTTTCAGTTCACTGGGCCTATAATAGTAATTTCTAGCCTTGAAATCATCTGAGCGTTCAACTTTCTGTTAGTGCTACAGAACATCTGCCAAATAGGAAATGCCATTTTTATTTTCACCTTTCTTATCATTACAGAAAACACAATGCTGTCAGGAATCAAGCAGGTACCATTAAATGTTTCCTGCTTGCAATTTCATGATCATATTTTAATACGTTACATCACTAATGCCCAGAAACAGTTCACATGAAGCAAAAAAAAATTGGTAAGTCAGAATGTCTCAATCCCCCTGTCCCAGGGACAATAACTAATTTTAACACCTTCCATCTTACTACAGTAGGACTACTGCCCAGCAGAACAAAGGACACATAACTAAGTTGGTGAATATTTTAAACTGCCTATGACTTGTACAAACAGTAGAGAACTTTCTGTAGCCAAATTCCGATCAGCTCGTAAGCCTTATAGCGAGATCAGCCTTTCCAGTCCTTTATAAGGAGGAATTAATGCACAAATTGTATCCAAATAATATATGTAAGGAATGTGCATATATATATATGCATATATCAGGCTGAATGCCTACACATATTTTAAGAATATATATATATGTTTGTATGTATGCACATCTGCTGGCCAAAACAGCTTTGATGATTTAAAGCAAACACCTTGATATACTGAACAGTTCCTTTTAAGCCAGGAATATTATGGTTTCTAAACTTCTAGTATATGGGTCTCCTTAATTTAGTCATGAAAAGAACCAAAAAAAGATCACATGTGTACCATAGTCCCGTCAATCTCATTTCTCATAGCAAACAACAATGGTATCCAAGACCAGAATTTTCTTTGCAAAGTAAATGGGTGTCTAGGTTTGGATTACATATTATGCAGAAAGACTTAGCACATTAATCTGAAATTTTCAGAAGAAATCCAGAGCATGCTTTCCTGTTAGTCTCAAATTCTTCAAGGATCAGAAAGCAAGTCTGCAATCAGAAATCCAAACATGCCAAGGAGATCTATAGTATGCTACAGAGTAGAATTGAAAAGACAAGTCATTCAGTCTGATGAGGTAGATGGGTGTCTGGAAGCATGCTGAATGTCAACTGCTAACAACAGCCATCAAGATTAAGGGGTCTAGCAGGGGCAGACTGAATTGATTCCAAAGTTACTTGCGAGCTAATATCTGCTTACAAAGACATGTGAAGAACAGTCAGGAACTAGCAGTGAGGCACTTTCAATAAAGAGATGTGATATTGAACAGCCCTCAAAACTAATCCGAGAGGTTTGGTGAGGTGCCACCATATGAATGATCCTAAATGCATGGGCTCTAAGAACCTAAAGCAGGGCTTTGCCGATGTAGGTTGGTTGTCATAGAGGAGTTGTCAAGTTTTCCTCCTCAGTCCCTTTGCCAGCGGTCCCTCATTACAGAAACCAGACTACAATGAAGGTAGTCATAGATAAATCATACACTGTTCCTTTGACCCTTTCCTCCTTTTGTTTCCCCTTCTCCAAGAGGAAGCTCACTGTAGCTGGAGCTCAGTTGAGTTCACTCGGTGGCCTGTCTACATCTGCAGGATATCCACCCATGTCACCTCACAATAGTCCATTATCACTTGGAGAGGCCTCCATCTCTCCAAGCCAGTGAACACCCTCACAGTGACGCTCACCAGTGGCACCTCCCTCTGCCACTGCAGTACGTCCACATGCTGTGGAGACACAGCACTGAAAAAAATGCAAGTGACTGCCACGTGCAAGCGCACCGACCGGGGTACTGACTGCAGGAGGTAGCCTGCAATGATGCTGCGTTTTTATCAAGGGCCTCAAAATAGCAAGAATCAAAACAGAGGTGCTAATGCACTGATTTGGGGCTTGTTTTGCATTGCTGGTTATGTATGTTAGATAGGAGGTGAAATATTGCTTTCTGGATGTGAACATGCAGTCAAAACAGGATGCTTGGTTTGGTCCCACATGATGTAACATGTTAGTGACTACATCTCGATCGCCTGTAATCTCTCATCCTTACTGAAAGAGTCTGCACTGATCAAACCCATAACAAGGGCTTTACAAAGCATTGTGATGCAAGTCTTTAGAGGGTGTAAATGGTCCAGTAGCTATGGTCAATCCCCATTTCCAACCGCTCTTACTCTTTACTTCTGTTTTTATCACACTTGCATTTGTAAAGTCGCTTACCGAAGCAAAAAAGGCTGTTCCTTAGAAGAAATGCTGCATTGCCCAAGAGCAGTTTACATCATATGCTATCTGGAAGCTATTCTGTGAAACATCATAATAATTGCTTTTCCTGGACTGAGACACTTATTAGTAGCAGCTAAAGTTAACAGATTGGAAGACTGCCTGAAGATGATGGATGGATTTTCTCAGATTGTAGATTTCTGGTCATTTTCCATGGCAGCTGTAAATTTAAAAATAATATAAAGTTAAGCAGCAGTAGAATAGAATTCATGAATATTACACAGCTACTGACTTGATCATTAATCATCCTAAATTAATGTTAAAAGTGTTACATATGATGAGCCAGATTTTGCCTTGGGGTGTATACAGAAGTTTCTCATTGATTACAAGTGGGAAATGGCACGTGTACATGAATGCTGAATTTAGCCAACTGCTTGTTTGTTTTGCTGGCTATTTTTATTCCTGTTTGAGGGAGGTGGAAACATTTCTGTTTTACAAATCACCTTTCATACTAGTGATCTGAAAGAAAATGTCCACGAGCCATCATCTGATTTTTAGTCAATATTCCAAGTTATTGCAACAATATCTCTACTTATTTTCAAAGCTGGAAAGCATCAATGCTTTCCAGAGTTCAGTAGTCGTTTAATCTCCCTGATGTCCACTTCTGAGGTTGCTGCAGTTTAAAAAGGGTTTCTTATTGGGCAGAATGAAGATTTTGTCCACAACTGAAATTCCTTCTAGGCTAAGTCAACATTTTCCCTAGACTTTTTCCTAATTTACCCTGTTACTTTTGATGAAATCATGCATCCAAGTGCCTTCTTCAGAGGAGTAACACATATATATGCCAGAGATACATATATTTTAAAAATAAATAAAGAAACCCAAACAATCCTCCTCTTCCTGCTCAGCAAATCAAATTTGATGCCAATTAAGAGGTCTTGCACTTGGCAAAACCATAATGATTCCTCACGTCCTCTGTAGAATCCAGAGGTCACAAAACTAGTAAGTGCCTCAGCAAGATCATGGAGGTACACGGACCTTTACCTTGTGAACATCTAACTCCTCTCAGCAACTTTTGCATTTAAATAATATTGTTATACTGATTACATATTAGTTATGCTGCGTTTAGGCATATTTATGTTATACATGCTGTTAATATTAATATATATTAGCTACAGGACTGAGTTTTTCAGGATTGCTTAGTCTTGTATTTAATGTCTTTCAGACTCTAGGTACAAATACTCTACAGCAGTTGCACTGAAAACAACTTATTTGAATGCCAACTACAGAATACTGTTATCAGCAGGTTTTCTCAGGACCGATTTACTTCTGTTTATCCACAGCATTTGGTAATAAATACATGTATTTTGGGGCTTTAGGTACATTAAACATACTGAATAGTCAAAGCTTGTAGAAGCTAATTTCCCTGTCATTGCATTATAGTTAAATTGGTTACGCACGTCTCATTCAATTATGTAACTTGAAGAATACCAACAACATAGGTTCCCGATTTCAGTAGTACATACGCTGGTTTTAGCACTCACAATGGACCAGCTTGTAGCATGAGAAACTAAACTCATGATGCTTTGAAATTCGGAGCCACAATTTCAGATGCAATATTGTCTTTGTGCATGTCATTAATGGCTTTTCTTTTTATAGTTTCTGGATGTATACTGTAGTATTTTGTTGAAATCAAAGTGAAGACTGGAAGGTAACTCACAATTAATATATGCAGTTAAGCGCTGACACCATCAGATCTTCTACTGATACCACCTGAGTCAAGTAGGTATTCAACCAGTAACAAATATGCACAATAGTCAAATAAATTATTTGCCGTTAGATCCTGATGCAGGGAAAGTTCCAGATATACTGTGAAGTCTCTTCAATGGGACTTCTTTACTGGTATTTATTCTGTGTGGAAGGCACCCAGCTACTGCAGTAGTACAGAAGGAATAAGGAGAAAGGAAGGGTTAAATTAATATCCACAGAAATTGACATACTATTATGATTTTATCATTGTGTAATAGCAATAAAACACATATCAAATGGATTAAAAACTGGCTGACAGATCTCAAAAAACTAGGCATCAGCTGGGATTTGCGATTGTGTGAATGTTCCCAATGTTCCCTTGAGTTCTGTACAATGCTTAATATTCTTTAACAATTTCACCAATGGTCATGTAAACATATCCCTAAATACAGTCTGTGAATGACATGAGTTTGGCAGGATGGTATACAATGATGAAGACTGGGCAGTCAAACAGAAAGCGCGTACGGTACAGGAAAGAACCACAAAGTCATTCGAAGGAGAATTCCTTGCTGTAAAAGAAAATAAAACTAAAAATTAAAGAGTTCCATCTGATCAGTTTATCAGAAAGAAGATGGGAAGTGAGTTGTACAGATAAGTAATTCACAGGGGGAAAATATCTAGTAAGAAAGGACCGTTCCCTCTAGCAGGAGAACCATGGGCTGGAAACTTAAGCCACATAGAAAGTAAGGTGCCTTTTTAACAAAAAAGATGCTTATCTGTTGGAAAAAACTTTCCAGGGATATACCAGATACATTTTATGATGTCTTAAGTCCAAGGGCTTCCCCTTGCCCCAAGATATGCTTTAGCCAAAACCAAAGGTTTTTGTTTAACATAAGAATAACTGGAGATAATGTAAAGACACATAAGCAGACAAATTGATTATATTCTGAGTATGAATGTATGCAAATTTACCAGAGCCAACATTTCCTCATCTGCCTGTGGTATGCCTCCTTAAGAAAATTGCTTATTAAGAATCATCTTCTAAGGAGGAGGATTATCGTTGTTTAATCTTACCTTAAGGGTTATTATGAAAGAAAAACTATCAAACATTTAGAAAGTATAGTAAAGTCTGCAATACAACTTGTCTTGTAACACTACAGGTTGTTGGAGAGAACAGCTTTTATTTGTTAGATACAAACCTGAGGTAAAATACGGTGAAAAATGGAACTCATCTTAGTTTAGCAAATGCTAACAGACTAATTGTGAAAGTACTGCCACCACATATGCTTTTGAACCACGCGTGTGCCTCAGTGTTATTTTTTAAACAATTAGAACCCCAATATATCTTCAGATACCTTCTGCTTCTATCAAATAACAATAATCAATCACTGTTGGTTAGCATCCTTCCCCCTCTCCCACTTTGTAGCATATTATATCTTTGTGAAACTTGCTAAGCCAGTTACATTAGCAAAAACAGAGAGTAAACCCATTCAAAACAATGCAACTAAAAGCAGAATCTGTCTGTTTGCTTTTGCATGGTTAGAACAAAAGGTTCCATTGCTGCTTTTACAGCTAAATAGAATTTTATAATGAGCACTGAAATTTTTCGGAAAGTCAGATTACAATGTTGGTTTAACGTCAGACACTCTATTGTTTAGATGTAGGACCACTGCGATGTTCGGTCTCTGAAAACTTTAGGGTTTTTTTTTTATATTAAAAAGACCACTGAAGTAATCCACAAAGAGCTCAGGCCTCAGGAAAGAAGTCTGAAAAACAAACACTGTTAAAGATCAGTCAGACACGATTATGTGGCTGACAATTACATATGATAACAATTAAAATTATCTGATTCCAACCACATGGCATCTTAATACAGCAGATCTCCAAATAACATGTCACATAATAGGTTTTGATTGATGTTGTCAGCAGCCTTTTGAATGTTACAGATACCTTCCCATCAGTGCCTCAGAAATCAGTGGAGACTACTGACCTCATTCTAAACTATTTGCATGTACCTAAATACTCTAGTTCTAACTCCTTGGTAAGCTAAAATTCTTGTTTTCCTAGATGATTAGATACACACATACATCGTGTCCAGATGCCTGTTTCCAGTTGTAAATAACTTAGCTAATATATGTATTCATGGCTTTAATGACAACCCTAGGTGTTTTTGGAGAGATCTTTCAGTTGCCTGCCAGTACATCTCTGGGAAGATACGTCTGATTACAAGCTCTCTGAGGCACTCCAAACAATTGCTGAAGTCCATGTGTCAGTTGGCACAGGGGATCTAACCAGAGAGCATAAGGAGCTGCCAAGGAGCTGCCACTGAGCAGCATGAGCCTACTTTACTGCCGACTTTAATTTGTGTTAAAAAGAAATAGGGATGAGTTAACGATTGCTAAACCAACAAATCATCCTCCTATTGGAGGAGCTCCAGAGGACATTCTGTCTCCAGTGGTGATACAACCAGGAAGCAAACACATTGTCACATGTGCCTGGAACGGGCATACAGAAAGCAGAGGGGATCGGACCAGGAATGTGGAGTATTTTCATGGTGCCAGTCTCCACACATGTTCTTCACATGGTCTCCTGCTCCTCATTTTCCTCTAGACCAGCATGAGGGCACAGCCCAAAAACTACTCTTCAGATCTGCGATGCAAGTTTTATTGTTTCCTTCTGTATACTGTTAAGTAGGAAGAGAAACATAATGTCTTAAAAACGAACTGAGGAATAATACCATACATTTGTTAGAAGGACAGTTTTTGCTACCATTGTTGTCTTAAAAAAACAACTTTTTCTGCTTTGGCACCTAAATCAGTATTGCAACATTGCAGCTGGAAAAACAGCTGTCTCTTCTAACTGTGGCTGCCATGAACACAGTTCTCCCACTGTAGGCTGTGGAGTCCACAGCACACTGAGAATTCAGTTAAGATATTGCAACAGTTTTGTCAGTGTTGTTGAAGGTGAGCAAAAATCCTATCTGGTATTCACATCAGTTTCACTGGTCTGCCAGAGTGTGTTATCCAGCCACACTGCAAGATCTCGCCTGTGTTAGAAACACACGGGGGGGTTAACCAATGCATTGTAATTTTTCCCATTCTTTACAACAGATCACATGAAGGATCAAGAAAAATATGAAGAAATAAAACTCATGAACAGACAATGCAACTCAGCAGTTATTCTTGACACCTCAGTCATAAATGTGTTTCTGTCCTGAATTATCAGTTCTGCAGTGTATGCCACAGTTTTATCTAAATGGCCTTCCCAGTAAGCAGCAGTAATTTGACTGCATGATGGATGTCATCTTACTGTGAAGGAAATATATTGGTTTTCAAATAATAAATAATTAGAGGAATTATCTAGAGGGTCGATGTTAAATTAGAATCACATAGTGCTTCTCTGCAAGAAAAATTACATTTGTTGTAGTTGTGTACCAAAACTGTTTGCATCACAGGAGAGCAGGTTCTCCAGAAGAACAGTGAAACAGCACCATGCAGTGCACCACATAGGATGAAAACTCTCCATATCCATATAGCTCTAAACTTCCAGCACCAATCAGCCAGCCACAACCCTTGCCTTGAACTGCAGAGAACTCTCTCCAAAAAATCAAGTCATGTGATGCTCAGACTTTACAGAGACAAGATCTCAACGTTGCACAAGAATACATTAGCCAAAATGTCCAAATCATTAAAAAGCCATCAGCAGAGCAATCAAGAATATGTAAACAAGTCAAATTATACAAAAACAGATGCAGCCACGCATCTGAAAAGATGTAACCGGAGCCATATTGTCCAAAGAACTGGGTGAACAGTATGACAGAGCTAGTTCAGCTGATATGTATTTGCCATCCCTGATGCCCAACACTATACCTTCAGAGGCTACTTCATAAGGAAAACGCTTTTTCGGCTTTAAGCATGAGCAGAGGTGATTAGCATGGGAGCAAGGCCTCTTGTTTTCTTCATGCAGAGTCTAATACAAAGGGACTTTGATCTTTAGGGGGATCTCTACCACAGTGCAAAATAATAATGATGATAACACAACAGTAATAATAGGTACAGATAGCAATGCTGAACCTTGAACATGTATCCATTATAAACACATAAATATTCAGTTGTCTACTATAAGATCACAGGTCATAGACTCTTTAGTTTCATTCCCCTCCTACACAGCCAAAAGTAGGCAGGAAAATTATCGAAATATATTTATTAGCTGGTAAATAGTATCTTTTTGAATTGGCTTGACACGAATTTGGGGAGTTCGGTTCCTAATGTGTATCTGAGAATTTATATAATATTAGAAGCAAGCAGAATATTTGAGCTGTGGAAGAATCTACAAAAATAGCCAAAACAGCAGAGACTTTCTTTCAAAATGGAACAGGAGAGGTTGTGATGCATATCTTAATTCCCTGCAGTGTTTTGAAAAACTTAGCACCTACATACAAATCAACTGGAGGCCTCAATTTATTATTCTACTGATTCTATATATGACAATTTAAAAAAAAAAAAAAAAAAAAGAATAAAGGAGAAATGTCCCCTATGGTCTCCAGGCCAGCTTCCAAAGGCCAGAATAACTAATCCAACCACTAGCCACACCATGCTGCCACATCCTTCACTGAGGCCCTCAGTCACAGAATTGCAACCTAGTAAATTGGTAAAAAGGTGGCCAGGACCTTGGTCTTAGCATCGTTTTTGCCCGAAGCCCTGTGGCCTCTACACCATTACAAACCAGGAATTGCATCCGCCCTAATTCAGGCAGGTCCCCACCACACGATGACTGGGTGATGTGAACAGTGATGAAAGTATGAGTGAATCTCAGCCCTGTGACAGACGCTGCTTGAACCTCCCCACCTATTGCCAAAATGAGCATTTTCTGAAGGAAGCAGTTACATTTCAGTTTTCTAACGAATATGCTTCTCATCAAGGAGCATTTTCTGAAGGAAGCAGTTACATTTTGGTTTTCTAACGAATATGCTTCTCATCAAGTCAGAAGTTAGAGCATATGAATTCTTCTGTAAAAATGACAATCTTCCAGAACAAAAGACTGAGATCAACACAAGGTATGTGGAGTACATATTTATGGAGTAAACACAACTATTCTTTGTTGACAGATTTAATGCACCATAACTTGGCTTTGGATATAACGTAGCAACACTCTAGCATCTTCCTTAATGTCGTGTCTTTCTGTTACAATGATTCATCCACGACAGTGAAAGCATATTCATAGGTATGAAGAAAAAGAGCATCCCTGCCTTGGGAAATCAACACTCAAAGAACAGAGAGGCAAAAAAAAGTCCAGAAAATAAAACATTCAGAAGGTCATCAATGGTGATTTTCTGCAGACACCATAGGATGGGAATAGGTAGATTCAAAGTGCAGAAGGTAACAGCCTGGTCAAAGAATTCAGGGATGATGAATAATACCAGTGGGGCTGTATGGAAGAAGACAAATATCCCCCTTATTTTCTGATCAAAATGATTCAGTTGAACTCCAAACTCACTGAAAAGTGATGAGCTAGTGCTTCAGAGAGGGAATGAAAACAGGGAGGTGGGGCTGCTTGCATAGTTTTGCTTGGCATAGTTTCATTGCTCACAAAAATGAGGGGAAAAACCAATATTCCAAAACTCTTCCAGGCAGTTATTAATTATTTTTCTCCCTTGGATTACAACACACACAGACATCAACAACCCTTTTGGTTATGTTGGTCTGGAGTCCTGTTCAGGTGCTCCATGAGGAGCTCGTAAGGAGCTGTCCTACTCTGTGTGTGTTGAAAGTCTCTCCCCTTGGAAATGTGTTTGGGCTGGTGCCTTGAAGGGACATTTGAAACCTGCCCGTGCTGTTTTGGTTTTTTTCCCCTTCTTGTTATCAGGCTCATCATGCTGAGTCATATCTGCAGCTAGATCATAATGATTATCCTGAAATGTCAGCAGCTGCTCTTTTCACCCCCATATGGTGCCAGATTTAGGATGAGGTTTCCCTAATGCATAAACAATGACTATAATTGTGGTTTTCGACAATCAAGGTATCACAGAGATGTTACTCTGTTGTAAAAAAACTGCTTTTCCACAGTTGTAATGAAAGGATGGGTCATACTGACCCATATGTTTCTTTGTATTTCTCCCCAAAGAAAGTCTATGACATAAGTGAATCCTTGTCAGTGTGGCTGTTGGCCATCAGATGTTGTTTGACAGGGGAAACAGCTAAAAGCATTAGCAGTTAATATCTTCCTAACTGTAAGAGCATTATTTGCCTAATTCCAGGAACGATTGTTTGATAGACAAAAACCTGGTTTTAACCTCTGTTCTCTTAATTTAGATATAATTTCCTTGCAGTCTTCAGATAGATCTGTCTTCTCCCTTAGTGCTGCCTGAAGTTACCAGCTCTCTTTAAAAGTCAACTAAAAAAAGCTGCAGTATCAGAGAAATAAAAAAATAAAACAAAAACAAGCAAACAAAAAAAACTAGCCGGAGTTGACAAAAGTAATGAAAAAACAATGCTCTATGTCTTCTTTCATTTATAGATGTGCATCAAAAGTACTGTCTACTATCTGTGGAGATAGAAGATAGTGGAAATGTGTTAGTGAGAGGGGAATCTAGCCTCAGCACCTCCATTCTGTATTTTAATGCCAAATAAAGCAACACAGAGATAAATGAAAGATAAGCAAACAGAAAACCCTGTAAGGGCAAAAGCAGGGTGAACAAGATGTATTATTGTTGAAGATTGGGAGAAGAGTCATTTAAGCTGATGGAAGTAACCACCACCCTTCATTTGAGATAACAGAGCCAAGCAAGTTCTTTGATGAGGTAATACAGGTTTCTGAGACAAGGCAAAAGTACACCCTAAATCTTGAATAATGTGGGCAGATGGTACTGCTGGTTATTGCTTTGGGTAAAGATGTATTTGTGTGTATGCATGTACAAGAAAACAAGATAGCTGAAACAGAGAGAGAAGCAAGCTCTAAACACAACAGCTAAAAGGAAGCTATCTAGGCATAAATGCCTAAAGGAAGAGCTTATCGGGGGTACTGAACAAAAAAAAATGTGATGCTATAAGCAAAGATACTGTCTGTGGTGGTTTGATTGCATTTTTAGAGAACAGGGAGTTAGCATGTTCTTTGTAAACAGGTAGAACTGCATCCAAGAAAGATCTGATTCCATCAACAGTTTAGCTTCCTAACCAGAACAAGCTGTGATTTGTGGCCATCTGTATCAAAGGAAGGAATATTAGAGGTAACAAAACAGACTAAAGGGAAGACTACAGACAAGCCTATGCTGTCCTGAGAAGGTTAAGGATGTTGCAATGAGTTAAATCTTGTTGTAATGAATTAAATTCATCACATTGTCATGAACCAAAAGCCATGTGTACAGGAATTATTGCAAATGTAAATGCTTGAACAGATAGCAACACTGACACTAGCCATTTTTCAGTAAAAGAAACTCCCCTGAAGCTTAAACCAGCCCTCAGGAATGAGCCTGAGAAGTTACTAGCGCTCTGCAGGACAAGAGGTTCAGGTTCAGTGAGCCCAGAGTGGGAGGCGAGTTCCAGAGTAGTGTCCTTCCGTGAGAACAAAGTCCCTCCAGGTTCCATATGTAGGTGCTTAGGCCTCATGCTCAAAGCTGGCTTGGACAGCCAAGCCCTAATTAGTTGCCTGAGGTCCCATCCCCTCTTTCCCCTGAAGTAATCAACAAGACTGGATTTTAAATAGTAGATAAAATGGCAGACAGAGGTCTACCTATTTTGCTGGTTTCAATCCTGCCTGCACAAGCCTTTCTGCTGAAGCCATCAGATGGGATGAAAACTAGTTGAAGAGATGAACCCAGGGACAACCTCTGCAGTAACCTGAAGCATACATGCTCTGTTCTTCCTGTGGCGTCAAGCAGTACGTCACTCTCCTTATTAGCAGTTAATTTGGGTCTCTAATGCTAAAACCATACTGCACCTCCACAGCTGTAAGTGAAAAGCAAAACTGGTCTGATTGGAAGCTATTCTGTTCCTTCATAAACTGGGCACAGAAGAAAATCTGTAGGATGCCAAATATCCAGTTGCAATTGGAATTTTTTACACATCTTTACTTTGTTATGTAGCTGTTTTCTGAGCATCTTGTTTTATCCACTTGGATATCCATCCCCTTAAATTTAGGTAAAAATTCGGCATCTAGGATAACTCAGTTGTCCATGCCTCCCTTGTAGTGATGGAGGTAGATATTCACTTCCAGAAACATGTCACCATACCCTAACAAAGATATCTAAGTTAGATATCTCTGGAAACCAGTACAGCCTGTCTCTCTCAATTGTCTAAAGTGGAAGCCTAGACAACTAGTCAGTCTGAAGACACTACTTTGGGACAGTAGCAGTCAAGTGACACAAACAGTAGTTCTTGTGTACTGGGACACGGTACATTGCCAAATCTTTCTCAAGGGCATCTGTGGTTGGTCATGTAACCTTTCTTGTGTGCATCAAAAATCACACTGTCAAATGGAGCGAGCTTGTGAGAATAGAAGTTCCAACAAGAACTCTCAGAGAGGAGAGCCACTGGGCAGGCCGCTTGGGCGCCTCACCTGATGAACAAACTTCATGTGGCTTCTTTTTATCAAGGAGCACAACTTGTCATTCAGTATTCCTCTCTCATGAAAAGTTGTGTGCGGTGGGAAAAAGAAAAAAAAGAGTACTTGTGTTGTCTCAAAAAGGTGTAGCTTGTTTAGGAGGTTAGACTCGAGCACCATGGTTGTCTGAATGAGTAGTAAGAAATAAGAGCATTTTGATCTGTCTGCCACTCTGTAAGGGGTAAAACAAGGTTGTTTTATTGTTCCCCCAGCATAATGTACAAGGATGATTTGTAATGAGGCAGAATCTAGGGTAAATAGCTCTTGGTATAATACTTTGCCTTCAGATATCTTAAGAGGTAATCTGCGGTGGGTATGCTTGGTGTAAATCAGAGGCTATGTCTTTGCATTTGGAAGTCACTATTATCATGTTAAAGGGTGTATGCTTACATAGTTCAAGTATGGCATTTGGAAAGAAGTAATTTCACCTCAGAGTGGAAGTTGCCCTGCGGCACAAATCTTCAACAGTGGAATTTTGCATGTGTACTTTGACAAACGCATGCCCAGTGGGCATGTGCCAAATTATGCCTTTGAAGCCATGGAAACCTGGCTGTGGGAACCTAGAACCTTGAAGAGTTTCTCAAGGGAGAGGAAGCAGAGCCAGCTGGACTCATTTTCTATAGACAGAAATTTAATTGCTCACTAGTAGCTACTACATTAGAAGAGAAATCATTTCAGAGACCTGGAACATGCTGGTGTGAAGCCCTTTTTAAAGAAGTTAAGTGACAGGGTGACAGCCTGACTGTGACCTGTCCGGATCCCTCTCTTTGAGCATTCTTTTTAACTCCAGTATTTACTGCCGTGGTAAAATGTGATCATAATTACAAGAACCAACACGTAGTTGTCATTACTCAGCATCTAAGAACAAACTGTGAATACCCTGCTTTTGAGTGCAAACCAGCTAGCAAAGAACAATTTCTCTAGAGCTAACGTGTATCAATTCAGCAGACTTACAGACATGAAATTAAATCTATGTTGTAAAATTGATGTACAGCCCCTTCTGCAAGAGATGGTTTATTTTCACAGCCCAGTGGTGGCTGAGCTCTATCTTCCTCATTCTCTGAGACGTAACCTTGCAGCCTCTGAGGGGCAGGCTCCTCTTTGTGGTAGCAGACACCTGTCTTCTGCTCCATGAGCTCTTTTTTGACTTTGTCCTTCTTCAGTGCTCTCAGGTAGGTCCTACATCATCCTTAACTCACACACACAAACATTATTTTGTCTGACCACCAGAAGAGACAGAAAACTGGACTAAAACACTGCCTTAAGACTAGGAAGTGTGTGTGGGTAGTGTGAAACAATAAATCATGTGTTACTGTACTATTAAGATAATATTTCTCTACCAAAATCATTACTTCATTAAAAAAAACACTTAGGATAATAACAAAAAGTCCTACTAAGGGAAATTACCTAGTGAATGCAGGCTCAGGCTATACCTTTATCACTACTCTAAGGTCAGAGCTAATTGGCAGACAACAAAGCTTACGAACCCAGAGGTTGATTGCTGCCTTCTGCTTTTCTCCATTGACAGATAAGCACACCTCTCCCTCTGTTACCCTTGTGATTTATTTTTACTTGTACACAGACCACAGATAAGATCAGTCCATCATTATGTTGGACTCTATGTAGTGACAGCATCTCCACTATACAGTTTAAGATCTGGACAGAGAAAGGAGGTTCCTCCCTTTTTAAATCGGGAACAAATGCTCTGATCCACAGAGATGTTTAGGTGCTTTGCTGATTTGGATCTAATAGGTCAGACTCAAAACCACATCAAAATATTTTCAAGCACCAGTTTATCTACTGTCTCCATAAACATCCCCTTACTGCACAGTAAGGGTAAAGTAACTAGACCTGTTTCACTGCAGGTTAAATCAGCACTGCCATTGTATGCCCAACATTGCTCAAAAAACAGTGACCTGCACTGGGGAACTGGTGAAGATTAAAAACAATCCAGAAAAAAAGCAAAACAAAAAACAAAATTCCCGTATTTTAAAACAGATTAGTTGCCTTCTCAGGGATACAATCTCACGGCAGCAGAGTTGGTTACACTGGCCTAATTTGCTCATCTAACTACACTTTGGATCACATCAGCCTGTGTTTGCCCTGGGTAAGAGTGCACACAAGGACAGTCACTGCTCTTCAACTGAGACACAATAGCTTGTTAAATTGTCATAAACTGATCATAAGTCTGAGTCCCAAGTGGCTTACCCGAGGTCACCCAGCAGTTTGAGACACACCCAGCGACTAAACAACATCTCCGGAGTCCAGCCTAGTGTCAAATACAATGGCACTTTTCCTCTCTAATTGTGACCAATTGTCACTGTCTTCTGGTGGGTGTAACCAAGGAGAAAATGGACATCGGAATGAACTGTGACTGTCCAGTGAGCCCTTCCAGTTTCAGCTGAGGCACGCTGGCAAGGCTTCATCAGGAAAACTCCATGGTTCCACCAGGTCCTGTCTCTCCAAAACCAACAACCGATTAGATATTGTTGAGTAACTCAGAGAAAAGTTCTTGTGATACATGTAGGTGTTGCTGCCAGACAACACGTCTCAGGGAGAGTGGGCACCAGCTGCAGAAATATAAAGCATTTTGGACCCTAGAGAAGCTTGTTCAGTTCAATGCCTTCCTTTCCTATGCATCAGAATGGCAGAGTGCTATGGGTAGTTCTACACAGTGCGTAGTTTGTTAGCATATTGATCTGAAAAGCAACTAACGTGGGAGATGTAAAAATCAAGTAGTGGGGCAGAGGGATCTGGCGTTGGAGGAACATTGCTTTCCACAAGCCATGTAAACCCTAATTAATAGACAAAGGGCTCTATTCTTTGCCTAAGTTTAACTCCTCCCTTCTTGCTTCTCTTCCCTTTAACTGTACTTCTTTTCCCCCTCCAGTCTGCAGTAGCGTGTACAGGGCTTGACGGAAGCCCACACAAATCAATGGCAACACTCCCATTGACTTCAATGGGCTTTGTAACAAGCAAAAAGAGAATAGGTGATTATGTTTCCCTTCCAAATGACAAGGCCCCCCCAGTAAAACAATCCATACAGTAGTCATAAGTGCTTTATATTGTGCAGTGCAATGGGCATAATTACTCCAACCCTCTAAACTGACTAGCAGCAGTTGGTCTTTCTAATGCTTGGAAAATTGTTTTAAATAGGAATTTTTTTAGATTGTAAATACCTAGGGTCAGATCTCAGCAGCTGTACCACCATATCCACACTGACTTCAAAAAGGATAGTCCATTCACATACATAGAACAACTGGCCCAAAACAGACTTGCTGCACAGTCAAAATTATTTTGACATCCATGAGCCGTACTCTCAAAGCCATAAATGTAGGGTCCACCCTGCTGTTGCCCTTCAGCTAATTATCTAGGCATGATCTCGATTAATGACTCACCTGGCTCTTCTTTAAATTCAAGCACACTATCATTCTGTCTCTGCAAAAGATCCCTCTATCTTCCCTGCTCTACAACAGAGCACGAAAAGATTCCTCCACCTCTTCTCCTTGATTCATTGATGTAAGGACTTTACTGTGACAACTAAAAATCCCAGGTTTGTTTTCAAAGTTATTTTATTTTCACTCATCTCTGCCTGCAAGTTTGTCTGGTTAACAAAGGGCTATGGTACGGGGGGGAGGGGGCGACGGGGAAATCCATCATTTATTTAGTGTACTAGCATGCTCTGGACATCTAAAATATCTTTGTTTTGAAAAGCTGCATACTTTTTTGGCAACGCTTGGACAAAAATGATCCAAATGTATTGAAGTTTAGGTCATATGCAAGTGCTCTTATTCAAAATGGTGTATGGAATGCTATCTTTCCAATCCTTCCACTAAAATATGATTTGTAGCTGTTCTTCAAAACATCTCCCTGATTAAACATCCTTGGAAAAAAATATGCATGGGACTGTAATAAAGAAAAATAAAAAGGTTTCTTTTAATCAGTAATTAAGCGGCAATTAAGCATAATTATTACAATTTGTATCTAATTTATAATATTGGTAGAATGAACAGATGTAATTTATCCTCCAGTAGTCAACAGTGTTCGGCTTAAGCCAAGCCACCTCACCCTTTCCTTCGTATCTGCAGCAGAAAGGACACTGTGCACACTAGGCATATGTGTCTTCAGCAAGGGGTGGGAACGTGCAGCTGTGGGGTACGAACTGCTCAGTCATCCGGAAGCATGTGAAAGTACCTGTACAGACAACCTAAGGTTTTCCTGCTGTCTTCAGCAGAGGAATCTTCCCTTTAAGTCAAGTGATAAAAATCTTCAGGTTTTTAAATTCAAGTGTGAGGAGCTCTCACTTTACTGTGCTACTGTACTGTAGCTGGTACAGTAATTCTGTTCAATGCTGCAATCGACCTTTGCAAAATGTACCCATAGGGGTTTTTCTATGAAATATTATTAAAATTGGTCACATTATTTTTTTTTTGGGGGGGGGGGATGGTGGAGGTGGACATTCTTCATTAACAGGCTAGGAAAAAATTACTTAGTTTACTGATGTACTGAGTAACTCAGAGAGAAAAATTTTTTTTTTCAATACAAACTCTAGGTTAATTTTCTTTAACTCCACAGGTTTTAAATACTTAGGAAAAATGGGAATGATCTTGGACTGTCTGGAAACAGCCAATCTGACTGCTTTCTGCCATGGACACTTTCAAATAAAACTATTATGAAATTTTCTTAGTTGTCTGACCTTGCTTAAGGTCCATCTGAGATACACATGACTTGACTGTAAAAAAATCAATCTTTGCATACAGCTGATTACCACAGAGCTGTGTTCAGAAACTTAGGTGATGGCTGGCTATAAAAGCACCTTATAAAGTTCTCTGGAAATAGTATAAACCAGATACATTTATAGACCAGAAACGTTACCATTTGCATAACAATAGCAAATTCACACAGCAGGCCTCCTGCAAAGGTGACCTTATGAATGCGGTTCAAGAAGTAAGAACTGTACATTTGCTGGATCCAGAATGTCCTTCATGCTCACAAGGCTGAACACACATGCCCTGCCCTTATGCTGATGCTACCCCAGGCTAAGAGTTGATCCCCCAAACATTCCTGCTGCTTGTGGAAGAAGACACTCAAAGGGAACTGCAATAAAGTGGTGTACTAGTATTAAAACTGACCAGCCTGAATCTAGAATGGCTTGGGAATTCAAGAGACATTAAAAATCCAGCTTGCTCAAGCCAGTGTTGCTTTGGAGAACCAAAGAAGTCTGTAGCTTTCTCCGTGACAGAAGCCCCACACAGTTCATGGGATTCCTTACCCCTTGCAGGAACAATGTAAGTCTGTTGAAAAGATTGTTACACGGCAAAAACTTTACCTTTTAAACTGCAGTCAATGGTTTCCTGATGGAATGTACCATTAAAACCTAGCCATTTGAAAGTGGTAATAAGGAGACAGATGCATATTCAAATGTTTATTTCTTTAATGTTCCAACACCTAATCTCTTAAATAGTGTAATCAGAAAAGAGGCATTCTAATTCTCTTGTGGGGAAGAGAAGGCGCCAGAGATCAAGAGATAACCAGGCTGTGTCTCAAGCCATTCTCATGAGACTTTGGCTGTGTTCGAACCCAAATCGGAGAGAAGAGATTTTTCAGGTGCTGTGTCTGCCAGAATTCAAACAGCAGACACACTTCTGCTCTCAGGTCACAAATCCAAACTATGGACAGCCTCTGTTTAAAAAAAAAAAAAAACTTTATAAAAATGTCAGGCTTGCTTATTTTGCTTTGGTTTACATAAAGATCTTTCTCACGCACATATACCTTGAAGCTAAAAGAACAGTAAGATTGTGAAGTTAGTCACTCAAAAGGTAGAAAGTGCCAGACACGAGGTTACATATGCAACCCAAATTCAGTTCCTTATATGAGCTCATGATTAGACATGCTTTAATCACATGGGCACATAGACTTTTTTCCACAGGACAAAGATAGTGTGAGCTCGACTTATTGGAGGAGCAAAGAGTACTATCATGTGTTGTGCTGGACAGTCCTGATGAAAGACAGAATTACCAGATCTGCGTAGCAAGAAACAGGTCGAGCAACCCAGCTCTGCCCTAAACAGTGGAGGTGGAAGGCTGTGAAATGCCCTTCTGCCATGTCAACATGTTCCTTCCCTCTGCCGTGCCAGTAAGCTCCTGCACAGACATGTGCGGAGAAACAGAGAAAGGGAGGTAGCAGCCTAGGACTGCAGCAACATGGCATGCACCATCAAGGGAATTGCTGACAAAAAGGGGCAGACTGCAGCCAAGGTTGCTCCCTAGCCTATGACCCATTTTGTTCTCCGTGGCAATCTGGTTCACATTATAAGTACAGTACTGACAAAGTTGGGGTGGGTTTTTTTGGTTGGTTTTTGGGGTTTTTTGTTTTGGGGGTTTTTTTGGGGGGGGTGTTCTGGCATTTGCTGGCAGTTCTGTGGCTTTTGTCACCTCTTCTCTAAATATTTCTTTGTTCTGCCTTTTGCCTTTGAAACTTTATACTCAGGTCTAGTTATCTTTGCTTTTCTAGCCCTCAGAACAAAGTAGTCACTATCTTGTAAGCAAGCCGGACTCCTCTAGGCCTGCAGTTTTCTTAAACAAAAGACCCTCAAATAATTGTTATGACTCTAATAATCTGCTGCCTGAAAATACACTAGCACCCTCTGAACCACAGTGGGTATTACAGATATTAGGTTTGACTTCTACAATCGCTTCAATGTGCAGGCATTGGCTTCCTTGAGCCCAAGTCAAGTCACCACATTAAGGATGGGGGGGAGCAGGAGGCCCAGGGGCTCTCATCTCCCAGATAATAGCAGGAGACTGGGCCGCGGCAGCTTTAATCTCGCCTCTCGAATCATAATTTATCCCTTTCCATGGCCAGTGAGGCACCTGGCAAGAGAGGCCCGGCGCCCTCCGAGGGAGCGCCCCAGCCCAGCGCTCATCCCCTGGCAGGGCCTGCCCGGCCGGGATGACCCGGTTCCTGGGATGGTCCGCCAGGCCCCAGAGCGACACTCCCGCCCTGCCCCGCCGCTGGCACCAGGCGCGACAGAGCCTGAGGGGCCCATAGGGAGCAGGGAACACAACGAAGAGGCTTCGAGCCGAAGGCGGCCAGCCGCTGCGGGCGGGCCAGCCGGGCCGGGCCGGGCCGGGCCGTGCGGGGGCCCCTGGGGCAGCCCCCCGGGGCAGGGCCGGCCGCGGGAGGCCCAGCGCGGACGCTGAGGCGGAGCGGCGCGGCCCGGCCGCCGCCGCGGGCGGGGGAGGCGGCACCTTCCCCGGCGTGGCGGGTTTCCGCCGCCCGCCCGGCGCCAGGCCCGCGGGCCCGGGAAGTCCCCCCAGGTGCGCCGCTGCCGCAGGCCCCGCAGCCGCTCCCGCCCGCTCCCCGACAGCCTGGCAGCGGGGCGAGCGGGCCGGCTCTGCGCCGCCGCCCGGGGCCCGCCTCCGGCCGCCGCGCCCCCACCGGGGGCCGGGCCACCTCCGGAGCGCGGCGGGGGAAGCGGGGATGGGAGGCCGCAGCCGCCCGGCTCTGCTGGCTTCTCTCTCCCTGGGGTGCCGCGCCCTGGACCCCGCGCTGCCCCGACACCACGGGGCAGCAGCCCGCGGGGGTGGAGGAGCGCGCGGCCGCCGCCCGGCACCTCCGCGGCCGCCGCCCGCCCGCCGCTGGGTCGCGGTGCCCCACACCGCCGGGTCCCGGTGTCCCACACGGCCCCGCGGCACGGAGGGCGCGGGGCTGCCGGGCGGGGCGGCGCGGAGCCGGCTGCCGGGGCCGCTTCCCTCGGCGGGCGGAGGAGCTGGGCACGGCCGGAGGCTCGGAGCCCCGCGTTCAGCCTAATCTAATAGCAGCAGTGATTAGGCTTCATTATTATTTGTGCGCCGCTCTTTTCGGCTGAAGGGAGATTTAAAAATCAATAGTAAAGACGCATGCCTGACTGCCTGGACACTTAAGGAAAAGCTGTTGGCCAAGGCCAATAAATCAATCCTCCTTTTTCTTTCTCTGTTCTGTTTGTTTCTTTTCTGCCTCCAGAATTTCCCTGCTTGCAGAAGAGAACCGCGTCTAACAAGGTGCCACTTTGAAATGCATCATGCTCGAAGCCACCGTGCTAATTATAGATTAGCAAGAGGTAAAACTCAGTTGAAATGACATAGTGAAAAAAAATCCAAGCTGATCAAATTTAGTATGTCATCAAATATATTATGGTCGCTTAAAATTCTGTGTTTAAGAGGACGCTGCATAATCTTCTAAACCCCGTGACTCACTGGCACCGGCTTTTACTCAGAGAAGTGAAGTCAGAATTCATTTGAAGTTGTGTTGTGGTAACCGGGCTCTCAGACCTCTGAGAGTTTTTACAGCCCCAGTCAAGGTATGTCCAATATTTCCAGCCTGACACAGCAGCAGCCTACAGACGGAACAAGTAAATGAAATGGAAGTATTTAACAGGCTTCACACGTTTCATTTATTTGGATTTGAACTGAGGAGCTGAGCTGAGCCTTGAATCACCAGCGAAGGAAGAGCATAATTACTTGTCATTATATTCATTCTGATTTATAAATAATGTTTCTGGCTTTATTTTATTCAATGCTTAATTTAAAAATAATGATTAAAAATTAGCCCTTGGGCTACGTGCTGGATTATAGCCAGATGCGTTATTAGTCCTCCTTGGGACTCCGGAAATATCGAAATGGACTGGGAGGGAAAATGAAGATTTCCCACTCAATTAGTAACGAGCGAAGGACAGTGCGATGGCTTAAGCATTTCAGGTTTTAATCGTCTTAAAACGACGAGGTATTTAACCAGAATCAACACGTAAATGTTGGGGAGAAATCACGCTTGCTGAAAGGTGATGATGGTGCACGTCTTTGGTATCCTCTCTGCCTCGCACACCCAAGAACACACAGCGCTGCATTTCTGGGTCAGTCTGTATATGCACACACACGTAAGGAAATCGTAGGTGGCTGCATATCTGCACACACACGTAGATTTCTCTAATATGTTTATATGTTCAGTGGCTGGAACAGCACCAAAATGTGTTCCCTGATTTAGAGCACTTCCCAGGTACTGCAAACACTGCTGAACCAAAATCCTTATGTAGAAAATGAATAGTTCCTTCACACATACACACAGACACACAGACACACAGACACTCTCTCTCAAAAAAAAAGGGGGGGGAGGGGGGGAGAAAGGAAGAAAAAGAGAGAGAAAGAAAAGAGAGGAAAGGGGAACTCGATTTATTCTCATTTGTTTATCTCTAGATTTTTTCCCCCTTTCTGCAAATTCATTTGAATAGCTTTCAAGCTGCAAAATGGAAATGTGGCTCCTGCCCTCTATTTCAGCAGCAGCGTCCTGGCAACAGAGCAATTTTCTATCATCAAGGATAAATGGCATCGAACAGAACATTCTGATAAAAAAGAAAAAAAGCTTTAGCCCAAGAAGCCCATGATTGCTGCCCTTCCTGTCTATCATCCCTTTACAAAATCCTCTCCTCCAAACCTGAGCTGCATGCTGTCAGAGCTAATAATGTCTTCTAAAGAAAAGGGGAAGAAACAGCATTCATGCACAATGTTCCCATTTATTACATAGAGTGCTTATTTAAAAATTGCAAATATCTTTGTTTGGTTCACTGCAAATTAAAACCAAGATGTAGGAAGTTACACGATGCAACAATTATTCATGTCACGGCGGAGCATCAAACCCTCATAACTTGCTTTTCTATTGGTTAATATGCGCGCGTGTGTGTGTGTGTGTGTGTGTGTGTGCGTGTGCATGCGTTGTGTGTATGCGTGTAACGCAGGGAATATGCCTTGTTGTGAAAATAAAAACCACTTCAGGTAAGTCTGTGTTTTGTTGTTTTAGAGCAAGGAGGGGGAAAAAACAAAGTCATTACGGATACGAAGTAGAAGAAGGCTTTGCATGTGTTGTCTCTGAGGTTCTGCAGGGGGTTAAGCCCCAAGACTCCCAAGAAGCCTGTCAGGGAAGGCTGCTCTGGGAGTGGGGTGCCTCGCTGGGGTAGCAGGGCTCTCTGGGCGCACCCGTGCCGCAGCCGCCGCTCCAGCGCCCGCTCCTCGTCCCAGCAACGCTCCCGCAACCGCTCTCCCCCGCGCTGGGGCGTCCCCCGGGGGGGCCAGCACCGGGGAGCTGCCGGTACCTGGCTGTGAAAGAACCCTCGGTCATAAACAAATCTGCAGGGACAGTCCGTCCAAGCGGATGGTCAGCGTTCAGAGATTACTTTGGGGAGGGGGGAACTGCAGCGCACGGAGCTGTGGCGGGGATCCCCCGCCTGCCGTGTCCAAGGACCAGGGGCGGCCGGGCGGTAAGAGACGGACACACCGTAAGGTGCCACAGGCCGGGGAGAGGCAGGGGCCGGCGGGGGCAGGGGCCGGTAGAACCCGTCGCCGCCCGAGCGGCGGGGAGGGCGCACCGCCCCCCTCCCGCTGACCCGACGGGCTAGGAGAGGAGGGAAGGAGCGAGGGCCGCCGCCGGGCGCCCGCACCCCGGCACCTGCGCCGGCTGGCGGAGGGGAGCAGCCCGACCGGGAGGGCTGGAAATAACCCGCGGGCGCGATGACCCCGCAGGGTGCTTCGGCGTTCGGGGGCCCTTCCCGGCGTGGAGACGCACCGCCCCGCCGGCAGGCTGCAAGCCGGGGCCCCGCCGGGCGACAGACGGCCCCGCCGGGCGGGAAGCACCGCGCCCCACGGACACCCGTGGGTGCCGCCGAGGCGCCTCGCCCCCGCCGCGGCCGCCACTCGCGTGCGGCCGTTAGGGCCGTTAGGGCCGTTGAGGCCTGCCGCCGCGCGCATGCCCTGCGCCGCGGTCACGTGCCGCGCGGGCGGCGGTAACGGCCGTGAGGAGAGGCCGGCGCAGCCCCGCCGAGCGAGCCTGCGCTGCGGGACGCGGGCGCGGGGGAGGCCGGGCCGCCCCGGGGAGGCCGGCAGAGGAGCACCGGCCCTCGGGCGGGCCGCGCTGGCTGTCCGGAGCGGAGGGAGGGGGCCCGGCCCCGAGGCGCCCGGTGGCAGCAGGGGGCGGGTTTCCCCTCGGGGGGGCACCCGGTCGGCGCCCTGGGCATCTCCCTCAGCGGGCAGCTGCCGGCGCCCCGGGGCCTGCCGTGCCCTCGACGTGCGCACGGGGGACGCGGGCACGCCGCATCCGCAGCTGTGCTTCCCTCGGGGGAGCTTGCTCGGCCACTGGCGGTGGCCTGCTCGCCGGGCACGGCCGAGCAGCCCCCCCGAAACAAGCAAACCAAAATAAACCCCAGTGATCCGTTCAAAAAGCGGGGCGCGGGGCTCACGCCGGGGGCCTGGCTTTCCTCCTGTGCTCGTTCTCTTGCTTTGCACAGTGGAGGAGGCAGCACAACCAGCCCCGACCCGGGTTAGTGAGAACCTCTGAAGTTTAGATCAGGGTCCTGAAAACTTGTATAAAACTTAATTTGTCCGCAGGTCACCTGATGAAAAAAAAAATCCGAAGACACGAAGCATGACTCACTTTCTTAATTTTTTGTCCATACATATGTACATATAAAATGAAGCAAACCCTTTAAAGTTTATTTTAAACATGGCAAAGTCCACGAAAGACTTCTTGCCCTATTCTAGTTGAGGGCTGCAGGCAGACCATTTGATTTATTTTCGTTTTTCAAAGGAATGGAGAAAGTCGTCCGATTAGCAGTGCTATTATTATAATCTCCATTCTTAAACCTTGAAAGACCCTTGTAAACAATCGGCTCCTTCTCCCAGCCCGGTTCCCACCGCCGGTTAGTAATGACTGGAAGATTAATGAGCCTTTTTTAGCAACACCTGTCTTTTTAAGCTGTCGACACAACCAATTAATACTTTTAATTACCACTACAAGGAAACTAACCAGAACCTTTCTGATTTGATTTGGCCGCTGAATTTTATCCCCCCTGAAACGAAGCAGCCCCAAAGTGGGGTGGGGGGGACCTGGTTTTGCTGCGGTTTGTTTTGCCTGGGGCTGGATGGGGTGATTATTTGTTATGGGGCATTTTTAATTTTTTTTTTCAGTTTATTTCACTTAGCGTTTCCCCGCGCCTTTAGAAGTATTTTGCCGTCCTTTTCGAGAAGAAGAATATAAAAGTGCTTGCTGACGCACAAGCCCCGCGGCTCCCCGAAAAGCAGCCTCTCGCACCGGCGGCCCCAGGGGACAGGCTGGAGGGAGCAAGCAGCTGCTTAGACAAAAGTTACCACAGGAAGACCCGCACCGAATTCAGGACAGTTTTTACGAGTTATTTCAACGAAAGAGCAAGTGCCCCTCCGGCGGAGCCGGGAGGGACCGGGGGCAGGCGGCCCCCGAGCCCCGCAGCCCGCGGGACAGCCAGGGGAGCGCCGGGCGGGAGCTCCGCTCTCACCTCGGGGCTGGGCTGTTCCCCTCCTGCACCCCCATTTCTCGGGGGTCCCTGATCTTCATTTGAATAATCAAACCGTGGAGGAGGAGATGGGGCAATCACTTGAACAGAGAGGGTGTTTTCTGTTCAAACGGCATGGGTGCGATCAAAAGTTCGCAGGCGCCTGCGAAGGGGTGCCGGCGGGGCGCCATCCCCTCTCTCTCCAGAGACCCCCTCTTAGCCATTGGGGTTCGTGTCTCTCCCCGAAGTGCTAGGCAATGGGGCTGCCAAGGGACCTCCGACCTTCTCCTGGGGTGGGGGGTCGCAAGGGACGTGATCAAACCTTGCGCCCACGCACGTATGTCCCAGGGCGACGTGAAGCGGGCAGCGGCGTGCGGAACCGGAGCGGGGACACCCAGCTCGGGATGCTCAACCCCGGCCCTTCCTCGGGGGGCTTTTCCCTCTCCCCCCAGCCCCCCGGCACTGCGCGCGCACTGCCGGGAGTTCCTCCGACCGAACGCCGGGAAGCAGAACGCGGTGGTCTTTAGGTTAAACAGACACCTCGCCGCCTGGTAAAGCACCCCGTGCTGTTTCTTGCCTACTCTCCTTTGTGTTATCTCCCAAGCTGCCCAGGCCTCGCAGAGTTATGCCGTAAAGGCGATGTCCCACATTAAAACAATATGAATTCGCGGACGGATCCTGAATATGAATGAGGTATGTGGTCGTATGACTGCTTTGAAGCTGTACTTCTCCGAATATGGCTTTAATTAAATGTCTTCCGGCTCTAAAAGATTACATGTTGTGCAAAATATATCCTAGCATGAAATTTACTTCCACTATACGAAATTAGGTTACTTATAAATGTCTTCATTTAAAAAAGAAAATCGCTTCTCCTCGTTCTGGTTTCTGTTTTGTTGAACAGAGAGCTCCAACGAGGAAAGAGGGCTGGAATAATACATTTATAGAGGCACGTGTAACAAAACCTGCCAGAAGCGGAGTGGGTGAGGGCTGCTCGCTCAAATGCAGACAATTCACAAAACAGGCAAGTTAATCCAGATCTGATTTGTTTCAGATCCAGCTGTCAGAACCCCGGGATACCTCCCGCGTCTCATGCTGTAGATATCTAACGTGCTCCTACCGCCTCCCCCACCCCGTCCCTTCCTCCTGCATTTATTCCGTGCGAAGGATGCTCGGGGCGGGGGGCGGAGGGGGAAGAGGAGTCAGAGCAAACAGGTAGAGAAAGGTGATGATCTCCACTCGCGAAAAATAAAAATAATTCTTGGCGGGTTGGAGGACAGCGTAGCGGAGAGACTGGGACCAGTTAACCGGGAAAAGCAGTTTCACTCAGCCAGCGAAATCGCGCTCGGTGTCAAGAGCTTTCCCGCTCCGGACGGTGGATGCAGGCGGAATTCACGTTGCTGGAGGCGATGCTGTTTGTCTGTTTCTTTTTATGCCCTCAGATACAGGACATCGCCTAGCTGAGTTTCTATAGAGAGATCAGATAATGGATCCCTCCGGATTACCTTTCTAAATTAACTTTTAGATTTGTTTTTATAGTCCGTTGAGACCCTGACAAAAGAGGGTGTAGCTAGATACAGATACGAGATAAACCTATAAAGCAATCTCATTACACGGGAATGAGTGAAGAGCTCTCCTTGCAATCTATTCTAGATAACGAGGCTGCCTGAAGAAACAAGTAAAGCCGAGATATTTACTTCTTTTCCTATTAAATAAACCTCAATAACTGCATTGACTTTGCGCAGTGTTTACTACATTTCCATTCAATGCTTGGGTAAATGCATCCCTAAAGGTAGAGTAAATAATTGCACTGATCTCAACAAGGGAAATGTGTAGGCATTTGAAGTGTACTAAAAATAAACGAAGGCGAAACAGACTGCAGAGAGAGGACATCGCGCTAGCTAGCCGCAATTAAAGCCTCCGCTTTCCTTCGCCGGAGCGCGAGGCTTCCCGCGCGCAGCCGGGGTGAGACGTTCCCCGCGCGTGTCACGGGGGCAGGACCCGGGTGGCCGTGGGGAGCCGCGGCCCGGCCCGGCGGGGCTCGGGGGAGCTTGGCGCGGCGCTGGGCTCGGGGAGATACCGGCCTCTGCCGCAGGAGAAATTGCAGCCTCTCCGTTGACTTGAAAGAGCCTCGAGTTTCCATTCGCCTCTGAGCCCTTCCAAGATGGGCACTTGAGAGCGGTGGTGGTTTTGTTGGTTTTTTTTAATTGGATGGCGTCTTCTTCTTCTGCCAGAAGAAGGGGGGGTTTAATTGTTGTTGTTTTTTCTTTCATTTGAAAAGAAAACAAAACAACAAAAGTCTCCGCTAAAACCAACATCTCTATTTCAGCAGCAACCCGCGCGGGCGGGGACGCCTGCCAAGTGCAAGCCTCCCAGGCGGAGGTCTGCAAACCTGCGGCTGCACGGGGGGAGACTCCCCCTCACCCACGGAGGGGAAGGTCCCCCCCGCCGCTCGCACGTAAGGCTCCCGGCGGAGGGGTGCAGGAGGCAAACCCGCCCGCTCAGACTCTTTCCGGGATCCCGCATGCTGGGGCCAGGCTTGCCGGGTGGGCAGAGCAGGGGGGACCTGTCCCCGGGGGGGCGGTTAGGGTGGTGTGTGTGCACACCTGGCCAGGTGCGGGGACAGGCAGGCGGCCGGGCCCTCCGCGGGGGTCCCGTCTCCAGCCGGGCAGCCACTCGCCTGAAGCCTAATTCCATTTTAAAGCAGATACCCCCCACCCCCTCGTACACACAGCCCCCATCAGGCAAAACAACCAACGACAACAACACGACAAAACATTGACCAAACAAAAAGCCCCAACCCCGACCCTCTGCAGAGCCACACATTGAATGAATCTGGCTGTAAGGTTTTAATTACAGCGAAGGCTTCGCTACAAATCTGTACAAGAGACAGTGGCTGGTTCCCTCTGGATCTTTCCCCTCCTGACTCCTATTATTTTGACCCAGGCTACAATATAGAGAGCGGCGTGTGTGATCCATCTGCGAGGCTGGGCTGGGGTTTACACCACCCACCCACCCACCCCCGCCTCCCTGCCACTTCCTTCGCACTCGCGGTATGGAAAGCCATTGACGCCTGCCTGTCTGTTAGAATGTTAGGGGGGTGAAATCCAGAGGAGCCTCCGCTCCGCTCTTGCTCTCGCACTGGCAACACTCAAATTCCCCAGTCTCTCCTTAAAATGGCTCGCTTCCAGCTTGAGGAGGTGACCTCCTTTTGCGGGAGCCTTTGCTCACCGCTCAGCTGCTATTAAGACGATGGCAGTATGACATGCTGGCAGGAGGAGAGGAGGCCATGTGTTTTGGGGTAAACAGGCTTGAGAGACTGGGGGGGAAATACCGTCGGAAGATCCAAGGCGAGATACTTTGTTGTAGCTTCTCTGGGAGCTGTAAATAACGCGGCCAGAGCTTGCGCTGCTGGGGCAGGACGGCTGCCCAGCCGAGCCGCGCCGTCCCGTGCCGCCACCTTGCACACCCGCGCCGTGCAGCCGCGGACACACGCGGAGCGCCACGGCCGCGCGTGGGCACAAGCCTGGCGGCCGCCGAAACCGCGCTCCAGCCGAGGAGAGTCCCGTGCCTCTGCGGAGGGAGCTTCTCCGCAAAAATGCATCTGGAGCGCATTGCTGCCAGTGCGAATATTCTCCCGGCTTTCCACCCTTCTCGAGATTTTCCCACCAGCACTCGGAAGGAGACCCCCACTCTCTCCCGAACGCCTTTCGATTGCTTTGTGGATTCCCTTCTGTTGCTAAAAAAAAACCGGGGATGCCGCACTAACCTTCGCATATCCCCCGCCCCCCCCCCCCCCCCCCAGCATTTCTCTGCCCCATTTAAAAATCCTGTTGCAAGATCCACATCATGCTTGTACATGGGCTTCCTGCGGGGGTGGGGGTGGGGGTGGGGGGAGAAAAAAACCCAACCACAACACCACACGCGCTAACATAATTCCTGAAATAAGCTTCTCTCGGACCTTCCCAGCCTCCCTGGCCGGGGTGGGACAGAAAACATTCTCTCGGACCCTGGTGTGAATCGGGGAAGGGGAAAATATGCTCCCAGAGAGCAGCCCTCAGCCCCTGCGCACTCCTGCGGGCAGGAACCCCCCAAGGAGAACATCTTGGGGGAGCCTCGCTTGCGGAACACCATCAGCTATCACACCCCCCCCAACAAACCAACAAACAAGCTGTTGCCCGAAAGGGGGACTCCGCTTGCAGAGCCCACCCGTGCAAACAGCAGAGCAGGACTACCCGGGAAGGAGGGGATGAGAAATGGAACGGGAATGTTTGTTTCCCCCTGTTGTTATTGTTGAACGCATGAATGAATGAATGAATGAATGAATGAATGGAACAGAAGGTGCTCGGAGGCATATAGGAAGCCTCTGGCCGCTTACATTAACTTCCTATTATAGCCTAAAAATAGAACCCCGTTTCCTGTTGTTCGTCAGCTCCTTCTAACTGTTGTGTCTGTTGTGTGACATCCTTCGACTCACAAATGGGACTTTAAACCACGCGCACACGCTTTGGTCTTTCGAAAGTATTACCTGCAAACATCATTAAAAGGATGCGGTTTAAGGTGACATGGAGGACCGGCAGCACGAAGTCACCCTGCGCGCGGTGCCACACTCTCCGCCCGTCACTGCGGCAGCGGAGGGGCGAGTGGCGGGGAGGGGGGCAGGCCGCGCTGCCCCCGCGGCTCTCAGCCGGCCGGGAGGGGGGAGAAGGACCGGCCCTAACCCCGCTCGGGTCCGAAGGCCTCCCTGCGCTCCAGGCGGGAGAGGGTGGCTTGCGGAGCGCAACCCCAGGGAAGATTAAACCGAGGGGTCCTCACTGGGAGGAGCAGCCCGGCCGGGGGTGCGCGGGCAGAGCGCGGTGTTGCCCGCGGTCCGGAGCGGACGGGGCGCGGAGTAACGCGCAAAGCGCATCCCTCTAGCCCTCGGCCAAGGCTGCAGCCTCCTTCTCCGGGAGCTCGGGTTTGGCCACGGAAGGAGCGGAGAAGCCAGGCAGGGCGGGTCAGGGGCCATGAGCTCCTGCTGCTTTTCCCCGAGGAGGGCTGGGGGCTCCCGGGCGGCGGTGTGGGGGCTCCCGCCCGAGGGCAGCCCCCAGCCTTCCTCTGACCCGCACCTCGCCCCGCAAGGTGGGCCCGCCCGGCCCACGCAGCCCCCGGGGAGCTCGGTCGAGGTCAGGCAGCTCCCCCCGTGGGCTGCCGCCCCCGCGGCTCCGCGCCCCACTCGTGACTGCTGCCTGCTCTCTTTCGGAGGCCCTTCAGTGCAAGAGGACAAGGCGGTGAGGGGTCGTCGTGTGTCGTCGTCGTCCCCCCTTTAATGAGTCACCCACCCTGCAAACGAGCACCTCACTGCTCCGGTGCATCCAGAGCTATTGATTCAGGTGTAATTTCTTCAGAAGGAGGCCGGTAACGGAGCTCGCCCGCACGCAAGCCGGCGCCGAGGAGGACCGGTGCCCGGCAGCGCGCGCTCCCGGCGGGCCGGTACCTCCCGGCCACCCCAGCACCCCTGCCAGCGTGCGGGCCCGGGGCCTGCCCGTCCCTCGGAAGAGAAATACCCCTGCCGCTGCCGCCTCCACCGGGGCACGGCTCGGGCCCGTATCACTCCTCCGCCACCGGCCCCCTTTGCCCTCCACCCCCCAGCGGGCCTAATTAAATTGGGGAAAATGATCGGTGTGAGGCTGGGTGAAGTCAACTGTCCTGACGACAGACGAGGACGCCTGAGCACCGCGGCGAAAGAGCCTCGCCGGTTGCCCGGGGCTCCCCTCCCGCCGGCGCCCACCGACGACTCGGCGGGGGCTCCCGCACCCCCGCGGCGCCGCCGCTGTCCAGCCCGCACCCGCGGCCGCTGCCTGTCCCGCAGCTGCGACACCCGCACCCCACCGCAGTTGGCCCGTCAGCTGGCTGAGCGAGGGGCGCACACCGGCTCCGCTCGCTGCCTATCGAGGGGAGCAGCTCCTGCAGACGCTCCCTGCCGCCTTCTCCTTTTTGTCTCATGTTGCCTGACTCAGGCGCCTGATGCCCTTCGCCAAGCCGGCAGATAGGTATTATTTCAAACCGGTCTCCTCTCCTGCCCAACTTTTCCCCATTCCCGGGTTAGCATCCATTACGCGGCAGGAATCGTTTCTAAATAAGAAAGCAACGTGTTGCAAACACTCCCCAGCCTATTTTCTGACACCTTTTGTTATGCGTGCTCTTGCTGCTGCTGGAGAAAATGCTAGTATGTGCACCTGCAAAAAAATGCCTTCATGATGTTAACAGCAAGCTGGAGGGTATAAAGCAATAAAACTGCCAAATGTACCTGTTCCTATTGAGTACATTACCTACACCTATGAATAAAGAGTCCCAGTAGGAATTCTTTCCCTTCTCTTCCCCTTTCTCTATATTTTTATTCATTGTAGATTTGTAAACGCCTGGATCGGGTTACCCTTTCGCGTGTTAAAGTGGAACTCTTGTTAAAAGCAGGAGAACAAGGCAAGACACTTACAACTGCATTCAGAGTTAGTGAACCGACTCCAAGGGCTCAAGAAGTGAAACAACCATGAGAGGGTGGGTAAGGGGGCACAAAACATCCCAGCCGCCCAGGAAAAAAGTCATCCACCCCCACCCCCCCCGAAACAAGCCAGCTGAACTGTAAGCGCCGAGAGGTTATGGGTTATGCCCTGCCACCGATCGAGCATCGCTTCGCATCCCCCTTCCTCCCCACCCCCGAGGACGGTGCGATATGCAAACAGGGGGCTCGCATCCCCCGGCTTCCCAGAGCTAATGACGGGGCTGCTGATAAGCAACACCCCAAAATAAATTAAGAACGGGAAAGAGGGGGTGAATCTCAGAACGAAAAACGCAAACCCTCTAAATATTCCTAAAAACGACGCGATTAAAAAAAAAAATCTGCAGAACCTAGAAGCCAATCCTCAGGCAATGTCGCTGAGAGAGGCAGTGTCGGGACCTGTGCTCGGTCTGGGGATGGCTCTGGGCTGTGCGGGGTTTTGCAAGCGGCGGCTGCTGGTGCCAGTGTTGGTTTTCAAAGCCCGAAGCCTCCAGCCCGTCTCCCCATCTAGAGCAACTTTCGGATTTCTCTAGGCTTAGCGAGTTCCGCCGGTTCCTTCCTACCTCAGTCCTCTGCGGTGGGATCTGCCTCTGGAGTTCATGCTTAGCTGGACGCGAGGAGATTTAAGCGAGGGAAAGGGGGGAAAAAAACATGAGAGAGGGAGTGTGAGAGAGAGAGAGAGGGGAGAGAGAGAGGAGAGAGAGATCCTCCGCCGTGCTGGATCAAACTTAATGTTTTTCCCTAGTCCATCTTTGAAAGAGAAGTGGTAATACCACCTGGATGTTCGGATATAAATCCCCTTGCAAATAATAAATGGATTAATAATAACAAGGTATGAAGTTCTTTTTATAGAAAAAAGGAGAGAATTGAAACTAAATGCGGCAGTTAGACAACCATTTTGATAAGAGGATAATTGAGGCGACACTGGTGTATAATTAGAGGATAATTTATGCTATATCCACTTTTATTCCACCTCCCAAAATAAACCCAGTCCATAATCATTACAGGCAAATTGTTCTGAATTTTATAGCAGCAATTTGAACAAAGTACTGCAGTTAATCATGGGAGATTTTTGTGTATTCCTGATTAGAAGTCTAATTGCCTCCTTCCAGAAAGTAAAAATAACTGTAAAACGACTCTATTTTTATCATTAACAATGTTGACAATAAAATAAAATCAACTGGAATTGTAATCTAAAGACAAATTTAGGGCGCAGGCACTTTTTTTTTTCCTCGGGTCGTTTATATCCTAATCAAGCTTTTGCCAAAACCGCCAACCGCACGTAGCCATTTGCATATATTTGAAAACGATTACGGGAGCCGCTGCCGCCGCCGCTGCTTTCAGCGGGGGGTGGAGGTGTGGGGGGGTGGGGAATAAAAATGCGCTGCGCGTCGCCTTCGCCGCAGCGAAAATACCGCGCAAGGCGTGGTGATAGTGGAGGGGGTCGTGAATTTTGGAGGGGGGATGCGTGATTTTTGGCGGGTGGGAGTGGTGCGTGCGGGGAGAGCTGAGGGCCGGCGCTCCCCTTTCCACCCCCCCCACCCCCCCACCCGCGCGCGGGGTGCGGAGCGCGCAGAAGCGCGCTCCGCGCTCCGCGCGCGGGTGGGGGGGTGGGGGAAAGGATGGCGGGTGGGGGGGAGGGAGGCGGGAGCGGGCAGCGCGCGCTGCCGGCGCGTCGGGGCGGTGACGTCAGGGGGTTGAGTGACCAATGAGGGAGGCGCTGCCCTCCGGAGACGAACCATTCGACTTGTGCGCGTCCCTGCCCTTCAAGTCGAAGCGCCGGAGCCCCAACTTTCCCGGCTTCCACCTTAAAACACCCCCCACCCCCACCCCCCGCTCCTGGGCCCCCTCCCCCCCCCCCCAAGAAAAAAAAAAAAACCCACCCCACGCGCCGGGGGGATGAAGGAAAAGAGCGGCGCAAAAAAGCGCCGGGAGTAGCCCGCCCTCCCCCTCCACACACCCCGCACACCGCCCTCCCCTTCCTCCCCTCCCTCAGTGAACGAGGCCCCTCGCACAACGGCTCCTTGGAGAGGAGGGGGGGGGGAAGGAAAAAAAAAAGGCGGAAAAGAAAAAAAAAAAAAAGAAAAGAAATTAAATTAAATCACCGCCGCCTCTCCAGCGGTGCCGCGGCGGGTAAGGGGAGCGGCGGTGGCTGGGCAGAGAGGAGGCAGAGCGCGGGGGGCGAGCCGGGGAGCGCCGCGCTCTCCCTCCCAAACTTTGATGATGACCATGACTACGATGGCTGACGGGCTGGACGCGCAAGACTCCTCCAAATCCGCCTTCATGGAGTTCGGGCAGCAGCAGCCGCCGCCGCCGCAGCCGCCGCCGCCGCCCCACTCCCAGCAGAGCTCGCCGGCCA
The DNA here is from genome assembly GCF_023634155.1 of Falco peregrinus. Taxonomy (NCBI): domain Eukaryota; kingdom Metazoa; phylum Chordata; class Aves; order Falconiformes; family Falconidae; genus Falco; species Falco peregrinus. The sequence goes on along the minus strand of NC_073725.1, from coordinate 37,121,640 downwards.
TGGCCGGCGCCCACTACCCGCTGCACTGCCTGCACTCCGCCGCCGGCTCGCACCCGCACCACCAGCATCACCACCACAGCTCGCCCTACTCCGGCAGCGCCGGCTCCTACAACCACCGCTCGCTGGCCGCCTACCCCTACGTGAGCCACTCGCAGCACAGCCCTTACCTCCAGTCCTACCACAACAGCAGCGCGGCCAGCCAGACGCGGGCGGACGATGCAGGTGAGCCGGCGCCGCTTCCCCAACCCGCTGCCAGCGTCTCCCCCCGGCTCCCTCCGTCCCCGGGCCTCTCCCCGGCCACCCCCGGGCAGCTGCACAACGACCCCCGCCGAGCCCCCCGCTCCTGCCCCGGGAGATGCCGGCCCCGGGGTGCGCGGGGCGGCGGCGAGACACGGGGGGGGGGGGGTTGCTCGTTCCTGCGGCCCCTCCGCGGGCCTACTGCCGCGGTACCGGGCGGCGGGGCCGCCGCGCTCCCCCCCGCCGGTGGCGGCTGCCGGCGGTACCGCGGCGCTGGCCACCGGCGCCTCCCCGCTCGCCCCGAGGCCGGCGGGCAGGGGCTGCGCTCGGCACTCCTTTGTTACGGCGGGACCGGCTTTAGGCAAAATTCCTGCTAACACCTGAGGAGTGAAAGTTTCCAGGCGAGCGGGTCGCATTCCGCTCGGGGGCCGGCTGATTTATGTATTTTTTTGCAGGGAGCCGCTCATTTGTACATATCCATCCGGAGGGGCACGGCGGGGGGGCGGGGGGGGGGAAAGCATTGTTAAAAGTCTCGGACTGGTGATTCACTGACCACCGAGCTGACGACGCGAAGTCAATTCGCCGGGTAAAACCCGGATGGCGCTGGAACCGGGCATCCCTTCACCAAGCCAGCGCTGCACTCTATTTGCCTTTTTTTTTTTTTTTTTTTTTATGTCATTATTTCCACCGCCCCCCGGGGGGAAAGGCAGCGTGCCCACCGTGCCCGGACAGCTGTGTTTTCTCCGGGTAGCCCCCCCGCAGCTGTTGCCGGTACGAGCCGGAGCCTGCGCGCCCGCGGTGTGCCGAGCGGCGGGGCGAGCTGCTGCGGTGCCGGGATCCGCGGCAGCCGGAGCGCCCGCGTTACATAGCTCAGGAGGGTGATGCTTCAGCTGTGCTGTTTTGCTTGCAGATCAGCAAAAAACCACAGTGATTGAAAACGGTGAAATCAGATTCAATGGAAAAGGGAAAAAGATTCGGAAGCCTCGAACCATTTACTCTAGTCTACAACTCCAGGCATTAAACCATCGCTTTCAGCAGACTCAGTACCTGGCACTTCCAGAGAGAGCTGAACTGGCAGCTTCATTAGGACTTACCCAGACACAGGTAATTACTGGGAATCCCAGATCACTGAAATCCTGCTCGAGCAATAAAGGCCAAGGAAAGTACGATGCTCCCTAAACGTTTTGGCCTCTCTGTACGGGAACGGTAGAAAAGGTAACGCACACGGTCCCCATCTCTGTGTGATAGGACTTATCTAAGGCACGACAGAGGGACCAGCCTGCCACAGAAGCGACTGAATGCGCCCTTCTCTCAGCCGCCTGGCTAGCAAACGCTCCCTTTTGATGCCATACATAACATATTAAAATTGCCTGTATTTTCGACTAATTCCAGCACCGAGATGCAATTGTCCAGCTGAGAAAAGGAGAACAGAACAAAGGCAAGGAATCGCTGGGCCTGAAGTAGAGCTAAAAGCAAAGCCAAGCTGCCTCCTAGCAACCTATAGGCAGAGGGGAAGCAGGAACACGTTAGGAAATACCTGTAAAATCAATAGTAAATTCACCCTGGATGACTAACGCAAATGCAGTGGTTACCCTTGGGCAAAATGTACGAAAGGTGATAATAGATCTGAAGATCAAAGACAGCCGTGTACAAAATTACAGCAGGTTAAGCCATAGTTAAGTGTGGTTGGAGTAGCTGTGCCATTCTGCTAATTTAAGCTTGAAAGACACATGAGGCATTAGAGGCTTCCCGGGCTGGGGTTTGCAGAAAAGTGCATGGATAGATGTGATCAATTTGGGTAAAATGTAACCATGTGAATTTATGAGCTTAACAAATAACTTCAGGATTTTATCATTGCCATTGATAGCAGTCGCTTCCAGCCAGTGATTTTTAAATACACAGCAAACATTAATGATGGGAATGGACCTGATGGTTTTACAAATGGGATTTTAGTATCCTTAGCATGCATGCTCTGTCTCACTGCTGTCTCGCTTTCTGTCTCGCATGCATAGATTTAGGGGCCCAATCCTGATCAGGCAACTAGACAAGCAGCCCTGCTTATGCCCTAAGATTACATCTGCAAAGTTTGCAAGGTCAAACACACATGTGGGAGTTGTTTTCTTTGTCTGACTATTTTTGAGAAATATGTGTGTATATATGTCTTACATAGATATAATTCCTATAGTAATTCTCATCTGCCAGAGTGAGCCCGATCCTTGCACACCTCATCACGTGCAGACTCCCTCCTAGGGAGTTCTGCTGGATTAGGAGCAGGATGAGACCCAAAGTAATCTTGAAAGCCAGTTACTCGTGGAGCAAAGAGAATTTTCCTTTCTTTAAAAACAACTTTAAAAGTAAAGCCACAATCTCCATTCCATTGTGCCTCCTCCTCGTCACATCAGCAAGGACCATTTGATCGTGCATGTTTTCAGATGCGCAATTTCTTTTGTAAGATGCCCTTTGTCTATTGGCTCCTGTCTCCTGGCACAAAATCATATGATTGCCCGTGTTTGACAACAGTTTGCCCAAATGATCAAATGACCTCCAAAATTCTGAATGAGGCATTAAAGCAGGAGAGCTCGGAGTATGTGCTGTTTCAGCTCGATCAATCCGGCCTGCCCGGGGAAAACAACGTGCCAAGTTAAAACCTACATCCCTCTTGCTTTTCAGCTCCGCTCTGCCTCTCCTGTTCTCTTCAGCTTCGTTCAGAGCCCAAGAGGAGCAGTACTTACCCCTTCCTCCCCTCTCCCCATCCCCGGCTGGCGTGGGGCTCTGGAGACCTTCTCCAGAGCAAACCCACGGCCTCTGGGGTCTCCCCTGCCGTGCCCTGGGTACTGACGGCAGCCTAATATCTGCTGCGTTTTGGTTTACAGGTGAAGATCTGGTTTCAGAATAAGCGCTCCAAATTCAAGAAGCTGCTGAAGCAGGGCAGCAACCCCCACGAGAGCGACCCTCTGCCTGGCTCCGCTGCCCTCTCCCCTCGCTCTCCGGCTCTGCCTCCAGTCTGGGACGTTTCAGCTTCTGCCAAGGGAGTCAATATGCCTCCCAACAGCTACATGCCTGGCTATTCTCACTGGTATTCTTCTCCACATCAAGACACAATGCAGAGACCACAAATGATGTGAATTGTCCAAGAGAAATAATCTCCCAAGAACGCCTCATCTCGACATGGCAAGAAGTTCCCCTGCTTTGCCAAGCCGTGCCAGCTAACAGGCTCTGTGTGAACTTGTAGATGCGGCAAAGAGACAGAGTGGCTTTATTTTATTTTATTTTTTTTTAAAGTAACCTCAGCGATTGATCTTGAACAGAAAGACACAATTTTCATTCTGGCGCACAGAAGACACTTCTCTTTAGGATATTTTCCTTTGGACTCCAAGGCACCAGCCTCTTTCTCTGTGGAGTATACGTCAAAACAAACTTTTTACAGACTTTGCCCACAAGAAGAACCTGAATCTACCATGGCAGCCGTTTTTACTTGTTTAATGAGCTAAAGACAGTACATGATGAAAGAGAGACTAGTCAAAGCTCCTTCATTTTTATTCACCAAATCCGGACTGGGGGAAAAAAAAAAAAAGCGAGAAGAAGGGAATTAAAGAAAACATTGAAGAGGGGAAAAAAGGAGAACTGGTTGAAAAATGAAAATATACTGTAAGATTAGAACATTACCACGAAGCAAAACCTGCATGCTTTCTCAAAATGCAATGGGCTGCGGCTCAGAAGATACCACCGTCTCTCCCGCGAAGAGCCCCCTCGCCCGCACACGCCCGCGCCCGCACCCGCTCCCGCACCGCCGCCCGGGCTCCCGGAGGCGCCGGACACAGCGAGGGGTCCCCGGCAACCCCCGCCGCCGCGGTCTGGGGATGGGAGGGTCGGCGCTGCCCGGCGGCAGCCTCACCCACCGAGCGAGAGGGACCTTTCCCCCGAGCAACCTTTCTGTATATATTGTTGAATTTTAGTTGTACATATACTTTGTATGTTTTTGTCTTCTTTCATATATAGAGTAAAAGCCACAAAACGCCCGCCTGGCTCCTATTTCTCCCCGCCTTAGCGGACCCCCCCTGCCCCCGACCTGCCCCCCGGCTCAGCCGGGCAGCTGGGCGCTGTTCCCCGCTTGCTGCGCGCACAGACACCGCTACCTGAACAGCTATCTGCGAGCAAAGACAGGAAAGGCGGAGGGAGGTGGGGGGGTGGGGGGTGTAAGCTGGTGGTTCGGTTAGTTTGAAGGCTGCGACTGAGACAGGAGATACCGAGACCGCAAAGATAAGCCTAGAAGAAGTTGCTAATCACCCGGCCATTTCTGCTGCGATTTCACTGCCCCGCTGCTCAGCTGAGCTGAGCTTTCTCGCCGAGCAAAGCTCAGAGACCTGCCTTTCTTCCCAAAGGTTGGGGACTCCAAATTATTAAGAAAGGAGGCGCCCTCCTTTGTTTTTAAAGAGCAGACAATGCAAGCTGAGGAATGTTTTGCAAAGCCCTGAGAGGTGCCCAGGCACACAACACGCTGTCCAGCTAGCTCCAGCCTCACCAGCTTGTGGAAAGCACAACTACTGACAATGAAAAGCCCTTTCCTCATCCAAGCTGGGTGCCCCATACTGCGAGAATTAATGGCTAGAGACCTGGGCATCCTTCAAATTATGAACCTTGAAACCACTGAGCCATTTATCAGAAGTCAATAGAGATCCTCAGAGTGCTCCATATAATGACAGCTACACACAGTCGTGCAAAAGGACAGTCACTATAATTAGACACAAAGCAAAGACTACTTACCAATATACCAGTTTTTTGGGGGGTGTTTTTTTGTTTTTTTTTGAGCAACTTCCACGCTCAGTCAGTCTTCAGAGTGGTTTAAAACCGATCAGTCTTGTCATTTTCTACCATTCGTATTGTTACATTAGGAAAAATGTTTTCTTTTCTTTTTTTCCCCTTCCCACTGTGAAACTTTGGGTTCAGAGCTCCCCAGGATCAATTCTGAACAAAGCCTCCAGCTGCAGTGCCATCCAATTTGAAGCAGACATTGGGGACAATTTAAGGTTTTTATCCACAAGAAGGTTTTTTTCCATTCTCTTAAATGCAGCCATAATTAGAGTAATTTTTCATGTAGCCCGCTGATTACAGCGTTTTTACCGTCAAAGATAATTACCTGTAATTTTCTTCCACTTTTAATACTAAAAAGCCATCTTTATTTAGATTCAGGAACAGGAAAGGCGAAACAAAAGAGGAAAATTATTCTGTTATTCATACACAAATTGCAGAGACGTAGGGCCTAAAATTGAAAATTAACCAAAATTATAATGCTGAAAAGAATGGAAGAGGCTTCAGAAGTACAGCTGGTAGTGGGGCTCACTGAATTATTCAAATGACACTGGAGAGAAAGCTACCGTACATTTAAACCAACAGCATTTGTGTGTGTGCGTGCGTGTGTCTGTCTGAGCGAGTGTGTGCATCTCTCAGAACCCCAGCCCGGCACCCCCGGGATGGCCCCGTGCGGGTCACCCCGCGGGAGGGCGGCGGGTGCCCCGAGCAGCGAGTCCCGCAGAGCGGGGACCCCGGCCCGGCCCGGCCCGGCCCGGCGGGCCCCGGCCCCCCTGGCTTCCCCAGCAGCCTTAACCCTTTCGCTGCATCCCCCGAGTGGGGATGGCGGCAGGCGGTGTCCCCCCCCCTGCTGACGGGCCCGGGCGGGAGGGTGGCGTGGGAGCGGGGCTCTCGCTGCTTCTCGTGGGCTTTCGGGGGGCTCGTCCTCGCCCGCACGCCTCGCCGGTGCCAGCGTGGGTGCCGGCGCGGAAAGCCTCTCGGTGCGTCGTGCCCTCCTCCCCCACGGGTGATTTCTCAGATAGGCTTTAATAAAACCCAGGCAACAAGCGAGCCAGCAAACAAATAAACGATGACAATAATAATTAAAAAAGCCCTATTAGCTTAATAGAGAGGGAGAAGGTGGGAGAGGCAGGCCTTCCCGGGAGCAGGCTGGGAGCGATGGCAGCGCTGGCTCCCACTCCCGCGGCGGCCGCCCCGGGAGACTCTCGTGAAACAGCGTCATCTATGGATGGAGCGGCGGCAGCTCCTCGCGCCGCCCGCCAGACCTGCCGCCGCTCCGCCGCCCCGCCGCCGCCCGCCCGCCGCCGGGCTCCGCCGCCCCGGGGCCGCAGGCTGCGCGCCGCGGAGAGCCGCGGAAAGGCGCGCTGTCGCCCCCCGCTGCGGGGCCGGGCTGCCGGGGTTCGCACCGCTCCTCCGCCGGCCGCCGAGCCCCGCGCCGCCCCTCCGGTAGCACTGCGAGGCCCCCGCCGCCCCCCCCGCCCCGCGCCCCCGGCGGCACCGGGGGGAAAGGGGGCGCGGGGCTGCCGGGGTCCGGCCCGGTGGGGGGAACCGCCGGTGCAAAGAGCGACCGCTAAAGCGGGGGAACGAGCAGAGACGGAGCGTGCCTCGAAGGGGAAGGCGCGAAGCGGTGACAAACCGACCCCAAACCGAAGCGAGCCCCAAAACTTACCCCCTGTGAAAATCTGCTAAGCAAGGACCGGGGTCTAGAAATCTATACTGAACAGAAGCAGTGGAGAATATTTTTCTGAGTCTCAGGGCAGAAGCTCTTTCTCTATATTCTTGGTTGAGTGAGCACATCCAGGTGTGAAATTGTTTGCACACCCCAGCACCTCTTATATTGCCAGCAAAATTAGCTGTTATTACTGTCACTGTTTAGTGATGGTTAGCTTGATAAAAAAAAAAACTGCTGTAATCAAGACCTGGCGCATCTTTGCAAATTACAGATAATTGTAAACGTCCAGATTATGATAATAGCATCCTAATCCAGCCTGCAATATAATTATTACAGAGTGTTACATCTGAAACTGTCCAGTAGGGCTAATTCAGCCATTATTTAGACCCTATTTTTGCTCTGCAAATGGGTTGCTGAGTTGAAAATGTACGATTGTAATTTCACGGGGCACTCAATGAGTAATGGTATAGGCAGAGAAAAATACAAAAGTGAAATGTGAACAGTAGCGATCAAATCAAACTCTGAAGGACAAAAGACTGTTTGATTCATAGGGAATGAGAAGAGCGGGAATTAAGAAAATAGCAAATCAGTGGTCTGCAGCGCTACGTGTCCAAATCCCGACGAGCGCGAGCCTGATGTGCAGGCAGGGGCTGATGCTTCCCTCACCGGGCCGCCTCTCGGCTCGGCGCCTCCCGGCAGGCTGTCACCGGTACCCGAAGCACCCCCGGGCTCCCCACTCGTTCCCCAAAAGCGGGCTCGCCCTTGCCGTGTGCCTCCTCTCAGGTGACTGAACGTCACTTTCGGGCAAGAAGCCGCTGGAGCCTCGTAACCGGGCGGGGGAGCGTGGGGCCGCGGGGTGCGGGGGCCGGGGCCCCTCCGCGGGGGGCTGCGGGCCCCGCGGCCTCTTGCGCTCCCGCGCACCCGCTGGACCAGTCGTCAGGGGTCCTTAAGGAAATTACCACAGAACCGACTCAATGGTAATTAATTAACCAAAAGAGCCTGGCTAACAGGACTACCTGCAGCTAGCGAGGTTAACGCATTGGGCTAGTTCGCTTGCGACTCCTGATTAGCTTTTATTAACCCTCGACACGAAATACACAAACCCGCTTCATTTTTAATGGGCCGAATCATCAAAGCGGGGCGGCTGCCCCGGCGGCAGGTAGCGGCAGGGTCCGGGTGCGGGGGGGCAGCGCCCGGGGCGGGCCCCATGGGCAGGGGGTGCCGGCCTCCCCCGGCCGCAGCCGCGCCCGGCAGCCCGTAGCCTTCCTCTGCGCGCTTTTCTACACGGGAATTAATAAAAATAACGCCGAGAAAGGGAAAGGAAAGCTCAGTAGATACCGCGAGGCGAAAGCCCTATAAAATGCGGTATATGGTGCATATCGAGGAGACTGTAAAGATTTCCTGGGATGGAGGGCCAGTCTGAGGACTGTCTGCACAGCACGGAGCTAAGTCAGGATCCGGCCCGGCGAAGCTCGCCGACCCCTGCTGCAAAGCCCGGGCCGAGGTTTGGGCACCCTCCCCGGGACTGCCGAGAGGCAGGCGGCAGCGGGAGCGGAGCGAGGAGCCATCCCCAGGCTCCTCCTTGCCAGGTGCTGAATCCGCCGCAGCTTCTGGCCGGTGCCGGCTCCCCTGGCCCTCTCCCAAAAGGCAGTGAGGAGGTGCGGGGGCCTGGGAGTTCTTCCCGCGGCCTTGGAGGTCGTGTCCGTGGAAGGTGTGCACACAGATGCCCGGGACGTGGGTGCGCGTCGGGGTTTATCGGGTCTGTGTTCCAGGCAGATAAACCATTGCTTATCCTCCCAAATGGCAGGTAAGCAGACGCACCGCCGAACAAAGAACAGAAACATTTAATTGATGTAACACAGTTTCTCCCTAAAGAGAGAGAGAGAGAGAGAGAGAGGGAGGCTTCATGTAAACTCCGCGGTTCCTGCTTTCACGGCTCTTGTCTGACCTATAAAACAGGTTATTGCGTTACTGCAGGCAACCGCTCAAATGACTGAAAGCAAGAAGAGGGGCTTCTCCCCCCCCCCCCCCCCGCCTCCCTTCCCGTCCCCCCCAACTTTCCCGAAGCAATAGTTCTCCTTTCTGTAATCCACAGCCGAACTACCTAAAGCCTGTCAGTCGCAAAATTGCGTGGTAGAAATCTCTAATCGATGCCACATGTGCGATGCCGGTTCGGGATGCAGCGCGGCCAGCGGCGGAGCGGGCAGCGCCCGGAGGCCCGCGCAGGCAGCGCGCGCCGCGGGGGAACGCATTTATGGGGGACACCGAGGGGAGCGAGAGGGCGACAGCAACGCTTGACGAGCGGGCTGCCTTGACGCGGTGACAGGTTGGAGGGGGTGGGTTTTTTTCCTTTCCCCAGGGAGGAAGGGGAGGGAAAGCGAGTCGCTTGGCGAGGAGGCTGCGCTCCCCGGGATGGAGGCGCTGCCCCGCCGAGCGATGTGGAGGTGCCCGGGCAGGGAGCAGCGGGGTGCTCTTGGGGAAGGTGGTCCCCCGGTGTCCGTAGGTGGGGGTGGCGGGCAGTCAGCTGCGGGGGTATCTGAGTGTTGTGGGTGCGCGCCCCACCGTGGGGCGAGCGCAGCGGGTGGGGGCGTGGAGCGGCTGCGGGTGGGAGAGCCCCAGGGCTGCAGGCAGCGTCAGGAGCTCTCGATCTGGGGCAGCTGGGGCTGCAGGCTGCTCGGTGTGTGTCTGTCTGTGTGTCTGTGTGTGTGTGTCAGGCCCTGTGGCTCAGCCCTGGAGCCGCTCGGCACCCACAGGAATGTGGCTCCTCGGCTCCCCGAGCTGCCCCGGCTCCACATGGAAGTGGCCGCCAGGAAAAGAGAAGGGAGGGGAAGCGGGGGGCTGAAGCCCTGAGCCAGCAATCCGCCGAGTCCAGACCCAGCGTCAGACAAAGGACAGTTGATCCCATCCCTTTCCCGGGGAGGCAAGGGGGTAGGCCCGGACAAGCCAGGTTCCCTGCGGCCGCCGCCGGAGCCCCGGGGGGTGCGCCTGGGCGAGGAGAAGCCCCGGGGAGTGCCTGCCTGTGTGTATGGGGACAGGAGCATCCCCCTCGGCCTGGGGCTTTCACGAAGGGGCGGGCGGCTGTAGACCCTGCGTGTGCATTGGGGTCGGGGCCACGGCGACGCGGAGCCACGACGAGGGGCATTTCCTAATCGGGCCTGGCCTCCCTCTCCCAGGAAGGGATGCCGGGCTCTCCCCGACCTGCCCACTACCACCTCGAGCTGGGAGGAGGAGAAATTAAGCGGGGAGAGGGACCGGCACGGAAATGAGCCGAGCTGACTCGGCTGGCTCGGCGAGGGGAGCCGTGCTAAAGCCCAGGTGGCCCGGCCAGCGCCGGCAGAGCAAATTCCCATCCCTGCCCAGCATCCCGCCTCCCCGCAGCTGTTCCTGCGCTGTCCGCCCGAGTCCTCCCGGCCCCGGCAGGTTACCGTAACCAAACAGCCCCGCGGCAGCTCCTCAGAGAAAAGGGTGGGTGGACCGACCTGGGAAATAGACTTCCACCTCTCGCATCCCAGCCTTTCCGCAAGGGAAGGGGCCTCGGGGAGGGGAGAATCTCCTGCTTCAGGTTGGAAAAAAAATATTAATGCTTGTCTAGAGGGAAACGACGAAAAGAACGGAAGAAAATTAAAAGGTCGTTTGTTGTTTGGTGTGGTGTTTTTTGTTTTTTTTTCAAGGGGTGAAAGTTAAATCAGAAGAGACAAAGCCGAGCTTTTCAGCAGAGTCACGGGAAGTCCCTGAAACCTTACGAGTGCAATGAGCAGGAGCCGGTCCCCAGGGCCGCGGAGAGGACGCGGGGAGCGGCGGGGCACCGGCGGCAGGGCGGCCCGCTAGCCGGCAGCGCCCGCCCGGCGGCGGGCAGGGGTGGGCAGCCGTCGGCGGCCCCCGCCGCCCTCTCTCCGGCACCCACGCAGCCCTCCCCGGCGTGCAGGCAGCAGCTTTACCGAACAAACTGGTCTATTGTACTGCAAGCCATTTACCAATCCCCAAACCTGTTACAAAACAGCAACCCCGGGCTTCTCTCTTTGGGGAGAACGCACGCACACTCCACACGCACTCACCCTCACGCACAAACCGTGGCAGGAGGGAGAAGGCAGGCGGGGGAGGGCAGGGGAGGAAGGCTGGAGACAGGTAAGCAAGCCCCAGGGCAGGAGCGTGCCTTTTCAGGCCTCACCTCCCAGCTCTGCCAGCGCTCTTCCCACCATCCCGGGTGGCAGGGACCCATTTTTTATCTGGGGGATCCTTCAAGCGACGCCTGTGGCACGGTCAGTGCTGCTTCCTTACCCCGCACAGCCGTGAATCCCCAGCGCGGCTCCCCGCTCCTCTCGGGGCGGTCGCGGAGAGGGGGGCCCCGGCGGGAGCGGGCGCCGCCGTGGGGGCCCCGCGGGCCGAGTGCTGCCGGGGAGGGCCCGGGGGTGCTGCCGGGAGAGGGGTCCGTGCCCCTGCGTGCTGCCGCGCCCGTGGCCCCGGCCACCTCGCTCAAGCCGAGCCTCCGGCACCGGGCAGCGACAGCAGTGGCTCCGCCGCCCGGCTTCTTTTCCCCTAAATCGTGTGGATAGAGAGATTAAAAAGAAAAAATAAAAGTACCTCCGCAAAGTCCCTCCTTCAGCCGCAGCCGCTGCAGGCTTTTAACAGGAGCAAGGGGAGCGGGGCCCTTATTTCATCCTTTTCTCACATTTAGTGGCTCCCTTTGACGGAAACGTAATTTGTATAATTAGGCGAGCGCACACGGGCGACTGATGGGCTGTGGAGTGTGCGGCTCTCGACGCTAATTGCTCTCAGGAAAGGATTCAGAGCGGCTTAAGGCGAGAGATTTGCTTTCTAGCGTCAGGATGGGCAGCTTTCGCTTCAGCTTAAATCACTGGGCGACAAGGTGTACGCGGTCCTGCAAAAGCCCCTTTTCCAGCGGGGGAGAGAGCATCGCCGCCCCTCGGCTCGCCCGTGGGGACCTGCAAGGGTCAGATCCTGCCGACACGCCCGGGTCTGCGGTGGCGCGGCACCGCATGGCGGCAGAATGGGAGCTCCGAGAATCGGGCCCCTCAAAAATCCCTCTGTCCTCGGTCGCTCTCTGCAAGCAAATTAGCATTTTTTTCCCATCTTAATAATAGAAGAAGGGGTAATTTGGAAACGTTTCTCGTGGTCGAAATAATTTTATTTTATTCAGAATATACAGTTTAATTCCTCTATCTACAATTATTTACAGGGTTAAAATAACATTGAAAAAAAGTCTCTGGAAAAGTTGAGGTCATAGATTTCAAGGCACCATTGATAGTGTCCACAGCTGAGCCAAAAAATGTCCGTATTGTATAAAAAAGGGTTTCCTTTGAAATGCAATAAGTTACATGCACAAGCTTTACACATTTTAATAATTTTGTTTCTTTTCCCTTTTAAAAATCCCCCATATGCATTCCTTTCGTTATTATTCCTTAACAGTAAAACACAGGAGTCCAAGGATCAACAACAAAAAAAATATTAAAAAATAAAATAAGGGTCAGACTCTAATAAATTGTCCCAGAGGCCAGCGCTAACGGGTGCTGTAGGGAGCTGTGGGGCTGGAGGTGGGAGGTGATGGAGTTGGCAGCGGGGTACCAGGAAGCGGAGCTCTCCAGGTAGCTGGATGCAGGGGACGGGTTGGAGTTTGGAGGGTGAGCGTGTGCGTGGGCATGGTGGCTGAGGGAGCGGGATGAGCCCTGAGGTTCCCAAACCGCAGGCGACTGTGGAGAGTTGCAGGCCATGGGGTCGCTGGAGCTGGGGCTGTGCTCCGGAGGCATCTCCCCGTTCTTCATGATCTTCTTGATCTTGGATCTTTTATTCTGAAACCAAATTTTCACCTGGGAGGGGGGTGGGAGGAGAGGAGAGGAAAGAGGGAGGGGGGAGGGAAACGGACACCATTAGTGCCCGCCCGGTAAAGCGGCGCTCCGCGGCTGCGGGGGGACCGTTCCCCGCTGCCCTCCCAGCCCCTCCGCGGGGCCCGATCTCGCCCTTCCCGCCGCGCCGCGGGGGGACCCGGGGCTCAACGCCCCGCCGGGCCGAGCCGGCCACGGCTTAGGCCAGCCGAACCGAGCCTAACCGAGCCGAGCCGAGCCGAGCCGAGCCGAGCCGAGCCGATCGCGGTACCTGTGTCTGCGTGAGCCCCAGGGAGGCGGCCAGCTCGGCCCGCTCGGGCAGGGCGAGGTACTGGGTCTTCTGAAACCTCCTCTGCAACGCCGCCAGCTGAAAGCTGGAATAAATAGTCCGGGGTTTGCGCACTTTCTTTGGTTTGCCGTTCACCATCCTCACCTCGGGCTCCGCCACCTCCTTCTCTGCACGGGCGCAAGGGCGGGAGAGAGACACAGACGCAGACGTTAAGGCGCGGGGTACGGCTCCGCTCCGCGCCGCGCAGCCTGCGCCGCCGGCATCCCGCCCGCGGGCCGGGCCGGGCAGCGGCGCCGGCCCGACGGGTCCCCCCGGCCCCCCCCGGGCGGCGACACCGCGCACCCTCCGCCGGCTCCCCGCGGTGAGGTGGGGGCCTCGCTCCCGCGGCGCCGGGCCTCGGCCGCCCCCCCGCCTCCCGCACCGCCCCGGGCATCCCGCCGGGCGCGCAGCGTTGCGCGGGCGCGGCAGGGCGCGCGGGGCATGCGCGCCCGCCAGGGGCATTGGGAGGGTTATCGGTGCCCTGCTGGGAAGAGGCCGGCCCGCAGCGCAGCCCTACCCAGGGCACCGACCGCTGCCCCCGTACGCCCGCGCCTTCCCCCCGCCGCCGCCGGCGTGTCCCCAAGCGCCGCCGCAGCCGCACTCGTCCCAGCCAAGCCCCAGACGCCTGGCTTGGCTACGAGCTTGCTTTATTTTTTTTTTAACCCTCCCCCGCTCCCCTCCCCCCCCCCCCCCCCCCCCCCCCCCCCCAGCTTACAAAGAAGTAAATGGAAAGCGCTAAAACCGCGTCTTTTTCTGGTAAAAACCCCTCCGGCTTCGCAGTCCCGCCACGGCTGGGCTCCCCCTCCCAGTCTCCTCCCCCGCGCCCCCAGCACAGGGGGAAGGAAACTTTCTTTGCCACCGCGAACCTGAGTTTGAGACACGCAACAAGGCTCGGCTATTCCCCCCCTCTTCCTGCGGGGAGTAGGAGGAGGGAGGCGGCCGTGGGGGCCCGGGGGCTGCTGACCGACGTTTGCCTCTCCAAAGCACCAGTCCTAGGGCCTTGTTTTAGATCGTGCGAGCTGCTCAGGAAAACTAGACCAGCTTTCCACTTTTTTTTTTTTTAAACTTTTTTTTTTTCCACACCCCCCCCCCGTTTACTTTTTAAAATTTTCTTCTTAATTTTTCCCTGTGGTTCAGGGAAAGCTGCCCATCCGCACTCCGCGGTGCAGGGCTCTGCCGGGGCTCTCCCAGCCTCCCCACCGCCGCGGCTGCTCCCCGCTGCCCCCGGCCCCCCGCTCTCACCTGGCTGGCTGGCGGAGCTCTGTACGCGGTTGTAAGCCCCGCTGTACTGGTGGTAGGGGCTGGCGTAGCTGTAGTCTGCATAGGCTTTGGCAGGATAGTTCCCAGCAGATCCGTTCATGCCGTGGTACTGATACTGGTAAGGGTTGAGCGCCTTGCCGTAGGAAGCCGAGGTAGGCGAGCAGTAGCCGTGCGGGGCTCCCCCCGTCGGGCTGTAGTAGTCGGAATCCGTAGCCGAGGACTCGGGTAAAGTGGGAGATTCCTGGGACGGGTGGTGCATGGCTGCGGCCGTCTGGAAAGGAGCCTGGAAGTCGCCGGATCTGATGTTGGGGACCCTTCTGTCAAATACTCCTGTCATAGCTCGGAGCCGGCGGCTGGCTGGGGCTGGCTGCTGGGGCTGCTCGGGTCTAAGCAGACATGTCTGGGGGAGGAGGCTGCGGCGCTGTGTCTGTCTCCGGCAGACTGCTGGCTGGGGCGCAGCATAGGCTTGGTTAAATCCTTAATTGCGCTCTTACGCACAGCAGGGTGGATCGGGTTCCATTGGCCAGAGCAATCGGGAGCAGCGACACCCTAACTCGTCCAACTAGTTTAGCACAACAAAGCTTTGGCTTAAAAAAAAAAAAAAAAAAAAGGGGGGGGGGGAAGAGGAAAAAAAAGTCCCATTCAAGCTCTTTTAAAGTGAATACCAACAGCAATCTCCGAACCGGAGCGCCGCGATTGGAAGGTTTCCGGCTCCCTCCTCCCAGCGAGGGGTCTCGGCCGGCCCCGCCGCCCCGCGGGCGCGCAGCCCGGTGCCCCCGCACCTCCCGCCCGCAGCGCCCCGGGGAAGGGCTGCAGCCACGCCGCTCGGATTTGCCGTCCGGTCCCCTCTTGGCTACGCTGGTGGCTTGGGAACAACGCACCGGGCGCTCCTGGTTCCCAGCGCGATCGCTGATCGGGTGGCGATAACCATCAGCGTCCAACCGGGGTTGTTTCCCTCGGATCGTCCTCCCTCTCTGGGGGGACGCCGTCCGGGACGTCTGCGTTAAATAAAGTAAATCGTATTACACCACCCCCCCGTCCACCACCCCCCAAAATCTTGAATTTTAGTTACATCATTTCCTGCGTCGAAGACCCTAGCGCGGCCCGGAGCCGGGCGGGAGCCTCCCGGCGGGACGCCCTGCCGTGGGGCCGTGGAGCCGTGGGGGAGCTGCCGGGAGCACCGGCGACTCCGTACAGCCTAGGGGCGCCCACCCCGCGGGTTTCGCGAACGGCGACCTGGCTGCGGCACGACGCCCGTGGGCGGAGAACCCCCGGCCCCCCGGGGCGCCGGCCCCCGCCAGGTGTGCCCGTGCGCGCCCGGCCCCACGCGTGGCCGCTCCTCGCCGCCCCGTGGCGGTGCTCGCCGTCTGGTCCGGCTCCGGGCCGGGGTCAGATGCCCGTCGTCAGGGGAGCTGAAATCGCCCTCACGCGTGGGCAGGAGAGCTGGGTGGCCGCCGCGGGGCTCCTCCGCTGGGAGGCCGCCGCAAGACCCCACTTCCCGGGTGACAGCCCCCCAGAGGTGGCTGGCGCTGCGCGGGGGTGTTCCCCCCCCCCCCCTCGCCGTACCTCGACCCGCACCCGCCTCCATCTGCACCCGGTTTTCCGCGGCCGCCTACGCACCGAGGTCCCATAGGGTGGGCTCCGCGGTCGGGCCGGGGCGAGCCACGGGCTGGTGATGCCCGTCCCCGGTGATTTTACAGCAGCGTAGCAAAAAAAATGGACCAGATTTTACTAGACACTAAGGAAAACAAATAAAAGCCTGTTTTCAGTGACCTGGAGTTGTAGATTTTTCTGAAGTTGTTTACTCTCCAGATTTAGCCTGTTTGCTCACCGAAGATCTCCAAGCCAGCTGGGTAACACTTGTAACACAACCGTGCATGTTGTACTTGAACTTATTGTTTGCTTTGGAAATGTCCACAGCTCATATAAAATCACATTAAACAAATCCCTAAGTATTTCATTATACGAATCACTTACTTAAATCCATTGGAAATATCTCTCCCCCCACCTTTATTTTTTTTCCTAAAGAGAGGAACCGGAGAGGGATGAATGTTTACGACTGGGGAGGGGGGAAGTAAGTTTATTAAAGCTCCCAATTTGCATCCAGTTGGAAGGGACGGTAGAGATCTTAAACAGATGAAGAGGGGGAGAGGGTGGGATGGTGGTGGTGGGGGGAAAGCCCATTTGTGTCATAAATTCCAGGGCACTGCACTTCAACACGTCCGGGCAGGAAGGTGCCGTTTGAAGAGAGAAAACAGGGGAGGACTTGGGCGCCGGTATCGCATCCAGCCCCGGCAGCGACCGGAGCCGCGGCGGGTCCCGGCCGAGCCGAACCGGGAAGCTATTTTTGCAGCTCACCGGGGAAATCTGGATCGGTTTACTGCAGCAGAGAAAATTTGCTCTTGTTTTATTCAGTGGCAAGGCAGGGGGAGAAAAAAGTTTCGATATTTAAAGGCAAAAAAAAAAAAGACAGAAATCCACAAGATACGGCCGCAAAACCCCCGAGCTGAGCTCTTTTGAAGGCATCCGCAGCCGTTGCAGTCCGTGCGAGGATTACCGAGCCGAGGGCACACAAACCCGCGTGTTTGCGGGTTTCCTGCCCCCCGTCCTTCCCAGCCCGAACGCGATTTTCTTGACTTTCTGCCGCTTTTTTCCCCCAGCGGTTTTTATTTAACACATCCGGTGAGAGCGCGCGTTTCGGAGGGAGCCGGAGTCTGTTTTCTATTTCACAATATGCTCATTGTTTACCGGCACATGCCCGCCGCGCCGCCTGAGCGGCTGCCCGGGGCCCCCGCGCCCGGCCCCGGCCCGCTCGGCCCGAGCCCCGCTCGCCCGCGGGCGGGGGGGGCCGCGCCTGCCGCCTCTCCCGGCTCGTGGGGCGCCGCGGCCGCGGCCACGTCGGAGGCGCGCGGCGGCCGTGACCGTGGCAAGAGCGCCACGGCGTGGCCGCCCGGGGCGCCGCGCCACCGCGCTACCTGCGCGCCGCCCGCCTCCCCCCCGCCCCCCCGCGCCGCCGCCGCCGCCGCCGCCGCCGGGGCCAGACTGAGCGGCGGCGGCGGGCGCGGAGCTGGGCGGCCCCGCCAGCGCTGTCCCCGCAGGGCACGGGGACCGGGGCGCGGGAGCCGCCGGGCCGGCGGCCGCGGCCGGACAACGCGGCGATTGTTCCCGCCCGCGCCGGGGAGCGGCGGCGGAGGCAGCGCTGGGGCCCCCGACCGAGCCCCGCGGCGGGGCCGGGGCGCTGTGCCTCGGCCGGTGCCCGCCGCTCCCCGCGCCCGGCTCGGCAGCATGCCCGCGGCCGAGCCCCCGCCGGCCTCCCCGCGGAGCGGGGCTTTGCCCGCGGGTCTCCGGCCGCTCCCGCTCGGCGCTGCTTTGTTTCCAGCCAACGACCGAAAGATTTCGGATGAAGCCTCTCAGACTTTTGGATGAAGTCTTGCAATTGTTCGGAGAAAATCCTTCACTTTCTGGATAAAATGTTCTCGTTTGGGCACCGAGTTTTTGCTGGAAACTTTATTTCCATGGAAATTGCTGGCAAAGAATGAAAGGAATTTTTTTCCCCCTTCTTTAAAAAAAACACCACCAAACAGCCCTCCACAGTGGAAACATGGATTAACTCTTGTTTTACAGCATTAGAAAATGGCGATCTAGAACAACTTCGACAACCAAGGGCTCTCTGGGTGCTCCAGTGCATCACCATAGGCTTAGGACTTGTTTACCCAGGCTGGTATTTTCAGAGTGAAGAGACAAAGGGGCTGAAATCTTTGTATTCTCACCTAAGTCTGGGCAAAAAAAAACCCCAACCCAAACCATCTACTTCAAAGTAAAACCCTTGTCATGTCCAGTATGGGCAAAAGCTAGGGAATGTGGTGGAGAGGGCTAGAGAACTACCCAGAAGGACGTTCACAGGCCAGTGATAAAAGGGAGAAATGCAGGAAAGGATTCTGGAAAAAAACAGTTGGGAGCAGGAGAGGAGAAATAAACCTGTCAGAAAACCCCAGGGAAAGAGTCTAGGACTTTTTGCTCGGATTTCAGTAGCTTTCTGTGGAGCCTCCGGCTCCGGGTACAGCTGGTTTAGGGATAGAAAAATGGGTGTTTCTTCACCTAGGCATGACACGCTCTGCTTTAGAGAACTTGCGTCCCTCCAAAAGAGAAGCAGGTTTTGTGTTCCCGTGAAGGTCACCATTTATGTTGATGGAAGGAGTGCATGTGGCCTGGGGACAGAAGCCTGTCTGGTCTCTGAAGCCCTGGGGCGGGCATTGTTTTTGTGGTTTGCCCTCCATCCCAAAGCGTTCATTAGGCTCCGGTTGTCTCCCAGCCCTGGAACAGCCTTTTCTCTTCCAGTTGCTTGCGCGTGCCCGGGAAACGCCAGGCCTCTAGTTAACGAAGTGAACCTGTCACTTCGGCATTTCCATGGCTGATGGACTCACTGCTGGGGTTGGCTGCAGCCTGGGCTCCGCTGGCCTCGCTGGTCTGGCCTGCAAGTCGCACTGCGCATAAAAACCATGACATGCAATCTTAAGAATTAGAATTTGTTTTTTAGGGCAAATTGTGGCTGTCTCTTTTACTTGCCAAGGAGCTGACACGAGCAGCTTACACTTGCACCTATTTCCCTCAAATTGCGTCGACATGACCAAAAGGAGGAGCCAGGGCTCCTTGTTAGCACCAGCTGTAGCAGACTGTGCGGGACAAGGTGATGTTAAGGGATTCCTGGGGACACGAGACTCCTGCCTGCAGCCTCCCTTCTCTCCTTTCTCGGGGTGTGCCTGCCAGGGTCACTGCAGGGTTGCTTAGCTGTTTGTTGATGCCTCACAACCTCCCCAAGGCAGGATATTGCCTGGCAGTCACAGTCCAGCCATGGCCTGCCTCTCCAGAATGGGAAATGCTCAATGAGCAAACCTATTCCCTTCCCTTTTGGAGCTCTGTCCACATGAGCTCACGGGGCAGATGGGGAGCTCCTGTTGTTCTTTGATTCAATGGCTCGACATGGTGGACAGGGCCCCATCTTCATAAACAAGGAGATCTGCTCTGGGCTTGGCAGGATGTTTCAGGAAAAGGCTGTCCCAGTGCTTTTTCCCATTCCCAGCTCACGTGCTTCTATCGTGGTGTAACACTGGGCCTCTTTCTGAGGTCATGGAGGCCAGCAGGGAAACATCAGAAAACCCAACTTCTTCCAATTGAGTTGTTCTTCTACCTGCCCACTCCACAGGTAGCTGGGCATTGTGATTCCAGGAGCCATAGGTACTTCAACTGATGTGAGGCCCAGTGGTTTCCCAGAAAGACAAGACACAAACCAGGTGGAGCCATCTTCAGATCTGCAGTTTGGGTCAGCAGTGAGAGCTGCAGGAGCATGGCTGCCTGCGCAATTTGTTGCTTGAGGTTTCCGTCACAGACATTTGAGCACAGACCTGGAGCTGCATGGGCAAAGCTGCTGCTGGAGGTGCTGCTCTGACGCAGAGCATGAGTGAGCACCGCTGGACGTAAAAGCTCTTTTTGCCAGAAACACTCCTGGGAAAATATTTGTGCTAGCTGCCCGTGCTGCCTGGCTGTGGTGTCACGGGGAGGGTCTGGTATGGTGGTCGGAGTGGTGGTGGCACGCTGGGAAGAGCAGAGAAGGAAAGGACCTTAGTTGTGGTGGCGTGAGGGGCAGGAGCGAACGACTTCAGGAAATTCAGTGTCCTGGATGAGTGGGCGGCTGGGCTGGATGGATGACTGTAATGCTCTTTTCAGACCTTAAAATTTATTACTGTAGCTTTTAGCTCCGAGTAGCCAAAGGCAGTTGCTCCTCAAGGAAGAGGGTTGATTCATCTCCTGTACAGCCGTTCGCTCTGCTTAGTCTCTGCCGCCTGTCACATCTCCTTCAGCCGTAACTCACTTCTCGGCCTCTCAGATAGGAGCAGGGTCGCTGCCTCTCTGCGGGACTTCAGATGTGAGATAAATCCCTTTGCATCCCAATGCCGCAGGAATGCTTTCCCAGATCTCTGACATCCCTGTTAAAAGACGACAGGTCAAAGAATTTGAGGCATAGCTCTTCAGGCCCTTTGGTGTGTTTTCAGCCGAGCAGGGCAGGGCTGCTGGCCGAGGGGCTCGGGGACGCCCACCCCCGGGGGCCCTCGTGCAACGCATCATGCAGATTTTCCCCTACAAACCTCAGGAATTAAGCCTGCAATTTTCCTTTTGCTCTTTTAATAATGATCTAATATGTTATCCTACAGAGGTCAGCCAGACTTGTATAACTTAGACCTTGAAGGATTTGCGGACGATGGCAGCCTTAGGAAAAACTCTCGGAAACTCCTGTTTAGCTAATGCTCAGTTTAGTGCGAGGTTAGCATGCCTGTGCAATCAGCTCAGATCAGGCAGCTGTAAACCATACAAATCGATGCAGAAATAAACCACAGCAATTAGGCTGCTGGAGCAGTGAATATGAGAAGTGACATTGAACAAGGGGCCAGGACACCTTGCAGGTTAAAGATCAAAATAGCAAAGGCACATCTCTTGTCACGTGGTTCTGTCCTTATTACTTATGTTACATGGTCCCTCTGGCCTCACCTATTATCAATATGTACTCACCGGCAGTATATACACTAGCTAGCAGTAGATAATATCTATGAAATGGCTTAATAACTCACATCTGTCATAAAACCTACTTCGTGTTCCATTCCTCAGTTATAGCTTAGTCTTTATTATTATTTTTAAAATAAATATATGCTAGACTTTCCCTGTGACTGTAGTTCCGCAGCTATATTATTTCATCTTCTGCCTTAGCTTTTGTGTCCTTCACTAAAATGTACCCTGCCATAATCTAGGCTCAGTCTCCTAAAAGTTTCCTGTGCAGCACAGGGGCACCTTCTCCTCCGTCTCAGTCCAGCCTGCAGCTGTGAGCAGCCCTGCAGGGAAGCTGGATGTCACTGGCTGCGTTGTCAGTGCTGTCTTTTCCAGGGGCTCTGTAAGGTCACTGTCATACTCATAAGCATAGAGAGAGGAAAAGACTTTTCTTCTTTTTCTGGTCTCCTGGTTTGAATTACATCTTTGTCTTTGAAAGAGGCCCTGCTGCAAGAAACACCAAGATGCTCGGCTTTAAGATTCATTTTACGTTCCTGTGAAGATCTTCATTTATTGGAAAAATGGAGGTTATTTTCTTCTTCAGCTCAGATTTCTTCATCACAATGTTCTCTAGTCAGTGAAAATAGCTCACAGGGCTGTATCATTTGTGCTTCTGCAAGCCTGCTAGTCCTTTTATTATTAGGAAAAAGCTTTGGTTTCGGAATGAGAAATAATATTTTTTTCTTAAGAGATTTTGAGGCAAGCACGTATTTTGAGGTAAAGTACCACCTGGGTGAATACCTACAGAAGGAAAAGGATTTTCATTAAAGATTTTTAGCTGAAGATACATTTGGATTAGAAATAGGACATTTTATCTTTTTTTCTTTCTTCTTCTCTCAAAAGGGTAATTTAACCTTTGGAAAAAAAACCCAAAGGATTATGGTGGCTTCTGCGTGACTTGTACTTTTTCATGAAGATGCCTCCCTTTCCAAGTGAGATCTTTGGATCAAGCAGAGGGTGAAAGAATGGTGCAGGCATGACCAAATGAGGTCGTATGGCTTGTGCTGTGCAGGAAATCAGAGCAAATGGTTGCTGTGGTCCCTTCTGGCCTTCACATCTGTGTATTTCCAGTAACTTTTTTGTCAGTTTCATAAAAAAGTCCACTTTTTCCCTTATGTGCTGCCCAATAAAATTCTCATGGTTAATGTGCCGTCATCCTGATTTCAGAATCCTTCATTCTTAGAAATGGTGGGCGCGTGATGATGCCTGGGTTTGGATTTGGGACTTTTCATCACTTGAAGGACCAGAATTAAACCGTAAAGCTCTTTACAACAAGGTGTGCATGGTTGCTGCTTCCTTCTCCCTGATGTCCACAGGGAACCCCCCTGATACAAAGCACCAACATGATCCAGGTCCTGGCAAAACCAGTAGAAAGAGTCCCTGTTGGTTTCTGTGGGGGTAGATGGATTTCCAGTACCTGGAACCACAGAGCTGTAGCTTCTGCCTTGGCCTACCCATTTCAGTACCCATGACTTGGAAGCTCTCACCTTCCCTCTTCTCTATTCCACTTTGCTGGAGGACTCTGCTATGATGGGTTGGATGTAAAATCTTTTCTTCCTCTGGCACTTGTTACTGAATTTAGGTAGATCAGAAATCCTCGTCATGCTTGTTGTTGCTCCTCAACATACTTACAGCCTGGAGAAGGTACAGGTAGTCTGGAGAGCAGAGAAAACTGCCCTGAAGCCTGTCCACAGCCTTTTTCCTGTGTTCTACAAGAGATGACAATTATCCTCTCTGGATAAGAAGGAAAAGGAAAGTTAGATAAAATGCAGAGATTATGAAGGAAGGCAGTCACATTACAATCTTGGGCAGTGAAATAATAGTTGTGGTTGGAGTGAAAGGATGGTACAGTGTGATCCAAAGTCACGACGGTGCCAGTGTGAACCTTTCCAGCCACAGTCAAAAGAACTTTATGTGGCCCTTTGATTGCTTGCATATCGTGATATAATAGACGAAACCTTCCATAGACTGAAGTGGCCAGGACATCATTAGTGTTATCTTACACAGGATTTCAGGGGAGATGGCTTCGAGTGTTTGCGGGCAGAGTTTGGACTGAGGATCTCTCTCAAAATCTGGTTCCTCCTCAGGTGAAATAATAGGTGATGGAAAATGGTCCAAATGGCACAGAACTTTTTATTGAGGGCTTCTCATTTAATCTTTTCCCACT
Source organism: Falco peregrinus (assembly GCF_023634155.1). Taxonomy (NCBI): domain Eukaryota; kingdom Metazoa; phylum Chordata; class Aves; order Falconiformes; family Falconidae; genus Falco; species Falco peregrinus. The sequence continues at coordinate 37,098,730 of NC_073725.1, read as the reverse complement.
AGGACTTTAGAAAGTAATACAGTGTTAAAAAAAAAGCGACAATCACGTATTTCTGCACATTTTGTTTTTATAATTACAATATTATAGTGCTGTTTACTCAATCAATATAAGCCTGGTGCTCTCCGCAAATACTTACAATGTGTGTGCTCCGAATTTATTCTTTGCAAAGCAGACTTTACACGCACAGATGAAAACACTTCAGCTTCATTTAAGTAGGAAATAAAAGGGATTGCATTACTCTATTTCTTTGCAAGCTGAAAAAAAATAAATAAAAGGCATTGTCCTCTTTCAGAGTTCAGATTTCATTTTCTTCAAATGAAGTTGCAGTGGTTAGATTTACAAAACCTCCATTCTTTTTTTTTTTTTTTTCACAGATCTGCAAATTTTCTATCTTTAAAGTGTTTGCACAGAGTCAAAAAGAAAACAATAGAAACACAAATCTTCAAGCCAAAAGTTCCAAGCTGGCATGAAAAATGTCAAGAACAAGACTTGAACACTTCTTAATACCAGTGTAACCATGAGATTACTTTTAAATTCCTTTTCTCTGAACTTCTGTATTTTATTTATAAGTGCAAAACAGAGTGTAAAGCAGAAAAGCGATTTATGAAGATTTTCTTGGACTGTTTAAAGCTATAACTGAAGATATATAGACTATAATAGAAACACAAACCAAATTATTATTGTTTTACATTTTGGCATTTTTGCAGACTTCCATAATTATGTCATTTTAGTACATTAAAACAAACAGCAAGGAAATAGAAAATACTTCTTCCACAGCTGTGTTTACTACCTTAAATGTGTTTTTTTTCTCAGCCAGGCAACCAGTCTGAGATAAGAGGTTTCCCTGCTGTGTAACACAGCATAATCAGAAGCACACGCAGCACCCACCTGGAGTATTCCAATGTACAGGAGTAGAGCAAAATTAAAGCAATAGAATGGAAAAGTCAATAGCTTTTTCTGGTGAGACACATTTGACATAGTAATAGACTTACTTTTAAAATGTATGAATGTACAGAAGATCTTGGAGAGTTCCTTTGAGTGAAAATCCTGTTTGTACAGGGAAAAAAAATGAATATTGAGCCTTCCTTGAAGAAATCCAGATTTTAATTGAAAGGATTTAAACGATATCCCCATTTTACCATAATGTAAAACATGATTTTCCACTTTCTTTACTACTTTGGGGAGCATATTTTACACAAATAAAAGCCTAATGGGCTATTCCTAGTCAAATGGAAATATTTTGTCGAAATTACAAATATCAGAAGAATGTTATTTAGTCAAAACCAGCAGCACCTTCAGAGATTTCCTGAGGAGTTTTAATCTGCTTGAATATCTATTTAGAAATTAAACTGATCTTTTTTCTTACCATCATTTCTATAGCAGAAATAAGTTGCAAAATCATTGCAGAAAACTCTCTTTCCCTTGAAATTAGCAATATTGCTTTCCAGTTTTCAGCCATTGCTGATATGAGGTAACCACTTTTCAAAAAGTCCAGGCATGTCAGCTAGGATTTTATGTCACTGGAAAGTCTGATGGGTCTTTTAAAACCTTATTTTGAATGATCACTCAATAATTATTCTGAATGTTGTAGAAATCAGAAATTCTGACAAATTTTTCAGATCATGTAAAATACACATTTGTCTTGACCTGAAATTAAATATTTCACTTCAGCTTTGAGTGTTTCTTTAGGGACTTTGGTTTTGTATGAAGGAAATGAAAGAAATTTTGTAATCACAGAATGAAAATGTGTTGTAAAATATCAGTGTGGACCTTTTAGACTTCCATACTATTTTGTCTTTTTTTTCAGTATGGACAGTTGAAGATAAAAACCTCTCAAATCAAGTCACAGAATATTTTTGAGTAACCAAATTTACAGTTTTTGTTAAAAGACAACTTTGGCTGGAAGAAAGTAATTAACAACAAATCAACAATAAACAACCTATTCTGTTATTTAAACAAAGCACTGGCAAATGTAGTGTAAGCTCCTACAGCAGACAGGCACTTAGAAAAATTCTTAACATCAGCTGAAATTTTAGGCAGCCTCTTTTGTCTTATTTGAAAATTCTATCTATGAACATCAGACACCACCTGGTCAGTAAGCATCATTAATGTGGTCTTTGCAACTTGCCTTATTTTGGCCACCTAAAATGCATGTCTCAAGCCTACGCCAGCACCCTCAGCCTCCATTGCTGAAGTGGAGAAAGATGGACATGCCTTGAGGAGGGAGCACTCCCTCCTAGGAGAGGCGTCAGGAGACAGCGGTGGGCTATGTACCTGATCTATTGCATCTACCAAGAATACTGTCAAACTCAAGTATTTAGGATAAAAGTGGATGTTAATATAAGCACAGCAAATTGACTTGCCAGGAGCACTTTCCAGACCATCTACAAGACACTCTGAGCATTTAGCACTGTAACTGCATGTAATCCAGGAGATCCACCAAACCCCAGCAGATAAAGGTGGTTTTGCTCTCTGTGTGCATATGCCATGAGTTTAACGTTTGACTCTTCAGGCTCGTAGGTAACCAGAACATCTCCTGGCGTGCCTGCCACTCCAAGCGCTATGGACAGGTGTTCAAGCACAAGTGTAGCATGGTCCCAGGAGAAGCTGAAGTCAGAGTGCTCCAAACAGAAGTGATACCACTCCTTTTTAATAATAAAGGTAATTAAGCCTCACTGTCGCCATTTAACCCCAGCTGGCAGCTAAGCTCCACACAGCTCCTCGCTTACTCCCTTTCCCCAGTGGCATGAGGGAGAGAATTGAAAGAGGAAAAGTGAGAAAATTCATGGCCTGAGACGAAGGCAGTTTAATGGGTAAAGAAAAAGCTGTGTGTGTAAGCAAAGCAAAACAAGGAATTCATTCACTGCTCCCCATGGGCAGGCAGGGGTTCAGCCATCTCCAGGAAAGCTGTGCTCCGTCACACATAATGGTGACTTGGGGAGAAAATGCCATCACTCCACATGTCCCCCCCTTCCTTCTTCTTCCCCCAGCTTTACATGCTGAGTAGACGCCATACGGTATGGGATGAGAAATGAGAAATGCTTTGTTTTTCTTTCTCTCAAAAGTGAAATTACTCTTTAAGCAAACAATGCAATGAACCTTCCTGTTCCATTTCAGAAGAAACCTGGAGTTGTGACCACGTAAAAACCACTTTCTGCAGCACAGAAGCAAAGTGTTTGGCTCACAGAGATATTTATAGAGGAAATTAGCACAACTTCTTGATAAATCTGTTGGATTAAAAAGCGATGCGGCTGGCAAACACAGTTTCCCTTTTAAGCTGCTTGAGCATTTCTGTCATAACAAACATTGTCCCCAAATTGTGGCACCCTTTCCTCTCACAAATTTTTGAGTGGTGCTGGAACACACTCTGATATGATTCCCTTTCATTTCTGACACCGTTATGTCATTTTACAGATCTGCGCTGACAGCATTTCATTTCGACATCATTACAGCATCTCAACTGACTTTCTACGCTGAGCACACCAAGAGAGTTTTGTGATGATACTGTACTAAGAACAGTTAGAATAAATAGGTTATTAACATGATTGCAAAATAACCCCACTGAAGAGTAATTATTATGCATGAACATGAGCAGTTTTCTTGCTTACATTTTCAGCTGTTGCAAAGTTTGGTATTTTCTTTCTTTTAAAAATGGCCAAGAGATTCAACGTATAGGTAGAGCTACTCTGAGGCTGGAGGATGCAGAGCCTGGTGGGTGCACAGCCTGCCATTATGGCTAGCAAAGGTGGGCACAGCACTCACCAGGTCAGGAGTCAGTTCATCATCTTTGGCTCTTCAGAAGTCAAGTGCCTGAGCTGGGCAGCAAAGTGCCCAGGTGGCTCAACTCCCATCACAGGCAGCAGAAGAAATCAGTGTTAGATCCATCTCTTAAGATGTGAGAAGATTTTGTTGGGACATGGTAGTCCTAATTGCAGAGGCAACCTGGAGAAGTAAATTAGCTTCACTGTCTAACTTTTAAACAGTTTAAGTTAGGAGAGTCTAGCTCCACAAAGGGGTAAAAAAAGGCAGCTGGAAGAAAATAACTTGGTAGAAAACCAACAAAAAAAAAATTCCAAACCTCCAACACATCTCCTTTTATGCCTCTCAGCGCTATGTCTTATAGATTCATGGCTGCACAAGCCGGGGTGTGCAGAAGAATCCCAGGTGACAAGTCTAAGTCAGGTCCTTCTCTGAGGCCTCTGTGATGAGGGGGAACTGATCCCAGCAGAGATTCTCTTGCAGTGACACCCACGCAGGCCAGCAGTGCAGCCACCCCAGGATCACATATCTCCCTGGCTGCGGTGGAGGGCGGCTCTGGTTCCCTGAGCCCTGCTGCAAAACCCCCACCTGCACCTGACTGTTCCCATGCTTGGATCTGCTCTAAGCAAGGAAAGATATGCAAGCTCTTGCATAATTACATTAAAAACTAAAGAATATTAAGATAGTGGCAGCTCCAAATACAGCAAACCTTGGATTTATCAAAATGTATGACAGTCAGAATGTCTTCATCTCCCTTCTGGAAGTGTGTGCTAACACAGGCTCTAATTACATCATCAACCAGTACTTTTTTTTTTTTTTAAATTGGAACATTTGTGTTGGCGAGGATATCCAAGGCATGCTTAGGAAGTGAGATAGGTCAGTACTTTTACTGTCATTTTTCAATTAGTGATCTTCTCCTTTAGCGACTGCATTTGGTACAACAAGTAGAGTCAGTAATTTCTTCATGATCTTTTGCAGGAGTGGAAATTTTCTAGTCTCTGTAGTATGTAAGTACCTTACCAACCCTGATAACATGTTTCCTCAGGTGAAATGAGATAAGGAATAGCATTACCTCCCCTGTTTGAGGTGGAAAAATGAGACAGAGGAGACTTGCTGGAGTCCAGATTTGTCAGCTCTTTGGGCGCCCACATCTATCTCAGCAGCATAGACACCACTGTCTCCACCTGTGTGTGGATGTCCTCAGGCAGACAGAAAAAACAGGGCTCTGTTTTCTTCTCCTTTACATTTTGTGTATGTTTGACAGCGTCACACTGTAATGATGTAGTAGGTTGCCTGCAAATAGTGTGCATCTGAAAGTAGAAAAGTTGCTGATGTGCTTTTAGTCAGCTAAATCCTCAGTTAAATGTGCCAGCCAGCTCTGGCTGCGTGGGATGGGGAGCAGGAGTGAAAGGAATTAGATGGGGAAGCAGTGAGCTGGGAATACAGCTTCCTGAGACAGTGCTGCCTCTTTCTTATTTTATATTTAAGGCTCAGCTGATGTGGATCAAAAAAGTTACCTGGGGGCAATTCTGAATTATCTTATTCCAATGAGAAACCTCAGGTAAATGCGAAAGCCTGGAGGCATGGCACTGGGACCTCAGCAGCCTGAGCCCAGTCCCAGCTGAGCAGTGCAGTTTCCTCTGTGTGCTTGGGAGAGTGAGCAGCAGTGGGATGTATGACATGAGCGTGGAGTGGTGTGTGGGAAATTGGTATGTCACTTGTAGTGTTAGGCTTATGTTTTGTCATGAAATTATTTTTTTCTGAAGGATGACATTGGAATATTATTAAAGACAAGTTCTGCATTGTGGATGGCTCCTGTATTTGCAAGTGAGTTTATCTGTAAAACAGCAGGTGATGCTGCTGTGATCCTTAAATGTGTCCCATGTGTCTTACAGCCCAGAGGAAACTGCTGTAGTACCTATGGGACACCAGTGGGCATCTTTCTGCTCATCCAAATGGAAGGGTTTGGTGGTCTAGACAGTCAGAGGGGTCCCCAGTTGCAGGGTCTCTGTACCTACAGCATACGCCTCACATCCAAACTTGAAAGCAGCCACAGTTCCCATCCACAGCTGTTGATGCCCCATAATTAGAAGTGTTTGAGGTCAGGTTGGACAGGGCCTTGAGCAACCCAATGTAGTGAAAGATGTCCCTGCCCATGGCAGAGGGTTGAATGTGATGATCCTTAAAGATCCTTTCCAACACAAACCAGTCTGTGATTACTCCCTGTGCAAAAGTCTCCCAGGCCAGAAAAGGGGTTTCATATTTCTGTGAGCAAGCAAGATGAGCCACCCTCCTCATAGCTCTTGTAGGCATTGCAAGGGAAGAACGTAATTTACCACAGCATCATCTCAGGTTATTCCTGAGGTAGCAAAGCTTGAGCAGAGACCCATGAGATAGAGCTCATCTTTTCAAATCCAAGCCCATGTCTTTCAGCTGCCTCACCCCAAGACAGATGTGCTACACCCAGCCTCCAGAAAACCTGATTCATGGCTTCACCCACCGCCCACTGCCAGCAAGCCAAGGATTTCCATTGACTTCACTCAGTTTTGTGGCCAGCCCCCGGGACTCAAAACACATTGCAAAAGGCCAGTCCTCTGCTGAATCTGTCAAGGGTCTCCTGTGTTGTTAGAGCCAGTGGAGCCTTGCTGGTTGCTGCCCGTGGGGAATTTGGCCCTACGTGCCATTTCTAGTGTGGATGTTGCAAACTGACTTCACCCTATGTTCGTCTTGTGCTTCTTCTTTAGCTTGGGAAATGAGCTGTAATTGAGAATGTAGCTTTTTAGATATCAAAGCCCATTTACATTCATTAAGTTTATGAAACGATGGTTAAAAATAAAACCTAAAATGATGTCTCTTGGGTTTTTGCTGATAAAAAATATGTCAGACTTTCTGGAAAACCCTACCTCTGGGATTACTGCCAAGTGTTTGCTTCTCTATTGCTACCATATTTTGACCTCAAATTTTCTAATTACATCACAAATATTATTATATCATGCAAATTAGGAAACTGTTAACATAGTTCAGGATAAAATAACTGAAAAATAACAGGCTACAGCCACTTTTCATTACATTCTGAAGGTCTTAAAAGTTCTGAAGTACAAATCCTCAGTCCTGTCTGGGTATTGAAGAGCAGATTACCTCACAGCAAAGCAAGCTGGTTACTCAAAGAAGCTGGCTAATCCATGAGACATTATTTCTGTCCTCTTCTGTTGGCATCTTTTGTAACAGTTTATTGACAATGATTTGTGTCCTGTTGAGTAAGCTGTGTTTGTATAACGCCATTGGCACTATATTAGTTGAGACCAAGGGTAGTCTGCCTAGTTAGTCACAGCTATCAAATGCTTGGAACTTAATTTTCACTGTTTTCTGGCTTAGTATCTTTAAAAAATATTCCGCTGCAGGGTAGAAAAAGACCTAAATAATCAACAGCATTGTTTGCAGGACTGGACATGCATTTGCAGCCAGATGAATATGTTTGATGTGCTCTTGCAGTGGAAACACAATGACATCTACTGGCCAATGCAGATGGCTGTAAGAGTGTTTGCAGGAGGGTTATGTGCAGAAAACAGTGCAGATTCGACTCTGTGAGGAAAGGGGATGTCATCCTTCTAAAAGGCAGGATGACAAATCAGAACATCCAGAGATATCTCAAGTAATACAAACAGAAATTGCAAACCAGAAAATATGAGGTATTTTACTTATGTACCACTTGCTTATTGTTAGTTGGAAAACAAATAAACAAACAAGCAAAACATTGACCAAATCCTCAGATGGTGCAAATTTTCTCTATTGTCTTCAGTAGTGGCTGTCAGAGGAAAAAAGGAGTTAAAGCAACTTACACTGGGTGCAACCAGCTGAAATCCACAAACGACTTCCAAAATGAACAAAAGCACCTCCTTTGCTCTTATACAAGAGATACGTGTAAGCAGGGGTTTCTGATATCCTAAAATGTTACAGTCCTGATTTCTGCATGGCACTCCTCTTAAGTGCATTTTTCTTTTAACATGATGTGATCTCTGTAAGTCTTGTGAAGAAAATTATACCTAATCAACGCCAAATGCATAGTGCTCCAGCAGTAAGGTATTTCTCTGGCAAATAGTGTTATTAAAAATAAATAAAGGAGGCAATCAAAACATGTCTGTTTCTGAAAATGTGAATGCTAAGGATAGCAAAGAGAATAAATTTCCTACCAGCTCCCGTGTTCCAAGTGTATCAAGTCTCTTGTCTTCCGTCAGCTCTGCTGCTGTAATTTTTAGTTCTGTTGCCTCAACAAGATGATGCAGTTCAGCAGAACCAGCACCTCTAAAATCATCATACTTGTTGTCTAAAATGGGTGGGCTGTGCCAATTTACTCAGTGAGTGGCACTGGGTTGGAAATGTTACACAGCTGTGGTATCAGTGTAGCATTCAAAAGAGTGTGGATCCACTGTGTGGAAAGGAAGGCTTTGGTTCCAGTTCATGGAAGCAAATCAATCCAGAGCTAAGGGACACAGAACAGACTAGATCCAGTCCAGTGTTGTACAGGCTTCTAGGTGCTAAGAAGAAAATCTAGGCTGTCCAGAAATAGTGAATATTGTGCACAGAAGCAAGAGCAGCAAATATGAACAATGTGTTGATATAAAGTTCTGCGTTAAAGGAGGTCACCCTAATCCGTGGAGACTGGAGTACCATTACACACTGATTTTAGCAGGAGTCAAGGAAGTGCTCAGACTGGAGCCGTATCTTGTATAACATAAGCAAGCAGTCCAACGCTCTGTACAGCGTTGTGTGTTACTCCCTTACTTAGATTTCATCCCTTACAGAGGAGAAGAGGGAATGTGAGCAAAGGGGTAGGGATTTGACCCTAATGCCACAACCCCACCGCTCAACAATGGGCTTTTCACAGTGCTGTTTGCAAGGAAGAAAAGGGGAGAGGGAGGAGGCAGAAGGAGAAAAGGCAAAACAGAAAAGGAAAAAATGGTAAGGTGTTACTGGTTCAGCCTGGGATTATAAAGATCTAAAAATGGTCTTCCTCATAGCAATAAAACAGAAATCTGTAATAGAGATAATCTGACAGTCAAAATATTGTAGAAAGTTCTTACCAGACCATATACAGCAGATGTATCCTTCTGTACATCAGATTTAGGCATCCCCTCCAGGGGATGCAGGGATGCTAGCAATGGGACAACTGTGGGCTGGATTCCCCTCCTCAAGTAATTTCAGCGCGTCAGAATTGGCATTTGATTCCTGACTGGCAGCATTCAGGATGCAGGACAAAACAGGAATGTGTGTATCTGCGAAGCTGCTTGTTTGGATATGACATCCTGGGTTTTGATTCTGAATGGCTATATTGTATTGAGGAAAAAAAAAATCAAGAGCAGGAAAATGTCTTCCATATTTTCTGATATGTGTAACTTCTTTAAATGGAGCTATTATGGGATGTGAACTTTCATGTTCAACGCAGTGATACCTAATAATGAATAAAAAATAAATCAGATACGGATTTCTGGGTTGCTGTCCTGTGTTACCATGCCATCCACGATTTCTGCAAGTGGTCATGTATGCTAGTGGTTTTCTTACTGCAGTAACCAACCGAGATGCAGCCTGAAAACTAAACGTGATACTTGTGTCCATGTTTAATGCTAACATAAACCTTCTGCCCTCTGGCAGGTGGCTGGACACGTGCATGTGTCCATAGGTGCATTCCACAATAATTCTGGGTAATAATCAAACACTCTGAGGAGTCCCCCTAGTTATTCTCTTCCCTCATTTGACTTTTTCTTAATTTCCCATGAACTTGGTTACATAGAAACTATTAAGAAAAAATTATTTGTTCAGATAATAGAGTGTTTTTTTTTTTTTTTCATCCAAACCACAAAAATCTGCTGAATCTCTTCATCAGCAAGAGGACAGTCAGTGGTAACCTTTGTTCCCCCTCTGAAAAGCACTGCATTGCCTGGGTTATTTGTTTAAAGAGACACCATGACAACAAACTGAGACCTAAAGATAGTAATTGTAAACATAGTTTTTTTTAACAAACTGGACTCATGGAGATATTTCTATGTTTATCATTTCCAGTGGATACAGGGGATTTTGGTGTATCTTTATTACAAATAAACATCTTCCACTCAGCCAAAGCATCCCAGCCAATGCAGCCTTGTGCTCATGCATGAAAGTCAGGGAGTGAAAATGAGAAATTCTTTACTTAAACCTGAAATGAATCAACCAGTTTTGTTTGTCCAACTTGGGAGAATGAGGAAATACAGACAGGCGGTCAAATATTTATGAATTTATGAAAAATATTGATAAATTCTCAGAAATTAAAGGTGGGAGGGTTGAGCACCCTGGTTAAAAACACAGAACATGTGTCCTCAGGTGTGCCAGATCACTGCTATTGCTAGTTAAACAGAGTGGGGAGGGGCCTTTTGCATCATTTTCTGTTTTCTTGTTTTCAGTACAGAGGTCTGCTTGCATATGTAGATGCATAAAGATGCACCTTCTTCACATATGTGTGTAGAGATGAACCAGAGAGCTTTACATGCTGCAGCCTCCACCTGGACATACTTGAGGAGCAAGCTGGTGTTATTCACATTTGGGTGCTTACTTTGAGATGTCCTGAAAGAATCTGCTCTTCGGGAGCACAGAGCCTGTGCCATCATTAGGACACTTAATTCAGACACTAGAAGCGATGAATGCTTTGTTTCAAGCCCTCAGAGCATTGTCTGTCAAGCCTAAAGACAGAACGCCTGTGGGACAAGCAAAACTGGACACAGGAACTCCTGGGTGAGGGGTGAATCCAGGAGATGCAGGTGAGGGTGAGGATGCTGAGGCTGCTCTGCTCTTGCCTTGACCTCTTGTTGGCCCTGGGTAAATTGTTCATTTTCTTTAGGAAGCAGGCAAAAAGAAGACATCTGCTGAGGAAGGGATGATTTCTAGGTAGTGAATGAGCAAACTGTGGAATGGGTAAACAGCATAGCTATGCTAATTACTTCTAGCCGTTTTTAGTCCTCATCTCCTTTTAAACATGCTTTTTCACCCTGTGGCAACACTCAGCTCCCTGCCTTTGGCCCTGCAATGTGGCACAGTGCTGGGATTTGACTTACCCCCACCTGGAGGTGAGATGGTGGAATACAAAACTTCTATTTTGCTAAATAGCTAAACACAAACAGCCGTCTTTGACCCCTTCCCATCCTTCACCACCCTGAAAAGATCAACCAGAGAATGGAATAGGATGCATATTAAATATCCTTAAACTTCTGAGCATCTCCCGGTAGGTGGTGTTCATATGACTTCTGAATGTTTCAGCATATCTTTAGTTCTCTTTGATTCTTCTGAGGTTATATGGGTGGTAACTGGCAGAATTATACAAATACAGTCTTCACAGCTCAGCAATCCTTGGATCCAGATTTGGAGTTCAATGTGGGTGGCATAGGAGTAAATGCCAATAAGAAGGCTAGGACAGAGTTGTTCCAGAAACTAAATGACTCAGTATAGAGCCTTTGCAAGCTGCAATTAAAGAGCCAGAAGAATATTTTGTAACTATTAAAGTGTAAGGGGGGAAACCTCATTTTTTTGTAATGCTGTTTATTTTTCCTCTTTAGTAAATGTTTTAATCTTACCTTAAGGCATATTTCTGTTACTTAATGTCAATCAGAGACAATCGGTATCTTTCAAGTCTTTTGCTGCTAGTGGCATTTGCAACACTTCTGCAGGAACATCTTTCAGTTCATTTTAGGGTTAAGACTTCAGATCTCAATAGCTGCATGTTCCCTTTGTTGAGAGAGCCTCTGCGGTGTATATAGAAAGATTTTACAAACTTCCCACAGACTTTACATTAGTTTTGTATGGGTAACTTATCACATGATGACAAGGTATTGTCCAAAACATTTTAAATAAAAGCTGTCACATTGACACAGCGTGGATAATACAAAGTTGTGCAAACCTCAAAGACAATATGAGCTATTGGGTGACGCACTGAATTGAGACCCAGGAAAGTCTTAAGTTATTGTAGTGTCTCTGCTACTGTCTTACTGAATGCCAGGTTTGCAGGATGTCTCAGTTTCTCAAGTTTCCCATCTGTTGAATGGGAATGCAGCACTCACAGGCAATCCTGATGTAGCTGAAGGCACATTTTGAAATGAAAGAATGCAAAGCAATCAGTGAGTGTCAAGTACACATGCGTGGGATACAAAAGTACTGGAATGAGTTACCAGAAAGAAAAAACCCCACCACTCTCACTGTATTAAAAACCTTAAAAAAACTGACTACAAAGTAAAACTGGGAAATATGGTTTTGGTACATTACTTCAGACTGCTACAATAACAAAAACGTTTTGTGTGCACTCGTGCACATGTGTGTCTATGGGCATACATATGTGTGCTTGAAGGAACATGTGGATGTATGTATATGTATATACATTTATATAAAAATAGGTGTAAGCATATATATGCATACACTATTGGTGTGGCATATCTGTGGCATCCCTATTTTTTTGCTTGTACAACAACAGCACATGTATCATACAGACAATAGCTGAGCAGGAACTGAATGCAGTTACTGAGAGCAAGAAAAAATCGTGTTCTAGAATCAAAAAAGCAGTTTTTTACTTTGTTTTATTCTTTTTCTAATCAATCAGTAGTGTTAAATATTTCTAAACTGGCTGTTTACAAAATGTCAGTAAATTTGATGTGGTCAGTTTGGTCAGCTGAAGAGCTGAGCTCAGGATCAGACTGTATTATACACATATTTCATGGGATTCATACCTTCAGATTTCTCTGAGCTGCTAATGAAAAAACAAGAATCAAAAATTGCTATAAGCAGTTCCACAGGGAGGGAGGAATGACCCCAGATTTGCACCATTATCTGTCCTGCAGTCATTGTCACGACTGAGTTTTCAAGACAATTATCATATCCCAGTGGATTTCAGAGCTTATTAAATGCAGTCCTCCTGGGAAGGCTGAAAAGAAGGGGTATTATCTGAAGACCTGCTAGACCAACAGACTTCAGACCTGCATGGGTAATGTTGCCCCTGGCTCTGATGAGGTATAGCAATTTTCAAAACATGTCGGAGATGCCTGTGGATTTTAGAGCACTTTGAAATCCAGGTCTTAAATGAGAAGTTTTGCTCCCAGGGCATAACTTTGAAAACAGAGTGCAGGAAGACAGTAAATGAGTCACAGCAAAGCCCTCTGGAAGCTATGAAGAACACAATTTTGATATATGAAGCTGAACAACAGAAGTGATACAATTCTTGTTCTTTTGAAGAATTTCTGAAGTATTGATCCCCTCCAGTACAGCTCAGGGTATGCTTGTGCTGCTCTAAGCATAAAAAATAAAAAACGATCCCTCAAACACAGTAAGACTTGCCAGATATTAATGTTGGGATATTTTTTAAAGGTAGGCTTCATTTTGAGTATCCATTTCTTAAACAACCTGACGTTTGAGATCCAGAATGTACCCTAGAACTGGACAGGATTCTCCTATTTGTCAACATGATGCAGAAAACTTTTGAAGTTTTGAAGAGCTCACAAGAAAATCCTCTGTCCTACAGAAAGTTCTTTTTACCATAAGCTCCAAAAGTACATCATTGTGCCATTAAACACTTCGCTTTCAAGACTCATTGACAAGGATTTTAGAATACACATTGTTTTTTCTACCCTATTGATTAATATAAGAATGTTACAGTTTATATATGGTGAAAAAAACAAAATAGGAGAATAAACGATGCTATGACACTTTGTAGTTGCTATCTTCCATTGGTGGAAGGTCTCCAACTTTCTTCTTTTGAAGAGATTGTGACCATCCTACTACCTAATATGTTAGACTGAAACAATTGATAATTTTTTTCCCTGGAGCTTGCTTTTGCAATTGAAAGTCTTTGTGCTTTTATAGCACCTGGAGCTGCTACTGTTCCATAGCATACAAGAACAAATTATTGTTCAACATCTCAGTGTAAAATCAAATCTCAAAGAAGTAATAAAACAAATGCCACTTTCACGAATCAGCAAGGAGTTTGTGATTGCTAACTTAGCTGTTTTTCAGTCTAAAAATTAATCCTGTGGCACCTTGTAAATAACTTTTGTTTTGGTTTAGAAGCGCAAAGCCATAATTCACAAAGCAAACAGCAATAAACTCATTATTAAAAACCATATTTCACAGATGTGATCTTTTCAATACTGAGAAATGTAGCATGTCTTTTGATCACTACCGATCCTGCCTTCAGGTGGTTTGGGAAGGGGGCGGAGGGAGGAACCGATGAACAGTGATAGTGCTGTTGGATGAAACGGGTTTAAGGAACCTTGACTATTTATGTTAAAGCTACCTTTTTTTTATGTGGTATCCTATAGTTCCATCCTGAATCTTAACCATTAATACATGGATGTTATATCAAGAAACCACAAAGGAAAATCTTGACTACCAAGAAATGTAATCCCAAATATTACCAGATCCAGTGAATAATAAAGCCAGGATGACAGGATGAGTAACCATACAGATGCCCCCCAGCCTGCAGTGTGATGCTGAATTTCAGGGTAGGGAATACAGCAAACAGACATGAACAGTTACAGAGCTACCCAGTTTTGTGTTGGATTTGTTTTCCTGATTGATTACAACATCAGAAACTGGATAGGACAAGAGATGACTATCGAGTGCTTCGCATCAAAGGTGATGCCAAGTGTTTTAATGCAAGGCCAGTTAAGTGTTTCAGTACTTGCTCAGTATGTTAAATTCTCCCGGGCACACTGGGTGCATTCGTAGGGCTATCAGAGGGCTAGGAAGAGCCTGAGATGGGAAATGTGCTTTGCTGATAGCATATTGTTTATGCCAAATGACGAACAATGCTGGATTATGCATGCTTCATCTTAAACAGCAATGATCTGGATTCCTGAAATGCTAACAGTTTTATAGCAAAGCCTTGAAACTGAAACCTGTAGCCTCTGAGGAAGGTAAAAGGAGAAATCCAAACACCCTCCAGGGATGACAAAATTCATGTTTGGCTTTGAATTTTGCGGCTCAGCTCTGCTTTCTGCTCTGAAGCGTGCAGCACGGTCTGGGCGCTCGCAGCTGCACCGCCCATGATCAGTGCAGTCAACTGCTTCACTTCTCTCTCAGTGGGAGTGTGCGGGCTCTCACACCAGTATGACCCAGAGGGCTCATGCTTTGCTTGTGGCATGTGATCTGTCATCTATATATCTTAAAAAATTGAGAAGGGATTCCCAATTGATCAGCGATTGGTTTACTCAGTGGAGGGAGGAAGAGAAAGCAGAGTCTTGCCTGTCCCCTTTGCCACAGTACTGCTGCCAAAACTGAGGCAGCCACACAGAGAACTGAGGAAACTTTTAAAACTTAATTAGGGAAGAAAGCAAAGAAAATAATACTACAGTGTGTTTATTTAGAGCTGCAATGCTGCCAGAGAAACCACATAGCTTGCATTTGTAAGCTACGCTTTTCATATAAAACATATTTAACTAAAACAGGAGACAGGAAGAAGCTTTCTTCTAACTTCATTTAAACACATATTTCTGTTGTGTTTTAAATTCCCCTTGGGTTAATGTGAGGCTGGGCTAAAACCTTAGATGTGATGTCGCCTAGCTAGTTTTACTCCCTGAGTTCAGACTTGGGCTTCCATCTGGAGCTCCCAGGATCCATGGACACCGTGGCTCAGAAGGGGCTCACTTGTGCTCCCCTCCTGACACTCTGAGGCTGAGCTAGGGTTTTGCATTCACACATGTATGATCTTCTCTGCAGCTTTTCAAAATATTATATTATTTAGATTGGACATCTCCCTTGTTCTGTTTCCCCCCTCTGTTACAGCCATCAACATAACAATTTCTGTGCTCTTTTTGTGTTCTTCTGGAAGGAGTTTTAATGGATTTGTGGAAGCATCTTTGCATGGCTTTAAGTTTTACAGTAACTTGCTAAGTGAACCAGGAAAACAAAGTTTTACCCATGAATGATGCACATTTTATATTATATTTGAAATAATAAAACATGATTTTTCAAACTGTACATATGTGAATTAACAGAAGAACATTGCATCTTTTATAGAATTTTAATGTGGTTGAACAGAATAGCACATGCAGCAGAGTAACCAAGTGGATTACTAGTGTATTTACCAAAAAGATTGTTCATAAAAGGAGAAGACACACAGTGATTCTAAATACTGACATTTTCAATTCCAGTTTGAATTTTCAAAAGTGGAAAATTGTTTTGTAACACAGGCAATCTTTTGGGTGTTTTCTTTGAATGTTGAAAACAATAATAGCTTAAGGACCAAAAAAGATATCCAGCTCACAGTCTGATTTGGCTGCCTATAAATGAAGGTGTAGGATTTTCCTTATAAATATATCTTGCTTGTCATTACATTGAGTTTTTATGCTCTTTAAACACTCTACCCAAAATTTTGATTTTGGATCAGTTCACTGAATTGAACTCTTTTAGAAAATTTCAGCTGAATAGTAGCTGTTTCTGAAAATGAAATTAGAGAAAATCCTCACAGGTTCTTTGCAAGCTTTCTCTCTTTCACAGCCACTTACCTGAGAAGTGTTGGTGCCTCTGTGTTTCAAAATCTGGCACTGGACTAGAGAGAGGAGAGTTGCAGAGAGGAAGGTCGGGAGCAGGAGGGTCCATGTACAAGCCTGGCACTCCTCTGGCATGAAGCTGCCTACATTTGGCTTGCTGCAAAGCTCTGCTCGCACATGTTCAAGCAGAAACTTGATAGAGTTTGGCAGCTAAATTCTCTGAAGATTTTGAATGTACTTGGCATCTTTCAAGTCTGCAGGAGGCAAGCAGAGCTTCCTCAGGAATTACTTCTTTTGACTGTCAAAAAAATGTGTTTTGGATGATACAGATCATATGCTTCAGATGAAAGAACAAGAAAACCTACAATGAATGAGCAGCTCAAGCATAAGCTGAACCAAAGCAGAACTTTCTTTTAATGTCCAAAAGCTATCAACACGCCAAGCATGCAACTGAGTGAAGTCCAGAAACAGCTGGCTGTCTCTCCCTTCCAAAATTGTCATGTACTTTATTTATTTCATAAGGAATACTTTCTATTTGGTTTCATCCTACTATGAGATGCACACACGAGTACCTGAAGCCATCCTGATGAGTTACACCAAACAGCATTTATTACGGCCTCTTTTTTCCCCACTGAAATGGAGCTTTTGAATAAAAACCATCTGTCCCGCTCTCACTACAGCACCCTGCTGACCAGCCTGAGGCTCCCCAAGCACAGCCTGTGTGAAGAACACCGGTTTCACCTAGGTGAGACATGGACAGTCAGTTGTCTCTCCAGCCAACAGCAAACATGGCTGGTATCTTCATCAGCCTGTATTTCCCCAAGCTCTGGGGAAAGAGCTGGTCCATTTTTTAACAGCATCCCCGCATAATAGATTGCATGCCCAACTTTTTGGTTGGTTTTGAAGCAGACTGTCCCATGCTAGGACTGACGTTACTTCTGTTGAATCAGGGACAAAGCTCTACTCCACTTTGACAGAGGCAGAAGCATCCTGTGAATCTCTGATTACCCATAGCTTTTTCTAAGTCATTTATGAAACTATTCATTTTTCAGTTGTTTCCCACAAAGAAGGGATAATTCTGCGTCTTTTTAGTTTACGAGGCACACTAGAAGATGCCGCAGAATATTTAGCAGGCAATTTGTGCCGTCATAACAGATCTTTGGCTTGGCTTCTGAATCAGAAAAGTCTGCAGAAAAATCTATTGGTCTGGAATAGTGTGCAAAAATGAACTGTCTTGAATCTGTTTGAATATTTAGAGAGTTTATTAAAAACTTCATAGCTCTGAAGTAAGAGATGCAATTTTGTTGTGATCTGCACAATGCAAAAATAAGAAACATGGGACAGGCCTGTATGCTCATTTTTTTTTTTATAGCAGGAAATCAGATTGTAATTTAACATTTATCCACAGCTTAGAGAAGAAGATTGCAGATTATCCTGTTTTGTTAAACAGATGACAATACAATTTAGCTTTGTCAGGAACTACCAACAGTTCTGGAAAGGAGCATCACGCCACTGCATTCTATATTTAATAATTAATTTTGATTCACAAAAAGAACGCCTCTCAAGATGCTCTTGATAATTAAAAAAATTACAGCAATTATAACAGCTCAATAAATACTTCAGCTTCAGCTTCTTTAGTCAGAAAAAAAAGGAACATGGAAATGCTCCTCCAGTCTTTCTACATTTGGAGTTAGGACTGTACAAACAATATGGCCCCTCTGGCAGATTCACAGGGTCAAAATCTAATTTGCTGCTAGCTCAGAAGGATGGGCTAAGCAACTAGAGAACTTTGCATCTATACCAAAGATTTCTTGTGTATCCTGGGAAAAGGCTGAGATGCTACACACACAGTCCTAGCCACGTAAATAAAAATTTAGTATATTGGCTAAGCCACTCTGCCTGCCTTTGTGCTGCCCTATGGCGGAGCTGATACTGCCTCCCCCGATCCAAAGGCACTATGGAGTATGGCATGGAGATGATCCACTCTGATTTTAGCTTAACTAGCACTAAGCCAGTGCTCAAATCCCCAGCTGGATACAGAATAATCCTTTATGGGGTGTCTGAATCACGTATACCCCAACACATCCTTCTATTGACAGCTGAAAAGATATAGGGATTAATTGCCTCCACTTGCCCAAAAGAGGTGGGATGAATCCTCCTGAGGTGCCTCTTTCTTTGGCGCAAGCTAAGCAGCACCTCCCAGGCTGTGGAGCACCCGGGGTGGCAGCACAGATGCCCCAGTGCCCTGCACAGAAGCAGTGCTGCCTGGAGCATGGGCAGATGTCTGCAAGAAGGATGTGGAGGACTTGTACTCATGCATATTAGCTAAAATTGTGTCTGGACTCAAGCTGTGGCATAGATACTTTGACTACTGGTGATTGAGAGGTCATTATATGGAAAGAGTACTTCTAATATAATATTATATCTTACTGAGTTCTGATGGTGAGTCCTTTTGCCCCCATGCACAAATGATCCGGCATTCAGCTGCCTCTACAGCCTCTCCACATTCCCTGATAGCGTACAGCCCCTTGAGGACTTTGGGATATAAAAATTGTTAATGGGCAAAGGCTGACAACTTAGCCTGTTATCAAACAGCTTGCTGAGCTTACAGCTCTATCTTCTGTTCCAGGGGCAATTTACTAGGAAATTCCTCACTCCTATGGCAGCTCCTAGGGAAGGCGCAAAGAGGGGGCTCAAAAGCCGCAGGTGTAGCAGCCCAGAGGTTCACAGATGCGTGAATTCTACTCTACTGCTGGGCGGGAACCACCACTTTCTGCCTCTGTGGACAGAAAGACAAGGTGTAAAAAATGTTGGAAGGAGACATCTGGCTGATGCATCCTGGTTAGTGTCTGAGCCTCAAAGCAGGTGCCCAGCAGAGGGCTTAAGCAGGCCACTGAAAGAAGAGGACTCCTAAAAACCAACAGTAGCAGGGAGAGAGCTGTCAATGTGCAAGGTAAGCACGGTGGTCATTATATAAAAATAGATTTAAAGAAATTCTGTAGATTAATGCACCCTGAGGTGATTTAGTGGAATTGCATCACTGTAAATAAAACTACTAAAGCAAATCAGATTTTTAACCTCAATCCTTTAAAAATCTGAACATATACAAAGACATAGGGGCAGACAAAATACATTATGTCCAGAAATCCTTCCTCAAAGAAATGCCTGCAGAAAATACAGTCAGAAAATATAGCAAGACCAATCCATTTGAGGATCCGGACTCCCTGGCCAAGGCCCCTCCGCTCACCCCGAGAGCATCACAGGCACAAAGAGAACTGAAAGCTTCCATGAGAAAAAGTGAAACTATAACCATTTTTTTTTTTTTTTTGGTAACTTTTGTGTTACTGGGAACTTGTGTTTTCCACCACAGAAGTGCTTGGGAGAATAAATAAACATTAAGAAATGGCAGCCAGTGAAATTTTGTGCAGTTTGCTCTTTCCTCTGTTGCTCACATATAATGACTTGGGCTTTTGATAAAGCAGTATATTTTTATGACATTTCTGAGTGACCTGGGAAAGTGGAATGGTCCCAGGGCCTATGGAAATGTTTCCGTTTCGTTTTGAAACGTCAATCATTTGACGGGCTGGAAGGAGCTTAACAGGCCCCCGAGAGGGGGCAGGACTCGGGCCATGCTGCCACCACCTGATTTTCAGACTCGTTGCTTTTTCCCAAATATCCATGACCGTTGTTGACATTTGAAGATTTTTCCGTGTGGTTGGGTTGGCTGTGATGTTAAACAGCTGAAAAAAACTTTACGGAGAGCTGGAGAGCTGCAGCTCAGGCTGCAGGCGGACGGTAACAGAAAGCGGGAGGTTGGCGGTGGCACGAACCCCAAGCAGCCCCACGGACGCAGCGACACTCCTTGCTGCGTCGCCTCCCCTCTCGCACCCCTGCTTCAAAATGCAGATAAATCAAATGTCAGCGTGTGAAGCTTGGTTTTAGTGGCCTAATTCATTTGGGCCAAATTCTACCCGGGTATAAAGCGCATAGTTTGCTCTCCTGGTGGCAAAAGCAGAGCTGAAAATTAACAGGGTTTTTAATTTTTATCACGGCCCCTGCCATCTTGCACACATCTTTCTGAAACAACGCGACTTGCTTATTCAGCCTCCATCGCTATTGCAATCGGTGTTTGGTAACGTTTGAAACCCTGCGCAGACGACCAGGGCCAGCACTTTCCACAGAGCCCGGCGCCGGGTCGGCCCGGCGCCCTCCCCCGCACCGCGCACAGCCGCGGCTCCCCGGCACCCACCGCAGCGCCCCCGGGCCCGGCCCGGCGCCCCGCCCCCGGTGCGGCCGCCTCAGGGCTCCGCCGGCCGCCGCCATGCCGGGCGCTGCGCGGCGCCTGTACCGGCGGATCCTGCTGCTGCACCGGGCGCTGCCGGCCGCCCTGCGGGCGCTGGGGGACCGCTACGTGAAGGAGGAGTTCCGCAAGCACAAGGCCGCCGGGCCCGCCGAGGCCCAGCGCTTCCTGCGGGAATGGGAGGCAAGTGCCCGCCGCCCCTCGGGAGTCTGACGGGGGCCGCCTCCCGACCGCGGGCCCGGCGGCCGGCGCCGAGCCCGGGCCTCGCTGCCGGCCTCCCCCGGCCGGGAGCCGCGGGGCCCGGCGGTGCGCAGGGGAGGCCCAGGCGAGGCCCGGGCGCCCGCCCCGGCGAGGGGGAGCGTCCTCTCGGCGGCCGGGCCCGGCCCCGCCGGCCCTGCCGTGCCCTGTCGCGGCCTAGCGTCGTTTAAGGATACGTTGTCGCAGAAAGGGCGACAGCAAGTGCCCGCTGGCTCCTTCGCTGGTGATTGCCACCGAGTGTGGGCGGCTGGCTCGTGTGCTTGGAGCGCCGGCCCCTGCCCCGCGCCCCTCGGGCCGGCTCGGACAGTCACAGAGTTCCTCGGGAGTCTGCATCCCTGGGCGGGTTGTCTTCTGTGGTTCTTGCTTCCCTGCCTCGTCTGTGATTATAACTGTGCTCACACAAGTATATCCAACAGAATGACAACAATTCTATAATTAGTAATATATACACATATAAAAATAGATGTACACAATTATCTGTTTTTTATAATAATACATCATATAAATGTGTATATATATATATTTATAACTACATACATAGATAATTGTCTAATTATAGTTAGCTAAATACTTAGGTGTAAATAACTTCCCTGTGAACTTGTGTTTCATTTTTGGGTGATGTTTTTTCAGAGTGTTTCCTAAGGAAACGCTGCTCCTGCTTAGCACTCCCTCCCCCCGCACCCAGTGGGTCCCAGGGAAGCAGGCTGCCCCCCGAGATTGGGGTGTAACAAGTGTCACAGCAGCAGGAGAGGGACATGCGAGTTGCTTCCCCCCCCCATGCCTGAACTTCAGCAGGTGCTAGCATGTTAATTGACCCCCAGAAATCCATATGGCAGGTGAATGTTATAGACACTTTGCAGAGGAAGAACTTCAATTAAAGCATGAAAACAACTGCAAGAGGCAGATCTATAGACAAGCTTCCCATCCGTTTTCATGCTTGGTGAACTACTGGTTTGGTAGTGGTTTTGAAACTCAAAACTATTTTCCTTCCTGTGGAAGGGATTTGTGTTCTGCTTTGCCCTGGAAGCTGGTTAGCATAGGAGTGTCCGGTGCCTCCTGGCTTAACAGCAGTAGGGTAATGGGGAGAGACCTGACCCATCCCTTCTACCTGCTGTACTTGAAATCCTGGGGGTAAAGCAGCTCCATTACCCTTGTGCCCGGGCATCAGGAACCAGCAGGGAGAACACTGCCTGGTATCCTCTTCAGAGGAGACGAGTAAGTGTATTTTAATTGCCTCTTGCCAAATGATATGCCCTGAAATCGGGAAAGTTTGTTTCTACAGCTAAAATGCTTGATGCTATTGTAATTCTCAATTGCAGTTTACTTGATGTTGCCAAAATGTTTCCGCATCAGTGCTTCCAATTTTAACATGAGCTAAAAAGACAAGTTACAGATTACTATTTTAGGTGCTAAAACCTTCCTTAAGATAGTTAAAGACAAGGAAGAAAATGTGTGCATTGAAATATCTTAAGTCATTTCTGTGAAGTAAACAAATAGTGAAAATGTTTCTCTGTTTTAAAATGTTTTAAAAGGAGATAATAGGGAAAAATGGGAAAAAAGTTAGACTACAAGGAACAGAAGTTGAATTTTGAAACCTGACATTTAGTGCTATTAGCTATGATATGTTCAAGGAAAATAAACTAATAACTGTTTTGAGTGTGTGCATATAAAAAAATTTCCAAATATGTTTGCCTGCTTACAAGATGCTGGGAGATATTAGCACATAGTTAATGTCGCTCTTCTCATGTTTAATTTTTGTTTTATTCTTAGGGTTTTTTTCCCCCAAATAATAATCTGTTTCAAGGGTGGAATTTAAATCAGACTTTCACATTTTTGACCTGAGGGACTTGCTCTGTGGTTCCCAGCTCCTTGAAGACTTGAACTAGGTAACTGAGGAAGGTGGACTGTAGACAGCTTGCATTAGGTAACAGAGAAGGGTGCTCTGCTTCGTGTTGGAGTCCTCTTTGCACCCTTTCCTGGGCAGCAGGACACTCTTAATCAGAACTACATTGGAGGCTTTAGAATGGTTTGTGCAGAACACACCAGATACCTGCACCAGCACCCAGTTCTTGAAGGGCATATGAATCACACAGTGGTGTGTGAAGCTGTGATGTGCTACTTCGCATACATGAGCCGTAACCGTATTTCTTGCCTCCATATCTATTTTTATTAAAAAAACCCAAACGAAACAACAACAAAAAAATAAAGCCAACCCCAAACAGATCACTACAACATTAACACAAAATTAGGTTTATATTCCTTGTTGTTTTAGCAGGTTTTTTTGGGAAAAATGCAAAGTTACAGCTCTGGTAACAGTATTTTGGCATGTCGCACGTTAAGCACTTTTCTTCCCAATTTTCTTGCTCGTTAGGGTACGTGTATACCATACTGCTCTTTAGGGTTGTCAGTACTCAGCTTCCTTCTGGAAAAGTTCTTTCCTTGTATGTTCTGTTGCATGCAAGGTGTCTGGTGCAGGGTGGCCCGATGTCTCACATTACAGAAAAACAGTATTCATAATTTTGTATTAAAATAGTTTATATTAATGTATATTCACCAGAGGGTTAAGATTATGGCTGTGATGGTTACATTGATGTTTCTTGGCTTTGGCTAAGGACTTCAATATGGACTATAATCTTAATAAGCCACCCCATATGCTTCTTGAATGAAAATTTCCAAGGATGATTTACTTTAACATGGAACTACTTTCATTAAAACTCTTCACACTTTTTTGGGTAGTCAGACTTTCTGTGTGTGCTTGAATACTCTAGTTCATCGTCTGCTTGTGGTATACTTTCTTGTCCTCCGATTGAATTTGTATTTGCTAATTGTTTGGCTGATAGGCCTGGTAAGTTAATGGCATTATGGTTGTGCCAGATGATCCCCTCCGCCCCCCCCCCCCCCCCCCCCCCCCCCCCCCCTTGGTATTTAAATCATGCTGATGCAAGGGGACTGGGCATATTGACTGTTTGTCAAAGAAAACAAGCTGAGCAAATTCCTTTATTTCTTGTGAAACATGGTGAAAAACCTGCAGGATTTTGCTGTTAAAAGCTTTAAAAAAACCTGTTAAATGAATCTTAATTTTACAGGGCATTCAAACAACTGTAGCTTCTAATATTGCTGTAGTTCTTTAGTATTAGGTTCTGCTCCATGGCTTTTGGGAAGAACCCAAATCTCAGTGCAGGACCTGAATATTCAGCCTAACCCTCGGATGGGAGTACGGATATTTTGAATATCCTTACAATCCACAAAAGCACAGGTGGAACATTAAAGGGAGATTTCAAAGATTAATTTTAAAAAGAAGTAAGTGTCAAAAAGAGGTAAAAAGGCTCCCAAATGATGTTGTCATAGTATGTGAATGATTCATATAGTTTTCTTGTAAAGATGAGAAGGGATTCCCTTGTTTGCCACGCACTGGAATTGAGGGGATTAGTGTTAGAACCCAGCCATGTTGATGGCTGATGTCATTTTATAAAAAACCTAAACTGACCTGTTTGCATTTACAAAATAGGGAAACTATCCTTTGAATATTCTTGGAAGACTTCTTAAGTGAGTTAGACTCATAAAAATAGTCTGCAAGTGTGTATACATTTATATAAAAGTAAGAAAAATGTAAAATTTACATTGTTCTATCACTGGTGTTGGATTGATGGGTTGTGTCTTGAAACCTGCTGGAAAGTACTAAATGGGAATACAAAGAAAGCAAGCTTTGTGGTTCAGGATGGTTGTTCAGATAGATTCAAATTAAGTATATAAATTATTAAAATACATCCCTTTCTATTTTCTAAATATTTAATATTTTAATTAAAATAATTGGTACTCATTTACAGGAGGTGGCTGATATAATTAGATTGATAGTGATTATTACCTTGCAATGCTATTGAATTAATGTTGACAGATATGATAAGTGAATTAGTTCAACAGTCTTCTAAATCATGCGGTAGCTGATGAGAATGCTTACTTAAGAATAGGTAATACTACGATGATATTGATTACTTTATTCCAGGTTAGAAATGATATCATTTAGACTATTCAGCTAAGTAATTTCAGTAATAATTTGTTTTACATAATTTTAGTTAATTATTCTTTTAATTTTGAAAATTACCATTTCGTACTTAGCTTGACCCTGTAGATGGGAAGGTCTGGACTATCTTGAGTTGAGCAGAATCATTCTGCAAAATTACATGACATTTTCTCACATCTAACAGATTGAATAAATTGCCTTTGAAATGCTTTGTCCACTCTTGACTCTGAAAGCCTTTTTATAAGCTTTCAAGTGATCTGAGACTGATTTGGGAGCTGGCATCTGCTGTTGTGTACTCAGAGGAAAGGTGACCTTTTTTTCATTCCTGATAACAAATCTAAGCGTTATATTGGTAAAATTAGGGCGGAACTCTGTGTCTTTGGAGAACCTGGTCATGTAACCTCTCAAGAATGGCTAATTTTTGACTCAATATGATATTTGATATGATACAAATAATTGTCATTCATCAAATTAGTTTTCAATTGCCCATATCATTTGCAGTGTTTAGTTTGCTGGGATGATCGTGGGATGGTGTCATGATATTTTCTAGGACATAGTTGTTCTGATACATCTCTTTCTGCTTTTTAATTCTTTGGGGCAGTGTGATCTTCCCTCCACTACTTTCTTGATTTATTTTTCAGCTTCTGGCACTCAAAAATACATTGAGATGTTGAAAAGAGAATTTGAAGAGCAAATAGCCAAAGAAAGTTGGACAGGTGGAAGAGGAAGCTGTAGCCAGTACTGGAGTCAGACTGGGATGGGAATGGGATGTGTGGGGTGCCCTTTGTATTGTCTTTCAGCAAATGCAGAGGTTGCATAAGTCTAAAACTGCTGCTGACTTTCTGTATTCTGCTCTCAGTTTCAGTGAAATGCATTATATGTGTGATCTTTTCTTTGCCTGACAAAGAAATAAATTTTTTTGGAAGTGAAATATGACTTTTGCCATTTTATGACTTTAATAGAAGTTGTGAAATAAGATTTAAGAGTAGTATTTAATTATAACATTACCGGATACATTGGAATTTGCTTTTAGTCATTTTTGTGGCTATCTGGATGAAAAGTTTCTTATTAAGAGTAAATTCCTACTGAGACTTATGTATTTAGCCTCCACTTAGGGTGTTCACTGGATATTAATTTGTAAGAACTAAATTGGAGACAATTTCCTCTATTTTCTTTGGTATTTCTCAAAAGGCAGGAAAGAATTTCTCACTTTTCGGAGAGCTGCAGAGTTGTGGCTGATAAATTGAAGAGCATGTGGGATTCGGGTATGACCAGCCATGCCAAATCAGCCTGTTCCTCTGACCTGGTGTTCCTGGTGGCCTGTTTTGCTGTAAGATTTGAAGGCTACCTGTGTAAGATGGCAATTTTGCCTTGGTGCAGCCATGATATAGTGAGTTTCCTGAACCAGCATTCATGTGCAAATGTCCCTTTGAGCAAAAAAATTAAAGCAGAGGTTGACCACATGGATCCCTATAGCATAGTTTCACGGTAATAACAACTTTTTCATATCATGGCATCACTTCCATCCTTTCAGTGCTCCTTCAAATTTGGGTTTAGAAGCAGGAGCTGGTGTCTGCTCCTCTTCCACAGAGAATCCAGGCAGTCTGAAAGCTTTCTCTTGCAGAGGAAATTGGGGAACCCGGTAGGTACCTGATGGCTTGTGCATGATACATGCCCCTCATGAGAAGGGGCATTTGGTACTTGTCATCTGGAGAGCAGAGTCATTCACTTTCAGATTCATCTGCCCACTGCTAAGGCCAGTGGTTTCTTCTTTTTTTTTTTTTTTTTTTTTGTGTGTGTGTGGGTTTTTTTTGTGTGTGTGTACACATTGGTATAGAATAGCATTTGATTGATTTCTTTTGTTTAACTTTTTAATATGTAAATAGACTGCATTTTTTTTCTCCTCTATCAAAAATGGTGTGGTGTGGTCTGGATTTGATGGAGAATAAGACTTAAAGGCAAATGTGAGATTTTGTTTTAGACCTTTACTGTATTTTCCAAATTCAAAATTTCATAAGTTGTGACATCAGTACTCTCAGTGCTTCTGTCACATTACTATGCCTATTATTTCTGTATTATCCTATCTATGATTGCATGTAGCTAGTCAGATGGCTGTCCTGATTACCGTGCCAGCCTGCTAGTTGAAGTTTTTATTTACAACTGCTCTGACAGGGAAGGAAATAATATCTGAGTCATTGGGGTCACGTCAGACAGAAATGTCAGTCACTTGTGTGTGCTAGTCACCTCAAGTTATAATACATTGCACAGTAAATTCCACTGAAGTGGTGGAATATTGTATAAATATGTGGAGTGCAAATAGGTTTATAAATTTCAGATGATTTGACTGTTGCATGTGTTTGTAAAGTATATGACATACCTTTGATATTTAAAGTGTGGCATTAATTAAATCCCAACTGAAATTTATTGGCAGAGTACAGCAATTTTTATTAGTTATAACTTTGGGGGGAAGTTTAAATTGCTGTAGAAGTGGGGTAAATCTCTAATATGTGTAATGTTTATTCCTTGCATTGAGTAGCACTGGCTTGGGAAATGAGCAGGGCATATTTATGTTAGTGCTCTCAGATCTGAAGACACTCTGGAGGTTTTGTGTATGCCTGCTCATAGAAACGTTCCTAATGAGTATGGGTTTGTGACAGCCAATGTGTGATTAGATCTCTAAATAAGAATATAGGAATGGTCAGGCACAGTAGAAGCAGAGCCAGCAGTTGAGCGTTTACAGAATTGTCAATTTAAGAGGTAACTCAGGTTTCCATCTAGTGGTGGTTTAAAATTCCCTCCAAGGCATATAAGATCCAGCATATACATAACCATGCTAGCTAACATACTCTTAGTACTTGTGGATGTGTTTGAAACTTAGGAAATCAAAAGCCTGTATTATGTATTAATCATATACATAATAGCACATAATTCTCAGGGCCTCTAGATTTTTTTAAGTTAGAGCTGTAATGATCAGGAGTTTGTTATTTTGGCAGCATGCGTTCAGATCCCTGGGTAGTCTTTGAATCTAACAGTGTATTTGCTGCAAATTAGCTTGATTTCACTTTTTCAGTGTTCCTTGACAGCCATTTCAAAAAGTTTAACTTGGTACAGGTTACAGAAAGAAAACTGATGTCTTAAAAACTTACATTTAAGTTGTATGTGTGCGAGTCCTGTTCGATTTGTCTTAGAGTTTAAAAAAAAAAAAAAAAAGAAAAAAAAAAAGAAGAGGAGGAGATGTGTATTTTGAATGCTTTGCCCCCATCAGATAATATTGATGTAAATAATCCACAAATCTGTTGAACTTTGTTGTATTTTAAGACAATGTTGTGGGTCAAACAGACAAACTGAGTATGAATTGGAATTGCAAATTTATAAGGATTTCTGCTTGTTTGTGTTTTATTGACACCTTCCTTCTAGCATTTGTTTGGTACTTGTGTCAATATTGTCAGCTTGTAGTGTTCTGTAAGCATGGTAGGCTTTACTGTGTTTTCAGTGCATTTCCACTACAAACACTGCCAACTTTCCACAAGTGCTGTCAAGTACCATATTTTGTAATTACTGCAGTAATATTATGAGTGCTGTAATTGCACATACTGTATAGATGTGCTTTTCTGTCCTGTGTAGACACAAAATTGATATTCTCTGCGAGTTAAAATGAGATCTGGAGCACATCTGAGTAATTGCTTTGGAACTGTTTTTTTTTTTTTTTTCTTCTTTCTTTTTCCTTCTTTCAGCATAATGCGGGGTGTCTGCACAAGTAGCATTATACAAATTGCAGGAATTTTAAAGTCCCAGATATGTGTTTCACATCTGAATACAGAGCTGTACTTAGGACACACTGATGTGTTTGGACCCATTAAGGGATGGAAGCTTTTTTTATACAACTCACTAATATTAAAGTCAGTTAATCAAATATGGGTTTTTTTGCAAGAAGCTGAACCTCAGATTTTGGCAGTATTCTTGTATTTAGTAGCATCTTTCTTAGGCTTCATGTTGCTTTAGCCATCTTCTGTCATGCCAAGAGCTTTGGCTGACTATCTACAACCATACATCTTCTAATCGATGCCCTGCTATTTATACAGATCACTCCTGGGAATATACTGCACAGAAAATTTCTGCTGAAATGTTTTTATTTCTATGTCTCAAAGCTGCTGAATTCAAACTGCATTTTTTGAAGGATATGATTGGGAAAACGTGTTTAATCATAGTGTCTGGTAAAATGTTAGAATTTATAGGTTTTTAAAGGTTATTTCCATAAGTAATGTTAAAGAAGTATTTCTAATGAAATGTTTATTATACTAGAAGTAAGTTAGAAGTAATATTAGAAGTAGCGTTACTGAATGTTGATACGCTCCTTTTTTGTTATTTCAGGGGTATTAGTGAGAGACAGAGCAGGAGGAGGTGAAAGAGAGCATGATGCACTTTCC
Source organism: Falco peregrinus (assembly GCF_023634155.1). Lineage (NCBI taxonomy): Eukaryota > Metazoa > Chordata > Aves > Falconiformes > Falconidae > Falco > Falco peregrinus. The sequence goes on along the minus strand of NC_073725.1, from coordinate 37,069,468 downwards.
CTCCCTCCCTGCAGTAACTAGCTAAATCTGTAGAATACTTTCTAAATTGATCTTGCACCCATCTTTCAAAACTGTCCAGCAACTGATCCTTGAAATATAGATGCATATTCCCTGGCTCCATGGGAATTCCTGAATGGTGTAAAATTTGTACACTAGTTTTAACCTTATTTATACTGTTTTTTTCTTTTTCCTGGACTATTCTATTCCACAATTTAGAGGAAATGAACAGATAATTAGGTTAATGTAACATTTTTTTTTCCTTTTCTTTTTTTTTTTTTTCTTAATCTGAACTAGAAGCTTGATGGAAGGGTTCAAACTTGGGTCCCCAGCACCATTGCTTCTTTGGAGGTCATGCTTGAAGGTATTGAATTGGTTTGTTAGTGTTGATATCTGCATGGAATGAACCAGAGAAACTGATTTATTTTCTGTGGACCACCAAATACCATTTAGCTCATAATCAGTTTGTTGCTTTTTACAGTTGTGTAGTGGAAGCATATGGTCTTTGTAATGAAGCTGAGTTTGTATGCTGTTTGATGTATATGCAGTCTGTATTGAGGGAAGAATTCATATTACATTAGCAGTGTTTGAAACTTCTTTACCTTCTGACTGAAGTTTGTAATGCCCTCATGTGTAGTCTGATAGCTAATTTTTGACTTGATAAATGAAGTAGCTTTGATAGGACTGCAGTTTTTGAAGTGTACACATGATGGCACCAAATACTTAAATTGGTCAGGCTTGTGCCTCTGCTGGAAACCAGTAGTACGTTTTCTAATACAAACTAGAATTGTCACGGATTCAGTTCTTCTTAAATTATTACAGCATGTATTGAGATTTGTTAACGTCCTGCTGTAGATTTTTGAGAAGGCTTTTTAATGCAAAAACTTTACTGTGGTTTCCACCTGGTTTAGCCTTAATATTTTCGTGATGTGCTTTCTGGTTTTGATTTGCATTGGGGTAGTTTGCCACCCCAGCAGTGAAATGCAGCAGCAGCCACCCCAGTAGTTCGCAGTGTTTAGCATGGCTACATGGCTACTCCTTGGTATCCTAGCAGGAAAAAGGGCATCTACAACACTCCATTACCCTTCAAAGTGTTGCCCTAGCACTTCTGTTTCCCCAGTGGTGCTGGTTTGCTTTTCTGCAGCCCATTTTGCTTTTGTCTGTTACAGAAATGTATCTGAACTCTGCAAAGAGATCTTGTATATGCCTCTTTCACGCTTCTTTTTTTTTTTTTTTGAGTGCTGATCTCTCATTTTATGATGATTTTTACTCAAACTGCATTTCACAATTTGTAGATGAGTCAAACGTGATGGAGAACCAGCCGAAGCTAAACACCCTGCACTAACGTCCATGATACTTAAAAAATTAAATAATATCCTAATCATATTCTAGGAACTTTATAGACTGCCAGCGTATGACTACGTTTTTCAACAGATATTGGCATGGTGAAAGTCCCCTGCAATTAGAAGGTTCTTGAAGTTCTTCAAAGTCTTTTTCTCATAGTCTTGTGATTAAACAGTCCAACACGATAGGTTCGCTTCATTCATTCCTCTTCAGGCTTTTCTCTGGCACATTCATCAGTTTAAATACTTTCTTCTTTGTGTACTCCTAATAGATGTGTATGTTTGACATAGTGTATTGTATTGTGTTCCTTTATTTTTCCCCATTGCAGTCTTTCTTTCCGAGTTGTCATCTTGTAATCTAGGTCAGTAATGTACATTTTCCAGTAAGCCCAATGAAATACCATTAGTACCTCCATCAGTGATTGTACCTAGGCTACACCTTGGACATACACAGCAGCTCCCTGGTTTCCACCTGTAGGCTTCTAATGCTGTGGGGCTGGAAGGGAGTTTGGAACTGCTGTGACCAGGTCCCCAGGGTGATGAGGACACCAGGGCTGAGTCTTTCTGTGGGTATGGCTTTTGTTCACCAACAGCAACCTCTCATAATTTCTCAAAGTCTAGCAATTGGATGATTGTTGTTTCAAATTAACATTGGATAATTGTAGCTGGATAACCAGCTGGTTCTTTAGCCGCGTATCTGATGTCAGATGTCATATATTATGACAGATGACATGAAAGCACACCTTAGCTTGCTACTGTGGTATCAGGAAGGGAGATAATTACCACAGTATCTTTCTGCTGTGGTTTCATCTGACTAACTTGGCAGCTGAGAAGAGTCATTGCAGAATTCTGATCAGCCACGGTAGCCCCCAGCAGAGTATGCCCAGAGGAGATGGAGCCTCTGCATAGACAGAAAACTCTCTTTTTAAAAAATGTATTTTATTTATTTTATTTTTTTCATATGGGATCTATTGAGTTTTAAAGTGATTATATTCTCGGAAGCGTACAGTAATAGCCCAATATGCATGTTTTTTTCACCAGAGGAAAAACTTCATTGTTAATTGTTAATAATGCCACATTTTAGATGCTGTTGCAAAGTACATTGGTATTGCATAGTGCATAGGAAGTTTTCTTTAAAAATGAAAATACAGTATGAAACCATATTTATTCCTGGACATGGGTAAAACATTTAAACTGAATCTCTTACTTTTTTCCCCTGTCCCTTCCAAAACAAGTATGGCATGTGTTAGTCATCCACTGTGATGTTTTAGGCCAAAAAGCTATAGTCTGCCACAGTTAGAGGAACCATGGCTTACAAGAATAGCACCTCATGGAAAGCGTAGGTCAGCTTTAGGCTGTGGTGAAAGCAGTTTGCTGAAAAATTAAGGAGATTCTGGTGCATCTTGAAATGACTTGTTCTGTGGATGTACTTAATTTACGGTACTTTAAATTTGGTTTAGTGCTTAGAATTAATTTTAAGGTGTACAGCAAACCGTGATATTCAGCTGTTTTCTAGGCCTCTTGAATTTTTACATTCAGCTGATTGTTCACAGTGAAGTGAGCTTTTTAACATCCATTACAGTGAGTCATTGTAAGAATTTATTTAAGAGATCCATGATGTGAAGAGTTTTAAATAAAACCCCATATATTATGTCCTTAGTGGTTTACAGAGATGAGATCTTGTATAGCTGTGGGTTTTTTTCACTAGTCCCACTGCTGATGGAGTAGTGAAAAGCAATTTCTTAGTCAGCGCTAGCAATGCCATTCTGGTTCATGGGCAATTCAGTACCATCACTATAACTGAAGTGAGTTACATTGTTAAGAAAAACATCATCATCCTATCAGTCAAGATGCAAGTGAAAGTTGCTTTGTGGATAATGTGAACTCCGATTTTCCTTTTTTTCCCTGTCTTTTGTTTTTTTAGTTGGTGAATCTGATTTTTGTGAAGTGCTTGTCTGCCAGCAGATGCCACTCCTTAGCAACAGACTAATTTCCCAAAATTGACCAGATAGAGGAAAACAGTTGTGGTAGACATTTGTTTTTAGAAACATTGATGGCAGTTTGCCTGGGATTGTCTTTGTTTTCCTTGATAAGAACAACCTATGCTATAAACAAATATTTATATTTTACAAAGGAGCTGTTTAAAGTTTTGTTACCTGCTGATGCATTAAACCCCAGGGCTGGAAAAATGTCAGAACAGAGAGTAAGATGCCTTTATTGCTCAAAGTTTTGTGTAGAGCAGTATTTTAGTTGAATAGAGGATGACCCAGGAATCTTTTAGGACTCAGAAGGCTTCCTTATGGAAGCATTTTGGGTGGTGGAAAGGTTTCTGTATTGGGATTTCTGTAAAGGTGTAATGAGGAGGATGACTTAGAAGCCCAAGTCTTGTTGACTTGCAATAGGACAAGTCCTTATAAAACCTTTAGGCATATTGAAAAACAGCTGGCCAAGTTGTAAGTGCACCTGCCAAGAAAGAACTTAGAAGCTGTGCAGTGAAAATAGACAAGGGGATCCTGGACAAGAATATTGTTTGTCTTTGCTAAATTTTGGAAAGACATCATCCTGCGATTAGATGTCCTGGGATCTGAATATGGCATATTGCTATCTCCAAACTTTAAACAATTGTCTTCTTAACAGCTGATGTTTTGGATGTGGGTGAGGTCTGTCTTGGCCTCTGTAGACATCTACAGTAGAAGACTATTTTGATAATTGGTAAATATGGTTAGACCAGCAGACCTTGGACTGAGGTGATGGATGCTTTCTAGCTCCGACACCTTCCATCTGGATGGATCCAGTCTGCCAGTAATGGAAGGCTTCCCAGTATGGCTAACAAGTTCTTGATTTTTCACACTCATATCCACCTGTGTGTGTTGTTCAAAAGGTTTAGTTTTATGTTCCTGGTGAGATAAGGTCTGTTAACTACATACATTCCCCCTGCCCCCCTAATGTAAAAATAATGTGGACCACTGCTTGTCGCTGGCGGGAAACCTGTGAAGATCTGGGCATGCCACACGGACCCTGGAGAATTAACTGTGAAAAAAGCCATCTGGGCTAGTATCATTGCATTCCTGCATTTTTCCTGGGAAGGGGCTCCTTCAAGTTGTAGTTTGGGCTGTATAGTTTGGGTTTTGCTCACAAGGCAGCCCGAGAATGGGCAGGATCAGAGCAGACCGTATGTCAGTTTAGATATGCCCTTGCCAGTTTGCTGCAGTCTGTCTGGTAATTTTCTGGAAATGGCTTCATTGTAAGATGAAAACATTTTGTTTTGCTTTGTTTTCTAAAATGTAACTTTCTGTGTCTGAGATGTTTCAAAACTAAGATGTTTTAGTTATTGTATGTTTTTTCCAGTGGTAAAGATTAATTTCTGTGGTTGTTTATATTCAACTTAGTCTGAATGGAAAAAACATAAAGGGATGCTTAAAAATGTTTGAGTCTAGTGGGGAATAGCAAAACCAATTAAAATGGAAACATCAAGGTGGAAGGTTAGCATTGACAGCTACAGGTTCTTCTCCTGAGTGTATATTGTATGATTCCAGATAAATAGATATTAAGCTGTTTTGCAAGAAGTGGGGAAACATGGAAACGGTATTTCTGAACTGAGTGATGTGTTCATTAAACAGTTGAGGTTTGCTGTGTATTGAAACTCACATCCTAAAATAGCATTTAACTAAAGAATTGATCAAAAGAGGAATGTCACTATTAACTTTTCAAAGTTGAACAAACTCATGGTCATAGAGTGATATTTTGTGTGTGTCTAGCTTGAAAACGTATTTGGGGATTTTTTATCAGCATTTGTTTAATAATTACTTTACCACTAACCTGTTTTCCTAAAGGGCAATATGGACCTTGCTTTTATATTCGTCAGCTCTTCCTAGGAAATTTTATAATCTGCATTTTGTTTTATTAATGTAATTTTCAGGAAAATTTTTTTCTGATACCATCTGACGTTACAGCAAACTTGTTTCTATCAAGGACGTTTTCTGTACCATTGACTAGTATAAACTATCCAGTGATAACAGGTGTTTCACAAACTGAATTTTCTAGACATCAACTACTTCCAGCCCTTTAGGATTGAGGTTTTCTTTGGAATACATGTAAGTATAGATACACACTATACTAATATGGTGTATTTCAGGGGTTCGATGCCATCTGCTTCATTGAGTATTTAGCGGTTTTGACCTGCAGCAAAGCATATTGCAATCATAAGATGCTTTCAGTGGGTTCTTCTGAAATTGCAGATGTGCCAGACAGTCTTCTCAATGAACAGTAGCAATGTTGTGCTGCCTTCTGTAGGGATGTGGTTGAGTCATGGCCACCTAATCGGTAATATCAGTCACAAAAAATTGGAAGATTTTCCCTTTTTTTCTTGAGTTCCTGGTGGCAGAATTATCTATTGTTGATAACACTGATAAGTCCTTTAGGTTGGGAGGTGGCCAGTTCAGTGGTGATGCCAGTAGAGGGGCAATGAGTGAAATTTGAAGGAGTGAAATGAAGCGTAACAAGGTGTTGGCTGCCTGGATTATGGAATAGTTCCCGAAGGAAAAGAGAGGTTAGTCTGAAGAGCTGTTAGGTTAGTAAGAAGGAAAACCATCTTGGATTTGCTGTACTTTTAGTAAAAGGTATGTCGGACAAAATAATCAGCATTCCAACATGCTGCAGTTTGTAACACTGTGGTTGAAACAGAGGCAGGAGTCTGGAGGGGGTCTGCTAAATGCTTTATAGTTTTCTTGGCCTTTGATTTTGACTGCTAAATTGACATACATTGAACTTTCAAACTTTGTTACTGAATGTATGCTTGATTTTGCAGTGACTAGCCTTTTTGAAGGCCCTTGGATACTTTTTTGCAACATAACACTGTGGAGAACAAACTGAGAAATATTGTTGCCCTATCGTCACTGATAATTGGAAGGTATTTGTTCTGTTAATAAAATAAACACGTACAACAGAATATGAAGAATACTAGGTACAGTACTAATTTTTTTTGGTTTTTACTGAGTAGAATTGAAAATTAACAAATAGAAGATAAATTTGTATCTTGCTTAAGGACATAAAATACTTTTTTTTTGTTGTATTCAATACAGCATGGTTTTAGATGGTAATTTTTACTTAAACTATTCGTAAATATTGCTTATGGTTGAGACGGGAAACTAGATACACAAGGAAAGACAAGGAAATAGAAAAAAGAAAATAGTGGGAGTTTTTTAACTGGAAGAAAGTTGAGGCATTGCTGTATGATAGTAAGGGGGGAAAATAGTGAGGATTAATGAGATCACCAATCTTGCTATTGCTTACCTCACTAGGAAGTGTGGAGAACTTGCTGTAGGTGAAGGTGAAGTTCCTTTCAGCTCTTTTACTGAAGTATGAAGGTAAAGTCATTCATGTATCAGAGAGTTTGGTTGAGAGAAAGGAGTCTAAATTTTGCAGTTGAAGAACTTCAGCATTTATCTGTTTGCGTTGAATCAAAACTTTGTACTAATTCTGCTTGATAACATTGCTACATTTTGTCCCTTTCAGGTGGTGGTGTACTCTGCCACCTGGAGTCTTCACAGGCTGAGTGGTGAGGTTTTGGAAAAAACTATCCCCATACAAAAACTGCACATCACAGAGGAGATTCTAAGCCAGTACCAAGCAGTGTGTGAAATAAGCCTTTGATTTGGGAATACTTCTTTTGCAGAGTGGGGTGGGATCTGTTTGGTTGTTTGGCCCCAGCACTGCCAGGATAAAGCAGTGTCTGTACTGCTGAATCGGATGTGCGTGGGGCAGCTTTGCAGCTGGCAGTGAAACAGCCCAGGCTCACGTTAAACTCTTACCCTCCAGCCACATCCAAACTCCAAACTGCCTGCTGGGAGCAGTCCCTGATCTGTGCCAGCTCACCGACTGGGCCTGGGAGTTGCCTGGGAGAAAGCTAGTTATCCTTAATAAAAGCCTGTGGCAGGAACTGTGGCACCAAGCTTCCAGGGTGGGTGGTTGAGGTCTGGTACCTTCTCAAAGCATTCCCTGTCAGTGGTTTCAGTTGTTACTGCAAACAGAGCTCTGACTCCTCTGCTGTCAAGTGCAAATGCTTTTTTTTTTTTTTTTTTTACTGGATTTTTTCTCCCTTGCATTATCAGATTCTCACGAATCATTAGATTTAACTTTCTCCAGATCAAGAGTTGTCATCTCTGGATCTGTGTGTAGATCTGAGCCATTCTAAAACACAAGTTCTGAACTTTCTAGTGCTATTCTGTTGCTGGTCTGGTAAGATAAGGGGAGAGTCTCTAGACCTTTATGAAATTGCATGTTAAGCTGGGCACTATGTCTGTGTAGCAGCAGTTGTGAATGTTCTGGTCTGAATAGGTGGAAAATGTATTCCTGGAAGGAAAAGAAAGCAAAAAAACCCCCACGCTGGCAGTCTTTCTAGCCAGGAGGGATTGCTAGACATGTGTTTTGTTACTCTGCATCCTAGATCTGAAAAATGTTATTTGAATACTACTATTTCTTTAAAATTTAATTTCTGCTTCAATTAAATGAGTGTGTTCACTGGTATTAACCCTTTCAGTGTCCTCCTGAGAACATGTATCAGCTGTTGTTCATACTTGTTCTTTGCATTGATAAGGCAAGTAAGTGCACTTTTTCATCATTCCCTTTTACTGACCCACTTCTGAAATGTCATGGACCAAGTTTAAACTCTCATGGGCCACAGCAGATGAGACGATGACATTGTGGAGTTCATTGTGTGCAGTGCCTCTAAGAGGATGTGCTGCATGTGAAGAGCACCCCAGAGAAGCCTGGTTAAATTTGCTTGGGTAGTGATGGGTGTAGAGGAACTCCCAAGTTCCCTGGAAAAACTAGAGCTACTGTCATCTTACACAATAACCCAAGGATGAGCAGACAGCAAATACATTTTGTTTCTCTTTGGGTAATGCCACTTTGTGGATTAGGGCATTTCTCATTTATGCTATGTTATTGTTGAACCTAATTTGGTGAACTGGTATCTTTTAAGATGTATTGCTTGTAAACTTGGATCAGATATTTTTTGGGTGCTGTTGCACAATGTGTGTTGTGTTTCAAGTGGAAAGGTGGTTTTGTTCTTCCTTTTACTTGCATATTGTAGAAATAAAGCTTTAATGACCAGTTGAGTGATGAAAGTAGTAAATACAATCTGTGTTTCTCTTCTGAGAAATAGCTGCAAATGAAGCTTTGTGTTATGAAAGAATAGGATGGAAACTAGCTTATGCATGCATTCAGTAAAAGCTCATGTTTTGATACAGTTTGAATGAATCAGCAGATTATTTAGTGATGATAATATTCTATTGCTGATCTCTTAAGTATGTGAACTTGTCTGTCTTGGTGAAATTTGTAGGTGGTTTAGTTGTGTTTATACATTTGCCTTGAGGGGAGAAAAGAACTTTGTTAAAGTACAATATATTCAGTACTGGAACATTTGGAAAAAAACCCTTAAATCTGGTAATCCCTGAAACATAATGTCAGATTGAAATATAGTGTCAGATCTTATTTGTAACCTCAGACTTGTATTTTAAATATTTTTCACTTAAGAGATAGTTATTAAACTGTAACTTGGTCTAATCTTACCTTTTTAATGAGTAGAGTAATAATGCAGAGGTAGCCTGGAAGACCTTGGCTGGAAGGGACCTCTGGAGCCCCCTGCTCAGAGCAGGGCCATCAAATGAGGTTGCTCAGGGCCTTGTCAGCTCACAAATCCTTGAGTTTTGCTGTTTGGTGTAGAGGATGTGGAGAAAAGATTTGACTTACAGTATAATATTCAAATGTTAGCTGAGAAAATTCCCAGTTTCTGGTATTCAAGCAAAACTAATTATAATTGTAGAAGTCAGAAGGTCGTAATTTAAATCTGCATTCACAACTAAATGAAGTACAAGTGCTAACTGAGTACTCTGATAGTATGTGATCACTGACATGCCTCGGTATCCTTGGCGGTACAGCTAGTCACTTGTTTTCATTCCAAGAGTGCTATGTCCCAAAGAATTGAAAATCCTACTGTGTTGGGTTTTGCATAATTTGTTTAATATTATATATAAATGTAACTATGTAGGTATGATGTTGGCTGTGTGTTTACATTTCAACCATATGTTCAGTGTGCTTTAGTTTAGTTTATCTGATTTTATACTAAGACAAAAGTCAGCCATATAAATTATATATGTGGTTGAAAGAAGGGTTAATGTGCTAGGTTAATTTTTCTTTTGAAAATCAATTCCACAGTATCCAAAAGACTTAGTTCCAATATTTCATGGCATTACAGTTTTAGAATGCATTAGCTAGACTGATATCTAACAGTGCTTCACTCAATTTATTTAGTAGTCTAGCAGAAAGCATGCAACAGTGTGTAATGGATTTAATTGCAGTGTGAATGAGCACTTTGAATTTGTTTTATTTGGCTTTGTCTTTTTTTTTTTTTACCTTCAGATGTTCAGTTCTGTTGTGTGAGATGAAGTTCTCATGACCCCTTGTACAATATTTAGCATATCCCATTTGTTGATTAAAGCTTTTGGTACAGTGATGCATCTTTCACTGGCAAGTTACCAAGTTATTTGCCAAAGGTTTCCTTTTTCCTGAGTAATGAAACTTTTTTGTTTGTTTTCATTTCTGATTAGATTGCTTGTAGGCAGCATTTTTGAGGGGAGATAGGATCCTAAAGATGTTTCAAAAAGGTATCATAATTTTGACAGCAATTTTGGCAGAACTTTCCCAGGGAAATTCTCCACCCACCTGATGAAATAAAGCATTACTAAGCTGGGTTCTGCGAAGGAAGATGTTTTGCAAAGCTGTTATTTGTAAAATCACTGCTATAGTGGATACAGCAAGCAGCTCAGTGAACATGAGATCTGTTGTATTTTTCTCGTAAATAAATACAGTAGAATACGAATGATCCCATTGCTCCACCCCCCACCCCCCCGCGCCCACTGGCATACAGTTGTGTTTTCAGTGTTTTCCTCTTTTAAGAAACCAAAAATTCATGTTAAAATGTTATGTTTTGACATAGAAAAGGTAAGTTATGTTTTGTTCTGGTTTTCTAGGGCAGCAGTCAATAGTAAAGGCTAGTCCTGCACTCTTCACGGCTGGTGGACTTTGTTGTTGAATTTGCTTTAGTGCATATGCCTGCGGGTCAGAGATCCAGGGAGGTGGGGTGAGCTAGGAAGCATGGTGTGGTCAGGTCACCAGAGTGATGCCTGACCATGGCCCTGGAACCAGCCTGTGGAGGTGTCTGCAGCGTCTAGCTCATAGGGACAGTTCAGCAAGCAGCCCACAGGTGGATTTTGGTGTGAACAACTGTTTATTCTAGTCAACCCATCTTTTCTGCGGTAGAAATGGGGCATGTGCTGGGGTGGTAGAGGAACCCTCGCAATGATGCCTTCCTGTGCAGGGCCAGCACTCAGAGCTGTGACCTGCTGCCTCTGCGTGCTGTGCTCACCTGCTGCATCTTCGTGATACTGGTGAGTGAGAGGAGTTTCCTAAACTAAATCACTAAACAGATTTGGTTTGACTAGTCTGAGCTCTCCCTGGACTGGTGGCTTCACAAATGCGATAGGATTGGATGGAGGATTTCTCCCCGCCCTTTAGGAAGCATGACTGTTTTTCTTATATTCAGAGGCACATGAAACATTATGTGGGACAGGAAAACATGCTGATATTCTACACACACACCACCACCCCCCACCCCCCCCAAGACTGGAGTAAGCTCTGCTCACCAAGACCCCATAATTTACTGTCAGTGTGGTCCAAGGGAAGCATTGCTGTGTGGTAGGTGATGTAAATGTTATTCAAGATTATTCTACTGGTGTCTTCAGGCAACTTATTCGAGATTTTTTTTCTGTTTACTATCTTGGCCTAACTCTATAGTGAATCCTGTGACTAAATTAAAAAGCAGAGTAGCTCAACTGGGGGTTTATCTTAAACAGGTAGCTCTGAAAGCCATACTGCAGGGTGGAGAGTGAGGCAAAGCGGTCATGCTGATTCTCATGTAGCTGCCTGCTTGTGGGCAGATGTACACAAGACTTTCTTTTCCATATTTTTCTTGACTAGCAAGAAAAATACATTATACCTATAAACATCTCAAAAATAATTCAAGCTTTTATTGTTCATATAGCATTGCATTGCTTTAAACAAGTCCAGAGTAATTTTAAAGCAATGAAAATATAAGTTGAGATAATTAAAGACTGAAAAGTCTTGAAACACAAACTAAACCTGTTGAATAGTTTTAGTATCCTCTGACTGGTAGAAACCTTCAGGCCGCCTATTTATTCGCATCGTCAATGGATATCAAGCAGAGATTTTTCTAGAACTTATATATAGTCAGTTTGAAAACTTTTTGCTTCCTGATCATATAAAGTAGAAAAAGGACTTGTCTCTCAATACAGTATAAACAAACAGTGCAGCAATTTGACACTAATGATAGAACTATCATTGTATTAGTGCGGAGAGGGCACCTGAGCGGATGCAGATGTACCATACCAAAATGATTGAATGGTACTACTTCACTCAGAGCAGAGGTAGTTTATCTTGGGTTTTTTTGACATACAAGCAGAACTAATACGCTACACTTCCCATTCTTGATACCTACTCCGCAAGCAGGCTGCTTCTGCAAATGTTAATGCTTTACCCGTAGCTGAAGACCGTGGTACTTGGCTGTGAAAGCACTTGGGAGGCTGGCAGCTAGGCCACAGGGCTAAGATGGCTTGACCAATCTTAACATGGTGCATTTGTGTTTCTGAAAGTTTGCCTCGGTAATTTCCTGGTGCTGGTGTTTTTGCATTCTTTTAAATATGCTTTCCTTTACATTCTTGAGTTAAATTAACTTCTGTTCCAGTTCAACATGTGTTTTGGGATCAGATAGCCTCTGGTTGCACAGAGAAAAAGGAGAGGTTCTAGGTGGATGAGAATTTTTAGAAATAAGTAGGCAGTCTGGATTTTTGTTGCAGAAGCTTAAGGTTTTTTTTAACTGACTGTTCATTTCAAAATGAAGTATGTACTACTGTAAGCTATTTCACTTACTTGATTTCCGTCCCTTTATTACTTCCATACCCTGTCTTCCCTGTCATTTGCTAATTCAAAGCAAGATCTCTTTCCCAACTATTAAGTTGGGAAACCTCCTGCAATAGCAGAAACAAAAAAGAAGGAACAGAACGAGGTTTAGGTGAGTTAATTTTGAAGTATTGTATAGAGATTACAGGAGAACATGTTCAGGCTTGAATTCAATATGTATTTGATCTCCCCAAGAACAGTACAGAATACTTTGTGGAGTTTTTCAGAAATGCTTTCAAATTAGCTGTCTCTACAGTACTTCACTGAAGTTTAAAACTTGTTCAGCAGATCAGTGAATTTGCCTTTTTCCTTTTGTACTTAATCCCTTCAGTCCTGTGTGACAGCCCAACCCATACTTGCTGTATTGTGACAGACGGTCTAAAAATCCTCTTAAATGTCAGAGCCACTGGATAAAAGGATAAATAGGTAGTGACTTGCAGATGACTACAGAAGGTTTTTGTTTTTTCAGATTTGGGGGTTCCGATGTAATCAGTAGAGAGAGATGTATGCTCCTTTATAGCAGCTCTCAAACATACTGATTACATATTTGTTTTCTTCAATTAACTTCTGTGGCTACTTCTGAAGCAGTTCAGAGATTGTATAAAAGTCTGCAAGTTAAAAACCCTCGGTAGGATACATAGATTTGTAGGCTTTAGAGTTTTTTGACCTTAAGAAACTGCTAACAAAATCAGCACTATTTTAGAATTATGTTTAGAATGGGAACTTTTAATTTTTCTGACCCTTTTTGTCTGCACCATTGTATCAGAGGACTTTCTGGCTGCATGTGTGTTATATTACAATATTTCAGGAAAACAAAACAGAGTAAGGGACTTTCTATTGTAATTCTGAGAGCAGTAAAACTAAGGAAGAAGGAAAGGCTGTGATTTGTTCTGTTGATTGGAGGATATGACTTTCTAAACAGTTTATATTATTAACTGCATTTGACAGAGGTATGCTTATGTGTATACAAAGTGTATATTTCATCCAAAACTTGAACATCATTTAACATCTTTTGCTGCAGCAACAAGAACTTTAAAAATTTGCACTGGGTATAGCACAGAGACTGATGAGTTAATCTTTTTTGCCTTTTATTAACTACTATGAAGTACATGTTACTTGCAGTAATAAGCCTTCTTTCCATGGAGGGAGTTTACAAATATAAACCTGTATTTTGTTAGTTGTCTTAAGGAAAAAGTCAAGTTACATCGGTATGCATTTATTTTCATAGAGATGCCCTGTTGCTGCTATTTAAAAGCAGGAGGGATTGAATTGTAACCTAATGATTATGGTCAAATACACAAGAGTTATTTCTATAGAGTAGTACTTTCAAAAGTACTAGAGTGAACATGATACTTAACCTGAGTAGCACCCTTATAAGAAAACATCTGTGTTTCCCAGTGCCAATATTTTTTTTTATTTTTGCAACCATAACGAGTCTACCTGTGTGTAGGCTTTCTTTCACTGATGACCAGTCTCTGTGAAGAGCACACCTCAAAATGTTTGTGCCATGTTGAAGAAGCAGGTAGATAAACTTCAGTGACTCCTTGCTTGTCTATTTGAAACGCCTCCACAAGCACCCAAGTAGGGCTTGTCCCTCTGCCCTGTTGCTTAGAGGGACTGTGGCCAAGAAAATGAGTCTTTGGCTCAGTATTTTCAGTTGCCAGATTTGCTTTGCTAGATTAGTATCCCGTTGTATTGGAACAGGGAACGTAGAATATGTTCACTTAAAACTGGAGAAGTTTCTGTCTGTTTGTCCTAAGGGATGGATCTGACTTTTACAGTGATGACCTTCTGGTCTGTTTATTGAATATGGTCCTTGACTTTTTACTTAATTCATTCAAGCACATTATTCTTCTACAGGTCCATTAAAGTAAAAAATTCAGTGTACCCTGAGCAGAAGGGTTATTCGTTGTGCCAGGGAAATCAATACAAGATGCCTATTAGCAGATTAAATTTTTGTTTATTCTTGAGGTTTTCTTTGTTACTGTATTTGTTTAAGGTTTTGGCTCTAATGAGCATATAGGAATGTGAGTTATGGAAAAATAAGAATACTGAGTCTCTTTCAAATATGTATATGTAGACTTCAAATGCTTCACTGGGTATAAACTGAGTAGGAGAACATACGTGGAAAGTCTTTCAAGTGTCATCTGGGATACGTAATCTTTTGTATATTCTTAGTATCTAGCAGTCTGGAAACTAATGTGGTTGTCTTGGAAACAGCCTTTATTTTCCTTTTGTGAATATCTAGATGTGAAATCATTGTCTTCCTTGAAAATCTGGAAGTAATACTTCTGAAAGAAATAACTGCAAATTTAACATGGTTGTCCTCTATTAAAAGAATTGATACGGGAGTCTGTAAGTGATGTTTGCATTGTGTGCTTTAATTATAGGTGTGTGATTATGTTGCTAAAACAGTCTTTAGTTTTTTTTAGGTAAAATGCCTGTACTTAGTGGTGATATTAGTCTGGGAATTATCTGCAGTGAAGCACTTTGTCAAGATTTCCTAGCTTAATATTTAAATGGAAGTGTTACAGTATAACTGATGCATTGAGGAAGTTAAGTTTCTAAAAACGGACTGATACTGTCACTTCCAGACTTTTCCTTGACCTGCTTTAAATTAACAGCATGTGATAAAACCTTGAATATTCTGTGAGATTGTAGCATAGTATTTGCCAGACAAAGCATCAGCAGTAGACAAAAGCACAGGGTGGCTTTCTTACTAGCCTAAGAGCTGCCATGCACAGCGTAAAATGTCAAAGCAAAAGAATTATTTCTTGAACTCAGTTTCTGTATTTCAAACCACTGAGAATTTGTTAGGATTTATATGAAAACGTGAAACAATGTTCTTGAAAGAAGTTTAACTTTTCCAGTCTGTAGCTTGTTTGTCCAGTCACAGCAGTCTGAGAGTTTGGTATTAGTAACAGTGTAATTAGATCAGAGTTTTTACAGATGAAGGTCCAGACTGAATAGTTTTCCATGTTTTGTTGTTGTTAACTATGTTAAGTTTTAATGGGGTTTTACTATACTTCTCTTTCAAGTATTTTTGTCTCCAATACCCATATAAAAGGCTTTCAAACACTGTATACTTCAGAGAATTTTTTTTTTATCCTTTCATAAAAAAGTCCTTTTTTTCAGTGGAGCTCACACTCTAAATGATAGAACCTGTCCAAGGGAAGAGATTCATGTTCTTTTTGAGTCATTGGAACCCGTTTGTGTGACCATCTCCGTTGTTCTACCTCCTATCCCTTCCTCCTGTGCCGTTTTGTGCTGCATCTGCATTTCAGATTGGTCTATTTTCAGAATGTAATTAGTAATTTATTTTTTCTTAAATGTTCGTTTTTTTGGCTAGTATGTTCAGATTTTTTTCCCCCCTTCCTTCTTCCCTAGAATGAGCTCAAGCTTGCTATTTAAGGCCTGAGGTGGAGCTTATTAACGTGAGTGGAGAGGATCTCAAAGACTATGGTTGTTAGGAGATGATGCAAAAAGCTTTTAGTGACCTAGATTTTGGCCCTGGTGTACAATACTGATGTAAGCATTGTGCATCCAGAAAGAAATAATTAATCACAGCTTGTTTTCCCACAAATGACAGTAAAGTGACTCTGATGTACTGTAGTGCCGTTGTGCTCCATTTCAAACTTAATAGCATTTATATATGTTTACCTTGATGGTCAGGCCACAGACTTCCCACTTTCACCTCAAATTATGATCTCATAAGGCTTTCATGAAAAAAAAGATTAAATAACATGTTATTTAAGCTATAAACAATGCTGAGTTAATCCTTGAGTTTTTTTCACATTCCTCTAAATAAATGTCATTTTTTCCAGTTTAACAATATTAGTAAACTGTTTAAAAAAAAGTAGTCTATTTTATACCTTCCTGATCAAATAATAATTCTCCATGCTGATTGCTAAGTATTACATAATTATATTGCCTGGCTCCATTTTAGCTGAAAAATTTTTCATTCTCTCCTCCCAAACTGCAAACAAGCAAGCAACCAAAAAAAACCCCAACCCTTATATGTTAACAGTTCTGTATAGTTGCGGTATGTGCGTTGTTGTGTTACTGTGATCACTATCCTGAAATCTGGTCAATAATCACATATACTAGCATCCTTCCTAAATCTCCTGGGAAAATGTGATCCTGTTAAAGTTCTTGTGGCTCTTCCTTTTAGATTAACTTTTAGAAAACGTTGATATTTTCTGACTGTTCCCATTTTTTACAATCCAGTGACTTTGTCCTGGAGAAATCTGTTTTACCTCTGTGCATTGTAATTAGGAATGGTGACATGGTCTTTCATCCCCAGAAATTAAAATATATATAATTCAAAGTTTTCTAAGGATGTGATTTGCTTCAGGATGTTGCTGAGTCTGACTTCAGCAGCATTGCTCAAAGATAAAATAAACTCCAGGGGAGAGATTATAGATTAATTCAAGGAGAAGTGGCATTTTTGTTGCCTTTTGTAATTAAAAAAACACAGAACAAAACAACTAATGAACACTTTCCTTTTACCATAAGAAAGGAAGAAGGTTGATTGAAGCCAGTCATCTACAGCCAGTGAGAGAGAGAGATACCTAGCTGCTTTCGCAGTGATGAGACCCACATCTCTGGAGGACAGTGTATGCAGTCATCACATGTTTAAGATGGAAGTTTCTCTTTCTGATGCTTAGCACGAAGACAACCTACGTCTCTAATTTCACTCAGACATGAAATATTTAGATGTAGACAATCCCATTGCAAGTGCTAGGCTATCCTCTTGGCTTGAAATAGCCTCTACAAATCTTTCCATCTAATAATGGACTGAAATACAAAATAGCTTATCCAAGCTGCTTTTTGCACAACTTGTTTTTAGAGCTTCTCATTAATTAAAGTTAGCTATATTTGTTAGAAAAGGGAGGATTTTATTTTACCTGCATTATTTTCCTTTGGGGGTAGGAGATGTATCCTGTAGTGAGATGGATTCTCCACATTTATGTTCTTGAAGAGTATTTGAGGAACTGGTTTGGCCTCTGGCAAACCATGTCATTTTTATATCTGCTATGTTTTGCATTTGTGATTAAATGAACTTTGTGTACTGCTCTGCTGTCCGTGTTTTTCCTTCCCTTTCTGGAGTGCCACCGTAGTGGCTGCCTCAGCAGAGGGGCAGGGACAGTGGCTGTGAGTTAACAACTCTGGTTTAGTCCCATTCTGGTTTTTTTTTTTTCCCTTTGGGGATTCCTCAGCTGCCCTGCTCAACAGGTGGTGATGCACAGGCAAAGAACAGGGATCTTGCCCTGGGAGCAATGCAGTGTGCACTGTTGCTATATTAGAAAAAAATGCTTAAAAAAATCTGGTTTTGTTCTTTCACATAATCTGAAGTTTAAAAAAAATTGTATGAAAGTG
The DNA here is from genome assembly GCF_023634155.1 of Falco peregrinus. Classification (NCBI taxonomy): domain Eukaryota; kingdom Metazoa; phylum Chordata; class Aves; order Falconiformes; family Falconidae; genus Falco; species Falco peregrinus. Next base: position 37,051,712 of record NC_073725.1, on the reverse strand, counting down.
TGCTTTCCTTTAATTTCTGAAAAGAGGGCTTGCATTTTTTTAAAATAGTAATTTTTCAGCTTTAATAAAAATAAATTATTCTTTCTGGCAAATTTTTTGATTCTAATATGTGCTTAAAGTTTCAATGTAGTGTACTTATGGTTGGTCATATAAGCTACTCAGTCAGTTTAAGTGTTCATGTTTTTATAAATAGCAAACCTCTTAATAAAACATACCTATTTAATATGTTATGTCCTAACTTCTGCTTAACTGAACCCTTCTATTATTAATGGAAAATATGAAGGATGGCTGAAATTTGAAGTGTAACAGAAATGGCAGTTTTTAGCTTGTCTGTTTCTTTACGTCTAAAAGCTGTCAGAAGGTGGTAAACAGATCTCAGAACAGCAGTGTTTATAACCAAATTGCTCTCGTGAAGTATAGATAAATCGTTTAACAGAAGAGCTAATTAAATCTGTAGCCTGTAGCGTAGCCACTGACATCCTGTCCATTAGCAACCCTGGTGCTTCACTCCAGCCACAGAGCTTGAGTTTATAGTATGTTTAATTTGAGTGACAGAGGTTTGTGTGTAAATGCAAAGAGAATTAGAATATTATTTAAGTAATACCTCAAGATAAGCAGTGATGAACACAGGACCTGAAAAGTATTTGCTTGCTTACCTCTGTTGTTGCAGCCTTTGCTGCCTGCAGCACCGTCTGAGTTCTCCGACTGCAGCTATGGCTACCTTAGCCCAAACCACGGGCTGTTCTATGGTGTTCTTTAACATATCCATGCTGGGAAAATCTTCCTGGTTTTGAAACCAGAAAACTTAGTGTTACTTTGCACGACTGTGCCTCACTTAGTAGATATTAAACATTTTGTTGATGGATTCTGTGCTGTGACATTGGTAATGAAAGGGATGCTAGAACAAGAAAACATGAGGAAGAACATTGGTTTCTATGACAAATAAGTTTGTAGCTGTAGCATAACCATATTTTTATGATGACAAACTTGTTTGTAATACTTTATTTAACTGGAGCACAATGTCATTTTAGAGGCCTTAATGTTGCTTCAGAATGTGAGTTTTCTGCTGCACTGGAGCTGTAGTATCTGTGGATGAAACATTTGGCCTTATACCTTTTGGATGTTGGTGTTTTCCAGGGTTACATGTAAAGTCCTACAGCATTTTCAGAAATAGAATGCTCTTTGAGATCTCCCTCTTTTGCTCACACTACAGTTGTTATTCCAACATTTTTTGCACAACTACCCAGTAACCACTCTCCCTACATCTAGGCTTTCGGCTGGAGTAGCATTAAGCCAGTGCTGAATGTTTGTGGAAGTTCCTCTTGCTAAGAGTTGCCTCTGGTTTGCTGTTACCTGAGCATTCATCACGTGTGACTTAAATACCAGAAGAGAAAGTTGTTTTTTGACATTCTGTCAAGACTTGCAGTAGGAGCTGGACATCTTTATTCCCCGGAGGTCCTCTGCTGTGCTGGGTACCTCAGAACAAAATTCCCATCTTCATTCTGTGCCCTTTTCCCAGCAATTACTATTTTAATTTTCCATGTAACAAATTGATAACGCCAGCCATATGTCATTACCTGGTATTATTCAAATACCATCTGATGAGGATTTTCAAAAGCAGGAGGAAGGCTTACTCACCACCCTTTATAGTATATTGACTTTTTTTTTTTAAAAAAAGTGATCATGGTGTGTCCTTTACAAAAACGAAGGTGGTTTGAAATGATCTGGTCATATATTGTTCCTGTTAGAGGATGTGTGACTTCACGTAACTGTTTATTCAGATTAGATAATTTCTTTGACAGTAATTGTATTTTATGCAATTTTAAAAATATTTATTTGTTATTTAAAATGGTCTTATAGGGTGAAGTATAGGATGGCTTAATGTGTATACGAAAATATCCACTGAAATTCTGTATTAAACTGAGCTTAAGTGTGGTAGAATTTTCTTGGTTTGTTATTATATTTCTAACTATACTCACAGCTTCAGGTAAAATATATGAAGATGCTCTGGAATTCCGTGAGGTGCATCTCCTATTTAAAAATCACTCTAGAAAGATTTTGTCTTTTGCTGATACTTGGTTTAACAAGCAAAACAGTTTTGTAGTAAAAATACAGTAAATCAATTGCAGAAATCTATCTGAACATGCATAAAGTAATTAATTCAACATATCTCTGTACAATAACAGGAACAGGTTGTTCCTTGCTGTGCTGTTTGTTCATAGTTGTTTCTTCATGCTACTGTCCCAGCAGCATGTGTTTGATTTTGCTCCTAGTAGTAGCAGCAGCATTTGAAATGCTGCAATTTTAAGTTGACTTCCAGGGAGTGAGGAGGGTGGCCTGTCAGGCCATGCTTGTTTTTTTGATGTCACTCAGAGAAAAATCAACTTAAAATAGTTTGATAGTCCTTCTCAGTGCCTGACTGTGCCCTGTGTGTTTAACACATCTCAGAGTAGCAGCTTGTGATCTGGTAATGTTGTTTATCAATGTTGTCATTAATTTGACTGCAAGAGGAGATAGCCTTTTGGAACAGATGAATATATTAGCTTTATATTTTAACTGCTTGAGTGAGATTAAAATTTTAGACCTTTTCTTAAGAGAAAATCTGGCAAGAAAGTGAATCATACAGGTAGTTACTGTAAACAGACATATCCTGCCTTTTTCTGTCTAAATGAATCTTACAGGATTTTTGAAGCAGTTGTCTAAAATGTATCATTGTACATGTTGAGGAGGACACCAAAAAACCCAGAAATTATAATTACCATTCTTCCTGGTGAGAATGGGCAAATAGACTCAACCCATTTAATCTTATGATTAAATCATAAATGTCTATCAGCATTTTATATTCACGTGTGAGATAAATATCAGCATGCACTGGACCAGGTAGGAGTACATCTGGCAGTCAGGGAGAGTGGGGCTTTTGGTTCTGTGATTTAATCCTTTCTCAACTTTGAAAACAGCAAGGCTGATACCCTTTCTGTAATGTGTGATATTTTAAAACCTCAAATTTCACCCATCCCCTTGCCCTTTTGATGAATTTGTGCATTCTGTGGATGCTTATGAATCAGAGAGCAGAGGAAAATGGTGCACTTGCTTCAGTCAGTGAATTTGAATAAAATCCCCTGTGGTTATTGACTACAGCAAATACTTTCTGTGTTTTTTTAGAAATCACTTGGGGGTTCAAGAATTTAATAACGTCATAGGATTTTAGGAGAGCCTAATGGCTGGATTCATCTTGCATGCTGTAGATGCCAACATGATCTGTGGGCAGAACCAATATCTCTAAGGAGTGCATCAGAGCATTCAGGTGAGGCATCTGCCTCTCTTCATCGGCGATACAGAGAATGTTTCAGAGTGTCTCTCTGGCCGCATGTACTGTTGGCAATGCGGAGACCTGGCCAGTCTGTACCTCAGACTGTTATCCTAATTTAAGACTGGGATGGATACTGGGAGGAGCCGGACTCTGAGGGTGTCTGTGATACGGATGGCCAGCATGCTGGGATCGAACAGTGTATAAATCAGCTTTTGGTGGTCAATGGTTAGAAGAGGTTGTCTTGACTTGAGCTTGATTCTGACCCTCTTTGTTTCTGGTAGCAGTCATATACAAGGGGCAAAGGCTTTAACCATTCAGCTTTTTTTTTTTTGTTTGGTCTTTTTCATGTAGGTGCCCAGAAAGTATACAGCTGGTGCAGGCAGAGCTACTTACAAAGAAACAGCCAACAATCCTGAAAAACCTAAGGGGCAGAGATTGCCCTTGACTGACCTGCCACGCTTGACCCTCCATGCAAGGGAGGAGAGAGCACCTGTGTACCTCTGCCATCCTTGTGTGTGCTGAGCCTAGCTCTGTGAGGATGCAGGCTTACTTGTCTTCCATTTTGTCTCTCGTGTCTCTGGTTCTGTGAGCACAGTGTGAACTGTAATTGAAGTAAGATGCCCTGGGAAAATCTGCCAAGGATTTGTGTCATGATTGACAAAGGAGTTTTGTTATATTTGGAAGATGGAGTTATATGCAAAATAAAATGAAAGGTAGAAGTGATTTTCCTTGTTTGATAAAGCTAAGTAAAGGTTTGTTTCAGGTCAGCTGGTAGGGGAGATGACACTAAGTTAAGTTCTGTATCTGTTAAGTTCTAATGAAAACTAGAGCATACACAAAAATGCTGCTCCTCCTTATTGCCTGGGATGCACTGTGATCGTCATATTTTGTGACCAAAGGTATAGTATTGCAAAAACAAATGTTAGCTTGCTTTTTGGCTTGTTTTTTGGGTGGGGTTTTTTCAGGTTTTTTTTGTTTCATTATGCTTTTAAAGCTGTTACTAGACTTTGGAGCTCAACATATTAGAGTTCATGTGCAGTTAGCAAAATGGTGCGTTTTCTGTGTAGAAGCTGAATCTTAAATTACAGAACTCTGTACTATGTACTAGCAATTTATGTGGTACCTTTCTGCAGATCACTGATTACCTACTAACAGTATGAATTTCTGAGGGAACAGTAATGTGTTAAACACTTAAATATCCCAAGCTTTGTTCATTCCTCATCTGGCATTGCAGGCAGGGAAAATGAGGTATGCCATATAGTTGATCTTTCCCCAGTGCTTTTGTAAAGGCTGAAACGTATTTTCTTTGGTGCATCACTGCATTTGGTAAAATGAGGTGATAAAGTTCTGTTTTCTGTCGTGAGCCAACCAAAACCCAGCGTGTTTTCAGGGTCCAGTTTTGAGGTTTTGTTCACATTGCAAATTGATGTGAAACTGCAACTGTTGAGGCTTTCTGGCATGTACTTGTTCAGCTAGAAAATGAGTGGGGAAAAAAGAGCCAGTGGTGACGTGTCCAGATGGGAGCACGCTGGTGTGCTGTGAAGCAGAACACCTGGCATCAAGGCGTGGGGAAAGGCAGTCCATCGCTGTGTGTCTGGATTCAGGGCAGCTCTGAGAGCGGGTGTTGCGGCTTTGTTGAGGACCAGCACTTCTGGATTCTTGAACGCTGATGCTTTGTGAAATGTGATGGTCTGATGTTAGATTAAAAAAAAAAAATTAAAAAAATGTTGCAGACTCTTTACCAGTAATTAATTTTTTTGGAAAAGATGGTCTTCTAGTCAACAAGGTTTGAAAAATTGTAACTGGTCTTTAAATGGCCTTCAGTTAATCCTCAGTTCTGTGGCCGATGCCTGCGGCAGTAGCCCCAGGTTGCTCTCAGGTGGTTGATTGTCAGTGGTGGCGAGGGCTTTTCTTCTACTGTAGAACCTGCACAGGGTTTGTACACGTAGTTAGGTGTCTTGATAAGGCATGGAGAGTTTCATGTGGTTTGCTTTCAGTATTGTTCCTGAATTATGCGCTGTGAATGTTGTTTGGTATAATGGAAGTGTCATTTTTTTGGAGTCCAGAGTCAATACTAACTAGATTGTTCTGTGCAGAAATTTGAAGATGGAACGGGGTGGAATAGTTCGTGTGTAACACGTTGGTGTGTTACTGATCTGCTGACATCTGTCCCTCTGTCTGGGTGAAATATTCTGTGAATCATGAAGCGAAGGCTTTTTAACCCATTATTATTTTTTATCTTGTTACTGTTTGATTGTTCAGTCATCAGGAAAAAATTTTTTTTAGTTCCTTCTAAACCCTGGACTAATTCTACCATAAGGTAATACCACTGTAGGATTACTGCAGGAATTAACTGTAGTGTTGCTGTCCTGAACGCATATTTAATGGAAAAAGGGGAGAGGTGTTGTGAGGAAGAACCTCAGTGTTACAAAACTGTTGTTATTTTTCTCATTAGGTAACTGTTAACACAATGTTCTAACACTACAGATTTCTCTATTAGGAATGAGGAATCAGTTTAGTTCAGAGTCTGTATTAATAAAAAATTGCATTTGTTTGCCCAGGTTGTTTTATCTATCTATTTTCTTTAAATAGCCATGAATTAAGCTTTGCAGGACTGGTAAGATCCTGCTGACTTTGGAAAGGCTTGACATCGTCCATAAACAATGTAATGCATTTATGTTAGTAAATATTATCATTTTATAATTTATCACATGCTCATGAATAACATTCTTCCTTCTTACCGACTTCTCCGGAATTATTAGAGATACAGCTGAAGCAGTGGCTTTAGTAGCTTTGTTAGTAACTGGATTAACAATTCAGTATGCAATAATGATGGTTCCTTTAGCTGAAAACTGGAAATTAAAATAACGCTTATATCTCATTGCTATAAGCCTGTGCTTTTGAATACTCCTGATATTTAACCCTTTATTAAAAAAAAAGTGTTACCATGTAACACGGTTGTCATTCTCATTCATTCAGAGTACAGGTGTTTTTTTAGTTCAGTGTCTTATACTATATTCAGAGTTGTGCTTGAAACCTTAAGGTTGCTTTTAAGAATACTTTACTAAAGTAGGAGAGAAGCCCATATTTTTCCAATAAAAATCAACTTTTGAAATCAGTGTCTTAATTGTGGGCTTTGTTTTTAAGATCCTCTTATGAAAAATGGAAGTCTAGGCTCCCTTCCAACCCAGTGTTGAAATGCGTGCTTAAGTTTAAAACAACCAGGTAGGTTCACTGACTTCAGTGAGTCTGCACGCTGTGAGGCTTTTCACAAATTCACTCACTACAGCTTCTTGAAGAGCTGCTGCAGCAGGGCTGGTGCTGGGCAGAGCAACCCGGGGAGCGCACAAAATCCATACTGATGGGCTTTGAACACAGTGTGTCAGTGGTAGCACCACTAACTGAATTAGATTTGCAGAACTGCTGTCCTTGCAAAACATCAAGTGTTGGACTTTAGAAAAGTTTTAATGGTCAAAGATTGCTCCAGAGTGGTGAGAAAGCAATTTTCCAACTGTGCCCACATTATTGGTGCGACCTGTTGGCCACCTGCATTTCTGCTGTTGAGAAAGTTTTGCTTTTGTAATGGTCCTCAGCCTGGTATTGATGTAATACATACTGACCATTTTGCCTATCCACTGACGTAAATGCTGTTATTTAAGAAAACATTGTCCGAATGCTTTCTGTTACAACAGGATTGAAAGTAAGTCTGATCAAACTTACTTATGGTTGACACAGTACAGAAATGGGGTTATCATTTTCTTTTTTCCTTCGGGAAAGGAGCATGCAGTATGGAGGTATCTGGCCTTGAAACCCCTTCTTAATCTCCCCTAACTTTTAATATTGCTAATTTATTCCAAAACAGACTGGCAGAATGACAGAAGTCTCACAGTTGCTGAGTTCCTGCTGCCTTTGGAGCAGTCCAGAGCTGGGTGCAAATGACCTTATCAGTTCCCAGAAATGCAGAGAGGGGTTAGGCAGAAAGGATTAGGGCATTTGTCTAACTATAGATTGCTTTTTCTAGTACATACCTTCAAGAATAATGCTCTTCCAGATGTTTTTACAGAGTGAACCCTATTGACATCCTGCTAGATAGAAAACATTTTAATAGTTGTAACTACATAAATATAGTTGATCTATAATTAAACTTTGTTATGTTTTCAGTAGTAGTACGTGATATGACAGAATTAATCTTACATATGATACATATGTTAAACTAGCCACATGAAATTGACCATAGATACTAGAGGTGTCTTAATAACTCCTCTTTCTTATAAGAAGTGTATTTTTTTTGTCATTTGGTGTTGATTAACAAACTATTGTAGAAGATTGAGTAAGAGTGTGCAGTTATGGTAAAATGGTATTAAAGTTGACCTGAATCATTTTTTTGACCTTTGTATTCCTTCCTCCTTAGAACTATGCAGCAGTGATACAGCAACAAATTAATGAGGACAAACAAAACTTGAGAGAAAAGACTGTATATGGAATCCAGCTCACAGAAGAAAAACTTCATGACTTCCGTGATGAACAGATTGGGCAGCTGAAGGAACTGATGGACGAGGCCACCAAACCTAATAAAAAGATTGGTATTTCTAAAGACTCAGAACACAAAACCTGAAAGGTTTTAAAAATTGTTGTAATGCATAGAGAAGCATTTTGAAAACTTCCTTTTCCAGTCAGACTTGAATGTGGTTTCTGTGGAATAATGGGCACTGCAGATGCCATAACTTGTCTGAAATGGATGTCTCTAGCTGTTTGGCTTTATATGCAAGAATAAATGTTAAAATGGTATAATCACAATGATTTTATGTTAATTGCAATATTTTTCCCCCCCTCCTAATGGAAGGTGGAGACTTAAAGAATTTGGTAAAAGTAAATTGACATTTTTAAAATAGGAAGTTTTATTTTTTTTTTTTTATCTTTGTACTGATAGGGCACAACGTCTTTCTGTTTGTCTGTCATTCTCTGCCTTAATGGAAAAGATGCAATTAGCATTTGTTTTCTGATGTGGATTCAGTAGACAAAGAACAAAGATACGGTACTAGAGTGGATTTGTTTTGATGGGGAGAAATGAGCAGTATTAGAAAAACATACTGCTGTTGAAATTGAAAGTTGTTTTTCTTCTTGAGCTTTATTGTGGAATGTGTTTTAAAATAACTGATGTAGTTCATTATAAAATTGACCTTGAAGGAACCACTGGCTTATGAAGAAAATCCTGCATTTTTTTCAAAGCTAGACTTGGGTTATTGTTACTATCTAAAATGTTTAAAAAGCATTCATGAGTTGGTTGTACTGTAGTTAGAATTCAAAGGCTTTTTAAAAGCTCGGTAACCCATCTTAGTCAATATTTTATATAGGTCAGAATTTGTAAACTCCTCAATCACAGAACTTACTTGTTGATAATACTGTATGACAAAAATTAGTAATTTATTTGTAATAAGTCAAGTCTTTGTCAGGACAGTGTGTGCCTGCCTATTGTAATACCCTGTTGGGACTAAGGAAAGTTCTGGCTTTTTATCTGCTAAGAAAAACACACCCTCCTTTCTGTGCAAAAGACAGCTTTCATTTTTGCATTTCAAACCTAGTTTTATATTATTAGTTTTGTTCTATTTCTGGACCTTTCCCTGTCTGTTACCCACAGTGTGTTCAAGAGAACATAATTTCTTTCCTCTTGGGGGATAACAGCTTTGACAAGTAAGCACAGTTCCATCTGTCTCAAGTTGTAACAACATGCTGTTTGCCAAAGCTATGCTCCTGGATCCTAACGGGGGGCAATTTGTGGAGCAGCCTGCTTCTCTCTCCCTTACTTCTCTTCCCAATTCTTTACTAGGATTTTAGGTTGCAGGTTGGCCATTTCTATTAAAAGTCCCGTTGCAAGACTCCTGGGTAAGGAGTACTTACAGTTGCTTTGCTACATCTTCCTCTGGCAGCCGCAACCTTTGTTGCAGGTGCTGTAGGGACATCATTTAGTCTCAAGGGCCTAATCCAGACAGGATCGAAGAGCAGTGATGACATCCAGACTGCAGGACTGAGGTTCACAACTCCTGGTTCCTGGTGCTTCAGGGGCATGGTTGGAGAGAATGGCAGCTCCCTTCTGGCCTGCTATGGACCGAGATCTTGCCCCAGCGTGAAAGTGGGAAGCAGATGGGATGTACGCTCAGGGAGCTTGAAAGTTGTCTCTGATACTGCCATTCATACATATCTAAAGCTATTTTCCTTTTAAACTTCAAAGTCTGTAAAAGTCCAACCCAGCTCAAGAGTTTAGGGCATAAGGATGTATTCTGTTGCACGTCTATCAGATGTACATTAACCAGTAATTTCCATTACTGGATCTACGCAGTTTTAATACCAAAAGCAATGTTTGGGTGTTAACAGAGTTTGTTTCCTCTCCTTGATCACTAGCACACATCTGCCTGCTTTCCAGTCAATATCCAGGTTGCTTCAAATTTATTCCCAATACTGCAATTCAGAGCATAATTATCTTTATCAACACATTTAATGAAACTTGTTAGTTCAATGAAACTAGCTAAAATACTTGTTTTGCATTTGTCTACTCATGTGTGTACCTAGATAATGTGCATTTCTAGAGGCTAAATTAATTTATAATGAAAATTCTCTAATGTATGAAAAATCTAAGCTTGTAATGAGACCTAAAGTGAGTTGGAGGTGAGGGTAAGCATCTTTAGATCCACAGTCCCTTTTTAAGGAAATCTGACATTTTTTTCTGCCATTCCCAATGATAGCTCATATTTTGTACAATGTTTGCATTCTTGTTTTAAACAAGTCTTACAAAACCCAAAATTCTACAACAGGAATGAAACATCTCTAAAGATTGCTGGCTTTAAGACAGCCAGTGCTAATATTAAGGAATGCGCTGATCCAAGAAGTGCTTACACAAGTGTTGGGCATGGGTGGCCCCACAGAAGCTCTGCAACACCTACACCACCATGCATGAGTGAAATTCTTTGATTTGCAAGTGTAGTTAATGACAGTTAAATTGAGGAAGAGGATGAGATTCTCATCCTGTCCACAGAAGGGTAGAGCAACAAAGATGCTTTGTCCTTAGTTTTATTTTTTTAAGGTGTAGGGTACTTTCTGTGGGGAATTTTACACAGGGTTTGATGGATAATGAAAGCATCCATCAAAATTACTTGAAAACTACAAGCAACATGCTAATTCAAATGGCAGAAGAGTTGCTTAGAAAAAAGATACTAACCACCTTGTAATGAAAAATAGCTATGATCACTTCAGAAATGAGTACAAAGTGTTAAGCTGTGTTCCGTGTGCGTTGGTGTGAATTGCTGTTTCACAACTAAACACTGAAAAGCTCCTACCGCCCTTAAAGACCTCTCTCCATTCAGCTTATCCATTAAGAAAGATCCTTTGTATTTTGTTGATCTTAAATCCACTTGGCTCTTCTAGAACTAAAAGAGAGGGATAAAATTCACTGGTTAATTTGGTTAAACCTTGTCTCCTTGTCTGTGGTAACAGTTAATGTGATCGCCTCGCAGCTGGTAGGAGTTGAAGGGAGCTGAAGTTTTAGATAGCTGGAAAAGGCATGAGCTGAAGTCTTTATCGACAAGCAAGCAGTTCTCAGAAATCTGTCATATTAAAAATTACCAGTTTTGATATGCAAAATATGGTTATGCATCTTACAAAGAACAGCCAAAAATTTCATTCTTTCAGTGTTTTATTATTTCTGCAAAGTAGGTTTATGCTTTTTTTAACTGGATGTCCAGCAAGAGCTATTAGAACATGATTTTCTCGCTTAAAAATAAATTAAAAATTTAACATATTGAAGGTAAGATTTAAGAAGTAGTTTCATTTCTCAGCTATTTGAACTTCCTTTAATATTTTTGAATTATTAGTGGGCTTTCTATTTCTTCATCTTGGATATGTGTTTATGAGAGGCTAGTTATTCACCAATGATTCAATGGCCAAGTTTTCATTGGCTTCTAGGTAAAAAAATTGAACAATTAGTGAAGGAGCAATACCATGCCTTTTCCTGCCTGTTACCTATTTTAATTTTTATTCTCTATAGTCAAACAAATAGCAAAGAGAGGGCTGAATCTCTCAGCAGACTGATTTACTCGAAGTGTGAACACAGAGGGTCCACATACCTTTGAGGGAAGGTGAAAGCTGAATCACTGTAAAAGGCATCTTCCATTCGAGGGCGAAAGATGTCTCTACATGCTGCCCTCCTTAACTGTTGATTTTCAGACCTCTTGGAAAGGGTTTCAAGGTAAACCCTTCCTGCTGGAGGATACAGATGCAGCAACACAGGTTTTGTAACAGAACTGGCTGACCCACCTCCTAGTGACGTGTGTCCTGGTGCTGGACTGGGCTTGGTGCGTCTGCCAGCGTTGGGTGCCCAAGAGCCTTGCAGTGAAGAACCGTGTCGTGGGAAGTCTTCTGCTTTGAACCACACCAGGAAGTTCACTGTAAAGACTGATGTAAGCCACCTGACTGGTGACAGGGTGACAACAACTGCATTTGTAAATCATCTGCTCTTGTTCATGGAGGTTACAAACCTGCTGCAAAACCACTGGCTTTGGTAGGAGCATTTTCAGCAGTTCCAGTGGCCACAGCTCTGCCCTGGGAACAGACTCGACGGTGCTGTCCTTCCAGCTTTTCCAGTGGTTTGTGCCTAATGATTAAGGCACATGAAGGTAACAGAATTGAATTTAATTTGGATACAACCGTTATATAATACAAAGTATTATTTGTTGATTGAAACTGAGAGCTATAAGCCAACATATAAAATCAATGTCTGAATGACTTGAGAACAGAATGGTTTTGCCACTTGCAGCAGTGTGTGTTACGAGTAAAAGGTGTTTCATCCAGGCCATTTATGTGATACCTGCTCCCACAAAACAGATAACGTGTGACTGGGGAGTTCGGTGTTTAATCTGCACTCTAACAATTTCAAAGCTAGTACTTGAGGCTATAAAACAAAATTCCCATATTTAATAAAATGACCTTTAGTTACTGAATGTCTTTCAACTTGTTATAAATGCTGAGGAACAGTTAGAACTGATTTGAGAATTTCTATTTCATTCTATTTAACTTTATAATGTGAGCACATGCTACCGGATGGTGGGAAAATGGACCTGCCTGAAATATCTTAAAATGACAGTTTCATGCCTCTTAGGCAAAATCTTGCAATCCTTTACCACTGGAAAACTGCAACTTAAAATGGTATTGCACAGTGCTCCCAGGAGGTACTCTCAGGTACAGTAAAAAGGAAAATTCATTTGGGGCTTTTCTTTACAAACAATGAAACTCAAATCTGCTTTGTTTTTCTTTTGAGTTAAATTATGATATTTCTGTCCGGTTCAACTATTCCAAATTAATATTGTGAATTGGAAGATCAGTTTGGAAAATAAATTAAGTACATTTTAATGTGCATTGAGGTACAAGAAGGTTTGTTCGGGTGCATCTGTATTTCAGCCTGCTTTTGTTGTCCTTGTCATGCTGTTGATGGCTGATTTCATGTGGTGGGACTTTGCTCGGAGAGGGAATCAACACCTCTTACACATGTGACTTGGATGCCTTAATGACATGTGACTAACACATGTTGCTGCAGTGCAGGCAGGAGCATGACCTGTACAAGTGCACATCTGCAGACCCTGCCAGTCTTCCCTAGGCTCAGAATTCCCCAGTCTGTCCTGGGAAATTCAGTTTGTCCATTACAGGTTCCTTGCATTTTTCTTCTGAGCGTTCAGCAATATTAGCATTTCATGAACACACATGAAGTATCAAAACTGCGTGGCTGCAGGCGGTGGCGGTCAGCAATGGCTCTTGGCTTCCCTGAGCTCAGGGGTGCAGCACTGCCTGCGTGCAACGTGCACCCTGTGTAGCTGCGGCAGGTTCACAGCAGTAACTCAGGACAAGGCAATTGGTCTGATCTTGGTGCAAATGCAGCAACGCAGCCGCATGCTCTTGGGGGATTCAGTACAGTGTTGCCTTCCTAATCCCACAGTAGTGGGATGGTCTGTCTGAGGAAGAGTGGCCCTGTTTTGTCTTCTCCATCACTTTCTTTACCATAGCTGATTTGTGTCACGGCGTGTGCTTTACTGCGTGAAAGTCCTACAGAGGCAAATATGCTATTTCCCACCTGCCCTTCCCAAGCTCCTGTCTTGCATCCCAGAGCTCAGGAGGGCTTTTCAGGTGTCACTTGGCTGGCGCTACTCACCCCAGTAGCCTGCTTCTAAAACTCCAGAATAAGCAAGTAAGTTAGGAAATGTTTTAACCTCTCACTGCTCACCCAAGCCTCAAGTGAGCCTATAGGATTAGAATTGTGAAACTGAGGAAGGAAACACTTTTCATTATTGCTATGGAGACTGGAGTTTATGTAGCAATGATGTGTTCTGTTTCCCATCTCCTTGATCTTATGCCAAAACAAACAAACAAAAAACCCCACAAAAAACCTCAACCCTCCCCAAAAACGGAAGACCAAAAATCACTAACAAAACCTCTGGTACGTGAGATTACAGTTTGAGTGACCTCTCAGCAGCATGGCAAAGGGAAACAAAGATGACAGGAATAGGGAAAAAACAAGTCTTGTGTCAAGACAGTCCCTTTTTGCAGAGAAGGGACTAGAGCCATAGTGGACACAAGAGCAACCAGCTGTTGCAGGTCCTTTGGAGGATCCAGTGTTCCCTGTCCAGAGCCACTGATCGGTGTGCCTGATCACACTGCTACAATAGATAGATTATTGCAGTATGTGCTTAGGCATAGTTTTGAAAGCAGCTCTGAAACTTCAAAAGTGGCACATCTTAAGCATAATAGATTGCTCTTTAAGAAAAATACCCTATCTGTACCAAAAAATGAGACTCTGCCAGACTAAAGGTATTTTGATGTCACAGGATTTAAGCCTTGGAGCGGAGGCGCAAGCATCCCTAACACAGTCAAACAGGTTTCAGAGCACCATGGAGAAATGTCCCTTTTGGTCTATGAGCACTGAAGTCCTGTCCTGAAGGAGCAAAGAAGGCGGCCACGTGGCCCCATCCCTAAACGCTCAGATCCATCAGCAGCCTCTTCTGGTTGTCGTGATTCAGGACATCCCTGAATCCCTGTGCTTTCCTGCAGGGGTGTGTGCATTAGTCCAGAAACAGCAGCACACCAAGTGGAGATGCTCCAGGACGAGTCAGTCGGATGGAATTAGCTTTCGTATTTTATCTTCTTTTTCTCTGCTCACATTGGCTCTGCAAAGCCACAGCTGGCTTCCAAAGCATGAGGTGCCCTCCTGGCTATTTGTGAACGTCTGCTGTAGCCTCTGTGCATTAAGAGCAGCCAGGCTGAGTGTGTACGGAGCTTTGTGCTGAGTGATTTAAAGACCGGCTAGTGGCTCTCAGAATTAAAAAACCAAACAGAAGTGAGATGCCAGGGGACAGATTATGGGAATTTACTAGTTTGATCCCTAATCCCGAACTGTGGTAGGGATTTTGCTAGGTAGTACAATAGAAGCCCACTAAAAGCTATAGACCTGGTATGCCAAGGGGATACTTGGGAGTTAGCGGCAATCCTGTAAAAGCTATTTGGATGTTATTGACATCTTACAATGTGGATAGTTGTTTTGAAACCAATATTCAGCAAGTTTATAGGCCAAAATATGATTCTGCCCATCTGAAAAACTGGATGAGCTATAAAAGTCCATGTAAAGATCAATCTCAAAGGGAGCGCGAAGCAGCTCCTGAGAAAACATCTAGAGAACTGGAAGGGGATCTGGGATATGTGCAGGAGGTGCCTTGAACCCCAGAGTGTCTTAAAATGCCAAATGCAAGTTAAGAAATTGGTACTGCCTTGCAGTCAGCTGTTCTTGCCCGTGGCTGTGGGGTATGGTGGTGCTTTTCCCATGCGGAGCGAGCCAGGCAGAGCTGGTCACATGTGGGCTGGACCTGCTGTCTCTTCTGCTCTTACCTGTGACAAATCGTTGTAGCTCACAGGTGACCAGGGAGTCAAAGGGGCTTCTGGGAGCAAATGCCGAACTTTGCAGGGCAAAACCTACTTTGCCAGATTTCCATGAATTCTGATAGTTCAGTTGTGGCATGAATTTCAGGGTAAGTAATTTCATCTTGACCCAGCTTGTTTTCTTGGTTATTCCTGTCAAGTTGGGGTGGTGGTGGTGGTTTTGTTTAATTCTACGAAGTTGAAATTGCCCTTTGGCATGGGAATCCCAGGTGATCAGCTGTGCTGTTCTTTGTATTTCACTCTGCCTAATTCAGCTCTCTATTACCAAACTACTTGATGAGTTAAAATTTGTAGCTATTTCTTTTCAAGTTCAGGAAGAATTACAAAAACTGATGGTAAGGTTTTTTAAGACCACTATATAAAAGTTCCTGTAAGTAACTGAGATGTTAGAAATCTGAAAATGCCTGGGCTATACTCCAGAAAAAAAAAAGTGGCTTAGGAAATGAATAATGTTACTGCTTACTCCTGAACATAATGTATGTAGCGAGATATCTGTGCAGCTCTTTGCATGTGTCACATGAACCTTCTGTGTGACTTGTAATCACTTCAGGGTCTCATCATTATCACATAGCCCCTTCTATTAAAACAAACTGATCACTATGTAATTAGTTATGATGTAGTTGTTTGTAAGAGCAAAACTTTGTTCCCTGCCTAAAGGGAGCTGGGGAGAGCTATAAACACAAAATATCAGTGCTACCTGTGGGATTAAATTGCTATTTTCCAATAGCTGTGCTGCTTAAGAGGATATTGCTGTAGCATAGATGCTTTGGGAGCAGAAGACATGATGTGTAGCTGTGATTAAAAGCTAAACCACACGCTCTGACTTTCGTTTGGCTTCTTTGTAAATCAGGTGTCACTGGGTGTCACAGCCTTGTAGCATCATCCAGGGCCCAAAGGAGTACATGTGCTGCTGGGAGCTGGGGAGCATCCCTATATGGGAAAGGGGGACCCAGCTCCAGGGCCATTCCCCATGATCCCTGCTCCTGGCACCTCCCTGGGCAGAGTGACCAGCTTCAGGGGGTGCAGCCACCTCCATCCTTTGCATCGTGAGAAAGGGCACTTCTGGCACGGCACAGAAGGCCACTGAGAGAAATCCTAATGTCATCCTGCAGGGATTTGCCCATTGCCTTTGGTAAGCTGAGGTCTGGACTGCAAAGGGTTCACGTCTTCCTGGTGTAACACACCAGTGAAGCATCCCCTGGCTGCGGTGGGGGGAAAAAAAATGGAAGAAACTGAAAATTGCATCAACCCAAATCTAGTCCCAATTGTGTGTGTTTGACTATATTTTTTCCAGTCCCACGGTGGCATTTCTTTGTCAGAACTGTTTGCTTTTCAGCTGAAAACAGAAAGACTGGCTTGGAAAAAAGATGGTCCTTAGCTCTTCCCCTTTGCAGGTAAGCCAACCTACTTAAGGTTTGCAAACCTGGGTAAGATTATTAAAATTGATGCTATTTTGCTGCAATGTCTGAAGCTTCAGGGAACTCAGGACTCGCTGCACAAAAGGTCTCCTCTGCCCAAATGAGAAGGGGCCTCTGATGCCACTTCAAGGGATCTGCGTGGCTTTTCTAACATTTTTAATATGCTGCAGAGGGATTAGAAAGGAAACTCTGAACCATCTGTCTGTCCTGGACAGCCAAGTGAGCCTTTCTGGAGATGGCTCGGACTCCGGTGTGGGCACGCTGCTCAGGTGGTCCTTTCCTGTGAGCGGCTTGTCCATCACCTTGGGCCCCAGTGCGCTGTTGGTGCTGCTCCGCAGGCATTCAGAGGTCAGAGATCAAAGCATTTCCAGGCTGGTTTTTCAGCCCCAGGGCACTGCATAAGGCCTGTAACACCAACTTTTTAAAGTGAATGGCCTTAAAATGCCACATCTTTTAAATAAGAAATGAACTTTTAAATGAACATTGGTAATAAACCTGAAAACAGGGTGTTTTTTAGTTTTTCTTTTTAGAAATGATTCTCACTCTGTGCCAATGGAAAGTTCTGTTACTTGTCTCGGAGCAAGTACCAACATCTGCTGCGTAAAAGGCACGTCTGCTCAGCAGGGGGAGAGGGGGCAGGCACAGAGATTGCCCCTGGAGACCATGGTGAGGTGGGAGGATAAACAGATGTAAGAGGTCGCAGAGGATGTTCAGGGGCACTCGGTACAGCTGCTCTCTGGGCATCCTGCAGCACACTGCTCCCCCGCCCCGTGCCGTCCCTGGTCAGCAGCCTCCTCAGCACGGAGGAGAAGGCTTCCCGAACCGCAGGAACAGGGCTCGTCACTAGGTTCATAGTCTCTGCTGTAGAGGTGAAGGGTTTTCTCTACTTTTTCTTTGACGTTCTGCTCAGATTGCATGCCATGAAAATTCAGAGCTGTCACAGAGCCTTGGGGTGGTGTGCTGGTGGATACCTTGTCCAAGCAAGGTTTTAAGTGTATTTTTTTTCTCTTGCCATAGGATGGGACAGACAGCTCCTCCTTCTAGTCTTCTAGTTGCAAGAAGCCTTGCAATGCCTTCGGTGTGTACCATGCTTCAGTGGCGTTTTCAGTCCAGGAGATGCTGGTGTTAGTGGAAATCTTTCTATGAAATATTTACAGAGGAACTATATTCCAGTGAATTCTAGTGCCGCTCATGCAATTCAGATGATAAAAATGCCCTTTGTAATCTATGGAAAAGGAACCCATCAGCACTGTAGAAATAAGATTTGCAACTAGCAGAATTATTTACTAGCTGGAATGCGGGACATCAGCAAGTGCCATTCCTCCAATAAACCCCAGATACAGGGGAGAAGGTGCCAAAGCTCACCTACACCTGTGGAGCCAGGTTCCTACTGCCTTTGTCAGTGATGGAGATGGGTCAGCACCTTGGCCCAAGAACCTGGACGTTCGGTCAAAGCAGCAACAGATGGTGGCCAAGGAGCAGGGTTGCTCACCCTTGCACAGCTGGCATTGAGAAAATCCAAAAGCTGCAGACAAATATCGGGCTCCTCTGCTGCAAGGTAGAAATTGCAAGGATCTGTAATGTCTGTCTAGAGGCAGAAACAATATTTCATTTGGTTAAAGGGAACCTTCCCGTTCCTTGAGCACATGCATAAATGTTGGAGCAGAAAAAACCCCCACGAATGAGTTTTCATCAAAAGCAGAAGTGAGCTATGAAATTGTGTTCAATATAGCAGTGATTTTCTCTTTTCACTGCAGGATAGGACTCCAAGGGATGCAAGACAGAAAGGCTTGAAATGAAATTCTTTCTTTTCCATGGAGATTTTGTTTTAGTTCTTCCTCTGTGCCTTATTTTCCTTCCTTGAAAGTCAGCTGTTGTGCCAGAAGTCCCTGGCACTGCTGTGGCAGCCCCCATCCCACAAGAAAAGGAGGTGGCAGAGGGTCAGTCTCCTCCTTGCTGCTCAGCCCGGTTGTGCCCTGCTTCCAGGACACACCTCTGGGGCAGAGCTGACTTTGGGGGCAGACACCATGTGCAACACCAGCCGCCCCCATGTCGGTCTGTGAGGTGGGAGCTGAGCTGCCTCCCTTTCGCGGAGACATCCCGGGGGACCTTGTGGGGATGCTGCGGCTGGTGATCGAACTGCCCCCAGGAGCCAAGGATGTTTGTGCTCCTCAGTGCTCAGCTGGAAGCAGGCCAAGCTCTTCCCACAGGGAGCTTTGCTGGGTGTGGAGGTTTTTCAACATATTTTTACACAAACAGGAAATAAATCAGGTGCTTGTATGAAGTCTCAGATAGCCAAGTTTAGCCAATCTGATATAATCATCCAGATTAAACCAGCCATCGTCTGGAGGCCATGGGTGATCTCACCTCTGCCTGTAGGGATCTCTCAGTGGGGATTTTAGGCAAGGACCGGGCAGGTGAGGTTGTGTTTTGGGAGTTCAGTAGGGAGCTCTGTGTACTGGTGTTGCAGCACACGCTGTGGGATGGAGGTGGTTGACCACTGATAACTTTGACCAGGCTACTCTTCTGCTGTAGGCAATGCACTGTGACCTGTGGGTGTCACTGAGATGGCTACAGCTCCTGAGTCCTCCTGGGACCCTGTTCCTCAGTGGAGCATGGCTTTGGTGTTGCGAGGGCCCCTGCCAGCCTGGGGAGGTGGCAGCTGCAGCGAGGGCAGCTGGGGGGTGTCTCTGCCCAGGAGCTGTGGTGTGGTGCCCTGCCTGCTCCCGTGCCACCCGGGGGGCACTGCTGATGGCACAGCAGGGGCCGAACCAGCACTTTGCTGGGTTGGAAGTGGTGAGCCTCCTGAATACTTTCCAGTTTGCCAGTAGCTCACAGCAGCCGGCGTTGGCTGGCTTAGCATTAATAGCAGCTTTTGCTTCCAACTGGAATCCCATTACAAACTCCCTCTCTGAATCAAGCTGGTATTAAAGAAGAAACAACTGCCTTAGTAGTCAGTCAAAATTAACGATGAGTATAATCTTACACATTTAGAGAGATAAACAGCTCACTTGAGGAAAGCAGTAATGGCAACAGAAAGGATTCAGAGTGCCTCCTAAACACAATGAATGGGGAGAAGGTGGTGGCTGAATGTGACAGGGGTGCCATGCCCTTGAGCAGACAGGCAGGCAGGCAGATGCAGGTATCCATCAGAAACACGTGTCGGCTGCCAGCGCAGCGTCCCCGCAGGACCTTCAGCCAGTCCTCTTTTTTGGGGGTAAGAGGAGTTCCTGGTGCTGGGAGAACCTAAACCCTTGCCACACCTCACCAGCAGTGCTGTGTGCCAGGCTGCCACTGAGGTTTTATCTCAACCAACTGGGTTTCCCCAGCACTATGACTTGGGCTGGCGGGTGCTTGAAGTCCTCGGGGCTGATCCTTTGGTCTCATGGTGGCCCTACCCATGGCCTTGGGCCATGTCATGCCTATGGCCTCCAAGCAGGAAAAAACAAACTGGAGTAAGAGCGAAAAGGGCTAAGAGTGGCAAGAGATTGTTTCATTTGTTTTATATTTTCTGCTTTTTCCCCCTGAGTTTTTTACTTTCGGGACAAAAGTGGAGTAAGGGATTAGATAAGGACGAGTTGAATGAAGCAAGTTTGGATCAGGGGAGTTGAAAGGAAAAAAGGCTGGAAAAATAAAACATGTGCTTTGTCCCAGGACTTCCCCTCACATGCATGTCGAGGGCAGAGAGCACAGGGTAATCCAGGCAGCTGGGTTATCAGGGAATAATGCTGTCTTCGATTTACAGGAAAGCCACCTCCTGTGCTCCAGCTGTCCTACTTCGGGATATGAGTTCAGCCTTGGTGAAGCCAAACGTGCTCCATGGCTGAACTGGTTTTCTGCACCCCGAATGTGCGTGGTTCTGAGATACTGGAAAACATTACTGCTTCCTCCTCTCCACGCTCATCTGAGTGTTCTCAGCTGTTAGCACATGGGCTCCTAAGTGACATTTCCTGTAAAAAGGCTGTTTATAAGCAGATGTGCAATAATTTCAGGATCATCCTTATTTTAGTGTAGCCTTACATGAATTTGTCTTCCAATCCTTTGGATGACTGATTCCTCTTTGAATCCCATATAAAAGCACATGGTGATTCATCATTAAAATAATAATCACTATACTGGCTGCGCGTAGTTTAATCTTCCAGCAAATAAAGAAGTGATTGAAACTTGCTATTATCAAACCAGACCAAGTTTGTTCAGAGAAAAAAATAATTCTGTTATTTTTGTACAATTTGGTATAATGAGCTGTCTCTGTGCTATTATCTCTGAGCATTAACTGGCTCTATTATGCAGGATAATACTCAGAATAATTATTACTTATCTGCATGTACATACATTGAATAATAAAATAATTAGACCTTTTAAAACAGGATAGAAAAGATTCCATTTACTGTAATTCTAACTTTGTGATTATAAGGTTGGAATAAATAATGTGATATTTTATCATCATGTCAAGCCAGTAAACGCTGGATTTATAGATATTAGTACAGGCTCTGTGTAAGGTATGTATTTTGTCAGACTTTAGACTGACTAGAGATTTATGTTAAGATAGGAAGGATCTGGGCTGTTGAGATCTGGAGGTGGATGAAGGTTGCTGAGAACAGCATGCTTTTTGTAATAACAGCATGCTCCTGCTGCATGCAACTGCATTTTGGTGCAGGGGCTGGCAGCACGTGCCCTGCGGCAGCCTGCGCGTACGGAGAGTGGGATGCGCCGTGGCTCTTGCAGAGGTGGAGACTCATCTCTTCTCGGGGTGAAGAGCTGGTCCCTTCCCTCCTGGCTGGTCGAACTCTTCCTGCAGTGGGGTGAGCACAGCCTGCCCAGCAGCTCGGGTTGACTTCTTGTGCGGAGTTGACCCAGCCATCTCAGGAAAGCTGTTGGATGCTATTGGCACATGGGATTCTCCTGAAATAGTGCACTGCTATGGAAGCTAGTTCTCTAGTGTGCCTTCATGTGCTTAGGCTTTGGGCTCTGCCTTGATCTCCCATCTGTACGATGGGGCAACCTCTGCTTCACACGAATGTTGGGAAGACAAAAATGATAATAGTGTTAAAAAGTGGTGATAAATCACTGTACAGAAAGTTAAAGAGCTCCAGGCCTGGTATTTCTTTAGGCATGTCTGAAAGATGCACTGTGTGTCTTTCAGACATTCCCCAGGACATCCCTGCTCTCTGCAGGAGAGGGATGGGGACCCCAAATGTGACTCTCGTGGCTGTCAGCTCGGGAGCAGGACCTGTGGGGTGGCGTGAGGCAGACCCCTCTGACCCCAAAGGGCTCTTCAGAGCTGTGAACCAAATTGTACATATGGATTAGGGATTGTATTTTAACATGATTGCAAAAGCAGGCAGATCCTGGGGATCATCAAGGTCTCCTTATTGCACTGGAACAAATGATTTGGCATCGATGGGAGGTGGATATTGCAGGGGACAGTATTAAAATGTTGTAGCGGGGAGGCGAGTGGCACTTCAAGCTTCACCTTTTCAGCTGTTGCTCATTATTTTCAAGAGCTGCATTTCTATATATCATATGCCAGATTCTCTTGCCTTCATTCCCAGTCCTTCATGAGCAGGTGGACCTGAGCCAGGCTGGCCGTATGTTTATTCTTGGCCTGTGATTGATTTTGCTTTGTTTGCCATCTCAAAAGCGTGACCTTCTGACTTGCATATATGCTACGCAATGGTCCTGAGGAATGGCAGTGGGTGTTATCAATTTCTTAATGGCTAATTATTTTAACAGGGAGTTTGTTTGCTTGCCTGTTTTTTTTAGGACACCTCAGGAATAAGTGAACTGTGTCAGATAATGAAGAGAAACCAATTCATCTCATGCTTTCTTGCAAATCCCAGACACTGGGCTAATGACACAAATCATTACGAACTCGAAGCAGACTGGTGGAAAATTTTAATTCTGTTTGTTGAGAGCTGTAAACATAATTGATTTACATTTCCCTCCAATAAGTTAATTTGAGAGAGTGTTCCCATTGTGAATAATATCAGATTCAAGGCTGTATGGCTTACAAATCTCAATGACTCCACTGGAGAAAATACAGATCACTCCTTGCTGCAAAAGGATGAAAAGGATAAAGACTAATGACTGGTAAATGTTGGCTTCCTGTAAACAGAAAATTACCAAATCTGACAAATGCTATACATTAGCACTGTAACACAAGAAGCAGCATGCTCTCCATTATCTCTGGTAAGTTAATGGATCAGTGCTGAAATTCAGAAAAATAATCAAAGAAAATCTTCTTGGGAAGCAAAGTCTCCAGCTTGATTCAGACTAGTGTTGGATTTAAGAACCTCTGTTTCCTGGAAATACTACAATTAACTGAAGGTTTGTTGTATGAAACATTTTGCCATCACAAAATGGAGATTGGCTGAAGATGAAGATCCCTACAGAAGGGCATCCCTTTAGATAACATCTTTTGCTTTAATTTTGGTGGGGTCAGAGAGAGGGAGGGAGGGAGCTGAGGGCTGAAATACAGCAGACCCAGATTCAGATCCCTGCTGATGCTGCATATCTTAATCTTCACTGGCTTGTCTAAGCTCTCTCTGATGTGTCTGTCATTCTTTCCAGAAAAATCTCTTTGTCATTTCTGCATGGAACTAGAACATGTGTGGTATTTTTCTGTGTGAAAGAGAATTCTTGTTTTCTGGCCAACTATGAGCTCTCCCCGAGAAGGCAGGGGAAACACAGATGCTGTGAAAGATCCCTTGCATGCCATGGTTGCCTCCTGTCTGTATGGCAGAGTGAAACAATTCAGAGACTAGAAGGGCTCAGAATTCAGTTTCATCAAAAAACGCTAAAAATTCCAGAACTAGCAAAACCTCCCCAAACGCCATAATGACGTGTGGGACAAAAGCACCCTTATCGGCATGGTACAGATAATTGGGTGAAAAGAGCAAGGAGGAGGGCCTCAGTTGCAGTGAAAAGAAGTTTAATTAAATAATGCTTTGAAGTGTTTCAGCAAATATGAATAATTGCAAATGTGGAGAAAGTTTCCTTCTGACACAGCCTAATCATGCTGACAGGCAAAATAATTCCCCTTCTTAATGTGATTAATGCAGGTCAGGGTTTGCCATGTGTTTTTGCAAGCATGGCTTCCATTAATCGCACAGCCGTCACGAGCATCTCTGCCCTTGCCAGCGCTGGTGTTCACAGCTCCCCTTGGTGTCGGCGCAGCTTCCCCTGCAGCAGCGAGGCAGTTGGGCTGGAACGCTCAGCCTTGCTCACCTGGACGGACAGGCGAGCTCCTTTGGTAAGGGTGCTTGGGGTCCCAAGCCTGTCTTCTAAGGGAAGAAATTTTGTCATCATCTGCTGGTAAAAACATAGGAGGAAGGCTCTTTTTAGCAGCAAATTTTGAAGATATTGGTAATTGCCTTTCATATTAGCTTTTTGTCAGTATTGCTACAAAAGCAGCTCACTGACATAGTACCTTTTAAGTATCCCTAGTAATCCTAACCCTTTAAGAGTCCAAATTTACATCCAAATCCCTTACATCTTCGCTCGTAACACTGAACCTAAAATTATTTTTTATGTGGTTATTATGAAAGTGCAGTTAGCTCTCACTGTAAATATGATTGTATCTGGACTAGGTCTTTGAAAAAGGAGAAAACAGTAATTTTGAAATACGTCTAAAAATTCTGCTGCTTCACTAGAAAACGCAGGCTGGATATATTCTGCCTCAGCCAGTGAATTTTAGGAATGCCATTGTGCCTTTGGGATGCACTGGACAGAAGCTGTGTGGATGGTGCTGGTGTAGCCGCATGGAGGATGAGCAGGTGGTCTTAGCTCCTTCTCTTCTGCCAAAGCTGCAGTGTGAAGGATGCTAATTTCTCCAGAATTCCATCTTTGCAGACACAGGAAATACTACGTACCTTTCAGCTCAAGGAATCTGTCCAGGGCAGCCAGAAACAGCAGAGTATCGACTGCCATGAGAAATGGATGGCTATTAAAAATTTGCTGTGAAATGCAGATTAACATTAATGAAGTGTTAAGATTTTGTTAAGTTACAAAGGAAACAGAAAAGGACCTTGTGCTGAGAAATTGTACTTAAAGTCAGCGGTGACTGACTGTTAATCACAGAGTTAGATAGGGTGCAGGGTCAAGGGCTTGCCCAATATTGCAGTCCTGAGACAGACAGGTTCTGTCCTTTCCCATTTCCTAGCAATCTCCAGTGATTTCTTTCTAAACTTTAGCTTCCCAGAGACATGAGAATAATTGCCCCACTTTATTACAGTTTTGTAGGATCCAGCCTAGTGAAAATTATATAAAGAAGATTCTCCAAAAGTGCAGATATCTTTGCAACATGACCAGACTATGTTTCATCCTGTTTTTCTTGCTGTGAGTTTAATGGCACCTGATCTGTATGAAACATGCCCCAGTCTTTAAAACCATCATGTTTTTCCCTTTTCAGTCAACTTTTCAAAATCTGCTTTACTCATGAAGTGTATGACAATATGTTCTGAATAGGTCCCTGGTAACTTCTGCTTAAGATGAGGAATGCAGATCTGACCTAATTTCTGTTGTGAAAACTTGTATGCCCTTGGAAAACACGTATGCCCTGATTTTGTATTGGTTAGCTCATTTAGAAACAGGTTTATAGCCTTTTGCTTTGTTTTACAGCCACAAGCTCCCGATGTTTATTTCTTATATGAGCAAATTTTTGTGGCTTCTGATGATTCTGGTGACTCTTGCAGCACACTGCACAGGGAGCTGGTGGCTTGATTCTTCTGAAGCCATGCTAGCCGGAGGCTGCTCAACGTGCTTGTCTGGATCAACGTGCTTCAGAACTGCCCCGGTCCACAGATCAGCTTGCTAAGCCTCACGTTGTGTTCCTGGGAAAAGGCAGATTCATCTTGCTGCAGAGATGGGTCATATCCAGCGTAACTCATTCATCAGAGCTTTCTGTCAGGAGGAATGTTTCATTGGTGGGGAACAAAAACATTTTTAAATCTGTCCTTCACAGGATGAGCTGTTGCTCCAGGCTATTCATCATAGTGATTCATTGCAACTTCATTTCTTCTGGGAGGTACTCTCACCGCTGCTCCAGGCCACTGTGTACCAGTGTCTGTCAGGAGGGGTGGGCTGGCTTGCTCTATGGGGAACCTGGTACTGGTAGGATACTAAGATGTATAAGAACATGGAATTATTGATTGCTTTTCTCCTCAAATTTCAGTTGAGTTTGTTCAGACAGAGGAACGCACATGGTGTGTCTTGTTAACCAGTTTCCTATAAGTGTACTAGTTTTTCATGGCTGAAACCAATGTGTTTACTCATAGTCAGTCCAAGAGCAGCTCTGAAGGACGCCGGCTCTCATAACACATCCGTTTTCATCCTGTGCCTCAAATTCTGGAAATCTGCTAGTTAAGTAGGTGTCATATTTGTGCTTTCTATAGCTCTTCAATATCCATCAGCATATGCCCCTATATGTCTTACACTGCTTTTTATCCATAATTTTACTAATCTTTTGAGACAGTGGAACAGAAGCTCTGGAAACAACAGCTGGGAAACATCACAGCTGTCTGCACAGCCCTTTACAGCTTAACCAGCTGTAAATCCCGGAAAGGGCTTAGAAAAAAAATTCTGAAATACCTGTCCTGTCATCCCCTTCCTCTAATCTTTCATCATTTGCTTGGCCCGTGTAAAATCAGCATTGAAGTTTAACTCACATGGAGAAGTGCTGAGGGGCAGCTGAATCCCAGGACCGAAAGCGTGCCTGCCGGGAGCGCTGGTACAAGCGCCCAGAGCTGGAAATGAGCCTTGGAGGGATGGAGGAAGCCCCATCTCCAGGCTCACCCCATCACTGCTTCTGCTCCTCTGCACGGTGGCCGAGAGGGAAAGAGGTTGCCCTTGGCCACTGCAGATTTCACTGCCCGGAGGCGTTGATGTTCCCACCAGTGCACAGACTCTCCTTGGTGCACCGCAAATGTCGTGTCTTGCAGTTAGCTTTGGGCTGCAAGTTGATTTTCACTTTGAACTTATGTCTGTTTTGAACATACACATGAGGAAATAAAGGAGTGTGGAAGAGCCAAAATAATGCCCAGTGCTATCTGAATTTCTCGTAGGAAAAAGACTCCATCTACTTTTCTGATGATTTGCTTGCACAGCAGCTCCTTTGAAGGAACAACTGTTTAAAGTTTGCTCTGTCTAATTAATTTTGGTAATTTCTCAGATGAATAAAACATATTTGGAATTTCATTTCATAATTAACTTATTTTTCTTAAGGTAATCATTCCTGAGAATTAAACAGACCGTTTCATTTTTGGGTTAAACAAAATATCTGGGTATCAGGTTACCCCAAACTGGTTTTGTTTTGTTTTTTTGCATTTCGCCCAGTGATCTAAAAGTGTGTACAGGACATACTGGAGAGGCTTAACAAGCTTTACCAAGCCTGACTGTTTCTGCCACTGACAGATGGGATAAATGCTTGCAAGCTAGATCTCTAATGTCTGATTTTAAGTATATTTTATGACAAGTCTGTTCTAACTTACCCAAGGGATACAAGACAATAGCAATGGGCAACAGAAATTCGTTTGGTTAACTCCGGTAGCTGTGCTCATGCAGCAGGTAGCATGTCCTTCATGCTGAGTACAGCATTTCAAACAAGATGGGATTTTTAGTGCGTTGTGTTATAAGTTCATAAAACCAAAAACAATTTACTTAATTTCAAATTAACCAATTGCATTATTTTTAACAGAATCTATAAAATAATATTTCACACATAAATTTAACGCTGCACAGGGGCATTAGCATTGTAGATACAGATGTTGACTTAAGTAATTTAGAAATCAATATACAAGTGCTATCTAATAGATTACATGAGGATTAATTAAACTAAACTGATCTCTTTTGGCCAGACACCTGAATTGCATGTCCAAAGAAGAACGCACGCCCGAAGAAGAGCAACGAAGCTGGTGAAGGGTCTGGAGCACAAGGCTTATGAGGAGGCTTGTCTGGAGAGGAGGAGGCTCAGCAGGGATCTTACCGCTCTCTACAGCTGCCTGGAAGGAGGCTGTAGACAGGTGGGGGTCGGCCTCTTCTCCCAGATGATGAGTGACAGGACAAGAGGGAACAGACTCAAGTTATGCCAGGGGAGGTTTAGGTTGGATATTAGGAAAAATTTCTTCACGGAAAGGGTGGTTAAGCATTGGAGCAGGCTGCCCAGGGAAGTGGTTGTGTCACTGTCCTTAGAGGTATTTAAAAGACGTGTAGATGTGGCACTTAGGGACATGGTGTAGTGGTCGACTTGGCAGTCCTGGGTTAACAGTTAGACTTGATGATCTTAAAGCTCTTTTCCAATCTAAATGAATCTCTGATTCTATTCCGTGATGATCATGCCCCTTATTTGCAAAAAGATTGCCCCATCAGATAACAAAAAATATGGCATTCAAATACTTAACTTTTCTCTCATATATAAAATACATATTTACTTGCTTCATTTCATCTTGGTGTTTACAAACAAGAGGTTAAAAAGTCTAAAAAGCTGTTTCACTTCTCTGGCTTACTCCCAGTATTTTGGAATTTTGCACGTTTTATGTGTGGGATAGTGTTTCATGCCAGATAGAATCAGAATAGACAAGTGCCCATCCAATAGCTTAGCCCCAGCTATTCGCCTGGGGGTCATGATGAAATCTTCTGAATGTGCAGTGACAGCTGGCTATTGCTGGATAACTTCATATGCAGACATGTTTTTTTGTCCAAATTGAAAATGTCTTGTTACCTTAGCTTAATGCACTTTCAAGGATGGGAGTGGATTAGCAGAGGGCAGGCAAAACCATTTGTTGCAGACCTGTGAGCTAGAGAAGGATCTTGGGAGAGATAAAAGGCCAGAGGTAGAGCCAGTCCAGGCTCATTCTAACGGCATGGGGGAGGGGGGGACCCCACCTGCAGGAGAGTGAAATGGCACCAAACCAGCAGGGACACAAGAAGTATTATCAAGCTTTTCTTAATACAAACACCCTCTGGGTAACTGTAGTATAGCTGCTACTCTCTGATGCTCTGATTGCTATCAGGTTATCTTAGGGTGGCAAACGTTTGTGCTAGATGTGTTATGTATACGTACATCTCTTGAGCAGCACTACTATCCCACAGGGGGTGTTGTCTATATGCACCCTATAGACAGGTTGTCCAAGTGGGGATGGTTACAAGTTTCATCTATACAAGGAATAAAATATCTCAGATACTAGAAATAATACACTTCAAGTCCTTTTCTTGGTTATTATACCCTCCTGCTTGTAACCCGGAAACTTGTTCTTATTATAGACGGGCTGTGATCTAGTGATCATGGGTGTGTGTGGTAGGCAGTAGGGCTAAGAAAAGAGCAAGGGACTGTGTGGTATCAGTCCAGCCACTGAAAAGTAGGTCAAGATTCCAATGTAATATGTTAAGGTCTCTAAGTTTACTATTTTTGCTTTTCTTATTGTCACTGTTCTTTACAGCAGTGACTTGTCTTTCTAAGAGCAGCGCCGGGGAGCAAGTGAGCAGCCTGGGCTGGCACTGGTGCAGCCGTGTGACTGCTGGGAGCTGTGGCCAGCTGAGCACCTGGCCAGCGGCTGCTGGTGCCAAATGGGAGTGTGCTGACTCCTTAGACTCGGGGCCTGAGCCCTTTCCAGTGCTTTCAACTGCTTTTCGTTCCTCCATGTTGCAGAAGAGTTAGGTGGCTGAGGGATCAAAGCCTAAATCTGGGAGGAATCTCTGCTTTCTGGGTGTGACACGCTGTGAAGCTTCAGGGATGAAAGCGTACTCATGGGACAACATAAGCATGTGACAGCACAGGCAATGAAAGCTGTCTTGTGAGGCACAAGCAAGGAGGTGAAAAGAGAAGACTGTGTACACAAAACAGGGAGCAGGTGAAGACTCAAATACGGGGGAACCAGGTGAGTGGGAGCAGTAAACAGTAGTGTGTGTCTCACTGAATTCCTCAAACAAATCCCAGCCTTTCTCAGAGCCAGAAGGTAGGAAAATAAGCGGAAGGTGAGGGGAGTGTGGGCAGTGGGGAGAGACAGAAGCTGTACTACTTGCAGGGCCTTTAGCCTAGAGCTTCGTTGGAAGGAGAGAGAAAAGATTGAAAAGTTATCTCAAGAATAATAGTAATGCTTGTAGCTCTGGAGGGCATGAAGGCCAGCACGTGAAAAGGCTGTCCTGGTTTTGGCTGGGATAGAATTAATTTTCTTCCTAGTAGCTGGCACAGTGCTCTGTTTTGGATTTAGTACGAGAATAGAGTCGATAACACACTGATGTTTTCGTTGTTGCTAAGTAGTGCTTGCCCTAAGTCAGGGGCTTTTCACTTTCCCGTGCTCTGCCAGTGAGCAGGTGCACAAGAAGCTGGGAGGGAGCAGGGCCAGGACAGCCGACCCGAACTGGCCAAAGGGATATTCCATACCATAGAGCGGCACGCTCAGTGTATAAACTGGGGGAGTTGGCCAGAGGTGGCCAAATGCTGCTGGGGCACTGGCTGGGCATCAGTCAGCGGGTGGTGAGCAGTTGTATTGTGTGTTGCTTGGGTTTTTTCCTGGGTTTTATTCTTCTGTCTCTTTTTGTTGTCTCCCTTTTCGTTACAATTATATTATTATTATTTTATTTTACTTCAATTATTAAACTGTTCTTACCTCAGCCCATGGGGTTTACCTTTTTTCCCCTTGACTCTCCTCCCCAGTCCACCCGTGGGGGTGTGTGAGCGAGCGGCTGTGTGGTACCTGGTTACCAGCTGGGGTTAAAGCACATCAGGGCCAAGGGATGTAGACCTGGTTGTAGCTGTAGGGTTCAGGGCAGGACTTCTCCCTGTGAGGCAGCACTGAGTGCACGCTGACCCTTCATGCCTGTGAGGGACTGTGCCATCCTGCAAAGATGACCTGCTGTCTGTTTTGGAGAATACCTTATAACGGATCCACCTTCTGTCACATGAGGCAACCGTGTGGGTGAAAGATCATCTCTGTCCTGAGGAGCCTAAAATATTCACAGTGCAGGCCAGCTTCTGCTGACTGGAATGAAGGAGGAGTAAAATGTCCCATTGGGTCTGCTGCTGGTGAAGGTACATTACTGCAGGGCAGTAAAGGAACCTGGGAGAAAACCATATTCCAGGCAAAATTCCAACCTTCAGGATGCTGGTGGGTGGGGAAGAGTTTGCTTTCGCCTCTCCGGTTTGGAGGTGTTGCATGCTATGTAGAGGCTCAAACAACTTGGGAGAAGGTTGTGTTGTCATCACTAGTGACCAGAGCTGTTCTGAGAGGAGTGTGCAAGCCAGGCTTCAGGCACAGCTCTCCCTCTCAGTGGTCAGGAGGAAACCAGGATCAGACTGGCTCACATGTGCTGTCTGCAGAGTCCTTGTGTTGCCTCTGGTGTGTCTCTCTTCCTCTTCTTGACCTAACATGTCAGGGCTCTGGGCCTGCCATGGTGGATTTTATAGCTGAGTATATAAATGAGAGAAAGGGAGAAGTCCACTGAGCATCCAGACTGATGCAGAGACAATGAGGTGAGAGGTATTGTGGCACACCTTGATCTGGATGAAACGGTTTGGTTACTTTAAAATCATTAACATGAAATAAAAGTTGCAAGATAAATGTACACGGTGCAACTTGCTCGTGGCAAAGCCTGATGTAGTCTGCCATTGATAAATGACTTGGCTAAATTAGACCTTTACAGGAACAGGTATTTCAGGAGATTTATCACTGGCATAAGGTGAAAAACTTATCCCACTGAGGAAAATACTTGTAACAGTTACAGTCATGTAATGATCCTTGGAAAATTGGTGTGCAGAGCCAGGCATCCGATAGCAGAGCACAGCCACTCACAGACAGCCTTGCTCTGATCTAGAGAGATGACTCAATTACCTATCGTCCTAAATATTAATCATTTAAGCAATATCTAGAAATCCTTACTCAGTTTTTGCTGAAGAAAAACACCCACTGATTCTCAGATCAACACAGATTTTTTTTTAATTTTTTTTTTAAGTTTTCTTAATAACAAAAAGTCCAAAAATACCAAAGCCTTTGCAGCATGGCCATTCATGTCCACTGCCCACCGGTGCACTTAGGCAGTTCTAGCTACATTTGTTTACTTGCTTAAAGTCAGTAGGAAAATTCAAGCTGCCATCAGTTTTTTAGGTGATTATCTCTGGGCAGTTCTGTGTTGAGGAACCTGAGATTAGTTCTGTTTTCCAGCACAATGACAACGGTTATGTGCTCCAAAAATGTATAGATGTATCAATTTTTTAAAAAAAATAATTGCATTTCTGGCTAGTCATGAACTGTGGTAAGTAACCTGCAGGATGCAAGCAATACTGTATATTTAATAAAGTCTGAAGGAATAAACAATAGACCTTTTATGAGAGGTTACTCTTGTGTAAAGAAGAGATATTGAAATGATTTCTTTATCCAATTTCTAAACAAATGGTAGCTACTGAAATGGAACACGTCCTTTTAACCTAATGCATTTTGATACTTTACAAGCAGAAGAGTGTTATGTTTTCTACTGCCAGACAGTGATATATAATTGACTTGAAAACAACACAAAAAAAGGCTTTAATAAAAAAATCTTTGAAACATTATGGTCTTATTTACAAAATCTTTCTGGTATTTTGTTGGTGTTCCTGCACTCAGCCTCTTCCACTCATATTTTCCATGGGAAATCGTAGTTTATGCCATCATGAGAAACAGTATTATCTTGGTCTCTAACAGACAGACTCCAGGTGAGATTTACAGACATGGACAGGAGACTGCTATAAATTAGGATCCTTAATTTCACATACTTCAGCTGATACCGATAAGCACTGGATATTAATCACTGGCAACTACTAATTTCTAACTATAAAATCTCATTCAGATAAAGACCCACCAGATTAAGTGGGATTCCTTGGTATTCATTAAACTGGCTTCTGAAACAATCTTTTTGTTGTTTCTTCTTATATGGAACAATTAATAGAATTAATATCTTGCATAAATGGGGAAAAAGATGATGAGGAAAAGTACCTCCAGTCAGGTATGAATTTTGTGGTTAAGCTGAGAGCGAAACCAGCATATCCTGAATTTCAGTCATCTGTATGAACCTCCTTTTGCCTCACCCCTCTCCCCCTTGCTTACTTCAAATCAGGTGCAGGTTTTGCTAGTATCATTGCCACAGATCTTCCCTACCCACCCTTTCCTAAGATGTCAGCTCTATAGGAGCAAACCCAGTGAAAGTAAGACTAGACAAAAACACTTACGTGAGGGAAAAATCCCATCTCTGTGCAATTTTTAAGAAGCAGAAGTGAAAAGCAATCCCTTCAATCCAATGTGTTATATAGATTGAATAACAGCATGACGGAATAACTTGGGAGACCTGTGGCTCCACTTGTACATGTCATGGGAAGTGTGACAATAAAACGTATTTCACACCAAAGAAGTCAAAGATGCACTTGGAGAGCCTTTCTCTCTGCTATGAACTAGCATATCACCTCTCCTTCATCAGCCTGGCCAAGCATCCCTTTCACTGGTGTGCATGGAGTGAGAGGTTCTGAACTAGCAATTTTCCAGATCATTAGACACTGACCAAGCATCAGCTTGAGCCTTTCAAAAGATTTATTTTTAAAGATTTTTCAAAGCAGCAGATTCAACTGCCTTTAAAACTAATAAAAGAAACACTTATATTGAAAACCCTAATTTACAGTTTGTGGAACTTGCATTGCAAACTTAGAGGTCTGAACAAATTTTGAAGCAGATCTTCATGCAGTTCACTTTTCTCCCCCATACCGGGGCAAGAAGCTTTTATTCTGGTGAAGTACAAGAAGCTCCATGAAAACAGGACTGTCTTCAGTAAGAAAGCCTGTGTAGATTGGGACTCACAGAAAGAGAAGTATCTATAATTATTACCTTTCAAGATAATAGAGCAGCAGAGAGAAAAACTCAAACAATGCTAATGGCATGTCAGCAGGTGGTAAGTTCAACCTTTGTATGAATGAGTTGAGTGAAAGCAACAACCTAAAACTCTGGGGTGAAACATCTAGCACTGATGCAATTGACATTCCAGTGGTACATGATAAGTTACATTCAGCTTACAACTGAGGTGCTGTGAAGTGCTCTTGCCTTCTGTTCCTCAATTCAAAGCAAAATTATATATTTTTCAAAAAATAACAAGATGATTTTTTAAATCTTTTTTTCAAATGAAGTCTTCCACTTTGTTCCTTAACAGGACAAACTCAAAGGGGCCAAAAAGTAAATTTTAACCAAAAAACCAGAAAGTGGTTCTAACACTCACTGAAGCCTTGGGAGACCGTTTTGCTTCTTTACAGACATTTTGATTCACATCTTGCGTCATGAAGAGAGCCCCAGCCGCTGACGAAGGGCTAGCTGCGGTTCAGAGGAACTGTCCTTGCATGAAGGCAGCATTCGTGTACCCGGGTGAGAAACAGCGGTCCCCCTCTTCCAGGTGACGGCCCGAGCCGGCGGTCTGGAGGGTGAGTCTCACTCCATGTCTTAGTGAAGGCTTACTTCACGTAAGAAAGGCTTGCTGGGAGAGCCCTCCTCCACACAAAACGGTGGCTGAAAAGCAGTTGCTCCTGGTTAAGATCCTTGCCTGGGTTAAGCAGAGTACATGTGAGTTCCCAAAGCTGAAGGGAGTGTCCTCACTGGAAGGCCAAAGGATGGTCTGAGGTGGTGTCGTTTTGAGTCAGAACAAAGGAGAGGTTCTCCAGGCTGGGCATCATGTTTGCAGATATGATTCCATGTATTGTCTTTTTCACCATCCAGATATTTATCCACAGTCAAACATTAAGAGGAGGAACAGAGAGCTCCTCATTTTTCCTGCAACCATGCAGGAGCACCCTGAGGGAAGATGCACATCTATATCTTCACAGGCAGAGGAAGGGACCAAACAGGACTACTCTGCCAAATGCAAGAGATGCATCTTCCCCTCACCAACATTATGAACCTAGCTCACATAACAAAATGCAAAGCTGAACCTGCTCAGGAGCTTGAACTTTAACAAAGTGTTTGGTGACAACCAAAACTGCAAGGGTGCAGGAAAGAATATATTATGCTCTACAGACCTGTTCTGTGCTCCCTATAAACTAGTGCTAGGAAATTTTAAAAGTGCAGATATTTTGCAGTTCACTCATCTTTTCACAAAAGTTTAAGAAAATGGTGTGGGATAAATGCTTTGGTTAAGCAGATCAGCTTTCAGCAAAATTCACAGCCAGGTTTCTTTTTTCAGATGACAGCCCCAACAAAGTGACACTAAATACATATTCTTAAGAGTTGATTCAAAAATAAATGCTGAGAACAAAGAGTGAGAAAACAGCAACAGAAAAGTCCAGTACAATGCCCAGACTGATAACAATATCCATTGCCAATTAGAATCTCTCTTTTCCAGGATCTTTGTTTTTTTTTTTTGCAGGCAAGTGGTAAATGGCTTTCCCCATACACAGATGCACACAGTGTGGGATCCCAGAGTGTGAGCTATAAAGGAAATTGTTGAACACAGCTTCTATGAGACTTTTCAAAGGGTTGTCATTTTCATTCCTAGAGGAAAAAAGGATTTTTTTTGCCTAAGCTTTTGGTTGCAGTTCAAGGAAACTGGAAAAAAGTTTTTTTTACAGGAAGTAACTGCATAGTTTGCAGCTTAAACAACTGTGCCTTGTCCACAGCATTCCTCATTACAGTTCCCTAGGGAGTGGAGAAGGGAAGATGTGGGTACAAGGTGGTTGAGGGAATGTCAGAGTGGGATTCCTGTTGCCTGACTTTGCCCTGTAAGTAGAGCATCTAGTATAAATCGGTTCTCTCTACTCTCAGTGTGGTCTTGAGAAGAGACAGGCACCTTCAGGGGACTCCTCCGCAAATACGAGGGCTTAAGATCTGTGGATCTAAGTCTTTCTGGAAACCAGCTTTCTCTAGAAGATGGGCTCATAAAACGCTGGGAGATACATTGTTACTGGGGGAATCAGACAACAGGAAGGTACCAAACATAAACAGCCCCCCCATGTAGTTAATTTGCGATTGCATGTCAATTGAATGACACTTCTGCCTTCCACTATGCAGCATGGAAAAGTGTTCTATGAATTGTTATGCCCCCACTGTAAAATAGGATGTTTCCATAACTGCAAATTGTTTGGATTTTGGTTATTTCCCTTTAGTACTCATTAATGCGCTGTAGTTTGTATTCATAAGTAGTTGTGATAACAGCTAATAAGCATCATTGTATTGTCTGTGGGTAAATTAATTTCCTGTTTTCTTACTGCTATACACTAAAATTGAATAAAGATATCATGTAACAAGTAACATCCCAATTAATGTAGTTTGTTTACATTTAAATCACCACTGAAACATTGTAATTGTTAAGCACATGGATTATATCACCAAGTAATGCAATAAGGTCACCAAGGGATGTAATGAGGTTTAATTGAGCATTTCTGCCTACCTAATGGTTTGGGAAAGACACTCTTCCACCTCATCAATATTGCTTGTTTTTGCCAGTGGTGCCACTGGTTTCCATGACATTTTTTTGTCACAACTCATTGACTTACACCTAAAAGTCTAGACATCCTTGTCAAGCACAGAGTCCCGGTGGATTAAGTCAGCCTCTGATAACATTCTTCAGATGACCAAAATGTCTCAACTCAGTAGATGACGACCTTTTCTCACTGAGGAAATATTTCAGATTTTGGCTTTGTGAGATAATTCCTGCTCTTGGCAAGAAACATTTAGAGTGACAATAAGCCAAGACACAAAATCATGATTTTCTGCAGCTAATCCTTAGCCAAACAATCTCAAGATTTTTGGTTCTTCACAATACACTAGAAACCTGGAAAATGCAGCTTACCTTGAAGGATTACATTATTTATGGCTTAACTTGAACTCAGAAATTCAGAGGCAGAAACACTTTGCAATAACAAAAGGACCCCAGCCCTAACACACCTTAGAGTGAGCTCAGGCTGAATTAGAAGTGGGTTTTGTAGAGTTATCTCCCCGTCTGAACTGCTTAGTTCCTCTTGAAAAGTGGGATTGTGTTGCAGCACTCTCCCAAACTATCAAGCTGCAACAAGGTCTTTTACCACCTCATACCATCATACACTCCCTCTGCTGCCTTCTACTCACCTCATCCAGGGCCTACTCTCTCTTCTCTCTGCTTCTTCCTTGGCTGCTCTCTCTTCATTGGTTCTCAACCACTCAACAGAACCAGCCACAGCTGCACCTTACCCACACCAGCCAACCCACCACCCCTGAAGCCAGCCCACAGCTGTATATTATCAATGCTAATTAACCCAGCTTCATTCCATTACAGGATTGTAACTCTCCAGCTTTGCAAGGGTAGTTCCCAGCCCAAACAGAGCTGTAGCAACTGAGTGTGGGATGGAGAAGACCAAAAGACAGAGGGGACAGCTCCCTCAGGTGATGGAGCACCAAAGTGGTAATGAAGAGACAGGGTCCTCCCCTTTCTGCTGCAAAGACCATGGGAGATGACCATGAGAAAGGTACTGAACTGTGTGCTGTAAGAGGTTACAACAGTATGTGTGAACAGCCAGTAGACCTGGAAGCACTGAAACATGAATAGTCCGTGACAAGGCAAAATTAAACTCTCTTCCCAGCTCTGCATGCCAGAGCTAGAAGTCACAATAATTTC
Organism: Falco peregrinus; assembly: GCF_023634155.1. Classification (NCBI taxonomy): domain Eukaryota; kingdom Metazoa; phylum Chordata; class Aves; order Falconiformes; family Falconidae; genus Falco; species Falco peregrinus. Next base: position 37,014,428 of record NC_073725.1, on the reverse strand, counting down.
CTCAAGGCAGGCTGGGCTTTGGTTCCCATGTGTCCTCAAAAGGACTCAGTGCAATATCAGAACTGATACACAAGATGACAAGGTCATGTCTCGTCTTTTAAACCTTGTAGAAGTGACTCAAAATTGAAACAACAAAACAAAAAACTTGATGAAAGGCTTGTGTTTTCAGAAAGTTTGGGAGAACTACAGCAGATTATATAAATCAGGAGAAAAAGAAGCCACAGTTTGGGACTATAATATGAACTGTTTGGTGCTATGCCATGATTTCTTTGAACATAACACTTTTAAACTCTTATGTTCTATATTAAGTAAAAAGTCTCTCCTCAGTCACACAATGACTCTATTTATCTCCAAGTCCTTCTGAAGTTTCTTGTGTTCCTTAATGGCAATGAATTAAGACTTCTGTGCCTTCAAAAATTTGCAGGTGAGGCTCTGAAAAGGAGAACAAAACCTGAATGGAGATGTCTCCTTTGAAATGTGTTTCCAATCTATTGTTTTTCTCCCCCTGTTAGTTAAAGGTCAGATTTAACCAAGAAATGTAGATTATTCTCTATATTGAACACAAATCTCTTTTGATGGTCTCTGATTCTTCACAATTTAAAAAAAGAATAAAAGGTTCTGAATTCTCTGTACTGGCTTGGAAATGCATATAATTTAATTTCCTTTAAAAGCTGGAGAGTTCTGCATCCCCTACTATGTAAATGAATGTCTTCCATAAAATACATTTAGTTGCAGAATACTAGTCACTTGCCTCCTGTACAACGCTTGTTAACTCATGCCTCGTTTTCTTACTTGCCTTGATGAACACAAAAAACATAACCATCTACTACAGTCTATTTCCTTGGGAGGAAAGGGGAAGGAAAGCAGGGAGAAAAAAAAAAACACAGAGAAAACTAAAAATTGTCATTGATCTGTAGAATTTTTCTTTCTGGATAATATTTTGAAAGCAAGCAATATTTGGGACATATGAACTAGGTTCCTGTAACTAATAAACACATTACTGTGTTGCAGCTGGAGTCAGTCACCATGTCGATAACAGTTTTAGTGACCAGGTACCACATCTTTGCCAGATTGTCCTCTGCTGGAGTGCTGCACAGCATCTCTGAACAGAAAAAGTACAGGCAGTTGAAGTGCCTAAACTGCATATAGCCCTTAATTAGAGGCATACTTCTAATGCATGGATAATGCTGTATAATTCTAATAATTCTAATGCTGGCGTGACCTTCTCCCAAAGGGAATGGAAGACATGAGACTGTCCACGCCATTTGCATGGTCCCACCGAGAGCCTTGGGAGACTCTGTGCCTAAGGGATGTCTCCTAGGGGGGTGCAGGGCAGCTGACCCCGCTGTTCCCATGTGGCACAAATGAGCCTACTACGACTAGCCACGCAATGGGAGAACAAAGCTAGCAGCTTATCTTCTGCATGTAGAAAAATCCAATGAGTTAATGAATGTGTCTGAGTCACCCTGGTATCCTGCCACTCAAGATTTTAATCAATACTTCAATTACTTGTTAGCATGGAAAGTAATAAATGTGCTACTCATGCAACCTACGCTCCACAGTAGTCTTGAAATCCTCCAACAGACTGCTAGTGCTTGTTTACTCCTGTATTTGTCTGGCTGTTGGCCCAAAAGAGCTTTACATCTTTGGGAACTCCTACTGCAAACGTTGCTTTCCAAAGTATCTTGCAATTTTATTTTTCAAATGGTTGTAGGACTTCCTGTACCACCCAAACCCCACCTCATGACAGCAGATAGAAGTGTGAGTACTTTGAATTTTGAAATGATAAAACATCTTTTCCATTTACCAGGTGATAAGACACCCACACTAAGAAGGGAATGATCTGAAGAACACAAACACAGAAGCAAAAGACATGCTACAGGCTTCTGTTTTGCAGTGGAGAATCATGCAGGCTTCAGAATGGAGACATTTGTAGCCTTATGGAAATTTCTTCAAACTTTCCCAGTATCAAGGCTTATTATGTAGGGTTTAAGGATGAGGGAGAAGGTAAAGGACAAGAGCTAAAGGAGTCATTAACAGATTCACATGCTGTTTTATGAGGTTATACAGAATTGTTTAAGGTGTTCATTGCATAGTCAGGTTTGACATTTCTGATGTGGTGTTCTGATGAGCATGTCTTGTCTGATATGAGCCAGACAGGTCTGCTCTGGACTTTGGTGGAACCAGGGTTTAGCTTACTTTTCCCCGGCTTTTATTTTTTTTTTCTTCTTTCCTCCTTAATTTTACACTTTTAGTGTTAAAACACTTTACAAGCATTCTGCTGAAGCACCTCCTTGTATTGAGAAAACTCTGAGGTTTTCCTTTAACAAAAAAGCATAAGGCTACACTAAAATTATACAAAATGCCTTCAGTGATGGAAATTCTCCTGTTACGTGGGTTCCAGGAACTTCATTTACCCAGGGAAGTAAATGCATTGATTAATGAATCTCCAAGGGAACCAAAGATGCAGAGAACAGGAAAGTTGCTGAAGACAGTGGAGATGCTCATGGCTTTTCTGCCATTGCTTGTGGCTTGGCTCAGTTACTGAAATATGGATTTATGGAAATATACGGGACTTGCCTAATGGGAACAACCCACTGAGCTACAGGGCAAGTTTGTTTCTTCCCCTAAAATCCAGTTGCACAAGGATTTTGGAAGGAATGCTGTCATCGTGGTAAGAGCGTTTCCTTTTTTTTTTTTTTAAGGAATAAAACCAGAAACCAGAAACATTCAGATTATCTATTTCCGTTCCCTCGTTTTCTGACCAGAATTGTAAGTGCCAAAGTGTGGTCACCAGGTTACAGTACCTCCATGCAAGCAAGCTGTAACAGCAGGTGCAAAAATCCCAGCTCAGAGAAAGAAGAGGAGAAGGACCCTTGCAGTGATTTTGGCTTCTGTGCTCATCTCCTGTGGCTGGGTGAGTGGGGCCCAGCTTCTGGCCGTGATGTATTTCTTTTGTTCTAGACTCAAGGAGTTCCAACCTCATCCGGGTCTAGAAGAGGGATACCAGCTGGGGAGGCTGTGATTTATAGGTTTAAACACTGGGTTACAGACAGTCGCAAAAGGCTTTTTGGGTTTTACCTGCTGCCCTGGCAAATGGTTCTCATCTCCTCAGAGCAGAGGTCATCATGGGTGGACAACTCCCATGAGCTGGTAATGCCCACAGCCTGCTTGTGGGACCACCCTGGTTTTTTTACTTTCCACAAATGTTTCCCGTCAGCTGCAGAAGAATAAACCTCCTTAGAGCTACAATTGCTTAATTTCTAGCTCCTGCCCTTCTTCCTTGCAAAGATCCACCAAACTCCCTGTCTGAGCAGCACCCACGCAAGTATTGATCATCTGCTACGTGCCCAAAGAACCCCAAATGGTCAGAACTTTCCAGTGGATTGAATTCCCTGAACTGGTGCAGCAGAAAGGGAGGAAGGGTCTTTTTTTGACAAGTCCTCTCTTACAAAGCCCAAAACGGAGCCAGGCACCTTAACAAACAGGCCTCCGTGCAAAACTGCAATTTCAATTACCACTCTTTTGTGGGAGTTTCACAGCACAGTGAAATCTCATCTTTGCAGTTCAGTGCCATCTTCTAATAGCCTGCAACAAAGCTCAGCCTGGAAAATGCCAGGCACAATGAAACCTGTGCTAAATGCTGGTTTGCCACTATTCACTTCCACATCAATGGGAGCAGCACAGCCCTATTCTGAGTGCTCTGGAAGGGGGCGGTGCATCATGACTGACCTGGTCTGTGAGGATTCTGTAACAAGAGCACTGTGCCCACATCAAAATTGCTGTGGCTTATTGCATGCACCAGTGTGATTATTGATGCCTTTTGGGAGCAAATGGACCTTACCTTCCACATTAGCACATCGATTTTAAGAAGTTTTGTGGCCGTCAGGTACTTGGGCAGAAGCAACGCTACAGGCGAGGCAGACAGGAGCAGAGGAATTGAGGTGTTAGCTAGGCACCGCATGGAGGTCTTAATTATCTTTTGTCCCCCAGTTCAGGCACAGGAATTACCCAAACTGTCTGATGCAGGACTGTAGGGGAATGAAGACAGTGGGTTGATTGGCATTGACAATATGCAGCTGTGGCCTTGCTTCGACGATGTGCAGCTGTGATTCTACACCAAAGTGGTTAAATAGCTCTGAGGAGTGTGGGACAGGAATGAATGGATGTAGCAGAGACAAGAAGCAGTGTGGTCTGGCCTCTGGAGGATGGAGAAACTGCATGGGCAGTAGAATCTGACCTATGGTAAAGCTTTTTGCAGCTTGCCATTTTGTGTTGTGTTATTTCCTGGTTGCCGTAACTTGAATTGCAAAAAATGGTGCCCTGTGTGAGTCAAACTGCTTTGGACATTTGAAGTTTATAAGAGACTGTGGGTGACAGTGGCGCCCAATGTAGCTGAGACAGGTGGGGAGAGCCTGTCATCTGGATCATGTAACAGATACCTGGAGAGGTGAGCTGTTGGGGACTAACTGATACGGGTGTGTTGCATTATTGGCTGACTGCCGTAACTCAAATTGCAACACAGAACAGTAATAACTAACTACAAGCCCCCCCTGGCTTCCTTCTTGGAGAAGAAGGTGTGGTTAAGCATGCAACTTGTGCTCCATGGCTCCTGCCAAGCTTGGGTATAGGATCATGTACCCAGCCATTACTCATATATGTCAGTTTTTCAAATAAATACAGAAAGGTACCAATTTTCTGGGATTTTTATTTTTAAAGAGTATTCAGGAAAAAAAATCAGCTTTACCTGGCATCTAGGAAAAAAAACTTTGTTCTCTTCTTCTATCCTTGAAACTTTTTGTTCTCCACTGCACAGGACCACAAGATACTGAAACCATGGGACCTACTGAAAACTCTGTGGTTCCTTTGGCATTGCAAGTTCCCCAGTGAGAAAGGAAATACCCAAGAAACTCCATGGGACAAAGCATTTTGCAAATATGACAGGAAAAGAAGAACATTGCTACATAAAAATTGATTATTTTTGGCTCTAGAAATTAAAATTTGACAGTTACAATGTGTACAATGATAAGAGTTGAGAAAGAAACTAATCTCATTAGCAATGCTGCTTAATAATGAAACAGCCTCTCAACTTGAAGGTACTAGGTATCCTCTGAATAAACTGTAAACCATAAAGACTGCTATAATATAATTACCATGAAGAAAAGGAGCAGATAATGTAAAAATTCTAGCCCTTGATTTTTTTTTTTTAAAATACAATTCACGTTTTATCAATGAAAATGCACACTAGGAAGATAAGGACTAGATTAGAGTCATTAAACTGTCAGGTTTGAGCTGGACAGTCTGGCTTTAGGCTCCCAGTCTCCATTCAGACAGCTGCCCTGAGTCTGCTCTGGCTATGCTGATGCTCTGGTTGCACAGCTCGTCACAGCAATTCCTGAACAGCACTGGGAAGCAAAACTAGCCCAGGCAGCAGATCCAACAAGCCTAAACCAAATGCTGGATTGTTTTCCTAAAGGACAAAACTGTAGTGTACTTATGAATCTGAAATGACATTATTCCACCTTGTGCCCTCTTTCACTGTTAAATCCCTAGCATCTGAATATGTATTGCTGGTTTTGTCCAATTTTGCCAATGTGTGCTACCTGTGCATTTCACATGCTTTCTCATTATCAGGGGTCTTTAAGGTACATCTGTTTTCTTATCAGATGATGTTATTATTTCATTGAAAAGCAGAGATGTCTTGATAACTTGTATGCCCAGCATGTGGTTTTGATCCAGGTGAAGGCAGCGCAGAGGAATTTTCCAAAGGATTTATCTGTGTCATGTGCGGTGACAATCTGTATTCTTCATTGCCTCTGGTTTCTCTCAGTAGCAAACATTTTTCACATTTAAATGGCTCCTGTCTTGAAGTATGATTCTTTTGCATTTCAGAAGAATCTAATCGATGTCCCTGAAGGAAAAGATGCAAGGCCTAATGGAATCTACTTAATAACATAAGTTAGCAAAAATTCTCACTTATCTCCGCTTCCTCATCTCATCCACAGCTCAGTAAGTGGATGTCAACATTGAATTAGAGAACAGCGATTGGCTCAGTTCTTGGTGGTAGTAATAGAAGATGTATCCATAGAGAATAGTATCTCTAGATAAATCCTTGAATATACCACTTGGTGTTATTAAAAAAAAAAAAATAAAAGAGGGGAAAAAGATGGCATAATCAGGTTGCACTGGTCTGATCTGAAGATCTGATTTCAAGTCTAACCTGAATTCACTTGGGGGGCACATCTTGTGTTTAGGCTCTCAGCCTAACTCAGTATTGCTCACAACAAAAACCCTCACAGAGGTTTAGGGAAAGAATCAGTCTTTGTTCACCAGAATGTAGTCTGGCATGGACCATGCAGGGCACAGCAACCAAGCACTTTTTAGGTCAAGTGGGGGACTGTACATCATGTCAGAAATGTCACTGTCACAGCAGAACAGCTGTTTCACAAACAACTTTTGCTGCTATCACATTGTGAGACGGGAGGTGAGGGCACATGGAAGGATTTGTGAGCCCTCTATCCACCTGTCAGAAGAGCTAAGCAGTCCCCAGCTGAGAGGTGGAGTACGATCTTGAACAACTGCTTCTTCTGTAATTTCAGTTTTCCCAGGAATGTGAATAATTTGTCTTTATTTCAAATACAAAATTCTTAATTTGTTTGTGTAGTGTGCTTGTTTGTATAATGTGCTTTAAATCCTTGCACTTTTGCAGCCAAACTCTGTTCCTTCATACTTGTCACATACAGAATGAAGCTGTGGCTCATGGCTATGTCTTTGGGTGTGAACGTGGAAATACAACTACAATTCTGTGTCTGCTGCAATGAGTGATAATTGTACTGTGGCATTCAGTAGGATCCAGACCAACTAACAGCCTGAGAGCATAGAAACCTGACAGAGGGAGATGTCCGCTGGCTCTTGGGTACTATTCACGCTTTGTTCTCTTTGCTGGACAATTCAGTCAACCAGTATTCTAGTAACATAGCAAGGAATTTGCAACAAAAATATGTGAATCAGGTGTATAATCACTTGGATATGCCAGCACCCCGATGTTATAGTATCTTCCAAATTATCCTCAAAGCTACCAGTGTACTTTCCCCCCCTTTTATGAGGATATTATTTGTTCAGATAATGATTTTTATTGCTACAATGAGCTTTTACTGCCAGGAAATTTTATTTTGGTGATACATTCTTGTTGTCAAGTGTAGCGTGGTAGCAATTCTATCCACAGATCCTACACAGCTGGCCACAGCCAATGGTGAAAGAAAACTATATTGCAATATATCTAGTGATGCTTTTAGATAGTGTCTTGGGGAGTATGTTGTTAATGAGGTGATTACACAGTCTTTACAAATGTAAGTTTGTTTTCTGGAGTTCATCTGCTTCTGGGGATGCAGTTGCTCTGGAGTTCTGCCAGACTGTAAAACTACTGTTCTTTGCATTTTCCACCTTCCAAAGCAAGGTACTTCATCTGCTGAACTCACATGTCCACACTGAACTTTCTATTGCTTTGTGTTTTAAGTAATTTAACAAGGTAAATTTAACTGTGGCTTATAGAAAAAATATTCCCAGACGTGTAAATCTGTAATTTTGGCTATCAAACACTCAAACACCAGGATGAAGGGGAAGATATTTTCCACAGAAGAATCTTGACATTTCTGTCCATACTATATATTCTAGAGCCTTCACAGCTGCATAGCTTCCAAGACAATAAGGAAGAGCTCAAATTACCAAATGTAAACTCAGAGAGGACATTTATATTCCTCACTGTGTATAGGAATGTGTTTTTATTTTGTAAAATATGCCATGGGTTTAGTAAATGAAGAATAATCCTCTAATAAATAAGACTATAAGAGCTTTACTTTAAAAGTCGATTTCTGTGGTGATAATATCCTCTTGAAACACAGTGAAAAATTTTACTAAGTGGCAGAAATAATGGTAAATAGGATTAATTGCATATTCATTAAATCTGGTTTACTTTCAAAAGGTGACATTTAGTGCTAAGCCCATCTGACTGGAGCATGAATCTCAGACTAGCCATTAAATGCTGCTGAAGAGTAGCAGAATCCTTTGGTTTCATACCGATATTTTATGCCTCCATTTTCGTGAACTTCATTAGACCAGAGGTTAAATACTGAATTGACAATCACATATTTAATATTCAGAAATTGTAGCAGCAATAAAAAAAGATGTTAACAATATTCAGAGTAATTCCAGTTCAAAGATGGAGAAAAGTGTTGCTGTCATACAGCCAGACTGGGCACTGCAGCCCTCCTTGGATACCTATACTGCTGGCTTGGAGTGAGGGAGCCTGGGTCCGTGGGGCTCTTAAGGAGATCATCGTCGATCCTGGTCCTCCCAGTCACACTCCAAATTGCAGGCATCATTTTGTATGCTCAGGTCTCTTATGAAATGTGTGGTAGAACCACAGTGAGGATCCCGTCTCATGATGGTGTTGTATGTGTGCCTTTATAAGACTCAATTTTTAATACAGACAAATATCCACTGTATCAATTTTCTGACTTTGACTTCTGTTCAGGCAGAGAAAGAGTTTGCATTATTTTCAACCTAAAAGTTGTAAACCCCCTGCAATTCTTAACATGAAATCTACTCTTAGAATCCTTTGAAAAATACAGAGTGACCAAAAGCACTTTGTTTTTACATATTTTAGTGTGTTAAAAGGTAAATATCCCTTTCCACTAAAAGGCAGACATTTTTCTTCCTACAAGATGATCAAATAATCTGTCACATCTATGCTCACAATAATTTGCGTCGTAAAGGGGCAAATCTATCTGGAAGAAACAAGGATTAGTGTAAGCCACTAGCCCACCTCACACCCCTGCCCTTTGCAGCAAAGGCAGTTCTCTGGGGGACTTGAGGACTCTGCCTTCAGAGTCTGAAAATATCTAGTATATTATCAGTAAAGTATTTTTGGTACACTTCTCTTAGGACATGCTGGGAAAGTCAATTAGTCCTACTGGTTGATTAGTGCACTGCCAGCTCATGTGTTTAATTCAGGCTAGTCTTAAAGCAGGTGTCTCTCCAGTGGTGCCACTGAAAAGCTTAATCTGCATTAAAGTTAAATGCAGTAGAAATACCACCCTGAGAGCACAGATAGGCCAAAGCAAAGGCTGGAAGAGATGCCAGCTGAGACCAGGCTTGCATCCTCAGAGAAGGTCTTGGACCCACGGCTCTGACAGGCTGGAGAGGCCCCTGCAGCTCCTGTGGTGCTCATGTCGTGGGGCATGGAGCCCTTTCCCCTCATGCCCCCCAGCTGCAGCACCCACAGTGGTGCCTGGGAGTGGGGTGGCCCTGGGTGCCCCACTCCTGGCCAGGATGGTGGGATGGTCTCTGGACCTCCAGAGAGCCCCCATGGCTCCTGGTCCCCAGGGAGCCCCCCAGGCCATGTGGCACCCAGTCACTCAAACTCTGCTCAACCTTCCATGTCTCCTTTTCTGCATTTTTTTCTTGCCTCTAAAAGAATATCATTGTAGAGTGGTTATGATTCATGACTAGATATTAATAAAATCATGTGGGTAAATATTTGGTTCTCTTCAGCTCTGTGGAGAACAATTAGATGATGAACAGATTGTGACTAAGTACAATTAATAGTGCAGAGTGTACCTTCATAGGGGAATAAATACAACAATTAGTGTCTTATTTTATCGGTTGTGTAGGATTGTTTCTAGCTATAATGGCATTCACAGAGAAGGCTAAGATTGCATGTAAAACATCAGCTCCTCTCAGATCCCAGGACTGTGTAACTTGGGAAGAATAAAACCTACTTTGAGACCAAAACCTTTTCCGGACAGGTGTAGGCTCAGAGACCATCTTTACTTTCTAGAAAGCTAGAAGATAGTTGATCGAGGAATTTTTTGAGCTCTAAGCCTGAGCTCCAACCCAGAAACGCGTGCTCAAGTGACTGGGCTGTGCTGGGGGTCAGGGGGTGCTTGAGAAAGCACAGCACCTTGCTGACCCAGCTTCAGGGCTTTTGCTTTGCTGCTGACTGTGCCTTTCCCTGCTGTGTCCCAGGATGAAGGTCAGCTTCCCCTGGGCTCTCTGTCTGAGCAGGTGCCAGGAGCTGGGGACCACAGGATAGAATGCAGGAACGCAAAGCTACAGCGTTAGCTACTGCCGCTGCTCAGCCTCCTGGCATGTTCCCTCAGCAAGGTGCAGGGCAGCCGCCGAGGTAGGAAATGCCTGTGCAACTGCAATCAGCTCCTGCTTGGATATGCTTAGAGTCTAATTTGAAGTTACAAGGTCACACTTCATATAGGATAACTTCTGTCAGCTGAAGCTTCTCAACTCTGGGTGAACCTGAGCAGATCTTTTAGGGATAAGAGGAGAGCCATCCTGGCCATGTACAATATCAAGGCAAATCTCATGGGAAAAGCTGCCTGAATTCTCAGAATGGGCAAACCAGCTCTCCGGAACGGCTGTATCATTTCCATTACAATTTCTGTCCTCCTCCTGCCTGTCAAAGCCTTGCAGCTTTTTAGATTAAATAGTCTGGGTTAGGCTAGGATACCGATGGCTGAAACCAGGCTAGTATAATGGAGGACACTGGAGAAACCTCAAAAGCAAGTTTTCACCTTCTACATCAATAGGGATGGAGGCAAGCATGGGTCAATAATCCCATACTAGCTCATGATGTCAGTAAACCTTTTATTTTTAGAAATCAAGAAGGTTTTTTGGCTCTCCTTTATGGAGGAAAAATATGATGATTTCTGTGCTCTCCATGGCTCCCTGACACTGTCAGGAGCACACGTTGTTGGATTAGTCAGTCTTAGATGGAACCCTACTTTAATTGCGCTTGCACTTTCCTGTGCATTGTTATAACACCCAAGAATTACTTCAAAGGTGCTACTATTTTTCTAAAATGTAGCTTATTGTTAAAAAGAGAACTGAGGTGTTCTATGCAAATACTGCCATTCAGCTTTTGCTTTTAACTAGATTGTTTTGAACAAGGTTAATCAGTACTTTGCTAACTTAACTACTGTTCATATGTAGATAAATGCGAAGTTTAAGGGGGCAGGGGATGCATTCAGCTATAGACCATTGCAACAAACAGACCCCCAGCTGCAAGGGCATTGTCTCTGAACACACCTGCCAGCTCCAGCTGCTTTGGGATGGCGTTGTGAGAAAGGAATATGCCGTTGGCAGATGAATGCAAGTGATGTCCCTCTCTCTACTCACTCAGCAGTTAACAGCTGGATCAGGGAAAGGGCTCTGGAGCCCATCCTCCCCCTACACTTGCCCTGAAACCATTCCCGCATGGGATATGGGACAAAACCCAGGCAGAACTGCCTGAGCCTGACCCCCCCTACCCGCCAGCCTCTCACTCACAGAGCGGATTCATCTCTTCTTAGCCACCGAACACTGAAGGAGCACAGAAGCAGAAGAATACCACGTGTGATGTCAGGCAATAACAGAAAACACAATTTAAATAAAAAAATGTAGTTCTAGAACTTCCACCAGAAGCAGAAAGAATAGATATGTACATATTTACATATATTTTCTATATACTGTCATGATTCATTCTGCAAGATCCAGTAATGACTTAAGCTAGCTCTGGACTCTACAAAAAAACACACCTTGATTTGTATAAAAGTCTATTGTACCAAAAATGATATTCAAGACTGAAAGCTGTTGTTCAACCAGAAAGGACCTTTTGTAATTTAAATTAGTCTGAATATGCTTGAAAAAGCATATATTTTAAAAAGACTGGGCTTAGATTCTTTTCTTAAAGGCACACAAAACATCAGCTGATTTAGTTTAAGAACTGCAGATTTTTTTCTAAGGCTAATTTTCATGAAGGCAATCTTCTACAGCCCTCTTCCCTCCTCCAAATAAGCTTTTACAAATCTTCAAAACAGTAATTTTCAGCGGCGTTTTCTGAAGCCATTACACATTTTCTTTTCCTTATGAAGACTTACAGAAGCTTCAAGTTTCATTTCTTGAACTTAAATTGATAGACGGTTTTACATTTCAGGTGAAATCTTAATAAATGATAAAGCTCTTTTATTTTCTATAATAAAAGCATTTTCTGCCACTTTCTTGGGGCTGTATGCCTACTATCAATGCTCTAGTCTTACACTTTTTTGTCTATGACAACTTGGAAAGAAACTTTGCATTCTGCTTCAGCTGTCATTTACCAGATTTTTTTATCTCCTTAAATTGTCTTTCCTCTCATTGATTCAAGTGTGTTGATTAGATTTATAATGACTATAACGAGTGCATAGACTAAGACCAGACTTAATGTTTGCAGAAAACTCAAACCAATCCAGAAACATATCACATTCTGGTGTCTTCCATGTCTCCTGCTGCTGGCCCCCTAATAATAAAACACAAGTGATCCTTCCCTTCGTCTTAAGCAAAGTCATCAACAGGCTGCAAGCAGATTCTTTCTAAACTTCACCCACAAAATGGAACAAGCCCCCAAAGTCTTCTTTCTTTCTGGCCTCATCAAGGATCACGGTGGTGGTCACAGGTGTGTGTTGCATTTAGATATTTCTATTGGCTCAGGTAGGAGTAGAGCAAATTCACTCTAGTACAGCCATAAACATGAAAATAAAATAAAGGTAGAAGAATTCTAGCTGTTTCCTGAGCCCTTGTTTATTACTGTAACCCTACAGCAAACACCCTTAATGCTTTGCCCATTTATGACAACCATTCCCATCACCACCTGGTGAACAGGCCTTTCTTCTGCCAGAAGTGATTTTGTGCTGTTGATCTAATGTAGCTATGCATGAAATCTTGAATTGCAGAGGTATTCTGCCTTCCCAGCAATTATAGAAGTAAACACTATAAAACCATTAACTTCTGCTGAGCTGCTCTCTATTGTCAAACAGCCTGGGGCAGCCAAGATTCATTCCGCTCCCCCAGGAGCCACTATTATGCCAGCATAAATTCATTTGACTTCAGTGAAGTTCCTCTTCACTTACACAGCGCAGAGAGATCAGACTGGACCAATTGTCTTTAGCAATGTTTTGCTTTCTTGCTGGATAGATGGCATATCCAAGGTTTAATCTAATAAAATCAGCGTATCTAGCATAAATCAGATGGACTAAGGTTTGTTGACAAAATGGATAGGTTATTTTCAAGGACACTAATTCATGGTCTTCCAATGAAAAACAGCATTTAACAGATTTATTGTTGAATAAACAGCAGAGAAGCTGGGCAAGGTCAATTTACCTAATGTTATTTTTATAATTTTAAAAGCTTTTTGCTGGGTATCAAAATACACTAGGCAAAAAGCAAACCTTTTGGTTACTATCTTTTAGAATCACAGAAGCATGTAGGCTGGAAGGGGGACCATTCTTTTCAAGTCCCTGCTCTAAGTTAAGTCAAGGTTGCTCAGGCCATGGCCCAGTCTGTCTTTGGATGTCTCCAAGGACGGAGACTCCACAAATTCTGGACACCTGTTCTGGTTCTTGACCAACCTCGTGGTGAAACCTTTTTCTTGTATGCAGTTGGCCTTTCCCTTTCTCCAGCTTGTGACTGTTGCCTCTTTTCACTGTGCAGCCCTGAGAGAAGTGGGACTTCATCTTCTCTATGATTTCCCATTAGGCAGCTGAAGAAAGCAGTAAAATCTCTATTTAGCCTTCCCTTCCAAGGCAGAGCAAAACCAAATCTTTCAGTATCTCCTTATCCATCATGTGCCCCAGGCCCCTAATTGTTTTGGTGGGCATCCATAAGACTCTCTCCAGGATGTTAATGTCTTCTGCTGAGGAGCACCAAATTTCATACTTGTTTAATGAAGTGTTCTCTCTTTTCCTACCCACTGCCCCCAGTCCATTTCCAAAAATTATGAATTCAGAAGAAAGTGATGGGTATCTAAAACTCTTCCAGTTGCTAGCTACAGGCAGCCATTCCTTTGCTCGAACTGAGATGATACTTCTGAAACTTTAGGAGCTCTGAATCTAGATACCCTTTATGTATTTAAATTCACCAAAGATGAAAGATGGTGCTCGTGGGTGAAGCCAACCATTTCTGAAAGATCTAGATGGGCATGTATTGCCTTCATTATCCACTGAAGACTTCAGAAGGGGAGATGAAGGCTCAGTTAGTTTCCATTACAGGAAATTTAACTAAATTTCCAGCTTGTGTACATTAGAATGAAATGGTACAGCTTCAACAGCAGTGTCAATTTTCTTCAAAAGATGGGTCAGGAGAGGTAGCTGAAGTATTCCCACAACTTGTTATGAGAGAAAAATCAGGGGCAATAGTAGGTCTTCTCCCTTTTTGTGAATGCGGGGAGGATGTCCCTAGTCCATGAGTCTGAAGGGCATTCTTTGCTTCTGCTGCTCAATGGTGCATCCTCTTTCCAGTGCGCTTGGCCAGGCTCTGAGGGCTGGGACTTGACTCACTCATAGGGTTCTTCTTTCAGGGGTCTTCTCAGGACTTTCTTTGGGCATTACACAGCTCTCTGGTGATCTGTGAGTCTGCACAGCGACTCGGGTGGTGGCAATGCAAGCCAGGGCAGAGTAGAAGAGAGGCTGGGATTCTGTGGGGCACCCTGGCTGTAGCCCACGCCACATCACTTTGGCTGTGACTGATGAGCCTGACTATGACCAGGAGCACCTCTGACAGTCAGGTTTGGGAAGGCAAAATAAGGTCTTCCCACAGCAAAGAGCTTCATGAGCCAGGTGCTGTGTGGGTAGTATTCTGCTCCCTGCCTGCTATTAATATTCATGCTGCTTTTCAAATCTAATATTTATTAGAACTTCATAGGTAAACAAACAAATGAAATGGCATCCTTACAGTAAAAGCCTGATATTCTTGAGAAAGGCAGGGCATTAGTGTCTATCTGCTGTTTTCCTCTGTTTGAATACAATCTCTGAGCCCTGGCAACATTATCTGAATCTAATATTCAAGCAATTTTAGCCATCATGATATTCTAGCAGTTCCATCTAGCTAGAAGACAGGCACTTTGCAGGACTCCATTTGGGTTGGCAAAGCCACACTTGTACAGAATAAGAAGCATATAGGTATGGAATATTACATTAAAATATCTCTTTCCTTTGCTCTGTTAAGGCAATTTCAGCCCTTGCATGTCAAAGCTGCTGAAGCAAGCAAAGCTTGGGGCCATAGACGAACAGAAATTATTTCCACTGTAAATAATGTTGCATCTACCAGGGAACCAGTGCATTTGCACAGGTATTTTTCATCTCACACCACTTTGTCTTTTCTTTCCAGCAAAATGCCAAATCCTGCTGGCATCATTTGGCATCGCTGGGTTTCTGCCACGAGAAAAAAATGAAAGACAAGCTAATGCAAAACAATGGCTGTAATATTCACAACAGGAAAGAAGTAAAGAATACATTCTGCTTTCCTCAATGTTAGTTCAGCCACAGCAGGTGTGTTTTAGTCCCATTGTCCCGATTCCTCCTTTATCTCTCTTTTATGCAGGCAGCTCTATTGATTTTGTGAACTGAAATCTTGAACTCCATTTGCTCAAACCTAACGTAGAGGCAGGCCAAAACACTAATAAAGTGAATGGGAAAAATGCCTGCAATGGGGCAGTGCTGCATTTTCAGTTAGCTTGATCAAAAGCAAACTCCTCCTCCAAAACATTTAATAATTATTAAAATATATTTTAATTGCTTATGAAAGGGCTTTAAAGGGCTTTTGTGAAACAAAAACTGACAGAGAAGTGTCAGTTTTTAGAAGCACTTAGTACTCTTGGAAACCCACACGCTGCATAAATGCTTTCAACACATACACACATACATATATTAATAGAGCTTTGAAAATTAGCATATTTCCCACTCTAGGATTCTCACTATAACAATTTCCAGAATTTTGCCCACAAGACACTCAGACATTATGAAGACAGTGCTGTGAAGAGACTTGGGCAGAGTGACAAGTTGACAGTTTTGCTCTGTTTTGTATCAGCGGCTTGAGTTCTTGCCTAAGCATCCTCTCCAGGGCAGAGCAGCGCGGCAGGTCCTGCGCCCAGCGGAGCACTACATCGGGAGGGGATGTGGGCTGGAAGCCAGGAAGAACAGCTGGCTTTTTGACAAAACGCCGTCTATGCCACCATGAGCAGTGTGCAGCAGAGCTTGCAGAAAAACTGTTGTGCTCAGGTAACGAAAAGTTGTACCATGTGTCCAAATGAGTCCGACTTTAAGTTACATCGGCATCCTTAGCTGGCGTTCTCTAATTTCTGTGTGCTTTGCTGTACAACTGGAGTGGTCTAGTCCTGTTGGGGTAGATTTTATGGACTTCACCTTATTAATTGATCCAAAGTCTCTTCTAGGGATGTTTTGGAAAGCCGAGCAGAAATCCTAGCCCAAAAACCTTGAAGAGGCAGCTGTACGAGCTCCTCCTATACGAGCATTAGCAAGAAGATACGGCTAAATAGCCATGCACTTTTGGGTTTTGAAAGAAAATGAAAATTAATATAGGAAAGAGATCACAGAAAATACTTTCTGACAGAGCAGCATGATTTTTTGGTTTTGCTTGAGCACCCAATTGACCAAAAATGGAAATTCAGATAGGTTAAACTGCAAATTCATCTGGTATTTCTTCATTGTTTCATCCAGAAGGAAATAACTGAAAGAAAATTAGGGAAAGGCAGGAAAAGACAAATCATTATGTATTAAGTTTTTTTAAAATGAAGTTTTTTACTTTTTGCTTAAGAAAGCAATCACTGGAAAAGAAAAAGCTTTTCTGGCTGGTGTCCCAGCTGTGATTTGTGCAAGTGGCATTCTCCCTCTGCAGCCTTGCTGCTCTTTTAGACCTCTTTGGTGAACACAAAAATGCATCATTCATAAAGGAAGACACCATCTCTATGCTGGTAACATATTTGGCCATGGACTATATAACATTCTCCTGTAGTTAATACTAAAAATGGATCCAGATTATTGGGTCAAAAATACATTTGCATTTACTGTACAGGGTAATGCTTTCACCTGGGCAGTGGAAGCCTTTGACAGGGAGCCCTCTGCGGTGGGGCACGAGGTCTTTGGCACCTTTTGGAATAAATATCAGTTGTACTGTGTGACAAAATACTGGTTTTGCCAAGGCTTTTGCATCAGGTATGCTGGTACTCACAAAGGGACAAACAGTAATGCTGGAAGTTGAGAACATTGTTTTGGAAAAATGTTTTCTTCACAAGTCAGTAAAAATTTGTGTTTCAAAACTATTTAAGTTTTAAATGTAGTCCTGAATTCATATCAAGTTGTACATCAAAATGTGAGCCACAGCACTATAAAAGTCAGAGCACTTATTTAATCATTTTCAAATAAGGTAGTTTGATGTTTTTGTTCCAAAGTTATCCGAATTTATTTTTAAAATTCCACCTTAAAATTGAAAAAAATCATTCAATTTGAGGTTGAACAAACTGTTTCTTCAACCTGGACAAGCATTGCAGAGACAGAGATGCCTTTTACAAGACATAAAAATAAATTATTCATACAGCTTGAATACAATGTATCTATTATTTAGTATCACCCTGTTGTTTCAGTTTCACATTAGGTAGACGGCAAAAGGGAGAAAAAACCACTGCAGTTCTGTGAAGCATAATCCAGGTTCATCACATCTGATATCATAATAAATTATATTTGTCTAATAAAGTGGTGTGCCACAGATCTGTAAAGGAGAGTACGAGAGAGGTGCTGTGTGATAGAGCAAGGGGGTTCTGCATTGTGATCTTGGAGGAGGAGTGCTTTAGGCTTTGTGAGGCTGGGGGCTGCTCTCCCTGACTTCCCTGCTGTCAGTCCAAGGCAATTCTTTTGACAGGTGCCATCGATTTCTCTAAAATGCCAGCAGGCTGACTCCTGACTGCCTTGGCTCTGTTCTCCTACGGAATGCAAGCTGTAGAGCAGGAGAGGGGAAGGCATCCCGAAACTGAGGAATTTAATGTGCTCATAGGGACTTTCCCTCTAGGGAAAATTCCTCAAAACCTGCAGAAGAGACGGTGCTTGTGAGGAAAAAACTCAAAAAGGTGAAAGTATAAACTGTTTATACCCTGATTTCTATAGCGAGTCAAAAGAAAGAGGAATTTTAAGTAATGATCTGCTGAGATTTGCTCTCCTCTGACTTCCAGATTGGAGAAAACAACTTGTATATCCTTCTCAGAGCTCTGTTCCCAGTGGGAATATATACCAATAGAAGAGGAACTGGTTGTCCCATTCCCTGCTAATCTGTCTTTAATCCGTAGATGTTTTATTATCTCATCTCATTTCTCTTTCCACAGTTGCATTCAATTCACCACAGCTACTTTCATGCCAGGAAGCTAGGCATACACAGAACAGAAATGCCTCGTTACATATTTTATGAGGGTCCTTAACCACATGCATGGAAAATGTTTATTTTATAAGTGCAGAATTGTCCCCTGGGGATGTTTTCTTCACAAATGAGCCTAATGAGCATTAGAAGAGCAGTTTTGTTCAGGAAAGTGGTAGGGTTTTTTTTCTTCCTTCATTTTTTAATTACAGCCCCCGACCCGAAGGACTAGCACGAAACTATAAACAGATCAGGATTACAAGCGACATGCCTTTTTCATCAGTGCCACCGAGGGGGATACACACTGGTGTGCATCCCCCACACTGCACAGGGGTGATGCAGGGTGAATTCCTGCTCTGCTGAGTGTCAGCGCAGACCTTGCTGCTGTCCACCTGGGAGCTCCCGTCCCTTCTGCTCTTCTCCAGGGACCAGCCCAAGTTCATGGGCCTCTCTCAGACATGAGCCCCATGTAACGCCAACACTGGAATGGGGCATGGGTAAATGGATGGACATTGTCTCTCCAAGGAAGGGAGCACTGTGCGTACCACGCAGCTGATAGTTTTCTCACCAGTGAGTAATAAATTTCTCATTTGTGGTCAGTTGTAAACTCAGATTTGCAAAGATAAAACAGCAAAGTGTGTTCTTATGGTGATATTTAACACGGGAAGCTCATCTCAGCTGGCTGGTGGGCCATTGCCGAAGGTGGTGAGTCATCCTCCCCTAGCTTGGGATGGAAGGAAACCTTCCTTTCTCTCCTTATCACTTGGCATTCCAATTGTTCCCTCTAACTGAACAAGGGAACAGTATCTTATATTACCATAGCAGATTATATAATTTTCTTTCATCCTACTCTTAAGGTTACTTGATTAACGTGCCTGTAATGTAGTATATATAGTTTTTTCCTGGTGATACAAAGAACTGATCAGCACCTAAAGGACAACTGCCTTTTTAGCCTCAGATGTAGTGGTAATTTCAGAGTAGTGAGGTGGGGTGCACCCACGGGTGCCATCAGGTCAACCCCCCCCTATACCATCCCCAAACCGCTTGGCGGGTGCCAGCATTGACAGGTTGGTTCCTTTGGCCAGATACCACTGTCCTTGTCAACTAGAAACAGAGATCTCAGAGCAAATGTTGGGCTGCTTTCCACCACTGTTGTTCTGAAAAAACCCCAACAGCTTTATTTTGCTGCTCCCAATCATGCTGTGAGCATGCTGTCACTGTCCACATCACATATATATATATGGTATATCTATTATCTGGGTATACATACCTATATCTGGGTGTATCTGTTTTCAGATATTTAAGATAAATATCACTGATATTTATCTTAAGTCACACAGATTGTCAGGCAATTATTCTGATCGCTTTACCTGTCTGTTTTTTAACAAAAATGGGTATCTCTGTTTTGTACACATACACACAGGGCCAGGATCATCTGTAGCTGTTCTCTTTGTGTAGTTTTTCATGTAGGGATGTGGAATTGCTGAGACAGAAGTGGAGAAGTGAATGTGCTCAGAGGGGGATCGGAGGCCTGGCTTCCAAAGAGATTGAAGCTTTTCTGTCAGTAAAAGCACAGTAGCAGCGAGAGCCCATGCCAGAAAGCAAGCACGCATACCCTGCACAAACAGTCATTATCAAGGGAACATCAGTTTTTTGCAGTATAAATCCATAAAAAAGCATTTTGCAAATGGAAAGTGGGATCCAAATATAATTTCGCTGGTGCCTTGAGAGTCCTTTATACTGTCCACTTCAGAAAACAGACCTTTTTATCCTAGTAGGAGAGTGTGTTACCCTGTGCTGACTTTTCTCAGTGGTTTGCAGAATAACTCCCTTTTTGTTTGGCACTTGCTGAGTATACAGAACAGGGAGAATGGTTTAAATTGTTCCAGCTGTTAGCAACACCACAGTAATGTATCTGTTGCTTACCCTAGTGCATCCCCCCCCAAGTGGTTCAAAGTGTTCCTATTTTCTACTTCTGTCCTATTCCCTTTTATGATCAAAACATCATTAAGTTAGATGTCATAGATGAGCTGAAAAAAAAAAGTTTGTTTTCTGCAGCAAAAATCTTAGTTTTGCAACCTAAATAAAGTTTTCTGAAGGCTATGGAAGGGTGGTTGCTGGGGCACTGAATCCACGTACACATTCTCTTTCCAAAAAGGCAGTTTATGCTGTGTCCATACCATTTTGATAGTATTTCCTTATACTTAAATAAGTATTTCTTCTTGACTAATACTGAATGGGAACACACATGTTTTCCCTGAGAAAAAAGGAAGCTAGTTTCCACAACACACTCCATTCTTTGCTCAGAGGCAGGTGCTTGTAACAGCTCAATCATTTTTGCTGTGCTGTTCTCTAGCATGAGAGCTCTAGCTGAGCCAAGCCCCAGTATGCAGGAAGAAGGTAACTCTCAAATATCAGAGACATTACATTTGAAATAATACAGGCTATTATGCATTAAGAAAGAAGAGCAGATAATTTTTTGAAAAACATTTGTTCCCTCATCTCAGTGGTAATTTTTTTTTTTCCCTTATAGGTGAAAATCCCCATAAAAAGGATCAGGCATTAACAGTTCCATGTCTTAAGTGCCTGTTATCTTGCTTATACTTAAGCGGTGGCAGGAACTTTCATTATTTCTAAGACCTCCCCTGCTGTGAAGCAGTTAATTTTGACATTGTCAAAGAGGTGACAACCCCTTTGAACAATGAAAGACTTTTGATTCAGTGAAGTGATGGCATTACTTCTCTACATAGCACCAAAGTGTGAATCTCAGGGTGAGACACATTTAACACAGCAGGAGGTCTTGATGGGATATTGGTTGGAAAAAACTGTTTGCATTGTCTAGAGAAGAAAGGGGTTTGGAAAGAAAAAATGAGGAACATTAGGCAGCCGGGATTGATTGCTTGTTACCTTCTGACTCCCTTGGCTCTGTTGCCTCTAAGAACTCCAGGGATAGTTAGTAAAGTTATCTTAAATACATTTTTATGTCATGTGTAAATTTCTTCTTACGGTGCTGAAATCACAGTCATATTACAGGCCTGGCTTCCTCACCATTTCCTTTCATTTTTACTTTATCTCCATCATCTTGTGACATAACAGTGTGGCAAATGCACATTCGGTCTGTAAATCTGTTAACTACAGTGTGTTTTGGGAAGACTTATTATGAAAATGCCTTTTGAATTCTCAGAGAGTGAAACAGACTTGGTTTCTCCCAGTTAGCGAGATCAGTAGTTTTCTACCTGGTTCTTTGCAGTGGTTTTGTGTTTCAGTGGACATCAAATGACAGCACATTTGATGGCTGAAAGCCGTGGGCCTTTCCCAGTAAAAAGTAGCTGCAGTTTAGGCGAAGTTTGCAAGCAGCCCATGTCTGCCCTGTGCTGCGTGTTTTGCATATGAAACTCAAGGAACACTGTAGATATGACAGCTCCACGATTACAAGGGGTGTATGCCTAACAGATATGTCACTCAAAGCACACCCAGGGTTGCCTGCTGTTTATACAAATTCTATATTCACTCAGTTACGTTTCACTGAAAAAATATTTGTATCACCAATGAAAAAAGGAATGCCAAAACCTGAAACTTCAGCTACTTAGGAGTGTGCTAATTTGGTGTTTTCACTGAAACAAGTTAAGGGGTATTCAGAACAGTATTTGTATTTTCACAGCTCAAAGGATGGATAGGCACTTCATGGCTGATGCAGCTGTGAAGCTGTATGCTATCCTGCAAACATCCCTTCAGAAAGGAGCCCCACAGCAAGGGCTGAAAGTAGTCAGTTACGAACAGTGAGTCTTCTTTTGACCTTGATCCGAATTTCAGGTCTGATCACCAGATATCCATACACTTTCCAGACAGGGGACAGGTGGCCAGGGAGACTTGGAGAAAAAACAGTGAAGAGCATTATGAATGCTGTGTTAACACCTTCTGTCTCTGTTTCTTAAGATGGGCTGGGACTTACAATAGAAAATAAGGAAAATAAACCTTACTGGGATTCCATCTTACCTTCTTCAAGTCATCCACAGGATTTCTGCTCAGCAAAATCAGCACAAAAACAAGGAGTAGTGAGAACATATAAGGGACTGATGTGTCAGTAAGGAAGACACAGAAAAATAAAGATATGCAAGAGGAGCCATAAAAGCCAGAGCTGGTGAGAAATTGCAGCTGAAAAGCCTGGATCATGGGAATGCAACATCTATCCATCATCTGCTTAAATTCCTCTGCCTTTTACAAGAGAGAACCATATTTCTCAAGGTCTTTTGTGGCCACCCAGCATTTGCTATGACTACCCTAGCTCCCATTGCTAAAGAACATTATTCCTAAGTCTGCTCATTTGCATCTTGGTGCTATTAGAGGCTCCAACCAGGACCAGAGCTCTGCTGCACAAGGCTATGCACAGGAACAGAAGGAAGGACAAGCACAAACATACTGATACTCAATAGTACCTTCTCCCACCTTTTGGTCTTCTATAATTTGAATTTATACTCTCCATTTTATAGAAGCGTATCAGTTTTGTAGACTGTCATCATGTGGTAGTATCAAAATTTCAAAAGATTTCTCAAACTGCAAAAATATCCCATTAAGCAGGGAATACCTAGGAGTTAATTATCCATAGACTCCCAGGCAGTGATAGCAGGAAAGGATCTGCTAGATACATGTCACCTGCTTATCAACAGCAGATATCTAAATACCACACATTCATGTTTTTTTCCATATAGGTTCAAAAGCCCTGGTGAACACTGCTCTGTGCTGAAAAGGAAATCACAGGATATGTTCATAGCCAACTACTCCCTTCGTAAGTTCAGTCAAAGTGTTTTCTGCTCCCAGGATGCTGTTAGGAGAAAAAGCTCTTTGCAGTATTGATTCAAAACATTTTGTGCCTTCTGACACTAGGCTGGCAATGAAAAGTAATTACTTACACCAGGTAATAAAGTGCATGAGGTAAAGTATAATCTCAAATTAGATGATGAACAGAATGTCAGGATTTCAGCTAAATAAACTTAATTCTGGTCTCAAAATTAAAATCATGACTAAGGCTACCTGCTGTGATGTGTTAGAGGAGGCAAAGCCTTTGGAAGAAATAAAGTAGCTTATGGAGCACAGAGATTACACTAGCTCTGCTTCGAAGTTCACTAATTATTTTTCACTTCTGAGGACATCAGCCTGACATGCATCCTTGCTGGGATCCTCATTTAACATTCACTAGAAATAAACCTTTAGAAGAAAGGAAAGTCAAGAATTTAATATACTAAAAAATTATTTTGCTTAATTTCCTTATGGCTGTGAATTTTATTTTCCTTAAAATGTGTTCTGCAAGTTTGTCCTTCAACGTATTTGATTGGAAACAATGCAGAGATTGAGTTGTTTATTGTTCTAAAAAGTCATCACCTACAGAAGAGAGATATGTTCATAACAGCTTAGTACTGACAGCCAGCAGTTAGGATATCCCGCTCACCTCCTGATACCCACCACATGGTGACAAAGAGTGTGTTACTTCCTGAAAAGCAGCTATGAGGCTATGGGGAGGCAATTGGGAGAGAGGAACCTGGCGGTGAAGAGACCTCCTCTTCACTGTGTGGATCCCAGTGACACAATTTTGCAGAAAGAGAATAGAAACATGACCATGACAGAACAGGAGCTGTGTTTGCCAGATTTTCTTGGATCTCAAAGTTTTAATTTACCTTCTAGCTTTGGGTGGCAGGCAAGAAAGGACAAGTTAGCACCCAGGCAGGAAAAAAGAGAGGGTAGAGTTAGCCTCCAAGGATTAAATGCACCCACAAACAGTTCTATTCTTACCCTCTACTTCAGCACTGAGATGTAAAACCATGGATGGAGCTGGTCAAAGCAGCTTCTCAGCACGTTAAGAAGCCAAGATTGCCAGAGAATCTCGTTATCTCTAAGCTCTGCTAAGCTCCTTGGGCTCTTTGTATAAGAGATGCAATCACATGAAATAGGAGCGTAAATGCATTTTGTCCCATTTTCCCTTCGCCCTTCCTAGCCTACTTTTCAGTCATCTCCCTTTACTGTGTTAGAAATCTTGACACCTTTTAAAAATACAAGCATGGTTTCTGTTTATTCTGCCAGGTATGGAAGCCCATGAATGCACTGAAGGAAGAACACTGGAGTCAAACAGGTGCTCCTGGGGGCAGTAAGCGGTTTGCTTCTCCAGTGCATGCTGTGATGCATTGCCTTCTGTGCTCACTGACTGTGAACAGATCTGGATCTGCTGGATTTGACCTCATTGCTTCCACGTGTCTGACACCTTGCTTGTGATCAAGCATTCCTGCAGCTAAGGTGAGTTTGCCAGTATGGTCATAGCCCCCAGATCCCTAAGGTGAGTGAACAGGGAGCAGCACGATTAGGATGTGTCTTCTCTGTAACACTGAGCTTCAGGAGATTGAAGTATGATGTGAAACAGACTGAAACACCATAGTGATGACACACTGTATGGATTAGCATACAATCAGATCCATTTCTGGGTTTGTGGGCACCTATTGCAACACAGATATATAGTTACTGTTGTTACAACAATTTTGTTTGCTGTTATTATTTCCATCTTAAAATGGAAACCTTATCCTATATCACCTTTGAGTTGGTGGCTCTGAGCATCTCAAAGCTTCAGTCCTAGTATGCTTAAGACTTTTACAGAAAGAGCAGATCTTTAAGCAACATTCAAGGACATGGATTGAGTTTAATAAGCTGCTTTTCTGCTTAATAACCTGCTTATCAGGGAAGCACAACATGAAATGCAGGTTAAGCTACACCATGCTTTCAAAGGCATCCTTCTGTCTGTATCTGCTTTTCAGGCCTCCCCCCTTATTTTATTTTTTAGCCATTGTGTTTAAACACTTTGGAGCACATCCCACAGGATGCCAGGCACTGCAACATGCCCTGCTAGTGAATGGCAAGGCAGGGTACTGAACACGTGAGTACAACTCTGAGCAAAAGCAATAGTGATGTCAGGCTGTTTGGGCATTTTAGCTCTAAGATATGTATTTAATAAAAAGCTGCACAGATTGGATTTATTTCCTTTCCATTATTCATGTGCACTAGAGACATGCTGCCTGAAGAAGGATTATTGGACAAAACCGTTCCCTTCTGATGTGCACAGCCTAGGAACAGTCTCCTGAGTGACAGAGGAATACACAAATAAAGGCTTGGCATTAAGCTCAATTTTCTTTGCTCACACTTAAATAAAATGTGATCAGTTAAGATGCTTTGGTTTTCTTAAACAACATTTTTAAAGCATCCTGGTAGAACTACTTTTTCTTATACTTTTTTGTTGGTGTTCTTTGTTTTGTTGTTTCTCCCTGGAGACACAGACTTGGGAACCTAGGAAGCCAAAGAGATTTATGGCTGGACAAGGTAACCCAAAGTAGTGAAAAATATTGATTACTACACCAGTTTCACCAACATGTATGTCAGTGGCCCGCCCAGGGCTGTGCAGAGTAACCTGGAGCAGGAGCAGCTCTGGGGGTTGGGTTTCAGACAAGGCCTTGCAAGACATGTGCTAGTTGTTGTCAGTCCGATGGGCCACATCCTCAAGGTTGTCTGGTGAACATCAGGGAGAACTTCAGGAGACAAGCTTGCAAACTCTGTTGTCAATGTGGATTATCAAGGCATCTCCCTCACTATCTCGTCTATCTTTCATGGACAAGGTGCATGTTCTCTTCAAAGACCACAACCTCCTTGGTGTTCATGCACCAAGGAGGCACAGAAGAGATGTGAAACTAAGCTAGGTGTGGTGCTTCCTAGAACAATCTCTGACAAAGAGAAAGGAGGCTTTACAGTACATTACAGTGAACCACAGCTGTTTCGAGGCATGGTGAAGCACCTGTTTTGTCTTGCACAGCACATGGAATCATCCTCTAGCTACAGACAAAACTGGGACATGGGTTTGCTAGAACATTTGTAGTTCAAACTAAAAACTCTAAATCATGTTACTGAAAGACAGAGCCCATAGTCTATTAAGTTATTAAGAGTTATAAACTATTACTGGGTTTTGAAATTATTTTGAAACTTCCAGAAACCTCAGACCAGAGAGGTCTTATTTCCAACAGCTCTGTTAATTTCTTTTCGAAGTGTTCACATTCGGCAGGTCTGAAATCCAGGCCAGTTTTAATCAGAAGTCAATTCAGGAACCTAAGTTTAGGTGTTCATTTTCATGCCATACAAAAGACAAACCTCTCCCTTGAAAAGCCTTGGTTGATAATCAGATGAAACCTGTCCCACTAAAGTACTTTTTGTCTACACAGTGTTAGAAAAGGTCCCCCTTTTCTTACTAGAGCTCTATACAAAGGGCAAGATCAAATGTAAAGCACTCCTTTCTCTACATCAAAGTAAACGTGACAAGAGAAGCTGTCATTCACCACAGTTCCAGGTAAAAAAAAAGTTTTTTCTTTACTACTTTGAGCTTGGGCATCTTCAAACTTCTGGCAGGAATTCCAAATTATATAATATATTTTCTGTATATATGAATAAGTACACAAACTACTAAAAGTATTTTAGAAAATACTGTTAGCAGTTCAGTAGGAGCTGTTATTCAACATAACCTTGTCTGAGTTGCATGCTCATAAGTTTTAGCTTCTTCTCACATTCTGGACCTCAAAACTCTTTATGAGTGGTAATCTCTTCATCAGTATTTCCAACAACATTATCTGCCCAACACATTAGTACAGCTTGCTCTTACTGTGAAACACTTGCGTAAAGAAATATCAGGTCCTAGCCTTGTCTGGTCAAGCTGTTGGTAGCAACAAACAATATGTTCTTATAAATTGCTAATTAAGTGACCTAATTTCGCTCTCCATTGTGCACATGAAATTACAGATATAACTGGATTAACTCTGGTCTGCTGTTACTGTCTGTCGCACTGAAAATTTAGATTTCCAGAGGCAACCCAGTGCTCCTTATTCAGTAAAAACTCAGTATTTTTAAGACCTTTAAGAAAACATTAAAAACAATCCTCTAAACCAGGCAGTCAACAGGAAGACACAGAAGGTTCAAAGATGCCAGTAGGCTTTATATCTGACTCTGAGATGATCTCAGCCTGTTATTTTAAACCAAGATGAGGAAGGTTTCCACAGATCTAGTGAAATTTGTCCATCTGTTTATCACCTGCATCAGACATACTTATTTACGCAAATGCCCAGATATGAAGTCACTGTATGGGAGCAAAATATTTTAGTAACTATAGGTACCGGACATCTTTGCCAATGCAATGGCTGGGCAAAAGCTGCAAAGAGCATAAAACCAACGAGGACTGAATGTAACCCCCAGCATTTTCAAAACTAGCTGAAGCTTTTTTTAAGGAAAAAGCTTTAGAAAGCTTGGGGTGTTGAAGCAATAGCAAAGCTTCAACTAGAATAATTTGGACTATCTGTGGCAAAAGAAAACACATTTCTCATTAGATCAATCCATATGAGTAGCAGACCCTGGGGCAGGGAATCTTTGCCCACAGTAGAAGATAGTTAGGTTAGGGATCACTCAAGGAAATTAGATATGCATAAGCCCATGAGATCATCCAAGGATGCTGAAAGAGCTGGTCAATGTCAACCTAAAACAGGTGCCCAGAGACACATTTGTGGAGAGATGCTTGGAGGAGCTCAGACCTTGTCTGAACACCACCCTTAGCAACCTAATCTCACTTTAGATTTAACCCCGTTTTGGGCAGAATGTTGGACCAAGTGATCTCCAGAGATCTCTCTCTGGTGACAGCACTCTGATTTGACATACAGAAATTCCTCAGGTATCTTTTAGGTGTCCAGACATGTAACGCCACACACCCCCTGAGACAGTCACAAGTCTTACTTGGGTGATATGCATTGATCAGTAGTTTACAAATCTTCGCATTTATATACGTATACGTCATATACATAAAAATGTATGTGCATCTACATGTATACATAACATGTTCCACAGCAATTAGTTTTATAAAACAGTCATCTCACATGTGATTTAGAGATTTCACCAAACAAGCAGCCTTTTGTTATTTCTCTGTGCTGAAACTCCTCTAATGGCATAAACAAAACCAGAGAGGAAACAGGTACCTACTGACACTCATATTTTTCCTGACAGTAAAATCCAAAATAATTGCCATGTTCTCCAGCATAAAACGTGTTCAACACTGTTCTGACACTCTCAAATAAAAATTACAATCTCTTGACCATGCTAGGCAGGGGCAGGAGGTATGCCGCTTGCTGTGATTACTAAACAGTAAAGGGGAAGAGTCCTTATGTGTTCCCTGCTTATTCTCTCCTTGTTCTTTATTCCCAGTGGGCAGACAGTTATGATTCATAGTAAGCCACAGCAAAGCTACAACTCCTAGACAATAGATCATTACTGTTAGCTTGTGAATACAAGATGACATTGTCCCTGAAGAAAAGAAGCTGTGAGGTCTCTGCCTCCAGAGTTTTGCTGTGATCTTTTTGCTAATAGCTACTTAAATTTTTGCAACCAAGAAAAATATTTGCAGAAATCTGCAACTTTTTTCCCCTCTAATTTCAGTGGTTGTATCAACTGCCTAATAAACTACCACTGAAAGCATGTTAAAGAATAAAATCCAGTTTCTTTTTGCCTGAGCTCAAACAACACCTTTTAAACCTGACATGCTCCCTGCACGGAGACCTGCTTCTCTGTATCACACTCATTTCATCCCTGACCCATAGCAGGGCAGGTGACCAGGTGAAAGCAGCCACACAACATTAATGAGATACTTCAGTTGTGCTGTTGAATACCCATAGGAAGGCCCTTATAGCTTGCCTGGTACCTAGATCTCTTTCAGCTGCACAACCATTTCCTTGACATAAGGATGGTGCAACAGCAGAACAGACTGCTCAGGCTATCAATCCCTGTCACCAGAGATTTAGCAACAGTTTCTCAGGGACCATCTAGGTTCAGATTAAACAGGACTAGGTGATCTCTCAAGATCCTTTCAGTTTTTTTATTTCTGTGAGTCTATGAGAAGATCTAGCCTGTTTACAGAAACGGCTTGGTCTTAGTCAGTAGTATAATGTAGCACAGGCAGGCTAGTAGGCTGCAACAGTTTTTACCTTTGGTCAGATTCCACTGTCTGCGCTGCTTCAACGTCCTCCAGCTGTCAAACCACACCACCCCTCCTGCACCCACCCCCTCTTCCACCCTCCTCAGGGCTATTTAACTATTTAGCAGGAGCGAGCTACAGCTGCACATCATCCATGTCAACCAACCCACTGCCTTTGTGGCAAGGGCACAGCTGCATGTTATCAATGCTAATCAACCCACTGCCTCCATTCCTCTACAGTATAGCTCAGGTGACAATGGCCTGAATACACAGAACAGGGCTTTCTGTCCAGTCATCCATCTGTACTTGTTTTGAGTTTTCTCCATCTTCAATGTTTAATTCTTTGGCTCATCTGCCTGGTGTTCCCCTAATGCAGCCTTCTCTGCACAGCTGATATTTTTACCATCGTTCAAAATGGGAAAAACCCATACAAGACTTAGTTTGCAAAAGGCTAGAATTCAGTAAATAAATTATTTCACTTTCTTTATGAGATGCTGAAAGGCATGGTGTTGGGAACTTAGAACCTACAGAAATATAGGTTGAGAGCAACCTCTGGAGATTTTCTTTTCACTTATAAGGTATCATTTGCATCTGCTGTATTTTATGTGGTCACTCAGAAGCATTTGTTATTGATCTCAAATAGGTAAAGTGTTAGTAAGGTTTACTGCTACTAAGAGGAAGGTCCCCAGTGGTAGTTAGTACTTCTTCCTTGTATTCTGGTGGTTAAATGAAATGTGAGCTCAGGACAGAGCCCTTGGGTCAGGCTGGGGAATCACTTGGGCATTTCTGGGTTCCCATTTTAGCAGAAGAAATGGCAGTTTCTCCAAAAAAATTCCCTTCTGTTCCTGGCAGAGCTCCCAGTGGCTGCAGGCAGGCAGCCTTGTGTGAGGGTGCATCCTCCCTCTCACCAGAGGCAGACTAGAGTTGACTAGAGAGCCAGCTCTCCAGTACAATGTGTGCTTTAATGGGAGGTGGTTTCCCACACCCTGCCTTCCTTGTCTGACCTGAAGAGGAAATTAAAGTTATGGAGGCCAGAAACAGCCCTGCATCCTTCTGCCACCATGGGTGGCATTTAGTCTTCCAAGGGGAAGATTTTAAATTAGTGGAAGTCTGCCGTAATTAAATTTTCTTTCAATCTGGCTGCATTTTTAAAACAGCAAACGACATGCCCTTTCAATACTCCAGTGGGTAACTCCTGACTAACACTACTGGAATATATCAGAGCCCAGAGAGGTTCAGCGGCAGAGAGCAAATTTTTGGTGTGCAGCAATCCTTCCTTGCGCATCTGGTAAATATGTAGTATGGTCCAGGGTCCACCCGGTAACCAGGCATGCCTTGGCCTTTGGATGCCATATACTTCAGGAACAGGAGGGCAGCAGTGACAAAAGCAAGGCTCTAGCAGAGATTTCTTCCTCCCTCCTCTTCTGGGGGCAATATAACCCCGAAGGAGGGCTGGAGAAGGAAAGCCAAATGGAGCTGCCCAGCCAAGCATCAGAGCTCAGGAGGGCGACGCAGAGGTCTGGCACAGGCAGAGTGGGTGAGCGGGCAGTGGAGCGGGCAGCAGGGTGGGCAGCCTGGCAGCTGGCCTGGATTTCAGCAGCTGGTGTACGTGGACCAGGCAAAGCTGCTTCCAGAGGAGCCCTGTGGAGAGCTGGAGTGGCTCACACCTAATGCATAATGCACGCACCCCACCCCAAATGAGTTGTCACAGTTACACTTCAACTCTTTCCGGTTATTTATTACTATTGTTTGGAAGCCAAAATACGTGGGTTTTTTCCTTCTTAAAAAAGTGTCTCAGAAGGTTGCAGGACTGAGAACACATACTGCTGAAACTAACTGTGGGCATTTTCCACGGTCTGTTGGGTGAATCTGTGTGAGTTACTTGTTCTTCCTTTCATTCTCTGCGTGTTTAGATTCTGGGCACTTTCTACCACAGATTCACCTGACTGCTGTGATGTTGCCAGCCTAGCCCTACAGAGCACATCATTACAAGAAAAATTCTCCTCCTCTTCCCCCTTACCATCACTGCCAAGATGTACAAGCCCTTTGGCACTGGGAATCTGGAGAGCTGGAGTCTAGTCCTCAGCCTGCTGCTGGTGGTAAGGGTGATTTTGGCTTGTGCCGAACACATGCAGACCTCTAGCAGAGATTTCTGCCTGTGTGTGTTCAGTGCTGCCAGGTGCAGAATAAAGAAAGTACTGGTAAAGGCAGGAGCACATTAGGTGGAAGCATTTCTGTGTATATGGGGGGACATTACTGGGGCCTGAGGACAAGTCAACCCATGTAAGCAATCAGGCGGAGATGCATGGTGGTGGTTAACCTGCTGCTGTGCAGAACCACAGCTTCTGTAAGAGCCTGGACGAAGGCAGTGGCATGAGGCAGGAATGGTCCCCTGACATGCTCCTGTGGAAGGCAGACAAAACCACAGCAGCAGGACCTGTCTGGGGGACACAAGAGGAGAGTGAGGGAAATGTGCTTTTGGTTTGGGATGCTAGGTAGCATGGTAAAACAGCAGGGAAGAGACGAATTGCTAGAGAAGATGGAGTGATAACGTGGCAGATGTTTGCTTCTCTGCCTACCATGGAGTTAGTTTATTATTAATACTTAGAGCCTTTCTGTTTAATTAAACAGTAGCTAGAGCTCAAGGCACACTGTGTCCTGAGCACGCACACAGAGCAGCAGTCTTGCACAGAGCCAGAGGGCAGGGCTGCTGTTGGGGGTAGTGTCACAGCAAGCAGGGATGCTTTAAGGACTAACACAGCCTGATCTTTTTGAAAACAGCATCCAGACTGGTTGGAAATGATGTCAGCAAGTAGACTCTCTTACACCTAAGATAATTAAAATTGAGGAATCTGTGGATAGTTTTCTAGGGAAATTGCCAGCATTCCAAAACATGACATTATTAAAAGAAGATGCTCTTAAAGCCTTTACGAGTGCGCTGAATTGAGAAGACACACTTCTGCAGAGGAATTTTATGATTAGAAATCAATTTCTGCACTAAAAATTAACAAAATCAGGATGACCAAATAATGACTTGCTGTGGCAAGTTGTGATACAACGCAGTTGTCACAGTGAACGTGTATGTACACCTAGGAGCTTCCCTCTGGCTAATGCCATCACCCCTGTACACCTGAACATGTGAGTCCTAGAGGGAAACAGGGGGGTTTGGTTAATAGAGGTCACATTTTTCCTCCCCCCAGCCCTCCCACACTCTGTGTGTGGCTCTGCTGAGGGAAGCCCAGACAGCGAGCCCTGCTCAGCCAGAGCCCCTCATGTTTGCCAGCGTCCCTGTGGGCATTTTGGGAGGTAAGACCTGGACAGATAGCACCCACCCTGTGGCATGCTGCAGATCAGGCAGTGGTTTGGGGAAAGCCTGACTTCACTTCCTATACCTGCATTTCCCAAGGGAACTAAGGTGGTTTCCAAGGCCAGGTAGCACCTCCTGTCCATGGCTGTCACTTGAAAGTCACAGCTGTTAAATCTGTCACTTCTGGACCAAGGCACCACAGGCAACCTGCCTGTAGGGAACGGTCCCATGACTCTGCTGGCTCCCAAAGTATCCAAAAAGCTTGCCTGGTAGGATGGGCAAGAGACCAGCAACCATGCAGCACTGGAGGTGACCATGTCCTGGGAATGTCACCAGCACAGCAATGCTCCAAGGGCTGAGGTCTTGCTCTACCATAACGCTAGGAGGTACCAGGGCATGCCAGTCTGGGTGTCCAGCAATGATTATAGTCCTGCCCTGAAATCAGGGTGAATCTGAGGGACAGAAGGGAGCTTCACTGAGTCTGCTGAGCCCTTTCAAATGAGCTTCTCCCCAGCACATCAGCAAGTCCCAGCTGACTCGCACCTGGAAGAGTTTCTTAATACTATAAAGAGTAACCTGGAAGGGATAAATTTTGTGTGGCTTTAGTGTTCTCAGTATTGTATCTCAACCATGATAGGCAGGCAGGCATGAAAGAACAATATCAGTGATTTGGATTTGTAACTGTTAGTGCAAAATAGACACTTCCAGGAAAGCTGGGAATGATTGCCAACTGTTGTAAGAGCTTCTGAGATATGGAAATGTGATTGCTGGAAGGAGAAAAGCCTCACCCCACCTCATTGATTCTGGAGTGGTGACTGCTGCAAGCAGGGGAAGGTAGTTACAGCATGGAGTTAGACAGGTGAAACAGCACAGACAGCCCTTCTGACTCCCAGTGCTTAAGGAATGGCGTGTCTAAACATCAACTTTGCACCAGCTGGCTGCTGCTGTAAGAGCTGGTGATGCTTCCAGGCTGAGGATGGAGGCAGCATGGGTCCTAGCTGCAGCTGCTGTGAGAGAGGATGACCTCAACTTTGCTGCTGCTGCACCTCCGGCCCCATCCCACGGCTGCCATCTCGCTTCTCCATCTCAGGTTGCTCTGTGAAGCAGTCAAGTTTTCACTGAAGTCCCTCACCTACTAGTGCTGGTTATTTTCACAAGGAGATGCTTCATACCAGGGATGTCTAAAAGCCTGGATCCTAAAGCACTTCTGAAAGGCTGGCTAATAGGGTTTGAAGCAGCTGGATCCAGTGACTGACCCTTGGCAACAGGCAATGCAGGCATGCGAGGTGCCCAAAATAGATACAGCAAGTTATTCCTGATGAAAATACCTATTTGTACATAAAAAGCAGTATGACCGTTGACATTTACGATGCATAAGCACATTTGACTACTCAAAAAATGAAGGATCAATACCCTGGAACAATGTACACGCATTTTAAAAGTATTAAACCCAGTCCAAATACAGAAAAACCCCGAGGCTGTATGTGTGCATGGGGTTATGGGTGACTACACAGGAAAACATAAAAGCCATGTAAAAATAGTAGATAGAAGGGTCTGTGCACAGAGAATCAAAATGCTAAAGAAAAGAGAAAAAAAGTATTTTCTTCTGCTTTATTTAACTGTGAATCAGAAACTCAAGGGTTTGCAGAGATACATCCATAATTCACAACTCATGAGGATTGTTGAGGAAAGTTTTTGTCTGCTCTTCGAACAGGAAATGTGATGGTGCCACTATAGGCTCACAAATAAGCCAGGCAGAACGCCTCCCTGACTTCCAGCCTGTCTCACAGGGCCACAGCTTTTCCAAACCCTCTAAAGAATATTGGCTCTCTTGAGAGATATTGTTCTGCATTTTGTACTCCACTCAAGGCAATTCTTGAATGAATAGATTAGAGCAGCAGTACAGAATGACTGCTTAGAAAAAGCCCTTGAACACGTCTTTCCTATTTACTTTTCCTTTTGTCAATTTGGTCATCAGATTTGATCATTTGATCATTTTTCCAATATCCACGTGAGTTATCTTTACTATGCTCGCACAAAACATCCTTAGTATTAGCTGCAACTAGTATTTTGATCCAGGCTGCCTGAATGATCAGTGGAGGAGGAAGAGTAATTAATACCAGAGCAGTAAGTTGCCCAGAGAGGCTGTGGATGCCCCATCCCTGGCAGTGTCCAAGGCCAGGCTGGATGGGGCTTTGAGCAACCTGGTCTAGTGGAAGGCGTCCCTGCCCGTGGCAGGGGGAGTGGAGCTAGATGACCTTTAAGGACCCTTCCAACCCAAAAGGTTCTGTGATTCTACGATTCTATGATCCCATCCAAAGTGGGACGAGCTGCTTTGTGATAATACCTGTCTCCCTCTCCAGGGCAGAAGAGAGGAGTACCTTCCCCTCAGCGACGGTTGGGTGTGATGGCTCCTGGCTGGCAGCAGCAGCTCTGCCAGAGCCGGTGGGGGCAGGATCACTCAGCGCAGCTGTGCTCAGCACCAGCCCCTGCCCTCAGGGTGCAGCCTCATCTGTGTGGGACTGCTGTCATAGGGTCAAAAGCAGATACCCTGCCACTGTGCCTGTGATGGACTTAGGTGCCTACTGAGGTAATAGAAGTTCAAATAACCAGCGGTTCAGACAGCTGGCTAGGCAAAGCTGCCACACAGCCCTTCCTGATATGATAGCCTTAGCTGCTATATAAAAGAAAGAGCTTATCTTCTTTTAAACCCTGGTTTCTAAATAATCCATTCCCTCACAGCATTAGGTTTCAGACAAGACTTCACTGCAACTGTCAAGGGATATTCTCACTGCTTACCATGCCAGGACCATCAAACAAAATGCTTCTCAATTTCTAGTTGATATACAGGATAGTTCATGGCATATAGGGTTATACACTATTATTTTGACGACATTCTCAGTGTTACTGGCTGTCAGATTACACAGGGTCAAATTAAAATTTTTTCAGGTTCATTTCTGACCAGTCACCAGCCACTTTTGAAAGATCACGGTTTCTCTTTGGCATGCAGTCAGACACAACTTACTTGTAACAGAACTGCTCTCCTAGGAAGGCACAAAACCCAATATATAGGAATTAGACTTTCTAGCTGTTTATCTCCATGCTCACAAACATATTCCTTCAGCTTGGTGAACAGTGTACTAGGCTTCGA
Organism: Falco peregrinus; assembly: GCF_023634155.1. Taxonomy (NCBI): domain Eukaryota; kingdom Metazoa; phylum Chordata; class Aves; order Falconiformes; family Falconidae; genus Falco; species Falco peregrinus. Next base: position 36,978,716 of record NC_073725.1, on the reverse strand, counting down.
ATTTGTCATCAATACAGGGGCAGCTGCAACGCCCCCCCCCCCCCCCCCCCATTTATCTTAGGTACGCACTTCTACTAATTCTTATTTAATTACGTAGAAGTTTCTCATTCTTATAACCAAGATTACTTGGCTCAATTCAATCCCTTACACGTACGCAAAACTTGCATCATACTCCAAGGAAGCAAGTTAATCTCTCATACTTTGTGCCCCCATTAACTAGAGCTGGTAAAAGGGTTCTGCCCATAACTCAGTCACTTCGGTCAAATTGAAAACCTCTAAAATAAATAGATCTTGCAGGATTTTACTTCCCTGTGGTTGCATTTCTTCGAAGTTAGACATTGTTTGATAATACCAGTGACACGTATCTGCAGTCTAAAGAAAAACTTCAGTGTTGCACAGGGACTAAACCCAAGAATGAATAGCTAACCAGTTTAGGAAAAGGCTCTGCCCTGGGATCTTTGCGAAGGTAGCACGTGTTGATACACGTAGGCACATGGGGTAGCACATGCCTGACATGGGTAGGCAAGGATATTTGGAAGATTACTGAGATTTCAGCCAATACCCAGACAAAGATACAGAGCTGCTGCCTTATGTAGGATTGTTGAGGCACCCTCCACTCCCACACTGAGAGCAGGACTAACCCTGCTGCAGTACTGACCACAGCTTCCTCGGATACATCTGATCTCATTTGCAATGGCTGATGCTGTGGAAAGCAGGCAAACCCTGCCACCCTTTCACACCTAGCAGAGCCACACTGCTGCAGATAGGTACTTTCTTCATGTCTCCATTGGGAAAAGCGTGGTGTCACCCTTGAGAGATGCCTTAGTGGGAATGTACTGCTCAGCTGGAAAGAGGGAATGACATCCTGATGGCAAAACCAGAGAAGCCAGAGCCTTTCTAATGGCATCAGCTCAAATAATTTCTGCATTTCATTATTGTCATTCCTCTAAGTTCTGATATGAAATAGCAATAAGAGATGTTTGATTTATCTCATTTTTTTGCCAGATAGACTTCTAGAGAGCATTCTGAAACAGGTCTTTCACTTTCCTGTATTGACTCATTCATTAGGTAGTTTCAATGATGTAATAAACATCATAGCTGCAACGTGAAAACCATAAAATAAATAGTTTATTTTCCCATGTTTGCAAAATATTAGATATTTTTGTCCCTTGAAGCCCATTTTATCATTGAAAATCAACTTCTTTTTTTAACTTCTGTCAAGTGAATGTTTGCACTCAAAATGCCTAATTACATCTTTGTGAATGTGTTTGACATACACATGCTAATTATTGTTAAAAGCTATTTGAAAAAGAAAAAACAAGAATCAGGTTCTCTGCTGATACAAATCCATGTTTGCCTAAGATAATAGCTACTAAAATATATGTAGTTCCACATTGTGAGAGATTGCTTAGACAGATTTCCCACCATGATTCAATTCTTCCCTAGTAACAAAATTATCTTTCTTCTAGAGTTACAGTTATTCTGAGGGTCAAAATCCTTTCCAGTCAGAGTGGTATGTAGAATAGACAATAAAACATTTAATACCCATATGCCACATTTCCTTGGCTTCCTTCTTTAGCAGCCTGCAGGCGTTCCCCAAGACCCATCATTCTGGGCAAACATTGTTTTTTTTGGTTTTGCTTTCTGTTCTGTTTTTTGGTAGATCCCCTTCTAGCTACCATGAGCTAGCAATGGTCCCTTGCAGCAAAGAAACCCAATGACATCCTCACCTGCATTAGGCAAAGCATTGCCAGCAGGTCAAGGGAGGTGATCCTTCCACTCTACTCAGCACTGGTGAGACACACTTGGAGTGCTGGGTCCAGTTCTGGGCTCCCTAGGACAATGGAGACATGGCCATACTGGAGTAAGTCCAGTGAAGGGTCATGGAGATGATTAAGAGTCTGGTGCATATGTCATATGAAGAGAGGCTGAGAAAGCCGGGGCTGCTCAGCCTGCAGAAGAAAAGGTTCAGGGGGATCTTATCAATGCCTATAAATACCTGATAAGAGGATGTAAGGAAGCTGGAGCCAGGCTGTTCTTGGTGATGCCCAGTGACAGGCCAAGAGGCAATGGGGGCAAACTGAAATGCAGGAAATTGCATTTAAATGTAAGAAAAAACCTTTTTCACTGTAAGGGTGTTGCATGAAGATCTCAATCCTTGGAGATATTCAGAACCCCACTGGATGCAGCAATAAGCAATCTTCTGCAGCCAGCACTGCTTTTACTTAAACTTCTTAGGATGACATTGATAAAGCTTGCAATGATCTAGAACTGCAAGAAAACCCAACATATCTCAGTTTTCATTGCCTTTAGGTACAGCAGTATCTTATCCAGACTTTGCCAAATACAAACATAAAGAGCAGCTGTACTAAGAGAGCAAAGGTCTAGTTAACCCAGACTCGAACAGTGGCCAGCAAAGCATGTGCAGAGAACAGTATAACAGCAGAACAAGCATACAGTACATCTACTGTCTACTAAAGTAAATCTACTTTCCTAGAGTATCAATTTCCAACAGCTGGCTGCTCAGTGACTTTCTGTTTTGTATTTAAGACAAGTTCACAGATTTCTCTTCAACTAACTTCTCTAGTTGCCACTTCAGCTCCAGTCAACTTTTAGTATCCAGAACCACCTATGCCAAGGAGTAACACAAGTTAATTCAGCATGGTGGAAGGAAACACCCACCTCTGGGAATAGGAGCACATTCAACAGTAATGAGAGAGTGAGTAACCCAGTGATTGCTGAGCTGAGATTCATTCTTAGTCCTATCAAACACAATATGAACATCAACGCACCTTTTCTTATGATGTATTACAGTTTTGTCTTCTGCTTCATCTCTCTGTTCTTCATTATACCAGTCCTCTTTTGAGCTCGTTGGTTTTTCTTTTCCACTTTTTCTTCTGATTCTTCCTTGTATTTTTACAAGAACAAGAACATCTTCAAATAATAATAGCTATTGAATTATAATTTTCATTTCATGTGTCCAAAATTTCATTTGAAATCAGACAGAGGATGATTCATCGAAACACCTGGAACTTTTTTCTCCTTCTTTTGCTTTCCTTATTTAACAAATTTATTCTGAAAAGGACCTCAGCTTTAGAGGCCTCCCATTGAAAGGGAACTTCACTGTAGTAACAAGCACTATATGAAGTTGTGTTAGCAAAAGCTTATTTCCAAATAAGAGGAAATGAAGTAAAAAATAAAACTAATGATCACACAATTTGTTGCCTTTAACCATGTTAAGATTTGCCTAACAGATACATCTGTCTCTCTTCAGCTGACATTCATCCTGGCCCTCATACAGTATGTACCAGTGCTTTGGTACTGCTTTTCAAGTAGTCAGCCTGCATAATACTGCATGTCAGTCTTTCACTTTGTGCCTCTTTAAATGCATGTCCAAAAAACCGGATTGGCTCAATTGCAATAAAAAATATCCTGGAGTAGACAAAAAAAACGATGGCCATCCATTTATCCAATCTCATTACAGAATTTGACATGCATAGTACTATCAAGGCATAATTAGCTTCTTGAAATTCCTTATTTCTACTGATAGAAAATGCCAGAACTAACCCCACAGACATGTACCTGCTCTTCTGATATACTAGTCAAAGAAATTAAAACTAATGAGTTTGCTGAAGGTTTCTATTAAAATAATGAGAAAGTAATTCCAACCCCGCCAACTTCAGGACCTCAAGGGTTTATAGCTATCTGCAGACGTTGCTCAGATATTTGATTTTTGGTTCTTTGTGCCAATTATATATTTATACACTAAGGCTCATGCTTTGGAGATGTCTTTACAGAGGTAGAAGATATGATGATTTTAAATGGTATGATGATTTCAAATGGTATGGACTACCTAGCTATTCTAGCGAGACTCGGTCAGACAGGCGAAATGCTTCAGGAAGGCAACCTTTGGTTAGAGCTTGATGACAGCTCCTCAGAGCTTGGCGGGCCCACTGTCTGGGCCAGTGCAGGCAAAGCAACTCCAAACCCAGAAGCACTGGGGTCTGCAACACCAGGGATGTGAAATTACACGAAATCAGGCCACCTTAGACAGAGGCATTTACCATGACTGATTTTTTGGCCCTAAAATATGAGGCTAGCCTCACCAAGCCCCATATACAATTAATGCAGACCAAAATGCACCCACAGGGTTGTGCAGGGCCCCAGAGTGGGGCCTTGGACCTCTATGGAGAGGCCTTTCTGTCCCCCAGGAATGGCTGCTCTCATGATGCTCTGTCACTGGCTGCCCACCTTGTGTGCATTTCCCTTCAAAGTGCCCTTCCCAAACCTGCCCCACTCCCACCCGAGACCCTGCCGTTCTCACCTTTCCCTCTGCAGCGCTGAAGAGGCTGAGCTAGCTGTGCTTGTCAGGCTGCTGAAGCAGAAATCAAAGTAGTCACTTTCATGAACTGAAATGATGAATGTGGATCGCATTTGTCACCTTACTTTTCTCTTCTTTGGCTTCTGTTTATGTATGTGTGGCTGAGCAGCTCACTTTCCCTTCAAGATGCACGGCTTTTCTTCTGCATTGAAGAAGGAAACCACCGATACAGTTGCCAGCTTGGGCTTACTTGACAGGGCCTGTAATGGCTTGTGAAAGTATCAAGCACCTGTGAGTAAAATCTGAGGAAGCATAGCAAAACTTTGCAGATACAGACTGGAAGGAAAAACATACTCTTTCTGCTTTGGAAGGATGGGGACATCAAAACTGCAGCAGTTCCAGTGAGTGTAATGAAACACCCCGGGGATTATCTGTACGACTTGACACCTAGAGGAAATGCTGGATAATTGCCACCCACAATTTTGAAACGATGGATGACTAACAAACTCAACTGCCAGTCAAGGAGACAGTTTAGTGGGAAGGATGATTCATATGAGAACAATATAACTTCTTTTAATTTTTTTTTTTTTTGCCTACCAATGAAGTAAAAAACAGGCAAAATAGTCACTAGTAGCCGAAACAACCAGAAGTTATAAAAGGGCATTCCAGTCTTTCTTGGTTGTTTACACTCTTACTGGAAAACACAGAAGCTTTGTGAGTCATTGGGTGAGAGCAGCAAAAGCACAGTGCAAATACAGTGAGATGTGACTCCATGCTGTCTGATATTTTCCCTGGTTTGGTAAGGACCCATACAATTTCAGGATGGCCATCTGTTTCCCACTGTGTAACTTCATCTCAGGTGGTGGAGTTTGCCCACGTCACAACTCCTTGTTCTGTCTAGGCAGGATGAAGCACTGTTGTTTTGAAGAAGCCATTTTTGTGGTAAGTGTGCAACAGCTTCACCAACCAACTGTAGCTAAAACTGGAGCAAACTACTTATTCTGGTTTTGAACAGCCTTCAAACTGCATGCAAGAGCCCTCAGCAAAGGACCATGTGTGGCTTGTCCATGTAGGCAGCCCCCTGCCTAATCTTTTCCAGGAGTAGTGTTGATTCACGTCACCAACCTGAAGGAACCCCACCAGGGTCTTGTATAAACTTTGACGTGTCATGCCTGTGGCATGAATGATTTCATTCAATGTCAGCTTTGCCAGCATTTCTAAATATTGGGGTCAAAAGCTGGAAACCTATATCCACACTGAGGTGCTGCAATAAATTATAGCCTCTGCTGCTAGAGGAGTTTCACTCAAAAAATGAAGCCATTTTTAGGAAGTGAGAAAAATTCCCCCAACTTTAACAATCTATAAGTGAGGTGCCTAATCTAAGCTAATTGTCCAGGTGGGAGGAGCTGGCTCTTGAGGTACCCATTTCTGTCTTGATCATAAAGACAGCTTGCGTGATGAATTACATTAAACACCTAACACGTAGCAAAGAGAAAACCCACTCACTCTGTCTACCTTGTAGGCATGCAGATGCTTGGGGGATACATGTTAAAGTGTTAATTGCTGCATTCAGCTGCTGCTAGGCAATAACGGGCAATAACATGTTTCAATCCATTCACAGTGATGTATCATGTTGAAGCAACAATATTCCCTCTGGCCTGTGGTCACAGCCACAAGATATCTTGGACCCCTCCTGCCATCTCATTTGAAGTACCATTTTCAAGTGAGGAGCTTCCACCTACCCTTCTAGCAGCACAGGGTCAAACACTACTCCTGTGCTAGCACACGCAGACAAGGCTGATGCTCATAAGAGACTTTTCTTTAGGACCCATGGTCAATAAAAAATGCTGTAAGACATAATATAGGTGTACATTCAGAAGGTTCTAAGAGTCACCAAATAATATTAAAATGGGAAAGAGCCTCTCTGTTTAACCTAAACAGTACTATATTCTTAAGATTTACATAGGTCCTACTTTTTCCATGTCAGCTGTGCGACACAGGGTTTTGTCCATTTTCTTGCAGATGCTCTGCCCACCATCTGCTGGTTTCTAGGACAGAGGTTTTCTTGGAATCTGTGATTTATGGTTGGAATTGATTTTAAGTGTCTTTTCCAGTTTAAATGTTTCTATGATTTTATCCTCATGCCTGACCCATACAGCAGCAGCAAGATTATACCCATGTTAAAGAATATTTCAGAGGCCCTGACACCTGTGAGCTCAGCTAAGCATCAGATTCCAGACTATTCTTAAAACTACTTAAGAATGACTTAATTCTTATATGCCCTTTAGTACACAACAGATTAAAAGGAAAAAAACCCATCATATGACATAACTATTATTGAAATCTCCTACAGTTTTTATTACGTTTTTTCCTAGTCTCTGATCCCAAATTCATGTATTTACTACCCTTCCTCCAAGTGAAATATGCAGTCATCTCATAATTCAATGAGAGGATGTGATTAGAATGGGAGTCTGAGAACTTCATTTCTACTGAATTTCAATTATCTCTGGTATGCAACCAGATGCACACAACCTGTTATTGAATATAAACACTGTATTCATTTCCCTCTGCTGAAATTATTTGCATCACACTCAGAAACAAGAAGTCAAGTTTTGAAATATGAAAGTGGGTCTCCTAAAGAGATGTTTTAATTTTAATTTTGATGAAAAGCTTTGCATAACTACAAGAAGTGAAAGTCAGCACTATAAGATATAAAAATCTTATTTGGAAGTTTCTATATTTTTAGTAAAGCAGAGAAGAGTTATCATTAACGTTGATTTGCATAAATTGCTTGCTGAGCAGATTGTTCCTCACTACTGACTATGGAAATAAAGATTCTCTGCAATCCAAATATTCTGTTTCCATCTTAGTAAAAATGTTAAGTATATGGTTAAATTCATGTTCTCAGATTATATCCACGTAAAGAATAGATTAAGAAATGTTTTCAGTGTTTAAGCATGAGGTAAACATTACACTTATATGAAGTTTGAAATAAAGATTTAACACCCCTATTCTGAAGCTAGCTTTAGGCGTTTTATCAATATTTTGTACTCCCAGTGCATTTAAGCTTATTTCTGTGAGCCTTAAACCATAACATTTCATTCTTGTATGCTTTTTATTTTAATCTAATTGTTTCTCATTATACACTTTCAAGAACCATTCAAATATACAGATAAATTTGTAGCTAACCCCTATCTATTTCAAGTATGACACATGCAAATCCCACCTACCTGCTTGGCAGCGCAATCTGTTTGGTAAATTCAGGATGATGCGATATGGCAATTGCATAACAAGAAGTCAAGGTAGCATGACTGTCAGGATTAGGAGAGAGGAGGGAGGAATGGCAGAGTTACAAATAACTGCCCCTAGTGTGGGGTTTGTGGTTGTTTCAGTCTATTTTAAATCTTTCAAGCCTGAAGGGTGGTGAAGAAAAAAAGGTGTCAGCTAAGATAGGAAAACCTCTTTTAACTTTACTGTATCTAAGCCTGAAAGGTCCCTGGCATTCAGAGAGTCTAGTGCTCTTGAAGGAAATTGCAACTCAAGGAAAATCTGAGTGTTTATCTTGTCTAAGTTTAATTCCACTAGCGCAAGTTATGCACATTTTTTAACGTGGCACAGAAAGTATTTCGGGCTCTAACTGAGGATATTTTCTGGTGCCAATTTTTTTTCAGTGCTTGAAGTAAAATTATCAGCTGAACAGACCATTTACCAGGTCATTCTGAATACAAAGTGGAAGGAACTGTATTGTTTCCAGCATCTACAGACTGATGACAGTAATGGACTGACAGGAAAAAAGGTTAGTGATTTGGCTTAAAAGCAGGGCACTTTCACTAGCGAGGGACCACCACCCAGCCTGCATTTGCCTGTTAAAATCAGCTGGTCCCTCAAACCATCCTTACTATCCTCAGCTGTCACAAAACCAATGGATCTTCTGCTTTAACCCAGGTGCACTTGGTGCCTAACACTGACACCATTAACCCTGCTGCTGCCTGGGTCATCCACTAGACAGCAGCAGCATGGAAGGAAGCAGCTTTGTGGCCTAATCCTTATAAATTGCCTAAATCAGCAGCTTTCAGTTGCCTGCTGTGGAAGTGGCATACACAATATGGATTGTGGAAGGTCAGACGTTTTTGCACTCTTTCTTAAAGCTGCTGGGTAAGATCTGGCATTTCAGAGTAACAGGGCCCCTAGGGTACAGCATGAACCTTTCCACATGCTTGAGAGAGAATATGTTCTGGGCTGTTTTCTCAAGTGAGCACAGATCTCTTCCCTTCTTCTTGCCCCTGGGCTCTGGTGATGCTGAAACCTGTAGAAATGTGCGTATAAACCAAGGATATACGGCTGCATGGTGCAGGCTGCAGGAAGTAGTTTGACTTCTCTTGAAGTCGAACAGAAGTGAACGGGAAGGATGCAGGCTCTGCCCCTGGTAGCTATAACTCTCCTTTTCCTCCTTTGGGACATATCCAGGGATATTAGTTGGTACTAACCTGCTGCGCTGAATCTCTCCCAGAGCTACAGTCCAGAAATATATATTTGTTGCAGTAGAAACAGAACAAAATAATTACAAGAAACTAGTTTAAAAAAAGGAATCAGGGAAAGCACAGGGAGCACAAATGAAAACTTGGTTTTTTCACCCTGTAGTGCCACCCTAAGGTGGAGTGAACCACGGGGGGCCTACCCCCAACCCATCTGGTCAAGGACAAGTTCCTGTCCTGTTCCAGGGTATGAAGGGCACTGGCATGGGCAGCTTGAACTGAGATCAACTCCCTTTGCACATGGGAGATTGAATCATGAAAGCGCTTTATTTTCAATATGAAACCCAGGTGGAGCTCTGGGAAAAGACAATCATACACTGTGTACTACTTGCATTTGTGGTTCTGAAGATAATAAAGCTGTTTCCTTGTTGTATTATTCAGTACAGCTTCTTAGAGAGTATTTCGGTGCACTGAGAGCCAGCTGGCTGATGCATTGTAATGGCATGGCACAGATGGAAGTAGTCATATGGCACCAGTTATATTATGATGAGCAAGTATGCATCTGAATGCATGCTGTATGGCGCAGAAACATGGTTGTCTAGCAAAAGCCACCATCAGACAGAAATATTTTGCAGATGTAGTTTGTTAGGCTTTAAGGATCTACTCATTAACTTCAGAATCTGACCATACCATGCCCCGGGTATCTTTCCTAAATTGCTTTCAGGCACTTTCACTGCTAGTTATTGTATTTCCCAGACTCACTTATATTACACTGTTCACTGATTACTTGGGGGCTGTTCCCCCAGCAGGAAAAAACATTGTTTGAACTATTTCAACATATACAAATGAAAGTGAAGTTAAATAATGCATTTTTATCAGAACATAGCTGTATGATTTAAAAACAACAGGTATGGATCATGTTAAAATAAATAAATAGTTAATTTCCAGAACTCTTACCAAGTGAAGGATGAGGCACAGTGTCAGTTTTTCATTTCATTTGGGGCTTATAGCTTTGCCAAAATGGGCAAAGTTCATGAACTTCTGATTTGTACAAGTTTCAGTCAAAATTCTCAGTCCTGATTTTGTTTGACAAGTCTTCCTTTGACATGCAAAAGATAGGAAAGTATGGGGATCACACACTTTCATTTAGTATTTTAATTGCTGAGTCTAAATTTGGCAGTGTCTCCACCTTAATGGAACTTAATGGTACTGTAATTGCTTGGTGGTGTCATGGAGAATCGATTCCCGATTATGTTCAGGAATAGCACTTTCATGTCTCAACTGAATTCAAACACAGAGACATTCCTGCCAGTGGGGAAATATGCCACAAAACACCTCTTCATCAGCTCAGATGATAAACAGCATTGCTAATGTCTTGATAATAACTTTTGTCTTTTTTGCAACAAATATTCTCTTTATATTTTAGCACATTTGATTAAATGGCTCTCTGGGGCCTGAGACGCAACTTTCTGTTTCTCTTACAGTAATTAGCCTGCATATAGTATTAAAAATTGTGTGTGCTTGAGAAATTCTTATCTTTGTTATATTATATGTAAATTATGCTTCATTCTTGTTTTCATTTAACCAGGGTGATTGCTTATGAAATCAACTGTTGTAAATTAAAGCTGTTCTTTCCAGAGGAATTGTCCCACAGCAAATTCACTGAGATTTGCTCCACAGTTGGGAGGGCAGTGAATGGTAAAGTTCCTAGCTACTGAGAGGAGACCTCTGATAAGAAAAGCTCTAAAGCCTTGTTAACACAGGGTGTTATACATCTGATGGCTTGTCTGAGGGCATTGTGCTAAACTGAAACATGCTCAAGTGCAGTCAGAAAAGGATTCAAACATCTGAAAGTAGCCTAAAATCTGAACCATGTAGCATTAGTGATGCTATTGATGTTGCACTGACATTTGTAAATCACCCTCACTGGTTGCTGGGACATGCAGGTTCACATGAGGTCCCTAAGACAGTTTACTTGGGAGAGTCTCGCAGGCTGCTTCCTTCCCACATACCAGATCCTTTTCGTGAAGAAACTTAGTGTACGGTGTTGCTGTAGTCCTCTGAAGCGACTTGGCTGGAGGTGGGGATGAGCTGCTTCATGACCTAGGAGCTGACGTTGCACTGTTGTTTTACCTGGCTGCTGGAAAAGGTGGCCACTTGGCAGGCCAGCCAAGCAAGGCTAAATGCAGCATGTGTTTAGGTGAAGAATGAAGATGCAGGTGGAGGGGGAAAGGCTGGAGGTAAAGGGATCATTCTGGTATGCAAACACTTGGCTTGGAGTAAGAGGATACCAGAGCACACTGAAGCTGGCCATTGCAGTTCAGAAGAAAAGAGGTTACTGGTGGAGGTCCTGTGACCAATGAAGTCAGTGGAAACCCTTCAGCAGGCTGCAACATAAAGCCTGTACAGTTGTAAATGCATTAACAAAATGTAGATCTGGCACATTTGTCAAAAAGTAGTAAGTGGAAAGGAGAACTGCCGGTGCGCTGGGGCTGCTGTTAGCGAAACACCTTCTCAGCAAAACCTGGCGTCCAGGGGCAGCTGTTGGGAATCTAGACACGTCCTGGTCCTGGGGTCTGTGAAAGCCACAGGCTTGGGCTCTCCACTTACCTACAGTTACTGCTGTCATCAAAGAAAAGAAATCAGCCTCTGAAATTAGAGGTCAAGAAGGGATAAAAATAGGCAGAAATCTAATTTCCTCTAGTTTCCTTCTTTACATGCCATAAAGCAGACATCTGTTCCTCATGTGAGTGAAGTGGTCTTTGGAAGCAGTCGAGATTCTGAAAGTACTTTTGTAAGGCAAAGCAAAGCTGGGGTTGCAAGTGTCACAACGTGCCGTTCTGACAAGCTTTTTCTCGGTGACATGTCTCCAGAAAAGGGAGATAAAAGATGGAAAAGAACACAAAATCTTGTGTGAAATGCTTCATGTCCCCTTCACCTGTGGTGATCTAGAGATGTGTTTGTTCATTTTGATAAGCCTAGTAACTGAGTCCAGGTGCCTCACACGTTGAACCAAAGAGCTGGAGCTGAACAAATACTCCAAGCTGAAACTGTCATTTCTCATGAAGCCAGCTGACAAAGACCCATTCTCTTGTGTTGATCTGGGAGTCTTCTAGCACGCCCTGTTGGAAGCCTGCTGTTTGACTTCTTGTTGAAATATCTTTATTGTCTTATCTTTTCAAAATGCAGCCTTTTGTTCTCTCATGGGATGCTATCTGTCAATCATCCAAACTCCATGCTGCTTTGGTAATTAGCTGGTTTTTAATGAGAGGCCAAGATATAAAAAGGTGAACCCTGCTGTTAACTGGAAAATGAAAGCTAAAGTGGAATTACACATGAGAGCTGGAGATCCAGCTCTCAGCTGCCCATGATGAGTCCAGCTTCAGTGCTAACAGATATTTTCAGCCTACATGACTGGAAAGCTGGTCCAAAGCTGGGGTGGAAAGAATGAGCAGAACTACATGGGAACTAATTTTTTCCCTGGGTTAAAGAGCACTATAGACCATCATTCAGATGTTCTCTGGTAAGATTTAGAAGATGTAAATGACTTTGTAGAATTCATCCTTTGGCTGTCTAACATGAAAATAGTCTTCTGTCTCTGACTACTCTGTCACTGACATCTTTCTCCTGTGCCTCAGGATGTTTAATCCTGTTGGAGCCTAGGCATCAGAATTGCAACATGATATCTGGCATCTGCCCTGTCAGGCTTAACTTTGGTCAAAACAAAGGAGGATCTTCATACCAAGGAGGTAAATGGGATTGGTCCTGTTGAGTGAATCGCAGTCAAACACTTTGATCTAAGCCTTAGGCTTCCAATCACACATTTAGCTGTATCATTGAGAAATTGATGTCTCTAGATCCACAGGAGTTTGGGGGTTAGTTTCTTGTGCCAATAGAGTTTATTGAATTTCAAGGGCTAAATTTAGTCTTGGCCCAAATGGACATAATTCAAGTTACTTCAAAGAATGAAGGAAGAACATTTCATTTAAAATAAGTTTTTTAGCTGGCAGAAGAGAATTGGGATGTATCACTCCTTGTTCTTATACCATGTAGTATTCAGAACATTTTCATTTATCACTATTTCAGATTGTCAAGTATGCTGGAGGCGAGGCAAAAAAGGTGAGCTTGATGATAAATTATATTGTCTAATTCACTCATATATTATTTGTGCATCTACAGAAGCATTTGAATATATTTATTATGATCATTAGTTACAAGTATTAATACAAAACATCATGATAAACTATACATTTATTCTGACCCTACCAGCCACGTTCAGATGGAGAAGGAAGCCTTCCCCTGTAAAGTCCTCCAGGATCAATCAATTGCTTGAATATCAGTCCACCCACCTGGAATCAAATCTGGGAGATGCAACTAATTTGCAGATGGCAATTCAGGGTGAGAGTCATGGCCTTTTCCATTACTTTTGTGGTATGTAATGAGAACATCAAGACTGAGACACTGTGGGCTCTGTAGGTTCCTCCTGTCTGGTTCTCTCTTTCTTAGGGCAGTGTGAAAAGTCCTTTCACTATCACATAGCACATTTCTAGTGCATGTGTTTTTTTGAAGTGGAGGAAATCCCATTGTTAAATCCTTGGACTGCAGTGCATTCATTGTGGAAACTATCTTTCCCCCTTACAGCAGAATTGTCTCCTGTAAAAGCCAATTAAAGCCCCTGAAGAAGATTCTTTTATTTGCAGAGCACAGCTGCTTCTCACAGTAGTCCCATTGTGGAACTGTTCCTGCAGCAGCTAATCCTGAAGAAATGGAAGGTGTACACTGGCTATCCCTCTGCTCTGCTCCGCTCTGCTCTGCTCTACTCCAATGCTGCCCTGCTCTGCTCAGTGCTACTCTACTCTTTACCCCTTTGATGTACTTTAGTTATCCCCTTTAATCTGAACACATTCTCAGCTTGAAACACATACCAGATATACTCCTCTCTTTGTTTTTTCTCTTTTTTTTCATCGTTTACCCTGTGTGTTGAATCTAAGATGGAGAACAGTAACAAAGCATTTTCTGATTATACATATATAAGCTTTATTTCTCACCATTGGAGAGAAAGTGAAAATTTGCAAATGTATTTGCAGGCAATCTGTCAGTCTGGCTGATTCATAGCCAGCAGGCAAGGGTTAGTACGATCCTTTCTACAGACCTTGTAAGTCTTTGGGAGAGTACATTGTAAAGCACCTGAGTTGTCAAGACAAGAACAGCCTCCATTCCTGCTTTTTGATAATCTCAGGTGAATATGGGATGCAGAGGAAGGAATAGAGTGTTGTATGCCATCCAAAGCTTCTCTTTCTACAGAAACAATAATTGAATAACTGGGCCATTGTCTGCAATGGGTTTTAGTTACAAAGAGCTGTCAGTGTGTGGGGAATACCCCTGTGTGGCTGCACTGCTTTCATTTACAAGAGATGTATTACAAAGATCCAGCAAATGCTTTTTTGCTCGACTAAAATTTTTGAAATTTCCTTGGAATGAGTAAATTCAGAAAAGTAATATGATTCCACTCTGTGGGCTTGGTCAATTCTGATACTTTAACAAGCTGAAGCCCTGTTTTACAATTACTGTTGAACAGAGATTATAAGTCTGGGCCTACATTTTAATCACTAAAAAAAATTCAAAAGCACACATATTTTACGCTAACTTCTGTATGACTGATATTTATATAGGACTTGTCTTTGTAGCTGGAAAATGTCAAGGATACCAAATAGCTTCAGTAGTGAGTATTTGTTGAAGGAGACCAACAGGGCTTGCTGCACTGAAGGTGGTTGTCTTTACAACTTGCACCATTTGGAGATAGCTTCTGTCTAAAACAAATTTTAATTAGTATATCCTTTAAAATGAATGTTGCTATGCTTTAGTCTTTATGAAAGTTCCTTGATGTTACTCTTCAGAACATATCAAAAATAGCAAATCCAGTATAAAAGAAAATTGTTTGTCAGTACTTTCTTAAATGTATGATGTTGACTGCAAACTGCAGCTGGACAATTCATGACCAACCCATCAAATATACTACATTTATGAACACATCTCCTTGGATTTGACTGTAATTGAAGAAAATATACACTTCAGTCATTGCCTAACTTTAAGTATATATAAAAACCCCTCCAACCCCAAATCAACAAATCTTTTGCTTTGACTGGATAGCACACCTACAGGTACGTTATTGGATTTTCTCTGTGAGGATTATTTAGCCCAGTTTCTGGTGTAACAAGTTGTGTGTGTCCAAAACTAGGGATGGGTAGAAATCTGATCATTCATTTTGTAATGATCCCACTATTTGGAGTATTTCCATTTCAAAAAGCAATTAAGAAAAGAAATATTCCTCAGTGAAATGAAGTGCTGAAGAAACATAGCAGAGGCTAAGCTAAATCCTTCCCTTGAAAGGATGAAAATAATTAATTCCAACTTTGATTTATATCATGCACTGCCAAATAATAGAATCTGAAGGTATAAAAGTGGCTTGTTGTTTTAAACAAAACATTTTACTTTTTTAGAATGTTCCATTTCTTTACATTCCTGGAGTGAATTTTTGCAAAAATCAGCCTGTTTATGCTCAAATTATTATCTTCCAGCAGAAGTTATTTTTCCAGTAGAAAACCTAAATTTTAGTCAGTTCGTTAAAAGTTATGTTCCAATGACTATAGTCTAGAAGAAAAAGCCTTTATGTAAAAATCTCATTCATTAAATATTTACCATATCATTTAACAAGCTGGTGCATTGCTTTTCTGTCCTTTGCTGTGATAAGTAATATACCTTGTTTCTCTTATTATTTTATCTATGTTTGATTTCTCAAAGTTTTTGTTTTAAGTTGAGTTTTCTTGCAGAATGCTAGAAAGAAACAGACAGTCAAACTGGTGGTAATATTTGTATAATTGTCTTGTTGATGCTGTTATTACTGGTGTATTTCCCATATTATTATTTTTATTATTAATAATGTTAATAATAACAATAACCATAGCAACAACAATGAAATGTATCTGGACATTTAGCCAATTCAATCTACTTCATATATACTGATTTTTAAGTAATAATGAGATGAACAAAAGAAGCATTTAGAAGACCACCTGTTTTTTCCAAATCTTATCCAGACCTCTTGAGTCATCAAAATGGGTCCGGAAATATTATCAGAATATACTCCCTAGTGCAATTTGCGATCAATCCTGAATGTAGCGTCACGAGTAAATTAGGAACTTTTGTATGATAGCATAGCACTTCTGTTTCTGAGAATGCTGAGGGAGATAGCAAAGCATTTAGTAGTTAATGTTTTGGATATCTATAATGTCCGTATTTTAATAAAAGACTTGGGCAAAAATGGTTCTTATATTACCAGTATTCCATTTCTCTGATGACAGCTAATTTGTAACAACTGATCATTATGGTTAATTTTATTAAAAACACTTTAAAACTGCAAGCTTTTCATAAGTAATTAAGAAAAGAAATAATGTCTAGGAAAACCTGTTTGGTATGTTGGTTCAAATTTGATTTTTGAAATACTTTCCTTCATTTTTCTCAATTTTTCCAAAAGAAATGTGGAAAGTCCAAATGCATAAGAAACAGCCCTGTTTTTCAGTTTTCAGTTTTCTGCTTTGTAAGAAAAAAAAATAATTTCAAAGATAAACTATACATATCCAGAGACAAACAAGTAAATACAACCAGGTATCTTACAAAGCAGTATGGAAATATTCATTACAGCAGACCAGCACTGGAACACAGACTCCTACAAGGAAAAATATTCACAAGAATCCTGCTATATTTGTTTGCCAGAATGAGAAATACACCCCATACTTTAGTTTAATTGGTCTCAGAATGTGCATTCTCAGTTGAGAAACTCAAAATAATGTAGACTTGATTTAAGAATTAATAAACCTGTGTGCAATGAGGAAAAAATTAAAGTCTTTCATCAATAACAATGGAAGTTAATGAATCAAGCCTAGCTTTGGTGCATCTAAGGTCTCTGTTATCATTCGGAGAAATAATCTGTTATAGACCTACACCTTCACTACATTTGGCTTTTCATTCTGTAAAACCATCTCATTTTTTCAGGCACCCTGCACAGACTTAGGGGAAGCTGTGCCATTGCATCTGTTTTTCAAGAGCTTAATGATTAAAAAAAAAGAAAAAAGAAAAAAGAAAAAAAGAAAAAAGAAAAAAAAAATAAAAAAAAAACAAGAAAAAAGGAAAAATTCTGCTTTTAGCATTCAACACAGAAAGACTGTGGACAGGCAAAACCCAATAGTCATTTGATGAAGTAATGGTCATCATTGTTCTGGGTTCCTAGTTCAGATAATGAAATGCAGCAGAGGTGATCATGTCCCCTTGCTGAGTCACTGTCCAACCTTGCCTGGAGCTGAGACTCTTGTCTGTGAGCTCCATCTTAAATCACCAGGCAGGAACAAGCTGAGCTATTTTTAAGGCTGTGTGTGCTGCAGGACAGGTTTTGGGAATCATCAAGGGTCTGCAATGCACTATGTCAGGACAGTAGGCATAGGTATCTCTTGCCTGAGTGTTAGAAGGTTTGCAGACTTCTTTTAGCTACTCATGAAGACAGCCTTTTGCATGAAAGGCTGAAGTCTTGTGTCTTTTCAGGGACTAATGATCTAATGAAACTTTTTGCAGTAATAAGGTTGTTCATCTGTAGATGGGCTGGTGGGAAACTTGCCATGCATTTATTGCTGTGGCTTAGTGTAAGCATGTAATGGTAAAAATGTTCAAAGGGCGTTCACGCTATCTCTGCTGCTCTCTAGGACGCGTACAATCCCAGCTGTCATCCAGCTATGCTGGCACCATTCCCAGAAGAGGTGGTTGGGGAAACTCCTAGCAGAAAGTGAGTCAAGGACAGGGATTTTCCGACAACTGAGAAGCAGGGACTGATAACCTCTTGAGCAGTTTTGTGACATCTCTCAATAGTTATTTGCTAGATTTTAACTGTTAACTCACAGCATTGATCTGGAGATAATGTACTTAAATCTTGGAAAGTCAATGTCTTGAGACAACAAATAGAAAAAAGGCTTTTCTCAGAACATCTGTGTTAAAGTTTTAATTTCTTAACACGTTAGAATTATGTAGGAAGTTTAACTTTCAGTAAAACACCAAAATCAAACAATTTCAGCATTGAAGAGATAAAGACAGAATCTGGAAGGATGTATGATACCAGCAATAGCAAGGGAGTTAATCTCCAAGTTAACATCTTCCTTCTTGTCCTCATTTATCTTCATTGCCTATGTCACCAGTATATTTAGCCCTTTGTGTAACACCCTGTTATCTCTATTATTGTGGTCTGACACATACCAGGAGAGTAATACAAGAGAGAAGAAAGTTCACAAGCCTTATGCCTGGTTCTTAACATTTTCCTTTTATCAGGGATGTTTAGGATACTTTAAACCACACACAGCATGTACCACTCCTTCCTCTGCGATTCAGCTCCTTCCTCCCCAGCTATGAGCTTCCCCAGTATGTGCAATCTATAACAACATTTTTCCTTCTTCAGACTTTCTTCAGCATCAGAAAGGCCTCACCATGACCATCTCCTCTCTTCACAGGCCCAGAAGAAGCTCGCAGTGACTTACAGGAAAGAAAGAGCAAGACAAAGGACATGCAGAGTCAGGCTGTGAAAGTGCAAGCAGATCAGAGGTCCTGCTCAAAGCTGCATCTCCTGAGCACCTTGACCCTCCTTTGGCACCAGAAACACAGCCTGCTGCCCTAAGGGCCTTTGGAAATTACTTACCCAGATAAAACACCTTGTCATGAAAAACTATGTCTAGTGGGAGACCACCCTTGGTCCTTGCTCTTTAAATGTGGTGATGTTGTCACAGCCTTTCCTCCTACTCTGTTTGAATCCCGCTCAGCTGAAGCAAAAAACAGACAGTGAGAAATGGCTGTCAGCTTTGGTGCTCAAAGCCATGCCACCTACCCACCTTCTACCCACTTTGTTGTGATTTATCACTCATTTTCCATCTAAGTCCAAATCTTCTATTTCTTTTCCCACAATTTCTACTTATCTGTGAGTTTGACTCTGTACTTTTGGAAAGTTTAACTCCTCAAAAGGCTTTATTTCAACTGTCAGAGCTTTTATTGAGAAATATAAATAAAAAGTTCCATAAGAGCACATTTTCACTTCTTTATAATGTGAGACAGAGCTGGAGTGAAACAGATCTCACCCACTGGAAGGCAGAGCCCACACACACATAATGACTCATTAAATCATCCATTGTACTTTCCTGAGAGAGTCGGTGGCCTTCCAACCACCCAAGCCCACATCCATCTCTCACCTGCTTGGTTGAGAGCTAAATGTCTCCTTTGTAGATTCACAGAGTAATTTGGGCTGGAAGGGACCCCAGAGGTCACCTGGGCCAACCCCTTGCTCTATGGCCCAAAGAGAGGCTTTTGCAGGGCAAGCAGCAGAGGATCATAAGGTCTTCTGAAGTAACAGTGGACCATCGGTGCCAACTGGTGTTCATATTCACCATGTGAGCAAGCTGCACTCTTGATATCGAATGGACGAGACGCAGAGGCAGTATCAAAGAAAATACATCAAGAAAGAACTACAGTGGGAAGCCAAATTGCAGGAAATAGCACTTTTCCTCTGTATCCAAATCCAAGTGTAAAATGCAACAAAACCAAGATCCTTCAAGCTGTCCTACCTCCTGGCCTGCTTGTTGCCAACTGCATTTTCATCTCTGTATGTGGCTGTTATCTACTCCCACCATCTCGGGGTCTTGTCCACAATAAAAAGTGCACAATTGTTGTGAAGAGTTTACTGACTTCATCGAGGGCTAAGTGCCTCATTAAGTCCCAGGATAAGACATTTCATTGGGCTGGAAAGGGCGAAAGCTGGTAGATTCAATATCAGCTGTTGCAAATTGGTACGGATCCAGCTGAGAATCTAACCCATAAGAGAAAACTGAACACACAGGCAGTGGAGTGTTGCTCTGTTAGACTCAGCGCAGATGAAAAGACAGATTACAAAAAAAGGCAGACCAAGGGGACAAAAGGCCTTTAAAGCCAGATGCTTACTATAGAGCAAAACAAATATTTATTTAGATTGGGTGACATGATTTTGCTCCAGCAATCAAATGAGCCACACACTTCACACCTTTAAACAGCCTGGACATTAATTGTCAGTACATGATTTGCCAGATCCAGTCATCATGCTGACACCTCTTTAATTTTGTTTTACAAGGCCACAATTAAACTCCCTGGCTTTCTGAGCTGGACAGCATTCAGGGGTCTTTCAAGAAGTACAGTGAAAGGCATAAGAAAATTGACTGAGTTCCTCATCCACATCCATGCTGTTCCTCCATGCCAGCTAATTTGAATGCAACTTTATGCAGTAGATAATGTCACTGACAACTACAGACAGACTGTCTGCTTTGTTCGAACTGTCATTTTAACACCAAGCAAAAATACAGCCTTCTTTCCCTGGCCTTTGGAGCTCATAGGGATGTTGTCTATGCAGCTGACACTCACAGAGACCATGTCAGTGTTTCAGCAGTTAAGCCATTTAGAGGAACAAAACAATGCTTCCACCCAAGTTGCATGGATTTCCTATATTTATACTGTACAGTAGATATTCCCATATAGTGCTGTGGACCCTTGCAGCAGCAGAGTCTGTGGGACAGATCCTTGCTGGTAAGCCCTTCCGCCACCATCCCAACACGATCAGTGGGCGATGTGTAAGAGCTTGCTGGCTGCAGTGAGTAGTACCCAGATAAGCTCAAAAGGCTTCTGGTTGACAGAAACTCCTGTGCTAACCCTCATGTGACTGCCTGCTCTGGAACCTATGGATCAACTTACGGTCTGGTAGCTCTGTTGATGCTGATGTTTACTTTTGCTTCCAGATTATCTATCTGGGATCCACAGATGCTTCTCCTGCTCATTTAACAGGCCGTCTGTCTTCCTGTTTCTTTTATTTAAAAAGTACAAGTGGTTTTTTAGACAGTATTTTAAGAGTGCAAACTCACAGCCAGGAGCAGTCTTGGCTTTTACAGAGAGATGTCAGGTGTGTAAGCAGTTAAACTGGCTGGCTGGAATACAATAATGGTGCATGGGGGAAATAATTTTTTAAAATCTTGTTTTCCAAAGTTGCTTACCAAAACATTTCAGCTTGCTTGAATTTTCCTCTCTTCCCCCAAGCCACTTGTTGGTTTTAAACTCTTTTCCTTTTTCTCTCCTACCAAGGCAAAGGTGTGCAGAAGGGGCCGTGTCCCTCCATGACAGCTGGAGGGGGACCCTGGGAGGACCCCCACAACCCTTGATGCCTTTTGCTACCTCTGGCTTCCTGGCGCCTGCGTGGAGAAACAGAGGGGCAGGTCGGGGGGCAGAGCGTGGGTGGCAGCAGTAGTGCAGACCTTGGATGAACCCAGTGTCTCATTCCTGCTCTCTGTTACAAACAGCAAAGCAGGGAAAGACATGTGGGGACAGGGAGGAAAGCACAACCTAGTTTTTCCAAAGAGTTCTCCTTTGGCATTTATTTTTATTGAAAGATGAGGA
The DNA here is from genome assembly GCF_023634155.1 of Falco peregrinus. Lineage (NCBI taxonomy): Eukaryota > Metazoa > Chordata > Aves > Falconiformes > Falconidae > Falco > Falco peregrinus. Next base: position 36,957,425 of record NC_073725.1, on the reverse strand, counting down.
ACATTAATGGAAAACTCATTTAAAAAAAAACCACCCCCCCACAACCACTACATTTAAAAAGTGCTGTGTTCTGACCAGTTCTCAAAGATGGATTATGTTAATTTGCGGCATTTTAAAACACATTAAAATAAATGAGAGATGTCTGAGTGGATTTTTATGATTTCTCATCCTTCTTCTGTGTGCTTTTGTGCTAACTCTGGCAATGCACTGAGTGTGGATAGGAAAAACATTACAACAGCTTTTGGAAAAGTCACGCTGCCCCATGGGAGTGAAGATCAGGAGAAGAAAGAAGAGAAGAAGGAAAGAAAGGAAATGCACAGATCAATTACATTCAGAACCTGACCTGACACCCAATTAAAATGAAGCTGGGATGTTAAACAGAAATTATTCAGTCTTCTTTCAGGTATCCTGTGAAAACAGCACAGGACAGAAATGCTGGAAATAAGAAGAAAACTACCTGCAGGCTTTAAATATAGTGAAACATTTACAACAGCACATCACTGGTGAACACTGACACAGAAATGTTCTTGAAAAACAGCTGTCAGAGAAAATAATTTAGAAACCTGGAGTCACAGGTAGTGCCACGAAGCCTGAGCATTTGCAGAACTGGACAGTATAATCTGTACCTGAGAAAGTGAGGCATATTTGTACTGAACGTCTTGATAATTTCACGGGTGGATGCTTTTAGAGATATTTGTGCCCTTGTGGAAGACATTCATAACCCCAGCAGGCAAGGAATTTAACAAACACTGATAAAGGACCAAAGTTACTGGAGAAAGCGGACAAAACCAGGCTGTAGGAGGGGAGGGGAGAGGGAGGAAGGGACTGGGGAGAACAAATGGATGCTGTTTGCTGGGTGAGGATGAACAACCACCTCCTGGGCTTCCAGGGAGAGCCCTAGCACCCAAGCGAGAAAGGCAGCTGTGTGTGCCATGGCCACAGAAGGTAGAGACTGGGGTGCATGGATTTTCCCTGAGGATGGTGGGATTATGGCCAGGTGAAGAGCTCATGGGTGGAGGCACCTGTGTAGGGCTATGTCAGCACACCTTTTATCAGGAGCCATTAGCGGTGCTTTTAGTAAGTGCCTGAGAACAGCTGATAGAACAATTTTTCACATTTTAGCCACATGGGGGGGGGGGGGGGGGAAAAGACAGAAAATGTGACTTTCCTACTCAGAAATTAAAACTTCCATGGAACTGACTTTTGGAGTAACATATGCACCGAAATTTTATGGGAACCGAAACTTTCATCGTCTGACACCAAGTCTCAAGCCACCTGCAGTTAGGTACTGCAGTAGAAATTAAAGACAGGTCATCACTTTGAAGTTCTCCAGTGACTGACACCACTGTCTTCACACACAGGCTGGCCTAGCCTGGTGTGAGCCATGCTCAAGGAGCAGTCTGTCTCTTCACTCCATGGCTAGGACTTCAGGAAACAGCTGCACTTTGCATGGACACCAGCTGAGTTGCTCTATCATTCCTTCAAAGACACATGGCTCTCCATCCTGCAAAGGGTGTGTGGCATTGCTGGATACTGCTGGCTGATGGGATTATCTTGCACCCTCCTGTCAGTAAGAAAGCTGTCAGCCTGGGGTGTGCTCAGCAAGACTGAGCGTTAGGACAAGTGGAAAAGTTCACTAAATGTGAGTCACGGTCTGTATGTGAAGTCAGTAGTGAGGACAAAATAAACACTGAGGAGATACCAAAGTTCACACTACACTGATGGTAGGCTGTTACCTTGTCACAGAGCTATCGGGGCAATGAGACATGAACCATTATGTTGGTGGATGAATGAGTGGCCTGTTGTTCAAGGGAAATACATCATTGCATCCACCTATGCTCAAAACGATGCTGCTAGCTGAAAACATGCCATGTCTAGGGTCTTGCACTACTCTTCCACAGCAGAGGGAGAAATCCTTGGGAAAGACAGGGCTTAGCTAAGGCGGTTCAAGGTTTAAATGTAATTACTAATGAAATAGCTGACTTTCTCATTGAAGTAATTAAACAAACCAAGTCAGAAACTAGGGAAGATGCCTCCTTTGATCCTGAGTCAGCTTTGCATCTGAAGTCTGCTGGTTGCTGGATAGTGGGTTCCCAAGAGTACAGAGCCTTAGGACTTCCCAAATAAAGCCTCATGTAAACTGCAGCATGATTTTCAGAAAAATACCTAATTTTGGCTAAAGAAATTACCAGTGGATTGCTACTCCCCTAGGAAATCACTGCAAAGGTGAGTTGCCCTCACTGATAAAAAATGCATTTAGTCTCACTCCTGCTCCTTGCTGGCAGCTTCTACATCTTTGTTGGCTGTTTTGAAACATGGAGAAAAATGGTTTCCTTAGCCATGCCACAGAAAGTGTAAATAAGACCACTTTCAGTCTTGTAATTTTTACTGTGCCTTTTCTCCTCTTTCTATCCTATTTATTAGTATGTTTCTTAAAAAGGGGGTACTGAAAGTAATACAGCCTCAGTGCTTATTTTCCACAATCAGTTTTGCAGAACATCTTTTTCTTGGGCAGCTACTGGGAGATATGATTGCTTTCAGTTCCTTAACTGTTTGATGTATATTAGAGGATACAATATGATGCCTTTTTGATTCTGCTTCTTCATTTGAAATTTCCTCACACTCAGAAGGGTTATCTGTATGTCAAGAAGTTTCTGTTCTGCTTTCTTATTCCATTATAAACAATATTTGGTATTTACCTGAACTGACTGATCTTTTATTTAATTTTATTTTTTCATGGTTTTCTTACAAACACTCTCCTTTGAAGACAAGTATTTACCTTTGAAGAAAAATATTTACCTTTTGCATGTCAGTGTTTGTAACATATCAAATGAAGGGATAATCATTTGGGGGTCATATATCAGGACCTTTGTCACACAGAAGAACAGACTGGAATTGATTTTCTATTTTTACCGCTAGAAAACATTGATTTTTAACTAGTATTTCATTCACAGATTTAGGGTTTTTTTTTCCCTGCAATAAAAGGCCTAAGTAAATAAAAGCCAAAGCTCCTGAGAAAGCCTGTTCACAAGGGAGCCTCATCTCCCCTGCAGAAGCTGCCCTGTTCCACCCCCAGCCCCATGGGGCACTGAGGGCTGCTGTCAGTTCAGAATCGTATTTTATTAGTTCCACCAGGGCAAAATATCCTGAAATGATAAAAAGAATGGTGCTACACTATACTGAAGGAAACAGGAGGGGAAAAAAAGCACAGGAATTGTGTTAGCAAGCATTACAGAATTTGAAGATGAATTCTGACTTACGGATAAAATCATTACAATTTCTCTTATGAAAAGCTCACACTACAAAGTAGGAAAAGTATATTAAATTCTAGAAAAATTGTAGAGGAATGAAGCTGGGTTTATTAACATTGATAATATACAGCTGTGGGCTGGCTTCAGGGGCGGTGGGTTGGCTGATGTGGATAAGGTGCAGCTGGGGCTGGTTCCTGCTAAGTAGTTAAATAGCTCTAAGGGTATGGGAGAGACCCAGAAGAAGCAGAGGGAGGAGGGAGAGTGCCCTGGATGTAGGTGAGACAAGGAGAAGGATGCAGCAGAGGCAAGAAGCAGGGTGGCCTGATCTGAAGAGGATGGAGAAACAGCACGGACAGTAGATGAACTGTTGAAACCTTGTGTGGGATTGGTGGCTGTGCCGGGGCAAGGTGTGGGAACTACTTATTGAAGTTAACCTGGTATGGGGTGATAAAAGCCTTGTTGCAGCTGGCTAGTTTTGAGAATGCTGTGACAACAAAACATATAGCATTAAGATAAGGAGAGAAATTTCAATTTTAAATAGTAGATTAAATTGAATTTCAATTTTATCTACTATTTAGTGCAGTCAGTTGCACAACATGACATTTAGGTTCTGATTCTTAATATTGCTGGGTTTCTGCTTAAATTAAATTTGGACATAGCAGTTCAGAAAGCAACACTGTCAAAATAATTAAATAAGGGAAGCAGGAATGCAATTTGGTTTTTTTCCTCCAGATTGACTATGGGTCTGTTGTTCTCCCCAACAAGTGTGACTGGGAAGGTTCCCCTGAGTTGTGCTCCCACTGACTGGATATCCCAGGTGTGAGAGCTCCTTGCCACACTGTTTGTCCACTTCAGTTACAAGGAAGGTTCTTTCCATGCTTGGCCCAACAGATGAAAAATAAGTGGTAATAGAATGTTAGGGAAATCTTTTTAGCATCTGGTTTTCCTCCTTCTTAAAATTGTTTTTATTTCTAGGTTCCCGTTCATTTCATAACATTAGGTATCATGCAGTTAGAACTTTCTGGGGAATGTTTGTGTTTGTGAGCAATTATTTTACATTTGATTTCCAATATTGCTTCAGCAGGGAGGCCATACAAATCCTTGTACCTATAGAAGATCCAATATTATCTTAATTATATGTTACAGATAAATTTTAAGTGGCATAACTCAAAACAAAAGTTCAGAATTTGCTGTTTGTTAGTTAAATAAAACGTGTGTTTGTTCCTTTTTCCTAATGTCTTACTGTAATAAGATTTGGTCTGGCAAAATACATGATATGTTTTATCAGGACAGGCCTCACATTTAAAATTGAGCTTATGCTGGCTTGCTTTGTTGGCTCTGAATCATATTAAAGTAAGCCCAAAATAGTATTGTACTGTTTTATCCATCTTTCCTCTATGCTTAACATGATTATTATAGCCATATATTTTTCATATTAAGAAATTACAATTCAGGACCAAAGTTATATCCTCTGCCTTGAGGACTGCAAAGTCATTTCAAGTTTCAAACTGCAGTTCCCACTTTATGATAGAAAAAATCTGATCACGTATTCTAGGCAAAAAAAAAAAAGCCATGCTAACTGTTCTGTTTCTTCAAAACACTTTTTACTAAGGTAGAAGTTACAGAATATAATCCTGCAGGAGACAGGGCATTTAGATAAGTAACAGCTGGAGCATCATTTTGTGTATCTGTACCAATTTTTTCCTTTAAACAGCTGCAGTTACAGATATTTCTATTCTTTCTCTGGGAAAGATATTCTGGAGTGTTGAGGAAATTGTTCTTTCTTGCCAGCCTGTATGGTCATTTGATTAATTTAGCACCTGTTCTGCCTTCCCGAGGCGCTGGTGCCAGTGTGCTGCCATGGTGGTGGCTCTAAGCAGGGCTTGCCTGCTCAGCACGGGCTGTGCTCACCTTGCTGGCCCAGAGAGCTCACACCCATCAAGGGGACTTAAGCAACTGGGACTTCTGAGCCCCTTGGGCACTTTGGATGTTTTCCTGCAGGTCTCTCTGTGACAGGAGTTGGAGACAGATTGGTCTGTGAACAGCGAACTCAATGCATTTCTGTGGTGGTGATGTACTGCCTGTGTGGAGCGAATGTATTCAGTGCATAGAGATCTCCATCTAATTGGATCTGGTTTTCCAGAACATCAGTTTCTTTATTGATCTTTGTAGTCCTCATTGTCATAACATGTTAACATCACATTTTAGTGCATATTAGCAATCAAATTTCCTGTACAAATAATCAGAACCCATTCACCCTTCCACTGCTGGGGAAGGCAGTACCATCCTCCTCTGATTACATTTTCCTGATGGAAATGCAGAGACACTCATTCTAAGGAAAATGTGATCTGACTCACCATGGGGTTTTGCCGTGGATCTGTACAGCTTTCAGTTGGAGAACACTGTTGATTAATTTTTTTTTTTCTGATAAGACACAAAACCTGCTCCACTTTTACTCTCACAGGTTTTACTAAAAGAAAAGAAGTCACTTCAAGCAAATTGAAGAGTGGGTTTGTTTTGAAATCTTTCATGTAAGGTGTTGCTGAGTGGCTCGGATAGCACCACCTAGCCTTCTGGTCCCTTTAGAAGCTAGATCCTGCATGTGGCATGGCAGGTAGGACTGATGCAGACCAGGCAAGAAAGCTCCCTGTGCTATACATGGGTGTTATACACTGTTGCCATCACTTATAGTCTGCTGTGCTCTGTATCGCATCTAACAGGAGAGACAAAATTGCTGCAGTGATGCTCCATTTAGTTTCATCCAAGGCATGTGTTCACATTTAAAGCAACAACACACTGAAATACGCTGTCTTTGGGCATATCTCTCATCAGCCATTTGTGGTTGTTTCAGAGGGCTCAATACGTTGCAGAACCAAGTCCTAAAGCATTAATACTTCATACAAGAAAAAAGTTAAATTCCAAGAACCCATTTCTGCAGAAGTGAGATCTAGAGGTATTATCCCTCTGTCTCATTCTTGTTTCTGATGCCCGGAAAGCCTACTGTCACCATCAAGGAAACGGAAAAAATATCCAAATTTCCTTGTAGTTCACAACCTTTAAACAGTGATAGACATCTAAACCTACTGCTGAGAACTTTGAGTTCCCCAACAGATGTCAGTGAGAGGAGGCACTGGGAAAATATCATACACAGATGTTCAAATACTTTGCAAAAGGTAGTATAGAAAATCACTGCTCTACCTCAAACTTCATGTTGTAATGGCCACCAAATATAAAGTTTTTTTTGAACAGGATTTGCTCTGTGCTCATAGAAAAGCATCAGCATGAAAGGTATCCACAATGAGACATCTGAAATCTGTTGTCACTTTAGAAAATTTAGAATTAAATATTTATGTCCTTAAAGAAGGTTGCACTTAAAAAAAATTTGGATTAAATGCATCTTTTTACTGTATTTTTTGTTTTGTTTCTTTTTTTTCTTTTTTTTTTGTGAGTTCTTTTTGCTTGTAACAGTGAATATGGGAAGATATGTTAGCTGTAAGATATCTCATATCAAAGATATTTGATACTTATTCAGGGAATAACAGCATTAGATTTATAATAAACTCAGTACACTGCATGGCTTAGCAAACAGACAGCAGACTTTTAGGAGCACAATAATTGCATGGATTGGAATTAATTTATTCATATAGAATTGAAAAATTTATTCATATAAAATTGAATAGAAGAATCCTTTATGAACACATCCTTTTTCTTCAGTCATGTGCCATTCTACCAGTATTTTCTGTGAAATGTATTTGTTTTAGCAGCACCATTAAGCAACCTTTTGAAATGAATTCCAGCACTTGAAACAGCATAATACACTTGTCCAAAGGTAGGCTGTAGCCTTCCAGTAGGCTTAATTCCTGTTTGATTTCATCAAAAGTAATAAATACATCAAATAGTTGATAGGTTAGGTACCTTATACTGTTCACAGTTTTAATCTCAGAAATATTTGATTGAAATGTCTAATAATTTTGTATACATGCTTCAGGAAAGGCATAAATCACATGCTTGAAGTCCCTCTGTTTCATAGATTTAAGCAAAACAAATGATGATAAACCCTACATTAACTAGGTAATAGTGATGTATCTTGCTATAGCAGTGCTTGCTCTCTCAAGATGTGTGGGAAAAGCCTGTAGAAGCTACCAGAGAAAAAACAAGAGGGTTTGGGCAAAGGATGCTGCAAGTCACCCCGCTGTGTACGTGTGTGTGACCAGAGCAACCTCACTGACTTGCAGGGGGCTGAGGCAATGCATGCCCCACTGGCTGAGCTGGAGTCCCAGTAGCCTTGGCACCGATCAGGCAAACACCCAGGAAAAGGCTCCAGCAGCAGCAGCTTCTCTGTGAGCTTTTCAGAAGGCAGGTTCCCCCCCACCCCAAGATAATTGAATAATCCATGCGGTAGGATTTTGGCTTCTAAAGTAGGGACCGATATTTGATATTAAGTGGCTCAGAATATAGATGGTGTTATATATTTTGATAGGATTCTGCACTATTTTCGGTCTAGAGAGACTTTTTTTCTTGACTCAAATATAAATGAATGACATAATATTGTTGGATTATAGCAATTTTAAGTTTGGTCAAACTTAAATGCATTTAAGGTGTTCACTGATAAAATGATAAATGTTTAAGTTTAGTCACTTTTTTCTTACATGGCAATTAATAATGGATATGTATAGTTCCTCCCTCTCCAAAGGATTAGTATTTTTTATGTGCTGGAAGATCTGCACTTTAGAACTGTTGATGTAATAGTTTCTAAAGTATAGCTTGACCCGTACAGCTGTAGCAAGTCAGATACGTCTTTCGAAAGAAGCTAACGGGTCTGATTCACAGTCACTGAGAAACATGCTGGGCAGGAGATCCACAGGTGTTGTGCAGAGCCAGGAGCTATGCAGAAATGTAAAACTCATCTTTTATATTCTGCCGCAGTCTCAAAATACACTTTTTTACCTTCCTGTGCCCTGCAACAATTGTTTCCACACCGATCTTAGAGGGACAGGCTTAGATGGGAAAGTGGGCACTGGGCAAGGACTTTGGGTGATTTGGACTTAAATATACCTGTCATGGTTACAGCGGAGCAACATTGACGCAGCCAATCCAGCCAGCAAGCAGCAAGAATTACACCCAGGGAAATGTGCTGTAAGTACACATCGGCTGTGGGGGAAGGTTTCCATGTATGATGTCAAAAAGACCAATTTTTGGAGGAAGGGATTATTCTGTGCCCTCTGCCTAGTGACTCAAATACTTACTTCAAATGCACAGCAGAAGAACATATAACACATAAAACACAAACATAAGGATGGCAACTTAAATTTAATAAACTCCAGGTGCACTCAGAAGTTCAATGTTGATTAAAGCAATCCATGGGCCCTCTCAGCTCCTTTCCCTCTCCTAAGCGGGGGAAGGGAGCTGGCACTTGGCTTGTCTGCTTTTGCTTTGGGTTCTTAGCATCTCCCTTCTTGATTCCTGTATGTTTTGCCTAGAAAATTAAGGGAGAAGAAAAAACTGCTTCACATTCAGCTTAATCACAAAAAGGCCTATGATTCTATGATTTGAAAAGCGTTTTGCTGATGTAATGTCTCTATCATGGACGCAGACAGGGACTCTGCTATGTGGCAAGCATGTTGGTATCGAGACCTTGTTCTGTAGGAACTGGGAGGAAAACCTTCCCTTGAATCATACGTGTTCTCACAGAGGTGATCCTGGTGATTACTCCTGACCACAACTATTGGTAACATCCTGCAGTCTCCTAATCCCTTGTTAATGCAATTTAACTCCAGTCATTCTTACTCACACACGTGGTGTGCTTGTGAACAGATTGATAAGCACAACGATTTCACCTGGTGGATGGTCACTTTGTGGAAAGTAGTTTTCTGTCAAAAGGAAATAAATGATGTTCTTGGTGCCCAATAATAAGTAAAAGGTTAAAGAATCCTTGAAAACAAGGATTGCAGTAGTTAAATCACAGACAAAAACAAGTGAGAAATTAAACCCAATCATTTCTGCACCAGATGTGCTCTGCTTACAAACGTATCTACAAAACCAAATTTATTTGTCATTGGGCAAAAGTAGACTGCAAATTTGGCTTAGCGGGGCAGATTTGTGTCAGAGACTCATCTTTATAGGAAATAACAGAGACTCTTAAGTACAGATTTCCTGGGGATGTCAAAAAGACCAAAAACCATTTTCTTTCTTCTCCCTAAATCTTGCCCAGTTCAGCACATGCTCTGTGTCATCTGACACAGGAAAATCTGGGAAAACAGAGTGCAGGTCCCTGCCTTCCCGATCACCCCCTGGCTGCACCTACTACATTTCTCCAGAGACGAGTCAGTCACACGTTAACTTGGTTAGTGGCCCAAGCAGCAGTGACAGTATGGAGATATACAGCAGAGCTGATGTTACACCGTCACTCGTTCACATGCACAGGCAGGCTGCATCTGCCATGCAGGCTGGGTGCAGCTGCACTGAGGGAAGGGACAGGGCTGTGTGATCCAGTACATAACGCCCTGGCAGGGAGTTAGCCTCACTTGCTTTAGACTCATCCTCTGCACGGATACCCAGTTTGGTCATAAAACCACTCTTTCAACAGTTTTGCTGCTCTAAAAATTTCCATAGCCACAGTCCACACAGGTAGGACCAGTCAGGCTCTCAAAACCTCCTCCCACATTTTCTAGCCATGCCTGTAACTGACACTGCATCCTACCTAACTATGAAGTGCTTTAAGTATAGTCAGCAAAGTTTCTAATGCAGATTGCTCAAGCAAGGGATCTCAGGACTGTGTGACCCGTCAGAGAAGCTGCCACCACACAGCGGCCAAATGACAATTCAGGTTTAATGTCTCCAGCCCTCCCTTTCTGCTGCAGCAATGGTACTGCCATCCACGGATACTGGGCTGACACTGGTGTGGCTGAGACCCTGAGTGAGTCTCCTTTCAGCCAGCTGTGCTCCGCACTCGAGGGGGATGTACATGAGCTCTTTGTGGACCTAAAAAAGCCTGGGAGAAAGATTTCATCACCTGGTAGGTCTGGAGCCACGGCACAACCTTTCCTCTTGACATGGCCACCAAGGGTACACCACTGGGTGACTCTGAGGTGTTTGTAAGGGGGTATTCGCAGTGCTGGAAAAGCTGCTGTATGCTTGCTCCGAAGGGGAGAAACTGGAGAAACCTGGGGGGAACTTAGAGGCAGACAACCACAGCCCCATCTCCAGAACAGCTGATAAAAAGAAAATCTCTGACTTCTGGTTTAGTGGTGCACTGGTATTTGGGCACAGTACAGAGTATAGATAAACCTTTTCATGAACAATGGCAAGGATGCAGGATTTGGGCTAACTTTAAACACATTTAAATTGTTTTTCTTCTCAGATGATAGCATCCTCTTCAGATATTTGCTGTGAGATGTCGTTACGGAAATGTGGTAGGTTCAGCTAGAAACACATTATTTGATTCTGTCAGAAAAGTTTTATATAGATTTCCTTAATTCCTATTCTGCCTCAGAATAAGTGTTGCTTTAAGAAACAAAGTTTTCTGTTAAAGTTGGGAGATGACACCTGGGTGAGTTGGACAGGGTATGAAGGACCAGAACTCTTGAAACACTTGTGTGCCAAAGCCATTGTTATCTTTGAAAAAGAATTAATCTCTTCCTAAATTCTGATACAAAAAATACTCAACCAAGTGCAAAGGCAGATAATGTTAGCTGCCCTGTAAAACCGTTGAAATTAAGGCAAGAGCCATTGCTGTGTTTGACTTGCTGTCAAACCACAGGAGCAGAGCTAAATGCAGCCCCTCAGTATTTAAAAGGGAGGTGAGTGGAAAGATCCCACCAAAATCTTTGTATGAGGTGGGAGAGGTGGGATCTGATACCCTGAACTACCCCAGAAAGACGGACAGCAGTGGTGGAGGTCGGCTCATGGTGAGTGTGGCAGCGCAAGCTGCATCATTGCTCCAGCTTTGCACCACCCCAGGACAGACAAATGCCGCTTCACTGGCGACCACACAGCTACGATTCCTTAGGCACCCTGGAGCTGATGACCTCTCCATTTTAGTGCTGAAGTTTTAATTGAGCACTGCTTGTCCTACGGGCCCAGGGCAGCTGGTGGAATGCAGCTGGCTTTGCCTTGGGGCAGGTGGGGGGCAGCAGGACCCCCTCCTGGCCCTGTGGCTCCGTCACCTGCCAGCCCACCCAGACCTGTCTACAGGTGCCCACCCCAGGCACAGAAATGCATTTTCTATATTGAGAAATAAGTACAAGCACAAGAACTCATCATGTGTAGCAAAGTTCAGGAGTCTCAAGACTCTTAGATAAGTTCACTACCAGCAATCTTTTGTATTTTTTTAATGTGTGTGAAGTGTTGAATTGAAACACTGTCTTTTAAGCAGAATATATATAGCACCATTCATGTTTTATAATGCTTTTGCAATCAATGGAAACAATTCATAAAGCTGGAATTCTTATTTAGTATTTTTTTCCTGTAGCACAAAAAACAGGAAAACACATTTTTTTATTCCAGTCCTAAACAAAGTTTGTAATCTCTGTTTCCAAGACTGGAAAGTCCATTTCATGGCTGTGTTTTCCTATCATTGCAACAGATCTGTACTGCCATTTTTTAGTACACGTCCCGTCTTCTTTGATGTTCTACAACAATCTAAAGATATTTAAAGACAGAAAATAACATGAAGAGTACCCCTCATGAACGGCAACACTTTGGAGAAACTTCTGTCTGTACCAATATAAATATCTGGTTAAGCCTGTTTAACTACTATTCTCATCTATTTTGCAGCATAAGTAGCTGACTGTCTGCTGAAATTATTGCAAGAAAACCCAGGAAAACCTCCGGAAAACCCCTCTAGAGCAATCTCACAGCTCCAGGAAAGCAATGACTTCTGTAACGTGTAGTGGGTTGACTCCAGCCAGCAGCTAAGCACCTGCAAGATGATCACCCATTTCCCCTTTCGTGGGACTGGGGAGAGAATCAGAAAAGCAAAACCAAGGAAAACTCATAGGTTGAGTTGAAGACAATTTAGTAAGTGAAGGGAAGAGAAAAAAACCCAACCAAGTGTTGCAAAGGCAATTAGCCTTACCTCTCACCAGCAGACAGCCCACCTCATCTCTGAGCAATGCCTCCTTTGGAAAGGCCAAACCCCCAGTTTCACTGCTGACCATGATGTGATATGGTATGCAAGATCCTTTACATGCTATGGAATACCCCTGTGGCCAGCTGGGGTCCCCTGTCCTAACTGTGTCCCTCCCAGCTGACAGCCCACCCTCAGCCCACTCACTGTGGGGCCAGAGTGAGAAACAGAAAATCTTGACACCGTGCAAGGACTGGTGAGTAACAGCTAGGACACTGGTGTGGTATCTCACCCTTTTGGTCACAAATTGGATACACGGCACCGTAGGAGCTGCTATGAAGAAAGTTAACTCCCAGTACAAGCTACACCGCAGTTACCACGCTGTGGTTTCTCTGTGCATACACTAGCTCTGTCCCAGCACCATAGGGAGTCCTGCAATGGCCAGTTGCATTCCCTGCAGAAATACCCGAAATAGTTGCCTGGGGCAATCTGAGAAGTGTTGCATAAAATTGTCCCCTTGCTCCCAGGTGGCTAGGTCCGTTACCATGGGAACAAGCAGATTTTGGTTATAGCTGGCAGAAAAGTTGGGTGGGAGAAAGCTTTTGATAATAAAGGAGTTTTTTATACCTGTGGTGTAGCAGGGCTGCTGTTCTGATGGCTGAGGACAAATGTTGGAATTGTAAGGGCTCACCTTGGTGTATAAGTCCTATTAAACTCTGAGCACTTGGGCAGAATACTCAGCCCTACTCTGCGAGGCATTTGAAGAAGCATTTCCCAACCAGATTATTTCTCTCTAGAATTAAACAAACTAGTGCATCTCGAACCAAACCTTGTTTACCTGGAACTGTCCAGCCCCTGCTTCAAGCAGGTGTAGAGACAGGCTGCAAGGCAGAGAACAGGGGTACTGGAAGGACAATTATCATTGTAGCTAGAGGTGAGACAATACAGTGTTCGGGTAGCTTCAGTTGTGCCTCTCCTGCTGGCTGTCAGACCTGTCTCCCCACCCATCTCATTGACATTTTCTTCCTGGGTATGTTAGAGGTCTCTGCCTGGCACTGATCTCTTCTGAAACACCTTTTGCTGTAGCATTTGCACTGACAGCTGTCCTTTCTGGAAACTCCATGTTTCATAGAGCTGCCGTCTGCCTGGGGATTACATTTTGTTCCTCTGGGTTTTAAATATCTAAATCCCAGAGCCCAGCCTGGAGAGGGAGAGGCTGAAACAAACATCTTTTGTATAATGATAAAAGTAAAAATGAGAAAGAGTCTGAGAGCAGCTTGACAGCTGCAATTGCTCACAAAATAGATTTTTTTCCTATTTATTTTTCTTTCTCTAATATATTCCTAGCACAGGCTATTGCTATTCAATAGTAAGAAGGCCAGACTGACTCATTAAATGGAGACACTGCTCATTTTGAATTCTCTGGGCTATAAGAAACAGCTTCTTGCCCAAGCAAGATCACGCATGGCTGATTTTCCATCCTCTGTGCAGCAGAAGGCAAACCCAAGGACTGGCAAGCCCCCAAGCCAGTACGCTGCACCATCCTGCTATGTTTGTGCCCCTACAAATTTTTGGTGTGCTGGATAACTGATCAGACAGCTGACAACTGGTAGTTTGCAAGCTGAGAGCTCACAGGTTGTTATTGCGTTATCACCCTCCAACCATGTTATGGTTCTTCTGTGTAGAAGATGTACACAGAGATAAAAGCAGTTGGTGTTTCCGTCTCTGGGTAATAGTTTCTGTGAGTCTTCCCAGGCTGTCCTGCAGACACATGGTCACCCTGCCCTAAAGTACCAACAGCAGTGCCAGGTAGGGCTCAGCTAGATGGGCTGGTTGACCAAGACCTTAAATGTCCTGTGCATCTCTTAATATTTGACATGAGTATGTGTCCACATAAGGAGGATATCAAGTGAATGGTCCTCTGCTGCAGCGAGGCTCTGGCAGTGAGCAGAGAACAGGGGCCAGGATTGCTCTCCCTCCTTCCCACAGGAACCAGCAGCATCTCCAATGCAGAGCTGTGGGAATGCAAAGGGTTTGTGGCTTTGGCTGCTCCCTCCAACTCAGGTACAGCTCTGCTGAAGCAAGGCCAGGAGACCGCATCGAGAATAAATCAGGCTGGCTGATGAGAATCAGATCGACTGGCCTAGAGATCAATTAATCCATTCTGGAGCACAGTCTCTTCATCATAGAGATATCCTCTCTGCTCTGTTTGAAACTGGGGAAAAACTGCAAGTTAGCAAAAGAAATCACAACAAAACTGCTCTGCTGCAGGTATCTGTATTTCTGGAAAGATGCAGTTAAGAGGAGAGCAGCTTTTTCTGTCTTTCTTCCTAATCCCTTTGGGAACAGAAGTTTTGATACTGTTTCTTCCATTCATAAGAAAGAAGCACAGGCTGATGTGCTTCACATTTTCTTTGTGAAGGGATGTGGTCATAGATATTTAATAGACAAAACATAGAAAGAGTTACCAAAGATCACTATGCTACACACACTTTCTACATTTTTTCAACTAATAGCCATGCAGTTTATATTAGGTGGCCCAAAGGTCAATGCTGGCATCATTTTTAGTGACTACACTTGAGGTGAAAGTACAGGGGCTGGATGGTCTTGACCAATGTCAGACCAGATAAAGAGGTTTGCTCTAGTTTCTTCCTTGAGACACTGAGGGATTGCTGTGTCCCCGGAAGGGCAGTGTTGCAGTCCTGGGTTTTTCCCACTTAGACATTCACTAGTAACTGTGCTTATATGCCGATCCCATTAAACTCAGCAGGACTTTTCCCATGAGCAAGTACCTACCACCACATCAGCACCATTGTTAGAACATAATTGACCACACTTTTTTTTTCAAACCTCTACTGCTTTCTGAATGTAAAAGAAGTAAAATTATTTAGTATATTACACGCCTTTACTATACGGAGAAATTGTTCGTGCTTTTAGAAAATGTATTTTTTATATAATTTTGTAAATATGATAAAACATAATGAAAATAAGTTAACATAAAACATGAATGGGTTCTATGTAAATCCAATCTTCTAACAATATTAATTTTATTGTACAGATTAAACTTACAATAAATTGGTTGCTTTGTACACAATACTTGACACCACTTAGTTTTCCCATAGGGACTTTAATTTACTGCATGCATTAGCAACTGTGTATCTATGACACTTAAAGCAAAGAATTCTGTAATTGTTGGTGTAGTCCTATATATTTTTGAGCTGTACAGAGCGGCTTTTTTTTTCCAACTCAAGTACTCCATACTTTCACCACGAGTAACACCCGCTCCAGCTTCTGCCCTGATGAGCTGGTAGGAAGCAATATGAACGTTGGTGAAACCAACAAGACTACAGCAGTCTCACAGCAGCCAGACACTGATCCTTACTTGCAGTTGTGACTGCCTCTTGATGGAGCTCAGCTACAGTAAGTGCAGAAAGGAGTCTGAGTGTAGAGTATGAAACAAGCTGCCAAATTGGATCAGGCTGGGGGATCATCTATTGCAACGCTTGAGAATAGGTGTCATTAGCTGCCTTAGAGATACTGGATGCTGCCTGCTGTGCTCCCCATGCCCGGAGTCTGGACCCCCTTCAGCCATACCATGTCTCTACATGTGGTGGCTTAACCCCAGCTGGTAACTAAGTACCACACAGCTGCTTGCTCACATCCCTGCCACCCCAGTGGGATGGAGAAGAGAAGCAGAAAAAAAAAAAGGTAAGATGCATGGGTTGTGGTAAGAACAGTTTAATAATTGAAGTAAAATAAAATAAAATAAAATAATAATAGTATAGTTGTAATGAAAAGGGAGACAACAAAAAGAGACAGAAGAATAAAACCCAAGAAAAAACCCAAGCAACACACAATACAACTGCTCACCACCCACCAGCCAGTGCCCCAGCAGCATTTGGCCACCTCTGGCCAAGTCCCCCAGTTTATACACTGAGCGTGCCGCTCTATGGTATGGAATATCCCTTTGGCCAGTTCGGGTCGGCTGTCCTGGCCCTGCTCCCTCCCAGCTTCTTGTGCACCTGCTCACTGGCAGAGCACGGGAAAGTGAAAAGCCCCTGACTTAGGGCAAGCACTACTTAGCAACAACGAAAACATCAGTGTGTTATCGACTCTATTCTCGTACTAAATCCAAAACAGAGCACTGTGCCAGCTACTAGGAAGAAAATTAATTCTATCCCAGCCAAAACCAGGACACTGCAGTATTACAGGAGGTTTGACATGGAGAGAGCAAATAGATTTGTGCACAGGTCTGTCCCATCAAAGACCCTGGTGAAGACCAGCTTTGCTCATACCTTCTTAAAAGAACAAGATGAAATGTGTCTGAAGGTTAAGGATCCTCACCTGTGAGTTTCCTCCTCTGCTCCCCACCTGTATTTAGGCCCATCACAACCTGATTCTATCATGTCATGAAGGTTAATAGAGGGGAAGGAATTTCTCTTAAAATTGCCAAAAAGTAGGAAGAATTGCAACTCTAAAACCTTGTCTATATATCCTCTGCTGCTGAAGGATAATGGGAAGGAGCCATTTGAATTTTTCCAAAGTCATACTCTTTTCTTTGACTGTCCATAAATTATGTCACTTCTGCTCCCTGACATGTCTTGCATATAGTAGAATTACTTTCAACTGCCTTATATAAGTTTTTCTAAATCTGATTATTACAGAACAAAGACCATCAGAAAAAGCATCTAAGGGTCAACTTTTAACCCACAATCCATCTCTGACATTAGGAAGATGCTTTACCCTTGTTACAGTGAGTCATTGCTTTTACTTTCACTTAGCATAAAAGGCAATTCTTAAAAGCATTCATTTTGATTCCCCGAATTTAAAATGTAGACCCTGCCATGTTTCTTATGGTGCAGATAACACTAAAATATAAAAATTGCCCTGTGATCCTTGAATCATTTTCTCTTGAATCATTTTCTCTCAGTTGGTGTTTCTTCTAATAGGTTTGCAATGCTTGGAAAAAGGAAACAGAAAGAGCTAATTGTATGCCAAGAAAGCTTCATAATCACTTATTCTGGCCAATAAAATAATTGGTTCAACTTGGCAAGAGTTTCACACTCTAAATTTGCACCCAAAGTGAGTGATTAAGTGCTGTGCTTTCCCCTAGACACACTGACTTCCAGCTATAGCCAGCAAAACAGGCCGCGTTAGCTAGTGAGTACCTATTTCCCTCACTGCTCAAGAGTACTATATATTGGTGGTGCTGGTGGCAGCATTGCCTGGAGAAATGGGAGTCAAAGCACTGGAGAGGTGATCCTGGCTGTGCCACTAACTGAGAACTGCTCAGCCCTGGGGTGGGATTTGCAGAGCATGTGAGGGGTTTCGAGGCTTCGGTTGCACTGGGAAGTCTGCACTGGTGTCTGTGTTGGTCACTGCTTTCTCCTGGAGGAGGAGAAAGGAGGTCAACGAGGCTGCAAAGATGCTCAGTCCCTGCCTCCTCCATGGCAGGCAGCCCTCTCCTGAGGACGTGCTGCATTTGAGACTGGGAGTATGAGCAACTCTTGGCCAACTGCACCTAGCCCAAAAGCAAAGAGAAAGTAGGAGGTTTCCAGAAACAGGCTCTTGTGAAATACGTCCAGGAACAGGTTCCTCCCTTGCAACTCCGACCAAGCCTGCAGGATCAGGGCTAGGGCTGGCTCCATACCCTAACCGCTCTGTCTGGAGATGGTTGGGGCTGGTCAAGGGTGCTGGAGCTGCTGTGCCCAATTGCTGCAGCTCAGGCAGATCTCTAGCAATGCTTCAAGGGGACATGCCAATGGCTTCTGCTCCAAAACACTACACCTCTGCTGTGACTGACTGTGCAAAAATAAACTAACAAGGCACATCTCACATGTAAGAGCTTGGTTTAGCATTGAACAGATCTGAAGAACACTAAGCTAATTTAAGTCTGGTTTTGTAATATTTTCAGTATACCTCTGTGCATAGTTTCAAGGGACTTACAAGAGCCAGTGCTATGATGCACAAACACTGAAACAAGGTTTGTTACGCTGGTGGAAATACAGTTTCTTAATCTCCCATTAACAAAATTAAAGCCAGGACCATATTTCTCTCTGGTCAAGGAGCAAACAATCAGTAGCTACTGTGGCAGTTAGCCTTCATTAGCTCTGCTTGCGTTATTTCAAAGGGACCAGTAATACTCCTTTTATCTTTAGGTGCACCGGTGCTGGTACTGCAAAATTACTTTATTAGCTCTGGTAAATTATTTCTTCTCAGTAATGAAACTAGGGATATGGAATGAGAAAAGATGAGAAAAGCAGGAAGCAACACAGCCCTACCATGTGTTGAAATTAGAGAGAGAAGAGATTCACAGATTTCTGCAGAGGTACTGGAGTTACAGTACTCTTGCACCAGCCAGCCACTGGGCCACCAGCAATGAATCCTGTTGGTAAAGCAGTTCTGGAGCCTACCTTGTTTCTTCTTCTGCCTTTTAATAGCAGGCCAGAAGCTGGTAACGATTTAGCACAGAACTCCTTGGCATTCTGAAAACAAAGCGACACATGACTGGCCCAATATAAGGGCTTGCATTTTTGGTCATTAAGCATGGCTAATATAGCCAAGGAGTAATTCTGATTCTGCGGGTTCAGAGTGCCCATTTGTGGAAATCTTCCCTCCTTCCTTCCTTCCTTCCTTCTCCCTCCCTAGCAGTTAAGATTTAAACTGCACACTCAGTTCAGAGGGAAAGCAATGCCACCACCGCCCCATGGTCAGTTAATCCTCTGGCTTCTTTCCTAACTGCTGCTGGGAATGGAGGCACATAAATCTCCCTCTCCAACCAAACAAACCGAACAATAAGTATCAGGGCTTGGAAGCAGGGTGGGGTGTTCCCCACAGTAAGGTAAAATATTATCTTCCTGTTACAGCTGCAGCAATTCAATCTGGGCTTGAAGGTAATGAAAGAGCTTCATTCATTTAATCAGATATTGATTGATTGCTATAATATACTATGTCAACAGTTCCTGCAAGGGAACAAGGGCTGGCTGAAATAAATCAGGTTCCAGCAGACTCAGTTAGAAGAAGTAAAAATTATGTCAATGCTGGATGTCTGATTCTGGTGTTGTGCCAGAACTGTCCATCATTAATTTTCAGTACTGCTAAATATTTTGTTTATCAGATCTAGTACTATGCATTCTCAAGAGGCAGCAACATCTCAGTTTTGCTCCCATACTGTAATCATACTTCAAAGCCCTTCAGATGGCCTTGTTTTTCATGCTTATTACAGAGCACAAGAGCTGGAACACAAACTTTTTTCTTTTGGGAGTAAAAATTCATAGAATGTGGGGTTTTGTGGTTTTATTAATTATTATTTTTTATTATTATTCAAATAATCTGAGATCAGTTCTTGGCTCTGCCATAGCTTTTGGGGGTAAACCCACTTCCATCTATACCTTCTGTTGTCTACCAGTCGTGTGTGTAACTACAGTCACCCTTTTGTTTCACCATGTGCCTATCTACATTATGAACTTTTTGCGTGAAGCTGTTATGTCTGAAGGCATCTAACACTGCAGTTTCAATCCTTATTGCTCATAAGAATTGCTGCAACATAGATGGCTATAAATAATAATAGCCTGAGGATTTGGAATGCAAATTTAATGGGAAATGAAGCAAATAGTAACATCAATCTATCTCTGCACTTGTACTGTGGAACAAATTATTTTTAAAAAAGGCTATTCTTTTCAGATACTCTGTGAAATGATTGAAAATGAAGTTAGCAAAAGCATTATAAGAACTAATTAATCACTCATATTTGAGTTTACTAAAGAGTAATGTAACTATTTCTCAAAATACCATTCTTTTAAATAATGATTTTTAAGAGGTAATCTTTTATAAATAAGCATAAGTAACCTTTCAGTTCTATGAACTCTAAAATTATTTTCTAAAATTTCTTGATTGAGATATCAATTGTGGAACTTCAGTTTTACTTTGTAACAGTTGGATCTGCTTATCTTGCATTCGCAAGCTGTAGGTTGGAGCAGGCAAAGCTCATCTCCCTGAGCTTCGTGAATCAAAATAGATGAGGATCTCAGAGGATGAGATTAGCAATTGATTTAGCCTTGACTTCACACAAAAGCCTTCTTAACAAATTACTACATTACACAGATTACTGCATCTGAGAGTATCTCAGCTTTCTATGAACTACACTAAGATGGTATCTTGAAAACTTTAATTCCAGCTTTACTTGTAAAATTGGCTTCATTATCATTCTGCAGTTGCGATGAGCTAAAAGAAAAGTATCAACCAAATGTCAATAGCCTGTTCTTCTGATTTCTTCTGTGTAAAACTTTAAGGAATGTAAAATTAAAAAAAAAAGGTAAAAAATGTAAAAAGATGTGGTAAATATCTAATTATTTACCTGATAAAGTAGGCCCTAGGAAGCACAGAAACAGTCCTGAATGGCAGCACTTGGACTTGTCATGACTACCTCTGTCTGAAAATGAACCTATATCTTTCTGCGGTGGTACCTCTGGGGGTGAGTGTGATCGAAATGCCATTGGAGCTGCTTTATCTTGGGAAGAGACCACCTCAGAAATGGGAACAGTTTCCACTACAATTTTCAAGGAGCAAAGTTGTCAGAGGTCACTGTCCCAAACTGAGGAGATATAGCAGATATTATCAGCTTCAAAATTCCATTAGCATTGTCTTGACTGACTAATTTTCACATATTGTGGTATTAGATATTATGGTCCAACTTTGCTAAGTAGATCAGATAATTGTAAAAAGACAGTATAGGAAATTTCTCTATGCAAATGTATGCAAACGAGAAAATGTCATTGAGAACAATTAATAGGAAGCTATCACTGTTACAGAACTTAATATCCGAAGTCACGAAAAAGCTTTCCTAATGCAGGATGAGATGCATTAATTCCCCTCAATATTCTTCTGACCGTACCAGGTGTCTTTCAAATGCAAATGGAATCCAGATCTGACATACTCAGAATATTAAATAAACTGTAAAGAGAACCGATGTGCTACTTAAATGCTTAATATAATAAACGCCCTTTATACATTGTATCTTGCAGCATTCACTTAGGTGGTTCTGAGAGCTCTCCCAAGATCTGAGATGCCCTCTTTTGTTCCTAGGAGAGTTCTCAATGAGGAAAGACCTCCTTGTACTCCCTTTGTTCTGACTACCTGTAGCTACTATAGGCTTGACAGGGTCAATCCTAATGTAGATTGTAGGGGAAATGGACACGCAAAAATGGCACCAAAGCGCTTGTATGAATGGCTTGATTCATGGGATTCTGCTTTCAAAGATGGAAGGCTGTTCTACCCAGATCTATTCCCTCCAGTGTTTCAACCACCTGTATCTCAACAGGCATTTGCCAGCAAAAGCCAGCAACACAGATGTCTGTGGCCTTCCAGGTCTTTACTGGTCTAAACAACACCTTGGTACCGTTGGCTTTGTGCAGTGGTTGGATGGCTTTGGGGTGGGACTGGTGCTCTGTCAAAAGCAGTGGGTTAGTGCGAGACAAAGGCAGCCCTCGAGCCCTTGCTTAGTGCAAGACAGAGCCACGTCCTTACGGAGCAGCACGCTGCCTTAGCTCACAGGGCTCACTGGGCTGTCACCTGCACGAGGTCTGGCTGCAGCAGCAATGCCACAGGATGGTTGGGATTTTGGCTGTTTTTTCTTGTTTTGTTTGCTTTTTAAAATGGTTTTAAGAAATAATACATCTCTGTATTATTTTAGATCTTGAGTTTTCCTTTTTTTCCCCCAGACATCTCCCTGTGAAAAAAAAGTGTCTGATTATATGATCTTGTTAACATAAATACAAGACAGAATCAGGTTTGCATTATGTCCTGAGCAATCTAATTCCCAGTGATTATGCAAATCAGAGGAAACATGAAGCCATGGTAAAGAACGATCTCTTCTTCAACTGAAAAAAATGTAAATAGAAAAAACACTTTTGCAACAAAAAAGAAAATTACAGTTTTTGAGTGGGAATGGATTACATGTGTTGTTAATCTGCATTCATATGAGAGGCTGCAGAAAGACATTTCAGTCAGTAGATGAGGCCCTCAAATATCAATATTTGTTTGACTGCCAAAGAAAAGCAAATAACAGCAGCCAAAGGGGATGCATTTCTTGAATTACAGCACTTTTCATTAGCTGGCCCTCAGGAGGATTCCTCTGAATGTGGAGAAATGCTAACTGTGATCACATGAGAGCAGAGAATCAGAGAGAATAATGTCTTTATGAATACAACAAAATGTCAGCTCCTGGATAACCAAACAGACATACCTTTGTTCCCTTTCAGATCCAGAGGGCTGTTTCCAAATCAGAGAGGAAATAATGTAGGACGACGCTAAAACTTTTCCCTTGAACCATAATCGATTCATCTCTGCAATTTATTATTTATAAAAACCAAACACCGTTTTTGTCATCTACTGCCTGTGACTGCCGTATTAATTTTTCTTTCAGTGGAGTTGTATGTGATTCACTGTAGACTACTATCTGCTAAAGGGGAAAATGATGCCTCCTGTGAAAGCATATATAGGTGGTACAAGCTCTGTGGTCTTTGTTCTGCATGCTATGGGCAAATTATTTCAGAGTGAAATGGAACATGATGCTGAACATTTTGAACTTGTCAATGGACATGATGCTAAAATGCTAGGAGGATGCAATTATTGATAACCTGGTTATTGGCAATATTCCCTCATCCCTGGCCACTATTATTTAGCAGAAGTGAGGCCTGAGGAGGAACTTGAAAAAGGCAAATGCAGTCTTTCCAAATACTACAATAGGATCCTTGAGTCACAGAGGAGGGGTGATATGAGGCAACGGTCTGGGCAGAGAAACAGAGAAATGTCACTGCTCAGGGTGAAGGGAAATGAATGCAGATGGGAAAGAATATTGTAGCGGACTTTAGAGACGAACACAAAAAGCCCAAGTTTCATCAAATCAATTTATATGTCAAGCGGCTTCATGACTCAGAGTGTCCTTTTCTTTAAATTTCTCTCATTTGTCTGCTTTTGGCTATAACACAAATATGGACATTAGTGATTCAATGCTTGTTCAAATACATCTCGCATATTTTCTGTGATACAGGTCATATTATCCATGCATATTTAGATTAAATCAGTGATTTGCAACTCATTCAGTGCTCCAGAATGGGAAAATGTCGTTATTTCCCCCTCACCTACCAGGTGTTGACTCATTTTCGGGGAGTATTTGTTATATTCTTTGGGAGTAATCCTACTTTGTGGATTTGTTTAACATAATGCTCATTTGCTCAATTGATTCATGTTTCCAAGAGTCGTCTTGCAGTTCAACACAGCAATTTTGTACTTGTAGTTTTCAGTTTGTGGTATTAAATAATCATCACAATGTCTCAAAGGATAAGTATTATATACTGCAAATTGCAAATTCAAAACATATGGTATTACAGATGAGGAAATAAATTTCTGAAAAACAAGATATGAACCTTATCATTTTTCCAAATGTGAAGTAATCTTTAACCAAAGTAGAAACTAATTGTAATGAATGTTAGTAATTTAGAACATGACAATAGCTATTCACAGCCATCAAATGTAAATGAAACATTGGATACCTTCAACACTTTCCTGGGCAAGGAACATAGAGCAAGCTGATTCAAATACAAATTACTCCTCAGATCATATACTGGTGCAAAGCCATGACTCGTCAAGGCTTGGACATGTATCATCTGACTCTTCTAGACAACTTTTCATCCTTGGAGAAGATGGATATGTGGGGTATCAAGTAGTCTAAGCAGGTACAAATCCTGTGTTATGAAGTTGTAAAAAGATGTCATTTTAAAATGCAAGTAATCCATTCCACACGCTGATAGGTTTTTGTTTTCTTGGCTGTTTCTTATTCTAATTGCTTGGTTTCACCAAAAACAAGAGAGGGAGGCTATAATGATTATTTGTTGCTGTTTACTTTCTAAGCATACCCTCAGTTCTCAGAAATGTCCATTAGACAACACAGGAAAAGCGTGATAAGAAAGTCCCTGCTGTATTCAAGGCACCAAGCACTTCAGCAGGAGCTATGATTTCTTGGCATCATTGAACCATGGGAGCATTATTAAGCGTGGAGCCAGGCAGCAAAGTTTCTGTCATCTCCTTATTGAGATCTATGTGCTGAGAATAGTATTTCACACACACTTATTGACTTACAATCATATTTTCAAAGATTTCACACCCTTATTTTAATAAAATACATAGCAATTCTATCAGTTACTGTATGTACAGGAGTTGTCTTTTCCTTCTGAAAAATAATGACCATGTTATGAATTTTCAGGACAGGAACCTCACAAGTTAGAATAAAATGAATGGCATATGTATAAATTAGAAATACCCTACTCAATATAGCACATATTGTTTTTCTAACTATTATCATTTGACTAATTGTATACCACTATTCCATTTTACAGATCACAGAATTTAACAAAAGCAAGTTCCCTACATCTTCTGAATGAAATCCAGATTGATTTTCTAGAGAATGTATAAAGAAGAAGGTGAGAACTATCAGATTTGTTGCCCACTTTATTAATGAAGAGAGCAGCCTCCAGGATGACTTTTGTGGACTTTTTCTAGGAGTGCATGTGCATGTGGGCATTAAGACAGAAATCAGGGGATTTGCCTGAGGGACCCCCAGCTAGGAGATGGTTGCTTTTTAAAGTGTAATAATTCAACAGCTTCCACTCATTTAGACAATATCTTCATGAAGCAAGCCATTGCTGGGCATCTACAGCGTATTTCTGAACAAAAACCAACAAACAAATAAAAGAAAGCACAAGAAAAATATCCAAATAAGGTGTAAAACAAACATGGTTTGCTCTTGCACAGGCAGATCAGCTTATGTGGGGAGAACGTGTTGGGGAACAGCACATTTCAGTAGTATACAAGAGGTGAATGGGTCTTGTTTTAAAGATATTTGAAATGATTCATTATGCTGGGATGATTTTATTGACATATTACGTTGTGACATTTTATTTCATTGTATGTCTTTTCTCAGGTGGCAGTGGTTTCAGAACATTATAGTAAAAGCAACACTGACTAAGACTACATTAAGTCTATTCATTCTAAATCACTATTTTTATTTGTTTTATATGTTTCTGAGTAATCAGATAGTGGGATGAAACCTGTCATGTTTCATTGTCAGATTTTTTTTAAAACTATCAGCTAAAAACTTTTCTGCTTTCTGGGATGCCTTTTTTTTTTTTTTCTACCTGTGAATTTTGCTGGTTTTTAATAACTTACACTGCAAAACCAAACAAAAACCTCCACCACTACCCCAGGGTTTAAAGCTGGAATTTGGCTTGTAAGTACATTATATGGAAGAGATGGAGAAAATAGCAGCTGTGCAAAGAGACAGCATGACTGAGAGATGCTCCCAGCCCATAGCCCAACAGCAGCACCGATGAACAGAGCAAAAATCCCAACAAGGAGCTACAGCGTTTCTGTGGCGGGAAGGGATAGAGGCTGCATGCTGTCCTCACTTTCAGCAAAATGTGTTTCACTCTCTACTTTCTCATTCACCTTCTTATCTTCCAGTGCCTTTTGCTATCACATCTAGTCGTATCCACGCTTACCATAAGCCTTGCTCACCTCTTTCATTTGCATACTAATTTCTATTTATATTGTATTTATTTCAGGTTCTATCACTTAAGAAAAAGTTCAAATACATAAAACCATATCCACACATATGTCTGCCAGGAAGACACATTTTCTTGGCTTGTTTATAGCCTGCTAAGTGTTAGTCCTGGCACTGCCTGCTGCAAGGAGGGAGGCATGCCTTGTGAGCATCCTTTTGCAACATGAAGGGAGCCTCTGTCCAAAAGGAGAAAATACTGTAGCAGATATCAACTTGTATTCTCCCTGAATCACCTGCCAAAACCCATGGAAGTTCCAAGTGTGAGCCCAAATGTCATCACAAATAATGAAATAGGAAATTACAAGAGATGAACTTTTTCTGCAGTTTGGGGAATTGTGTGAATCACTGTAGGAAGTAGCCAAATCTGGGAAAGTCCTGGCTGAAAGGCATGCAGAATCTGCCTTAAGCCAAACCAGAGTGTGAAATAACTAAAAGGCTCACTGCTTTCATACATTATAATTGATTAATTAAACCTGACAGTTTTGTGGAAATTAGGAGTCATTTTACTTGCACTTTGAAGTTTGCCTCATCCTCTTTGTCCTGAGTGCTTTTTTCCCTGAGGCTTAAGCATGTTTCATCTGTATTCCTGGCCAGACCTTTGATATTATGCATCTCTCTCCAGAGAGCATGGAGCAGTGGATGTTCCCTGGCCCAAGTCCCCACATTTGCATGTCTGTGTCATTATAACAGTCCCACTTCTGTGCATCTTTTTTGTGCCAGCTCTTGCACAAAAACAATTCAAATATCTCCATCTTGGCCAGCCCTATTCTGCACCTGCACGTGGGTGCTAGCTGACATCAATACCAATTTCCGTTCCTCATTAATTATACTGAATGATGTGGGAATGCTACATCTCCAACAGCAACCCATTCAATATTTTCCTGGGAGATTCTTTTGTTATAAGAAAGCTATTTCCCTGCTTTTGCCAGCAACAGCTGCAAACCATTCATTTATAATGGTTGTTTTAAGTGTTTTGTATCCCACCTTACTCGTGACCCCAGTACTGACCCCTGGCTAGGTGATCCCCAAGACTGTCCCTGGATATAGGTGAACACAACAGTAGCTTTCGCTTAGTATGACATCCACCTTTTTCGCATGAACCGTCCTTTCCGCCACTGGACACACACATTTGGCTGCAGCTAACAGAAGGCAGCTGTCATAACTCACGGCGGTGTCTAGCTCCCCCTTCAGAACTTGAGCTTCTTTGCAGTATTAGTCCAGGAGCTCACCTTACATTTTGACTGCTGGCATCTACAATCCAACATCAGTCCCACTGATTTCAACATCAGTGAGTCATATTCTATACCAAATCATATTAAATTAGTATATCGTGACTCAGAGATGAAAGGGAGTCATTTGCATTTTAGTGGGGTTCTGATTTTTCAGACAGCAATCGAGTTGAAAAAGGTCTGTTCTTAACTTTTCTTAACTTTGGTTAAATCCTTAGCACATCTGAAAAAATCTGGCACTAGAATGGATTGGGCATTTCTGTATACTGTATAGTATAGCTGTAAACATATTCTCTTGAGTAATCCATGTTATTTTCCTAAAAGCTAGTCTGAGGGTAATTGCGTTTACAGTGGGTTATAACAAAAATCTGCCACACTACGTTACATTGTTTTACCCTGCAGCATGTCTGGCATTGCACCCACAGTGACATACAGCATCCCTGTTACTGGGGTACTCATAAATGTGGCCTCAACAACCACAGCCTTTTCAGACCCATCTTTCATATGTCAAATATGATTCACCTCCTGGTCAGTATATGCCTTTCCTGGGCAGAATAGAACTTTTGGGA
The DNA here is from genome assembly GCF_023634155.1 of Falco peregrinus. Lineage (NCBI taxonomy): Eukaryota > Metazoa > Chordata > Aves > Falconiformes > Falconidae > Falco > Falco peregrinus. The sequence continues at coordinate 36,929,691 of NC_073725.1, read as the reverse complement.
ATAAGGAGTTCAACAGTAGGTATCAAGCTGAGCTGTTTGCATCACTTACAAAGATGGCAAAGCAAAGACACAGGCCTGAAAATTCTCATCTCTTAAACATCCATTCCTGGTTTCTGTGCTCTGCGAGATGAGCCTATTGCCATATTTCAAAGACTGTGTCTGAAGTTCAATCACAAAGCTTTTTAACTTAACCATGATTTTGTCTCTTATTGCTGACTCAGGATCTACTTGGGGTAGCAGTCAAGTCTCTTTTTCAAGAGGGAAAAAACCTATGAGTTTTAAGACAAAACCAACATATTAAGTCATCTTAAATATCATTAATCATTTAGAAGGTAGGAAAAGGCAGACATTGAAAACATGACCTTAGATCTGCTCCTCTCCTGTGCATGTTCTGTGTCATTAACTGTGTGGTCACATACTTTTCTTAATACAGCACAGTAATTTGATTGAGCCACCCAGATTACTAGGTGTGTGGGGATATGGTACCAATTACTACTACTGCATGCTCCGTCTCTCCTGGAAGTGTGTATATTATTCCAGAAATTTGGCCATTTTCTGCAGGCCTTCCTGAGCAGTACAGTTGCCTGTACAGTTTTGGTTGTGTTTAATAGGAGTCCCTACACTTTAAGGAACCTGACAACAGAAAGAGAAATAGGCAAGGGATGGGGCAGAGAAGGAAATAATCCCCATCTTCTCTTTGGCCATCTGTTCAGGAGGATGGATGAAGTTGCCCCTAATGGAGACACTTCATCTCTAGGTTGCACCCAGAGCTCTTTCTGAGTTTGTAGCCCTTGTTATAAAAGCAGCCCTGTCCATCTTTCCATGTAGTGTGGCAGGACTGCCACAAGGGCAGGATGACAGGGAGCTTGCTGGAGACAGACATACTGACATATTCAAACCACTTGCACTTCATGTATACTACGACAAGAATGCAGGCAGGGAAATCTCTCATTCATACAGCTCACAAAAGTCACATGGGGTGGCTAGAGAACAACCAGTCTGAAATTCTGCCTCTGACACCACCTTATCTCAGTGTGACCCTGCTCTGCAGAGAAAGGGACATAGCTCAGTTTTTAGGTCCCAAACTGGAGAGCATGTTCAGCCACATTTTGCTGCCAGCACTGTGTAAAACTGCTCCATGCTTCCTGCCTGTGCAGGTGTGCCAGGGTCAGGGTGAGGGATCCACAGGGGAGAACAGGCTGGAAAGGATTTGTGTCATGAATGGGAATTAACTCTTCACTGCTTTGATGGTTGTACTGCTTCTTTGCTAATGTGCTTGGTTGCATTTAAATATTGTTTCAAGTAATCAAGGCTAAATTATGTCCTCTTAATAAAGACAATGGTCTTATGAATGCTGAGTTGGGGAAAGAAGCTGTCAGTCCTGTTATCAGCAGTAATTTGACCTGGATTGTTACTTCCTATCAGAAATTAAGTGGCCATTCTGTAAAGCACTGGTGCACTGTGAGGACTAAATTCAGTCTTTCAGAGGTGTAGTTTGGCAAGTGAAAAAGAGTCCTCTGGAACAACCACAGACAAGCAAAGATAAATCCATCATAACGAACCCATGAAAAGATATTGTTTCCCTATCGGTCCCTACAGGTCAGCCAACTGTATCTAGCAGGCTTTGTGTCAAGGTCGTCCTTGTGTCCTGCCGTGTCCTCTCCCATTTCCATTGCTGCTCCCTGAACTCAGGCTAGATCCTCACTGTGCAACCCTCTTGAGTTTGCTACCTTCCTTCTTTCTGTTTTAGACAGATTTCCCATGCTGTGGTGTATTGAATTCTCTTCAGCGTAAATAATTAATGAAAGCATCTTTTCTACTTTACACTCTTACTGTGTTGCTACTGGATTCAAATGGGAATAATAAAAGATCTGGAATAGGCATCGATTCGCTAGCAATGATGAAAACTGTGGAAACATTAGAAGTGATTGAGAAACTACCATAATTATATGAAAATACATGCACATGAACATTAGGGTTTGGTTTTTTCATAATGATTAGCAATAATGGCATATCAACTTTCTCGATAGTAATTGAATCTTTGTGACTATAAACAGCTAGAGAATTTTCTGTGTGATGGAAACAGCAGGACAAAAACTATATAAAGTATTATTTTTTTTTTAGACAAGGATGTCTGTTCTTTGCAATGTTGTATTAAGTGTACCATGCTCAATACAAATGGTGTTGACCAGCCCATGCAAACAGTAGTAAAAGCTCTAGCACACACAATTGCTGATAGATGGTTGTCATTTTATTCTGTTGGCTATCCCCTCACGTGGATTCAGAAACTTCTTACACTTTATCCTGCTTTCCTGAGTGTCCTTCTTTGCATGCTTACAAGATAAAATATCTGTATCATTGCCAACTTTGTTACCCTTTTAAAAAATATTAGTATTTACCTGTAATTTGTAAGTGTTTTAATATAAACAATACTGTAGTATTGTTAGGGTTAGTCTGACCCTGTTGAGTAGTTTTTATGTATTTTCTCTTTTACAGACTTTGATTGCATGCTTTGAAAGACTGATTTTTTAGTTAAGTTTCTTTGAAAGCCCTCACTGAGGATAGCAATTGGCTAATTAGAGAAATCTTCCAATATGACTCAGAAAACTAAATAGCCATATCCTTCTTGCAGAATATATGTCTCAACTGTGGTAGGCAGGATACAGAAGCTACTTCAGACAAAAAGAAGTCAGGGCAGCGAGCGCTTTCTTCAACTGAATCCTGTCTTGCTCCTTCACTTGATATCCACTATGTAGCAAGAGTGGCTTGCTTTGTACACAGTGCTTGAAATGCATCGTCCATGACTCTTGTCCATATACTAGTGAAACTGGTGGTGAATAAGCAAACCTTTGACTTCTACTGTGCAACATAGCTGCTAAAAAAGCCCCATCACATTGTCTGTCACCTTCAAGGTAGAGAGAGAGAGAGTGAAAATATGGACATCAGTAACTGCCCTATGTTAGTCAAAGGCTATACATTGTACAGCGTGCATCATGCAGGCTCAGAGGAGCCTGTGGGATCCATGCAAGGCTCACCCAGGCTCTGGAAGATAACCCTGCCAGGGATTCATTGGTTCCCAGATTTAATTCTTTCCTTTTTGGTGTTTCTTCTAGTAGTCACCATCAGAAACAATATCAAGGGAAAATGGAAAAGTTTATAGAAATATAGAATCATTTAGGTTGGAAAAGACCTTGAAGATCATAGAGTCCAAACATTAATCTAGCACTGCCAAGTCCACCACTAAGCCATGTCCCTAAGTGCTAAATCTGCATGTCCTTTAGAATCATAAAATGGTTTGGGTCAGAAGAGACTTTAAAGATCATCTAGTTCCCACCCACCTGCCATGGGCATCTTCTACTAGACCGAAGCCCCATCCAAACTGGCCTTGAACACTTCCAGGGATGGGGCATCCACACCTTCTCTGGGCAACCTGTTCCAGTGACTCACGACCCTCACAGTAAAGAATTTCTTCCAAATATCTAATCTGAATCTATCCTCTTAGTTTAAAACCATTACTCCTTGTCTTTTTTCTACAGGCCCTACTAAAAAGTCTGTCCCCATCTTTCTTACGAGCCCCTTTAGGTACTGGAAGGATGCTGGAAGGTGTCCCCAGAGCCTTCTCTTCTCCAGGCTGAACAACTCCAGCTCTCTCAGCTTGTCTTCATAGGAGGGGTGCTCCAGCCCTCTGATCACCTTCGTGGCCCTCTTCTGGACTCGCTCTAACAGGTCTATGTCCTTATGTTGGGGCCTCCAGAGCTGGATGGATGCCATGTGGGACAGTCTCAAAAGGTTTGAGGCTGTTTCCTCTTGTCCTATCACTTGTTACTTGGAAAAAGAGCCTGAGACCCACCTCGCTACAACCTCCTTTCAGGTAGTTGTAGAGTATGATAAGGTCCCCTCTGAGCCTCCTTTTCTCCAGGCTAAACACCCCCAGTTCTTTCAGTTGCTCCCCCTAAGACTTGTGCTCTAGACCCTTGATCAGCTTCATTGGTCTTCTTTGGATGTGCTCCAGCACCTCAACGTCTTTCTTGTGGTGAGCCGTCCAAAACTGAACACATTATCTGAGGTGCATCGTGTTTCAAAAGATCTCCTTTCTGGTTTATATTTACTAGGATATTCTCTCTGTGAGTGTTCTTTTAAAGAAACCCTGGAATAATTTCCCCACCAATTTACTTTCCTCTTTATATAAGTTCTTTTACTGTGTTTATCACTGCAATATTTTGTGGTACTTTGAAAGAACCTGTCTAACTTCTGTAATGTCCTTGCTTTCACCTTCCCTCCTCAGGGAGACAAGTGTGTACATTGGAGGTCTTTGTCTGAAATGTTTTTCAGATATAATGTCATGAAAATGAATGTGTATATTTGTATGTCTATAAATTTCTGTTAAACACCAAGGTCAAAAAATGTACATTACACATAAAAAGTGGGAGGTTGTGAGGTTCAAGGGAAGGTGAGATTGTGAAAGGATGGATGCCAAGGAAAAGTATCAAATTTTGACTGGAACATTAAAATATAATTTTAAACATTCAGACCCTAAATTATGTGAGTGTTCTCAATACACATTCTCTGGGATCAATTAATAAAGCTTTCAGTAATTGTAATTTACTTTCTAAAGTCATTGACCATGAAGATTTGCAGCTGATAGTGAGGTAATAGAAAATACAATGTATATTTTAAATGTGCATCATTTCACAGACGAAGTTAATTTGTGGTTTAGCGAGTTAAAACCCCACATGGATACATTTTTACTAAATTGCCTAGAGAAACAACACCTCAAAAAAATGATTTATGTTTTGTGTGGAGCATTACTGTTGAAGGGTAGGAAACACTAAGAATTTAGCAACGTGTAAATGTAGGGATTAACGGAAAGGGTGCCATCCCGCCGACAGACTGTCAGCGCTGGTGCAGTGGCTGCCAGCTGAGTTGGGGGCACAGGAAGCACAGGAGCTGCTGGTTTTTAATTCTCTTTGTTGCGAGCTTATTCTCACTTTTGCCTTTGAAGCCATGATTTCTTGGACCACAGTCTGATGTGGAATGATTTGGCAGAGTCTTTCTAATGAGAAATGCTTAAGTACAGGTCAAGGGTTTGTACCGTGCAAGCCTCTTCTTGCATAGTGGAAGTGGTATTGCAAAAAAAAAAAAAAACACCAAAAACCAAAACCCAAAAACAAAACCAAAAAAAAAGAGGTTTATTCAGGCTTTATGTTGCTTTGCTTTTCTGTTGTTAATCAGGAACAAACCATTCAGACTCTCCTTTCCAAGGGGTGATCAGTGATCACAAGGACACAACTAGCAAGTCTTCATGGGGTGACAGGACCAGCTGTGGCCTGCCCTGCCCAGCTCCCAGCTATGAGAGGTGCTTTCCCAGATGGGGCTCCTTGCCTCCCTGCAGTGGGAAAGGAGTGTGAACTCTAGAGAATTTTAAAATTAGAACAGGTACAGATACTAGGACATCAGTCACCAATGTTACTTAACCACCCTATAGCACTTTGCATGCTGCCAATGGTCCAGCTAAAACTGGAAGGTTTTTTAGCAAGGACTTGGAATGGTTTGGGGGAAGAGGGTCTTAATTATGTGTGCAGCTTTTTGCATTTCTCCAGTTGTAATTACTGGATTTCTTTTCATATCAGGAGCTGTACCATGTAGAGAGGGAAAAAGCACAACTAGAGACTGTGTGCTGGACAGGTCCTCCTCGTTGATGAGCAATGGCTCTGCCAGGGAAGCCTGTTGTGTAATCCTACCCACAAGCTAATTAAACTCACTCTTTTCACTTTCTGCTACCCATCACTCTTCCTAAGATCAACCACTCTGTTGACTAGAATCTGCTGCTGATTTCCAGTCTAACTTTATCAATTAGCAGTATATTATTAATAAGGAAAAACTTCCATAAATTAAATAAATGGTTTCTCCATGCATGAAGATATTATAGCTTTACAGTCAAATGTCTCTGCATCTGGATTAGAAGTCTCAAATTTTTAAAGCTATTTTGTTGCCTTGAATGAGAAACAGAGGCTTCCTGGGATTTTGAAAAGCACTGAGGAACTGAACTCTTTTGCAGATCTCTAGTATTCCTCCACTTGCTGTTTCTGAAACCTAAATGGACTTCCAAATCTGGCTTTCTTAACTGTAAAACATTGTCTTAAAAATATCTTTTTTCAAAAGGAAATTTAGAATGTGAGGATTACTTCACAATAGTTTTTTTTCCCTTATATTTACTTTTCTTCCTCATCTTCACTGCATCAGGTAGTTTAAATAGTGATTGCTGTGTTTATACATTTGTATAAAAGTAATTTGTATTTATTTGTTGGTACCATACATATCAGAAGTTCTCTGTGTGATACCAACTTGTATTGCATCAGCTGCATCTTGTTGAAATGCTCTAAAATAAAAGGGAAAATTACATGTTACTCATTTTACCCAAAGGTTGAATGAAGATGATTAAACTTCCAAAGTAAGTGCAACATGTGTTAATACACATTTCATGTGCATTAACGCAGAAACTTCTGCCAAGTCCTTTTAATTGATTTTATACTTTCTTAAGAATAATTTAGATTTTTTTTGTATGGCAGGAATTTGTCATTTCCTAATTCAGAAGTCACATCACTTCAGGTTAAAAATGCCCAAATTAAATGGATTGAAATGGAAGAAATCAAAATCCAGTGACAGCTAAATACCAAGAAAGCAGAAAGACCTACAGTGAGATTACTTTTTCTTGCAAAGGAACAATGTAAGACTTGACAGAATATTTTAGAAGACCAGGCTGACATGAGGACACCGCTGTTTCCAGGCCTTGATTGCACCACTCAGCTGGGTTTAGAGGCTTTGCTATGCTCACATAGAGCAAGGAGATCTGGAAGACATTTGGTAACTTAAAATTGAGGCTATATTGAAAAACATAGCATTGCATTTACCAGATCACTGTGTAGCTCTTCCAGAATGAGCAGCAGAATGTGCATCACACCAGAGACTTGCAATCAGCAGGAGAAGGAGGTCTGCGTCCCCTGCCTGGGAACGGTCCCAGCCGGGTGGCTCATGACACGGCCGGATTCCAGTGCTGCTTCTCCCTGAGCGAGTGGCCACTTCTGAGAAATGCCCTGTGCTAGCAACAGCAACCAGCACAACTTTCCACTCCTCCTGGTACACACCCTTTCTTTAATCAGGGGGAGAAAAAAACTTCATTCAGCTTTTCACCTATTACTTTCCTAAAATCATGCCTGCAGCTAGCTGCACACTTTCCCTGTGTTTATCCAATACAATACTTACTACTGTCCCTATTCTTGCTTGAGGACCCAGCAGGAACATATCCGACGATGGGCACATTATAACCACCACCGCTTGCTCTGCAGTTCTAAATATACACGGGTCCAGGAAAGGTGCGTGCCTTCTTGCCTGAGCTTCTCATTAAAAAATATAAGAAACACTTGGGTAAATCCCCACATTCCAGTTTGAAAGCTGTGGGGACCACCCTGAAAAAGAAAATAAAGACCTCAAACATTCGACTGCAGCTTTTCTTGGATTAAAGCTGTAGCTGTCTGGCTGCCAGAGAGCAGACAGCAATAAGGCAGATGCTATCCTGACTCCCATATGTCCACTGTACAAAATTAAATCCCAGCTCTGGCCAGTTAGCACTGAATCGTGAGAAATCCTCTCTGTTGGAGTCCTTGGCAGACCCATTTCCTCGCCCAGCAGCTCTGTCCTCGGGAGTGCTGCACCTGCCATATAATAGCGAGAGAAGCAGGACTGCCACCCAGCACCGTGCCGTGCCCGAAGGCAGCGGCTGCTGAACCTACCCAATGGCACCACCTGCACCCCAAAGTGTGGTGTGAGGCACAGTCCTGTAAAAGCACGGGAGGAGCGAAGGGTCTCTTCTTGAATCCTCTGAAATCCTCTGGCTTTGGGCTCTTGTGCTCTGGCTTGGTTCAGGGAGCAGAGTTTCTCCTTATCTCTTTGAACAAAAAGCATTGAATGGAACTCAAAAAAGAACAACTTGGGAGCCTTAGGACTGATGGCTGTACAGATTCCTGTTAGAGCAACAGCATTGGTTGCTCAAGGGAGTTCTTCACACCCACCCCCAACATGCTGCAAAATATAGCACAAGAGCCTCCAGGGAGCCATCAGCTAATAATAAAATTGATAACTATAATCACACAGCAAAAGGAAGGGAATTATTTTCTTTCACAAATTGTTTTGCATTATTAAAAATATTCATTTTTTCAGTCTTCTTCCTGCAGGGAGTACCTTCTACACAGGCATTTGGAAAGGAGTGCAAGGCTGTGTTTGCTGCTGGAGTAAGCAGGGACAATGCGGCCTGCAAATACCAGGACCTTCAGGAAAAGAAGAAGAGTAGAAGCTGGGAAGGTTCAAAGAGGTTAAAATCAAGTCCCTCTGATGGCATTTTTACGAGATGACTCCCCAGATGAAGTGATTTGAACTTCTGTTGCTATTATTAAAATGTGAGAATATTTTTTTCTCTTCCACTTCAAATACCCTTCAGTGGACGTGTAAATGCTGTAAATGTTGTCTTTATGAAACACTTTTTTGACAGCCTTTTAATTATAATAATTAAAAACTGTTTACAAAGTCAGGCGAAAAGAAGGTTGAGCTAGCTCGGCCTGTGACTTTCCCTGCCTAAAGGTTGCTGGTGACAGAGCTGGTAATAGTTTTTGACTGTGAAAAAGTCCTAGCTCTACAGCAGCAACAGCCACATCCTGATGGAGCATTTTGCGTCTGTGGAAAATTCCGACATATTATATTGTCATACCCATGATAGTATAAATGACCTCAAGCTTTGAATAAAATACAGTAGCTGGTGTAGCTGTTTAAATGATTAAGCGATGAGCTAGGGACAATCTCCCCTGTCATTTCTGTGTCTGCCTGCTGTGCCAAGTACACAAAGAAAACATGAAGACATCACTACGAGATGCCTTTTCAGTCTGGGAGCTTTTAGGGAAATTACAGGGCTCTGCAGAATTTCATTCCCCATTAGGACTGACTAGTGTTAAAGTGGAAAAGGAAAGATCACTTGTACCTTTTTCCCCTCCACGAATCTGCACACTATGTTTAGGCAGAATATTTTATCTAATCGAGAATAATTACTCTGTAAAACCAAGCCTGCCATTTCCTTTTTGTGGCAATCCAGTTTTAGTCTACAATTAGTATGTGCAAAGTAGACTTTTGCTGTGACATTTTGCGGATAGTTTAAAACACTGAGAGGATGTCCCTTGTTCTGACCCACAGAACGATAATAAACAAATGAACAGTTTCTACTTGGCAAAACCTTAATCTCTAAGCCCAAAGCAAGAACCTTTTCTTTGCCAGAATATGGCACTGCAGGGATCAGACTGTTTCAGTAGTGTCCACCTCCTTTGCCAGCTGATGTTGCACTGGTGCAGCTGATGGGTGCATTTGAAATACCTGGTTATAACCATTGCAGAATATTTGTGAATTTTAAAAAAAAATAAATATTTCAACATTTTGTATTTTCTTGTCTATCTACGTCAAGTCAGTCAGCGTACATTGACCTTTATAAACTAGAGAAGACAAAAAGCGTAAGGTGGACATTTCTCAAGTGTCTAGAGAGGCTCACTGGTCATTGCAAGATGCCTCACAGAGGCTGTGCCAATCAGATCATGAAAATCAGTACAGCTGACTCCCCAAAAAAAGAGTTTAAAACCCAAAAGTCCTATCTGTACCCTGGTCAGCATGCACTGTTTGATGTATTAGGACTTTAACTTTTAACCATTTGAGAATAAATTGGTAACTTCTAAAAATATAACCAAAGAAAACACAGGGGGGAAATCATGTGTTCTATTTTTTGCAAATCACGTGCACTGATCTTTCTCATATAACCACAAACAACATTCCAGTAATAGTGCCCTATTCTCTTTTTCATATGTCTGTGCCTTCATATGGCAGATATTCTTTCCCTCTTTCTCCTACTGGTTCCTCCCCAAACACAGCTGTGACAAATCTCCATAAAAGCAAAGCACTCTGTTATTTACTACTTCTAAACTCTTTTATTACCTTCCAAACTCTTGCAGCCAGTTGTACCGAAAGATGTTCTGGGCGAGGAGCTCACGCATACAGCCTGCCTCCCTTCTAAGGCTTTCACCCAGCAACTGGTCCTGCAATGGGGATTTGTAGATTTGCTTTTCCAGTGTCGCTTTCAAACCTGAGTTTAGAGCAAGCCTCTGTCATGGTCGAAGTGTGCTTTGCTCCTCCCACAGCCAACCTACCACAGGGAGGGACAAATCCAGATGAAAACCATCATACATGAATCATAGAATCATAGAATGGTTTGGGTTGGAAGGGACCCTAAAGATCACCTTGTTCCAAGCCCCCTGCCATGGGCAGGGACACCTTCCACTAGACCAGGTTGCTCAAAGCTCCATCCAGCCTGGCCTTGAACACTTCCAGGGATGGGGCATCCACACCTTAGTGCCCCACCACCCTCACAGCAAAGAATTTCTTCCAAATATCTAATCTAAATCTACCCTCTTTCAGTTTAAAACCATTTCCCTGCTTGTCCTGTCACTATAGGCCCTCCTAAAAAGTCTGTCTCCCTGACTATTAGCATACAGTTTATGTGCACAGTGGATGTACTGGGAAAAATTAGGAACGGTCACAGAGATTATATCAGTAACCTTGTGACTCCCACAGTGGGCTGGTCTCAACCATTGATGCTTCTCATCAGCTAAAAGAATCCCTTATTGTCAAGTCTGTCTCTGAAAGCAAGACGGGGGTGAGGTAGCTGGTATCCAACTTAATATGTCACTGTGTGCCAACTGACTTATGGCTCACAGTATAGGAACCATTTGACTGTGTCATGACATTAAAAATGTGACCTGATGCTATCACTCAGGTTGAGTGTTAGCATCCCACTCTCAGCTGCATGGCTCAGCGATTTGCTCTGTGCATCAATATGCAATGTGCATACAGCATGGAGAGTCTGGTCTGTATGCGCCGTTCACGTTTATTGAGAAAAATCAGAGTCCTTGAAGATGAAAAACTTCAGCTTAGTGCGGGATGTTGTTGTGTTGCATGTATAGACTTCACTAGTATTTCCATACAGTTCAGTTTCCTTAGTTTTCAACAAAAAATAGTCTCTTCAGGGGCTATGTTTCTCCTCATGCTCACCAGTGCTGAACTTCAACACTTGCTCAGAAGCTGTATTTCGGCCCCTCACTCTGGTAAGCTTCTTCCAGTGCAGAAAGGCAATGCTGGTGAGGGCTCACAGGCTTTAGCACACCCTCGTGCAGTAGCCAGTGGTGCAAAGTCAGGCATCTGCTGCGGACAGGAACACTGCCTGATGAAACACTACACAGCATTAGCCTCCTCCCGTAAATATACTTGCGCTCACTCCCTACCAATGGAAAAGTACCTAGCTCTCCATGAGAAGCCTCCTGAGTATTGTTTTCACTATCTTGCAGGGGAGGCCTGCAGGAAATATTTTGCAAGGATCAAGTAGTATTTGCCCAGCTCCTAAATAGCAAACAGAATATCCTTCAAACTTTTCTGTGAAACTCTCTTTCAAAAAAATAACAGCCCAAGCCTGGACTATTTCCCCAAGGCAAAGTGGGCTAAAAAAGGCTTCTCTAACAGGAAGAATTTGCACTCTGTATGACATCTTTTCTAACATTGACTGATGTGCCTATCAGCTATTAGCTGCAAAACTAATGGTACTACGGGCAGACAGGTAGGAAGAGGGCTTCTATCAAGGCCCATGGCTTTGAAGTCAGACTTCAGACCAGCAGTTGCTGACAAACACTTTGCTTGATGGACACAGGTATCATCATTTTCTCATTTCTGACTGAAAAACAGTCCTGAGAGTTCTTTCTCTCTTCATTGCAAAGTCCTCATGAAGCACTGAGGTGTCCCCTAGCTCCAGCAGGCTGTCTCTCCTGCATGCTAAAAGCCTCTTCCAAGCAAAACACCCCAGTTAAATCAATGAAAGTGTTGCCTGAATGAGTTTCTGGCCTTGTAGATGTTAAGCTGAGTGGAAAGATCTTTAGGTGATTGATTTCTCAAGCCTCTCAGCATCAGAGTATCCTGTTCCTGAACTGTCTGCTCAGGGCCTGAGCCAGAAGGCAATTATGTGCAATCTCATCTGCAGTGAATGGGAGGAATGTGGGATAATGGTGCTCGCTCAGGGTGCGTGTCTTGTCCACTGCTGTTGCACCAGGTGGGTATTCATGATTTTCTGAGCTGTTCCTCAGTAGTGCTATTGTTGAGCAAATACCTTCCCACCTTGTATGAGGGTTTTTGGTGTCACTCTTCAAAATGGCTGAGCCTGAACTTCATTATATTCACCCCAGGAGCATGTAATATTTAATGTTTTTTGCTTTTTGCTAGCTACCCTGCCCTGCAGAGCTGGAGGACAACTCACAGATGCCCCCTGGCAAACAGAGGTGCCACAAAAACGTCATTGGTTCCCTCCTTTGCAAAGATTGCCTCTAAGAGATGGTGGAGAGCAAACCAAACAGGACAGCCGTGAATAGTCGGCAGCTGGGACCTGTTGTGCTGCTGCAAATGTGTTTCTTTGCTCCTGTCCATGCAGCAAAGGCTGCCTCAGTTTGAGCAGCTCCCCAAAAAAATCTTTGTAGTGATGGCCACTTGAAGCCATGTGTTGGGTTTGTACATAAGGAAACAGGGTACAAACAGAGTGTTCGGAGGGGGAGAGGAGCACACAGAGGGTCTTTCATAGCTGGCCTGAATCACTGTCGTTGGCTCTGCCTTTATACACAGTTCCAGCTCTCTCTAAAGTGGATCTTGCTGCCAGAACCAGAGTGGGCCAGAACCAAGTGTCTGTCCACAGCAGAAAAGGAGATGTCAGGGATGCTCTGGATGAGTCTGTTCAGGTCAGCCTGGGCATTGCAGAGCTGCTGGGAGAGACACTAAGTTCCTCCTGCCCCCTCCCAAGATGATGTATTTTCCTGTCCTTACTGGTACATGACTTCCCACTGCCAGGAGAAACCTGCTTACCCTCCCAAAATAGGAGAGAGATTTTTTCCCTTGAGGAGCCATCTGGCTCCTAGAGGATTCATTTCCCAGGGGATTATCCTGCCACAGGCAAGGATCACAGGACACTTGTCCATCACTGCTGCTGTCACCAAAGGGCTGTGGAGTCAGCAGGAGCCATTCAAAGGAGCTAACATGTGACAGCGAACACGGCAGATGGTCCAAGGAGTATTGCTAACAGAAAGTGGTGGCTGAAAGACCAACAGAGGCAGGAGGAAGGGGCCGGCAAAATGCAAGTTGAAGGGCATGTTTCCAGGGAGGTGGGAGAGAGCAATGACTGGTCAAGAGGATTTTTTCCAGCACCATTGACTGATTGCCAAGGAAGCCCACACTGCCTGGCATCTGGCTTGGTAAAATTCACTTGGATTTTTCCGCCTCCTGCAAGGTCTGCTATGCTGTAACCACGGCAGCAATGCTGGGTGTTCATCAGCATGCAGGGAAGGCACCTCTGAACCACTTCTGTCTCCAGCAGAGTCAAATATATACTGGTGTTGATACCAAGCTTCCTTCAACAACTGAAATGGTTTTCGAAGTAGTGACAACAAAGAACTTCTAGGCTTTATAAAACTCTCTATTTTGACTGTGAAGAGCCACTTGAGGTTATTTTTTGTTAGTATGGGAGTAAGGCTTTGCCAGGACGTTTTGCTTCACCATGGTCCTGCTTCAGAGACAAACAAGAATGCGGGCAGAAACATCAGCCACCTCTGGCTGTTCCATGCCACTGACCAGGCTCAGAAATGTCTTCCTCACTCAGACCCTGTTTTTTGGAAGTTATCCATAGTTATTCCAAGGCAACAACTGCCCTCCCTCATGACATAAACACAGTCTGAATTAATTATTTAGTGCAGCGCAAGACATTTTAATAATTGAGCATGAAAGCCTAGAAAAAAAAGCTAATGTTGTTGGTACCTTTCCCAGCAGTCAGGCTTACCAAACAGAAGAGTTCTGCAGAGGGAAGATGATTCCTCTTCTACTTGCACAGAGGACCTGTGTGTGGGGCTGGTAACCAGCCCGCTTCTGCCAAGCCATCCATGCTGCTGCACCCCACACCACATTCAGGCAAGGAAATAAAGGTTTCCTCATTTCCAATAGTCTCTCAAGGGCAGATCTGCCCACTCCCTCAAAGTGAGTAGGAGCTCAGACACAGTTCTGGTGTTGGTCAGCATCTCTCTACCACAGACACACACTGAACTGGGCTTGTAAGCTTGCAGTCCTGATTTACTGGGCAAAAGGTATAGCCTGCAGCACAGGTTTTATCTGACCGCCAGTTCCCAAGTAGCCTTTTGCAGTCTGATGGCTTTGCTAGCTTTTCTGTGTTCTCCTTCATGTTCTTAGGCCTGCACTTCTCATCTCTGTATCTCCTCTATTCCTATGTGTTGCTGTGGAAGTAAAGGAGAAACACTCACCTTCAGACCCATGTCTCCATAGGCAGAGAGACTATCTTGCTTGACATGTTGGTTCCCATTGCCCAGAGTGTGTTTTCCTTTACCGACAAGTTATATGTTTGGCTGACACAGTACAGCTGAGATACCCATGAGTGGCTTTCTGTAAACCCTGGTTTTGCAAAGTTAATGCTATTTCAATTGCTAATACATTGGCATGGTTTCCAAAGCATCGTCATGAGAGGAAGAAAAGCCAGATAGTAGATATTTATACTACAGCTGAACGCTATATCCCATATTCTCATCTCATGGTCTGCTTTCCCAGTAGGACATTAAATGGAGAACATGCTTATTCCTTATTTCTGTTTTATACCTAGGTTTGGGCCCTGTGGTTAGAGATGCATTTGCTACTGCTTTACAAATTACACACATTGCAGCTTGTGTAAGTTACTCCTGGCCCTGTCATGTGCACCTCTGGGAAGAATCTGGCTTGCTCCTCTGTGTGCCCTCCAAGCAGGCAGCTGAAGAGAGCGTTAAGCTCCCATCATTGCCAGCTCCTGCAATGGCTGGAAATTTCCCCACCTCTCCTTACCCCTCGTGTGCTGCTGCCCTGGCCTACCCTGGTGCTCTCCGCTGGACTCCCTCCCTTATGGCAATGTCTTTCTCATGCTGGGGAGCCCGAAACCGGACCCAGTGCTCCAGGTGTGGTCTCACTGGGGGAAGAGAGAGGAAGAATCACTTTCCTGGACCTGCTGTGCCAAGAGACTTGCTTTGGCAAGATGAGTGCTCAGCTTACCAAACCCAGTCACATCATCTCTACCAGCCCTGCACTGAGAACTGTGTTAGTCTTAGCCTTGCTGCCCTCAGCACATCCTTTTGTCTTATCACCCCCGTAAACCTGGCAAACAAAGAGAAGAAAGACTATTCACCATTGAAACTGTTGACATTGCAGCAAGGTGCCAGCTTGGTTCAGAGGTAGGCCTCATAAAGAGCCAGATCCAGCAGGACCCCAGAGGCAAAGGTCCCTGGAAGTACATCGCTTCTCCGTGCTCACCGTGGGGAAGCTGTGGAGCCCAGCCACAAGGACTCAAAGCCTCTCTGGACCTGCAACAGATGACGGCTCAGCCCTGCTCAAGCCAAAGAGCTGAATGACCACACAGATTTTAGCTGTCCCTTGTGCAAAACCTATCACTCTTACTTATGTGCATATGATAAAGGGCCTGTGATTATCATATACGCACTCTATAAACTGCCACATTGCAAACTGTGGCCAATCTGACTATCTAACGTTAACAAATGACAGTTTAACTCCATGCGTTACAGGCTCTGTCATAGCTACTTCAGTGCAAAGTTGTGATTATGTTGTGGTATAATGCAAAATGTTCCAGTTTGCTGACAGCATTAAGGTCTCTGGTAATTATCCTATTTTTCTTAACTCTCTGAGTCATAGAATAAACAGAATAAGTGGTGAGGATTTGCAGTCAAGCCAGTGTTACGTTGCCTTTTTTCTGACCAGCCCTGTTGAGCTATCAAGGACATACAAGTCTTTGGCAGAAATATCTATAAATCAGTTTGATGAGCAGCTGCTTGGTTGCTTTTATCTGCTTGTTTTATCCTTTGGTAGTCAATGACAGATTTTAGCTTTGATCTAACTGTTGGTAAGAAATAAAACTGACACTTCCTCCCAAGTAAAATCACTACTTCAAATTGCAACTGATTTAAAACCATGAAATGATATAAGGTAAACCAAGATCTTCAGTACTGAAGAGAGTCCTCTCTTACCCAGCCTATGCCTTTAACCTGAAGTACGTAATTTAAAAAATTCTGAGCATGGCACAAAGCAATGTATGAATGAAGTTAATTTCACTATGTGATTTGAATTGTCTTAATCAATCAAAATGAAGTAAAAACAGTTATACTGGTGAAACTGAAAGTCAGTGAGAAGTTTCAACATCTGCAGTACATCTGTGTTTACCAGCTCCCTGTCTTTGCTGAGCTTTTTCCTTTAGCAAGGGTCAGCTGCTATTCCAAGTCTGGAAAATGAAACACTCTGCCATTGAAGGTGTATAGCCAGTTGAAGGAAAGTTTATTTGACTGGGAATGAACTTTTAACATTAATTTTGAAGTCTCTTATTTGTGTACCAAAAAATGCTAAAAGGACTTCAAGCGATGTTATTTCTACTAATGGTTCCATCAGTGACTAATGGCTTTGTTTAGATCCTGTTACAAACTCCTTATAATGCTAATATGAAAGCACTGCTTAATGACACTGTGCCCTTCATTTATTACTTTTCTGATATATGTGTTTTTTGTATGAACAAACTCCTTTCATCAAAATTACCTGGGCGGACATTTTGTAACATTTTTGTTTGTGTCATCAGAAGAAAAGATATTTTATAGAAATATTAGCTGTGTCCAGCACATACTGCCTCAGAAATGTCCCTTCTCTTTGCCAGCACTACACAGAAATCAGAAATCTGAATGGAGGCAGATGCACCATTCCTTCACCTCATCAGTTAAATGCCAATAACACTGCATGATGCTGATTGCTTCCTTCTCTCTTATTTGGAAAGCTGGATAAACTATGCAAGAGGACTAGCAAGGGACAGGAGCCTGTTTTTGCCACAACCTGTTTTCTACCCTTTAGTGCCCCCAGGAATGTCAAAAGATTTGTTTAGCATTTGAGACAGGCAAATATTAGTGCAATGTGGCAACATGAATTTTAATTTTGCAGGAAATTTCACTAGTTTGAAGTTTGCTTTCATTCTGAAGCAGAAAAAAATGCCACATGGAAATTTCCATGAAACAAATATTTGAGGAAAAAGATGGGTGTGAGGTAAATTAAAATGTCTTCTTTTTCCTCTCTTCCCAATACAAGATTCAATATATTTAGAAATTACAAAGTCATTTCAAAAAGAAAGGAAAAGACTAAACCCCACCGCCCCACCCCCCAAATTGAGTTTAAGCCATCCCATTAGTACAATCAAATTATTCACTACATGAATGTTCAGCTTTGCCTAAAGGGTATTTTCAAATGAGAGAATATTACACCAGGGAAAACGATCCACTTTTCTATGATGCAGTACAATAGGATGCTCTGCTGCAGAGATGTTATGTGCTGAAGGAGAATGGGAGAAGCCAGGAGTCTTCTCAGCCTTTTTGCCACCTTTGGCTGCTGCCTTTTTTTTCCACATCTTGTGTACCTGTTTGGGAAACAGCCTGGTGCAGTGCACTGGTAGCCTGGCAGAGCATGGTCAATGGTCCGGTTCTGCTGGGGAATCCATGGGGAGAGGTCACAGCCTATGACCAGGCAGAAGGGGTGGGTAGGAAAAAGACTATGGAATCTGTGAAAGAGAAATCAGGGAAAGAAGTATTCATTGATTTAAAAAAAAATAAAAATCAGTTTATTCACTTGAGGCTGCAAAAAGTTTATTTTGCTTTTTCCTGTAAAATTTGTTAATGTTTTGGATATAAACCAGGGTACTTCTCCTCTAAAGTTACAGGCTTTGTCCATTAATCTGGCTTACTTAAAATATGATCTTGATCAGTGCTTCATGCCCTTGCACAAAGATTATCCAGGAGAAAAAGGTCAGATTTTCAAAGGTCCTGAACATTTGTTGTTCCCACTGAGCTCTGGTAAGAGTGGTGAATGCTCACTGCCTTGCAAACCATGCTAAAAAGCTGTGATTTTCCTCATCTTTTGATGACGAATATAACATTAAATAAATAGCAACTTAGTATGGCTTTTTCTATAAGCATCACACACTGAAGTCAAACAGAAGGACTGGGAGGAAAAGAAAATGGAGGTTGCATAGGGATTGTAGCTTTGGATGGGGATGAAGAGGCCAGCCATCATTTGTGTTCACCTTTTCCAAAATCTTTAGACATGGGCTCAACATTACCACTGAAAGGGACATGCGAGTACTGGTAGCAGAGACACAAGGTGGCACAAATGTGCACAAGGTGTGAGGAGTGCAATATCAAGATGGACAAGGGTGATTTTGCAAGGCCGTATTTCTTTCCGTAAGTAATACTGCTTGGCTGTCCTTTTTAAGGGTTTTATACTTCATCACTGTTTCCAGAATAACTCGGCAAAGTCTGACTAACCAGCTCTCCAGCCAATTTAGGCTGCTATAGTCCTTTGAAGTCCACAAGGAAACACCAATTTATAGCTGCCATGGGCCTGGCCCAAGGTTTTTAAATAAGAATAGACGTATTAATTACATATGGAAACAGCCATAAATTCCAGATTTCATTGATAGCCAACGGTTATAATTTAATTGTAGTTTTCCACTGTTCATGACAGTCCATGACATCAGCAGATTATTTAATTATGGCTTTCTTTCTCAGTGCAGGATTATATATTATTGCTCTCTGGAAAACTAGATGAAATTAATTAAGAAATAAGGTGTTGGACATTATCTTGAGATGAATAGGTCCATCTGAGAAAGTACTGAAATATTGCTGAACATCTATCAAAGAAATCTGATGAAATCACAGAGGCATCAAGATGATAAATGAGCCATGGCTTGTCCAAAGTGGGAAGACTGTTTGAATGGTCCCCCATTTATTTTCAGTCCACCCCTACAGCTCACTTCCTCATGAAAGACCTGAGGGGGTAGTCAAAAGTCCAGCCAATTTTTAGTATGAGTTTTTCTGTTCAGCCTGCTGCAAGTCTGTGGTTTTGCTAAGACACTGGACTTTAGCAAATGCTTGCATCTCTGGCTACTCAGAAACAGACCCATGCAAAGCCTTAAATTGAAAGATGTTGGCATTTCGCATCAAGAAGCAACAGCCACGCCTTTTTGTTTGCTTTTTTAATACCCCGTTGTGATTGCCCCAACAATGATGTAACAGTCACCCTACTTAAGCAGTAACACTGTGCAATCCTAGAACACCTCTCCCAAGCAAATAATTTTCTTTTCTCCAGACCCAAGTTAATGCCAGTCTCCCACCACCCTGACAAGTGCATCCCTGCCATTTATAAAGTATAGCCAAAAACTTTAAAAGCTGCCAGCTAAGTAAAAGCATCACTGCACACTGAATCTAAATGTTACATTAAAGAAAACATCCCTTCATGCAGTATTTACTAGGAAGAAACCAAGGCCTTTTCTTGGCACCCTTTTGTTCTTTCCCTCATAGGGGAACAGTTTTCTTGCAGATTTGTTCCCATTTACAGGCCTCAGAAAACAGGACATTTCTGCTTTCCAGCCTGCCAGCAGATGTTTAACAGATTCAGTCAAACTAAAGACTCTGCTCTACCCTTGAGCACAATGTTGGCTATAAGCAGAGACTGCTGGCCGCGTGGAACATCACCTAACACTGCAGAAGGCTTCTAGCAAAGGTCAAAATGAGCCACCTGCATGAAGCAAAGGGAAAGGGGTGGCAAGCGATGAAGAAGAATCCATCAGCCTTAAAAAAACCTGTCTGAATGGAGCACTTTCATCTGGGCTGGGGGGCCCTTGCGAATCCCAAACTGCCTGCTTTGGCAATCTGCTGCCCAAGCTCACTGTCCTCCATTTATGTGTTTTATCCAAACTGTGGTGCAGTCTGTATGGAGGCGATAGGGGAGTCTTGCATTTTAAGTAATTTCTCAATGATTTTTTTTCCTGTATCAGCATTGTATGCCTGGTATACATAAAGACTCCAACAAAATGATCCTGGTGAAGGAATGTGGTGGGTTGACATTGGCTGGCTGCTGGCTGCTCACCCAGCTGCTCTCACTCCCCCTCCTCAACCAGACAGGGGAAGAAAATAGGATGAGAAGTCATATGGGCTGACATGAAGACGGAGAGATCACTTAGCACTTACCATTGTGGGCAAAACTGACTCAGCTTGGGGAAAACTAATTTATTTACTGCAGATTAAAATAGAGTAGGACGGTGAGACAGACAGAAAAAAAAAACCCCATCTCCTCCCTATGCCTCCCTTTTTCCCAGGCTCATCTTCACTCCCGCACTCTTGACTGACTATTCCACCTCCTCTGCCACCTGAGTGGTGTAGGGGGATGAGGATGGGTGGTGGTGGTTAGGCCATAACAGCTTCTCTCTGTTGCTCCTTTTCCTGGGGCTTCCTCTCCATGGGCTGCAGTCCTTCAGAGTGAACCTGCTCCACCATGATCCTCTCCATGGGCCACAGGGAAATCTGCTCTGGTGCCCGGCACACCTGCTCCCTACCCTTTCTCTCACATTGGTGTTTGCAGGGCTATTTCTCACAAATTTTTTTGTTTACCCCTCTCTCTGCAATGTGGTGTTTCAACCTTTCTTAAATATGTTTTCACAGAGATGCCACCAGCCTCACTGATGGGCTCAGCTGTGCCCTGCGGTGGGTCCATTGGAGCCACCTGGGAGCAGCTGTGTCCAGCATGGGGCAGCCGCCCTGCTACCAAAGACTTGCTGCCTACACCCAGTACTAGGAGAGGGCAGGCACTTTCCTAGCAGCTGCTGGACCATCACATTCTGCCTATCTTTAGAATCTGGGAGAAAGCCTCTGCAGCAACTCATGAGACATCTGGAACCACTGCCCCAGGCCACCTGACTGGTGCTTCACTGCATCCCCAGCAAGTCTGACATGTCTGTACAGTGCTGGCCTCTTCCACAGTGCTGGTTTATCAGGAACTTTGGGCAATTACCAGAAGCAATAAGAACCTGATCTGGCAGGTCTGAAATATCAGTAAACTGCTGCTGTATTGACCTCACTTCAGGTTGGTAAGGAGGACAGAGAGATTATGGTTTTTCACCTAATTCTTCGTTCCTTTCAGTCCAGTCTTCTGGGCATTCAGCAATTCCCAATAGGCATTTGAGATTCAAAAACACCACGGGAAGGGACTTGGGTTGCAAACAACAGAAAATCTCCCATCCCCAGCCAGTGGCTGACACTGACCATTACTTCAGCAGACACTCCAGGGATGGAAGAGCAAAAGCAGGCATCAAGTTCAGGGTACTTATTTTCATGCCACCCTTCATGTAGCAGGTTTCCAAACCCTGTGGTATTCCCAGGGATATATTATCATATCTAAATAAGAAAATTAGGGGCTCCAAAAAGCTAAATGTGGTCCTGGACAAAAGATTTTCGCTGTGACAAATACGTTGTGGCTAAGAATGATAGTCTTCCCTTAAAGAAAGACTACCTTCAGGGCAGAGCCACGGTGGGGCTGCCTCAGGAAATGTAGCTTGAGGAGGCACTTCTTAAAAGTGTAATTGCTGTACTTGATAAGCTGGAAACAGGGAAGCAGACAGGAAAATAGAAGTCAGTTATTTTTCATTTCTTGAATGTTTTTGTTGCAATCTTCTTTTGAAAAGGAGCTTTCTCAGACCTATCAATTCCTGTCTAATCTGAGAGACTTCCCCTTCACCACAGTATCCTAAAATAGCATTAAGCATGGAAAAAGTTGGAATCTCTTTTAGCAAAACTAAAACATGGATGGGCTTACAAATGGTCTTTCTTACTTTCTTGCCCCCTTTTCCCTTGCATACATATCCTGAGCATCTTTTGGCATGCTGGGACATCATGCCTTTTCTACTATTTGATCTGGGTTCTGGGCTTGTCTTTTGTTTGAGGATGTTGACAGACACTGCCAGCTTTGTGGATATTCTGCTATAAAGTACCACTGTTCAATCTGAAGCTGATGCTCAGCTATGAAAAGTGCAGTGGTAACTGCAAGGATGGGGATGAGCTGGCTCAGGGGCTGAACGCAGCACCACCACTACTATGCTGGATTCAAGAGTGTCATTAACATCTCAAAAGAAGCCTGTCAACCTGAAGAGATGGAAGTTTAATTAAAGGCATTTTATCACCCCAAATTCTTCAAATAACATTTGGCCTTTTGGAGAACAAAAGCTGTAATTGCTGGATTGTCTTTACCCTTTGTTGAAGGAAAAAATCTTGTTCTTCTTTTAGTTCCTAACTAGTGGCTGGGAGGCAATCAGTGTCATGCTCTGATTCACATAGTGCCAGAAGAAATTGTGGAAGATAGGACTGTCCTGGTGGTACTGGAAATGGAATAGGCTTATGCTCATGCTGTAGGCTTAAGCTCTGAGACATGAAGATGCTTCTTAACTATCTCTTGGAAGAACCTGGTGACACAGTTACTGAGCTAAAATATTTTTTTTTCTATGACATATCATATGTGAAAATAATATTTACATTAAAAGCTAGTTATTTTTTTCCTTTCTGTTTAAGTACTGTTCTAGTAGGCATTGTGATACCGCATTTTGAGCCTTGTGGAAGACACTGTACTCAAGGAGTAAGTGATCTAGGGCAAGCCTTCTCTGCTGTGTTTGGCCTTGTGTTTAGGACTTGACAAGCTTATACATTAGTTAGCGTAAGTAGCTGTTGTAAGGGAATGTGCTGGAACATCCCGTGCTGGCCTGTGTTCCACACTGGTGGGTGTTATGAAAGACACCTGTCAGGAGGAGGTATATGTTGGTTTTTTTTGTTACAAACAATAAAAGGCACCACTGTATGGGAGGGAGGAGGAATGTCTCCATGGGTGGGATCTGCACAGCATGCTGTGGGAAAATGCAGCCAGGGTCTGTCCAATGCTGCACAAAAGCAGGATCCCCAGCATCTGAAAGGGTTTTAGTTGCTCACTAACTATATGCCTCTTTTTACTCTACCTAAAAACCCAATTATTTTACTACTGTGTCTGTAGCTGTGCCTTTCTTACTAAAACCCAGAAAAAAACCTGCATCGTCCCCCTGCACAATATTGTGTCACAGTTTATTGAGACTGTCATCTATCTCAGTTATTCCCATCTTAAAATTCTGTAGAAATTGGGTCACGTTCTGAAGATGAGGTCTAAGACTTATCATGAGGGAGAAGTGCTATCTGCATGTAGGTTAATTTTACAGGAAGAAAATCTGCAGGGGTGAAAGAATAATGTATCTCTTGTGGTGACTGTGGTCCTCCTCACATGAGTGTGTGAAACTCTGCAAACATCCCCAGGGAGACTGAATGCTGCCTTCCTTTCTGCGGCCAGGGTCTCTGGCAGCCCCATCTGCAGTAGGAAGCTGCTCCCTGGGACATTTTCCTCCTCTACTTTCCACTTGTACCCCCTGGGCCACGGGGTAGTCCTCTCATTGCCCTGCCCTGGGCAGCCTCTTGCCCAGATATCACTGGCTTCCCTGGGAATGGTCCATTCCTGGTGGCATCCCGGTAAGGGTCTGTGCCTTCAGACCTGCTGAAGACAAATCACCTTTTGTGAAAAAGTTTTCAAAAAGCCCTGCAGAGTAAGTCTAGAAATTAGATTTGTGAATGGCTTTTCATATTGAAGCAGGTTTTATCTGTCTCCTTACGGTCTGTAACTGTGCAACCCTGTGCTCAACATGCACACGCTTTTTCTTGAACAGATCAACACACTACTGTAAACTCCTGGCATCAGTCAGCATTTTCACTTTCAGTACAAGGTAGGCTTTTCCACCCGAAAGGTTTCTTCCCATCATATGTATTGGGTTTAAAATCATGTATTAAACAATTCCTTACTACTAATAAAGTAGAAAAATAATTTTAAATAGCCATTGCTCAACACAGTTATATCTGGTATTATGAATGATCCAAAGAAGTTCCTAACGTTTCCCAGCATGCAGTACACTCTACATTTTTAGAAGACCATCATGCCATGTATTACAGAGGCCAGTGTCCCTTATGTATCTAAGTGTATTTTGGGGGGGAAAT
Organism: Falco peregrinus; assembly: GCF_023634155.1. NCBI lineage: Eukaryota > Metazoa > Chordata > Aves > Falconiformes > Falconidae > Falco > Falco peregrinus. Next base: position 36,905,617 of record NC_073725.1, on the reverse strand, counting down.
AAACAGCACATTATACAGAAATAGCATACTTAATATAAACTAAAAATAAATACCTCTCTGCAGGGACTGACTTCTCTAAATAAGATCTGTGCAATGAAGATCTTCTGTAGATAAAAAACACCTCTATAAAAGGCATTGCCTCCGGGAATAGGCACAAGTAATAAGTTGTGACAATTAAAATGATTCTAGGATATTATTCTGGACAAAGGACTAGATTCAACATGGAACATTAACTCTCCTAGATTCAGTTATACAGGACCTGGCCTCCATCTTCCTAGAGAAGTCACAGCCATGACTGAGGTACCTTGCACTCTCCTTGCTCTGTACAGCAAGCACAGGTTTGTGACAATGAGGAGCCAAGAGTCATCTCAGCTAGCTCTTGAGAAATGTCCATGAGGATGTCTGTAAGACTAATCTCTTTCCAAACCAAAGGCATCTCACTTGGAGCAGTAGAAAGGCAACTCATGCCCCTGAGCAGCCTCACAAAAGAGATTCCAGGCACTCTGTCCCACTCCACATCAACATTTCTCTGGTGCTTCCGCCCCTTCAGCGATTGCTTAGCCATTGAGAGTCAGGTTTGTTCCCTTGGGGACATCTGGATCCCCACACGTCTAGTGGAGCTGGGCTTCGTGGGACACACACTGACACCGTCATTGAGGCACCTAAAATCAGGTCAACAGTGAAGTTCCCTTGAGGATCTAGATCCATATATCGACTACCAAGAAATAAATGCAGGGCACTTCTCTAGTCTAGAGAAGCCCATGCACAGTGACTCATTGGACAGCTGATGCAAGACATTATAACTACAGAGCTCACAGCTAAATTGAAGTTTCTTACTGCTCCAGTTGTATTCAACCAACTAGTTTTTAAAACTCTTTCAGTCTGCTTCTTCATTGCACAAGGCCTATAAGTGTACCACTAAAGATGGGTGAGCTACTCATGTATTACCACATCAGTGCTTGTCACAGTGCAAATGTCCATATTATTGAAGTTTTCACAACTATTTAACTGTTAGAGAACATGTGTAACATTTTGTAATAGGGCAGACTTCTGTCTTCCAAACTGCTTAAACACTTTTGCTTTAAGTTTTTTCCATTAAAGTGAACAAAAGAAGCTATCCTGGTCCTCTACCATTTAACGAACTATAGCACTTTACTGCACGATACTGAAGTCATGCTATGTAGGACATCATCATTCCTTTCAGAAGAAAGAGATAATGCCAAACAAAATGTCTCCATAAACCCTTAAAATGATTCTCTGAAGGAAGCACTCAGAGTTATTCAAGTCCATTTGTCTTGAGGAATTTCTTCTTAATCCTCTAACTCAAGTGCAGCTGTAATCCACATATTCTCAATTCAACTTGCTGTTTAATGGAACTAGTTGATCGAAATTATGTATTTAGAGTAAATTCAAAGAGCTGATTACTTCTTCAGACAGCTGAAGTAAATGTTCTACTCAAGTTGACAAGAGGTGTGCAAATGTGGATTGACATAAATTAGAGCCACTACCTTTTTGGTTTTTCTTTGTAAAGATTAGTTTAACCAATTCTATCACATGGTACATTCTAGCACTGTAGTATTGAAAGAGATTTCACTAATCTAAAATCTGGGCCATGTAAATTATAAAACTAAAACCTCTGAGAATTTCAGCTGACAAACCTGCATTCATTTTCCAAAAACTCACTTAATCTGTGTTTCATTCTAAGTTCACAAAATTAAAATGAAAGTCCTTTCCCAGCAATCTTGGCTCTCCTGCTTTCTTTGTCAAGCCGCTCAGTAGCAGCTTTTCTTTCAAGGTGCTATCTCACTTGGCACCATAATGTTTTGATGGCAACAGTGCAAAAAATTGCCTTTCAGAAGATGAAAACCAAAACATTTTTGCCTCAATTTAGTAATATCGCCTCCGGAATGAGTAAGCAAAGTTCTCAGCTACTGCAATGTATGGCAAGAGTCTACTCTGACCTCCTCCATTGTGAAACCATTTTTCATAGAATAAGAAAAAACTATTTTAAAAAGCTTCTCTCTTCCCCAGTGGACAAATGAAGAACAAAGGCTTCATTATACCTATGTTTACTGAATATATCTTCTTTCCAGAATAACATATACAGCACGGATTATAGCAATTACAGAAATACCAAGGACTCTGTGTATCCTTAAAAGGGGGTGTGAAGACATCCAAGTGGAATGGAAAGCACATAGTGAAGATACGCTGCTTCTTGTAAACAAAAGCATGCATGTCAGCCATGTAAACCTTCTTCCCATGTCTTCAGGACTGCAAGGGTCAAAGTTATTTGTAACAGGATTAGCCAAACCCCCATGCAGAACACTGGCAGAAAGGAACTAGAATCTCCTAGGATGCTTCATGCTCACCTACCATTAACTAGATCAGCAAGACGGCACTATTATAGAGTGTAGTGGTAGACTCCATATCATGGGTGCAGATCTCGTCATGCCCACAGCTGGTGCTTTTCAAGGTGGAAGCTGCACTGCTGCCCTGCACTCCTGGGTACCTCTCTCAGAGCTTCCCTGAGCAGTACCATGGGAGGACATCTGCCAAAGCTTTCTGTGATCCCAGAGGGTTGTGAGGAAAGCGGAAAAACTAAGAAATGGTTGGTTTAGATTTGATACTAGGAAGAAATTCTTTACAGTGAGGGCACTGGAACATGCTGCCCATAGAAGGTGTGGATGCCCCATCCCTGGAAGTGTTCAGGGCCAGGCTGGATGGGCCTTTGAGCATCCTGGTCTGGTGGAAGGTGCCTCTGCCCTTGGCAGGGGGGTTGGAACTAGGTGGTCTTTAAGGTCCCTTCCAACCCAAACCATTCTATGATTCTATGGTTACATGAAAACTCCTCTGGCCACCAGTCTCAGAAAGAAGACTTGGCTGAATATTTACTGTTTATTTTGCCAGAAAGACAAACTTCTTCTGCTGGCCCAGAAAACCGGTCACCAGCCATCTGATGGCAACCATGGCCCTAGGAGGCATGTAGCCAATAACTCTGGGGAATAAGACACTGAGACCATGCCGCCCTGGAGAAGAACAGCTCTCTGGTGACCCAGCTAGATGTGCCAAAGTTGATGGGAGTTCTCTTTGCAGGCAGTGAAGAGAGAAACAGGAAAAACATTACGGGTAAGAGTTTCTGGCCTGAACTAGCCAGGAGCAGTTGCTGTGCATGTTACCCTGTTCTAATCAGGATGGACTCAGGCTGAAAATGAAGCTAGCTTTTGTCAGAAGCCTTGGCTCTGGATTATCGAATAAAACAAAGTTTAATAGTAATACCTTAGCTGACATCCACTCCTTTTTCTGCCGTGGATGTCACCAGAGAAACTGCAGTTTCATCTCCAGCCCCTTCGCTGGTCTCCCCCCTCCGCAGAGGCTGGTTCTGGCAGGGTTTCTGTCCCAACTGGTGCTTTGTCACTGCTTCTCCCTGTTCTGCCAGGGCAATCTTTTCCCCAACAGCAAGCTACAAGGCAGATAATATTTTGTTGCCTAATGCTGAGATTTCTTGAAAGTAGCTCTAGATTGCCCAGCTAACAAATAGTGAGTCAAGGAGCACAGGTGAAGGACCACTTTAGGGAAGCGGTTTTAGTTGTGATGGTTTCTGCAGTGCTACACAAGCTCAGTCCACACACAGTCTATTTTCTCAGTTTGGTTCCTAAACCCTTCCTAGGGCCAGCTTCTCTTCTTGCCAGTTGGAAGTGCAACCATTGTTCCCATCACTGCAGGTCTGCTTCTCTCTCTGCTGGAAGAATGAAGCTAAATTAGGGCTTTTCGTCACACAAGGGCACTGGTTCATGTATCGGTGAGTCACTTTAGGGCACATCCAGGGATTTTTACTGAAGATTTGCCTCTCAAACCAGGCCTCTCATCTTGAGAGGGAGATGTGCTGTATTACTTCTTTTTAAGCTCGTAGTAGATACAAGGACAAGTTTGGAAATATTTGCCATATTTTGCTTTACATAGCTTATGAGATCATCTGATGTCAGTCCCTAGATGGTCTGTACCAGTGTTGGTGTCAGGGACTGGGGTGGTACAATGAAAACTGAAGGAAAATTGGAAATCCATGCTGCAAACTTACTCTCAGAGCTACAACACATTTATTCATGAAACTGCCAGTTTCTTCGGTCCAAACAGTACTTCTGCCTCCTTTCTGCCTCCCCCTGTTTTTACAGTGGACAAAACTTCCTTTTTGTTTTATAAAGCTACAGTGAGGAAGGAAATTTTCTGTGTAAGTGCCTGGGACTGCCTGTCAGCAGCAGAAGATCCCAAGCTATAGTAAGTCTGGTAGAACAGAAAGCTGGTAGAACAGAAAACATCGTAAAAAGGGTATGTAATGGCTGGGGTGGAGGGGCTTCCCTGGCAGCTACAGGACACAGGCAGCTACTGATGCTCACTAAATCCTTCTGTGCCGGAGCTGCCTCCTGCATGACCTATGGTGGTTGTTCCAGTACAACATTCACTGCAGAGATCCTCCCAATGCTGGGACCTATGTTTCCAGCTCAGGACATGGGCGCAGAGCACAGACATGTGGGCTTGCTTTAGGTGTCTGCAAGGACAGTCCTGAGGCTCTGTGTGTGTGCTGGTGGGGTACAACTGGAAGACACACATTGGTCTGAGGTTACACGACTGATTCGGCTTCATTGAGATGGATGTACAGAAGGGGATGGGGTTTGTGCCCCACTTTGGGAAACAACATTGGAGAATGAGACCACGGTCTTTTAGGTAAAGACTTTTTTTTACTTGATGTCTGCATTATTTCGTCCACATCCTTGAGCTTTTATTGGTGCCTTCATGCTATCTTTTAGTAAAAGCAAAGAACAGTAATAACAATACATGGTTCAGACTAATGATATATTTTATTCTAGTTTATTTATTTACCCAGTTGATCAGCTCACTGTTTAATTAGATTAATCACATGCCATTTTCCTTAAACCATAGCAATTTTACCTGCTCTGGAGCAATACTGTGATCCAACAGTTCCTTCTAACATATCACAACAGCAAGCTGACTAAAATCATAATTCACTGTTAAACATAGAAGACAGGGCTAAAGAACTGCATGAAGTTGCAGAACAGGATAATTCACAGGATTCTGCAGGTTGGGGAAACATATGACTTTTTTTTAATAGGTAGCTAATGTTGCATTTTGGGCATTCTTATTCGCTAAGAAGGGGCGTATAGACCACCCATTCACTGAAAGAGCTTTATTGTACTTACCAACATCATAGGTTTGGATGTGAAATCAGCACTTTGGCTGGAAATCTTGTTAAGAAACTTTTCCTTAGTTTTTTCTTTTTGTCAATGCATGTCACTGGCAAGCAACAGTTCTTTTTAAACGGAATAAATTTTCTAAATGGTTCTTTCTGGAATGACTGCAGTTTTGTGATAAAATATTCCTGGACTCAGCATATCCTAGCCGAGATTATTTTTATTACAGTGAAACAAATTTACAATCTTGAACTCTGAAAATCATCAATATTAGAAGATGTCCTAACACATTCATTAAATCTGGAGATCAGCTGAGTGAACACACTTTGGCCACTTCTGAAAAATATCTCTATGATCCCCACAGTCATACTGCAACGTGCACGTGGAAATTATAAGCAAAGTGGTTCTGATCTGTCTGACCTTAGTGTCTATGACCAGAATTGAGGATGCAGTAGGATTCATCAGTGTGCATCTGGCACTTCCTTGGTATTTAAACCAGTCCCCAGGCAGTATGTGAATGACTTGCGTATTCATCAGGACACAGTTTGATTAAATTTTTCTTTTCAAATAAATCATCTGAAGAATTGTTACATTCCTCCTTGTGAATTTTTTTGTGAACTGGGCTTGATTTCAGATGGTTCACCACGTTCTACCTTACAGGTCACTGTTTAGTATTTAATGTATTTAAATGAAGTACATCAATGACTTGTCCCAGTCATGTGGTTTTGCTTTCCAAATGGATGTCTTTTTTAAAGGCAAACCTGGAGTGGGACATGACTCTAATTACATAACTTCTGGAGGATAGGGAAATATGCATGTTAATGTCGGTGAAACACCCAGGAGTTGCAACTGCTTGCATGAATAAAGCAGCAAGTCATTAAAGCACTCACAAAAGAGAGTAATATGCTACCAATAGTAGCTACATGGCGTTACCACAAATATTCATAAAGCTATTAGTGCTTTATTTTTTATACTGTTCCATTAACGCCAAATGAAACTATACCGCAAACATGAACCTTAGTAATAACACAAATATATCCTGGAGACGTTGAGAGGTATTAAGCAACTGGTAAGACCAATGTGTAAAATGTACTTCTAGAACTTTACTTGCTTGGCTGGTCAATTGGCAAATACACCAAAGCATTCAAACATAGAAGACAATGCTTTTCATTGTGTGGTTGAACACAAATCACTGCAACATGACACTGTTGGTTTGCACTAAATAATTATAAATAATTTATAATTTATAAATAATTTATACAGGATGTCTCACATTATGAGATGCTATTGACAACACTGAATGAGAGACTAAGGATATTTTTTTTTTCATTTCCACAGAATTGAGGTCTTCCCATTCACTCTTTTTCGATCTGTGTATGGTCTTGGATTTCAGTAGTATCAGTGGCTGATGAATAAGGGCCTGGCTGTCAGCATAGACATGTGAACAGTCTTAATTATTCAGTAATTATTAGCTGGTCTCCCAGGAGACTGTTGTCCATTTCTGTGTGGTGATCAACTGTCTCCTGAAGAGTGTAATGCCCCTGGAGACTGACTGATTAGCTTTGTGCTTCTCCACACAGCAAAATTGTTAGGTAGTGCACAAGACCATGCTCCAAGACACTGAAACACATTTCTCCCTGTTAAGGTAATGATAAACGGCCCACTTAGTGATGCAGAGACTTGGGATAGGGAGGGTTTGTAGGACAGGGAAGGACTGAGAGGGAATTGCCCTGAGGCAATCTGTTCACAGTAGTGGGCCAGGCTCTGCCCCTGGGAAACCCAAAATCTACTATTCTCTGTGCAATGATATTTTAAGCATAACTGGAAAATAGGTGGTAGGCATCACATTCGTCTTCACCTACTCACAAACTGATGATATGGCTAACAGCTAGAAATAGAGTGCTACTTGAAAAAATCACAGCAAATAAATGATTCAGACCTATGAGGAAGTGAATAAATTACATCTGCTTAAAAGCCATGCTAATGAGTGTGTTGCTTTTTTTTCTTCACTTGTTTTTTTAGTGAGCATATATATTACATGTTTATCTCACTTTGCTCTTCAAGAGTTATGTGTACATCTGCTGCACATAGCCAAGGGGACATCTGCAGAAAAGAGACTGGAAAAATTGTAGTTCTGTGAGAAACTGTAGAAAACACTACTATTGTTTCAATCCCACAAATTATTATTTCGGGTATTGATTTATCCTGCAGAAAAATAGTTAGAAGAAGAGAACTAACTTTAATGCATCTGCATTGCCAAAAATGACAGAAGAAGAGGGGGCATCTGATCTCAGAAAATCATTTTATGCAGTCAGTGATTTAGGCCACATTTGTTTCATTAGAAAAGAGGAAACAAAGCAAAAAGTCAAATTAATTTTGTCTGCAGCAAACAATTCCATTTTCCTGGCTCCAAAATACAGTAGTGAAGGACAGAGTTTTCAATGCAATGAGCTTAGAGCAGGCAAAAAAAGCCAGATAATTAATTAAAAATTAAATAAGGAAAATTAAGTGATGTGCTGAAAATGAAGGCAAATGTGAAGAGAGGCTTTAATTGAGGGACAAGTAGGAGAAAAGCAATTAAGATACCATTTGGAAGTAAACAGGAGAGGTGACAGAGGATAAATCATGCTCTAAGAAAATCTCTCTAGCTCATTAAATACTTCAAAGTTATTTATTATGAGCAATCCCCTCCTTGCCTTCCCAAGCTTTGTGCTATGTGCTCACAGTACTTGAGGTAGTAGGAGGACTCCAAGCCCTGACGGTTTGGTCAGTTTTCCGCTGGCCACAGGGGCTGGTGAGGTGCTGAAGCACTAATCCACTACCCTGCCGTTCTAGCTGACTAATCCACTACCGTGCCATTCTAGCTGACGGTATGCTCCCGGTCACCCTCATCTCCAGTCCCTGACCCACACGGACACTTGCTTCTCTTCCTGATAGGTTGTTTGCAAAGTCTTAAATCTGCAATGTATTTGCCCTCTGCGATGCAAGGCAAAACAGAGTAACTGGGGGGGAAAATCCTGCCCTCAGTGGGCAGTTAGCAGAAGCAATGTGCCCGTTACACACCCCTCAGGCATCTGCTCTCCTGTTGCAGCCTCCCCCGAACATGTAACATTGTATGATCTGCAGAGGCAATGCGGTGCTAAGCTCAAGGAGAGGATTGACATGTTCAAAAGGGGTCTGGGGGCATGGGCCTCCCATTCGGAGACTCGCTCTACAGCTGCAGCACAACACCAAGGCTTTGCTCCCACTCCTGACTCTTTGCCTCGTAGCCAGTCGGGATGATGCGAAAAAGTGACCATAGTGCAGGCACGGAGTGGTGAAGTGAGATGGGACCTGAGTACAGGAGACTGCATGAGTGTGCCTGACACCTCATGTAATGGGTGCAATTCCCCCAGCATGCAGAAGAGTTACAATTAGTCATTAAGTCAAAGAGCCTTCCTTTCATGATATCAAGGGATGCACTCTGAATTGTGCAACTTGGTTGCTCTTAGATTGAAGAATAATTCTTCCCATTTGTCTCCAGCATTCTCTACTGCCTGTGGGCAGAGCCATTTCACAGATGTGGCCAGAAATGTTAATTGTTCTCCTCTACTCCCTCCATACATTTAATAATTTCATTGACACTTGTAGCTGACGGTACTTGCCTTGGGAGAGTCTTCAAACAACCTTTTCAGGAAAAAAGCTGCTTTCTCCCCACTTTTAGTCCACCCTCAGAATATGCTCCATCACCCTTCAGGATCTATAAAAGATATAAAAAATCTATATTAATATAGATACTCATATAGATACAGATATAGAAAAAGATACTCAAGATCTATAAAAGTATAAGAACGGCTAAAGCAAACAAAACAGTATTCGGGACTCTGGTGAGGTGAGGCCAAGCAGCTCCTCAAAGAAGTTGCCTCAGCAGATGGTTAGAGCTTTTTTCAATGCAAATGCTAATTTATGGAAGAGAGTCACATAATTCTGAACGTTGGCTTGAAGTTTACATACATATTTTACATATGTCTATGTAGTAAGGCTGGGGTAGAGATGCACTACCCACACAGCTGGATACTGGAGCACTCCCAGCACACTGAACCATAGGTTCATAGCCCTGACGAACTCCTCTGGCCAAGTGAGTAGAGAGCAGCCCTGAGCTGAGAAACCCCACTTGTTCCTTGCATTTGAACCTTTGCAGTTACTAGTCTACTTTCTCTGTCTCAGTCCTTCTGTTTCCCCAGTTAAGTACTGGGCACTTGCAACAATACTTGTTCTACTAAGATTAACTAGTGTCCCAAAACTCCCTTTTTAGAAAAGGAAATTGCTTTCTACACCCAAGGAGAGGGGTGGGTGGGAGAGTGGATTCTGCTACATTATCAGTTTAAAAGCAAAAGGGTGTAAAAGGATGAACACTAGTAGATTCTGCATCATGAGCTATTTTTCTGCATGCTAATATATCAGCACCATAAAGTGCCTGGTAGCTTAAACATTATTGTGCTACTGCAGGATTTGGCAGCTTACATCGCATACTACAGAGGGCACTTGGGCAGATCTTGGGAGTGGGCATGTTTAAGGCATTGAAGTAAACAGGGAGGATCAGCTGCTCTGCAAATCTTTGTCTCCCTGCAATGAAAGGGGCATCAAGCTGCATATTGCTCCCTTAACAACATCTCCAACCTCTGCTGAATTTGGGCCGGGACACTTCACCTCCAATTTGGAAAAGGAAGCCTGTCCAGCCAGACCACCCTTTAAAGGCTGTAGATCTCTGTGTTAGGGTAAGAGAATTTAGACACTTGAACTAATTTTGAAACGTGACGGCCTCATTGCTGCGGCTTTACACATACTGTAGGGCAATCAGTATCACTACAAAGGTGTTGTGCATACAATTAATAGCTAAAACTTGAAAGCTTAACTCCTAGTTGGCTGTTCCTCGCAAAGAAAGATGGATGAAATTGCTCAAGTTAGAAACCAGCAGGCACAGTACTACACTGGAGCAAAACTAAAATCTTATTTTCCAAGCAATGTAAAGAGGAGATATCTCTTTCCTCTCCTAAAACCTGAAAAGATATGGGTGATATTAAGGTGCAAGACCAAAATCCAATGGTTAGATCAACAGAGATTGCACAAGCGTGATATTTTTCATACTAGGTTCTTTTGTGCTCCATGGCTAGTTTCAAGTGTCTTGAAAATAAATAAAGTTTTCTTGGGTTTCTGTCTATGTCTTTCAGAAGATTAAAAGGTGAGGAATAGGAATCCTTTACACCAAGTTACAGGGTCTGAAAAATATTTTGAAGATATTTGGAATTGTTGGGGATTATGAACAAAGTCTGCCTGTGTGCAGACCAATGAAAAAATTTTTGGATGCAAGGTAGAGGCTGTGAATATGAAATCGAGCTCCATTACTCACTTAATTATGCTCAAACAATTAAGAAGACATCTGCTTATTACATTGGTCTACATGTAAGACAATTGTGAACCACTTTTAGGAGACCAGAAATACATACAGGCAAATGTTCAGTAGGGAAGGAAACTCACTTTGCCCTCCCATGAATCATGGCTGTCCCCAGATCTGAATCCCACATCCCACACAGTTGTTCTTACAGCTCACACAGTTGGGAAATGGTCCCTTTAGTTTTTGACAAGGGAATTAAACAGTGTTTGGGTAGAGGGCATGAATCATCCTCTGGAGGTGCTGTGTTATCCCCACTGAATACGGAGGGACTCTGGGAGCTAGCTTAGACTAAATGTCCAACTGTTAAATAAAGATACATGGGATGACCTCTAGTAGGTCACTAAAGTTCGTATCAAATACTAAATAACCATAAGAATAATTTATTACTCTATTATACCAACACAATCCAGTTTGTAGCATCTCCTAAGTACACCTGGCTCACAATGAAAATGCTGGTGATTTCTGGAAAATTTCTTGCTACCATAGTAGGCCACAGACATGACTTTGTTTCAATTTTTCTTTGCAAAGAGTCTTTATGCTGCAAATGAAAAATCTTTATTCAATACGAGCTGAATTACAAGGCTAAATACTACGAGAATGGAAGTTATTACAGATAGTAATAGTAATTCATATCTGAGCTTTTATTTTAAGATCCTACTTAGCCTGAAAGGCTACACTGTAAGTTAACCTTAGTATCATAATTTAACACTGTGAACTTATATAAATTAGCTAAATCACCTATAGAGCTGTAAATATTAATGAAGTATTGAGAATAGGCATCAGTTATGAGCTGTGTTACTTGGCTTGCTGCTATGAATATTAATGAAGTCTGGTGAGCGGTTGCTTTGGTTGTGAGTGATGTTACTAGGTGTAAAACTATAAATATTAACGATGTGGAAAGGACAGTCTCTTTGGTTGTGACTTGAAATACTTCCTGTGTAAGTATCTCTATTTCACCCTTCAGTGTTTTGATGGGGTTTTAAGCAACAGCCTCGGCCTCCGCTGCTGCTACAATAAAACAGTATTTTGACAAACATGTCCATCCAAAATGCACAAGGTGGTTCCATTTCTGAGTTCTGAACACATCTCTGTTTGCCAGGGCTGTCTCAGTCCCACCATCAGTGCTGCATTTCAGGGCTTTTAGAGGAGGATGTATCTGCTGAACCTTTGGCAGCCCCAGACGTACATCTTGTACTTTATGCTATAAGCAGTGCAGATGGCAGCACTTATGTTTAACTTTTCCTGCTACTTCCCATTGTAAAACTTTGTTTTCAGTTGTTTTAAAAGCTCCCAAAGTTTCCTGGTGTGCCTGTCCCCAGGTCGCACTTTCTGTTTATCTCTTTCTTACCAGTGCTGCAGGGAAGGTGAGGACATGGGGCCTCCATGCACACCAAAGGGAGGGCAGCATCCTCCTTGTTCTCATTCCCCTCTGGAGCCTGAGCTGTGCCTGACCAGCCCTGACGCTGCTCCATCAGATCTGCCCTGGCGATTCTGTGCGATTACTGGTATAAATCAGGGCAGAGCCCTTACTGTGCAGCTTACCTGAAGGGTGAGTGCAGTTCTGGAGTAGGGTGCAGCCTGGCAATCCACCTAACTATGAGAAAGATAACGCTCCTGTGGTCAGTCTCCTATCTGATTATTTATTGTGTGTTAGCATTTACGAGAGAAAGATCCTCAGGCTGACTCACGCTATTGCTGTACTTACGCACTTTCCAATGCTGTTCTGCTAGACCTAGATGTGAGGAATTCCGGAAAAAAGTCATTCCAGGGTCACTGGAGCAAGGAAAGTGGAGATATGAAAAATATTCAAAAGAAGGCTGCTATTATGAGCAGTTAGTCAGGACTGGCTGATACTTCAAGGCAGCAGAATTTCCCTTAGCTTGTACTTTTCCCATTGAGTTTCTACAACCAGATGAGGTACAGGGGCTTCCAAAATTTCTGGAAGAGGGCAGCAAATGCTCACTTTCATACTTGTTACATCTGTTGGTTTTGTTTGTTTTTTTTTAAGCAGGAACAAGTATTTAAGAATGAAGGTCCACAAGGACAAACCATTTTGGGGAAGAGATCTGAATTAGGGGAGGAGGGATTGTGGAGTGTTAGAAAGAGCACAGGAGCTGCAAACGCTCACTTTTGTCAGAAATGAGAAACCAGTTCTTAGAGATTTCACTTCCCTCTTTAGACTTTCATTTGGGAAGGTAGGTCGACACAGTTATTTCTAGATCTCCCGTAGTGAATATTAGATGAAACTATATTTTCTTAATAATTGTCTATGACTTCTTGACATAGCTCATACCATTACTTCAGCCCCAGTAAAGCCTTACATTTTCTGCAACAATCACAAAACTACACTAAAAATGTCTTTTCCATGCCTTTCCTTCCCTTTTCAGTTCATGGTAATTTTTCAGAGTGTTTCTATTAAAAAAGAAATGGCTTTGAACGATGACTGTAATCCAACTGGAGTTTGTAACCATAGTACCAATAATATAACACTTTGGCAGAAGAAAAGGAGCATGAAAAAAATGCAAGAAAAAGTCTTTACTGGGCTTTCTTCTTCTTTCCTCCAGGGATACAAAGCACAATGGTAATAGATTCATCAGTTTTCCAGAGCCTGTTAACAAAATGATGTTTTTGAGGGTTTGTTTTTAAAGTACAAGTATGAAATTGTGAGTCTCTTGTTTCAAGACTCTGTGGAAACCAGGATGTAATTGCACCTTGATGTTGCTTGAGAAGTACCAATTTAGCCAGACTAAACTTTCTGAAGAAGAATCCTAGGAGGAATGTTTCCTAGATTGCCTGTTATTGTATAAACTGGGGTTTCTAAACCAGATAAAGCCTGTTGGTTTGTAAATGAGTTTCTGTCTCTAATAGAGTGAAGCATGGAGTGTATTTGTATAAGCAAAAGTTATTAGTGTTATGGCTTCTCATGGCTGCTCCAGATATTACTGTCTAGACTAGCTGTAGTATATAGGATATAGGTTAAATAATTGCATGATATTGATATGTGTAATATACTCTGTATACAGATGTAATTGTCTATCATGGTTCAACAACTTGTATTAGTGTATTTTAGTTTGTCCCACTCATCAGCACTATCACCCTCATTCATGTGAGAGAGAGAGAGAGAGAGAGAGAGTCTGTGTGTCTGTGTGTCTGTGTCTGTGTGTGGGGGGGAGGGAAAACCTGATCATTTAGGCATTGCTCTTTGATATAGTCTCATGATTAGTCTAATAACTCAAACTGAAAAAAGCCATACCTTTTTATCTTTACATAATACTACTACACAGGATCTCATTCCTAAAACACTGCGTAATACCCATTTGCTTTTCCATCCAGATTTATTTGCTACTCAACATTTTGACTTGTGATGATTTTCCTCTCCAAATATTAGAGTCTTGTTCATCTTTTCCTTTTGCTCATTTGTGATCATCTCCACATCAGTAAATTCACCCTCACAGTGAGGCCTCACAAACAAACACATCTGCTTGCTCAACTCAACTCCCTGCTGTATATATACATATGCTTAGAAGTGCAAGTCTTTCAGGCTGGATGCAGAAGACCCATCCCCAGTGATTCCCCAGGACCAAAAGCCTACTGGCAGACAGGAAAGTGAAGAGGCATAAATGCAGTCAAATGAAAAGTAATCTACTGTTCTGCCTAGTGTTTCCAACTGCTCTCATATGCACTATTCAAGCCATTATAATCAATGCCAAAGACTGCTTCCATAAATACAAACTACCTTGCTATTTACTCTTTTCTGTCAGGGTATCTACCATACCTCCTAGTGTGACATTCAGGGATTGCTTAAATTATCAGGTTCAAGCTTTCATATATATACTGTGACATATTATTTTAAAGAACATCAGTGAAAACTGCACTGTTTCCTTCTGATGGTTTGGTATCTTCTTGCTTTTTGATGCATGGAAAACAGTTGCATTCCCGGGTGCAACTGGGCTATCAATGCTGTGGTAAGTTATCAAAAAAGTCCCTAAATCTCTCACGTAATCTGAAGTGGTTGCCCAAATACAGAAGTTGGGATGGGTCCCAAAATCAGTACTCCAGACCACAAAATCTGACCACAAAATCTGAAGAGTACCTACACTGGGTTAAACAAAAGATGCATCCATCCCAATATCCTTTTTTCAATACTTACCCAGCAGGGAAGGAGGACAGCCTGATCAGGAAGGTGGTTTTCCCAGGGTGAGGCTCATCCCTTGCATTCCTAGAGCGTTCTTTAATTTTCACAAATGCAGGAAATTCAGATGCACTATTTGTGATTAACTGGGCTGTGTTCACTCTCTTCCTCTAAAAGACCAATACTAAAAATAAATTGAAGGCAAAAAAGGGCAGGCTGGTACCTACCCACCAGTGGAAGGTGCTAAAGCTCCATAAGAAGTCACTGTGGAACCTCAGCTCCTGGTGCATCCTCCAAGTCACTCCTCAGTTCCCTCTCTGCATCTGAGACCAGTCTGAGGAACACAGGAATGAGCAGCACATGGTAAAAGCCGGGCAATTGCTCATATCAGCTGAGGAAGAATTAATTCATGGTTTCAGGCTTCCATCATCTTTTTTTTCTCCTGGTGGCAGGTCTTTCAAGAGCTGCAAGTGCTATAGGCTCCCTGGATGGTGCTTGGACCACAGGCACCCTTCTGAGAAGGTAGCATACCCTGAGTTCCTCTCCAAAAAAGTGTAGTGGACAACACGTCACTTTTAGAAAGACAGGAAAAGAGTTTGAGCAGTTAGAAGAAGCTGATGGTGCAAAATTGGGTATCCTGCCTCCAGCTTGTAAGGAAGGGCAGCTTCTCTCTCTGGGGTAACACCTAGACCCCTCAGATGTCTTACATAAAATCGTTATTTTGAGCGTAAATAAATTAGTCTAAACAGGTTTGTCTTTTCAAATCAGTAAAATTATCAATAAATGTATGCTACTGTAACTAATGTAGAACAAATCTAAATAACATAACGAAAAGGCATTTTGTGGAAAATAAAGCCCAATCCCCAAAACCCAGAAGCAGATAGCAAAGAGCTCACAAATGGAGACAACTGGTAGTAACACTTCTGAACATTTCTTCTCCTCCTAAACTTAAATCTCAAGGACTTCCTGAGCAGGAAGCTGTTGATAAATTTTTTCTTCCCTTTGAGTGTGGAGCATGGCTGGTTGCTAATGAACCCAAGAAATATTTTTAGCATCCACAGCGTTCCAGAGAAGGAGCTCCACAACTCACGCCTGTGCTGTGTACCTCCTCATGAACCTTCCTTCTGCTGGCTACCCCATAATGCCTCCTGCTTCTTGTACTGGGAGACGTGGTGAAGAACAAGTCCACATCCACCTCTCCACAGAAGACCATTATCATCTGCCTTTTGGTTAGCTCTTACTTATAGCCTGAAAAATTACCAGATGTCTGCCTGCCACCCACCTGGAGTTCCCCAAGCACCACATGTGCTCCATGGCTTCACACCAGATGTCAAAGGCTCTGTATATGTGTCTGTTTTACATATAAATAAGGGGGAGTATGAGGTACAAAGACAAAATATATGGAGAGCTTCAAGCAGACAAGCTGTTCAGTGAGCAGGCAAATACATTAATTTGGTTTCTTTAGGTTCTATCCTATTTTAGTTGTCCACAGCCATATCTTGTGGCCTTCTCTCCAATAGAGAGCAGTAGTTTCAGCCCCATTGTTACAAAAGGCACTCTGTTTTCCTGAAACTTGAGAAAATCTTTTAGAGGTCAATACTTTTACCAGATTTGGTTGGAATCGTGACTGTTGTGTTGAAAGTTGTTCATAGTGGGCTGAAGGACTGATGAAGAAGCACACAGACCTCATGATGCCATAAGCCTTATTTCCTAGGAAGCTGAGCTAAAGCCTGCATTGAACTTATAAATTATTACTCATTCCAAATAACATTTTTCACATGATCTATTCTTTTATGAGCAGAAAGGAATATTAAGCATGTAAATCCTTCATTCATTGACAAGATAACAGTCCTGCTAACGTAAAAGCATTTTTATTTTACATATGAAAAGTAGGTCTTTTAACCAATTTAATAAGAAAGCATTTATCTTCTTTTTTCCTATTGTTTTAGTGATTTGAAAGCCGAGAGATTCTGAATTAATTAGAGAATGAGTTAGTTAATAAATTAATTATCCTGTATATTATTTTACTTCGAAATATCAATGCTGATCCAAAACTGCCAAAGAGAATGAAATTCTATAGATAAAATGTCAATATGGAGGGAATAAAATAATCAAAGCAAAAGACTGATTGTTTAGTAGTGATAGAGGTGGAGGAAGGGGGAGAAAAGACCTGCCTGACCCCAAATTTAAATCCTCTTTGAATGAAACTGGCTCCACCCTTGATGAAGCAACCTTATGCTACGTACTGGAACATTTGGCACATTGTAGATTATCACAACAGTGTAACACCACTCTGCATTCCCATTTCCAAATACAATTTGATGGCTTCAGTCCAAAATTGGATTAATGCCTTTGTGCATCTTCTTTATTGTGCAGATACTCTCAACATATTTGCCATGAGTTCTCATATCCTTCTTATTATTTCAGACATGGTGGAGCAGCTCAGGTGCTTTTCGACCAGTATGGAAGCTGTCCATTTTTCTTGTCCCATGGCATCATTTCTGTTGAGCAGCTCCTGAGCTTGGCTGTGATATATGATATTGAAAGATTTATTTGAGAGTGGTGTTCTTCCCTCTTTGCTCTAAAATGTTGAGCAGTGATTGCAGTTAGTTGAGACACGCTGATGACATTGACAACTTAGATACTGTGTGCAGCTCATCACTGAGAGGAAGAAACTGCAACATGTTTCAGGAATAGCAAATGTAGCTTTCAAGATCAGTTAACTTCGCTCACCAAGACAGATTGTTTAAGTGGAAAAATCCTTTGAACATATTTTGGGCTTCTATTGTATATTTTATAATGTCCTACCACAGCACATAACAAAATGTGCAGTATACCTAACATGGCAACTGCTGAAGATTTCAAGTTTTCTCTTTTTTTCTCCATTTTTTGCCTACTCTATTAAAGTAAAAAACTTTCCAGTGAGAATATCCACCGTATCCTGCTTGTATGAATGATCAGGAGGATGGTCCATGTCAGCACTTTAGAGTAATGTATAAAAACATCCCTAGTGACAGTGTCACAGGTAAGGTTATTTTACAAGACACGTCCTTCTTAGATCAAACCCAGGGATTCTGACAGAGTGATGTAAAATATGAATGAACTGGGAAGCACTACTTCCAACTAAAACCAAATGGAATATATGATGGATAAAGGTTTCAGAACTAACAGGATCAAATCCTCACCATTCCTGCTCACTCTGGTTTAAATATAATTCTGAGCTTGCTTCTCTTTCCAGAAACCTGAAAATCCTATTTTACAGCCCTAAGGGCAAATTGGCCATGCATTGGAGAATTCAGTGAAAATGGTAATTTCTAATTCTCTTATTTTGAAAACTGGAGATGCAGTCACTCCCCGGTGTTTGAATGCCATAGGTAACATGATCTTGATTAAAAGAACCCAATACAATGCCTAAATACACATGTGTAACTGTACCCATATAAGATTTAATTATGGTAAAATACCTGCACATCGACAATGTCTGTATTACTGGGCTTGGGAGGCCGACAGATTCCTGAGCCCAGGTACATAATTTAGCCACGTACCAACTGTGTCTCACAGCAGAACTTAGGTACTCACCACCAGGATGTGGGAAAGGAATCACAGAATGAAGAAAATAGGTGCTTGTTGTGGGGAGCTGGTGGCAGTCCTGTGGCATGTCACAGCATGCATCAGAAGGTGACTCAGGACGCAAACTCTGGGCTCCTGCAGAAGGCAGTTCATCCTTACTGTTATAGGACAAATCCCACTCTGGATTGTCACCTAAGCAAAAATAGTTCCAAATGCTCAGCTGCAAAACACAGCCGCTCAGAAGAGGATGAGAAAAGAGCAGGAAATTTGTATAATAGATCTTGAAGAAACCAGAAAAGTACTATTGCTTTGTGCAATTATAATTATAATAGCTCCTTTCTGGAAAGGAAGAAAAAAAATCATATATTTGTTATTTTTATATTACCCTACTGCTATATTATGTTATATTCGGACCATCTACAACCTGAATGGAATTACTATGTACTAGACCGTGATGCACTATTCAAATCATGTTTCTCCCTTGTGAATAGAAAGAAATAGTCACCATAACTGTTTCTCTCCCTTGATTGTACCAGCAGCCCTGGACAAGCAATAGTTCTTTTCTCCTGCCAATATACCAGAGCAGCCCTGATCACCAGTGGCACATTTGCGTGGCCTAAGTCACGAAAGTGCAAAAATACTCACTGTCTCCCCCTCCTCCTTCTGCTCAGGTACAACACTATCTTTTTTGAGCTTTTCTCAGGTCCACCATTCATACATCATCTTTCTGTTTATCCCAAACAAAACCAGCTTAATTTAAGAAGAGTTTCTTGTTTCTGGAAATGTTAAAAACACTGATACTCTGCTGATGTGCTGATGTGAGTATTAAGCCAAAATCAAGCAGCAGATCTTTACCACCTCAGCAACCACAGCATTGGTTCCGCCCTGGCCTTGCAACAAACAGGTCCTTCAGTTAGACCATGGCAATGGTGACAGGAAGGCGTCCAGGTTGAAAACAGCATGTTCTTCACTCAGCAGTCACCATGCGTACTGGGACACGTGGGACAATGGTTGAAAGTGAGCAGCAAGAAAAGAGGGAGCTAGAGACACGTTCCCCAGACTAACTCCACCTGTGTCACTGATCATGCTGCTTACAACCAAGTGCATCTCTCTCCACCAGAGAAGAACTTAGGTTGGGAGGTACCTCTGGAGGTCATCCTGTCCAGCCCTTCTCAGTGCTAGGATAACTTTAAAGTTAGAGCATGGCGCAGCACTAACATGCTCTGCACTTCTTAGCCACAGATAGACTGAGAGTACACACTCTTGTGCTTCCCAAGTTGTTATTTAAATATTGTTACGTGGAAAGGGATCATCTTCTACAGCAAAGATTCCGTCCAACAGGCTGGGACACTGTAGTTTCTGATTGTGGAATCAGTCTAAGTTGAAGCACCTCTCAAAACTTTTCTCCAAGTCCCAAACTCTCCTGTTTCCTCCAAGCATCACCTCCTGCATGCAAGCCTGAGCTGCAGTTCTGCCTTTAGCTTTTAACCTGTCTTTCTCTACTAGTTTCCTCCTCTTCTCCAATGCCTTTCAGATTCTCGAAGGGTGGGATCTCCTCCTCCATTATGAGACCAATCTAGTGCAAGTACAGGTCCTCAGGACTGGCCATGTGACTGAGGGCAATTTGAAGAAATGATTTCATCCATAGGTGTTTTTTGACATTTTGGTGACCCCTTACCAGCATCTTCCCAAAGAAGCCAACAAAACTTCTTTCAGAGTCTTCTAGGACACGCAAGATACTGTCTGCATACAGGGCTGCATGTAGCTGCTTCATGAGGATCTTCATGCTTTAATTCTGTTGCCAACTCCTCAGGCACAGATGTCACATCTTCCACAGGTCTTGGGAGCACGGAATTTGTTGAAGATCCTCAGAGAACAAAAGACCTAGAATTGCTGGCAGTATCACAGCCTCTGTTCTCCATGCACAGCTATGGCAAAAAAAATTCCAGACTCATCTGTGTTTAAGAGAAAGCACGAGATAATTTTATGCATGTTTTGACATCAAGAGGATTAAAATGGTGCTTATGCATGCTCTGGACTAGAGATGCTCGCTTAGTCACTGCTTTACTTCTATGAAAAGTCACACCAAAACGATTTATTCTCTAATAAAGGTATAGAAGAGAAAAAAAGCCTGTAAAGTAGAAATAATGATGACAGTTATGGCAAAATTAGTCCTTAGCTAATATTTTTATTGTTATTTTGAAGAGAAAAGGCTTTTGTTCACCTGACGTTTGTTGTCCATGTTGTACATTTGACCATATGTGTAGAGCTTGACTGTACGTTAATGAAAGAACTGTAGTCAAATCATAGTCTGCCAGAGACAAATTTTGGCTTTCAAAAGTTAGTATAAAAAATACAGTATACACTTTGACTCAGAAGCAAATGCTGTGATGCTCCATCTTTCTTAGGCAAAATATCAAGGGAAAAGTATAAGAAGTGGAGAAAATTACGAATGTTTAATGAAATACTTGAGAACATAAGAAAAACAGAATACATAATGTGTCCTGAGGTAATAGACCTCAGATCTACGAGTAATATTTTTATCTTTGATGTGTCCAAATATATTTAACATGTTTCTCTTCATTTGCTGCACAAAACTTGGTGTAAGCTACTTAAACTTATAAATATCATAACTAATATTTTTATGAATTATATATTAGCACATTCATGTGGAAAGATGTGAACATTTTATGAGCATAAACTATTTCCATTCTAAGATGGGGAGGAAACTGTCCACCACCCCAGCTTTCATCTGAAGCATGTTTATTCAACATACTTCCTTGCAGTAGGCATCTTCAGCCTGGCAAAAATCTTATATTATCCTAATATTATTAATGAAGAATTTTACTTAAATATTAATTACAAATGCTGCAATGGAGGTACTGATGTATCCATCCACAAAGCTTACCAGCATTGCTAAGAACACCATCACCTTTCCGTCTAGTTTCACTGACCAGAGCTGTACCTGAAGATTGGTGCTTTCATCCTTCTTTTCTAAACCTAAGAATAAATTGCTCAGCAATATGCATTGCCTTTTATGCATTGCCCAGTGAATGATTATGGCAGATACACACGTAATCTACTTCTCAGATCAGTCAAAGTGAGTGTCATCATTCCTGTCATTTTAAAAGACCGCAGCAATTCCCCTCAGCCCCTTGCCAGAGTGGTTGTGGATCTTTACTTTCAGGGAAGAGCAAACAGTTGATGAGATGCCTACCTTGAAGATGGGCAGAATAGGAGAGCTCCACACTTTCTACTAACTAACCTCAGGTGTTCTCACTGTTGAGCACTGAATGTTTGAACTCCATTTTCAAGCATCTCATTCTTCCCGGTGTTGGTCAGCGGAAGCAGGAACCTGAATTTCATTGCTTTAGGTGTTCTAATAAACAGCTAAAACTTAACATTGCAGTCCTTTGTCTTTTATGTACCTAAATCCTCTTAAAAAAATAAATGCAGCAATTGCATATGAAAATACAGGATGACTTCTCTTCCATAATTTGCAATACATGCAATGAGTGTGATACGGTTCCATCATTTCCATCATTTGGAGATAAACACCATGCCACTTGAACTATGTTTTCCTAAATAGCCATTCCTTCCTCACATTCCCGGCTGCAGACAAGCAGGGTTGCTTGTGTACTGTGCAGCCAAAGCACCCAGCTATGTGTGCAGCTGCAGGCGCAGAGAGCCAAGCAGACTTGCAAGTTGGCAGGTTATGTGGGAGCTAGCACAGCTGCAAATTTGCTCGTTATCTCTGCCTGACTTTGTTATTCTGGATGTCCTGGGAAAATCACCCTGGGAAACCATTCAGGGTGCTCTTTCATAATCAATACAAACTACCAAAAATATTTGCATACACATAATGCAGTGCATCTGTGAGGGCATTGGCACTGAGGCATAGCACAGACCTTAATGGCCAGTCTCCAATAAGTCCTCAGGCATCTCCTGATAAGCTAAGAAAGGACAATTTTGCGTTAACTGGAGATTGCTATGAACCTAGATGAGACCTACCTCTTACTGCTGTGAGTGAGCAGAAAGGGGAGGAATCCAGCAGAAAGGGAGATGCCTGATCACGGGTGTGCACCCCTTTGCGAGCTTGGCTGGGTTGGGGGCAGAAACAGGTCTTGGGCTTGCGAATGGCACAGCCCTCTGCTGCATGAAGCCCTGGAGTGATGAAAGCTTTCATTTCTAACCAAGTGATGACCCAGTGACGTTTCCTCTCAGGTATACCTCAAAGACTTATTTTTGTCACCTTCTTAATTTGAATACTTCTTATTTTATACCTCAGAGTTATTAAGAATTAATTTCCCCTTTAAGACTGGCTGAATTGCTAACTGAGCTGCAATAGGCGAGTGTCTCAGGCCGGTCCAGTAATCTCATTTCAGATGTATGTAAGCCCAGTAAAAGTGAGGACTCTCCCAAAGGCATGGGTGCTTCCAAGGTAACATCTCACTTACCCTTGTTCATGGGTGTCCATTGACCAGAGGGAGAATCTGGGAGCAAAGTCATTATCACGGTGAGATGTGAATGTATGGAAAGGGAGGATGAGGAAGGGGGACCTTCCAGAGCTTTGGGCACAGCAGCCGGGGCCCAAACACCCAACAGGGAGCGCCCCCTCCTCAGCCCAACCCAAGGCTGTGTGATGCTCCTGCTCTGTCCTCCAGCCCTTTCCCTTTGCAAACGCTCTCCTTTCATCATGCACATCAAAAGGAATTCTAGAAGAAACAGATGCAAATAATCTAAATACAAATCCCACCATATCAGGGACTTCACATCAAGGAGAGTGGGCTGCAGGAGGAGAGAAGGCTTCTTTGATTTCCTTGGGCATGGAGATGGCTCCTGGAGACTTGCTGTGAGAAGGTGTCCTCCACTCTTTCTACCGATGAAGGTGGGGCTCGCAGCTTTAAAAGTGTTTGCATCAGATGTGGCAAGGTTTTAAAACTGCTCAGAAGTCAGCATGGTGTGAGTGGAAAAGGATGACAGGAAGGCAACGAAACCAAACAGATAAAATAGCCTCACATGCAATCTGATGAAAAAGTCTCAGGTTTCCATAGCATCCGCCAGCAACTCTGTCACCTTCCTCTTTAGGACACACGTTTGAATTCTGGCACAAATAGCCCTTTTGTTAGGCAGCCACTTTTTAAAAACTTCTGTGTAATAAATGATCGCAATAAATTAACTTCACACTTTTTTTATCTTTCCAGCTGAATGATTTGGCGGGAAGTGACCTACTTAAAAATTAACTTGTGACAGACATGAGTTTAGAACTTGAGAGTTTTAAAAAAACGCATATATTATAAGATTCGAAACTGGAAGAGAAGACAGCCAAGCCATAGAAAGGTATTTTATTTCAAGTGATTATCAAAGCAGCACGAAAGACTACCCTTGATATTTTCTCCCTTTCTCTACTTGTTTTGTGCTTTATTTGAGCATCTGAATTCCTTAGATCTCACACTGATTTTGTCCTCAGGCAATTTCTTTTTCTTTACTTCACTTTTATCTCACCATATACCATGCTACCTCCAGGACTAAATTCACAGTTTGTTCTAAAAATGCCAACTTGCTTTTACAAGTTGTTGCACAGGGTTTCATATATGGATTAAAGATTCAGAATGAAATCTCCTAAAAACTGTGGTGTAAGCAAAAAGCTGAAATGTCATAAACAACATTTTTGAGGGTTTCAAAGACTTCTGGAGATGTTGTGAACTTCTGTTGAAAACACATGAGGAAGGAGACATACACTGAGATGCAACACGTGCGAATAACAAAGAAGATAGTGTTACGGATTTGTAAAAGCTGTTTAATGTAAGTACTAAAAAATGGTAGTTGTAGTAATATTATAATTAATTTAAACTATATCCTTTTATCCTGCTGATTTCTGAATCTGTTTTTCAAATGTGCTGTGTTAGTGAGAAAAATATTAATATTCAATGAAGATACAGCTATATAAATTATCTAGTTTCTAAAAGAGAGTAAAAGAGAGGGTGATTCATCAGCGTTTGATCCCAAGTTAAGAAACTTTCAATTAAGCACAGATCATAGCAGCCATGAGCAACATTAATCCCTTTCTGCTGTTGCAATGAACACTGGGAAGCTGTGGGGGATCGGCAGAAGGACCCAGTGCAACATAAACCTCATCCTCCCTGCAGGAGAAGGTCAGAAAGCAGGGCTGGCTGTTGCACATGTCACAGGGAAGAAAAAACAGAGAAAAAAGAGAGTGGGTCATGTGTCCATCGCTTTCCCACATAACCAGGAGGTGCTGTTGTGCATTCCTGTGGTGTGGGACCAGGGCTGTTCCTCCCCCTGGGCCATCATTCCACCTCTTCCACCACTGCCACCGGCAATGAAGCCAGTCTGCAAAATTTAGTAAGACCAAGGCCAGCCTTTGAGGGGTCTCTGAGAAAAGATTGCCCTTCCTACAGAAAAGCTTTACAGAAAGTATGCTAGGGCTGGATTCAAAGCCAGCTTATTCCTTTCACCTGTTGGTGAAGTCGGTTTAAATCCTCCCTTTACCCTCACATGTGACGTAGTTTCCAAATAAGCTTGGGCAACAGAAGCAAAAAGCCTTAGAGAGTAAGCTCCAGACTCAGAAGGTTCAGTTTGAATCAAATCAACAGATTTATAAATATATTCGTAATCTAATAAGTATTCAGGAGACAAACAGGGTCTCTGCATCAGAACAAAGTGATGTCAGCAGTTCTCTTCCAAGAGTGATGAACCTGGTTAATCTGAAGCATCTGCTCCTTGGCTGGTCTGAGCCCTTTGCACTGTGAGAAGAGTTCACTCTGCAGTTTTTTCTGGTCAAGCTCAGACCAATGCTTCTCACAATCTGCCTCAGCTTCTGGAAATACTTTGTGCCACATTTTGCGGTTGCCCATAGTCATTCTGTTGGTGATGGCAAATGTGGAAAAAACTGAGCTAATGGTTAAAAGAGACAGACACTGCCTCTGTGAGGCGATCGTTGTTCTGTATTTGCTATTGAAATGTGTTGTTACAATGTCATTCACTGTTGGTGTTTATGAGCAAAAAAAGAGCAAACATTGCATCTTCCATGTTTCTTGTGAAAACTGTTTGGAGGATTATGGTAAGGCAGTGCCAAGTAGCTGCAAGTCCAGATCTTGCTTTTGTTTTGAATGAATACACATCTAAAAATGCCACAGAGGCCCTTCTCCTCACCAGCTCCCACACACCTCTTGCAGATGTAGAGATGGCTTTGCATGGCTTTGCTTCTCTCTCTCTGAGACCTCCAAATGGTTGAGAGTAAATGCTTTTTCTCCTCCAAGGACATGCTTTCTCAAATAGCTCTAAATGCTGGACAGGACTGCATTTATTCTTCTTGCAGCCAGTTGCCCCAAGAGCTACTAGGTTCAGAGGATAGCCTTGTCTGTGATATTTACATTACATGTTTACATTCGGTACCTTAGCATGCTAGCATTTATTTTCATTTCATTTGGTCTCACATCCCACCCATATGCCTAACTTAGCGTGGACAAAAGTGAACCTCAGATCAGGGTTAAAGCAGCTCACTCTAGGTAAGATGCAAGTGATACGAGTGGCTTGGTGGGACAAAGAACAACAATGGCAGTGTAAAAGATGACAGGGATCGGAAGAGTGCAGAAACCCATTAACTTTTCAAAATAAGAGCGAAAGACCAACACTGCATTTCCAGCTCTTACCAGGTGATCGAGTAAGTGCAGGATCAGCCTTGCTTCTGTTTGTACCTGCCCAGGAAAAGGCATTCCTGTGGCATGCATATCTCACTGCTCCCCTTCTTGCCTGCCCGTGAGCACAATGTAATTGAAGCTATACCATCTGATTTCACAAGCAGCAAAATAATCTCTTACTCTTTATGGATGGAGAGACGTGGGGGAGAGAGATATGCATAATTATCACATATGCTACATATGCATTAATATGTACAAGCATATGCTCTGAAAATGTAAACGTTCATTAAAGGAAAAATTAGAGATGACAAACTCATCATGTAAAATTTAAAATACAAGCAAAAGAATAATTCACTGACCTGGCCACACTTAATTAGAAAATCAGGACGCTGTTGCAAGTTCTGCTAATTTTTCCAATGCCACTCAGATGCTTTGCCAATAAATAATCTTACAGCTTCAAAATCAATCACTGTGTTACAAAGACTCCATCTGTGATTGAAATAATTCTATTTCCCCTGGAGACACATACCTATGAAAAATTTAAGAGGTCATCAATCATGGTCTTTCTTTCCAATGTTTATAAAGTTGTATCTTTGGATAAAAGAACATTTCCAGTGTTCTTGTCACAAAAGAAATCATACCTGCGGTCTAGCATATTTACAGGCAGGATCACTGTGCTTAGGTAGACTGCATCTCATCTCTAATTTTTTGAACTTATATAAAATAACTGTTCTGGGGCTCTCTCTGTTATTTGTAGATCTTTAGTAGAGGGATGAAAAGAGATCTCAATATATATGAGAATTAGACTCTAGGCTTAAGTATACAGTATATAATTGTATAGCATAATGCCACTGAAGAACAATGCTAGATGCATTCTTTTCATGTCAAGCGCTCTGAAATTGTGTATGCTCGAACAATTCAGATTTGCATTCTGCACAAAATTTTACATGGTCACATATAATTTGCTATTTTCCCATAGCACATTAGCTGTTTGTTGATGATATATCAAGAATCACTTGATAACAGCGTAGCAGCCAATGTGTCTTGTCATTAAACCATTGGACTTTTTACTGGAAACAAAAACATCATCATAAAATTCAAATAAACATTTCAGAAGGATCATCACACAGGATGTACTATACTAAACCCATCCAAAACCCAATTCTGTAAGGTGTGTTTTACAGTCAATCGCTTCCCAGATAGTTTTCTATCAGTATTAATGTTGAGATTCAAGGCACAACAAGCACCTTAATCCAGTTCTTAACCTCAATTAGGGAAACAGCTGGATAAAACTCCAAATGTGCCTTTCTCTGTCACCTCCACAGGAAATGTCAACCTCTATTTGGGCTACCTTGGGTCTAATGATCTCTTGATTCGTGAACAAAAATCTTCACACTGGTTGTTAGGAATCATGTAGTCTGACTGTAACAGGAGGGTGGGATCTGTGCCCAGAGCATGAATAGAGCAGGGATATTCAACGTTGTACCTGCCCGCTCTCTCACGTACTTATTCACAAGATAACTCATAGATATAAAGCCACTAATATATTATGTATGAGGCAGAGGCAGGTTTTGGCAGAACTTAGGGTTTTTTTGTTAGTGCACAAAGGACATTTTACCATACTCTAATGCATCCCTAGGGCAGGGACCGGGCAGCACAACAGCAGGAGCTTCAGCTGCTTCCAGGTCAAGGTGTAGCTCTTGTGCCCTTATTTGAGCTTTCTACCTTATCTCCACATGAAAAAATGAACGCAGAAAGTCTTCCTGGGAATCAGTTTTGCTCATTAGCCATGAAATCTGCTCACTTCCTGAAAAGTTCATAGTGTAATCTCTGGGTATTGCAGGTCAAAGAAAGATTAAGCAGTCAATTTATTTTAGAAACTGAGAAAGAGAAAAGTGAGCTTGACCTATTAGTAATTTTTTCACTCCCACCCAAACCATTAGATAAGTCTGAGATAAAGGACTTGAATTCATTAAAATTTCTGAAGAATAGAAAGAACTGCTTTTTAATTTTCCTTTTCTTGCTCTCTCAAAAAAAGAAAATCCCTGTAATTTCATAGGTCAAGCTATGATTACATCCATTTTGATAAAACGCTGAATTACAGAAGAGATAGGACTTTTCAGTTCAAATTTATCATGCTTATCATGGACTCTTGGATGATAGAAATCAACTTCACAGGAAGCTGAGAGTTCTCAGGATTTCTGTAAAACATGAGCTTCATCAACACTCATAGGACTGGCAAGCCAGGTTTGATATATCTAACCTTTTGCTCCATTGTTGTTACAGTGAACAGAAACAGCGTAATGAAAAAACACTAGAAAACAATTTTCCTTCAAGGGTCTTCGAAGTTCGCACATCAAAGGGAATGTTGCAAAGCTGCAGCATGAAAATCTGATGGTTTGGGTTCCCAGAGTTGCTAAACAATGTCATTTCTGCCAGCTTGTTGATAGGCAGAATGAGGAGCATTCACACCACCCACGCTCGAGGTCTCAACAGAGGTGCCCACAGCAGGTGCTTGGGCTGCGTGAAGTTCCTCTTTGGACGCCTCTGAACCTCTCTTTTTCTCAGCCACCTTCTCAAGCAGCCCGTGTTGACTTCACCAGGACCCTCAGATCACGGGGCCACAATATGTCTTATTTATGTGCAGAGTCTTACAAAGTGTATACACCCTCAAGAGTTGGGAAGAGTCTCATGCTTGGCTGTGCTCTGGGGAACACTTTGTGTCCTGAGGAGCATTTCTAGTTAACAGGAAGGCCTGATATTAATCATGCCTTTATTTAGAAAACAAGGTGCCCTTGGATCCACAGTTATATGCCAGTGACTGATCCTTGGAGGAGAAGTTGACCACTGTCAGCAAAGTCACCTTAATGTAGCATCCTGGAGCAAGCAGAGGGGTGGTACCAGAGAGCTGATTCCAGTTCCTGAGCACTCCCTTCTTTCTCAAAAGAAACACTGTTAGGTCCTTCACAGAGTGCCTGATGTAGGCTGTGATACCGCTCACCATGACATAGGGGGGTCAGCAGAACTGCTACCTTGGACTTCCGTAGGGCCAACTTTGGCCTGTTTAAGAGAATGGTTGACAGAGTCCCTTGGGATACAGTCCTGGGATCCACTCGTGGGTACCAAGGGAGCTGACGGAGGAGCTCACCAAGCCACTCTCCATAATTCATCAACAGTCCGGCAAACTGGCGAGGTCCCAGACGCCTGGAGGTTAGCCAATGTGATGTCAATCTACCAGAAGGGCTGCAAGGAGAATCTGGGGAACTACAGGCCTGTCAGCCTGACCTCAGTGCTGGGGAAGGTTATGGAGCAGATCATCCTGAGTGCCATCACATGGCACATGCAGAACGATGCAGGGATCAGGACCAGCCAGCACGGGTTTATGAAAGGCAGGTCCTGCTTGACTAATGTGATGTCCTTCTACAACAAGACAGCCTGCTTAGTGGGTGAGAGAAAGGCTGTGGATGTTGTCTACCTGAACCTTAGTAAAGCCTTTGACACCATCTCCCACAGCATTCTTCCAGAGAAACTGGCTGCTCATGGCTTGGATGGGTGTACTCTACGCTGGGTTAAAGCTGGCTGGACAGCTGAGACCAAAGAGTGGTAGTAAATGGAGTTACATCCAGCTGGCAGCTTGTCACAGATGCTGTTCCCCAGGGACCAATATTGGGGCCAGTCCTGTTTAGTATCTTTATTGACAATCTGGACAAGGGGATCAAGTGCACCCTCAGCAAGTTTGCAGGTGACACCAAGCTGGGCGGGAATGTTGGTCGGCTTGAGGGCAGGAAGGCTCTGCAGGGGGATCTGGACAGGCCGGGCCCATGGGCTGAGGCCACTTGTATGAGGTTCAACATGGAGAAGTGCTGGATCCTGCACTTGGGTCACACCAGCCTCACACAGCGCTACAGGTCTGGGCAGGAGTGGCTGGAAAGCTGCCCAGGGAAAAGGACCTGGGGGTGCTGGCTGACAGCTGGCTGAAGTTGAGCCAGCAGTGTGCCCAGGTGGCCAAGGCAACCAACAGCATCCTGGCTGGTGTCAGAAACAGTGTGACCAGCAGGACAAGGGAAGTGACCGTCAGTGAGCACATACTGGTGAGGCTGTACCTTGAATCCTGTGTTCAGTTTTGGGCTCCTCACTTCAAAGGGGACATTGAGGTGCTGGAGCGTGTCCAGAGAAGGGCAACGAAGTTGGTGAAGGGTCTGGAGCACAAGGCTTATGAGGAGCGGCTGAGGGAACTGGGGGTGTTTAGTCTGGAGAGGAGGAGGCTCAGCAGGGATCTTATCGCTCTCTACAGCTGCCTGGAAGGAGGCTGTAGGCAGGTGGGGGTCGGCCTCTTCTCCCACATGACGAGTGACAGGACAAGAAAAAACAGCCTCAAGTTACACCAGGGGAGGTTTAGGTTGGATATCAGGAAAAGTTTCTTCACAGAAAGGGTGGTCAAGCATTGGAACAGGTTGCCCAGGAAGGTGGTGGAATCACCATCCTTGGAGGTGTTTAAAAATGTGTAGATGTGTTACTTAGGGACACGGTTCAGTGGTGGACTTGGCAGTCCTGGGTTAATGGTTGGACTTGATGACCTCAAAGGTCTTTTCCAACCTAAACGATTCTATGATCCTGTGACAACACAGATGCTGAGGGAGGGAGACCACCAAGGTCACCTGAGGAGCCTTGTGCACAGTTGAAATAAGATGGAACAACGGTGAAATGGAAGACAACCTGAACAGCCACCTCAGCCGGATGCCAGCAGCAGCGTAAAGCTGTCACAGGAGAAGGGATGAAGGCAGGGATGTGCTGCAAGAGAGACCGGCTCATCCCCAGTGAAGGCGTGTGCCCCACCAGAGCAGCGAGCCCGGCCGGGCCCGCCCGCTGCCCCGTGCTGGCAGCCCCCCGCCCGCCCCGGCTGCCCGGCGCCCCCGGCGCGGCACCCCCGGGCCCCTCCGCTCCGCGCTCCGCCTGCGGCCCCGCCGCCAGGGCAGCCTCAGCAGCGGCACGGGGGAGCGCGCCCCCGGGGGAAGGAGCCTGTCCGGGCACGGGAGGCGGCCCCGCCGCCGTGCCCGCCGGTGCCCGCTTCGCGCTGTCCCCCGGTCCCACGTCCCCTGCCCGCTGCTCTCCCTCCCGCCGGTGCCGCCCGTTGCGGTTGCGGAAAGCGGCTCTCCCTTCGGTGCGGGCGCGGTGAGGTGGGGGAGAAGCGAGAAGCGGCATCTGTACCCTTGCATCCGCATCCGCACCCGTTACCCGCACCCGTCGCCGGGGTACGCGCCTCGGCCGCGGGCGGGACGGGGCGGCCCCGGGGCTGCAGCGGGAGAGAGCGGGGAGCCGCCGGCCGCCCCCCGCCGCCCGGCCCCGGGCACCTCCGGCAGGCGCCGCGGGAGCGGGAGAGGAGGGCGGGGGCTACTCGTCGGGGCGGGGGCTGGCACGGGGCTGGCACGATAAAACCGGGGGTAATTGCATTTAGGCAAATGAGGCTGCCTCGGCCCTCCCCGTCTCCAGGTATATAAAGTGGGGAGCGCTCCCGCGGACGGCCAATGCGCACGGCGAGCAGCGCCCGCCCTCCCCGGTGCAGACGGTGCGTGCCTCCGGGAGCCTGTCCGTCCGTGCCTAGGCGTGTGGGGATGCGCTTGTTTGTATGTTTGTGGGGCTGTGTGCGCGTGTACTTCCGTGTGCCTGCCTATATGGGTGTGCGGGGGGGCGTCTAGGTGAGTGTGCACCATGCGGGGGGTGCCCATACACGCTTGTGTGTCCGCACGTGTGTGTCTCTGTATGTGCAAGCGTGCTTTTGTGCCCGTCCCGGCGTGTGTATCTGGACGTGTGAAGGGATGCGTGTGTACCTCTAGACACGCGTGTCTGTGTATGTGGAGAGCCGTATCTCTACATAGGTGTGTGCATCTAAGGTATGTCTAGCAGTCTGTGTGAGTTTATAACTAGATGTGTATGTACCTGGATATGTATGTGAGGGGGATGTATCTGCTTGTGTGTGTGTACGTGGGAAGGTGTGGGTATACCTGCGTGTGAGGCTGTGCTTATGCATGTACCTGTGTGGATGTGCGTGTCCATCTGTGTGCTGGTGGGTACATCTGGCTGCATACCGGTCCATATGTGGGGGGCACGTGTGTC
This sequence comes from Falco peregrinus, assembly GCF_023634155.1. Classification (NCBI taxonomy): domain Eukaryota; kingdom Metazoa; phylum Chordata; class Aves; order Falconiformes; family Falconidae; genus Falco; species Falco peregrinus. Next base: position 36,873,499 of record NC_073725.1, on the reverse strand, counting down.
ACCCAGAGGTGTATGTAGCACTCAAGGGGGATTTGGGGCGCATAACGAGGTCCGTGTACATCTGTATGTGCGAGGGCGCGTGCACCCAGGTGTGCCCGGGGGGCGGGGGTGCGCAGGGCCGTGTGTATGCACGGCCAGGGGTGCCCGCGGCCGCTCGCCCCGCCGCCGCCCCGGTGCATCACCCGCCGCCCCCGCAGGACGTCGAGGCGGCGATGAGACTCCCGCTGGCTTTCGCCGTGCTCCTCCTGGCCTCGGCGCAGGCGCTGGCTGAGGAGATGGGCAACACCGACGACCTCAGCTACTGGTCCGACTGGTCGGACGGCGACCAGGTGAAGGTGAGTCCCGGCGGCCGCTGCTCCGCCCGGCGACCCCGCGGCGCTGCGGGGGGCGGTGTCGGGCGGGGGGTCCGCGCTGAGCGCCGCCCGCTGTCGCCCCGCAGGAGGAGCTGCCGCTGCCCCTGGAGCATTTCCTGCAGAGGATGGCGCGGAGACCCCGGCCCCAGCAGTTCTTCGGCCTCATGGGCAAGCGGGAAGCCGGTGAGCGGGGCGGGGGGCTGGCTCCCTCTCATTCCCCTCCACCTGCCGCTCCTCCCGGTGCCGCTCGGAGCTTCACGGCGGCTGTCACCTGGGTTTAACGGGTTAGACCTTTCTCAGAAGTTGACATGTGGGTTGTTTGGCTTTGGGTTGGGGTTTGTTTGGCTTTTTAAAATTATTTTTTTTTAGTTTAGTATCAGATAACTCACCGATTGGTAAAGAGCAGGCTTCCCACTAAAGTGCCAAGTGCACACTTGACCACAGCACATAAATACCAACAAGCAGTATCACAATAACTGACAGGTCAGCATCTGTGCTGCTGAATTGCCCGAGTGTGGAAATTGGTTGTGTATATGGTTACTGCCGTGTTTTCTGTGTGCTTACTGATCCTAGAACTGACCTGAGAAATCGGAGCTACCCAGATCTAAATTGTGTGGGTTTAGCTAAAACAACTCTTTGTAGTCTCTTCAAAGAGAGATGCAGTTATAAACGATCACCTTAATTTCCCTGAACTGGAATATGTGTAGAGTAGTTTCTGTATTTGATTCTTCAAAAAATTGCAGTAGCATCGTGTGTACATGCCAATAATTTTTCAACAACTTTTTTCTTTTTTTTTTCTTCTTCCAATCAGGATACGGCCAGATCTCTCACAAAAGTAAGTTACATTTTAAGTAATTATTAGAAGAAGTTCACATGGGGAACAGTGTATTTGAGGGGATTAGTTAGAAGGTGACTGGGTTCAGCTAAGGACTGGCAGCACTGGTGGTGGAGAAATGTTCTGTTAAAGAATTGAAACCCCTCGGTGCAGCTGTGAGCTGGTACCTCATCTGAGCTGCCAGAACCTTTGAGATTTCAATCCACAGTAATGTGTGGATGTTACAGCTCTCTCTTATTTCCCCAGGGGGGGATTCTGTAAGCCTTTCTCATAGGCAAGGCAGGCTTACTGCCAGAATTGGAGAGGAGCAATTAAGATGACAAAATCTGGGAAATTAGAACAGTGAATTCCCAAATCCCTGAGAACAATTCTACCGGAGAGTCCATGTGATTGCATGCAAGATGCTGTATCTGTGCTCTTGTTTTATCTGAGTGGGAATCAGAGCCCCGCTGACAGCAGGGGCTGGCTGATGGTGTGCTGCCATATAAACAGGTATATCTTGCCCAATTAATAGGTGTGCTTTGCTTAGCTTCTGTGTAACACCAACTGGGAGATAGTACGAGCAATATGGTGTTACCTTGTTCTGCACAGTGATAGTTTTATCCTCTGAATTTATCTGAAGATGCTTAGACAGGAGCCAGAAGGCTTTTAATAAGTAAAACTGATCTTGTATTCTTTGAGACCTCCACAAAGGTCAATAACTGTCCCGGTGTTCTGTTAGCCACAAGATTTTATCACTAGAATTACGTATTGGAAGACCAGTTAAAGAGTCTGATACAAGGATTGTGCCAAATCACCTGCTGACTAAAGTAAAAAATAATAGCTTTCTGAAAATGCTTCAGCTTGAATTAATACCTGTGAGGTCTGAGGATCATTTTTCTTCCTTTATAGATGAATTGGCTAAGCAAAATTCTTTCCAAAGAGAAATTTCTAAGTTTGCCTCAAAAGTCACCTTAGAGAAAGAATGGCTCCTTTTCGTTCCTTATCTGAAACTATAGCTACAACTATACCTGATACGTGCTGTAGGCCAAAACTTGGGGTAATTTATCCTCTACACATCCAGTGCCTTGAGGAGCACTAGTGGGACAGGAAGGTAATATCTGAACTTATAAATGTTCCAAAAATAGAGCCAGACTGTCTAGCTCAGACGTGTCCAGACAAGAGTCCCATTGGCTTCCTCTCCAATAAGGGCTCTGCCTGATCTGCAAGGAAGATTCTTCTTCCACATTACAGAAAAAAACAAGTAGAAGAGGTGCATCACAGAGATGCAGGCTATACCAAGCCACTGCCTTCTTGTGCTGTTGCTCAAATCAATAGGAATTGTACTGGGAGAGGAATAAGAATCAGTTATCAGTCATTGTTTTTCCTTTATACTTGAAAAACCTCCACTAAACTAAACCAAAATTCTATCAGAGTTAATGAGAAGATGTCCACCTAACTGGCTTGTGCCTTGGTCTAGCCTGTGTAGTCTGAGTAGTCAGACTGATGTTCTTTCTCCATTGTCTGAGAGTGAACAGATGAACAGTTTTGGAGCCCATGTCCTCCTCCCTCGTGAGAATACGTTATCTTAAAAGCCTGCCTATTTAAAATGTACTAAAACACTCCCAAATATATTTTTTCAGGGCATAAAACAGACTCCTTTGTTGGACTTATGGGCAAAAGATCTTTAAATTCTGGTATGTATATGACTAAATCTGGTATTTGGTGACATACAGCCTCCTCATTCTGTTGCCTCTTTCTTCTCTCCGAGCGGATGGAAGATGCAGTCTTTATGTAGTGCAGACCCAGAGTTCTCTGAAAAAGGATCAGGATTTTCTTTGTTAACCAAGGTGTTTCAGGGTCTGCTTCACTCCAATGCTTGAGATGATCAGGGTGGTCTGAGCTGCAGGCAAGGTCACATGGAAGTCCCCAGGGCGCTTTCCTTACTGCCCTGTCCTTGCCAGCAGCATGCCCTGCCGGTCCCAAGTGCTAATACAAGAAAAAGCAGAATTTTACTGAAGCATCAGGAAAAATTCAGAGGCTGAAAACGTAAAGCTCATCTAAATTTGTGATCCAAATCCAGATCTTGCCAGGTAAAGGCATATCCTCATTGTCTCTGGAGATCATTATTCCTCAGACTTGGAGCAGAAGGTAGGAGAGCAGAGATCTGCCATTAACACCACCTCATTCTGCAGGTCAAGCTGTTAAACATTCCTGGCCTCTTCCATCTTTTCATTTTACCTAAAAAAAAAAAAAAAAAAAAAAAAGGCAACAAGCATTTTAAGCTTTGAACTGATACTGTGAATTTGTGTTATTTTCCCATAGCATCAATATAGTGCAGAATCCTCTTCCCATATGTGCACAGCCCCCACGGGTAACTGCAGGCTGCCCGGAGCTTTGCCTTTCCCATGCCATAGGGCCATACTGAAGAAATCCCTCACTGTGAACCATAAAGTGTTAGTTAATTCCCCAGAATAGGAATTAACAAAATAAAAAACCTAATATGTTTTTCATGTCTCTGAAATACTTCTCACTGTTTTGTTAAATGGATGATAAAAGTTAAATTACTAGCTGACACCTCTATATTATGTGGATACACGCTGTGATCTATATTCTGCAATTATGGTTGTCAGTAACTTTTATTTTCAATTAAACCCTGTTCAGACTAGTAATATTGCTCTCTGCATCATTTTGCAAATTGCTATGTATCATGAATAATTCTGTACAATTTTATCTGTGGTGGCAACAGCTATTAAATGCATAATACCTGTAAATATATCTGCTATCACAAAAGTAAATAGCCTGGAAGTAATAAATTGGGTTTGGCTTCCACTGGGATTACTTTTACATTAACATGAGAACGTAAAATACAGTGGATGTTTAAAAAAGGCAAAGATTTTATTGCTCTAATTTCAAAATTGCTGGTACAGTCAGGATACTGTTATGTGGTATTTGTAACAGGAGAATAAGGAAGTTTTACCCTCTTGGGCTATGTCATATCTGCCTGACAGGTAAACCTAGAATTGACTGCTTTTCTGCCTCATTCCCTGAGGAGAAAATGAAGAAGTTTCTCCTCCTCTGGAGGAGAAGATAGGTCCTAAGGACTGTGTAATCAAAGCGAGATCAGGAATATGTGCTAGGACTGTCCTTACTTCTCCCTACTGAATGATATTTAATGGGGCAGGACCGTGTCTTGGTGCCGTGTGCCTTGGTGCCCTGGTTTTCTTGTTCTGCAGAAAGCCCCTACGTCCCCTGGCAACGTGCAGGAGCTCACACTGCCCCGCTGCTGGGTGTGAGCACGGTGCTGAGTTAAAGCCGCCTGTGAGAAGGCGGGATGCGGGGATGCTGGTGTCTCCGTCTCTGGTTTGATGAGCTGGGGTCTGACACTGACCCCCAGGCTGTGCAGTCTGTTGGATGAATGCTTCAGGTAGAAGCTAGAAAAGTCACCTGTACAGTAAAGATACTGTAATGATCCACACTGAGAAAGAAAGCTCGACTCATTTTGCATTTAGCCTGGAGAGAATTGAAGTCTTATTGATTTTAAACTGCCACTGATCCAAAATGCCAGCTCCCTGTAGGATGCGGTGCTGAATCCCCCCAAACTAGCTGTGTGTTTGCACGCAATAGTCAGGCACGCAAATGCTCTATGGAAACAGTCCTCCCTTTGGGATGGAAGCAAAGATGACTCTGGTGACCAGCTACAGCACCCTACGGTCAGGCTCTGCCCCGGCAGGGCTTTCTGGGTTTCCCCTTCATTTTAAGAGTAAGAGCTACTAAATGCCAAATATGTTACCGGAGACTATTTTACGCTGCAGTTGATCCACAGAGCAGTCTGAGGTTTGCTTAGCTCCTGCTGCAGATTTTGGCGAAAGGTATCCCTGTGTGCACAGCCTGGGGACGGGGAGGGTTCAAACCTGGCGAAGAGCTGACTGTGCAGGACAGAAGGTGGACATGTCGTCGATGCAGAAAGCCTCTACCCACATACCGATCTGCGTGCTCCGATCCCATCAGTTAAATGGATTACTGGGAGCTAAAAAGGCTCTGCGTTAATGGTACTTTCGGCAGCTCAATAGACAAGAGGTAGAAAGCACTGCTCAGACCTTCAGCCTCCTGGAGGGCAGTGTAGGCTGAGAGGTAAAACCAAATTTTTTTTGTTTGTTTTTGAGCCCCAGCAGCTCAGGGCTGGGCAGGGAGCCCTCACCTCAGCTGCAAACATGCCAATGGAGTCCGGTGGTGACCCAGCAGGCTGCAGGTGCCTGATGCTTCCCTGTGCTCGCTGGGGTTTACGCAAGGTTGCACCATGTGTTTCATTCTCCTTTGTTTTTTGCAGGATCCTCTGAAAGGAGCATAGCACAGAATTATGAACGGAGGCGTAAATGAGACATTCCTGTGCATTATTTAATAAACTTCATTTGTTCTACGGGGCAATGCAGTGTAATATAAACTAACCACTGTATGGAATAGTTATTTATTTAATAATAACCGATGGGGGTTTTTTTGTTTGAGTTGTACAAAATAAAATGATTATTTTTCATAGTGTGGCAGTGGTACACATTGTGTAGGTGCGTTGTGGTTCTGAAAGGACCAGCAACCCTGGTGATGTCTCACAACAAAGCACATCATTTGATATGACCCATAAGGTTATGTTCACTAAACAAAGAAAATATTCTGTTCATCGAAAGCGAGTCTATCAGCTTCACAGCCAGTGCAGAACAGAGCTGATGTACAGTCTAGTGCCTCAATTTGTTTTCATGGTTTATAATGTACTGTAATTTCCATATCAAAAAATATATTTGTATCATTGCAGCATGTTTTATGTTTTGTGACTACGTATCTATATATTTTAAGAAGGGTGGTGGGTAAGGTTTAAATGGGAATCCAAGGTCTTCATTTCATAGCCTGGAATTTTATGATAGTAACATTTTAAATAAAAACCACTCTGGGGATTTTGCAACATACTTTCTTTGCTGATAGTGATGGAGTTATTTCCCACGTTGGTCTGGAATGAGACTTGGATACAAGCAACAGTGGTCTGAAACTGGAAAGAAATATCAAATTAATGACTTCCTTCCACAGGGAGTCTGTGAGCCTCCTGGTGAGGGTCTGGCGAACATTTGGGGGATTTGCTACGGGAGATGGGCATTCCTGGCATTGCTCTGGGTCACTCAAGGTGCCATCCATCCTAAACCTGATGGAAATCAAAAAGCTCGTTGGCTGAATCAAAAGGCCCCTGTGTACGGCCCAGCTCCAAGCAGACTAATTTGCTGAGGAATTCATCCACTATTGCAGGTTTATTACTTTAAAGCCAAGCTTTCAATAAATCCTAGCCCTCAGATTCACAATAGAAGCACCTGTTGGCTTGAATCCATGTAATACAAGAGAAAAAAATGTGAGTGCAAGTATCTTTTTAATTAAAATGTCTGGTTACTGTATTTTCAGGACAGTTCCAAAATGCTGCATACACCTCACCAGATGCCAGGGCATCTGGAGATCTATACTGTCTCCACCTGCTAAAGGCTATACTTCTCTGTTTGATGCTATCATATGAACTTTCATCACAGATGAATCAGCAGCGAAAACAGCCAGCGTATACAAACCAGATCTCAAAGTGAGTGATACAAAGCGATTAACTGCTGGTGGTTTTCCGTTTTGGAAGTGAACTCAGCAACCTCCATTTTCAAGTTTACCTGAGGCATCTCCACAACTGCATCCATTAAGAGCGGGTGGGCATAGGACCTCCCTCCAGCACCTGAGCCTAAGCACCACCTAAACCTAAGACCCCACTTCTAAATAAGTAGGAGCTGGCTCTAGCAAGGTTGGGGGGCTATAGGGTGGGAAAACCGAGGCAGACTTGCGACAGGGACCAACGTTTGTGTGAGACACAGCAGTTGCGCTGGCTTTCTGCCAGCTCTTCGCCTTGCCAGGGGTAATTTTCAGACTAATAAACTTCTGTATGAGCTCCCACTGAGCTCAATGAGGGGGGGAAGCTGACTGCTGGGTAACAGCATGGCTAAAGGACTGCGGAAATGCAGGTTGAATAATGCTCAATGAAGGGTAAAAAGAAAGAAAAAGCTTTAAAGCACTGTTCTCCGAGCCTGGAGGCCCACGGTGCTCCCAGAGCTCATGGCCTGTGCGTGCTGAATTGTGAGACACGGAGAGGAAAGAAAAAGCCCCGCTGCTCGCTCTGCAGCCTGTGCATCTCACAAACCTCCCTGCAGGAGGAACCACTGCAAACGTATTTGCATCTAGAGAACTCCAGGCAAAACAGAGTGGGCTTTAAGTGTTTGGAGGACAGCACATAATAGTTATTCATGCATATTTTAGTTAGATATTATTTAATTCATTAATAGTTTTAGATCACTACCAGAGACTAGTTAACGGAATCCAGCAAAGGGCTGGGGCTAAATTTTCTGGCAAAACCATAGAATCATATAATGGTTTGGGCTGGAAGGCACCTTTAAAGAACATCTAGTTCAAGCCCCCCTGCCATGGGTAGGGACATCTTTCCTAAATCAGGTTTTTCAAAGCCCCATCCAACCTGACCTTGAACACTTCCAGGGATGGGGCATCCACAACATCCCATGGGCAAACCGGTTCCAGGGTCTCACCACCCTCATTGTAGTGAGGTGTGGAAGGAGGCTTCCTTATATCCAGTCTAAATCTACCCTCCTTCAGTTCAAAAGGCGTAATTCTTGTTCTGTCTCTACAGGCCCTGGTAAAAAGCCCCAGGCTGTTTTATAATCCATTACATATTGAAAGGCTGCTAGAAGGTGTCCCTGGAGCCTTCTCCTCTCCAGGCTGACCAAACCAAATTCTCTCAGCCTGTCCTCACAGGAGAGATGCTCCAGCCCTCTGATCATCTCCATGGCCCTCCTCTGGACCCGCTCCTACAGGTCCGTGTCTTCCCTGTGCTGGGGACCCAGAGCTGGGTGCAGCGCTGCAGGTGGGGCCCCACCGGCGCGGAGTATGGGGGCAGAACCACCTCCACTGGCCTGCTGGCCACGCTCCTTTGATGCGGCCCAGGGTAAAGTTGGCTTTCTGGGCTGTGAGTGCACATTGCCCCTGCACAGTTACATGGATGTCTGATGAGTAGTTTTAATTTGGCATTTGAAACAATCAGTTTTAATTTCTGGTGGCAAAATGATGTCAGATTTGTGCATTGACTGATAAGATTAAAATTGGCATTGATTTTTATGTTTGTATAGACATACATTCCAAGCTAGAAATAAATGAAACACAGAGCAAAAGGCGCAGCCTGAGATGTTCCAGTTGACTCCAACACCACCACAGAAGATGCCCTGTCTTGTTTTCAGCACCGGCAGGGACTGTTTGGCCATGCCATGTCAGGGCTGCAGGGCCATGCCCACCCAGTGGGTCCTGAGGCAGACATGGAGCCCAGCAGCCGCCTGTCCCCACTATGGGCTCGCTCCCACCACCCTCCTAGCCCAAACGTTTGTACCCACAGGTATCCTGGGATCCTGAAGAGTCAAACAGGAATACCTATTCTTACATCTTTTTTCAGCCTTTAGTAGTAAGCAATACAGTCTATACATTATTGAGTACTTCAAAGGGACTTTTAAATAATTTCTGTGGTCTTTAATCTTCCTTTTGAGGCTGCTTCAGCTTTTAAACACTTTTTTTTTTGGTGTTGGATAGCATTGCTTGCAGCCCTAGCCCACTCATGCCTTGGATTGTGGGATAGTGCCAGCTCTCCAGCTCCACCGCAGGCTTTCACTAAATCCCCTGCCATCTCTGCAACAGCCAGCCACAACCGTGACACAGACTTAGCTCCTTTTTGATGGCAACAGTCTGACATCCCTTAGGCTGCATAAGCTAATCGATAACACTGCAGCAAAGGGCATCTGTCAGCAAAGTGCAAGTGAGCCCTAAATAAAGCAATAGAAGTCTTTCTAGGAAATCAGCACAGAGAGTAAACCCAGAGTGACGCTGGCAATTGCCCCCACTGGGCACATGCTACAGGCAGTTTGATACCACAGCCCACCTCCAACATGCTCTGCCCCCTTTTTTATCTTTTCCCCCAGAAATACATCATTCCTCTGCATTGTGACAGCTGGCTGCCCTTCTGGTAGGCACTGTCTCCCCCATACACAATGGCACTCCCCTTCCCCCAGACAGGGGATGCCAAAGTCAGGCTGTCAGCAGCCTACCTTGCCCAAACATGATCCAGAGGACCATCAGCTCCATCCATCATCTCCATCTCTCTGCTTTTGCCTGGAGATTTGTCCTCCATGGTGCAGATGCAGCCAAACTTACCATGGGGAACCAGAGCCATTGCACACATAGCCTCCCGGTGAACTGGGGGCTGAGAGAGGGGTCTGGCCCCCCATATGTGCCTCACCAGGAGAGCCCAGGCCCTGCAGCACTTGCACACTCAGCTGCTACAAGCAAGTCCTTCACTGTGTTCACATCAGGAGGCTGGTATTTTTCAGTATGGTCCTAACCAAATGAAAAGGAAGAATCTGGAAACATCTGGGCATGGAGATCTTCGGAGGGAACCTAGCCCCTAGCCATCATTAGCTAGAGCAGAATAACATCAAGAGGTTTTTTGGTTGTGGGTTTTTTTTTTTCAGTTATTAAAGCGATTCTTAAAAATGCTGTTTATTCAGAGGACACCAGCAGCAGCTCCTTCCGAACTAGCAAGAGCCATTATTTAAATGCAGACTTTGTCCCTGTACCTTCTTAAAGCTTAGATAACTCCTTCAGTTATCTAACCAAGCAAGTCCCAATGCAAAGTTCAGTAACGACCAAGTTTTTTTCCTGACAAGCCTGAACAGTTCCCTTAGCCACAATATCACAGACTGCATTGATGAACATTTCCCAGAGTGGCAGGATGAGAGCACAGAGAGGCTCCTTCCCTGGTTGTACTGTGTCTGGATGCAGCCGCCTGCAATTCCGGGTACAGCTCTGTGTCCTCATGCTACCTACAAAGTGGCTCATTTCCCTTCATAGAAAATAGTCATTCCTGGAAGAGTAGGGATTTTTTTAATTATCCCCCCCCCCATTATTAAGTGTACAAACGTCCTCAAACCCATCTACTTCTTTCAGGGAAGACAGACCTTCCTCACATTATTCCCTTAATTTTCAGCCTGTTTTTGAAAAAGCATAGGCTGAAACATTTGTCAAGAGGAGGGGCATCTGGGCTGTATGAAATTCATTACGATATTCATTAAAAATTATCACTGCTCCATCTTCAATAGATATCTGGTTTCTGTCAGAATAAAACAGCAGCTCATCAGCTCAGAAACTTTTTAAAGAGAGTTAGGCAGAGTGTGTGCAACAAACATCACTTCTTGTTTTCTGTGTCCATCTCCAAATTAAACAATATCACCACTTACTGCATTTAGAAGAAATGAAATGTGAACACTGTTTAAAAACCAAACAGTTTGTCTGTCACGGTGCTTCATGCTCCCCCAGATACCTGGAGAAAGAAGCCCAGCAGGGTGAGGTGGCTCAGCCAGGGGTAACAACAGGGGCTGAACTAGAAAGGCAAGGCACACCCTGTACCTAACAGGCCACTTCTGCGAGGTGCTACCTAAGTGCAAAGAAACTTAGGAAATTTTAAAGGATAAGGTTGACTGTTACGAAAATTTCTGGCAAATAAGGAAAAAAAAAAAGGCTTTTTTTTTTTTCATTGCTTACATTGTTATTTCAGAAGCAGAGATGTAGCAGAGTTGAAAGGCATACTTGCACCAATATATGTCAATATACTTTTTGTTCTCTACAGGAACTAGTTTGCATTGAAAACACCTAACTGAGCAACAGAAGAACACCTTTAATCACAAACATTCAATTTTGTCGCATAGAAATGCTTTTTATTTTCAGTTATAGCAGTCAGAAAACAATAGGCACACTGAAAGTCTGTGTACCAAAGCATTAAAATTCAAGCAATACCCTCTGGAAGCAAATCTTGCTTGAAGAAGATATACATTAATTACTGAAGGAAATACACATAGTGTGGCTACATTAAGACTGCGTTTCAAATTTTTTTATAGTTCAGTGAATTTTAAGGCAGTGCATTTTTATAATTCACAAAAGACATCATAGCTCTTTTGTAGGACCTGAGCATTTGCAGCTTGGATTGCCATAGAACCAGCTCAGCCTGGGCAAAGCCTGCGCTGCACAGCCATGAGCGAGACCAGCCCAGGGCATCAGCAACCCTCACCAAAATCGCACATGGGCAGAAGACAGCACTTGAAATATAACAATTCTGACGTCCACAGATGGCAATCTGTTTATTCATGGCACATCTTCTCCATGCTCCCTTTCCAACCCGACTTCAGCTGGAGGAAACAATCAAACCTTCCTGCCCTGCCCTCCCAGGCTGCCAAAGGAGTTCCAATTAGTGTCAATTGGGATAATAGCTCTATTTGCATTTTTAAGCTATTATTAGAAAATTGTCAGTCAGCCAGTAATTTTTATCACTTTGGTATAATAAGTATTTAAATATTTAAAAAGAGAATGTTCCTTTCTACCACCCCCTTCCTTTTTGTGCTAAAATAATAATGGTTTTTAATCAAAAGTAATTTGTATTAATATACATTTTGCCCCAGGTGTGAAGAGCAGTCTTCAGAAGCAGTGGTGAGAGATGTTAAGTAATGCAATTTATTAATATAGACAACTAATTCTGTCCATGATAGTGACAGAAATTGAGGCTGATTTTGCAACTAGAGCATTCTGACTCTCCTCTTGGCCTCTGCAAGATGATTATAGTGTAGGAATTGAGGTCAGTTCCAGTAATTTTATGTACCTGGGATTGTAATTCCCTAAAGGACTACTTTGACTGGGCCCAATTACTCTATCTTCTCCTTAGTGAAAATTCCTCAATTAAGCACCTGGTACCACAACCATCCCCCTCTCCTCCAAACTGGTACCAAAAAACAAAACCAAAGCAACCCCCCCAAAAAAAACCCCAAACCCAAAAGGCAGAGGACCTTTCCTGTTTGTCAGATCAGCCAGCCAGCTATATGTTGCCGTTATACCACTGATGGTGGACAGGGGATGTTGTTCCCTGACAGGGTTTGGGTCTAGTTGCTCAGGTATATGCAGTCTGCTGCTGCTCATCACACAGAGCTCATAAAACAACTGGATTGGCCGTTTACATAAATAGGAAATCTTTCCAAATGTACTGCATTTTTATAATGCATGTGTATATATATATACAAAAATTGCTATTTTGAGAAAAAAGCAGAGGCACGGCCCTAGGCCTTTCTGATGTGCACCTGCAAAACTTCCCAGCAGGCCTCATAATAGTGTTCTCTCTTATGACTGTCTGCAGTCCTGCAATCCACATGTTAACCATGACAAAAATAGGGGAAAAAAACAAATAACCCCTAACAATTTCAGAGGCAAAATTGACATTCCTCATTCCCCATGCCGGTATTATCTTTCATCTTGCCTAGAACTGGCATTGTACACCTCTTCTAACTCACATTTCTAATTTTTAATGTCATAACTGGCTTTCAGTTACTTGCGAATGGCATCCTGGCTGCCTGCGCTGCCAGCACACACGGCTCTTTGCTGCCTTCCCACCGGCAGCGCCAGCACGAGCAGCTCTGCACAGCATCTTGTGAGCAAGATCAACTAAGGGTTTTTCTTTTCTGCTTGGCTCTATCCCTAGTACATCTTACATTCCTCTCCACGATGCTCATGCACAAATCCCAGCGGCAGGTGTGCGTGAAGGCACAGGCTACCAGTACGAGGGCCGAGAGCAGCCTCCCCCAGGCGCGACGAGCGCGTTTGCAGGGACACGCTAACGGCGCCTGCCATCTGCCGGCTAGAAAAAAAACGAATTTAAAAAATCATCCCTCAAAGCAACCTCGCGATCCGAACCCAAACTCGGGACATAGTTTCTGGCCCGCTGGAGGAAACGTGCCCGCCCGTTGGCTCCCTCGGCGCGGCCCAGGGCCCAGCCGCCAGGCTGCCGAGCGGAGCGGGCCCCCGCCCCGGCCCCGGCCCGCCGGGTGGGCCCAGGTACCGCCGCCACCTTCTGTTGGCGCTCGTAGGGCGCCTGAAAGACCCAAACCTGTGCATACAGTACAGGAAGAACTGCCCGCCTAGCTAGTTTTCTCTCACGGGAAGAGTTTTGAGGCAACCTGGGGAGTGGCGCTGGCGAGAGCAGCGGTGACCCACCACGACCGGGCCTCGGGGAGCAGCACCCGCCCCGTCCACGTTCACCTCCCCCGAGCTGCCACCCCACCAACCTGCTATACCACAGCAGCACACACCACCTCTGCTTCAGCCTCCTCAGCCCCTTCTCACCTTCCCCAAGCTTCGTAAATAAGGCATGAAATTAAAATTAAATTATCAAATTTAAATAAAATTTTTAAATGTTGTGCATTACCTGCACCCAGAGGCAGGCTCATTCAAAACTTTCCAAGACTTTTCTCAAATCACAGCCTTTACTTTACATCAACTACAAGTCTATATAGATACATAAACATCTAATATGTAAATAAAAAAAACCAACAGGCCCCAAAATTCCAAAACAAGGAACTACGCCAGCCGTGGCGCGGGTGCCCCGCCGAGCCCTAGGGAAGCTGCTGAGGAACACACAGCCCACCTTGCTGCAGAAAGCAGCAGCCACCACCACGCTTCAGCCCCACTCTGCTCTGGGGAGACTTGAATCACCAGCTCAAACACAGGCTTACCTTGCATTAAATCCTCCTTCCACAATTTCTCTCTCTTACCTATTAACAGGAATCTGACATAAGGTCTGTGTCAGAACAAAAGACAAAGTCCACCCCTCTAGAGTCTCCCTGTAATATTTTGGTATTTTACTTTTAACCACAATCGTATTTTACCTCAGTTCTGAGGGAAGAAACGCAACAAGCTTGACTGATACCAACTCTGAATCTGATTAAAATTGTAACACTCGTTGAGGAATTAGCTTCCACAGCAAAGCAAACACTTGTTCCTGCAACCTAGTTTTCCAGAAGCTTTCTTTAATTCTTGGTGAAGACTGTTAAATATGCATCACCTTGTCATCAAATGATGTTTCTCACACCAAAGGTCCTCCACAAAGAGACTCTCCATATTCTCTTAAGTAAAATAGGCTGCATTTACATTTTACTTTGATTTTAAACACAGTTTCAAACATCTTACATAATTTCAAACCACTCCACATAGAAATCTCTGCCCAGTGGACCAAGAGTCCCCAGAGTCCTGTCAAGTGTTCCCTGTCTCTTACATACTGACCCTGTACTGGGGAGCTTCTCTAGAGAGCCACTGTCAGGGACACTTTGATGTGGACACAGTGAAGCTCCAACACAAGCCAATTAACTGGAGGTGAAAACAGCAGGTAGGCTTTTTATTAAAGAGTGTGGGGCACCACTGAGCAACCTTAAGCAACCTGAGCACAGCAGTGCTCTCTTTGGAAGATACACTGTTTACTACCTCCTTCCTCTTTTAAAAGGAGGGAGAGATTGCAGTGAAAACAACATTTAATACTTTCATCAATCCAGACCAGAAAAAAAAAAAAAAAAAAAAAAATCAATCCCCACACACATACACACTATTTTATTCACTTTGCCAGAACCCTACAGGCTCTCCCCCAGCCCTCAGCAGTCCTGCAAGCCAAGTTCTCCATCTCCTCCCTTCCAGGTGGGCCACTGACTTTAATTCCCCATCCCCGCCTCTGACACACTACTCAAACCAACTTACTCAAGCTGTCAGAACAGTCCAACTTAATTTTCCCCAAGAGAAACAGAGTAAGAAAAGGAGGCAACCACGTGGGAAGAAAGATCAAAGGTACAACTGGACGAGATAGCGCTGCACACCGGACCTGCATCCCATTCCTTCCTGTGACAAAAAACATGTCTGCAGCTGGCAGATGATCCGGAGTAGTTGTCTTAAAAAAAAGGGGGAGAAAAAAAGAAAAAAAAAAAAAAGATAAGAGAAAATAGAAAGTACAAAGTGGGACAGAAGTCAAAAAGGTTATATAATTTGAGTCTATACATGGAGAAGGAATGAACAGGTTTTCACTCCTGAGACCCCTAGCATTTATACCTTTAACAAGAACAAGGCAGAAATAACTGTATTTTTCCTCTGCATGTCAGTAAGAAGCTAAAATAATTAGGATCACCAGTCTAGGACCTTGTCTATATAAATGCTCCATATATCAGGAATTTAAAAAATTAAGGTGAATTTTGTTGAATACTTGACAATGTGGTAGCAGAAAGTGGATTTGAGTAATGACCCCAAAATGTGTCGAGTCTATTTTTACTTCAGGCAAATGCTATTTTCTTATCATCTCTGTCTTGGGAAGTTTACAGTGAACAGTAAATCTTATCTTTACACATCAGTACCTCATCAACATACTCTATACTCCTTTCCCAAATCAAAATATACTTCACTGCATCAAAGAAATCCAAAAAGACAAGCACATGGCCTTTAAGTAAAGAAGGCTGCAGGAATGTATTACCTTACTCATCATATATTTATAAATAACTAGTATGTGCAAGTTTACGTCAAAATATGGCCACTACTGGCCATAGCCAGACAGTTCACAGGCTTTATAGTACCGCTGAGAGGTTTCAGTAAGGTTTCTGGAATAGAAATTCAAATGCAGAATTACGATGGTATAATAAATAGTCAGTTTATGAAGATTTTAAACCAGAATTGCTTATATTTTATCTTTTAATTAACAATTGGCTTTGGTTTCCTAGTCAAAAAGGACAACAAACAGACTTCTGTCTTCATAAAGAGCATGATGCTAATCAAGTCAATCTGCAGCACACGTCTTTCTTGTTTGACCACCCTTATGTTTAAGTTAGCTTTAGAAAAGCAGCCCCCATGCCTAAGTACTTAATAAAAAGTTGTCCTGGGTAAAGCATGTGTTTTTCAGTAAGGTGTTAGAAATTCTTGTGGTTTCTGAAGAAGCTTTTTTTTTTTTTTTCGTTTTTCCAAGC
This sequence comes from Falco peregrinus, assembly GCF_023634155.1. Taxonomy (NCBI): domain Eukaryota; kingdom Metazoa; phylum Chordata; class Aves; order Falconiformes; family Falconidae; genus Falco; species Falco peregrinus. The sequence continues at coordinate 36,857,405 of NC_073725.1, read as the reverse complement.
AAGATGTCTGATCCCGTTGTCTTCACAGTGATGCTTTGCCTGACTAAAATCTATGGCTAACAGTGTTGTTTCACCACACAGCTGGCCACATGAAGCGAGCAGCAACATGGTCTACCTTTACATCATACAGGTGGAAAAACTCTCACAGGAAGTGAAAAGACTTAAAATACTTAAGTCATGCAAGTTCCATCAGACTGATACAACCTGGACTGACACAACATCACCTAGTTAACACTGTTTTCAAGAATAAATGCATTTAAAAATTGAAGCCCTTGAGTCAGAAACAAAGGCATAACTCAGCTTCTCTTGTCTGTTCTGCTTTTTGTTAACAGTCACAATACCTTTGGACTGCTGGTATATTTACAAGACTCAAAAGGTCCAACTGTTGGCTTGACAGTAATGAGTAAGATTCCCATTGATTTAATTAAGTAACACCCAGCACCACCACTATTATAAGCTCTAGTAAGCATCTCTGCATAGCTATGAATATCTAAATACCATTTGAAAACCAGACCAAGGTCTTAGAAATGCTTAGAAAAACATTCAGAATTGACTAATATAGACAAACTATCCAAATCCCACAGGCAGGAACAGAAATCACTAAATAGCTAGGGTCAAATTCCTCTTCACTCAGAGGGCCTGCAGCAGTTTGCATCACTTAGCCTTATTCAAGTCCTCAAAACAGAGCTCGCATTAAAATATATCAAATGACTGCAAGGCAAATAAATACAATCAAGGTCACAGAAGGAACAGAGCTGCCAATAAGGTAATAAAGTATTTTCCTTTGAATTACAAAGTTTTGGTACAGCAGGTGAATTTTTAATAGTACACTAACGACAGAAAGCTCTTATTTCCAATAGCATTGTCAAAATGCATCTTAAAGATCACTTAAGCTTTAGGTTTGCATAATTTGTTTGTTTTTTTTTTTAAAGCAGAGTGCATGCAGATTGCTTGCAGCTCTTTTATTTGAGGGATTATTTCAACAGCCTATTCTTGGGTAGCTGACTTGTAATGTTTCAACGTGCGAGCAGAAGGATCAGTAGCTTTAACCCATCTTGGCATCCAGTAGTGGGGCAGCCAGCTGCTTTGCCCCGAGTAGTGCTTTTCAAAGATCTGGCGGTAGTAGTAACTTTCTTTTGTTTTAGGAGGATTGAAAGGATATTTCTCCGCTGCCTTTTCCAGCAGAAGGTCATCAACCTACAGACAAAAGCAAAACTCAAGTTAAGGCACAAATACATTTAATTTTTACAAGTCAATTTGCTGCAAGTTAAAGATACGCAAGGATTCACCCACCACTGAATGGCCATAGTTTTTTTTTTTTTTTGAAGCCTATTCTACAGGCAGAGGTTTCTAACAGGTGAATTTTGGTCATAAGCTCCCTTGATCTCTATGAATACGTAAGTATTTTCAGTGCTTTTAATATTTCTCTCTGTGTTATATGTGAAACCCATTTCTGTTTGGGTTATAATCACCTTTGTTAGTAGGCTCACAAAAACTTCTTTCCTATACTACTCTTTGCTGTGAATCAACCAAAAAAACTTAAAGCAGTCTTTTTGCACTACGTAAGTGGCTTCATAGGGTTTTTTTCAGCTCACGGACAGCTGTTGACTTTGCTTGTATAACCAAGCTCTTTGCAATGGAAGACCTGGGATGCAGAGGCAAAGATGCCTGCAGTTGCTAAGTTGGCTAAGAAAGGGAGGACGAATAGTTGCACCAGGAGACAATTTCTAAAGCAGCTTCCACTGCCAACATGCTGTCGTAACTCCTCGCAGCCATGAAAAAAATTTGCCCCTACTACACCAATACAGGCTTGGCACAGGCAGCACAACACTGCTGCCCAACCTAACTACTTTCTTGCCTATGGATACAGAGAAAGAAAATGAGAAACAAGCAGCTGGTGGTAGGACAGACAAGCACCCGTCCACAGACTTGACTACACATATTTCTGCACAACAAAGCTCAGAGCTCTGGTGTAAATTGAGTGTTATTCTTTCCTCTCAATGATTAAATTGCCTCTGTACACCAGAGATTATTATCCTTTGTCCAAAGCTGAAGCGCTGTAAGTCTTCATTGGTTAGCAATGCAAGTAGAAGCTTTAAAAAGCAAAAGGGCTTAGCTAGGCATGGCTGGAAAAACAAATGACATGAACAAGAAAGGACATTATAAAGTCATTATGCTGTTACTCAGCCGCAGAATAAGTTCATGCAAGTGCCTTCAGCTGAAGCAGCTGCTTTGCGTGTAACCTAGAAATTGTGTGCCAACACACAATCTAATTTGAAATCCAGATACTTAAGTGATGTTCATTTTCCTTACACAGTCATTTTTGTCAGGCTCCAGCATTTCTTTGTATCTAGGATTTTAAATGCCTTTAAACAACTCACGATAGCGAGGGGACTGTTGTTTTAAGTTTATCTTGCCCCTCCACCACAAAGTTACTGTCATACCCAGATCTACTCTCCCAGCTAAGCAGGTGAGCTGTCTCCCCTTGGCAGCCATACCTAATACACTTAAAGGTGAAAGACAAAAAAAAGTGGGGGGAAAGAGGAAAAAAAAATAAAGAGGAAAAAAAGAAAAATAAAGGAAAAAAAAAAGAAAAATAAGCGGTATGATTGTACCTGTTGATCAATATAGTCCTGAAGAATAGAAAACCAGGATTTCTTTATTGATGCTATACCATCACTGAAAGCTTCTTTGGGTCTCCAGAGTATTTCTTTGGGAAGCAAGTTGGAATCTTCAAAGGATTGTCTTAAAAGGTGTTTTTCAATTCCATTCTGTTTGCAGAACAACAACAATGTCATGAGTCTTGAGAACTGCAGGAGAAAGACTTAAGAAATTGTTTCCTTTCCGAAGGTCTGGTCAGAAAAGAGTTCCCAGTAGCCCAACAATCCAGTGAAATACTTAAGAACGTGCTTGACTGAGTAAAGGACTTAAATTCAGCACTTCGGTCATGCTTAGAACACGTATCTGTGAATTTGTGAGCTTACACTTGGGTCCAACCCTAGTTTTACATACCTTTGGGGTTCGCAGTTCTGCTGGTAGAGATAAATAATAAGACGTAAACCGATGATCCAAAAATGGTACTCTCAGTTCAAGACTAAACAGGGGAAATAAATAGAAGAGATACTGAATTAATCCAACAAGTCATCTACTTACAAATTCCATAACCTCCAAGCTTTCCCTGTATTTCACAAACACAAGGTTTTCTGCTTTTACTTGGAAGAAAATTCACTTGCATATTCATTACTATCTACATTTAATTTAGCAATTTATAAAGTTACGTATATGGTCTGCACAGATTAAATAAAGACCTCAATGATTTATGATGCCACCTGCTGGACAGCTTGTAGTACAATGAATTTCAAGACTACAGTCCTGCAGGATTTGCAACAATTTTTGTACCATGTAAGCAAAAACACATGTAAGCAAAAAAAAAATCCTTTTGCCCCCAGAGAACTACCAAGTCACTCACTGGAATTTGCATCAGCATTTGTAAAGGTGTCACAGAACCAAGCAAAGATTTCTGCTACAATTTCTGAAATCCATGTTTGTTTGTGTTTTCAAGAAACAATGAAAAGGAGTCCACATCGACACCATTAAGTTATTGACTACTGATCCTGCAGCATTTGCACAAGTTCTCTCCTATACCAGTGGCAAATAGACACATAGGAGTCTTCCTGCTTATATTCTCTTATGCACACCATGGCTTCTAAGGACACTGGAGGCAACAAATAAGATTACAGTAACTGTGTCTTCAGTAGGAAGAACCCCTCTCAGTGCTTCCTCAAGAGACATGCTGCCCAGCTTCGAAGTCAAATGCAGACTTTATACTGCATTCTAGTAATTTCACTGTCTCTGTAGCTTCTCTTCTGATAAAAAGCATCAATACTTCAGATAGTACCCACCTTCTTTACCTAAAAAAAAAAAGCATTATCATTTAGCAATCAAGTACTGAGGCTCAATTTCCACATATACTGACAATAGTTGCATTGCAAGTCTTTCCCTACAGTTTTTTTTTTTTTTCTAACTGATAAAGGTACTTTAATAATTTCTTCTCTACTCTTAATTCCTGTCCTTTTCTGCATAAATCTGAACTTAAGTTCAGTTTTAATATGTTGATACAAGGGTTCTTTCTTCCTATCAGAGCTGTGAAGCTGACCCCAGCTTCTCTTCAAGAAATGGCAACTCTCCAAAGAAAAGCAGGCAGAGTGTGATATTAAACAGCTTTGAATATGCAGCCAACCTTTCCAGCACAAAAAAAAAAAAAAAAGAGGGAAATGGCAGGTCTCCTGCACTGTGTCCATCTTTTATATAGTAAAGAGAAACATAACGGGGTAAGTCATATGGCAGCATCATGTACAGTGAAAGTTTCCCAATAGGTAAGTCGCTTGCTTTGCCAAAGGTACCAACTTTTTCTCATCTATATCCAGCTTCCCAACAATATTCTCCTTTTAATTCACATAACTCTTTAGTAAAATAGTGCTATTTTCTGCAGTGTACAATTTGGTAATTCTTTAAGGTATCAGTCACACAGACTTTATCCTAACATCTCTTCAGTACAGTCAGCTACCCAACTCAATGCACAAACTTTTTTCTTTGTTTTTTTAATTCTTCATATGCATACTGATTTGATTCTTCTTTGGTTTTTTAATTCTTCATATGCATACTGATTTGATTCTTCTTTGTTTCAACATCAACAAAACCCAAAGTCAAATACAATTTTGCCTTCCTTCCTTAACTCTGCATATTTGTATTTCTAATTCACTGCTTCTATAAAGACTAGTGCGCAATCCCAGACAAATGCTCAGCCGGCAACAAAGTGGGCCCTATAGCCACAGAAGACTGGATTAAATTTTACAGTGTGGTTTTCTGTTGCTCAAATTCCTTTAGGCTACAACTTCAATTTCATCTTGGGATACAAACCCCCAGGCGTCTTTTGCTTCAGAATCAAAAGCTACTCTAAACAGATCCAATTAATCAAGAGGTACTGCAAGCAAATGAAATCAGATTCACAGATTCATTCCTCCTCTATCTTACTGTTCAGAAACAGCACCCAAATCCATTGTCTTTGCTCATCTGCTGAAACTCTTTACTAAAACATTGTGCGTAGCATTCACAATAGTAAGTTTGTCTAGTAGGGTTTAGAACAGAAATGCGATTGATGATAACTCTGAAGAGCAGACTTGCCAGCCCTTTGGACTGTGAGCCCTCAGGCTGTTTCCCATCCATTGAGAGCACAGGGAACCCCGAGTGTCTGTGCATACCTGGAACATTAGCAATGCCTGTTCTGCCAAAGTGGGTGGTGTCTTGAGTTAAGATACAGAGCTCAAGCAGAGCATGGGAGTGCACCCTATTTGCTACTACTACTCTGAAGACCGATGATCATCTTAGAGTAGTTTAGACCCAGACAGTAGGAATAAAATTATCCAGCATCACAATATTCTGAATCACTTTGTAATTCAAACAGGAAGAACAAGTCAACAATTAACTGCTATAATTTCCTCAACAGCAGCAGGACTTTTAAGATCTTCTTAGGGTTTGGAATTACATGAGTCCCCAGGATCCAAGAAGTTACCCGTGTGCTGCAGTAGTTCTGTCTGCGCGAAGTACATCAAACAAGTACAGCTCCTTCAAAAGCCTCTCACTCTCTTCTGCAGCTTCTTCGGGAGATGGTGCCTGTAACCAGACATATGTGTATAGCACAGACTTGAAACAGCTGCAGTGAGGGAACCGTTACTTGCTGTCCTGTGTTTGAGGTGTCATGGTCACTGAGTGATCTCAGAATTAGCAAAGACTACATACAAGAAATAACAGTATCAGGAATTTTTGAAGTTCAAAAAAGTTATTTTTTAGATGGTTAACTTAAATCCCTCAGAATTTATGCCACCTCAAGAGAATGTCTCAATAAATATACAGCTGTGACAACCCTCAAACATCACACCTTGAACCCTCTATAGAGATTTTCTGTTGAAGGAGAGAACAAGCAGGCTTCCTGTGTAGGGAATATATTTACCTTATGGAAATATATATATCCTTGTGTCAGCTCATCTGACCCTTCTCCTGAAAAAATGACCACACTGTCCGTTTTCTTCCGTATATATTTGGAGACAAGATACATACCTTAAAAAAAGTATAAAATTACTAAAATACAGCTACGTGCTATATACAGCTAACAGTTTTAAATTTAGTATTTCAGAAGTTTCTCTCCTACACTACTTTTTTCTGTAGCAAAGAATTGCAATACACTAAAATAACAGCTCACTGTCATTTAAAGCCACCAACAGCCATATTAACTAGAGTGCTGCAAGTATATCTAAACTGTGTAGTTACACTTAGCCCTCAAAATCTCAGAAACACGTGTCTGTCTGTAATCCTGGGAACACTGGAGGATTCCCATGGGAACACAAAGAGGAGCTGTTCTGACTCAGTTTGAAATTAAGCACATGATTAATCCAGCAGTCCTGAACAAACCATTTGGCTTTGGAGAACAAAACTACCAGCAGAAATTGCTGTTTAACTCTCTGCCACTGTGGGTTGAACAGGATGAAGCCTTTTTTTTCAGGTTTTTTTTAAAAGAATTATTTATTAACCAGAATTATGCCTTCTCCTCATTGCATCTTTCCAAACAATATGCTTTTATATCAAAGGTATTAGAGATCTAATGAAAATGATCTAGTTCACTATTTTTCATAGTAAGCAGCAATCACAAAGAAAGATGGTAGATGAAAAGCTGGCTTTATTTTTTAAAGAAAGACTTCCAATATTTAACATTGTAAAATCCTATCTTCATGTATCAAATTCCACGCAGGAACCTAGGTTTTCAAAATTGTGTTGCCTATTCGCCTTACTAACTTCACACGCACCCCCACCCCACCCCGCAGTGTTTTAGGATGACACAAGATTAACTGGGTAAAGTATCAGTTAGCAATACACAGAAGATCACATTGGATTAGGCTTTTTCACCCTTACAAGGCTGGCAAACCTTTGTAAGAAGCTGCTGGTGACTGACTTAATTTCTCAGAATCACACATATGTTGTAAGAAGTCTACCTGGCTTGAGCACACATTACCATAGGGTGACAACAAATACTTCACTTTTGTATTAAAATTATGCAAGGAAAGGGTAATTATAACGGTTTTGCTATAACAACATTCAGTACCTCAGATAACCTATAAATTTTCCCCCTTCCTCCAAGATTTATACTTATCAAAGCAGAAAACCTAGACTTGTAGATCTAATGTTTCTTCTTCATGTAACTTGTTTTTCATTCCAAAGCTTCAGGAACAGCTCTTGACAATTGTTTTGTACAGTTGGTGACTTTGAAACTAATAATCGTTTTTGCCTCAGTGTGGTACCAGAGGGAGCAGAACCTGAGTCCCAGTTCCGAGGTTCTGCAACAGCTAAAGGATCTAGCAGATGACTACATGATTTTGCATAAAATTTTGAGTGATATAAAGCAAAGACTGTTCTTTTAAAAAGATCTTACCAATAGACGCTCTTATTGTTGTTATATCATAGGTTTCCAAGGAGAAGATAACCTCCTCTATTGCCTGAATTCCCTCTTCAGAATTAAATATTACTTCATGATGTTCACTGCCTATATGTGCTGCCACCTGTTTGTAGAAGGTCACAATAATTTATTGCTTTTCAATTAAAACATTTTTTAAACATACGTTGTGTTTAACACACACACACTGAGTGAAAGCACTGATTTCCTTCTGCCAGTGAGAACCCTATGACATTAGGCCAAGAAAAGAGGATACTGTAGCAGCCCCTCTGACTTGCAGTGGTACATTCGCCAGAGGGAACGCAGTCTCCCTAATTAGTGTTTAATCATGATTACAACAGACCATCCAGCTGCTTGTCCAAAGCACAACAGAATCTGTAGAGGCTCTAAATACTTCAGATATTTGCCCTGAAGAGAACAAGTAGCTCAAAAGCAGTAACAATACCTAAAGGGTACCTCAGGTGTCAAACAATTTGTTCAAGGCTCTTAATTCAGAAAGCTGATGATTAACTTACAATATTTAACATATACATAAATGCTGTGGCATAGGACCCATGGCATGGAGATTTACCTTAAAACCCAGAGGGAGAATTAAAGACAACTCTGAAGTACCTTCGTTCTGGTAAAAATGCAATGCGAGCCCATCTGAGTCTTCCAAATGCAAGAGAGAACAGTTAAGACTGAATTATCTCTTTTGTAAGGTTTAACTGAGCAGCAAATAGCGTACTAAATGATTTACTGCAAACTGATTTACATTAGCAATAAATGAATACTCAGCGTTACTATTAATACCATACCATGAAGTTAGCACCATTAACATGCACCGTTTAGCATTCAGCAGCTCAGAACAAACTGAAAGCAATGCTTTACTATACCTTTCTGGCAGCCAGTAAGTCGGGACTGTTTTCCATTCCAATTGCAAAGGTTTGTAATGGATAATTGATGTTGATTTCTTTCATCAGTTTCAGAAGAACAGCTGCAACCAAGCTGGAATCTAAGCCTCCTGCCAACAAAACAAATTATTTGGTTAGGTGGTTTTTGGGTATTTTTTGTTTCTGCTGAAGGACACTGAATCTTGATAGTGGAATCTCATGAGCGGGCTTCATTTTTAAGCTGTGCAAATCCAAGGTATTTCTTGTACGTGTACACATTTACCTCTGCTTAACAACAGAATCAGGCAACTTCAGTGGAACGTCTTCAGTAATAGTTGTTAGTACTTTTGGTGTCAGGAGCATCAGTGAAAACCCTTAAGATACACAGAAAATATTCTAAAAACATTGTACTACTACAGAACATGCTCCTTCTCAACTCCACTATAATAGGATCTATTCTCCATTTCAAAACTGCTCCCTTATCCTCTTCTTACCTACACATTTGATAGTCCACTGACAGTGATATGGAGAAATAATGTGAAATGGGGATAATGGACACGGATTGTGATTGTATGTGTCTGCTTAAGGAATGTGGGTATGGTGACTAGTCATGGGTGGGGTGACAACTACAGTTTTGAGGAGACGCCTGCCCTTCTTCCTCTAACAAAGGGGCTATTTAAAAGAGAATAAGAAAAGATGAGAGACATTCAAATGCTATCTAGAGGGAGGGAGTGCTAAGTCTCCTTGCTGGAAAAGATTGGGTGGTCACAATCACCTGAAGAAGATCGGATGGTCACAAGAACATGAATCACCTACAAACCTGCAAGACCACCACATTCCAGGAAACGGACTGATAAGCTAATTAACATACGAAGCGGGGTTTAGGTAACGAATATGTATAGGCGTTAATTGAATATTCATTTGTTCATTGTATAAATGTGAGATGGTTCGTCACTTCGGGTATGCACACTTGTGGAGGAGCGATCCCCCGTGCATCTGCGCGCAATAAACATACCTACTTTATAACTTTCGAGTTATAGAGGCTAATTCCGCACGTCAACAGAACCATGTAAATTTTTTTGGTTTGCTGTTTGGATAAAAAAGAATTAAGTAAAAGAACAGCGCATTTAGTGTACGGATTCCACTATTCCCCAATAATTTTTCAAAAGTATGTTTCACACATTTTGAGTGGAATTAATTTTTTCAACATCACTTCAAAGAGAAAAGTTTCACTAGTGAGATTCTTGGGGTTTTTTTTCCTCCTTTCTCAAGAGGATGACAGTGGGAAGGTTTGAACAGTTGGGAAAACCAACATAAAATAAAATCAAGAGATGCACAAGCTGCCTGGAAGGCTTCATCTTCTTATTCTCATGAGCTAGCTCTGCTAATCCTTGACTAGTTCTCCTTGTTGCTCCCCTCTGAAGTACCGAGCAAAACACAGTATCTGTTCTCTCACACCTGCCTGCAGTTCTTACAAGCAGGAGCCAAAAGAGTCTTCTCTGTTTCCTACAGTCTGCATGTGTTTTTTAAGCTGAATACATTAGCATCTATTGCCACCCTGATCCCCTTTGTGGGCACGCTACCTTGTAAAAAAAAAATCTGTAGAAGTTACAGGCAGTCTGAGAAGAGAGCACAGAAATCAAACCAAGAGCTTAGGATGTGGAAATCAAGAAAATCAAAACATGAGTTCTAACTGTGAAGTTGCAGAACTCCCTCCATAATTGGAACCAAGAGCATTTCTCCCACCGTGATGCTCCAAGCATACTCAAAATTGTGAAACACCGAGATACTCACGGGCACTTAATTTTGCTACTAACACATTCTGCATATGCATCTGAGGAGCTGGTGACTGCCTTCTAATTTGGTATCTGAGATTTGGGATTTGAACAGGTTTTTACTGAAGCTGGGATCTTGCAACTCTGCATATCTCCCCATTTCATTTACACCCTTCCTTCTTTTTATGATGCCACAGTAAGGAAATGGTCCAAGAGTATCTCCTAGGCAGTTAAGAGTTTATGATAAATGAGTGTGATTACTCATGTTCAATGAATGCATGAACAGCATATCAGAACTCTAAGCACAAACCCACAGTAAATAAGATGTCAGTCCCACAGCTACAAAGCCTTACCTCTGTAAAGTACCTCTGCAACACTGAACCACCAGCTCACAACACTGATCAGCTAAGTTAGCTTGTGGTACAGTAGGTTGTTCGCTATTACCTCGCCTGAGAAAAAGAGTGTAGCAAATCATTTTGGTCTGGATGGTCCCCTGTAATTTGGTAAAACAAGGGCAGTCTAGGATAGAGGCTAAAGCAAAGAAGGCGACAAGCAGGAACTTCACTTTTTACAGGGATATGAAACACGCTAAGGCTTTTTTCTATGCTGAATCTGTGCAAAGTGAATATAATAATTACATTTTCTTTTTAGACACCTACCTAAGCATAATTCTCATATATTTAAGTACATATTGGGTGATTTTTAAGTAAGAATATTGTATTTCTTTTGTCTTAGTTAAAAATGGTTAGTGTCTCAACAGGCCAACACTGCAGCCCACAGTAAGCTTTAAAAGCGTAAGACTTTCAAGATATTTGTAAACTGGAAAACTTCATAACAAATTAACAAGTACTCTGCTTTATAAAGCAAATGAAGATTCAGATCACTTCAGGTGCATCACAGCAGAACAGCCAGTATACCCTCCTCTAACTAGCAGAGGATGGGCAAAAAAGAAGACACAGAAACATTGTGATTCTTGCTACTTACCTGACAGAAGACAACCAATCCTTCTGTGAGCCATCAAACGTTTTCTAACAGCATTTTCAAAGAGAATACGGATGTTGCTCTTCACTGTTTCAAGATCAAAGCCTGTCCAGAACAGAAAAGAAGATGGGGGGCGGGGGGGGGGGGGGGGGGGCAGGGAACATTCCAAGAAGCATTACTTAGATTTTGTTGGATTATGCTATTAGGAAACAAAGATGTTTGTCTGGATTTCCTTTGATAATGACAGCATGCAAATTCATCTTTGTACATGATCGCCTACAAAACCAGCAGTCCTTAAGTCCCTACATTATAAATGTTCTTCCAGGGTTTTTTATTTAAATAGCACTTGTTTAAACCAATCAAGGCAAATTTTATACACAAAGATTATATTTTTTTTCACTTTTTAATCAGAGTAAGTAGCAAATGCTTTGCTGTACTACCTGAAGGCAGAGTTTCCACTGTATCATAGGCAACGTGGAGTGGTTCATCTTTATAGCTATGAAATTTTACTAATTCCACCGATACAACCTTGCCAGAGGGCTTTAAATCCAACACTTCATAATGACCCGGGAGAAATGGTTCCACTTTAGGACACAAGGATGTGGAATGCTTTAAGTTGATAAGTCCTACAGAGAAAAGAGGGGGTGGAGGGGGAAAAACAAAACAAAACAGTTTTTTACTTTGATAGTTGCAATATACAAATATTTTCTCCAGATATTAAATTTGGTATTAAAAAACATCATTCCGACTTGGAGTTTGCCCTGGCTAAAGAATGATTCTGCTTCTGGCAGGTTGCACACATAGATCTGACCATCTCAAGCTGAGGCAGATAGTAGAGAAAGGAAGTCAGCAAGTTTTACTAATTGGTGAGCAGCAATTTATCCCTATGAGCTTTATGAAGAGAAGAGCACTTTTCAAACTGACTACATAATATCCAGGTCAAGGTGTAATATGTTTATGAGAACTCAAATGACAATTAATTTTAAATACAAAATGAGTTATTAAGTGTAGTCAAGCTAACAAAGGATTTGTAATAAAACTACATCACTGAAGCAATTGCTTAATAGAAATCATCAGTTCCAGACTGATCTACACCATTGCTAATGAATGCCAAGAATCAGGCTTGCAGACAAATGTCATTTCCAATCCTCTTGTGAAAAAGCATGTTTTGCACCTGCTGGTCACCTGATTGCTCCTTGAGGAACTCTACAATGCTGAATGGCTGTTAGAGAGGGACCACTAATTCACTGCAATGGTTACAGGACACAGTCCCTAGAACTTTCACTTCCCTTCCTCCTTCCCAAGAAGCAGAATGGTACAGCTTTCAGTACTAGTACATAGTACTACTGTCAGAGAAGTCAACTTAGATTGGAGTCAGATAATAAAATTGACATACAGTAAATGGGAAACACACAAGTAATTGTAAAAGTCAGTTTTAGCCAAAGTGCATTTTAGGCAAAAAAGTCCCTTTTGGCACTGTTTGGATTTGTTAATACAAGCATCAAAACTAGAGATAATTACTTAAAAAAAATGAGGAAGGGAAAAAAAAAAAAAAAAAAAAAAGAGAAGAGTAGTGAATGTGTCATCTCAAAGGACAAAAATCACCGTAAATAAATTAACTGTCACTAGAAAACTACCCAATGATGCAGGAAATTTCTGTAGGGTTTTAAAATTCTTGGCTTTTACAGATTAGCAGTTCCTGTGGCATTATTTCTCAGTTCACCAAGGAGCACCAGGAACAAATTCTAATATAATTTATTGTAGCATAAATCTAGCCTAACTCTATAGACTACATTTAACTTTTGGGTAATATAAAACATCTTGGGCTCAATACTGCTATGATTTCAGAACACAGAATTATAAAATTTAATAAGCAAGTTATTTTAGCGATATTAAGGACAATTAAACATCTTAAGAGGTATACTGTCTATGGTTTTTGTTTTAATAATGTGTAGTTCTCATACTACTAAATATAGTTCATTTATTACTGAACTTAAAGTTCACTTTCTCTTCACACTTAGAAGAAAAGCCTGAAAAAGAAGTTTGTCTCCGACAGCAACAGCTAAGATTATTTAGGCACTAAACACAACTGATTTTACCTTTTGCCTCAGAACAGACACCCAAAAATCCATCATCAGTCAGCACTTTAAACAGTGGTCTGACTCCGTAAGTATCTCTCCCCAGAAACACTTTTCTGTTTGCAGTGTCCAGAAGGATGAAAGCAAATACACCATCTAGCATGGATGCTGTTTGTTCTATTCCTCCTCTGTTGTAAAGATGAAGGATAACCTCACCATCCACTAATGTTTGATATTCAAATCCAAACTGCTTCTGCAACTAAGAAAAAAATATAAAGAAAACCCATGAATAAGCATTTGCAAACACTGACTGCTTATTAATTGAAAAACCAACACCATTCATGTAATTGTTTAATAAGAAAGCTTTTTTTTTTTGTAAAATCACAGTTCAAAAGTTATATAAACATTTCCGCCAAAGAAGGAAATTATACTTTTGTGTTTTGAAGTATTACCCGGGATCATCTCTCAGACAACTCAGACTGACTTTGCAGTCTTAAGAAGTCACATTGTGGCAAGATTTCAGAGATACATTTCTATCTGAGGATGTCAAACTGCAAACCCTTGACCCTGGTCTTCGTAAGTACTAGCGTCCCCATCTCCCACAGACAAATGGCAGAAGCAGTCAGCCACTGCTTCTAGAAGACGACCAGAAACAGACACATCATTTATTGTAGACTCAAATCACTGGGTGCCACTTTCTTATCAGATAATAACAACATTTACATAAGCCTCACCCTGCCCCAAAGCACATAGACACCGGTAACATCTCTGCAACGTTTATTTCTGAAGTACTTTGGTTTACTTATGCCGTCACTGCAATTCCTCAGTGGGTTTTTCTTTTATGCACAGATAATTTCTTTCTGCCTAATCTTGCTCCATTCCTCAAACTAACCTTCTCACTCTGCCTGTGCAGATGGAGTGGGGGAAGAAGAAATTAGCTGTCAGACCAAATACTCTTCATGTTCTTGTGGTGCTACTCTTAAAGTCCTTTCAGTATCTACCAGACAGTGGGAAAGAGGGGGTTTGAATAAAACACTAACAAGCCAAGAACACACCCCCCCCCCCAAATCAATTATCAGCCTTCTAGCTGAAGTTCTTTGGGCTTAATTGTTATTTATGTGGTAGTCTTGGATCAAATTGAGTCAATATTAACATAACTAGTCATTGCCCTAAACAAGGCACCTGTTTCACCAACGATCCTTTCCCAGGTAGGTTTCAGCCACAAGCCTGAAAGAAAAATCTCTTTTTGAAGAAAGAAGGTACATAATGTAGTGAGAACTGAACAAAATCCTGCAGATAGCAAGTTTTGCATAATTAAAGTCCCCTTAGGACTGTGCGTGTTGCAGGACTGAAAGTAATTCTTACTGCTTTCAACAGCAGCAGAACCACAACGCATTGGTACAACAGATTTCACGTGGGCAGGGCAAAGTGCATCTCACCTTTCAAACAGCCAGATACTTGAAGATTGGGGGCAGGGGGGGAACGAGGAAGTATCTCCTGCCTATTCTGTAAAATTCCCAATGATAGTACTGATATCACTGACATCAGTGACAGCAGCCTGACTGACTTCAAAAATGTGATGTTGGAAGTACTAAGCACATTATTTGTATGCTTCTGATACTACCACACTCAGTTTGTGATTCCTTTTAAGCATTCAGTTTCAGCACGATTCAGACAGTCACAATTGTAAGCCACTTTATACCCTAAATTTAGATGATTTGAATCGCCTCCCTTTACAAGTAACACAGGTGGCATGAACATCTCAAGCACAGGGACTGAGGCGCACAGACAACGTTCTGCAGAGCAGCATGCCCATCAGGGACATTCAGATGCTTTAGGAAGTAAGTACAGAGTTGCTGCTTGTTTTGTGCCCAAGAGACTTACTTGAATGGCTCTCAAAAACCCCACAAAGCATCTGCCTTAAGCTGCAGATACACAAGGACTTTGGTAGTATACTGGAAACATCTCCCTAGCTCTTGCTGCTTTTATAAATTCATAAGCATACATGCTATACATTAATATGAGTGACATATCCCATCTAGATAGATATGCAGAAATAAAAATGCAATACCAGCTTAAAGAACAACCCCAAATAACTGAAGAGCAAGATGGTCTAAAAGCATTTGCATTATAGAGAAGGGGAGAAAGAGGCTTGGAATTCCCCTCCCCAAGAGATAATGAAGAACGCATCATTATTTTAAGGTGATCAAACCCAAAGATATAAATACTTACTGCCCTCCTTGTCAATTAAAAAAATGGTTTTGTTAGTATTAAAGACTAAGTATGTTACTAAGCCATCAGATTCACAGCTTATCAAGATGACTTACTGCCTTTTAAATACTAGTCATTTTATAACTTTTAGAATTTTTCCTGATATTCTAGTCCACCACATTTTGAAGATTTTCTGAGTATCTACTAGTTTTGAAAAAAAATAAAATAAAATTTAAAAAAATAAAAATGCTGTATGATCCATACAACACCTACCTGTCTGAAATTGTAGATTTCTCCATTGTAACACAGCCACAGATATGGGAATTTCTTCACCCGGATAGGCTGCATACCATATAACTGATCAACAACGGCAAGGCGATGGAAACCAAAACAACAGTTGGTGAATCCATTGACGTTCTCAAAACGGAATGCATCGGGACCCCTGTGTGCTATCTTCATGGCACTGAGGCACTGGACAGAGAGGCACTCATCGCTCCCAAACAGGGCCCAGATACCGCACATCGTGAGGCTGTTGGGTCTACCTGAAAGTGGAAAACCTGTTCAATAAAGACACGGATGTTACAAGCAAGAGTTGACACCTAGAAAAGACAGATAATAAACGCAGGCTATTAATCATTTAACTGTCAAGAGGACCGGTAAGAGAAGAGCAGACTTTACTTAACACAAGGTAAAACCTGGTGTGCCCAGAACACACAAAGCAACCTTTGGCCGGCGAGAAATTAGGCTTAAATTTACCTTTAGGCACACTGAGGTTACCTACGATTGTTTTATTGAGCACAAATGGAACGAATCATTACCGGCATTGCATGCGATCTGTTGAAGTAACACGACCTCAGCAGAAACGTTAACTGTCCTTTCAGTATATAAAGGGGGCTTGTAAGAAAGGGTCAGAGAGGCTTCTGACCAAGGCCTGTAGCGACACGATAAGGGGCAACGGCTTCATACTGACACAGGGAGGGTTTAGGCCCGGCCCCCCCAGAGCCACGGGTGGTGCCGGTGAGACAGGCGTGGAGGGAGCAGCGTGGGTGCCGCGCCGCGCCCCGCCGGCAGCCTCCCGCGGCCCCGGCACGGCTCCCCGGGGCGGCAGGCGGGCCCTGCGGCCCTCCGACCCCCCCTAACGGTAGAGGAGGGCTGAGGCTGAGGTGCCCTGCGCCATCACTGGAGCTGGAGGTCCCCAGCCTCAGCCGCACGCTGCCATCAGGGTTCGGAAGGCCACAGAGCCTACAGCGCCGCGGCCACCGGAGGCGCGCCGAGGGGACCCGTGTCGCCCCCTCCACGCCGGTCTCGCCTGACAAGCGATGGCGCTGGGGAGCGCAGCCCCGGCACATGGAGCGGGGCTCTCCGCCACCTGGGGCGGCTTCCGGGTGCTCCACGCTGCCCGCGGCGCCCCCAGCAGCCCACCGCAGCCACCCGGGGCAGGGTCCCTGGCGCCCCCCCCCGCCACGGCCGCCCCTTCCTCCAGCGGCTGCCGAGCCCCTCGGGGCCGCCGGCGCCCCCTCACGATCCGGGGCAAGGCGCGGAGGGGCCACGCGGGCTGAGGGCGCCGGCGGGAACGGCGGAGGCCAGGTACCGGCCGCCCGCCCCCGAAGGCGGCCCGGCGCGGCTGCGGGCCCGCCAGCCCGGCGGCGCCCCACCGACCGGGCCCGCCGCCCGGGAGCCGCCGCTCGCCCCGGTGCTTACCCCGTCCCCTCCGCCGGCACAAGGAGAGCCGCCGTCCTTGCGGCCGCGGGTGATGAAGCAGGCGCCTCCCGCCGGGCCGGCCCCGCCCCCGCCCCCTCCGCCGCTCTGGTGAAACCCGCCGCGAAGTTTCATCATGCAGCGCCTCGCGCCGCCGGCCGGGCCGCGGCCTGCCCGCACGCGCCGGGCTGGGCCCGCTCCGCGGCCGTTCCCCGCGGCCCCGGCGGGGGGGCCCGCGGCGGGGGGAGCCGGCGGGGGGGGGCTGGCGGGCAGCCGAGAAGCCCGGGGTGTGCCGGCTCTCCGGGCCGCGGTGGGAGCGGGCGCCGGCAGGCCTTGCCGGGCTTGCGGGGGCGGCTCGCCGCCGGCAGAACCCCGGCCCTGGAAGGCTGCCCCAGCCGCGCCTTGCATCATGCGCAGCGAGGAGCGCTGGGGCACCGGCGTGCGGCGGCTTCAAAGCTGCTTTGTTGGGTTTGGCAGAGAGCACTGGCAAAGGTTGCGCCTTTGGAAGCGTTTACTGAGGACTTTGAGTTTTGCTGTGTAAAACTCGTGTTTGGATAATAGACGCGGGGGGTAAGAAAGGATTTTGATGCCTACCTGAACTTCGTTATCGGACAGTTCTGCCTTTGAGAGTGCTAAAGTGAATGAAATTCAACTCTGAAGATGAGGATGTGAAGTGCTGAATACAAACCTTAATTCTCCACACATACTTCTGAGAGCCATCAGTAATTTGCGTGCAGTGTGCTTTCACAGCTCGCTTCAGCAGACTTAATGTCAAACTGCAGTGCGGTGGTGCATAAAGTTCTTCAGGTTATGCAGACTGTCAGCAATAACTGTGGTCTGTGTGTAGAATTTTAAAAGGACCTTTAAGAAGCTGTTAAACGGCGATTTTTAGGCTTTAGAAAGAAAAATGTGTCGAAGCGTGCTATGCACGAGAAGTAGACCTCAGTGCTGACCAGGAATAGATAGATGTAGGAGGTTTCTGTGCGGCACGGTTTCACCTGAGCACAGGGCCGGCCTTGGCAGAGGCAAGGCTGTGGGCAGCCTGCAGGTGCCACAGTCCTCAGCACACGCAATGGCACACCGAGTCACCGCTCACAGACTAGTGGTCGTGCTGGGCAACCCCTTATACCTTGGGTTTTTTTTCCCAGAGATCTAAATGTCACAAATTGTGCGTTTTAGAAAACTACAAGAAATAATTGACAAACATTGTATTAATCTAGGTTGTTCTGGTTGGTTCTTTTGGGTTTTTTTGTTTGGGTTTTTTTTGTCAAAAACTTTTGTAAACAGCTTTTCTTTACATCTTTACTTCTTTACATCTTTACTGTCCACACAGGAAAAGATTTTTGGACAAGTCTGATCAGGCTTAAGTTGTTGTCTGGACATTTTCATTTTATGAGCAGTTCCTGGTTCATAACTAGATTTCATATGAAGCTTTACGATAGTAAGTCACAAAGCACTTGGTAAAATAAGAATCTTTTCATGGAAAAACTGGAGCAGAGAGGGTGAGAAGCAACTTGCAGAAAGTGGCCTGGTAAGGTTGGGCAAACACAGCCAGGGAAGAGCAAAACCTCTTAAGCTCTCATTAATGTCTGCATCCTTAGGGCACACCAGGTAGCAGCCATGTATTTATTTTCCTCTTTAGTATCACTTTGAAAAACTGGGGATAACTGCTGCATTTTACTGTCTTGCATGTTTAATCCCCTATTTTAATGGGGTCGATGGGACTAAAGGCAGAAATAACTACACACAATCTGTTTTTAAACGTTGACAGTGTTACTGTTCGGTAGTTACAACAGAGCAGGTAATAACTGCCATTTTCTAGCCTTTTCTCTACTATTGCTAAGTAGCCCATTACAGTCCCTTTACATTAAGTGATGTTCTTCAAGACAGAGTCTTTTTCAGCATATCTGCAGACGGTGCTAGATGTAATTACACCCCTAGTCTCACAGCTCTGCTTTTCGCAGTCGCACCTTCCCTCTGCGTTTTCTCCTTCCTGCAGACATTACCATGTGTAATGGTTTTTCCAAAGCATTTTCTTCTCCAGTATTCTCCTTTAAAGTTGATCTTCCCCTCCATTTTTGTTGAGAGGAATTTAAGTTGATGCTAGCTGGATGGAGAGACAGGTTTGAACAAAAATATTGCTATGAGTAGCTGAGACACGTTCTACTTTGTCTCATCAGTTCAGTACCTGTGAGTAACCATCTGGCCACAGGCTAAAACCATTTAAGAATGGCTGAAAAACAATGTAAGAAAGTCCCTGATTAATTAAGAAGAACTTGGATTAGTTTTGTTTCTAATCAGCTGAAATTAAAGGCTAAGAGGTTTCTCTGAAGGCAACAGGTAAATGAGTAAATGAAAGGTCAAAGCAAACAGGGACATGAATAAAATGTAGAACAAACTCTTGCAGCTGCATGACTGTTAACACTGAGATGGTCGCTGTTAGCTCAACTCTCAGCTGAGCATTGCTCATAACTGAAGTCTGTGCTCCTCTTTTTTTTTTTTTTTTTTTTTTTCCCTCACTAAAGATGAATACCTTTGCTGCATCCATTGGATGGAGTGCCACCGATACCTGGAAGACTAGAAATATGTGAGTTCTGTGAGATCCATGAAATCTGTTTGCAGAGGAGGCAGAACTGAGGGGAAAGTGGAGAGGACAGACTGTGATTAAGAGACGTATGGTGAAGGTCTTTTGCTTTCACAGCAATGACTAATGAATTAACATGTAGTACGTGGGGGTTTTACAGGGAGCAGCCTCCTGAAGGTATCCCTCATGCTTTCTGGCTTTTTGCGTGAGAGAACATGTTCCGTCTGATTTTGGGATGGTGGCTTTCCCAGCTCTCTGTTCCCATCCTTTGCTCTTGCTGGAGCTGTGCAAGAAAACAAGATCTGAAGTAGAAAACAATGACTGGACTTAATATTAGAGAAAGACTTTCCTTTTTCTGTCAGCACCAAATGCATGACCTCTGCAGTTTCTCAGACACAAATTGAATGCCCTTTGTTGATGAATGGATTCATGCACCATATCATTACGACAGGCAGGACTGTAAGACATCAGAAATTCTATCGATGTGCCTCAGCTCTGCCTTACACCAGCCCTTTGCATGGCAATTGCTAGTGAGTAGCAGTGCAACACAGGCATTCGGCACCCCACCAGACCATCTGCATAGTCATGGACCGTTAAAGATTCATCACCAAAAAATTGAAGGAAAATAAGGAAAATGCTGAAACACTTTCTACTTTTGAAAAATGGGAGATTTTGGCTGTGGGAATGAGAGGGATGTCTCTTACCTATGCTCTCATGACTCCCTTGGCATCCAGTATCCATTTTTAGCTTGGGCCAACTATTCTCCATCTGGCTTTGAACACATCCTGAATTGCAACTGCAATACTTTTCCTTCTCCAATTCTAACTTGTGTAGTAATTGAGTCATGGGAATAGTCAATTTCAAGTTTCCAGATGCCCCAAGCTATCCTTTTCTCAGCTCTCAGTGACCGAGTATTTATGATGTAAGTTGGGCATAGATCACCAAGAATCCTGTGTTTTCCAGCTTGAAATTTTTCCTTGATGTATTTGCTCCACAACACTTTGCCACACATCATCACAGGCCCAACTGAATCGGACATGCTACTATTGATTTATTTGGCTTTGCCAGCATCCACAAATTACTTCAGTGTTGAAGTCTGTGTACTTTATGCATTTACATCCTCTGTTCCTGAATGTGCGCTAATAAGACTCTAACGCCATTCTTGGGGCAGGGAGTTAGTGTATGGCTTCTTTTCCGCCAGGGAAGAGTGACTTTAGACAGACATTGCTCCATGATCCAGCATTGTAGCAATAACAGAAAATGAAGTGGCAAATGCTCTTTCTGGAAGCAGCCTGGTGTATTTTCTAGGACAAGGACTGAGCCTGAAAGCAGAAGGTTGTTTCTACTGACGGAGTCACATAAATAATATATTTCATACCCTGGTTATCTTTGCAAATATAAAGGTGTGTTGGATGCGTGTACATTCACCAGGCAACAGTTGTAGTGCCAGGTGTTCTGGTAACACACCCCACATCTGAAACATATGGTTGTATGTCAGGGACATTCATATGCAGAGAGCAATCACCTTTTCCTATTTTGCTTTCCCTTCCCCAGGAAAATTGTAACACAATGTGCTCTTAAAGTTGGAGGTTTTGCACTCAAGATCTCAGGCAGAACCATACTGTAATCCCTGTAATTCTGAATATATTTATTCTTCTTTTTTTTCCCCTCTGTTATTTTCTTTTCCTTTGGAAGACATTTAAAGGATATGCAGACTACCTGTCTCTCCTCCAGACAAAATCCACTCTTTCCTAGTATAGAAAGTAGTTGTCTCCCCCACTGGGAGTTCCTATTGCTATAGCCTCTCTTATTTAATCCTTTTTCTTTTCCTTCTGCTTAATAATGTTAAGCTTCAAAACGAATAAGACTTGCTTTGACCTCAGAGTTAGAGGTCACAGCACTGAAGTGGTAAAAGAAAATCTTTTCTAGAGCCTGGGCATTCAGAACTTCAGTAAAGTACTAGGAAGGCATATCTAGTGCAGCAGTGAGAGAGGACACAAAGTAAGGTTATTTGTTATTGTCTGCACGAAAGACGAAGTGTTTTGCACTGCTGATGCATCCTTTTTTTAACATCCCAGCCTTTCCATTATCCCCTGTGTTTCTCAGCACAGACGAGAAAGGATTGTTGAAAGAGCTGTTGGCCATACAGTGCGCATTGCAGGCATGGCATATGGCATACCAATGGCTCTATTGTCAGCAAGCCCAAGACCACAGAAGAATGAAACATTGCTGACTTTAACTGAATAGTAGTCTTGGCTAATGAGAAGGAATCCAGCGTAATTTATTCTCTTCCTGGGGAGTGGGAGAGGGAAACAAACCACAAAACCAAAGAACTATTACATATGCTTTTTTAACCACTTGCAGAATAAGAAAGAAAAATTAGTAGTCTCATATTGATTCTATAATGTAAAGCGGAATAATTCTCTATGGAGTTTTTAGAGGGGTAATGGTAGAACTACTTTAAATTCTGGTTCTTTTTCATGCAGTAAGAAAGATTAGGTGTCGGCTGAATTAGCATTTAAACTAACTTGTAGTCAATATAGCAGGATTAACTGCAAATTACAATCTTCAGTTCACTTTTTCATTGTAACTCGCTCATTGTGAGATTTTGCCCAGTTCAACAGATGTTTTGTTTAATACCAACAAGATCCTTTTTCATCTAGAATACAGCTAAATTCTGCTGCAAGACATGGTTAGCTGGTATAAAGATGTAACAGCTAAATTCATGTTTGAACATACATAACAGAGACGTAAAATAAATTGGAGTGTATTTTTCAGCTGGAACAACTGGACATAATTCTAATCAAGTTATTTTGATACACTTCAGCTGTCAAATTTTTTAAAGCACTGTATTTAATTTTGATTTGTGTCCAGAAGACGTAAAAAGTGTCCAGTGAAACGTGCTTACATGCACATATATGCTCTCCTAAATACACTTAAGAACAATAAAGGAAGAAGAATAAAAAATATTGAACACTGCATGAGGTTCATTGGTTTTTTTAAGAAAGGTCTTTGGTTTATAAAAGACTGAGAAACTATTCTAAAACCTCTGACTGCAGCTGCTTGTTCCCATCACTAGGTCGA
The DNA here is from genome assembly GCF_023634155.1 of Falco peregrinus. NCBI lineage: Eukaryota > Metazoa > Chordata > Aves > Falconiformes > Falconidae > Falco > Falco peregrinus. The sequence goes on along the minus strand of NC_073725.1, from coordinate 36,834,618 downwards.
GCTATTACCTCAAAATGAGAAACTCACCCTGCTAGTATTGTTACCAGAAACAGAGGTGTAGAATAAATAAAGGTCTGCAATGAAATATCTGGACTAGCAATTGTAACGCTTTGCAGGGTGGAAAATAAACAACTGCACTACCACATCCACTAAGCCGTTCTATAAAAGAAAAAAAAATAATAGTGAAAGTAATTTTTCCCATTTTCTCACAGAAGTACACACTAAAATAGAGCTCCCTTCACAGTACGTATTGGTGTCTTACTGATTCTGTTAAATCAAGCAGTACTGAACCCTTCAAATGATCACCTTGTTTCTTCATTATAGCTACCTATTCTGCTTTTTTCCCTAGGAATTAATTCTGAATTCTGTACAGAGGTAAACCTCTGTTGTTGTTACTGCTGTCATATAAACAATAAAAAGGAATGTCTTTCCTCCCTATTCTTCCCTAGCTAGAAATTCTAACAACAGACTTTTTAAAAATAGCTTTGTCTCTTTATATACAAAGAGAAGGAATTCTTCCTCATTAGAAAAAGAAAACCAAAAAGAGAAGGAAACCAATGCTAAAGGAACTCAAAATGCAATATCAATTCAAAAGGATTAAAAGAATTAAAACAATGACAGCAAAGTGGAAGAAGAGTTAGTTGCATTCGAACTCTTATCAAACAGTATCTCATCTCTTATCACAGATGCCAGATAATAACGTGGGTATTTCTAGTAATTTAACAGGATAATTTCCAATATGAATTCCAACATTTTTATTAAGTGGTTTTTTTGTGGTTTTCTTAAAAAAGAAAAGAAAGATGAGCCAACTAAAATCTTCTATCAGCTCTCATAGAAATACAATTATACAAGAATGATACTTCATAGCAGCATTACTTTGAATCTCCTTTTAGCATAGGACAATCTCCTGAACCCCTTTGCTTTTGCCAGGAACAGCTACGAGATAGGCAAGCAAAAGAATGTACTCGCAAGTGTTGGCTACATCTCAAGCTGTTGTGAAATGCATCTCTTTTAATTAGAGATTTTATTATTACAGAATTCATTATTTTATTATTATTATTGTAGGATTTGACAGAGAAAATATTTGCACTTGCCCTGGCTAACTTTTAAGTTGCCTGCATCTGCAAAATAGACGGAAATATACTTATCTGTAGAGAAATGCATCAGTAACAAGAATACATGCAGAGACATTTTTCTTAAGTGCTTAAAGCACGTTTTGTGAGGCCATTTCTATAAATAAATCAGGTCCAGAAAGTAAATAAATTCAAGTACGGGAGGCTGACTGATTATCAGCACACTCGTCAGTGGGATTTACATCCATGCCGAACAGCACTCCTTGAGAAAATCTCTGGGCGAGGTTTACGGGGTAACGCTTGCCAGGAGCTATTTCTAAAGAGCAGTACGGACAAGACTGAAGTTTCAGTCCATCCACAGTGCAGCCCTCCAAGGGAATCCCAGCAGACTTCCTAACCCATCAGTGCTCCTGTGTGCTTCCCACCGTGTTCCACAGCACTGAAAATTAGTGTCATTCTCTCAGTTTTGTGATAGGAAAATCTCATTCTGGTGGGCTACAACACAGCCCTCGATTTACTTTGAACTGAAAAATCTTAAAACTATTACGTCAAAGAATGGTACCTGGCACTGTTTCATCCATAGAAATATGGATGTAGTCCAGAGCATTCTGAAGTAGGCTTTGAGGAAGGTCTGTAAGCACGATGGAAACACTGAGAGGTGTTTTTCTTGCAGAATTTCCAGAATGATAGCTTATTACATTTTGCCTGATATTTGCAATCAAAATACAAAGACATTTAATATTCTTTGATTCTGATAACGAACAAAGCCCCTTTACTTCAATCATTTTAAAAGTGTTCTTTAAAATTCCTCATTTTTAGCAAGTTCCAGTGATTAATTCCTTATTCAGCCACTCAAAATGTATCACTCAAGTTTTTGGCACACTCTGAATACTAATCTGTAAGTTCACAATGGTTTCTTTTAAGTCAATTATTTGTTGCAAGCAGATCTGGTTAACATGAATAGCAGTGTAGATTGTACATTGTTTAAATGCAGACAGTACTTCTAGCTTCACAGATCAGTAATGTGTATTATTACATGGCAATTCCACTATTGTTTGTGCAAGAAATACAGTGAGTAAAGTTCCGTATCATAACAGGATATAACAAACTTTCAGCCAGCTGGTGACCTTATGGGTAAAAGGAAGGTGGGGTCATGTACCTCAGCATGGAGAACCCTCTTACTTCTTTATTATAATCTGCTTCATCTCACACAGTAATCAGATTACAGTAAATAAGTTAAACTAGTTTTACAGTTCCATATATGGTTCTGACTGTTCCAGGACACCGCAGCAGCAAATCAGTGTGTCCCGTCTCATGTCAAGCGGACAAAGGTATGGTGGAATCACAGAATCGCTTAGGTTGGAAAAGACCTTTAAGATCATTTGGTGGTAAATTGAAACTCCACTTTCCAAAAGGCCTTTGTTCTGCTCTAGGAATTAGAGTAGGCATGGATAATTCTAGTACTTGATGTGGTCCAGTGTGCCTGCAGCTACAATTTGTGGGTTCATCAGTTGACACAGAATGGGGAACAGGTTCTTTAGAGAGGAATGGCCTCACTGAATCGGAACAGTCAGGTTAGTGGGATTTTTTATAATATTACGCTAACAAGGCATTACATTTAATCTGGTTGTCTGTTTGACTAAATAGTGAACAGAGAATACAGAAGTAGCTTTCAGTCAAAATATAAAGAATTATTTTATTACATTCAGTCAAAATATACAGAATTAATATATATTTTCATGGTCTTGCTGATGATCCATAAAAGCAATGGCATAAACGAAGTCAAGATATGACCATTTATAATTGAACAAAATGTTAAAACAAAATAGTTTTCAATGGAAGTATGTAGAATCTGATCTGGTAAAGCTGGTTCCTTGTCAGCCATTAGCGTGTAGAAAGCTGCTTACAGAAGGAAAACACAGTTTCACCACAGATATTTATTAGATATGCAATTAAATATTTAAATCCTATGTGCGTAGGCAGTGCCTTGCCAAATTGCATAGCCTACAACAGCTGTTGCGTTTTCCACCTTAACTTTGTGTCAGCTGATTTAGAAACTTGTATCCTCAGACTCCTGCGCTTGGAAACGAAGAGAGCTGAGATCAGCAGCTGATCTGTAAGTGGGCTTTTATGGTAGGTATGTACTCTGGAGGGCTCTTCAGAGGGCTTAGGGGTGAAGATGCCCACCCAAGTAGCTCATGACGACCTACCTAGTGATGAGTAAAGGGATTCAGGGCCTGCTACCCTGCTTTTGCCCTGCACCTTTTGGAAGTATGCAGGAAACAGTCTTGATGTTGAATACAGCTAGCCCTCCTAAGCAGGGAAAGATCACATTCTTTTGTATATACTGACATGAAGACCAAAGGGATTTATTTTCTTTTAAATTAAACTCCTAAAAATTTAATTCACCTTTCATTTGTTCCTAGCCACACACACCAGAAGGTAAGTGGTGTGAATCTCATTGCCATATTACCATGACACCAGTGTCCCCCCATCACTGCTGGGCTTTGTCAGTAGCAGAGGAGAGTCTCATGTAGAACTAGCACATCTATATAGAAAGGGACTGTGGTCAAGCAGATCTACACGCCCTGCAAGTAAGAGAGGACACCAGGCCTGCTCCCACTTTCCAACCCAGGCAAGAAAATGACCTTTGCCTCTGCATAGGCATCCAGAGACAGTTCACTGCACAGCAGAAGGTGTGGAAGTGTGCTGGCTACCACCACACATGCAAGACCTCAGAGGGGCTCGTTTCCTTACTTTGAACTGCCACAGATTGCTCATCTATGCGTGAGTATAAAAAACACTTGCTTGTACGGTGGTATGTAAATGTCTCCATAAAATGTTAAACAGCTATTACAACGTGGCCAATCCAGTCACATTTGTTAAAGCAAACTTTACACAAGTATTAATAGGCAAGCCGTGATTGATGTTTGTTAAATTACCATACATTCCTCCTTCTTTCTCTTTGAAATTTTCATTTCAAACTAGCCTAACAAAAAGTAAAACGGCTCAATGAACACATCAGTATGAAAAAGTGTAGCACTTCATGCATATACACATATACATACGTACTATACATGGGCCACAGTCCTTGATAGTAGAACTCCCATGACGCACGACTAATCTTAAGAGTTCACCAAGCAAAATTAAATCTTACGTTCAACTTAACTATGCTGCATTATCTGCAATATGAGACATTTTGAAAACTTCACTTAATCTATTTCAGAATTTTAAGGCATGCCCTGGACATGGGTGGACAGAACTCCTACAAAATTTTTTTTTTTGGGGGGTGTGGTGTGTGCGTGTGTTAACGATAAGACAGAAAACTTCTTTTTTTTTTTCAACAGCCTTTGCAATTTCTATTGTCTTTGTTACTGGTTATAGTTTAATTTCTTAATGCCAAACACTCAAACTTCCCCCCTTCAACCAGTATGTTCACTTCTGCACCTTCTTCTATGATGAAACTAGCTCAAGGAGATACCACTCACCAAGTTGTTTGTAATTTTTATTTTAAGGGGGCAGCAAACTGTGGGATTAGGCAGGAATGAGAAAATACGACCTGGAGCCACGTGGGATATGACAGTTTCTTAAGCCAATACAAAAGCCAGCATCTCCTAAATGACCCGATGGGCTGGAGAAAAAAGCCTGAAAGTAGAGGAGAAATGAGACACCCCCGAGTGAGTAATGGTTTAGGAGAGAGAGGAGGCAGAAAGCAAACGCGCAATTCTATAGCTATGAAGAAGAAAAGCTGTGGTTTGGACTGAACCCTGGACAGGCTGGAGGAAGGGCTGAGAACCACAGGGAGGGAGGTGATATAGTCGATGTCAAGAGCAGTGCGTATCCAGTGACCTTCATTTACAGGCACACTAGTGGCCCTCAGCATGGGCCGGTGCCCGTTTGCACACACCTGCACCCCAGTCCTATTAAAAAAAAAACAACCCAAAACCCTTGTACCTATTAACTGTGGAGCTCCATTAACTCCCCGCTGTTTGCAAAATGCTATCCTTCCGTTACACCTTTTAAATCTACAATCGCTCTTCATATTTAATAGATTTTTCCTGAGGAAAGATATCAAGAGAGAAACGTCAGAGATGTGAAAAAGGTAGGCAGCTTTAGCCAGGGAGATAAGAAACGATTTCAGAGGGCTCGGTTACCTAGCAACGTCCCTTGCAGTTGCCTAATGGCATTTTGGAAGTGCAGCGGCTCCAGACCGGCTGCAGGGAAGGGAATGAGGGGCCGCAAGCCAGCGGAGCTCCGCAGCCCGGCCTGAGCACACGGCACCGCTGCTCCCCGGCACGGCCCGGGGCCAGGTAACGCGGCGGGAGGGCGGGTACAGGCTGCCCGCGGCGCTCCCTGCCCAGGGCTGCCTGAGGAGACCAGGACACCCCGCCGCTGCAAACCTTTGGGTAGTCGAACGGAGGTGACGCTCTCCCGCCTCTCCCGTGCCCCCGCATGCTCCTCGCTTCCCGCCCGGTGCTGTTTTTCCGCCCTCACGCCCCAGAGCCCTGACCGCGCCGCCGAGCACGGCAGGCAAGGCGGCCCCCGCCCTCACTCTGCGGCTGCGGCAGCGGCCCCGGCCAGGGGCGCCCGCCCTCACCCTCCCCGCAGGGCAGGCGCAGGCTCTGCCCGCCGCCCGGCCCGGCGACGTGGCGGCGCTGCCGGCGGCGGGGCGGAGGGGGAAGGCGGGCCGGGCTCCCGTCCCCACGCGCGATCCCCGCGCGGGGGACAGAGCTGCTGGGGGGGAGCGCGCTCCCTCTACCGGCCGCGCCCGGTGCCGACGCCGCGCGCGCGAGAGAGCACGAGGGGGAACGAGCGAGCTGCCACGCGGCGGGCCCGCGCGGCGGGCAGGGGTTAACTGCGTGCGCCGGGGCCGGCCACGCCCCCCGGCACCGGCCGCCCAATGAGCGGGCGGCGGGGCCGGGCCGGCCGCCCCCCGCTCGGGGGTGCGCAGCGCGGGGCAGCGGGATGGTGCCGGCGGCGGCGGCGCGGGGCGGCGGGTCTGGCGGCGGCCTCCCCTGCGCGCGGCCAACGGCTGCCTGCGGGCCGCGCGGCTGAGCGCGCGCCGGGCCCCCGCCGGGCGGCGAGGTGAGGGGAGGGGGCGACCCGGCCCGGCCGCGCGGGCGAGCGGCGCTGGGGGGGCGGCGGCGGGTCCCGGGCCGCGCCGTCGCCGTGGGCAGGCCGGCGGGCAGGCCTCTGAAGGCAGCGCCCTGGCCGGGGAGGCGGCGTGAGGGAAGGTGCGGAAGGTGCCTGCCCGCCGTGACGGGGCGGGAGGTGGTGGCCGGGGCGGTGCGTTTCACCCCGGCGGCGGCGGCGGGGGGGTGCGCGCAGGAGCCGCGGTTGCGGGGACGGCAGGTGCCTGGCAGCCCGGGGCGGGGGGGCTCCGAGGGAGGGGTCTCCTTGGAAGCCAGCGAGTCCCTCGGAGCCCCGGGGGAGGGAGCGAGGTGCCTTGCGGGGCGGGAGCGGCCGGCTGCTCCCAGCCGTCCGCCGCCTGCTCCGTGTAACGGGGACTTCCTGGGCCGACGTCGCAGTTCCGTGCAGCGCGGGCTGGGTGAGCAGAGGGCTGGGGGGCCGGGCGCTGGGCAGGGTGACCTGTTGCTGTGGGAGGGTGTCCGCTGTGGGAATGAGGAGCGAGCTCTCTCTGCCGTCTCACCTGTGCTGCGGGGTTGTTGCACATCTTCTTTCAGTGCTGTTACTGGCCGCCTGCACCCAAATACCCTGCTTTTGTCGTCTGTGGTTTTTGACAGACCAACCAAGAGTTGTTGATGGGAAAAGCTCCTCTCCAAAGAAATGCTTAGAACATCAGATTAGTTTTTTTTAAAAAAACACAAAATGTTTTCGAAGGTGAAAAATATAATCTGTGCTTAGTTGATGTGAACTGCCGCGGTTTCCTAGTAATTGTTGATGCAGGCAATATTAGTCAATGTGCAGCTTGTGCACATGCTTCATTTTAGAAGCATATGAATGTGTATGTATAAAGCTTGTAGAAATAATGGGACTTTGAGCAGAAGACCTTTCTTGGGCATTGCACAGCTGATTTAAGTTTTCTGTGTTTTGACTTGAATTATTCTGACGTGTTGCTTGACTGTTAAGGACGTGGTAGTAGAGATCAATTTCATTGCTAATTATGCAGCTCTCAAGGAACGTTTATGTTCGGTTTCATGCTGACGCCTCAGAGCTTCCCCCTCACTTCTTCAGTAAGGGATATAAGGAAGAACCAGCTGTATGTGTAGGCTAGCCATATTTCTCATAGTTAATTTATCAAATCTTAAAGTGATTATGGAATGATACTGAGAAAAACTTGTATAAAAATATCTAGGAGTTATGTCCCATGTTCTGTAAGTTTCAAAATCCCAGATTTGTTTGTGTTTTTTTTTGTTGAACGTGTTTCCTCTTGAAACAAGTTCAAAAACTTACACAGTCTGAGTTTGCGTAGAAGTATCAAATTTAAAGCTTTTTTTGTTTGGTTGGTTGTTTTTTTTAGGAGTGGGCATGGGGCAAGCTTCAGTATCGTATATTCCTATTGCATGGGGATTCACTGAGATTACTTTGGTTTAGGAAGGTGATTTTAATCTCGTTGGAACAGTTAGCAAAGTGGGAAATGTATTTTAGATTAAGATGTTAAGAGGCTCATCATCACCAGGACCACACAATGGGGGCAGGGGGGGCGGGGGGCATGAATCTCATCAGAGGAAGCAGCCGCCAGCTCTGTCACTGGAGGGTCATTGGCACCGTTGCCCGGGTGTGACTCACATCAAGATAAGTCAACAGGAAGGCTCTGGAGGATTGAGGGGGGTAACTGCCTACAAAATGCGGGAGAAGAGCATCTTCTGACTATACAAAACTTATTATGGGATGCTTAGGGAAGAGACTAAAGGGAACAAGGTGGTTTGAGGAGGAACAAGTAGGGGAAGACAGAAGGGTAAGGGGATAAGGGGCTTGGTCAATTGTAAACAAGTGGCTGGTCAGTATGTTTGGCCATGCCCTGTGCCAGGTTACCACAGCCTGCCCTCTTTTTCTCATTAAACTGCATTTCTGTTTTCCTGGATGAGATGACTGCTATGTTAATGTGTGCATACTGATGTCTTAAGTGCCAGCAGCTGGAGTGGTACCATAGGTTAGAGGGACCTCTCTCCGTCTGTCGTGCCAGCAACTGGAGGGACTGGAGTGAGTGGGAGTCCAAATGCCAGCAACCAGAGTGGGGCCTGTAAGTCACAGAGGCTTGTGTCTGGAGTGCCGGGAACTGGGGAGACTGGAGTGCGTTTGTAGTCTTGGCAAGTATGCCAGTGTGCAGTTGCTAGTGAGTATCATGCAGGGTTAGCCAGTAAGTAGGGTAAGAGGCTTGGGTTTTAGGCAGGGCTTTTGAGGCAGCTCTAAGGGTGGGGCAGGTACTAATGAGATCAGAGGATCTTCAGTTTCGCATTACGAGAGTCCAGGATGTCCAAGCCGGCTACTGGAGGGACTGCAAGATCTGGGATTTGGTTTGGAGGCTCATTTGCATCTGTGTCTGAGCAAGGCAACTGCTGGGGGTCCAAGGGTCGGTTACTGAGTGGACTGAATGTCTTAAGGCCATTGAGTGGGGGATCATGGTATGCCTGTGGGGATCTGCATGTGTGTGTCTCTGGTGAGGAGGTCTGTACCAGCAACTGGAGTGGGACTCTGGGAAGCTGAGGATTCAGGATTGGTTCCTGGATAGATTGAGTGCCTGAGGCCAGTTACTGGAGGGATCCACATTGTGTGTGTGTGTGTATATTCCTCACTAACAGACTTTTGTCCTGGTCTGCAAGGGAGAGGAGCAGCATACAGCCAGACTGTGTTTGTATTTGCACGAACAGTTTTTAGCTGCATCGATCTGTATGGTCAGCCACATGTATATGCATGTTTGCATGTGCAATTATGGGAATACATCCTCAGCCTTGTCACTGGCAGAACCTGGGGACATGGAGTTGCAGCAGCCTTGTCTCTGTTCTGTTGCCAGGTTCAGCAGCCCTTAATACAGAAAAATCACTTTTTCTGTAAGCTTGAAGATGCAGAAGTTGTTGACTCACAAAACTTAAATTTGGAGCCAAATCTACAATGGCTGTTGTGATAGAATTTCAAAACATTTCTTGGTGTGGTTGATATGAATAGGGCTACCTATGTGAGTATCTATTTAGGTATATTTGTTTAAGCTGCCGTAATAGGGCAGTGGAGCATATATTAAGTTTAAACATAGGCTTTTGTTGTAGATATTTATTTTAATAGTGTCTGGTTTTTAACTCAAGAATAGTAAAAATAGAGATCAAAATAAAAATTTTGATTTTGTAGTGGGGATCTTGTAGTGACCTGATAGGTTTTTTACTTACCTTTTCCCTCTTGTATGTCATAGAATCATAGTGTGACAGAGTGGTTTGGGTTGGAAGGAACCTTCTAAAGATCTTCTAGTCCAACTCCCTGCCATGAGCAGGGGTGTCTTTCAGTAGATCAGGTTGCTCAAAGCCTCATCCAAACTGGCCTTGAACACTTAAATGTTTTGCATGTCTTGCCCCTGAATAAATCCCCGTATAGAAAAGAATGTCAATAAAGAGTCTCAGTGTAGATACTTATCATAATAACTGACTTCCCTTTTAGACATTTTCTGGTTCTAGTCTAATGCTACAGCATTCAGTTATTTTTTGCTGGCAAGTTAAGACTCTATTTATGTCAAATATAAAGATAATAGAAAAAGTGAAGTTTTCCGTCCTGTTTACTGTTGGAGTTTATAAACATATGAATGCACACGTATGTAGTAGTGGTCCAGTCTGTTGATAAAAAATTGAAAGAATGGTGAGCAGATTATTTTAGAATGGAAACTAACTAAAGGCATTTCATATCAAATATGAAGTACAGCTTCAGCATTTGTCTCTGCCTGCTCCCAGAAATCCTCTATGCTCATGGAATACTTCAAATCAACTTCTGATTTCCAAATGTGATGAATGTACTTTTTTATCTTTTAATATTTCCAATACACTTTGGTTTTTTAGTTATGTAATTTAGTATAATTCCATAGTTTAATAAGTAGCAGATATTTTCAAGTAATTTTCCTTTTTTCTCTCCAAGCAAGAGTAATTTTAACAGCTGTTAGAGCAGATAACTGAAATTGTATGGCAGAGAGACACTTAATATTGAGAAATAGAGCAATGGAGACTTTTTCTAGAAGGTGCTATAGCTATGTCATGTGCATGCATGGATTATTATTTTTTTCACCTTTTAATATACTGACAGAAAGCATTGTTTTATTCTGGCCCTCTCCCTTTGCACATTTTGAGGGGACATTGTGGTGATAGATGGGGAAGGTGAATACAAAAATAATAATTTTAGTGCTGCTTCTACGGGTAGCCTTGTCCTTAAATCCTTAAATGCTCTGGGGTTGTGCCTTTTTTTCTTTTTTTTTTTTTTTTTTTTTTTAAGGCACCTGATCTAGGTCCTCATGTTTTCTTCCCAAGTTACTGGCATATAAGACAATAAAAATAAAGCAGGGAACCAAATGTGTTTTTCAAGGCCTGCATCACAAATGGTGATATAGTCAATTTTATACTTTAGGATGTCATGTCAAAAGGCAGTCATTAGTCTGCACCAAGATGTGGTACTGAACTGAGGGAAGACAGCATATGAATAAAAAAAGGTGTATAGTGTTCTTTTTCGTTTTAAAGAACTACAACTCCTTACCAACCACAGTTATAATTATGTGAATTTGTTGCAACCTTTTAAGTTTCTTGATTTTTATTTTGTGCTTCGAGTTGTGCTTCCAGTTTTCTTTCCCTTTTCTAGCAGTGTGGAAAGAAAAACATCTTAAGAGCTGCTTTGCTCCCAAATTATCTAGATTTGCATGGGTGCAGTAAATGTGATGATTTCTGAAATTGCCAACCTAACAACGTGCATGCCTGCATCCTGTCCTCTCAGCTTCAGGAGAGCACTCAGACAGACAGAAAGCTGGTATTTGGAGGGTGTGTTTCTGCAAAGTGATTCATGCAGCTTGCTTGGGGACAGTCTTTTTCCAATAGACTCTGCACAGCCAATGACATAAGTGGTTGCAGGCTAAATGAGTTGTTTTAGGGGCTGTAGCTCTTTTCCGATCGATGGTTTTCATTGATGCTCTGTACATTCCATAATTTTCTTTTTTTGGCTCCCTAACTAACTAGAGTTCTGCCCATGGGCATTAAAAATGATCCCGATGGAGGGAACATCATCAACTTGTTTGTAAGGCTCTGGCTTAAATCCAGGATATATTAACCAGTCAACGTTTTTGTAGTTTAGTCGTGAACTGTTAGAAAATACCTCAGTCCTTTGCAAAGACGAAAAAGCCTCAGGCCTCAACAGCCTGAAATTGGTTTGCAAGTGTTTAATATATACAAATTCACACTTGTTTTGGATTTATAAAGCTCACTTTATGCAGGCGTGGATGCTGATTTCATTTTAATTTTGTAAAAATGGTCAGCCAAGTCCTTTAGTTTTTGAGGAGCAAGGGTGTGGCTGAAGTGAGGTGGTGTATTTTTTTATTTATTACTGGAATACAAGGGTTTTGATACGTAGAAGAGGCCTTGAGTCTGATGCGTTTTGTCTTCCTCCTCCAAATGCCTTTTAAAAATGGGTGGTTCTGTATGAAAATGCAGAATGTCGTCTTACGCTTCCTTCTGAAAGTCTGTCTTCAGTATTTCCTAAAATTGGAAGGAAAATGCCCTATTTTGAGAGTAGATTTGCTTTTATACCACTTCAGAATCTGCTTACGTTTGACATCTGTTAAAGAATTCCTATAATATGCTTACTCCTGGAGTTTAAGTACATCTCAGGCCTGTATTCTATCTTGACCTGTAGATTGCCTTTGATCACCATCTTTTAGCTTCATAAAATACTTGGGTATTACCTTTTAAAGCACAGATTTCTTGGAATGAAAAGAATAAAGAAGTGAACATACATTACAATTATATGTTTAAGGTATTGCACTTTGTATACGTTCTTGTATAAATATTGTATTAATATAATGAATGTTTTTTATATATACAATCACTATTGTGATTTTTGACTGTCTTTTATAATTTTAAGCTAAAGGATATACGATAGGCTCTTTGTTCTAAATTTATCAGTGGTTGTAGAATTTTATATGACTTTTTGCATTGCTCTTGTACTTAAACTTCCATGCAAACCCAGGGGAGCTGAAGCTCAGATAGAACTGAGATCTCTAGTTCCAGAGATTTAGTCCTTGATTTCTTGCTGTAGTTTTAGATTTGATTTCTGCATTAAGTGGCTTTAAGCTTAATGTATTTTTCATTTGTTTTTGACAGTGTATTACCTTCAGGAGATGGCCTCTTCTAAGTCTTTGATGAACCTTCTAACCTTCACTTTTGGATCAGCAATAGGATTTTTTGTGTGCTATCTTCTGTTTAGCATTATACTAGAAGAACAGGTTAAGATCCAGCCTCATGTCCTTCACAATGATCCACATGGTCAACACTCAGCAGATATTGATAACAATCAGCTGCAAGGACAAATGAATTTCAATGCAGACTCTGGACAGCATAAAGGTATTTTGTTATGCCTGACTAATTATATAATATGCTTCCTTTTCATGCATTGCAAAATGTTGCTTTCTTCACTGGCAAGAATTTGTATGAATCCTTTTTTTTTCACTTTCCCCATGTTCAGGTTACATCTGAATAAGTGTTCTCCTGAGGTCTACTGAATGGTGGTTTTCTTTGTTTACATTATTTACAGTAGTGATTTTTTTCCTTAGAGCCCAGCTGTTGAACAAACGTGTGTATCCAGACTTTTGTGGAGCAGGATCTTCACACATAAACTATTGACATTAAATGAGGGTTTTGCTAAGCAGATATACTTGCTAGCATTTTAGACGTGACTGAACTGTTTTTTAGCTTTAAGAAACTAATTTTGGACAACTTCTAACTTTTGATCTAGCCTCTTAGATACAGCTAAAAAAAATAAAAAAAGAAATTAACTTTTTGAAATTATTAGTAAAACTTGGAATTGGGGTGAGCCGAGGGGGCAGAGGGGGTCACTATGGGCATTGTTTGCCAAGCTGGTTTATGCAGCAGTCCAAACACAGGTTGCTGTTTGCAGTCACAAAACAGGCAAATTCTGTTGCACTTTGTTTTGTTTGTTTTTTGCAGAGAAGGTAGACCCTTCCAATGTTTCAGGCATACATTTACATTTGAGGCATCTCATTAAGTGAGTTCATTCTAAATACAGATAGTGCCTGTGTTGGGACAGTCTGGATGAGAAAAAATGCAGTATAATGCATTTGCTGAAGACTACGATAATAAGTAATTTGCTATTTCAAAGTATTTAATCTGCAAACTTTGTAAGACAAGTTTATGAGTGTTTCACATGTAATTGTAGAACATTGTTACAAAGAAATCTGATCTGTTGTTGCATGAATTATAAGCAGTATTATTTTAGGACCAGTTATACAGACCTCATTCTCCACTGAATATTCTTTTACATGAGTTAATGTATCAAATGAAAATGTTTCTTTGAGGGAAATGAATGCTTTGGCAGCGTGGAAAACACTGTTATGCAGCTGAGATGACTGTGTCTATTCTGTTGTATTGTCTGCAAATAAAAACATTTTGGCACAACAATAATACTAGTTTCATAGCATCCTAATTTATTTAATCTGATTTTTTTACAAATAAGATTTAACTTGATTTGATGATAAATTCTTTCTTTCTGGCTTGCCATCTGCTTTTTCCTTCAAAAATATATGGCCGTTTTAGAAACATTTGTTAGGTTTTGTTGATTCATATGAATATATGTAACAAAGCCTATTACTTTTTGACCTTTTTGTGTTGTAATCATTGTGCTCATTGTGAATGGCAAAAATATTCAGCTTTTTGATTTTTATTAGTCCTTCAACAACCATAAAGAGGTTACCTCCAAACAGTTTTTATGTACTAATCAAGGTTTTCTAAAGCCACAGTTCCCTGAACAAATACTCATTTTGATGTGGCTCATATGCTGTCCTTTATCCTGTTAAATGGAAGTAGCTTTAAAAATTTTAGGTTCTTGGTTTTAGGGGTCTTGTTTGTTTTCTTCCCAAATCTAACATTAATTTCATTAACTGGTACATTGATAAGCAAATGCCTCTTTTTCTCTCTGTATGTCTTTTCTGATCTAGAAACATGTCTGGGGGGAGGTTGCTCTTAGCTTGTTTTACAATCAAGTCTAATACTTGTTTGGAACTTTCCTTTTTTTTTCTTTTTTTTTTTTTAGATGAGAATAAAAATATTGCAGAGGGACTGTATCAGAAGGTGAAAATACTGTGTTGGGTCATGACTGGTCCTCAAAATCTAGAAAAGAAAGCCAAGCATGTTAAGGCCACTTGGGCCCAACGTTGTAATAAAATACTTTTTATGAGCTCTGAGGAAAATAAAGACTTCCCAACTGTGGGGCTAGAAACCAAAGAAGGCAGGGACCAACTGTACTGGAAGACTATTAAAGCTTTTCAGTACGTATATGACCATTATTTTGATGATGCTGATTGGTTTATGAAAGCAGATGATGATACATATGTTATATTGGACAATTTGAGGTGGCTTCTTTCAAAATACAGTCCTGAACAACCAATATACTTTGGAAGAAGGTTTAAGCCATATGTGAAACAGGGCTACATGAGTGGAGGAGCAGGATATGTTCTGAGCAAAGAAGCTCTGAAGAGATTTGTTGCTGCATTTAAAACAAACAAATGCTCTCACAGTTCCTCTATCGAAGACCTAGCATTAGGAAAATGCATGGAGATCATTAATGTGGAAGCAGGAGATTCTAGGGATACAAGTGGCAGAGAAACCTTTCATCCCTTCGTTCCAGAACATCACTTAATCAGAGGATACCTACCAAAAACATTCTGGTACTGGAATTACAATTATTACCCAGCTGTAGAGGTGAGTCCTTAGGAACCCATTTGATGAAGTACATCTTACCGTGTGTATGATGTGTGAATTAGCAGTTTAATAGCAGCTCAGTACGGTTTAGAAAAGATGGTTTTATTGTGATATCCCGTGATAACACCTGTGTAGATGTTAAATACACTGATCAACTAAAAATTGATGCTAATAACTTAATGTTCCAGAAGAGCTAATTAGTCTTAATTATTGCTGTTTTGCTGTGTTCTGTGGCCAGCAAAAAATGATGAAACCTTTCTGACAAGCTTGTCTAGTGTCACCACTACTACCTTCCTTGCAAAGTTGTTTTGTTTTGTTCCCTCCTCTCTCTCACACGGTGCTGCAGCCATCCAACTACTAGTGTGCAGTGAGAACAGAGATCAGCGTGATTCATTCCAAGGTTTGTGTGCCCACTGTACTGAGCCAGGTCAAACAGTATAGCTTAGTTACATTAAAGCCTACTGAAAGGAAAAGTGGCACTGACACACTTTTATCTTCTACCCAACAGCAAACTTTGCATAAAACCTATAGAAATAGAACAGATTTTGAGACTTGCTCATGATAGTTGGTTACCATTGTCTAAGAGATTCCCAAGTTACTGGAGGGGCTGCTGGGTAACGATAGATGAGACCGTACTGCCTGCTGGACATTTTCACTTCAAATGGAGGTAGATGTGCTGCAATACACTTCTCTTATCACTGATAACTGTATGCAGTGTTACCTGGCTTGAACACTGGTAGCTGCCTTGCACTCACTTTTTTGTTGAAGGTTGTTAAAGTGTACATGAAATGAATTCCATTGAAAATATTACAGAAGAATGAATGCTGCCTAGAAATGAAATAAAAGCATGACTCAAACAAGGAAACACGATTAGATTTCCTTGTGTAGTATTACTGGACTCTTATATCCCTTCTGCAGAAGTGGAGGGAAGCATGAGAGCTGGCAAAACTTTTTTTTTCTTTTTAATTCTTTTTAGTAGCAACAAAAATTGCTTTTACAAGCTGAAACATTCTTACTGCAAGAACTTCAGATTGTTCTTTGTGTTCCACATCTGAAATCTCTGGTTTAAAAAAAAAAGAAAAAAAAAAAAGGAAGAAAGAAAAGAGAAGGGATGGAATGGGGGAGCAGAGTGCTACTTGAAATTTAAGTGATCTGAAAGCATTATGCATTGTAAACTTCGTCAATTGTATAATCTGTGATGTGGCTGCTTTTTTAGGAGCTGTGGACAGTTCCATCTGTAGCTGATGTAGTGGTGGTGGGGATCCATAATGGAAATCACTTATTTGATCTTGTCCTATCACGCTTTGTTTGGATAGAGACTACATTGTCTGGTATCAAAAACAAGCTATATTGATCAAGCTTAGTAATGATTGAACGAGTAACAATTATATAATAGTTGTTGTCGTCAGTGTCTTTAAATACTTAATCTTAGTTCCAATTAGAGTTGGAATATTAGCGGCTCTGTAACCAAATCTGGTGAAAACCCCTCCCTCAAAACTATATTCCAGAAAAGTGTTCTCAAAGCTGAATTTGAGATAGAAAATACAAGTTGTAACAAATGTTAATGATCTTTTAGCTCTTAAAAATGCTTGGTAACATCCATGAAAGTAATAAGCTTTTAAAAAAAGTTCCAAAATTTATTTTTTACAACTTTGTGTATGTAGGAAGTTAGATACTGATAATTTTACTGAACTGTAATGTGTGAACACACACAGGTGCATGTGCACACACATTTGGTTTATATACTATGGGTGGATGCTGTCATGAGTAACAAGCATGTATTGTTACATATATAAACACAATGCGTTTAGACCTTCTTGCTGCTGCTTGGTTTTCTTTCAAAACTGACATAAAAAAAAGCAAAACCCCTCTGACATTGAGGGCAGCTAGCTTTTTCGCTGGGTTGATTACAGAAGCAATAGGCTTTGTCCAACTTTATTTTGGAAAGATGCTTTGGCACATATGTCTGATATTACTAGGCAAGCAAAACATAAGTTTTGAAGTATATGTATGGCTGATAGCAAATTTCTTACCATGAAGTCAGGTATGTGTTTGAATTCTTCCTGGATCTTTAATCCACGGCATGCTTTGCATTTCTTGCTGATTATTTTGAATTGTTTTGTATTTTAGGGTCCTGGATGCTGCTCTGATCTAGCAGTTTCATTCCACTACGTTGACTCCATGACTATGTATCATTTGGAATATTTGATTTATCATCTCCGTCCATATGGGTATTTGTATCGGTACAATCCTGATTTGACAAAGAGTCTGGAAGAGCAGAGCAAAAATGAAGCACTGGAAGACAAACAAAAGCTAAAGCAAAAAATCTCTGAGAATTAATTGAATTTTGAAGAAAACAAGAAGAAGCCAGTACAATGAATAAGAGTCTTCTCAAACTCCTGCATGAAGCTTGTGGACTAAAATGACTCATAGCAGTTATTTGAAAAATCATGTTGGCAGTACTTCCTGTCACTGTCTGTGTAAAATAGTCTGGTGCTGGCTCTGACTGGGATAGTGTGACCTTGCAGCCCTGCTCATGAAGATCTGAGGCCCTAAAGCTATGAAATAGGAGGTGGTTCTGGTACACTAATATCTGGAAGAATTTGTATAAAAAACGTAGTGGACAGGTTCAAAGGTAATCATACAGTATTTCTGTTCCTTTTTCTGTTCTCTTATTTCCTTCCAATTGTTCTGTTAGGTCAGTTCTAATGTTAGAAATCAGGTGCTGCACAATCAAATACTTCATGATGGCTTTCTCTAGCATTCTCAGAGAGGCAGGAAAACGGTCAAGTCTACTTTGCCTTAATCTTAATGACAGACTGGTTATTGTGAATAGGCAGGGATCCACCCAAAAGATTAATCTGAATTGTTTCAGAAATGGAATTCATTGCTATGAATTATTTAAAAAAAAATCAAGTCTCTCTTGTACAAAACAATATGAAGTTGGATCACTACTGTTTTAGGGGAGAAATCCAGAAATAGTTACTGTTGTTTAAATTGCTGAGGTGATGCAAGACATTTACCTGTGGCTTTTTTTTTTTGTGGTGTTGGTTTTTTGTATTAACTTATCCTATTGGTTGAATGGATATAAAAATCTCAGAATTTTTCAGCATAAAATAAGGTAGATGCTTTTCAAAATACAAGTCTCTCTTCCATCACACCTTCCAGGTAAAACAGAAAGTATAATATCTTACCAAAGTTACATTACAATAACTTGGTTTCAGCCAGTATTATAGCTTGTTGCCATTTAATTTTAACATTGCTTTAATTGTGGCGTTACCTTATTCATTAAAATTTTACAGATACAAACCAGTCCTATTTTAAAGCTGCAGCGAAGCCAATTTGACTGTTTCCCTACGCTTCTAGTTTATGTGGCTGAAGTACTTAATTTCGCTTTCATGAACGTTCCGTTCCCTGTCCCCCGCCGCCCTGTAGAGAATTTCTTCTGTGTCTGCTCCTTGTTACCTTTTCAGAACAAAGTGTTAAATGATCCTTATTTCACTCTTTTTGAAGCTGAAGTATGTAGTTATTCAGGTAAGCCAGCCTGAATGCAGGAATCTTTCGAAGTGCATTACTTTCTCCACTACTTTATGAGTATCTCTGCCTCTTAACTGAAAACACTTTCTTGGTGTGGGACAAAATAGGTGTGTTAATTACTGAAAAATTTTTAGAGGCCAAGCCTATGTTTTATATAGTTAACATAAAACGTTGTGATTTTCTCTTTTTAAAATGGAGTGAATAGCAGCATGGGAGATGGGATTAAGTTTGACATGTCGTGTGTCTTTATTCCACACTTAACAAAAGTTTTTTCATCTTTTTATCACTTTTCACCTTCATCATATTGATGAATTTGGACATAACCTAATTACCTCCAGTCATTGTTTTGGAAAGGGCACATACTGGTAGCAGACAGCCTTACTTACTACTGCTGTCCTTCAGGATGTTCCTGGAAGAGGATGTTACCATAAAGTACTGGATTTTTTTTTCCCAAAGATAGTTCTTGTACAGATTGGGGTTCTATCTCTTGTCCAGCAGTAGCGAGTTATGACTTCCTTTCTGACCATTGCTCTGCAGCATGATGACAATTACTGAAATACCTCATGGAGTTCAAATATTACATACATCTTCCCTGCCTTGAATATAGGCGGGGTTCATACATAAGTATTAGTTAAACAAATAGTTCCTGCATGGTTAAATCTGTTAGTCTTTTATGAGCAAGACTGCCTCTGAAACATTGAAAGGGACACGAGCTTTATTGTATGTTGACTTAAGTAAAAAATTGTAACTGCATTTGTTTAAAAAGGAAGAAGTCTGCAGTTTGCTGTAGTCAGGCACGCTTGTCCAGAGGGAGAGCGGATGGTACCGTGTTGAGAGGTGCATCATTACGTGAGCTGAGTGTTTATCCCATAATATTGTGAAATCTATATGGTATTGAGAACTGCAGTGGCATTGTTCCAACATGTGATTAAAATTTTCTGGAATGCTTAAGGAAGTTATAAAATGAAATCAAGATCCCAACTTAATCTCTTTGTAAATTCAGCCCATGCGCAACTATGCTGTTCCTTTATCACTACTTTCTTCCTCAGTTCATCCGTGGGGATTTAAAGATTTTCTGCCACAACAGGCAGAACTAATCTTGCATATTTTCTGCAGATTTGTGTCCAGTGTTTGCCCTGTGCTGCCCTGTGAAGCGTCATTTCCTCTTCATGTTCCTTGCTATCCTGTCTTTGGGTCTTCAGTTTTGTCATGCATAAATCTCGAGTGGACAAAAGGAAGCAGGCAGCGAGATGTTTGAGCTCCACACAGGTTGGTGGCTGAGGTGGCAAGTTAAACCAGCTGCTGCTGAGCTCATGGTGAACCCTTTTCTTAGCAGAAGTTCTAAGTCTCATCTGCTGCCTGCCTGGGGCTTGAAATTTAGCAGAGCGAGGCAGGAATGTCCCTTTCCACAAAACATGCAGGACCTCAGAGGGAATGGAGAAATAAATTAATGTGTTCCATTTCTTGAGGGAGTAAAGCTAAGAACATACTACGTTGCCATAAATAGGTGGCCTATCTGGAGAAATAAGTGTAGCCTTTTCTTCAAACGTCCATCCTTTGTTTTAAAGTGTCCTTGCACTTAGGCCTCTGAATCTATTTCTTCTGCCTTTCTAACAGCATGGCAAAGATTTTTTTTATTTTTTTCCCTCCTTCCAGACAAGCTAGAAAAAGATTGGTTTTTACATTCTGTGATTATAACAGAGGACTGTTGTTCTCTGTTGAATTGTATTGCCGTAACAATGAGCTGATACCTCTGACATAATTGGTTTGTATCTTACAACCTTCAAAAGTTTCAGTAGACAACGCTGGAATGTGAACAGTATAATTTTCACGTACAATATTACACTACTAGTAGTTTGTTATTTCACTCTCAGGTCTTTGTGCTATGAGAAAGTATTTATTGAGTTTGAGTATTTCTGCAGCCCAGGGAGGCTACCGTATTTCAGGTGGATAGACCGTTCCAAAGCACAGCAACAGAGGCTCTCTTAGGCTGTACAGATTTACTGCTTTGTGTTGTTTTGTTTCTAAAAGAGGCTTCTTAATTATATAAAACCTAAAAGCTTCCATTGGCACTGTAGTGATTTAAGTGACCCATCTAAAAATTTTGAACTAGTTTTCTTGAAATTACTAGGCATCAGTTGTTTGCACTTGGATGTGGGAATGTCACTTAGTGTAACTGAGTAACATTTTAACCTTGTGGTAAGTGGATTTTTATTTTTTTTAAGTTCAGAAAGAATGAAAATGGCAAAGAGTTACCTTCTGATCACCATTCTTAACTAGAGGATAGTATTACTCTTTCTCTGAAAGGAGAAAAAAAACCCCAAACCAATTTTAATCTTCTTTTACTCCCAATTCCTTTGTGCAGTCTGTATTGGCTTTACTTAGGAGGTTAAATGCTGGTGATGTTGGCACCATTTCTCATTTTGTGGAAGTTCCTTTCCCGGTATCTTTTGCCTTTAAGGACACTTTCTTTGTTTTGCTTCGGGGGGTATACATTAAAAATCACTTCTTCTTCACATGTTGCTGTTTGTTCTGTTACACTTCCAGAAATAAAAATTTTAGTGTGTAGCTGATAGACCTCTTATAAACAGTTTGCTATCCAAGCAGGGCGTGTTATCTTCGTGCGACAGAAAAGTGCGGGTTGTTTCTCTGATGTGCCTGCTGCTGATGTTATAGTGCTTGTACAGATGAAAATAGATCTGTCAGTACAGGACCACTCGGAAAGGCGGTTTTGTCCCTTTTCTGTCAAGAAAAACTTCTGTGGAACTCCAAAAGTGTAATTTGCTTTGTTTTACCATATTGTATTTAAAACAATCCACAAATGTTATTAATGCTCTAAAAGAATGGAATATTGCTGCTGGACAGTACATGCCACTTAAAACCTGTGAATGTTTCACTTTGCAATTGTAAGTAGTCATGTCCCTAATTGCAGATATAAGTTGGTGACTTGTCTGGAATGATCACCATAAGGATTTGTTTCTTAAATACATTCTTTGAAGTGCCTTTGACCAATTTTTAGCATCAAAATTAAGTTGAGAATTGAATAAATAAAATAAGTTATCTCATACACAGTTCATGTCTGTCTTCATTTACCCCTCCTGTATGCTAGCAGTGTAGCATAGCAGCACGGTTTAGTCTAATAAAAACATTCTTACTTTTTTTCTTGGCTGGGTCCAGGAAAAGTCAAAAAGCTTCTCACATTTGCTATGTTTTCTGTTACTATATTTATGCTATTAACAAATGGCAAGCTACCTTGAAAACAAAGGTGGTATTTTTTTGAAGTGTAAAATTAATCACAAATGCTAGTAGTAGATTCACATAAGCAGGCTGTTGTTTCTGCATTGTCCTGATGTTTCAGTGTTTCCACATTGTTACAGAGTGCTGAGTGAACTGATTGTAGCTGATGCCTCAGAGATAAAGCAGAGCTGCTCAAAATTAACCACTGTTTTTAAAAAGGGTTTATTCTTTCAGTGAACCTCTTCTGGAAAAAAAATCCTGCTAAGATTTAAATGTTGTGCTTTCTAACCTAACTTTCTGCTGTTCATGCAGAATAATATTGAGCAGCAAAGAATATTCCACGTACGCAGATGGGAGGTGTTTTTACGTCTGAAACGCTGCTTGTTGGACATGGTAGGCACAAGCAGGGTACAGCTGTGTTTCATTACCTTAAGTACTGTAATAGACCCTGCTAGTACTATTAACCTGGATTAATTATTTCATTTCAAAGTGCAGGAAGTATGTGACAACCAATTTAACTGTGCCTAAAAGCTAGAGTATTTCAGCCAAGGAACAACAGCCAATTGAACAGACAATAAAAGCTCCTCTGAAGTTTCAGGCTTAGGTTATGCTTTTATGTGATGCTACTCTAACTTTCAACTGTCGGGGTCAAACGGGATCTGGCAATTGCAGGGCGGTGTGAGTACTGGAGCAGAACAAGAACTACAGCTCCTACTGTGGAGAAAAAACGTTTTGTAAGTGTGGGTTTGCTTTGCTTGTTGGTGTGGTTTTTTTTTTTTTCTCTCCATATGTGTAACAGACTATGCGTATTTGACTACCAGAAGTTGTAGACTCAAGTGAAATATCTTTAAATGAAGATCAGCTTTTGTAACCTGCTGGCTTACAGAAAGCTTCACTGGCTCGAGGGAATTTTCCTGAAGTTCTTCTCTGTGCACTAGCCTGAACTAAAAATAAATTTAAGCAAATATCTTACACCCAGGGACTGCTACATATGTTCTGAACTGTGGGAAAGATAAGCCTGCCTATTGCTGTTACAGCTCTTGCTACAGAACACTTCGCAGTCTTTCCTCCTTTTTGACAATGGTTCACATTAATGAGGCCCTTCTGTGGGTTCCAGAAATTTGGTTGCGAGTGACTCATTCTGACAACTATATGAGGAACAAGTGAAAAAATCAGTGTGCCCTGCAGTGAATGTTTTCATTGTTCTGTGCGTAAAGTACTTTAACACAGACCTGGGAAAACAGCTGGATCATGGGATCTTACTTCTAGGTTAGGCATTTATAAATGAAAAGTGGTTATTTAATTCAGAAATGTAGCCTGAGCTCTCCGTTTTTTCAGCTTTCTAATATATATATTCCTGCAATACCACTTGAAATGCCAATAAAAATAAATTGTAGAGATGCTCTCGGCACTGGTTAGTCAGAAAATCATGGGAGGGAGTCTACTTCTAAGTAGGCTTTTGTTAGCACTGCAGTTTGGATCTGATGTGGTTTTGAGCTGTGACCACACACTATCCTTTTAACTCTTCTCTCCAGACTCCCTCAGCCCCCTGTTCCGTTGTGTATAACACTACAAGCCATGAAATATGCCCCCTTCTTTCCTTCCTCCTCCAAAAATGCTGTTCTGTAGGCCTTGCTTTATTTAGGGAGGTTGAAGCCGCAGGTGCTGGAGGCTGTACTGATATGGACCAAAACTTCATACCCCCGTGTCCCAGTTATACTTGGGACTTCTCTGATGTGTTGTCTCTGGGGATGAGCAAGTGTCAGTTCTTTTGCATGTTCAAGGTGTTACCCTCTTTGGAAGTGTGATTTGCCTTTTAAGCAGGTTCCCACCTTCCCCACCCCCCACCCCCTCTTTTTTTTTTCCTTTCCTTTTCCTGTCAATAGTTTCACCTTCTGCTCTGCAAAGTGCTTTTTGAGGGGTAGGTAATACCAGATGGATCGCTGTCATTTTCGTGCTCCCAAGTGGCTGCAGCTCTCTTAAGGTCTGTTCGTAAAATGGTATGCTGCCTTCAGGAAAGATAGTAACTTACAACACATTTTAAAATCAGCCTAGATGAGTCACTACCAAAGCAAGAGTTGAAACGATGTTTTATCATTTGATGCTTAAAACACTTCTCAGTTTGGTACCATGGACAGGTGGACTAGCTCCAAACTCCAGCAGCAAGTTGTGCTAAAGAAGTGTGAAAAATGTTTTCCTTAGAGAAGAGGGAATTCTTTGTAGCAATGTTCTTCTAAAAGGAACGTGATTTTCCTAACTGTCTGGCAAGTGTTGCTACAGTCAGTATCTAATTTTTTTTTTTTTTTTTCACGAAGAGGTGAACAGTTTTGCAAAGCTGAGTGGCAATAGTTTCAAATTTAGATCTGAACAGAGATGGGTGTTTCACAGAGATGTTAAATGAAAAGTTAATGTGAGCAGCTTGCTCATTTTCTTTCATTTAAACTCTAAAACTTTACTTGAGCACGTAAGTTCACAGTAGCGTTCTCCAGTTGTACAAAACCAAACTGGTGCATGCGAACCCATCTTGTTGGTGTCTCAAAGTCAAAAAGGCTGGTTTGATGCTTTGAATTTCTAACCAGGCTTCCAGCAACTCCTTGCCGCCTTCTTATTTCTTCCCCCTACTAGGATAAAATCCTAACCTGTTGCAAGGAAAGGAGTTTTGCCAGCAACTTCAGTCACCTGAAGAACCAGGTCAGCCTCCTGTTACTGCTGCTGCTTCCCAGTTCCACCCTGGGCAGTGGTGTTCCCCAGCAGCAGTGGGTTCTGCATGGTCTCAGGTAGTCAAGGTCTTGACCTTCATCTAAGAGCTGATCAAAAAGACTTAGAAATGAATGTGCATTAGTAACCTGCACCTTTAAAAACTTGGACTATGATTTATTTTTCCCTTTCGCTGTCCCACCTGAATTCTTACCTAGGAATCACCTGACTGTCATGCTGTGAAGTGCTGCTCCTGCTCCCTGCCACTGAAGATGGAGAACATAACGTTGAAGATAAATGTTCACTTAAGGCCAAATCCTGAGTGCTTGGTAGAAATCAAAACAAAGAAGTATGTCTCTTAATTTATTTTTTTTTTAAATTAATGTTTTCTTCAATCTCATAGTTCTACTATATTTGGGAGTACAACAGCATTGTTAAATGTCTGTTCTCTGGCTATTCTATCTCAAGTTGAGGATGTGACTATAAAGTGGAGCCCATATCCTTCCTAGATTGGTAGCCCAGGTGAGTGCTCTGCAGGGATTAAACATAAATCAGATTAAAATCATGCCTGAGGGTCTGAAATTCTCCCCAGCACAGGAAAGTGCTTCACCAGCACCAGTAATTTGAACATTTACCATTTAAAACAGCAGGTTTCACATATTCCACTGTAGATTCTGTGGAAATCTTAGCTGAAATATGATCAGTGTTTCAAGGACGGGTAAGGTAATCATGTCTAAAACCGATTTTCAAACACCATTCAGAAAAGTAAACTCTCCTGTTCAGAAGTTGGCAGTGCTTCAATGTGAACAATGAAGACTTTGTTCCTATTTGTATTGGGTCTGCATGGCAAGGTTTTGGTAGCAGGAGGGCTACAAGGGTGGCTCCTGTGAGAAGATGCCAGAACCTTCCCCCATGTCTGACAGAGCCAATGCCAGCTGGCTCCAAGATGGACCCACCGCTGGTCAAGGCTGAGCTAATCAGCAATGGTGGTAGCACCTCTGGGACAGCATATTTTAAAAAGGAGAAAAAACCCTGTGCAAGAAATTGCAGCCAGACAGAGGAGTGAGACTGTATGAGAACAACAGCCCTGCAGACACCGAGGCCAGAGGAGAAGCAGGGGCAGGAGGTGCCCAAGGCACCGGGCCAGAGATGCCCCTGCAGCCCCTCGCAGTGAGGCAGGCCGTGCCCCTGCAGCCCAGGGAGGTCCATGGTGGAGCAGATCTCCACCTGCAGCCCGGGGAGGACCTCACACCGGAGCAGGTGGGTGCCCCAAGGAGGCTGTGACCTGTGGGAAGCCCAGGCTGGAGCAGGTTTGCTGGCAGGATTTGTGACCCTGCAGGGGACCCCGCGCTGGAGCAGCCTGTTCCTGAAGGATGGCATCCCGTGGGAGGGACCCCACGCTGGAGCAGGGGCAGAGTGCGAGGGGCCTCCCCCTGAGGAGGACAGAGCAGCAGAGACAACAGGTGATGAACTGACGGCAACCCCCATTCCCCGTCCCCCTGTGCTTCTGGTGGGAAGGAGGTAGGGAAAATTGGGAGTGAAGCCCAGGAAGAAGGAAGGGGTGGGGGGAAGTGTTGTTGAGATTTAATTTTATTTATTACCATTCAAATCAAGCGTAGGATAATAAATTAAGCTAATTTCCCCAAGTTGAGTCTGTTTTGCCTGTGACAGTAAGTGGTGATTGATCTCCCTGTCCTTATTTCATGGGTTGAGCTTTTTGTTATATTTTCTTTCCCCAGGGTCAACCCACCATGCTACTTGTCAGCGTTACCTTGGTTTTTAGCAGAGACTAGGTGGTGGTGTTTACCCAGATCAGAACATAATTTGTTGGTCTAATCAACAGTGTCCTGCTTTTAAAGTGTTTCCCTGCCAGCTAACCTGGGCTTTACAAGCTTTATCTTTGTCAGCTCCTGAAGCTGCATTTTGCACATCTTGTTCAGACTCATTCAAGCAATAATGTCTCAAAATGCATTGGCCATGTTTTCATTTTAGGTAAGCTTCGTGATCTCTAAATGCAGAAGTTGTCTTATCAAACACAGATTTGAATGTTCACGAACTCACACCAGTCCCACTGGGAGAAGTCTCATGCATCAGCTGTCTTTTCTTGCTTTAAAACCATCTTTACACCAGTAACAGTTGGGTATTACTAGACGCTGTAGAACTACTAATACTTCCTCCAGGAGAGTGAGTTAGGTTCACAGACCCTTTATTATTTTATGTAATCCTATTGTAATTGCAGAAAAATCCCCCTGTAAATGCAGTTAGGCCAGTCCGTGCTTTAGCCAGCACTTCTTGTTCAAGGAGCTTTCAGCAATACCAGCTGAAAACCAGTAACTTACGGGTGCGTGGTGGCTCTCTGGTTTGATCTGCTCTGTGCCATGCTGACAGTCCCGCAGCAGAGTTTCAGATTGCTGAATGGGGTTTTTTGGGGGAGTCAGAGTTGTGGATTTAATGTATATTTTCAGCAAAGCTTTTTAAAAGATCCATGTGTACTCGTGGCAAGCTGCCACCCTGAGTGCTCAGTCCTCATTGAGCCTCAAAGCAGCAGAGGGAGCATGAGTTACTTTTGCATGTAGCATCTAGGAATTTTACTCCTGACATCACTGTAAAATGAGGAAACTGTTACAGATGTTCAACAGCATGAAAAAAATGAAAGCATGGGTGGGAAAAGAATGTATTCACTGTGTCCTACTAGCTAAATGTTTGTGGGGTAGATGCCTGGGCCCAGGGGAGAGTAAGAAAGCTATTGCAGCATATAGATGAACCAAAATTGTTAGCTGGTCCTGCGGCTTTTGCAATTAAACAAAAGTTAATTACATACATCCAGCTGGACCACCTACTATTTTGACTTCTGAACACGTAATTGTGCGCTGTAGAAGTAGCATCTCTAAGATGCGCATAAGGAAAGAAAATGCTACCATGAGGAATGTGGATGTCCCATGCTAATATATCAGTCAGTAGTAGCAGAGAGATTCTAATGTGGCTGGAGAGAGGACAAACACTTTTGATTTTACGCTTTTGTGTTATGCTACTGCCTGGGTCGCTGGTTTGCTGAACTACAGCGTCTCATCAAGGGAACACCTTCACAACGCGTTTACCGTGTACAGCTGCAATGCTTCGTGCTCCCTGCTGCCCAGCAGCACGCTCTCTAATGCCTGCCCGAACCCTTCCGTCTGACTGCCCTCGGGAGCTTCGGGCTGTTCGAGATAGTCAGGTTTGGGGACGAGGCTCATTTCCCCAGGATATTTGCCTTTATGCAGGGGTGCAGAGGCTTGAGTAACCCAGTCTGACCTTGCAGCTGACTCTCCTTTCGGGGGGAATCCTGGATGGACTAGATGACTTCCGTGGTCTTTTCCTACCTGAATTATTCTAAAACGTTTTGTCAGCTCTGCAGGGAGATGCTTGGCATCTGCGTGTTTTCCCTTCAGCTCCTCCAGCTGCTGTTGGTCGCTGCTGCTGCTTTGCCGTCAGCTCCTTCCCGCAGCCCGGAGAGCCGCTGCCTGGCCGCTGGCAGGGCTGTGTTGTCCCCATCTTGTCCTTCTCGCATTTTCTCTTTCTCCCTTTCCTTCCAGGGGAACGGCAGTATTGTGGAAGTCCTGCTTATCCTTCTGAATAGTACCACCCAAAACGCCTCTCACGTCCCGTTTTATAGAAGGCTAGCTAGACTGTTCTGTTTTGTCTCAACGCGTACTATTTCCATCGTGTGGGGAAGGGACTGTTCTGCTGCCTCGTGTAAGTGACCACCTACACGCTGAGTTTGCTCTCCTTCTGACATTGTGTCCTGGTTAATGCAGCCTGGGTTTTATGGGTGTAAAGGTCCCCTTCTCTCTCTGTTCCGGCACAACAGTTGTGCTTATTGCTTGTGAACGTGGAGATCACGTTTCCCGGGTATGCAGAGCTCGGAGGTTAACTCTAGTATTGGCACAGTTCCTCTTGCTGTTGCAAAAGCTTCTAATCTCTGATAGCGAGCAGTTAGCTGCTATTAAAAACACCATAAAAATTATTATAGGCAATGTGAGAACAGGATCCAAAACAGTTTTTCCCGCACGGAAGTAATAAAGGGGGGGGCCTGTGCTGCCTGCAGCACCTGTGCCTAACTTAAGCCTGGCACTTAAGAATTACTTGTAATTCTTAAAAAGCAAATACATAAAAAACAGGAAACAAATGCAACAAAGCAGAAACACTTTCCCTTGATGTTCAGTTCAGCATTATGCTGATATTTAGCGTTTCACTGCTGTTTCACAAATACATCTGTTCTGTGTTAGAGGAGGAAGCAAGCTGGTTAAAGAAAGCACAGTTAAACACAGTCAGTATCCAAAAACTTTACACCAAGACCCACAGGAGGAAATGTCCAAACGCTTGCCCACCCTATGATCACCAGCTGGCCAGTAGAGCACCTGAGAACAGGTGGTGGACAGCATGGCGTGCTACTGGCATGTTATGAGTGTGGAAGGTCAGCATGCGCCTGAGAGAGAATGATCCCGGTGCAATAGTTAGAATGAGTTTTACATGACAAGTCACTTCTAGATCTACTGTTAATGCTGCCCTCTCCCATTGCAGCTGGTTGATTAACAGATGCTGCACCAAGGAAACACCCCATCCAATGACTCTTCCCAACAGAAGTGAGCCTGAAGCTTCTATTAAAGTTTCTCAATTTTTATGAAACCTTTAATGTAATATTGGTACTACTATTCACTAAAATGCTGAATTTAAAAGACTTAGGCTGTATAAAACAGGGTAGTTAATTCAAATGAACATTAAGAAAATGAAAATACTGCATTGCTGTAGTAAGCTGTCAGTGTTGTTTGCTTGCTTATATATTTTCCTTTTCCTTTACAGATGAGAATTAACGTAAACCAGACAGCAAAATAGAAGTATTTCTTCTTTTTTTATCATTTTTCATCAGGTACTTAATTTAGTGATTCAATTTATTAGCTCTTCAGCTGAAAACTGCACTGCAGACCAGTAGTATGAAAATGCATATTAATCTGATTTCTCTTCTCTGTTCAAATCTTGCAAAATCTGCTGAAGGATGTCTAAATGGGAAGATTTCTCTCTGCCCTTGAGGACTGTGCAGAGCTGCTGACTGTGCCCTGGCTGGAAACAGTCTTTCTGGAGAAAAGTCAGCCAGTCTAGAAGGAATCAGCCTGGATCCTAAAGGCTGCCCAGCTCTGGAAGGAAACTTAAACCATGGATTGCAGTATTTGATTTTGACTTATCCAAGTTTATATATAGCACTTGGCAGTGGCATTTAGGATGTGGCTTCTCTGTACATGTTTATAATACAAAATAAGATATGTTATCTTTAAAATACTAGTGTTGCATAGCAGCTTCGTTTTATGTGATCTTAATTTGCAGATTAGTTTTTTTAATACCTTTTGCAATTAATGTGTTGGTTTATATTGTAGTGAACTTGGCAGTGCTAGGTTAATGGTTGGACTTGATGATCTTAAAGGTCGTTTTTAACCTAAATAATTCTAAGATTCTCTTCCAAAAGCTGGAATGGGCTCTCATTACAGAACAGAATGCTACAGAAAACAGAGTAAGATACATAAAGGTAAAAATATTTCCTTCTGCCAAGTACACCATTTTTTTTTTAAAAAAAGGAATTTAGTGAAATGATGTTCCCAGAATGAAGCCTTGTTCTCAGAGCTGTAATGTGAGAAAGCTTTTCAGCAAACGGCTGTGTTGGGCATCGCTAATTTGAGCTGACTGGAGGGGTGGGAAGGCAGTTCAGCTCGTATCCCAGGTTGTGTCCAGGAGGGCTCACGCTGGGCACATTGAGGCACAGTCCAAAAACAGAGACCAAAATCTTTACCCCGTCTCAGACCTTCTGCGCCTCCCTGCACACCAGCTCGCGGGCTGTTGGAGCCCTTCGCCTCGGGCCGCTGGGGTGAGTAACCTAGCTCAGAGCAGAACAGGCTGCTTCTGCGTAATAGTTTCATTTCTGGCACGACACGTTCTGCGCCTGGCTTCGTACTGGAGATACAGCTTGGGGCCAGGGGCGTTAACTTTCTGCCATCGCTATCACACTGAGCCCTGGCCTCCCTGGGAGCCTGGGTTTCCAGAAGGCGCTCCTAGGCTGGGCATTTGTCGCTAGATGCAAATCTAGTTTCAGCAGTATTGCAGTGGTTATAGATGAGGCGGGGTGCTGCAGGGGGATTCGTGAGGCGGTTGTGGGCTGTGCTGCTCTTTGGCTTCCATACTACGGTACGGTGCGTCGGGGCGCCTTCCAGAGCTGTGTTCCTGCTTCAGTGTAACTTTATAAACCTTGTCCCTGCAATGCTAATATCTGCTTTGCTGAACATCCTGTTTACACAATGTCCAGTTTAAACATCAGTCATAAGACAGCTTATAAATTTGTCAGATGCTGATAAGCATGGATTAGCTACGGTGGCCAGTAGAAAACGTAGTTTTGTGAGACTGATTAAGAGGTGATTTTAAAAGTCCTCAACCAGCTACTGCTGCTGAGCTGAGTTTTGGAAGTTGTTACTTCAATATGATTTGTAAAAACATGATTTCTTGCTGTTTGTTCTACAGAGGCATTTTGTTGTTTTCCTCCTGGTGGCACTGTAGGATAAAGCTGAGGTTGTTGGGACCCTGTACTGCAGCTGCATCCTTTAAGATGCTGGGATTTCTCCTCACTGATGTGACAAGTCCTGTAATGCTTGACTTGAGGACCAGTACAACATCCTTACTTAACCTATATTACTGGTGTGGACTTTAACTTATTTAAAGGATCTTTTTTTGGGTGATTGGGTGATTTTCTCCTTTTAAAAGGAAATTTTCAACCAGCTTATCAATTGTAAACAAATCCAATGCATCACTGAGCGTGTAAAAAAAATCTGAAAAAAGCTGGGTATCTGCCTACTAAATTCTCAAGGATCCTGCTCAAAGAATGGTTTTCACTCACACAAGTTCACCTGTATGCTCTAGAATATCCAGTGATTCTGCAGCTTTTGGTTGACTATATTGTACAGTTCATCCCAAACAAACATTGGTTTCTATTTGCGAACATGATTCTCACTTCAGGCGGAGCGCAGTTCTGCCTGCAGCACAACCCTTGTCAGAGCACTCCATGCTCGTTACCGCAACTTGTGTGTTTGGCAGCCTGAGCTTCAAGTGACTTATGATCTGCAGGGTTATGTGGCATGCAGCCTGACGGAGTCCCAGTCGTGGTTCTCTGAGAGCCATTGCAATGAAAATATTAATTTTCAAGCCTGGATTTGATACATGAATCTCATTATGCTTGAATTAATTGGAAAACGCAGCCTTTCTGGTCAGCAGAAATATATTTTACCTATTATTTTACAATGTAGTTAAAACTGATAGAAGCTATCCTTTGAGAAAACATGATGCACTAGGGAGTTGCCCTGAATGAAGAAGTAGATGAAATTGCCAATTATGCCATGATGGCAAGTCAGAAGAATTACTAGCTATTTGCTTTCCATGGAAAAATCGCTACCGACTGTCCCCTGCCCCACTCCCCACACCCGTGCCTGTGTGCTCAGCCAGCCCAGAGCAGCCTGGGCCAGCAGGCAGCAACCAGACCACAACATCTCCGAAATCCTGCTCAGAACCGATGCTTTCCATGTGCTGACCATCCCTCCCCTGCAGCCCCTCTTTTCCAGCCTGGCTGCTGAAGGGAACATACCCAGGCACTTCCTGGGGTTGATTTTTTTTTCAAATTGTTTTTCATTTATTTATTGCTCTGGTGGTAGGTTTTTTTGAGTGTCCTGAAAGCTTTAAGCTGCTGAAAGAGCACCAGCCCAAACACCTTCAGCAGCACCTGGGATTAGCCGAGTTGGCAGCAATTTTAAAACTAATCCAAAACTCTTTGGGGGGTGTTTACTCACATGTTGCGCCTTGTGGTTGCCAGATTTATTCTTGTCAAAACTCTTATCTACCATTATTTTTACAGTAAGAAATGGTTTTCTTTGTATCCCAGGGTCAACTGTGCCAGATGTTGGAGAGATCCCTTTTGCCAGGCCAATAAAATGCAAAAACCTCCCTTCTCCCTCCCTGTCCACACGTAGGGTGGTTACAGCTGCTGAAAGCAGAGATTGTGAAACAAGGAGGAAAGCCCGCGTGTTCTTCCTTTTGTCTTAAGAAATTGCTCTAAAATAGGTCTTATGTATTGTTAGAAAGCCAAAAAAGAAAGTCTTTATGGATCACATTTTAGAGCCTTACCCATTTGGCTGAATTTCTACATATTCCTAGTTAGAAAAAAAAAAAAAAAAAAAGCCAAGCTTAAATATAACTTGGCTCAAAAACTGGGTTTTGCTTACCCCTGAAGCTTAGACCTGATTCTGTCCTTACTAAAAGATCCAATAATACTCCTGGAAATAAAGATACTTATATTTAAGGCTGTCTAAAGGAAAAAAAAATGTCTAGTATCTGAATATAATTTATATTTCTTTGTCTAGCTACCAGCTGTGATAGCTGAGATGTTTGCTTACGTTTGCCTGTGGGATTTCAAAACCTTGATCTGCTGCAGCTTCAGCTTCGGCACCAGCTGGAAGAACTCTGCAACTGGGAAAGTAAAAAGTAAGTCTGAGGAGACTTAAAATAAAGGGTGATTGATAAGAAGCTGCAGGAGTAGTAACAGTAGGTGATGGGGATGTCAAAAATCTCAGTGCTGGATCTACAGTATCTCATGTATCAGGAGATTTTAGACAAGTCACCCTACTTGCAGGTAGAGCTGGGGTGTCCCAGGCCCCACACCTGCCTGTGAAGACTTTGGCCCTTTCACTGAGGGGTGGAGGAATAGGAGTTATTTATTTTGCTTTTAATAAAAGATCTTTTTTAAAAATTCATCAAGTTACCCATGAGAACTTGCTTTAAACTATGAGCTGTGAGCTGGGTGCCTTTGCAAGCTTCAAGAAGGGTGTACTGATGGCACCAGAGGAGCTAAGAAAGCAGCTAAGCAAGAAAAGTGCAGGAATGCTGTGATAAATCATACTGTCCATAATTTTTTCCTTTAAAAAAAGTGGAAGTCCTTTCTTTTTTCTACCCCCGTGCCCCCCTCTCCCCTTGGAATGTCTTTGACACTTTGACAGCAACTTCCAAATGAGGGAGAGTGGTAATCAGTTTTCCAAGGATGTTCAAAACTGCAGTGCAGGAAATGTTGCATATCTTCAGTAAATTTAGGGTAACAGGAAATTTGAAGATGTAGAAGAAACTAAGAAGTGCAGACAGCAGGACAGTCCGTGAACAGGCAGCATTATCAACCAGTCTGAGTGGGCCCCAGGGACCCAGCCTGAACTGGGGAGTAAGGTAAAAGCTGAATTCAATTTAATAGCTGCTAGCGTGAGACTGGTAGTTTCTCAAAGTGAAAAGCTGCTGATGTTCTAGAATGAACAGATGGGGTACTATTTTCTTGTTAATTTTCCAAGGCTTTTTCTAAATTTTTAGAAGCAAGGATGTCAGAAAAAGAATTCACCTTATAATGATCAGTTCTATAGAAAAGAAAAGCCTCTGTTATTCTCAATCATTTTCAGCCTTTTAGAGTTCATAGCATTTGGCCTGGTCTAGCAGAAGATTTAAAGATTTCATGATTAAAAAATTCTTTCTTTTTTGCCTGTGATGTAAATAAAGGGTTTGTTTGTTTGCCAGTGGAAACTGTAATGCTTTCTGTTTGTAATAATGTTTTATGATTTTATACAAGTCGAGAATAAAGCAGTGGACATTTGGCAAGAGCTGCCCTCTCCTGGTTTATTGACCCATGACATGAGGATGCTGAGCTGGGTGAGTTTACTACGTCTCGGAGCATACATTCAGTTTGCAGTCTGGGATTCACAGAAAGCCCTGGATAGAAAAGGATGCTTTTTCAGGATAATCTGATTTGAACAGCGTACACATTTAAAAAAACCTTTATAGCCTTCACTTTTGTGTCTGTGCTACAACAGGCTTAGTCAGCTGCACATGAAAGTGGAAAAGAAAGCAGTGACCTTCTGGATCACGCTGGTTTAATTGCATTGAGAAGATTCCTTGTATGCATCTTAAAGAGTAACTGCTGCTTTTTTTAGCATTGTTAAGTAGCTAATGGTGTCACTATTTGTACTTACTAAAACTTGTCAACTTTACCAGAAAGGTTTGCACTAAATGTTATAGAAAATATTATTGCAAACCCATAACTTACATCTTCACATTTATTCCCAAATTCATTATCTCCAGTATTTCTTAGACAAGACATGTCTGCCTGTCTGGAGATCCAGAGCTGAACACAAGAGCTAATCCCATCCCTGAAGCAACCACCCAGGCACAGAAGATTAGAACAGATTTGAAAGAGCCTGCAAATTTCTCTACTTCCTTGCAATTCCAGTGGGCTTTGCTGCTGTGAGTTTCCAGGGAAAGCTAAACCTAAAATATTCCTGGCAGGTGTAAAATGAAGTGGATCTTGGAATCTGTTACACGCAGAGGTATTTTACAGCTATCCATAAGGTAATTAATCTACTGTAGAATTTAACTGTGCAAATTTTTAATCTTTTCTGGATGAAAAGGTCTTTCCTCTGTATCTTCACCTTGGTTACGTAGCTCTATGCCTGTATCTATCCCTTCCTCTCTCTCTCATGATCTATATTTATCTATGTCTCCAACTTCAATAACTTGCTTGCCCGTATCAGCACCAGGAGTCATTCCCGCTGAAACGCAGGATGTCACACGTGCTGTTACCGACCCCAGGCTGCAGTGGGTCCTTTTGCGATGGGGGGATGCTGGTGATTTTTTTTTTTTCTTCAGGTGATTATTTTTCTTGTTTGAGGATCGCATTTTGTGCTAATATTTTTCTTAAAAATATTTGAACTGCCTCTTTGTTTTAATATTTCTTACACTGCCTTTGTCATCTAACTGAAATGAATTCTTAATACTGGATTTGAGTGAGACAGCCTAGAAAAAGGGTCTCAATACATCTTTCAAGTTCGACAGTATGTTAACATTGTACTTTAGTGTGTTTTAAGTTTTGAATCTACTGTTGCCAGCCAATTTGAAAGCATCATTATGTCCAGCCCTTTTGCTCTTCTTTTTCCCGAAACTTTGCGTTTATTCCTCTTGCTTTGGACATCTGTTCACTATTAAAGTGCACTGATATTCCTGGTATGATGGCATTGGCTTTACTACTGAACAGTAGCTTGATTCTTTCCATGATCTTCTTGCGTCACTAGCAGGCAGTTTGTTTGCTTGATACCTTTTATTTGACATTTTATTTTATTTGCTGCTTATGTCAGCTTTATATGTAGCTGATTTTATTTATCAGGAGAGTCCATCTATATAATTTGTTGTATACTTTGATGCAATTTATTTTTCTGATGCAAAAATACCTAACAGACTTATTAAAAAAAGTTGTCAAATTTTGCTTTCTAATATTTTTTCTGTGATAGAAAACTAATTCTTGATTAGAACAGCTTGACTTTTGTTCTACACCACTGCATCCCTTCATTTTCAGGGTATCACAGGCCACATAGTACAAGGTAATGTCCCTGAGTTTTACTGTGCTGTATCACACAGAAATTAATTGTGCCCTCTGGCTTTTTTTGAGTGATCATCATATTAGTTCAGAGTATAATAAGAACAGGACGTTTTTTGGGGGGGCTACAATCAGTTTCTTCTTTTCTAATGTGAAATTTGCTAACAAGGCCAGGTTTTTTTGGGGAAAAAAAAATTAAACTTTTAAACAAGCAGAGTTTTCTGTAGAATTAGGTTTGCACCATATCCACTGCAAACAAGTTCACTTTGCATAGCACATGCTATCATTTGGTTACGTGGAAGGGGGGAAATTGTGCAAGCGATTGTTTAAACATGTCAAGAATTGTCCACGCTGCCTGTGTAGATCCTGGTCTTTTGTTCGCAAAGAAATAACAATGCATGACTTCTTATCAGGTATTGCCTTCCATTTTAATCACATGCTCATCATTTTCAGTTTTAACAATATCTTCATATAGGATTATGGCTAAAAGTAGAAAGGATAGAAGTAAACATTTATATACATCTTTCAGTGCTTTTCCCTTTTTTAATTTAAGAGCATATATTAGAGTGAAATAGGTTTTTTAACACAGAGGCCCTGAGAAATTGAAATATACTGACTAACCTAAAGGACATGAAGAATCCTGTTTTTAATGTAATTCTGAATGAAAGTTCTACCTTTATAATGGAAAAGATTATATTGATGTCAATCCAAATGTGCTTTAATGGGGGAAAAAACCCCTCTAACTACCTATAGCTGTGGTATTTACATTCAGAAGAGGTACTCTAATTAATGGGGATCTTAATTTATGTCTCTAAATACTGTAATAATACTGTTAATTTCAGGAACCACTTACTCTTATTTAAAACTAGAGCACATTTTATTCTTCCATGAGACTGAGACCTCTGTCATTAAATGCTGAGTGCAAACACTTTTTTGCTATTTTAATCCTAAAAATAGAATCTCAACATTGCACATGTACTAGTAACGAGTTAATATAAATCTGGATGGAAAAGCTACGCTGCCAGTGTGTGTGTATGTGTGATTGTAAGTTATTGCTATGGTGTTGCAGATAACATGCGCTATACAGGGATCCAGTTAATGTGAATACCATAGCTGGGAAAGCAGTAGCACGCGGTAGTAATATATTCATGTTAACTCATCATTTTGGATTCTTCTCAGTCAGTTCTTGCTCAATGCACATGAACTTCCAGCTTTAAAAACTCCAAAATCAGTCATTCCTAGAAGAAATAAGGAATCATTTAATTTTCCTGAAATGTTTAGAAAAACACATGCTGCAGTTCAATAGAATTTTCCTGTACTGAAAGATCAAAAAGAGTATTTAATACAATTTATTGGGGATGAGCAATATGTTTTTTGTGAAGGAAGCTATGCAGTACTGATAAGCAACCCCTTAGAAGTCCATGCCTCACTCGCCAAGCGTGTGAACCTATGGCAGTTAGTATAGTCTGCTTGGATTTCCAAAACTTAAGGTCCCTCCCCAAAGGAAAGTTACACTGGTTTGAGAAGGACAGCCTTCTGATTTGTAAGTGGTGAAAAGAACAAAACAAACAGAAGTCCCTGGAGGATGTCTGCTATGGTCTGTCCTACTCAATATAGTTGTAAGTGATCTAGAGAAGGGAGTAAAAAGTGAGGTGACAATACTGTGTTACTCTGAAGTAGTAAAGAAAAAGTGTGACTGCAAGAAATTGCAGAATGACCTTGTGATACTGACTGCATAGGCTGTGAGTGGGAAAGGAAAACTGAGTTTCAGTAAATGTGAAGTAATATGCAAGGGGGAAAATGGCCATAAATTCACATATAATGTGATGGATTCTTAGCTCATACTATAGATGAAGTCTTGGAATTATGATCTGTGAAAATATCTCCTCTGATTTCAGTAATGATCAAAAACTCAAATACAGTGTTCAAACTGTAAGATAAGGAATGGAGAACAAAGTAGAAAACCTCAGTGTCACTGCAGAAATCCATGACTACCAGTGCACTTCTGGTCCCACCATCACAAAAAGGTTCAAACAAACATATCATGGTTGAGCAAAAGTATAAAAGATGATATGTATATATAATACAGGAGACATTTAAATAGACAAAATCTTTTTAGCCTGGAAAAGAGGTGATCGAAGGATGACCCAATGGAGAGAACTTACTTTATCAATCAATGCAGGTTTCTCGACATTCTTTTTCTGTTTCAAATCTATTGTTGGTACCATTACAACCTCCATACCAGAACTGGCCACAGGAATTGCCATTCCTGTCATAATACCATTTGACCACATAGTCCCGACAATCCCCTGGTTTCATAGGTTCCAAGCACCTTGCATCTGAAAGTAGATCAGTAAAAGTTAGCTTGGATTCTGGGGATAAGTTACATTATTCCAGAAGTGCCTCCTTCAGTAAGAAGAGCACCCTTTTTTTTTCTCTTTCTTGTAGCGCCTGGGAGCACATATACCTCTCAAGTTTGTAGCCAAATTCCATTTCAATTTATGAGTTACCTGAACAGGCCTAAACAAATACAGGATCAGTTTGAAATAACTGCCTAAATCCTGATGTAAGAACCAAGCTGCTATTTAAACACCTAAGCACATAATGGGTATGCAAGGGTTGTTTGTCATCTAGGTTTGAAAATCTGGTTCTTGCTGTGTGTGATGCCTGTAGACACAGCACCCAGAAAAACACAAGGTGATAAACTCTAGTACCTATACTGGGGGAGGGAGTGGGGTTTGCTCATTTTTTTTTTTTTTTTTTTTTTTTTTTGTGCAGGCTTGCTACCCAATATCTGAGGGCAGTATTTATTACTTACCTTTTTGGGTTGTTGCTACCTGTGTTTGCAACACAGTTAGGTGGTGATCTTCAGTAGCAGTTACATTGAACACAGGATTGGCAAGTGGGCTCTGAGGTCTGATTTCAGATATGTCATAAAGTGGGGGATATCTTGATTCTCTGTGAGCAGGGCTTGTCACAGTGTGATCCTGAGCAGATGGCAGTGGCTCAGTGTATCTGGTCTGTGGTGGACTAAGCTGCAAAAGGAGTCAAAATCTTAAAATTATGTCTGGGCTTAGATACTACAAGAAAAAAAAAGAGATAATTATGTAGGAAACTTGTGCTAAATACAGTGTGAAAAAATACCATTAACAGCAGGTGGGTTTGGACCTCCTTCTAGTGATTACTCAGTATGTAACCATAATTTTCTGACACTGAGAGCTGAATGAAAAGGCAAAGTAATGCCTTTGATTTAGCCATGAAGCTGAATTCATTCAATTGAACCAAAATTTCAGTCACCACTTAGTCTGTAATATAAATAAAATAAAAAATGGAAGGAACTCTGTGGTAAATCAGTGCTTCTTCACATCTAATACACTCAGTGGGAAAGATCTGACATCTTAAATCTCAAGAAATGGAAAATGGCAGGCAGGAGGAACAGGGTACTTGTTATTGATAGAAAAACACATACACGTTATGCTTCTCTAAAGATCTTTTAGATGGGGAAGCATTCCCAAAACTTGTGTTATGGGAACTACATGCTATTAATAATATTGTCTTATAGATGTGTCCTTGCCTGTATCAAGCAAAGTGACAAATCACTCATTTTCCTGTTTCTAACATCTAATTGCTAATCGTAAGAATTTTAGAGTTTACCTTGATTGAAGTGTTAAGAAGCTAACCCTGCTCTTCAGATTAAGACTATTATATAAAAATTTGCCTCTCCAGTGTTTTAGTGTATTCAAGAAGATTCACAAGGATCTTAGTATAGTATAGTACAAATGACCACAATAATCCCACACGTTGATACCTACTGAGAACAGGAAGGAATTTGATATTATCCAGTATCTTCCTATTTACAGGCCACTACTGACGCACTCAGTCAGTTTAAGAAAACTCTTCAGTCACCAGGACGTTGAAAATTGAAGTCTAGGTGAAATGTAAATCTGCAGACAATTCATCATATCCTTTGCATATTACATTTCTTCTCCAGGTCTACAAAAAGGCTGTATTTATTTCTGATAGTAAATCAACAGTTTCGAAGATTTAGCTATAACCATGGCCAGCCAGAACCGAGTGCATGAGCACCTAATCCCTTAGAACTAATCCTATCTGTGATTCTTATCACATACTTTATAAAGCCAGCATCTCTAAGTCCAAGTTTACATTTATTTTTCTTATTGCCACAGAATGTCAAAATTGACCCTCACTGTCAGACACACATCTGTCTGGAGGTATTACAAGCCCCAAACCTAAATCAATCACACCTACTGAGGGAGCTCTTAGTCAAAGAAATTAAACTGACTTTTGAAGTGAACTATTTAATTATGAATGATATTACATAAACCAAAGGATTGACTACTCCATTGACTCCTCCACAGTAAGTCACCAATATTCAATTAGCTCCAATCTGTATTCAAATCACTGAATATTTAAATATCAGTACCGTGGTCCACTGTATCTATTCCATGCAGCTACAGAGGTTTATACATCAAATGTGTCAGCAGTTTATTCAACAGGTTATGGGGCAAGCAACACTCAATTTTTATCAGCAGCTATTTTTAGGCAAAGCAATAAAAACACGCTAGAGGGTTAGTGCTGATATACCGTAAGAGAGACAAATATCCTACTACAATATTAAGACAGTAGCTGAAAAATACCAAAGACCTAATAGGGAACTGAGGTGATACAGACCTGCAGAAAATATTTACATATTGCATTTAAACTCCACCTGTTCCATCTGTGCTGCAGCACCATGTTGGAGGGCAGAACCCCGATGTGGGGCAAAAGGAATTTAAAGTTGGGAGTACGAAAAGTAACATGAATGAGGACTCCCAGATGTACAGCCCAATGTGGAAAGTAAAACAATACCAAAGTCTTAGTAACACCTGGAAAGTGTGTGATCATGACAAAACTCCTTGCACTAACAA
Source organism: Falco peregrinus (assembly GCF_023634155.1). Classification (NCBI taxonomy): domain Eukaryota; kingdom Metazoa; phylum Chordata; class Aves; order Falconiformes; family Falconidae; genus Falco; species Falco peregrinus. Next base: position 36,793,772 of record NC_073725.1, on the reverse strand, counting down.
TCAGCTTGCATATAAATAAATAAATGCCTTATACACTATGCATCTGCCTCAACAGAGACCTATCTGTAAGGTTTCTAACTCACTTCTAAGATGAAGAACTACAAAAAATATGACAACTGTTCACATTTATTGCAACTAAGAAACAGTATTACCTCTTCTGTAAGTTTCTGTTCTCATTACTTAAGTTCACTCTAATGTTAAAATGTTTTGTTCAAATCTTTTGGTCCAGCCAAATGACATGCTATTTGCATATGAAAGACTGGTGAATGGTGAAATAAAGACTATTTGATTTCAAATAAAGACACACATCTTTTAAAAACATTTGAGAACTACTATTTAATTACTTACTGGGTAACCAATTCCTTCTGTAGGGAGCATATAAACCTCTGAAGCAGTCTTTTTAGGTAACTGGCTATTAGTATCTTCGCTAGCAATTTCAGATTCCGGACTTGGAGATAAAACATCATCTTTTCTGGTGTAGACTTCAGACATATTGTCACAGATTTTTGTGATCAGTTTATTTTCAAGAGCTGAAAAGATTCAGAAAATGATTAAATTTATTCAGGGTAATCAAGAAAAGACCTAATGACCTAAAGACCACAAGGTTTTAGTGCAATATTAATGCTAAATCTTTAGAAGACGTCAAAAAGCAAATGAGAAGTAACAAAGTAATGCACTCTCTGAATTATTTGGTTTTAAGGGCCTTTTGTTCTTTTAAGAAGAAATGGATAAAAATACCAAGTCCCTTTTTAAGCAGAAGTCATATCTCAAAAGTGAAGGAAAAAAAACAGAGTGAAAGAAAGAATTTACATATAAGAAGGAACAAGAAAAACTGGGTGACACATTCTACTTACTGCACAAAAAAATCAGTGACTGGGAACAATTTTACACTGAATGCTGGAACCTGGGTGAGAGCCCGAAGTTGAATCCAGCCTGGGACCAGAACCTTAGCTTGGACTCTTTTCTCATTGTTAATGCCTTAAATCCAGACCTAAATCCATCCATGGGCTCAGTACAGCAAAATAAGTTTAGGCTCAGAAATACACTTTATAAGGCTAGTCTGTGGTTAGTCTAGATCAATGTCCTTTTTTTCTAATGGTTCATTATAGATTTCCTCTGGATTTTCTCCTGATTCCAGATGTGGCCACAGGATTTTTTCAAGCCACAGTTTGAAATATACAAGGTACTATAAGAACCCGTTCCCTTGTGTGTTGCTCCACCACTTTTCCACTAGAATCAGGATGAAAGCACAGGTTTACCTACGGCTTTCAGAAAAAAATCCTGAAAAAGTGCTTGTCAGAGATGGTGGAGCGACTCCAAGACTGACAAGAGCCACATGAAATAGAGTGAGACAGACAGAGGTGTTGTGTCAAGGAGGAAGGAAATCTGTGCCGCTCTGGGATGAAACCATGGCCAAGCAAAAAGGACTGCAAGGGAAGGCTGATGCAAGCTCTCACAAGAGAGGCGAGCCCCGAAGAAGGCCTCAGCTCAGAAAACTGATGTTCATTGTGGTTTATTGTTACTGCAAGAGGTAAAAAATTGGCAAAAGTTTCATGTGGCCAAAGAGGAAGAGAAACAGAAGAAACAGAGAGGAAGAGAAACAGAAGAAAGAGCCACATCCAAAAGGGACACGCAAGCTTCCATTCAGCAGGCTGCCTTGCCTTGCTATGGGAAAAGCCAAACTCTTTTACATGCTTATTTCAGGTTTCCTCTTACTAAAATAGTTTCTTTTACCTGAAAGTGTCATGAAGTCATCTATCTGGTAAACATGCTCTTCATCAGGGTCTGTTGCAATGAGCTTCATTTCTTTCAGAAAATCATCATAATGAGGATCAGTCCTTTGAACAATCCCAATGACAAATATCTCAATATTTGTAGCGTGGGCCTCTCTTACTACAGCATTCAGTTGTACTTTATCACGAGTGTCTGCTTGTCCATCTGTTACTACAACGGCCACTTTTCTTACTGCCGGGCGTGCTGCCTGAAATAACTGAATGGCTTCTTGCATAGCAGAAGCTGTGTACGTGCCTTCTCCTAAGTAGGGCATTTTATCAACAGCTGATTTCAGGTACTCTTTGGTTGTGTATTGCTTCAGAGAAGACACCAACTCCACTTTGTGGCTGAAGTTGATAACGCCAATGCGGGTCGTAGCATTGTTGGCCAGTACCTTGTCAATGACTGTTTTCATAAAGGTTTTGATAATATTGAAGTTTTCTGGTCCAACACTTTCTGAACTGTCAATGACAAATACTAGTTCCAGAGGTGTTACTCTACATCTGATACCACAACCTAGAAGAATAACCATTTTAGACATTTTGTGAGAAGCCACCTTCATAAAAATGAATTGAATTCATATATCAGATTTGAAGTCAGTTAAAGCTCAATTAATGAATTCATTTATAGTTACTGATACTGATACATAGAAACAGAGCTGGACCAAATTACTTCCAGTATAGCTCTGGCAACACAGTGAGCATTGTTTTCACATTAATGATATCCTTACACATGAACAGGCAGAGGACAGATCCATTCAGTCAATATACATTCAGTGTGTTTTATTAGAACTAATTCTTTTCCATACTGGAATGCTTACCACATATTTCGTTGATAAGTCTGATAACTTCTTCTCTCTGAAAAGGAGTATTAATTAATTTGCTGTGTGTTCTAGTTTTAAGAATGCTGAAATTATTTATTTATTTATTTATTTTTAAAAATGCAAACAATGCAATGCCCCATAAACTACCTTGTATAACGTCACTCACATAACCTTTAAATATTTTCCCAAAATAAACTCCTATGTTTTAAAGTAACTCATTCATGTACTTACCGAAAGACCAGGTTCACCCTTTCTTCCCCAAATTCCCTGAAAACATGTAGAGTATAATAATTAACAAAAGCCAAATTTGTCTAATTTCTATTGTGCAAAATTAAGTAATAAGAAAATGTGTTTTACCTTTGGTCCTGGGGGTCCTGGGTCTCCAATCTCTCCTTTGGCACCTTTGCTCCCTGGATCACCTTTATCTCCATAGTCTCCCTAGTTTAAAACAACCATATTAAACAGTCAGTAACTCCAGTTTTGTTGACAGAGCTGGAGTTACGGTTCAATGAGTTTTTAAGATATATTTTCTGCTGGTGTTTTGGGGTTTTTTTTGGTTGTGGGTTTTTTTTTTTTTGTATGTGTGTGTGTGTATGGTTTATTTTGAATGTATTATGAATGTATCTGAAAGCAGGCTCTCAGAGAAAGTAAGATGGGCAGTAAGAAGATCTTTAAGATATTTCTATGAAAAATGACCTTAATTCAGGAGTGAGGGCTAAAGACATCTTTATGCAAATGTCAACAGTATATGATTTTTTACTCTTCTTTGATTTTCTTGGACTCTGAACCAGTATTTATAGTAGATGTTAATTCAGACCTATGGAGAGACGTAACTGCCTCAGATCAGCCGAGGTACTGAAAGTCACACCAGCTTTGTATAGAACTCATATGAAAAACTGGGAGCTTGCAAAGAACAAAGGAAAAGGCATGCTTGGAAAACACATAGTTTCACATTTAAAAGAAATTCTGCATTTTTTTCCTCAAGTGACTAGACCTTTTGATTTCCAAAAAGATAAATGGTTCAACATTATGGTATTTCAAGAGATATTTTCACATAAAATGCAGGTATGAAACATACTATCAAAAGATTCAGTTCTAAATTAGATACTTCTTCCAGAAGGAGATTGTGCAGGACAGTTTTTTACTTCTCTCTGGAAATTACTGACCACCTTACATTTCACTTGAAACTTTAAAGCTTAGACATTTATCTAGATTACTGTCCATTTTAATATTGTTCGTCATAACCCAGCCAATGGAATCACACAGATACTGCCTGTGCTACAGCATTCGCCGTGGTGATTGCTGTCAATTTTAAGGAAACCTTTTGACTCTCTCAGTCTGATTCTGACCTGATTCGAACTGGTATAAAGCTGAAAATGGTACACAGATCCTCCACAGTGTTAAGAAAACCAGGCTCCACTAAGTGAGCTCTTGGAAGAAAGTTTCTATACCATTTCACAAAATCAAAATATTCAGCAAGGTATTACCTTCCATTACTTGTCCACAAATTGCATCTAACCTCATTGGAATTAATGTCGGCATAAGGGAGAGCAAATATGATCTACTGACTGCAGTGGTACTGCTACTCTCTTACACACAAATACACTAAAAGCTGATCTCTTAGGTATTTGGCACTTACATAAAATTCCTACTGAACTAAATCATTCCTTTTCATGTGTGACAAGTCTGCTATATTAATAGCAATCAGAAACATTGTGAGTATTTGAAGAGATTTACCCTGGGTCACAAAGATTAGTCAAGATACAAGATGAATATAAAGAACAGTGAAAATACTGCTGTTATTATTATAGTATGTAGCATTTGGCATCTGAGAGAAAACAGAATTAGGAGGCAGAAATTTGAATCTGTGTGAAAGAGCTTGATACTCGCTACTGTAGAAAAACTCCAAGCTGCAGTAGCTTGAATAATACAGAAGTCTGAGAAAGTGCTATATAATAATGTGAGCTAGCATAGACCATAGCACCATGAACATGGTTAGTGCAGGCAACAAATACCTGGGGTTCTGAATGGGTACTGCCTGCTTCAGGTGACTGCAGAGGGGGCTGAACTTTTGTTTGGGTAGCTTAAAGTTAGGGAGCCTGATCACCTCTGCTCTCCCATGAAGACTGTTATGGTTTTTTGCTCAGGCTTTCCAGACAGAGCCTTCACAATAAATTCAGTATTTCAGCTGTGTTGTCATTATTGCAGAGGGCTGCCCAGCTGGCCCAGGCGTATGCTGTGAATTAAAGGTGGTGTACCACATCACGCATTTACATCAACACACATTCTGCCTGGGCACGCTTTCTTTCTCACTTGTGTATGCATATAGTTGGTCTGCACATCACCCACACTGACCATGAGCCTTGGTTTCCTTTGGTTAGGCTGCTCCCATCAGAAGCTGCACATCTGAAAATCACTAATAGCCAAAGTATTTAAATTTTCTTTGTGCAAAATTTGTTAGATAGGAATAAGTACTTGTAGGAAATTCTTAAAATTTTTATATCAACAAGGAAGCTGTTCAGTAAAGAAAGACTGAAGCTTGGGCTTCAATTGTTGTAAGAACATCCCACACAAATTAAATAAAACAACCCCCTTAAAAGATATTAGTCAAAAACCAATTCCTTTTTTTTTTTTTTTCCCCAAAGCCTGGCAAAAGAAATGTTTTGTAATACCTGAAAATGTCTAAGATAACTGAATACAAGATAAATGAATACATAATTTGACTAATACTATTCTCCTGCTAACAGGTATGACCTCATTCTAGATCCTGCTTCAGAGTCTGGTCCCCAATGACCATTAGGATTTTCACAGGCTTCAAAGCTGACAACACATAGTAGGCACTTACCTTGCTAGCTATACAAGGCAAAGCCTCTGCCTTCTATTTATCTTCAAAGAACTGTCACAAATAACTAAGGAAGAAAAAATTACCTTTTTTCTTTACCGCAAAGCCAGGATTTACCTTTGGTCCAGGAAGGCCAATTCCTATTGATCCCTTCAGTCCAGGAAAACCTCTATTTCCTTTTTCTCCCTGAACAGAACATGGTAAGTAAGTTTAACTGAAAATTAAAGTAAAATCTGTGCTGTATCTATTAACTTTGTAACATTCTGCATTATAGAGAAAGCCAGATATTTGTATTATGCAATGAAGCAAAGAATTTTCACTACAGAAGTGGTCTGAAGCTGGAGAAAGAAGCACATGGGTACGATTCAAAACACACATGAAGCCATTTGAAAGTAAATCATGAAGAATTTACTCCTGATTAAATGAAATATTGTCATTTCACCGAAACAGATGAAGGACAAAAGCAATCTCACTGAGGCTCAATTATCCATCCAGTCTACAAGCAGTAAAATGAGGTCCAACATAAAAGTTCTCTAGAAATACACACCCAGAATCTCTGCAGGGCTGACTTCGTTTTTCTGATCTTAAGTAAATAAAAAGACATCTCTGCTTTTCAAGATGCAGAGAGCAGAACATCTTTCTGCTGAGGCTTCAAAAGTATCAGTCCAGCTACAAAGTTTAAGTTTGTTTACAATGATTGTTACAGATGCTCTGTGGCATGCACACAGAGTTGCAAAGCATGTTCATGCTAGCAGTGTGGGCATAAAACATGTCATAAAATATGGCCGTTATAAAATATGTGCAGAAAATCCTTCACAGCATCTGGCTTCCAGAAACTTTCCTACTTTATTTAGTAGGGTAACACAAATATTTTTTTCAGATCAACTGCTATATACATCTTAAACACAGCTAGAGGTGATTATATACCTGGGTACATAAACGCTTCACTATAATTCACATTACAGACATAATTCACATAACAGCAGTGCCTGGTGCAGATACCAAAACCAGAGAATGTCAATGAGATCAGGAGTAGTCATCACCTGTACCAACCCTAGCCTATGAGATGCAAGCAGAAGGTTAGTTAGTTTTATTTTTCAGTCCAGAGCTCTCAGACTGTCTCACTAAAGCATCTTTTACTAATACTTGTATAGCTGCCCACAAATGGGCCTAAAGGGGTTATATTGCTCATGATGGACAGAGAAATACAAAAATGTTTCCAAATTTATCAAGACTCCAACCTTCACCAAAGGCACGCAAATGCAGAAGGACTGACCACTGACCATTCCTGCTGTGTTGGATAGGGGCTTAGGGATTTCTGCAGGCAGAGCAGCAGCTGCAGAGTGCACAGCCAAGTCAGCCTTCTCTTGTACTCAAGGCTCCTGACTCCCATGAGCTGGGAGTTCACCAGGAGTTAAGCCACTGAAATGCAGCTCCTAGAAGAGGCAATATACTATGAGTCATAGTCCATGGATGGTTTTTCCTGTCCAAATTCCACATTTGACTGAGCTCCTGCTGAGATGGGAGCTTCCCTTGCACATGGGTGCATTGTGGTCTTGCCCCATGCTAGGCAAAGGCACCTACTACACTCCACCGCTCACATCTCCCCTGGAGCACTTTACAGCCCTGACCTGTGGGACCCTCTTGGTCCACTAGCTCAAACTTGAGGAGCTAGAATGCTCTGCTTTTCATGGGGGCTACCTATCACTGACCTGCTAACTGGCAGCCTCTTGCATCTGTACGCAGAACTTCTCCCCTTTCCCTCTCCCCAATTTCTTACAGCAGCAAGAACTCAGATACTGTTACGTAGATGCTGGAGACTGGAAAAGAAACTGTGATGCACCAAATTAGACAGCTGATTCAGTAGGGGGAAAAAAAAAATTTCCTGCAAATTCCTAAGGCAGTGGGATGTTCAAGGCAATTTATTTCGCACTGTTGTAGGAACACACAGTGAAACACTACAGGTTATTAATGCAAATGGCTTTTAAACATAGTGAAACAGTGCACCAGCTTGCTTAAATGCTTGCTGTCCAGCACTGGGACTGACTATTCTGCTTGACTAGGGTCGTCATACAGCTTCCTGAAAACACCTTTGCAGATCTGCAGAACACATATATATGAGTCAGAATTTGAATATGCTGTGTATTCCAATGGTCCTTCACTAATAATAAATGTCAGCTCTGACAAAACTACAGATTTATTGCTGCCATTTGTTACAGCCCATTTGACACTGTTAGGATGGTGTTCAGGCAATGAAAACCGAATGAGACCTACTGTTCTAAAAAAACTCATACTTGTACAGTTGACATTTCTCACAGGCACACACATGTGAGTTTTATCCTTTAAAACATGAACTGCAGAATCAAAATTCTGCTTCCTCTACTTATGCAATCAATCAACATTAGAAGGATTTATCACAGATACCATAACTGAACATTTAGTAAAAACCAAGAAGTATGCTGTATTAATTTAAAAATATTTACTGCTTTGCCAGTTCAATCCATGTACATAATTAAATTCAAACTTGACTATCAGTCCTATCATAAAAAACAAAGTGGTATGCATGTAAAAATGCAGACCCTTGGATCCCTGCCCCTAACATCCTCCTAGATTACTGATCAATAAGGAGAATTCTATGTAAAAATATCATTCTGTGAACTGAGTGCAGATCTGAGAATGTCTAGACCGTGGTTTTGAAAGGAAACCAAGCATAAAAAAGAAGACATGTGACTGTAACTATCAACATAAATTTACTCTAAAACCATCTCATTTTTGACATTCCATTCTTACCATACGCAGACTGAGCTCTATGTGTGTGTGTGTGTATATATATATATATATATATATATAAAATACTTGCAGTGATAATGATAGTATAAATGCAGGAGTATAGTAGCTTTAACCTGATGAAGAGTGGCCAAAAAGAATGAAGCTTGATGTGGCTTTGAAGAGATAGGACAGAAGAGATAGATAGAAACTCAACAAGCATTAGCATATGGAGGAAACAGGTACTACAGGAGCAAGACAACTGCCAAAGTTGTTCAGAAAGAAGTTGAACCTAATAAATATATAAAACCAATCATAATTTTAAAAAGCGATTGTTAAAGGAAGAAAATTTAAATGAGAAGACTGCATCTACACAACTTGTGGAATGCTGTAGAAACAACATCAGCTGAGTTTGTTCCACCACATCATTATGGTTTCGGTTTCAAAGCCAAAGACCTTCCATAGCCAGAGCACACGTTACTTTCCTACATCCCTAAATTCCACATCCTTACATTACAAACATGCCTTTGACAGTGTGTGTTAGTGGATCGTGTTCTTCCACTGGAAAACTTCCATGATGAAACTGAGCTCTCTGCACTTCTAAAACATGCTTTTGATATATATTGATATATATGAATAGCAGTGCCAACATACCATTCAAAACTCAGTATCTATATAGAGATAGATAGATAGATGTATATGCATGTACACACTGAGCATACTTTCAACAACCTTTATCATTTTTAAGGAACAGAAAAAATAGTATGTAATCTGTATATTTTTTCATGTATCATCAGATGCATTTGATTGCTGAAACATTTCTGTTTAGAATGAAAATTGTGCTTTTATAAATAACCCCACATACCCATAGAATTAACAAAGACATATCCCAAGTATTAGATTCTGAAAACACATCAGAAATGTCTGTTAAAGCCAGGAAGGAAACAGTCTTCTGACACCATAAAGCCATACAGAGATGGCAGAAGTTCTTCTATTTTCCACAAGAATAGAGAAAAGAGCCTTCATAGATGCAGCAAAAAAAAGGACAAAGATAAAAGAAAGCAACAAGTTCCTTATGCCCTCACATTAAAATATGTAATAGCTTTGTGGTTACTGATGAAAATGAATATAGAAGAAAACTGCAAACAGATCAGAACCAAAGGTCTAGACAGTCATGACTCTAACTCTGTAGAGATCTCTGTCTATGCAAGTCCTGAGATGAGATAAATCAGATTTCTGTTAGTGTGTTATACAATAAGGAGAAAAGAAAGAACACAGTAAAGTATGTTTTTATGTGTGAAACACCTCACAGTGAAAAAAGGAAGAGCTCTCTGCAGTATAGAAAGGTAAACTATCGAACATGAATATAAAAATAGAAGACATTGAAGCTGGAATCAGAGCAAGTACCAAGCAAAATAAATTGAGAAGGAATTGGTGCTTTTCTGCTAAAGCTTGTATGAAGCAATTCCATGCTGAACTAAAGCAAGTTCTCCTCTGAAACATTTTTCCAACAAGGTACATTTCAATGATTTTTTTGTTTCAGCATGTCACTATTTTCCCATGAAAACCTATTTTGTCAATGAACTCCCTGGTGGTTTTAGTGTCTAAACTAACCACCTTATAGAGACCTCCTTCAAACCCAGCCCAAACAATGCCCCTCTTACTGAATCACTGGTGGTTTAATAACCCAGAGTAGGAGAGCTGAGCACAATCCTCCCGATCCATGGAAACAGTCAATTATATGCCTGACTTTAAGCACACTGGTTTAAGAGAAATGGGAGAAACTTAGGTTGTTCTCTACTAAAACCTCCAGTTTTAATAATTTTCTTCTACACATTTATGACAAGGCTATTTATTAACTTCGAATGTTCAGAATATATTACCATGTTTGTCTTTCTCCTTACAAGGAGAGAAGCTGTGGTTATGGCGGGGACTGGGTGAGAAAAAACCTGATGAGTATGTGGGAGACTGGCTAATTCCTGAATGAGTTGTTTGACTTACCTTGATATGTTAGATCTCTGTTACTGTCTTTTACAAGGGCATCCACAGAAAACCCTGGCATTTTCTTTGGAGTGTACTTTAAATCTAGGTAAATCAGTAAGATGCAGCAGACACAAGATGCTTTTTTCCAGGTTAAATATATTTGTAATGACAAGAATAATAGGACAGTGATCAGGTGCCACCAATACTGAAAACTCAACAGTTAAAGTAAACATTATGTACCTTATGAACAAGAAACTTAAGTATACAATTAATATTTGCAGAAGTTCACTGACTCAGTGGCAAAGAGAAAAACAATGAACCTCCTTTAAGAGACAGTTTTGAGAAGAAACTGGACAGGTATCGTATTAAACTGGATTACCTTGTCTCCTTGTATGCTGTCACCAGGGGGGCCACGTGGACCAGGCAAACCCTTCTGTCCCATAACACCCTGTAACAGTCAGTGGGGCAAAAAAAAAGAATTAAAAGGTAAACTCTACTCCTGGTAACACTAAGGAAGTCATCTCAAAGTCACTGCAAGCAAAAAGTAAAGCCACGTCAAAGATTCTAGTTCTGATTCTTCTTTGGTTTATAGTTTCTCACTGTGGGCCTTGGTAATTATTCTTGGTAAATTCCCACAAAAGCAAAGGAACAATTAAGCTGAAAATAATTAAAGAATAAAATCTGCCCATAACACAGTGTGGTATCTTCCCCAGTTTTTCTCGTGTAGAAACCAACAGAGATCACCTTTACACAAAGCTTGGTGCAATCAGTCCCCACAAGGGAGGTACAAAGGACCGCAGCAATGAAACCCAGCGTGAGTAAATCTGCCAGGCATGTCAGCTAGTTCTTGTGCACCACGCATATATGCCGAGCCCCTGTGGCACCACAGTCTCTGGGAGCATCAGTCATTCAGAAAACCCTAAGTGGTGGAGGAAGACAGAGAAGCCAAAGCAGCACCTGCTGATTTGTACCGATACAGTCAAAGCGAGGTAAAGCCTTTGTGCTTCGGAGGCACGCTAATCTAACATTGCAAAGTGACAAAGGGAGGTATAGCCCTTTGATGACATCGGAATCAAATGTTTGCTTTTCCTTTTTTTTTTTATTTTTAGTTGAAAAAAGCTTTTGAAATTTGACCAAGCTTCATAAAAAGTTTCTGTAGAGTTCAGGTTGGACTTTTGATTACTGTCTTATAATAAATAATCACCATGCTCCAATACAGTAGGTAGAATTCATTCAGTGGTTTATAATTACCTACATTTTGCGTATGTTGAATATTTAGGCAGAAGTATATCAAAACTATTGATCATCATTAAATAGAAATATATACTCCAAATATTTGACTTCTAGATGTTAATGATATTTCAAAAGTCATCATTCTCATCTGTGTAGGCAAAAAATTTGCTACAAATTTTAAAGAATCTCTTGTGAAAAATATTGTTAATCTATATATTTATAAGCAGGGGTTCACACAAAACAGTGTGCTAAGTAGCTTATCTCAAGAACTAGATGCTACAAGCAGGTTCTTTCCTTTGAAAACAAAATACTGTCTCCCCACAGAGAACGCATTTTCCATTCTCAAAGGCTTTGTGGAAGCAGCACATATTGTCACAAATTTGTGGGATTTTGAGACTCAGTCTAAACCTACTTTTTTAAAACAGACTGTGTCTGCATGATTTGCCAAGGTACTGAAATTGCTGCAGCTTTCAGAAAGCAGGCCAAGTCAGACATACACCCTAAGAAAACATTCATGCTCTGTCGCTCATTGCATTTCTGTAACAGGTTGGTAATAGCAATGTTTCTCCATTCAGATAGAAGTTTATTCAAAATGGTAGTGGAGATCTCTGTTAATCTTCGCTAAGAAAATCACAGAAAAAGTTACAAATATATATCTATTTTTAACTTAAAGTGGAGAAATTTACACGTTTCTCCTCATTGTCTTTGTACAAATAATTGATGGATACACCTATAATAAAGACATCCAGTCATACCATTGAATTTCTTTTCTTACTAGTATGTCTTTTTTGAATTATAAATCACTTTAGTGGAGGGAGGAAAAAATTGCCAAGATTTTGATTGCTGGCTGCTTATAGAATTAACTGTTTGTTTTCACGCTTCTTTCCTCATGATTTTACTAATGAAATTAATCAGATACAATTTAATTAGGCAAAAATTGCAAACAAAAATTCACATTTAATGTATTTTCCACCACAAAATAATCTTGGAAACAGAATAGATACAAGCAGAAGAAATGCATCATTTAAGTAATTTATCAGCCTGATAGTTCTGTTCAATTTCCAGCTGTAATCATAAAGTTTAGCTGCAAATGCAATTTCCATCCAGTTAGTACTCCTTCCTAATCCGGTTGGTAGAAGTGGATGGTCAGTGCGCATGTTTATATGCTTGATTTCTCCTGCACTTGCACCAATGTAAATCAACAACTGATGAAGAAATTTGGTGTCTGAGAGATCACTCTGGCAGCCAGCATCACAAAAGCTTCAACACAGCATTGTACCAACCTTTGGACCAACTGTTCCGATTCCTCGTGGCCCTGGGGGCCCAGGATAGCCTGTCATTCCATGGTCTCCCTGTAAATAGTCACAGAAATGTCAGTAATTTATCACCTATTAACTGTTATATCTTTCATCCACTTATAAAGCAGTCAGTCTACCAGTGAGCTTAAAAACCAAAACAAATATTACATACACAAAGAGTTGCTTTTTAGAGAAATATATATATTAAAAAAAAAAAAAAGCCCAAAATGCAGGCACCCACATTATTTAAGCTCTAGGAGAAGATCATTATTCCCCAAGCAATGGTCCACGTGATCAAAATCACCAACAAAGTTAGGACTCTAATTTGCAAACGTTTCAGCTACACAAGAAAAAGAACAGCAAACAACACCGTTTTTCAATCACATGCTGCAGAGGCTTACCAGGATGGACAGGGAGCTTACTAGTGGGACACAACAGCGATCATGCTCTTTGCTGATACTGTGCTTGTTCTGAAACTAGAGATATTTAATTTCCAGAACTGCCAAACTAATGTGTTTATGAAAACTAAATGAATTTTAATAGAATTGATATAGAAGAACAAAAAGAATAGATCCTTCTTTGTTTCCTTAAAAAGCCCTGATGTATGTATGTTTATCTTGATTTCTTAAGGAAATGAGGCTTAAGTGATACTCTGCCTGTGATTTCATCTGTCTGTGTTAGCCCTCTTTTTTGTCCACATATATTTTGAACTCATCAGTTGATTTCAGCCAAATTCATCAGAAGCGTAGAGGCCTCAAGCTTACTCATTTTCAACAGTTTTGGTGATAACTGGAGGCCGAGTTAAGAAAACAGATTCAATTTATGCTTTTAGTGGGGGGAAAAAAAACCCAGAGGGGGCTCACCCCCTAACCAGGGGGCAGATGGAGGGCAGCAGCTGCCCGGGGGGAACGCAAGTAATGCTGAGCCCAGCGCTGCCCCTCGTGCTGCAGGTAAGCCCAGCGAAGGAGATGGGGGTCCGGAGATGTTACTGGTAAGGGGAAGGCACAGGAACATAAGAACATAAGAGGCAGTTTTGTTTCCCTCAGTCCATAACTGTACAAAGGAAGGAACAGGCACACATTCAGCCCATGATCACTAGAAAACTCCCATCAGTTTGAAAAGAAAAAAGAAACCTAGAACTGATAAGGTATAGGTGCAGAAAATTCTGCATCAGGTTTAGCAAAGGTCCCTAAACCTGTGCCTGTGCACACAGGTGCAAAAGAAATAAATGTTCTGATATCATCCAATAATATTAATAACAGAGCCAAGAAGAAATTGTACTTCTTGACAAAATAAAAAACTTCATTCTAAAAACTCTTTGTTGTACTTGTTTTTGTACTCGGAAAAGCTCTAGAAATAGCTGTGCCTGCAGAGGGAGCATTCTAACTAGGAGAGAGGCACAAGGCTGAATCACACAAATCAACGTCACACTCAGGTTGTGGCAGCTGAAAAGAAACAAATATCAAACTGATTAAAGAGGAAAGAAACAAAAGTACACAATCCTTTACTGACTTCCCTTACTTTCCTGGAGGAATGCATGCAGTCATTGTAGTGACTGCTTTTAGGCGAAATGCCCAAGGTTCAATCTCTAGCAAGAGATCACTCCAATTTGTGCTTTTTTTTTTTTTCGGCTATGATACTCACATGCAAAGTCCTGAACATATGTGCTATTTATGCAAATATATTAGGGCCCAAACTATGCTCAGGTTTGACGGATTTGGAGAGGTGGGAACTCTGAATCCAAAGGCTAAGGCTTAGATTGAGCTTATAATGCTTTCCTTCTCGATGCAACATGCAGCTTCTGAATTTATTTTCAGTTCCTCTTTCTTCCAAAGCACTGGAGGCTGGCCGATTTGAGTCGGGACACAGGCATGGTACACGGATGCTCTTAGCTTTAAATTAGTGTGTCAAGCTGATTGGGTTAAACTGATTGCCATGTTCAGTCAGGAGGAAATTTCTCACTCAGATTTGATAAGAGAAGGGAGTTGGTTTTGTCTAGTCTGGTTTGGAGAAGGGAACTAAAGAGCGAGCTACTCTCTTTAGTAGTGTTGTTCTTCTTCAGATGACCTAAGGCTTTTATATCACACCTTCCCTGCTAATGCAAAGAGCCAAGATATCGGCAACGGTGTTGAATTTTCTGCCATTCCACCCCTCCAAAATTCTAGCTATAAACTCTTCAAGATTACAATCTTAAGTGCTTAAAGATAGCAGCACTTAAGGCTGGTACACGGTGCTGGGAAATGCCCCTCTGCAGTGGGATGAATAGTAGATATTCCTGATCTTTTAAAGCATGCCTTGTTTCTCAATTCCTGCTGCAACTCATTTTCTTACAATTAGCTTGAGATTGTCATATTACTAGGAAATACTGGGAGTTTGGGCAAATGTAGTCCTCTACCTATTTAGTAACATCTATTATCAAAGGAATAAATTATTGGTCCTCAATGTCCCTGCAAATCATAACATAACCTTAACCTGTTTGTAGGAGAACTCTTCATGAGCAGAAGTTGCACAGAGCAGCTAAAGCTTTCCCTGCCCCAGCCTTCCTCTGAAACTTGCCAGAGGTGACAGAGCTAAGAGTCAAATATACAGATAAGACTTTACGTTATAAGGCTTTTTTAGGAGATCCTGGGCTGCTGTGGCCTGTGAAACAGCCTGTAACCTGCTGTGATGGAAGCTGAATGGGAGGTTACCAAATAAGTAAATGATTCCTTATG
This sequence comes from Falco peregrinus, assembly GCF_023634155.1. NCBI lineage: Eukaryota > Metazoa > Chordata > Aves > Falconiformes > Falconidae > Falco > Falco peregrinus. Next base: position 36,778,340 of record NC_073725.1, on the reverse strand, counting down.
GTCCAGTATCCAATATACCTACAACCTGCTTTTGGACCAGCCCTGACCAAAAAGAGCGTAAGGGTGACTTGAAGTCATCTGCCTCTTCCTCCCCTGGGTAACACATTCTTACACAGGGTCGTTGCAGGTGAAGGATTGAATTTTAGCCTCACATGCTTAGTTAATACCAGATGTCTCACCAAAAAGCTCTTTTGTAGAGCTTTATAGTAATCCTTAAAGTTTCTGTATTTCTTGGCTTAGAGACAAAGACTTTTATTTTGCTTTATGAGTTGCAAAGTGGAGCAGTTCTTTTTTCTAAGGTGCGACACTAAACTGTCCTCTAGGGAATTCATTTCAAGAAGGATTAGTACTGTTCTTTGATGAGGTCTAATTTATTTCCTGTATTGTGCTTGTAGACAAGGTTGTCACCATCAGCAAAACAGTGAACTAGAAAAACACCACTGAAACAAGAAATAAAAAGCTGAGTCAAGACAGTGTAAAGTATGGTATCCCAATGTCTACTCTGTACCATTTGTTCAAGAAAATTCATTAAATGACCTCATGGTCACCTGAAAAATAAATCTTGGCTTCCAAATATATACACCTCATTTACTGCGAAGCATGTGCATTTGATACTGAAACACACAACAGACACTGCAAAACTCTTTAGTGACAACTAATGGATATAATGGTATTTATAAGAAGAATATATTTTTGAAAAGGGCACTGCATCTTTACTTTCCACATTTTAGTTAAAATAGACAGGGCCCAAGCTGCAAAAGTTGTTTATATTGCAACTGGATCCAGCCCAAATGTTCATGCACTAGGGACTATGCTAAGGGTTTTAACAATCCTTCCTCTCTCCAGTTACTGAGAATGAAGCTTGCTTTATTTCTAGTGCTGGGCTCTTGCTCTTGAATGTCTGTAACCCACCCCCTAGCTGGCAACAGTGCTTTTAAATAATTTTTTTTATTATATTCTGACATTATGTGCTTCTGTTTTAATGCTATGGAAAATAGGGTGCTGCCAGGATTGAATGCATCCCACATGTTCCTATTTTGTTTTCATGTGAATTTGACCTCTGATACATAAAATTCCTATCTAGCAGTGTGCACATATGTGAGCCATTTCTGAAAGTGAGGAGAACAGAGCTCTGATTCAGCTGAGTGGAACATTCCTATATAATGATACTCAAAGGAATTTCAAATTAACTAGTGTGTAAATTTATGAGTCTCTTTTATCAAATAAATGTTCTTTTTTATATGCAGAGATTGTTGCTGTTCTTCTTATATTCATTTTTTTTATGTGGAAGGAATGAGGGGTAGCCAGTGTACTTAACATTTTATTTGAATAAACAGAAGATTACCCATTTTATGAACTAAGTTCTGGGGGAATTCTTGCAATTCAAGTCAAATGTTTTTCCCTGTGGCACCTTTGCTACCAAGAAGTTATATAGAGACCAAGGATTCAAAACTTTGTATAAGCAAACAGGAGCAAAAATTCAGGGAGGGAGAAGAGACGTTTACGTATTTAATTTATTTTTCTCCAGTGTACTCTACACCATCTAGTGTGGATACATAGAACTAAACCACAGATGTGACTATTCAGCTAATGCATGCTTTGGTGCAGCAGTCACACTGCAAAACTACACAGCTGCTTACCATTTATAGAAGCAATATACATTTCCCCCCCAGGATTAATGCACCAATCTAGGTGCATCATAAAAAAAACCCAAAAACAAAACCCTGACCTATTTTAAAGTAAAAAATAGAAATAAATTTTTTTTATCAGATGTTTTTAGCTCTTGATTTCTTTTGATTTTCTGACAGAGACTGTTAGATAAGTAGCACTCTGAGCAGTGAGATTCAATGGGCAATATCACACTGCAACATAATCAAACCTGTAGATCCATGCAAAACTTTTCATAAAAATTTGATGTGGCATGATTTGCCCCAGTTGTGTTGTCTTACTTGCTAGGACAGCTACTCTACAGAGTCTTCTGTAATACAATTCCTTCTAGAACAAGATGCCATTTCTCCATACCCCATGGAGATGGTGCATTCTGCATCTCCCCCATGACTCATTATTGTGAGTAGAAACCTCTGCTTGACAGACTGCTTCTAACTCTACACATCCATCAACAAATAGTGCTACAGGCCCAACAGCAGTGAATATGTAGCCTGATGTTTACACTATATGCAATGTGAGGAGACCTGCCTGGTCTGCTCTTGTGGACCGATCACGCACTGGGGGTAGAAGTATGTTAAGAGCCCTTCCAGATCAGATCGTGTAGTTTAGCTTCATCTGAAGGAAATGGATTTCCTGGGTTGTGGGACCACTCAGACCTCTTTTTAGTCTGGAACTGAAAGCACAGTAAATGAGTCCACTGGGAGATTCACTTCAGCAGCACATTTCTGACCCAGCCCACAACACCCACGCAGATCACCCGAGGAGACTGAGCTCATGCGTGTGGCTGCCTGACCTGGGCTGACTGCACATGCTGGGGTCTTGCTCCTCGGGCTGTATCACACCCAGCTCCCACAACCACAGCAGGCCCGGTTACATTGACCTGAAAGCACTGCTCCCTTCACATCCACGTTTCTCAACAGTTTGGTTCTTAGAATCAAGACAGGTAATTCTGACAGTTTTTGTGACAATGGAGATGACTTGAGGGAAACAAGGAAGAAACTTTTAATTTACATGATCACCCTGATCTGACCTGAAATTGTCAGAAAACACATGAGAATAGACAAAATTTATCAGTTTGCCTTTGCCTAATCTTTTGCTGGCTTCTTTATAAATAATGAGTTAGGATAAGAGTTTCTATTACTAGATATTCCATTATATTATTTCCTGTTGTAATCAAATACTTTTAAATTATAATAGCCTCACCTCTTGGTGAGCTATTTCATTTTTGCTCAGTCAAATTTAGGTTGAAGTAATGAGCCTATTGACAAATCTATTATTAATTGGTAATGTCCAGCTAACACAACACAGGCCATATTCCTCCACAGAAAGCTACTACCAATAAACCTCCTTTACCAGTCCCATGAACATACTTAGCCCACAGATCTAGAGGGATGGTAATACTTCTTGTGCTGGCCATGGGTGGAGAAGAGACTGACAAGTAAGGATTTAACGTCTTTATAAAGGAATATGAACAACTCACTTCAACTGTCAATGATTTACATAACTCTAGAGCTGAAAGTGAAAACTTTAAGTATATAACAGCTAATCTACGATTTATTCAAATATGTTATTATATTACAAAGCTCACAGTGGTTTAAGAATAACTGTTTAAGAATGACTAGATCCCATGTTCTCCACTGCAAAACCTGATATATTTTCTTTTACTTTACAGCTTTTACCTCCTCTCCTCTAATGCTTTTAATGGTAACATATTGTACTTCCATCATTCATGATCTGGAACTTTTCTAATAACTATACAGCCAAAGAATTGCTTGTCCCAGTAATTACATGAATTCCTGATTATAAGAACAAATCTTGCTCCTTTCTTGATGTCTCAAATAAGCCAGGCACTATGATTTTCCTAAGTGCACTTCTGTATACTTTGTATATTTGTATATATATATGTAACACAACCACAAATGCTGATTTTAAAAACTGCAGTTGTGAGAAATTTCACTGCAATTATTAAGAGTTTCCTTCCATTTAAAAAAATAATGAAATCTTTTATTTCCATTTTGGCTTTAACTCAAATTTCTTTATATTAAACCCCTATATTCCCACTGAAATGATGAGTTACATTTCTGGAGTTTGTAATCTTTCAACCCTGGCATCACAGTGGAAGATCATCTTACTTGATTACCTGACATGACTTTCCAATTCTTTTTCTTTGGGAAAACTACTTTCCAGAATTATGCATTTAGGAAGCAAGGGGGAATTCCAGACATAACAATGTCCCTGGTCATTCTGTAGTCATGTTACATTTTTGTCAATATCTGCCTTAATAATTTCATACAAGATTCTAGGGTTTTAAGGAAATGTTCTTATGTAGTACCAAGAAAAATGTCTTATAAGACTGTATTATATCAAGTCTGATACGTCTACTTGGAAAATACATAATCTCATATTAAAAAAATCTAATTCGTTTAGCCGTATGTATGTCCTGTGTTGAATAACATAATTGAAATTACTTTCAGTTCTTTCATAGTTTGTGTCATGGGCCAGACCATGCATTACTTTATGAGAAATGTCTTGTACTGATAAGCAGCAATTTGGAGTGGGAGCACAAAGCCAGGTTTCCCAGATCCCATTGTCAGGCCATTCTATGGTAATTCTAAGAGTGAATGTCCTTCAGTTTAACCTTTATTGTGGATGTGTTTTTAAGAGGTTATTGTTGTTGTTTATTTTAAATGGAATTCTCATGTTCTGGGAACTGAAGTTGAAAGCTCTTTCTGTTTGGGAAAAAACTTGTTTGGGTGATATTTATTTTGCTTTCTTCTGCAACAGGCTGCCTGTTTCCAATTTCACATATGTAACAAGGAAATAATTAATAAAACCATTTTGTGGGATATTTTAAAACAATTTCTTGTATGATTTTAGTCTTGAGTCTCTTTTTTCCAACTTTTTATAACATAGTATTTACAATGTGACTTCTTAGATGAATTACACTGCTTAGAAGTTCCTAAAAATTTAGCTATTCTGTGTTTTATCAAAAATTGGAAGTGTTTCAGTGTTGTATTTCTCATTCCTTTATCAGTTTTGGTTTGGTTTGGTTTTTTTCTGCTGAGTTTTGCTTCTAAACCAATATTAATTTTGGATGAAAAATTACTGTCTTCTCTTAGGAATACATTTCTAGGAACTTTAAAAATACCTCACTAGTTCCATTTAACCAACATTGCCCTGACTCCTCTGGGGCCTCATCCCTTTCACTTCTGTAGCAGCAAGGAAATATATAATTATTAGGCAATACTCTGCCTGTGTTGGATTGACTTCCACATGGAAACTCCAGTATTTAGAAACATCTTGGGTCTTTGGTTGTATGGAAAACCTTAAGATTTGCATCAAATCTGTGGATAAAACAAGAACTGGTTTCTACATATCATGGAATAAAGTCTATTGCAAGCTTTTTTTCTAACTGAAATGGAAACTGGGAGATGAGACTGCTGCATTTTGTCACATAGATGCCATTCTAATCTAATGTGTTTTCCAAAAGTTATCTGTCTACCTTGTCTACTAGTCCGATGCATGTACTACCATTGTACAAGTACCTTTGGTCCAGCATCTCCCACGCCTTTTGGGCCTGGTGGTCCTGGGGGGCCTGGTGGTCCTGGAGGTCCCTGGTACAGAAAAGGAATAAAGCATGTCAGCAGTTGTCCTAAAGGAAGAGTGCTTGTGTTCTTCAACAAAGAAGAGAATTTCAGCAACAGTTACTAATCTCTTTGGGTTTTTTCTGTATTTTGTCAAATTCTTCACATTTCCGATGTGTACTGAGCAACAGTCATCTTCAGTCCCAGGTGGAAACCTGAAAAGACTACCATAGTAGTTGAAAAAAAGTTCAGATCTTGACTTAAGAACATTGGAGCTGTTCTCAGCTCAGAGAAACCAGTGAGAAAGCAGACATTGCTCCATGTTTCCTATGCTGCAGACATTACACATCTGCGATACCAGAGCCAACCCATCTAAATTTGGGGGTTGGGTAACCCTCACATACTTTGTTGTATTTGTGATTGATAGTCTGTTCTCCTGAACTCCCTGCTCAATCCGTCACAGCTCCTTCAGCTGGAGTCATTGCCAGCCTCCCTTTCAGGGCACATGTCTTTGCCCCATCATGCTACAGAGACTTAGCTACATAAATCTTTCCGTGTCTGCCAGTGGTTTACAAAGTTGGTCTTTCTAGATCATAGGGCATGGAAAGGCAGCCCAAGCGGGGGAAGGATGCACGCTATAGCACAACAGAACCTTCAAATATTTCAAGGATATGTACTCATGTGGCAGAGAGAAACAAAACCAGCTTTTACTGTAGCCTGAGATGGAGTTGCAGAGAAGCATAACTGTATGGCAGTTGCAGATGCTAGAATCATGCTAGAATAAGCATGATTCCAGGAACACTACTGCAGAGCAAAGCTGTTGTCTAGTCACTAACAGAAATGCAGAAAGTACATACACATAAGTTTGTCATCCTGTGACTGGGCAGACTACAATATTTGTATAGTTTTATTTACTGGTGGTCACCAAACCAGGCTTCTCTTAAATTCTTTAGTTAATTAGAAATGAAAAGTTTTCAGCTTCTTACTGACCTCTTTGATTCCGTGTCTACTAATATTTCTTTTTCACATAGTTCAAACAGATATCTTGCAAAGCTTAAAATTTCAGTTCCTACGAGGCATTTTACAGCCTACTAAAAGTTTGTCAGTAACAGTTTTACCCCAGCCAGCAACTAAGTACCATGCAGCTGCTCACTCCCCACCCCACCTGCCACTGCCCTGGGTAGGATGTGGAGGAGAATTGGAAAAAGGTAAAACCTGTGGATTGAGATAAGAACAGTTTAATAATTGAAATAAAGTAAATAATAATAACAACAACAATAACAGTAATAATTGTAATGAAAATAAAAGGGCGAGAGAGGAATAAAACCCAAGAGCGAAACCCCAAGTGATGCACAATACAACAGCTCACCACCCGCTGACTGATGCCCAGCCAGTGCCCCAGCAGTGATCGGTGGCCCCTGGCCAGCTCCCCCAGTTTATACACTGAGCGTGCCGCTCTATGGTATGGAATATCCCTTTGGCCAGTTCGGGTCGGCTGTCCTGGCCCTGCTCCCTCCCAGCTTCTTGTGCACCTGCTCACTGGCAGAGCACGGGAAAGTGAAAAGCCCCTGACTTAGGGCAAGCACTACTTAGCAACAACGAAAACATCAGTGTGTTATCGACTCTATTCTCGTACTAAATCCAAAACAGAGCACTGTGCCAGCTACTAGGAAGAAAATTAATTCTATCCCAGCTGAAACCAGGACAGTTATCTATTTGCATCACTGCCTTCATGACTGCCTTTACATTTGCTTTTCTTTTTTATTTGGGAGGACAGCAGGGTTTTATATTTGTTTTCATGTCCTCTGTTTAATGGGTATGGGTCTGTTAGTGGCACTCCTTGACCCTCCAAGGAGTCTTGAGCTGGTCTAGTGTCCCTGTGTGCTGTGAAATGTGTCAGGTACATGGCATTACACCAGGAACTCAGTGAATGCCCTCTGAGCTAATTCTGATCCCAAAGGATCTTCCCAGGATCAGTTTGAATGATAGGAAATTGGAGCTGAGCCATGACTTCTCTGGCAGCATTCAGGTCCCACCTCTGTGCATTTGGGAGTGCCTTTGTGGTTGTAGTTTGAAATAAAACTGGATTACAGACATAAAGAATATAGTCCTAATGGAAATTTGACTTGTGGTGGTTAAAGGATGGCAACAGTATTTTCACTTTCTAGTGAGAAGTTGGTCAAACATGTCTGTGTGGCTTTGGGTGACTGAAATCTAGGATGATTGCCCTTGTAACGGAATGTGCCAGCTGGAATACCCAGGCATTAATGCCCTCTGGAGCTAACTATCAGAAAATCAAGGTGGGAAGAAATCTTGAAAAAAGGAGATTTAACCCCCTGGCACGAAAAGCAGCTGAAAAACTAAAGAACTGAAGGCTGCAATATTTGGCCAAGCAGATCTTGAACAAAGAACAGTAAAGAAAAGGGAGGGAGGGAAGGAGGGGAGGAAAAGGATTCAAAGCAATGATTATATTAAACATGTATGAGTAGCCATGAAGTTTTTTATGGAATTTGCATGGTATCCCTTTCATGATACTGAAATTAGAACAGTTTCTATCCAGTTCCAACTGCCTGTAGAACTGGCACTCTTATCTAGGACAGGAAAGGGCTTAAAAATAAATATATATATATATTTAAATTAGTCAAAGGATGAAAGAGAATATTATTTGCACTTAGTTAAGTAACTATTGAATTATCCCAAAGTAATTTATTTTTTTTTAAGAACACAAACAGAGTACAGAATTAAAATTGTACTTACATCTTCACCTTTGTGGCCATCGCCTTTTTCTCCACGGGGTCCAGGTAGTCCAGGTAGTCCCCGGTTACCCTAAACATAGAATAGTAAATCAGGCATTGTGCCAATAAGCAGATCATCATGAGGTAAAAAATATTAACACATATGTAAGTAAACTATTTAATATCCTTTTGGAACTATAGAATAGCAGCCACCAGTTCCTGCAATTTGTTTACAAAGCTCAGATTTTTTTGTGCTTTTTTACTGTTGCTTCAGTTGATTAAATTCAGACTTCAGAAGAATAGGAGTTCTCATTAGGAAACAATTATTTCTCAATTTGTAGTTGCAGAGAGAAATCATCAGAACATTGACTTTAGCCAATACAAAGTTATTTTTTTTTAAAAAAAAGTTAAAACTTTATGATTTTGTCAAAAGTCCTGACATTTGAACAATAAATTTAACAATACTGAAATCAAATATGCCAGCCTTAAGTTATTGTATGTTGCACCTTTTGTGCTTCCAGGTAATCACATTGGTTCTCTCCTACAGTAAAGGAAAACTGCATTCTACGAGGGAGAGAAACAAAAGAAAGAAATACAACTTGTATAAGAAATATATAATTTCTCTTAGTTTAGCCTAAAATGCTCTGTAGCAGTAGACAATCACTCCTTCTGTTGACTCTTCCACTGAGTCCCACTAAAGATTTGTGCACTTGCACAATCTCAGTGCTTCCTTTCACAACCAGAAGAGGAGCAAGCAATCGTTTTCCTGACATTTAATGAGAAAATTAACTGAGCTTGCAACAGACTGTTCTTCACAAACCACAGAAAGAAAACATATTACTTTGAGGTATCCCTCATGATATGCTGGCAGTCTTTACTCCAGATGCTCCCATGACAGCACCACCAATTGGAAATCCTTACTGATACTTGCAGGTCACACATCCACCCCACTCCTAAGCTTGGTACGTATATGGCCATACAGGGAGAAGTGTACACCCTTCACTCAGTCCCACAGAACCAAGAAATGTCAATGGACTCCTGTACACTGTTGGAGGGTCAGTTGTTAATACACATACAGATAACATATCCTGAAGAATAATTACAATATAACTAGCAATATTTCCCTGTCTATTCCAGTAAAAATAAATAGCTAGAAGAAAAAGACGAGAAATGACTGAAAACTGCTATTTCATCCAGGCATTGTGCCTGGAAATTTCTGCAAGAATATAATGCTTCAAGAAACCACGAATGGAGTTCTGATAGCATCTCAGATCTCAGCGGCTGGTCTGTCTGAATACAGTGCCTATGACTGGAAAACAAACCATCTCATATTCTAGCTAGATATCCAACTAAACGAGACTTTGAGTCCAAATTCCCTGTCCCATGGATGTCTCTACCGTAGACACAAGCAATCGGATCTTAAGCAATTTAGCCCTGTCAAGGAAAAATGAAAGAGCTACTTTGGCTTTCCTAAAGATATACATCACAGGTTTAGCTTAGGAGGTAAGTGAACAAAGAAAGACAAAGCAGACTCAAGGTTCTGGTTAAGATGAAACCCTGAAACCACTTTAAGATGAAATCTGGGATTGGGATGCAGCATGCCTTATGCTTAAAGGAAACTGTACATGGTGGGTCACTCCTGTATGAATGTCTCCCATTCTCCAGTCCAAAGGGATAGTTTCACTGGAAGGCTTTAAAAACAACCTGACCACCAGATTCAAACTGCATCAGCCCTGGAAGACGTTTCTTCATGTTTCCTAATTTTTAAATGGAGGAATTCTGATCCAGTTCTGTGAAAAGTAAACCAATGAGTGTGCTTCTAGATCATGAAAAGCTTTATAATGGAAAGCCAATGTTACCTTTTCATCATTCTTAATATCCATAGTTCTTAAACTGTGGATAAAATAATAAATGTTTTAGGAATGTTTAATAACATTTTTTCTTAACAAGAAAGGAAATCGTGGATCATGAGGTTATCTCTACTTTTACTTCTAATTCCCCTACAGTAAAAAACAGCCGAACAGATGTTTTCATTTAATCTTAGCAGACCATTGTAAACACCAAATACATGTTAACACATTCTCTCCTGGAAGAATTGGGATTTTGTCAAGTGGCTGGTTTTGCCATCAGTAACATAGCTATAAATGTACTAAATCAAATCTACAGCCTACTCTGCTGTAAGAAACAGTTCTCTAGTCCAGATTATTTAGTTTTAATTTTTTTAGTAGCTGCATCTAAAATACACAAGAGGTGGCCCAGGAGAAATTCTGTGATTACTGCTTCCCACAGTTTTGTGGATTCTGGAAGACACAGTGACTCACTCTAAGTCAGTGCACTGGCAGCAAGGCAAGTGCCATTGCTGTCACAGATGGCATGCTGAATTAATTCATCTACTTCACCAACCCTTACAGGGCAGGTTTTGAAGTCATTTTTTAAATCAGCAATATAAAGATAGTTGCTTCTACACTTTCTACACTCTTTCAAAGAAAAAAAAACAAACCCACAACATAATATAAACATACATCTTGTGTCCATGGTCACTATTGAGGAAAAAAACCAACTGCCATAATCAAAATCTAAATGATTAAGTATATAACTGGACAATTAAGTCATGTTCATCACTTCTTTTTATAAAATTAACAGAGTGAAGTAGTATTCTAGATTATAGACAAAGTAAATAAATTTAGAGGGTTTGAAAATTCAAAAATACAAGCTACTGAATGCATGTGGATCAACGTGCTATCCAGCATCCTCTGGCAGGTGTACTAGTAGAAGTCTGTCAAGCCAGGAGTAAAGCATTATAGGTGTTCCTACAACGTTACCACGCAAAAGTTATTGCATTAAGTTGCTTTATTTTGAAATATATTGTGTTAGGTACACATAAACTAACTGGTCTCTGAATTTGGGTCTATTAACTATATTCCCAAGAAGTGAAACAGTGGAATTGAGTGGAACATTTTATGTGCAGACATGGTAAATGTGAAAAAGAAAAGAAAAAAAAAGAAAAGAGGTTTACTAGTACTAGGAAGGTTCCTGGTTTCAGTCTGGAAAGTAGATCACAAGAATGGTACCTTTCCCAAACACTGAAGTAAGTCTTCCTAAATATTTCTTTATCATGAGTGGCAGAAGGCTTGTAGAAAGTTTCAACCCAGATCATGACTAACAGAAGTACAATGCGATATAGAATGTATCAGAGGGGAGGAAATGAAAGCTGCAAAGTAAAAGGAAATACATCCAGTTTTTGCAGTAGAGGACATGGGTTCTATTCTAGATACTGCACTTTCCAGTTTGTCCTAAATAACGTAGAAAGGTGAGTGGCACTGTTCCCTAATGACACCGTATTATTCTGATTAGTTAAATGAAAGGTAATTCCAAGCAGCTATTTTCTATTTTTTGTCTAAAAACTCCTACCGTTGGTCCCATTATTGAATTTCCAGGAAGTCCATCATCACCCGGGGGCCCCTTGGGACCTGGATCCCCCTATCCAAAAAGAAACAAATCCAAAACCATAGTCGTTATTTTCAATTTTAATTTCCAAAGTTTTACAGAAAAGCACAAGTATTCAATCCTTTCTGATAGTGACAATTAGTGAGCCAGGTAATATGAAAGCAGTATTTCACAGCATTTCTACAGGAAGTTATACTACCCTGATTCTGACCTATCTTGTGCTTTTCTGCAACTGCATCAAATGGTTTGTTCTTTGATGGCTTTAGTTTTCATTTGTCATTAATTTTGATGAATAATTTGATGGCTTTAGTTTTCAACTGAAGGTTGAATATCTTAATTCAGTGTCAGCAGCCAGATTCACCTGCGGCTTCTGACTGCTTTTGCCCACACAAGCAAGGCTGCATAACCTAGCTTCTGCCAGAGCACAGAGAGAACAGCAAAGAAATTCAATGATAAATGCTGACACAGAGTATGTTTTGAAAGGCTACAGATACAATGGTGTAGCACTTCAAAACTGCAAGCTCCACAGTCTGAAGACCCAAGAAGAAATTTGAGGTTTTCCTCAAATATTACCCAGTACCAACGGCTTGGTTATCTTAGCTCTGTCAGTGGCTTTCCTGGAAAGCAATCAGGCTTAGAATTCAATTCCTCATGTTATCCTTTCACAGAATAAAATTTGGCTCCTTCTAGTGTTTAATCTATGGCAACAGATGTTTAACTTTACATTAAGGACCTTAAAAAGAAAATTTCAATTTTCAGTAAAACTTTTGCAATTTTTAACACTAGCGAGAACGACAGGCAGTATTTCAGGAAACATTCACTAGGGAATGCAGATCAAATGTTTTACCGAAAACACCAAGCAGCTGTAACCATGAAAAAGGAATATGAGAAAAAACAGCTATCTAATGTTCTTGTCTCCATATTAGTAACAGCATAATGGTTGTCAAGGGAAATAAAACTCTAGTTGCCAAACGTGGGTGTAGCTTAAAATAAATACATTTCCAATGGACACAACCATGGCTGTCCAGGAGTCAAGACCTCTAGCAATCACCCACTACTACATCAGATACTTAGAGATGTACTAAAAAGACCTAAGACCATGGTAACTTGCAGCTCTGAAAAACATGCAGATTCCCTACATTATAAATTTATAATGTCTGGCTTCGCTACTGCAGGTACCAGGATGTTCCAAGAACACAATTACTATTAATAATTATACTTTCCACAGGGGAGAGGGAAAACAGAACAGACCTGTGTAGCCTGTTACGTTATTGAGCAATTGCCAGAAACACAGCAGGTATATGTTTAAACAAAGAAATTATTACGGAGCTCAAGAGACAAAGTTTTGTATATTTTCTAAAAATCAACTTGCATTTTGTAATTACCCAAAATACTTGTTTTCTCACATCAGCCCACACACATAAAAGCCCTGATCTAAAATGTAATAAAGAGTTTGGAAAAACTCCTACAGACTTCAGTAGATTTTGGATTGTGGCCAGTCTTCTGTGGAAGTGATATGAACTGTACCAAACAGAATAAAATCACGAGTGAAAAAGGCAATAAAATCTACAATGGTTTTATCTTTATAGCATGAATTTTATCAATAAACAACTGACCACTTCCTGATCTATTCAAAGGTGTCACAGTAACCAGGAAAATGTGAAGAAGGGTGAGACCAGTGCAGTGCAACCTGTCTTCATACAAGTTGTGCCTACAGTGTGCCACTTATTTTTTCCTGACATCAAGTTTGGCACATTATTACGGTTTAAAACCAACATAAGAGATACGAGCACCTCACAATCCTCTCCTTCCTTTCTCCTCTGTAGCTGCATTTTTACTTCGGGTGTACCCTAAGCTTCCTGTGTTCCTTTCTTCCTTCCACCTCCATGCACAAACAGGTCCGAACCCCATCCTAGCCCTCTGGCATGCCCTGTTGCCAGGCTGATGTACGTACATTACAATACATTGTATGCATAATACCTACATGTGTTTTCTGGGGGGTGGGGGGGCCCAAGTTATTAAGGAAGAAAAACAGGGATGAAATTACTTCAGAGTGATAGGATGTACATTAGTGATTCCCCTACCCTGAAAAATATCACCGAAGCTGAAAAGCATCAATTAAAATTGAAGTTAACTGACCTATTATAAAACCAGCCACTACTGTATTCTTAAAATAAAACCGGGGTGATAGGAAATTTTCAAATGTTTTTAAAACCTGCAAAGTTAAGCTTTACTGTTGCTGAATGTGCTTATTTTACTCAGTAGGACAAGTCCCACTCATTGCAGGTACATTTTCCCCATAGAGAAAATGAGGTGGATGTAGCTCCAGCTCTCTCATATATGACAGTTCATTTAAAATAGTATCTACAGGCCAGTTCTTCACTTGGAAGTGACATACAAACATTCATCTCCAAAAAACATCTACTTCAGCATATAACTCCCTAGAACTATATATATATACACATTCCTGCAGGGATTTACTGCCACGTTCTGGAAAGCTTTAGTCTAAGAAACAAAATACACGGTAAATTTGAAGAAAAAAACCATAAAGACTTCAAAGTTATTAATTTCACAGGATAGGCCAAAACACAACAGAAATAGAATATGGATTTTTAATTTTTTTAAACAAATACCTTCAGGAGCCAGTAACACGTACTAAGCTCAGAATCCTGTTAAAAGGCCCCCAAACACTCTTGTCAATTTTCAGTACTTTTCAGTCATTATTTCTAAAATTCAGTCATCTTTGTTACTACAAGGATTTTTAACTTCTTTAACTTATATGCTTTTAATTTTGACAGAAATGTGCACTAGAAATTTTCCAATCTCTGGTCTCCAGCAAACACACATCAGATAATCACCTTTGGTCCAGCAGGTCCCCGAACAGATGGTCCAGCAACACCAGGTTGCCCTCTCTCTCCTGGTTCACCCTGTTACAAAATGGTATCATCTAGATTTAAACAGATAGTTTCATCTTCTGCACAAGTAGCAAAAGGTTTTGTCAACACTTTATATTCTAAAAAATATATACTATATAGATCCGCCTATCAAATAGACAATAGTTTGGAAAAACCATAAATCAACTAACTTACTGTTCCCGTGAAGGCTGGTCCAAGTTACAGGTTTTAAATAACTATTGGTTGAAGTGTGTATTTAATTTCTTAACTTTAATTTTTCGTGTCCGGCTCACAAAACCAATGGAATACCCAGAGCACTTGTAATATTTCAATTCCTTACCATTCAGAGTGACGTACTCACAAAATAAGGGAATAGAAAGTTAATGTTTCAAAGTAAAGCTTGTGAAATACCCATGGTTAGAATCACTTGGACAACTTTAATTCAGTTTCTTGATGCTCATGCATAACTGTAAGGTCTGTAATTATATGTTTACCTATTCTTTTTCTCCTTGGGACTTTTGTGTCATTCAGGACAGAGAATGGAAATATTTCTGCATTTCCTCTGTTCTGTTGAGTCTCCAAGCATCCGATGCTTGAGAAATTTGTACCTTACATAACTTCCATAGATTCTTTTATAAGATAGAAAGTGAAGGGTTATCCCGGAGGAACAAGCTTACTTTTGGTCCAGCTGGGCCTTGTACTCCTTTATAACCAGTCAGTCCTTGTGATCCTTTTTCTCCAGGGTCACCCTGACAAAAACAAACCTTTTTTTCTCAATCACAGCAAAGATTCATTCACAACTGGGAGATACACAAATAAACAAAAATACAATTATAATGATGCCCATAATTAGAAAAGTATTTAGATGCTCCACTTCAAATGAAATCCCACTCTGTTCTAGAATCTACTCCAAATGTCCTAAATTTAACTAGGCGGGGCATAAAAGCCGTTTGACAACTAATACATCTTTCCAGGCTTTTACTTTCATATTAAGATATCTAAACAGTTACCTAATTTCTCTTAGCTCCCTATCAGCATACTGAGACAATTTGCCTCCTCCTAACTTTAATGAAAACACTGTACTGAATTTTTCGGAAGTATTTACTACCCAATTAACTCTAGGGTCTATACTTACAGTCTGATTTTGCTGCACTCGGTCAGGCTAAGGAACACATCACTCTTTCTTACGTCCTTTAAAATTATCAGTTAAATTATAGTTGCTACTTAAGATATAACGAATGAAAAAACAGGCCAGAATCTAAACTCGTAAAAATAGTTCGTAGTATTTCTCCAGTGTGCATGTCAAGCCATACCTTTTGGCCTACATCTCCTTTGCCTGGGGGTCCTTCTGGGCCTCTTGGACCTTGATCTCCCTTTTCCCCCTAACAGAGAGTAGATGGTTAATTAATTTACAGGTAGGTAATTTTATTGAACTAATACTTTTGTGAGAAACAATGTCTGCGTAAATGCTTTTCACCAAAATGTCAGTAAATATCCGGTTATTTTTTTCCTGCAAAAAATATTCTGCTTTCTTAAACCCCTTCCACTCTCCTGCTTTCATAGTCCTTATTTTCAGACATTTGTAATAGTACCATTTTCAAATGCATCCATCTATTGTAGGAAAAATTGCATGCATATACTTGTATGAGGCAGAGAAATGCTTGCAAAGTTTTCAGAAAAGGTCTTGGCTGACCAATTCTAAAATAAACAACTTTTAAGAAGCAGTAATTTTAGGCAACTCTGCAAATATTTGCCAGAAGCATTACTTCAAATCATTCACAAATACTCCACATAAAACTTTCTATTAAGGAACATCATCTACAAACTATTTATGCATAATGTATGTCAGATTAGTGTACCAGAATGCCTGTAGGTAATTCAGAAAGTGAAAAGTACATTAAATTGAAGTTTAAAAATCCATTTCTGATTTCAGTTGTGGATGGAAGTGGCACTACAGAGCCTGCTGTTGATAGGCATCAGCCTGAATCCCACTTCTGTAAGACAGCTAACGCCTGGAAGTAACTGCCATAACATCACTGTGCTCCTCACTGCAAGCATCAAGCTGTTCTTTGCACTGTCCTGGATATCCAAGGTAGCCGCTCAGTACTAATATTTTCACTTATAACTAATTACGACAGTGAAGGTGACAGCACCAAGCTGATCTGATCATAAGAATAAAGGCAATATTCAAGAGAAAAAACCCCCATCATTCCCAAATACGAAAGCCATCTGTAACTTTTACCCAACATTTACTCTTAATTGTGATGCTTCACTCCCGACACACTGCGACCTTCACTTTTGAGCACTTATACAGTGGGTGATTTCAAAATTCAGAAAAATAATTTAAGCAGCAACAGAAACGCTACATATTTTTTCCACAGCGGAAGGCTTACTGCCTCAGGCTGTAGCTTTTCAAACCGGTATTTGCACTACCCTTGTAGACAAAAAATATGTGAAGCTCCATTCTTAATACATGTTTATTACAGCTATTCAGATATTTTCTGATTAAATACCTACAGTCAAAATATGCTGATCTGCTTAGTCTGAATCACGTTCAGTTCATCTATTCTACACATTGGCCAGCTGCTACGCCTCAAGAGCTGCACAGTGGCAGTTTGGAGGCAGCTGGACTCTCAGTAGCAATTCAAAAAATAGCCAAAGCACTGAGTTCTGCTCACTCAGCAGCTCATTCTATTTGGAAAGAGTAAAATTAAAAGCCTCCATTTAACTTACTCTAAACGGACTATTTTGGGCACTCTGCTTTGCACCCCTCTAAATTCCTTTTCACCATTTTGAATTTATGCTTCTTTTTCCCAGTGTAGCAGAGTTGCTTTTAAAAATCTCAGAATGTCCCTTGGAATCAAGGAGCACTGGTTTCAGCTGTTTGTGACTGTTTCTGTACCAGACTGACAGGCTTCAGACACAGCTCACCACCCCACTAGATGCCCAAAGTCACATCATTTTGAGCATGACTTCTTGGTATCAGGAAAAATCTGAATAGGCTGTAAGGAACAGGCTAAAGACACAACCCATCTGTTCTCTAAGAAGATGATAAAATTTAGCAGTAGTCAGTAGCCCACAAAAAGCAGGGCAGCTAAATCAGTTGCAGATTCAGATGGTGGCCACTGTTAGTAGTTTGTTGGCAACATCTCAAGTAGCCCAGTCCCTTTTTCCTGGCAAAAGTATTGGCACATGCCCTCCCCCTGGATGAACGACTTGCCATTACATACCTGCAAATAACAGTTCTTCTTTCATCTATACATTTTACATGTGGTAAAATATATCTCCTTACCTTTTTCCCTGACTTCCCAGGCTCTCCTTGCACCCCTTTCTCTCCTGGGAGTCCTGTTAGACCTGGATCTCCCTTAAAGGAGAATAAATAAATAATTGTATCTGTATACTTCAATATATTCTTTATTCTGTAAAATGGATCTAACAGTGTGTTAAAATATTAATTAATGATATACAATATTTTTGCTCAAATAAAGATTGTTAGTCCCTGTAAGTTAAATTATCTATAGAGCCAGTAAACTTTTCTACTCATAAAATCTAAAATAATATTTTAAATTTCTTTCCAAGCTCCCAACCCATTTCTTATACCCTGGTTTTGTGTTAAATAATTTCACACTTATTCAGTGAGTAAAAACATGACTGAATGCTGTTTGTTATTCCGTGCACAACAATATGATACAAATGAAATTTACTTCAAAGTAAAGTCAAATATCTGGGACTTCAGGAACAGTCAGCCAAAAATGCCTAAATGGAGTTGTTCGCTGGAAACTACCACATTGCTGGTTATACAAACTGGTCTAGGCATTACTTACAAGACTTGACACAATGAGTTGAAACTATCCATAGGAGCCAGTCCTGCCAAGCACTTCTTCCATGATCTTGGGAAAAATCACTAAAGACAACATGCCTGTGTCATCTTACCCAAGATTCTGGAAGCCCTACTTAAACCATTATGGACATGGTATGCAGTCTTCAAAATGGCAGCTGAAATGAAAGCTTTAGGTGTTTAACAGCTCTTCTAACATGTAGGCATTATGACTACTACTGTCACACACACTTTTTTTTTTTCTAAATCATTGCAGAGGAACAGAGGTACTAACGCTCTTACCAGGCCTTGAAATACCTCACCAGCTTAGAAAAGATGGGGGAAAACTCTGTTCCAGTTATAGCTGCGGTAATCATTTTAGGAGAGAGGGTGGGAGCTCTAGCACAGCATTTTGAGTTTAAAAGCTAAATCTGTGAGGTTAAGTGAATATCTATCTATCACTGAAATTCTGTCTTATTTTGTTCATAGTCAATTTATATAAAAAAATCTTCTACTTAGTTTATCAGCAACTAGTGAAAGAATTAGAAGACCCTTGTAAAGAGCAGTTAAAAATGAAGATGGGCTCACTTTAAGTCCTTGTAAGCCAATTCCTGGAAGTCCTGGTTCTCCTTTTTGTCCAGGTTCACCTGGTTGACCCTAGTAACAAAAAAGTCTTTTGTTTAACAGAGGAACACAATTTAGCTTCACTCATCACTTGTACTATTTCACTAATTGCTTTACACACAGAAGTGGCTTGATGCTTTTTATGGGTCCCTTCCAACTTAAGTTATTCTATAATTCTATGATCCTAATTGGTCACGTTTTCAGCTAAGCAGTTTTTAACTGGAAAATTCTGTTCTTTAGAAATCCCAGTAACTTGTAGGACTGCTACTATTTTATTTAACCTCACAATGGGGAGAAAGCCTAAGTGAATCATTCCAACTTTCTCCTTTTTGTTTTAACACATTCTATTTTTTACTTCATACCGCCATAAGAAAAACTCTTTGGTCACTGAATGAAAAGTAAGTCCAAATAAGGAAAAATCAGAACTTCTGTTTAAGAGAAAGTTTTACCCCCACAATTCTTCCTTTCAGTAGTTCTAAAACAGTTAAATAAGTAGGAAATAAATTTTTCAATTTTGCTTTTCAAAATACTTTTTCACATTAGGAGAATTGTCCTCGTACAGAGCATTTTTCACAGCCACCTATTTTTCCCTACATTAATATTAAAGATTGCTGTTGTGACTGCTATTTACATGTCAAAGTAATGTCCAGATGAAAATGACTGTATTTCTCCCTGCTTTTGCTACAGTGACTAATGTCTTCCTTTAGTGAACCAAGGTGATTACAAAGCACATTTCTGCTTTAGAGTTCATCAGTTCATTCCACTTGCTCTCCTTAGTATTATTCTCCTTTTCTCCTCTGTAAGTGCTCACCTGACACTGTATTGCTCAAGGCTTGGGCTTTGACAGCAGTAATTGTTTATCCCACTATCCTGTTCTCTTCCTACTTTCCCCCCTTCTGTGGTGAAGAGTCAACTACCAAGTACACTTAAGCTCTTTTTTCTCTCCTAGTGTTTCTAACTTTGGCTTTGGTTCTTTCTCATGATAACCATGAAGGCTGAAGGCGTGGTGGGACTAGTCTTAAGTCTCAAAACCATTGTTGGTTTACATCTGTTTGGTAAAATACTTTATTTGAACACAATGTGTATGTAGTACCAAACTCATTTGATAAAAACATGTTTGATTTATACTTTGTTTATGAATTTCTGTTTATTTAGAACCTAAAATCCACATTCACAACGGTTAAGGGCTGACGTTAAACAGAAGCCAGCTGTATGTTCCATTTGAGGAACATAGGTGGGTTTCCCTCAAAGATTCAAAAGTGAATTGCTATCTCCAATGAAGAGTTACATTTTCACCTCATCAAACACACTCTTCAAAAACCAGGCGAAGACATGTTTCTTGTTGGTGGTATTTTTAAAAAATAATGTCTGAATCATTACCTTTGGACCTGGCAGGCCAAAACCTTTAGATCCTTTTGCCCCAGGGATTCCTTGTGGACCCTGTATACCCTACAAAGCAAAAAAACCCCAACAAAGCAAAGAGTTAGCGCATTACACTCTTCCACATCTGAAATTCACCATGCGTCCATCTTTCAGTTAATAATGATTTTATCTTATCTTTAAAAGAAAACAATTTGCTTGCCTGTCCTCAGGCTTAGTTCTGAGATCTTTATTTTATTTTTCCTTTGTTACTATCCTGTGGATTCCACTGATGTATCCAGGTGTAATGACAATTATTGTTTAGGGAGAAAACAAATGGGAAGTGTCTCAGTATCTGCATCTAAGCTCTGATATGTTGGGATAGTATGGTGGAAGCATGAGCTCTTCTCTCCAAAAAACGAAACACTAAAAGATCTTTTGGGATGTTTCAGTTTTTCTGTATTCAACTGTTTAAGGCTGTGTTCGAACTTCAAAGGGCTTAAAATGCAGAACTGGCAGATTCTTACCTTATCTATAAGGTATATCTATAATACGTCATCATCTAAGCAATGAACCTGATTTATCTCCTATGCAAATTGTTATTCAGATTAGACCAATTTTCTGTTTGCTTGGTTCTAAAACCAGTCAAATCAGTTGGAATCACTTATATTTACAAGCTTTGCCTGAAGACTAATTTAATACTTTTTAAAGTGAAAAATCACTGTGAGATTTTTAACTTCTTCACATCAAAATTAGAGGTCTGACAAAACATAAAATGAAAACTACATGCAAATGCTCATTACACATCCAAAATGTAGACATACCTGGCTTCCTGGATTGCCTATTCCTGGTGGTCCTGCTGGGCCCTGTGGTCCTACTTGGCCTCGTTCACCCTGTACAAAAAGTATTCCCAAGAGCCAAATTGCAATAGTCCATGCTAGTTGATTAACATATTTAAATTAAACACAGAGCAACAGTCCCCAAGCTGTATTATCTTGAAGTTTGCTGCTTCTATTTGAGTTAAATGTGTTAGGAATACCTGAAAGGCTGCCTATGGCAAATGATCTAATAAAAATAATACTGCTTCCTACCTATGAACTATATCTCATTCATAAAATTAGCTGATCACAGCATTAACTCTATTTTTAGAAGGATCCATAGCTTATCTTTACATAGTGAGTTTAATTTTGAAGATTTTCTTCAAAATAAACAGTTTCTTGCAAAAATACTCAGAAGAAAAACTTGCAAGTCTAAACAGAGCAGCTAGAGAGTATTTCTGGAAAGACTTTGTCGCCTGGTATTGTAATAGTATGTACAGCACTTGGGGAGGGAATAGAGGAATTATGGCAGAGGGGATCATGGGAATAGAGGAACACGGGAAGGTCATGTGGGTATTCAAAGGGGCACAGACACATGAAAGTGCCAAAGATGTATGACACCAGTCCCTAGAAAACAAAAAATAATTAGTTTCACTTATGCCAGAAACACTTATTTACTGAAATGGTCGCAAACACTTACTGTCCTGGCCATCGCTGCATTTTTCCTATACGGATATGGGAATAAGGTGACTCATTCCTGCACAAACAATCAATCTTCCTTTAACTAAGGACTCAAGCAAACTGGTCTGGCAGCTACTAAGCAAGCATCTCCCTCACAGACAGGCCAAATCATATCACAGCACACCACCCAGGTTGCTCTGAAGATTTTGGAGAGCCATTTGACTGGACAGTGATACGAGTAAGTTCAAGCTAAAACTTCCCACATCTGCAAAGCACTCCCTGCTCACTAAGTTGTCAACGTCTGTGGATGGAGTGCTGTCCTCTCCTCTCACTGAAGCTGTGTGGGGCAATGAGGAGAGCTGGAGTTGTGGGGACAGGAGGGAAGGAAAACAATGGGGAGCAGGAGGAGGGCTATGGCACTAAATCATGAGAAGGAAGATCCAGAATCGCTGCCTCTGCTCTACAGGACATTCAGGCATGTTGCATCAGCCACACTCGGGATGCACAAGATACAGGTTGGAACGTCATCAGGCCAAGGGAATTCAAATTGTTCTGAATCCCTCTTTGGGGGACTGGGCACCGAAAAGCTAATAAATTTCAAAAGCTAGAGTTCTTTTGCCTGTTCCAGGTCCGTCAGATTACATGACTCAAAGGGTTTTTTACATATTTAAATATTTAAATAAAACTTTAAATATTTTAAATACAGTATTTCTGAAATAAATTCAGGATAAAAAAAGTCAATTTCTTCCCTCATACTCCCAGCTGTGCAGAATAGTCTTTAGTGCTCCCAGTTAACATTAACAGGCTCAGCTACTTGCATAGATGAGTGCAGCCTATGGAGCTGCACGGAACACTGTAGCATGGTTCCTCGGATTCCAGGTAAAACATACCTTTGTACTGTTGAGATATTGTGTGAATAATTAATCATTAATTTAACCATAAATATAATTAACTATAGATATAACTAGAAAAATACTCCGTGCCTTACCTTGTCACCTTTAATTTCTGGACCTGGTGGTCCACGAGGACCAACTACACCATCGAGGCCTTTTTCACCCTAGAAATATGTAACAGATTTATAACTGTATTTGTGAATTTATAAAGAACACCACCCTAGACAAACCGGTCATCACAATGTGGATAATGAGGAGAAAAGCATTCCTTCACAAACGAACAAGAAAAACAGTCAATGGAATTATCAGTATTAGAAAAAATCAATTCAGTTACAATTCATAACATGCTTCATCTGTGTTGTTGGACACAGGACTTCAAAAGGAAAAAGTGAAATACTATGAAGAAGGAAGCTAGATTTTGAAATTATGATAATGTGTTCACTAGTCAGAGAAAGCAGTTCAGGACCTGATGCAAGGACGCAACTAACATCTTTTCCATAAAAGGAAGAAAAATCTTTACTTAATAGTTCAAGGCTCTAGAGAATCTTGAAGCCACTAAAAAAGAGAGATACATTTTGACGGGAAGGCCAGTTGTGATTTAATCATAAATCTTTGCTTGCTTGTACTTATTTTTAAAAAAGGAATGTTCACATATATTAATGGAGCAAGCGCCCTTAATGAGCCAACTGTCCACAGAGACTCATACAACCCATCTTTTAGTTTCCCAAAATGGTAAGACAGAATGAAGACAGTTCCTGAATGTTTTCTTCCAATACAGAACAAAAATAGGTAAGTAGCTTCTCAGAAGACAAATTAGCTCATTAATGCTATCAAAATAAGGTATTTTATTAAACACATAAATAAAAGAACCATTAACTTACTACTGTAAGAGGGACTGCATAACTTTTTTGTAACTATCTTGATAAAGTTTCTGAACTCAGAAGGATATTCAGAGAGCACAGTGATCCAGAAGACCAAGATCCATCAGCTGACATTTTATACCAGTGGAATGATCAGTGATCTTAAATATCTTAGACATTACTGCAAATTTGGCCCACAATATTAAAAAAAGTAATTTCCATAAAACTACCTTCTGGCCTGGAATGCCTTGTCCTGGAGGACCTATCTCACCTGGCAGACCATCAGGGCCACGTGGTCCCTGTAAGAAAAGAATCAGAGTCATAGAATTGTAGAACTGTTCAGGATGGAAAAGACCTTTAAGATCAAGTCCAACTGTTAACTTAGCACTGCCAAGTCCACCACTAAACCATGTCCCTAAGTGGTCTTTTAAATACCTCCAGGGATGGTGACTTCACCAATTCCCTGGGCAGCCTGTTCCAATGCTTGACCACCCTTCTGATGAAGAAAAATATATTCAGACTGTATCAGCAATTCCATTTTTTATTGACATTTTGTCTAACTTGCTAGTATAGGTTCTCGCAACTCTTATGACACTGGTAAGTAAAAATGCTCCCTAACTACCATCTGGCTGATCCCGGGCAATTAAAATTAAGCATAGCAATCCTTAATTGGATGATTTAGATAAGAATAAGCTAATGTTGACATAGTGTGAATTACTTAATGTCTAAAGAGTGTACCCTTAAAACTCAAATGAACCTGTAGATTAATTTAGAATAAATATATTTACCATTGTGAAATTTAGCCCCTAGAATTTCATGATTTTCATAATGAAAATAATTAATTTGAACATAGGTTTTTCATACAAAATGGCAAGTTAAACACACATAATAAGAGAATGCCAATTTTGTTTTAAATAAGTATAGAAATAATTATCTTTGTAATACCTTCTGATTCAGCTTTCATTATTTAAAACTAATAAAGAGTTTTTAGGGATGATCTTAATTAAGCAAAATGTTTCTACATTTTTTTTGGAGAAAAAATAGTCTTTTAGAACCACAAAGTGACTTTCAAAAATACTATCAGAATGAATCTACTACCCATCCACGTTTTTGGCTTCTCAAAAACCCCCAAAAACTCAAAGAGATTTTTAATGAAATACACAAGAAAACCATACATTTTAGGAAGAAAAAGCAGCCAGTGAGCACTAACTCATTGTTACAAAAAGCCTGGTGAAGTTCTGTAATTCAGAAAATAAAGATATAATTAAAAGCATATGATATGGGTCTTTGGTTTTCACGCAATCCAAATTACACAAAGGCCATGAGGAATGTCTCAGCTCTTGAATTTTTATCTCCTTAAAAGCTGATTTTAGGCAATTTTAAAAGGTTATCCTAAACTCAGACAACTAGGGGTACAGCTATTTATATACAATTCCACGTATTTCAGAAAACTGGATACTGCAGTCCTGCTCACATAGACAAAGCAATTTTTTATTTCCCCCAAACTTGTTTAGGCATGGCTTTACTATCCTACTTGGGCAAGCCACATGGAATTACTGTCACAATATTGAGCTGGCATAGCTGAACACAGTTCTGCTGCTCCAGACCATGTACAAAGTGGTTTATGGAATCAGTAGCCGATATAGCTGCTGTCAACCAATTACACTCATTGAGACTTATTTTATTATATTTCTACTTCCAATACATCTGACTTCCAATATCACTGACTTACAGGTAATCCTGGCTCACCAATTCCAGGAGGTCCTGTCAATCCAATTCTGCCTTCTGGACCTGGAGCACCCTTGTGAAAAAGAATATTAGAAAATTCAATCCTAATTCAACTCAATGCTTTTGAAAAGTGTAACATTTACATATAGATGACAATGAATTCACCAGAAAGGGCTGAAATCAAATGTATGATATCTCCTGATGTAAAAAAAAAGCGTAAATAACAATTCAGAAACATTTGAAAGTATCTTTTGATTAATACTTGGAGGACTAGATTACATTCCAACCCTCATGCAAATAGCAAAGGGGTGTTAACACTTTGTTTTGGGGTAACTGCTTAAAAGTGCGGGACCTGAGAAGATGACGAGGATGAGGGAGTGAAGTCAGGCTAAACTGGTTGCAGTACAACACAACCATGAAGCAGGAATGCTCAGGCTTAAAGAAACCTCACCACAGCCTCTATTTAGGCCCTTGAATTGAAGCCTGCTTCACTGGAATATGGGATTGCATGGGAACTCCAGGAACTTCATAGTTTCTGTAACTTCTTTTTCACAAGGTATCACAATCTCACAATTCCTCCATTTTACTGAGGACTATGTGCTTCAAGGATAAGAGCACAGAAGATGTTTCTCTCTCCTCAGAGTAGTACAGACACTGGGAGTGACATTCCTTCCCCATAAACTATTTTCCCTTTTGGAATGACCCAAATGTTGCTCCTTTTACATGGCAAATTACTAGTTTCTGAGCTATATAATCCCTCTCTATGTTCCAGGGTCTGCCCCACTGCACAGAAAATATGCAGGAGTTCAAGGAATATACAAATTAGAGTAGTAAAAGCAAAAAAGCACAGGTATTTTAGACACTGGCACTTAGCTCCAAAAAATAGGGGGAAAAATGGCATAAAGCAACACCAAAGACTTAGCAGCCAGAAGAACTAGAGTGAGATCTAGTTCTGCCCAGTTCAGATTTCTTTGAGTCTGAGCTGTAGGTCTCTGACAAAATTCTTATAAACCAAGTAGTTATATTTCCTATGTGGACCTTTTGCAGTTTTCCAAAAGGAGATCTGGCTGGCCAGCATAGGCCAACATGACTTTCCCAAATTAGTAAGACAGGATTCCACCTTCTAGTCTTTTGCAATAAAAGGTAAGATTGCTGCATGAGAGAGAGAATTTTATAACCTATAAGAATATCTGTTCCCTAGAAATAACAAGGCAAATCTGTCACTTGATTGTGTATCATAGTAACTGAGATGTATTTCTATGCCTTGAAGTATGGTTTACTCAGTAGTGCAAGTATTTGCTAGTGCTTGAAAATGATCTCATATATTTAATCCCCATTTAAATGGCATTATTTCTGACTTCTATTATATTAATGGGATCGTAACAAAAAATTAAGAGTTGCTGGAAAGGCACGTCTGTTATCTCCATCCTATGCAAATACAAAACCCTCTCAATACTGTATCAGTTTTACATTTAGATGATAAGAGTTTGACTTTATAAAACAGCAGGTGAGAAGTTTCACTCAAAACATGACTGCCCATAGCTGGCACTTTAACAGACATATTACTGAGAGTACCTTGGGTCCTGGCTCTCCAACACCAGGGAGTCCTGGAGGACCATAGGGACCTAAAGGGCCTTGCTCTCCCTAAAGGAAAAAAAAAATGGAAAGAAACTATTAATGCAAATAGAATCTTAAACAAATTCTGTCACTGTCTTTCCACAGCATCATTTAGGGCTATAGAAATATGTTTCTAAAGTAAAACCAAACAAACAAATTAAAAAAAACCCAAAACCTGTTTTAAAGATAAATGTTTACATTAGGAGCAGAGTTAATATCCTGGCCATACAAGTTGCTGGGACAGATAATAACATTCTAAAGCAATTTCTTTATATGCATCAGGAAAGACACCTGCCGCTAGACCAGGTTGCTCAAAGCTAGATCCAAACATCCAATATGTATGTTTCTAACAAAGTCAACACAGTCACACAATTATTAAACAGGCTTTTTACAAAAATGTGTTTATTTTCTGGGGAGGTATTTGTATTTTGGGGGTTGACATTTTGTATATACCAAGAAATCCTATAATGCTGAGTTCTGAAACTTTTCAATGAAGATTTATGCACTTGAGAGGTCAATGGAAGTGTAAAAAATTACTTCAAAGACAGGTATTTCTCCAGAAATCTTCCTGTTTGTAATATGCCAAAGCATGAATTTCAAGAATGGGAATATAGAGTGAAAGTAAATGAACCGATTATCCTTGAAGCTTAATTTCTGATAACTACACACTTGGAGTGCTGCTACTGCATCTTTAAACCTAGAATAAAGTGGAACTTGATGCCCAGTCTTAAATTCATTCCATTACAGGACAACATGATGATCTGAAGAGCAGCTATGAAATTCAATGCTTATTCAAAATAGAAGATTTTATAGCACGCCTTCATAATCTAATAAATTAATACAGCATCAATAGGAAATAAGTCTTAAAAGGCAGAGAAGTATCAGAGAAACCTGGTAAAACTTAGCAGAATAGTACAAGTATCTCCACATAGCACACTGATGGGGTACTAGCAGCACTGACATTGCTTTAATGTAGATTCTTTGTGTGAGTAGCTGTTGCCAAAATACAGAATATAGCAAAGTAGTTTACTGTATTCCTAGGCAGACCTGGGTTTCCTAATAATATTTTCATGAAGCCTTTGGACCAGAGTCACAATACAATTGATGTATATCCAGATTATCATAAATAATGCGATTTTTGTTGATATAAAGCCAATTAGAAATGACCCTTTTTGTTCCTAGGTGTTTTCCTCCTGTGTTTGTTTTGAAACTGATCAAACAACAACAAAAATTCCTCAAATGGTCCATCTTCTAGACTTCCAGTTCCTCCATGGGATTAATTTGGCATTGAACAAACTGTCCTTTTAAAATCAGCTGATCAAAAATTATCGTTATTAATTGTTTCCCACGAGCAGGAAATTTAGGGAAGGCCAAGAATAATACAGTCGAAGCTTGCACTTATCTCCTCTTTAACTCTCCTTCCAAACTCTGTTTTTAAGTTAGCTGAATTTCAGGGCTTTTGGGGCTGATTCTGTTTAGACAAGTTGCAGAAATATGTAAGGAATTGTTTCATACTATTTCTTTAGAAAATAATATATACAAAAAGCAACATTTTCGGAAGGGTTTTAGTAACTTAGAAGCCTCCATTTCATTTCCAACAGTAGTAATTCAGCCTACTGAATTTCATTCATGCCAACAGGTCACAAACATCTAAGCATCAATTCGGCTTCTGACTGTACAACTGTATGTAGAATTACACTGGCAGAATGGTATCAGCAAAGCCACAGTGCTGCAGTTACACACACCCAGCCCCATGGTGTGCTCTGCTTCCAGGGCAAAATCATCCCCATGGCAGCTATACAAGTTAAAAAATGGTATTAAGGTTTCAGAAGAAAATTTTGCAAGCAAATTTCTCTGCATAGACACTCAAGGACAGATCCTTCTGCCACTTTTTACCCACAGTTGTGCTTCTTGCAAAGCTGGTCAGGATGCACAAAGCATGGGTTTTGGAAGAACGTTAGGCCAAGCACACCAACCTGGTGGCCAGGAAGCTTTGCCTTTCAGCCTACAGGCTCCTTTTACCTCACCACTGACTCTTACTTCAACAGCTCTCCACTTCACAAGCAACGTTAACAGATACAACTCCATACAGCTTCAGGGCCTGGAGACCAGTCTAGTTAGAGATGGACTTCCCCACTTCGAGGAAGATGTGCCTCAGTGAGAAAGAAATAGGCACAGGCTGCCAAGGGGCCAGGCAGTATGCTAAATATTAGCTGTTCAAATTCACAGTCCTCATTTCTTTTATGGAGAAGGCAGCCTGGGATCTCTTGTTGTGCCATAAGGTATTAGCATGCCCCACAGTAGGAATGCAAAAGATACGCAAAGTGGAAAATATATTTTTAAAAAATCAGATAAAAAATAATAATAATTCAGCAGCGTGCAGCACCAGTATGTATAAGTAGGCTACTCTGGGCACAGCAAACACCACTAAGCATGTTGTCTCCATTTGTCAAAACTAAACCTCTGAAATGGTGTAGGAACTTGTTTCATTCTGAAAAACAATCTTTGATAAATACAGTATCATCTCTCAGCTGAAACAATAAACCAAACCACTTTGTTGTGTTTGGAAAGCATCTTCCAAATTTGTTGTCCTGTCATCCAAATGGACATTCTGTTTCATATCTATTTCTGACAGCCCCTGAAAGAACTTCCCAAGGACAGTAACTCTGAGGGACACTTCCTATTGCAAATCATTCGATCCTTCGCAAGTTCACCCACATGATAGAGCTGTACTAACATATGCACGGCTTTGAATACAGATGGGAGTTCTACTGAAGTTCATGTTTTCCCGAAAGCTCCTTTTTTTAACCATGATAAAAACATTACATAGTTTTCTTCCCAGTGACTGGTGTCATGTAATTAGCCTTGCAGCAGCTGCGGTAGTAAGTACTGGTGTAGGCAGCTCAAACAGCCCCTATGTTAAAAAACACGTAGGGTAGTATGAAAATTTTGTTCTGTTGAATGCTTTCTCAATGATAGCAGAGGATGCTTGAATATTAATGGAGAAAAAAACCCCACCTTCTACCACACAACATGCAAAACTTGGAAACTCAAACTGTTCAATCTATTTTAAAGATTGTATATTTCAAACTTCATATGGCTATTAGTAAGCCTGGCTTTTATCTTTTATGGTTTTGGTGTTACAGATAATGCAGAATTTATTGAAACCATAAAGTGCTGGCAATAATATTATTATCTCGATACACAGGAGGAAAACTCTGCTTTTCAATGTAGCTTCTTTGTCTAACACACTGCTCAAATTCTTTTTTTTCTCTCCTTATTGGAATTTTCCTTCAGTTGGCATCTAATATCAGTTAGATCAATGGGAAGGAAAATTACACTTGATCTGAGCTTAATATTTTTATATATTAAAACTGTACCATTTTAAGCTTGGAACACATTTAACACTCTGCTCACCCCGCCCCACCCACCCCAACAATAGTTTGCCATGTTATGGTGAGTATCAGTTAGTGCCAATATAAATAATTTTACTTTTAAGAGAGCACATACATATTGTGAGGAACACTAAGACACTGTATTTCAGTCTGTAATGTGATAATGATTAAGCTATAATAAAAACAATCTTTCAAATATAATTATTTTATCTTTAAAGTAAACATTGGCAGCAACAATGCAAGTAGATATATTTTAATAGATATTATTGGTATTTTGTATTTCTAAGCTAGCTGAGATACTAGGAACTACACTTCTTTACAGGGAAATTGGATTTTTCAGTCTCCTGGGAAAGATGTAACTTGCCACATAAGTAAGGAAAGAATTTATAAGTCATCAGAGAAGAAGGAGCACCCCTTAGCAGTTCATTCTGGGACACATTTTCAGGAAAATATGCAGTGATGGATTTTTCACAGAATTATCCCAAGATATCTTTATGGGAATAACTGTTTTGAATACACACATTCAAACTTAACTATTTCCTTAAAAGTCTGAATACACATCTGTTCATACAACTTTAAACTCGAATTCAGAATCTTAATATGCATATGAATTTTTCCAGAGAGGCTCTTACTATAGCAGTAGCTTTTAAGAATGTGTTGTTTTCAGTCTTTTCAGGAATACAGCATTGTTTCTAGAAACGTGTCCTTCATTTCTAGTAGCTGGTCTAAGAGTTTAAACAAACAAACCCAATGACACTTCTGAAATTATAACCATAAGTACGCTCCCTGTTCATCACTTCTTTATGAGTGGAGCACAGGCCATGCCTATTTCCTGATTTTATTGCCCGGTTTATAATCTGTAACTGTATCATCCTCTTCGTAAATTGTCCACTGAAATTTGCAAATAGTCACTATTATTCCCCTCACTAACAAACACATTTTCAAAATTCTCTTGAATATAAACACTCTTATGGAAACTCACTGGTGCTATTGTATAGAATATATTGTTCGTTTTTTTAAAAATAAATTTTAGTTAAAGAGTTTTTAATAAATTAATGGAGACAGACACAAAATAAAGCCTACTATTTTGAATAAATCAATATACATGCATATTGAAAATTCATTTTTTTATCTAACACCAAGAATACTAGGGGAAAGTGGATGTGCACATTTTACATTGTTCAACCCAATAAAGTACTTCAACTTTGCAAAAATGCAAGGAGCAGAACGTTAGGGCTGAGAAATATGCTTGATCAAAATAAAGGGCATTATATTCCCTCTTAGAACTCTGTTTTCCAGAGAAATCATGGCGATTCTGTTTCATTTTTAGAGAGGAAACCAAGATGCATGAAGTCCTTTTGTGTTAGAATATTTGCATTTTTCCTGTTTTTTATTACTGTTGAAGGGCAAAGCTGTCTTCTGAAGAGAATATAACCACATAATATATGTAATAATAAATAAACCCAACAAAAGTATATGCAGTAGCCAGTTTGGATGTTATTTTACTGTATTAACCAATGCAGTCAAGAGATATGAAGAACATAAGTATGAAAATGGCAGGAAACGGGTTACTAGGAATGCTGGAAAAGAGATGGAATTCTCACAGGATAATGTTTCTGGACACTACTACTTACAACAGAATGTATCACATTTACAGAGCAAGTAAATATTTTCTTTCTATT
Source organism: Falco peregrinus (assembly GCF_023634155.1). NCBI lineage: Eukaryota > Metazoa > Chordata > Aves > Falconiformes > Falconidae > Falco > Falco peregrinus. The sequence goes on along the minus strand of NC_073725.1, from coordinate 36,746,538 downwards.
AATAAAGCATACTAGCTTTACATCCTGTATCCCCTTTTGAAAGCCCGTGGCTTCCTGTAGTAACTTCAGCACGGTCTTTGAGAAGCAAACCAAGCAAAAGCAACCAAAACTGATTTAATCCCCAAATCACCTATTAACAAGCCATCTAGCCAGTCCCTGGCCACCTAGGCAGGAATAAAGGATATTACTAGAGCAGAACCAAGAGTGTCATGGTTCCTCTCTTTGCCAACTTTCTGTTTCTGGCACTTCTAGTCCTTCTCTTAGTGAGATAGTGTCCTCTGCGTTTTTGGAAATGGTTGTATCAGCCAGAAAAATTGTACTGTGGGCCACCCTTGCATTCTTAGTGAGATAAGGAACACATCTGAGTTCCTTGCTCCTATAAGCTGCAGTTTGACAAAAGTTGAGCGTCTGTACCTTAGACCCAGGGTTATAAATTGCTGTTCTGCAAGTTCAGTTAATTAATTCTGTGTGATAAAAGAATTACAAAATTTTTCCTATGGCATTTTTGTAATTTTCTTTACATGTTTTAAAGCTGAATGAGGTTTATGGTACACTTTGATTCAAGTTTTTGCTTTATGTTACAATGCAAATAATATGTCATGGCTGATGAAGCTGAAGAATGACTTAAAGTGAAGCAAATGTCTAAGAAATAAAGCACAGCTATGAATGATATTTTTTCCTGGTATTTTAAGTTAGTGAGGCAGAGAAAATAATGTAGAATTTGGCTTTAAAAACATAATTTTTCTTTTTTAAAATTATCATCTTTCTATTGAAACACTGCCAATAGGCAATAGAAAGTCAGTAGGACAGAAAACCAACAGAATAATCCCGGTCCTTTGCTCGTGACATGCTTGGGGAACAGGACCAAGATGACTGCTTCAGAAGACAGGAGATACACAGTGAAATAGCCAGTTCCCAACTCCTAACCGTGTCTGAGTGAAATGTCCTGTTAAACTCTACTGTTTTTCTCTTAAACTTACTGTGTTTTATACTGTGTTGTAGGTTTACTGTTAACATGCAAGTTCAGCATTTGGTTAAATGGAAATATACTTAATCAGGTAAATTAGTAATAATATAAGATGAGTTAATGTACTCTTTTTATATAGAAGTGGAGTTCAAATTTGCCATTTTAAATGCCTCAGCCTCTTTACGGAGAAGATTTGTATGTAAGGCAATCAAATTATTTAGATATGTTTGAGATGTTATAACTTTGCAGAAATGCAAATAGAGAAAACTTTTTCTAAAGTTTGCTTAGTAGCAAAAGCTAGTTTTAGTTAATGCCACACTGAACTGCATTCCGTGCAGGATACAGGCTGTTCGACATACTCATATGTGATTTGAAAAGAAGGTGAAAGCAAAGGGACAAAGTTTGCTTTTATATTAAAGAGGTTATTAAGTTAGTTATTAAAGGACTGACTGTGACGTGCATCAGAAAGGCTTTAAGAACTTAAGGATGTGATTCAGCTCCGTATGATCACTCCTAAACTTAGGTGTCTACATGGGAACAGGGTGGCTGAGTTCCTGTTGTAGTCAGTGGAAAGACTGGTAGTGCAGGCAGTGGGACCGAGAGATTCAGCTCATTATTGGCAATATGATAAGGCAGTATTATGAAAAAGGATGGAAGCAGAGTACTGTGCAGCCAGTAAGACTTCACACTGACAGACCAGCCAGCAGCTTAAGAGAGAAGGTATGAAAATTTGAGTAATTTTTTGGGCAATGTTCCTGGACTCCATGCTACCTTGCTTCAGACAAGTCAAACTAAATTAATTGAAGCTGCAATGCCACCAACCCTCTCCTGCTGGTGGCTGCCAGAGCCAGTGCAGCCAGACAGCACACAGATGACACTGTCCCGAGCTGTGTCTGCTGCCTACGACTGCAAAGACAGAGAATGGGTATGGCACTGCCTTACAGAGGTGTGAGATGGACTGAGCTGGCCAGATATATGAGTGAACTGTAGACTTCACAAATGAGACCCAAAACAGCTGTAGGCTGAGCTTGATCTGGAGTTTACATTTTGAGAAACTGAATCTCCTCTTTCAAACCTCAACATGGCCCAAAAACAATGAATAAAAGGATTCAGTGGTGGTGTTCTGTGTTATGTCACATTTATACTAATGCCATGTAACTGCCTTTAGCTCTGCTATACCAGGGTGAAGTCACTAGTTAGGTCAAAAAGCAGAAAGTATTAGCATGGAAAGGCCACATTAGCAAAGAAACTGCACTAAGAATAGACATTTATTTTATCCAAGGCAGTTATAAATAACTGCCACTTTTCAGAGATATTGTATTATGTGCCATGAAAACTAATTTTAAAAGAGCAATTGAATAATTCTTCTGTAAGGACAAAAGATATTGGAAAGACTGCTATGTGTCTGAACCAAAAAAGGCCTTGACCTTTACTAGCTGAACGGGTGTTTATTAAGCTGTAAACAACCATTGATTATCTGTACTGATCATTACAAAATTTTGCACTTATCTCAAATAAGCTCCAAAATGCCAAAGGTTAGCCATGGCGTTAGGTATGGACAAGAGATAACCTCTAAACAGACATATGTTTCTGCTATATTCTACAAGTGTAGCTATCTAAGTGTATTTAGTTAAATATGTCTGGCAATATTCTTATTACGAGAGATGTCTGAGCCTGGGAAAACCTTGAGTATAGACTTTAAACAGCAGGTTGCAGAGTTGGAAGCTTGACAAAAGAGGGAACTAACTTTCTCACTGATACTGAAAATCTGCAGCTGAAGTATAACAAGACACCATAAATATATAAACATAGATGAATTCTAGAGAGAGCTGCATGTATTTTACAGACATGAAAGTGTGTGAAGAGACTGACAGGAGGACAAACAACACGCAACAAATATGGTTTAGTGTATAATAAAAATATCTGGTACTACTATCTTAGACTCATCAGTGTGAAATGAGAGATAAAAAAATTACTGTCACGAGCTGTGCGGAAATTAAAGAGAGGCATGACTTTTCCACCACATGTATGAATAGCTTCTTTCAGACCCACCACCCTCTTTCTTCCCCCACTTCTGAAATATTCTGTAGCAGCTTTCCCCATCAGGCATTTTGTTGAGAAGCTGAAGAAATAAAAAGTATGAAAAAGCCTTTGCCAGGAAAAGGAAAATCATGATGGGCGCCAGTATTCCAAACTTTTTACCATAAACATTTCCTATTATCTAAATCGATTTCTGTGAATCTTCAAATGAAATTGTTGCCTAAGAAACCAAACATAAGTGTTTAAATATTGCATCTTTGGCAAACTGCTCTGTGTGAATTTAGTTGCCCTGTATAACTTAGATATGGCAGTGTATTAACCAGGCTATCAGTAATCCTGTGGTACAAAGTCTTTGTCATTAGACCCTACATTTTCAAACTGATACATGAAAGAGCTCTTTGTACCTAACAATGATGTTAATAACTGTCCCATGGGCAAGACAACTGTATTCACATGAAACAATTTCCCAAAGTTTTGCAAACCAGATGACTGCCTAAATTAATCAGATACTTTATCCAGCTGATTTTGCTTGACCAATTGTAGTTCATTAACTCTAAATGATCTATTTTAAATATAAATACCTTTATTTATAAATTGGTATTATATTGGTAAATACCTTACCAAATCTTACACCTCTACTGATTTCAAATTGTCTTGAGTTTTTACAGTACACAAGCAATTAAAAACTACTTTAAATACTCAATCTAAGGATTTTAACCACCATGTAGAATTACTTAAAATCTTTAAAGACAAGACATTTTAGTCAAAAATATTCTAGAAAAAAACTTCCCAAGTGATGGCAGAAGCCAAAACACATATTCAAGGTGATTTAAATCCCAACCTAAGTGCTGTGGCTCCAGGCAGGTCCTTGGCAGCACCCGATTGTGGCCCTACAAAATGCTCTTGGATGCTCAGATGGGAGAATCGGCTATATGTGCCAATGATACCAAGCCTTTGTAGTATGATGACACTATAGTGTACCAAGCAAGTGGTGTACATTATCATCATGCAGAGGACGCCACCAACAAAAATCTACTGAGGAAAAAGTATAGTAGAGTATAAAGATTCTACACAGAGTTTCTACATCCTCTCTCCCTATATAAATAGCATCTACACATATACAACTACATCTTACCTTGCTTCCTTGAATACCTTTTGGGCCTGGCTCACCTGGAGGTCCACTGATACCCTACACAAAAGTCAAAGTATAGAATGAGTTGCCTTTGAAGATGCATGTAAAGTTTCTTTTAAATTTGTCCTGAATGGGCTACAGTAAAACATAGCACAATGATAAGCTCTAAAGGACAAGAATTTTCTGCATCATATCTTGTGAAAGTGCCCAACACATTAAATATTGTTAATATCCAATAACCAGTGCTGGCAGACAGGATATCTTACTACTCCATGTGAATTTTAACTGTTTTACCTGAAACTTTCTGTTTCTTTCTCCTCCTATTCCTCACTTTGCCACATTTTCATATTCTTTCTTCTTCCCAAGTGAAAAAATCCAAGCTGTCCTGTCCTATTTACCTCCATTTGGAAAAAATCACTTCCCCTGTGTCTCTCTCTGATGATGAGCTGAGGTTAATTTTAATTCCCCTGGCATTACTACAACCATTGTGTCCCTTCACACAAGGAAATAATTAATGGCTCTTTGGAAGAGACAGAGTAGGTAAGGTACTCTGTCTGGAGTTATAAAGTTTGAGGAGATTCCTTCCCCAATACAGTGGCTGGTACAGAAACCAGAAAAAGGTAGTTCTGATTAGTTGTGAAGAGCAGTAAGATCACAGGATTAATAGATTACACCCAAGTCTGGCATTAAAATGTTAACTCTTACTGGAACCCTCCAGTTCACTGCCTTGTGAGTTAGTGAACATCCCACTGGCATCTGCTGGGCTCCCCAGTTGCGTCAGACTGATCAATGTTGCAACAGCCACTAACAGAGCTGATAATCAAAATGAAGTGGAAGTTTCATAAAGTTTTTTAAGAGACTGGAGAAAAAAATAATCATGAGCTATCAAAAAAATAATACCACAAAATTACAGTTTATTATAACTTTATAAGCTATTTTTCCTGAGGAAAAAATTATAATTTTGATGTGAGATGGACAAATGTCCCAGCAGTAAAATGGTAATGTGGTTGAAGCAGGGTGTGCTAATAGAAATACATAATATATTCTGTTAATATAAATACATAAGATAAATCATTCTCAAGCTCATTGCATACTATCTTCCTTTTAGTCATTAAGTGGGTTGTGGTTCCCATGGTAATTACTTTGTTCTCATAGCTCAGAACTACAGTAAATCCTTGTAACCATTGATTAGTTCTCTGGTATAGTGGTACATTCATCTGTTTCTGTTTTCCAGCAATTAGGGTTTGTTTTTTTTTTGTAATCAATCTTTCAAACCTAAACTGAATGTAGACCATTGTAATATATAACAATATGTTACATTAAGCTCAAAACTGGAACAATGTAGGAGTAATTGCAGTGATGCTTTATATGAAAAAAAAAAGAAGTTAATTTTGCCTTAAAAGAACCAGGTTATGTCATTGCACGACAATTCAGAGATGGCTTGCCTTGCAACAGCAGTTGCTGTTTTGCAGAGTGTGCAAAACTGAACATATATTGCATGGTGAGTTGAATTTATGTAGGGAAATGCTGGTGATCTGATTTGCCTCGTTAATTCCTGTAAAAATTGGCCAAAAATCTCTAAGACTCCATATGTTTCCATTTTTTAATAAACAAGAATAAACATCATCTTTTGGGGCATAGATCAAATCTTTACCAATTGCTTACAAGACAGAACTACTAAAGCATAAAACAATAGATTAATACATTTGTAGCATTATTGCATGTCCATTGCCAAGCAAAAGAAAAGCAGAAAAATATAATTTAAAAACATTGAAAATGGCATTTAGGACTAAATGTTCACACCTTAATACCACGCAACAAATTTCTGTTACCCTATCATGCCCCCATTATGTTTTCTTTCATATAACCCAGAAACAGGCTCAATAGTGGAGTGGGCAAGCACTGGCTGTCATCATTCCACATCGCCTATGGATCTACTAGGAGATTGGTAAAACTTCTTGAGATCTCTACTCCACACAGCAGCAATTTTTATATGTCTGGTACCAATTTTTTAATGGAAATTGCAAAGGTTGTAAGAAACACAAAGACAGCAATAACCCTTTTCTGCAACTGCAAAGAGAGAAGAGGACAAGCTGGACTTTTGCACAGATAACAAATAAATGACCACTGATCTGAGAGTGGTAACAATCTCTGCTCCTAATAACATTGAGGCTTTCTCTGACTCATTTCTCAGGTTTTTAAATAATTACTGCAGATTTTAGTCTCTCCAATAAATTTCAGTCTCTCTGGCTGCCTTATATTTCAGGAGGACTGTGTACAGACTTCCAAGATAAGGTGGATGCTGCCATGTAATATAAGAGGAATTTAGCATGTAGGGGTATAACAGGTCATGATTATACTCTTCAGGGTAAGAGGAGAACTCTGCCATTGGAGAGCCCAAGTGGGCCACACACCTCTGAATAGCTTTAAGCACCAGCAGCAGCCAAGATTTTTTCTTTGAAAATTAATTACAGAAGACAAAGATATGCCAGACTCTGCTGTCTTGGTGCCTCGTGCACCAAATATGTTGCTCTCCCCAGAGCTGACAGGTTGTATGTAGAAGAAACTTAGAGAATATAATGTGTTTTCTTTTTATTTGGTAGCTTTTAGTTCCCTTACCTGAGGTCCCCGAGGTCCCCTAGGGCCAAAAGGGCCTTCCAAACCCTGAGGAAAAATAAGATTCAGTTATCAGATTAACAGCTATTATCTGCTTTAAAGTATTAAAAACTGCAGTGTACATATCATGACTCATATCTCTGTTCAAGCATTTTCTAGGGAGTTTATTCTCTCTCCAGAGTACTGCTGTTCTCATTCTGTATTCAGTAATTGCCTGTTACATTCCATCCTCAGTATCTGGTTGAAAACAAGCATTGTGAATGGCTACTTAACATCCAGTTGCTCTTTGCTACAGGTCTTTAAAATAAATTTCTAGAAGTACATTAGATACAGAATTCTTAAAAAAATGCTGCAGTGCTTATACCAGAGAAACTTCAGGTAACTTTGTCTCACTAACTCAAACTGCTGATCAGTAGCATGGCAGAATCACATTGATAGTTTGCAAAACCCATTAAAAAAATGCATCCAAATAAAAGTAAAATGCCGTATTCCTCTACTCCATTAGCTGTCATTTATCCATTGAATGGGTTCTTCCCAATTACTGCCACTGCAGATTGCTCACAAATCTTTCTGCTGCACTATTTTTTCTTCAGTCACCAGAATGCATATTCTATGGGATTTCACTTCCAGTTGACTCAATACTCAAGTTATAATTTATTTCTAAAGCAGAAGCGCTTTCAGCAAATAATTTACTGGTCTTTTCTTTCTCTTCTCTTTTAATTAGCAACACCTCCACACACAGAGGCACCAGCAGACCGTTGCATTTTTCAAGGCATGTCACATTTTGAACTTCTAACAGCCTTGATCAATAGAGACAGCAGCGATACCGACAGAGCCACATCCCAGCAACTGTCTTCCCCTACAGAATCAGATTGGGATTTTTAAACAGTTCTCTACTCCCTGGCATTTGCTCCAAGGCAGGTTTCTCTATTCCTCTGAGAGATGAAGCTCTTTCTCCTTTTCATAGATATTTCAGCCTTTCCTGACTCACTTGCTCAGTGAGTCTCATTTTGAACCCCCACATCTCACATCAACCACCAGCAATCCCGATAACCCCACTCAGTTCTAGCCCACTTAAAAAACTAAATAAGCAATGGATGGCACAAACAACAATATGCAGATGCAATAATAGCTACTTTTGGTAGAATACACACATGTGACTGGAATCAGTTTTGATTTCAAAGCTGAGCATAAACTGTCTGAATTTCAAGCCTGAACAGCTTTTGAAAAAAACTCAGATTCAGAGCATCAAAACCTCTGCTGGACTCAGTCTTATTAGTGAGACTGTAAAGTGGCAGGAGGAAAATGCAACATTTCCAAATCAGACGACACTAATATCCATCACTGCAGTTAAAGATCCACCTTGGAATACTGAATTTACTTCTCATCTATCTGGCCATTACATTCTGTTTCTGATGATTTTGTTCAGCATGGACTACTTTAAAAAAAAATATCATTTTGTTCTATCTTCTGCATTTATAAATGTGAAGCTGAGAATTGCAGAAGTGACTGTAATTTTCATTTTTTTGCTAAATTCTTGAATTCCAGAATCCATTATAACTTGGATTCTCTGCAGATGCCAAACTTTTTTTTTCATCACTGTCCTCAAGAGAAATGAAACAAGAAAATTTCCAGCAGCCCTGGCATGTGTTTTCTACATCCAGATTTCTTGGCTGCTTTGATTATGTTCTTTGCCAGCTCCTCAACAGCTTCCTTTTATCTTAGTAGACATTTCACATAACCTCATGCTATTTCTCACTTATTGCCTGGATACAAATGTTATGATCTTTCTCTATTTCTCTGAGAGATGCAGCTCTTTCTCCTTTTCATAGATATTCCAGCCTTTTCTGACTCACTTGCTCAGTGAGTCTCATTTTGAACCCCCACATCTCGCAGGATATTCTCAGCCTTTAGATTCTTATTATAGTATAATGCCCTTTTTTCTTTATGAAAAATACTGCTGCTTTGAATATTTCCTAATTCCTACCTGAAACCCATCATCAAATAACAGTTTCTAGGAACCACAAACTTTTCAAGTTGGTCTTTTACAAAGGTAAGCATAATATGGATGTTAAAACTGAAGAAACATGCTTTAATAGAATGATAAATTACAATCTAGTTGGTAGTACCTACTAACTTCATAAGTCTGTAGTAGAAAAACCAGGAAAAAAATCTACATTCACTTGTATTACTTCTGCACTTCAGGTTAAAAGGAAAGGAGGACCAGGCAGAAGTGTGAATGTGTATCAGCACAGATGGGCTGGTGACCTGAAAGATGTTCAGGTTGTGTAAGAACCCGCTTCTATTGTAATATAACTTTATATACTTGAATTAAGATAAACATTTTAAGGAAAAAAAAATCTGGTGAACTCTGTAACACGCTCACAGTCCTTTGTAAGCAGGGCTTGGCATTGGTCAGGACAGCTTTTGTTTTAGGTAAGTGACCACATTTCTTCTGCAAAATGGAAAAAAAATAATATGGTGAACTGTGGGTTCATTTTCTACTAATCGTATTTCTATTATGAACGTATCTCTACTACCAGGGAATTATAAGATGATCCAAATTTACAATATTCTTTACAAGTTATGTTTATGAATGTGTCACATGATTTACTAGTATCTTCATCAACATGAAACAGTTCAAATAAGAATTACACTTACTCTTTCACCTTTTATGCCTGGGGATCCACATTCTCCTCGTTCACCCTTCATAAGAAATGAAAAGGTTAAGAGCTAAACAAGATGTTTTGATTACACCACATGCATTAAAGACTATGCAAGCAGTTTAGTAGCACAAAGGGTTTAGTAGATTCTGATGACCTGAGAGTGGTATCATTAGATACGATCTGTAGAAGATATGGTCTACTCAAGACAGATACTTCTCTCTGGGAATGTCTACAAAATTTCCAACCTACATAGTAAGACGATAATATAATATCTAATAAGTTTTGCTGTATTTTTCTACCTCACTGCACGGCCTCCAGAGATCCTCTCTACATTCTGGTTTCATTACTGTGATGTCTGAAATTTTCCTGAATAACAGTTGTGAGATTGTACAAATGGAATGAAGAAAGAGAATTACAAATGTGTTCCACCAATGATTTAACATATCAACAGACATATGAGTCTACATTTCCCATTTCCATATAATGTTTCCAACAAATTGACTGAAGCATTTTTCTAATTAATACAAGATTCAGAGTGGCATTGTTTTTATTAACAATGGGGAGGTCCAAACTAATCAAACTCAAAATGGGTTTATCTCTGTTTCTGTTCTGCTTATGACAGTCCAGTTTGCAATGTAAATTTCAGCTCTAGATTCCTGTAAGTCATTGAAGACTATAATTTTTTTAGCTTCTTGGAGAGCCTGTCTTGAGATTTTTTTTTTAATCAAGCATTATCCCTTGCAAGTTATAATTAGTTTAAAAGTAAACTTCCCTTTGGTAGGTTTTTTAAAAGCTAATTGCCAATCTATTTGTATTTGTAGTAAACAATTTCACTTAACCTCTTATTCAACCCTCAACTTTCTAAAGAAGCTTTATGTGGGGTCTTGACATTTTTCTTTTTATAATTAGATTACATTTTCTGGAGTTTTTGTTTGTTTGTTTGTGGTTTTTTATTTCAACAAGCCACTCTGCAAGCATTTACATAACTGATGAATTTACTTCTACGAACTGCATTAGGAGCTCTCATGACAAGAAGACAAGACTGGCTGTTCTTTCTATTCTTTCACATATACCATCAGCAAGTGACTATCCATTTTCAGACTACTTCTATTCTATAAAAATCTTACCTTGTCTCCCTTGTACCCAGGAGGTCCCTAGTGGAAAATTAAAAAAAAAAAAGGGGTGTGTGTGTGTGGAAATCATAAAAAATAAAGCAAAGGCATAGCATACTGCTACTTAAGTAGGAAAAAAAACCCACAGTAAAGAATTATCTTTCAGAAGTTTAACTATTCACAACAGTAAAATATCTCCCTGGAATCATTTAACATTCCTGCAAATTTAGATGTGTATTTTTTGCTCATAACATTAGCTGTAAATATGTCACTCAGTTTACCAGCCTCTTAGCAGATATATGCTACCATTTAAATGGGACTTTTAAGGTGAATTAATCTTATGCGTGGAGTACTGTTAATCTTTCTACTGTGAATCAGCAAGAATCCAAGCTAAGAAACATCAAATGTCAGAAGCCACCGGAGAGCTATCTAGATGTTTTTAGTGATGACATTTCCAATTCTATCTTTGGGATGAGTCTAATGCAAGTCAATACAAAATCACATAATTTCAGAAGTTCCTTTTGTCAGTAGCAGCCTGTCTCTATACTTAAGTATATGGTTAGACTGTTTCTTTCAGTATAAATGCTTCTCTAAACCAGAAGTTAGTTTAGTTGCTGTAAATAACCGAATAAAACAGGTGTGTGAAAAATGGAAAATACATTTTCAGTTCAGTGGAACTAAACTGTGAATAAATCGTGAATCAGGATCTTGAAGATAATCTGAAAAGACCAGGTATGAGTGAGCACTGTAGTAGTGACATACCTCTCCACCTTTTTCTCCACGATCTCCTTTTTGAGCATCACCCTATTGGAAGCAAAGGAATACAACTGAAATATGTATTGCTCTTCTAATTACCACTACTACACTAAAACCAAGAACACTGTTCAAGGAGCAGAGGTTGCTTTTCCTATTTATCAACATCCACACTTCTTCCTCCCAGAATTAAGGACACAAGATTCCTGAACTTTAACATAGAAAACTACTGTTTATTAGATGACTGAAATCTTAGTCACCAGAACAAGCCACTCTGCTCAAGAGATTTGTGTACTGTTAGAATGCTCTGTGGAGCTTAGAGAGCCTTCAGCTAGCTTCAGACACCTCTGCTGTCAGAGAAAAACTGGAATGATAAGCAGTGTTGACTTGGTAGCAGTTTAGTTTCAAATTTTTCTCTCTCACTTCTAAAGCAGCTAACTATAAACTTCTCATAGCAAAGGTCAATCTTTTAAATCATGTCTTTAACATACTTTTCCTTTGCTATATTAACTTATATGGTTTGAATAAAACTAGACATAAATTTGCTTTATATTTTTAAATTCACTTTACCTTGTTTCCTTTTGGTCCTGGCTCACCTTTTTCTCCTCTGTTACCAGCACTGCCCTGAAAAAAGCAGGAAAATGTTATTACCATTGTGAGGATAAAATTCTCCACTTTCTTTAAGACTGTATCTTGGGGGCAGGACAAAGTCATTCTGGAACAAGCTTAGGTAGAAACCCACGGTGATTCAGATATGGTATGTGTGACACTACTTTCACTTAGCTAAAAAAAATTCTGGTATTATAAGGTATCTGTGATTTTTTAAAATCAATATTCAGTGATAAATACATTTTCTAGAGTGTGTTTGAAAATCTAACCAGGAAGGTGTCACAGAAAACATACACAATTCCTCCTCCCCATTTTTCCGAGGGAAATCTGATCTCATCTGCTTAAAAAAACCCTGTTCACAGAACAGCTTAGTGCCAATATTCAGCAGTCCCAAAATAAACAACTATTACACCATTATTTCTGTTTGAAGGATCATGAAGGTGGGGACTAAAGCTTGGTGTACATATAAAAAAATATATATATAATCGGTTGCATCTAATAATTTTGGATAAAATAACTTCAAATTTTCAGATCTGCAGTTTTAAATTGGAAACAGGGGTTTTAGTTCCAGGTGCACATTATCTACAGACAAGGGATTGGATGACAGGTCCTGCTGTCATAACCAGCTACACATATGGTTGACCAGTTGCTTACCATCTAGGGAGACAGGCAAAAACCTCTGTACGTACCTTGATTGTCTCTGGGGGAGCTAATAAAGATACAAAAGGGATCAGAGAGATACACACTATCTAAACTCCCACTTAGTCTCTTCTTTACCAGAGCCAAGAAAGTTATGTGTTGAAGTGCCACGAGAGAGTGTTGGAAGCAGTTTTGGACCTTTCCTCATACATGCCATCACCCTCAATCTTCTGAACGTTTATCCCTTACACAAATAGAAGCTGCTGGTGGAAGTAATCCTTTGTCTAATGGACTTTTCCCTTCCTGTTGTAGGATTCAAGAATAATATTTTGATTTGGGCTTCAAAATCACATACCTATTTATACACAGTGCTTTATTACCCAATACTATAAATATATTTCCAAGATAGTATGTGATTATGGACAGATTTTTTTTTTCCTGAGCTCTTATAACAGTGGCCTTTCACAGTGAAATGCTATGATACATCACTTCTTTTTGCAGTACATACACAGCTAATGTCTTGCTTTTTACAGACAGAGTAATCAATGAAAATACTGTGAAACATTGATCTCTATGATTAAAATTCAAATTCTGGAGGCTTTTCAAATGAATGCATACTTACAGAATCACCTTTGTCTCCTTTTACTCCCTTTTCACATCCACAGTTCTTCCGCACACACTACAAGGTTAACAGAAACATTAGGGAGAACATTTTCCAAATGCATTATTCCAAATTTTTAAAGCAAAAACTCTGGTTTTGCCCAGCCACCAACTAGCGAACATAGAAGTGCAGTAACAGGAAATAAATAATCTTCTAATATATATATAATTTCTTATATAATCAACATCACACTTCTGTATAGCCCAATCAAAATCAGTTGCTTGATTTCTTTCTAACAAAAACAAAGAAATCTGTTACTATTCTAACTACAAATGTTTAAGGTAGCACATACACAGTATATAGTACTGTGAAACCCTACATAATTTTTCAACCATTTTGACATTGCTATTTTCTAATGAGACTACAAATGAACTTGCATGTGTTGCACTAGTCCTATTCCACTCTGGTAAGAAGAGTTCTTCATGTCTGACTGTTGATACTAGTCACTAATGATCAGAAGTTGTAGATTTCTCAGGAGAAGGAATCAAAGAAATGGATGAAGGTTAAAATAAAAGTGACCATGGTCAGAAACTTTACTCTGGGAAGGAAGGTTGATTAATCCTGGAGTATCATTGCATTAAAGAAGCAGCAGACATCAGGTGATCTATTATGAGTAAAAGTAATCAAAACACACAAAAGTCAAAAAACCTACCTGCTTCTGAAGCAAGGCTTCCTGAAAAGAAAAGAAAAATATTACTTACAGATTTAATTTAACAGAGTACTAATTTAACCATTTTTCCTCTCTGGTTTACAGAATTTCAAAGGTGAATGGTAAAGACTGTGAATACCTTCAGCCTTCATCCCTTCCTCACAGCGGTAAGAACCAATCTGTGGAACTACACGCATGAGAAAGGGTTCCCCAGTAGGAACAGGGGATTACTTCATGTGACCCATAATGATCAGAAAACAAATGAGATTTAATGGGACAGCTAAACAGATAATATTAAGGAACAATGCTAACATGGGGAATATGAAAAAACTTCCTAATGAAAGGCCCTACTAACATAACATATAGGGGAAGGACTCAGTGAGTTTATCAGCCTTATGCACGAGAACAAGTTACCTTCTAAAGTATTATCATATGCTCAGAGACACACTCTGTGTGTGGAGGAATACCCTGTCCCTCCACCAGTGATCAGTGCAGCTGAGCTGTTATTGTATAGGTGCACAACTCCTTGCAGAGCAGCTGGGAGGAGGAAGCTCGCCCTCTGTCCTGACTCCTGATGTAGCAGAGACATGCATCACCAAAACCTTCGTACTGTCTTAAGAACTTACCTGTCAAAGTCAAATGAAATCTGCCATGGAGAGATGCTGTGGCAAGATTAATATCAGCATTACTTACCAGTTCCAATGCTACATCAACTATCAGGTTCTCATCATCCAGGCATAAAACACGTTTAGAGGATGAATCACCAGATATCATACGCAATTTGTCTTCTTGGACTTTTTTCTTAGAAAGGCCAATGGTAAAAAAATGTATTCCAAGACTCCTAGCTGCTGTGGCTATAGCCTGGACATCAGGGCTGTTTGGATGATCCACACCATCAGTCATCAAAAAAGCTACTTTTGTACTTCGCTTACGACCTTCAGTTTTAAAGAGCTGAGTGGCATTGGAAATTGCATAATAGGAGTAGGTGCCGTGGCCAATAAAGCCGAGAGACTTGATTTTCTCTTTAAAATGCTGCACATTTTTCCAGGCTGTAAAGGGATTATCAATGCTGACTGTGCTGCTGAACTGCATACTTGCTAGTTTGACATTATACTTCTGAGACTTAACGGGCTTCATCTGGAAAATGCTGTCAGTTAAATTTTGAACAAAATCCTTCTGTAAATCAAACAGCTGATTTTTGGCACTTTCTGAACTGTCCAAGATAAAGACTATATCGACAAGACACGTATCACCTGTAATGGAACAAGAAAGTTACATTTATGAATGATGGGCACACCTGCACAAGAGTTTTCAGATAATTCTCTGCAATAATCCCAATCCTCAAATCATTTCCCCAAGGATTCCTCTTTCCAATAACAGTTTAAGGATAAATTTCACTGTAAATGCCAAGAAATTCTACTGAGGCAATTGAATCTAAGTTACTTCAATTCATACCAGTATTATTAAATACAGTCTACAAACAAAAACTTCCAAATTAGCATCTTGATGGGACTGTTCTGGCATTTTCACATGCAATTTCAAACTAAAAATTAGGCTTAGCATTTATCTTAAAAGATATATGAGTGACAATGAAAATCATAGATCAAATTGGAGTACGTGACTAAGTAAATGTTAGCACAGTATTTTCCAGGCCTAATAATCAAAATAAATCACATTTTAAATGCATACATAAGTGGTCAATCACTAGCTACTTATCCCAAAATATGCAGACACATACATGGTCAATCAGAAATTTTAGGAAAATCATTTTACCTTCATCTTTTTGCACTAAAGAATAAGAATTCTTTCCTTTCTTTCTGTTTTGCTCATATGTCTGGTTTGTTGTCACAGCCAGAAGTAAAAAACAAACGAAAAAATGTTTTTTCCACATAGTGACTTTGATCCCAAATTAGATGACTTTTCCTTCCTGTTAAAAGTAAAAAACCACCTGTGAATACTTCATTAATAGAACAAGGAAATAAATACAGATACTTTACATACAGAATACACATTTGTGCGCAGCACAGTTCTAGAGATAACATGTAAAAAACAATTGTAAAAAGTCACTGGGTAAGTGATTTAAGCATAGCAGCCAGTACAATCCCAGCTGTAGCTCACATGCATATTAGAGCCTGTTTTATCAGAGAAGAAATATGGACAGAACAGACACAGTGCTCCCGATCCTTTCTTGAAAATAGCTAGTGCTACCTTTAGCTTTCATTTGAATATCTAACAAAGAAGGATAAAAAGAAATTGTTACTAATGCATGTTGCTATTAACATACTTTGCTATTAAACTAACTACATTAAATTAGCAGAAATATTATATAAATTGAATACAGTTTGTTTCTAGAAATTCCTAATTGTTAGGAATGAACAAAGATCTGGTTTTTTTCAGATGCAGATACATTACCTAGGTCTACAGCATCAGTATGAACAACTTATTCTTCTAAGAAACAATGGCTTAGTAAAGAAATTAAATACACGAATGTAATATTCATGTTGCATGGCTGTAACAGAGTGTATGTAGTATCTTCTATAAAGAAAATATTCCATAAAGACAATATTCTATTACAATGACAATATACACTAATAAAATTAACATTACAACATTTAATTCAGTGATTCAACATATTTCTAAAGAAAACTGAACTCCATTAAATCTGATTTACAAAAAATGCCTGTAATTTGCCATAATTAAATTTTAAATACCATTAATAAAAAAGTCAATATATTAAATTTAAATATCTTTCCTAAACCCTCTTTTCAAGTCCATCAGTTACATATACAGAAACCATAAGTGCAGTCCTCTAAAAATCAAAAGGAACTAACTATGTCTTACCTTCAAAGGCACTCAAAAAGCAAACTGTGAATTGGATAAGCTGTCAGCATAGAAAACATGTCCAGTAGGTCACAGAGGAAAATACATTTTGTTTACAAGAATAAATCAATCTGTAAATAAATAGTCTATCCACTTGTGAATGGCTCTACCTTGCATCTAGATCCTTTATGGTCCATTATTGGGCTGTTCAGTTGGCCAAAGTTTAAATGAAGACAGTCAGGCACTTAGCCAGGGCTGAGTGGGAGACCGAGCCATTTTATTAAAGGGACAGTGTCAGTCTGGGAGCAGCGCTTTCCCATTTTAAATAACTGACCTTTTACATTACAAAACTCACTTCTAGACAACCTGCCTCTCCAGCCACCACTTTGCCAGCCACACCTCTTCAGCTTGTCCATGTTAACATTGCAGCACTGGTTAGATGAGAGATGTGAAATTAGTACATTACCACTTGTAGGCTAGAACCGAATTCTGACCCAATGGTTTGTGTCCGCCAGGACCTTGAGCCTGTCTCAAAGGTAGTAACTGCATTAGCAACTACAATAATAAAAGACAACTTTAAAAAAACTCAAACAATTCTTCCTGAGCTGTTTTCCTCAGAAATTCTTTCTGCTCTTTATATCCTCTGAGGGGTCAGACACAGAGAGGGTATCTAAAAGGGGGCTGGTTAGGTAGCTCTCACTGTGCTGCGTGCAAATTGTATTTGCTCTATCTAACGGCAGGCTTCAGAGTAAAATTGTATTGTTGCAGTGTCAAGTAAAAAATCCAGGTGAGAGGAAGTATTGGGATTGTAAGTCTCAAGGAATCATGGCATGCCTCAAGGGAGTTTTGTGCAGATGGCCAGCAAAAGGTCAGTGCCCAGCCTCTGGGCAGGCATTGCCTAACAGGCAGGCACCCCTCAGTCCCTTGGTGGTGGGACAGAATGGAGAGCTCCTCCTTCACTTGGTGCTGCAGAAGGGAGGATTTACGCTTCATCACTGGGATGAATCGGGTCCCTGGACTGTCATGTGATTAAGCACTGAAATGTTTCAGTTATACATCAAAAAAAATTATGAGTAATTTGGGCATTTCAAAACACATTGTAAAAAGATGGTTTTGACCAAAGCAGATTTTTTTGGCAGAGGTTCAAGCTTTTGTCAAAAATGCAGGATCGAAAATGCATAAACATTTGCCTATCAATGACCCAACTGTACCGATTAGGCTTTACAAAAAATCTACCTAAATGTCATGCAAGTCATACCCTTTAATTTTTCTTCAAGACAGATTTTCTAGACTTGAAGTGACCCTGGTAGCTTATATCTGGGACACTACTCCTAAATATATACACCAAAAATAGATTCAGTATCTAATTTTACAGGACAGTAATGTTACCTATTCATTGCTTTTTAATGTTGATAAACCCAAAGACTGTGTGTGCCTTTTTTTTGTTCCAGCACCTGGTGGAAGCTTCCCTGTGAAATGAATACCTCTTACTACCCAGAAGACACTTCCAGCATGGCAAGTAGCGGGCAAATCTTAGAAATTGTCTTAACAAAAAACCACAAAAGTTGAAGCTTTGCATCCTCTGTAAGTAATTTCTGCTTTTTTAATTTTGTAGGAAGAGTGCATCTGAAAGATGAAAAGAAAAAGGCAAAGAAAGCACACAGATTTTCTAAACTTTAATTTTGATATTGCAGATTTAATCAAGTTATTTAGTAGAAATAAGAGTGAATACTGTGCTTATCAATTGCCATTGATATGTCTTTCTTGAAGAAAGATGAATGCTAAAGCACATCTGTTTATTCTGCATCAAGCATAGCTTTCCAAAGGGCATGCTGTGAAAGAGCTGTTAGAGCACAATATGGTAGACTGCAAATACTTGCTCTCGGAGAGTTCCCAGTCTCCTGACCAAGAAACTTCATTGCCAAGGCTGATGATTTGCTATGATCCAGACTGTATTATGGGGAAAACAGAGAAACAGAAAGAATAAATAATAATTATAAATCTAAAGATTAACATCAATGTTGTTTCATATGATAAATTAAAAATGCAAAATGTAAAATACTAAAACCATTTAGTGATTCCATAAGCCTAAGGCAACAAGAAGGGCTTCCGTAAGTACACAAGTAGCAAACACCAGCCTTCTGTGATTATAAATCCACTGAACTACACCTGCAGCAGCCTATCTACTACGTCCATATAAAAACGAATCTGTTAAAATTAATGGGGGATATTTTCCCTATGGCAGACACAAGGGGGGAAGAACTTTTTTTCCCTCCTGTAGAATCCTGAGGGCTTCTGTTCTAACCTAAGCGAATTTCCTGCAGTCAGCCTTTGAGTTCTTTGTCTATTTTATCCTGGATTTATACAAGAGATGCTAAGTTTGTGCACTTTTAACAAGAAACAGGAGCTGTGTAGTGAATGCAGCATTTGGTGGCATTTACCACTGTTTGGTCCAGGTGGTGGAACCAGACTGGCCTCTGTCAGCAGTGATGCCGATCCGGACTCAGGCAGGGTCAGATACACAAGCGCAATACACACAAAGATGGTCAGAAGGCATTTATTACCTTGATGTCCCAGCAGAGGTTCCCCAGTAGTTTCCCAAGCAAAGTAAGCAGTAAGTGGGGAGATTCCTGGCACCACCATGCGATGTTCCATGGTGTAGAACAGTGGGTGGGAGTTTTAGAAGCTTTATGTGAGTTTGCACTTAAGCATTAAGTGTTATAATTACCTAAGCATCCTTGCAAGTGATCACAGGAAAAGAGCATGGCTAGCTATGGGAGAGTGCCTGATACATTAACATGTTTGGGAAGACTTAATCAAGGACAACATAAGTAACTATACATTAAAATACAGAATAACGACCGCTACTGCCTTAACAAAGCACAGAGGGCTTCATTATAAGGAATCTGGGTTACAGCTGTACTGACCTCTATCGCCCATCTCCTTGCCATTCTCCTGCATTTAACCCTACAACCACCCCCACCCCCTGACACACACAAGGCAGAGCAGCTCAGCCCTTACCTGAGTTACCTTACACACACCGGCTGCTCCATCCAGATGAACTCATGAACTTGGCAATCAGAGCCCAAGGCTGCAAACCTGACACCCTAACCAGAACAGATGAAAAGACATGGGTGGTTGGTAGGGGGTGGTGGGAGCAGTGAGGACAGGGAAGGGGAATGAAAACGAGGAACAAGTAATATGGGAAGCGAGCAAAAATACTGCAAAAGAGGACTGTAATGCACGTGGATGCATTACAATAAGCAGAAATATTAAGAAATCTGAGGCTACTGTAGTATGGCTGGGAATGTAGGGGATGTAGGACCCAAAGAAAACATGAATTAGTTTCATTGCTTATCAAATTACTTGCTGTACTGGAAGGCACATTTCATAAATCTGGATACAAATGTTATATTCTTCTTGAAGGAAGTCAAAACATTTATGAGCAGGGAGGGAAAGAAGCAATCCACTGAGGAAAGTAACACTGTAAAATTCAGATTTCCTTTGAATTCTGTAGTATAAAAAAATACAAGGAAAAAGTATTAGATATTCAAACTTCACTAATCAATTCCTCATTTTTTATTTTTGGTACAGTTACAGACCCTAAGTGACGTTAGTTGAATATCTTATAGGATAGGGTTTCCCCTAAATCAGACAGTTACTGCAGTGTTTGATCTCCGTGGCCACACACACTGAAGCAAGTGGTGTTTCACAAACCATTACCATTACAAAACTGTGTAGATAATCACACTTTCCTGTCTTTTTTCAGTATCCTTGTAGAAAACTGTACAGAAACTGCACCTGCTTTGCTTTTCATTTGGTGTTTAAGTAACAGCAATGGAATATGCTAAGAGCTTTTAAGTAAGCACAGTACATTTCCTGCTCACTTCATTAAAATGTTAGTGACAGGGAAAGAACAGGGGGAAAAAGAATAGTGCATCTCTGACCAGTGGGCATAAAAAACCCTCTGCCTTCATTCAGTTTAGAAGCACCCTTCACCTAGCCTGGGAGCAAGGTCTCCTCTGTTGCTAGACCAAACGCTTACCTGAAGTACCCACTTCCTGCTTCTCCAAGGGTAGATCCCATTTTAAAAATATACTCTGCTGGAAATCACACCTTTGCAAACACTCATAATCTATTCATGTGTGCTGTGCCCTGCTAGCATGACAGCGTATGTAAATTTAACTTATTTAAAGGGTGAGACAACACATACTAAGGAACTCAGTGAGGTCTTAGCTCTTATCAAAGATGGCAATAATGTGAATGTGATTGTGTGCTGGTTTTGGCTGGGTTAATGTTCTTTATTGTGGCTAGCATGAGGCTGGCTTTGATTTGTGCTGAAGATAGTGTTGATAATTCAGGGATGTTTTAGTTATCACTGAGCAGCGCTCACACAGAGCCAGGGGCTTCTCTGCTCCTCACCCCACCCCACCAACAAGCACACTAGGGGTGCACAAGGGTTTAGAGGGGGGACAGCCCCCAGCTGACCAAAGGGATATCCTATACCATATGATGTCATGCTCAGCATATAAAGCTGGGGGCAAGGTTGGCCAGGGGGCTGCTGCTTCGGGGTGCTTGGTATTGCTTGGTTGGTGGTGATGGTGAGCAACTGTTTTCATTTGCATCACCTGCCTTTCTTGGGTTTTATTTCTCTCTGTTATTTTCCTTTTCATCACTATTATTATTATATTTCCTTTATTAAGCTGTTCTTATCTCAACCCACAAGTTTTCTCACTTTTACCCTTCTAATTCACTTTCCCCCATCCTGCTGGCAGGGGGAGTGAGTAAGTAGCTCTGTGGTGCTTAGTTGCTAGCTGGGGTCAAACCATGACAGGTTGTATGGAAGAGCTGTACATCTGCTGTATGACCGTACATAGTACCATTCCTACACAGAAGCATCAGTCTGTGCACACTCAGTTAACATGAAAGGTACCGGAGGAACATGCTGCTACCAGAAAAAAAAAAAAGAAATCATACATGCTACCACTGCTCACCCTCTTTCCCCAGTGCAACCAAGGAAGGACTAACTGTCCCAGCAGCTGCAGCCTGCTCCCGAAAGGCCCCCTTCCTAGAAACCTCTACACCATCTCCTGTCAGAGGACACATGAACATGTGACACCTCCTTTGAGGTTAATTGTCTTCATTAAATAAATGTCTTTGTTAGACAAACAGACTAAAGAGTTTCAATGGAGTACAATCTTTTACAAGAAATATCTGTTAATGCTATATATAAATGATAATTACTGGCAGCATCCAGCATCTGTTGGATCAGACACAACGGTGATGATTAAGCATTTCATTAGTAACACACCAGTCACATGGATCCCTCATACTGTTTACATACCTATTCTTATCCTTATGCATGCTTAGGTTAAGACTTGTAAACAGCCTATCCATCCAGAAACAGATCATCAGCTATAGAAGAATGCTTTTTCCAGCAGTCATCAAGGTTTATCTGCACTATGTGCCAAACCAGAATTGAGTGAATGGATTTCCAGCTGTGCTCAAAGATTTCTCACTTTTTTTTGGACCTGCAAACATGACTAACCTGGCAGAGATCAGAAAATGTTAACATTTATGATTTTTAGACATAACAATTTGACTGGTCAAATATACATATAATCTGGTAGTTCTCATAAACATCCAGTATTCAGATAGCAATGGGGTCAAGTTTGGTTGTATTTCTCTGGCTAGAAAATCTGTAGATCTGTTAAGTGTTGTGTGTAATTGTTTTCTGGAAACAGCCTAAGCTCTTCTTCACCACCTACCGTGTTTTGGAAGTACAATAAGGATCTTGACAGTTCTCTTGTAAGATTGCAGATTTAAAATTCAGAGCTTTATTTTTTCATTAGTCTTGCCAGTATATAGTTTCATAGTTTTATATTCACTTAGAAATCAAATATGATGGAAATAACACCTCCAGATTTATGGCATTGTTTTTAACACTACTAATACTTCTTGCTAAGCTGTTTAGTACAACAGTGTTTCAATGGCTAATCTGAACCACGTGCTCTGAACCAGATGCTCAGTACATCTATATCTCAGGACTATTGAATCTATCTAAATGCACTCATTACATGACCTTACCAAAGCTCTGGTCTGCAGTATGAAGTTTTATCTGTAAAACTCATGTTGCTATTGAATTTCACGTTAAAAAGCCTTTAGTGCCTGCATTCATGCTAAGTCACTTCTACTGGAAAAAAATTATATTATCAGCTTTCTTTCCTGGTACAATACCTATTCTCCTTGAATAATTCCTGCTATTCTCATTACTGCAACTCAAAAATGTAAAGAAGAAATAAAAAGAAACAGAGTGGATGAAGATAAGAGATAGCTTCTGTATGAAGACAGACAAAGTAAATTATAGTTCTGTACCTTGGAAAGCCACAACCAAATGCAAATGTGATACAGACCTCTAGAAGTATGAAAGAAGGTGAATATTCTATAGTACATGAATGTAGTTTGTCAAAGGACTTACACTGTGATCAGTTTGGTTGACGATATTAACCAAAGTCAGCTGCCCTAAATTTACTTCCCCCCCATCCCCCCTCTCCTTGTATGCTCTTCACTCAATAAGAATAACAATAGTTGCCATGAAAGAATGGTAGACTTTTTTCTGGTTAGGAAACATAGCTAATGGATGTTACTTAAAGTAAATATTTTAACCAGTTTTTAAAAACCCCTGTTCCTAATACTAGATATATCTTAACTCAGTGCCATTGTTATTTATACGCTATGTAAGTAAAACCATGATTATATGCCTTTTTAAAATCAGATTGCAATAAATGTATCAGAAGGATCACTTAGTTGCTGAAATTGAATTTACGGAAGCTATAAAGACATCTATCCTATCTAAATCCTGCCCTCTGGTGTATCTACATGATAATGCATAACGATAGTATTTCATATGGGGTGACTCATTCAGCGTTTGATCAGGACACAGCTAGAAATGAGGCTACTGTCAGGGCAAAACATTTGTCCCCTTGTAATAAAAGGTGGAAGCTAAAGACTAAGATACTAAAAGACAGATACAATGCTTCAAGGAAGGAGGACATGTCCTGGAAGAACTGGTTTTACTCCTTAGTTCCTATCTGATCCTGAGAAACTAAACACTCATTTCACACATACGTCTCTTTTAGATACCCAGATTGGGAGTGCCAATACTGACACATGGATCTTCCAAGCACTACAAAGTCAATGAAAGCTGGGAGTGTTCACAAAATGTATCAGCAAGATATTATGATCTACTGAAATAAGTACAGTTATGGGTTGTCAGAGAATTCAAATGACAGTCTTGCCGTGCCACTTAGGAACACATGTAATACTGGCCTTATAAGTGTTCCGCGTTAGTCTTAAGGTAAATTATTACTTACAATTGTAAGAAAACAGAGCAAGGATTAAAACAGTACTTACTTTACTTCCTGGTAGTTTGGCTCCTGAAATTCCACAATGCTCTTTTGGACTAGACTCAGCTTGAACCTGAATTTAGAATAGTTTTTGTAAAATGTTTGACTTCACCGCCAGCTTAAAGCAAAGATGGCCAAAGCTTTCGAAAAAGTGCTTTGGTCAGGCTCAGGAGGAACCTGGTTAGAACACAGCGTATTTCATCTTCAAATAACTCTTTGTAAAGCCTCCACACTTCAATTTATTTTTTTAAGCACGGTGACCAGGGTTGTTTATCATAACATAAGGTACAGTTCAAGAGGAGTTCTAACAGTCAGTACTGACAGTGATCCAAACTTAAGAGTTACCTTCTCTTTCACGAGTTGCCCTAGAAGAACAGGAGCTCTGAACGTGTAAAAAGGCTTGTCCTCAGTCACATCTATCTCTTGCTCCATCCTTTAAAAATCATGCTTTTTGTTCACAGGTTACCTGTGGACCTTTAGCACCCAAACCTTGGGATTCTCTTGGTCCAGGTATTCCTTCAGGACCCCAGATACCCTAAAAAGATAAGGTAAGATATTAATTTTAAAACTTTCATAATAAGTTTTTCAATTAACAAAATGAAGTAATTACCTTCAAAAGGAAATAAATGTGTCTGTGAAAGTCTTTCTGTCTTTATCTCAATTCCTCACACATTTCTATGCATGTCAGTGAATAACAATGACAGCAACAACTGATACGAATGGAATAAGTGAAATTGAGAGGTTCTTTCACTCCTACCCAACCCTATGCAGTGGCATGGGATGCTCTGCTGTCTAAAAACAGTCACCTTCTTTACTCATAGGGCTTATTAATTTGAATGCCTCAGTTAATGAATGTCCACGGTGAAAGACCCAGTGGACCAACAAGACCTACTGGACCCTCAGAACCTTCTTCAACCTGAAAATACATGGCATTTGAATACATTAGCTTGCATTAGGATTTTGTTATGAAATTGTACAAAATTAAGTGATAATTACAATATATACAAAGAACAAAAGTATGACATGTACAAACAAAAGAATTTTCAGTAGAAATACTAAAACCTAGGGGAAATAATAGTCTTGTGACCTGTACCTACAACTTTTGCAATCACACTGCTGAATCCATGTAATTTGGCATATTTTTAGAAGTACATACATTTTACAGACTGAGAGAAGTTTGAACTCCAGCTTCAAACTCTGTATGTAACCAACACTTTCTCTTACCAAAAATCAGGTAAACTAGTACTATCAGGTATGCATCATGGCATGCAGGACTACACCAGCACATCTAAAACAGTCTGCTTAGGCTCCATCAAGCAACAACTTTTGCAAGTTTAAGTAATCATAATCTAAAACAGAAGTAATGTGAATGACAGCACTGTCACAATACATATTTTTTTCCTTTTCTATAAAGGGAAGAGAAGCAGTAGTCTTACATAACTAAATTAGAAGTTGCCATGTCTTTAAAAAGTCAAAACCACTGCAAAACTCCAGTACTATTTAGGTGTTCTGCTTCCATATTCCTGAAAGGATTTGGCTACTTTGGCTAGTAGCATGACATAAACACAATAAATCTTGGAGATGGACATAAACTGAAAGAAAAGCCAGCCTCCCAGGCATTATATATGGAAAAGCGTTAAAGTCACAGGGGAAAAAACTGTTTCCAATTAATATCTCAAAACCCACTAACAAACCTCAGTATACCTGGATCTCTTATGAATTTTAAGAAATCTTTGAAGAAGAAAAGGAGCTCAAAATGGATCTTCCACTGTACAAAATTCCTATGTAATTAAAATAGATTTTAGACTTGTACATAGAGCAAATGTGGAATCCTCTGCAGTCAGAGTTACAAAAAATGTAAATTTATACCTCATCCATGAGGAGAAATTGCTGAAAATAGTTTGAGATACAACTGCATTAAAGCAATTCTCACCTATGGTATTAGAATTTAGCAGATCTTACAAGGAATATAAAAGAGACTGATCAGAAGTGTAAGCAATGTCTGAGGTGTCAGAAAATGTATGATTAAAATGAGACTTGCCAAAAGCCAAGCTGAATTAGATTCTTAATGATTTCATTTTTTAATGTGTAAGTTTATTTAGCCATATCAATTACAAGAGACAGGGAAATATAAAAAGCAGATATCATGCAGTGGTGATGAAGAGATTATTAATCATCTAGGTACACTCTCAAAACTAAAAAAATATTCTGCATTACTTATAAATAAAGATGCTGCTAATGGACAAAGGTGCAAATGTAGAGATAGCTACAGGAAAACTAAAAGTGGGAAATCAGTGTGGAAAACAGAAGCAAAGATCTTGACAGTTTAAAAGGCTCAGAAACTTTTGAGAAATTCAGAGTCACTAACCAAATACTGTTCCAGCATTTATTTTGAGATTAACATAGGAAATGTCTGAGTAGGGTAGAATGATCAGCTATAAACCATGTATGTCCCAACAATTCACGTCATCTAGTAACCGTGACACAGTGGTCTCTGAGAAGGTGAAATTCTTTGGCATTCTTAAACACCGAACAGCTCTTGTGTTTCCATTAAACTTGCATGGTACCTGTTGTTAGTGTAACATTTACTGGGTCAAAATTTACAATTTTTCATTTTTAAATTTCTCTGAATCTCTCTTGTGCCAGAGACACAGAAAATGCCTTTTCTGTAGTTTGTGTGTATGTGGGTAATGTATTTGGACAATCACTAGGACTCAATAAATGAGTAAGATGTCAAATATTTAAGCTGCTGATTCCTTAATACCTAACGAACTTCCTCTTAAAATCAAAGTTAGATGATGTGATTATTGCAAGCATTAAACTAAAGTCACGTCCCATACTTTCCTATGGAAAAATGTTGGGAACACACAAACTGAAGTTCACTTTGCCACAAAAAGAACCAGTAGGTGATTATTGGAAACAGATGTGAGAAAGTCACCATGTCCCACTTAACAGGAGCAGAGGAAGTAGAATGATGAAAAATGAAACAGATAAGCATGAAAATATCAGCTATCAATTTCACCTTTGATATATGATAGACTATTTGAATTACTCATCATTTTCCCACACATGCTGGTCTACTGTATTTTTTTGTATTGATATATTTGAATATATCAAAACAACTGCTGAGTTTCTAAAGTTTATTATTATTATTAAGGAAAAAAAACTGCTGGTTTTATAAGGATAAATGCTTTTGAAATGGAAGGAATATTAGAAAAATCTAAGCCAACTAATTGTTGTACCGTTAGACCACATTTGTGGCTTAATGAACCCTGTGAATAAGTAACACATGGAATATAGTTTCTTGGACAATACAAATTCTCCAGTATGTTTAGAGACACGAAAAAACAGCCAACAAACACTAACACAAGTGATGGAAAAAGCCAGTCCATCCACATGTTTTTAAACTAAAGGCATTGAATACAGGGAGATTATTAGAAGGATGGAAGAACAATGGTTTATCACATGTTTTCTTTAAAAAGTTATGCAAAGCTATAAAAACATTGGAAAGACCATTCAGAATTATTTCATGTAATTCAAAAGAGGAAGTAGGAAAATATTTAATAAGGAAGCCAAAGACTATGTGTTTCCTTTGTTTTCTAAGAAAAGAATGAAATACAAGGCAGCTAAAATAAGGAACTAAGATCCTGACTCTACAATAACAAACAAACCATTAAAAATGTGACATTTAAGTATTTCCAGCCCAACCATCAGCCTTTGAAGTTTCCCATCTGAAAAGGGAACTCATTCAGAGAGAACCTGAAATCGTCCGCTTAGTACCTCAGCTTATAATTTCTATTTCAGACATTTTTAAAGAGAGTTAATAACAAATACAGGAGAAAAGGTAAAGATGCACATCTCCATGGCTTGCAGAAAAGCAAGTTCTGAAATCCTAATCACACAGGACCAAGGAAATATCTTTTTTTTTTTCAGGTAATTTATAAATAAGGGGAGAACTTTATTACTGTGTGATCAAACACCAGAACAGGTTGCCCAGAGACGATGTGGAGTCTCCATTCTTGGAGATAATAAAAAACCCGCTGGGCAAAACCTTGAGCAACCTGCTCTAGCTGACCCTGTCTTGTGCAGAGAAGTTGGACTAGATAACCTCCAGACGTGCCTTCCAACCTCAGACATTCCGTGATACCAGGCCATATTTCACTGAGAAACTAACCCATTTTTCAGAAATTTCACTCAAAATAGAAAAATGCTCTCATAACTGTACCTTACTTCCACTGCAAGTCCTCGGTGACTGTGTGGCTTGGGTCCCAGACTTATTACTGTGTACCTATTTCATCTACTATTCAAACATGATGTTCAAAAACTCATTTCTGATCTTCTGTGAACAACATGAAAATACTTATCATCCCTTCCTCTGTTAAGCAAAAAAAGGTCTGACAATGGGACAAACCATATAAAAATACATCACTACACAGAAGCATTAGAAGTCAAAATCCAATAACGAAAAAGATAAGCAAAGCCACTTTTATTTTGTCAAAGCAAAATTGACAACCTAACCATAAAGGCTTCAAAAAACTTACCAAGAACCCAGGCCTGCCAGAAAGAGCATGCTCCAATTCAGATGTCTCTGTGTTTTAAATATCTGAGATTGGCTAATTTGCTTAAGAGGAAAGACAAACAAACAAACATGGGTTAGGGTAGGCATGTTCAACTGTTCAATACTTCATTTTTCTGTGTTGCAGTTTTGAGCTGAATGCTAAATGATAATGTTACCAGCTATTTTAACAGCTCTTCTCTTTCATTTAAATAATAAATTCTATCCTAGTAAGTTAACACCTAAGGGACACGTAAAAATCACCATCTTACCTAAAAGTCTCTTACAACTTAAAAACTGAAAAAGTATTCCAAATCATCACTATTTTATGAGACATTTATTTTTTTTATGAAATATTGAACTTACTAATATGTAATTGTCTATAAAGACATTAATATAAATTGTTATGTTATTTATTGCATGGCATATTCATTTATCCATTTATATATATTCACTGGGGGTTGGACTAGATGACCTTTAAAGGTCCCTTCCAAGCTAAACTATTCTATGATTCTATGATTTACATGCCCATTAGTAATTATTTGCTATTAATGTAAATTATTGGCTCGATCCTCTGTTTTAGTAGAATATTCATCTGCTTTTACTTTTCAGTAGTTGTTTTATTTGTTATTTGTAATGTTATTTATAACATTATACAGGATTAATGCAGGCTTGAAATAAAGAGATTTTAGAAGTAATAATCATCAAATAACTAGTATGTACTTAAAAGAAAAAGGTAATTCAATCTGGCCTGCTTCCACTTTAAAAAACACAATTTAATAGAAGTCATTTGTGACTTCACCTGGAAAACCAGTTAACATTTTAAAGTATACAAACTGAACACTGCAGTAACAGCTTAATATCTGCAAGGAAATGCTGACTCCTTTGTTCTCTTGTTAATTCCATTCATGCTCGATCTTAAATCTCCCAAATCCTTAATGTTCTTCTTTCATAATTAGTAAGAATAACAAATGTTGTTTTTTCTTAGACAGCAAAAGTTTGGTTTTGCTAAAAATACTAATTTTGCATAGTATTATAAAAATGACACTGTGTATTACAGGGAAAACTGACTAATATTGCAGAACGGAATTTAAGACTACAGGTTCATGGTCTGGCCAGAGTAAATTCTCCTTAACTCCCTATTCTCTTTCTCAACCTCAATCATTCCATGAATATGAGATACTCTTTACTTGCTGTACTGTTTGATCTACACCAGAGAGGCTCTTGTCCAGGCAGTTGCACTGAAGTGGAGCAGGAAAACTCTGTCCTCTCTTCGTCAACATACAGAGACGTAAGACAATGTTTATGAGATCCCTGTCATACTAAGCAACTGTCTACAGATTCCTGTCTCCCCTCCAAAAAGACTAGAAATTAGAACACACAACGCCTGCTATAATCCCTTCCAGCAACCGCCAAGACAGAAAGCATCAAGGACCTGCCTCTGACAACAGCTAATGAAAAAAAAAAAGAAGTGTTGGGCAATTGCTACCAAGGGGAGTCTTTGTTTTGATTTTTCCCTGATTCAGCACAGAGTTGTTTACCAATCACAACATTTTTGAGATTGCTTGATCAGTTTCAGTCTCTTGGCTGTTGGAGGAGTTAGTTTGCCAGTCCTTCTCAGACACTGTGGAAGCCACCACTTTGGCTACTTGAGTAACTTGCCACAAATTCCCACAGCAGGGAGAATGAATGGGTAGGTCCTCAGTGAAAGGAAAAAAAGATTATGGGAAATAGACAGAGACCCTGGCTGAACAGCTGACTGCGCCAACACAGCTCTGTGCCCTGTGCCAGATGTACAGTAAATTCCTGGCATTACCAGAATGTATTCTTTCTTGCCCCTAAATGTGTACCATTTAGCAACAAAATTAGATTGTGTATGAAATAACACAATGAACTATCAGAAAACTATGTAAGAGCATTTCCACACCTTATGTTGAGGTCCCCAAGGTCCTTTAGGGCCAAACTCCAGTCCTACGTATAAAAAAAAGGAAAGACAAAAATAAAGTAATTGTATTAACATTTCTTAATAATTACTAATAATTTGGTTTTATTATCAAAACCTTTAAAAATAGATTTAAAATAAAATATATTTAGTATTAATTATTAAACATTAACTTAATAAAAAATTCTTTGAAACGGTATGTCAGTATTCTGCATTGAAATACCCTGAACCATCCTCCTTTACAACAAATCTTTTGTTGCCCTTATAGCCCTTCTTAGTTGACTATAGTTTTTGAGACTTATAGATGACAAATGCTTGTTGCATCATTATCTTTTACAAATTACCTAAAAAAGTTTTATAATCTGACCCAAGAGATTCTATGTACAGTTTTCTTAGCTGCTTTTTTTATGTTCAGGCAGCCTTCAAAACATGCCCTGAATAATTTCCTGTTATCTGATAAAACTGCTTCCTTGGCCTCCTAATAGCTTCTCAAAAGGTTGTTTATGACATTTTTTGCCTTTCTCATATGAGATATTAAATACTTCCTCTCGAGACTGATGTTTCACTACTTCCCTCCCCCAATTGCCTTATTCCTGAAGACATGCTAAAAACCGCAGGGAAGACAAAATTTCCTGTGCCTTCAGAATGCTACCACATCACAGCCTACTTTTTCTTTCTTTGACGAAACTTCTCGCTTTCCTTCAGACTCTTTATTAAAATACTTTGCTCAATGACTGGCCTCTAAAAATTTACAAACATTTCCATTTTGTCTTTGATGTAATATATAGAATGTAAGGAAAAATATTCAGAATTACCACTGACGACATTTAGTTATGATTCACATGACCGATCTGAGCAACGACAACAATACCTATTTTCCAGCATTTTATTGACTTTATCCTACATGTCTAGGCAATAAGGCTTCAATCATTCTTCTGGGCATGTTTCCGAGTCTACAAAGTCAAACAAAGACTCCTGTTTGGCATCTGTAGGGCTTGGATTAGACTTCACATCCACTTGTAACTCCCATCACAAAGCACATACAAGAACAGCAGTTAAACGACACACCTAGAGAGCACGTATCGAACACATCTGTATAATTACTGACAGGCTGGGTACCACACCCTTTTAGTAAGGTTGCCCACTATTTCCTATTTAAGACCCCGGGTTTGGTTGTTTATAGCCCTGTGTAACTTTAAAGACATAAACTGAAACTATTCCTGCCAGATGTCTTTCCATCTAAATTTTAGCTGAAGTAATCCAGACATTTCCAAGAACGAGGCTAACGAGAAACAGGTTTTTTCCTTTGGTGAAGTAAAATCTGCATCCCTTGTGTTCAAAGCAGTGAGGTATACTTTGGGGACTAACACAGCTTAGGGGAGGAGAAGGTGAAAGAGGGATGTTCTTGCTGTGGTTCTTAGGCAAATCTACCGAATTTGGGCCAAACTCGTAAGCCTTTGAAAAGGGTTAGCCTGCACCCAGCCGCTAAACACTCGGGGCAAAGGCCTTGGGAAGAGAGAAGCCAGCGGCCTACAGGCAGAAAGGGCCGAACACCAAGTTAAGGGAACGGCCGGCGCCCCACACCATGCGCCAGGCCCCACACTGCGCAGGCAGGGCTCTGGGAAGCCGGGGGGCGAACAGGCGCCGGGCAGGCTCCCGGCAGAACAGGACTTCCTGAGGTTCTGCCCCCTCTGTTCGCACCCGTCGCTCTTTCAGCGCAAGCAGCCCCGCCCTGCCCTTCCCACGCACCGGCTGCTGCCACTACCTTGGGACACCGGTACCGCGGCGGCCCGGCCCTCTCTCCACCTGCCGCAGGTGCCACCGGCACCCTGACCAACACCAACCTTCTAACAAAAGCTACTGCTTTAGTACAGCAGCGAGCGTAAGTCAACAGATAGAAACGGAGCGGGAGTCCAGCGATCCTTCCCCGGATCACGGCGCCCGGTGCGGGCCGCGTTCAGCTAAGGTCTAGGCCGGCTCCCACCCCAACGCGCTCAGGGTTTTAAGCCGGCCAGCCCCGCGGGGCGGGACTCCGGCGGGGCGGGGCTCCGGCGGGGCGGGGCTCCGGCGGGGCGGGGGAGGAGCGCGGCCCGGCGGCGGGCGGGAGGGAGGGGTCCTGCCAGGACAGGCGCTCCGCCCCCCCTGCCCCCCCGCCCCCGCTCGCCGGAAGTTCGGCAGCTTTTCTGTCCCCCCCGCGCCGGAAGCGCCACGGGTTTTCCTTCCCCGCTGCCCCCGCAACCGGAAGCCCTTGTACGCTTGCCGCTCTTCCTCCTCGGACGGCAAGGCCGGTGGGCGTCGCGTCTCGTCGTCGCCCCTCCCCCTCTCCCGGTGTCGGTGGTGTCGGAGGGCCCCGCGGGGTGGGTGAGCATCTGCCGCGCCCGGAAAGGGTGGGAGGGAAGCGGTCGGCCGCGCTCCGCACCGTTCCCGCCGCCGCGGGGCCTCGGTGGGGCCTTCTCGTTCAGCGGCTCCTGGGCGAGGAGCAGCGAGGCGGGCCGAGCGGCGGGCGGGGAGCCTGCCCCCCGCGGCGCGCAGGAGCCGGCCGTAACCAGGAGACACCCAGAGGGGGCCTGGGAGAAGTACGTAACGCTCCCTTTCCATGCTTCCCAGTTCCCAGTACAGCGTGGCCCTC
This sequence comes from Falco peregrinus, assembly GCF_023634155.1. Taxonomy (NCBI): domain Eukaryota; kingdom Metazoa; phylum Chordata; class Aves; order Falconiformes; family Falconidae; genus Falco; species Falco peregrinus. The sequence continues at coordinate 36,713,342 of NC_073725.1, read as the reverse complement.
TCCGCAATTACGGAAGAGGTTTGTAGGATCTGCGGGGGGGGGGTGTTGTACATAGACACGTAAAATGGGTCTGGGCGTGCAGCTATGGCAGGTGTAAACGGAGTTTAACAGTAATGTATATTTATGAATGCTGCTAGGCCAAATGTGAACTACGACAAGGTAATGCTGGGGTAGAAGGTGAGTTTAGGAGCAGTAGAATAAGGTATTTCTGTAGAAATCTTCAAAAAGGGCAAGCCTTTCTAGGCTACAGAACAGACTTCAGACAAAACAGACTCTTAATTTTTGTCAATTAGAGCACTTCAATTAGGCAGAAATTTTCTCCTACATGTTTTAGGGAGTGGTTCTTTACCAGCAGCACACCCACATATCATGCCGCATCACATCTCAGTTAATCTCTCTTTCCTTAATATTGGCGTTTTGTAAACCCAGCAGATCCTGTTGTCAGTTTGTAGGTGGCTGCGCTGGTTCTGTCTCAGTAGGTATACACCAGGAATCACAAAGTCTGCTGGGGGGAAGTGCTGTCGTGCAGAGGGCGGTTAAGGTTTTGGCCTGAAACGTACATGCATTAAACCAGAGGTCCTCAAACTACGGCCCACGGGCTGGATACGGCCCCCCAGGGTCCTCAGTCTGGCCCCCGGTATTTACAGACCCCCCCGCCGGGGGTTGGGGGGGGAACCAAGCAGCCGCAGATGACTGCCTGCCACTGCATCCACGCGCTGGCCCCCTGGTTAAAAAGTTTGAGGACCCCTGCATTAAACCCTTAGGCTAAAAGTCATTCAGAACCACACTTCTGTTAGTTTAAAGATGATCTCAGATTACAAAGATATTTGGTTTTTGATAACATTCCTCCAAATTATTTCTCAACAGTTCCCATATGCATGGACATCACCTGAATATTCTTACAAGAGCTTAAATTGTGTGTAAGCTTCCCCTAAACATGAGTGGCTCCAAACCTGATATTTTGTGGGCCCCGCACCATGTTGACAGATTTGTTGTATGTGATTCGGAATTGAGCCTTTATCACATTGACTCTGCTGTAAGTTCAGAACTCAAGGCAGGATCCTTGCGGTTGTCGGAAGAAACTACAGCTACGCTATTGTCAATAAATTCAGATACACCATATATGAAATGTGTGGCTTGGTATCCAAAGTACGATCCTGAATGTCTCCTTGCTGTTGGACAGGCCAATGGTCGAGTGGTACTTACTAGCCTTGGTCAAGATCACAACTCAAAATCTAAAGATTTGATAGGTAAAGAGTTTGTTCCCAAACATGCACGGCAATGCAATACTCTTGCGTGGAACCCACTAGATAGTAATTGGCTTGCTGCAGGGTTAGATAAACATCGGGCTGACTTTTCAGTATTGATCTGGGATATCAGCAGCAAATATGCCCCAGAAACTGCAGTTGCTACAGAGAAAGTAAGACTTTCAGCAGGAGATCCGGAAGCAGGACTGGTAGTAACAAAGCCACTCTATGAATTGGGACAGAACGATGCTTGTCTCTCTCTCTGTTGGCTTCCACGGGATCAGAAGCTGCTTTTGGCTGGAATGCATCGAAATCTGGCTATCTTTGATCTGAGGAACACAAGCCAAAAAATATTTGTAAACACCAAGGCTGTCCAAGGAGTGACTGTCGATCCCTATTTCCATGATCGTGTAGCTTCCTTCTATGAAGGTCAGGTGGCCATATGGGATTTAAGAAAATTTGAAAAGCCTGTTTTGACCTTGACGGAGCAACCAAAACCCTTAACAAAAGTTGCGTGGTGTCCAACAAGAACTGGATTATTAGCTACTTTAACAAGGGATAGTAATATTATTAGACTGTATGACATGCAGCATACTCCCACTCCTATTGGAGATGAAACTGAGCCAACGATAATTGAAAGAAGTGTCCAACCTTGTGAAAACTACATTGCTTCATTTGCCTGGCATCCAACAAGTCAAAATCGAATGGTAGTAGTGACTCCCAACAGGACTATGTCTGACTTCACAGTTTTTGAAAGGATTTCTCTCGCATGGAGTCCAGTAACATCCTTAATGTGGGCTTGTGGACGACATTTATATGAGTGTACAGAAGAAGGAAAGGCTAGTTCCTTGGAAAAAGACATAGCAACCAAAATGCGGCTCAGAGCTTTGTCAAGGTATGGTCTTGATACTGAACAAGTTTGGAGAAATCATCTCCTGGCTGGAAATGAAGATCCTCAGCTGAAATCACTTTGGTACACTCTGCATTATATCCTTTATTTTACTATCCTAAAGAAGTAATGCACTTTTATATGTAAACTAGTTATATTAAATACATTAAAATCTTTAAATATAATTCAACATCCTGCAAATACTTTGCATATGTTAATAGGATGTGACTTTAACCAAAAAAAAAGGTTTCAAACACTTGGGAAAAATTAAGCTTCCTATACATGAAAATACTTATGAAACAGTATACTGAAGATATGGATCAAAAACTTACAGGAAACAAAGGTCCCTTAGTTTATGCTGGCATTAAAACAATCGTGAAGTCATCTTTGGGTAAGAATGTTCCAACTTTGATAAGTTCTATTGTAGTATATTTACAGAATGATGCTCTCATGGGTTTGTCTCTGAATATTGTTGAAAGAGGTGTTTAAAAATATAGAAACAAAGTATTTCTATTTGTGTTTTACACATATCAAATTAACAGATCATATTGCAGTAATCTCCAGAATTTTCAGTGTTCTTGGAAAGTCAGTAATCATGAAAACAAAGTATCCTCAGAGGTAAATCTTCAGCTGAACTATTTCAAATGTTTGGGTTTTGACTATAGCACTGAAAATTCTTGCTCCCAACTTAACTGTTATGTTTTTTGGAATTTCACATAGGGGTGTGCTTCTGGGAAGCTGATTTTACTGTAGTCACTGCTAATGTACTAAGTACTTTGTGTAACTGTGTTTAAATAAGCTGTCTTGTTCTGAAGTGGTAATCACCCCTGGTGCATCGCATTATGCCTGTCATGCTCAGTGAAGTTTTTATTAGTATAATCTATTACTTGAATCTTTCCTTCCTTATTCATTATGTGTCTTTATTATTATTTATGCTCCTTGGAGCAAAAAATAACTTCAGTGGTGGGAAAGCTTCTAGCATGTTGATGCTTGCTGAGAAAACTGGTAGAGCGGGTATTTGACTGTGTGTTATGTATTTTCAAACTGAACATACTGATAACTCCTGTCAACTCTAATGAGGACCTCCAAAATCTTAGGGGGTAGAGAAAAGAAAAAAGACTTAGTGGAGTCTGTGTGTCAAGTTCAGATGGATGATTTTTAGCAGATCAAAATAATCTTTTGTATGCTGCTCCTTACCATGGAGTTTTTAGTGATGTTAAAGTACTAAAATATGATACTCAGCTTTTGTACTATTCTTTATGATTGAAATCAAAGTGTTGTGTTGTGATGGCAATTTAAGTTGTGATTTAAGCATAATTTAACTTATTTCCCATTTCTAGGAACAACAGAGAACCTCAGGCACAGCAGGAGTGGAGCTGATAGACAGGCAGATATTATTCAGTATCTGAGTGAGGAGAGATCCTTGGCTTTGCAGCTCTGTGGGTGGATAAAGAAGGGAACAGACTTAGATGTGGAACCTTTCTTAAATTCATTGGAACAGGAAGGAGACTGGGAGCGAGCTGCTGCTGTTGCACTTTTCAACTTGGACATACGGCGAGCAATACAAATCCTAAATAAAGGGGCTTCCTCGGGAAAAGGTGCATATCGTATTTAGTACCTTTTAGTTTGGCATATTACCTTAGTAGATTATTTTCATTGAACAGAATTATGGAAGATACTGCAGAAAAGAGAATCTGATGAATCCTGATATTTTATTCTTCAGGCTATCATATGCCTCACTGTGTAGTTAAAGACAGATTGTATGTTTCAGAAGTTCCTATTGATGCATACCCCAGAAAGTATTACGTACTGAACTGCTGAGATTCTTTCATTTTAATGGAATTGCATTTTGGCTAGCTGTCATGTGTATTTCCTTCTGTTGGGCTGTATGTAGCTTCCCACCAGTGCAATGGCTGTGAAATAATGGAAATGTAATGTTCAGGATCTGCAGAAAACATTTGTTTTGGAGTAATATTTGGTAAGAGTTGCAAAGTATGAGGGAGAAGTTAAGATACTGGAGCCAAGAAATGGAGGTATTTTTGTTCTGTTTTCTTGCCAGTATTCCTCCTAAACTCTGATTTGCATCTGTGTTCTCTTATTAAATTCAAAGGACTATCTTGCTACTAAAGTGGGTAGGTAAGACACAAAGGGAGTTGTTAAGGTTCTTTTTATTTTTACTATTGTCCCTTTTTGGTGGACAAAAGTGTGTGTGTGTTTTCCATAGGGAAGGCTCAGAGCGGAGACACCCTATCTTCAAATTAAAAAATAAAATTGAACTTTCTGACAGAATGAATAGTGAGATGAAATAGATTTAATGGTTTTAGGAAACTTGTTATCTTGAAGCTGCTATATGCATTTGTCATCCTCCAGCTAGGTCTGTTAAGTGATAGCTATATATACAATCCTATCTTTTCACTTGTGGATATAAATCGTGGTCATGACAATTATTTATGGTAGTGATAGGGACACAATTAGCAGTTCAAAGCTATTTCAAAATACCAGAACCAGTGTGATATTGCTTAAAGTATTATGCAGGCTGTCATGCATGTGGGCACGTGACTTTTAGAGCTGTAACTTACCTGAACAGAGGCATTTAAAGCAGAAACTAATAAATGCTAGTGTATGCACATTTATTTTAGCTAGTGTTAATTCTGCTGCATTTTGTCTTGTATCCTGACAAAATGTTCTCTTTCAAACTGATATTTTCAATTACAGTTTTAATTGGATTTTTTTCAAGTACTTAAGTTGAATATTGTTTCACTGATTGCTTTTAATAAATCAGGTGATCTGAACCTTAATGTAGTGGCAATGGCTCTATCAGGCTACACGGACGAGAAGAACTCACTTTGGAGAGAAATGTGCAGTACTCTAAGACTGCAATTGAACAATCCCTACTTGTGTGCTATGTTTGCTTTCCTGACAAGCGAGTCTGGTTCATATGATGGTGTTTTGGTGAGTAAATTTCTGTTACATTAAAATTGCTTTAAATAATAGGTGCATGTATATATATATATATACATATACACATACATACAGACATAGGTGGGGAAGTGTTATATGCTCCATGAATTACTCACATAGAATGTATTACTTCCTCCTGATGCGGGCAGATAACATTTTTTTCTGCTAAGTAGACATCTCATACTAGTGAATATTACGTTAGTTGAACAAAACGTGCATAAGCAGCTAAAATATCTAATACAGTCCACACATTCTTTTAGAGGAAATTTTTTTGAGCATGGAATTATTGAGCCACTAGAAATACATTATCAAAATAATTCAAGTAGGAGGAAAAATGGGGAGAGAGGTTAATAATGGAAATGCACAAAAAAGAGTAAGCGCAGGGGAGTTTGCAGAACTTACATCAAGCTATATTTGGATTTAATTGTATTTTATGTTTCCTTGCTTACTTGTTAAAATAATTTCTGTATGCTGAAACAGTAAACAGAATAGTTTCATATCTTCTGAAATTGCTATGTGAAGAGCAAACTCAGTCTTTAATTATTAGATACTTTGAGCCTTTTGGAGGAGTAACATACTTGATCCTTGGTTAGAGAACAACAGAAATACTTGATTCCATAGGAGTTACTTAGCCCAAGGGAGGATTCTTGTAACAAGGTAATTGGCCTAAACCTGTTGAAAACAAAGTTGTCATCATATGGTGCTTTTAGGATAGTAAAAAAAATAGGGTAAGAATTCCAGAGGAGAGAAACCTGAGTCTTTTTTTCCTCACTTGAAGAGAGAATGTTTGTGTTGTCTGGATGTTAGGTAGTAACTTTATAGTTGTTTTTTATTGATGAATTGGAAACGGACAAGATCATAAGGGGGGGGTATTTTAATTTTTACTTCACTGAGATCTGTTGAAATTTGCGTGAAAAAGATTTTGCCAAGCACATCTCCTTGTTTTGGCAGTGTCAATCACGATTTCTATTCTGAGAATATCAAGAAGGAAAAACATGGGCACAGCTAAGTATGAGAATTAATCTAGTCAAGGATTTTTTTTCCTTCAGTATCACAGCTAGTAAAATCCAAGAAGCAAAAAGTAAATATTGCATTGCTGTACCTTGAGTGCCAATATACTTGTGAGAAATCTGTGTTCTGGGTATTTGGACTTAAGTTTTTATGGTTGTTTGAGGTTTTTTGTTTGTTTTGTTTATTAACTTTTAGTTGTGATTTTAGGAACTAATTGAGTAGTTAGGCTATTTATTTTTTAAATATGGCAAATGAAGGTTGGTTTGTTTTTTCTTCCACCTGTGAGACTCCTGACTTAATATGCTAGAAGAACTAAGCCCAGCTCTACATGCCTTGCAAAGTTTCTTTTTCTAGAGTTCATAAACCACGCAGGATGTGCTGTACCAGGCTTTCCTGCCGCTTGAGTAATTGTTCCAGTAGCTGCAGTCTTGCTCTGATACCTGTATCTGAGTATAAATGATTAACCTGATATTTAGTGTTAGCTTTCTTCAGATGTGATGGTTTCTTTGTACATAATCAATCTCATAGTGTTAGTTATACAATAGTGCAAATGTTCTGACTTTTATAAACAATGTATTGAAAAAATGGAAACTTGCATGTGATGCTAGTGTTCCCATTTTTCTCTCCAAAGTATGAAAATAATGTAGCTGTACGAGACAGAGTGGCATTTGCTTGCAAGTTCCTCAATGATGCTCAGGTAAGTTTGTGATTGCACGTTTAAGCAAACTGTTAAGCTGGGCTTTATTTAGAGGAAGAAGCAACTCTGGAATGGACAGGTGAGCAGTGGAAGCAATGAGTCATGAGTGATTTGGGTTTTCGCATCAGAGTAGGGTATAAGGTATGGTACCATCTGGTCTTCAGTTTATACCTTCAGCTTGATTTTTCTTGGTTTTTTCCTTGTTCAGGTTTTGGTGTTGTTTTTTTTAATTAGTATTCATGACTTGCTAGTTTGTTAAATGCTACTGCATTACCTGTATGTCTGTTTTACTAGAGTTATTTGTACTTATTATGTATTTCCAGATACTTGCATTCTCTCAAATTAAGGCTTGGTTTTACAGCAGGAATGTTTCCCTTTAGATTCACTGAAGTATTTAAAGAATACATAACCTCCCTCTTTGCACTTCTTACCAGGCTTAAAGTTCGTTGATAAATGCTTGAATTCTTGCAATGTAGTAGATATAAACATATAACTTTTCCTGTGTACCAACTAGCAAGTAGCATACTCTGTTAGCAGCAGGCACTCTTAAAGAAACCTGTTCAAATTGTGAGAACTGTTGTCATATGCTGATGTAAATGAGTTCGGAAGGAATGAACAGATGGCAAAAGCTAAGGGGTTTGGGTTTTTTTTGTTTTGTTATAGTTGAACAGGTTTATTGAAAAGCTGACTAATGAAATGAAAGATGCTGGGAATTTGGAGGGAATACTGTTAACAGGGCTGACAAAAGATGGAGTTGACTTGATGGAAAGTTACGTTGACAGAACTGGAGATGTCCAGACAGCAAGCTATTGCATGTTACAGGTTAGTGTTTCACTCAAAAAAACCACCTTTATAGAGGAGAACTAAACGTGGTTTCTCTAGCAGTATAGTACTGAATCATGTGAACTAAAAAGTGTTTTCTGTAATAAATGTGGATGTTATATATAATGCCTGTTTTGTGGAATAATCTGAAACACACACAGTGTTAACTATAAACATGTCTCTTCACTCTCTCTTGTTGAGATAGCTTGAGGAGATAGTAGGGGAAAGAGGCAAAAAGAAAACATAGTCCTTTTTACTGGCTGAACTGGGAATAACCATACCCCTGCTTACTGGTGGTGTGTTTCCTGACAGGTTCAGTTTTGGGTTGTTTTTTTTTTTTTGCTTCCAGGATTTTGATAGAAGACTGAGGTGAGGGGTTTTGTTTGTAGGCATTGGGTTTGGTGGTTTTTTTTATGATGGACTTGGTCTTGGCCCTCATACAGTTGCAGCTATTGCCAACAGTGTGTTTAACTGTGTATGTAATTGTAACAGTGGTAGACTGTGGTATGTGACAGAATTTTATAATCCTTCATCTGACAGAAACGAGTTTTTAGAAGGACGGCAGCACCAGTATTTTCAAATCAGAGCCAGAATGAAGAAAATTTTTATCAAAGTCACATTACAGTTTAATAGAAAACTAATCTTTTTCTAGATAAATTACACGTATTATTTCCCATATGTTGTCGTACGCTTTGTAAAGTGTGTGACATTTTTTCCTGCCTGCTTTAGGGTTCTCCATCAGATGTACTTAAGGATGAGAGGGTTCAGTACTGGATTGAGAACTACAGGAATCTCCTAGATGCTTGGAGATTTTGGCACAAACGTGCAGAATTTGATATCCATAGGAGTAAGCTGGATCCCAGTTCAAAACCTTTAGCCCAGGTAAATGGAATTCTTGTATGAAGTATGACCAGTCCAGAAGGGAAGGTGGCATGGTACTTCTGTAGAAAAAAAGTTGCTGGCTGCACCTTGGCTTTCATCATGATTCATGTGCAAAAGAAAGATTTCAACTAAGGCTGCCCTAAATGCCCTAAAAAAGTAGCTGTGGTTTTTTTTTTCAAAATATTTTTTTAGAAAGGACTTGATAACTGTTTTGATAGAGGGTACAGAAATATGGTAAAGAAATCTACATTTCTTCATATCTAATCTAGGAAACTGGTTCCCTACCATTTTATTCATGTGATTGTTTTAAAAATTATTTGATCTTTTCCTTTCAAATAACAGCTTGTCTTTCAGAAACTAACTTTTCAACACTTTTTTTCTAGGAAAACTTTTTTTCCACTCCCGTGTTGAAAACCAAAATCAGAGATGTATCATCCAGGTGAATTCAGCGTCAGGGTGAGGATGGTGCTGAAACTAGGGGATCTAACAAAGAACTTGTTCAAATTGGCTCTTTTAATTGAAGCAAACCTCAAAGATATTTTGAAGCCCGTGAACCTTAAACTTAAAGTGAAGAACAGCAACTTTCATTATCAGTTCTGAACAAAAGCTAAACCAAAACCTTAACGCCCTGTCCAAATGCTAAGTAACATCTGGTGGCATTTTTAGCCAACATGGTCTTACCATAGCACCTTCCCCTCTCTCATGTCTGCTAAGTGTGTGCATCACAAGCCTTAGGGCTCAAGGAAGGCCTAAGGAAGGCTGGTTTTGAATTCATGTATCCATCACAGCTGTTTAAGGAGAGCTGCATCTGTACTGGTCCAAATGGGAGGGAGTTGAGTTTACTGCTTCTTCTGTATGTGATCAACATAAATAACCCCTCAAGAGTTTAAAATACGTGCTCCTTGGTACCAGGTCACAACTTGTGGCATAAGATATACAAAGATTATTACGAAAATCCTCATGCTGGGGACTGTAGAGTGGGTCACCTCCCTAAGGAGGGAGAGACCACATTTAATTATACAGTAAGTAGAGTTAAATTTAATTTCTTTCATTACTGCAGATAACAGCTTTTTATTATCTTACGTAACACCTTTCCAAGTTTTACTAATTGTGCATGTTTTTATGTGCTTTTTGAGGTAAGTGAGCATCATTAAGGCCTCCTTCTCAGGACTGTGTGCCACATATATAAGCCAAGATGTTAGAAACGCCTTCAAAAGTAGCCTTGGCTTTCCAGGGCACTCCCCAGAATGCCTGGTAAATACGTGTTTGCTATCTTGAACGAATTCACTGATAGGAGTAGCAAAAGTGGAACCAAGCGAAAAAATTAATGGGCTTTTGTTCTCTTTAGGTGTTTGTGAGTTGCAATTTCTGTGGAAAATCAATCTCTTACAGCTGTTCAGCTATTCCTCATCAGGGGCGAGGTTTTAGCCAATATGGAGTTAGTGGTTCACCAACTAAGTCAAAAGTTACAAGCTGTCCTGGCTGCCGTAAGCCCCTTCCTCGCTGTGCACTTTGCTTGATAAATATGGGAACACCAGTTTCCAGTTGTCCAGGTATGATGCAGTGGGTTTTAGTTATTCAGCTCAGGCACTGGTTAGAGGCCTAATTAGCAGTTCCTGTTGGAAGACCTTCTGTTGCACCTTTTAATTTCTATTTGTACCCATACTGTAAATATTGATACTCGTCATTTTGAGGAAGACGGGCCATAATTGAAAACTTGTTTACATCCTGTCTGATTTCTTGATGAAACCTATGTCTCAGTTCTTTGGCGTGAGACAGTATGCACAGTTACTTGGTTCTGACAGTTTTCCCAGTGAGGTTGTCAGTGAAGTTCCATGATTAGACAGTTTAAAAGATTCAAGTACTGTGGTGGTCAGTATTGTGAGCTTTAAAACTGTAAGAAATGGGAAGTGTGTTTTCTTGAGGTTAATTGTAGGGATGCTACAGAAATCTTGGAATGTAAATTAATTGATTTTTAGCTGGAAGAGGATGAGAAAATAAATTCAATGTGGTATACTTTCTGTCGCTAAATATGAAAGAATGCATGGGTCATGCTGTCACAGCTAAGAAATATGACTAGAATCTTTTGTTTCTAAATGTCTTGAGCTCAGCATTACACAAGTTCTAAATGAAACTGATTTTGTCCATATTTTTAGATGAGTCTTGTTATAAAGCCATGAGCAGCTGTGCAGCTGTCATCTATTCACATATCTCGTTCTTTCACTGAGCTGTTATGACTTCTATATTGTAATTGTTCCAATTCATAACTTAGATTTTGTTGCTTTTTCTAAAGCAGAACATTTCACGTGCATTAAGACAGGCCCATGATTCACTAGAACATAAATCACTTTCATAACTTTGTTGAAAGAGATTCTGTCTGTAAAATTTGTTTAACAGGCAAGTTTAGCACGTCCGTAAGATGTGAGACAACAGCTGAGCAATGTAATTCTTGTTTTGGCATTCCACCAGTTCTTCATAATTTTACTGACTTCTCTTTTAAAATCAGGCCACTTCACATAATGTTCCTAATTTCAAATTTATTCTAATACTGTTACTGGGACTGAAATATAAATGAAGCATAATGATTTACAAGGTATTTGTGGGGTTGGGTTTGCCTCTGCACAGGAGGATCCAAATCAGATGAAAAAGTGGATCTTAGCAAAGACAAGAAGTTAGCCCAGTTCAACAACTGGTTTACTTGGTGTCACAACTGTAGGCATGGTGGACATGCTGGGCATATGCTTAGCTGGTTCAGGTAAGTTAATGTTAAAATCTTCCTTACTTCACATGTGTATGCTGCACTGAGTAGGACATGCCTCCTTTGCTGTAACTATCATTATAATGTTTTGTTGGTTTAGAACATATGCAAACTTAACTATGATGCTGACTTTTTCTAAGATACTATGTTGCTGCACATACTGAAATGTATAGATTACAAAATGCTTGTTAGTTCTGTTTTACCTGGTTTATCTTTTTTTCTGCTGTTGCTGTCTAGGGACCATACTGAATGCCCGGTTTCTGCCTGCTCTTGTAAGTGTATGCAGCTGGATACAACAGGGAATCTCATTCCAGCAGAGACTGTCCAGGCGTAAATATTGTTTAAAAATGTGGGGCTCTTTAACGGATGTCTGTTATAGTCCAAGCATATATTTTAGACAAAGGTCATTTGTGACTTACTGACTGTGAAAAAATAAATTGCTATCAGATCAGTAAAATGACGTGTGCATGACTGTGCTTGGTAGAAACTGGTATTCCTCAGATGAGCCTCTGGGTGTATAGTATGTGGTCCTTGTTCAGAGGACTGAAGCACTTCAGTTCAAAAGCACTCCTGGAATTCTGGACTCTTTGGATTTTATTAAAAGTTTTCAGGATAATGCTCATCAGCCCTTTTATTTGTTTTCCAAACAAAGCAGTGTTTATCTTCTGTGAAAGTGGGCCTTCAAAATAACACCTGAAAGGTGTTCTTCAGAATGCAAAATGATGCTGTGGATTCCTCTGTTCATTGTTTGATCATACTTTCTTGTACACAAATGATCGTTTCCTTGTAAGTTCATTCGAAGTGCCACTGTTCTATTCTAAAGAATTTTATTTTGAAGAAAAATGCACGTTTTCTGTTTCCAAGTTCTGTTAATAGTAAAACAACATCTTTGCAATTCAAGATGTTATGTAATTTACCTACATACATAGCTGATGTGAATTTTAATGCTAAAGAATTTGGGGGCTTTGTCTCCTAGTGATGTCTATATCATAGAGAAGAGCTCTGAGAAGTTGTGTCTGTTTCAGTACAGAGTGCAGGTAAACTATAGGGGACTTCATTTGATTAATTTTTAACATAGTACTGTAAAGATCTGAAATATCAAGGACTGGAGACTTGTAAATATTCAAGTTTTAAACTACATGCTGAGTCTTGACTACAGAAATATTTGAAGACTTTTGGATAATTGGCACATCCCTGTACTTCTGAAATACTCTGGGAAGTGTGAAATCAACCTATATAAATCCTGCTTCTGGTCACTAGCAGACACCAATCTGCTCCGAAAAGGCTGCACAATTTTAGGTCATTGACCACAAGTAGTTCTCCATATGTTACCAGCTGGAATTAAGATTATTTATTAACTTGAGAGAGTCAATGATACTTTGCGAATACTGTGCTAGAAGCTAATCGGTATTGTTGTCCTTCATTTTGTAGGCAACAAAATTCACACAAATTAGGGGAAAAGAAACCTGTTTTAAGGTATGTGATAATAACATCAGTTTACTTGGTGTGTGTTTATTTACTAGCAGAAACAGTATATGAGTGCTATGAAATACTAAATGGAATGCTAGCAATAAACTGGTACCCTATTGCCAGGACTGTGAAAATTGGTGTTTTGAAAGAGAATATATTGTAATATACCACTGGTTCTAAGTGCTATAGTGTAGTTGCAACAAGTTAGAATGTGGAAACGTTTTCTGTAGATGTACATGATTACATTCAGGAATTTGGTTATGTTTTCTGATTTAGCATTAATGTTGTAATACATCTGCTATGTTTATTCTGATCTAAATTTCTTGCCTAAATGACAAAGATCTTTTATAAGTTAAAATCAAAGAGGTACTTGATATTTGTAGGCATGGGAGAGCAGTTACTTTTTTTTTTTTCTTGTTAGAGTATTTATTTCTCTTTCCAGTACTTTTGCACACCTCATGTTGCTGTTGAAGAGCTCTTCAAAATGTTCTCGATCTATAAATGTAAACTGGGGTTTTATGTATGATACCCTATTTATATATACAGGCAATAAAACTTCTGCTTTTTGGAAGTGAGGATTTGTAAGTGTCAAGATATGTTTTTATTCCTCTGTAGTAACAATGTTTAGTAAATTTTCCTGATATCTTCCATGTCCAGGTGAATGCAGCTACTAACTTACAATGTCTCGTTTTCTTATGTAAAGAAAACTAATTTATAACGTTTTCAGCTTGACTATACCTGTTTGTGTCAAATTATGTAATTTCATTAAATTAGATGCTTACTTTGATACTCAGCATGTTTTTGAAATGTTTTGGATTAGGAGTGTGTGCATATTCTGGCACAGTATAACTATCAGTTTTGGCTTTTGTAATTGGTAATCAGGCTTTCAGGCCAGTAATTACACTACTTGTAAAAATTTGCAGAGAGGTGTATGTTTTTTAATGATCGGATTTTTTCCTTGGTTTACTTTTAAATTAATAAAGCTGTGATTTTGGGGGTCATTTGTTGTCTTCTAACAAAAAGTGTAGCTACAGACATTGTATTAGCGTTAGTATTTATTAAACTTTTATTGTTTTCTCCTATCTGCTCAACTCTGTCAGAGTTAACTAGATGAAGTGGCCTTGCATGCTAAAATATTTTGACCCTATTGTTGATGCTGATTATGTTTCATTATGTGCTCTAGCCCTGCCTCCCTTCCCTGATGAAGCACAAGCACTTTCTGATTGTATGCACAGGCTGCTTGCACATGAACACAACACCCGTTCTGTATGTGTGCATGCCCATGCAGAACAGGTGTGGTGATGGTGACCAGGGTCAGCTGAGAGTCCAGTGATTGCCTGACAAGTCTGCAGCAACACCCCTGACAAGGCTTTTCCCTGCCTCCTGGGTGCAGCCCTCAGTTCCTGCATGGTACTTCACTGCACGCTGCGTTCTGGTGGCCTCCCTTGGGAGCTCCACTAAACTGAATTTCCTCAGGAGATTTTGCCAAATTTTATTCTGTTCCTCCATTTCAGACTCAGAGACTGCTTTCTGTACCGTAACCAACTGGGACATAAAACCATTCCCCTTCTGGACTGTCAGAGCAGAGAGGGGAGTCATAGTAGCTTGCTGGCCCAAGAGGATGGCTGCTGCTAGCTTCCTTACTTGAGTCCTGCTCCACTGATACGGGGCTTTGAGCAGGAGTCACTCTTAACCATGGAGTGAATGATTTCCATGTCCACCAGACATGCCAAGGAGAGGTTTGGCTGGAGAAAACGGAGGTACCTGGATTGCAGCATGGCCCTTGTTACACTGACAATCTCTTGGGACTCCAGACAAGGGCTGGTGGGATGCAACTGTACCACTGCCCCCTCAAAGTGCCACTTTCACCCCATGTGCAGGCTCCCTACGTAAGACTCCATCATGTCTGTTTCATTGTTTTTACTTGCAGTTTAGCCTGCAGCACAGCTAAAACAGACTGACAGTTTCAGAATTGTTTCTCAAAACACAGCTCTCCAAAACAGTTATTTCATGACCACCTAGCAGCCCCTGCAACAAGGCAGGCAGCCTTAAGCTGCCTCTTGTTTTTGAGGTACTTAGTAACCAGATTCTGCTAAAGCCTAACCTCTGCTGCAGCCAAGGAAGCCTGGTTTGGGACCTCCTCAGTCCCCTCCACCTTTCTAACAGCCATCTTGCCTCATCTGTGCTTCCCTGAGCCTCAGGCAAAAGCCCCTTCTATACCAGATCTCTTTTTTTCCAGTTATGTTTACTTAGATCAGGATCCTGCCAACTGTGCCAGGTGTTACAAGAGAAGGCAATGTGACAGCATCCCCAACGCAAATGTTAGGAAGGGTGCTCCAAACACTCCCTTAGCAAGGGTAGGGAAAAAGATGCCGGGTCCCAGAAGTCAGTCACAAGCACAGTGGGAGCAGTAGGCTCTCTGTCCTGACCCAAATGACAGGAACTTCTCCCAGTCAGCCCCAATTCATCATTCACTTCGTTGCCCCCTTTCCCAGGTTCCAGCCCTTCAGCACCCTCAGGTCCTCCCAAGGAAGCCACCTACTCCTATTCACAGCTTCCACTACTGGCCCTGCTGCTGGCCCTAGTTTTGGTGATATCCCTCTCTGGTGTTTATGATATAGTTGCCCTGGTGACTCCCCTTCCGTCAGTGACCCATAAAGCCACTATTTTCCATCCTATTATCTATGAGGTCTGACAGTTTCTCATACCTTCATCTTGTTAGTGCAGTCCTAGCTGATGGTTGGCAGACCCCATGGTTATTCCTTTCCCTTGGGTACATGGAACTGCTGGCAGTTCCCTACATGGCTGTCCTGGTAAATGCATGTATGACCTGAGCATTACTTTAATAGTGCCTTGCATTGCTGTCTTGTTAGTATAGCCACATAGCCATAGTCAGGGTAGGCCGTTTATTCACCAACAGTAGTCTGTAGAGAAGCAGATGAATGAAAAGCAAATCTTGGAAACTCCTGGTTGTGTACTGCTTGCTAGGCATGTACCCAAGGGAAAGAAAAAAAAATTACAAAAACCATAAAACAGTTGTCTCTGTGTGGGCAGGTAAAGTGCTATAGCCATCTACTTACTATTTTATTATTCCTGAATAGTTTTGGTAACTAACTGTACATCATATTTTACAGGTTATATATACATGCACAAAATACCAAGTTTCTAAAGTAGAATAGTACAAAAGACTTAAATGCTAGGAAAACATGCTTGCAGTTATTAAGAATGATCTTTTGATTCCACTGAGGACTAAAATACAGGGTGATAGCAGTACAGGAGGGAGCATGGCACCATGCCACATGGACCTCTCAGCCATTGGCTACTTCATAAGCCCTCCTTCTTCCCAGTAACAGTAACTTGGTCAATTGCCCAAGTAGAGGGGAAAATAACAGATCAACTGTTAACTTGATCATTCACCCAGTTTGTAGTAACTTTACTAAATCTTTAAAACATTAATTCCTTGACTAACAATGGAGATGTCTGTAAATAAACACAAAGCTAGCAATCTCAAGGCGCTAAATCTAGCTATTAAACCTGAAACCTACTTGTATGAAAGGTTACTAAACATGGCTAAGGTTTTATTTAATAAATAAAACATTTCCAAGTATTTTAATTCAGAGAATATTTCCAAAGCTAGATTTTACTTTGTGTTACCTAAGAAATATAAGAATTCTGCTATGTACTGTAAGTAGCCTGGATAGTAACAAAACTGGGAACTGTGTATAAGTTCACACAGTTAAAGTCATGGTGAGAAGTTAGCACAATCCCGGTACTTCTGCTTAGGCTCCCATCAAAAATGAAGGCAGTGATGGAAGTCAACCATGTTTGAAATCCCCAAGCCTAACTGGACATCTGCCAAACATTTAACATCAGTGCAAAAGGCAATTACCTTGTACTCCACTTTGTTAAAATCATCTGTGTCGGGTCAAATAGAAAGGAGTCACCATCTGTCCCTGAAAATAGCACTCTTAATACACAAATAGTTAAATGTAGTCAGATCTTTTTTATTGGGGAAGAGACCATTGTCAAGATGCAAAATACAATACACACACACCCCTTCAGTAAGTTTGTATCAAAGGAAATACAATAAAAAAATCTTTACATTAAAACCCCACCAAGTACCTTCAGTGTGAGTTTCCTATAAAGTGTCCTAGAACCTCTAGCAACAACAAAAAGATGCCTACAAAACTTCAGCTTCTATCAAATCCAATCCTGCAAGAGAACACTCCTCATGGATGCAAAATGGTTAAACATATACAGACACCGAGAGCCACAGAAGTGTTCTCCTTCTTGCTAAGTACATTTTCAAAGAAAACATTCTTCACTGGCAATACATGGCACATGTAACAGCATCTTTTCAGTAATTTGTTGTAAATAAAATGCAACTGTTATCATGCTGCCAGGCAAGAAAGCTACAGTACTGTTGCACTCTCTGAGGCCCTAAATATATGTTAAGAAAAATCAAGTGTTCTTCCCAGTACCAAATGGGAAGTATTCAGGGAATTCATGGATAATTTTTAGTGCTTCATTGTAGAGTTCCATATCTGAAAGAGGGCAAAGATAATGGTTAATGACGCACACACTAAACTCCCCACAAGCAAATGACACCACTGAAGCACTGCTTATTTTAAAGCAGTACAGCTGAGTGTTTCCAGTCTCCCTCATCTTCCCCATCTTTTCATAAGGCAGCAACAACCTCTTTGCTTGCTTTCTGGAGGATTACTTTGAGCTGTACAATCACACAAGGTCCAGTGAGGGCAAGAACCATGCAGCCAGGAGAGGAAGTACAATCAGACCGTGGCAATTATCTAGACTGGCTCCAGCTTCAAGTCAGTTCCTACAGTTTGAAAGTAAAACTGTGTATTTTGTACAGAATTTTCCCCCTGACGCTCTCCTCTACTTTCTACTCCACATTCAGCAGCCTGAAGAAAGACCTTGTCCACAAGAAAATATAATTAAGCTCCCCCTTCTTACTTACTGAAGAAGAGTTCAGAACTCAAAATGAATTTGTTCTAAGATACATTCTTACTTACCAAACGGACTTTTGTCTTCTCTGAACTGGACATAGGATGCACACATGATGGTTGCCTGATTTGTTACTCTTCCCACTACTTCAATAACTCCCGAGATCTCTTCGTCTAGCTGGAAAACATACCAAATATGCAATTGTTATCACTAAATTAGCTGCTGTCTCTACTGCACAGCACCTAAGCTAAGAACTCTCCACAAGTATTTTAACTGTGTCATTTAATCTAGGACACAGAACAGAGGATTTTAATGCACTGCATTCAAACTTGAGTAAACTGCAGAACCCCCTAAGAGCAAAGGGGGGTATCACACATGCCGTAAAGCAGTTCCAGTATTCCAGATTCAGGAGGTATAACTGGAAATTATTTCTTAAGTAATCTGTCAGTAAGTGTTATTGTCAATGTCTGTATTCTGAACAAGCCTCTGACCAAGTAAGGAAGAGAGCTAAAAATTTTATCTTACTCCAAAACGATACAGCATGAACATATTCTCTTTCTTTTTTGAGGATACTAATTTTAAAGAGTGTGGTACTATTTCAGTAATGTTTTTCCAGTATCTAAATCTTAGTTTAAACTTTCCAGTAAGTCTCCTGGAACACAGCAATAGAATCCCTCCCCTCCCCTCTGAATAATTTTGGGTTCTCTGTTGAATGGAAGAACTACACACGCACACAAACAAAAGAACCTATTAAAGGGGAAAAAAAAAAAAAAAAAAAGTAGAAAGCATTTTAATTAGCAAATCTAGGTTCCTCCACTGACATTAGGCAAACCAAAGAAATCACATGAACCTGGCATGTTTTTTCTGCACACGCTAGTTTCTCCTACAGCAGTGGAACACAGACTGTGAAGTGCCCAACATTGCAGCTATGCGTTTATGAAATTCAACCATATGTTCTGTTATGGAAAGTTGTGGAATCATTGGTCAGATGCTGACATCTTAAGTTTTAACAATCCAAGGCAGGAAATCTTTTCATGAACTCAAGAAAGCATTAAGAGACAGGCAGAACTTGTAATAAAGACATTTTCTTGCAGTCTGAAGATTAAGTCAGCAAGCTTCACATTTGTAAGGCAAAACGCTGCCAGATCAAACTGCATTTTTCATCACCAGGGAGAGGCTCCTGTCTGGAAAGTCAGAAAGTACCATGCACAATTACTTCATGTGGAAATGGCAAGATTTCTCAGCGTTTAAGAACTTATTCAGCCAAAATGCTAAAAAGACTACTGTGGTAGTTTGACCCTGGCTGAATGCCAGGTGCCCACCAAAGCTGCTCTGTCACTGCCCCCTCAGCCAGACAGGGGAGAGAAAATACAACAAATGGCTCATGGGTCAAGATAAGGACAGTGAGATCACTCAGCAATGACTGTCACGGGCAAAACAGACTTGACTCAGGGAAATTAATTTATTACCGATAAAATGAGAGAAAACACCTTCCCCTCACCCCTCCCTTCTTCCCAGACTTCACTTAAGGCCTCAATTTCTCTGCCTCCTCCCCCTGAACAGCACAAGGGAATGGGGGTTATGATCAGTTCATCACATGTTCCTGCCACTCCTTCCTCCTCACACTCTTGCCCTGCTCCACCACAGGGCTCCTCTCACAGGAGACAGCTTTCCACAAACTTCTCCAACATGAGTCCTTCCATGGGCTGTAGCTCTTCACAAACTGCTCCAGCATGGGTCCCTTCCACAGGGCGCAGTTCTTCAGGAATAGATTGCTCCAGCATGGGTCCCTTGTGGGGTCACAAATCCTGCCAGCAAACCTGCTCCAGTGTGGGCTTCCCATGAGCCACAGCCTCCTTTGGGCATCCACCTGCTCCGGTGTGGGGTCCTCCCTGGGCTGCAGCTGGAGATTTGCTCCACCATGGACCTCCCTGGGCTGCAGGGGCACGGCCTGCCTCACCGTGGGCTTCACCAGGGGCTGCAGGGGAATCTCTGTGGCACCTCCTCCCCCACCTTCTGCTCTGGCCTTCACATCTGCAGAGCTGTTGCTCTCACATAGTCTCACTCCTCTTCCGCTGGTGCAAATTTCCCCCTCCCCTTCTTAAATGTATTAACCCAGAGGTGTAACCACTGTTGCTGATTAGCTCAGCCTTGACCAGTGGTGGGTCTGTCTTGGAGCTGGCTGGCATCGGGTCCACTGGACATGGGGGAAGCTTCTGGCATCTTCTCACAGAAGCCACCACTGTATCCTCCCCACTATCACAACCTTGCCATGCTAACCCACTACAACTATACATATGTTCAGTTAAACTAGCACGTTCACCATCACAACAAGAATAATCCTTTACAACATTTGCTAGAGGGGAAAAAAATAGTTCAAGACAAAAGAGAATGCCAGTGTTAATTCTTTTAGTGGTACATGATGACAAAAGAAGTAATATTTTTGTGTAGTAGTTATAAGTACCTCTTATACACATTGCATTCATTGCTTGATTTTTTATTTTTTTAAGGAAGAATGCTTCAAGCTAACTGTGAAGTTTACTGGAATGCTACAAGTATTCTAAGAGGACACAGAAATGTCAACTCAAAAAACTTGACAATTCTATATTCTTGTGGGTTTTGGATTACCTTCACAGAATATTGTTAGGTATATAAAGGCAGTAATAAAAAGGGAGGAAAAGGTGAAATTAAAATAAAGCTAATACATGTAGCATAATATATTACACTGTAAGCAACAAATAGAGTAAGACAAAGTAGCCAGACAGGGATGTATCTGGCAAGGAACGAGTTCCCTCTCTTAGCACCGGGTAAAAACTGATGTAGACCAAGTCAGTTCATGAATATGAAGACTGCAAGTTAGCTGGAAGATGGAAGATGCAGAGACAATAAAACGGGTGGAAAAGGGAGAAATCAGAGTTGTTTTTTTACTTCCGGACTAAAAATTCAGTACATGTGAGGCACGGGTCCTCAAACTACGGCCCGTGGGCTGGATATGGGTCCTCAATCTGGCCCCAGGTATTTACAGATCCCCCCGCCGGGGGCTGGGGGGGGAAACCAAGCAGCCACAGATGACTGCCTGCCACTGCATCCGCGCGCCGGCCCCCTGGTTAAAAAGTGTGAGGACCCCTGGTGTAAGGGATGCACAGGTTTCAGATGGGACAAAACCTCAGGAAAAGACACAGATGTGCTTTTTTCCGGACTAAAAACGCAATACGTGCAAGGCACTCACAGGTTTCCGACGGCACAAAACCTCTGGTATTCACAAGAGACGAGACAACATCAAGTATTTCCAAAGTATTCCTTAACTTACAGGCTCGCTCAACTCCACAGTTGCATGTTTTCCTTTTCCATCCGAAAGCACGAAAAGCTTCCCAGTAGGATGAATCTACAAAAGACGTTAAGCCCGTGAGCTCAGAAGGCAAGCGTTACAGGTTTAGCCGCCTCAACCACAACTGCGCAACGGGCCTTTCTTCCAAAGATCCGCTACAGCCGCTTCCCAACCCGCCCCCGGGCCTAACTAGAGCCGCCGGCTTCCCTCCGGCCAAGCCGCCACAGGCCGCACCTGGCAAGGCCCCAGCCCCACAGGGCTCCCACACTGGGCTCCAGCCCAAAGCTTCACCCCGGGGCAAGGCCCCGCTACCCGCCCTGAGACCCCGCGGCGCCACCCAAAAGGCAGCGACCGACCGCCGAGCAGCTCACGGACCTTCTCGACGCGGCCCACGAAGCAGACGGGCTTCCCGATGTGCTGCGCCAGGTGGCTGGTGGCTATGCGCGGCCGCGGCACCTCATGGATGTCCTCCATGGCGGCACGGTTTCCCGCCCTTTGCGGAAGAGGAGGGGGGAGGTGGGGGTGGGGAGCACCGTTACCTCAGGCAACGGGAGTGCGGAGGGCGCCGGGGCGGGACTTCCCCGTCGCCTGACGCGACCCGGAAGTGGAGGCGGAGGTCGGTGAGCAGTGACGGTGGTGGTAGCGGCGGCGGGCGGCCGGGCCGGTGGGTGACGCCGGGGTGGGTGTCGCTGCCGCCGCGGCCCTTCTCCTTCCAGCCCTATGCTATCATTTAATCCTTTTCTCCTAAATCATCCTGCACTGTTCTCCCCTAACGCCTGTCTTCCCTCTTCCTTTACATACTGCCTCCCCTCAGGTTACCGCTGCCCCAGCCAGGCATCCCCCATCACCTGTCTGTTAACCCGTTTTTACTGCCCGTAGTTGATACTCGAAACGTTGCTGCCATACCCACGTATTTCCATAGGCACAGTTATAAACCGGGGGAGGAGCGGCTGGAGATCAGCCCTGCGGAGAGGAATCTGGGGGTGCTGGTTGACAGCGGGGTCAATGTCAGCCAAGGGGGCAGCCTGCATCCTGGGGGGCGTCAAACACAGTGCAACCAGCCGGTCAAAAGAGGTGACTTGTCCTGCTGTGCTCAGTGTTGGTGCGGCCTCACCTGAGTGCTGCGGGCAGTTCTGGGGCCCACCACTGAAGAAGGATGTTAAGGTACTCGAATGTGTCCAGAGGAGGGCAACAAAGCTGGTGAAATGGCTGGAAGGAGCAGCTAAGGGCTTTGGGTTTGTCTGGTTTGGAGGAGGCTGAGGGGTGACCTCATCACCCGCTACACCTTCCTGAGGAGGGGAAGGGGAGAGGGGGTGCTGATCCCTTCTCCCTGGTACCCACTGACAGGACATGTGGGAATGGTTCTGAGCTGCACCAGGGGAGCTTCATACTTGACTGGCTGGACGTTAGGAAGCATTTCTTTACTGAGAGGGTGATCAAACACTGGAACAGGCTTCCTAGAGACATGGTTGGTGCCCTGCGCCTCTCTGTATTTAAGAGGCATTTGGACAAAGCCCTTAATAACGTGCTTTAGCTTTTGGTCAGCCCTGAAGTGGTCAGGCAGTTGGACTAGATGATTGTTGTAGGTCCCTTCCTACCAAACTGTTCTGTTCTATTAATTTTCATTTCACCAATGAAGAGCTTATGGTCGATTGCCAGGGTTAAAGCGACTGATTGACATCAGACAGAGCTATCACCTGGACATAGCACTCTCACCACATGTTTTGCCTTTTTCCATGTGTTTTCCCCAAGTGTCCCTTCCACGGAGAGGTTCCTCCCAGTTGCCCTTGTGTCAAAGGCAGCTAATGGTGTCCTGGGCTGCATTCAACATAGCGTTGCCAGCAGATTGAGGGAAGTGATCCTTCCCCACTACTCAGCGCTGGTGAGGCCACGTCTGGAGTGCTGGGTCTAAGTTGTGGGTACGAAAGGGATGTGGACATACTGGAGAGAGTCCAGTGAAGAGCCTCAACCACGATGAAGAAACTGGAACATCTTACATATGAGGAAAAGCTGAGAGAGCTGGGACTGTTTGGCCTAGAGAAGAGAAGGCTCAGACAGCTGTTACTAATTCATATAAATACCTGAGAGGAAGGTGCAAAAAGGATGGGGCTAGGCTCTTCAGTGGAGCCCAGTGACAGGACCAGAGGCAGTGGGCACAAACTAAACCACAGGAGGTTCCCTTTGAACATCAGGGAATGCTTTTTTCGCTGTGAGAGTGACTAAGCACTGGCACAGGTTTCCCAGAGAGGCTGTGAAGACTCCATCCTTGGAGACAGTCAAAAGCTGCCTGGATGTGGTCCTGGGCAACCAGCTCTAGGTGGCCCTGCTTAAGCAGGGGGTTGGACAAGATGACCTCCAGAGGTCATTTCCAACCTCAGCCGTTCTGTGGTTCTATTTTCTTTTTGTTTCCAGGACTGACGTATCGGGAAATATTTGAGAAAATCTAACTGCTGCAGCTTAAAAGGGTGATCCCAACACCACCTATGTGCTGGCTTCTCTTCTAAACAGCAGTGGGTTAGTTCAGCTTGCTAAGCAACAAAAAGTGTTTTTTGATAGTTGGCTGGGTTACTGTTGTGACGGCTTGGCATCCTGAACCAGCGTGCCAAGGAAGCAAGCTACCGACATGAGGCCAGGCAGGGGAGTGCGGTGCGGCTATATCTTCGATAGGATGTAGCTGGTTGTCATCTCCTCAGTGTCACTATGCCTCACCGTTTCAGTAGTTTATTTGCAGGATAATATCATTATCATCTTAGTGTATCTTCAGAGATTCTAAAGGAAAGATCTCAAATGTAACAGTTGGAGCAAGGTGCAGGGGGCTGCAGCAAAGTGGCTCTTCTAGGGCTATTTGCCACATTTCAAGGGTCAGCTGCTAGAAAAACAAGTTGTAGAAGTTCTTACAAATATGTGTCTGTATTGTGTTTAGCAGCTTTTGAAGGATTACAGTTACAAAAGAACTGTTTGCAGGGAAAGAATTAGGTTTCAACCTATTGGATATTGTATCTAAAAAACACCTAGCTTTCTGTTTAGCATGTTTTATCTTCTTCAGGGTTTTGACTATTACTTCACTCCTATACTTCCTACTTTCACCTGTACTTTCATTGCCCAACTTGATTGTGGTTGATTTTTTTCATGATTCAGCATCTTTGAGTGGTTTTGTGCTATGGTAATTTGGGTTGCATAGTTCTTGGTATTTCTGCTTCCTTTAAATTTTTTGGAAATTTTAAAATTCAATATTCACAATTTATGTAAACAAAGAAGTCTTTGTTAGTGTTTTGTTATATATCCCTTTTTTTGTATTCCTGTTTCTCTTGATACTTACTTTCTTCTGTTTTCAAGAAGCACAGACTTGGGAATATGACTAATATTAACGCCAGATAAAAGAAATTACATGGGTTTTTTTTCTTCTTCACATAGTAACTTACATTAGGCCAAAAGCTTTTGAATTGTTCTTTTTGTGTCACCGAGAAATCTTTTTGACATGCATGTTCTTGACTCTTAAATTGGTTGGGTTTGTGTCATAAGCAGGGCTGTACAAGGCTGTAACCATCTTGCTCTTTTTCTGATTACTACTTGATTGGTGAATCACAGCGGATGCTAATACGGATAAGAAAATTCCTCTGATGCTCTGTTTTCTCCTTCCATAGGTGATATATCTTAAACTGCTAGATATGAAATTGTTCTCATGCTTTCTTTAATGTTAGTTTTGTATCTCGTTCTGACCTCATTTGATCATTTATGTGATTACTGGCAGTGCCACTGCAATTCTACTTTGCTGTGTTCCTGGGCATCCTCTCTTTATCTTAGTCTGCATCTTTGGTGTTTTTAATATTAAGTTACATTTCTTCTCCTGTCACTTGTGAACATGCAGGAAAAAGCTGAAAAGTAATGCTAAATATGCTAGGATCTTCATTGAATAGAAAATTTTTATTGGATTTAATGTATTGGTTTGGCTCAAAGGTCACCCATACTTCTTGTCAAAGGAGACTGACAAAATGCAGGAGGAATAAATTAACCCCTTTGTGCAGCTCTGTAACTCATCTTTGTCCAGTCCCATGTATGTTCTTAGAGCCTCACAGAAAGATAAAATATTGTTTGCAGCCTCACAGAATTGTTGTAGTTCACAGTTTATTACTTGCTGATGACTGAAGCGGTGCCAAAAGCATTATTCTTAACTATCAGCAATTGAGATTGGAGAAAGAAAAAATTGTGTTCACTTTTTGGCGAGGGGGGAAACATGAGGAGAAGGGAATTGCATATTCCTACCAAGGGAGATTTTTATCTTTAGGCAGTGAATTCAATTTCAGGTCTCCTATAGAAATAAAATTAATCCCATCTGGAAGGGAAAAGTGCTGTGCTATATAGGAGAAATTACTGCAGGAACATGGTGCTATCTCTGAATGGCGGGTATTTTTCATGTGATTTTATGCTGACAGCTTTAAAAAAAAACAACGACCACAACTAAGTGCTTTTTTCTCTAGTGTCTGTGACCATGCATCCAGGTCCACAAACTTCAAATTTAATTTTTACTCTGAAATTAAACTTGTGCTGAAACTGGTTTTTCTCAGCTTTCCTTAACTGAAACCTCATCTTATCTACAAGTAGTAAAACTCCAGCCTGATTCTGCAAGTACTTAAACTGTGTTCTTATCTTCATGAGCACAAGTGTTTCCATTCAGCCTTGTGTTTCTTTGTTGGACAGGGGCTTTGTTCTGTTTTTAACATGTATTTCAAGAAATTTAGTGGCTGCATTTCCCCTTGCTGGAGAGATTTATGTTTACTTTTGAAGTCCCACAGTTGATAAAATTCTTAAGAGAGCAAATATCACTAATGTCCCAGCGTTGCCTGTCTACAGCTTTTGCTTTACCTATGCCATAATGTATACAGCTGTACTGTATGTTTCCATGCCCTGCTTCTATTTTGTTAATCACTCTGTTACTTAGTTTAAACTTAATACTGTGTTCAACAATGGTACTGAAATACCGTAAGTACTAGTTGGTGAGCTTCTTCCTCTGCATCGGTTATGCAGGCCTGAAATCTACAAGCACAGGTTTTGTTTTTAAGTGGTGAGAAGGAAACAGCCTCACTAAGCACATTAGTCTTTTTATTGTGGGGACACTTTACCATCTCCCCAGCATTCACAATCACAAAATATAATATATGCTGTTTTCTTAAGTGGTTGTAAAAGCCTAAGAGCTTGAGACCTGAGCTTAGGGGATACTTTTGTTAGCTTTGTTTTTCTGCTTCAAGCAAAAGGATGTGTGGCGTTCCTTTTTGTTTTGTTTTCTGTTTGAGAAATACTGCTGACAGTAGAATTAAGTTAAAGCTACTTCAGAAACTGAAAACTACAAACTAAAGATCAACCCTCATATATGTAGATAAGGTGAATTTTGTGGGTTTTAGAAAAAAATGGGATACTCAGGTTGCCTTCTGTCAATGAAAGGAAAAAAAATCTAGTATGTGACGGTGCTTGTAACATTAATTTGGCTAAATCAAGTTGTACTGATTGTTAATTTACTCTGAATTGAAATGCCTGTTGTCCTTTAGGTAGAGATGTTTAGGTATGTTAAATATGCAGGATTTAAAAGGTGACAAATGTGTGGTTTCCTATACAACTCTTGTATGCCATGTATATACTGACTAAGATGCTTTTCTTTGTGCAAGAAAGAAGGGAAGGGGAACACTGTGATAGAGCTGAAAACTGCACAATAATGCAGATCTCAAAGAGAAAAAAATGTGATTGGAGCAACTGCAGCTCTGGCACCTGAAGTGGCTGTCTGGAATCTGAGCCTTACCAAAGCTATCTGTAAGATCTTATACATCAAGTTGATTTTGCTTCTTCGTGCACACTTAGGATGAAGGTAAAACGGCATTTTAAACTGTTCCACAACTGCCTTTCTCCTTCATACATCATTGGAGCAGAAACCTGACTCTTGAGCATTACAGCACAGGTTTTTACCACTTGAGCTATGGGACTGACAACCCTAATTGGTAGCAGGAGAAGAGTTATTCCCTGAGGGCTGAAAAAGGAATATGCTGCTGGCGCCATGTGTTGAGCCTGGGTGTGGGGGAAGGTAAGGAATAAATGAGATAATTAGGAGTTTCTACTGTGTAATCTCCATGGAACTGGAAATGTCAGTATTTATGTGGTAAGGTAGGAAAACAAGCAAAAAATAATGAAGTGCAGATAAATAACTTCTTTTTTTTTTAATTACTGCATACTCGGGATTGGATGGTTTGTTCTGTTCTTGTGTACATCAGTGTAGTTTATTTGCTTGCTAGAAATTGTACTGCGTCAGTATAAGCAAGCAGCAGCTGGCCAGCCTGTGGGATAGTCAATCTTTAAATCTCAGGTGTGAGACCAGTTTGAATTGTTGCTGCTTTTGCCGTGTTCTATTTATATACTGTTCCTTAAAGCCAGTGCTTAGGCTTCATATAAGGCTCTGTGATCTACAGTGTGGAAGTGTTGCTGTCACTTGTAACAGCAGCATGAGGCAGTTTGTATCTGGTCAATCAGTGCTGATTGTGCAGTTAATTGCTACAGGTCACTAGCTAGGACAAAAAGTTTTGCTTGTGGTACCATGAATATTTGGGTGCAAAGTGAGGCATTCTGGCAAATTATTAAGCCAGGATTTTTATCTCTTTTATTTTAAATCCAAACGCTACATGGTATCACTCCTCTCTTTCCCATCTTCTAAAAAGTGTTCTTTGTTACATTGAGGCATGAAGTGAAGTTGCTGAAACTTGACACTGTTAGACAGTTAGACAGGACTTCTTTCTCCTGTTGGAGGTGTATATTAGATATTGCTATCCATTTGTCAGTCCCTTTCCTTTAAACGTTGGTGTCTGCAAAGTAAATCAGGATTCTGCTTCTCAAACTCTACTTCAAACTTGGAATGACATTATTCCACTTTTCCCAGTTTTGTATTGATGTTTTAATAGGGGAGGTCTTCACATAGCTTTCTTTAAACCTTCTTTTCTGTGTTTGTCACACAGCATGTTTCAGCCAGACCACAGGCTGCTCCATAGGCTGGCATTGTCCAGTGGTCTGAGTTCAGCCCTCAGTGGCTGGAGGCAAGCACACCTTCGAGGGGTGACTGCTGCTGCGGTGCCTTTTTCCTTTTCTCACTGTCCCAGCACTACAGACAGAGCTGCGGTTGCAGGAGTGGTCGGGGGAGATTCAGTTGCTGCATTCAGTCGTGCCAGTTAGGTAGTAAATAGTAAGTAGGTGGTGGTACACCAGTAGTCCTCTCAATAAGCTGAACCTGTGAACATGTGCTTTGTATAGTTCTGTTGGTCGTTCTTCACAAGAGTGATGCTTCCTTATAGAGCTTTTTTTACAACTTGTTTTGGAAGAAGAGAAACTATCTTCAGTCTGCATCTTAAAAGTTCAGAATAATGAGACAATTGGCTTATAAGAATGTTTCACGCTGTAGCTGTTTCGTGGTGGTTCACAGGACTTAATTTTGTGAAAGCTGGCCCAACCACCTATTTTCTGGCAAATGCTTATGGGGTTTTTAATATGAATTTGTCCTTTTAAAGCTATTCAGAATTGCTTCTATGTAATCTTCCAGTCCTGAGAGAGAAGAGATACTGAACATAGTCTTTTGCAGTTAACGTTTTTATCCCACGGGTTTCCTTGTTTTGTTCTAGCTGTTGTGAACTCAAGAGTTCTTAGCTGCTTTGAAAGATTCTTTTAACGAATTATTGTTACAAAAAATTTGCTATATAAAATTTTGTTCCAGTTTCTTTTAAGGGAATCAGGGGTAATTTAATCAGATCCACTCAAGTGTTAAGCTGACTCTAAGATTGTACACTGGAAAAATGAAAGTAGATACTATGCTAATGTTGTAGGGGTAGCTGGGTCGGTCTTTTTAATTGATGCACAGACACTTAAGCCTGAAAATCTCTAGTGCAATTTGCTTTATTCAAGTATTCCTGCATTATAAAGCTTCATTTTATATAGGATCATATTTGGGGCTTCAAAGTTTAGATCCTTTAGAACCAAATATGATGAGAAAGTTTGTGTAACAACAATTCAAAGTAGCAGAAAAATATGGAAACATGCTGGGTAAATGCTGAAGGGAGTTTCGTTCTTCTGCATTCCTTTTTATTTTTTTAATGGTTCCACTCCATTCATAACTTTATAGAAAAGCCTTTTATATGTCACTCTCTTTTTGCCTGTTGAAGTCAATTGCTACATCAACAAGGTAATCTGTCTGACATACAAATGCCTGATATTTCAAATGTGGTAATAAAGATTAAGCTGTGATATCATGTATGTGGCCTTTGGCATGGTGTGAACTTCTCATGGTAAATTCTGTTATCTCATATTTATTTAACGTTCTGTCTTCATTTTAGATAAGAACTTAGAAGAAAAAAACCAAAGAGGCTATGTTCAGCTTCTTCCGAAAAAGTCAAGATTCAAAGAAGGTTACAGTGCCAGAAAGAGAAGCAGATGGATTTGTTATTGTGGGTAAGTGGTGCTTCTGTATAAGGCGATTCTTATCATCTTTGCAATGTAAAAATTTAGTTAAGATGCTTAGACCAAATGAAATGTTAAAAGAAGCCATGATAAAAATTGTTCAGGATTCTTACTTTTCTTGAAGGAGTTCATATTCCTAGCCTCATAATTTGGACTAAATAGCTGAAATTTTATTTACGTAAGTATTAAGTCTTATTCAAGAGCATTGAAAATGTAGTTTCTTGTTTTACTGTCATATTCTGAGCAAGGAGAAGTTACATCTTTACAAAAAAAAGAAAGCTCAGTGTTGAGGCTTTTAGCTTTATGATTAGCATTGTGGGAAGAGAGCATCTTACTGCAGTTGTCAGAGGACTGGTTTTTTTTCTCAGATTCCTTCCTTTTAGTGTTACCCCCAAATGTTGGGGGTTTTTTTTGTGTTAGAAGCCAAGAAGCATCTGTGTATTTCTAGTCACACGACAAACGTAGATGTTCTGTCTCAGAATCTGACTCTTAGTTTGATGAAAATTAAGCAATTTAGGGTTTTCAAAGTATTTTGAAAGATATTTCAAAGATTCAAAAACTAATCTGAGGTGTACTCACCTGTGAACTGGCTGAGTTTGCAGCATTGATCAAGATCTTTGACAGTCTTGTAGGATGGCTCACACATGCAGAAGATGAAGAATTTATTGCTGTCATGCTGTAACTGATCCTTTTCTTTTTCCTCTTTTGAAAATTTGTGGTTTCCTCCTTGTAAATCTGTCATCATCAATATTCAGCTTCTGCTGCTCTGATTTATTGACTTGTTCTTATCAGGAATCTTACAGTGTTTCTCTCTTTAAGTGTTACTTCTTCCGCGCATTTTCAAGTCACAAAAGCCTTGCCTCTAGATTATAAAAACCTAACAGTATCAGAGACTCTTGGAATGCTTTCTGAGGAGAACTTACATTCTTTCCAATAGTTCTCTGTTTAAACAAACCTGATCTCACATCTGTGAGATTGTGTTGTCATGTTTAATGGTTGCCTTCCACTAAATTTTGTTCATCTGCACCGGGTTTCATGACTACATCAAATCACCTCAGCACTTGCATCATGGAAGGGTCGAAGCAGACACATTGTCATCCCAAAAAAGTCTGGAGACCATTTAGAGTTTCAAATTCTGTAATAGGTGGAGAGTTCTGCACCCAAATATTGCTTAGGTCCCACAATTGCTGGTCCTGATTCTGCATTGAATTTGGCTTCATTCCTTTATCCTGAAATGTTACCAGTGACTATTTAAACTTTGTTCATATAAATTCATATATCATATAAATATTAGTTTGTTAAATATAAACTTAAGAACTATCAGTTTTGCTTTAATCTTATTTTATTTCTATTTATTGTTAGTTTTTTGCTCAGAAGCTACTATAGCAAACTGCAATGAAATGGACTGTAATTTCATCTTAACTAACTTTTAGTGGGCAAAAGAATTGCTGTCAACCTGCTCAGTGGCGCATATCATTGTCTTGCTAGATGGATGTAGTTGCAGAATTATAGGTCAGCATTTAAGTAGATACTTATCTAGAAATTTATTTTTGTTTAGGAGTAGTGGCAATCCAGAAAAAAACAAAACCCAGACCACAAGACCTAGCTATTCTGCTAGTTACTTTTCTATTACTCAGATGGGAGGTTCTGAAGCTTTTTTAAACTTAGGTGTAAAATATTCTTGATAGCACTAAATATCTTTAACAAATCTCAGTAGGATTATAGCACTATTAGTGTGAATATTGCTGTAGGCAACTTAAAGGGAGTGAGAATTTAATTTCTTGTGTTTTAAGTTGGTTCCTAAACCCATCTTTCATTCAAAGCATATAAGAACAAAAAGCATAGTTCTGTGATATGGTAAGAAGTGCTTTGCTTTTCTTTCTTGGAGAAAGAAGAAAAATACATCCTCAGGGGATGCTTGCTCCTGATTTCCACTGTTGTGGTCAGGAGAGCTTGTCTGTTTCAAATCCCTTGCAAGATTGTTCACACCATGCACCACTGCTGCCAGGAGTCTTACTGGAAGTCAAAATGAGACTTATCAAGAAAGAATCAAATGCCATGTCCATTAAATTATGGAATATATCTATTTAATAATGTAGTGAGAGTACTGAGCATCACAATTAAATATAGATAGTAAAGTGTGATTTTCCTAACAATATTTAATTATTTTAATTATTTCTGTATCATGTGATATTTGAGAAAGAGGGAAGAAGGTTCAACACTTTATTGTATTGAGAAAGATCCACCAGAGCTATCACCCTGTCAAATGTTGAGAATAATTTTTTTTTGGTTTCTTTTTTTTGTCATAACTTCTCCAAGTCCTGTTATATATTGCTGTATTTTAAATCTGCTTTTGCTTGTAGAATATCAATGAGTTTGGATTTTCATTGTTTGAATACCTATTCTTTACATAGTAAGATGACTTTCTATGCAAAAAGAGGGAAGCAACAAAACCAACTTTGCAGAACAATAGCAAAAAGAAATTATCTGTTTTAGCTTTTGGGGCAAACATTGGATCTGTGGGAGTCAAGAAAAAAGAATTTGTAATTCACTCTCTAAAAAATAAATACAAAATGTAATTTTCTACCAGGGACTAAAGCATTTTTATGTCTTAACTACCAGTTCACTTATTTTCCAGATACTGGTCGTCACATCTGTTACAGAACATGCACCACTTTTACAGCTTCAGGAACAAGCAGAACTGTTATTCTGAAAAAGGAAAAGAGGCTTATGAAATAGACGTAACACATGTGATGTGTTTTGATGAGGGAATCAATTGCAGAAATATGAAAAATGTTTCAGGTGTTTCCTGATCATCACAAATTGTTTCAAAGGTTGACATTCTGAATGCCAGAATTAAGGCAAGCTTGGGGATCTTGAAGACTAATAGTTCTTAAGGAATTTCTCATGTTTTGTGGCTTCTGTAATATAAAATAAATTCCAGCCTAACATCCATTCCTACTGTTGCTAGCCCCAAAGAAGACAGGTTAGTGCTAGCATTTTGGTTTGGCACAAAGCTACAAATCACTCATCAGATCTCAAAGATGCATGTGACTGGTAGTACTAATCTCAGTCTAAGATCAGGAGTTGAAACACTGAGACACCAATGCTGCTTCCTATGTGTGTTTGGCAAGGTCAGAAACTCTGCAGACATCCACATGGTGCTGATGGTTCTACTGGGCTGGGTAGTGAGTGTTTTTTGCTTGAAGACGACTGAAATACAGAATTATAGAATGGTTTGGGTTGGAAGGGACCTGTAAAGATCATCTAGTCTAACCTGCCTGCCGTGGGCCAGGACTTCTTTCACTGTGTCATGTTCAAAACCCTGTCCAACCTGACTTCGAACACAATTTCTCTGGGCCAGTGTCTCATTACCCTCACCATTTTTTAAAAATTAAATAATAAATTCACTTGTCACAGAATGTCTGTATGTGTTCCTTAAAAAATACTGCTAAATGTTAGTTTTGTTTTTACAGGTTTAGTTTAAGATGCTGATGTGCAGAGTCTTGGTTACTTTTCCAGAAAAATTAGAAGTAAGCCAGCGTGAGGGAGCAGCGAGTGCTGGTGGCTCCATCAGCCTGCAGCTGAGCAAGGGTGCCAGGAGGGCAGGGCCTTGGACAGAGACCTTATTGACAAGGGATGTGGTGAGGTCCATGCTGCTCAAGCAAGGACAACAGAGCAGGTCTGATGATGGTGACCACGGTCAGCTGAGAGTCCAGCAATTGCCAGACAAGTTTACAGGGATAAGGCCGATCTGAGGCCAGGCTGGGAAGTCAGGTCGGAGGGTTGGGGTCATCAAGGTGCATGGGCAGGCACAAGCATCCGTGCAGGGTGGCTTGGGCAAAGACCAAGAACCTGAGATGAGGCTTCTCCTGCAGCTCTTTGCCTCAGGCATGATGGATGTGCTCAGGCTGCACTGTGTCAGGCTGGCCATGGGTGCAGACAGACCCCCAGGGCTGGGGAAGGAGCTGCTGAGCCTGGTGGTCCACTTAGGGCTGAACAGCCAGGATGGTTGTGCTCTCTCACTAGTATTTGGAGGCAGCACAGTTTATTGAGGAGCTCTTGATCTGAGCCTTTGACCTTGCCTGGGTTCAAGTCTGCTTTGTTTACTTTTAACCAATCTGTTTCATGGATTTAAGAGTTCGCGTTTGTTTAGTTTTCTCTCGGGGATCTTCTTATGTCGTAAATTGGAATGGAGTAAATGGCTTGGAGAAGCAGCTGAGTTGCTAGTGCTGATAAACTTGATTTGTAAACGTATTTAACTTCTGTTACTTCCTTGAACTTAGGACATCTTCCTGTTTGATTTTTTTTAGATGTATATTAACATGGATTTTCAATACTGACCAATGGCAATTATTTCAGAGCTCTGCTCTCAGCCTTAGGTGCAAATCTCTAACAGGTGGTAGGGAGTATTGTTATTGACTTATAGGGAGCACTTAACTGTCACCTGAAGGTTGTTTTCTGAGATTCAACAATTTTGCTGTAGAGTTTTTCAAAGCTTCAAGAGCAAAAATGGACAGGCATGGGATTCTCGTTAGTGTGGAGTGACTGTCACAGATGCAAGGAGGCTGTGGCCATGGTGAGATGCGTTGGCAGGAATTTTGTAAGGAAGGCGCGCTGCGGCTCTGTAATCCTCCCTTTTCCCTACTGTGCTTTCATAGATCCTTGGAGGCCATCTAGAACAAGTAAGCAAATTTTGGTTTAACAGCTATTTATTATGCTTCTCACTGTTGGAGCATAGTTTTTGCCTGTTACATTTATTTCCTCTCAAGGGAACATATATTGTCATAGATAAAAGAACTTAGAGTGTTGGAAATCTCTGTCCAAGAAGGAGAAGGACTTGTGTTATTTGAATGAGTCTTGGATCTGTCAAATTAACAAATGTGTACCTTCTTTCAATGCTAATGTCTGAAGAGAAGGAGCATTACAGAACAAATACGGTCAGGCTTGCACCAACATCTAAATCCTCACAGAAAAAAGGAGGTGGGAACTACTAGTTTTCATCCTCTGCAATGAAATGTATAAGTTATAAAGCAAATATTTATTTCTTATTAAGAAACTAGAAGAGGCCTGGTATTAGATGAAAGGTGGAAAGTTTAGGAATTTTTTTGCAAGAAGCAAGGTGTTGTAGAATTCATCACTATTACATGCTGTGACAAAGTCAGGAACAAAATGAGATGCAAAAAGAGTACACAATGAGTTTGATAAATTATGATGGGTGATAGCAGATATTCTTATCACAAAATTTTGGTGGTCAGGTATGACTTACTATTTTAAGCTGATCTCTGCAAGGCATTCAAACTTTGATTTTATCTTAAATGAGGTACTTGAACCCCTGATGTATTCAGTATATATATTACTGAGTTAATTCAGTATTATAATTCGTATGGGATCATTCTCATCTGTAGGCAGGAGTATCCTCGCACAGCTGTGAGACTAAAAAGTATGATTTACAGCCAAATGAATTTTCCCTTTGTTAACTGCAGTTATATTGCAAAAGAACATCCTTAATAAGTCAGGAAGTCTTCTGTACTGAAGATGTAAAAAAGTAAACTGATCAATACAGCTCAGTCTTTAGTGCTGGAAATCTTGACGGTTTACCCAAAGACCAATTTTACATATACTTGTTGCCTCCAACTCCCCATTTCTGTTTTGTCATGAATTTATTCTACATGCAGATAGTTTTTTGGGTACTTTTTATTGTAGAAGGAAGGATTGGATAAATTGCATATATGAATTGAGACACGCCCACTGTCACCCAACATCTAAAAAGGTCTTACAGTAAGATCCTTATTGTTTCCATGTTGAAGTTAGTGATACAGATCTCTACATGTATTTTTAAGAACTCTTTAAATGTTTGCTTCTGAGAGAAATGTGCAATTTTAAAGTCTTGAGGAGTGAGTCTGTTATGAAAGGGAAACTTAATATACTGATCCTCCCAAATCAAAGGACTACTCCTGTACTAATTTGTTACTGCAATTCAAATATTTTTTTTTGTTTCTTCTCTTTGTGTACACACCTGAAAGATTAAATGCATCAAGAGATTTGTAAAATCTTAGTGTAACTGCTGCTGTTTGTTTTTCTAGGAGTCAGTAGTAATGTATAGTAGATTCCTGTGAATCTCTGCATTGTTTTTTCATTAATATTTAAAGAGCTTTTAGCGGTGCTATTAAGGAAGGCTAGGTTGCTGCAGTGTTTTAAAATACACAGTTACATTAAAGAAATGCACAAGGCTTTGTGCCGGTTGGAAAAAAGCATTGTCTCAATGTCCTTTCACTTCCTGCATCAATGGGCTTAGATTACGTATTTTTATATAACAGTAAGTGCTTGTGTAGTTACTTCCAACCTTGCAGTTTTCAAATACCCAAGCTACTATTTCATTATGTTGTTTAAGTTTAAAAATATTTAATACCTTTATAATATGAGGTTGGGGGAAATGTTTTAATATTTTTATCTAAAGAATACTTTATATGTGTCAGCCAGTGCCACTGTAAGGGAACACTTTTGATGCACACCAAGAAGTTACTCTGTTAACTGACCTGTTTCTCGAAGTGCTGCTTTATGGGCTTTATACTTAAAAATCGTTAGTAGCTCATTTGGGCATTGAATTTTGCAGTCAGAGTTGACTGAAAAGGGTGGAGGAGGAATTCAGGAGAAGTAGTCCTCTACCGTTACTGATCCGTAGTTGCATAAGGAGGTAATGGCTACCCTTCATTCAGTAATGAAGTCAAACTAATCCTCTTGGGTACTAATTTTGCACAAAAACAAACTGCGTTTTTCAATAGTACCGCTAGATGGGGATTTCTCTTGTATTCAGGAGTTGTAGGGCTTTTCTCTCTCCCTTTCATGCTCAAACACACAAAGTGGAGTAGTAGTAATTATCAGTACACCATTTTATTAGACTGTAGTTTTTCAACAGATTTATAAAAAGCTTTTTAAAGCCTAATATCAAATCTGTAATGGCATTCCAACCTAATAAAAATAATGAAGCTTGAAATGTTGACAGCATGTATCTAGATGTTGGCTTGTAATTCCTTCCAAACAGATCTGTTGAGGCCCATGTGGGACCTAAATAACACAAAGAAGTAAATTTGCATATTTTACAGCAGGGGGAAAAAACAGAATGCAAAAACATGAATAATTAGGAGCACAAGCTTCATGCTATATTAATACTGTTGAAAAGCATGTGTTGATTGTATTCTGAAAGCCAGTAGTGATTTGGTTGAGTGAACTCAGCATCTCTTATGCAGATTAAAGGAACTGGGTTACAGAACAACTGAAATTCATTGTTTTGCTGTATAAGGAGGTATATTTCTTAAAGGAAATTTTCTTTTTCTTGGATTCTGTACAGCACGGAATCTTTCTGTTTAAGGCCTCATCAAAGCATGTTTTTGTTGACAAAAGAGCTGTGCAATTCTTCATTTACTTGTACACCTCTAGATTTTAAAAATAGTTCTCTCAGCCACAAATCAGTTGTTAGTATTTTTAGCACTTTAGTATACATGACCTACTTACTTTTCATTCCATAACATTTCTCTCTCCCCTTTTTTTTGGTTTTGTTTTTTGCTTTCTAAGGCTTGAACCCCTGAAACACATTCATGATGCTTCCATGCTATGAATTTGCTTATTTTAAAATTTGCAGAAGTGCCCTTCTTAGCATACAGGCCATTTTAGAATTGAATAATATGAATCATTGCCTTCTGTTGAAGGCAACTTAAGATTTATAACAGAGTTATAATGAAAAAAAGTTATTTACTTAAAAATGGTAAATAGTATTAAAAGTGAGTTATTAATTGCTTTGCCTGAATATTGTCTTGGCCCCTTAAAACCAGGTAAGTTTGGAGATAGCTGTGAGTTGAGCACTGACTCAAGGGAGGAGAAAAGAAAGAAGATGAAGACTTCTTGTTTAACTTCTACAGAAGTTTTAATTCTGGGGAGAAAAAGGAAGAATATGCTGCTGTGTTAGAGAGCTTTGTTTTGGGGCTTTAAGATGAAAATGCACAGAACCAAACATTTTCAATCTGTCTTTTAAGCACAACATCTTAATTTGCATAACCAAAGAAGGAAAATGTTAAGATGTACCAGTCTTTTCAGAAGTTGATATAATTGTAAGAGGTTAAACAGGCATCTGGCAAAAGGTTGTTTTGAGGTCACAAATGCATCTGGCAGTTTGCTGCCAGCCCTCTTAGAAAATATTGGTTGGAGTTGCATTCCTGTTTTTCGTATTAACTGCTTTCTGACTTGGTGTATAATAGTCACTTTCTATGTGTCCAGGTCTCCAAGCTGCTCCTGGGAGGTTTGGTCCTACTGATTTTAAGTCTTGCAAATAGTGATGGAAGTAGAATATGCTGAAGTAAGAAAATCCTTTTTTTGCTAGAAATTTATCATCGGGAGAGATGAAGGCATTTCTTGGATGTGACTATTCTGCAAAGACATATTTCCATAGTGGACATAGTATTCTTTAACCTTTGCTTATAGTAGGGTGATCACTTTTGACACCTGGCTTCTGACAATTTTACTCCCACACACAGTAGTTTACTCTCTAGTAGTACTGCCTTAATCTATTGGTCCGTGTAGCATTCTTAAAGCAATTTGTAGGTTGGAATATAAGAAAGGAAAATAATGATTGCTTATTGTAAAACGGGGTAAAAATAGCAAAATACCATGTAAAAGTAGGGATTTTCAAGTGCTGCTTATAAACTTTGTTTCCCAGAATATGCTGATTATTAAATCTCTCTTAGAATTAAAAGCTTCTTTGTTTTATGATGCAAAGAAAATATTCCAAGACATGATAATATAATTTTAACCCAGGTCTGATTTTTCTCTATGAGGTGAACTTATAGCTAGGGCTATCTGAAAAACAAGAGGTGGAGAAGGTGTTGCAGGAGTGCAAGCTGCTGTTCTGGCAAGTGATAAATTCAGGTTGAAGTCCCTCTTTCAGCAATTTACAGCATAGTTAGAAGATCATTCTTTGCAAAGAGAGCCCTAGTCATTAGCCCATGCAATTGCTGCCTGTCTGGTTGGGGTAATTCAGACTTCCACAGATGTTATTTTTCTGAAAGAAAGGTTGAGTTAATTTTACACACACCCCTCCCTATCTCTGGCAAAGAAATGTTTTTGTACAGTTTTTCAGTGGAAGAAGAAAGATTTCTTTGCCAAAGACACATTGTCTTGTTTATTTTTAATTATGTAGTATGAAGAAACTCAAGAAAGTTATGTTCTGTGTTTTACAAGTGCTTCAAGTCAGTCATGCCATAGGCCTCAATATGAAATAGTAACATGAGTGTAAGGCTTTACTTTATAAAATGAAAGATGGCTTGTCACCTTCTGCATAAAGGTGTTTTTTCTGTATCTGCTCATTCCTGGTATACTAGGTTAAGTACCTTCCAGTAAGGGCCAAAGAAATTAAAGGATATAGGCGATTTACCCAGTCAGTTGTTTTGCACTTCAGTGCTATTTCATCTGCTTCTGCCATAACACATCTTTGGTGGTTGCCAAAAATGTAATGTGCTTTCTGATCTCTGCTCACACAGCTGAATGATCGTCAGCTTTTTCACGCTGCTTTTCCCCCACAAATGACGGCTGCATGGAGTCAGTTCTGAAATTATTCTTTCTTCCTTTGGTCAAAAATAAGCATTTGCTCACAGCATTGACCATGGCTTGCTGGGGAAATGATACAGTAATAATTTTCTGTGACCATGATCATTTCACTTTGAGCTTTTTATATCTTTTAGTGAATTATTCTAGTGCTATTTCTGTTGTCATGGGGATGTCCTTCTATGTGATAGTAAAAAATAAAGAGGAATACAAAGACATCCTAGAAGTAGTGGGCTGCTTCATTTGTGCAGTTCGTTTCTTTAACAATTAGTGCACACTTTGCTGTTACTACAGTTAACCATGTGCATCACAGGATGCAATCACCATCTTAATTCTGTATATTCTTTCCTCAATGTACTCGTGGTTATTTGCTACAAAAACTGCGTATGGGGAAAAAATGATAATGGTCAGAAATTCATTCAAAAGCTTAAGTGAGTTTAACTCAGGAATATTGATACAGTGTGCGTGTTTCTCTGTCTTTCTTCGTCCCACTAGCTGAGATAAATGTGGGACTTCAAATACACTCAGCAGATGTGTACAGTCTCTTCATTTCCTTCTTGTTTTTGTCAGGGTGTCTAGGTGAAGTTAGGGGAATGTGGATTAGTTAGGTGCATATGGATTTTGTATTTTGTCTATAAGAATACAAGTACAAACTGCTAGAGAGCGCTCTTGCAACTGGTGGTATTAAGTTGTTGATAGTGAGGTTCATGTATTTTGGTGGTTGGTTTTTTTCCCCTCTTTCAGTTACCCCCAGATTAATTATGAGGTCTTTGAGTACGTGACTACCATTAAACATGTACAATATACTCATTTTTTTCATTTTAAATGGGCAAGCTTCATTAAAATGATTCAAAGTCCCAGACCTTTCCTGGAAAAAAAAAATCTAACAAACCACCAAAACCCAAAAAACAAACAACCAAAAAACCCTCTTGCTGTTAGACCATATAATTCTAAATCTTTCCAGTGAGATCAGTGTAGACCAGCAACTGTTGTTCAGGAGTTTAAGCTCCAAGTTTTGCTGTTGTTCCAGGGTGAATAAGGGAGAGCAACAACTTCAAACCCACAAGATTAATTTTTATCCTTCTTTCAGTTTGTGTGTTTTCAGTTTTTTTGAGAGGGAGGGAATGGGACTTTACGGCTATTTCTTCAGCATTTTGTTTTTTCAGTGGGAATTTGTCTACATAATTTCTTCTGAATGATTTCATCCTTGGGTCTTTCAGAAGGGGAAGGCTATGACTAAGGAAGATTTGATTTACAAAAGCATTAGCAAAGCTATTACAGTAGAAAGCTTTAAAACATGGATATTAAATACACATACCAATACACCCTTCATTAGGAGAGAGAATTAAGGGGAGATTTTCTTCTGCCAGAACTGTTTTCTTTTACTAACCTACAAGTTATATCAACACGCTTATGAAGACATGCACAAATTGTTTTCCTTCGATTTAAACAGAATTTAATTTACTGACTCCAGTTGAATATAAACTTCAGTTGGGTATACCAGCTCTTATGAAAATTTACTCCTACTTTATCACTGAGTGAACCAGAGGTGAGACCCAGGAAAGAACTGGTAGTAGTTTGCAACTTGTGCATTGTGTTTTAAAAAGATAGGAAAGAGTGAACCAAGAAGTAGAATTAAATGTCTCTGAAATTCAGTTTACAAAATGTGTTTTGAGCATAGTTACCTAAAATGACCCGCTGGCAAAAGCAGAGGCCAGCAGTAAGCTTGAATTCTTGGTGTGCTCTGGAGCTGAAGTGCCTGGATTGAGGTGCCATACATCAAGCACGTCTGTCCTCTTGATTCAAAACCAAAAGTTGAAGTTACAGCATGTTCTTGGAATATATTTGGTGTGCACTTGTACTTATTCAAGCATTCATCCAAGAAGCAGGAGACCTCAGATCTAGTTATGCGTAGTCTTAGCGCAGTCAGATGCGCATCTTCTAGTATCAAAGTCTTAAATAGTCCAGTTGGGAGGATGCCCGCTCTTTATATTGGTGGCACAGTGGTTCTACTTCAATAATGCAAGATGGAGGCGCTGCTCTGATACTGCATTAATCAATGAACTGCAGTGACCTGGGAGTAAGGAGACTGGAATGCTGATCTCTACTCCCTAGCCTGTGTGTGTTGCCGGTTTGTGCTTTTTTTTTCCTTAAACTGAAATGACTACAGAGTAAAAAAAAAAACAACAAACCCAAAAAAACCCCCCAACCCCCCAACCCCCCCCCCCCCCCCCCCGAACAAAAAGAACCCCCAAAACCAGCTTGAAGAGACAGGAGTGTGTTGCCAACTCTTAGGCATCGGGCTCAGACTCTTTCTGATTTGTTTTACCTCTGTCCCAGGCAACCTTTTGTTTTTGGTTGAACCAGGTCCAGAAGGAAGTGGAGAAAAGTGCCTCAAGCAAATTAAAGTGTAGCTGACCGGGGAGGGAGGGCTCCCTGTGGGAGGCAGGAGCCTGAATACTTTCAGACTACAGGGACCAGATCTCAGGTCCATTGCTCCCTGTTCACAGGGGCAGTTCAGAGGGAGAGGGGAAAAGCAGGATCTCATTTCCCCTGTTATAATTTCCAGGGAAAAGGTGCCTGTTATGCCTGGAATATGCTGTGGGGGAGGCAAGAGGAGGCAGGAGTTAAGCTGCTTCCCAATCAGATCCAGGACGGTTGTGTTTATGTGCAGAAGCGACAGTTAATGAATTTAGATCCCTAATGCATTTTGTGGATTCTGAGACAGCTGCTTTTTAAATTTTTTTTTCAACTATGCCTTTCCAGGCATCATACCCATTCTAATCTTGTTGATAGCAAAATATGGGTACTGTGTGAAGATGAGTTGTGGCTTGTTATGATATGCTTTTCATTTTAACTAGCATTAAGTAGCAGTCAAATTCTATGCTTGCAAGCCTTTGCTGTTGGACTGAATCACCTTTTTAGGAATATTAAGAAACTAATAAAAGAAAGAAGGGGAGAACTCTAAGAAAAATAATTGAGGATCATACTTTCGAGTGATATTCAACTTGTCACTGCCACGAATGCATTCATTATCTGTCAAAAGTTGATTAAAAAAAGCCCTACTTTGTCGCTGGGAGGTGTGTTGCAGGCACAGCTGCTGGGCAGAAGAGGGTGCGTTTTGTTTGTGTGTGCTCCTTGTGCCCATTTAGCAATCGGGGCCTGGGCCCAGCGTGGCTAGGGCTGACAGCGCCGGCTGGTCGAAGAAATGGACTCTTCCATGTAAAATCATAGTAAAAGCTATCCCAGCACATTCTGATTCCAAGTTTGATTATACCAAGTTATTGAGAACTATAGATTAGAAAATGTTTTACGCATTTTATTTGCCTGCCTATTGCTTTTTTTAAAAATTAAAGCACACAGTACTGCTGTGGAAGGTGGTTTAAAGTTGATCAGGGCCATAGTACAAGTGTGGGTCCATTCTTTATCCTTATACTCCTGAGCTAATTTGTCTTGCAATGTTTGTGTTTTTTGCGGTCTTAGGCTTTAAAGCAAAAAGGCAAAGCATTTTTTTTTTTTTTTTAAATTAAAGACACCCCCACCCCACCCCTTCAATTTCTCTTGATATCTTTTAGTGGTTAAGCAATACAGGCTCATACCTGCTTAATGTCAGCTTAATGTCAGCAGTTATCTTTCAGCTGCATGTCTTACACACTGACCTTCATAACAGCTACTCCTGAGCAAGAAATGCTTTCTTTTCTAACCTCTATTTGACAAATCAAAGGCTAAGGGTGTCTGTGTTGCTCCTTTGTGTTCTGATTTCAGAAGGTGTGGTATGTGTAAGTGGTCTTGTCTACTACTTCCTTTCTCTCTTTTTTCCTACCTTCTCCCTTGGGTCCAGTGAAACTTCTGAATCCTCTGGGTTTATATTTCTTTAAGTCTTCAGCGCATTCCTGGCAGCATAAGCCATCTGTTTGCTTACATTCTGTAGCTAAAGCCAATGAACTTCTTGTGCAGAGAATGAATTATGAAGTTAAGACGTTTCTGGTGAGAACATGTCTAGGCACTTTTGATCTTGACTCTGGAGATCAGGCTTAACATGGGGTGCAAATGAACACACTCTGAGGCTTTTGCTTTAAAACTTCTATTTCCATTCTGCTACTCTTGAGTTTCCTCATGTATACCCTCCATTACCTTTGCCAACTGGAGAGCAACCATCAATTAATGTTGTTGTCTGTCTTGTGTGACTTAAAGTAGCCTAAGTGCTCTGATGTGATACCTGAAGTCTTAAGGACCAGCCTACTGATCTAGTGTTTCAGGAGTCCAGTGTATTCTGCCCCTTTTGAGAGGACTGAACCTTAGCGTGTGCTAAGCTGACATGCTGCAAGCAGAAGGTGATAGCTGATACGCTGTGGGAATATGTTCAACTCTTGGTTTTAATTTTACTTTTTAAGTACGTTTGGGATGATATTTATTACTGTTAAACCACCCAGAAGAACAGAACTGGTGTTGAAATGAAAAAAGCAGTTAGTTTTTGGGAGGCCAGGATTTTGAGTTTATTCTTTAAGATAACTAAATCGGTAAATGCTATATACACTGCCTCCAGAAATCATCTGAAGGTCAGAACATAATGTAACATGGTCCTTGGCCTTCTTTCTTCCCTCCAAAACAACAGCTTCTAACTGGGAGCTCATTTTCTTAATTCTAAATTGAATTATGTGTATGAAACCTAGTTTTGAAGTAGAGAGTAACCAGGGTAAGTAATGTGACCCTCACTGCTTTAGAAACATGCT
This sequence comes from Falco peregrinus, assembly GCF_023634155.1. Classification (NCBI taxonomy): domain Eukaryota; kingdom Metazoa; phylum Chordata; class Aves; order Falconiformes; family Falconidae; genus Falco; species Falco peregrinus. Next base: position 36,669,501 of record NC_073725.1, on the reverse strand, counting down.
GAAATGCTAGTCAAGCAGAGGCAGAAATATCCTGAAGTGCATTTACTTTTGCCAGTTGTTAAAATCCTGTCTACTTTTAGATACTTCTGCTTCTGATGTATTTATTAACAAAAGACAGATAGAAGAGTCTTGGCTTGTACACTTGATGGACAAAAAGATATCCAAGGGAAGAGCTTTCTGTATTCTTACGCTCCCCACATTCTAGTGGGGTACTAACTAATCCAAAGTAATTTTTCTTCTTAAATGGAAGCATCTTATTTGTAGATATTACTATACACACTGAAACTAAGCAAGTTCGGCTCTTTCAAAGATGTATGGTGAAGAAGCTCAGGAGTGGTTCGTAGATTCCCTTGAAACCTTAGGGATGTATTTGTTTGTTTGTGGTCATGTCTGTGGCTTTCCTACTTTCCCAAGGTGGATTTATGTACAATTTTTTTTTTTGTTAGTAAAACTGAGGTTCTCTTGCCAGTGAGCATAATTCATGCTATAGTCATGGTGGAAGTGTTTGGATGTTTTAGATCTTGATGTAAACTTTGTAGATAGATCAAATAAATACAGTTTGAATAAACAGCATTGTGGATGGGGGAGGCTTTGTTATATTTAGTTTATTGTAAACTGAGTGTCTGGTTACCTTTTTTCCCCCGTAAGTTCTGTCCCTTTTTTAGCTCGGGAGCGTTGATTATTACCCTTTTTTTTCCCCCGGTTCACACATTATAGCAGAAATACTAGACTATGGAATTGATCCTTATGGAACACTACTAAAACTGTACTGCACGTGTGCCACCTGCTTCTGAACAAAGTATTTCTAGCAAGCCATATGTATATGCTTTTCTGTTGCCAACGAATTACTTTCTGAACAATGAATTGAAGGAATAGCCTCCATTAAAATACGTGTGTGCGCTGGAGATAAATTCAGTATAGTTATTAAAGTTGAAAAGATTCAGTGCTAAATGTGGAGTTAGTAAAGTGAAGCAGAGCTCCACAGTTCTTGACTTTTTCCTGTGAGATCTTCCAGGGGAGTTCCTCAAGCAGTCAAATAACAAGTAGGCAGAGTAGCAAAAGGCTGAGGAAAGACTGAATATCTCGTCCAGTCTCATAACACCATTTAATTCTTCTATTCTGGTATTCTACACTAGAAGAATACCAAGATATAATTGGGTGTGTTGGTATCTTCCGTGATCGTGCCCTCTTTACAAAGGGGAATTTCAAGAGGTTAAACATTGCATATGATGGAACCACTGCAACTAAATCCTCTGTTAATGCATTAGAACAGGAGAGGAAATGGGAGAGGGACCAAATATGTCTTTAATTTACCTTTGAACTAACCAGTTTCAGGTGGCCTGTCTAGTAGGTTCGTTTGTCCATGTAAATTAGTGTCCTTCTGACCCCAAAGCTAACAAATTTAAAAATGAAGATGTAGACAGATAGAAAAAGCATAACTTACCAGAGACATGATACATAGTATTATCTATCCCTGTTCAGAATTCAGCTTCTGTTATTCATAAGACATATCTTAAAGAAACCAATAGCTCTTGGCCAGCTTCCAGACACTTGGGGAAACTATAGGTTATAATTACACTTTACAAAAAAAACACAACAAAAAAACCCACAACAACAAAAACAAACGAACAAGCCCCCCAAAAAAACCAAAAACCCAACAAACAAAAAAACCCCCAACTTCTTGTAGCCAATTATTTACTTGTGTCTAAGTGCTTTTATTTAAATAAATATTGTACCAATGTGAAAGTTCAGTTCTTAAGAAAATAAGCCTAATCTTTAGGAGTTCTTCTATGTGAATCTGTGTCAAAGACAGAGATACGATCATCTATACAAATTGTTGGTTTCAAGATTTGGCCACGAAAAGTTGTCTTTCCCTGTGTAAACTGAAGGCACTATTAGTCTACTTACCTGTAGTAAGCTTACTTACCTGTAGTATGCTTACCTGTTATTTTTTGCATTGAATGTAAGTTGAAAGTTGAGGACATCTATTTTGTATACAGCTGTGTGTGCATTTTCAATATAGGAGGAAATATAATCAGTTCAGCATGACTGGATTACTATAAATAGTTCTAGAAAATACCTTCATTTCCTCTCCACCTTTATTTTTGTCAGGGGCCTTACTGACTTTTTATCAAAGTTGAGTGTTAATTTTTATTTTAAAAATTCAAAGTTACAACAGAGAGTGGTGCCTGTACTTAAAAAAATATTAATAAAATAGAGCCCACCTTATCAAAAAATTATGGACGTGCTTTGCTCATTGTTTTTTAGGGAGGTAAAGAATTTTACTATTGCAGATAATAATGATGAAAGCAAGAATGCAATATATTATTGTGCTAAAACTATAAAAGGTTGTTTTGTGAACTAAATAGTTCATTTCTGCATTCATAGGAGAAAATATAGATTTCAGGCCTTTTTTTCCTTCAGGTGGAAGCTAATTAGGTAAAAAATATTTTACAGTATTTCAAACTTCATTCCTAGGTGAAAAAGTTGATTTTTTAATAGAATAGTTATGCTTTCTAAGTGTATCATCATCTGCTAAACTAATGTGACTTGCTCACTTCTAACTGGGTATGAAAAGCATGCATTTTGTGAGTCAGGTAAGTGCAGGCTGCAATAATACACAATACATAGTGCAGCTGAAGAGAAAAGCACCTTTCAGAAGAACTTTCTCCATTACGAGCAAACCCCATACGGCCAGCTGTGCTATGGCTTTACTGCTCACTAGCCTTAGCCCTCCTCCCTTATTCTCCTTCGGTCCCATCCCTTCTCCCACAAATCTCTCCTTAAATGGCTTGGCAAGGAATGGCACCTCCAAGACTAGCTGGCATGCTGGTCCAAAGTCACATAGCCAGCACACAGGATGGTAGCCACCCTCAGATAAGCCTAATGGAGTGCTTGGCTTTGGGCCACTGGTGGGTGGGTAACAACCGACTCAAGCAGCTGCTCGCAGCCTATAACCTGTGGTTGCACTGTTCTGGTTTAGCAGCTCTGTTTTAGGGACTTGGTTGAAGTTTAATTGACACAGTCCAATGATCACAAAAGTTATTAATGAATAACAAAGGAAAACACACAGGCCATCCAACCTGAAAAGCTTTTTTTTTTTTTTTTTTTCTTTAAAAAAGACTTTAGCTGTGTACTACTTGAAGCTTTAAAAACACTAGGGTTTTTTTTGTACCCCTTACCTGTGAAAGGGTACGTATGCATTGTTATTCTAAACCTTTTCATTTATAAATATTTTTCAACCTTTTAAAAATTTTTTCCTTTGTTGTAAACATTACATAAAACTTTATTAAAAGTGGGAAAAGTGTTAGATTTTCATGCTGAGTCGCTGTTATTTTTGCTTTCAAAATTGCATGATTCAGCAATTTATTCTTTTATTGGTATAACAGAATAATTTATGTATACAAGACTTGGTAGATTAGTTTTGCATCTACAAAAACTCAAGTAGCTGTAGCTTAGTTTGTTCCATAAACACAACTGAAGTATTGTGATACTGGATTGATAGTAATTGGCTTTTTTGTGGGTTTTTTATTGATACTATTTTTATCCTTTGTTTAGAATTATTTCACATAACTGCCTAAATTCTGGTGAGTTTTACCCCAGTTTAGTTTGTTAGGGTTTTGTGGGGTGTGTGTGTGTTTGTTTTGTTTTGTTTTTTGTTTGTGTTTTTTAAATAAAAAGTAGTCAAGCCATGTAAAAGTTGGATGTTAAGTGTTGTGCCTTCCTGTTATGAAACTTGCTGCAATCCCCAAATTCAAAGTAGATTGGGAATGTGTGCAAGACATCAAGAACAACAGAACAAGGGAGTATGCAATGAAATAAGTGCTGGAATGTTGATCGATCAGGATGACTCTCCGCAGAAATACAGCTATGAACTTTGCTGTCCGTAAAACCATCTTATTAGGTGAGTTCAAAGCCTGTCATCAGTGAGCTTGCTTGTTTGAATAGAAACAACTATAGGCAACCTGTCTGAGAGCAGCCATATGCCAGAGGCTGGCTTAAGAGCATGATAAGCCAATGATGTTTAACAGATGGATCTTTCCGTAAATGAAAGTTGCTGGCTTTTGCAAATCTCTATGCTAACTAGATACCTGCATGTTTTGATATCTCAAATTGAGTCCTTTAAAAAGGAGGAAAAGCAAGTATACAAGAGAAACATTCAAAAAAGAAAAGCAAAAAAAAAGCATCGTTTTTTAGAAGTCATATAAATTGGGATCAGGACGCCCTTGCTTTTTGCTGAGAACACATGTTACTACCTGAAATTGTAGTGAAGGTGATCGAGAATAGATGGATGAAGTGTGATACATTGTGAAAGAGAAGTCAAGTCTATAGAGGTAATGCTCGATAGCTTCCGAGCCACCTTAACTGTATGTATACCAATGCATCTGCACAGGTATTGCAAATTTGTTGTTTAAACTGGTAGATTCCAGGGTGTTTTCAACGGTAGTTTACGTGGTTTTAGTGGTATGTTTAAGGCACTTACTACAGTACCTTGATACACTTAAGAAAATATGTTTCTTAAATCCGAACTTTTTCAGAAGTGGAGTGAAAGCAGCTTTTTTCCACAATGAATTAAGTACGTGTGCTGTATCCCACTGTGAATTCAGGTTGAAAAACTTACTCCCATGCTAGTACAAAAGATGGCTGATGATCAACAGATTCAGGTAAAGTTAGAACGTTTTATAAGGCTGCAAAAAAATCTGTAAGTCTCCAAAAAAAGTAGTCATCATCTGTATTTCTGCTCTGTCTTTTTTGTCCTTCCTCCATGTTGACCAAGTTAGCTTTCACTAAGAATTGCAAAGTCTTGATATGATTAAGTGAAGATTTTAGAAAGTTAAACAGTTTTGTATATTTGACATATTGAGATAAGGTGTTTAATATTGTCTATAGATAGTTTATTTTTAGTAAAATGTAAGTACTTAGGAATTCCCAAGTGTTGAATAAAGCAGTTGTCATCGTGAAAGTTTACAGTGGCAACTTTTAGCTTGTACTGACTCTGACTGGAGAAGATGTATCTGTTAGTTTATTTGTTCACCACTGTGACTTGCAAGAATGAAACAGTGTAGTTGGTAGGTCTGGTTTGATATAGGAGTTAATCCATCTACATTGCTGTATGTCCTTCCGCTGTGTAAACATTGCTAAATTTCGGGGGCCTAGAAAATACAGAATAGAAGCATGTAGCTATTTCTGCATTAAGTTAAAATGTACCTCCAGCTGAGTATTACTCTCAAATGTGCCATCCACATTTAGAAAGTAGTTTTTTTGAAATAGCTGAGTAAGGGCACAGCAAATGCCAAACAATTGCCCATTTCCTGAAAACTCTGGACAGAATTTGGAAGCAAAGTAATACAACGAAATGCTCTGTATAACAATTCACGAGATGGATTGTGTTGAGTAGGTCTAGAAATTGAGTGTAGGTCTGGCATAGAAAGCTTCTGCTGGCTCTGCTGACCAAAGCTTAATATTTGTATCAGCCAAGAAAGTTTGATTGACTTGTCTTTTACTGTTGTTATGCACTTCAGTTGATGAAGTGTTCAGTTGCATTTGGACAATGGTAGTAGTATGGTGTTTTGGCGTCTTTCAAAGAATGTAAGGAAGTCTGTTAAGAATTCTCATCTGTATACTCTCATGCGTTACTGATCCAGATTTCATATATGTCTATAATAATTATGGATATTCTTTCATTCCTTGTTCTATCCTGTCCAAGTACAAACTGAACTCAGGTTCCGTTTTCCAGTGCCGCAGCAGGTAAGTACAGAGAAATCTGTGTATATGTATTAAAGTTAATAGTTTTTTCTAAGTATTTGGTACAGTGAGTTCAGAGCAAGGGTTCAGAGTTCATACCTGCCCATCTGACCACATGCTGGCCACATCGGTGTCTCAGAACCCACTTACTCTAGATGGTCTTGCTGGTTTTGCCTGCTGGTGTACCTGACGTGAGGATTTCCTAATAACTAGAAGGCGAATTGAGTTGCGTTGATCCTAGAGGGGGAGTTTCTAGGTAGAGCTGTTCTAGGTGGAGCAGTTTCCCTTCTCTGTCCATAGTCCACCAGGGAGGGAGGGGTGAACATCAAAACTCAACAGAAGAGTGTAGCAGCAGTGTGTTTAGCTAGGCCAGCCTTTTCACATCTGAGAGTACAATACTTTGTTGCACCCCTGTCTGTCAGAATCAAGATGGGGAATGTGGATTGGTTTTTTGTATTCTTGAATGAAGAGCAAGGCCATTTGCTGTATTTTTAACTTTTTACTGCTATACCTTTGCCCTAGTAAAGCCTTGTAGGAAAGAGAATGGTAGTGATGTTGCTATGGATTTTTCTTAAACCAGCTGTCTGGATGGCCTGTGGCTGTTGCAATTGATCTAACTTTTAAGCTATCTCTTCAGTGTCTCTAGGTTTGTCGGTATGGATGAGTCCAGACAGATTCCAGTTTGTTCTGCCTGAACGTGGCAGATTGTCTGGACATGGGGCTTTTGTACTTTTTAAAATGCAACAGTGTGGAACTGTGCCTGAGCTGATGATCTGGCAGAGAGGAAAGTTTTGATTAGCTTGATGCTAGTGATGCGGTAATGGAGCTACATTGTCTGGGCTGGAGATGCCTTGTACTCCTGCCAGTGTAGAAAGGTTGGCAAAAGAATTTCTGTTAGCATATAGCTATATAGGCATATCCTCGGTCTCAAGGGTGTGTTACTCATTCCTGTCTGGAAACAGGTTGGTTTAAAAGACTGTTGAGATGAGGTGGTTCTTCAGATTCAAGAGACCAACAGAACTTAAAAACACTTAAATTGTGACTAGTGGCTGCTACAGAGTTTATACTATAACTTTCTTTACAGTGTCAGTCCAGTAAAATGTAACACAGTGAGGCTATATTTGAACTAAAAGTCATATATCTCACAATCTTCTGAGTATGTTCAAGAAAAGGAAGTCCTCTTAAATACCTTTTTTAGGCATCATTTTTTTCCCAAACCAGTTAGTTTAGTACTAAGTTCACTTAAATCACTTGTCAACTGGTATAATTTTCCCAGGAGTGGTTATTTTTAGTCAAGCATTTTGTTGAAATTGAGAGCCTTCCTTAAAAGCTTAGTATTTAACTCAAACAATTCTAAGAGCTTGTCATTCTTAGTGTATGCATAATAAACCTCCTTCCTTCAGTTATGTGTCCCATCTTTAGAAACTGAAAGCAGAGTTATGCTTTTTGAGGGATTATTCTTGTTTTATATTGCATGTTATCATTGATCAAGTGATCATATAATTTGATTTTTAGTATATACAACTTCTTTTCCTATGCATTAGTAAACAGAAGAGATGGGGAAAAAATACTTATATGTAGATCCTACTGAATTTTAGATCTCTGTTTTCAATGGCAGATCCGGCACATTATCCAGGGACACTATGGTATCTTACACAGCGGTGTATCTGTGTGTCTCTTCCTGTTCTTCATATTTACTTACCTGAAATTTACTGGTTTTATACTAATGGTATCAACAGTTCTGGCCCATTTTTCAGATGAATAGATTTTCCAGAATAGAGTGGAAATGAACATCTGAGGATGTTCAGACTTGACAATAAAATAAATTGTTGACTTCTCAAGGATATGTTTAGCACTTCCTTTAAAAAGTCACAGGTTTTATAGCTGATTATACTAGATATGGAAACTTTCTTGACTGAGAGAAATTGAAAAGACTGGGCTTCTCCTGCTGTGTGATTCATACCAGGGTAAAACTGTGCTCAGTTTTTACAGATGTGTTTGTGGTATTCACAATACAAGCTGATTTGGGATACCTAAGAATATTTCACCATAGGTACTGTCACGTTCTTTAAAGATTTCTAACACTGTTAACATTAAGACTACAGTCATTTCCATTTTATATTGGCCTAAAAGTGTTTCATATTAATATAGCTAACAAAAAAAAAAGTTGGAGGGAGAACAGTGGGGTTTTTTCTCCCCATTGTGTTTAACATATCGCAGCAAAATTAGCCAGTTTGGCAGGGCTTGATGTAGAAGTCTTATGAGAAGTTTTCCATTAACTGGAAAGTCCTGTAGATGTCAACTTTAAAGGTAAAATTGTTAAAGTTGGATACAACATGTCGTAAATAGTTGTCAGGTATATTTACATTTGATTTTTGCCATGGTATTTCTGGCCAGCTGCTGATTTTAGGAGAGCCACTAAAATTGCAGCTGTGGAATATTTTGAAAAACTCCTTTCTGGGTTGGAATTATTTTTTCTTTCTTTGCTTAAGAGATGTTCTTTTACATATAGCACAAATCTGCTCTAGTGAATGGTTGTACAGTTTATCTGTAATAGTTACATCTGTATTTACTAAAGATCTTGACTGTTTCTTTATTGTTTGATATCAAGGACCACATTTATTAACTTGGAAGGTATGGGGGAATCCAGGCTCTTACCACTAATTGTTTCCCTCTTAGACTTTTATCCTGAGTGAGTTTTATGTATTGGTTTTTTTATTGTAGGTTTATATGGTAAAACACGTTAGTTTTCACTACATCCTACAATAAGCATGTTTAGCTAGCAAAGAACCTCATCCTTGATCTTTTTCTTTCACTTTGGTGTGCTGCTGCTTCTGAATAACGTACTAAAAACAAACTACTGAGATCGCTTGTTCACATTTGTATTCAATGAGTCATTGTAGTGTGTTGCTATATGATTAAGATCTATCTTGGCTTTTAATTATATATCCATGCAATGTATTCTTGAAACAAGTAATTGAATGTTGAAAATTCTGATTTCTGTTTTACCAATTTATTGAAGTCTAAATCTCTGTATAATATTAAACTTAGTAGCTGTCTATTATCTGAATATATCAGGACTCAGCTACAGTGGGTTTTTGCAGTAAAGGCTCAGTGCTTACATCGGCAATAACATGGATAGTTTCAGTGACCCAGTACAGACTCTGTAATAGACTAAACAGAAATTTTCACTGAAGTAGGCCAATTAAGGACACTTTTGGTGCTTTATGAGAAGAGGGCATCTAGAATCTAGACTTCAGCTAATTAGTTTCAAATGAAGCAAACGAGAGACCTGTCATAAGACCTGTGGTTTTTTAAGTAAGATTTTTGTGCATGCAATGTTAAACTTTCTGTAAAAGGATTGTAGGGCTGATACAGAGGATATATAAAGTAAATCAATATATCATTTGCCAAATAGCATATATGGCAATTTGTATAAATTTATGTGTAGCATTTACTATTATCCGCAACATTTGCTGTCTTGCATGCTATGTTGGGCTAAGCTGGCAGATAGTTTTTGTTAGTCCATGGTTCCATCAAGTGGCAGCCACATACATTCCATGTGCCAGCTTTGCTGGTGTGGCTGCACACAAGTTGGATCAACTAATCGGGTACACATGGAGAGTCTGGCCTGAGGGTGATGATGCAGCCTGGCTGGGATGGGGATGCGGTGGAGAGGGGATTTCAGCTGCAGCTTGCTCTTAATGTTGGTTAAATTGATTGTGAAACCAGCCCTCAAGGTAAACCTATGGTGTGTACTTACTACATTTTGTAAAAAAATTCATGCAGTGAGGAAAATCCAGTGCTTCTTATAAAATTATTGTTAACAGTTGTCTGAATTTTCATAGTAAATGTTGCGTTTTGTCACAAATGTGAATCAGAAAATTTGTGTAGGCGATGCAAGGGAGGCTTGTTTTCAGTAGTAGTTCCTTTCTGAAAGCTGGTCACTTCTAAAACTCAACATAGAAAAAAAGGAATTAGAAATATATCAGAATGAAGTGGATAATGTATTTAACATAAATGAAAAATCAGTTTAAGTTAGTGTATCATGACTGTATTGATTCCACTAACATAGTAATTCAGTAGTTAGGCCTCTTAATGGTCTGGCTTGCTGCTCATACTGAATTTCCTTGTTTTTATATTACCCGGCTAGATCCATCAGGTTAAATCAGTGAGGAGGGAGGTAGAGACTGTGATACATCTGTATGCACATCTCTGAGGGATGTTTGAGTCTGGGTGCTAAATTCTGCCCTGGCATGGTTTAAGGCAAATATAAAACTTGGTTTCTTAGGGTACAGATTTTAAGCAGCTGCAGGATTCTTAGTATGAAATAAGAAATTTTTCTTCCATAAAATGTCATACCAACTGAAAAGTCCTGAGTCATTACTTGACGGTTCTCTTTGTTAATTTATGTATGACTAAGTAATGGTGTTTTTCATGCAGTATCATTTTTTAATTCTTCTTTTATTGTTGCAATAGATTATCATCAAGGTAGGTAAAGATTAGTAGATTCTTACCTTCAGAACTCTTTTTTTTCCTAAGCTGGTTTACTGTAAAGATTTCAAGCAGTTACATTTAACAGTTTAAAACCTGAACATACTGCTTCATAGAAAGTCTTGCAAAATTAGGAAGCTATATGTAGGAAAACCCTAGTAAAACTAACTGTTCCCTTACACCATGCTTCAGTGCTGTGCAACATATTTCAAGGTAACCAAAGTTAGTGCAGATGTAAGATTAATGTATGTATGTGGAAGGGTCCTCCCCATCTCAGCTATAAAAGAGCTGCTTTCTGTTATCTGGTGGAGCTATTTCATTACCATTTTAATTTTCTACTTCTAAAACTTACTGGATACAATCAGCTTTGTGTACATTTCTTCAAAATGGTTTTTAATCATGTATTTGTACTTTGCAGCTTTGCTTAAAATCACACAAATGGAGTAGATTCTTAAATGTTAATGAAGATGTGTATGTTCATACACCTTTTATATGCATAGTATTATACCTTTGTTTACAGTGATAGTAGGGGTGTTTTGAAAAATATAAAATCAATATTTTGGGAGTTTTTGGAAAGGAAAAGATCATCTGGTTTATCTTACTAGTTGACTGCAACTTCCTGTTAAATGACAGATTGTTTGCAAGTCTGTTATTACCAAAAAGTTCTGTTAAACACACAGCAAAAATAATTTAGTCTTTAAAACTAAAACAGCAGATTTTTTTCCCCAACATCTATTTGGCACACATAGAGTGTATGGTTTTAACTGACCAATATAAAGCTTTGGGCTTTGATCTAGTCCTATATATGAAATTACAGCAATTCACGAAGGTCTGATCACAGAGCATGACGCTGGGTGCAATCTGTTGTCACTGCTTACTAACCTGAAGAAACCATGCAGGTACTGACACCATAGTTTTAATCTTGATCAGACATGCTTTAAAAGACTACTAGTTTGTTAAGAATTAAATCTCACATTGAGAAATACATTAAAAATCTGTAACCAGTTTAACTTTCAAACAGTGTGCAAGTAGCAAATGAAGGAAACTACAGAATGAAAGAAAAATCACCCCCACTTTACTGTATAAACAATATTCTCATAGAGCATTGCTGAAGTAATAAATCTTAATATTTGTCAGACTTTCATGAAACAGAAATAGATGTCCAGCTGATAAGAGTTTTGTTTTTAATAGCTTCATTTATGGTCCTATCACTGTCCACAGAACTTGGAATGTAATAAATGACTCCCAGAAGTAGATGTACTAAATTATAGTTTAATGCAATGATGCTGGGTATAATGGAGGAGTGATTACACTGTGCCTGAACACTCCTGCTGGCTCCTCATTAGAGGAAGGGACGCTGGACTATTTTCTGAGCATCTAGTTCTGAAGTTCTTGCTGAAGCAAAACACTTTTTTTGAGGGGGGAGGGGGTGGGGCAGGGAGGAAGGATTTTATTGTGTTAGTACAGGGACTACAGCATGAAAAGAAACAGTCCATTAGAGGGAAATGCAAGGTAATAAACTGGCTTAATTTCTCCTTTGGACATGGACATGTTAAAGGCCAAAGCAAGACATTTTTCAGTTTAGGGATGGAATAAAAAAAGTTGTACCTGGCTTTCAGGAAATGGCAGCTGCAGTAACTTACTCTCTGTTTCATCCCATCCCTTTAGTCTTTGCGATAAAAGCTGTTATTTCACCTCCAATTTAAAGAAAATCCTTGCATGGTAGTAATTCCTGTTTGGCAAGAACTGTGTTTTGGCTAGTAGCCAACTTTATGATACAGTGTCTTGGAAAGTGTCCTTGTCCCAAGAATTTGTCATCTGAAAGACAGATAATGAGTTGCACAAATCAAGAAAAATACGAAATATTGTGGAGATTTTTTTCTTTTTGAAAAATAAAGTTAGGGTAGTTGTGGCTAAATGGCAACCTGGTGTACATGTTCCAAGGAGCAGAATTTTGGGAACTGTCTTGAAATTTCTTAAGAATCTTGTTTTGCAGTTTTTTCCACACATGACTGATGGCATCTGGGAGTTCATCAGAGAAACCAACTGATGTTATCTTCATGGGTCCATTGGAAAAGAAAAATAGCAACAATACAAATGGTGAAGGCTCATTTGGAGTAAGGAGCTACTGTGGAAAGGGTGGTAGTGAGGTGCAGTTAGAAAAAGGGCTCCGAATGACTTTGGCAATAGCAATAATTGGTAATTGAGTTATCTGAAGCAAATCTTCAGGTTGTAGCTAAAAAGATACCCACACCATGCATAGGGAAAACTTGTAGAGTCTAGGGGTATTACAGATTTTTGTGCGTTACAAAGAGACTTTTTAATTATAGAGTTACTGTATGAATGGTGCAGTGAATTGTCAGCCATCATGGTTTTAAAACCAATTTTGTCAGCCTGACTGGCATCTCAGCAGAAGGTGTGAGACTTGTCCATTGCGTGGGCTTTGGATTATCATGCCCCAGACCAGCATACGCTTGAGACTGGAATACTGGCTTTTCGGACTGAATTGTTACCTGTGTAGGTTTTTTCTAATCAGTCATTGTGTTAAGGTCTTTACTACTGTTTAAGGTACAGGAAGCTCAATTAGTTACACTATTTTTTATTTATTTATTTATATTTATATTTTTTATCTATTTGTTTATTTAATTTTTATTAATTTTTCTCCAAGTCATAGTCACAGTGTTTTCTAGGGCAATTAGACCTAGCATTTTTGCTTTGAAAAGAGATGAAGAACATTAGTATCTTTTTCTTCATCTGTCTATTCTGCAGGGCTGGTGACCAGCAGCTGTGGGGATGGGAACTGCCTGAGCTACTCCAACCAGTGTCAGTTTTCCTTACTGTGATAAAGTATGGGACTGTATTTGAAGTTTTGGCCAGATGGTGTCAGTTATGGAACCGAGAACCAAACTCAGGAAATGCAGAAGTTAAGGCTTGATTACACTGTGTTAACTGTTTATCCATACACATCATATTAACGTCCCTAATTAATGACAACAGGCTATTTTAAAATAAAATGTTTAAGATGAGACTGTACTTCACTTTCTGTGCTTAAAAATGATCTTTGCCTTATGCCATGGATTCTTTGCTCTAATGTCTTTGAACTTAAAATTGCAGAAATCTAATTGAATTTTACTCGTGTTTCAAAAGCAGATTAGGCTTTGAATTTTTAGTTCAGATTTTCTCTCCCAAAACCACAGCCTATGAGAACATATTTCTGTGTTATATTGAAAGCTTCTGTATTTCTCCTCTGCTTCTCAAAGGACACGTTGAACAGTTGTAACTCAGAGGTAACCCGATATCTCTCAGTTACTGGTATAGAGTTTGTCTTTCAGAATTATTTTTTGATTCATTTAGGTTTGATTTTATGCACTTTGTATGTTTGCTTGCCTATAGGCAGGGTAACTTTTATAGGCAAAGGTAGTATCTCCTATTAACCATGAGTATCGTTAGGCAAATTAGACCAGCTTTTTGGAGACAGCAGCCCTTCTTCAGGTGCAAAAATGAAAGCTGCTGCTGCTCCTCAGCCAGATAGTATCCAAGACAGTTGTTCAAAACATTGGTAAACTAAAGCATCCTGGGAAGAAAAGAGAGTTGATGCTTTTGAAAGGAGAGGAAGAGCTAGGATGGGAGGAAAGGTGATAGGGATCCAGATTTTTATGGGAGGGAGAGGTTAGTAAGGGATGAGGATTTAGAATTGCTGTAAAACAAAGATCTTTCTTAAGGCCATGATTTTTAATGTCCGTCAGAGAAAATAACAGGTACTATTTACAAACTATGTGCTAACCTGTAGTCAGCTCCAGCCAGTGATTTTGCACTCATATTCCATTTTCAAACCTTAATTGCTTCTGGTTTTAGGCTTAAAGGACTTCAGTGACCCAAAGCCTTCTATCTACTTTCAATCTACTCTAGTAGCTTGATCTAGTAGAATTGATCTAATAAGATACCTGTAACCTTTGCTTATAGACTTTGTCCTGCCTGGGTTCTTAGACCTGTACAACTACAACAAACTATCACTACAGTTATTTTTTAAAGTTCTTTGTTATTTGTCCATACTCTGTTGGAGATTTATTTATTCTGGTAGTTGTCTGAGACCACGTGTGGGAATATTAAGAGGCTGTCTTGGATATTTCCCCCTTCACTCTTTCTTGACCATCATTGTACATTTAGGAAAATCTACTATTTGGGTTCTCCAGCAGGTTAGGCTTGTTTTTCAATGACATAAGTAGACTTAATTGTTATTATCCCAAAGATAGGTCCATTGTATTGTTACTGGGCCCAAAGCAAAACATGCATTTAAACCGGTAAGTTGAGCTTATTTGAAGTGCCAGCCCAATTTAACTTCTCTTGTATTCATACTAAATGCAGCATTTTGTATTTGTAGTTTCCAAGCCAATTATTCGCCTACGTTTAAAAAGCAATCAGATCTGGTCTGCTAGGTCAAGATAATATAAACATAAATGCACATTCTTACAAATAAGGTGCCCTAAAATATAAAGTAGAAAAAAAAATGTAGTGTGAAATGCTGTGTCAAACACAGGCATGTGTCAAACACAGGCATGGCATAATTAGCAAAGGACAGTAGAAATGCTGTTTCTTAGGACTTGAATAGTAACAGTCAATTAATTTCTCGCGATGGAAACAGCAAAGCATTTAACAAAGAAACATTATATGTCTGTACAGCAAAAGACTATGCTAAGAATCACAAAACTGAGAATAGATCTTAAGTTATGAATCCAAAAAACCAGAAGGGACTGACTACATATTTCTTTGCAAAGAAATCTGTCTCTGTACATTTTAATAATTGATAGATTTTATTGTTTTAAAACAGTTTATGAAAGATGCTATTTAATATAAAATAAGCACATACTCAAAGCACATCTAGGTATGTGTGTTGTGGTAAATAACATGTACAATGTAACTGTAGGCTTGATAACCTAGGCATAGCTATCATTATTCAAACTAACTGTAAAAAAATCATATTATCAGTTTAAAGTTAGCTAGTAAGGATATGATTAATGTTTCTTCCCTTCCTTAGTACCAGAATAATGGAAGTGATCTAAGTTGGATAAACAGAGGCAAAGCAGCATTGTGTTAGATGCAGAAAGAAGGCAGTTATAAACAAATCAAGAGCTCAAACTCTTGTAATAAAGTAAAATCTTACGATAAAACATTTAGCGTTTCTACTTAAATACTTTGAATTGCCCCCAGAAAGCTTCAATGACAATGTAAACTCACTAGGCTTCAGTTTAGGTACCTTCATTGAATTCCTGTGTGGATCATGTCTGTGACAAGCTGCTTTTCAGTATATAGACAGTAGAAGCTTTCTACTCCAATAGTAGTCTTGATCTTGCATCACTAAAGTTCGTTACTTTTCATAGGACCAGGATCAAACCCCATGAGAGGATATAAGAATATTTTAAGGGTAATACAATTAAGGGAAGAAATAACATTATCTGGAAGTGTTCTGTTATCTGGAATTTCTGGCTTACCTCTCTGCAGCGTTCCCGAACATTGCGTCAGGGCTGTTGGGAAAGGTACAACTTTCCATTTAGTTCCCCAGAGCATGTGGGGATCTGCTTAGCAATTTTTTGAATTTGGGTTATTTTGAGAAAGGCTTATACCAAAGAGATACTCCGTAGCTTTGTAATAGCTGTGCTAAGTTGGCTAGTGATACCATGGGGTTTGATGGTGCTGCTTTTTACTCTTGTTTACTTAGTGTTTTGAAAGTCCTTTTACAAAGCATATGTAACTTGGTATTACTTCTTTGGTTATGTGGAAAAAAACCTCGAATCCTTCCCTATTCTCTTTCCCCACCAAAAAAAAAAAAAAAAAAGGCCTCATTTACAATAGAAAGATGAAGGGTAATGTAAATTGATTCCAGAAACAGTGGTTTAGGAGGGAACAAGGGAAGGGGGAAGAACAACTTGACTCTGCATTGCCTCTTTCACCCACAGAGGAAAGTTGCCAAGAAGAATATGGTCTAGGTGGAAATTAAGTAAAGTGATGCTTCTCAGAGAACAAAAAAAGAAAATAACTGTCTTGAGTTGCTGGGGTTTTTCAGTGTTTTTTATATCTGCTCCTGGGCCAATGCAGCAACATCGTATTCATTAGTCATGGCAATATAGTCCAACGGTCATACACAGAGTGTAATATGCTTGATCTAGTGGTGCTGCAGTCAGATTCGTGCGTACAAACGTAGTCCAATAGTTAATGTTTAACTTTGGTTTGCATGTTTACGACTGTTTTTTCTTCTGCAATGTCTTAAGATACTTGTCTACTGTATAAGTACTTTTAAGTGTAATGCTGGGGAGCAGTGGCAACATCTTGGCAATTTGTATGCCCCAGAACACTGGGAAGTAAGAGTTTGAAAATGTACTGATATCTTGAGGAATTGTAGAGCCAGATGCAATTTGGGGTATACACAGTGTGACATTTCATACCAAATCGAAGGCTGCAATATTAAAAAGTAATTTGCATTCTATTGGACAGGCACAAAGTGTTTTTTTATTATTTTTTTTTAAATTCCCCTACTTCATTTTCAACAGAGCTGTACTAGTATTTTTTTTTCTCTGTGGGGATACCACTCTGCCATTGCAACTTTAAAACACCAGCAGCTTCTGTTACAATTTTGGGAGCTTTCTGTTAAAAGAAACATTCTACTTAGGGATAATTTCAAAGCAAGAGGAAGAGTTTAAAACAACCCTTCATATATATCCCTGGAGATACCCATCACAATATTTAATATAAAGTGACTGACTACCAGTGCCAAAGACATGGTGCTTTTTGATCGGTATATTTGCCTATTAAAACTTTGTGCAACAAACAGTATTGCATAGTGTGTGGTAAGTGATGAAATTTTAGAGCTCAGTGAACTGCTGATTTTTAGTTGTTCTGCAATGTGTTCATCAGTGTCCACACTCCCCCCTCCTTTCTAAGGCAGAGCCTAGCACTAGCTTTGAGTGCCATTCTTATAACATCCTTCTGTTTAAAAAAAGAGGAGAGATAATTTATGAGTAATAGGAGAAAAATCTCATGGGGCTTTGCTCAAGAGGCTTCCACTTACGGTGCAGATAGGACTGATGAGTTAATTTAACAGATCACTGTCACCAAAAGGAGTTGGCTGCTTCTCCCCTGCACCTGAGTCAGTCTAGCCATTTGTCTGATTTCTTGGTGATTTGATTCATTTCACTGAGCTGATGAACAAGTCACAGACACCCCGACACCCACACCCCCATGCTTTGGGGTTTCCTGCCTGCTTAATAAACTGAACTGTCTCACTGAAGCATCCGATGAACAGCAGAGACAGTCTGAAGGACCAGCTCCTTTAGTGAGATCTTACCTTGGCTTAGCTGTCTTAAAACTGCAGAATGGGAATGACTGCATGGTACATAATTTATAAGAAACAGAATCATGTTACTTCAGGTAATACTCTGTAAAATCAGCTTGAGATACCTTTCAGAGGTCCTGTATTTTGAGTTGCAGTAAAAATGCAAAGATGTTCTGCTGCTGTTGAGCAAATTTGAGCAAAGATGGAAAGTAGTAGTAAGAGTGTAGAAAGAAAGTTGCATAACTGGGAGATAAAAGGGAATAGAAGAGCTTAATTAAGAGCAAAAGAAGACAGAAGATCATGAACAAAGGGGTGGCATTTTTGTTCTACTAACAATAGCCCTCAAAGACAAATATTGGCATCAAGAAGCTGATTTAAGCTGTGTCTGGTAAGTCCAAAGGAACAGAGTCTTCCCAAAGGTTGATTCCCATTTGCCTTAATTTTTACATGGGCCCAAGCAGCAGTACTGTATATTTTTCTGCTGTATCATAAATATTTAAGTTGTTTTTTTAAAAAACCTTTAGCCCTTTCAAATCCAGTAGCTTCAAGTTTGCATTGTTTCATTAGACTGAAGAGACTTAAAACATAAATTGATCACTGACAAATGTTTTATTTGTTA
The DNA here is from genome assembly GCF_023634155.1 of Falco peregrinus. NCBI lineage: Eukaryota > Metazoa > Chordata > Aves > Falconiformes > Falconidae > Falco > Falco peregrinus. Next base: position 36,651,316 of record NC_073725.1, on the reverse strand, counting down.
AATGGGAGCTTGCAGGCAGTACTTTGCTGATTCTGTGTACTAGTTATTTCACTTCTCTAATCGCTAAAATGTACACATGGTACAATCAACCCTTGCCAGTTCTCTGAAGTTCTGCAAATTTAGTGAGAAGTATGAACAAAAGTGTGCAGAAGCCACGTGGCCACCAATCTAATGCTGGAGAAAGGAGGTCACTGTGCAAACTGGGTGATGAGTGTGTCTGTGAAATTTGAAGGTGTAAACCTGTCCAGGATGGTGACTCAGGTAACATAGACCAAACTTGTCACATGCAAGCTGTATTACAAAGGCACTGTGCCGTTGCTTTCCTCTACTGCCCTGTATGGTCAGCGAGTTCAGCCTCTCTCTCAGTCTTGTCTTCCAGCTCTTTAGCCTGCCGCTTGCAGTGCCTGTTTCTAGACTTACTTACCTTTTCAGAACAAACTTGTGTTAGTAAATGCTGTGTGGAAAAAACCCCAACTTTACCACTTTACCATTATCAATAAAAAAAGCAAGGTATAAAACACATCCTGACTTTCTACACATCCATTGCTAAGTTGCTCCCCATGTCCTGAATGTTGCAATTCCTGGTAGGAGATTAAGGGAAGGAGAAGTTAAACATCATGCAATATGAAAAATGTTCTATTGCAGTAAGAAGAAACGGATGTTGCTCTGCCATATATACTCATTTATTGATAATATTAGTGTGGTAGTACTGAAGGTAATCTAATGCCTCTTGAAATTAGCTCTTTCTTTCAGTTGTCCACACTGAAAAGGACTTTTCTAAGGGGGTATTGTAACAGAAAATGTGTTGTAGCTTTTGAATTGTGTGGTATTATTCTCTTTCAAATATCAGTGTCAGTGCTGCCACTTCCAAATTAATGGAAGCTCAGATGATTGAGAACAAAGAGCTCATGTGATTTAAATGGTTTTAATCCTGGATTATTTCTGTCAGAACTCAGCCTTAAAATATAGTAAGTGGGAGGGAAATGCCTGGGATTTTACTGCTTTTCATAGTAGATTATCATATATCTAGCTTGTTTAAAATGTTTATCAAGAATTACTTCCAAACGAAGGTTATGATGGTATCCAGTTGATTCCATTACTGCCAGGGTATTTTATTGAAGTGGCAATTGAATCCAAACACTCCTTCTCACCCCTTGAAATACTGTAAGGTCTGCTTATTTCTGATTCTGGTCTTATTTTTGATCTAGACTTTGCAGGTTGTACCTTGCACTTTTTCACAAAATCCCTGTCAATCTTAAATAGTTGGGATTTCAGAAAAGGTACTTTATAAAAGGCCTTGTGATACCCAGTACAAACTTTCAGACCTGCTAAATGACTGCTATGTATGCGTAGTGCATTTTGGTGTTTATGAAAATGTATTTCAAGATTGTGGTTAGTTTTTATTTTACATATCTAAATATCTAAGTTCAGTTTCCTTTTGAAGCAGCTATATATGAAGAATATATATGTGAAAATGTTGCTTCAAAACCATTTTGAGGTCTTACTTAGATTTTTGACCTTAATTTACATGCTTCTTACTAGCTTTCTTCTGAGCCCGTAAGGAATGTCACCTGATTTATCTTACTAACATTGCTGTAGTAGCAGGTCTTCCATCTGAGTGAATTGGAAAGTATTATTGAGAGTAAAAACTACAAAAGGAGTTTCATAATACTGTATTATGGTTAAAACAATTTTCTTTCATTTGCATCCTAAAGCTGATTGTGTACTTCTTTTAATTCAGAACCTCCAGACTGGATAATGTTTTTGATGAAAACGTTTATTAGATTATTGAAGATTAGACTTTCTTATATTATTAAGTATTAGACTTTAAGTTTTGTATTCTCCCCATCTAGAAATATTTGGTTGCCATAAGAAAATGGTCACATGTAATAGGCACATAATAGACATCAAAAAAACTTGTAATGGTTTTCACCCCTGCACCCTCTCCCCTGATGAATTAGTGAGGCATTTTCCTGCTGATACAAGACCTAGGCCCGTCTGTGATTGAAAAAAGGATGGACACAAAAAGGGAGAACAACCAGCAAATAAGTAACTTTGCCTTTTAAAAAATAATGCTGGAGGACTTGGAGGAGACAAGGATCTTAGAACTTTTTCAAGTAGGCATTATTAGGAGATCTAGTAGAACAAGAAATGATTTTTTTGAAGACACTTTAAAAAACAAAGTGAATATAGGCTCAGTATGTAGGTCCACTCATGCCCTCCTTCCCCTCCCTGTTCCTTATGTCAGTCATCCTGAAAACACATGCCAACAAAAAAGTTACTTTTTAAAAAAAGTTACACTGCTGTTTCTGGGAGAGCTGGAATTACTGAGTCCTGACTACAAGGGATTTTTCTTGTGATTTGTTGCAAAATCTGGCTGAAGGTTTTTCTACAGTTGGGAGTTTAATACCTGTCTGCATAGCTCCCTTGTTCATGAAATCTGTGAAGATGTAATAATTTTTGAGACTTACATCCTTGTGTCATTTGGTTGAAATGAGTTGCTTGCTTCTCTTAGAAGACCAAACTAAAAGAGGAGTGTTGCTTACGTTGTGTTGAACGTGGTTTGGTTTGCTTTTCTCATCTTTAATCTCACCTGAAAACTGCTGTAAACTGTACTTTGGGGAAAACTTTAAACACAGTCTCTTGGCTGGGTTACAGTGTTTAGAGAAGTGCATATAATTCTCAAAATACCTGATTTCAGAAACATGTTCGTATTAGAGGAAAGGCTGGGGAACACCAGCAGATCAGGTCCATTTACCTGGATTTGGTGGGTACCATAATAAATTGAAATCTTATCCTTGTCACTTTGTGTGGCCTCCAGGCAGCCTGCATCTTCCCTGTCTTCTCAAATAGCAGAACTGAAAATCCCAAGTAGAGCAGGATTCTTCCTTCAGATACACGTGTATAAAAAGAGTAAAAATCACATGTAGATTCAAATCATTAACTTTTGCTCGTAAAAGTATGAATTTTCAGTACTTAAGCTATTTTATATGCAATCTTACCAAAGTGAACGTACAGTTTGACAGTTAATAAGGAGTACCTTCTAAAATGAAAATTCTAGCTTTGCTTCAAGAAGTTAAAAAGTTGTGCTGAATTTAACTGCCTCAAAGACTAAAAAAAAGACCCAAACAAAACATCCTGGAAGTGCACAATAACTTTGTGACAGGAGCTGTGGGAAGACCATCATAGATCCTTGTTTTTCTTAGGGTCAGAATTTATCTATAGAAAAAACAAACAAACAAAAACAAACAAAAAAAGCCCCAAACAAATCACTTCTATACTATGAAATGTAAGATTTTCAAAGTGAAAGTAGTGTTTCCATTGACATTTGAAATTATCATTTGCAGATGAACATTCACTTTCTCTTCATCTTTCACAGTGTCTCTTTTTGTTTACAGAACAGACTAAAAAAACCCTTTAAAAACAATTTACAAATCTGTTGACATTTTCATATGGAATGTGTTGACTTGTGAGGCCAGATCTACCACCTGGTTCTTAAAATACTGAGATTTTTTTAAAAGAAGTACTCAAAAGATATTCAGTGTTGTTAGTTTGTTATTCTGAGTTATTACTTTCATACTACATTAAAAAAGCAACAAATATGTAAAATTTGCTTGTAATCATTCTAAAATGCTGCAGCGAAACATGTAGCCTAAAACCAGTCCTCATTAATTGGTAACACAGAATCAAACCTTTTCCAACTCCTAAGGGCAGAATGAAAAGGAAGGTAGACTAAGTTGATTTTTTTTCTTCTTCTTCTTATATGCTACAAATGGTAAAATTCTGAAGCCTTGTGTAGTATCTAGTCTATACTTAACCTGGTATGTCTAACCTAGCTCAAGTACAATAGGGATAAAGGCAAAATAAATGAAATGGTGATAGGAAAGCTAAAAATAATATTTATAAGAAAAAATCCTTTGTGCAGCTCAGCTTTTTCTACCATTGCTGGGAAATGAGTGAATTTAAACACCTTGAAGGAGTTGGTTCTCATTTTTGCATCAGTCAATGTAAGCTTAGGGAAAACTCCTGAATATTTTCATTTGAATGAAGTGGGAAGTGTTTTCAGCAACGTCCAATTTATTTCTGACTAAGACATCAAATAAATTTAATGTAGCCAAATAACTAAAAAAATCTGACTAACCACTCACTATTTTTAAAGCGTAAAAGTTAACTTAGCTGTGAAGTGTTTCCTGGAAACATGCTAGCCTGACCACCAAGAAAGTGTTATTAGGATATTGTAGGAAACCTGTGTAGTGGTTTTGGTTCTGATATTTTCATTAGATCAGTTTCAACAAAGCAGAAAAAAATTATCTTTCAGCATTTTTGTGGGTATGTTTTTGGTCTTATGTTTTTTTATTATGAACACATTTTTTTGTGATTACCTAAAAAAATGAGGTGACACATACAAAAGCTGTTAATTGCAAGTTGTACTGAACATGACTTTTATCCAGATTACATATTATGACTTCATTTGCTGCACCTTCGCTGCAACGAGATTGTTTTATTTCATGTGTTGTAGAGAAATGTACGTTCTCAGAGAGCAAGTGATCAGGAGTTGATTGATGTTTTGTCTTGTTGAAGGATATTGCTACTTTTTATCATTTTTAAATAATAAATAATTATAATAATAATAATTTCCAGGAGTTATCCTGTCACTGAATATAGTATTTAACAGCTTCAGTAGTGATCAACTTATTAGCAGTATCCCGATTTTCATTTTTGTGGTTTTTTTAAGTTAAGAATTGCAGTTCCTATTTAATATATCTGCAAACTTGCTGTAGATGGTCATTAAAAGTATCTACAGGAACCCGTGTGGTGTGTGTATGCTTGGGGGAGGGGGTGGTTTTCGGGGTTTTTTTTTGTTTTTTTGGGTTTTTTTTTTTATCCATAGAGGAACACTGATGTAGAAACCAAAAGCTCTGAGTAAAAAGAAAACACTTGTTTCCAGAATAGTGAAAACTTTTTTTTTTTTTTTTTTTTTTTTTTAGTCTTTGAAAATTTGGGAGTAGTGTGGTTTGTTTTTATTGTAAAAACTCTCAGGAAGAACAATTCAGAGTCGGTGCCATTCTTCCCAGCTGAATGGCACTTGGTTTGTGAAATGGAGCAGCTGCGGTAGTTTTAGCTTGGCTCACAAAACCATTTGCTTTTTAATCAAGAACTTCAGATTCTGTGATGGTTGTTCATGATGGAGGTGGCCAGCCTATGCCCTGTGAGACAGCTGTAGTATAATTGAGACAGACTATGTGAAGTAAATATAAATGCTGCAAGGATGTCTTAAAAGCAGAGTATTCGCTAAACTAACTGAATTTTTAAAAGGATGAGAAACATTTCAACAGGCAAGAATTTACCACACAATGAAATATTTTATGTATAGTGATGTTCTCACATATATTGCATAAACCAGTGTTTAAGTCTTCAGTATTAACATTCCAGTTACACAGTGCAATATTGCAGGTTTTGGTGAAGTGTGTATATACCTGCATAATGAGAAATGCCCCACTTTCCCAAAAACATTATTATGAATATAACTGAGGGGGTTTTCTTAAATTGTCTGAGATGTGATGTTTGTCTGAATGTAGGTATATCTGTCACACGTTCATACGTACACTTATTTTAAGAAATAGACACTTGTATTTTATCAAATGGAATAGAAGGTTACTGGAGGCACTGAGAGGAATCATTAATCTTTGGTGGCAGTTACACTTTTCTAAAAACTTTTTAAAGCAGGGAAGTAAGTGTTCCATCTCATATAATGTAAAACTTCAGACTGACTGTTTTGGAAGGGATTTTTCTAAATAGCAGTTTGACTAAATCAAAAATATCTTGTGTTTGGCATCACAGATCAGAAAGTGCTACCCATATGTTAAACAGGAAAAAAAAAATAAGCACGGTTTAACATCTTGTAGTAATTTTATAGTCACAGTTAATAACTGTTTTGTATTTTGGACTAGCTACTTGTACGTTTCATGCTGAACTATGTTCTTCATATATGTAACAAGTTGGTTATGGATTAATTATACAGATCAGAATATTTCACTTTGTCCAGACAGGCTATTTCACTCTCTTGCTGCCTTTTACATGAAGTTTAGCTTAACTTTTAAAAAAATACTATTCTCAAGTAATATGATGATAGCTGTCCTTGTGGCAGAATATGATGATGCTTCTAGACATTCTCCTTTGTTTTCAAACACTCTGTTCCATTTTGTGTTTCAATGTGTACAGTCTCAAACCTCTTTGATGCTGACTAATTGGGGTGGGGGGGTGGGAAGACAATGTAAAAGGGTTAATCCTTTACACTGGTATTAATGAGTCAGCTGGATCCCTGCCATTCTCTCATTTCTAGTTCACTTAGCACTGATTAGCACAAATGACACTTAGTTCTGTGGGAAGGAAGCTAGGAAGATGGTAGGTAATGCAGACCTCAGATGAGAACAGCCTGGTCTCAGTTAATACAGGTAAATGAATCTTTGCCATGTGGGTTGAGGTAAGAAAATAATCCTGTTTTCCTGCTGGACCTCTGGGAACACTGAGAGTGTCGGTAGGGCTGGTGTATTTGAAGCTCACACGTGGTAGATCAAAAGGTGGTCAGGCTGTTTTCTGAACTCCATTTTCTGAAGTGCTGCTGGTGATTTGAGTTTTGTATATACTCACTTGACACCCATGCATCTGAAGTAAGATGGTGAAAGTCAGTCATGATTTGCATGTCTGTGCAACTGAGAAGCCCTTTCTTAAATCTGTGACCTTTTGTGACAAAGCTTTGGAAAGGTTTGATTGGGTATTAATACAGTGGTAATGTTTCTATGGTCTGCCCTGAGTTTTCGATTTGGGATTCAGGGACAGTAATAAAGAGACACTAATTCTAAGATGTATTTTCATTACTTTTCACTGCAGCTATAATTGTAAATTGATTAAAGCAGCAGATGCAGAGAAGGAAATCATGATTCAGAACACACTTGTAGTCCACTTTTTACAATGTTTTTTATTAATTTAGAAACATTCAAGTGAGGCTAATGCAGAATCCCTCTCTTAACACCTTCATTCAACATGCACACTGAAGTCCAGGTGCAGATTCAGTTCCTGTCCCCTGGTGCTTCTGACTTTGACCTTCCCATGATTAAGGCAGAGACCCCTGTTCCCACCTCATTCCTTTACTGCAGGCATCACTTCACCTGCACCAATGCTTAAAAGAAAATACATTGAGTGGCTGCATTACAGGATAGACCTCAGGTAAGTAAAGCAGGGTCTCTTGTGCCAGATCATTTTCTTCCTCCCCAAATCTCTTCAGTCGCTGGGATGCTCTTAGAGGCGTGCTGACATCCCATATCTGAAAGTCTTCTCGCTGTAGCAGAGCTTTTCTTCTGATAGCAACCTTTCAGAACAGCTGCCTAAGTTTGGTCTACTCTTCATGTTGGAGAATGGTGCAGAAGTCATGGATTAGGCCACTTATAGGAGTTTGACTTCAGATGTCTTCATTTCAGAGCAATTATTCCGATTTAGTCACTGGGTGGAAAGATGCTTCCCTGCATAGGGAACAGGTGTTGAATATAGGTGCCTCCTGGTCACATTTTACGGAAGCCTGTGAGCAATTGCTGCTTGGGGAACTAAATTGCAGCTGTTCCCCTTTCCCAATAAATTAGCCCCAAAACATTTTGTGCATTTGTATACCACACCTACTTTTTGTCAAACTCCCAACAGGAACAATCTTCTAACCTCCAAGTTGCATAGAAAGTTTGAGATTGGTTGGTTTTGAGGCCTTTTTTCCTAATTAATCCCTTTGGGCAGGACAGTAAAGCAAAGGAATTTTTTCTAACCACAAAAGCTTTAAAGTTAAGTAGTTAGGATATCTCAAAGGCAAAATCCTGCCTGCTGTCTTCTCCCATGTCTGATCTTATTCATTTAAGAGCTGTTTGGCCAGTAGTGGTTTTGCAAGTGAGGATAATCTGATTTTATCAGCTTGCTGCTACCCAAAAGCAAAGGTGCTCTTTTCCTCCACTTCAGTCAATATTACTTTGCTCCAGCGCCAGTGTTTGCTGGATTTTGTCAGTTGGCTCAGTTCCCAGAAAAAAAGATGGGTTAATAAGCGGAAAGTCTGATGTTTGTCATAGTCAGTGCAAGGGCAGGGCCTTTGAGTGAAGGGAACAGGAATTTCCCTCCTTAGTGGTGGTGAGCGATTAGATCAACTCGTGTGGTCTCACCTTTATCCAGGCAAAAGTTAAACAACTAATCATATTGCATGCAGAAATAGTTGCTTTTATTGAGAAAATCACCCTGTCTTAGAATGGCTTTGTCTTTTGCCCCCCCGAAGGAGGGCCGGTTCCTTCATCCCACTTTCTTGACTCTACATTCTTGCCATTTAATTTTTCTGCAATTTTATGATCTCTTCTGAGTTAGTGTTGTGCTGTTCTAGTAAAGTGCATTGATTCAAAGAGGTTGAGTGATGGAGCCAGGTAACATAAGAGGGAAGACCAAAATGAGAGGTGTGAATGGTAGTGCATCCTCGGGCATTGGTAGCTGCTCAGTTGCCTCTTAGTGTCTCATCACTCAGTACTACGCAGGTACCTGATAGGGAGCCAGGTCTGCTTACTAAGGTGGGAGAAACTCAGCCAGCGGAAGCAGTTCTGGATTAGAGCGCTGAGTGGACACAGAACAGACAAAGGGAATGGCAGGAGCAAGCAGCTCAGAATAGAAAGATGGGTCCGTGCATTTTGGCAGCCTTGAGTTGGTCTAATGGCAAGCATGAACACTATCTGTCCTGCTGCGGTGCTTGTGTGCGTAAACCTCTAGGTGCTAAGCCTGTTGTCCTCCCTTCTCAAAGGAAATAGGAAATCAGTTGTTTTAAAGACAGAGGCTGTGTCTTTGGGGAAGAAAGGGGTGTCATTTTGTGTTCATGGCCCTGGATTGTTTTTCCTTCTAGTTTTTCTGCACATCAGGCTGCATAATGATTGTGGACAGATCACAGTGTGAAGATTTCAGTTTCTGAATATAGGACATGTTGCCAAGTAGAGCACGTGTAAAGCAGTAACTGCATCATGGAAACTGATTCTCTCTTGTTTTGTGAAAATCATTAATCTACCGTAGCGGCTGCCTATCAGATACAGGAGTTCAGGTCTTTGTGACCTAGAACTTCATCTGCCAATTTTCAACCTGTTGAATAGGTGTCTGGTAACACAGCTCTTTGTGCATGGGGTAGTCTGGTTCTTTGGCTTCTTTTACAGGGAGACAGTAGTGTGACATGGTTGGTCTTTGCTTTTCTCTGAGTACCAAGTTCAGAATGGAGGTGGTAAGGAGTATGGCTAGAAATGGGAAGGAATATCAATAGGTGTTTCAGGTCTTCACAAAACACCTCATGTTCAGGATTCAGATAAGTGCATCTTGAACAGAATTTATGAAAGTCGTGTGACCTTACTTGGGTTTTTTACTGCTATATGCACAGTTGATAATTGAATTAAATACTCAGGTGGATTCTTTGCATTGACCAATTAAGATTTCTGGTTTTCATAAAATTACTTTGCCCATAGTAATTCTTAAAACTAGTTTATGGAAGTCCTGAAACAGCTGTCATCCCGGCTAATGTTGTTTGCTTCTAGAGATGGCTCCATGAATGCAGCAATTTAGCTTTGTGTGGTGGGTATTTCCTTTTCTGATTCCCTGCAGCTGACAAAGTAAAAATTAATACAAGTTTCTCATGAGGAGAAAGCAAAAGACAGAAAACTAGTTGCTCTGTTGACCCTTTAGGAAGAAAAGGAAGAAAACTGAAAATACATATTAATCTCTCATTTCCTACAGCCTAGTGATAATAACAAAAAGGAACATTTTCTAATATAATAAATCATTTGGGGTTTTTTGTGTAAGAATTTAATCATATTTTTGGTATATGACTGCAGCACACCTTTGAAACTTTCCATGTTGATCTGTATAATATCTAGAGTGGAGATTACATTTAGGTCCAAAATACTGCCTTCTGTCTTTTCATGGTGGAAAGCAAGACTGCTGCTGTGATAGGGTGTGTTTCCACAGGACAGCTGAGCCGCTTAACTGTCTGAAGAACCAGTCATCCTGCTTCTTGCTCCTGGAAGCAGAATTACTTTCCATCACTCTTGTGCCAGCTCTGCCAGTACATTTGGCATCTGTGATTTAGCTCACTAAACTGACAGAAAACTAACCCAGCAAGAAAGGGAGTATGTGTGTGTTTATTTTTAACCAGTTCAGTGAGCTCCTGTAGGTTGGAAGACCTCTGGAGACCCTGGGAGCCACCACAAAGGAAACAGTGGGAGCACTGGGGCAGGTGGGGAGTGGCAGGACTGCTCCTATTGGCAGCACCAAGCTGTTAGACTGACTCAGCCATGTTGTGAAAACTCACCCTTAGGTAATAATGTTAACACTACAGGTTGACTGAAAGTCTTCAAATAGTAGCCAGAAGGGAGTTACCAGATGTACGCAGTTTGTTTTTGTAGAGTGGCCTTTCTGTTTTCAGTGTGTTGTGTTTTGAAACAGATACTTATTCTAATGTAATCGTGTTATTGCATGAAAACAATCTGCAGAAAAATTGCATGTGCAGGGTGAACCTGTCTGAGAATTTGACATTGAGCAAGCCGGTAAGGAGCTACAGAACCTGGAAAAAAATTGTACTTCAGCCTCTGGGACAATCTGCTCATTGAATTTTGGGGAATTCAGAAACCTCTGTACTTCTGGTCTGCTGAACATGTGAGAGTGGTCCTTCATCTTTGAACATCAGGAAGTTTTTCTTAGATCTTGTAGCCCCTGTTAGTGAAGCTGACATATCACCATGGATTTTGAGTGCCCATAAGCCTGGAGTTCCCTGGAAACCCTGGCTGCAGAGTTTAAAATCCACCGCAGCTCACCCTTCTGGCTCCCCAAGGTCTCTGGGGAAGTGGGTGGCTGGAATCTCAGGAACAAGAAATGCGCTTTTTTTGAAAACTGCCCATCCACCTTTGTGCTCATGAAGCTGGTGTGATACTATGTGGGTGTTTTGTTGGTTTTTTTTGACAAATTGAAATGTTTTTGTTTCAGCTGGAAAATGCCATTTCTGTAGATAGTCTAGGGAAGGGACTGATGTACAGTGTGGGCATAACTTGGCATAAGTGATCGTAGCCCTCAGTCACCATTAACAGCTAATGATAAAAGTTTCAGCTGGCTATGACCTTTCTTCATTTTCTCCATGTATGATAAGAATATAAGCAGGTGGTTTTTTTTTTTAAAATGGATTATTAAAGAGCTGCACAATTACCTTTTTTTTTTCTTTGCTTTGTGGGCAGTGTTAATGTCACTTTTTGGTGTACATGCAAATGTTTGGACGTTTCATTGAAAGACACAATCAAAAATATATCAGCTGGACTTTTACAACCATTACCCCTGGATCTTTGTAAATCGCTATTTTCATGTAGTAGGGCTTTTTTAGACTTTGTAAACTGAATTTCTCTGTTAAGAAATTCTCATTCATCTCTTTTTCTATGCAAACTAACTTCTGCCCTGCTTTTCAGATACTTTTAGAGAATTCTGCTAGTGCTGATATTTCAATTTTTTTTTATAACAGATTGCCACTACCATGTTTGCGTAATGTGAAAATGCAATTGAAGGTCCAAACAATGGTTAGAAAGGTTTCAACGTACTGAATCCAAAATGACATTGTCTTTAAAATCAAGCAATCTAGCAATAATATGCTAAAATGAACATTTCCCCATGTTTTTTATGCACACGTCAAAAGTAAACCAGAAGTTTCATAGTATAGTTTCTCCTGCAAAGCTGGCTTTAAAATAAAGTTCCTAGAAATACTAAACCAGTTTAAAGCACAAAATTAATTAGAAAAGAACACATTAATCCTAGTTAATCCTAGCTTTTGACCTATGCACTCTAATAAATAAATAAATAAATAAAATTATGTAGTCCTTTTAATCATCTATGTGGAGCTGGTGACTCATGAGAGGTCTGATCCAAAGATTAGTTACTGTGCTGGTTTTTGCCACTTCTGAGGACAGGTTAAGTGGATTTATGTTTTATTTTGTGAGGAGACTGCCTACTTCTTAACCCATTTTGTTTGTTTGTTTGTTGGTTTTAGAGCCCCTTCCTAAATCTGAGGTAGATCAGAAGTTGGTAATAATACAATGGAATTAACAGTGTAAATCAAAAGTAAAATTTCAAGGAGTTATGAAAGTAGATTTATTTGTTTTATTGAATAATTTATTGGGATTTCTTTTGGACGTAGGTTTTCTTTTTAATATTCAGAGCCTTTGTGTAACAATTTTAGGTATGTTTATAAACTTGCACTTGTTACTGCACAAAATCCAAACAGACAGTTTATACCTCTTTTTAGAGGAAAACAAAATATTCTATGTTCTGAAATACTCTGCAAGCATGTGTCAGAAATGCAGAAGTAGCAGTGGATGTACCATAAGGTTTTCTACTCAGAATTGACATTATATAGTCACAGGGACATAAGATTGCCAGGCTGCCATCTAGAAAATAACCTTCAGAAAAATGCAGGGTGGAAAGCTTTTTGAGCCACAGTATTTGTAAGTCTTCTGACAGAAGCTTAGATACTGTGATTTAACTTTCTGCATCAGGTGTATTGGTACCTGTATGTCACACAGACACATATAAGCTCTGTTATCAGTGTAGCTGTATAACTTTGTGTGTGGTGTTTAACTTAGTTTTAAACTAATTCTGCTTAACTTTGTTTCAGAATTGAGTGGGAGCTTCCATGCCTCTGAGAGTATGAAATTGTTATTACTTTGGAGAAGATTTATTATAACTATATCTCATAAAAGTTACCTTAAACAAGTGTTCTGTCCTATACATGAATTCTTCTCCCACAAAGTATTAACTTAGCTTTCTGGTACTTTCAGAGTTTCTAGAAGATGTGACAAAAAAAGTTCTTAGTAACTAACATGAATGTTATAGGCAGCAGCTCACGCATGAAGGCAAGTTACTGGGGTGGGGTTCTATGTTGACGTACGAAATTAGCCTCTATAACTCGAAAGTTAGAAAGTAGGTATGTTTATTGCGCGCAGATGCACGGGGGATCGCTCCTCCACAAGCGTGCATGCCCGAAGTGACGAACCATCTCACATTTATACAATAAAACAAATCAATATTCAATTAACGCCTATACATATTCATTACCTAAACCCGCTTACTCCCGCTTCGTATGTTAATTAGCTTATCAGTCCTTTGCCTGGAATGTGGTGGTCTTGCCGTTTTGTAGGTGATTCATGTCCTTCTGACCATCTGATCTTCTCCAGCAAGAAGACTTAGCACTCCCTCCCTCTAGATAACATTGGGATGTCTCTCATCCTTTTCTCATCCTTTTTATAAACAGCCCCTTTGTTAGAGGAAGAAGGCTAGGTGTCTCCTCAAAGCTGTGTGCCTATGTGACCAGACACCACACCTATGACCAGTCACCATACCCACATTCCTTGAGCAGACATATACAATCACAATCGATGTCCATTGTCCCCATTTCACACTGTTTCTCCATATCAATGTGATCACCTGCTCCTCACAGTGCATCCCACAGCAACTAGTGTGACAAAGTGGCCCTGTTATGGGTAGACTGAATGACTGATCTACAGTTTTTTTCTGTGAGATTTTCCCCTCTTCTTCATTGTGTAAGCATAGCTGAAATGCTATCAAGATAGAATAAAACATGATGTTCTCTGGAATATGAGAAATTATGAAGTTCAGTTTCTCAGGGACCTCCTTGAGGATCTCTTGGTGCTCCTACTCTGCTACAATAGCCCTGGCTATTTCCCTGCTTGATTCTAGTGGCCTTCCTTGCCTTCATTCCCGGTGACCAACAACGGCAGTATCTGCCACTTGACTGGCTAGCAGGCTAAGAACAGAGTGCAGTGGGTTTTTCCTTCAGCAGGGGCATTACTCCTGGTCTTTTTTACTACCCAGCTGCAAATGATTATATTCTGCAAACATCTCAAAGTCTTCTGTCTCTGTGCCAGTTTCAACAACATTTGACAATGTTTTCCTGCGTTATCAAGGACAGAAGATTGGTCATGCAAATCTAATTCCTTAGGAAACCAGCTTAAACTTGCATTATTTGTTTTCTAACGTAATTTGCATTTATGTAGCAAGCTTCATATGCAAATATTAGGCTATCAGCACCTGAGTTTTTGACAGGCAAATAATTTTAATGCATGCTGGACCTACTGGCATGCAAGTTAGACAGTGTAACAAAGAGACTGAGCAGGCAGACCACACTGCTGATTTTTAAGTGCCAGGAAAATCTCTGTCCTCATCAAAGTGGGCTTCAATGTGCTGTTTTCATTCCGGACAGGATTGCCTTTAGAACCAAATCATGAATAAAACAGGATAAAATAAATAAAACAGTTAAGCAAGGATTGTGAAACAGTCTTAATTTCATAGTGAAAAGTTGAATGCTGTAATAAATAAATCAACAACACCTGTGACCGTAATCTGAGATAGGTTTTATAGGTTGATTTAACTAATGACAAGAAAATGATACTGCTAAAATGTGTTTAAGGGGAGGTTGCTTGCCAGCAGTACTCTGTGTGAGCTGTACTATTGTCTTCAACTGGGTTTGTTGTTACTAATGTTTCCCCAAAGCCTTTTACCACTCATCAGGAACTGAAGAGGTAAAGACTTGTATTGTTTTGAGATTGAGCTTTTTATCATTCTTCCAAGCAAAATAAGAAATTGCAGGAAGGATTGTAAAGATCGTGACTGTCATATTCTCATGAAAGGCAGAGAAGACAAAGTTAAGCAAAAGAAACAGAACAAATAAAGACAAATAATATTGTCTTTATTCCCAGTTTCCCTCCCTTGGAAAAGCAAAAGGGATCTAGTGGGAGACTGTAATGATGGAAGAAAATCTAGCTTGCAAACTGCTGCTTCTTCAGCACTTGTTGCATTCAAGTCCATCCCTATAGCAAAGCTGAATTATGCTAAGCGTATACATCTTTCACTTTTCTCCAAATGTCTAAAAATTTAAGGGACTTCTTGTTTTATTCTTAACCTTAAAACAATGTACTTATTCTGTGGGATGACTGAGCTGGCCTGGATGACCATGACAATAAGCTAACACTCAGTGATTATGTAAACAATAAATCTGAAACAAAAGAAGTAATCAGCTTATAAAACTTTTCTTTTTTCAAAAAAAGTAGATTAAATGGTTTACTTTCACAGGAAAGTATGATTCACTTGCGCTTGGAAGGTTGCATTTGTTTTGATATGAATAGGAGGGGCTTAACTGGCAGATGAAGTGCATTACAGGAAGATTTAAAGGTTCTCTAAGAATGTCAGTCACTGCAACTTAATGCATGTAGAGACTGGACTATGACATCTAATCTATGCCTTCCAGGCAGTTTTTCAGATATTTTTTTTTAGGTACAACGTTCATGATAAATGCTAACATATAATAGATACGCTGGGGACTTATCTGCAGAACAGCATCAATTGAACAAAGGAAGAGAGTGAATAGTTTTGAGGTTCTCCCTGAGGCATTGGCACACACGCCCAGATAAGCACAAGTGGTGTTGGGTCAGAAGACTTACGCTCTTGTGTAGCTTTTGTTTTCAACTTCTTATAAAATGACTGAGTATGTCATAAGCCCTTACTTGGATCTGTACTGTGTTGGTTGCTTCAGTACTAAGGATGTATTGAGTAGCTGATAATCATATCACCTGTTTGTTCCGATAGCAAAACTAGATAAAGGGTGTGGCAGCATCTAGGTTAATGAACTCAAGAATGAGATTTCTAAATAGCAAAATGGAAAAGTGAGATCTGTTGAAAGATGTGCTTTGGTGAGGGGGTTCAGTGATTCTGTGGGCTACTTAGAAAGGCTCGTATGCACATACAGTGGAGGTGAAAGTGCTTGCATGGATACATCACACCAGTAAATCATAATGAGACTGATCCTCAGCATTTCTTTATGCTTGACATGAAAGTATCGTAAGTTAAAACTGAAGTAAAAAAAACATTTTATCATAGGGGATCCTGGCTCATGGATGAATTCTACAGCTTGCTTTGAATATGACTGTGAACCTGGAGGCAGCAAATAGAGGGATAGATATAACTGAAAGTGAGGAGAGGCTGTGGAATCTCTGTCTTTGCAGACTCAAAATTCAGCTGAACAAGCACCTGAAGGAACATAGTTTCACTTTGAAATTAGCCCTGTGCTGAATTGGAGGTTGGGCTAGTGTGACCTCCAGGGATCCCTTCCAACCAAAATGTTGCTGTGAAACTTTCATTTTTGATTTATCAGCTTTCTGAAAGAGTTGGGCACCTCTTAAAAGAAAGCCATATAAATGGGAGTCGGGGGAGTAGGAATGATTTAGTGAAGTGGTTGGAGATGGGGTTGGATTTAAACTCTAAGGGTTCTTTGTTTTAGGATCCAGGAAAGCTTTGAAAGAAGTCAAACTTCTAATGTTAGAAATACTAAGAAGACAGAGATAAAAAGCTTTTTGCAAACTTAAGTGTGTGGATCAGGGATACTGAAACCCTGCCGCAGCCTCTAAATCTTTCAAACTGTTTTCTATTGCCATTTTCCTAAAGGTTTTTGTTTAGGGGGAAATAAAAAAGTTTCTGTAGTGAGTATTTCATCTTTTTGCTGTGATCTTGGTAGTGGGATGTGGATTGAGAAAACCCTGACAGAATTGTTTAGGAAAATGGAGACTTTACATTAAGATTACCTGCAGCAGGATGGGACTCCAAAATGAAACTGGGTGGCAATTTGGAGTGCCACTCCCACAATCTTCAGTGGCATGTGCTGTAGTTGGATTTGCTATTCCTCTTGACTGGGAAAGGATTGAACCTTGTTGCTTCATGTCTTTAAATGCAAGAACATTCAGGATAATGTTTACCTCTACTGTCTCCCTTTTACAAATTTGAAGAAATTGGTCTTCTGGGTTCTCACTCTGCAGGGTTTATATAGATTTTTCTCATGATTTGTCAGGATAATTAGAGAAGATTCTGGGAAGTTCTACTTCTGATTAAAGATTTATTTGTAGGACTGCTTAGTACCCTTAGGTATAGGGTTGAAACTCAGTATAAGGCTGCCAAAGACTTAGATATGTGTGCTTAGGCTAACACAGACCTCTGCCTTAGCGTGGGCTTATACAGACTTCCTTCTCATTCACCCTTACACAGCGTAAACTTTTAAACTCTTGTTTTGCTGAAACCTGCAGCTGTGGCAAATCTTTTTGCTGATATACAGGATTTTTAGGGGATATTATTAGCTTGTAGAAATGAAACTGCTGTTGATATGAATAGCTTTAATGTGAAATCAGGATGAGGTGACGTGAAACTAGCATGACTTCATTGTTTTGCCAATTATACATATTCTTACAAGACTTATGTCTTGGCCATGTGCACATGGAAGCTAATGAGGATTCACGGATAAGTTTTATAGCATAAATGCTAGACAGAATGGTAGTACCACTTTTAAGAAAAGAAAAGCATCACCTATCCATCAGTGTCCCATCTCTCCCACTGAAGAGGACAGCAACTGGCCAGTGCCTTATTTAATTCAGATGGATCATTGAGTGGTCTGTTCCAATGGGAACTGTCAAATTGCTTACAGTTTATTATAATATTTTGCTGTGATTGTGTACAATCCATTGAGGGAGTATGGACTAGATGATCTTTAAACATCCTTTCCACCCCAAACCATTTTTTTGATTCTATGCCCAGTAGCAAATTTTCTGAAGTTCTTCCCTCGGTCTTCTGTTAAGTGGCTGGATCCCATAAAACCAGCACAATTTTGTCTTCTGGGTACTGCCATCAGTGTTCCCTGGTATCAGCCCAATGCAGTCACCAGCTCACTCATTGGGTAGGAATTGGCTGGTAAACATATTTGACTGATACCCTGAATCGGCAGCTCAGCACTCTTCTTTGGCACGAAATGTGGCTATGGGTTCTTCTTGAAAGAAACCAGTGTGATAGAGATGAGGCTTGAGGATGGAAATGGCAGTGAGGAGAACAGCAGCCACTTGACATCCATTGCTGATCGCCCATCTGCTGCGTGCACAAAGAAAGGAAAAGAACTTTTTACTAATAAACTTGCAGTGGTGCTGGAAGTAAATGGAAGCTGTGAGACCCTGGCAGTGGGTTTTGGAGAAACAACCAGGGCTGGGGAGAGACTGAGCAGAAACAGATTTTAGCCCTGCTGAAGGGGAGCTATTTAAATCAGGCTGAGAAGAGCAGAACTCATAAGTGTTACTCTCAAAGCCCTTTACATGGTAGTGTGATTGTAGGGACTCCTGAGACTCAGACGTTCAGAGGGAATTACAGTACCTCTTAAATACCATTGCAGATGGAAAGTGCTGCCACTGTTGATGGACTGAAGCCTGAAATTCTCATAGTTTATTCTGGAGCAGGGTGACTTAAAATTGGTGTGTCTGGCCTTTCTTCTGGTCTTTCTTCCTTAGCTCAGGGAGACAGGGAAGGATTTAAAAATAAGAAGGAGGGGCATGAAACTGCAGTAAAACCTTGATGCTTCCACAGTCAGCCTCTCCTGTTTTCAGATCCTACTAATCCTCTCTTAAAACATTTTGTCTTTTTGCTTCTAAGTAGAAGCCAAAATACTCTTTGTTCTTGCCATTTCTATGCAGGGTAAAGAAGATAACAGGCAACGAAGAGTTAAGCAACTAACTGAAGTATAATGGAAAATAACTGTCTTCATTCTTTGAAACTGAAGGTGACATTTGAAAATCCATTTATTTAGTACCTAGTTACTGCTTGCTGTGTTGCACATGCCTCACTGTCTTGGGATTCTTGCACAGACCAGGCAAATGGCAATCCAGATTACAGAAGACTCTAAAATATATTTACAATTAGTTTTAATTTTTGAAACTGTGGGATAGACTTTTAAATGCTGTCTGTTGATCAGGAGACTACACAGCTTGAGGATAACAAAACGCTGGAAAAGGAAAGAGTATAAATAGAAATGCCACTTCCTTGTTGAGTAGAAGCCAAATTTGTGGTTGAACCTTTCTATAAGAGAGTTTGCCGAGGTCCAGATACGCAGCTGAATGCAGATTTCTGAAGAAACCAAAAATTCTGAGGTCAGAGCGGGGATGTACATAGTACTTACTGAAGACTGGACTGGGTATTTCTTTCCTGTGCAACACCTGGCTTCAGTTCTTGGAAAAAGAAGATACCAGTGGAACTCGGAGAATGTTGGTGTAAATCCAGCACCAGCTCAGTGAAAGGAAAAATGTATGTTTGACCTTTGAGTGCAACACCATTTATTTGGGCCTGGAAGAGGCTTAATATAACTTAAAAACAGCTTCCCAAGATTGAGGATTTGAAATATGGGTTCATCTGGACAGTAGGATAAATATGTCTACTGATCTCTTCTCAAACTTGTAAATATTTTCCCATTGATAAGTAAGGGAATATTTTACAGCAATAAGCATGAATAAATTTTTCCTGATAAATTTTCCCAGTCATGTCCTGCATATTACAGATTATGCTGCTGATGTTTAAAACCTGTTACACTACATGGAGCACTCTTTGTTTCTAATTCTTGCAATCCCTGAATAGTATATATTTTTAGATAGAGGACTTTGAATTTTTTTTTTATTTTTTTTCTTTTAATAGGAGGTTTATGACGAAAACTTTGCATAATGCTTTTAAGCCAAGGGATATGTGAGCCAGAATCTAATTGTTTTGTAAAATGAATAATTTTGTCAGTTATCTCTTAATTAAAATGCAGCTTTAAACTTGCTCTAGTTCAAACAAATTAATTCAAGAAGTCTTATGGTCTGTATTTATACAGGAGGTTAGGATAGATGGTTATGGTGGTCTCTGGCCTTATCTATGAAAATACTTGCAATTCGATTCTGATGAAGGACTTTTTTTGGGAGTGGTGTTGGGTGATTTGGTATTCCTTCCTACTAAGGACGTGTGTTTGTGATTTTTTCAGGGCCAGATTTCGTTTGCTTAGTTTGGCGAAATTGTATTTATATACCTATTTACATGGGGATTATGTAAGAGGAGTTGTTTGGGTTTGGTTGTGGGTTTTTTTCAGGATGTTTGTAGAGGAGGGGTGGTTTGGTTGTTCATTTTTTTCCCCTCAGTGAAAAAATATCGCTCAGAATGTGTGAAGTGCTCAAAAGAGCTCACATTATTTCCTGCTCCCAAAGGTCTATGCTCTCACTTTCTGGTGTTTACCTTCATCCACCTTCCTAACATGTAGGTAGATGGGAAGAGGAGATCGCAGGATTGCAGTGTAAAAGAGGAAAAGGCAGATCAGAGGGAAGCATTTGAAAGGCTGAGCCTGAAGATGGATGAGAAACTGTGACTTCCAGTTAAGGGATGAGGTTAGAATTTCTGTCAATGACAAGCTGAACAAAAAATTTTGGGGTGGCTAAACAAGACAAGTCAGCTGTGGTGAGCTTGATAAGGTTGGGAACTGGTAGAGCTGGGGAGGTACGTGAGAGTAGAAATAAGGATGACTTAATATGTTTGGATATTTGAGATAGGAACCAGTGAAAGAAGCACACCAACAATACTCATTTCTCTGGAAAACTTTTCTATCCTAGTGGAAATCTTGGGGAGCTTGGTGTGCAGCTGCCTGTAGCTGTTTTAACTCTGGTAATTCAAATAATAACAGTCTATACAAAGATTCATGGCTTATCTTTGCAGGACCATATGCCTGAAAATATGGCAAGAACTTGGGGCTTTCCCATTTGCTCCCTCCCTCCCCCTCCCCAGTTTATAAAGGCAATTTGAATGTGAAACACTATAAATATTGTTACATTTTGGCCTCCTTAAGAGCTTATGACCTCTGGGAGCTGGATGTAAATTCTAGGTCAACAAACTTAATTTCTCTCCAAGTGAGCTGTTCTTATTCCTCCTTTCCTGTGAAGATTTTTACATTTTTGACCTTTTTGTCCCAATTTCAATCAAAATTTTGTTTTCATCTTAAGGAAAACTAATCACAGGAAGAAAGTATATTCTGGGTAGCATTAGCACACATGGATTTGGTATTTTGTTTTTTGCATATAAAAAAATTCTAAGTGCTTTTCTCAGGAGTAAAGACAAGGAGTAAAAAGTTGGTTCCTGTGTTTCTTAAATCTCTGGTGTAACTCTTTCAGTATGTTTATACATACGTCCAACTTTACCCAGTATGAGTCCTCGCACTGACTTCAGTTAGCTGTCCCTTTGCTACTGGCTGGCTGTGCAGCTTTTCCGTTACACACTGGGTGAGTCTTTGTTCAGCTCGCTGCAGTCTACTTGCAGTTTCATGCATCTCCATGCAGCCAGCTTAAGTTCCATTGACAAATCCTGATTTTAGGGAGGGGTATCCTGTGGAGTCTTTCCTCCTGCATCCTTCATGGAATGTAGGACTAGAAGGAAACACAAAAGGTCATTCATATTCCTTGTCTTGGCAGGATTAAAACGATTCATGACATGTTTCTTCAGCCTGCCTCTGAAATCTTTTGGAGGTGGACCACTGATTAGAGACACCATTTCCTTAGGATGTTTTCAACTGCTTAAGTAGCCCTTACTACCTCAGAAACTGATCTGGCCTGAATTTGCTGTGATTTAAACTTGTTTGCACTCTGTCCTGGTTTTGGCTAGGATGGAGTTAATTTTCTTCTGGAGAAAATGGAACAGGACAACCAAAAAGATGGGCTTAGTGAAGGAGTTAAACTAGGGTAACTTAAACCCTTTAGAATTGTTGCTGCAGGACTCTTTAAGGATACAGACTTTCAAAATACTCCATTATGGAAAGCAGTATCAGTTCAAATAAAATTAAAACTAGAATTATGTGACTAAATCTTTCACCTTTCTAAGTTGTCTCCTCTTAGCAACTATTTACTGAGTAGCACAAACAGCAGAAGTAGGTAAGCCATAAAATCTTTACAGCTTCTTGTACACCCTCCCACTGACAAAGAAGGTTGGAGAAGACAGACTAGGTGGATGCTTGTTTTACAGTATCTGAGAAACAAATGCTGGGTTCTGGTTTTTTTTTTTGTTTTACTACCTTTACCTTTTTAATAAAATTAATAATGTACCTTCTGTCTTTAAAATAGATTTAAGTACTCTTGTCTCTAGTTTATCACTGATCTGCATATTTTAGATTGGTACCAGGTGCAGCTTTTGGGATAAACTGAATCTTGTTTCCTCAGTGAAGTCCTGAGCAGAGGTAGCCACGTGTATGCAATGGGAGGTTAGTGTCCAGCCTGCCAAGTAGTCATTGTCTGGGTGCAGTCACAACCAGGCAGTTCCTCTTGGTATGCTGGGTCGCTCTTTCAGCACTCCTGCACAGGTATCCTCTCTATAGAAACAAGGTTACAAATGAGGATAAAGTAAGGGTGCCCATGTCCTCCTAGCCTGACGTGGGATTGGGACGTGATGGATGTGTGCACCTGGCATTGCCTTTGCACCAGATACTCATACTGCTATGTCTCCTTTGTTTGACGCTTTGCCAGTATTAGAACTTGAAGGCCCTAAAGTATGCAAAAGTAGGGGCCATGCTTTTTTTTCTTTCTGTTTTCCTCTGAATTTTCCCCTTTAACTGACACAGACCTATTCCTGGGTTTTGCAGACCACTTCTCAATGTTTTTCTCTTTTCTTGCGAAAATCATAAAATATAAATGTGGCAACAGAGTTCCCCCTTTCCAGGGAATTGTATAATTTGATTTTAAGAAGACTCAAGAGGTTTTAATATTCTATATAAAATATGAAGGATTTCAGTGATTTAATAGGTATTTTTTTACTTTGCTAGGTGACACAACTGATGATGAAAGTAGAGAGTCAAAGGATAAAACTTCATTTCCAGAGACCAGGCCAATGTACAACCAACCTCCACAGGTAGGAGACTATTTATGTATGTGCACATGGTGAAACTTCCGTAGCAGCTTATTTAAGAAGCATGGATGTCCTGCAGGAGAAGGTTTCAATGTATTCACATTTTCCATAGACTGAGTGCCTACTCAGCCTTCCTTATCATCTATCGTAAAAGAAGCACTGCTAGTAAGTAGACGGCAATATTATCAAGGCCACTGATACTGATTTGTAGAAGAAATAGAAAGAAGGCTGGGCTGTATGGTATTGCTGAGTATCTTATTGTCATACTTGAGATGTGCAAGCCTGAAATTGCAGCTAGCATGTTAATGAATTGCATAGAAATATTAGTGTGGTGAGGTAGTGATGAAAAATGTCAAACATTTACATAAGTCATTTATTTCCACAGCTACCATTATAAGTAACATGTTGTAAATGTGTGAGTATAATAGACTGTCTTAATTTTGTGTTTGCTTTCTGTTTCAGTACTCTGTGGCTGTAAATCTGGACTTCTTTTTCTTCATCTGGTTTATGTAATATTTAATCCATGTATACCAAAGAGTGCTTTTAAGCATATTTCTGCATATAATGTACACATATTTTCTTCTCTGCCTCCTCTGAAAATGTTTTTGCAATGAGTATGGGCCTGTTTTCCATTGCCATATAGTTTTAGATATTTGCAAGATAACTATGAGACATTTTGCTTGGACTTTTTGTGCTTTTGTGGTGGATTCTTTTTTACTTTTTTGCTTAACCTATACTTTCTGTCTTTCTCATATCTAGCTTGCAACTGACTGTGTCTCTGTCTCTCTTTTCTCAATGCCATTTTAATATTTATTATTGCTAAGTCCCTTGGTATATCACGGGTGTGTGTGATAATGTTGCATCTTTAAGAGTGGCCAGCATGTGTGTGATCTGTAGTCTCCTTTTTTACTTTCAACTTAAACCCCATGTCTGATACAGAAATCTTTAATTCATCATAAGTAATGACTGGTTTGCCTTCAGATAATGTGGAAGTACAAATTAGATAACAATTAATCGCAAAATTTTAGTCTGACTTCTGGATCCATGCACATCAGAGCTAGGACGTTTTGCAGCTAAGTCCAGCAGTTTTGAGGCAGTATATAATGCATTGAGGTTGTGGTTACCTACTGCAGAAGACATAGTTTCCTTTAATGTGATGTTCTTACTAGGTATTGTCAACTGCCAGTTATTGTAGCATCAGTGGTTTGTTCAATTGTGTGGAATTTCAGTAAAATAGGGACTTGTATAGATTTTAAGTGTTTATGAGTTAGAGGAAAGAAGCAAAGTTTTCAAAATAAAACAGCAGATATTACAGTGAAAGTAAACCAAAAGATTTATTTTTACCTTTCTATTAAAAGACTTACGTGTCACAAAGGTAGTTGTATGAACTGACTTGCAACAACAGCAGTTAAATTAAGATACAGCATTTTGTAGTATCTAAGTTATTAATTCCAGTCTAGATTTCAGTATTTGGACTTCAAATTTACTTGAAGGAATTCTCAATTTCTCAAACTAAATAGAGTAACTGAGGATCATGGAAATTGAATGGATAATTCTGGCCATTAGGAAAGCAATATTCCTATTTGCAGTGGTGAGTATACTTCTATAAATTTGTGGGAGAACTCTGCTGATTTAGTGAAACTGGAAAAGCACTGTATTATGTATTCAATGTCATTGAGACATAGAACATTAAGTGAAATAATAAACGTGTTAGCATTAAAACAGGAATACTTTGTAAGCATAGTACAGTATGTTAAAAGATACTTAGACTGCAAAATAGTGTCAGATATTTGTCATGCTGAGTTGAACAGAAGAGTGTTTAGTTCTTTAACTGTATCTTTCAATTGCTGGAAACTTGCTTTTATTTTGAAATATAAACTGTTTTAGAACTTACTAGATGTAGACTTTGTAGAACATGGGAAGTGCTTTTAGAAATAGGATTTAAAGCTGAATGAAGTAATACTTTATTCATGGGTCACTTCCTTATGCCAAAGGGAAATGAGGTTGAGTGATTTTTTTGAAGAAAGTATCTTCTGAGCTATTTTTTGGTAACTGTTGTCATCTTTGGAATTTCGCATTTACTTATGTGCTATTGGATTTGTTTGCTGTACAATTACTGAATTCTCGAGTACTTACTTTTATATCAGCTTGCATAAATCATTTAAAGTAATGCACAAATAAATGCTTACAACAAGATCGTCTTACTGCAACCAGCAACATTGAACAGAACCTCTTGTAACAATTGCCATACCTGCATTCTGCATTATTTTAAGTTTTTAATATTGCATGCATGTTAGAGGAACTGCAGGTATTTAAAAACTTGTTGGAGGAAGGGTGTTCTCAAAGGCCAACTTTAGTCCAAACACGTTATCTTTTGCTGCAGAGAGTGGGAACAGAAGCTCCTGTTTTGAACATTCCCGTGTGGAGTATTTTCTCTGTCTCCTTGAGCAGGTTTAGGAGGGTCATCTCCTGATGCCGAGTCAGTCCTAGGGAGATGTATTGTCCGGCAGGGTAATGAGTGCTTTGGGCTTAATCAAGCATACATGATCCCGCTGAAGTTGCTTGAGGCTCATGAACTAAAAAACATAGCACATTTAAGTGCTTTTCTGGATTGAGGCCAAAATGCTTAGCACTCTGCAGGGCCGAGAACTTAAATTAGTCTCTTTGTGACTGTGAAATACAAAGCTTCTAATTGTAACTGCAGCACCATCATAATAGAGATATTATGGTTTTATTTTTTCATGTTTGTGAATCTTGCAGTATTGTAGTACAATTTCTAGATAATTCAATCTGCTTTCACTGGGAATTTGAGGTTACAGAAAGTAACAGAATGGAAAGGTTAGTTTTGATATATGAAGAGTGCTAGAAACTCTAGTAATGTGGTGGAGTTATTTTTGATAATGAGCTATTCCATTGGTAAAGCAAATTAGCGCAACCGTGTATTTTTGTCCTACTGTGAGAGCAATTACATAGCATATCTGTTAGGAGACATAAAAAATATTTTTGACAGATGGTATGGCTGTGAATTAGGATTTATGAAGATTATTGTATGCCTGGTGTCCAGGACACCTGGGATTATTAAATTGATGTAAGAAACAACAACAACAAAAAATTACATTTCTAGTAATAGCTGCAGTGTTTTGTATCTCCCTACTGTCACCTTAAGAAGCAGCTCATGTTTATTTGATGCTGCACTTCTTGATAATCTGACATGCACTCTTTAGCAAACAGATGTCGGCAGATTTAATGGGTGAAAAAAGTAAGTGTATTAAAATAAACTACCAAAAATGAGAGCCGTCTTTAGATTGTAAATTAAGATTTTTCTCTTGCTGTGTGTTGTGTGTGTGGACTTTTTTTCTTTATAGTCCTATTTCTTCCTCAAATACTTAATAGCTATTGCGTTCTGTCTAAGGAGCTTGTTATACATTTTCTAGGGCAAGAGGGAATCCCCCAAGGGATTGCTTAATCCATAATTACCTAATTTATATGTTGTTGTTATAGCCACTCTTAATTATATACCGTGCTGTGATACTTATCATCATAGGACATAGTTTTCTTTATGAATTGCAGTAGTTCTGTTATGGTTCTTGTGCCCTTTCTTTTCATAATTTGCTACTAAAAACTGAGAACGTAGCATATAGAAAGCCCATGTTCCCTGAAGTAAATTTAAAATTATCCATGTTAGTGCAGAAGTGGCGTGCACTGTTTTAGGCAAGTATCCAAATAAAGTAGAGAAAATAATTTTATATCTGAACTGGCAGATAATGTCCTCATTAAATTGATCCTTTGTAAAGGTGCTATGTAAGGATTCTGAATAGATATAAATAACAGTTTCCTAGGCATCTAGTTAGGGGTCATATTAGTCAATTGGAAAGACAGAAGTACTATGAGATATAAAATATGAAGGAAGAGATAATGGGAGCTGTGAGTACACACAGTAGGGGAAAAAATTAATTTAGTTTTCTTTTTACTCTTCTAGAGAAATTAGCAAATATTGCTGAGGTTGATAGACTTTTAAAGTATCCTTTGAGCAGATCACCTGATATAATTCCAGGGCATGAATACTGCTAATGTTGTCTTGTTTTTCTTTTTTAAAAAAAAATAATCAAAACCATTAATTGGCTCTTTCAGACCTATTATTGCCCAGTTTTTACTAAAGCTTGGCTGTCTGGATTATTTTTACAAGTTACTGGAAAAGGAGCCGTTACTGATCGTGCCTCTGTTCAGTCACCCAATTCTTAGTTTATGGTTCAGAGGGTCACATATCTAAAATCTCAAGAAAGGTGTTCTGGGCTAGATTTACTGCATCATTTTAAATTCCCTACATATGCTTTAGAGAAGGTGGTTTATGTTTCAAAATTGTTGGCCAATGTTCATGATTAGTTTGCTCCATTTTGATAATATATAGTGTTTATAGAAAATGTTGCTGCTTAGATTGGCGCCTTTTTTTTTTTTTTTTTTTTAAGCTCACATAAGGTAGAATTTTAGTCATGTCCTGGTTAGATTAATTGCTTGTTATATGTCATATTAACTCCAAGATCTTCTTGTTCACGTACAAAGCCCTTAAAGCATTTTGGTCCATATTTTCTCTCTTCTTAATTGGGTATGTAAGCAATAATCACTTAATGAAATTATCCACTCTTAGCAGGGACTGGAATAAGACTGTCTGCAGCAAGTCATCAAGCGTGTACTTTTCTCTGAATGCTGGTACCATCAGAATAAAGATCTTACATTTTATTTAACTATTGTGTATGATCATAAGCTATTAGAAGTGAAGTTTTAACATTACCTTTAAAGAAGATGATGAGTTTTCAGCGTTGGCAGCTGCAATGGACATCATCTTTCTTAGCTCCCTCCATCTTTTGCATGTATAATAAATAGCTCGCAGTTCTTTGGCGGATTCATGTGCAGCCACAGATTGAAAGTGTGTATGAAGTAGAGCTGCCATATGATAAGAAAGGCATAGTATATGGTGGTGATCTTACTGAGAATGAAGGTAAGTAGCCCAGTCAGCCAACCTCCCCCCCCATTACCTATTACAACTACTACTATGGAATAGCATATTTACTTATACAATATTATTATATTATACAATAAACAATATAAATTATATTTTCATATTGCTCTCTGTTTGACAATTGACCAAAATACTTCAGAGGTCTTCTCATACTGGGAAGATCTCCAGAATGTAAGGACCAGTGGACTTCTATTTGCCCTCAACAGTTGGGCAACTTAGGGGGTAGGGGAAGGGTGTATGTACATATTATATATAAATATATTAGGTATATATACATACCTATGTAAAATTTAAGCAACATGATCATCTATAAGAAAGTCTGCTTCTGCATGTCACAAAGGAGTAGTCCCAATGGCCTCACAAGCAACATTTTGTAAACTCTGACTTGTGCAATCTATTGAACCAGGGTCAACCAGTAAGACCTGGGGGTGTCTTGTAAGACCATCACCTTGTAGGGTGTTTTTCAATTCTGAAGTGAATAGTTAGACTTGTTACCTGTGTAACATGATAATGCAGCTGGGGTTATTTCAGATACTCAGTGATCATAGTAATGTCAAGAATGCTATGTCCATTGTCTTTTTCTTAAAGGGAAGCATTGTATTTTTAGATATAGGGATCTGGAGTGGGAATTGAGAGATGTGAATTAACTTGATTGTCACCAGCTTCCTTTCTGAACTCAAAACCCAGTTCATTTTCAAAAAAGTAATGCAGTGGGCTATTACAAAGCACTTTTCTATAGCACTTTGCAAGTGTGAAATACTGTTAATTCCTTTAACTTCAGTTGAGATTTCATTACGACAAGAACTCAGGAAGCCTTATAGTCTTTTAAAATGGGACTTGAATGTTCAGCTGGCCAGCAAATACATGTGAACACAACAAACGGATTGGAGTATCCCTCCCTCCCATAGCCCTGCCTGTTGGGTCCAGAGTCAGCGCTGTGGTCAGGTTGTACTGTTGGTGGGGTTTGAGCAACAGAAGACAGAATCACCTCCTGTAGGGAAAGAACACAAG
Organism: Falco peregrinus; assembly: GCF_023634155.1. Lineage (NCBI taxonomy): Eukaryota > Metazoa > Chordata > Aves > Falconiformes > Falconidae > Falco > Falco peregrinus. Next base: position 36,622,479 of record NC_073725.1, on the reverse strand, counting down.
CATGGTATATTTTCATCGTTTAGTACCTATAAATAGCAATGTATGTGCCCACATCTGTGAAAAAGTTCATAAAGTAGTAAAATTGGCCTGATTAGCAGCCTCTTCATTCTGAGAGGTAGGCTTCAGTAAAGGAACATGTACTTCAAATAGTGATCAAGGCACGTGAATCCAGAAGCATAATTTGCATATTTCCCTGTTTAGTTTGGGCAGAGACTTACCATATGCTTGACTCGATTGCGTGCTTATTGGATGGTTATTTGTAGTAGGAGATGCTCAAATTGGGTGCCCCAGATGTTCCCATCACATTTTGTAGCCTTTCTGTAATTTTGGGTTCTTCTGACTAGCTTAATCCCCAGATAAAACTAGATTATCCTGTATCTCTTGCCTAAACATGTGGAGTTGTACTAAAAGCCAGTAATGCTGGTTCATTTTGTTGCTGTCAACAAATTGATTGGTCAGTCATCCTGCCTCTGGGAGCAACCCTTCTGGGCTTTCCAAATATTAAAATTGATCTAAAATGCAATGTAGTTCATACATCACCTGATGAGACTGTGTGCTAATACAGCCTGATGGTACAGTGATATTTACAACATGATGCATTAGCATAACATGGTGGCTGAAAGACTATTTCTAGGGCAGCTTATTAATAATTACTTTAAACAACAAGTAAGGAAAATAACAATGTCTTTAGGTTAGTTTTGCTGCCACTTTTGGGGGAAAAAACGCCCACAAACCCCACCACAAATAGCAGTGGGCAATCCATTTTAATGGGAAGGAAATATGACATGAAAACTGCCTCATATCAGTCCAAAATGCTGATAATTGATAAGGCAGGAATATGTTTTTCTGTACTTCCCATCAGTGTGGTTTGATTCTTTCACTTCAGCATGCTACTGCTGTAATTTCTGCCTTAAAAAAACCACCCAAAACTTCACCACTCCTGTCACACTTGTGAAAGACTGTGCATTGGGTACCACATAGTCAAACTTTGTTCTAAAGCACTTTTCAGAAGTGCTTTACAAGATAAAATGGAAATTATTTGTTTGCAAATTTCTTCACTTCCACAGCATTACAAATGTTAAGAGTACTTTTCTAGTGTTGTAATGCAATTAGTAACCCTGCTTGATAAAAACCTATCTATTTTAAAGCCAAAAAAAGTACCCTTCTTCCTTTCATTACGGTCCAATTATCTTCCTTCCACAGAGAACCAGGAGGCTGAAAGAAGCCACCTTAATTGAAAGAGATGACCAGTATTTTTAGGGGTTTTATTTATTTATTTATTTACTTGTGTGGCCCTTTACTGCTTGAAGAGTCATCTTGCTTTTATTCCTGCATCTCAAAAGCCTAAGCCATAGGTGCTGGGGACAACTCAGTCTTGTTATGTTTGCAGAGTGAAGCTTTACAAACTCTGGCTCCTGGTAACCTGTTTGCTGAAGGTGCTGTTGACAGGTGCTCCAGCTACAGACTGTGTATGGAGGAACTTAAAGTCAAATATCCATCCTCCTTTTTCTTACTGACTTGAATCACTGTGGAGAGAGCAGGTGAAAAGTTAGGAGGTAGGAGATGTTAGGAGATACTTGCCTAATTCTTTTTGTTGGCATTAGAATATTTTAAACTTTTAAATCGGACATAGTTCTAGTCCTGCCATATGCTTGGATTTTAAGCAGCACAATAAAACCCTCAGAACACGGCACATAGTGCAGCGATTTTTATTCACACATCTGCCTGAAAATCCATTTATGTTCTTCAAGACTGAGGAGAGAGACCGTTGGGAATATCCAGGGCTTTACTTACTTAACAAAACTTCTGAAAGCACGGCTGAGGACATTGTTCGCAGGTATTGTTGGAGGAGGCTTCCCCTGGGTTCAGACTAGTTATTCTCTTCTTAATTCTCTACTTAATTTGCTTTTTTTCTGAAAACCAAATCTAAGATCGTTTCCTTCTTCTTTCTTCTTATTGTAGATGGAAATTGTTATACCTCTGTCCTTTTCCTCTCACTGATAGTAACATTCTAGGGAGACATTTCACGGATGTTGCTGACTACCTCAATTACTCAAGGAGAAATTTCCTTTTCTTCTTGAAACAATTAACTTTGGATTTACACAGCTTTTCCCAGTTGTTCCAATTTTCTGAAAACATTATTTACTTTTTTTGTGAAACCATGTTTGCTAAATATTTTCTTACTAGTCTTTTATGTGTAATTGTCTAAGTTATTTTCTTAAGTAAACAGCTTCCTTTCCCATTCAAGTCCTTGGATTTTCATACATTTAGTAGAATAACGAAAGAAGAATGCAGTATTATCCCTCTTTTTTAGAGGTTCTGCTCCATGGGCATCTACCATCTCAGAGAAACTGTCATCTTTTTTTCCTGCCAAAGCAGATTACCACATGTTGGAGCTTCTGCAATAGCAGGGGTTGGGAACAAGGGGTAGAGACGCAGAGGCAGAGACCCAGTTTGTCTGAGCTCCTCCTATTCAAGAAAACTGCATCCCAAAAAGTCTTCAGGATATTTTTTTTGCTTGGAGCAGTAGAGAGAAACTCAAATCTTGTTGTCACTAACTACATGGACCAAATGTAGCTGCTAAATTAAAACAGATTATTTAAATAGTCTTTATTTTAATATGCAATTAAAGTTACATAGAAAATTAATTTCTTGGTATATTCTCTGGCTATACTGAAAAGTTACCTGAGTTTTGTATTACATCAGGAGTGAAGGTAGAGGCAAAATAAATGTGAGTACTCTGTGCTATCAGATGACACTGAAGTTACAGAACTGATACATCCATTATCAGCATTTATTAGTTCTCTATTCATTTTGCAGTATATTGACTTGTCCTTCACTTACGGTTTGTGGCTGTGGAATATGCTGCTGGATGTCTAGAGCTGCCTGCATTTTCAATTACAGTCCTTCTGGCTTGCAGTTTACCTACTATAGTGATTTTCATTAATTTTTTAATCTTTCAGCATACACGTTACAGAAAAATAGGAAAAACAAAAAATCTGGCCTAGTTAGTAACATTTCCTGGCAGTTTTTTGCTTGTGTTGTTTATTATAATGTACGACATCTTTGCTATGAATAGCTTGCGTAGTACTTTGAAGGAACAGAGGAACCAGATAAACCGTTAGTTACTGAACCCACACCTTTCTCTTTCTTCTGAGATAATTCTTACCGCAATATTCATGTTGCAGAGGGGAGCCTTGCCCAAAATTCACCTGTTAGAACAGTGCCCTAAGCAGAGAGCCTCCGGGGAGGCAGCAAGAACAGGAACCCTGCTACGGAGGGGGCATAAATGCTGATACAGCTCTTCAATTATCAGATTCAAAAGTACTCAAATTGGTTAGGATAGAAGGAAAGGTAAGAGTATAATTATTCTAGTTCTGGCGGGAAAGTAAGACTTAGCATTTTTAGTAAAGATCTTTCTGCTTTGTATGTATTTCTGCTTTTGCTGAGTTCTGCAGGCATCTTACCCCTGTTTGTTCACAGTTTTGTAGTATTTATATTTATATCATTATAGATGCCCACATTTGAGATGTTATGGTTCTTGGTCTTTAAACAATGGTTGAATAAAATAATGAAATAATAGGAATTAGGAATATAAGAATAAAAGTAGGAATGAGGAATAAAAATATTTTACAATTTTGTTTACATTAAGTTAAATATATTTGCTAAATATATCACCAGCTTCCTTCCAAATATTTCCTGTCCCCAATTGTTATTATAGGGGACTGAATAAAACCAGAACCTTAATCTTCTGGTTTGAGTTTGAAAAATTGTTAATGGAGAAAACTGTTTTTTTTTTTCTAGGGTGAACAAATGACATAGTTGGTTTGGACACTAGATATGCAGTCTTTTGTGGTATGTAAACTTTTCAGGGTAGAATTACATTCTGTATGTGTTTCATAAATAAAAGTCACAGGCATTTCTAGTACTTAGTCAGATAATTAAACTAACATGGTTTAACCGTGGAACATTCAGAGTATCTGCAGTTCAAATGGCAACCTTGCAATTCTTTCCCTCTGCAGAGATTAACAGTTTTAGCTGTTTGAGAGGGTAGGGAGCATGTACTAATTACAGAAAGTTCATTCTGCATTTAAAATACCTAATTGTTCCTATGTTAGAGAAAAAGCCAGTTCTGAATAATTACACTTTTCTAATTGCTGTAATGCCAATAAGGATGTACATCATTATTGATACTGAAAGAGTGGTTTAGCAAAGATTCCCCTGCTGTTCTTTGCAGGCCAGGATACTCTGTGGGGAGCTTTGCTATAATAATGAAAAACTGTAGAATGTCAGAGGTACTTTTTACTGTTTCTTTAGAATTTTTTCATTAAGATTTCAGCAACATTAACCTGACCTTGACTGCATTCTAGCCTAAGAAACAGCTGAAAAGCATGCTTTAAAGAGGAAAATGAAAAAGAAAAGTACCTGAAATGTGTCACAAATATTCTTAAATGCTTTTTTAAAACTCTGGTTCTGTTTTCCTCTGAACAGCAATATTGATAAATGGAGAAAAAACATGCTGCCTACTAATCACACAAAATTTGTACAGGTAGCAGGAGCTCTTCGAGAAAGACAACTCACTACTGTGTTACAGAATGAGGATCATAAGAAGCTGGGAAACACGAGCCCAAAGCAAAGGGGAAAGCTGATTTCCATTGACAGCCATTCTTACTTCTAAAAGCCTTTCCAAGGACTTGCTTTTAGCCTGAAGCTTTCAGTGTGGGAGTCTGCCCTATTGCAACCACTCACAACACCAATCTTAGGCTAGTATTACAGTCCCATTCATTGCATTTCTGTTGAGAAAGAAAAAGTGACCAGAAGCCGTTTGGATACAGCAATGAGCTCCTGCAAGGTCTCCAGCGCTGCTTCTTCCATCTACTTTTGTTCTCCCAGATAGAAATAACTTTTTTACTTGAGTCCCTGGAGGGGACGCTGACTAAACTCTTGAGTGAGCCTCAAAAAAATAGCAGCTTTCACGATTCTTTTGAGGTTTTCTAAACCATTTCAGGGGCATCTGCATTGTGCTTGTCTGGGTGGGTTTCTTGCCTCCTTACAGTTCTCTAAGGGTATAGGTCACATACTTACTGTTGTGTTGGGTGTGAGGGTGTTTTGTTGTTAATGTTTTAGGTTGGGGTTTTTGTGACATTTAAAAACTATCATGTCATGTACACTTTTCCCCCTCCAGCAAGGTTTTACTGATCCTTTTCTCCTAGCTTAAGTTTTTGAATACAAAGTGCTAAACATTCAGAGCGCCTTGTGAGTAATTTTTATTGCCCTCTCCGTTCCTCTTTGCCATTGCTATTCTTATTTGAAAAGTAAATCAATGTCATCAATGAGGATGTTCAGTCTGGAATTCCTACAAATTTTCTAAAAAGGCCCAGTGAATATTCTAAAAAGCATCAACTGAAACACAATTGGAAGAGCAATCCCCTAAGACAATTTCCATTTCTAGATACATCAGAAGTAACTTCATAATGCTAAATAAATTCTGAGATATGGTGTGATACACTGTTTGCTGTAATACCACAAAATTGCCTGAAATAAAGGTAATATTTCTGTATCACCAGTAGTGTTATAAGTCTTTCATAATTATGGTATTGCTGAATATTTACTAAATATTCTGGAAGACTGAATGTACTGCTTGTGTCTCAAGGCTGTCTTTTTAAGGAAAATTGGTCCGCTTCTGGAAAAAAAACACTTTTTTTTTACAGAGAGTACAGCTTTCTTTAATCACTTTTTGTTAGAAAACCTTGTTCAGTAGTTTGGATGATAATAATGCTAGCACTGATCCTTGATTCTTCTTCAGAGCACTGTAAATCCAGCTTCTCAGTACATTGTAAACTAGGCATTTTTCCTTCCTTACGAGACTTTTGGCAGACTATGGTTAGCACACAAGAAATGCAGCAAGTTAGATGTTTTTAAAGGCAGCTGAGAAACATTTAAAAAGAGCAAAAAGGAATAATTTAATTTAGGGGATAACTTTATACTTTCTTATTTTTGAAATAACATCCTTGTTCTCAGCACAATTGTTATCTGGTGGCCAGCTACCATATATGTTTACGTACTCTTTCTAATATCCCTGTTCATTTGGATTGCAAACCAAGAATGAAGAAAACACCTTGCTTATTTGAATTAGATTTTATTACCATACCTTCTGTAATTTTATCTGAATTTTTTTAACTCCTTGGTGTTTGGCAAAATGTAAATTTTTTGGTGATCTTCTAACTCCATTCAATTAATATTTCTCATAGCAGGACTGTGTGTCATAACATTTGGCAGTGCTTTGTTTAGCTGATGCCCAGAGACTATGCTATGAATAGATTGTATTCTGGATAAATAAGTTAGCCATTTAAGTAGAAACCAGTGTGACTAACGTGGGGTATCAAATTCTCTAGGACTTGCAGTTCTATATATGCTTGAAGGATGCATGTGTGAAAACATAAGCTATTTCATAACCTTGACTTTGATTGCATCACACAGCTTTGTGCTGGTGTTTGCATTGTAACCAGCTTGGGCGATCTCAGCACTGATGGGTGATTGATGTTCTCTGCTAGAGTGTCCAGTTCTTCATTACATTACCACAGTCGATATAAAAGCCTGCTGGTCAGGTTGGCTTCATCAAGGTCTTTTCATGGATGTGGATTCTCCAGCATATGAGTGAAGTATCTTAGCCCATTTAAAGGATGCCTTTATGATTTGGAAGTGCAGAAATATATCTAGCTTGATAAGATCTTGCACATGAGGCCAGTATCTAAATATCACTGCAAAAGTGCTCAGAAACAATTCTGCATAGCAAAGGGCAATGATTGCCAGTAATGGCAGCGTTAGTCAGAATTGAAGAATTCTTTCTTGCAACCTGAATTGTTCAGGACAGGGAACTTTATTGTATGTGGATACTTAATAGATAATATATACCATACTGCATATGACACACTGTATACTAGATAAAGGGATGAGCTCCATAATATACAAAGAGTTAAACTGCAAATGTGACAGTTTTCCAGCAGCCTATCTTCAGTTAAATTTCCTGGTTAACTTTGGCCGCTGTTTTTCTACCATGTTTGGGTTTCACATGCTGCATAAAAGAGTCGTGCTCCCCAGGTTTTTTATTTTCCCATTGCATTATTTGTTGGGATGTCAGTCCAATAATAGTAACATAAAATGTGACTTGCTGTAAATGAAAAAGTGAATGTGAACATTTTAAGATAGTGAAAAATAGTCATTTTCGTGGCAGAGACAGTAGTAGTTTGCGTGTGAAACTGAAACAGGCAATTTCGAGTCCTTTTCTCATTTATGCTGTAAACTGATCTTGTCATATTGGACCCAAGACCTTCTCATGAGGGGTTGAGTAGGCTGGGACCAAAAGACCATTGGATCCAAGGTCAGATTGTAGCATTCGTTACACTGACCTGACACTGTTCCTGAGTACTGTATTGCTCCCAGCCATTTTGGCTTTATTTACGATACTGTTTTGACTATTCAAGTGGTATCAAGAATCTATAGACTATTAAGAACCTCACTCACGGTATGCAGAGATTGAGTATTGTAAAATGGTGTTCAACAGTAAAATAATTCTAATGTAATTCATCCTTCCTTACTGTGGCCTTGCTTTGAAACGTGGAGTAGGATTTGAGAGTAAGGAATGCTGGTTCTTGCTCTGTCATTGTCAATGCACGGTATCCACTCTTTCCATTTCTGGGGGTGCCCAGTTGTCACCCTTCTAACAAATGTAAGGTTTCTCGAGATAAAAAAATGATCCAAGATGCTTTGTGCAGTTTCCAATTTTTTCCCCCTCTTTGCTAGTCTGATTTGCATTGTAAATTGAGTTCATCCAGCTTCTGGGACAGTTAAGATATAAACAGGTGTTTATAAAAGTACAATTTGCCAAACAAAATAAACATTAGATTCTAAGGATTTCTGATTGTCATCTGACTACGGGAATAGGACAGCGAGTGATGGATCATTTTTCTCTGGAATGTGGGAGTACGGACAGGCAGCAGCATCTTTGAAGATCTTGTTTAATTGATTTCTAGATGTAACCTTTTCCTCTTTTTTTTTTTTTTTTTGGGGGGGGGGGGGGGGCAGTTTTCTGGCTCCATTCTCCCCTTCAGAAGAATATGGGACTAATGTAATACAAGCAAATACCAGCGCCTCAATGAATTCTCCACAGATTATTTCTTTCAAGAGGAAATTTAACAGATTTGCACAGAGTAGAAATTAAGGGAAGTTTTTAAGTTTACAGCAGCTACAAATTTAATTATTTGAAGTATTGTGGGGTTTGTTTTCAGATAAATATCATAAACATAAATAAATATTGGCAGTGTTCTTAGCAAGAGAATATGTCTGTAGCAGATGAAGTTCATGAATTTTGTTATGAAGCACACCTTGAGCCTATTTGGCCATGACAAGAATGAAGACTTCCCTCTAAGTGTTATCAATTAGCAGGTATAGACACTTAAGATCCCATTTAAAGCGCAAGCTGCTGATCTTCAACTTGAAGGTAACTGTGCTGATCAGAACAGCCAAGTACAAGAGGTTTTAGGGGTTTTCCTGAGTTTACAGACTGTAGTCTGTGGTTTTTTGCTCAGAGCTTGGAAAGCTACAGTAGGCAGTAGGAGAACTCTGTAGGCTATCTTCCTGACTTCTCTGCTGGCTTTCCTCTTTTCCCTGCCCTCTAAAGATACCAGAATCAGTAAGGGAAGTCAAAAGAAATCTTTATCAACTCTCGCCTCTGCTGTTGCGTGTAGCTTTCTGAAAAGCTGTTAGCTACTCATAAGAATACAGAACTAAGAAAAGGAAAGCTAGGGAAAATAAAGAACGAGAAGAAACATCTGTAAACTGTAGCTGTAGGAATTGCATAGTATAGATGTGTCAACTTAGTCAAATATTGTTAAAGCAGGAGAAACCCAGCAATATACCCTGTCTTATCTCCAGAAGGCTCTGAAGTGGCCTAGAAGAATAGATGAAGGTGGGAGTACTCTTTCCTTTTTGACACCTATAAAATAAAATGTTTTATAGCAATTAGCCAGAACATGATCTGAAAGAGAGGGGGAAAAATCAAGTAGGATTTATACTGGGAAGTGAATTCCAGCAGCTCAGTAGGAAGGTGCTTTCTTCACTTGCCTCTTTTGGAGCTCATTGACTCCTCTTTTCTATTGGATCATAACCAGTAAGGTTAGTACTTATATTTAGCAGTCATTCCTTTTAATAAAACTTCTTAACCTTAAGAAATTTTACATTATTATCCTGTGACATAATAGTAACAGATCTTGGAAAGTTTATCTTAAGCTTTAGGTTTCTAGTCATTGTGAGTATAAACAAAAGCTTCCAAATGAGGGTCAGTTTCAAAGGGTCGGCCCTGCTAACCCCTTCTGTCCCAGTAGCTTATGGAGGAGTGAGCCTCCTCCATCACCTAAGGCAAGTACTGACTCTGAACTAACTCAGATTGCCAAGATTATCTATTTAATTGTTGACAGTTTAATGGAAGGTTTAATGTTTGTCTGTCCTGCTAGGTGAAATGTTGGGTTGTGTGAGGAATGACTGGTGCTCAGGTTGTGTTCAAGTCAGAGCCGGTCCTTTGAGAAGGAGCTGGATTGCCTCTTACCTGGCTAGATGCTTAGCTGTGTTACATACTGCCAGGCTAAAAAACAAGCAACCCCACTGCCACCCTGCTGCCCGAACTGTCCTGTCTGACAGCCACAACCTCAGGTTCTCTGCAACAGCCATGATCCGTAACATTCAACTCCAGCACAGGCCAGATCTTGAGCAGCACAGCTCACCTAAAAATCATGGAATAATTTAGGATGAAAGCGACCTCCATACAATTAGACCCATTTAACACTTACGATCAGTTGAATACCAAATTAGCATTTAAAGCTTTCAGTGCTTCCCTTAATAACAGTGTAAGCATTGGATTTTTCTGGCTGTGTGCTCATTATGGAGGGTTGAAAGGAAGAAGTCAGAACTGCAATCAGAAATTCGTGTCTAGTTCTTGGCTCTGACATGACTTATTAAGCACTTTAGACAAATAGTGAGTATTTCTGTATGTGTACTTATACAAAATAGAAATCCATATAATATCTTACTCCTCAAGATGATGTGAGACCTATCAGTTTGCATAGCATTTTATTGCTAATAATTGTAAAACAAGTTAGATTTGATTTCTAGAGGCAGAGTAAACAGTATTTTCTTTGTTTTTAAAACAGTATAAGTTTTAAGATGGACACTTAATAAAGTCATATTAGTAGGTCAATATCAAAGCTTGCAAGTCTGTTGGGTCCAGCATCCTATCTGCTGGTGTTCACTGTAAATTATATTGATGACTTCTGTATGACGTGATTTTTTTATTTCATTGTTGGTTTTTTGTGGGTTTGGGTTGGCTTTTTTTTAAGTTTGTTAACTTTATTTTTCTATAAAGCACATATTTGGCAATGCATATATTGCCATGTGTAATAAGACATCACCAGGCAGTCATGCAATTCCATTTCAAATTGGAGAGCAACATCATTCATATTTTGAAATAACTGGGATAGGAGCGTTTTTTAATCATGCCTATGCCTTTGTTGGACAACTTCTGAAAAGGCGCAGAGGAAACAAATGATGAGGCTTCATCAGTTTATGAAAGAAATTATATTAAATAATTTCCCTTCCACAAGACTGGGTTTAATGACAGCAAGTCCCACCAGCCTTGTGGCTTTCATAAGTGCAGAGTATCATTAGGTGGAGAAATGTCAATAATCATTCAAAAAAAATCTGTTGTTGTTTTAAGCCTTAATTCAAGTCAACCTGACCCCAAGAATTATGTCGACATCTATTAGAACTGCTATTTTAGATCTACCTGAACCAAACTCTGAAACTGGTTTTATTTTTTATTTTATATTTATTTTCATTTATTAGTAGGTCACGATGGTTCATTACAAAGCCTTAGCTGCCTGATTTGTGGTGTCTAAATTTCTGTTCTTCTGTTCTCTTTAGATAAATACAGGGCACCGATCGCAGTTGACTGTATCAAGTGCAGAGGTGGGAAATGAAAGAAGTCAAAATTTGGAAAGCAGCCCTTTCATGTCAGATCTTCTGAGTGACGTACCCTTTGCCCTAGCACCACATGTGTTAGCAGTACAGGGCACCCCTAATGATGTTCCTGACCGATTGATCACCTACGACATCAATGATAATTTATCAAGATTTTGGTACGACTTTACACTTGAAAATTCAGTGCTTTGTGATCCATAATGTTTTCTTTGTTTTTTCTGCTCTGTCAAGGAACAAGTCTTAAGGTAAAGATAAAGACTTATTTCAATTGACTTCGTATTTTGGGGGCCTGCCACTAGTATATCAGATGCACTGCATCAAAAGGATTATTATTGACAAAAGTGTTATATTTCTTAGCTTTAAGCGAACTGTAACTTACTATGTTAAATATTCTGTTTATCTCCAAAGAAATCAAACAAAACTATTTCAGCCTGAGCAGGAGACTGGCTGCTGGTATCTATTTCCAGTAGGTAGGCCGCAGACACAAACATTTCATAACTTTAAGATGAAGTCTACACACCTCTGTGCTGTTTTGTTATTTCGCTCAGATAATAAACACATCGATGCTGTTACACGTGTTAAGAACACCTCTGATTTTCTACAGATAGAAACCAGTATTAATGCTAAAGCAACGCTGCTCTGCATTACTGTACAGACAGCTTTTCAGTTAGACCAAGTTTTAAAACGCAGAGTTAATTCTGTGTACTTAAATAATTATGAAGACTTAATAGAATTGATTAAACTTACCAATTTCTACGTGTAAATCAGTTGCTCCACTCCCTTTCCAGTAGATGGTATTTTTGTACATCTCATTTTGTGCCTGGAGAAGTCCTCCCCGCCTGCCTGTTGGCTGCTGTTTGTTCTCATTACCACATGTGTGCCTGATTTATACACAGATCAGCTTTTCCATTTTAACCTCTTTGCCCCCTGAAGAAGGAAATCTCAGGACACGTACTTTTAATGGTCACACCCTTCTTTTTTTAATTTGTGTGCCAGAGATACAGATGGCAATGTTTAACAACAGGAAAACATTACATTGTTTCTTATCCAGCTAAATTAAATGGCTAAGTACCTAAACATGCCTTCTCACAGGCCACTGTGTCCCCTGCTCACAAGCTCTGAGCAAGTTTTTCCCAACTAAAACCAGAGCTGCTGTTGCATGAGCAACAGCTCTCTGATGTAACATCATGATTTGTGATGAATAAGGATCTGTGTCACACAGAAGACTACACTTGTTTTCTCTCTTGGGGTAGAATATTTATGTTGTGCCAAATGTTAGTGGATATTTCCACATATTTTCTATGCTTTGTGATAGCTTAAAATACATACTTTTTCAGACTTGCATCCTCTTGTAGTATTGGAGATAAATACTGTAAAAGATGGAGAAATTACATTGTGAATACATTGTAGACTGTTAAATATTCATGGTTTAGATTTTTTTAAATGTATGTATTTAATATTTTTGACATCTGTGTTCATAAATATTTTGAAGTTATTGTTTCAGGGAAAGTATCTGTGCTGCAGTCCAATAAAAAGAAATGCAAAATAATAGTGAATTATCTTTTATGTGTAAGAATTATTACTCAGCTTCACCTGTTTAATTTACTATAGCTGTGACCATTCAGACTTCATGGGAGCTTGGACCTGGAAATTCAATTTGGGAATCTTTTCAGTGCGATTTAAGAATCGCGTCCTTCTAATCAAATATCACTCTTTCATCTGAGGTATTCTGTGTGCTATGTTGGTGACTTGCAGTGGTTTAGGTGGCATCCATGACACCGCTCTGAGGATGGTATGGCTGTGAGCTAGGAAGGACTCAGACCTCTTGGAAGAATTAATTTTACTAAGTTGTTTAGAACCGGTTTGTGTGCTGAGTTTTCTAGTTAACACATGCCTGAAACATCTTAATTTTCATTATTGTTTTATATTTAATAATTTAAAAAATGAATCATTCTGAAAAATGCATGTTTCCATTTATTCAGGTTATCCATTTTGTATCTGAAATGTTTCTGCAGCTCAGCTGGTCTAGAAGCAGAACTGCAAAATACTCTTGAAGACCACACAAACTCACAATACTTGTTCTTTCTTTGCTAGCTGACTTGCATATAATTTTTTGCATTAATTTTTTGCTTAAAGTTAGGTAATTTATCTAAAATAATTACATCCTGTCAGAGTTGCACTCTGTTACACTCACAGGCATCCTTTCAAAAGAAAAGGAGAGTAGGCAGGAGGTCGTATTCACCCATGATGAGAAATGCGGGTGGTAGGTTAAACGTTTGGCCTTCATCCTTAATCATGTTCCATAAAGAGTAAAATTTACACCTAGGAAGAGTAGTAGTAATGAGCAAGGGTACTGGAATGTGTCTCCTGACTGCCCTCTCTTTAGCAAGAGCTGGAGCTCAGACCTCTCCCTTGCTTGAGATCATCCATAAAAAAATGGATTGAAGCCTAATGGTATCCAGACACCAAAGGTGAAGTTCTTCCCACTGGGATGAGAAAAAAATACACTTAAACTGTAACAAATTAGTATTATTTATGGATATTACTATTTGACCGCTAATAACTTGAAGATGGCACGAAAACATCAGAAAATTAAACATTTCAAAGAGTCTTAGTTCATAAAAAAAGAAGTTAATTGCTTGTGTAAGACACTTAACATCGTAATCTAAGTGATTATTGCATAGAATGTATGTGCATCTGTCATTGTCAACAAATACTGGATGGTTCTATATATTGTCATTCTTAACCACCAATGAAGGAATATAGTTAATTTCTAAAAATTTAAAACTATTAAAATATGATCAATATTGATATCAAAACAGTAAACCACCCTGGCTGTCCTTTCTGTAGATTCTGTATATAATAATGAGGACTTCATAGAATTGTTTGCTTTGTGTTATGCATATTTATGTAAATTTTTTAGACAGAACTGAATGATATTTCATAGCTGATGTCATTAACGTCAGAATTAAGACAGGTTGCCAACTCCAGAACTAATAATGAACGACTGAGGTGTGATCCTGGGCCACTGAAGTGCTGTAAACGCTTGTCACTGCCATTACTGGACGTATTACTAGGCCTGCACTTTATTAAATAGTTTATTCAGAGTTATTTTAGTTCATGGGAGATTTTGAGTTTCATTTGCAGTTCTCTACCTTTTCCCTGAAAGAGATGTACTCTCAGTTGTGTGATAGCTTCCTTATGGAACTTTCTAATAAATCAAACAAAACAAGACACTTTTTATTTCCTCTGGAAAAGTTGTAAATACAGGCTCTGGAAAAGTCTTAATTTTAAATGTAGAAAAAGGGGAGCAAAGCCCACATGTTCAAAGGTAAATTAAAGAATAATTGCATCCAGAGCAGCCTGACAGGAGGCTGATTGGGAGCTGGTCCCTACAGGCAACTCCCTGGTGACAAACTCAGAAGTGGAACCAGACAATGCCGTGTCTGGCAGGTCAGTCAAGGAGGTGGTTACAGATCCAGTTTCTGACATTTTATGTAAAGTACGATCCCAACCCTGATACTACAGTCCTGCAGCTGGCAAATACACACTTGTGTGGTCACAGATGAGAGGTTTTGACCCCAGAGCAACTAAAGGAGAAAGGCAAAGAGCATATTCACCACAGTTATTACAGTATCTCAAAATAACACAGTTTATTGCATTTTTAGCTGAAGAACCTGTTATGTTCACAAAAACACTAAAGCAGCCTCCTAGGCAAGACGAGTGGGTTGTTATGAACAATAGCATAAAACTTGCACTTGAGAAATCGCTCTTGCCTCCTCCCCACAACCCCCCTTTTGTTATGACATGATAATTCATCTTGCTTTGGGTTTTCTCTGCTCAGCCTACTGACTATGAAGAGGAACGAGAAATGCAACTCCTAGGGGTAAGTCCTTCCCTTCTTAGGTAACTGCAACTCTTCTGCTGATGACAGGGCAATTCCAGGTTAACCAGATTTCCTTTTGAAGCCAGAGAGTGTCTATTCCAGCAACAAAGAGGCAGAAAATCCTCCTTAAATTCCAAAGGTAGGCTCCTGTTTGGCACTGTAGGAAGAAGAAGGTTTAATAAGCCAAGTTGGGTTTGCTGAGTTGGCCTGCTGTGCTGCAGGTCTTCGTTAGTGTTAAGCCTGGCATTCTGTGACGAGCTGGCAAAGTTAGAAAGAGGTATGTTAGGCCTGATTTCTTCCCATCAATATGTCGGATTCCATAAACCAAGGAAAGCAGGGAAGTTACCTCTCTGTATCCTCCACTGAGACCATGTTCTTTCTTTACCAGTTAGATATTTACATCCTTTGATGTAAATATGTTTACATATGATGAAATCTCTTTATTTTCAACATAGTTCACAGAGATGAGACTGTTTTCTGAAAAGAGACCTGGGCTTCATTCTGCAAAAGTGATCTGTTCCCATAGACACTTTCTTAGCCTTCCTTCTGTCTGAATCACAGCCATCCAAAAGAAGAAATGTAAGTATTCATGCTGAACGGAAGGAGAGAAAAGTCACTACCTTGTTCCCATTGTGTTGACAGTTAACTTGGAAGTGTTACTGCCTGTAGAATGAAACTGAGATTTTTGTTAGTTCAGAATTTCACCGTTTTCAGATGTCAGCAGTGTAAGAAGTAAACCTGATCTTATAGACATGGCATCTCACTGTCTGTTTAGTTCCGGAGCACACATTTTAGGTTCTACATATAGGTGTGAAGTTTTTCTTTGCACTGTAGGTTGCTAATGAGAAAGACTGTTTTAATTCTCCTGCACATGCAGTGGAGAATTTTTTTCCTCCATGTATAAATAGTTTTAAGCATTCAGCATAACATCTTAATGGAAAGCTTTTCTGCCTTTATGGTGAGTGCAGTAGATTATGACTAAGCCTGGCTATTCTACATAAAATTACTTTGAGGCCATTAAAAATATTAGTTTCTTACAGGTATGTACCTGCTATGAAATGGTGAGGTTCTCATGTGTGTGTTACTTCTTTTAGTAGCATAGAAGGAAAAATAAGTAGTAAAATTATATAAAACTAAGGCAGGTGGGGGAAAGACATGTAAACAGTTTTGATTTAACATTTCTGTAGTAGCTAACATTGGCAGTAATGAAAATATGGAAACTAAATTAAGTGCAGGTGGTAGGAATATGATGACACTATCATATTGGTGATCTGAATCAGGAAGTAAATCAGTATTACACCCCATAGTCTTTTTTTTGTGTACGTGTAGTAAATAGCACAATGGTCCCTAATGCTAATGCCTCTGTACATTAACATAAATAATGGGAGAGTAATGATGGATCACATACTCCTTTCAACATCTCAGAGCAGATAATTCTTTTCAGTCTACAGCTTTCTATGCAGTAGTCTTTCTAGACTGTTTTACTAAAAAAAAAAAAAAGTCAGTATTCTATTAAAGTACTTTCTGATGAGGTGTCAGGGTAGGTCAAAGAGCTTTGCTGTATCACAGCTCAGTGGTTTGTCAAATATGTCAATTCTATAGAAACAGAACAGTCTGATCACGCTGCATGGTTTGTATAGTAAACCAGGAGTTGTAAACCTTTCAGCGTAGTACTGCAGCTTATGAGATGTAGGAGAAGTCCTTTTTCAATTCTGTAGCAAAAGAGACTATCTAGTGGTGGAAGTGGAAGTTATGATGACCCCAGAAGGATGCAGCAGCTGTAGAACAGAGACAAGAGAGGGCTTAGTTCTTTCAGCCAATTCAATTCACTTTTCCTTGCTGCAAAGATAAACTCCTGAGATCAAAGATCTAATTTACAAGGCTGTCCTCTTAAGTCAGTCGACACATATACTTCAATAACAGAACATAAAAGAAACTGCTTACAAGCAAGCAAAAAAGAGATGAGCCTTCATTATAAACATGCCTCATCCAACTGTTTGTGGGTATCAGCGTTATCGTTAGAGTAGCCACTCGCATCCAAATGTTTATGTAACTGTTCTGGGAGGTCAGCTCTGGGCATCCATCTAAATCTCACTGGAAAAGAAGTCTGAAGCATATGGGCTCAGAAAACAAAGACTCAGGTGAAACAGACCATCACAGTGAGAAGCGAATTACTTATTTAAAGCAACTGATACTTGTTAGAACTGAAAAAGACATTGGGACTTCAGTCTGACCACTGTGTCACTCTTTTATGAAGAGATCTGCTATTTGTCTGTTTTCCTTGAGAAAATTAAGCAATGTGTGATGTTGTGGAAACTGTACTGTAATTTCCTTTTTCAGCTGTTTTTAGAAACTAGCAGTACATCTGCTTGGCTTATTCTGCTCTTAAAGACATTTTTAGATTCCTGTAACTCTGATTTTGTCTATTCTATGTTTAGATAAGGCTTTTGTCAAAGACTTAATATTTATCTTACCAATTGATTCAAAGGATCTTTTTGTTGTTGTTTGACTTCCTATGTCTTTTGTAGTTTGGCTAGTTCTCCTTCAGTTATCTCTGAAATAAAAAACATTTATACTTCTCCCTATGCTTGATAGGGTGGAATAGAACATATGCATTAAATTTATCCCAGAAAAGACTGCCAAATTTTATTTCAAGTAGTATTACAGTACTTGAAGATATTACATATTAATCTTAATTTGACACACAGAGTTAACATATTCCCTATCTTTTGATGTAGATCAACTCATGTTGTAATTTAGCTCATGTTTTGGGGGTAGGCAAAGTAGGAAGATGTTATATCGGCAATTGATGTTGGATTCATAGACAGATTTAAAATTACTTCCTTTTTACATATTTACTGCATGCAGCGTGCAGTATATGCATCCACCCAGTGATATAATAACTGCTTCAAAGCTAAAAGTTGCCATCAGGCTTTTAAATGGCATCAAATAAGAGACTATTGATTGAGAAATGGAAATGTAGTGTTTTTCTGTAGATCTCTCACATACTTTACAGTAGAAATCAGTATTAAAATTCATCTTGAATCTGAAGGTTTAAGATTAGTCTTGAATCTCAATATCATAAATTAAACTGAAGACAAATTTTAAATCTTAGGGCAGCTGTAAAAAAATACAGTGAATGAACAAAGATGGCTGATGCTTTTTTGTTTATGTAGAGGCTAGCTAGCAAAATTACCTCTATTCATATTGCAATTATTTCCATTAAAAAATTTGTATGGAAGATTGTTTTTATAGCTCTTGATTTGTACAAATTTGAGAGAATGTCTAAGAAGAAGGCCATTTTCCAGGATGATAGGTCTTGTCCAAAACTGTTTACCTTCCTATTTAAGACCTCGTAAGTCTTCTCAAACTAATCCTCTTCACCACCACCTCCAATAGCTGTCTCTCCTTCAGAAGAAAATTGTGCCCTGTTTTAGAAGCATCAGTCCAATGCCTTCTGGGGGATACTCCATCCAGCTGGGTCTGGACAGATGGTTTGTCTTGGGGATGGGGCATGTCCTGGTCGACAGGCATCTCAAGGGTGATAGCCCTTAAAGAAAAGGTGTGTTGGACATCGGTACCCTGTGGGTAAAAGCAATGCAGACTTGACCAACTTCCATTCCTATCTCATATATCACTAGCCATGCAATGACAGAGGCCAATGACAGAGACCTGACACAGTTCCTCTAAGCATGCAAGGTGGTGCTGAAATCCCACTCTGTCTTCTTGGAAAACAACTTACCTTTAAAAACTTTGAAGTGAGCAAGATCATCTTCTGGTGGTCTGCCAGTCTTAGCAGATTGCCCGAGCCATTTCACCCTGCTTAGACCAAAAGGGGAGACTTATGTCAGGATGCTAAAGGTTTTCTCCTAGAAGAAGAAGTCATCCCAAGACTGATGTGTTCACCACAGACATCAAAAAGAAGTCAGATAACGCTTGCTCTGTGAGGATCTCCTGTAGCAATGAAAGTCTCTGCCTATTGATAATAATATGTGCGGAGGTGACTAAAAAAATCACTTTTTGGTATTAGATGGATTTGTATATCCTTGTCGTCATGGCACAGAGTAGGAAAAGTGTTCCTAGTGTGTCCACTGCAACAGCAGCCTAGTTGTACAAAGATTATTTTCTCCAAAATAAAAAATAATTGTGTTAGGAAGAATAAAAGCCAACTAGTACACCCTTCTTGAACAAATAATGTAACTCAAGTGAAGGATATAATCTTGGAAATTTGCAAGGAGATTATTGTGTTTTTAGATAAATTGCAATTAACTGAACAAGATCGTTCTGGCACCTACTGCCTCATCTTACTTCAAAGAGTTGTTTTGGCTCATACACAAATTAATATTCTGCTTCCCCAAAGAAGCAGACTATGAAGATAATGCTGAAAAAGTTCTCCTTTGAAACACCATTCACTTCTGATATATTACTTTAGTCTGGAAATCATGACCCAGTAATTTGTCGTCTCCAAGAGAACAGTCCACTCTCTTTTAGGACTTAGTCCAAAAGTGGTATTAGAACAGGTAATCTGTGCAAAACAATCTCAGCAAACGGGGGGAGCATAGGCATTGCCAGAGTGTTAGAAGACAAGACAAGGCATCCCCACAATGGGATTTAGTGTAGAGCACTGGTGACATCAGAAATTAGAATATCCTATGCTTTTCATTGCGGGGAGGGGAAATAAAAAAGAGACGTGGCACTTGGCACTTTGCTCTTATTTTTAAAAATGCTGAGGGTCTAGTTTGTAATAGCTGACAGAGATTTTATTGAGAACATGGTAACTCAGCAACATTTGGCTTACTCTGTTTACCTTTTCCCCCTGTATGTATCTGTTGATCTTAAAGACATAGAGAAAGCCTCTTGTACAGTGTTTATTACATTATTAAGATGATGAAATTTGGGGTAAACAGAGAAAAGGGATGATTCTTATCTGAGAATTCCCTCCCTTGAACCTCTTGCCCACAAATACATCCAACCTGGACCTGTAGGTGCTGTTCGTAATTGCCTGATGGTATGCTGGCTCAGGCCAGGCCAGAAGGTCCAACCAGGGAGTTTCTCCGATACAAATCTCTCTTCTCTGCTTCCTCCATGCTGATGTGCTTAATTACAGCCCCAGACAGCCTAGTTTCCATCTGCTTACAGGAGAGGAGGGAAAGAAGATCTCCTCGGCCAACATTAAGATGAGAATCACCCTCTGGCTTGTCCTGTCTTCCTTTGGCCATCTATGCAGGGAGCCGAGCATGACTGCTGCTGCCAGAGATGGCTCTAGCAAAGTGCCTGGAAACGGGATGAATTCATCTGTCTCAGCCTTTTTGTCCTGCTTCTCTCCCAATGAATTATTTCTGCAGAGATCAGGCCTGTCGTTAGCAGTGGAAAGCTGTATTACAAATGGAAATTAATTTAGTTTTAAATAAGTATTTTGATTTTTTCAAAGTGTTTAAGACCTGGCAATGTGGTCTGGGAAAGGTTCAGTGGGCTGTTTCTGCGCTCCACATATAATGAAAGAGCTGGTCTGTTGCCAGCCACGGAGGGAGGAGGAGGAAATTAGAATATGCAGCTTTTAAGGAAGAAGTCAGATAAAAATAAAACTTCATTCTGTAGATACAGTTTTACTTATGAAGTGAACAGCAGTTCAAAGTAGAGAGATTGTAGAGGAGGTTAATTTATAATGAACACTTCCTAAAATGGACTGAGGTGGAATTCAGAATATACTGCATGGCTGTAGGCCAGCAACCAGCGTCTTTCGCTCTGCTGCTTTCTCCTAACGTGTGAGAAGATGGCCTTGTGAGTCCACACAACTTCCCTGAAGCTCAGTTGCCAGTCGGTGCCTACATCTTGGCCTCACAGCGTAGAGGCATTTTATGCACACACACAAAAAAGCAGTTCTGAAAGGAAAAAGAGATTTTTGCATAGACTTGGGTTGCAGCAAAGTTGTAATAATTCACGTCATCATAACTGGGAACAGGATTTGTCCTAAAGGGTATAGCAAAATCACTGTAAAAAGTTAGCGCAACAAAAATGCGTCATAAACTCAAGGACATATACAGAGAATTTAGATACATAGTAAGTCTGTGTGTATATACGTAGGTAGAGCTAGATAGATATACAAGATAATTATTCACGAGCAGATACATTGTGTGAGACTGGTCTTCAGTTTTTTCAGAAGAATTTTCCTGCGTTCTTTAATTCAGATGTCAGATGCCTCATATGACTCTACTGGGTGGAAACGTGTTGGTTTGCCATATCTGCTGTTAATAATGCAGTTACCAGCTAGTCCACATGAAGGGAAAAAAGAAAAAAAAAATTAATGCCGTGTAAAAAATTGTATTTGAAATTTTCCGATTGTAATTTGTGTGAAGGGGCAAAGTGGCTGTATACATAGATGAAGCTGCAGTTTCTACACCTGAATCTTTGCTGGTTTCATATGAACTATGTGCCTATAAGAACTGCTCTACCCTTGTTATAGGAAATTGCAGTTGGCAGTAATCAGGTTAAGCATTTAACTATTTTGCATTTAATTGAGGGGATTAAATTCACATTTCCAATTTAAAATGTTTTCCCATCTTAACTACAAAACCTGGTTGTCTATTTTAAATCTTTTTAAAAATGTTAATACTGGCCTAGTGTGAAAATACTTGATTTTATGAGCACAAAAGAAAACACATTATTATCTTTTTCTTGTCATTTAAAGGACACTTTCTTTAGCATGCACGAAATTGTTTATTATTTTGATTGCTGCCTTCCCTTCACTCCCCTTCTCTAGTGATGCAGTGTCAAATGTGGAGAAAATCCTCATAATGAAAGAGCTGGCAGAATCTGGTCAAAAACAGTGATCCCTCTTGGTAGGGGATCACTTCCAGCTCATTTTTTGTAGCCTACCTTTTCCTACTTTTTCTTTTAATCTAAGTGACATAGATATTTGCAAGAACGAGGCTCAGGGTAAAGGAATTGTGGTGACCTCTTATTTGAAGGAAGATTTAAAAAGGACAGGGAGAAAGTCTATGAAAATGTGGCTGCCTCCCGTGCTTTTAAGAAATGTGCTGTTTGTGTGTGCGATGCCTGCCAAGGAGCCTGCCCGCATCTTGTGTGTTCCAGTCAACAATGCACACCCCGCGACTGCATCTCATCTCTGTTTTCAGGCAACTGTGTCTCACCTTTGCTCTGCTCTTAGCAAGTATCTGAGAAATGGGCCTGGTACAGTCTTCTGTACCTTCTTCATGATGGTCTCAACTGTCAGGCCGGTGAGGCAGCTGAACCCCAGCGCTGTTGATAGTCCAGGTGGGGCAGCAGTTCAACCCAATGTCATGGATTTTGGGGCAAGAGCTGGGTTCAGGTTATCCTACGGTTGTTCTCCTTTTTTTTAAATCTAGACAATTTCAGCCATTTCATTCTGATCTAAAAGCGCATTAAGATCGCAAAACTAAGCACGGGAGTTCTGCTGCTTTGGGGGGAACAGTCTGCATCTGGAGTATTTCCAGAAGCTCAGCAAAGTGGCTGTTACCACAGGGTTCCTAAAAGGCGGCTGGTGTAGGAGCTGTGCTTTGCAGGCCAGCGTGTTCAGCTAATTGCCTGCCTCGCTGACACAGATTGGAGCCTGCAGCCCCTCGCTGCGTTCACCTGCTGTTCCCAGAGATGGAGTGATCATTGATCTCAGTGGAAGCAAGGAGATCAGCTGGGAGCCAGGAGCTTTTTTGTCTTATGAAGGCAAAATTTTGCTCCTCTGACTGGTTGTTGCTCCCATTTCCAAGCTCCTGCTGGATCTGAACTCTACTTCTCATGGACACAGACTCCTATTTCACAGTTGCTAGTAATTAGACATCTAACTCTGGGGTCAGAAATACTTACTTCTAGCCTCACGTACACACCCAAATGGTGTTCTGGGTACACATGAAGTCAAGGCTGTGGCGTCTGCTATTTCTTCCCTATGCTGCCTTCATTTGGAAAGAGTGTGTGTGGGTAGGAGGAGTTGTGGTGCATTTCAGCACATCTCCATCTGGACCATCAGAGATCCAGACTTGTAGGACACAGCATCCTGCATCCCAGAGCATCCCTTCCCAAGGTGCACATTCAGCAGCAGTCTGATGGCTTTCAGGAGGGGCTCTTTGATCCTCAGGGTTAAAATCCTTGCAGTCCTCCTCTTGTTTCAAGTAGAGGGGTATGTGTTCAACCTTTAGAGGCTGGCTACAACAAACAGAAAGTTTTAAGAAAAACAATCCAAGAAAGATGGTTTGAGTACAGCCTGTTCATAGTCAGAATACCATTGGAAAACACATGTTTCCAGGTGTTGCTTGGAGTGGAGGATGAACTAAGCCTGATGCCATGGGCAAACAAGTTCTGTACACTGGAGTTCACCACAGCAGCACTGCAGCTCCCGCCGTGCCTCAGGCAGTACCTGCAGTCCCTGCAGGATGGGGGAGCACCGCTCCTCAGCGGGAGGCGCTGGGGCAAACATTCATATCCCACTAGGACCAGCTCCATTAGGCACTTGGAAAGCCAGCAGAGCCAACTTAAAGTCAATCTGCTGCTTACTTGTTGTGTGGACTTACAAGGGGAACTTGGAAGCTGTCTCAGGGCAGACATGGTGTAATCTCAGTTTCTTAACTGGCTGAGCAAGGGTGCGGTGGGAGCAGCGGGTAATGGAATGGCTTGGTTTGAAATTCATACAGGATGGTAACATCTGTGGAGGACGTGAGGTTCTCAGAAAATCATGAGCCCTATCCATCCTCTTCAATGGACATCAGTTTAAGATGATACTCTGGCTAGTATACTTTCTTAATACTCAGAGTAGTAATGCTTCTCATTAGCCATCTCCATACTAGAGGAAGCAGCGCAGCCCAAGAGGAGTGCATCTGTAGAGTAAAAACAAAACAAGGGTGAAGACTTAGCACCCGCTTTTACAAGCATTTCTAGTTTAGACTACTGTTGCTCTTGGCCTTCTGGCTGAACGTCCCCTGCATTCCACAGCACATTTTCTGCTTTAGCCTCATTCAAAAGGAAACCAGTTTGCATGCTCTGAGATGGCTCCATGATTTGAACAGAAACATAATGAGTTGGAATTTTCTGGACACAGACTCCCAAGTTGAAACGCTAACATATATGCACCCCTTATGTTTAAATAGGACTTCACTGTAAGTGCTTGGCAAGCACAGACTCGAGCTGACGAGGTGCTGAATGTTCCTGTAAAGTCATTATCCAGGGATTTGTTATGGCAACTATATAATTATTATGTAATTGCTACAAAAGTGGGATTTGTCATAAAATCAGTTATCCTCTTATCCTGTCGATGCAGATCAGATAACAATACTTTTATTCAAGAATATCATCCAGTTACCTTCATCCGTTCACTCTCTGGATATACTGAAACAGTACAATAAATTATTCTGAAATGGCTCCTAATTCTCCATGCTTTGCCTTTTATACATGTAACTGTTGAGGAGACAGACTCTGCATTTTTGGGAAGATTTTTTTAAAAATTATTATTTCTAATTGAAAGAAAAACTCATCATGGAGTGAAACCTGAAACAAGTCGCTTCTGGGTTTGCATTATTTAAAAATGTAAAATAATGTAAAAAAACCCTTTCCACCTTTATTATTCCTTTTCAGCAAAGTAATTTTGAAAGCAAACTAAAACAAAACATTGAAATAGATGTTAATGAAAAACTCTTCTTTTCCTTCCAAGTCAAAAGTTGCCAGAATAGTAAAGCATGTGCAGTGCTTAAATTTTGATTACTATTGACTCCCAGTGGAAAATATTCTCAGTAAAACTGATTAGTTCCTTCTTTAAAACTAAGGAGAAAGATAAATAATGCTCAGTCAGGAAATGTCTTACCTATCCAAAAGGAAAAGCAACTATAAGGTTTTGAAACCTCGTTCAGGTGCTTCATCATCATTATCTGAGATAGCCTTCAAATCATGATTGCCACTGTTAGTGAGCTTCGTGATGAGGATTTTTATAACTGGAAAAAGAATTAGGAATGTGTGTTGTGTCTTGTGTATGGTGCACGTGCTTACATAACTTCTTCCTAATCACACCATGAGATGTAACACAGACTGGTTGTGCCTACTAAGGGTTTTGGTCAAAAGAAGCAGCACTGTTCACTGTACATTCTTCTGATATAACTTTATAGGACTCCTGTATTTATATAACTCCTACATTGAGGAGGTTTGTATTTCTGCTCCAAAGACAGTCATCTCCCCTAATCCATACTGTATTGAACAATTTGAAAATAACATTATTAATGGGAAGGTAGTCACCCACAGAAAGCATAATCAGATTTGATTTTAGAAAATAATAAATTGAGCACGTTGCCTGGATCTCAGTTGCCTATTTGCCTTTTACAAAAGGATATATGGGCTATGGATAATTAACAAACAAATAGTGTTATATTATTGATCTCTAATCTCCATGGTTACTGCGCTCCTCCAGTTTCATCTTGGTTCTATGTAATTAAGCCTTGTTGCACATGTGTACAGCAGTGCAAGCTAGATTAGGCTGGAAACACAGGAATCATTACAAAGGACAAAGAAGGAAATTTCCTTTATTTTGCACCATGGCATATCTGGCAAAGCTGTTACGTCTCTACATATGGTATTGGTGAAAATATGCAATGTTGTGCTCAAACACCAGAAGCCAAGTGCTTGTGAGTAACTGTACTGAAGTTAACAGTGTGCTGATTGGATTTAGGTCCTGATCTTTGTCCATGGTATTGTTATAGACCTTTCTGGCACTTTCTGCCTCTTGTCATACTGGGATCTGTAAGAATACCCTCAGCTTGAGAGTTGCTCTAACATGAGTTTAAAGTAGCAGTATTTTTTAAATTTTAAAGTATAGGTAATTTTAAAAACTTTTTTTTCTTCCTTCTTGCTGTATGAAAGACCCAGATGATCAGTGGGAGTGTTATTATTATAAAAATAATAAAAAAGCAACATGAAAGTATCTAGACATGCAATATTAAGTACCATAAAATTGAGCTTCCCCCCACCCACCCCCGCTCTGTTTTCTAGCTAATCTTGGACAGTTCTTGGAGCAACGCTATGGGGAAGTTTGAAGTAAACTTCAGTGAAGTTTACTTTTTAACAAACGTGTTTTGAATACTCTTCTATGTCACCTTTGAACTGACCTGAAGCAGGTTAGTCCTCTTCTAGATACCTTGAGTCCAAGCCATCTAACTACTTTGACATGTACATAGGAAATAGTTGGAGAAGCTTTTGCATCTTGAAATAACTCTTTTTTTTAAAAAAAAAATATCTCTCTTTTAGTCTCAATGCACCGATTAGTCTTTCACTTTTCCTTATCAGACTGTTTTCCATTTAATTTTACTTTCCCTGTTTCTGGATTCAATTTCCCCTAGCTTCATCTTTGTGGCACATTTATCCTGCCGCAAGCTGTTGGCCCAGGCCGTGGGTATCTGCTTTCCAATCTGACTGCCGAGGTCGCTGCTCTGGAGGGCACAGTCACCTTCACCACGGCAGCTGCCAGTGCCTCGCTGCCTGCGCCTTCTCCTCGCACTGCTGCGTAGTCTCAATCAGCAAGGTATCGCCTGCTAGCCTCGGCCATACTTTGGTACTCTGCAGCTTCTCTCCTCCCTTTCCATTTCTTAAAGGCCACATATTCCTTCCCAAATAAAGCACATTTATGATGATTTTTCTTGTTCCGCTGCAGGTTCACTCCCAAATATGGTACTTTTGGCATCTACCGTATCTCTTGAGGCTCCCGATGGAGTGGATACTCACAACTAGTAGCAGATATTACAAACAAAAATGGGATTTACAAAGAAGTTTGCAGAATGTTCTTCCACATAATTCATTTCAGAAAAAGTAGCAGAAATGAAAGGGTTTAAATACACAAAATCCCACAAAGTAGTTAAACCAAGATGCTTAGGTATTACTGTAGTCACGGAAGGACCATAAGCAACAAAGAAATCCACTTTTAAAACACCAAGTATATACAACACTATAGAAAACAAAACATTCAGCATATGGAAAGAGGATTTGTGAATGTTTTTGCCTAGATTAAATCCCCAAAGTTGAAAATAGGAGTCATTCCAGAACTGCATTTAGATGACACTTTCATAAAAAACAGTGAAGCAACAATATAATTCTATCTACGTTTCTGCACAATTGCATCATCCTCCCCCCTTCTCACCCCAAAGTGAGCCCAAATGAGCCCACTAGTGAGAACTGAAGATAAGAGTTTTCAAAGTAGAGTATATGGAAAATTACCATGAGATGTATGTATTAAAAATGATAAAAAATGGCTTCAGAAATCACAGTAGTTTGGTCTTCACTTCTTTCTAAATAAGAATAATAAATTGTAAAATATGCAAGGCTGGATCACATTAGAGAATTCTCATAAATTATGTATTACATAGTTGGACATTAAACTGTTAATACAGGAAAGCTTCAGAGCATGGGTTTCCAGTTTCCACTTTATGAATTTTTGTCAGCACAGCTTCCTGTGGTCAGATGACGTATCCTGTCACTGCCAGGCTTTTTTTCCCCCCAAATAATTGAATTTTAATGACACACAGAAACTCACACGCTGGTGTTTGGTTGAAATGCAGTGCTAGAGACCATTCCAATTTTTTGCTCCTGATTGCACCTTTGTGATTTCTTACTATATTAATTCCTGTAAACACATCCGAGTCTCTCACCGAAGACTTAGCAACGTGAGCCTTAATTAAACACATTAGTAGTCACGGAACAATTAAAGTCAGTCCTCATCAGAAAGAATTGGTCTGCAGGGAAGAGGAGACATACAGTCAGCGTACTGTGTGCTAGCACTTTATTTACAGAGGCCGCACTGAGAACCCAAAATCAAATCAGTAACAGTTTGCCTAAAGAAGGAACTATCGCGCCTCATGGATTGAGACACTAAAGTCTTCTTCTTGCCTATTATTCTTAATACACAGCCACTGTCATGGAACTTAATCAGAATTCATGAAGCTGCTAAAGCCAAGAAAGATTATTGATCTTATTAAAGATGTAACAGCACCAGACTGAGAAGAAGGGGCCTCCGGGGGCAGCCACAGCAGCCGTACCTCACTCCATGTCTAGCTGGCAGCTTCACCGCCGTGGGGAACCAGAGGCGTTTTTCTTCCACAGATCAGGAGCTTGAAAGCCTGGGCACAACTGCCCCGCGTTGAGCATCCGCATCTCTTTACCTATAGATTCGAAGTACGCCTTCCTAGTCATCATCAACAACATTTTAATTAACTTTGAAGACTTGATTCCTTCCTCAGTTAATCCTATCTAATGGTACTGAAAACAGAGGAGTGGCATAGGTGTAGCTGGATGGGAATTTAAAACTTGTCGTAGATTCCAAGGATATTACAGATGGCCTCATTTGACTGACACGGCTGGTACTAACACAGAAATCATCTACGTGTTCTTCTCTATCCTAGGGTGGTTTTTTTGCCATACTATTTTTAGAGTGCAAATTAATTGCTATATTTGTAGAAACTGTGGAGTGTTAACAGTGGGACTAGAGCTGTGCAAATTATTTTTTTGGATCAATTGCCAAACTGAAAAATTAAATAAAATTTGTGTAGACTGACCCAACATTTTTTTCATTTTTTCATGACAAAAAGAAAAACCTGAAGAAGCCTAATTTGAGTAAATTGTTCCTTTTGACAGGAAGTGAGCTAGTTTATTTAGACGTAACTAGAACAAAAGGATTCAAAGCGCTCAGTTCATGGAAATTTGTGGGAGTCAGGGGTTCCCCCTGCTGAACAGCTGCGTGGTCATGCTGCTTCACTCACTGAGATGCGAGAACCTGGGTTAAATTTTGAGGGAGCCTCCAGCCTCAGGAGCAGGGCGTTCAGAGCTGAACACTCCTCAGTCCCTGCTGCTGCAACTCTTCCATCCTACCTCTACATGAAAAACATGATAAATATTAGGTCAGTTGGAGCGCATCCCTGTAAACCAATCCCACCCCATCCCTCCCACAAACTCCTTACTTCTGACCCTCACATATTTTTTTCTCCTCTGCCAAGGGATGGAAAGAAGGATGGCAGCGAAGGAGAGACAGTGCCTCTTACCTCCCTTCCCCGGCCATGGAAGACAGAAGAGCCTGCAGCTGGACACCTTCAGGGCAATGACCTTGAGCTCCTCCTGACCTTCCCCCTGCCCTGCTTGTAGAGGTGCTGCTCCACCCTGGATGTTTCATTACGTACACAAAATACACCAGTATCAGAAGGAAGACCGAGGACCCCACCCAAGAAAATCTAATAACATGGCAATTAGGGGACTGAGTTAGGTAGGAATTAGAAATCTAAATTCAAATAATCTCATGAAGAGGAAGGTTTTGGCAATACAGCTCCCATATTCTGCATTGTTCAAGTGCTAGGAATTGCATCAAAAGGAGGTGTGAGCTTTTCCTATTCCTCCTCCAGCTTTATTTATCTAGGGAAAAGAGCCAGCTGAAACTATTTGGCAATTCTGATCCAGGTTTAAGTGGGGGGAAACTAAAACCAGTACTTTTGGTAATTACTGTAGTCATCTAGAACGTTCACCCAGCTGAACACCACAGTGGTATTCTTACAGCACACCTGTGCAGGCAGGATTGTCAAGTTAAACTAGAATTCCTTTTATCTCTGCACAGCAGGTGAAAATTAAAACTTAAAACCAGAAAGGAGTAACACAGATCTCCTGGCCAGCAGCCACTCTCTTGATAACAGGTGACATGCAGCTGCTCTTATTGGGGTAAAAGCTACTGCCAGAGAGGTAGGAAAGAATTTTTGGGTTCGTTCCTATTGCAAAAGGTGGCAGATCGGTGCTGCTTTGGCTGGGTGAGCCGTGCTGCTGGGAGGGATCCTTTCTGGCTCCCTGCTCTTTCCACAAATGGTCCTTTCTGTCGCAGTGCACCTGTGTGCGCCAGCCCAAACAGTTCCTCGGTTGGTGAGGGGGGACCACATCCTCCAGCGGGAAGAGAGGGGCCCGAGCACTTTTTCCCCTTGTTTGTTCTCCAGGAGCCTGTCACTGGAATCGGGCAGTGAGCTGGGCCGTGGCTGTGCGTGTGCTTACGTGCTTTGCAAGGAGCTCATGCTGTGCTTGAATTTCATGCTACTGATGTAATTCCCAGAAACCGTGGATCATGTTAGCCTTTCAGTTCTGCTGTGTTATTCGGGTATTGCCATAGTTTATTTTTTCACCTACAATGTATTTATTCTGTATTTATAATCTATCCAACCTATCTGGAAGACTTTTAGTTGTGAAAAGGAGATACAACTTCATCAAGAAAGTGATTGGAAAAAGGCCATCTCCCTCTTAACAAGTGTTTATGGAGTATGCCCCATACTTTTTTTTTCCCCCCATTGCAAAGATGAATTTTGTTTTGACTTTCCTACATGAGAAAAGCAAGCTTTTGCCTCTTACAACAGTCCTTTGAAATCAACCTTGATAGTTTCCCTGGAGTGAAGACTTATCTCAGCTTGCAGCTGTGGATCCAAGTCTGTCAAACCACATATGCCATGTATGTTTTAAGCAAATAATTTAATGCATAATGTCATTTACCTTCCATGTCTATTTGAACAGTTAAAAAAATAAAATTCTGTGGTATTATGTATTCACTGGGCTGATAAAACAATTTGCAGCATGGAATCTACTATATAAACAGTCAATACTTGACATGAAAACAAAAGAGGCTGCTCAAATGCAAGCTATCCTTTTGCAGTTTTTTGTGTGTCATGTACCCCTTCAAAATATTAAACATGAATAGAATTAAAAGTAGTTGTAAAGTGTTTTATTTCAAGACTGGAGCATCGTTCCAAGACAAGTAGTACATGAGTGAGGCCAGGCAGGTGGACCTCTGAAGGATTTTTTCGTAGGCAAGAAAGAGACCATGAAGAAGCTCTTTCTGATCTTCTGGATGTGATTGTAAAAAGACCAGCGAGGAGAGAGACGGTTTACTCTGAGGTGCAGCGGACGCTCTGTTTCCATCGATAATCCATGCAAGTGCACTGTGTGTAGAGCAGTAGCAGTCTCACACAAGAAATGGAAGATGATCTCAACATAAGCCGAGACAGAAAATATCCATTCAGGGAACAACAAAAAAAAAAAGACTACAGGACAACCACATAGTACATAATACCAGCAATAAGGATTCTTACAAATAAACACTTCAAAAGGGCAGAATTACCTTTGGTAGGAGTTCTTTGCCTTTCCAGAGTGAATGTACCAAATACATGTTCTGAGAAATCATAAATAATTAGAAACATCTAGGATTGATTTGGTAAAGCATCTTATAGGAAATCCATTGACATGTTTTATTGGTGCAAACAGCTACACATTTTCTCTGTGTATATCATACACTCAGTATCTCAGGAGAAAGATAAGGTATGCAGCTATAAAACTTAACTGGTAACTCTGACTCTTATCCAATTAATTTCTTGTAGAAGTTTCTTCCTTAAATAAGCCATGGACTATATCAGATCACCCTTATTATGTTGTTTTTCTATTGATGTACCATTACTGTTTAGAGATAGAATAACAGGCGATTGAAATCAAGGTTTTCTCTTTCTAAACTGCTGATACATAACAGAATTTGGCACACCAACTAACTTCCTTGGTTTTCTTAAAACTCTGTCATGTAATTACAATAAGCACTTCCTTTTCTCTCTGAATCTCTATGAAATCATAATAATGTCCTTTTATAATCAGTGTTTTTCTCCTAAAGATTCAGCTTTCCTTGTTCTTCAGAATCCTTTTAATTAAAGCATGCCCATAAAAGCTGGAATGTTGGAGGACGATGTTTTTGGAGCTGCTGCTGTGTACTTATGCGGATGCTGCACAACTTGAAAGAAAATCGTGGTTTCAAGACAAACCTAAAGGTCTTATGACAGCTTGTGCTGTACTTTTAATTTATGCTATTTTTTGAACATGTTAAATTTTAGTTTATACGTAGGCTCAGCCCAGTACTTTTCTACCAAGTGTTTAAGGCTGCTGCGGGGAGTGATGCACTACAAGCTATAATTTAGTGGCAGGTGGGAACTGCCTGAAATACATGTAACTTCATAAGTTATTCCTAAAGTGCTATTATTACCTGAACTCTCTCTAGTTTCAGCACTCAATATCCTTTCCTTCCCTCTGCACTGGGGTAGAAAGGCAGTGGGAGGGAAGCAAATTTATATTTTATTTCTGTGGCTGTGGAGCTGTTATCGCTGCTCGTGGCTCCTAAGAGCCCGTGCTAGCTCAGGGTACAGCTAGGCTGCCAAGGGCTGTGCTAGCTCTGGGCAAAGCTGGCATTTCCCAAGCACTAAGACATCCTCAGAAAGATGGTGCTGGACTACAGGCACACTTAATAAAGCCGATACACAAATACAAAAGGCCTGCCTGCCTATTACAAACATTTAAAAGTGAGAGGCGTGTATTAGTACAGTGCTCAGATGTCACAGTGATGTCCATTCGATGCACCCCAATGCCTGAATCAAAGGATCCAAGTGATCACGCCAGTGTATGTATTACCATTTCTAAATACATTACTTAAAACACTATTGCAAAAGCTAAACCAATGGGATCTTTGTTCTCACAAACTTTATAGTTGTTCTTTACATAGTGGCTTGTACAGCTATTCAAGTTCTCGAGTGTTTCTATGAAGCTAATACCAATTAAAATTCTTCACTTGCATATAATAAAGTGGGATACTTTTAGTGTTATTTAGCATAGCTAACTTGTGTATATGGAAAATAGCAATAAAGTACTGAAATTTAAATGTAATAAAATGTTCAATGGAAAATTGTAAATGAGAACTCTTTTTTGGAAAGTTTGCCACTTGAAAGAAGCAAAACTATTTTACTTGGAAGCTTAAACCTCCAGTGGATAGAATATTCCAGCTTTTTGGACTATTGGATGGACAAGCTGAGCTTCTAAATCTTTTCTACCCCCATGTGTCTGATCCCTGTCACTGCTAAAATTAAGCAGCAAAAAGCTTTTTTTATAGGTATGTAAGAATAATAAGCGGATACATGAAATGATGTTCACACAGCAGTCACGGGCAATTTATCACAGGGCTATTGAGGAAGCAGAGGAATGCCGGGGAGCTGGCAAAACACTAATAGCAGAAGTGGAGTTCCACTTGCATAAACCATAGGAATAGGACTTCTAATTTTTTTAAAAAAATCTCTTTATATTAACTCAAATGTTAATATACAATAGAGAGTAACATTTTTTGAAAATGTCATCTTGTTTTGATCTACAGACACACATTTCCTGAGTGGCAGAAGACAAAAATCAGCACGCTCATAATTCCTTGGAAAATAATCAGCTCCCAAACAAATTCATGATATTTAAACTTTTTGTCTCCATCCAAGGATTTTAGTATTATTTACAGTTCAGACATGAGATTGGGAAAAGTTTTTTACTTTTTACATATTTGTCAAATTGAATCAAATTGGGTAACGACTTCTCAATGTTTACAATCTAAAAATACATTTGTTTTGTAAAAGACATTTAATTTAAATAATGCTCACCTAAAATCAATTTCACACACTTCTGCCATCTTCTTATCCATGTTATCAGTTCTTTCTTTTTCAATAGAAGATCTCATCAACAGGTCCATATTCTTTCTCCTTCCATCCATTCTCCCGCTTTCCCCTCTCTCTCCGAATCCCTTATCCTGGCAATTCTTATCAGATTTTCATTTTACCCCTCCTCCTTTACCAGTAATCCTGTAATTTTCTATTTGTGGTTTTTTCCTTGTTCTTTGTTTTTCTTAACTCTTCATGGCTATCCCAACATACATATAAGGATGTCTGTCTCATCTGTATTTTTTTAAATCCTACATTTGACCTAGTCTTGTTCTCGTATTTCTGCTGAGTTTTCCTCTTGTCCGTAACTTCTCAACTAAAATAATGCATTGCCTGAAACAATTACCTGGATGGCTTTCTGCCAACTTTACCTTTTCTCCAGTTGTCTTTAATTTTGGCTGTGCATGCTTCACTCAGCTCTTCTGAGGTCACTATTAATGATGTGACCGAATTTCAGGACTCCTTCCACCTCCACAGCCTGTGACACTATTGATCGTGCTGTGACTCTGAAATCTTGTCCTCTCTTGACTCAGGGTCTTTTCTTGTTTTCTTTTCCAACTAATTGCCAACTCCTCAACCTTTCTTTCAGCCGTGGGAGATTTCCATCGTAGCTTTCTTTTTCAACAGATATCTCACCAGGCTCTATTTTTACCTCTTATTATTCTGCTCGTGTGTTTTCTTAGGTGACTTCTTGTGATTGCATCAGTGCAACTGTCATCTCTACGATGCAAGTTCTCCACTTTTCATTACGCATACCTGGTTTCCCCTTGAGCCTAAAACATTGAAGTCAAGATGACCTTCCTGAATCATTTTGATGATTGTATCAGCTTGTCTTTGTATCCTTTCCTAGCATTCCCCTTTACTGTCATTTTGAATACAAGTTAAGGGCATCCACTGGATGCTCATCTATAATCTTTTCTCGTATCTTACTGTGCGGTTCATTGTTCCAAGCTGAAGATGCCATTTCCAGTTGCCCATACATCTTTTTCTCTCAGAATTTCTTTCATTTCATGCAGCATTTTCAGTGGGGTGTGCTCTTTTTAATTTATTTGTAGATTTGTAAATATGCTGTGTTCTATGTTTCACAGTATAGATATCTAGTCTATACAAAATACATACTCTAACTTCATTCTTGCTCCCTTTTTCCTGTTTTTTACTTCAATTTCTCTTATAAATATTACAAGCCCTTGGCTTTAAGAACTGCCTTTTTGGGTGTGCGCAGTAAGCAGTACAATATCCCATGACACAACAAATAATACTAATTTATATTTTTTAGCTCTACTTACATGACACTGATGAGATTTCCAAAAACACTTACTCTCCCCAGACACCTGTAGCACCATATACACAACAATACAACTCAGCGCTAAATAATGTGATGGCAAAAAAGTAAAGTTCAAAGAAGTCAGATGGTTTTGAGGCATTAATACTGTGGCATGTCAGCCCATTTCATTGTATTAAAATAATGTTAAAATATAGTTTGAAAACCAAACTTATGCAGTATTACACTTCAGTCCAATCAAAATCTTTTCAATAATCAGGATTTCATGCCTGTTTTTAGGATAGTGAGGCAGATAGAGGTTTCCACTGCTGTCAGTCAGAGCTGTGTATATTAGGAGAGGAAAAGGAGATGGACAAATACTTATGTTCCATGTACATACAATGCCAGACATAACAGGATCACAGTTAACCACTAGGTCACCCAGGTGCTATGACAGTAAACGGGAAAAACAGTTGAATTGAAGTTGGTTAGGGAATATTTAAATTTAATTTCTTAAAGGCATGAGAATCCCAGGCCATTTCAGATCAGCATATTCTAATTTTATATAAAACCAAAAAAACCCAAAACCCAAAACTCAAGCCCCCTGGATTGCATAACTTACAAATCACTTCAAGGGAGTTCAGTGTGAAAGGTGATGTGAAAGTGCAAGCTGTTAAACGCTGTCGCAGCTGACTGAGCATTTTGTTTATTCTCTAACCAGACTCTGCTTCAGGACTCTGCACCACAGCTAATTAACCATAATGCTTTATAATTGTATAAACAGAATATATAATAGATCTGTATGATATATAATTAATTCTGCCCTTAAGGAAAGCTTTTGTAAGTGAAACCATGTGCTGTTTGAGAACTGCCTCTTTATGTTCTCCCTTACAAGGCAGGTATACTTCCCTGCCAGCAGAGCTCAGGGAACATTCTAGAAAATAATGTTCGTTAAGGCCAGCCAGGTGTTTTCTTGCAGGACTGACTACTGGGCGCCTCATCTCCAAAACAGAGGTGGTTGCAGATGCCTCTGCTCCTTCCTTTAAGCAGCCTGCAGTGAGGAAAGGGGTTTCAGTACAGAAATTTGTCTGGTTCAAAAAGATCAAGCTCACTTGCTGTTGTCATGCAGCAGTCACTTGTTTCACCTTGAGTTTTATTGGCCTTACTTTTCTATGTTTTTTTGTGTATTAAATTCCAGGCTTGATTTCGTCATTGCTACTGGACCTGCAAGACCAGAACAGAACCCCAAACACACATAAATATTTCGTTCCTGGATTATGACCCATAAATAAGCACAGCCCAATGTGGTTAGAGAATGATCATTCCCCCATCTGGTGTTTGATGTGCTTGTCATTCCCTTGCAAAAAAAAAAAAAAAAAAAAAAAAAAAAAAAAGACACACAGGAGTTCGGGAGACCTGGGGGATCAGACACCTGATTTCATTAGATGAGGACCTGCTTCCTTGACGTGGCAGAACAGGCAACATCCCTCTTCAAGACCTGTTCAATCAAAGGCGTGGAAGTGCCATAATTCCCCTTACATGGGGGCTGGAGCTTCGTGTGTCCCTAGCTGTGGCTAGTAGAGAAGTCGTGAAACGCCAGGCTTAGCAGAGCTGATTCACTCTGGTGAAAGACTCCACTAGGCTGTTTTCAAAGAAAACCTATCATTGTAAGATGCTAATCAGAGCCAGCAGCCATCCAAGCACCCCAAGGTAGGAAACTCCCATCTACCTGGTACACTGCTCATGGTCTAGCTGGAGATCTATTTCCCAGGACCACGGTACCTTGAGGCATTGGTTCACACTCTGGACATCTTAAATGTACATGATACAAGAAGTTAATATGAAGATAAGTTGTTTGCTGAAAGAAAGGAAGAAAAAAGAAAGAAAAAAAAGAGAAAGAGTGAGCAAAGAGAAGAAGTGTCCTTGATCTAGCCACCACTCAGCTGAACAGGAGGCACAGGTTCACATTACCCTCCTCTGGAATGATAATCACACCCTTCCTCAAGCCTGACACACCACTGGGAGGATTATCTTTGCATGGCAGCCTAGATCCTTCTGACTGATAAAGCTGCTGTATCTGAGAAGTATTTGGCAGAACTGTCGCCATATACACAAACAGAGGCTTGGTATGGGGAGTAGTCTGTATCGGCTTTTGTGCCCTCCAGATCATCTACATAACTTGTAGAACAAAACACACGATTTCCTTGAGGAGCTTTGAGGTGGTTTTATTGATGGGTTTCCAAACCTTTTGAGGTAACATTTCTAAAATAACAAGCTTTTTCTGCCTCTATTGTTTTCCCACCCACATCCACTTCTGAATTCAGAGCTGTCTTCCATCCCCTTGTGAGATAAGAAGTCACAAAAAATTTTTTCCCTCTTCTTTCCAACATTAAGAGATGCATCTTCTTCTATCCTTGCATGATTAACTGCACTTCTTACTCCCTTTCTCTATACTTCTTATGATAAGTTATCTCACATATCCTTTTTCCAAATACATTTACTGTTTAACGTTCCTTCTCACGTAACAGAGATACACCCTGCTGGAAGAGCCAAAGCCATAACTCTGTACTATAGGAGAAGGTCTTTCCCTTGAGACGTTTTATCCTGGGCTTGTAACAACTGAACAATTACATTAGAGTTGGTTTCTGTATGGTGACACTGATTTCAGCTGTTTATTTGAATGTAGTAATTCCATCTCCACCAGTAGTGGTTACATTATATGTCAAGCATCAGGAAAATTACATGTGCCTACATCTGCCTGGCTGGCCAGTCAAAGATGGCACATGAGAAGCTTGGAAAGAATTTCTTCAAGTAATGTGTGGGCTTTTTGTCCTTTAAGACTATGAAGAATCTGAAGAAATTATCCAAAAGATGTATTTCATTGGAACTGCTCTGATCTCTTAGAGAAAGAACTCTTCTTTATGGGCGAACAACACATATAGATAGATTTGCCAAATAATGCTTTTCTTTCCAAGGACCCATAAATCTCAGATTACTCTTGAGAACAATAAATATTGCAATAATGCTGCTCTTGATTACAGGCAAGAATAAAACTGCTCTGACTGGTAGTGATTCCATAATTATGTTTGATTACAGACATGCTCCTACTGTACCGATGCAAAGGGGTTATTTGTTGCCTTCTATCAGTCTTCTGGATTTCACTGGAGACCAAGAGCACACCATGCCAGCACACAGAGCTTACTCAGCTGCCTTCCTTAGAGCTTTGTCACTAAAGCGTAACATTTAACAGCAGGAGCTCTGAAAGTCATGTGTGCAAAACTTTTTATGGAACTGTAATTAAAACACTATGTAAGTACATCAGTGATGGGCAGTTTCTAAGAGGATCCTGAATTTCAGCAACTCTTGAGGGCTCAATCTTGCCAATAAAGTTTTACTTCATGGTGCAGGGGCTAAAGTTACTCATGCATTTACTATGTTACAGCAAGAACCAAAATAATAATGAGAAAAAACTACAAACTATATCCATAATATTGTCCATGCTTTCTACTACTGCAGAACTTAAAAAAAAAGAAAAGCTCCATTAAGCTGAGTAGCCCTCCCTCTGTCAATGAACAACAAAAAAAATCATGCCTTACAATTTATTCTCCAGTGTTTTGTTTATTCGGTATTAAATGACTCATGGAATAAGGTTTCCACCTCTCCCTGTGGGAAATTATCCCAGCTGCTGAGACCTACCAGCAGTTCCCTTTCCTTTGTCTCTCTTTTAATGATGCCTAAGTTTTGCATTCTATTTTAATTTGGGATGTAAAAGCTACAAAGGAATTTCACATCCCCAAACCTGCTTTTAAATGCAATTAAGGCCCTAACATGAACCCACAAACCCACGGAAACATACAGTTAAACCAGAAATGCATCATGTATTTCACTTAAATACCATGCCACCTCAATGGTACACTTTTAAGCTAACTGCATACTTCCTCATTTTTACAGGTTTGTCCCTTAGTGTTATGTAAATACACTTTTATTGTATGTAAATTAGCATCAGGTGAATTGTTAAAGCCTGTTTTATAGCTGTCACACCAAGAAACCACATTTACAAGTAAGTATCTGTTCTACAGGCGAATATATTACCTGCCTGGAAATAATAATTATTTCCAGTATTTTGTCTCAGTGCTGTGACTCTGCTCTGTCCCTGTAACCCGTCACAGAAGCTCTCAAAATGGATCATCCTTATGAAAAGTATCAGTCACTTAGAAAGAAGCAAACCCTAAAATTATTTAAACAATGTGGTGCTCTAATACATTTTTTTCTTCTTACCAGGCTGCAAAATCTATTTAACAAGAGAATATTATCCTGCTTTAAAGAAGTAGAGAGAGCACATTTACTTCCCAGTAGTGGTTGTGGAGTGCACTGTGTCACTCAACAGCATCCCTTTGGCTGGGGAAGGAACAGTGGTGCCAAGCTCCAAATAAAGGTTGGTGCTGTTTGTTGTGCCTAGGAACAGAGATGGTGGTGAACAAGGCT
Organism: Falco peregrinus; assembly: GCF_023634155.1. NCBI lineage: Eukaryota > Metazoa > Chordata > Aves > Falconiformes > Falconidae > Falco > Falco peregrinus. Next base: position 36,583,295 of record NC_073725.1, on the reverse strand, counting down.
TTATTTGTGAGAAAAAGCAAACTAGGATAAATAGAGAGAGAGAAGAAATCTAGAGGACTCTCTGAAACGGAGGCTGGATTTCCCAAACCCTCAGATTTGCCTTTTAAATCAGTATTGTCAAAATGTACCCTTATTAACACCAGCGCAAACCTGACAGCTAGGGCACTGGGGTGGTAGGGGCATTCACAATTAATGTAGCCCAAAAAGGACAACAAAAAACCCAGATACGGACCAAATCAAGAAATCTTAACAGAAAGATGTCAGGGACTCTACTATCAGGCACTTATAACTGTTGTAATGGATCATAATGGCTGCAAATCTACCTCGTTAAGGGGATGCTGTTCATTTAAAAAGTAAAATGCCATATAAATCACAGTACTATACAGCACATTCGTGCTTTCCTAATATCCTTAGCAAGGTAACTGCCCATATGAAATGGTGCCTTTCCTTTCATTTATTATATTTTGTATGATTAGCAATAAATATCACAATATAAACATTTCAAATTCTACTGGTATTTGTTTACTGTTTCTACCTTTTTTTAATTCCAGGTGCTACTGCTGTACATACTTAACATAGAGTAACTAATCTACTCTGAAAACATAATTTCTTTCCACACAGATGGTTCTATGATGTAGCAGGAGGTTGTTTTATAAATAGGAGGAATTATTTTCATTATATCTTTGCAACATGAAGTGTGTCATTATTTAGCTATTATAATAAATATTTTACAGATAAGACAGTGGCACAAGGAATTAAGGTAAGAAATGCTAGAAGTGTCCATTACATTTGACATGTCAGGTTATCAGAACACTTACCATTTTACACTGTTTCAATCAGCTTCACTTTGATGTACAGCAACCACACAAATTTGGCCACAAGCATCCTCCTCATGCTAATTGCCTAGAAATAGAATAAAGAGAAAACAAACCTGCAAAAGCCGTCAGCTACTCCTGTGACAAGACTTGGTCTCGGTCCTAGCTGTGCAAATTGGATTTTTTTTCCCAGATGATGAACTGGGGAAAGGGGATGGAGGTGGAGATTGAGGCAAGTGACCAAAATTAGAACAGTAACTTAGGGCAGGGCTGCTGATTGGAGAAAACAGCTTCTCACAGGGTATGGTCTGACACGGTTGACTTGTTAGCTAAAGGAAAGTGCTGAATGAAATTACCTGTACCAAAGGATAGAACGAAAAATTTCAGACTGAATGAGAAGCCTAGAAACAAGGATTGGCGAATTCAGCTGTGAGTTGAACGTTCGCCTTTATGCTAAACCAGATGCCTAAGGAATACATAATTCAAAAGTCCCAAGTGGTTGGCCTATTTTCCTGAAGAGGAGAAAAAGATGTAGCAGCAGGTCTGATTCCAAACGAGATAAAATTTTGTTATAACAAAGGTAATGGTTAATGGGCAGGTTCTGGTTTAAGTGAGTTATTCAGTATCACAAAAAAGCTTCTGGCAGACAGGAAAAGAAGACAATTATCCAAAATGGTATTCAATTTTCTTAAGGGAAAATCTTACGGTTCTTATTCTGTAGTTTCCTGGCTTGTTCATTATGCAGTCCTTACTCACAGCAACAATCTTGTGCATGAATGAGGTACAGTAAGAAGTAGCTTGACTAAAATGACACTAGAATACCTTTCTTGCTGAAATTCAATGTTAAACTTAATTCTGAAATTTTCCAGTTTGTGAGTATTCATAAATACTACTCTGACCTAGTATACTTTTTGAATCCATAGGTCTAACATTTGTTTACTTAATGCCTTTTCCCCATCTCCAGGAAAACAAAGACATGAGGAAAGGAAATCTAATGCTTGACCACATGTCTGGCCCTAAATTGGATGATCAGCAATGTGAAGGTAAGTCCTTAGTAGTGGGTTTCCTTTTGTTGTCGGACGATAACTTGAGCATGTAGAGACTTGAAACTCATCGTGAGTTGGAAGCGCTGTAAGTGGCACTGAATGGGGAGGCAGAAGTTTTGCCTGCCTTTACCTGTCCCATTTTGGCTCCTGCTCTCCTTTGTTCTCTGTGCCTGAATCCTGGCCCTCCTACCCCATTCCCAAACACTTTCCTTCTTATTAATATCTTTTTAAATGTCTTTTCCCATTTCTCACTCCTCTGCATTTCACCTAGACCTCTCTACTCCAGTCTCTTCCCTGGTGACTGCCAACAAATCCAGCAGTGGGGATGACTCTGCCTCAGCAGCCCTGGAGAATTCAAGGGCACAACTGCAAGGTAAATTCCAAAAAGCCTGTGGACTGAAAGTGCTCAGCTGATCTGCAGAGGTCATATCCGTGCCACAGAACATCTGGGAGCTGTGAGAAGATGCAGTGTGGTTGATGAAGATGATGTCCAGCTGTCAAAAAAACCTGTAGTAAAAATAATTCCATGTATTTTGTTTTTCCCATGACTGGCTTGTTCTAGCTAGAACTTTTTTTAAAGGCAAAATAGGCCAAACCCTAAACCAACACCTCCACAGCCTGAGACAGACATTTTCTAGGAAAATGTGCCACTCCTGCTTCAGCAGAGCTATTCAGTGCCCAATAGCAGCATTTCACATGGGGGCCCTAACTACAGGTGGTGCTCCCGTTCCCGCCTAGGGATGCGGCAAGTGCACAGTGGCAAGCTTAGTATTGTTACTGGAGAGCTGTACCTTGGATTGTTTGGGGTTGCTCTAGTCTTCGGCCACAGCTCATGATTTCTAGTTGTCTCTTTCAGAATATTACAGGGATGTAAGTACTTCATCTTGTTATTTTTCTCTTCCCAAATGTAATATTCTCAATACAAATGTAATATTCTTTACAAATAAGTGAAATACAGGGTACAGGGAATGGATCCAATGATACACGAAGATGAATGCACCCTTTCTCATTACTGTTTTGTGTTAGGTGCTGTGTGAAAACCCCAGGGATGGTCACAAAAGACTTGATTCTAAGTGGAGTGGGCAAAGGGCAGCAAAGAAAACATAGAGGGAGATAAGCGAGACATAAAAATAATGAAACAACCAGGTAGATACACTGGGAGTGCAGTATTCATGGCCTTATGCCCAGGCAAGCGCTTAGAAACAAAAGACATGTCCAGATCTGAAGAGCTTTTTTCCTCTCTAAAACCCTGAAGTAGGAACAAAGTAAGCATTAGGATTGCACTGTGTATAGTGACTGCTGAAACCTTCTCTGTTTCTGTGGCTCATGATACTCAAGTAAACCTGTTTCTGCCCTCAAGAGATGAACCCATTAGCAACTGATAATAGTGGGAGAAATGTGTGTAGCTTTGCTCCACACTTGCCTGTTGTTGCCCTACTCCTTGAGTTCACTCCCTTGCTCCCACGCTCTTGCTGTGATGTATAATTTCTACTGCTTTCAGGATGTCTCTCCCAGAAGCTGCGCCTGTGTCTCGCGGAAGGATTTAAGTTTCAGAAATACCCGTTACCTCCAGTGTAAACTCCTTTAAGCACATCCCATCTGATGAGGTAGTTTCTTAAAATAGTAATGAGAAGCAAGAAATGCCTCTTATGTGGCTTTTGAAAAGTTATCTCAAGGTATTTAAGGCACACATGGGTTTTTGAAAGATACGAAGATTCTGATAGGAGCTGGTTTTGCTTCACTTTCCCTGTTGTATCCTGTGAATATTACAGAACAATGGTATTCCCTGAGGGAAGTACTCTGAAACCTGGACCAAAAACATAATGAAAAATTCAGCAGTTGGCATACCACTTTAAAATAAAGAAGAATATTTCCTTCATCTCTTCCGAAATCAGTTTCCTGGGCACATGGCACGGTGTTGTTACACTATGTATGCTAATTCTAGTTAAGAAGGGGATGAAGACAGAAATAACTTTTGGGGAGCGAAGCCTCCCCTGTACAGCTGTCGATGTGTCTGGTAACAGTTTGACTAGAGGCGGCCCCAGTGGATCTTTTCCTCTCTGCTTGCCTTGAAGGTGATGTTCGGACTGTAAGGTTGCGGCAAGGTCCCACGCTTGTTTGGAAAGGAAGACTTGCTACTGGTATTTTACACTGCCATGTCTTATGGTTTGGGTTTTATTGTTGTTGTTATGGGGCTTGCGGGATTTTCTTCACGTTGCACGTTTACCTTGTCTTTATGCATCTCTTCCTCCTATACAAATATCCCACTTGTTTTGATGGGAAAGAATGTGGTAGAAGTACCTGCAGGCATTGTAGAATAGTGTCTGAACAGCTAAATCCAAGAGTTATACCAGTTCCTCTTTCTTTTAGTCTGCTGTAAGACTGAGCACTGTCAATAGCTGCAAAGTATCAGCTATTGCCCTAGTCAAAGACGTACCTTCTCTCGCATCAAAATCACCAAATGATTTTCGGTCTATAAGATGTTACCGTATCAGCACTGTTATCCAACAAAGTTACAGATACAAAAAAAGTGTGCTTACTGTTTAAAACACTACCGATGTTAGTGTGGGCAGACTACCTCTACAGGTGAATGCTTTCCAGCCATTTTGATCCCAGTGCAGTGAAGCAGGAAAAATAAACTAGATAGACTTCATAAACTGTGATTAAGCACGGTGCAAAAGCCTTGGGGGAATAAGTCTCTACACCACAGTTATACAAACAAATTTGGCTCATGCTAGTAGGAAAAAAGAAAGACTGGACTAATGGAAAAATACATGATGTTTTTTCTTAAAATTAATTTACATGAGTGGCTTTGTTGGCCGAGCACATGTTCATGTGGATGTAGGGCGTATTATTCCAACTCTTTCTGTAGCATAACCACAGTGACTGCAGCACACGGTGCTAGTGCGAACAAAGTCTCGTTAACAGCCCATGAACAAAAGCATTTTCCTAGAATACGCTTTCTCATTGTTACTGTCGACCGGTTCCTGGCCTACCAAGGGATAAGGCTAGGTAGGTACGGACAGCTTTGTAAGTATAGAGTGAGAGTAGTAATCGAAGTGTGCTAGAAGTGTATCATATAATTAAAAAGAGTGCGTGGGACAGAGTTAATTTTGTGACCCTTTTTTCTTGATTACTGATGAACTGGAAGGCAGTGTCTTATATAGTAGATTACAGGTTGTTAAATACCACCCATTCTACTTCTATCTATGTTCTCCATCCTTTTTGTTCTCTTAAAGCCAGCACTCTGAGAGGCTGTCACACTGAGCTGGCTTCCTCCACTAAGCAGGACTCGCTGCATTTTTCCTTAACCTCCATTAGCATCCTATTTTTGTCAGATCCAACATAAATACTGCTCTCTTGATGGACTCAGCTGAATTTATCTTTCTGATCTTATAGACATTTATCTTCTTAGCTATTAAGCTACTCAACCTTTATTTTCTTTCTGTCCCATTCTCTCGTGTTATCAATTCATCTACTGGGAGCTTTCTCCTAGAACAAAAGCACTTTTCTTAATACTACTGTACAACTTTTTATTTTCCTCTTGACATTCTCCGGGAAGGGTTTTTGGATCTACATGAGCAAAAAATTCATACAAATTCCATATACACTTCTACGAAATGCTGAGACTACACTTCACTGGAATTTGAAGAACATCTTGATCTTTTGGCAAAAAGAAAATTACTGTAAAGGCTTGACAGTCACATGGATGGATGTGAACAAAGTTCACCGCGGGTAACTCTGGCCCTGTTTCTGCACCTTCCCCGCACGGGAGCGGGGGAAGCCGGGAAGCAGCGCATCGCCCGGGATGGGGGCGACTGCGAGCCTTGGCTCAGGTACCCGCTCCCCTTCGTACCGAGTCGGTATCCTCCTGACATCGACTTCAAACTCAAGGGCTTATCTTGGCCCCTTCGCGGGTCAGGCCGCCCGGGAGCTGACGTTCTCCCTTTCCGCCCCCTGCCAAGCAGCCCAGCTGCCCACCCCCTCGGCCCCGCCGGCGCGGGCACCCCACCGCAGCGCCTCCCGGAGGCCGCCCGGGCGGCGGCAGCTCTGCGGGGAGAAACGGGCCGCAGCCCCGGGAGAGAAGCGCGACGGGCCCCGCGGCCCCGCCCGGCCAGGCCGCCTCTCGGCCGCCTCTCGGCCCCCGCAGCGGCCGCCGCAGACCGACAGCGCCGGGGCCACGTGCCGGCGCAGGCCGCGCGCCCGCCCTCCCCGCACCGACGGGCGCAGCACCGCCCCCGCGGGCAGCACGCGGGCCCAGCGCCCCGGGGCCGCCTCCCCGCCCCTGCCACATCCCACTTCCCTCAGCCCGCCTCCCCGCCGCCGGCGGGCCCGCCCCGCCGCGCCGCCCCACCCCCCGCCGCGCGGCCCCGCGCTGCCATTGGTTGAGAGCGGAGAGCGACGGGGCCGCTGGGCAATGGAGCCTGCGCTGGCGCGGTGGTGGCGCCCAATAGGCGCGCGTGCTGCCGCCCCTGCCTGTCGCGGCCGGGCGTCGGGGCTGCGCGTTGCCATTCGGAGGCAGGGCGGCGCGGGGAGCGGATGGTGCTGGCTGCGGCTGCCGGGCGCTGGCGGGGGCAGGAGCAGGAGCTGGCTGCGAGCGCCTCCCCCTTTCCCCATCCTACCCCCTCCGGCTGCGTGCGCCCTCGTCGCGCCCCGCCGCCGGCCGCCCCGAGCCGGCAGCGCTGTACGATGTGAGCGGCCGCGTGGCTCGGCAGCGCCCCCGTGCCCACGACGCTGGGGCGGGCAGCGATGGCCAGAGCCTGGCGTGGGAGCAGCCGCCGTCGCCGATAGGAAGCGCCGGGGGCAGCTGGGCAGGCGGCGCGGAGACTCCCTCGGGCCGTGAAGCGCTTGTCCCGCCCCGCCCCCTCCCTCCTTCCCCCCCTCCCCCCGTGGCTCGTGCATGCGGGGCGCCGGGGGCCGAGCCCGGGCCCCCCGCAGCCGCCGGAGCGAGTGACCCGCAGGGTCCTGCGCATCCCCCGCCATGTCCTCCTCGTCTAGCTCCTCGCAGACCCCCCCGTCCCACCACCAGCCCACGCCGCAGAGGATGAGGCGCGGCGCCGCCGGCTCCCCGACTGCCGGCGGCGGCACGGCCGGGGGCCCCGGTAACGGCGCCGGGGGAGGTGCGGCGGGGACCAGCCGGCTGCTCCAGCCCATCCGAGCGACCGTCCCGTACCAGCTCCTGCGGGGCAACCAGCACAGCCCGACCCGGTCCCCGTCCGCCTCGGTGGGCAGCAATACGGCGGGGCCGGGGGGCGGCGGCGGGGGTCGCGGCGGAGGCAGCCCGCCGCCGCCCAGCGCGACGCCGCCGTTGGCGGTGGGAGGCGGCGCGGCGGAGCCGGGCAGGGTGAAGGGCAGGCAGCGGCGCTCGCCGGAGAGCGGCGGCGGCAGCAGGAGGAGCAGCTCACCTGAGAGACGGAGCCCCAGCTCCCCGGTGTACAGAGGTAAAGCACCGGGACATAAGCCGGCGTCCCTCTTCCCCGGGGGTGCTGGCGGGGCTGAGGCCGCTTTGCCTCCGGGCGCCCCCGGCCTCGGCTCCGCGCCGTGTGTGGGGTTGCGCCCGGTCCGCCCCGGGGCCAGAGAGGGTGGGAGCCCGTGGGACTGCGGCCCGGCCCGGCGAGAGCCTTCAGCAGGGGCGGAGGGGCGAGGGTAAGCGCTAAACCTTCCCCTGCCAGGAGGGCTGCCGGGCGGGCGAAAGCACCTCGTCCCGCCGCCTTCCCCCGGGCACGGGGGCGAGCTCTTAAATGTCATCCACCTCCTCGGGCGAGGTGGAGATCCAGCCTGGAAAAACACCCCTGGCCTCCCCCTGCACCGGCACCGGGAGGAAGTGCCGCCCCGGCGGAGCGGCGCGGGGAGGAGCCCCCCCGCCGCCCCCCGCCCTGGGGTACCGCTGGCGGCCCCCCCGGCCCGGCCGGTCCCGCCGCGGAGGGCAGGCGCCGGGGCCCCAGCGGCAGCGCCCCGGCCCCTCAGCACGGGCTGGGGGAGCGGAGGTAATGGGGGGACGCGTCTAAAACTAACCCGCTTCCCTGTCTACAGGTGTGATAATGTCGTGCGGGTGGCTAATGGGTTAAACTCGTATCTGGGGTGTCACAGTCCAGTTCTTGCGAGTGTGTGAAAACCGAGCCTCAGACGCGCTTCCTTTCTGCACAGCTCGGTTTCTTAAAACTTGCGTTTTTATAACGTCTTGGGTTAAAATATGTAGTGTTCTCAGGTAGAGACCCCAAAATAAAAGAGAAATTCCCATATTGAGATGCTTAAAAACAAATAACACAGTCTGAGTCCTTGTGATACTCAATACTGAGTCCTTGAGACTGTGTTTTAAAAAAATTAAAATCCCAACGTAGCCAAAATAGGCCTGCAAAGTTTAAAATGTAAAATTGATTCCCAGCAAGTCCAACTTAACCTGCGTCAGGTTGTCTGTTAAATTATTGAATGTGTTAAAGTGGCAGTGGCCATCTTACCTCCCCCGCTCCCTCTGCCTTCCCCCATCACTTTAGCAGCTGAATGAATCGGACTAAATGCACTTTTTATGTTATCCTGCTGCAGCTATCAGATATCGCACATCATCTCTTTCTGGGTTCAGTGTGGTTCAATACCCCTGGCTTGTTCTGTCCCTTAAGTCTTACTGTGTTTCATTTCTGTGGCAAATTGTGGTCTGTGTTCGTTGCCAACGTGTTTTGTAGCAGTGGAATCTGCTACCTCCCCCCCCCCCCCCCCCCCTCCCCTCCCCTCGCCCCGCGTTGTAATGTGTAGCAAAACCTTACAATCTGTAGTATTTGTAACTTTGGCAAATCTGTCATCAGAATGATCCTGGGACACGGGCAATATTTTGCAAACGAGCAAAATGTCCCTGCCAGTTATGTGTGGAGTTAATTTACCCTATACAGTATCTGTGCTTATGCAGATGACCAAATAGGTTCTGTTGTAATCTGAACAGAGATACTTTATAACTACTCAAAAAGATCATCTGTTTATGCAGAAGTTTTTGCATGCTTGAAAATGGAACTGAGCTTCAGTGGTCTTGCTTCATCCAAGCTCTACTTAAAATTTTAAAGATGTGTTTCCTACTGTGTGAAGTACTGAATGTAGGCTTCCTTATTTTCCTCCCTCTTTAACCTTTGGAAAGTGGTAATGGGAAACTAGGCAAAACAAAAAAAATAGGTGCATATGAATAGCGATGTTATTTCATTATGGGAACCTGGAGGAAAACATTGTAGTGGTGCAGTGTATAAAGGTCTATGCTTAAGGTGTATGGAAGAGAGAGAAATGTGGGCAGTTACCTGCAAGCAGGGAAAAACACTGCAAAGCTGTGAAGTATTTTATTATTACATATTAATTTTTTGTTGGAGGGGAAACTTTAATTTTAGAAAGTGGTTCCAGGCTTCTTCATCTGTGGGCTATTTTAGCCTTAATAAATCAGACTGTAAATTAGTACCGAATGACTTTTCTGTCATTAAACTTGCTTGAGCTTGCCTCATGGTGAACCACGTTAGCAGCATACATGGCTTGATTTGGTTTAATTGAGTGCAATGTATAAAATCATAAATGGTCCGTCAAGAAATGCACCCTGTAATCTGTATGCGCTGCGAGGAATTTTTCCCCCTCCTCCAGGTCAAGCCAGCTGCTGCTGCAGAAGCTGACATCCTCTAGCAAATCCTGAATGAATGAATGAAAACAACGTGATCGCCCTAATAATGACCACAATTGCACACGTCAACAGCTTTATTTTACCAAAATACAGGCACCATTTTCTAGCAGGCGAGGGTAATAAGATACCCTGTTTCTTCAGTCCTGCAAATGAAGAAAGGTTACCAACACCCCCCCCCTTCCCCCCCAAAACCTAGAGCTGTTTTTACACTATTTGGAATATAGTTGCATGCCATAGGGCAGGATTTTGTCTTTGTTTCCCTGCTTGTTCTTAGCGTTTTAGTACATGATGTACAGATAATAAAAAGGATGTTTGTAGTCTATATGGTGATGGTAGTATATAGAAACCTGATGGCTGAACCGGAGGACTGCTGCAGTAATAATGGAGGACTTGAGGAAGAAAAAGAATGTTCTGTTTTCAAACATGGACCATCTTGCTGTGGCTTGTTAAACAATGTGCTACTCCAGCTATTTATAGTTGTTATCAGTATGCAAGTCTTGGGGGAAAAGCAGCTTGATCAAGTTTTTCTGTCAGTTTTTCAAAACCTTTTCCCACTGCTGTAAAATGTGAGCTTAGGCTCTAGGTATAATCCTGTTGTTTTTCTCACCAGTGCAGGAGGTCTGTTTGTCTTTGGCTCAGCAGTCTGATTTGGGTTGTTTCGCAAATACGCTTGTGCTGGAGACTGCTTATGATTCTGATGGATAGATGTTTTTCTCTTCTTAAGACACCTGCCCCTTCCCCACCTCCTTTCAGCCTTTTCCGGTATAGATTCCTTGAATTGGCTATCCTGCTGTGGAAATATTAGTGAATTGCCAGAGGTTCTTTTTGTAAAGCAGATTTCTGTGAAAACACTCCAGCTTTGAGTCTCTACAGGTCAGAGCAACTACCACTGCAGGCATTGACATCACTACATGAATGAAAGCAGCATGCTCTGTTTCTTCTCCTATCAACATCTTTCTCTCCCTTCATTCTAGGATGCCATAAATGTTTTTGTTCTGCAGCAAAACCTTGTGTATTGAGAACTGAAACTTTCAAGAATTTGATGATGTTTTCTTTAGGCAAATTTGGAGATTTGTAGTTGTTAGGAAACCATAGGTGCCAATATTTGTATTTAGTTAGGATTGGTACTGCATGAATGAGAAATCATGAATGCTATATACCAATTTCAAGGTGCTAAAAAAGGAAAAAAGAGGGGAAAAAACTTCTGATACTGTAGGATAAACCTGCAATGTGTGAGTCTTCTCCTTTCCTCTTTTTAAAATGTGTTTATTCCTTACTAGTAGATACATTTTTATAGCCTGTATTCATGTTTTGTAGAGTTGGCAATGTAAAAAGTGTCTGGTTAAATGTAACAATGCATGGTTTTTTTAGAGGGAATATAACTGATACATCTCTGATAACATAAACATACTGTCAACAGAATGTGAAGCTGCATGGTTTATGACAAAGGGCATTCAATAATCCAAAAAAAACCCCATGGACAGGTCAAACAAAACATGTTAACTTGCTAGTGAACACTTATGTTTTACAGAAAAAGAGCAAGTTGTTCTTTTTTGCCTTACCTGAATGAAATCAGTAGTTTCTGTTATTAGGTAAAGTGGATTGTGTAAGTATGCGTGGGTTTCCTGTTCAGTTTGTTTTTTCACATGGTGTGTGATGTTTTGTCTTCAAGAAGGTGTAAATGACTTCTGTATGTTTCAGGCTCAGTATTGCTGTCATAAAATGCTTTAATTTGTTTAGTGTTAACTCTGGTGGTACTGCAATATTATGCCCCATATTTTTCTAACTTTCACTTACATAGTTTATAGTACAAGCTTACTTCCATATCGAATTTTGGAAGCAAAGGTTAGTTTTTAAGGACATCTGAAAAATACTGTAATCAATTTGGCTGTTAAGGGTTCCCAATATCTTTTGCTTCCCAAAATAGCTCCTGAAGTGTTGCCAACATTAGTAAGAGAAAGGAATTAAAAGAGGCAAAACAATTGTGTAACCCAGTTCTGAGTAATAAGTATATATACCTGTTGTTACGCTAGTAGATAAAAGGCTAATAGAGGAGTGGAGTAAGACGGGCAATATTGCTGATCTCTAGACTTGTAAAGGGTATCAGGATTTAAAAAAAAAAACAAAATTCAGACTTCAAAAGGCAGAACTATTTTAATATCCTGGATTCAAGCCATCCAATATTTTGACATCATAAGCATTTATATCAGAGCAAGAAAATCTTTCCTTTATTTCTAACAAATGTAGGTAAGGAAGTAATTTTTGTGACGCTTCCTATTTCCTGATACTTGAATAATAGCAGTATTCCCATAATTGTATGGCCATAACAGTTTTGCTCCAGCTTTGTCCCTCTCTCTTCCCAAAATAGCTTTCATTGGAATATAATACGGAGAAAATAAGCGTTAGTTAAATTTGAATCAGTTGTCTTGAACTCAAAGGCTTTTTAGTTACAAGCTTTAACATCACTGTAAATGAGAATAGTATGTTAGATGTCATTAATAAATGTTTTGTAAGACAAATTAATTGAATTTCTATCGGGTGTTAAAACAACTGCAGGAAAGAAAAACAGGTATTTTCTCCATTGAATCTTAATAGCAAGGCATTAGCTATTAAGAAAGCACCCCCCTGCCCCATGGAAAAAATAACTTATAAAGTATACATATATCTCTGTTTAAAATAACTGCCTGATCTTTAATTCTTATTCTTTGGATGTAAGCAAGTGTTAGTGTTACATATGGCTAAACTGAAGTTGCTTGCCAGCATTCATGCATAGTAAAACAGTGGCTGATACTGAAATTGGGTTTCTGAAATTCATGGTTCCTGTGTTTTGTCCATTTCTTTCCCATGGTGGTGGGGTGAATAGAGGTTCTTGAAGTGTATCTTAAAATGCAGTGAGGGTAGATCAAGGGAATGTGTCTTGGATTCTTACGAAAAACTCAGTGTTTGCCAAGTATATACTGATACATAATGAGTTGCTAAAATTCACAGTGGAAAGCTAGTTATTTTTAAAATGGGCTTTATGTTACTACTGTAGATATAATGAAAAAACACAAAACTGATGCAGTAATTCTGGAATTTCAGTTCAACCTCAACTTGAAAGCAAGAGCTGTAACAATGCAAAACCTATTGGAAATCAAGTGTATGCTCATGAACATTTCAGTTTAAGTAATTACTTGAAAGACTTTTTTTAATGGGGTCTTAATTAGGTAACTATTTTAATCTGAAGAAGGTAATAGTGTTTGTGTCCCGTGTCATCCCCCCCCCCAGTGATAAATGAAAGTTTCTTTATTAAATTGGTTGGCAAGATCTTAAGTGGAGAAAAATGCTGCCAGCACTTGACAAGATAGTTTTCCATGGATTTAGCATATATTCAGGAAAAATGGTAATATAGTAGGGTTTAAATATCAACTAGATTTTTTATAAAAAACATCTTTTATTGATGAAACAAAGGACTGTAGTAAAAATGCAGAACTAGAAAACTTTGCTCAAGACTTGAGATAGTTAACTGTGTTAATGATCTTGCTTTAATGTTAATATTTAAATGCATTGAGTTCTCTCAGTGCAGTCTCCCATGTAAACCTGTAGTGCCTAAACAATGGCTTAAGGCATTTTCAGGCAAATAAAATAATATTTACATCTCATCATCGGAAGGGGTACATCCACAGTGACTTGTCAGCCTGAGATTATCGCCTTTCCCTCATGTCACCATTTTTAAGGTGTGGGCAATTGCAAAATGAGGAGAATCAGAGATTAGAGTGTAGGAAAGTAGGTGTTTATACTTAATCTAATGCTTACATTTTGAGTGTGTATTTACCTATTCTCCCAAATTAGATGGTTTTTCAGTTATGTTCTTCATTTTCCCCCTCCTGATTCGGCTCAAGTTCACCACCACTAATTTGTATTATGACTATTTTTGAAATGGGAATTAAGTCCTAAAGCTTGCAAATAGCTGGTGGGTACTGAAAGGGATCACAATTTGAGACTTCTGCAGTATGGATACCACACAGAGTATCAAGATACAGTGTGTAATACCAATCCTTTCGAAGGGCAGGCCAGGCTTTCCAACTCTTATTTTTCTGAAGGATGACCTTGTCCATGGAAACATTCATGGCTGAAACTGAAATACATGCTCTGTCAGGAGCCCTTCCCAGCAATCCCAGCTGTGTGAATATGCACCAGGGGCCAGAGCTGTTCCCTTACATGGTCCCCTTGGACTGTGTGGTGATGACTCTGCTCAGACTATGTCTACTGCTGTTAGTAAGAGAGAAGAGGGCATGTAGCTACTGGAAGTCTGTCAGGGATGGAAACCCAGGAGGCCACGTGGGGCTGTGCTGGGGAGTACACTGGGCCTGCTCTCTCTGGCACTGTAGTACTGCCTCTGCCCTGGTCCTGTTCTTTCCGCTCTGCACCTTCCCTGCTCCTTTGGTGTCTGCACCACTTCTTACTAGCTGCTGCTGTGTCCTACCAAACTGTTGACTGTCACGCTGTTAAAAACAGATTAGCTTTCTCTGACGGGGTGGGGTAACACAGAAGGTGTGGGTGTCTACACTCAAGCAATAACTGTTTTCTGCACAACTTGTAAATGGGGATTAACCTAACCAGTTGGTGTTAGGTCAATGGAAGATGGTTTTGAGGGGAAGTTTTAATTTTTTGTAGTAGTAGAGCTCTTAATTAGCTTTCCATATTAGATATTGCTGCTTTAAAGACAACCTACCAGGAAGTATGTATTATAAAATGTTACAAGCTTGGATTTTGAAACCTTAATGCAGAATGCTCTATTAGTTAGACCTTATTTAGTGTTGCATGTGCCCTAACAATAAACAATGACACAGATGTTGGTGTTTATAAGGATTTAACTTTTACTGCTGCTACTGTTAAATTGAGGAGTAGCTGTTAGCAGTATTATTCTCTGAAGCAAATACAAATGAGTGATTAACAGCACTGGTTCTTATATGCCACTTGTTTTGCACAACCTGAAACTAGTTCTACCCAAAATACTCGCTTTGTTTCCTCTTTAGGAAGAATGTGTCTTGTTTTGCTCATAAAAGTGGTGACTAAGAACAGTACAATAGCAGTTCCGTCATGTTTTTTGAATAATCTAAAATCCACTATAGAATACTCTCTTCGTACCCTGCCTGGGTTTAGTCTGAACTGGAATAATAATTTTTAAGTGTCCCATTCCCTGAACAGTGCAAGTCACCTGTTTGAACAAGGTTAGTTTCATCTTCCTTTCCTGAACTCTCACCACAGGCATTAAGCAAGGAGATTAGTTGTAGACACACTTCTGAATTTCAGGAATTAACACTCATATCCAAGTGGCTTGACAAGTCATTACAGGATCACTGCTATTCATACTACAAACTTAAATTCATATAGTTACAGAAATTAATTTCAAGATTTTTTTAGTTTAGAAATCTCTATTGGAAATGTTTTATGTAACAGTACCCACTCGGTTCTGAACAGATTTAAATGTATAGCAAAACGGGTATTCTTATGTTTTGTGCCTTTTAATCTCTGGTGTATAGTGCCTATTCTGGACATAGAAACACTTCGTGAAAGTTGGCTAGCTGGATTACCTGCATATCTACGTTTTTAAAGAAGGCTTCATTGTTAGAGAAAACTAAACATTTTAATATAGGTGCTTAGGCTACAGTACTAAAAAAACCACCAAACAAACCCAAACCAAAGCACACAACAACAACAAAAACCCCAAACCACTACTAATCTGTTGACAACTGTCAGCATTTGGGAACCAAACTGATATGGAAATAATGTGTTCTTACCAGAAAACAAATTCTGGTTATTCAGTACTCTGTCACTAGCTAATTCTATTAATTCTGGTCTGCAGAAATTAGCCTGTAAACACAAAGCCCACTCCCTCAAAGTATGAGATGCAGTCAGCCATTAACTACTTGGAAGTGACAGAAATGCCCAGGTTTATGAACATACAGTTTGCAGGGATAGCAGTACGGTTGGTCTCATTAGATGAAGTGCTTGTACCCATGCTGGATCAGAAATGTTGCTGGATAAACCTTGAAAATTTTGCACTGTGTTCTCAGAACTCAGGCCACTGAGGCACATAGCGTGGAGGAGCCAGTAAGTAGCTTTACAAGACCTATGGGTCTCTGTAGGTATTTGACATGGTTACACTACCATGTCCTCTGCACATCGTGGCAGAGTTCATGAGCCAAGCAGGACTAGAAGAAGCTGATGATTATAGCAGGTATCGGTGTGGTGTGGTCTGTGCTCTGGAAGGGTTTGGTGAGTGCAGTTCTTGCACATGGAGTCAGTTTAAATTCAGCACCGCTGTGGTGGTTTGACCCTGGCTGGATGCCAGGTGCCCACCAAAGCTGCTCTATCACTGCCCCCTCAGCCAGACAGGGGAGAGAAATACAATGAAGGGCTTGTGGGTCAGGGTAAGAATGGGGAGAGTCATTCACTTATTGCTGTCATGGGCAAAACAGACGAGTTAGGGAAATTAGTTTAATTTATTGCCATTCAAATCAGAGAAAACACCTTCCCCCCCACCCCTCCCTTCTTCCTGGGCTTCATTTCACTCTAGACTTTCTCTGCCTCCTCCCCCTGAGCAGCACAGGGGGACAGGGGATGGGAGTTGTGGTCAGTTCATCATATGTTGTTTCTGCCACTCCTTCCTCCTCACACTCTTCCCCTGCTCCATTGCGGGGTCCCTCTCATGGGAGACAGTCCCTCCACAAACTTCCCATGGGCTGCAGTTCTTCACAGACTGCTCCAGCATGGATCCCTTCCATGGAGTGCTGTCCTTCAGGAACAGACTAATCTAGTGTGGGTCCCCCAGGGGGTCACAAATCCTGCCAGCAAACTTGTTCCAGTGTGGGCTTCCTACAGGTCACAGCCTCCTTTGGGCACCCACCTGCTCTGGTGTGGAGTTCTCCACAGGCTGCAGGTGGAGATCTGCTCCACCATGGATCTCCCTGGGCTGCAGGCCTCACCATGAGCTTCACCAGGAGCTACTGGGGAATCTCTGCTCCGGCACCTGGAGCTCCTCTTGCCCCTGCTTTTCCTCTGGCCTTGGTGTCTGCAGAGCTGTTGCTCTCACATAGTCTCACTTGTCTCTCCTGCTGGCACAAGTATTTTTTATTCCCCCTTCTTAAACACGCTGTCCCAGAGGTGCTACCACCATTGCTGATTAGCTCAGCCTTGAGCAGCGGTGGGTCCATCTTGGAGCCGGCTGGCATTGGCTCCATTGGGCATGGGGGAAGCTTCTGGCATCTTCTCACAGAAGCCACCCTTGTAGCCCTCCTGCTACCAAAACCTTGCCATGCAGACCCAACTACACCCACGTGTTAGCTAATCAGTCTTTCTGGAGTCTGGAGCCATGGGAAAGTACATTGCAAAACCCAAGTGGCTTTGCAGTGTTGACTCTGTGCAGTTAGGTGTTATACCTCCATATCCAGTATGTCATGTATTATTATTAAAAAATCTTTGTTATACATGATACCTTCACTTTCTGTTTTTCAAAGTAATGGGAGAGTTGACTTGCTCACTAAAATTGAACCCAGATTTATGCTGAGTGTCCTAGAACAGGTTTTGAACAGTGCGACTCTAAAAATACTAACTGCTGAAGAATGCAGTATGAGACTTGCGTTTCCACAGTACTTGGGAAGCTGCCAGGTTAAAGGGGAAGCTGTCTTCACAGAAGTGAATATCTGTTCAAGGCCTTAAAATTTTCATTCTTAACTGTTAGCTGTGTTTGCTTATTGTGGCAATTGATAGGGGAATACCCTTACTCATCCTTTCTCTTGTACTCTGATTTCTGTGGTATTTCACCTTCAGCGGCTCCCTTGTTGTACCAGATACCCTGCCCTGGATAATAATCTTTGCAATGTTTTCTTCCCCCACAAAGAAACCATAAAATACATTTGAAATACTTGATGTTCTTTTCAAGGGGAACAGAAGAAGTCCTAATCTGAAAGAGAAGAATTTCTCATGGGCAGAAATGTAATTAACTCATGCGTGTTTAAAAGTAATGTGTATTTGAGAAGCATCCATACAAGGAAATGACCGGAGACACTTACTCAACTGGAGAGGTTGTCCACACTGAAGATCCAAATAACTTTTGGGCATTACTGTAGAGAGAGGGATGCTCATGCTTTCGAACCAAGTTGTACTGAAGTGTGTAGTCTATATTTTGGTTAAAATACTAATTTTTGAAACTGTTGTGTACATCTACCTGAATTTATTCCAAAGAAAGAGTTAGCCTATAAAGATGATCAGTCTCTTGCGATTTTATTTAGTGGTGTGTGTAACCTTTAATATGAAGTTGGAGGATGCAGGGAAATCTCTTGACTGCAAGAATTATAGTAATAACTGAGTTCGGCCACATTGGAGGTTATTACCAAGTCTGACAACTCAAAATTTGGGGGAAGCAGAAGAAATGGGTGTGCTGGCACTGTATATACGATAAATATTACATGTTTTATACAGCTAGGCCTTTTTTAATCATGCAAGTTTACATGCATATCCAGCAAAGCAGAAAATCCTACATAGAAGTATGTTCTAAAATTTTTAAATCCAAAGTAAAGTGTCAGATTTTAGAAGGAAATAGTTTGATAACTTGGCTAAACAGGGTTTCTCTGACTTGAACATGGAGAGAATCTGTTTTAATGAAAAAAGTTAACACTATTGGAATCTTTCAGACATGAGAAAAACTCAAGGATGTGATCTGATTTCGTGGACATGTCTCAGAAAGGCTGTTAGGAATAAGCAGTAAGCCCACAAGAAACAGCAGGAAAAACTAAAAAAAAAAAGTCACATTATCAATAAAAAAGTGAATCTTAGCTGAGAATTGTTAAAACCTGAACAAACTTAGATTTTGCATGTTTTAAGACAGACATTAAAAACACACAAACAGAAAAATAAGGAAAAAGTAGTTGCAGCCATTTGGTACAAGAAAAAAGAGATTAAGCATGATATGAGGCTGATATGCTGGGATGTATGGTTTCAAAATCAAGTCCAAGGAGTAGTGCAAAAATCTCAGGGGAAACGGCACAGATAATTATTCAATGCTTTGTGCTCACTGGGATGAAGTATCAGCTTTCAATAAGGATAGTAACTTTTTTAACCCAGGAAGATTAAAAAAATAATAATGGAGAGGGTAATTTGTAGTTGGGAATTACCAAGACTAGAATAAATACAGATTGCATATTTTAATAAAGTCAATTCAGTGATCTTCATTGTGGGATTCTAGAAAAGCCTACTCAGAAGTTCATGCTTGCCTTCAGATTTCTAAGGTGAGCTCCTGAATGGTGACGCCAATTGAGATTAGATCCCCAAGTATAGTAGATAGGATGCTGATGCTTTTGAAAGGTGAAAAATGTTGAGTCTAGTTCATAATATAGAGATCTATTCGTCTAACTTAAGCTATAGGTGAAACTTTGAAAGAAATTCTAAGGGATGGTGGAAAGCAGGGAAAAATGTTAAAGTGCAAAATGAGCTTTCCAGATTGTGTCATGCTAACCTGATGGTTTTGATAAGAGAACCGATTTTCTAGGCGGGAAGTAGATTTTATCTGCTTAGGCAAATTTGAAAATTAGGGTGATGAAACAGTTGATGAATTTTGAGAGGTTTAATGAGTATGCAGGAAGATTATGCAAGAAGAGTTGAAGGACCTTGGGAATTGAAATAATAAAAAATGGAGGTTTATGTATGTGAGGTTGTACTTGAGCAGAATATCTTTTGCTGTAAGGGGGGAGCATGTAATTTCAAAATGCTGGAGGGGTAGAGTTGGGTGATGGTGGGATCTCTAAACTGCCCACATGAAGTGACTGAATAAGTACTGGGCACAGGTCAGGTCTTGCACAAATGAGCAACTTGCCACACAGGGGCCTGCTGAGGCATCAGCTGGGATACTGCGGCTTTGGTGCTCCACGGTTTAAGAAAGGCAGAATCAAGCTGAAGCAAATTCAGAGGACAACTGCTAGGTTAGGGGTTTAACCATGCAATGATAAAAATAAAAAATTACTGAATAAAAATACAGTTGCTTTGCTTGAATCCAGGTGAGCAGGAAAAGCAGTGGAGAGGTGGGAAGGAAGAACTGTAAGTTAGTGTTAGGACGTGAATGGGTGGATTGATTTGACAATGGGAATGTTTATACGGAAAACTTGAATCTATCAGAAAAAAAAAAATCTTCCTGTATCATTTTTCCAGTAGGAATCATGCGGCCAGAATACTCAGGTGCTGTAAGACTAGTTTGTCATATGTTTTTAAGTGATTATGTATGTTTTGTCAGTGATGGCTGAGAACTCAGCTCCTGATTTAGGAAGTTGTTTCTAGTCCTTTGTTTCTGTGACTTAACTGATAATGAAAAGATGATGTATTTAATCAGCAAAGTTCAGCAGCCTGATTTAAAAAATCAGATTTAATCTTGTTTTACATTTCTATTTTTCAGGTTTGGTTTTTTTTCAGAAATAAAAATTGTTGTTTAATATAATTAGCTCTATTTAGGAGAGTGCTTTCTGTCTCTGGTCATTGATGATTGTTACAATGGCATCGTATAGTCGCCCACTGTGCATTGGTTACAGTTCTTTGTGTATTTTGATTGTGAAAATGGTCAATCATACCTTCTGATTTTTTAAGTTTTTTTCCTTCAAGATTTTAATTATTAATATACTGGAAGAAAAAACCCAACAGCTTTAGTGCATTTTTTTGCTCCCAGTTAATTTTTGAATATTGGATAAATTTATCATTCAACAGATATAAATTAATGAACTAAAATGAAGAAAATTCTCTGTACTGCAGGAGTACACAAGAGTCAGTGGATAGTTGTGTGTTTCAATGTGCTCTTTTTCCAAAGTATTTAGCTGCTGTGCTCCAATCAATTTTGTTTTAACTTTTTAAAGTAGGAAGATTTTTTTAGATACTTTTATTAAATGATACTAAGTTTAGGTATTTGTGTAAGTTTGAAATAATAACCTTAAAAAGAAAAATATATTTTAAAAATGTAAACTACGTAAAAATCTGAAAGGTTTGGAATTAGTGTTTTACCTACCTGGTGTCCTGTTAGAGTGCAAACGTGTAGGTTACATCTGTTAACAAAGCAGGCTTTTGTGATACTAAATGCTTCATCTTTTGTATATAGGTCCTATACATGCCAGCAGTAATCTTTGTTAGAAGAATAAATTAGCTTTAGAGGGCTGAAACTTTATTCCTTATAGTTTGTTTACTTTTCTTACTGAGATTAGAGCATTCTTTCTATGCTTGATCTCCAAGGATAATGTTGATTTTAAGCAGGAGAGTTTTGCTCTGAACAAAATCTGACTTCTGAAAGATACGTGTAGTCACATTTTACTTGACCTGCAGTTTGGTGGAATAGGGGTGTGAGGCAGAGAAGGTGTTTCAACATTTATGCATAGGCAACCAAGATTTTGAGTCAACTGTACGTTCAATGAAATTCTTGTGCCTACAGATTAATTGATCTGTTCGTCCGCATATCTATAGCCTAGCCCAGTGCAGTGTGTTCCTGTGCAGTTAGGTGAGTAGAGCTGTATGTCCTTGATGAGTCATGCATAAAACCTCCTTGATGGAAGGCAATGCCTTGATCTACCTGTTGGATTCAGTGACTAATCAGAAGACCTCTTCCCCTTCTAGATGGCTTAGTCATGGCTATAAAAGATAACTCAGTACGGTTGATACTCAAACCTCTTACTGTGGGTCTTTGTCTACAGTTTCCCTTGGAAAGAGCAAGCAACACGTTTCCATTACGATTTGTTTTCCCAGTACAGGCTACCTCTTGTATTCATAGACTTGCTGTCTCATGCAGTTTAGTTCTCGTAAGCCTCGTCAGGTACAAAACTGAATTTGCCCTGACTACCAGACTGTAATATGACCCATGTAGAAGACTCTTTCCCCTCTTCCCTGTCCCTTCTTCCTCCCCTGAAGAATCTTGGGTGTAGAAAGCACATTCATGGACCTGGGTCTCTGGAAAGATTTCAGATCTCATGAAGTGGGCTGCTTACTGCTTGTTCAGTTTGGTTGTTGGAGCCTTGGTTAGGCTGTTCCGTGCCTTTTTGTTGGTCACTTCAGTGTTAATGGATAATGAGAAGAAATTAGAGTCGATTGTCAGTCTGATCAGAGTAGTTACTTCAGAATGTCACACACACACCCCCTTTCATTTTTAGTCATCCTCTGTCTTGATTTCTAAAAACTGAAACTTGGGAATAATTTCTGAAATTGATACAACAGTGTGGTGCATATAATGAAGACATGATTTATGGAACTGAACATACAGTATTTTTAGAGATCTGTCAGAAGGTAACTTAAAATGACTGTCTCTTATTATGTACTCTTAGAAATATCCTTTTAGTAGCAAAACACTGAACTGCATTTTAAATGTTTGGAAAAGCTAGTATTTTGCTTTGGTTAAAGTTATTAACCTGTTCAATTTGAAATAATTGAAGGAAAAGTGCAGTAACTTCATATTTTTTCCTGTTCAGTTGCATATTAAGGTGTTGGGGTTTTTATGTTGCTATTTGAAATCCTGTTTTTTGTTGTTTTGTATGAACAGTACATGGCAAACAGTATACTCTTTGTTGTTCTGTACCGCTCTAAACTGTTGATGCAGTCAGTCATTCAGCCACTTTGCAGATTGGGTCAGAAACAGGTCCGTCGCTCACCGGCAACTGAGAAGTGTCTTTTAGGCCAATAGATCTATCCTGTGGAGTAAAACTTCTAGGGATCCCAAATCCCTTGTTAATCTCTTTCTTAAGAGATTTTAGCTCCAATTACAAGAGGAAAGCCGTCTTGAGAATGAAGACTGAAATATTTTTTTGGAGTGGCTTCTAAATCCCCATTATTCCATCCTTTTCCTCACAAAGTCAGAGGCAGATTCTGAAAATAAACATATACCAGTTTGGCCATCTACCTACATAATCAGAGCAGGAAAGACCTATCAAATACATATTCAGGAATCAGTACAATATCACTATATACTTGCTTAAAAAGTCAAACGAACCCTTGACCAGACTCTTCAGAGACTGTTCTTGTATCTGAAAGTCTGCCTCTGTAGTACTCAAAGGATCATTGTCAGAAGCAAGCATGAGCAGAGGTATTGCTTTCCGTGCTTGTAGAAGATGTAACAGAAGAGGGGACTTTTGACTAGATACGTATGGAGCAGTAAGCAGCAGCAGCTACTGCTGTGGTAACCATGACCTGAGTGATGGGCCATCATTCTTAGTAGTCGTCGTGGCTCACCATTCCTTAAAATTCAGCTTTCCATTTCTATTTTATGATTTCCCAAGCTGCGTTCCCATGTACTTCTTTATTTAAGACATTGTTATAGGCACATCTGAATCATTGTTTTTGTAGATTGTTGTAAATCTGTTGTAGAAATGTCCTAGAAATATCTGTTACTCCTTCATAATGTGATACCTATTCTGTGTCTCCTTTGAGCCAGACTAGAACTTTGACTTTGGGACTCTTGAAAAGAGTCTTAGGCAGACTAGGTTATCCATCAAAGTGAGTCCTTTCAAGAGTCTTTGGTATTTTTGGAGAAAATTCTTTTGAATTTAGTATTTATTTCCTGGGTAAAATCTGAAATTTCTTAGGAACAGATGAGATGTAAGCTTGGGTCTCATTTCACTAGTAGCTCTGAAGGTGAACCAGAAGATTCTGCAGGATGCCAGCAACCAGCAACTGAACTGAGGACAATGTTTCATGAAACTTTGTGGGGGAATTTAGTGCTGATATTTTATGGTGTCATGACTTGGCTGTTTTGGGTAAAGAGTTTCAGTTATAGATGAACTTTCAAGAAAAACAATGAAGTTACTACTGTAATCTAGTTTTAGGAAAGAATGAATTTTATTTTTATTTCATGTTTTTCACTCAACTCGAGAGGAATCTGTGTCATCTGAGAAGTTCTCTTGATAATTTTAGCCTCTTAAAGCTGGATATATCCATGCAAGGATGTGAATGGAAAAGTTTTGGCCAAATTTGAACTGCATCTGCTAACGGCTGAAAGAGAGATGTGAAGAAAAGATGCTGACAGATGAGCTCTGGTGGATTTAGCTGAAGCAGTTTTTATAATGGTACCAATGCTAGCTGTCAATTTTGCTCTTGTGCTGCAGGTGATTTTCCTCATTGCACGCATGGCCGAAAGCATTATTTAAGCTAAAATGGACTGTGAACATGGCTTTGAGATTATGTGCAGGTTAGCTGCCTCTGTTGGATGGGAAGGCAATCTCTTCATTTTAGAGTTGTAGCAGATGGTTTTGTTTGAGCCCTATGTCCTTTTCAAAAGAGCTGTCATGTGTTAGTCTCTTACCTTATTACATTTTGCTGGCAGAGGAATGGAAACCTTTTTTCTGTCAATCTAGGTGGTATAACTAGAATTCTTTTGGCTCTCAATGCAGCATGCAGAACCATAATTTCATGATTTCATGCAGTTTATTTTAGTTGATTCCTGCTGGGAGGTAGGATCATGCCGAATTTCACCAGCTGTAGTATTCAGATGGACCCTTGTGTCATTTTGCGTAACATGATTTGTATCTGGAAATGTGTAGCGATAGCCTTTAAATACATGTCATTAAAACTTGGTGTATTTAAAATAACACATGAGGTATTTTGGCTTCCTGTGAGCATAACATCTTGCTTTCATAATTTCTAGCTAAATTTTTCAGGTTGCTTAAGTGCTGTGTTGCTAAGTTTACTTGTTCTGGAGGTAGAGCTGAGCTCCTTGTGAGGTATGTCACACATCTCTGAGGAAGACAACAATCATTTTGACTTACTGCTGTAGTAAAATCCATTCATATACACTTTGATATTGTCAGATGAGGTATAGTCTGAAACTTGGGTAAAATCAGTCTGTAATTTTAGAAGTTTCTGGCTATTGATGAAGTCTTTCTGAATGCTGAAGTCTGTTGGCTAACTTCAGGAGCTGTTGCAATGCTTCAGATGTCAGATGGTACTTGCTGCTTCTTTTTGTTTTGTTTTGTTTCTTTTGCTTCTGTGAGAAAACTGGAGCATGAGGTTTCCATCTGGAGAAAGTGATTTGGACCGGAGGAGTAGTGAGGTGAGAAAAGCAAAATTAAGAAAGAAATCCTGAGAGCAGTTTTAATATTTAGAAAACTGTTTAAGCTGATCTGAGCCACCAATGTTGTGGTCCAGTTCAATGCTGCTCTCTGTGGCATCCTGTCATCTTTAAGTATATTACTGTACAAGACAGTTTGTCAAATGCTAATTTGTAAAAAAGTTCCTTCAATTTTCATGCTTGCAAATCCTTTCTCTTTTATTTTTTATGACCTAAGGATATATCATAAAAGGGTGAGAGCAGAAATTGCTACTGAACAGACCTCGACACTGCTACAACCCTGTTCCCTCTGGCTCTCCTGTGGTTGTTTCTGCCCATTATATTATGCCAGTTCTGCCTGTAATGAGGAAAACCGTGTATTTATGTCTTTTGGAGGGTACATTTTAATTTTCTTTAACTCAGTAAATCAGTCTGCTAGGTGGGTTCACACATCTGTGAGCATGCCAGCTCCAAGTAGGTGGAAGGAGCGCAGGCAACAATGGAATAGAGTTGACATGAAATTAGCATTAACTTGGATTGGTTTGTGCAGTTGAGGAGTGGTTTGTTTTCTGTAATTCAAAGAAGTACTGAAGAGTAGTATGGACTTACAAGAGTGCATCTTCAACTTTTTTTTTCTTGGCTTTAGGGTTTGACAGTGTCCTGCAGTCTGCTTCCAAGATGGCCATGGAGAAATATAAATGTAGTAACTTCTGGTGGTAGTTAGTTGTAATGGATTTATGTTGAGTTATTAATGTTGGGATTGCAGTTGCCTGCCTTCTCAGTGTAGAACAAGACACTGACCTTAGTTCAATCTCTGGTTGTATATATTTTACTTGTGTGGTTTGAGCTTGTATTTTGTTGGGGTTGTTTTGCAGCAGGCTTTTTAAATTTAAAGTTTGCAAAAGTGTGCTTAGTCCTTATGTCCTCATTTTCAAACATTGTTTTACCACTTTGTCTTTGCATGGTGTCTAACTTGTTGTAAAAGTTCTTTTTTAAGAACATACTTAGCTACTTACATATTTAACAAATTCCTGATAAGTTTTTTCTGTGTTATACGTATATTTAGTGAACAGAGCCTTTGGAGAAATTTTCAAAACTCAGGCTACATGAGAGAGTAGCCTTGTGCCATAGCATGACAGTGAAGGCTGGAAGAATGTTTTGTAGGTATGCATGCACCCTTAAGGTACACTTGTGTTTCAGTGCAAATGTAAATACTGGTTTGATGTTTAAAATTTGTCACCTTTATTTTGGATTTCAGGCTCCTTTACTTTTAATAGTGCAAAAATATTTCTTAAATGTAAATTTGTCACAATTGGAATCCTATGAGGATAGATCTGTTTGAAATTGCAGGGATTTGATTTACAGATAAGGCAGTCAAAACAATTATATTCTAACAAAGGCAGTATTATACACTGTCATGCTTCCAATTCCCAGTATTATTTAGAACTCTTCACCTAATGAGCAGCTAATATGTTTCAGCAGTTCTAAATTTCTCTAAAATGGTCTGGTTTAATGTTATCATGTTTATACATCATACCATAAGCATGCTGTATTATTGCAAGCTATAACCTAATTATTGTGCTGAATGCTTTGTAAAACATTGATGATGGAGCCTGACTTTTGATATCCAGCAATTCCAGATGGTATACAAAAAGAAAATGCATGTAGAGGTCAGTGGGCCACGTCTGGGCTCAGAAGTGTGCTAGTAGGTCTGCTCTCAAGTTCTGAGCAGTGAGTTGGGTTTTGGTGGCTCAGATCAGTGCATAGCATGTGACTAGCTTGAAAGTAGTCTCACTTGCAAACTTCTTTTAGCAGGGATGAGTAAAGTAGACGATTGTTGTAATGTAGGGCCTGAGGTTGGCTTATGTGAAGTCTAGAGAACGAGTATGTGAAGTAATTTTGCCTAAAGGACAAAGTAAGATGATCCAGAGAGCATGCTGTAAAACTGTTCTTTCCCACATCAATCTCATGAATCACCCTACTCACTGCTTTCCAAATGAAATACAGGAAAAAGTGTTCCATGATCTAGGTGTATGGGGAGAGAAATACAGGGAGGAGTCAAAGATTGCAGGCGCAGTGATGAGTGAAGACAAACATGGTAGCTGCCTTGACCTGAGCCGTGTCAGAGGGAAATAGTCACACGCTTTCAGCTTGCTAAGGCCTGTATTGGGATCTTGTAAATAATACAGAATGACGTACACAAGAGCAAGAAATCAGATATGCATCTTCTTAAGAAGACTTAATTTTTGTCACAATTTGTGTTTTAGTGTTTAGAAAGCTAAGCAAACTGACTTTTAAAAAACCCCAAAAGTAACCAAATACTGTTACTGTGTTATATTTCCTTATATTTTTTATTTCTGTATGCCTGGCTTTCCTGAGTTGCCTCGTCGCTGTATTTAAATTTGCTTGATGTTTTTTGTTGATGAAAATATATTGCTTAAGTAGCTCAGTTTTTTGCAGATATGAACACTTTAAGCTTTGTTGTTTTCTGTAACTGTTAAGTTTTCCCTTTTGTATTTTTTTTTCCTCCTTTGTCTGATGTTACTTGCTTTGATGTGATGGCATTCTTTTCAGCTTGGCATTTAGACAAAGGTTTCTGATGTGTTCTTGCCATTGTGTGTCATAGCTAGCTTTTGACATTTCACATCAAATTTAGCCTGACTTTTTGTTGATTTTGTTCTGGTTTTCTACAGTGGACAGGCCAAAATCCCAGCAAATCAGAACTTCTGGTACCATAAGGCGAACTTCTTCTTTGGACACAATAACAGGACCTTACCTCACAGGACAGTGGCCACGTGATCCCCATGTACACTACCCTTCATGTATGAAAGATAAATCTACTCAGGTAAAAGCTGTAAAACAAGACAACAGACATGTTTCATATAATTGATGTCTTCCTGATAATACTTTTATCACCTGATTTGGAATCTTAGCTCAACTTAATTCTGAAGAAATGTGGATTCACTTAGTTCTGTTACAAATACGAAGCTCTAAAAGTAGGGTACAGTAGTGGGTTTTTTTAATCAGTGTCAATTCAGTAACATGGTATGCAACAGGTAATATTTTTATGTTGTTAGAAAACAGTTGTTAAAAATAATTTTCTGTATGTGGACAGATTTGTTGGAGCTAAATAAGCAGATTTCAATCTCAGCCTTGTATCTGGTTTATTTTGAAGCCGCTATATGCAAAATTGTGCTGAGTGCTATTTTAAAAAAAGATTCCTTAATAGCAGTGGCTGACAAGCTAAAGATTTTACTAAATCATGGTCATCTGTAGGTCTCAAGTGTATTTGGGGTGGGGAGGAGGATAGTGGTTGCTGTCAAGAGCTGATCAGTTTGTCAGTAGAGGGTAAATCAAGAAGAAGCTGGGAGTGTGCATGCAATATGGTCTTGAGATGTCCCCTCTGCTGCTTGGTAGCAACAAAGACAAATAGAAATGCTTTGTGGAGGAGCTGCCTCTTGAAGCCAGACATCAGAATAAGAGCCTTACCACCAGCTACAAAGGGAAGGCTACTGAGATTGTTTATGGCCTGATACCCTTGTGATACCCTTGGATCCTCCTCAGGGCTCTGTCCTTAGCGGGAACCTTTGGCAGGTAGGCTGCTGTGGCATTCATAGTGCTCCAGTGCTCTTTGGCAAGACGGGTGAACATTGTTTCTTGCCAGCTTCCTCCTCATGTTGGAGCTTGTTGCCCACAAAGATGATCGCTATCAAACAGGTTAAAAATACATAATTCTAAAACCCCCAAATTATTAGCAAAGAGGTTCAATTCTTGGTTTTTCAATAGTGTTATTAGGGCATGGAGCAAGTCATCTGAGTTTGTATACTAAACTCAGTTGGAAACTAGAAGAGACTATCTATCTTTGGTGGCATTTTCAATTTACAGGCCATGTAGGGATGGATGTTAAATCAGTTTTCTATCTCTTGTGCTATGATTCAGGTCCATTGTTATCATGGGTGTCCTGCAAAGAAAAATGATACTTAATGACATCCTACCTTTTGCTTATAACTGTCTTTTGCATTAAGAATTGTTTTTAATGGAAGCTTATGTTGTCCCAATGCATATGACACCTTTAAAATATCAAGGATTTTTCTGTCTTCAGAAAACTTCGCTTTTAGGTGTATAGGTTTTGGTTAGTTTCTACTGACTTGCAACTGCTTGTCACCCATTCTGCCACCATTGTTAGAGCAAATGCAGCAGCTCTTTAAATTGATTCTAGGTTTTAGTCTTCTGTGTAATAATGAATTTCTCAGGACAAGTTAGAATGTATAAATCATTTTCCACATCTCTTTAAAATATACTGTAACGTCACACAGGAAGTCCTCTGATGTGGAATGGCTTAAATGTAGAACGCTTAGGGGGAAAAAAATAAAATTTGTCTGTATGTTCCATAAATCCTATTGAATGAATTTGGGAATCTGATGATTAAAAATGAACAAGGAAACTTTTATAGCTTCTGGTGGGACCCTTTTTAGAGAATGCTGTCTTCATGTCCTACTCATTCATTTTGAAACCAGCCAGCCAGTTTTAGCAAAAAAGAAGCAGCAGTCATATTTACTGTCATGAAAGGTCTACTTAAAAAGCCCTTAATCCTGAATTTACTTCCAAGGTGCCTTCCTTTCGTAATACTATGCCTTAACATTTTTTCTGTTTTGAAACCATAATTTCCATTCAGGACATTTTTGGTAGCATGTATTTCTTAACCCCTCTCTTAAAACATATATCCATATCAAACTTTGAAAATACCCTTATGAATAGAAAATGTAGAGTACTTAAACATTCACAACAAACCTTTTCAGTAGTTACAGAAGAGAGAAACAAACTTGTTCTGTAAATATTTGTGCTCCAAGCATTTGGCAATAAAGTTGCTTTCCTAGTGAGCTCAAGTAAGTGTTTAGGTTATTTGACCCGTTGGCTGCCACCCTTTGCCTCATTCAGAAACAAAGCTGAGGGAGGAAGGAAAAAAAAAATGTTTCACCTTTTCAGCATAATCAAATGTAACAGAGAGGAAAGGCAGTACTGTTGTCATTGCAAGTATTGTTTCAAAGGGATAAGGGTAGGGAAGTTTCATGCTTTGAATTTTTGTGGATATCTTCTAACAAGGAATTGTATTAGCTGTCTTTTTATTCAAATTATGCAAAAATCAAGCATTTTGCAGTGTTTGAGTTGAAAAACTTATGTCTTGACTACACGGGTCTATATGAATATGTAAAATGTAACAAGCATAGTGATTGGCACAGCAGATTCCTTTTTTTTCTTAAATGTTTGCTGAGAAGACTTGTAGATGATCATACAATACTGACTTGGGTTATGTTTTGGTTGCATGGTTGGTTTTTTTTTTTTTGCTGTTGGAGCTCTGCATAGTTTGAAATATGTCTAATTTCAAAACTAAAGATGAGTTCCAAGTTTTGATAGGATGCATGTCTGGCAAATTAAGTTAAATTAAATTAAAACCTTGCTTTTTGCCCGAGCACCAGCATAAGTACTTCTGCCACTTCATGCTTGTTGGCTAACTAACAGTTTAGCTCCTGGGAGTTCATATAATTTATAGTAGGTAAAAATAATAATACTTGCTAGTTTAGCCAAGTGGAAGATAAACAAAATAAATAAAAACAAGATAATGAAAATCAATAAACCGATTTTTTTGTGTGAGCATGTTTCATTGTAGAATAAATTATCTTGTTTTACTTCTAAACTCATGAACAGTACTGTCAGTATAACTTACATTGTAGGTGGAATAATTATTCCTCTTTCAAGGGTACTTTCTGTCCCTAATTAAACATTAATTTAAATGCAAATTTGGTGCAGTTGTGTGGAAGTGGTGATTATAGCTGTTCCAAGTTTCTTAGAATTCTTGTATTAAAAAAAAAATGGTGTCAGATTCTGGTCTTCACTGGGATCAGATGAACCTTTAATGAGTTTTTTCCAAGTCCTTGTTTCCCACTTAAGTTCTTTGAACCTACAGAGTGCACATGAATCAAATGTGTCTTCTTTCTCTAAAATTAAACCAGGATTTTTGAAAAAGAGTTCGATAATATCTTATTACTTAAACAGAGGAAATGGAATTTTGTTTGTTTTAGCTTCTGTTGCATCTTGGAGAGTAGGAACTATAGTTCATATTTCTGTGTCCCTCTTAACCACCTCAAGTGTTCAGACTGAAAACATTGGAGAGAACTACTGTTTGCTTTTGGCAAAATATATTATGACAGTCTGCACTGAGACGTTTATACAATTCCAGATTTCTCAGAATTCTGCATGTGTTTAAGTTCACGTGTGTATGTGTGCATATGCATAAAACTAGTTGATCTTTAGCAAGTTTTGGATAATCAAAGGTACACCATTTTTTTTAGTAGCATTTTAAGGATTTCAGAAATGCAGGGAAACTTACTTTACTATTATAGGAAGTTATACGCGTTGATGTACTTTGTGATCCCCTTCCCAGGTTCCTCCTTTGTGATGCTTCCCTCTCCTTTTCAGTAAAATTTGAACTTTTGGTTAAGGCCATTTAAAACACAGTATAGCTTCTTTCCCTCTTTTTTCCATCTCTCTTGGGAGCACTGGTGAAGCAAATTTGTATACTTCTCCTTCATATTCTACATGTAAGTATTTTCCCCTTCTTAGTCTAAGGAATAATTCAATGTTAAATGGTTATGCCTAACCTCAGAATCTTCAGAAATATTTGGATAATAGTAATAGGTTATTAATGTAATTATTTGGCAGTAACTAAATAGTTTAAAAGGTATTTATAAAATTGAAAAGAAGGTGAGGTTAGGGATAAACATATGATGTTAATGTCATAACGAAGATACTGCCATTTAAAGTTCATCTATGTAATCTTTCTCAATCCAAATAATAAGAAAAGAACAAATGACCAAGTGGAGTATGGATCAGTGATCTCCCCCGCCCCACTCCCCATTGACAACTTAAACTGGATTCCAATATGCCTGGATATGCCTTTTTCATTGTATATGGCAAGTATGTATTATACGAATGGAAATGAAGAAAGTTTGCAAAATGCCTTTCAGCATTTTTACTTTTCTCTAAGCTAAAGAATAATGCAGAGCTATTAAACTGGAATGCTTGGCTAAAGTATGTTTTTATTCTTCTTGTGTGTGGGTCAAGGCTTTAGTGTAGTTGGCTGTCATTAGTCACCTGAGTAATGTTTTACTTTGGGTAGAAATTTTGTTGCCTAAAAATTAAGATTATAAACCAGGAGGCTCAATTACATGAAGCTCTTTCATTGGTGTATTAGTTATCGTTGCTTTCATGGGATATTTTAATGATGCACTTCGGACGGAGGGGACAAAGAGGAAGAGATACCACATCATAGAACAATGAAGTTATTGTTCTTAACTTTTCTTAGCCTGTCTGATGTTTAAAAGGAGTCATCACCTATAGTCAAATTAACCTCTAACTCTTTAGGCTATTTCTTTCTGTAAAATTTCTGCAGGGCCTTTGAATACTTCAGAAACATCTGAAAAGTCATCAGACTTTATCTTCTAGTGCTGCCGTTGCGTTTCTTTTAAATGTGGCAGTTCTTAAAAAACATTATTGCTTCCCCTGTAAAACATGGATTTATGTCCTTAATCTTTGCACCCATCCCCCAGTGTAGTTAGTCTGGAATGCAGGCTAGATACAGTAATTAGAGAGAAGAGCTGGCGATAAAATATGAGATATTTGGAGTAATTCAGTCTTATTTGAGATTTAGGTAGGTTGATACTCCATGCAGTCATTCTGATCTAAATGAAGTGGAAAGAATGTAGGTGTATATCCCTGACACGGGTGGAAAAGCAAGGCAGAATTACCAAACGTGTTGGAAAAAATGCTAATCTCTGTAAGGTTGGGTGAGTTAGAACAATGGTAGTTGTGATTTACATTAAGACTGAAGAGAGCAACCAGATGTGGTGTTCTCACCGTGTCCTAGCCCATGCACATGCTTTAAGCATTGTGTCCACTGAAACTGGGACCGTGAACCTTCACATATCAAAATATCAGCGATCCTCCTCTTGAAACTGTAGCATGTGTTGCTTAATGTTTTCAAGGTTCTCCTAAATTTTTTTAAATCTTAGTTTCTGAATATAGAGTAGCAGGAATAATCCTTCAGTTTCATGAAGTTCAGTTCATATTTAAGTGATGCTGTAAATTTGTTTTGGCTCTGAAATATTACCAGTTTGACAGATAGTGCCTGTGACCTCTCTTAATGCAGTTTTTGACTTGAGGTGCAGCAACTTTGGTTTCATTTATTGTAATCCAGAAATTTTTCTTCAAATACAGTTCTGAGGTACTTTTTTAACTTTCATTATTTTTTTAATATGTTTAACACATGGGAAGTACACTTGCCGCTTCAAATGAAGGCTTCCATGGATAAGCCTGTTCTGTAGAAGTTGTAAATAAAGAGGGGAAAACAATTTTCATGAAATGTGGCATGTCAAGGGTGCTGTATACCCCCATCTTATTTGTGATGTAAGTTACAAACTTTGTGAGATATGAGGTGCTCAGACATGAGCTAAACTTACAAAAGTAGAGTTTCTGTTTGCACATAAGAAGTGTGGAGTTCTTTTGTTTGGGTTTTGTGCCCCCCCTTTTTTTTTGAAAAAGCTTTTGCTTGGATGTAAGCGTTTTAGGTTACAACCCTGAAACTTTTGTCATATGTGGGTTACAGTGTATTATAAGCAGCAATTTCTAGGGTTTGAAGAAGACTGCTTGCTATAATAATCTAGTAACTGCTTATGTTGTGTTATTTTTTAACCTTTTTTTCTTCTTTCCATCTGAATATAAATAGCACTTCAGTGTAACATTGCCTGACCAGTACTGTGCTATGGACCTCATATAGTATTTGTAATCTAATACTGCAAATAAAATTGAGGGACACAAATAGCATGCCCCCTCTATACTGATACTTTTATGTACATTTTGAAATGCCCCCTCTATACTGATACTTTTATGTACATTTTGAAAGACTGGGACTTGACTCAATTTACCAGAGATTAAAAGCAATCATGTATCCTTGTCTCAAGGGAGATAGTATTTGAGTGGAAGAGAGTTGATACTTTGATAAGCTTTAAGGATTCCCATCTCTCTGCTAACAGTCACCAATACTGTTGGTGAAGTTCTTCAGAGTGTTGCTATAAGTTTGTTTTTTGCCTTTGCTATCAATATCTGTGCTTATTAAAAAATACTGGCAAGCTCTTGCTTTCTACATATATTTTGTGGGTTTGGCTTTGGGTGGTTTTTTTGTTTTGTTTTTTGTAACAGTTACTTCTCTTTGTTGAGAAACTCACTTTGGCTTTTTAGATGCTCCATGTCTTCTCTGTTCTGGTTATTAAGCTGTAGTTGAAAGGCTGTGAGCTTGTAGTGATCCTTGGTACACCCTCCTGCACTACAGGTAAATATTTAAGCACCTGAAATGCCTGTTTCTGCTTTGTCCTGGAGTAGTCCTCCATGCTATGAAGCTGCGTTGTGCTCAGAAAACACTCTTTGGAAGATAAATTTTTGAAGAATTCCCTTTGCATTGATGTTTTTTCTGGTTTCGTATGAGGTTTCAGCTGTATTTGGGATATAGTAAAATACTTTAAGAGAAAGTCAATTTAAACTGGAAAGTAAATTGTAATAGATTGTGAAAGCCCATGATTTTGAAAAAGGAGCAAGTTTTCCCCATTTTCTCTAGTTGTTCACAAATCTGCAAGCCAGTTCAGTGTTTAAAAAACAAAAGCAATACAATGTCTTTGAGGCAGAATTCAGGGAGGTGGTAAGTACCCAGTCTGCAAGAACAAGTACTTGGTTAGAACATGGCTCTGCTAAAATGCAGAGCAAGTGAATGCACACACAGGTGGTGTGCCTGTGGCAGAGGCTGTGCTTTGGTTGGGGAGAGTCATGGGTTGCTTGGCTGAGGGAATCCCATATGTTAAATAGCTAGTTTAACACTTCACTCTTAATATTTTTTTTTTCATAACTGCATTATCTTCTGGCCTCTTCTGCAGACCCCCACAAAGAGAGTCATATAATAAATATGCAGAACCCTAACTTTTATGAAGACTTGTTTTTCCCTTTCTGGGAACATGCAGCAAAAACTTCATTACTGATTTTTTTCCATTGTGCTTTCTAATGGCTCACGCAGCTTGCTGGGCCTTTGGTGGAATATTCCTGGTGGTGTAAAAATAATGGAGAAAAATCCTCACCAAACACATGGGAAATGCAGGGCTGGTGGAAAACACAGGAGGGGTATGTAGGCCTGTGCACACAAAGTGACTTGGCACATGAAGTACTAGCACTTAGCAGTGAGGTGCTGGGCAGTAGGCCATATTAATACTATGGCAGTGCAATGATTATTAAAGTATAGCCTGTGCTCTGAAACTACAGCTCAGTGCTTAAAGGTGCCTGGTGTGGTGTGCTTGGCTTGGGTGGCTGGCGCTGGAGGGCTGCCTCCACCTCCCTTTGCAGGGTAGTGAGGGAGAGGAGCTGCAGGTGTTTTTGTGGTGTTCTCCAGGGTGATGCCTAGCCTCCTTCCTGAGCAGAACACTGTCTGCTATGTGTGTGGGTGCTCCAGAAGTTTCTAGACCCTAGAGAGGAAGCAAGAGTAGCTGTGGAGGAACAAGGTTTCCATGCAGGAGAAGGAAGTCCCAGGGGGTGGTGGATCCCAGGCCCTATGTGTCCTGCTGGGCTGGGGTCCTGTCTCCTGTGGTGAAGTATCAGCAGTGGTCCCCTCCCTGGAAAACCTCACCGCCAAATTCTCATAATTTTCATTGTTACAGTTTTATTTCTTGCAGCCTTATTGTGAAAGATTCAGCTAATACTAGTAGGAACTGTTGAAAAAAAAAAAGCCTGTTTGTTTTTTCTTTTCACAGATTTATATATGTGTCTGTAGACCTGAGTTTTATATGGTTCATACCTCAAACTGTCCATGGATTTTAGATGTCCCCATTGCTCCTCTGGCAGCCAGTGACTCTTGTTTGGAAATGCTGGTGGATAGCCTCACTTTTCCAGTAGTCTTGTGGTAAATAAACACAGGAGTTGGGAGATCTGGCTTACAGACCCTTCTCAGTCTTTGGGGTTTAACTTCATAAATCCTGCATCCGAGGACAGTCCAAACTTCTGGCCTTGCAGACAGGGCTGGAAAAGGATTACCCATCACTGTTCTGCTCATGTAGGTTGGTCCCGAAAATAATAAAAAGTGTATCAAACTCTGCATCAAGTGAGCGTTAGCAAGAAGGAATTGATTAACTGGCCCAGTGATTAAGGAAGACAGGTGGGAGGAGTGAATCCTGGCTTTTGGTCTCTGTTTGAACTTTTTTTTTTAACCTGGTGGTTTTCCAAACTGTCCATTGAGTGGAAACTAGAAATGGACGCCAAAGTGCAGATGTGAGTAGACAGGTAAGGTTTTCTTTGATTGTCGGGCCTCAGATTCCTTCTTCGGTGACGTGCATTGCCCTGCTCCATGGTAAATGCAAGTTTATGAAGCCTTAGTTTTCTATATTCTTTTTATTTATTGAGATTATTACTGCTGCTTATCAGATCCTGAAGTTTATTTTCACGTGTAATGCCTGCACTCTGACACTGCAGATAGAGTAAAGCAGTAATGTGTGCCAAAAGGTTTTTTTGGTTTTCTTTTCCCTTCTAGACACCTAGCTGTTGGGCTGAAGAAGGAGCAGAAAAGAGATCACATCAGCGTTCAGCATCATGGGGAAGTGCTGATCAACTAAAAGAGGTGAGAAGTTTTGCACAGTGGAGCCTTTCAAGTTTTAATATGCTTAAGACATTTTTTAATTCCTATCTAGAGTCCAGGAAACTGCACCCTTTCCCTCTGCTCTGTTGTTTTTGAAACAGGTTTTACCTCCAACGTAAGAGTTGTTTTAAGAGTGGTTGTTATTTTATGCCTGTTGGATTTCCTCCCTGCCTACTACACAGTATTGGCTGTGAAGGAGTGGCCAGAGTGAGTGCCGTGGAACCAGCTTGTTGTTGCTTACTAACTTTTCTCTTCAGAGTTGCCTTAGCTAGTTTTCTGTTCTTTAACACCACTCTCCTGAAACAGGCAAAGTATAAGTTGGTATGTTAGCATATTCTTGTTTAGAAATGTCATTCAAGGTTTACAGCGGAGATAGAGAGAACATCACTTTGACAAATGAAGAAGGAGGGTAGGTGTTGATACAGTAACGGTATGATTACTTGAAATGCTCTTTAATCATATGTATTTTTCTGTAGACTACAATTGCAAATAGAAAGAACTCACCAAAAGTTAAGTGGATTCACATCATGAGAAAGTAGATAAGAGTAAAAGCTGAAATGACAGTATTTCAGTTTTTGTCCCAATAAACTCCATTCTGTTCAGAGTTCATGTAACTCTAGCTCTGTCCAATACCTAAGGGCTGACCTGCAGTCAGCTCCATGCCCCTGTCAGGAGGGGTGCAGCCTCTTCAAGAGCTACACCTTTATTTTTAAGAAGTGGATCTTGCAGCATGTTCTTACGGGATGGCACTTTTCCCTGATACTCTGGGCTTTTTGTGTCCTCTCTCCTGGCTCCATGTTTAAAAGGACATTCAAAAATGAGAAGAAAGTATACATTGCCTGAGGAGACGAGGTTGCTGGCAGTATATAGTCCTCTTCCAGACAGCCAGTGATAGGAAGAACAGTTGTCAAGAAGGGCAATGTAAGTTTGATTACTTGAATTTTAAAATCAGATTTGACAAATATGGAATAATCTTGCATTCCATTGGTGTCAATAGCCTCATATTTAAAGATGAGGACCTGGGCTAAACAGAGGTCAATCCAAAGAGGGTTGTTTATTCCTGTCTCATTGAATACCTGTTACGAAACCCATCATAGGTAATTTATTAGTACACGGGCCTTCAGGTGCCTGGGTGACTTCATCTGCAGCTGTGGAGAAGCACTCAGAATTGCAGATTAAGTGACCGGAAATTAGTGCAGAATGAGTTTTGTGTCTGCAAAGTTTTGGCTTTACCTACCAGCACAAAGGAATTGTAGCAGGGGCAGGAACAGCATCAGCATTTCCAGGGTAACGCTTGCTTGCTTTAACTGAGAGACCGTCCCTCGTCTTCTGGCAGTTCCCTATCAAGTTCTGCAGCAAGCAGCTTTTCTTCACCACAGGGCTGTGGCTGTCAGTGATAGCGAAACCTTCAGCATGTAAGCAAGTCTCTGCCATTTGATAACAGTGATCCATTGTGCTGGGTTGCCATCTTCTTTATGGAGTGACCACAAAAGAAATACAAGAAATGCGGGGCCAATGTGTCTCATGGTTCCTTTCTGATAGAATACAGTAATGGGCAAAATGGGATGTGTGGAAGGGAATTGTTTCTATCCAAATTTTGCAGTGGTTATTCACCCCCAAACCTCCCCTTGTCATCTCCATTTGATAGTTCTTCCCTTTCCTCCAACAGTTGTCTTGCCTTTTCTAGTTCCCCAGGTTTGTAGTCCCAGTGTCATTCTATGTGCATTATCCAGCCAGTTTTTGCCTATCTTCCCTTACTTGAGCTCTTACTCAGGTACTTTTCAGCTTTCTGTCTGCGTGCTCTCTCTCTCTCTCTCTCTCTCCATTTTTTGGCTTCTATTTCATGCCTTTCTTTTTTCCTTTCTCTCCCTGTAAGTCCTGTTCCAACTTCTCTGTCTGGCTACTTAATGCCTGTGTGGTAGGTGTTAAGAGTTTTTCAATACCAACAGTATCTCTGCACTCAGTTTCTTTGTGCCACAGTAATTTGCAGTTTCTGGAAGGAAAAATTCTCTGGGGCACTTCTATTCAAACTGTAAAGCCCACTAGGGACAGAATTACTTGCAAATGCAGCTGTCAGTTCCAAACATCTTTCTTGACCCTGTGCAAACTGAAATTTTTGTTAAAGTTTTGCCCAATGTAAAGATTTTTCCAAGGGAATAGAGGGGCATGTTCTTCCAGAGCATTGGACAACAGAGCTTCCCAGGTAAAAAGCTACCATGATGTGTTTTAGCGCATAACATGGTAAAATGATTTCCACCTCCCTTTCATTTTAATCTCATTCTTAAAACAACTCTTAATACTTGTACTGAAATCTCTGATGGGAAGGGGATAGGTGAACTGCATATGTTACATGGTAGACTTCAGAGAAAACTTGACAAAGCTATAGGTAGCTGAAAGCAAGAGCTTAAATAATGGAAATGAAAGTATCACCTCTCCTGGGCGACTGCATTTGTTATGAGTAACATAGGTAACTTGTTCTGCTCAGCATTTGGAATTGTCTCCCATAGATCTGACAGTAAACAAGTAGATAGCTGTTTACAGTTTCCTTGGCTTGTCTTAGCAGTTTGGATTCATGTTTTCTTGTTCCAACAATTAACGGACTGATTTCTAGCATGTATTTTTTATTCTGTTGATACTGTAAACTAGCCAACTACTTGTATGCATAGTTTTAATTGTTTTTGATAAAGATGATTGAATGTACTTTTAAATTTAAAAAA
This sequence comes from Falco peregrinus, assembly GCF_023634155.1. Taxonomy (NCBI): domain Eukaryota; kingdom Metazoa; phylum Chordata; class Aves; order Falconiformes; family Falconidae; genus Falco; species Falco peregrinus. The sequence continues at coordinate 36,544,307 of NC_073725.1, read as the reverse complement.
AAATAGTGTTTTTTTTCTTGGTTACTTTTAGAGCTATTGCAATTAAATTCATTTATTCAGCACAACTGGGAGCTCTTTTTAGAAGATGTACGTTTAAAAAAACTAAAAACGAATCTATAGACTTCAAGATCCCAAGCAAGCAATTAATTCTGTATTACCACATTAAAAAAAAATTCATTTGGGGTAGTTGAAAATCATTTTGCCCTTGAATTGAAATAGGTGAGTGTCAGGATTGAATCTGTCTAACAGTGAAACAGGCAATGCTTGCTTTATTGTAGTGGGTCTATTGAAAAATTTAAAACTCCTCAGTTCTCAATATGAACTTTGTAATGATAGTGTGCTTTTTTAATCACTTCCTAATAAAATTTACCTTTTTTTTAATCAGTCTGAAGAGTTCTACTGCTTGTTTTTAAGAAGTCTTGAATATAACTTGAATATAACTAAGACAATGCCAGACTCCTTTAACATTATTTTAAGAGATACACATCTTAATTGGGAGATAAAGATTGCTATTGGTCTTTTTACTGGACACAAACCAAGCAGTGATTTGAACCACTGGTATTTTTTTCCCCTTTCAACCTGAAAGTTAGGTTGAAATTCTGTTGAATAGGGATAATTTTAGTTATAACTTACCCTGAAGTGGAATGTACTCAGAACTGGAAAACCCCCAGGATTTAAAACAAATACTTTTCAGTTTGTGTAGGTTTTTAAAGACATGAGTATTTCAGACAGCTGATTTTTCACTTCTCTTAAGCACCTCTGTATGCTGGATCTGTTACACTGACACCAGCAAACCCCACTGGAAGATCCCTTTTGCTCTCACAGAGTACTTGAAAAGGACTTTGGAATAAAAGGGAATCAAATATGAGAGCTTGCACTTTTTATGTGCTTTCATATACGAATTGAAAGATTGCATTCAAAGACTTAGGTTGAATTTCTAATGCTTATTTTGCTCTTTGACCTACTGGTTAACTTGTTTATTAACAAATGGTTCATGAATGAGTTAGAATCTGCTCTCATTAATGAGGAGTTTGTGGCTTGTTCAGCAATAGGAAGTTACCATGTTGTGTAGCCTGATGTATGTATATGTGGCCAATACAACCTATTGACTGGTAAATATTAATGAGCGTTTGGACAGGAATGCTGAGATGTGACGTGTTCCTTCGTATTAGTAGTCTGCAGACCTAGGTCTCTTCAAATGAAAAACTATCAGGATACTCAGATTATTCCAGTGTTGTAAAGAACCAAACCAGTTTGCTTATTTCTCAGGTTTGTGCCATTAGTTGTATTAGACTGCATGAATATTACAAGTGGTGTAGACAAGATTCATGTTTATTTCAAGTATACTTTTAGCTGTAAAATTAATCAGCAAGCAAAAAATATAGGTATTTTTCCCACCTTCTTGTTTGTTTAATAATCTTTGGTCATCTTACAGTTAGTTGTATAACAGTAAACCATCAAGGCTGAACTGCAAGTTCGTGCCCTGAATGACCTGATGTAGGTTTATTACTGTTAGGATGCACTGATCTTTGTGTTTTCTTGGGGGTTTTTGTCAGCTTGTTTTGGTTTTTGATTTTATAAAACTTTAAAGTACATGAAGAAAAGAATCTTTCTGATATGTTAACAAATATTGCAGGGAACAGCCTCTCGAAGAGGAAAGGCTGAAAACATCTTAATCTTTTTGAAATGCGCACAGATATGTGCCTTGTGTTCCCCTGCCATACAGTCATGTGAGAGGACTTGCCAAGTATGAATTAAAAGCTAGATTTTGAAATTTACTACAATATATGTTTACACCTTGTAAAGTAGCAAAATAATTTTAAGTAATTGTATCTGAACAATGTAAGTAGGGTTCCAATTGTGTTTGTTCCTTGAGGAGTTACTTGATTTTTTAAATTTTTTAATTTTTGTGTTTTCAGCTGTATCATCTAAGAAGACACTTGTGTTATTCTGCCCACCTTCAAGCTAGGTAGACAGGGAGAGCATTTGAATTGGTATACTGAAATCATGACATTTTATGGATCTGGGTGCACATATGTGCAAGGCTAAGGCTTTAATGTCTTCAGCAGCTTGATGGTTTAGAGGATACACATTAGATCTTTTGTGATGATTTACATGTGTTCCTTAATGTGATTGTGTATGCCTCAATCACCTTCATGCTCAGTACTTGGGCATGTGAGGGAAACGGTCACCCCAAACCCTTTCTGTTCTTAGCTGCCCTGTTAAAATGGAGTGGTTTTTTACTGCACTTTTTCCCCCAGCATAGCACGTTATTCCTTTTCTGCCTCGTCTTCCTAAATGAAATATCTGTATTGCTGCCCTGAATGGAGTTAAATTTCAGAATGTATTTACAACAGTGTAATGGCTGGATTTTCCAGTAAGTAGATGTTTCCCTGATATCCCTTACTTTGCACCATTTTCTTTGCACAGTCAATTCCCTAGCTTGTATTGGTTGCATTGGTCAAGTGCCCAAGAGACAGAATCTGCTGTTTCTTTGAGATACTTGCTAAGACAGGTGCCATCAAAACATACATTTCAGACTCTTCCCTCACTACACAAATTGTATGTTTTCCTAGGATTAGTGTACCTTATACCTGTCTGCAGCTCACTTTGGTTATGTTTGATGCTCTGGTTGTGCTTCTCTGCTGCTGGGGAAGAAGGTGAAGAGAAACTTTGAAGCTAGCACAGCTACCTCTTCTGTTAGTATTAGTGGCTTTATTTGAGTTTGAGATGGAAGATAATTGCAATAAAAAGACAATATTGTAGAAGGAAAAAAGCTATTGGGATTTAAAGATTAGCTTTAGTAAGTGGTGAATCTCAGTGAAGAGATGGAGCATTGTTTAGTTTGGAGGATTCTTCTGTCTGTGTGCTTGGTTGCACTACCTGCTTAGTGTGGCTGCTCTGAAGCTGGATTTTTTCTGCTGGCCTCTGTCTTCTGTGCTGGAGGATGAATAAAAAATGGAAAATTCCTTTTTATATGCCCATCCTTCCTTTCTCATTTTTTTTTTTTAATCTGATGGTAACTACCACATCATGGAAAGCTAGGGCCCTTCAAGTTCAGGGCTAAGGACAGATGATCTGGTAAGGCATATCTGTTTCTTCACTGCATGGCGTGTTTGGCTTCAGCGATTATATCGGCTCCAGATACACAGTCAGATTCGTCAACAAGTTTTCATTTTTCTGTTTATCCCCAGTGACACAAGAAGTCTTTTCTTTCTCTTACTGTCAAGAACTACTGACTGTCAAAATAAAAATACTCTTGAGGTGGCTTAGAGAACCTCAGATTCCAGGGGCCCACGATTCCTTTCAGGGTATCAGAACTTCAAGGTTTTGGTTAGCCTAGAGACATACCAGCCTATCAACACTCTCCCATTTAGTGCTTTCACTCTCCAGGTTTTACAGTGAGAGGCTATGCTTTCAAAGATTCTCTGTTTGTGACAGAAATCAGTCGGCCAGATCTCTGAGGTGGAATTGTATAGATCTTTTTTTATAGCATGTTCCTGAGGAAAGCTCAGAAAGCCAGATTTTATTTAAAGAAAAAAATAGGATATTTAACTTTTTAACTGTGAGGAAGCACACAGCATCAAGGAGAGGCAGCAGAAATGAAAGATTCATATACAGCTCTCCTTGCTTTCTGATTATTCTTGTAGCCAGCCATCTTAGTCTACTGCTGCCTTCTGATCTGGGCATCTTTTTTCTCTTCTGTTTTTAAAGGGGAAGATGAAGGTTATTTCCTTGTTCTCCCCATTCTCATGTAAGATCTACATCTTTGTAGAAGTAGGTATACTTACCAGACTAGTCACCTACTTGCTTTTTCATCTCTCTGTGGAGCTAGGTTTCCTAATTGCCATTACTCCTACTGAGAGAATGAGGAAGTTCTGGGCAAAATATTTTTTTTGTAGAGGTAAAGTATGTCCACAGATTCCTTTTAAATTTCTTCCAGCATGGTACCCGACTTGCACCTTCCATGGAGAGATTAGTCTCCCAGTTCTGTAAATCTAGCTCGTCTGTGTTAGAAACTCAGTCATATTAGGGCTCTGTCTTTCTAGGTGCATTCTACACGCAGACCCTTTTGGAAGTCTGTTGCTGAAAGGTGAAAGTATTCAGCCATTTCTGATTAGCAGTTCTCCGAATATGGGTAACGAGCTGTGGCAAGACTTGATATGAAGCCTTAAAGGTGGATCCTTCTTTAGTGAGTGATACCAGAAATACCACAAAAAAAGTTGACAGCCTGGAGCGGAGCTCATCCAGACCTCTTCACCAAGCACTCTCATCTCTGAGACTGTGAAGAGTGATGTGAAATGGTTCTGTACCACAGAGTTGCTTTGCAGAAGCTCTAGTGATACATCCAGCTACTTGGAGTTAACCACGGAGTGCGTACGCTTGTAAGCTGTCACTTGGAAAGAGAGGTTACTTTTCTTTGAAATATGAATTCCATGTGCATTCGCTTCTCCTTACTTGCTCTTTAGGTTTTTAACAATTGTATTGCTAGCTGAGTTAAAAATTAAATGGAGCCATGCATGCTCTGCCTTATAAGCTAGCGTGCTGAGCATGAGGAATAGTGGGGCTGGAACCCAAAGGAAAAGATTATCCAGTCTTAAGGAACCATCTGTACCTGTTGTGTGAAATTGCACACAGTCTAAACTTCTGAGACAATGCTTATAGAGGTAAATGCTCTCTCTCATCTAGAAATTATCCAAGAGAAATTAATGTTATTTATTATAAATACATAAATAAGGAATAAATCCCCAAATGAAATTCTTTGTTTTCTTCTTAAAGGAGCAGGTCAAATGGATAATAGCTTTAGTTGTATTTGACCTTTAAAATACGTAACTTCTTATTCAACATCTTTGCAGCAGACAGCAGAAAAGATAATTCTGTCTGCCTGAAAAAACCTGTGATAATTTAGCCTGCAGGGAAATGCTATTAAATGTATTAAATAAGTTCTCCAGGATGAGCAATGGATGTTGATTGCCAGTAGTTTGTGAAGGCCCTTCACTTCTATGATGAATTATCATAGAAAATCATCGGTTTGGTTTAAGATCAAATAAGTTAAACTGTAGGGTATAGGCCCCAGTTTAAACCAGTTATAGCCTAGAAATTGCTACAAATTCTTACTCTGACTGCTTTTGTTTGCATCAGTTATTACAGTGCTTGTTTGTAAACGAGCAAGTTAAGTAACTAGACTAAGTTCAGATTGGTGAATAGGTCAGATGCTTTGGAGAGAGTATCTTCTAATAAGCAGAAAGAAGCTTTAATGTTAATGCTTTGAGAGAAGGCAATCCCATGTGCTTGTAAAATCTTTCAAAGAGGACTTAAAATGGCTGTGAATCACTTTATATGCCATTCAATAACTCATTATCACTTCACCTGAACTTCTTTTCAGCAGATTGCCAAACTGAGGCAGCAGCTTCAGCGCAGTAAGCAGAGTAGTCGTCACAGTAAAGAGAAAGAACGTCAGTCACCTCTCCATGGCAACCATATAGCAATCAGTCAGACTCAGGTAAGTAGATAGTTGCTTATATTAACAGCCTCCTACCTTATCAGGGTTGGGTGAAAAACCTGCTGTTTCTTCCCATCTTTCTTCTGTTTATTTTCTTGTGTGGTGCACTGAAATGCTTAACAACCTGATACCATTGCATCTTCACTGACATTTATCTGATAGTTGTCATATAATAAAAGAAAGAAAATGTAAGCAGGATAGCAACTAAAATATGTCAAGATGCTGTAAAAATTCTGAGTGTGGCCAGATAAGAACGTGTTTCCAGGGATACATACTTGCTTCCAAGTCTAATTTTTGCGGTACGCTTTCAAAAACCTCTGCTCCTCTGGAAGGTATTCGCTTATCAGTTTCACAGCCCAATTTCATCTCAGCTGGTTAAAAAAATAAAAATAGAAAATAAATAAAAAGTACCAAGGCTAAGCAGTCTGGATTGGCAGCCTAACAATTAATTAGTCTTTAAGCAGTAAGTAACAAGCTAACAGATTGTTATGAACGGACTTGTAATTCACTTTACCACGTATTCATCAGTAAAAGACAGCAATCCTGTATCACCAGCTTTGAGGGAAGATCTCATTTCCTTGTCCTATTTTAAGAATCTTACTGATACTTTACTTATTGGTCAATTCTTGGCCAGAGAGGCAATTTCTATGTGACATCAAGGAAGACAATACTGTGGTGTTTACTTTCTAAAAAGAAAGTGATAATTCACCTTGAATTTAAACTCAGCTGAAATCAAGGTGGTGCATGTGAAACTGGTGACTTTTTTCTAGACCGATGACTAGAGAGGAACTGTCACACTATAGGATAAAAGTCTTGTTCTACATGGCTTTATCTAGGAGAGACCTCTTGGTTGTTACCGTAGTTCAGAATCATTATCAATAAAGGATCCTTTCTTCTAGCATGAGAGTTTGTACTTGCAGTGGCTATGTCTTCAGTCATTGCAGTGTATTTTGAGAGCTTACATCACGCTAAATGGAAAAATTGCTATCATCACCAGCCTGTTCTTGTTCTAGACACTGTGACTTAAAGTAAAACCTCCATCAGGCTTCAGCAATCTTTAAGATGCAAAATATTATGTGTAGTTTATGTTGATGACCATTCTCACGTTCTATACCAATGGGCATTGTGATGACTGGACTTCTTTTAGCCATCAGTGTATGTGTTTGATATCCTCGTCTCTGAGAGGTTAAGCTCAGGCTCCTAGCCTGACAGCCTCTGTTTCCCGTTGTATTACCGATTCTTCAAAGTGATGAGTGAGTTTAGGCAAATTTTAATACAGCTGATCATTTTAACACTAGCCTGGCTAAGACAGTTTTTGTTTTCAGGTAACTTTCGTGTTCATGAAGTTAGAAAAATTCAGTTCTGCTTTGAGTACATCTGTATTTCTCCTCTTATGAACATGCTGACACACATGAAGAATAGCTTTGGACAGATTCCCTGGCCAAACTACCTGACTATGGAGGCAGATTCTCAGCAGGGTACAATGGAAGATGCCCCATGTAGTGTCTGTTCTAGCCTTTACAAACTGCCAGTGAAATTGAAACCCAATTATGAGTTCTAAAGCTCAGGCGAGGTTCAGCCAATGACTTCGTGAACCTTAAGTCACTGTAGAAAGCAGTTAATCATGTCTCATTTAACAGTTGCAGACATTTGAGTCCTGATTAAATTTTACGTACAGTGGATCCTTAACTTGGACCCCATGTTACTAACAGGCCACCATGTGAACTCCTGAAGCGTTGGTTCTGTCAGTGTATTTTCTGACTGCCTTTTTAAATAGCTAGTGTTTTAGAAAGAAGAGGTTGAGGTGTGATGGCTTATCCTTTATTTTCCTCCTTCTGTTTGGATAAAACCTCATGGTTAAAGCCTAATCTTGTGATGAAGACACACAGGAAATTGATATTCTTCCTGAAACTTTTATGCCTCTATAACAAAGGATCCCACTACATTTTGCATAGAAAAAGGTTTTGCTTCCCATTTCAAGGTAAGCTGTAGCAGGTACCTGTTCTTACTGTGACTATAAACGGTGGCACAGTCTTTGACGCTGACTGAAATCCACCTAGGACATGTGCTTTGAAGGAACACTTTAGTACTTGAAGCTCACTTTGTCATGGCTCATGCAACATTTTGATTTCTCAAGAAGGTGTTCTCCGATGAGGCTGGTAAAGTTTTCAGTGCTGGAATCATTGTGGGAAGCTGTCACTGTCAGGTCAGAGAATGCCTGTACACAAGTGATGTGCGCCTTTGGAGCTGCATATTGGGCAATGTTCATCTATCAAGAACTCAGAAAAAATTTTAGATTTTGTCTTAAGCATCCTGTGATTCTTTGAACAAGAAAAGAACATATATTGGGACGTGAACGTTGTTCATGGCTGTCAGCATAAGTACATCTATGCTGTGTAGCTGCTGCCAAGGTAGCTTTTGAGGTTGACTGCAAGATGCATCTGCACGCTTTTGAATGGTTCCTGTTGGTAAGAGAGCTCCGCTCCCAACAGTTTTTTCTGAAAAACATACTTGTATTTATTTACATGCATGATTCTTAAACTTGAAATGATTTAAGAACTTAAGTTCTGAAAAGCTGTAAGCTAATGAAATTAAAGGTTCAGAACAAATGCTTTATTTTTCATTCACTAAAGCCAGCTAAAAGAGAAAAGTACAGTGAGTATTTCAGTTGTGTGGTTAAGCCTTAGGAACGTTACGAAATGTCTTTTGGGTCCCAGTTAAACCATCAGCCCCCCCACCCCCCATGTGCTCCCCATCCCCCTACAGTGTATTCTGTAGTCAATACATCTAAAAAAATATGTATAGCTGCCTACATACTGATAAGTGAAGTAGTAGAATGCTTTTGTTATAGGACACTTCTTTGAATTAAGTAGAGGTAATTGTAGTGGCTTTTGATTTGTGCAAACATTTTTTCTTATTTAAATTTGCCAAGTAAAGACGATCTTCTAGATGGTAAAAGTAATACACAGCTTCTTGCTTTTTAAGTTTATTTAGTACTTTAGTGCTTAGAGTTTTGGTCTCAGGCTTCTGTCTTTATTCCATGTTCCAGCTTCAAATCATGTTACTCTCTACCTTCTAGGCTTCTATTTCCAGATCAGTCCCTATGCCACTGTCAAACATTTCAGTGCCAAAATCAACTGTTTCACGTGTGCCGTGTAATGTAGAAGGAATAAGCCCTGAACTGGAAAAGGTATTCATTAAAGAAAACAGTGGAAAAGAAGAAGTATCCAAGGTAAGCTTATATTAACATGTTTATGGTTGTTTTTTTCTTCATAATCTATAAACACATGGGAAACCTTCCTAGTGAGTAACCTTTCTTGTGGCTGAAATTAAAAATAATTTTCTTCAAAGAACTGTTTGTTTGAAAATTTTGGTTTAGTGTTTTAGGGTGATGTTTGTTTTTGGGGGTTTGGGGTTTTTTTTTGTTTGTTTTTATAGTGCTTCTGGCCAAATATACTTTGTTTAGAATGCCATTTCTGTAGAGAACTTGAAAGTTTTTGTGTGAAATGCAAGTGCTTGAAAATGTAGATACTTCAGGCTACAGTAGCAATTAGAGACCAGATTAATTTATTTGCTTCATTTTGCATTCTCTTTCTTAGGCAAGACTTAAAGTTTCCTGTGCTATGCTCTGCTTTTTTATTTTAATGCTTTTCTTCCATAAACTGAATGTGGACCATTTTACTTCTGTGAAACCGCTGTGATCTGTCATAGGAGATCTCTGTATGGGAAATACTGATAAATGGGCAGCTTTGCTTATGTGGGAGAACGGGAGTTGGAATTGTCATTGAGGAGTGCTGGAGTGCTTAGATGACACTTTAAAACATGAAATAACATGGTTTACAGCCACTGTTTCCTAAATAGCCAATGAAGATTTTCTGCTGTGGAATAAAGTACTGTTTTTTCTAGTGTTCTCTAAGATGTAGGTTCTTTTCTTGTGCTCATGTAGTAGCAATTCAGTGTACAAGTCAACCTATAAAACTTTAATCAGAGGTTTAGAATTTCAAAACCTGTATTTGTAGTTCTGCATTTCAGCAGTAAACTTAAGAAGTTTTGGAATAGTTCTGGCTTCTCCAGAGACTTAGCTGTGCAGACAAAGCAGTCTTAAGAATGAAATATTGTAGTAGTAGAAGTTTTATGCTAAGTTTGCTTTCCTAAGCCTGTCTCATCCCTTTAGAAGGGGTGTGTGTTGTAACAGGGAATAAGGAAAAAAACAAGCACACAAACCGAAAGCCCTAATCAATAAACTTTGTTGCACCATCTCCAAAGAGAGTATGTAAAGGTATATATTACAGTGCCACCATTATATTGCTATGGCTAAGGTTGTAATCTCCTATGGTTAGGGGACATGTCATTTATTTATCGGACAAATCATCTTCATAAATGCTGTCCTTGGGCTTTGACAGCTTATTGCTTGGGATGCAGAACTCAGACTCCTAAGTTACTGAATGTACTGGCTCTGATCCAGCAAAACAGTTAAGCACATACTTAAGTGCATTGTTGGAATGGGGCCAGAGGTGCTCAGCAGTTTATGCAACCAAGGCAATAGTGAACCGTTCTTGCAAACATCTAGCTGGTGAGAGTCTTCAGACACAAAAGAAAGTCATAAATTAGACATTGCCCTTGAAGTCAATTTTTGTGGGCAGAGGGTTGTTTCCTGCTATGTTACTCTTAATTTCTGTGAAGTCTGGTCTAGTGGGACCTGAAGTGGGACTCCTAGCACTGTCTCTGAGCTTGATCTCATATAGCTTACTTAAGGAAGATCATAACAAGAGTAATTTACTCAATCTTACTGCTGGTGAACTTTCTCCTAATACAACAGTTTGGCCTGTTTTTAGCCAGGGGGAGCTGGTGCAGCTAGGTTAAAGGTTAGGAATTACTGAACAAAAGATAAATCATAGGAAACCAAAATTCTTAAGTTTCACTGTCAGTGAAACAATTTATTTTTCTTTCAATTTTCTGCCATTCTTACTTGCTGTAACGTTCTGTATTTTTAGAAAGTATTTTCAAATAGCAATCAAATGTGGGTGGTTGCTTTGGGTGATGTGTGAAGGATAAATTATTCTGTAGGCTTACTTGTAAGATTGGTGCGCATCTAGATTTTCAGCTGGTTTTAACTGTTTTAACCTGTTTCTTTTAACCTGTTTCCACCTTTACTTCACAGTTTTAACAGTGCATGTTCAAACCTTAATTTTCATAGGAATTTATATATCCAGCTGCATAAAATGCTTTGTTGCCCTATTGTGAATCTGTATTTGTTTGCCAGGAAAGATTTGGGGAATAACATACAACCTGCTAAAAACACCAAGAAGGAATATTACCTTTATTTTAGGTGCCACGTACTACTGAATTTTTTCACACACACCCATCCCCCCACCCATCACACACACCCCAGATTTAGGTGCTACATTAATAGCTTTCTAATTCCTTCCGTTTCATTTCGATAACCACGTTTGGGCTGTCCCAAGTAAAATAAAATGCATTTTATTTCTGTTAAAACTTTTAAGAATTTTAGTCTAGTGTTCTTGAATTTTTTTCTACTACTGTCTCATCTCTTCAGTATAAACTTGTGATTTTAATATTTTTTCTTTTAAAAAATGCTTCTTAGTTCATATATTGAAATCAGACTAGGTAGGACAAAAACAAGCTTAATATTAAAGCAGTTTTATGGATAGTTTTATGGCTATTACTTGAATTACTTTTTTAATTTAGCCTCCGGTTAAAATGGGTAACCAGTGAACCTTTTCTCCCAGTTTCATACTTCCTTGCTTAGTCTTCAGATACACAAATCTGTTTATTTTTTAGACTTGTTTTGGGGTTTTGTAGGGTATGATGTTACCATACTTTCTGTTTTCCCTTTTGCCGACTTGAAATTTTGTAATCCTACTTCTTAAAATACATATAAAGTGATTTGGAATATGTCTTCTGTCTTCTCTTGTACTGACTTAGTTCTGTTAGCAGTTTGAAACGTGCTTCTTTGCTGTTTTTTAATCATATTTTAATAGAAACTGTACTTACAAAAGTATTATTACTTATAAAAGTGAAAATAATTATTGTAGACATCAGTCTTGTTATTTTTGTGTTTCACAAAGATAGGTGATAATACGGTAATGTCATTATGTCATTAGCTTTTAATAATCTCATTGACCATAAAGTTTAGAGGGCTTGCATTGTAAGTGGTCAAAGCATTCCAAATACTAAATTCTTTTCAGTTTAGCCATGTTAAGTGTATATTCTTTCAGATCATTCATCTTGCTTAGTTAGCTGAAGGTGTTCTTTTTCTTTCATAAAACTAAGTTAAAGTCGGCTTTTTTTGAGTCACTTTCTTAATCACCTTTCTCCTCAGATTTATTAATAAGCTTTAATTCATCTTCTCATGCATTTATTCAAAGATCCTGGATATATTTTCCTTCCTGTTTTATAACTTGGTGACTAGTTTTCCAGGAAATTGTGACGGTATATCTCTGTTCCCACCAAAACGTGTAAACGAGAGTTTTTGTGAAGTTGTGACAGACTTCTGTTCTTTGTCCCGTTGTGACTCCACAACACAAATGTTGGAGACCGGTACGATAAGATGATGGACTTGTTGAGAGTGGGGGGTCGGAAGTGTTCCCCCTTACAGGGTGCATTGCGAAAATAATGGAAAGTGCCCTGTAGCAGGACACAGACACATGCATAAGTCTTGTAATAGGAAAAAAATATTACCAGAGCTATCTTTCAGGTACACAGAAGTAATTGGAAATGAAGCAATTTCGATGGACTGTCGCACAATATAAGTAAAACGATTAACATGTTTCGTGTTTTGATTTCTGATGCTTCTGGAAATAGCAATATGGTTTTATGTACCTATCAGAATACTTAATCCTGTAATAAATTAACTTCTTCTAATTTGCACATATGCAGAGGATCCTTACTTAAATCTTCATATCCTTCATCTGAAAAGTCTTGAGTTTTTTTCATAGTGTTCCTTCCAAGGATACATTACCGGTTTTTGCACTCGCACCTTACCTAATACGTTGATGACTTCACTGATGCTAAAAGAAAGAAGCACTTTCCTATATCTGCCTTTGTGTTCCAATCTAGAGAACAGTTTTTAAATCAAAAACATTGAATGTTTTGCTCTCAAGAAGTTGCCTCCGAAATAGATCTAAGGCTTGTGAAGAACAGATTATTTTTAAGGCTCCCATTAGTATATCACAGTATCGTTCCTGATGCTACTGAGTAGGGCGTTTTTGGTTTTTTTCCAGGAAAATACTGATGGTTAAAACAATGTGCTGAATTTTAACAGTGTATTGAGAGATGCATGTTGTTGTCAAATGGAGCATTTCCACACCATTGCAAGCATGTGAAGGCAGCATGTCCAAGAACACCCTGTCCTATAGGGGTTGGCAGTTGTCCTGTCAGAATACATCTGACATAAGGGTAGTACATGACTGGACACTTTTGCAAGAAAAAAAACCCCAACCCAAAACCAAACAAACCAAACCCCAGCAGATAGAATGCATTAATTTCTAGTTGTTTTCCATGCATCGAGTGTTGTGAAAACTAATTGCAGTTCCATCAAGTTAGCTACCCTATTTCTTATGTTGTAAGATTGTGAAGACTTAGTTTTTAGAATAGTTTAGGCATGTCTCTTGGAGAGTAACTTCTAGAGTATTTTTCAATGTTGATGAGGTTGAATACATAAAATTATTAAAAAGTGGAATACTTCTAGTTGATATTTTCCTGAAGTTTTTTGCACTTGTCAAAACTTGGATGCAGAACTAAGGGAAAGAAATTCAGAAGCACAGTAATCTGAAATATTTGCAGGCATTTTCTATGCCTTAAAAGTTACTTTACTTGGAAAGAGTGATAAATATTAACTTTTTCTAGTTGTGTGTATATTTAGAGGCATGTCTTAAAATACAGATAACTTTTTGTACCTCAAATTTTAATTCAGTGGAGGTTGAAATATGTGATTTGGTATATATGCTTCCTGACTACATAAGACTGTGTTGTTCTTCCAGGTGTGGAAGAACATCTGTGTCATCCTGAAGTCTTTAATTATGTGATCACTTACTGTTTTTTTCTCTCCCTGGAATCCTTCCTTTACCTGTTACATAGAGCTTAGTATATGCGCTTAATGAGCAGCTGTTGGTGTTTTTGTTTTCTCCTCATTAGATATGTGTCCTAATGCTCACTATTAAACCTTGCTTTGAAGTTAGAAATCTGAATTTCTTCCTGGGTTTTTGCTTCTATATAATAGGAGTCTTGAATTTTTGTTCTCTTTTTATCACACCTGTGTGAGAAGAAAGATGGTATTATCTACGCTTTATGGATGGAGAAACACAAATCCATCAGGCTTCTATAATGTGATTCTTCAGGTAGTTCAGGATACTGCATGCCATTTTAGGAGTTTAAAGTGCAGCTCCCATAGTCTCCTGCTGCATCTGTGAGTGTTGAAGACTTTTGCAAATCAGTCCTGTATAGACTGGACATCCAGAAAAGATACCATAAAAGAAAAGGTTGGTTCAAATGACTTCCTGTCATCTCACAGAATTTTTATGGCAGAGGTGGAAATAAAAATGCTGTTCTGCATAGCAGTTATTTTTTGGTTATGTTAATTATGAGACTGTTTTCTTTCTACAGCTTCAGTCTTGTTTTCTACCTCTGTGCTGTCTGTGTAACAAATGATAGAATGCTTCACCTCTATCTTGTGCATTGAATGAGTCATGGCCTGTTGAGGGTGGTGGGAATAGCAACATGTAGTCATGTTGTAACACATATACAGTGTGAAGGAGCTGTTGGAACAGACCGCACAGCCGTGTCCAAACTTTTCAGCATTTGATGTAGCAACTGTAATGTTCTCTTTATAGTGTGTTTCTTTGCTCTTAATTGAAATGTGAAATGGTATTAACTGGCTCATAAGAGAAGGATCTTCCAGCTCTGCTATGTCTGCCTCTTTGTGTAATATGTGGTGGTTTTCTGGATAGATTATTGCTGAAAAGAGACGAATGTGATACTTGGCCAATAAGTTTCATGTCCTCATTGCTAGCGAAAGTGTTGGGTTGCGTTTTAGGCTCTGGAACAATAACTGTTATAGTTTTTGAGTATACGGAGAAGAGGAAAGCAATAGAATAAAAACGTTCTTTTGAAGTGAGAAGGAAAAACGTTTTTTCTTGTAGCTAGATCATTTGGGTTGTTCTCTATGACTTGGATACAGTCCTCACCGAAATGAGGATAAATTATATTTAAATCTTGCAGGCGTTTTTTCCCCTTCTCTTTTAAGCAAAATGGTAATTCTCATTTGATTTCTTACATTTAAAGCAGCACTGTATTTAGGATAAAACTGGTTTTCCACTGGTAAGGACAAGTAAGTAGAACGTGCCAATCCACTCCTGTGAACATGTCTACACAGTATATTGCAGAACGGGATGCAAGATCACCCTGGCCAGTGCCAACTGGGCTGATAGGAGCAGGCAGTGCTTACTAGCTCTGGTTCAAGACAAAGCTTGTGAACCTTGTGTAAGCCTGTGCATCATCTACTTAGTTGCCATTTTGTCAGAAGTCACCTATAGAAGTGAAGGATGGAATGTAGAGGTGTGTCAGAGAATTATGACTTACTAGCAAAACTTGGATGGCTTCATTTATAGTTGTAATTCATTTGGTTGTTATGGCAATAGTATGCAACTGTATTTGACATTTTCTACTTTCCCTTCTATCCAAATATGATCTCTGTCAGGGTACCTGTTTTTCTTTCATAACAATGGTGACCTTTATTGAAAATTGTATTACTAAGTGTAATTAGAGATCTGTTTATTTGAAAGGTTTGGGTTTTTAAACTGTCATTAAAAATATAAAAACATAACACTAGCACATGTGTTCTGAGGTTAACTTTGCATTAAGAGTATATAGTTGGCTTGGAACATCCGTACATTGTCCCAGCATTCAGCACAATTAATGTTGTGTCCATTGTCCATTGCATTATTAACTTCTGTCAATTTTTTTCTTTCCAAAATTGCTCGTTTTGTGTCCTTAAGGCTTTGCCTCGTTACTGTAGTTAGGAGAGCTGCAGGCTGACACCGCTTAGGAATTTGATCTTCCCTCTGTAACCTGAATTGCCTGTTTCTCTTGCAGCCTTTGGATATCCCCGATGGTCGAAGGGCCCCACTACCTGCTCACTATCGTAGTAGTAGTACACGAAGCATTGACACTCAGACTCCGTCTGTCCAGGAGCGCAGCAGCAGCTGCAGCAGTCATTCACCGTGTGTGTCTCCCTTTTGCCCTCCTGAATCTCAGGATGGGAGTCCTTGCTCAACAGAAGATTTACTCTATGACCGTGATAAAGGTGAGAGTAGAATGGCCCACCTTTACCTATGGGAGGCATGTGATGTCCTGCTTTTACAACTACCTTCATTTTACTCATTACATCAGTTTTTGGTTTTATTTGATGATTGTGGGAGGGATTGAGGATTTATCTTAAAATTGGTTTTGTTTGTTTACATATCTTTTTCCCTCTTGTTTGTGAAACTTCACAAACATCTTCCATAAATATGTCAGAGGAGCACAGCAAACAGTCTTAACTATTTATGAAGATTCTAATGTGAAGAATTCAGACTGTAATATGTTTGTGTTTAAAAAAAGGTTTCAAGAAAGTTTGTGGTAGACTATATATTCATCATGGGTGAGTTACTTGCTGATCAAAATGGTGATGCTGAAGTTTTGGACTGCTTTTAAAAGTGCTTCTGAATTCTTACGTTCCTCTTGAAGCTATTTGGTGAGGAGCCTCATATCTGAGTTTGAACAATCTGATGGAAAGTAATTACTTCTCTGTGTATGGTGCATAACAACCCAAAATTTCTGAATAATTTATATGTTTATATGTCAATATCCTTCATTTTTTTCAAAGTCTGTAAAATGTCATTTGGTTTTGTAGAGGGAGTAAACTGGAGTTTCAGTAATTAGGAGTTACTGACAGAACATGTAGTATGAAAATACAGGCACCAGTGTAAAAACATTTTTACACTGGTTTTTTGAACAACTGTTTGCTAATGAAATTACTCTTGGGCTTCTGGTCAGCTAGCTGGAAACACGGACTTTGGTTGGGAGGGATGCAGTGTTTGGGGAAAACATGCAAGCTAAGCATAGTGAGTTTCACAGAGGAAGTGAAAACTCAAGATGCATTGTAGATTTACCAAGCTAAAGACAGCAGTATTTTGAGGTCATAAGTAAGCTCAAGCTTTTTCTGCAAATATTTTCTGTTTAATAATTCTTAAAGTAATTTGGGAATAAGATTAGGGAAAGGTAGCAGGAGAAATAATAGCTTTTCTTGGTTTCTGAAAAGTATTGCTTTCCCATCTTGGATTTAAAAGGAAGTAGTGGAAATCAAATCCACCTGCCCAGATCCTGAATGGGGGGGTGGCTGTGTGCACGTGTATAAATTAATCACATCAAAGTCTTAGCTCAACATGATAGTTGGCCGTGCTCCAAATATAACAGAGATATTAGCTTCCCCACCCTTTTTCTTTCTTATAGTATGCATGTGAATTGTAATGTGTTGTCAACACTGAATCACTAGAGACACATCCACTAAAGTATTAGCACACAAGGAAACATCGTGACAGGTAAATTTGTTCATATATGTCCTGATAATAAATATGAGTTAAAAAGCAAGGGAATTAAAAGAATAATTCCTTTTGCAGTTACTACTCAGTTATCACAGT
Organism: Falco peregrinus; assembly: GCF_023634155.1. NCBI lineage: Eukaryota > Metazoa > Chordata > Aves > Falconiformes > Falconidae > Falco > Falco peregrinus. The sequence goes on along the minus strand of NC_073725.1, from coordinate 36,527,105 downwards.
AATTGGAATTTTCAGTGATACTTTATTGGCAGTAGTAAGTGAAGACAACAGTGTATCTAATCTTCTTAATGCTTTTCAAGGGTTTTTATCTCCTGCCTTGGATATCTTGAACAGCTAATTGGAGTAAAATTTACTGCTGAACTTTACAATGAGTAGATACTTATTTGTGGATTTTGGTTTTAAGACTGGCTTTAATGCTAGGTTTATATCAAAAGTCCACTGTAGCAGTAGTGTATAGTGATGGTGATAGACAGCCAGCTTTGTAAAGCTAATGTAATGGCATTTTTAAATTAAAGTAAGGTACTTAATACTGTGCTTACAAAAAATAAAAGCTTTAACTTCTCATCAAAACTTTGTTCTTTAAGGGCAAGATAGAAACTAGAAAAATGTGTAGTGATTTTTCCAAGGCAAAGTAATTTGTTTAGAGGTTGTAAAAGTAAAGTCAGAAAGGTGCCTTTTATTCTCAGATCATTAAGATCCCACAGGCTAGTTCTTCTGAATAAGAATGAACTTCAAAATAGGTAAATCATAGGTAAATGAGGGATACAAGCAGAAATTATAAAAGAATAACAAGTTTTGAGAGACAATTTATTAACATCTGTTGTGGATGTTAACTGCTTTATGAAACAAAACTCAGACAGTTTTTTGCACCTTCATTTTAAACGTTTTTGTTCTGCTGGAATAAAACTGTCATGAGTTTGCTGAGAGGCCTGTTAAGTTTTGAAAAGTGCATTGTATAACCAAATGTAGACATTTTAAACCTAACATATTTTTCTGTAACTTTTCTCAAGTTGAGGTTTTACTTCCCTCTCTACGGGAATAATTTGCCTTTACCATTACAAAATATAATTACCAGCTTTATGAATGCTCCTGAGTGTGTAGCTAAATAGGAAAGAAAGGTTAGTAGTTTGACTGAGAGACATGAGCAGTGAGAGGAGCCAGCACTTTGTATAGACACAGCACTGCTTTACATTTCTAAAGCATCTTTTATTTCTTGTGCAAAGCTCTGCTTTGGCCTGAGGCCCTCACAGCTGCTCTTTGGACTGTATCAGCTGTTTGGTTTACATTTCTGCAAGAAGCTGCTAAATCTATTGAATTTTTCAAAAGATAGTGAAAGCTAAATTTCAGAAAAGGCCCACAATACTTCTCCAAATGGAGCAGTAGCAGTAAATGGTATTGATTGGAGCAGGGAGGGAAGGGTGGGAGAGAAGGTATTTTAATGGCATCTGGCTTTACGATTTTGTTTTCAAATATCAGCCTATTGCAAGGCAAGTGACTGCCTTGCTGCATTAAAGCTACCAGTTTCACTAGGTTTGTTTTATGATACTGTGGTCCATGAGAATACAATTTAGTGTGCTACACAGGAGACTTAGCAGCCCTGGCAGAGGTAAAGTTCAAAGGCAAAAATGGGCGGGGGTGGTGGGGTGGTGGTGTACAAAAATAGATAGTGTAACCTGCTTTCTGGGATTTTGATTTAGGTGCTTTTGTGTAGCACTGAGTATTCCCGCTGCTGCTAGCAGGCTGTTACAAGCAAAATGTTCATGAATTAAAGATACTTTTTAACTTCTGGGCATCTGATTCATAGTTTTTAAAATGAAAGTTGTGTGTGAAGTCTGTGGATAGTCTTAAGAAGCAAAGGTGGTTTTGAACCTATCAAAACAAATCCCAAGGCTCGCTGGCAAAGTTTCTTGTTTCCTTTAAGTTTTGTCACTCAAAAAATTGTTTTACGGGTTCTTTTTTAGTTTGCCTCCTTTTGTGCTGTAATATATGCAAGCTAGAATTTGAGATATTAAGTCTTCTGGTTAAAATAGTATTTTTAATGTTTAATTACAGTCTTAAACATTTTCTAGATAACAGAATATATCCATTTTGAACATTTATGTTTACAAATTCTGTGTAATAAGGCTCCATATTGTCTGCTCTGCGGTTATGGTAACAAAACTCACTTTAAAGGTTACATCTGTTAATCTTCAATCATTGTCGTCTTAATGAAAGTTGATTAGTTAGCTGGTACGGGCCAGCAGTGCACACCCTGCTGGTGGGAGCAAGATTCAGATGTGTCCTGTGCCGTGAAGGCACATGCATTGATTGCAGCCTTGCAGACAGTAAAAAAAAATGTGTAAGTAGTACAGCTTGAGAACACAACATTTGCAGTGCCATGAAGGATTGCTAACGTGACAGTTTAGCACTTACGAACTTACAAGATACACTGGCTTAAGCTCTAATATCCATCTCTTGCCACTTTAACTCATAGCCTATTTTCCCAGTGCACTTCTGTTCCTGCACTGCTGCTGTAGGTGTAGAACCAACACCAAGCTCGTACATGCGAGCCTGCTAATAACCACATGTGTTTTTCAAACAGTAATGTGTGTATTTGGCCAAAATGAAAAGCTAACAACTTAGTAAGCTTTAAAAGCAGGGAGGGCAGAGGGAGAAACAGCATGGTTAAGTTATACAATGTCATGTCTTTTACTTGTTTAACAGCTGTCTTATATAGAAAGTTTCAGCCAGCCAGGGCTAAATAAACCAAAAACTTGATTGAAAACTGAACTGGCTAGACAAGACTCTAAATCTTCCAAGAACTGACTTAAATTTGAATTCCATTTGATTCTTTCCTTGGATGTACTTCCACAGTTTCCCACTGTTTGGTGGAATGAACAGTAGCACATTTGTGTCTCAATTTTTTTAAATAGAAACTTGGATCTTCAATTTTAAATATTAGAAGGAGGAAACAAACTGTCTGGGTTCTGTTAATGATTTCTGTGTTTGGAATGAGCTGTGTGGGCCAACAGTGGAAAGATGCCAACCGGACCATCATGCTCCCAGCTTGGCAGATACCTGTATTGTCTCCAAGCTTTTTCTGCCTTCGTACAGTTAACACCTAAAATTCTGTAAATAGAAGTTCTGTGTTCGCTCTGCAGCAGGAATGAACTGAATAATCAATATGCTACCGAGGTTTGCTTCAACTGGGCTTTTTTCTGGTATCTTTCATAGTAAATCTTCAGAGGGAAGTGTGCCGTTTGAGTTGATTTGTGTCTTGTAAGAGTAAGCAGAGATGTTTCAAAACCTCTAATGATTAGCCTTTGTATTTGAGTCATGGTTCTACAAAAGTTTATGTAGTTACTCTTTGTCAGCTGTTAAAGACAACTGTATATGCTTCAGTGATTCATAGTGCTTGAAGCTTTGGTTGCTTCATGGCACACATGAACAACAGCAGAATAAGCAAAGGTACCTGAGTTAAAAATGGTAAGGTACCCCACATTGGTGGAAAGACTCAAAAGGAGCTAAAGCAAGAGCAGTTATTTTTCTCCAAATAAGGTGTGTTTGTAAGTTGAGGGATCCTCTCAGGGAATTAGGGAGCCACTAATACTAGCCTGAAATAGATGTTGCTCTTTGAAAAAGGTAGAAGCCACTGCAGAAAGCTAATTTTCTGTGAGTAGTTATTTGCGTACCTACTTTATTTCCTTAATGCATTGAATATCATGTTGTCAAGATGAGTGTTTAAAATGAATCCTTTCATAGTCTTAATTTTTCAAACTTTCGTGCAGTTGAGCCTTCTCTCGTTTATTTTCTGAGAAGTACAAAGAAATCTGCCTATTGCCTTGTGTCCTAGATCTTCACACCTTTACTTCTAAGTGTGTCTAGTAAAATAGACACAGACAGCTGGCATTACAAAGAATACCTGTGTCATACAGTTGGTAGTGATGGGAGAATTGAATTGTGAAAGTTTTATTTTGGATGCTAAAACAGCTTCACAATTGTGAATCAAATAAGATAGGACACTGTAATGATGCGGTATCGGTACTTGCGTTGCAAAGAAACAAAGCGTGTTTGTAACTTCTGAACTATTCATGAGACTAATGAGGTCAATATTCCAGTGAAGAATTACATTTTAAAATAAGATACGTGCTGTATACACACGTTTTCAATAACTGTGTTTATACAGTGAGAAAGGTGTGTTATCATTACCACTCATAATTCTTCTGCATGTATTATGCATATTACCTTGTTCATTTATGGTTTTTGAAATACATAATATGGAACGTATTTGTTTCCAGGATGACAGCTCTGCTTTGTTCCGATTGCAGTGTTCTGGATAAAAATATCCTTCTGTTATGTGTTGTTATATGATAGATTACTGCTGCACTGAAGCTTTATTCAGAATAAATGTGCTATACAAGGCTGTTAGAAATAGCCTGCAATAAAGGAAGCATTGTAGTAGAAGCAAACCGGCATAGTGGCTAAATTGTGAAAAAAGGCATCTTGTTTGGAAATCGAATTTAATTACAAAGCACTCTCAATCTCTAGTAATATAACTGCTTTAAATTTTCAGACAGTGGGAGTAGCTCACCGTTGCCCAAGTATGCCTCATCTCCCAAACCAAACAACAGCTACATGTTCAAACGAGAGCCCCCAGAGGGATGTGAGCGAGTGAAGGTCTTTGAGGAAATGTCGTAAGTAATGCCTTTTGTATCAGCTGGTATCTGCAAAGCAGTAAACCTGTTTACTGAGCCTATTCAACTGCAGATGAATAAACTATTCCAGCTGATGAGTTTTTCAGGAGCAAACTATTCTTAGAGTTTGTACAGAAGAGAGGTTGAAGTGTTCACGTTGGTTTGAAGAGGAAATGGAGTCTTTTATGCTTGAACTCTTTTTGTGCATTTATAAAGGGCAGTAAAAATCCAAGCAGAAAAGAAAGGTACCTTTAATTTCCTAAGAATTTATAAACCTCTTTCCATATTTTTTTTATTAACTTTTAAAATGTTCATGGCTTAAAGCAAAAACTCTCCTTGTCATAATTGTTTATCTCTTTGAAGCATAGGTTACAGTTTAATATGAATGAAACATACAAAATAAAATGAAGCATATGTAAAGTGTTTGTAGACAGTAGTATACTTATGGCATAGACTTTGCTCAATATTTTTGCTGAGCAACAAATCGGAAATTAAACTCCTGGACATTATGTCTTTTTCCCCTAGACTCAGCAGTATTTGAGCACATGCTGTCGAGGTTGCATGCTTAGCTCCTGTGGATGAAAGAATTAAGGAGGGGACATTTCTTGCTCTTAACAATATTCATTGCCTGCTGGATGGTGAAGGGAGCAATGCTGGGTTGTGGAGGAAGCCTCCAGACAAATTACAGAATATGTGAAAGGAGAGGTCTATTTCATGGAGGTTTTCAAAGGGATTTAATGTGACTAAATGTGTTGTTTCTGCAGTGTTTTTATTAAAGAAGAATTTGTGCCATTCTAAATTACCGCAGCATTTTTTCATGTGCATATGAACTACAGATTTTTCTTGCTGGAAGTTGCATGTTGATCCAGTAATTATCAAATCATAATGTGATGGTACTATTTTTAATGCTGTGGATCAGTTAGCTGACTACCAATATGGAAGATGTTTGCCCCTCTGTCCAATTAATCCCATTCCTTGTCATTCACATTTTAGCAACGTGTAGAACCACAAAGTTCACGACATATAAAACATCTTGGTTGGCCAGGTATATAATCTTTTTTCTTGTTGTAGGTCTCGTCAGCCTGTCTCAGCCCCTCTCTTTTCATGTCCTGACAAAAACAAGGTTAATTTCATCCCAACTGGATCAGCTTTCTGTCCTGTAAAACTTCTGGGCCCCCTCCTTCCCGCTTCAGACCTTACGCTGAAGAACTCTCCAAACTCTAGTCAAAGCACAGCTTTGAGCACCCTGACTGTTGAGCAGCTTTCGTCTCGGATCTCTTTCTCATCTCTGTCAGATGACACCAGCACAATGGACTCTACAGAGGTCCCAGTACAGCAACCGTCCCAACAGCAGCAGCCGCTTTTGCAAGAAATTCAGACTGAAGACCATTCCTCTCCTCAGAGCTACGTGTTAATCTAGACCCAGGTGGAGCGGGCCTCTGCCCTTGAAACAAGGATTGAGGAGATAATCATTCAGATACATCTGCATGAGGTGGCAACCTTTCAGAACAACACAGAATACTTAGCAGCATTCAGAAAAAATCTCAACGCTGTTCTTGACAGGGACCGAATTCATATTCAGCATTTTTTGTGAGAAAGCAGTAATGCCTGCAGAATCCGTATATCATTAAGCGTTTTAAGTGGAGACTATGCATTTCATAGTATGTTTGACCAGATTAGTACCGTGTCCTGTGTTCTGTTTCAAATTCTACAGTATGAATAAGCTCTATATATATATATAAAAAAAAAAAGTTGCCTGTCTGAATAGAAAATGTCTTGCTGTGTTGTGTCCTATGGAAAATACTGTACTTCAGGATTATGTTTACAATTGATCCAGGTGTTTATGTTTCTAACTTCTGTAATACACACAATGCAAAAAAAAAAAAAAAAAAAATGGCCACAACAGTTGCACAGTGCCCACCCTATGGCCTAGCTTCAGGTACTTCTCTTGAAGTGTAAACTCAGGTAACTTGGAATGTATATCATATTGGGATATAAAATATTTTACAGCTACAAAGCTAAAGAGGGAACATCACTCTTTTGCCTTTATTTTATGCATTAATATTTCCTCATTACATTCCACTTTCTTGGAATAAGTGCATTCAGATCCAGGTGAACGATGACCCTGGACATGGGTGAACATGAGGAGAACCAGCAAATCTGTGATGTATATCACTTTTTCATGTGCTTACAAGTAAAACAACTGTTGCATTTACTGTCATTTCAATATATGTAAAAATGTGGCATTTAAAGGTTTCAGGTGTTGCTCAGTTAATGACTGTTAAACTGTTGCAAATAAAGTGTTCAGTACTAGGCTGTACATGAGAAACATTCCACATTGTGTGCGAGAGGATTTTGAAAGACAAGAATGTTTTTGTTCAAGAACAGAAATTCTTTCAGGTTTCACAGGGGGTGACGGGGATTTCCTCTCATGTTGTTGTTGGCAGTTAAGGATGTGAAATGCTACTGTTACCGTCTAAAAGTCAAATTAATGTTTAGTTTCTCTTTTGGAAATACTCATTCATTTGCTGGTTGGAAGTAGGTTTTCAGATTTTGTCAAGCAGTGTTAGATGAGCAGCGTTTTATTTATGTAGTGAGTAATTGTGTTTGGATTAAAGTCCAGAAGTAGCAAGTGGGTGTTCTAAGAGGGGTGGGGAAGACAATAGGTTTTAAGTTTATGTTACTTAATCAAAGCTTCGCCCATAACTTCCAGTTAAACTTGTGTGTGTAAAAGTGTGTTTCCCCCCTCAAGTGTGAATTAAAAAAAAATCCTTGTAAAATAATCCTGGTTTTGCAGGCAGGACACTTTCTCAAAATAGTACATGGCAAGAACGGGTTAGTGATGCTCTTCTGTTGTACTGGAACAAGAGGAGCATTGCTTTCAGAGGTAATTTCCTGTGATACAAAGAGGACCCCAAAGGCAAAATAAACTTGATGTTCTTGCTCCATTGCTTTCAGCTCAGTGGAACTACATTTATGCTGTCTGCTCCTAAGAGAATAAGGTTCACCTTTTCCAGGAACTGAAGGGATTAGTAGCCTGCAGCTACTGAGCATTTAAACTTGCTCCATTATGGTTTTTTCCTCTGCTGAAGATGAGATTGGAGGGGGGTGGGAGTGAGCCACCAATAACTACTCACTAAATGTGTGCTTTCTTTGGAGATAAAACATTGTTTCCTTTTTATTACTGTGTTTTTGTTAATACTATCTTACAAGGTGGAATCTGCAGCCTATAAAACAGTCACTGTTTTTTGACTCCCCTTGCAGAAAATAGAGGAGGGAGAGGTCTGTCTCTAACCATTTTCATGTGAAAAACCTTCCTGAAACACAACAGCCATCTTTAACCCTACTAATCTCAGGCCTAGGTGAAAACACTATATATTTTATAGACTGAAGATAAAAGGGGAGAAAATACTCGTGATGTTAAGTATTGATTCCTTTTAATATTTTTCTTTCTAGATTAACACTGCAGTATGATGATCTTTTTATGCTCTAGTTATGTCCAGATAAGAAATCGTAGTCTCGGTTGTTGGTGTTAGGTTACCAGGGATATGATGAGTGGTTTTTAGATCAGTGATGAGGTCTGTACAATATTTGCAATGCCATTATGTGTTCTTTTTTTTCCACGAGAAACTAAATATTAATTAAATTGCACATTTGTTCTTGGCAGATTTGGAGGTTTTGAACCAAATGTGTTAAAGCTAATGCTTTGCCATGTAAATTTCCCAGCAGTTGTTTATCTCAATTGTATTCTACATCCAGCTGTAGAAATTTGTCAAATATTGTTTAAAGTTTTGTACATAGTTGTACTGTTATTTCTAGCCACTGTGCTGAACAGTATTCAAGTTATCACACAATATTGCTTTACACAAGGAAATGTGTGGCTTTTGTTTTGTATTTTTTTCAGTATAGAAGTTCCTGTGTCTTATTTAAATAAAAATTATAGTTAAAAAAAGAAGTGGTGGAGACAACACACAAAAGTTCATTTATTTGGGTTGGAAACTGTATGAAACATTATAGAATGAGATTAAAGGTTAATATTACTCCAAGTTTACATCTAGAATAATGTCAACCATGTTTCTTTATGACTAGTGTGCCATGTCTTCTAGAATATGTTAATCTCTTATCTTTTTTTTTTTTTTTGCATAACACTGTTCTAGGAAGGGGAAAATGTCTAAAAATAGCTGAATGCTTAAATATGCTTAAAAATAACATATTTTATTTCTGCATATAATACGGCTTTTCTTTCTGCAGAGCATAGAAAAAATATCAGTTAAGTGTTATTGGAAACTGTGTATCTGCTGCTATGTTTGTGGTATGGCTAATTTCAAGTTATCTGTTGAAAATTATGAAAGCCATTAGATGTTTCACTGTGTGAAACTAAACTAAACCCCTAAAGGATGTGGTATAAATCTACTGACAGTTTTGGTTTCATGTTGTTTTGTGTGAGTCAAATGATTGTCATTTGACTTGCAGAATAATTCTTTCCAGATGGGGGGTGAGGAGGAGGGAGGAAGAAAGAATAATAATATTTAAATACATGTAAATCCTCCAAAGTCAGTGTTTACCGAAGCACTATGGCAATAACCATCAAGAATGGTTTAATGCTCATTATCAGTAAGTGGAAATGTAAGTTTTCAACTTCCCATGGGTTACAGGGTTTCAGTATAACTACGTTAAAAATATTAACTGAAAGTCTGGACCCTCAAAGGCCATAGTTATCCCACCTTGCTATGAAGATGCTTCATGTTCTTCGGTCAGAAACTGCTTGGTTTCTGCCAATTCATCATCAGCTTGCAGGACTTGCTAGGAGAAACTTTGTGACTGCCTTGTCCTCTAAAAGGATTTGGCTGCAGCAGTTTCAGGCTGCCCTTGCAGGGGAGGGCATCTTCTCCTCAAGTATTACTTTGACAAAAGTACGTGGTTTGTCCTGAATCGACACATTGCAACTTGCACCACGGGTAACTTCTTTGCCACCCAGGTGCACCTAGGCCTTGCGTGGATATTACGGTTGCGGTAACGTGCCGCTTCTGCATAAGCCGCATTTGGAAGTTGTGTGCTTGTGTAATTCACTGCGTATGTCTTCCTCAAAGCCAAGACAAGCAGTCTGAAATGTGCCGAGAGTATGAAATGAGATACTAATGAAGTTATTTTGCCTTGTGTCCCTGCTTCATGACTAAAAGATCTTCCTTGACTTGAACATTTTATTTTCTAGTAATTCATGGCTCTGGAAGGACTCTGAAGAGACTGGAGGGCTGTGTAAGGGGAGCTCTTGGCTACCTATGCAGGGGGTAGAGGGCAACAGATAGTGACCTGCTTCTTTTAGGAAGGAGGATACGGTCAGGGAAATGATCCATGGCTTCCTGACAGACCAGCTCTTGGGAAGGGCCAGATACTGGCCCGAGGGTAGAGTCTCAGTAGCTTTATAGTATTCAAATGTAACCCTGGACTAATGCAAAATAAACACAAGACATTGAATGGATTAGAGATGTTGACTGACATCACAGTTGCAAGCAAAGACCACTGGGGCTTAGCAAACTAGCTCCTGGCCTGACTCTGTGGTAATGGATTGATACCTTCATCTGTTACTTGAGGTAAAATCCAAGCAGCTTGAAGATGACAGATGACTAGTAGAAGTATAAATCAATTACTGTTGTAAAACAGCCTGGCATGCTTTGCAAAATATAGCCATGCAAACACAAATCTGAAGCTACAGAATTGGGAGGGAGTAACCATAGTTCATACAGTGTGTTGCCAGAAACTAAACGCAGGGAAGGAGTGCAAGTTGGGAAAGTACACCTGTTACTGGGTTGTACATGTACAGCCATTCATACTTGGTACTTGGCTACAGAAAGTTGTTCAAATATTGTCATGCAGTTAAGATACGTATATCTTTCTCTGTTTGCGTTAGTGTAGCTGGTCCTGGAAAACTGTCTCGTTCAGGAGATGCTGTAAAAGGCTGGAGAAGACTCAGGGAAGAACTATAGGAATGAGTGAGGTACTGGAAAAAACATGCAGCAAGGTTTTGTAGGGGCTCAGCATGTTTATGTTGGTGGTTGAGTGACATTTAATTCCAATTAGTAAATACCTACATATGAAATACTTAGTAATCAGCTGCTTAAATTTAACAGACATGGAATACTAAAGCAGTAAGAAAAGGAAGCTAGAGGAATTCACAGTAGAAAAGTGGATTTATTTTAGCGCTAAAAGTAATTAGGTACTGGACCAACTTGCAAAGGTGGATTTTTTCAAGTACTGATATGCCTAAAATAAGATGATTTTACAAAGGATGTGCTCAAAGATGTTTTTATAAGCCTTACTAACTCATGTTTATTTGAGTCTTTTCATATTTCAGTTGACTTTAAAAGAAGTAGATTTTTTTAAACTACCATAGGCATTCTTGCATCAGTAAAAAAGTGGTATGCTGCAATACTTTTAACTAGAGAATTAACACTTTTTAAAGAAACTGTCTGGAATAGTTCTTTGAAGGTAATTTCTGGCTTCTGAAAATTTTTGGTTTGTCACACATGAATGAAGTCTCCAGTAAAGCAGAGGTGGTTGAGAGGCTTTACACAGTGGGTTTGATTTCTGTCACATCCTCAATAGCACTGCAGTTTTGGAGAGTAGGTGGTGTCTTTTTGGAGTGCAGCAGGTCACAGAAATAACGTGTCACTGAAGTGGGGCTGATTGGAAAACGCTGATTGAGAAGGTAGAGTGTTTCCTCAGTAAAGACCACGTTGGAAGTAAGTGAACATGCAAGTTAAACTGCTAATACAGTTGACAACAAGAAATAATAATAGTCAGATGAAGCTGGATAGAGAGATGGCCTGTTTTTTAAGAACTTGAAATTTTATCTCAGGTTGTAACAAGTTCTGATGTTAAATTGGCTGCCTTGAACTGTAGCCTGGAAACTCAAAATGCAGAAGAGCTGGTAGCCTGGGAGAAAAGGAAGTTGTGTAATCTTTTTTTTTTTTTTTTTTTTTTTACCTCTCGAATTAGAAACCGGGCTTGTTAATGAAGCACAATTAGGCTAATAACTGTGCCTGTAGAAAAATAAGTTCTGGGTTTTTAAAAAAATGGTGTGTGTGTGTGTGTATGTGCATAGTGAAGTTGTGTGGTGAAACTTTGCAGTGATTTGTACAACTGTTGGTTGAGAAACAGGGTTTGCTCAGGGCAACGTATGTTTAGTAATACCCATGGTAATCTATTTCTTTTACCCTTGTTTTTACTTTTACTTATCCAAATAAGCTGTAAGTAAATAGCGTTATCTAAATCCAGACTGCTGGGCGTAACAGTCCTGCTAATTAATTCCGGGTGTCTAACTGCTCACTGCAAGAGGAGAGGAGATCTGAGAGCTCTTGAGATTGTTGTGGAAAGAGGTTCTTTCTCCGAGGAGAAAGCTAAAAGAAACTAGGCTCCCTGTTAAGGCTGGTCCTGCCCTATCTCTGTGATACTCTCTCCATAAGATTGGTGGTATCTTTGGGCTTGTTAGGCAGGGAAGGAAGAACATTCTCGTGGAAGAAAAAGTAAGGGTGTTGCCTTTTGAAACTAAACATTGTTTTTAGGAAGTAGGAAAAAAACCCACTTGGCTCTGCTTTTGTGATTCCTTTAGATTCTGATTCGTTCTACCTCCTGAATGCTGAAAAACAATCAGCATTTTGGTGTCAGTCGCTGAAAAAATGTTTCAGGTGTAGCCTTACATCTCTGTGACAGTACAGAGGTGATACCATACTACAGACTGGCACCGCATGGCTTTATTTTGGATGGGGCACGTGCGTGTACGTTAAGGATTGCCACCTCATTGAGGGGCTCTTGTTCGTGAAATGGAGTTGGGTACAATGGTGGGTGTGTTTTCTGTTCTCATGAGGAATGTCAAGGGACAGTTCAGACACTTTCTGCATTCAGTACCTAAGAAACCTGCTTCCCTCTAGGGAGTACCTTCTGTTTTGACCTTCTTCTGGAGGGGAACACTAAACCCTTGGGGGCGATGAAGATGGTGATAGGTCTTTCACTTTCTAAGCAGTGGGAAAGCAAAGGCAGCCTAGGCCCTACCCGTACCTGATTTGGAGAGCAACCTTGTATGTGCATATTTATATGCACAGGATGTTCTCTGGGTTAGGACAGTGGATCCCTTAATACTCCAGAGGAGCATTAGCTTGCGTAAGTGTCATTTGTTCTCCAAACCAGGCCATCTGTAGATTGTGGTCTGTCTCCTTGGTGGCATCCTAACTGAAAGGCTGTTGAATGCAGCACTGTAGCATGATTTGGTTTGGTTTCCAGGAAGTGAGAAAATGTACCTACTAGACTGGAAAACAAACTAGGCACTCGGGGGGGGGGGGGGGGGGGGGGGGGGCGGGGAAGCTTGTTTGGAAATCCTGTGAGAACTTCAGTGTGGGGCATCCCAGCAGCCTGGGGTCTTGGTATTTGCATAGCTGCCCTGTGGTGCCTGTGGAAATGCACAGAGGGAAACTAAAGATGTATGTGCCTTTGGGATTAGGGACTGTTGAATAGACTTGTAAGAATATTCTGGATTTGGAAAGTAAAGTTTTAGATATAACTCTCTGGATCAAAAATGTAATTGTCATAAATGTCAGCTGGAGCAGGTTGCTCAGGCGGTGTCCTGTTGGGTTTGGAGTATCTCCAGGGACAGAGACTCTACAATGTCCATGGGCAACCTGTTCCAGTGTTTGACCACGCTTACAGTAAAAAAAAGTATTTTGGTACGTTTAAATGGAATATCCTGTATTTCAGTTTGTCCATTGTCTCTGGGCAGCAGTGAGAAAAGTCTGGGTCCACCTTTTTTGAAACCAGTCCCCCTTCTCCCATTTCAGATACTAATCCACATGGATGACATTCCACCCGAGCCTTCTACAGCACTGAGTTAGAGAGGAGGGACTGAGCTTGAAGCAGGTGATCCTTGAAAATCAGCCAGGTCTCCTAGACTCCTTTCCAGTTCTGTATCCCATGCATGTAGCCACAGCTGTATCCCACAACTTACAAGCAGGTCCCTGAAGGGGTCACAGTCTGCTCTCCTAAAGTCGATAGTTGTGATCTGGCTTTTTGTTTTTCCCCCCTTCCTTTCAGGATCCTAAACTTCACTGTCTTCTGGTAACTTTGGCCAAACCTGCCCCAACCTTCATGTGCCTGATGAGCTGTTCTTTGTAGGTGTGCAGTCTAGCTGAGCGTCTCCTCTCACCAGCTCCTTGGCTGTCTCGGGAGGTTACGGGGGTACTACAGAAACCTGGGTTGCTTGTCTGCTGCTGTGTTGTCTCTCCAGCAGATCTCACGGTGGTTCAAGGCTCCCAGGGAACAGGGCCTATGAATGGGAGGCTTCTCCCAATTTTCTGAAGAAGGCCTCATATACTCCCTTGTGATCAGGTGGTCTTGTGGCAGACACTCATCACAAGTCACCCATGTTGGTCTGCCCTCTAATCCTGACCCATGAGCTGGGTCACCACTCATCCCACGGCATCCTTCCCAGATATAGGGCAGCTTTCCCTCCTCACCATCCTGTCTGGTCCTATCTAAAGAGCCCATATCCAGCCATGGCAGTGCTCCAGTTGTGTAAGCTGTCCCACCACAACCCTGATCCCAGTGAGATGGTATCCCTGGAACTGCGTGCAGGCCTCCAGTTCCTCCTGTTTGCTCCCCGGGCTGCATGCATTAGCGTACAGCCCCTTCAGGGGCCACCCTGACCTCTCAGAAGCATTAGGAGAGCTCCCCACAGTGCTGTTTTCTCTGTATTTTGTGTATTTGGGTCACCTGGAGTGGGCCCGCCCTTTGTCATCTCCAAGATCTCTCTTGAATACATCACCCTGCACCCTTGTTTGCCAAACCTGGACCACCACTTTGTCACTTGACTGGCCTCAGCAGTGTCTCCATGATGTCTGGGATGCAAGTCCCCAGCAAGCTGCCAACCTCCCTAAATGATGGCATCGGGTTGGCAGCGGGGAAGTTGTCCACTGCTGCTGCCTCCTAGTACTGCTGCGTGGCCCAGGCCTGGCAGGTGCAGGGGCTTCTTGGGACACAGCTCCCATGGCATTGGCCCTGTTCTGCAAATGCAGATCTGCAGGTGGAGCAGCAGCCATCCTCCTGGTGCTGGAAAGTCACCAGCTCCCAGCCTTCACCATCGTGGGAGTCTCCATTTCCCAATCTGGCAAGTACAGGCTCTGCCTGCCCCTCCTGCGTGGGAGTCTCCTTTCCACCATCTCTGATGACTGGGAGAGGTTTCCTCCTCATTGCAAACCAAGAGGATGTGACCTGATCTCCTGCAGCCTTCAGGACTTAAGGCAGGTAGCATCACAGTGTTTTGGGCTCTGGCAGTAAGATGGGGACAGGAACCATCATGAAACCATGAATCATGGTAAGACCGGCCCCAAGCGACGTGACGCTGCCATGGGTGAGGCGTGGTGTGGTTTTGTTCATATGCCCTGGTGCAGAAGCTTAAGTACCTTGGCAGAGATTTTGTCGGTGCTGATGGTGTGTAGATGGAATTAAGTCTTCCCTGTGGAAAGGAACTTGTGGTGATGCTACGCAACAGGAGGACTTGTTTTGAGGCCATGAAAGCATTTTCCTGTATCTTTCCTTTTTTCATTTAGATAACAACATCAAAGAAAAAAAAAAACCAAAACATTACGTACCTCAACCTCAATTAAGCCTTCCATTAGATACTTCATGTGTTTATGGGGGATGGAGAGGGAACCCAAACCACTTACAGGCAAGCTGTATTGTTCATTAAAAACCACCCCAGGACAAACAGTTCCATCTGCTCCTGCAAATCTCAAGTAGGAAGATGACCCATTATGGATTTTTAGTGTTTCCCAATTGCATTTAATGTTGGCTACCAGGATGGGCTGTTAAAATGGGCGGGGGTGAGAGTGAGGGCCTTGGAGCAGCATCGGTGCAGCCTCTCTTCCTGAATGCCTCTGTTTACTTTTTAATCTTGTTTCCCTTTATACTTTGTTTTGGCGACATTCCCACGGCTTAAACTGTGAGCGGTGAGATGGACCTGCGCTCTCTGAGGTCTATCCAGCCTTTGAAGCGTGGCAATAATAACTGATGAACGTGGCAAAGGCTGGTGAAGCCAAGAGCTCTCCCCCTCCAAGGAGACCCTGATCACATCCCTTAAAAATGAAAGCAAAAGCTGCCAAGTGCTCAGTGTGGGAGTGGGAGGGTTGAAGACTGACAAAAGGAAGACATTGTTCAATTAAGGCTTTTAGTAATTGTTTCCCAACTGAAGAGCAGTAATGGCTGTGCTATCTTGCAGGTAACCTTGGCTGTGGTTTGGTGACAAGTGGAGGTGACCCCAGGCCCTGCCCAAGGGCTCTGGTAGCACTGTCATCTCCCTGCTGTGCAGGCTTGTGTGCCAGCATGACCTCTGCTGCCTCAAACTTTTTTTTTCTTTCCTTTTTTTTTTTCTTTTTTTTTTTTTTTTCTTTTTTGGCCAAGTCTGCAGCCAGATCAGGTGCTAGAACACTGTGGTGTGGTGGACCACATGTAGATGGGATTGGGATGATCACGAAGGTGAGTCCTGGGCAGGCTTCTGTGACTCGGCAGCATAGGTTGGCATTTTGTGGGAAAAGCCTTGAACTGCTCATGTGCCTCTGGCTCCTTTGCAGCCCTGGCTGCTGTCACCAGATCCAGGGACACCCTTGCAGAAAGGTCAGATCAGCCCAAGACGCAGCTGAACCACAGATCTGAAAAATCCTTCCAGGGCTTGTCTCATTCTTAGGAACCTCTGCTGTCTTCCAAAAATAAAATCAAGCTATCACCCTGCCACGGTGAGGGTCACTCTCTGTTGCCAGACTTTGGTGTTCTGAAGCTCTGGTACGCAAGTTCAAAGCAGAGATAACGGTGGAAGACCACACAGGCTGCCTAAACAGTCCGGGGAAAATATGCAGCTGTAACAGCAAAGCAGTTACTTCAGTGGCCCGTGATTTTAATTTCTGTTTTGTGTGTCAAAGGTTTATTCTGAGGATTGCACTTGGAATAATAGTAGGAGTTTGGCTTTTTCCTTGTCAGATCCTGCTCCTGTTAAGGTTCAGCATGCTTGCTTCCTGCAGCCAGCTGTTATCCACCACCTAGATGGAGTCAGGGTGGATCATTGAATCGTGTAGCGCTTTTACAGTGTTTTTTTCCTCCTCTCTCCAGCCTGTTGATAAAGCAAGCATATGGCTTCCAGCACCTGTCCTGGGCCCCTTCCTACTGCCGTAATAGCTGTGGAAGTCCAAAACAAAAGAAATGCCCTACAGAGTAGGTTTCTGGGCTAGATGAAAGGCTTTGTTTTAAGAGAAGACTGGCTGTAACTTCTTTTAAGAGTTTAGGTAGGTTTGCAGTCACTTCTAAAATCCCTTATCTACTTTTTTTTTCTCCTTTTTTTGGTATTCATTACCCCATAAAGATTCCAACAGCAACCAGTCAGTGTAAATAGATGGCAGGGAGAATGAGCCAGACCTTCACCTCCAAGCTACAGCATGCTTCTCTCTTTTAAATTTAAATTTTGTAATTTTTTGAAAGCAGCCAAAACTTCACACCCTTCCGCTATGGATTAATTACAAGGTTGGGCGCATCAAGCTTTCACTATGATAGAACAGAGTTAAAAGTTGATGCAGTTGATGGGAATTGTACACTGCTCCCTGCCAAATGGCAGCCTCCTCATTTTGTCACAGACGCACAGAATGGTGTGGGTTGGAAGGGACGTGTAAAGATTTTCTAGTCCAACCCCCCTGCCACGGGCAGGGACACCTTCCACTAGACCAGGTTGCTCAAAACCCCATCCAGCCTGGCCTTGGACACTTCCAATGTCGAGGCAACTGCAACTTCCTTGGGCAACCTGTTGCAGTGTCTCACCACCGTTCTCCTAAAAGATTTCTTCCTTATATCCAGTTTAGACCCTACCCTCTTTCTGTTCAAAACCGTTGCCCCTCGTCAGGCCCTGGTAAAAAGGTCTCTCTCAGTCTTGCTTATAAGCCCCCTTTATATACTGAAAAGCCACAGTAAGGTGTCGCCGGAGCCTTCTCCTCTCCAGGCTGACCAGCCCCAGCCCCCTCAGCCTGCCCTCACAGGAGAGGTGCTCCCTCGCTCCAGCCATCTCCGTGCCCCCCTCTGGAGCTGCTCCAGCAGGTCTAATGTGGTGGGCTCCTGTGCAGGCAAATACCTTATGTTACTTCAAGAGAAGATGATACCGGTTTCTCATTCGTCAGTGATGAGGGGAGAAGTCAATCTTATGCTTAGGAGAGCACTGTTAATGAACAGCTGGGTGATGGGCTGACTGACTGCAAAGCCAGTCCGCCTTGGCGCCGGAGGCTGGATGGTTACCCAAGGCGAGACTTGCTGAACCCGCAGGGCCTGTTTGGCCGTGGTGCCCTGGTTTGCTGTGGTGGCAGAGTCTCCGTGTGCCTGAGCAGGATCTCGGCAGCGGCACAGCTGGGCCCTGCGTGCTAAGCACATGCAGAGCGAGGCCGGCAGCCCCAACAGTGGGAAGCAGCTCATGTGTATGTACCTAGTTTGTGCTAGACTGCCTCAGCGCTCCTGCTTCTCAGCTGAGGCAAACCCTCTGCTGCCTGGCTGTTGGCAAGCCTGGCTGTTGCTCTGCTTCCTGCCTTCCCATATGGTGGCTCGTTTTAAAATAAGATGTTTACTAGGAGCAGAAATTGTAAAAGTAGGCTAACCAGAGGGGGATTTACAGCAAAGGCTAGATGAGATAGTGTGCCTGGGTTGCAGTGAGGGCTCATCTTCAGGTTACTTACCCAGCTGTAGTGTTAAAAAGATCTAGAAATCCACTGGGTCCTGGCTGCCCCTGGCTGCCCCTGGCTTACGGCGGCAGAGGTCCAACTCCTGCACCAGGTCCTCACAGATGAGGCGAGGAAGAGGGGGCAGAGGCTGCCTAGCCTGCGGCACAGCAGGGCCCCCTACGCTGCCCAGCTCATCCTTGCCAGCCTGCCCCAGTGCCGCCCTGCCAGGGAGGAGAAAGCAGGTAGGTGATGGACCAAGTGAGCGGAAGCAGTACCTGCATGCTGGGCAGAAGAGGAAGTGGGCTCAAAAAAGTGAGGAGTGGCCCAACACTGGCAGCTACGTCTTTACCATGTCAGTGTTATTCTGGCAATCTGAGGTGGTGTCTTTGCACTGCACTGAAAGGGGGTGGAACTTCCAGCTTTTTCCCTTTGCCCTGGGGCTATTTCACCCCACATACTCAGCAGGAAGCAGCCACCATTCATTCCTTAGTGTGGTGCTCATCCAGCATCCCCTGGCACCTGCAGCGAGGTGCGATGGCAGGTGGGAGTGACAGAGGCCCCTGGAAGATGCAGCATGATGCACAACACCTGGGTGCTATGTCCTCATCTCAACCTCCTGCTCTGCTGAGCCTTTCCAGGCTCAGATCCTGGAGCTGTCGGGGCTTGTAGGCCTGTCTGCTACACCAGCTTGGAGCAAAGCTGCTGCTAGTGCTGCTTCTCCACTCACGGTCACCTTGTTGCTTTGGTGGTCCTGGGTTTATTAGCATGTGCAGCCCCACCCCTAACATTTGAAAGGTGCTCATTTAAAAGAGGGTGTTGGGGGAAGGCTGCTTGTGGCCCTGCTCAGAGTGCATCAGTGTCATGCCCGTGCAACACTGGATATGGGAACAGCAGAAACTAACACGGTAAGCCATACTCTACTATGTCGGCAGTAAATTCTGATCACTTAAGAGAGCCAGAAATGTTACTTGGAAAAGTTGCTTGTTTGTTTTTCCTATGAGCTTTCCCCTAGGCACACACTCCAGTTCCCCTGATGCAGCTGTTCTTAGATTTGTAGAAACCTCGACTCACCAAAATCAATTATATCAACTTTAACAAACTTCCCGATAAAGGCAGTTAATCAATTACCACTGTTTTCATCTGCCATAGGGCTTCTGCAGCTGGTTTTATTTTAAAACAATCTAATAAACCCGAATATGCAACTGGAATGAAGTATATTAAATCAAGATGAATGTTATGTGTGTAGAACAATCAATCTGTAATTTTACCAGGATGATGAACTACCCTGTTGTCCCAACTACTGCTGAGCCTGTACGCACATCACAGAAAATCTCACAATGGCACTGGAGCTCGGAGCTGCTCTGCAGCCCAGGCTGCCGAGAAGCGCATGCCATATGCTTCATTAGTAGTAGGGAAGTATTGTTTGTAACTCTGTAATTAAGATTTGTGCCTGAAAAATGCCTATTTACAGGATGTTAGCTTTCTTGCTCTAGTTTTCAACTTCAATAAATATTCATGATAATGCATTGTACATAGGGATTTCAACTGCTTTTCTTTAAGCAAAATTAATTGTATTTTGAATACCTCTGGCTCCTTTTTTTTTTTTTTTTCATTTGAAAGTGTGAAAAAATTGCATAGGCTAAAGACTTCAGAATTCAAAGCTAATGCTAATTTCAAAAATCACGTATTACAAGAAATCAATGCTTAGTATGAACTAATTGGTAGTGCAGTTTGGGGGGTGGGGTGGGAGAAAGGGGAGGAAAAAAGCTTGCAGCTGTGGTTTGCCTTGTGTAAAAGAAATGTTCACAGATTGTTTTCTACCTAAAAAACATACTGAGGATTCAGAACATCTTTAGGTGAACTTGTGCAATGACCTTAGTTGTTCCAATCAAGACAGGAGTTTTGTTTGGTTTTGTTCTTTTTTTAAATCCTGGGAGTCTAGAATATGTGACTAACAATACAAACACAAACGTTTCCCCCAGTCTTAAAGAACAGTTAATTAGCTTTTTGAAGTCAGTACAGCCTCATCTTTGCTTATAGCCCAACTGCTTCAGCTACTAAAAATGCTAGAGTGGCTTGTCCACAAGTGTTTCAGCAACCACCAAGACAAATGTAATCCAGAGCAAGTTCAGTAACCACAGACCTGCTTAAAGTTGCAAGAATCTGTTCACGATGTCAGTGTTAACCAAGCTGGGCTGAAAAGCAGCCTGTCTCTCCCTTGAGCTCCTAACATTTTTGGCACTGCAGATAATATGGTTGGAGATGAAGAGGATTTCAGGCAAACATCCTGTGTTATGAGTACAAACTAGCACTCGTAAGCGTATGTGTGCCCCAGCATAAACCTTAGCTATTTCCCAGTTAATCCACTCTGTAGAGGACTTAATTACTGCCAGAGATTGCAGCTCAAAGTCAGGAGTTCAGGCTCCCCACTAATGCTCAAGAAAGTTATGTATCTCAGAAAAGATGGCTTACTGAGCAAGGTGCTGCCAGTACTGAACAGTAGGAAATGCTGTGGAAGGAGTCAAGTTTTATCTTTCAAAACAGTTAGGCATCTACATCAGCTTCCATGTCTTAGTTACCAGCTTCAGTGCTGGGGACCTGCGTGGGCTGGGTACTGTGCAAAAAGAAGACCGGACCATCCTTTCCCATTATATATAAAAATATACTGCTAAACGTCTGAAGAACTTCTTCGCCAAAAACTGAAGTAGCTTGACGCTTCCAGGCTATGGGGTGGGATTCTGAAACTACAGTTTTGAACAGAGGTGTTTCAGACTTGCTGAGCGTTCAGCCAGATGACCTCCCGTCAGTACCAACTCCCTGCTCCACAGACAGCACGTAGCTTTTTAGCTAGTATCAAACGCGCGTTAATGCTGCTCACCGTGGCCATCAAATGATGTTCTGCTGCATCTGAGAAGCAGCAGGTCTTCTCAGTTAACTTCTGTATGTATATAGTTATCTTCAGGTTTCCAATGCAGGTACTTAGTTATCTAATACATAATGGGGCAAGGATTAACTAACTGAGTGTACAGTTAACTGGAAGGGAAAAACTTCACCAACGTAAAAGGAAAATCAACTGAATTGAAAAAGGCCAAATATAATAAATTGCAAAGCAGGTCCTATACCGTACACAGAACTTGTGATCTTAAGTGGCTACTGACACATCCTTTTTCCCTTCCTTTGCTGTAAAAGAGAGTGGGGAGGCAAAGGGAGATCAAGTGAATTCAAATTTTCTTACTGTCCTACCGGATTACTGTTTGGAAACAGTGTGAATTATTAGGTAACATCTAAAAACTGGTCATATGTTTTATCTTCAGATGTGTTACATACTAATTCAACAGCATACCAGCATTCCAGTGGGAATAAAAGGTCTTTTTTTGTCAAAATCATTTTATTGAAGTTAATGTCATAACAAGCTCAAAATAACACATGCTTCAGAAATAAACTGGATGAAAGATGTTCTGAACGGAATATGAATAGTTTTGAAGGCATGGCAAAGCATCAGTTGCAAGAAACCTCTGCAAACAGGTGCAAATTCAGTTGGTGCAATGGAGAAAAACCTCAAAAAAGAAGCCTGCCGGGCATGACTTCTGTTTTTGTAATGCAGTTTAATAAGTTAAATCAGAAAGAGCACAATTTCCATGGCTGCAGAGATCCAAATGTATTTCTTCAATAACTAGCCCCAGCACAGGTTTTTCACTGTGAGTACTAACAAAACAAATTTAGCTGACATCTTAACATAGCAGTAATATATATATTATATACATGATAGATGTTTGACTCATGCAGCCTCCTCAGTTATGTAATTTTTTTATTTATTTACTCAAGAAACATTATAAAAAAATAGGTTTGCAATTTTTATTTTACTCCAGTGTTAGTGCTGCATCACCTCAGGCAAAGACAGTGTTTCAGATAATCTAATTTGGCAAGAAATCTGCCCTAATTCTTAACCTCATTTTTGTAAATCCACGTAGAAAATAAATGCAAACTCTTTATACAAAACAAGAGCAAATAACTGTACCCATATAAAAGGGGATTAATACCCTTGGATTTTATTATCATGGCACATACTTTATAGTTTCACAACAGCATACTAATTTTCATTTAGGTTTTTAAACCCCAAAATAATGTTGATGAACGGAGTTACCATAGTCAGCTGACTCATGCATTAAGCAATTCATGTTCTTTATCAGTTTTCCCAACAGCATCAGGATTGGATAACGGGTCAAGGTCAGCAAAGAGACTGAACCAGGCAGTCAAGTCTTTAGGATTCTTTGTAGGTTCTGAGAAGAAAAGAAAAGAAAGAAAGAAAGAAAAAAAAAAAAGAAAGTACAGACCTGTCAGCTACTCTAAACCAAAACTGAATGTTTGACTGAGGTCTAACAAATGCCACCCTATTGTTTAATTTATTACTAAGGGCATTTCTGACAAGAAAATTGGAATGAGTGATGGCATTTTAAAACACTGCCTGTAACAGAATGCAGAACTTTAGTAAGAATGAATGTTTTGCATCTGTCTGCCTGTGTCTATTTTATACAGCTCCTCCCACGTTAAGTACAGGAATACTTTAATTAAAAATAGAAACAATCTTGCTCTGTCTAGCTTTGTTTCATGAAAGGTATTTTATTTGTGTGTGCACCTGCATGCCTGCAAAAAAGTAAAAGGAAAGTGAAGTCAAATGTTACTTTCAACCTCTCTTACAGGACTAAATTCCTTTGTCTAAATCCACTTCATGTGACTCTTCTGTCCCCCTATTTATGGCCACACAAGGTCATTACTCATCTGGAATGAAGTTTTAACAAGTAAGTATTGGCTGGAGAGAGAGTGGGGGGTACATCTGATAGCCAGTCCCAAGTACAGCTTCTAGTATTAGGGTGTGTTTTTTGATGGATATAAAATAACACGAATCAAGAATACGTTCCAACATATTTTATTGCATCTATGTGCCTAAACTGACATCAGATTTCACAGAGGTCTCCTGCCTTCTCTTATTCCAACAGGGCAGATGTTCATGTTAAAGCAGTGACAACTTTGGCTGCTATGAAGAAGGAATGTCACCACTTGCTTTGTTTTTTGTGACCCTATGCTTAACAGGTATTAATTATACTGATAGTGAAATAAGATGTGCTCTTCCAATCAGAGAAATAATGTCACATGAAAGCATTCTTTGTGACACAAGGAATTTATGGACAAAATAGGCTCCACTGGCATGATTTTCATCTCCACCTCTGCAAGGCTGGAGTATCTGCCACCTTCACACACACAGATTTCAAAGCAGATGAAGGCTGGTCCTTTTTATGATGAAGGTACTGTGGCTGTGGTATTGCGCTCATTTTCAAAACACCTTAACCCTCTTTTTTTTTCTGCTGAGCTGAAACATATCAGTCTTTTAATCCTGGGAGGCAGGGGAACAATACCCTTTGCTCTTTTTTTTTTTTTTTTTTTTTTTTTTTTTCCCCTGCACTGGGTGTCTTTGATGTAGCTTCTGATTGAATGTGAATGCACAGGATAGGCTACAAACTGGCAATAAGGGTTCAACGTATTTCTGGTTCACTTATCCATAAAACCCTAGTCAAAATCAGCAGGGCTTTGGCTCAGTAGATGGCAGGACTATGCACTCTTGGCTCAGTTGCAAGAAGTGAATTAAGTTTCAAACAGATCATTACTGATATGATGTATGTTATCAAAAAAATCTGCAATTAGGGCTCTTCTGCCTTATCAGTAGCCTGTATTTTAGTCACAACGTCCTCCTAGAGCTTCGGAACATTGTTTAGCTTAGACAAAGCGCATGCAGATGCTAATCTGTGTGACTCAAAATTGAAGTAGTAAAAGAAACTGTACTTTCAGCTCCCTCATTATATAGTAAATCACTCTCCTGACATACTCCTAGCACTGAAGCCTACCAAAAATACACATACACACACATATCATACACAACCAATGCTGAAACAGAGTAGTTCATTAGTAAGCACAAGATTCTTGACATGTAACTACTACAAAAGTAGGTTTTATTATGATAGAGTAACTGAGAGGACTGGAAAGATACAAGAGTCACAGCTAAAAAGGAAACACAAAATGAAAAAAATACATGACTATCACCTTTCACAGGCGTCTTGTTAGCATTCACATTCAGGCTGTTCGGTTTCTGTGCTGGCTGTGGTATAGATGGCGGGCTCACACTGTTAACTGCCCATCCTAAAATTCAATAATGCAGCAGCATTAGCATGAAGAATTACTTTTACTCCAACACCCTCTAAGCACAGTGCACACCTCAGACAATGGAGCAGAATATTATGGTTATGGCCATTTATATCTTTTCTCAAACACAAAAAATCAGGAGTCAGATGCTGCAGACAAGCAGTATCCTTAGGAGGGGAATATCTCTGGATCAGTTTCATCACCTCCAGATTCAGGCAACTGTACTCTTTTCAAACCTTTAACCTGGCCAAAAAAATATTTTTTTTTCCCTTTTACCTAATCACAGTTAATACCTGTTCACAGAAGGGACAGCACAATAATCAAGTCAAGCATAGCTGTAAGGGAGAAGAATATCACTTAGATTTGGGCAAAAATGTCACACATGCTAAACATTTTTTCCACCTTTCCTTACTTTTACAGTTCCAAAGACATTAATTTCATCAACTATTCCAGAAAAAAATTTAATTTCATCAACTATTCCAGAGAGACCTTAGATTTTTAATGTTGAAGTTATGAATTCTGAAAAAAATAATTTCTTGCAAAACACTTGGAGGAATTAATTTCAAGATGCACTACTTCAAGTTAACTTAAAAGTAGGTTTTAATGAAGTATTTAATTTTTTTCTTCACTTGAAAGGATGTTCTCAACAGGGAGAGAGTAACTACGCAGGAAAAAGCAAAACTGGGTATTCACAACTTTTTGTTCTTACATGTATATTCTGTAGCCACAAAAGAGTAATGAAAAATATAGTTAATGAGGCCAGATGAGGTAGGCTAGCAAAATGAACTAGGGGTGTCATACCAAGGAATCATACTAGGAAAAAATAGAGCATTTTTGTCCCTGGCTTAAGACATCTAAATTCTTATGCTTTATCATATTTAGAGGACTGGAGGTCATAATTTTAATTTCAGTAATAACTCCTTTAAGCGTGACCTGATCAATTATCCATCTGTCTCTGGGATCCAGTAGATCTAATTCTGTAGTACTGCAAACAGGATACTCAGCTGTGCACACAGTTAGTTTCCTTATTCAGTCTCTTTTTTCTACAAGTTCACATCCTTTTCTACTCTCTTTGTCCTTCCTCCCCTTACTTTCTCCTCTTTTGAGAGCCCTGTCAGATATTGGTAGCCAGTGCCCTCAGTTACTGTAACAGCCACGTAAACCCTTCCTCTCTCCAGCGGATTATTCTCCTCACTCTCTGATCTTACCTTGACTATAAAAGGTCTGAAGCCCAAGCTGTGTTGTTAAAGAGAAGCAAGAAGAGCGTTTCTATAAAATCACATGAATTAGGAAGGAAACTTAAAGCCACAGGCATCCTCTGTATCACTAAGGAAACAAATCAGACACTTCAAAATCAGGACGCAGAGCACTCACATGTATTTGTTCTAGGCAAAGGTGATAAAGGCTTATGAGCTAGCCTGTGCCCACCGAAAAAGAGATTTTTACAGTTTAAACTTCCAAAAAGCAAATCTGATTCGTAAATAATGAGAAGTATGGTGTTAACACTTCAGAAAGACATACTTTTTCAGGTATTTTCTCTGCTTGCGTTACAGAAGGGGAGAATGGCAGAGGACATTATGCACAACTATAGTAAACTGTAATGCTTTTATTTGTTTGGAGAGGTATTGCAAGTGAGTGTTTTAATATGTCAGCGGATGGCAACGGATTAATTGAGTGGCTTAAGCTAATAGGGCCAAATCCTA
Organism: Falco peregrinus; assembly: GCF_023634155.1. Taxonomy (NCBI): domain Eukaryota; kingdom Metazoa; phylum Chordata; class Aves; order Falconiformes; family Falconidae; genus Falco; species Falco peregrinus. The sequence goes on along the minus strand of NC_073725.1, from coordinate 36,501,023 downwards.
ATTTCAAAGAAATGAATGGGAGTGCTGCCTGGAAACTTTCTGTGCAAGTCCCAGGGACTTCAGTGAGATCAGGAGTTGGCTCCCTGAGACCTCTCTGATGTTTGTTTACACTGTGTGACTGGCAGACCACAGAGTGAAACACTGCAGACTAGTTAACTCCTTTGGAGCCCTCCTTTTGAGTCCCTGGACTAAGGCTTGGCAAGTAGCACATCTGTGAGAGATGGTCTGGTTCTCTGTTCATTGAAACGCAGGTAGCTCCAATACCTCTTAGGAAACAAAAGGAACCTAACAGCAGCAACAAAAACATCTAACCAAAAATGCTCCAGAAAATGTGGGATGCTTTTGTAATGAACCTACCCATCTATGAAGGTATTGGGAAAGACTGACACAGAATTTTTATTGAATACTTTACTTTCATGAATTACGTCTTTAGTGTCCACTCACAGTGAGCTACAAGGAACAACTTTGCTTTTCAAAACCAAACTGCAGCCTATCAATGTGAAAGTAGTTGTTGGCCCTAAGCCTGTTCTGGTTTGCCTGTTCAAAGGATGGCTTTGTTACGTGACTAGACAAAAGATTATTGCCGAGATAGCAAGGAAACCAAACAGCTTACTTTTCAGCTAGCATCTTCACAAATGTTACCACAATTAAATTTGGAAGTGGAAATGGTGAGCTGCACATTTTCTTACCAACTAGAATATACACACACAAGTAGGGAAGATAAAGAAGAGCCATTAGTGGTACGAGTAAGTGAGTAAATGAGGCCGCAATCAGGAAAGAGAAAGCCACTGCTCTCTCCGAAACAGTGGAAAGGTGGTGAAACTACAAAGCTGTATCTGGAGGAGAAACTAAAAAGGTTTGTTGGGACTGTGCACAGCAGATTTGTTTCATATGTGTGTGTAAATATATACATATGTATACACACACACATATTTATACATATTTTAAAGCAGCACCTGGTAGTCCCATAGCAATTCAAAGTCCCATTGTGCTAGATCCTGCCTATAAATACAGCCAGAGAAAACTCCAAGCTGGGAATTCCTGACCGTAAGAGTTTATAACCTACATAGCATTGTGCCTGTTTTACAGATTAAGATCTGAGGCAGAGAGAAAACAAAGCCCCAAAGATTTATGAGCGTGCTTAACATAAAATAAGTAAGTAATCCCACTGAAGTTAATAGAAAAGTTAATGTGCTTAAAGTTAAGCATGTGAGTTTTAAGAATCTTTATGGTTTTAAGGCCAAATTCACACAGGAAGTATGCAACATTGAGGCTCCAGTGTAGCACCTCACACTGAATAATTATGAAGCAATTCTACCAACTGGGGGAGGGGGAACACATGTAAAAGATGCATCACCAGTCCTCAGTAAAAATATCCATAATTCATATATTCTAATACTTCCAACTCGTATGTTTAGGTATGTTTATACTGCAGTTAGTATTTTATTTAAAAAAAAAAGTCTGTTCCCAAATTCATTGAGAAGGTCAAAGAAGTGCTGTGAAGTGAAACGATATGCAGTTTAAGATTAAAGATGAGATTTCACAAGATGCAAAATGGATGGAATCTCACCTTCTGTTAGAAAATAAGAAAAAAAATAAGAAAAATAGTCTAATAAAGTTAAAGAAAGACATTTTCCTTGGCAACTAGAGTCAGCTGGGAACATGCTGATTATCAGATACAATCACTCATCTGATTAGCCCTGACTTTTCAAATGCCAGTAGATCAATTACCATCATCTTCTGCCAAAACCTTGGAAATCCATTTGAAAACATCAACATATTTTATTCTTCCAATACAGATTTATTCTTTTTCTTATACAAAAAGATTCTGGGATGCCAGGATGACTGCAATGGATTTTCCATTTCTAGTGTTCCTGGAATGCAACACACCTGAGTTCTGATTTTGAAGTGCTAACAGTGCAGCCAATGCCAGTGTATTGTGCAAATGAAAGCATTAACAACCACCTCAGAGAGGATGCCCAGCCCTGTTTGCCACCGACACCTCAAAAATATTTTTCCTTCTAAAACATGTTTATATTTAAAAACATGTAAAAACTCTGAAAAAAATAACCCATAATATTTCTGTTGCTATTTTCAGTAATTTGCTTAAGATGTGTTTATGTCTCTGTATGAGGAAAGGTATTTTTCACTGTTTGTTTTCCCCCTTTCAATAGATACTATGTCTGCTTCTGGTTACAAACTGTTTTGACAATGCAACAACTAATTCTCATTATTTTTTTAGCTTGTGTTTTATAAGGTCAAATCCTACTCTCTATCAGTCATACTCACATATGCATGTTCCTCATCATAAAAATACATCTAAAACTGTGCATCACGGCAAATGTCACTCCCCCAGTTTCCATCTAAGCACTGAAGTCCATGAACCCAAATATCTTGCTTTAGGGGTGGTGGTGGTAACTGTATCAATTGTAAGGTAAATTTGACTTTCTAGTTCCCGCCAAAACACCACAGGTGATTTTACTTTATGTATGACTGCCACCAGTTGCATGGGTTCCAAGAAGCAGTCTTCAGGATGGAATCAGCCTGCTAGCCTTTCCTGTGTCACTCTTCCCCAAATGAGATTTAACTTAGGACAGAACTCAAAAATTGAAGGCTCTCTTCCAGCTTGCAAAGCCCTAGAAAAAATCTAGAAAAAATGTGAGGAGGACAAAGGTAGTTGCTGTTGGCTGGTTACCACCAGCCTGCCTTCCTCCCTCCCTCCATCAAGGCCAAAGCAGCAGCAGGAAAACTCTGCCCTAGTCCCCCCCTCTCCTTTCTTTTCCCCACAGCAGCATGGAAAACCCAAGAAAATGAATGCATAGAAGAAAGGGTCGCATCAGCAGATAACCAGCCTACAAGAGGAATCCACCTGTATGGTTGCCAGCATGAGACAATGCATTCTACCTTACCTATATCCCTACACACAACAGTATGGGATTCTTTGAAAAAACCCAGAAATAATCCAGTGCAATTGATTTTCATTAAGTTGTTTAAAAATAGTATTTCCAGACAAAATACAGTAACCCATTTTAGGTTCTCTGGTCCCTTAACAGAGACAGAAGTTGTGATTTAAATAGCAAAACCCACTCAAACAGATTTTCTGTTACAGAAAAAAAAATAATATCCCAAAGGCCTACATAAAATTTCAGGAAGCTCAATGAAAGACAGTAATTTTGACTTTAGGTTTTAGGGCACTTCATTCACAAGCACTGGATGAGCAGGGCTAGAAAACCAAATATGCCACTCATGTTTTCCTCCAGGCACGCTCTGCTTTACCTTCTGGGTTTCTGCAGCTGTGGCACAACATAAGCTGTCACCATACTTCTACATAGCAGAAAACCTAAAGCCAAAACCAAAACGCTAAGAGAACAAGATAAGCTCTCACCATGCAAAGATGATTGCAAGTCATTCATGTTTTGGTCTAACAGTTGTGAGGGCAAGTAGCCTGATGGTGTTGGTGCCCCAGAAGACGAAGCGTTCTCCACATCTCCAGCTGAAGAGTTCACAGAGAGATCAGCAAGTGCAGCCTGTCCAAAAACAGCTGTCCACTCTTTGCTGAATTCCCCCTCATCCAGGGAGGAAGCGTTGAGGATCTCATTCAGTAATACCATGTCATCCTTGTCACCAGGTTCTGACTCCAAGGACTTCACAAACTGAACCTTTGAAGCTGTCTCAGAACAACAGAGTCAAGAGAAATCATTTTTTAGACAAAGAAAAGAAGGAATCTTTTAAAAATATCCAATCTAGGTTCTGTATGTGAAGTGAGATGGAATATTTTTGCATGAATTTTTGTTGTTTTCTCTTTTAGACCCAATTCTCTTGGATGGCTGGGCTTGTAGCTGATGCAACAAATAATTCCATGATTATCTCAGATAACAGCAGTGAGGTTAAGACTCATTTCTCATTAAAAACAATACTACAAGTATGCTTAAAAAACAAATAAACACCACACCAAAATCATTACATAGTCTAATATTTAAAACATTGGGGAAGACTACTTTTATGTTGGTTTTTGAAGCATAAAACTGCCAAAAATTCAGAATGGTATAAACTGAAAATAAGTAAAAGTCGGGGATTATTCCAGAATTTTGTGAGAACATACTTGAGATTACTTTGATGACCTTCTGAGCAGTGCTGGAACTATTGGGGTATTTCCCCATGAGAACAGGTTATGTTACACAGGGTTAGACTTCCACGCTGTTCAATGCTGTAGTAACCTTTTTTCCCCTCTTTTAGGCTGCTGAGAAAGAACTGGGGCCACTTTGCTTCTGACTCCCCTTGCTAGTTTTTCTAGCACCAGTGCTGCTGCTGAAGAAGCTCTTAGACCACTTGAGCCATTACTCCTTAAAAAAAATTGTTTTCCTATTTTAGAAATGTTGAATAGTTATACAAAGTACATGAAACTTGTAACCAGGATCCTAACCCTTCTCTCTAGCTTACAAAGTATTTGGAAAGTGAAAGAACTATCAAGGAACCCAAAGTGTTATTTTACTTGGAAACCTTCAGAGCTCCACTGTGGCAGTATGCAGAGGACAAAAATGGTGGTTAACAACGCTGATAACGTTATGTCACCGAAACTCTGATCAATTGATCTTAATTATGCTTGTTTTGAACTTGTGGTAAGGCACAGAAGCAGCTTCAGTTTTCCAAGGTTTGGGTAGATCAGCTGAGCTCTCCAAGTTGCATACAACTTGCAAATATGTTTTTAACCCTTTTGGGTTAGGATAGAAGACTGATAGTAACAAAGTGGTTGCAACAGGCCATTTTATTTAAACGTAACAGCCTTCTCAGCAAAGTTCCCTTTTAATAGCTGTAATAATTTACAATGAAATGACTGAAGTTGAGTCATAAGAGAAAAAAGTGCAAACCTGTGTTTTAAAATAGGCTGGTGAGTCAGCATACACACCTACGTACTAAGAAACAAATAAACCAACACATAATATAAGGATTTTATTCGTTACTGATCTCAGCTCTGAGATTCATCTCCTTTCTAATTCACATTTTTATATACCTCTGTACTGCCTGACAGGGCCCAAAAATTAGAAATGGAAACATTACAAACACGTCAATCTCCTGATGCTCCCACTGGACTATAACTAAAATACAATAGAAAACAATTTGTTCTCATGAATTTTCAGGCTGGTTTGTCATCTTCAGATAAACAGCAAAGAATATTAACATTGTCCAAGCACCTACAATTCCTCCAAGCTATTCAGCAGGTGAGGCAGATAGGTAAATCCTTCCATAGGGGAAACACACTCGCTGTTTCAAAGGTACTTAAGAACTCTATGGGGCATCACCAACTCAAAGCTGCTTTCAGGAGGCCCCTTTGTGAACTTGGAAGCCTTGCAGGGGGACATGCAAAGGGAGCATTAGTAACAGATCTGCTAAGACCTACCGCCAACACTGTACCTAATCACAAAAGACCTATAATGGAACAAAAACTTTGCAGCAACACAGCTCAGAGCAAAGTTCTGCTTCATCTGGGTAGCCCATTGCAGTAGTCCCATTATTACTGGGAGAGAAAGTACAACATATAGCTGAACATCTGAAGGGCCATTAGGTCTTCCACCAGAAATCAGGAATGACACATTTCCTTGTCTCAGCAGTCTTTCTGATATTCCTGCAGGGACAACACACCTGGGGCAGGGGAGGATAAGGTGATGCTTAGGCTCAGGCTACCTTGAGTAAGCAGCAGTAAGTTCTACTCTTATTTGCAGTAAAGGTTATCTTGAAACCAGTCCTGCTTATCAAGATACTACTCATGTGGTATCTCTGCTAGATTACTAGAATGATAGGGACTTTGTTACCTCACCCGTAACTCTTCTATTACTACTCTTCCTGTTTCTCACCGCCTGTTTTCAGTGTCAAAATCCTTTTTTTGTCTGCACATGCTGCCCCTAACCTTAAAAATGTCCATGAAAAAAACCCCAAACTCCCAATAAAACACTGAAAAAACAATGTCACTATATTCCTTTTTGTAGTTGTTTGAACAAGCCTCTAGCAATGCTCATATTCCTTTGCAAACATGCCTCGTTTTGCTGGTATTTAAGAAAAATAAATGGGATGAGAAACTAAAAATATTTACAACCATACATGATTGGAAATACAGGATAAAGACTTCCTTCTGAAACACACACCAAAGTGTACCTCTAACTATACTACTTCACTTAAAATAATCCAATACTCATTAGCCTAAAGCTAGCTAGCATGTAAAATCAGTGTAAATGGCCGATACTATAATATTAACATAACCATCCTTATCTGATGTAGCCACCCCACAACTGTTTTCGTATTAAGTACTTGACTAAAGGAAAAAAAAATAGCCTTCTAACTGACATAGCTAAACTTGTATGACCAATACTTGTATGCAGTATCTGCATCTCCACTAAGAAGGTCCAACAAATAATAGAACTGAGTAAGCGGAAAACCAGAAGAAAAAAGGCCACTATCAGACTTGCATCGACGTTTTCTATTAGGCACAGAAGGCATCACTACCTTATGTACCCACAGATTAGAGCTGCTTCTGCACAGACAGCTCAGGACCGTTCCCTGTTTGTACCTTTATGGGCGATTACCCACACAGGTAGTTTCCCCACAGCGCAAAAGGCTGCCTGTGGCAAATCCAAAGTCAAGGTGTTTGCAAATGCTCTCTGCCTTACCCACCATGAAGGCAGTGCCTTAAATACCCCAAATTACACTCTCTGACTAAACCGCAGAAAGGGATTTTTTTTCTTTGCTTCTTTACTTGCTTTTTGCGTTGCCACAGTTGCTTTTATTGTTGTTGAAGGTTTTTTTACTCATTCCTCTGAGATGTTTGAGTGAAAAGCAAATTGGAAATTATAGGCAATACTCTTACCACATATGAAAACTCAATATAAAACTTTTAGCCAGATCTTTAATGTGTTACATGGTAAAACAGTATACTTGGAAAAAAACAGCACATCCCCTTGAGCTGCCATGGATCTAACAAAAGTGTAAGGATAGGAGTAGAGCCTGGAATGAAAAATTGCTTTCTCATGTGTGTATGAGAACAGCACAGCAGATTTAATTCACTATCTGGCTGAAAGCAGTCATCAGCTCTTATATGGTTTTAAATGGACTATATAAATTGTTTCTGATATGTACATTTCTGATATAAAATCTTGTGGTTACTAGTGTATTGCCAATCGGTTGTGATACAACAACTAAAGAACCAAAAAGAAAAGTTTGTGAAATGTTATAGGAGGGGTAAGGATTACAGTGGAACCTACTTCAGCAGGGCAGATACGATACAGTCTGGTATACCTAATTTTGAATCCCTGTTACAATGTGTTTTATCCCCTGGAAGGTTTACTTCTTACTGTAACATCAGAAATAGTGCATCTGCATGTATATGAAGTTGAGTTTCTTTTAACACTGTTTAAATAATGCAGCTGAATAATTTCATTCAACCTCTCAGATTATGAAAACAATTAGGATCCAAGATGAAAAGTATACTTGAAAAGCAGATGAAAAAAACATGCACAAATGTTGCATACCATTTTCTTGAGGCTGCAGGTCTAATAAGTCATCTATGGCACCTAAAAGCAAAACAAAACAACAAAAAAGGAAAAAAAAAAAGAAAAAAGAAAAGCAACAAAGGAAGATCTGCAGTACACTGACAATCAGTATGTATAGCCCCAAAGGCAGTTTTCTTAAGTCTCTTCACCTGAGTTCTGCTTGTGGTTACAATTTCCTTGTAACGTGGATATGACATCCTTGCCATTGTCAGCTGTAATTGAGATCCATAAACATGTCAAATTGCACTTGGCACAAGAACATGCTTGTAAACAACGTCACTGTAAGATCAACATGCAATGGTTGTTTGGATTCACATTTTAAATGAACCTGGTCACAATGGATGAAAGACTCAAGATATGAGCATTTCTAAGCGGTGGGGCAGATTTCGTAGTAATAACTTGGGGGGAACCTTCCTTTGAATCACCGCCCTGCCACACTTGCCCATCTCCAGTTTGAGTGCATCCAACAGAGACAACTGAAAAACTCAGACGGGTCACTGCCGTCCTTCAGAAGCGGGGACACTTCTTTCAGAGGCTTGCACTTACACAGGCCAGGAGAGAGCACAAGAATGCCAGGACCTCATTACTCCCTAAATCACCATCCTTGACAATATGTTCTTCCTCATGACACCGACTCTGGGAATGGGGAAAAGGAATCTTCCCCCAAAGCACCTCAGGTCAGTATATAAGCACCTCTTCTGCAGGAAAATAAATGGGCTAAGACCAATAGGATGGAAAATGTATAGCTCAGCGTTATAGGCTATGAGAGGTGAAAAAAACACCACCATGTCCCAACCCTAACTAACCTTAAGTTCTGAGCAAGTTTCTTAGATTAGACACAGAGTCAAAACAATCATCTAGATTCCATTTACCAGTGAAAAGAAAGACGCTTCTCTCAGGTGATTAATCTCATTTAAGATATGTAGCAAAACAGGAGGGATGAATTACCTGCTGAACATGCCTTTCTCTCCCCATTAACTGTTGAGGAACTAGACAACTAAGTCTGTAGCTCTAAAGGCAAATGAAGAGGTTGGTTACAGTATTATCACAACTGCAAGGCAGATCTGCTGGAAGCCTCAAACTTGAGGCTGGAAAGGAGAAACAAAATTCTCCATAGGGGAATAAAAACTGAATGCCAAACCCTTTCTAAGGCCTGTTCAGCAGAACTGCATGAATCAGAACAGCTTGCTGTTTGAATCGTATTATTTTAACAAGGCTTTACCAGGACAATGACAGAAACATGCTACCTGCACTAGAATCAGCTGGTCATTTAAGGACCCATGATCACATCTTACAACACCAGATATAGATAGGAGAGGCATAAACACACGTGGACAAATAGACATGATGCTTCCATAAAAGGACAATGCACAAAGCTAAAGGGGAAACACCCAACCTAAAGTGACTGAAAAGGGGAGAAAAGAAAAATCAGAAATGGAAGTTCACGAATGGTGGGATATGGATGGCCGCAATTCTGTAATGAAGAAAGCACAACTGTTGCTGAAGTCCTGCCTTAGCTCTGTTGTAAACATGATGGCACCAATCTTAAAAACATCCATAGTATATTAAGGGAAAATCCAGCGCAAATGATAAAAAATTGCAAGTCATGAAGTAGTTGATGAGGAAAACTAAGAAGAAACACAGCTCCATCGCTAGTAGCACTACATTTGTATTACTTTAGTTCATATAGAGTACTTTAAGAAAAAAAAAAATCTTAGCAATGGCACAGACCCACTAGTGTATGGAGATGGAAAAATTTAGCTGAGCAGGCAGAAGTATTCCAAAATACTTCAGTTCCTTTTAGGGGCGACGGAGAAAGAGAAAGCACAAGTTATTTATATTATGGATGATGGTGAAATATTTTACAGTCCATAAGTAACTGAGATTCTAGAAAACATCTGTTAAGAAAATACAAGCCAGATTTTGTATCCAAGAATATTAAAATATCTCATCAAAGAGATATCTGATCTAATTAATTGCAAAATGGGTGAAACATCAAAACACCGGAAAAGTGGTAATATTGTGTCAGTATTACAAAAAACACCCAAACAACAACAACAATAAACGGGGTGACTCAAGTAACTGTAGGTAGCTTATGGGCTGGTAGCTCACCACTACTCCTAGGCAAAACATTAACTGAATCCTGTTCAGTATGGGATTCAGCAAAAGAAAACGAGCATAATAAATGCTCCTATAATAAAAGGTGCTTTTATGGAAAGCAGACCTAGTTAAAAAAACCCAACTAATTTCATCCTTTGATAAAGCTATGAACCTTCTTTGGTAAAGATATTTGTTTAGAAACAACTTGACTTTGCACTGCATAGCCTTCCAGCTAAAAAGTTAGCACTGCATAATATCTGTAATGAACATATTGAATGGATTAGGAACATGACAACTAACAGATGTCAAAAAACAGTTGTTAGGAGAAATAATTGCAAAGTAGAAGTGTTTTTAGTTTAGATCGGCAAGGTTTAGTGTTACATCGATCACTATTCAATGGCTTTAGCACTCATCTGGAAGTAAACACAATATCACTCTTGAAAAAATTGTGCAAACAGACTATAGAGGTGGTCATTCAGTTTCTGTGGTCAGAGCTGGGAGAGTTTTATACCACTGAGTCGTAAGTCATATCTCTAGGAATAACAAATATAAGCCATACTGCACAAAGGAAGAATGAATCCTGGAAAGCTGTGCCCAAAAGGAACTGAGACTTGATAAACAACAAATTCAAATACGAGCTTCTAACTTGATGTTGCAGCAAAATGAGATATCCTTCTTGGATACAGAAACAGGAATGTGAATTTGCCTTCCAGAAACATGACAGCAGAGACCAACATCAGAAATGTCTTGCACAATTATATATTTCATATTTTTAAAGGGATGTTCTAAAGTGGAATGGAAACAAAAACTTCAGAAATAAAGGAGTAGGGAAGATGTCTCAAGGCATCAATATGCTTAGCCTGTCAAAATGAAGATCCGAGAGGAGTCTTGATTTTAAGTATCTTCATGGAGAATACAATACCACATATTAAAACGATTCTCCATTCATTTAGTAGAAAAAGATATAATATAAGCCATGGCATTACTTTGCCTGGAAGGACCTCTGGGGGTCATCTTGGCCAAGATCCTTGTCAGAGCAGAGTCAGCTATGAACTTAGGTCAGGTTCCACAGGGATATGTTCTGTCAAGTCTTAGGGATCTCCAGGGAGGTCTTCAATCAGGGAGGACTTCAAAAAGTCCATGCACTTTTTCCAGCACCTCACCACGCTTACTGTAAATGCTATTTTCCCTTTCTGTCACTTGTGTCCACTGCCTCCCATTCTTTCACCATGCACCTCCAGTTAGAGCCTGGCTGTGTCACCGGGTAATACAACCTATCAGGTCATTAGCAGCAGCTGAATATGACTTTGCCTAGCTTTTGGGCAGAAGTTCTACTGAATTCATCAAGTTCTTCACATAGTACATGTTTAATCACTGGAACAAACTAGCAAGCTAAGTGTCGTGGTTTCCTTGTCTTGACACCTACTAATCCGTAGATCCTTTCCTTGAAGACATGCCCAATGTAAGAACTATACTTTGGAAGACAAGCTATTTGACCTATCTAAGAGTAATAGAATGACATGTAAGAGATTAGTTTTAACAGATATTCCTGGCCTTGAGTTTGATGCATTTGTAAGGATTCGCTGGGTGAAGCTGAACATATAGAAAACAAAAATGAAAAAAACATGCATTACAGCACTCAGAAAGTTATGATAGCGTGAAATAAAATACCTGAATAGTTTGACTCCTTGGTATGGCTTTCCTCATCTAATGATATCAACCTTAATTTGAAAGAATAAGAGAAAAGTTGAGAATAGTATTCTAAGGCTACAGAAAAATAATACATTTTTCTCTCTTTGGTCACATCACTATAAAATCATATCAATAATAAATAAACAATAATTCAGATGGGCTCTTGCATTTGCTGTAATGCTGGTTGGTTATTTAACTTTTACTATTTCATTGGTGGAAGTCTGTTAAAACCAAAATTAGATTGAAGACCAACTATCAAAACCTACCACCTTTCCATTTTTAATCTAACTAAATCTCTGTAATGAAAAGTACAGTGAATTTGGTTTTCCAGATTTGGTCTTTCATAACTATCATGAAGGAGATACAACTGTCCCCCCAAAAAACCCAAAACCGAAAAAAAACCCCACTTTGCAATTGTCTTTTTAACAGCAACTAATTAAAAATCAACAGTCACGTGAGTTTTGTCCTATGTCAGCAGATTTCTAGAAAAACACATCAGCAGTGTTGATGAAAAAGCTCTTGACAGAAAAAAAAAGCTGGGGTTTACATGCAATTCTTATACAAATTGCATGTAAAAAAATATACTCTTCAATGAAGAGTACATACCTTCTAACTGCTATTACTTTGTGTAACACCATCCAACCAGTAGGGAATGAAGCAGCCACAAGGCTGATGTGGCACTGAAGAGGACTGACTGTGCAGGCACATCCTCCCATCCCCTAGTAGCGACAGGACAGGAGGAGCCACCTGCCCTGCTCTTGAGAATAGGCTTGTGGCAGAGCAGAGGAGAATTAGATGCAGGCTATACTCCAGTATAATGAACGTTTAGTGTGAATGGGAAGTTCATGAGGATTTTAAAAGCTTTGCTTTGAGTAATTCTTCTAGAATTTTTGATGTTTATTTATGGTTTGTTTTAGACAGCAGAAATGGTGACATTTCCCTCCCTGTTCTTTGACAGACAAGGAAAAATACAATCCATAAATAAAACCAAGGACAATCATGACATGGCATGTGATGCATTTGCTGGTAGGTGCCAATGCGCACATCTTGCCTAAGTCATGTGTTCATTCTAGAACTTTATATTCAAACATTGAGGAAAACAATTGTTTATGAAATTCTTTATTATTGTCAGGAGATGCAGCAGATTCAAGGAAGTGCTGTGGCAACAACCACCTGCTAAAAGGTACTTGGGTGAGTCTTTTCTAATCTGAATAGCATCAAGCCTGGCCAATTTATAAACTGGTTTTTGCCTTTGGTTCTGAATCTAAACAAGTAAAAGGAATGCAAAACTGAAAAATCCATTATTACAAATAACCGAGAAAAATCCACTAATCAGTCAAGCTGTTCTCTGCTTTTTGACAACTGATCCTTTGCTGGGTGCTTCATTTAACCAGGGATAGTCAAAACAACAGGTGGCAGCAGGATTATATCAACACTGCATCTCCTCGCAACTGAATCCTGAATCCTGATGGTCCCGTAGGGGAGGGATTGCATCTCGTTCTCCTGTTCTCCGCTCCCCACAGCAGCCCATTCATAAGTCTCTCAGCCTCAGAACTACAGGTAACTCAAACCTTGATAGCATCAGCTCACTTAGATGTACTATATACTAAATACCTACTGCTTCATTGGATTACTAACTGATGCTGTATACATTACAAAAACTAATCGCTGCTCAAAGCAATCAGGAATCCATATCCTATTCCCAGGTGAAAGGAGATGCTGCTGAAGGGAGAAATACAATGCCCATATATCTTCTCCCATGTGTAGCTGTTTACCATTTCTTTTGCTAAAGAAAAACTGAAGCAAAAGCTGAGAAATAAAGAGAAGGCTAGGAAAGATGAAAAGCATATAAAAGGTTTAATGGGTCTTTTTCAAGCTCTTAATTTCACCGTAAAGTTTATTAGTTTTCATGTACACATTGCAACAATTCAGGAATTCTTGTATTAAGCTTACTGTTAGCTAATATGATCAGACTAGCTGTGTCTGTATTTCCATTTATAAATGTTCAGTGACTTTAGCAATGAGAAAGCAGATTATAGAAAAAAATGCTTATTATTTTAATATAAAGGCCATGTGACTTACTGACTCTGCTGATCTTGTACTGATTTGGTGCTTTCAATCTGCAGGTCCTCCTTTTCTGCTTTTTCTGTTAGTTTATTCACAGGATCTTGTAAGCTCTAGATCATAACCGTAATATAAATGAAGAGAAAAAACAAAATAGAATCAGTTAAGCAGAAGTTTATCATTTAAGGCCAAACCAGGCTACAGAACCTACATCAATTATGCAAGAACATTTTTGAGCTGTATCAAAACTATATCTGACTCAAACAAGCAAAATAAAAAATGTTAGAAGATACTCATTCAAATTGGGTCACAATAATACACTTTATGTAACAAGGTGACTCCTGGCTACTTCTAAGCTCATATTCTGTTTCAAATATTTCTAAGTAAAACAATCTATACCATGTGCAAAGCAGGCACTGAGTGCATGTTTCTTTGCCATTTGGGAGGTTTGCCTTTTTTTTTTTTTTTTTTTTTGAAGATCAGAAAAATTCATTCCTTACATCTGTTTGTTCCTCATATACTGCTTTTCTTCTTCTTTATTCTCTTATTTTCCTGACACACCTATTCACATAACCTTGGCAACTGTAGTGTAGTGGGAAGGTACTACATGTACTCTCAATCTGAAAATGAGGGTTAAAATCTTGGATGATTAGACAGATGGAAGTTCAGGTGTGGTATTCTGAAAGCCTGCTGTCCCTTTGTAATCTGAAAGATCATGCTACAAGGTAACAATTTGCAGTTTCATAGTCAGTATTTTTATAACAAAAATTTGGATGTTTGAACAACCTACCACATAAAAGATTGTAGACTGACTCTTTGAGATCACAGATGTGATAAATATACTACGGTTTGTCCCTGTTATGCATTAATTAGGATTTCTGTATGAAAAATTAAGTAACTGAAGTTAGTAATTAAATAATCACAGATATTCGCAATGTGAATATTTGGCTCTATCCAATGGTTTTGCTGTGAAGGTGAAAACATGCTCCTCTTTCCAAAGTCCAACTCAGTTTCAGAAAAATAAAACCATGTTTCATGTGAATAGTCCTGACCACTTTTAATTAAGTTTATTTACGTCTCACTGATATCCATAGTAGTGCACCTCACCCACCTTCTCCCGCTGCCCCCCCAAAAGCTGAGGCTAAAGCAAATAAACCCCTTTTGTGCCAAAACTAACTAACACAAAAATGTAGTGGGTTTGCATCTGGAGTTTTAACAAAGTGGTAGTATGTTTCATCAGAATAGTAAAACAAAATAAAAGCCATGGTCTATAAGTCATCCCATCTATTGAATAGAAGTTAAGAGTTCCCAGCCCATCTGTTACAAGAAAGGCATTCCCAGGCATGTTGCAGGTCTTGTTTGCACTGTCCTGTTAACTGGGACAGATGAGTCCCCAGAAGGGGCATTCCAATTTCTGCTTGGCTCAGTACTTGTCTGTATGAGGAAATCTATATTTAGTGCTCTGGAAACCAAACTAATGGACCTGTTGTATACTGCAGTTGCATTTTTATCCTCTCAGTAAGTTAATTCTTCTATCTAGAACCACAGATTAATTTGTCATAAGCACCTTTAGCACTGCAGACATCATGCATCAAAATGCACAAAAGCAGCAATAATAAAGAGGCATTAAAGACATTTATCTTATTCTGTGGTTGACACTTTCTTTTGACACTGTAACAGTGCTAACTAGGATCACACGTAAATCTACTTCTTGGATTCCAAATAACGGACACTAGCCACCTCAGCTGGATCACCTATGAATGAATGTATTACCCTTTAACTGCATTTGTACTGGCTATTGATTAGACTGTACTTCTTGTACTATTAACATTAATCACAGAATCACAGAATAGTTTGGGTTGGAAGGGACCTTAAAGATCATCTAGTTCCAACCTTCCTGCCACAGGAAGGGACAAATTGATGGGAAGTATTCCATTGACTCAAAGAAGACCTGGATTAGAGCTCAAAAACGTAAGAATATGCACTATACTTGTACAAAAGTGCAGTGCAGGGAAAGACAGCAGAGCTTTGCATTATGGGGACCGTACTCCTCCAGGCACCAGGCAGTTGAACTGTCTGGGACACCTTCACAGTAGGAGACACAGTCCACTGTAATCAGGAGGTGACGGTGCACCAGTTGTGGTGCTACACCTACCACTAAGTATAGCAGCACAGAGCCTGCCCCAAGAAGGATGTAATGGTTTTGAACAACAGAACTACTCTAACTGCTGCCTAATTATACCAGTTAAAGAAAGTTATCAGGAGTAAAAATCTTCTGCATCTTCACCAAGAGAAATACAGAGGAATCAGCATCCGTCTTTAAGGAACTATATTATGGTGCTTCCTTTGTAAGTGTTTCAGGAAGTCCATATTTAAAGAACTGTGATCAAACCACGGAAACAGCATATAGAATGGAGCTCACAAGCACCTTGGGAAGGAAACAGCATGACAATAATGGCAGTTACTATTTCCTGTATTAGAAAAATAAACATAGCTCTGAAATATAGCTTTGATTTCAACGGAGATTATGATAAATATTGTTTTAAATAAGTAGATTTATTTTAATACAATAATTCAATATAATAATATAATTCAGACAATATTCCCTCAAATTCTGATAGCAAATAATGAAATTATTTTTCTCTCCCGCCTCCCCCTCTGCTCCACATGGTGACATGCACTACAAACTGAGATATCTTTTTATAAAGATTTTAAAAAGCTAGAGAATGGGTATGAAATAAAACTGAGTGTTAAAAAGCTACTCTCAACCATTTTCTAAACGTGAACCCATGGTAACGTGATCACTACTGTCAGCATGCATAGAAATCACACTAACAATTCTAATTGTTTCAGGTTACATCAGAAGAAGGGAAGTCCCATCATCTAGCAAGTGTAGTGATTAAACGAGACTGTAAAGACACAGACTGAGTTCAGACAAAAGCAAGCACCTTTCAGTTGGGTGTATGAAGTGTCCCTGACTTCACTGGTTCAGAGCAGACAACTGTGTAACTTCGCTCAGGGGCACTCATACAGACTCTGTTGCGAGCTACACCAGTATGCGGCTTAAGGCAGGATCCTTGTACGTTCAGAAAGCTATTTTCCTAGCTTGGTTATTTCTCTTTTACTATATATATATACATACACACACATATATATATATATAAAAATATACTTACTATCAGGGTAAGACTGTACATGGTAGCAGAGCAAGTTCACAGTGAATTCACTCTGCCTGTCTTGCCTGTTCCTACAACCAAAAGTCACCAAGTGATATTTTGCACGCTCCCAGTACTCAGACCAAATATCCAAGCTGACAAAGGGTGCCTCTGCCGCAGAGTTAACCCTGGTTCCAGCTCAGGCACCATTCTGAGTCTGACTGCTACTCACAAAATTCCTTCACCTGCCTCTGGGCTGCTATCAAGTCAAGCCAAGATCATCTGGACTGCACACAAAACCCATCCTCTGCAATTAAATCACCAGAGTTTGACAACGCACTCAGCTCGCCCACAGTTCCCCCCAAGTGCCTTGGACAGCTAATGTGCTTCCTCTTGACTGAGAAAGAATCAAAGCAATACAGCTAAGGGCAGGTCCAGGAGACAGGGATATATCCCAGGACCTCATGGTGCATATGGAGAAGTGCAACACCACTGAAGAGACAAAAACTTGGATATGTTTCATTTGGGGGGAGAACGGAAAGGGAAGAGGAGAAGCAAGTACTCTCAGAATTTCCTCATGGAGATTCATCAGAAAAAAAACCCCCACTCCACAAAAAATCCCTACAAAACCCCTAAAATATAAAATTATATGTAATCTGACCTATGCATAAAGTCATGCTGCAGCGAACAGGAACAAGAAAGGATAGGAGACTACAGCAGAGGTCAGCAGAAGGCAACAGTTTTGTAGTACCTGTTCAGATAGAGTTCTCCAAACCACATTAGGAACACAGGCAGATGCATTCCACTTTGCACAGAAATAAATGGATGCCCTGAGATTTACGTCTTTTGACTCCCTTACCAGGGCTATTATTATTTCCAGGCTTCTTCAGGAAGTTTGGTATTATAGCATTAAAATGTAAAAAATGCAACTAAATTTTCATTAAGTAACTAAAGCAAATAAACAGTGACAGAAATTAGAAAGAGGTATTATTCATGAAAAGTAGCCCCTGCAATAAATGTGAACTCATTTGATATATGGTAATTTCAAGACAATGAGACCTTAAAGGCTTTAACAAAACAGCAGCCCATCATCTTTAGTATTACAGCAATGCATACAGTAACAGATACTTTTACATCACGATACATAGAGTTGTTAGCACATTAATAATCATCTTTCATCAAGCATAAAACTCACGGTTAGGAAATACAGCTGCAATAGCACAATTATACTACTCTCAGCATATACCCTGAAGCAAAGAAAACAAATGGGCTGCTTTTCATTAAGGGCGCTTGGCAAACATCTCTAAAGACAATGTTTTCTTTCCAGAAACAATCCCAAGAGGTATTTAAGAGTCTCTTTCCTGAGGTAAACCTGGTACCCGAATATATTCGTAGTACAAACTACAAATAGTAATTTTCCAGTACATAACACCTTCTAATTTTCAGTAAGACAATCTATGTCTAAGTCAAATGTTAACAGTTCCTTTAAATTCTTGTTTAAAGTAAAATGTTAATCCTACATACATGTATGCTTAGTTTAATTCAGAAGAATCATTTGTATGAGCAAAATTAAGCTGGTAGTATCAGAACTGGAATCATAAAAGATTGCAAGAACCAAATTCAATATTTTCTTCTAGGAAAGATTCCTTTTAAGATACAAGACAAGGAAAAATATTCTAAAAGGGACAGCTCCCAATTAAATGTAGAAATGGGCACACCGAAACATTTTATGTATGTTTTAAGCAATTATATATTCTGCTTGTATATTTTTAATGCATAAAGTCAAAGCAAACATGGCATCTTCACTGGGTACATTTTTAGACCACAAGTTTCTCCATCAGAAACTACACTTAACCTAGATCAGCTATAGCCATTTATTAGTGCTTCATAAAAAAATAACACCATGTAATCTCAATGTAGAATTAGCTGCAGGTCCTTCTTAATATATAGCTACTCTGGCACGAACATATGGTATGATTGGTAGGGATCAGATCCCTAACCATAAATACCTGTTGTTCCACACCCAGGTCTAGCAGAGGAGACACGGGACTCACGGGAGTTTTACACCCTTCAGAAATGACAAGCAGAGGTGGTGACTTACCCTAGTAAGGCACCTGAAGTAGCCGCAGACTTCTATTCTTTTAGGCAACAGAACCTCACCTGATGCAACCACCAGATTTCGATTTAATCTCCTTAGCAATCACATAACATAAACAAACAGAAACTACTAACTGGGGGAAAAGAGATCATGGAGGACACTTAACTTTGGTACAGAAAATGGTACCATGCTCTAGAGATGGAAAGAAATAAAGAACTGATACAAAAGTCTTACTCCCAAGCAGCTGTTTTCTGAAAGCACAGACTTCCATGAAACTGTAGTATAAAACTACCTCCTGATTAGCATAATTTCTCAGCATACATACCACCGCAAAAACCAGGAAATCACATCTTTTCAGCACAGCAGGCCAACAATAAAAATGGTTAAGATTCTCATAACAAAGTTAGGCTGCATCCTAAACACAATACAATATTCACAGCCATTTTTACAGTAACTTTTTGCATCAAGGGAGTGCTTGTTACACGTGTGGACTCAATATAGATTGTATTTCTTCATCATAGATTCCCACCCTAATTTCAAATTTAGATTATACTGAAATCTTTCACAGGAGGAAGTTCAGAAAATAACAAGCACCCCCAGCCTCTCTCATCCTCCATCACAAGGGTACTCCACACTTCAGAACAGGTGCATTTTCTGTACAAGTTTATCTCCAAAGTGTCCAAATGTTACTGTACATTTTGAAACACAGTATGTCTTGTTCAAATAATCACATTTTTAGATATAAAAGAGAATAACAAATAAATACCCAGCAACAATATAGGCTACCTACACAAAATTAAGACTGGAATAGGTTTGTATCAAAGCAAAGAGAAAAAATTCCTCAGAAACCTTCTAAGACCAGGAAGTTGTGAAAACAGCCCACCAGCATGGTACCCAGGCTGTGAACTAGACACTGTTGCAATGGGAGGCGTCTGTAGGCAATTACTAGCAATGTCAAGACCTATGCCCAGCTGTCTCCTGCTGAAATCTGGATATAAGCTCTGTCTAAACGCCGTCTTTCATGATGTGGACTATGCAAGAAAGAAGCTTAGTTATGTTAACTTCATAGCGAACGAGGACTTCTGCAAGACAGGATTCTTCAGAGGCTAGGTAAGATGAAAACATTTATGAGCCTTCTTTTATTTTTGACCTCAGCTAGGAGAGGTTGAGCTTGACATTTTTTTGTTGGTTGGTCTGTTGTGATGTTTCAAGCTGCAGGAGTAACAGTCTCCACAAGCTCTTTATGCACTTCAAAGTTCAGAAACTGCTCCCTCCCAACCCGCATTCTAGAAAACAACTTTAAATATAGCATAGTCATGTACAGACAAGTTTGGTATCTGGGGTGAATTAAACCTTATACCTCCAGGTGCCCCTTTTCTAGGAGCTCTGGGGTAGCCACGGGCTATATATAGCACAATGCAGCCCAACTTCCATTTCTGGGTGTCATATGCACATGTGTCTCATAGATTGAGGCCATGACTGGTAACCATTTTCAAACTGGGTTGTCTCTCCAAGCAAAAGTGACTTTGCCACAAGCTGTTCATTCCCCACTTTGCTCCCGATGGTAACCTTTTTGTCGGGCCTCCTTCAGACAAATGTTATTTTTCTCCCATGCAAACAGGATCAGGCAATCACATAGTTATTATGTTACACAAAAATAACTACAGGACAAAGATGTCTATGGGGATAACTGGAAAATTAACATTTTTTTTCACTGTTTTCCCACTCCTCTACTGAACCTCGAATTGCAATAGGCAAAGCAACTTCATATCAGGGGCAGGCATGACCAGGAAAATACACAGTGCTGAATGATTATTTTTAGACACCTGGTAAAACTCTGAACTCAGACGTCAGTCAGATATTGCACATATTCCATATTCAAAGATTATAAAGGATCAGCAAATATCACTAATCAAGCAAAACAGTATTTCCCAGATCAGTTAAGGGTTAAAAAGTCTGAGTACAAGTATTGGAACCCTGAGTATCCATGTACTCCTATTCAGTCCAATACGGTGTTCTTAAAGCGTGTGAGTTTTTAAAAACAGATGCAAAATATTAATTCACTTGTGAGATTTTGGAGAGCAACTTAAGTCCCTAATTCTGCTGGATTTTATGATTCTTTAGGAATAATCAAACATAATCCCAGTTAGCATTAAACACATACATAAGTCCAGCCCTGAATAATGTCTTCCTTTGAAATATTCCTTAGTCACTGCACTCTACACGCAGATTTTGATCCTGCTAGCCAGAAGTGCATTAAACAGAAAACCTGTATTTAAATGAGAAGACACAACAGGGATAAAATTGTCAGATAATATATGGAAAAAATATGAATGTGTACTTTCCACATCCTTGTATGATCTCTTATTGGTTATCACGGGGCAAACAAACATATCTATACATTCCTTACCTTTAACATAGTGAATTCATATGGCTGATAACCTTTGAAACTTTCATGGATGGCTGCCATCGTGTGTGAAGTTTTCTCCCAAAAATGAAGAAGGGTTGTCTGTAAGGTAGGATAAAATTTTAATGCAGCGTTAGCTTAACAACAATCTGCTTTCAGTGCAATCTTCACATCTCTCCTCCAATACGAGTTACATACTCTTACAGTAGAATATTGCCACGGTAACCTCTTAAAACCCCCATATATCAACAGGAAATATTTCTTTTGGAGTCAACAATTTATTTGTATACCTGATAGGTTGTTAACACATGAGAAAGTAGGTTGCATCTGCTCGCTCCCAAAAGATCCACTTTTTGACAGACATCAGTCTTCAGTTTGTCAAAGTTGAGTTTTGCGTGTCGCACTTGAGCTTGAACCTTCAAACAAAGGGGCAATTGTTTATGTAGTGAATTTTTTTCTCTGTTTTTCACAGAACAGCGAACTAATACAGATTTTAGGGAAATCAGACAACTGAACAGACTCAATTAAAATTTATATACAAGTTTATTTATAGAATCAGTCCCACTGAAGTTAATGTATGGCAGGCTGATACGTGCTAAAATATGACTTTCGCTATCTTCTATGTTACTATTTTTCTAATATATTCAGTGAAGAAATTTTGTTTTCTATCTCCTGTTTATACGATGGATATTAGTATTAAATATATACTGAGAAGATAATAATTGGAAAACATACTCATTTTGATATCTCTACAGAAATAACAATTCAAAGCCTGGCCAACAAATCTGGAACAAAAGTTTACTACCTAACATACAGGCACACAGAGATGTCTCCATGTACCTACAGTAGGAGACAAATTACACTAACAAACTTTAAAGTCAAACTGCAACTCTTGTTGACAATACAGCACTTCAGTAACTTTGAACTGCTACAAAAATTGGCTTATTAAAGTTTTCCTTCTAAAATGGAGTGCTTCTCTTGTTTATTGCTATAAGAAAAATAACAAGGTCCCCTTTCTTAGGAGCAAACAATTTCAGTTTCAAAGTATTTTCATTTTTCAAATGATTCTACCACCTGTTAAGTACATACCAGACACCCTCTGTTACACAAGCCGCACATGTTTGACAACAATAGTGGTATTCTCATGATCAGGTATCGGAGTAGAAAGTTGATGTAGGTATTTTGTACCCAGGATCCCTCATTTTTATGACAGCTTTTTACACTACCCTAATACTATATTAACAAAACAAATCTGTTGATGACAAAATTTGTATGCAAAATTTGGTTTTCTTCCAAAAACAATGGAAAACAATCAAATCATAAACCATGATGATTTTCCTATTTTTCTTATTATTATTCTTTCACATTTACAATAAAATTTTTACCCAAAAAAACCTTCACAGTGGAAAAAACCCACCGAATGAAAATTAAATACATTTCCTTTCCTTTACTGGCCTAAATCACAGAGTAAACTGATTTTGCTCAGAATGCACAGACTCAAACAAGATCTGAGAAATCTATATGCTCCTGATCTTCAGAAGTAAATCCAGAACCTTGCAAGCAAGTGCCTGTGCTCCTTGTGCAGACAGGACAAATACACACCTCATAGTGCAATCTGGAACACTAGGCTTACCGTATTTCTAACCTTATTTTCCCAAACTCAATTAGAGCATATGAGACTTCCAACCAGGCAGAAAACCAGCAAAAGATCTGCATCACAAATTCATCAGATGACCTACCCATACAAATTGTGGGACTCTTGCGCTGCTGGATACAGGCAAACTTTGTTTCACTGATCAGCTTAGCTCTGCGTAAGTAATCCAATAGGGCTGCATGTATCATAGGCCTGATGTGTTCATAAGGAAGAAACTACTGTAATTTAAAATTACCAATAAATGCAGAATCCTACAGGTGAGATTTTAATCGTAGAAAAAGGTGATGCCTAGAAAACAATTTTATTTTTTTTTTAAATGAGAAATAAAGGAACAGCAGTGATACTCTACCTTTATAAAACAGTGCTGCGGTTAGTGCATTCACCTGAAAAGGGGAAGTCTTCCAGGATAACCCCACATATTACACTAAGCAATCAACAAACAAATCTTGAGTTCTGGTAATAACACACCTCAAACCTATGACCTGATCCACTGCCCTAACCACAAGACTACAATATTTTACTGATGAGTTGCTTTGGTTTTTTTGCATAATGAAGAGTTTCAAATCAAAGGAGGGTGTCCAGAGCTGGAAGAATTCTTGATTCCCTCAGGAAGGAGGAAATTGCTCTCATGGCTTCTACTCCCTTGGCAAGCATGACAAATGATACAAAAAGCAAGGAGCAACTACTGCCAAGATATCTCCCTATGAAGTACGATATTTTATGAAGAGCCTTACCCAGCTGGAACCACACTGGCATGAGCTGCCTCTTGGTTTGAGATCCTCGAGGGGCTCTACACTACTTCTTTCAGCTTGTGCCTGGTGAAGCCTGAGTGAGAAACCATGCTATGAATGCCAGAGTCCCACCCCATGCACTATCGTTTTGTCAGAACACCGGGTGGGTAAAGCGCTTATCTGCCTTCAAAATTAAGCAGCAATGGAGGAGGATGGGAACAGTGGCAAAAGGAGCGTGGAAGCTTTATCCAGTGTTGGATAAAACACTTTTGTCCTACATTAGGTCCTCAAATCCCTTATCTGCTTTAGCTGTGAGTGACTGAGAGCACAGATTTACAGCTTCAGTCTAAAGAAGAGAATTGTGAAGGAAAACATGGGCCTGTGCAAAAAGGAACTTCTAACTGAAATCCAAACATGGGATTACCTACATCTTTTGCCAGAAAGAATTGCTACAACAAGAAGGTATTTAAGTAAGAGATGTTGTAGGGCTTTGAAAAACCTAGTGAGACTTGAGACTAAATTCTCATCTCAGTTACAGCCATGAAAATCCAGAGAAATTTGACTGATGTCAGTAGAAATGTGTCACATATAAAACTATATTCTACAATGGTGCAGCTGAAATCAGAATCCCTTTGCTATTCAGCATATCATAGCACTGGTGAAACACTGTAAAAATAGATGTGGCTTTGTAGACTGATAGTTCAAGTGAGCAACAAATATAAATATGGGGGATATAAATACTCTGTCAAAGATGGCGGGCCACAAGAAAAAGAAAGTACTACTAAATATCATTATTAATTTCTACAACTGCAAGTCTGTACAAGGACTTTATATAACAGACTGAGATTTGGGTCTACCTCATTTCTCCAACTTCTCAAAAGGAGAGAAAAAATCTAACCCCCCCCCAAAACCTGTAAAATTTGAGTTGTAGGTTGCCTACATACAGTCTTCAGGGACATTTAGCAAGAGACAGTGTCAGCATTTATCTTAACTGAACAAGTAATTAGTGTCTCTTTTAAAACCTAGAGCATTCATAAAGGGGAAGAGGTGATCTACAACACAATGTGAAATACAAACCCGTATGTTTGACATGCTCAGACAGATGATTCAAAATACTTAATGCTGTGTTACCAAATGCCACACATTTCTCTTGCCACCCAGGGAAGATGCAATACTGTGAGAACTATTAAATTAAGGATGCTTTTAGGTTTTTTGATATACTGAAAGTTTATTGAGCAGTACTCTCCATTTTGCAGCAGCAGTGCAGGACAGCCAAGAAAGAACACCGCATAGTACATCAGCATGACCTTTTGCCTTTTATGTTTGCCAATAAATGCATTTTCATTTCAAATTATTATTAGACATCTTTTAAGATTACTTGTGGATTCAGGAATTAGGTATAAAACCTTAGTGCTTACAAAGCATAATCTACTTAATACCACACAAATCATTAGAATGAACCTTTGGTTTTCTACTCAAGGGAAAGCTGATGTAATACATACTAATCTCCTTTCTCTGTAATTACTCTCGAAGACATGAGAAAGAGGACCTCATTGTGGTTTCAGTCCTGCAGAATTTTACTCATACATTTAACTTCATTAAAGCTGAACATAAAAAATTTCTTCAACAACCTGGTCTGAAAAGTGTCAGGATTTTACCAACCGTAAGAGAACTGCGCCGATCCAAATGCAACTTGGACATTTTATGATGAAAGACCTCCTAAGCACCTGAAACTGCAGGTGCTAGTTGTGAAGTTTATGCTGTACAAGAAAATCTTGTGGTAGTACTGACACAAAAAGAGATTATTACTCTTCACCTTTTTCTTTTTCCAAGCAGCAACCTGGAGCACCCTGTTTTTAATTTCCCAATGCAAACATCTAAGTACAATTTTTATGGAATAGAATTCTTTGAAGAGAGCACATAAGAAAACACAAATTTAGAAAGGAATATCTTATTAAATCAATAACTTGACAAACTATAAGATGCCAGATAAAACTGAAATAATTTCATAAGACTAAAATAAGTAAGTAAATAAAGAAATGTTAAAATCCTAAATCCTGAGGGCTTGAAGGTCAGATTCTGGAATGCTTGATTATAAGAGCAAATATTTACTAACACAGGTTCCTAAACCTATATTCAAACAGAAAACTCCCAGTCTTCAAGAGTGCTAGCATTAAAAAAATAAATAAATGTTCAGATACAGTTAGAAAACCCTATTGAGTATGTTCAGCTACTAAAATACAGATTTGTCATGTATTTCCAGTGAATCTTTATGCCCTCTACAGTACATCTGTGTTATTAACTTTCCTTTAGTCTGCTATAAAATGCAAAATTTATTTTCAGTAGTAGTCCAATTTCAGGGACAATTCACCTAGTGAAGCATCATCTCCAAAGTGAAGTTATGTTGGATAAATGCACTAACTCACTTCACATACAGTATATTTTTGTCTCAGCATTTCCAACACAGAAGCAGAAACAGATGCTTCCAGTCTAATTTGTCACCCAACCTCTCACTTACTTGATCTGAAAAGCATGCACAGTGTGTGCATAGGCTGGAAGGAGGGAGGTAAGTAAATCAAGAGGGAAAAATGCCTGGAATATAGCAAACCTTCCTGCTGGAGACTCTGGGTAAACTCTACCAGCAGATGGAATTGGCACAAATCTCTGCTTTAAGTCAGGTATGCACTTTCTGGCATACCTGATCGTTTTAAAGACTACATGAAAATTAAATGCAACCTGAAGTAGGCTGTAGTTTGAGGACAAATTATTTAGTGTAACTTACAGCATTTCTGCATATAGCACAGAAAGCATATGGAACTAGATTTTCAGTTTCCACAAAACTGTAATAGCTTCATAGTTTGAGTGGTGTTATGACAAGGAGTACCCATTACACTTTTACAGAAGCATATATAAGCACTTACTGATGTTTTCTTTTTTTTTTTTTCTTTTTTTTTTTTTTTTTTTTTTATAAGTTCAAGATTGATGTTGGGTAGCCAGAGAACAGAAAAGGTAGTATTTTATACAAAATGCCTGTAACTAAATTCTTCCATGTGCAATGTAAGGACTTCCAATATCTTGCACAGTACTAAACCTGGTTTCAGTGTGCTTTGGTATGGTCTAGATTTTGCAGACTATACTTTAACCCAACTGTTCCCTTGGGCTGGAATAGTATTTATCGCATTTATTAATGCAATCCTCCATCAACTTGCAGGAGTAACACATAAGAACAATGGTTAGAGATGAGGTAGCATACTTCTGCTACAGCCCTGGTTATTAAAATCTTTGTTTATGATCTGATGAGAAACACTGATAAAAATCAATTTTAGGAGAAGAAATCTATAAAGCTACAAATACCTACCTAAAAGGGAAGACTACTTGGGCAGTATAATAGACCCAAATAATATTTCTTTGGTCTAAAGCTGAGCAGATACACATCAGATTTGTTCAAGAAATTAAACTATCCTTGAGATATGAATTTAGATAACCTAAAGTGTATAATGAGTTCCAATGATACATTACTTCAATTTGCCACTTCGGACTTAATTATGATCATCTGCGCTCATGCACGCATCCCCATGCGTCTCATCCTATTAAGCTTGATTAAGCAAATTTGCAGTCATGTTGCAATTCATATAAAGGACTTAATTACCACTGCACATCTACCTGTCTTACTCTGGAAAGCACCAAACAACTTCTAGTGGAAGGTGTCCCTGCCCACGGTAGGGGGGCTGGAAGTAGACGATCTCTAAGGTCCCTTCCAACCCAAACCATTCCTACAACAAAGTACTGTCTGCCTTTCTGCCACAAAAGAACAACTGATATGTCAGCTTCGAAAGAGAAGTTATGCCTGTGTGAGGAGAGGAGAAACTGCAGGTACACCTGCCGTACGGACTGCCTTTTTCTTCTTTTCCTACGCAAGACTAGCAGAGTGGAGCTGCTACCTATGGCTCGGATTCCCAGTCACTGCAGCAGCAGAGAAGCAAATAATACTTTGAAATGACTGTTGAAAATGCACGTCCTGTGTTGAAGTAGTTTAAATGTATTGGCAAATTCATATGGAAAGACAGCAGGTAAGTGAAAGCTGAATGAGTATTAGGCTAGTTGCATTGTAAGAGATAAAGATTCTGGAAAGGACACTAGCACAACTTTTTTGGTATCCGTAAATAGTAGAAAACTCTCATTATATACAGACTTGATCAAGGCAAGTCTATCACAAGACACGATACCTCACAAAGACCTTTTAGCCACCAAAGACCATTTTTCTAGTCACTGCAACATTCACAGTGAGAAACAAACTATATACTCAACAGAGACAGTGATAGACAACATAATCCAATGAAATCAATACCTACTCAAATAACTGCAAATATCTACTAGCAAAGTACCTGCCATAATTGCACAAAGATTTGAGATTTAATTGAAGCATCTAATTCACCTGTTCAGATTTATCACTGGAGGCTGCAGCATGTTCACAACAGTCCTGGAATTCAATGTAAACAATAGAAGAGTGCTAAAGTACAGCAATGAAAAAAAAAAAAAGAAAAAGAGGGGGAAAAAAAAGGGGGAAAAAAGCAGAAGCAAATATATCAGAAGCAAATGCAGCTTAATATGGATTAGCACAGCAGTAGCAGCATTTCACTGTATTTACCGGGACCAAGAACAATCATGTTTCTCTGCCAAAAAAGTATCTGAAACATCAATTGTATCAATTGTCTACAAACAGAATGACCATAAAATCATCATATGCTGTTAAAAAGGTTTTTTCCTTTAATCACAACATTTTTGTTCCTAGTCAGAACAATCAAATCTCCATGATTTCAACACGTATTTTGCTGTCCTTACAATATGAAGTTGTCTAGAAAAAAAAATCCTAGTAAAAAGTCACATTATAACTGATATGTTATTACCGCAAACCCAGCAGCTTTCACGCAAACTTTGTCAAACTTGCTACATTTTTGCTATTCCACAATCCTACCCTATTCAAATTTACATTCAGAATCCTTCTGAAACTTAAGTTTTCTTCTCAAAAAATGAGTTTAGTCAAAACCAAGATTCTTCCTCTACCTCTGCAATCAGAATGGGAGACAAAATAACAGCTGTAATAGTTTTAATTCACACACAAGAACAATAGCCTCTGATGATAATTCACACTTTCATTTAAATACGTGACTATTCGCTTTGATTTCAATAGCATTACTCATTATTATTTAACATTTGTATTGCAGCAGTTCCTGAAGGTTTCAATGAGACTGGGTCTCATTGTCCTCAACACCAAAATGCACCAAATAAATTACAGGTCTGCCCCAGAGTTATGGAATACTTAAGCACAAGCCCAAGTGTTTGAAGGACAGGGGTCTTAAATTAGTATTGCACTCGGAAAACAAGCCCTTACTGTGTACCTACAGGGGTGAGTGACTTGCCCCCAGGATAGTGAGTCTACCCCATCAGAACATTATATAACATTACAGCAGCCACTTGTTCTGTTTTGCAAAATCAAACAGCTAAAAATCCCTGTCTTGTAAACGTAACCAGGAATAGCCTGAACAGTTCCATCATTTGTGTGGCGCTGTTCTCTTAAACCTCTGTTACGCTATAGGCATATGTGCACACGCATCCACCCCCAGGTCCACTGCAAACTTTCCTATTGCAACACCTACCAGCTAAAAAGCATTAGAGCTGCCACTGGCTGTTGGGATATAACACATTCAAGCAAACTTCAGCCTTCAGCTGTGCTCCTGGTCTGAGAATTTACAGAGTTTGAAGGGCTTGGGGGGATTTTTTTCTGGTTATACTGATTTGCAGTAAAATATAAACATATCCTGACTGGTGTGAAGACAAAATTGAACTCTTCTACATAAAATTCCAAATTCTGTGGGGGGGCTTTTTTTGCGATTTCTCATGGGTAAGGCCATAGGATTTAAAACTCCTCTCTCCCCTTTCCTTCTGTCCCCCTCAGGAAGGGCTATTAAAGATGCTACAGACAGGAGAATATCTGTGTACCAGGCGAGGAAAGGATTATATGACAGAACTAAATTTCATGTAGACACATTACACCAACACATGATAGCTGCGATACAATGCACAGCGCTAAATTAGTGTGTAGCATGCAACTGATAAAACAACAGAATTTCTCAAGTCCATGAAATTAACAGAAATAAAATAACAGTTTATGTGTTCTGTTCCCATCTGTGCCTGTGATGCTGTACTATGCTGCAGAAAAACCAGGCGGTTAATTGTTTTTTCATCAGGGAAGTGATCATACTCTGATAGCTCTTTCTTCTGCCTCTAATATGCCCCACTGCCCTGAGGCACTGAATAAATTATAATTTGAAAAGGAAAAGATTAGGTGCTTTTCAAGAAGTTATACTGAAGAAACTTCCCTAAGTTGCATTATTTAGACCCTAAACTATGAGTACATACATTCATATATATATATATATATAATTAGAGTATCATCTCCCTTCATAGAACAGAAGAACCTGAAAATCTTTTAAAGGTTGAATGATAATGTTCTGTACTTTAAATCTATTAGCAATTATGACTTTTAAAACCTGATCCACCTAGAAAACAACATAATCATATAACAGGGAATCATGAACGGTTTGGGTTGGAAGGGACCTTAAAGATCATCTAGTTCTAACTCCCCTGGCATGGGGAGGGCCACCTTCCACCAGACCAGGATGCTCAAAGCCCCATCCAGCCTGGCCCTGAACACCTCCACAGATGGGGCATCCACAACTCCTCTGGGCAACCTGTTCCAGCGCCTCACCACCCTCACAGTAAAGAATTTCTTCCTAGTATCTAATCTAAATCTACCCTCTTTTTTAGTTTAAAGCCATTACACTTGTCCTATCACCACATGCCCTTGTCAAAATTCCCTCTCCAGCTTTCTTGTAGGCCCCCTTTAGGTACTGGAAGGCTGCTAGAAGGTCTCCCTGGAGCCTTCTCTTCTCCAGGCTGGACAACCCCAAATCCCTCAGCCTGTCTGCACAGGAGAGGTGCTCCAGCCCTCTGATCACCTTTGTGGCCCTCCTCTGGACTTGTTCCAACAGGTCCATGTCCTTTTTATGTTGGGGGCCCCAGAGCTGAACGCAGCACTCCAGGTGGGGTCTCACCAGAGCAGAGCAGAGGGGCAGAATCACCTCCCTTGCCCTGCCAGCCACGCTTCTCCTGATGCAGCCCAGGACTCCTTTGGCTCTCTGGGCTGCAGGCACACACTGCCGGGTCACATTGAGCCTCCTGTCAACTGACACTCCCAAGTCCCTCTCCTCAGGGCTGCTCTCAATCCATTCTCTGCCCAGCCTGTATTTGTGCTTGGGATTGCCCTGACCCATGTTTAGCACCTTGCACTTCGCTTCACTGAACTTCACGAGGTTCGCAGGGGCTTAGTACATTTGTGTGTATTTGTGTTGAATTAAGTTGTCATAGTTTTAAAAACACATCAGAAGTCATTAGTTTTAGTTAAACTACTACTTTTATAAAATACCAATATTTTTTATGTTATTTTAAATTAAAAAAAATATATACTTAATTTACTTTTTTCATTATGTTAAAAAGACTATATTAGAAACATTCAGGTATCTGTAGGTAACAAGTTTTGAACTCCAGGAAGCACCAGAAATGATCCCATATTTTCTCTGATCCTGTGGTTTTCACATGTCCTTATCAGATATGGCTCATTTCAGCAGTTTTTTGAAAAAAGCCATTACAATTCCCATAGCAATCTTCAAAACTGTAGTCACTAATTTGGCTCCGGTTTTGCCACAGTTTGTCCCTGTGCACAGCAGGATTCCTATCTGCTTGGTCATTCATACCTGATCCAGCTTTGTGAAGCTTTGCAGGTTTGCTAGAAAAGTGTGCCTAGACAATTGCCGTGTATTTGGCTAGAGAGTTTAAGGCCAGAACAAATCAGTAGATTAACCTCACAAAACATTACTCCTGCATTTATCTTGAGGCATGTCTTCCAGAAGGACACAGTAGGTGTGCCTAGCTCAGGGCTGACATCCACATTGTTACCCTATGATCTGTTTTAATGGATGAAGATCAAGCCAACACAACTGAGACTAGAATTTGGTTCATATTACCCTAAAAGAGCCTGTTTCTCTCCACTGGACTATAAAGGGAGATCTTATTGATTAGTTTAAGTGCAGACATCTACACAGCAGATGTCTGAAGTTAGGTTAGATAAATCTTATCCTAAGTGATGTCCAGGAAAAAAAAAATAAAATCCTTATTGCTAATAATAATCGTAAGTATATAAATACATGCCTTATTTACCATTTTAATTCATCCACTATAAGTTTTCAAGCTTTGATTCTTGATGAATTCCTAAGCAGCAGATTGAGGAGCCCCAGCAAGTTAAACACCATGTTCAAGCCAACTCTTTGTTAAACAAGACAGATTGACATAGAAACACCTCATTTTAAGTAATTTCCCCTAGTCCTTAAGTTACATTTTACACTTTTTGATACTCTTCCTAATCTAGTTTTTCAAGCCAGAGATGTGGACTGCGATCTGTGCTCACTCAAACTGTATCAAGAGACTCCTGCCACTGGCTGACAACTAAACTATATCTTTACAGAAGATCTTCACAAAAACTGTTGCAGAAACCTTGCAAACATATTTGCAGAGCTGCAATTAGCAATTTGGTGCTGGGGAGGACAAAATAATTAAATATACTAATGAGATGAAATTGTGATTAAATATACAAAAAAGCTCCTTAATCTAGAACTCCAAACACAGACTGTCACGTTACTTGTATCTCCAGTCACTGGAGGTGCAGCCATTGTGCTTGGGACACAAATATATCCCGGACAAATTACTACTTCCATTCTCTGTTCTCTTCTTTGACCACAGAGACTCGTGCTTTTTTTCTCCTGCCTATGTAACTTTGTCCCAATTTCTAGCCCTGTCCTTACCCTCTCAGTACTTTAGGTCAGATGCCTGCCTTTTTCTTCCTGGTTTCAAATCCGTGTCTATAGTCCTGGTCTAGGAGAATGCCATATTAAAGAGCAAAGTGCTTAATGAACAATGCTGCTTTTTTTCTTCTTTTTTTTCTTTGTTTTTTTGGGGGGTTTTATTTTTGGTTTTGTTTTTTCCTTTAACAGCAATATAAAAATATAAGGTAAGAAAAGGTGTTAGGTATGCTGTGTTACGTACTGCTATTTTGAAATCCCAAGAGAGGATTTTTTTCTAAAAGATATTATACAAATATCATATTTACCAAACAGCCAGGTTGTAGACAGGCACCATGACTACTTTCTGGATTTTACTCAGCAGAACATGAAATTTGCTTTTTGTGTCACATTTATGCCACATTTCCCTCTTAAGTTTTTCAGTACTCAGCCTGTAAAAATTTTACTGCCTTGAGCCTGTTGGCTCACACACCGCGTAACTCCAGCCTGGCAGTAATGAGTAAGCCATGGTCAAAACTGCTTACTTCATAACCACTGACAGTCAGCAGATGTGAACAGTTCTCTGACCCCTGTGAGGATATAAGGTTATGGCTGGCTTGCATATTCTTCCTTTCTTCCCCCCTTCAAAAAACAAAGGTTGGTTGTACTATCTTCTGATATATTCCATGACAGCTACTACAGAAATTGAATCCTACCAAGTAGCTTTCCCTCTCTCCTTTATGCAAACACATACACATTTATCTTAGTCCTTTCTCTCTTTTTTCCTACTGCCTCACTTCCTTCCCAGCCCTGTGTTTATTCCTGCTGTTTTATAATGTACCTTTTTCAACTCTCTCATGTCTCTTTAAGGATGGGAAAAATGAGAACCTCGTCGCATATTATGCATGTGATTCTGTAAATATTACACAGTGACATGAAGACTTTTTTGCACTCTGTATTTTTCTTCCACCCAAAGCCAAGTTGGATCTGCAAGAGTGGATCAGTTCAGGCTTAGCAATGGGGAAAAAAAAGCAGGCAAGAACAAAATGACTGATCAAAGATGTAAATGAGTTTCTGTAAAAAGAACGACACATTAGGATTTTCCAGCCCAGAAAAGCGAGATGACTAAGGAGGAGTATGATGGAAGTCCATCATACCACACATACAACAGTTGTAAAAGACCAGACTTCAGCCAACACAGAAAACAGAGGGCCATATACCAAGCTAGCCATTCGAGTACAACACAGGGACATGGATCTTTACACAACTCTGTCAGTAGGGCAGCTCTCCGATCACAGCAATCTGTTGTGGTGGTGAGAATTTACATTGGTTCAAAATGCAACTAGACAATTGTATAGACAAAATCCAAACACTCTATCTTATGATACCTCCACCGTTCACAGTGCTACAAAAAAAAAGCCACTGTGTATTTGCTCCATGCAAGGTCCCTGGTTGCTAGCACTGGTCACCAGCGAAGAGAGATGATGGGCAGACAGTGGATTTTTGTTTAAACTAACATGTCCACCCTTAAGAATAAGGTAACCCCCAGGCATGTTTGCAGGTCAAGGCGGGTTTGTGAGTTTGCTAAGCTGGATTCAGACTGGCTTAGTGCCTTCTCATGGTGGGAGAATTCTATTTTGTGGTCTAAGGCAGCACTGATAT
This sequence comes from Falco peregrinus, assembly GCF_023634155.1. Taxonomy (NCBI): domain Eukaryota; kingdom Metazoa; phylum Chordata; class Aves; order Falconiformes; family Falconidae; genus Falco; species Falco peregrinus. The sequence goes on along the minus strand of NC_073725.1, from coordinate 36,467,025 downwards.
TTCAAATGAGCTTTTCCATCAAGGTAGTAATTTTTTTAACACCATGTAACAGCAGATTTGCCATTATCACAATTCAAAAGTACCTTGAGTTATACAATTTTATAACTATACAAGTGCTCAGTTTCAATTGCCAGGGTGTATTCAAGCACTGCCTACGCCCAAACATGCCTGAATAACAGAAAGCACGTAAAAATGCTTCACATATTGTAACTGTATGACAGCTTTGCATTCACACAGATTCATTTAGAGAAGGGGTGGGGGCGATTTTGAGATGCTCCAACATTTCTTTATAACTGCAGTCCAGAGGAGCAGTTCAGATCTCACTACTTCCATAAAATTTTGTACCCCCTTGTACAGAAGTCTACATTACATATATATATACATATATATACACACACATATATAAAGACCTTGGGTTTTCATTTTAGAAACAGATTGCCAAAACCTACAGGATCTACCTGGACAGGCCTAGCTTATCTTCCGGCATTCATTGCCCAAGCATGCAGGCAACACTCCTCTCTCCTCATTCAAGTCCTAAAGGGGTTGTCTGCTGAGTGAAACTTTTACTCATTATATTTAAGAGGGGAGTGATACACTGAACAGTGTTATTGTCTACATTAATCCTCTGGGAAAAAGTATATATAGCTAATTCCCCGTCCCCCCCCCCTTTTTTTTTATTTCTAATAAGGTAGTTTGCTAAAAATATTGTTGGAGCAGCCCTACTGCTGGGTTAGATATTTAATCAGAACAGGCCCATCAATTAAAGATACTTTAAATTCATATGCCAAAAGTTTTCCTGCTATTCAATCAACAAGGTATTCTAATTGAAGGTGTCTCAAGAGAATGTGTCTTTTCCCTTGCCTTACTTTTTTGACTTGAATTTGACATCTTTTCCTCCCTGCTACCAATATCATAGTAGTGCAAAGACCTGGATCCAAACATGTCTTTGCAGCAGCGAAGTCTTGTGACATCCAAATCAAATTTCTCTGAGACATGAAAACTTTCTGTGGCAAGTAATATTGCTCTCTGTGTTGAGTAACAACTTTCTGAAGAGCTGCCCTGCAGCAGTAGGAATACACTTCCTCCTCCATTATTAAAAAATAATTTATTCCCTTCACAGGAAAAAAAAAAACAACCAACCAACCACACCAAACACCAGGTTAAAAGGTACAGCCCAACAGCCACAGAAAACCTCTGAAGTTTTTTTTCTAAGGAATTACCAAGAATTAAGGAGATATTTTCCTCCTCTTTCCTGATTTCTGCCCCTCCAGCATCATAGCACACCATTTGGTGAGAGAGCAGCCTCTGCAAAATCTTTTCCACCTATGCAGCAGCTGGACACAGCCCTGATCAAAGTTACATTTCTCAGCACAATCCAGCAAGTTCATCCAACCAAGAATCAGAAAACAAAATCTTTAAGCCTCACAACAGCTTTCACAAACAGAGCAGCACAGTGCAGTTCCAGAATATTAATCCAATTGCTCTACCAGCAATGAGTTCATGGCAACAAGGTATAAAATAGAATATACACAGAAAATACAATTTACAAGCTTTTAAAAAAAAAAATTCTGTCAAACACAGGATGCAACCAACTCTCAAATATAAGATGCAGATCACTTTCAAAACCCCAACCACCATTTACTGCAAAATGAAGCAAAGTTTGTTAAATTTAAGAAGCTGAAAGCAGCAACAGTCTTCAATTTTTCAAAACCACACTCAAAGTCATTACTGAAATTAAGATCACAACATAAAAATCAGGCAAAGCCAGAAACCGGTACTGAGTCACCCCATCTTAAAAGATTCAAGAGCTTCTGAGCCCACAGGCCTAGGAACAGAGGAGGTATGTCACTCTTCTGCAGCTTAACTGTTTTAAAAATTATTTTGAATTAAACAGATGTTAAGAGTGTTTACACAAGGCTTATATCTAATTAAGAGTTGTTTACTTGAATTTAAGCTGAGGAAAATACATTTTTAAGCTAAATTGATAGATGCTATTATCAAAATGCAGTAAGTGTTCACAAAGAGTTGTGCACCAGCTCAGCTTCATTTAGGCTCCATCTTTCCAAAAAGCAGCATCTCTGCATAGCCACACACTTTCCCGGAAAAAGGGCTATGTGTACTCCTCGCTTCTCCTTTCCAAAAATCTTTCCTCACTGTTCAAATACCCCATGCTCCTTACACATTACCTATCAACTTCCCCATCTCCTGCCTGTGCAGAAAGAAATCAGCTCCGAATGAATGTGTCCACGCCTTATGCAGGGTAGGGCCTGACCTCAGCAGCTTCCACCCAGCCAGCCACAGCTCTCCTCCAAAGGCAGGTACAGGGGGCAGAGGGCTGCAGACAGCAGCTACACCCCAGCTGATACCACTGCTGGCTGCGTGAGGCCTCTCCTCTACTTTTCTCCAGCATAAACCCAAACAACTTCTAGTTACTCTATTTAACTTCAAACTGTATCAAAGGAGGGAATTTTCATGCAGATAGGTATGTGACAGCAGAGAGCTAGGAGGAGAGGCTGTCTGTACTCCAACTCGTTCACATTGGGTCATTACAGGAACAAAGTGTGTATGAGAACAGCTCTGCCCCTCAGAGCTCACACCTTCTGGCTACTCTCTGATTATCAGCCAGCACAGAACATAACACGTTCCTCAAGCTATTAAAATGGAAAGGTTACCACAGTAATTCTATTCACTTTTACAGCTTGGATGAAAATGCAAGTTATTTTTAAAAGGGAGCAAACATGAAATGACAATTTAAATGAAGGGAAGTCAATAAATATATAGCTTCTAGCCTTGTCTGAAGGTCTGCTTTTTTCTACTTTAAGCAGCCTGGATACATGCCTCAACTTTGTTGGTAAGAAGTTTCAGTATTAGCCAAACCCAGGATGTGTGCTTCACTAGGTTGAAAGGAAAAAAAAAAACCACCCACCACCCAACCGTGTTGACACTAATACAGACCTTGAAGCAAGGACATACAGAGAAAATAATCACCAATGATTTTTCTGTTTATGTGACCAGGAGACTCTTAAATTGCATACAGAATTATGTTCATCTAAATAGCATTACTTCAGAGTTTGGGGACAGACTTCTACACCGAGCCCCAAATGTAGTTCTAGTAGTGAGCACGCATCCGTCAGTCTGCAGCTGTGAGTAATTACCACAACAGCATGCTTGGACACATACTATTCTAAACTACAAATGGGTGCACATTTCCACGCATGAAAATACATTCTCTCTTTAGGGAAGAGTTTGATCCTCTTAACTTTGAACATCTCCTCTCCTCATACAAGGGAGCTGATAAAATCCAGCAGTTCTTTGCACAGATGCAAAGAATTTTATGTAGTCTGGAAACAGAGAGTCACATTTTGTTAGTAAGATGAAAGTCTATGAGTTGCCAAAAATGACTGAAATACTTGTAGCAAGAAGCAGGCTTACCAAAATAAATGGCAAAAGCATAGAAGTAAGTTTTCAGGTCTGCAGGATCATATTGAACTTTAAACCAGAGGTAACCTGGACTTACGAGTTAAAAGTGCTGAGAATTGCTCTGAGTTTATCATTAACTCAACTGTGTTAATCATATTAGACAATCTGAGAGCCAAGGATGGCTGGCACACATAGTGCAGGGGGGGATGCTGGCAAGTGGAGACCAATTAGACAGCCCCTGCAGGAAATGGAGACAGGTAATTACTACCTTTGAACACTGAAAGACCAGAGGGGCAATGTAAAGAAAACTGTAATATAGCATAAAACGAGTCTCTCTACTATGCCCAAGATTTTATGCATCTAGTAATTGCACAGTTCAGTTTATCTCATCTACTGAAGACATTTCGGAGGTCTTCTTGACTCCTTTAGGTGCACTGTCCTCATAGTTAGAAAATGTCATTTATGTTTTTTCATTTCTTTGCATCCAAAACCTGGAAATATTGTATGAAAAGCTCAAGTTCAGGTGCAGTAACCTTTTCCCCAGTGAAAGCATCATAAATCAGTAAACTGGCCTGCAAGATCCTCTTGGCCATTGCAGAGTGTGGTGGGATAGGCAAATGTACAAAGTGCCAAGGAATGCCACTGAAAGATACGTTGCAAATCCTGGCTGGATGTGACACCAACACTCCAAGAAAGATACCTTTAACTAGATCACTGTGACAACCAAGTTGCCTTTTGTATTTTGTCTCCAGATGTTCTCACTCTCCTGAGTGCAAAGTCACTGTCTACAGCGCTAATGCAGTTACATATGTAAGTTATATATCTTATATATAAGTTATGTATTATAAGTTGTGGTTTTGGGACTTGTTTTCTATTCAACCTCTTTCAGCACAGAATGTGAAATGTCATTCTACTAATAATCATGATTAATTTGTAACACAATGTGTGCTGCACATAATCCCGTGCATTATTATTGCTGTTCCTGGTTGGCATTTAATACATCAATAAGTATGCCTTGTTTCCCTCAAAACTAATTATATTTTGTCCAGATACAAACTCAGAAAGATTGTAATTGTAAAAAAAAAACCCAACAACCAACCACCCAAATCTTTCTGTAATGCTCTTCAGACTTCATACTGTGCTATTACACAAGAAACAAAATTTCAATCCTAAACAGGGTTCAGACAGAACATCCCTAAAACAGAGATGAAATGGCATAGTAGTCATTTTTCTGCTTAGAACAGTACCTTTTGTTTGTTGGCTTTTTTTTTAATCCTATCTTCAATTTGGTTTCATTATCTGAAAGAGAAAAATCTAGCATAGTATCTTTGTAATCATTCAGAGCCTACGCAGCATATAACTGAACGGCAAAAGCCTTATGAAGTAAAAGCAGATGGACTACATTATGTATGTGCCCAGGCATTTTAGGAAAGTGTAAGAAGAATTCCTGGGCAGTGGTGACCATAGAAAAACTTGGTTCTCTTGTGTAAACAATGTTTTTCCCAACAGCTGTATTTCCCTTCCTGTTTATTCTTCTCTCCTGCAGAATTCTCTCAGTTCTGTCACATCTGTATTTCATTTATTTTTAAAAAATATTTCTTTAGCTATCCTCCTAGCTTTTTCAGATTATTAAGGCTAAGGGAATTTTCCAAATCTCATTTCTCCTTTCACAACCTCCTCTGTTTACATTTTTACACTTCATTTAGGTTCTGAATTCACATAATGATCCACATGGGGTAAGGGCTTTGCCCACACAGACCAGTTTGCAGTTTTCATGTGAGCAACAGAAACTGTCTAGGCAATCATCTTTTCATTCTAAGACTAAACCACAGCAGAATAATTAAGTGAAAACTGTTCAGTTGTTCCTTTCTTTTTTAAAAAAATAATAATCAGTATTACATTTAATGCTTACATATTTCTGTAATTAGACACGAGAAAAATTCTTGGAGCTTGATTTTTGTCACATCATGTTTGAGAGTGCCTTTTTAATGCTGGGGCTAATAACTGTTACATTAAAGTTGGACTTAACATTACTATTGATTTAAATCACTGATTTTTTAGAATATATATTGTTGTATCCTGTTGAAACATTACAAGTTCTGCTACTTATGTAAACAGACATTTTTAGGATATGTCTGCCTGACTTTTCTTTAAATAAATACAAGTCTGAAAATGCACAATTAAACCACTGACTATACCTTTTTTTTATTTCAGCTAGGTTACATGGTTAGAAGATGCATTGTATCCATAGTCTAGCACTTCATTTTATTCTACCCTACAGCCATTTTGCTAAGTCTCACCTCAGACTCTTTCCTTAAAAAAACCTGAACAGATGATGAACTGCCTCTCAAGGGCAAACATCAACCTGTGAAAGCAACTATGATCTACAAGCAATACCTCTTAAGATGATGTAAGCTGTTCCAAGAAGCCTGTTTCTATTTTTAAGTGGCATACTCTTATTATGCTTTTAAAAGGGCATCTCCATCACACATTGTTACTTTGCTTTTAACGCAGCAACAATCATCAGTGATATTTAATATACATGAAATGGCTTCAGAAAATCATCGATTCTTATTGTCTACCCCGATTCTTACAAATGGTACTTGAAATAGTAATTAAAGTCTATAAAATGTCTACACTGTGAAGAACATTTCTACCTAAGGTCATGTTTTCAAAAAAGGTGCATCTTTCACAACTGCCTTAAAATGCTTGAGCATTTTGCATGTATAGTACCTTGGAATGTTTTGGTTTTTCCACTTAGTGTTACCAAATTTGACATTGGAGAACCTGGAAAAAGCACTACAGTGAAACTGCACAGAGAAAACATGCTCAGCACTGAAACTCCATTTGCTTTTCCAAGGAGAGACAATAACGACAAAGCAAAAACTACAGTTGTGTATAAAGACCACTTTTTCATGTTCGCTATCGTAATTGCTAAATAAGTCATTAAATTTAACATTGCCAACCCTATATACTTTCATATTATAAAAACCATTACAAAATAACATTCTTACTGCTATTCCCTAACAGAATGAAATCAAACATGTTCTTGGTGGCACAGGCATGTCACAAGAAGCGATACGTGTAGGTGTTGCTTATCATCATATTGTAAGAGCATGTTGTTATCTCTTTACACCACATTGCTACACTAAGATGTGGATCTCGAGTGCAGTATGACACCACCTTACTAATTTTAGAGTATGCAGCTATCTTGCAGTGAAAGATCCAGCGAGATCTTGGATATCCTGGAATCTCACCTATTCATCTACTACGCAGCAGCAACCCAAATCAGCAAACAGACTGGGGGGTGGGGTGGGGGTAGCTTTTTTTTTTTTTTTTTTTTTTTTTTTAAGGGAAGATTTTGAACTAAGAGCGACAGACTATCAAAGTGATAGATTTTACCATCTCACGTTCCTAACAGGTATTAGGAAAGGCAGCATTATTTTTCACATTATAGTGCCACACATATCTAACTGTGTGGTCTACTAATGCTACTCAAATCTTTCTGACATTTCCTGAGCACAACAATCATCTGCTCTCTCACATGCAAAGGCCCACATTTTTGCCACCTAAAGGCAAACATGCTTTAAGTTTTCCAGATGAGGTTAATGCTGGAATTTAATGTGGAAGTATCACCTAAAAAGAAACAGACACAACTGCTCTCCATGACTTTTTTTTTTTTTAATTTTTTAAAAACCAAAGTTGGTAAACAGTGACTACCATAGCTGGCTCTAACATCGATCACTTACACTGCTATTTGTAACTATGGCAGCTGAGAGTCTATTGATTACACCACTGTGACTGCAATGGCCAACAGAATTATTCTTTGGTACAGCTTCCTGCTTGAAAAACCAAAACACTTTCCAGCTCAATATTGTCTGCAGATGTAATTATCATTAGCACATTTTCTTTTAGTTGATTTTTTAATAATTGAACTAGAACATCACCAATATCCACAAAACTTCTAAGAGTGTTATGCTCAACTGAATTGTATTTATTAGATGTAAAAAAACACTTGGAAAATATTCTACAAATGCACAATTTTGCCCTGGCAGGAAAAGAGTTTAGCTGATCTTTAAGGTATTTTCCATCTTTATATTGTATGATCCTCTGAAACTCTGTTTAGTGTCCCTCAGCCAGTATTCTCAACTCTCAGCTCCTGAGAAATCTTATTTTTCTAGCAAAGTTAAATACATTTTTCCAGTAATTGCTCATAAGGCACTGCAACAATCCAGATTTGCAGTTTCTTCCTACTAATATAACACTTTGATAAAAAATGGAAAATAATAAAAAGAATCTGTGATGTTATTTATAAAGCTGTGTTGTTTACTTACTTTTCAGTTTGTTAGACTCTAAATGCCTGTGGATTTAATTTTCTTTTTTTTTTTTAACAGGAACTGAAATTAAGTTTACAAGGATGGCAACTACCAAGTCTGTTCTTAAGTCAAAGATCAACATCGTATTTGTTTCTTCTCCTTCCTTAGGCTTTTGTATTTTCTCAGCTCTCCAAGAGTTTTCAAATGTAACAGAGAATAAAACCAAACAAACACAAAACAAAAAACAAACAAAAAAAGCTCCAACACATTTCCACAGTGCCTCCATGTTTGCAGGGCTGTTTGCAGTTGATGTTAATGAATAGGTGAGTAGCAGATGATGCTGTAGCATGTTGCAGCCCCTTGCATCATCACATAAGCCAAAATACACTCATACCAGGCACTGCAAGCAGGCAAGGGGACAGCAAGGGGACAGCAAGGGAACAGGGATGTAGCTCCCCAGCATTACCTGTAAGGCTGCAGCAGATATATCTTACCCATGCTTGCGGAGATCTTTACAATGAATACATACACTTCAGTGTTTCCCTTGTGACCTTTTAATCAATGGATTTACTTAGATCTTCATTATTACCCAGCTGTCCACAAAAGCTTTAACTTTTATTTCATAAAAGATACTTAACAGAGAACTTGCATAGATCAGACACTCCCTATGTTAGGACATTTATAAAAACAATAGTTTAAGCTATTTTTATGAGTTCTTCTTGTTGAAGTTGTTTTTTTCTCACTGCTTTTCTTTTTCTCTTGCCAGATTTATCTTTAAAATGCCACTTAAGGGCAATAATTTTGTTTCAAGTATAGAGTGTGCTACAACCAGGAAGAACTTGAAGTAAACTGCCGAAACAACTCAGCTGCAAGCTTGCAAGTTTCTTGACAGCTGCATGCAAAGTAACAGCTAGGCATTAAGGGTCCTATAATCATTTAGGATATTGTCAGGAATATTCCAACAATTCTTCTCTGTGGTACGATCTATTCTACCTTCCTTAACACCACTGAGGTAGTTCAGGGCCCTGCACTGTGGAGTAGGGACTTTCTAATTTTCAAGAACAAGAAGGCCCAGCACAAACCATGCTACTTCTTCCCCTCACAGATCCCACGCAAATATATTGATCGTAACCCAACTCTTTCCAGACAGTACCCTATCTAATGCACACTGTTTACAAACTCAGATATTTATTACTGTAATATCCAAGTACCACAGAGACAGATACAGGACACACCGTACGCCAAGCAGTTCAATCTCAAAGCATTTAGAAAGCTCTGCTGCAACCAGCCCATGCATCATTCCTTACAATTACACAGCTTCAACCTATTTTTTGTCCCATCTGAGCTTTGTTTGGTTCATACCGAAGCAGAACTCCTAGGAAAGAAGCTTTGGCAAAGCAGAGATGACTAGACAACAGGGAGAAAGAGAGCCCAACCCTCCAGGTAACCAGTTCCGAGTACACTGCTGCAGCGCAGCTTGTCTCACATATCACATCACTGCCACTGGGTATTTACAAAGATACTCCAGCTTTGGTTCAAGCCTCGGAAGGGGAAGCAGAGGAGCAGAAGAATGACAGAAGCAAAAAACAAATACAGAAAGGATTAATTTGCTCTATCATTGTAGCAAGATATATATCCTGCCATGTCACAGACGTAATTTTTCTTAGTTAACCTAAAGGTCAGCATGATAATTTTTTCAGTTCCCATTTTTTACATGTTAGCGGTAGCACTGTAATGTCTAGATTTGATGAGAAAGTCTATATTGCACTGCATAGGCATCTGAGATAGCTAAGTAAAACTGAACAGCAGAGTCTCTTCAGTGTTCCTGTAAGCTGCACTGGGAGGCTGTTGCCTCGTATCATAGCATATCACTCTGCATATTGGCATGTCCCTTCTCAGGAAATGCATAGAACACCTTAATTTTTTCGGAGCTGGAGGCAGGACACTGGGGGTCTATCAGCACTTAGGTGATTTGCTCTATATTTTTACATCACGGCAGAGCTCATGCTGTAGTGTACAGTCACCAGACAGATAAAACACCTTGGATTCAAGAACCTTAAAAACCTCATCAGTGGTGAACAATTTGGTAAAGGGGTATTAACTCACTCAAATTCTTTTCAATATCACAGCATTGCCAAGGTACTATTTAGATTCTCTCAAGCAAACACTTCAAACTCAAAACTTGGGGGGGAAGACCTCTATATCTAGAACAGCACTGGAGTGTGCATAAAACCCATTAACAGCAAAAAAAAAAAAAAAAAAAGGAAAAAAAAGAATGAAGCTACATAGCATTTATAGAACTCTGCAGGGAAAACCAAATACTTCACCTGTTTCCTTGGTTTGACTCAAGTAGCTACAATCACATGGATATCTTCAAACAATGTAAAAAGGCTGTTCTGCAGTGCTCTGGGGCTTGCATATTTAGACTGATGCCTTGAAAACAGCATTAGAAAATTCTTTCAAGTACCTCACTGTTCTGAAAGTGAGCTACAAAAATGCCAATGTTTTAACTCAGATTTTATCAGCTCTGAAAATACTGACTTAACCATTGATCTTTTAGCCTGAGTTATTCTGAGGGAAGGTATGAAAAACCCATCTGGATTGTTTTAGCTTTGGTCTCCAAAAACAAATACCATATCTGTATACACAGAGATACATTTAGGATTACATTATAAAAGGCTACATACTTGAAAAAGTCCTATAGCCAAGTGATATAAATACTGCTGATGCACCAGGTGCATTAAAGATCACTAAACCAGCACATTTTACTCGAAATAAAAAAGATGTTAACTAAAGTAATAGTTAGGATTTTTACAAGTAGAAGAATGAAGAAAACTTTCTTTCAAGTGCTCCAAGAGGATCAGCTTCATTAACTACTTGCCAGTGTATTACTAGATATGCAGCATCAGATCAAACACTATTTTATAACCAAAAACCTTACACTAGTAATTACATCTTTGTCAACACAAAACTAGCAGGACTTCTTAAATTGTTGTTACAGATCCAAAAAAAGCCCTAAAAACCCAGCATTACACTGCCACACTATGGCATGATTAAGATCTGCACGAAAGGATAGAACACAAAGACAATAAAACTCCTTTACTTATTTAGGACTACGTGTCCACCATTAGTTTTGTTTGCCCACTACATTTGTAAAGCACTAAAAACAAACTGTTGTGCCTTGCTCAGCAGCAGCTATCTACGTACATTATGCTTGAGGATTTTATTTTTGTAATGTTGTGGGGTGGGGTTTTTTTCCAAATGAAAAAAAGTTTACTTTCTGCAAGTGTTAAAATCTTCAAAGACTAGTTTGATATGCCTGTTGCACAGATGGGATATGTAGGGAAGCGTATACCAAGGGCATTTCTTTACTTTGTTTGCTACAACATTTAGAGCTTTTTGTTCTCTGCATTACGGTGTGATCTGAAATGTTTTCACTTGACAGCCAGTCCAAAGAAAGAACGGTTCAAAAACCGTTCAAAAAACAGACTTTCTCCAATTTTTACTTTTTTTAAACTGAGGTAACAGTACAGAATTTTAGAATCTACATTCGTTATTTCTTTATGTCAGAATATAACTCATTTCAGACCTAGAAATAATCCAAAATAATTAGTATTTCCAGTTTTACTACTAAGTTTTGAGAGACCTTTAAAAAAAAGTTTTTAAAAAAATCTTGGTTTTGTTGACCTTGAAGCACAGCAATCCAAGATGGCCAAAAATTCACATCTAACAATTACAGCAGCTCGCTGTACAAAGCATACGTTATTTTAATTACTTTGCCATTTATATAATTTATACCTTCCATAGCATTTGTTTTGCAAGAAAGCTATAAATCAGTTTTGTATGACCATTACTAGTACTGCTTTATTCACTCTAACATTACATTTTTTAAGTGTTTTTCTAATAAATCAAACATACATAAGCAATTGGCTGAGGCCAAGACCATACCAATTACTTTACCTGCAAGAACATGCCATTATGAACATTTCCCACAAGGCATAATAAAATATATGTCTGGTGCCACAAGACTTACAGGAATATCCTGTACTGAAGCATTAAATAAAGATTAGATGACTAGCTGGAGTTTCATTTTTCCATCCCTTCCTTAATTGCTATTGTCACCACTTCAGTTTACAAAAAATAGCGAAGCCTAGATGCATGCCAGCCATTTCCCGTTAGGATGGTTTATTCAAGCTTTTAAAATCCCAAATTAAGCATCTTTCATCTCCAAACACTTTCAGCTACAGGCTGCTTAAACCATCAATGAACAGGGTTTTCTCTTTTGTACACTACCCATCTCTGAGCCACATGCATATATACACTTTAATACTATTTCTATTATTAGGCCTCTGCTTTCAATTATCACACACTTCCAGTACATTTTTTTTACTGCCTTTACTCCAAGCACAAGCCAGCATTTTATACCTAGGATCCTAACTGCTCCTAATAATCAAGATGTATGAACAGCAAAATGTGAACATTACAGTCTTTTTAACAAAATCAGCTCTAGTGTCTCACTAGCAAATGTGAATTTCTCATGAGCATTCCTGAACTGACTAGGGCAGGTCAGTCCAAATAAATTCTATACTTGCACCTGGTAGCAAACCTGCAACTACCACCTAAGACTTGTGATTTTTGGAAGCCCTTTGGGAGGGGAGGAGTTTAGCAAACTTGAGTGATACTGAATGAAGATGATTTATGGAGAATGCATTCTTAGCAGTTTTAGTGTTTAGCAGCTGCCTAAGAGTCATGCTTGAACTGCACGACGAACTTAAAAACAAATTCCACATTTGCAGCTCCTCCCCTAAAACCAACAACAGCCAATTCTGTAGATGTTGCTCTTTAACTACACCCAAAAGTTTAGCAGCAGATATTATAGCATTTGTGTTATTCTGTACTTTTCAGTTGCAAAAAACAGTTTTCCCTTCCCCAGCTGGCAGCACACGTATCTTCTTCCATTAGCCACTCAGGTATTGCAGCTAAGTATTTAAAAATAGATAACCTTCTTTAAAAATATATATTATTTAAATTATAAAGATTTAGGTTGAAGTTGACTACTGGAAAAAGCTGTTTCCTACTACTGTATCTTTCCTTTCAGCAACTCTGTGAGGGATACTGTATTCCATATCAGATTAACTGGACTTCTGTCACACAGAAAAGATTAGTTACGATAAATGGCATCCTTAGTGCTGCTGAATTATGCCTTCCTCAGAAGAACTGAAACCATGCTTCATTGTCATTCATCAGGCATCCCCTTCTAGGATGCTACAGGAAACTTCATACCTTCCTGAACTTTTCCATCTGCTTATAAAGATCTGGATCCAGCTCCTGAGACACATCTTTCATCCAGAGTAGAGCTCCTCTGTATTCAGTCCGATACTGTTCCATTCGGTTTACTGTCAGCCATGTGTCTGAGATGGCCCTATATCTGAAAGTCTCCACTTCTTGATATAATCTACTCAAAGGAGTACGTAGTGCTAACCTGGGGAAAGGCATGAAGGAAAGGAAGGAGAGGAACATGTTAAAGAAATTGTTCCACAACGGCAGATGGATTAATACAACTACTGACACTTTACCAGCAATGAAAAAAACATACACAGCCAAAACAGTTCACTTAAGTGCTAGTGTATGTTCAGATGGCTCTACAGCTTGGTTGGGGGTACACATGAATGGTGTGATTTTGCTTGAATACTGTGTTTGGAACCTTCCTGTTCAAGTAGTGACCTTTCACTTACACATGCAAGTGAAAAAGGAACCTTTCCTAATGCATATATGTATTCTAGTTTGCCAAGCTGCTCCTACGTATGCTATTACCACTCCTCTTCACAAGTTACATTTAACAACTCTAAAAAAAAAAAAAAAAAAAAAAAAATGTATCTGAGGTGATTTATTAGTGGATACGTATCACAGATGTATCAGGATTGTCATGTTAAGCATCACAATAAGCACTTCCATTAGCCTTTCAATCTTTAAATGTAAACAAAAGAAGTCACCTGTCAAGTAGATAATTATCTGATTTTTCTTCCTTCTCCTCCCTCGTTTTATTTGGGGGTTTTTTTGTTTGTTTTTTTTGTGGTTTTGTTTTGTTTTGTTGGGGGGGGTGTTTGGGGTTTTTTTTTTGTTTGGTTTGGGTTTTTTAGGAACCTGAACAATTTCTTTGAAGGACATCTGTCTTTTGGAAGGACTTAGGCATTTTCTTATATGTTTCTTCCAGCAACTACACTTTGGAAAAGCAGTAGGGGACACTGTTGTCTTCCCTATGTCATCACTTCAGTTGCTAATGGGATCTCAAAACTAGACGGAATTACTGCAACTTTTGCTTTGCTTCCTCCTGCTGCTTCTACTTTCCTCTTGGTTGCCAGCAGCCACCTCACTGGAATGGGTTCAATCAGTTCCATATCAGTGTAGAATTAGTTTAGTGTGCTACTTGGGGTCTTCCTAAGCATAAAAGAATTTCTAATTTCAGCTCCAGTAACTAGCAAATTGTGTCTTCATGATCTCCAACTACTGAGCTAGCTATCGGCATGCAATGCAAATAAAAGCAGTCCCAGTTTCAACATGAGCTTGAGAATGGCTCAAGAGAGACAAACAATCAGTTTTATTTTTAGGTGAGTTTATGTAAAAAGATGCCTTAAACATGTGTTAAGAGATATAATAAAATGTGAACTTCTTAGTGGCTCCGCCCCCATGTTTTCTCATCCTACAAATACCCAGTCATTCAAAGGAAAACTGGCTTTACGTAGGGACGTCATACACTGGGATTTCTATGAACAGTTAAGCTTTATAAAGAAGCAAACCATCACTGCTTTTGCTCAAAGGTGCCTTACATGTATTTTAAAGATCCCACTCATGGCTGTTACTGGATGTGCTAATGATCAGACTCTAGCCCAAGATAAACATATGAAGTTCTAGTGCTCTGTATGCAATGTTTTATTTTGAGCCAAACAGCTATTAAGCTAAAGCTGGAAAGTATCACAATAGTTAACCCCCCCTCAAAAAATCCTGCAAAACATCATGGAATATAATTTTCCATTGCAAATGATGGTGAATTTTGAACTTTCATAGTCAAAAAATTGTTAAAAAAAAGCATCATAATACCTTAATGCCATCATGTACTGTTACTTTTAAACTCTTTGAGCAAACACAGGGTCACAGTGAGAAGTCAAAAGCTCTGGATAACAGTATGTGTTTGTGTGTATGTGGGTCCCTCCGGAGTCCTTATCTTTTACTGATTTGCTCCTACCCACTGTGCTCAGTGGGGATCTAGGATCTTGTCCTGAGGGACTCCAATGGTGTCAGGATGAAGTAGAAAAAGGCATTCAGACCTCTCCTTTCTCCTCCTTCTACTCAAGGTATGAGACTTCATGGCCCAGAAAAATACCTGTTTACCTGTCCTTCCCAGGACCCAGACACCTCCACAATGAGCCTGCTGCAACATTTCTCTGCAGAGTGAGAAGTGCCACCAACCAGGAGAGGGACCTAACTGCTGCTTTATAACCTCACTGCTACAGAGGCCGTGCAGATGCACCTTTACAGCTTTAGAACTGCTGAGCGGAACCAGCCACAGGTGGGGGACACAGAGTTACACAGACATAGCAGGTCCATAAGACAAAAAACAGGACCAGGCAAAACTACACAGAACAAGCCAGTAACATTGCCTATATTATTGACTAAACCTGCTATAGTAACTTTCCTATTATTCGGTTCCTCACAAATTTCAAATGGCAAAATCGTGACAACTGTGAATCAACTACCACTACCTCACATACTTTGTAAATCAGGCAGTAATTCTGACACATATACCTTTGCTGGGAAGAAAAGCAGAGGGCCTTTCCTGTGGCTTGCATCATTTTTCCTGCTCTTGTTTTATCCTGAGAACCTTGCGATCGAAGAAATTTCCCCAATTCATTTTCTTCCTGAGACAGAACTAACAAAAAAACAAATGAGTGGGCAAACCTGTTATTTAATAGGTTCCTAACAGCTTTAAAACTGGCCTAACATCAAATATGTTAAGTCACTCTAAATCCAAGCAGCACAGCAAAAATAAATAATTTCAGGGAATTTCTGCATTTAGTAAACAGAAGATCCAATGCACTTGAGACTTTTGTTGATATACTTAGCAAGAATCACAAAACTTCAGTGTCTGAAGACAGGAGAAACATGCTATTTATTTCTTGAACAGAAGAATGAGGTTGGTTAGATCACACAAAGGGCCCAATCTTGATTATAGTATCACAGTCTTGGGTTGGTTTTGTTTGGTTGCTTTTTTTGATCCTGTTTTACCACCTGGACTTCCTCAGCTGATCTTTGGTAGCATGCTTCAGCTGAAGCTAATCCTGAATTATACTACCCAAAGCTCATTCATTTGCTTCTCTCTCGCTCTCCGTGTCTCATGCTTGACTACAGAAATTAATTTTTCATATGAAAAATCCAGTACTTCATTTTAAAGAATACTTTCAAATAACTTTGCAAGATTATTTTACAACTTTAACATTCTACACAATTAAAACACTGTTTTTTAATTTATATCTCAAATATCCAAAATATTTCTATTTCAAATCAACTGATTGTGTTCTAAACAAAAAGATGAAGAAAAATAACAAAGTAGGTTTACATTGAATTGTTGACTACTTCCAAACTGAGACCATGGGTCTTCACATTCTCACATCCTTATAAAAACATTTCATTATGGCCTTATCTATTAGTCTTCCAAAGCAGTTGTCTCCTATAGTACCAATTTCTTCCCATTATCAATAGGGAGAATGGCCTAACACAATGACAGAAGATCTCGTGAAGTCCTCTTGTTACTTTTCCAAATGTTGACAGTGAAATCCAATGCAGACTCATAACGTACTCTGGTAGAACGTGCCTCATGCATGTCTGTGTTGGAGATCTCACCTGCTATTCTGAAACACTTCTTGAACTCAATACACTACTACTCTGTATTCTAATTTCACCTCCAGATCCTGAAACGTTCTCTCTGCCTTTCTTTGGACAGGCAAGAGAAAAAGGAAACACTTGAGAAAATATGGGCAACATTTAACAAAAGGAAATTGAAAGATGTCTCCAAAGCTGGATTCTCTTTTCCAGGCCAGAAATCACAGGGGCAGAGAATCAAACAGTACTGATTGCAGAGAACATTTAGAGGTCATTTAATACAACCTGCTGTTTGAAACTTCCCAAATGAGGTCTCTGTCTCTCACTAATGGCTGCCGCTAGTTACTGTACACCTGCTACAGCTGAGTGAGCATTATCAAATTCATTGTAATAGCATGGCTTACTTAATTATAAAACCAGTAATAAACCAAATACTCTTCATAGTCAATCCTGATTTTAAAAAAATTAAACCAGTTCAGAACGAAGTTAGGGTTTACTTCTGCATTTAAACAAGCCAAACAAGTAATGGAAAAAACCTACCCTAAACCACAAGCTTTCTCCCATAATTACTGCTACCTATCACTGCATATCAAATATAAAACTTAAGAATAGGAGATCTTCAAGCAAATAAGCAAGTCTGCCTTTAGCTGTCTGCAAGGAATGTTATCTTTATTTTGAAATAGGATGAAGCTAGTAGATCCTCATTTTCATTTTTACTTTTCCACTTGTTTGAGGACTTCATAATGCAGACCTCCTTATCACTTTAACTACTGTATTTGATCATACTTACAACAAATCCTTTTCTGATACAGTTCAATTGCTTTCAGCAACTCCATACATGTTCTCTGAATAGAATGGAACAGCTGATATTGCAAAAAAATACACAAAAAAAATCGTAAGCGTATGCAAGAAACACCAACAATCAAAATACAAGAGCTTAATTTTCTGTAGGAATTATTAGGGATCACTATTTTCTTGAACAATGAGTAATCTTTCCAGCTTGAAAGCAGTTTTTCCTTATCAATTGTGCCTTCCTTTCGATTAAGTTTTCCCGTGAAACTACAGACAGACAAATCATAACTTACAACAGGAAATTAAAGACAAAAATAATTTTGGAAACAGGTCTAATCTAAACAGCTGATAGTTAACCAAACTACTTATGTTGTTTTTTCTTTTTTTATGATATCTTTGGATATACATGATGATGTATAAATCTTTGTTTCTAAAAAACTCAGAGCAAAAAGTTATCAAAATGTCTATCATATTTATCATGTACAGCAATATGCATACTTGCATTGGTATGTCAACATGGAAAATTACTGATTTAAACTGAACTTTTCACTGGCATAGGTCCAGTTTTCTAACCAAATTTATAAAGCAGCAGCTTCCGAAGGAAGTGTAAGTCAGTCTTAACTAAGTTTGGAGACTGTTTCTAGGAAACAGGAGAATTATTACTCTTTCTGTCTGTCTGTCTAAAACCTTCAACTTGTAACTCAAACCTAAGCTCCACTGTACCAAGTATTACAAAGATATAAGCAAAATGGACTACTGGCACAGTAACTGTATTCCTTTGCATCTGCTTGACCTTCTGTACATTTACACAGGTCTTGTCTTTTAACCTGACAGCATGCCTGCAGTTGAGAAGTTCTTCAAGTGAGAACAGGCTTTAGCTTTTTATCTGGTAAACACAGATTTTCCTATTTCCAACCCCCCCAGTGCTAACAAAGCATCCTTCCTGATGATCTGCAACACTGTAAGCACGGTACGAACTCAGATATATATTTACAAAATACTGTCCCATCCTTCCAGCTTGTTTTACATCAGTACTCTTGATTTATAACCCACTATGAAGACCCCATAGCTGGAATCATCACATTGTAAGTTATCACTATTATAGCTAGAACTACAAATATTTGTTTGTTGTAAATCAGCTTCGTGTATTTCAGCTAAAATGTGAATAAACTGAGAATCCTAAGTCAATAATTTTCTGAGAAACTGCAAGAAAACCAGTAAGGCAAAACCTTTACCCTTAGGTAACAAAACGGTACCAATAAAACTTAGCTGGACACTAACTTGATTATTACACTTCAGAAGGCCACTCTCTATCTTTTCTTTGTGCCAGAGATGTTCAAGCTCTTCAATTCATAGAACCCTGATTATAATTTTTTTTTTGCAATGAGGTTGAGGATGTAGACAGCAGGACTGTATTTGTCACACAGCGCAGGACTGTATTTGTCACACAGCGCAGGACTGTATTTGTCACACAGCGCAGGACTGTATTTGTCACACAGCAGGATTCTCTCTCTTGGTTACACTTTACAGACTTTCAGAAGCTTCTTTGCTCATGTCAGAACCCACTTACCAGCATAAAAGCTCCAGAAAGCAGAGTTTACCATGCACCTTGCTCCTTCTTGGTATATTGCATATTTTTCTGGTATATGTGGTATTGTATAACTGTACAAAGGATGTCATTTGTATATACTATAGAAGATATTTTTTCTTAAAACAATACTCGACAGATATAAGCAAAGGGTAAGAATGACTGATACAAGCACAAAGGGTATCTCCTGCTCCCTCCTACCAACAGAAAGAAAAAAACCCGCTCCCCAAACCTTAAAATAAATACAAGAGATGTTGGTTCTAAATAAGATTGGGGGACATGGGTTTTGGTGTTACAAAATGCGACTATATTTCTTGTATATACACAGGTACCTTTGTCAAAATGAAGAAAAACTATTACAAGAAAATAGTGATAAAAATGTTTATACATTATTATATACTATGTGTACACATATTAGAGGCTTGAAATGAAAAAAAAAAAAATTAACAGACAATACACATTATGTAAACATTACAAACCTCTAGTTTTGCATCCAGATCTGCATCTGAAGCCACAACATGCTCATCTTCCTTTTTTCCTGTAACTTTTATAAGGGTTTGCTTTGTCTTCCAGTATTTCTGTTGCATTTTATTGACCACGGATTTTTCTTGGCTTTGAGCATATTGGTCATAAAACTCCCTTGGATAATTGCTAGAATATTAAGAAACAAAATTCCAAAACTTCAATAGGATGCTTAAAAAAATGTTTTAACATGCTAGATCAAGAATATTGCATTTGCATGAAGACATGTATATTCTAAAATGCACTTCCTCATTATGCATTAATAACAAAGCAATTAAATTAGTACTGTATTTCCCATCCTGCTTTGGAAAATAATACACTGCTTTCAATCTGAATGTCTCTAGCATATAGTACTGCCAAATAATCAGCTGCAATGAATTCTTGCCAATGCATTACAGAATGATTTACAGCCCATGGAATTAACTTTTTATTTTTGTATAACTAGTAGAAGAGTTTTAAGTGAACTAGCAGAGCTGCTTAAGCAGGCATCAATTTTCATGCAATTTCAACAGTGTCAGGATTTCACAAAGTTCATTTTATGACTAGAATTAGACTACTTCTTGCTCTCCTTTTTTTACAATTGAATAACAAAGACTTAGAAGAACACATCTCTTTTAAACATGCTATGTGAAAGATAGCTAGCTCACATCTTTTTTTTTTATGCAATGACAACATGACAACCTTGGGTGTATAACAGGTAACATTTTTTCAAGGATTATTTTCTACCAACAGATGATTCTGCATTCCTGTAGCAGACCTGACAGAAAGTGCAATCTAAAGACAAACTCCATATTCCACAATATTTAAACCATACCAAGATGGTTTAATAGAAAATATAGCCTTACAATGAAATCTTGATCTCTTTTGGGAAGTGTTATTCCATTATTAATTTCTGCAAAAATAGATGTCTTTTCCCCTATGTGCATACATAAAAAGCTGCAGTGATTTTGCAGATCTTTAGTACAAATAAATAGTTGCTAAACATTGCTATATTAAATACTCCAGGAAAATTAAAGAGCTTGAGTTTATCTTGAAAAAAAGATACCCTTCACCTGTGGAGTGACAAACTGTGGTTCATTACTGAGACACTGCCTACTAGCTCTGTTCACTTGGATGTTACCACGAAAGGTCTTCAGACCTAACATACACATCACGTCATGTATTGAGCCACACAGCAACAGACAGATAGATGCTTGCTGTGAAATACTATGGCCATTCTAAACCAACAAGCCGTTGACACAAGTGGTTCCCCAAAAGGGTAGAACATCTTCCCTATGTAGTTACTAGTGACACAGCTTAACCTGAAAAGGAAGTTTGTTTCACAGGGATTTGTTACTTGCTTTAGTCATTTTTAATCAGTGAGCTGGGAGACAGCGCCTTAATCACCAAAGAAACGGTAAGAAATTAAACTGGAAGCGAGCAAGGATAAAATTCAAAATGCACTTACACACAGCACTTCTTGGCTTCTTCCCCAAAGTTTAAAAGCAAAGGTATTTACCCATTTAATTCTACTCAAACATTAGTTCCAAGGGTTTAATTTATGAATTTCATTAAAATTAAAATAATAGGCCTTTTTGGTGCTACAGCACAAAATAAACACCACATGCGAAACATACCACATTTCATGTAGAATTCTACATAAACAAACCATTACACACTCCTGACAACAGCCAGCCTATCAAGGTAGGTGAAGCCTATATTGACCTGATATATGCTACACCTTTAAAATACAAAATCTACAATCTCTAATAAGTAACAAGATGATCCCCCTGCATTATGAAAAAAACAGAATATCAGAGTTTAATAAAAATAGCATTACTTTAAAAATAATAATAATGGTAATAAAAAAAGCAAACTGCTGGCAAGGTAGTATAAAGACCCTAGCTGTACGGCTAGTTGTGTGCTTTAACTTCTGCTACAGCTGTGCAAACAGCCAGTATCTCAGTTCAGTGGTCAAGTGAAGAAAACACCGTAATTCATCTGGTATCAACCATCCTTATTATCTACCTCGCTTGAGGACACTAGAAATTCTGGGGGCATGGTGCAAGGAATAAAAATGAGTCATTAATATGAGGACACACAAACACAAATATTTTGTGATTAATAGAGATTCCTGAATTAGAGACTGAAACACCAAATGAAGGAATAAGAGGAATATAATCTCTTACCACTACACACAAATTCAGCTTCTAATTTCATTTGGAGAATTTACTGGCTCCCGTTTATGCTTAAGATAATGAAAGATTTATAATCACATTACTGAAATATTTGGTGTACAATTTTTACTGGTAGACACTTGTCAATACCTTTTAATATGGATTTTGTGTCAAGCAATCATGGACGTATTTAGGTTTTGTTAAACAATCAGAAAATATAACTAAAAGAAGGATGTACTTTATTCTGAGGTTGATGACCACAGATAAACCTCTTGAAATATGACAGTTCATACACTTCTTTCCATTAAGCAGGAAACACTGATAACACACTATTTTTCTGTCTAGTCAATTTACTTGTTTTTCCACTCTTTGGCAGTTTTTCATTTTTTAATTTTTATTCTTTTTAAACAGAATGTCTACCAGTGACTTCATTTAAACACTAGATGCCAGAACATAATGTGTGATAGACTCAGGCAGTGACAAATCAACATGCCAAACACCATTAGCTCTTTAGAATAAGAAAAAAGTGACCAAGGTACTTACTACTTCTGACCTTCCATGGTTCTTGTTTTCTTCAAACACTTAAACAAAATACAAAATTATCAGTTAATACAAACATCTTTAAACCACAATTTTCAAGTTAGACACTAGAAAAGTCCTACCTTTTCACATAAAAAAATACTATGTTGTAGCACCTTGTTTACCATGTTACAACAGAAAACCTTTCAATCTGTGGACCAAATGCTTTCCTCATGTAACACACAATTCTTGCTTAAACCCATGACAAACACATTGTAGTACTGTCACTGATGTTGCCAATTATTATAATTTAGCAAATCTTCCAGGCAAAAACTAATCTATCTGACATAAATTCAGTGACTTTTGATGAAGGAAGCCAAAAAAGTCCATGCTAGGTATCTTCCTCTGTCAAATTTTTTCCCCAAAGTTCTAACCACAACAAAGTTCAAGCTACTTTTTTTGCCCATGTCCCACTGATCTGTTTTTTTAAAAACACCAGGTACATCATACCTTGAGCCATGGGTGTGAACTTTAACGAGCAGGTAGTTTTTCTATGAGGGACTATGATTTGTATGCATTTGGACTTCAGATTTTATAAGTCAGTATCTCCGGCTTGGATACTCAAGTCTCCCATTATATTTTGAGCTGATGAGATGGCACACACACCACTTCGCACCAGTAAGTGAGCACACTTGCCACGCCAAATTTACAAGTGAAGCCTGATACTCCTCATAAACAAAGAGCACCTGGCTTCTCTCTTCTGCTGCTTTCAAAGGACTCTATTCTCCAGCGTACAGCCAGCATGCAAATGGAGGCACTGCAGCATGATCACAGGAGACCAAAAAGAAGCTGGCCAGATGGTGCTGCTGGAAAATGGCCTTTGTTAAGACCAGGCATGAAGGAACACACCAACAGGCTGCACTAAGATACAAAGCTGACTGACTGAGAAAACAGAAATGGAAAAAGCAGCTAGGAAGGTAATGGTGCTTAATCTGGACTTTGGCACTAATCTGGGTGAGAGAGAAAAGGGGCTGCCATCGGGAGAGGTGACACCGGCAACATATCTAGCACGGTGCTGCTTACAGAGGGTACGGTTACCACTTGAGTGGCAAAGGGACTGGAACATATTGCAGGAACCCGAACAAGGGAATGCAAACAACCTGAGTGCTTCCTGCAACCGTGAAGCACATGCACTTCCATTTGAAGCCAAATGGAGCCAAATCCCAGATTTACAATTCTAACCTTTCTGCTACCAGTACCTGTGAAACTTCCTGGCAAAGTTCCATGAGATGCTGCAAGATTGCATCAGAGCAGGAAATTTTCCTGAATTGGAATTTTTGTGAAGTGCTCACAAGCACTGCAGGAGATAACATAAGAAAATTCCTAACTGTCTTCAGAGCAGAGTTTAAATGCAAACACCAACAGCTAAACAACAAAGAGGAAGAAAGAACTGTTTCAGATTGTTGTTTGTGTTATAGCACCATTGAGTCAGACAATATACAGAATAGATAGCATCGGCCATGGCTTTGCTGTAATTTCTACAGCCATAAGGCACAGGCACATCTTACATCTTTATGTTCAACTTCACTGTTTTAACACTGGTCCTCCTTAAGTCAACAGTGGGTGTGCACGAATAAGATAAGAACATAGGATTTAGCTTGTATACACATTCATGACTCAGTTATTCAGCAGCACACTTGGTTTGACAGGAACCAAAGAACAGTCTATCTAGACGGAATAACATGCATTAATTATGTGGAACAAAGTGTAAATGACCAACACAAGGAACAGGTCTAAGGCACTGACTTTACACACTCTACATGTCCACCTGATTCTCCTGGAAACCAATTCCCTATAAATAAAATAAAATTCAATATATACCTATGTATACCAGGGTCATGGTGAAACAGTTCTCATTTGCAAGCATAGCTCATGCTTTTTCTTCCTAAACATGCGAGCTTATATTTTGACTCCTACTTATACTCCTCAGAGTCCTACATAGCACCCCTACGCCCTTAGGACAGGGGTCCTCAAACTACGTCCCGTGGGCCGGATACACTCCCCCAGGGTCCTCAATCCGGCCCCCGGTATTTACAGACACCCCCGCCGGGGGTTGGGGGGGAAACCAAGCAGCCGCAGATGACTGCCTGCCACTGCATCCGCGTGCCGGCCCCCTGGTTAAAAAGTTTGAGGACCCCTGCCTTAGGATGTCATTTGTGGGGATATGTTAGTTCAGAGTGAGGACTGTGTCACAGCTGTTAGGACAGTGTTTTCATGGTATGAAAATGAGGGCATGTATTCCCTGTCTTGACGTGTGACATGATGGCATTTGAGGCTACAATACCTGCTGCTATAGTGTTGTATGGCCAGTCAGGGTGGCAGGAAACACAAGTGGAGTCTTACCTACCCTGCCTGGTGGAAATGGCTACTGGCATGTGGTATTACCACATAGCTCAATCCCTAGGCCTACTTTATTTCCAGCACAGAGCTAGTTTTTGGTCTAAAATGAGAATTCTGTTTGTACAAAGACAGCCTAGTAAGCGCTGGCATTGAGAAAACTCAACTGTGGTTGCTCAAAACCAATCAGATGACTTTTGATAAGGGCAGCACTATTTCACCTGTAATTTCCATCAAGAATGTTCCTGGATCCCATTCATTCCAGATGCTGTTCAAGAAACTTTCTTAAATAGACCAGTTATGCCTCAGAAGACTCAGCTTAGTTTCACCTTTCTCAATGACTGAGAACACTCCAGAAAACCTGGATGTCCACTACTACAGGCTATTCTTTTTAGCTGTTCATTTAGATGACAAACCAAATTGGTTTGGGTCCCACTGACCTCAACAGTACCCTAAATGACTTCCATTCACACAGACATTGTTTGAAGTTAGATACCCTTGTGTAACATTTGCAGAACTGTAAACTAATTCATATTTCATGTATCAGCATCACAGTTCAGCTCTTCTGAAATGGAAACAGTATATACTAACACAGATATTGGAGTCTGAAACAAAGGTAGAAGAAGATAATAAAGTAATATTTACTTGAGCTGGATGTAGTTGATGTGCTATTACAAGAATACTCATGTTTGTATCCAAGTTCTACTGCAAATTTATCAATTTCTAGCTTGTAATGTTAGGATTTTATTTTTAAGAAACATCCAGTGGCTGATGACTGGGGAAAGACAAATACCGTATCCATCTTCAAAAAAACAGCAAAGACGATCAGGGCAACTTCAGGCCCATCAACTTCAACCTCAGTTCCTGGAATGATCATGGAGAAAACCCCCCTGGAAACCATACCCAGCCACATGAAAGACAAAAAGGTGAGTGGAAACACCCAGCATAGATTTATTAAGGGCAAATCGTGCCCGAGTAACCCAGCTGCCTTCTACTATGAGATAACTGCCTCTGGTGAATGAGAGTAGTAGATGTTGTATGTTGATTTTGGCAATGCCTTTGTTAGGTGTCCCATAGAATTCCTGCAGCTTCTTGTGGGACTACATTTGCAGCAGTGTCCAGTTTGGGGCTCTCCATACAAGAAAAACACTGGCATACCAGAGTGGGTCCACCAGTCAGGGTCTGGATCCCAAAACGTATTTGTTCTGCTATGAGACTACCCGGCTAACAGGAGGCCTTATTGCTGTCTACAGCTACCTAACGACAGGTGTACAGCAAACAGCCAAACTCTTCTCAAAGGTGCACACTGGAAGGACAAGTGGCCACAAACACAAGCAGGAACATGTGAAATTCCAACTTAACATAGGCAGGAAATTTTTCACCATAAGGCTGGTTAAGCACTGGAATAAGCTGCCCAGTGAGGCAAGCACTGGACATGGCCCTGAGCAATCTGCTCTAACTGGGCCTGGTTGAACAGGAGGCTGGATTATGTCCTTTCCAGTGCTCCCTTCCAGCCTATATGATTCTGTGAAAATCTGTACAATGTAAAAGAAGATGAGACTGGAGAGCAGCAAGTTTGCTACCATTGGTTTAATACAGAAGACTTTCCACAAGAATGGTGTGAATGGACAGAATAGCATTGCACCATTACCACTGTGGCTACACAAAAAAAAAAAGTATAGTATGTTTGCTTTCTAAGAGTTACCTACAATATTTTCATCTTTTAGTCATATTGCTTATTTTCATTGAGAGCTGAAACTTTTGACATTAACAGTTTTTATTCTTCAGATATTGCTACATGTACAATGTGAATTGTCCCTGCAGTCACACGGCCATAACTTACTTATTTTTATCATCTCTAACTTCACACGTTGTTACTGCCTATTCCAAGTCCAGGAATAAAAGAGGTTTAAGATACTGGTTGAACTGTAACAAAAGGCTTTATTAAAAGCATCTGAGATAGCTGAAAGCAGTGAGATTTTTTTAAAATAAAAAATCTCCAAGTCCAAGTCTAGCCACAAAAAGTGAGAGATGCTAATAAAAGGGTCTGGGAACAGCCCAGTGAACTATTCAGGATCTAAAAGGAACACTTCATAACCATGTAACAAAGAATCCCTACGGTCACGAAATGCTGGCCCTGAGGCTGCAGAGAGACCAAGGAATCATCACATAACCTTTGACTCCTTTAGGTTTCGAACTCTGTTATGCTTTTGAAGAACAAGATGTAAATGTCCCAACAGAGGTAACAAGAGTGTTGCTTTTTGCCAAAGCTGACAACAATGGAACACATGACACTAACTAGAGTCCACCAATAAACTGCAGTCAAACTTAAAATTAACCTGTTACCATACAGTTTTATATATAAAACCAAGCTTAATTGGCCACAAGGAGCTGATGAAAGAGACTTTTTCTTTTTTCTTCCCAGTGTATTAAGACTAAAAAGAAGAAAAATTTCAGCAAATAATATTATGCTGACACTCATTAAAAAAAAAAAAAAAAGCACCCACTGGAAAGCATTTTTATTGGGAAGTTTCCATTATCTTTGATGATAGGAAGTTATGCAACAGTTATGATCTCCATGACAGGCAGCCTTTATGTTGGCAACCCAAAAGGTAGGGATACTCTAAGATATGGCAGAGGGGGAAGGGAGGAAGCAAACATAAGTGATCTATAGCATGCTAGGGAAAGCAATGCTACATTTCAGCTCACTGTACACAAATCCATGTTTATTGCTGCACAGTGCTGTATCTAAGGTTTCCTGAAGAAGTCCACACACAGCTCTAGTAATTTTGCAAGTGTTTCCCAGTGTTTTGAGACAGATGCTACCTCAGTTTCAATATTAAACCCAAGCTGGCGCTCCTGCCCAGCACACAATGGAGCACAGCGCTGAAACATCCATTCACATATGGAACGAACTGTGTTCATAAACCCTGCCAAAACCTTGTAAATCCCTATCAAGTCCTCTGAGGAGCCACAAAGAAGCCTCAGCATTGTGTTCCACAAACCTCCTCGTCTGCAGAATGACACCAAAGAGGACTGGCACCACCTACCAGCCTGGACACTGTGAAATACAGCTGAACTGTTTCTAGACTGAGTCTGGCTTCAGAAGCGGTACAGCTGCATTCACGTAGTGCTCTGCCACAGCTAATAAAACATGCTGGATCCAAGATGGCCCTGCAAACAGCCAACCATGGCACCTCTGCATCTGTGGCAGTTTATCTGGGTTGTAGGCTATTGGCCCAGAAATTATTTCCACAGAAAGCCCAAATAGCTGGAATGCACACACAACTTGGTAATATTTCTGCTGTACTACATCACCTTGTCTTCCTACTGAGATAATTTTTTAGCCATGATGCTGGGATGAAACTTGATGGACAACACCCTCATTAGCAATATATTTCTATTCCTATGGAAAATCCTCCAATTCTCTATATTCGCCAAGACCATTTGCATACACCATCTACATTTTTCTATGCAAACAGGAAAATGCTTTCATGGTGTTTAGAGTGATTCAAGCTCCAGCATACCACAGGTTTACCTTCCAGATCATGCTCTGTATAACATATATACATGCTTGCTTATCTTTTTTAAAGCTGAACAACTTTATACAAGTAGTATCTGGAGATTATTCATAAGAAAAAGATGGTATGAGTACCTTCTCCTCAACAGCTAAACTGATAATAAACAATTCTGTATATCAATGTCATTCAGACAGTGTTTCTTTTCCAGTGAGTGTAATTATAAATACTGTCACATGGCAAGGTGAAGTTCAGACTTTAATGCTCTTCTAGGTTATGAGGAAATCAATTTTTTTAAAAAATAAAATCTTTTCCCCTAATTCAAATATCTCTCCTTGGCTGAGCATTATTTACAAAGTCCTTACTATGCTCTTAGCTTAGCTAACAGATCTTATAACCAGAGACAACAAACAGGAATCTTTTCAACTGTTAAGACTATTTAAAACAAACTGTTGATCTAATCACAACTTCTCAGAACCAAGACATGAGCTGCAATCCTTGCAAAAATGTTATATATGCTGATCTACAGATCATATTTAACATCCAAAGATGACCTAGTATAGTTATGTAGGAAGGCAGTAGACTGAACAACACATTCTTTTGAGATGCATCCAGAAACAACAAAAGGGAACTGAATGAGAAGCAGAGCAGAATTCAGCAACCCTTATGTGAAAGTAATGTGTTCATCAAAAAAAGATACAGAGGAGTCTGCACTTTCACTGACAGCACTGTCTTCTCAGTTTACTGTCCTTTCAAAGCAGCTAATATGTTTTGTGGTCCATCAAATCCCAAGAGACTCTCTACACCCTAAACCCCCTTCAGCTTGTAACTTCAAATATGGCAGAATCATGCATTGCAGTTGATTCACTTAATATAAAAGTTTTATTAAATCTAATAATCTTCCGGGAAACTTTTAATACAGTAATAGTAGAATGGTACTAAGTAACAAAAGATAGGAATTTTAAGGAGTTCTATCTGTAAAAGCTAAGTGTGATAGTTTCATTTATGTAAAATACTCTGCAGCAAAGAAAATGTGCTTGGGTGAGGGAATCAATGCCATCTGTGTCTCCAACAGCTCTTGGCTGACAACCTATCTCCCCCACCCTGCTCCCTGGAAGCTGTGATCAAACTGAATCAAGTAAATGGGCCTCCAAAGCAAGAAGCTGTCTCACTATGAAGATTAGGCATCGCACAGTTTTATATTCTCTGGTCTTCCTACAGAGACCATGGGCTTCAAATTGCATTTCACTTTGACCTGACCAGGCAAAGGAGAATAGGGCAGACTACTGATCTGAATTATGCATATTGTCAACACAGGAAAAGAGCAAAAACTGAAGTATGGGTCTATACAGGCATTCACCGTCAAGATTACACACAGACTTACAAATATTTCTACTCTTAACTACATTAATAGCTACCACTGAAATTCTGCTAAAATGACTGTCCTGTTTAAGTTACATCAGTGTGATGAATGACAAGATTTCATTTTTCCTCTAAAGCTCTTAATGCTCATCACTGATGTTCTAATCCTCCAGAATCATCCATACTTAGCTTTAAATCCAGGAGTATTTTCATGCTGTTAGACTACTCACTGATGCCGTTGTTTATTAATTCAAAAAGTTTATAGTATTGGTCTGCAAGTGCTGCATTAGCAGTTCCTTCCATCCACTACAACTTTTTGTCTATTCCTTTGTCTCAGACAGATCCACAGCTTTGCTACTTATCCTGTAAAGTGTGTATCTTACATATTATCCACAACTTCTCAGCAGAAATACTGCAGTCTTCCACGGGAGCTGTATCAACAGAATTACTCTTAAACTATTTCAGGAGCTGACATCTAGAAAGAAGTTTTGTATGTTCTTAAAAGAAGCACAGGGCAAAACAGCATCTGTTATACAGAGAAGGACTCCTGCTATATTCATACACCTTGGAGGTGCCAAGGGGTAAAGAAATTCATGCTGTTTGACCCCAATTATCTAACTGTGGTACCTAAATTACCATATAAGTCTCTCAGTACTAAGCCCCTGTGCAGATAGGGCGTAGAACCTCCATAAAGCAACTCTGAGCACCTGAACCAGAGCCTCACCACCACAAAGAAATGGTGGTTTCTGCTTGAAGCACCTGAACTGCACACGGCTAAATCGTGCATAACAGGCGCTTCTCTACTACTCCTAACACTGGGATTTCACGATGGTCTGTTGAATTACTGCGGGGGAAAAAAAGATTTAGCAGCATACTGAGTAACACATTATGCTTGGGACACAGCCACATCCCGTAAGCCCACTGGAACCAATTTTTTCTTTCACTGCAAGCACTTCTGGAACTAACGTTCCTATACACAATTTCTTCTATTTTCTTCTCTCTATCAAGGTTTATGAGACAGCCTAGCAGAAAGTTCATTTATTCCATTCCATTTATCCATTTGTCTTGATTCCTCAAAGGATCAACAACAACAAAAAAATCTGACACACAGAAAAAACCCAACCATGTACTCAAAACAGAAGAAGTACCACAGAAATTTGAGTCTGTTTTCCAAGGAGCTAGTTTGAGCCAATATAACACTCCCTTCTTTTTCAAGCTATTTTGTGTGGAGGACAAACCACAGTAACACAAGCAGGTATCTTAAATGACTGAGATTGTGTGATTAAGGATTTGCATGATTAGAAACCATGCAAAAGGCATGAAGAAATCTGGATGTTTTAGGTCTTCCTCCTATCATTTTGTAGCACTACCCAGGCACCTGTCTGCAAACAGTATATCCAACAAAGTGATTAGTAGTATTATTAACATTAAGTATATAATGACCTGTCTTTCACTGAACTGTATGCTGACTTAATATTCTCTACGCAGGGCAAATGACCAATAGCTACTGCAGAGAGTACTGCAATTTAATATTCATTAAATAATAACTGTATTATTCCAGTAACAATTACCATGCTTCTAAAGTTTCAGAATAGACAATTAACATAGGAAATTATTCTGCTTATTTTCCTGGTGTAGTCTAAACAGCGGGTGACTTTCAGGGCCCTGTTTCTTACGCTATGATTTAGTCTTTTATTTTTCTACTCCCAACTCTGACAAGTACAAGTTAATAGAAGACAGTGGCAGGTAAACAGAGCACATTTGAACACTGGGAACTTATTACTCATTTACACCTAGAACTTAAGAGCATCAATACATCTTAACTGCACTGGTTTTCAATACTCGAGCGGTTAGTTTTGGCCAACCCACGTTTTTAAAAACCTGGTTTTGCTCCTATGATGTGCAAGGATCAAGTCAACTGTTATTATTCCTATCTAAAAAACAATTTTGTGTCTATTTGGTACTATATGTATGTACAAAGACTATCAAGTTAAACTTACAGGCGTAATTGCTAGAATATAACATGTCTTGAAATGGCACTTGGAACTGGGGTTTTTTTCTTCACTTTTTAAACAGTTGAATGACAAATTCCTAAAACCAGCAGGTTATCTCAAAAAGACTGATAAGAATGGCACATGTAGTCACAATATAGTACAGTCTCTGAACAAAATATTCCAACTGTGAGGCTACCAGCATTTATTTGGAAGATTGATGAGCAAACAATAGCCCTTTCTAGATAAGTTAGCTTGCATGCAGAACTTCATCATTTACATACAAACACAGATAAAATAAAATTTACACATAAATTTTAAAGTCCTTTTCTAAATTATACTGATTTTTCAGCTGCTTATTGTGAAATAATATAAGAACTGCACATAGTATCAGTTTGCCCTCACATAACATCTTTTACTTGACTACTACTGTTCCACTTACATTTGTGAAGAACACTGAGCAAATGTCCTTAGGAAAGAACCAGATAAGTACTACATGCATTTTATGGATGAATAATTTGAATACAAGCTGTTGAGTGGCTGGTCTAACCTCACTCTGTAAATGAGCAAAGTTGGGGATATATGCAATACCGTATTTAATCTCATTCTAAATGCAGACTCGCTTCATGTCTCTGAAATTACTATCAGATTGTTTTGTATTACACAATAGTTCTCTCAGTTTAAAAAGCAGTATTTTTAAACTTAGTAGCCAAATACTATAAAAGAAAATGCCATATGGAACACCTGCTGTGTGCAGACTATAAAAGACAATATGAAGATGGTTTTTGTGACACATTCTACCCATATCTGTCTAGAGCCTTGACCTTAGGACACTTTCCGTTTGTAGAACCTATAAGAAAAGCAGTGGATGTACAAAAAAAGTCAGGAGCCTCTTTTCACATGTATATTACACTAAATATGAATAAATATGTTTTTAGAATTTCAAACTAATGGCTTTCTTGTTTACATACCCTATTTACTGACAGAGTCAACACTCTCAAGTTTCTCCCTCCCTCTTCCCTTTTCATCCATGCAGAAGCCAGGAAGCAATGCCATTGTACCTAAGGAGAAACAACGCTGTGGGAGCTAACAGGGGAAAATAATGTTCTCTAGATTCCCTCAGAAGATCATTTACATCTGTGGATAAGAGATTTGATTAACAAAACAGTTCTAGCATGCACAGCAACTACATTACACGATGATCTTCTTTCACTGCTCTCTGAGTAAACACCACAACCAATACAGGCTGTCTGTTCTTGACAGATGCACAGTCCACTCAACTTTTACAATACTGATCTCAGATCCTGGCACACCAGCTGACTGCTCCTAAAGCAGCGGCGATGCCTGTGAAGCTACTTGCAAGATGGACCCGACTACTATTTCAATGACTCAGAAGAGACAGTTCCCAAGGTTGACGTAAGTGATTGCATAACCGGTCAAAATGCCCCTCAGTTTGCCATGACTAACAATAGCCACAGGAAAAACTACCGTGTCACTGTTACTACTAGCAACACATAAAAGGTCAAATGTCTCTACTGTTCTTGACTGCTTTGATCTTTGCTTGACATTGTTCACTCTCTAGGCTTTTGTATTTTTAATGCTCCTGCATCACATGGTATAATTTTGTCTTTAGAGTGATTTTATGGTCGAAAAGTGGAAAAACATCTTGAAGAATCAACTACTTCAGAGCAACGCTGCTGGAGAAGATTTTGAAAAAAGTATTAAAAAAAAAAAAAGTCATTGAGGACATTTCTTGACTTCTAGTTTAGCTGAGATATTAGCACATTTTTTTCTGCCAACTCCTACCAACAGCTTTCAACAGTAGTTGAAGAGTGAAAAGAGCTGTTATTATTCGTTTCTTCCAGAAAAGGTTACTTAGGAATTCATCTGAACAATTTAGCAGCCCTGTAGAGTATGGGTAACAGAGAAGAACAGGCAAGATGGGTGGGCTTGAAAGTCTACTGAAGTGAAAAAAAAAGAAAACCCAGTATATTGGTTGAATTGTGTTGAACAATTCCTGTTCAACAGAAATTTTACTTTGCACTGATTGCCTCCACACCCCAATAATACAATCTTTTGAAAGAAAAATGTTAAAGAAACCCTCCTCCTTCCATACAGTCATAACTGGTGTTCTTGAACCTGCAAACTTTCAGTAACCTCCGTATTTGAATCTCAGCTCCCACAAACACAATGAAATAGATTGCCATTATCTAACAAGCACTTAATTCTTTCTCAATTAAGAAGGCAGCAAATTCAAGTTACCAGCATCTAACTCTTGAGTGCACTGAATCTTTCTGGAAATAACGTTTCACCCATAAAGTTCTGACAGTAAAACTTTAGAAACTCATTCAGACCAAGGGTTGGCAGCATTTCACTGCCACATCACCTTCCAGTAGAGCTTGCCATGGGAAAAAAGTGACTGGTTATACCAGTTATGGCAGTTTACCACTCAAAAGGTCTATGTGGCTTTACACTAAATTCCTTCTTCAGTGGTATTAACATAAATCTTAAATCATTCAGTCACTCAGTTTAAACCCATACGCTACCCTATTAAAACAGTAGTATAAAAAATTGTTGATGTCTAAATAACATGTTCCTGGACTTCATGCTAAGTACCACTAAGAACTGCAACTCCTAGGTCTGTGCCATGCACTGTCAAGCAGTGCTTGCACTCAGTCCTCCGGAACCCTGGATAGACAAAGTGGAAAAAGTGTGGATTACCAGAAAAATCAGATGAAAGACCATAACCAAACACAGCCTGCACTGCACACTCCAAAACCCAGCCTGCCATTTTCTCTGCCCAACACCTTGGAAAAGCTATCAAACACAGTTTTTTTCCTTACAGCAATGGCCTTGCCAGAGCAAAACACAAGAACAGTTTATTTCCAAGAAGTCTGCTCTGGAACAAGAGCCACAGCTGCTTTCTGAGACCCAAATCAAATAAAATCCACGCAGAAACGGAAAGAAAGAGGATAACAGAATGAAAACATGGGGAGAAAAAAACCCCAACAAACAGATGCTTCCTGGAAACAGTCACCTTGGTTTAAAGCAAGGCTTGCAGGCAGGGGCAAAATACTACAACCAATCAAACAGAACAACGCCACTGCCAAGCTTCCAAAACATGTACACAATGCAACTTGGGGGTAGGGTGTTAAGGGACACACTCCTGATATTACCTGATTCAGTTTCACACTTAGACATCTGAACTAAGGGAAATCTGAATTACTGCTTTACGAGGGTCCACGCACGACCTTGCGCCTGTCAGCGCTATGCAGAGCAGCATGGCACAGGAGACTGGCTTCCGTTTGGTGCTGAACATACACACAGTGACACCAACGAATCAAGAGAGCACAGTGCCCTTCACCCTTCCCTCTTGCTAAAAAACTGGCCTCACGTTTCAAGCAATTTTCTATCTTCCTTCTTCCTTCTAAACAACCAGAACACATAAGCAACGTTCGCATGCCAGCTGGATGGATGCAGAACAAACCTTATTACTAAGATGAACCTTTGACAAAACACAAGCTTTGAGCCCGAAGTTTGGGGATTTTGCAATTCACATCTCACCAGCTGTTACCGCCCCGGTGCCCGGTTCGGTAACTGACGTTACGCTACCACGGGAGGCCCGGCCGCCGCCAGCCGGCCCGAGGGGCAGGAGGGCCGCCGCGCCCCGGCCAGCGGCACACGCCGCCCGCCGCAAACCGCTGAGGAGAAGCCGCCGTTTCCCTCCCCAGCCTCCCCGCTTCCCGCGGGCGGCGGGCCAGAGGCGATGCACGGGAGGGAGGGGGGGCAGAAACGGATAAATGTCATAGTCATGGCGAGATAACCGCACGGCGGGAAAGGGAACGCAAGGCGAAAAGGAGGGGCAGATGCCATCTTGCGTCTCGCAAATTTCACCTCTGGACAGGTCCGGCCCTGGCTACACCCGCCGCCAAGCCCTAACGGGCGCCAGCGCCTCAGGCCCGGCCGCCGCGCCGCCTCCTCCCCCCAAGAGGCGGGCGGCCCGCGGGGGAGGCGGCGCCCACCCGGGGCTGCCCGGCACCGGTCGCAGCAGCCGCTGGCAGAACCCGTTTTCTCCGCCAGGATCCGGCACGGAGCCCAGCAAGTGCCCCCTTCCCGCACTCACCTTGCCCGCGGCGGAGGGGAGGGGAGGGCCGAGCCGGAGGCGCCGCCGCCGCCCCTCCAGGTGTTCCAGCGTCGTTGGCGTCACGGCGGCGAGCGGAGCCGCCTCTGCCGGCGCGGGCGGTCCCCGCAGCGGGGCGGAGCCGCCGCCCGCCCAGCCCCCGAGGCAGGAGGGCGGCGGCTGCCGGGTCCGTGGCGGCCGGGGCTCGCTGTTTCCTGGCGTTGGGCTTGGCCGGGCCGCGCTTCCTCCTCCTTCCCCGGCCTCGCTGTGAGGGAGGCCTCAGGGGAAGGCGGCGGGAGAGACCCCCCGGCCTCGGGCCCTTCCGGGGCTCCTCTCGCCGCCTCGCCCCAAACCCCGAGCCCTTCTCAGCCCCCGCCTGCTGTGGGCTGCAGGTGTCGCATCAGGGAATACTCGTTTTTATGTTTTGGCCGCTATAAATTGGTAGTTGCTGTCAAGGAAACTTGGAGAAAAAGGCCCTTTGGTGTAGCGGGCAGGTGGCAGTGTCAAGGGGCATTGGTTTGGAGCGAGAGTCAGAAACGAGCCATCTGGGATTTTGTGAGAGCTGTTTTGAGTAAAGTACTGAAGGTGGGTTTTAAGCTGATTTCAGAGCTTGAAATGTGGGGGGAAAGTTCACAGGTGGCATTTGAAAGCGATCTGTTGGATAAGTGGGAGTTAAAAGGAGAAATGGGGGAGCAGCAACATAGGGTGGAAAATTACCTCACCTGCATGTGGAAGTGTTAACTTCCCTGTACTGCATGTACGGAGAGCAGCAGTTTAAGCACAACACAGAGAACAAAAGCAGGAGTGGAGGAGATGAGGTTGAGCTGGTAGGGCCCCAGCAAAGGGTTGAAGAACAGTGGTAATGGGAGGAACTGTAGAAAATGAAAAGGGAAGAGAGGAGTGGAAATGAGGATAGTAGTGGGGCATCGTCTGCTGAACTTTGTTGAGGTCTGAAGTGCTCATGTTGGTGGCTGTCACAGTGTTTCTGTGAGACCTGGCCGAATGACTTCTGGAAGTTGCACGTGTAGGAGCGAAAATGCAAGGTGTTTACAGCAACAGGGACCTTACTGTGAGACAGTAGCTCTGAAAAAGACTTGGGATCCTAATGGGTAGGTAGCTAAGCATGCACTCCCAGAGCACCAAAGTCAAAAGGGATAATTTAATTAACAGCTGTATAACCTGAGGAATTTCAGGCAAGATTTGGGAGGTTTTATAATTTCCCTCATTGACACTGGTGTGACGACTAACAGCACGTTGTACCCAAGCATGATGTATGTAGCACAGACAGTATGCTGACAACCTGAATGGGTTTATGGCAAAGAATATGGGATTGTTTTCCAGAACTGCAGAAACCCTAATAGGATAGTCTGTGTGTTTAGACATAGTAACAGTAAGCAAATATTTTCATAGGAGACAAATCTTTTAATGGGGTCTTCAGTCTTGCAGAAAGAGGTATAGCACACTTCAGCAGCTGGAAGTTTGGTATACAGGAAACCTGATGTTAGATCTCATTTACCTTTAGATGTTGCACTGTAGACACTATTAAGCTGTTTTGACTATCTAGAGCTCTTTTTAGAGCAAATAGAAAAAGGTGTGATTGAGGGTGTGGTTTATCTGATTTATTTTAGTTGCTGATGAGAGTAATCATTCTCTGGGCATGAGTTCCCTTGATTATGAATGACTAACAGGCTCAGGTGTAAAACTTGCATTAGAGGTATTAATGGATTAGTCAAATGAATTCCAGGTATTGCTGGTTTTGAAAGAAAAAATGTTGATGGAGTTACCTCTTACCTCTCCAAAGGGAAGCAGTGCTAATAGTTAACAAAAGGTCTTTCTGTGGTGGATGAGGATCTGGGATCACTTTATCCAGGTCTGGCATTGCTTTTTTGGTAGTTTTTTCTTTGTAAGTGAACCTGAAGAACTCACTGTGTCTTTTAATGGGATTTATATGTGCAAATCTCCCAGAAGAGCGTGAAAAAAAGAAAATCTTACAGCATGTAAAGGAAGTACTTCAGCTGTTGCAGGAGCAGAACCAAGGGAGACTTTATTTGGTAAATTGGACAGTATTTTTTTTTTTTTTTAATGTCACCACAGTAAGGTAGGAACTCAAACAGTCCTGAATAAACCTTGATTCTGGAAAACATTGTACTTTTGTAATCATGGAATTATTTCTATGCCAACAGTTATGTATGTGTGTGAATATACCTAGAATCAGGGACTGAGTCTAGCTTCTTTCTAGTTTACATGAGGCCACATTCTGCAAGTTACAGACAACTTCTAGCATTGTCCAGCTTAATCGCCTTGAGGCATTAGCTGAGATTACTATATAATCTTAAAAAAAATAGTTTAACCCTTTATTTCCTTACTATAGTGCAGGCATTTCTTAATCTTTTGTCATGTTTCATATAGTTTATCACCAGACGTGAATGTTATAAATATAAGCAAGTGCCATCTGGTTGTTCTAGCACCTGCCTTAACTCCCATGGATATATTTTTAGTGCAGCAGAAATACAGAAATGTAAGTACAGAAAACAGTTTCTGCAAGTAATACATGAGATAAGGTGTACTTACTAGTTTTCACAAGTTTAGTTCTTTGGCAAGGCTGACTAGATGCAGAAAACACCCCAAAGCATGGTGCTACATTCATTGTGTTACTAACATTTTTTTCCCCACCTAGGTGTCAAAGTACTGTAGTACTGTACCAACTAAGCAGTTGATCCACTAACCTTGAAAAAGGTCCATTTTTGCTGTTTTATAGAACTCCACATCCTCTTGCAAACTGAGATTGTTTGGATGACATCATCAAAATTGCTTTAAGATTCAATAAAGTGCAGCCCTCTGAGGTATAACTATTAACCATACCACAGATGGAGGTGTCATGTTTTATGCTAGAGAGCTGACTTTCCAAGCCCCCAGTCACACAAACCTAGAGCTTTTGAAAAAGTGAGCTAGCAGTAAATATTAGCCCTCTTCTTGTAAGATCTTTTCTGCATGAGCCTTGTGTTACACTTTGCTCCAGCTGCATTTAATTTGTAATTGGACAAAGATTGGAATCAGATGTTGACTCAGTGAAACTCACTGTCCAGTCATGTTTACTATATCACATTGCTCCTATAGCATACTATGAGCTAGGCTGCTCTTGTCACTTAATTTGGTACATTCCCCTGTGTTCTGTGCTGTCTATATAGTATAATCTTAACAAATGTATGTGGGTTTGTGGTTGGTTTTTTCCAAACCTAGGTTATTATATTTCTGTAAGTAATAAGACAGAAATTCAAATAAGAAAAAGGAAAACCATCAGGAGCTGGAGAAAGTAAACTAGAAATTCAAGTGTTTCGGAAGCCCAGTGGTAGTGAGTTGTTTAACAGTTGAAGAAATAGGAGTGATAATTTTCCCTTTTGTGTATTATTTTCTTAAGATTTTTCAAGATTTGCATGTACTGTAATTCTATGCCCAATTTAGATATATCTGTGAATTAGTTACTTCAAAAATTTGCATGGTTTCAGATGTCCCAGATATGACATTGAAGGTTTCTCATCTTCCCTGGACTGTAATAGTATTATTATTAATTGGTGGTCGAACTTTCACACGATAAGATGGTTTTTTAATTTTCCTATAACACATCACTTGCCCCTTGTTTGTCATCCACATAAGGAAGCGCCATCATTTCATGCTGTGTTTTATGGACACAGTTGCTGCTGGTTTTGAGTTTCTGCTCAAAATTTAGAAATCAGCGGGAAGGGAAATGATGCTTCTGTTAAACTTCCTCCAGTCCCTTATATGAAAATTTTTGGTCTTTTGGTCTCTGATTTATCTGCTTGTCTTTTATTTTTCTTGCCACACTGCTCACAGTGTCTGGAACACCACTGCAGTTTATAAATGGCTTTTCAATCTTTAATCTGTTTTCAAATTTTTTTAGCAAAATTATCTGTCCAGTTTAGTGGTGTTTAATTCTTCAGTTCATGTTCTGCTGTGTTGTATTTATTTCTATAATTAGGCAGTTCAGCTTGATGAGGCATGTAGTTTGTATTTTTTTATGTGACAGACCATTAGATGAAAAGCTGGTGGAAAGTAGAGGATATTCTTTAGGCATTAACATCATCAACTGAAGGAGCCAATCCATATAGATTGGAAGAGACTAGTGTGTGTTATATTCCTGCAACTACATTAGTGAGAGGCTAATGTAGGCCAGTTCTAGTCATCAGTTGAGGAAGCTATATTAATGTAAGGACTGCTTGACCACTTGCATCTGCGATAAACACAATTCCAGCTTAGTGATCTGCTGAAAACCTTCAGCCTATTGGGAGCTTCAGAGATCTAATTAATTAATTATTTGCTTCTGCTTTCATAAGCTGGAAAATCTATACTAGGATAGTGAGGCTGCTGAAATGACAGCAGGTTTAGAATTAGGAGGCTCAAGGTTGGAGGTGTGCCAGCATCTCTGACCATTAAGGTAGGACCAAATCTTTGCAAACTCCATTTGCCAAATAGGAGTCAGCCTGTAACAGTGGATTTCATGACGTTTAGTCAACATTACTTTCTTATGCTTCTGCAAATTTAAGATTAAGCAGTTATGAGCACAAGGGCTTGCCTGGATTTTTCTGTGTGCAGGATTGGTTTCACTTCTAGATACTGTCCAAAATCCTAACTTTTAATGTTGCTGTCCAAGTGGAGGTTAATATACTCTTTTTGCCAATTCATGGTCAATGAGTTGTGCAATACTTCTCTTTCCTCTTGAACTGATACTGAACATTGTTGTTGTACTTTCTTCCACTACCCTACACTATTTCTCTCCCTTATTGTCATTATCAAACTCCTTGGATACTCTTGCAAATGGCACACTAAATGCTCTTTACTGTCAAATACTTTTCATTTGAGTGGCAGTGATGGAGCATGTGGAGTGACCATCTATTTTTCCTGCCTGACGTTTTGAATCAAAAGAGCTGTGTTAGCTAATCAGTTGTTTAGATTGAGTTGGTACTTGTAGAAATTCACCAGAGAATCAGTGGGGCATTCAAATACCTGGTTTATCCTTAATAAAGACTAGTAGACAGTAGGAAGATAAGAACTGGCATGGTGGCAATTTGCACTGATTTCTATCTGAGAACAATAATAATAATAAAATCTCCTTTTATTTACTTGAAAATATTGATTTAAACACTCAGACAACCTGGAGTCATCAGCTGTGCTCTGAAATGCAGATATACTTGAGTATTACGTTCATCTCCTGTGGGCTTGGGTAAGCAGTCCAGCCCCTGCAGTGTACTATGAATTTATTTTACTGTGGTCTGCAACAATACTATTGAATAATCCCAACACAAACATAAGCGCTGGAGTTTTGGCCACTATGCATACATGTTGCAAATAGTAATTTCTTTCCCAAAGAGACTTACAGTCTGAAAGAAAATGCAAAATGGGAGAGAGACAACAAGGATCATTGTTTCCACTTTGTAAATGAGAAATTGAGACACAGATACAATGATTTGTCAAAAACCTGTGCCAGCCTGGCCAAGGCTTCTTACATTGATTTACCACTGCTTTTAACCATTCCATCTTCCTTCCAATGTTTTCAGAGCCTAGAAATTCGTAAGATGTGTTTGCCTTTTCCACAAGGCTGGGGGTGAGAAAGGAGCAGAGTACTAACAGAAACTATATTTAATAAATAAAACTTCTTGGGAGGAGGTTGTATTGACAAAATTGTTCTTCATTGAATAGATTTGTGTGGTGGTAATATGGACTGAATGGCACATTTTCTATTGCCTACAATTCTTTAGAAGAGAATAATATAGTAAATACAGGCTGAAGCTCCTGGATGTTACCATGTTTCCTGATGCATTCATTGAGAGTTGTTCCATATAAAAAAGAAAATCTTGAAACAATTATATTATTAAAATATTCTTGTCCATTAAGAATATGAGTCACCTAATTTTGAAAGCTCTCCTGGAGATGTTTCATGTGTTAGGAGGATGAAAGTCTATTAAAAAAAACTGTAACAGCTGTTATGCTGTGAACTGTAGACACTGCTTGTTCTCGGAAGTTTAAGAATAATTCTACTACATCAAAAAATAAATCCTATAGCACATTAACTATTACAAGCAACTACAGAGATTAATTTACGTTCAACCACTCATGTATTGTATAAATGCTTCTATATTAAAATGCATACTTGCTAAATTTTCTGAAGATATGATCCCTAATAGATAATTGTTACCAAGTAATACTGTGGCTTGGTACTTCATGTTCCTACTGAGCACCCTTAACAAGACAAACTGCAGATAATTTAAAATACTTGATTTTTTCCAAAACATGTTGATGTTCAATTTTGTAAACTATTCTGATATTTACTTGAAAAGAAACTAAAAATGAGGTCATTTTGCTTGGTAAGTCCTTGTAATGTGCTGAAGAATTCTTAGTTATAAAATGGAAGTAAAACCAAGCGTCATGGTTTAAATAATCTCTCAGATTTTGACAGCTTGAATCAGGTCCTCCAGTGCTGTATAATCTCTTTGCCCTCCAAGGCAATCTGATGGCTGTCCCAAAATGACCACGTTGAGATAGAAGATATTTTTCAGTTCCTTGTGACATAAGGACTTTATGTTATTTTTACAGTCTAGCAGAAAAAATGTGGCATTTCTTGAAACTGAGGAACAGAACATTGGTGAAGTTTCATCTTCTAATATTCTACGATCTTACACCTGAGGAAAATATATTTACCAATAATTTTCCTTTTTTTTTTTTTTTTTTTAAGATGCCCCAACAGGAGTCTTGGAGGCTGCTATTCTGAAAATAGTGCCTAGTCCAACTTCAATACATCTTTGCATTGGAAAACCAAACCACTTAATTTTCTAAAGTGTAAGGCAGATATTTTTTTTTAAGTGATGAGAAATGTCAATTATTATCGAAAATTCTATTTTCCAACCCTTTTCATAATATGCCTTTGAAAAGCACTTCACCTCACCATGGGAACTCACCAGCTGAACTGAGGAAAAAAGGTTAAAGTGTTCTTTTATATAGAGAAAGTATATGTTTTTCAAAATACTGCTGCATCACTCATTCAGCAATGTTTTTTTTCCCCCCTCTCCTCTTTTGGGAACAGCATGGATCATTTATGCCAGGAGACAAGCTGTGCTCTCTTAGAGATTAAATATTTTCTGTTTGTACTGTTCCTTTTTTCTATCACATATATATAAGCATATTCCACATAACTGAGGACAAGTAATTTCCTGCATTTTGCTCATGAGGTTATCTTCAGTTTGATTCTATGAGAAGTGTTTTGATATCCTCAGAACACTTAACAAAGGTGAAAATGTTGTGGACAACTAAACTATTTTGCTCACCAGGTTGATGTACTCAGCTCACTCTTGCTGAAGAGAGCGCAATGTTTACTTGGAATATAGATTTAAAAAAATCTTGAGATTCAACTTCTCTCCTAATGCAGGATTTGAAAAAGGCTTTTTTAAGCTCCTCAGATGCCATTAGTAAGAAGACTTAAAATATCCATGTAATTTTTGAGAAAACATTTTTTTTTTATTGTGAGACCACAGTAGATTGCTTATTTGTCATTTTGAGTTATCAAAACCATGGATCATCTTAATACTTTTAGAGATAACATCTGCTAAAATTTTCTGTTTTCTCATGATCAACGTAGTGATTTGTACCACAATAGAGTACTGTGCTAAGCTGCTGCAGTGAAAAATCTGTCAGCTTTTCCATTATCACGTCCTTTTTGGAGAGAATCCTAATTCATTCATTTCAATTCCCATCAGGATAAAACTTGGCTTATAACACATATTATTGGTAGTTTTAAATTCGTTTGCATTTGGAAATGCAAAATATGTCATATTCTCACAGCTCTATTTCTAATCTGTTGCCTCTACAGCAAAATAATTCACTATCCTGAATGCTGGAAAATAAAACTATTCAGGACTAGACTGTTCCTTTCAGCAGAGCCTTGATCCATGAACGATGTGCAATCTGTGCAGCTCGAAGCCATTGTGCCTTTGGGACACTCTGGTGTGTTGTGGGCTTGCATCCCTCTGTCTACACCAACAGCTCATTCTAACTTCCCCTGTAAGAGGTGGTTCCTGTACAGTGTAAAGGAGAGGTCTATCTATTCTCCTTCCCAGTTAATCTGAGTGGTGAAAGATGTGATATTTACTATTTCTGCATACCAGAATACAAGATCTAAGTAGTCTGCTCGTTGGTACAAAGGCAAACATTTTATGCACCTAGCTGCTCTGGCAGAGGAACACAACCCCAATGTTATCTTTCCTCTTAAATAATGCAATTAACAATTTTTTAGCTAGTTATATATTTTTTGTATTTGAAGGTATATGTTATAGGGATGAACAAGTAATAAAAATGAAAAATTTCACTGAACGGACTCATAGTGACTAAGTAAAAATTTAGGGTTTGAGCCACTTAAATGTTTTTTCAGTAGCTACAGGTCCAGTTTGAAGTCTTGATGACTACAATGGCTGCTGGTCCAAGCTCCTATAGTCCTTCTATTTATGTAAATTCAGAATCTCAGGCCCAGTGAGTTCAGTTCAGTCCCTGAGCAATGTTTTTTCTGTGGGTTCCTTAAGACTAAAATCAATGCAATCTAAATCAAACATTAATACTGTAACTCAAACTAAACAAGATACATTTACAATGCCTATAACCTCGTATCTCAGGTTAACATTTCTCTTTTGAACCAGGAAAAACAATGCAGAACCAAACATCTGAGTAATGTTGAAGACATTATGCTGTTTAGCCATACCAAACATGCGTTACAAAATATGGCTACAAAACCCACCAACATTAGAAACCTCCTCCCTTCCTATTGGTTTTATGCCTACCTTTATAAAGCTTTTTTGAGAGCTACAGAAGAATGTGTAGAAACATAAGTATCTTCATTGGTATTTCTTGGCAAGATCTGCTTGCAGGCCTACCTGTGCCTTGCAGCAGAGTTGCAGGGAGGCATGTACTACCCGTGGTAGAGAAGGGCTGGGTTAAGGACCACTCAGGCTCGCTGGGCAGACACGATACAGCAGTTCCTTGGACAGCATGGGGTGCTGGTTGGTGTCATGGGGAGGGTGCTATCTGTGATCCTGTAGAGGATGTGGTGACTGGGGGAGATTTCTGATGGCTGGGAAAAGGTAAACACCCCTGTGTTTAAGAAGGGCTGTAAAGATGATCA
Source organism: Falco peregrinus (assembly GCF_023634155.1). Classification (NCBI taxonomy): domain Eukaryota; kingdom Metazoa; phylum Chordata; class Aves; order Falconiformes; family Falconidae; genus Falco; species Falco peregrinus. The sequence continues at coordinate 36,422,266 of NC_073725.1, read as the reverse complement.
GCCTGTTCAATCTGGCATCAGTCTCTAGGGTGACTGTGGATCAAATCCATCTGGAGGCCGTTTCCAGGCACCTAGAGGAAAAGAATGTAGTTAGGAACAACCATCATGGATTTGCCAGGGATAAGTCATTCCTAAGCAATTTGATAGCTTTCTATGATGAAATAACTGGCCCTCTTAGTAACTGAGAGAGAACAACAAATGTTGTATGCCTTTACTTTAGAAAGCTTATGTCAAAGTCTGCCATAGCATCCTTATAGCCAAATTAGAGAGATGGGTGGATTACAAGGCAGCTGGAAAACTGGCTTAACCACTAGGCTCAAAGAATCAGTGATTTGAAGTTTAGGTAACTGCTGGTGTAGCTCTTCTGAGGTTGATCCTGGGCTAGCATTGTTTACTGTCTTTATTGACAGCCTGGATGATGGGATGGAACACTCTCAGCAAGTTCATGGCTGCCACCAAACTGGAGGAAACAGCTGACACACTTGAGGGCAAAGCTGCCATTTAGGGGCATCTTGAAAGACTGGAGAAAGGGGCTGATGTACTACATAACATGCATGTGTCTTAACTAGTAGATGCATATACATAGACTTACCTCAGGACAGATATTGTACAGGAAATTTCTATTATTATTCTGCCATATGATTTAATTATGATAAGTGTGTTAAGTGTAGGAACATTATTCCTGTTTAATAGAACTGTTAATCAGTGACTTGGTTCAGATCTGTGAACACCGCTATGCCCTGCCTGGCACTCAAGTTACAAAGCAGAACAACTACCACATAATACATCCTAAAATGCCTGTGTTGCACCCAGGTACAGTCAGATTTGATAGGTTTTCAAATAGCAGTAATGTAAACGTCTTGCCACCAACTTCAGTCATGCCAGGATTTTACTTCTCATGGTACAGTCATGTCAGCTGGATACAGCCTTTGGAGAAAATAGCACAAATTTACCTTACATCACGTTGCTCAAAAGCACAGAAAAAACTTTATCATAAAATGTACATGTATTTCCATATTGTAGAAATGTGTAAACACTGCTACTTGCTCCCTCTTTCATCACATCAAAGCGAAATTCTTCTATTACATTGCTACAAATGTGAAATGAATGGACTTCATTGTTTCAGGTTTATGTTTCTAACTGAAACCAGAATTTAACCCATGATGCTAGAATAATCAAACAGCAAAACAGTCAAAAGACGTTCAGTGATCCTTAACATGTCAAGCAAGCGTGGCTGTAATGTGGAGAATCACAAAGAGGGCAGTAGGTCTTTCTTTTATAAAGTTTATACTCAAGTTCAGTAGGAATTGATAGAAATAATTCCTGGTAGTTGGCATGCATGGGAGGCAACATTAGATACCCTGCTGTGGTGTTACAGCCAGCATATCCCTGTAGCATGAATTTTCATTTGTTCCAAATTAACTTCTGTGACTGTGGAAAGGAACTCCGTAAGGCTCTTGTTGCCAAGAAAATAATACAGTTTTGTGGTGAGGAAATGATTGCTTTGTGTGGCTAGTTCTCTCTAAATCTTCTGAAAAAAAATGGTTTATTTAATTGCAACATATAAAGTGCTCCTTTCTATTTCAGCAAACAAATATGAACTTACTGTTCTGGCCTTCTTTAAACTTACTATCTTGTATGCTTTTCCAGAAAGATACCAGTCTCTAATCCTATCACTAGGATTATTCGATTTTCTGCATATTGGCTTTTTGAACAGAAGTAGGCTATGAGCATTTTGCATTAACATAGACTTAGATTATAGTAAACCTTTATCTATAATGACAAACATCTCATCTTAGGTGTTTTCAACTAAGATTTAATCAATTATAACCATTTTTTCCTGTGGTTGGTGTTCATTAATGGAGCGGATAATTTCTAAACTCCAGTCTGCTGAAGGTAATGAAGTTAGATCAATAGAGTTGTGTTTAATGGCTTGTGTTATGCAGCTCATCTAAACGAGCTTTAAACGTACATCTTCATAAGGTCTGCATTACTCAACTCGTTGACCAGAGTGTGGTGATGAGCTAATGCTGTTATTTTTAGTTCCTGCAGGTTTTATCCAAGACGTTTTGGAGATAAAGAGCTGGAAGGAATGACTGCACTGAATGGGGAAGCAGGGTGCATTATGAATGACTTTTCTGTTTTTCAGGAATGAAAGTTAGTGTTGAGTAGTGTTGTAACTGCAATTTCGTCACATTAACGACTCCAGTTTATAGCTTTGGGCATGTGTCCGTTTTCACATTTTCATAGTCTGTGTCCATTGGCTGAAGGAGCAAAGAAACTGCGCTACCGAGTGAGACTGTGTGCTGTCCTGTGTCTAACTATGGTCAGCACTAGGGGAAGATGCAAAAAGCTGTACAGGAGCTAGTTGCAGGTCACATATAGTTCTCAGCCTGATCCCTGATCCCTCAATTTAAGACCATAACCATGAAGTTTTCTTACTTCTAGCTGTTTGTTACATATTGACCATTATAATCCTGATCACACTAGTTTGTAGACATGGTTAGGATTACTAGGAGGTAGAATTAAAGTGCCTGTACTGTAACTCTTTTGTTCATTTCCTTTCTAAGAAAAGCAGTATAAGTATTTTCAGTCTCCATTTGTAAAACTCCTTCTTTCTTTTTCTTTCTTTCATTCTTCTCTGAATTTCCTGTAAATCTGCAGTGGTCTTGAGACACTGTGTATGATCAGATGCACACCCAACACAGAGAAAAGGCTATTTCTGTGGCTTATCTAACAGCCTTCTGGCATGTTTGGTGATTTTCTCTAGCCCTTTCCTCACACCACCTGCCAGTTTTTCTGTTTTTTTGAGAAGAGGTGCAAATTATATAGAAGCTTACCATAAAAGTAACTTTTGCCTTTGTTGCCTTGATTACCGTTGTGCTATAAGAGTACCTATTCATCTAATTTGTTTAGAATTCCTTAAACTTCCCCATCACCTTCTCTGAACTTCATAAATTGTAACTTGTGTTTCCAAAATGTAAAATCTGTGTCATTTTTAGGTTGACCGCAGAGTCATGAAGGAATACTGAGTTTTAGCACAGTGCTTTGGATTCTCATGTGCAAGGTACCACACAGAGAAAATGGATAATGATAATGTTATAAAAATAATTAGCTGTGTTCCATTTCTGGTTGGAATTTTTTAACTCAGAGGAGATTGTGACTGGTCCAAAGGAAGCCTGGTTTCCTAACATTGTCTTTGCTTTTGCTAGCCTTGTGCTTATAAAGACATTTGAAATTTACATTAAGAACCTGGTTGAGTGCCTCTGAATGAATCTTGTTGGCTCAGGTCCAAACTGTTTTAGCTAATTAGAAAAGTAAATATGGGGGCCCACAGGATATTTTCAAAAGCACAAAGGACAGTTAGATAACCAGCTCCCAGGACAAATCTAAGGCTCTCTGCAATCTGAGCCATTAAAAAAGCCCCATACGTACAATACTTTTCACAATCTGGAAGTGGTCCATAGGTACCGGCGTATTTTCACAAGCTAAATCTCAAAAACCATCTAATTAAAAAAAATAAAAAAAATAAGAACTTGCTGGAGCAGTAGATTGTGTCAAGATACAAGATTCAGAATTACAGCACAGGAAATGGCAGCAGATTATGAAAGATCTTTGGTCTGGAATGACATAGCAAAAATCTCTATGCAGCTGGTTAAGGGGCAAGTGCCTGAATTTCTCCAGACCACCTGTGTTGACTTATGTTGAACATTTCCAGCTGATGAGAACAAGTCAGTGTAAGACAGTGACTTTGATTTTTCTTTCAATAAACAGTAGGAAGTGCTAGTAATTGTCAGTTGGTGTTTCTTAAGCTAGTATTCTATAGCATCAGTCCAGCAAAACCATTTTCCTTGGATATGTCTAGAAAGCAGAGTGGAGCTTTCTAGAAATGCCCAGTCTCATGCTGGCCTGTGCTTGTGTGCAAATTCTGTACAGTGCACCAAGCTGAGAGATATTTGGTGATGTCTGACTGTGCTATCATCCTGTAGGCATGACCTTGCTTCCAAGCTAATAAAAGAAGACAAGTTAACACAGAGGCAGCATTTTGATACCATCTTGATACTGCTCTGGTTCCCTTGCTTACTTAGCTATGCTGCTGCCTCCGTGTTCACAGTCTTCGGAGTGCATGGTATAAATATTTCTGAAGAGTAGATAGAATTTATACATTTATCCTCTTATTCATTAATATGGTTGCCAACATGATAAAAAAAATATTTTATCTTTACCAGAATAACCTATTTGATTTGATTCAACTTTCTTCTATTCTGGTCTTATATCATGTACAAATCCAAATCAAATTACATGTGTTTGTAATAATCTGCATAATAAAACGCCCACATTTATGTTAGTGTCATTGAAATCAACATCTTCCACTTCTAAGATCCATAAATTTAGATGTGGTGAAACTGCATTGATGTTAAAATATGACAATTAACTCCTTTATTGCATTCTAATGTACAAACAGCAATTCCCTGCAGAAATCCCAATATAACTAGATTTTGAAAATATTTCTTTAAAAATTAAAAATCTTTTTACCTGGTTCTTTCATTACATAAAAAGAACTGAAAGGGAAACTTGGACAAAAATTGTCTGATTTCAGGAAATGTTTCGTGTAACATTGTAAAAAAAAATAATTAAAATATCAATAAAACATGGAATGGCCTTGCTTATATGACCAAAATTGTAAAGCTGTGTTCAAGGAGTTGACATTTGCCACAGTGTCTATGATTTATCAATAATTTTGTTGTAATTGTTAGCAGAATAACTGCATTGCTTGAGCACTCAGACATCCTGACAACATACGATCTCTTCTGTGTAAACAGTGTAAATAAAATGGAAGGTAATCTTTGTCTCTAAATAATCTTAACAGGCAAGACAGAAAAAGGATAGCAGAAAATAAACAGAATTATAGTGAGAGAAAGTGACTTATCTGTGGCCCCATCACACATAAGTGAGAAGGCTGAAAACAGAAGGCCAGTCTGTCAAGCCTCAGCCAGCTGAGTTCAGTGGCTTGTTTGTTAGTCTAATCTGCCTCTCACATACCTCTTGATGCCACCTAACTGCAATATCCACTGATCAAAATTTAAGAGATCAATTTTAAAGGCTGTTTTTAATACTTGTGGTTGCACAGAAAACCTTCCAAATGCACAGAACTGTGGTAATGAGTCACTAATACACAGACTCACAGAAAAACATTTTTCAGAGGTCATGTGCTGTTACTGATTTACTCATGATGGTATCAAGCTTCATGTTGAGTTTATGCTTCCTTTGAATGTCTACTTTGACCATATCCTGTGTGACACAGGGTGTTGGTCTGCTTGATGGTGGTGTTTGTTGGCTGACCTCAAAAGTATTGCTGGGTGTGTATTACTACAATACTTATGCTTTATTCTAAATGAGGAAGCCATTCAATTTCCCTCTTTTTATTGATAAACAAAGTAATAGAAATGTGTTAGGCTGGAAAAGGCTTTTAGGCTGGCAAGACTTTTATCCAAAGGGACTTGCCTCAAAATAGACCACAGATTCAGGGACTGATGCATCAATTTGGTGCAGTTGTCTGCCTAAAGTAATTAGAGAACAAGGGAAACTAAATGTAGTCCTGGGTGAAGGACTACCTCAGTGAAGGGTGAATGAGAGAGAGGGAAGCTTATTTTGAGCAGATGATTAGGTGGAAATCCAGACTTTAAAATTTATACGTGGGAAACCCTTCGTAGCAGCTTCTGAGAAATTTGTCTATGTTCTTTGTATTCATTATTTATAAAAAAGTATGAGACCGTGGAAATAATCTGAGTCACGTATTGCATTTCTTTTTCAAATGGAAACAAGATGGCTTGGGTATTGGCTAAAATTTGAAGTTTTTTGTGGCTGAAGCAGATTAAAGGGTTTTAAAGTATGGGACCCAAAGGACACTGTCGTACGAGGATAGGCCAAAAAATTGTTTGAGGGTCTCAGAAGAAATGACTACAAGTCCCTACACCAAATTATGGCATGACTTAAAGCAGAAAAGATAATGAGTCAGGAGTCTTGGATAGACACATTGTTGCTCTTCCTTAGGGGGAGTTTCCTGCAGGTTAGACTGTACTGGGAGGGATGGGGAGTGGGTTGAAAAGGTCATGAGAGAAGAACATCAAAAGTAAACAGGGTTGAGTGCTGCACCCATGAAAGTGCATGCACAGACTGCATGAGACTGACAACATCCCTGGGAATTCAGAGTGCTGTGGAGTAGCAGGAGATAAGGAACCTTTCAGAAATTAAATTGCACAAGGACTGGGCTTTTTTTGACCTTAGCATATAGAGTATGTCACACCACTTTGTCTTTGTAGACCCATATTTTAAAGTTATACTCCATGCATTTTTTAATAAAAGAAACATTATATGTTGTTGTGACACAACAGAGTGACCACTATCATTGCAAAACACTACCTGTGTGAGGTGGATATGGGAATGAAAGCCTATACATCATCTAACCAGTTAGAATTTGGTATGAGGAAAATAAATGTGTTTCTCAAATGAATACCTTGAAAATAGGCATACATGTAAATGTGAAAAGAAGCATAAAGGTATTATGGACACCATTTCCCTTTTGGAGAAAAACATTGCATGTAAAATGCGACTGCCAACTCAGAGGATTTTCTATTTAGCTTCTGCCTACAAATACTGACATATTAATTGAATTTTTCATCAGGAAGTTGTTCCAGTCTCCTCATTCACCTAGTTACAATCCATCTGATGCAGTGGTTGCTATGGTAACAGCTGTTTCAACATTTTAACCTATATAAATACTGCTGGATATAGACTTCTTTGGTAACACAGTTAACTGGTGTAACTGTTACTCCTCAGAAGAAAATTACTGTCAATATTAATAATCAGATCAAACAAATTTGCAAGAATTTGCTTGCAAGCCAGGGAGAGGCTGGTTGTATAAAGCAAGGATGACACCTGCTGGCTCTTTCTCTCGCACACAAATGTATTTTCTGCATGTGGGACACGTCCAATTTTATTTGAAATAGCCTTTTTAATTCTCTCCTCATCAGGAGAGTTTTGATTTTCTAGTATCATCCCCTATTTCTTATTTTATCCTTTTTCCTGCAGGTTGTGAACAAGTCTTCTATAGGGCTTTCAGCTCATATTACAAAATGTAAGCATATCCTTAGTAAAAACATGCTCAGGATTGGGGCTTCCAATTCTAACTTCCCAAATTGCTCATTCATAAAGCTTGACATTTAGGATGAAATCACTAGCACAGATTGGCTAGTCGGGCATGCTGGTGGACTCTGTGATTAAGGTGAATAAGGCTTTTTATATTCCTTTTAAAATAGCCTTTGCAATTTTTTGAGGCAGGGAATGAATGACTATGTAACAAATAATCTCTTCCAGGCAGAGCTTATGTCTTATTAAGCACCATGCATATGGCCAGTGCTTAAAAACACCATAAATAAATCCAGCAATAGGACATGCATAAATCCTGTATGATGCCTATTCACCCGACACTAGCAAGGGCACAACAAAATCATGGGGGAACTGCAGGTGCACTGCAGCACTGGTAATTCCTGAAAGCATTGTGCCTGTCAGCTCTCAAGGGCAGATGGAAAGTCTCAGTGTCATGGAAAGGATTTCTCCAATGACAAGTAGTTTGTATGTCTCCTTTGTGGGGGTATAGCATAAACTCCCTCTCTTTAGTTTGGTAGCTAATGTGAGAGAAAGAGAGCAGAGCTTTAACTGCCCTCCCTTCTGCTCCACTTTCTTTTGAAAAGTGTTCTGCTGCTGGCATTATTAACTCTGAAACTCCCTATACAGCTGTGGACTGCAAGGACTGGCTCTCCTATGCAACCATGGAAGAGGCACAAAGGTTTCCTTGTGACCACTCGTTCTTTTTGTGTCCCCACAAAAGGCCAGTCACAATGTAGTATGCTGTTAATAGCTGAAGCACAAGATGTGGTAATGTAAATGAAGCCTGAGCAGCTGAAGCTAAGGTTTGGGGGAAAGTGGGGCCTAAATGACTGTGCTTTATCTTTCTTATTGAGTCACTGCCACATGACTCTTTTGGCTTAATCCCTTCGTAGCATTCTGTGCAGAGGCACTCCGTTCAGATGTTTAAACACAAATTCATTATGTGCCTTGTATGCTCAGATGTCCTTGCATGTGAATATGACTTTGTTATTACTCTGTGCTTGAGTATCTATTTCACCTGCCCATGTGAACACTGAGGTATTTTGGCAAAGTGCTTCATTGCGGGGCTGTACTTTCCCGCTCCTTGAGCTAACGTTATGCTCTTCTCATTAACATGTGTGAAACTACACTTTTTGCTTTAATATGGGGTTATTAAGGATCTGCGAAATGTCAATGTGGAAGCAAAGAAACAGCATCATTGAAGCTGTGCATGCAGTATTGATGGAGCTCTGGCTTTTCAAAGAGACGAGAGGTGCAGGGGGGCTGCGCTGAGAAGTGTGTGCATGATGTGAATGTCCCTTCTGTTTGTTAGCTCTGCAGCGGTGTCAAAGAAGCTCCTATCTGTGACAGGCAAACCTGACAGACAGCATTGATTTTGCTGGCTTTATTCCTGCCTTATCTTCCATTTGAGGTTCATAGATCCCAGTGTCAGGATAAAGTAGGACTAAGTGAGTGGACTCATGGGTCCTGCTCTTCTTGGGCTCAGGAGTCCAGGATGTGGGTACTACATGTAATTCACATTTTGCTGGCAGGGGCTCTGAGATGAAAGTGAAAGGTGAAATGTTTTTGTTAGGATGGAGGCAAGCCACTGTGAAGAGTTGAACCTATTTCTAGATACAAAATATGTGGCCCTCCATAGAGTTCCTAATTTCTGTAATTTTCTGTGACAGCTTACCAAGGTGAGGGAACAGTAGTGTTACAGGCTGATGCTATAGAGGCTGAAAAAAGAAGGTAAGAAGAACGTCAGTCTTGGTGCCGTGCAAAAATCCTAGTAAGCTCATCACGTGCCATTGCAGAACTATACTGTTTTAGGACAGCTAACAACCTCACCATGTTGGTTATTATTTTATGGCAAATATTTTCTGTTCCTTACCTGATACATGCTGCCAGCCTGGATGTCTGTGATTCCTAAATTAGAGAACTACTGGACAGAAACATCTGGGGTGATGAGAACCACAGTAGTAGGTTATTATTGTTACAGGAGTATGAACATGTGAGCCTAACATGGTCTTACATCACTGAAATTATAGGCTTCATTGCAAGGAATCATATATAGCAAGGAATAAGTACAGTGGGAAGCATTTTCATCAGCAGCCAGGATGTCCCAGTTGATGGTCCCAGCACCACAGAGTGGCTGAATTTCTAGTGGAAATTGGTTTTCTAAATCCCTCAGATGCCCTTGAAAACCCCACCCAACAAGTTGTCCACACCCCCCCCGCCCCGAGAGGAATGTCTCTTGAGAACAATGACATGAGAAAGCCTGTGTATAACTAAATGTAAAGCTGGGGGATCATTCAAGACACAGGAACGTATGGGAGTTCTCTAGTTCCAAGTTTCTGCAGCCTTTGTTCCACTCAGGGACCCTTGAGAACTGGGCTAGAGCAGGCAGAAATACCAACTTTGAAGAAATGAGTCCAGCACTGTGTTCAGCATTAGCAGTTCATAATTAGTAGTTTTGAATTCTGTATCCCAGAGCAGCTCCTACTTGCATGTTTCCATTTGCACCTCCATGTCAGCACATCCTGTGTTCCTTCACAGAAGTGAATATTTTGAAGCAAGCATTACAGATGCTGATACCTTTCTGTTACAGTAAAGTAGCCATCAAGTTATTGTCTAGAGCGGTTCCTGAATTCACAGCACCACAGAGTGGCTGAAGTTGGGAGGAACCTCTAGATACTGTCTGTCGCCCAAGCCACTGCTCAAAGCAGAGTCAGCTGGAGCAGGCTGCTCAGGCCATGTCCAATCAAGTTTTGAGTATCTCCAAGGATGGAGACTCCATGACCTCTCTGTTCCAGTGTTTGATGACACTCACCACACACACAAAAAGGTTTTCATTGTGTTAGAAATGCAATGTCTTGTATTTCAGTTTGTGCCCCACTGCCTTTTATCCTGCTGCTGGGTACTGCCCAGAAGAGTTTGTCTCTCTCTTTACTCACTGCTGTCAGGTATTTATGCACATTGGTGAGATCCCAATGAGCCGGTTCTTCTCCAGGCTGAGCAGCCTCAGTTCTTGCAGTGTAAAGACTGGGAACTCAGGACATTTGAAATCAATTCTAGAACTGACAACTTGAAGCAAATCAGATGAAATTCTGTGTCCTGTCTCTAGGGTAGAAACACAGAAATCATGACCCAGAAGGAAGATAGGCTAAAGTAGTGTCAAGATACTTTTGTGCTACTTTAACCTTGGATTGCCCTGGGGTCTGGTGGAAGCTCTAGTGTAATCTGTTCAGCTCAAACTGTGGTTCCTCTGCAGTGTCCTGTGGGGATGTGAAATAGGATTGCGTGAAATAGAAATGTCATGGCTGAAATAGCTGTAATGCTGTTCCTCTTGTCCGTGCTCCAAACTGTAGCATGCTTCTTACTGAAGACCTTGAGAAAGGATGTTGGGAACAAGGCTTATTGTGTCCTTTCATAATGCCTCTCCTAAAGAAACCTCACTCAGTGAAGGGATTTTCAGGGCCCCTTTTAAGTCCCCACATTGTTTTGCATGGGTAAGAGTGAAGATGAGGCTTTCTTGTTTAATCCCTCTAAGTCTCAGGTATAAGATGCCTGAGACTTGTCTCTAAATTGTAAGCTTTTTGGATTGGGTTTAGATTTTGGGTTGGGTTTGGACTTTTTTCCATGCATCGGGCCTAGCAGAGAGGAGCCCAGTTTTTTCTGGGGATTCCTACCAGTACTGGAGAGTGAATAATTATGACAAATACTTCAAACCCACAGCACCTGACTTTGTATTGGGTCATTTTACTTTTCAGGAGTAGAAATTGTAGGGGGTGGCAAATGACTCATTTTCACTATGGTGACTTCTGCTTGTGAGGACACCGTCCAGAAATGTCATCACAGTAGCATTGTAAGTCCAGACTTCTGGAAACTTTCCCTTTAAGAGCTCTCTGGTCTTACCAGGGTGGTAATGCTTCCCTCCCCACACTCCTTGTGCCAAGCTGGAGTTGCATCTCATCATCCTGGTAATTTTGATGCAGGTCATCTTGGCAGCTGCTGAGTTAAAGGAGTGATAAGAGAGTTACATAGTCTTGTAGTTTCTTCTCAATGGGATATTTTCTGGGTTTTCTACCAAAGGGCCATTTCTTAAGTTGGTTTACTTTAAACAGAACAGCACAATACCAAAGGCCTTTAAAACTTTTGTAAAGTGGTACACTTCAGCACCTGGAGTTTGCTTGTATGAGAACTAATTAAGGATCAGTGCACAGACAGTGAGAAAATCAGGATTTGTCCTCGAGCTGGTGACATGCCTTTTCCCCTTCACTTTTTAACAAGAATACAGCTACCGTATTAAATGTTACACTTTCACAGAGTTACTCAATATTTGTCAATATTCCCATTGTTATTCAAATCATATGTCCTACTCATGTATTCATGCAGCAGTTAAAATTGCAATTGCTGGATTATAGCAGACGTTATCATCATAGCTGAATTTTTTACCTTGATTTAACTCAAAAACTTTAATGCTCCATTAATATACGGTACATTGGATATAAGACAGATGATGAGATTTGAATGAGCTCGTATCTCTTGATCTTTTCATCTCTATGCATATGCATGGGATAGAAATGTGGTCTTGAGGGCAACAAAAGTTGGAAAGATAATGGATAGTAAAAGAGTATTTGAAACTATTGATTTAAATATTGGGGAGGGAAAATATTTATAAATGAAGGTATTCATGAAAGCCAGCAGTGTCAAAAAGACAATAAACACTGACGACAAAAGAGAAATAATTGCTAATAAATCAAATTTGGAGTTGAGATTGTGATCTCACAACAAATAATTTCATTAATTTCCAGTTTAATCAGAAGTAATTTTCTTAAATGACACGGCAGATAGGTCTTGGTTCTCCATCTATGAAGGAATTCTCTGTCTTCCCTGAGGATGGAGGAAAAGCTCAAGGAATAAGTTAGTGTCTATGTGAACTAAGACCACTTTGGATTGTTTTTTTTTAAGCCTAACAAATCATGGACAGAATGGGCACATCTGTAAATACTGGTAAAAATACTTCAGCTCTGCAAAACAGAGATGACAAGTGCAGTCTCATCTCTCTGTGATGATTATGAGCTACACTAAAAATGATCAAGCTCTAATTATATTACCTGTCTGAAAAAATTGTCAGAATTATCATATAGGAAAATAAGATTATTTTGCATCTTTCATTGCTAAGATTTTTTGCTAGCCTGTAACAATTTGGAAGGCCAGCTTTATCTGTGTTCTCTCTCCTTTCTCAGATTTCATGTTTTAGCTTTTGTACCTTTAACTCTTGGGTTGAAATCAAGTGACCTTCCTGTACTTTGGATAGGTCCTTGTCTCCAGTGGTCAGTGACTAGGCCGAGTTCAGTGACTAGATCACTTCTAATCCAAGGGAGCACAGCTGTTTGAGAAAAAGGTTTTAAACCAAGTCACTTAGCCTCGCTGAAGTAGTGTTTCCTTTTCCTAAAGGGAGGCAGACCTACCTTCTTCAACCCACACCAGCCAATACCAGCTTAAACATACCTACATATTTCCAGCTGCTTTTTCCTAGTAAAGAAATACTAACTTTTTAGGTGTTCAGAATTGCTTCATCTCCTCTGTTCATGGAGGACAGTTTGTGGGCTCACTGGCAGGCTAAGACAGCCCTCCTAGGGCTAGTGAACCTTCTGTCAGCCAAGTGTTTACCAAGAGGAGCCTTGTCTTCTCTCTGCCTTGCTCATTGTCCAAACACCATGTTGTTTCAGCTCCTCATAATCACAGTGGAAGTTAAATGTGTTTAATGACCATATTAAATGTGTATGAATCAGGGCAGTATTAACAGTTCATTGCAGTGCATTGTCAATTTGGTCAATACAAGTCATTCAGATAAACTGATTTTTTTTCAAGACATGCCCTAGGAGTCTATTTTAAAATTCAAGGAGTGATGACTCCTCTTTTAATCTGTCCTCTCCCGGTGAGCTGGTGTGTAGTACACAGCTGGCAGACCTATAAGCAATTGTTTCAGTGCTCTCGTTCTGATATTTTCAGGCTGGTCTCAGCAATGTTAGGACAGTCTTCGTTTCCAGTTTATTCTTTTGGGGTTTTGTATTGAGCTCATGTCCAAAGCACCAGGGTGACATGCAGCAGAGCATGGAGCAGCATGAGGAACAGCTGGTGTGTGTTTGTTCTCTCACCCTCTGTGCGGGGGGACGAGTGTGAGCAGCTGAATGTTTTCCTTTGGAATTATTTTTAATACTGTACTAATAGGAGAGAAGCGAGGGTAAAAGCAATGTGCTTGGTTCTCAGAGTATGAGCAGTGAGACTGGTTATGTCCTTATTGCCTTGCTTACCCCAGGCATTGAACAAGCCTCCAGGAAGCACCTATCTACTTCACAGACAGGGTTTACTCTTTGTACAGAATACGTTGTGGATGTTATCTCATTGCTTCTCTAGGGACAAAAAGCTGTTGTTTGTTTTGGGTTTTTAGTAGAATAGTCTGAAGGAAAGCTAAAAAAATATCAAATTTCTCTGTCTCCAGATCCATGGATAGCTACAAGGAAAGTAGATGCTCCTAAATACAGAGAAACAGCCCTGCTATTTCAGTGAAGCCAATGAGAATTACACTTAACTATAGTACACCTCTGTGTCTGGAACAAGATGAAAAATGAACAGGAAGCAACAGTGAGAATTCTTTTGGAAATGCATTTTGGAGCCATTACATACTGTCCATGGCATCCTGTTTGGAGCAGTAGAAATGAACCAGAACGAGATTACTGTCATTTTATTTTCAGATATTTCTTTCTGTCAAAGGATATTTTCTAAGGTAAACCTTTTCTTTAATCAGGCAAAATTTGATTCCATTGTCCTCATATTGTATTGCTATGGCAACGCAACATGAAATGGTGTTTTGGGCTGGCTGTCACCAACCGCTTCCCTGTTGTTAAGTGACCAGCCTCTGTTACGGACCCTGCACTCCCCTGAGTGCAGGGTCCGGTGCCTCCTGTTGCCTCGAATAATGCTAGCTTAGCTCTGTGAAGGACTCTGTGATAAATCAGAATAATACTGTGGACATTTTGACATGTTTCTACTTCTACAGGTACCTGGACACATCAAAGGACCTGTTAGTCTACAGTAACAGCATGCCACACAGAGCAAATGATCTCTAGATGCTGTGTCACTCCTTACACCATGGAGACTCTGGGCTCATAGGGGTTGGGATGTTACCCCAGGTAACTCGAGTATGGGGAACAGTCCCTCTACAGCAGTGGAGGCTTCACAGCTCAGCGCTTACCTGCAGTTTTAAGCAAGACAGTGTAGCCTGGGAGAAGCTGTGGCGCTGCAGACATGCTGCTGTCATTGCCAGTGATGAGCGGGCTATGCCCACCTGAGCTGTAGTCTTGCCTCGGTGCTGATTTACCCCGCAGGACCTCGGTTTTCCCCACATCCCCTCTCGGCAGGGGAGACTGGTGTGCACTCAGTGAGCAGTGCTGAGCCAACACAGCCTGGCCTAATTTTACTTACTCTTTAACGAATATGCTAGTAAACTGATGTTTTTATTCTAGAAGGGTAATAATGGTTGTTTCTGGAGTGAAACTTTATCCGTAGCAGAATAATTACAGTGAATTATCTGGGGGTACCGTTCCAAGGCAGCAGTTCCCAGGCATTTGCTTTGAAGAATATACCTCTGCAAATGTGAGAAGGACGATTTCTGACAATCTGCTATTGATTACAGAAAATTGTTGAGTTCTAGTTTCACCCTCAAACATTTGTCTCTCTGCTGCCTTGTTTTGGAAGATGAAGCTTCACTGAAATGGAACAGTAGGTCTTATTGATATCGACTCTATTTTACCTAACAGCTCATTTACCCCTTCCTCTCTGCCTGCCTCCCTCCCTTTCCTTTCCTTGCTGCTTCTGGCAAGCTAATTAGGCTGCTCCCTCAAGAAAAATTAATCCAAGGCCATAATAGCCATATCAGATGGAAACTAGGATAAAACTCTCCACAGTATAGCCTTATAAGTGCCTCTCAGCTTGTCATAATGTTTCCCTGGCTGCTTTCTTTTATTCCTCACTTTGTAGGGAGAATTCTGTCATACTATGTTCTATACAAGTATTAAGTAAATTAATTGAAAGAAATTATGATGTGTGTTTCCTGAAATATGCTCTTTTATTTCCTTTTATCCCTCTTATTTATATGTTTTAGGTGCCAAATCTCAAGCTTTGTCCCCAAACCCCGCACCGTATATTTCTATCTTTCCTTTTGTAAATCCTTAACCGTATATTTCTATCTTTCCTTTTGTAAATCCTTAACCTTCTGTTAGACTAATATATTAAAATTCTTTAGACACAGAGTAGCAATGTTCATAATCTCCAGTTCATTATCTTAATTAGATCTGTCTTATATTATCCCACAGTTTATTCTCATTACTTTAAAGGTGATCAGCCTTAGAAGGGAATGTGAGCAGAATTTACTGAATTCTATTGTGGAAACATTTCTCTGATCTGGCTTTGGATCTTTCAGGTGCAATAATGATAATGCTGCTGGTGCAGTTAATTAAAAATTGTATTTGAATGGTATGAATATTCATTTTAGGGAATGAACACAGGATTAACTCAGGGGGTAAATGTCTGCAGTGGCCCAAGGATGTGAAGTGAACCTGGATCCCCATTAAAACACAAATGAATCATTAAAAATTATGGAAATTCAAAATCCTCCCACCCTGCAAACTATTAGCAAAGTATTGCTCGGGTTGAGCCTGTCTCCTAAGGTGGCAACAGACATTAATGTTCATTCTTCAGTAACAAATTATAGGACATATACTTGACATACAGCTCTGCCCAGGAGCTAATACCCAGTGCTAAATCTTCATTAAAAAATTAAGAAGGGCTACTGGCTTTTTAAAATTCTCAGGTTAAAGTGCTATATCTGTAAGATCCAGGTTACTTTTAATAGCTTTCTGTGGAAGCTCAAAATTACTTTCTCTGAAAGTGATTGTGACATCCAGGATGCTGTTGGGGAGGATACAGACAAGAAGAACTGCTGAGACCTTTGATAATGAAGCTCTCTATACCCAAATCATCTCTCTGGCAAAACTCAGGACTTTAATATTCCAGGCAAGAATGTTAAAAGTGTATCTTTTCTTTGTCTTGTGAATAGCACTACTGAAAATATCAAATTGGTGGTCTGGGTTTTTTTCCCCAAAATTTTATTTGTTGTCATATTTTCTGAACAAAGGATACATCAAATAATGGACAGCTTTTTTTAAAAGCTTATCTGGTGCTGCAGCATGCTTAAAAAAAAAAAAGAGAGAGAGAGAGAGACTACAAACTAGAGATAAAGCCTTTTTGGTTATTGGAATGTTATGTGAAGTTTAATGGGCATTTGCCAGAGAATATTTTGCCAGCTGTTAGCTAGTTGCCAAGGGGATTCACAGGATGCATGTTCTAGAATAAAATGCTCTGTGAATAAACTGGGGTCAGTTAAGGTAATTTGCATGGTACTTTTGACTGGAGCACTGGGGTCTGGGCTTGCTCTGCAGTCAGAGGTAGGTGTAGTGATGTGTGTTCTCTCCTTCCTTGCCCTGCATGTAAGCCCTTCTTACATGAGACACTTCTAGTTTCAAGTCTGAACTAGACATCTGCCTAGGAAGGCCCAAATCCACTCATCACTTATCCCATGCAACACAAATTTGGCCTTCCTTGTGCAAGAGAGAAGCAAAAATATTGTGTCATAGCAGTCCAAGTTGTATCACCAAGTAAAGGAAAGAGAGCTTTCCACAGTGCGAACTCCTTCCTCCTATCCTCCTAAGTAAGGATAGATAAAAGTAGAAGGATTCTGTTGACTCCTATGGTTTCTTGAAGAGGAGATATGGTCAGCCTTTCTCTAGGGAGGATGTAGTAGGAACATGGATAGTCTTTGAGTTGAATTCTTTTTATAGCGGGGATCTCCCAAATAAGCTGCTCCTTTTTGATCCAGTGGGATAGAAGGGAGTTCTGTCCTTGGCCTTGCAGTTGTCTGTATTCAAGAGGGCATCTTTTCGCTAGTTCCATGTGGGTCCTTTGGAACTGAGTGATAATTTGAGAATAGTATCATAAGAGTAAATAAAGGAAGGATTTAAAAGTAACAAAAACCTACTATCAATATTTAATCTGATTTTTATTAGCCTCGTTATTCTCTGTATATTAAACTGAAGAAATGTGATAAATAACCCAGAGTCATTGTGTCTGGATACAGCATACATAAAAGCCAAAACCCTCTTTGTTTGACTTATGTGGCATATTTAAGATTCCTAAGCATTGGTGTCTACTGTCATTGAAGATGCTGTAGGGTATGTGTACCTGATAGGTCTGATATGGAGACGACAGTGGATTTACCCTCCCTAGAGTTGCAACTAATTAATTCACTCTGGATCTTTGACATCTCAGTCTTTATACAGAGAAACTATTTGGGTGTCAGGACACTCAGCCATTTCTGAAATCGTATTCCTCAATATCTAAATACTAGCAGAGAGTCACTTCAGAAAATCCCTACCATAGCACAGTAGTGTAAATGTACGCCACATGCAAACTCCACTGAACAGAGTAACATGAGGGCTTAATTTGGCCTGCTAATTAGACTTGAGAAGGAGATTGTGGCCCGACAGCAGCTGTGGGAGAAAAGAATGAACAAACTCAGACTTTCTGTTCATCTGGTCATGCTTTTCATCCTTGTTTAACTATCTGGCAATTATTGTGCTTATGCTTGTGTTGTTCTTTAAAATTTATCCTGCAAGTGAATGCAGATAGTGAGGAACTGCTGTTTCTTTCCACCCCCATGGTTTCACGCTACTGTGAAGGCCAAGCTTAAGGTGATAGGGTACCTGGCCTTACATTAGTGCCAACTGTTTTTCTTGGGTTGCTTTGGAGGAGTAATCACATGAATTTATTCATGGAATGTCATGATGCTCAGTTCTGAGGAGGGGCGCATGCTTGTCTTTTGTATCCTTCTTCTGTTTTGTATATTTTTGTGGAGTCCATGTGTCTACTGCCTGATAGTTAGTCCCACTGATAGTGTGATTTAATAAGAGGAAAGAATGATGTGGCTGCATCCTGCCCATTATGTCCTTAGAAAGGAGATTTCACTTGCTGTCAGAATGTCACTGATGGAGCATTTGGCTTCCTTTCATCAAGTGGCAATTGCAGTTTTAAGAGTACAGTACAGAGTGCCACTTTAAAGCCAAACGTCTCAATTCACAAGTGAGGGAAGGATAAAGTTGTACAGCTGGAGGATGCTATTTCTTGTCAGCAGCTGTCATTGAAAAGGCATGTGAATGCTCTAGATGTCAGGAGTCATAAATGCTCCATCCAGAGTTTGTCACGTGCCTGGTAATATCATGTGAAGTGTTGGAAAGAAGTTTCTGTACAACATTAAAATTCATCTCTAGACAAGCTTGTCCTGGAATTTGCTATAGTGAAGTTTTAGGAAAGGAGGTATTAATGTGAGATCTGCACCAAACTCTCTGTGTTTTACCAGAGTCACAGAGCCTTTTTATGTCACTCAGATATCAAAATGTGTGACTTTGGTAGGAAGAATGTCCATGACAAGTCCTTGGCCCTTGCCCCAACTCCTCAAATCCTTAGATGCACCTACAAGGTGACACCTGCACCTTCTAAGGACAGATGCATGTATGCAGGGGTGGCCATGAATCCAGACAGGGAAAAAGCAGTATTCCAATATAAGACAAGACTTTATACTAGGAAAATGTTATATTGTGAGCCCTCAGTTTTCGAAGTTTTTCTTATATGCCTCTTTCCATTTACTCCCCCTTCTTCACCAGGCTTCACTGGGATAGAAGAGAAGAAGAACAGCTGAAGCCATGAAGAACATCCAGGTCTCTTCACTTGATTCACACTCCTGTCTTCTTCTACCAGGTCCTTGTCTGGAGGAGTGCAATGGTTGTGAGAACTGATGTGTGGAGGTGGCGGGGAGATCTGGCTATACGAAGGAACCCAAGTCTCAGGTGTGTGATTGGTTCTTTAGGTACCCCCGAAATGCCTGTGGAGTGGTTCCCAAGTTTGCATATAGATTGGTCTCCAGAAAGTAGAGAGGTGCTGAGCTGCGCTCATTTTGCCTGCTCTTTCCAGAATGTATTCAATGCGATCTGTGTTTGACAGCCACTGCACTATCCACATACAGATGCACTTACTATGAGTCTGTGAAGAAAAACATGAACTTAGGAATTGTTTAGGTCTGATTGCTGGTGACAGTTGGCACCAGGAAAGGGTGAGGTTTGAATCTTATTTAGTGATCTGTTTGGCCTTGGACTCTGGTGTTAACATACAGGTTTTCTGTAATGTCCTGTTCCTTTTCAGTTGTCACTGGCTGGCTTTCTCTGTTTATCAGTTCTGTCAACCATTGAAATCAGAACATCTTTTCCTATTCCAGCTGGCAGTTGCCAAAGCTACATGAAACAGAAGTGGATATACAGAACATTTTCATTTGTTGTTATGTCAAGTAAAGACATAACACTGGAGACATGGGGTTTTTTATTGATGTGAGGACCACCAGGCAGTGAGTGCTGGAGTTCTGCTCAAAGGAAGCAAGCCAGATGGGAAGAGAAGAGAAATCCCCACCTCTCAAGCATCACATCATTATAGGTGAGTCTAAAGAATAAGAAGTAACTTGTTCTTCCAGTCCATTAGTGCATCTGGACAAAGGATCCTTTGATAACACATGCCTGTGGTTCATTTAATTGATTTTTAGGTGAGGATTATGAAAAAGTTACATACAGTGTGCCTCATTTCATTAAGTTAATATCAGATTTAATGAGATGAGAAGTACAGGGCCCCACTGCACAGGTCTCCCTTCTGTGCTCATGATCATAGGAGATTTAAAGAGTTTAGATGAAGGCCAACACGGAGAATGAGCTATGGAAGTACCAGTAGCATCTTGCTCATTTTGCATTGCAGATGGCAAGTCCATGAATATTGTAGATGACTGGAGTAATCATCTGCATCCAAGTCTCCTAAGGAGAACTTGTGATTTCAGTTTGTGTCTCAACAGGTTACAACTGGTTCATGGTTGCACTTAGAGACTTATTTTGGATATTTCCAAAGGCAGTGCTGTACCTTATAAATCTTAATATAGTTGTAATGACTGATAAATACTGCATTTAAATTTGAGCATAAGATTTGTTTCCCACTTTGTATGAACACTGAAGAAATACTCTGACCACTTGGCCACATATCTTGTCTTACAATTTTCTGTGATACATTTGTATTGTATGCTGCACAAAATATGACAAAATTTTAAGACTGAAAGCATGGTTTGATTTTCATACAAGAGTAACAATGGCAGGAAGAAAGGGATACAGAAATGTCACTCTTTAGAATATAATGAGAACAGGCTACATTTGTATTATTTCCTGTGCTTAAGTTTCATTACAGTAATTTTCCCAATGAATACATTGCATAGTATGCTATTTCCTCTTCTCATTACCTTCTTTGTCATGGAGAGGAGGTTATAGAATCTTAATGATTCAGTTATTTAAACCTTTTTGATAGTCTTTGTATTTTGAATGACCTCTCTGTTTCACCTCTTCCCTGAGGTTACTGAACTTGAGAACAGGAGTTGCTTTGAAATCAAATTACTTAACAAGGAAAAGGGCAAGGTAGTTCAGATTGCTATTATCACAATTACAGAGATTATAGCAAGGATGAGAGGAAAAAAAAGGAAAAGAAAGGAAAAGTAGAGTCTGAATCTTCACTAGATTTCCACTACAAAGCAGAGCAAACAATAGTCATTATTGTACGTGAGTCTGATTCAGAGAAGGACTGCAAAGATGCTCAGAGGGCTGGAGCAAATTCCCTATGAAGACAGGCTGAGAGCGTTGGCCTTGTTCAGCCTAGAGAAGAGAAGGCTCCAGGGAGACCTTCTAGCAGCCTTCCAGTACCTAAAGGGGGCCTAAAAGGAAGCTGGAGAGGGACTTTTTACAAGGGCATGTGGTGATAGGACAAGTGTAATGGCTTTAAACTAAAAAAAGAGGGTAGATTTAGATTAGATACTAGGAAGAAATTCTTTACTGTGAGGGTAGTGAGGCACTGGAACAGGTTGCCCAGACGAGTTGTGGATGCTCCATCCCTGGAAGTGTTCATGGCCAGGTTGGATGGGCCTTTGAGCAACCTGGTGTAGTAAAAGACGACGTCCTGGTTTCAGCTGGGATAGAGTTAAAATTTCTTCTTAGCAGCTGGTGCAGTGCTGTGTTTTGGATTTGGTGTGAGAACAATGTTGACAGCACACTGATGGGTTTGGTTGTTGCTGGGTAATGTTTATACTAAATCAAGGACTTTTTGGTTTCTTGGGCCCTGCCAGCAAGAGGGCTGGAGGGGCACGGGAAACTGAGAGGGGAAACAGCCAGGACAGGTGACCTGAACTGGCCAAAGGAATATTCCGTACTATATGATGTCATGCTGAGTATATATAAGCTGGGAGAAGAAGAAGGAAGCGGGAAACATTTGGCATTATGGCGTCTGTCTTCCCAAGTAACCGTTATACATGACGGAGCCCGGCTTTCCTGGGAATGGCTGAGCACCTGCCTGCCCATGGGAAGTGCTGAATGAATTCAGTTTTGCTTTGCTTGCGTGTGGGGCGTGTTTTGCTTTACCTATTGAATTGTTCTTACCTCAAGCCTTGAGTTTTACATTCCTTTCTGATTCTCCTCCCCATCCCTCTGGGTGAGGGGGAGTGAGCAAGTGCCTGCGTGATGCTTGGATGCTGACTGGGGTTAAACCACGACAGATGTCCCTGCCCATAGCAGGGGCTTGGAACTAGATGATCTTTTAGGTCCTTTCCAACCCAAACCATTCTATGATTCTATGGCTCTGATTCTATGACTCAAAGCTCACTGGAAATCACATACCAGTGCTAAGAGAGTGTTCAGGTTTCAGACACTATCAAATCAGAGGTAGTTCTGGATTTGGGGTAAAAAAATCACAGTCCAAACCACTGGTAATCACTAACACTGATCTTTAAAAGTTTTGCCATCTTGAAAAATGGACAAATGTGATTGGTCATGTGCATTTGAAATATTTCAGGAATGATAATTTATGGGATTTCTTTGCATTCAAATGAGAAGAGATGAACAGATCCCTTTACATTAAGGTTCAAGGTGCTAGCCAGTGGATATGGATTGAAATGGGCTGCAGACTGCTTGAGATCCGTAGACTCTGGGGGAAAATTGGTATGTGAAAAGTACTTAGTAAAACCCAAACATTTGTGTAGAGATGCAAAGTATGTTGTCACAGCACGACTGAATGGACTCTGCCAGCCAAATGACTCTCACCATTTAAAAGGCATGACTGAGTAGTCTTGATGCTTCACAGACATCTGAAATAATCAAGAACATTAAATGATAAAAGCCAAGATTAAGGACTCAGTACTTACCAATATCATTAAGACCCTGAATGTGTTCACTGACCATTCTAAATGGTAAATACACTTCACAGGCATATGCCCTGTACTTTCTATAAAGCTTGTTTTCCTACAGTGGGCAGGGAGATTGCAGGAGAGAATCATGGAAAGTGCACAAAGAAAAATATAGGCAAAGGATTTACCTGCAAATAATTTTTAGAGGACAGGGATGCTGTATTTACTCACATTCTCCGATCTTCATCTGAATAAATAAAGTGGTGTCATGGGACATGCTGCAATACTGATAATGAGTTTTATACTCATTCACCGTGAGAAGTTTCAACAGATATAGTTTCCCTGTCAAATGGATTTAAAATTGTATTGTCACTGCCTTGCTTTCTGCACTGATTGCTTTTGTATTGCATCTCCATGCCTCAATAGACACTTTGATTGTCTATATCTGCCACTTTGTTCACATGAGTTTTCCTATAATCTGTAATATGAAACCCTTCTATTTAATACTAGAACTCAACATATGCTCCTACAATGATTATTAACCTAGGGATATGGCAGCCAAAACAATATTTTGCTTTCTATTCTCTGTTTTTTAATGTGTATGTTGCGTGGTAGGCAACAATCCACTTAGTTTAAGAGGTCAACTTAGTGAAGGAAACATTTCAGAAGCAGTGTTGTGGGTACAGCTGCAGACATTTCCATGGGTTTGATTACCATGCTGCACACAGCTATAATAATAAACCTCGGCTACCCTTGGCTTAGCTGTTATTTTAAATTCGTAAGATCTGAATCCTAAATTTCAGCACAAAGTATTTCTGCAATTTAACAAGTCTTTTAAGCATGTAGTCTGTCTTAAAGGCATTACCTTAAGAATGAATATTAAATGTTTTGCAGGACTGAGGTTTTAAGACTTGGTCTAATACACTATGGTGTGATTTTTATCAGAAGTGAATCAACCTCCCTACAATTCTGAATGTTTATTCCTCTTTTTTTATATACTATTTGAAGTTATTTCAAACTGCTTCAGCTCAGTTTCCTAAAGAAAGCAGGCTAATGAAATCATTGCTGGATTAATGTGTGTGTGGATACATGTGTGTTTTACTGTTCCCTTCTTTCATGTCATTATAACCACTGAATTTTCTGGCTTGTTCCAGCCAGTCTGAGAGAAAAACACTAATCTCAAAGATCAATTTCCAAACATTTTATGAAATATATATCTGGGTGGAGACAGAAAGAAATATTTTCCTCTTGGCCTGAGGAAGGGCTGCAGCGTGAGCATAGTCCTGATACCTGAAAAGATACGAGAACCCAGTTGCAGGACCCAAAACTGTAGGAAATTAATCTATGCTTTTATTTAATTGGGTTCAAGAGATGACTACAGTTTCTTTTGGAAGGCTTTGGAGTGATGATGGCAGGTGTTTTTCATTTAGAGATTCCTAATAAAAGCAAGATTATTTGAAGTTATTTCAGTCCAGTATGAAGGTATTTATCAGTGGACTGTGTCGATGATATTCTAATTTTTGGCAGTAAATACTTTACCAGGGATGAGAACTGATAGGGACACAGAATAAAAAGAGGCACAGGTAAAGCTGGGCTAGGAGAGTTAATTCACAGTATGAAGTTTGAGTTTTGTTTCTTGATGTGTGGGTTTGTTACTTAGTTCTTTTCATTTCAGTGTTTCATAATACTTTATAAAGATTAATTATACCTTAGGTCTTATGCCCCAGCTCTGGCTTTCAATCTGTCTTTCACTCTGTCCACAAGAAAACTGAAGTAAAAGGCGATTAAGTAGATGACTGAAGGCTCTGCTGCAGGTCTTTGGTTGTATCTCCAGAGCACAGTGCTCTGAACAAGCCTACTTGGGTACCAGAAGCACCACAGTCATTCTAATAAAATAGTCTTTCTAAGATTAAATTACCCTCAGCAAGTGACTGAAACTCTAGTATATATTATAGATATATCCTTAGTCAGAATGAGGATAACAGTCTCTGATTCCAGTATTTATACCTTAGGTGACACCCTGGAATTTTGCCGTTTTGTTAGAAGAAGACTGAATTTCACTTTTAATCTATCAGAATACACTGGTTTATTGTGCTAGCCCCTGGATATAAGCTTTTAAATATGTACAGTATAAGAAACCTAACACAACCCTAACTCTTTCTTTAAAGAAAGGTGGTAAGTAAAGAAAGAATCCATACACTGAAATGGAAACATAAACCATAAACTGTGTATTTCACATGTTAATTCTTCTTGGGGTGTGTTAGCACCACAATAACCTAATACAAATTCTAAAGCTAATTAGAGCACATTGTTTATTTGTAGGCAGAAGGAGAACCATTCACATTTCTCTTTGAGGTCACTAGGTCTTCTGATTTCTGTATGCTTCTAAGCATCTACTGAAACTCCAGAAAATTAAGTTTTAGTATCAGGCAGACATAATCATGTCCAGTAAAGCAAAATTGTACACACTAGTCCTCTTTATGGGTTCCTTTAAATTGGGAACTTTAAAAATTCCTAACAAGAAGACTAGAAAACAAGAAGGGCATCAAAGTATCACTTAGAAAAAAGATTTTCTTTTCCGAATTCATGTGAGGAAGTGGCATTTATAATTGTTACTCCTTTATTTCCCTTCTCCCTAACTAAATTCAGTCATCTGTTTAACTCACACTTCAGGATTTGCATTGGAGCTTGATGGCAATAGTAATCAAGTGAGATAAATTAAATTAATATCCTTGCAGATACAATTAGCTTAATAACTTTGCCATTTCCATTCCCTTTTTATCTGCATTATCACAGTTCGATAACATACTACAGTAAATCAGTGCCTCAATGAACTTCTCTCTGTGTCCAGCATCGAGAGATTAGGATTTCTAATTTTATTGCTCAGATTGTAATATCTTGCCTTATATAGCACCTTCTATTCCAAAAGGAAGCCAGTTGCTTTGATATAAAGAGGAATGACATTTCTCAGAGTTGATGTGTATGTAATTCTGGGGTGGAACAGAGACCTTTTTTACAGCCACCAACAATATACAGTCATTAAAACAGAATGCCCAGAGAAACTGGATCGGGATGTAATAGTTCTGCTGGGATCTTGGGTTTTCCAGGACACACAGGGCATGTACTCAAATGCAGATTCAGGGGTTTTCACACTTGGTACTTATACACCCTCACAGAGACCTGCTCTGCTTTTATAGCCTGAGTTATTTGGGCCAACAAATTGCAGACTCCATGCATTCTAAGTGAGGGAGTTACTGGATTCAAAAGAGGACAAGTCCCACACTCTTCAAGATTATCTTCTATAGTAGGTGTCACAAAGAGCTTTTCTGTGACTCTTCTATTTTTCAGTGCAAACCAAACACCAATTATAAACATACGTATATACAGAAACACTCCTTTATTTTGGGTTTCTTTGTGATTTATTTTCCCCTGCATAACTGATTTCTGTCTTTCTCAACCAATTCCTGCAGGGTGTGGGGACCCAACTAGGGTGTCCTTCTCAGCAGAAAGGACAGATACCTGTGGGAGTCGTGGAGCAGCAATTGCATTGGGTCAGCAATCTATTAACACTGGCAGTTTAAGCCACTGTGTCCATAATTGTCCTCTGTATGTTTACAGAAGAGATTAATATATACACATACAAACCTTTCAAGCCCATATGTGGGCTGGTTAATAGTTTACCAAGTGTTATCAGCTAGCTTAGTCCTCCCACTTACCCTTGCTCCTGCTGCTGACTGTGTCTGGAGCAATTTTTAGTCGAAGGGTTATTCATTATATGAATAGCTAGCGCTTTGGTCCTCAGGGCCATTCCAGGTGTGCTAGAAGGGAACAAGCCATTTGAGGGACAGAAATTGAATCCCTCACTCCATCTCAGACTTCTACATGACCCTGGTCAAATCTTTTATACCTAGCTTTTCATGTATAGTCAGGCTCAGATCTGAAACTGGACTGGCTCTGGGATTGGAGTTGACAGATTTGAGTTAGATGCCTAATGTATGGGGAAATTTAAGCCCCTCAGACAGAGATTCCTTTTGTTTATGCCTCCATGTCAACTCATTAGAACAGATAATTAAATAATTTTCTTCTTTGAAGGTACAGGGAAAGGATAGGGAGAGCAACAGTGCCCATCTTTTATATAGTGGTTGAGAGGTGAAAGCCTTCCATCAGGGAGTAGAAGACCTGGGTAAACAGATTGTGTAGGTGTTTATAACTTTTTGTTTTGATAAAGCATAGCAAAGGCCCAGAATAAGCGGGAAAGTAAAAATCATATAGAAGGCTGAACATGCTGTGGTTTTCTTGTCATTAATTTCAATAGTTTTGCCTATGAGCACAATATCACAATTTATTACTTCTGGTGTACATAGGCTTTTTTTTATTCAACAGTGAAAGGGGGGGCATGCAAAACTTACATACAAAAGCATTACTTTTTATACTAATATGATTCCAGAAACATTTGAATGTTGCTGTGCTCATGTACACTCTGCTGAAACAGTTTTTGTTTCATCAAGGCCCAGAAGAAGAGCTCTCCTGAGGTAGCTCTGACGGGCTATTTAACTCTGCAGAGCTCTGTGACAGCTGAAGCTAAACACATTCAGCCTTTGCAAAAGAAATTAAGCATACCAATAATGAAATACATGGAAAACAAAGAAGATTTGTAGATCTAAAAAAAATTTCCCCCGTACGATTTTTTTGAAGGATCATTAATATTGTGGTTAAAGTTTTTCAGGACTTCTGGATCTTTCTTTGTCAGACCCTCTTTCCTGTTTTTTGTTTGGTTTTTTTTTTTGGGGGGGGGGGATGTTTGCTGGTTTTGTTAGAGTGCTGCTTGGAAAATCCAGTTTTAAATATCTTTTCCTCCTGTCCTTCCTCTGTGTTGTTTCTCTGTTCCTTCTTTAATTTGATGCTTGGAATGATGAAAAGTGAATGTCTCAGCAGTGACTTCCATCATTTTTCTGGGGAGAAGCCATACAAGGCCCCAAGAACTCATTTCTGTCTCTCAGGCACGGTGTCTTTTTGCACAAATTTATTCCATGTTGAAAATAACAGTCATAAACAGAGTTCATAACTTAATGAGAATTCATGAGTCTACCAAAAAATATTCTCCAGGCCATCATACAAGACCAAAAATTAAAACATGGAGAGTCTTCAAAACTCTCTGTAAATGGCTGATTGACCCTAGAATAAACCCCAGGAATCACTATTACTGGCTCCATTCAAGATCAAATACCACACTTATTTGCTAAAATAAGTTCTATGAATGCATCTTGACTTTACACGTGTTTCAAAACTTTAAGAAATAAAAATTTTTGAGCTTGAGAGAAAAAAGAATCTAACAGAATTGCACTGGACACTGAATTTTGTCCTAACAGTGTGTGGCTTATACAAGTTACAGTGTCCCCAAAAGGTAATAATTTCATATATATCCAGTGCTTCACAATGTGTGATCATTCAAGGTAACACAAGTTCACAAAATGAGGAATGGCTAGATTGGAAGCTCAATTTTTCCCTGAAGAAGTCTAAAACCATATGCTCCTCTCGTTTGACCCCATGTGAACCTATTGATCTATATATAGCCTTCTTTGAGCCTCAGTGGCCTGAGAACATCAAGTGAGTCAATATGAAATTTATTTTGATTTGGATGACACTCTTCTGGGACTTAGCTAAATTAATTTCCTATGTGTTTGACATGGCCTAAGAGGAAGGATATTTGGACACTTATTGTGGATCATGTAGTGCAAGGTAACTACTTACCTGATGTTGTAACCTGATCATAGACCTGAGCTTTTTGATTTGGAAACAATCACAGACATCACTGAGATTACTAGGTGTGACAATCACTGTCTCTTAAGGTAAATGAGAACAGTTAGTGACAGTAGGTATTAAGCAGCAACTGACCCAACGGGATTGCTACTACGAACACTGACACCAGAACCCAGCAGCCCCAGATTTCTGGAAAGCAGTGTCAGAGTCTAAGGATCTAATGAACAGAGCAGAGAATCAGTGGCCATGAGAAAAACAAGCAGAAAGGACCAGAAAAACAAGACAGAAGAGTATGTGTGGCATGACTGAAGGAAAACCAAAGGGGGAAAAAAGCAGCTTTGGGGGCAGCATGATTGTTAAAAAGACAGATTTAGAATGCTGCGGGGGAAAAAAAGACAGTCTATTGCTTGTTCCTGCTGTATCAGGGATTTATGCTTGTTCCTGGTAAAGAAAATGGGTTGTACCAGAGCAATCACAGACTCTCTCATCAATTTATACCCTAATGAAACAATTGAGAAACCCCCAAATATCTGGTTAACTACGTGGATAAGAAGAATAAGGATACAAAAGAAAGAACAATATCTCCAGCTGTGGAATTTGCTAGATAGGTAGTGAAGTGTGTTGTTCAGCTGAGTTTTGCATAAGATATACATTTATGTTGCATTTCTGATGCAAATTGCCCGTATTTTACATGGACGGAATGAATCCTTGCTGGCTTGATCCTCAGCTTTTCAAATCAGTAGAAAGACTCTAATGTATTTTCAATAGACTTTGGAGCAGGCCCTTCCTCCCATGCACTCAAAATGACTTATAATCAATTTATGGCAAGAATCCACTTCAGAAAGCCTGAAAACTACGAATATGCAGTTTCATGGGGAAGCTAGCATCAGTCACCTAAAAATAGACTCAATTTCAATATACTGATCCAGATGCCCGCCTGTGAAGAATTTACTCCCTGTGCATATGCTATCTAGCTTTTAGTGGTTTGAACAAAACAGGCAGAAGACTATGTTTAAGGAAGAGATGACAAGTGCCTCTTTTTATCAAATGTTCTCTGCACCAAAATGGAAATATTCAAGGAGTTCATTTTGATGACATGTTATTTCTTCCCCCCCCCACCCCCAGTAACTTGTCAGGCAACTGATACCAGAATTGTTATAGAAAAATGGATGAGCCACTTACATTCATACAGATGGGTCTGCAAAGAGCTTTTTTATATGGTCTGTTCTAATGCAGTGGCTTTTTTTTTTTTTTGCTCCCCCCCCCCACCGCCCATGGCTATATCTGTATCTAAGGTTTTGGAAGTATTTTGCAGCTCCTGGCTGTGGAGACACACACCAGCAGTGTCCCAGCTCCTTGTTGAGCTAAAGGTTGGGAGAAATACCTCCCTCCCTTTCTGCCTCAGTGTCCATGCAAAAAAAAAAATATTCACATGCACTGGCTGGAAGGCAGGGATGCAGTTTACACCAAGCAGTCTGCCAATCTGGACAACCAGGGGATGAGGAAAGAAGATGTTTTACAGAGTTCACACCCCCAGTAATACAGAGATGGTCTCATAACACTGAATTGGGGAATAGAGTATATACGCCAAAACCCTCAGCGTTCCTGGTATTTATAAAAAGGGGAGGACCTGAAAAAGTCAGTAAGCAGGATACACTGATAGAAAAAGATGGTCTAGCAAATCCAAAATGGCACAGAATATTCTGTAGTTCAAAAGTGAGATAAGAAAAGATGATTAGAAAAGGAGATGATGTATTGCTCTGAGGAGGCAGGTGGGGGAGTAGAGAAAGAACAACGAGCAGTTCAGGGTAGAAAACTACCTGGAGTGGTTTGTAAATAGAAGAGGAGAAAATGGGTGAGGATAACAGATTAGTATTCTGTTTTAGGAGCTGATAACTTACTGTTGTGCATCTGACTCCCTGCAACGTGAAATAAGGGACTTTGGGGAGTCCTGATTGGGGTTGAGAGGGGTCATGGGAGTCTTTTGTTCCAACAGTGCTTTTCTTTGCTGTATCAGTTAAAGCATATTGTATCAAATCCATAGTATGAAAAGCCTGACAGGACAGCAGGAAAACTGGTAGACATATTGATTAAAAGGTCCCTGGCAGATTTAACTATTCCATATTTAGCATTGTAAGAAAATTGCTATCAACATCATAATGCTTTGCAAAGATCTCAGCTTAGGGATTAATACGCAAAAGCACAAAAATCTTGGTGTACAACTAACAAGCTGTGTTCATCAGACAGTTTATCCTAAAGCAGTCATGGGACAGAGCAATGCTGGGAATCCTAACCCCACCAAAGCTAACAGCAGAACTCCAGACAGACCCACCGGCACAATGACTGCAAGAGAGAATGATGAATTCCATTATGAAATGCGTGCCACAAGGACTTGGCACCACACGTACTTGACCAGTTTCCTTGGTATCAGTCCTCTAGGAGGTAACATTGCCCAGCAAGGATTATTTTTTTTTTTTTTTTTGTCCAGAATGATGATGAGAAAGCTGTGAAGGTACCATACACTCACACAGGTACCTGACAGTGCAGTCAGCAAAAAAGCTGTACTTCGGAAGCTGATGCAGAGAATGTTTTACCCCTTGCAAATGACAGGAAGGCATTTCTCCCCTCCTTTTGTTTTGTCAATATAACCCAAGATTTCTTAAAAGCATCAGCCCAACAAAAGCCAAGTTGAAATATACCCAGGAATTTGTATATACCACTGCAAAAACTGCCAGCATCCTGCTGCTATAGACAGATTTCATTGAGTCAGTGGAGAACAGAGCCAGCACCTGGTGTGAATGCACCTGCTAGCAAGGGCTGCCTAGGATGACTTCTTTCCTTTTCTCTCCTGCTGTCTGTGTTTTTTAAAACATTCCCCACTATCTCCACCAACTGTTGATGAAGAATTTTCACTGTTTACATCCTCATCCCTCCAGCCTGTGGGAGAGGTGCATGAGGAGATTGCTCCCAGCCCACAGGCTGGGTGCTCCCTGGCATTTGCAAACTCCTGATGTAGAATTGCAACCTGCAAAGGGTAGGAAATGTTGCACTGAGCTGGGGTTTTAGTGGGATTACATCAAAGTGGTAGCTTGGTCTGTGAAAGTAATAGGGACAGATAGATAATAAATAAAATGATGAGGAAATAACTGTGCATTTATACAAAGTGAGGCTTATCCTGAGTATCCTTTCTTTCATCAGAGTAGAAGAATTTTGACAGGGCTGGTTTTAAGTCAGCGAGAACATAACTCCTAGAAAAGAAATACATTGGAGAAGAGTTTTCTCCCTATTATTTTTACTCGCATTTTTACATCCCATTTCATCCTTAAATCTGTGGCTTCTAGGCTGTGAATCCTGGCCTATGCTGCCCCATAAATGCATGCTTTGATGCTGATAGTTCAGCTCTGGACTCCTCTTTTCTTCCAGACCAGATGTTCTACTTCTCCCTGCTAATGGCTAACATGGCGCTACCTCATTATACACCTCTCTCTGGAAATGATGCCAGTGCTACTTCAGCATCAGCCAAGAGCCATGTGGAATCAATGAGACAGCTGGTGCCCTCCCTGGGGATGGAGTGCTTTACCTTTTGGATTCAGGCAGTCACTGTGAGCTGAGATCCAGGATGTCGTGAATGATTTTTTGTAGACAGGTGAAAACAAAAGAGCTTTGAAAACCTACTTCAATAGAATCTGGAGACACGGGTCTCTATTGATAAAAAAGAAAAAATACACATACACAGCCCAGTTGCATTTTCATCTTAATTGATTTTTGTATGAGATGGAGGAGTGAATTCTGTTGAACAAAATAGTTTGTAGAAATCTTTTCTTTACATACCATTAAGTAAGTAGATTTTTGCATGCACAACAGCTGTGTTGCATTTGCAAAAATCAAATAATTGCCTTATAAGGCTCACAAACTGTAAATTGATCTCTTTGATCTTGTCCACAGCATATGCTAATCCTCAAATATCCAGGCAAGAAAGGGATGAGATAATGCAGACAAAATAAACATCTGGTTAATATAAAACATTGGTAAATTAGGGTTTGAGGCCAGCCCACAGTTAGTATATTTACTTTTTTATGGGGGGAGGGTCAGGTAGAAGTTGACTTTAAAAGGAGAGTTTAAACAGGAAGATTTTGGATTTTTTCTGTGAAGTCTCATTAAACTACAAGTTGGAAAATTCTCCTGAAAATAAATGAGAATAGACTGCACTTAATTTTCTCCCTGCAGTGTGTATACCTACTTTCACAGGAGGTACTTGACAAAACTCATCAGGAATAAAGCAGTCAGTTTCTACAAACACTGTATGACCAAAATACAAGACTGGAGGATTCTCAAGGTCATCCCAAATCTTACTTGAGACTGCCTGGTTGATTTACAGCAGGGGTCCTCAAACTACAGCCCGTGGGCCAGATACAGCCCCCCAGGGTCCTCAATCCGGCCCCCGGTATTTACAGACCCCCCCGCCGGGGGTTGGGGGGGGAAACCAGGCAGCCGCAGATGACTGCCTGCCACTGTATCCGCGCGCCGGCCCCCTGTTGAAAAGGTTTGAGGACCTCTGGTTTACAGCATCTGGTTCACACCATGCTAAGGAGCACCCTGTACGTTTTAGTACTGACTTACCTTACCTCTGACGCTCTATTTAATTTAGGGCTATAAGGTTAGGGACTAGTCTTTGTTACTACTTGAAAGTCTCTCAGTCTTGTTGGATGCTGCCAGAAAAATAGTTTATTAATAGCAATTACTCTTCCAAGGCAGATGATCCTCCAGTGTCGTAACTAGAGATGTTTCTGGTGTCTCCCTCTGCCCGAATGGCACGGCATAACGTCTAACCATGCCCTGTCTGCTAAATTTGTTGAAATCAATGTTAACACTCAGTTAGTTCTAAGCACATTCCCTTGTTTCATCTCAAGGAGTTAATTTTTCTCAGATGGCAAGTCTCCAGATCTGTGAAACTCAACAAGATAGGAATGAAAGTGCAAGGTACCAATGAAAACTAGGCATCTGCCATCGTTTTCATCAGGAATTGCACTGGCTGTGTAACTGCTGACAGAGATCTCTCTGTGGTTTTTCGTGTTTGTTTGTTTGGGTTTTTTTCCCTTTGATATTCAAAGCAAGCACTAGTTTTGCTGAATAGAAAGAAATACAGCTGAGTCACTTGTCTTCAAAGTGGCTGCAGCAAAAGACCTGTAAACGCATTAATATGACAGCCATCCTTCACAATAGGCTTTACGCGTCCTGTAGAGATCATGCCTGGCAGAGAGAGCTGTTTCCTTCAAAGAAAAGCACCATGGTTGGTTTTTCTTTCCTGTTTGGATTATCTTTCAACTGCTTTTATTTTGCTTAATCAAAACCAACTTTCTCCTCTCAAAAAATGATGAAAGAAGGTGAAATCTCAAAAAATGAAGATCTCAATTAATTGCATTCAAAGTTTGTCAGTTCCTTGTAAATATGCAGGTCATCTGTATACTCATGGTGCTTTTTATCTCAATCCTCTTAAAAAAAAAAAAAAAAGGCTTAAACTTCACAACATTCCTGTCAGGCAGGTAAATCTTTTCATAAAAGGATTATTTCACCCTCTACTGAGGTACAGGCACCTCCAGGGTGATACACTGTGGTTGTTTAACTGCCCATAGCCACACAACACAAGAAGTGAGGGGGCAGGAAATGAAAACCATCCTATGCAATTTAATTTTAAGGAGAAAGTAGATAGGCAGAATGTAAGGTTCACAGCTGGGATTTCAGTGGAGTAAAGGAAATAACATACCTTAGAGAAAAGTGGCACAGTATCTTTAGTGGCTGCAGGTTGCAGACTCCTGGTTTTACACCTTATCTGGAAGACAGAACACTCTGCACGTCATTGCTCCTCACATCATCCTGCAATATCAACCTGAGAATTAGTGTTAGAGGGGGAAAGGCAAGCTACTAAATTACTGTTTTCCCTTCCTGAAGAATCTAGATATCCTTTAGAGGTTTGCTATGCAAATACCACCTGGACATCACTGAAGAGTTATGATGGTATCACAGTGCAAGGTGGTAGGATGCAGCAGATGTTTGAAAGTGCCATCACATAAAAACACCAGATGAAAAGTTATCTACCAAAAATATTTATTTCTTTTCCCTAGAGTGCCACAACCCATATCTGCCTGTTTATCCATAGTTCTGTAGTGAGAAGCAATGTTTAGATGTCTTAGGATCATTTGGATAATTCTCCGCATCTGGGAATGGGCTTTTGCACTCAAGATACCAGGTGAGGTTGCAGAAATGAGAAATTACACTTTACAGCCCTGAAAAGGCCAAAAAGTATAAGCAAAAGTAAAAGTAGCAGCAATGGGGACAAAAATGTGTAGTTTGGTCACATTTGATTGGAATGGAAGAAACTGGAAGGAAAAAGGATGAGGATTCAAACACTTGCTGCATTTGGACTGTGCTTGTCTTTTTTGAGAGTTACCATGGAGGTGCAGCCACAGAGAAATTACTTGGTTGTGGCTGAAGAGAGAAATAGCTGCGGCCATGAGCAGAGCCTGTCTGACAAGGAGGGCTGGACTGGTGGCAATGGGGTGGGATGGGGCAGGGGAGCAGAAACAACCAAAGAAACCCTGCCCCTACTACAGCCAGAACTGTTTGATTTCATGAAAATCAGGATTGCCCTCAAGGGCAATGTGAATGGAAAATGAGGAGGCAGGATATTTTATTCTTATTTGTAGACTTGCATTCTTTTCTTCCACTGGATGTGTGTGTGACTTCTTTAGCTTAGAATGGTATAATCCTTCTGTACGTGGTGTTTTGGATACAGAAAAAGAAGGATGAAACCCATTTATGGAAATTCTGCATTCTACCTTTTCTTTACAAATAACTTTAAAGGAAACTAAGTGTCTTTTTCTGTAAACAAACCTTCAGGAGCCACAACAGCTATGTTCAGAGCTTTTAACAACCTCTTTTTCTGCACACCTCTTCCATAAATCATGCGTTTATTTCTGACTTCCCTGGGTAAATCCAAACAATCTGCTGTACTGTTTACAGGTGGCCTTCATGCCTCCCACATCAAGCTACAGCTATTTCCAAGCCTCCTCAGGACATTCTTCTTAGGTTAGGAAGCCTGCAAGGCTGTGGGGGACTGTGGTGAGGTGTGTGTTATATCACACATGCGGTTTCGACACATTCCCAGCAAGAGGAAATTATTTTAAACAGCGTAGTCTGCCTTGCTTTGTGTTGCTAGGGCATAAAGCTGTCAAATGTTCTGCAGTTTAAAGAGGACAACAGCGCTGATAACTGTAGAGATTTCAAATAGGTATTGATTTCTGAGAGAAGAGCCACTGTTATTTATTTCCTGGTCAAAAGAAGTGGGAGCTGAAATACCCATTGGGTGATAAAAATAAAGACCCCTGAGGATCCAGGCACGAAGATGTTGACCAAGTCAGTCTCTGCACTGTGGAGGAACGTTCAGCTGGAAGCCACGGCAGCAGCGTGCGCTGCAGCGCTGTCAGCTGCCCTAAGCCGGGGTCAGTCCTGCAGCAACAGAAAGTGGGCACGGCTAGATCTGACTCCACTTCAGCAAAGCAAGCAGAGCTGGGAGAAGCAACGGCCAGCTTGCCTTCCAGTGTCAGCCATGAAGGCCTTCACCTTGCCTATGAAGTGAGAAGCAGATAGAGATGTGCCAGGAGAGGGGAACGAAAGGGAATAGGGAATGGTTCTGCTAATCTCTGGACAGGAAGGAACATGAAGCAGAGATGATACCATGTTTAAAATGGTGGAGAATCCAAGATGTACAGTTTTCACAGGACTTACAAGAGATGAAAGCTGAAGATGTGGAAAATGATGTGTGTTATCCATAATTCAGTTTCAGAATTATACATGGGAAATTAATGATGAGACGATAGCTATGGAAAGGTCTCCAGCAACTGGCAGTGTAAAAAAAATTAACTATCTTTCCTTCTATTTCATAAATATCAAGGTCTACCATACCATTCTCTAATAGATAGAATACTTGTTCTGAGTCCGTGATCTAATGCTCAGAGGGGATACTCGAAATCCAGCAGCTGAGGCAGTGAGAAAGGATTCAGTCTGCATGAAAAAAACTAAAATTATTTCAATGGAGTTTTGCAGAATGGAGCAAACTCGTGTCTCTTACAGTTTACTCAAATGATGCCTAGACCCAGTGTGAATCAAATCTTCTCACAATTTCCTTCATGTATAGTTCCATCTCCTTTGTTTTCCTACTATGTGAGCTGCTTTATCTTCTGCTCTGTCTGGTACTTTGCTTTCTCTTGAGAGAGAGAGAGAGAGAGAGAGGAAAATGGCCTGAGGACTCATTACTTTATCCCCAAGGCAACACTGGAATGAAGACAAGGGACATAATTGTTGAAAGACAGTAAAATGATGGGATGTAATGAGAAATACACTCAGGGAATGCCAGCTAATGCTTGCAGCCCTCTTAAGATAGTTGTAGCACAGAGCGTCTTGCATTTGTCACAGCCAATCATTCTGATATAATTATGGTACTTAACAAATGAAGAGTTTATAGCCATGCATATTTTATTATATGCTTAATGAAGAATGCAGAAAGAAGTACTGCAAAAGCAGAAGAAATTTCTCATTAAGATCAATAAAAAATTATAAAGTTAAAATACGACTGGATAAAATGAGATGTCATTTCATACAAGCGTCGCTTACTAGGGGTAACTGGGACTCCCTTCTAAAACAGGTCTTTTGGAGCATGTTGACAAAATATTAGCTTATTTAGGAGCTTTATAAGTCACTTGTTGCTACTTATTTGTTCCCAGGTAATCACACACCTACGCAGGAAAGCCAGACAGGTGCCATCATTGGAAGGTGTAATATGGAAGGCTGCTGTGATGTGGTAGCCTGGACCCAAAGGGAAAAGACTCCACAAAGACACACTCAGTGTGTTCAGAGCAGAACATCTTACATCCATGCAAAGATAACCAAGGGGTATTTCAGATCATTTCTGAGTTGGAAGCACCGTGGGAAGCTAAGGGATGAAAAGAAAAGCACAGAGGTTTCAGTCCTGTGAAGGACAGAGAAGGTCTCACCACCCTTTCAGTACAACACAGAGGTAGCTAGCTGACACAATTAATACGTTTTCTGTAAGGTGCAAATACTAGTGACATTGCTGTGTTTTCTTCCTATTATTATTCAGAGCCACACTACCCAGCAGCTGCAGCTTCCAGAGTCCAGCTGAGACTCAGCACTATGAACTGATCTCAGTGTGCCTTCAGCATCATTTTAGCTAGCATCTCTCATTCTTTTAGCTTAGCTAAGACAGAAGACTGTCTTCAGAGTCTGACTCCCCTGTTTTATGTGGACAGGAACACGCAGGCAAGCTCAGGCTCATGAAAAGCTACATGCCTGACAGGATCTGCACACGCTGAAGCACCTGCTGTTCTGGTAGCCTCTCCCGCAGGATGAGAACGGAGAGGGAATTGTTTCAGTCAGGCTTTGCTACTCTGTGGTATAAGTAGAGGGAGAGAAGAGAAGAGGGCAATCTGCAGGCTCCCCTGGATGGGCCGTGTATCCTTTCCCGCAGTCAACACTTCACTTGCTGGCAGTTCCTCGCCCATGTCGCTGCCCCAGTCATTTGCTCACAGCTGCCTGGCAGAGCTTACCCACCAATGCCTCACGTTTTTACCACTGAGGTATCTAGGAGGCAATACTGCCATGTGCACAACTTTGCTTATTCCCAAGACATTTACAGGGGATTTCTCTTACTACTTACTATTTTGTTTTACTCTTACTTTCTTACTCTTACTCTCTTACTGCTTACTGCTCTTGCTGCTCTCTGTGATTAAAACTGAAGTGAAACCCAGACAGACACCTCAGTATCAGCCCCTGTAAGAAGATTTTGGATTACATCTGAACCCATGCAGTCACCTCCCAGCTCCCTGGGACTTTCTTCAGTAGCCTGGCAGAACTTCTTTCCATGGTTTCACAGAACGACCTACTTCAAGCCAACATCTCTTGACTACCAGCATCACTGGAGACATACTGCACACACAGCGACATCTTTTGCTAAGCCACAAACAGCCTCTCGTAGGCTGGTCTACCAGTACTCGTGGACCGAACAACTTGTCTTCTTGGAAACATTGTGCAGGTTCATGTGTCTTGATTTCTTGCAGCTCTTGATTTCTTGCAGCTCTTTTTCATTGGCTGCTTTTGCAGCACGGTCTGATGAACAGGTAACATTTTTCATAAGGGCATAGAGTGGCAGACACTTTTATACCACTCACTAATTCTTTAAGCAGTTTGGCAGCAATCCCATGCATGCTCTCATCCTTTCCTTGACTCTTTTTTCCCCTGTTTCTCCTTCAGTGATGTCATTTTCATACAGTCTTTCACTAGCAGCTCATCTGGCATCAGCTGATACGTACAGTATTTCCATTTTCAAGAGCCTGTTGCTGTACATAATAGGAATCCTTTCATCACACAGCATTCTCTTTCATCTCTGTCAGTCACTGATTGCAGTCCAGTGACCTTTTCACTTCCCTTTACAATAAGCCTGTTTACAATCATAAACCATTTCTTGCTTTCATCTCACTTGCCTCATCCATTTCCAATCTTTTCCTTTGCAAGGACAGCGTCACGTCACATCTCATTGCTGTGTTGTTACCTCTTTATGTGGAAGTGATCTTGCATCTCTTTTCTTCTCCTTTCACTCCTACACAGTGGTACCTACAGTAGGGTCATAGAATGGCTTGGGTCGGAAGGGACCTAAAAGATCATCTAGTTCCAACATCCCTGCCATGGGCAGGGACACCTTCCACCAGACCAGGATGCTCAAAGCCCCATCCAGCCTGGCCCTGAACACCTCCACAGATGGGGCATCCACAACTCCTCTGGGCAACCTGTTCCAGCACCTCACCATCCTCACAGTAAAGAATTTCTTCCTAATAGCTAATCTAAATCTACCCTCTTTTTTAGTTTAAAGCCATTACACTTGTCCTATCACCACATGCCCTTGTAAAAATTCCCTCTCCAGCTTTCTTGTAGGCCCCCTTTAGGTACTGGAAGGCTGCTAGAAGGTCTCTCTGGAGCCTTCTCTTCTCCAGGCTGAACAACCCCAAATCCCTCAGCCTGTCTGCACAGGAGAGGTGCTCCAGCCCTCTGATCACCTTTGTGGCCCTCCTCTGGACTTGTTCCAACAGGTCCATGTCCTTCTTATGTTGGGGGCCCCAGAGCTGAACGCAGCACTCCAGGTGGGGTCTCACCAGAGCAGAGCAGAGGGGCAGAATCACCTCCCTCGCCCTGCCGGCCACGCTTCTTTTGATGCAGCCTGGGATTCCGTTGGCTCTCTGGGCTGTGACCGCACATTGCTGGGTCATGTTGAGCTTCTTGACAATCGATACTCCTAAGTCTTTCTCCTCAAGGCTGCCCAAAATCCGTTCTCTGCCCAGCCTGTATTCATGCTTGGGATTGCCCTGCACTGCGTCTTGCACTTGGCCTTGTTGAAGTTCATGAAGTTTGCATGGGCCACCTCTCAAACCTGTCAGGGTCCCTCTGGATGACGTCCCTTTCCTCCAGCATGTTGACCATACCACACAGATTGGTGTTGTCAGCAAACTTGCCGACTGGGAAATTCAGAATTTTGGCACTTCTCCTCCCAGTAGAAGAAAGCACAAAGTTAGGACAAGTGAAGCTCAACCAACATCTTCAATACCTCTGCAGTTTATTGTTACACTATTTGATCCAGTGACATTCTTTCAAATTATTTTGCAATGGTCTACCAAACATGCAAATTCAGTTTTATGTAAGTGCTAAATACAGCTCTGACTTCTTTTCTTTTCCTTTCAGTCATACACTGTATGTCACACATTCTTGTGTGGCAAAAAGGAAATTTCTGATTGAAGAGCAGCTCAGCATGTTGTTCCTGTAATTAACACAGGAGAAAACTCACATCTTGGTTCAGAAATGCTTGAATGCCTTCAAGCACAGAGATGTTCTGACAGCTGGGTATCCAGTGGGAATTTTGGATAAGAAATAGATACAAATGGAGCCATTTTTCTTCGGGCCTTTGCTAATGAGGACAATGGATGAGTGGAGCGGGCAGCATATAACTCAGCCAAATGGAACACAGGTCTTTTATTTATGTTTGCTTATTGGTAGTAGTAAAACTTGGAGGAAACATTGCCAGCAGAGCTTCACAGTGAATATTAATCTATTAATCTATTGATCTATTATTCCTATTCTAGTAGAGGCCAAATGCTACATAAATTTGAGTTCCTGCTCCACCACCCTGATTTTTGCCATCTTCAGACTGTTTGTCATGGCATCCACTTATTTTGATGCCTACTATAGGGCATCTCAGTCAAGGAGAGTGATGAAGGGCCCAAGACAGAAACCCAGAAGCTGGGGACTTCCAGGCACTGGTTTGCTGCACAGTCAAAGGTGGCATCTAGAGTAGGTGTATGGCTACACTACTCATTCACTGAAATCTTTGTGTTAAATAATAAATGTGAAATTTTTTTTTGCTTGGACTGAGAACAGCAAAGGTATCCCCGAAGTCTTTGTGCATTGTATTATTCACTTATTTTCAACTGAGTGGCTGAGGTGGGTTTCTCAGCAGAATAGATTACTATCCCAGGGAGCTGATAAAAAGCCTGCTTGTTTAAATAAAGCAGCATGTGAAAAATGCCACTGCTGAAAGCACCTCAGCTGTGTTTGACAACAACTGCTTCTCCTTGACAGTGAATGTTCCTGGTTCATTCTGTATATACATGTGGTGATAATATGTAGATGTCTGTATCTGAGCAAGAGCTTTACATTATCCCTTACCTGGTGACAGCTTAACAGTTGTATTGGAGAAAATCCAAAAGCCTTTGAAGTTTGACCTGCAAAGTGATTTCAGATTGGTATCTCAGACCATTGGTTAGTTGATGTTTTTTTTTACAAAACAGCTTCTGATTTTGACCATTGAGTAGTTTGGACTTTAAGGTTAGAATTTTAGTGTCTGGAAACAAAGTCAGACAAGGGGTTACCTACATATCGTCATTTAAAATCCACAGTTATTGATTCCAGCAAGTTAGAGGACACAAGAAATGGGTTTCATTCTCTCTAACTTTAGTTATCTGAAAAATAGGACCTAATCTATGTTGTCACTCCTTCTTCAGTGAGTGGAGAAAGATGGCATCTTCAAAACACAATATGATCTGACTAAAGCAGGTACCTAATTGGTACCAAGAAGCTAAATCAAATGTCAAAGTCCCCTAAAGCTTCAAGTTTGAGTTAGGTGAGATGAATCACCCTCTGGAGTTTCCTGCCCTGGTCCTTTGACCATGAAGTCTGGACAGCTAGCTAAGTCTACAGGCCAAATTTCTGACAGTTACGTTTAAGTGTGATGAAGCCGCACCAGAAAAGATAGCTATGAAAATACTACCCAGACTAGATCCATTTTGTATGTTTGATTCTCTGTACCGATAACACTGTTTATGAGCAAGGGATCAACTGAACAGTCCCTCTGAGAGTAAATGCTCCTGGTTCATGCCCAATGTGCACAAGAGGGATGTGAAGAATATGGAACATTTTACTTTGTATCACAAGCTTAGCAAAACCTTTGGAAATTTCATCCATAGCAGCATCTGTTGGCATAGTGATGCACCAGGTTAGTTGCTTTCAACAAGTACAAACCACGGTTTAACCTTAAGGCTGGAGCTAGGCGTAGCTTTATGTTGAATAAACTATAGAGTTTGATTTTCTATTGAGGTTAGAGTATATTCAAGCCCTACATTTTCCAACTTGCAATTTACTTGCATAACCAAACTTCTCTGCTTCAGTTATTGTTGTGAGAATGAGTTGTTTAATATTTGTGAATATTACTGAGCATGCTGAATACTAAAACATAAGGACACCACACGCAGTTGAGAATGAAGCGTGGCGCATTATGTAATTCTGTATTTAAGGTCTGTTAAAGTACTGCCATATCATAGACATAAATACACTGAAAACTGTCAATTGTGGCTGTGGCTACTTCCTGAAGACTATATTTTTCAGCAAATTACTTCTGCAGAGAATTCCATGTTTTACATAAATAAGTAAATAAATAAAACCCAGATGATACTGTAGCTAATCCAAAGTGTAGATACCATTTTTGTTCATAGCACATTTACCCTGTCAGCAGGGTTCCAGAAGGATGTCCAGCCTTCCTTTGGTGAGAAGACACCAGAGACAATCTGAGATATAAAAGATTCCCTTTTGGGCTTACAGAGTGGTCCGTGCAGTGTTGTGAACAGAAAATATTCACTACAGAAACTGCAGCATCTGGGTAGAACAAATAGTGTGAAATCAATTTTGATTGGGAATCTTATGTTTTACAGCACCTCAGCAGAAGATGATGTAATTTGTCCACACATGGACTGTTTTGTAGTGAAGACTTCTGCAGACACACACTTTCAGTTATCAGTCATCTTAAATTGTTGCACATTCCTAAACCTGCCAGACACAGCAAGTCACATACCTGCAGGAATACAAGCTGTGCCTCTGAAAACATTTCAATGTGTGCTTAATTTCAAGAGTGCTAATAGTACCATCGATGCATGGTACTGCTTAAGCGAACAGAATTAAAGCAGGTGCTTAAAGGCCCTAGATCAAACAGTGATCTAAAAAACTTACCTCTTCACAAATAGCTGTACTAAAGAGTGACGTTCTGAGTGAGCCTGCCCAAACGTCCCAGAACTGCCCACCAGCATTGCCCACGGGGTCGCAACAAACCCCACAGGGACAGCCAGCAACTTTTAGCTAGAAACCTTCAAAACAAAAGTGCTGCTATTGGCCTGTCTCCTCAGATAGATTATCAGTAATTTTTAAGTAAATTATATTACTATTCCAGCTCTGCGTAAATGGACTGATGTGGTTTTGTTTCTGGGGAGCTGAGCTGTGTGTCAGCTGTGTGCATTGCTGAAGACTAATCACTGCACACAAAATTATAACACACAATTAAACTTTGAATGCAGTAGTAAAATGATCAGGTTGTTTGGTGGTTTGGTGGGGTTTTTTTTCTGATTTGGAAAGCTGTTTTATTCACGTAGTGCTCTCCTGTGCTCACGTATTTCTTCTTTTTTCCTTTGCAACAGTGGCTTTTGGGATAAGGCCTGAATCCTGCTGTAGTGGATCTTCTCTTATACACTTCGCATTAGCAATTTCCCGCTTCACTGCTCCTCCACTATGAAACAAGCTTTAAGATTTAGTGATCGTATAGCAGAGTTGAATAACAGCACTTCCATTTCCTTTTACAAAAATTGGCATCTCTCTTGCCTTCCTAGAGCCTTAGTCACCCAGATGCACCTCAACAAAAATTGCGACAGAGACAGGAAAAATGTAACATCAGATTTTTTAACAGTGGCTCTTAGGCATCTGTATTTTTAGGAAAGTAAGAAAAAACAAATTGATACATTTGCATTCAAAGGGAATTTTTTTCATCCACAGTAGTACAGCAGAAAT
Source organism: Falco peregrinus (assembly GCF_023634155.1). NCBI lineage: Eukaryota > Metazoa > Chordata > Aves > Falconiformes > Falconidae > Falco > Falco peregrinus. The sequence continues at coordinate 36,378,537 of NC_073725.1, read as the reverse complement.
TACTGGGGGTTTTTTTGCCCTCCTTTGTTGGGTAGGCATTGTTTGCTTTTTGCAGTTCTACTTTATGAGGGGAGGGATCTAGGAGGGTGCTGGTGCCCTTCATCTCTCCTGTTCTCTTCTGGTAATTCACTGCAGTTATGTCTTTCTGCCTTTTACTTAGATTTTAAGCATGGGGAAGCTTTTTATGGCTCCTAGAGACTGCTGGTTCAATGGATGCTCTCTGAGCCAGGCAGCTGTCGTTGGAGTCCTGCCCTTCTGAGGAATGGACTTGGTGATTCAAATGGTTTCTTTAGTCATGTTTTGTGCAGCTCTGCTACTATAATATAAGGATGACTGGACAGATAAAAGATCTGTTTAGTCTGAAAGTCTGCCTCTGACAGTAAATACTGGAGGAAAGTGTATAAGAACAAAGTTTTCCAGCTTCACCTAACCAGCAATTTAAACAGTGACTGACCTAGGAGGGAGCAGCTGGGCTATTGTCACTATTTAATAGCACCTGATGGCTCTATCTTCCATAAAGTTGTCTCTTTTTCAGTTCTTTCAGATGTGCAAGCTGCACGTCCTTTGGTCATGAGCTCCAGAATTCGCTTACATCTTGACCTTCACATGCCTTTAAAAATACTACCTTCTCAGTTCACTGGGTGAGCCTTTCTTCTTGTATTGAGACAGTGCAAAATCATTGCCTGCTTACCAGCTCCACATCATTTTGCTCCTTTGCCATTGGTTTTACTAGCAGAGGAGGTGGTTTGTAGAGGCTCTCCTTATGTGGAAGCTGTAACACAATGGTGATCTTATCGTTCTCTGCAGCTTTCCTACTTCTGTTAAAGCCATTTGCAGGCCGAGTGAGCAGACTTGTGCACAGTCAATGATGTAGTAACCATTTGTGAGTGATGTACTCATGTTTTCTGACTTTGCTTTTTATTGTTTTTTAAAAAATGCTTAAGGTCTATTTGTCTACATAATTCCCACTGACTGTTAAGCTGAACTTTCCACACACCTCTTTCCTGAGTGGAAATAGCTAGTTTAGAGCACAAGTTTAAATAAGGGTCTACCTTTTAATTTACTGACATTGAACTTCACTTTACATTTTATTACCACTTTATATGCAAGCCACTTTGTAAATGAGATCCCTTTGCAACTCTTCACTGCCAGCTTCATTTTTTCCTGTCCTGAATAATTCCGTGTCATTATGGTGTGCAAATCTTGGCACATCGCTATGATGATCCTTCCAGACCATTTGCAAATCTGTTGAGCACTGAAAATGCCTGCACATATCCCTGTGAGCCCCATGGCTAAATCCCTCCGTTGTGAAAATTTTGAATTCATAGCAGGACCTCCACCTTCCTCCAGGAAAGCTTAGTGTTTTTAAAGCCCTTACAGTGAGAGTTTGACAAAACTTTTAAAGAAATCCACATACTACTACTGCACTGCGGTATCCTTGTTTACATATTAATTGACTTCAAAGAAATGTAGTAGATTTATGAAGCACAACTTCCCACCACAAAAAGTCATACTGGCCCTTCGCCAACATGTCATGTTTATTTCTGAGTCTATAGATTCTGTTCTTTAATATAGTTTCTACCAATTTGACCATGATGGAAAACAGATTTCCTAGGTTCATGTCGACAAATATTTAAAAAAATTGGCATCACGCTTCACATCTCTGGCACTGAGACCAGTGTATGTTTTAAGTTACAAAATGGAGTTGACTCTTCAGCAGTTTCATACATGAATTCCTTTAGGAGTCCCAAGTGAACGTTATTTAGTCCTGGAACCTGATTTGTTACAACTTATTTTATAATTGGCTCTGAAATCTTTTATTCTAACATTTCCGTTTGAGACAGATCATCATATTCTTCCCCCGTATAAAGCACTCTGGTGCCTAAGCCTCCCTTAGATCCTCCACCATGAACAGTAGTGGAAAAATTCATTAAACATTTTCAGCCTTATCTTTCATGAGCATTCCTTTTACATCTTGATCATATATTTGCCTGACTAACTAGCTGGCAGACTTCCTGCTTTTAAAGGTGTTTAAAGAGTTTTTTATGAAACATTTTTATGCCTTCAGCAAATTGCTCCTAAAAATATTTTGGGCTTCCTTGTGGTTTTCTTTAAACTTGCCAGCTTTTATGATCTTCTTCTCTTTTCCTCACTTGGATTAAACTTCTTTTTTTTGTTCTATTTACTTTTAAAATCTGTCTTCACCCTGTTGTTTACTATAACTGACTTGTGATTTTGTTCCTTTTAAAGTGTTTTGGTAGTTGTTACTGGCTTACTAAGAGCCTCTAACAAGACATCTTAAAACAATTTCCACATCATAAATTTTTTTTTACCCTTTTGCCTGTTACATTTACATTCCTCCTCCCCAGCTTTCTCTTTTTTTAGGTAGTTCCCTTTTTGAAGTCAAACACTGTTCATGTTAATTCTTTCAAATCTTTTGCTCCCATGGGCATAGTTGCTGTGCATATAATATAAAGAGATATTACGGCCCTTTTGCAAGCCACTTTGAAGCAGGCCACTGCTTGGAGCTGAGTCAATAACGGCTTTTTCTCATGTGGGCTCTCCAAACTGTTATGCTATGCAGTCATAAGTGGGTAATGTCTACACTATTTTCTAAGGCAGTCCTGAGGATAGGACACAGCATGTACCTCTGGCATCCTTCTGCACCACGGCACTCCCCTGGGACCTTTGAGCACATCTAGGAAGGTTCTTTAAATTCCTAACAGCTCACTGACCTGGCTTTACCACACAGATTGTATGATCCCATCCTACCACTCTGCTGAAAGGGTCCTGCTTGATTTATCCACCGGTACCTTGCAGCCAGAGGAAATGTCTGAAGTGAATGGAAATTCAGGAGCAGAAGTCTTTCCCCAGGGTCTTTAGTCCAATGAGTCCATTTATTCCTTACATCTCCTCATTAAGAAGGAATCCTTGTTTTTTATTTCCCTAGCTATGGCCATGAGCAAAGAACAGACCCTCCCAATTAGTCCTTGAGAGCACTGTGCTTTCATGCCGTGTGTTTATCAAGAACATCCCAAAGTTTTGGATGCTCCAGCTCCCAGTGCATCTCAGGATACTTTGAAACCAGGCACTTAGCAGTTTGCTCTCAGCTGTCAGTGCCGGAGCTGGGCCTCATGTCATGGACGGGGGTATCTGCTCTCTGTGAAAGGATTGGGAAATTACAAGTACTCTGGGTTTTGAAGCATCTTGGCATGTCATCATAGAGGTGAGGCAGCTCTGCCTCCAGGGGCTGTCATGCGTATAATCCTTTCTTAATGAGAATTTATGAGTCCTCTGAGGGACAGAGCGGAGAGAGCATCCCTTCCACACAGTGAGAGGGTCAGGTGCCTTGCCAGAGCTGTGGACTTGGTGAAGAGGTATGCCATTTGTCTGGATAGAAAGAGAGAGAGAGGTATAATATTACAGACGGTTGGAAGGAGTATATGCTTTTTCACAAGCATTGACTTTCCTTCAGTTTTATTTTCAAAGTTCTTTGTAACTGGCTTTACATGAATTAATGACTTGGTTCTGGTTTGGTTTTGCTTTCCTTCTTACATAGATTTCAGCTATTCCAAAGAGTTCAAAAAATCAACCTTTTTGCCTTTGTTATTTTCTCAACTGTGCTTTTAAGTGCATCTTTTCTCTGGCTCTGACAAGGTACTGGAGGTATTTCAGAGTTCACTTTAGTCCCCAGCCTAAATCATTAAATTTTCTCCCTTTAACATTGATACTGTCATGGTCCACAGCTACCATATCATCTTTGATGTTGTGTAAGAAACCCTCTAGAAACCTTCAGAGGTCCAGCACTCTGTATGCCATTTTTTGCGTGGCATGCAAACCAGTGGCCAGTTTTCCATGGCATCAGAAACTGGATTATCTGTGTGCCAGACAATTGAATCTTTCTGTACTGTATCTGCTTCGCAATGTAAGCTAGATTCCTTGTCCTCTGCCTGATATCCTTGGTGCAAAAGAATATATGGGCATCCTATGGTTCAAGGGACCCATTTACTGGAGATGTTCACTCCTCTTCTGATGGATGCTGCCCGGCCGCAGGACTGTTTGGTAGCACAGGTGCTGTTAGCCCACAGCTGAGACTGCACTGTGATGCCTCTGTGGCTATTGGTAGTGCTCTTCTGTCTCCCCAAGTTCCTTCAATTTGTTAGATTTACCAGGGCCAGGAGCTCGGCTGCTGTGAGTGCACCCCATCTGCTCAGAGGGCAGATAATTGTACAGATGACACCTGTGCATTAAGTGAATCAAGTAGCTTCAGCTCTCCTGGTCTTGTTAGATAGTGTGCTCCAAGCTTCTACAAAGGAGATAGTTAATTAAGGGTAATTAATCTACCATTGCACTGCCCAGCACTCAAATGGAAACCAGCTACCTATTTATCATTCTCTCAGACCAGCTTTATACTGGATCCAGTTAAACATTGTTGAATCTGTGGATTTAATTCAAACCAGGAGTTTACCATGCTCACAGATTTACTAAATTTTAGTCAGCAAGGTCTTAAACTGAACAAGTTCTAAACCTGTAAGTCTGTTTTATCTAGGTACACTCTACCGTGCTGGCAATGTTTTAAATTTAGCTGAACTTAAAACCTAATTGAACTATGCAATCCCCAGCCTGCTTTAAATTTAAAGGTAATGCCCCCTTAAGACTAACTGATGTCTGGAATCCAAATTTACTCCATGTATTTTACTGCAGTGCTTGAAACTACTCAGCTCAGAAAAGCAGATTTTATTCTAAACAGTCCGTTGTTATTGCAGAATATATACTATATATCTGAATCTGGAAATATCCAAACTTGAAAAAACATAGTGTATTGAAGTTGTGTTGTGTACCTAGATGCCTATTTAGTTAGCATGTGCTTAGCTGAGTATTGTCATTCATCTCGAGAGTGTCCTCCAGGTCTGTAAAGACAAAATGAAATCTGCAAGCCTCAATTTACCTGGGAAGCTGGAGTGATCATGGCCACCTTGTTAGATTTAAACACCATTGCTGTTTAAATCAGGCCTCTGTCAACATCTGATAGCCTCCCTAAATCTATGTGTGGATATAAAACCATGGACACATCTTATGTCCTCAAGAGGAAGATGAATCTTCTGAAAACGTGCTTCTTACAATTATGTTTTATGATCCTATTACCTTATGAGTGGTACAATCATAAGCTCAGCACCTTTGAAAATGGCGTAATATATACTATCGACAGATGACATGAAACAACAGATTTGTCAGCACAGACTTGTAAGGAGTATAGGCAGAAAAGTAGAAGATGTATCTGTCAGTAGGGTGAGTGGCTACTTCTCCAGAACAGGAATCCCAATATAAAGCCTGCTGCATAATGCTTGACTGGCACTTCATGGTCATGTGAGACATAATTACCCAGGACTGATTTTGATGTTATTAGTAAATTCTGTCTTAGCAACCTGGAGATTATTTTCATACACATGTCATTTGTGGGTTTCATGGATTTTCATGCTGATGGAAATCAAGCCACTTGATTCCCCTTGGTTTAATTTTAATGTCCTCCAAATGTCTTTGCCATCACTGAAAGTCTTTGTAGCTGAGGCTGGCAGTTTCACAGTAGGATGTGGAGTTAGCCAGCCTGGGGACCCGCACTGTCGCACCCGCAACTCACGGTCACAGTACCAGTCTGAGCATGACCTGGTCTGCAGCTGTTGCTGGGGTCACTCCATTGCCGCTGACATCCCTTTGCCTTGTACACTTTTCCTTCTCAAAGATATTCCTTCCCTGTTGAAAAAGTTTGTGTCCTCTGGGTTATGTGTCAATGAAATGGATCAATGGACTGTGTTTTGGATTTGTGCTGGAAACAGAGTTGGTAATTCAGGGATGTTCCAGTCCCTGCTGAGCAGCGCTCACACAGAGCCAGGGGCTTCTCTGCTCCTCACCCCACCCCACCAGTGGGTGGGCTGGGGGGGCACAGGGGCTGGGAGGGGACACGGCCGGGACAGGTGACCCCAGCTGAGCAAAGGGATGTCCTATACCGTATGGCGTCTGCTCAGCACGTAAAGCTGGGGGAAGAAGAAGGAAGGGGGGGACGTTTGGAGTGATGGCATTTGTCTCCCCAAGTCACCATTATGTGTGACAGAGCCCAGCTTTCCTGGAGATGGCTGAACCCCTGCCTGCCCATGGGGAGCAGTGAATGAATTCCTTGTTTTGCTTTGCTTGCGTGCATTACTTTTGCTTTACCTATTAAACTGTCTTTATCTCAGCCCATGAGTTTTCTCACTTCGATTCTCTCCCCCATCCCACCAGGAGGGAGGGAGCGAGCGGCTGCGTGGGGGCTTAGTTGCCACCTGGGGTTAAACTATGACACAGGGACAGAAAGTTGTTCAATATATAAGATGAAAAACTCTCTTCCTGCTCTCAGTTTGTTATCTTAACTTTATGGACTGCTGCATGCATAATGGCTTGCGTATGCCTGGCGAATGCGAAGTGCAGTTGTCTGCATGTTGCAGTATTACGCTGAGCCACAAGGTGGCACTGGAAGATTGTTATAATCGGTGTAATTGCGGCCTCCCCCCGCGCAAATAACTTTGACAGAGAAAGCACGATTTTTTACATTCACTGTTGTAAACCGTGGGAATTGGTTATTTCTCTTTCTTCTTATTTTTGGCTTCACTTCCCAGCGATTTTTAGTAAAGTTTTCTCAAGAGTAAAATGGAAATGCATCTGTGTGTGGTACAGCTATTGCAACGGCACAATAAAGTAACTGAACGAATTGACATCCCTTTGTTTTTAAACATGTATCCATTAATACTGGTGATCCTGACAGCTGTCTCTCTTTTTGTAGCCGAGTATTCATACCTGAGCAGCAACTGCATGCAAAAGTGGGAATTTCATTTTCTCTGTAATTTCTTTGATGTGTCGCCTGAAGCTTTCTCTTCCCTTGTAAAGATGAAAACCTATTTCAGATTTTCATCAAAGGTGAAAGTTCTTCCAATATTTGTCCATTTCTAACAATGATTTCACACTATTCTGGTCCAAAACATCTCTTTGTTTTAATACCAGATGTAGGTTTTGGTAAGCAAAAGGAATTAACTATTTTATTGCTGTTACAGGTGAAATTTGACACATTTTGACTTGGTCTTACAAAGTATATGGCTCCTTCCCATATTTTCACATTTCTTTTTTATCCTCTCAATACTGAAAATATTGAAGCAGGTTCGTAGCTGAGTAAAGCAGCAAGATGCCGTCCGTTTGAGGGGGCTGGTGTCTGACTGAAGGTTGTCCTTTATACCTATGACTAAGAGAATCTCCTCTAGATAACAAAACATAAAACCTGTTGTGGCCTTTTTAGCCCTAATTACCATACCTGCAATTTTAAATCCTGATTCTGAAGTGCAAACAGCCTTGAATAGTTTTAAAGATATTCCTTGCTGGCCTTAACACCTGGCTACGTTAAATCATATAATAGAGAGGGATGTAGACAAGACCTGTCTATAAAATTCTTGTCATTGCAAGAGGTATCCATATGAGACTTCTCACAGAGGCTTAGTTCCACCTCGTTTGAAGGAAGCCTCAAAACTTTCATTTGTTTGAAGAGGAACAGACTGGCCACCCAAATTTATGGGTCTAAACCACAAAAGGCAGAGTTGTTTCTGAGTTGTTTCCCAATAGCTCATTTTGCCTTGTAGGAAAAATGATACTAAGTCATGTTATTATGAAAGGTTAAAATATCTCCCTCGCTCAGGTTCTGCTACTCACTGAGCTCCTAGCAAAATCAGTGTAGTAGGTAGTTTATAACCCCACCATGAAGTAAAAGCAATCTGAAAAGGTACAGAGCTCCACATATCTCACCAAAGACTCACCAAGGAGCCCATTTCTTCTTAGCTACAGCCAGTGGCAATGCTATTTGGCATGAAAAGTCTGGTGTCTGAGCTCAGCTCTCAGGCTGTTGTTCTAACTAAGATTGTTTATCCCTTTATCAGCTGCTTTCTTAAAAGAGAATAAGCTTCCTTTTGGACGCCAGCAATTCCAATCATTCACCACCTGTACTTCCCTTCATGGTGTCAGCAGAGCTCTGAGGCTCTTCATTGCAGTGCATAAAAGCTGTAGCCCCAGCCCAGTTCCCCACCAACAGGTGAGCGTGTAGCAGCAGACCCAGCATCACTCCCTGTTGGCCTTGCTCTAATGTGCTTGGCACGAAGCCCAAAGGATGAAGAGGCGTGTGGAAGGAGCTGCCCTCAGAGCCTTTGATGTGACCACTCCAGCACAAGGAGAGGCCAGCTGGTGGTGCAGCCTGCTGTCTGCCCTGCCTGGCTTCTGCTGCAGCCGCTCTGTAGAGTGACAAGTACATTTTGTCTTCAGGACTGTCAGCCCAGCACTGCTGTTGAGCATTGACAACCAATACAGTATGAACGAGAAAAAATGGCAGAGGGAAAGACACTAGGACATCTCCTTTCAGCAACAGTATGCTATGTCAGGGAGTTTATTCCTGCTTACGATAGAGTGAATGGAGAAAAGCTGGCTATGCTGCTTCAGAAGTTTCAGCTACATGGTGGTGTTTTGGCACCTGTGACGTAAAGCCAGAGTGTCCTACCCTAGCAGGCTTTCAGGCAGAAGTTTGCCACTATTCTTCATTCTCCATGGACTGGCCTTCTGCCCTGAATGCTCAGGGTTTGTGCAGCTTTCTGGTCCAAGCCTTGAAGAGCAATGTGATCCCAGGAGCCCCAAACCAGCTGCTTTGATGGTGCCCTGGGCAACGAGCATCCTTCCTTCCTCCAGCTCTGCAGGCAGTCCAAGAAGCCTTCGGGGACTTCCCTGCTTTCTTCCTTGCCGTCATACAGAAAGAGAAGACAACTAGCCTTGCGGACTCTCTCCCACATCAATTCTTATTCAATACAATTAACTTCCATATTTTACCTCTCTTTGATAAAGCCTTACCAGCTGACATTATATACATTTTGTTATTTTGCAATTAAAAACCATATATACAGAGATTTTAATAAAACTTTTGTTATCAAGTTTTATTATTTCAACAAGTATTGCTGTCAGCTAATAATCCTTACAGTAGCTGTTATGAAGTATTCTAATAATTAGATTTTAATTAAGAAATTCACTTAGTCCTACACTATTTTTGAAATCTAATTATGTCTTCAGGAAACTCACCCAAGTTGTGGTATTTTTTGGACAGATTCAGTACAGATTCTGTCCATTACTTGAAGTTCCTTTTTTTTCTTTTTTTTTTTTCTTTTCTTTTCGTATAGGTATTATTACAACTCTTCTATTTTCCGTATTGCCACTGCAGAAAGTTGCCAAGATCTAATGGATGAAATACATGTGGAATGCAAATACAAATCTCTATCATACATATTATGTTAGAAAAGATGCTCCCTATGTGAAGAACGTTAGAAAGTTATTTTACCTCTACTTGTGATCTTGCGATTCCCCCCCACCCCTGGATTTAAAGGCATTATTAATGAGAAAATCCTGTAGATAAACTTGGCTGTACATTTTATTCATACAGGCAATAATTTGTGTCTCACCTCATCTCAAGTATTTTGGGGAAAACCCCGAGCATACATGTGCACACTGCACATCACCTGGAGTAAGTCTAGTGAAGCCTGTAGGCTTGCCTGTGTTGTATCATGGAAGCACTAAGTGATCCAGACGCTGCTGTTTGCACATCGCCTTGTAGTCTTCTTTGGTGCTGAACGTCACATCTCACCCCAACATCATGTGAGTCTTCATGACTTAGTGGCAGAAGAAATAATTAAGAACACCATGAATTCAAGGCATTTCTCTTGAAGTGGTTGGAAAACTCCTCTATTTTTTCTATACGGAATACAGAGTAACACCACTTCATGGCATGTCTTTGACTGTAAGTAGGCAGAAATCAATGTAATAAAATTAAAAGTCTCATGGAGATATTTTATATTTAGGAATATGAATGGTACATATAATCATATTCTGACTTTGAAAGAATGGAAATAAAATGTGACAAGGGACTCTGTTTGTAGTATTTATACTAACCATAAAAACAGTCTGTTCAAACATGAAGATTTCCTTGAAACAAAAGAAATCTATTTAAAATGTGAAGAGGGGAAGGGATAAGAGGAGGTCTGATGAATTAATGGTTGGCAATATGAAGAACATTTCAGTAAGATTATTTACGTGAGTGATAGGAGGCATCTGGCCTGCACACGGGATAGTACAAATATAGAAAAGCTGTGAAGGCCATAATCTGTCATTGTAGTGCGTATGCAACTCCAGTTGAATTCAATAGTACTTCAACATGCATATAGATGAGATACTGGAGCTGCATATGCGCTACATATGTACTGTACAGTGTACAGGCCAGATGCCTCCTATCACTCACGTAAATAATCTTACTGAAATGTTCTTCATATTGCCAATCATTAATTCATCAGACCTTCTCTTCTTATCCCTTCCCCTCTTCACATTTTAAATAGATTTCATTGTTCTCTGGCCCACCTTTGCCTTCTTTGCTTTACTTGCTTTTTTCCAAGCAGTATTTCCAAAATAAGAAACATGACCTATATGAATAGTATAACATGGGATTCAGATCTATTTACTATTTTTATTTCATACATGACCACCCATGTTTAGGCAGAATAGCTGCATTGTGCAGTCAGTTTAGCACAGTCATTTGGCATTTGTCAACATTCTATTTTCTTCTAGTGCCTCAAGCAATTAAATCATGTGCCCATCTTCCATTGGAACCTGTAGCAATTATTAATCACTTGCCATTGTCTTTGGATTTTCTGCTTGTGACCCTTTCAGTTCTACAAGCCAGGAAGCTATCTTCACAATAACGGGGAAGATGTCTAAAGGTTAAAATGTATTTCAAAACTTTAAAAATAGTCCAATTTCATTTTAAAGTCTAATTGTCCCTTTTTAAAGTCCATTAGTAAACCTGGAATTTGTGATTCTTTAAAACCGCACTAGCTGACACTACTTTGCTGGGGACCTTATTGTTAAAGATTACAAACAGCATCCGAATGGTTGAAACGAAAATTCACTTTTAAAAATCTAATATTCCACTTAAGCTGCTGTACCAATATTACAGAATCAGATAAAAGTCAAAAGAATGTGTCCAAAAAACCTAAATGTCAAATTTTTGTAAACATTGCATTCCCTTTGAAAAAGTGTCACATGTTCACAGCTGGAATACTTTGGAGCCTGCTGTTCTTTCTTTCTTTCTTTTTTTTTTTTTTTTTTAATGAAAAAAACAGTTCAGGCTCCTAGAGGCTTCTGGCTCCTTTCTTCTGGAGTCACAATGGAGGGAAGGAGGAGTCCAAACAGCATTTCTGAAGGAAAGCTCAGTTCAAACTGGGAGTTTGTCCCCGTGGCCTTTGGCTAAGGAGGTCAGCTGAAGAGCAAAGAAGACCTCAGTGAAGCCAATGGGGCCTTGGATCAATCCCAACCTGACAGAAAACGTGTTCATCTGTCTGTAAGAACTTTGTCTCAAGAGCCTGCTGACAACTTGAGTAGATATCGTACAGACTGGGCTGCTCATAGAAGACCTTGTTGAATTTACAGGGCGAGGAAATTTTAGTGGGCTGAAATAAAGAGGAGCCGTGCTTGTAATTCCAATGGAGCCAGGAGTTCCTCCACAGTGCTCCCCTAAATGAGATGTAAGGATCCGGATGAGAAAGACTGGGAGGGCCTTCTGTTTGACCAGCTGAAGGATTAATTCTCCAAGGACTTCTTCCTTGTCACCTCCAATATGAAGACATTAGTGAGCAGACCTCGGAGAAGCCAGATCAAGTTACACAGACTGTAGAGTTGAATCATTCCTTCTTAAAGAGATTGTTCCTTCTTGAAGAAATTGTCTTTCTCGGGAATGTGACCCACTGAAATCTGGCAGACTTTGCGTTTGTTCTTCCTGCTCCTTATTAACCTGGCAATCTCATATCTAAGGGAAGAGTAACCATGCTGGGTCTAAACAGCAGCGTATTGCAAAAAGCATCGGTATGTTCCACGCAGCTTGTGGCAAGTTTGTTCCATGCAAAAAGAGCAACATCCATCTATCTATCTATCTGTTTGTCTGTCTATCTATCTATCATCTCTCGATTGATTACTAAGCATGGACAAAGCCCCTGACTTATGGGGAATTTAAGAGTGGAAGAGATATGAAGGAGGGAGTTGAAAGGGAAAAGTCAGCTGTAATTTTTTGTTACCCATTTGAAACAGAAGTCCCTAGGCAGCTTTAGCCTGCACTGTAATGCAGAGGCTGTCTGGAGGGGCAGGATGACAATATGATTCCTCGCAGGCAGCACGCTTCTGTTCAAAGCTGTGACGTGAACATTCCACATGTCTAGCAGAGCGATGGTGCTGGAGACATATGGAGGTGTCCATCTTCCAGGTGTTTGAAGCAGAAATGGCCATGGGGGAGGCTCTGGTGCGGCTCTTTCAAAGCGTACCCATTACCTTCCCACTCCTTTCCCCACTCCACTTCTATTACAGTGTTCCAAACTCAGACCCCCAAAATTAAAACAGTATTTTACAGCTTTGTACGGAAACCTCAGATTGCAGATATTAATTACCAGGACATGCTCTGAGAGAAGAAGCAAGGATTTGGCAGGACAGCTGAAGTCCTCTTTTTTCTCTCTCTGATTTCCCTCTCTCTACAGCATGCTGGCTTGCTTCTTGGTTCCCCTTTGGGAGGTGATAAATCTGAATTTTGCTATCGAGGCTGGGCATCTGGTAAGGCTACCCTGTGCTGTTGGTATCCTCCCCGTCACCCTGTCCCAATGTCACACTGGTTTGGGGGATGGAAGAGGGCAGGGAAAACCCCACAGGACTCCTTGTAAAGAAGGAGGAAAACAAGGTCGATGAGACCTTTCCCTTTGCATGACAGCTGGCGGGATTAGCCACAGCACTGGGCAGGGATGAGCTTTCCAGCTTCTCTCCGAGGGGCTGTCCAGCCACAGGTTCCTGCTTGCGGATGACAAGCAACGCTTTAATCCCAGGGCTTGGCCCCCGCAGCCGTCCCGCAGCTCCGCTCCAAGACCCCACCACCTCAGTGCCTGGCTGGCGGGCGCCCGCTGCCTTCCCAGGCTAAGCACCGCTGCCGTTGCACGGGACACCCCTGAGGAAGGTGAAAAAACTAAAATGAAAGAAAGAGGAAAGAAGGGCTCTCCCAGGCTGCTTCCCGGCGCCGGGCGGGCAGCTCCCGCGGGCGGGCGGAGAGGGAAAGGCGCTGTGCCCCAGCCGGCAGCGCGGGCAGCCAGGCGGGCAGCGCCGGCACCCCGGCGGCGGCAGGCGGCGGCGCGGGCAGGACAAGCGGCGCGGGCAGCGCGGGCAGGACAAGCGGCGCGGGCAGCGCGGGCAGGGAAGGCGGCACAGACAGGGCAGGCAAGAAGGCAGGCGGCGCGGGCAGGGCAGGCAGCGCAAGGCAGCTCGCGCCTCCCGGGGAGGGCTCTAATTCATCACCCCGCTCAGAGGAGAGGATGGGACGCCGCTAAACTCCCCTTTTCTCCCCTCCTCCCTTCCCCCCTCGCCAAGCAAGCCCACCCCACCCCCCCTCCCCCTTCCACTGCTCTTTCTCTCTCCCCAAGCAGTGAGGCTCGGACAGTGCTCGGCTCCGGCGCTTTATTTTAAGATGATCGGCCAAGGTCTTTGCAGATAGATTTTATCTGAAGTTAAATAGCAGGCGCTCGCCGCTCCCTCGCCAATAAGTCATTTTTAATAGAGACAAATCGCCCTGGACGCCCCGGAGCGCCGGAGCCGCCGCTCCTGCCCGCGCCCCCCGCCGAAGGCGAGCGGGCAGCCCGGGCAGCTCCCTTCTCCCGTAAGTGTCCTGCTCGGCGCAGCCGGAGCGCGGCCGTGTGCGGAGAAGGGGAGGCGAGGGGGGGAGAGCCTGCCAGCCGCCCCGCCGCCCTGACAGTGCCTGCGCCGGATGCACAGCGGCCGCGGGACACCTCGGTGCGGAACGCGGCGAGGAGATGCGCAGGGGCGGCGGGCTGCGCCGCGGCGCTCAGCCCCTCTAGGCTCGCCCATGGAGCGCCCCGCGGAGCCCCGGCAGCCGTCGGACCCCCCACGCCGTACGTATCCCCGCCGCGGCCCCCCCGCGGCGGCGGGGCCGCCCGCAGGGCACGGGGGCGGAGGAGGGCTGGGGTCGGGGGTGGGGGTCCGCGCCCGTCGGGGCTCCCGGGGCGGGGTGCCGGCCCGGGGCGAGGCGCAGCGCGCCCCAGGAGCGGCGGGGGGAGGTGGGTGCTGGTGGGGTTACGCAGAGCCTGCCCGCGCGTCCCGGAGGCGAAGCTCGTCTCCTCGGCTCGAAGCGCCCGGGCGCAGCCGGAGCCCCGATCCCAGCGTCTCCTGCCCCTGCTCCCCGCTTCGGCGCCGCTCCGCTCTCCGGCGCGCTGCCGGGGCTCCGCGGCCAAGCGGCGGGCGGCTGCCGCCCGGTGCTCGCCGAGGGCGCGCAGGCAGGCGGGCAGGGCTGGCGGCGGCACCCCCGGGCCGTCCCAGCCCACACCACGGGGCTCTCCCGCCCAGTAAAAGGACCGGGCGCCGGGGAGCGCTGCCTACAGGCGCTCTGCAGCCAGCCCGGACCGTGCGATCACTTTGCTCTGACGCTGGATTAACTCGATTTTAATCGTTTTTTGTTTCCCCCACCCCCAACCATCCACACACCCCATCTCCTCCTTCTCTCCCGCCCCCCCTCCCCCCCCTTCCCTACACACCTCTCTTCTCCCCTTGTCTCAAGCCTAACCTTGTCTTGTGGTCATGGGGTGTATAATTTCATTTTTGCCTAGGCTGGTGAGAGCTCTGCTTGTTCTGTAAAGTGGATGTCAGGTGGATCTATGTTCTGGAAGGAACAAAGAGGCAGCGAAGGCAGCGCGGGGGAAGTTTGAGCGGCGAGGATGCAGGCTGTGTACTGGTACGCGGTCCTTCTGCTGCAGCCCACCCTCTACCTGGTGAGTGCCCCCGGCCCCTCGCTCGGGCCAGGGAGGGGGGAGCTCGGCTGGGAGGAGGGCACCAGCCTGCTGGAGAACGAGCAAACTCACGGCAACTGCCGGCGCCCCGCAGCCAGCCCTGCCCCGTCCTCCCGGGGTCGGGCCGCGGGCGGGCGCAGGGCTCAGCCGGGAGGGCTCAGCGTGGTGCGGGGCGGGGGGGGGCAGACCCGTAACTTCTGCTCCGCGGGGAAGGGGAGCGCCGCCGGGCGGGAGCGGGGCCGGGGGCTCCCGGGCAGGATGCCCCGGTGCCTGCAGGGCCACCGGAGTGCCGCCGCGGGCGCGCCCGCCCGGGCTGTGAGCCGGAGGCAACTTCTCGCCCTGTGCTCCCTCCCGAGGGCGGGAGCCCCTCCGGAGGGGACCCCCCCGGGGTGGCACTACGGGCGGCGCGGCACAGGCGTGCGGGCACTCGGTGACGAGCACAGCTAGTGTTTTCCGCGTGAAGTGTCATTGACTTCCGTAGCAAAGCTCCTTTCGGATTACCGGGGGAACACGAGTAAACAGCGCCGTTATCTCCCTCAGCACACACTTTATTCCCCCTGCGATCGCAAGGAACAAAACAAGGCAGGCTGCTCCTTTGCAGCCCGTACGCTCGCTCGCCTGCGAGGCGTTAGGCAGGCACACGCTTGGCGAGAGACCGTCCCCGTGGCGGCGGGGGAGGGAAAAGCCCCTTTTCCGGGAGCGCCGCCGAGGGAAGCGCCCCGGCGCCCGCACAGGGGGAGGCGACGCCTCGGGCCCGGCCCCGGCTCCGCGGCCACCGGCTGCTGCCTGTGCCGCCGCTCCCTGCGCCATCGCGGTCGCGCCACCTGGGGGCGCTGCGGGGCAGCGCGGCACGGCGGAGCGCGGGGCAGCCAATCCCCGAGCGGGCCGGGCCGGGCCGGGGGCAGGCGGGGCGGCGCGTGCCTCCCGCTGCCGCGCTCCGCCGGGGCTCCCGCCCGCCCGGGGCTCCCTGCGCCCGCCCGCCCGCCCGCCCGCCCGCCCGGCCCGGCCCGGCCCGGCCGCCGTGCCTCCCGCCTGGGGCCCCTGCTCTCGCCGGGCCGGGCCGAGTCGCGTCTGCCGTGGGCCTCTCTCCTCCCCGCCAATTTTATAGCCGGGGGTGGGGGGACCGGGCAGGAAAGCGCGTGTGAAATAATCTATCAAAAAGCCGGAGCGAGATCGATACGTCGTGTTAAATTTTGAATGTGTTTGCTGGCAGTTAAACTGCTCTCGACTCATTACAACAACAGTGCTGGATTTATTCTAATGCGCTGCAGTCTGAACAACAAGCGCATTAATTCTCCTTTAATTGTAAACTGGGAGCATTTGAAAACCATTCAGTGTGCAAATTATGCTGATTCAATTACCGTTTAGTTACAGACTTCATTACCTGAATGCCTCTTTTTTTTTCTTTCTTTCTTTCTTTTTTTTTTTTTTTTCGGAGGGCTTGGCATTGCAGAGTAAAGGAGCCGATTTTCCAGTTTCTTTCGAAACAATGAGAAATATAATAGTAATAATAAAACCACCCAAAAAAATCGTGAATAAAACAAGCTAGGGGGAGGGGACACGCTCTTCGGCTAGGCTGTGTCTCCTGCCAAAACACTCGGGGGGGATCCAAAGGAATTTCCCTGTCTAACCCAATTCTTCTGAGTCGGTACTTCCACGTTTATGCCAATCTCTCCCTCTTCTCCGTATTTCGGGAGTGACTCTGAAAGTTTACATTAGGCCATCGCGTGATAATAAACTGTTTATAAGCATCGAAGCATGAAGTTTTGGTTAAGCTTTAATGCGGTGCCACAAACCAGCCAGGTGCAGCACCTTGTTGTGCCTCTCCGAGTGTGCGCGTCACCCTGTGTGGACTAGAGCAGTTTCAATTACGAATTAAATTCTCAGTAGCCAACCTGTTAGGAAGGGCAAATGAAGCGGCAGCACAACCAGCTCCCTATCGAGTTTGTTAAAAAATCCTTTTTGAGAGGGGTTGCTGATGGGGGGTGGGGGTGGGGGTGGGGGTGTCGCGTGTTTCCTTCCCCTGCGCCTGAGCCAGGCGGTGCTGGGGGGCAGTGAACAGCCGCAGCCAGGCTGGGCTGCCTCCAAGTTACTCATTTACAGACAGTCGCTGGTTTGTAATTTCTCTTCACACAGCAAACCACTGCCCCCTCCCCCCCCCCCTTCCCTGTCCCCCAAGTTAAACCCCTTCCTAATGAAATCTTGGGGGAAAAGTGCTTCTGCTTTTCTCCCCCTTTTCAGTAGAACCGTGTGCTGTCCAGCCTTATTGACTGAAATTTATAGAGGTCACAGCCGACCAGAACGAGTAGGAATTTTGCTAGGGTAGAGACGGTTCACCGTATTATGTTTATTGATAAGAACATCAGTTAGCCTCTGCGAGACATGCGTTTTCTCCTTGTTTCGAGCTGTGTAGTGTATTGAAAGTGTTACATTTGATTTGCAATGGAAGTGCATTTCCTTTGGCCTAAGCGGATACCTTAGTACTTACTTGGTAGAATTAGGAGTTAACCTATAAAGGTTATTTTCTTTCTTTACATGTAGAGAGCTGCAGAAAGTGTTCAAACGGCTACACTCGGTCTTCTTATTTGCCACGAGGCTCATTTCACCGCTGTACTTTCGAAAGCTTGTCAGTCTTATTCTGATGGCAATGTTTTCTTAACTAACGGTGCCGTGCCGAGCTCGCAATCGTCATTAAGGAAGAGCGCAAATACCGGGAAAGAAAAAAACACCCGGAGATCGTAGACTCTTTCAGGTTTCAGCTCTGTTCATAAGGGCACCGGGGTTTTACATTAAGGGTTTCCCTTAATGGAAACCTTCTCGTTTAATTTCCGCCTAGTTGCCGGTGAATTTGCAGTCTGACACCACAGGACAATAAACCGCCAGGCCGTTTCTTTTCATTTCTTTCTTTTTTTCTTGGGTGGAAGTAACCTGCGACTACAACACGCGCGGGCTACTGGCAAAGACAGCAAGGCTCCGAACTCGTTATTTCTCACTGGGACAGGTCAAGCGCGGCCCCGAAGGAGCAGGCAGATCCTTTCGGTGCCGGCTGCCAAAGAGCCCCTGCGTGAGGCAGGGGCCGGCGGGCCGCTGGCCGGCACCTTCCGACGGCTCCGGGCTCTCGCACCGTCCCGCCGCTCGCCGGCCACCAGCCGGGCCCTGCGCAACCCCGGCAGCCCCGGGCGCCGGGAGGCACGATGCAGGATTTCACCCCCCGGCCCGTTCACAGGCTCTGCCTTCGCTTGCTCAAGGGGCAACTTCCCGCACGGTACAGGCAAGGAGTGCACCGGTTTTGCTGGGATCACCCCGGCTTGGAGAGACTTCGGCTCATTACTTAGGTACTCCTTACTCGGAGTAGCGGGTACGGAACTAAAACCAGTCCGAGTTTTGCTTTGTATGCTGCTAGAGTAAGGATTCCGCCCCAGCCCCCCGCAGCTTGTCGTCTTTTCCCAGCAAAGTATTCCTTCCCCGGTGGGTGTGTAAATCAGGGTGTACACCAGAGCTGGCTGGCAGAGCGTTTTAACTCCGTGCAGAATTAAAGCAGCGCAAAAGCAAACGGAGGGGTGATTTTTCCCGCCCCGACGACGGCTGCGGGCAGGTTGTTTCGCGCGGGGGGGGCCTCTCTGCGCGGCGCTTTGTCAGAGCGGTGCGGCTGCGGGGTCCCGGGGCACCTTGTTTTACAGGGCGGTGGCTTTGGCAGAGCGTTTTCAAGGAAAACAGCCTGCTAAACTCTTCCCCGTGCCAGGCTGGGATTTTAAGGTCTGTTCCACACCGTCACTGCAGTTCGGAGGCCTTCTGAGAGCCGAGCCGAGCTCTCCTGCAAAAATGTTGTGAATAATAGAAGTTTAAAATTGTCCTCAGCGGTGGCACACTTGCTACGGTGTTGACTGAGGGAGGTAAACAGGGGGTTAGTGGCTCCGGAGTTTGTGTACATTTAATTTTCGCTCTCTGTCGCACTGTTTGCGGTCATTTCACCCGGGTTAATGAAAGCTATGGAGAACGTGAAGAGGTATCACGTGCCGGTGAAGATAAGTTGTTCCCCCCCCCCCCCCCCTTTCTTTTTAAAGATAGTTGCTGATTGTGACCTACTTTGTCATGGGAGGGAAAAAAAAACCCCACCAACTCAAAACACAAACCCACAAACCTCTCTCTATAGGCGGCAAAGATAAACAAAGATAAAGGAAAACAAAAAAGAAGAGAGAAAGTAGGCATTGTCCTGTCATAATCACCACCCACAGTATTTGCTCAGAGGCAGTTGGTGCTGAAAGCTCTCTGGTATTGCCCCCCCCCCCCCCCCCCCCCCCCCCCCAGTAAGGGATTTCTTGCGATTTGGAGCCTGACGTCGAAGGCGGGGAGGGGGGCAGGGGACTTGGCGCCCGGGAAGACAAGTGGCTTTTTGTGCGAGAGAGTTTACGTAGCTTTAAGACGATCCCGCTCCCTCTTTCTAAAGGAGTTTGAGAGGCGCTTTCGCAGTGGTGTAGGGGGAATAATTACCCTTTCGGAAGGTAAGGCACGGGAATAGCAACCGGACTCGGATTTCGTATGAGGGAAACAAATTTATCAGCGCTGGAGGTTTTTCTGTTAAGTGGAGGATGGTGCATTCTTTTCCTTCCTTCCTTCCTTCCTTCCTTCCTTCCTTCCTTCCTTCCTTCCTTCCTTCCTTCCTTCTTAACCAGCAGGGACCTGTGCTAGGAGTTTAAGAAGGCGTTTCCTCGCACTGAAATGTCTTTTTCCCGGTGCTTAGTACACACTATTTTAATTTCTTAAATCGCTGAAGAAAGCGGTCTGGAACAGATTTCACCTTTTAGGGAGGCACGTGAATATAATCCAATATCTCCGCCTCTCTTTGACTAGCCAAATCTTCCAAGTCGGTACCTAGAGGTATCCATTTTAAGCTTTTTAATATTTCCCTGCATCTCTAAACCGCCATTTTAATTAACAAAAAGCCAATTTCCCAGTCGTCTTGGAAAGTGCGGTGAAGCAGGTTAAGAAACCAATTGCTTGGAATAGCCAGCACTTGGAGAAAATGCATGTGTGAGCCATCCTTCCCTCCACAGGATTGGCTTCTGTTCTCCCGACTGGCTTTGGGTGAAGTTATGCTGCAATTTATCAGATAGTTTAACACCCAGCTCGCTCTTCTTGTAAGTCAGCATTAAACCACCTCCTGGGTGCTTTGTAAATACAGCTTTAGCATTTTTTTTCGTGCAGCAGATTGACATGTTGACGATTCTGCTTTAAGAAATGTGGCAGTAAAGTGGAAAACCAAAGGCTGGCAAGCACTTCATCAAGGATAAAAAGGTTCTGCTGTAAGGATGTCACTCAATTTATTGTGAAAGTCGAATGAATTACGTTTAATGAAAGTGCTCCCCAGATGAATATTACCAGCAATTTCCTGAGTTGGCTCTGTCAGATTGATATGAGGAAATGCCAACCCATATCAAAAAAGATCTCCAATCTCAATTACTATGCAAGCTTTCGAAGAGCTCCTTTTTATTGATATGATATATATTGGCGGGTTCTCAATGCTGTGGAAACTGCTTTCTGTTCAGCAGGGCAGCATATTTCCTAGTTTATTGTTTAACCCTACGTTTCTCTGTCTGTTGTTTAAACTTCCGCGGGTGCCCTTGGGTCCCCTTCTGGAGGGGAAATCGCCTCTCATCCTCTTTCCCTTTCTGCGACCTAAAAAGACCAAAGTTGTGTGTCTGGCAGAGAGCAGGGGCGATGCTCATTGCAGGAAGTTTTCTCAGCCTGGATGGACAAAGCCGAAGGTCAAGAGAAATAACTCGGCTGAAGCAGTGGCGTTGGATCCTCTCATTTTCAGTGCATGTCCAGGCGACAATCCAGAGCACGGTAGCTCTGTAACGCCTAGCAATCCCAATATGCCCGCCCTTTCTTCCTCATTCCTCTAGGGCTTCTTTGGGCAAATTAGAAATTCACTGAGCCCGCGAAGAGAGAGAAAAGCTGTTAAGTCGCCTCATCTACATAAGAATTGACTTCGTGAGAGGCCTTTCAGTTGTACTTTAACTACTGTGAAACCGGTCGCTGTTTACGAATACAGCTACTTTTCCCAGAATCCATCTTGTTGGGCTTGTTTGTGATTAAAAGAGGGATTCAGTCAGCTTGCTTCTACCACTTCCCCGTTCTCTTTCAATTTTTAAACCGAAGAGTGGAGAGAGACGGTGCTGAAGGGCAGCCGGGAGGTGCTCAGTACTCTGCAACAGGACGGGGACATGGGCACCTTCACACGTGGAGCTGCGCTCCCTGCAGGCAGCATTAAAGAGGAAGAAGAAAGAGCTTGTCCTTATCACATGTCGGGTTAGTTTGGGTTCCCATTTTCCTGTCCGTTACCGGATCCGCGTCTAAAACTTTCTTCAATGCACAATTAGTCCATGTGCTTTTTATTTTATTTTTTTTTTAAAGCATGTTTCCCCCTCCCCGCCGGAGATGGTGAACCTTTCGAGCCGCGGGAGGCTAGTGCAAGCGCTGCGGGGGGAGCGGACGAGGGCTTGCAAAGGGACTGGGACAAGGCTGGCTTTGAGGTGCCCTACTCCGCTCCCGGCCAGGGCTGGCGCTCCCCCCGGCCGCCCCCCCCCCCGCGCCCTGCAGCACCTCGGGGAGCTCCGGGCGGGCCGGCAGCGGCGCCAGCACCGCGGACAGCGCCCGGCCCCGCCGCCCCGCTCCCGCCCGGGCAGCCCCAGCCGCGCCGGGCACCGCGGCGGCCTCGGAACGCGCCTGTCACAGACGGCCTGTCCCAGGCGTCACTGCTCGGGGCCACCGCTGCTCAAGCATCGCCTGCAACCCGCTCCGAACTTGTCGTTTGGCTGCCTGCGTCAGTGTTCCTGAGGGAAGGAGCAGATCGAAGCTGACTGGCTTTCCTTTAATGGCGAAGCAGCTGCTTTATTTTCTGGGGTAAAACTGACCAGAGGGACAATGCGTGAGTGTGGAGGGGAACAGGGATGGATCTTGGATTTTGTCATCTTGGATCCTTGGCAGGAGGAGTCTGGGGATCAGGAAGGCTGTTCTGGGATGCTCGGCTTTGTCTCATTCTATCCCGGGACAGCAACGGCTTCTCCTTTTGGAGAGAGAGCAAAGGCACCCGAGAGCACTGGAGTCAAAATGAGCTATGGGACATGGCTGACACTGAGACGTGAGAGCAGGGAGTGATTAATTAATGACGCTTTCTATGCTGTGGGTCATGGCAGGAGTGGTTCTCGGATATAGCTGATGTCATCTTTGGGGTAGTGGCACCCTGAGGCAACTGTGAGAGGCAGCCAGATCTTGCTTCCTTCACTTGCTTGTGTCCTGGCAGCCAGTGTTGAGGCTATCTCCCAGCTCCCTCCTTGCTTTCAAGAGGAGATAATCGCAGGCAAGTACCTCCACCCCTGTAAATTCCCACTCACTATTGACAGAGCTGTCTTCCAGAGGTCTGCTGCCTGAAAAGCACTTGTCAATGAAACACTGACTTTTGGCAAGGCAGGTATAAGTGGATGACTGATGGAGAGTCCTTCAATAAAGGAATGTGATGGGAATTGAGCTGAGCTGAGGGAAAATCAACCCACAATCCCCACCAGCCCTCCAGACAAAACCATAAGACATTTATTCCTGACCCATATTCTCCCGTGAATATTGGTAGCGATTGTGATGCTTTTGCTAGACATTTTCCAGTCCCTTTTGATTACACCATGTCTCCGTGCGTGGTGCCTGGAAACTGTATTGTCTGCTTCAGAGATACTGCTTTTATCTTCCAAATGCCACCCTCATTAATGTCAGTGTCTCGCAGTCCAGCTAGTGACAAATGTCTCAGGGACGTTCATCTGCCTTGCACACTGCATCCATCTCTCCAGGCGCCCTGTCTTTTCCTCTCCAAGCAGAGGTTTAGTAATATTTTCTTCCTTGCTCCCTGTGTCTGCTGTGAAATGATTTGTCCACTAGTTGGTCTCTGTCCTGTCTGTTCACATGGTAGTTTTGCCAGTGTCCTCTGGGGTGTCACCTCTCCTGTTAATCTGTTTCATCACTTCAATGATGGAACCAGTGCATGGGAAGATAATCTGCTCTTTTCACATCTGCAGATTGTTGAAGGGGGGCAAATTAGGCTTTTTTACTTTCTGGGAGCCCACCAAATGATAATGATACTTGTGCCCCATTTTCCTCAAATTTCATTTTCTAATCCAGACTTAATGGAAAAGCTAAAGAGTGAAGAACGTGGTTGTTTCTTTGTGTGTGTAACCTGATTGTTTCTTATTGTGTGCACTTGTGATTGCTCTTTGGTTTTTTGCTTGTTTTGTTTTATTTTGCTGACCTTTTGAAAAACTGATAAGTAAAATACACTTATGTTATTTTCTTGTTTATTTCCTTAAACTTTGGTGATAGCTGAACAGGATCCCTAGGGTCAGCAGACTCCTTTTAGCAGCAGAGCTGACAGCCAAAATAATACCAGGAAATAAGTGATCTAGTACCCTCAGTTCTTGGAAACACCTGTTATTATAATATTTGATAGGTATATATAAAATATATATTTTAATTATGTTATTTATTTAGAAAGAAAAGCAGAGAGTCACTTAAAATCTAACCAATACAGTATCCTCAGTTGAAACCCAGAAGATGCTACTTACCTTCCTAGTTAGAACATCTGAAGCTTTGATCCAGAAATCACTAAACTCAGAGTTAATTTCTAATAATTCCGGTAGTTTTGGATCTGGATCCCTATGCGTATAGTGCTTCTGCCTGATACTGCATACCTATGCTAGAAATAACATAAGTAACAATACAAATGGAAATGATTGGTGACTAGCATGTCTTTGATTAATGACTAGTATGTCTTGCCCCCCCCCCCCGCCCCCGCCCCCCGCCATGTCAGCCCTGCATTATGTGGGAGTTAATTTTCAGCTGTCACCGTATTTCCTGCATTTGTCTTAGAGGTGCATATGAGCCACTAGGTGAAAGGAAAAAGAAAAAAAAGAAGACACGCTTTAGCCATATATTGAGAACACTACTGAAAAACAAAGGCTCCTGTACAGCAGATCCGATGGGTCTGATTCTGCAGTGTTACACAAGATAGGATTCCTATATAAATCAATGGTTTACTTGTGCGAGGACAACAGATTTTGTCTCCTCTCGAAGATTAAGTAGACCATTTCTATCACCGAGAATTGCTTGTCATTATTCCAATGCCACTTTCAATTGAAAATGTAATTGGCAGGTCTTAAAAAAATTTAACTAATGGAATTTCTGTTATGGATAGTTCAGATCACCTGTACCGTAATATTTATCTGCACAGTCATTTTTATAAGCCAGTCTTGATTGAACTTTTGAAAAACAATTCTTCTGCTAGGCTATTTTGTCAAAAAATGTTGTCATAGGCCTTCAGGTATATAAAAATGCTTGTATAAAATTAATGGACTGCTTTTTATATTTACAATCTCATTCATAGCATTTGAGGTCTTGCAAAAGAAGATATGGACTTAAAATAGGAATAATATTAAAGCTGTGTCCTCACGGTTGTTGCACTGTCAATAGCAATATTGTAAAATAGTGGTCTGTTTAAAATTGGAATGTTAGTCTGTAATTTGACTCTAATTTAGAGTAATTTCTGTTGTCACTTTCTGCAGCTACTCTGTATTACATACAGAGTTTTTTCTTTATGTTTATATGGGGAATGCTTTGCACCTTAAGAATATTTTGTAAGCAATTTTGCTAGCTAAAACACGGCAATAATACTGTAGTTTTATGGAGGACAGTTGCTGAGTGAACAGATCCTTAAAGAACAGGGAAATAAGGATTACGAACACAGAGATGTGACATAAATGATGTGCATAATAAATAGTACATCAAAACCTTCACCAATAAATAAGATGGGCTCCATCCTGCTGTCTTCATTTGTAATGAATATTACCTTAACAAGGTACACAATTTTATATTCCTACTTATTTCTTCCCCCTGCTTCCACAAAAAATTCCATTTGCTTAATTGGCTTGCTTGTAGTAGATGGTAGTGTAGTACATGTTGCAAACAGAGGTTCAAAAGTATGACCCTTTTAGTAACACTAAATATCTGATTATAAAATGTTGGGATTTTGAATAGTTACTTGCACGAAGGATTTCCTTCATTTCAGTGGAGCCACTTCTCTGAGTGGTCACTTGGAGTGAGTAAGAAATGACATTGTTTGGCCCTTGATCAGACAGTGGTCTGTGTGAACCATCTCCTGTATCTTCAGCTTCTTTCTGCTGAATCAAATGGGGGTACCTCTAGCTGTGTGCCTCCTTCCTCTGTGAGCAGCTCTACTAGCACTAGTAATTGCAATAGGATACTATCCCACAGAATTATAAATGTATCAGAACATAGTTTGTGTTTGCATCTTAAATGCACAGAATATCTGTTAGCTAGAGCAGAGTGTGGATCTGGGAAAAGTTATTGGGTGGATTAGCAGATTGTAATGATATGGTTCAGTCTATCAGTGTAATGCAATCCAAATGAATATGGAAATGTGTGACTAAGCACATTAGAGGAGGTGTGAGTGCTGCTTCACAATTTATAGAATATTCTGAAATTGTGGGGTTGTAGCAAACACTTCAGAGTAGATGCCAGTGCTTTGTAACTTCTGTTTAGAAGCAAAACACAAGTTTAACTGAAGTCAGGAGATTCATATAGGTTTCAGTACTTTACTGAAGCAGGACCATAAGAAAGTGAATGCATTTATGCTTTTTGCATTTCTGTTTTTAGGATATAAAATGTTCTTCTTCCACGCCAGAAAAGATCACATACTTAAATCATTATAAATGTGCAAAGTAATATTTTTGCTGAATTTACCTCTGGGCTATTTAGGATTTATTACAGTATTATGCTGATAACCAAGCATTACACTACCTGCCATCCCTTAGCCTAAACATATTTTCTTTATTATTATTGGATAATAAACAATTATCCATTAATTATTAGTTAATAAATATTTTTTTGCTTAATTCTGAATCTTGGAAATCACGATTTGTGACTTATTCTGACTACTGATTCAGCTTCTGAAGAAATAGTCTGCAAAGTATCTTTATCTCTGAAATGAAACTTTTCAAATAGATAATTGATTTGTCTTTCTTGGTTTTAGTAAATGTGTTATTGAAGTATTCAGGCACCACCACTTACTGTTTTCTAGAATTACAGAGAGATGCAAATGGTGGCATATCTGTGGCCTGTATGCAGTGTTGTATCTGTGCTCTAGATTTGAAGTCAAATTTCTGCTGATGTACATTTTTTGCAGACCCCTCCAGATTTTTTTTTCCTTTGTGACCATGTGAAACAAAAAATGTACCCTTACTTACCCATCCACAGGAAACGTGCATGTTGATTCAAGACCTTTCAGACTGAGGAGAACTTTGGCATTCGTTCCTCTGGTTATAAAATGGTGTCCTTAGCTTGATAAATATTCCCATTTTTATCAGGTGGTTGAGAATGATGTATCATTACATTTTAGCTTGAGTTGCTTTGTGTGAATTGGCTATTCATAGCTAGCACAGGAAGGGAGAAGTGAGCATTATAATAAATGTGAGAGAACATGTGTGTATGGCTATGTGGCATTCATAGCCTTTGGTTGGAGCAACTTAAGTCTCCTGCAAAATTAAAAAGAGCTGAGTGGGCTCTATACACTTTCATTTCTAGCATTATTTCTGTCATTGCTGTATGCTTTAGTAAATTTACCCAGAAGAATGTTGTCCTGTCTTTGGTCTGCCGTGAGACCCTTCCTTTCGATCCAGGTCTTTTTGTTCTCTGGCAGAATGGCTCAATGGCTGCAGCACTCCTTCACCCAGAGTAATGACCGCATGATTTGTCCCTCAACTTCTATGTTGTGTTTTATCCAAGTGGCACAGTGTTAGTCATCTATGTCTGGCTAAAAAAAGAATCTGTGCTGCCAGACGTTATAGGTGGATGATTTGCTTTAGCTCAACAGGTGGAGCTGTGACTTCGCTAGCCTGTTGATTCAGGCTAAAATTCAGCTAGCTGAACAGGTCCCTGCCTCAATTTTGCTCACATATTTTACGTTCACTAAATTTGCACATAAATAAATACATTTCCATTGCTTATGGAAAGTTTTTAACCTCCTGACCGGTAAAACACTTCAGGTAATGAGAAACATATGTGCTCATGTATTCATCAGAAAAAGTTGTTCATTGGTGGGAACATGATGGTTCTAGGGGGCTGCTCTGGAAGGTTTTTTCTTTGCATATTAATGGGGAAATTAGACTGAGTCTAAGACAGTATTTCCACTTAACCCTCTTTGGGTATGGTTGACCTTGCATGATGTAAGATTAATCCCTGAATTCTAGGAATTTTCTCTGCCCTGTTTTTTTGTTAGGACCTCAAAGACTGTAGGAATGTTTAGAATAATTGCCTCTTCAGCATGTTTAGAAAAGGCTGCTTAGAGTGTATTTAGTTAATAACTTCTGTAAAAATAGCAAACTCATTGCTTCTACATCCCACAATTCTCATTTTAAAGACTACTTGCAACTCCCATGGTCCATGTCACCCTTTCTGTCTTGATGTAGCTGCAGCTGATGATGTGGTGGTTGGAGTAATGGATAAAGGACCATTCTATGTTGGGAAAATGCATCACAGAAAAACAGGGGAGTCACTTGAAATGAGTTGGGATAATAGCGTGAGGATCCACCTATAAAAGTTCTCACTTCTCAGAAGCTTTCAATTCTCCTGTATTCTTGTCCTTTTATTTTCATTTTTCAACATACACCTGTGTAAACTTGGTTTGTCTGATGAGTGTTTAGGGAAGGATTGTTTCCATATGTATTTGTGCATCCCTTGGTAAGTCAGTGCTTCAAACATAATGCTAGATGTTCACTAAAGACATCAGAAGTGTTTCTGATACTGCACTTAGAGTGGCAGAGTCAGCGGAACAAAGGCAATACTAACTGAAGATTTCAAGTCACACCATCTCCAGTAAAGAAATAATCGTTGTGATTAGATGAAGCAAAGAGTTTCCAAACAAATTTCATAATAAAATACGCTGAAAATATTCACTGAATGCTTATGGAAAAAAAAAAAAAAAGCAGAAATCAAAATGGGAGAGGCTATTTCCTGAACAGAAATGCAGGGTAAATTAATCAAATAAATTGTTTGCCATTAATAATGTGACCAGCTACAGTCAGATTCCAATAAATATGCCCAGTGGGGATGGAAAAAGTCTACCCAACTGAAATTACATTGATAAATTTATCCTAGTTTCCAATGCCTTCTGAGTATGCATTTAGGAAGCTAAAGATGTCATAAAGATACCCTGACAGGAAAAAGACTCAACTACTTTTTTTAATTGAGATAGTTCTCTTTGACAAAGGAATTATTTTTCAGGTTATTTAAGGATGGTAAATATATCATTGCTTAGGTAGAGAATTCTTAGCAGAAGTGTCAGCATAAAAATGACCTCCAAAGGTTGTAAAAATAAACTTGAGGTTATGCTCTTTTGTTTGTTTTCATGATAAGTAAACATGATATGGGAACTACCTTTTTAAAAAATCACATGGTTTAATCTGTTTTATACCTAAGGAATGTTTGTTATGGTCATCTCTGCTTTTGCTAGAGGATTTGTTAGGAATGGCAGGGAAGGTTGGGAATGGCATATTATTAGTTCATCTGTAATGAAATCTTCTTGGCTCTAAAATATGAATGACTCACTGAAGTTGCATAGCAATAAGTACAGGAATCCAAAAGCAATCCCAGAGCAAATTCCTTCACAAATTCTCAAAGAAAGCAGAATCTGAATAAAGATTCACCCTGTTCCAATTGCCTATCTTTCACAGTCTTCTCCTTTGATGTCTATTTCTACAAAAGTCTGTTTCCCTCTCAACCTGGACCTCTATTTCATTCTTGGCTACTTAAGAATTGTTTACACAGCACATGTACAGCACAACACATTGGTGACTGAGTCGGTGTTACCCGCAAACCTAAGACTCTGACTTCAGTCACAGGCTTGGTTCAGGGCTGAACTTGTCACTTAGGGTTTTGTTGGTTTTTTTTTTTTTTTCCTCATACAATATTACTGCCATTGAGCACAGTAAAGAAACATTGCAATGTCCAATGAAATGACTGTGCATAAAGTTTCTCTTACATGCAATATTCTTTATTCTTCATCTTTGTTGTTTTGTATTGCAGCTTCTAACTTTAATTGGTTAACTACTTCATATTCAGTTACTTAATAATTACTTTACATCAATCTTCCATTCAAGCTCTGGCTTTCTTTAGTGTGATGAATTCAATTCATGACAGTCTGAATACCATCTTCGGACATTTTTCAGTGTGCATGCCCTCACTGCTTGGTACCTTGTCCATGGCTGGTATAAGTCAGACCATAGCAATCTTGTTTTGAACGTCCTGGGCTCAGCTGTCAGCCTCAGTCACACATTCAAGCATCCTGTTGGTCAGCTGTAAGAAGCTAGCAGCATGTAGCTAAGCTCTGCTCCCAGATAAATGACTGCACCTCACATTGAGCTATCACTTACAATAGAATTAGTATCAGCTGTGATAGTTAGACTTGTGGCTTATTTTTGAGCTTAAATGCCAGCACTGCAGTCTAAAATATCATAACTTCTCTAGTAGTCGTGCTCTTGGCTCATAGAGGCACACGAAAGCAAAAAATAGGATGGTGCTGACCATGTAGTTCCAGCTGGGTCTGTAACACCCTAGCCTTACAAAAATATGGCAGGGTCACAGGACTCTTCCACTCTCCATTTCCTTTGTCCCCCACCCATGTTTTTCTCATCAGCACAGTGGCTGAAGCCCTTGCTATGGGTTTAAGAGATTCAGTTTCTTTCTCTGCTTCAGAAAATGTGAACCCAAACCTCACAGTTCTGAGGTAATTCCTTTAACCACCACCCAGTGGAATAAGCTGGGGAATTTTCTTGATTTTGTTTGTTGATCTTACTCTGTTTTGTTTAATACACACAGGTACTCCTTCATTCAGGAAACAGGGTCTCCTAGTAGGTAAATTCTGTGACGTTTGTAGTATTGTCTTTCTCTCTTGCTCTTTGACCTTATGCATATGAGTTCATTCATAGTGGAAGGACTTCTGATTTTGAGAGCCCTATAGCAGAAAAAAAAGCTTTATTCTGATGTGAAAGAAATTCTTGAACCAGAAAGATGAAACTATGTTGCCTCATCAAATCTATGCACTGGGCATATTGGCAAGAGTAAAATACGGTGCCTAGTTCTAGGAGCAGTTTATGCCTCGGAAATGTCAGAACGTGTTTAAGTTAATTCCTTGCCTTCCTTTGGTTGCTTAGTTTGGACAGTTTAGGAGCTTCTGTGAATTATGCTTTCAGAAAACCTCTCCCAGCAGGGATATGTGGGTATCAAGTTCCAGGTTATGAGCTCCAGCAGGTCCTTGGGACAGAGAGAGTGAGCACTTTATTTTGGTAGTTGCAGGTACCTTCTGGGTGTAGCCTGGAGGATCTTCCAAAATTGCTAATACTAAACGTAAGCAATCTTGTACTTTCCTGTTCTTAATCTGCTTGCTTGATCTCCTTTATCTTCACTGCTGCATCCAGGTACAATACTTGCCCTTACAATTTAAAATCCCCGTTAGTCTGTTGTAGTACAGTTTATTAATTATTTCTAGAAAGCTGCTAGGTGCCCAAGATCCTGAAGACTTTCATTTTTCCCATAAGAGCAATACTCATGGCTAGCTGTGGGTATATACTATTAACTTGAAATAAGTTACCAGTTTGGAGGCTGCTACCCTCACTCCCTGTCCATTATTTTTTAGCTTATAATTGGGTTTGTTTAATGATTTGTACCTATGACTCCCCATAAAAATCTATCAACAAACTACTGCATGCTCTCTCTATGTCTAGCTGCCTTTTCATCCTCAGCGCACCAGCAGGAACTGTCAGTAAAAGGGTGGGAGAACGTGGCTCCAGCATCTTACTTGGTCCAGGGCATCAGGAGCAAGGATTGGTGTGTCTAGCTCTACGGGCTGAAGAAAGCGAACTCTGTTTTGCTGAGCTGAAGCCTGTATAGGTTATTCCACGCAAATAGCTCTGAAGGTTGAGGAATATAAAGAATATTAGGGATTTTTAGCTGTAAAAATGGAGGTACTTCTGGGAAGAAGCCGTTAAGTCTTGAGATTAAAAACACCCAACAAACTAGACTGGCTTTGAATGGGCATTTCAGGAACTGTAAAAATTACATACCTAACAAAAAGGCCATGCCCTACCACATTTCAAAGGTTTTTCTTTCTCCAAAAAAGCAACATTAGGACTTCTCAAAGAAGAACTGTTTGTTGTTTTTTTTTTTCAAAGCAAGCTGTATTTTCCTGTAATCTTGTTCTCAAAACCATTTTGTGTCAAACTTTCCACAAAGACTAAACAAATATCAAGGCATACACCTTGCAGGGAAAATTTTACTCCAAGTGGTTATAGTTCAGCAAACTTATAAGCAACTTAAAAAGGGTCTTATTATGGGAAGTGTCAGGCAACCTTAATCATAGACATTGCTACCAGAACCATCTATAATTTATAGGCACATGTACCCTCCTAGGTGCTCTGAGTGACAGTACTTTCCAAAATGATGTTATCCTGTAAATATCTTTTGAGCTTTTTTTAACATTATACTTTGGAAATGCTCAAAGTGATAAATATAATGGTTAGAAGAATGTAGTTATTGTTATTATTTATAATTTCTTTATAACACTGCCTACTGTATAGTGGTTACAGACCAGACTTTTAGTAATAACTTTTTCATCATGAGGTTGCTTAGGAAGGGCAGAGAAAAGGCTGGGATGTAATGGATAGATTTCTTTGTTGTTGTTTTGTTTTTAAATTAGTAGTGGCAGAGAGTTGTATTTTGTACACATAGTATGAAAACCACTGTTCTTTAAATACTTAAATGTACAGATTGTGTCAAATTATACACAGCTTTAATTATTTTCTAAATATACTGTTCTAGAAGTATAGACATTATAGTACTGTTGGTCCAGAAGAGTGCAATATATTTCTTTTTGAATAAGGCTTTTTCACCCTGCCATCTCTTTATGGCTAGACCTTTTTAATCTCTACAGCTGAAACATGTAGCTTGTTATAGCAGCTCAAACATAATTAGTGATCAGTTTTTGTAGAAACAGCTAAGGGACAAAAGAAATAGTCTCTCATTATTTCTTATTTCTCCAACTGGAAATAAGGAAAATTTTCAACTGGTAAATGAAAAGAGATCACCAGTGCCACCAGATCTGGGTGAGACGTACTGGTAGCATGATTAAGAAAGTCTTGCTTCATCTCAGGCTACATGTGACCTTGGGAGAGCTCAGTTGTGCCTTGGGACACAAAAATTTAATGTTTCATTTTGTAGAGGTACCATCTTTCACCTTTATGTGGGTTTAAAAATGTAAATAAAATTGCTTTCTGTCAATGGTATATGTGAAGGTCGCAGTCATATTCACTATGAGAATTCAAACTGCCATTTGACCCATCATTGGTTCAGTAGATAACAATGCATTCTATTCACTTCCAGTAATCTAATTTGTAAGCATTTTATAGCCCAATATTTTATGCCTAGTTGCTAAAAAGTAAGAAATAAACCTTTAAGCACTTCACTGCAGATTTATTTACAGAATAACTGTGTATCAAATAGAGAAGTTTCTTAGAATGCCAGAATATCTTGTATTACAGTCTTGCAGAAATGGCAAGGCTGAGTATCATAAAAGACAGGAGGAATGAGAAGCAAAAGAGTTCAAGGGTTCTCTGATAGTTTTACTTTTAACTTCTATGTCCTTATCTCACACGATTCGCTCACAGATCGTCATTGTGGCAGCTTTGGCATGAATTGTGTTCTAAAATTGAAAACAAACAAAAGCCACTATGCCTGCTGTTTAGAGGTGGCGATGGATAAAAAGAGTTTTGATTTAGATGATATGGTATAAATGGATTTTTTTCTAGTTTTGGCAATGCAAGACCTGGAAATAAGTGTGAGGTTTGTTTGCCACAATGCAGACTGCCCAAGTGCCTGCAGGTTTCTCTCTGGATAACTGGAATATTTGTTGGCAAGAGCTTCAGCCAGTATTAAGTCAGGATGTTTCCCATGATCTGGCCATGTGTCACTGTACATACCTTCTGCTGTTGCTTCCTCTCTTGGCTAGCAGACCTATTGTTCTGAAAGTGTGTAAGCTGTCATGCTTTGAGACAGAAACAAACCCTTAAATGTGAAATGCTAGCACAAAATGTTTCTACATGCAACTAATTCTGCATTTGCTCAGTACAAAGAATAGGTATTCCTTCCCTAGAATGTGAACAATGTCTTATTCTTAAATATTTCTTGTGCTGCATTATTTAGAACTTCCTTAGAAACACCTGATATTGGACATAGGTAGAATCAGAACGCTGGATTAGGTGAACTGATTTGGCCACTACTTTGTTTCTGTATCAAGTGGAACACACTGAATACATGTTACCATGAGGTTATCTCTAACTATTTGGGAGTAGCTGGTGAAAGCTAACAACTGTTAGACTCTACAAATTCTTTATGGCAACAGAATTGTGGTGGAAACCACTTTCCAGGCTTCCCCCAGATATCCATGGGTCTTTAACAAGATCTGACTTGTAGTATTGAGTGAAGATGCTGTGGCCTAAATTTTTACAAAAGTATTCTTGAGTCTTCTGTGGTGGGATTTCATATAGCTTCTTATATTAGTAACAGAAGGAGTTGTCACTATGGCTGGTAGTGGGGAACTCAGCACCTTTCATAAAGTAGAAGAGCTGTCTGTAAAGAGTTAATGTAAAGAACATACTTGTGGCTCTTTCTTAAGACACAACTGCATAGCTAGATGCAGACAACTATGTGCTTGGTTGCCTGTCTTTTGTGCTAGAGGGACAGGTAGCATCCCAAATCCTGAACATATGTAGCTGAGTTAGGAATAGCAGTATTTGAGCAAAGAAGTCCTGCTTCTTAGGTGGACTGTTAGTATGGGTGTAGCTGTGCACAAATGTAAATGGTTTTAGCTTGGAAATATTTCACATACAGGCAAAGAAATGCACTGTATTTGACTACAAAAACACATTCTTTTTGAGTTCAGTTCTGAACCTCAGCATAAATGAACAAGATGAATATTGTATCTGAAACACAGAAGCAGAAGCTCCGTCATTCTGAAATTGTCTCATCCTTCCTCTTGTCAAGTACTTTTCTTCATCTTTGCTTACCAAGGTATTTCTAGGTTCAATAAAGGGTATGAGGGCAGTGTTTATTTGTAGTACTTGCAGCAAGTCTCAGTTTGAAGGCAAATATGTTAAAGCAAGCCCATGAGTCTAAAGAAAATGCTTCTTGTGTTTATTAGCCAAGAGATATTTTTTTTTAATGAATGTGTTTAAAAGGAGTCTCCTGTTAAGTTAAATGAGATCTAAGAGTACATGCTGACTGTAACCAGGATTACTACATGGTTTGGAGAAGTGAAGCTTGGTTAGATGTTTTTTTTCCTTATGCCTTTTTGTGTCAGCCCTTTGAGGAAAAGTAGAAGCAGAAGAGAGCCTGAAGGGTTATAAACTGTAATCTCAACATATTATAAAAAACAGTAAATGTGGGAAGAAAAGTATAGCAGTTGCCTATGCTAGACATAGTCTGATCTAAAGCCCATCAATGAACTGGGCATTTTTCTCACTACCTCCAGACAAATTCAACAAAGTCATCCACCCAGAAATTTTAGAGCTTTGTAAAAAGTAAAAGAACACTCCCTTCTCTGCCCTTCCCCCTCCTGCCCCCAACAAAAAAACTCACAACAAACAAACAAACAGATCAGAAGTGCAGGGAAGTAAAAGGTGCTACCCACTTTGGTCAGCTCTAGTTTTAGATGCTCAGCTCCAAGCACGTACATCACTTGTCTGACAGACTAACCACAAGGCGGTGAAGTTGGGAGGTGGAAAACAGTTCTCTGCAAGTCACAGTCTAACTGTAGGCACTCAACACAAGCAGTAATGCTGGATACTGAGTAGAACATCATACTATACAACTACAACATCTCTGTGTGAGGCAATTGTCCTATCTGCTGTAAACAAGAATATTCATATAAAAAGAAGCGTGGCCAGCAGGTCGAAGGAGGTGTCTCTCCCCCTCTACTCCACTCTTGTGAGACCCCACCTGGAGTGCTGTGTTCGGCTCTGGGGCCCCCAACATAAGAAGGACATGGACCTGTTCGAGCAAGTCCAGAGGAGGGCCACAAAGGTGATCCAAGGGCTGCTAGAGGGACCTTCTAGCAGCCTTCCATTACCTAAAGGGGGTCTACAAGAAAGCTGGAGAGGGAATTTTTACAAGGGCATGTGGTGATAGGACAAGTGTAATGGCTTTAAACTAAAAAAGAGGGTAGATTTAGATTAGATATTAGGAAGAAATTCTTTACTGTGAGGATGGTGAGGCGCTGGAACAGATTGCCCAGAGGAGTTGTGGATGCCCCATCCCTGGAAGTGTTCAAGGCCAGGCTGGATGGGCCTTTGAACAACCTGATTTGGTGGAAGGTGTCCCTCCCCATGGCAGGGGTGTTGGAACTAGATGATCTTTAAGGTCCCTTCCGACCAAACCATTCTATAATTCTATGATAACTGGGAATACTTCACCAATTCAGATCAATTAATGCTATGATAGCTCAACACATTTAATCTTTAATTGAAATTGCAGACCTTATGAAAAAATAAGAGTGAGGCAGAAATAACAGAAATATATATATTGATTTGTCAGTAATCGATTAAAAAAAAACAAACCCAAACCAAAACACCCCATGGATCCTGCTCTCATTATGCCATCTCAGATTGATGTTTTGGGATATTATGTGATTTTGCAACTAACTCATCTGTAATAAAAGCCCCAGGGCAGAGAAATATGACTCAGAAAAGGATTTAAAAGCAGCAGACAAAACTGAACTCCTCATGATGCCTTATAAAGCTATTCATAGCTCATTGTCATTGATAGAGGCCTAGCAGAACAGTGAACAATCCCCTTCTTGGTATTAGCAGAGGTGTGCCATAATCTTTCGATGCCAAAAGGTTTTGCTGTGTCTGACCTAGCTTGAATAGCTGGGCTGAGCTCTCTGCAAGTCTTTAGCCGTTACTTAGGTGCTTTTTCTATTATTTTGAAGATAACAGCAGATAAACCAAAGGCTCTTTTCACATGTGTCCATTGCATCATTGCAAATAAATCCAGGTTGAGTTTTAGTTTTATTAAATTGTTCACTATTATGATGAAGAATTGCTTGATGTCACTTTTTTCTGATATGGAAACCATGCTAGTGCCAGTCAAGCAGAACACCAAAGCATGTGCTGAACTCTGAATATGCAACATAAGTTGCAGTGAGACTCTTCACATGTTTAAATGTTTGCTTCCATCTTCTTCTGGGCTGAGGCACATGTCCTGCAAAAACATCTTGTGAGTACTGTAAAAACGGACTTAAGGCTAATTCTTCTACTGCCAGTGAATTCGTACTAAAATGAATTAAAATTTTCTATCTGAAAGATTACATTGTAATACATTTCTTAATATAATTCTACCTCATTTATCTTTACTGTGAATTAAAAGCTAAACACCTGAGCAATGCCAAAGTTTACATAACAGACCACTACATGAATTGCACACAACTCTTGAGGCAACAGCCTGGGGATTTAGACTAAAAAATAGAACTAACAAATATAATTGTTTATTATTTTATATTGTGTCTTACATCTTTGTTACCTAACTTACTGATGGGTATCTGACTGATGAGGGGTAATGATGATTTTGCATGGTACAAAAGCTGAGGATTCTTTAGCAATGCTGACGGAAGATTTAGGTATTATCCAAAGCAAGGTTTAAGTAGGGTAAACAAGTGGTAAGGGGTTGGCTTTCTATCTAGTCTTATATACTGCGAAATAGTTCAGCCCTCAGGTGCTTGGAAGTAAATACTTATCTGGTATCAGTAAAACCAGCTCTAATACAGTTTTAATGCTAAGCCTACTGTAAATGTTAAGCTATTGAAATAGCAGAGAAAATGGTGGAGTGACCTTGGGTTACACATTGGTGAGAGTAAGAGGTCTATTTCACTTGGTTTTTGGTCAGAGTTCTCAGAGTTGTGTTTGGCTATTAGTTTTCTTATGTAACCTCTGGTGCATATTACAAAATAACCCTGCTCAGTGCCTGTAGAAAGCTGATTGTCCACTACTTGGTAGGAGATTACGAGGAGCATCATTAGTTACATTACCCAGAGTCTCACCTGAGACTTGATCTGCTGCAGCTAAAGCCTACCTCATCCCCACAGTTGGACAAGACATGTCTGGGGTTCTTGGTTTAGACAGAAAAGCATGTCTTTCTGCCTTACATGCTTTTGTTGAAGATGTTGGCCAAGTGTTGAGAAAAATGTAGCCCAGATTTGCCTACCAGCTCTGTTGCAAACCCTTGACATCAGACAGTTACAGTGGCTTTTGGTGTTGCACAACATGCATAAGTGCATGGCATTGCTTTGACTTCTCACAGCTAGCACACAGGTCTGTGTCTGCTTCTGCTTGGTCCTGCCTCTGTTTATCTCATGTGTCAACTGGTGGAACCAGTCCCAGCTTTATTTATGCTTGTACCAGTGTTGTCCGTTGCCAGTCTGCACCCACACTTAAGCAAAAATCCATCAGGAGCTTGGGTACACCTGCTTGCTGTGAAGCCTGCCCGGCTCCCTCCACATGGCTCCTTTCCTCCCTTCCTGGGCTTTTCAGGAATACATATACAGAGTGGTTTAATTTGGTACAGTGGAGGACACTTGTGTAGAGAGTGAATACCTTTCACATGTGCATGTTTGTACAAATTCCTGTATTAATCTGTTTGCTTTAGCATAAATACTCATGCAGAAGACAAAACGTGAGTGACACCTGGAAAGATAAACGACCTACTTGATCTAGTAGTAATGGTTTCCCTTGTTATACAGAAAGTTTATTGTGATGATGGCTGTCACATCTCTGCTTCTGTGATTATCGTGGTCTCAGTTACTCTTGCACATTCTCTGAATCAGCATCCTGGGCTATGGCTATGCATCCAGCAGCTGAAGGGGCTAAAACCCCAAGATCATAATCTGTGAAAAATTATCGGGTATGCACATAGTTTGGCTTGTCATTGCTTCTCTCCTGCTCCAGGTTCTGCTCTTTTACCCTCTCACCTGCCTCCTCTTCCTGGATAACCATCTGTTGCTAGTCTATGTAGCCATCGTCCATGCTTTGGGATGCCTTAGATTTATCCTCTTCTTTATTGTTGTGTGGGGGAGTAAGAACACTGCCCACAGCTTAAGCCATCCAAGTGAATCCTGCCAAGTCAGGTAGGTGATTGCTGTCCTGGGAACAGGCATGTGAGAAAAGGACTGCCTGTGAAGGTGGCTAAAGCACAGGGCCAGACTTGAAATGGCTAAGGTGTTGGCAGAAAGTGGTGGGTGAGTGCAGAGGCTGGTAAGGAAGGCTGTATAGCTTGAAGAATGTGTTTTCATGTTCTAGTATTTATTGGGGATTTTCCTATTAGAAAGTGGGCTGCCTTGTACATTTTTATCCGGATTACTGTGCATGGTTGCTTGGTCAGATGGCAACCAGCTTTGACTCAGCGATCTTCCAGGGAGGAAAAAGAGTACCCTTCTTTAAGTAAAGATCAGTGTTCCTTTGGGTCACAATTAACTATAAAGAGCACATACAGACACACCTGTGAATACATATTAATGTATGTACGTCTATAACTGATGATTAACTTGGCCTGCTTTTGTGAAAGTCCATACCAGGAGAGGATTCTTAACATCGTCTGTCTTTGACAGAGCCTTCAGGCTAGGACTTGGACTGCTGTGGTGTGGCTGCCCATGAAACTCCATGTTTCACAATATTACAGGGTGCCCTAAGGACAGAGTCCATCATAGTAAGTGCCATACTTGCCTTCCAGATGGACCAAGAACACAGAAAAGCACTCAGGGTGCTGCTCCTTGAAGCAGGGCTGTCAGAATTCATTCTTTGTGAAGAGAGCAAAGTGTGGAGTGAGGTGAATGAAGGTCTTTTGTCCTAGACAACAATAAAGGTTTTTTGAGGAATAAAAATGGTGTGACTTGGTGACATGTAGCTCAACTCCTGCCTATATGACTGGGGAAAAGAACCTTGGCCTTGGTAGTATCTGTTCTACTTCATTGCTGCCTTTTCATGTAGACCTGTGATGGTTTAACCCATGTCAGTAATTAAGTGCCACGCAGCCGCTTGCTCACTTTCCCCCTCACCCAGAGGGACGGGGAGAATCAAAATGTAAAGCTTGAGAGTTGAGATAAGAGCAATTTAATAATTGAAATAAAATAAAACAAAACCAACAACAATAATAATTATAACAGTTATAATGAAAAGGAGGGAGAAGGGGACAGGAATGAAATCCAAAGGGAAAAGAGAAAAGAAACCAAATGATGCACAGTACAACTGCTCACCACCTGCTGACTGTGATCTGCAGGCCCTGGCCAGCCATGCCCCCAGTTTATATAGTGAGCATGACATCCCATGGTATGGAATATCCCTTTGACCATTTCAGGTCAGCTGTCCTAACTGTGTCCCCTTCCCATTTCTTGTGCCCCTCCAGCCCTCTCACTGGCAAGGCCTGAGAAAATAAAAAAGTCCTCAACTTAGTATAAACATGACTTAGTAACAACTAAAACCATCAGCGTGCTGTCAACATTGTTCTCACACCAAAGCCAAAACACAGCACTGCACCAGCTGCTAAGAAAATTAACTCTGTCCCAGCTGGAACCAGGTCAGGACCCAAGAAAGTTGCATCCAATGTTGTGTGGTCTGCCCTGTGTTCTGTACTTTTAAATCTTGGTGACCTTTCGTGACTTGAGATATTCTTAGTGGGGGAAGACTGCTCAAGTTATACATACATACATACATATATACGTATATATATATACACACAGAGCGTGAGTTACACCCAGGAAAATTACGTAAGCAGGTCATAGTGTCTGCTGGGGTGCTCTGGCCTGGGTCCTTGGGAAAACAGGTGCTTGTTTGCTACTCAGCCCTCTCAGGCTGCCAGCTACAATGTGCACATGGGCCTGATGAAAGGCTGGTAGCCCAGTCCAGTTGCTGGTCTCCTTTTCCCCTGGCTATAAGGTAATCAGGTGGTGAGACTCAGGCAGGGGCAGTTAAGCTGTGTGGCTGGTCCCATGATGCAGCTGCCAAAGGCTTGGGCAACTGTGGGCAGGGATTTCTGGGAGGACAGCTTAAGGCCTGGGCATGTTAGGGCATGTGTAGTGTGAGCTCATACAGGGTGGACAGAAACGTGGATAGCTGCCTACAGAGCTGTAGTATGGATTGCCCTGCTTGGGAACCTGAGCGAGTGATGCAAATGGCATCATGATATTCAGTTCCAAGGCTGTGGGCTACCGATTTTAGCTTTTGTACTGCACAAGAGCCAGGGTGTCACTATGGAATATGAAGGTAATTGCATAAAGGTAATTCATTTGCATGTTGTCCCATCAGCTGGAGGAACTTAATGCCCATTGGAAAGCACATCTCATTATACTCCTTTCAACAGGAACTACATCAGTACACTAACCTTTACCTGTGAAATGTTCCTGTGTTTTTCACTCAGGATTTGGCCTTTGGTTCACAGAAGTCCAATTCATTAGATAATAAATAACATAAAAAAATTATCTGTTATCTAATAACCATCATTTCACAATACCTACACTTTAAGCAGAACTTGTATTTTACGTTTCTATATTTTGAAAGGCTGAAAAATCCCCATCTCACTCTTTTGAAAGGAAAAGAGAGGTTGCCATTAGGCAGTAAGCATGATAGATGCGTAATTTGCAGTTACATCCATTTTCTCTCTGATCTATTTTTCTTTTTGCTATTTAAAAAGTAAATGAATGGAGAGATCAGAACTACAAAGGAGTTAACACACCAGTCTAGGGTAGAGCTTTATCTGCCTACCAGGCTGCCATGGCTCACAATAAAATGAAGCTTCTCTTCTTATGCAAACAATTTTAAAAATTTGGAAACCTTTGTAGGCCGAGCTGTACAGGGATGCAGGTATTGCCAGGCAGAAATCTTTATTTCAGTTGTATGCAAGGCCTACAGTGTTAACATTCATAAGGAGTTTATGAATAGGAATCAAGAGGAAATTACCTACTTCTTATCAATAGTCCCTATTTCCTCCGTCTGCCAAGAGGGCTGAGGGAGAATATTTGGTATCTTCATTATTAAAATGTCAAGTTATTTCTTTTGTAGACTTTTGGAGTGCATGTGTTGTGTTACAGCACAAAGAGTGCACGTCCTCCGTGCACAGGGAAAACAGAGTCTATTATACTTTACAATACTACCGTTATGTGGTGCATGGAACAGAAATAACCAGCATTCTTGGCTTTCTGCATATAGAAGGATTGCTCAGCCATCCCTAATCCTGTGGAGGAGGATCAGGGAGTGAAGTACAAGGTTTGCAAAGGAGAGATTTGTAGGAACACTATGAGTGCCTACCCATAAATGCTGGCTACTCTGTAATGGAAAAAGGAGATGTGCCCTGGACTCTCCCTGTCCACTACAGTGATCACTGACACAGGTTGGTAGCCTAAGCATGGTTTTGCCTTCAGCAGTCATTTTAGATGGGTGCAACAGGCATAGAGTAACTTACGACTTACACCAGTGAAAAGCAAAGGAGGTTTTGGCCCCTTAAGCCTTCTTGAGATCATGCTTTTATGCCACCTCTTGCCAAGGCTGGTGAATTTAGGACCCCAGTGAGCACATTCATGATTTTTATGAAATAAATGTGGCTGTTGGTTTTCTGTACCTTAAATTGCCTGAAGTGAGGTAATGGGCACTGGTCTCCAGAAAGAGTATGTTCTGTCTTGAGGGGATCTCTGAGCCACAAATGGTTAGATACTAGAAGGATATTCTGGGGAAATGCCATTACAGGCTTGCCTTGCTCTTATCCTCTTCCCTAAGCACCTTTTGTTTGCTGGTGTTGAAAGTAGACCTTTGGTCTCACCTGCCTGCTTGTTCTTGTGTGCTTATTGGAGTGGTGGTGAATTTGCTTCATGTAGTATTAGTCTCCTCTGACTTCTGGAGGAATGAAAATGGTTTTCTGTGCTACATTCTGAGACGGAGTACAGCTACTGAGTTGGAGTCGTCTGATGTCTGCATCTATCCCCTGAAGCAGGAACAAGTATCAGAGCTGCTGCAAGTTAAGTATAATCAGCTCTTTGCAGACAATTCTCTTTTCTGCAGCTAAAATATGCTCATGCAGGTGGATAATCTAATGCAATTTGACTATATTTTCCAGCTTAAAGGGAGCAGGTGTCTTCACTAAGAGACATCTGCCTCTACTCCTGAGATTAAATATTCTGGTTCAGCTGATA
Source organism: Falco peregrinus (assembly GCF_023634155.1). Classification (NCBI taxonomy): domain Eukaryota; kingdom Metazoa; phylum Chordata; class Aves; order Falconiformes; family Falconidae; genus Falco; species Falco peregrinus. Next base: position 36,336,276 of record NC_073725.1, on the reverse strand, counting down.
GAAAATAAAATTGGCAAGCTCTAAAAAATTAACATTTTTCTATGACAAACTTGAACTTGGAATTGGTAACCTGAAAAATGAGAAGCTTGTTGGGGTTTAATTTTCATTTACCTTGTTCTTTTGCAGTTCAGTCAGCTTCCTTTCTTGAAAATATTTTTAAAATGTGTATTGCTGAATATTCACTGACTCACAAATTAAAATTATGTACTCTATTTTCATACTTCTAGTTCTGATATAGTATGTTGTTCATCTAGTAGATCTGCATGGTATTTACAACCTCTGTGGGTTTCTAAAATCACTGTGAGAATTCTGAAATACACAAAGTTCCATCTAAAAAACTATTTCATAAGATAGTATCTGTATTTCAAAGCTTGAACTGAAGTTTCAGCCAACTTTCTCTATAAAGAAGTTCGAGCGTGCAACTGCACTCCTGATTCTTTCCCTGTTTTTGTGTTGTAAGGATGACATATCATAGAGGAAATTCTACAAAATAGAAAATATATTTATGTAAAAAAATAATTAAAATTCATTTTTCTGTACAGTGCATTAGCAAATTCTTTGAAATGTGTTTTTAATTACATTAAAATAGATGAATCTGATTTTGTACTGTTTAACACTAGTGCTGAATTATCCCTTTGTTGACCACAACAATGATTAGAAAAACATATTTTTGCACTTACTTTGTATGAGCATAAATGACTATCTGAAACGCAGAATGATAAGTCAAGGTCAGTACTTATCTTGCAAATAGAAGACTAAGGAACAGCTAGTCACCATGATTGAACCTAAAATGAGATTCCTCAGTCTGTGTTTAAACAGTTCAAGTTGTAAGACATAGTGAGAATTCAGTATCTCCCATTTTCTACAATAGATACTTATGGGTGTTTAGCACTTTTGAAATGAAAATCATCTATCTAAGTACCTTTTAAAATCTAGGAGTCTCTAGGGATGTCTAACTTTATACTCTATTTTGGTATTTTAGTACTTCTTGAAAATAAAAGATAGCCTTAGAGTCTATTTTTTTATTTTAAAACAGGGAAAAAAAAAAGTTTGCCTTTCACAGTATGGAATTGAAGTTTCTGTATACTGTCATTTTGAACATATCAAGAACACAAAGAAAAACACCTTTAGGTTTTGGGAATGTTCTTGTCCACATGTGGGTATGGAAGTTTTACATGCAGCATATATTTCCATTTCTATGCATTTAAAAATCTGTGCTGGAAATGATGTTGAAAATCAGAAAAACAAGGAACACAACCACTCAAGTGAACAGAATAAAATCTTTAGACACAAATATTTTTGCAGTGTTCAAAATTTATGAATATAAGTATCAGTTGCAACTGCGTGATCCATTTTTACTTCCTTCCTTATTAAAGGGAAACTTTAAAACATAGACAGTGTATCTGTAAAATGCTTAAGACCTGATTTTCTTACATGTTGTGTGGTCATAGTATTTGTGTGCATAAGCGTATAGAGGTAAAACCAGAATAATGGTAATGTGTGTGGGAAACAGATGCAGTAAATTCATTCAGGTTGAAGAATTTCTATTTTGCATTTTCAGTGTTTGTTCCCTCAAAAAATGTTTCTCCCCTTTCATTGTTCCAGGTGAAAGAACTGAAATGGAAGAGACTTTTCTCCCTTCTCTCTCTGTATGTAAATAAAAAAATAGGAGAAGTGAAATATTGAGTTTTATCATGTGTACAAATTCTGTTTTCACAAATTAAAGTAAAAACACTTCATGAAAATTATTGAAGATGTGATAAACTTATTTATACTCCATTAACTGTTGGGGTGAATCACAGATATGGAGTAATAAAACACAAAATTAACCAGAGTGTTCAATAGCGTAGCTATGTCTTTATCACCAGTGACAACAAATCACAGTTCAAGTGTTTTCACAGGGTGTTGGAAGCACAACTGTGAATTTTGGGGCCAATCCTAGTTATTTCTTGTTGTTCATGATGAGAAGGAGATGTGTTCTTGTTGCAGCAGTTGGAAGGGAGAGGGAGGTGTGTTTTTGCGTAATTAATGGGTTTGTGAGTGAGATTGTTTATGGTGAGGAAGAGCTCTGGAAGGGAAGAGCAAGAGTATTATGGTGGGAATTATATCATAGATCTTCCTTTCACATATCTTTGTGCTGACGTGATTGCTGAGTGAACTGATACAAGTGTGTGTCAAGGAGGAGCAGAAAATACATGCAGCAAAGGACAAAACTACTGGCTGAATAAGGGCAAATGGTCTGAAGTATTCTTGGAAATGCATGTCATGATTTCCTACTCATATAGGCTGTATCAAATGTGTGGAACCTAAGAGTACTCCCCAGGTTCTGTATTTTTGTGCATGACCTGGCTATTTCCTGAATTCTTTTGTACAGGTTTTATTCCTCTTCCTCTCCATTCCTATGCTTTCACCTTCCTAGGAGAAAGGGCATATGAGCTTTGGGGGAACTTCAATCAGATTCGGTAGGCCCTTCACTGACTAATTGTGAACAGAGACTATAAGCCGTCAAGAGTGGTTCCAAAGAATGTTTATCAATATATAAATATATGTATATTTATATATGCACTTCCAGGAGTGCATTCATTGCAGTCTATGTATAGTCTTTGGGTGGAAGTCCTTGTTTTTTAGCTGTGTCACTGGGATGAACATCACAACTCAAGAGGAAAGGAGGTTATTTTAAAGCACTTCTAATCTCTTGTAGTTTTGGGGGTTGCATGTTTGCTTGACTTCCTTGTCCATCTCCACAAGGTCCCCCAAAGCCTTTGTTTAGTTTAGGGATGACCTTTTATCCTGGTATTTATCCCATTCATTTCCTTCACTTAGGCTTTGAGGATAAGCTAGATGCATTCCTTTGTGTTTCTGGAAGTTCCCCATTTTGAGTAGCTGCCGGAGAAGACTGTTGTCTTTAGGCATGCTTTGCACTGATGGTGTGGCAAATGCTATTCAAGTGCAATTAAGGATTGGGGCCATATGTTAAGTGTCAGACATGATTATTTTTCAGAACTATATGCACAGAAGTGAGTCCTTTGATCATACCCCAAAGGCAAGAGCAAGAGGTTCTCTCTGGTCATATTAATGTCATGCTGGTTTTCATTTATTTTTCAACCAAGTTTTTTCCTTACTATGGTGAAAACCCTCATAAATAAATCATGGAGCATTAAACGACTCAGTATGCACTTGCTATCAAAAGTATTTGATTTTTAATTTCAGGATGCTTTAAAACTTACTTTAGATGAGACTGTGCTGGTATTATATCAAGTGTTCTGTGTTCAACAGCTGTGGCATTTCTGCTGGTTTCTTGTCTTTGCTGAGGAGATGCCTGAAACAACACTTTCCTGGAGAATAAATTCCATAAACAAGGTTGCTTACTAATGAATACTTTCTTCTAGGTCATGGTGTAACTCATCCGTCAATTAGAGGGGGAGAACTTGTACTTTAGCTACCTGAAGTGCTGTTGACACAAAGATAGGTGGTGGTTTGGGTATTATACTGTAAGCCTCCCATGACTGAGAAGTTTCCTCTTCAGAAATTTCTCTTGTGTCAGATAAAGAAGGAAAATAACTTCTATTAGGGAAAACATGGTGCTGTGTTTAACCTTGACACATCCTGTGACTGCCCCGAAGTCAATGTCACTAGCAATTTTGGATCAAAGTTATGAAGTTTTGAGTAATATATATCTGGATAGTGCGCTTCCTTTGTGTCAAGTCTGGAAATAGGGGCGAGCTCTCAATCTATTAATATAAAGTCTTTCCTCTCAAATATAGTCTGAAGGTAGTAATGAGTAAATAATATACCTATATGGCTGCTAAGCAAAGCAAACTTTTGGCGTCTGTATTTTGAAAGGGCTGCCAGAAATTGCTTGTTGGAGCAAGTTCAAAATCTATATGCAGAAGAAGTAGTGTCTTGTGACTGTCTACTTAGCTTTGTTGGACAAATACAGCTGGATGAAATGTTTTCCATGTAATTCAGTTGGGTGTGTCACCAAGGCTTCCAGAAGGTGATGAGGCTGAGGTAGAGTGATGAGTGTCACAGCAATGTAGGCTGGATTGCAAGTGTCGAATTTTTTGGGTTTTGTGCTGGGTAAAAAGGATTAGAACAATCATGTCACCAGAAATGGTGTTTCCCCATGGATATGGCCCATCAAATACAGAAGGAGATTGAAACTTTAGTTTTGCAAATATCTGTGTCTACCTGCACATGCAGAAGTGCTACCAAAATCAATGGTATAGCATGTAGAAGGTGTGTGCTCATGAATTTCTGTGTAATAAACCAACTATGATAGGTACCATGAGCCTCTTACAGTTTAGAAATCAGTAAGACAACAATGTGTAAGTGTTATGGCTTTCTATTGATCTTTTTTGGTGTGTGTCTTTTGTTTCACCTGTTTTCATTCAGGATTTGACTGTTTTTTTCCAAGGACTTTTACCATGGTTTTATATTCTGTTAGGCTAATTTGTCTTATTTCTTTCTTCTCCAGTCTAATTTTCTTCCTTTAGAACTCTTTCTATTTTATCTTTTTTGCTACCAGTTTTCTCTTAAAGGTTTATTTTTGTTCTGTGTTCTCTACTGTTCCTGTTTCACATCCATATTTATCTTGGTTTTCTGCTACTATTTAACCCTTTCCAGTCTATTTATTTTGCTCCCACATTCTTAGTCTTATGCCACTCTATTGTCTATGGCTTTTGTCCCACCTTTCATTACAGGTGTATGGGAAATTGCAGAAAAGCAATGTATAGCAATCACTGAACACAAACATGTTTTTTATGAAAGTCTGTATATTTGAAGAGTATAACTAACAGATTACTTATATTGCAGTGATGAGAAAAGGAATACAGGTAGACATGGTTTGGAATTTTTATTCTGTTTAACAAAATAACTTTTTCATAATTTATAGCTGTTAGTGCATAGAAAGTGTAGTAATTGTGTACTAAAGCATCTAATAAATAGGATTAGCTCTAACTAATTGTTTAGGTTTACAAATTGCATCAATGTAAAGGAGAGAGACATTTTTCAAGCTTAAGGAGGAATTGCTGATGAAAGCTCTTTAATGAGGTTTGAAATATACATGCTTCTGATTTGCTTTACTCTTGCGCATTTTTTGCAAGGCTGGTTAGGTGTGAACTACATCATTAGTCTTTAAGAAATGGTCAATTACTGGGAACTGCAAATTAGCTCTACCTGTCAGTGTCTCCAAAGGGAAAGCTTTGCTCATCTACAATATGGGAAATGAGGAGAACTGAATGTCATGGGAATCTCTAAATCAGCTGTGACAACAAGCAAATCTGTCTTCAAAGAAGATCAAGCCAATAGCCCGTCCTGCCAGAGTGAAGAATTTAAAAGGAAAAATGGGTAAGTTCAGAAGCAGCACTGAAGGATAAGACTTTAATATTATTAACCGGTCAAAGGAAATGAACTGGTAGGGAACAGATGAACTAGACAAACTAGCAGAACATCCTACCTCATAAACTTAAGTTGAACCACAGGCTGCATTCCTAAACTTGCTTTGTCTGCCTTTTCACTAGCCACTCTCCCAAACATGCTTCAAGGGTCCACCTTCCCTACGCCGTTGCAGAGTGGCCCATGCAGCACAGTGGCTCTGCCTCATGCTCGGTATCATGTGGAGGCAGAGATAGGAGGCACTAGGAAAATCCTAGGGTCCTCTCTCGTACTGGCAATCTAAAATATTCTAACGCGAGAATGTATCTGCGTGGGGTAGGAAGTATCAGGGTTTTGTCTTCTAGGGTTTTGGCTAACACAATTAGATTAACCCAAATAATTTTAAGTGTCTGTTTTAGCTTGGGAAGAATTTCCTGACACTCCGCTGATCCTGTTGGCTAAATCTCCATCAGCCATAATGAAATCATAGACACTTGGTTCACATGCACAGACCTACATGTAGCCACCTAAATTTAGCTCAGAATGCATCCTCATTCTGAAAGATTCTTGTGAACATTACTTATGTCACTTAATTTGTCCATTGCTGTTATAGGAGGAATGCTTTTCATGTTTTGTTGCTTGTTGGTGATTTCCTCTGGGCTTTAAGGCAAGATGAATAACTGAGGAGGTTTGTCTTGGGTGTGACCTCACACCAGAAGAACAAGTGATGCAATTATTTCATGTCTACCTTGCTATTGCAGCAGACAAAATCAGATAAGCCCAGTTTCCCAGCTCAAGTATACTGACTTAATTAGGTTGACTGAGCAATACCACTTCACGCTTGCTGAGAAACTGACACAGAATAGCAAGTTTTTCAGCCAGTCTCATAATTATTGTGGTTCCAACATTTTTAAGAACGTGGACCATGTTCAGCCTTTAGCCTGGAGTAAATTTTCTTTTAGGAATACTGAATTTCCATGCTGGAAGGGTGCTGGAGTAATAGAAGTTTATTTGTTTCCACATTGAAACAAAGGCACTTTTTCATGACTGTGTCTAAGGAGATGCCGTTACTTTGAAAATCTTCTTGTATTAGTCAAATATTCAGCAAATATTCATGTTCTATACTTGGAAATTATGCTAAGAAGTATAATGAAGAGTTTTCTTATATGACTGAAAACAGGATATGACTTTTGTAGGGCTGTGGAGAACATCATAGATGAGTTTAAAAAATAACGAAGTCCTGCTGCTATTTGATACAATGTTGTATGCTAGGAGAGCAACAGATTTGCATCCCCAGAAACCATGGGAATGTTTTATTTCCATACTGGATCTGGTTGGGATGGAGTTAAGTTTCTTCAAAGCAGCCTGTACAATGCTGTGTTTAAGATTTGTGATGAAAACAGTGTTGCTAACACACCAATGTTTTAGCTGTTGCTGAACAGCACTTGCACAGCGTGGAGGCCTCTCACAATGTTTCTCACTATGTATCTTAGTGAATAGACTGGAGGTGGGAAAAAGTCTGGGAGGTGACACAGCTGGGAGAGTGGACCCTAACTGACCAAAGGGATATTCCATACCATGTCAGGGATATTTCATACAATATAAAGTCATGCTCAGCAATAAAACTGGAGAGTAGTTTTTCCAAAGTAGTCGTTGCTCAGAGACAGCTGGACTTTAGTCTGATGGTGGGAGGTGGTGAGTGGTTGTCTTTGCATTGCTTGATTGATTTATTTATTTTCCTTATTTTTTGATTCAATTAACAAACTGCCTTTATTTTGACCCACAATGTTTTTCATGGATTTGCCCTTCTGATTCTGTCCTCCATCCTTCTGGAGGGAGAGTGAGTGACTCACTGGGTGGGGACTTATCTGGTGGGTGGGGTCAACCCACCACAATTTCTCATCAGGTAATGATTGCTGATTAATATTGAATGGGGCCTGAACACTACTATCTTAATTTTTTTTTTTTTAAGTGCTGTTTTTTAGCTTGGGTATGCTGCAGTAGATCACTTCCTCGACTACAAGTAATGTTGAAGAAAGGGAATAGGAGCCTTCAAATGTTGGGAAACCAAGATTTGTCAGCTATAAGATTTTCATTTGCCTGCAAGAGGTGCCCAGCACAGCTGCACTGTGGAATGGCCCAGGAAATGATCCACAGCATGAGCCTAACAGCACGCTGGAGAAGTGCTGAAGTATGCAGCAAACTGCAGGTGAATGTAGAGCGCGACTAATAGTACCTTTTGTGAAAAAACATATTCATTTTTCCATTTACTATTTTGATCACTAGAATTTGCAGAGATCACTGTTATGGTAATGGCAGTAGCCACTACTTTGCAGTTGTTTCTTGGAGCTGGTTTGCACCTCAGCAGGGCCGAAAAGAGAAGGTATGTGAAGAGATGGTCTCTTTTTGCTGATGGCTTACAGAGTGAGTCTAGGCTTGGATTCAACAGCAATCACAAGTATCTGAAAAACACAAGATGAGACCAAAGAGATTAATATACTCCATAGTAGTCTTTTTCCTTAAGACAGAGAGGCTGGAAAGTTCCCTGAGCAGATCCTCCATATGTGAAGTATTATTTTTATATAGGAATGTTGGGAAGTTGCTTCTTTATAGTAGCTTGTCATGAATTTCTGAAGTGTTGGGTGTCTTTTAGCTCATCGTTTCTTAGTACTAGGCTTACAGGAATTCCATGGCTGCTGACATGCTGTAGAAATGGGAGGGCTAGGCATCATCTTAGGAACCTCAAATTTTCTAAAAGGCAAATTTGCACAACTTTTTTTGTCCTGTGACACCAATAATTTCTGTTGAATAGATATGGAAAATGAGGCTAGAAAGCTAAATGTCATGGCCAAGGTCAAACAAAAAAGAATGGTAGAGCTGGGATTTAAACCCACTTGTCTCCCAGGTGTCTTAACCACAGATCTAATCTGCCATTCTTTGTCTTAAAGGTAATTTATTTTGTAAGTCAAATTCTCAGTATATTACTTCTAAGATGTAGCAGGGTAATAAAAATAATTAAGCAGATGTTCAAATCACTAAATGAGTGTCATTTTTTGTTTGAAGGCTATCCCAACATGAACTCAGATTTTAGTCTCTAGTGAAAATGTCTGATACAATGTTGGGTTTTAGCATATTACCAGAGAGAGGACTATTTAGCTACCTTCAATGTATTCAGCTATTTGATTAATTGAAGGGCTCAGCAGTCAGCGGACATCTCATTAGCCAATTTACGTAGGCATGCTGTGACTATTTTGGATCACATATCCACAATTCAAATTGATGGTAAAAGTCCAATTAAAAAGTAAATGTATTTTCAAACATTGTAGCAGTGGTGTTGTCATGTGGCTTGGGTTTTTCCTTTTATTTCATTCCTAATTACTCATTTTAATGATGTGCTCCTGAATGTGAGAGACTAATGTTCTTATTTTGAGCTCTGCTTAGAGAAATTGTCAGGCAACCTTTCCTATACTGTTCTGCTCAGCTGCTGCAAAGTTGTGTACTTCGACTACATGTGCAGAGGTTATAGTGCCAGATGGTGTGGTTGTTTCTGGGATGTGAAGAACCACAGAGAGATCCCTGAAATATATCCCTTATGTCATAAAACATCACTTTAACTGGCTTTTCAGAGATGAGACTTATAGGTAAATTAAGGTGCAGAGAGCCAAATTATATCTAACACTGAATATCAAAAAGGTCAGCTGATACATTTCCAAAGGCATTCAGTTTATCTCCAGTATTAGACTACTTTTTAGCAAAATGTTCTTTACTGACATCAGTTTCTTGTTTTAGTCTATTGTTTAAAAGGTAGAATGTTAATTTATCCATCAAAATAATAGGTTGTCTCTAAATGATGTATTTTGTTATTCATTATATATAAAGTAGAGATTATAAAATTTATTTGCTAGTACTTGAAACTAGATAGAATTATACAGTGCTACTGAAGTAATGCAAAGCTACCAAAAATATAAGTTTAGTCTGAATTACATCAGAACCAAAACAAAAATTAAGGAGCTGTGGCGAAAAAAAAAACCAACCCAAAACCCAACAACAAACAAACAACAACAAAAATAACCAAACCTAAATAAAGATTTTATAATGGCTTAGATCCTTAAACAGCAGTTGAGTTATATCTAGCAAATGTCAGTGGTGGAACAAAGAAGTGGGCAGGAGAGGACACTCTTCCAAATGCAATCATCAGTTCTGCTGACTGAAATCTATTATGAATCTGACAGCTCCCCACACCCCCAGTAAGAACGTGCAGAGGGCACAGCATACTTCCATGGCCAGTGAGTTCTGCTAGCTGGTGCAGGTTGGAGAAATTTAGGATTCTGCAAATCCCTTTCTGCCTAATCTGAACTTGCTTACCTGCAGATGAGTTGTTCATCATCCTAAAAGGGCTTCATTGCCCACACACGAGATTAATTTTCTTTATGGGTGTTTGTATTCCACCAGGTAGCAGCTGAGCTTCAGGATACCAGTGAATTCAGTTCTGTGTAGGAACTCTTCTTGCTCCAACTGACCATGAAAAATGCCTGTGAATATTCATATTCTACACATATTTTTTTTCATATGCATAATTCTCTTTTCCCAAAGGCTCTCAGAAGAGCACTTAGCCTTGCCTGCTTATTGGGCTCTGAGAGCACCCACAACAGTTGAATGTCAGGGAGGTGGGCAATGAATCTGAGTGGACTAAAGCACAGCCCTATGTGGCATACACATTCCTTAGGTTTCAATGAATAGCAGATAACATCTGATGTAAACTGCAGTTCCCAGAAACTATTGTAGATCTTTATTTAATCTACCTGCTCAGTGTGTGAGCTTGAGTGTTCACTTCAGCCTGTGTATTATATGAGGGGGAAAAAAGGAACAGAAAAGATTTGCTAGTGAATGTAGATTTGCAAATGTAAGCTTTTTTCAATCCGTTCTGGAAATTAAAGCTTTTTTTTTCCCCTGTGATAGGGTGTAAGCGTGTGTAATTCAAGATCCTCACATTCATATGTTGGCAGCATGGTTGCTACTTCAATATTTTTGATGTTTCATGGTCAGCTTCTTTCATCTTCATATACTTCAATTACTGACAAAAATGGCACATAAATGCTTTGAGTAGTAAAGTTCCATTTGTAAATCCCCACACAATGAGGAGATGAACATGGGTACTGTGACCAGAGTTTAATGAGAAGCAGTAGACTGATCTGTTCACATTGATGCAGACTTTCAAAGTTCATTATTCAGTGTCTAAAACAAGCATTTCACTAACTTGCTATATAGATTGAACTAAAAGGTTATTTTGATTAACTTTGTGTTGTTTGTCATTTTGTCAGGTGAACTAAGAAAATATCATTTAAATTCTACAGATGTTTATCTTTATTAACATCTCAGAACTTATCAGAGGTTTACTGTATTTTTCTATGCCACATAATAAAAACTTGCTGCTTTGAGGTGCACTGACTTGTCAGTCTTTTGTATCTACCCTGTATTCATTTAAGTATCATTTATTCATTGTGATTAGTAATCAGATCTGGGTAAAAGAGATAAAACAAATGTAAAAATATTCCTCTGTCTCTGAATTATTTCTTGCTTTTAAGGCAGAGGAAAAATAAAACAGGTCATCAAGAAATTAAATACATAAAGATCAGAGGTGAGATAATGAGCTCATTTGCATTGCATTCAGGATTTGTTTTGAACTTCAAAACATGAGATCATAAACCAGTCAACATTTAAATACTCCCAGCTATATGAAAGACTAAATCAAAATAGGCTTTTTTTTTTTTTCATAGTGTAGGAATTATTCTCTCACTGGATGTTTTCATTCTTTCATTTAGTGGTCTCTGAATGTGAAGTTCTGTCACCTTTATTTCTTTTTTTTAAAAAAAAAAGCAAACCCAACAGCACAACAAGAAATAACCCCAAAATTCTACTGTAAATAGCAGTTAGTGTAGAGCAGAAGAATAGAAGAGATACTGAGCAGGAAACAGATTGCAGGTGTTGGGTTGTTCAAGAAGCTGCTGCTTTAAAAACGTTTTTTTGCTGGTTCAGTTCAGGGCTTGACTTTGGGCAAATGAGACTTGTGGTACGTCACAGAAAAACAGAGCTGAAGAAACTGACCCCAAATACAGTTTTCCTGTCCATTAGCAGATATTTTATAGGCCTTTCACAGTACTGTTGACATCTAGCCATTTTACAGACATAATATACTATTCAGACTTCTGTGAGGGCTGAAGGAAAAGAACCTTATTTTTCCTAGACTGTGGCTTTACAGTCTGCCACAGAATGGTGGAAAATACACAGGACAGCTGTACTTGCCCTACCAAAGGACAGTCTGAGCCTGAGGTTAAGATAGTGGAGTATATGTTGGCATGTGTATTAAGATATTGCCAGTAAGATTTCCATCTTCGTCCTTCTGTTCCTTTCCCATTTAGTTTCTTAGTAGATGATGGGGTGCTTCACAATGTTTTACTGACCAGATTATTCCTTCTAACCTTCTGGTAAGGCTGGATATCTCTTAATTCCTTTTTTCCAATTACTTGGATGAAGCCTTCTTGCTCTTTTCACAACAGAGAAATTCATATCGAGCAGAAGAAGGCAAGGACCTATGGCTGTGTCAGGACTTTCCTTTCTTGTGTTTCCCTGAACAGTCAGACAAGGCTGTAGCAATTTTAGCCCACTGTGATAAATGATAGCTCAGCTGGCTCATGACTATAGCAGAGGAGGAAGCTTAAAGATATAACAGGATAACCTTTCAGGGATGCACAAATTTGCTCAAATAAATAAAATCAGGAAAGGGCACCATATTTTTCCTTGGTTTTTTGCAATGTCTGAAACTAACCCATGCCCTAGCTACCATATTACTGTAAAGTCATTTGATTTTCCATCATCTAGGTCATCGGTTCAAATTCAGTCCAAGATGTCACTTGGCCCAATCTTCTGTAGATTAGACACGCTTGACTAGAGGTACTGTCAGACACTCAGTGACCATAAGTGGACATGCAAAATTACATCTTTGCTTTGCTAGTATAAAAATGGAGACAGAGACAAAAAACAGTGTTGTGAGTAAAAAGCAGCTCAGGTGACTTTTTGCAGAAAGCCTGATGGTCTCCAGTCAGCCCTACTGATAAAGCTGCTATTCCTGCTTACAATCTATTTTCCACTGAATATAATCAGCCAAACAAACACAAAATAATCTTGTTTAGTGCAGACTGCTGTGTTGGCACCTGAACAGCACCTAATGTGCCAGCTGCTGCTTTGTTTTATTTTGTTTGTTTGTTTGTTTCTTGCTGTATTAATGGATTTTACATTGCTTTTATTATCCAGTGAAAATATAATAAAGACCATTCAGGACATGTGGATGCCAAGGTGGTTTTGTGGAGAAATTTGGATGCATAGCATCTATTTTTGGAATAGGTGATCTTTGTATGTTTTCACTTGATTACACCTGTACAAAATGTGTGGCTTGTTTACTGCTTTGAGTAGACACTAATGTCCACTATGGATTTTGTCGGGGTGCCTGTACGCTATGCGCCACACCGGTTTACAGCGAGCACTCTGCCGATTTGCTGCCATCATTCTAAAGAGTCATTCTGTGCCTCTTTTTATTCTCTGTTCCTTTTCCCAAGAAAACCTGATTTCAAACATGCTCCAGTTTTTAGTGATAAGATGAAAGGAGGGAAGTTTGAGATTTTAATTACATCAGTATTTCCCTTCTTTTTTTTGTTTGCTTTCACCTTCTCAATAGGCTGTCTTTGGCATATTAGTACCTTCCGTTCCTAGGTAGTGAAAACAGTGTGAAAAAATCAAATACTATATTATTTTGACCCATAAGAGACTAATCAGAAAAAGATACTTGAATGTGAAAGCCAAGATATTTAGGGTTCTGTTAAATTTAGTTGGACAGGCTTGGTTAACAGATCATTTACTTTCCCAGGTGAAATTAGTGCTAATTTCTGAAGCAGGTAAGGGTTGAATTTTAGGACTTTTAAGAATTTTTGAACAGTTGTGGAGGGAAACATCACAGAAAATCTCAAGATAGCTAAGCACTAGTCATAGCCTTTTGTCCACAAAATGACTATTACTTTATAAAATAATTCTTGTAACTTTCCCATACGTAACAAGCATAGATTTTCACATACCTTTTAGCATTTACACTGTCTGTGGGGGTTTTAAAAATCATAGCATAATAATTCAGATGGGAAAATTTGATTCATTTTGATTTTGTGTATTATTCAGAGACCTTTCCTCAACTAATAATCAAGTTCATATTTCTGATAAAAGCTTTATACAATATTTATGGGATTTAGAGAGTTTTAGATTGGAAGTGTTTGCAAAATACTTTGGAAAAACCCTTTTTTAAAAATGTTGGTATAACAGCTGTCCATAAAACCAGTTGCAGTATTAAAATAACAGCATAACATTCAGACTATGGGTCTGCTAGCCTAAGCCATATAACTTAACCACAGCTACCCCAACCTCTTGTTGGGTTGTGTGTGTATATATATATATATATATATATATATATATATTGTAAAATACATTTCAGAAATAAAGTAGAAAAGTGGTTTATGGCATGTGATTAAACATAAGCAGTAATATAAATACATATCTATAGAGCACAAAAGCATAGACAATGGTGTGTCAACAGAGGCAAAGAAATAGTCATTTGAGTGCATACACATACATGTCTTTTTGATATATCAGGATACGGAGCTTTTAAAATCATCATTGCCAGTGTTTACCACTTGCTTGCTTGCTTTCCAGTCTGCATGGCTTATTGCATATTATAATTTGAAAAGATTATCTTACTAGGGTAATGAACAATAAAAAATTTGTAATTCACCCTAATAAGCTTGAATGGTAACCCACATGCCTTGGACATTTCTAGCCAGGCATAATGTATTCACATCTTTGGCTGTGAAACAGTGTGGATCTTCTTAACCGAGCCCCTGACAGATGGTTTAAGCTTTTTCAGGACTACATTTCCAATCATTTTGCCCATATTGCAAAATTGGCCTTGAAAAAGGGTAAAGAGTTGTTATGCTGCATTAACATCTCTTCTGAATTGCTTGCTGTGAAGGACATGAAAAAAGAAGGAAATCAGAAGAGGAATGTTTTAAAAATACACTTTTGAAAGTTACAAATGTTAGATATGATGATGATCTTACATTATATCCCTCACCTCAATTTGAATGTGAATGTGGTCACATTATGTGTGATAATGAAAACACAACTTATTACCTTGTTTCATAAATGATTCAGATGGCTTTCATGGTATAAGAAGTGTTAAAAGTGCTGTAATTAGAAAGACTTCCTATAGTCTTAAACCCTGCTGATGGATAGCACAATTGACTGCTATTAGACGAACAGGGATTTCTGTGGCACTTTTCAAGATTTTTGCTATTCTGAATGGAAAGGCTCAAATATCTGCTTTCATTTCTGCATGAAACATGGATTGATCGCACATCCTATGCCAGATTTTCATTTTCTATTGCAGCTTCAGCTGACTGGCTTCTTCATATAAAGTGCTGTTCTTTTCTTCTTGCCACCTTTTAGTTTATGATAAAAATCAATAAAAGCTGAAGCTTTCCACAGTCATCTATAAAATGCAATTACTGTATACAACACACAGTAAAACTCCTGTGGTGTATATGTTGAGACATAATTTATGCCACTTACCTCCAGAGAGGTATTGATCCTGCTCTATGAATATCTTACAAAAGGGCTGTTGAATGCAAGCTCAAGGAAATATGTGGTTATTGGGTCTGATCTGTAATTTGATTAATAATGACCTATTTCTTGAGCTCTGCTTCTTACTACATTGTTTTCTGTGACTGAACTTTTCATCTTTCAGTATTGCCCCTGTCCATCTCCTTCAGAGCCCACCCTGTCTCGCTGTCCTTCGGGCTCGCTGTGGTCTCTGTGAGCTGCACACGCTGAAGGAGCGGCTGGAGAAGGCTGAAATGACCTGGCAGATTTGCTTATTGTTTTTTAAATGGCTGGCAGTCTTTGCTAATCTGAAAGTGGTGGCTGCCCAGCACAGCCTGCACCTTCTGTGATGGGATCCAGTCCTTGGTTTCCTGCTGTGCATAGGAAGGAAAAGCAATTCTGAATAAATAGTCCAGCAAGGTTTCTCTAAGGTACAGCGTAAAAACTCCATCACTTAGTTTAGCTCATGAATTTGAAAGCTGCAATCTAGCATATAAAATGCCAGGAAAACCCCTCAAGAATGATATAAACCAGAAAGTGAGTGGATTTTATGTGAAACCTTTCAGTGTTCTGGTGTTGGGTAATACCTGCACAGGGAAATCACAAGAATAAACCCCTTCTGAAAGAGTAAACCTCTGTTACCCAGTGTCTCAGGACCTTGTCTCAGGTAAATTCCTCAAATAAAGAATTGTTGAGTGGTGTCTCTGACCTGGCAGTTTCCATTTCAAAGTTCATGTTCCTTGAGATGCTGCAAGAATGTTAGCAATTTGCTGTACTATGTGAAAAAACCCCATTGTGTATTCATAGAATGAGAGTTCAGCAGAGTTAAATTTGCTTTGGGCAGAGACCTGGGTAGCAGGGTAAGCTTCTCTATTATATGATTACAATAAATAGTTCAACCTTGTTCTGACATAAATACCCTGTTTTGGGATTTGACAAAAGTTAATTGCCTATTGTGATTGCACTGTAGTTGATGAATATCATTGTGGGGCATGGGAAAATAATATTTATTGAAAATGAGAAAAATAACCTATTAAAGGAATGGTAGCAATATAATTTAGACCCAGATTGGCCTAAACTAATTCAGAATAGAAATATGCATAATAAGGGACACTTTCCTCTTCCTCTATTAATTGGTGGGGTTTTCAACAAAGCTTAAGCTTAATTCATAATTTCTGGAAATCTAAAAGTGATGCTTGAGTAGAAACTGAATAAGAAGCAAAATAAACACAATAGCCTCATTACACATACGAAAAACCACAAACCCAACCCAGACCAAAAACTAAACAAAAAACCAACCACAAAACAAAACCCCAAAAAACCCCAAGAAAATAAAACCAGAAACTCAATCTGATTTTAAAATTACTTTTGTTTTGCTAATCATAGTTATGAAAAACTAGTCTCAGTGAAGTCAATGCTGGTTATTGCATTCCTTAGACTAAGGATTACAGCTGTGATTTCTGCAGCCAGCGTTGTTACCTGCTTGGCAAGGTCTCATCATGGCTTCCTGTCTCAGTTTCCCCACCTGTGAGATGCTTTATATCTTTGCTTGAAGATAAAGACAAAACTGCTCGAAAAAATGCGTGGAGTCTATGAAGCTTGAGTGTGTATTTACTAAGAGATGGAAGAGTTACTGCAGTTGGAAGCAAATCAGCTGGTCTAATTTCTTTGCTGATTTTGTGTTTTTTTTTTTTTTTTTCTTCTAGTGTATTTTGTTAAGTTTTGGCTGCTGTAGTAGAAAATGGCTGCTTAATATTAGTGAACAAAATAGTGAAAAAAAGAACTGAGTGAAGTTCCTGATACAGAATGATGGTCCAGCTCAGGTGTGCAGTGGAAGTCCCATCTATGCAGGGCTTTCTGGAAAGCTCTTACACCATTGGTGAGCTTGGCTTTCCATTTGAAAAACAGAGGTAGGATAGTGAAGTGAACTTTTTTAGAACTCAGCCACTACATTTAGGAGCTAATAACAATAATTTATTTTATAAGCTGGAGAAATCATATTTTGGAAATTGCTGAGGGAAAGGAAGATTTGTTGAATCACATGATCACAGGCTGACCAACATCTGCCAGTATGATTTAGCCATGAAAAAGGTTAAATATTCCTGAGGCAAGTCGGGTGAGGTACTTCTAGTGAGATGGTAAATGCTATTACTGGTACTTTATGTGGAAAATTGTGTGCAGTTCTGGTAATTCCTATTCAAGGAAGAAATAAATGACTCTGGGAAATGCCAGGCTTTTTGCTGAGAGGAGAGTAAAAGATGGCTTGTTAAGCCTTTGTCTGCTCTGCACAGATACACCTGGGGTAAATACAGAGGAAGGAGGAGGCCGTTTCTCCCTGAACAGCAATGTTGCCATAAGAATGAATGCCTTGCAACTGCCCATGAACAAATTCAGGCTGGAAGTCATCTAGCCATCAGAGAAGTGGAGTCTGGAGCATCTGGCCAGTTGGAAGAGCTGAATAATGATCTTAATTAGTATTGAGGTGGGTTTCGATCAGTTTCTGAAAGACATGTTGGGATGTGGTGCCTGTAGTAGGTCATCAGGGTCCTTCTTTTTTAACTATGTCTTGTAACACACATGAACTAAATCCACCCATTGAAACTGATGCAACGCTGCCAACTTCAGTTTGACTGCATAGCCATATAAGCGTAGCAGCACTTCATCTAAAACTTAGATGATGCTTTGCAGAGGAAACAGAAGATTTTAACAAAATCTTAGCTACAGCCAGGTCTAGTGGACTCATCTGAACTCAGTCTGCTTGCTGAAGCCCCAAGAGAGAGTCAGGGAGCTATCTATGATCTTTCTGATGCCAGAAATTCAGCTAGAATACCCTGAAGGTAAAATCTCTCAAGAGAACATTAGATGAACCAGAGCTTGACAAAGTGCAGCCATGTTCTTTCAACAGTCTTTTTACTGGCTATGCGTACTGCCCAGGAGATACAGGAGAGGACATAATAGAGACTATGTGACATTACCCTGTTTGTGGAGATTTCCTGTTAATGGAACAATTATCAGGCAGCTGGTTACCTCTGCCACCTTTTCAGCTTCTAGAATGAGACCATACTAACTGTGCTTGCCCAAGTATATTCTAGTTTGGTAAGTAAAAAACCAAAAGACTCTACTGTAGCAATGCAGTGAATGCTGAACACCCTTTATTTACCCGACAAGTTTGCTCTGTAAGTTTTCATTCATTTGTATCTGAGTTCTGTGGATATCAGCTGTGGAGAATGTTACCATGATACCAAAGCATATTTAGGTCTAGCTTGAGTGTCCCAGAAAGGATCAGACAACCCAGATGGTGTTTATCCTCAATTTAATGAACAGCTTATCAGACTGTACCTGGTCACTGGCACACCATCCTGTCTACCACTGAGATTTGATGTGTTTGATCTACAGGATCATGATACTAGGAGAATGAACGTTATCTGACCAGTGTCTCACCAGCAAGGGGTCTTGAGCAGATAATTACAATTCCTGACTGGGAAATTAAATCTGATGGGAAGTAATGCTTTACCTACAGCATTTCAAAACTTCACACAGGCAGGGGATAGATAAATGGTTGCTTTGGTCTGTCATTGTCCCTCTACTTTTCCATTGTCCATTTCTTGACTATTATGTTGCATTCTGGCAAAGGCTTTTGATGGAGCAGCCTCTGCCAGCCTGGTAATTGTCACATTTCCTCCCTGTGCAGAGGAAATCTGTAGGCAAAAGGGAATTCCTGGGGGGGCTTTGCATGCACTTTGCTGCTTGAACGTACCTCAAAGAACATTAACCCTATATTTATGTGCTAAATGTTAAATCCAGATGAAATACACAAAGAGTCTGTACTGCCTGTTTCACTGGTTGAAAGTTCTAACATGTTTTCCCATGCATGTTTTGGGAGTTTGGCTTTGGCTATAGAAGCGCAGTACGGCTAAGTGATTTGAAATCTTGGTCTCATACAAGACTTAGCTTTTTGACCTGGCAGGCACCTAGCACCTCCTTTGAGCATTTCTTTTTTAATTTCCATAGACTGCATATATGATGTGGAATTTAGTCCTTTATGAGATTTCTTGGGCTTTCATGATCTTTGTCTACCAAGTCCTTATTCATATTAATTTATGTTCTGTCGTTTCCATTTCCCATTTCAAGTGCAAAATCTGGACTTACAGTGTTTTCTAGTGGTTTATAGCAATGGGAGGTTGTGATTTTGGTCTGCATTCATGTAATGGTTGTTTAGGCTAGTATGTTACTTTCAGTCATGCTGGCCTAGGGTACTGGCGTAGTCTGTTAGTTGCTATACATCTGCTGATGGGTCATAACTTGGCAGAATCTCAATTTTATTACTTTTAATTGTGTGACTGTATACCAGAAATCTGTGGAAACCGGATCGGAAGGCAAAGCAGGTATAAAATCTCTGCCTTGGTTCTGAAGGAAAGGCTCAGCAGCACAAATACAAATGATTTGTACATCTTCCAGCCACACTGTTCCAGACAACAGTTTCCAGGTGTGTTTAGAAGAGTGTTAGGCCTGTGCTCGCCTTGAGTGCAAGATGCAGCCCACTGGGTTTGTTTGCAAGTGTAGCAGCTACTGTGAAGCATATTTTCTCTTATCGGAGTTGACTCAAAGGAAGGCAGCCCCCAGGATGTGAAGGGAGCCCAGCCGCAGACTGGCCCTTCAGCAGCCTGAGGACAGTTGTGCCAGGGCAGAGGCGAGAGAAAGGGGCTGGTTACATATGCAGATGCCAGTGCTCAAGAAGTATAATCTGGAACTTGACAGCTGCCAAGTTAGTCCTCAGAGTGGCCAAGCTAGTTGGCTTTTTTTGGAGGAAGTGACAGAAAATGGCCAAAGGGACCAGTAATGGCAATTCTCCAACTACAGGACTAAAACAAAGCCAAGTGAGTATGGTGATTGTACTGCTGTTTTTGGAAGAAGAGGCTCTATCAGCAGAATCCTAATTCAGACATTCCCTGTTGTTGCATCTGTGCATCCTGGAGACCCTGAGATTAAATGTAAGAACTAAATGGAAGCTTTCCCCCACATCCCTAACTCCATCCTAGTCTGAGGCAACAGCAAAAGGAAAAACAGGCACACCACCCTTCCCCAAATGTCATGATCCGCGAAGCAAGATAGTCTTGGAATTAGCAACTTAGCCTTGACTGTTAGGCAGCTGGGCAGTGGCCAGATGGGTCACCCCCTTCAACAGAGTCCACTTGCTATTACACAGCATAAGGTAGGAGGTATTTAGAAGAAAACCACAACAGCTCAGCACCTCCCTGGAGTTCATATTAAACATTGCTAATTCTCGCTGACCTCCCTTTGGTCTGCTGCTGCGCCCAGTGCCTGCAGCTGGCCTGGCAGCCTTCCACCCCGCGGCTGTGGGCTGACCTCCCTGGCCCATGCGGCAGGAGGCCAGGGGCAGCAGCTTCTGTCCTCAGCCCGGGTACCGCTGGCAACATGCACAGCGATCAAAGCTCCTGAATCACTGTGCTGCTGTCCTGAGGGGAAGATTGACCCTGCCACCGCAACGAGCCAGCCTTTCCCAGGTTTAGTCAGGTCTCTCTAAAATAATTTGAGACAGTTAAGGGTAAGACCTCATGCTAGGAATCAGGGCAAAACGAGGTAGAAAGAGAGAGGGACAGTTGGAAGTTAAAGAGATTATGTTTTTGAAGTAAGAAGGAAAAAAAAAAAGTCTGGGGAGCAGAGCAGGAGAAAGATTTCATGTTTGAGAAACAAACCTAGTGTGAAAGGAGATTGATTGCTGGGGAAAAGGCAATGTGAAAGTTGATACTAGAACTGACTTTTATTCTAGTACATCCGAAGAGATCCTTTCCACTTTATACATGCAGGATGGACCATGTGGCGAATTATAGAATCACATGAGAGCTGAGCAGATCGTATTCCTATGACCATCTTCATCTATCGTACGTCCTTTGTCAGTTGGTTCATCTTACAATCCAGCCATCATCTTAACATGTTAAAATCAGTGTAGAAGTGAAATGTTTTCTGCTTCTGCTCCTAAATATAGAATTTACTCCATAGTAACTTCAACCAAGTACCAAGGATGGACAGTTACAACCATACCTTTGTATAAGCAAAAATGTCACTCCAGAGTACTTTATTTCAGATCTTGGGTTACAAAGCGAGTGGTCAGAAAGCTCAGATTCCTAACTGGTGGGTCATCCACTGCCAGCCTGGGAGACAATGAAATATAGCTTATGTTTTTATACCTTAGCAAGACAGGTGATCTACTACCTAAAAATATTTGCTTCTCTCTCTCCATTGACTACAAAGGGAGCCCACTCTGACGTTCAGTTATAGATGTTTATATTGTAGGCATCTCTGTGTAGATCAGGTGAGTCACATTCAATGCAGTCTTTATGGCCTGATGGGAGCCTGGATTTGAGACTCCAAATTACTACCACAATCCTTTTCATAGGGGTTGCTTGCAGCTCAGTAAGTGGGAGATTCAACTACTTAGAGACATTGTTCTCATTGCTTGAGGACGTGGAGTGCAAATTTTGCCTGTCTGCATTGTTTACTTAGAGGTGAGCTGCACCCTGGGGTTCTTTGTTGTAAAACACATGAGAGAAGCATAAGGTGTTATTATTACAACTGTTATCACAGAATCTGATAAATTATGCCTGGAACCTATTCTTAAAAAATGCAGTGATATAGATTTTACAGTCCTTTCAGGCAATCTGTTCTGGTGCTTTGCTCTCCTCATGTTAGAAAGTTTTTCTAATGCCTAATCTAAAGTTGCCACATTACTTCTCATTCTAATCCCTGTGAACATGGAGAACAATTGTTTTCAATTCCTCAGCAGGATACCGTTGAAGTCTGTTATGATATTTCCTCTTAAGTGTTTAATTCTCCAGACTGAACAACTGATTTTGTTCAATCTTTACTTGTAGATCACTTTTCCCAGCCCTCTAATCCACCTTATTGCTCTCCTGGACTGCTGCAAGTTCTCATTTCTCTTAAAGCACAGTGCCTAAAGGTGTATACAGTATGCTAATTCTGGAGTATCTACAGACAGATCTTACACATGATGCTGCCTATATAACCTGTGCAATAGTTTTTTCAGGGACTTGAGATTGTTTATTTCTGTTCAGCTTGTGATCCCCCACAGACCACAAACTGTCTCCTACTGACTCATTTTCCACCTTCTATTTGTACAGTTGGTTACTTCTACATAAATGTAGCACTTTCACTTGTCCTTACTGAATTGCATCTTATTGATTTCAGACCACTTCTTCAAATTGTCACGTTCATTTTAATAGTGAAAAATGCGGCCTCCTACCTCAGAGCCTATCTGTGCACAGTTCAGTACAGTAACATGAGGCAGGAAGAAATCACAGATTTTTCTCCACTTGTATTCCTGTGGGGTGGCAAGGCACAACAACGGCATCTCTGCTGCCTTGAGTCCATGCTTTGGGGTAAGAAGAAGTAATCATCTCTTGTTACAGTAGAGACTGGAGGCAAGGCAAGTTTTTCCTACTGTTAGAAAGTATTTTCTAATGCTTCACATAAAGTTCCTTGTTCTATTATTTCTTGTCTTGGAAAAAGGAGAAGTAGAAAAATTTAATCCCATTCCTCAGCAGGAGTACCCTTGTTTTAGGTGCTGCGTTCATAAGAATCAGTAAATGATTCATGCCCTGCTAAATTTGCAACCTAAACAGAAGAAACCAGCATCAGAGGCAAGGCCTTAACAGATAACGTCAAGGTAGCAACTGATGTGTTCATTTTTTGGCACTTTCTAGGGAAGGGCTTAGTCAGCTGTTAAAATGGAATGCAAAAGTTTAGGGCAAGGTTACACTGAAGTGAGGTGAAATGAAGGGGACTGAGCATGAAGATGAAGGGAGGACACTTTGGAAGGAGACTGTAGAAAAGTCAAAGACAAGCCAAGAAAATGCAACTTAAGCTGTGTAAGATTGTCTCTGTCTGTCAAGAGGTCCCCATTTTGTCTCTGTCAAGCATCATGTGTCCTAGCTGTACTCACTCTAGAATTTGTCTTTAAGGCCATAAAGCAGGGGAGGAGGTGCAGAGGAATGGAAAGGAGATACTAGTCAGATGCATTTTGTCAAGAGTCTCTCTGTGGAGATGAGGGTGTGTGTCACATGAGCACAGGTCAGGAAAGTGCTAAGAGGAAAGGTGTCACCTTTGAGGCTACATTCCACACTGAGTAACATGTCTGGCACTGGATAGCAGGCTCTTCACAAGAGAAATCCATCCTGTAGATTGGAAGAGGATGATAACAGAACTGTATTTCCTTCCTGCTCCAGGGACGCTGCCTTCAGGAACGCTTGCTGTGGTGTTCTTCCACACTGCCTTTAAAGCATGTCCCTTCCATGCACCTTCAAAACTCTTTAGCTCAGTGGCTAGAAAACTGCAGTCTCTTTTCAGCTGCTGAGTAGTTCACTGTGAATTAAAATGGGGTGTTCAGAATGGTGAAATCAGAACCATTTATAATCCAAGTTATTTCTTTGTTTTTTAATTTCTTCGTCCTCCCCGACATAATTGGGGCACATTAGCTTCACTGTCTCGGTTCATTTGGTCATTTCTGAAAACTGAAAGTCACAATTTTTGTGTTTATTGGTGTCTTTTTACTTGTAGGAAATCATTTGCAGTGAAACTACTGAATTTCCCACTGTGTAGAATATTCCAGAGCTGCTTGCTTATACTTCATCAGAAGAACTGCTAGAAATAATAGGTCTGAGTTAGGGAGTGATGTTGCCCAGGGACTCTAGCTTTGATGATTAAAAGTGTCAGTCCCTTATGGTACTGAAAACCCTCAGTTCTTATGGACTGCAGAGGGTCCTCAGTACTTTGCAACATCAGGACCTAATTGTGAAGTGATGGAGTAAGCCTTTCTGAACGTGCACAAGGGCGAGTTTATTTCTGTTGCAGTACCAAATTACAGCACAAGAACAGATGAATGGCATCTATGGGATATCCAAGGGTAGTTTCTTTTAACTAGGTTGTACTGATGATGTTCGCTGCAGCCTATGCTATTTGTAACAGATAAGATCTGGTCTGTTTTTATTTATATTTAACAGAAAATAAAAAGAATCAGAAACTGAAAATTTAAAAATATGATCTGTAAAGAAAAGAAGTTACAGATTGCCTGAGAGATGCTTTTATTGAATCTTTATATGGCCTCTACAGAGGAAGAAAGAATCCAGGGTTATCTCTACAGGAGAAACAGTCAGTGATTTCTATGTTAAATATTACTGGTAAAGGGGAAATCTGTTCACTATGCTTTTCACAGCCTTTTAATCCCAGCTTCGCTTCACTCCTTTCTTTCGTCCTCTTCCCCCCTCATCCCTTTTCCTGTCAGTGGTATCACTTCCCTCATTTTTCCAAATTACAATTTAAAATGTCAGCCCGACCTGTGGGAATAGTAAGCCAATTTAGTATATTTTTTATGGTGTCTTTGAGTCCAGAAGAAGATTTCTTGCCCATTTTACTGCTTGTTTAAAGATATTCCCAAACACTGAATGCACATGAGGCTGGGAGATGTGATCTTGAGTAGTAAGCTTTTAGCTAGGGTTTGTAACTGGAGAAACTGAAGAGTACTCTGAACTTTCAATGTGCAGAACACTTTTTCAGGATACTGGCTTCACATTCTAAAGTCAGCCCTTGGCTTACTTCTAAGACTGACTACAGCCTGAGTAGGAACTGTGTTTGGTTGCTAGATATGACTTTGGAAGTAAATACTTTCTTTAGGATTTCTGTAATGGACTTGGAAATCTTTTAATCCAAAGTTTTGTTCCTGGAATGATTGGTTGCCTGTGCTCTAGCCGGAGGGAAACTGCCATGAGGGAAACTGCCAGAAGGAAAAATGATATGAAAAGTGGATGTAAATGGAGAACTGGGCTACTACCACTTAAAATTCAGTTCGTTCTCTGTGATGTTTTCAAAGAATACAAAATCATTTAAATATGAGAAAAAAATGCATAATCTATATCAGTCATAACAAACTACGACTTCCTAAAAGAAGGAATTTGGAAAGATAATTTGCACATTTTGTTTTCTCATTCATTATAATTTGTTTTCTGTGGAAAATTTCAGTGGTCTCAGCAGTTCAGACTAGACCCTCTATAAGTGGTGAAATTGTTACTCCTGTAACACCAGAAGATGGAGTTGGCAGTGGGAAATTTGGTTACTTGTCTGAGTGAGTCACTTAGTGGGTAGGTGATGGTTGGGAAGGTATGGGCAATAAGTATCAAAATGGGTTATTTCCTAAGGTGTCAGTGAAGTTCTGGCAAGACCTGGGATACTCTTCTAGTCAGAGTCTGAACTTTTACCTATGGATTTGCAAGTGGGAAGGGAAATGAATCTTTTGGAAATTCAAATTAAATTACCAGGAAAAAGATACTTCTCTAAGCAACAGTTTCATGAAATGTTTATTAACACATTCAGCACAGGGAAAGTATTCAAAATCTCAGAACTGTGATGGGAGAACTGATGTAAAGAGAAAGGATTTAAATCTACTCAGAACCATAGAAAGTTTTGAAGAACAAAAACCCTCTACAGAAAGTGATGCTTCGTCTTTGCCTAACAGGGCTAAAGTGCTACCACAGAGAACTGACAATGTTTAGGAGATTATATAAAACAGAAGAGGGAGAAGGCTGACAGGTGCTAAAGAGTATTCAGGTCAGACAAAGACATCTGCCAAAGACATCAGTCATCTGAGATAAGGAAAATTACAATTGAACTAGGGGAGCAACAGGTGCTGCTCACAAAGGAGCATCCTGGAAAGTTAATGGTATGTCAGAATACAAAGTTAAATGAAAGAGTCCCCCCCCCCAAAAAAAGTTAAATAAAGCCTATATGTCTTTGTGCACAGCTGAGAGGGCTAAGTAGATGAACTTTACTGCTTGGCCATTTGGTAAGGAGACTCCTGAAATATGGAGGACTAAAAGGTAAAAACCAAATGTTTAAAAATTTGGCTTTGACTGCTCATAATGAGTAGTGCTACACCTGATTTATTCCGTAGTCTCCAGGGAGGTACACTTGATATGTGGAAAGGCATACAGAAATACCAGCTTTATCTCATATTTTATTACATTTATTATATTACCAGCATCCTGACCAAGCTATTTTGTATGAAAAAAACCAAAGAAGATTGATAAGATATCAACTGGTTAAAGACCACAAAAGGGGTGACTTTGGGTATCTGGCTTTAAACTCCAATGAATAAAACATATTCTTTTTGTAACATACGAGACTTGGTCCAATTGGAAACAGCTGAGATGCCAGATGTGACATTGATATAATTAAGCCCGATTTATTAAGTGACCGTGGAGTTGAAAGCACAGTATTGGAGGCTACTTTGGACAGCTCACTATAAATCTCCACACTAATCAGGAAGATGAATAATATAACATGGAAGAAATAGAAAGATATGATACCATCACTTTATTAACTCTATACTCTAGCTGAAACCATATAGATATAAATGAGAAGAGGCCAATAGGTACACTGCAAAACCGGATAGAAGCATGAAGCAATTTTAATCTGAAGGAAGAGATGAAGTAATGAATTTTAGAAAAGAGAAAAGACACAATGAAGGTATACAAGATAGTGAATATTAATGAGAAGCTAAATCTGAAGCTTCTATTTACTTTCTAAAGATTTCATCAAAAAGGGACTTTGGTTTAAAATTGAAAGCCTCTGCAATTAAAACTGATAAAAGGAAGTACATTTAAAGATAATACTTAATTAACCTGTGGCATTTATGTAGACAATGCAAACATCCACAGTACATTAAATAGGAAACAACAAACAAAAAAATAATCAGAGACTTAAGCCCTCAGATATCTGCATGTTTACCAACTTGGGGAAAAAACCTCCTCTGTGGGCAGGTTATTTTAAAAATTGCCACTTATAAATCTTGGTTTTTACTTTCTCTCATGCACTGGATGCTGTCTAGTTTACTGAGGTATCTGTGGGTGATTGGTTTTAGATGAGATGTGGAAAGTTAGATGCAAAAATACCCCCTGCAAAAGTTGCAGTAAGTACTTTGACTTGCCAGATGGTCTCTGAAATCTGATTCCAAATCTTATATATGGAATATTTTTAAAGCCCTTCTAAACTCGTATGGGAGAGATAGCATATACTTTTGTAGAGTTTTCTTTACTTAAAATAGAAAATAATTTGCTGTCCCAAAGTGAGGAACAGTAACAATAGGTGCTAGTTGGTTTGTATCTGTTTTCATCATTCGTATATGTGGGTGAGGGATGGAATGAAAAGAGAAAATCCTATATGTAATTTATGATTTCTTTGGGAAATGTACCAACATGAAAAAGAAAGGAAGTGATGGCCCTGAACCATCTTCCCTGAATCTGAGCATTGTTTCAGGTTCTGAGGTTGCAGCTCCTGTTAAAGATGGCTTGCTGGGCTGGTGTGGTTGAAGCATACCAATAAGAGGCAGGAATGTGATGTGATTAGTATCTTATCTGTCTGTCCTTGAATTCCCCACTCCTGTGACCTCCTCTGCATTCACATAGGCTGGCTGGGGAAGTGTGTGTTGAGGGAAAGGCAGGAATGATTACAGCAGAAGTCAGTAAGGAAGTCGACTCATTTCAAGCACAACACCAGGACACTAACTACTCTGCTTTTGTGCCCCACACACAATTCCCTGGTAATGTCTTTTAAGATTACCTGCTGGCTATGGCTTACTTGCTTCTCTCTTTATCATTAAGAATGCATATTTAATGAGCTTTTCTATTAAGATCATGTTAAATTTCCACATCCAGAACCAGATTACCATTTTTGTAGATTAAAATGTATGTTTTAAGAACTGTTCTTTCATATTTGGTTCACACCTTGGAAACTTATTTCAGAGATCACACCCCGTGCACTTTAAAGCAACATCATTTGGCTCTGTGAGGGTACTCAGAGGACCAGGGAAGTACAGAAGCCCATGCCCACCTCAGGTGTAGTGGTATGGCAAGCACTGGGGGCTGCTTCCTGGGTGTGAACAAGCTGGAGGTGGGGAAGCCTTAGTTCTTCCTCAGAGAGAATCAGTTTACAAAATGTAACTGATAGTGGATGTGTGTGGGGAGGGAGGAGAGGGGAGGAAGTAATCTGTGTCCTCTGAGAGCTATCATCCCTGAGATGGGAGGGATTAGAAAGGGAGCTCTGACTCTTTACAACACTATAGTGGAGACATAGCAGGTAAGATTTTCCCATCCACTGGGAACGAGAGGAAATTCTCAGTTAGTCCTCAGCAGAGTATTTTTCTTACGAATGCATTTTTCCAGTGCATTCTCTGAATGCTTTCAATACCCATAATTACATGTCCCTGCTCTAAGAAGCTAATAGCTTACTTTCAGACAAGGTACCCTAAGACAGGCAACAAAACAGTGGGATGGGAAGGATCAGAGCACTAAGGCTAGGGAGATTATTCAGAGATGGCATGGGGATGGCATGGAGAAGACATTTTTTGCATTTGCATCCATTTTATGACTGCTTTACACTGCTGAGATAGCATGAAGAGGCCTCATGTAAATGAGTCAAACCTATATGGGTAAATGATTAAATAGGTTTTAGCTGGCACACGTTCTTGTAGCAATCACAGCAGAGTGATTTTAAAGAGTGGCTGAAACCAGTCATGGTGTTGGCATTGGCAGCCTGGTTTGATACTGGCATGGACAGCCTGGTTGTCAAAGGGATTTCCTCTGGACATGTTTGAGTCTACCACAGCAATTCATAACCAGCCACCCTCAAAGATGGCTGATGGCTGCTCCAGAACCATTAGCCTCCCAACACTTGTGTTATCTTGGACGTTTTGTAGGAGAAAGTAGCAGAAGCCTGCGGAGCGTGGAAATAGGACATATTTCCAAAACATCTGTTGACATTATATATGCTGAGTAATTTCATTTCAAAATTGTCATGTTTTTCAACATAGGACATCTGTGCTGGTAGGCAGTATCTGTGAAGTGCAAACAAAAATGAAATTAAATGTACAATAAATATGCTCAGACAAATACTACTTTTCAGTAGAGAAGCAAACATGCAGAGTAACTCCTTATCAGCTATTCTCTTTTCTCAGGGAATGCACTTTCTCTATTCAACAGTCTAGCAACAGACCAATGTATAGGTTACATGCCCCAAGCGATTCTGGGGCTATAAAAGCTTTCTAGCCATGTAAAACAAGTTTGTTATCCAAGTCATAGCTTCTGTGCTCCTTAGTACTTGATCTTTGCTGAGCAAATTGAATTCATAATGCCAAAGTTACCAAGACACAGTGTGAGGCAGGTTCGGTGCTTAGTCTGAGAGTCACAAAACCTCATGTGCTAATCACTGGGGTAGTTAAGTTACTCAGTAGGTTATGCGAAAAAAGGGGTGTCACAAGCTACACTCCTCTACTGAGCCAGGAATCGGAGCCTGGAATTGCTGTGTGCACTTAAGTATCTCTTTGAAGCAAGATGTTGACCTCTCATTTGCAGGATGGTGCAGCATTGCTGTGCTGTTATGGAGTCAAGAGAGCTCTCACTTGCATTATCTGTGAGGGTTTTGCATACTGGGCACAGCAGCCTTCAACACTAACTTTTTGCATGAAAGTACTCTGTGCCCTTTCTGTTGACACTGAGCTCCTGCTTTTGAGGCAAGTCCTTCAAACACTCAGCTACTATGTGAGTACCATCCACTGCCATGGCTTTTCACACAACTCAAAGCAATCTAAATAAGTTGAGTTTGGTCAGAGTATGACTAGAAATCTAGGCTCCTCTGAGGTCTCAGACATTAGCACATCTTTCTGAGTTGTTAATGAGAGGTGACTTATCTAGGCAGCCAGCTCAGTAAAGATGCCTCTGAGCTTCCTCAGTTACGTATTGGTTTTTCCAATTTCCACAATTGCTTCCCTGATTTTAGTAACTTAATTTTTATCTATGTTGTATTTTGGGTTTGAAGGAACCCTTCCCGTGGTCCTTCAAAGGCCCATGTTCCAGCTATCCCATAGTGTCAAGGATGAGACATGACAACTATGAGTAGAGAGTTCTGAGAGACTTAGGCAAAAACTGGCATGTTTTTTTGCATCAGTACTGAAGCGCTGGCTCCGCCCTGCTGTTCTGCAGTGAATGGTGGAGAAGAGCCAGAGCATGAAGGAGGCTGAGCTGCAGAGACTTACATTTACTGGTATTGCTGTCACAAGGAATTGGTGGGGTGGTGGAACCTCTTCCACCAACAAAGAGTACTGCCTGGTGTATTCCAGCTTGTCCTTCTGCAGCAGCAGCATGTAGCTTGGCTTTCCAGGGCTCTGCCATTGACAAAGTAGATAGAGGGGTAATGGCTGGTTTTGTTGTTTCTGCCAGTCTGTTGACCTAAACAAATGCCTACTTGGCTTTTACCTAAAGCAAGACTGCCTTTGACATAGTAACACATTTACTGAGCTGAAAATGCAAACGTGTCCAAAATGTGGTTGTTTTGGAAGTGAATGCTCACTCTTTAAAAGTATCCCTTGGAATTAGGACCAGTTTGAAAAAAAGTGCTGAAACACTTGCTTTATGACAGCAGCATTTGAGCAAAGCCTTTCTTTTACCGTGTGTGTGGTAATTCTGTTAAAATCTTGTATGGAAAAAATGTATAAATCCATTTCTTTGAAAATCTTCAGAAGCCTGTTTTGACACATCTGAAACACAGGATTTTGACTTTTCACTTTGAAACAATAATTTTTGCTTAGAAATTTATCTTCACATATCAAAAGTATTAAGTTCCATTGATGTTTATATGTAAACATTGATTCATGGAGACAATTGGAAATACAGTTCTGTTTAGGAAAATATTTCAAAATTTTGCTTCCTTGTATCAATTCAGGACAACAGGAAGTTTGAAATCTTGCCATATTTCCCAGGCTGACAAATATAGCTTACTCTTTGCCTGACTTTAGAGTGTAAAATTAAGCACAACCCATTAAGTTTTGGTCCGGTAGTTTAAATATTTAAGCCATTTGAAATGAAGCCACAATTTATTAAAGTGTACAGGCTACTGTGCTGAAGGAAATTGTTTGAAAAATATAAACCAAATGTTTTTCACTTTCTTTCTTGATCAACATGGAGATCTAAACATGGTCAAAGAATGAACCAAGCAAAAAGAACAAGAAATCAGCCTTTAGGCCTGATCTTAACAACTTGAATGATGCCTCATTGAGAATAAATCACATTAAGTACTGAAAGTGAAGTTGATATTTTGGAACTAATTCCATTGCTGAGCATTACAACGAGCAGGAAACACCTTTTACATTGCTTGTGCTTCAGCGACCATTTTTTAGTAATTTCTTTCCTGCCCTTTAAAAGGGTTGCATTTGAATGGACATGCTTTTAGCCAAGCAGGATAGGTTTTGTGTCCTGTTTCTTGTTGGATTTCTGTAGGTTTTTTCTGCAGGTGAGTATCAAGTGACTTGGGACTATCCCTTTTCTATGTCTCTTTTATCTCCTGAGTTTTGGGTGTCATTTAGCTGTTTTCATTCCAATTCAACAAGATTTAGCAGCAACAGTGATAGCCACGTTAGTAACTTACTTCTTACTTCAGTGCATGTGTTGTTTATTTCTGTTTCACCTGCTCTGACTTTATTGTAATAACTAGCAGATACTGTTTAAAGATGTTTTTTTTTTCTCTTCAGTGGTTTACAATACCACTATAATATTGAGAATAATTAGTGAGAACTTAGTGGTACTTGAATAAGATGGATGCTAGAAGTTCATTATTTTTGTAATCTTGTGCTTTTAAAACTTAGTTTTATATCATAGAGATTGTCCATTTCCAGTGGAAATTTCCATGAATTTTATCACAGCCTTTATTTGGTGTCCTACAGTAATTTTGAAAATTGATCCCCCTGTGTATTGAGAGATAGGGTTCACAAGGTCACTTTTCTCATCTAATGCCTTTGAAATACTCTCTTCTCTTTCTTTCCCTTCCTTCAACTTTTCACTGAATCTGAGAGATGACACTTCAGTCTCTAAGGCAATTAAAGCTGCTTTTGGACCTGCATGTTTAAGGCCTATTCCAAATGAACACTAAGTACAAACCTCATATCTGCAACTGAGGCCAATGGAAAAGAATTAATTTGCCTGTCTTAACTGAAAGGCTCTGTCAGATCAACTGTGAAAACTGAACATTGCAGATGTATCTTCTTTCCTTCAAAACAGGGCCATCTTATAGATTCATTTATCATCTGTTGAACGAACTTAGACCATGGGAAGCCGAGGTTCAGCTATTTGCTTACTGTCCTTCCTCAAACACGCATCCTTTACCTCTTCATAAAGGGTCTGTTACTGAAGTTTGTCTTCAGTGTCTCCTCTGTTGTAGATTGGGATGCTGGTTATATATATTGTGTTCTGAGGTGCCCAGTTTGCATTCTGTGGGAATTCTGTGTTCCTTTGGACTGTGGTAGGACAGCCAAAAGGTAGGCAGATGCTTAGACTCATGGTGGCTACTTCCTTTTGTAGGCCTGAAATATTAGCAGGATATTAGCAGAAGTACATGAAACAGAAGTGCTCAAGTTGTGGCTTGGTCTAAAGTCCCTCGGCATGGAGGGTTTAGTCTCTTTATGTGTCTTTCTTCAAGTCTTTTTCATAGAAAGAATGAAGTCCCTTCCCTCCATGAAACAGCTTTTGTTTTCCTTATCTTCTGTTTTGGTTTTGTTCTTTTTAAACTGTTGTCACTAGCTTATTGCCCTGTTATAAATATAATTGCCCTCTGGAAGCAGTGAGAAACAGCTGAAAAAATTTAATGGGAGCTTATAGCAGGAGGTGTTTTACTACTTCTTACGAGAGGGAGGCATGGTGATTTAGATACGGTATGAATAGCTGAGATAAGTGTTGTTTCTCATCTGAAGTACCTGCACAGCTACAAATGTTTTGTTAACTTGTGCTATAAAGAAATCTGGCTACTAGTAGTCAGGGAAAGTTTGGCAAAAGTTATATTTTCCTTGGATAGAGAGTATAAATGTCACAGAGTGTTCTTTAAGTTTGCTGTTGCCACTGCATAAAACCATTTACATTCAAGATTTGTTCCATTACCTGCAGTTAGGATCATCTTTGAAAATATATTTGTTAGCATAACTCTGTAGTGTGCTGAAAGTCAGGTTTATGGATGATGAATAAATGCCCTTGATACAGCACTTGTTCCAAATTGTTTAGGTATCAAATCAGTTTGGAAACTTATGTTCCAGATTTGACATAAATATATCTGCAGATATTATAGAAATGATCCTGAACTTATAGTTCCCAGGAGTTGTTTGTGATGCAGCCTATTCTACAAACAGTATTTGGCTATGAAGCATAATTTATTTGGCATAGCAAAGACTTCCATGCATCTTTCACTGTGTTATGCTATTCATTGATAGAGTGAAACATATTATTGATTGCTACAAGGTAGAGTACTGTGCAAGAATAGAAGTTTACAGATTTATTGTAGTATCATGTAGTACATTTATTCCTGGCATAATATCTACTAATCATATATTATTTAGAAGACAAACATTAGTTTATGAGTGTGAAATGATATTGCTTTAGAAGAATGCATATAAATCTTTCTATGGAAGATACTAGCAATTGGTATAAAAGAGATTTCTTCCCATGCATTGTGGAGAAATGATGTTTATCAAGGTTTATTAAGGTTGAAAAATCAACCCTTCAGACTGGTAGGAAATACCGTACTGTGTATATCCTTCCAAAGACCTTCAGTCTTTTCAGTCATTTCAATAAACTGTGGCAGAATGTACTGATATGTTGTAGATGGTCTTCTGTTTGGAATTCCTTTAATGAGATGGCAAAACCAGACTTGTTCAAAGAAAAATAATAATTCAAAATTCAAAATGGACTCACCACATATCAAAATGCTATTCAGATTTTACATATCTTGGCGCGACCTTCAGAGTCATCTCAGTGGTTACAAAAGCTGTCCATGGGTCTACAGACCATGTCAAAATTAATGATATTAAACTCTAAAACTTTAATTGCTAACCATTTTTTCACACTTTCCCCTTATTCTTAGGTAGAGAAAAAGTGAACTGTTCCTGTAGAGGAAAAGGAAACTTGCTTTCTTAGATCTACTAGAAATCTACTGGAAGGAACAAGCCAATTTTGAAGACTGCTGTTGAGGAACTAAATTTGCCAGCACTCTAGTCCAAAACTGTATTACACAAAGGCTCTTGTCAAAATGAATACCTTTATATGTGTATTTTTTCACCTGTAATGCCACACTAAGAATTAGTAATTTCTTTTCCAGTAATGGATGAATCAAATTTGATCAGAGTAAAAGAAAAGATATTCGAAATGTAAAAAGTATTAATGAGGAAGACTTTTCAGACAAATAAGTGACTGAAAAAAAGAATGGAGACCAGAACACCTTCTGTGCATGAGCATATATGTATCTGCCTACCTCTACTGCCTACCAGAGTAATGAAGTGAATTCACTTTAAGTGCTGGAGATCTTATAATAAGCTGTCTAGAAATAGTGATTTATGGGCAAAGTAGTAAACAAGTTTCATATGTACAACAGCGAGGCACTTTCTTGTTCTGATATTTCATGGTAAGTTTGAAACTGACTTTTGCAGTGATATGCTCGTGAAGACCACAGCACTCTCACACAAATACATATCCTTTAGGTAACTAAAATAGTAAAACTGCCATCTAGTATTATAAGAATTTAGCATAAAATGTTTTGAAGTTTCAGCCTATTATTACTGGAAACTATTTTTGGCTTCACAAGTTTTTCTTTAAAGCTTGTTAAAATGAAATCCTCTTTTCCTTCATGTCTAAAAATAAGTATAGGTAAACTGATTTTCTGAAGGTCATGACGGATGACTGAAATCCTTATAAAACCAGGGTTAGTTATAAGAAATTTCAGACTTTGTACAATTTTTGGGTACAAGGATTGCTATGCATTTTGAATACCAAAGATGTTCAGGGCTTAGCTGCATTTCTTTCCTTTACATGAATAATAGTGTTTATTCTTTACAAGGTGAAATTATTGTGCTTTGTCCAGTGGGCTTTGCTCTGACAATAACTATTATACAGAAGACCCAGGCATTTCCATCCCCTCAGGAGGCATACAGTGTCTGAATAACAGCAAAATGTCCATGGCTTTGCTGCCTGTAGTGGTTAGGGAATAGTCAACAGAAAGCTCATGCAGAGATGGAAGTGAGGGTTGTGTGTACTTAGAGTGGTGCTCTGAAGGTCTTGGTTTATTGTTGCAGAGGGAATGAGGGCTTTAGGGACTGGGAGAAAATGTGCTGAATGAAGATCTACCAGTTAACTTCCTGACAGTGAGTGAGTATACAGGGAGCAGTTCCTATGCAGGACTTAATTACAAGCCTCAAAAAGAGTGTAGCAGGCATGTTGAAAGCAGGCTGAAATTTTTGGAAGAATTCACAGTCTAACAGAGATGGTTAGAAACGATTATAAAAAGAACAACGTTTAATATGTTTACTTGGATCCATCAATGAATTACTGAATCAATAGATAATGATGTGGCCATACATGCTGTTTACCTGCATTTCTGTTAAGCATTTGGGGCATATCAGAAATAAGCTGATCTGTAATATCACAACATATAGCTTGCATGCTTGAGTCAAAGCTTGAGTCTATGTTGGAGAAGTCAGGAGGAGAAAATACAAGAGGCAAGAAATTTTGGCAAATCTGATTCAGGTTATGGTAGACAACATTATTACAAATGTCATAAAGTGTATATACATAAACACACTTTAAGAAAAATCTGACTAAAAATATTTAAATATCTGGATAATTAACTTGATAGAACAAGTATGTGCAGGGTGCCAGTTATTAATGGAGTATATACATAACCGTGATCAGGAAAAATCTGAAATGAAGCCATTTTGGTGCATACATCCATATTTAATCAATGTCTTTGATTATGCATCAACTATCAGGTTGTGAGATAAAAAACTGTCATCTTAATGAAATCAGTGACTCCAAGATTAAGCCTCAGACACAAACCCACCTTCCTGTACGGCCAAACTGTGACTGGGAAAGAATGTTTAAAAATTTTCTAAGTCTCTAAACAACTACTATATGGGCAAAACCTCTAGTTGATCACTCAGGACCAAGGCTAACTGGTGCCCAGAGTGCAGATGACATTTCTAGGAGGTGAAATTTTGGGTTGTAGGTTTCTTCATTAAGCGTCAGAATTTAAAGATGACTGGAAGGTAACAAAATGCAGGTCAAAAAAAATTAAGTCACGACATGTGAACTTTGTAGAAAGAAGATACAAGGAGCTTTAGTAATGGCAGGGAGGAAGGAATCAGCAATTGATGAAGAATGTTTTGAATTCAGATATGAAAATAATCTGGTAGGGGAAAAACCCTAGTCTGGAATAGCAGATATGAACCATGTGCTGGTCTGTAACATTGTTCCCAATGTTTATGCTGTTTTCCAGTACAGATCAAAGAGGTAAGTTAAAATAGGGTTAACACAGAGGAGACTTAGAGGTTTCTTGAACAGCCAGCATTTTCTGGTTAAGCAAAGAAACTGAGAAAAAAGAGGATTGAGTAAGACAGCATTTGGAAAACTTTCTCATGTTATTACATTTCAAGGGATTCAGCTATTGCTGCTTGAAAGATTCTGAAAGTTCTAGGAATCCCATAAAGCACATTTTTGTACCACATCTCAAATGATTTTTTGGAGAGTTGATCAGTCAAAAGGAATTATAAGCTTCTGCTCAGTAGTGACACCTTTTATCCTGCTGCAGGATATAGTGCCAGAAAAAATGTGTGGATTGCCTATCCTTGTTTTTGACACCTATACCTGGTTTTGGTGCCAGCTATTTGTGTTATCTAGGGCTCCTTGATGTCCTGGAGAAGGAAGAGCAAAAGATTACATATATGTCCCATCAGAGAATTTATAACTGTTAGTGTATTAAGCATAGCCAGAAACAAACACAGATTCTCAGAGAAAACTGACAATTAATATTTATACCTAAGTGTGTGGTTTTAAAATTAGCATCTGTGAATAGAAGATAAAGAAATATTTTCACAGTGGAGATCTTTAAGCATTAGATTCTCTCTGTGCAGCACCTGTTTTTTATGTCCAAGATGTATCATGAGCCCTGTAGGTATAAATATGTCTCGTGTTCATGATGAGAGAAAGGGATACTAAAGTGATGTATAAAATGCCTGAGATGCTTGGAAATAAATTATATTTAGTTCCCAGAACCAATAACCTGTGCAGTAATGCAAAAAGTGAAAGAAATCCATTTCACTAAATATTGGTACTGTGAAGATTGCTTGTGAAGTGCTTTTCATAAATGTAATGCAAAATAGGAAGGCACACCAACAGCTCCTTTGGAAAGGTTCATTCCTGCTAAGGAATAAGCAAAAGCAGAATAAGTGGAATAAGCAGAACAGAAACATTTCATTGCAGATACTTGGTTTGGTGTAAGTGGACTGAAAAGAGAATGCCCTAAATGGCAGAACAAGATACTGCGTGGGAAGGAGGAGGAATAGTCAAAGTAATTCTCTGATGTTCAAGTTTTAATTTGGAATTGCGTTTGATTCAATGCTTAGAATTGGGTTTGAATTGATGCTTGGAGTGGCAAGACTAAGCCTGTGGTTTGCAGAATTGTAAAATCTATGCTGTTACTGAACTGTAATAGAAAAAGGAGCCAAACAGGTGGTTCTCCTCTCAGGTGTACATCAAAACAGTTTAATTTACATTTTGTGCTCCTTCTTATTTAAACTAGTGAGAGTTACAGGAAAACTGGGCTCTAAAAGAGGCATTTGCCATTGGACACCATTTTTGGATTTAGTTCCAGATCAAATACCTAAAAGAGTCTTCATGTCAGCTGGGACTTGAAGTTCCTAGTATATAATCAGCAGGACTTGATTCAGTTGCTTAAACATAGTTATGTATTGCTATTTGAAACAGACTTCTCTGCTGCAAGATGCTGGTTCAGAAGAGCTTGGATTTCCCATGTGTCTTATGTCACATTTAGCACATTTGTGCATCTGGATAGCCCAAACCACCAATTTTAGGCAACTGAATTGAGCCTGCAATAACCATGGTTACTTGGACCCTAAAGATGCATGAAGCCAATCAGCAAGAAGATGCCTGGTCTCCCACTGCCTGCTTTCAGTACCTCTCACTGACTACAATAGGAGCCTGGACACCTAGTTTGCATGCAGACATCTAAAGACATGCATTTTAATCCCATGCTGAATCCTACCCTATGTGACTGGAACAGTGCTTAGGGACTCGGTTCAGTTGCCCACACCGAGATGCCCAGTGCCACTGGAGACATTGTAGGCCTCTGTGATATCAGTGTGGTTTTGGCAGAGATGACACAGGACTTGCAGTACACCTATGTCCTTCTGGAGTGGCAGCTAGATGCAAGGCAGGCAACCCTAGATTGTCCCTATGGCAGTAAATACCTGTTTATAGGCAAATGAATATAGTTTCATCTGTGAAAATCAGAACAGGTTAGCAAGCACACTAAAAATGATGTGTGTTAGGGAGCGATACAATTCAGCCCTCTTCCACCTGTTCCAGAACAAAGCTCGGAGGTTATTAGGATGCTCCAATTCTCCTTTGTAAATGGATCAGTTTTGTTGAAAGATTTAACTGACTTTCAGGTCTATTTTTAAAGGAAGAAAATTAATGTAATAGTAAGAGTACTTTCTAAAGACACAATGTTTAAGTCAATCCAAAAAAAGAACTCTGAAGACAATCACTACAACCGGATTCAGCTCCAGATGAGGTCTGTAAGCAGAGCAGCAAAGGTTCAGTCAGTATCAGGGTTAGAGCCAGGTCTGGATCAGCAGCACCTGCCTGCTGCAAGGGATTCAGAATCAGAATATTTTAAACAGTAGAAGTACTGAGAAAACAGCTGTTCTTAAGGGATTTTCTATTCTCCTGTGCTTAAGTCTTGGCAAAAACATGGGTTTGGTTTAATGCAGTCCCAAACAGAAGGAAAAGTAATTTGCTTCCAAGTTGGCACTTGGCTTAGGACCCTAAAGTGAGTTCAGATCTAGGCATTCAAAACTAGTCACCTCGCAGTGCACTGGGCTGTGGACACATTTAAAATTCTGGAACCAGCCAGTTCCTGACTCTACATCATTTTATAAGCAACTAGCATTTATAAGTGTATTTTATAACAATAAAGGATAATGCTGAATTTTTTAAATTGATGTTGCAAACGCTGAGGCTGTAGCTCATGATTATGACATCATTATATTCAGCAGTGAAATTTTGCTCTGTGTGGGATATAATAGAGGAGAAGTTTGAAACTGTGTCTTAGTCAGTGCCTTAAATTGTGGTCTTGTTTATTTTGTACATGTGGTAAAATTTGCTGCCTTGCCCCAGATCATCAAAGCTCCAAGACATGCTGAAATAAGCATTAATACAGTGTTATCTATAATAACAAAAAAAATAAAATCAAAATTGGATAGTGATAACCTTGCATGTGTTAAAACCCACAGTGTTATATTTGCAATGAAGTTTCCACTGATGCCAAGATACAGTATTTTAATGCTATCAAGCTTAAGGAATGTGCAAAGTATCTCTTATCTCTCATTGCTAGGAGAAATGGCATGGCTCTAAGATCTCAGAAGGTGATTGCAGGATATCAAGTATGCAAATTAAAAGGTGGGACACAGGCCAAGTTGAAAAGTCTTCAGAGGTCCCTGCTGTCAGTATGCAACTTCCAGATAAAGTTGAGAGAAATGAAATCCAGTGTTTTCTGTGGCTATAAATCCAAATTTCATCTGATGGCAAGTTTTTTTTTATCAGGTGGCTTTAGCGGCTTTCAGACCTTGGTTCAAGGAGAACTGAAATAATCTGTAAATTATGCTGTAGCTATTATGGCTATTTATTCATATGGTAAAAAGACAACATTATTCTGTCAGTAGATCACAGCATTCTAGAAAGGATAAAGAAGACCTTGAAAAAGTGAATATATTTTCAGGAAGAATATTTCTCTTGCTATCCACAATAATCAATAGGCTAATTAATGGCCTATTAAAAAAAAATACAAAGATTCTATAATATTGATTGTTTGCATAATTAAAACAAAGCAAATTCTAAATATCAACAATTTAAGTGGAAATAGCTTCATTACCATGCGGCAGAGAACATAAGCCTACATTGTTGATACCATTTTTCTTGTTTAATCCATGGCAGCTATGCAAACTGGCAGCACTTAACATGATTATGTCAAGATCTCACACAAGTTAGCTCACAGCCAAGGGCTGACATGTAGAGTCAATACGCCAGAGCTAATTATGTTGATGTCACAAAGTTACCTTTCTTTGTGCGTGATAATGTTTCACATAGATTAAAACATGTTTTTGTACTGTGATTTTTACCTGAAAGATAGCACAAAAGGTCAGCAGTCTTTGATGCAATTTAATTATAATATTGTTGATTATGCATGCCTTGTAATCTGATACTCTGACCAAAGTCAAGTGTGGGATTTGCAAAGAAAGTATGTATTATGACTTTTAATCATCATTTCTACTGAATGATTATGCTTGGGAGGACGAGTACAGTCTGCATGTTAACCTTTGAAATGCATGCTTCAACTGCATCCATTGTACTTTGATTTTAGTAGTTCACACATTGAGGGCATTATCATATTCTTTTCTGTGAGATTTTGTGTGGTCCATGGCATGGGCATGTAAGGAGGAACAGAGCGCCCAGAGACCCTCT
This sequence comes from Falco peregrinus, assembly GCF_023634155.1. Lineage (NCBI taxonomy): Eukaryota > Metazoa > Chordata > Aves > Falconiformes > Falconidae > Falco > Falco peregrinus. Next base: position 36,295,552 of record NC_073725.1, on the reverse strand, counting down.
TCCAGACTCCAGGTTCAAACTTTTAACATTTTCTGTAGTAAAAAAAATATGTCCAGGACTTCCAGCTCTCCATTCTGATTTCATAAAATTCTGTTACTGCTAATGGAAGGCATATTGCTCATTTTGCAGTACTTAAACTCCTCTTCTTCTCCTGTGCTACTCAATGATTTTTAAATGATCAGTTACTTGATACTGAAAGTGTATGGCTTATCTCCCTGGAAATGCAGGGATACAAGTGCATGGGAAGATAAACTTCTGCCTTCATTTGACCAGTTTGCTTCAGTCTTCCTCAAAAATGTACAGCTTTCTGGCTTTCCTTCTCAGAGGGATCATCTCTGGGCAAGATAATCCATAGTCTTTCCTACCTCCTCTATTACCGGGATGTTTGCTAGTATATGAAAATTATAATAGTAAAGAGAATCAATCTGAAAATACATTCAGTGTCCCACAAGTACCTTTCAACATTTTCTGATCATATTTTCATTGTGAGATGGAAATGCGGTTTCTGTAGGTTCATATAGTGCTAAGTGGCTGATTTCTCCCCTTTTTCTTGCTGTCTGTTCCTAGTGCAGTCACAGTACTAATTTCTTCTAGGAAAACGTCTGTCAGAGGTTAGTCGTATGCATGCTGCCTGTGTCTTTTGCTTGTATTTTTTGTATACATGGTGGAAAGGAATGCATATAAGCATCAACTGGCATGCACGCCTTGAATGTATGCAAGATAACTGGTATTCTGGAAGTACAAATGGCTCTTTATCCCGTGTAAGATTATCAAAACAGATTAATGAACTATTTTTTCTTTCCATGACTGAGAAACCAACTTTTTATCCTGTTTTGATGGATAAATGTTTTGTGGCACAGCTGAATTCTTTAATCCCTCTTTCCTTTCCTCTCCCACCAAGTACATTTCTTCAGTAATGACAGCTCACAGAAAACCTCTCCAGAGGGATATACAATCTTGGCATCTGTATTTCTTTTTGGAAGCAAGTATTCTGAAGAGCTATCCTTGTTGCCTAATGAACCAAAACCCCAAACCTTGGATTTCATTACAGTTATGATTCCTTAACTCACTAGAGTCTCTCATCAAAATGTGGTCCGTTAAGTGAAAGAGACACTGTGTGCCACTCCATTAAAATGTGCTAAGCTAATTTGTTGTCTGACGTGAGATGAAATGAAATATAATTATTCCAGATCTGTTCCTAGTAGACTGTAGCATACATTGTAAACTAGACAAATGTGTAAGACAGTTTGGTATTGTTAGCTCTGGAGGCCCAAATCTGAATGCGTAGGTAAAGTAATGAGTCCAGAGAGGCCCCAGAGAGGCACGGTCTTCTTCTGGGTGAGGAAACTGGAAGTTTCCTGAAGTTTCCTGAAATCTGTCATGGTCCACATTCAGCCAGTGGCTTCTGTTGTTTTGAAAAAAAAATGGCTTCAGCTTGCATTAGGCCTGGTGCTTGCACAGGTATCCAGGAGGTAAGGCAGCAAGGAACCTTGCTTCACAGACTTGCCCCATTTTACAGACCATGGGTGTAAGTGCAGGCTCTAATTTCTTCCACATGAAAGGACTCTTCCTTGCTAGTCACAACTGGGAGGTCTACAGAATGATTCTTGTGCTTTTGCAAATAGAAAGATCAGGTGAGCTGCAACATGCTTTGAGATAGTAAACAATGTGTTTGCCCCAGGGAAGCTGTCATAAAAGTTAAAGATTGGGAAGGGGAAGAAAATACTTGCAATAGAACGGCTGAGGTGCTTTGGGAATCTGTTATCGAGGGAAAACCCAGTAAAGGTCAGATTTACAAACAGAAAGTCAAGACTTTGAGTATGCAATTAAATATCTAATTTCAATGCAGAATTTCTGTAACTGGGGCATGTAAACTTAACTCATAGGTGGGTGTTCAGCTAGCTACCTACATATAAGCTGTACAAACGTATATTTGTAGTACCTGAATATGGAAATAAAACTTTTTGCTCTAGACCCTGATTTCATGCAAAGCAAATATGGCTTTGGATTTCTATAATGGCCTAGAACTCAAAATATTCCTCCACTGCTTATCTGAACGGTTCTCTGAAAAGAAATCTGGCAAATTACTTTGTGGATTTCTAGATGCACTAACGATGATGATGATCAAAAGGATGAGACCTTTATACTCAACAGCTTTCCTACCTTATCTGGGAAGGTGATAGCTGAGCATCACACACCATTATTAACATTTTCAATTAATGTCCTCAGTAATTGTGAATCAGTAAGCTGGTTCTATTGTTCTGTGCTATATTGTGCATACTATCTGAATAGTAGGGAAGATGACAAGACAGAGTATGAGGAAAAATGAGAATCAGTGTGGTGTGTGGTATTAAACCATGTCCTTTGGACTTCTGCTTGTCAGAAGTCAGGAAAACATGCTGGACCTCTCTGTCAAGAGTGTTCATGTTGACCCAGGCATCATATGGGTCACTGAATACTTGAATAATTCTTGAATATTTCAGCCCATTTAATTCCTCAAATGCCACTTTAAATGTTGTGTACAGGGTTGATACAGCTGCACAGCGAGTTCTCTTTTTTGTGTGTTCACTCCAAGAATTAATTTGACTCTTCCTGTGACCGAGAACAGTACTTCTGTTTGGCTTAAACACAAAGATTTGGAGGAAGAAGTGCAAACTGGAGAAAAAGTAATGATTTGTAGAAAGCTACAGGAGGTCCGAGTCCCAAATCCAAATGTGACATTGCTTAAAATTACATAAATAGTGTTCCCATGTATTTATCCCAGCTATAACCAATAGCTAATAACAAATTATAGAGGCCCAATGTGATTTACACACAGAGGTTTCTATACAGGACTTTGTGTGAATAAAAATGACTATTATTTCTTTTTCTATCCAAAGAAAGGAATCAATCGAATTCTTGTGGAGAATATAATTTTCTTCCATTTACTTTTAAATAGCATTAGCACAGCAATCAGATTTTGAGATGAAAGATAAATACTTCTGGACCTGGGTCTGAAAATGTACAAAACACTAGACAATAAGGAGAACATTTTGCTATATAGGTGGGTAGCTTCTCAATCTGTTTTGCCTCTAAGTGACCTACTCCATTATTTTGAAACTGTGTTAAATGACCTCTGATTTTTTTTTTTAAAGATTTAAACATTAAGATTTTATCGTTATTTTAATTACACTTTGAGATCACATTATAATAACACTAACTGACGATTGCTTCTGATGGTGCCATACCTTCCACAGCTGAAATTTCAGAGATTATTGTAAATGTGTAACAGTATGGAGAAAACTAGCTCAGTCAGAATAAAAGGATATGTAATAGCATTAATCCTTAAGCTACGTTTGAAAATACACAGGGAGACCAGTGTCCTGTAATTATAAAAGGCAGCAGTAACAAGGTGACAAAGACAACCCCATGCGGTCATCTCCAGTGTTTAAAAAAGGGAGCCAAATAAATAAGGGCATCCATCCAGTTCTTAGCGGTGGTGGAAGAAACATCTGCCTGTGCGTAGGTGGGCAGGGGAGGGGGCGGCGAGGGCTGGTGGGGACAGCACCGAGGGGACCCGCAGGTGTGGGTTGAGGGGAGGGGTAACAAAGAAGGGAGAGGATGGGTGATGCATGGAGAGTATGGGAAGGTCTGGGCACCGGGGCTGTCTGCAACAGCCTCACTCGCTGCACCGCTGTAGCTTCTGGGCTCTGAAAGGTGCATTGTAGACTTCATCCATCTCATTTTGTAGACGGAAGAAAGATTTCCTTTTTAATCAGGGCACGCTGCAGAAGCCAAGATGAGATCATGGCTTCTGGTTCACGATTTGTATTTTCTAACAGAGAAGGTTATCTTGTTTCTTTCTTGTACTAACTAGATCAGAGCAACATATATGGCACCACACATATCAAGTGGCTTTAATTATCCTTCTAAAAGAAGAGTGATTAGAAATCAAGTAAGTTTAAATCTTTGGGCTGCTGCTCAGGTTTCCCCAGTCTTCCACTGGATAGATTCCTCTGACCGCAGCGAGAATTTACCAGAGTTAAAGAATGAATAAGAGCCTTTGGTTATAGCTTTAATTACAGAACAGAGCTACAGGAGAAATCAATGTCATATTCATTTAAATTTGCCATATGGTAGTGTGCTATTGGCCTTGCTCAACCAGTGCCCTGCCTTTGTTAGCTGTGCAGATCTGGGGTGATCTTGCTGGTTTTTTTCACTGTTTCCTTACAGGTGGATTGCTACAGTTCCAAGTAACTGCAAGACGTGGCAGCAGCTGCTGCTGTTATTGATAAATGGTGCGGCCAGTTTGACTAGGACACACTGAGGTGCCTTTGAGGTAGTGAAGTAAGAGGATTTAAAGGTGAAGCCATAGATTAAATGGTGTATGAATTACTCAGCCTGCCTGGTTGTGAATGGTTGTGTTAGGTTGATAGCTGTGCTATAATGCATTCACAGCAATGCATTACTGAAGGCAACGCTGCGTACTGTGAAATGTCTGTGTAAACATTGTATAGCTGCACCTCTTCTTAGGCAGGCCTTAGGGCAATATCTCACCTGCTTCCCTCGCATTTTGGGGTAAAGATGAGCTTCTTTCTGTTTCTCAGGGGATGGCTTGTTCCCAGGGATGCGCCTGCTTTGGTTTGATCTCCCCTCCTTCCCCCTGGCTCTTTGCTTACTGGGGAGACCTGGGTTTGCTGCCCTTGCTCTTTCCTCTACAAATGGGGTTAAATAAGAGGAAGGCTCTTTCTCCTCTTTATTGCCCTATATACACAGAGCTGTGTTGTATTGTCTCATTGGGATCCTTCCTCCAAATTTCAGACTTTGTTATGGACTTTTGCTGCCCTTTTCCTTTTCTGTCACTTTCAAACTTTCCTCTGTTTTTATGGGTTTGGATCTGAGGGGAAAAAATCAATAAAACATTCAAATAAAAACACAGTGAAAAGGAAAGAAGGAACCACATACAGAGCCCAAGGATGTGCGCCTTTTGGTTGTAATATACTTGAAAGGCCTTTATATTTCTGTGCAAGAGGGAATGATTGCTTTTGAAGGTATATTCAAGGATATTCACAAAAAATGCTTTGTGAATATCAGTGGACGAAGGCTTACATTTATAGTAGTCAATGACAAAAAAAAACTTGACACAGAAACAACTTTTCAGCTTACAAGAGTTACGAAAATGCAGCGCGTTATAAAACATACTGTTACTCTCTGATTCAGAAGATAAGCAGGGAGGAAGCAATTAGCCACATTGCAAAGGCGAATGTTAGAATTAGCAGTTAGAAAAGAAGACCATGCCATTTTGCTAGAATACCCAACAGGCTGCTTTGTTTGCACTCGGCAAAGCAAAACCTTTTGCTGATATTGTCACATTGTTTTTAGCTGACATTTTGAAGTATGCATCTATGATAAACATGTAGGGGAAATAACCTCTATTGAGGTGACAGCAGATATGATTAGAACATGAGAAATCCAGATCCCTCAGCAGAGAGATGATATTCAGAACAGACTAAGATGCAACTCGACAGGTTGTGGAGAGATTAAGGTTTGCACGACACAAAGCTGCGAGCTGGTTGCACAGCATGATATGGGCTTAAAAAGCAGGCTTTCCTACCTTCCTCCAGGAACCTTCAAATCACTCACCCTGAAAGGAGGCGATTGCTGAGAATTTAGGCAGGGTGCCTCGCATGCCTACGAGGTCACGGCTGACATGTGGTGAAGCAGAGCACTGATGTTGCAGCATATGGTGGCAGACTGAGGCCAAGTGGGCTGAAGAAAAGGAAGTTACGGTGGGCTACCTAAAAACTGTAACACTCAGGGCATTATATTCTGCTGGTAGAAATCAATCTGGCTCGTAGACTGATTTACAGAGAGTTTGCCTTGGAGGCATGACAAAATGTACTCGATCCTGCCCTTTTGCACACAGGACATAGATGTTCTGCTGAGTTACTGGGATTGTAGCCTTCACCATGACCTGTGATGCAAGGTACCAAAACATTTGTTGTTAGTATTTCTCTATCATCCTGAATTTAAACATAATCTAATATTTCCCTGCATGGGCTGTTTATACAAGAGATTAAAAATAATCACTGACACTCTTTCTTTGGAAAAAAAAAAAAAGAAAAAAAAAAAAGAAAAAAAAAAAAGAGTTCTACAGTTGGTACATAGATGTTTTGTACCCCATCTCTTCTTGACTGAAATTTCAGTTGAATGTAAAGTTTTTGTGCAGAAGCAGTTTGGTAGAGACCTGGGATTTTTATTTACTTGTTTCTCAAGTGGTAGAGATGTTTTCACCAAAAAGAAATCCTGAGTTTCCATCACTCTTTAAATCTTATTACTCATATCCAAAATGTCTGCAAAAGAAAAAGTATTGCAGTCAGTTGAATTAAACATACTTCAGATAGTGAGAACCAGTAGATTATCAGATGATATATTTATAATCATAGCAATATCTTCTCACTGAAATTATTAGGTCAAATTGCATTTTAAATTTAGGATCCTTTGTTATATTTTGGTTGTCATGACTCTTCACTGCCATCTCCAGATGTCTCAATAATTGGAAATAGAGTAGGGATTTCACATCATTCCTACAGGGGACACAGATGAAAGGATCAAGGCTGAAGGGATAACACATGAAAAGAAGCAGAAGGAATTATTATTGCCAAGTCCAACAAGCGTTCAGAGCAGGGTGTCAGAATGGATTGACTTCAATAAAAAAAAATTGCCCTAGTAACAACTGAGTTAAATGTATGAGTAAGGACATCAGGAATTGGACTATTGTTTGATAGTTCCACAATCACTTTGCATGTCAGTCAGCATTAGTGACTGTCTGGGAAGCTAACACTGTCTGAAATAGTTGGGTTGTTAAGTATTGGTAATGGTCTGATTAGCTTTGTTTTGAAGGAGCATTTGCGGTGTAGATTACTGTCTATCCTTGGCTTGTTGACTGCTATGTTCTATGATTTCTTACACTTGTTGCAATCCACTTTGAAGTCTGCTTTAAATACAGATGCTCTGTGGTAGTGTTGCCCTCCTTAACAGCTCTTTAGCACACTCTATCCTCATTCATAACTTATTTAATGGTGAATGGAATACATTAATAACAATGATGAATGGAAAGCATCAGTAGGACTGGATGTAGCCTATGAATATATTTTTGTAGGTCTAACAGCATGTTTGGTCTTCTACTGTAACTGATAGTCTGAAATTATTGAAAATTCACTCTTGAACATTATAAGTTTCTTAAGTCAAGTTAATTCTTTATGAGCTGCACACCAGGAGCAGGCAATTCAGTAGATGACATGGAAAATTTTGTTATTTGTGTGAATATGTAACTATAGGGTCTCTATTCTAGTGCAGTTGTGTTCTGATAAGTGACAATGCAAAATTACCACTTTCATAAACATGCTCCCACTCTGCATAAGCCATAGATTTCTTTATAATAATGACATTAAAAGAAGGAAATCTTTCCTAATGGCAAAAGGGAGGGCTTGAAATAGGACAAGTGATATACAATGCCCTGCACTGGGGTTTCCTAAAGCTTGAGCTAGGTTTGCCAAAGTGTTAGCAGTTTATCAAGCTTCTGAACCTTGGCTGCGTATGACTTCAATCCCTTTTTCTTCCCTGCAGCCACCTTTCCTTACATCAGAGGCCACATAGGCCCTTGGCTACCCAACCTACTCTGAGTCAAGAGGTGGACACTGAGTGCTGAGAAATAACTGTGTACCCTGACTACCAGTCTTTCCCACAGCATTTGTTGACCTCTTCTGCCTTACCCATTGAATAACCTCTCTGGGTTGTAGGAGCTCTTTGCACTGGCGAAGAGCTGTGTTTAGAGAGAAGGGATGTGACCAAAGCCGAGCTAACAGCTGGGTACTACAACTGGGGCTGCAGCCTGGGAATGATGAGGAGTGCTACAGCAAGACCAGACCTTTCACTTTAGGCTTCCAGATCAAAGAAATGCAGAAGGAATTTAACTGCACTTTTGTTGTCATATCACAGGTTTTCATGAAGATCACTATGATGGAGCACTTAAGATGCCTTCCTGAAACAGAGTCCTGTGAGCACCCCCAAGTCAGTGCATTAGCTGCAGAAATGAGAGAGCTCTGCCACCAAAGATCATTGCTGTTGAACTTTGAAGAAGCAACAGGCAATATAGTGCCCACCCACCTAGTAATTTAACTGTGAATCATAGTACATCTGTCAGCAGCTGATTCTTATTACTGGCAGGAATCAAGAAAAAAACCAAACACTGCCCATGATCAAAACACACTCTTCAGTAGATCTTCTTGTGAATTGAGACATAAGCACCATCCCCTCCCTCATAGCAGGCTTAATTAGTTGGGACAAAAACTACAGTCAGATAATTAGGCAGACCATAAAATAAAGCGTTGTGTGTGCCTTCCTGCTCTTGTTTTCCTGTGAGGTGGGTCAGTTCACAGATGTGAAATGTCTTTTCAGAAGTTACTTATATTCTATTTCCTTTCCTTTTGCAGACATCATCACTTTCTTATTTTAATTGATGCTATTTGAACTGTAGACAGATGTTAATTAGGCAATGATACAAAGCCAACAGGAATTAGGTGCCCAAATGCAAACCTGTGTCATAGAGAATGTCTCTCTTCTAGGTGGGCTTAATATATCACAGCTCATGTTTCACCACTGCATTGAAGAATATTTTCTGGGTATTTGACAGGTGGAGAAAGAAGAAAAGGACAGCTGGAGTATTGGACAACATGTCCAAGGAGACATTTTTCTGAGGAAAGGTTTAGGGAAAGAAGCATAACTCATACCTGCTATAATTCAGATTATACAGGCACTCAGACATGCAAGTGTTCAGCTTTGACACATAACAGTGAGGTACACACATGTAAATTTTCATGTATTTTATATAGGAACTATATTTCAAGTGTCTGATTTGTTTTTTAAGAATCAAGCACTTTAACAGGCTCCCACACATCCTTTCTTTTACAGTAGTGCCATATTTTTCTGCTGATATTGCAACACTTGAACTGAATCTCTCAGCTCTTCAACACAGTTTGGAAAAGAGCTTGCATAAAATACCAGAAGAAACAGAGTTGCATGGACTCCTCTCGTTTTCCCCTTTCTGTCTGTATTTTTATACCTATCTCTTCCATTAACACCTATTAATATTTTTTCTGGAGGAAGTGATGGGACTTGAATGTTCTACACAAGCCCTGGCTCAACTAAAAGGACTGTAGTGAAATAGGGACACCTATTGGGAGCCTTATGTCCTAGTCACATTTTATATGTTGCATCCATACAGATCAGAGCGGAGAGGCTGTTACCTTTCAAATTGTGCTTTAAAAGTTCTCATACTATTTCAGACATTGTCAGGTACTGCTTTGGTTTAGCTCACATGGAGGGTAGACTCTCAGTAAGGCTGCAACTTTGGATGTAATTGGCAGAGACAAAATTTCAACAGATTTCAGTAGCTTCCTGGTAGTTTGTGTCTTTTCCAGTTTCTTCTGCTTGTCTAGCATGCTGACAAAACTAGTGTGGATTCTGGCATGAGAAAAACATCCTTTCTTTGTCTTTGAAAACTCAGACAAAATTTGAGGTGGACATCCTTGAGTAAAGCAGTATGAGAACAAGAGGAAGTTTAGTGACCAAGTAAATTGTAATATGCTTTTCTAATTTTCTTGGCATTTCACAATACCCCAGAATGACTGGGGATGGACCTAGGTGTCTTAGGCTTGTTTTATGGAGATGCTTTAGCAAACAAAGGACACCAAAGCACCCAGATTTCAGTGTACTATCTCCCTCCCTTCCCTCATAAATCTGCCACTGTTACGAAAGTCACACACGTACATTTAAGATGTTATTCCAGTGTTACCTATTTTCTCACAGCAGATGAACTCTTCTTCTGTGTTTGCATCCTGCCAAATATAGCTTAGGAATTTTAAAAAGAAATCAAAAGTGACTGTGTTTTCATTGATATTTATGGTGCAGGTTTGGTGGTAACAAAGAAGGTAGAAAAAATACAGCAGAAAAAAAAAGTATGCCTTTAATAGTAATTTCTTGTAGTACAGGAAGTGTTTAGTAAAATAGTATATGCGAAGAGGTGACTTTCTTTTTTTAAAATCTAAAACCTGGATAATTTGCTACAGTCATAGGTAGCGATTGAGACAAATGCTGTCTGGAGCAGCACCAAGTGAACTGGCGTATTTACAGAAGGAGTTGATCTGAGGACACTGCTGCAAGGTGAGCTGTACATATACATATCACAGAAAATCACGATTCAGAACCTGTGATCGGTGGTTAAATATGATGGGATAGTAAAATGGACAAAAGAAAAAAAGAAAGAGAATGTGATTGCCTGAAAGCACCGTTTGCTGGCTAATGCCTGGCAGTCACTGAGGAAAGGGGAGCACAAGAGCTTCCTACCCCAAGGGCCCTGCAAACCAGGGCTGGAGGGAGAGGCAGGGCAGAGCTCAGGTACACCGGGAGCCCTGCTCTCTACCTGTAAGCAGCCCTGCAGAAAGGATAGATAGGTAGGGGTGATGCATCCCCCAGTGAGCATCACAGGATGCTGGGTGGCCGGCCTCTTGAGTGCATCCCCTGGGCTGGGCCACCCTCTGTGAGAAACTTGGCTGAAATGGCTGAAATGAGGTCATTCTCTCACTTTCCACATATTTCAGTCCTACCTGGGAATTTACTTAGTTATTTTAGTTGCATCTCCAACAGAGAGGGAGGATACACTCTAACTGCTTGCACACGGGTGGTAAGAAAGAGGCTGAACACCTCTCCCCTGCACAGCTCTCTGGGCACTCCTGTTAACCCCAGAACACCTGCTTTACTTCACCAACCCATTTGCCACAGACTTGTTTGTTAGCGGGGAGAGACAGCTCTTTCCTGATCTGCAAAAGCCTTTGCTGCTGCTCTGATAAACAGACTGCATTTCAAATGAACTTGAAACGCGAGAAGATGACAGTTTGGAAAATGTAAAATTGAAATATGAATGGGTTATATGCTACTGTATGTTTGGGGGAGGGAAACGTGATAACTGAGCAGTTTAAATAGCAGGGTTCCCCTCCACTTCTTTTCTTCCTAGTGCTTGTGGTAAATTACGGGCTTAGTGCTCAGACTCCAGTGCATATTTTACCACCTTGTTTCATAAGTCTGAATACAGCATTTAGTGGGAGGACAGCTTGTAATTATGTTGTAAGTTATCAAACAAACTGCAGATGTATAAAATGTGAGGGTAGGCTTAACTACTTTGTTTTGAAAGGGAACTTTAATATTAAACAAATGTGTACTTATTGGAAATGGCAGCGTTGAAAGCCTGCATTGTAAGTCTGACTTAATAAACCTAATCTTTCCCTAAAGCTCTGTATATTACGGAGAAGTAATAAGATATCTTGCCTAACTTAAATATTTCCTTTCATCTTAGAACAAGGGCCCCACTCCTAGAAGTAATTAATTGTCTAATTTAAAGCATCCCATGCACATGACCAGATTTTTAATATTACCTGTACAGATACCATTGGTTGCAATAATGAGGCATGTGCATGCAGAGTAGCTGGTTAGAACATGTGAATTAAGTGTTTGTGTGCATTTAGAGAAAGGAAAAGTAATATTTTCTTGCCTCTTTCTTTAGAAAATCAAACTTTGACAAACAGACCTAAATATGAACAACCAACCTCCATCAAAAAATTGCAACTGAACCTAGGGCAAATGTTTAATATTTCTCATGAGCTGTACTTTGTATTTCTTCACTTTTTATGGCCTTTTCTTTTTCTTTTTTTCACTTCGGACAGAGCTGAAATGAGGAAATACCACATGAAATGCACAGTTTTAAAAATAATTCTAATCCATTTTGAAGGATTATGTGCCCTGAACATATTTTTTTAGACCACTTTTGTAGACACAACAGGTTTGGATCACTCATACACACACCAGATGAACATGTGGATAACGGGCACTTCTGTGAGCCAACATGAATTGATCTCAAACCTTTGCAAAGTTTACCTGCTTTTTACTGCTAAATATGGATGGGGTGCTGGTATAGGTACTGTACAGGAAATATGCTACCAGGATAAAGGTAATGTCAGTTGTCTCACAAGGTAGTTTAAGTGATAAGAATGACCTGTTAGACAAAGCTGATCTCTTCTGATTACCTGAATAATAATAATAATAATAATAATAAAAGCCAGACATTTAAAACTTACTTGGTATGGAGAAATATGCAGTTATTGTCGGCATGGACAAACAGGAATCAGCATGAATTACAGGGAATTGGTGATTTGGCTTTGAAACCCAGGTCATTACTGTGCCAGTGGATTTGTTTATTGTTAGCTATGCATATTTAAGGAGAAAGGAAGCAGAAGATAGTTGTGAAGGTAAGTTGTGAAGAAGCAACGTATCATTCACAGTCCTGAGGAACAGAAGAAAGAAATGAGAGAGGAGAGGAGGGGAGCAGGGAAATGGGTGTCTTGTAATTCGCATGGCTTTCAGTGGGGAGACTGTGGAGACCAGGGGTGGTGGTGGCAGATGGACAAGGGAGTCCATTCACAGCTTGTACTTGAGCTACTTGCTTTCTGCTGCAGTTTGACCTTTCATCTGAATATGTCAACTCACCTGCTGTGGAATCAGCATCCAGAGTTTGCACGGTCCCTAAGGCCATGGATGTTTTTTGTTGGATCAGGCACTTTATACATTGTCTAATACATAAGCTATGCAAATTGTCATTACAGCCATCTGCAATTTTTTGCAAAGGTTAATGTCTTTACAGGAATTTTCTTTTTTTGATTAATCGATCCTACAGCAAATAATGTGACTACAGTTTCTTGATGGAACATTTCCAATGCTGTTAAAGGACTGTGATAAACCAGGATAAAGTGGTCTCATATTTTCTTCTTTTACTATTAGACCATAGAGATTTACAAAGAATCCAGTTAAGCAGAGCACTAGTGCATGACTATTTTCATTGTTTAGAAAAGCAAAGTTAAGGATTTGCCACAACAGCAAGTTATAGGGAGGAACAGTTGCATTGCTCAACACTACAAGTGAAAAGTAGCTCTATAAACTGGCCCTTTCTCAAGAGACCAAACAGCTGCTCTCAGGAGATCAGGTGACTATTTTATGCATGCTGAATTCAGCAAAAATATATTTTAATAGACATATGTGATTGCTTTACTGATTAGACCAAGTTTCACCTTCAGTGCCTGCAGCTATAGAACATGTTAGATTTGTCAAAACACAAGGAGAACTTTTCTATGAAGGTCTCAAACCTTCTCAAAAGCCTTTGAAAATTCCTTTTTCCATTGTGTGAGAGTGATATCTCAGAGGACATACTTGAGACATGGTATAACGGAGAGGAAAGAGCACCGTGCCCTGTGCTGTGTGAGTGTTACAGAACGTGTAACAAGGCAAGATGTAGCAGGAATCTCAGCGTGTAAGATCTGATTCTGGTGTAATTTGTGAGTCAGATGCACGCTATAAGTCTTTTAGGTCCCAGGCTGAATTTAAGGGCTGAAAGGTTGGGAGAGAATAGCCATTACATTTGTGTTAATAAACCCAGCTGGTGGGCAAGACAGAAGAAATATTTTCATTTGTCATGTTAGTTTTGTACTTGATTATGCTTATTCAGTTAGGTCTCCTGTAAGTTAATAGTAAAGGTCCAGCAGTTATCTACAGGCTTTGCATTGTGTCCTGGGGACCTGGTCCTGATCCTACATGCTTTAGTGATTAAAAGTCATCTGATAACAGGCACAACTGGTGTGTATGTTCGTAATCTACCCCAATTGCGAGATAATGGGATTTACATTAAAACTCAAAGTCTAAGCTAAGAGTCAGTATGCTGGATTTGAGGTAGTCTTAAGAGTGTACACATTCCATGTTACAGTGATTCAGGTGATAGCTGTTAACTTCATAAAGCTTTGTAGCTTTTAGGTCTTAGGTCTGAGCCTTCTGCTTCAGTAAGTTTTTGTAATTGACTCGGAGGCTGATATGACGCTTGTCTGGAGTCCTGTGTAAGAGTAGATAGGTAAAGTCTACTGCTTGTGAAAATGTGTTTGAAAACTGGAACATATATCTAAATGTTTTGCTGCTGTACATTAATATTTGTATTATAAGAGAGATTTAGTATCTAGAGGTCTTAGCCCTAGAAACCTTTGTGTTAAGTGCTGTTCATGAACACGGCATGAGACAAATTTTGTTCTGAGTTACCTTGTGATCAAAACACCTGGTTTAGTAAGAAAACTCTTCATTACCTTTAAAGAGAGGGCATAAAATCAGATATACTACAAATTTTCATGCTAGAGAACCTGAAATAGCTTTCCACTTATTTTAGTGGTAGCTGTGCAATAATTTGGAAGAAGTTAAAAGTAAGACTGTATCCTTTGTTTCACTAATAGCATGCATTTCTTGTGCTTTTATGTTTTTATTTGTGAAGATTTGGGGAAATGAGGAGCAGGATTAGAGAAAGTAGGAATTAGTTTTTTGTCTGGAGTACAAATTTGGGACCAAAATGTATTGTAAATCCATCAGTGACAATCTAATTGGATCGGGATGTCCCTGAATGCACGAGACTGGTGACAGCTGCTCCGTTCATATATATTTCTAGCTATGTAGATACTGAGACACAAAAAAGGTCATTTGCAGTCTATGAATCCCTCAATGGAGACAACAAAATTGCATTGATATCTTTAACTTCTTTCCCAGTAATCACAGAGATGTTTCCCATATGGCCAACTTTCAGTATGAAACTTCTAGTAGTAAAAACTCATCAACATATGCCAACAATCTCTGTAAGTAGTAGGCCAATAACATGCGGATGCAATCACAGCCACTGATGGAGACAAGCTCCACCACTGCTAGCGTAATGAAGATAAAAACTTGATGGACATTTCAAATGTATTCCTCAGAAGAAGATGTATTCCTTCCTGGGAGGAAGGAAAAAAAAAAAAGAGAAGGCTAATTGAATGAAGAGTTTTGGAGAGTTACTTATGCTACAGCATTAGAAAGCATTATCTATTATTACTCTATGCCACAATGCAAGTAGCAGGGAAGAGAGCTGTAAGCATGAAAGTTCAGTGGAGTCTGTGCTTTGTACCATCCACTCCACTATTCTGGGAGGGGCAGGAGGAGCCGTTATTGCAGAAATAATAATTCTGGAATCTGCCACTATGGGCCAAGAGAGTCTAATTCCACTCAGAGGTCTGCAGGGCACAGCAGGCAGTGTATTGAAAACTGCTAGTGATGCACCAAATAAGCATTTTTTAAAGTCAGAAGTATATGGGGAAAGGAAAAAGATGTCAGTCACTGTGATGACTCGGCAGCTGCCCAACAACCAGCAACTAGGAATGTGTGGATCAGCATTAGACAGAAGTTTGTGAAATGAAGTTTTATTGGCTCTTAAGGAAAAATAATCTTGCCAAAATAGTTTTCTCATTTACTTCTCTTAAGAAACTCAGTACTTTTTCTGTATCAGATGCAAAAATGAAAAATTGAACTCACAGTCTTCCACAGCTGAATGGCAGTGTCTTTGAAAATCATAATGTCCCTCAGATATAGTCCATCTTCTGTTATAACTGGTTGCTAGAAACAGCTTTCTAGTGAGAAAACGCAGTATCTTTCCATAGAGACAGATTGTGTGGTCTACAGACATTTATTCCATGTAATATTTAATTGGAATTGATAGGAAATTTGGTCTTAGTTCTACCTTTCTGAAGTCACTGAAAACTTTGCTATCCTTTTAGTTCATTCAGGTGCTAGACATCTTCAGATTTTAATTCAAAGCAATTACATCATCTGTATGTACAAAATCTGAAAAGATCTTCTGGCAGCTTTATGAAAATCCACTAGAAGGAACCGAAAATTCCCCTGAGTTTCTGCAATTATGCAATAAGAATTTGTAAATTACAAAGTTCATCTGTTCAAAGGAATTTAGGTAAAGATCTAGGCAAGAAACTGGCAGAGGTGGTAAATGTTGGAAGATTGCCCAACCTACTTCTGTGTAGAGCCTGTGTTCTTCTCCAAGAATCCATCAAGTTCTAAAGTTTGTAATCAGTTCACAATTAGTATTCATTTGAACTCAGAGTGAACATCTTTTTCTAGTTATAAAAAGTTCAATAGAGTGCTGTTCCATGCTTATCTTTCCTTCATATCCTAGAATAATCAATTAAAAATGTAATCCTTATATTCTGAAAAATCCTCTGTAGGAGTTCAATATTGGTTGTGAGCCTGTTACATCTGACTGATTAGGCAATTGTGATTGATTTGGAAATTGGCATTCTGCACACATTTTTGCCTGTATGCCTTTGGTTCATGATGTCTTACTGAAGGAAAGTG
The DNA here is from genome assembly GCF_023634155.1 of Falco peregrinus. Taxonomy (NCBI): domain Eukaryota; kingdom Metazoa; phylum Chordata; class Aves; order Falconiformes; family Falconidae; genus Falco; species Falco peregrinus. Next base: position 36,279,259 of record NC_073725.1, on the reverse strand, counting down.
CAAAAAAATAGAAGCAAAATGATTTAAAAACTTGAAAGGAAATGAATAATTTCATGTATATCTGTCTGCATCCATCCAAATTGTTCTGTAAGACATGGGACAAACCCAGTTTCAACTTTTCAAAAATCTGAAGAGGGTCCTTGCAAAACCAGGGAGAATTATGTACTATGTGCTATTACTCAGATGGTGTGTGTCTCAAGTTTTGAATTTTCTGTGAGTATAGGAAGGCCATGGCACTTAATACTTATCAGATACTAATCCCTTATCTGGTTTTAGGTTTCTCCATCAACTTCTAGATTATTGTATGATTTTCACTGAGATTTCACTTTTCTGACTCCTTTGGCTCTCTTTAAAATTGCACCTTGTACAGAACATTTTACATATCAACATGTGTCCGGTTCTGTAGAATGCTTTCAAACCATACAAACCCCATGTGATCCCCACCACCATTCCTGAAATTGTCAGCACCTTGTCATATTAGGTGCTTGTGGTGTGACAGGCAAGTTCTGTTTTAAAATAAAAGTGCCTCATAAAAACAAACACATTTGATCTTTTCAACTATTTTTAGTTGGTGTCAATCTTCTATGGCCCTGGGCAACACAGGCAAAATGCCAACCTTGGCAGTCTTTTCAGACACTCTAATATGCCAAGTTCTGGCAGCAGCACATTTTTATCAGAATTGTTTTCCAGCCTCAGTAAACTGCTTCAGATGCTGGTGTGCCTGTTATGGATATGACATCCGTGGAGACCACAATGATTGCAATCAAAAAGTAGCGGAGAAAATAGAAAGAGTTAGTGTCAGTTCTGATTCTCACTATCCCCTTCATCATGACAATAAATTAATACGGCTCAGCTTCTGCTCTGGTAAGCCTTTTCCATAAGAACAAGGTATTAGAATCCCAGTGCTTAACATTCACAGTGAAATATTCTGGTGTTACAAATGTAGTGGAAGTGTAGTATGCAATGCAAAGAAGTATGTCTGTGCAATGTCGTGATAAGAATGTACATGCACAGACGACCCAAGGAATTCAAAGTGATGATTCTTACAGGAATTTTAACATAGTCCCTTTTTTACTTTGCGGAGAATTTTCTAACACTTCCTTTGGCAGCTATTTTCAGGCCTATGTGAAGTGTGGATGTTGCCACAGGAATGATAACTTTGAATTGCTTGATGTTTTGGTCAGTGTGAATTTCTTAACCTAATGTCGCAAAAATATTATTTTAAAGGGTGCTTTTTTTCTGTTTTTGAGAATGCTTTCCTTGCTTTAAAAAATATAAACATGTAAAAAGCAAAAATAGTAAATTGTGATGTTTAGTATGATATTTTAAGGAAAATGGCATGGTGTTGGAGGTTTTTTAATAGCTAGTTGACTGTGTAATCGGTAACATAACTACATTTGTGTTTTCATAATGGTAAGATTTGATCAGAAGTGCTGAAAAGACAAGGAAATTGTTTTGATTATGTTACACACATTTCAGCACTTCCCAGGATGCATTTTCTGTTTTAGTACCTAATGCAGTATCCAGAGACTTACTGTTGACTTCACAGAACTGGATCAGCACCTGAAGTCCCAACTTTCCAGTACCTTAAGCATACTTGCAACCCTTTTGCATTGGAGCATTAAATCAGGATTGTTATAAATATCATGTTCCATGTAGGACTATAGATGTGGCCATGACTTATGTTCTAGAATATATTGTTTTTACATGTTAATGCATTTGTTTCTTATTTGCTACTAACAAACTCAGTCAAGTATGAAATCTCCCCCTTTTTGACTATAAACTTACAGCATTTGAAGCTTGCCAAGTAACTCTTTTTGGACTAAGCAGTATACAAAAAACGACAAGGACATTTTCTTTAAAGTACAATAGGCAGTTTTTCATGAAAAATAGCCTCATTTTACTTTATTCATCATGAAAGGTGGTAAACTGTGGACTGAGGACAAAAATGAAAAAAATCAGTCAGACAATATTTTTGCTTCAGAAAAACAAAAAAGAAGCACTCAAAATAGGATTTGGCACAGGATTGCCTCTATGCTTATATTTGCTCTTCAGTTTGCTATAAAAATATGACCTTTTCAATGTTTTCTCCTTGGAAGGAGGCTCTTATCTCCTGTTTCCTTTCCAAAGTAGATTAGCGCATTAGTACTAATGCATCCTTCCCCTAAAAGAAGCCAGCAGCAGGGCCAAACACGATTTCTTCCTTCACTAATCAATATGGTGGTACCATGCTATCAGCTGGACTCACAGAGAAACAAGACTGTCTTTGCTCCCCAGGACAGTAGTCTCAATGAGGAAATGGAAAGATAAAAGTGGACAACAGAGCCCACACTACCACTCTGCAAGGCACAAATGTCTGATTTCTCAAGTGAGGTTTGGCCACCACATTTTTGGGAACTGTTTCTCTAGGGCTCAGTAGACAAAAATAAACTTTCTCTGCCCTTTGTTGCAAGTATCAGTTGTTATTGGACACTCTTGCTTGTCAGGGGACTTCAACAATACAAGATGAATGGGCCATCCAGTGACATTCTGCTTTAAGGAGCTGGCTTCTCCTTCCCTGAAGGAGAATGTTTTGATGCTATACAGTCATGCAAAGTGAAAATGCAGTACAGCGGGAGCAACAGGGCAAACCCATGCATGTTTCCACCCCCACCCTCCCTGCAGAATGAAGCCAAAAAGAGAGAGCGAAACATTAATGCGCTGTGATACACCTCTACTAAGTCACAAGTAGGTGAGGCAGGTTGTTATTCTCATGTGCTGTGTTGAGGGAGAGGTAGAAAATTGTCTTTGTTATTCTTTGCTGATATTTTTTTTTTGTATTTTCTCAGAGGTTGCTGAACTGGTAGATGACCTAATTTATGGTAACGCACTTACTTATGCCAATGTAGTTGAAATTGTTATACTCATTGTATGCGCACTATCTACCCTGGAAAATTAATACTTGAGTAAGTTATTGAAAACAATGGAAATGTTCTATGGAAAGGTGTTTTCTCTTGGCTTTGTGGTTAGAGCTGCAATCATCTGGCATTTCTCAGGTCTGCTTTTAAGATGCAGATATGACACTTGTAGTCATAATCCTTTGTCAGATAGATCAACTTAAAAAATTCGGTTTGACTTTAAAGACAGAATTAGGGCCTGATTAATATTCTATGTATGCTTTTCTTTTCATATTTACAAAATTAGGAATGTAAGAAAATCTTGAAATAGGGTTTTCATAAGAAAATCCTGCAGCAAATAAAAACAGACCATAAAAGAAATAGATGCTTTGACTGTCAGAAACTTCTCATAGAATACCTTTGAAGTCAACTAATGATGAACAGAAATAAAAACAGGTTTCCGTTGTCCCAATGTAAAGCATAAGAAAGCAGGTTTTATGGAGAAATTGTCCATAGTACTTCAGAGTGGGGACATTGGAGAGCCTTCTTCTTACATACCAGTTAATTTTAACACAGCTTCTGCATAGCTGCCGTTTTACCTCAGAAGATGTTGTACTTGCAGCACTTCTCCATGGTTGTTTAGAGCAGATGATCTTTACTGCTCCATCTGGCCATAAGCTGACCTAACATCTGTCCTTGCTAATCTACCTGGAGGTCTATGCACATCTTTGATCTCGAACTCTCCAATTCCTGCTTTTTTTCAAATTGCACTGTTGCCTCATAGCTTTGCAACAGAAAGACAAACTAATATGTAGTTTTTATAATTAAATATGTTCCACTTTTGTAAGTAAAGCATTTTCAGCTGCTAACATGTTGTAAATGTGGTGAGATGAAAGTGGTATAACCTGAGAAACAACTTTGCTTAGAAATTCCTCAGCTAGTGGTAATGTCCTATTTCGGTGAAAAAAATTAACGCTCTATGTGGCATTTGGGATAGGCTAAGGGCATTAAACCTGTGTATCTCTACTGACATCTAATACCACAGGTTAGCTGCTTTTGGGACCCTTACTAATTTTCTTCTACTACTGAAATAGCTCTGCTTGTGATATTTGAGTTCTGGTGCAGTGCAGGTTGCTGCAGAGGGCGGATATTAGTGTGAATCATAAGATGTCCAGCCTGTGTCATAGTGTGCCATCTGACTCTGTAATATCTGCCCATATAGACGGTGACCAGATGCCTAGAAATATGTAAAACAAGCACACAGTGATGCCTCCACAGAACACATCTTCACTCTCCAACGGTTTGGAGCCAAAGGATTGCCTTTGCCAGAGGATACAGAATGGTAGTTGTATGAGACAGTGACAGAGCCATAGCTCACAAGCAAGGTGACTGTATCTTCCTGATGGATGATGGAAGTGACCAATTAACCAAAACGTCTGACTCAAACCAAATAATTTCTTCTACAGTGAGATTTAATATAACGAGAATCCTGAATTTCACATTGTCACTGTTGTTATATATCATAAAGATCAATAGACTAACAACAGAGTCTACACAGACCTTCCTTAAGCATATTTAAAAAAATAAAAGAATGAGTCTGTGGAGAAAAAAAACACAGTACAATTATTTTATATTTAACCAATGACTAAATCCAGTAAATGCAACACTTCAAATTTAATTGCTTATGTTTCTTTCCATTGGTTGTCTTTTTAACATATCAGGCTGACTCCCCTTTTGTATTCCACATTGACGATAGCACTACGGTTAGATTGTCGTTCTACCAACAAAACGCACAGTTAGGAGAAATATGGAATATAGAAATATCAGCTGCTGGCTTGGCTAGAAAAAGCCCTCGTTTCTGGTAAGTCTCAACTGTTGCAGACTGCTTTGTAGACTAAAATCAACACTGTGTAATATTGCATTTAAATATTAATTAAGGTCTATCTTTACCAAATTTCTCATCCAAGGTGATATTGACAAGTGTTATTATACATGCTATAAAGTTTCTGGAAAATGAGATTTTTAAATCCTTGGCATTTAAAAGGGTCTTTGATTTAGTTCCAGCAATATTTTCCATAGTCAAGACTTTGGATTTTGCCATCTTCAATGAAACATGCAAAGATCCTACTACTTACCACACCTATGATCCTCATTTTCCTTCAAGCCCTGCAATTTTACCTGGAAAACCTGAGTCTGTAGCTGTACAAAGAGATTGAATGGCTTATGGTGGGCCAGGGTACTTGTCCTCCCATTGCAGAAGTGATGTATGGCCCACAGGAACCTAATAGCTTCCCCTGTCAGAAAGAGCAATAGGGTCTAGTTTACAGAATACTCTTGATTGCTCTGAGTGCTGTTACTGCAGGCTGTCTTAAGTTTTTCTATGAGGTGGCGCTGACTGCTGAAACCTCAACAAACCTTTACTGCAAACTGTTAGCATCTTTTGCCAGAACTGTTCAGAGATGGAAATTCACTGATATTCCACAGCATGCGGGAGCACTCAAATCCTGCCTGTTTCTGCATCCTCATGCCTGAAAAGAAGAGCTGCTCCTGTCTGATGGAAGAACCCTTATTTGAAGCTTTCTGAAGTTGTGAGAACCTTTTGGGCTTCTCTGCACCTGTGTGATCTGGGTGTTTGACAGCAGCTCAGTTCCTCAAGGTTGGTGAATGACGATTGGTTCTAATCATTGGCTGATGTTGTAAACATGCACTTGGTCCTGGAGGATCTGAGCTTCTGCCAGAAATTACAAGCATTTAGTAGTCCCCTGGCTAGTGTAAACACTTGCAGCTGCTAATTAACAGTAGCTTTTCACTTCCCTGCTCTGGGGAAAACAAAACTGCTGCTAAATAGCAGTGCTTCTTCTAAGGTAGTAGTGTTGCGTTCAAATTATGTGAGTCTATGACAAGCATGAAGGCAAGGATGGTCCTGCCCTTCCCTCCAGCCTTGCCTGCTTGTTATTCTGCCACTAGTGAGCATGCGATTGTGTGATAGCTCACATTGAAAACTAACCCTCCAAAAAATAGTTGTTTTCCTTTGGGACAGTAGACTGAGGTGACTCATTGCATGGCTCCTTTCTGAGGCCATGGGAATGGGGATCATTCTTTTTAAACAGCAAGGAAATCCTGGATTAGTTTAAACTATCATGAAATGGCCCCTTCAGACCTTGTGATCCCTTCTGAATCATTTCTTGGCTCTCAAGGGACACACAACTCACAGTTTTAGAGCACAGTTGGGGAAGAGAAAGGAGCAGATGTGACATGATGAAAAGGAACAATGCAAGAGTGGTTCAGCAGGCATGGGTGGTTTAATGTCTCTTTGAGAATCACTTGTAGAAGTAGTGTGAACCTGAGACTACTTTAACTTCTGCAAACTTGGTTCCATCAACCTTTTAAATTAAGCTGGTGGCTAAGCAACCATGTTCCTCACTCTTTCCAGCCACTTCCATGGCTCTTGTGCTTGAACACATTCCTCTAATCAAAATGTGACTTGTAGTAAGTAATTACTACAAGGTTTGCTGCTGGTAAAAACTGACTTTATTTGTGGCAAGGCTGTGTGCTCAGGGCAGTTTGGCAGAGCAGACTGGCCCATTCTAACAGCAGTTTTTTTTTTCCCAGAAGAGTAATATTTCTATAATTGTGAAATTTTGGCTTGGTGCTTTTCAGTCATTACTGGAAAGAGTTAAAGTGTCTTATCTCTTGCATTCCTCGACAATGTCTGACTTTGTATAGAACATCTGTCATTTGCTCAGTCTTTATTGCCATTCATATTGAAGGCAATGATGAATTGCTGTTTCAGTGTCTTCATCAGATTGTGCAGATATTTCCTTTGAGCATCTACCCATTTATCCTCAAAGGACTATCTGGATGGTTTAATTGATCTAATATAGCACAATGGCATGTGTCAATCTGCTAGCCAGCCCTTTCTTAATTTCTCACTCTGGTTGGCTTAATTTGGCTTTAGAGAATGCTACATCATAATGAATGAGTAATAACTACCATACTTCTTGATTGTATAGATGTATTGATTGATTCATTGTGTCTCTTAGGGCCTCAAGATCTTTCACAGAGTTAAGAAAGTAATTCAGGATAATTTTTGTGACTGTTGCTGCAGGCACATCTGGTTTCATGTCACCTCTCATGGCCATTGAATTTGTGCTAATACATTTTTCAGACTTTTATGTGTCACACAGTCCTGCTGTATGGCATATTTGTTGGATGCAGCTTATTTTATAAGCCTTTGCCTAACTTTTAAGAGATGGGGATCACATTAATTGTTCTGATAGAAGCTTTGATTCTTTTTCAAGAAGTGATAGTGAAGTCAGTGTTTAATCTTTTTGTGTTTGCAAAACTGATTTTGGTGTGAAGAAACATATTTCAGTATCAGATCAGAATGAGGGTCTCGATGTCAATCAGTCTCAGTTAACAGGAGCTCTTTTGCGGTCTTCAGAAAGTCTGTATCTGTAGTAGAGGATTAATCTTATGGCTAGGAGCCAGCTGAGAGAGCTGAAACAAACACTAAGCTGAACTTTGCATATATGTTTATGCAGTACTCCCGAGAACATGGAGTATGTGCCTCTTCAGAGCAGCATTAAAAATAGCCTTCCCGCCCCCCCCCCCCCCCCCCCCGCCATGTATTCCCCAGACAGATCTCCATCTATTGGCTTCTGTTATCTCCTTTGTAGCTTCTATCTCATTTCCCCTTCACCTAACATGCTCTCTGTACTTAGGGCTGTGGATGACATAGCCTAGTGTCCTTCCATATGAGGTGAAGGCTTTTGTCTCCAGGTTATTCCCAGATGGATGAGGGAAACAGTTAACCATAAATCAGCTTCAAAGTCTAATGAAACTATTAGACTTTTTGTCTAATCCAGTGCTTTGCATTTTGACGCCACAGATGGCTAAATGGTCTGGATTTATAATTTTCTCTAATTTGGTCCAATTTTGTATCCTTAGATATCACAGCAGATTGCCCATTGCACATTTATGCGGCCATTTCTCCAATCTTTGTACTCCCATGCTCTAGTGGAGATTTCAGTGAAGATTCTCAATCCAGCTGTGCTTCTATCAGTGAAGATGACCTGCAGTATTATTTTACTTGGCAGCTTTTTGAATTGTCCACGGTTTTGCATTTAAATATGAAGAAGTTGTGTGCGGAATGTTAGAATTTATTTTTACCCTATCCTATAAAAGCAACCACAAAAAACCTGAGCAAGACAACCTTGACAAACATTATGCTAAAATGCACTTAATTTAACAGTGACCTCTAATTCTTCATTCTAAATTTTGATTCAAGGATTAACTGTAGCTGGAATTTTTCATCTGCAAATAATTACAGCTACATTTTACAGTACTTAGCCTGAATACAGTTCCCACAGAGCTATGGTGAAGTGTGAGTTGAATGTGAGTTTATCCCATGTTTTTTCTGATCCAGCTGATTCTTGAGATTTGCAGTGCTCAAGCATATTTTGGTGAAATGGCATGTCTTAAATAACATATCCATTTTTGAAGCCAAAGTTTTTCACGGTAATGTAAACATTTCAGTAAGCCTAACTGAGAAGATTTCTTTCTTCTAGAGTTGAACTCCTGATTAAAACCAGTAAGATAGATGGGGAGAGAGAGGAAACCCAAGAGAGTTACTATCTCATAGTGCATTAATGTGGGGAGAGTATGAAAAGGAACTGAAAATGAGTCTTCACCATATTGGTGGCTGATCACTTTACTCCTCAAGATATCAGCTCTTCTGGATGTTCCGTGCTCACTTGTTTTCTTTTATAACCTCTCCAACAGAGGAATCACCTCCCATATTTTGGAAAATCATGTGGTCCAAAAAAGGTAGAGCTGAAAGAAGCAAGCTACTCTCTCCCGTCTTGTACATTATTCATCTGTTTTAAAAATTAAAAACTTGGATAATGATAATAGGGAAAATACCAAACAAATGTGCAGACATATTGGCAAGCTGAGAAGGAACTGGGAGGAAAATCAAAAGAAAATCCTGGCCATGGTTCCACACATGTTTTAATGCATCTTTCCTCTGCTGCTCGGTTTATGTAATTTAAGAACTCAGGGTTGTAAAGCAAATGTGAGAGCCATCCAGAGCCTTGAATTAAACAAACTGATTTAGATTTAAGGAAACTTATTTGTATTGCTCTAAACCTCTTTTCTCTCTGAGCAGTCAATATGCTGCTAGATCATCAGTCTCCAAAACCAGGGACAGCAGTTACAGTTCGTAGTACCTCCACCCTACAGCTGAAAACTGTAGCACTAACAGTAAGCTTTGGTTTGTTTCTGAAAGAACAACACTAAGTGTTTAATGTTTAGTGTTTGCTGGAGTACTGTATTCTTTTGCTTTTGTGGAAGTTCAAGTAATAATAGGTTCTTATTAAGGTTATGAATTCAAAGCTACTACAGTTTTGTTTTAATATAACACTAACAACTCTGATTAGTTGAGCATGGAACTGGAGGCGGTTTGCCAGGAAATATCAAGCTGCATTTTGTGTCCTGCAGTCTGCCTGGAGGTTGTGGAATTATGTTTGTTTTTCTTAGTATTGTCTGTGATTGTAGGATGTACTTTTTTTGTTATACTTGTTCATGGCCCACAGGACTTTTCAGAAGTGAAGAAGGAGAGCTTTTGCTATTAAAAAATTTGTAACTCCTTCACACTTGGCTGTGTTTGCTCTTCAGTCAGATTCACTACCGTGACAGCCTTACTTGAGATGGTTTCCTAGGCTGAGGACAATAGATTGAGACATTATCCTCCATTTAGCTTGTTTTTACAGATTAGAGAATGAAACCATAGTATCACAACTTTTCCCAAATAATAACCTCTGAAAAGAAATGCGATGTAAATGATACATTCCAGACATAAAATTGTGCAGAATATGATTAGTATGAATGTTCCCAAAGATCCTTTCATCCTCATGCAACAATCTTTATTTCTTTCCTTCACTTCCTGATCAATCCGATCCAAGCAATGAATACTCACAAGGTCTTTGGTGCTTGGTTTGTTGTATCTGATAGAGTTCTTTCCTGCTGACTGGGTTTCCTGTTGAAGTTCAGTGCAGTGGTTTTTCTTTATTTTTTCTTTTTTTTTTTTTGAAACTGATGATCACATACTGTCCTTGAAGTAGTCACCATGAAAACCTATCATTAGGCAGCAAGTACCATGTGAGTTTTACAAAATCACCTTAATCATCTGTGATGCAGCAAGTGATAATGCATAGGTGAGGATTTTGTTTAGAATGATCTCTTGCATGTACAGTGGGAATGTGCATATTGCTATGGCTGATACAGCCTTCTCCATTTGTCTTGTGACTGATGAGCTCTCTAAGCTCAGGGAATTTCTGATATCAGAATATTTTTATCCCTTTTTATCCTCAAAGGTACTCAAGTCTTCAGAAGATAAGATAAGTTTTTATGGTCTGAGGTCTGGGCAGTCATTTCTGGCATGTGGATGCTGGGACACTTCTGATGCTTTGTTGTATATGAGGACAAATATTGATATTTGATAAGGATAGCTCTATGAATACGATAATTTTCCTGCAGGGTGTTGTGCTAGTACCCTACATTACCTTGCACCTAAGTCTCTTTACAGATGGTGGCTGCAAAGTAAAAAATCTGTTAGGATCTGAGTTTGAGACTACCAGATCTTAACATACACTTAACACAGTTGCATTAGCTTTTCATGTGTGCATACCTTGCGATCGCGAGTATCAACTACAGTCCCCAGGTCTACACTCCATGGTAGAGTGTGGGTGTCAGTGCTTGAACTACATTTACACTGTCTGACCTGTTTTCTTGGTGATTACTGACTCTATTAACACTGTTTTGTGGAATTCCTTGGGATGTGTGGAAACAATAGAGCTATACAAATGTATACAAGTGTAGTACAGTGACACTGCCTATGTGTCAATTTGGGCACAACAGCATGCCAGTTGGGGGAAGGCAAAGGCTAATATTCAACAGATGGCAAAGTCCTCAACTCTGTAATAATGGTTGCAGTTATTTTCATTACTGTCATTTGATGACACATACAATAGTTGGAAAAGACTTGAACTGGGTAATCATGGCAAATATACTCCAAAGGACCAGATGCTCTTCAAACTACTAAAATGGTGATGGATGTTCAGGCTGAGTGTCACTTCTGTCCACATTCCAGGTACATTTACTGCAGAAGATGAAGCCACGTTGCTTTCTGTCATACATGGGGCTGCATTATCCCTTCCGTAGCAACTGGAAACAAAACATAAAAATTGGCCTTTGTTGTACACAGGGAAATTATTCTATATTGCTGATAGGTCTGTGTACTGTTATCACATATATAGTGACATATATTAGTTCGCAAATTTTTCAACATGAAGATCAAAGCAGTAAAAGCCAGAAAAGGTTTGTTGTGGAAGCCTGAAGAATTTTAAAAATAGATCATAAGCTTCTCTGAATGGTCCTGATAAAAATCATACCAGTTTATGGAAAAAAAGCACCAAATGACTATACGTCAAAGTTTTACAAGGTTAAAGGTGTTTTTGTCCCTAGAGCTTAAGAAGCCTGTGAACTGTTTGTTATTATCCTTATAGGGGCCTTCCATTTCATAATTTGAAGGTTTTCTTAATGTTTTAGATTTTTATGATTTTTCTTTCTCAGATTTGAAGGCGAAAATTATAATAATCTGTACTTTGGCAGACATTGGCCTTTAGAAAATTAATTAGATCATATTTGAATATTCATATTACTACTTTGCATCTGTGTAAAAATAGTTCTTTTTGGTTGCCTGGAGATTTAGGAGTGACCTACTATGACCTAATTAAAAAAAGTCCAACAAAGCAGGCCTTTTTCTGAGCTATTCATTACAGCATCTACCATCATGGTACGTACACTCACAGGCTTTGACTCAGTTTGCGTTAACAGGGGCATGCAGTGATCCCTTCATGCTTATTTTATTTTTCTAAAAAAAAGAAAAAAAAAGTAAAATCATGTTGCTTTATTTAACAATTCTGTACAAGCCTTCAAACACTACAACAAAGCTGGAATATTTCACATCTGCCATCCGTGATCTAACACTTAATATTAAGACAGCTCCAACTGTGACATGTTTTAAAGTGTTTCTTCCCTCTGCTGGGCTAACAACATAATAGGGATCAGGAAAACAGTTCTGAATGTGGCATTGCTAAAATCTCTGTAAAAAATTTTAGGTTAAGCCTTCTTTCTGACCCTACCTTCTGTAATTGGTGCAAAGCAGATTGAGACAACCTGCAGAAAAAACCTTGTTAAATCAGACTGTTGCTTTGTCAGCTGATGTTGAGCTACTTATATGAGGTCCTTGGTGCAAATCCTGATATATTCATGGCTTCTATAGAGTGGGGCATTAAAAAAGCCATAAACAAGGGAGGAAATCCATAAATCAACCTAAATGGGAAATGGAAATTATAACAAGACTTTTACAAATCTCCTAATAAAAAGTGAGAGATGGGTGGTTTTTTGGTGGTGGTGTGTTTTGTGTTTGTTTGTTTTGGGTTTTTTTTGGTTGTTTTTTTTTGTTGTTTTTTTTAACTCTAACCTTGAAAAGTCTATGGAGCACATACATCTGGAAAGGCTTTTCTTATTTTTGCAAGCAGGCTGTGTGTGCATACTTGCTCTGCAATATCAAGGTCACTGATATCTCTAGGAAATCACTCCCCAGTGTTTTCAGTGCGTCTTAGATCGGCCTCTTTTAATTTTAAGGCCTCTGCAGAATAAAGCTGGACATCACCTGAGACCAGCCTTTCAAACTAATTTAGACCCAGTCAAGAAAGACGATACCACAGCCAAAGGTATAGGATCAGGACTCAGGAATTTAGGATTTCTTTCTGTGATGTCCCATGGACACTGGGGAAAGTAATTTTGCTCTAGATTATAATTTTAAGTATCTGCATCAATCCAGGAGTAGCTCTGAGATGCTGTGCATTGGAAGCAGAGACCAGCTTCTCACAGTCCTTTTCCAACATCCTGTCTGCTCCAGAGGTGAAGAGGTTATTTTTTTTTTTTCAATTGGGAAAATTAAGATACCTGTCGCAGAACAGAGGTAGTACAAAGGCTCAACAAGCCCAGGTCTGAAAGGGTATGAGTGAGCAGGCTTTACCTGTTTATTTGAAGCAGTTTACTCGAGGCTATGAGGAAGGTTCTTTCTTCCTTTAAAACACTGCGGAACTCTACGTTCCAAGTTTAAATCTCAATAAATCTGGATGCATTTCTGCCACTTTTATTCAGTCTGGGTGGTCCCAGTGGTGATGCCCGGTGATTCTGCACTCAATGAAAGAAACTAAATTGTAAGTTTATACTGAACACAAGTCAAAGTTGACTCATGTGTGTCTCCATCCTCCAGCTGTGCAATAAGATAATTGATGCTCTCTTAATTTTGAGATATTCTGAAGACAAATGATTGCAAACCGCTTGACTACTAAGGCACTGTAGCCTGTGTTAAACAGCCAGCCAGCCAGCCTACTTGACAGAGAGTAGCACAACCAGAAAAACGCCAGCTATCCATTCACACGAGCCCTCCTCCCAACTTATCTGAATAGCTCTGAACCTCAGAAGTGTTGTGGGCAAAGGTTATGTACAGATTTAATCTGAATACTTTTTTTTTCCCTGGACTTAATGAGTACCTTTGAGCATTGCAGTCAAGAAAACATTCCATCTGATGACAGCTTTTGCACAAATGAGCAAAAAAGGCATTTTAAGCAAACTTGATGCTCAAATGGTAGGGTTTATTTTGGTGGGGTTTTTTTGTTTGTTTCATACTCTGCTAGTCTTGCAGCACTTTGGAAGCACAGTTCTATATTGTACACATCCAATACAAATTGAAAATTATCATTAGGTCATTAAGAATATATCTACTGCTATCAATTATTGTCTTTGTTAAACTGAATGTTTTTGTACTATGTGGAAAGATCCATAAGAATTCTGAATCTATACGAACTGTAGTAATACCATTGACATGGAAAACCTGCTGACCTTTGGTCTTAGTTTTTAATAGATTGACATAATTGCAGTTTCACTTACTGTAATAGCAGGTACAAAATTAAAAGCACAAATAATTGTTATGCTGATACTGGAAACCAATGGCTGAAAGTGCAAGCCTGTCTCTATCTTTTTAATTTGTATTGTTGAATAGGATAAAAATCAGATTTATGGAGCAGAAAGAGTGTGTGGATACTATGCTAAACTGATCCAGAGGAATCAGTTTAGATTCTCAAAGGTAATTAGAAGCTCCAAGTCCTGTTTTGATGCTTGCAGTCTCATTGCAATCAACAGGAGTTCAGGAGATTGGAGCACTGTTGTGGAACTGGTTAATTTGATAAAATTTGACTCTGAGCTTACTTCAAAAACTGATCAGCTGAAAACGAACTGAGGCTGTACATAAGAATATCAGCTCCCTGAGGTGAGACTAAAGTGTAGCAGTCTGGGCTGTCAGATGTGAAGCCAAAGAAAGTGTTGCATGAGCAGTACTGTTGCTCTGCTATTTTGTGGTGGTGTTGCTTGAACTTGTTTATCAAGAACAATCCTGTACCACCTTTCCAGTGCCCATAGTTCTGAACACTGAAAGAGCTCCACTGACCTGTCTCCCCAGTCTCCGTGTCCATAGAAAATTCTTTTCCTATAATTCCTTTCTCCTCTCTTCAGTCTTCTTCATGTGGACATCGCTGGTGACAAAAAGTTGTGACTGAACCAGATGCATCTTCCAGTGGCTGGATGGGGTTTCAGCACATTTATGGGGTTTTGTCTCCACATGAACTTGGGAAGTGAATGAGATCCCAGGTCTGTGTGTATGTAGTCTGCCTCTGGAGGTATCCTGAGTTGCTTTGGTGGGGCTACTGATTCTGTATGGTTTTAGTTTTAGAAGTACCCAGAGGCTTCAAATGAGATTGAGGCCACATTGTACTAGGAGCTGTGTACATAAAGAGCAAGAGACAGCCACACCAAGCCTGAAGTCTAGGCAGCATAAGTCCAAATGGGAAAAGTCAGTCATACAATGAAATGGTAAAGGTTACACAACTCAGAGTAGCCAAATTGGAATTAGTTTCCTAAACCCTGAAATTCAGTCCACTGCTACACACTGCCTTGCACACCAAGAATGCTGTGATGTCTGATGAATGGATGTAGCTTTAGGGACCATCAGTTGCTTGATAGTCCAAGGGCTGAAACAATCAGTGAAACCACATATTTATCACCTGACCTGTGGTTATTGCCCATGTGCTCATGCTCACCACAGTGTATGCCAAGTAATGTAGGTTTTTAGTCCTCTGTCATTAATATTCAGTTATGGTCTCCGAGACTGATGATACCAATGGAACAAGGTAAATGAAGAACTACTTCAATTATCTTATCAATATCTTTGTCTTTTTAACATTCTTCGTAGGTTGATCTGGTTTACTATCTGGGACAATAATAGAGCTGTCTATAAAAGATAGATAACATTCTAAAATTCCAACTAGAATTGCCATCAGCCTTTGTTACACTAAGGTCTTTTCCTTAAACCCTTCCCTAAATGAATTTTTAATTACGAAAATTAGCGGAACTTTTCATTCCAGGTTCAGCAGCTTAATATCAGAATAATATTTATTTCAAATTATTGCACATAGATAGAATGGGATTTCATACCTCCACAAAATAAATCAATAATTAATTTGTTTAGAGCATTGCCTTTTCAGTCACATCACGTGACATTATATTTGTACAGCTGAAACTTAAGATTAGTTTCTGTGGTTTTGTGTTGATGCGTTCCATGTTTGACTTATGTAGACAAAAGATAAAATTTTTCTCCTTGTTCGCTTAGGCTATTATTTCTAGTAGAAGGCAGAATTTCTGCTTTTTAGCCATCTGTCTGTGGTAACTACTGCTGAAATTCATTGAAATCTTTCCAGTAATAATTAGAGCAAGCCCTTCCTAACTAGCTGAAGTAAAGTCTCTAGGTAGGCAAACCTCTCTTGCAGGGTGCCAAACTTCTGAAATTTCTGGCTGTTTCTTGAGACCAGACTGTGAGTTCTCACTTAAATCTGGAAAATAAGTTCTTGAATAACTGAATTTAGGCTCTCAAACTGATCCATTTAAAATAAGCAGCTACTCTTAAAAATGTGCGTTTGCCTACCAAAACTGTAGTTAAGCTATGTGGTACACTACTAAAAGACAGATTAGGTGGAAATGGATTACATGGAATTACTGGAGTGGAATCACAAAGTTAAGAAATAGAAAAATGTTACTGTTAATATATCTTTGTCAAATTAGGCGGTTATATAGTCATATCCTGCATAGTTCATCTCTTTTATTAATGACTTTTGAGTGGAACATAGACTTTGTATGTACACAATGTCTTTAGAAACAGAAAATATTTCTCTGCATCTTTATATTGTAGAGAATCTGAACCTGCTTGATACATCTTTAGTTCACACTATTTAGAGAGTTTAGAGTTGTCCCACAAGGAAGCAAACAATTTGCATGAAGTAATAGGAAAGAAATAAGAACAAATTATTTATCTGAATAGATAGATTTAAAATCCATTGTTTGAAAAGGTCTTTTATCATCAGCAGAGTGATGGATTATTTCTTTAAGGGAAAATGGCAGTAATTAGTTATAATACCTGAGAGAACTCAATAAATATTTGCTAAATTAAGATTATTTATTATTTGTATTCTAGGATGATCTAGATGACTCCCATGAGATCAGAGGTCCATTGTTCTAGGAACTGTATCAGAACAGCAGCTATCCTAAACAGCACACAGTCCAAAATAGATGGGAAGACAGGAAGAGAAACAGAATTGCAAATAAACAAAATTAATTACCTGAAGGCACACAGTTAGCAGCAGAACTAGGACTGTGATCAGGTAGGTCACTCCAAAGCCATCCTGGAGGTTTACCTGTTGGAGCAGGTACCTCTTCTTATCCTGTCCCTTTTGACTTCCAACCCATCCCTCAGTGCAACAACCAAGCTCTGATACCTGCCACCAAGGCCTTCTCAGCTTGCAGGTACCTCGAGCCAAGCCTTTTGTAAAACATTTCTGTTTTCTGAATATGATGTGAAGATGATCTTAATGTCCTTGAGAGGGTTCCTGTGTCCACACTCACGGTTTACCCATTGTACTTAGATAGGACAGCAAGTTTACTTTAGATTTCTTAATATTTCTCACTACTTTTGATCAGTCTTTATACTTTTCCTCTGCTGCCAAGTTTGCCACTTTAGCTTGCTGGTACCCCACCCTTCTGCAGACTGCCATCATTACCCACCTGCCCTGCTCTTCCTGGTTCTGTGTAAGTGCGTGGTGAACTGAGAGTCAGGTGAGTTTGTTCCTTGCTCATGTTTTCCAGGCAGTACACTGCAGATCTTCCATTAGAACAGTAGACTGTATTGTCTGTCCTTTTTTTTATCACTGATCTTCTTCACCTTCTGAGCAGAAAAGGATATGGAATAGCCAGCAAGTTAGTATACCCAAGAAGGAAACAAATCCATGTGGACACCCATGTCCTGGATAGTGTCCTCTGCACTCTGTTTCCTGTGTGTGTCCCAAATTTAAAAGGAAATTCACAAATTAATACTCCAGGCAGCTGAACTAATGAAGTGGTTTGAGGCAAAAGCAAGTGGGTGCAGAAAGCCTGCATGGCGACCTCAAGTGAGCCTACCCAAGTGAGAGCAGTGCTCTGCATGGAGTCCCTGCATCTTGTGCCAGTGCCACTCAGGAGGCAGTAAAACAGGGTGGGGGGAGAAGAGTTCTGAGGACAGTGTTCTTGTGATAACATGAATCTTCTGCATTTCCTCCACCGTTTTCTTTTTGTTTGTACTTCTATGTGAAATTTTTATCTATTTTTACTTCAGTTATTGCTATGACAATTGGCCTTCCCTTCTGCGTAGCTTGCAATTCTAAATCCCGAGACCCTTTAGTTCAGGCACCGCCTTTGTTCAGGTCTCCCAAGACACAAGGTGGGCTGCACTATTTGGGAATTCTTTCTGGGAGCACCCATTACCCAAGATCTCTAATCTAGATAGCAATTGAAACGCCGCCTTGCCTCCTTTTGTAAAAGTGTACTCTTTCCCTTTATCTTGCCCTTAAGAATAGGTCTATGAGGGTTATTTACCTACTTAAAGCTATGCGCTGGTTGAGTTACACAGCTGGTACCTTCATGTTAGCCTTTTCTGTGCTGCTTCTTCAGGGTGAGTTAAAAAGCTAAGTGGTGGTGGCATTAACCCCAAGATCTGAGGGTTTTGTTTACATTGCAGTGTTGCACTGTCTCTGTACAAAACCAAATAGTAGTAGAGATATTCCTAGAGGCTGAAATAATTAAAAACGGTTTCTGTGATGAACGTCACTACAGCTGGCCCGTTGAGGGAGTCTGGCTAGGAAAGGCATTCAGCATAAATTTCTGGGGTTTACTCCAGTTTCACCTTACCACGGTGGTTCACCTTTAGCTGTAATATGTTCCACCCTAGAGTTTGATTTTGATATAATCTAAAGAAAAAATTTTGTGTGTTCATAATAAAGACGCATTGGCAGATATATGTTCAGATTTTTGCTAACAGGTCAGCCTACTTTTTTTTTTTTTTTTTTTCCTTTTTTGGCCTTAAGTGCGTGATACTGTTTCTACCAGGTAAACTGTGTATTTGCAAGTTGAAGTGTACACTGCTGTTTTGTGCCACAAACTGATAGGAACCAATTTACGATTGATTTACAATTGAGGCAGCATCTCAATTGTAAATCAATTCAGCAGGAGACTATGAAATTAATTTCTCCAGCTGAAATAATGACATAAACTGGCACTGAATGATTTCTAAGATAAATGTCTCCTTTTTAGAGATCAAATTCTCAAGAAGAATCATAGTTTCTGGTCTGGCAAAAAATCCCAGCAACTTGAGAATTGTTGATTTGTTACATATTAAACCTAAACACCAATAAGTGTTATCTATTCCTGACCCAAATAACTTGTAACTGGTCCTGAAAGGACCAAGTCTGTGACTCAATCCCTAGACCAGTGCAGAGCTGCTGTAATTCTCCATAGGAATGGAAATACAGTCTGCCATAGTTAATTGCAAGATCAAGATCCAAATTAGGATAAACAGCATTTGAACAGACAATAATCACAGGAAACAGGATGAGAAGCCTTATGAAGCTCAGAGCTATTTGTGATGATGTGCAAAATGTCTGTGCTTCAGCTGAAACTCACAGCCCAGGTAGCTTTAGTTAAAGGGAGCATATCAGCAGGACAGTGTGGGATAAATGGAGCTTGTTGTGCAGGCAGTCACCCCGGGGCAGATTCTTGTATCTAAATTTAGTTGCATAGAGTCATTTTTGTTGTCTTAGTTATCTGATATCTTGGAAAACTTAGGGTATCTAAAATGACACTAGATGGCTATGTTTAAACACATAACGTATGTTTGACACTTTTGCAGTGTTTCAGATAGATTTGGCCGTGTTCAGTTAGCTCCATGTTCCTGGTTGCGTAGTTCCTGAGTGAACATGCCTTTGTGTAGGCACACTGTGCGAGAAAGGTATCTCAGGAAAGGGACAACAACCAGACATACAACGTATTCCATCTTCTCTCTTTGGTTTTGTAGATGTTTTCTTCCATGAAGTCTTGAACAAATGACTTTGAACTAAAAAGACATATGCTTTTATGTGCTTAAAGATATGGTTAAATACAGTGGGTTTATTAGATGTGTAGGTGCTCATTTTCTTTTGCTTTCTCAATACACATCTTCACACCTTAGTGCACAGATACTTTTGAAAATTTTGAAAATTCTGGGAAGCTACTTCTTTAGATGCCTCAGTAGCTCAACAAACTTGCCTTTGCATTCACAGCCATAAAAACCAGGTAAGAACATTTTGCATGTCTCAGAGGTGTTGTGAAATGAAATCCACTGAAGATTTTGGGTTCTTTACAACGTGCAGCACGGGACATCCATGTTAGAATGGTAGAGTATTGTTGCAACCAGTACTATATAATTATCCGTATGGCCTCATCACACAGTTATATCTGACATGCAAAAAATTTACCCTGTAGATCAGGTTCAGAAGTAGAAAAGAGCTGTGCCCTGATAGGTTACTGCATGGTGAAGTACTAAATTTTATATAGTTAACTTGAATGTGTTTCATTCCAGGATTTGAAAAGGCATTATAAATCCTTAAGAGCTGGACCTTCAGCATTTTGTGGTTTCTCTTTCTTGGGATTCATGCAAGCATTTCCCTTGTGTGATAGCTTTGAAACCCTAAGCTGAATTTCACTGTCAAAACCCCTACCACTTCAGAGTGAAAACCCAGCTGAAATCTGTGAGGGGTGTGGAACCCAGTCATATGTGAGTTTGCCATTATTTTAGTGAAAGTCTAATAGGATCAGATTGTAAACAGTGCTTACCAGGGAATATGGAAATGATTTGGATTTTTTTTTTTTTTTTTTTCACACCAATGTTCTCTGTGGTAGCCATAGCCATAAACTGCAGGTTGTGTTCGGGGGAGTCCAGGCATTGCTCCCTTGATGTGCTAAACTGGTTTGAGAACTCCAGTACATCTAAACACTGTAGCGGTCTGCAAAGCTGGCCAGGCTCATGAAGGACAGAGTGCTGTGTCATTCTTTTGTCAGTCAAGGGAGTTTAGCAAAAAGTTTGGAACTGGGAAGGAAGTTTCATTTGAAGTTCAGCTGACACTTTGATGACAAGCTGAATAAAACAAAGTTTGGAGCCTTTCCAAAGCAGGTGAGCCTTTCTCGATTTCTGTCTCCCTAAATGCAGAGCCTGTTATGTGTAGTTACCAAACCAATGATATTATTTCTTCTCGGGCATATTTTTTTTTTTATATCAGGTGCAATATTGTTTCAGAAACAATATTGTTTGTGCATTATACTTATTTAATTTGGTTTGCATATGCGTAGGTGTGTGTACACTGCTATGCAAGTAAATTAATGAGATATCTTCTGCTTCTGTCTCTCTGGGAAGTCATAGCTCCAGGTGATCTGATCTTATGATGTGGAGATACGAGTAAAAAATAGATATAAAGAAAGAATACAGAAGAAAACTAAGAGGCAGTCAGAATCTAAATGTGAAATATATAGGAGGATCTCAAAAATCAAACTCTGACAAACAAGTGGCTACTCTGCATAATTCACTTACGATTGTCCTTAGGCACAACTAGAGTTACTACCCAAGCAGAAATATTTGACAATATAGTGCAATTACATAGTTATATCATAGAAACAGAAGTTGGTATCAAAAAGTGCATGTAAGAGTTCTTCATGTGTTATAGTATCAGTGTGTTTGTTTTTTTTTTTTTAATTCAAGTGCTCAGTGCTGCCAAATGTGAAAACTGGGCAGTCTTTGCTAAAGTTCAGATTAGACTAATCGTGCAGTGATGGTGTTATCTAACAATGCATCTGCATAATTTAAATTGTGTTTGTTTATAGTTCTCGATTACACCTTTGAATTTCTAGGCTTTGGGTAGAGGGAAACTTTTCCTCTTCAAATCAAAGCAAAACAGTTCTTTGGATGAACATAGAAATTTTGTTTAAAGCATCAAACTCCTGTCTTAGCATCATCACTATACTCTGGCAGCTTGAACAAGTACCCTGTAAGTCATACTCCCTTTTTTTTGGCTTCTTCAGGAACAGGTCATTTAAACAGAGTTTCCTGTTTCCACTGTGTTGATTCTCTCAAGAAATACATTTAATCTTTGTTCATAAATGGCACCGTTCATTTGCAGGTACAGTTGATTTTTGTCTATATAATACAATTTATGTTTTTAGATGTGCATTTCAAACAGTATTTCTGAAAATGTATAATTTTAAAGGAAGAAATTTAATTGAACACTTTCCAGTTTGAAAGCTGAAGGATTAGAAAAATCTTGCTGGTGCACAATTGGGTTCTGATATATTTTTTCCTCTTGGCCCAACAAAGACTAGATTTGTTGAGCTTTATGGCATTCTGTAAGTTGATCTATACATTCAGTATTTGTTTTAAGAAAGAACTAGAAGGAGCTGAGTTTTATTCTGTTATTTCAAAAGACATCTGAATTCTTTCCTCAATTGTAATATTTAGTTGTAATTTTTATAACACAGTAGCCAGACATTAAGGTAGACAGAAACAGCAAATAAGTAAAAGAGCCAGCACAAAGATCTTTCAGTTATAACACTGTATTGAGGAAACATTTGTAAAGATCATTGTATAGCCCTAGATAAATGACACTATCTTCAGCTAATTTTTCTTGATTAAAAAGCTATTGACGATCTGTGAAAGGAGAGCAGGGGCAAACTTTGCTTCTTGCAGAAAATCTCATGATAATGAAATGCTACATGATAGCCCTGATTTCTGCATGTGATTCTTTTCCAAGGTCAATGACCTATTTACCCATTGTTTGGCTCACAGATGCCAATTTGCAGCTTTCTTCATATTAGAAGTTGTTCATTAAAAAGAAGCAAGAATAAGAAATTGTGTGTAGCAAGGTATGCTAACCTCCAATAAGAATATCAGGTGCCTTTTCTGCTGATATTGAAATAACAATATGACTTGTCAAATCAAAACTAGTAACAAAAGAACTCAATCTAACTGGATCTAACAAATGCCTAGAGCAATAAATACTAGATAAAGAAGAGGGGCATGAAATGGTCATTGAAAGCAAATGGGAAGGCAAAAATGATTCAGGTAGGTAACTTTAATAAAATCAAAACAGAATAAAGACAAAATACAGTTGCATCTTGCACACGAATATTAATTTAATTTGAATGTAATGAAGTACAGTACCAAGTCAAGTCTGGCAATTATTCATAAATATACCTCAAGCAAGGTTTGACTCCAAGGGCAAGCCATAAATAACAACCATAACAAAGGAAGCTCTCGCTCAATGAATAAACACAGCTCACTACTGAGTTTATGCTCAGCCTGACTTAATATTGAAATTATACTCATGAAACTATCAATTTCAATGAAAGCCAGCTGTTATAAAACTGGAATATCACTGTGATGAATCAAGCTCAGATTCTTATTTCTGCTCTTTCATCACCTTGACATTAAAGATTCTTAGCAGTGCTTGCCATATTTTTCTGCCTTCTCCTTAGTCAGCATTTTACATGGTTATGCAATAGCTATATAAGAATGGTTTTCCACGAATGTTGTGACTGGAATGCCTTCCCAGAATTCTGACTGTATACTTTGCTACTGAATTTGCTTGAGACCTAATTTTATTTTTCTACCCTATGTTCATCATAAGTTTTCTACAGGTTCCTACCAGACCTTTTCCACACATAGTTTTACCTTTCATAATTCCATATTGCTGGCGAATTGCATAGGAATTGCCTATGCCATGGTCTACTTTTCAGTCATATACACACAATTGTACAGCCTTAATAATTTTATTAGGTAGCTCTTTCACTGCAGTACAAAGACCGTGTTGGAAAATGCTATCACACAGTTCTTAAAATCTATTTAAAATATGTATGCTGATCATACTACAATTTTTCTTTGTCACTGAAGCATTGAAAATGTCTGATACATAGAGATGAGATTTATGAAATGTTATATATGCCTGGAAACACTTGCATTCTCCTATTGTTAGTTGTCTGTAGGGGCAAAATCTATATAAAAGTCTTAAAGCTAGGATTCTATGAATCATAATAAGTAAAGAAAGCATACTGTCTCTTCATGTTTTATCTTCCTTTTTGAAATTAGAAATATGCCTGCTTTTTCCAGTTCCTTTAGCATTTTTACAGACCTCTGTATCAAACAAATTATTGGATGAGGTCACTAAGATTACAGCTTCTTGTTTTAACATTTCAGCAACAACACTGTCGACACCTGGTGCTTGTTATTCCTAAGAGTTCTGATTGCCTCTTGAATCTCTTCAAAATTTGGCTCGGCTGCCTGGAAAGTGGCCATTTGTTGTTAGCCTTTTCATTCTCTTTATGGAGCTTGTCTAAGTACTCCTACCATATTTCTGTAGTTGCATTCCTTGTAATAAAATGTTTTCAATTTTTATCTTTTATCAGACTTTCTTATTATTGATCTTCTTTCCTTCATGCATTGATACCCTTGTAAAAACATCAGAAGCAAATTCTCTACAAACTATACTCCTCTGAATCAGCCCTCTCTTGCCTAAGTTACAATTTGCCATTGCTCACCATCACACCACAGTAAGCATCTCCTCTAAAAGAACCATTGGAAGCCATGAATCTTGTATTTGAATTTCCCAGAATATAATATATTTCACCTAGAACACCAAGTGCCCTTCTGGAGACCGGGGAATGGAATTGGTAAAATTCAACAAAAAATCTACACTTGAATGAACTACAGAAAATCCATAATAGGTATAAACATCCCCGTTCCAATGGGGGAATACTTCTTACAAAATAATCCTTCCCTCTTTGTCATTTCAGGCGTGATGCTCAAAGGAAAGGTTCAAAAGAAAATGTTGGGAAGCAAAATTTCAAATGTCTTGGTTACTTAAAAGCTAACCTTAACAGCTACAGATTTCATGGAACAGTAATAGTCATTATTTTTACACCAACTTCCCCATATTTCTTAGCTAATAATCTAATATTAATTACCTCTGCCTCTCAGCTTATCACCTAAGGTCTTACTAAAATTCTCCTGTTTCTCAGTATCAATTAACTCTTCTTTCTTAGATTTTGTAACTTTTTAAAAATGTATCTAATAGTTTTCAACCTGTATTTAACTTTGCAGTTTTTTAAACTTATTTGTGATCTGAAGGAGGGCTTGCATAACTACACCTTGGTCTTTTGTTTTTGACTGCTGGAGGTTATTTATCCCAACCTCTTGCTGATAGCAGAGCTAATTTTGAAGTTAATCAGGTTGAGCAGGACTGTGTTTAGTCCAGTGATGTAAATGAAGGTGCTACAATCTCTTAAGCATCTGTCCCCGAGTTTGACTACTCTCATGGTGAGAAATTTTTTCTCACGTTTAACAGGAATTTCTCTGATTCTTGCTTCTTGTCTTTACACAGAATTTCCTAGAAAATCCTGTCTCCATGCTCTCTATAGATGTCTTATCTAGAAGAAATCTGGCAATCAGGTCCTTCCTTAGACTTTTCTCCAGACTGAACCCAGTTTCTTCAGCCTCATATGTCATATGCTTTAGCACTTTAGCCATTCTCATGGCACTCCACTGGATTGCCTCCAGTTTGCTGACATCTCTTTTGTACAAGGGGTCCAAGAGTGGAAATAGTATTCTACGCACAGTTAACTATGTCCTGAAGTCATGAAGGCTACTCATACTTTCAGTAAAATTATTTTAATTCATTCTCTCCCTGAAGTTCTGTATCATCTTTATAGAGTTACAGCTCCTCCTTCAGCCTTGTCATATTCCTCAGTATCACGCTGATTACACCAGTGCACTATCCATGTTGCATTTTATTTTGAAGTTACTCATTTACAATCTTCAGTATGTGGATATACTTCTGGAACCTGTGCTTTTGTGCTGCCCCTTATTTTTCTGATGTCTTTGCTTTCGGTATCAACACGTCTGTAATTTAATATAGCATACTCCAGATTTTATTTTCTGAATTAATACTTCACATTTGTGTGCACAATCTGGATTATCTAAAGACAGTGTCAAATATAGATACTCATATATTTTGTATTTTCTCTACCGTTTCAATTTTTTTTTTTACATTTCTCTTAGAAGACAGTCATATGAGTAACAGTTGCCTCCCTCTAAGTTTTTGATGCCGAAGAGAGAAAGATTTCTTTCTTGATTTAGTTAAGTGTATGATCAGTCTAGCTGATAGTAACCACATCTGTGCTATTCATGGATGTTTGTGAGTAGCCATAGCATAGCATACACAGTACTCTGTAGAGGTACTTTACAAAGTCTGTTCAAGTTGATCTAGTTCATCTATCATGAAACACTTATATTCTTTCAATTTCTTTTTAAATCCTTCATTTCTTGTGCTAAAACTGTAGAAATTGTAAGATGTCCTACAACTGTTGAAGATATTCAGAGCTTTCATCATCTAATAATCTCTATCTAATATTCTTTATTTTTCTTCAGTGAAAGTAGCTGCATTAGTGGAGTCACTACTGAGCTATCTCCTTTTAATTTTAATTGCGTGTTTGTCCCTTAATGGTTTTAAAGGAATTTCTGTTGGTAATATATTTAACTGTTCCCATTTCATGTTTTATAGGTTTTCTTCCATTGTGAATGTAGATTCTTCTGTATTTCTCTGTGTCTTATCTCCAAGAAGGCTGTGACATGCACAACTCTGCTTCGATTGTGCTATAACAGATTGGGCAACTTTAAGCCTATGTAAGGGCAGTTGTTCCAGATTTCTAATTCTAAGTCTTTTCCAAAGTTGATGGGTTTTATTCATACTGTCTGTGTTTTTTTCTGAAGATTTTTGGGATGTCTCCTTAAAATTGTGCTTTGCTGTAGATCAGAGAAGCCGTTACTAAATTTCTGTTTCCCATATATGTTATTTTAAGCTATATATCAAATCATTCCTAATCTGTAAAAATGTTGAGCTCTTGGAGTATTTAGCTATGAGCAGATCTGATCTGCTAAGCATGCTCAAAGCTCTTCCATGAACTGAATGCAGTTTATCAACATTTCTCTTGAAATGCAGACAGCAGATTGGGACAGTATGTTCTCACAGTGCTTAAGCAATTGCCAAATATACAAGATAATATTACTACACTTTTCCCTTGAAATTTCCTTTTCCTTGAAAATTACTAAAGACACCATGGTAATGGGGTCTTTCAGCTGATTCAGTTAGAGAGCCAGTGGTTCCAGGCACTGTAGTACATATTGCAATGTAAGATTCCAACAAATCTTTGTTTATAAAATTTATATTTTCACTTGGGCTTTAGGAAATCTCTTCAGTTGCTTTTATCCATTTTATTAAACTGTCCCACTGGATTTGTATTGTCCAGGTATCTATAGGTTTACTACTTGTTACTTCCTTCAAAATCTGAGTAATCAAAAACCTTTATTGGTGATGATTTATGTTACCTTGAAGGTCAGTGATAGATGTTTGTAAACAATGTGGGGCCACAAAACCTGCAAATTTTATGTCTCAGGTTTAGTGTAAATATCTTGTCTTGGATAATTCTCCTCTTCATCCTTTATTTCTATTGCAGCACAGCTCAGAATAAAACTCTCAAAAGTAATGAGCATTTATTTTAAGTTAAGGCTACATCAGGCAGTTTGACATTTCATACCTATTTTACTTTTCCTCAACTAAATGAGCACTGGTAATGCATATATTTTGTGTACTGGAACAGGTCATGTCCCTTTCTGTCACAGTCCACCTTGTTTTGTGATTGCACACCCTTGGATGCATAATGGAGATATGGCTACTTGTGCATAAAGAAACATAGCTTAAATGAACTGTAAAGCTTTGTGCTTTATTGGACAGCACTTTCTGAACTTTTTTCCCCTGAATGAATTATTCAAAAGATCTTCGTAAATGGTCCATAACTTTAAATTGGGTCCATAGACTGTAGATCAGGTAATTGATTCTCCTCCTTAACTTCATTTGTTACATGATCACATTATAGCTTTTCCTTTTTTGATGAAGTTTTTTTGGTTTTTCTTTGTATTCATATTATTACACAAATAATCTGAAACGAGGTCTAATATCTTAATGTGTTGTTACTTTACATTTCTTCAGGTCACTTAAATCACCCTTCATGCTGTCTTGCAAGGTCATTTCTTACTAAATCAGAGCACAATTTCAGGTGAAGATGTCTACTTTAATTTGGAGAGAGATTGAAATTGATATTGATATGAGACACATTGGAATCAGTATTAGGAAAAGGATCAAAATCCACTGAAGAAAATCAGAAAAAGTTAACTAGAAATTCTGAAATGTTATGGTTTGGTTTGGGGTGGTTTTTTGTTTTGTTTTTTTTTTCTCCTTTTCCCCTTTTCCTTTTCCCCTCTTCCCCAAGAGCATTTGAGTTCTTCTTAATGTGGCTCAGCATTTTAAGATGGAAGTGCTCTCTTTGGATAGGTTTCTGAAACCACATGGACTAAGTAAAAAAGTCTGCTAACAATATTTGTGCAAAAAGAAAGTCCTTACACTGTGAGTTGTCAAAGCTGAGCTTATGCTGTGTTTATAACACACGAACCTTTTTGTAGACACGGCAGGGAGTGAAAATCCATTCTTTGTGTCATGTATCCATCAGAGTTGTATAGCTGCTAGTAAGGCACTAGCAGGTGCTGGCTATAGAACAACTTCCTGATAGGCTGCAGTATTCATTATTAATTTTCCAATAGGTTTCTGATGTGAAACTTGTGAAGAGTTGAATTTCTCTTGAGATAATAATTTACAATTAAATGGAGACTGGTTGATCAGATTTGACACAATGTTGTCAACATGAAATCAGAGGGGGGACAGTGCATTTGCATTTTCTGTCTTTGTAGAGTGAGATTATGCTAACAGCATGGAGCTGCCTCGCTCCCCTAGGAGCACAAAGAAACTCCACAGCTGCAATTCTGAAAAGCTTCTTGAAGGGGTGAAGATTACACCTGCTCCATGTTGTCTCCAAACTGCTTCTGTGCTAGAATAGCCTCTGGCTCTGCCTAGCGCTTGAGCTGCAGTTCCATCCCGGCTCACCTCTCATGGATGTACTATTGGATTAATGAACTACTAAATCCCTATGACTGCTTAAATTCCCATAATTAAACCATTTTCCCATAATTCAGATTGATTAAAAGGATAGGACGCAGTGTTTAGTCTTTCATGAACCTAACTGATACAATCTGTCAGCTTGCATTATTAGTGTTCTTTGTTTACAAAATGGAACACAGAAGAGAAATTTTGTTTCAATATCAATTGAAAAATTGAAAAATATCAGGTTTTCATGAAGTCCTGTCTCACTCGAGCAACACAAAGTCTGTGACTTCATGATTTTTATCTACAGAGAACATAACTGACTGGTTACTTGCAAAAATAACTAATTGCTGTATGATTTATTGATGTCTGTGGATATAGATTTATACATTTTTCTCACAGATGTATCTCTTGTTAGAAGGGTGCTAAAGTTCTTCTCCAGATGTTAGACAGTTATCAGCTGAGCATGTTAATGAATTGCACTTCTGTGTAAAGTAATTTCTACATCTCTGTGTAGTATCCACAGCGACAGTGTGTCAGACCAGTGAAATCACTACCCTCATTGTGCACAGGAGTTGTTGCTTGAGCAATGCACGAGTGTTAATCTGGTAAAAAGCAAAGAAAGAGACAAAATGTAAAAGGAAAAATACAGTGGTTAAGGACATCTTATATATGTAGAGGACTTAAAAGCCAAACTGGGAACATCAACTTTCACTGACACTCTGAGATCCATGCAGAGGAGGTTCATTCATAGGAAAGGATCCTGTTTGTGCAGGTACACTTTAAGACCTGAGCATGGAAATAATGCTGAGCTGAGAGGCTATGAAATGTGTGATGAGAAAACATTTGCTTTTCATTCTGTTCTCCATCATCAGTGGAAAAAAAACCTCTTTCCCTTGCTGAAGGAAAACACTTGCTTTTCCATGGGAAGTGCCAGGGCAGAAGTGTGTGCCTTCAAAAGCAACAGGAATTGGATTGTACTCAGCAACCAGTGGCAGCCAGGGAAGAAAGAAAGGAAATTGCTAATCCACAGGAAAGTCCTCATCCCTTCCTTGAAGAGAATCCTATTTGTTCTGTCCTAAGGGACAGGAACAGGATGGAGAGAAAATGAGGTTGAACTTCTCTGTCCTCTATGGAAAAAAAAAATGTGCTGAAACATGAGCTTTTCCCTCTTACCCATAGTGCTCCTTTTCAAATATTTTTTCTGAACAGCAGATGAATTAGTCCTTCACTTGTGTGTTCCCTTCTGAAAAGGGAGAGAGGACTCTGAGATTATATTATAGAGCTTTCTATAATTACTTGCTAGAAACTAACACAAAAGGGAAGTGTGAACATGTTTTTAGGAGCTAGCCAAGTATAATGAAAAGGAAAAGCCTTTTCTTCTGATTATTATTTATATTATCAGCACCAAAGAGCTCTAAGTCATAAACCAGGACCACATGGGGAGGGTACGATTCAAATACAAGATAAGAGACAACACATGGATCCAGACAGCTAAAGGAGCACAAGGAAACAATGAGGCAATGTTGGTCAGTATGAGAGAAAACGTCTCAGTGCATTATTAGCTTAAACATTTTCTCATGGTTTTTTTGTAGGCATCACAGCAAGAGAGTTTTAATGAGGTTTTTGAAGGAAGATAATGAGGTTGTGTGGCAGATGCTTGGAAAAAAATCACAGAGGAGCTTGTTTAAAAATATCTGACAAATGGGTGATGGAAGCCAACATTATGGTCTGACTGGAGAGACAGCTCACTGGAGATGATAGATAGGATAAAAATGAAAGGAATTTGAAGATGAAGGCAAATAGTTTATATCTGATTCTTTAGAAAATCATAAACAGGCGTTGGTCAAAGAGGCTGACACATTTGTTCCATTGGATTCTGTGTGAGTGGACCAGAGTTCACCAGAGGACAAGATATCATGGTTGTGAAAATTTGACTTACAATCTGATAGACTGGACAAGACCTTTGGCTTTGTGGGTAAATGTTAATGGACATTCATTGAAGATGCTAGGCAGAAACATCTGCAAAATTTAGAATGAAGTGCATCGTATAGGGCATTGACTTGTTTACAGAGGAGATAATGTGATTTCAGTTTCTACAGGCATGTGAGACAAGTTTTTATAGGTAGAAGGGAA
Organism: Falco peregrinus; assembly: GCF_023634155.1. NCBI lineage: Eukaryota > Metazoa > Chordata > Aves > Falconiformes > Falconidae > Falco > Falco peregrinus. Next base: position 36,248,685 of record NC_073725.1, on the reverse strand, counting down.
GCACTGGCTAATGTCAAGAAGTACTGTCAGTGGTGCAGTCTGTCCCTCTTTCCTAACGTGGAAGACTAAGAAACTTTTTTTGTGAATGAGGACAATAAGAGAAGCTAAAAAATAATACATATGTATATAAAGCATGCACTTGCATAGAAAAATACAGCGTGAGTAGTCATAGTGACAGCAAATCACTTCTGTCCATTTTTTGTTAGACAGATAATTATGCCATCCCATTAAATTTTTGCAAAAGCTTTAGCTGGTTACTTTGAATTTTAAATAATCTTCACCATTAAAAGTTCTGTTGCAATTCTGGCTATATCCAAATGCTTTTAAAAAATGGTTAGGTCCCGTGAATGTCAGGGGTTTAATAGAGATGATCAAGGCAATTACTACACGCCACAGTTGAGAACAGGTAGTTCATGGGAGATTTGGGAAAAACTAGTGCACGCAATAGATGTCTTTTTTAGCTTTTATAGAAGAAGGCAGAAAATATGTGTTCTTTGTGGGAAGCCTAAGCCTATACAAAGAGTCAACATGGGAGAAGCCATGCTGAGCTGTTTTGTGAAGTAATTTTAAAGTACTTTGCATGAGAAGTCCATAAAGGTAGCAGAAGTAAAGAAACTAGCATAATTAATGAATAGAACTTCTAGATATTAAATTAATGATTTGCTTAACATTCACAAGAGAGTGGGTGACAGATGCTGGAAATGAATGTAAATTTCCTATGAGAAGAAGAAGAAATACTGAGGGAAATCAAGACCATACCTGAACAGATGATCATGATAATAGAATGTCTGAAGACTAGCATAGCTCCAGGGGTGGATGGAGTCTGTCCTGGAGGTGAGAAACATAAGAATTTGAGCAGGTATAGGCAAAAGTCATGTAATATAGGGAGGATGTTGGTGAACTAAAAGTGGTCACTAGAAACTGAGAGGAAATTACTGGTATTTAAGCATCACTTGTGCTTTTAGGGATAGTGACAGCTAAACATTGACTTTCCGAAAGGTGTTATTTGGTTACAGGCAGAGCTCACTCAGGAAAGGAAGACTTAATTAAGTAGTGGTCTGCATCAAATAGATTAAAAGTTAGCTAGGGAGAGTGAGACAGGCATACAAGTGTGATGATTGTAAGCGTTATCCATAGCACAGTCTAAAAGACAGGCTAGACTTTTAAAAGCTTTTCTAGCCAGCCAACATCTCTTTGCATATACATGCCCCTGGGACTTCTTTTTCAGAGCTGGTGTTTCCTTGCAATGTTCTGAGGGTTCAGTGGTATCAAGAAGGCTCTGCACCCATCAATCCACAGTACAGTTGGTGTTAGTTTGGGTAAAATATTGGTCAGTGTCAGCTGCAACAATCATTGAAAGGTTCAGATTATTTGGATAAGGAAAGATGATTAGCTTCAGGAGATGAAAGAGTCCTGGAGTTATCAGGTAATGGCAAACAGAAAGCAGAATGATAATTTTCATTTACTAGAGCGACACAAAGAAGGAGAAGCATAGGTGAGTAAAAGGATGAGAAGTAATGATTTGCAGCTGTGAAGAATTTGGCATTATAATACAAGTAAACAAAACAATTCACAGTTGCCTGGGATAGCAGATGGTTCAGTAAACTGGTTTGTACATACCAGGTAGAAAAATGTAAGAGAATTGTATGAGGAACAAGAGAAAAAATATAAAAATAACTAGTCCCCCATAGTCACACACAAATCAATATTAATTGGGAGGATGATCTAGATGAAAGAATGGTTGACATGTAAGATTTTTCTACTTAATGTGTAATAGCAGCAAACAGAGCAAGCAACATCAAGGATACATAAATGCATCTACTGAATATAAATTATTTTAGCATGCTATAAAAAATCACAAAATCTGTGAGGAAAAAATCCCCATTGTGTTTGTCATTTTAAATCTAGTAGTATCTTGATACACAGAGAATGTCCATATAAACATACATGGGCTAATAATTCTGCAAAGGAAAACATATGGATCTGTGTTAATTGTAGCCACAACATTTATTTCTAAAATGAAAATAAAAATATCTGTTTCCACTGTTCAGGACAACAATCAGTCAAAAAACACTGGTGATGAACAAAATGCCATTAGTTCCATACTGAATTTATCATCAATCTGCTATGTTTAGATATAAAACCAGTTATTATAAGCTAGCAACTGTGGTATGGCTGTGAGTGCATCCCCCGAGTTTTCTTGTCTAGTTGAAATGTCAAGATTGCATGTTTTGTCTCTGTTTTTCTAGTACAAAACCTCTCCACAAGACCCACAGTTCTTAACAGTACTGATTAATGACTTAAGACTTAAGTCTATGAAAGTTAATGGAAAGATTTCGTTGCCTTTTTGATCAATCCATCTGTCCTCTGGTATTTTGGACTTGCGGCTTTTCCATTTAGTAAGAAATTATTTCAATCGTTTCCTCTTTACAGAACAAGGGAGATTTACTTTCAATCAGACTTCACCAGTGAAGAATTTGTTTCTCAGAAGACACAAACCCAGTTTTCAGAGTCAAAGATTTTGAGGAGCCTGGGGAAGGAGGAGGAAAGACCTTGCTAGATGCCTCAGAGAATTTGTGAGAGAGCAAAATGCTCTCTCACAGAGAGTGCTTTGTATTCTGTTTCATGGTTCTGGTAGTTGAAGGATTAAACTGTGAGGCTATAGACCTTCCCAGGCAGGACTGATCATATATTGCTATACCTGGAAGCTACAGGGTCAGCGGGAACCACTGGAGAGGTTACTTCGTATTGTTTCTTAGTGATGAATAACAGGCTGGAAATGCTGTGGCAGGTTGGTGGTGTGAGTGCCTAAAGTCTCCCCATTCCTGAAGAAGCTTATTCTTCCCAGAGGGGAAGCTGGTATAAGTCTGCTCCGCTGCCAACACTTAATGTTTCTGGTGTAAATATTTCTGCTTCTGCTACAAAATGGTTGCAGTAGCTTCCTAGACTAAGTAGATTTAGCCATCCTGTTGTCATTGCAAACATCAACTGATCACTGGTGCCAGATCTACACCCTTTAAATCTTCCAAGTCAGACCTACTTAGTTGGCTGGCAAAAAGAAATTTCCCCATTCAGTACTGTGGATTCAATAAAAATGTATCTGTGGCAAAGCAAGGTGCATTCTCTTCTCCCTGATGTACCATAATCATCAAATTGTAAGATAAGATACAACTCCAGAAGTAACGTTGCACATAATAGTCGAGGTATGAAGCAGAAAGAACATAGTTAATTTGCAGATGTGAATTTGAGCTTTCATGTCCATCAGACAGGAAAATCTAGTTTTGACTGTAGGCTGAGAACATAATAAATGGAAGCCACTGATGGAAATATATACAGAATGCAAAAAAGTGTTTGCATGGTCAGTTTTCTATCCAGGTGACCTTCTTATTTCTTCCTGTCAGCTTTACTGGGACTTTGTATTAATTTCCTTGCTGCTCTTCCTTGTACATTTCTCTGACTGTAAACTTTCTCATGGTTTCTTGTTTTCACAGACATATTCTATTTCTTGCTGTGCAAGAAATGGCACCTCTTTAATGACTTAATATAGGAGTTACTATCCAAAAGACAGAAGTATGTAACACTTTCATTGTGTTTTCACATTTCTAGTACTTTCTGTAGTCAGTGTTACTGTATGGGCTTCTCCTCATAGAAACAGCAATTCAGGACAACATTTAAACACTAAATTTAGCCTTTGGTTTTAAGATATGTTCAGGAACTGTACCTTAAGCTGTATCCCTGCTGGCCGACTAGTGTTATTTTGGGATGTAAGAAGCTTATTGCAGTGGAAGTTAAGGTGTGATCTTGAGTATTCCGTAATAAAAATCTATGTTCTTGCTTTTTCCCTGTGATAACTTTTTTTTGTTGTTTATGCAGAAGGGCTCTTGACCTACCTTGAATTTACTACATGCTAAGGACAGGCGTGTGGGCCCTTACCATGGGGCAGCTGACATAGAGTATCTGAATGACTAAAGTATTGGTGCGATCACAGTAAATAGACAGCTGAGAGTGCACCTTGCATATGGCCACATTTCTTTGCAACTCAAATATTTGTACCAAGACATGCCATAGTATCTTCAGCTGGTATTTTGCTCTTAGCTGAAGGCAGGACTGAACACTGGCTAACTGGCTTCGCTACCCTGATACCAGCTTCCTTCATATTTTTCAGAAAAGGCTCGTCTTGAAAGTTAAAGAAGATATTGTTAAATATTGTTGTCCAGCAGCAGTAGATTTCAGAATGGAGTAGGCTAATAATTTTTTGGCAAAGCTTTTCTTTATCAAGACTGATGTTATTCACAGGAATTGGTTTGGTGAGTTTGAGTTTAAAATCATCTTAAACACATTTGTTTGGTTCAGAAGAAACTTCTTTATTGCAAGCAAATGAAAAAGGAAAACTGGGGTGCAGGGGCATGTGAGATAGTAGTACACCCATCTCCATTTACACAGTTGGTTATTTTTTGTTCTTCCAGTATAAATCTACTTAAATGTTGGCCATAAACCTTGGCTGCATTTTAATATTGGCTGTGTACTTGTGATCTTTCTCTACTGATGCTTAAAAAGGGCATTGACTCTTCCTTTTATTTGATTTCTGTCTGCAGTTATAAAATTAATCTCCCAGCTTCATGCTGCAATGAGCTGTGTCAGTGGAAGAGTGATAAGTTTCTTTTTTTTGGTCTTAAAACTTCTTCTCAAGTTATAAGGTGTTTAGCACATTTACTTTCTCTTTTTAATTTTAACAAAGCCCTTGTCTTTTTTCTGCATTTCTATTTTATCCATGTCATTTTGGTTCTTTTGTTTTATACTTCACATTTTTTCCACACTTTTTTTCTTTTTTCTTTTTTTTTTTTTTCCTCCCTTCGAGCCTAGTTTATAGTCTCTGACAGGATTCTTTCTATGCTATCTGCCAAAACATCTGTTCCTTTTCTGAATAAAAAGCTTGCTTCTCCAGGAAGTGTCACATGGGTCCACATGAACGATAAACCTTCATTTTTCTCTGTGACTTTGCCAATGATGGACCAGCACTGGAGAGCTTTATATTCTTGTCCGTCTTGTCTCATTTTTCGTTACTCCCAGCTCAGGTAGTTTGTAGCGGGGAAAAAAAAGATTGCGTCATTTGGATTTCAATGTGCACATTTCCTTTCAAAATATGCCATTAGTTATTTGTACTTTCTATTTTTAATCTTGTAATTATTTCCTGAATTTCTGATCAAAGCAGATATTTATTAGCTTAAAATTGATTCCACTTAAACAGATTCTATTGCTTGGTTTTTGTTGGGGTTTTTTGTTGTTTTTTTCTGCTAGGAACACATTTGCATTAATACCCTCACCAAAAAGGCAATGTAACTGTCCTTGAATCTTCTTGGATTGATTTTTGGTGATGCTAAAATTTTACAGTCAAAGTGGCATTCAGAGCAATTTTGGGTTCCCTTGAGGAAGTTGTGTAACTTTCAGTACTTTGGTTTTGCCATTTATAATTTTTAATGACGATAATAATTCTTACTTAGTAGACAGACTTGATTCTACTCTAAAGTTCTGTGACATCTTTAAGGAAAAGTGCTGCATTTGAACAAGGTATTATTTTTATATTGTGTTTCAACAGTATAAAAAAATTCATGTCAATAAATACATTTCATGTTACATTTCCTAAAGAGTCAATACTAACAATGAATCATTTAAACCAGGGGTCCTCAAACCTTTTAACGAGGGGGCCAGCGCGCAGATGAAGTGGCAGGCAGTCATCTGCGGCTGCTTGGTTTCCCCCCTCCAACCCCCGTTGGTGGTGGTGGGGGGATGTCTGTAAATACCGGGGGCCGGATTGAGGACCCTGGGGGGCCGTATCCAGCCCGTGGGCCATAGTTTGAGGACCCCTGATCTAAGGCATTTCCCCCATATATGGAAAGAAATATTTATTGTTTTCTATGTTGCAAAGTAAAGGAAAAAAGTGGATTTCATAGGTGTTTTTCTGTGGCATAATTTGCTGTTGATACGATGCTGAGATCATTGTCTTTTGACTATATTAGTAACTAAGAATAAGGGGGGCTGCTGGTGAATGGTTTTACGTTCCTGCAAACGTCTGAGCCTTTGTGTGGTAAATAATATGAGACAACAATGGATAGACACTTCCTCCTGGAATACCTGTACCTGTTTCACTGCTTCAGTCCCCTGAAGTTTTAATTAATTTTGCACAAATGAATGAGGATTTTTTATTATTTTTTTAATCTGCCAGAAGTTTCTTCATCTTCTTCGCAGGAAAACTATGTATTTTCATAGTAGATTTGTGGCAATTACTTAGGGGTTTCCAGTGTCAATCTGGTATGGGGATGGGGAAACATGAATTCTGCTCCATTGTTCCCTCTCTCTATGAGACACAAAGAGAATTTCTCCAGGTGGCAGAGATTTAATAAATGCTGGGAAGCCATGTAAAGAGAATTGCAAAGGAAATTGAATTCAGCCCCTCTCCATGGCTCAATCCCCCCTAGAACAGGTGGCCTGGCATACTGGCCGCAAGTTCTTGTTGACTGAGTCCATCCAATACCTCAGTACCCTGGTGCAGGGGATTTGTTTGTGGAAGCTGGCACGCTTCCCTCCTGGAGGAGCTGCAGCAACAGAAAGAGGGCTGGGAATGATTCAAAAGTCCTGAGTCTTTTCATGGCTCTTGCTGTGTTTTGCTGGTTCTTTGAAGTGCTTAAGAGAGATTGCTGTGTGATTTGTTATATGAAAGTTTGAATATTCCTAGTCAAGGAAATATTCCCAACACAACACAAACCACACTTTCTCAGCCAGCTCTCTGACATGTGTCTTGCTGAGATCTTAGGGCAAGACTTGTGAGAGAATTTTTCCTTTCTTGGTTTAAATTGCCCAAAATATTAACTTAAAGATATTTTTTGTTACCTGTGCAAGCCTGCCCCAGTATAACCAAGACAGCAGGAAAGGGAAAATGTTCTGAGTCCTGACAAACATGAATTACTCATTTCAGTAAGCTGATATTAACTGGGCAATACAGTAACCATGTGGAGCACATTAGAACTTCTGTCACACCAGTGTAGTTCTGGAGGAGTAACTCTGCTAAAGTGCATACTATAAATTGTTTTCATTTGTATACTAGAAAATCAGTGCTCTCTTTTTGTCCCTTGACGTGCAACCTGAGTGGCTGGTAGCCTGTCAAACAGGGAGGCACCTTTCATGCGTCTCTCTGTGTGAACTACCAGTGCCTGCCAAAGTCATCGTGCAACTGGCTTCATGAAGCCTGAACTCATTTCATTCAGGAAATGACTCATTCCAGTGAACACATGCAACTACTGTGATTTATATTTACTTTGGAATATCTACATTTTTTGATGGATAAAAATGAAGAAAATTAGGGCTCTGCCAATACTCTGCAACAAGTACAGTGCAGACCTCTGAGCTGGAATTGCGCAAGCTATCTCCCAAACCAGAAAGGAGCTGCATCAGCTCAGCACAATGCCCAAATTAATAAGCTCTGCTAATAGGTGGCTCTAATTAGCTTCTGTGCACTGTCATTTCCATGCAGTTTGTCCGCTTTGAGGGACCTTGCTAGTATTTCTCTCTGAGATATTAATCAGTACAATCTCAGGGCAGTAGGCTCTGAATTCCAGTTTGTACTGATGATGTGCTCTAAATATTACAGAAAAATAAAGATAACCCCATAAAGGGAAGTCTTCAACAGACAGGTTTAAAGCAGGAATGTGGTTCTAAGCTTAGATAAAATACAATCTTAAATCTTGTAAAACAAGCACTAAATATTGACATACACATGTAAGAGGCATGAACCTATGTGACAAACTGGAACAGTACTATGCACTGGCATTTACAAAAAAAAAAATATATCAGTTTAATGCCATTTTAATCTGGCATACAGTGTGCAGGTAGAACCCCATGTTCTTCCAGTTTTAAGCTTTTCAATAAGGCCTGAGTGCACGATAGACCATATTACCTCTTCTTGCTCACATTGTTTCTTCTCACTTAGTGAATGTTAGTCTGAAATATAATTGAATGTAAATTTGCAAATAACCAAGGAAAAAGACTAGATCTGGAGATAACGAACTTAGAATAAGCTAATTATATTCAGAAGAAAACTCAAAAGAAAATGCTCTTCTTGCTGTAGCTTGAAATTTGAGGAGGGGAAAACCTTTTGTTCATCTCTTTGCTTTATGAACCCTTTTTACAATGAAATTCAACACCAAGTGAATCTCAGCTGGTTTGGAATTATATTACCATCTGGGGGAAGATTTTGAGACAAGCCAAAACTAACAGATTTTCACCCAGCCGCTTAAGAATTCTAATTGCCAGGAGTTGGGCATTTGTTAGGAGCAAACTGACAGTGCAGTAGCGTGAGTCTGCAAGATCTTCTTGGCTGCAAGAGCTTCTTGGCCAGAGATACTTTTTGATTCATATAGAATCACCTAGAGCTCGGCAGATATTTTAATGTTTCTAGTTAGACAGTTTCATCTATACTTCATCTAGAAACTATGGCCAAAGCTGTAATTAACATTGTCGAGTCTGAGCATATTCTTGATTATATTGTTGGTTAAACCCAATGTTGAGCAGAGGGGGTCAAGCTGCATGCCTCAGGGGCTCTGTAGTGTACTTTAGAGTCCCTCAGTAGGGATTAGCAGTAAAGTTACTAGTTCAAATCCAAGAAAGGTCAAGAGTGTTTAACACTCTTTTGTTCCATTGGTTATAAAGAAACAGATGTAAAATGAAGTGATGATCAAAATCCAATTCCTAGTAGATATTTTACATCATAAACACCAAACTCCTAATGATCTCTTGCTAGCAATCTGATTAGAACAGGCAGCAATTGAGCAGGCACAGAGACCGCCATGCGGCCCTTTACTGCCATTCCCCATAACAAAAAGTACTGCCATTTTCACACTGAAGGACAAACTGGAAAATTGCAGTCTCTCTGCCTGAGCTTTTTGTGTTGTGTTGATATATTTGGAAATCTTTCCTCCTGAGTGATATCAAATCATATTTTAGACCACAAATATAACTGAAGGTTATTTAAGTGCTTTGAATGAAGAAGAACCTGCAATTTAAAACTGGCAGTTTTTTGATAATTTTAAATATAGGTGGTTGATCTTCAGCTCAGTTAATCCGACACGGATCTGCTGAAAAATTAAGTGGTAGTCAGCGAAGCTGGCAAAAGATCTGATTCTGGATTATTCAAAGTACATGATCACACTTAAAAATGCACAAGTAGTTTTAGAGGAAGTATATCATAGCTAAATTATGTGCATTATAACGTACCACCCCTGCCCTTCTTGGGCACCAAACAGGTTAGAGTCAGGATTAGGTGAGACATTGAATGTTAGGGGCTTAGAATGAAGACTTAAGGTTTTGGATTCAGTTTTAGGCTTCAGGCATTTGGTTGGGGTTACTACCATGATATAGCAAAACTGTAAATTCCAAAGCTTGATGTTCTTATACTGCCCTGCAACTAGTGAGTGATTAAGTGTCTTTCTTGCAAACAAAACACAGACCAAATCTGTGTATGTGATGTTCTCCATGGAAAAACTGTTCTGAAATTACCAGAAAACCTATTCTATTAATTCATCCGGGATCTTACCGGATTCCAACAGATGAAAAAGCTTCCATATTTTAGCAACAAAATCTATAAGATGTATGCACACAAAAAAATAAGTGGATGGATAAAATGCTTAAAGGATCTTGTAATAATTACCAGCTGGACTTTTCTTGCTGTCCTACAGTCCCGTCTTAGTTATCTATACAACAAACTAAGAAAGAAAATACTCTGAAAAGCTAATAGCTTGAACAAGGTAAGTAAGATGTTGCTACTTTCCAGTAAGTTTATAAAAATTATATCATTAGAATTTTATTAAGCAAATTTAAAACAATGGAAAATATTCTTTTTATTCACTGGGTAGCTTATGGACTACCCAGAGCTGCTGTTGACTGACAGCCAAATGATAAAGGGGGAACTGAGGGATTCCCGTTTTGGAAGACAGATTATATTGATAGATTACTTGCACTATTGTTTTTATCAGAGGAAAATTAAACATTTCTCACTACTGAGGGCAGGTGCCCCTGTTCCTGGAGAAAACAGGGACTTCCTAATGCTCTACAAGTGGGTTTCAGACTTCTTGAGGATATAGACAGTGAGTCCAATAACAACTCCAGTCTGAGCTGACTTGGTTTCCTTCAGCCTGCATCCTTTTTAAAAGAGCTAGTGGCATTTTGTATCTCAACCAGTTATTGGAATCAACATTTTTTGGGACATTCTGGATATCACATTGGAAAGAAAAGTCCAAAGATCCGTACTAACTCTTAGCTCTAAGACTGGGTTAAGACATCACCGGTATTTATTCTTTTAGCTTTGCCTTTGCCAAACCTGTTTCAGTGAGAAAGCTCTCTAGGGCAGTGACTATATATGTTTAATTTCTAGTACGCCCTAACCCTGACTATAGGGTGGTCCACAAGCATTGCAATAATAGTAATAATATATAACACAGGCAGTGGGTTTTGAAAGGATGTCTATTCTGCAAATGCATTTAAAAGAAACACAAGCAAAAGTGTCATTTACTCCCTGAAAAATGGAACTGTTAAGCGTTTATATTTAAATTAAATACTTTTTATGAGTTCATTGAATGTTATTTAGCAAGTATATTATAGCGAAGGCATGTTACCTATTGCCTTAGAATGAGGATTTTATTGCTTTTTCATAGTTATCTTCTGTATCAGCATTTGGCAGGTAACAAATGAAATTTGCTTGCTAAGGTTGAATTGTTTTGTGCTGCTGCTCAGCCACACAGATATAGAAGATGAGATGATGGAAAAAAGTTATTTGCTTTTTTGGGCAACATAGGAATATATTAATATACAGGGATAATATAAAAGACTTGACCTATCTGTGAAGAAATGTTTATTCTCTGAAAGGCAAAGAACTTAATTCCTGTCTGAATCACACAATTGAAATCCTGTTCATGCTGGAGGCTGTACAAATGGCACTGCAGATAGAATTGGCCCAAATAATTCAGTGTGGTCAAGGTGATGACTCTTGGAACAGTCTGAGGTCAAACCAGCATGGACTCCAAGTATCAGTCAAAAAAGATGAAGGCCCTCTGAAACTTGGTATGAAAAGTTCCTGGTTCTCTGTCCATTTTTACTACTAATGCATTTTCTAAATTAAGCAGATTTGGGACCAATAATGCATGATTCTCCCTGAACCCTGAATGTGTTATATTTTGAGAATATGAAAACATGCTGTTGTGTAAATACTAAAGCCTAAACTTGTAAAGATTCCAGACAAATTTTTTGGACTCCAATATTTTCTTTAAATTTGAAGAAGCCACACTTTGCAGTTTTCCCTTTAATCTAAGTCAATTTTGATAGGCCAGTTGATTTTTTTTACATACCTGAGAAGTCCTTGTGATGCAAGGTCAGAATAATAAATTTTATGTTTTTATTCCCTATGTAGGAAAAGTAATATAATGCCATCACTACTTTATTACTCTGCAGTCATTCTGTTACTATGCAACTTAAAATATTTCAGCCATCAGCATTTGGAGAAAGTTCATAGGTGTATGGCACTCCATTATAATTTGCCTTTAAAGACTACATTTCTTCTAGTCACCCAGACTAGAAATACAGTTATAGATCAAGAAACTGGAGCTAGTTCTGAGGTAAGCTGAAGAGATGGTAAACTGAGAATGCACTGTATTTGCACTCATATAACCAGTGTTCTAGGGCTCCAATATTTCTCTTTATAAGTTGAGTCAGTATTTCTTGCTAATTGGAAATGTTTGGAACTTTTCTGAAGACTGGAAAAGTCTCTGAAAGGTTTATGAAACTGGTACTGAAGTTTTGTTTTAAAAAAGAAAATTCTTTCTGTAATTTGAAGGTGCTCAGCAGAAGTCAGCCATCATAAAACAATCCCAAAGATACCAGGTCATTAGGTCTTGAACTATCTTGTATTCCACTTGCTTCAGTACATCTTGATTTGAATTTAAAGCAATGTATCAGAACTGCTTTATGTTATGGGACAAGACTCATGGTTCTCCACAGACAAGTTCACAGCACTACTCATTATCTTAGAAATCAGTTTGCTGAAGTAATGTTCGTGTATTTTCTTCCTAAGTTTTTCACTTCAGTGTGAAAAACTTAGCACTGAATAACCTCCTTCAACTTATGTGTCAATTCCCAAAGGACTCTTAACTCATCTCAATTTAAATTAATGACCTTAGTGATAGTGCTAGCAATTGGACCATGGCTCTCATGAGCCAGATATTTGCATATGGAATTTGATTAATCCTGCTGGCTATTAATTTTCACTTTTAATTAGGTGTGATGCTATTGCAGGAAGAAAATACAAGACTACTATCAGGCACAGGCAATGTTGATTTTTTTTCTATTGGGTATTCTACTCTGTTTCGTTTGCCTGTGCTAGGTTCCCTTGTGATGTTTGTTTGGATCAGCTTAGAAAGGTACCATAGACCTAAAAAATGGTGTGTGCAAGTTCTGGGATAATCACTACAAAGAATTACCATACTGAATGAATATTACTAGTTTACAAGAGGTAGAGAAACTGGTGTATAGTATCACCATCTAGTACTCTGTAACTGTATTCTTCTTAATGGCATAATAGGTCTCTTTCGATACCTGTGTCCAAAGTCACAGAAAGACCAGCAATGTAAGCAAATGGGGGTAGTACTTTTTCCAAGACTACTTGGTTGCCCTGCATCCCAACTGAGCAAATGTACACAGATGCAGAGTCCTGTTCAGATCTGGATCAACGATAAATTTTGCCTGAATCTTGTAAATATGTAACGTGGTTTCTCCTAGTTTCCCATAAGACAATCTGTATTTCTTAGACATCTTTGCATTCAGGAGCATTGCAATATGTTTGCATACATCGTAGCCAGGAAAGCAGTGTGCAGCACTTGGCTTGACCAGTAGAGCTGATGTCCACGTGCTAAGAATTAGCAGACCTTGACAAAAACATGAAGAAAATCTCAATAAAAGTTAACTGAGTACCCTTGCAATAGAATAACTGTTCAATCTTCCCCTTTCTTAGCAGAATAACATTAAAGAAACACACCTTTTTCCTCAGAGATGGATTTTAATAGATTTTGATATCCATTGACGAAATGAATGAATGATCAATACCTATTAAACAAACTCAGTTAGAAAGGGAATATATTGCTGCTTCTGGTTGAAATTCAAAAAGAAGAAAACCTTCTTTATGACCACAGAAGGCTTCTGAGAAGTCAGTTTGCATATCTGGGAAGGGCATACAGTGAAGATGAAGGCATAAAAGTTAGCAGGGATATGCCAGACTCTGACTTGAAACTTGGAATGGTTTCCTCTGTGCTTTTAAAACGTCTTTTCTGAAGTATTCTGCTGTTTGTAATAAATTAATAACTCATAGTGAACAACAGGCAATTTTAATGAAAGATATCTATACTTTTGCAATAGAATTTCTTATATTTGTGTGAGCCCTTGTTTTTGTATTTCACGAGCATCTCATACAGATGTACAATTTCTGGTGTGGAAATGTAAACTCTGCCACCACCAGTGAGAGTTAAATCTGCTCAAAATATATCTTTCTTCAAATTCAGATTTCTAGAATGCATCCATGAATACCTATGTGGAAAGTGACTCAGCTGTATTAACATTCTGACACTTTTCTTTGGAAAAATACAGTATCAGACACATGAACAGCAAACTGTTTGGGTAAAATGTGGGAATATTTTAAATTTATTAAACTTTTATGTTAACAGTGGCTGATTGGAAACTGTATGTAGAAAATGAGTAATACTAATAGAGCATGTTAATAGTGCACAGCGGCTTTGTCCATTGTATAGTACCAGGAAATCACACATTATAGTTTTTTTCACCTACTTCAGAAGGTATGTCTATACATATGAAAATGAAAATTTTATTCAGTGTGTTATATAGAAAGCAAACTGCAGTGCAAATTTTGATTAAAATGTTGCTCTGTGGCCTTTCATATAAAATCTAATTTTATTTAATATTACTTTCTACATGTATGCAGAAAATGGCAAGCCAATATTAATAAAAGAAGTCTTATAGGAATGTGGATCGAGAACAATAGAACCTTGACAAAATTTATTTACCTAGCTAGACTTTCATTTGAAAGTTAGCAGCACTCTGTGATACTGACATAATACAGGGGTCTTAAAACTCTGTTAGACATTTTTAACCCACTTTAATTTATTCCATGGAAGTTTAATCCCCTGCTGAACAGAGATGGGTGAATTTTCAAAAGTCATAATCCATTGAAGTAAAAAATCTTTAATGACAACACAGGCAGCAGGCTTCAAGAGTTTAGTTTAAATTCTTTCTAAAAATGTAAAACATAGGGCAAGAGTTAATAGGATATTTCATACAGTTATATTTCAATCCTTCCCCAAATCTTTATAAATTCACTTGCATCTCCACTATTAGAAATATTTGGGCTGAATTCCTGCACTTCTAAGGTAAAAAGCAGAGAGCTGTAAAATCATAATGTGAAGATTTTCACAGTGTATTGTAACTCATTTGGTCCTTCAGTTCAGACTATTATACGGGATAGTATAATGTTTTCTAAATTGAAAAAGAAATGATGTTTTACAAACCAAACACCTTCCATTCTGCCTTAACTAGGCAAGAAAATGGAATCAAGCTACGTAATACCGCACTATGTTCATCCTTCTGCTCTTCCAGGATCTTTACAATTGACTTTAGTGATAGGTTGGGATTTGGCCCCAAAATTGAGCTGAGAGGGTCCATACATATCCTGTGTATTCCAAACCCGTAGTTTTATGTCGCCCCTTGACTACCACCTTTGCAGCTGCCTGATTCTGGAAGTACCTACAGCTCAGACAACACTTCCTTTTTTTGCCCTGGAAGTGACAGCCATAAACTTTTGCAGCTTTGCCTGGCCTTTCCTTCCACAGGAAAAATGCTGCTGCCTTGCTAGGTTTTGTTGTGGCCTGCTGGACAAGAATTTTAGGTGGCATCAAATGAAGCTGGGAGGTTACTTGTTCAGAACAAACAGAAGCAAAAGATTCCTCAGACAGTCTGAAGTTAAGAGGTGGAACTACTGGTCACAGGGTGTTTCAGATGCTGGAAGTTTCAAAGAGAAACAGGCAAGTTCTTGTAAGTGGTAGTTGACAGTTATTAAATGCATAGCCACCAATCCAGCTTATGGAGTTCTTGATCTGGAAAGGTTTTCTGGTATATTGTTTCCCTGATTTTGGATTCATTGACAAAAACCAACTTTCAGCCATTTTTAGATGCACGGTATAGGACTGGATGACAAGTTTGACTTGCTCATGTTCTCAAGATCTGAATTTAAATAGGCAATGGCAGTAATTTCCTTCTTCTCTAGGAGCTACATCTTTGAAGGAAAAAACCAATGAGATTCCTTCTTTGAAAAACAAGAGTGGCAGCACTGCTTGTCTTCATCCCTGCTTTCCAGAAAAATGGTGGAACATTCCTTAGGGCTGGCATTTCATTATTTCCTCCCATGGATCTGTGGTTTTGATTCCTGGTTCAAAGTTCCCGGTCTTCTCCAGGCACTTAGAGAAGCCTGGATGTTTAATTCTGAGTCTGATTTCCACTGTGGAAGTTTGTGAAAGGAAAGAAATTCATAGGTTCTTACAAAGAGCTGTACTGCCACAGCTGAGAGGGCAGTAATGGCAGAGTGAAATAAAGGAAAAAAGGAGAAAGAGAAAAATATTAGTTAAAGCACTACTACCAGAAGAAATGTCTCCATAATTAAACCTAGGTCTGATAGGTTTCAAGTGCCTATTTATCTTGAGATGAGTAAACACTTTTTACAAACCTGCATACTAAATATTTTTTGTAGCCACTAGTGAACAAAACAGGCTCAAGAATATTATTTTTTCAGATTCTAAATACCTGGGGAAATTGTTAGTATGATTAAATCAAACCCAAAAGATAACAGAATAGCACAAAGCCACGCCATTTCTGAAAGGAAACCTCCAGATGGGAAATTTCCTTTATCTAAAAGGAGGAGCAATAGTAGTAAGTCTGCACACCTTGCTGTGTGAGTAACACAGCGCTAACCTGAGTGTGCTTACAGATGTACAGGGAGCAGTGGACTTGATAATGACTAGAGCAGTTTGGAAAGCATTTAGATAGAGCAATCTCTGTCCAGCTTCCATTCTGAAGCCTTTCTGTTCCCTCCATGGTGTTGTCTCCAGGGCAAACTATGCATTGTAGGTCAGATTTTTTTTGCTTGCCCTTAACCATCTAGTTGAAGAACATTTATTCAATCCTTGAAGGTTCATCATGGAGATAGAGGAGGTAGTTCATTCTCTTTGTCTCTCTCTGTTGATTATGGAATAAGCCTAGATGAGTAGTTTATATCTAAGACCTGAATTTCAGGAGAATGAGGTGATTGGTGAGGTGATTCCCACCCTAGGTCATGGGCTGAGCTGGCACAGAACACGTTCTGACTTCTAACATGTGGTGGCAGGCCGCCACATTCTTTCATCAGTCTGTTACCATTCACTAGGACTTGCGGCAGTGCCACAGCTTAGTCCACTGTCAGTGTGAATGCAGGTGAGAGGAACTGAGACTGGAGCAAGATTTGACATGGTAGTTCTTCAGTATTCTCATTGGAATCCAACCACTGAAGATGCTTTATCACCTTTGCATTTCCTGAAAATTATTTGAGACTTGCTATTTTACAAACTTATTTATAACAGGCAACTTACGTTGTGCAGAAGACCACTGTAAAACTGTAACTTTTGCTAGTTATTTTTCTTTTACAGAACAGCCCACTGCAGTATCTTAATATTCTATGATCAACAACTGCTAAGAATTAAAATGTCTCTAAACAAAGCAGTCTCTGCTGTTTTATTAGTAACCTCATCTTGCTGTAGGTACAAATTTTCTAATTAGTCTTTGATTTGTGGTTTGATCTCAAACAGATCTCAACTGATAGAACCACACTAATTTCAATGATGTTAAAATTCTCTGAATTTATATCAGCTGTTGTCAGCTGAATTTATATCAGCTTCTGGACTTGTATAACCTCTGTTGTATGAATGATGAAAAAAGTTCAGCTAACCACATTTGCTTTCTAAAAATGGCCATTCAGAACAAGCATGATAGCTCATAGATTAAAACAATAAAAATACAGAATTTAAAGTCGAGCTGAGCACAGTTGATAGTATTAAGCTGGTTTTTATGAATCCTAAGGTAGTTCTCACAAAAACTGCGGTAACAGTGTATATTAAGTTCAATTTCCTGACTTAAAGTCAGTAAAAACATTTTGCCTTCCCTTTGTTTTTTGTATGACAAAAATTTCTATTATTTCTATTTTTTATGCTTAACTGAATGATCCCAAGTGATCATTTTAAAAAAGATTGTTGAGAACTTCAGATACTTCTTTTAATATGGTCAGTAATGAAAGGAGCTCACCATATGAATTCTGCAGGGCTCTGTGCAAGGACCTTTTCTGTGCAATGTATTTGTAAATGACCTGAGAAAGGTGAGTGAGAAAGTTTGTTGATGACAAAATATTTCAGCATAGAAAAGATAAGAGCCAACAGTAAGGAATGGCAGAAATATCTTATCAGAATTACTAAATAGGCTGTACACTAAGGAATGAAATTCTGTGGTAGTAAATGTAATGTGAAACACATGGGGAAAAAATAAATCCCAGCTTCATATATGAATAGGAGTGAGATTTTAGGTTTATGACCATTCCATGCAAGCATCAGTTAACTGCTTATTAGTGACCAAAACCAAATAAAATATTATGAATTAGTAGAGAAAAAAGTGTAATAGAATTTTATTCTATTTATACTTCTATATATGTATTTCTATATATATAAATATATATATTTATACATATATATATACTTCTATAAAGTAACAGGTCATTTGCCATCATGCAAGACCATGGTTCTGCCACGTTTTGAATACCATGTGCAATTCTGTTTTCCCTATCTTAAAGACAGAACTTTGAGTAGAACTGAGTATGTTTCAGAAAAGGACAGAAAGGGAATTTAAATGTATAGGTATAGAATGGCTTCCATACAATGGATTATTTCTGTGACCCAGGAGGCTAGCACTCAGGGTTGGAAAAGTGATCAACATTTCTTTACTACTATGAATAGATATAGCTGAGGCATGTACTGGTGGGCTGAAAGTAGGCTTCTTTGTGTAGCTAGAAATCATCACATTTTCCACTCACTGATATTTGCAGAAAAAATTTGTAAAGTGTAGTAGCAAAGAAAATTAAGGAGGAGCATGGGAAATTTGGATAGAGACTGAATTTTCCATCTGGGGAATGAAGGGTTCTCCAAAGAAGGCATCAGGAGCCAGGTTCAAAACAAACAGTAAAAGGGAACAGAACTGTGGAACTCATTGCTGAAGGTTGTCATGGAGGTTAAAAATTTACAAAGGGTCAGAGTGGACAAATGCACAGAAGAGCAGTCTACTGAGAGTTACTAAAACAGAAAAGATACACACAAAAAATATTTAGCAGAGAAATTTAGGAATCTGACAGTTGAGAAGAAATTAGGGGACTATCATATGCTTGCCATGTTCTTGCTCTTCTCCAGGCACCACCTCTTATAGCTGCTATTGGAGACAAGATGTTTTTCTAAACGAGTCTTTGGTTTGATCCTGCATAGCCACTTCTGTGTTCTCATTTGGCACAGCTGATCACGATTTTCTGTTCCATTTGTCAGATTCATCTGAGTTTGCATTTTTTTATTGACCAATCCTGATTCTTTTCATGTCATGTAACAAAAAGGCTTGTAAGTTAAAACCAGAGAGGTCTGTTTCTGTGCAGTATTAATGTGCATGGGTTTCCATGTTTGTACTCCCTTTCCAAAGTGTCAGTTTGTAACAGGTACAAGTCCCTCACTGTGTTTTACTCACCTCCCATTATAATCATATCTCCATTATCAGTTTCTTTGGTTATGGTCAAATTCCTGCAGAATATTGGCTTTGACTTGTCTGGAAATTACTCACTGAATAAAATCTTTCCATGCCACTAGTAACTTTGTACACTGCGTAGACAGGTATAGGAAAAAAAAAAAATCGATCCAAGTAGAATAGTAAAGTAGGTCCAGGTTTTTCTCCACCCATTACATAAACAGGATTAATATGAAGAAACAGGACCCAACTAAAATTTTCTGAGTTCTGTCCTGCCTTGATAATGGTCCAGTTTATAGTTATGCCCATCAGTACTCTCCTACCCATGCTGTATCTGAAATATCTGGCTGAGGAAAGAAAATTCTGAACTCTTTTATACAAAGCATACTCAAGCACAGTGCTGCCAAATTCTTACAGTACTATGCCAGCAAAAACGATCTGGGTTTTGATTAGTTGTTTACCTGAAGAGAGACATTTTCTATCCTGAGTATTAGATTGTTTGTTTATGTTTTCATTTGCCCTCAAGTAGTCATGCATTCAGAGGAATAAATACATAATTTCTAAACCAATACTGTAATTACAGGTAATGAACTGTAATAGAGCTAAAATAAAAGAGTGAGAAATCAAGAGGCATTCTGTACCTCTTTGAATGACTATTTTTTAAAATCTCAAATTGATCAGTCTTAAATTAATGTTAACATAGCTGTGGTTGATTTTTCACTGAGAAGAGGACCTAAATCACCACTTGAGGATTTCATGGCTTCCAGACATCCCTTTCCAACTTTGTTTTCTCTGCTCCAAATGTTCAGGTTTGACCTGCCAAAGCATTTGGGGCTCAGTGTCTTGAAAGACAACGCCAAAATTTCTGAGACAAATAAACTACCTTTACTTTAGGAAGTCCTAAATAAACTACATATATTCATTAAAATACATTTAATGATGTTAAACATCATAATAAATAATTAGTCACCATCAAAAAGGAGGATACATAATTAATGGAGTATTATGTTTTAATGGAGTAAAACTTGAATTACAGATCAATTCCTGTCTTTTTTAACGATGCTTTGGGATATTGTGCCCAGTGAAACCACTGTCTGCTCCGTCCTAGAAGCAGAAGAAGAAATGGAATAACAATTTGTCATTATTTGTTGGAACAAAGTTACCAGGCAGGCAGCTTCTGGTACCTTTTTGATACCAGTAAACTTTACTAGGTAGTGGAAATTTGTACTTTCCCTTAAAAGTACAAGACTGGAACCAAAGGTCAGCCTGCCATGCTTACTGAGTGCTTTTCCACTGACATTTGTAGCACTGGATAAGCATATCTAAATATTTTTGCTCCTTACTGTTGTTCTGTGCAGACACTTCTGATACCATAAAATTAAAACCCACTTCTAGCTATGCAGTCATGGAGGAAATCCCCTTCCTCAGCTGTTCTGCAACATTGATATATTTCACTGTATTGGTGGTGTGGGTTAATCCCAGTGGGCAACTAAGCGCCACACAGCTGCTTGCTCACTTCCCCCCTCTTCCCCAGTGGGACGTGGGACTGGAAGAGGAAAGGAAGAATAAAAGCAAGGAAACTTGGGGGTCATGATAAGAAACGTTTAATAAGTGAAGGATAAGTGGAAGAAGACAGAAGAAAGCAAAACAAAACAAGTGATGCAAAGGCAACACTCACTACCTCCCATGGGTAGAGTGATGCCCAGCCAGTTCCTCACCAAAAGATGGCTAACTCTCCCTGAAACTTCCTCTTTTCCTTTTAATTGCTAAGCCTGATGTTATAACGTATGGAATGTCTTATTGGTTAGTTCAGGGCATCTGCTCAGTTGTGTCCCCTCCCAACCTATTGTGCACCCCACCAATCCATTCACTTGAGGGGCCAAGCGAGAAACAGAGGCCTTGATGCTGCGCGAACGGTGTTCAGCAAGAGCTAGAACATTTGTGTGCTACCAGTGTTTGGGTCAACAAGCTAAAGGACATTACCATGTGAGCTGCTATGAAGAAAATTAACTCTATCCTAGCCAGGCCCAGTACTAGTGGGCCAAACTTTTAAATGTTTTGTCTAGGACGGACACTTGGCTGTGGAAAAGAAGGCAACTCCAGTTACACTGAGCTAATTGATAGAGTATGCAAGTTTCTGAATTATATGCAAATATACTCAAGGAAGAGGACAAAAAAGCCACCAAAGAATTTGGGCTGCTTAGTGTTTTAGCTCTCCATAAGCCATTTTAAGTAGATTCTTTTTTCATGTACCACTAAAATAGGTCTATGTTTCAGTAAGCTAGTTTTCACACTACTAAGTGCAAAATCTCATGGATTTGCATGATCTTTCCTGTATTATTGCAGCCTTGTGGTTGAAAAGCAGAGAGAGCGAAGAAGGTTGTGGATTAGTTCATGTGAAAATAACTGCTGCATTTGCAGAAATTCTATTACACAGCAATGCTCCGTATTATTGGGTGTGCAAGTCTCTGAGGATACATATAGCTACTTTCTACAGCACACAGTATACTAACAGTATATGGAAAAGCAGTTGTCTGGAAAATGTTAGTGAAGAACAATGAATTCTAGAGCTTTTTATTAACCCTTGTGGGCTCTTTTTTCTAATGCTTACACAGACACTTGACTAGGGAGGGCAGGTTCAGGTCTTTAATCACGTATGCAGCCAGTTACCCACGCTGAAAATTGCAAACAGAGGTCTTGGGGCTAACTGCATGACCAGAAGTCTTTCAGGTATTACAAAATCGATGACAGTAACAATCAATTGTATTTGTTAGATCAGGTATGAAGCAGTATAGCATGCATGGAATCTGAATCATCCATATCCATGAAATATACTGGTTTCAAAAAAACACATGTATTAGATCAGTCAGCAACCATTTCAGAAATATCTCCTTCCTTTCCTGGGTGTTCGGTTTTATACATCTGAAGAAAAAGAGACCGTTTCGTCAAAAGGTTTTTATACCATTACATCTTGTTATGTGGAACTTATAGTGTAATCCTATGAAATGTAAATCATTGGATGCAGAAAGGAAAACAAAGGAAAACCAAGCTGTGAGCACAGAAAAATATAGTGGCACAGAAAAATAGATTGCAGGTATACTAGCTGTGCTAGCTAACTGCTTAGATTCATAGCAGGTTGACAGATTAATGCTACACAGGCACATTTTTCCTTTTAAACACATTTCTTTTCTTATTTTGCACTCCTTCCCCATATGCCACAGCAAAATTATATTCTGAGTCTCTTTCTCCCTGTGACATCTTCATTGCTGCTTCATTAAGCAGTGCACCATCAGTGCATTTCATTACAGCTTCTCTCCTGGCTCACTGTGTTTATGGTAAGAGGCATCTACAAACTGGCTATCAAAATGCTAGTCTATGTTTTAGTCCTTCCATTCAAAAGAGGAGGAGGTAATCTCTTTGAAAAAATCCAAAAAAACCCCCATATTTTATCTTTTATCCTTACTGGCTCACCAACCTGAAATACACTGGGGAGGTACAGTGTGGGATGTGATGGATTTATTTACCTATTTATTTACTGTAAAAGGCTCAGGACTTTCCTCCTATCTGATCAGTGTTTTAAGACAATTTAGACTGATTTTTTGTATGTGCCTTCAACTGACCTTGAAAAAGTGCTGAAACTAATGAAAGCATGCTTCAATTCCACAATTGTTAGAAAATGAAAAGGCCATGCTGTGATAGATATCCTCCCTGACATATACCTCCAGTTGTACCAGTAGGCAGGGGACATGATTTAAATACTAGCTGGTTTCCAATGGGTTTCCTGGGTTGGGAATACACTCAATTCATTTTTAAGTGAAGAGAAAGATAAAACTGCAAGTATGATAGAAGCGCGTAAATCAGTGCCAGAACACGGAGGAATAAAACAGGCATATTCAGAGTCTCCTGTGTAGCCATGAAAAGAGAAATAAGAAACTTGATGGCCTCTTCAGAGCAGTTCAAATGCAAAAAACGTGGCAGTGTGTCTGGTGCGAATTTTTAGGTGGAATGGGACTAAGGATATTGTCAGTCCTTTTCCACCCACCCACTGCCCCTGCCAGTTCCAGCCCTCCCTGCTATGCTCTGTCAGAGTTCTCTACCAGTGCTGCGTGTTAGGCAGCTGCGAGACTGCATCTGTTCTCTGTTTTCCACACAATTAAGGCAAAGAGAAAAAATATAAATAAGACAAATTGCTCTGACACTAAATTCTGTAGAAAACTATGTCTGAAGTTTATGATTTTGTAAGAACTTGCTGCTAGATTGTGTCTTTTTTAAAACTGATTTTGCAGGATTTTTTTATTATTACTTTTAACTTTGTGGCCCTGTTTTTCTTTTAAATACACAAATGGATTTCTGTCTTGCATAGATCACTTTTTGGTTTGTGGAGGAAGGTGTGAATAAAGAAGTGACAAAGGAGAAATGCTTGTCATACTAGATACAGACAAGGCAAATCAGTAGCTAATCTGTAAGGGACTATAAGACTGTGACTCCTCTTGCATTAACTGAGATACAGCACACAGTACATACAGCTGTTGATTAACATTTTCATTATTCTATTACTTCTATTTTCATTGTGACTGAAGGTCCCTATCAAGAACACAGACCAATATGCACTCATCAAAAGGAGTAGGAAAATTATATTACTATTATTAGATTTATAATGACATGGACTCTGAGCATGGTCAGGCTGGCACCACTAAGGCAGAACCCTGACACTGGACTCCAGGGCCAGCAACAGATTGATATGGCCCAGATGGCAGAAGACACAGTCACTTTGCAGAGGGAACATTCAAGCAAGAGTACTTCACCCTGAGAAATGGCCAGTGGAAGCCACATGCAGACAGGAGGATGACATAGCTGTGTACCTTAGTTTTTGCAGTAATATGTTACATACTCATCACTTACAGGCATCATAACAGAAGTAGCTTTCAGGCTGAAGAATAATGTGAATGGCTGGGATTAAATCTGAAGGCCAGTGTAAAAGACCTGCAAAAGAGAACAAAGTAAAAACTACTACAAAAGAAGAGGAAAACAGGTGTTTCTGTTTTGTTTTACTAAATACAGAGATATAATTTAATTTCTCAAAAATAAAATAAATTCCCTATGATTTTGAAATCTGATCATTTTGGTCTCAGGTGGGAATGATGGATTTTGTATTACATATCTCAATATATCCTTCCTTTTTTTCCCCCTTCTTTCTTTTTCAGGTTACGTGTGCAAATTTAACAAATGGAGGAAAAACAGAACTTCTAAAATCAGGAAGCTCCAAATCCACACTAAAGCACATATGGACAGAAAGTAGCAAAGACTTGTCCATCAGCCGACTGCTGTCACAGACTTTTCGTGGAAAGGAAAATGATACAGACTTGGACCTGCGATACGATGCCCCAGAAACTTATTCTGAGCAAGATCTCTGGGACTGGCTGAGGAACTCCACAGACCTGCAAGAGCCTCGGCCTAGAGCAAAGAGACGGCCCATCGTCAAGACTGGGAAATTTAAGAAAATGTTTGGCTGGGGCGATTTTCATTCCAACATCAAGACTGTGAAGCTAAATCTGTTAATAACAGGGAAAATCGTTGACCATGGCAATGGGACGTTTAGTGTTTACTTCAGGCATAACTCCACTGGTCAAGGGAATGTATCTGTGAGCCTAGTGCCCCCTACAAAAATAGTGGAATTTGACTTGGCACAACAGACGGTGATTGATGCCAAAGATTCCAAGTCCTTTAACTGTCGAATTGAGTACGAAAAGGTTGACAAGGCTACCAAGAACACACTCTGCAACTATGACCCTTCAAAAACCTGTTATCAGGAGCAGACCCAGAGCCACGTGTCATGGCTCTGCTCCAAGCCCTTTAAAGTAATCTGTATTTACATTTCCTTTTATAGTACAGATTATAAACTAGTACAGAAGGTGTGTCCCGATTACAACTACCACAGTGACACACCCTACTTCCCATCAGGGTGAGGACCAACACGTGTCTGAGACTGAAGCCTGGGGAATAAAAGAGGTTGTATGACAGGGCTGTAACCTCAAGGAGGAAGGCCACATCTATTGCCTGGAATGTGTCTACCTGCTGCTGCTGATGTCAAACGGCTGCAAATATGTTAGTGGAAAACAATCTAATGTAATTTTTGCCCAGTCAGCTCCATGTATCAATCTAGCTGTAAATCACTACGGATTTGAAATAAAACCATGCACATACACAGAGACACACACTCTTTTCAGCTCACATCTATTGAGATTCCTGTTAAAGAGAGCTTTCATTGTCTGATACCTAAGGTTTCAGGATAGCCTATCATCAAGCAAAATGGATTAACTAAACAGAGAATGGTTTCTAACACAGACTGTTATGGAAATCACTTTGAAAGTCCTTTGTGTACACACCAATCAATAATCCCCCCTCATGCATTCTACTGCTTGGAGTAGCTGTACTGGTAAATAATACTGTAGGAGTAAATACTTGTTAAAATGGGAAAAATGTGTGACTAGAGTTCAGTATTCCTTATTATATGAACACAGCAAAGCATCATGACTTTTTTCCAGCACACAGTAGGCACATTTGAGGTGGTGTTAGGTGGCTCTTTTTCCATGGAGCGAGCCTGTTCCTAGTAAAGATGGGCAGACATTCTGGTTTCATGTTTCTCTGACTCTTTAAGCTCTGATTATTTAAACCTGGTGAGTTTAGGCCACCTAAGATACTTAAAAACTCTCCAACTGATGTCTAAGAAGGAAAATGTCTGGCGGAGAACATGTAAGTTATAAGTGGCTGTCTTATCTTTATTACAAAATATTGTAAGAAATTCAATATCCTAGTCATCATTTGTATGAATGGTTTGTATTGTACATAATTTAACCAGTGTTATTTGAGCTGCTTATTAATATTAACTTGTAATTGTCTCTCTGCTTGTTATTGGTTAAAAACAATCAAGGAAATGAGGAATCCATTTTATCAATGTAGCTGTAAACTCCATTAAAAGACAGAACTATGTACAAAGCATTTATTCAGCTAAAGTATTGTTGAAAGCTATACATATACAACATTACAGTCTGTCTGTATTTAGATATTTTATTTCCAGAGAAACAAAATGAACTGTACATAAAAATAAAAAATCTTAAAGTTGAGTTTCAATATGTACTGCGTAGATAGTAGTTTAAATGATTCTGACGAGCCGATAACACTCCAAGTCTGACATGGTTTTCAATATTGTCTCTTTGTGTATGTACATATATATACATATATTTATAAATCTGTGTGTGTGCATGTTTGTGTGTGTATATGTACACCTGTGCGCGTGTGTGTGCAAATACCTATAGACATATATGTAGAACGCATAAAAATTTCTCAGGCCCTATTCCTAGCAAGCAGATCTTATTACTGAAGGGTCTTGCTAGCTTGAGTGGAATTCCCCACCAGGATAAGAAATTATAGGAGCAGGGCTTTGTTTAAAATGAATCATTATCATTTAAAAGTGGGGAAACATGGAGCCTCTCTCTGTGAGCACAGGCCTGTCTTTGCCTTAATTCTAGCCTCCTCTGAGGCACTGATCTCTCTTTATGGAATGAAGAGATCCCTTTTTATGGTACAAGGGAATTTTCTTCCTGTAAACAAAAAGCTCATAGCTTTTATATATTTACTTTTTTGTGTATAGTGACATACTTTACCCCAAGCATCCAGATAACCAGCAACTGTAGCAAGTCCACACCTAAAAGAAGGCTGCCCAAAGAAGAGCTCAGTATTTCATCTCATATCTTTCAAAATTATCATATTATCATTTCTGGCAATGCTTTCTTCCCCCTTCCACCCTCACCCCCAGGTTCTGTGCTCTCGTGTCAAAGCTGTGAATACAGGTATGGGTCAGCTTCCACACATGCACAGCACCATGAACAGCTCCTCTAAAGTCCTAATAAACACTCCAGTAATGTTTCAAGAAATTAAGAAGTTCGGTACAACTTCCAGTTGTGGACCTCTCACTGAAATATGCAGAACCTAAATGAGAATGAAACAAAGCAAATGGATAACATTATTGACAAGTAAATATTTTCCCACTGATGTGCAAGTAGGAGAGGAGACTTCCATATTATTATTGCTTTGGCTTCTTCAAACAGATACACTTGTGGGAATTTCTTCATTATATATGACATTTCCCAGAACAAACTTGTGACCCTGGACCCTGTGTAGATTTGGAGAAAGAAATTTTCCAAGCCATACAGCCATACAGTCCAGATTCTGATCTCATTCAGGAATATGCTGAGATACATTTTTTTTGTTTTTTCTTTGACAGGGATTGTGATCGTACTGGTAGTGTTTCCTTATTTGTGCTCTATGGAAAGTAACTGTTCTGAATATAAACCATACAGTAATTTGTGCTATGACCAAGAGTAAAATCTTGACTCTCTTAAAGTCAGTGGGAATTCTGCTATTGAGTTCAATACAGATTTCCATTTAATAGTATGTAGAATTCCAGTGTTAAATATGATTAGCAATCTTAGCGATCTGTATTACAACTGAGCATTACATGCTTTGTGTTCTAGTTTATATTTCTGAAAAATGGATGTGCAATACTATTATTGGTATGGTTTCATTATTTTATTCTTTTTTAAGCTTTCCATATATGGAAGTATATACATTCTGTTCATATGTATTTATTTATCTATTTTTCAAGTAACATCAATACAAAAAGGAATTATTCATCGTGCAATGTTTTGATCCTTTTAATTGTGGTAGTTGGTACTTTATCTGCCTCTGTCACAGTCAGTCATATAATTTTTTGGTCTTAAGGCTTTGAGAACCTTGCTATTCTTCATGAGCATTCTTGAGTTTGAACTTGGAAGAGTTCTTTTGGTGATCTGGTTGTGAAACAGTGATGTAATATCAAAATACATAATGTGTTACATAGGTACTAGTTCATTGCATTTCATTCAATCTCTTTGGGATATATTTCGTGTTTGCTAACTTTGTTAATTTTTTTTTTTGTTTTACCATTTGAAAAAAGAATTTCATGAACATGAATGTGTTAATTCAGTTAAACAATATACGTATGGGTATATGGGTCTTGCACATGAACAATGCCTTAATGGAGTGCTAGGCCAGGCAAATATTGCCTCACTATAACTTACTAATTCTAGACATAATAAAGGTGTATATGTCCAAAGGTATATTTTTAGAATTAAAAAAGGTTGAGTTCTTTATTTTTAAGAAAAGAAGAGACCTTTTTGTTCACTTTTTTAAAAAAAGATACTTAAAGCATGCTTTGTGTCTAATTTTCACTACATAGAGAAGTCACAAATAGGGATATTTTAATGAAACCAATTATTCCTGTTGCAAAAATACAGGGATCATGTGCTTGAGCAACGATCAATATATTAAACTTGCCTTGGATGGGTCAGTGATAGAACTTATGTGCTGGCTTCTGTGCTTTTGAGAAAAGGAATCCAGGATATAGGAATCAGGTGGTTTTACGTTGCAAAAATCACTGATCAAAGTTCTAAACAGTGATGGAAAGCTGAAAGCCTTTCACTTGTTACGTTTATCAAAGTACTTCAGCATGGGACAGAAAATATACTTTCTTCCCTCAGGAAGTCTCTCAAGGTTTTATTGCTTTGTCCCTTCCCCAAGTTTGCATGGATAGCAAACAAACTAATAAATTCATCTTTACAAAGATCTTGTCTTTCAAAGTTTCCCTTACTTAAAAAGTATAATGTCAGAAACTATTCAAATTTGGGTTTTTTTTTTCTGTATTCAAAATACTGTATTAATTTACAACAAACTAAGAAGTATTCAAACTCTATTTATAGAAGAGCACAATGGAAGTTTTGTAGTGTTCTGGTGCATGTTAGTCTAGAGATTTAAGTAGGTCAAGGGGTTTAGTCAGAAGGGAGTTTTACTGTGATTAAATCATTATAGCCTCATGCATCCCGAATCCTGTAGGAATATCATAAACTACTCTGAAAATGATGTGTTAATGAATTGTGGAGGAAAACAGGGATTACAAAATATCTGCTACTTTTACAGCAAAACCAACTTAAAGCTTAGGCATCTGATCTGAAGACTTACTCTTCACCAGAAGACACTGAACTGCAGTCTTGGCATCACATGGGTCCTCTATGTCCTTCTGTGACAGAGGTGGTCAAATTGTATCTGACTGCATCGAGGAATGGAAGTGAATTTTGTCTCTAGTGATCTGCACTTAACTGTG
This sequence comes from Falco peregrinus, assembly GCF_023634155.1. Taxonomy (NCBI): domain Eukaryota; kingdom Metazoa; phylum Chordata; class Aves; order Falconiformes; family Falconidae; genus Falco; species Falco peregrinus. The sequence continues at coordinate 36,219,587 of NC_073725.1, read as the reverse complement.
TGTCTAACATTGCCAGAGACATCAAATGGCTGCATCAAGGATCTCTTGTGCTAGAAGCTGCATAACACAGAAGTGTATAAAACACCTATTCAGAAATAGTTTTGATGCCAAGAACTCCCAATTTTCAAAAGAGTGAAACAGTGTGCCGCATAGTTCTTGTAAATCATGTATTTATGAATTTGAGGCATATTGTAAATGAAATTAGATTTTTAAAATAAGCAGTTCTCAAAAAGTACTATTTTAAAATACTCAAATATACATCAATGAAATACAAGCATTCCTGACCCTTTGCAAAACTTCTGATTCCACTGTACTCATCTGGAATTCATGAGAAGTAAAGCAACTGATATATTTTTTGGATGTATTAAAAAATGGAATCCCTGATTATCATTTATACTAATGTCTTTTGATGAGTTACCATGTTACCACTTTAATGTATGAGTATGAATACTATTTTCAAAAACCTTTTGACAGTGGAATCACAGACTATTGCCTAATATTTCTTTTTTTATTCTTTGGTTTTGGTTGGGTTTTTTTTTGTTTTTAAGAATGGGAATTATCTTACTGAAATTATGCTCAGATCTACAGATTAATTAGTTCTCTAGAGAAATTTGAGAAAGTGTCTGTGGATAAGGTTAACATTTTTTGCTGTTTGTGAAAGGAGCACTGATTAAAATTAAAATGTCATTTTTAAAGATACAATAAATTGCAGAACTATGAGAATGTTGTTTCCTTGGGTAGTCCACATCTGACAATATGATTGAATACATGTAGCACAATCCCTCCAAAAGGATTGATGCATCCTATGGCTAAAAATAAAATATTTTCATTGTTTTCTATATTGCCTGCTAATTAGTTAAAGTACTATTGTTACCCAAACTAACAAGGAGATCACTGTGTTTTGTACAGTTTATTTTCTCATTGGAATATGTCTATACAATATTTTTATTCTGTTTGAAGGGCACAGCTGGTGGGTCTCTGCTTCAGTTTGGACTGATGTCCTGTGCATGAGGTACATAATTTTAAATCCTTTATCTTAGTTTGCCTTTGGGTAAAGAAACAAATGTAGGTTTTCGTACATGCTTTAGATCAGTAGCAAAGCAGTGGTTCACTTGAACTTTAATCTGAGAGAGCTATAGCTCCACTGTGATAGTTAGGGTTTGAGAAGATAAAGCATATATGGAATTTATTTCTAGTTCAAAGTGTACCTCAGCCATGTAGCAGGTAGAGGTATTGCTATGAGGGAAGGCTTTAGTGGTCTGTGAAATGAACTGCCTCTTGTTAACAGCAAATTAGAGACCAAAGATTTTTTATAAACTTGAAATAATTCATACACGTCAGTAAAGATATAGAAATTAGCCATTTCAAAAAGTAAATCACATACTTCCAGTACTTTATGGAGGGACTACTGAGTTCCTGGGAGAAGGCCAGTGTACTTATAGATCTGTTCATCACAGCAAATACATAAAATCAGAGTTGGCAAAGGCATAAATAACATGAGACCTTCAGTTCCCAATCTAGGCCACAGCAAATCTAAAATGAGATGCAAAAGCCTACTTAGAAACAGGTAACCTGAGGAAAAATGAGGTCACTTATGAAGCATGAATAAAAAGTCATATTAATTCATTCTTACAGTATCTAATAGCTATAGTTGTGGTGAAATTTATGACATCATATTTATGAAGCATCTTTGAATTTCTTGTGTGGAAGTAGAGTATTTTGTTTAATCATAAAGTGGGGAGGTCTTGAGAATAAAGCTGGAATTTTTTTGTAAGGAAGTTTCAACAATTGCAACATACTCCCTCCAGTGGCATACAATCTGGACTCCATTCAACTGGCTGCGTTTAGAATCCAGAACTGTTATTACTGATGGTGAACAAAACAGAAATAATAGATCTTGACTGGCAGGGACCATGATGATCTTGCATTTGTGACAGTTTTAGTTGGTTGGTTTTTTTTGGGGGGGGGTTTTGGTTTGGTTTTTTTTTTTTTTGCAGGGTTTTTTTTTTTTTTGTTTATATCTAAAGATATAGGAAAGGCATTTGCCTAGCAGTTACTCATTTTAGTCCTCCACGTGTGGAGTTCACTCATAAACTGTATGAAACAAACTGATATATAGGCATGTGATATTAAGTGCACTGGTTTTATTTTGCTACTGACCTGTAGATCATGCCCGGTTAATAATGTGGGCAGTAAGTAGCAACAAAGCTTGTGTGTCAATAAGACTTTATCAAGGAGATTCCTAAATGAACCTTCCATAACTTAAGAACAATTATGTCAACTTTTAGATGATGAGGTTCAGTAAATTAACTGCAACCATTTGGAAATCAGGAGTAATAATCTCTATTGGGTATTGAACACAAATATTAGACTGTGTTGTTCTCAAGAGCTCACTGGTATTTTCCAGTACCATCCCATATTATGGGATGATAGTATCTCCTTTGCATATCAGAGGTTAATTTATTTGCCATCATTTCTTTAATCAAAACTATTACAGTGAGAAACATGTTATTAAGTAATATCTTCCTTTCCCAATGAACTATTATTTTCCTCAAACATTTCCTGTCATTGTTCTGCAAGTGTCAAGCAAGTTTCTACTTTTTTTCCTGGCAGACTATACTCTTACTGAATTTAGATCCCTGAAAGAAAGTTTTTTCTCATATTGAGGTAAAAGCATCTCTTTCATTTATTCATGGGACTCTTACAAAGTTTCTCTATTTAGATAATTTTGCTAATTGCACAGGTATTACCTGGTCTTTTCAGAACAGCTCTCATTTCCTCAGTCTCTATTACAGTTAAACACTAGAAACAAATACAGTATTTTAGATGGAATCCCAATGATAAAGGGTCTCATCGCCTTTCTCTAATGCAATTCGTCTACGTTCATAGTTACAATGGTCTCTCTCAGGTCTCAAACTGCAAAAAAATTTCTATTACTTCTTATAGAAATGGCAAGCCTTAATTATACTGCTTTCCAGTGTTCTTTCTCATTTACTCTTTGAGTTTTGAAGTAGCAGTCTTCAGATAACTTAGTAGCTGCTTTCCTACAACACTATTTTCTGTAACTCTACCTCTTTAGGCCCATTATTAATACACTTCTAACCTTACAGATATAAGAATCACCTGTGAACTTCATTAGCAAATTACTTATGCCTACTGCTGTGATGTCATGAAATGAAATAATTAATTATTCTTTTCTGATTGATTTCTGGTTTGCCTCCTTCCCTGTTTGATGTGTTTTTTCTTACTCTGCTTTTTGTTTGAAGTAATTTTTCCTGTTTCAAATCACAGGTGAGTAGTGCTCCACACAAATGTGTTGTACACATAGGAGCAGATGAGGTATATGATTACATAGTTTACTAAACTTGAACTAATGAGATGATTGCATTAACTCATTGAGAAATACTAAGTAACAAGTGGTAGTGGTGCTTGCAATTAATCCTCAGGTAAAGATTTAAGTAATCCATAAAAAAATAAGTAAGTGCTTTATCCATAAGGCTGGGAACTGATGTAAGGAAAGTTGTTGCCTGTGTCTAAATATCACTAAAAGGCAAAGTGATTTGCTTGGTGGTAGAACAAATCAATAATAGAATTTCACGCCATTGCTAGTAAATACACACATTTCCATTTGTTCCCTGCTAGTTCTTCTATATTTCTAGGCAGCAGGCTCATATATAGTTCCCAGTCTGTAGGCTTATTCTGTTCCCTCCGCTTCCCCTTATTCTCCCCCAGCTATTATTTTTTTAAAAAAGGCTTTACATTGTGTTCCCTTTGCTACTCTTCTATGACTTAGAACATCTAATGGCTAGTTGCCAAGAGAAGGCAATTTCTTTCTATTATCATAATTTCCCCTTTCAGATTCTGTATTTGTAAATTTCCAGAACTTTTAGTTTATCCAGTTACCATACTTTACATTTACTGTCCACCCTTTCCCTAAGAGGTACTGATTTTTCATCTCCTAGTTTTAGATCTTTTCCATATTCTGTCTTTGTGGAAGAGGAATGTGGTCAGCTCAAAGACTTCTTTTTTTATGTTAGCTGTTTTCTTATATAAGATGTGTTCAGCCCATTATAGCACGCAAGCTGTAAATTCAGTATAGAACCTGTTCGATAATGCAAATTATAGATGGGTACATAGAACACCAATTAAATAAATGAATGCAAATGAATAATAAAATGACACATATAAATAAGCATAATTTTATATAAAATTTTAAACATCATGTTTATTTATTACTCTTTTCAATGATAAGTATGACATTATAATTTGTTTTTACATATAGAGAAGACAAGGAAGTTAAGTTAAATAAGACTCTGAAAACTGGATGGTAAAAGAGCAGACATGAAAATAAAGACCCAGTAATCCGCTCTCAGACTTCAACCAATAGATGTTGCTGCCCCACAGCTAATTGCAAACAATGTATTTGAGCCAAGTACAGGCCACTAGAAGGTCTACATTTTAGCATGACTGCTATAGTTTTAAAGAGATAAACGAAAGGGAGTTGCAAAGCTATCTAATTCTGAGACCAGAATTGTGACCAGAAGAAGGTTCAAGAATGTTTAGATCACACTTAAAGATGTTTGTCTGTACTATGATTTTATTTTTTTTAGGAGTCTTCAGTGTGCTTGATTCCATGCTTTCTCAAGGTAATCTGGCCCAAAACTCGGCCACTTTTTCACAAGCCATATGTTCTTATGCCCTTTCCCCAAGGGAATTTGCTCTTGAAGTCTCTCAGTTTCTTTCTCTTTCTCACTCTCACTCTTGCTCCTGGAACTGGCATCTCTTGATGTTAGAAATGAAAGTAATAAAACTATTTCTCCTTGCTCCCATTGTTGACCTGCTCTTGTACCCCTCAGGATGGTATACCTCAATGCTTTCGAACTGCTAGTACTGAAAATCGCCATTGCAAACTGACTGATTATTTCCTTCCAAATCCTCTTGGACCAAAAAACTAAACAGGAGGTTATTTTATAGCATTCCTTTACATTTTTGAAGGTTGTTACCAGACTCAGCCATCAGCCATGTTTTTTCTAGACTAAGCAGTCTCAGTTCTCATAGCATGTTTGACTGCATGACTACTCTAAAACTTGCCTACCCTTTCAAGTGTGGAACCCCAAAGAAAACAGACTATTCTGGTTGATGTCTCACCAACAGCAAGCAAACCAGAATGTAAATAATTGTCTTCTGTTTATTTCTATATACCAGTAACAGCGTTGTAGGTAATACCAACACCATAGGTATTTTTCATTATTTATCACTGACTATGTCGGTTATGCTGGCTACAACTTGCTTATACAGTGATGCTGTCTAACCTGTAATTGCCCATTTTCTCTTTGTGCATTTGATTTTTTCTACCTAAGGGAGTACTTAAACTGGTAAATTGCAGTAAGATAGGGTACAACTTTACAGCACGCTAGCTTTTCTATGCCAGCTGCCCCTGCGGATACTGCACTAATGTGGCTCTGTGCAACATGTGGAGCAGACGACATCACACAGAGCTATACTTACTGCTTAGCAAGAGTGTCAGCATGAAAAGTTAGTATGCAGCAGCAAGTGTACTGTAAATTCATGCTTCAGTTTGCTGTACTGACCTACCTGTGTAGACCAGCCCCAAGTGTAGTACTCTGCACTTGTCTCTATTGAATTTCCTGTTACAGATTTCAGACCATTCACCCTATGTATCGAGATGATTTTGGTATTCAGTAATGTATCTCCTCCTCTTATTCCTTTCAAAGTTACATCATCAGCTTTTCGTATTCTTTAATGATATTGTAAATCATTGCAAGATGGCACATGTGGGGTCTTAAAATTGCCAGAATAACCAAGTTGGTATTTTTACAGTTACAGTTTTTAGACTAAAATCACAGAAGTTTAAAGAAATTATTAACTGGGGACTAAACAGAAGACTCACCAGATTATTCACCAGAGGAAATAACTTTAATGTGTTGAAGGAGTGAGTTACTTTTGTGATTTATCTGTTTTTGGGAGGAAAGAAGGTCATAAACTTTAAACCTTAAGTAGATTTTTGTGTGTAAAGTCAAACCAGAAAAGTGTTTCTCTTGGAACTAGTGACAATTAAGATAGGCCTAATTCCTTCTTTTTAATGAGTGAAATAATTCTCCAGAGCAGGATGTCTGTAGTTACTTTGGGATTTATGCTGACAGTTCCTAATGGATTAGAAGTAGCCATTGCCTCTGGCCTGTTAGCACGCATGTGTCACAAATACAATCTTTGTCTGGATCAGAGGTTCCTCTTTGGTGAAATGGCTTTTTTATAACTCTAAGAGAGGATCCTACATTTTAGCGGGCACCACATGCCTAAGAGAAGCTATGCAAGGTTGTATTACATGTTATTACTATCTTCTCATCAAAACAAGGATTTAAATCTTTATAAATTTTATTTCATTTTCATCATCAATAAATCTTGTTAATTTAGTTTTAAACTGAATTTGATCCTTCTTTATAAAATTTTAGCTAATTGCTAAATATTCAAAAAAATATTTGAAAGACAAAGCTCACCTACAAATATTTCTTACACTGCTTTACTATTAGCTGTCAGCTCTCTGTTTACCTCTGGTTCCAATGTGGCTATCATAATGTGGAGTAGCTTCATGTGAAAACAAAGGTGCAGGTCTACTTGGTTACTTGCAGACAGAAACAGACTTTGCCAGTGCTCTGATCAGAATGGATATGAGGAGGAAGCCATACAGTTGCATTAACACACTCTCCTGATCCAATAAACCTCTGTGATGGTGTCATGGTTTAACACCAGCTGGCTATGAAGCCCCACGCAGCTGCTTGCTCACTCCCCCTCGATGGGACTGGGGAGAGAATTGGAAGAGTAAAAGTGAGAAAACTTGTACATTGAGATAAAGACAGTTCCATAGGTAAAGCAAAACCCATGCACACAAGCAAAACAAAACAAGGAATTCCTGCACAGCAGGCAGGTGTTCAGCCGTCTCCAGGAGAGCAGGGCTCCATCATGCCTAACAGTTACAAATGCCATAACTCTGAACGTCCCTCACTTCCTTCTTCTTCCCCCAGTTTATACACTGAGCGTGCCACTCTATGGTATGGAATATCCCTTTGGCCAGTTTGGGTCGGCTGTCCTGGCCCTGCTCCCTCCCAGCTTCTTGTGCACCTGCTCGCTGGCAGAGCATGGCAAACTTGGAAAGTCCTTGAATTGGAGCAAGCATTACGTAACAACAACAACTGGAAACATCAGTGTGTTATCAACATTATTCTCATACTAAATCCCAAACACATCATTGTGCTAGCTACTGAGAAAAAAATTAACCCTATCCCAGCTGAAATGATGACAGATGGATTTAAATGTGAGAATATCACTGATGTGATACAGTTGCACAGCTTTTGGGCTGAAGGGAGGTAAGTTCACAGGGGTAAGTGAAGTCAGTTCAAGCCTGGCTGTAAAGAAATATGTGAACGAATTTGTGGAGCCTGATCTGGAACAAAGGAAGTGATTTCATTTAACACTGGTTTTGTTTCTGCACATTGCTGGAAATAGAAGTTTTCTGTTTCTTCTCCTGACCTGTTGTCTCCAAACCCTCAGTCTTATCTTTTTCTCTGAAACACATCTAACGACAACTGCAGTTTAAGTTGAATCAGCCCTCAGTCCTTTCTTTCCTTCAAAGAATTTTATCTTAAATCTTAAAAGATTTCCTTTTTAAAATATACAGGGTTCATCCTCACCATTCCTATGAGAACCATTGGGTTACAACACGTGCCTATAAAACAGAAGTGCATTCAGTTTTCTACTCTGTCAACATACCCATTGTAGCTGCATTTTCTAAGTCTAGTATTCCTCTTCTTTTCTCTTCTATGTGCTCTGAAAAAGCTGACCAAACTGAACACCTCCAGGGATTCAAGAACAGAAATGTCTCAAGCTTAGGCATATGTTATGTATTCAGATGTTCATTGTGGTCAGTACTTAAGCAGAGTAGGACCTTTCAAGTGTCCTGGAGTTTTATTGTTAAAAATTGTGAGAGGTGTAGATTTTACACCCTCTCCTGATAGACAACAGCTGAACAAAGGCAATTTTGGCCTTAAGACTTTTGAGTACAGGGGTCTGGTTACTCAAGATTACTGTTTGGCCAGTCATAAACCAAGCAAGAATTTTGTGAAATTTTGGGTTCAGTGTCACAAGGACAAGCTTGACAGGTGATGGGCTTCAAGGTTCATTTGTCCTTCTGTGAACTTCCAACCTAAATAATTCTATAGTTCTATGATTCTACAGATTAATTAAACAGAAGAAAAACTATTTACATTGCAATAGAGGGCAGTGTCTCTCTCTCTCTGTTTACTTGTTCACTTATTAGTCAATACACTCAGAGTTGATTTGCAGTGTCTTTCACTATCAGAACCAAAATACCAATTATTCTCAGTTGCCTCACAAACTGACCAGCATAAATTGACCCATTTCCTGCAGAAATTCAGTCAGAAATGGGTCCTTCTGCTCTTCAATTATTTATATTTCTGATTTCATTAGCCCTGTTAACCAACATAAGTAGGGGACAGTGTGGAACCTCACCTTTCCAATGACTATGCTGCTGGGAAGAGACAACAACTGCCAAGCAGTTCTTTTGTATTGTACCACATCAGATTTTGCATCCAGTCTCTTCTCACTCACGCTGTTTCCTGCTGTTCAGGGAAGGAAGATAGGTCTGCCTCTTTTCCCTACCCATGGCTGTTTCTCCATGCCCTGTTTGAAGATCCTCACACTTCCCTCTGTCCCCTTCACCACTACTCTAGACAGTTACGTAAGGGCCTTTATTGCACATATTCCACTTGAAGAAAAGCCATTCTGCTGAGAGACAACAACATTTCTTCATCTACAATTACAGGTCATTGTTTTGAAGTTTATGAAAAGAGCTATTGAAGAACACTATTGTTGCCACTCTTTTCTCTGCAAGTTTGAACTATCAAATGCCCTTAGTGTATTAAAAAATCATGTACAGACAATCTGAATCACAGAGTAGTTTGGAAGGTCTGTAGACTGAAAATCAGTTGCTGGTTATAAAAGATTTGACTGTAAACTCTGTCTGTCTGCCAATCATTTGAGGTAACCTAACTAGATATCATCTGCAAATGGGTACAGGATGTTTGAATTAAGAGCTGATATTTTCTTTTGTGTGTATTTTCAAATATGGAATGAGATATCATGCTCTAGGATTTCGCTGCTCATGTAAGTTACATTGTATCATTTTCACAGAGGTTGTAGTTACAAGGTCAAATTTATCGTCTGAGGGATTCAAGGGTTCTAAGTATTCACGCTAGGTCTGGTTTTGGTCTGTATTTCCTGTTATTCTTTGCTTAAATAAAAACACTGACATGTTTCAAAGTACTCAGTTTTGGAGCAGTCTCAGATACATGTCTGACTGGTCATGTGATACCTAACTTCAACCCTACTGAAATCTGTGACAAGATCCACACTGGAGTCACCGGATTTTCTGTCAGGATTTTGGTGAATACTACCACAACCCAAGGACATCACAGGCTCCATAAAGATGCAAGGCCTAACATTACTGAATTTTTCCAATGAGATGGACCAGATAGCCAAATCAGTCTTTCCTTTCTCTGTTTTTGAGAGGCAAGATCTAGTCAGCAGATATATTACTTTGTGGCTTGTCTTCTTCGTCTTTAAAACTAAACACCTCTTCATTCCACTTCTAAGGAACATAAAGAATGCAATATTCATACTGCAATAGAAACAGTCCTACAAAAGGTTCTGTCTCCCTTCAGACCATTGCAAAAAGAGGAATTAAACTATTGCTTTTTGACATTTGTCATGTGATTATTTAGTTATGTTACTTTTTATTACTTACTATTTGTGTATTGGGATCTGTGACCTCAGCCATTGTGCAGCCACAAACACAGACAGTCCCTGTCCCAAAAACTAGCTAAACTGAGACAGGAACTTGAAGGTGTGTATTACGGGTAACAAAAAGGAAGTTTAGGGAGGAAAAGGAGATACAGAAAAAATACCTAGTATCTCAAAACTATTTAAGTGCTGCTGCACCCTAGGGCTAGGACAAATGTGTATCTCATAAGTATGCTCTGAACTGGTTGTATCAAATAACTGATACCTAGTAGGCTTGTAAAATGAAAGCCTCAAGGACAAGCATAGGGTATACAGTAAGCAATACTCAAGAGAAGAGCAATAGAATAATTGTGAAAAAGAAATCCAGCATGAGAGCAACTAGAAAACTAGATAATAAAACTTGCTGTCCTATCCCAGTAGCTACAGAGATTTCTGTTCTGTGCTCCATTATATAGTTGTAGACACTTGGTTTTGAGTGTCTTTTTGTTCCCATATCTATTTTCTGTACCCCTTCACCTGACAGGTCTTCCTGTCCCAAGAGGAAGACACATCTGTCACTTTTTATTTTTCTGTGTAACTTAATTACTAAATGTCCAGATCTCATCCTGACTGGAAGCTGAACTTAATTTTGTTATAGTAAGGGACACTGCAGAGCACTGCTGCCCATGTTCCAGATTCAGCCTGATTCTCTCTACCACACTATATGGCAATCTTCTAAAATCCTTTTCTGAGGTGCTTAGTCATATCTTTGCACCTGGCTAACATGGGGCTTCTTGCCACCAAAGACTCCTAAGGGCCACCTCAGGGTTGGATATTTGTCTTGTTGAGCACAACAGCACCTCAGGAATTTTCTAAATGGTCAGAGGTTGTCACTTGTACTTTGTGGGTATGTCTTGAGCTAGCTCAACAGCATCAGTGAGCGAAAACCGACCTTGGGAGAGAGTCACAGTTATGCTTGTTGAAAGGAAGCCATGGGAGCAAGAAGAGAAACTTTAAGATACAGAGTAGTCTTCAGAGCTTGTGGCCTTGTAGATAAAGAGAGTTGCTAAGTTGCTGTGTCTGTAATAAAAAAAAAGCTGAGTGGAAAATTACTGAGCATAGTTACAGGTTGACATGTCAGCCCCCTGTAAAGGTATAGAAGACTTGCTTGATTTTAATAAAGTGTCTTGGAGGTGTCTTTGAGTGTCTTCATACCTTCGATCTGCTCCTGGAGTCCGTGCATCATACGCCACAGTACTTGACCCTTCCCAGTGCTCTGAACTGGTCAGACTGGTTTATACCAAAGAAAAGATTATTACCAGGGATGCAGTCACATACAGGGCTGTCTAAATGGCTCTAGAGTCTCACCTGGCTTTGACTACTCTGGCTTGGAGCTGGCATGTAACAGTCACCACCTACCCATGGGAGAGTGACCATAAATCTTAAAAAGTTGACCTTAAGGATTTATGCACTTGAAGAACAGGACTTGCAACATTATCTTCCAGAGCTCCTTCTATCAACTTCCAGCAAGGTGTCATTGCCAGGTAAGATATTAAAAGGTCTAATTGCCTTAAATTCCATGGAATTGCATTTACCTTACAGCTAGTAAAAATACTCTATTACATGAAAGGACTTATAGATTTATTTAATTTTTTTTTTTTCAGATCAGATATCTGCTACCAGGCCGCTCTCTTTATTGACAGACAGAAGCTGCATGCATTGATAAGCAACTTCTGTATTGATGACCTGCTGGATATTGTGGTTCACTGACTACTGGAGGGAGTTATACTGGGGTAATTTGGCACATATCATGTAGAAAACACAGTAAACTGTTCACTCATGGTTTTGCTAGGGTTTTGTTTTGGTTTTTTTCTTCAGAGCAATGTAATTTTCTGAATTCATTCTACTTACACTAAACTTGCTGTCTATTATCCATTTTAGTCCTTGCGATTATCTGATTTTTTAGTACATTTTGTGGCAGAAACCATTACAAAGCCTGAAAACATTTCCATCATTTATGTATATGTGGACAACTTCAAGTGATTTTCGTCTAATGCAAGCTTTCTCTTTCATAGCCCTAAAGAATATCTGATAGGCTTTTGACAACGTACTAATTTTAATGTGTGGTAGAAGAGCTGGTGTGAGTGAGCACACTGTCAGTTTTGTGAAAACATTCAGCACAGCCTACATTTGGATCTGTATTTTTGAAACACAGAGCCTAAATACTCCATTTCTGTTTAAAATCATCTTTAGAAAACATATTTCAGTTCATTTCACACTGTGTTAATTGTGTAACACACTGTAACCATTACCTTTTACCAGCCACAGTTGCTCATCTAATGGGAAATGATGACTTTAACAAGGAATTATTAGATCTGTTTGATCTGAGAATGCACATGTGGACAATGGGGGCTGCTGGCTGGAACATGCACTATTTTCTCCCCCTATGAGTACATAATTGAATTACAAGTCTGATTTTAGGAAGAAAAAACATGTCAGTAAGCCTTATGTTTTGTAGCTGGCCCTGCTGAGTGGCGAATTTTATTTAACACCACTAAATAAATATGGGACATTTAGTGTTACCACAAGGCTAGTTTAAAATATGTCAGATTTTCTAAATGGAAAGCAGGTAGGCAAAACTGTTTTTACTGTAAGTTAGAAAAATTTTGGACTATTCTTTCATTAAATATTTTAAAACTTAAAAATTTGTTACTGGAGTTCAGCATCTGAGTTTTACTACAAACAGGAGGAACATATGCAAGTATTAGAAGGTAATGTTAGACACTAATGGGAAAACTTTTTTCAACAATGTTGCTTTAATAAGATGCTTCTGGTTTTGTTCGGGGAAGCGAGAGACTTACAGTCTTGCTGTGAGACAGATGTCTCATGGGAACATAAGCCCTGAATGTTCCATATTTAACTCCTCCATTGCCACCCACTCCTTACTAGTGGAATACTCATTATTTTTGTTCTAGAAATTGAGAAAGAGAAGTGAAATGCCACTCTAAAATTACTTGGGAACTTGAAGTCCAGCTTTCATAAGTCACTGAGAGACACAGGAGCTTTGGGATATCTGCTCTGTACTGCTGTGATCAGCAAAAGATAGCTCTCCCCTAATGGAAGTTTCTCCCATTCAGCAGCTATACCAATCTCAGCAGGCTTCTTATTCCAAGCAACCATCCAGTTCTGAGAGGGTAAATATACTTATTGGAGTGGACCTGAACTGATGTGACTACTCTACCTCTGGACCTGAGATAGTACCTCTGTGAAACAGCCCATCACAAGCTATAGCTGTAGCCCTAAGTCTCCTTGACAGTCATTTCTAGGCCTTTCAAAATAATTCAGAGTCCCCAAACAACAGATTGGTGCTTAGATTCATCGTATTGGCACTGCTGCTGGTTTCGCAGCTATAACTACAGCCTAGCCTCCCAGGTGTCCAATTCAGTTATGTGTATAGTCTCTTGCAACTGGCGGTTTCAAAGCAACCAAAGCAGTGCTGCAACTTTCCCTACTGATTAGCTGCTTGGAGCACTAGCTCCAGCCTTGAGGCCTTGAAGATGGACTATTACAGAAGCTGGGATCACCTCGTTTGTGAATGACATATAATTCACATAAAGTGCCTAACACTTTCTATCCTGTAAACTCTGCAGCAGAAGGGCCAGATTATAGTCCCTAACAGCTGGAACATCTGCATAAACAACAGCCTAGTGGCACCAGCTGTGTCTGAAAGAGGTACTGTAAATGGGAAGAGAGATTGAGAAGCCTAATTTCATGTGAGAGCCACAGTGGGACGAGTTATCTGTCTCCTTGCTGTCAGTTCCAGCTCCTTAGTTGTTCCACTCCCTGTTCCCACTCTTCCCATGACCTCTATGTGATGGATCTTGTATACCTGTATAGCAGCTTAGTCAAATCTGTCTAGGACCACCGGGAGTGTTGTCAATCAGCTAAAAGACCCCCAAATCCTTCTAAAAATGGGGCCCAAAGACCTGTATAAAAGATTGTGCTGCCACAGATGAACATACCCTTAGGTCGCCCTGTGGATGTCTTTTGGGGTATGAGGCTGCCTGTGTCCTGCAACACATACTAGGCTTTCATGTCAATGCAGCTCGTAGAAGTGGTACTTAGCAGATGCAGACCTTGCAGCATCATGAAGTCCCAAGAGACCAAGTTACACCTGTGAGGTGGGAGGTAGCTGAACTGGGGCATTGCAGACCCACTAAAAGATGTTACTGCTGAACTGTGAGCCCAGTTACTTGCGACTCCTATTTTTTCATTCCCCTGGTTTCACAAGCCCACATTTGCCAAAACTGGTCTTGAAAGCTCTTACATACTTCAGATACTTTCCAAAGGGAATGTGAGATATCCGAGTCACAGAATCAGAATCACCAAATTGTTAAGGTTGAAGGGAACTCCAGAAGTCATATTGTCCAACCCCACTCAAGCAGGGTCACCTAGAGCAGGTTGTCCAGGACCAGGTCCAAATCCAGATGGCTTTTGAATATCTCCAAGGATGCAGATTACACAACCTCTCTGGGCAACCTGTGTCAGTGTTCCATCACCCTCACAGTAAAAGTGTTTCCTGACGTTCAGGTGGAACATTCTGTGTTTCAGTTTGTGCCTATTGCATCTCTGCCACTGGGCACCACTGAAAAGAGCCTGGCTCCATCTTCTTTACAGTCTCCATTCAGTATTTATGCACTTTGACAGGATTCCTCCTGAGCCACCTTCAGGATCAATAGTCCCAGCTCTGCTCATGAGGGATGCTCCAGTCACTTAATCATCTCTGTGACCCTTCAGTGGACTGTCTTCAGCATGTTCATATGTTTCTTGTGCTGAGGAACCCAGAACTGGACCCAGTACTCCAAGTGTGGACTCACTGGTGCTGAACAGAGGGGAAAGATCACATCCCTTGACTTGCTGGCAGCACTCCTAATGAAGCCCAGGACATTAGTCTTCTTTGCTGCAAAATCAAAGGCACATATATTCTTATGAAAATGTGACTAAACATACACAAAACGCTTTTTTTTTTTTCTTCCCACTCCTTGCCTAATCTTCCGAATCCAAATAATTAAGTATTTTTGTGCACAATTTTATTTTTTAATTTCAAACCAGCTGAACCAGGTCTTGTACACAGTGAAGAACGAGCAGAAATCATAAACTGTGCCAAACCTTAGACAGTACTACACTCTGGTGCACCTTTACATGTCAGGGTGGTTCCATTTACTTCAGCGGGACCAGCCTTGCATGGATAAGGCCTCCAGAGTACAAGAAATAATGCCATCCTCTCTCAGCCCTCTTTATCTAGACCTATGTGCAAATAATGACTAGCATGCCTTTCGACTTGCTAAATGATTACCTGTATCCTATTTAAACCCCAAAGTGTTAGCGTTTGCAGCAGAACTTGACTTATTTCAGCAGACCTAAAATGTCTACACCTGTTCAATAGCAAACACTTTGGATTTTTAGTGCCCAAAGACATTTATGCAAAATGAAATCGATATAATTATAATCTATGTATCTCAACAGTTAGATGTCTCAAATTATATATTCTGATATCAGGTCCGATTTTCAGTAAGGTAAGGGTCTGACACCTGCCTTGTGACTGGTGTTGGAGGTTACTGATATTAACCCTTCATGAAATGCTGTACAGAAAGAAAGTACCTGACATTTCCATGTTCAGTAAAGGCAGCAGTTAGTGGAGCTGCCTCGTTGTTGTCTTTCAAGGCTGCTATGCTATCTTTTGAATATAAAGACAATATGAAGTCATTCTGAATACAGTAAGATATTTTATTTTCCGCTGAAACTTGTATTATTTTGATTCCTCTCTCACTCTCTGCATTGGCTTTGAGATTCACTGCCTCTTAGAATACGCTATCAGAAATGTCATTGCATTTCTGGGCAGCTTAATGGAAATATTTTTTGTAGCTTTGATTTTTCTTCATTACACTGTTATTTATTTAGCTTATATGATGGAACACCGATAAATTGGACTTTGCTCATATTCCATATCACATTGGTTTGAATTACAATACTCAAACCTCCCAGTAAGCAAAAGCAAAACTGGAGAGATTACATCTTTGATAAGATTGCAATCCCCTCTTGTAAGTAATATTAAAATTGACTCTCTGAATATAATCAAGAATTTGTCCAGTTATCTTTAATTGATCTCCCTAGAAAGATAGTACAGACTGCAAATGAAATTGCAGTACATTACAAATCAAAGCAATAATATAAAATCAGAGAGTAAAACAAAATGGCAATTTGTGCCTATCTTGGACCTTAAAAGTTATAACTTGTTTCTAACTGACTGGAGAGGTCACCTCCTATTTATGGAAAAAATTGAGACATTTAGGACAAGACAAAATGACATATTCAATGTCAAAATGTTGAAAAATGGTCTCCTTTGTGGGTGTTTTTAGGTTTAATAAACCTACAAAGAAAACCTGGAACAAAAAGTAACATTTCTATTAGGCATTACTGGTCACAGTGGATTCAAGATATTTAAGTTTCATTGCCACCTTTATTTGATATCATTCTGGTACTCTAATTTTAGCCTCCTGCTGCATTTTCTGCAAGGCAGTAGGCTGGACCTGCAGGCTTCAGCTGTTTATAAAGTTCGAAATCCCTTAGACCAGTGGCTATAGGTAGGTGTTTTGGAAAGTCCCTTGAAGCCCCTTCTCTTATGAGTTATGTGCACAGTCCTGTATCTTTGCAGTCATCACCATGCTGGATGTGGTTCATGATACACAGTTCATTGTTGATCGCAGTGTGTGCTGATGGCCTTGGACAGATCTGGCCAGCTCTTAGCATTCTCAGTTTGTCACTTCTTACAGATTCAAGAGGATGTCTGGTCACTGGAGCACACCGGTTCCTGGGAGACTGTCACATGCTGTCTCAGCATGCCCTTTTTACCTCTTCAGCCTACTGTTTTCCAGTTACTATTGCTTAATCTATACCCATAGATACCTATAGAAACTATTCATACACACTCACAGAGAAGGGGTGATACCTTTTTCATCACTAAATCTTGGCTACTTGGATAAGTTCATATGAGGAAGATGGTGAAGAGGTTTTCCTCTGCAGCCTGCCAAGAGATAACCAGGTTTATGAAATAACTTTCAACAGTACTGACACTTTCGGCAGATGTTGCTTATGCTATATCTCTCCAGAGAAGTTACTGACAGGTTGAAATATATATTTATAGGTAGTTCTAGCTGTATATTTATGTTAATATTCCTGTGACTCTGTTTTGGTAGGTCACTGTCTTGTAGGTTATGGAATTGTTTCTTCAGTTATTTTATGTCTTTGTCATGTGCTCTGTGTTGGTGTACATGTAGGTATATAAGAGCATAATGAATTATATGTAAACACTAATCTCTTTTATTAATAGTACATTTATAATGATTAAATGTCCTTTCTTACTGCAAATAAGTCAAAATGCTTAAATGCTTTACATGGTATGCTTAATATCATTATTCGTGATTTGTCCTACTTAAGCACTTAAACTCCCCCAGCCCTTGTCTCCTACCGTATTAGGTATTGGGCAAAGCATTAAATCACCTGAATAAGAACTTCCTTCTTTTGCCCATATACTGTCAGTGTTTCTCCACGGAAATGAGAATACTGTGTTCAATGTATCTACAATTACAAGTGCAACACAACCACACAAATAGCTCAATATCATATTCAATATTTCTGTTAGATACAGGATTAAAGGATCATTGTAAAACTCAGGATGAAGATGATGGCTAATGATGAGCCAAGGATAAATGATATTCAAGGCTTCAGCCAGTTGGTTCTTGAAAATCTCTAAGGACAGAAACTGCCCAGCCTCTCTAGGCAAACTGTTCCATTGCTTAGCTGCCCTCATGGTGAGAAAGTTTTCCTTGCATCTAGGCTGAACCTCTGTTATTTCAACCTATGTCTGCGTCATCTTTCCACCATGCACCTCTGTGAAGAGCCCTTCTTGATGCCCTCCTTGTAGTTTCTCGCATTCATGTTTCCCTCAAAGTCATCCCTTCTCCAGGCTGGACAAGTCCATTTACTGCTGTGACAGTAAGCTGCATTTTCATGAGTAGTTATGACATTCTTATACAGAATCACATAGAAAATACATTTTTTTTATAGTATTTGATCAAAAAGTCAGTTTTTGTTGAGCCTGTGTATGCCTGGTTGTTGTGAACTTCATACTCACATTGAATGCAATTTGCTGAAAGGTCAAATACTTATTTTAATAGTATTTCTTTTTTTTTTTTTGTAAAAAAAAAAAAGTTGAGGGAGGGAGAATTTTAGAACAGTGAGAATGGAGAGTTTTTTGTTTTACTGCTTCTTGTGGTTATGAAAACCACGAAGTTACAGACAGTAGCAAAGCTCACAGCTATGATTACCACCCAGAAACAGCAAAGGGATCATTAGAAAATTGTTCTAAGTCATAGGAAAGAGGTGAAATCCATTAACAGCTATTACAGATCTATAAAGTCCCACTGTCTCTATGATGCAAAAAGTCTTTTTAGATGCAAGAGCTAGCATTTGCCACAGTTCCTCTATGAGGCTGCTCCAGGAGAATTTTGAGACAAATTGCAAACTACTTGAGCTGGACAGATTTCTTTCCAAATCTGTTCAGATTCTAATCTAAAATGATTATTCAGCAAAATGTAGTTATTCCTTTCTGATTCACTAAAAGATGAGCTAACACTGATTATCCAAATCAATTCGTAGTTCTTTCAAATATTATTTGAGACAAATTACTTGTCCAAAATAATTTTCACTCTGTGCAAAATACAGGGAAAACAATATCTGCCTTGAAGAGGTCAGGATCATATCTAAGATGGGTCACAACGAATGCAATAGAGAAGTCAGGGAGAAGAAAAAAATTGAAAGAATAGGGGTGAAAAAGTTTAATACTTTCATAGCTTATTGCACATGCACAGCGCTCAGTAGTTATAAATCATGTCGAAGTTTTGCCTTGTTTTATGTGCCTGGCTAGAAGGTTCATTTCATGTCAGTATGTAAACAAGCTGATGCAGGTAACAGTGCTACATGCCAATCAACATGTCCTGGATTTCAGCTGTGAGAAAGGTGTTTCCTTACATGCACAGTGCAGCTACAGTTGTTTTTCCATTTACTAGTTGATAAAGCATCTGACTAGAAGTTCTGCAAAGGTTCTGAATGTTACCATCCAGTATAAATCACAGAATTTACTTCATGATGTAAAAGTACTTGCATTTTCTCTCTTTCCATCTGCATTGTTCTAGACATCTATTACATTGGACAACTTTGTTTTTAAGTGTTAATATTACACTGTGTAAACCAAAGCTCGAAGCAGCTCTTGTTTAAAATTTGCTAGGGTTATTCTTTAAGATCTATACAATGATCAAGGCTTTTCCATTCAAGGTATATATTCAAATAGAGTATTCCGCTTTTGCTTTTTTAATTCAGTGAACTGTTCATAGAATGACTGCTTGTGGCCAAAGAAACTTTCAAAGCAAGTGGTGACATTTTTGTTTTGCTTTACCCTTTATCAGGAAGCTGAAAGTGTACATTTGATTAGTGAAGATGAAAGGCCCTACAATGGACGCTCCAGACTCCTAAGGGCAGTTGCTACGTCCACAGTTTAACTCAAAAAAATAACACAAGGGTCCTACTAAAACATGCTTGCCAAAGGACTCTAGAGGGGAAACAATAGAAAAGGCAAGGGGGAGACAATAACATGCAAGGTTTCTGACAGGTGGCTGGGGTCAAATTAGGCTGAAGGTAGAGCCTTCAATGGGCACACTAGGAAACTTTAACTTCACAGTTACAGGTCCGAGAATAACTACTGCTAAAGATAGTAGGACCCATAGATTTTTGCATGTGTTATTAACAGATTTCTTAAACAAGTAATCATGAAAACAACACAAAGGCATGCTATTTCCTTTTGGTAACTAAAAGATCTTTTAGAAGAGTCAAAGTTGACTCAATAACAGAAAGATAAACAAAAGCAAGTTTTTTATTTATAAACTTAAAGGAGAACACTGAAGTTTGGAAGCAACCTGGACAGAAAAATCTCAGAGGAGACTTAGCCCCTACAGATCAAAGATGGAAAAATAGTCTTGTATCAATAGGTTAAATAAGGAGGAAAAAACTATAGGCAAAGAGTGAATTCAGGACTGTATGACTGAATATAATCTCCAAAATGGAGTAAATGTGCAAGAGAAAATTTTCAGTTGCAAGCATAAAATGAATCCATAAAAATCAGCTGGAGAATTACAAATACTTTACCACACATAGTACCATACTTATGAAAAAAGACTACTGACTTGCTGATATGATCTCAGTACTACGATTTAGAAAAAAATGGGAAAATTTTAAAGAAATAAAAAATTTAGAGACATGAAGGAAAGAAAAAAAAAGGATAATGAAATGAACTTTGAAGATGACCGAGTTTATGAATGCAGAGGAGGACTGGATAAGCTTAGAAAACTCTTGACTTCTACAGGTTGAAGTTTGAGCAGTTAAAAATACCAGTTAGTGAAGTCACTGAAGACAGAAGACTTCAGGGAAGAATCATAATCTCAAAATCAAAAACTATTTAAATGAATTGTGTTCATAAAAGACAAAGTTGCACTGGAGAAAGTGTTGCAGCACTATCAAAACTAGCCAGCTGCAACAAGGCTTTTACCACCCCATACCAGGTTAACTTCAATAAGCAGGTCCCACACCTTGCCCCGGCACAGCCACCAACCCCACACAAGGTTGCAACATCCATCTACTGTCTGTGCTGTTTCTTCATCCTCTTCAGGCCAGTCCACCCTGCCTCTACTGCATCCAGGGCACACTCGCTCTCCTCCCTCTGCTTCTTCTGGGTCTCCCCTAATCCAAAGCTCCTCTTCCATACCCCTTAGAGCTATTTAACTACTTAGCAGGAACCAGCCACAGCTGCACATTTTCCACATCAGCCAACCCACCACCCCTGAAGCTAGCCCACAGCAGGCAACACTAGCAGAGCTGTATGGTTTCTAAACCAATACTAGCCTGTTGAGTATGTGGTGCAGATAGATCACAGAAGAGATCAGGACAGGGATTATTTTCCCTTGCACCTGTAAGGCTATGCAAGAGAAATAGGAGACACAAAGGATTAGTACAACATTTGGGACCTATTTTAGGCTTGACTTAATGGTGCTCCAGACAGAGCTTTTACTGTCTTCCCTGAAAATATATGCTAGGCAGATGCTGGGTCATCCTTCTTAGTCTTTGGGGTACATTCGGGTGGATAAAGAGGCTATTCTGTTTAATTGTGTTAATTCATTTGATTTTACTTAACGTCATCGCAGAGCCAAGCTTGCATACCTGAAGTTATGTTAATTGACCATGTTGTCATGTCCCTACCCCCTGATGTTTTCTCCTGAGGCTTACTGAGCTTGAAATGTGTAGACTATTGTGTCAAGGGCTTTTTAATTGGGTTAAAGTCTCCTGAGCAAACAGCACTGAGAGTTTCACTGATATCCTGAACAGAGGGCATAAATAACGAGCACAAACTTTTGCAAACCTTTTGGTACTGGCTAAATTTCCCCTTACAAAATCCCCTTCTCAGCTAAAAAATTAAACACAAAAATGGGCCTTCTGCTGATTAGTTGTATTTTAGAATAGCTAGTAAGAGGTAAATTGGTTTCAAAAATTAAGCTTCTGAGGGGAAACTTTGATTAAATCCCTAGAAACAATAAATCAACTATAAAAATAAGCAAAGTAAGACAGGTGTTTTTTTTCATTATAGATGCTCTCTTGTGTGGGAAGTAACACAGGTATAATATTGGCATAAGACAGAGAAATAGCATTTAAAAAATTACAGCAGGACTTTATGATAGGATATTAAAATAAATCAGCTCTTTGTTGCACTCTGAAAATGACAACATAAAGAAAAACTATTCCTTTAATTTCAAGCAGCATTATCTTTAGCAAGAGTAGTTCGGTGATTTTGCTCTTATTTTTAAACAGCCAGAGCACATGGTAAATGATTGATAATGCAGATAATGGAAAGATATTGTAAAGTGATCTCTTTATTTTCCGTGATAGAGCAGCTTAGAAGAAATGCACTTTTGGAAGGTATCTAATAGTTAGCAGCCATTTTCAGTTATATCTAAATTAAATCATGTGTCTTCATTTATTTTCCTGTTAACCATTCAAAATTAAACCTGCATTTTCTGCAAAGACATCAAAATCTGAAATCACATGTGAATTATTATAATGCTATTCACATCAATTTTATTAAAATGAGAATAGCCTTTTGCTCTCCTGACAGAGATGACAACTCTGCATAAGGTAACTTATAAAAGGTGTAAAAAATATATACTGCATTTTAGGTTCCTTAAAATTACTTTTTATTCCCACTGCTTATTAGGGTGTTAAATGTTCTTTACCTGCACTGGAAATGTACAGAATGTTGGGGGAAATGAAGAAAATAATCTATTTCAGGTGTCAGGCTCAGATTTTTTTTCTGTGCTGAAACAAGATGAATAGAACATGATCTAAGAA
This sequence comes from Falco peregrinus, assembly GCF_023634155.1. NCBI lineage: Eukaryota > Metazoa > Chordata > Aves > Falconiformes > Falconidae > Falco > Falco peregrinus. The sequence goes on along the minus strand of NC_073725.1, from coordinate 36,197,261 downwards.
CAGAAATCTCAGGTACTCCTCTAGCACAGATTTGAGGTAATAACAGTGATTATTTGTAAAATAATTGATAGGGTCTGGGAAAAGGCCTGGTGAGTCCATAACAATCATTTCTAGATGGGGAATGATTTAAGACACACAGAGCATACTAAACATTCCATCACATGATGCAGTTAAGGTAAATCTAAATAGTCATATTTAAATAGGTATATTTTTTTCATGCTTCTTGGTATTTGAGACTACTTATTTTGTTTGTACTAGTATTATTTTTTTTCTGGAATCTTGCCTGTAGCTGCTTAAAGTGCTATTATTCTAGTCAAAGAGATTTGTATTGAAGTAATTTGGAATTTTCTGGAAAAAATCATCTCTGTGCCAAAGGTTTTTGTATTACCTATAGCTAGGTCTGTCACATCAACTGAAAATAGTAAGGGTACTGTAAAAAGTGATCTCACCAAAACTGACAGGCTCACTGAAATTCATTTGCATAAGTGGAATTGAGGGAAAATTTTCTCTACTAAGAAGTGGAGAACAAAGATCTAGAGTGGACTGGAAACAAGGACAGAGTATAGATAAAAGAATGAGATCATTAGGTCAGGTCCTTCAATCAGCTAGTCTATTTTTCAGACCTAGGCTAACTCACTGACAAAAGTACAATATGACTCTTCAATCACAGCTCAAGTCTGCAAGCCTCTTAATGTCTAGAAACTTTGAATTGTTTTGCATGATTTATGCAGTCACATTTCAACTTAAGAACTTTCATCTGCTCAGCAGCCATTAGCTTACAGAAGAAGTAGATGCTAGGGTTAAAACAAGACCATCATCCTATTTTTCACATTTTTGTTTTAATTTCTGAAGTCTAATCTCTTTGTAAAAGAGGTAATATTAAAAATGCTATGTGAAAAAATTGTATGGACAGAACCAAATCTGCATAACCAAATTGAATTAATTAGAAAGAGCCTTTATACCCTACACTAGGATTTAATGTGACTTTGAGGATATGTAATCTCTGAGAGATAAGAGTTTTGAAAATAGGAGGATTATTTTCTAGTTTGAATGTGTAAAAATGTTATAAATAACTCCTTCCACCACCACAAAATGACAGTCAACTAAATGGTGATATAGCTGCACATGCATGGGGTAGAATGAGACGAAAAGGCCCATCTGCAGATCCATTGTCCACTCCCATTAGTCATCTCATTTGGCAAACTGAATGTGAATCATTTGTGTCTGGCAGCTCTTATGCAGGAAGGATCACAGCATTAATATGAGATGTTGAAATGCCAAAAAGTCATCCTTCCAGAATGGTTTTGCCAATTAGGACAGGACTGAGAGGCCTCTGTTACAAGAGGTAATACAGTATGGTTCAGGATCAGAAATAGGAAAGAAAGGTGGGAGGAAGAACAAGAAAGAAAAGAAGCAAAAATAACTAAGAGGAATTTGAGAGCAAAAAATCTAAAAAGCTTTCAACACTGGTCTAGCTGGTTGTATGAACTGAAGTGTGGAAGGAAGCTGGTTCTAAATAACTTGATCATTGGATAGTGGCACTTTGTGCAGCTATGTGGTGTGGGGATTGGGCTGATGTAAACAAAAAGCTAGGAGTAAAGGCATTGATGGGAGGAGCCTGTAACAGGAGTGTGGTGCTGAGCCTCTGCTGAATGCTTTCATAGACTAGTTCTGGTAGCCCTGTAACCAAACGCTTCAGAGTCTCACATGAATTAGCTGTATAATATTGTGAGATAGGGAAGTAACGTTATTAACCCCTCAGGGAAGACCAACACAGAAAACCAAAAAAACCTAATTGATATGTTTAAGGACATAAACACAGCCAGTGGCAGAGCAAGGAATTGACTCCTAAGTCTGCTTATTCTCCAGACATGGATCATTCTCTTTTTCTGGATTTTCTGTCTTGTATCTTGTGACAGTGGCATACATCTTTTAGAAATCTGCTAGAGTGGAAGATGTTAACCTGGTCCAGACATCAAAAATTTTGCTATTAAATTTTAGACAGATTTCTAAAAATGACTTTATATTTTGTGGTAACATTTCCTCACCATAGCAAAAAATCCTCATGGATGAAACTGAATAAGGATTCAGATTAGATGTATGTACTTAGACCTCTGAGTATGCAGTCAATATGCTCTAATATTTAGTCACTCACAAAAAAGCACTGCAATTTGGAATTCATTTCTCCATTTATAGGTAGTTAGAAGAATTTCCTGAAGGTGTTAGAATTTCGACAGACCATGGCAATACAGACAAGTGGGTTGCATCCTGTTTACATATCAGAATAAGGCAAGACCAGAAAAAAAGTCAGGACCCTCTAGACTCTTAAGCACATAGAGCATGCTGCTTTCCTACTCAGTCTTAAAACATCTGCCCTAGTAGCTGTGGAAAATGATAGCTACCCAAAGCCTGACTGTCTTCAAAATATGATTTAAATCAATGTCAGAACTGTGGATGACTCCCTAGCCTACAATAAAGAAGCTCATGGCAGCTATAGTCACCCAATATGAGTTTAGCACAGACTTCTATGTGGGTATGGATACTGAATTTATTTAACTACAGAATTCTCAGCTAGTTGAAAGTTTGATTAACCTCTTAAATGTTTGCTTTCAAAACCTGGAGCACTAAGGTATGCCTCCTTCTAACACCCAGTGTTTCTTTCATATTGTTTCAAAAAGAAAATTATTTCTTCAAGGACTCAGTTGTGCTTAAGTACAAAGTATACAGGTTGCTTACAACTGCTGGAAATGGCCTGGATTCCCTTTTTAGTAAGAGATACTGTTCTCTGGGAGATAAAAGGAAGCTGTGAAATACAGAATTCACTTTGCATGAAAAAATAGTTCAGAACATTTTTGTGAATGATTGTGCTAAGTCTGTTTCCTCTTATTGTGTTTGTTATGTATTAGTATTTAAAAAGTAATTGTTTTCCCCATGAAAATATTGCTAAATCTAAAAGCTAGATGTGGATTTTGACAGGAATATTGCCTTTTATATCTGAGGAGGTTAGTCTTTTCTGTTTTTCACTTGTAAGTCCCTTGCTTAAACTCCTCTGTTGTCCATTCAATAGGCAGGAGCTATACTAAGAGTCCTGGGGGGAAATAATCATGTAGCAGAAAAGATGATATAGTTCATACATTACAGTTGGTGACAGTGCTACATGTAAAAGCATTTTTTGAAATGGTTTTGAATAGCAAGAAAATTCTGTGAGACCAGGATATGCAGTTCACAAAACCCTGTCTAGGCTACAGCTATGGCTGTGGATTACGTTACCTAAGCCTTTTTCCATTCTTTTTGTAAGCTGCCCTCCTTATCTAGCAGTAAAAGCTGTAGTCCTTCTGTGGTGCTTAGACAGTGTGTTAAGCAGGCAGGGAATTACCCGAGAAAGTCAGATGCCAGCATTCACTTCAGTGCTGTAATGCAGAGCTTACATGTGGCCAATACACAACTACAGCTCCCTTCTTCCTGCACACACAAGCACAACATGCACTGCTGGTTACGTGATACAAGCTCACCATGTTATGTGATGTGACGCTAAGTTGTATGTCTGCCAAGTGCTGTGACAAACCCATGTTTTCCCATCGTATGACCAAAATGGGAATACGGTTACATCCAATGGATGTGGAAAGGAAGGTTTTAGCCCTTACATTGACTCCATGTCTCTGGGTTTCTGTTGGACAGATATTTGACTCCTGTGATCCAGCACTACCTTCCTTGAGCAAATCTGTCCTGGCTTTGTACGTTATCCGTGTAGTCCAGAGACTTCTTTGCATGGATCTTCTACAGTCAGGAAGCCTGACGAAGGCAGAGCAGATGAAGCTCTGAGCCTGGCATGCCCAGTTCCTATTTTCTTAGTTTGAAATAAACCTGCTCCATAAGTTTTTAATATTTAAAAATAAAAAGAAAATAGTTAGGCATTTAAGATACATATCTGATCAAGCTAGTGATCTGTGAACTAAAAACTCTCCTAACAGTATTGTCCTGATGAGTTCCAGTGGCTCCCCCAGGGGGTCCCCAGAGGATCGGCTCATAATACTGAAGACTTCCAATTCTCCAAATATGCCTTGCAGCGGTTCACTGCTGTGGTCTCCAAAGAAACCAGAAAGTGGTTATTTCTTGTACCACAGGTAAACAGAGGTGCAATGTCAAGCACGATCAATGTTATATTTTTTTGTATTGCATAACTTAACTGCTATATAACATGATACATATTGTGTATATTTAATCCTGGTTCTGCTGTTTGAAAATGGGGGCTGTTGCATTTGTGTGGAATTGGATCTTAGGGAAAACTCCTTGGCTTCTTATCTCAAAGGAAGAGAAATAAAATATTTCTAGAAAAATACTCAAATAAGCTACATGGATGACAAAAAGAATATTAGCATAAAGTTTAAATGTCCAAATCCTGGATGTTTAAGTCAGAATTAAACACCTGAGACTCCCTTTATTGAAAATATAAACAAAAATAGCTACTCGCAATTAATCTGATCTATCTATTCCCATTTTAGGGAGATAAACTATTGTCTAGAGGTGTCTTTCTTATCTCTACTGGCTATAGCAGAATCTTGGGGTCACTAGTTCAGCCTCAGAAACTAAGGTTTGGGTTTCTTAGTAGGGGAAGGTAAATCCTCCTCATTGATGAGTCCTCTAGCCAATACCCTGAATAAGGAACCACTTCAAAGCCCTCTCCAGGCTTACTTCCTCCTGCTAAATAGTAGAACTAAACTCAAGTGAAGTTGATTTGGCTCAATTCGATAATGCCGAAGCATTATATTTAGTCTTAATCACTGGAAAGGAAGAAAAATCCCCTATTTGTTATGAGTTTGTTTTTTTCCCTTTTATTTTTTTCTTTCCTTTTCGACAACTCTATAAATATTACTTTGAAAATAAAGTTATAGCAGGGTAGATTTTTTTATATCAAGCTGATCTAATTAACTTCAAATGGCAAGGGCTTATTCTTTTGGAATGGAAAATCTGGTGTCCAATCCCCCTTTTAACAGAAAATGAATACTCTAACTGTGCAGCATGGTGGCAGCTATGAAGATCTACTTTGTTTTTTAAATCTAGATTTCAATCTTTCCAAGAGGATAAATGCAGAAAGAGAGTACTCTCTGGTCTCTCACAGAAGTGTCACTAAAACTGAAGAAATATTTTTGGCTTGTGTCTTTTTCTTATGTATTACTGTTACTCAAAAATATCAAGAAATACCTCTCTAAATTAGACAGCAAAAAAGAATGAAAAGATGTGTAATCATCTTTAATATTCATCATTCTTTCATAATTTATCTTGATTTTCCTATAGAATATGGATATTTCTAGTTAAATGTTTTCTGGTTACTGCATCTACAGCTGCACTTTGCTTTTCAAGCTATACTTAAAATGCAACAATCCCTGTCATGTTCACAGAACTTACAGGCTGGTTGGCCAGATCCTGCCTTTTGGTTTTTGCTTTATGGTTCTTTAGATGCCAGTTATGGCCAATCCATTGTGTTTAAATTGTTGGCCGTCACTGTCTCCTTCTATTTCAATTGACAGCACACAGCAGGAGAGAATTTCAAAATGTCTGGCAAACTCATTACTCCTCATAACTACTGCTGTGCTCAGCTAACTGGAGTTGTGGCAGCACAAGCTTTAAACGGCTGACAGCATACTGAACATCATACTCATTAGCTTTCTTTTTCTTCTTTTTTTCACACTTTTTTTTTCCTTTTTCTATTAAAAGCTGCTCTCAGAAGAAACTTTCAGTCACTTGAACGAACAGCAAGACAAAATGTAAGGTATTTTAAAAGGAAAACTAAGGTCACAGAATTTCTTACATAAAAATTTCTCAATATAACATGTTACATACTGTAGAAATATATTCTTAGACTGCCAATTTGTTTCTTCCCAAATGCTACAGAACACGTAAGATTAACAAAACCACCTATGCATCAGATTTTGGGATAATAGTAGAGACACAGCCTCTCCCTATTGTGATTGCTTTATGAAGTAATGTACAGCTGATATACTTCGTAATGTGAAAGCGGTGGGGGAGATTTTCTCAACCCCTAGTGTCTAATCTGTCCATCAGTGGCCCAGTAAGTGGAGAGCCTTGTGCCCAACCAGTCTGTCAGCATCCCATTATAGGGACCCTTCACTGAACAGTCCTGCTGGATCAGAGGGTGATTTGACTGACTTGTTCAGGTAAATGTGCCAACAGCATCTGGGGGTCCCCTAAGCGGGTCTTCCCACTTTATTCAAATATGTTACCCTCAGCTGGTGACTGCTAGCGCCCCCAAAGGACTAACACTAACAGTTTACAGAATAACACTCCTTATTAATATAAAATCATGACAAATTAAGGTTCATGATTGCTGGTGATGGGGATTGTCTGCAAAAACAAACTTGAAGTAATATACAACCTAACTATAATCACAAATAACTGCTAGTGTGAGTTAGTTATTTAGCGTGCATAAGGCCAAGGTCTTACCCAACAGGTGTCCCTTTGGGGCAGAAGACAGGTTCAGCCCATCGACTGATCCCAGAAACTGCCTAACTTCTCACTTCATTTGTCCACTTTTTATACTTTACTTTCAGGTGGAGCTTGAGTAACTCTAGTCATACATTCTTTTATTATTGATTGGTGTAAAATTCTCTTACTTCTAGTTTAAAGATATAGCTGATAAAAAATATAAAGCGCATGCCCTGTGAGGGGTGGTTGTACCTTGGAGATGGGTAACCTTGGGATGGACATGTGCGTTTAGTATTATAATGAGATTATAATGAGCAAGGTTCACCTAAGGAAAATTATTTCACCACAGTTGTTGGCTCAGCAACGGACATCTCTTATATTTCCCATTTGACAGCTGCTATGTGGCTTATCATCTGTATGGTACCATCCAGTTCCCAGTTCTGCAGGGAGTACAGCAGAGCCTGGCCGTGGTGTCTTCACTCTGCCCCACCCTCTGCTGCTAATCTAGGATAGCAGGTTGTGCTGCCTAGGGAACCTGGTGGAGAAGATTCCGCGCATGCCAACTGTCCTGAAAATAGCAACTGTATTTTACTCTAAAAAGGTTCCTGTAATACTACAACTTCTGTAGGACCACAGTTTTCTCTAATTCCCCCTTCCCAAGTGATTTTCTCACATACCTCCTACAGACAAATCCAAAGATCCAGGATGTATCAAGTTTCCTGTCCTGCCCATACACCAAAACTTGTTGCATTAGTTAGGTGCTTATTCTATTGTTTAGTTGTTTGATTATTTTTTCCTAGAGAGGGCTGACTACACCAAGAAGACATTGGAAGTGCATTGTATGTGTTTTCTATGAAATGTTTTCAATGGAGTCCAAATACAGAGACTTTTTGATCATCGGAACCTGTGCCCTGACTCCCTGCCCCAGACTGTGAACATAGGATGCAGGCAATCTCAGTCATGGTCAGAAACTGCCAATGTGATCATGGAAATTGAAGATGGATTGGTGGGACTGAAGAATTTTCTGTCACAACCAGCTCTTGAAGACACTTGTCAGGGAGCCTTCTGAAAACAAGTCCTTTGTTTAGCAACAGAGAAACCTGAATGGGCTAATGCTGATGACCATGTGTTTATCATGTCATCCTTCCTAAGAGTTTCCTATTGCCTATCTCATGTCTCAGACTTTTCATACTTGGGATAGTTTTACGTGCAATTCTGTATGTCTGAATTTTATTTTCTCCTCTCCAAGCTACATTGCTTCTCCCAGTACAGAAGGAACACAGGGGGTACTGGGTATCCCTAGTTTCTTTCCCACTGGGGGACCAGGATTTGGTAGTGCAGGTGATAGCACCATGTTAGGGTAAAGAGAGCAAAAAAAGTCCCTTGTTTAAGTTCCTTTTGCTGGCTTTGTAGATTAGCTTAGCTTGAAGGATGTTCTCAGCAAGGGGCTAAAGGAGACACTTTAGAAGTAATGTTGGTTATCCTTTTTCTCTGTATTTCACCAGACTTGTTACGAGTTTGCACAGTGATGCCTAGGAGATTATTTGGAAATGGTTGGATGTTAAAATGTTAAAAATTTCCTGTTAAAAAATGCTGATGGAGAAATTCCATGAAGTGTATTACAAGTGAAGGCACCTACATGTAGAGATAGATATAATTTAGGGAATTGGAAATTGATATGATGGGAGTAATTAGGATACTGACAAAACAGAACAGTTCTGGGCTTTAAAACAAAACATTACCAAATTAATTCATCAAAACACCCATAAATTATTAGGGTTTTTATTTTAAATTTTATTTTAAATTTTAAATTACTGCATCTACACAACTTCCAATCTTTAACAATTGCTTTGTAAATTAGCTGTGAGTATCCTTCTTGTGTATTTGGTGTTTTATCCTGCATATTTTAAATCTCCTGTTATTATTTTTTTACTTGCAATTTCTCATTACCTGGATCCCTCCTACATTCAACCACACACACCTTTGTCCCTTTGTCACATTGCTCACATACTTACATAAAATGCATGTACAGAGTGTCTGCCTGTGATGTTGCAATTTTACAGTTACTCTTTTGGCTGCAAATTGAATGAAGAGGCCTTATTCATTTACCAACAAGTTGAAAATGAATTAGTTTTCTTCTGACACTTCTGTTTATGGTTGATATGACCCTTTGTCACCTCATCCACCCAATATGATTGCCTCAATTTTCATTAATGGTGAGAAGATGCTGCTTGTTATTGCATGTTTGTGCAAAACAATTATAGGAAATGAATCTTAATAAAGATGCAAAAATACTTATCAATAAAATAATTCAAATTTATTTTTGTGTTATTATACTCTTGCTTGTGTAATTATTGACTTGAAGAGATGCTTAGCTTTACATACAATACTTAAACCCCATGAATATCTGGTATATAAGTATGATTGGGCAATCTTTCACTGCCAATTTATTGAGGTCTGAAGCCTAAATAAGGGAATGCTAAAAGACTCGTGCTTACTATCATCCATGATAAAAAGAAAATGTTAGGGAAGATAGTACTCATTTATGCAACAAAGTTTTTACCAAACATGCATATATTTCCACAGATTTTAAACAAGTGTTAGGAATCCTTTCCTGATTTACTTTTCTATATAACTTAGCTCCATTTTAGGGAAATGCATCTGAACTTTGATGATTATGATTTTTACTTTGCATAAAATATTTACCAGAATTTTCTGATGGTGGGTGGTCTAGTTGCAGGGGTGGCCTCTGTGGGAGGAGGTCAGGGATTGCCTCATGCTGGACACAGCCGATTCTAGTCAGCTTCTCCAAGGATCTACCACAGGACACAGTTGAGCCCATCACCAAAGCTGGTGGATCCTCTGTGAAAACCTATTTAAAGGAAGGGAAAAAATGCCAGACAAATAGGAGTGAGGAAGAACAGCAAGAAACAGCACTATCAGCATGAGGGTCAGAGAAGGTGAGGGAGGAAATACTGCAGGGCCAGAGCAATGACGACTCTGCAGTCTGAGACCATGTTTGAGCAGGTATTTTCCTGCAGCCTGTGAGAGGACCACGCTGAAGCAGATATCCAGACTGCATGGAAGACTACACACTGGAAAATGTGGATATTTCCTGAAGGAAGTGTAGTCCATGAAGAGCTCATTCTGGAGTAGGCTTACTCTAAAGGACTGCAGCCCATGGAGGGGCCTCACACTGAAGCAGGGGAAAAGGAAGGATCAGCAGAGATGAACTCTTACGGACTGACTGTTATGGACAGTTGATCTCACAGATAAGTATAATCTTACCCACCCAATAAAATGAAAGTAACTCAACAGACCAAACAAGAAAAATTCCATTACTTACAATGATTCAAGGGGGACATTCACAATAAGTATTATTATGGGGTACTAAATCCAGCCTAGTTAGGACTTTTCTTTCTTACTTTTGCTTTTCTTTGATGATAAAACCTCATTTTACAACATAATAAAATTCTTAGTTTAAGCAATTTTTTTAAGAATGCCGAAGGACTGAAATTTTAGACAACAGTGATTGTTGGGATATGTTTTACAGAAAGTCATTACTTTTAAGTTATTCATGTTCTTTCTCTGATGGAAACTTTAATTGTTTCTCAACTATTTAAGATAAGGGTCTTTTGAAATATGTACTTAAATATACCATATGTCTAAATGTAAAATATTGTTTAATACCTTCTTTATTCCATTGCTATGTGGATTCTAAAATAAAACTACCTACAATATTATAAGGCCATCTGATGTTAAACTGGATAACAAAGTAAAAAAAGCCCATCATTTAAATGTAAAAAAACCCTCAAACAACACAATCATTTTGAGAATTAGTTAGGAATCTAGCAATGCTCAAGCAAGTTCCTTACCAAACTAAACAAAAACATACAAACCCCATCTTTTGAAGATGAAAGGTAAATGAGAAAAATGAATGCCCTCCCAATTGTTCATTTAAATGTAAAAAGGCCCTTTAGGAATAATTAAATTTTAAATACCTACTACTTAGAGAACAGAGAAATAAGGGTATTTGGATTTATTTGAAACAGAAATTCAGCTCCTAATGGGCCCTGATCAGAGAATAAACTAAATAAAAGGGCAAGACCTCTAACTTTAAAAAGATTGTCAGAACTTCCTGCCAGGTAAGCAAAGTCAAAATGCTTGTGATGATGAAACAAAACTATAACCCTACTACATAGGTCACCTGTTCATGAGCTTAAATTGCTAACAAGGCAACCTAAAAAAAGTATAAATGAATGAAAGTATGATGGCATTTAGTTCTGAATCTGGAGAAGACTGGAAAGGGCTTTCTTTCCTTCTTCCCTGAAGTTATGGAGAGAAAAGGATATAAAGCTCCCTGAACTGAATACAGAACATATTCTGGCTCCATCTTTAGCTTCACAATGCTCATCGCAACTACTTCTTGCTGCTATGTCTGACTCACAAAAACCCAAAAATTAGTTTATAACAAAGCATTGTTAAATACTGTGAAAAGCTGGGATAACAATATGTCTGTGCTTATATGGTTTTGATGACATGTACTTTGGCTGGAAATACAGCTAATACTTCAGCATGAATTGCTAAAACTAATTTGAAAGACAAATTCAGAGAATTAGGTTGAAATATACTTGAAATATTATTCATTTAAAGTTGTTCATGTTAAATACTCTAAGTGAAGTAATCTTTGCTTATTGTCATTCTAACTATATTTTGTTTTCATTTTCTACCATTTCTTAAGCATAGACTTGTCAAACTGAAAATGTAGAAGTGCTACTATTCATCTTCCAGCTGGTGTAAATGAAACTGTTTGTATAGCTATTTTGATGCTCTGAGAATTGCTGCTGTGACACACTATGTCAGCAAGTACATTTTGATCATTGGTCACAGCCAAGATTTGAATGTGATCATTGGTCATAATCAAGACTGGTCATTGTCTTCAATGTGGTGTCCTGAACACCCAGTAAGTTGCTTCTTTGTGACTGAAAAAACAGTAGTTTTTAAAAAGACATCAGAAAATTAAAATGTAATTTCTTGCTTCTTTAGATTTTGATTTCTTTTTACAGAAAAGAACTTGGCACTCAGCAAATGGAAACCTGCTGATCACTGAAGTGTCCTTGCCTCATTCTACTTTTTCTGCTCTAGGTGCTCACCAGAAACTAAATCCTTTGGGTTTCAAAAGGATGGCTACTCTTTTTGAAATGTCTTTCAAGGTAATTAGATTAGATTATTAGCTTCTGAGAAAAAATGTGTTCCCTAAACCCAGAGTTTAAAATCCAGAATCCTGTATCAGGAGCTTAGTTTATATGGGAAGATGGTCAGAACCTTCAGATGAGATCTAGGGCAGCTGGCTCTCTTAGCTGGCAAGAACTGGTTGGGAGGAATACAGAGTTCAGGGTACCACTGTAACTCTTCAGGGAGATTATGGATCAGGGCTGCTAAAAATTTCAGTACCTACTGATTTGTTACACATACCCTGGAGTCCTCTCCTAAAGGTAAGTGCTTATGTCTTTCACACTTCCTGTTATAACTCCTTCATCCCCTTCCTCCTTCTCTCCTTCAACTATTTTGGGGAGCTCTAGTTTTGAATATTCAACTGCACATGGAGGCTGTTGCTGGCTAGGTGTTAACATCTCCTTTTGAATCTGAAATCTGCCAGAGTTCCTTAATAAGGAACAATTGAAATCGAGAGACTAAAGAGAAAACTCATCCCGATTTTCCATGAAACCCAGATTTTACCCAGGCATATCTGTGCCAAGTCCTGTGGTTCTGGAGTATGTTGATAGAATCTAGAATGTTCTAGAGTTGAAACAAACCCATTCTTCTTAAAATTTCAGGTAAAATATCACCAGTAACTAGTTTTCTCTTCAGATTTCTTTGCAGAAGAGAAGAAATGTCTGCTTGACAGTTTTCTCTATCTGTATAAACTACAGATTTTACCACCCCTACATAAAGAAAGGGGCCTGATATTGCTCCTGCCTCATCTTTTTTTTTCCCAGGGTAATTTCATTGCTGTTAGATGGTTCACATTCACTAGAGCAATGCATTGATGACTGAACCCTCAGAAGTTAAATGAAGCTATACAGATTATTATGTTTTGAGGGACTACAGGATAGCTTTAGTACTGAAAACACATTCTTTGGAATTATAATACAGATTAAGAACATCATACTACATCTTCTGAAGATCAAATGCAGTGTCACATCTTTAACTGATGTAAATCTTCATATCTTCAAGATATATCAGTAGTACTATTTTGCTTCACACCAGCTGAGAAACCATCTACTGTTTTCTCATGATCACATAAGATTTTCTTATCTGACCAAAACACTTGTCTAATTCCTATCAAAAAAACAAATGTGTAGTACATTAGAGATGAACTGACACTGGATTATGCTTTAGGCATCTGGAAGTGCCTTTTCTTGCTACTAAAAATTCTCTTTACTCATTGAAACTACAAACAGTGTGGATCTACCATGATTTTTTACCTTGCTGCCACAAAGTTTTGCAGCAGCACAGATGTCACAAAATATGCTAATTAGTAAAGGGTAATTTTGTGATTTCCACAAATCTGTTTTATAGGACAACACTTTGGAATTATGTAATTCAAGATGCTAGCAGGTATTGGTTCTGGGATTAATTTAATGTTTAAATAATAATTTCCTCAATATTTTGATATACTCACAGTGTACCACAACTTAAGCAAACTGAGATCTCCATCCTCCTTACATTAATGTTTTGTCACTGATTTCCATAGGGAGAGGGTTACATTTTTGATTCAGTCATTCTTTTTCAAAGGAAATCTGACTCCTGTGTTTGACAGAGGCTCATAAAGTCCTGAAATTTGGTAGCCAAGTAAATTAAGACCTATTGTATTCTCACTTGATAATTTTGAGCCTAAATTTCTATATTTTGTACAACAGAATAAAAGCAGAAGTGTTCAGCAGTGGAGGCTTTGAATTTTGAGCAATGCATGCCAGCTGTATCCCAACTTTGTGTTTACACCTGTATTACTTTGAAAAAATATTAATTTCTGTTCCTCCAACACCCATTTATAGGCGTGTGCTATAGGGTATACCTTATACTAGCAATTATTTCCTCGGCTAATCCTCAAAAAGGGTAGAAAATTACTTAAAAATTAGTGACCTTAAATTTGCCCCTCCAATTGCATTCTCTATGACATTTTAGTCTAGTACTATATTTATATCCTCTTTTTGATTTTAAGTTTTTTTTCCTATATAGTATTTTAAGTTTAATCAAAATTCAACTTAGAAAGGCCATTCTGCCTAAGGGATATTTTTCCATTAAGTATTTGACATATTGGTGGCCTTGAGGGATTATTGGGTTTTGAAGAAATATTCACAGCTTGAAATTTGCATTTTAATACAGTTCTCCTCAACTACTCAAGCAATTTTATTTTTAAGACCTGTGACAAGCTTCAAAGCCTTAGTTCTAAAGCAATCTTGCCAAGTAGTAGCTAACATAATTTTACTACAAATGATTAAGTTTCCTAATAGGTTTTCCTTTTCAAAATCTTGTTTGAGGTGTCTGTGAAATCAATACCAAAACTTTGTGATTTGCACTAGAACTAGCATTGCTAATTTGGCTGAACTAGAGGGAACTGGAAAAAGAACTCCCTTCAAAATTCTCAAACGCAAAGAAAAAGCAACATGACAATTAAATGCAAACATCACAGTTGTACCATAACTATGTCCTCTAAATCTGAGGATGAGATCATCTGTAAATTAGTATCCTTGATGAGTTTGTTAAAATTATTCCTCTACAAATAGGCTATCACAAACATTTGTGTTTATTGATATCTGAGGCTTTTAGGTGAATCAGATGCAGGAAAATGCATTTACAATAAAATCAGAACAGACTGAACACTATGCTGATACCATCACTATGCACATGGTGTTTACCCCAGCTGCCACTGAAGTGAAAATGCCCATTGACTTCATGTATTTTGTGTCAAGTCAACAAAGGACTTATGAGTCAGCCACAGTTTTGAAAATGGGTTGGACTGAGTTAATCTTTCCTGACAACCTTGCTGGTTGAAATTAAACAGACCCAGTTTGATCAAATAATCATTCATTAGAATATGGTAGATTTGTGTTGAGAATGAAATTACATGGCAAAATTTGTATGACATAGGAGTTTAGCTAAGTCTTTAAATTTTAAAATATAGTTAAACCAGAACTGGCTGCAGTTGCAGAATGGAGAAAAAAGGCAGTATCTGGGAAAAAACATTGCCCAGGTTTTCAGCACATTATCAAGTCTAGTGTAACGACCATTTTCAGTGAATTCATTTCAAAGGAAAATGCGACTTAATTTGTCTTTCAGAAAAAAAATGCATACAAACCTGATCAAAAGTTCACCCTAACTGCTGAGAGTTTTTCCACTGACCTTAGCAGATCTCTGATCAGGTCTGAAATATATTATTAGAACCCAAAGTATTTTAAACAGAGAAAGTAATCTTCATGTTACTTTAGTGGTTTCCATAATAAGAAAGGCTTTTATTCATATCGTTATGGTTAACACAGTCATAGTCTCATTGCAACTGAGATTCTATCAACTGGTTGCTCTGTTACATTCTGTAGTTCACGTATGAACATGGAAGACCTTTACTGAACATCACCATGGAAATTCTACTGGGTATTTTGGAAAAAATACCCTCAAACAGACTACATTTCCAAAGCAGAGATTCATAAGTCAGTTATATTTTGAGTTTAGTTCCAATTAATGAGTATTTGTCTTTAATGAAGACATTTTTTGTGTGTTTGCCATTTGGTTTCTGAATTTTAAATTTCTGTTCCTGGCATAAAATACTTAACATTGTTTACTCTCCACAGCTTGTTGAAGGGATTTCCCTTTCACTGATGATCCCCTTTCCACCTTCTTTTCCCTAACTGCCAAATCAGTTCTGGACCCAAAGGGCTTACAGTAAGTCTGAATTAAACTCATATATCTGCCCATTCCCTCAAACCAGCACCCAGTCCCTTATTATGCCCCAAACCTTGTCATGTCCTGCCAAAAAGGAGAGAGGAGTGACTCAGATTTGCTGATTCTCTTGGTTGGAATAGGGTATACACAATACCAGAAGTCTGTAGATAAACCAAGACTTTTATTCCATAGTCAAACTCATTGGTAACTAGTTGGGTAGCAGAAATGGTGCTCAGTTGCCATGCATATAAAGTCTTATGCCTCGCATTACTTACTAGAAAAAAGTAAAAGAATAAGACAAAAATAGGTGGGGGGGATGAGGGGGCAGAGAGAAAGAGAGATTGACAGTCTTGGATCCAGTGCTGGGTGTGCAGATGGAGATTGTTTCTTGTAGGAGTACTCATCCAGAAGTCCCTTCTTTTATTCTTATTTTTATTTCCACTTCCCCATAAATGGCACTTACCTTCCTCTTTTATTCTTATCCTTCAGTGTGGACCACTTTTTATTAAAATCAGCCTCATTTGCCATGTAAATTAGCACACATGCTCCTTACAGGCATGAGGGGAGGGACACAAGTCAGTCTTCTTGGTCTTTAATTGAATTGGTGGTCACATCTCCCCCTTCTGCATTTACCTTTCCCCCAGTTATTACGGATTTCTGCTGACTCTGCTGCTTCTTGGAGCATTATTCACCCTTTGGCAGACAGTTTCCTCTTATCAGTTTTTAGTTCATACAAAGTAACCTTTCATTTGATCTTACAAGACATTCCTCAAGTGTTTGAGACTTTCCTTGGACAGGGTCAGGGGATCTCCACCCTCTATTCCCTTAATGAGTTTCATCTTCTACTGTTGTTCACACCCTTCTGAGATTTTCTTGGTGTTAAGATTCTTTCTCTAGTTGGTTTCCTACAAACCTCCACTTTGATTTTTCCACTGCCTCTTGTACTAAAAGGCCTGTATAGCCTTCCACGAGGGAGTGCGAGCCTACAAATTAATGTTGCATTGAGTGTATCTGGCCAGTCTGCTGGCTGCCATCTTCTAATTTGCATATGGACTGTATGCCTGCAGTGAGGTGATGAAACAAATAAGGAAGTAATCCTTAAAAGGGTTAAGATGTTTTTAATCCTGTTGGTCCCATATAATGCTATTCCCTAGTAGAAGCAAAGGGACATTTACTTTATAGGCTGTCTCAGATCGTGGCTGGAATTGGATGCCTCAGAGGGATGTGTGGGGAATACTATAGAAATAATCTGAATTACACTGGTCATCAAGTCTTCTCTTTCAGATGTCCTCAAAAATTGTTTTATGTCTAAATAAAAAAGTTTCTTTTATACATGTATTTCTATGTCAATATATTTTTTTCACACTGTGACAGCTCAAACTGTGATAAAACGGGTTTATTCTTAGGTTTCAATAATGCCTTTTGGATTCCATAGGCTAATTCAGAACTGTTAAATGATAGGAATTGTAAGAAGTGTTTCTTTGCCTCAGTTTTAAGTGAATTTGCTCCTCTCACTTGCATTTTAATTTCAAATCCAATCACATTATCATTACACAAAGCAAGGTCAGACCCCCCCATCCTTAATTATACAGTCAAAAATTGTTCTGAAAACAGTGTGGAGATGAGAAATTTTAGGATATTTGGCAAAGTCTCACCAGTTTAAGAAAAATAATATCTATTTTAAAGAGGTAGAAGTGAATCCATTTGATGTAATGATCTATAAAATACTGTTTAAAAAGAAATATGGTTGTCTACACTACCCCGGGCTGAGTAAAAAGTACTTATTGATGTAATATGAGTTTGTATGTGAGGACTGCGATTGTACTTTTGAAAGTTATGATGTATCCCTTTAGTATATTTCCTAAAAATGAACAAGTTTCAATGTACTAGTAACTGAATACATCCTAAACCCCAAAAACTTTCTTTTAAACTGGTAATTATGTAACAAAATGTATGTTTTGTCAGACTTGATAAGACCAATGTGTTGATTCAAACACCTCAGGCAAATAAGATACACACATAAGAATATGATTACAGCTAAAGGCTGTAACTTTATTAACTTAATTAACATAATGATAACTGGGGAGATGCAAAATAGCTATTTCACCCAGTATCACTACCTAACAGGAGTGCTCCAGAGTGCTTTTACCTAGGATATATCAATCAAGTTAATAATAAACCAGCAAACTTCATTTGCATTCCTTAGCAGCTGACAAGCAGCTTCTTGTGTCGGGGAGGAAGGTGAAGAGTATCTGACCCGATGTTTAAAACTTTCCCAATATACTAGTGCAGGTTGGCCACTAACTTGGAAAACACTTAAGACTGCCTGAAAATTTTCCCTTGAATCACCTTGGACCTTGTACCAAAAGGTCCTATATTTCAAATTGGCAGAATAAAAAATATTCTAAAACCATTGCCACTATAAGCTCCTCTGAGCCTACTGAGTTTCTTGGGTGTGTGAAACATGAGAAAATTTACATTGCAGAAAATTAATTTCTAGAGACAATAAAGGAGAAACAATATACAGTACAACACTGTCACAAAACTCAGGAATCAGACTGGCTATAACCTAGAAATTCAGAAAGAACTATGGGCCAGACAGATTTGCTTAGTAAAAGCTAAAAATTAATGGTAACATTGAGCCCATGTAATGGTTTAGTTTGCAGATGTAGAAAAACTGGAGTGGTGACTGATTTTACTTTTGTGTAGTAAGTATAGCTGAAGTATCTTTTATCACTAACTGTAGGCTTTTTTTTGTGTGTGTTAAGGATATTCTTATTAAGGAAGGGCTTTATAATGTACTATGACAGATTTTATTGGTCCAAAAACCCCAAGAACTAAGTAATGTGGCTTATAAAAATTATACTAGAAAATGAGAGTTTTTTGGTAGAAAATGCTGAAACATCAGAAAAGTACATGAATGTACCTTTTTAAAAAAAATTAGGAAAGATTTCTCTTATTCAGCATTTAATTTCTGTCAAAACTAGAAAAAGAAGCAATCTTGTTATTGCCAACAGATAACCATGCACTGGCAGTATGAAAAAACAGACCACAGATCTTTGCTGATTCGTTTGGAAATAAATACTTCAACTTGCAGCTTTTATATCCCAGGGGAGCTGCACTTTACTATTGCCTCTTCTGAGGAGAGGGCCTCTATTTTTTGCATCAAAACCCTTCAGAAGTCTAAGATTGGGCTTGATGTGGAGTCACCATAGGCTAAGATAACAATTTCTTACCCAATTCTTCAGTGCTTTTGACTTTCAGTGATATTTACCAGCACTTTTCCATAAAAACTAGCAAATATTTAGAAATTTAGAAACTCCTTTCGTAGCATGTCTAAACTCCCAGAGTCAGTTAAGTATTCTTGGATATAAGATCCCACAGGCCTAAGAGGTTAAGCAGGTCCTGAAGACATAGATGAGGACTTGTTTTTCCATACACAAGCAAATGAAGTGTGTTTCTCCAGGACCGTTTAAGCCATTCTGTTGCAATGTTTCATATTTCTACCTTTGCCCATGGCCACTGTAGCCACGTTCTCATTTGCCTTGTTTATGTTGGGACTGATGCTCATATGATCCTGCTGAAGAACCTAAACAAGGTCAGTTAAGAAAATCAAGCCAGCAGTGGAAAAAAATAAATTGTTTAGATGTAACTTTTTGTTTCCTTTCTTTAAAAGAAAAGATTTAAGAGGAAGTCCTTGTATTGGGTTTGCATGGCAAGGTTTTGGTAGTGGGTGGCTACAGGGGTAGCTTCTGTGAGAAGCTGCTAGAAGCTTCCCCTATGTCCGATAGAGCCAATTCCAGCTGGCTCCAAGACAGACCCACCACTGGCTAAGGCCGAGCTAATCAACAATGGTGGTAGAGCCTCTGAGATAGCATATTTAAGAAGGGGGGAAAAAAATGGCTGCACAACAGCAGCTGCTACCAGATAAGAAAGGAGTGAGAATATGTGAGAGCAACAGCTCTGCAGACACCAGGGTCTGCAGAGGAAGGAGGGCAGGAGGTGCTCCAGGCACTGGAGCAGAGATCCCCCTGTAGCCCCTGGTGAAGCCCACGGTGAGGGAGGCTGTGCCCCTGCAGCCCAGGGAGGTCCATGGTGGAGCAGATCTCCACCTGCAGTCCATGGAGTACCCCACACTGGACCAGGTGGGTGCCTGAAGGAGGCTGTGACCCTGTGGGAAGCCCACACTGGAGCAGCTCCTGGCAGGATCTGTGGACCAGTGGAGAGAGGAGCCCAGGCTGGAGCAGGTTTGCTGGCAGCATTTGTGACCCCACAAGGTACCAATGCTGGAGCAGACTGTTCCTGAAGAAACACAACCTTCATTCCCCATCCCCCTGTGTTGCTGGAGGGGAGAAGGCAGAGAAAATTGGGAGTGAAGTGAAGCCTGGGAAGAAAGGAGGGGTGGGAAGAATGTGTTTTAAGATTTGGTTTTTATTTCCTCACTACCCTATTCTGACTTTGATTGGTAATAAATTAATTTCCCCAAGTTGAGTTTGTTTTGCCTGTGATGGTAATTGGTGAATGATCTCTCCCTGCCCTATCTCAACACAGGAACCTTTCATTATATTTTCTCTCCCCTGTCCACCTGAGGAGGAGTGATAGTGTGGCTTTGGTAGGCATCTGGCATCCAGCTAGGGTCAACCCACCAGAATCCTACACTGGAATCATTCAGCCAACCTACACAGTATAGTTACGGATCTTCTCCAAGGTTTGCTGAACAAGTTTAAGACCATTTTGCTTTTTAAAATAGGAGTCAGTTTCCCAAGCTATTTCCTTTGTCTTCTGCTGTCTTGTTCTGCATTTAGTGTAATTTAGTATAAATTACTGCTCTATGACTGAAATTAATCATTTGGTTCAGATAAGCTTTTGGATTTGTCCAGCCTTTTATGCCTTGCCATGAGTTTAAGAACAATATAGGCTTGTGAGTAGGAGGTCAAAAGTGCATTTTCCCATAAATGATAAATTCTTTGATCATTTAAGTAAGGCACTTCCTTACTGTAAGTTTTAGCACAGTTTTAAGAGTGTCTGTCTCAACACTCACTGCCTTAAACATCACAGTCTACATCTTTCAAAAATACTGCTGTCTTCAGTCTCCTCATTTTTACAGTGCATAAAATGCAGTTACATTTTCTTTGGTTGCAAGTACCAGAATCCTTACAATTAATATCATGAAAGTAAACTATAATTAAAAATATTGAAATTAATCCTGCTAAAGAACTTGCCTATTCTTAACTCCTGAGCACTGCACAGATGATACCCTAGAGACATCAAACTTTTATTTCTTTGTGACTTTGTTTTTCCAATGCTTTCTTAGTTTGAGAACACCAGACTTACTGTAAGCCATATCTGTCATTCATGCAAGACTTTTATTTTAAATTCTGTTAATTTACAATTCCTTTGGAACCTGCTTAAACTGATTCTGTGTGTACATGGTAACACTATTCTGTAAATAATTTTGAATTCTGTAAACTGAAGGATATGAAATTTTACAGAAATTTTAGTAGAGGTCTATGATAGGAGTCAGTGAATTCTGACAGCCGCAAGAGAGGCTGGTTGAGCATGTGACATTCCCTGATGCCTCACTCTATGACCAAGATGAACAAGAAAATTAGAGTTCTTTTTGCAGGGAGTTTACTAGAATTATTAGCTGTGAAAGGAATCCAATTCAAAAAAATTATAATCTACTCCAGTTTGATTTTCAACATCTCAGAAGATTTAAAGTATACACAAAGAATTTACAAGTACAAATTCTAAAGTCTTAGCACTCATTCTCCTAAATACATCAGTTGCTTACAAAACGTTCTTAATGCCCTTGGTGAGAAGGAAGAAGGAATGGACATTCTATCACTTCTACCATGTCCATACGAAATGATTAGACATTAGCAATCATTATATGTGATTAGAAGCTGGCTACTTTACAGAGTATGCTTATAAGGAAATGATATATATTGTGGGTGTTAGCTTATAGAATGAAAATTATGTTATTTTTTCTTATGAACACATTATTACTCTGTATTAAAAATACGAGGCATTACAGGAAAAAACATAGGTGGAAAAAGAGGTATCTTCAGCAGACATTTGTAAACCATTCTGTGAATAAAAAAAGATGCATAATTTACTGCAGCCTCAGGGTACCTATAAATTATATTCAGACAAATCACTATTTATTCTGTGATTGTAGTGAAAAATTCTCCTAGCAACTACCATGCTGTACTGTATCTGTTAGTTAATACACAGTACATGTTTTCTTAAAAGAATGTATACAGATGGATGACAAAGATGTTTATATTTCTGGCAAAGCCCACAAGGTAAAATAGTTAATTTTCAGTTGAAAGAAAAAAGAAATCTTTCAGTTTCTCTAGACAATTTGGATGAAACTGTAGAAAAGTAAGATGTAACGTATGTAAAGAAAAGAAAGGGTAGGTGCTAAAACAATAATAGAAGAGAAAACAAACCAACATATTCCTAGATGAGAATTAAAATATGAAAAAAATGAGTGAAAAAAGTAATAATAAAGCCTGAAATAAACTATTTGAATCATTATATTTAAAAATAAGAAAACAAAACAGTACCAGCTAGTGGTACTGTATGCCTTGAAAAAATAAATGTGTATGATGAAGAAACAATTGTGTATATTTGTTATAGGTCATCTGAGTTGCAATGGAAAATGTCTACATCAGCTCTTGAAGTGTTAAAACCCAGAAGCTACTATATTCATGAGGGACTTCACAAAAACTGTTTTGAAAAGCATTAGGTAATGAAGACAGTAAAACATGAAAGTAGTTCCTCGAATACAAAGAAGACAGCTTTATGATCCAGAAAGTAGAAAATCCATCCAGAGGAGAAACTGTCCTGATCTTACTTCTTCAATAGGAAGGAACTAATTGAGAACTTAATTATAATACAGAGCTACTTGCATTACTTACTGTATGTGTCTGATTGTAATAAAGTAAATCCTGTTGAATAAACAAACTGAAGAAATATGGCACAGCAGAGAAAGAATATGGGACAGACTGGTATATGTCTATGCCAAACTATTAATCCTGCCTTGCAGTCCTAGGGAAAATGAAGTATACAAGCTGTAGGAACATGCAGAAAGTTCTGCTGCACAGCAATGATGCTTGACACATCACTGATGAGGCAATACTGGTGGTCACCAATTATCTACTGAGTTGTTTCTCTCCTGTAGTTTTCAGCATTGTATCACTATGGTAAAGTTAGCTGGCAGCAAGTTAAGTGGAAGAAGACTAGTCATAGCAGAACTGAGCATGGTGCAAGTTTATTTATCTGGTTTTGTAATTTAAGCTAACTTGTTTTAAAATAATATATGGTATAGATATCTACACAACACAGTGCAACATAGAAATGTTTTCTGCTGTTGCTTGACCCTCAGGAGGACGAAGAACAGAATAACAGAATAACATAATAACATAAAGAGTAGAGTCTGGGGCACTCAGGCTCCTTTGGAATAGTGTCTTCTCCAAGGTTTTTACCACTGTTTCCAGTCTTCATTGGCTATTTGACTAGGTAGTCTCTATCTTACCATCTGTTTTCATCTACAAAAAACTCAGCAGTCAGACAGGACAATGAAGTACTAAAGCCAGTTTATAACCTTGGCATACCAATAACTAACACAATAACCAGGACCTTTGGTGGAGTGAAAATTCTCCAAATTAAGATGTTCGCTAGCCTGTATAATGTAGTTGTGGCGGATGACAGCCCAGCTATTCAAAGCATCAAGTAATAGTTTGGTAGTTTCTTCGTTCATCTGTTGTAGCTGTTGTGCTCTCACCAATAGCACAGACAGTTCTCATCAGCTGCTGAACTACGGAGGCAGCCAGTCCAGACAGCACAGAGACAGCAAATTCAGTGACGAGAACTCAAGAGTTAGTGAAGATCTGGTTGTGGACTCACAGGATGGATTAACTTCTCAATTTAATTTTTTAACTGATTCCTCATAGGAAACTTCAGGTTGGAAGGGACCTCAGGACCTCAGTAGTCCAATGCCCAGCTCCAAGTGGAGTCATCTGTGAGGTCAGACCTGGCTGCTCAGTGTCAGGTCAGGCCTTGAAATCCTCCAGGGATAGTGACTGCGCAGCCTTTCTGAAAAACCTGCTCTGCTACTGGTCTGACCTTATGTGAGAAAGTTTATCAGTGCACCCTGGTTGAACTTCACCTGTTTCAAATTATGCCTGTTTTAATTTCAGCTACCACACAGTAGTGTGAAAAGCACACCTATGCCTTCTTGGTTACTGCTTTGTAGGCCTTGACAGGCTGCTGTTAGGTCCCTTCAGGCTGTCTCTTCTCCAGGGTGAGCATGGGCAACTTCCTCAGTTTCTCCTCACTGGGCAAGTGCTATAGGCACTGGACCATCTTGGTGCCTCTGCTGTAAATGTGCTCCAGTTTGTCAGTGTCTTGTACTGGGGGAACAGAGCTGCACACAACACCCAGATGCAGTGTAACAAACGCTGAGGAAAATAACCATTCCCTGTGAGCTACTGGCTGTGCTCCTGCCCATACAGTGTGGGACCCTGCCGGCCTGCTCTGCTGCACGGGCTCACTGTGGGCTAATGCTCAGCTGGCTGTCTGCCAGCGCCTCCAGGCCCCTCAGCAGAGCTGCTCCCTAGCCCGTATCATCACAAGGTGGCCTTCCTTCCTTCCTTCCCATGGGTGGGATTTGGCATTTGTCCCTGCTGAGTTTCATCAGGCCCCTGTGGCCCATTTCTCCAGCCTGCACAGGTCCCTTTGGATGGCAGCCCTGCCCTCAAGCCTGTAGACTGTCTCCTCCAATTTGGTGTCCTCTGCAATCTTGGCATAATTTTTCTTTTCTTCCAGTCTTTCTTTTGAGTAAATTCATTCAGGGGAAGGCTGTCTCCTGCATAGCATTGTGTGAGGTGCCTGACTAAGGGATCTTAGAGGGCCACCATTTCAGAAACCTCGGGGCTTTCCTGTTATGTCAAGAATTACTGTATTTGTTGGAGCACCTATCACCCACTCGGATGTGTAAATCTCTCACTGAAACTTCTGTGGACAGATTATGGGAGAGTCGTGCTGTGTTTCAGTTCTTAGCCCAAGCAGCAACACTAGTCATTGCGAGACTGGAGTGAGGAAACAATGTATATTCTGATGAACTAGATACAGTGAAATATTAAGAACAGATATTATTTATTCCAGCTTTGCAACAGAAAACTTCTGTAGGCTCTATCATAGTTTCTTATTTTAAAAAAAATCTTCAATAATTTACTGAGCATTAAGGCCATGCTGCCTTCTTATTTAAATAATTTATTTTTTATTACCCTTAACCTATGATGTTTTAACCTTGTCAAAGTTTTGACCTCATTATTCAGCTGGTTTAACTAGTTAATTTGGAAGAGCAAATCTGGCAGAAAAAAGTGAAAAAAAATCTGCCATTTTTCACTTTTTGCCTCAAGCATGTAACTATGAATGATTCATAGCACTTCTTGCTGTGTGACAGATTCATTATTAAAAGTTTATTTAATTATCAATACTGTGCTCTACTCTATTAAGAAAATCATATTTTATATTGACTATTTCTTGTGAATGAAGTTATCAGTGTCATTCAATCCACTTGGAATCCTGAACATCTGTTTCATTAAGCTGATAGTGTTTGTTATCGACATGTTTAATGCAATTTATTTTCCAAGGGCATATTGGCAGTTTCTCCATGTGTTAAGAGAATTCTCTGGTGTAAGCTAGTACACATGATACTGTGTCCTGTTTGTTGTTGTCTGGATGTTTGGGGTATTTTTTAGGCTCAAAACCACTGAGAGACTTTAGTACAGTGCCCACTTCAGAAGTGCCAGATTAGTTTATTTCGTTGCTGTTTTCATTGCAAATGTGTGACAAGTAACACAGTGATCTCAGCATGTAAATTATATTTGGATGTGCAAAATAAAGGGATTTATTATCTGCTGTTAATGTCAGTTGTTTCCAGTTTGCCTAAATACATTAAAAACATATTATGATATTATGGATATTATGCAAACACAAACATTAACATATTTTAATGCATGCTTCTATTTTTTCTTCATTCAATTTCAGATTAATATCCATTACCGTTATCAATATTTTATCTCTTTTGTGCTGAAAATTGAATTCTGCATTAGAGAAGGTGGATAATGTTTAATAAGAAAATTAGAAATATTCAAAAATAGAAAAGTAGTTTTTTTCTAGTTAAGATTGTTTTCATGCTCAAATGATATTTTCTGCTTATTTTCACTATTCTCAATAGTTTTTATGTTGAAAAATACCCAAGTGAATAATTGGCTTTTTCTAAGCAGAGGCTCCAAATTTAATCCAGAAGCTTTCTGTAAAAACATGTGGTAGAATTACAAAAGAATGTGTTTATTTATTTATTTTAGATATACAAATCACAGGGAAATCAATGATCTTTTTGCTCACTTCAGTGGACTAGGTCTTACACTGATTTCAGTTGCAAAAATATGTTACATTATGAGGAAATCATATTCTGTCTGTATTTAATGTCATTTTCCACACTAAGCCAAATTTTGTATCTTACCATTAAACATTTATCTCTCTCAAAGTTTACACATATAACTGACTTAGCAAGTGCTTTCATAAAGGTGATGTCATTTTAGAGAGAGGAAAATGCAGAAGAGAAAGTATTTATGATATTTTGAAATGTTTATGTTTCAAGTGTTCTGAGTTTTTTGGGTTTTGGTTTGGTGGTTTTTTAAGTTTATTTTTAATTGTACCAGCTTTGGGGAAAAGTCCTATTCTAGTACAGACCAAATTAAAGACAGGAAAATGCAAGTCTTGATTTTTTTAAATTTAATTTTATGTGAGTACTCTACAAAGGATTAGTCTAGTAACTGGCAGAAATGTAATGCTTTATTTACCATGCATGAGTAAGTCATGATGAATCAAATAACTGTCTTTAAAGTATAAAGCAATGTTTACAAATAATGATAAATTGATATACATTTAGACACATATACAACGTTCTGTCTTGTTCAGTACAGGGTTACTCAGTAAAAATCAAGCAACAGTTTCTATAAGAACTTTTAATATTATTGACTGTTCCCTGAACATTCATCTTCCTCTCTTTGGCTCTACTACAGCAAGCAAATATCACTAGAAGATACATTTGTTCTTTAGAATCTTCAAAAGTCTAAATTACCCACCCAGCCTCAGCAGAAGAGATGACTCTTCCCCTTGATGACTGTTTACTATATCCCTGACCAGAGATAATAAGAAATATTTCCCTTAGAAATGAACTGCTTTGTGGGACTGTGTAAGTGTGAGAGAGACTCTCAGAAATGTGCTGAAAGATTCTTTGAATCTAAATATTATATTCAATCAAAATTAAAGAAATTCAAGATGCAATAACAAATAACACAAAAAATATGGAAGAATAATGTGTGGGAACTTGATTCCAGGTCTTCTCTAAGCTAAATAAATATTATAATTCATGACTATATGGAGAATCCTTGTTCTGGTATTGGGACACTGATATAGGTGTTTATAGGCTAGTCTAGCCTCTCCCAACAAAGACTTTAGATTAATTCTCATTCTAGCTATTACTCAAACCAAAACTTTTCAGTTTGGTATCTTCCCCCAGACAGACTTCAGTAAACATGTGTTTGTGGTGAAAAAAGATCCCAAATTACCATATATATTCAAATTAGTATGAGATCAAGCAATTAAGGACTTCATCACAAAACACAAAGCATCACACTAGCTAGCAACTTTATTGTATTTTCCATGCCTTAATACCATGTACAATTTTAAAGCAGAAAATAGAAGCCAAAGAAGTTACCAACACCACAAACTCTATTGTTCCAGTTTTCACATGGTATGGTATAAACTAATATATATGAAAATCATTGAGTGATAGCAATGGATACTGGAACAGATTATCTTAAAATACCTCTCCCCATTCCTCCATCTCAAAAAAAAAAAAAAAAAAAAAAAATTTTCACATCACCTTGAGCTTGCCAAACTTGTCACAAGAGCCAAACATCCACCAAGCTAATATCATATACAACCAGACCTTATCAGAGCAATGATTGGCAAACCTGTCCATTGAAGCCAGCACATTCAACCCCTTCCCCCACTACCCCAAACGGAACATCAAAACTCATGAATACAACGTATGTTTCCTTCCAGAGGTACTTCTGTGCCCATTGCAACACTGAAACTATGCAGGTGAAGCAAAGCAATCACTTTGTGTCAAAATGGATTTGCTTGGTCAATTAACACTCAGTGAGAGAAACTTTTAACAAAATAGCTATGTCCTATTGATTGGTTCTGATGCTTAAGAGAAAACTATAAAATAACCCGCAAAGGTAAGTCTTTACATTAAAATTATAACTGACATATGCAGCAATTTATGAACTTAATTGTGATACTTGTTTTCAGACACATTCCTAACTCTTCTCTTGTTTGTGTTTTTTTTTTGGTTTGTTTGTGGTTTTTTTTTTTTTTCCTGCTTCATACTTCATTATTTTTTACCTGTTAACTAGCTTGTCCTTCTGGATCATTCAGTATAATGGCTTAACTTAAATCTGTTGCTTCAAACTGTGACTTATTTTGAGTTTACTTCTACTTTGTTAAACATTGGGAAATAATTGAGTTTTGAAGTCTGTCTGCTATTTCCAGCTACTTCATCTGATGCAATAGATATTACTTTCTACTAAAATTCTTACTTTTTGTGTACTTACAAAGAGTTTTTACAGTACTGTAAGTTATTTTGTGCCACTAACAATTCAGAACTGAGAGTTACCAAGAAACACCTGTCAGAGACTAGTCAGTAGGCAACTTGTCAGTGCTGTTTTGTAACATGAAGAAATGTAGAGAAATAGAGCTGGGTTAATTAACATTGATAATATACAGCTGTGGGCTGGCTTCAGGGGTGGTGGGTTGGCTGATGTGGAAAATGTGCAGCTGTGGCTGGTTCCTGCTAAGTAGTTGAATAGCTCTAAGGGGTAGGGAAGAGGAGCTTTGGATTAGGGGAGACCCAGAAGAAGCAGAGGGAGGAGAGCGAGTGTGCCCTGGATGCAGTAGAGGCAGGGTGGACTGACATGAAGAGGATGAAGAAACAGCACACAGAGTAGATGAATGTTGCAACCTTGTGTGGGGTTGGTGGCTGTGCCGGGGCAAGGTGTGGGACCTGCTTATTGAAGTTAACCTGGTATGTGATGGTAAAAGCCTTGTTGCAGCTGGCTAGTTTTGATAGTGCTGCAACAAAGAAAGATATTTAAGTTCCTGGTCTGAATTGAGAAATCAATTGAACTTAGGTCTCCCATCATTCAAATGTTCATTCCAGTAAGCAAGATTTTGACTTTATTTACATTGTTGTCTTTGAAGATTTTAATATAATCCTAGTGTGGAAGAAGGGAGAAAAAAACCAAATTCTTTCTTTGTGCTATCACTGCTTGAGTAGTCATGTCTTTCCCCACACACTGCTGCCACCAGGAGAGGCAGAGTCCTTTTTCCAGCAGTTCAAACTATATGGGTAGATATGAGATGTGAACATTCCCTGTACCACAAGTTCCATGTTGCAGCAGTAGTCTCTACAGTGATACTTCACAGCTGGTGGAATGGGTGCACAGTTGTAAGTGGGAGGTTACCAAACATTCAGTTGAGGATTAGGTATTCTCACCTCACCACAGTACATTGTTTTGGGATGATGCATGCCTAAAAGGTCTTCTAGTTGGTAGTTCAGAAGGCTAGAAGATGGGAAACTATGTCCCTTTCCTCCACAGCACAGCTCCTTGGTTCCTTCGCTTTGCCTGGAAAGAATAATAACCCTCCAGACCCAATGTCAAGCCTCAGTAAGTTGTTTTATTTCTGTGTCCTTCCTGATAATTTCATAATCTGAACCCTTATATTTATTCAACCATAGGTTTTTTTACAAAACTTTCACAGATTTCCAGATCTGGATTTGCAGTGTGCAATAGCTGCTGACTGGTTCATTGTGCATACAGACTTTATCAAGGTTATCTTAATGTATTGAAGGACTTACTCTTAAGGTTCAATTTATATTATCCATTTCTATCACAAGGGGGAGGGGGAATCAACTTTTTTTTTTTCCATTATACCATATTTTTTTCCAATCTGGCTTATTTTATAAAGGCTGATTTTTTTTTTTTTCACCCCTCTGTGAATTCTTTGTCCTCCTGGGTAGACTTTGCATAGTGGAACTCAGACACAGCCCACTGAGAGCATTAACAGTGTTTCAAAATAACTGGACTGTTTAGAAATGTTCTGCCAAATTCTTCTGGAAAAAAAAAAAAGCTTTGATAAATCTGCAGCAGTATAAAACAAACACATGAAAATATGACAAAAAAAATCAATTAAATATTTTTCACCCTTTTTGACAACATTTACCTAGAACCTGCTTTTTAGTCAGGTTTTAAGAAAAAAATGCAAGATTTTCCTGAAACAATCTGAATTTATCCCTCAGGTAATATTGTTTTCCATTGGACTTAATTTGTTTTTTAATGTTATCTGCTGCAAATGAACTACAAATCTCCTTCTTTCTCTCTCTTCTGCCATACTAAAATTTTCTTTACAATGGAAATAAATAAAATGTTGGCACCACAGGAACTGATTTCTTCAATTACTTTATGATACAGATGTGCTTTCCTAGAACAACCTATGGCATAGTCTGCTGATTCAGCAGAGCATGTAGGGTTAACTAAATGTTTTGCTTCAGTACATTTATACTTATTAAACCTTCACTTACTGCAGTGAGTCATTTTTGATTAATGTTGCTATTTCTGTTTGATCGCTTTGCCGCAAGGTTCTCACTATTTTATGAAATATATTACTGCTTAAGTTTGATCGATCAACTCCCAAGTCAGATAGTTACAACAATTTACAAATAACTTTTATTTTGAACTCTTAAATATAGTTGATGTGTTCTTTACAATGGGTGCTTAATCTGTGAATTTACAGTCACATTTTCTAAACATTGACTTGCTCCTTTTATTTCAGTAGAAATTAGGAATACAGTATGGCAACAGGAAAATGGTACAGTGGCCAGGTAGTTTAATTTTGGGAAAATTTATTAAAGTTTGTGTTGTTCTTCATACAGAGAAGTACCACATACTACACTAGCAAATTCTTATGATGAATTAATAATCTTTCTGATGAACTGGTGGTATGTGAACTCTACTACATGTTTCTGGGGAAAGTAAATAACAGATGTAATCCAGCAAAAGATAGAGAAAAGATTCACTAATCTTGCATATAATGGATACTTTTCTAAAAATTTCAAAGTGACTGCAAGGCAGGAGGTCAAGACCTAATGACTGTGGTGAGCTCTACTAGCCAACTCCCAGAGTAAAGTTAGCCTAGTACACAATATGTCCAACATACTTGTGGATCTTAGAAATTTAAGAGAGCTCATCAATCTATTAGCGAAAGTGACTGAATTGCTTTCATTCTTTCCAGATTCTTTAATTGCATCACAAACCCCAGAAACGTTATAAAGCCTCCTTGCTGAGATGTTCAAAGCCTAGTTCAGCAGCATCTGAACTACAAATTGACAACCTGCAGAGTTAAAAATTCATTAACTCCCAGAAAGAAAAGATAGCCTCATTTTTAACTAAAAAACTGAGGGAACTATTACTTCCTCCTTATGGAAGTAAATAATGATTTTTTGAAAGCTATTAAAAATTAAAGTGTTTGACAAACAAAATAAGACATTGTCACAAGTAAATTTGTGTCTATTTACTTCAGC
Organism: Falco peregrinus; assembly: GCF_023634155.1. NCBI lineage: Eukaryota > Metazoa > Chordata > Aves > Falconiformes > Falconidae > Falco > Falco peregrinus. The sequence continues at coordinate 36,166,144 of NC_073725.1, read as the reverse complement.
AAGTCCCAGAGAAAATAGATCAGTTATGATTAGTTATACACAAATACAGCTGCTAACTATCAAAATATCTTAGCAATTATGTGGACATGAACTGATAGTGATAAGTGGTATCATTAATTCAAAATCTGAGATGACATGAATAATTTCTTCCCTCTTCTCTTCCTTACCTCAAAAACTAAAGTCTTAACCACTTTTTTTTATTCTTTCAAAGATAATACATTAAGCAAATGAGCTGATAAGACACTAAAATGTTAAATATGGAGAATGTAAAGGATTTGGTCAGGATCTCAGGAATCTGAAATAGTAAAAAATAAACTAACTTCTATGTATGTTTCCCCAGATGGTTTTCATTTTTGCATTCAACCCATGAATCTTATGGGTCTTTCATACCTTGCTCCTCAACCTATGTGATTTATAGGTTGTTCTGATTTGGTTCTCAGCCCCCTTAATAGATGTTTTTATGGTTTCCTGTTTGCAGTTAGTCAAGCAAATTTCAACTAAGGTATCAACTGAGCAATGCTGATGTCCTGCATAGCCAATTGGTGTTTGGGTTTTTGCCCCCTTTTTTTGTTAGTGTTTGTTGTTTTTTTTTTTTAATTTTGTGTTTTCTACTACTGGTCAAAGGAAATATATCCAGCTTGGACACAGTTTTCTTCTAAGATGACATGATGAGTCAGAGACTCTTAAATTCTGTGGTGTTCATGCACCTGAAACAAAAAATACTTTTGGCTGTTAAATCTATTAGCAGACTAATGAGCACATTTATGTTAATAGCATGTTATTGCTAATGGTTGAATAATCTATTGATTTCCCTTGGTTGAACTAATTTTTCCATATACATCTCTTACCAACTCTGTGCCCTAGTTTGTTAAGCTGCTGTCCATGCTGAATCACACCTAATTCAGAGGTTCCTTGGAATGACTATGAGGTTACTGGTAATGCAAAGGATTACTCAGAGTGGGTAGCTAGTTTGCAGTGCAACCCCAGCTGTAGAGGAATGAAGGCAGTGGGGTGATTAGCATTGATAACATGCAGCTGTGGCCTTGCCTTAGAGGGTGGGTTGATTGACATGGATGATGTGCAGCTGTAGCTTGTTCCTGCTAAGTGGTTAAATAGCCCTCAGGGTTGTGGGAGAGGGGGTTGGACAGAGGAGGAGCAGTGTGGTCTGATCTCTGGAGGAAGGTGATACAGCACAGACAGTAGAATCTGACCAACAGTAAAGCCTTGTTGCAGCCTACTAGTTTGATTGTGCTGCAACACTCAGCTGAATTTTCAGTCTCCAATTCTGACTTTTCAAGTCTCTTTAAGCACCATATGTCTTACTTCTAGGTGATTCCTGTAGTGTGGGAAGTGTTTCAAGGGGGGTTGTATAGTTAGATCCTACTGCATGGGGAAGGGAGGCAAAACAGCATGGGAAATTATCATAGAGTTACTCCTGGCCTCATGGTAAATGCTGCCTGGGTCTATATTGCAGGACACAGGTCCTCTGAGGTAGGTACTGAATTCCTGATGCCATGAAGAGACAGACAGAATTCCTCAGTCTCTGTGATTTGTTTTGTAAGGAAATTCACATGCATGTGCAAAGAGGAAAGAAAGATGGTTTACGGAAAGCCCCATGAAGGCACTGAGCAAAGTGACCAAGGAAAGCAATTGCCTTGTAAAAAAGCCCAAATCAAAGTGAGTACCACTGCTTGCTAGTGGGGATTATTTTTCCTAGAGGTTTGTGTGACACCAGTATTTTGTCAAGAAAGCATATACATGTTAGGAAATGGGCAACTGTTGCTGCGTCGGTTTATCTAGAATTGTGACCCCCAAATCCACCAATGCAGTAGATTTTAAAATATTATTCTGAACTAGACATGACAATCTTGCTTATGAGTAGAGTACCTTCAGCCATTACATTGGATAATTAAGTAGCATTTCAATTATTAGACAACCTTAATGAAGTATTTCAGAGACAACATGTATACATCCTCATTTTCTCTGGTGTTTAGAAAGCACAAGCAAAGAGCCAGCTGCACAATATTGTGCAATATAACCTCGCTATTTGTAAGTATATGTTGTTATGAATCTATAAATATGTAAGACTTAGTAAGACTAAGTGATCAATACTCCATTGTCACATTACTTGTCTAAGGTTATGCTTTATGGGGTAGATTTAGTATTTTGAAACTGATCTAAGAGAAAGCTGAGGTAGCTTAAGGTTACTATTCAGCTGAGGCTTTGATATTTATTTTTCTGTCAATAACGAGCATATGTATTCTGCTGATCACTCAGCAGTGAGGACTTTACAACTTCCTTAATCTTCTTCAGTTTTTAAGGGTTAATAATAAAATGTTAATTTCTAATACAAAGCAAATGAAGGATACTGTCAAGTTGGGATAAGATGTTAACATAGCAGAGATACAGTGTAGAAAATACAGATTCGATTCTTGATGCTCTTATTTCTTGTGTTGGTTGACAATAACATGTGACAATCAGTTTGAGTGATTTTGAGTGGGCAGGCTATTATTTTTCTTATGGCATCATGAAGGGTAAGTGATTTCTTTTGTAACTGCAGGGCAGGTTTTGTGCAGATACATGACCCAAACCATAATAAGACTCAGTGAAGGGCATCAGTGTAGGGAATAGGGGCCTTTATTTTCCAGGTTGCACTAGATTACAGATGGCTAGATTAGAAATGTTTTCTGATGCAGTACTTACAGATGATGTTTTACTTGCTCTGAAATGCATGGAGTGAAAAGACAGATTTGTTTTCTAGTGTGGGACACTAAAAGTGATCACATCAGTCTCAACAGTTGTGAATTGCTTCAACCTCCTAAAGCAGGGGTCCTCACACTTTTTAAACAGGGGGCCAGCGCACGGATGAAGTGGCAGGCAGTCATCTGCGGCTGCTTGGTTTCCCCTCCCAACCCCCGGCGGGGGGTGGTGGTGTCTGTAAATACTGGGGGACAGGTTGAGGACCCTGGGGGGCTGTATCGGGCCCATGGACCGTAGTTTGAGGACCCCTGTCCTAAAGGAAAAGTCAATGCAAAGCTTACTCTTCCTGTGTTTTCTGCAAGAAAAAGTCAGTCAAGATTGAAGGACTGTGGCAGGTGATAGTAAAGTCTCTCTACTATTAACATGCTTTATTAATTTCTTTCTCTACAAAATTGTAATGTTCAATATGCTTTCCTAAAGGAGTGTTTTAAGGTCTAGCAATTTGTCATTTTTTTTTAGTGTTTTTAAATCCTCAGGTTAAATTCTAAATATACAAGATACTATTACAGTTTATTACGCATATTTTTCAAAACATAATTGTTTACCTTGCTAATTTTATTTTCAATCTGGTCAAGCAACATGATGCTTATTAGTATATTAAACCCATAGCATTGAAGCTATAAATAAGTCATCCCCACAAAAAAAACACCCAAACAACCCATAGATGAAAACAATATGGTAAATCTTGTAATTAAAATAAATTATGCCTTGGGAAAAAATGTAATTTGCACAATTAGGTGATACAATAGAATGTTCCATAATTAGGTGCAATACAAGTGTAACCATCCTTAATATCAGTAGTATGCAAGCCTTTCAGACTTCATTAAAGAGTTCCATTGGAACATGTGAATAATAGGATTAATATAGCCATAGGCACTGCTGGGTCAGCTGGCAATAGATCAATCTAAAACGCAGAGCATATTAAAAGGATTATAGATTAGCAATTAGATGGCTTTTTCATGAGCAAGGAATAGTTCCTCAAGCTTTGCCAAAGGTTAACAGAGATAGGATGTCGATTTTTCCAGTTTATAATCCAGTAAGAGCTTTAAGATGAAGGAAGTTATGGCATTTTCAGGACGGTAAGAATGATAGGAACAAAACAGCAAACATTTCAGGATCAGTGGCTTGGATTCACAAGGCAACTGTTCTTACACAAAATGTAGGCTACAAATATGTACTGTTAATAACTACATCTCTAAGAAAAGATTTCAAGTGAACCATCTGAGAGGTCAGAGACAGTTTTTAAGCCCTTATATATAGAATTCAGTTTGAGAATATTTATTGAGTTTTGGAGAATACATAAATAAGTTCTACAAATCAATGTTGAGTATTACTAACTCTATACACCACTGGTATTATAGTTTGACGCTTTTAGTTTGTCAATAACATAGATATCTGAGAATTTTCTTATAGCTTCCTCATGAAATACTGGATGGCAATATTGGTATGTTTTCAACTGTATAAAGAGAATGTAGTATGTGGAATCAATATATATCGATCAAACTGGGAGCTGAGTCTCAACATTTCTAAAAATCAGGTCACTTATTTGGATGCCTCAGTGTGCTGTTACTTCAAATGTCTAGCTCTGAAAACATGTGCTTTTGTATGAAAGGAGATTGTAAATGTATTAAAGATGAAGTGGACATTCAGATGGGAAACAAATCGAGGATACCTGGAAATAAAAGAATGATTAAGAGTGAATAATACATTGAACAAACTTAAATACTTATGTCTGCTCATGAATGAGTTTAACCCTTATTGTTCAACTGCCTTGTTATTTTTCTGCAGAAATTTTTGGACGGAGGTCTGACTGCTGATATTTTGCTTTATCTATTTGTTACTTTGCAAGAAATGTGTTGGTGAGTTTACTGGAATTAGAGATAAGAAAATTGTAATAAGCAATTGTCTGAACAATCTCTGCTAAAGAATAAAGTTTAAGTTATAAGAAGCAGAAATATTTCCAAAGTTTGTGCGAAAAAATGTCTATGAATTTCTTGAAAAATATTACTGCTTGAAGGACTGTCTAGTTGAAACTGAAGGATTAGGTCTGTCCACATTGTGACATTTACACTAATTAAAAATGTCTTAATAAACAAAGCCAGTTGCAACTGCAAACCTTTTCATAAACTGTATAATATTGCATGAAGCTGCACTGCCTTCACTGTAACAACAGTCCCCGTAGAGATCTATGGGTCTGATGAAAGGTTTAAAACTGATTCTCCTTCTTTATTCTTCCTAAACCAGCAGCTTTGTGGGAGCTGCATCTGCATCAGGTAGTTTCCTGGATCATTCACTGTTTTTTAATAACAAGAACTTTCTGGTGGAATCTCTCAGAGGACCTGAAAAACTATGATGCAAACTCAGTCTCTGGTTCTGAATGACTCTTTAACATGCCCACTACATTTTATTGTTTCTATGGTAAATGCATTAACTTCCTACATAGAAAAGATTTAAGGGATAGGGGATTATATGTGATAAACACATGATTTAAAAAAAAACCACCACCACCACCACAGTATTACTTTCTAATACTGGAGATATACAGTAATACTTTAATCTCAGCTAACTTCTATTTTTCATAATCACACCCTGCATTCAGAAAAGCAGAAAAGGCAATATTTTATAATAAAAATGTCTGAAGACTGCATTTCTGACTGAAATCTGTATAATTACTACTTTGACTTTAGCTAAAGTGTACTGGAAATATTATAAAGTAGAGATTTCTAATTATAACTCTTTTCAATTTAGTTGAATTGTGACAGCTGCTCTGATTTTGACAGACAAGAAACTAAGTGTTTGTGATGCAATGACAGCAATGTCCATGACACTAATTGCAACTCTTGTTGGAAAATGTCATGAATTACATTTCAAATGGGATCCAAACATAAGGATGGCTCTTCAATCATTTTACTTTGCAACAGAACCCTGGGACATTAACATTATTTTTGTCTTAGACTAGTAACTCATTGCAGAAACTACAGACAGTGATGTGGGTAGCAACCATCAATGAACACTGAAACAATCCCATCAACTTGCTGGCTTTATCAAATTTTGTTTGGCAGCTATTGCTTCTGGGTGACCAGAAGAATGCTGTTATGTGCCTAATTATTTTCTTTAATACAGCAAAGTAAGTGGAAACAAGCAAAGATGTCTGTGTGATCTTTTCCTCTTAACACATTTAAAACACAAGATAAGGTTGGAATTATTTCTAGAACTGGGGGATTTATACTTTTTTGTCAACATCAAAAAGTGATAGTTTGTTAAAGGTAGAATTTTCCTAAGCTCATAACTAACACAGAAACAGAAGGCCCACAGATTTTTCCGTGTGGTGTGCTTCTAAACTCGCTTTAGTTCAGACTTTGTAGAGTGTTTCAATACCTTGAAAGTTTTATTTTCACAGTTTAAGCTTTTCAGCTTAGGTTTTATTATTTTAATCCACTATTAAATTGGAAACTTTTATAAACCTCACTTATGAATCTTACTCTTTAGGTGCCCACGTACCCTATATAAATACAGCCCTCATAGAAAATCCTACCTGGAATATGCTGAGGTGTTGCCCACAGGAATTAAAAGTGGCTAGAAAACATACCTTGCTAAGTCAAATATTACAGCTTTGGGGATAATTCCCCTCAGAGTCTGAGGAAATTATATTGTCCCATCTTTATAGTGTTTGTTGAAATTTATGTACTATATGCTTGCAAGAGAACAAGGTTGGAAAAAGCATTCAGGAGATGGAAAACTGGGATTTTGGCTGTTCAAAAGCTGGTTTTGAATTGGAGTTGCATTTATGGAACATTTTCTTGGGAAAGATGAAGGTGGGGAATGGAAGACAAGGTTAAGCTTCTGAAACTGATACAGAGATGCAGAGGTAGCTTTTACCTAGGCTCAATAATTCTGTGCATTCTCCCAAGAACTGTTTTGGCAGGCTCCCTTATCTACATCCCAGTATTTGGGACAGTTTGCCAAATTTGCCTGCATGTCCCATAGTGTCCAAGTACTCTTCATGGTCAGCCCCACATTTTCTACTTTACAATAATTCTTGCATTATAACAGGTCACAGTATTAGCATTTTTCCTGTGCTACATGGTATCTCCATGTATCCTGATTGAATCAGCTATTTCTGATTTTTATCTACTCTAATGAACTGAGATTGCCATAGTTGCTTATTGCTTAGCTATCAAAGCATTATATCTAAAGACCTTTGTTTGGTTTCATAATTTTCTTCCTTACCAGCTCACACAAGTGTCTTTTTAATGTCAGCTTTTCTCATTGTATAAAGAGTTCAGACCCACAGAGATGATAATGGGGAAACTCCCTCTCATCCCTTTCTGTATCTTATCAGCTGACATGAAATCACCTTTTCCCTCTCACTTTTCAAAATACAGCTTCTTTCCTGTTGAAACTCAATAGACTAACATTGCATAATGCTTAGACTCTTATACTCCAGTATCTTAACCCATGCCACAAGAGCTGGGTAACAGAACTTATTTTTAAAATGTTTTTTGTATTTTAAATTTTTATATTGTCTATATTTTAATTTATTTCTATATTTATACTTATAAATTATAAATAAATTATTACATATTTATATAAAATGTATTTATTGATAATTAAAGTATAATTAAACTGTTAATTGTAATTACAAGTTTACAGTTATTAATTCATGGGCGTGTAGAAGCAGAAGTAAATGCTCCTCCAGTAATCAGCACATTTCACTGTTTAGATAAAGATTTCTTACTGACTACTTTATATTAATCCTTTATTCATGAACTTCACCTAATAGGAGTTACAATGGCCAGCCAATCTGTCCTTCTCCAAGTCCTTTTACACCAGCATTTCCCTTAGGCACAGGTCCCCTTTGCAGCAAAGTCTTCTGCAAAACCCTGGCCTCTACCTAGAGCTCTTCACCTCTGTATGTCATCATAAAGTCTCTACTGCTAATACTGTAACAGTCAAGAAGTTGCAAAGAAGTTACTTCTGCCCAGGTTGCAAAAATTCATAATCATGTTAATAAATAAAGAGCAGTGATCTCCTTCTGAAAACTTCCTTTGTAAGCAGGAATAATCAAAATGGATTTCCTTTGGGTTTGGGTTTTGCAGTTGGATTGTGATGTTTAATAAGGTGAAAATAGCAACTGTAACCTTCTAACAGCTGTGAAGCCTGCAATGGCACTCAGCTGAACACCAAAGCACCCTTTGTTCTTTCCTCACTATCCAGCAGTGCTGTCTTTCTCTTCTGTCAGGTCTCTTGGAGACTCTTACTTTCTGTCCAAAGTGGGAGAGATGATTAGCATATTTGAAAATCGTTACTGAGGGCTCCCAAACATCTGTAAACACACCTGTATGGAGTTCTGCTAAATAGGTGTTTAAGATTTATGAATTTTATTTTTTGGATATAGATGAAAACACCTTTGTTTCAAAATCTGTTACTCTAAATTCATTCATTTAGGCTATTTTCCCCTCAGTATAACATAATGTGCACACACTATTATAAAGGGCTGGTTTGCTCTTCATTTATTTACATGTTTCTACTTCCATTTTTTATATTATAGAAAACATAAAGCTCAATAATAAGCTTGTGATATTATGAAAAGTAGTACTAATATTTATTTTTCTAAATTATACACTGGGTTTTTTTTTACTCTGCTTACAGGTGATAGAGGACTGAATGGTATTATCTGAATATAGATGCCTATATCTTTTTGTAATTATGGAGTTGTACGCAGAACTCTATAGGTCTATAGATAAGTCTGCCGATTGTGAAGGTAGCCATTTTAGCTGATAATGATAGCTGAGAGTAACCGTATCAAAATAGCATACAGAAACAGCTAATTTTTTCCTTTCTTTACAAGAAAGATTTTTTTGAAAGTAATACATAGTTCATGTACTTCCATGGAGATTTCCCTAGTAAAATGCCAATTTCATAAAATTTGCTGGAGAACAGCATGATTGCATATAGATTTAACAAAAAGTTATTTTCAAGTTATAGGATTTTAAGAAAACAATGAATTTCAAGTGACTGTACAAGTGTGGTTTCATTTTTTTTAACAAATATAATTAACTTGTTTTATAATCAAAAAAGAAACTTGGGAAACAATTTTCCAGTATTATTTCTGCCTAAAACATCTTTGAAAGGATAGCATAACTAAGTGAAATATGTGTTTCTGTACTGTGCACTCTACTTTTTGACTATTATGGGAGTGTAATAGGAGTGATATGTAACCTATAATATGTAATTCTATAATATCGTGCTGTAAAAATATCTCAAGGCAGACAGCAAGTTCTCAATGCTTCCTTCTTAGCCATATGTACATTATTTTTCCTCTGTTTAATGTCTTCCACTTCAAATTACTATGGACAAGCTAAGTCAGATTTTCTGAGAAGCTCAGGGCATTATTTTGGTTTTGAATATATTGTATCTATGTGTAATGTGTTGTATAATTTCAGCATCCAGGCAGAAAATGGTACTGTAATTTCATAAGTGCTATGTCCATCACAGACTAAATATAACTATCCTCTTCCTCAGAGTGGATCATTTCATGGCCTGTTCAGCTTTTCGAAGGGTGCTATTCACATTCCTGATGATGCTGAGAAACTGCCACTGATCAGCCATCCTGGCTGGTCTTGTTAAATAAGTAAGTATATGACTTATGGGTCACAAACCTCTAGTTCTTGTTGTAGAACACTGATGTAATTGATTGTACCTGTTCGCCTTCCTTTCATAATAGATTTCCTTTGGGAATCATTTCCATTTCCTCATAACCTGAAAAAAACCAAAAAAAGACAAAACACCCTATCCCTTTTCACCCCACCCCCGAAATACAATCCAGAAGAGAAAACTGTCAGAGTGTCACTGGAGAAAGTCCAGTAGTGGCTGTCCTTCTTTTCTTTAAGAACTCTAACTAAATGTTTCCACTCCTCTGCATTTCTAGGCTGACTGCAGTGTGCCGTCTGTGTGGTGTTCTTCCCTGTTTCATTGGCAAGTTGCATTTATCTGCTCATGTGTCACAACAAAAATAAGCTCCATGAATAGAAGCAACAAAGGAAAGTAAAGATCTGGACAGGGAAGAGACCAAAGAAATAGGAAAGCACTGTATAGTGAAAGGATTTGAAAGAGCAGAATGGACATTATTACTAGCGCTGCAGAATGTATATGGTAGCAGGTAATCATAGTTCCTATTTACTACTTTAATATAGGATTAAAAGGGAGTGGGTGATTGTATGAAAGTTGAGGATGTACCTGGAAGAAGACAGAAGTTACGTAGGGGAATTCTCCTTAGGAGGCAGAGACATGGACAGAAGGATGGAGTATTGCTGTGGGAGATTTACAGCCTGCCTGAGCGAGGCTGGAAATGCCCTGAGCAGAGCAGGGCTGCAGGTGGGTGTTCAGCGTTTTCTGTTGTCATTACAAAGAACCATGCTTTTCATCTCTCAGTCTTAACTGCCTTTGCTTTTCACCTGCTTGCTGGCCTTGTTAATAATCAATCACATTTTATTCACTTAACCTTTGTTTGCCTGCCCCTTGCCTCATGCTTCTTCATGTCACAGTAGATGGCACAACTTCAGCTGTTCGTTGATTAACAAATGCACACTGTATGTGCTGCAGCCATTTTAAGTTCTTCACTGAGTGTTGTGCTGTAGCCACTTTAGCTGCTTCTTTGCATATTGATTGAACACTGCTCGCATTTGAGTATTGACTGCCACAGACAATGTTCTTCACTTACCATTATCGCCCTTGTTTCTTTCTCCCTCATCACCATTCCCATAAACATTGTTGCTACTCCAGTTTCTCCTGCCCTTATATTTCTTCACCATCTGCATCTTTGTTTTATTCTTATGCTTATAAATTAACCACGTACAATCATTTCTTTTATTTTTTGTTGCCTCTGCAGAACATTTCTTCTAAGCATCCGTATGGCCAGTCTCAGGAATTCAGCAAATCATGGGTCAGCCTCCCTTTTCTCTTTGATCAGGATACTGATCTAATATTGAATTTTATTTTTTTAATTTATTTTTCATTTGATTCCTAGGAAAATATATACAGGCATCTAGCCTTTTAAGTTGTGGAGGAAACATAGGTAATAAAACTAATGTATTGTTTACAACTCTCAGGAAAACAATATTGTCTTAATAATACAAGTAAAAGAAGTAGTTATCACTCAATAGCAAAAATCTAGGATCTGATGACAAACATCTGCTAATATAAACACAGCGTGCAGCAGACAGGAATACAGACACTGCCTGATGTGACAGGAGATGATACTAAAGACCTCAACTCTGTAAACCAATGGTCAGTTAATGGAATGTTACCTTGGGAGCAGGGAAGAAGCAGTACTAGGGATAAAAAGAGAACAAAATGAAAACATCTAGCATATCTCTGACACCCTGGATTTTCTAAGTTTGTGCGTAATATGGAGCTGAAGATCAATGGAGAAAGAGTGCAACATGAAGGCATGTTGGAAAATGTCAAGACAGCCCCAAGTGGAGGAAGAAGAAAGCATCAACATCATACTCCTCCTGGCAAAGAGGAGGAAGATCTATCACCAACGTCACAACTTCTTTCACAGGAAAGAAGAGATCCAGCAGGAGTTCACTCATATATGTCAGGGCCAGGGAACAAATTTGCTTGCTAGGTCAGGCATGGGCAGTGAAGTGATGGGGCAGCAGGAGCTGAAAGCAGAGTTTGCTGAGACAAGTGAGATAGAGCCAGCTGTACTGGGCAAATGTACCAAATTAAATCCTGTGCTGCACAGTTCCACCTAGGACAACGCCAAAGGGCAAACAGATACTGCTCAGTGCCATATTTAGCAAATTTTCCCCACCCAACACAAACTTTGTTTTTGTTGTATGGAATTTTTACTCATAACTCATTTCCCCATGCTTTTTTAGATCATTACAGAATGCAAAGCCAAGTTTTTTATAAACAATGTTTGTTAAAATTGAAGAAGCTGGTGTGTTCCTTTGAATACCTACAAACCCAAGAGTGTTTCAACCTTCATTTCTGAGAAGTCTCTTCTGTGCATCAAGGCTGTGAAATAAAGCTGAAATATTTGACTCAAACATATCCTATATATAATAAAGTAAGTAGGCAATATATATATTTGTTTATTTTAATCTATAACCTGAAATTTGAAGGCCTGAAAATAATTTTTTAACACTAAACGATACTTTTATATTGAATGTTGCAGTTTCTATTTCTAGCTCAGGTTGTTTGCTTAATCTTACCTTGAACCCTTTGACACTCCTTGAGAGATTTCTTGCACTTAGACACTTTAAGTCTCTTCCCATTTTAGATGTTTTCTTGACTCTGAGTGTCTTTCAGGTCACCTTGCTGATTCTTGGACTTCACTGTTCTTTCAGCTGATGTTATAAATTACCCTTTTCTTTCCGATTTGTCCACTGTCCTTTGCTGTTACATTTTCCTCAGTTGCTCCGTCTTGCCCTGTTCCTCATTCTCTGACTCCTTTGGGATACTGTTTTGCTGATCACTCTGTATTTTCTGCTACTTGAGTGTAGTACCCTACTCTTGAGAGTCTTACCTTCTTATTTGCTCTAAATTTTGAGGCAACTGAAATTCTTTATGGTGAATTTCATTTGGCTCAAAAATAGGCTTACACAAGAAGGCTTAATGCCAGCCAATACCTTCTTTAAATGGTGATACTGTAGAAAGTGGGGTGATGCAGGAGACAGAGCAGTAAACCAGGAGAGTGTCTGGTGTTTTAATTCACTCTATTGTGGACACCTGTAAAACCGAAGGTGATCAGTCTCTGAATGAGGCTCATGTATATGAGTGAAAATATCTTGGTTCTTGGCCTTTGACAATACTGTAGGAATACACTTAAGCAACTTTAATTATAATTATGCAGTGACTTGTTCTGTGTGGTATGCACTAAACTACTTAATGTATACTGGCACTTTTATATTCTCTTTCCCAGGCACTGCTTTTGGGAATGTTCCACAGTGGCACTGAATTTTCTTACTTAATTTCATTTTGCTCAGACCTAACTGCTTTTCAGAGACTAACTGCAGTTTTGATAAATGTTCTTTCTAGACTAGTTAATTTCTAAGGCTGATAAAAGATATTTTAATAAAAAAATGTAGCTTCCAGCTAGAGCCCAGATTTCAAAAGATAAGAACATCTAGTTTTCCTTTTTTTTTTCTGAATTAGTAACTTCAGTTTAAAGACATTTTTTTCTAGACTGATTAAGAAAAAAGACTGACAAATTGAACTTCAGATTTACTCTTTCACCAGACTGATACAAGAAGCAGGTAATAAGATCAACACATTGTTAGTCACAAAGAGGTTTCTTTGAAATGAAACTTGTCAGACATACTTATCTCTTTAACAGTCACAGAGATTGATACAAACAAAAGCAAGATGCTTAGGCCTACAGTTTCTTCCATAGCTGTTAAAGCAATTAATATGTATCCTTACCCCTTCTCAGAGCTGCCAATAATCTGATACCAATTTGTATTCTTAAAACCGCATTTAGTTAGTTGCCAATAGTATACTGTATTTTTTGTAAAGCTACTGTTTGGTGGTGTAGAACTTTTATTTCTCTCCTCCCAAATAAGTAAAACCTCAGATATTATTTTTCCAGAAGACTGATTGTTTCCGACGTACTAAATGTAGGAATAGCAAAGCAAAAGAAATAGCAGGGTTCAGTACTCCCCAGTACTTAAACTGATGACCCAATTGACTTTTCCTGTGAGCAGACAAAATTTAGCCATGTTGATGGGATGTGCTCATTTACAAAAGAAATTTGCCCCTTCAGCACTGGCCTGAGAGATTATAAGGTTATATCCCAGGATGATGAGTTGACTCAAGTTGTATGATTTTCCTAGGCTCAGTAAGACCCACCAGCCTTGGTACGGGAGGAAAACAAGCTAGAATACTATACATGAAACAGAAAACAAATCAGGAGGTAAGAGGGTGGCATGGGAAGAACTAGTGAGCTGGAGTTAGTCACTATTTACATGGATGGTAAAGAAATTTTAAGAGAAGATCCTCCACTGAGCTTTCTTCTGCTACATACCATTCAGTGCTATAGGAAGGAGACAAAAGAAGGCCATTAGCTAATGGAGAGGAAAGGGAGGGGTTATAGTTAATTTCTTCTTTTTGAATCATCATGGATAGAATCAGCACTCCTCTTCCACCTCTTCCTTATCCTCTTCTGTGCACACATGAAAGATGATGTACACAGCTTGAAGCAAAATTCCAAGGAAAGCACAAAAAAGCTTCTATTTACCTGCAAAGGACAATAATTTTTGTTTGTTTGTTTGTTTTCCTGATTTATGCCTCTGTCCTACGGAGAAACCTTGTTTAATTTCATTCCCCACAGTACTCACAGCACTCATACTTCTGCTTTTCAGCAGAGGACACCACATCTCTCTTTTGGGTTATCTCAGACTCGCACCAAAAGACAGTCAAAGTTGCTCCTTTTTTCCAGAAAGAGTCAGGATAAGAGAATTGACAAGCATGTCTGAGGAGGTCTCAGAAAAGTGGGACATCTTTACTAAATACTCTCCTGAAAACCAAATTTGTTTTTGGTAGTTGACAAAAACATGCTGAACAAAAAGATTTTGGGGAGCAAAGCTCTTATGATGTAATCAGTTGTGGGTTTTTGGGTGTGTCCTTTTGGAGGTGAAAGCTTGCAATTCTACATCAATCTTTACAATCACAAATGAATGAGTCTATCTTAGTCCAGTCTTAATGCTGCTTTCTTGATACATGATCTATCACTCCTGCTATGGGAATGAGAGACATTGTCCATTATGTCAAAATCCACATCTGCTTTGCTTCTACTGGGACTCATGCAAAGATAATTCCCAATGGCAGACGTTTCGTTCTTTATTGTCCTCCCTTCCACTGTAAAACCATAAAACCCCAGAGCACAAGAGAAAATCTGACTGAAGATCACTAAAACTACCCTTCCCCCCCTCTTTTTTTTTAAAAAAAAAACCAAAACCAACAAAAAAACCAACAAAAAACCAAACAAGTAGAGTGTGCTTTTATTTCCATTTTAGAATTAAGTAGTCTCTGTTTCCACCACTGGGATCATCTGATTCCTCTTTCCTGCAGTCTCTGTAACTTAAATCAAAGCAAAACAAGGAGCACCAACGTGGAGTGAAAAATCCACCATCTGCTCCTATGTAGATAGGCAGCCTGAGTATTTCCAGCTCTTCCTTGTAGATTTTGTGTTCTAGATTTGCTGGTACTTGGTTTAGTATTCTGTTCCTACAGGAAAGTAAACCTAAAATTATGCAGCACCCAAGGCACTTGTATGATGTTTAGAATTGCTATAAGCAGCATAATCTGATAGTGCCATTTAACCATGTTGTATTGTGATGTGTTTACCAAGACATTAAGTTTCTTTGCTGAAGGTTTTCCTTTTTCCCTTTTCTTCCTCTTCCTTTTTATTCCTTTTCCCCCTCCCTCCCCCCCCCCCCCCCTCCCCTTCCTTTCCCTCTTGTTTTTGGAGAAAGTATACACATAGTGCTAGATTTCAGTTAGTGCTCTGTTGGAGATGGGGGCTGTGAGAAGCTTTGCCTCCTTTTCAAAAGCGACAGAGATATCATCAGTCTTTCCACTGGCAGCAAACTCAGATTCACACTAGAATGCCACGGTATATGTGGCATTTGCAGGCAGTGGTGAAACTTCCGTTGCAGCTAATATCCACTAGTAGATACTAGCTCTGATGAGGGAAGGAAGGAATAGTCCTAGTTTACATGTAGGAAGTGCTGAACAAGGGAAATTAAGTGGCTCACCCAAAGTCAAATATGAAGTGTCTGTCAGTTGATACGTCTCCCAGGTCCTAATCAAGTCACCTGTCCAACAAATTAATTTTCTAGCCCTTCCTGCTAGCCAGGAAAACAAGGTTGGCAAGGGCAAAGGGCATGTTGCTGCCTACAGAAGAGAGCAGTGGAATGACTGAGCTCCTCTCACCAGAGCTGCTGAACTGGCTGTAGGCACAGGCCAGGGAAACAGAGCTGTTGCTGAGGGCAGCTGAGAACTGGGAACAACAAATGTTGTGTGCCTTTGCTATTTTCTGTATTAGTGTTTCAGCCCTGGAAAGCCTTATCAGTTTCTGATGTATCACCAGTAAGGCTTTTGGGTGTGTGGGGAAAAGTAGCACCTGCCTCTTACACGTCTAGTCTTAATTCTTACCTTGCCTGTTACTTACCACTATAAAGAATGCCAAACCTGGCTCATCAGGTGCTTTCCCTCCAGTGTACACTGGTTTACATCTTTTATATCCCCTAGATCTCTGCAAAGGCCCTGACTGCCAGAACTGCAGTCTGCCCCAGTAGACCTCTTGGTCTTGCAGGAACAAAATTGAATTTGTCTACACTGCTGAGAGAAGACTTCAGGGGGCTCTGCCCTAATGCACTGTAATTCTTCACAGCCTGAAAACACTTTAACTGCCCTCTCAAAAATATCTACATGGTACCAGTATATAAATAATGTTTCAGTTCATTGGAACTATTTTTGTTACTTAGAAATATTTCCACTTCATTTTTTTAATTAGAAAAAGCAAATAAAATCTGAACTAAAAAGCTCTTTCAGATGAAAACATATGAAAAATCCCTTTTGTTACATAGCTTTTGTAACTGAAAGGCAGTTGAAATGTAACCTTTCTAAATTATATTTTCCGATGCATCAGTGTTTTTACACACACACACAAAAAAAAGCAACCAACCCTTTCCCAGACAATTTCCTAAAGAGCTATGGTTTTGGCTAGACAATGGATGCAATAAAATACGTGTTCCTTAGCATTGCACTGCCTTTTAGTTTCAACCCACACATTAGCCCTCAGTGTTATCCAGATTTAGTTGTAGAATTAGTGACTTAGAAGGTATTTTAAAAGGAGTTTCCTTGAAAGTTTTCAATATATCCTATTTCCAGCACTCTGATTCTGGGACCTTGTTTCCCTAGAAATAAAACTGTCACTACCCAGGTCTATACAGATGCAAATCAGTCAGGGGAGTTCAGAGTGACAATGGGATGATACAGGTTGGTGTGGCAGATAGTGGTCTCCACACTGCAGCAATCTAATGGTTGTCAAGCTTTTCCAGTCATTTCAGTAAAGAATATGTTTGAGAGGGAGCAGTGCATCAGGCACAGGTTTCCAGGGAGGCTGTGGTGTCTCCATCCTTGGAGATATTTAAAAGCTTGACTCTAGGTGGCCTTGCTTGAGCAAGTGGGTTGGACAAGATGACCTCCAGAGGCCCCTTCTAACCTCAGCTTTTCTGTGATTCTGTGATACAAGGAAGGTAATGATGGGTGGGCTAATCAGGAGGCTGGGGGTTGAATTTGCAGTCTCTTTTCCAAGGTTTGGACACAAAAGAAGTAATCTACTTTAAATATGGAGAAGGGGGAGTCAGTGGTGGGAATAAAAAAGAGAGGTGATACAGATAAGGCGATGGCCTGAGGAAGTCATCTTAATGTAGCAGAGTGGGTAGGGAACAGAACGCAGGGGGAACAGCATTGCTATGATTACAGACACAGCTACGGCGGTATAGGCTTTCGCTGTACTTCAGGACATTCATGGAGGAAATATTTAAGCTTCAAATCAACAGAAGAATTTTCAGTAGACACGTTGCAATGCCATTTATAATAAAGCTGAATTACTAATTAGTAATAACCTATTACTGTTTTTAATATCTGTACAGCAATGCTGTATATTTGAAGATCTCTTCTGTGTAATTTATATATACTGTATTTTGAAGTTTTGCTTTAACATGAATAATTACATAGTGTGTGGTAATATACCTACAGATATCACTGTGTGATAGAGATACATCTTTTTATTCAACTCAGCAACCATAGCTGTGACTATATGTTTAAAACAATAATAGAAGAATTTAAGTAATAACAAAAAATCAGC
Organism: Falco peregrinus; assembly: GCF_023634155.1. Lineage (NCBI taxonomy): Eukaryota > Metazoa > Chordata > Aves > Falconiformes > Falconidae > Falco > Falco peregrinus. Next base: position 36,148,497 of record NC_073725.1, on the reverse strand, counting down.
TTGTTCATTTTTAACACTGGAATGTTAGTAATGACACAAAACTAGCTTGCTGTGTCGCCCGTTTGTGCTGGAGGCCTGATAGGATGCCATGATGAGCTTGTTCTTTTAAGCCTAAGGGCTTAACATTAGCAGCAGATGACAATTTTCTTATCAGGGTCTGGTTTGCAAAGCACAAAGGGAGGAAGTGGACTGGATGCTGTCACGTATGGGATGGTGTGGTAATTAAGCAACACTGTTCAAGCATGGAGAGAGTAAAAAGCAGAGTTTCACTGTTAGGCTTCTTACATGATTGCAAAACACGCCAGTGCAAAGCTTTTTGCTTTGCAATAAGGGACCTTTTATTTTTAAAAAGAAAAAAAAATGCAGTTATTAAACTCAGCATGGAGACAATCTGAAACAGGATCTTCATCAATCAGATTAACTACTTTCCAAGATGAAAGTAGACGAGGCACAGTGTGAGCCTGAGAAGATATTTATCAAAACCCATATTAATAACCACTTTCAGCCTTCTCCTGACAGTTTCATCTTAGCTTCCATGTTTAACATTTGAGTATCATATGTTTTTGTCAGGATGAGGCTGCTAAGAGCATCAATTAATTAATTCCTCTGAAGTATGGTTTGGAAAGGTAATAAAGTAACATTCCCTAAGGCCAGGACCAGTAATGGTAAGCAGCATTCTGGTGCTGTGCAATTTGTTACTTCAGAAAGAAATTAAAAGCACAGAATTATTTCCACTTTTAAAAGCAGAATATATTCAACTTTATTTTAATAAAATTGCTGAAAGGGATCAATTTTTTTAAATAATATTTTCAAAGCAGATAAAGAACGTTGCTGCTTTGTATTTGTTTTGTTTTAATAGGAAAAAGTAGAATGCCTCTGGCAAAATAAAAGGAAAAAAGATGACTAGAATATGTCTCAACACTGTTATTTATTTGATATCATTATTATGATTTGCCTTGCTATTTGGGTCTTACTGTTCTGTTCTGGAATTTTCGCTGTGGGATGAAGGAAGCCTGCTGACAGCACAGAGGAATTAACCCTCTCCTTGTTTCTACTCCTGCCAAACTTTACACACGGAATTTTTAAAGTGCCATAACTTCCCCATCCTTTCCCCTGGTTAAAAACAGTGCAATTCTTGTTTCTTTTACTCTTTTGGAGTAAAAAAAGGAGACTTTTTTGTCTTGTAAGCACTAGAAGAAAAGCAAGGATAAAGAGCTGTTTGGTGACATAGGAAAGCACATTTTATTATTAGTCTTTTCAGTATTTTTATAAGTGGATGGCGGTTGAATTTTGATACCTTGCTTTGATCTTGCAAAATTTATGCACCCTTTTACTTCCACATCCTTCTAGTCTTGCCACAAACAAAGTAATACTTCTACATAAAAAGACATTTTATATATATGTAAACTGCTGACAATGGTGGCTCTTTTCTTGTTGCCTGTGGGGAATGTCAGCCTATACAATCAGTGTGCCCTAATGACTGCATGAGCTGGATCAAAATACTCTGATCACCAGTCACTAAATAAATGTCCACACACATTTTCTATGAATATGTTTGAGTCTGGTCTTGTCAGAGAATGAAATCCAGGTGGCCATACTCTACATCTGTATGTGAAGTGTGTAAATGTGTGTCTGTGATACCTTTGCCTATCAAGTCTCTTTAGATAACTTTTGAGTACTTTGACTACTTACAGCCAGTTTTGGGTGGTTTGGGAACATTTATATTTATTGGAACTGAATAGTCTGTCCCCCAGGAGAGCTAGAGAGGTAGTCAATAACAGTAGGACACTCTGAGAATAAGAAACTTGGTGAACTTTCTTTCATAAAGATCAGCAAGGCAGGGACTTTTTTTTTCTTTCCCCCACAGGAGGGGTTTAGAAAATCACTCCCAAATTTGAAATGCTCCCATAAGAACTTTATTGATTTATGTTCTTACTCTACATGTTGGGGCTTCATCTCGACACCATTATTCAGAGATAACAGACCAGGGGAGCGCTGTGTAACATCGTCTTCGCCCAAGAATGGAGGCTGGAAACGTGCAAGATAAACTTCCCAACAGAAAGTCTGTCATCATTTCCCAAATCAACTAGGTTTTAAGGAATATGGGGGTTTTGGTAAAAATTTATTAGGTAGTCAAATAGCTATCAGAAAGTTGCATTTTACATAGTGAAGGTATAATTATGAGCTCCTCTAACTTCCAAGAAAATGATGTTTTTCCTCCTTCCATGGAGGTACCTCTATCTGCTTCATTGTTCACACTGGGAGTGAAAAGAACTCAACCATCCCCTTCCTCAACCAGAAACCTAAATTCTCAGCTCTTATGGAATCTGGAAGAAAAAAAATCATCATATCTGTATTTAGCTGTAATTTTTTAATTTATATTCTAACAGTGCATGTGACCAGTCCTCAGTAATTTCTGGAGATCCATTCTGCAGAGATCTTACAGCACCATCCAGATAGGCTTAGAATATATTGCAGGGTCTACAAAGAACTTGCTAAGTCCTAAGTGTAACAGCTGAGCAAAGCATTCAGCGTTCACAGTAGGAAACTCAGACTGGAACAGATCACCTCTGTGTCAACTCCTCTGACCATGGTCAGTCTTACAATGTGATGTAGCTATTGCTTGTTCCTAGTCTTCTGAGAGTTATTCCCAACAGGCCTGTGGGTCCTCAGGTTGCTGATGTTCATCAGCCTTTTTTGTTCCTTGGGATGGCACTCATGAGTAAATGCAATAAAGATAAGAGAAAAGATGGGAAATAAGGTTAACCGAATGCAGAATTTTCCTGCAGAACAAGTTTGGCCTACAGTGTAGACAAATTCCATTTACTATTTTCTGAGCTGTGAATGTTTTTTGTACTTGGGTCTCTCTCATTTTTAACTGCTATTGCTGAGGATTTATGCTTGTTTGGTGAAAATGAAACAAATCTATGTTTTTTATTTTTTTGTCTATTTTTTCAGGTAAAATAAAGTAATTGTCTGTGAATTTAAAGCTGGACTATGCTCATATTCAAGGTCAGGAGTGAGGGACAAACATGAAGGTGTTCTCTGGCCCATTAGATGAACTGAGATCCAAAGTCCTGTGGAATTCCTCTTGGCTTGGAGCGAGGCTCTTCTCCACATATAAAATTGTTATGGATGTATCAAAACCTAAACATATAGAATATGTTTATACAGAAATATACAAGCAGAAATATACAAGTCTGAAGGGGTTTGATTCAAATTCTTTGCATCATGCTCTTTTCTAAAGTTTAAGGTAGCTATAAGTGAATTAGGGAGCATTTTCTGTGTAACACAAGAGGACTTTAACAGAAGCATGAGAAGGCTGTTTAGAAGCCAGCAAGAATCACCAGGTGAGGGTCCTTGATTTGCATTCAGAGGTTACACAGCATACAGCAAGAGGGAGCATTATGGAATTGAAAGGTCTTAGGCACAGGCAGGCTTGAGTTTATAAGTACTGTAAAGGAAGCTAAGAAAAATCTCAGAGGCTGGGATTTGACACAAAACTAGTTTGTCTTATGTTCTAATTCAGCTTCAGAGAATTAAGGGTTGATCTCTTTGCTAAAACTCAGAGATTGTGGCTGACTTCTGCAAGCACCAGAAGATCTACTCTTACTATCTTCCCTGCAAAGCAGAAGGATTACTGTAATTTAGTATCACTATTCTAATCTGCAGTTCTGCAAGTGGAATTGATTGTTTTGGTGTTTACAACTATGGAATGTTAGCATTTAGAAATGCATGATGCTTCTTCATAGTCTTAAAGAAACATCATCAAACTGAGTGCATGTCCGCATGCTAAGCTGACCCAAACCTGTGTAAACTATGCTGAACACTGATTTTTTCTAGGCAGGATCTGTGAGGCACTAAAATGAGTATACTGCTTGAGATCAGTACAAAGCACTGGTGCAGACCAAGAATAGACTTTACACCCTGAATATGGTTAACACCCTGAAAAGCCTTTTTTAAAAAAATAAAAAAAAACAAACAAAAAAACAGCCTAAAATTTTTGCTATAGCATCCTGGGAATCAGAGACCTTTTTAAATAAATATCTCCTTTCATGGTTTTGTGTTGTGCTCCACAGGGTCACTGGGACAGGTCAGAAACATGATCAAAAATATCTTCTCTGTTCCTCTTGCTTTGAAAACATTTCCCTGCTGTTTGCTGACTATCAGTTCTGGTTACTTTGAGTTACTCCTAAAGCCTGAGGAATGAAACTGAAGATCAGCACAGTGCTGTTAAACATACAAAGACAGGCAACTAAAAAAAAAAAAAAAAAGAAAAAAAAGAAGCATTTCTGCAAGTGTCTTTTGCTATTACTGAGATGTTGAGGTTGTATGTATTCCATGATTATGTAAGTGGGTAGCAGCACAGTACTATCTAATACTTAAGACATTGATGTGCATTTTTAAGTAAGTGATTATAGTCAGATAGGTCCTAATTCCTGAACATGATAATGTAGGCTATAGTTCTTTAGAAGATTTGAATGGAGTTACTGTGGTTAAGTTTTCATCCCGTGGAGGTCCACTGATATTTAGGATCATTTGCATAGCAGCATTTGTATAGTCTTATAGCAGTTAAATTTCATTTGTGGTGTTTTCAGTCCAGGTCAAGTTACAGGGTGCTTCTGTTTGGGATTAAAGAAAGGGAATCTGTGAAGCTCCTCTCTGAGTATTATCATTCTGTCTGAACACCTGCTAATTGACAGAAAGTGTAATTTTGATGAGTCAAAATGGATGCTTCCTGATAAACAGCTCTTTCCAAACACTGTTTAAATGCCCAAATGTTGAGTGAGACACTCAGGTTGGCTATGCTTTCAATAAATATTCTACTGCCCTATTGTCATACTGAAACGCATGCTTTCTACAAACAAGGATTTTGCAACTTCAGGTTATAGCCTAGCATACCTGGCCCATTGGCCTGACTCCCAGATGACATCCACAAGAAGATCTTCAGTCTTTCCTTGCATTTGCATGGAGCTGTTCTCAGTGTTCATGTCCTTGGGCAAGCTCTTAGGTGGAAGACGGTATGTCTGGCACAACAGGACTTTTGTCCTTTTATGGGACAAAATATGGGGCTTTTTGGCAGCTTTTCTTTCCTCCTTGACTATCAAATTCCCATTTCTGCCTTTTTTTTTTTTTTTTTTAATGTTTACTCCTTCCCATAATTTCATTCTCAGGATAGTCTGTGTAAATCACTTGGCCCCACTCTCTCAAAGGAGAAGAAATTGGTGAGGTCTGTATTTATGTATCATGCTTATTTTTAATACCTTGATATGCCTTTTTTACCTCCCTATGATTTTGAAAGCTCAGATGGAGTCCTTTTGCTTCTTGTGAAGCCTGGTGACCAAAGGCAGTTGTGCTTGTTCATAACTACATGCTCAGAATGACATGAATCCTTTTTCAAAATGACATTGCTAATTGTCTGCGTATGCAAGTTTCATATATTCAGCTGTAAAACTACAAAGAATCCCCTTGTTGCCATCTCACACAAGAACTGAAGGCTGTCCTATGGAGCTGAAGAAACAATGTCCTGCTGCTTACTTTTACCAGTAAATAATGTATGCCCAGAGAGGAACACAATTTTTTAAAATCTTGAACTTAGAGAAATATTGTCAGTAAGAAACCAAAATTTGTAATTGCAATACCCAATCTAAACCATCCATGAAACCTACAATTGTCTAGAAAACAACTATTCTGTATTATTTAACTTTTGAAAAAACCTCATTGATTATTCCTTCTTATTGCTTCTGATGGGAAGTATAAAATGGAATGTCCCAGCTGGTCATTAGATATTGTATTCCTATAAGTTAAAGTATTGGAATTAGACTGAACTGTGTAACTGTATTTCTAGACAAATTATTGGTCTCTGTTAAACAAACTTTAAAGGTACTAGGACACCACTACTGATATGTCCTGGCTGAAAACATTCCACCTGAAGTAATTAGTCCATGCTCCTTGGACCCAGAATTATAATGCCATCTGGCAGATATGATTTCAGCACCAAGTTCTTAATGAGATAAGGTCTAGCCAAACATGGATTCAGGGTACAAAAGAGTTTAATAATATTTTATTCATCATAGTGAACATTTGCATGTAATTCATGAGGACAATTCTTGCTAGAAACTTCTCACCTTCTAGCATCTTTAAAATGTTGTGGCATATAGCTCTTCCTATAACATCCATAGTATTTTTTTTTTCTATATTTAGATTTTTGTACTCATCTACCCAAATTCAAGCTTATGTTAAAATAATTACATTATGTCACACACAACTAAACACATTTTAAGATCTAAGGCAAGTAATAGTGGAATGCTGAAGATCCAACATTGTCCTTTCCAATCTATTTAGGTAGGACAGTCAAATGTTTGAAAATCTGTACTCTGAAGTCCAGCTGTCCCTTGTATTACTGAATTGGGTATATTATTTTAAACAAACAAGGGCACAGTTTGATTTCCAGGTGTGCATATATATGCATATTTAGACACACATCAAAGTCAGTAATCTCAAACTTAGATGGCCTGCCAGTATAGCATTGCTAAGATACAGCTGTTCTTTTATGCCATGTCACACAAGGAGCAGTAGTATTGCCAACATGTCTGACCGCTCTCAACTTAGCCATGATGAAGACAAAGAGATTTGAACAAAAAGATCTTGTGCAGGCAAATCATGCACACTGTCTAATGTAGCTGTGGGCATTCTCATTACCCACATAATGGAAAGGGTCTGGTTAAGGTTCATCTTGCCTTGGTTATACGTGATGCATCTGTCCATATTTGAATTAATTGTGTAAGTCCCATTATAGTCAATAGAGATATAGCCAATACAGTCAATGACATCTAGAGAGCAGTTCATCTTGTCCTAAATTTGGTCAGATGAATTGCTCTTTAAACTCCATTAACTGTATTGATTAGCTCTCCAAGACTATAATGGAGTCCAGACAGTAAGTCTGCTGAAGACAGGCTAGATGGTAGACATCTAGAGTAAGAATTTGATACCCTCTTCTGTTCTTCACTACTATGAAATCTGGTTGAAATACCAGTGGCTCTGGTGACTCAAAAACAATTCGATACAAGGAGAATATTCAGGTTAGAAAAAACTTCATAGAGGAGTAGTGCTTTATCATCACAGCTCTCAACAGCTAACAGCATTGGAAGAAAAGGATTTGTTTCTGCTTGCTCTTTAGGATTTGTAGCGAGGCCCACAAGATCCTTTTCTGTCCATAATCTCATATGGTTTTTCAGGTTAGCATATTTGTTCTCAAACTTGAAGGAAATTTGTCCACTGTCTGAACATTTTCTCTGTGTCTTGTTCAGACCAAATAGCATAACAATGCGATGAGCTCTGTTGGTCATTCACACAAAGCTAAAACCACATACTTAATTGTCCTTTGCTGCTGACTTGCCTCTTCATATTGTGTTGTCTTCATAAATTGTGAGCTTACAGAGACCAAAGAAATTGCTGTAATCACCTAGTCAGCCTTCCTGACAGGTTTGGCCATGAGAATTCCCTGAAAAATAACTGTTTGAACCTGGACAATATCTCGATTTAAAAAACAACTATTGGTGAAAAATCCATCACTGTCATCAATAAATAGTTCTAGCTAAAACTTTCTCCCTTATTTCCCATATGAACTTTTCTAGCTTTTATAGTGATCGAAGTAAAGTGCTATAAAAGAAAGCTATTGCCACGTTTTTCTTCCTTTGGCATATAGTTTTAGATGGAGCAAGATAAGCAAGGGCTTTACTGTTGACTAGATATGTCCAGTAGCTGCCAGAATGTAGTCTTTTCCTAAGCTGTCTCACATCAGATAACAGATTAAATATTTACCACAGTGGGGGACTGGGTCTCTGTTTCTTCCTTCTCAAGGGAATACAGTGAACACTGCGTCAGCCTTTAAGTAGCTGGCCCAGTGGTTTATTTATACAGAATGTCACAGTGTTAAAGAAAGGGTATGATAGATCCTCCTTCCATAGCCAGGATACTCAGCTGGGATGTAAAAAATGTCCTTGTCTGAATTGGGCAGAGGAGGACTGTAAACTAAGAACCCTTGTATGCATATAACTGCACAACTACTGAGCTACGACTGACTGCTCTGGGTGAGGTCTGTTTTCTTTTGTTGTGATAAAAATTCCAGTGTACCTAAAGACTCTTTTCCAATGCAAATTTAATGCCTACTGTGTTCCTTTTTAGAAGTTATGATTTAGGAGAAATAGCATTTTCTCCCAGAAGAATGGCTGTTGAAAATTTTTAACCTGTTGCTTTAAAGCTATCACTGTTGATAACAATCTCCTCTTTACACAGAAAAAAAATTCAGTTGTTCTTCTGTTATCTTCTTGGTCTTGTTTCTCCTCAGAGGAGGTGCAAGAAGGCAGATCAGGACAGAGTATTTTGTTTGTTATTTTCCAGTCACTTCTCACAGGAATGTAATACCTTCCCTCTAAATTCATAAATCCTTGTCTCTGAAAATTTTCTATTTCCAATGGCAAAACAATTCAACCCTTCCTTTAAACTGATTTCAGGATAATTACTCCTCAGCAGAATATAAGATAAGAAGTTTGTGATTAAAATCATAATTCCAACTTACATAATTTTTCAGATAATGATTTCCTGTCCCAAGTTTTTCAATGCATATTGATATTTTCCCTTTTGGGGAAAAGCTTAATATTCAAAACTCTTATTATTTTTCCTTGGAAATATTTGTGCAGTTAAATGCTGGTGATGGTACAGGCACGGTGTAAAGATATGGAGCCACCTTTTGCCTCAAAATTCTTCCAATTTGTGCAGAAAAGAGAAAACAAATCTACAGGGACAGCAGTATGTCAAAGCCTGTGCAATTATGTGCAAATATATGTCATACTTCTATGCCATATTTTACTTTGTATAAATACACATAACTACTTCAATGTCCAGGCACCATTTTGAATTGCCTTCAAAAAGAATTTAATACTTCCAGTGCCACATAATTAGGTATCATGTTGGGATTTAAGGGAATAACCGGTAGTAGCTTTTCAGATTTGGTTTGTGGGGAACACCTTGGAAGAGAGTAGCTACAAATTTACCTTCATTAGTATTATTGTGGTCTCTGCTGTTGTAACCTGAGTAAATTTTGGACATTTTCTGCTTAGTCATTTAGATATCTTGAATTTGAATAGCAGAGTTTCACATTAGCATATTTTAGCAATAACTATTGAGTCCTCTGAAACTGGTAATGCTAATAGGCACATTTTAATCATGTAAAATTGAGTGTTTTTTGCTTTTCATTGTATTACCTATGACCTGCTACAAATTCAGACCGATGTGCAGGCCTTCACCATTGGCTCATGAAGACAATATTTTAAGGTGTATTTCAAGTAGTCATTTCATGATATTTAAAAAATTATTACTAGGCTTGGTATATATACATATACAATCTTTTGTACATGAACTACATTCTAAAACCATTATTTAACATTTTGATAGAAGAAGAATCTATAACTTTACATCTCTGCAGATTATGACTTGACATTACTGTGGCTGTACAGAACAACAGCAGAATGTCAGTGTGGTGTAGTATGGTCACAGGCAGTGTTAAACTGTTATAACAATGTCTTTGTGTTGTTAGCTGGCTTTCAGTTCTCCAGCCAATGAAGCAGACATTATGCATTCAAGCAGGATTATACGTCTGAAGGTCTAGGTAATATTTACAAGGCTTCAGACTTATTTTCTTATAGCAACTGTAACTGAGAGGATTACTAAAGCACTGTGTTGGTGTCAGAAGACTAGGATTTATTCCTTGCTACCTGTATCACTTTGGGCAATTCACTTAATCTCCCAGTACTTCAATTCCCTGCTCAGAAATGGGGACAATAATGCTTACCTTACAGGTATTTCGGGAGGATACATCAAATGGGCTCCAGTCCCCCAGACACAAGAAATGCATACAATAAAGGGTTCACCTATATTTAGGCATCTGTCTCCTTATAGCTCCTAGCTTGTTCATGTAATGTTTTCTAAATTTCTGATAAAAGATCTGTGTATGTAACATCCAGTCTTTTCTTTTTGCCTACACATGCACTCATGCACCACAGCCTCATGTTGCCCTGCAGAGCGACACTGGGTAGAAGACAGAGCACTCTGAATGTTCACTTGGTCTGACTCTTGCATTAGGTGTAGTGTCGCAACCGAGAGGGTGCTACAACTCGTCAAGAACAAAGACTACTTACTATTCAATGACAGCCTTTCATGTGGGCATGAATGACATCACAAGTTGGAACCCGGGTTGTATCAAGGAAGACTATCAAGCACTGGGAGTGCAAGCAAGAAGTATTGGTGTCCATGTTATCTTTTCTTCCATTTTACCAGTTAGAATAAAGGGTGCAGCCAGAAGTAGATGTATAATGCAAATAAACTTCTGGCTTTGTGGCTGGTGCTGTCCTGAGGGTTATGGCTTTTATAACAATGGGATATTCTTCAATAACTGTATCTTGTTAGGGAGTGATAAGATCCACCTATCTAGAAGAGGCAAGGGAATCTTTGGAGGCAGGCTGGCCAGCTTGGTGACATGGGCTTTACACTGAAGGACTCAGGGGCAGGGTCCACTTGTGGCAACACTTATGCCATTGCAACCAACTGGGAATAAGCCAGGCCAATCAGAGCAGTGACAGATGTTCCTTAACTGCCTCCTGAGATGAGAATCAGAAGACCAACCACCAATGCATGTACCTTGGGGAACAAACAGGAGGAACTGGAGCTCCACAGCCAGTCAAAAAGCTATGATATCATAGGTATAACTGAGACACGGTGGGACAACTCACATGACTGGAGGATTGTGATGGATGACTGTAGGCTGCTTCATAAAGACAGGTGGGGAAGAAGAGGAAAAGAAGGACTCATGATTTATGTTAAGGAGAACCCTGAATGTATAAAAGTCAGCTACAGTGATTGTGGAAGCCGTATTGAATGCTTCTAGGTCAAGTTCAGAGGGGTCATCTCCAAGGGGGATCTTACAGTAGGCATTTGCTACCGACTGCAAAACCAAGATGATAAGGCTAATGAAGTAATATTTGGGTCGCTTAGACAAGCTTTGGGTCAATAGAACCTGGCTCTTATATCTGACTTCAACTACCCAGACATTTGTTGAAAGAATAATACAGCAGCTCACATGTCATCTGTCATGTTTCTGGAACATGTAGAGGACTACTTCCTCATACAATTGTTACATGTGCCAGCCAGGAATGGGGCAGTGCTGGACTTGCTACTCACAAACCAAGAAAACCTCTTTGTAGTATCTTGGTTAGTGATAGCCTTGGCTGCAGTGACCACAGTATTGTGGAGTTTGGGATCCTGATGACCATGCTGAAGGTTAGTACTAAGACAAAAGTTTTCAAATTTAGAAGACTGAACCTCAGATCACTCAGAGCTCAGTTGGGAAGGATTCCACAGGAAGCTTCCATGGGTGATAAAGGAGCTAGCCAGTGCTGGGTTTTTTTCAAGAACTGTCTCCTGGAAGCACAAAAGCAGTTCATTCCCTTTAAAGGTAAGGGAAGTAGGAAGAGCAAGAGACCTCCTTGGCTTAACTGTGAGCTTCTGAGTCTGCTCAAAATGAAAAGGGTACAAGAGATGGAAAAGTGGACTAATACTCTGAGAACTACAAGGGTGTTGCCAGATTTTGCAGAGATACAGTTAGAAAACCAGAAGCTCAGCTAAAATTGAAGTTGGCCAGAGAAGTAAAAAACTGCAAGAAAGGATTCTTCAGGTACATAAGCTACAAGCAGAAAAAGAAGGAAAATGTTGTCTTGCTGTTACACAGGAGAGCAGAATTAGTCACCAACAACGCTGAAAAGGCAGAGGTTCTCAAGACTTTCTTCACCTCTTACCAGCCTTCTTGGGTACCAGGCCTTGGGAACAAAAATCTAGGTTGATGCAAACAGAGATCCACCTTCAGTGAAGGAAGAGTTAGTAGATGAACACTACAGGAGCTTGACCCCTACAGATCAGTGGGACCTGACATTACCCACCCAAGCGTGTTAAGAGAGCTGGCTGACATTGTTGCAAGGCTGCTCTCCACAGTCTTTGAGAGGTCATGGACATTGGGAGATGACCCGGAAGACTGGAAGGCTAACATCACCCCCATCTACACGAAGGTCTTAGAGGAGGATCCAGGAAATTATAGGCCCATCAATCTTGCTTCAGTCCTTGGAAAAGTTTGCAGAATCAATCCTTCTAAGGGCTATCACAAGTCAAATGAAGCATGTGACTGGGAAAAGCCAGCACAGATTCACCAAGGGAAAATCATGCTTGACAAACCTGATCGCCTTCTATGACAAAATAACCTGCTTGGCTGATGTGGGGTGAGCAGTGGACATGGTCTACCTGGATTTCTCCAAGGCTTTTGATATTGTTTCCCACAGCCTCTTCCTAGAGAAACTGATGCGTTATGGTCTAGACAAGTGGCCTGTATGCTAGGTGGGGAACTGACTGACAGCCACATGCAGAAGATAGTTGTAAATACTCTTTTTCAAACTGGCAACCTGTCAAAAGCAGGCTTCGCTAGGGATTTGTATTGGGCCCAACACTGTTTAATATCTTTGTAAGTGATCTGGATGATGTTATCAAGTATACTCTGATGAAGTTTGTTGATGATGCCAAATTGAGTGGGGAAGTGAACACTTCAGAAGGGAGAGTCACCCTGCAGGAAGACCTGGATAGGTTGGAAGAGTGGGCTAACAAGAACCCTATGAAGTTCAACAACAACAAATGTAAGGTCTTGTACCTGGGAAAACATAATCCAAGACTGCATCATGGGCTGGGATCTACCCAGCTGGGGAACAACTCTGTGGGAAGGGATCTAGGGGGTCTGGTTGATAAGCAGCTCAATATGAATTAATATTGTGCTACTGTGGCAAAGAAAGTCAACAGAATGTTGGGTTGCATTGACAAGGCCATCAACAGCAGAGATAAAGAAGTCATTATCCCACTCTAGTCAGCACTCGTCAGGCTGCACCTGGAATACTGTGTTAAAATTTTGGTCTCTGCTGTGCAAAAAAGATGTGGACAGGCTGGAGAGGTTCCAGAGAAGAGCCACATAAATGATCAAAGGACTGAGAAGCCTACTGCATGAGGACATGCCTGTGAGAACTAGGTTTGTTCAGACTTGAGAAAAGAAGGCTGAGAGGAGACCTTACCACCATGTTGGAGTATTTAAAGGGTGGCTACAAAGCAGCTGGGGGACTCCCTTTTTACAAGGAGTCACATGGAAAAGATGAGGAATAATGGGTACAAGTTACTCCTGGGGAGATTCTGATTGGACACAACAGGAAATATTTTCACAATGAGAACAATTATCCATTGGAATAATCTCCCTAGGGAAGATTCCCCAACATTGGACCCCTTTAAGATTGAATTGAACAGGGTGCTGGCCCATCTTGTCTAGACCGTCCTTTTGCCAAGAAAGATTGGACTGGATGATCCTGGAGGTCTCTTCCAACCTGCTATTCTCTGATTCTATGATATACACCTCATACAGATGGAAACGTCAATTTAGGAAAAGAAATTCCGTGTCTTTGTTTCACTGTAATGTGAGACTGCAGCTTCTCCCACACAAAAGCAGTTCCTATAAATTGTGTAAATAAACACAGAAATTAACAATAAAAAGTCCCAAATAATTGGAAGTGCAAAACTGTGCTCAGAGTTAACCTTATGGTTAAATGCTGGTTGAACAAGTAGGTCCAATCAGCAAAGTCCTCTTTTTCCATATATATTATTAAATGAACGTTTTGTTTAGTTACACTAATTTTATGTGTCTTCTATGACTTTGGTGTAAGCATACCCGAGATACTTCTTAAAATAATTTGCTCACATCACACCAAGCATTGATGCTTCTTAAAGATTATTAGATCCTGGAATTTATGACGTATGCTGATTGATGTCGCTTTGCTTCTTTTGAAGGACAAGAATTTAAGTGGAAGAGTGTGTGGCTTTAAATTAACAACTTTCCAGTTGCTCTGCTCAGAGGAAATTCAAGCTAGAAAGAACAGCACTGAAGTGATACATGCCCTCCTTAGAACTTACTCCTTTTTTTCTTCCAGCCATGAAAGTTATATTCAGGGTATGTTCCTAATGTAAAAATAGTTTTTCATTTTGGTTAAGTAGCTTGATTACATCATCAATGGAGGTGTTTTCTTTCAAAATTATTGGCTTCTATGTTATAATATATATAAATATAATAATTTAATGTTATAAAGAAAGGAGGTCTTGGCAGATTGCCTGGTCTATATAGCATTGTATATTGGAGAAGATGATGGCTTTTTCCCCAGAATAATGGGTTGGGGGAAGAGGACTGTTGTTGGAAGTTTATGTTTGTTCTCACTGCTGTTTGCATGTCTCATACATCAACAAAAAAGCAAACAGTTTTTCAGTTAGTAGTTCAGCTGAAAGCTGAGTGAGTGACTTGCTAATAGACCTGTACAGGGCCATGCTCAAGTGTAATTTTTGATAGGTTTTTGGTGAACAGTGTAAGAAAAACATGGCCAAACTTTATTTCTAATGCCTTTTATTTTGCTTTTTACTCACAATTCACATTCATTAGATATATAAAACCTAAAGTTGAAATATGGTCTGGTTTTGAGGGAAATAGGTGATGTAGAAATATTATTTTCACTCATACTTTCTACTTGATTTATGAAATGAAAACTACAGTAAGCAAAATCTAATTGGCAGAACATGTACATGGCATAGGCTTTGCAAGAAGAGTCCTAAAGAATACAGATATTCATATTTCTTTCTCTCCTTTGTATTTCTTAGTACATTTCTACAGCATTTATGAAGCAATGCCTTATATCACAGACTGTGAGTGTGTATAGTCTTGTACCAGTGCTTAAAGTTAAAGAGCTCAAATCCAATTAAACTGTAATGGGCACATTCATTGCATGTAACCTATAAAAATTAGAAATAAAAAATTGCACTTGTGGCACATTTTTGTCATCAGGGCCAAATAAATGAACATTTTTGGATAAAACAAAGCTCAGAATATTCATGTATTATAGAATATATATTAGACAGGATATATAATATGTAATGTACACAAATACTACATACTCATATGTACTATATTATAATATAATATAATTTTCATACATTATGGAATACAGAATGTTCACCATGAAATCCAGACAGCTGAATATACTCAGCTACATAGTAGTAAACACTTGCAGAACACTGAAAGGTAGACTGGTCTTAAGGGTAAGGAGCATTACATTTTTATCTGTCACCTCTCCTGTTTCTGTGGTAGCTATAAGGCACCTGACTTACCACTATAAGGATCTGGAGAGATCCTGTACTGAGTCAATACCTGACAATACCAGTTTTGTTCTACACAAAATTTATAGCAGTATGGATTCTACATGCTATGAGCTGCTACTAAATAGAGGAGAGTGACCATGCAGTTCTAAACATGTGTAATTACTGTGAGTAAGAAAATTTACAATCACAGTTGCTCCTCTAATATTTGCAAGTGGTTGAAAGCATGGAGAAGCTTAGAAGCTTTGATAGCTTAAAATCCCCTGCTTCTCTCTATGGATTACATTGATGAAAGGGTTCATTTATGACTGCAGTATTTGCAAGCATATCTACAGGTACCTTGATGTGTTAATTCCATGTACCTTGTTTAAACAAATGGTATATGTACAATTGTCCATACGGAACTGATGATGAAATTTGGCCGTCTACTTGAGCATGTGGGTCTGATAGAGATGAAGTGTTTTTCAAAATCTTTCTGAATGGCCTAATAATTTGAACTACTCTGTCCTCCAGGAATAGTTCATCGTGGTTATGTGTCGACAAGGGTGGAAAGTCCTTCTTGAAATTCATAGATTTGCAGTGGCATTTAGTACAGGGATGTATTCTGAGAAACAAAATTAAACTTGCCTTCACATACCTTAGCTTCCTATTTGGTTTCCTAGAAAATGGAACTCGGAGCGAAGAGCACTCTAAGCAGCTAAGCATGACAGGGTGAAAGAAGAAGATTAGTTCCTGAATACAGGAAAAGACTGGTCCATACATCTGTTTTGCTTTTCCTCATATAAACTGGAGAGGGTGAGCACAAAAGTTCATTTAGTCTTCTAACCAGTAATATGTGTTGTCCAAATACTCAATGTACACAATGCGAGTATGGCAAGCATGTTCTTTTGAGCAAGGCCCAGGGAACTCGATACAACATAAGCAAATGTAAGCACCACTAGCAATGGAAACTGCAGAGCTGGTCAAGCTAGAGGTTTCAAGAACTGTGGACATTTTGTAATTAACTTTGGTCCCCGTAAGAGTGGACTATAACATGTACTTAGGAAGGAAACTGCAGACTGAAAATCCACTTACAATTACTGTCCACACAACCTATATAGCAGTAAAGTATGTTCACAGTAGTTTCTCAGGTCATTTAAAACAGAGCAATGAAGCAGATGTAACAAAGAAAATCATAAACCCAGTTAGCCGACACACTGGTAACAAGATGACTCTCATTCATTCGATACACAACTATATATATATATACACAAGACTGAGACAGAGTAATAAATATGTACATTGTTATAATAGTAGAAAAACTTTCTCAGCCCTTTTCCCTTTATTACTTTGATTTTGTTCTGCTGCTAATGTACTTCATCTCTTCTATCAGTTGGGCTCCAGTTCCCTGTTATAATATGACTTGCTCACAGACACTGTGCTGATAGGTGCCCTAGATTTTCAAAAGTAAAATCACAGATTTATCCTTCTGCAGCATTTGGAGACGGTACATGTTGCTAGGCTGGTGGCAAAGGAGAACTTCCAGAGTAAATTTCATAGTGGAGTACGGCATTATGAAAAGATCTATGCATGTTTAAGGTGCTTGCAGCTGTTTTACAATTTTGACTAGGAAGCAGGTGTAAACTGCAGAAGGTGATAAATGTTTTCCTTTCATCGACTCTTAAGTTGTCTGCCCTTTGAGGCCACCATCTGAAGACGGATGAACAGAACCTTACACAATCTCAGGAATTGATGAAGAGCTGCATTTCTAGTCGCCATCTGCTGGTTTCCTGTACAACGGCAGGCGATTTGGGAAAATCTCTTAAAGGCAGTTGTGATGTCATGAGATTGTGTTTAAGGATTGCAACAAGTGTAATAAACATCCATACAAGGTTTTTACTGACTCCCCAAGGTGGTGTGTGTGTCACTGGACATGTGAGCATACCCCTCTGACAAGCCCTACTTTTGTAATTACCCTGAAATATTTTTCCACATATTGCTTACTATATTTTTTTGCTTCATTTTATGGAGATCTTGTCTTTTAAATGACAGATTTTTCCAGGTGTTGACATGATTGCTTAAGATCCCTTACACTGTATTTGCTTGTGTGAATAAGTGTGCACAGTGTTTTGCAGCCCTTCATCTTTTGTCAGAAAATGTCTTGGAAGCAGAAACGATGCTTTCTATTGGAGATTACCTTCGCTGTTGGTGTTGAGTAGGTCAGCCACTTTTGTACTCTTTAAGAACATGATGAAGCCAAGGGGCTACTGAAAGTTCTCTTTTCACATGGGTAGGTTGTCAGGCTGAGATATGCAATTAATAAACCAAAGTATAATCACCAGCTGAGATTTTTAGTGGACTTTCAGTCCCACAGGAGAGATTGAGATCTTGGTATTGAAGAGGGTGAGCCATCGCTAGTCAGTAACTAGAGGAAGGGACTGATAAACCATAGCTAGATTAGTCATTTACAGTCAATTTGTCTAGTAGAGAGGTTGTGGGAAACTTGGAGGGGATGTGAGGATCTAACCATTGAAGTTAGAGATCTGGAATAGCAGTATCACAGATGGGATAGGTCTGTGTGGGATATCGCTCCTCAAACTGGGAGAGTTTAGGTAAGGTTTGGATTCAAGGCAAAAACTAAGCAGTGGAAGATAATGAAAGGGTGATGCTAAACAACATTTAACCACTCCCAGGTAGGAAGTAGTAGCAACATACAGAAAGCAAGAACACCCAATTGCAACCTGCCAAAGAGCATGGTTTCTTCAGATATTATCAGTTATGATTTTAGACTGAAAAAAGCTTTTCAGACATAATGTTCTGGCTCTGATTTGTGTACAAACTTCCAGATATTGGTACTTTTGTGCAGTAAAGAGGACTGCGAATGAGCACAGTATCAGAATGTGAGAATGGGTGGAGTTCCATGGTGTTTTGAGAGATAATTTGTTGTTTGTAAGTAAAAAACCCTGGCTGTTTGTTGCCCAAATATTTTTGCCTGTCATGACTACAAGACTTTATCAGTGTAAAAAGTGGACCAAATAGGACAAAACTACATACACATGTTAGAACTGTATAAATGTTTCTTGATATACATTATCACAAATAGCAAGAAGCTCTTGAAAACAGAAATATTTACAATATAACATAGACAATCAGTCTTTTCCTAAGCAGACATTTTGTGTAATGTCTATATACGTCAAGCTTGGTATGGTTTCAGTGGAATGAAGGCATATTATTTAATGATTTTTATGTTTGCTCCTTTTGCATTCTAGCATAATTTTCCCTTGAAATAATTTTCAGTGATAATTTATTGAGAGTCCTAATAACCTTTTGCTCTTTCACACTGATTCAAGCAAGGTTCTGACCTGAATCCTCATGCGTTCCACATCATTTCCTCCTGGAGATTACTAGGCCAAGCCAAAGAGTAAATGAGTTGTAAGGTCAAGAGATTCTAACTGGGAGACAACTGCTAAATTCCTGGTAGCTATGATTGCATCTTTCTATTACACCTTAATCACTGTTTGACAAATTCCAATCAGAGATTCATAAATTAATGTGACTTATTTTAATTAAGGCAATATGTTACTTCACTACAGGAATATGAAAAATACATAGACCCTGAAAACTGTAAATATATCATAAAGGGATGGTATAATGATGGAGTGACTTCTACATATATATCCTCTGATTTAAGAGTGGGTATAAATCATCACCTAATAGTTATAGAAGAGAGAAAATAGATTTGAAATTAATTTAAAAAAAAAATTCTCCAAATACCTTTAAGTCTTTAGAAATAAAATTTAAAAAATCACAGAAGGGAATTTAATAACTTTACAAACAAAATTATTTAAAAAGCAATGAATTCTGTTATTTTTACAATATATTATTATCACATTGTTAACAGTTGAATGTAGTTTACGTGAACACCTGTGTTCTCTTCAGAATAATCTCTTTTGCTGCTGAAGAGTCTAGGAACCGAAGAATGACATTCAGAATCCCCTACTATACACATAATTTCTGTCATTTCTACTAACCAGAATCCATGATGTCACCTCTTCAGTAGCAGAATCTATCCTTACAACAGTAGCACAGTTTTTGTCTCACTAAGCTTCTTTGGGTTGGCTTGAAATATTCTTTGTACATAAGAAAATACCCAGATCAATACTTTTTAACCTGCAGTTATTCAGTGAGGTTGTGTTAAAACACACCAGGTTCCACAACAGTGGGAAGGAGAGGAACAAGTCTTGCAGGCCACTCTAGATGATTAGGTATTTAGCGTTCAGATTTGGCCGTGAAAAGATAACCCGGCTCTCACTCCTGCCTCTGTGTCATTAGGAAGAGAATATAATCACACTTTCATCATGCTCACAATAGGAAACACACCTTAAAATGTTCACACTTTCATTTGCCCATCAAAGCTATGATTTATATTAAGTTCTCAGAGCTTTAATTGATTCAATTTTGCAAACCTCATGATTAAGCAAGAAAATGTTTGTTGTTTCCATTTTGTAGATACAGAAGGTAAAATACTATTTCTACCCAAATTCACATGGTCATGTGTAGGAATATAAGGAATACAAGGAATGTGTTGTCTGGTAATACTTCATTTTCCTAGCAGGATAAACACTGTATTTTCTAGAGATTGATGTAAAACAACCACCTTCATGAAAACTACTTGCATAATAAATGCTGTTGATTCAAAACACGGGACGATAAAAATATCTTAGTTTATGGTTTCACTTAGACAAATAGCTATAAATATTAATTTCTAAGGTAAAATTCTTTTGACTTTAGATCAAGATAAACAAGGGACGTCTCTAATGCTGTCAGATTTCTCAAAAATCCAATGAGCTGGTAAAATAGTTCCACTGACAATATACACCATAATATCAATTTTCATTCATACTTGCTGTAATCCATGTTTGCTTTAAAGATTATAGACATAGTTTCCGTGGGAATCAAAACCCAAGTATAGGTCAGATGTTTTAAGTTACTAAACCTTTGTATGTCTCTATCAAATGCTTCCGTAATATGCAAATTCAAACATCTATAGATTCTAGTACAGCAGTTCAAAATTAATCCTTAAAACAGGTGGGCCTAAGATTGACTTTGATATAAATTTATAAGCAGAGTTAGTGCGTAGACTTCTGTGATTAGTATTCACAGAACACCCCACTCAAGACTGATCTGGAAACTGAGTATGTAGGGCATAGCTGGAGGAAGATAGTTATTGAAATAGAATACGTTTTGCAAAATGTCTAAAATTCGCTAATGACACAAATGAGAGGGGAGGGAGATACAGAACAGAGATATATGGTGCCTTAGCTACACTAAATTCATAGGCAGATGCAAAGAACATCCATTCCAAAAGTAGAAATATAAGAGCCCAGGAATTATTTTAGGATATTCAGATAAGGGCCAACATATAGGTATGACCTATGATTCTTATTATCTAAAATAAAAAATCCATTCACATCGTCACCCAGGATTCAAGCCAAACTGAAAATACATTCGTCAGATCTCTAGAAAGGCCAGGTGAATCCATCAAATGATGAAACCCAAAGCATTTCTCCTAATGGTATTTTGATGCTAGATATAGTTTTTCCTAGATTCTGCATATACTGTATCATAACGGTTTGCCAGCCAAATTGCAATTTCCATGTCTGCTTCATAAAAGATTTCATTTCTAGCATGGTACAGAGTGAAATCTGACTCACTAGTGTCCAGCACTGCCGTGCTTGGGGCAGCATGGTATCTCACAGTTTGCTACTCTGGCATATGTTTAAATTGCATATGTAACTTGGATCAGAGCTCTAGGCGTTTCCCTACTGAAATGGCCTTGCAAGCATGGGTCTCCTGGAAAGAGAGAATGCAGAGAGGAAACCAGTGGCAGGTATTTACAGAATGATTTTCAAATACCTGCTAAATAGTATTAGCACTCTGCTGCAGTCACCCTATGTTTGCCATATTTGCTGGCTTAGGTGGTTCAGCTAACAAACTGCTGAGAGATTCCTCAGTCAGCAAAGGGAATAGAATCATTCAGAAGAAGATGGGAAAGGGAGGCTGAGGAGGATTTTGGGGTTACACAACATTACATTGCTTTCTTAGGGAATACTAATGATTGTGCATTCAGCACTGTCAGCTCTTTTTAGTAATCAGTAAAATGTTAAACCTCATTGCCTTGTGCATACCAAAAAGACTAGCCTCCCACTACATGATAACGATAAGTTCTTTACCACTCTACAGAACCTGTGCTTACTTTTTAAAACCTGATAGGTCAAGGTGACAGCTTGTGATGAGGAGGGCTGTGTAGTGGTGAAGTACTGGAGGAATACTGTTTTTCAAAGGTCAGTACAGGTGGTAACACTGGAATCCTAGGAAATAGGAAGGAGGACTAATCCAAATGTATTGAAATTAGGCTGACTTTTGTATGGCAGGGCTGGAATAGATTGATCTAATGCTAAAGTATTTACATTGTCTGTAGGTCTGAGGTAGACAATGCCTTCCTGGGCTGAATTCAGGGGACCAGGGGGAAAAGTGCTACTGACTTCTTTTAGTGTTTTAACAGTGCAAACAGAAAGTTTAATGAGGACTGAACCTAGGCTCTACACTTTTCTTCAGCTTCCTGGGCTGTGAATCCTCCAGCCGCTAATATTGCAGCCAGCATGGACTCCACATTTTGCATCTAAAAATTATATTTCAACAAAGTCAGCATTTAGACAACTGAATGTGGTCTGAGCCAGCCATTTCCCAGATATAGTTAGGAAGAAGATGCTGTGTTGGTTGTAGTATAAGATACAATCACTTTTCCTCATATAAGGTGCACAATAGAAACATTCTTAAATTCTTGAGTTACTTTTCCTTTTTCCAGATGATAGAGTGCTGCACTATGTCATGATATCAACACATAGGCAGACTGAAAACTGAAATTGCATTGGCTTGCTTTTGCTGCCATATTTCATACTGCTGTCTAAATTGCTTTCCACTATCACTCCTGTCTTGACTTTCCAGGTTTCTTTCTGCCTGGAAAATTTATGGTTTATGTTATTTTGGGCACATCTAATTGTATTAGCCTGAATTCTTCTTCTTCTTTTTTATTTTTTCTTCTCCCCCCCCCCCCCCCCATTCTTTCCTATCCACATTTCTAAATCTTTTACACATTTTTTTTTCCTAACATCTTGTCCTTTCCAGTTCTTTCTTTCTGTCACAGGCTTATATCTTTGGTGGAGACAGGTAGCAAATTCTGCTACAAAATCATTACTAAGGTTCAAAAATTGAAGTAAGTAATTAATTAGGTTTTTAGAATTAATGGGGGCTTCCTGAGAACAGATCATGGCAAAAAGGCTGGGAGTGAAAAATCCTAAGCTGCTTCAGTACTTCTTAAGATGTATATTATAGTAGAGTTGTGGGAAAGAGCAAATCTTGAGAAATGGAAGAAACTTGTTAATGTGATTTAGTGAGAAGACCCAAAGAATTTGAACATGGAGGATACCCAGAATTTAAAGTAAATGCAAATATTTCCTAGACTTTAGACAATAAACTGACAAAGGATAAATAATGAATAAATAATAAACAATTCACACAGGTATTCAGAAGAATGGTACAGCCAAGTAGTGGGAAAAAGAATGATGAACAAAAAAGCTCATTCTTGAAATTAAGGGAATTAAGAAATAGAGTGGAAATAGCTAAAAGCTGAGGAGTTCTCCACCTTGTAAAGAAAAATAATAATAATAAATAAAAATAAGAAAGCTTCCAGCCACATAAATAAAATGATAAAAGGTAAGGCCTATGCAACACATTCCAAGCACCGAGGATGCATACAAAGCTAAAGAAAGTCTGTAAACCAAAAAGTAAATTTATCATTTATTTACAGTTTTGATCTGGACAGGAATGTGTATATGGAGAGTTGTAGATACTCATGAAACTGCACACTGAGTAATGAAAACTGCTAAATCTGTGATGAAAACAGTATTTGGACTACTAATTAGTGAAAATTTAACCACCTTTTGAAAATACAAAAAGAACTGGAAAATGAATTTGAAAATTCAGTACTAATGATTTTAGTTAATTTGTTAGTAGGGAATTGGTCTTAGGACACTGAAAGCTACAAATAAAATGCCAACCACAATATCTACTTTTGAAAAGGGAGTGTAGTAGGGAGATATACCTAGAATATATCTACCTACTACATAATACCTAGAATCCCAGAAATACCTATTAATTGCAGTCTGAGAATATTATGTAAAGGATGCAAAAATAAATGGAGAGTTAACTAAAGTTTACATTTATTTTATCAAAGGCAATTTCTATCAAATCAACAATGCTTGTTAAGATAATTGATATTTCTGAAAAATGGTAAATTCATGAACTTCA
The DNA here is from genome assembly GCF_023634155.1 of Falco peregrinus. Lineage (NCBI taxonomy): Eukaryota > Metazoa > Chordata > Aves > Falconiformes > Falconidae > Falco > Falco peregrinus. The sequence continues at coordinate 36,124,875 of NC_073725.1, read as the reverse complement.
TATAGCTATATTTAAGAAAAAGCATTTGATTTAATGCCCGCAACTAATCACTGAAGTGGAGATAATGAGATACACATGGTTTAGTGCATGGTGAATAAAAAGCTGGCTAAGAGAGAGATGATAATTCCTTGATACTAAAAAGAATGAAAGGGGATTGATCAGTTGCTATTTTCTTTGGGTGCTCTTTTTTTATATCCTCTGTGTAATATTTTCATATTGATGATGTAGAAAAGTAGAGGTGATACGAATCCAAGCCTTACTACTAGTCAGAGGAAATACAAGGTTATCATATGGTATATCTTCAAGGGATGGAGTGATAGTCATGAGATAGAGCATATCAAGTACAAGAATATGTATGTTGGAATGGACAGCATAACATTTGTTTTAAACAAAAGTGGTTCATCAATTTAATGTTATGGAAGAAGAACAAACCTAAATGAGCAAAATGATGGTTAAACATCAGCCATAGAAAAAAGTGGCCATTTTGCAGTATGTAATGTAAGATATATTCAGGAGAAATGTTATTCCAGGCAGTGAATAGCTGCTTTACAAAGTTACTAGTAAGAGCACTGTTAGAATACAGTAATACTGCATTAAACAATCTGTGTTTAAAACAAACTAACAAAATCTGCTGAGACTGGAACAGGAGCAAAGGAGGACTACTTGTATAACTAGAGGAAAAGGAGGACTTATCATATATAAAGAGATTAAAGAAAATTGGTTTGTTCAGCCTAGCAAAATAAAAGTTGAAAAAGGTATGATTATTTTTCATAAATACATCCAGGAAATAAATGTAAAGACATAAATTCTGAAGGATAGTACTTGCAGAAAATTAAATGCATAACTACTTATAAATTCAAACTAGAAATTGGAAATAGATTTCTGATCAACAAAGGAAGATTTGGAAAGGCTTACATAGCAATGGAGGAATGTAAATTGCTTCCAAACTTGATAAAGCTGATGAGTGCATGGAAGTTATTTGTAATATGACAAGAACAATTTTGATGTAAAATGCAAAGATTTTTTTGTGTGGCTTTTTTTCATTAGTCTTGCTTCATTGAAAATGCTTTTGTTCCACCTAATATAGTAGTTGTTTTAACAAAAAAAGGCCCTAACAAAAGCCGAGATAAAATCATGTGAAGCCATTGCTTGTTCCTCTTTCAAAGCTGTCCTAAAAAGTTGTTCCATCGTGTCATCTCTGAATAGTAAATATAAGAAAAAATCACAATTCTCAATAAAAATTCCATTAAGATATGGATGTGTCTGAATATCTGCAGGCATTGCCTTTTTTATTTTTTAATGCCTTTGTTCCTTATTTACTCTTCTGTGTTTCTGCCTGCCCTCGGTCCTCATCTGCTACTGTGTAATATTCTTCACTGGAATCAGATACACATGCTAATAAAGCTTCAAAATAATTATTTTGAAAATAAATACATATTGGCTATAATGACAGGGATGGAAAGTAGCGTGGTCTGGTGCTTACTTGGGAGAGGAAATGGAAAGATTTAGAGAACAGTTTCAGTGGTACCAGATCATCCTTTTACATGACTACTTCTGGTAGGGGAAGACAGAAACTCAAACAACCCAAATGAACACCATAAGAGGAAACTATGAAAAAATATCAGTATCCATCCCAGTTCTGAAAAGCATTTGTAATCGCCAGAGTACTGGCAGTTTATAAATGCCCAAGATCCGAAGGAGTATCTTTAGATCCACAAACTGAAAAGAGATTAAAAAGGTGACATGGCAAGTAAGCTGTACAGGACAAAGTTGAGTTGATCACGCAATGAATGAGATACTGAGGTATACATGTACATTAGAGGAGACAGGTTAGGAATGCCTAAGCTGTGGGTACCATTGAGGAATAATTTTGAGTCCTGCACCTCGACAGTTCCAAAGCATTCCAACATATAAGCATCAGAAGAAACATATGTAATATGGGAGTAACATTCAGAGGTAACTGGAGGTTTTGTCTATCCAAATTTTGAATATTAACATCTAAGGTCATCTAAGTTCTGCTGCTGAAAGTCAGACATTAGATGATTTGTATTTTGATTGTTTGGTAAAGTCTGTGCTTTTTAGCATGATAGATATACTTTGACAATATATAAATAAAAGACTGTGTAAATATGAAGTTAAGATTTTAAGATATTCACCTATGATGAGGTGGAATATTCTGGAGGAAAAACAAAGGGGGAAGAGAGGCAGACATAGTATTTTACATAAGAATAAAATTGTCCTCAACAACAAAGAGGAAGAAACAATAGTGGTCTGTTAAACTACTGACTGAGCAAAGAATTCTGAGAGCTTCACCTTTGCTGAACTCATTCCAGGTCTGGGACCTTAATTTGTATCATGGTGTCTTGCTGTGCATGCATTTGGAATGTGAAAAAAATATAATCTTAATACTCCTGTTTAAACATACAAGTTTGACTACACTAGCATAATCATGGTGAGTCCTTATTTGTAATTCAGTGCATAAGGGAAAGGGCTGTCACAGTGTTTGAACCTGACACTTTGGTACAATGCAATTTCAAAGTAGAGACTTCTGTCAGACATGCTGATCAGTCATTTTCCCTATTAGAGCTGACAGTGCTAAATAAAAGGCTTTTACACAAATCTTAATCATGACATAACCCCTTGAATAAGACACAAGGCTATATCCTGTCAATAATGAAAACAGCTTCTGAGTAGAAAGTGGTAGATACCCACAATATTGCCTATCACGCTCGCACTGAGAATCAGTACAGTGTTTGCTAATAGAAGGTTAAGCTTGTCTTATTTTTACTGATGCAAATAGGAGTTTTGCTAATAGTACCACAGTGATGCTGAGAACCAGAGTGTCATTGACAAAAAATACATTGAAACACAGTTTCCTATAGGCTTTGTTGGGCCTTTGTGTTTTTTTCTTTGGCCCCTCAGATTAAAACATTTTCTTTTACCTGGTAGAAACAGTACAAGTTTGCCATTACTTAGCAGAAAATAAGCTTCCATGTCCTTTGAAAGTGTAAAGTTATTTGGAGAGAATTAATATATCTTTGAACATATGGTAATATGGATTTTGGAAATCTGAAAGTATTAACTGTGGTTGTCTTTACAACAAACTGTATTGCCTTCAAATAATGTAAATCTTGGCAGTTTTTCTTTGCAAGAATCCATACAAACATTTTATTTGGCTTTGATATACTTAGAATAACATCTGCTTATTTAAATTTGAGTTTTCTGTTGTCTCAGTAAATCTGTGCTAGAATGCCTGGATTTCTCTCAGTTTTACATCCCACCCATGAAAAATTACAAATTTGGTATGTTACAAAAGCATCACATGTTTTCTCAGGCTCAGGAATCATGAGCTCTGAAGAATGTTTTCTTTAAAAAGAGGAGTTTTACACTTGACAAATTGGCTAGAAGTTGAAAGACATTTTATTTTAAATTGCAAATATTATGTAGATTTTTGTTGTGAGAAGGAAAGGCCAAGCTGATAGAAAACATGGTTCATGAAATGATTTTGAGCTAAGATTAGAGTTAACAGGGATTTTCAAGAGTCTAGGTAAGGTTAGTGATAAAAAGTCCCCCATATGAACTATCAGAAAGTAAATTAGACAGGACAAGCTAGTTATATGCTTTGGACATCTCTAATTAAGGAATTCTAGGTAACTTACCCAGACTAGAGCATCATTGTCCTCATTAGTGTACTGTCACCATCATCATCATCTCCATCCTACCTAACACCAAAGCCTGAGGGATTTGCCATCACACCATTGGGCATCCCATTTCCTTGATTCTTAGATTGCTTTGAGACACGGTGAATCTCAGCTGCTATTCCCCAAGGAGCCTATTTAAAAAGCAGAGCACAGGAGGGGTATACTCTGTTGTTGGCAGCTCTCATGGCTTACACAGATGGTCTACTGCGTTCGGAGCCTACTGTGTCTTTTAAAAGTTGGTTTCATTCCTACATGCAGAAGATTAAAGTAAGAAAGTGTCAATCACAGCTGTGCAGATTGCCAAGTCTGACTGGCTTTTAAGTTCCTGGGTAGCAACCAGTCATGTATCCAAAATCAAAGAAAAACTAATTGGCAGAGGATGTATCTACACCATGACCATGCAGACCCCAGAAAAAGAATTCTGATGAGTGAAAAGCAGACACCCTTGTGTTGTAAATGACACGCCAGCCAGCCCGGGCCCACAAGCAGTTATCCTGTGCTCAAGTTAATAATCATCTTGGAGGGTTTTTTTCACTGAGTTGTGACAGTGTAGAAACACAGACACCTTGGCTGTGTCAACTTACTGGTTCTTCTGAATACTGCCTTAGGGGTGCAGCACCTTGTGCACAGTGCTGCAGTGTAGTGTTGACCTGTTGCAAAGTTCTTTTATGCACTCCAGCCACCCAGTGCTCCCAGGTTCAGATAGTTATATCAATCGAAAAAAGCAAATTGAAATATATATAAATATATATAAATGTCAGATTTAACTGCTGGGTTACCCATTTTAAAATTGTCACTTCCAAAGAATTATTCCCATTTTTACCTGCAATAAGTTAAAATTGTATCACTAGGATTTGAGATACAACCCTCACCCTGGATTAGGAGTAGCTACGTAGCTAGTAGCACTTTTGTTTCCAGGGAATTGTTTTTGAACAACTTGCAGAAAGTCCTCTACTGGAACAATTTTACTTTGGGAAAAGGTTCATGCATTCAATAAAATCCATACACCTTTTATTGTCCTTTTTCCAGAAAACAGTTAAAATGTTTTGGTTTAATGTGGCTAAAGCAATTATATTTGTTTATTACATGACACATCCATTGTGAATTCTTTTCTAATGTCAGCTATGCTATAACAGAAAATGAAAAGGTGAACTGGAAGAGAATGCTGGAGCCTTACTGAAGCAGCATTTTGAAGTATTTTGAACTTATTTTGAAGTATTTATAGAGGGAAGAATTTTCCATCTCTATTTATTTTATCCCAATTCCGGGAGACAACTACACCAAATTGTTTATGAGAAATTCTGTTTGACCTGCTCTGCTACTCAAGAAGTAAATGAATGCTCTAAGGGAACAGTGACTGTGGAACCAGTTCTTTCCCTCCTGTCTTTGTAATTTGTATTTAACCGTGTGTAACCCTGCACATTATGAGCAACATGTGATGTCAGCAAAAGCAGCTGCCTGATTAAGTGCTACCCACTGCAGAAACTGGGCTGTGGGCTATGATTTGTGGGGCAATAGTCATCATAGTTAGATAACTACAGTGTTTACTGTAACTTGGAGGGTATACATAACATTTTTAAAGGCAAGGAGAGGAGGAATATATGCCTCATTAATATCTACTTGGTAAATTCTCAGAATATATATCCATAAACATATTTGATATATCTCATCCTGTTATCTTCAAAATACTCCTAGTTTGGATATAGCTCCAACCTCACTCTGGCTTAATAGAGTAAAGCTATATTTCAAACCTACAGTGTCATCAGAGAGTTGTTTATTTCAGTTGAACTGATATAAAACCTCTCAAGTGTCATCTGAGATATAAAAAACAGCTGGAGTGCCATGTTTTTAAAAAAGAACACAGAAACATGTTTTAACTTGGAAACCGGCATTTTGGATGCTGTTGCTTTAAAAATATGATGACTTTCTGGTCTTGTTCAGTAACGATGGTGATTTTCTGAGAGTTAAGGCACAAAATGATGACAGAGTTTGCATGTGGGAGTTTTATAACTTTTGTCTTACTGTTTCAGCCTTACCCCCTGGAGCAGGCAATTAGACACAGAGCCAAGCAGTCCTGCTGCCTCCCTACCTCCCCAGGTGTGCGTCAGCAAAACGGCTGGGACAGGAAACAGGGTTCAACAAGGCTCTTTGCTCTCCTTCAATTTTCTGGTTTGTAAAAGGCCAGTGAGGAAGCGGTATAAGGCAGCACACAGAGCGTCCTGACGGTGCGCTGCTTTATAGCAGGCTCAGGGAGACTGCAGTCACCTGGAGGTGAACCCCAGCTACCTAGGGAGCTGCACTTTCAGGTAATGTGGTTCCACTCCAGGTGAAAAATGCAAGGCTCAGACCCCGGTATACATCCATGACAGATGTAGACATACAGCTAGGCTGCACATGTCCTGCTGAAGACTCCCTGATGCTGCTAGTAGAGGAAGGTAGGCAGGTCAAGATGGCATGGTCACGAGTTAAGGCATCAGTTTGCACTTGCAAACAGCATGTGAAACTAGGTATCACAATCCATTGTTATGGTGTCATCAGAAACTTGTTCCAGTGACTTCAGATGGCCTACACCTTAAGCGGGTACAGTGTCATAACAGGGTGTTAGTACTACAAGGTGAAAGGAGTGTATTTCTCTTTCGTATGCTACCTCAGTATTACTAACCACTCAGGCAAATTGTGTGTTGCTGATTTTTGTTCAATCTGCTCAATTTTGGAGATTTTAAACTTCATACATATGAGTAATCTTCCTGAAGTCTTATTTCTGTGTCCAGAAGATCACCACATGATCTTTTTATTGAAAAAAAAAACCCAACATAATAAATCACAAGTCTCTTTGAAACAGTTGCATGAATAGCTGCCAGAGCTGTGGCACTAAGAATCACTGTCACCATGATGCAGCAGGACAAAAGCCGGGCTTCTGTGCTTCTGCCTGTGTCCTCGAAGTGCAGCTCAGGCCAGCCAGAATGATCTGCCATGGGGCCCAGAGAAAAAGTCCTGGTTATAGTCTGCCTGAGAAGTAACTTATGTGTATTAGGGGACTTTTACCAGCAATCCTTGTTTACATACAAAGTGGAGAAGGAAAATGAGTACTTCCAGTTTTGAAAAAAAGACGAGACAAACAAATTTGTTGCTCTCATGAGGTCTGCAACAAAACTCTCATTGATTTCAGCTGGGAATTTGTTTGCATATGGCTTGTGCTAGCCATCAAAGAAGTTATGAAGTCAAAGACTGTTCCTCTCAGGCAGTTTTCAGTAACATACTTTTAAAAAGGAATAAGAATTTCTCTGTCGTTTGTGTATTCATTCAGCCTTCTGTCTGTGAAAGTCTACTTGCCTTGAGAAAAGATGTGTAATGGTTTTATATGGGATATGAAATTTCCCTCATAAATGTGATATGATCTAATAATTAATGAATGCCAGAAGACAAGCTAGAAAGCTTGAAGTTTAGCAACTTTTTTCTAAGTTATTCTATCTTCTTACTTTCCATCATTTCAGACTTTCAAATAGGTCTAGGGTTTATAACTAGGTAGATATTAAAAGCCCAGATCTCTTTATATTGAAGCCCTATTTCCCCCTTTATATGTGTCTGCCCATATAGTGTAGCATCAAAATGAGGTGAAAGTAATGCGATTTATTTCCACTTTAATGTTCCTTAACAACATAAGAATGGCATACAGTGGTATGGGCATTGCTTCAGAATCTTACTATAGGTAATTTAAAATTAGGTTAATAATAATAGTAATAGTAATATTTTTATATTCATTTACATATACTCATATATATATCTATATTTAATTTTTCTTTGGCTGGCATGTCTGGGGCATATGATTTGTAGGTACTATCAAGTGCAACATTTTTTCTGGACAATAAAAATGGAAAGAGTCATTTTAGGTTGAATTAAATATTTTGTTTGACAGAAATAGAATGCTTTCTCTTGATTAAGGAATTTTAATTTATATTTTTAATTAGGTCAATAAAAATGATTTATGTAAAAATGTTAAAATTCAGATGTAAAATATACTTAGCAGATGGAAATCAGTCAGCAGAATTTTATAGAATGTAGGGCTGGCATACAGTCCAAATAATTTTACAATTTTCTATGACTTCTTGAAGAGAAAATTTTCAGAAGTATATTAAGATATTAGATGTATTTTGGAGTGGTTAAAATCATAAAAGGGAGACAGATACTTGACAAGATTTTAAAGTGCATAATGGGGCTACCACACCTACTAGCAACTGTGTAGAGGGTTGTGAATATTGGCACAATGTGGGGTATCTTTTGCGCTTATATACTTGACAGATAAATATCTTATTGCATTTTACTAGAATGAATCTTTCTGTCTTGCATTTATCAGCTTCCTCTCTGCTACTACATATTTTTCCTCTGTTCTTTTTCTTGGAACACCTACGTATTATATTTGTTTTCCCTTTTCCTTCCCACCCCTTTCTTATCTCCTGTTTCCCATGTGGAAAGAAAAAATCATGCTACATCTGCTGAGGAGACGACACATAGTTAAATGATTCACTTAGGCAAAGGTCAGCAAAATTGCCAATAATAACATCCCCAGTCAAAAAAATAAACCAGCAATATTCGGACAGATTTGCACTTGGCCATGTACCTTTGACTTTTCAAGACCCTATATAATGCAGCAGTGAACTGCTAACTCATCCCTTGTATAAAGGTAGGGCAATGGAAAATACAAAATCATTGAAAGAATACCTAAAGAGGCTGAAGAAATAACTTTTCAATCCAAAAAACAAATGCAAGTAATTGCCAATAAAGCAGGGAAATTAATGTGAAACTGATTTTGCAGTCTGATTTCGGTAAGTTGATGTCATTAATACAATACAATTCTATTTACTAAGGTTAATTATTTTTCTCCTCAAAAGCTTGGACAACTTCCAAATATATGCTTAAATTGTTATTCTCATTGGAAAATACAGCCTAAATCTTCCCTTTTGTGTAAATTCAAAGCCAAATAGAATGTGTTTTATATAATTTCAAGAAAGAATAGTCATTGCAATTTTTAAATGAAAATAACTAAATACATAGATGTCATAGCTTTAGTAACAGTGGATTATCAAACATATGGACATAATCAGCAATTCATTTGCTTAACAGACACATTTCTTTCTCAGTGTTCTTCTTTCAGGACTCAAAAAGAAACGTTCAGTACCCATTTGGTTGTCTTCTTTTTGAATCATATATCACTATTGAAAATGGAAAGAAGGCTATAGTTCTTGCAAAGAAAGCCAATGTTAGATAAATTGAGAATTGTTGGTTTTATTTTTAAAATGCTGACTACAGTTTGGTGTGGACATGTATTTTCCAAATAAAGTGAACATAAACCCAAGATCAAGAAATGTGCATACAAACTATATTTAGAATAATCCTAATGTAATTCTCAGTTGCTCAATTGATTTGATCTCCTTATCATGGGGAGAAATTGGACTCCTGGATATTATCAACAGCTTCTAACTCCAATCTGATTATTGCTATAATCTTGACAATGATTGATTCTGAGTAATTATCTCAGAAGCAGAATTAGATTAAAAAACAATATTCCAGATTATAGAAGACTTCAGTCCATTTTTGTAATTAGTTCCATCTTAGAATATATGATGCTATCACATTTGAATAATTTAGAGTGAATTATTTGCAAGAAGCCTATTTGACTACACTTTAATAGGAAAACAGATAAACAAGAAACCGTAACATTTTAAGAAACATTACACTGTAAATTAGCAGACTCATTGCAATAAAGTTTACTTTGCCAATGTTTTCATTTTGCCATGTAGCTCCTAAAATATTGCTGGGTACTGAGCAAAAGCCCAGTGCTACAATAATCAGTGATCAGGCATTCATAATGATGATTTATGATTACTGATGGTGTCATTATCATCATAATTATAGGCTATGAATTAATTTTTCACAATTGGCATCTGAATAATTTTCAACTGTAGGGCTTTCCTTTGTGAGAGGAATTACTTACAGATAATGGTCATAAAGAATGGACTCATGAGAATGGGCCCAAATAAAAAAAAACCAAACCCATATTTGAAGTCCTTGAGCAGCACTCACTTATTATTTTCATTATTTTTTTTTTTAGCAGTGATGGCATGGACCAAAAATAAATGAAGGTTTATTGTGCTAAGCACTTAAAAGAATACATAGAATAAATGGTCTCTGGCAAAACCACAATAGTAACAGGATCTTAACAGAAAATAGAAGTGTATCTGTCTTATGTACTGTATTTTATTGAAACTGATGTCCCCAGATTTTTAATCCCTTCCTCCCATTATGGTTAATTGAAGGAGTGGATTCAAAATATTCCATACTTTAGAACAATTTTGAAGATCATCATTGCTGTGTCTTTCTTAGAGCCAAAGGTGATGTGTTCTGGGCCATGTCTTTTCATCAGGTACAAGGGATTTGAGAATAGGTATTTTGTTCTCCAGGCCCATGCTGTTGAGCTGGTGTGATAAAGTTTTGACAAAGACAAAACATAAAAATATTTCAGGATTGTTTCCAGCCAGATCCAGACAGGTGTTGTGTCAGAAAGGAAAGAAGAAATGTAATTCAATGGTGAAAGAAGCAGAGAAAGAAGAATCGGTCACTGTGTCACATGCGAAGCTTCTGATTCCCAATATCCCAGGCTTTGATCCTAGGCAGACTTCAGTCTCTCATCCTTTTGTCCTCATGTAAATCTCAAGTACATGTTGTAAAGGAGAGTGATATAGGAAAGGAAATAGCTGAGAAGAGTTTTGATCAAGTTTTAAGGAAAAGAAGCTGGACAAGGATAAAGGAATTGGGAAAAGGGACAGAGAATTAAAACCCCTCGCATTTAAACAGACTAAAACTGTTGACCTTTTAATTTTTATGCAGATGTTTATATGAAGGCATCTATTAAAATGCCAACAGCTTATGATAGGTGTTATTTTAAAGTATTAAACATGCATCCAGTAATCTTGAATATGTGATGTATCAGGAATTAATTGCAAACACAGGGACCTTGAAGGGAGCTCTTGCACTAAAAGTAATGGTAACAAAAATGAATATCGCTAAGATTAACTATTAATTTTAGTCTGTAACAAATCAACTATTGCTCTGATTTCTAAGCAGGTGCAAAATTTAAAAGTACAAAAGGTATGGCCTCTATGAATAGTACAAGATTAGTGATCATTCAATTTGTATACATGCAGTCTAAGGACAGCACCTCATTTTGTTAATGAGATATAAAACCTGTGTTCACTGTGCACTCTATCACTGGTAAACAAACATTGTAATGCCAACACATAACAGCTGATGAAAACAGTAATCTGTTATAAAGCATGGGTGGAAATTAGTGCTTTTCTTGTACTTCTGATTTCCCCACAGGGATTATTTATACTTTGGCCTTTAGTAAAGATTCTTGTTTCTTGTTCTTGTTTCTTGAAAAATTCTTTGGAATAAAACACTGATGTATTTAGAATAGGCACATGAAAGCAGTAGGTAAGGTTACTGGAATAGCTTTGCCATGAAACTCCAGATTTAAATCTCCAAAAGACGAGTAGTTGTGCATTTGGGCCTTCCCTGCTATTTTTGTTATGCACTAAAAAAAAAATAAATAAAAAACAATAAAAATTTCTATATATAATAATTTCTTTTTCTACAAAGTATTTTCTTTTTCTACAGCACTTCAAAATGAACAAGTAGAGTTCTTTATAGTAAATACATTGACTCAGCACTAATAGTATTCTGAATGCAAAAAAGATTCCTGTGGTTCATAGGCTGCACTAGTATAACTTCTCTTAGCTTCTTTGACAGAGCTGAGTGACAAAATCCAGGAACTGAAAGTCTGCATTTTTTAATCACTTCCATCCCAATGACCTCTGAAGTTTATGAAGTTGTATTAGTCCTGTCACAAGTCACCATGACATTAGTTTTGTCACTGTTTTAACATTATTAAACATATTTGTCATTTTGATTATAACTATATGAAGGACAATTTTTATATTAATAATATTGTTTAGCTACAGGACTAGAAAGGGTAGAGCCCTTAGAATAACTTAACTTTAAGGCTTTAGCCTAAAAGGATATTTCTAGTTGAAACCTTACACCTAATTCATTTATATGGTTCTTAACACTGGTTTTGACATTGTTAGTTATGTCAGGCTCCACTTAAACACTGCCTGTGGCTACACCGAATTTGATGCAGATGATATTTTCATATAAAGCTAACTTTGTTATTGAAGCCTTTAGCAGTGAAAACACTGCAGAAACTTACAAACAGTAACTGAGGACACAGGTGAGTGCTGATCGATAGGTTAATGCAGCTTCATAAGCTATTAAGTGACTGCATGGATCAGACATATCTGCCATTCTAAGGCATTTGAGGTATTCCACTGCTGGTTATGGAACTCTAATCTAATTAAACCACTTATTTTATTCTAGAAAAGCACCAGATTTAAAGAGTAAAGGAAAGAGTGTTGGAGATCTGCTTTAGAAACTATTATTATAATTGTGACTTGTACTTATAATTGCACAAGGCAATCTGTAACTGCTAGAGCATGATTCAGAACTTTTGGACTGTAGGAGAGTTGACTAACCTTTTTACACTGAGACACACACAAAGGCTAGATTGGTGGCCTTCCAGTTCGATAACAAGCATGATTTGTTTTTGTACTTTCAATGGGGGTTGATCCAGTTTTGATCTCACCTATAGATGTGAGCTTCAATGGTTATAGAGGGAGGACTGATCACAACTATCCTTACTTTTGAATGAACTAGCACTGAAAAAGCCCATTGAGTATGTTTCTCATCTAGCAATGCAGAGGTTGGGGCACGTGGCTCATATAAACAATGTTTGAGTTTTCTAGCTGTATGCTGAACTAGAATGTAGGAAGAGCAAGGTTGTCCATGTCAGTTTATCAAGGGCATCCTAAAACTTTGAATTATTTGCAAACTTTAAAATCATGAAACATGAACAGCTGAGCTGCCATGTATGCTATAGCCTACTTACTGCTAATGCTGGCCACCAGTAAATTCCTTGGAAGAAAAGGAATGACTTATGGCACATAGATGTGTTTGTACCACAATGGTGTCCAGTATTCCTCCTGATATGATGCCTTTATTGTAATTTTCTTAGCTATGTGCATTGTCACTAGCTCAAGACTGTTTCTGGAGGTACAGACCAACCCCTTTTCATTCATTTCTCATGTGCAGGGCTCAGCTGCTGCAGGTACCTTTGTCCAAGGAAGAATGCCATCTCATTCGCTCCAGAAGTGAATGACAGACTAGCTATTTGACTGCATATTTCCAAGAGAGAAATACTTTTCAAATTCTAAGCTACTTCAAAAACATCCTCCTGTTCTTCTAGTATTAAACAATCTATATAGCTCTTATTCTATATAAAAAAAAATCTATATATACTGTTATTTAAGGATACAGCAATCTATATAACTCTTATTTCCTATATTTACTCTTCTATTGTATTCTTTCTAACAGGAAGGTTTCTTTACATCATTAAGGCAAATAAACAAAACCTCTGACTGATAAGCCTCCTTCTACTGTGCTGAAATACTTTGAAATGGTTAGCTTCCCACTCCTTTTCAAATTTGCTGTTCTCAGATAAAAATACAAGCTTGTTCAGGATGTTTATTTTTAGTGAATATCAAACTAAACACCTGTAATAACTGCCAAATTGTCTATTCTTTTATGTTGTGGAGTGCATAGAAACAGCAGCGTGAAAACTCTTTCAATACTAAACCAGTATATTTTGCTTTCTCCAAAGAACAAAAAGACGTGATTTTCTTATATGGATTACTTTTTTCCATCTCTTACTCATAACAACACATACCCGTTGACCATCAATGTCACTAAGACCACTGCCTAAATCTCTGTAAGTAAATCTCTGTCCCTTTATAAAATAGTTCTTGTATCTCTGTTAGCTTATCTTCATTATATCTAAATCTAATCACTCTCTTCTAAAGGATTTATTTTCTGCCAGCGTTAAGGGATGCCATTTGAAATATTTCCTCTGGAAAACAAAATCTATAAAATCTAAATATTTAATTCTATTTAACATTTGTTTCTGTAATGTCATTTTAGGAAATGTAGAATGTAGTTACACAGCACTTTCTACCATTTTCAAAACAAGTCATATAAGAGGGAGCTGAACAAAAAGGAGTCCTCCACATGAATCACAATTCTTTTCTTGCTGCAGCCATTTCTGATACGCTTAGGTGATACATCCATCCTCGTTAGCTATTGTTCTTCTTTATGGGCAGACTATCTTGAACAATCAACTGTACTAGACGTTACACAAGATAAAAAATAATGTAGCTTTGTTCCTCTAGACCCTTCTACATGGTTTCTTGTCCCTTCTTCCAATTAATACCATCTTTTTCAAATCATTAGATACTTCATATTTAATTTACTATATGATCATATATGCCAGAATGTGTTAAATTACATTTTGTTTGCATAGAATACTTGTTACAATAAATGTACAGAAAGTAAGATATGTTCTTATCTACATAATCTAGCTACCTAACCAAGAATTTCTTACACAATGAGTTCCATAAAATGTAAGCATTCTATAAGCAAAACCTAAATATAATATTCACATTGTAATCTCACCCTGACAGAATAGACATGTTTCTATAGTGGATACCAATTATTTGTAAATAAAGATTTCTAAAATGGTTGTATATATAGATAGTTATATGCCTGTATGTGAAAATTAGAGCAGCAAAATTCAGGAACAAAGGTTAAGAACCTACATACTTCAATGAACACCTGATAATCACTTACAATGAGTCACAAAGGTAAAACTAAATTATAATACCTAAGTCTAACGAAGAAAAGCAGTTCTCAGGAAATCACACAAGTACATGTGGAGATACAGAAACTGTTAGCATTACACATACGTAGGTATTCTGCTTTAATTAAAGATTAATTTTAATGTATTTAATGTAATTTATTTGCAGTCTCATCACCATTATTACAATTCATTATACTTCCAAGCCCGTATACTTGACATGGCTAAACAGAACAACCAGCAAACAAGCGAACAAATCAACATATGAAGAAGATGAATTTCAAGAAAAGGCATACTACTCTTCATCACATATATTTGGAATTACTATTTATTTCCAAACCAAGAGCTGATTCCAATGCATTTCAGTTCTTTTTCTGCCATCTGTAATTTTCCTAAAACTAAGCTTAATTCTCCTATACCTGTTTTCTTCTTTGTATGAGAGGTTTTATTACTTCCGAGATTTTGAGGAAGTAACTTTCTTCTGCTTTTTGTATTTTGGGCATTGGAGTAGAAAATGGCTTTCAGTTTTGATGTCTACTCTGTCACATCAATTGTAGAGTCAGTCTTCCATAGGTTTCTAGTGCATTTTGTATCATTCCTGGTTTCTATTTCTAATATGTGGTAAGACTGCATTTTGCTAGGGTAAAAATTCTACATATATAACAAACATTGCTATAGAACATTAATCTGCAGATCTCTCTTTACTGTCACAATCCAGTGAAGAGAGCAGAATGTATAGGAAAAATGGTGTGTTTCTGTCTATGTATAGTTGCATAACTCATATCGAATTAATCTTTTGGCATACACACGAATTTTAAACATGGCGAGGTTTTACCTACAGTCTTTTGTTCAAGTTGCTTTAATGTCTAATTAGAATTCACATCAGGAAAGATGTATGATTTGTCCTTTTTTAGGATGCTCATTTAGCATAAGTACAAGACTATCTCAAGTGACTGTCCATTTTTATTCAGCAAAGTGTTTTTGCATATTGCTACTGGTATGCTGCTCCTGACGAATACTGTATAGAGTTACCTCTAGTGAGCCATTTTAAAGTTAATTAGCATGGCACTGGGAGCTGTCTAGGCATGGTAGCAGGGAGCACCAGAGAGGCTAAATTACCCTTCTTCTCAGGCAGTTTTTCAGTAGATTAGGCTTCACGTCAACTGAACTCTGCTCTGTTGCAGCTACTCTGTTCCTGCATGTCTGAGTATGCCTGCGAAAATCTACTTCAGATTTCTGTAGTTTGCAACGTAGAGATGCTGAAAATGCCACTGACCAGCTCTTGGACATTTTTAGGATGAGAAAACTCACCCGGTGATTAAACATCTGTGGACTTGATGATATCAGGTACTTTGAAAGGAACAGATTCTACTAGTAAATGGTAAGTTAAGAATTTCTCCTGCACAGGCACATTCCCTTTCGATGTTAAAGCTCCCACAAGACTGTCCTGCTTTACTTCCTGTGTCTTCACCAAAACCATGCCACAGATGTGAAGGAGGAAGGAGTGTGAGAAAGAGTATTTAAGTGAATGAATTTAGGCAATTCTGTGTTTCTTACACTGCTAACACAGTAGAACCTAACTCCTTGGTTACTTGATTACTGATGTAGTAATATAATTAATGTTAACTCAACTGGGTAATTTACATCAACACCAGGATCAGTTTTAGTTCCATGAGAGTCAGCAGCTCTCATTTTCTCCCTAAAAGCTCTTCCCAAGCCCACCATTGAAGAAAGCACGGAAGCCAGTGAAAACTAAGTCTGACTCCCTAGTAGTAGGAATTATTTGATGCATATCATCAAAGTGTCTGCCTGAGAAAAGTGCATTCTCCTGTTCCTGGCCATACTGAATATTTAGATTTTCACTTGTCAGTGAAGTTTGAGGCAACAACGTTCAGTACCTCAGCCTTCTCCATGTCCTGGGTAATCAAGTCTCCCATTTCCTTCTGGAGAGGGCCCAGTTCTCCCAGAGAGATTGAGCAGCCAGGGATTGTGTTAGGAAAGCTAAAGCTCTGTTAGAATTAAATCTGTCCAGGGATGTCAAGGGCAACAAGAAAAACTTCTATGGGTATGTTAGTGATAGGCCAAAGAAGGCCAGCAGGTCTCCCCTTTCTACTCAGCTTGTGTGAGACCCCACCTGGAGTGCTGTGTTCAGCTCTGGGGCCCCAAACATAAGAAGGACATGGACCTGTTGGAGCAAGTCCAGAGGAGGGCCACGAAGGTGATCAGAGGGCTGGAGCACCTCTCCTGTGCAGACAGGCTGAGGGATTTGGGGTTGGTCAGCCTGGAGAAGAGAAGGCTCCAGGGAGACCTTCTAGCAGCCTTCCAGTACCTAAAGGGGGCCTACAAGAAAGCTGGAGAGGGACTTTTTACAAGGGCATGTGGTGATAGGACAAGTGTAATGGCTTTAAACTAAAAGAGGGAAAATAAATTTGATTAGATATTAGGAAGAAAATATTTATGATCAGGGTTGTAAGGCACTGGAACAGGCTGCCCAGAGCAGCTGTGGATGCCCCATCCCTGGAAGTGTCCAAGGCCAGGCTGGATGGGGCTTTGAGCAACCTGGTGTAGTGGAAGGTGCCCCTGCCCTTGGCAGGGGGGTTTGGAACTAGATGGTCTTTAAGGTCCCTTCTAACCTAATCTATTCTATAATTCTACAATTTTCATATGAAATGAAATTGCATAATCTAGATTTGTTTTATGTGAACTGTTCCAACAAATTTGGCTAATGCTGAGGTATGTGAAAATTCCTAGTTTATTGCTGCTCTTCTGTAAGTAATGATGTTGGCCATCTTCCAGCCTTTAATGTTTTCTCTTGGGCTTAATAAACTCATAAAGATATCCACTAAATTACTCTAAATTGTTTTCTAACTCTTTTTAGTGATCTTGGACTTGAATGTATAAACTCTGGTCTCAGAGTGTTAGTATTGTGCAAGTTTCAAACCTTTTAATAATCATTAACGCTTTTATCAAGATACTTTCTAATTTCTTCTCTTTTGTCCTGGTAAATCTAATTTCTGATGTAGGTAAATGTTCATTGATTTCATTTGTACAGGCTGTGCTTAAGTAATTGTTTAACATCCTTTCTATTTTCTTATCCCGTGTCTCTTTAATTCTGTGCTAATCACTCTTCCGAAGGTGACTTTTCCTCCTTTACCAATTTGCAAAAGTGGACAGGGTATTCTTACTCCTTTATGTGAGAGAGTCTTCACAGACCTATTCTTTATTGTACCTCCTTTTTTAGGGGAGTTGTCTTGATTTTATTTGTAACTTTCTGTTCCCATGCAATTTCCTGAAATTGCCCCACTGAAAAATTCAGATATAAATATTAATCATGTGTTTTTCAAGGCAAGAGTATCTTTAATCCAAATCATGATTAGAAATGTTTTAGAAACTACCCTGGAAATAGAGTATGAAGAAAGCCTCTACATGATTCCTGGATTCTGTGTAAATCTTTGTCAATACCTTAACATTTGTTATTAACTTTTTTTAACTTCACATTGGGTGACTCTTCAGAATTAAATATGGAAATATACAAGAGCAGCCCTGCTGCATGTATTTTATAGCGATCAAATAACTTGACTCTGTGACTACATTTTCAGTTTTCCACATTTTAGAGATTTTTGTACTGGTGCTAGATAAGGTTAGCCTCAAAACTGTGAAGGCCAGAGCTGACTCCAGGTTCCAATAGACATCTCCTGTTGCGGGGCAACAACTGGGATATTTGACCACAAAAAGTGGCAAAGAATATATGTATGTGAAATAATAACATTACCAGTAATGCTAGTGTGGAGCAGTTAACAACAGAAAAATTAACACTGCTGGTATTTATGTCATCACTTCCAGGTTTCAGTGTTAATGCCTTCCTGAAGTGAATGGGACATTTCACATTACTCAGCCTTGGTTTTTTGTTCTACTTGGTAACTCTTTACACTCTATTCTTGTTTTAAAAGATACCTTTCTAGTTCTGAATTGCTTAAATGATTTTAAACAGAAATAAAACCAAATAAAACACCCCAAAATGAATTGTGATTTACTATATCATCATCCTAGATTAGCTTTATTATGAACTTTCTAGTGGTCACAAGATGAAAAGTTTATTTTTCCTTTACACTTTAATTTTTACCATTCATCTAAAAGAAGTGATTTAAATTTTTCCTTTATAATCAGTTTTGGCCTGATTTATTAGTGGATATTTGCTTTTATCACAGAAATTGCTGTTGTAATGAACCCTAATGCATCTTTGTTACATCCTCACTGGAAAGTCTAATAAACTACTGAGTTTTTTCAAATACATGTCTGTGAAACAAGATAGAACAGTAGGGAGTAGAGTTTGTGTTCTTTCCCAAGCCTCTGTGTTCTACATCTCAGTAAATTCAGTGTCCAGAAAACCACTTTCAGAAATACCAGTTTTCCATTCTGCTTTATTATATATATCTGCCTGACACAATGTCACGGTCCACTCAGTGGACTCGTGGTGGTTCATTTACTATGATCTTGAAGCGCAAAAATCAAGGCACCCACACCAAGGGGTTATGCTTTGATCAAACAGCACAACTTTATTGTTTGCCCATAAAGCGGTGTGCGATAGATAGAGTGACAGGGAGGGAAGGAAAGGTAAAGTAAAAAGAAAAGGGAAGAAGATTATAGCTACCACCACGGGTCCAAGGTGTCCCTATGGTCCTAGGTCTAGGCAGCGTCCCACCGGTCCTTCCAATTTTTGTGATCCTTGGTGGGGAAGATCTCCAAAGTTCAATTGCTAAAGAGCCATCTTTTATGCCAAGCAACACACCTTGCTCCTCCTCTGGCCCATGGATTGTTGCAAATCTCCTCCTTCTCGAGCAAGGTTACTACGCATGTCCTAAAAGGAGTGTCCGAGGCGAAGGTTGCCTTACAGGCAGGTAGCTTCAGACCAGGAGGTTTTTGTATTGTAATAATATTATAATGAAGAAAAGTTCATCTGATGTTCAAGTTTTCTGGTTCATTGCTGACAGTGGTTGTGATCCATCTTCTGGACAATGGTTATGCGGCCTTATTGTAATTGTTCCTTTCGATCCCAGGTGGCAGGAAATGGCATAGTACTCCTCGTACCGTGCAGTTCTCTTTCCCAGGGTCTTTGTGTCATGAGGACCACATTCCATCTCCAGTCTCTGTTGGCAATGTTGAGACAATATTGTTCTCTTTGGACCGACTCTTACACACAATTATTCACATGTGCTGTTTCTTAAGGATTCTTTTCATGTGTGTGCTCTTCAGTAGGTGACAAGACTTCACATCATAATATGCAAAGAGAAGCAGGATCACAGGCTGAGACGGGTGGGAGGTGGATCAAAACCAGAGCACTGGAGATAGTCAGATGAAAAATAAAATTTTAAGAAAATATTACAAAAAAAAAGATGTTTAGGAGCTTAGAGCCCCTCTTTTCTGGTTGTAGAAATTTTGGAAATACTCTTTCCTTATTAATTCTTTAAGAATGATAATATAACAGTATAACACGGGTAGGATAGATACAGAATTCATATTTTACTCTAATGTGTTAGGTGAGGAGTCTGCTAGCATAAGACATTGAGACCTATGGTACTGTAAGAGTAACAAACACCACTACCCTTGAACTTTTTTTTTTGGCTAAAAAATGGTCATATTTGGGCTTTATTGTAAACAAATTGGATTAAGATAAGTTTTCTGGTGAATGTGTTCCTTCACCATTGGTGATATGTCATGCTTCCTGGAATTTTATTCTAATGAAATATTAAAAAAGGTCTATGATGAAGCTTAAGTATCTTAATGGAAACCCTTCAGTGAATTCTCAGTGAACTCTCAGTGAGCCATAGGCCAATCTTTGCAGTATCCTGCATGACGTTTTCCATGGTTTTCCTGGTCTCTGTGGCATCCAGCATGCAGGGCTGGAGTGGCCTTACTCTGTGGATTGCCTTTGGTTTCTGAGTGCCTACAGAACAAGAATCTGAGACCTGCTGAAGCAAGGGTTGGGAAATTCAGGCAGTTTGAGGCAGGGATGGTCAAGGCTTCTAGGCTCCCTGCCTTCTGCTTCATAGTCACTGGGTCTCAGAGAGCTATGGCTTGGGTTACTGGTCAGCACCTTGTCCTAATATTGAGGGCCTGGCAGGTCTTTCAGAGTGAGAGTACTGTGAGCTGTTGCTAGATCCCATGACTCCACAGTGGAGGTTTCCTACAACACTGGGAGACTATTTTTACTCCTGGGGAGCCAGAGACCATAGCCCCTTCAGTGGCCCAGACTTTCTGTTTTGAGGAAAAAATAAAGCAGAATTGGTTTCCCTGAATTAACAATAATAACACTAATAACAACAACAACAACAACAATCATCATCATCATCACCACCATCATCTGTTCATTTTGAACAGAAAACCATCAAAATAAGTTTTCATACTCAGTTGAAGTAGGAGATTTTATTTTTGAAAAGCTGGAACCTTTCCTAAAATGAAAATGCAATATTCTGATAAACCCTGTCCATGACTGTAGCTGTTTTGTTTTTAATTTGGCAATGCCCTAAGTCATACACTGCTAGTACTGACTCAACTATCTGTCAGTGGTGAAACAACTCAGCCCGGGAATAACCCTGTAAAACAAACCACTATGGTATACTGATGTAAACTACAGTCTGCTTCCCTACTCCCTCTTGTAGGTGCCCTTTGATTTTTTGGGTCAATGTAGGGGAGGAATAGCTGAGTAGCTACCATAGGTGCACTACTACCAGCAATTTACTTTTAGTTTGAACTACGTGAGCTAAGCCTGTTATACTTTCTTGATATTTTGCTGAATTAATGCAGCTTTGCATTTCTCCTACCATAAGAGCCACTGATAAAAGCCAAATAAGAGTTCTGAGCCATTTAAGAGGCACATCCTGATAACAACAAAGATTTTATAATAACTCAAGGAACTGATGCTACTTCCTTTCCTGATGGCTCCCTAACCTCATATAGGGTTCCTGCTCTGTATGCAGGTGAAATATAACCACAAAAAGTCTTACAGAAGCTCTGTAAGATCAGAACCGGGAGCAAAAGATGTTTCCAACTAAAAGTACAATGAAAAAAAGACAAGAAGTAGCGACGGAAAGGAGGAGTTTTTTCATTACTTCAGCGTTAATGTTTTTCCTGTTGTAAGGAGAAAAAAAGGCTGCATTTTGAAGAATTTGTCCTAGTTTTGGTTTGTGGTGGTTTTTTGGGGCTTTTTAATTGGCTGATGATTGATTGCTTTATGTTCTGGGCACTTATTAGGCCTTGGTTCACATGACCACAGATTGAAAGGGAGACCTGGCACTGACCGTAAGCTCGGTCTGGATGTCTCAGACCTGGTACAGAGTAAGCCAAATGGGCTTGGCAGCTCTGACATAGTGGATCAACAGAACCTTTGCAGTCCAGACTCACTGCAATTGCAATGCAGACTCTTCTGACTATGCAGAGTGACATACCATGCACATAAATTCAAGCCTCTGCTCACATAAAGTAGTCTTCTATGTTGTTTAATTCCTAGAGATAGCTGGGAAGCCCGGGATATTCCAGTCCTGTCAAAATGATCCTAGCGTTACCCATATGTCTTTTTATAAATAGTATTACCTAATGCTAGCATGCATCCAATAGATGGCATAAAACTGTCCATGGGAGAGTTAAAAACATAAAGCAGGCACCCTTCAAAAGCTGCTATGTACTAGAATGTTACTTTCAGTATACTCATAAGAAATGAGAAAGGTTGTTTTGTTTTGTTTTCTGGTACTGAAATGTTTGATTCGTGCTGTTGTGTTTTGGGTGGGTAGCGAAGTCATTTCCCGAGCAGGAATTACTTCCAGTTTATTGTTGCCATTTCAATTAAACCTAAGTTGAATTGAGTTGTCAGTAAAACTGCCTGTTACTTTTTTTTAATTCACCTCTGGACTGTTAAATGTTATTGCTTCAAATACAATACGCTCTGGCTACTGTTGGGTGCTTATAGCTAAGATACGTAAACAGAATGGACCAAGGTTGTAGCCTGGCGTAATTTACTGGAATTCAGCACGGTTGCACCAGGAGTGAATTTGGCTCAGTGTTTTGGCATTAGTCTTAAAGGTCATTCCTGCAGTTTGCCCTCACTATAGAAAGTGTGATCAAAAAGTTTTCCATTTTATTTCTCTTTTGATGGTCACATTAAATCTTATTACACTGTTGGTACTTTACCTTACTGGAGTGTCTGTGGGTTTTCTTTATAGGCAAAGCTTTCATCCCTGGATATCCATAAATAACTCTATTCACCACACTTTCTCCCACAGCATTTGTGAGTTATGCTCAGACCTGAGACAAGTGTTAGTTTGCATGTTTGCAGATGGATTTCTGCTTCATTTTTGTCCACTTCAGAGACGTTGCCTATTAAGAAGGGCTTTCTACCCCTGTACCCTCCATTCCAATCAGCTCCATCTGCATGTTCTCTTCTGCACCATGCCTTTGATAGGGCACTTATCCAACTTTTCTGATTAAAGTGGATTCACTACTGTAGATACAGAACTCTTGAAAGCAGAGGCTGCTGCCGCAAGTTCTCTTTTAAAATTTGTTTCTGAAACAGATGCCACAATAAAAACAGAAAAAGTGCTAACTGCATATTTTTTCAATAAAAGGGTTAGTATTTATGTACTTGAGGAAGTTATGACTCAGTTGTATATTATTCAGGACTTCATTTGTGTAAGTTACTTTCTGATTACTTATTGATTATAATCAGAACTCTTGGAGCTAAATGTGCAATATAGCTAATAAGCAGATCTTCTGCAGATGAAGAGGATCCTTAAATATAATTCTGATGCACTTTACACTTTCTATTTATTGAACTTTGTCACAAATGGCAAATTGTAGCAGGCCATTGAAACTATAGCAGCAGCAGCAGATTTGCAGTATTTCTGTAAGCAGGGAAACAACAGAATCTTAATAAAAGGTCTCGTTTTTCAGTCTCCAAAGTCAAAGCAGTAAAAGGCATTTCAAAATATCCCTTGGTACCTAACTCAGTCTGATGCTGGCTGGTTAAATCTCATGCACTGACTATAAGACTCTCACAGTGGGTAACTGCCTCATCAGCTCCCACCAGCTGGTATGGGTTGCAGTATCAGACAGGGGAAGAAAGTTCATGAGGGTGCACCAGCAGTTGTGTCACCTAGGGTGGTCCCTGGTCAAAGCACATTTCCCAGCTTCATGCTGGTGTTGTTATTCCTTCCCCATCAAGCCACCTGGGCTTCAGATAAGAGCCTACCAGAAGACTAGAAGCACCAGCTCTGTGTCCCGTCTGCATGCCTTCTTCAGTCTTGGGAGATAAATGACTTGAGAGCTCTGCTGTAGGCACTTTAAAAGGCTTCTACTTGATGGGTAAAGACACAAAAAAGGAAGAGGAGTAGTACATGGCACAAACGATTAATGTTTCCTAGCCCCAACAACCTATGGGGAAACAGAAGGGTGCTGTGGGACTGGTTGCGGAGTGAAACGGGCTCCTTTGATCCAGGTAGTACATCTGGCTGCTTTTTAGATGTCTTTTCATGCTTAGTACATATTTACTGGCAGCAGAGATGGAGGTCAAAAATCTGTACTGAATCTGTGAAATGGCTTCCCTGAAAGTAATGGGAGTCTTTCAATGGGTATGGCTTAAGACATTGTGTATCAGTGAGTCAGAAATCTGTTTTCTACCATAAGTTTTGGTCAGTAAAATTATGCTAGGCTGTAAGAAATACATAAATATTTATAATGTAATCTTTCTTATGAGATAACATTGCATTAATATTCAGTATAAATAGGAATCCTACTGACAAGATTAGATAAAACTTTGGCAAAAAACAAGAATGCAATGGAAATCAAATCCAAAGCAAAATTTTTACCGTTATTAGGAGCTCCAGAATGTTTCAGTTATCAAAATCCTCTATTTGAAAGTTTATAATCTTTTTTGCTGCTTTTATTTTGCATTTTGAATTAATTGAAGCATGGAAAGTTAAACAGTCAAAATTGCAGCACAGTGCATAGTGCAAATAGTGAATTTGTAAATGAACACGTATTTACTTCAGGGAGAAACTGAGTATTCTTGAAAATTACATATTCTTTGATGAACTTTGTCCAAACTTTTTAGCTTGTAACAAAAAATAATAATCAGTGGTTAAATATAGCTTAAATTTTGAGATAAAATGTCTATAATTGCCTTGTTAATAAAAAACCCTCTAAGACTGTGACAAAAGAGTACACACCTCTAATACAAACTCCACCGAGACTCCCATGCTGAAAGATTTTCAGCTGATATTTTTTACCACTTGATTCATCTCTGTTAGTTAATTCAAAATTCATGGCATGTCTTCCCTGCATCTTAGTTATGAAATTGTTTGATGACAGTCATAAACCCCTGACTACTAAATATAGTACCTGCAAAAGCTTTTGAAATTAACTCTTGAATAGACAAGAAGAGAAGAAATTCATGAAGCAGATGAAGAAATTTTATTTACTACAAAGCCTGACACATCAGAACTATATAGGCTTTAGTTATCCTGGTCAACAGAAAGGGGGCCATGGTGTAATATAACAGCAAAGTAAAAGGTTGTAAAAAATGGCTGATAAATTAGATTTATAAGTCACAGTGCTAAACTATGGAAGAACTGGAGTGTCTCTAGGCTGTGGATCTGGCTTTGTATCCATCCTCCTCTGCAGAATTCAAAAAACATTAATGAGCTACCCCAGATGACGAGTCCCAGACTAGATGATCATTCTACAATCTCATTCTGGAAACTGCCTGCTTCAGACTGCCCATGCAATTAAAATAAATGAGAGCTTTGGGATTTAAACTGTTATTACACTATGTGGACTCCTCTTTTGTATGAGGAGGAGAAATCATGAATGCCAAGAAAAAAGTTTTCTAAATGCTTCAGTTTAATTTCAATCTGTACGTTATATGAGCCCATTTATTGGATTTAGAAGGGGTCTCATTAACTGATTTGAATCTGGGTTAAAGCTTTACATTTCTTTTTGCTTCCTGAAAGCTTGATATCTCATTTCATCATGTCACACTTTAATTCTAGCAAAGGTAAACCTAGACAACATTCATCATTCATAAATATATAATAATTGATGGGATGTATGAAGTGAAATTCATACCCTTCACATTCATGGATTCACTGGTTAGGATTCTTACCTGTGTCTTCTATGATGAAGCAAAAAAGACTTTTCCATGAATGCAATAATTTAAATTGCCAAACATTCTTGAGTTGACTCCACTTACACATTCACAGTTTAATGACCTTTTCCTATTATCCCTGGGCTGGCTCTGAGTTTCAGGATGAAGGATTTGTAGGCTGATTATCCATATCACTACCAGAACATGTTATCTATTTAATGTACTTTCTTTTTAATTAAAGCATTTTCAGTACACACACTAGGGCTGACAAAGTATGAGTGGATGGTTAGGTGGTATTTGGGACTGATATCAGAACTTCAGATTCTTCTCAAAGTCCTTTATACAAGGGATGCAGTTATCATTCTTTCACTCTATGTATGTGCGTATTATACACTATAGTGGACAGAGATTTGTCTGTGTATACTTAAAATTTTAAGACGTGGGAGCTATAAACCCACGTGCTAGAAAATAATACTTTTACAATAAATTTATCTTTTTGAATGATTTTTTTAACCTCTGCTTCAAAGGGATTGAAATAAACAGAAGTCTGGACATCTGGAGATATAACTGCATGTACAGGTATGTGAGGTGAAACAGAGAACTACTCAAAATTCTCTCTAAATGCTACTAGCTTCTAATCTGTGCTAACAGTCCAATGTCAAACAATGAAACAAAAACCCCAAACCAATCCCCCAAAACCCCAAACTCACAAACATCTGAAGATTTTCCAGATGTCATAGCTGTAAATCTGCCCTCAAACTGAATTTTGTTGTGTCAAGTATGGTAGGTATAATGGTATAGTAAGAGTGTGAGCTTAAGAGAGCTGTCAGTGATTTTGACTGTTTACCATCTGGGACTGCTAAATAATATTTCCCTATAGAGTAAGTAGAAAGAAATAGGAACTGTGTTTATGCTGTCTGTGAAGAATATACATGACTGCATTTTTCATAACCCTTACGTTTTTCTAACTGGCACCCATGAATAGTAAAGATACTGGATCTTTCATCCTACTTTTAAACTGAGCACAAAAATATTCCTTAGATGGTGGGGGTATAGCCAGTTGTCCTAACACTGGGTAGCAGGCTTTTTTATTGCAGGAAAAATGGTATTTTGAAGGGGAAAAGAGTGTGGAATGCTGTGGGCAAATGCATGAGGCCATGGTGCACATCTATAGTATGAAACCTATGAAAGATATATATATATATATCTATCTATATCACAGGTGGGCTATAGTATGAACCCAACTGTGAAAGATAGACTAAAATCTTTGATGTCTTCATGACATGCTTAGTTCTGAGACTCTACACACTCCAAATATTTCCTTTATTAAACTCAGGGAAGGAAATTTCCTTACCAGGCTTATCCTGTTCATCCAGCACAACTATATCTGTTTCTCTTTTTTGTGGAAAACGTATTGTATACTGCACATGCGTCTTTCTTTCAGACATACATGTGTTAACAGTAGAGCACTGCCAGGCTGCTAATTGCAAATTCACTCTGTAGGTTATGTGTTTTAAAAGCCCTGTAACTTTGATAGATTAGAACAATTTTCAGCAGACTGGTAAAAGTCAAAGCTGTATCTCTGTGACAAATTTGGTGTGTCTATCTTTTCTCTAATAGGAAAGGTGTGTATTTTTCATCATCTACTCTTAAAAGTGGCAACAGATTGCCTGAAAGACAGTGGTCAACCATATCTAGTTTTTGCTTGGAAAGGAGTGACGTTGTTATAAAAAGCTAAAGATAATCTCTTAGGAATAGCAGTATCAGTTTACAAAAATGTAAGGTAAGATGCTCTCCAATAAAACTTTTTTGTGCTATACTCAAACGTTCAGATTTACAGTTGCTTAACGTTGTGAGAAAGATTCTTGCAAAATCATGTACAACACTAAATAAAATCTCAACATTTCAAAACTGAGACAATATGACAAGTCTTTGAAGTGATTTTTATACAGTTTTAGTCCCTTTATCCCGGAATTTAGATAACTTCGTGACAACTTGTCACACAATTTAGAAAAAAAATAGCTAGAAGGATAAAACAAACATGGGGAGAATGAATCTTGCCTAAGATCATGGTATATACTATATACTGTCTTTCATTCTCTCTCTCTACACACACACACATATAATATAATGTCTAAAATAGTTCCAAAACCATGACAGATTATAGAAAAATACAGGAGATTATAAAATGTAAAAGCTGTGTCTAGGAAAAATAAAATTAAACAGAACAGATAGATGTAAACAATAACAAGGCAAAGCAAAAAGACTTTGAAAACCAGCTTCCTTAAATTTTTTTCAAACACAGGAAGAAAGTTGGTAACCTGCCAGGGAATCTGTAAAACTTATACACTGATCAAGAGCTAAAGTGAGTTCTCAAGGAATATGAGGACACCACAGGAAACCAGAATGAATTATTTGACTCAGTGCTTAGTTTGAGGAGCTTATGACAATCTAGACCTATTCTGCAAGGGGGATAGGACAGAAGAACTATCTCAGCTTGTGGTGCCATCATTTAAAGTTTTAGAATGAAGTGATGAAATTAGTATTAATATCTCTATGACTGGGTATTTTTTGCCCAAAAGTTCTAAAGAAATCACCATATCCAAACTACCAAAGTATCCGTTGTGGTTTGCAATTTATCTACTGAATCAGCCTTTACACTAGAAAAGAAGCAAGGCTGTGAACAGTATCACACTAAAAGGTTTCAAGGGAGAATTCAGGGAGCTGCAGGCTAGTAAGCCTGAAGTTTGTAATGAGCAAATTGGTGGAAACTACAGTAAATAATAGGTTCAGTAGACATCTCATGGAGTGATAAAGAATCAGATGGCTTTTCTAGGGGGAAACCACGTTTATTAATCTACTAGAGTTGTTTGAGGAATGAAAACCCATATGATAGAATATTTGGCTTTACTCATATTCAGGAATCTTTCAACATGTTTCTTAGCAACAAATCTTAACCAGCCATGGAGTAAAAGGAGTGCTCCAAGGATTAAACAAAATATAGGAAAGGGGATTTTCATTTGCTTTGGAGAAAGGAAGATATTAGAGGAATCCCAAAGAGAGATGTACTGGATCAAGTTGTATTAACTATTTTCATAAGTGGTCTGAAAAAAGAAAAGGATAATGACAAATTCACTGATAATGTAGTTACTTCAGGTGTACAACACTAACATTTTACAGATTAAGATCTTTGAATGTCTAAGTAGCATTATGGGAGATACTTTTTTTAATACATGGAGAACAATCACCCTGAGGAAACAGTGTCCTGAACATGCATGAATGAGGGTGGACTCTCTTCTTTGCTGCTGAAGAAATCTTAGAGTGCATCTGAATTGTTCCTCTAAACAGACAATTATATATTAGAGTTTATAAATAAAATCAGAGAATGGAACAGAAATCCTTACACCCAAGCAAATCAGTGGTGAACTACTATCACTAATATTATGCACAATTTCAGTCAATCCTTTCTCAAAAGCAATATAATTGGATTTGACAAGTTACAAGGAAGCGTAACCTGTATATTTTGAGATATTGAATGACCTCGGTATAAGGAGATGAAATACATTACAAATCAACTTGAAAAAGAGACATGACAGGGCAGGGTATTTGATAGAATACTTGTGATTAAATGCTTCATTAAGTTTTAAATATTTTACCAAGGGATGTCTGGATACCAAAAAAATAATTGTATTAAAGGGAAGTAAAGAACAATCATGGACTATTATATGCAGCGATGAAGATGCTCTTATTTATGAAGTCTGGAAAGTGACTCCTTTGATATCAAAGGAATTAACATATTGAGATTCTTACCCTTTTTTACAAAGTTTATCTACAGCAAGTGTTACTATCCCCTTTTTAAGTGCCATTTTGGGCTAAAAGGATGACTGTTTTGACTTGCAATCGCTGTTTGCATGCCTTTTTTGAATATGAAAAAGTAGAAATATTTGTATAGTCATTGAACTAGTTGGTCATTTTTATAAAAATGTCATAGAAACAATTCTTTTTTTTTGAGATGCAGAGGTACATTCATACAGATATGATGGCAGAAACTAATTGGGTTTTTGTGCTTTTATGGTATGGTAATTTGCATATTTCTGATTTAGAAACAGTTCCTCATGTATTGCTGTAATGCACACCAGACATACATGACAAGCAATATGTCACAGGTGGTAAGCATCAGCCACAGGCACAGTGTAATCCTGTAATCACTGGGTAACAAACCAGCTGGCTGGATGAGCTCAAAGAGTTGTGAATAGACTTAAATCTGGTTGGCAGCCAATCACAAGTGGTGTTCACCAGGCCTCAGTGTTGGGACCAGTCCTGTTTAATAACTTTAATACTGGTCTGGACAAGGGGACCAAGTGCACCCATAGTAAGTTTGCAAACACCAAGCTGGGCAGGAGCATTGATCTGTTTGAAGGTAGGAAGACTTTACAGAGGGATCTGGACAGGCTGGATTGAAGGGCCAAGGCCAGCTGTACGAAGTTCAACAAGGAGAAGCACCGGGTCCTGCCTGCGCGTCACAACCCCACGCAACATTGCAGGCTTGAAGCAGAATGACTGGAAAGCTGCTCAGTGGAAAAGGACCTGTGGGTGCTGGCTGACAGCCGGCTGAATGTGAGCTGGCCTGTGCCCAGGCAGCCAAGAAGGCCAACAGCATCCTGGCTTGTGTGGGAAACAGTGTGGCCAGCAGGGCTGGGGAAGTGACTGTCCCCTGTACGCGGCACTGGTGAGGCCGCAACTCAAATCCTGTGTTCAGTTGTCGGCCCCTCACTGCAAAGGGGACACTGAGGTGCTGGAGCGTGTCCAGAGAAGGGCAACAAAGCTGGTGAAGGGTCTGGAGCACAACTCTTTGGGGAGCAGCTGTGGGAACTGGGGTTGTTTAGTCTGGAGAAAAGGAGGCTCAGGGGAGACCTTATTGCTCTCTACAGCTAGCTGAAAGGAGGTTGTAGTGAGGTGGGTCTTGGTCTCTTTTCCCAAGTAACAAGCAATAGGACAAGAGGAAATAGCCTCAAGTTGCACCAGAGGAGGTTTAGGTTGGATATTAGGAAAAATTTTGTCTCAGAACTGGTTGTCAAACATTGGAGCAAGCTGCCCAGGTGTCCTGGTTTCAGCTGGGATAAAGTTACTTTTCTTAATAGCTGGTGCAATGCTTTGTTTTGGATTTGGTGTGAGAACGATACTGGTAACAGATGTTTTTAATTGTTGCTAGGTAATGTTTATACCAAGTCAAGGGCTTTTCACTTTCTCAGGTCTTGCCAGCAAGAAAGATGGTAAGACAAAAGAAACTGGGAGAGGACACACCAGGAAGCGTTTGTGTCACCAACCCTGGAGGTATTTAAAAGATGTGTAGATGTGGCACTTAGGGACATGGTATAGTGGTGGACTTGGCAGTGCTAGGTGAATGGTTGGACTCAATGATCTTGAAGGTCTTTTCCAACCTGAACAATTCTATGATTCTATGATTCCCCAATCATATTTGATGCAGATTAAGATAAAAACTGCTAGCTCATTCTTTATTGAATTTTATTCCTAGAAATGGCACTGTGTAAAACAGTTCAGCCACCTGGTCAGGTGTTAGGAAATCCTTTCAGACTCCTTGTCCTGTAGAGAATGAGGTCAAGAGATTTCTCATACTCTTTTTACACAGTTACTAACAAAATGATAATGGAAACATGCTAAAATGTCTCTTGGTGTCAGTGAATAACAACATTCATAAACGATTTGACTCCCTAGGCTATTTCATTTATACTGTGTAAAATGCTTAGCAAACATAAGTAAAATTTCTCTGGAAGAGGTACAGTTTACTGTGACTTTAACAGAATATGGTAAAATCTGCTTCCTTAAATCTTCAGCTTGTCTCATCATGTGACAACACATTCATATTGTTAATGCAGAGTTATGTAATACAGTCGTGTAAAGTATGAACAGTGGTTCTGTCGACAACACCATTACAGGCTTTTTTAGCTTTTTTCATTCTGAAAATGCAAGATGACTATTAAAGTGTAATGGCACAGAACATCTTGTTTAAAAAAAAGAAAAGAGCCTTTTACAGTATTCTTGTTTATAGATGATATTTATTGCCTTTGTATTCCTATGGTGTGCTTCTAAGTCAATTGAAATGCAAGTGCTAATGAAACCTCTACCATAACACATTCATTCTTTTTTACACCAAATGAGTCTACCACAAGATATAAATGACTTACATATATCTGCTGCTCAGGTTTTATTGTTTTAGGTTAATTTATTCATTGTAATATTCTTAATGAAAGTAATGACTCTTCCAGTAGTTTGTATATTCATATATTGCAATTTTATTAAATCATGCTGTGAAAGTTCATACTGGCTGCTCTAAACATTCCTGAAGTTTCATGTTATACTTAAAATATAAAAGCAATCTTCTAGAGGATTATCAGCATAGTATATTTTGTTATCCTTTGCTCTTCCTAATTTGTTCACACCAGGGTATATCTAATGTACAGGGGTACTTCTACAGACAGAGCTGTAGCATTCTTATGCATTTTATTAGCACAGACCATTGCAAACTCTGATCAAAATCTAAAGAGCCAGCTCAGTACATATAATTTTTTAAAAATATAGTTTATTATAGCTATGGAGACTTAGTGTAAATTTACTGTTCCAGAAAAAATATTGTTATTTGGCAGCTAGAGTATTGACTTTACTCTAAGTGCTCAAATTGAATCTTTTCAGAAGCAATTAAGAAATAAAAAATCTGGTGACTAGAATCCCTTCACCTGCCTCACACAACTGTAAAATTCTGATTACCAACCACATGTAATCTAAACTATTGGATAATACAGCTTTACATGATCAAAATCTCCTAGAACTCATTACATAAACAGCTTGTATTTTCTTTTTTATTATTATTAAACTTGTGCTGTCAATACTGATAACTCTCACTTCTTAACACATTGTTCAAAACTAGTTACGAAACATCAGACTTC
Source organism: Falco peregrinus (assembly GCF_023634155.1). NCBI lineage: Eukaryota > Metazoa > Chordata > Aves > Falconiformes > Falconidae > Falco > Falco peregrinus. The sequence goes on along the minus strand of NC_073725.1, from coordinate 36,092,274 downwards.
TCTTAAGAAGGAAGAATTACTAGGAACAGTGTACAGAATAAAAGCCTGAAGAGCAAAAAGGTTAAGTGAGCTGCTCAAGGACACAATGGGCAATAACAAAAAGAGCTTCTGGTAAGAGCGAAGTCTTTCCTGGTCACTGGACTCCATTTAAGCCTAGCACAATCTATTTTAACAGAAAATGAAGAGTGTTGAGATATGAGCTTACTGCCTGTACTGCAGTTCTAGGAGGATATTACCAGATCATCTGAATACTTACCATGTGCTTTGTCATGCATTGTATACAGATTAATACAAAACACTGCTCTCTTCCTTAAGATTTATCAATCTCACGATTATTCTCCATCCTATTCTAATATGAAGTTCCTCAAGTTCTGTTCACTTAAAAGAAGGGTAACAAACTGGTCAGAAAAGAAATTTATGAAATTCAGATAATAAAGCCTTAATAACATATGGAAGTCACTGAATGTTAACCCTCTTTTAGTAAACAGCACGTTAGTTTTCACTGTGCATTCTTCTCTTGCTTACTTTACATGTGAAACAGGAGCTGTTCCATGGAAGTAGTAAAAGTATTTATTAATAACTCTATGTTGGGGCAGTCAGTGATTTCATTCCTACCTGACAGCATTACTCACAGGTAAGAGTCCATTGTGTTACTGTTGTGTCAAGGTGCTGCAAACAGCCTTCACCTTCCATTCCATCCTATGCCACTGGGAAATTGGAGAGTAATGATGTAGACAATCACTTGGATTCTGCAGATTATATTTTAAAATAATAAAGTGCTGAAATAAAACATGTATTTCTGACTGTATTGACCAAAAGCTGCACTGACATAAATGTTAAGTTTTGTTATTTTTCTTTTTTGTAAAATTCTTAACATGGGACACATCAGCCTTATATAATTACTGATGTAAGTGCTACAGTAAGAGTCCATAGAGTTGAAAAAAAGTTTTCACAGGTGGTTTAGCATTTAAACAGAAACCATTTTGTCTTTATTGCTCTTGACTCTTTTTCTGCTTTTCACATTGCTATTCTGAGATTCCCTTACAAGTTTCAGATTAACAGCCAATTAATCTGTGAGGTCATGAAAGTTTGGTGCTACCTATCTTTTTGGTGGCATTCTCCAAAGTGAAGTCCATGTGGATGTCTCTACAGGGGTTGGAGAAGTTAGCATAATGTATATTATCTTCACACACAACTAAAATGTGTTTCAAATGTCAAACTAAGTTTGTGTTATCTCTTGTTGTGGAGATACATGGGTGTATCGCTGCAAATCTGAAATGACACTTTTCTAAATTATTCTCTTCCCCTATCGAGAGAGACCTTGCTTTCCCATTTTAATGTAATGACGTGACTCTTCATTACTATGTATTAAGGCATAACCTGCATGAATATCCATAAAAGATAAAAAAAATATGTGCACAAAAATCCAAATCTCACTAATATTCTTGGTAATGCCTCTGATATCTTCAGGGGACTTTGGATTCAGCTGTCATAGCTGGGTGCAGGATATGGTGTAACATACTTTAGAATGGTCTTAAATATAATTTGATCACAACCATGTTAGAAATCATGGAGTGCCTGGTAAGCATTGCCACCGAGATACAATTTTGAAACATTTTGAAACATGGAACTGCCCACTTTTTAGAAACACCACCTGCAATATAATTTGAAGCTATCTTTATGCGAAATCAAGTTTCTAAACAGCTTAAGATAAACAGTTTCAGGTTTTCAGAAACAGCTTGTCTATTTTTGCCCTCTCCCTTCAACAAAAGAACAAACAAAGCAGCACAACATTCTCTCTAAATCTTGAAAACACCTGGAAAATATTTCAGTGCATGAAGTTTTCTCAAAGTAATTGTTTAACACATCATACCTTTGTTCAGAATGCATCCTATTTTCCACATTATTTCAGAATATTAGTAGTAGTCTGAAGGAAACTGCTGTCAACAATTACATTTAAGAAATAGGATATAGGCACTCCTTTTAAATTTGGGGCTTCTCTCTAAAGTTCTTCCTCAAAAAAGCATGATTTGGTTCTTCACATTGGAGTGTTTGCTTTCCTTAGTTCACTGTCACTGGCTACACCTGTTTGTCAAAGTCAGAGGGTCTGATGCCTGTTAATGCCTGTAAACCCAAGCCTGAGTTCCTGAGTTCCCAAAGTTTAGGAATCTAAATCCCGCTGAAATCCTGTTACAATAGTACCAGTAGGAATCTCTGCTTTAACTATCTAAGATATATGGAGAAGAGCTCTAGTGGAAAAACCTAGCCATGCTTTACAAAGAGCTGGAATATATATAAAACCAGAGTATTTCTGTGATGGCATGAGAAGTATTTAGATGCGATTCATACTCTGTTCAGAACAGATATGTATATTTTCTAAATACTTATAGCACTTTTCATCTTCATAATTGCTTTGCTGACAATAATTAATCCTCACAATGAGGTGGGTGATAAATTAAGGTGGATGAAGAATTCACAATAATTAATTTATCTAGGAAATATAGTTATTTACCTGAGTGTGAAGTGTTCAGTAACAGACAGCAAGTTTTGCTGACTTATTTATACTTCACAACAATGGTGTTAACATTTTATGCAAATGTAATTCAATCAATGGGTTTCTTGAAAAAAATTTAATGTGGTTTCATGTAGAAGTTTAAAGCAATTAGCTGTCCAATTTGCATTGCTGTTGAACCAACACCACTTCTAGGCTCCTCACACATGAACTTGTGCATGCCCTCTCCCCATTAATGGACAGAGACCTGGCTGTTTACCAGGATCTCTTTTAAGGTTGGTTTTGGGGAGAAAACATGGGCTTTTCATCTGAATTGGAGGAGTGACAAACTTCTCATTGGTGTGGGACGGGCAGGACTGTGGGACCTGAACCCAGAACATGTCATAATGCGCAGCCACTTTCAGTCAAGATAAAACAAGCAGCACCTGATTTAACAGCTGTCAGATTTAACGTTCGTGGAAAATGTCTGGCTGCTCTAGCTGTTATTCAGTATTTGTAGCTTCATCATTAAGATGATCTGGCCATGTTACATCAGCCTGCAGTTCCTGCTGTTGCTGCTGGTAATACCATATGAACTGCTGCTACTGCCTCTTCCACACTGCATGAGAGCCCCTGCTGACAGTGACCTACACAATTTCTAGCTGCTTTCTTTACTTTGAGTCAACTTGTTCCAGTTTGCTTGTCACTACTATTTTAAATGTTAATGTCAGGAAAAACCAGAGATAGCCTATTGCTGATAGAATAAACCAAATATTTTTATTAGAGCACCTTAAACAGCAGGTGAGCTATACATGGAGCAAAGTAGGAAGGGTACATGCTAACTCACAAATTTGGCATGAGAACTTCTGCACTACTTGCTACAAAATTAGATTGTGGGAAATGGAAATATTGTAGTAGAACCTCTAGTAATATTGTAATGCTGTGGGATTTTGTTAAAAGAGCATTTCATTACCTAAGGAAGAGTTCTCCCCTCTCTAATGGAGAAGAGTATCCTCTCCCTTCAAATTGCATCTTTTGTAATAGCCAAATATCATAAAATTTCCATGCTGAGAAGTGAGCGTACTTGATAGCAGAAAATGAATGCAGACAGGTAAATGTGGTTTCTCCACAGCACTGAAGTGAATTAGTTGCAAAAATAAACAAATAAGGATACTAGCAAACCTTGGCCATCTATCTGAGGTGCTTAAAGTTAAAGGTCTGCTCAATAGAAAGAAACAGGCACCTTTAAGAGAAATTCTGCATACTGCCAGCAGACAGTTCATGTAATTTATTTCTTTTTGCTTACCTTAGAGAGGCTGACCAGGTTCCTCACTTGGGTGCTTCTCTTGGGTAAGAGGTGAGACTGTAAAAAGCCTCCCTGTGAGCCAGCTCTGATTTGCTCACAGGTGCCAGCGAGCTGATTTCCTGATGCTGCAGGACTTTGTCCCAAACTTCTGCACCACGTGAGCATGCTGCTGGGGGAGGAAGCTGCTCTGTGTCCTTGTATCTTCATAGTGCTCACAGTAATAATAATTATAAAAAACAAAAACAACAACAGCAACAAAAAAAACCACAAAACCACCCTATAAGAACATCCATTAAATACTTTACCATTTTTTTCCCTATTATTTGTGACAAGACTTAAAAAATGACATGGAAATCTTTGAAATTCAAAACAGATCCTTTGAAATCTTGTCTTTAAATGGCATACAAAGCTTCTAATTAGCTTTTGATTTCTCTGTTATCTGCTTCAAAGTGATCAATGACACATACTTGGTCATCGTCAATATGTACCTTTCCAGTGTTAGAACAAAACCAGGATTTCAAGGCTGAAGTCAGATTGACCCTGGCTTTACCCTATGATTGAAAGAAGGGTTTAAACCGAGTCCAGTGCCAGCCATGGCAAATGGAAAATAATTAAATGTCACCTAATTGCATTATCTCCCATTTTTGAAGTTAATAACAGCATAATCTATTTGTACCTGCCATTTGCCTTAGGAGACAGCAGAAGATAATGAAAATATTTTACCATCTATTTTCAAATTATAAGCTGTTGTTTCCAAAGAAAGTCAAAACCCATGTATATTATCACATTATTGTTCTCCAGGGACTGCAGTCACTATAGTGATTGTAATTACATGGCTTCATTAACTTTCTACATTCTACCTGTTATGGGGGTTTCACATTAAGAAAATTTGCATATACAGGAAATGAATGCCGTTTGCAAGGAGCTAATGTCATTAAACATTTAAGCAGCCTCTCCCAAGTAAACAAGGAATTTTCGCTAGAATATCCTTTTAGCATGCGGTTAAAACCAATGCAGTCACAATTGTCACTTGAAAGAAAAACATACAAAAAGCATTTAGAGTAAGCAACAGCCATCTTAACAAGACTGCTTTACAATTGGAAATAATTCAATTACTTACAATCATACAATGCATAATCAGGTGTAATATCCTTCTGTCAGATTAATACTAGTTCACGTTAAGAGAGTGTATGTGTGCTTATGATCTACTGCAAACACTGACCCATATTTAAATAGAACATGCAATGAGAACTTCCACTTTCCAATCTGCAGTTGGCTAATTTTTGCTATCAATGGGTTATACGTAAAAATAACTTTCAAATTTTACTTATGAATTATTAAAAGCAAAGAAAGGCTCTATAAGAACAGTCATTTAATACTGTGCTGTAGCAGTAGGAACACAAATGCTTTGTAGTGTGTCATATTTTTGTTTCCTGGGCTTGACGCAAGGCCACCCAACACCAAAAGGAGAGGTTTTTTTTCTGTTTGTTTGAGCCACTTTTGACTATCTAGCTGCTGACTTCGGTAGACACAAGATTTTAGAAACTCTTTGTGGTTTGAAGCCCTTTGCTTTGTCCAGAGCTCTTATTGTAGCATTATGCTTTAATAGAATACCCCATGGGTGTTCATCTCTCTTGAAGAGTGTGGCCTGATCCTGATTTAATCCTGTTCTATGTTATGAGTGTGTCTATCACTCTCCTCATAGTCGTCTCCTTTGTCTTGACTGTGATGATCACACTCCTGAGACTCTTCACTATATACCAGCCTGGTGGATAGCACAGATGCACCAACATTAGGAAACCGCAGCATCTATTCTTTCCTTAGCCCACAAACATACATGTAATATTGTCTTACAATGTCCAGGTTATAGGCAAGGCACGGTCAGCCATCCTTTTGAATGATGTACTTACTGTTTTCTCTAGGAAGCTTACTGCTCAATGTTGAAGGCTTTGGGTATCATTCTTTTGATGTAAGTAATTTTCTTATACAATGTAAGGGAGGATAAAATGTACAACTGTCCTTTGTAGGTTCTACTTCAAGGAATTCAGAGGTTCAAAAACAAAGAATGGGCATTCCAGCACCTAACTCATAGAAGCTTAAGGTCTTTGTTGGTTCTTGTTCTTCATGCTTGCTGCTTAGTGTCTCTCTGAATTAGACTTTATCTTTAAAACTACTTTCCTTTTCTGACTTTGGACCAGGCAGAAATACCTCAAACCTATTTTTTTTTCCCATGGAGTATTGTAGAATTTATATATTTGTTTGGCACTTTGAGCTTTTCTGATGAAAAATGCTGTAGAAACATAATACTCAATGAGCTGCCCTTCACCCTGCCAACATGAGGACATAAAAGAAACATGAGAATGTCCATCATCTTCCCTTTTGTACCAGTTCTAAGCACAATATCAATCTTCTTCTTACTCTGAATTCAAGGATTATATTAAACTGGCAGCCGTCCATATGCAGCGTGGGGGAAACAAAGGAAGAAGTAGACCAAAATATTAAGAAGGAAGTCTGAGATTCATCTGCCAATTTAGCATAATTTTTAAGAGAAGTTACTGCTCTTAAGTTCATGTTGCTGGGAGTACTATCCACACAGCTAACCAAGGTCGTGGATTTTATGAAAATTTCCTGATCAGCTTTAGTAGAAAATTCAGCTCATAAAGTCTCCTGTGGTTATTCCAGCTAAGCTGGCTTATTTTTCAGGGGAACAAATGAGTAACACTCACAGACATTCAGCATAGCTGAGAGTGGTTAAAGTTTCTGGATGGTACAATTTTTCTGTGATATAATCCCCTCCTGCCTGGCTATGCAGCACCTGGCCCTGTGCCGGTGTTCTCCCTTTCACAGGATGCCTTTCCATTGCATGGGACAGATGGGTGGAGGGAAGATCCTCCTCCTTTCACCTCCAAGTAGGTCATGAGCTGCTTGCGAGGAGAGTGAGAGGGAAATGTGCTAAGCAAGGTGTTCATGCCTCAGGAGCTACAGTATGAAAAGGGGTTATGGGTGAGAGATGAAGTCCCCAGTATTCAAGCCCCCCTTGTACATCAGACAACCTATATATGACTTTTCTGAGTTTAGATTTCTTGCCTTGGTCAGATATATTTTTCAACTCAGGATTTTCAGTTATTTCTCACCTATCAACTAATTTTCTTGGTGTGTCCTAAATAATTCCATTTTTTTCCAGTTCATGCAACCAAATTATTTTCACTGATTGACAAACTTTCTTCCGAGTCAGACATAGGTTTTTTGTTTGCAAGAGTTCATGTTAATGGTTTCTCTTACACTTATAAAATGTCCTTTCCTTTTGCAATATATTCTTCAAGGTACTTGGTGTCATATAGAAGTGACTTTCCAATTGTATATTACAAGTACTCAGGCACAGTTTGAAATATATTGGTTTCTTGGACTGCAGCTATTGATCTGATCTCTGGCACTGGAAGCTTATGGTGCAAAAACTTCCTTCACTGTCTCAGGTCACTAATTTTTTTTTTTTTTTTAATACATATATCTTGCTTTGTTTGCTTTGCTTTACTTACTTCCTTACTTACTGTTTTGGTTTTGGGTTTTTTTTTTTTTTTTTTCCTGCTCAGCAGTTACATTTCTTTTCCTTTCCTTTAACAGCTGCTCTTAAGGTATTTCAGTGTGTATAGTTATTTGTGAGCTAGACTCTTTTACTCTCTTGGTACCTGCTGTCTTTACTTGAAGGCTCTAAACCAGTAATTGGTAACAAGTTTCTCTCAGTGGGTTTTACACACAGCTGCAAGGCAGAAAATAAACAGTTCTTTCAAGCCTACACTCTTAGGGTTACAGCTGTATACTAATGACTTCCCCAGCTCGCTAATGCAAATTTTAAAGAGATATCATCCATTTCTATTAACAGATTTTTAAAGTCTTTTCCACAGTTTAGGCAGGACCTTGTAATGACAACTGAGAGAACGTGACACCAGAACAATATCTCTCCTAATTAAAGTGCCTTTCCTAATTAAAGTAGTCACTGGTGTGCAAGTTCACAACTTTTCATCAAACAATAATTCACCTCAAGGTTCTTTAACTTATTATAATTTTTTTAAAAATTATGGAAAGAATGCCCAATGTATTGTCACTCCAAATTATCTCAATGTTTAAAACCCAAAGCAAATTACAGAAAAAAAATTATAGTATGAATTACATTTGTTCAGAATTTTCTCTTCATGTTTTTTCAAGGAGAAATTTTCGAGTGGAAATTACATTTAGGTGGAATACTTTAGCTTTTACTAAAATAATATATGAACATGTATTCAAACATGTAACAACAAAAATAAGAAAGTAAAAAAAGTCTTTAGCTAAAATGTTCTGTTCTTTTTCTCTTAAATCTTTGACCAAAAAAATCCAGTGCTTCTTGGAAAGTGAGGGAAGGAAGACATAAACGTTTATTCAGCTATTCCAGTCTTAATAAGCTAGGTCATGACTTAATACACAAAAGGATTTGTGTTTTGCTGAAAATACAACATATGCATAAGCTCTGTGTGTGTAGACAGAGAAGAAAAAGAAAGGTAAATAAAATTAATGCACCTTTTGCAATTAAACTTGTTCTACTGAGATTTTTTTTCACTGTCTAAGGAAACCTTTTCAAAGATATAAGAGATTTTTGTCTCAAGCTGTTCCAGTACTGGCACCTAGTTTTCTTTTTTTTTTTTTTATTACAGAATGAAGCAGTAATACCAGCTCTTGTTGTTTAAGCTTTTCATGTGACTGCTTTATCTCCTAATAATACTTCAAAAGCTTATTTAACAGGTTCAAAAAAGTATCTGCAATGTTGTTTGCACAGGTACACAAATCAGACTACTAAAGGCTTGAGATGATGGGGAAATCATATGTTTATTTCCACCTTAAATACAGTAACAAGAACGAATGATTCACTGATATTGATTTTGAATGGTAGATATTGTGACTGCACATCAGAATAGGGATAACCTCCTGACTTAGGAGGGAGCAGCTCTTGTATTTGTCTACCCTCTGCCACTGCAGTGAAATGGCAAAGTGCTCAGGGTCACAAGGAATTGAGTTTGGGCTCTAGTTGTGTTGTGCTCACTCATGCCACGTGTATAAAACAGCTCTGTGTTGCTTAATAGAGCAACGATAGATGCTCTAATGCTCAGTGCTCCAGGGCATTTTGCAAGTACTTTGGAAAAAAGTGCAAACCCTTTGCTTCCCTGTGTCAAGAACAGGAAGGGGAAACCCCCTGGCAGCAGCAAGGAGGATCTGTTACCAGCTACGGCGCCTGAGTTGCTTGAGTGCAGCTGTTGATCACAGGCTGGCAAGATGTGAAGGGAAGGCCGAGGTGGGAGAAACCAAGAACGCTAACACCTCTTCAAACCACAGCTTTGCACTAGCCTGAGCCTGAATTTCGTTTTTAAGCAGGCAATGCAAAGTGGGGAGAATTATTATTAATACATTATTTTTAAGATGTCTTTGAACAGGTAGCTGACTATTAAAGTATACCCTACCAGAACTGCATCCTTTAACTTCTGTTTATCAAAGACAGGGAGATGAGGTTTAAAATATAGATCAAGAATAAATACAGATGTAGAGTGCTTAGAATGTGTCTTTACAAATCTTCTGTCATTTAGGTATCTAACAGATTTTGTACTTCTGTGTCCAGAATGCCAGAGGCAATCTGGAAATGACAGCTTACAGTTTTTTCTGTCTTTTGAAAAGTTGTTTCCATGACTTAAGATGTTATGTGAAATCTTTACCTTCCTGCCTTTTTCAGGGGACAACAACTTCTTATTTTACTTATTATGTTGAAGATGTAATATGCGTGGACCAATTGAGGTAGCAGAAATGAGATTTCCCAGAGTGTGGGAAGAAAGGTATTTTCCTTGCAGACCTTGTTCAGTAAAGCGTTTTGAAGGGGCATTATTTTGTACTTTCCTATTAGTTCCAAGCTGGCAGATAGGGGTTTCTTTTATTTTAAACAAAGCAGTACTCTTGTAAGTACTAACTTCGTGAATGACTGGCAATAAATAATTGTGTGAGCCCCCCACTTTCTAAATGCAAATTCTAATGACACTACACTGTTCGTGGGACAGTGCAGACTATGTTGTTTGGTTTTGTTTTGGTTGTTTTTTAAAAAAAAATTACAGACACCAGGATGGTGACAAATAGAAACCTGGACAGAATTTCTATAGGTGTCATGGTACCTTTGGTTCCTGAACAGTGCGTTCTCACTTTTAATATTAACTACAAGGTAAAAAGCATCTGACAATTTACAAAATTGGAACACCATCAGGTTGACCACATTATACACTGTTGCACATATGAATTCTTAATGCTGTTTAAGAAATGACTTTTTTCTACTTTTCATTAGAGCCCCTTGTTGCCATCCAATCTTGATTTTAGAAATTAAAGCTAACAACCAGATTGAAAGAATCCAGAGAATGACAGCATGGGGCATAGTCTCAAAGCCACAACTAACAGCATGAGGCAAAGCAAACCTCAAGCTATTCCAGCTTTTAGAGAAGGAAGGGGGAGAAAAAAAGCATTTGCAGGAAAACTCAATTATAACAACCCACAGCTATAGTAAAGTACTTGTGAATGTTGACAGTAAAGCTTTTTCTGCTTAATGTTTTAATTAAATACCTAGAAGCCAACTCTTCTCTTCAGTCAGTGTCAGAGCAGTACTTCTCTATGGATAAATGTTTACAGCAAAAGCTCTGCTGAGGGTTTCAGCAAACAAGTCTCGGAGAACTGAGAAGGCTTTCAGCTGAGGCACTTGAGATCAAGAAAGCACCAGTGATTAGAAACTAGCAGTACAATAACAGGACGATTTAATCCACCCAAATGTCAGTCGCTGGTTTACAAGTTGGCAATCCCATCTTCATCTGCAGACAAAAGGGCACTGGTTAGTCATCTGTTTAATTCTCTTGCTGCAGCATGTCATTTGGATGTTGAAGGAAAATCCCTTGATTCAGTCTGCCATTTTTGACAGTCTCCCTCTAGACCACATTAATAAGCTTTTTAGAGAAGTGAATGCAGAATAATCAGCAGGCAGCCTGCACTCAAAATGGAGACAGAACAGACAGCAGAAATGCCTTCTTCCCTTTGTAGTTACTGTGCATAGGTGACCCTTCTCACACAGAGCAGCAAATGATTTAGACTAAGATTGCCTTTGAAAGCCACAGCGTAATTAACCATTTTATGCATGTGATGGCTGCCTAGCTTGAATATCTGATGCTTACAATGGAAAAAATTCAGCTGCATTTGAGTTAGATTTCTGAAACACACTAACAATAGAGCAGGCAGATAGAAAGGCTGCCTGGCATCCCGGAATACCTGGGGAATTTCACTCAGAAAACAAACACGTTACTCTTTAATGTAGGCTCACATCTCATTATAAAATCACAAGTGGAATGAGACACACTTCGCCTTTGTAACTGTGTTGCCAGGAGGCAGGTAAGTGTTGTGCTACAGACAGTGCTGCTAAGATCTGCATGATTTTAATACGTTTTGAAAGCAAATAATTTGTTAGATAATGGGGGTCTTGCTGTGGATATTTCCTGTTTTTCTCTATTAATAATTTCTCTATTGCCAGCTGTAAATTGAAATTGTCAATAGCTTTGTTTAACCTATTGTGCACTGGCTATTTCTAGGTGCAGCTGAAAAACAAACTATTTCAGGGTATCCTTATTTTGTTCCAGGAAGGATTTGCTGGTAAGGCATTACTAAACACTGAAAACGAGAATGCAGAAACCTTGGAACACTGAGAACTGTTTTTATTTCACTTGGAGATGAAGGAAGTAAGCACTATTGAAAATCAACCTCAAGATATGCACATACAGACAAAAAAAAGTGAAAGGAGGTTAAAAGGAGAAGGAAAGAAATGTAATCCTGTGTGATGTTGTAAGATGTAGGTAAGGCTCGGGGAGGATTTTGTCAAGCAGAAAATTGACAAAACCTGCTATTAATTATTGTGCTGATGCTATCAGTGGCATTACCATAATCAAAAAGCGAGGCGTGAGCATAATTCATGAGGTGCTAGGTAGCTTGGGGGTTAAATCACTTATTCTCAAAGGAGATTTTAAGAAAAAAACATAATTAACAGTAAGAGAGAGCACAAAAATTCTTTTATGTAGCCCGTGTAGCCAGTAATATCTCAGTAACAAATTCAGACATACTGGCCTGTTTGTGTGTGAAGGAATAGATGAGGATAGAAGGAGACCTTATTTGTCAGCTGCAGCTACCAGGAAAGAAGATGGGATAACACTTAACCAACTTTTGGTTGTAGAAAAGAAGCTAGGGTATCTTTAAAAAACAATATTCTTGGCACTTTGCAGAAAACTACTAGCATAAAGCCCCTTCCAGGAAGAGCTTATGCTCTAAAGTACCAGAAATCTAGGAAAATAATGTACAAAGAAGAAAAATGATGAATTGATTACTTTTACAAAATGCCTTTTTTTGTTGTTGTTTTTTCCTTTAGAATAAAAAATTGCAGCAAAGACCAAGACAAGCAGGCACCACTGTTTTACAACTCCATTCTCAACAATAACATCTTCAAGGGAAAAGGTAGAAAAGAAACTAAAAATAAGACCAGATCATCAGGTTAACCATTTATCTTGACTCATTGCCTTGCAAATTCAAACTATTAAAAAAGCTGAGACAAATTCAATATTTACAGTAGTTGCATGTTAACAAGTCAACATTTACCAACCATTATAGGCAAAGTTGAATAAATAACGCTGAAAGTGTTTGCAAATGTTACTTTGAAGAAAAACATCACATTCACTTTGATTCACAACATATATTATTCACACTGCAAACATTCATGCAAGCAAATCTGTGTTTAGGGTGGTATTGTAATCTTTCAGGCTAACAACTATCTGCATTACTATTCACTCTGGAGAAAGTCATATAGCAGTGTTAAAACCTCCTGGTTATTCTGAGATTTTAAAAAAAAAAAAAAAAAGAGAAATCACCAGTAATAATCATGTGACTAGTATTGTCACATGTCATTGTCTTAGCTTAGACAAGATAAGCAACAGATTGGGTAGAGTATTTAAGGTGAGTGTCACAACTAGAAGATCTAAAGATTTTTTCATTTGTTTGTTTAGTGTTCATGTTCATGTGGTCAGAATGAAAATGAAACTATACACACTATTTGGATTTGTGATGCCTTTACCACTTTAAGAAGACCATGAAAATCCTTCTCACAGCAGGGGTCTAGGAACAGTGGCCAATGAAGGAAATGGCCGTTTTCCTCCACTGGTAAGCAGAAAGTACTTGTTAATACCCTATTACAAGACTCTTTTGGCTCTGAGTAATCTTGCAGATTTAACTGTAAATAAAGTTCTCTATTTGCAAAGAAATCTTACAGAAAAAATATAATATCCCTAGTGAAAACCAGTATTGGAAGGCTAGAGGATGAAACTTTTTGTGATTTTATGTGGGACTGCCTGCAAATTCTCAAGATCTATGATACATTGTAATGGGTGAATAAATTATTCATAGAATCATAAAATGGTCTGGGTTGGAAGGGACATAAAAAATCATCTAGTTCCAAGCCCCCTGCCATGGCAGGGACACCTTCCACTACACCAGGTTGCTCAAAGCCCCATCCAGCCTGGCCTTGGACATTTCCAGGGATGGGGCATCCACAGCTTCTCTGGGCAACCTGTTCCAGTGCCTTACAACTCTGATCATAAATAATTTCTTCCTAATATTTAATCAAATTTATTTTCCCTCTTTCAGTTTAAAGCCATTACACTTGTCTTATCACCACATGCCCTTGTAAAAAGTCCCTCTCCAGCTTTCTTGTAGGCCCCCTTTAGTTACTGGAAGGCTGCTCAGGCTCCCTGGAGCCTTGTCTTCTCCAGGCTGACCAACCCCAACTTCTGTCTTCCTAGGAGAGAGGCTCCAGCCCCCTGATCACCGTTGTGGCCCTCCTCTGGACTTGCTCGAACAGGTCCATGTCTTTCTTGTGTTGGGGGCCCCAGAGCTGAACGCAGCACTCCAGGTGGGGTCTCACACAAGCTGAGTAGAAGGGGAGAATCACCTCCCTCGACCTGCTGGACACGCTTCTTTTGATATGGCCCAGGATTCCATTGGCTTTCTGGTCTCCAAGTGCACATTACTGGGTCATGTTGAGTTTCTTATCAACCAGCCCCCCCAAAGTCTTTCTCTTCAGGGCTGCTCTCAATCCTTTCTCCATCCAGCCTGTACTTGTGCTTGGGATTGCCCCAACCCTTGCACTTGGCCTTTTTGAACTAAATGAGGTTTGCATGGGCACACTTCTCAAGCCTGTCAAGATTCCTCTGGATGGCATTCCTTCCCGTCAGCATGTTGATTGGCACACATTGGGTGTCATCCCACTGTGCATGTTGCTGACAAAGATGTTAAACAGCACTGGTCCCAACACTAACCCTTGGGGAATGCCACTCATCACTGGTCTCCACTTGGATATCGAGCCATTGACCGCAACTCTTTTTAGAGTGTGACCATCCAGCCAGTTCCTTGTCCACTGAGTGGTCTGTGCTTCAATTAAAAAAAGTTATACAAAATTGTTATAAATGTCATAATATTCTGATCCATGAAACAGCATTACTTGGTAAATTAAAAACTGAAAATGAAGAATCAATATTAAAGTGAGACTATTGAATAATATAGGAGAGATCTATGCAACAAAGCTAAATGTGAATTTGAATAGTGAAGAACAAAGTTATTTATGCTTTTAATCTGCTGAAAGGGATTGTAGGAATGATTGGTTTTGTATCAAATCAAACTTGTCAGCAGCTGTGGCCTACCTTTCAAGCTAAAATTGTTTTATGCTCCTTCAAATTCAGCTATGACCTCCTGAATGTTTATAAATCACTTTTGTTATCTGTTTTAAAACTAATGCTAGTGAAGTGGCTCTGATTAGTCAATATCCAAAGTCTCTTGGGAATTTTGTACTTGCCCTTCAATAATAATAACACTCTCATCCCTCTGTGCAAAAAAAGCACCATCCCTAGGTCCATTTCTAAGACTGGAAAGAACTAGTTGGATTTTGCTGGTTTTGACTCAAAATGGCCAACAGCACAAGTGGCTGTGTGGTGTTAGGTGATGTGGCATCTTAATGTCTACAGAAGCACACACCAAACAGATTGTGCAATGTATTTGGTGATGTTGGTGACAAAAATCAAACAAGACACCTTTATTTGTATAAGAAAGGTGAAAGCCAGCCAAGTTATGAAAAAAAAAAGACTACTAGACAAAAAAGCCTTTCAGGGAGTCTTAGGCAGGTAAAGACATCTAAACTAACACGTCCTCTCTTTGTTGCAGTTAAATGCTGCTTTTAAAGCACCAGTAGAGGACAGTTAAGAGTGGTCTAGGACAGCCATTGAGGGAGAAGTATTTAGGAATTTGAGGCCAAACCAGGCCAAACCCACACCATTCTTCATGGGCTACTACTGAATTATTTTGAGATGAGTATTACACTTCAAGCTCAAGGTTTCCTGGGCTGTTACTAAAATAATAGAGGTCACTGGAGCAAGCCCTTCCCTGTAATTATGATATGGCTGCATTTTCATGTCTCCTTAGTCAGTTGATTACAGCAGTTTAGAATGACAGAAACCACTAAAAGAGACAACTGCAAAATCAAATTTGCTTTAGAGGCATATACCTCTAGTTAAACTGATTTTTCCCCATTTACAAATGATCTAAAAGACAGTACTGAAAGCCTGGAATATTGTATGACTCAAGAGCCATTTTTGACTTCAGGAGACTAAACCAGCAAAGCATAGAAATTTAGTCTCTTTGCTTCATTTCTGCTTTCTTTGTTGCATCCAAGTTTAAATAAGAAACCATAAATACTGTTCCTGAAATAAAATCCTCACACAAAAAAAACCTCTAAGTCTTTGTGAAGTCTAATATCTGCATGCAGTCACATGACTATTCCAAATTACTTGCTGAAGCAGTTGTGAATGCATATGAAATGAAAAACCTCTGTCTTATGCATGATGAATATAAAACGTGCCTCTCTACTTGCTGAATACTTAGAGCCTTCGTTCTCTACTTTTTCTCATTATTGTAATTAAAAATGTTTGAATTACCATTGGCAGAGAGTGTTTGCTAAAACGTGAAGCTATTAGCATCTCTTACACAGGATAAAGCTCATGTGGAGAAATGAATCTTTTGAACAAGATGGTTAGCTGCTGTCCTGATGGTGGTAATCACTGTCTTCAGTGTGACAGTGACTCCAGTTGGATTCACCGAGACTCTCTGAAGTATTTTCTGCTGAATTCTTCCACCCAGCTGGCCCATGGTCCTATGTGATCACTCCAGCACATGCACTATCTGTTGCTATTGATTATCCTAAACTATGTACAAAACGCCTCCTAACTATCTTAACTATGTGCAAAGGATTGTCCTACATGGTCATTTCTTTGTCTGCAGAAGCGGTTTCTACGGACTAATTAGAAGTGTGTTATCCGTGTACAGTTTAGGCAATTCTATGGCCAGAACTGTCTGGAAGAGTTTCTGGAATGACCAGGGTCTCTACCCAGGACATTAATCATAACTTTTAAACAAGGAAACGGTGCTCAGCAGTTGGACTATATACTGCAGAAGCTGCCTGTGGGAAGCTCGCAGTCTGTCTGAAATTCTTACCTACGTATTGTAAAAATTGGTCAAATGCTTTGTCGTGAAGGTAACTAGGAATTCAGTCTCACATTAGCCTTTGTCTCACTTTGTCTCACATTAGCCTGTTGTCTCAAATCAGTCCACTGGTTCATCTATGCAGAAGGTAGCTGTGGAACTCTTGGATCACACAGGGAATTAATGAGTAAGTGCATTGTAACCAAGCTGTACTGAAATTGTAACTGTAATGTTCTCCACAACTACAACATTAATTCCAGAGCTCTTGCCACATCAGCTCCCTCCCAGCTGTTTGTTGAACCCAAAGTGGTCATTGCCAGTTAAAGGGTGCTCCACTCTATGAGCATAAGAACTGGGAGAAGCCCCTAACGTTTGAACTTACAGACACTCCATTTTCTCAATATGCTCTTTTCTGTTTTGTAATGATATGGTTTCCAATGAGAATTATAGTTCAGGAACCTTGACGCTACCACAACTCCTGGACCGGTGCTGCTGACCACCTTTTCAATAACCACTTACTTATCAGAAAACTCACCCAGAAATGGGTGTCCTGGTTTGAGTATTAAAGTCAAAAGTTTTGGTCTACCCCTTACATATCAAAAATCTAACCCTGAATCCAGATTATGAACAGTCATCAATCTGGAATGATCACATTTTTCATTTTGGCTTGATCACTAATAAAAAAGGAACTTATGAGGAAAACCCAGATCCTTGTCTGGTGTTTCAGATATTCTGGTGTAGGATTGGGACTATAGGAATAGAGGGCCTGCAAAAATGTTTCTTTACCTTCCTACATGACATCCTTTAAACTCTGTGTACTTGAAGAGGAATAAAGCTGGTATACATAGTTGAATCCTAATACTCTGCTTTAGATACAGTAAAACAAACCCAAAAGTTTTCAAAAGTGTCTTATGTTTTGGGTGGTTTTGGGTTGGGTTTTTTTTGTGGGTTTTTTTTTTTCTTTTTTTTTTTTTTTTCTGATAGTGCTTAAATCAGTCTGGCATTTATTTTCAACCAACTCTCTTCTGTGTAATGATTTGCAGACTTCATCAAATTAATGGACAGACTAACACAGATGCCATAATGTCAGCCATTGGAATTTCATTAGCAAAATAAGCAATTTGCTATCCTGAGTCATTTGCTACCCTTACTATCCTATTACATCCATTTGAGATGCAATCCCTTTGAATTGCAAGTGTACTTGTCCTAGACTGACCTACCACTCAAGTGAGAAACTACTCACCTGAGCAAAACAAATTGGATTTGGTCTGTGTTTCTTGAAGCATCACAGGGAGAGGAGCTGTCTTATGTTTGTTTTTATTTAAAAAAAAAAATATTGATGAGACAATGCTTACGAGTCTTGTTTTGAACTCTTCTATCTGCAACTGAATCAAATCAATGTTGCTGTCTCAGATTGGCTGTTGCTCATTTAACTGTTGCTATTGGCTGTTGCTATTAAATTAATTTTGCATTAATCAATGCCAGGACAGTTTGTTCTGATGGTATGTAATAAAGGGAATTAGTCAGTTTTATAATTGTATTGCTGTTTGTTTTGGGTTTTTTTTAGTCTAAGTATTTCATATATAACTAAAAAACATATTTATTAATGAATATTATTTGGTTTTATTGGAAGATTTTCAATTATAGAAAAATAAGTAATGAAATTAATTCAAATGCAGACAAATAAAAAAGAAGCTAATCTTATTACAAATTATACACATAGTCTTAGGAAGAGCAAAGATTACTCTTTCAGGAAGACTGTGTTATATATCTTGAGATGTCCCCTGCATTTTCTCAGGAAATAATTACCTGTTCGGTGTAAATGGCATGCTTTAAAAATACAAAGTGTGGTAAAGAACCTTTTAGTAATTTATCTTGGACTTGGATGTCTCTAATTGACTAACTACCTTAACCTCACCTCATAAATGCAAGAAGGATGCTAAGGAACTGACAATGATTTTTCCAAAATCCAAATTGAGAGGAAGATGACTGTGATTAATGTTACCTACTCCCCCTTTCCCATCACACATTTGCAACCTGTATTTTTGAGTGATTTATACATTAAAGTGGCTCCCTGATGTTTACATTTTAACTGAGATCCTGTAGTAGTGTGAAGAAAGAGCCAAGATACTCAAATTTCTGTGGAAACACGACTCTGCAACAAGCAATCTCCTGTCCACAAGGACAAATCCTGACAGAAGGGCACATTGGTGCTTATTGGAATTCAAAACTTAGCACAGTCCTTATGCTACCGAAGTGAAGTCAAAACAAAGTTTTCTCCTCAGAAGTTCCCACAGCTGTCCTCAAATTCCCATTCAAATCTGAAGCTACACATGAAGAACTAGGTTCAAAGGTGTATGAGTAAGTTATTTACTTTCCATGCAAAGAATTGTCAAATAAATGAGAAAGTCAATAAATATATGTGAAAACATATATACACAATTACAGTAAGAATACTTTTTTTTTTTTCTTTTTTCTTTTTTTTTTTTTTTCCTGGATAGCTCAGTATTTGAAAGTCTCCACATTACCCTCTAGCAGCATACACTTTTGATGAGCAGAATCAAAAACAAGATAATTTTTGTAGAAAGAAGTGAATTTATTCAGTTTGAACAAATGTGGTAACTGGAAAAAAAAGATAAAAAGCTTTTAGACACAGTAACCATCCTTCAGGTGGGAAAAAATATATTCAGTATAATAATAAAATAATAGACGATAATTTTTTTACTTGGAAAGTGATAAACAGCAGCCTACACTTTTCAAGAGGAAACATGCAGGATGATGAGAAAGTTTGTTCTTTCATAAAAATGGTTGCAATAGATGACAGTATCAGAAGACAGGTGTCTGCTGTGTAATGTGTGAAGTTATGACTGATTCAGCAAGAATGAATGCATATGAACACCTCTGAGCTGCTTAATCTCTGAACAAGGTGAACTGCTAATCCATGAACTGTTCTGAAGTAGAGGTGTTTAGATGTTCACATGTTTACAAGACTCAACAATAACATTCAGAGACAATATGGAATCTGGAAAAAGGGGAAGGAATGAAGGCTGATATAGTCCTGATGTGGTGCTACAGCTTGGGAAATGCTTAAGATGACTATTAATATTACATATTACTGTTACTAATATTTTTTTTTCTCAAAAGAGTTTTTTTTATAGTGCCAGCTGTAGAAATGAAATACCTCAAGTGGAACCCAAGCATCTTTGATGCCTTGCATCTTCCATATCAGTAATAAAACAAAATAAAGAAGGTATAACTGTTCTCTGAGCTCTCAGGATGGAAATTTTGCTTATCATAACTAAAGGCTATGTTCTCACAGTGTGTATTAAAGGGTCATAAAAAGCTGTTGATGAGACTCACGTTTTCTTTCCTTACTTGAAAGTAGTTATGAAAGCAATATGTGCACAGATTTTTAATATAAAATACCTTTTCCACTTTACAGCTAACACAATAAGGAATGAGTAGCCGTTTACTTGATGGCTCAAGCTGCAAATAAATAGGAACAGATCCCACTTTTATTTAGCTTATCTATAGTATAGCATGAGGCATAGAGACATTTAAGCAGATTACTGTTAATACAGGAGTATGTATGCTTAATTTCCTTAACTACAGTATACTAGATCAAGCTTTATTCTGTGATCCTTCCACTGTGTATAACATAATAATAAATGTGCATGCAAGTAGAACTAAGTCATCTAATTCAAGCAGATACACAGAACTGCACAGGGGCTTTTTCAAAATGATAAAGATATTCTAACCTGGCAAATGTTAGTATCGCAAGGTGTTATAAATAGCACAGATATTTTTAATTGCTCAGATCTCAGCCAAAGACTTAAATTGAGCTTGACTGATCTGTTCTTCTTTAGGCATATTTATGAGAATACAGACAATTAAATGATCAAAGCAGAAAAAAACTGATGAAGAGGTCTTTTCTAGTCAGGTATTAAATTTCTAGGATGACCTTTACAGTCAAAATATTGAAGTTTTATGATATTAGAAAGATGCCATGCCAGCCAAAGAGAGTATGCCATTTTCAAACAAGAGAGAAGTCAAGATTAATTTTGCAATCAAATAGTCTTTATTTAGAGAATAGATCTATACTATTTCTTTGAATATACATTAAAATATTACATAAATATAGTATAGGCTCTATGCTATGCTTCCAAACTACCAAAACATATTCCTCCAAACGTATGATCAGTGCTGTTAAAGGTGCTAAGATACAGTGTTTTATGTTGAAGATATGGATCAAAGTTTATTTTTCCTACATATGACATTGGCATTCATGTTTTCTGGGCTAGTCTGCATATCACCAGGAACTGCTGTCACTGGTAGCAGGGGTGTTTTAGGTGCTGATGAAAAGTTTCCCAGTCACACAGAAGAGAACCTAGTCTTACTTCATGAGTTCTCTAATCCCTCAGGAATAGAATTGTAGTGGTGAATCTATTCAGTTCTTTCTTAGTGTTGCTGAAAAAAGAAAGTTTTATTGTGCTGAAAAAAAAATCTTATTGACTTAAATGTTCTGGGTGAGTAAGATGGCTATTTCAGTAAAAAATATCGATAAAATTGAAATTTATTTAAATCTAAGGGAAGGTTTTTTATTGTTATTTTTTTGTTGTTATAGTTCTGAAACTGAAGAACACTGGTTATTTGTTGGAGCCCTATCAAAACTAGCCAGCTGCAGCAAGGCTTTTACCACCCCATACCAGGTTAACTTCAATAAGTAGTTCCCACACCTTGCCCCAGCACAGCCACCAATCCCACACAAGGTTTCAACAGTTCATCTACTGACTGTGCTGCTTCTTTAGCCTCCTCAGGCCAGTCCACCCTGCTTCTTGCCTCTGCTGCATCCAGATTCTCCCTTCATCTGGGCCCCTTTCTTCTCCTGGGGGTCTATCATACATCTGGGATGCTGTCTCTCCTCCCTCTGCTTCTCGCACATCTCTCTTCACCCAGGACTCCCCTTCCCTACCCCTTTAGAGCTATTTAACTACTTAGCAGGAACCAGCCACAGCTGCACCTTACCCACATCAGCCAATCCACCGCCCCTGAAGCCAGCCCACAGCTGTATATTATCAATGTTAATTAACCCAGCTTCATTCCTCTACAATTCCTCTACAGTTATTCATACAACCTTGCTGTTATCAGCTTTATTCCACTGAAATAAAACGTGAATGAACAAATGTGTAAAAGAAAGAGCACTTTACTTAGGCCATTCTTTGCAGAAATTATAGAAGGGGAAAAAACCCCCACACCACTCCTTTGAACACTAGTTGCTGTGGAACCTCAAGTTGCAAACACCCCAAACTAGCGTATTTCCATTTCTCACTCACTTAAAGAAGATGAGTTTTGATCTATGGGACCATATCGTCATCTAAATGTCTTGTAAACAGAGGGTGAAAGGGTAAGATAGAGGAAATGTTAAGTTGTACCGTAACTTTGGAGTATCTGGGAATAAAGGGAATTGTACTGCAGGGAATGACTGTAGCAGGCCAAGAGGCTTCCTGATCAAATACATGTAGACAGATTAACTAACACAGTAACTGATGCATTCTTTTTCTTTTTACTTTTTTTTTTTTTTTTAAATTTGAAGGTAAGACTGTGCCAACCAAGTCCCACAAAAACCTATAATAAAATATTAAAATGCAGAATGCATGCACCGAAATCCCCTGAACTTTGTCATAGTAAATGCTCAAGTCTTTGAAAATGACATTTAATACAAGCACTTCTGAAAAGCCAAACAATAGTTCTAGAAATAACTTCACCAATAAGAAGCCCTTTCTGAGAACCTACAATAATATTTATATCTATAAATACTTATATGTTTAAAATGATTAATTGACAAACAAGGTACCAGGAAACTAGGAGAAGGGTAGGATTTGGCAGAAACATGGCAGCTACTTTGTTTCATGAAATATGTATCTTGAGGCAATATCAAAAGGAATAATGTCAAAATCATATCAGCTTAATGGAAATCAAAACACTGTACTTGTCTCCTGGGCCACTGCAAATGGCTCTGCAAAACTTTTCTGACCATATCAGGAAAAGAAACTCCCCACAGTGCTGTTGAGATTTTCTCCTTAACAGAACTAGAACAATTTAAAAAATAATTTCCCTTGTGCCCTTCTGAATTCTTATGTGTCTGGTAAAGAGCCTAGAGATTCAGAAAGTATAGGGCATGCAGGATAAGAGGGATGAACACCATCTTAGTCAGGTGTCTGGGAAGCTGTGCAGGGAGAAAATGCTTACTAAAGCCTTCTGAGATACTGTGCAGTCTGCTAATTCAAAGAACTGTTTTAGAAATTTGTTTGGTATTTTAATTTTATGCTTATAAGTTTCAAGCATAGACTGTCAGGTACAAGATGAATTCCATTACCAAGAAAAATGCAATGCTCAAGTGTTATGAAAGGTTATACATCACACACATTCCGGTATATACAAACATTTAAGTAAAACCACAAGAACTTATGAAAAAGCAAGCTACATCAAATTATGTGGAACTCCTACAAAGCATGATGGGTGTAAAAAGGAGAGGAAGTAGGAGAGGTGACTGTTTGGGGAGGTTGTGTAGTCTGCAAACACAGTACCCTTAGGAACTGGTTGGATTGTCACATGTAGGGAATGGGTTTGATCTGCCCTTCCATAGTCAATAATAAAATAGGAGACAAGTATTACTACTTATTTTGTCACAACATGTTTTGTGCTTGACATTAATTTGGGTCAACATTACATTCCAGCAGAGATCCTCCCAGTTGGGACTTCCCCGTGGGTTACCTAAAGAACCTGGCAAGGAGCTGCTGCAGCTCAAAGGTGCAAGGGCTGTGGAGACCTGAGTAATACATCATTTCACCTCCTGTGACTGTAGGCTAAAACAGAAAAACAAATGCACACGCAGCTGAAGGTCACTTCACTTTGGACAGATAATGAGCAGCCAGGGAGCAATTCTACTTTGGAGTTTGTCTCAGGACTTCTCTTCAGGATTGTCTCCAAAGCAGACCCTATTATTTTGTGGGAATCATGAAGATGAGGGCAAGATTTTTCAAAGTACATATGTTGTGTAATGAACAGCTCTGATTACCTCTGATCCTACTCTGGAAATTGCTTGATTGTTTTCTTAATTTCACTTTTAATGTACAACTTATCTGTGATGAGCTCAGTAACAGACATAAACTAAAAACCCCCAACATTTTAGGAGTAGGGAGCACAGTCTTCCCTTTTAGTTGAAGGAATTCTGTGTTACCAGAGTAAAGATATCTTACTTCAAGAACTATTGTCAACAGTAACCCATGTAGGGCAATTAAATTGTCTAAGGAGGTTCCTATGCTATAAAAAAAGCCTGTCCTTTTTTCCACCCAGGAACAACTGTAAGTCAAAATAACCCTATATCTTTACATTCCCTATTTACCCCATGCTTATTATCCAGTTACTGATTCCTCCTCCTTATTCTTTAAATAGAGTTGTCCTGGGGAACCTACCATCTGCCTGATGTAAACTGCCCCGTTAATTCTCACCTGGCTACAGCTGCAAAACAGATGAGAACAAGGAGACAGAGTTAACAAATGAGTCCTGGTAAAGATCTCAGCAGGGTGTCTCTTTCAATTCAGACCACGTTGGTAGTTAGTATGACAACAAGCTGTTACCACCAAATGATTTCAGTTCCTTAAGTATAATGAGTCCCATGTTCTCAGTATGCTTTAGACTGGACAACTTAAATTAGTATTGTGTTTCATAACTCCTAATGTATTTTACAAAATTCCATGTAGAATTTTCACTGAATAAGGCTTCAACGTGGAAGCACGTTGTTTTGGAATGTAATGGAAAATCCAATTAGTGAGCTGTCAATACAGCAAAAAGCGGACCCCCCCCCCCCAAAACATCAAAACCCCAAACAAATATAAATATGAAAACCTTTGAGGTTTAAATATCCATTAACTTCTTGAAAGTAATAAGGTTTAAAAGGAAAGTTATTTGCAATTGCAGAAATTCTGATTTTGTATTTTACCTGTTTTCTTGCTGCTAAGAGTAATATAAAAACTGAGATAATGACATTCATGTGGTATATGAAAGTTGTTACACAGGAAAATGTCAAACGATTTCGTTCAAACAAATGCACATCATTAACAAGAATTAGAACTGCTAATAAAGAGTCACAATAAAGAAAATCCATGAAGCATGGAGGGTGAAGTATGAAGAAGCTGGAGCACGTCTGAAATTTAAAAGAGCAGAAATTCAGCTTCTTCAGACTCAGTTATATGTGGTTATACAAGTCTTAAAAAGGTTCTTAAAATGGTCCTTTGGGAAAGATTAAGCATCCAAGTTAAAACTTTAGAAGTTATTAATCTGGTTTTGGACTAGTGTCTATTTTAGAAATGACTGAGAGCTTAGATATGCAAGATTTTGAAGGGGAAAAAGTAGCATTCACATGTCAGATTAATAATCTGTACCCTTATGCATATTCATACCACCTTTCACTGCCAGTGAACCTCGCATTAGTCCTGTATAAAGGCAGTGGCACAAACACATTTCCCTCAAGTTAGTTGAGCTGTGGCAACTTTTTGTATCTAAGGCATTAGCCACTGAATTACTATCAAGTTTAGGTGACCATAGTCAGTTTAGATACAGCAGTGACTTCCCCTTCTATCACTCAACTCAGAAGGGTGTGATGAGGGTGGAGAGAAGGAAGGAAGACCACATTGTTCTGGGAATGATTTCTAGTTAGCACAGGCTGGAGCCATCATTGTGGATCTTCCTCAGCACCAGATGAGAAGCAGCAGTAAGAAGCTCGTGGGATGAAAGGGATTGGTAATCTTGAAGGCTTTAGATGGTCTTATGAGTTACTTGTTAAACAATTACATAGTTACTAAGGGTTTAACTAACACAGTGAAGAGAGCTGAAGGGTTTAAGGGAAATTTTCTGTGAAAGTCAATGTTTAAATAAGGCTGCAGATTGACTGACTGCTGCTGGCCATTTAATAGGAAAAGAGTGCATGGTCATATGGCACCTGCATGTATCCCTCTCACAAGTCACGTGGCGAATTTTACTTTGTGATAAATTTGACTGTTTTATAGAACTCTTTCTTATGCTGTGGCTGAGACTTAGAAACCCTCCTTAAAGACTCCTCCTTCTGGAAGGCAGACTGTTTGTGGACACTATGACAAATCCTTTCAAGAAGTGACATCCCAATGAATAAACATGTAGAACCCCTGAAATGAATAATGTGAGAATCTACAGTCATTTCCCTCTTGAAAAAAAACCAGGAGCACAACACTTGAAGTTGCACGCATTCTATTCATACCACAGTCAGTTATCTTTGAGCTTTTCTTAGCGTACTTTGGGTAGGAGGCGCTACTCAAAAGGTGCCGTTTATGCATCCATCTTGTACAGAATTTTGGGGTGCTTCTGCTACTGCCCTTTAAGATGACAATTCCCTCAATAAGAGCTTTGGGAAAACTATGCCATCTAGCATTCTTGCTTGGGTGAGTAAACCTTCATGAAAATTGGTGATGCTGAATAGGACATTCTGGTTTTAGGGAATGCTTTTGAGTCTACCAGAGGTAAGTCTGCTAATGCAGTAGTACTCTATGGCAACTCATCCTTATTATCTAATCTCATGACATTTTGAAAATAAATATTTTTATGAAGGTCTGCTTCTTGTTTTCTGACTGGGGAACTTCCTTTTTATTTCACATATGGAGAGCATTTCTCAAAATAATCTTCTTTTCCCTGCTGATTAAACTGAACAATAAACTAATTAGGAGGTTTTGAAAGTTCTGTTTTTGATGTTAGCTTTGGAAGTTATTCACTACAGGAAGTGATAGGATAGTGAGGGTGCTTCTGAGTCATCCCCAATGCCCCAACTGCTATGCAGGATATAAAAGACATGTGCAGAAGAGAACTAGTCAGATTTGGAACCTACTTTTACATCACTGTTATCCCTGAGATGACCTCAATTCATTAAAAAAGTTATTTCTTGGGAAGTGTCTTAAAAGGTTGTTTGAACTTAAAGCTCAGGCTCTGTTGGTATTCAGACCATACCTATTCTCTACATTATTTGGGGCCATGCTTTGAAGTTTTCTTTTTCTCCTGGGTATTCCAGCTAATATAGTTCATTGCAAAATGAGAGCACAGAAAAATACAGTATCATCATATTACTTGTCGGAGACTTGTAATGCCACAAGAAACTTTAAAAGAAAATTTTTCTTATCAGACATTAATACATAGCTGTAAATAAAATCTGAAAGACAACAACTTGATAATTGTTGTAACTCAATATTTTCTTTTGTTGTGTCTTATGACACATGCATTGCAGATCATATTCATTAAAAATCTGTGTTTTGTCTTTTTGCTATGTGTCCATTATTTAAAAGCAGCAGTATTTGCCAGTGGAATAAGTCAAGAAAGTATTTAACCAGATTCACCATTCCTATTTTCCATACTTACTCTCTCAAGTTTCATACACGTGCACACACACAATTACACATTTGCTGTGTCACTCTGCTGCAAAGAATGGCAGGAAATTTGCTGCTGGGTGGCAGAATATGCATGTCTCTGCCCTAACCAGTCCCAGTGACTTTGGAAAATGCATTTGAATGATGCTTGGGAGAAAACTCAGCTTGTTCTTTCAGACTGTCCTGAGTTCTTTATTTTTCATCCTCTCATCTGTTTCATCTTCTAGTTGATCCTTATCACATTTCATAATTTGACATGATGCATGAAGTTCATTGCAGGCTGTTAAGGTAGGTAGGCAATTTAAACAACTGGTTTCACTCAACAGAAAATTTGAAAACAAAGTAGATTGGAAAGTCATTTTGCAAATACAATTATTTTGATAAGGAACAGTTTTTAAATAGAGATGGTGATTTGCTTGGGCTTCCTCCAGAATGCAAGAGAGCTCTATAAGATCAAAAGAGTGTATGTGCATCAGTTTCTGTTGCTTTCTCTTTTTCTTCTAATCAGATCACCCAGAGGACCACTGTTTGCTCCTTTCCTTTGCTGAAATCTTGGGTTAAAATGTCATGAAGAAAACTCCCTTACACATGATACACCATTCCTTTTTGTTAATCTTTGCTGCTCAGCAGAGTCCAGTCAGATCTAACTCTTCAGGCCAGTGGGCTTACAGTAGTAAACTCAGTCTTCCTTCTGTTTCACTTTGCCCTGGGGACAGACCCAACCAGTAAAGGAAGTAACACAATTCATCCCAAGACACCTGTGCTAAGCTACTCGTGAAATTCATGCTGTCCCTTCTCATATTCATGCTGTCCCGTGGGAAAGGCCCTTCTAAAAGCATTGCTGGAGATAAAGCATGAAATAGAAATGCTTGTAGGAGGAAATGCCAGCAGAAGAGGCTGCAAAGCCAAAGAAAACAAGAATGAGCTCAGCTCAAAAGGATCTTCTTTCCTGATGACTGAGGAGCTCTGTGGCCAGTGGAAGACTGTGCCAGGCAGGCAGGTGGCAGTGGAAGCAGGAGAATTGTCTGTGTATCAATGCCTCAGCAGTGTCTTTAAAGGACAAGTAGTCCTTTATAGCAATTATCTGATCCATGCTAGAAAACTGGATTTGGATAGGATGTTAAGTAATTCAAACATATTTTACTATGTCAAGATCTACCAAAATGTCTGTTTTTCTGAGAAATATTTGCAAGTGAGAAATATTAACTATGTCAAAGAGTCTCAATCAAGTCACTGCTCACCAGCCATTGGGTTTTTTTAAATAGATATCATAACATACTTTTTTTAAATACATTGAGATGTCTTGTTTTTACTGCTAAGCAGCACTATTTTGGAATTAATATGATTTGTTAGAGTTTCCAGTTTTGGAATATTTTTGTAAAGGTTGGCTGTATTTCTAGGTTCAGAAAAAAGTGTCCAGGGGTTCTATTTAAACATCTATTAAAATCCCTATGTCTCATCTTCAAGCACATGCAGTATGTTTTGAGGGAGTTATTTTTATTGCTTCTAAAATATTTGTTATTACATTTTTAAGGCAATTTATATTTTATTATTATGTGCCATAATGACATCTGTTGCAGCAGAGTGAGAAAAGATCAGACAGAAATCATTAATATTTCCTGGATTCCAAGCTGAAACTCAGAAATATCAACAATGCTTCATTAGTTTGAGTGCTTCTGTCTTACAATATTTTAGCAACTTCATACTAAAAAAATCTGAATGTGCAAGCACCTATAATGAAAAAATTGAAACTAAAATAAAATA
Organism: Falco peregrinus; assembly: GCF_023634155.1. Classification (NCBI taxonomy): domain Eukaryota; kingdom Metazoa; phylum Chordata; class Aves; order Falconiformes; family Falconidae; genus Falco; species Falco peregrinus. Next base: position 36,063,656 of record NC_073725.1, on the reverse strand, counting down.
AGGTCTGTGTATATGTGTGTGCATGTGTAGAGTGGTGTTTTGGAAAAACAGAATTAGGGAAAATAGAATAACATTTCATGTAATGACTGCAATTAATAGTGTCTATGTGAGGAAAAGATGTGAAGACAAACTGAATATGTGGGTGTTTCTGCATGTAAAAAAGAGGAATGGAGATTATAAACTGGATAAAAAAAAATAAATCTACTGCCATCAGCACTGAGGAGAACTGCCAAAGATGCCAGCTTCATCATTTACTGCAGCTGTGCACCTGCAAATGCCACCTGGATTGTCTGTCACTGCAGCAGTTTCAGAAAGATCTGAATATTCAGCCAGTAAGTATTCTCATGTTTTATCTGCTAAACACTCTAATTACTTTTGCTGCTAATAAATGGCAGAGAGAAAAAAAAAAGCCTCTAGGATTTGGCTTTGTGAGCAATAGGGGTTGCAGTGGTTAAGAGTAACTTAATCTACTGCGCCAACAGATGCATCAGTAGACTGCATCAGGCAATCAAATAAGGATTAAAGAAAAAGTCATATTGGCTTTAATTTTCTTAGATTGACTTCTTGGCATACATTGCAGAAAACAATTAATTCAGGCAGTTTCTAACAAAGAATAACCTCAGAAAGTTTAGTGCTTACCATCAGTCCAGCTGAAATGCAACCTTCATAAAGTTTCTTTTAGTTTCCTGTCATCAGAAAGGGATATAATAATACATCACTGTTTTTCTCAGGGAATAGCTGTTATTATATATTAATACCATTAGCATTCAGAAGAAAAAGGACAAGATGAAGCATCACTACTGTAGACTTAGATAAGGTACTGAAAGCTTTTGAACGGTGGAAAAGAATTAGAGAAAGTAGGGGCTAATTATCAAATCACACAGTTTGTGGCACTGGCTCTGTGATTCCAGAATATCTGGATTTAAAACAAATGAAGGACAATTTAAAAGGGAAGACCTGAAAAAATCATAAGACTATGCCTACATTGATGCAGTTAATCTTCATATTGCTCTGAGACGACCTTGCTCTGTAAATCTCCATAGTTCAGTCCATTGGCCATTCATCTTGAAAGCTCTGCTAAGTTTCTGAGGATGAGGTGATCCCTGCTTCTCTTTTCCACTGCTTCTATCCACTGTAGTCATTTTTATCCACGGTGGTCATTTTTTTTTGCAAGGAATCACAGACTCAGAAGCAGAAATAAACAGTCTACAGCCTGTTTCCTAAGAGAGCCACAGAAATGAACCTAAGACTCACTCTGTGCTTAAGGAATTAGATTTATACTCCAGGAATGTAGAAGGATGGTTATCGTGATGACAGCAAAAAGAGTAGGAAGGTTCACTGTTGTGAAGGACCTTGAAGACATCATGAAGACTGTGTAGTACAGAGAGGGAAATGCAGAACTTAGTGGAGAATACAATATGGTAAGATCATCTCAGCAATTATATTTTTTGTGGTCTCCAGTCTATTACTGAGGGTCATAAGGAAACCACATGCAGTACCAGTAACCATGATGAAAGGAGATTATTACACAGATAAAGGTTTGACCTGTCTTGAGAGAGCCCAAAACTGGTTAGCATGTAACTAAAGGGGTAATAGCCAAGCACCCAGACGGTAGAGGGGTTATGGAAAGGAATCGGTTTGTATAATAAGGTATCAATACTCAGGTCATTCCTTAGGTTATGTCTCAGGCCTGCTGAAGTCTGTTAGAAAGATCTGAGTTTTAAAATGTTATGGAAGAAGCAGTAGGGTTTATAGACTAAACATTATTAAGCAAGAAAAGAAAAGGAGGCAGATGGCCTCAGTGTTATGGGGTGCAGAAACAAATGAAGTGTATATTGTTAAGCATATCAGGGAGCCTGTGAAGAGGCTTGTGAACTCTTTTTGTTCACCCAAATTCAACAGGAGGTTTTGAGTAAGATTGAACAAGGATGCTTTTCTGTGTGAATCTTTCACTAGAGCTGTGTTTGTCATAGGGAGTGGGCTACACCTAGACAGTACTTGTGGTAGACACTAAACTTCAGGTACAAATATTACTTAACAACCAAAATAATTTCACACATTTGAATACTTTTTTTTTTATTGAATAAGGAACATAGGAATGTTACTACTTCACATGAAAGCTGCTGCAGCATTTAAAATACAAGTATTCTGCGTTGTGTGTGCCTGGATAGCTTCTATGCATTGTCATATAGTGCCATCCAGGTGATTTCTTTCCATTTTGTCATATATAAAAGCAAATTACATTTTAAGTAATTTCTTGTAATTTTGCTTTGCAATGTTCTTAGCAGAAGACAATAAACCAGGAGAAAATCAATATGAACAGTTTAACATATGTCTTTGGGGACAAATGTGTCCATTGCATAGTCAGAAGGGGCAGCATAAAGTGATGTTTTCTTCACAATTACCTACATGATGAAGAAATTTCTTTTAGAAGATATAACTTCTCTTCCCATGGGTATGTATTTGACAAGCATTATCTCTACAAAAGCCTTTGCATTCCCTCTAGAAGACAAACTGCTATTGGTTTGGTGTAAAGAATCAGATTTTACTTTATTCCTCGCTGACATAAAGAGATATGACCCAATCTAGTAAACAAACCTAATTGAGAGCTAGCTGGGAATTCACCATTAAAAATCTTTTGCAGGTAAAAAAATATGTCCTTTACAAAATCTGGATGTTCCCTTCCCAGCTTATTAATTAAAAAAAAAAAAAAAAAAAAAAAAGTATTCATTGTCCATGGGGTTTTTTTTCTGTTTTGAAGAAATAATGCTGAGATGCTCTGAACTGAAACATTTCATAGATTCACTCAGTTCCAAATAAAAAAAATATTGAAATATTTGCCATCTATATAATCTGGGATTTTCTGTCATCCATATACAGAAAAAAGCATAAACACCACTTTTCATCTTAACTATGTGTAGGTAATATGTCCTTAACATTTGCACACATTTTTTAACTTAAAAAAAAATTAGTATCAGAAAAGTGTTCAATGTAATTTTGGTTTCTTCTAGTATTTTTGGCAGCTTAATAAAAGCTGGAGATCCATTGCCACATGAGAACTAGTTGTTCAGAGAGTGAAGTTGGGGAAAACCTGAATTACTTCAGTGTTCTATAGCCACTCCTTGCTAGGTATGACTTTGAACACCTTACAGCTTTCTTATAGCATGACAGCTGTATCAGGAGTCTGCTCAAATATGCTAAATCTGGCTGACCTGTATAATGATCATTCGAATGCACAGCTATGGTTGAAAGGGTCTTGCCATGAATTCATAACAAGGAAAATGAACAAGAGAAGAGTTGAGCAAATTATTTGCTTTTTATTCTTACTTATAAAACAAGTAAGGAAACTATTTGACTTCTTAAAATGCAAGGTTTTAAAAAATATTCATAATTTAATCTGTGTATCCTTACTGCCAAAATATTAAAATTCAGTAATTATCCTGCATAACTTCCTAAAATGTATTCCACTTTGAAAAAATATGCAAAAAAGTGAGTGAAATTATCTTAAACAAAGAACTTGCAAGTGGAAGAATACAAAGTGTGAAAAAAGAAAGCATTTATTTTTATTCTACCTGCTCTCCCTTCGAACCGTTAATATATAGAAAAATATTAAATTATTTTTCATAGTGCTTTTCTGGCTTTTTTGAACTAAAAAATAGATTTAGGGAGACAACTTTTGGGCCCCGTACACTAAAACTCTGGTTAGAGGCAAAGAGAAAACACACTTTATGTGTAAAGCCAATTTCTTTTTATTAGCATACTTGAGATCTCACCAGTCCAATCAAAGAATTACCATTAGTCCAGGTACCTCATTCTACACAGAATAACTACTCGTTACTACTACCTATATAAAAAAATAATTACTGTCGCATATGAAGATAAACAAAAGTAAACAACCTAGGCATTTAGCCACCTGGTCATTAGGAAAATTGCTGTTGCAGCTAAACCAAGTGAAAACCGCAGCAGCAGGCAGGTTAAGTTCAGACACTGTAAGCTTGACAACCCTCAGTCTTGAGTCCTTGCAAACTCAGTACAAAGCCTGTGTCCTGTGACTACCAATATCAACAATGTATCCCTGGGCTTCAATATTTCCTCTCTGATTGGCAGAAATGAGATGTCCTTGTCACTTGCAAACACATTTTTATTATGTGGCACTGAAGCCCTATCAGCCAAAGTTATTATTTTCTTGATAATCTTAAATTGACCCAGATTTCTGTTAGTGAATCACTCAAAACCTCAGCCCCTAATGTTCAATGTGAAATATAAAGGGTTGAAATATCATCATATAAATGCTTTCTTCAGTAACACCGTGGTCACTTTTTGTGCTCCTGGTGTATAATAAAGAAGTTTAATGGCACTTCTTCTCAGGTAAAATTTAACAACTGGTTTTCTTCCTAGTTTGGTCTCTAATTTAAATGATGATCTTCCTTTCTTAAGAAAAGTGCAGTTGGATTAAATCTGTGTAACTGGTAATGTGTGCAATGGGGACATAAAGGTAAAGAAAAGAATAGCTCTGCCCTGTCTCCTCACATATGCACTCACTCAAGTTATCTTTTCCTCCTCCCACTTCATATACATAGCAATGACGGCAAACATTTTTCTTTGGCTTTGAATACATTTCTGAGTCATGACACATGCTAATTCACTTTCCTATTCCTGCCACAGTTGCTCCACTTCATGTTTTCTCCTATTCCCAGGCAAAGCCAGGAAGTTATGAGGCAGCTTAGTCTGAGGGCAAGTATTAGTGAAATAAAGTTTTCTGCTTATTGTGTTTAAAGAATGCTAATGTTGCAATTACCTCCTAATAAAACACTAGAAAGTCAGGATTTCCACTGTTAAATGTGAAATAACCCAAAAGGTGTTAAGACATGGAAATATCTTTGTTACAATTTCTTATAATATAATATTATTGCCAGAATTAAGGTAAATACTTTTTTAAATGACATCATACAATGACAGCAAAATTAAAGAGGTTGTTTGCTTGTTTTTAATCCCAGTGAAGATTAAAGTAAAATTTTAAATCACACTTGCTATTCCTTCTTCAAATGTTTCCCTTATCTGCTTTACCACAAGGCAGAATTTAGAGAAGAAATAAAGGTTTACTGGTAAGTGACACTATACAGTGACCCAGAGAACTGGTAAAGGCTCACAGAGAAGTGTCAGCCTCTGAAAATCAGTTCTGAGGTTCAACACCTACTACTTACATGGATCCACCAAAAAGGTTGACGAATATGTAAAATATGCCCCAGCACCTGTTTGCAGTAGTAATCACTCACTTTAAATCCTCTCTGCCAGTTACCTATTTACACTCGTGTCTATACTTATGATAAAATACAGATGTCTTTACAGTTCTGGTCGGAAAGTGTTTACTTGGCCTTCGGTAAATGTTCATTCTCTTGAACAGTTATTCAAATGAAATGTTTCAAGTTGGTTTTAGTTTTCTACTACTAAAATATGGGAGTAAGACAGTCTCGAAATCTACGTGACAGAATTTCTATTTGTCAGGCATATCCTGAGGCCCTGAGCATGTGCATCAGTCACAGCCACATTGCAAATGGGTGGGTCTGACTGATCGTGATCGAGTAAAGTGCCAGCATAACTGAGTAAGATTGAAGATGACTACACTGATATGCTTGAATTGGCATTAGTATTAATGAACAAGACAGCACATATCTTGACATGAGTAAGTGGTCACAGCCTGGGAGTGTGGAAGTGAATATAAGCTCACACGACTTCGTATAACTCTGCATGGGTGTACGTGTGACACATGAGTGATTACTGGAAGTCAGTATTGGTGGGTGGGAGTAGCAGAGTGTCACTTGATATTATAAATGAGTATCCCTGACAATAGGCGATTTAGTTTCTGCCTAAAGATTTCCTGTTGGTAGGGAATAGCCTACCATCTACCGCTGATAGAATATCTAGTCCCTTTGGGCAGTTACCCACTACTTTCCATTAGGTTGTGGTATTTCTTAACATTTCTGAAACTACAGACATGTATTACTCTAATTAAGGTTATCTCAGAGAATTTTGCTGGAAAGAGATATTTTATTTAATCTTGGATGGAATCCAACTTTTCATTATTGTATGATTTGTTCAGTTTTTCTAAAGGATGATATCTGTTTCCTGATTGATGGGATATTACCTCTCTTTCATGTTCCCTGTCAAAAAAGACTTCTGAAATCATTGGGGCATACACCTATTTATATGTATGTGTGTGCATTTATGCATGTATGTATGTATGTGTGTATGTGTGTTTACAGCTCTTAAAAAAAGTAACAGATATCAAATTTAGGTATGACATAAACTTGATTTCAGGGTAGTAGTGTTACCGAAATCTCAGAATGAAAAACTTATCGACACCAATGTGATGTAGATAAGCAGACACTTCTTTATTGACGGCCGGGTGCGTGAGCGAGTCCTCTCACGATCAACGCACACCAGGTCTCAAAATCAGACACCATATATAAAACTTATTCATACATATTCATTAAGTATTCATGAATAACCATGATATTTCCCATAAATCATTAACATATTCTCCTCCTATATCCGATTCTGCGCAGTAGAGCTTAGAAAGGTCTAGAAATGGGTCTGGGGTACGATTTGGGTAGGTGGTATATGAGTTGGTGGTCGCGATCTCCCCCTGCCAGAATTACCTTTTACTAAAGTTCACAGTTTCTTGGCAGGTAACTACAAGCTGTTCCAGTTGACTCTCCCCAGTTTCCATTAATCTCATATTCTGACATTTCAATACACTTCTATATACAGAAGACTGGTCAAATACAAAAAAACCTTTCAACCCTAGAGTTATTACCTAAGTTTTAACAATGGTTCCAGCCCCTTCTTCTAGCCTTGATACAGGACATACAGATGATCTCATAGCAGCTTTTACTGTGCAACTATAAGTTTCATTAAAAATATTTCTTATCCTTCTATTTTTCCATTTTATAAAAAAATTTTATAAAATCAATTAATCAATCAAATAAAGTCAATCAATCTTAACTTATTAACAAATCGATAACAGTAGAGACCACTTCACCCAGCACTAAGAGCTTGAAACCTGAGTGTTTGTGAGAATACATTAGCCCTTCTGAAAGTGCACTGGAAGTAGGTCCCAGCTTGTGCCCATGCGATCCCTGAGTCACAGCCACACTGGCTGCAGCAGAAGGTCAGAGCAAAGCTGCAAGTGTTAAGCAATAAGGTTTGTCCAGCTGTGCCTAAGGGTGAGTGGTGCAGCAGCTGCTAGCAATAAGCAGCAGCCAGTCTCAAATGCTTCTGAATCAATTGGACACCCTCTTGCACCATCTCTGGGATACAACATGCCTGGTGTGAACATGGGATGGTTATGCCCGGTCATGCAATTCTTCTTCCAGGCATGATGATGCGATCTCCTGTGGACAACTCCCAGTACCTAGAAATGAGCCAGGAAGAGCTGTTAGCTCCTGATGATCCTGCTCAGGGTATGGAACTCTTGAACCTCCTGTTTTTTTCCCAGGAGAAGAATCTATCTACCTACCACTCCCCTGATTTAGCCCAGGATTAACAGCAATCTGACAATTTTGTTAATCTGTTTATTAATAATGTTAATACTGTGCTGGCACTAACAAATATAAATATAAATATAGATATAAATATAAATATAAATATAAATATATATTCATAATTATCCAATGCAATTTTTTTAATAAATATGGGTTCTGCACTTAGTGAAAGGTAGAGAGAGAAAGAAGCAGAAGAAAATAAGGAAAGAAGCAGGTCCAAACCTGACACCAGGGCAGGGATCTTGACTCCACTCACTACAAAATGTAAGGACAGGTATAATTCTACACAGTTTACTTAGATGAAGAGCAAAGCTCTCTCACACACAAGCTCTCACCCTCTTTCCTTCTTTTCCTAATGCTCTCAGAAACCTCTCTTTAGTCAACCAACCTTACTGGAATTTCTTTAAATTATAATCTTCCGGTCTCTGCAGGATTCTTCTGTCAGAGGTATCTCTGGGGTTATAGCCCCTGTTTGATGAACATTAGAGTTGCTAAATTAACAAAGACTGACTGGAGATATGATTCTCTTTTTCATAATAGAAATTCTGCTATAGCAAAAATTATTATAAAGGAATCATATAACAAAATATATATGCTTAAACATTCATGTTTCTGTATTTTATTTTCTGCCAAATAAGACTCTGAATTGATGTATATTGTGGTCTCTGTGTGTTTCTCATTGGGAATTTGGAATTTTCACAAAGTGTGTGCTAGCCACACTCAAACTCTGAGATCCCAAATGTGCAGGCACCATTTAAACCAATTTTTTTCCAAATCAGTTTCATTTTTGTACTCTGCATTTTTGTTGGTTCCTCTCCTGTTGCTTCTTACAAAGGATGAGAATCTGTATCACGAAGTCACCTGCAGACTACCCACAGTAAGTCACTGCAACTCCTTTTGTCTTGCCGGGTATTTACCTGGAGAGTATACACTCAGCAGAATGAAAGTAATGGTCTTTTTTTTAAGTCCTGGGAATTAAAAAAAATGGGAATGGGCATAATACTGAACATACAAGTGTTGGAGAAGAATTCTTTTTATAAAAGGGGAAGGGTTACAAATTATGCTCATGTGACTTTCCACTTGCAGGATGTACCCATTTACGTAATGGTAGTTTTTGTGAGCCATTTAAATATGTGACCTTATAAATAAGACCCCATGTAAATCATGAACATCATCATGCAGGAAGATGACAGATTTTATGGATTGGTCATGGCAAAAATGACAAATTTTGCAGTTTGTGTTACATTAACGGAGATGGTTACAAAAACATGAAGTCATTTATAGTGATAAAAAATTATTCTGAATTGATTCAAGTTACCTTTTTTAACAAAGATAAATCATAAAGATATGTGACAGGCTGTCAATGGAATTTGTAAAGATTATTTTAAACTGGGCAAAGACACAAAAAATAAAGCAGAAAATAGTGATTGTGACGGGATTCTCTCTGAAAGAAAACCAAAAGTAACACATAAGGGTGGCATCACTTCAAATCAAATTCAATATGCTTGGAGTAGACAGTTAAAAATTTGCACAGAAGTGTTCAGCGTGTGTATTGTTATGAGCTCTTGAGCTCTTATGCATAAATGGAAATGCAGAAAAACAGTGCAAAGACCTTTGTTAAGCCACTATAAATGCACGGTATTATCACGGCCCACAATAAAAACTATTCTTATGGCAACAAAGTTGATCTGGAATTAAAGTGGCCATTCTAAGTGCAAAGTCTGGTCCAGCCACCTGTAACCATGTCCCTTCAGCCTGTGATATTTGCTGCTTAATCTAAACAGAGCTGAATCTTAGTGTCTACTTAGATGGGAAGTTAAGAGGCCAGTGGATTCAAAAGTGTCACCTGGGTTTTGGATTCCCTGGCTTTTGAGTAGTCTTTCTGAGAGTTTGCTTAAATGTTTCTGTCATTGCAGCAATGTCATTGCTGACTAGACAGCCATCTTCACTTGACCTTCCCAAACTCAGAGTTTCTTTTGAAAATGTGACAATGCTTAAAAGTCAGAAGTACAGAAAGTACAATATCAGTTATAGGAAAACCTAGAGGTAGGAGCGAGTTGGAAAGTAAAACCAAGAATTTTGAGGCAACATAGTTTTGCAAGTATTTCTTTTGCTGTTTTACTCATTCTGCCCTTAGTCAGGGAACTGGTGGGTAAGACAGTATGGGAGTTAGCTCTATGAATGTTCAGGACAATAAGCAGGTCTTTAAAGACATCCAAGTGCAAGAATGGCCCATGCCGGTACCAAGGGAAACAAGTAGCTGTGACAGGAGACCGAGGTGGCTAAAAAGGGAGCTCATTATGGAGCTGTAATGAAGAAAGACAGTTTACAAGAGGTGGAGGTGGGAGTGGGCTAAACAGGAGCAGAGCCTGTACTGCTGCCTTAGTAGCAGAAGGCTGAACAATGAGAATGTTTGGCTCCTTGCTGAATGTTCCAAGTAATTTAATCTGAGCTGCTCAATGCCTTTGCCTCATACTTCACAAACAAAGCCTCCCAGCCCTCTGTTCTTAGTCGAAGATTTCAAAGTGAAGAAGTTCCAGCAGTGGATGAGGATTCAGTCAGGGACCACTTGAGCAAACGTGACTGACATAAGTCCCTAGGACCTGATGGCTGCATATCAAGGTGCTGAGGGTTTGCCTCACAGTGGTCACAGTGATTGTCACAGGGAGGCTACTCTCCACCCTCTTGAGTTGTGGAGAGCAGGGGAGGTCCTCTAAGACTAGAGGAAGATAGATTTTGTATTCATATTTAAAAAAGGACAAAGCACAATCAGGGGAACTACAGGCTGATCAGTCTCACTTTGGTGCCTTGGAAAATCATGACCCAAGACCTCTTGGAACATATTTCTGACTACAAGAGAGAAAAGAAGATGACTGGAAAGAGCAAACATGGATTTACCAAGCGTAAATCACACTTGTCCAACCTGATCGCCTACTATGATGAAATGATGGTGTTTGTGGATGAAGAGAGAACAAAGAATTTAATTTACCTTGACTATTTACCTTGACTTACCTTAAACAAGGCTTTTGACATTGTCTTTTACAGTATTCTTGTACAGGTACACAGCTGGATAGGGTAAAAATAGTGGTCAAATGCTCACCTTTAGTAGGTAGAGGTTATATGTGTTGTACAGTACCTGAATGCCTGTCACCAATCAAGTCTGCATCTACCTGGGGACCTGTCCTGTTTAAATTTTTATTGATGACCTGGAGGAGACAATGAGTACCCTCTCAGGTTTGCAAATGAGACTTATTAACTGGGAGGGTTACTCAATATCCTTAAGGGCAGCACTGTCATCCACAGGGACCTAGACAGGCTGGAAGAATGGGCCAACAGAAAGCCACAAGATGCAACAAGATTAAATGCAAAGCCCTGTACTGAAGATGGAGTAATTCCAGCAACAATACAGACTGGGGACTGAATGGCTGAAAAGCACCTGTGAATATTCCTACAGGGTAAGCTGAGCATGAATCAGCAGTGAGCACTGGCAGCAAAGTTGACAGCAGACTTCTGGATGGTAAGGACAAAAGCCTGGCCAGTAGCTTGAGGGGATTGATTATCCTCTTCTACTCAACACTCATTAGATAACATCCAAACAATGCATGCAGTTTTGTCCTTCCCACTGTACAAGAAAAAGATCAATAAAGTGGAGTGAGTTCAGGGGAAGGCCGAAGAGATAGCTGATGCTGGAGCATTTGCCCTGGTAGGAGAGGTTGAGGGAGCTGGCATCTTCACCCTGGAGAAGGGGTGGCCTGGGGCTACCTAACAGCAGCCTGTCAGGGTCTTTGGGGAGGTTATTGACAAAGTGGGGTTGGCCTCTTTTACAGCAGTGCATGTGAGAGGAAAAGACAGTAGAATTTGACTGAAACAAGGAAGGTTTAGACTGGATATAAGAAAAAAGGGATTTCCCCCTGCAAGAACAGGCCGCCAGTGGAGCAGGTTGCCCCGAGAATTCATGCACTTTGCATCCCTGGATGTTTGCAGGATCTGACTGGATAAAGCTCTGAGCAACGTGGTCTGATCTTAATGCTCACTCTGCTTGGAGCAGGTGGCTGGACTAGAGACCTTCTGAAGTCTGTTCCATCCTGAACTGTTCAATGATTCTCCCTGAAACATGGCTGGAACACTACCTATCAGTGCTGACCTGAAGTTTTTTCTGAACTCAGCAGCCACCTCGTATGCTGAAATTATAGAACTTACCACTGTTTCGTTGTCTTTTGGCAGAACTTACCTAATTAAAGGAGATTCAGAATTATAATATATCTGAAGTTAAAAGGCATCTCAGCTCAGCCGGCAGTGGAACTGCAAGGAAATATCATAATTTCAACAGCAACTGAACAGCTGGATCCTCTAAATGGATCCAAAGTTGGATTTGTGAAGTATTTTTCAGAAGTGCACCATGCTTAGAGAAAAAGTTTAAAGAAAGATTGCTTTTTTTGTAATTCTCTTTCCAAAATATAATACAACTTTGAGGTTTATAAATCTGCAGTTTGCAAATTCTGCATCTGTAACAATTCCCAGAAGGACTTTATTTTAGCTAATGAACTCTACCAGAGCTGCAGAACAAGACTAATGTAGCACCTCCTGCAGCAAACTTTTTCAGTGGGTGACATAATAGCATATAGTCAGAGAACTTTTTCAACAGGCAGTCAGAATAATTTGAGGATATAGTAGGCAATCCACTATAACATACTTGCAGGAATATGTTTAAGACAATGAACAGTTTGTCTGTAACTAAAAATACAATATTTATTAGTGCTATATACTTCATAAACGTGATAAAATGCTTCTGCTAATGCTTTCAAGCTTAATATAGGATCTACACACAGTGTTCTCTAGTAAACTGGATTAATTTTTATAGCAAGGTCCCTTAATTCAGTGGTAGTACCTGGTAGCAGCTTGAAAATTATGCTGCAATTTCATCTGAAGTAGAAAATAAGCCAAGTAATAAGCAACATCTACTTAATTTTTAAAATACTGTTAATTTCCTTTGCTTTCATTACCTTTTCAGAATTGCCAAAATGAAAATTTCCAGACTGAAGCCACCAGTTTTGATACTTGGCCTTGGTGGCTTGTTGGTCCTTTTCTTACAAGGAAATTTGAACAGAGACATGAAGATCTGCCTGCAAAGATCTCTTTGCAGGAATCTAAGTAAGTACATGAGGTTCATATTTTGCTAAAGTGGTCAGCATTAACATAGCTGCACTGAAATGGTAATTCTCAACATTAAGCTTCCTAGGTCATCTCACAGACATCAATACCAGTATGTTCACATGACTGCAAGCAATTAAGTCAACACAATTTAATTAGCTACACTTCTCTGAGCCATGGTACTGGTACTAGCTCTCCTAGCTTCTTGCACAAATAATACAAAATTTAATTGATGTGGCAGCATATGCTAATACATGTTGTTTATTGATTCTGTTAACTCTACATGTACTATAAAGGGAGAACAAACTCAAAGGAAGTTTTAAAAGTAAGAACATAGCAGAAAAAAAACCTAGGGGAAGTTAAGAACATAGAACTGTATATACAGTCAGCTAAAATGGCTCAACCAGTCAGCAATATCTTGTTACATTGCAGTAACACAGCTACTTGTCACTGTGCAAAAATAGACAGCTGGTTCACATTTTGCAGAGCTGTAATCTTGATCTGTACATAGATTCAGGAAGACATTATTTCATCAGTTTATCTTCAAGTTTTGTTTGGAATGTTTTCATAATACTCAGAAGAGCTCTGTGTGGTTGTGTATAAATACATGCATATATATATATATATATATATACACACACACACACATGTAAATATATAAAAAGGATGTGAGCTTAGATTCAGCCTTTTACTCCCACAGCAAGAAATAGATTCCACAGTATTAGACAGCTGTAATATTTAAATTGACTTGTGAGGAAAAGGAGGAATAGGTCCCAGACCCAAAGGTAGCTTTGAGGAGTGAAATCATAAAAGTAATGAACCTAGTTTTAGTGAAGAATACAGACTGCTATCTTTCATTCAAAATTAAATTACTGTCACCAAAATCTATTCATTGTGCCATTTTCAGTTCTCATTATGATTATTCTCAGTAGAATTAGGTACTAAAATGCCAATTCTTCATATGTTTTATAAATCACTGTAGTAGACTTGAGTGTTTTGACCTTTTTAATATTCCTTGGTTTGATTGGCTGTGTTGCCTATCTGTTCCATGTATCCTATTATTTTACTGCCTCTCTAACCTATGGGGAAGTAGATGAAGTGGAGAGCCAATGAAGATGTAGGATATTGTAAAGGTCAAAGTACTAACATTATTGCTAAATATTTCACAGCATACTTTAAGTATTAAAGCTCTGACTGCACTTCCTTATAACTAATGTTGAACAAAGAGCAGAAAACAGTATGGATTTGATTCAGTATCTTAAGCTGGCAAAAATCAAAGTAACTACATAGAGAAACTATAACACACTTATTACAACTGTATTACTGAGCACTAGCCCACATTATCTCAGAATTACGCATTTTAGTCAATAATTGGAGTAGGATAACCAGTGTTATCCTCGTGCCTTAGGTCCCTTTCCCTGTGCATAGGTATTTCTTATATACATATATGCTGTGTTCATAGTTCAAAGTTTCTGCAGATGTGTAGGAGCACCGAGGATTTATTAATCATTTAGGAGTACAGTCAACTAATTATGCTGCATCTAGCTGAAGTGCTGCCCAGTGGGCAGTCTTCAATGGTAATGTGTAATCATAAAGCCTGCTCACCTCTCTGTTTCTAGGACTTCAGTGAATCTGGACAAGTCAAGATAAAATCTGAGTGCTTATTTCCATGATGCTTCTACTTAGATGGAAACCAATGCATACTGTTGCTTCTGTATTGGATCTACTTCTACAAATTATTTAGTCCTGTTTCACGGAACTTACTCAGATCATTTAAACAGAGGATCTGAAGCTTCTAGGTGTTGATTTGTAATGATCTAGGTTTCAGAATTTCCAAAGAATAGCTAGGTGAACTGCTAACAGCTGATGGCTTACCTTGAAAATACAAGTAAGTAGGCACTATGATACACACAAATCTATTAGTAAAACACTATAAGAGTAGTTTCAACATTATGGCAAAGATATTTCCTTCCCAATATGAATAAAGAGTCACTCCAGAAAGCATGTCAGTACTGCAGGATGTGTACTTTGCTCTAATAGCTCTTTTACAGAGTCAAACCTTGATACCATGATGTTGACAAAAATCCACATGCACACGTATCCCTTAACTGCAACAGGATCTTTTCTGTGAATGTAATATACAGAATGATATGCATTTTAAGGCAGATTACCACACAATTTATTGTACAGTGTAGCATATAGAATCATACAATCATAGAATGGTTTGCGTTGGAAAGGATATTAAAGACCATCTAGTTCCAAAACGCTTTCATGGGCAGGTACACCTTCTACTACACCAGGTTGCACAAAAGCCCCATCCAGCCTGGCCTTGAACACTTCCAGGGATGGGGCATCCACAGCTTCTCTGGGCAACCTGTTCCAGTGACTCACCACACTCAGTGTAAAGAATTTCTTCTTAATACCCAATCTAAATCTACCCTCTTTCAGTTTAAAGCCATTACACTCGCCCTATCACCACATGCCCTTGTAAAAATTCCCTCCCCAGCTTTCTTGTAGACCCCCTTTAGGTACTGGAAGGCTACTATAGGGTTTCCCCAGGGCCTTCTCCAGGCTGAACAAGCCTAACTCTCTCACTGTCTTCCTAGGAGAGGTGCTCCACCCCCTGATCACCTTAATGGCCCTCTGGACTAGGTCCAACAGGTCCATGTCCTTCTTATGTTGGGGGCCTCAGAGCTGAATGCAGCACTCCAGGTGGGGTCTCACTCAATCTGAGTAGAGGGGGAGAATCACCTCCCTCAACCTGCTGACCACGCTTCTTTTGATGCAACTCAGGATTCCATTGGCTTTCTGGTCTCCAAGTGCACATTGCTGGGTCATGTTGAGCTTCTTATCAACCACCCCCAAAGTCTTTCTCTTCAGGGCTGCTCTCAATCCATTCTCCACCCAGCCTGTACTTGTGCTTGGGATTGCCTCAGTCCACATGCAGGACCTTGAACACTTCATGAGGTTTGTATGGGCCCACCTTTCAAGTCTTTCAAGATTCCTCTAGATGGCATCCCTTCAATCCAGCCCATCAACTGCACCACACAGCTTGTTGTCATCAGCAAATTTGCTGAGGGTGTGCTCAGTCCCACTGTCCATGTTGCCGACAAAGACAATAAACAGTGCTGGTCCCAACACTGACCCCTGAGGGACGCCACCCATCAATGGTCTTTACTTGGCCATCGACCCATTCACTGCAGCCAATTCCTTGTCCACCGAGTTTTCTATCTGTCATATCCATGTCTCTCCAGTTTAGAGACAAGGATGTTGTGCAGGACAGTGTCAAATGTTTTCTACAAGTCCAGGTAGGTGACATCAGTTGCTCTTCCCTCATCCACCAACGTTGTAGCCTCCTCATAGACAGATACTAAATCTATCAGACAGTTTGTCCTTACTGAAGCAACATTGGCTGTTAGCAATCACCTTCCTGTTTTCCATGTGCGTTAGTATAGTTTCCAGGAGGATATGCTCCATGACTTTGTGGGACACAGAGGTCAGACTGATTGACCCATAGTTTCCTTGGTCTTCCTTGTTTCCCTTTCAAAAAATGGGCGTTATATTTCCCCTTTTGCAGTCCTTGGGAACTTCACTGGACTGCCATGACTTCCCAAACATGATGGATAGTGGCTTAGCCACTTCATTGGCCAGTTCTTTTAGGACTTGCAGATGCATCTCATCAGGTCCTATGAACACCTTCAGGTTCCTTAGATGATCTTGAACCTGATTTTCTCTTACAGTGGGTGGTTTTTCATTTTGCCAGTCCCTGAATTTGCCTTTGCCTTCTGCAATTCGGGTGGTGTGGCTGGAGAACTTACTGGTAAAGACAGAGGTGAAAAATTCACTGAGTGCATCAGCCTTCTCCACGTGCCAGGTAATGAATTCTTCTGTTTCCTTCCAGAGAAGGCCCATGTTTCCTTAATCTTCCTTTTATCACCAATGTACCTATCAAAGTTTTTCTTGTTGCCCTTATCTAAAAAGAGATTAAGTTCTTCCAAATGGTTCATCTGAAAGCTCTTGCAATGGCTTTCTACAATTTCAGTAAGAAGGAGTACTTGTAAAATTAAAGATCACTTTATTGCCATTTTGAATTTCAAATGTAAGAAAAAGTATTTGTAACCAGTGTAATGTGAGTCCTAGAATCAGTCCAGTTGATCTGTATTTGAGCTATATAGCACAAACTACCTGTTAAAGAAAATACAAAAAAAACCCCAAAACTACAGTTCTGGTTGCACTATATTTCAGTTGAAGTTTGTCATTCCTAATGATAGGCCAAAATTTTCATTTTTGCTGGAGATATTGTAAAATATCAGCACTGTAAAGTAATTTTTCATCTACCAGTACAATCTTGCTGATCAGCACTCAGTGAGTATTTGTCCAGGGTGAACTGCAGCACATCTAGAACTTCTACTGAAATCTTTCAGTAGAGGAATGCTTCATCCTCCATCAACCTGCTTGAAACTCAGAAAAATGCTTAAGCTGACCGTAGCAGGTTATATGTTGTGAGAGGCGCAGACAGCATGTTATCATGAATATAATCCATGTGTTTAGAAATCCCTACTTGCTTTCTCACTTTTTCTGTTTCTTTCATCCCCCAAAATTCTATAGTGATTCTGCAACAGCTTAAAAAACATAAAATTATGTTTAAGCTGGTGTTTCCCCTCAATGATTTATCTTCTGTCTCTGCCTTTAGTTTAAGGTAACATAAGGATTGACATAAGGACATACCTGAAGTGTTTATGATGATCTTTGCACACTAATTGAATATAGTTTCACAAAGTTCCATGACTTTAGAATCCAGATAAACATCCCTATAAAGCAGATGATGAGGGGACAGTGATATTTGCTTAACAGTAATGTGCACTGAATTCCTATTAAAGGAGCATGACTACAGATGAATTAGCTTGCAGTTGGTTTGGTGTTTTTAAGGGGTAGGGGTGACAGGCTGGGTACTCTCCACAAGCCATTGAACAAATATCAATATAGATCATTCAAGGTATAGTCATCAAGGAAAAAGTGAATGAAATGTAAAATGAAGTGTAGATAAATAAATAATTGGAACAAATTACCTTCTAAGAAGAATCTTGTGCAAAAGATAGAAGTGAGCCTTCTATCTGCTGATGCTATTGAAGTTACCAATTAATGCCCGAAAAGATCAAAGGAGACCTTTGAAGGAGAGATCTTTGAAGTAGACCCCAATATTCTTTATATTACTTGATGTCTTGGTGTCATTATCAGTTATTCACAAGACTCTGGGAGAGTCAGGACGTTAGCATCTCTGAGGTCAGGGCCAGGACACCTCTGTTTCTATAGGTGTTTATCCCTGCACTATATGCACAAAACCAGAGGCAGAAGGAGTGCTCCCCTATATGTCTGTCTGGCAGTGTATTGTTCGATGTTTGTAAGATCCTGCTATTCACCCACATCTCCCTACACAGTTAGGTGACAGACTGAATTGTTACTCAGTATGCATCAAGTTCAGGAGTCATCAGCTGAAAACGTGTGGTTTTGTGTTTTTCTGCATCAAGATTTAAATGCATGAAAGTGTCTAGGAAGGTGGAAAAAAAAATATATTTTTTTGTCAGTCTGGACAACACTTCTCAGAATGCAACACCTTTGCTATTTCACTTTTACACTTTTATTAGGTACCATATATATAAGCATAACTTTGTAATTAAGTAAATTGTGATAATATACCTCAATTTCCAGGTTGTAGTGCCCTTTTAATTCTCTGCATGATGTTCCAGTCTAAAAGGCATTAATAGAGATGTTCCAGTGTTGAAAAGAAAAGTGAGGAAAATCAGCATCTAAAACTTAGTAAAGTCCTAGGTAGTAAAAAGCCTTTGTTCTGAAGATTGTTCTCCCACAGAGTAACAGAATTTTCTTTTAGCCTTTACATTCAATTCTCATGCTGTTGAAATATCATAATCAAAGCTCTTTGCCACCTTGTGTTGAATCTACTGTACTTTAAATCTTTTTATTTAGTAAGAAACAGTGTTTCTATCCTAAATAATATGATGAAAGCATTCAAAATGTTAAATGAACATTCACCAGTTAAAAAATATCTTCACTTTTTACTATTACAATAGTAGAGGGAACTACCTGTAGGTGACTGGAATGATTAAAAAGGAATGGAGAATATACAATGATTGCTTCAAACAGACAGTGAGAGCTCATCACACTACCAGGTGTCACTGTTACTTTTATCCCCAGTTGCCTAACCAGGATGGTGCAGCACTTTGTTCAGGACAGGTTTGCACAGTCAGGAAAACTACAGTTTTGTTCAGACTCCTTTGTCAGTTGCTTTTAGCTTCCACTTGTCATCCACTCCATTCTTTCCTATGTGAAGGCAGTGTTAGCTTACAAGTAGCTATTCCCCAAAGGAAATGAGCTATTACCTTACCAGTCTATGCACATGTCAGTCCATGATTCAAACAGAAATTTTAGGAAAATGAAACATTTGAAAATCAATCATCTGTAAGTTAAGTGAATAATTTTCTGCATATTTCTAGTTTTCCTGACATCATGAAGAACAAAATTGGTTGTTGAAACTACCTAAAGAAAAATAATAAGTGAATATTTTTATAGTGACAACTACTATAAATAGGTAGATTTCTGAAACAGGACCTCTTAGAAGTCTGACACATTTCCCTTCAGTAGGACATAACACTATATTAATATTTAATGCTTTTCCTAGCCTTACAAAGTAATTAAGAATACAGTATTTCATAGTGTCTCGTTGATGCACTTCTTTCTTGACATAAGCAGACTTATCAAGATGAGAGGTACCTTGTCAGGGTAGCTGTTAAGAAGAACTTTATAATACTTCATATTTTCCAAATGAAATGCCACTAGCTTTCTAAATAACTGTAAATCACTTCATTCAGTCAAAATCAACACACACAGCAGAAAAATATATACTCATAGATGGCCTAGATCAATTGGTACATATGTCCATGATCAAATGTACTTGGAATATACCAAGGATGCCAGAGAGTCAATACCAAAAAGCAAAAGAATAAAAAGGACTGTCTAGTTCCTCTCATTCAGAGCACTGTTTTCTTGTGTTCTCCATTGAGGCAGAAAGGAATACAGGCCTAAAACGGTTTTAATTTTGTGCATGAGGGAGAAGGGAGACCAGAAATGGGAAAGAAAGCAGAGAAAGGAAAGGGTTTGGGGAAGAGAATGGGAGTAAGGAAGATTTGTCCCATGAGTTTTTAAGCTGTGCTTTGGCACTTAGTCATCTTGCTTACAGAAAAAAATGTTGAAGAGAACCGTGTCTGGGTGGGGATAGCCATGCCAAATCACTGATGAACTGTGACTTGGTGTAACTAGTTGTACACACCACCACCCAGCTTCAGGTTGGCTGCTAGGGACTACTGACAGTGGTGTGGCACCAGGTTCTCTTTGTGAGGCTCTGTAAGGGGTTATTGCCCATACAGGTCTTTGTGTTCCCAGCAGGTTTTGGAAGTAGTGCCAGAATTGTCTGTTACGGCTTTTGGAAACCCCTCTGGTCAGGGAAGGAGGTGCTGAATCTTTATGGCTAGGCAGACCACAATCAATCTAGCTTGCCTCAAAAAACACACCGGTGTATTGGGTTTGTGTGGCAGGATTTTGGCAGCAGGGGGGCTAGAATGGTGCCAGTTCCAAGCCGGCTCCAAGACAGACCCACCACTAGCCAAGGCTAGGTCAATCAGCGACAGTGGTAGCACCTCCGTGATAACATATTTAAGAAGGGGAAAATGCTGCATGGCAGCCTCCAGGAGAAAAGAATAACATGTGAGAGAAAAATACCTGCAGACCCCAAGGTCAGTGAAGAAAGAGGTTGAGGAGGTACTTTGGGCTTCAGAGCAGAGATTCCCCTGCAGTCCCTGGTGAAGGCCATGGTGAGGCAAGTTGTCTTGCTGAAACCTATGGAGGTCCACAGTGGAGCAGATATCCACCCTGCAGATCATGGAGGACCCCAAGCTGGAGCAGGTGGATGTGCCCCAAAGGAGACTGTGACCTTGTGGGAATCCTGCATTGGAGCAGGCTCCTGGCAAGACTCGTGGACTCCATGAAGAGGAGCCCATGCTGGAGCAGGTTTGCTGGCAGGACTTGTGACCCTGCAGAGGACCCGCATCAGAGCAGTCTGTTTCTGAAGGACTGAACCCTGTGGAAAGGACCCATGCTGGAGAAGTTCATGAATGTCTATTTCCCATGGGTAGGACCACATGTGTAAGGGCTCCTTCTGAGAAAAAGTTTTGTTGTCTGGGTGCCAGGTTGCAGAGTGATTATGCCACACCTGTCTGCAATGAAGGGCATGCCCAAAGCCTCCCACATCTCAAGGATGGGGCAAGAAGAGATCTCCTTAGATGAGAATGGAGGAAGTAAAGAGTTTGGTGGAGTGCAAACTGGCTGCAAAGGTGATTTGCTGTGCACAGGTATATTCCAGGGCAGAACTTGAGTGGATAAGTGTTTGTATATAACCAGCACTTACGTATGCAATGGTTGGGGTCTGTACCTTCATATGCCACACCTATGCTGGAGCAGGGGAAAAGCATGAGACAGAAGGCGCAGCAGAGACAACATGTGATGAACTGACTGCAGCCCCCATTCCCTGTCCCTCTGTGCCACTTTCAGGGAGGAAGCAGAGAAAGCAGGAATGGAGTTGTCCCCAGGAAGTGGGCGGGGGTGGAAAGTGTTTAAAGATTGTTCTTATTTCTCATTATACTGCTCTGATTTAGATTCCTGAGTCGAGTTTGTTTTGCCTGTGATGCTAATTGGTGAATGGTGTCCCTGTCCTTACCTCAGCCCACAAGCCTTTTGTCATATTTTCTATCCCCTGTCCAGTTGAGGAGGGGGAGTGATAGAGCAGCTTGGCAGGCATCTGGCAGGCAGCCAAGGTCAACCCACTGAAACCAGTCATTCCTCTTCCATTGCAACAGGTGACAGTTTTTTTAGGAGATATCTTTCATCAGTGCCATTAATGGGGTGCTGATATTCACAGCCTACCTGAGATGAGTCTTTCAGAGGGCAATCCTTTTTGAGTTGAAGTGAGGTGGTGGTAGGAGATCCTGCACCTCCTGACCTCCAGGATCATTCTGGTAACTATCCTTTCTTAATGCTCTTTTTCAGCTACACAAGATGTTACAGATAAAGAACTGTTCGTTTAGTAGTATTGGCAAAATCTGAAGTATTGCTTTTTTATGGAAAAAAAAAATATGACAGGAAAAAACCCCAACAAACCAAAACTCAATGCCACACTGTACTGCCTGCAACATTATAACAACTACTTTGTTGACATTATTTTGAAAGAGCTGGAATTAGTCATTGTACCAGTAGGTGAAATTTTGTATATAACTAAGGCCATTTGCAACAGTGCAAGGGATTCAACTTAAGTCAATTAAATATATAAGAAGATTGGTCTTTAAGAATGCCACGTTTTAGGCAACATGAAGTTTCACATTTCATCCAATGCCTAATACAGACTATTAAAAGGAAGATTCATGGTATAGAACACCACTCACTTCAGTTAAAGAATAATGCTACAATTTTATGAGTTTGAAAATTCCCACAATAGCCACAAAGTGTACACTTAGTACATGTTCTTTGATGAATAGTATTTAAACTTGTCAAAATAATGAGGATGGTGAACAGAAACTACTGAAATTGGTCACCATATTCTTAAACACAGGGGATCATAGTATTAAGCGAATCCAGTTTCTCTAAGTTGTCATTGTCATGAAATTTCAAAGTGATGAAGTGTAACTATTTTAGGCAAGTTTTTTAATGTTGCAGAAATGGATGAAATACATCAAATGGGATTAAATTTGAAGTACAAGCAGCTTTGTCTTAACTGCAGCGTATAATTGTCGGATAGTCTAAAGCCCATGTAGCTGTTGGATATTGAAGCACAAAGCAAATAGCATTTCCCCCAAATAAATATCTTTAATATCTTGTTTTACATACTCAAACAGCATCTGCATTACAACATTGCCAAGGCTGATAAACTTTTTAGAACACTTTGAGGTCTGTTAAACTAGGGAAAAAAATTCTACTTCTTTTCTTTATAAAGCACAAAGTTATGACATTGGCAAAGATGTCTCCTAACCAAGCCTGGGTGGGCATCCTCAGATTAGAAAAGAACTGATATAATTCTTTATTTAGAATATACATTGCATCTGGATAATTTGAAATAATAATGAAAAAAAAAATCAATTCACTTATCATTAGGCATAGTTTGGTGGGAGTTGCATTTTGTGGTTCTTTTGTGCCTTAGCCAAAACTGGGAGTGTTTGTACTGAGTCAATGTTGTGATGTTTCAGAGCCAAGTAGTGCTAGCAAAAGGGAGAAGTCTGGAGAGAAAGCTGGCTTTGGACCATTTACTAGAGCAAAACATTTCCACTATCTGAGAAGTCCAAATCCCTGCTTTCTTTGATGATCTGGTTATCACCTAGGGGACATATAATTTTTTCAGTGCAAAAGAGAACAGCTTTGCATTTATTTTTTTAATCACTCAGTTTTTCACCCTATTACATGGGCATTCTCCCAGCTATGTGGGCAGCTGCCATGGTTAAAGCAACAGTCCCCAAAATAGATTTGTTTAAAACCTATTATTATTGTTGCTGTTGTTGTTAGTCCCTCATTATTCCATTGGCTCTTCATATATTTTGTGTCAACAAATGATCAGTGGTATGTATTGCCTGTCTTGTTACATCTGCTTGTCTCTTTGTTGCCTATGCCCTTTTGCTTTCATCTGTTCTTGCTGCAGTGCAAAGCACAGGGTTTAAGGTGCCAGGTAGGATTAAAGGCATCCCAGAGAGAATTCGCCTTTGAAGTGGCAGAGAGTAAATGCTTCTTAGCAGCTGTAAGTGCTCCCTGTGTCATTGGCTTTCATGGCTGTGGCATGTCGTTTGTAAGGATCTCCTGTTTCTAAGTGCTGTAGTAGAGAGTAATCTGTCAGCTTTTTAACAGTGTAACAATTCAGTGGCAGAGGCTGCTCTTGGTTGACGATGGTGCCTGATTAGTGGTAAATTAGTATCATATAGTATTTCTGTAATGGCAGAATACAAGCTTAAATATAGTTTTATAATATATTATTCAGTTGTCTAACTGGCTATATTCTATTGTTACAAATGTGCTGTGTCATGGCTGTGCCTTTTTTTCCACCCTACATGTTTCACCTGATTTAGGAAGGGTAGTGATCCCAAGGGTGAGTGGATTATTGAATAGCAAGTCCCAACTACTAACTTTGTATTCTGATGCAGAAATAGGTTCTTCTGGACCCACTCAATGAGGAACTTTGTAAGGAATACAAAGATATGATCAATAGATATTTGATGTATAAAAATCTGAATTTCTATGACAGGCCTATGTTGCCTATGAGTATTTATAGGTCAAGCACAAGTGAATTCTAAAAGATGTAAGTCTAAATTGCATTGTTAGTTGCTCAAGTTTAATAATATTTTGTTCCTTCGTTATTAGATGATAGAACAATTAAGTCTGTTGTTAAACAGCATGTATTTCAGCAGATATCCAATTTTGTTACCAATCATTTACAAAACTGGAAATCTTGTTCAAGGACTATATTTGAGCAGTTGATATACAAATACAATTTTCCAGGAGTGTTTCTGCCAATAAACTTGAACACTAGAATGTTTACAGGTGGAGATGAAAAGTTTCAAAGTGTGGCTGAGTTCAAAATGCTTGAGTTCAAAATCCAAAGTCTCTCTTCTGAATTCCAGAGAATAATCAGGACACTCCAAACATTTACATTTAACGAATAAACTATTTATCCTCAGATTACTTCAGAGCTGAGGGTCAATTACTTAGCTGATATTTCCCAGCACTCCTCCTTTCTGAAAATAAATAAATTGCAAACACACACAAATAAATTTAGTTCAGTGACTTCCTGTAAATTCGAATAGTTAGTCCAAAGGATTGCTTCTGCTCTCAGTGTGTTTTACAGTGGTGTAAAACAGAAAAAAAACCCCTCTTTAAAGTGAAGAAAATGTCTGAATTTTTCTACAGGGAACAACAAATAAGTCCATAAACTTCTGAATGTCAAAGATGAAATGTATTAAGAAAAAATTAAGTATACAAAGTGCTAAGAAAAAATCCTGCAGAAAACAGCTGCTGTTATACTGTGCTAAGGAAGATAATCAAGGTTTTCTGATAACTTGTACAGTTAAATTATATAGGTTTAAGGTTCTAGAGAAAGCAAAATCTAGTTCTTTCATTACTCTTACATGTTGACAATAGCCAGTTTAAACTCTCCTGTACTGCTGAAATTTATATATAAAGAGCTAAGATGACAGAATTAGGAAATTTTTATGGGATTCAAGTTATTTTAAGTCTTCTTTTTTTCCTTACAATTTTAAGGTGTCCTGACATACTGTGGTATTTTAAATTATTATTTTCTAGTTATTTTAAGCAATATGCAAGTGTAATGCCTGTTCTTCCTACCTTTTACGGTCATCCATCTAAAACCCCAACCTTCATATAACTTTGAATGTCTTTAATATCTCTCGATATTTTTTTCCATTAGTGGCAGTTCTGGATGACTTAAGTTTTACAGGCTCTTAACTTTTCTAACTTGGCTGACGTAGTTTCTCAACGGTGACAAACTTGCTGTGCATCAGAAGATATATATATGTTTGGAAAATTTAGTACCAGCAAACCAATAAAGCCTCTCCAGAGAAAGGCTTGCTGAACATCGCACAGGAGCAACTCATCAATCAATTTCTTAATGTAGTCACTTTACTGCTTCCGTCTTTCCCCTCTCTTTATTTATTTATTTAAAGAATCAAACCGGGGGAAGTAATTATTTCTGTAAAGCCTTAACTTTAGATGACTCTTTTGCATTCATCTCTATATATTTTATTTGATTTTATTTTTCAAAATAGAGCTGGTTTTCTCTAGAGGAAGGGAAATGGCATACTGAATTCTTTAAGAAGGTATTTTTTTCAGAAAAAAATCTGGTTTTTTTTGTAAAAAATAGTATCTAAAAATATTCATTTTTATATTTAAAAAAATTTTCAGCAGCAACATCACTTGTAACTACACTGCACGTATGCCTGTCCAAATTAAAGGTATGCCTCAGCTCTAAGATAAGCAGAAGTGAAAATATTTAAAATACAGCTGTCAGTGTATTGTTATGCACAGTTTTTACCAGAGCTCATCAAATGAGATCACAACCTAAAGCATAAATTTTGGTACTCCATTTTTTTCCAGTCAGCCTTAAATCCTGCCTATAATAATATATTTGTTTAGCTTTAAATATATGAGACATTCCTGTGAAAAGAGTTACATGATTTTAAAATCACATACTTAATGTTAGAGAAAAAGGTTTTACAGATTCAGGGCATTCTCATCTTTACAGAACAGGACAGAACAGAAGTCAATCCTTGCTTGTAGCTGGAAATGGAAGACACTGTTAGTGAAAGAATTGTATGTGGCCACTGGTATAATAATATCTGTGGATCTGGACAGTTTGGGAAAATGCTGCTTGCTAATTATCACACTGAACTGTGAAAATATCCCTACCCATTCTGGCAGCAATGGGTCAGAGAAAAATGTCCATTCCAGAAAGAATTAGGACTCATCAGAACAGCATCTCTGTATTAGCTATATTAGCATAGAATTATACTAGAAAACCTTGGGTTTTTTTTTCTTTTCTTTCTTCCAGAAAGTGTTTTTCATGCACTTCATAATCCTGATTTTGTGTGATCTTAGATGCCATTGGTAAACTGAGGACTTCATGAACAAATAAAGCAGTATCTGAAAGAAAGCACTCAACAGAGTGAGGTGGCCTTCTAGAGCTTACAAAATGTCAGTAGAATTTCAACTCAGGTTTGTAGAGATCATGGACACTAAAAGATTCTGGTATTCCACAGCAGTTGCTACATGGCTCTAGAGACATTTGCCTTAGTAGGACACCTGTCAAAAATGAAGTAGACAGAGAGGCTAGACAATATAACTTCTGGAATGTTTGGATTTATGTTTTTTTTTATTGATATTACTATTATTCCAGGGATATTGTTTTCAATTGTTGCGGAAATATTTGGTAGTAGGAGTGTTAGTAAATAGACACATAAACAACAGCAAATTGCTCACAAGAGACTGGGCAAAATAGTCATGGTATGTTCATATTGGTTCGTGATACAGATAAAATCTGAAAACAGGGCACTGTATAGAATACAAAAAATAAATTCAAAGTTTAATGCAATATTGTCAGACACTGATATTGTCTCTTCTCTCTCTCTTGTTTTGAATGTGGACTCTTCTACTGTTTTGACAAATACAGTTTGAAAGTCTACATAATTTCTGATAGTTGTTTTTTTATTTTTTACTTAATTTCTGAGCCTTTCCAAAATACATTTGGTAGGCCATATGTATGAATCTGTAATGATTTTGAAATCCCCTCTGTATGAACACAACTGAAAGAAATCTTTGTTGCCAGTTTCTCTCTTTTGGTAAATATTGGGCTTCTTTAGTAACAAAATTCCTTGATTAACCACATGAATAGAGATTCACTATGTTTACTTGTTTGAATACTGCTGTCCTATGCATAGTCATCTATGCAACCTAAGTCTCTACTATACATTTATTTACATACACAAATTGTGTTAGATCTTAAGTTGAAGTAAATTTGGCACTTCAAATACATATACATATACATAACAGGTG
Organism: Falco peregrinus; assembly: GCF_023634155.1. NCBI lineage: Eukaryota > Metazoa > Chordata > Aves > Falconiformes > Falconidae > Falco > Falco peregrinus. Next base: position 36,036,291 of record NC_073725.1, on the reverse strand, counting down.
AAGGTTTGATACACTTTGTGCAGGCTAGGTATAAATTGGTATTGTGTATGTCTGGAAGCACAGGTGTAAATGACAGTGTCTTGTAGGATATGAGACAATAGATTGTTGGCTCTGCTAGGTAATCCTTTCTGATAAGTCCTCTGAAAAGGGGAATGTAGCAATAATATGAAAGATCCCGAGGCATGAGGCAAAAAAAAGGAAAACTAACTAACTAAATAAATAAATAAAACCAAACCAAAACCCCCAAGTGGCATGAAAATCCACATTTGGACTTTCAACTGGTTTTTTGGTTTTTTTTGGGTTTTTTTTGTTTTTTTTTTTTTAAATGAGCCTTCAAAATTAGAGACTAGATCCACAGTTAAAGGTTTGGACTTGTTTCTGCAGCTAATGTGATTCTGAGGTTGAAAAACTGAAAATATAATTCAAATAGTTCTTAGTATGTCTTTAGTATGAGAAAGATATTTCTCAGTATCTTTGCCCTATCTACAATTTATCCGGACTGTGGACATGTCATGTAGTGGCAACACATAGTAAAATTATAATGCAAATTAAACGTATATGCTCAGCTAATAAAATATATTCATTTTAAATTATTATCCTTTCAAGATTTAAATGGAGTGGGCTAAGGATAAATGCAGTAAGAAAAAGGAGCATCAGGCTCTAGTTAGTAACAAATTTGTTGTTTAACATTCATACTTACCTAAACAGGATAGCAACACCTTTACCATACTTACAGAAGCTTTATTACTAATATGCTACCTTGTGTATGTTGGATTAATGTTTTAACTATCCAGTCAGGTACTACTATTATCTACTTTTATTCTCTTTGCAATACGGAAAGATTTTCTCTGATTGACAGTTCATGAATTATGATTAATGTTGGAAAACTCCCTTGAAACAGTGATTTATTTCAGGCTTATATACATACCACAAAAAAGAATTAGTGATAAGTTTTACTCTCTCAGTCGAGTTTTATAGGTGTGCATATATATTTCTTTAAATTTTCCTTACACGTTGATTGTGTTTATAAAACTCAAATAAACCATTTTTGTGGAAAATGAAAAAAAACCAACCATATTAATTGATTCAGTAAGATTAAGTTTATTTCCATCATTTATTTTCAACACACTCTTGCCAGCTATCAAGGGTTATATGTGTACTGTTACAGTACCAATTAATAGTAAGAACAGTCAAGGCAATGTTAAAATTAGACAAGCAAAACTAAACCCAGTGTTAAAAGAACTTGGACATGCTTGTAAGCATTAACAAGACATATAAAGGCTTCGCTCAACAGTCATTTGGTACTGTGACCCATTGCCCTGTTTCTGTATCCATAAGATCATTGAGAGTTGTTCAATTGACTTTATTGGTTATTTTACCACTATAGACTATGATGGTTGGTGTCCAAAAGAAGTGTAGAGCTTACTAAGGGTATTTTCTCCTTCTCACGGTCTCCCTCTCCATCTACATGTAATTACACATACACAGCATTAAGCATTAATCATATAAGACACAGAAGCAGTCCATGGAAAGACATTGGAAGACAGGTCTCCTCTGCAGGTGTCCTGCTTTACTGGGTGGGAAGGAATTATATTGCCCATCATTCTTTTTTTTCTGAAGAAAACAAAAATACTGAATCCTTTTCTGAAAATTTTCAAAGCTAAAACAGGAGAGTGGAAATGTGTGACTGCTTGAAAAAAGTGTGCCTTTTGGGGCAGACATGCAGGCTTGAAACCTTTCATGGTAAGGAGGACATTTTACATAGGTCTTATAGCCTCTCTGAACTATAGAAAAGGTCAAAATGTACAGCCACCTCTGTCTTGTTTCACCGTGGTCTTGAATGAAAGCATTTGTGCCCTCTGTGGTTTCTGCAGAGATTACTCCTCATGTGGGACTGATCCTACCAGATTCTGAGGATCCTGATGAGACATGTTCATGACCTTGGTGCTGAACTGCTTAGGTCTGTTAAGAAGTCCTTAGCATTTATAAAAGTAAAGAAGATCTATAGGCAATTTAGGAAACTCTATTGATAAAAACTGAGATACATGTAGAATTTAGGCACCCATCTCCTATGAAAATGTCTGATCATGAGTTTAAGGGGATTACAGTTAGACTCTTAATAAACATAGCTCAGAATTCTTATATACACTACATAAGGGAATTTTTTCAAACGTTTAATTTCTGTGCAAAAGCTTTTTTTACTGCCCTGAATTACTTTCTGCATTTGTATAACACTTTCTTAGCTTACTGTTTTTCAAAAGACAATTGACACTTTACCTCTTTTCATAACAAATCACATCTAAAAATATTCCAGATAACCTGTTCACCACATGGCAGTTGATGGATACATGTCTACTGGTTTAGCTGCTTTCTACCTCTCTCATCAGCTAACTCTAACCATATAACTTTATTGACTATAACATGACAGGTCCGATCTAAGGTCCACTGAAGTCAACAAACATCTCTCAAATGACTTAAATGTGGTTATAAAAAACTCTTTGAGCTTACAGTTCATAGGAAAAATGGCACATAAAAAGTAAGTTTATTCTTCCATTGTATAGAAAAGGAACTTCACAGTAACATGTCTCAGAAGTCAATGCCATGATATGCAAGAAATTCTGAATGCAAGTGGGTTTGCTACTTCGTACATGGGATTAAAACACTCAGCAGAGGCACACTCAGCTGCTGGAAAATGGAAATTAACTTTTGAAAATGAGGTAACAAAATATGCTGCTCTTGCATAATTGGGTATCTCATCACTTTGTAGCACAGGCAATGTTTACCAATGTGATGCTGAAGGATGCAAATATTTGCTCCACAAACAATAGGTAGGCCTTTAAAGATACTAGCTGAAGCTCTTGAAGTTAGCTGATTAGGGCCTGTGCACCCATAAAAGTGCAGAGATTAGAAAAAAGGCTTACAAATGTATTCATGAGAAAGGGGAAAGGGGTTGTGTTTTGGACATGATTAGCTGGTAATCAGTAAAGAACAAACTGATTATTAGCTGTTCAATTCTTGTCAGTCTTAGGGGATTCCACTCAGTGGCCTAATTAAACTGAGCTTGAAGTCCTCACATCTCCATTCAGTGGCAATTTCGTTATAATATTCAGTTCTTTGCACGAGCTTTGCCTTCCCTCTCTTTAATCATATGTTTTGCATTTGTGTAACACCTTCCTTGATTAGTTTCTCTACAGGATTAGCTTCTGATAGCTGCATGGCTTATGAAAGTAAATGTCACGTATAAGACAATCCAGATATTAGAATTTATTATCAACACTGGAATTAAAAAAAATCAACTAACATAAACATTTTTAATTAAGATTTTCATCAGATGGGAAACTATGCACTCTTAAAAAGCTAATCATCTCTAGAAGACAAAGTTGGTTGGTTGTTTTTATTTTTCTAAATGGCTGGAATAGTCCATGTCCAAAAATCCTAATGTGTTTGGTTGACTCCAAGAAGACAGCCACAAAGCTGAAATAAAGATCTCATGACTACAGCCCAGCTGAGGGACCATGTGGTGCAGTAGACAAGCTGGCCTAACAACTTACCAGCAGAGAGCTTATGACATACATAGACAAAGTACTTTACAAAGAAAGAATGATAAGCTAGTTTGGATTCAGACTATTTCCTCATTGATATAACTTCACTGATATTTAAAAGACAACTTTGATTTTTCCCCCCTCATCTATACTTTCTATTTGTTGATGGAATCTGGAAATAAAATTGCAAACTGTGATAAGAAATGAAAATGTGCAGATGTGTATTTAATCATGCCAGATGTATGAAGTATTGGAAACTTCATGAGAGGACTTGTACTCTACTTATTTGCACATTATGAACCCTTTGATGCAAACCCAACATATACTGGTGTATTTTAATTTGTGTCAGTTACTCCTGGTTCTCATTTTTTTGTGTAATGGGTAAAAATTTAGAAGCTTAAAGGAAAAGAAATAAATCCCACATCTTCCTTGCCGCGGAGGCATAGGCAGAGATTTAAGGGAATATGCTAGGTTCCGAGGGTGGTTTTCTTCAATCAGGATGACTGCTGCTGTTGAATTCAGCAGGCTTTCCTATGCCAAAGGTTGGGATGGAAAGCATAAACTACCACAGATTCACTTCTCTTTTTACGGGCTATAAATATGTATCCCAAATTTCACATTTCTTTAGAGTAGATGGAGACCCTGGAAGAGAATATTGTGAGGGTGTTTGCGTAGAAATATATATGATTGTATGAAGCTACGTGCTCCAGTAGAAACATGTATCAGTTAGTCTAAAAGATTATATTGTGGGGAGGGGAACATCACAGAAGTTGTTGTAAAGTTTTATCTCCCAGAACTGTGAAAAGAACACTGTAAAGACATTCTTGGAACGATGCGTGTTTTTCTTGGTAATTTTTTTAAAATTTTTGGTGTGGCTTTTTTTTTTTTTTTTTTTTTGTGTGTGTGTGTGCCCTGTGTTGTCATATTTTCCTCCATTATTTCTCCAAAATGTGTAATTCATTCACTCCAGAGTATTTTTAATGAAGGTTTTTAAATGTAATAAGGGTTAATTAAATCTCAAAGCATTTTTATAGTTAGCTACTGTTGTTACTGTCATTTTTTTTTTAGCAAGGAAATCAAGGCATATGCTAAAGGTTGAATATTGGCAAAGCAGAGATAAAAAGCCAGGAGTCCTGCCTCCCTTGACTCTATTTAATCTACTCTTTTTCTGCTCCATATGTGTTTTCTAGCAGGAAAATAACAAAGTTAGCTTCAGGAAAAGATGCATAAGAGAATTAAAGCATTTAATCAGATGTGAAAGGAAACGTATATAAAAGCATGCATTTCCAAAGAAGAGTGAAAGAACCATTTCCATTGATATGGTGGTGACTCATACTGTTGCTTTCTGGTGTTATAACAATAACAATGATGTACACAAATAATGTAGACAAGTGCCACCAGGCTGACTGCTACAAGGACTGCATAGTCAGTCAATGCTAGCAGTACCAGAAAGTAGTACTAGTTAAGCTGACACAGTATTAAGTAAGATTGGGGTTTATTTCAGTGTAAACAAATGTTATTTAAAATTTCTTACCTACACATCCTGCATCTTTGGCAGAATGAATACATTCTATATATGGGCATGCTGCCGATTTTCTCAGATTTATTACTTCAAGCTAGTAGTTAAATTATTAATAATCTAAATTTTTGCCATATCTTTTAAAAAACACAGTTTTGGATGCTAAATTCTTGCCTATTAGATTCCCTAACCTGTTATTTGTCATTAAAAAGAATCAAAAGCATTTATAGAAATAAAATCTTATGCTGCTGCATACACTGAAAATCTGTATTGTTTGCAGTTCTTTTTGTACAGTACATCATTCCGTGGACAAATTGATTGGATGTCATCTACCCAAAGAAATGCTGGAGTAGATCCTCAGCTGGTGTAAATCAGTGTTGCTCTTGCCCTTTCTTTTCTGCAGATTTAGCTCGAAATAGGGATGATTTGGAATGTTAATGTTGCTGCTTCTGGGAGGTTTATTGATTTGTTCTACTTTAGTTTAAAAAAAAAAAAAAAAAAGAAATGAAAACTATTTGCCAGTAGAAGAAGACAGTAAGAAGAGAAGACCCTCAGCCTTCATCTGAACTCTCAGCCTGAATAACTTTAGTTACTGGTCATGCACCGAAGGAAAAAAAAAAAAAAAAAAAGCAGCTATTGGTCTTGTAAGAAGAGTAATATTCAATCATCACAAAGGCCCCTGTGAAACCATTTAAACAACTTTATTGATTTTTCCCCGGTTGGCAGTGTTTAATTCAAACAACTCCCAAGGAGTACAAGCATCACTGCAGGCAAATTATCAAGTGTTCTGGCCTCTATCACTCTTTGACCACTGATACAATTGCAAGTGACAAAAATGAGCATTTATCCCCCTTTAGTCTGCGGTGTCCTGTGTTAAGCTAAAAAAGACAGTGCAAAGTGAAGTCTGAACCTCTGACTGTAACTTATGGTATTGAGAACATAAATGCCCCATGTGCATACTTTTCTTACGAGTTACTGCAAGGATGACAAATATTATTTTAAAGGGACTGAGGCTCCCTTTATGAAATTCATCCATGAATTACCATCCATGGCAATTCCTCATTAACATTTGGAAAGGACACATCTGGTCCCCTGCACGTACACAAGCATCATTCAATATAAGTACCGAGTAAGCACCAGATCTGCTACAAAAAGTGTTAGTCTGCCTAGCAATTTGTAGGAGCGAGTATAGTAAATAGTAAGTCCTGGGAACAGGCAACGTTGCTCTATGCCTCTGTGGATACATTATGTATCTATTATGTCAATCTGATTGCAGCTAGGAACTTTCTTTTTCCCTTCACTCTCTAAATATCAGTGCAGTGATAATCTGCTTATTCTTACAGAAAAATGTCCCAGATATTTTCTCCCAGCAGGCAAAAAGTGATGTTTTGTAGATTTACCTTACACCCCTTAAAACCCAAAAGTTTCCTAAGAGATGGGTGATAGTGATAACCCATCACCTGTACAAGAGTAGTTTGACATACATATATCCAAAGGGAGACTGGAGAAGTGGTGGGAAGAGAATTACACTGAGGTTAGTAAATACAAAGAAAGTCCATCTAGCTCTGAAAGTCCATGAGCTGAAAAGAGTTGAGACTATTATGGGAGGCTGAGATATGGTTGCCCACTCTTCTGCCCGTACGGAAGCATGGACTCTGGATGGACTGTGTGGACTGAGTTTCCAGAATCCCTTTTTGGATAATAACGTTTAATATAAGCGATAACACCTACACTTTCAAGAAGTCTTTCCTTCTCATATACAGCCCAGCAGAATAATTTCTTAACTTAAATAGTCAAAAGATTCCAATTTCACACCAATTTTTCAAAAGTCTTTTAAAAAACCTGAAACCAACAAACACCATAGATATATATATACATACACACACACACACACACACACTATATATACACATGTCTGAATAGGAACATTTGAATAGGAAGGTTAAAAAATTGACATCATCATAAAAAATGGACTTCAAAGAATTCAGTTGTCAAACATACCTTTGTAAAAAGTTCTCAGCAGTACACTTCACACAAATAAAAGCCTAAAATCTTGAAAGGATGAGGATGGATGAGAAAGGCAATGATTATGATGACAAAATGGTTGCCTGTAAGAATAATGTGAACTTAAGTTCTTTTTGTCTAAGAAATTCAAAAGGGAGTGTGTAATATGGTTTAAGAGGGACTGCTGAGAGACCTGAAGTTGTAAAAACTGCTTGTGGAATGGGAAAAAGGAAACAATTGTGGCAACAGGTTATAATTATTTAGGATTTATAAAGTAAAAGGAAGAAACAAACCAGCAAACAGAGTAAATAAGCATCATACCAGAAAGAACAAGAGAAGCATACACAATGTGTCATGAAGCTGAAGAAAACCAAGCTTATTAAGACATTAGAGCAAGACAGAGTTAACAGAGGTATTTAAAAGTAGACGAGAAGATTAATTCCATTTTAAACTATGTCTTTCAGGAAAGGATTTTTTTTTGGTGAAAAAGTGTTTCAGCTCGTGATAAGTAACTAAGGCAGCATAAAATGTAGATATTGGTGAATTAAGTTTGAGGCAGTTGGAAGATATGAACACATATCAATGACATTTATTTTGGGTGTATTCTGCATGTTTATCTGGCTTCTAAGACAGATAGCTTGGTGTTGTACGTTGCAATTCAATGGCTTCAGTTATTGAAAAGCTGTGAAAGGAAAATAATGGAGAATGGAACAAAGAGCAAAGTTAGACTGCTCCAAAAAGTGGGAAAAAGTTATCTTGGCATTATTTTTCATAACAAGCAAAACACTAATAATATTTGGAGAAGTCCTCATCACATCTGTTGAAGACACTGGGGTTGCTATCTAAAGCAGAAAGTAAAGATCAAACTTAAAATGTGACAATGTGACACCAAGTTACCAGATTTTAAGCAAATTTGAATTAAATAAAATTTAAATTTAAATTTGAGTGTAAGAATCAATTAGACATAATTGACTCCATGTTTGGAAGAAATGGTACTTCAGACAAGCCTGAGTTCTTGGAAAAATGTCTTGTGAGGTATTACTTCTTGCTTCTAAATTATTTTCAATTTCATTATTGTTTCCACTCTAACATTTACAAAATTTACTGTGTAGTCTCATCAATGTTTTATTTTTTATTCTTTGCTACTTGTACATTTACATTGCAACATCATAGTATAATCTTGCTAATTCATACTGGAAATGAAAGACCCTGCTAATTAATGAATCTTTTGAATGAGGAAACATGTCAAGAGACACTATCAACTCCAAGAATTCAATATATTGTAGTTAGTTTAGTTCTAATTATTTATGACAATTCTTCAAAATTTGCTAGTAAATGTACTGTATTACTTGTACAAATGAAAAAATAATGACATCTATTGAGATTTCCATTTCTTTGATTTGATAGTGTGTCTTCACTGAGTGACAGAAGTGAACTGGTTTCAAAAATGTAACTTAAAATTTTAAAATTAATGAAATTCCATGATGTAACAAAAGGAAGACCTGAAATGCTTTTAAGAATAATATTGAAGATACTTCAAAGAACTCACAAACTTCAGCTTTTGCTTTCAGATTCTCTTCAAGGCCGAGAAATGTTGAGGCTTTCTTTCTTAAAAGTATTTGAGCACTTTCACAGAACCAAGCCCAACTGGAAGTCTAGACAGCTTTCTGAACTTAGGTACGTAACAAATGGTTGGTGGCTAAGGTATGTTTTGTACTTATTTTAAGCACAATGTTAATTCTTAATTCCTATGAAAGACTCTTTTTTCTGTGATTCTGTGTATAAACACTATAAAGGGTTTCATTTTTTTCAGCGCATCTTACATAACAATAGAAAATTAATATAAAGATCAGAAAAATCTGAGAAAGAGTAGGTCACATAAAGGTAACAAAAACACCAACATCTGAAAAACAAAAAGAAAATGAAGATCGTTAAGAGCAGTATTGGTTCTCAAGAGCACTTTAGACATAAAATGTTTGTGATATCTCTGCATGGAGGATTTTAAGTGGATTTATAAAAGAAAATACTATTTCATTCAGTATTCAGCAGAATTAAGTATATTTGAACTTTTCCCAGATGGGATGCTACAAGGGCCGTAGGCTGTTGGGCAGTTTTGTCTAAGCAAAAGGCAATTATGCTTCCTAAATTAAGGATTTCTGTACAGGAAATATGGAAATTCAATCCGGAGTCATTGAATTCAGGATAAATGGCAGAAATAAGCTGAGAGCTCCCGTTCAGTTTTCTGCTGTTGTCACTGCTGCACTACTTTCAATTACTTCATTATGGGAAACATTTAAGGAGGCAGCTCAAAAATCATCTGGTCATTTGTAAAGGAAGAATATTTATATCTTCCCATCTCAGGTCTGATCTTTGCCTCCAGGCTGTATTACTGTAATGTGCCTTATTTGGAGTTACCCTTGAAAACCATTTACAGATTGCAACTAATGTTGAATGCAGCAGCATGACTGCTCAAGGACCTTTTTCCTGCAGAACTTGTGCAAACTCAACTGTCTGCCCATTATTCAAGATGTGTGTTCAAGGTCTTGTTGTAAGTATTAGAGCCTTACACTATTGCTTTCATTCTGATCTCAACTGTAAAACAAGTGGGGACCAGAATTTTTAACTGCCCACGAAAAGCACCTTTTCAGATAGATTCAACTTTCTTTTCAGCAGAAATGTGAAAAACAGATTTAATTGCGATTCTAATCTTCAGCGAACAGTAAAAAGCTTGACTGGAGCTATGACATAAGAAAAGCCTTTAATGGAGGTAAGGGGAGTATTTCCCCCTTCTAAGAAAGCCATGGGGTTTCCCCAAAAACACTTAAGTGTAATTCTAGCATGATAGGAACAAGACAGTAAGAATTAGGAAAAAGAGAGGGCTGTAGAGAAGTATAAAAATAACTGTGATTACCTGCTATCTCAGAATTTGGAATTTGGCAGAGAATAACACAGAACTGACTGCAGATTCTTTGAGCCCATGTAGTATTCTAGCCATGTTCTTAATATTTAAGGAAGTAATCTTTCCTTTCCACGTATTGCTTCACATCTTAGGATTTGTTTTTCCATTTTAAATTCCAAGCCTATCTTGTTGGGAACTGCATTTTGTTGTTGAAAAGTCTTGATGACCTGGTCTGCTAGATGTCTGCCTAACTTCAGGTTCCCCCTTCACCATATACCTAACTATCTGTACCACCACGACACACCCCTCCAAACCAAACCAAATGAAATGAAAACAAACCCCAACAGCCTGAAAACTCGCATGTTACTTTCAATGGCATACACACATAGAATATTTTGGTCTGAAGCAGCAGACATATGTGTCCTATGAGGAGTGTCTAAGGACTTTGGGTTTGCATAGTTTGGAGATGAGAAGGTTGAGGGGTGACCTCATTGCTGTCTACAGCTTCCTGAGGAGGGTAAGTGGAGAGGGGGTGCTGATCTGTTCTCTTTGGTACCCCGTGACAGGACACAGGGGAATGGTTCAAGTCTGCTCATTAGGAAGCATTTCTTTATCAAGAGGGTGCTCAAACACTGTAACAGGCTTCCTAGAGAGGTGATTGAAGCCTCATGACTGTCAGTGTTTAAGAGGTATTTGGACAATGCCCTTAATAATGTACTTAAACTTTTGGTCAGCCCTGAAGTAGTCAAGTGGTTGGACTAGGTAATCATTGTGGATCCTTTCCAACTGAAAAGGTTCTATTCTATTCTATTCTATTCTATTCTATTCTATTCTATTCTATTCTATTCTATTCTATTCTATTCTATTCTATTCTATTCTATTCTATTCTATTCTATTCTATTTCTATTCTATTCTATTCTATTCTATTCTATAGTTTAAGAAGGACAAAAAAGAAAGCATGTATGAATATGGGCAGAAGGACAGCATAAGCAAAATTAGGAAGAATAGGAAGGAGTTGTGTTGGTTTTAGACCTTTAAAAACGGTAAAGGAAAACATCCAAATTGAAGTTCTACTTAAGGCAGATTCAAATGTTATGATACCTCAACAGAGACAGAATAATTCCCTTAAACCATCAGTTACATGAAAAATTTTATTGGCATGGAATTTTTTTTAGGAAGTGTGTAGTGCTTCTCAGTCCATTAGAAAAATGAAAAATTATTTCCCTTTGAAAGTTAAGCACCTCTGCCTCTGCAATGATGATGATTTGATGGCTAGTTAAGAAGCCTCTGCTTGTCAGTGTCCTGGCAATTTCCGTGTGCAGACAGTGTCAGTCATTTCTGAAATTTCTTTAGGAAGCTTTATGAGCTGTGACAGAGTTGCTGAGCATGAGCAGGTGAGGTCTGTGAGAGATGCCCTGCCCTCAGCTTTTCAAGATGACAGAGGAGAAAGAACAAAGATCTGCACTTATGGGCCTTTCATGCTGGCCAGTTTCTGCTGTCAAACAGTGTCAAAAACTCTTACCAAAGTCTATGAAAGGGGAACATCAAAGACACATGGAACACCTGTGTATACAGAAGTTATGACTTTCCTTAATCCACATATAAACTCCCTGAGATAAATATACAGCTCCCTCTGCAACATCATTGTGATGTCATTGTCATCACCATTGAGTCACCATCTACAGATCATCACAGAAAGAGCCTTAAGAAAAGTATGTTTGTATTTCCTGCTTCTATAACCCTGTCACAACAGGGTATTTGGCATTACTGAGTGTTCCGGGTCCTATTGCAATGTTATATCTTTGTCACCAGCTTTGTGATCCTTATTAAATGAGAACAGCAAATGTTTACTGTTCAAAGAGAAAGATTTGTCACTGATCCCCAAAACAAGCTAGGTACACAAATGCACAATAGGAAAATTTTGCATTGTTAATTAAATTGATTTTTCATTTTGAAGCCTTTTTTTTAATCCTTTTTACTAGTATACCCATATTCTTTATATAAAATACGTATATTTATTTTTTTAAGCAGAACAATGATTATGCAAACAAATGAATAACATCAAGTGCACATTACAACATTCCTATGCAAATTATAGGTTGGAAAAATACAAATAGCTCTCCTCTGAAAACGTAGGTGCTGTGACTTTTTTCTGTTTTATTTTGGTCTCTTTCCACAAAATTTTTGATGGACAGCTGGTGGTAATGATTATGTTGATATAGGTGAGCATTGCATTAAGCTTAAAAATGGTGCTTGTTTCCATAAATACAAGTCAAATCTTTATTTCCTAAATTAACATATGATTGCCTAACATGAAAGTATCTGCAAAGTCTGGTGGTTTGGGCTCACAGTGAAGAACCTGGTATTATATTCCTTCCTAAGAGTGAAACCCCACTGTTGGTGCCAGGGCTTGGGTGCTAGGACTAATTGCTCAACCACATGAGAGGCTTCACGTTGAAGTTGCAGCACTGTCCATGATACATGTTCATTTTATAACAGCAACTATTTGTTTTCATCAAAAGAAATGCATACTGAGAAAGGGTGAAACTCCAGAAAGCTGAGTATGGTATGTCATTGAAGCAATGACTTGGTGTGCATATTTGAAATTTATTGCTCTATCTCATTTGTTCACCCTGCCTTTTTAACTTTCCAAAGCTGTTTGTGCATGTCTTTCTCCCAGTTAGGACCATGAGATCTGTTAGCCATTTTCATGCTGTTAATGAAATCAAAGCACATCTGAACCACATATCTGCTTTGCACTTTTTGCAGTTCATCCCAAGATTCAACAAGTTAGCGGTGAGCAAAGTCTAGATCACCCAGTGCATCTCTGCCAACATTATATACACTGTTAATCCTCTCAAAGGCCTTTAGCTTCACAGCTTGTCTCACTTCAGCTAATGAACCCTGCCTTTCAGAAGGGCTTGGCTGCTACACAGTGATGGTGCAGCTATACCCCTCCTCAAATGTGCTTGGTCCATATTAACTTTGGAATTACTGTGCCTTCAAAACCATGTATCCTGCTGCCATATCCTTTAAGTGCTGTTGATACTGAACCATACAGACAGCAATTATGTCTCCCTGCCCCAAAACACAACCTTTTGCTACTCCTAGGTGCTTCGTTCAGCACTCCACTTGATACTTCTCAATATTAATACACTCAGTGTTATAGCTGAGGAAAACTGACTTTAGTCTCATGCTCTTTAGCAGCATTTTCTACTCACATCTGTGCTTTGGTGAGAACAATACTGAGGTCCAGATGTTGTGTGGCATTGCACTTCACAAGTACTGCATTTTAACAATCCAGTGGAAGCAGGAATCTCTTAAGTGGAGAACCACATCAGCAGTTATACACTAACAACCCAGGACAGTAATAGTCCTCTGATTAAATCTTATTGCTTACCTTTCCACAGTTACAGGCCTTTTCCATATCATCCTGCAATTATTCACAACCCCATTACAGCCCCTCACAACTCATCCTTCCAGTGAGCCTTTCAGAAGGTGATGTGCCAGGATGTGCGCAGAAGAGGATTATAAAATTAACTGCTTCCCACAAAGTTTTCACATTGTTTTAGCTTCTTTCATCCATTTTACTGTTGTTCACATTGCAATTCATCCCAGTTAGAAACCTGTTAGCTCTGTGGGTGTTGTACATGAGCAATGATCATGCAAGCAGGCCATATGGGCCCCATCTGCTTCAAAGGAAGTAATGACAGTTTGACCATTGACTTCAAAGGTAACAAGACCATGTCCTTCATAAACAGAATCCAGAAAATTTCCTAAATAGGCAGCAGGTGCACAGTAAGACAAAGAAGCAAAGTAAGACTCTCCAGGGTTACCCACAGAATCAGTGTGCCAGTCCAGTGTTTTACTGGTGTATAGTCTCCAGCTCACTATCTAATGCCTGGTATTTCTTGTCTCAACCCTATCAGTTTCATCCTTTTTTTTTTTTTTACTGAGTCATGCTTCATTTTTGTTGTTGTCTTTATTGTGTCTATTTACCTCCTAGCATGCTACTGAAAAGCACCATTCAAATTTAATTTATAGTTCCTGACTGACCTTCATAACTTGCTTACAGTGAAAGAGCTATAATGAAATCCTGGTCACTCATGCCAGGAAAATGACTGAACAATGCTGTGGAAGTTCTTTTTTTTGTTTTTGTTGTTCATTTTTTTTTTAAAGAAAAGAAAAATTAGATCTATTATTACATTTTACATTAGCTGAAGAGCTGATCCCCAGTAGTAGTTTTACACTTAGTAATTAATTCATAGAGGTGTCTAATGTTGAAAAAATATTACAGAAATACAATGCAATGATGGAGGATGGTAAAACTTCAGATGTGATTAAAAAGAGAAATGAGAATATCATTTGGACCTGTTCTGCTAAAGCACTAGGTCATGAAATAACCTAGGCCTTTTCTATAATTTAGATGCATGTCATTAGTTTGTCAGTCAGCTGTGGTTTTCCAGAATAATATCTACCAGCTAAACCTAAGTTAAAAACCCTCCAAACCCCTAACCTTCAGGCTGGTGGGATATAATACCCATCTAACACAGTGTCTAAGCACTGACTCTTGGGGCAGGATCTAATGTTAATTAAAAATATTTATCTGACCAGTGAAAGCTGCTTTCCCCATGACTGTTTTTCCAACTGGTTGCCATTCTGTATGGAACATCCTAGATGTGTTCTACCTGATCTACACTTTATAGTCTGTTTCTTTTTTCACAGGTTTCTTTCATATTTCAGAAAACCTGGTTTTAAAGTCTTGTGTTCCCCATTATGTAGACAGATTATTTTTTTCTTTTTGTGGGGAATGGTATGCGCATATCCTGTTGAAGGAATGTCTTATTCTGTGAGCAATCCTAAACTATTAATTGATGTTAATTGACTTTCTGTCATTCACTGTACTGATCTAAAAGTATATATAATTTAAACAGAAAGAATAAACATAGATATGAGCTGAATTTTTTTAAAGCAAATTAACTTTTCCTTGAATTTTTATATTCAGTAATCCAGAATTAATTCTAAATATGGGTCTAAATTGGTAATACATTTTAGATGAATGAAACAATTTCTTTTAATGATAGGTAAAACATTTGGAATGTTGTGAATGGATTACCATTGTGCTTACAGGGCAAAACTAACAAGCCTACACACATCAGGATTTAGATATCCACTTATACCAGCTACAAAAAAGTCATGAACAATATATAACTCTGCCACAACTTCTGAGGGACTTCAAAAAGGCTGTGGAGCTATGGGATGTGTTGATGTTGAAAGTTTCTTGAAAAATGTCACAATTTGTGTAAAATATTTATTTATTCACTAGCCCATGTGACCAGGTGCTTCTTTTCCACCAAAACAGGTAGTCAAGGCAATCTGCATAAAAGGTTTGTCCAGGTGTGCATATTCCATGATACTGATATCTGTTTATTCCAATTGTTTCTACAGATATGTGGAGTTATAATGGGAAGGTACAGTCTGAATGCCTATCAAAACAAATAGGATCATGAGAAGACGTTTGAGGTATTTTTACTAGTCTTTATTGTTACATGAGAGAATAGGAGCCAAAGTAACTTCTCAGAATAAAGTATTGTATACCTGATACTAATTTTCCATATGATCAGCTTATCTGGCTGTTCATTGCATAATCAGAAATATAAGATTACACAGTGGTGGTCAGACATTGATGTATACATGAACAGCCAGTGTATTGTCCTCAAGACTAACTTTGTATTACAATATTAGCTACATTTCAGAGGTATTTGAAAATTTCTGCTATACTGCATCCAAAAGAAAAGATCTGATCAAAGCCTTAATATTAGTGTTTATTGATATCAACCCTACATACTAATAACCACCTTTCTTCTTTCTTTCTTTCACTTCCCAAGGGCATTTAAAATTATCTTCAGAATCAAGGCACTTCTCTGTTCCCCCGAGGAAGGTCCTTGACGACCAGTTTTTGCATTCCTGGCTTTGTCTTTAGCTCTAGCAAATTGTTTCTTTTCAGGGTTTTTCAAGAGCAAACCTCTGCATTTGGGTTACATATTCCAGACCTGTGTCTGGAATCAAATTTCTGAGCCAAAAAAAGGGGAAGGAATGTGTATAAATCATGTCTGAGCATGCATAATGTCCTTCTTATTTTCCATTCCACTGGGGTGGTACCAGTTTGTTTTGTGTATGTTCTTGTTGATTTTTCCTTATGTGGAAATGCCTTTAATGCCTTGATTCAGAAGTTTCTTGTGCTCATTTTTAGAAGCTGACTATTAAATCAGTGCCTCATATGCACAGCAGCTTTAAAAAGTTATAAACCAGAGGAAATGTAGAGGCACACATAATGGGAATTCCTCTTCATGTGCATTAGTTAAACCTGCATATCACCAGGCAGCAGATTTCTATTTTCTAAATACTCAATACTATTATGTGGGCTGGGTAGAATAATGAAGGGTCAAGCAGATCATAACATTCTGACAAATTCTTAAAAATTCAAGCTGTAGTCAGTAGAATCTCAGATTCAACCTTATTAGTAGAACTATCGAAGTATCAGAAATGATAGTTTCTAGCTTTTGAGTTGCTGCCAAAACATATAGCAGGAGAGAAAGGGGGCTTTATTTTATATCTACTTTTAGCTGGCAATTTTATCACTGCATTGGATCTGCCAGGCAACAATCCCAATCTTATTAGCTAATTTATTGCTCTTACTAAGCAGCAAACCTATGCAGTCATACTACAAACAGAAAAACAGGGGGTTTTGCCATATTTTCTTTTCGAGTGCTGGAGGACTTTACTTTGAGTTGGGAGCTGGGTACTAAATCTAAAGTGTCATGAGAGCAGCACTTGCTTATTAGAGAATCATAGAATCAGAGAATCATTTAGGTTGGAAAAGACCTTTAAGATCATTGAGTCCAACCGTTAACCTAGCACTGTCAAGTCCACTGCTAAACCACAACCCTAAGTCCCACATCTACACTTCTTTTAAAGACCTCCAGCTTGCTGACACAACCACTTCCCTGGGCAGACAGTTCCAATGCTTGACAACCCCTTCCCTGAAGAATTTTTTCCTAATATCCAACCTAAACCTCCCCTGGTTTGAGGCCATTTCCTCTTGTCCTATTGCTTGTTACTTGGGAAAAGAGACCAAGACCCACCTCACTACAACCTCCTTTCAGCTAGCTGTAGAGAGCAATAAGGTCTCCCCTGAGCCTCCTTTTCTCCAGACTAAACAACCCCAGTTCCCACAGCTGCTCCCCAAAGAGTTGTGCTCCAGACCCTTCACCAGCTTTGTTACCCTTCTCTGGACACGCTCCAGCACCTCAGTGTCCCCTTTGCAGTGAGGGGCCGACAACTGAACACAGGATTTGAGGTGCGGCCTCACCAGTGCCGCATACAGGGGACAGTCACTTCCCCAGCCCTGCTGGCCACACTGTTTCTCACACAAGCCAGGATGCTGTTGGCCTTCTTGGCCGCCTGGGCACAGGCCGGTTCATGTTCAGCTGGCTGTCAGCCAGCACCCACAGGTCCTTTTCCACTGAGCAGCTTTCCAGTCATTCTGCCCCAAGCCTGTAATGTTCCATGGGGTTGTTGTGACCCACAGGCAGGACCTGGTGCTTCTCCTTGTTGAACCTCATACAGTTGGCCTTGACCCTTCAATCCAGCCTGTCCAGATCCCTCTGTAAAGCCTTCCTATCTTCAAGCAGACCAATGCTCCTGCCCAGCTTGGTGTTTGCAAACTTACTATGGGTGCACTTGGTCCCCTTGTCCAGACCAGTATTAAAGTTATTAAACAGGACTGGTCCCAACACTGAGGCCTGGTGAACACCTCTTGTGACTGGATGCCAACCAGATTTAACTCCATTCACCACCCCTTTTTGTGCTTGGCCATCCAACCAGTTTGTACTCCAGCTAAGAGTAGCCATCCAAGCCATGAGCAGCCAGTTTCTCCAGGAGAATGCTGCACTGGAAATGGTGTCAAATGCTCTACTACAGTCTAGGTAGACAACATCCACAACCCTTTCCCTCACCCACTAAGCAGGTCACCTTTTTATAGAAGGAGGTCAGATTAGTCAAGCAGGACCTGCCTTTCATAAACCCATATTGACTTGGTGTGATCACCTGGTTGTCCTTTTACGTGCTGTGTGGTGGCACTCTGGATGGTTTGCTCTGTAACCTTCCCCAGCACCGAGATCAGGCTGACAGGCCTGTAGTTCCCCAGATCCTCCTTCCAGCCCTTCTTGTAGATGGGCATCACATTGGCTAACTTCCAGTCTTCTGGGACCCCGCTAGTTACCCAGGACTGCTGATAATTGATGGAAAGTGGCTTCTTCCAGCTCCCTAAGTACCCTTAGGTGGATCCCATCCAGCCCCATAGACCTGTGTATGTCTAAGTGGAGCAGCAGGTCACTAACCATTTCCTCCTGGACTGTGGGGACTTCATTCTGCTCCTCCCCGTCCCTGTCTTCCAGCTCAGGGGGCTGAGTACCCAGGGAACAACCGACCTTACTATTGGAGATTGAGGTAAAGAAGGCAATAAGTTTCTCAGCCTTTTCCTCATTCTTTGTCACTGTTTCCCCCCACATACAATAAAGGATGAAGGAAGATTATTGTCAAGACAAAAGCCTTTTTCAGAGACTGTTACATTATTGATCTCAAATCTGAGGATGTATAGGCTGCCTGACCTTGACCCAAGGTGTGGATAAGTAGGATTTTTAATCTCTCATTACAAGCGGAAAAGTGCATTTTATGATGCTGTCAATACATGTTTCATAGGTCATCAATCTTACCAGGAAGTTATTCTATACTTTTAACATGTGGTCATTTTCTGTGTCTTGTCTGAAAAGACACATGTACCATATGTTCTCATTAAAATATTA
The DNA here is from genome assembly GCF_023634155.1 of Falco peregrinus. Classification (NCBI taxonomy): domain Eukaryota; kingdom Metazoa; phylum Chordata; class Aves; order Falconiformes; family Falconidae; genus Falco; species Falco peregrinus. Next base: position 36,017,460 of record NC_073725.1, on the reverse strand, counting down.
TGTTTTTCTTTTGCTTTTCCTTCACCAGATGAAGGTCATGTCAGTGACTAGTCCTCTGTCCCAGCAACAGACTAAAATCTTTGGCCCAGTACTTTTTGTATGTCTAAACTGTGTATTACAGTTTTTTTAAAAAAATCTACTCATAATAATTCAACATGTCTTTTTTCCTTTTTTTATGAAGAACCCCCTGGATCTTTAGTTCATGAGGGCTGATGTAAAAAAGAGAATGAAAAAAAAAAGGTGCAAACTAATTCATGAAGACAATAAAGAAAGACTGATGAACTAGGCACTGAGAATACAATATTTAATATTATTTTTGGACAGCAACAAGAATAACAAATACCAGAAAAATTAAAAGTGTTTTTCAAAACTCTTGAAAAAAATCAACTGAATGCTCTAGTTAGCAATATGCAGTAACATAGTCTGCATAAAATGTCTTTGCTACTAATTGGAATGAATTCATGCCTTCCCCATTGTAAGTCAAAACGGCACAAGCTTTCTCTCTCTGATAATGTTGCAAAGGTAGCCTCACTTCCACCTATTAATGTCATCTCTAGTGTGTCTGCAAAATTTGCCAGAGCTGATTAGAGCAGATATTAAATGATAATTGGACATTTAGTGCTCATCAAACAGAAAGTGACAGATGGACCACTAATTAAATTATAGTTCTGACATTATTCACAATGGTTTATGAATCTTCAGTTGTGACCTTCATGCATCTCTTCTCTCTTTTGGGGGATTAGAGAGTGATAAGGAAAAAAAAAAAAAAGATGACACTTAAATATGTTAACAAATATGTGCAAAGTGAAAACCTTTTTTTCCCCTAACTGATCCCTCCATAGACTTAGACAATTAATTCTAAAATAGTGCAACAAATAATCAGAGTCATGTAGGTCAGGTTTAGTGGCTAAAGTTCAGAGGAGAAATTAATCAGACCCTGTAAAAGATATGCATGTTTTAACTAGTCTTTAACTGTGGAAAAAGGAAATGTGCCTAAACATAGTCTGATCCTAGGAAAGGAAATTCAATGTGCCTTGTAGTACGTTTTTTTACTTATTAACTCAAGATTGCATTACCTACTGTCTCCACCAGCTAAATGAAAAGGCTTTACTTAATAAAAAAAGGGTAAAATCCTGAAACAGTCACAGTTGCTGAGCCAGAACTACATTTTCTCTTTCAATTAAAAAAGAAAACAAACTGTTAATTAGTTTGTAACTTTGTTTTCAACAGTCTTACTTCACTTTTTAGTCACTAGTTTTAAAAAGTAACAGCTGCAGTATCCCTGATTATCAGCACTCTCCATTTTTGTGTAATGTGTCTTTCAATAATTGGTCAAATAATATTTGCATAAAGGCCATTCAAATAAATAAATTAGTACTATCTTTAGTGTTTCCATATGGTTCTGCTAGCTTATAAGATTGTATAGGCATTACTGTATTAAAGATATTAGTGTTTCTATATATCTCATGTTACATGTGCATATATAGTTACATAAACATATGCATATATTGTAAGAATTCAGAGACCAGTTTCTAAGATAACAAACAAGTAACTCTTATCTAGATAACTAGCCTTATTACTTTCAAGAGGGATTGATGCCCAGGGCAAAAATTTCATTTATATGTTGTTAGAAATTGGTTTGTTAATATGAGGACATATACCTATACTTTAAAGTTTTATGAAGAGTTATGTACCTAATTTTTTCACTCATTTATTTAGTATCTGTAGATATAGGCATTATTCATGAAGTCATTATGTACGTGTACCTTTGTAACTTTATTTTTTTCCCAGGTATTTTCTGATGGGTGGAAGGTATAATAAGCGTCAGAAGTGGAGCTCACAAAAACAACACAAACACCTCCCCCCCCCAAAAAAAAAACCCCACAAACAAACACAAACAACCAAATCCCCCTGCAAAACACTCAGAAACAATAAGCTTTCAGAATAGTTGGAAATAAATACAATCCCCAACATGTTTTATTCATATGCTTCATCTCTACATTATGCAAAAACCCCAGTGATTTTAAAAACAGTACTTCTTTTCTTTATATGAACCTTGCTTTTTGGTCATATGTCTAACATTTCAGTGGTGCACTAGAAAATTTTGAATCTTTATGATTCCTGAAGTGTCTCACACATGACTAGAAATTCCAAAAGAATGTAAAACATACAAGACTCAATTCCATATAAATTGTACAATGATGTGAGAAATAAAAAAATCATTAAATTCAGAAAGTAGAAGTAAATGTCTATCAAAATACAGATTTTTTTTACTGGAATTCAAGAGTATTTGGCATCAAATATAGCTAATATAAAAAAATAAGCATATCCTGAGTGAATTTTAAGACACTGTGTCCGAACAGTAAAGATTAAAATGCTGAAAAAAGCGAAATGTTATTGTTCTGAAAGGACTGCTCTCCTCCGAGCTTTCAGGAGCCTCCTGCTGTGAAAATCATTTGGACTTAATGGAAAACTCCTTGATTCAATTATACTCAATGGACCTTTTTCTTCTCTCCGTTAAACCAGTATAAATGTGGAGTAACTTCACTGTCTTCAGTAGTTACTCTGGATTTATACTGCCGCCCTGGTCTGCCTAATCTTCTGCTTCTGTTCAGTAATGGGTATTTGCAGGGGTAAGTAGCTTTCCTGGATAGCCTTCTCTACATTTATTTTCATTCTTTTTCAAGCCACCAACATGAGAAAGCCCATTAATCGCTGCTCATGAGATCTGTGTTATACTTGCTACATTATGTTCTGGAATGCCCTTAAATTCATCATAATTTCTGCTCAAATTCTCTCTTAGCACCCAATTCCTGCAAAGCAAAAATGCTTTTAACTTCTAAGGCTTTTTATATTGAAAATCTTAGTCTATTTTAAAAATACTAAGGAGATGAAAACTGCAATGCAGAGAGCCATTTATTTAAATTTGACTTACACAGTTTTGAAAGTGTATCAGTCAGCTTACTCAGTAGAAATCAACTCAGTCGCACCTCAGAGTACAGGGACTTAATACGTCCTTGAAAGGACATGAGCAAACAAGTACAGAATTTCCCCACACAGAACAGATTTCAGCCTAGTAGGCACACACCCGACTTTAAAAGTTTTTAAACTGGAAGAAATGCGCCTATATATTTCACAACCTGTGCCAGGGCCCCGACCAGATTTCCTCCCTCTGGGAGTTTGTGTGGCTGAGTTAAAGGGTTCAGCTGGCTGAGCCCAAGGTCAGCTGCTTCACTGATGAAAGCTAGAAGTGAGGGTCTGCTTTCCCGAGAGGCCTCTCTTTTCCCTTAGAACTGCTTTTAAGAAGAGACTTTACTGCCAGCCCCTTTCTGTACAGCTTCACAGATGGACAGCAGCAAAGTCTGTGCTTGACCCCATTACGCATCTGCATCTATCCTAACCTTGGCCCACAGCTGCTGGCTGGGCTTCCTGACCTTCTCTGGGACTTTCCTTGTCACTGTGGACTTGCTGGGAGACCATTGCATTGTGCCTGACTGATGACAGCTTCTGGACCTGATCCTGATGATTGTCATTCAACATCCTTGCCAATCATCAGAGATCCCCTCTCACGCACTGTCACAGCACTATCAAAACTAGCCAGCTGCAACAAGGCTTTTACCACCCCATACCAGGTTAACTTTAATAAGTAGCTCCCACACCTTGTCCCAGCACAGCCACCAATCCCACACAAGGTTTCAACAGTTGGTCTACTGTCCATGCTGTTTCTTCATCCTCTTCAGGCCAGTCCACCCTGCTTCTTGCCTCTGCTGCATCTGGATTCCTCTCTTCATCCAGGGCTTCTATTCCAGCTAGCCTTGCCTCATCTGGGGCCCCTTCTTGTCTCTCCTACATCAGGGCACATGTGTTCTCTCTGCTTCTTTCAGGTCTCTCTTCACCCAGAGCTCCTCTTCCATACCCCTTGGAGCTACTTAACTACTTAGCAGGAACTAGCCACAGCTGCACATTATCTACACCAGCCAACCCACCACCCCTGAAGCTAGCCCACAGCTGTATATTATCGATGTTAATTAACTTGCCTTCATTCCTCTATAATTCCTTTACAATTCCTCTACAACACACCTTCTGGAGAAGACAGGGAGGTGATGGATGGCCTTATGAAGAAGTGGCCAGCTGTAGATGACTCTTATGGTGGCTGAGGGATTGTCGACACCAAAAGGATGAAGGGTCAAGAAACCAGAAGGGTATGAGATCTTCAATACAGGAACTAAGTGAAAGGAGAGGGTTCATCCAGCTAAACTCCTTAACTCAACCATCTAACTTGGACAACTAAACTCAGCCAACTAAAGGGACAAATGCTCTCCAGGCCCTGACATCCTAGTTCTTAGGAAAGTGCCATCTCAGGCCCGTGAAAGAAACAGTAGTAGCAACTTCTATGTCATGTGGAAATGAACCATGAGACTCTTTTCTAGTAAAGTATTTCATGTTGGTCATCCTTGAACAGCTGTGTGCTGGTAGCCTGAACCTCCTTTGCACACACTAAACAAACTAGGAGCACAGAGAAGAAAAACAAACCCTCCAGTTTTTCAAGTAAGAAGGTTATGAATACAGAAGTTTTGAGCTTGACAGAATGCAAAGTAAGTTTTGGGGGATCTTCAGCCTTGTCACTTCTTTCCTCTGACTGTTAGTAGCTATTAGCTTAAAAGTAACTTACTTCCTGAACTTCCTTCTCACTGAAGACAAGGGAAGGCAAGGTAGCAGCCTTCATACATACATCACATACATATTCTGGCATATCATTTTGATAAGGTTTTCTCTGCAAGGCTTTTGCTTTTTGTAAATATTACATTTTTTTTCAATACGACTGTTTGGATAATGGGTACCAATGGTAATTGCTCATAGGGAAAACAGCACCTGAGGGGCAGGAGAGAAATTAAATTGACGGAATTATCCTCAGCGAGCCAACAGTAAAGTAAAACTAGAGTTTGAGCAGAGATGGGGAAAAGCAAGTGATGCTGTGCCTGGATTGAGGGATGGGTTTGGGATCCCATGGTAGTGCTCTCAAAAGTTCTCCACTATATCTGCTGTTGGAACATGAGAATTTGTTCTGTCTGTGTTTTTTGCTGGCAGGGTATGGTCAATCCTTGAACTGAAAATTGGAATAGAGCTTGGTTAAGTGGTTTTTTGCCAGTTAAGATCAGGATGCAGGGGGTTTGTTTTCTGACCACAACATATTATGAAGACATATCCAAGAGACCAGGAGGATCCTGACATGTCTTTAGGCCTGATAAGGTGATAAAAATAACAATTTACACAGCTGAATGATCTTACAGTATTTCCATGTTTTATCGTTGCTTTTCTGCACCACTTATGCTCTCACTGACAGTAGTCCTAGTCACTTGTCGAAAGTATGCAGAACATCAGTTAGGACCTGACCTGATGACAACTGGTCAGTGTCCTCTTTCCCTGGGTCTATGATATACTACTGGTCTAAATTGGATTAAGCTTTGATTTGTGTGTATATTTTGTGTTTTGTGGAATAAGAGTTGCTATACTACTCTTACCACCCATCCAGCCCAGTTAATACATATCACTGGGTTGTATAGTTAACTTCTAGTGGTCTTTCGATCCACTTTTTCATCTTACTTACCATATATGCATTCAGTATAGCTTATGTCACCATATCATGGGACCCAAAAAGGCTTAAGTTCATGAAAAATGAAAGAGGAGGAGGAGGAAGCATGATAATCCTCATGCCCTTGCTTACGGCACGGATTTATCCCTCTTCTCATTCTTAGAAAAAGTTGGAAAGCTTCAAAGTTCCTCAGTCATCTTCTGTTATTACTGAACTCAAAATATCTTACTATTTCTAGGTGCAAATCTCCCTTATAGCTGTTCTTATGATAGAGGCATTTCCATTTTTTTCAATCCTAAATAATTTCTGATGTCTAGATCAGGCTACTAGTTAAATGATGTGCATGGTTTTTCAGGAGTGCCTTCAATCACAAGACTGCTGCTGATTATGCAAAATAATGACTCAAAATTAAGGAAGATGCATTTTTAATCTTTGCTCCTATATTCGCCGCACTTCTTAATTAATTTTTTCTAGTCATGACTGATAATATTTTCAATTTGTTCAGCAAGGATTCATTTGATCAGTTTTTTAGAAAATTAGAAAGAATTCAGGAGTGAACTGCGACTGCAAGTTTGAATGAACAATGACAATTTGTTATTTTCCACAGGATCATCTACTTAAAAATATTTAAAGAAATGATCTTAATAAGGTAAATTTCAAGAACAAAAAGTTCTTTTTTTTTTTTCCTTTTCATTATTGGCACTTATAATAAGTAGAAAAAAAAAAAAGAACAAATGTCATTTTTTATCATTAAGATGTTTAGGCTTAAAAATGTCATAAAATTGATTAGCTCCTTCTCTCAGGGGGATGCAGTCACAAATTGACTCATGTTAGACCACAATGAGCATGCCTTTCTCCTTTACTTCTGGTTTGTCTGGTGCTGCAAAGGGAGTAAATCACTGCAGAGGTGCCCCCTCATCCTTCCCCTCACTTACCTGTACCATCTGCCACTTTTCTCTAGTTATTCAGGTGATTAGTCCATCACTTTATAGTATCATCCTTACTGAAAGAACAGACAATTTCAGACATGGGTCCACTTCTGTCTTATGCTTTACTGTTTGGGCTGTACTGAAAACTGCTATTATCCTATTATTAGGATAATAGAATTTTGATTTCAGTAAACTTTGGGTTGTGCTTTTTCCTATCACTTGGTGATTTTAAAGAACTTGTAGCAGAATTTTTTCTTTTTTCAAGATTTGTGAATGTATTGATATTTATCATAAAGATTTGTAATAATTTTTTGTTTACTTTAACCATCAGAACTGTGCTTCCAAGAACACTTTAGTTATAGTGTGCATATACAGTACATATTTCTAAGGTATGTGCTATATTTAAGTTATGATAATTCATTCTGTAGATGGTAAAAAGCAATAGACATTGACAAAAAAAAAAACCAACCAGCTGAATTGTATTCGTAAATTTTTTATTATAATTTAATGATACCTTTAACCTATAGCAGTCACAGGTAAAAAAGAAATTGCACCATTTGAGATGAGTCCTGGCAGCCTGTCTAGCATGCAGTAGTTGTCCAGACTGTGTGGGGCACAGCAGGTGAAACGGTGACGAAGAATATTATCTGCAATGAATGATAGATGGGAATAACTGCTTGCTGGGGATTATGAATATTTTGTGTTGTTATACAGCAGCTCACTTAAAATTTTATTTTCGTAATAGGCAAGTGTTTTAGAAGTTATATATTAAAAGGGTGGAATTCTGAAAGACATATGTCTGTGCTGATGTGGTGATAACGGCTATTTGGGGACTTCTACAGTACAATGAGTTGTGAATGGAGCTTGGGGGAAATCTGAGAAGTGACTGATCATGCACTAGTTTAACTGGTTAATTCATTTCTTTTGGCTCCCTACACAGAAAGAAAGAACTATTGTTTTTAAAACCAGGATGTCTAAGTCAGCTTGTCCCTAAAACTCTGGTAAAACTATGTGCTGAGTGTTGCTTAATATTGGAAGACCCATTTTTTTCACTAGTCACCAAGGCTTGATGAACCTATGATTTTCCTTGGTTAACAAAACATACACTCCTTTAGAAAATAAGTACTTATGTAACTATACACTGAAGTCATGATCCCTTTCTAGCAGCTGCTGCATATATGTAACTCATGTAAATACTATGGTTTGCTGTATGCCGTTTTTGTTTATACCTGTTTTAAAAACATTTTTCTTAATAATTTATTGTGATAGCCAGTTCCTGAAATTGATTTTTTTTTTCTGTAGAGGCTAAGAATAAACAAATAAAACTTAGAAGACCCTGATACAAAAATGAATAGTGATAGACTTTTCTCATATGCAAACTATATTAGAAACAAAAGTGGATATAAATGTTGCATTAGGTTCTGCATATTGATTACATCTGATGCACTGTATTATGTAGTCTGTGTAGTATTATATATTATAACCATACATGCTGCCTTTAGCTTTCCCACAGCCCTGTAGGCCTGGTAAAGGGACATGAAGTATTTAGTTCAGTAGCTATATTACCTAATTAACTTCTGTGATTCTGAATCACCAGGCTAGAGGATTGCCTCTCTTGTCAACAACAGTGAAGCCATACTAGTGATTTGGCAAAGGTGAAAATCTTGCTCAGGGTATAGATGCATATACCTCTTTAATGGTAGCAGCACCCATTAAGGGACATCTTCCATCTAACCATTCACTTGAGCCTTCCTGCTGCCAGTTGACTCTATGCACCTGATTTTAGACTGTCTTGTAGATAAATCAGTGACATAGTTTAAAAATACATTAGGGGAGAAAAATAACAGCTGTGTCAGTGGCATTGCCATAAAGAAAGGTTAAGTATAGAGCTTAGTTATGAATTGGTAGAACAGGTTTCACTGAAAAATTGCAGAACATAAAGTAGTTAAAATATATTCAACAAGAAAAATTTAAATTGGCAATAATGAAAGCCACCTTGATTGTGGCAGACATACCACAGAAAGAAATGCAGATGGAGATATTGGTAGTGATGTGCAGTGATAGTTCATGCTGTTCTAATGGATAGTTTATTTGTATGCTTGTAGACTAAGGAATTCAGTGGATTGCTATCAATAAATAAAAGTATAAATCAAAATATTTTAATAGATGTTTTCTCCTCCCTATTTAATAGAAAAGGAATGGTTTTTTGAAGCAATTACATACTATACTTAATTGGGGATTAGTTCATTACTGTCAACTAATCATGCAATCCATTTCATTAGCTTTTATGTATGTTGCTTGTATCACTATATGTAAGCCCTTTACATACACAATTTGAAATTGTAGCCTGCAATTTTTTCAGGGTGGTCAACATGACTAAAAGACTTTTGCTAACATCTCATTTTGTCCTATATATTGCAACTACTAGGCTGTTAATTGAAAAGTTGGTCTCTGTTTTGAAAAAAATGAAAGTGTTGGTTAAATTTTTACATCTGTTTTTGAGAGTTCTGAGAGAAATTATTTTTCAGTCTAGACTCTGGTAGAATGAGTCAAGTTCTTTTGCTTCCCTACCCAGCTTAACTAGGCCTTTCTTAGAAGCCAGGGGTTTGGAAAATTATGGTCTGTCTGCTGAGTAGTATGTAGCTCCTGAAGTGGGTAAACATCAAAGACACTAGAGCTTTTTCATCTGTTGACCAGAAATGTGGGCACTCATTTCTCAGAGGTTGGCAAGCTTTACTGTGGAAGTGATCACAGTGGTAACTTAGTGCTTCACACACGTTAATTGATTAAGCTTCATGGTGACCTGAATTTGAACTTAAACATGCAAAGATCTATTTTCCAAGTTTAGCTGTTAAAAGTGCCTAAATTTTTGAGCTACTCCTGGTTTTTTTTGTTGTTTTTTGTTTTTTTTTTTTAATTATTATTATGATACCTCCATATTCAAGAAAACTGTATTCTACCCATATTTCTGCTTGGTAGGGTAAAAGGCATGTACAAGTGAAGAATGTAAATAATCCGGCAGACTCTGTGGAGTAGACAGAAAGTGTATGAGATATACTGAGGCACTAGAAAACACAGTCATCAAAAACAGAGGAACCTGCGTCAGGATTGGTAAGGACTGGGGTCAGTGGAAATTCCAGTGCTTGAATAATTTCCCTGAAACAACTGGATTTTGGAACCTGAAGTAGCTATAGAACTCCCTGAGGTAGCTGTGTAAACACATGAGTTCCTGCTCCTTACCTCAGGTCAGAAGATTGGGATTTGTACAATAAGTTTGAGGTGGGTAAGAAATTGTCTACATGGAAGATGACAATAAGTTGTGTTCAAAGGAGAAGTTGGGAGCTAGAAATGATGACCAGGGTCATTCAACAAATAATTTTACATGTGACCTTATTTACTGTTTTCATGTTCATGCATGACAAACCTGGAAGACATGATCTATATAGGGAAGAAGCGGGGTATCTCACAAAAAGAATAAGCAGACTTTGAGAACTGAGGTGGTAAAATAGGATTTTACAGGGGCTAGTAACTTAATATTTTAGTAGTACCTGGAAATTTATCAGTTAGGAATGAAGAAAAAAGACTTTGTGTATTAGTAAAAGCGTAGCGGTAAGTACCGTGTGCTGTAAGTGGGAAATTGTTCGTATAAAGCTCAGACTCACTTAGGTCTACAGAGTCTTCTATTATCAATAGTCAGAATATTAAACATTGCCTAGTGGTGTGTTTTACTGAAAGCAAAAAGCTGAGTATTAAAGAAAGACTAAAACTGTTGAACAGCGTGATGAGACACATGGATTCAAGGTGAGTCAATAGCAGAGTAGATGCAAAGAAAGTCTATTTGGATATATTAAAGTACACTGGAGTAAACAATGAAATTTTTATTTGTTTATCCTAGTAAAACATATGTAAAGAACATCTATAGGGAGAAGCTATCTAAATGTAACAGGTTGGGAAGAATGTGATAGATGATTAACATCAAGAGAATGAACTGCCTTTTAAGCTGGGACTAAAAAAAAATATGAATTGGGCTACATTTTATGTAGACTGAACATTTAAATGTTAGTTACAATCAGAGAAATAATTAGGTACTTGAATAAACTTCTACCATTTCCAGCAGAAATGATAGGGACTAAAATCCTTAATCCAGCTGAAGAATGAATTTGAGCCAATGGATTTCCAAAAGCTACACATACTGCCACACAGGCACAGAAAAATTAGACAGTAGATTCAAGGACACAAAAAATATGGATGGTAATATTGGGATATAGAATATGAGCTTATTGAGTTGATGCTCAGAGTTTCAGCTTCACATCAATGCTCAATCTTTTTCTTCCTCCAGGTTAGGTTATATTCAGCCCATAGCATTTTGATGTACCATGTTGCATTCTGTGAGTTCTAATTGCTTTTGTAAGAAGATCTTGAGACAAAAAAATCCTACTCTGAACCTTGAATTCATCATGTTCATTATGGGAGATCATTATTAAAGATTTTTCGTAAGAAAGACGATGTGTGTAAATTACAGTTTCATAATAATATATGAATCTGTTTCCAGGCATAACCCTTAGCATATACATATGGATTGATAGAAACAGTTAACTTGGACATAATGACTTACTGTCATTATGACAAATGAAAAAAATAACCCCACAAAATTCTTAGTTACCCCCATATCTGGGCAAATTTACAATGTTTGTGATTTTAAGTTATACTTTTCAAGATCTAAAAAGTTTGGATTAGGCTACTCTCTCCAGTAGCAAATTAACAAATGTATGAAAAAGAAGAGGAGAGGTAGATGGAAAATTAAAGTAAATGAAGCATTTTTAATGAAAACTATTAAAAGAACAAATTAGGCTAAAATGTCACTGTCATTAAGCTATATTTAACAAATGTCAAATAAATAGTTCTACAGAAGTTCAGACCCTTCAGGAAAGTCTTCTCTCATCAGATAGGACATTGGAAAATATTATTTTCTGTCACACACATTTTCTGTCACATACATTGCTCCTCCCAAGTTTAATATAATGTATTTATGTTGTCCATCTCTGTGGAGGGAACCATTACAGATCTTTTTTCCTCCTTTCAGCAATATAGCTTCAATATACACAACTGCCATACAGTCTCATCCTTTTATGACAAATCTAAGTAACACGTACAATGCCATGCGGATATAAATAAATCCTTTAGTCATATATTTTGGGCTATTGTTCGTCAAGAGAGGACTGGTCTGCTACCTCTCACTGTTCTTTTAAAAATAACTTATTTTTTATTCTCAATACTTTGAGTTGTAGCAAAAAGAGAAATCTATGGTTTTCCAGATGTACACAAACTGGAATTGTTCCAAGCATATTAGGCTTTAAAAAAATCTTATCTTTGTAATGCTTCAAAGTATGTAAGGTGAAGAAAGTAAAATAAACAATGCCTTGTTATCCCTATACGCAGGACCTCGATCAAACCCACTGTAATCACCAGAAATCAATGAGAAGAGACCCATTTACTGTAGAGGAATGAAGCTGGGTTAATTAACATTGATAATATACAGCTGTGGGCTGGCTTCAGGGGCAGTGGGTTGGCCGATGTAAATAAGGTGCAGGTGTGGCTGGTTCTGGTAAGTGGTTGAGAGCCAATGAAGAGAGCAGCCGAGGAAGAAGGAGAGAGGGGTCCTGGATGAGGTGAAGGTAGCAGAGGGACTGGTATGAAGTGTATGATGGTATGAGATGGTAAAAGACCTTATTGCAGCTGGTTAGATTGGAAAGTGCTGTGACAATTTACCATCAAAACTATAGAATTTCCTCTGGTAAATTCAGGAGAAAAAAAGTAATTGACTTCTGTAATCCGATTCAAATCAAAAGGTACTTTTCTTACCAGTCTTAACCTTCACTAAAATCTTGTAGTCATCAATACTGTGATTTAATGATACCCAGGGAATAAAATGCCAAGACATCGTTATTTTAACATTTTTGACTCCCCATTAATCCCCTTTTCAAAGGATTAGTCCTCAAACTCCAAAACAGAGGTAGAAGGTACTGCTTAATATAGTTTGTACTGAGTTGGCTTCAACCACTACCTTCCATCACTCACACAAGCATATTTTAGTGGTAAATTGCAAGCAGCAAGCTCCTATTTTTTTTTTTTTTTTTCCTATTAGATGTAAAAAGGTGAGGTATGTGACTGGGAAGTGCTTATGTAAGTTTGATTCTTTAGGCCTTTTGGGGAAGTAATTACACCAGCCTGTGTGATTTTTTTTTTATATATAAGCAAAAGGGAGTTTGAGTTTACGTTACCTTGTCTTTAGCTCTGAAATGGTGGTGATGGTGGTAATTTAACTAGGCATTCCATGGTAACAATGTAAATGCCATTTTCTGAGCAGTCTGTAACATGATTATATCTTGAAACTGCTTCTTTACTTCTAAATGTTTTCTGTCTTCTTGGTATACTGTTATTTATTTATTTATCAACATTCCCATTGTATGTTACACAGATGTGGCTGGGGATTCATCTTACCTTGTCTGAAACTAAGGTATCATCACTGTGTTGTATGTCTACATGAAGATATTATGAATAAACTTTTGAGATGGCTACCTTTTTCTTTGACTATAACAGGAGCCTTGATGACTAGTTTTAAAGGGGACTCTAACTTTTAGATAGGCAAAGTTAAGTAAGATTAATTTAAAATTAAAAATGAGACTTGATTGTAGTACTGCAAGCTACCTAACATACTCTTATCCATTTGATTTATTAGTGTGTTCTGGCCAGCTTTTAGGCTCCAACCAGATAAATTACATGCCTTTGTAATTTTCTCCTGTAGCCCTATTTACAGACTTAGAATTACCCTGATGCTCTTATAAGCTGATGTTTACATAATCAGGCATTCACCTGTGAAAGGGGCTGTTGAACAAGGGCAATTTTCTCCATGTAAAGCCAGTAACTTCAAAATACTGCAGAATGAACTCTCCCTTTATTACTTGTTTGCAACTTACTGGAAATACCTTCTAACACTTTATGTAAGAATGGCACTAGCCTATGCCAAAAAAGATTTGATTAAAGCAAGTGATGATTATTGGTTTAAAGGTATGGCAGTAAGAAGATAAAAAATGAATTATAATTCAAACGGATTCTGCAAGATTATAAGAGGTCATCCTTTAAACTTAGCACTGCACCATTTCTTCATTTGATTGCATGCAAATTGTTTACAGCATTAACTGTTTTTCTGTTTTTTAGAAATCATTCAATAAGTATTCAGTAAAAATGAATAACATAAAAGCAGGTTATGAGGTTTTACAGATAAAATAAACCTCTGAAATAATTTAAAATTCATTTGCCTTTGAGACTTGTGGTTAATGAAAATTCTGTCATTAAGCCTCTTAAACAACTGTACTTGATTCAATTGGACCTAATGTTTAGATATAATTGGCATGCTACAGTATTAACTCTACACTGGACTGGAGTCTTCCCTCCCCAGAGTGAATACAACTTTCCTGAGCATTGATTAAAATATGCTAAACAGTACCTACTTATAGGTTTTGAGTTTCTTTTCCTTCCAAAACAGATTTTTTATTGCTACTATTTCTTCCTCTTTTTCTTCATTTAGAAAATGCACATGCTGCTTGCCTAAATCCCATCTATCTGTGTAGAAGGATACTGCATAAGACTATGTGTTTTGAAAGTTTCACCCTTAAATTCCTTAACTTGTGTAAAAACAATGTTTCTGCCATTGAGAAATGTTGGTCAGTAATGCTTTCTGGAAACCAGATCCCTATAAGCAGTTGAGAGGATATGTTCAAAATGCAATTCAGCTTGAAACAAATTGGGCAACTTTCACAATACATAATCCTCTATAGTCCCTGCCCATTTATACCAGATGAAATTAGCTATTATTGTCTTACAGTTATTGTCATCTTGGTTTGGGGTTATGCACTGTGGGGTTTTACTGCTTTCTCTGATGGTAGGCAATCCATACAAATATGCAGGTTATATGAATTGCTTTTAAAGGACTGCCACAAATTACTCAGAAAATATAAGCTACTGTGTTCACTCATCTCTGAATTGCTTTTTGAGTATTATTACTATAAAACATAAAATCTTCCATGCCTGATCTCGAAAGCAGAGATGTGGGGTTTCAGATTGGGAAATAAGAGAAAATTAGAAGGTTGAAACAGTCAGAACTGAGTGAATTACCCCCTTTAAAAGTGCCTGCTTCTGGATTCAGTGCCATTTGCAAGGCCTTCTTTTCGTTTTCTTGTGTCTTATGTTTCTAGTCTCATAGATAGTTTTCTGTTTTATCTGTAAGAGTGAAAAATTGAGGCTCCGTTTCCCTGAGGGATATTTCTTAAAACTTATATGAATAAATTTCAAGTAAGACACAGCTTTCTTGAAAGACATTGCAATTTGACATTTGTGTTTGAATTTTAAGAGAGCTTAGGAAGAGTCATTACCACCTTAGGCAGATATTGCTGTCTATTTCTGTGATAATAAGGTACCCTGTGTTTTCCACACTTACAGTGCAGCTCTTGCTGAGAGGTGTCTTATTTGTATTCATTTCTATTGTCTTCCCAAGTTCACAGAATAAATAACATTTACAAATCTTAATTTCTTTTATCATTTATGCACACAGGAACTGCACAATAGAAAATGAGGTAAGTTTTTTTTTCTGACAGACTGTAGAATGAGCTACTGAACTAGCAACATGCTATAGGACTTCAGTCGGTGTTCTTGATCTACTAGAAATCCTGGGTACAATGAAATACACAAGTGCTAGGTCAAGGGAACAGAAAAGATTGTGTGCTTTGAATTTTCAAGGAAAGACAAAATGCTTTAGTGGTCTTTAAAAATGGTTTTTCTTAGAACTCCTTAAAGGCTTTTGGCAGCATAAATCATAGCCATGTCATCACTGACTTCAGTCCTTTTATTTCCAGTTGTCTGTTAGAGTTTGAATTGTCTTTGTGGAAGGAACAAATTCACTCTCATTGACCCTTCTTTGAGCTAAGAGAGAGAGATCATGACAATAAAGACTGTACAGACATTTTTACAGTAGCAAGTTTAAATACAATAACTAGCACAGACAGTTAGGGTATGTTAGATTTGTGGACTGGATTGGCAGAACATGGAAGGGCCATAAGAAAAAAAAATATATTTTAGGCTATTGGGAAAAGAAAGGATCATCTCTGCCATTACTGAAACACAGAGACACAATTTCCATTTTGATTCATACACATCATAACACAAACTCCCATAACACTCATATATTTGGAAGAAAATAGCCCAAACATACAGAAAAACACATGCAGATTTATAGAGGGTAAACAATATGAAATGACAAAGAAGATCTGTTAAATTAAAGTTTTGATATAGACAAAAACCGGTGTAATTTACCTGTTCTGCCTCATTTGAAATTGAGCATAAGGAACTTATTTCAAAAGGCAAAGTATTCCTCTTGTGCTGAGCTAACCATATCTAATTGGTTTAGGTTCAGACCATCAGATACTGTAATGGTGCCTAATTCAGTGCTCTGGTCAGCCGTCCAAAATCACTGGCACATGGTGAAACAGTTCTCTGCATCAAATGATGTTATAAGTATTTAGAACATTGATGGATCTAACAAAAAGATTAGAGAATTAAATTGTAAATCTAGTTACTCAAGAGTCATCTCATCACAATTAGATATCTAGAATTTAAGTAATTAGTCTGAATTCATCATCCAGGCATTGAGTGTAGTAGTATGTGGAGGACAAAGTTAATTCAAGAGTGATTCTTCCCTACGTATCTCACTACGTATTTGTGGATCTATTTTCTACATTCACAATTTAGACTAGACAACTTTCCTACAATTGTACTTTGTTGCTTGCTACATTTTGGAAGTGTTCAAATTCTGGGAGATACTCAGGCAGACATATATTTGAAGAAATATTTTTTATTTGGCTATTATATGCACTATCAGCAAATGCACAAACACACTGTGCTTTTTGCCATTAATCTTATCTTCTCAAAAATCACTTACAGTTCATGCATGAAAAGACTTGGCATTGCAGTTGACTAGTGTTTTAAGGAGAAGACATTAAAGGGCTCAAATAGTTTCATGACTAACTGACCTCCTTCAATTATGTCAAAACCAAAGGGTTATATGCTTTGTTTTCACAATCACTTCAAGTTTATCATTTCAAGATATTCACTTTTCCTGATAATATGAAAAGAGGGGAGCTAAAAGCCTTAAAACAATCAATACTTTGCAATAAATTGTATGCTTCGTAATTTCTTGGCAAATGGGCAATCTTCTCTTCTCTGAATCCTGCATTCAGTCAGTGTTTTTCTGTCTGTAACACTGTGATGATTTAGACAGCCAGCTCATGTCTTTGTGATAGAGCCAGTTGAGTGCTACAGATTCCTTTTAATCATCCATAACATTTCAAAAATCACTGTACATTTTCCCCCATCTTTTGCAAAAATATGTCACCTGTACATATAAAAGATAAAGGGCTGACTGGACTTTTATGGGCCTTCTTATCAAGGGACGTAACTCAGGTGTTCTGGAAACATGGTTTAAAGAAAAGTGAGTGGCTGAAGGAAGATTATTCTTCAGCATTCTGGCTATCAAAATAATGCTGTAGGACTTCAAACACTCAGGTTTAAACCAGAGAAGGCGAGAGACTTTCCTTCACAGAATAATTTTCTATGGCTTTATCCCCAAGCCAAGGGTAGTCCTTATCAAATATAAAAGCATGTTAGGAAATGTAATATATTTTTTTAAAATTTGGTTCAATCAATCAGATCTTCCATCCCCAAGAAAGAGTTAAAATATTATAAAAGAATTCTTTATTTTTATATTTACTTTTCCTTCAATCCATACCTTTGTACAAACTTAAACTAATCTTCTAAAAATGGCTTTGAAATAAATATAGCAAGTAAATACAGATTTATTCTCCCAAAGGGGAAAAAAGTAGGCTATTTTTATTCTGGTTTTCCAAAATAAGACAAGTTTTTTTTTTACAGTGTGTTTAATTTTTAGAATAAAGAATCAAATTAAATGGTGAGTTGTCCATCTCTTGTAATCTTCAAATTAGACATTTTTTGGATGATGTCCTTCCATCAGGGACATATTAGTGAACTCAGTATGGTTGACATTAAAGGGATGTTATTACAATACTGGAGGTTATACTACATTATGCAATGGTGGTTTTTTTTTACCCTAAACTCTCGGGGGAAAAAAAATCACAATTCCTGTTAACTTAAGAATTTAGCTGAGGTTGTCAGCAAATAATCTGAATTCTCTATCCAGGATCTGAGTGACTAAGCATAAACCAGATTGTTGTTTTTAAAGCATATAGATATATTACCATGTCCAGGGTGTTATGCCCTATCTCTGAGCATTCAATTACTTAATGTGGTAGTTTCTGAGCCAGAGTATGCATTGAGGCACATCACTATATACTAACAAGGCTACCTGCCTTCTGGACAGGTCTGCCTCTACGCTACGAAGGCCGGAGTGCAAGTAAAAGTGAGATGCCTCTGCAGGAGTGAAATGGATCAAAATTGCAAACCAGTTTCTTAGGCTATCCCCAGTACCAGAGCTGGAGTTTGCAGATCTTCGGATGTAGTCCTCTGGGCCAAGTTAGTCCCTTTATTTTCTGTGGAGATTATTTCAGATGGATCATGTAATGCATTCTTGACATCATGACTGGAAATGAGCCTAGCCCCTACTGTCCCCTGGTGCAAAAGAAATAAGTCCCACTGACCTAATGACACTTATTTTTAACCTGCAACTTTACATTGCTTTGCTGTGATTCCTGAATGGACCAGATCTGTCACTGGATGAACAAAGGGGCCAGAGAGGAAGAAAGAATATTTTTTATATTCCAGCGCAGTCTGGCAGTGTGAAAATTGAATGGCTGTTTCTGATTAAGAAGGAGAAGGAGATTACCTATAAAGTACGCTTTCTAATTATTTTCTGTACCCTATAGTAAAATACATAAGCAGGCATATTCTGTATATTGTAAAACATTGCTAGAGGCAGGTAGGAAAATGGAAGGCAATCTGATGTACTTCGAGGTGGTTGTAATTTAGTAAACCTAAAACACATTTACATAGCTATGGAAGAACCAAATGACTGTACTATAGAAAACCCTATAGTATTCAGTGTCTACTGATCTGATAATAGCTCTAAAGAGGGAAATCAATCTCTGCATATTTATTAGTTTTTTTTTTATTTAGGTTGTGTTTTCTTCTGAGATTAGACGCAAGATAAATAAGGAAATAAAACAAACTAAAACTAAAATTCTTCTTTAAAAAAATCTACTCTTGTAAAACTTGAACTATGAAACAAAAAACTACATAGCAATCTTGCTAAAACATGGAGGTTTACATTCACTTGTTAAAAATAATGAGCTTTGATTCTAAATTCTTTGGGGTTACAAAATTGTCACCAAATTAGTTTTAATGTATTTGATTCATTAAAGTAGTCAAAGTTTTTGGGGAGAAATTTCTTTAAGATACAGCAAAAAAAAAAGTAAATAGTAAAAATTCTAGAATTATTTCCCAGTTAAATCAAATTTTCTAGATAGATGATATCTAGGGATTTTTCACATCAAATAGTAAGAAAAATATGGGAGTCTCAAAACTGGCAAACATAATATATTTTTCAAAGCAGGTGAAAAGATACTACTGCAATCATTGAGTGTTTACCCATAGTCTTCTGTGGGATAAGGATTTCAAATTCGGTCAATAAACACTTTCTTCTGAATTTTCTTTCATATGAAAGCTGGCAGAACATTATTTTTTGTAGAAACAATTTTCAGTTATATCTTTTTTTTTTTAATTTGAGGTAAGCTAGTATGACCACAATTTCTTCCCAATCAATATTAGTATATGCAAATTAATATGTAATTTCTTTTTCCTTTACTTATTAAGTCTGATATTAAAATAGGATTGAGGGAATATTTTCATTTCATGTCAGCTATACCCAGGTTATTTGCAACAACAGCCATGACAAGAACATAAATCTTTTACTCTACAATGTGATTTTTTCAAATCTTGAGTTACTAATTGAAGACCAAACTCTCCTGAAGAAGAGATTTGAGGATTAATTTTTAAATCAGTTTTTAATCTGCTTATTCAGTTTTCATTACTGTGCAGTGGAAATTTATAATGAAAAATACAGTACTTAACCTTTAATAATTTTCCTGTTTTCAATATACTTAATCCCAAAAAACCAAAAGGCACTATGCATCTGAAGTATATTCTAGGGAAAAGGATATAGAGCTCACATCACATCACATATATTTTATTTTACAGTACATCTATTAAACAAACTTTAAAAATATTCATTATAACTTCTCTTGATTAATATAGCATACACCCATTGGTTTTGGAAATATGAGATAAAAGTTGCCAGCATGACACTGGGCAGAAAATACTTCCCTAGGAAGTACTGTGTAACTTGTGTCTGTCACATAACACAAAGTACAATTAAAAAAAAAATAAATTATAGGTAATAAAAAAGTTAACATTTTTAAGACAGCGTATTTTTTATCTATCACGTGTAGATGAGCAGGGGTGAAGGGAAATTAATCTAGTTGTTTTTTGATGTGACTCATGGAAGGCAACAGGAGGTTTCTTGTCTTTAAATGGATCAAGATTTTCTACTAAGGATGGATTGACATAAAGGATAAGATTTTATTAAATGCTCTTGCTTTTGTGATTGTGCAGAATTAGATTAGTTGTAGTGACAACTGCTGGCTGCACAGGAAAGCATTTTATGTAAAATCCACCAAAATTACTGTGGAGCCCATAATATTAACTCTCTTGCCTTTTTCTGGTTTTCATGCTGCATTATTGTCTGAATTAGGCTTTAAAGTTAGGATTTAACTTCAGGGTGAGTGTGATTCTTGTTTATGTTACACAGACAAGAGAGCAAGGAAGTATTCCTTTAAAAGCAGTTTAAGTGGTTTTGGCTAAATAAAGAGAAATTTTTGCTTTTTTATTTTTGAGGGATTACTGTTATCCTGTTTTAGAAGAAAGTGAAAGAAATTTCCCTCTGTTCTTCCTTGTAAAATTAAACTTTTATTGAGTCAAAGATGCTTTTAAACTAGGATATTCCAACCAAGCAGGATGAACAAAATCAACAGTCCCATGAATAAACCAATGTCGATAATTACAAAACTTTTATGCAAACAACTCTAATCAGAACTTTTCCTTGCCTGTGTATTTTTATTATTATTATTGTTATTATTATTTATGTGTGGGGTTTTTTTTATGTTTTTATGTTTTCATTTTTTTATTTTTTCCTTTGCCAGATTAAAGGAACCACCTTAAAGGGTCATTTTCAGTAGGACAGAACTCCTGCTGCCACTAGCCAGTGCCTAAAAGTGAAAGCAAAAAACTTATCATTGGAAACATATGGCAAAACCTGTGTGAACTCAAAACATTTACATATGACTTTCTCTGCAATGCTCAGTTTATTCGTATGGGCAGATAACTACTTTTAATACAGCGCTGAGATGGATACCACTGGTACCTTCTACTGTTTTTAACTCAGTCTAGCAATGGGACTCAAGAAAACCTTAGTGAAGTCTGGAGAGAGAGGGCAGTCAATGCACACAAACCTGGCAGCAAAAGATGCACAAGGTCTCTAATGCAGGTGCAGCCAGACAGGGTGCTGGCCAAGACTCATTTCCAATCTCCTGTCTGGAGAAAGGCTTAAGCTTATATCTTGCTTTACTGTCTGTCAGATACTTAGCTCCTGCTCTGCTGTAAAAGCAGTTTTGATGCCCCATGTTGCCCTAAGAAGCACAAATGTAGCAGGTACTCTGCATACCTCCATGGGCTTATTCTATAGAGACTTAGTGTAGTGACCAAGGATAGTCAGTGATCAAGGAACTGACTGCACACCAAGTCAGGCCTGTGGCCACCCATAAGCCTGGCTGGATGTCTATAGCATAGTGATGTTGCAGTTTTGCTGTTTTTTGGGTTTGTTGCATTTTTTTTCTCTTTTGTTTTGTAGCAAATGCAAGTAGGAATTCGTAGGGGTTGAGTGAATGTGTCAAAAATATTTTGAAAATGTTAAATTGTACATACCAGCAAGCTCTCTGCCAACTTGACCTTAAGCTTGTATGGATCAGCTGAGTCTGGAAGGGACTTTTCACCATACATAGCATTTAAAAAAATTAATTGATTTTCCAAGTTGTTTCCCTTCCTCCCTCAATAGTTCTGATGCAACTGCTTCTGATTAGGAAGTTGGCCCTTTCAAGGGCTATTGCCCTGTTCACAGATCTCTTTCAGAAAAGAAAGAACTTTCTTTTCTTAACCTTAGATTGTCCTTGCTTTTATGATATACGGTGTTAAATTGAAAGTAGGCAAGATGTATGAGCAAAGGTGACTTTTTTTTTGGAGGGGAACCATTTTTCAGAAACTGCCAAAAGCTAAAATTCACTAAGTCACAAGAAGTCTTTTCCATATAATTCTTTCCTTACACATTTTCTTTACCTTTGAACTGAAAAGAATACCAATATTACTCCAATTTCAAAGTTTTGCAGTTCATTGATAACATGAAATGTCATTGAAATGACATACAAGGTGTGTGCAATTATCTTGCTTGGTAAAGCAGGGTCTATATCTATTTTCCACTGAGCCTATGTGCATAATTGCATTTGACCGTTTCATTGCTAAAACTTACTTTGAACACTGCATTTCAAAGGACACAGTAACTTTTTTTTAATGTTCCCAAAATTTAAGCACTGCAAGGGCACTACTCTGTGTTTGATGCAATGCTCTGAACAAAGAGGTCTTACTCTTCTATAGAAGCTTAATCAAACGTTCTGCATTGTGGACATCAAGAAATACCTCACCCCACCCTACACAAGACATCCTTTCTCATAGAAAATACTTAACTTTTAGAGACTGAGCAAGAAGGAGAATCTCAGAACACTCCTTTACTTCACTGGTTGGGTAATCAGTTCAAAATGAGGCACCTTGAGTTCAGTCTTGGTCATAGTGAATATTCACTTAACCCCGCAAAACAACAAGAGGCAGCCTGATAGTTCAAGAGTAAGGTTACAATGTCCTGGCTGTGTTTTAGGGAAGCTGAGGTAGCGTGTCTAGGCCATGGGAACATACAATTTTTTCTTAGGTTTGTTCAGGGTTCTCTTAACCCATTCCACAGACTAGGTGTCTTGTCCAGTGATCCTAGTCACGCATTTGTAAAATTCTATCCTAAAATCAAGGAGCTCATTGACTCTAGGTGCTTCTCTTGGAATGCAGTGGCAGAGTCCCTAATGTTCAGGCACTGTTTTATAACTTCCAGTCCTGATTTATTTGTACTGATTTATGCACTTTTGCTCATGCACCAATGTTACCTTTTAATTAAATAGATAATTTTCATCTCTAGAGTTTTTTCACTGTTTCCTTCCTAATGCATTCATGCTGTTTTCCAAACTTTATTTTTTTCTACTGCAGATACTCTCCCAGTCTTCCCTCGGTTTGCAACACAAGTACTTTATTCCATTGATTACTTTGGTGGACCATTTATGTGGTTATTGCAGCTTGAATGAAGCATTTCTTGAAGAAAAGTGATTGGATCGGTGTTTTTGTCAAGGTTAACATGTATAATGACTAACACATGTATGATGACTAACATGTTACTGTCTCTTTAGGAAATGGCTGTTACCTGCTATTCATGTATCTTCCCTGGTGCATCCCATGCATGTATGCACGTGTCATTTCTATAAGTTTTTGCTTCCTTCTTCAGACTAGTAGGAAAAGTCCACTTTTGAATTGCATAGCACTGTTTCCTCTCTGCTTCTTATCAAGCATTTTCCCTGAATGTTACAATCTTTCTATCTGCATTATTCTGCCGCTGAACCTTTTGTCCCAGCCCCAAATGACTCCAAAAAGACCAAGCTGCCAGATACTGCTATTTGTGTCAGTTCCTAATTTCATCAGGTAAACAAAACAGAAAAGCAAACAATCACATAAAGGGCTTCCCCAAGCTCCACCTGGATGAGATTAAGAAGGTGAAAAAATATAACATTTCTAGGCAAAAGACAAATAGCTCTCAGTGGGAAGAATGGTGGCAGCAATGTGCCACATGGACAGTGGTACAGGTGCAAACATACTCTTAAGATAACTTCTACAGTGCCCCACAGAGATGTCTTGTCTTTAAATTGTAGAAACTGTCTACCTACTAAATGGAGAACTCACTATCCAAGAATAAAGTGTTCTCCATGGGAGTTACAGGGTAGAATTTCTCTTGTGCTCTTTTCTTTACAGAATTATTCATCTGGCCTGTTTTAGGCACACTTTCTAAAATGAAATTAATCCCACCCAAGATGCCTTTAACTATCTTGACTAGATCTCTGTCCTCTTTAAAGGTACTCAGGAATGACTGCATGTCTGGATGTAGTCAAATCCCATTTTGTGTGTCTGCTTCCCAAGACCTGTCTGGTTTCCTTTGACTCAGCTGGCTTATATTTTTGTCAGGCAGGGCATGTTACTACTCTAAAAGGAAAAGGAAAAAAGTTTAAAACTGAGTCTATTAAAATACAGTTGCCTCTGTCTTTCTCCAGGTCCTATTTATCTGTCTCCAAGGTGGTTTTGGTGGTGGGTTTTTTTGGTGTGTATGTGAACTCAGGAAGAATGGTTTAAAGAATTAGGTTCAATTTTCAGTGGAACGTAAGGAACATCCTGTCCCTTAAAGCAACTTATTCTTTGTCTCATTTTATTCTTTCAGGGAAAGATAGAAGGAAAGCCCTCCCCCCCACCCCCCACCCCCAGATTTTTTTGGTGATGTTTCCTGCTTGCAAACATAAGGATGGGAACCATTTTTTAAGGCTTTAAAAAATGAAATATCTGGGCTCTTGTTTCTACTTAATACCATCCAAGTTTGTCACTGTCAACATGTAAATGGATTTAGAGTAGAATGAGATTCAACAGCTTTGTTCTAACTGTATTGCACCCAAGGAGCTCTTTATCTGTGTTCAGAGCCGACTACGTGCATTTCACAGCAGTCAGCAAAGGTATTTATGTGAAGTACCTACATGGCTTCATGTAAGGTTCTTCACAGGCTCCTTACAGTTTGGTGGCTTCTAATATTTCTTTGTATTGATGGAAAAAGGTAGATAATGTATTAAAATAACAGTTTCATATCATCTGTTGGAACTAATTCTCTATATGTTTTTATTAATCTGAGATTTTAAACTAAAAATCAGAAAACCCTCTTAAAAATCGAAAAAACTGGAATCCTCTGGATGTTGAATTATTAATATTTCTCAAAAGAATACATAAATGGATGGTATTTTGGGTAACCAAAACAAGAGTTTTTTTTGTTAATTAAGCCTTAGGTCTGAAGCTTGATCTATGGTGTGGAGTGTTCTGGAAAAATTGTGGCACTGTATATATGTTTCAAAACATATATCTCCTGTGATCCTAAATCATTGCTAATATTACATCACTTTTTTCAGGAACATGTTAAAGAAACTCTTGCAAGTTCTGGGAAAGTAATCTCCACAGGAAAATATTGACCTTACTTTACTTAAGTATGGGGAAACAGGGAGCCATATCTTTCATTAATGCTATGAAGCTATTCTTTACAGAGCTTTCTAAACCTCTATTGTTGCTATAGTCTCAGGTGTCTTGCTGCAGGTCTTCAAACTGCAGGTGCAATTTTTATCTTTGCTTCTGATTCATTCCTAATACCACCCTAATCCAGTTGTAAATGGGTCATTCAAACCAGGTAGTCAAAAGTAGCTAAATTTTATTGTAGTCATGTTGCTTCTTCTGCACTGTTGAGTACAATGAATTACTCTTAATATTTGTCTACAGATGCTTCCATGCTTTTCTCAACCAAGACAGCCTGGGGACAGGGGGCTTATCTCATCTAACATGGACCTTTAGCAAACATCTCTCAGGCCTAAACCAGTGCGTTGTTCATCAGTGTTCTATACAAAGGTCTCGAAGGCATTTACTGCCATGCTAGTTGAGATAGGAAAGTCCTCATTTTACAACAAGAAAACTCAGGCAAACAAGCATAAAGTCCCAGATGCTCAATGGCATTGAGACCCCTAAACCCCCTAGCAGACCCTTCTACTCTTGGACAATCTAAAATTGCATAGAAAAACTCTGGAAGAACTATTTCTTCCATCCTATGACCATTGTGGCACGCTTCCTGTGTAGGCCCTTCTAAAAAAAGAGCAGCAAAGTGAATGATTCAGCAAGGTTCTTCTCAGAATTATATTCCAAATTATTTTGTGTGAGCCTTGAGGTTTTTGAAGCTTGTGTAAGAGGTGGTAGTCTCACTCCGAAGCTGATATCTGCTTGAGGCACATGGCCAAGAGTCTTAAAACTAATCACACTCTACCAGCTGCAGGCAATCATACGGGTTTCCCCAGCTCCCTGAAAATGATAATCACAGTGTGATGGTGTGTGCATGTCTATTTTTGTCTGCAGAGATACATGAAAGTAGGTTAAGAGCACACGCTACTTCTTTCCATATGTATTTGTTTTTCTGTTCAGTGAAGTTTTCATGTAAGCCTACAGATAAAATTTTAGGCTTTTAAAAATATCACTCTGCAGAATATATGAACATCAATTTTCATATTTTTTCTTCTGTGCAAGAGTACTTCTGTGGTAAGAATTTACCAGTTTTTTCTTATTACCTTTTCTATTCAGAAATAAAACAACAGATAGAACCCTCTGAATGGGTTATTTCTTCACATTCATTTAAACTGTAAATGGCCGGACCTGTGTCATTTGTACAAAGAGAAGCCCACACTGGTTTTGGATACATGCCTATAAAACCACTGGCCCAAATTACTGAGTGTGTTTGGATGTGCTTCCTCCAAAATTTTTGCTTTTCAGAGACAGAAAGAGGAAAAGAAATGAGGGGAGACAGGAAGCATGCTACAGGAAAGTGCAGGAGACTGATCAGTGGTAAGTGAGAGAAAACAGCTATTATAAAGAATTACCACTTCTGAGTCAAGACAACGGGCTAATGATCATACTTGTCAGGATCACTGTTAACAGGGATTTTTTTTAATCTTTATTTTCAATAAGGCATTTTTGCATGGGAATGCCCTACAAGACCCTCAACAGCAAGTTTGCCCAGAAGTGTTCTAATTAACCAAATGGTCTACTATGCTGTCGCTTTAATGCCTTCTATCTGGCTGTTCACTGGTCATCATGTATCATTGTTCAGCGAATGACAGCAGTCAGGTTATTAAAGGTGTAGATATTAAATTAACAACAGTGGTAAACATTGTAGCTGTACTTCACATCTCAGCAGAACCAATGAAGTAGATGACACTGAATCCATGCTGATATGCTGCAATGACAGATGGGCGTCATTTAACACAATACATCAGTGGGCAACCCACGTACCACAGCTGTCCTCCACTAAATGAATTAGATCAGGGTAATTAATCTAAGGCAGAAAGTGTTACTAAAGTGGGTCCTAAGCGGAATTAGAAACAAATAAAATATCCTGTTAAAAGAGGGAAGGAAAAAAAAGAGAAAAAAAGGGCTCAGTGCAGCATGAGTGTGGAAGTGATTGCCAAGTATTTTAATTCCACACACAAAAGACAATACCCATCTCCTTGTGTGAAGGAGTATATAACGAAACCTCTTTTGTTCTCCAGCATTTTATCATAATCTCTTCTGTCACCACATGCAACAAGGGAGGCAACAACAGCCAGGGATCACGACCAAGATGATAGATTTGACACAATAGTCTAATGCAAGAAAATCCTATCACCTTTATTACTTACATGTACTACTGATGGAATTATTCCCTGTTACAGATCCTCCGCTAATACTGATTGAGCCATTAAATACCTATGGCACATTATCTAAGGGATATCTTATTTCTGTTATTGGCCAGGGGGGTAGCTTTAAAAAAAACCTACACAATTCCCTTTCCTTCATGGAAAATTTGTAGTGGTTCTACATCATTGTTGTTCTCTCTCACTTCCCCCACCTGTACAGGGTCAAAAAAAAAAAAGACTACCAAGAAGGATTAAAACAAGTTTGTCTTCCTGCCATACTGGCTGGTTACGAAAATATTTCAAAACTTTTTATTATACATTGATATAGATGTTTTACATGAATATGTTGCAAGTTGTTTTTTGATTAAAAACAAATCAATGTTGTGATATGTGTTTGAGATCATAAGCAGTTTAAATATCAAAGGCTTAAAGCTAGGATATATCAATTCATCCCTAAATGTAGTCAATTTGAAGAGCAGTTGTAGAAGGTGAAGAGCAACAAAGAACTGCAGCCCCGAAAATTTCATTGTCTGGCAGGTTCTGTATTAATTCCGTTCCACTTCATTTAGAGTATGACATCTGCAATGGAAAATTTCCCTAAAGAATGTCTCTGACAATGGCAAGCATTGATCAAGCGTCATGTACACGCTTGATTCTGTCAGCTCACTTGCAGCTTCCTCTTTATTCTTTTCCCTTTGCCTAAGAAAGCCATCATCCTTTGAAACAGTTCCTTCTCTGTAGGTAGAGACTGAGATTCACTGCTAGTTTTAACCTGTAAGGGAAAAGGGAGATGGGGAAGTAGAATTATTTGGGGAATAGGTATTATAGCAGTGATTATGTTAGACTGGTGTAATGAAAACATACGCTGATACTAGGCTGGTGTGAACCTACAAGCAATTCCTGAAATGTATTGATTTTTATGAAAGCGAGGTTTAAAAACAAGTCACAACATGTGTGGGAACTCTTCAGTGATTTTTAAATTCCATCCAAATGACTAAATGCGTATTTACTGTTGTTTCGGTATACTCTCCATTGTGAAACAAACATTCTCTGTGAGCACTGCAAGCTAGTTCTGTTAGCCCCTCCACACTAGTACACCAGAGCAGTCTTATAAAAAGATTATATGGCATATAATATGGCTGGAAGTTCCAGCATAGAATACTTTGTGTATAAGTTGCTTTTGCATGTGTACATACTTTAAGAGTGACAGAATGACAGGACCTCAGTTATTTTTAGTTAATACTCATATTTTTCTACTTTTGTGTTATTTTTTCTTCTGTGACATCATGAAAAAAGTCCATCATAGAGTCATAGAATCATATATTGTTTAGGTTGGAAAAGACCTTTAAGATCAAGTCCAACCTCAAACTTAACAGTGCCAAGTCTACGCTACCCACCAGCACTATCTCTTATTAATCCATTCCTGCTTTCATTATTGCATCCTCCTCTTTGTGTTCCTTGAAACACATTTATTGCCATGCACAAAACCTAACTGCTCAGATCAGCTTTTTCCATGTAACCTTGAGCATATAATAGATTTTATCCACTTTTAGTTTCAAGATGCGGCATAACTCTTGTCTGTCTAGTTTTATGCTGGTGGAATTTTCCTTTGCACAGATAATCATGGCATGTTTTCCCTGACCAAAGGGACACTCCTATTTTCCTGTCTTCAGGTTTTGTTTCTCTGCTGATTCTCACCAGAAAATCAGCCAAATAGCACTGGATGAATTAAGCATCATGTGGGGTTATATGATGCATTAGAATTTATTCCAATACAATACATCAATGTTTTGAACCCACCCACACGTGGTTTCTACATGAGTATGATATCAGTTTTATACTCGTAGACATAAATATAGATATAAATACGTAGATGTAGATATAAATATCCTAAATATTACATCTGAGATCAGGAGTCAAACACATCTAGGGTTTTAAATACAGTCATTGCTATGATTATGAACATATCCACAAATTAAGCATGAACTGCAATATTTTCATGGTTTAACCCTGTCCACTAATTAAGCACCAAACAGCTGCTCGCTCATTCCCCCCTCACCCAGAAGCATAGGGAAGAAAGTCAGAAAGGAATGTAAAACTCAAGGGCTGATATAAGAACAATTTAGTAATTGAAATAAGATAGAAGTGAAAGAGTAATAATAACAATAATAGTTATAATGAAAAGGAGGGAAAGTGGGAGAGGAATGAAATCCAAAGGGAAGGGAGAAACCAAGTGATGCACAGTACAGCTGCTCACCACCCACAGACCAATGCCCAGGCAGTCCCCAAGCAACGATCAGCCAGCCCCAGCCAACCCCCACCGTGCCAGTTTATATACTGAGCATCATGTCCCGTGGTATGGAATATCTATTTGGCTAGTTCAGGTCAGCTGTCCTGGTTGTGTCTTCTCCCCATTTCTTGTGCCCCTCCATCCCTTTCACCGGCAAGGCCTGAGAAACTAAAAAGTCCTTGACTTAGTATAAACATTACCCAGCAACAACCAAACCCATCAGTGTGCTGTCAACATTCTTCTCATACGAAATCCAAAACACAGAACTGCACCAGCTGCTAAGAAAACAATTAACTCTATACCAGCTGAAACCAGGACAAACAAACTAAATGTATAGAATATGTTGTCTGAATTTTGAGGAAAATAAAATGCCTTCAGGTTTTTTTAATACACTTGTTCTGACCTGCATAAATCTTTAGGTCTAAGAATGGAATATCCTTCCTCTGAAATTATGCCAGCAATTGGGTGAGAAAGTTGCATATATTTCTTTGTTGCATGAGACACGGGGAACTGACTAAAAACAATAAATTTACTGTGTGTAGATGATCAAAAAACTTTGGACAGACATAACTTCAGTTTCTTCTGATTTGATCCCAAATTTAATTTGAGCTGCAATGCTACAAATGTCACATTACTACTATCTTCTCTGACTCGGCCTCCAGAAAATGATACACTTTTTGCAAACCTTTGAAAATTAGCATCCGTAACATAGTATAATCAGCTACATTGCAGAAAAATCATGCATAAACTAAGTTAGAAATAAATGATGATTTATCAAGGTGTCAGATGCCATGTGGTGATGGATGAACCACAAAGATGTAATGGTTCAGCTTGCATACTCATTGAAATTCTGCATCTTCATCAGCAATATATTCCTATAGCTTCATTTGAAAATGAGCTAAAAACCTTAGAAGAAACAACTGCCACTTTGCATGCTCCACAGTCTCACAATACTCAAACTTTCTGATGTGACTTGTCTCTTACAAGTTGTCTGAAATGCCTAGTGATGGAGGTTTTATCTCCTATGCTGACTACAGTGAAATTTGGAAGATGGTGGAAGTTTTATGAACGTTATTAATGTTCATGCAGTGTCCGTCATAAAGGACTCATCATCACTGTAGCCTTTAGTTACTTTTACAGCTTAACAATTAATAATGAATAGAATAGTGATTTTTTAATGAACATGAAAGTGAATGTTTATCTTCGTATGGCTTCTTTTAAAACATAACATTACAGTGCTTAGACCACAAGTACTAGAAGACACATGGACATGCCATGTCAGGAAAGAGAGAGATTGTATACAGATGAAATAATAGAATATTGCACCTTTTCCCCTTGTCTTTTAAAAATAACAGCAACATTGGTTTCAGCACTGGTAAAAGCTGTTCTATAAATACTCTATGGATTGAATTCCTCTGACTACAAAACCACTTTACCTAAAACAAAAGCAATTTTTTTTCATAAGTTTCATCAGTCTCACAGGGGATTATAATGAAGGATAGTACAAATCATCCTTCATTACCATTTAATTCTATATTTATTTTGCTGAATCAACCCAGAAAAGCTTACAATGTCATGTGAGCATGATCCACGGGGAATGGAAGAACTAATCAGAATATGATCACCTAAGATGTCACAATCAGCAGATGATAACATCTCAAAACTGCTGACTTCAAAGGAGGAAAAGTGATTCAAAACAGCATTGCTGAACTTCTACTGCGATCTGCCTAGCTTTTGAGACTGCACTTCAACTTTTCTTCCTTCTCTTCTTCATAGTCATCATTACTCTTTCTTATATACGGTATTTTCTGTATGGAAATAGAGATGTTTCTGAGCCTGTGGTTCCATGAGAAATGTATTTCTTATTTTATAACTCCTATTTTATAATCTCCAACCTATGTTCAGGGAGAGAAATTTTATAACTCCTATTATATAATCTCCATCCTGTGTCTGGGGAGAGAAATTTGCTGGCCAGCATTTTCAAAAAAGGTATGAAGCATGAAGGTACTTTCTTTCATTAAATGTAAGAGTAAACATTTAAGTTCAATTAACTTTTGGGAACATCAAGAATTAGTTTTGAAAGAGTAGGATACCACAGTACAACAGAAACTCATTTTTTAGGATCCATTTCATTGTGTGTTATTTGATAATACTATTTCAGGTTTCCAAAATAGCTTCCTATACATGCATAACTTCTTGAAATGCCTACTGTACAGAAACAGAAAATTAAACTGAACCAAATAATTGATACTATTTCAGAAGACTCATTGCACTTACTAGGTTTCCATTACTTTCTCTTATTGAATCTACACAGTGTTCCTAGAAAACTAGTACCATAATAGCACGCCATACCAGGCTCACGTTAAATCCTTAATAAGAACTAAACAATGTTTTCACTGACTTCCAGGCAACTGGAAAGATTACAAAAGGCTTGTTTGGCCCTAAATCTCTTATCAGAAGATGTCAGGTTAAGTGGTCATAATCCTGTTCTTTTCCTGACCCATTTTGATGAGGTTAATTAATGCCAGCATTAGCTCCCAGCAGTCTTTGCAATCTTAACAACTGTAAGTATGGTAATGCTGCTGCAAGGCAAGTGCAAAGAGGCATGACTTTTTGTGCCCTTTTCCTTTCCTTATGCACAAGCATAGAGCTAGTCTTAATAAATCTGTGTGATATATTTTATCATCTTTGACACAAGAACTGGGAGACTGGGAGTTTCCCTGGAAAAGAATATTTAGTTCCTGTTGGAGATGCGTGTATTTTCATTCTGGGAGGTCTGGTCCACACAATTTAGTCCTCGTGGTGGGTAATCTGTTTTATTACAGGGGGTGGGAATAAAGCTCACCTAATTCTCTGTTGCAGTACATCCTTCTTGTTTCCCTGTCTGTTGGAAATAAAAGACTGCCTGCTAGGCTAGTTCAGCTCTAGTGTACTGAAGCTTGAGAAGTGTGCTAGAAAATAAAGACATAAGGATACAAAAAGGTCAGGAAAGATGAATAAACCAATCAGAACCAAGTATTTTAGCCACCAAAGGACACAACCTTTTATTTATTTTGCTCAGGAAGGAGATCAGTAAACCACAGTTTTTGCCTGTCAACAATTATCAGGTCTTATTATCTTACAATCTGTAATACTGTAGAACTCAGAAAAACCTTCAAGTAAAGCAATAAATACCTTGCTTGTAAACCAGAAATAGAAGTACATTTACCAGGCTCCAGCTCTTGCATTTTTGAGACAAACCCAAATATTAACCTGAAGCCAATATATGTTATTGCAGGGCTTTCCATTGGCTTTTATGGGCTTTAAATCAGTACCCTGATGAATAATTTCTTTCTTAAGGAACAATTTTCTCAGTCCTTTTCCTCTACTTTTCCCCATCTTCTGTCCCTACTTTCGTTAAAATAATCTTTTCATTATATTTCATCAGCATGCTTTCTAGTCCACTGAAACCCAATAGTGGAGTTACAGAAATGTTTCATTGATTGTAGTGGAACTGACCCATGGATTTGTTTTACTAAATGCAACATTCTTATTGAATAATTCTATCTGTTTCATTAGAAAAAAATCAGCAAGGAAGATTGACTAGGGTGAAACTAGAGTATAGA
This sequence comes from Falco peregrinus, assembly GCF_023634155.1. Classification (NCBI taxonomy): domain Eukaryota; kingdom Metazoa; phylum Chordata; class Aves; order Falconiformes; family Falconidae; genus Falco; species Falco peregrinus. The sequence goes on along the minus strand of NC_073725.1, from coordinate 35,984,302 downwards.
TCTGTTGAAGTTCTTCACACCAAAAATGAGGAAATTTGTGGCAAAGAATTAAAACACCATTGTTTGTGTCAAAAAGTGAAATATGCTGCTGAAATGATCCTCAGCATTATTCTGAAATGTAAGAACATGGTCCTCACAGTTATAAACTGACCCCGAGAAATTGGCCATAAGTTCTATTCTCATGTCACTTACATTGCTGGAACCACACTGGGCCTAAATTTCCTGTAGTTAATCTTGTTGTTTTTCACACTAGTCTAACAAAATTTTGGCAATATGCTGTTATTTTGCACCCAGTTTTGAATGACACCATAGGAGACAAAAAGAGTTAAAAAGCGATTGAGTACCTGACATGCAAAGCTCTTTTGAACTTTTCCAGAATTGCTCTTTATTTATATTATTGGAAAACAAGAAAAATATTCTCAGTGATCATTTCCACAAACGGAGATCTTCACACAGTACACAAAAGTTTAACAAAAGACTGTCAGATGGAGTTAATTTTAAATTTAGAAAATGTATATAAAAATAAAGAAACAGAATTCCACATCCACAGAGAGGTATCACACTTCAATACATTACACTTTAGATAACCCTGTTTCTGACAGCAACTTACACAGCTTTCGAATACACCAGTGAGTATTTAGGTCTTGTGCTGTAGAATGTTTTGAAATAAAAAGAACTTTATTCACTAAATATTTCCCAGAATGGAGGAGAAAGAGAAGTGAACATCTTCTGCCACAACACAGGAGGATGAATAAAGAATGAAAAACAAACCGAAAGAATGTGCACTAAAACTAGCGTGTTATTTGTATCATCTGACACAGCCCAAATTTCATTAAATTTACTGTAGGCTCTAGTAAGAATTTCAGGTTATGAGTATTATACAAAAAATGTGAAAGTCCCTTATCCAACTTAAATAACCTACCGTTTGTCATTAAAAAGAAAAAAAAAAAAAAAAAGAGCAACACCCCCATCCAATTAACCCCCCGTGTCCCGCACCATCCTGTCCCCAGCAGTTATTTAGGAATGAAGTGAGATATATTGTCTCAGGTAAATGAATGGATCGTGTTATACACTACAAGTTATTTGGCTTACTTTTATGGCCAAATGTCCTTCCTTCAACCCTATGTAACTCTTTCTCATTTTCCTACAGGAATTTCCACTTTTAGTTTAAATGGATGAAATTTTGCCCCCATTTCGTCAGTAAGTTAATTTTGCCCCCATTTTGTCAGTAAGTTTTGCAGTTTGTAGTAAGTGGAAAACCAGGATTTCAGTTGGTGTCTGTATGCACCCCGCTCTGATCCACCTGCAATTCCCTTATGAGATAAGGAAATGAGGCCGAATGGGTCTATTCTGTTCTATTCCTTGGTTCTCAGGCTGAAATCATCAGTGTGTAAGACCACCTGGCAGTAATAGAGACACAGCCAGCTATCACTCCTGGCCATAGATATTTTCATACATGGTGAAATGAAAACTCTTACTGCTTGTCTGGAGGGCTTGACAGTGTTATTTTCAAGCTGCAGACTACAAGGCAGTCCAGGTGTCTAGATATACGAGGAAGTGGCTGGAGTGGGTGATAATGCTGGCTACACCAGAGCACCCCAGAGCTTAGCTCTGCTGCAGCCATCGCCAGCTGTGGGTTTCTAAGCTGGCTGGTGAACTGGTGTTGCGTATCCACCCACAACCTATCCCCAGAGCTCTGTATCCTCTCAACTGTGTGGGGTGTCTTGTAGTCACACAGCGGTTTGAAGACGCTGAGTGCCATACGGGGAAAGCTGCCCACCCCTTTGTATTAAACTGCACTACAAGCATCTCCTTCAAATGCCTTGTACTTATTCTTCAGGGGAGAATTGTGTGCAGTAAAGCATTCAGCTGTGCTAGGCATTTGGCATTGTTTTCCAATGTACACACTGTTATTTTTTTATGTTAGAGTTGGCAAGGTTGAAGAAGTGCATGTTGACCTGGTCATTTCCTTGCAGACAACATAAGAGAAGTGTTTTTTTCAGGAAACAATTACACAAGGAAAGGGCAATGGCTTTTCTGACCCGTTCTGGTAGGGCACTTCATTCATATTGATAATGGGAAGAAAGCCACACAGTATTTGTGTGTTGGTATTGAATCATTGGTGAAGATGCGGTGTGATGCGATAAGAGTGGATGAAATTGATTCGAAAGAAAAATCATCAAAACATACTTTCAAACAGAGCTCTTAACAGTGTTATTCCTGTATTCCCTTTTATAATTAACATCCAGTTTTTATCAGACTTCTTTCTGAAGTCTAAATAAATGCCCCTATTGTGTGGCTTCTGGCTTATATCTTGCAGAAGATACAGGTTCTAGTTCATCATTAAAAACAAATCCTAGTTTTATGAGCCATATAAAGAATAAGGCTGCCCATGGCTATAATTGAGTTACTGTTTTTTATCTCTCTACAGTCTGTTGGATGTCTCTCTAGCTATAAAACAAGCAATTTTACAAAGACCCTGCGGTGAACAGAGCAAGACTTTTGGCTTTCTAGTTATAGTTCCCTGTTTTCTCTGCTTTTTTTTTCAGAGGTATCAGATGCAAATTAGGTTTCTAGTTTCTCTTATCTCTTTGTTCCTTCCAAAGCTGAGATTGATAGCTTTAAGGAGATCAAAGTCAAATTTCAAATGTATCCCAAATTGATAATCTCCAGACTATCATACACCTTGTACTCAGAACAAAAACCTAAAATCCATAATGACATGAGCATGGTAAATATGGTTCTTCTGTTAGACTACGTAAAAGTAGATTATACATGTTTTTTAGACTTCAAAGGCCTGTCCTTTTGGTTGTTGTTTTTTTTTTTAAGGTCTCAAAGGCATTGTGCACTCCCTTTTGCGTAAGAATAATAAGACACTGCAGCAAGAACTTGAGAGGATCTTTTCCTGCTAACATTGCTGTTTCAAAGATAAACAGACAAAACATTTTAAGAAAAGAAAAACAGGGTCATTTCTAGTTTATTTAAAGTAAATATAGAAGTATAATGTGCATCAAAACTAGTTTGTGCTTCATACCTGACTGTATGAACTGTCCTTTGTTTTAGATACACTGGCTGAACAGGTTGTCAAAACAGAGGCAAAAATGAGGGGCCCCTATATTCCCTTCCTATGCCAACAAAAATGAAGGAGAAAAATGTGCATTTCCAATAGAGTGCAGAATCTGCAGGCCTAATCCAAAGCTAGTTCCCATTGACACTAATGAACAATGACAATATTTCCTGATGTGAATATTTTGAACTAAACAGCCTGGTGCAAATGAAACTACAGTTGGGGCCCACAGAAAGTTGCCTGACTGGGGACATGTCAAACCCATTGGTGCTGATCACGCACACCCACACGCCGTGGCTGCAGCACGGCTCTCTGGCGGTGGCGGGGCAGCTGGCAGGAAGCCACACTACTCACTGGCTGGCAGCCAGCAGCTCTTCGCCGTGCCCCAGTGAGCAGGCTGTAATAACTAATCCCAGGTTTAGGGAGAGGTTTTAGTATGCGCTCTATGGGGAAAAAGTGCCAGGAAGATCTACATCCTCCCTTCCGAGAGTGCCTCTGATTTTTCTGTCACCCAACACTTATTTTGGAGTGCTCAAAGGCAGATGTCTGGAGAAGAAACAAACGTTTTGGTCCTTCCAACTGTCTTCGTGTTCTCATCCAAAACACAAGGCTGTTTGCATGTATGTGCGTGTGAGAGGAGGAAAATAATCCTATTGTTCAGCATGGATAAATACTTCTGTGATTTGTACATAAAAGTATTTGCATAGGATAGTACATGGTAATCTGTTTACGGGCTAAGAAATACATTCATCCCAACAACCTGTCTTCCTGGTATAGTACAGGGTGAAAATTTGATCTGTATAAGCTTGCAAAATATATGTTTTGTTATCCTCTGTGCAGTGCTGGAAGCACCTGTGTGTTTCCCATATGGGAAGTCTGTTGTGATGCAACAGATCTTCTCAGACAGCACTTCTGGGAAATATCAGAAGCTGTACACAGCACTAAAGCTAGAAGAAGCAGAGGAGTCTGAGTGTTTTTACGCTTCAAAAACTCTTAGAGAATTATACTGTGAAAACACTAGATTGACGAAAGAATGCCCTTCACTGACTAGTTAAAAAGCAGCAGCAAGTGTGCCACCCTCATGTTGCTAATTGCTGTGTCCAGCTCCCACACCTAAGTATAAGAAAGTGTGCACTGGTGTCTCTGGTGTAGTCACTCAGTTGAAACTGCCAGTAAAGGTGCAAATTGTCATTTATTATGCATTACTTGGTATGTTTTATAACCTAGGTCTAAATGGAAAAATACCTGAGAATCAGTGACTTCTCTATAAACACCGAAACTGATTCATGAGCAGAACCACATTTGAATAAGAGCTGTATCTGTTCCAGGCTGAACTGAAGAATATAATCCAAAGTAATTAGTAAATCTGATTACCTGTGGAATACAACTAGGCTCTAAAGAAAAGTTAAAAGATGAAGTGCCAATATTTTTGTTTTCAGTCAACAAGTACATTTAATTGAAAGAAGAAGGGAAGGAAGGAATAAAACTTACAGGAAAATACAGCATAAGGAGTCATTTTCTCACTTGCTACCACCTTGACAAGAATAAAAGTCTGTTCCACACGGAGTCCTTTAGTACAAGCCCCTCCCGTCACACTCCAGAGCTCTGCAGAACCAGAGAGGATGAATAAGGTGGGAAGAGGTGGGGAACTGAGCTCTCATTTTCTTATCCCAGGTCTGCTGACATCTGTCAGCAGTTACACAGGTGGGAAAAAGGGAGTATATCTTGGACCTTGCCAAAATGGCTCTAAAACATTGTCAGTTGGTTTGCTCTGCTGATTCCATCTGTCTGTGCCTCAGTGCACATGCAAGGCATTTTTAAGCCACCTGCTGTTGATACAGTGGTTTCTTTTTTGCCAGAGTGGCATTCAGACTTGCAAGATCAAAGTATTGATCAGTATTCAGTGGAAGGCTTAGTATTATCCCTAAACCTTAACTTGCTTATCTAGATTCCCATTACACTAACCCCTGATGGGCTGGAACATTTTCTGAAGTATTCATTTTTCACCATAGTGACACTGCTATTATAACTGTGGATGCTGCCTTTGATCATAACAGAATTATACTAACAATATGGATTATTTTTTTCCTGTACTCACTCTCACTCAAAACTTGGATCAAGATGGCCTAAGGAAGGTTGAACTAAACAATGCTTGATTCCTTCTTTCTTTTACGCTAGTAGAGAAGAAAAAACACAAATCCAAAACAGTTGTAGCAGAATGGTAATGCATTCTTAACATAATTGTGATGTGTGTCATCAAACACTTGAGTGTTTCTAGTAAAAAGACGAGAGGAATAAAATTATGAAAGCTCTAGCTGTTCTGTGTCTTCCAACTATTGCAGTGCCTGTTGTGCAAACTGAAAGTTTACTCAAGTAGTTTTTTTTTCACTGATAATTCAGTTTTTGGTGTTTTTAAAAGGATAGGTAAAAACATTGTCAGAGAAAGAGCTTCAAACAGTAATTGTAAAGTTCTAATACTTTCTGTATTTTTCTATTTATTTGAGACATCACTCATCACTTAAGTGAATGTTTTGACAGTCATTTCTACGATAACAGGATTTAGCTTCTACTGCACAGGGATTCTCTGTTCCATGAAGTATTTTAAGCATTTAAGAAGTAAATCTGGAATGTCAGTTTGTATGGTAAATTTCCAATTTATGAGTATTAAACAGAAAGTTTTCTTCACTTGTAGTACTACTTCTTCCAAATACCTTATTCAACATTTTTTAAAAGATATCAAATTTCAGGAGATATTCAAAATATTTCCAAGGCAAAACAGATGCAAGGATGGTTCATTTGCCCCCAAAATATTCCTTACAGTGAACAAAACTAAAGCAAAACTTTGTGAATTTTCTGTTTGCTGTAATATACACAAGTTATGGGGGATATAGATGCTTGTGTATGCATACATATGTGTCTGAGTAAACCAACTAAGAAAGAAAATATATAAAATTTAGTTATTACCATTTCAATATTTTCAAAATGAAATTATTTCATTTCCAAGTATTGACATTAATTTGGTTTCAAGAAGTGAGAAAAAACAAGCTTTGACAGATTGATAGTACAAGTTTGTTTGAAAATATGACTATAAATATGAAATATTACTTTGAAATTAGATATTTTTAACCACTGGGACAAAGCAATAAAGCTTCCTCAGCACAATTAATTTGAAGATAAAATTATACTTGGGGACACCTTCTATCAAATGTTACTATTGCTTACCTCAAAACTCTCCATGTCTGCAATTTAACAGCCTTTCAGCAAAGCAGGTTGCTGTCAGTAATGTTATCAGATGTATTTTGAGTGTATGTCATACCAGTTTAGCTTACTGGTCCATCTTTGATTGTAACTGCTTGGAAATCAGGAGCCAGAAAGAACTGTTTCTTAGAGCAATCTTCCTTCAGGGGCTTTCAGCCAGTTACAGCTTTGCTTTGTCACTCAGACTGTTAACTGTAACCCCAGTGGCACATAATCTAGCACCCTGGTATCTGTGAGGACACCTACATAAAACAAAGGACTAAAGGATTAGTAAGAACTAACTGTGTCACAGGTTTGTCCCACTGCCAAACTACGGATGGTAGATATCGCACCAAAAATTTAATCTAAAGAGGTCACAGAACAGCAGTCCTATTCTAACTCGAGATCATCTATTCTTCCTGGTCATAACAGATTATTTATGTCTTTGGATCTCCCCTAGCACTTTGTTAGTACATAATATTGTTAGGTAGCTTACAGTAGCGAGACTCCAGAGCAAATAAACTGGTCCTATGGTAAGCATTACAGTATAGGCATTGCTAATTATTTATTTCCTGCTGTTAAGCAGAAAACAGGCTTGACTGCCCTCACAACAGCTGCAGCATTACAATGTGTGAAACACTATGAACTTTATGTGCTAGCTCTCCTGAAGAGCTCTGGGGGCCATGGGTATTACAAGCAGGTAGACTAGTTGTCAGAAGAGCCTACTGAAGAGTCCTAGTGCATCAGCAGCAATTAATGCAGGTGGTATTTTAGACAAGGGAGCTAATGAGCTTTAATATGCATGCAGGTGAGGGAGTGCTGAATCAGTAGAGCCATTAATGAACCTATGACAGCCTAATTAGCTACAATTTAAAATCTATGGAATCTAATCAGAAGAGCTGAACACTGCTGCAAATCTGTGTATGAATGAGTCTTTCTAAATACTCCAATCTGTTGCTTAGTCACTGATTGATAGTAATTGCTTTTTTTCCTCTATTGTGTATAGGAAAATGCCCAATTTTGTTCTGATAGAGGAGGACACAACATTGAAGTTAAATGCCTGAGATGTTTGACTGCTTAAGTTTTAATCAGTAGATGTTTAAAAAAAAGCAAAGTAAAATTAATTTTCAGCTCTGAATATAGATGATTAAAAATACACCACCAACTTTTCATGTATTTGGCTGGCAGAGATTATATGCTAGTTAATCAACTCCAAATAGCTTATATGAAATTAAAGATAGAACTACAGCTGAAGTGGCATAAAATACACATATTAATATAAGAACTTCTTTATATAGGAATTTTATTAAACTCCTTAGATGAATGATTTTTAATACAACAAAAAAAGAATTTTCCTATAAAAGGAGAAAAATAATATCTTCTGAACATTGTTATTAAAAACCTCAAAAATAATAAGGAACCTATTATGAAACATTATATTTTCCTCTTTCAAAATCACTATGGGAAAAAGTGTTCAGTAGTGCACAGTAGAATAAATACACAACACAACTAAAGTCTATGTCCAACATTCTTAGTGAGGTATGAAGTATTTTAGATGAAGGTTTAAACATCTGAAATACTATGAAATTTTCCGTGTGTTGAGGGCTCAGATCCTACTGCTTAATGCAGAGGAAATCCCATAAGAATTTTCGTTTACTAGACAGCTAACTACCTTTTGCAATAGTCCAATAGGCAGACATATATTTGATTAGTCAGTAGGAAGCTGCTGAAGAAATAAGGATGCCTTTTGTGGTTCAATCCACCTGTCCTTCATATCCTAAGTAAACATTACTGTACTGAGTATGATTATTAACATGAATCTACCGGGAAAAAAGATACAGAGTTAACATTTTAAGTCTTAGTGTTCTGTGTCACTACCGACATTTTAATGTAGATACAAAGTACTTGAAAACGGGAAATGTGCAAAATAGAGTTTTCAGTCATAACAGTCATAGCTGATGCCTATGAGATTGGAATTGCTATTTATTGAGGCCTGTGTGCACAGCAGGTTGACCAAGAAGAAAGAAGAAGGTGGTGGGGGTGGAATTTAAAGACACTTTACACCTTGAAGATTACTTCTTTCTTCATGTGATTCTATGGTAACTGAGACCACCTGATGCTGTCAAGATCCCAGCTTCTCTCCCTTACCACCCTACAAGTGAATTAGGAAATACCAAGGGAAAAGTACTGTAGAGTATTTTTAGGCAGGAGTTATCAGCTATGTTGCTTGCTTTCTTCACTGCCCAAAGCAACTGGATTTCAAGTGGGAATTGGTCAAGAAAACTGCTTTGTTAAAGATTTTAAGCTCTCTCCCCATAACTTCTGTTAAGTCTCTGTTTCCCAGGGCTAGCACAAAGAATGGCATTTTCAACAAGGCAGCCTTTATTGGAAGGAGGTCACAAACATTTTCTCCAAGATGTTCTACAAAGGTTAGTGAGAAACTGATGAGAAAATGCTCTATTTAAACATTTGCTACCTGACAAACTCTCGGAGACAAACGCAGGCTTCAGGCCAGCCGGTGGACTTTGAATAGCTGTTTCTGAATGCCTTTCAGATCAAGATGCCCTCAGTGATGACATCTCTTAACAATTCTGAATGAAGAATAAAACTGGGAGAATCACCATCTGATCACAGACAAATCATGGACAGCAGAAATGGTAAAATTCATTGAATAAATAATTTGCTGGGAATTATTTCCTTGGCTGTAATCATCACTGCCACTCACACAAGTAATTTGCTGAAGAAGCAACACCAACTTTAGTGCAGATGAACTTTATTTCTGGTGCTGTGTTTTTCTGAGATGATAAAGAGATATTGAAGTCTGATTTCAAATACCCCAACTGCAAAATATTTTCTTTTGACAAAGTGAACAGCTATATCTCAGTGCGTTCCATTTTATAGACATTTTCTTCCTTGCAGTTCCAGTTACTGAATTATACAACAGGAAGAAGAAATAAATAAGCATTGGGCCCGATCCTGAAGTTTTTATTCATACAAACAGGAACTTTGCTTGAATTTTGTATGCAGAATCAATCCCTAAGAGGTTCACTATACTTTTTTTAGCTTTCTCTAAGGTAGCAAAATGTTTTAAGGACATATATGTTATAATAACCACATTGTCACACAGTAGGCTTCAGTTTAGATTAATCTTTCTCTTAGTTCCTTTGCTTTCTATGATCACATATATATACATATATATATATATATTTACATTCACAGAGATATTTACTGTGTATAATATGAATTTATCTTCCCTGGGTTTACAATAATGCTACTTAGAAGGCTCAACTTTCAGCTCATCATTATTGCTTAGACCTTAAATATTTTTCATGTAGTTTTTTTCCACAGTTTTTTTTTCTGCACACAAACATATCAGAGCTTTTTATCAGCCTGGAGAGTCCAAGGCCTCACCGTTCCTGGCCCCAGTGGGGAAAAGCAGGGATACCTAGAATAAATATTAGAGAAACATGTTTGAGAGTAAGGTTCTCCTGTTCTTACTAGTAAAGAAAAACTGGCATGTTGGAATAGAAAGGAGTACTGCTGGGAGAAGTCACGGAGTCTGACTTTTCTCTTTGCACAGCATCAGTAGGTATGTAGGCTTTCCAAGGCTTGGAATGGATAAAGCAGGTAACCCATCTCGGTCTGCTGGGACACAGCATCCTTTGCTGCCCCAGGCCTGTTCCTGAACACAGGGGAGGCTTTGGGCAATCTAGATAGTAAACTAATTCTCAGTTTAGTAAACTAATTAACAGTAAAACCAGTTCTCTGGGCTGAGAAACCTGTGTCCCACACTGGTGGGACCAAAATTTTTGTGAGAGACCTAGAGGTTGAGTATTTATAAGGATGAGGTTCATTTTACTTGCATATAAAGCAATGACCTGGAACAAAGAACTGGAATGCTCCATCTTAGTGTAGCAAAAGTAGTTCGTTGTTAATTTGTAAAAATAAGTAAACCATGAGCTATGGGGCTAACAGCTATATCCAAGCTTGCACATTCAATAGCAAAGCCATGGCGATAATAAAAGGACTGACTCTGTCGTCACTTCCACCACTGTGTATCAGAACCAACCTCACTGAGGCCAGTGGAATAATATGTCATAGTAGAATGAGTCCCCAGCATGCTCCTACCTGGTCATTAGGCAGTCCTTGGCTTCTTTAAATTTACTGTGCTTCCATGCATCTTTGGGTACCACCTTCATACATGAGTACAACTGAAACATGTTGAACAAGGTGACAGATTCCTAGTGAAAATTGTGACTGGGCAGAAAAAGAGACTTTTAAAACAGTTCTATCACACTCTTGAAAACAGGTTTGCAATAAACAATATAATTTAAAATATAATTTAAAGAGATCAGCTATGAAGTGATGAGCTCACTGATGTTTAAACTTGAAGTAGCAGGGACCTCTCATGTTTCAGTTTAAATGCATACCAGATGTGCTTGTTGAATGGGGTCAGGGAATGCAACATTATGAACAATGAAGCCGTGGGTGAATAGAGTTGCCTATACCTCAATAATGCAATACAAGCTATATAAAACTATTTTAAAATTACTTCTTTATTTTTCCTTGTTTGAAAATATTTTTATTTATTTATTTTTGCACAGTGGAAATTTTACTTTGTATAGTGTTCCCGCTGGGGCATAATTGAATAAATTTATTTTAAGATGGTTGGTAAACTGTTTTCTTTCTCTACATCTGTGGTGATGCATTTTTTAATAAATCATTTTTAAGGTGGCTGTTTCAGTATTTTTTTTTTTATTTCCTGCGGTGGAGATAGGGGCTTTAATAAACAATTTTTTGAAGTGGCTATTTTTACATTTTTTCTCCTGTATCCTGCTGTTACAGTGCTGTAAGCTTGTTACATGTTCATTTGTTTAAAATAGCTGCTGTTCCTTGGTTTTTTTTAGAAATGATTCTTGTACATTAGCCTTCATTTTGAAAATATCCGTGACTCCTCTAAATAAAACTGAATAGGAAAAGGCAGTGGAACATACTTTAAAAAAAAATATATTAGTATTACAATTCACAGAAATAACTAACCTGAAGACTCAGTCATAATAGCATGCAAATATTCCATACCAAGTTACAGTGTTAACTGCTAATAGGTCCAGGCTTGTCACAGTCAAAGTGATTTCACAAAGTTTAAGCTCATTCTAATCACCTTGGTATATTTCACCACAGATGGAGTGCTTACGTGGTGCTACAACAGTTCAGCTGACCTGTGCGAATGTTTCAGGATGTGCTAACTCAACCCTAGGGTAAAATTTGTTCTCCACGTAGCAAATAGTAAATGCAATCATAGTGAAATATTCCTAAGTTTGAGTTCCATTGATTACTCTCTTGTGAATATAAAAAAAAAATAAACACTAGAAATGTTGACATATTTTATGTTGATTTTAACAACTTTTTAAAAACTTGACCAGTTTAATGTTTCATTTTGTAGTGGAAGTTATTTACATCTGCAAATAAAAATGTGCTTAAAAGGCTTGAATAATTTGGAACGGAATTCAATATTGCATGTGAGGTTGGCAATTAATATGTATTTTGGGAAGGAATAGAAATCAGAAAAAGGCTGAGTTTTTTCTAAAGAAAAAATATGTAATGAATTATCAGAAAAAACAGTTACATGACAACCCCAGAATACATTCAATCCCATTAGGGCAGTACCAGCCATTTTTCAGTAGCAGACCAGTGCTGTCAAGCCTATAACCACTAGAAGAATGAAGGGAATAGCACAGTGAAATCAAAACGATGATATGAGTAAGAAAAGAGGACTAGATATACAACTATGAAAATAAGGGAAAACCATATAGATTGAGAAAGGTTTCATTTCAGTCAATGTAATCATCTAGAGGGTTGATACACAGTTGAAGCTAAACATTTTGCCACTTGTTAGTCTCTGAACATTAAGGAAACAAACCACGAAAGAATCTCAGAAGTGTGGTGTAACCTAACCATTTCAGATACCTATCTTAGAATGGGATGGTCACCCTCCAGAAGCATCTCTCACTACAGAGAACACCTGGAAGCTTAATTTTTTAACAAGTGAATTTATGTAAGACAAACCTTACCTTTAAATGCAATTGTGTGAACTAGGAGGCTTTCCATGAGAAAGAAGAGCAGTTAAAGTGACTAGTGCTGTCTAAGGCTATATCTTAGCTTAGGACCATCTTCTGTGTTGTGATTATACTGGTTCACTGAATATGAGTTAAGTTCTGACAATACTGAACTGAACAGAAGCTTCAGTGCAGTTAGCATTAGTAGTCATTTTAGATGGTTAGCCTCACTGCCAGTTTGCAAGGAATAGCTTGATTCAACTGACTTCTGCTTCTCTGATGAGCAGTATCTTATGATGGACCATAGTTTGCCTATTGAGGATGCACAGTCTGATTTTATCCCATACATAAACAGCTATTGTGTAGTATATAAACCAGTCCCTGAACAGAAGTAATCGTAAACAACACAGTGATCTGTCCTAACAAGTTTTCAGGCAGTAAGTGGCCAGAGACAATTAAGACAGAAAGGAAACTCCCTCACTGCTTGCCAGATACTACACAAAGACATTGAATCAGAACATGAACATCAGTACTCTCTATCTCTTGCAGGCTAAGAACTTGAACAACTAGAGTTCTATTTGTTGACCCCTGCCCTAGTTTGGCATTGTGTTTTATATCTCTAAAATGTATCTGCCTGTGGATTGAATTAAGTCCTACAGCACAATGAAGGAAAGATACCTGTTCAAATACTCCCGTATTCATTTGTTCATACTTTACTGCAGTGGGCTTTCAGGTTCTTTGTACAGTACAGAGTTGGAAAAACAGGGTTTTTTTCTCAAGAAAAGTGTATGTTGTGCTAAAACTTGATCACAGAACTTGCTTGGGGAAGGTAGCCAAAGCTTTGCCTTTTATGTACAAAACAGTCTTCATAATTGCTACTTTGGATTTGCAAAGAATTTGGAGAGTCTGTGAAAGTACTTTTAAAAGCATTTATTAGCCTTACTTTCTATTTTAATTCCTATTGTCATCAAATTAACTCATCAAACTCATTTAATGCTGTATGGTCTGTAGGTAAATGAAAGACATTTGTCTATGAATCTAGCCTTTTTCATAAGCACAAGAAATGCTTACTAATTCATATTATGTGTACATCCTGACATCAAATTAATGCAGATAGAAAAGTGGCTTCAGTTGTTGACCGAATCCTGAGGTGACTAAAGTAAAATTTTAACTCAAGTTTGAAACAGTTTATTTTCATTACAAACAGTGTGCAAGTGTGTGTTTCCCAATCAATATAAGAAGAACATTTCTACTGACACCTAAAGAGTAAAATAACTGGAGGTGGACGGGAAGTGAGAAAGGGGTGGTGATAAGGTTGCTCCACCAGAAGACCCTTATCTTTAAAAAGAAGTGGAAACAGACATTCTGAAAGCCAAATCATCTGTCAGGGACTTCATTTAAATGAAAGTTCAAGAAAAGAAATGGTTAAATAATTCTTCAAAGCTAAACATGATGTTCAGGATGAACTCTTCTTAATGACCTCTTCTCAGCTTGAGCTGAAATGCTGTGATTTCTTATGTGGGCCTCAGTCCTGCTTTAATTCCCATCTTTTGGTTTATAAAATTTCTGGATACCTCATAAAGTCGTGTTTTCCACATCTGTATTTCATGATTAATATATAGGCAGAATCTCAACTTGTGGCAGAATCAACTTTGTGTTAGCCTATCTGCTTATAATTCCTACAAAATGAAATGTTATTTAGTAATTATAATTGGAGGGCTCCACAAATTATTGTATGTTTTGCTATGATATCAACAGCTAGACATGTACTGTGCAGGAATGCATATGCTTTGATTCAATAGGAAACCAAGAAAAAAAAAAAATTGCCTTATTGGGGAAAAAGGGAAAAAATCAGGTACTTGAATACCACTGTGAAAGGCTGTACATGTGGCTGAATACTGGAAATCAGAATGTGTGTCAAATCAATTTTCTCTGACACTTAACATTTGCTTTGTTTTTATGCAGTGTGAGCAGCTTGCTGGTTTGGGATGAGATATTTTGCTATCATTTTTGTCTAGAAGGAATTTATTCTAGACTACGTGGGAAAATTTATCAACGTATGAAAGAAACATTTTACGGACTTACTGAAATATTGAAACTTTGACTACTGCCAGAGATATGATTAAAAAATTTCAATTTTTTCCAAAGACTGGAACTATCATTACAAATCAAATTAATTTGAGCCACTAATAATACCAGGCATTACCTTGTACTGCCTCTATCTTTCTTTTTTATTTTTTGCCTCACTTGAGTATGAAGATATCCTGTGTGATTGAACTATCGAGTACTGAAGAGTCAGCATTGCTGCTGCATTTGAAAGAGCTACATTGAGAACTTTATTATGCACATCTGAAAAGCAAAATCAGTAATTACAAACAACTTACAGGACAGCTGAATGTAGTTAAATCATTTTCTTGCATACACCCACAATCTTAAAATGCTTTAATATATAAAAATATATTCAGCAGCTGCAGAGCTTTTATCTGACAGGCACTCTCTCTTAAGCTTATGGAAACTCTTTATTTTAGGAAGGTGTATGTTCCTTTATAAGCAAAAGGTAACTGCAGGTGAAAGGACGTGTCTGCTTGATAGCTCCTTGAAGCTACTCTGATCATGGTCAATAGAGCAGAGGACTGTACAACGTAATGCAGACAGTTTTTCCCTTCATTGTTTTATGAATCACTGTAGAAATTGCCTCTGTGATCTTAAATGAAGGGGAACAATAAAGCTGTTATGTCATAATGAACTGTTGAAATAGCATTAAAACATACCGCAGAAGTCTGAAGATACAGAGATGATCAGAGATGCGTGGACATCTCTACATATCTGTCATCAGATCTATAAATGTCTGATTATCTCTGTTTTTCCAGCCTTCCCTCTGTATATCTGGGTTTGGAATTTTATTAAAAGTTGTAGGAACCAGGAGATTCACATACCTTCCACATGGGAAATGTTTGTGTAGAAAAAAAGTTGGGAATATTTTTCTATGAATGTATGTTAATTCCTATATCACGGTTTTAATGTTGAAATCTTTTGGCTATCATATATTGGTGCCTTCTCTGAGGGATAGTTATTTCTATTTTAAAGTCAAGCCTGTGAGATTTTTGAAATGTGTGGTTATGCAGGAAGTAATCTGCTGGAGGCTTTGAGACTTAAAGCCCGTAACCTTGGGAGATCCCACGTCTGACTTTGAGCCAACAGTGTACTCTGAAGTAGATCTGCATTAGCAGCTGTAAATTCAATCTCACTGTAGTTTAGCCACTCTATTCTTCTTCACTGGTAATTACACCATGGGAAATAACTATTTAAATGGAATCCTGTGCTACAATTACATTTTTCAAAAACTGATTACAATATACAAGACAATTTTCAATTTAAACTTCCAAGTTTTAATTCCAAACAACTTTAGAGTAACAATTTAGACCTGAGAACGTACAAACATTAAAGTGAGGCAACTTACATTCCAATCATTTGTACTCCTTCTTTATAAAAATATTTCTAGTATTTCTGATGATTAAATTCTGCCAACCAATGACTAATCATCAGAGCTGGGTAATCATTTCATAACGAGCAAGTACTTTGGAAAATTCTGCCTTTTTAGTGAACTACACACATGGACGTTTGAAAATTCTTAAACTACACGCTGGTATCCAGACATTAAATTGTACTTTAATTTAGAAGTAAATTTACATGGCCATACCAAAACTCTGATGTAGTGCTCTGTGAGGTAAATGTTTAGATTTGACTACAGAAGTGAATTATTTTCCTGACCAATGTGCCACATGGCCAAGAGCCATATTATTCTGTTTAGCCCCCAGGCACTTGCCAATACTCTGAGAGCATTTCATAGAGGTATTTGTCCCACATTCCCAGTGATTCTAGCATTCTGCTCTAGGATGAGACTAGTCTAGGTCTGTGGTTGGGACCAGGGAATAACATACTGATATTTGCCACAATTACTGCTACGGAGCAGTGTGTCTACAGTCAGGTATTCATACCAGAGTCCTAATATGAGAGGTGATGGAGAGTTTGACATTCCAAGAGTCACAGCTTGGCCATCCTGGTAAGTTCAGTTAAAATGTTAAACCTGGGTTCATTTCATCCATTTCTGGTTGCTAAACAGAGGGATTTAACAAAAAAAACATGGCAATGAACTATAGTATTCTGTAATGTTAACATTTGATAAATGATTTTAAAGAGGTACTCGTACTACGGAAGAGGTCTTAAAGAGTCACATTTATTGTCTTAATTTAAAAACATATCTCTTTAGATACCAGAGACAGGAATGTATTTGCTTTTCCTTATGTATAATGATAAAAAATGCTTTAGAAAGATGACCCAAATAAAGAAAAAAAGATGATTAGAGGAATGAGAAATGACATGGTAAATACAATCAATAACAGCTACTTTCTGAGAATTTCTGAAACTTTCTGAGTTTAGTCATTCACCACATTACCACATAGATAAGGTCCCTGGTAGTGCAGTTACGTATTTATTCTCCTTTCACTTGAATCAGATTACTGACTTCAACAGAGTATTTCTTGGTTTATACCACTGTGAAAGGAGAACTGGCTTGGTCTATCAGTTTTTAGCATCTTATTGTATGGCAATTTATTAGTTGATACCTTATAATATTTTGTAACAGTCTGGTAGGATTAGTAATTATTTTATATCTAATCACCAAAATTTATTTTAAAGGATTTGATATAATAATCTTCATACTGATTAGTGAATTGTTAATAAAAAGTGGTATTTGTCCAAAATTAAAGGGGAAAGAAGTATTTTATCTTTAGAACTGCATAGCAGAATAATGTATTACCTTTGGCTTGAGCACACTGACAGATAATTTTCTATTTATCTATTGTGGTGGTGTGACCCTAGCTGGATGCCAGGTGCCCACCAAAACCATTCTATCGCTTCCCTCCTCAACCAGGCAGGGGAGAGAAAATGTAACAAAAGGCTCAACAAATGTAACAAAAGGCTTCAACAAAAGGTTGAAGTAAGGACAGGGAGATCACTCAGCAGTAACTGTCACAGGCAAAACAGACTCCTGGGGGAAATTAGTTTAGTTTATTATCATTCAGATCAGAAAAAAACCAACCACCTCCCCCCACACCTCACTTGTTCCTGGGCTTAACAATTCTTGCTTTCTCTACCTCTTCTCCACTAAGTGGTGCAGGGGAACAGGGAATGGGAATTATGATCAGTTCGTCACATGTTGTTTCTTCGGCTCCTTCCCTTGCTCCACTATGGGCTCCCTCCTGCAGGAGGCAGTCCTCCATGAACTTCTCCAAGATGAGTCCTTCCCATGGGCTGCAGTTTGTCACAGACTTCTCCAGCGTGGGTCCCTTTCACAGAGCGCAGTCCTTCAGGAACGGACTGCTCCAGTGTGGGTCACCTGCTCCAGCAGAGGCTTTGTATGGGTCACAGTCTCTAGTGTGGGGTCCTCCATGGGCTGCAGGTGGAGATCTGCTCCACTATGAACCTCCCTGGGCTGGAAGGGGGACAGCCTGCCTCACCATGGTATTCACTATGGGCTGCAGGGGAACCTCTGCCCCTGGGCCTGGAACACCTCCTCCCTCTCTTTCTTCTTTGGCTTTTGTATCTGCAGAGTTGCTCTCACTCCTTTATTACACTGGCACATGTTTATTTTTTTCCCCTCTTAAAATGCGATCACAGAGGTGCTACCACATTTGCTAATTAGCTCAGCCTTGGCCAGTCGGCTGGTATGTCTCCACTGGACGTGGGGGAAGCTTCTGGCATCTTCTCACAGAAGCCACCCCTGTAGTCCTCCTGCTATCAAAACCTTGCCATGCAAACCCACTACATCTATGATGATATGGAGTCTCAGGTAAAAGACCAAAGAAATAAAATTTAAATAAAGTACAATGTAAACTCAAACAGCGAGCAGCTGTGAAAAGTATGACATATAACACCATTATCAGTAAAAAAGGTCATGGGCTCGATTCCTTACCCTTAACGAACCAATCTAACCAGACCCATCTGTGTCAAATCCTCCAGGCAAGGATATTTTATTGTTGAATGGCATTTGTCCAGTCAACAGTGAAATGGGTACCAGCAAGAGCCAAATAAAGCAACAGGAGATCACTCATCAGATATCCTGGAGACCTTCTGGCTTAGGGGCATTCCTCAGTAGGAGGTTTCCGCCACTTGCCTGTCATAACACAGCATGCATGGGTCTATTTGTAAAATAAACACATTCATTGCAAAAACTGCTCTGAGTGAGGCTGCTATTGTATATTGTAGAAGAGAATCATCATCAACCCTGTTCAAGCAGTTTCAGGGGAATAGGGCTTTACAGGCCGTATGTAAAAATTACAAAAATTTATCTTTATGGAGACTTTCATGAAGTTGAAAAGGCCAGTGAGCCAGCTACTAGGCAGAAGTTCTCCAGTAACCATAGGCAGGCTATGGTCATCATACTATATTTTAATACTCAAAATATTTTGTGTTCACACTGAGAAAAAACTGAATATCTATGGTTGTTCTGTAAAGGAACACAGCATGCCATTGTAGTGCAGTGCTTTCCGTATTTATCTAAGAACAAAGCTGAGGAGCAAACTAATTTGCCAAAAGTAAGATGAGTAAAATAATGTTTTCCTCAAACTGATGTTCCTCTGTAGTTTACCCGCACAATATAAGGAAGAAGCATGAAAACAAAAGGGAAGCCAGGGCTGAAACTTAAAGGAATACTCACATGTAAATAGAATCTTTCAAAAGGATACACGCTACAAGTTTTATTATGTAACAGGTGTTGGTCTTCTACTATTAAAAAAGCTGTGAGTTAATTATGCTGAGTAATGAGGATGTTGACTAAAACTTTGTTTCCATTACAACCATTACATAGCTTCCAGTATCCTAATAATAGTCCACCCTGAAAAAACTAAAAAATATCAAATCGCCCAAATTATCCTCAGAGCAATTCATGTCTTTAAATAGGAACATAACAGTAGAAGTAGTTAATAAAATGAAGGAAAAAAATATCAGATAAAGCTGCCAATTTGAATGGATTCTCAGCAGATTGTAAGCCATGCCCACCTCTCCCTACACCCACCCTCTAACTCCCCCATCCTAATCTTCCACAAAGGAGCTGGATATCACAAGAAGGATAGCTACAAGAAGGTCATTTAAGAAACAAATGTCCCAGCTACAGACTTCTTTCCTCCTTCCCACCAAGTATAGAGATATTATCAGCCTTAGCCTAGAAAGGTAGCCTCCCATTCTTCTTCACAAATATTTAATTTGGTTTATACGGGGACAGCAATAATTTGTTAGGATGACTCTAAAAGCACAACATACCAGTAAAGTTTGGTACCTTTTCTTGGATTCACATAATTCTTTCAATGTGTATAGAAAAGGCATTTGACTGTATTGAGAGGCTTTATTTATTGTGAAAGCACTATATGCCTGGCACATGCCTTGTGGTCCACTGGTAGAAAGTTTGTATTGGTTTTCTTGCTTTACTCCCTTCTCAGTTCAGGAAGAGTCTCAGTCTCTCTTAAAGCTACAGTTCAAAAATAATTGTCATCTAGATTCGGTACAGTAACAGGTAAGAGACATCAGAAAGGGATCTAGGAATCTGAGTGTGATGTGTTGGCTCCAATAACAGCATGCAGGCAAATTCTGGCATCTCCAAATGGGAGCACAATGTAGAAATGGTCAGATCCCATCAGCTTAGCTTGTAGTTGCCTAAAACTATCAAAGAGAACGGAACTGTATTTTTAATTGCAACCGCTCTCTCAAGACTGCCTGTAGGTAAATTCTTCTCCTTATAAACCTTCTTGAACTTTTCTGAAAGTCAAGTGTCCCCAAAAATGTACAAAGGCCCATAAACCCATGCTTCTAAAAGAAAACAAAATGTCAAAATGTAGTTTTGAGCTGCATGTATCAGCTATTAGTGTAGAATAGTCTGGTATTGAACACACAAAAACCCCAAGTATTCTTAAACCTGATGAGGTTTAGACCACATACATCTCTCTCCTCAGGATGATGCTCTTCCAGAGGACAGTAGAATATAACATTTTCTACTCATAGCTGAAGTTACCTAGCAAGAAGAAAGGGATGCAAGAAGCGGATTGGATCAGAGAATGAGTACAAGGTAGTTTTATAAATAAAATATTTTTTTACCATGTGGGTGGTCAAACACGGAAACACATTACCCACAGAGTTAATGAAATCTTCATCTTTAGAGATATTCAACACTCAACTGGGCATGGCCCTGTGCAACCTGCTCTAACTGGACCCAATCTGAGTAGGGTGAGATTTGGGATGGAAGGGCTAGACATGACCTCCATAGGTCCCTTCCAACACAAATGTTTCTGTGATTCTAAGGCTAAATATGACTTTATAGTCCATTGTTCAAGATACTTAGCTAGGAAAGAGCCATCCTGAGTTCTAGTTACTGCTCTGAAATTTCTATTTAAATTAAAACATTTAAACACAAAATATATTTTCAATATAAAACTAAAGAATGAAAAAGGACGGAAGTCTTCTCCACATCAGTGGAGTGGACTAAAATATTTTTCCTAATCTCTCTAGCGTAATCATTTAAGAAAGATCAAAAATTATATCCTAAAATAACCTAAAATGGAAAGAAGGATGCATGCATAGGAGATGAAGAATTGAAGTTCAAACTTCCTTCAACAGTCCTAGCTGTTCATACACCTGCTAATTGTTTTAGCCATTGAGTATGCAGTGAAAGGGGAAAAGCAAACTCTCCATTATTGTGGAAAGCCTCATCCTGTACATCAGTTTAGTTCTAAAAAAAATTACTGTATTTGGAAATGCAGGAAAAACAGTTAGGGCAATAGTTATTCTGAGAATCTTGATGGTATCTAGACATGACATATGGCACTTACTTGCTTGGCCCTATCAACCTAAGCATTCAGAGCAGCAGAATTTTATAGAGGGAAAACTCAAAACTTTTTCCTGTTACTTGGTTCATCCAGGTTACACTGGTTTTCCAGTATTTCATTGTTATATATGAAAATGCAACCAAACTATTCACCATTAACAAGTTTAATAGTCTCAGTAATACCATCTTTTAGCCTCACAGCTCTTCTTCATTTAGTTGATTACTTGTTCAGCTTGTTATTCTTGTATTAAACAGCATTTTTGCTTTCCTAATTGTTTCCCATATGGCCAGTATCAAATGATAGACCCAAGCTATCTGTGACCATCACATATTTTCTCTATATATAAAGCTACTAATTTACTCAGAGAAAACTACCAAGTAAGTCTGTTATGATCTCTCTCTAAAAAGCAGCATTCCATTTTATGTTATTTTTCTTTTTATCTTAATTCTATGTGAACCTTTGCTGTACAATACATTCCAATATCTTGTATGGCATAGAATACCATGGCTTATATTCAGTTTCTTAAATATAGGTATTATGATGTCATTCCATTGTCATACAACAGAGTTGCTGAGCTGACAAACATTTTAAACCCTTGTTATTGAATCTCTGATTTCATGTGATAGATATGGTCATCATCTTGTGCCCATGTTCAAGCATATTAAGCATTTTGAATTTTCTTTCACCTGGTGATGAGAATGTCTAATTCTTTAAACTCATTCCTATAAGTCACCTCATGATGTCCTCATAGAAAAATAAGAAAGAATAACTAAAATTTATTTAATATCAATGCAATATTCTCTTTGTATGCCTCCTTCGCTCTCATTCCTCATGATTCATATGTCTAACAAGTTTGTTTGTTTAATATACTCTATAAGCTATATATCAGATTATTTTTTTTAAGTAATTCTACACCCCATGGACTTTATGAAACAGCTTTCTTTGCTAATTATGTATTTTCCATTCATACAGGATGAGAAAATTCTTAAGGAATTTAAAGGATATACAAGTTCTTTGGGGTTTTAAGCAAGTATGAACAGTTACAATGCAATAACTCTGATTAGAATAAATCTAAGAAACATAATCTGATTAGTATATAACCTTTCAAAACAGTGAAAAGGGCTTTAAATATTTGTGACTGAAATTAATATCCAGTGTGCAACCTTTATATAACAGAAGTTTTATGCTATTTGTAAATATTGCTAAGCTATTTCCTAATGTTACTTAATTTTCTTCTTGTTGCAAAACATATTGTGATTAGTGTTGAAAGGAATATCACAGTTCTATATGAAAGCAAATTTTAAGGAACCAAATTTTTTTTATTCTTCCTTAGAACAAAACTAGATTTTTAAAGAAGTGAGAAAATAGAATTGTCTTAATGCAAAACCACACTGAGAGCATAATGGAAAAGATCCTAAGTAAGAATATGCTAGGTGCAGGACAAGTTTGTGCTCGGCCCATTCCCATTACAATTTTTCATGCCAGGTTTCTCTAAATCAGACTGAGGAAGGACTTGAATTTACATTTTCTTAACTCCAGGCAAAGGTATACACACAACAGGTTAAGCAGAATTGTTATAAGGTATGCAAGTGCCTGCCTTTCTTTTATTTGTGTATATCCCAGTCTACATTGTGACATGTAAACCTTCTGGGTGAGGAGCCTATATGTAGCCAAAGCCTAATACATAGAAAGCAATATGGTTGGGAGATATAACTTTCTGGTTTTGAACCAGTTCAAATTGAACCTTTGGGTCATTTCAGCAATGAAAAATATTCCAGTTACAGGTTGAACTTATGGAAAATATAATATTTAATTTCATTTTCATATGGATAGTAACTTTTCCCCCAAAATGAAATCCTACTTTTGTGAAAAATACATTTTCTCTCAGAAAATAGTTCATGTGGTGTTTTCCTCTTCAGCTTTAACACAAATTACCTGCTATGGTATTTTTTCCATTGAAATCAGTAAGGAAATTTTTAAGAACAGAATGATTATAATTTCTCTACTTTTTCCATTACTTCCTCTGCCGACCTTTGAATACATCTATATTTTTCACCCCCTTTATTATTTATTTGTATTACAGTGGTGTCTACAAGTTTCAAAGTGTGGGACACTTTACTGCTGTAGAAAAGGAATACTGGGTTTGGAAAGTTTCTTTTTATAGGGCATAGGTAAAAGACGATCAGGAAAGTGGGCACAGAAGACTTGTTAATCACCTGCAGAATCTCTGGCAGTGGAGGGTAAAGAAACTGGGTCAGGAAATCAGTGTAAGACTCGATAGACTACACTTAACTATTTGTAATGCTATTTTTTGGCTCAGAGAATGCGCACTGCCACTGGTCCTAGCTGCTAGTTCTTTACTTTTGCAAGTGCTGAAGTGCCCAAACATGGCTAAATTCATTCTTCCCAACCTCATTTCCAACACAGAAACTTTCTGTCTTTTTTAAAAGAACTTCAATTAGAAGAAAAAGCAGACAATACATATAAAACATTCCACTCCTCCAGAGTCAGAGGTAAGGCTCGTATTGACATGAATAGACACAGCTGGGTCAACACTCAGCACTTTTGAAAAACCTCATTTTTCTGGTAGTGTGTGAACAAAGAATTCTGTTTCTAAATTATTAAGTAGCAAATCACAACAAAAATGAAAGAAAAAAAGAGACAAAACTAGTCTAATAGAAAACAAAAGGCATTTTATCAACAACATTGAGTGGATCTGTGTAAAACAAAGTTGATAATTTCAGTAACTGTGCTCTGGAAGATGTTTTTATTTCTATTGATATGTGGCATCAGTTACGTGTAGCTGAGTGTCACTGTGCTGACCTATGTTGAGAGGATGGTAAGGGAGCATTTGATATAAACCACTTCAGGCTTTTGTTATCTGTCCTTCCCATAAAACTGCAACAGGAAAAAGCTCTGAAGTTTTCAAAAGCAGTGACTAAAGTGGGAATGGAGACCTACTGTTTATTTCTTATTGGCTAAGATGATGTAGATTCAATGTATCAAAAGGAAAATGTTATTGTGTTGTCAGGAGTGCAACAGTTAACATTCACAAAAGTTTCTAAATTGTATACTACTTCAAAAAAGAATAAAATGCAGTTTTCTTAGCTAATGATATATTTTCCATTCATAAGGGATGAAATTCCACATCCCTAATTATCTTAGAGAAATTTTGATTTGTAATACTTCCCTATGTCTTATATGATAACATGACAACAATAGAAGTGTAAAAATGTGTTTCTAGTGGTCTGTATGTTCTTGGTAGTCTGTAAAGATGTAATACAAATAGAGCTTACCAAGACACCTGGGCAGGAAAAATCTCTGAACCTCTAACTTACACCCTGCACTTTCTAGCCTCTTTGTCTCATTTTGCATTTCCTACTGCAGTCCTTCCTAGTAAATATTGGTAGCTCCAATATCTGTTTGCATCCTCCTCTTATCCCTCCCTAAACACAGTATCATATAGAGATCTAGTGCCTGCATGTTTGGTTGTGACCTACTGTATTACATACATCAACCTGCAAGAAACTTAGCTCTTGCAAAGCTGTCTTTTCCAAGAGTAGTCTGTCTCCCTATACTACAGTGCAGTCTGTAATACTGGTTCTGAGCTAGACTTAATCTAGTTAGGCTAACTACTGATAGCCTGAGCACGATGAGCTTTGGTGAGGTCTTTGTAAGCCTAATGGGGAACAGGTTCTTTGGCTGAATCCTGTCTCAGTGTTGACTTATTACTGTTGGTATCACTTTGTGTATGCTCAGGTACTGAGTGTGGTGTCTAAATCTCCATAACTGGATTGTGTTACAGGGCACAGTTAACTGATAATTGCATTATCTTCTCCAGGCTTTTCACCTGATGTAGCAGAGAAGACATATGTATGACTCTCTACAACATACTATCATGAAAAGAAAAAGATAAAAGAGCAAAAGAACTAATCAAACATTTATGGTTTGATTTTTATTAAGACTACTTTATGGAGCTGGATCATCTTAACTTGAGAAAGTTGTTGTTTTATGTATAAACAAAGATTTGCAAAGAGCACTGAAATGATGGAATAATACTAGCTCATTCAGTTAAGCTGTGGACACTGCTATTTTGGGTAGAAATCAGTGTTTTCTGATGTTTAGATTTCTTTGTTTGTTTGTCACAAACATATCTTTGTCTTTTCTTCTACAACTGAGACAACCTAACAGAGTAAAAATTGTATTTTTGAATACATTTTATTATGGATACATATATATGATTATATAATTATCCATGAGCATCTTACACAACTTAAACATGTATGATCAAAACAATGAAGTCTATATATGGAAATTCTTTAAAAAATTATTTTACAACATTTTAAATTAAGGACAAGTCTACAAGAGACCTAGCTCACAGTGAGCTCAAATGTTATGGAGCTCCTGCATAATAGGTAATAGTCATGTTTTTAAATTTTGCAAACAAAGTCAAGTAGGTCGCAGTAGGGAACAAAGATTATTTTTAAAGCTAACAGATTTTTCAACTGACTTAACACATACAGACTTCTGGCACATGGATGAAATGTCAATCTCATTTGAGTGAAAATCTGAATCTCTTCTGACCTTGGGACACAAGAGCAACATATGCGTGGAGGGGAAATGTAAACTATTATCTAAAGACTCAAACGAAACTATTTGGAAGACACAGAGCATCTTTGGATGGGACTACATGAATCCTTTCTGAAGAGGTGTGGGGTTTTTTTTATTTTGCTGGTAGTGCATGAGTTGTGCCAATAGATTAAGGAGGTTCTTATTTTTTTCTTTTTTTTTTTTTTTTTCAAAGAAAGCATAGAAAATCGTGTTCTAACAATTAAAATGTTCAGGTAATATCAAAATCAAGTACAGAAAGCATAGCAAGTGCCAGAGCTGCAGCTCCTTGTGCAAGTTGGATTCATTAGTAGTGTGAATGTGTGCTAAGCCATTATTTCTTCAAGAGACTTCCATAGTTAAATTTTTGACAGAAATACTTTTAAATCAGTAGTTGAAACTTGCAATTTGAAAATGTCAAAATAAAAACTTCCTGCTACTTAAATTAAGAAATATTAGCCAAACATAACTTGAAGCAAAAAATAGGCTGAGTTGAACAAAACTGAATACACAAAATCTCGCCCAGTATTCAGAGGGTTCTCTGCACCATGACTCAGAGATGATGAAAGCCTCAGTTTTGTCCTTAGGACAGTCAAATTGAGTTTTTGCCCTTCCTCAAATAGCAAGTTTTTATCTCGTTTATAATCTAACTCTGACAATGAGTGTTTGACTTAAAAAACTTGAGTCTTTTCCTCCTGCAGAATTTCTTTTTTTGGCATAAAATAATGTATATTTATGTGTGTAATAAATGTGGAAGTATGTCGTATGCTGAATACTGTCATGATTTGGCTGTGTTATGAGGCTGTATGTGTTAGACCTTACATTAATTTATTATGTTCTGTAGTTTCATTGGTCAAGGATTCTCTCTTTAAGAGAAATTGCTGTCTCATTATAGTTTACAAGGTCGTTGAAGTAAAAAAAAAATACTTTATCTAATCAACTTCAGATTGTTCCTACTACATTTTCAAAAGAAATTTCTCCACTATTTTGTATATTTTATGAGCTGATAAATAATTTTGTCAAATTCTGTTCTGCTCACTGAATAATTATTTTGCATTTTTCACACAGTACATTTTATTGACTTAAGGGAGGTAGCCTAGATACCTTTAATGGTTGCTGCCAGATGTTTTGAACAATCTGAAAAATAAATAAATATCAGCACATTCCAAAGTTTCTTTGAAAGAGGTTACTAATAGGGATACAAGGAAATGTATAGAGGTTTGGCCACAGGGGGATGCAAAGGCACTAAATTCATTCTGTGTTTGCACTTAGAAAGACAATGAATTGGGAATAAATTTTGAAACCTGGCAAAGGTTTCAGCTCTTTGAGGTCTTTCAATAACTTCCATTCTGTACTTCACTTTCTACTACTTATGGTTTTCAGAAAGTAATGGCATCTTGTGAGCTATGAGTCACTGAGGGAGAACAACATATACAGAGTAAAGGAAAAAATTACCCTTCAAAGCTACTGGAAAGGGTATCACTGATACTCTTCAAAAGAAGGCCCAAAGGGTTAAGCTTTTCACTTCATTAAGTTTAAGCTGTTCCCTGCCTGAAACCTTGCAAATTTCTGATAAGAGTTGTAAAAACCAGGTGTTTGTTCTAAAACTACCCTACCATAGCAGTGAATATTTCCCAGATAAAAATTAATGAAGGGAAAACTCATAAATGTGTCAGAAGAAGATAATTATTATTTCATATATAAGCCAGATGCTCTCCATTGCAAATCAAGTAGGAGTAGGAGTCTCAGTGTACAAAAGAACATCTCCAATCATGAAAAAGAAGAGTCTTCACTGGTGGACTCTAGGTAATATAAACCTAACCAAGAACAATCCCACGCAATTCTAGGATGTTGCGCTATGAAATGAAAGAATTTATTGGTATTGTATTCATATGAGTATAATGACATTTTGGCACATGTATTCATGAGTGGCTCCCTAAATTTCCTTCAGATCATGCTTGTATTCAATGCTTTGAACTAGACATATATTAGTTAATGTACAGCTCTTTGACAGCTTGTAACTAATAATTCTAGGTAAATTTTATTGTCATTGTAAAAAAAACAGAGAGATTAAGTTTTACTCAGACAGTTTTGATTCAAGTGCAAAAAATGTGCATTTGATTATTTATGAATATTTGTGTTTGCATAGCCAGACTTTTTGGAAATAAAAGATTAAACAGTGAATTGTAACCACAGAATGTACAATTTATTTATTACTATGGCACTGGAGACTGCCTTGATGATGAATCCCTTCACTGTCCCACCCAGTTCATCTACATGAGATTCGTAAGCCTGAAGCACACATCAGTGCAAACATCAAAAGAAAAGAAAATAACATGGTCTTTTTAGGGATTCCCTTTGTTCTTTTTCTTATTGTCCCTGCATTCATGTTCTTCTGAGGTTGACATTTTGTTCCAGTCTTCCATTTTCACAGACAGTGTTGCCTGTGTCTTGCAGCATCATGCAATGTCCCAAGTTTGCCTCACTAATACTGCATGGTCATCCTGATGGGCTACAGCAGCATGTGGGGGCTTTTCACTCCAGCTCACTTCTTTGCAATTTTGCACCAGTGCCCCCTTGGTGGCTTCCTAGAAGGCCTCTGTAGTCTTTGAGCATGTTCCAGCTTGTCCACGCCCTATGTCCACCTCCCTTTGGCACCCATCAAAGTGGGTTCCCACACTTCAGACATGCCATGGCTTGTTCTCCAACCCGGGGACCCTGAACCAATCCTTTAATTCTGTTTAATTGCTTTCTGTTAATATTTAAACTTTAATTATACATTCCACTAGGTCTTATTAAGATTGTTTTAGCCATTTTGTACCTATGTTTTATAGCTATATACATTTAATTTCTATAGTTTGATAAATGTATGTGTGTCTATATAATAAACATATTTGTACATATATAGGGGTGTATATATGTGTAAATAGTGTATCTATGTATAATTACATAAAATACGTATTTTTACATATTTGTGCACTCAGTGAACTCTATATGAGTATATATTGTATGTATTGTATATAGACGTATATACTTTTTATGTCTGAGCACTTTCTGGTCCAAAGGAAGTGGGCAGCCAGTTTCAGGACTGTCTGAGAAGATGTGGGTATGACAGTGTCAGAAATGGTCATCAGCCATAAAATGGTGGCACCTTGACCTAAAATGATGGCCAAAACAAAATGGTGGTCCCCTGTCTACTGAGGGGAAGGGCCTTCTGGGTCTGATGTATTTCCTGCTCAGCTGGTAGCAGGTGTCTGATCCCACCAGTCAATCACAACAGACCACGTGACTGGAAAACGGGAGCGACTTCCAGGGCAAGAGGTCCCTGAGGCTGCTAGGAGGGGTGCGGGACTTCTGCTGGAAGCTAGGGATGGGGCACCTGTTACTTCTTATCTCATATATTCATGGTACCTATGTAGTCACACCCTTGTTTCCCACTAGCCTGGCTTCAGTACATGTGCTGAGCAGGCCTGGGTCCTTACCACATTCATTGGTAGTAAGTGATGTCTCTTTTGACTATAAATGAGACTATAGTGGTTCCCATCTGCTTCCTAGTGCTGCTCACATTGTCAGTGTTACCTGCTGCCTCCTAAGGAGATGTGGTCTACCTAGATTTCACATCAAACTGGCAAAGAAAATAGAACTTGCACTGACAGTGTTGATGTTCTCTCTGCCCTGGAGATGTAAATTTCAATCTAGTGGAGTTCCTGCCACTTTCCCTATGAACATTACAGTCAGTTAAGCATGGTAAAAAGGCATGTCAACCAACTGAAACATAGCAGGAGTGGTATAACTACAGTTTCTTGGACTTTTGAAATGCTGCCAGGAAGATTTTCTCTTTCCAGAGTATATTAGCTCAAAATAACATTTTAAAATTGTTCATGGTAAGATTGAATCTCTATTCATGATACTTGCAATTCTTCCATTGACACTACTAGGAATTTGCATAGGTAGAAAGGAATAAAATAAGGTCTTGTATTCTGCTTTCCTTTTCTGTTCAGTACAATGTTTCCACTGTAAGAAGGAAAGAGATAAGATTTCATTTTTAAGAAGGAATATTTATTTTCAGGAGGAAGAAATATGTTTCGTTTACAGTTTCCATTCTTAGTATTGTTTAGCAGCGTACTGTATATATAAGAAAGACAGAAGAGATTCTTGAAGAAGTTTGGTCTTAAAATAACTAATTTTTAGATATAAACTTGCAGATGGTATGATGCTATGCTGGATTAAGTTTATCCAAGACCACATCTGACAAAAAATTACCATACTTAGTCTCCAGTAGAAAACTATATTCTACAACTTATGAAGGATGATACAGCTCGCATACAATAAACACACTCAGACCATTGTTTAAAAAGCCACAAAAAAAAGTTTGGACATGATTTTACCTTGTTGAATAATAACTATTATTTCTAGAGAGTTTTTTTTCCACACTTGTATTGGGCTTAGAGGTAATTAATACCTTATCCTTCTGTCTGTCCTCCCCTTGTTTTGTTGAGAACAACCACTTTATCAACACAGTTTTACTTTGTCATTGTATACAACTTTAAGTACTTCCAGAGAGTTGTCAATAGCCATTACAGGTCTTGTTGTCACAGCCATTAATCAATAGCTTTTTTTTGTGCACTTCCATCCTTGCTACACAATCCTATGAAAGGCTTATATTAAATTGTTTAAAGATTTATGGCATATCTTCTGGATGAAGGTAGCCCACATTCTGACTCAGGTTTTATACAAACTCAGTAAGCAAAAGAGAACAGAAGGACTACACTACTTAACAAGTTAATCAATGCTTTTCTTGATGCTGGATTAGTTTAGCTTTGTTTAACTTGATTTACAACCTGGCCACAAGCTGTCAGCGCACAGTAGACTCAGGACTCAAGGATGTCAGACCTCCTACTCACGTACAACCTTGCTGATCTGTAAATGTCCAATATGCCAGGCCTAGGAAGTCCTCTGTACAAGTCCGTCAAGTCTGATGGGTCAGACTTGTTCCCTGTCAGCAAAATAATCAGCACTTTCCTAACTTCTAAGAATTGTCCAGGCCTGAGCTCCTGTGGGCTACAATGCATTTGAGAATTTTTCCCCTAAGAAATGAATGTGCCTTGAGGAAACAGAATTAATTTTCCCTTCCCTTGATTTATTGTCTTTTTCACCTTTTTATTGTAAGTGTTGTTTTAATTTGTATTTAAACTTCTTTTAAACATTATTTTAAATATCCAACATGAAAGTAATCTTTTTCTAAGTCCAGATCTCACAGCCAGAATGATTAGCTGAATTTTGTTCACATAGTGTTGTATAGGGTGTAGGTGGCAAGAGGATGGCAGCAGTGGGGCTGCAGGGATGGCCTCTGTGAGAAGACGCAACCAATTCCGGCTGACTCCAACAGACCCACTGCAGTACTCACAGCTCAGACCATCAGTCAAGCATGTGGCACCTCTGGGAAAACATATGTCAGTATTTTAATGTGGTATTAAAAAAAAAGTGAGGAAAAGAGGAGCCCTGATTTTCTGGAGTTAGTACGCCAGCACTATTATGCAAAAAATACAATAGTCTAAAAAATGTTGTTATTAGTCTAGAATTTAGATTCACTGTTAAAGGCAAAATTGCACCAAAATTTACCATACTGATGACGGAAGCTTAAGAGAGATTTTGCTGATTCATGTTCTACAGCAGAAAGGAAAATGGGTACATTAAAATTCCCAGAAGCTATGTGAAAACTACATTAACTAACCCCAAATAAAGTTGTGGCTGGCATAACGTATTAGTTAGGCAATATTACCAACTTTTACTGTCTTTTTAGTCATCTGCTCTCAAATGGACTGACACAAACTGTTGCTGCTTTCTATTTCTCTGAAGGTTTGCCACTAACTTTTTTCCCCCTTCTTCTTGCATGAGTATAGTAATAAAAAATGCCTTTCCTTGTAGTGGTCAATTGATAGGTGTAGAAAATGAGAACAGAAAAGGACCATTTTGAGAAATGCCACAAATAATCCACAAGGGCAATATTTTAAGGAGCTCACAGAATTTCCTGCCAGATGTTTGTATGAGACATGAATAGCCTTGCTTTGTTTTATGACCTCTTCATACATGTTAAAGAAGAAATAAAGGATTGTAGCCTTCCCTATTTTGTTAATGTTTTACTTTTTTTTTTTTTTTTGGGGGGGGGGGCTTGATTAACTGCCCTTAACAACCTTCTTTGTACAGAAAAGAATGATACTGCATTGTAAGCAATTTGTTTGTTGGTAGGGTTTGGTGACATGATTAATCTCTAAGTTGATTTCAACTATGTTAAATGAAAGCCCATGTTTTTCTGTCAGCTGAAAGAAGCAATCATAAATACATACCCAGAGAATAATCACAAGTGATTACTGTGGATAGTTATGGCTGCTTTGCCACAGAGAGTTGTACCACATAGTACATTACAGAAAATTAGTACATGAAATAAGGCTAACAGACCTGGAGTTCTTGGAGGATGGCAGACATGCTCGGAATGCCAGCAGTGAACAGAGAGACTGACAGATGTATGAATGTTGTCGTTTAAGACGCTGTCAGATTGTTTACTGTCACATAAATTCTGGCTTACTAAGGCTAAACCAGTCAATAATAGAGAGCTAGAAGGTGATCTGATACAAGAGGGCAAGGCAATTTTAAAGGAACTTGGTTTTTTCTGGACTGAGGATTTGGCTGTAATACAGTGAACTCAGATTCATGCCAGAATTAGAGCTTAATGGTAGTAAGTACCATGCCACTATCTTAGCATCTACAATAAAGGGCTATGAGTTATGAGAGGTGTGAGAGGCTTGACCGTATCAGATGAAGTATCTGCAGGCTGTTCCTTTCCAAAACACACTAAGCCCTAACACCAGCTTCTTATATATGGCAGCTCAGACTTTGGTTTCACAAGAACTGTTGGGTTCAAAGAACTGAGCTTTACTGATGTATCAAAAGTCTCTGTTTTCACTTTTTGCTATTAAAAGTAAACTTCTGAGTTTAATAACTTTAAGACTAATTAAAATGGATACAGACTTACACACATAGCTAGTTCTTATCTCAGTAATTTGGTTACTCTATTGAATTAGATCATCTTAGCAGCTAATTTGTATTTGGAAAATGATTCTGCATGACACTGGTACATACCTGTGCTGCTCAAGGATCAGACATGACAGAAAATTTCCACCCAGTGATTACTGCCTTCCCATTCACCATCCTGATGAGAAAAGAGTAGAGCTGTGTTTCTTCCTTTCTTCTGCTTTACACAAATACAGATGGAATCTGTCCTGAAAACTGCCTCTCTTCTCTCCTTCAGAGCTGGAGTTACTCCCTGAGAAGCAGACAAGAGGAAGCAGTAAGAGATCAATTCCCTCTGCAGGTTTAAATACAGGCTATGACAGTATAGCTTTTTATGTGGTGTCTCTGTTTTTTTCAGCGAGGAAGACATGTTACACTGAACATACATCTCAGAATATGTTACTTTAATATGAACACAGATTTTAAGCCCTTGGTCTTAATTGTAGGATATATTTTTTCCCTGACTAGTGCCATTCCTGAAATTAATTTGGAATTAACATTTTCTTTTCAGGAAAACCTGCTATGCAGAGTTTGTTTAAGGTAAATGAAAAATAGGTGTCATACGACATTTACTAACAAAGCAAAATACTTTACTAATTAGTTGTGCATCAAGTCTGCCTTTGAGCTTATATACTTTATATAAGCATCAAAGGAATTTGGAGTATTAAACAGCAATGACTGAACTGCATACAGGGAACCAAACCGAGTGCTATATGTGTTTTGCCAAAATTGTATAAAATTAGCAACTGATAATTTGTTTATTTATTATCATCTAAACTATCTGGAATTTACATAACTCACAAAAATTGCTGTGGCCCTGTGAGATGGATTTTACTTTCCTAGTACTGTTTAGTTTTAAATTTCATAAGGTTATGTGTGGAAGCAGAAAAAGAAAATCAAATGATGAAGAAAATGTGTACAAATACAATTGGCTAGTTTGTTGGTGCAGTGAGGGAAAAGAATTACTAAAATAGTGATAAGGGGACTGAAACTCAGAAGAAGGTCTGCCAGTCCTACTACGTGGAATGCTATGACTGATTTCAGTGGAATGAATCTTGGCTTTAAGTTTCTTTTTATTTTATAAGGCCAAATATTTTTTCCCCTTTTAACTGAACGTCTTGTTTTGCATGTGGAAAGTTAGGGCATTTAGGAAAGTAAATGGCTGATTTATTTTCCTCTGACTTATTGGTATGGTCTTTTTGAGAAAGCTCTTGTGAGCTGATCAAGTGAAAAACAATAGATGAACAAGTGAATTTTTAAGGAGTTTCATGAAATGTCTTATTGTAAAGCTCGAACAAGAATGCAATTCTAATAATTACCCACCAAAAGTTCACAGGACCTATCATTGAACATACTGGTCCCAAGAGAATAAACTAAATGTCTTCTTTAAGAATACATATTATAAACTCATAGGGCTTTTGTCTCTGAAAATCCAGAAAATCCAGATTTTCTGGAAGTTGCTGGATTCAACTTCCACTGAAATTTACTCATGACTTTTTTAATAGCTACAATGTTTATTTGAGGTGCATTCTGCCTGCACAAAATATGGCTTATCAGGCCAAACTTCAGTATTTGTGACTCCTTAAAGATGTAAGTCTGATGGCATGTCTTACATGACCTTTCTTCAGTGTTTCTTCTGTAATATAAAACAATAAGGCTTTTCATTTTTTTTAAAAAAAACTTGCATTCTGCAGCAGAAAATTGATATGCATACATGTAAAACATGGCTTATCTAATGATGCTGGTATGGTCTTTGCCACCCTTGTAAGTGTCCAGACTTTGTAATCTTAATGAATTTCCTTCAGAACATGTAAATACTATTCCTTTTCTCCAGAGAAAATTACATTACATATCTAAGAAAATAACATTCTTGCATGTGTGTTACTTAATATGGTTGCCTGTGATATTGTAATTAACGTAGTTGTATTTTACCAACCAATTCATAGACCTAAGATCTTCAAAAAGGACCAACCAGTTTCTGTTAACAGTGTGTATATATTTTATTTCTATCTCTTTAAAATGCATATTCCACAATGAAAATCTAATCATTTTGGAAGTACATGAGACACCAAGACTGAATGAAATTGATGGCAATTGTCATTATTTTTATTACAAGGGTGTTGAGGTTGCTATGGAACTGTCCAACTGCTGAAGGGTGATTACAGCCAGCCGCTAAGCACCCACACAGCCTCTCACTCACTCCCCTCCCTAGTCTGATAGGGAAGAGAATAGAAATAAAATACAAATAAAATAAAATAAGATAAGATAAAATAAAATAAAATAAAAGAAAAGAAAAGAAAAGAAAAGAAAAGAAAAGACAAGACAAGACAAGACAAGACAAGACAAGAAAAGAAAAGAAAAGAAAAAAGAAAAGAAAAGAAAAGAAAAGAAAAGAAAAAAGAAAAGAAAAGAAAAGAAAAGAAAAGAAAAGAAAAGAAAAGAAAAGAAAAGAAAAGAAAAGAAAAGAAAAGAAAAGAATGGGTTGAGATAAAGACAGTCTAATAAGTGAAGGAAAGAGGTAAAACACCCACAAATGATGCAAAAATCACTCACCACTCTCCCACAAGCAGACAGGTGCCCTGCCAGTCTCTGAGCAATGGCTGCCTTGGACATACCACATCCCCACCCCCCACCCACCCCCAGCCAAGTTTTTATTGCTGAGCATAATGCCATATGCAACTGAATATCCCTTTGGCCCGTTTGAGTCAGCTGTCTCAGCTGTGTCCCCTCCCAAATTCTTGCCTGCCCTCAGGCTATGTGCTGCAGGGGCAGGGTAACAAAAAGTGAAAGCCTTGACACTGCAAGCACTGTTCAGCCACAGCCAAAACATGGTTTTGTTATCAACACTGTTTTAGTTACAAATCCAGAACACAGCACTATATAGGTTGCTATGAAAGTTAATTCCATTCCAGCCAGACCTAGTACATCAGCTTAAATAGTAATCTTTCTCTATTATATTTAACAGTGATGCTATAGCTAATGAAACTGATAAAACAGCTGTTTCTCATCCTGGGTTTTCCAAAGATTATAATGAAAATGATTTAAAAAATCATTCCCTAGCTATTCTGATTTCTTCTCCTTCTTTGACTGACCAATGTAAAGATTAGAAAATGATTCTGTGCACAAGGCCTAGATCCCACATGAGTGACCCAGCCCCCTGGGCTAGAGATTTGTTCTCTTTCACAGATGGCCTGCGACTGTTCCCCATTACCACTGTATGATTTTCATTATATATCAGTCCAGCTGCATTCGATCAGAAAAGTGACTTTTCTCTTCTCCTTCCTTTCATTATAAAACATTCCGTGTCTCATGAATATGGAACTTTCATGGAAGTTCTTGGTATTACCAATATTCTTTCTTACCAAGCATAAATTATGTGAATGGAGATAAGTATGTTTGAAAGACTGAACTGAGGGGATTGTCACATCAGCATCACAGTAATTGAACTTCCCTGCTACTTCTCTCCTCAGACATGCTCTCTTTTGGATAAGTTCTTTGGTGTTTGAGGAGAAATTCAGCCAACTTCACAACAGGTGAAAGGTCCAGAACTATCCCTAAGACAGAATCCTGGACTGTCCTGCCCTGGGACACAGGCCACAAAGTGTCTCTGTGAAAGAACAAAATTATAAATGGAACATGGTCTTCCTTATAGCCTAAAAGATTTGATGTCAGTAACGCTAAAAGATTTTTTTTTAAAATGGCAACAATCTTTTCTACTTTGATTGAAGACAAGGTCCAAGGACTACTTCTCCTCTGAGTAGGCATTGTTCAGATCTAGCCTTGGACTTGGGTCAGGGTCACCCTGGGTATAGATTTATGTTCTCTTGTGTTTAGTTATTAACACCTACTCTAAGTTGTCATCGATGAAGTATTGCAGCCTTTGGAAGCAAACACCCAAAGCAGTTCAGCAGGGTTAGTGACCCTTACAACAGTAAGAATATAAGAGTAACACTGTAAAGGTTAGTTTGTGATTAAAATGATCCTGTGTAGGCAAATCAGAGCAGGGAAAGGGTAATTTTCTCTTTCTTTTTTTTTTTTTTTTTTTTTTTAATCATTGTAGCTTCTAAACTAGGGTACACACACCACTTATTGACAAGGGGCCACTGGATCACCTTGATACCTGTGCTAACTACCACGTTATGTAAATTTGACAACTCCTTATGGCTTTTTTTGTATCAATTAGACTTTTGGAAAGAAGTTACAGTATTTACCAGTTCACATAAAATTCAAAAATTAATAAACTAGAATCTGAAAAAGGAGTCTATCTGAAACCACTATTTCCTTAAATCTTTTTTTAAAAGAAATTTAAAAGAGTTCTATGTTGAGCAAAAATTTTTATCTAACGTCAAATATAATGAAATATAATGCATATTTAAACATAATTTTCATTTTCAAACAAAAATATTGTGAGCAATGTACAATTAACAGGAATCAGAATGCACCTTCCACAAGAAATATGTATTTTGAATAAACCAGAAAGTCAAAAGAGGTGGCTTGAAAACGTCAGTGACATTTTTTGTTTTGATATCTAATTCCTTAGAAATACTATAACTCACAGAAACAATATTAGAAAAGCTACATGCTTTTTTAAAAAATGTTGCTGTAAGCCTTGGTTTATTTGTTTTTGTGTGTTTTTTTTTTTTAGGAAAAAAGATGTTTTAGCTGGATGTTTTGCTAAGCTGTAATGCTACTTGTAGTTTATTTCTTATGGGCTTAGCAAAAGAGTTTATTTTATATTCCTTAAAGATGAAATGACATGTCATGTCTAGGCATTGCTATCTGACTCATGAATAGCACCTAGGGAATTGTTTTTAGTATTTCAAATCAGCAGCAGGGGGAAAATGAGGTTTACAGACCTACTGGTTTGAAAAAGATCGCCTTCATTGTGAAGCATTCATAGAATCATAGAAATACTGTCTAGAAGATGTGTTTGTAGATCATCTAGTCTAACCTCCACTCTAAGCTGGGCTGATATCAACACCAGATCAGGTCATCCATGGCTGTGTCTAGCTCAGTTTTTAAAACCTCCAAAAACTTCTACTACTCATCTATGTAACCTGCTTCAGTACTCTACTACTAATTTGCAGCAGTTTTTCCTCTTGTCATCTTTGAATCCCCTGAATCCCTGAACTGGAAAAGTAAAAGTGAGAAAACTTGTGGGTTGAGATAAATACAGTTTAATAGGTAAAGCAAAAGCCACACACAGAAGGAAAGCAAAACAAGGAATTCATTCAGCACTTCCCATGGGCAGGCAGGTGTTCAGCCATCTCCAGGAGAGCCGGGCTCCATCACGTGTAGCAGTTACTTGGGAAGACAAATGCCATCACTCTGAACGTTCCTTGGTTCCTTCTTCTTCCCCCAGTTTTGTATGCTCAGCATGATGTCATATGGTGTGGAATATCCCTTTGGCTAGTTTGGTCACCTGTCCTGGCTGTGTCCTTTCCCAATTTCTCGTGCCCCTCCAGCCCTCTCGCTGGCAGGGCCTGAGAAACAGAAGTCCTTGACTTAATATAAACATTACCCAGCAACAACTAAAACCATCAGTGTGCTGTCAACATTGTTATTACACCAAATCCAAACCACAACACTGTACCAACTACTAAGAAGAAAATTAACTCGTTCCCAGCCAAACCCAGGACACCACCTGATGTACTGTCTGCCATAAGTGAACATTCATCACAAAATGTTTCCTTACTGATATCCTTTTCTAGATCTGTTGCAGTCTTTGTATGCAATGTAGTCTCACTAAAGAAAGTCAAGTTCTGTTGCATACTTTACTGAACTCATTCTGATAAATCCATTATTTTTCTTGTACTGGGGAGTCCAGAACTGGATCCACTGCTCCGGGTATGTCCTCACCAGTGCTGAGTAGAGAGGACGAATGACGTTTCTTGACCGGGCAGTGCTCTTCCTAAAGCAGCCCAGGATGCTGTTGGCCTTCTTTGCCACGAGGGTGCACTGCTGGCTCATGGTCAGCTTGTTGTCTAACAAGACCCCAAGGTCCTCTGCAGCTCTGCTTGCCAGAAGGTCCAGTCCCTGAATATTCTGATGCCCTGGGGTTATATTTCCCCAGATACAACACTTAGCATTTCCCTTTTTTTGCTCCTCTATCACCTATGTCAGGAAGTTGTTGGCAATGAACTCCAGAAATCTCCTGTATTGCTTGTGTCCTGCTGTGCTGTCCTTCCAGGAGGTATTGGGGTGGTTCAAGTACCTTGTGGGTCTAGGTCTGTGAATGTGCGATCTCTTCTAGTTTGAAGAAGTCCTCATCAACGTGTTCTTCCTGATTAGGAAGTTTATAGGAGATACCCAGTAGAACACCCATAGGCTCTCGACTTCTCCAAGTGTACTTAGTTTTGTCTGGGATAGAGTTAATTATTTTCATAGTAGCTCTATGGTGCTGTCTTGGATCTGAGATGAAAACAGGGATGTTTTAGCTATTGCTGAACAGTGCTCACATAGCATCAAGGCCTCTTCTGCTTATCACACTGCCCTACCAACAAAGTAGGCTGGGGATGCAGAAGAAACTAGGAGGGGACACAGCTGGGACAGCTGACCACAACTGACCAAAGGGATACCCCATACCATAAGACATCATGCTCAGCAATAAAAGCTGGGAAAAGAAAGAGGATGAGGATGTTCAGATGGTGTTTGTCTTCCCAAGTAGCAGTTACACATGATGGAGCCCAGCTTTCCTAGGGATGGCTGAGCACCTGCCTACTGATGTGAAGTAGTGAAAGAATTCCTTGGTTTGCTCTGCTTATGCATGCAGCTATTGCTTTAACCATAGGTTTTCTCACTTTTCTGATTCTCTACCCCATCCCACCAAGAGGGACGTGAGCGAGCGGCTGTGTGGGGCTCAGCTGCCTACCAGGGTTAAACTAAAATACCAAAACAGAGCACCACGCATTGCAGCTGCTCTCTTACATAAAATGCAACACCCTGTCCTTGTCTTCCCACCCTGTCCTTCCTAAAGAGCCTGTGTCCATCCATTCCAGCAGTCCAGTCCTGTGACCAATCCCATCATTCCTCCATCATCCTGATGAGGTCATAGTCCTGTAACTGCACAGAGACTCCCAATTAATTCCTCCTGTTTGCCAACAGCGTACAGCATTTCTATCATGTTCCTTTCACATCTTTCTACTCTTTCTTCCTATATTCTTTTTCTAATCCTTTTTAAATTGTATTTTATATTTTCCCTTTTTATCATTATATTTTTTTTAAAAAATTAGTTTGTTGCTTTTGTTGTTTACCTTATCCCTTCCAAAGCCACTGAAATCTCTGCTTATTTAGAATATGTGCTCTAATCTCTCAAAAGATAAAAAAATCTGAAGATTAAATTTTATGTGTCTATTATCCTCTGTCATATGTTCATGCATGTTTTCATTATTGTTGAAATAAACTGCACATATCAGAAGTGGTATGCATACAGCATAGATTTACAATCTTGTATCCAAACACCTTTAATTATTTTTTTTTCTCTCTTTTTTTTTTTTTTTGTCTGTAAGTCCAATTAAGGGCCAGAACTTTCCACCTCTTCTAAAATTTCCTGTTGATGCTAATATACAATACAATATAACCAAAATATGGTACACTACTTTTAATGGTGACATTTTGCATGTTTAGTTCTTAAGGAGATTCAATGGCTTAGTGTCCATTTTTAATTTCTACAGCAAAAATAATGAAGTTTAATTTAACTCTTGATTTGACAAGGTTTTCACAGTAAAACTGAGTAAATACAAGAGCAAGATCGTCATGATGTGTTCCTCTGTTTATATGAAGGCAGGTTATTTTCTACAAAATCCCTAACAGAATAAATCTGAAACTCATTACTGATACTGCTGGCGTAACCGTGCATAAAAACTTACCTTACAGATACTGCCACTTTGTCAAGAGCATACAAATATTGTGGTTATTACTCAGACATTTACTGATACCATGAAACATAAAATGTGGTTTCACACAGAACCAGATTAAAACTGTCTAGAGCAACAACATTTGTTCAGAGGTGTATTATTTTAAACATTA
The DNA here is from genome assembly GCF_023634155.1 of Falco peregrinus. Lineage (NCBI taxonomy): Eukaryota > Metazoa > Chordata > Aves > Falconiformes > Falconidae > Falco > Falco peregrinus. The sequence continues at coordinate 35,943,359 of NC_073725.1, read as the reverse complement.
AGTGGTTTTTAATTGTTTCATCTAAAGATGGATGAAATGTCTGTTGAATAAAATTTAGCTCTTACTAGAGTCACATGACAAGTTCAGACTGTCATTGCTTTTAGAGGAAACTTGGATACAAAAGTTTTTGTTAGTGTCAGCTTTGTCAGTCAAAGGACTGAAAGGTTTATTTCCAGTTTCATATCTGCTCTCTTTTATTTGTTATTGTATTTTTCAGTCTGAAGAACTTCCTCTTGTACATTTCTTCCTCATTAAAAGGTTTTAAGGATCAGGGAATATAGATGTTTCAGAAAGTTGTCAATCTTTTCTCTGAAAGAACATCAATGACCTTTTATTTTGATATAAATGAGCAGCCATAGTTTTGATTAAGAGCTGCACATTGCTGGAGATGTAAGTTCCTTATCCATCCACAGGTCAGAGCTTCATTGCTTTGTTCTGTTTAACCCTTAGAAATAATTCAATCTGTATGACACATGAGTCCTGGGTGTTAACAGAGACTGTTTTTATCACTGGGTAATGATCCACTATGTGCATGAATGCTTTGACAATGCTTACTCCTAATGGAGAGAGGATGGTGAATCCTTCAAGCTTATTATAATTAGTGTTACAGAAATGAACGGTTTTCAAAAGGAAGACCTCTATGGTGCAATTACAGTGATGGGGCTTGGGGATTTTACACCCCAGAGAGATATCTATGGTACTTGTATGTCTGCCATAACTCTTCTGTGAAGAAATCACTGGTTGCAACAATGGCTAGGTTGAAATATTGAGAGGCCACTGCTAAAGCAGTGGTTTGATCTATTATTCAGACACTTGGCAACATTTAGCTGAACTTGCAGACACCAGTTCTTCCCATCTATAAACATTCATCAGTATGTTTAACAAAAATATTTTATTAAATGAGGAAAAGAACAGTACAGAATGTTTCCCCTGTTACATTAATTTTTTCAGCATAACTGTTAAGTGCTGTTCATGTTGCCAGAACAGCTAGTTGCTTGTTCTGCCACTCATAGCTCAGCACTGTCAGGTCTTGCTGTGTTGTGACCTGTTTCCCCTCTTATAGCCCCTCCTGATTGCTCCTTGCTCTGCTCTGCAGCCACCACTAAATCCTCTCCATGGCTCCTTATTCTTCTAGCTAGTCTTTGATGTGCCTTGTTGCATTAGCTGCTCCTGCTAGTCACTACCATCAGACACTCTTTCCACTGCTTGAGCCACAAGCTCTTCCCACAGGTCTTTGTTCTGCTTCTTGCCAGGAGACACTTTGGTCAGCCACTGCATTTGCTAACACTTTCTCTTATTTTGGCTCCTGCCAAGGGCCTGGATATCACTGAGGACCAACAGAGTGTGGCAGTGCACCACATACTTACACAGGTGACTCTTCATTTGTTGGTGTCCCTTTACAGCTAATGGGAAGCTTTCAAACAATATTTTCTACTTCTGTTTTTCTTTTTTAGGCTGTATATTTCTCATGTCAATGTTATGATATTATGTGCTGTACCTTTAGGCATAATTACCTTCTCCAGACTTCTGTGCACTAGTAAAATCAGAAACTTCTCTCAATTTGATGATAAGCCTCATTTTTGTTTAAATCAGAAATGGCTCACTGACATAGTAAAACATTTATAAATATATGTAGTAGTAGTAGTAGTAGTAGAAGTAGTAGCAGTAATAATAATAATATCATCATCATCATCAACAACAATAATAATAGATATAGGCTTGCACACTCATCCTTTTAATTCCTCTCCCCTTCTCTCTACTTTATGTCAACACATTATTTCTCCATCCTTGGGGCCTTTCTCCCTCTGAATTCTTTTTGGCTGTGAGGGCAAACTGCTTTTGCTTTAGGTTCAGCCTGCAATGTGTGTTTCTTGTGTTTGGTGCCTGCACCAAAAGATAGGTTTTTGTTATGCTACTGAATGAAAAGAAACTACAGGTTCTAAGCCTTGTGATTTCATCAGAGTTTCTTTCAAAGTCACAATAACTTGTCTGTCTTTGGCTGGAGGTCTAAAGAATGGTCCCTGGTCACCTCTGGGCAGTTAGCAAAGGCTTCTTCCACAGAATGCTGTAGAAGCATGAGTTGAAAAGAGGTTGAAAGCATTTATGAGAGAAAAATCTATCACAGGCCACTAAATACAAAAGACCATCTCTGATTCAGGAAGACTCTGAGTCAAAACTTTGGAAACTGGGAGATCTTGCTTTATGGTATTCACATATTTGTGCCTTGGCATCCACTGCTGGAAACAAGGTAAGAATGGACCTTTATTTGATCCTGAAATGCAGTTCTTTAGTTCTCATGTTATGTCACGTATAATGAAGCAAAACTGTGTGTGCATAGGGTCATATAAATTTTAATTAATTCATAATTGATATAATAATTACTTTTTCTACTTGGAATGCAAAACACCCTGAGCTGATTCCTGCTACTGAACTGATACCTCTGAGCTGACTGCATTACAAATGGATGCAATGCATAGGAGGAGGGACCAAGGTTTGACTTGCTGTGATTACTTATGGTTCCAGAACCATTCTTATGATGTCTTTACTAGCAATGAATTTGACTGGCTAAAGTTGCCCATCCTAGGCACACACATCATTCACATGTGTACAGAGCACTAGCTGTTTGATGATCTCATGTCTACACTGCAAGAAGGGTGCTTTAGAGGGTTCCCTGGTTTATACCACATCTATTCCATTAGAAAAAAACCCACATTTCAGACATATCAGCATTAAACTCAAATCTGTACTGTATCACTTCAAGTATAGACACTCTGCAAACACTAGAAGTACTGCTATACCATACAGTTGTCTCTGTAGACATACTCTATGTCATCTGAATAATTAAAACTAAAGAGCTGACAGGTTCATGGCAAGAAAAGAAAAAATAGCCAAACAGGACATAAAAATTGAAATCAGTGGTATTATCAGCCATAAGGAAGCAATGTGTGAAGTGATGAAAGCATTTTGGCAAAGAAGTGCTTTCCCAGCTCCACTAACATGGAGGTGGTTATTCACACCAACAGATAGTGTACACCACTGTAATAAGGTAAAATACAGCAGTTGGTAAAAGAATCTGGGGGGCCTGTCAATGTGTGAAGTATAAAAAGGGGAAAGGGAAATTTATATATAAGAGAGATTTATGTGGCTGAAGAAGAAAAAATAAGTGTTTATGTAAATACTGGGGGGAAAAACTACAAAGAAGAATTAGTAGGTTTGATAGGATGAGCTGTATGAGTAGGAACTATATAGACAGTTTTCAGAATGAACTGCAGTAAGGAAAGATGTGAGATTACATACACCAGTAAATTAAATGTGTCTGAGAATGAGCTATTGCAATGAGACCAACAGATTGTGTCCATACCATCAAATTTTCTTAACTTCTACAACAGGGTAGCTTCAGCCAAAGTAATCAGTGGACTTAATGTTATATTCATAGCTCAGCTTAACATGAGAGCAGTGTCCTGAAATTTCCTAATACAGTCCTATCTGGACTGGATGGAGTCTGGTCAAGAAAGATCCTAAAAATGTATAAGCAAAAGAGAGTTTCAGTGCTGAAAAACGTCCTCATGCCTAGGAATGTCCCCTGGCACTGTTTAATAACAAAGTTGGAGGGTCAGAGGCCTGACTAATGGGTAATGGGTATGATGTGACCAACCAGGTTTTAGTTTTAGTGAAAGGCGTTACTAAGAGTGAAAATGCAAACATATTTTTGAGCAAAAATATGTGATGAAAAAGAAGAGGAGAAGCTGACTACAAGACAAGATGTATGTGACTTTGAAAGGTCATAATTCTGTGGTTAACTCTGACAGTGAAAAAGTGCAAAGGGTGGACCTTGAACATTTCGGACTTAGGTTTATAGGCAGACAGAAGAAGATGGAAGACAAGATAGAAGGAGACAGAAAGACAGAAGGAAATAGTTATATTAGAAAGCTGTTTAGGATACAAAAATGTGATGCAAGTGAATTTATACCTTTTCTTTTTTAACTATGGACATTTTGTATTTGGTAGAAGGTTGAAGTTTTATATTTTTTGCTGCTGTGAATGGCCTGTAGGCTCCCAAAACCCAAATACACATTAAAATTGACTTTTGTAAGTATTAAGTGTTGTTTATAACACATCTACACTCATAATAAATTTTAAATAAATGAGAGGAAACCCAAGCATACCAATTGTCTTTTCCATCTTAAAAAACAAAGATGGAAATAAGCTGTGAATTTTTAGCTATGAGCTAATCATAAATTTCAAATGCATTTTTGCTTACTCCATTAAAACTTCCCACAAGTAATTTCAAAATACATTTTTTTCAGGGAAAAGAATCTGTTTATTGAGTTAACATTTCAGCAGAGAAAATCGACACAAAAATAGCTTTTAGTATAAAAGCACAACTGAATATGCGTATGTGGTTTGCACTAAGAAGATCAAAAGTATCCTTGGAAATGTAGTGAGTCAATACAACTGTGTGAATAAGTCAGAACAGCAATCTGACCACAGTATAATGTCTTACCAGTGGCAGCTGGTCTGGTGAGGGGTGCTCTCAGAGGGGGTTTGAATACAGTTCTGTGTCTGAAGACCGTCTCAATACCATGCGTGCCTGAAGTCCCAAGTTAGTCATGGATCATGCAGTAGTCCTCATCTAAACTCTTAGATCTGTTCTTCAAAACCAGACAGAACATACTGGACCAGAACTATATCAAGGTAGACAGATATTTCCCAGATTATAGTTGTCCTGCATATGACCATCCTGGGCAGAAGCGGTTCTTTCTCTTTCCTTTCCCCACATGCACATGTTCAAGCACATGCAGACCATCTCTTAGATCATATAGCATGGAAAATTAAAAGATCAGTGCAGATTCATAGAGATCTTTTTTTTCTTTTTTCTTACTTCTGGCATTAGAGAGATAGTCTTAATGTTTGCATTACCAGTAGCAGCAAGGAAATTGTGTTAGTCATGAAGAACTAAAAGAATTGGAGAACGAAGATAGAAGTGTGAACCACTGAATTCAGTGCACAGCAATTCCAAACAATATTTTTTTCCAGATATATTTATGCCCACACTCCCAGGGATATAGCTTGTAGAGAAATATGACCTTACTATTTTTTTTGATCTGATGCTACAGGTACAATGGTCCACAAAAATATCCATTCCTTGTGTCTATGCATTACAAGCCTAAAAAAAATCCCAATACTCTAAAGCAAACCACAACTGCAGTTCTGATTTGTGAGATGGGTATGGAAGGACTGGAAGACAGAAACTCATAAAAGGAGGGGCAGGAAAGTCTAATTTTTTCAAAACATGCCAAGATGATCTGTTAAGTTAGAGTTGGAATGAAAAAGTGACTTACCTGGCATGCACAAGGACGAAACATATACAGGAGACAACAGATATGTGAAAAGGGAAGAAGGAGAAAACTTTAGGCGACTTAGTGGTAGGAAGTATCTTGCTTCAAAAGTAGCCTTTATACTGAGGCCATCTGAACCACAGCCTTTGTCCATGCTCAGCTGCTCACACTGGAAGGATCTTTCCTCAAATATGTAACTATGTGTACTTGAAATCAACGGTTACTTGTGTGTTTGGGGATATGGTCAAAAACTGAGCTGTGTTTTCTTTCTTAGTAAGGATGAAGGTGAATTTATCACCTGAAAGTTCATGTATTTATACTATTTTTCCTATAAATCCTCACTGGTTCTTCCACAGCTGAGAAGACAAAATAGGAAAAAATATCCTTGTCATGTCCAGTTACATTGTTGGCCCTACACAGACAATTGCAAATAAAATAACAAGTGAATGCTCACCCAGACACTGATACAGCCTTAATTCATGTCTGCAGCAGGAAGACATCAAACTCCTCCACCTCCTTTGAAATAACAATTGAAGTAACCATATAAAAAGCAATGTGCAGAAGGAATAAGTTTTAAAAATGTTTTGAAAAATAAATAAAAATATAATGACCGTCTATTAAAATGTTGTGGGTTTTTTTTTTTTTAATTGGAACATTCTTTTTTCTGTTAATGTAATTAATTCATAGTGTTAACAGTTATCAAATCAAACTGGGGAGGAGGCTTTATTGCTCCAGGTGTTGTGGTGATTGAAGAAGACTATCATATTGGCTCTGAACCCTTCTTAGACAGGCTGTAGCCTTCATCCAAGACATTTAGACAGTCCAAATCTGCACAGCCATTCATTTCAATACCATTCTTTTACAGTTTTATTGTATTGTTGCTATGCTCGTATCAATAGATATTTCTAAATGACTTGAAAATTTGCAGCTTTTTAAAGGGTTTAGTCAAAAGGAGCTGAATTCCAGGTTCAGCTAACATGCTATGAACCTGGCAAAGAGCACATAGAGGAATAAAGGTAAAAATTTTAAACTGATTTACTTTCCAGTCATCCACTCTGGAAGCACCAGTTAAAGCATCCCAGGATTTTCTGTAACCACTTAAGTCACCTGGTGTTTTACCAAAAAGCAGGAGCTTTCCCTCCTGCCTTGTAGAAGCAGCTCATCACTATGTTGACAGCCTTAGGATCCACATCCTTCATTATGATTTGACACTATAGCAAAAAGAAAAAGATGAAAAAGGAAAATACAGTAGATGCTAGAAGCTAAATACTGGAATTTAAATGCCAGCATTCTCATTTAATAGCCAAAAAACAATTAATATAATTAAAGAAAAATAGCTTTTAAACCTCCTTGTGGTTGATTTTACATTTTGCACAAATGTAGTTCATACTTAGAAACAAACAACTATATTAATGTTGATGTAACAGAATGAATAATACCATCCAGTGAGTCCTCAGATATTTGAACATGAATGCTAAAAGGGTATGTAGACTTATATTAAGAAAAGGGCATATCCCTCCCTTTCTGGATTGCTTATAAAGCCAGCTCTTATAACAGCCTTTATCTTCCACTTTCTCTGACTAGATCACTGTGGTAAGAAACAGAGTGCTGACAACATATGAGTGTTATACCCAGGTTTCATTCAAAAGCTGACATTTGAAATGGTATTTAGAATTACTTTCTTTGTTTCTTCCTAAAGCTTTGAGTCTATAAAAATAATCACTACTACTTTTAAATTCTTTTATAAAATTGATTTCTGATAATTTCTCAATTCCAGGGCGTATTAAGCCAGGATATTCAAGAGATGTTTGCAAGACCACCTGAAAGGTAAAGTCACTGACATAAAGCTGTAATAAGCATGAAACCCTCGTAGTTTAAAGAAACTTCAATATGTGAGGTGCAATTATCACTACTTGGAAATAATTTTACAAGTAGTTGCTGACATCAACAAGAAGTGAAATATGACTACTGATTAGTCAAAAAAATAAGCAACAATATTAAAAGCATGTGGCAAATGTATAGATCTACACCATATGCCAAACATATTTACTGAGATAAACTGATGATTGGTAGAACGAATTATTCTGTTCTTGCACTTTTAACTGCCCCATGGCACCTAGTGCCCATTAATCTTCATTAGGGTGTGGTATAACACCAAATATTTAAGCAATTGCCACAACATTATTGGTATACTTTCCTGTAAAAACTCACACTGCTATCTTGGATGCTAAGGCTGAAAAAACTAAAGATATCTAGACTTGAAGAAAACACAGTATCTCTCTTCGCAGCAGAATTATTAGGGGTTTTTTTCTTTAATTTTGTAGGGTTGGGTTTTTAAAATTTTCCTTTATTACTTCCCACAATCTGTTGCACACAGTCCTGAGATTTTCTTGTCTCTTACCTTTATTTATTCCTAATTCTTCTCCATGTCAAAGAAAAGATTTGAAGCTCATTCCTAACCCCTCAGACCTCCTGCACAATATGTGAGGGATGCTAAAAAAAGATGGAAAGCCTTTAACCTTTATTTACAGTAGATACAGTTGACCAGTATCAGTGCCTACTCTACTAGCTTTTAGATCTCTTTTGTATTGTAAAAGTTATATTGATTAAGGGTATGGAGTGATTTTGTTTAAAGCTTGTTTACTCATTTTTTACATGCAAATAATAAAAAAAAGGGGAAAAAACAAACACCACCAAAAAATCAGCAGATCTGATTTCACGAATAAACTACTCATTTTGTTACTTTGGAAATACACAATGAAAAGGTGGATAATGGTAACCATTGTCAGAAGTCTGAAGACTGAGGATCAGAGTTAGGGAAAGGGCGAAGGTTCAATAACCGGAAAGCTCCAGGGACACCGGGGCTGCAAAAGGAATGCCACGGGGGGCACAGCACAGCACCCACATTGCTCCCTCCCATCTTTCTCATCTGAGCCACCCATGGTGCTGGGTATCTCAGCTGCAGCCCGAAGCTGCCATCAGGGTTCAACATGGAGAAGTGCACTTGGGTCACAACAGACCCACACAATGCTACAGGCTTGTGGCAGAGTGGCTGGAAAGCTGCCTGGAGGAAAAGGACCTGTGGTGTTGGTTGACAGCCGGCTGAACATGGGCTGGCAGTGTGCCCAGACCGGCAGGACTAGGGAAGTGATATTCCCCCTGTACTTAGCACTGATGGAGCTGCACCTCAAACACTATGTTCAGTTTTGGGCCCCTCATTTCAGGAGGGACATTTAGGTGCTGCAGTGTGTCCAAAGAAGGGCAATGAAACTGGTGAAGGGTCTGGAGCACAACGCTTATAAGGAGTGGCTGAGGGAACTGGAGTGGTTTAGTCTGGAGAGGAGGAGACTCAGAGGGGATGTAATTGCTCTCTACAACTACCTGAAAGGAGGTTGTAGGCAGGTGGGGGTCGGTCTCTTCTCCCAGATGACAAACAACAGGACAAGAGGAAATGGCCTCAAGTGATGCTACAGAAGGTGTAGATTGGGTATCAGGAAAAAGATCATTCAGGGAAAGGGTTGTCAAGCATTGGAATAGGCTGTTTAAAAAATGCATAGATGCCATGCTAAGGGACATGGTTCAGTGATGGACTTGGCAGTCCTGGATTAATGGTTGGACTTGGCGATCTCAAAGGTCTTTTCTGAACTAAATGATTCTGTGATTATTTCTGCACTGCTGTTCTTCTGTCCTAGTTGTTTCTCCCTTGTCTTCCTGTTCTCTCTAGATCAAGTTTTGATTTCTTAGTTCCAGAAGTTACGATAAAAGTGATTTTATGAAGAGAGATTGAAACCAAATCGTAATTTTAACCAGTCTAATGCTTAACAAACTAAAGGCTCATACACATTCATGCCTTTTTATATTAAGTCCTAAATGAAAATTAAAGTTGTTTGATGCACCTATGAAATCACAGGTTCACTTACAAGCGCCAAATTCTGTCCTCAGAGGAGGGAAGTTTAAAATAATGTGAAGAGTAAGATTAGGAAAATGTACTTGACTAGTGCCAGGTATATAGAAAATGTTTGTGAATCCCAGGTTATTTTAGAAATCAAATGCTGATATTTTCTAAATTATTACTGCTGTCCAGACAATACAATTTCAGTTTGTTCTCCAGACTCCTTGTTGACTAGGGAATACTCTGGCTTCAGTGAGATACTTGGGGTTTGAGAAAGCTCTTAGCTTTCAGCTCCTGTTACTGTTTTCAGGTTTGGGTACAGGGTTAGAGGTTATCTTGCAGTATTTGGTATTTTCCAGAGCACATATGTTTGGACTTTTTTTTAATCATTCCTCCTAATCAGCTGTGTAGGTATAAAATCAGCAATAGATCTGAAGAAGTTGAAACAGAAAGAAACAACTAGGACAAAAAGAGAACATCTTGAAATACGTTTCAAAACAAGGGTCCAAATGTAGCAAGATGTATTTCTGTGTATATTTTACAGCTCATAATGATGTTTTACATCCTAAAGATCAGATATTTTATTTTTTATTTTTGTATCTGGCTTTTTCTGTACAGCCTAAGAAAATTAAATTTGTTATTTTTTTTATAGATTTTTTTTTAAAAAAGTGTAGCTTTAAAGGCAAGTTGTAAACAAACCAAATTAATCTCAAAATTGAGGGACAGCAGGATCACTATTTCCTTCTGCAATAAATAAAAGGTTAAGTTCTTTACAATAGTGTTTTAGAGAGTTTAAAAGCCAGGGAGAATAAACAGAAAGTAAATTATATGATCTTTCAAAGGAGTAAGAAAATTACCTATCAGTTCACTGTCAGAGGCTGAGCTATCTTATCCTCCTGGGTGTGGTGCCTCTTGTGCACAGATCTTTGGAATCCCTAGGTACTCATTTTCCTTCTCTACTATTTTATCCCTGCTCTTGTTATGTTTTCTTTTATCAGACTTAGCGCCTTTTACATCAGCATATACACAGATCCAGGTTTGGGTTACACCAGTATTGGCAGCAAATGGCTCTTTATTCCATACACTTTAGAATACACTTCTTGCTGTGTTGACTTTGTTATTAGCAAAGACTGTTGGTAGATGCACCATGGAGGAGCATGTGGTAGCCAGTATCACTGACAGTCATGGCTGATAAACAAAGGGAACATGCCCAATTTAAATGGGCAGTACATGTCAAACATCTGTCTGGAAATGGCTTTCACTGTTGACACAACCTAATAAACTAGCCTAGATTATAGATCTATATTTCTTAATATTTACTTCTAGCAAAAAGTTAATGCTAGCCTGCAAGTAACACACACACAAAAAAGTGGTTTTCTAAAAATACTGCAACTACTGTTAAGAATAACAGAATTTTCTGTTCCATAAGCAGATTTTCAAATAACATTTAGGAGGTGAGAAACATGTAACAGAAGCATAGCAGGTTGCCCCTTCTGCTTTTCTAGTAGTGCTAATGCTGTTATCTTCCTGGCTTGTGACACACTATTATGAAGTATTAAACCATTTGGCAGGATCTTGACCCATATAGGACATGGCAGATATTCCTACACAGTTAAGAAACAGTTATATTCCAGGTGGGATAAAGAGGATGTTAAAAGATATGCTTTCCTTTGGTTTCTTGAATAAACCTAATGACTACATTTATATTGCAGGTATTGCCATAACACCCTGTCTGTTGAAATATTTCAAAAACATCACACTCTGAATATAAATCTAATAATAGCCAGATAGCCAGATTAAAAATAGCTTGATACAGATATATTCAGTTATTTGTAGAAGTTACTGTAAGTTGGTATAAAAAATAGAACTGGATAAGGAAGGACTGTGAACTTTCAGAAAAAGCTTCAATTGCTGCTTTTTTAGTGTTCACAAGTGTTGCAAATGTAAACATTCATGAACTGAAAGATGGATTTGGTCTTGGACAACGTCTTCTTCCACTCTGTTCCCTGCAAAACTGTTTCCAGCTATGAGGGAAGTGACATAACCACGATGAAATGCTATCAAGTTGTCCAAATTTCTTTTACTTTGACCCCTATGAATTACATTCTTGCTGCATACTAATCCACTTATAGAAAGAGGAAATATTTTCCCTCCTTTCCAACATTTTTCAGAGAAATTGGAGAAGCGGTTTTAATTCCCTTTGCCTGAGGAGGTCACTGGAGAGAAGTTCTTCAGCAGCAATGCTATTTTGTGTACATGCAATAATCATCACTGCTGACTCTATTTCTGGCTTGCATTCCATGCTAGGCTCAGATAGCACCTGAATGCTTCAGTATGTACCCTTTGGAGCATGGGCAGAGTTCAGTCAAAGCTCTGCATATATGGTGATCAGAATGGAGCTTGTATCAGAACGGGCTGCCTGGCTCTCAGGAATAGCGAGCATAAGCAAATGCCATGAGCTCTGCGGTTAAAAATCAGGTGCTAAGTCCATTCACATGTCTCCAGCTCTAGGTGGTTACTTAATCTTGTACATTCAGGGTTTAGACACCTAAATCCCACTGACATCAGATTTAGGTGTCAGACTAAGCTTTCTGTATCTTACAAGTTTTGCCAATGCATTAAAGAGATTTTCACAAAGTAGGCTTTTCACAAGTGGTCAGTGTTGATCTAAATTGTACTATGTAAGTCCATAGGAAATCTCCTAAGACTATCAATGGAATACAAGCTAAAGAAATGCTGAACCCTTCCAGAATCACATGCCGAAAGTTTTTTCATTGTATTTCTAACACTTCCCATCATGTCTTTTATGAGCTGAATATGGCATTATTTCTCATGTTAAAATGTTCATTATTTTTCTACGTAATAGCCAGAGAGTAAGAAGGTTGAATTCCTACAGTCAGTGAACAATGACAGCAAGAAAAACACCCTAAAAATCTTTTTACTCAAAACAATTTTCTAACTCCAGGAATACAGCAAAAATAAATCATTTGGCACTTTATGGTATTTCACAGCAGGAAAACACTGGTAGTGTCAAATAACAGCAGAAACTTAGAATATGAAACATGAACCCTAACAATAATGGATATGCATGCTAGTATTGCAGATCGTATGCTGGAGGCTTTCCAGAGACTACTATATTCACTATAAATCCTATTGGTGACATTTTCTGTACTGTTGGCATTTCCTTTTAATCTGTGTGTTTGTATGACTATTGACCAAATCATTCAAATGAGGATGAGTGACTATCAAGTCACCTGATCAAGGAGACCGCACATTTTAATACTACATTTACTTAAAGATGTAGAGGTTGACACCAGGGTTGAACCACTTCTCCACAAGACAGACTCTCATTAATGTCAGCTGTTATTATTTTCTATATGAATCTCTCAACAATTTTAGTTGTTAAAAGCATTAGGAGTATTTTATGGAAAAAGTGAACTATCCCAGTGTGACAGCTTTTCAGCCTCTATAACACTTAGGACAATAAAATTCTGATAGCTGGCTAGAGCTTTTACATGACAGTAACGGTAGCTGTAATAACTGGAAATGCCATAATGCTGAATGTCCCCCCCTCCTTCTTCCACCAGTTTATATACTCTGCATGACATCCCATGTTGTGGAATATCCCTTTGCCTAGTTTGGTCACCTGTCCTGGCTCTGTCCCCTCCCAGTTTCCCGTGCCCCTCCAGCCCTCTCGCTGGCAGGGCCCATGAAACTGAAAGATCCTTGACTTAGTATAAACATTACTTAGCAACAATGAAAATGTTGTGTTATCAACATTTATCTCACACCAAATCCAAAACAGCACTGCACTAGCTACTAATAAGACAATTAACTATCCCAGCTGAAACCAGGACAATGATACAATGAACAAACAGGACACAGGACCTGCCAGTAAAAAAAAAAATCTCTATTTAATATTAAAAAGTAAAAAAGTCATATTTAAAATACAGAGAATATACTGCAGAATAGGTACTCCAACATAAATTAATTGGATCACAAAGAAAATGTGAACTTTTTAGCAGTGAAGTTAACAGATGACAAAATCAGAATATCCATTCTACAGAGTTGTGCATATTAAAATTATGTGTACATACTTTTGTATTAGAACTTCAACTTTTTTCCAGACTCTTATGACTTTGAATTGAAAAAAAACAAGAAAATGAAAATCACTTGGCTTGCTGGCACTAAAAGGTAGAATTTTGATTTTGACAACTGAATAACATTAAATGTCATAGCACATACCTTGAATAAATATTCTGAAATGAAAAGTCACAATGTTCTGTCAAAGATGGTCAGCTAGAGCATTTTGACTTTACTGAAATTATTTCAGCATTCTTTAAAGAAAAGTTATTGAAATTTAGTTGCTTAATTTTAATGAGGCGTAGTCCCTCAATGAAAACAGTGTTACCACATAACATTTTATAAGATTTCAGATATTTTTTTCATATCTGGGATGCAAATGTGCATTTGGCATTAAAAAATCAGAAGTGTTTCATATTGGCCCAAATTTTCTTCCATGGAAGGGTAGGAGGTGGGGACAGCAAGTTACCAGACATTTCACAAGCTATATTCAAGAGACTTGCATCAAGCAGTGTCATAGCAGAGTGATGGTGAATTTACTCCTACTTCAGACCACATCCTATTTTACAGCCAATTATATTTCTTTTTCCAAACTCCGAAATGTAAAACAAATAACCATGAGGACACCTAGGATAAGACCCTGCTTATCACTCTAGTGTCTGTATAAATTACAAACAGAATAGCTTTCCAAATTTATCTTGCCTTTAAGAACATCCCACCACAAAAATATTGTGCAACTAGCACTTGATTAAATCCATTGTACTTTCCTGTGACACTGATGAAGGAATTGTATGCTATGTTTTCATGACAACCACATCATTAGTGTACATACATTTAAGCTGATTATTTTATTCAGCGCAGGGGACATTAGGGTTAGAATGATACAAAAGCACAAATCACACTTGATGTTTCCCAAATACCTAGCTTTGTGTGATCTAATCAAGATTTCATCAAATGTTTTATTAAACTCAGTCACGTAAGCCTTGCTGAAGCCAGATGATCTCTTATTATCAACTAGCAGTAAATCACATTTATTTTTTAACCGAATTTCAATGAAACCCTTCCTAAAATACTTGGAGGGTATATGGGATACTAGAAGGGGGTCAACTTACAAAAATACAAAATTGCTGCTGTGTTTTTCCCTAGAAATTAAATGGTGAGCTGAGGAAATCGGGCTCATAAATGTTACTGATCACTGAAAAAATGTAGATTGGGATGCTAGCAATATGGTATGATCATTAATGACCAAAAGGAATTCACTTTGATTTACCAGTTACTCCTCATTTGTATTACAAATATCCTTTTAATTACAAGACAAATAATAAGAAAAGAGGTTCTGGGCTAGTGAGTTAAATTGCATGCTAGTAAACAGCATAAAAATTACTGCATGCGTCCTTCATATTCAAGTTAGATTTCCAACCTTTCATATCTAAAATGAACAGGGGAAATATCTAAATGTATGTACTTAAAAGCAAGAATGAGCTTCTCATTCAGGGGCTGAGAAAGAAAATGCTGGAATGAGGTATTTCTGCAGCAGGCCTTTGTGAAACAGACCTTACGTTAACAGTAGCATGTGCTACTGATGAATATCAAAGGTAGGAAGAAGATTTGACTTGACCATCCACTGAACCCCTAATTCTACACCTGAGGTATGTTGAGTGGTGGAATGCCTCTGTTAACCTGAAGATAAAATCAACATTCCTTATCAAGATAGAAAGGATATTTCTAAATTCTGTAAAGTGTACTCCACAGCTGGAAGTCATAGCATTAATTTAGCAGAAAGTAGAACCGCAAGTAAGAATGCTACTTAAAAAGAAATAGCTCAGAAATTACAGAACTATATACTTAATAGGAGTTACAGTTCTCTGCAGCATCTGTGAGAGCAGACCTGGTACTTACCTGTCACCTTTTGCATGCACGTCTGTAAGCAGCCAGCCTAGTTTTTATCACTCTTTTCACACCAATTAAACCTTTTAGAAGAAAGATACTTTCCCTGGTAATACGCAGCTGCACACCCAAGGTACACTTCAGGTAAAATGACCTGTTTACAATTGCTTCCAAAGCCTGTTTGGAGGAGGCCATAAAGTGCCCTGCACTGGTATCAAGAGGAGGAGGGCCAGAGATATGAGGAGACACCAAGGAGATGCCCTTGGGGAAGATGCGTGAGGGAGATGCATTTGGAGGTACACAATAGAAGACATGCTCTTGCAGGGAGGCACTTCATGCCAGAGAGGGACACCCCTGATGGACAGTGGCCTGCAGGTGTCCCATGCTGAAACAGAGACTCCCCTAAGGGACTGCAGCCCATGAAGGATCCCCGCGGAGGATACTCAGTGGAGAACAAGGAGCAGCAGAAAGCAGCACATGACCTCCTGCACTGCCCGTCACTCAGTAAAAGGAGTTGGGATGGACTGAGTTTAACACAAAGTGAAAACAACAAAGTTGATATGAGAAAGGGAGCAGGACGAGTGCTCAGTTTAAGCTTAAGCTGTGCCTGGAAAGGGGGGAAAAGGTATTTGATTGTTTAAGGGTTGGGTTTTTTTCCTAATTATAGATTAGTGATTAGAAGTTTATACTAACTGGAACTGCATTAAACTAAGTACAAGTTCCCTAAGCCAAGAGTGTTTTTTCTGCAACACATCCATAATTTATTATATTTTTATGGGAGTTTCACTGTCATTCAAGTGATGAAATTAATCAAAACTGCATTATCAGCTTAATAATTACCATTACTGCTCCATTGGAAGAGGTCCAATGTATGACTGTTTTCAAATATGTTCTCATGTGAAAAGTATCGCCCTGATAACCATAGTAAATATTCAAGACTGCTTGCTTCTCGATATTTTTGTTTACATTATGTTGCAATTGTTTTACATTTTCACAGCTGATATAAACTTGGTAGTACTTCTTGCTTCTAAAGTATCAAAATGTATTATACAAGGTATCATGTAATACCAGCATTGTATTTAAACCTTTAACTGCAAATTGGAAATTTAAACTGGCCACTTATTTGCAATTGCATGTAAAGTATTAAAAAGAAGGAAATGGCTGATTTTAAATAATATTATTAATCAGTAACTGATAGGCCACATAGCCTTTTTTATCAAAGTACACGAAATCAGTCAAGTAGTGAAAATATAGCAGTCACTTTGACCCTTGCCACGATATAACCACTTTTAGATTCCATTATGTTATACTACTTCCTACAGTACAGATCTTTCTCAGATTGATACCTTAGTAGGTTAAGACCTCAGCTTCTGTAATAATCTAATATAGAAGTTACAGCAAATTGACAGGATAATGGCAAGGAAATAATCATTGGCTATAAAGGAGGTCAGGACAGTGCAGTTTCCCTCAATATTAATTAAAACAAATTGAATATTTTGGGGTATTTAGTAACCAAAATTCTTTCCCTTTCAAAATGGAAAGAGTCTGATTAGACAACCACGTGGAGAAAGAGATGCATAATTTACTTTTGGATAAAAATTGCATAAGAGTAAAATTATACTGGGAATTTCTAGTTTCACAATTTTGCTTGTATGGTCCTATCAGTTACTACTTTATCAGGGAAGACTGATGACTCCTAATACACCAGTGACCAAACTCTCTGAAGTTAAAAGGAAAGACCTGGAAGTCCTGCCCAGAATGAGATTTTTCTACTTTTTGGAAATGCTCAAAACTTTGACACATTAGCTGAAAATCTTTTCACGGATAGCCAGTATCAGCCTATTTTCTTAAGATGGAATATGACTTGAAGATGCTCTCATTTCTTTCAAAGGATGCTTCACTATTTTGTACTAAAATATCAGAAGACTAAATGTAGCATAACCTTAAATTAGGATATTGTTATGAAAATTGTCTGTTTCTTTGTGACAAAAAAAAATTAATTCTATATACAGCCAATGGTAAGAATGGTTTGGGTTGGAAGGGACTTTTTAAAGATCATCCGGTCCAATCCCCTGCGGTGGGCAGGGTCACTCTCCACTAGACCAGGTTGCTCAAAGCCCCACCCAACCTGGCCTTGAACACTTCCAGGGATGAGGCATCCACAACTTCTCTGGACAATGTGTTCAAGTGTCTCACCGCTCTCACCTTAATGATGATGATGATGGTAATGATTTTCTTCCTCATATCCAATTGAAATTTACCATCTCTCAGTTTAAAAATGTTACCACTTGTTCTGTCACCACAGGCCCTGGTATAAAGCCTTTCTCCATTTTTCTTAGAAGCCCCCTTTTAAGTATTAAAAAGCTGCAATAACATCTCTTCAAGCCTTCTCTTCTCCAGGCTGAACCTAGAAAAAGTCTGCCCTTGTGCAATACATTGGCTTGAAAGATGATTTTTTTGTGACTTTTTTTCTTTTTTAATTGTTAAATTTGCTTAAAGGTAACTAGCAGTTAAAAGAAACCCTGTCAATGTCTTGTCTCTTTTATTCCTTCATAGATTAAATGTAGAAGTCAACAGGTAATCGGTTAGATAAGTAAGTATAAGTTACTGATGGCAGGAATACTTCTAGATATTATGATAGCATTAGAAACACTGACTGCAAGTTTGTAGTGACTGGGTGAGTCCTTCAATGACTATTCAACTGATTTGAAAAAAGTAATTCTCCAGGGATAGATGATTCCCAGATAGTTAAATGTATTGGTAACACTATATAGAGTGAGAGGTAGGCAGCACAGCTGGAAATGAAGGAAAGCTGACCATGCAGTGTACCTGATATTGAAACAGATGGTGTGGGGGTTTACACCCTGCATAGGCACTCAGAACACCTCTGGGTACAATCTTTTGGAAGGATGTTCAATAATAAACCCGCTCTATTAGATTTCCTATGCTCAGTGGTAGCCAAGTTCAGTTTGTTTTATCATTAGAGGAAAAGGTTTATAGAGTAACTCTCACCTCAAGGTTGAGACTCACATGCTACTCAACATAAGTCCCATATTATGGGGGGGTCCCTTCATTTGTTTGTAGCAGCAAATCTGATCAAAAGGTAAAGATAACACACCACTTCTGGCAAAGAAAGCTGGCTGAGGGTTTCAGATGTAGCCTGTTATTTGAGACTAGGTGAAACAGAATTAGTTCTGTTTGCCTGACGAAATGACAGGGTCCATGTCTTATATATTTCTGAATTCCACACTTTCAACTTGAATTTGTAAAGCATGATACTGCTTTACAAAATATAAAGTAATTGTTTTCTCAAGGCACAGTTATATGTGTGTATATATATAACTATGAATTATCTAATCCAATAAACCTTTTCAGTTCAGCCTAACCCAAACTTAATAACATTAATAACATTGTTTGAAAACAAGAAGGTGTATAAATTATTACTCTTTTGAAGAATTAAACACTACTTGTGTTAGCTTCTTTCAACTGCATGCATAAATATGTGAAAGACTCAACCCTTACATTTAATATTTTAAATCTTTCTCTCTCATTAGCTTTAGCAGAAAGAAATTCAGATTCAGGACAGAATTTAACAACAAATGTTTCTGTAAAAATTTCCTAAAACTAAGATGCTATCAAAAAAGTTGGTTCTAGAGCTGCCATTTCTCAAGAGAAGCTTCATTTATGTTAAGTGTGGGACTGATCTGAAGTGATTCTGATATGATCTAAAGTGTTGCAGATGCTGTATGTGCTTCAGTAAATAACATGCAAACAGCACTGATTAAGAGCATTCCAGTAATTTCAATTTTTTTTCAATGTTGATTTTCAATATGTTGTAATCCTTTTTGTAATTTATATAACCTCACCATGATGATGAGACAGGTTCAGTTACCCCCTTTTTTGAGGTCACAAAAAATTGGCAAGGAAATGTGTAGTTTTTTATTTGCTGTTAACAGAAAAATCTTTGAAGGGGTCACTGTGGAATATATATCTATGAGGTGTATAAGATCACAGGCTTATTTTAATTTATGTAATGGAATCACATCTGTGGAAACAGAAAATTAAGTCATGATGAGGCCAAGCAACCTGAGGAGTCAGAGAGAAGGATGGTTGTTAAGCAAGGAGCAGTTAGAAAGCAATCATGTTGCTCAATCTTTCCATCCACAAGGCATTTCAGACTGGCTCTGGAGCAATCCCCTCATCCCAGTGGCTGAAGTAACCATCAGCATGCTGAAGCAACTTCTGTTTAAACACGAAGATCAAGTTCACAGGTGAATCCCTTCAGTGCAGATTGGCACACTGAAATGGGGTCTTAAATTTACACCTTTTCTTCTTTTAATGCTCGTGGATATCCACAGACAAAATAGCTTTTAGCTTCTAAACCAAACAAAACCTTTTAAGAATGACAAAACTATTGAGTGTGCTATATGTAGGTTTGATCCTGATACCACTGATATCAACAGCAGTATGGCAATTTAATTTCAGTGGGAAGATTAGTTTGATTTAGAAATGGACATTAATAAAAATAGACTGTTATTAGTGTGGTTTAAACTTAGGCAAGTAATCTGTTTCAGTGATAAATCCTGAGGAAACCTAAATACTTGGGTGAGCGCTCCATAATTTCAACTCCTGTATTTGTTAAAGTACAAAGAGACGCTTTTTCTTTGTTCAATCAGAACAGAAGATTACAGAAATAATTCTGCTGTTTCAAAAGAAATAATTAGATAAAGAGATACTCTACTCCCACATTAAATTCAATAGGAATTTGTTCTGGGAGTACATGTGGAGAAAGTAAAAGAGAAAGTGAAAATGCAGTATTTTAGGAGGAAAGATCTAGAAAGAAAACAGCATTCTTTCATTTAGACATTAGTGCATTTCTTTCTGATGGATGAAGGAAGTTCTGACTGAGAAGACCATCCTTTTTATAGGAACGCATTATTTGGATTATCTTAATTGTAGGCAGGGTCTTGATCGCAACAATGCATGCTACCTACTTCAGGCAACCTAGCTTATAATTTTAATTCTAAATAGAATCCAATGAAAAAGATCATAAATTAACTCCTAGGTATGTTGATGTTCCTGGCATACACTGGCTGTCTAATCTTCTTCCAACAGAGTCAAACAGTTTGTAACTCTGGTTTACCTGGATACTTAGATACAGAAAGAATTGCATTTTCACAGCTCTGCAGTGCAGTCAGGCTATACCAGGAAATCTGGCTGAGGGATTCTTAGAAAAAGACCCAGTTACTTCAGAGAAATAGGAAAATATTGCCTTTACTAATGTAATTTAAATCTACAAAATAAGTAGCAAAGTACATTATTTATTTTTCTCATGTGCGTCAGTTATTTTTACTGGAAAGTGGTGCTAGCTTTGTTATTTTGTAGTATTTGTTTATTTGGTAATTTCAGCCTCATGAAAGTTTATGTTACAACATGTATTTTATTGCATCACACTTTTTTGATTTAAAATAGAACAGAAATTTCCATAGTGGGCCTTGTTTCCTCTGAACCCCAGCCCCATAATTCCCACAAACACTGGTCTCTTTGTGTCTTTTGCATCTTTCACACATCTCACACTTACCTGCTGATAAATAGGAGTTCAAAGGCAAGAGATGCTACTTGTCTGAACTAGATCCTTAGTAGTTTCAAAGAAACTTGGTTCAGGCCAGTAAATTTGTGTTGAATACAGGCAATGATCTGATCTATAGAAGGTGAGCATTAGGCTTATACATAATTACTGCCATTTAAAAGACCCCCTACAGACTTTTTTTTTTTTTACATAATTTTAAAGTAGGATAAATAAGGCTGAAATTAATGGGGTGAGTACTGCTGTAAAACTGATGGCAGAAGATTATAGGGATACAAACTGTTCTTTCCCTTCATTTGACCTATTTTTTTCCATTTCATCTGGCACTACAGGAAAGAGACATGGAACCTGGTAACACCAATGTGCCATGCCAACAGCCTGGAGAGCTGCCTAACTAACTAAGGTTTGATGTCATCTGCTGCACTTAAGGATGCACTTCAGCAGCAGCAAGATAGGGATTGCCATATCATTCTCTATTTTAGGGATTGCCATATCATTCTCTATTTGAGACTGAAGAGATCTGCAACAAAATTTCTGTTTGGTATTATTATGACTGGAAAGGTGTCTGTAAGCAGTAAACCTGAAATAAAAAAACCCAAGTGTTAAAAAGGTTATAGGGTTAAAACCCCTGTATTGACAACATAGAACATTGTTTCCAGAACACCATTTCCAGCAATAAAATGAAGACATTTATTATGACAAGACTGCAAGACTTGCACTCAGAACTTGAAAGCACAGATGACTGTCAGCAAAGACCACCCTGTGTCCTAATACCATGAAGATGGCAGCAAGATTGCAGTTTATCACATATACTGGTTCTTTTCCTGTTAGCTGCTCAGGAGACCAAACTGCAAACATATATTTCAAGCATATAGGTCAAAAAAGGAAAAAAAAAAACAACCAACAAACCTGGACAGAAGGCAAGCAATGTGGCCTAAGATCTATGGAGACTGAAATAAGCAAGATCCTGAGCCGAATTACAACCATAACAGCTGACCAAAAGTTATAGACCTGCCCAAAGACTGGTTTGTCATTGTCAAGAGGACCCAGAGCTTCTGTGAGGACACAACTGCCAATTCTCTTCTGTGTAGCACAGAAGTGATCCTGACCAGACCAGCTGGATACATGTCTTATTGCTTGTGAGAATGTGAATGCACAAAATTAACTTGCATAAGGGTTTTGTAAGCAACTGTCACCTTCCCCTTCCATAAAATCTCACATTTAGATTTATAGTACTAATTTCCATACATCACTATGCCTTTATTACTGATGGTGTGTATCAATAGTGTGTACTGCATTGCTGAATTTGAATATGCCTGTATTGCTGTGCATCAGGCAAAAATAGGGACAATCAGAGATCTAGTCTGTTAGTTCCAACCTCAGAATGATCACACTCAAGACTTTACAGCAAAGTTATGTTTGCACTGTAGAAACCATGCAAGACACAAGTTAGCACTCTAAAATCAATGTAAGCTCTCTCAAAAGCAGAGTCTGCTAACATTATTTATACTTACAGCCTCCTCAGAGACATGATGACCTGACAGATGTGTAAGTTTCACCTAAGAAAAAGAAAATACTCAGAAAAAATGCCTCTTAAGCACATCTTTTTCTACCTTATTAATCTATTCAACATACCAAACTACCAAAACTGTGTATGTCTCAACATATTAAAAAATAACTCAATATGGGGGAATTCTATTGTTGGCTACATACTCATTAATTTAAACTTATATCATTCCTGTATTAGCACAGTTTCCATCGTCACATGGTCAACGGCTAGCGGAATATGAGCTAGCTGTGTGCCCAGGTGGCCAAGAAGGTCAATAGCATCCTAGCTTTTATCATACATAGTGTGGCCAGCAGGACTAGGGCAGTGATCATCCCCCTGTACTTAGCACTGGGGAGGCTGCACCTTGAAACCTGTGTTCAGTTTTGGGGTCCTCACTTCAAGAGGGGCACAGAGGTGCTGCAGTGTGTCCAAAGAAGGGCAATGAAATTGTTCACCAGGTCTGGAGCACAAGTCTTACGAAAAGCAGCTGTGGGAACTGGGATTGTTTAGCCTGGAGAAAGGAGGCTCAGGGGAGACCTTATTGCTCTCTACAACTACCTGAAAGGAGGTTATAGGCAGGTGGGGGTCTGTCTCTTCTCCAAGATAACAAGTGACAGGACAAGAAGAAATGGCCTCAAGTGATGCTACAGAAGGTGTAGATTGGGTATTAGGAAAAATTTCATCAGGGAAGGAGTTCTCAAGTATTGGAGCAGGCTGCCTAGGGAAGTGGTTGAGTCACCACCCTTGGGTGTATTTAAAAAATGTGTAGACGTGGGCGCTTAGGGACATAGCTTAGTGGTGGATTTGGCAGTGTTAGCTTAACAGTTGGATTTGATGATCTTAAGGGTCTTTTGCAACCTAATTGATTCTATGAGTTTTATTACAGTGCAGCCCTGCAGGAACCTTATGAAAGTGCTTGTTGTGAAAATAATATTGGTACCCAATTTATGTACAGTAGAGTCTAACAAACTACAATATATTTATACCATACAAATCAGTTAAACTGGTTAATTGGAATCACAACTGGAATCACAAGATCTTCTCCTAACACACTAAAAACCAAACTTCTTTTGGATTAGAAATAAACAATTGTATGCCGTATTGTCCCCAGTCTTCATTTTCTTTTTCCAAATAGCAAGGGTCCTAAGCAATCAGGTATTTCAGAAGTGTTACTTCCTTTTACTTGCATGCATCGACAAAAATCTTAACACATTCAATGTTATTTAATATGCATTTACTATGGTGTTAATACTAAAACTCTGACATCAAAAGAGACTTAATATTTATTTTCTTTTGTTAAAAAAAATCCAAACAGACAAGACATTGTATTTATACTTCACTTTTGGCCTAGAAAAGGAGCACCCACATTAACATTTCAGAAACATGCTTCTGAAGAAAATCCTCTGAACTACACTTTCTTTCATATTGCAAAGTAGTCTCAGAGTACATGAACTCGATGCAGAAGTTGAACCAGAAGAGGCACACTTAATGTTCTGCTGCTAATGGGCATTTATATTACGGGAACAAACTAAAGATAGTTCAAAGTAAAACTTCTATACTATACTATATATATGCATACTATAACCATTGGTATTCCAGCACAAGCTGTACCTACCCTTAACAGGTACCACTGATACTTAATGAAGACAGTGCCAAATAACCTTTCCATTATCTGATAGGGTAGAGAACATCAAGATGTGGTCTGGTGTCTCCCCTTCAATTCCCTTGCCTGCAGCTTCCTGCTTGTACACATTAAAAATCTACTGTTCTGGTTTCTCCATAATGATTTTTGCAATGATCCTTGTCTGTCAGTCTTCCGCCCCACATACATGCCCCTTCTCACTCTCCCCTGCTGTGAAAACGCTACTGCATTTATGGCCTGGTACTGGAAATTCTTACTCTGCCAAAACATTCACAGCTTTCCAGTGAAAGCACTTTGCATAAGCTCAGGTGAGGTCCTCCTGCTCAAAGCTGGCTCATCTGGTTCTGGTACAGTGCTCAAGCACATCCCTTTTCCACATTAAGAGACTTTTAAACTGATGGCATAATACATAGGCGTAAAGCTGCAGACTTTTAGTGTTTTCCTGCATTAAGACTAGATACCATGATTAGAAACTGAAGGGTTTTATTGGGGGGTAGGGGGTGCAATTATATTTTAACTAGAACTAATTTCCATCTGAAAGTAGGTTAATTTAAAAAAAAAAAACAAAACAAACTTTAAAAAATATTATTTTCCTTCTTTTTTTAACAGAAAACAAAATCCGTATTCACTTCTAAGAAGAAAAGAGAACAAAACTACCACCATCATCCCCAAAATCCACTCAAAGAATGAAAACACTATTTGTCAATGTACCTGCAAGCCCTGTCAGTGCCACTTTTTCCCTGCAGGAGAGAGAATTAGTAAAGTGTCATTAAAAAAAGCCACCTCTGGTGAAATGACCAGGCTTGCCAAGGCTGCACTTGCCCTCTCCTGCTGACCCCTGGCAGTGGGCTGTACTGGCCATGCTCGAGGCTGTGAACCACCCTGGGCTGGTTCCAGCCCTGGTGTGAGCTCCCCATCGCTCACCAGACCCTCTGCAAGCCTGGCAGCTGGCTGTGCTGGGGGGATAGGTACACAGCAGGGAGCGAGCGGGGAGTGTTGGAAGAGAGGTGCCTTTGGAGAGTGCAGAGGGAATGCACGCATGGTGCCTGGTTGAAAGGGATGTGGCTGGAGCTGTGCTCCTGCAAGCAGGTGTTCTGTGGTTCTGGGGAAGGGCTGGCCCTGGGGGCTGCAGCCATGGGTAACCTGCACCAGGGCAGAGGAGCGGTGAGAAGCAAGGGGAAGCGGAGATCAAGGAGAGAGCAGCAGAAAGGCATCACACACCAACCCTCTTCTCCTGCATCACCTGTCCTCACCTCACTGAAGGGACTGGGAGGAAGAGTGTAACCTGTGTTGGGAACCAGAGGAGTTGAAGAAAGGTGTTTGTAATTGAGCCTTAGGAAGGGGGAGGAAAGGTGTTCCCCATTGTTTACTTCCTCAGTACCAGAGTCAGGAATTAAAAAGGTCAGAGGGCTGTAGCCTATGAAGACAGGCTGAGGGAGTTGGGGTTTTTGGTAGGGTTGGAGCTGTAGCTGCTCCCTGCTAGAGGAAGTACGGCTCTGAGGAACTGTGGCTTGTGAGTGGGTTGCCCACATGGGGCACAGACACAGGCAGTCCATGCTGGAACAGAGGAGCAGCAAAGCAAGGAGCCATGGGAAAAAAAGATGAAGCAGCAAGGACTGGCAAAAGGAAACAATTAGACAACAGTCATAACATCCTCCACTCTGTACTGCTAAAATAAGGAAAGCTGAGGCTCGGAGGGGAGAGAGGAGAGGTAGATGTTAGGTTAAGTTGAGCCTAGGGATGGGGCAGCGGGGAAGGTGTTCCTTAAGTGTTTAACTATTTGAGAATTGAGGGGAAAATATTAAATAGGAATTAAAAGCTTCTATCAATTGGCAATAGATCAAATTAAATGAACTTCCCTGAGTCAAGACTGTGTTGGCTGCAGTGCTGGGACAAGTGAAGAGTAAGGAAAAACCATCTTCCCTCTTCTTCCCTGCTTTCTTAAAGCTGTCTAAATCACTCTTGTCAATTTTTCTGTCTCCCTGCAGGTAAAATGATAAATTCACAACAGTCTTCCAGGCAGGTAGCCAGTAGTCATGACTATGATTTTCCCAATTAAAAATGAGACCTTTTCAACAGATTTGGAAGTTTAGTTTTGAAATAAAATATACCTTTCTATCAGGAAATGTTTATTTTATGAAGTAATAGGCTAGGTCTTTTATGTTCTAGAGAGGGACTCAATTATCACAATTTTAATACGTATTTTGAAATGGATTTTACTCTTAATCCTTGATATTTTGGCAGCTTTATTTCATTTTTCTTTCACTGAAAACAAATCTAGTTTATCATGAAGACTTCCATACATTTAGCAGAGCTGTGTTTTTCGTGTTGCACTCAGGTGAATCTATAGGACAGTTGGGAAAGTGTGAATGCAAAATACTTTCAATGGATAGCTACTTTAGGAATAGCATATACTCACCTGCTAATGATAACTTTTGAGGAGAAAGCCTATCCTGTGAATGTAGTCAGAAAAATCAACTTTATATACTTGTATTTATGTCCTGCAGGTCTGTTTCTTCTGTGTCTTCTGAATACCATGTCTAGCTTAGTGACAAGAACACATTTATCTTCTTGTCAGTACTGCCGAGCCAATATAGTTGCAGATGGGCAAGCTGTGTTCTGTTTTGTCTCGTCCATCATCATCAGAATTTCCAGATTAATTCTCACTCAAGAGTCTTTCCTGTTGATTTTTTAAACAGAAACAAAAAATACCCCTTTGATTTTCAAATCTTGGCTCTTGATCTGAAGACTCTGTAAGACTGAAAAATCATTCCTGGGCTAGGAAAATGACTGAATGAGCTGTGTTCATAGTTACAGAATCAAAAAGGGCTGTATAGGGAAGAAGAGAGGCTGTATCTTGCTCAGTTCTGTCTACAGTGAGAGTACACACTTAAGAAGATTTTTCATTGTCTTAGCTCAGCTGAGGAAAATTTGTGACACAAGGAGTGGTATGTTGTGAATTTGATTTCCATAGGAATAAAGGAACATTTTTCAAATGCCCTTTAGGGCATATTCATTAATTAACTTGTATCTCTTTGGTACTAAGCTGCCGTGGCCAAATCCCTCTGCCTGAATTTAGTTAAGTCCTACTAAGTCCAGCTTCCCTGCTGGCACCATAAAGATGCACATTAGTAATGCATGTGTTCTACTCTATCTGCAGTTCTGTGAACTATCAGTGGTGTAAGATAGTCTGCTTCTTTACAGGAAAAATGTCTATTTTCTTTCTTTGACTCTGTTACAATGACATGGCATTGCATTAAATCAAACCAGGAAGAAGAATAGCACCTGATGTCCTACGAAAAAAAAAGAATCTCAATATATGTTTTTATGACAAGCCAGAACTTCTGTATTAAATAAAGGTCAGTCATTAGGCAGAATAAAACTGATAGACTTACTAAAAATGGAAATGATACCTTAGGTTCTAGTATTGCTAACAGCATTTAAGGTTGGCATTTTCAAAACTCTCATTCCTCAGATTTAGCCAGGACCTACCTTAATCTGTAAGTGGCCTGCTGATTTCTCATGACAAAATGTCATTTACATCTGCTATTGCCATCCTGGCCTATTGTCAAGTACACAGTATTCCTTAACTCATTGATACTGTAAACTTAAAAAAACCCAAACAGATGCAGTGAAGTGGGCTGAGCTATTCTGACTTTAGATGGTCAAAAGTAGGTATTATGGGTGTGCCAGGTGAATGAGCCTCAAAATGTCTGCACTTCTGAAAAGACAATAATCCTTTCTGGTTCATAGCCACACCACTTAACACACTACTGAAGACGTAACTTTTTTTTTTTTTTTGATTACTTGAGCAAATGGATAATTTCTGCAAAGATATACACAAGAAGGAATGCTTTGACTATTTAAAATCATAACTCAATGATTGACTATAAGTGAATGAAGTAAAAGAGATGCAGAAGAAAGGGATGATTAAATGTTGCTAGATTATAGTTGAGAAAGGCCGAAGGGAGGTCTGCATGTACTAAGCAGGGTGAAAGCTCACAGAGCAAAAGAATTTGTGTGGCTTCCCACTTTAATTTCTTAAGACAGTTAAGTGAAGGTTAACATCATCCAGTCTGTTACTTACCAAGTTCTATGTGGACTCTGTTGCCAAGCTATATCCTGGGATAAGGACTTGTACTCAAGATGGAGCCTGTTTGTGTAACAATGAGGGAGATAGCAGCAGAGTGCTTGGCCTTGTAGTATTACACCTTTTAGCTCTCCAGCCAGGCATTGCTTAGGGACTGACTTTTCCATGCCTGTTCTGCAAAGCACCCTCTTTTTAGCAGGCTTTTGGGTGGAAGCTTTCTCTGTTTTTTAAGGAGAGCGAAGCTGGGGTAGTTAATTGTACTGTTTCACCTATCTTGATTAACATGAGGTAGTGTGAGGAGGAGCATGGGGGAGGAGAAAAGATGATTAATTCGGTTTTGCAATAAACTTGTTATTAATATTGATGTAAAAGTTACAGACTGCCTAAAAAAAATACCGGGGTGGAAACGTGAAAGATATAATGAGAAAGAGGGAGAATGTATTAAAGCCTAGAAGATAAAAATCTTGATGAGAAATAATAGATGAGAATGCAACATGCTTAAGACTTCCTAAACTGTCACCTGAGTCAGACACATTGTCTCAACAGAGCTGAGCGTTGGTGAATGAGCACAGAGTCAAGATAATGAGTCAATATTTTTTCAGATCAACAAATCAAGTGAGTCTTAAATGAAGAAAGCTAAAAAAATTTCATCTTAGATGACAATATGCAAATTCCATGAAGTTTATATTAAGGACTTTTCTTTTTCTATTTAGGATCTGGATAGTGTCTGTGTAGTTCCTGAGCAAGTGTTGTATTGTGTTTGCAGTCAAAAAAACTGTTCCCGTTTCACCGCATGGCTGTCAAGCTACAACAGACAAACATGAAATAGAAATATTTTGCATTTTTGAAAAAGCAATGGCAGATTTCAATGCATATTAAAGAATAAATCAATTCAAATACACCTAATCCTTCCTTACTCTGAACAAAAGCAGGACAGTTATATTTACCTTGCAAAATACTCTGTGTTTCTCTTATAATGAGAAATTTGTTACAGTTCCAATTCTGAGGTATAATTTATATAATCCCTGAAAAATATATTTCTAAGCAGAATAAATACTTACATAGATCTACTAAGCTTATCAAAATGTAATTCAGGCTAGCAATATAGTGTACATCTTGGGTTCTAGCTTCTATGCTGAGTAGGCCAGAACTGCATAAATCTTTGATTTTTTTTCTTTAAATCTATGTATTTAATATAACAAACTAAATTATATGATATCCATTTTAATTCTGATAAAATAGCATTTTATGGGTGCAATTGGGAAATTTTATATAATTAAAAACCCTAACTCCACGGAGCTGCTTAACTGTAAATTGAAGAATGTGAGTGTTCCTTTCACTGTGCAAGGTATTCAGCATGTCCCTGTGATCTCTGGAGTTTAGCTAATGAGTTTTCAGCAAACAAACTTCAGTGTGTAAAACATGAGTAAAAAATCTGGGACTGCTCAAAAGATTGAATATTCCATTTAATGAAAACATCTTTCATAAAATATTTCATTTTTAATAAAATTTTATTTTGAAAGGGGGAAATAAAATTTTTGAAATCTTTTAAAATTTAATTTTTCTAAAACAATGTTTACATTTTTATTCTGAATTGATTTTCCACTTCAAAATGCATATTTTTGTGTAAAAGAAGTCTATACAGAAGAATTAATGCAGGAAGAAAGTAATACTGGAACAATCGTAGTTCAAGAAGACTGGGTCTAGGTCAGTCTCAGCTAACATGAAATGTTTTTGCTTGTTCTGTTGCCTGCAATGAAAATTAAATCTAAAATTTAGTGTTCTTAAAAATAAATATGGTCTAGTGAGAAGTTTAATAAAAAAGATCAGGGTTTTTAAGAGGAAAAATATTTAAGATAAATGTTTCGAATAAGATTCAATTTACCTGACACTTTCCATCCAAAGGTTGATACCTAGTCTTAGCTAGTCATCAGCATTGCCTCCAGAGTTCACAAAAGCAGATATCCATCAGATGATTAATCTCTGTCCTGAAGTCTAGCAGCTAGCTACCAATGCAATTCTGATTAAATTTCTGTCTTCTCAGCTTCATGGGACCAGTGTTGCCTTTCACCTGACTATTCATTGACTTAGTCATGGTTTAACCCCAGACGGTGATTAAATATCACACAACTGCTTGCTCATTCCCCTGGTGGGATGGGGAGGAGAACTGGAAAAAAAGGGTAAAACCTGTGGGTTGAGATAAGTACAATTGAATAACTGAAATAAAGTAACATATACTACTAATAATAATTGTAATGCAAAGGGAGATAACAAAAAGAGAAAGAGAAATAAACTCAAGGAGAAAAACCCCCACAAAACGTGGTGCAGAATACAGTTGCTCATGACCCACTGACCCAATGCCCAGCCAGACCCTGAGCAGCGATCCCACTGCCCAGCTAACTCCCCCCGGTTTATATACTGAGCATGATGTCATGGTATGGAGTATCCTTTTGGCCAGTCTGGTTCATCTGTCCTGGTTGTGTCTCCTCTCAGTTTCTTGTGCCCCTCCAGTCCTCTCACTGGCAGAGCCAGAGAAGCAGAAAAGTTTTAGATTTAGTGTAGACACTACTTAGAAACAAATAAAAACATCAGTGTGTCATCAACATTATTCTCGTACTAAATCCAAAACACAGCACTGCACCAGCAACTAGGAAGCGAATTAACTCTGTCCCAGCTGAAACCAGGACAGATTTTTTTAATTACAATTCTGTTTGTTTGGATCCTAAACCAGCTTACCATGACTGGTTCTAGGCAAAGCAAACAGCCGCAGCTTGTTGCCAGGGTTAGGATGGAATGTGAAGCCAGATAACTAGATCAGCTTAGCCATACCCATGGTGATGGAGCCTTATTTATATCCTTAGGATCAGTTGAGAGTGTCTCCATAGATGAGAAAGAGACCCTATGTAACTATCTTAGACTATACACTTAGTTTTCATCTGATTAAACTTAATTCTTTTTTCCAGCTATATCTGCTTCTCATTTTACTGTTTTGGACTGTTTAACCTACAAAAAAGTATAACTTGATGTGGCAGTATGTGTTATTTTCAATGTCCTTTGATATGGTATTATGTGTCATTGCTAGTGTTCTGGAGTAATTTTATAAGAACCCAAGATGTGCATCTTTGTCAGGGCCATGAGGGCACTAAGAGGCCTTACCGGTCCAGACCAGGGTCCTCTGGGCCTGCCCCACCATACTGCCTACAGCCCAGGACCCCGTTTCAGCCCGGTGTAGGGCTGTCAGTCACTGCCCCAGTGGTGCCGCGACAGCGGGGTTCTCTAGATCCACTGCAGCCATGCTCTGCCTGGCTGTAATCTGAGCCAGTCCCAAACCAACAGGCTGATGTCTCAGCCTGGCCTCATCCTGTCCTTGCCCCTGCAGGTCTTCCCAGCCGTTCTGGAGCTTAGTCTGACCCTGGTTATCCTCACTGGATCTCATCTTGACCCCCACCTGCTGACATACTGGCATGGCCTTGGCCCATCCCTATGGAAGTACCTGATCCCTGAGGCTGCCCCAGTAGTCCCCCAGCCTGCCTTGCTCCTTTACAGGAGGCAGTGACATGGTCCCTGGCCGGCAAGGCCCCTGGCCTGCGAGCTATGCTATCAGTCCTGCCTTCTTGTCCTTCAGGAGCAACCAGCTTGCCCTGCTCACTGAAAAAATTGCTGATTCCCTTTTTGCAAATTCTATCAAAAATTATTTTACTATGATGCATGTAAAAACTCCTAGGAACTCTTCAATAGCAACCTGGGAGTCTAAAATATGTAAACTGTTTGTGAATGCAAATAACAAAATAATATAAATGATATAAATAATACAAATAAATAAGTTTGTCCAAATAAAAATCCTATTTCTGAAATAAATTTAAAAAATCAGGCAACAGAACTAAGTAGCAGTTATTGTCAAGATGTAGGATTAGCTTGCAATTTACACTTGCACGATCTGTAGCTATCTATTGTAGTGACTTGCTTTTGAATGTTAATATGCAAAATCACAATTTTTCCATTTCATACAATAGTACAAGGATAATTGGGTTTGGATTATGCTCAAAATTGGCATTGGTTTTCTAACTGGTATACACACAAGGACTCAATTACTGTGTTTCGGTCACATGTGAAAAAGAATATCTATAACCAGTATTTCTCCTAACAAGCCTACAGGGATATCAGCATAGTGAGAATTCTTCACTTCTTTTGGTAGTTTCAGAAATTCTCTGGTCAGTCTTAAACAGACATACAGGTGCTGCTGAGTTATTTCTGTAAATAACCATACATGCATCAGTCTGACAATAATATTTCTAATAAATCTGTATTTCAAAATTTGAGTTTATCAATCTTCTCCTATTTTTTCAATTCAACAGCCATAAAAAAGAGAAGAAAAAATATTTTGCTGACTTTTAAGAAAGGGGATTTGTGCCCAAACTTTTCCAGTTAATCCTTGATTGAGTTTGACATGTTCTTGCAAAATACTTTGATTCCAGTGAAGCAGCATGCTCAGTCGAGCAGCTCTTGAGCTGCTCTGCCAGCTACTCCTCTCTCCAAAGTTCTGGGAGCATTTTAACCACTGGTGATGTTGAGGAATCGATAACTTGCCCTCTGACACTCAGAAATCAAAGAAAGGGATGGGAAAACCGGATGCTTAAAAAATTATGGTTTTTTAAAATATGTTTTATTTTCTGTATACCTAGCATGGGAAGGTATAGAAGCTTCTGTTGCCTTTCTAGTCTTCTTTCTGCAGCTGTAGAAAGCATGGCCAAACATTTCTATTCTCTCATGTTGCCTTTTTCTCCCCTTGGTACACAAGGAATTCTAGGACTTAAAGTGCATTTGAAACATAACTATTCATCTTCTCAGTTCAGTATTTAGACACAGGAACTCTGAAACAGTGCCACTGATTACATAGCCAAGCACTTAAATTTTTCCTTAAGTTATTTGTTTTGGAAGACTGATATGTAAGGTATATACTTGGAAACTCTATAACATTCACTGGATATGTACTGATGGAGCAGAATATTACTCCATTCTCTGGTAATTTCTTACCCAAATCTACACTACAAGGAAATTGAACATTGCTATTCAACTAATTTCATCAGTTTGGGAATATTTTATTATACCCAACAGTGATCATCAGTTACAATGCTTTCTACTCAACAAATAATTTTCAAAGTTAAAAATGCTAATAAGTCTGGTTAACAGCATAAACTAGAGCTAAATTATGAACATTAGATTTACTGATGCTCTCATTTGCACACAATCTTTGCAGATACTAACCACACTAAATTTAACAGCAATGAACCATACTAAACTCAAAAACTCTTTCAGAAATGATTTTGCAGACTGACTTCAAGAAGCTATTTACCCCAGTGCAGACTAAAGTAGATGGGCAGTGGTTTAAGAAACAGGGAGTCAGAAAATTTTCTTATTCATTGTAGGGGAAATGTCTTATCACATTAGTTTGTGGTACATATGGACCATTGCAAAGGACTTGCAACAAGTCTATCATAAAATCAGTTCTTAGTTCAAAAATGTCTTTTTTTTTTTTCTTTTGCTTGAAAACTGGATGCTATTTAATTAATAGTGGTTCATAATGGATCAAACTGAAACTTAACAGTCTATATAGTAGAAGTATATCCTGCATGAACAATTCCTGAAAGTTTGAATGATTTTATTTTTCATCTTGATTTGGAATAAAGGAAAAAGAAATCTTATGCAGTAGGAAAGTATTTCCTACCTACCTGTACTGAAAAATGCCTAATGGTCCAGGAGAAAAAAATTATGCTGGAACCTACACCTTTAGCAAGGACAGTGCTAGTACAATGTGAAATTGGGCAACTCTACCTTGTCGTGTCAGCCACTGTTATGGCTCATAATGAGGGTCAGTAGTTACTGCAAGAAAGGTGGGAGAAAAGAAGACAGGGAGAAACTTATTGATTTCTTGACTGCCGCCTCCTGTGACAGGTACATTCTTGCTGCATAAGGTTGTTCTTTGGCTATGAATGTCCATTATTGCTTTTGTCTCTTTTGTCCAATGGTGAATTTGAATTACCCATCCTTGATGAGAAGGAAGTGAGCCCCAATCCATATTTCCAAATTCTGCTGATCCTACGGCAAAAGTATCTGCAACAAGTATATGCAGCATGCAGTAATACTGATAAAAGCTAGCAGACGCTTACACAAAATAGGGCATTATTTACAGAACTGGAAGTGCTTTGGAGAAATATATGCCTCCATTAAATCAAGTCATGTGTTAAGTCAGATCTGAAGTCAGATCTCTTTGTGAACAAGTCTAGAATCAGTGAAAAGAGAGCTAAGCATTCAGTTTTATCTTCAGTTATTGATAAGCAGGGTTTGCCAATATGTGAGTTATTTCCAAGTCTTCCAATTTTATTTGAATTTTCTGGTTCTTTGAGGATGAAGTAATTGGAGTAATGAAATACTGCTTTGTTGCCTGATTAATGCCTGTTGATCTTTTCTAAAACTGTGGTAAAATATCAGAGGTAGTGTACTTGACTCATTAATTCATTAGCACTAATTTATCAATGGCACATGCCCAGTTTGACCTGGAACCAAACAAATTAAGATCCACTAGGTTTATGAGGAGCAAAAATGTTGTTTCATCAGGGCTTTCCAGTTATAAGATATAATTACATTAAGAGTTGGATAAAACCTTGTATTTCAGGGGGAAAAAAAAGAAGTATATTTAGTAAGACCTTCCTTTTATCCTAGCTTCTGGGAGCATTTATAGTTACCTTTAATTTTCTCGCTCACAATATTTTTTTTTCTTTCAGTAAAGCATCTACCTAACATGCTTTATCTGTGATATACAAACTTTAGCTTTTCTCAGAGCAGAAATCACTGCTCAAGACATTTATCAATGGATTCTCAATAACTTTGCTCAAATTTCAAATTGGCATTTTTATATGCCAATTTTCAAATGGCATATTTCAATGTCTTTTCAAAATTGCTTTCCTTCATACAGTGCACAGTCTCAGATGATACAACAACAGTGCAGCCGCACCATCTGGACAGTTATCTCTGCCTTTCTTCTGTTCTCTAACTCTCTTTTGACATTATTTTTTGCTATCTTTCCTTAATGCATTTTCCTCCTTTTATTACATTCTACTTGGCCTGTTTCTCACCCTCCTTCCACCTTTGTTAATATTTCTATGACTGTCTTCCTTATACTCATCTTTTTCATTTTGTGAATATTTGTGTTGTAACTTTTTTACAGTTCATTTGAAACCTTAGATATTTGTTTCCACTTTCCCCCTTTTGTTCTCTCCTTTCCTTATTGCAAGATATCTTAAGTAAATTTACTATCCAGTTTCCTTCTTATTTATTCTATTTTCTTTCCTTCTTTCTTCCTAATATATTTACAAAGGTTCACAGTAGCTCTTGCTGCTATGAGTCCTTTCTGTAAGTTTGTAAGTGCTGCCTTCAGTATGGATTATAAAAAAAATGATTGCTTATGTATTTGTTAAAGACATCAGAAGAGGACTTTGGTCCTCATGAGCTTTGGTAAAGGCAAGAAAGGAGTTTTGTTTTTCAGTAGTGTCCTAATGAAAAAAAAAAACTCCACGTATTACAGAAACAAGGGAACGTTCTCTTGTATTCATTATTCTACTTCATTACTATGTTGCATACTCTTTTATATTGCCCTTAGTAGTACTCTTCTGATAAAGAAAAATGAACACTGACACAGAAAATGCCTGTTACTCCATCTCGGTTTATCTTTTGCCAAATCATAAAGTGCTGCAAAGCACATTTTTTGTTTATTTGTCTTTTGGTTTTTCACAGTATAGTTGTCTGTTTAGATGGACTTCTGTCACTTTTCTTGAAATAACCAAATAGGTCTCCTGTTCCAAAGTCAATTTCTTGCATTCATCTTGCTGACTAATCTATAAAGCCTTTCATCCTGATAGTGTCTGTTCTTGTCCGATGGTTATACTCTTTCATTATTCAAAAGCTGTTGCTTTTATATCCAGGCATTTTACCTCTTTAATAACATGAGAACTGCTACAGCAAAGCCACATTTTTGCTGCTCCTTTCTGAATTCCTTTCAACTTATCTATATGCTCCTAAGAATGGAGTACTAAGGCCTGCTTGCAGTATTTTAGGTGCAATTTGCTATTCATATTTGAATATCCCAAAGAAGGACATCTACAACTTTTTCATGATATGATCCCTCCCTTCAAACAGTTTCCAAGTCATATTGACCTTTTCTTGTTGCAAATTTGCTTTATAAACATGTATCTAATTTACTGTCCATTATTACTTGTAAATCCTTTCATCAGTGTGTGTTTCTAGATTACTTTCTCATAGAATGTCTGTATTTCATTTATTTTTCCCAGATATATAGTTCACATGCGAAATCCAGTTGCATCTCCATCCTGATATTTTTTGTCCATATTTCATCTGGGTTTTATAGTTTTGAATCTTTGAGCTCTCTTAACACTCTCAGAATCTGTGAACTTGGTGTCATCTTCAAATTTAATTACCGTGGTGGTTTGCCCCAGCCTTTAATCATTCAGTAGCATGTTTAAATAAGAGCAGGCGTAACAGCGATCCTTGTAACACACCATTGCACACTTGTGTATAATGTATGCTGCTACAGTTCTGCTCTTCATTATCCTTTCTGTTGTCCTTCACTACATTTTCATTTCCCATTTGCTTACAGCCAAGAGCATTGCCATTAATTTTACATGATGCTACCTAAAAACATGTGAATGTGTGGGTCTTGTGTTGCATTTCTTTCATTATACTCATTTTATAAGCAAGTATAAGATGATTCTTTATTCATTGGATATGACCCTCCTGTTAAGCAAGTCTCAAGACTGCAATCTCGTAAATGTTCACTTATGTGTCACTTAATTATCAGAGATGTGTTAGTTCTACAGAGCAACAAGCATATGGCAGGCTTATAAGATGATATTTACATTGTTACTCTATCCAGTGCATGGAAAGGTGGGATATTTGCTGATACTCTATTCTGACAGCAAACATTTAGGTGGAAAGATCTGCGAAGACAACATATCCCCAAGTCCCTCCTTCCCTACTCTATAGCTGGAGGATGTAAATGAATGAACAGAGGGAAGTGTGCAGATCGGCAAAACAGGAGGGATATTATGCTCTCTTCTGAAGAAATAAACCATCTTTGTAATTTGTTTCCAGATCTCCTGCCTGTGTGAGGAGGCTAGAGATGGTATGTAATTACCCATGTCTCTCTTTCTTCAAAAGTTACTATAAAATTCTAGGCTTCTTCATGTGATTTGCCTACATTTCTGACCTTATGTATGTTTCCCTAAGCAATGGAGTTAAACATATGGTTCCTAAAGATTAATCTTCTCTCTTTCTTTTTTATGATCACTATTAGGTTTGCTTTTCTTGGGTACTTTCTAATTCTCTATGGCTTAAACAATTATAAGTGATTCAGTAAGTTTGTTAGCCAAATCCCTGAATACCCTAGAATGCATGTTCAAAGTCATTATTACTCGTAGTTGTCCAAAGCTGTTTTGTTCATTTTGTATAGCACTAACACTTCCCCTTTCTGCAAGTTGAGCCTTAGAACATGTTCATATTATCTGTTTTAGTCCACTCCTTACTTATTAATGATTTAAATCTCACTTGGTTTTCTTTGTCCATTTATTAGACCTTCAGATATCTTTCTTACTCCCTTGACTCTATTTTACTAGCATTTGTTCTGTTATTATTATTACCTAGTTGTTTCCAGTTGTAGGATATGCACTTTTCACTCCTAACAAAGACATCATGTTAGCCCATCAATGACTTACTTTTTTTCTTTAAATTCTGATCACGTTTTTTTATTTTTTATAATTGCCTTACATCTTACATAATTTGCTTCCAAAAATATATATTTCAATAAATATGTTTGGGATTTAAGCTTCTGAAGTAGTGTCCTGATCAATCTACTACCCTTACAGCCTTTCAACATCAGAAAGAGTTACAACTTACAATCTCAATTACTTTATTTTGGTTTTATCAAGTACAATATTTTTATATTGCTTCATTCAGGGACCTTTCTTACTTTGTTAAATTGAAGCAGCTTGTGGTCAAAAGATATTGAATGTCACCATTTCTCACAATTTCTACTAATCCTTCTTGAGCAGGCTAGTTAAACCATCTCCTTTCTGGATCATAAAACTACCCTCCGTGATTATGCATGCTTGCCTAGTTGTGTTTTTATTCAACACCTGCCTTGGTACTTAATGTCCCCCATGACAGGTATGGTTCTGTGCATCTTGAGAGGTGGCCCAGGAATCTCTTCCAGTTTCATCCAGTCTTGATGCAGTCTTGCAGATGTTCAGTGAAGTTCACCTCCGTACTCTTTTCTGCTACTCTTGATTAAAGTACTTCAATAACTTTTAATATATTAAATAAAAATTCTTTGTGCATCAATTAATTTACACACATGTTAGTGTTGCAGTTAATGTGGATTAGTTTAAGACAGTTTATTTGTCAGTGGAAGCAGGGTATCTGCCTAACTTGCTACATAGGAAAAGCATCCATACAGGTCCTCATATGTCCATATACATGGTAAAATGCGGTACTTTGATATGAATGAATTCTGGTAATTAGGTTGTTGGCCCAGAGCTTCAGCAAAATATTTTGCCATAATTTTATTCATTACTTACCCCTTCCTTCCCCACTTCTTTTTGCCCCAGTGTAGACATTTTATCCAGTGGTTGTAACATGGAAACTTTTCAGAGTTACTTTTTCGGGTTTCATATATGATTCTATTCCGCCAAAAAAATCAGTATTTTTTTTTTAATTCCTTGTGTTAGGAGAACCTCTGTGACCTCAGCTGGGATGTAGTTATGGAAGGACCAGAAAATATACTCAAGTGAAATCAGCTCCTGTTCTGAGGATCAGACAGTTCAGAGAACCAAGTCAGACAAAGAATGGGAGAACATAAGTATTACTATCTTATTTTACAGATAAGGAACTGAATAATAGAGAGATTAAGGTCAGACAGGGAGGCTGTGGCAGTTCTGGGAACCAGTGCCAGAATACTTCCTTAATCACAAAACCATTCTTCATTCTGAAAGATTTTATTGTTTATTCTTCAGACACCTTCTATGGAGCTGAAAGAGAAGCAGAGCTTGGATCAAGCTTCAGATCCGGGGTGAGGATAACTTTGCTTTTTGACTTAAAGACTAACTCCAAGATAAGGTCTCTACTGAAGTTTCTGAGTTCTTAGAAGTGCAGTTTTTATCTGCTCCTGATGATCTGGAGACATAGGAATTTTGGTTCTATCTAGTTAAATTCATGTCAAACTAATTTTAGTAAGTGTTAGACAAATAAACAAAAGCTACCTCAGTTTTAAATTTCATTCACATTAATATGCATTATGTGTGAATGCAGTTTTCTCCATCTTGCCTAATTTGTATAAGTAAACACATCTTTAGGATCTTAATGTGCTGTATCTCTGGCACAAGTGGGAAGCTGCTGATCCAGAAAGGTCCTACTTATCACTCTCTATATTTTAACAGTCCGTGGATTCCAAGATCTGCTAATTTATGCTAGAGAATGCCTTTTCAGATTTGTTGTGGTCTTCTGTCACTGGGGACTTTCACTGTATCAGAAGGTATGTTTTGCAGCTTCCTGATGGTTTTAAAAAGGAACAGTAAATGTCAACAGGCAAAAAGGCCAATAAATAGGGAGAACTGATGCTCACTAACAGATTCCTTGGGGATTAGTCATACAGGTTCTTGGTTCTCTGTTTCCACAGGCATTTTTACAATAAATGATATAAGATCTAAAAGCAAGATAAATGTTAAAGGTTCTTTAGTCACTGCCTAGTCAAACAAATGAGCAAAATTTGAAGTAAATAGCATCTAAAAAGTCTAAGCCCTTGAATTCAGATCTTCAGTAGCTTTAAGAAGCAGGTCTTTCTATTTATAGCTTTAATTATCTTGAATTCTATGTCTCCCATGGCTTAGATAAAGAAACACAAAACATATTAAAATAAATCATGTAAATGCATTTTTCTGTCAAAATTAGTTGTATTCTAAATTATGTATACTTTTTATAGAAATGGATGTTACTAGTTTCTTTGCTAGTTCAGTTATTTATCCTGTAAGTGTTTTTCCCCATATTAAAAAGCAACAGAAAACCCCACAACACATAAACACTGTATTATTTCAGTTATAATAGCTTCATAGTTCATATACTACTTACTTATATTCTGGGGTTTTTTTACTGGTTACATAGCTACCCTCATTCCATAGCATAATATTTATAATTGATTTTGGAAAATGGAAGTACCTGCTTGACCTTATGCTGCTTTTTTTCAGTCCTGTCTAAAGATGCTCTTTGTATTTGTACCACAATTCCTGCTGATAGAGTTAAACACTAAGAGAATTTTGAGTGTTTCAGATTCATAAAGGTTCATCATGTCTGCTTTAATGAGAAATCATTTTATAAACTATACCACAACCTGTATAGTCAGGTGATGATTTTTTCTGTCTTTGCTCTTTGCATTCTTAAGGACAAAGCTTTTATAAACCTGTGTTTTAACATGAGGTAGTCCTGCAGCAGTCTGCTCTGGTTCTTTTTGAAAAATATTGAAAATAAGACTCTATTCTTCAGTATGGACTTTTGGGCTATATTTTCCCCTTCATTATTGTTACAAATTGACATAGCCATAAGAGCAGATATTACCCTCTGAATTTGGTGATACTGAGCAAACCAACCTCCCTACTCTCTAAAGAAACCCTTTAAATCAAGCCCAAACAAGGAGAACCTAAGTAATTTTTGGAGAAAGCCATCCACTGAGTCATTGAACCACAGAATATTTTAAGTTGGAGGAGATGTCTAAAGGTTGTCTATGCTGACCTCCTGCTCAAAGCAGGGCTGACTCCAAAACTAGAGTTCCTTAGATTACAAGGCCCCCTGATTCAAGAGTTCAATCTTTTTGTCTTTCCCTGTCTTCCTTCCCCATCAAGAAGTCAGGTTTCTCACCACTGCATACGCAAAGTAGCTTCCTTCTATTTCAAAGGGCAGGGCAGGAAGTCAGCTTTAACTATCTTGCAGTGCTCTAATGTAAGTTATGCTGGATAGTTACTGTGACATGCAGCTTTCTTTGGAGCTAGCAGCATTTGAACTATCATCCCAGTATCCAGAATTTATGAGCTACAGAACAAGACGTGGGTGGGTGGCTTCCTAGAAATGGAAATGACAGTGGAGGAAACTTGATGAATGAAAATGTAGACAGCTGATTCACATAGCAAGCAATTTTAACAGCTAGTTCTACTGAGCTAGATATTCCTTCAGAAAGGCTTTGGCTTACAGGATTCTTACGAATACTTTCTGCATCTGTATCTATTTTTTTCCTGGAGCTCAGAACCATGAAAGACAGGCTTTGCCTCTGCATGTTTTGCAGTGGGCACTGAGTGCCTTGCAGGAGCAGGACATTTCAAACTGTGGCAGTGTGCTCCCCATCCCCCCAATCCTGACTTTATTTCTGTAACAACACTCAAGTGATAACCACCAGTGGTGGTCATAATGGGCACATCTGGTTGTGATGGCTGTATCCCACTCAAAGTGAATTTTGGGGAAACAGGTAACAACATAATAACCAAGGGCTAATTTGAAAAATGTGCCCACCTAACAGTGCTGGTCAAGGCCCGACTCAGGCCAAGTTTGAAAGAAACTAACTTCTGTAGTATCCCTTTGAGTACAGATGCCTCTCAAGGTTACTCCTTGGGGTTGAGATATTCCCTTCTGCAACAGAATCTTTGTAAGTGATTAATAGCCTGCTAAACTTTCTTAGCTAAGTGGTAAAAAGGATTGATTGTGCACATATAATCTTTTAGATGCAAACTGTTGGCCAAGTCTGAGTTCAATTCTGGATCTAGCCACACCTAAACTCCCCTCTTGAGAAGTTTAGCATGCAAGGGTGTCCTTTCTGAACCTTGTGGGTCAACAGGAGGGTCTCCCTGCCAGTTTTTTCTGATATTGTCCTCTGTGCAGTAAATAATCAAGTGTACCTTGCCACTGAATCTTGTTAAACCACTGTCACATTTACTATCAAACTTTGTTAAATTGCAGTTTTATACCAATAAACATTGCTGCTTCTCACTTACATCACTCCATCTGTGACACAAACTTACAGCTGCTTTGTTAATATCACAAATACTGTCATGGCAACTAATAGCCCTTGCACAAACAACCTTTTCTAGAGACTCAAGCAACAGAACAAGAAAAAATAAAAATGCTATTTAACTGTCTGGCAGCTATCTATACCTACAAACACTGAAGACTGAAAACAACACTGATCAGCTTTGTGTTCAAAAGGGTTATAGTGTTGGTGGATAAGGGAAGAGCAACTTGTGTCATCTACCTGGATTGTGCAAAATATTTGACACTGTCCTGCATAACATCCTTGTCTCTAAGTTGGATCTGATGGATGGATCATTTTGTGGATAAGGAATTGACTGGACGGTGTCACTCAAAGAGTTGTGATCAATGGCTTGATGTCGAAGTGGAGTGGTATTCTTCACAGGTCAGAATTGGGGCCAGTGTTGTTTATCATCTTTGTTGGCAACACGGACAGTAGGATTAGGTGCACCCTCAGCAAGTTTACTGATGACGCCAAGCTGTGTGGTGCAGTCGACGGGCTGGAGGGGAGGGATGCCATCCAGAGGGACCTTGGCAGGCTTGAGAAGTGGGCCCAGGGAAACCTTATGAAGTCCAATAAGGCCAAGTGCAAGGTCCTGCATGTGAGTTGG
This sequence comes from Falco peregrinus, assembly GCF_023634155.1. Taxonomy (NCBI): domain Eukaryota; kingdom Metazoa; phylum Chordata; class Aves; order Falconiformes; family Falconidae; genus Falco; species Falco peregrinus. The sequence goes on along the minus strand of NC_073725.1, from coordinate 35,900,546 downwards.
GGCAATCCCAAGCACAAATACAGGCTGGGTGAAGAATGGATTGAAAGCAGCCCTGGGAAGAAAGACTGGGGAGGGGAGGTTGATGAGAAGCTCAAAATGGCCCAGAAATATGCGCTTGCAGACCAGAAAGCTAATGGAATCCTGGCTACATCAAAAGAAGCATGGCCAGCAGGTTGAGGGAGGTGATTCTGTCCCTCTGCTCTGCTCTGGTGAGACCCCACCTGGAGTGCTATGTTCATCTCTGGGGCCCACAACATAAGAAGGACATGGGCCTGTTGGAACAAGTCCAGAGGAGGGCCACGAAGGTGATCAGAGGGCTGGAGCACCTCTCCTGTGCAGGCAGGCTGACCGAGTTGGGGTTGTTCAACCTGGAGAAGAGAAGGCTCTGGGGACACCTTCTAGCTACCTTCCAGTACCTAAAGGGGGTGTACAAGAAAGCTGGAGAGGGACTTTTTACAATGTCCTGTGGTGATAGGACAAGGGGCAATGGCTTTAAACTGAAAGAAGGTGGTTTTGAATTAGGTATTAGGAAGAAATTCTTTGCTTTGAAGGTAGTGAAGCACTGGAACAGGTTGCCCAGAGAAGGTGTGGATGCCCCATCTGTGGAGGTGTTCAGGTCCAGGCTGGATGGGGCTTGGAACAACCTGGTGTAGTGGAACCCCATGGCAGAGGTATTGGAACTAGATGATCTTTAAAGTCCCTTCCAAACCAACCCACTCTATGATTCTATAAAAAGTGGGTACACTCAGGAAGTGTTTGTATTTTTGCTGTCTACCTGTCCATCTACCTACCTATTTATTTGGTGTACTGATTTGCTACCCGTATTACTGACAAAATAAAGGAAATTAATTCTGTTAATTGGATATGATTTGTAAGTACTTATTTTGCCCTAGAATTTAGTACATAGACTTTAAACAGTAAACATGTTGCACAGTCTGATTGAATTATATTCTGAGAGAGGAAATATTTTCTCAGTACTGCTATAAGTATTTTTAAAAATATAAATCTTAGTTTTCATGCTCCACAGAATACAGGAGGCTGTGAATATGGCCTCTCCCACTTTACGTGCTTTATATTTGTCCTCTGGAACCTAAAGATAATGTGACTGCTCATAGCTAGGTGGGGAGAGGGAAGGATCAGACCTGATCAGCACAGGGCTCAGAAAATCTGGCCTTCTCCACAGTATCACTTTAAAGTGTTGTTACAGCTCTGTATTTTAAGGGCTTGCCATGGGTGTGTGCCAGTGGTGAATAAGGAGTTATTTTTGGGTGGGATGGTGCTTCCCTAACTCACATGTATACCCAGTAGCGCACTTGGTCAGTATGGGCTATGGTCTGCCAACACCATCCTTGCTCATAAACCATAAGAAGAAGTAAAATGTGTCTTTTAGGCAGAGATTCAGATATGCCAAACAGTGCATTGGTTTTGCTTCACCTAAATTCAATTAAAGCCTCTGTATGAAGTTTTAAAATCTTACTCATTTTTTTACAATGAATTGTGTGGCTAGGTGCAATAGTACCAATCAGGATTTTCTGTTCTGAAGAGGTGATCACACTTGCTTCATATATCCCTTACCTGCTAGCATGCTGAATGTGATTATTTCTTTAATAACATTGCTTTCCTATGGATGTGCAATGAAAAAAATCTCTAGGTATCTTGGAACTGATATTACTCTGCCTGACAGGACCCTTTTTGAGGACACATGAAGGAAGACTGATGGTTTGTCTTTGGTTTTTTATCAGAAGATAAAAATGAAGTGACTGAGTATTTTACAGTTTGTGAGCTGTAGCCCTTGGATAAAACAAGAATACTGCTGGCTAAAAGCAGATTTTCTGCTTTGGCAATTCTTTTTCCACTGATACCAAATTTCTTCTCAACTCCTGTGCTGGTGTATAAAACCCTTTCATAGAGGTAAATGACTATGTTTCTTCTGGGAGAGGATAGGATTTCTTCATGTGGTTTCACGTGTTAAAATCTCACCAGGGAAGAGACCATATGGCAAAATAAAATCTCCTGATTTTAAACTCAAACTCATGATTTTGAGGGATAAATAACTCATGATTTGTGATTGGGTAAAATTGGCAGCATTGGAGAGCTGGCTTTTGACACATCCAGAGTGGTAACTTGTAGAAAAGAAGATAATGTAATTGTAGTATCTGGTATCTGTACCTGTAATAACCAATAGTTTGATATCTGTAGTCTGTATTAAGATGTATAATTACAATTTTTTTCCTTGTTGTGTGCTTTACAATGCCCAATTATAAACTTAAACCCAAGTTATAAGCCTCTCCAATTTACCATCAGTAACGTGTTTCCTCTTCTCTCCGTGGTTTGTGATTGGATGTTTGATTATTGTTGTAAATTCCTTTTTCAATCAGATCCGTAATTTTTTCTATCCTACTGTTGATTTCCTGTGATGTACATTAGTCTGAGAGATTTAAATTTGAACATCATGACAAAATACTGGATTACATTTGCATTGAATGAAGCATAGATCAGTAAGAAAGGACAATATGGCTCTAAGTCACCTTATCAGCTTTCAGATTCTGGAATCAGCCAGAGACCTGACTTTTTCTCAAAAAGAAACAGAAAACAGCCACACAGTTCTTGTACACCCTTATCTTCACAAGAAAACTTCGCTGTAGGAATCATTTTTCAAGATCCAAACATTCAGCTAGTCCAGTATGATCCCAGAATGATGTTTGCTTTGTTTTTACAATACAGGATAAACATACAGAATAAATCATATGTCTTCTGTGTTTTTAAGCAATATGGAGAAGTAAAACTGTGAATCAGGACGCGGTTTTCCCTGTTATGGTTTAGTAGCAACATTGTATTCAGTCCCCAGTGTCACACCTACAAATCGGGCTGTTCATCAGTTCATCACTTCCCCAGACTAAGCCAGAAAACTTGAAACAAGTTTGTTTGAATTACATTTTTTAGCTTGGAATGGCATATCGTCATTTTAACCCAATCTCACCTAACTAATAAGTTAATGCATGTTTAAGTCTTACTTTTGTCCATTTGCATTACTTAGCTTTCTTGTGTGACATCTGGCTCTTACACACTAATTCTTCTTAACATTTTATACAGTAAATTTCTTTCTTGCCTATAAAAATTACTCTGCTTCTCTACTCAGACTGCTGTGAGTTAGATCCAACCACCAGACAAATCTACTGACTTAAAATTCAGTACAATTAATCCTGTAAAAGTGAGCTCAGAGGCATGCCTGCTACTTATTGTCAGTTTAACCCTATTTCTCATCATAAATCTTTTTCACAAATAAAGATTTCTAGTTCAATCTAATACAATTATTTGTTGCTATTTGTGAGTTCTTGCAATGTCAGCCAACAATTTGAAATTCATCTGTTATTAATACATCATTCATTTTGAATATTTCTAGCTGATTATGCATTGTTTCTGGGGAGGAGTGGTAACCTGCCTCTGAAAGATCCAAATGGGCCTTGTTTTGCTAGATTACTTCTATTTTTAAAACAGGGAAATGACAAAGCAAATAATTTAGGTCATGTATAAATACCTTTGTAAGTGTTTGAATTTACATGTTCAGTATGAAGAGCAGGTCTCTCCTAACTGTACAGAATAGAATCATAGAGCATAGAATATTTTATATATATATATATATATGCACACTAGAAACACATTATGCAGCTTCATAGATGCAGAGTTCACAGAAGAATAGTAATCCTTTTTTTTTTTTTTTTTTTGTATTGAACTATGAGAATCAATAATAATTGGCTTTCATATTTGGTCACTGGTATTACTTGACGTATACATAGTCTATTACTAAGGGAACCATTGCTGTTCTTCATTCCTTTCATTTGTGGAAGTAATACAGCTCACCCAGGTCAAGTAATGATTAGCATGGAAAACTTCCTATATTTGCTAATGCAGGCTAGGTATTTGATACTGCTTTTCCAAAATACATTAACCTTTCATTTGTGGCATCATGAAATTTTAGTAATCTGAATGCTTGACTTTGTAACCCTGATAATGTTGTTTTAATGTAGATTATTGCTGTGTAGCTTCTTAGTTTTAAGTGAGATAAAAAATCATTATACTGCTAAGTAGCATCCTTAGTGATGCTTAGTGAGCTAAGTGATACCCGTTTGTTCCACGTTCTTGGCTGGAATCTTCATATCCATCCTATAGATGCTGGTACTAGTTTTTCTTAATTCTCACTGGCTATTTCTTATAAATGGCAGAATTTGTTTGAATTTCAAGCTCTTTGAAACAAAAACTGTGCTTTGGAATATGTACAATGCCTACTACTTTCAGTTCGGAGAAGCACAGAAAGATTTTTTGAACTTCAAATGATTCTTAGCTATAAGAAACATTTCTCAATGCAACACTACTTGTAATTTTTTTCCTTTGTAATCTCCATACTGCAAAACTGAAATTTTATGTTATAGTTTTTGATGTTTCATTTAAGAAAATCTTAATGAAGTAATTTAAGAAAGAAGTTAAGATTATTAATGAACTTCAATGTAAAACTGATCATTAGAATGTGAGTTGATCTTGTTGGTGTTAATAATTATAATAATATAAAAATATAACTATCACAAATTAAGCTAACTGGAACAGCAGTCAAATAAAGTAGATGCAGAAGTCTAAAGACTGTCAGGATAGGTATTTCAGATTATTAAGGACGCTCGTGTACATCGACTTTCCTGCCCCCATCTGTGTAAACATAGAATGTGAAAACATGAAATAAATAGAAATGTTCCTTTAAGTAGGGTAAGAAAGAGAATTTTGGGCATGTAAACCTCATTTCTATGCTTCAGGTGCAAAGATAATGCCCTTTTGTAGTAAAATCTGTAATCAAGAAACAATTGTACTGTTACACAATGACAATTAAAGAACTGAATTATTTTTTATACTTCAGCAGAATCAAACTGTTAGAAAAACATCATTTTAAAAGATGATTCAAAATGCAATATGTTTAATTTTTAAAATAAAATAGCTGGGTTTGGTTTTCTTCCATGTTCCAATTGTGCTTTTACTTGCAAAGACCCCTGTGGTTTAAATAAACCAGTCGGTGTACGCTAATAAAAATCCCATTAAATTAAATGGCCATTAGGCATATAGAATGTCCTGTTGCAATTTCAAGAGACAGTTTGTTAGAAGACACCCTGCTATGTATGTTTTATTTTATCAAAATAAAGGAGAGGAAGAAAAGGTTACAAAATGTGTTTATTTCTATGAAAAATATGTTTCCAGTGTACTAGGAAGAATTGACGTGTGGTGTGTTGGGTGGTGGGTTTTTTTTATAGAATAAAAGAGCTGGCTTATTCCATGTCTGGTACTTTTATAGCACAACCTACAATAAATATATATAATCAGCAGAATCGGTCAGTAATTTTCATCCTCAGAGCTATTACTTGTTTCTTTTAGAAGGTGGCAATTCAAGAAGTAATTCAGTATATATTGTATTAGAGTAAACTGTGTCAGAGCACATACTGTACTTGTTTGCCAGCAAACATTATTTCTGAAATAGGGGACTGTTTCTCTTGCAAATGCTTTTCTTTATTTCCTTTCTCCTTTTTTATAAAAAAAAAAACCCAACCCAACCCAAAACAAAACACAAAACCAAAGAGAAAAAAAAAAAACAACCACAAAAAACCCTACCAAAAAAATCTATTGAATACTTGTGGAAACAAATTACAAATATCACACTGAGATTAATTTAGTACCCATGGTTTTCAGCAGATATTTCCTTCCATCCTGCTTACCCAAGCAAGGTCTTTGATATTTTGTTGAAGTAGAGAGCAAGAAATAGGATAGACTATCAAACTAATTTTGCTTTGAGAGATTTTATCAGAAGCTTAAATTTCTAGAAGTTGCTAAACCTCCTATCTTGCTTTCCCTTGTCTCCTCCATATTCATGGAAATCACAGTGCTGAAATTTACAGTTCTTTAAATTTGTCTCAAATATTCTGTTCCCTGTTTCAGTATTAGTTTCCTGTTTCATCACTTCACACCTGGCCAATCCCATTTAATAATATCTGATTCTGGAAGATATATAGGCTCTCCAGGGGAACAAAAGGCTGTCTGCTTACCTGATGTCTTGTCTGTCAATTCCTTCTTGCACCGTCTCCTAAAAATAAATTAACAGCATCCTCATTAGTACCACTACCATAGAACAGGCATATATTAAGATTATGTTTAATGACAATGCAAGGAGATATATCAAAGATATTTTATTAAATATAAAATAAAATTTAGATTGTCTCTTGTAAAGACATAGATCCCCAATTCTTATTTTAGTCTTCAGTCTGTCTTCTATTGATGTAAAATATGGAGGGTGTAAAATGCCTACAATAAGGAAATATAATGTATTTTTGACATAAGTGTACGTTAACTCCTTTCAGACCAAAGTATTTGCATTACATACAGGTGTTTTGAAAGAACCTTGTGCTTTGAATGTCTTCTCAAGTTAGAAATCAGTCTAAAGGCCTGGCAAGTATAACAGATGTATAGCAGCTCCTTTCTGAATGATGCAAATGTTGCAGAGAACTTTTCCTTCCTACCTTCCAGTTTAACATCTGGCAAGCTCTGCCATGCCTACCTGTGGTTCTGAAACCCCTCTGTTGACTATTTAATTTGGCTATGATTTGTTTTTTTCTGAAGATGGAATTATCTTTACACTGTCTTTGTTCCTTTAACCAGTTGCTTCAATGAGCTCAAAAGACAGTCTGTCCTTTAAAGTTTATGGCCCTGCTATCTTAAGTATTCTCATGTAGTTGTTTAACTACTATCCCATTTTCTCTTGCTTTTAACAGCTTACTGCAAAACCAACCTAATGTATTAATGCAGAAAGTTTCCCCTAAAAAATGTTTAAAAACCAACACCTATAATAGCTACTCGCTGCAAATACTTGTAGAACCTTCATTAAGTTTCTTCTGCTTATACCATTTATACTACCAGTTTAGATAAAAAAAAACATCCTCACATAGACAGTGTTTAATAATGCAGGTTTCTTTTTTTGCCATTCTCTTTTCAGGTTTGAATGTCTCCTTGAAGTTTACAGAGCAATAGATTCAACCCAGTTTTGTATTAATTTTTTTTCTTTAAGAACAGGACAGGTAGTAACACCATACTTTCAATTTTTCTCAAACATTTTATGTGAGAACGGATGGATTCTGGCTGTCAACATTCCTAAAGACTCTTCAGTGGACTAGGAGGGATGTGCTGACCCTGCTCAGGCTCAAGGAACAACTTCACTCAGTAGGTAAAACAAGGAATTTTGCTGTTAACTCTGAGTAGGCTATGTAAAAAAGTTTATCTCTGCATTGAGATCTTAGAGGACAATACTACTTTGGCTGAGATGTGAAATGATGTTAGCAACAGTTGGCTTAAAAAATAAAAGCAAATGTGTTCTGAAAATCATTTATGTAGCTAAAATGAAATTTTTCCATGTACATAACATGGTTCTCAGGTGCTGCCATGTTATGAAGCATTAAGTAAACAGCATAGCAAAACTGTAGGAAGCTGTTTGATCAGTTTTTCCATGACAAACCTTTTGATGGGGTTTCAAGCAGTTCCTGTTGCTTTGAGAAAACAGACAAAGCATGAGATGTGTGAGAGGGAAAGATGTCTTTCACTCATTTATTTAGCCATTTTACTTAAATATTTAAATTACATGTAATTTGTGTTATATATATATATTTAAATCATATTGTCTTCTTACAATAAACATTCTTGCCCCCTTTCCCCATGTAATTAAAATATAAAAGAAATTAATGATAGAAGGCAAAATGCAACCATCTGCATTTCTTAGCTTTGTCATTTTTCAGATAGAACTCACAGTTGTCTTTTAAACAATGATAAATTAGAAGGCACAATCTTTTTTTCCTACTCATTTGTTTGTTAACTACCTCTGTGATAATAATGTATTTGCATATTTAATTTCCTCCATTGTAAATGAGTACCTTTGAACCACTTCTTAATTATTTTATAGTATTTTTGTATTCTTCATTATTCATGCATTCTATTTACCAAATAAAATTACTTTTTTTCCAAAGGATATTTGAAAGTATTATAATCCTATACATAGAGCAGTTGTTCCTAAATGGAGTATTAGAAGGATCAGAAGGGAGTTATTAATATGAAGCAGACATTTTTTTTTAAAAAAAGAGGTTTTTATTTTGTCTGAAATTATCTTTCCTTTGCTCTCTTTTTTCTGTGTGCAAAATCTGAATAAACAGGCTGCATAGGGACTAATCGGAATGCATGGGAATAAGGAAAACACTGTTCATTCACAACTTTAGGGTAGATGGCAAGGAACATACTACAGCAGTCCTCCTAGTGTCATCCTGTCAGTGGTCACTAGTGACCACAAATAATTTATTCTGAGATTCTGTATTTTCTCTGATGTCTCTTTCTGTTTCCCTTGACCATACATACCCCTATTGTCGGAGTCTGCACATATAGCTAGTATTTTATTTAGCTGCATTGTTGTGTGGGAGGCAGAATCATGTTCCTACTGAGGATGCCACCCAGACTGCATTGTGTTCATGCAAAAAAACATTATTTGGCTCATGTCTATACACACACATAATCACCTCCACTGATTTTCAGTCTTTCTAGATCTTGTAAAGTTTCCTTTGAAAAAGATTTCCTAAGTGTTCTGGGTGTTACACTTACCTACCCTCTTGTCAGGTACCTAGACAATGTTTTCAAGATAAAGTCCACTTTATTTTTCTACTCCCTGCCCTTTTCACCCCAACTTCTCGCATCCTTGTCTATGTCTTTCGAGCACTGCACATCAATCCTCCACCTCCATGATGCTATTTTGTCCTGGTTTCTAACCTTCCATTATGTGGTCCTTAATCTCTCATACTCTTCTCTGAATCCTCCACACATTACAAGTAAACTCTAATCTCTATCATTCATTGCTGTTTCAAGTGATAGTATTGGACAGCCTTAAAGGAAGCCAGCACAGCACTTCAGAGACGGGGAGAAAATGTATGGGTTTGCACATTGGCAGCACTGCAATATCACTTCAACGTTTAATCAACTACAAAAGCCGTTTAATGCTTGGGATGCTCCAATGCTGTAAATATGACCCCTTAAGTAATTACACAGCTTTACGTCCTATAACATATTTGGTAACACTTTAAATAAAGTGTCTTCAGTGCATTTTGATGCACTTTTAATTTAAACTGGATGCAGCTATGATCGTATGCTAGATAAATAGCAGTTCAAATTTAAATGGATGCATCGAGATTTCACAGCTAGCTAATAATTAAATAACTTGGGATATTGCAGTTGAAAGTATCAGTATATTTCAATGATTAATTGATAACATATAACTTTTATGTAAAACATCTCTCCTAATAGCACGCTATCAGCCACACAGAGAAGTAGTGTGGCGAGGCCTATTACTTTGCCTCAATGTGCAGACTGTAGTAGAGATGGCTTTTGGAATGTAGAGAAATATCTTTGTCAGAGCCTGGGTTTCATCACCTGGATACCACCTTTTATCACCTGAATATGAGTTACCTTAATCTCTTATTTATACTTGACATTCAGGGTGTAATGGACCTGGCGTATTTGTCTCTGGTCTCTGAAACTGTAGCATGAAAATAAACAAACTGGTCTTAATTGAAAAGTCAAAGTGTTTTATTGTCACAATTTTAAAATGAAACCTGTACCTTTGTGTTTAAAAAGCCTGTTCAATTAATACTAATCTTTGGCTTCCCTTTTAATTCAAAGATCATTAAAACCTTTACCTGACTATCAAGTAAAACTTTGTATTGCAAGATGAAATTCCAAATTGAGCTTTTACTTTTTATTTTAAATATATATATTTAAAAAAGTGAGTATTTATGAATATCCCCAAATATACCTTTGGAGTTCTAAAGAACATATAAAATATGCAAGTCACATTACATATTTCAGAGCAGAATTAACACTTCTCTGGCATTCAGAGTTCTGCACCACTGTAAATACAACTATAACTGAAGAGGCACAAATGTTACTGCACCTGTGAGCTCACAGTAATATATTGAACAATGTAATGTTTGAATAACAATTGCTTATTCTGTAATTTGCACCACAAATAAGTGCTGGTTGAGAACCCATTCTAGCAGAACACTGCAATATTGCAAATATTCACTAACTTCCATAAACCAAAAGAAGCAGGGGGGTGGGGGGGGGGTGGGGAGAAGGTGAAACTTCTTTTTATTAGCAGCCATTATCCAGGTAGCTGCATTCCTGATGAAATCCTTGGAAAAGTAAGATAGATACTTCTGCCATGCAAGGTTTATTGGTACAGCATTTCGTCTTTATTTTAATGTTATACAGAACCCTGATGAATTTGACCTAAGATGGACATCTAGGGGGATATAAAATTCTATTATATAACACTATCTAAAGTCTTATGCAGCAACTGTATTAAGCCAACAAAATATATTTCTTTTTATTATGCTTAGGTTTCTTCATTTAATCAGTAAATTTAATTACAAATGCTAATAAAATTTTCACTTTTGTGAAGCCATTAAAACACAAAGAACCACATAGAGAATGTTATGTGGCTTTATAAAAGGATATATATATATATATGTATATTTTAATATGTATATCTTAAACAAGTACAATTCTAAAATAATGAAAACTATCAAGTGGCATAGGGATGGTAAGAAATCTTGGTGGTAAATGAAGGCTATATGCTTATCTAGAAGGCCTGAGTAGCATGAAAAAAAAAAGCATTTCAGTGACACTCTTAATGGATAATAACAGATTATAATATCCATGAATTTTGGTATCCATTGAAAGTTTATGCCTCAAGTTCAATGGGAAACTAATGATTTAAAAGGAATAAACCAAACATGTTCTGGATCAACCAAACAGTAGAATAAATTTATTCTTTTCTTTCCTCAATTCAAATGCAATAAATAGCAAAAATGTGGGAGGTTTCATAACAATCTGAGTTAGGTTGTTCCAGTGTTTTACCGTCTAAACAATTAAAAAGGTTTTTTTTTCTTTTTCCTAAAAATGAATCTACGTGAACTTATCTCCAGTTTCATCAGAACTGATAGAACAGAATAATTATTTTCCATGTCCTACACAGGATACTTATGTTGCTGAAGCTCTGATCTGCATTGCCTAATGTAATGTTTTTGTAATGGAAACATGTAGCTGACTCATAATTAATTTCAAAGACATTATAACCCTTAGATTCTTTTCTGTATTCCTGTACAGGTCTCATTTTGTATGAGTGCATTTAAATACTCTCTTTGAACTGTGGATCTTTGCTCATGCTTTCATTTAATTTGCTCTTGTCAGTTTCTTGCTTTCTCTCCAATTAGCCAAGATCATTTTGATTTATGATCATATTCTCCAAAGAGCTTGCAAACCTTGTTCTTTGCAGTTCCCTGCAAAAATGTCACTGTCATCCAAATTGTTGAAATTGTTAAGTGAAACTTGGCCTATGATAAACCCTGTTTGAAAGAAATCCCTTACCATTTTGTCAGGGACTTATTGATAATTCTTTTTGAGAGCTACTGTTCAAATTTGTTGTAGAAGACAGTAAAAATGCCATTGATATAAGTTACGTCTAGACCAGTATTTCTTTAGCTCACTTAGGAGCCAAGCCATTTGAATAATAACAAAAATGTTGCAAAATCCAAATATCCAACAATAATTCCTCCCATACTCGTTATATTCAATGAAAGAAAGGACATGGACAAATTTAACACCCTTTGCTCTTGTTAAATCAATGCTAATTGTTTCCTTTCACTTTAGTATTTTCAGATATTTATCTGATTATGTAATAATTTCACCCAGACTCTTTCCAAAGATAAAAAGGAAGATAGTTTCTGAGTTTTCCATTCTCCTTTTCCTGTCTACTACAGATAGTTACTACATTTGCTTTCCTTTAGTCCTCAGGGATGACGGTAAAGACTTAGAGATTACTTCAGAAAAGCATTCAAATGTGAAGTTCATAAGGGCCTGACAATTCAGACTGCTCTAACAGTGTATTTTTCAGTCTGTTCTTATTCGGACTGTGTTCCTATCTTCTGCATTAACTCAAGTAGCTAGTCACAATTTAATGTTTCAGTAAAGAGTAAAGAAACTGGAAGGCACTGAATATTTCAGCTTTTTCTGTGTCCTCTATTATTTTCTTTCTTTCCCATTTGGTAATGGAATTATTTTCCCTTTTTTTTTTTTTCCTCTTATTTATAATGTATTTATAGAACCTTTTCTTGTTGCCTTTTGTGTTCCTTACTAATTGAAACTCAGTTTGTGTCTCAGCCTTTCTGATATTATTCCTACATGCTTGTACATTTTGTTTGCAAGCATATGAGTTCAGAATCAATTATTATATTGTCCTTGAATCTTACCTTTTTACTACTATTATCATTATTGTTGGTGTTATTATGATGATGATGATGATCTTCCATTGTAATTCAGGTAAATCCATTTGAAAATTTGTGGTTTAAATATAAAATTTATCCAGAGGACCCTCGTCTTATGCATTTTGTGTAGAAATGTACTGAGGTGATAAGGAATAGTCATCATTTATTTCTTGAGTCACACGTGTTTTTCTTTCCTCCTTATCTTTATTCTTGTTTGATATTTCTAGCCCTTATCTATAGTATTCTGGAAGTTGCATGCATTACTAATATAGTAACTCCAAATATTTCACTGTTATTTTTCATGGCTGTCTTTCTTTTATCAGATAGAGTGAAAGTGAACAGTGAGGCTCCCTGAAAGTAACAAAGACTAAAGATACATGTCCCTTCCTTTAGTTTGGCTAGTGGAAAATTCTTCATTAGAACTTCAGTAATTACCTTCTTTTTGAAAACCTTTCTTAGTTTCAATGGGTTTAGAAACCATTATGGGATTTTTTTTTCCTCATAGAATGTCTCTGCATTAGTTAGTAGTTCATTAACACTGGAATGGTGAATTATGTGTTTTAAACTATTTCCATTGAATTGCACTTCACTAGAATGAAATACCACTACCTTGGTCCCTGTAATGTTCTTCGTGTCCCAAAGGGGTGCACAGCTACTGCAAGCATGAGGGTGAAAGCAATCACCATCAGCTGAGACAGTGTGATCTTGCAGGAGGAAACTTCATAGTAGGACAGGGAAGCAGGTAATCCAGGAAGTGTTTCACTGGAAATTTTATCATTCAAGTCAAAATGATTGTACTGTTGGGTGCATGTTAATCCAAAAGGTTTTATCAAAGAAGATACACCGCCACTGGTTTGAGGCTATTCTTTAAAAGACGAAGTCAGTACGCATATAGAAGTTTTTTGTTATTTGTTGTTATTTCTTAACAATCTTCTTCCTGTTTTTTTGGGGTTTTGTTTTTTTTTTTTTTACTTAGTGTATGTAATGTTTCTGAAATAAATATTGCACATACCCTAGTCAATCTGATTAATGAAAACTATCAATGTATTTTCCTTAAGAGTTCCTATCAAGGTCAACAGTTGCAATTCCTGGCCACTTAGGGTGTGCTCACGTTCTCTGTAGCATTTGCTCGGTCCAGCAGTCTATTGCAAAAAATCTACTAATTAAATGAGCCAGTACTTAATAATCCAAAAGATCAAGAAAATGCTGTTCCTTTCCTCACTGTCAAATAAAGTAACCAATTTAAATAAATAAGGAATTATCCTGCTGGGTCAGGCCAATCTAGTTTGTAACCTATCTTCAAAAATGTGGAAAAGCACATCCCTTTCCTGTGAAGGAAATGATTTGTGGCTGCTATTTACCATCTTCCCACAGACCACTTTCCTGTAATCCAGGGTTTAAAACTTCTGATTCTTTTCATTAAGGAAAGGAACCTTGCTGCCTTATAGAGGAATCCAGGGTGGTGGTGGTGGTGGGGGTGATGATAGTGTGGGGCAGAGGGGAATGGTGAGGGGAAGTATGGAAGGAAAATCTCACAGAGATCAAAAAGGCTAAGAACATAAAGAGTTGATGAGTCATGGTTTTAGTTGACTAAAATTAGTCATTTCAAATGCTTCTGAAAGTAAAGTGTTCGCTCCTCTTGGAAACCAAAAGGTTGTCTAGAAATGGAGGCAACCAAACCCAGTAATTTTTAAAGTCTTGCTCATTTTTTTTGGCGATTTTTGTGATTCCTTCTGCCTTTCCTTCATATCTAATTTTATATTTTCCTATTATAAAAGGTCATCATAATCCAGCAGACAATATTTCATGGAAGAAGTTACAAACCAATTGCAATAATCAGTTCTGCTTCGTTCATTTGTTTGTTTGTTTTAATATGTATATTCATTTGCTTTGACATCTGAATGATAAGGTGAAATTAAGCAGGGCACACATAGGTGCCTTATATACAAAATTTACAGTGCAATCATTAAGATAAAGATCAGTTGTTCTTGATACTTTGTTGTACCTGTTGCATCATCTGATACATCAAAAAAAGTCAAGCCATAGCTTCTGCATGACACATAATGGTGGTAATTACACATTGAGTTTTACATAGGCTCATATGGATAAGAATTTAATAAATGTGAAATCCGCCAAGGCGATAAAATAAAAAAGTTTCGCAAGGGTAGATTTCCTCTTTGATCTGCAAACACAAAATCAAAATGAGAACATTAGGAAGCATAGCTTTCAAGTAAATTGCTTCTCTGATAGCAGGTCTGTAAGAAGACTTAGTAGGGAAAAAAGCTAAATTAAGTATTAAGGCAAATGCTCTGTTCTTGAATATTTATATGGCTTATTTTACTATTCTCCTGTCACTGCTGGTGTCAGAGAATCAGAGAACACAGAATTCTGTAATGTTTGTCCTATAAAATAGAGGTCATTTTATCTAAAAGCTTGCTGCCCAAGAATGCCAAAGCAATACAGTCAGACCCTTTTTTACTGATCACTGCAACAGAGATTATTCAGCCATTTAGACCAAAGCAGGCTTTCTGAAAGCGGCAGTTTGTATTTTTGCTCTAGACTTTACTTGCAGTGTAAAGGTTCAATAATTCATTGGAAATTACAGTATTTTTCTCTTTTGGCTTGGGAAGCAGCTATTGTGTCCTGTTCTTGAACTTCTCAGAAATGCAAGTAAAGGAAGAACATTCATAGACCCTTATTTTGCTTTTATTTGCTCTTTGCTGAAGCAGGTTCTTGATAAATATACTGCACAAAAATGACAGATGGTGCAAATAGAACTTTACATTTATTGCCAAGCTCAATATTAAAATTCCAACAATACATCACCTACTTCACTGTACCTTTTTTAAATAAAATTTGTGTAATATGTCCACTTCTGCAGTATAAGCTGATATATACAGGTCAAGTCATGCTCAAGAAGCTTTTTGTTAAAATATCATAACAATGACATTTTGTTGGTCATCTAGCACCAACCTTTTAAGGAGGTTGTAATTGTAGACAAGAACTTTTAAATCAATTACTATTTATGGGTTTTGTGGTAGCTTCTGTGGAAATGTACTGCTTTTCCATGTTCAAATAAAAATCAGAGTAGGTAGATTCTGTGTAGTCAAATTCTCTTCTCCCACCAAAAGCAGGCAGATTAACTTTTCACATAGCAGGGAGACAGAAACCTTTTATGCACCGGTTTTCAGAGATTTCACAGAGGCGAAGAAGTTGAGGACTCTCAAAAGTATATAATGCAAGTCCATCTCATTCATAGGGTACTGGGGAGTGAAAATGGGAAAAGAGGGATACAATTTAAGAAACCTAGTAAATTAAGGAAGGGGAGCTACCACTTTGAAGAAAATGGAAGTGGATTTGGCAAGTGTCGAGATCAGAGCTTAGTTTTGACTTGCCAAATGTTTATGTGACCAGCATGTGAAATGTACTTGAAAAACTTTGTTTGGCCATGATGGTAACCTAAATACTGGCATAGGTCTCTTCTAAAGAGCTCTGTCTTCCTTCCATTGTATCTTCCAGGAGGGGTCACCTTACTGTGTATTTGTCAGTAAACACTTTGACAGGACTTTGTTTTTGCAGACTATCAATCTTCATAGATTTTCTTTGTTATGCCAAGCTTTGCACAATGCCCTCTGAACCCTGGCAGAATCGTATTAAGTGTGAGACTTATCCCTAGTCTCATAATAGACTCGGTCTCTACTCTTACCACAGATTCCTCACTTCCTACATCTCTGTTCTACTCTGCCATTTTTACAGTTTTCCATTACATTCTCCCAGGTGTGGATGCTCAGTAGCACTAGGGAAGAAGCATTCCATAAGAATGACAGATTCTACCTGTCTTTGTGTATAAAAGCCAAAATGATGAAAATTCACTGCCCTCTGTGATATTCAGTCATAGTCTTTTTAGTAAGTCATGCTGTAAGCATGTGGTACTGTAGTGCAAAGAAACAAATAGCATGCCATGAAAACTTCAACATTTTAGCCTCACAAAAGCTATCATGAAAGTCCTGATGAACATGTGAACTCCAGGCAAGACATTTCAGAATTTTAAGCAAGTGACTAGCATGCAAAAGAACTGTGTCTATAGTGTATTCCTCTGCCCACAGCAAAGTTTAGAATTTCCAAGACAAATTGAGAAAAAAATGAGTCATCAAGATAATACATTCTGCTCAGTGAGTATCACCAGATGATAAAGTTCAGGACATCTCTACTGAACTCCAAAGGTAATATGATTTGCTATTGTGGTCTTCTACTTGGAGAGAGAGAGCTATAAGCAAAATGGGGAAAAAAAATCCACAAGGAAAGGGTAATTGGAATTGCTAATATTTAAACACTGGAGAAAACTGAAGCTATTGTTTTCCACATCCAGCTAATATTGGATAGCATCTTGCACTGCATTGAATGAAGCACAGATATTTGGCTGTAATTAAAAAAGATTAATATGTTCTTATCAATAAAGTGATTTGAATAATAATAAACTTTGACTGCCAGTCTCACTTCTTTTCCATGGATTAGCAGTCCTCTAGAATTATTTGGAAAATAAAAATGAGAGTTATCTTATATATGTAACTATCTTAAAAATAGGTACATACAGTGTTTATCCTGGCTTGAAATTGCCAGATGTGTATGTATTTTTCCTCACTTATTTAGATATACTTAAGACAACATCAAAAATGTTAATTCTTGAGTCATCACAGTTGTATTAAAATAAGCATGTCTAGTTTTCAGAAGATGCAAAATCTACATTAAAACTAGCAGCATGGGTGTTTATCTGCTTAATAAAGAGACTGCCCAAATGTTTTCAACCATTTTCTGTAGCAAAGATTAGAAGAACTTCATGTCACAGAAGAGTCTAAAATACCAAGTGTAACTCCTGCAGTTGATGAACCAGGCTGAATTTGGTATACAACAGCTTTCTGATTTTCAGTGAGCAAGGAAGAAGTATTTAATCATCATGAGGAGGGAAGACTTGGTTTGATCAGAGTTTCAAAAGAGCCCTTAGGATTTAAGTTTATATAAGAATATATTGGTTTTAAGCTTAGAAATTAATTTGACAACAAATTATTTCTGCTTGAGCGTTTGATTCAGTGATAATTCTAGAGCATAATTTTCTGAGAAAATGTCCTGGGTTTGGCTGCATTAGCATTGATTTTCTTCTTAGTAGCTGGTACAGTGATGTATTTTTGATTTAGGATGAGGATAATATTGAAAACACACTGGCGTTTTACTTGTTGCTGAGCAATGCTTATGCTGTCAAGGACTTTTCAGCTTCTCATGTCCTTCCAGCAAGGAGGCTGGGGGTGCACAAGGAGCGGTGAGGGGACAGCCAGGACAGGTGACCCAAACTGGCCAAAGGGATATTCCATACCATATGATGTCATGCTTATCATATAAACTAGAGGAAAAGCTGGCCAAGGGACCACTGCTTGGGAACAGTCTGGGAATCGAGTGGTTGGTGGTGAGCAATTTTTATTTTCATTTACATCGCTTGCTGGGTTTTATTTCTTTCTCCTTTTGTTATTTTTTTTGTTACTATTTTTATTATTATTGTTCTTTATTATTATTATTCTATTTAATTTCAATTATTAAACTGTTCTTATCTCAACCCATGAGTTTTCTTGCTTTTACCCTTCCAGTTTTGTCCACCATCCCACTGGGGAGAGAGTGAGCTGGTGGCTGTGTGGTGCTTAGTTGCCAGCTGGGGTTAAACCACGAGAAGAAAGAATCAGAATCAATCAATAGCCAAAGTTTTCAGAAATGTAATTAGTTTGATTTTTGTGCCTCCCTTTGCAAGTAGTTTTTCACATCTTGTTTCCAAATAAATTGGTTACATTTTCATTGTTTTATTTCTTAACTATATTAAATATTTTTTTGTAATTATGTTTTTGTTAATATGAGAAAGGTAAGCAAGGTGACACTACCACACTCTAGATATGCAATCTGAGAAAGAACTGGAAAGAAATTCTACTGACAACCTCCCAAGAGATTTATTTCAAGATATCTTAAGCATCTGTGAAATGGGTATTTGGTTACATCATGACAGCAGCAATTGTGAAGATACCTTCCAGATCCCACTGGGCATTGCTACATCTGCTGAGACTCACATCAAGTCAACATTTGGTATGATTTTTGTCGCTTGCAGCTTTGATAGGTTTTAGGAGAGATACTGACTGAGAGGTAAATGGTTCATTGTTATAAGGATAGAACACTTCCTTTGTTCTGTATTACAAACCTTCCTTAAATATTTTATGTCTTACATGGGATCAAAGTTTTTACAATAAGCCATGAGATAATTGATTTACACTGTGTTCATTAAGATGAATGTTCAAGGAAATGCATGATAAAGTGAATTTAAACCTTCTACACAAAATATCCACTTTAATGTTTTTCTGCATTGTTAATTTTAAGATTTTTTTACATGATTGCAGAAGATAACAAATTATTACTCAGCAAATGTGAGATCTCTTTCAATATCCATCTGCAGACCTTATTTTAACCTAGTTTTTTCCAGTATTTTTGGGTTATAAAAGAATTTGCGGTTCTCACAAGAACAGATTGCAATTACTAGAAATATTCTTAATATTCTTGACATAATTAAGAGTTCATAATTCTACCAGTTTTCACTTCAAGAGATTCATGGTTGTATGTTTCCTGCAAACTGTGTTCCTTATATTTGTCTTGTCTAGGAGCAGAATAATTTCATAAGACCAGCCACAGGTGCTCAACATGTCCGTTTTGGAGTAAGAAATACAAAGTATTCATGGAAAAATTGACAGAGTGCATTGAGGGATTTGAGGTGGTGGTGGTTTGTTTAATTTTTAATAATATAATATAATTTTATTAGATCAGATATTAAATAACTTACAAGAAATTCTATCATTTTATTGGTGTCCTTCAGCAAGCAGCAAAGAGATTATTTTGTCCAATAAATATTTACACTTCAGCTTCACAGAGTGTAAACTTAATAGCCAGGTAATTTTAAGGGTTTTAAGGGAAAATGGCAAGGAGATAAATTCATAGACAACAGTTTAATGCTTGATTCTGTGAAGCAGTGAGTAGTCTGGACCAGCCAAGCAAATCCCAAAGAATGCTTATGTTTTAAGTTTAAGCACATGCTTAAGTGATTTGCTGGAGAACAGAAAGAATGCTCAGTAGTTTGTAGGACTGAAAAGCTTTTATGGGTAATTCCAGATAAATTAATTCATCAATGAAAGCTGGTCAGATTAGTTTCATGGAGCCTAAGTGTTTATTTTCTACTGCTCCATTTCCCTGTTCTCTCTCAGAGGAGAGTTGAGGAGATTTACTTGAGCTTCTCTTTAAAATACCAAGTTGTGGCTGAGCAACTGAGCGATGCATTTCCTCAGAGCTTGCAATCACCATCTCTACAGAGAACAGAAGCACTTATCTGAAGCATTTGTAATTCAACTTACTTATACCAGCCTATGCTTCATTACCAACAATTTTTCAAATTGTTTGCAATTCAGATGAGGATACCACTATTTACCTGACAATGGATTTAGGTTTAAATTATTTTCCTCTGTTCCATGGTTTTTGTACTGGGATCCTAAGAACTAGAGGGGTAGTTCTATAGAGTTTTATTACAAATGCGTCAAAGATGAGTGATTACTGAATTGATCTCATATTTAGTTTAATGGTGTATAATTACTTCATTTAGTCTAGTAAATCTTAACAGAAATCTCCCCATACCATAAGAAAAATCATTCATTAATCTGTTAATGTATCAGTAAAGACTGGAATATAACTTCTCCTCAGCAAGAAATCAAGAGTCCAGCCTGACAGCAACTCACTTTTCATTGACATATGTCCACATAAGCACAGAGGAACCATTTGAGAATACCTGTAATAAGCTGCCATCTGTCCATAAAGCAGGAAAAATCATCTTTGTTTAATTTCGATTTAAAGACAAGCTCAATCTCCGTGTGCCCACATGAGCTCTGTGGATGAAATAGGAGGTGATGACAAAAGTATCGTATATTGTGAAGAATTACTGTTAAAATGTAAATCCCCCTGTATCTGAAGATGCCTCTGCAGTACTCTACTACTTATTTTGACGTGTAAATAAATCCAGTTCTTTATAGGTATCATGCTTTCCTGAGCATAAGGATGAGAAATAACCTTTATGAAGCTGGATAAACTAAACCATTAAAACAGAATAGTGTGGGGAGATCAGCTTCTCAAGCTGTCTCAGTGTTAGTGGGCTCTTCGTGTGAAATGTATTTGGCCCCAAACCAACTTGTTACAGAAAACTTCCTGGCTAATTCAGTTGTTATAAAACCAGTTAATTTTTGCCAGAACACAAGTATTTACCAAGAAAAGCACAGTCTATTAAACGCCTTCAGATAGCTGCAGCTAAGTGCACCCATTTTGCATTTGGAACTGAAGGTGGAGCAAATTCCACAAGGGATTAGATCTGTGTTTTCTTAAATGGTTTTCAGCAAAGACAATGTTCTCATGATAAAATTTCTGTTTGGAAACTCTGTGTTGTCCTGTTCAATTTCCTGTCACATCAGCCATGCACTATCGTGTTTCAGAAGGCAGTGTTACACAGCTTGACAGGGGTAGCTAGATGTGTTATGTCACATCATGATATTTCAGATAAAAGAAAATTTGAGTCTATTTTGAAAGTGAACTGATCAACAAAATCTGTTTATATTTTATCCATAAAAAGACAAAGGATTTTATGTTCTTTCTTATCAAGAAACAAGTAAGATGTATATATTCAACTTAAAAATTTCACAGTCCTTGAAAACAAAACCAAAAGTAACAGGAAATACCTGTTACAATTGGGTTGCTTTTTTATCACTTTCACTCACAACAAAATAGAATATTTGTTTAAAAACATCTATTACCCAAATGCATTCATAGGCCCTTCCCTCCTTCTCCTCTTCTTTTACTCCTCTCTTCCTCTTTCTCTGCCAGCTCCTTTTGCATTGGCGACATCATTACACAATGTGAAGATTATTTAGTGAATATACTAGAAGAAAGAACACAGAGGCATGTTCTTCCCCTCATGCAGGTTTTTATGTCCTTAGGGAAATATTCAGTATTGTGCTAGAAAACCTCTAAACCAAGGGCAGTGAGAGGTGTGCCAGGCTGCATTTTTCTTGATCAAATTAGAGGTTTAGTTTGTACTTGAATATCAACAGAAACAAGGAGATTATGTTTTTCAAAAGTTGATGTCCCCCAATAACACTAACAGCGATGTCTCATCCCCCTACCAGGGATTCCTCCAGAGGAACTAGGATCTGCCTTCTCTCTTTCCCGCTTGTCCTCCCCAAAGTGCTGCAGCTTATGGGCTCATGCACTCCATATTGCGCTTAATTTCAAATCTGACCCTGCAACTGATTGTGTTGACCCCTGCTCTATTGGTCACTAAATGGCACTCTAACGTGAATTTATGGGAAGCTGAGTAAAAAACAAAAACAAAAAAACAAGAAGAAGAAGAAAGCAAGCTAAAAGGTCCTCAATGCTTTATTGGAGGGCTCTGATTTTCAGAGGGCACTCAATGCTCACACACTTCACCTGTTCCTACCTGCACAAGAGGCAAAGCACCAAAACTGTCACATCAACAAATTTCCATGGGTATGTTTATTACTGTTAATAATAATTTTGTATTTGACTCTTCATAGCCCAGCTGATTTTTTTTTTCCTTTTCCTGTCTCCTAAGCAACACAAACAAACGGATTTGATTTCCCACTTTTTTTCAGATGTGAGAATCTAAATTAGATGTGTGTTAGGGTTCTTGGAATCCAACCTATCTAAGCATCGTCTGGTCAGAGACCAGAACAGGGGTCCTCAAACTACGGCCCACGGGCTGGATACAGCCCCCCAGGGTCCTCGATCCGGCCCCCGGTATTTACAGACCCCCCCCCCCCGCCGGGGGTTGGGGGGGGAAACCAAGCAGCCGCAGATGACTGCCTGCCACTGCATCCGCGCGCTGGCCCCCTGTTTAAAAATTTTGAGGACCCGTGGACTAGAACAACAATTTCAAAAAGAAGATGCAATTGCAGTTTAATTTGCCCTGAATTTTAACCCTTAGAAGCCCAGTTCTTAAATTCTGCTTTGCAATTTCTAAATAGTTTTTTCTTATCCAATGTAAATTGCTATCTTAATCCCTTTAATTCACTAAAATTGAAGTAAGATGACATATGACATTCCCCTTGAAAGTCAGTTTTTATTTTTACTGAGGAAATATTCTCTCTGTCATGTTAAATTCCACCTAATCCATGAACACTACCATCTTTCACTGGAGGATCATTATAAAGGCAGACGATCATTCATTCTCTTTGCTGGAGGAAAGGTGCAACACAATGATACCATGAAAGCTGATAATCCACTCATGTTTACACTTTAGATATTTCCCACAGAACAAGGGACATAGATGATGATTTGACAAATGCTGTCCTTTCATACAAAGTCCCTGAATACATTTGGACCAACCTATCAGAGAATTCTACTCCTGCTGTTCATTTCGGTAATTAGATTTGGAGAAAGCAGTGCCACATGCATGTATATGGCAATCACTATTTAACCAAATAGCAATCTTTTTCCTTTCTCCCTCCTCTCTCTCTGTTTCCATTTGAATTTGCTGCATACTGCCACAGCATCTGCCAATAAATAACACAAAATACCCAAGCCTGCCATATAACAGACCAAAATCCCTTGCATTTTCCTGATTGCCAAGACAAAAAGAAGCCATAGTCAAAATTTGGAGAGGAAGGAGAAAAAACAGTGAACTAAAGATGAAATGAGAGAGAGAAAAACATACAAAATAAAATTTTCATGGGGAATTTGAAACAAAAGCTAATGTTTTAAAAGCTGAAAAAAATTGTGTTAACTTGTAGAAATTAATTAAATGGGCTTTTTAGAAAAGAAAGGTACAGATAGTGGAATATAAAGGATAAGTATAAATAATCCTTCATATATTTAAGTGGTTTGCATCTTTAATTTTATTAGTGACAGAAAAGCTATTAAAATATAGCATAGCCTTGAGGCTGAATCTGCAGAAACTCAGCTTAAACTCTTTTCACATTTGAATAGCATAAATATAAACCAAATTACTATATTTAGATCTTTTCTGAACTGACTTAATATTTCATCATAATGACATTGTATGTTTTTCCTCCCTCCCTCACTGCTATATCTAAATTTACTGCTGACCTTACTTCAAACTTAAGTTCTCCTTCAGGAAAATCTCATATTCAGTCAATTAAAAATTTATTTCAAAGAGGTTTGAAATATCACATAACATTATTGAATTGGATTAAGAATTTCCACATGTAACATGTATTTTATATGGGTATCTAGCACATTTTAATGTCATTAGTCATAATAACAGATATCACATATAATATATAAAATAAAGACACATAAATACATATATGTACATGCACATCATTTATTGTAGAGTGCATTGGTGCCACAAAATAAACAAGCCCTTTCCCCAGATGTAATGTCTGCACTTGCACATAACCTTATGATACAACTGTTGTTTCCACTTCCACTTCCTTACATGACACAGTCACGGAAGTGAGAGTATACCATCAGAATACTTCCCCTCTGGGCTAAGGTATGCCTAACTGTAAAATGCTACTTGTTCTTTTCATCAGCTTGTATTGTATTTTTCATCCTGATCTGCTAGCAGTTGAACAACTGATCATTCTTGTTACATGAACAATTGGTCTTGGTGAAATAGGATTAGACTGAGCTAATTTTTAACATGCCACAGAATACGCATCAGATAGTATTGGCTGTCACTCTGTAGTGACTTGGGTCATATTCAGACCACTTATCTAAAGAGAAAAGGTCACATATATTTCTAGCAAACCCTTGACTCATTCATTTACTCATAAACAGTGTGTTTTTAACCAGTGGAGGAAAAAATGTCCAGCAAACTGTGTATTTTTCCTGTCAACAGATCAGGTAATATAACTATCCCTGTAGTCAGTTGTTTTCATTAGCTGAGGTTCTTGACATTTTAAGTTCTACAGATGAAATTTCACAGTCTATTATCTTTATTAGGACCTGGAAATCATGAACCTGTTAAAAATATTTTCTCTCTCTCTCTCTCTGGCTAGATTTAAAAGAACTGAACAGGAAAATGACCAGCTGCTTAGATTACCACTTCAATCCTCTCATGAATTTTTAAAGGTAGGGATTTTCCAAGAACCAACATCAAATAAAGGATCAAATGCCTTCTATTACAGAATACAAATGTGTTGTTCAAAATCCCTAGGAATTACAGTCCTGGAGAACCATCTGGACCCACATGTTATGCAGAAGAGAAGAAACACAAAGGAAGTACTGATTAATTTTAATGTAGGGTGAAAAGACTTGTAATTAAATGCATTTTTATTAGGTTATTGCTGTTTGTAGCTCAAAACTTTAAGACTAGTGCCACAGCCTAGACTTCTCAAAAGTAGATTTTTTTCAGTATTTTGAAAATTTATTGGACACATTGATAACAAGAGTAAGCTTGTAGGAAGGCATTGATTTATTTCATGGACATCCCTTCTAAGCAATACACTATTAGTTTAATAAACCTTTCCAGTTTGGGTTGTTTTTTTTTTTTTTTTCAGTTTTTTTGTCTTTATATACATATATCTCCATATATATATATATAACCTGTTTATGGCAGTTTAAACAAATTTGGTTTTTATCATGAAAAGCAGAGAGAGACCTTTTTATTAGCATTTGTTCAATCCACTTTCACCTATAAATTATGAACTTTAATTTTGACCTGGGTTGCTAGTGAGAAACTGCTTGTTTACCTGAAATGAATTGACAGTACAGAGATTTGTCTTCAGACACAGTGATTGTTTTTACTATGATTACAGAACAGTAAAAGGGGACAGGTTTTCTTAAAATATTGTCTACCACTCTTCTGTTGCCTTTCAAGGGTCATAAATTGCTCACACACTTCTTTTTCTGATCACTTGGACAGAAGATTTAAATGAGAGACAGCTTTAGCTAAATGAATATAGAATTCAATCAGAATAAAAAAGTAGCATGCGACCATAACATGAAGTAGTGCATAGACTTATTACTGCTCCTGCATGGAAATTATTTTCTCCCAGAGTTGCCAGCCAATAAGTGCTACACTTGCTTTCAGTGGAGTATTTTCATTGTGTATCGAAACACAATAATTAGAAGAGTCTTTTTTCTGATGCTTATTCTAAAATTAAGAAAGCAAATGGCATATGCACAGATTTCCTATTTCAGATATAAGGGAAAACATCTATGAAAACCTAGCGGGGAGGGGGGGAAGAATAACCTGAAAAAATGAGAAAATCTAACGATATGAACAATCAGAGTATTTTTATGAGAATTTCCTATGATGAAGCCATAGGAAATAAATAAAATTAATGATTCACTGTACAGTTAGTTCTTTTGGAAGCTACCTAGTTTGGTGTCAGTCCACTGGGAAGGAAAGAACAGTTAGCATCACTGAAGGAAGGTAAAAAAAAATAATTAAAATTTATCAGTAAGCAGGAGAATTATAAAAAGACAGGAATAGAAAAGACCATAAGTAGTTTTATTCTCCTTCCACTTGTCACCGCAAAGGTTGTGCTATGTGTGACTAATCAATCCCAAAAGGTTTTGGTCTATTCTTAATGATGTATAATGTTGAAGACTCCACAAGTTCTTTAGGCAAACTACCCTTCTACTTCATAATCCATTACTACTAGATATTTATTTTTTTTTAATATCTGCCCTAAATTGTTGTTGCTGTAATTGAAGTCCATTACTCACAGTCCTATCCACCCATGCACGGAGAACAGATTCTTTTCTTTATGATTGTATCAGTCTTTCAAAATCCTGTTAGGCACATTGTCTACAGTTGTAGCACTCTCCAAACTATCAAGCTGCAGCAAGGTCTTTTACCATCTCATCCAGCATACTCTTCATGCCAGTTCCTCTGCTGCCTTCTACCCACCTCACCCAATGCCCATGCTCTCTCTCCTCTTGCTTCTTCCTCTCAACCACTTAACAGAACCAGCCACAGCTGCACCTTTCCTACATCGACCAACCTGACACCCCTGAAGCCAGCCCACAGCTGTATATTATCAATGCTAATTAACCCAGCTTCATTCCACTGCAGTCTGCTGAGAGTTATTAAATATGTGAAAACTACCTCCAGTTCAGGAAGTTTGTCAGTTGAAAATAGTTAACAGTTAAGGTTTTGTATGTGTCAACTTTTCTTGTACTTTGAGCTTCTGTTTCTGACCATTACTAGAAACATGACAACAGGCAAGGTGGAATTTTGAGATCATTTATTCTTTTCTATTCTGATTTTATGTAACTTTGAATATGTAATTGTATCCACTCTCAGGCACCTTATTGTATTTAGATTTAATAGCTTCCTTTTTTTTTCAGTAGGTAGTTCTTGTTTTGTAGAAACATCATTGATCATTCTCTTTCCTCTATCACAGGCATAGACTTCCATAGGCTGGTTCACATCTTCCTTGAAACATGTCAAAAAAGAACTCTGTGCTGAGTTCACCTGAGCTGAGTGGAAAGGTTTCTTCTCTTATTCAGTAGACAATCTTCATAATATGAGGAATAAGAGAAAATAATAATGAGAAAATACCTTTTTGTAATGATGTGGCATTATTGTCTTATGTTCAGTTTGTGATTCACAAAAGACCAGATCCTTTTCAGAAGAAATATTACCAGCCTGTATTTGTGTGGTTGGTCATCTTGCATTTACTTTCATAGAAATTAATTTTACTCTTTCCAGATCATCTCTCAAATTTGTTCATGTTTTTCTAATTCTAAATCTGTCCCCAAAATTCCCTCATTCAGCTTGATGTCATTCATAAATGTAATAAGGCCAATCTGTATTCCATCAGGAAGATTGATAATGAAAATACCAAAGGCCATCATAATCTTCAGAATGCTGCTTGACACCTCTTTCCCTGTAAAAGGCAGCACTGGAAACTTATTTTCTGGGTTGAGCTGTCCAACCAGTTTTGATGCAACAAAATAGAAGTTTCATCTAGAAATTTTTCCCACAGCTTGCTTATGGGAATGTTTAATGACATGTGAGTTAATAGATTAAAGTCACAGAATTTCTGTTACTTCTCCCTGATCCATAACACCTGTTCCTTTATCACTGTCATGGTTTAATCCCAGTTGGCAACTAAACACCGCACAGCTACTCACTCACTCCCCTGCAGTGGGATGGGAGAGAGACAAAGTGAGAAAACTCGTGGGCTGAGATAAAGACAGTTTAGTAGGTAAAGCAAAAACCACACATGCAAGCAAAGCAAAACAAGGAATTCATTCATTGCTCCCCATGGGCAGGCAGGGGTTCAGCCATCTCCAGGAAAGCTGGGCTCTGTCACATGTAATGGTTACTTGGGGAGACAAATGCCATCACTCCAAACACCATGCCCCCTTCATTCTTCTTCCCCCAGATTTATATGCTAGGCATGGCATCATACGGTATAGGACATCCCTTTGGTCAGCTGGGGTCACCTGTCCCAGGCCATGTCCCCTCTCAGCCCCTGTGCCCCCCCAGCCCACCTGCTGGTGGGTGGGGTGAGGAGCAGAGAAGCCCCTGGCTCTGTGTGAGTGCTGCTCAGCAGGGACTGGAACATCCCTGAATTATCACCATTGTTTTCAGCCCAAATCCAAAACATAGCCCCATACTAGCTACTATGAAGAAAATTAACTCTAGTCCAGGCAGCACAATTATGCAGGTTTGTTTGACTCAATTTGTTCTTGACTGCTGTTCATCTCCTTACTATCATCCATGCAGTTGCAAATAATTGCTTTGGTTATCTTTTCCAGACTTTTTCAGAACTGAATTTGATTGGCCCCAATTCCTTTTTTTCTGCCTTTTCCACACACGTGCTATGACACTCTCCAATGCTCAACTGCCTCATCTTTATCACAAATTATTTTGATTATGAAACCGTTTCAGATGTTTTTTTAGATTTCTGAGGAAAAAAACCTACCAAACTTGGTCCAGCCAGATCTCTGAAGAAATGGAAGAATTACACGTCTCTGCCAGTTACAAAAATAAGTTGTTTGGGTTTTTGGTTTTGGTTTGGTTTTGGTTTTTTTAAATATGGCATACACAACTTCTGGAAGGTAACTTTATACCTTACTCTCAGAATGACTCATATAACTGTGAGCATTATGGTAGCATTCAAAAAGCTGTTTGAAACAAATAATGAATCCTGGAACTGTAAAATTTCTGGAATTATTCTGAATATAGATACCATTCACTTTAAAAGTTTAAAGCACCATTATTCAGCTCAATTGCCTGCCTAACACAGGTAAATGTAGCTCTTCTATTATGTAAACCCTATTATTTAATGTATTTGAGTAAAATACAAGCTTCATATGAAGACTTTGTATTCCTTTGTAAACTTTCTTTAAAATGCTGGAACATGGTAAGACATGATGTGACTGAACCTAGATTGATTCTGGAAAGGGAAAATATGTGGCTCCAACCTATTAGAAAGATAGTCAAACTGGTCAGCAAAACAGTAGGTAAACAGGAACTGACAGTTATAATTTATTTTTATTCAGAAATGCTGCAATCAGACTCCTCATAAAAAGCTATGTGGAAATACAGATATTTTGGGATAAGAGGCAAACTACTGTTATGGATTGGATACTGACAAAATAAACAGTGTTTTCTAAACATGGAAATATAAAATACAGAGTTTGCTAAATGGTGCAATTTAGGACTGTTTTTAGTCTTCATTAATGATCTGGAAACAGGATGAATAGGGAAAATGAATGAAGCAAACAAAAGTAAATGCTGGCTGCTTTTACAACCAGTAATATTCTTTGGGGTTTTTAAAGTTCAATCAATATTTTAGCTATTTTTTGTACTTCAGTTTCAAGAGAAGATCATAAAAGGTACACATCCAAATAACTGTGTTTAATAGCAGGTCCAATTTTATTGTTCCCCCTCATAAGCAAGTTTTTATACACATAATGAAAGTAGAAATTTATTTAGAAGGACTGAAAATATGGGCTGATCCTGAGACATCTACTGTCAGTTTCTCTTTTTGCCTGTTTTGCACCAGGACCCTTGATTCCCAGTCACGTACACACTATGTGTCTACATGTTCTACAGATAAACGCTAAATCACTCTCAGATTTCCATTATGGTGCAAATCCTGAGTTTACTTTTAGAAGTTCATGCATTTTGGTAGAAGAGGAAGGACTTAGACTGTGAACACTTGTGGGTTGCAGGTAATAGTGTGTGTGTTTGTGCATGAACATCTCAAACTAAGCCTTTGAATTCTCAAGCACAAGCCTACTATAGTGAGCTACAGCCAGTATGGGCTGGTTGTAAACTGGGATAACAGCTTGACTGAACACAAGTTACACACATGGGGCTCTCTAAAGTGTAGAGATACACACTGCACATTTGCCAAAAGAACCATCTGGGAAGCTCTTAAGGCATTGTGCTTCTGTGTATAGACTGTTGAGGTTGGGGAAGGCTTGTCCTGTGGAAGATACGCTTCAGAATGCACTGGCCATTGCTGGAGGAGGCTAGGGGCACAGCTGTAAATGCATACAGCTGGACCACATGAAATCAATAGGAGTTTCAGGCCAGCTTTCACAGACCAGCAGCAATCCCTTTGACGGGAAGGGAAGGCAAGACTGAGTAACGCTGGGGGGAACTGAGTGTGTGTAATAATCAAATAAGGTAGAAGCACAGTCCTTGTTCACTCTTAAATAAGCCCCAGTGTTCAAGCCTTCTATGTATCACCATTTAGTCTGTCTCTCCGGTAGCAGACATGACTGAGAGGAGAGCTCACACTCCCTACAAGTATTACAGACACAAACTGTGGAGACCTTAAAATTAATCTTTGAACTTCTTTCTGCTGCTTTACACAGTGCCAGTGCCCTACACTCAGACAAGATAGTCTGGGGGTTACACTCCAAATTGTGCTGGCCTTAGCTTTTCACAGGACTCTGAAAACACACTTGAAGATTGGCATAAAATGATAATGTTCTGATGGAACGTCTTTTTGATCAAAATCATTCTCTTTTTGCCCCAGTAGCAACTGGAGTTGGGAAGAGGACTGTTGAAAGAATCACTGTAAAATTAGGCTCATCCTTAAATCTAGTTAACCATGCCTGGCTAAACCAGCTTTGGAAACAGATTAGACTTCCTATAGGCTGTACTATACTGTAGAGCCAAGCAAAATGCAGAAATCCTAAAGAGCACTGTAGTCCCTTGTTATCCGACATAGCCGAGTGGCAAATTCTGTCCTTAGCTAAGCCATGACACTTCAAGTGACATTTGCAGCCTTTGCAGGGTTATAGTGATGTGACTGAGAGCAAAATCTGACTTTTCTTAAAATATTAATTCTATTCATCCTCAATTTTTTCACTAGCTTATGATGGAAAACTCTGTTTCACACAAACACAGGGACTGGAGTGGCTTTGTATAAAATTGGTAGAAATTTTTTGATTTCACTGGGAGCTTTCACTTCTGCCAAAAGGTCCATAGCTAAAGAAGGGATATATTAGTCTGTATTTTTCATGCAGACATTTTCAATTTTAGCAGTAAAACAGCACTTGAATTTTCTGCCATCTCGGACATGGCATCTTCTACTTATAGCAAGATATTTTTAGTTCATATTGCAGATTGACAGATGAGTAGAACATGCATGTTCTGTAGATCTGTGATTTCCTTTATACAATATTGTCCAACAGAACTATTAATAGATGTCACTTAAAGGATTCATTTATCTCAGAACTTCAGTATGGGCTGTTACAAAGGGGAAACAGTTAAATTCTTAGTTTCCTTTATTGTTTTTTTCCAACATATCTGTAGTAACCAATGACAGGAATTGGAAGAACTGAAGTTGCCAGCTGCCTTGGCTGTTAATCATGTATTGTGCCTCATATTGATCCAGAGGACTGTGTTTCTTCTATCAGTCCTAGCACAGACATCAGCATAAGTCTCGTCAGGCACAGCTAAAGCATCATATTGCCCGTGGTGGTGAAAAGTAATAGTTTATTAATGGCCTTCCGCTTCCACCTAATCCATGGTAAAAGCTGAGGGGTAAAGAGAATTTCCACTTCACAAGCACAAACACCTGTAGGTGGGTAACAGTTTTAAAACGTTCTAACACCTGCACATATCCAGGCATGGTGCTCCAGGGACAATCTGCAAGCTGTGCATCTGCCTGAAGCACATTTCCAGTGTGTTGACTTTCTGCTTTGTTTTGGTTTGTGTTTTACCTCAATATCACAGGTGATCATCCCCTGGAGGCTGTCACATGGGGGAATTTTTTGGTCACTTCTTTGAAGCGTATAAGTGCATTACTCCTGATCTATGCCCTCTCCCACCTGTTTAAAATTATTTTGCCTTTTAGCATTACTCAAGGAGCAGAAAGTTTTGATAAGCTGTTTGAGCAAGATACCTGTTGGGGTTATTGATTTTGTATACTCTTTTATTTGACCTGCTTAAAACAACTTTTAACAGTTGACTAGGTTGTGATTTTCCTTCCTGCATTTTTCTCCTGAGAAATTTTGATTTTAAAATCCTAAAAGAGAAGGTATACAATTCAAACAATGGCCAGCCTGCAAAAACAGTGGGATAGGTGCTTAGCTTCTGGAATATTTTCCCAGCTCTCATACTGAGAGTTAAAGTGGATTTCTAATTTTTATTCCACTCATTACTAAACAGGAACACTGAGGTCACAGCAAATAAAGCAGTATGAGTTAATGAGAACAGCTTTAGCAAAAAGAGGAGGTGTTTCTCAAAGTACATCAAGTGCTTCACATATATTAAGAAACCCCAGCTGAATCGATTTAATAATGTTGGGATTTACACAATTATTACAGAGCCTTCATTATTCACCCAGCCTGCACATACCACATCACAAATGAACATCTCAGTCTGGTGGTATTAACGTTGCCATTTTCTAACCCATTCCCAGCCCATCTGCTACATGCTGATCATTCACTGCTTTAACATTTAACAGTTACCCAACTGCAACTTAGCAGATTTGTGTACTTTTGAAAACAGCTGGTTTAATAACTGCTTCAGAGCTTTTGGATAAAGAAATTATTTTGTAGTGCTTTACAACAGACATTTTTTTAAAAAAATCAGTGCCTCTGAGCAAAAATATTAACAGTTGCATCCACAAATTTATGAGTTTGCAACCATTTGTTTTATTTCTTGTCACATAAGGAAAAATGTTTGATTATTTATAGAACAATAATTCAAGAAATCTCTTTTACCATTCCTGGTATATTTTTTGTCCTTTCTCAACTACAGAGGAAATGTTTATATGCTGGGGTAATTAAAAAGATGAATATGTCAATCTGTTTGAAAGGCTCCAGTTTGGAGCTTGGCATACAAAACAACAGACATGTAGCTTAATAATAATAAAATCCTTAGCATAATAATTACAACTTAAATTAATAGTGAGCTTTGAACATAGTTGAGCTGTAACTCTGACTTGCCAAACTTGATAAGAATGTGGAAATAGTGTTCATTCTTCCACTGCTCTTGATGTCACATTTTATAACACCTATTGGCTATGACTGACTGGAACTATTCTCTTTACCTGACATATATTGTAAATTATCACAATTTAGGTGCTCTTATAATTTCAAAAGATAGTCTCAATCACAAGGGTAAAAAAGCCTTTATCATTAACCTGAAACAGTTTAAATATATATATAGACACACTCTCATTAATAACCATTTGATTTACTTATTCTAAATACCCTTTGGATGCTGACTAACCCTTGCTTCATAAACATTCAATCAGTTGTTGCTGGATGCTGACATTGATATGTACATTAGAAACCAGAATGGAAGTAGTTAAAAGGAAGAACTTAGTATTAATGTGCCACAAAAGTGACAATTCATGAGTGGTGGTGTGGGTTTTTTTCAAAACACCTCTTTTACACAGCCATCAATCAAAGTGACAGCATCCCTTAGATTAAGTTTGGATTCTCCAGCACAAAGTAATTAATCTGTCCAGTACTTCCTATCTCACTGTTTCAATCAACCAACAAATAAAGCCAATCAAGACTTCAATTCTTTGCTGATTAGCCAATAAACCATGACACCAGACTTGTGACAGTACTTCTGGGATTCTCACAGAAGCTTATTTATAGTAGGTAGCAAGTGTCATGATCAGTCTTCACAGAAACAAATCAGTGTACATTTTATTCTTATTTTTTAAAAAATAGCTTAATAATAACAAAAAATGATAAAGTGGAATAGCATAAAAACAGATTTGAGAAACACATCTGAAATGGAACAAAACATAAAATTAACCATCTCAGAAATCACAGAAAATGAAAGTGCTTTGGTGGTATGTAATAATAGCTTTCAACTCCTGTCACTGGAACCAGAGCAGTGAGGAGTGTAAAACATAGATATGCCATGATCTGCACATGGCTGGCCACTGTGGAGATGTCCTATTGTAGGAGAAAACAGCTACATGCAGCCACTCCAAGGATTTTCCCTGTTCTATTGGAAAAGTTATACCTCCAGCCACAAGAGGAAGAGTGAGAGCAGGAAGACCTCCAGCAGTCTGTGAGATGTTAGGAAGGAATACTGTGCCCTTGGCACACAGCTCAATTATTAGCCCATACTAATCTGGTTTGGACCCTTAACAACTAGCTCTTTCCAAGACAAAGCCAGGACAGAGTCATGGGAACAGTTCATTCTGGATTCTCCCACCAAAAGGCAACAGGAATGGGACTACATAAGGTTTATCCCTTCCCCTTAAGCCCACTGTTTACCAGCACTGTCCCAGCAGACTTTTCCCACCAAACATACTACACAGCTTTATGCAATTTCCCTGGTCATAACATATATTTCCTCCTCACAGGAGCACAAGTCACTGTTCTGGTAACATACAATGTTGTCTTGAGCACTTTAAACTGACAAAAAATAGCAGTGATATCATCTGTCCCAGGGCCAAAGGAGACTTGGAGCCGAGAATAATGTAGCACGCGTAAGGCCAGTCTGTTTTAGATGGAACTTGTCCTAAGCGGGATGGATATATTACTCTATACCACTGTCCTTGGGACTGAGGCTTCTTTCCTGGCCCTCTTTTTGTTTAGCTGTTCAAGGATGTCCTTCACCTCTACACTCTAACAGGGTCTTTAAAACACAATAAAGTCTAACTACTTTCCATTTGATTATCTCATCTGCATCCTACAATGAATATCTGGGTGGAAAACCCAAGTAGCACAGCTTTCTGCCTTTTCCCCCGTGAGTTTCTTGCCCACAAAGGGCTTCTCTGCAGTATGACTTTTTCTTGGGAGAATAGGAATGCAGAGAGATGGGTTACTGAATATGAATCCAAGCTGGATCTGTGTCCATCATCAGCAAGGGCACCATGACAGTTTGGTATTGCATGAGATCTGCACCAGTTTTGTAAAGCAGAATAAAATTTTGCTACAGGGGATCAAAAGGTGCTTTTCAGAATTTATTGTAAAGTTCTTATTCTAGTTCCAGTTAATTCAGTA
Organism: Falco peregrinus; assembly: GCF_023634155.1. Classification (NCBI taxonomy): domain Eukaryota; kingdom Metazoa; phylum Chordata; class Aves; order Falconiformes; family Falconidae; genus Falco; species Falco peregrinus. The sequence continues at coordinate 35,865,663 of NC_073725.1, read as the reverse complement.
GCAAAACTCAGAGGCAACAAGATCAGGCATTAATACAATAAAGATCTAAATCTCTCTTAATATAATTCCTACCAGTGTCAAGAGATGAAATTTGAAAAGAGATGTCTGAGTAACATCAAAAGAACTTACCAAATAAATATGCAGAGATTCTGTGACAAAAACACTATGGCTAATAGAAACATGTACCATTCTATTTTTGAAGTGTTAAGGAAATCAAGTTACATACAGGGTGCTATTACCATGAGCATAAAATTACATTGTAATTAAATTCCTAAGTAAAGTTTTAATACTCTAAATGACTTAAAAACAACAGCAAAACAACAAAGTGTGAATGGGTAATATTGAATTTCGCATTATTTTCTCTTTCATGATTACAGTTCTGAAAATAATATGCAGGCATTATTAAAATGCCTCTTTTATTTTAACAGTTTTCCAATAAAATTAATATAATTAGATTCTTTAGAATTTTGTAGATGTTGGAAAGTACATTGATATTGAGGCATAAAATATTTAATGTAACTCTGGGTAAGAAATTACAGAGAAACTATATTACAAGTTAAGCATAGTTGATTTTAGAATGATTTATTTAAATTCAGTTTTTCACCCACAAACTAATATGGTTGTAACTGTCAGCCAACTTAATATTTACATAAATACAAAAGAATAGAAAGCTATGTGTTCTTGGAATCTGAATATTTTTATCTTATTCTGTTCTTTCTTTTTCTGCGCAGTATGTTTTCATACCTGTTAATGTGTTATCTTACTTAGCTTGAGCTATTCACTGAAGAACATGACTGAAATCTACCATTTTTCTCATTCTTTTTCCAGAAGAAGCAGTTTAAAGCAGTTGAATTTGTTGCCATAGGTTTTTTTGGAGTTTTGTGTGTTCGGTATTTTTTCTGCTTTTTCAATTTTTTTTGTCTTTCAATGGAAGCAATAAACGTTGTGTTGTAAATAGGAGAGAGGATATGTAATATTGCTGCAGAAAATTGTATTTTAGGCCAGGTACTCATGTTCTAAGATAGGGTGGTTTCTACCAGAGAAAAGGAAATATCATTTATAAGCTCACAGGTGCAAGAAATCCAAGACTATTTTTTAATTATGCACTGAATTGTGAGCATGCACTTTCATCCCACAAAAACTACTTTTCTCATTCATCATCGCTACTGCTTTTTTTTCTTCTTCTTCTTCTTTTTTTTTTAATTAGTTCATCTCCATAGTTTTGCACTGATGGGAAATAAACACTAGCCATCTTTTGAATACATAAAACTCAGTATCATCTGCTTATTCATTTCAGTCACCATTTCAGTTCTATATCTCAAAAATACTCTCCAAATAATTCAGTTTTCCCATACAGCAGAAAAATTCTAACATAGACTGAGATATTCTTTAATTACAAAGGATATATAAAGTGTTAAGGCAGAAGACATCAGCTAGTGGAGATAATTTATTTTCTTGTATCTGTTTTCCTGATGCTCATCAGCCCCAAAATACTTGGTTCAGTCTTTTCTCAACATAACTTGTTTTGTCTCTCTGTGTAATACCTTTCGCCTTTTCCTTCATGTTCTCTGTCCTTGTCTTTTTTTGTCCTGAATTTGGGAGGGTCTTTTGAAGTTACTTTTGTAAGACTAATATTTCTAGTGACTATGCATGAGTTTCTGTTTATATTCTCAGCTACCCAGTATGTAAGTAATATATGAAGTGTGTACTCTTGAGAATATTTTGATTAAAACTGCATGAAAAAATGAGAGTTTTGCCTGGCAAAACCACTTGCAGGCCTACTGAAAACACTGATAGAATTTATTGATTTTACAACAACATGTCAGTGAATAATCTGACTTCAAAAACTGGATGAAATACTCAATGACTATTTCTGAATTTAAGAATTCATCAGTTTGCATTGTGAGTTAATTACATTGTCATAAATATTTTAAGTACAAAATCTTCCGTTAGTTGATATCAGAGACAGGGGGTGAAAGATAGAAGGAAAAATGAAAGAAATCTGTGAAATTTAGCTGATTTTCCTAGATGACATAGTTACCTCTAATAACAGGGATATTTCTTTTTTGGAACGTCCATCTTACTGTTTAAAGATGAATACTGATTGCATGACTTAGCAGCTAACAATAGTTTAGAAATACCTATTTCTTACTGCATACAAATATGTTGTTTTTTTCCCCACCAAAAGGCTGTAACACAGTAAGTATAATTAAATGGAAAAGATATATATAGATATATATATAAAAGGGTATACCTTAGGCTGCAGAACATCTTGAATGGTTTCTAAACTGATTTGACTGTTCTCTCCATTCTAAACACTGTAAGCTTAATTACTTAAACAGCTTGTTTCTGCTAAATTCTATTCAAATTGTACAATTATATATAGAAGTAATTATTGTGATTGAATTTATGTATAAATATTTGCATATTTCAAGTAAAATATCAAAAATCTCAAGAAGCAGTTCCTAGACATGATGATATTTTCTATGACAAAATACAAAGACCACCTGGTAAATAGAGATAGAATAATTTTACTATACATTTTTAGGTTCTTTCCTAAGTGTTTTGAGGTACAATCACCATTGAACTCTGTTCATTGTTACATGTGCAATCCCTGCTAGTCATCTCCAAACAGAAGCAAGTCTTGTGTTTCTTGGGTTACAATAATGTATGTCTCTATTGAATCTTGATACTTTCACTTATTCTGCTCTTCTTCCTACAGTTTTCTCTTCCTTTCTTCCTTTTCTCTTGGTTTGATTTAATCTTTTTATTTAACCATATAGATCTAAACATTTTGAGATTTTACTTATATACATATATAAATATGCATACGTGCACACACATATGGGTTCTGTCCAGTTTTCCCAGAGGTCACTAACATCTATTAGTTGGCTTTACAGTCAGATTTACAGCTGCTCAAGTAGTATTTTTGTCTATTAATTATTATACAATTGTGGTGGATGATGTTTACAAATGACTTCATTGTTTCACCTGTTTCTTAGATTCTCTCCCACATTTTGCACAGTCTTGTTTTCTTAGAATCATATCAGTGTCATTGTTAGCAACATTTGTGACTTTTCTCCCTTGAAATTCACCAGTGTTTCCCTCAGTGTTAACTTTTTCACATTATTTTAATGCCATCCTTTCAAATTAAAAAAAAAAACAAAAAACGTTACACTGAGAGTGTAAAACCAACAAAATATTGCAAAATAATGAAGAAAAGATCTTTTCAGGTTTCAGAGCAATGCTTTGGATTGTGAAACATTTTATCAAGTTTCATTGGTCATGTCATGTTTCATAACTCTTGTAACATCAGATGCTGTAGGCTGAAGCAACCTGATGTGTGGAACATCAAAATGTACTGTACTGTAATGTCATCCAAGAAATCTTTGACAAGATTGTTAGCAAAAAGTATACCACTGAAGAAAAAATGACTAAAAATACAGGAAAAAGAAAACGTTTCTTCACTTTACTAAGCATTAGGTCATATTAAGAAACATATGTGTATATATATGGGCCTGGATTTATTCTGGTGAATGAATCTGGTCATAAAATAGATATGCTGTGAACACATTTGCTTTTGGGTGCCACCACAAGGACACATAGAGACATACTCACATTGTATCTTTTCCTATTTAACAGTACCTAAGGTGTGTTTCTTACAATATATGTCTTAATTTGGCTCCAAGCATTTTTCTGCAGACACAAAAGATCTTGATTTTCAGGTAAGTTGCACAATTAATCTTTAAATGTGGAAAGAAGATGAAAGATATTTAAAGTGTGGTTTCAGAATTCCCATTAGAAATAATATCTGAAAAGAGAAATCTGCTGGAAATAATTCTAATTGTTTACTTTGATCTCTACTTGGAGAACTAACAATACTGACAGATGAACTCTGGCATGTTCTGTTGAAGTAAAGACAGTATCACCCCAGCTGCTTGCCTTGTTTCTCTGCTTGAGTTTTCTATTTCCACAGCAAAGCTGTCAGAAGGCAACACCTGCCTACACATCAGTAGGTGTCTTTGCTTTAATGTGGTGTCTCGTCTTAAAAATACAATTAAACTGGGTTTGCATTAAGATGCAAGACGCTGCATGGAAAGCAAGCACTATGGGCACACGTTCTCTTTGTCTAATTCTTCTATAGTGGTAAAATTTAGTGAGTGACTGCTGTACTAACTTAAACTGCCACAAGAATCTGCCCTAAATCTCCCAGGCTGAATACTGGAGAACAAAAATTGCCACATTTTCCTGTGTTAGTAAAACTACCCAGTTAAATCTCAGATAGATAACTTCCTCATTATGGAAAACATCTTTCAGGTAATTTACTATTTTTTATTTTCCACACCTATCTTATATATTTCTGCAAAAATTAGGTTCCTATCTCAAGGATAGAATAAATTCATGGATGAAATCAAAGAGTTTTGCTCATAAAACTCACTTACTAAGTTTCTTTGTAGAATTGTCTCAAAGCTTTGTGGAAAGTTGATTTAAAATTATTTAACTTAATCTAAACAAACCATAGAGGTTTGTTTTGTTTTTTTTTTAAATTAATTGGAATGAAAATCTTTTTTTGTGTCACAAACTGAAGAATTTGGGGAAAAAATGTTTTAGAACAACTGGAGGGTATTTGCAGAGGGACTCTTATTTTCAGAACTGATAATATTTTTCTAAAAAAAGTCTTCAGTTAAAAGACAAAGTCTATACACTGTGTACATAACAAATTACTATTATTATTTTGCATCCTGCATAGGAACAGTGGTCATGAAACTTAACCATATTATATTATCAGTCATACTGTCACCAAACAAGTCTCTGACCCATAGCACATAAATTCTAAGTTTAAATTAAGATAACAGAGACATGAACAAAAATTTGCAAGAATACAGTGCCACTATCTAGGCTGCAAAATTAGCATATATAGTAGAGTACCAAGAATTATCTACTATTGACTTTTTCACTGATTTCACAGAAAGTGAAATATTTAGTAAAGTTGTTGAGGAAGGCTACCAAAAATATTGTGGAATTTCAGAAAGAGTTTCTTCCAAAAATCCTATGGTTTTACAGAGGAAAAACTTAGAAATATTAGATAGAATCTCTATGGGCAGCTTATGGTGGTTCACATCGAGACTGTGTCCAAGTAACGGTTCTGAGTCCCAGCTATATTTCTTAATGTTTTAGTGGTTTTGAATATGAGGATTTTTGATTTCTTTCTTGTTTGTGAGGAATATCACAATTTGTCCCAGAATAGTATTTACATTTGTCTTAACAGAAATTCTAATGCGGTTGTTTTCCTTACAGTTGCTGATGATGTATTGTTGCACCCTGTCATTGTTGAAGGTTACACTTTCTTAAAATGTGCTTGTTCTCCTTAAACTTCATTGGCAATTAATGAGAATTTTTTACTAAATACCTAGATATCAACAAACCACTAAGAATACTTTTAAAACTTATTTTCCTCTGGGTTGCAAATTTAGAGAGGAAAAAGTTAACTAGCGTTTAAAGAGAAGCCTGACTATTCAGCCACCTTCAGCATCTGAAACCCCAGGTCACTTTCCTTTTGCAGGGTCCCCCACTTGCAGCTGTGAAGGGGGATAGAACTAATCAATTACAAGTTACCGTGACTGGTTAACTCAAACCACAAACGATTTCTCTTATCAGTCAAGAAAGACTGGAGAATTATTACATGCAATTATTTCTTACTTAAAGTTAGTGAGGTAGTGTCTTCTCTCAGTTATACATGAAGAAGAGTTTTCTTGCCTTTAGCTTCAGAATGGTGCTGTTGAAATATGAAGCAAACTAGTATTTGTGTAGTGTGAACAGCTCAGTTTTCAAGTTATCACAAGGAAGGTCCTGAATAAAAGTGATTTTTCAATCACATGGTTGTTTTGGAAAAAGTTATACAAGCTTTTCCAGACTTCTACAGTAAAGCCATTTTTAAGTGACTTTCAGGTTTGTGCCTATACATTATACCATTCCCTCAAAATCTCAGAAAAAGGGGAAAAAAATATATCATAATGGCATATATTTGGACACACACACACACACACACATTTAGAGAACCTATCAGTTTAATTTTCAAAGTCATCTTTATAAGTCTGTTTCTACTAACTGATAAACTTTTCAATATCCAGCCCCCACCCTCCTCCCCCACCCCCACCCAGTTTCTTTACTTTTGCCATTTATTGCCTTTTCACTATGGGAGTACACTTAACATCCCCTAAAAACATTTTCTGAGCCTTTGCTGCAATTGTAAATAATAGAAGAATTCAACAGAAACATTATGTGTTCATTTTGAATTGGATTCTAAAGGAATACAGTGCTGTCTTTCCAAAACTGAATGGATTTTTCTTGCCTGAAATTTAAAACAACTATTTCCCTGCCTGGGGAGAGACTATGGGAGACACACGAAGCACTTTAAAAAGTAAAAGAAGAAAACAAGTGGGTTTTTTCAATGAATAAAGCAAGCTGTAGGAAATACCTGATTTTATCTAGTTCTCTCTTTTCAAACACGTAACACTACCTTGAATTAATTTTTCAATAAACAACAAAGCATTTATTTGAGTCTCTATTTCATAAACTACATTGGACAAATTCATTTGGAGAAATGTCAAAATTGCTGCAGCTTCCAAGAAATCACACATATTTTCATAAAGGTTGAAGCTTTTCATTTCAGCTATTTTTAGAAAATATATAAATATTTATTTATTGCTCCATTGACATTTCCTTTGGAAATCTTTTCTTTTTTAAAGAAAGTGTAACAATCCCAGAAAAAAAAATAATTTGGGCAAAAATAGTTATTTAATTTTTGAAGTTTCATTTTAACCATTGTTTAAAATCAAGCATTCTTATTAATAGCTGTGACAGTGCATTTCTCATGTTTCTGTGTGTTGAGGTATGTGCTGATTTCTGCAAAGATCAGGAGACACATTTCCATCCATCTTATACCCCAGTCTGCAGCATTTGATGCTCGTTTGGAGGCATTCATGGGGACTTTTGCCCTTCTTTTAAACATCAACTATTAGTTACTGCCAAAGGCAAGATGCTTTCTTATCTTGTATGGGAAATTGTACGTTCTTTTTCTCTCCTCACAGACAAACGGTTCTGTTTGAATAGGTATATAGTCCTTGAAATGAGATGCCATTCACAAAACATTTTTAATAGGATAAAAAAATCTGTCTAAAAAATAATAAGTGAACACTTAGAAATTAATTTCTTTTTCTGAATGATTACATATTTTTTTTTAATTTTACCCAAAATTTGGAGGAAAACCTGAAAACCATACTGTTTCTTTATGGGGTTCAGGGGACAGAAACGTCACAGTTTTAGACACCGTTCTGCAGGCCTGTTTGTAGTAAGAGGGAACAAGTATACTAAGTGGATAATACTGCCTCTGGGAGAGGCAGGGGATCTGCTGAAGGCAGAGCAGAGGGGAGGTGTGTGATCTTACCAGTCTGGCAAGCAAAACCTTTCCTCATTGAGCAACTACTGCTGTACAGTGATACAGTTACTCTTACAGGATTCTTACAGGTCTTCCAAACCTTTAAAAACTGCAATGCCTAGAGTCAAGACATTTTTTTTAAGCAGCAGAATCTCATAGCTCTTTCTAGGCAAAGCATTCTAATTTCTGAGTTCAGTGGATGCTGAGAGAAACAGTCATTGCTGGATCAAAGCAATCCCTGCTGAATTTTGCCTTTCTAATAGTTCTTGCAGCTTCTGGTAGAGCTGGGAACATATAAACTAGAAATTCCTTTTGGTCTAGAAGATAAGGTCTTGCCTGTCAGATTCTTGAGATCTCTCAGCATCCACTAAATTAAAAAAAGTAGACTAGAAGAGAATAGAATCTTTTCAGGTGGGGAAGGGACCTACAATGGTAATCTATTCCAACGGCCTGACCACTTCAGGGCTGACCAAAAGCTAAAGCACATTATTAAGGGCTTTGTCCAAATGCCTCTTAAATACAGAGAGGCGCAGGGCACCAACCATGTCTCTAGGAAGCCTATTCCAGTGTTTGATCACCCTCTCAGTAAAGAAATGCTTCCTAACGTCCAGCCAGTCAAGTATGAAGCTCCCCTGGTGCAGCTCAGAACCATTCCCACATGTCCTGTCAGTGGGTACCAGGGAGAAGGGATCAGCACCCCCTCTCCCCTTCCCCTCCTCAGGAAGGTGTAGAGGGTGATGAGGTCACCCCTCAGCCTCCTCCAAACCAGACAAACCCAAAGCCCTTAGCTGCTCCTTCCAGCCATTTCACCAGCTTTGTTGCCCTCCTCTGGACACATTCGAGTACCTTAACATCCTTCTTCAGTGGTGGGCCCCAGAACTGCCCGCAGCACTCAGGTGAGGCTGCACCAACACTGAGCACAGCAGGACAAGTCACCTCTTTTGACCGGCTGGTTGCACTGTGTTTGACGCCCCCCAGGATGCAGGCTGCCCCCTTGGCTGACATTGACCCCGCTGTCAACCAGCACCCCCAGATTCCTCTCTGCAGGGCTGATCTCCAGCCACTCCTCCCCCAGCTTATAATTGGGTCCAGCTTCACTCCACCCCAGGTGCAGAACCCAGCATTTTGACTTGTTAAATTTAATATCTTTAATCATAGCCCAATGCTCTAGTCTATCCAGATCCCTCTGCAAGGCATCTTGTTCCTCAAGAGAGTAAAGAGCACCTCCTAGTTTGTTAGAGACAGTTACTGTACCACAGCAACAATGTGGGAACCTAATGGAAAGGCATGCAGGGTTTCAGTTCTCCTCAGCCATTATTGCAATCCAGAAGTCTTTCTCAACCACAGAGGGGTGTTTGTGAGATCTCACTAGGAGAAGAGGCTGCAACACAATTCTACAATATTTTTTAGCTTTGTTGCTTCCATCAAAAGATGATGGAGATCATTACTTTTAAGATAATAAAACTAATTCAAGCACACATGCTGAAACCTTGAGAATGAAGTTGAAAGCATGGACTGTATGAGAGCTGTTCATTCCATTCTGGTGTTATGTTAATAGAAAAAGATAAGTTTGAAACAAATGGAAGGGAAAGGACATGGGGGGGGTGGGGCAGGGGAGAAGTGCAAGGGAAAAGGGGGTGAAATAAAGCAAGTGGTACCTGAGTGAAAAGAAAGGAGAAATTCTAGCAAATAGCTACTCTGAAAAAAAACAAGGAAAGTCTGCTCAAAGCTGTGGGAAGCTGAGATTCTGTTTATGTGTGCTTTGGCAGTAGTCTCAACTCCTTTAGCAACAGCTTATACTACAGATCAAAACAATGAGAGATGAGCTTAAAGCATGAAGTTTCAATATAAAACTGAACTTAATCAAATGTTTAGTTACTGGGAGATATGTCCTGGACCCATTTGTATTACTAAATAGTTTAAGCAGTTTTGAACTCAGAACATCCACGTCTGCAAATTCCCTATTTCACACTGCATAAGACTTTCAACTATAGCACTGTTCAATTTGATATGGGTAGATAGGAAGATTTGTGATGGAAACTGAGTGCTTGAAGCCAAAGGCTAAATTCTCATCTCAGTTGACTGGGATTCAGGTGCCTATCTACTTTGAATACCATCAGGAAAGTTATCATATGCATGAAAATTCTTGAGCATCAGAATACAACTACATCCTCAATATCTGAAAGGAGCATAAACCTAAATATTTCAAAGAGCACATAAAGCACCTTCTCTAAAAATATAGGTGATATGGATTACAGTCTCTCTAGGTATTATTTTCCATGTTTCATGAGCTTTTTTTGATTTAAAATTTGTGGAAGTTTTAAAAAGTAAATGCAGCTATCGATTAAATATAAGCTTTATTCCGAGCTGTGAATCAGGTCTAATGTTTATCAATAAATTGTTATTTCACATTTGAGACACTACTGATTTTTCCATATGCGTGCAAGATTATCATTTCACTAAAAAACACTGTTTTGAATACCTGACACTTTTCTTTTAGAATTTTGTATTGGTTTCAGCTTTTTTGAGGCTGCATAATTCCACTACCAATGAGTGACATGAATAATTCAGTTGTGAAATCAATAAATCGCACCCTGCAACACAAAAATCTAAGTGTTGTATAATTTTGACATGAAGCTTCAATATGTAGTTTTTTAACCTACAAGAAAGACAATTCACAAAGTCTCCACATATGTTAAGAGGAACTGCTAATACTTTTAACGTTTTTCTTGTACGGTTAAAAGAGCCATGCAAGTTACTGTGTGTATATTACTTCATTTTCTTAGGCAAATTGTGCTCCAGATGCTTTGAAACGAGGTGGTTCCACACTTCCCATGTCTTTAGTAAAATATATTTGATAACACAGCTCATTGAAGAATGGAACAATTCCCATGACTTGAAAGCAAACCCCAAAAAACTCATCTTGAAGAAACATTCACTAAAGTTGGAAAAATTCCCAGATTTACATGTTGTCATTCAAGCATTAAGTAGCTAAATGTGAAGAGTTTTGACTAGCACAAATTAGTTTTGAAATGATATGATACAAACACATATGCATACATTCATGCTTTTTTTAGTTTTGCATCACTTATGCTACATTTAGTTTTGAAGATATACTATTTTATTTATAGATATCTATATTTCCTTTTATATTTTCCAAATTATTATCATCCTCTCTTAATGAATAAAACAAAGGAAAATATATTTATCTATAAAGTTGTCTAATGTTGATTCAACAGGAACTGTGGTAAACAATATTAAACCAAATAATGTGTTATCTAATGTGTTTCTATCAATGAATCGGCATAGAAAAACATTTGTATTTTACAAAATTATTCATACACTTGTATAGACAAGTACTACTGAGTTTATAAAACCTTAGAATTTTCTAATGTTCTGGAATAGTAATGATAAGCATTATTATTTCAGGGTTAAATAAAGAAATTATATAAAAGTCTTAAGGCTAAGCACCATATCACCTACATTAATGTACTTAAAATACTTGGAATACAATTTGGCTGGGCTTTTCCTTTCAGTAAAGGGGAAGAGTTGACAAGTTAGAGCTGCAATCCAAAGCAACCTGGAGCCAAATAAGCAGTGAAAATATGCAGTGGCTGAAAACTTGACAATAGTTTGCAGAGGAGATAGTATGTCCCACTATTAACACCATCAACTGTCTTCTGAGTAACAGGTTGTAGTTTGTTCTGTCTGCTCAAGGATCTTGGAATACATGAAAGGATGAGGTCTCCCTCATCCTTGGTAAAGATCAACATTCCATGGGTATAGCATTTCCCATTTGTTTTCCTGACATTAGCTTGCACTCTGCTTTTCACATCTCCTTCAGCAGAGTTTTCCACATGCAACAAGGTTCATACTTTGGCACACTCTCCCGGAAAGGAGGGAAATCTGAAATGCCACAAAAGCCTGAGGTAACTACAGAAAAGAGTCCTGCTAAATATACTAAAATAGCACCTGACGCACGTTATAATAATAGATTATTATCTGGTTATCTACTGGTTCCAAGAGAGCTACCATGTTGGGCACTCATGGGGGCACCGATGAGCCTTTGGTTTCTGACTTCCAGAGGGAGGAATGGTAGTGAACACCACTGGACCGCTCAGTGGGAGCAGTTCTGGACACAGAGAAACAAAACTCTAAGCACTTGGCCTTACAACCAAATAGCAGCTGTCTGGGTAAGGCTGTCTTAGAGGACTTGTGAATCACTGTATTGCATACAGTCACCTCCGTTTCATCTCGTTCGTGTTAAGACACTCATCTGTACTGCCTCCATCCACATCAAACCTATCTGTCATATTTTTGCAGGTGTAAACGTGTCTCTTGCATATGAGCCAAAGACTGAGGCATGTTTTCTCAAAAAAAGGAGAATTAACAATATATTATCATCATCATCAATTATTAAACTGTTCATATCTCAGCCCATGAGTTTTCTCACTTCTACCACTTGAATTCTCTTCCCAGGTCTGGCTGACGGTGGGGAATGAGTGAGTGGCTGTGTAACACCAGCAGTTGCCAGCTGGTGCTCCACCATAACAGCGTGCTGAAGTCAGAGTCTGTGACTGAGCCCTGAGTTATACACTACACAGCCTTGCAAAGAAAAAAGAAGGAGCTGACTTAGAAAAAGAGTTCTTCAGCAGGTATTTATTTTTAAAACTTTAGTCTTTGTTGAGTTAATGGAACTTCAAAGAGATTTAAACATGTAATGGAAGTGCTTTGCTAAAGCACTATCAATACCAACAAAACTTGTTCTGTAAGCAGTTTATATCATGGGAAATTTTAGAGGACTTGAAATAACATTTGAATGGCATGTGCTATACTGTGAAACCCAGGATTTTTCCTTAGTTACTTTACGGCTAATGAAAGTTCTTATTATGCTTTGCCACTTCAGTAACAGAGCTATTATATTGCATATAATTTTTCCAATATCTCAGAGAACGTAGCTTGAATTGTTCTTTAATCTATCTGTGGTAGACACCTACTGCAATCTTTGTTGGAAAAAAGATGAGAACTTCTAAATGGTACTTTAGATACTTAGATGGAAGCAAAGAAGTTTAAACTATATAAAGTACCTCCTATCCCTACACAGAAATATTTTTGAGGAAAGGTGTTTTTCCAGAAGAAATATTTTTTTTCAGTTTTCATCTACCTGTACTGTGTTATATAATTTATTCTACAATGCATTACATATTCTAACAGAAAATCTACTCAGGGTTAGAAAACTTCAGAATGTGAGGACTCCTAATCTTCTTTCCATAGAGGAAAATTATATATATATATATATATATATATATATACACACACATATACATAATATACATATATATATATTCCAAGAACCATGAATACTGCTTCTGCGTCTGCTGCACATTCTCATGAATTGCAGTCCCAGAAGCAAAGTACTTCTCATTTCTAAATCTTACTAATATCAGCATGTTTTTGTTACCACTAATATAAATCATCAAGGCTTATTTTGGCTTTATAGGTAATTTACTTCCAGCTTATTTGATAATTTAGAATAATCAGTAGTGTTTAAAATCTCAGCAATTTTGAAGTTGTGCTACAATCAAAATGCATTTAGATTGCCATGCAATTCAGCCTTACAAATCAGCAGCCAATCAGCACCCCCGATGTTGTGAAGCACTCTTATTTTGCTCTAAGTGTTATCTCATGCTGCTCTTAACACATTTGGAAATTGAGAACATTGACTGCCTTCGGTGCCTGCCTCTATTCAGTGTTTAATGTCTGAGACTTCACCACTATGCTGTTCAATTTGGTATGGCATTTCAGCTGTTGCTATCTGTGCAGTAAATCTTTTCAATTCAATAAATGCAGTTCCAACCACATGTTATAGAGAAATAAATTATGAGTGAATACATTTTGAAATGTGGGAACTCTACTTAGTGTCTGTTTGACTCTAAGGAAATTGTGGACTTCAGGATAGTTTTAAGTCTATTTAGGTTTCAATAGCACGATCATCACTGCATTGCCTAGGAAGTGGGGGAATGGATATGGCCTGCTTTTTCCATTCCAGAGTAAGCACGGGAACAGCAGGAATGAATTCTGCAGCCTTCAGAGTGATTCTTGCCTTCCAGTTTATGAACCTTGGAGGATCTGGACAGTTTTTGTTTACATTGTTTTGTGTGAGCCAAGATAGATTTAATCCTTTCCTCTTCCAGTGAAAGAATAATAATAATTTTAAAAAAATAACCATCTCTCTCTTTTGACATTAGTAATGTTTTTTTTTTGTTTTGGTTTGGGTTTTTTTTTTCACTTGGTCACATTGGTAAGAACCTCTAGAGCTGCTATTAGATTTTTTTTAATGTATATTATTTTTCCTTTTGCCTGCAAAATAATATTTTATTTTTATTAGGATTCTAATATTCAGTTTGGGGAGTGCTATAAACTTGTGAAAAAATAAGTGTAAGGTATAGCTAGTGCTCCTGTATTTATTCAAGCTCAAGGTAAGTTACCTTTAAATATTAACATTGCTTATTTTAGATCACTAACATCACTAATGCAATTTGCTTAAATGAAATTTTGTTATATCTAGTCTTCAGAAACTTTAATAAAAAAAAAAGATTAATTAAGCACATACATCTAGTCTAACTGCCCAACTGCCAGTAAGAGCAGCAAAAAAGCTCAACCCAACCCCCAAAATTCTTATTTTAATTTCTTTTTTCTTATTATATATCCCTTTGCTTTATTGCTAATCCACAAATTTCATGGCAAGGTTTAATATCAGAGTTATTGATATCACAGAATGGAACACTTTGGATAATTGAATGAACAAATAGTGAAGTGAATAAAAAATGTTAATATTTCAACCTAAACACTTCTCTAAAGTCAACCTGGTTCATGTGTGTATTCTCTGTCTAAAGTATCATCCTGGGAGTTTTTCTTTGTAGTTCATCTAAAAGGATAGTACTTTCATTCTGGAATTCTTTTATCAAAGATTAAAATAAAAATGTAATGAATTTGTACTTAACTATCAGTTACTCTTGAAGGGGCAGGATTACTATTTTGCATGTAAAATGTTAAGGGGATGCTCACACCCCAAGTACATGTAGGAATGTAATGTTTTTCTTGTGAAAACAGGGAAACACAGTTTACAAAGCCTACAGCTACTCTTTTTTTAACTTGTATCTTTCATACAGCAGTGATAACCAACATTGGTATCTCTAGTTGGTTCTGTATATTCCATGGCACAGCATATAGAACTGTAAAGAAATTCAGTTTCAGTCCCTTTTCTTCAGCCAATTGAGTATTGGTTCTACACGTCTGACCTATGTAGGCCCATTGTCTCTTTAGACATTTCTTAAGTCTCTGGTACATCTCTCTTGTCCAAATCCTGGCCTCTGACAAAGACCTCAACCTGCTCTTCATCTCCTCTCTTCCAGATCTCATCCGAGGTACATGTCTCATCATAACTCTTGTCCAAGACTCCATGGCTTCTCACTGCAGCTCCTGAAGAACCCTCTTCCCACATCTCTCACCCTCTTCTGCTCACCAAAATCTTCAGGCACTTCACACCTCCCTTCTCATTTTTCACTCTCACCCTCCTCTTCCTCTAATGGCCACCAGTCCCCCTACTCCCTTGCCTGGTTTCCCTGCCTGAAGATCAGCCACTTGTTCCTGGCACAGCTTGTTTCTGAAGTCCAGCTTCCCCATTCAGTACCTTCCCCTGGGGCTTATAATAATTTGCTTCCCTAGCAACTTCCCATGGGTCCAACTTGTCATATCACTTTTCCATTCAAATAAGGTGGCTTTTTCCAGATGCTCTGCATGCCTTGGATGAAGCAGGAAGGGCACCAAGAGTGTTTGAGGCACAGTCTTACTGGCTGAGCTTTTTAGGTACCAGTATCTGACACTAGCTGCAGGAACTCAAAACTGGAAGGAAGGGGAAGTCCCATGTAACCTTAGGGTGGTACTTGCTCACCTCATAGAAAATTCAAGAATTCCAGCTAATAAAACATTTTCACTGAGCTTTTATTAATTATGCTGTTTTGAAGGTTTGCAATTTTAGCCAGTTTCAGGCAGATAATCACAAAGGTGGCAAGAGACACATCTCCAATGAAAATTCTGCTTCATAGATTTGTAGTGCTCAAGCTTGTTAAAGACAGGGATGCCAGAATCTAGCAATATAAGTAAAACTGTATGCTAGTCCTTTTACTTAGTTGTCAGATAGGGTTTAACCATTTTTGACTAAAATTAAACATATCAGCCTAAGGCACACACGTGGCATGACAAATTTCAACTTGGTTGGTTCCATTTTGGCAGAACTATAAGCAGTTGAAAAGCAACTCATACTGAGAATTTGTACAATCCTAGAAGATGCATGTGTGTGTATGAAATGTATGTATGTATGTGCTCCATATACATGTGGTATTGTATAATGTGGCATGGTATAATTTCTGCCTTAACATGTTTCATCTAAAATTAATAGTATTCCTAAAGCATCCCTCAGGAACTGCAAGCTAAAATATGGCAGAGAACAAATCCCTCAGTTACATAAATTGTATTAGAACACCATGCAGGATTCTCATAGTGTAAAATCCTAATTTAAGACAAATTCTGAAGATACACATATTATTTCGGCTGTGTGGATCACTCTTGCTGTGCATGCGATTTTATTACTCTGTTAAACATAGTAGCAGCTGTCCTCTTTTACACCTCTAGGGGAGAAAAAAAATCAGGATGGATTATTCAAAAGATTTAAATCCCTTTGAGACATGGCCCTTCCAGCAATACGATAAATTCTTTTTCACTCCAAGGTTAGATGCTATGTTGGCCTTGATTTAAAACCCAGGATTCTGTGGAAAATGGCAATGATATCCAGATCTGACAAATTGAATTGGTCTCAAGGTATTGAAGGATGACTAATAAATCTAACACTTGATCCTGAAACTTTTCTACATGTGCACTGAGTCTCTTTCTTCTGGAGACATTTGACAATTTGTTAAATATTAAAATCATGTCATACCAGTGATCTATTTAATTGATTTAAGCCACATTTAATATTTTCCTTCAGGATAGACTTGGAAACTTTAATGAAGTTTGAGTGAATATATCTTTCCTGCATGTTAGTAACAACTATAATTCGCTTTCGGTCAATGCCACTAAACACATCAGCCACTAAAGCATACAAGAATTTTCATGTAGATAAAAGGATTACATGTGCCAGACTGCTGGCATATTTCTGGTGTTAGAGAACTTGTTTCTAAGAATCAATGTATATTCAATACTCAAAATCACTGAAGTTTCACTGAAAGCAGCAAGTGTGAGGCTTATGTTTTGCCATTACATTTATACTCGGGTTGTAGACTTTTCTATGAGGGTCACTTAGACATCCCGCATGCTTAACAAGCCATCCAAAGGATGCAATGAGCTGAGTTTGCAACGGACTGAAGATCCTAAGATTCAAGTTATTTGTGAATTTAAACTGGACACTTACTAAAACGTCAATTGAAATTTTGCATTGATGTCTTTTCCTTTTTAATTTCAGCTTAAAGTGGACTTCCCTTAAGGGCACTCTTTACTTCCTTTAAGAACAGTCCTTTGATCAAATAATATATAGAAACTGCTGTAATAATTGTGTGTACTGGAAAGCATCCAAAAATGGATAAGGAATTACACAGCAGCTACTAGCCTTCTTGTCCATCTGCACAGAATTCCAACATGTTTTTTCAGCGACTAATGAAAAGCCAGTTAAAATGATTTTTGCTACCTACTTAGTTCTGGATAACCACAAAAAAGCATCCTTTCCCCCAAGTCTTATCAGCCTCCAAATAGTCCGTGTACCTCTTCTTATTTCCTTTCACCAGGCTTCATCTTTAATCCTTTTAATGGTGTTCTGTTCCCTATCACCTATTAGCCACACTTACTTTTTAAGGTCATAAACCATGATCTTGTGCACATTTAAAAATATTGTTAATAGCAGAAAAAAAGTAAGTACATTTTTCTGATTAAAACCAAAAGGATTATCATTTTAGCTTTTCTTATTTCTCTTTTGAAAGCAAAATGTCACTACCAATCATCTGAAATAAGCTTCAGTGTAAGGGAAATAAAAAAAGAATTCTTCTGTTACCTATGTGCTGTGCCAATCAGGTCAACAACCCTGTTAAATGAACTTAGGAAAACTTTGTCATGAAATCAGCAATCTTTTAAAAACAGAAAAGAAATTGTCCGTTTCTAAGTCACCTGTGCAAAAAAACAGACAAAAAGCTTCTAGCTTTTAACACAGCTCTTCAAGTAATAAAAATCTAATGGATATAGGTTGCACCTCCGGAAATGCTCTCCAAGTTTTCATTTTTTTGCCTGTTTAGTACTGGTATCGATTGTTCTGAAGCTGGTAAGTTGTGGAAAGCCATATACAACACAAGGTCACTGGTTGGCAAATGTTAATCTCTTCTGCTACCCGCAGTCAGACAGATTCGGAATGTGAACATCTGTTAAGAGAGAAATTCACAATTGCAGCAGGATCACCCCAAGGATTTATCTGGACAGAGTGTGTTTCTTGCCTCTCTATTAGCTTTCTTTCTGCATCCTCACAGAATAGCTATCAAAGTGTATCTGAAATATAATTTTGAGTGCACTCTCTCAGTAACACTTCCATGACTTTAGAGTCACAGCTCTGGAGATCTGCCTCTGAAAGAGAGACCGTGCTTTTACAAGGTTTAAAGCCTTACTTCCATAATACAAAGACAATTCGGTACAACTGCTGAATCAAAATATCTGTTCTGGTTTCTCTCCTGTACCAATCTTAGTCTTGGTATGACGTTGCTTCATCTGTGGCTGACGTTGAAGACAGCCCTAGCAACACACCAGAAGCCATAAGAATTGTAGTGCTCAGAGGCTGCAGTGATGGATGGAAATGTAATGACCAGGGAAAAAAAAAAATCCAAAGAAGCATCTGAAATGAATTTTCACATGCAGTATGGGTGCCTAAAAAAAAGCCAAACCAAAGCCAAAAGAGTCATCAAGAAATCTTCTGATCAAGGAATTGAGACCCATTCTGGAGCCCATTTTCCTTTCTGTTGTAATGAACACCATG
Organism: Falco peregrinus; assembly: GCF_023634155.1. Lineage (NCBI taxonomy): Eukaryota > Metazoa > Chordata > Aves > Falconiformes > Falconidae > Falco > Falco peregrinus. The sequence continues at coordinate 35,847,157 of NC_073725.1, read as the reverse complement.
GCATGGGTAAAATGAAGGCATCAGACTCAGCAAATTCTGAGGAAAAAAAGCAAAAATGAATTTTGACTTCAGGATCTGAGAGCAAGGATGGATCAAAGTCACTTCTGCCACAGAAAATGGAGGGTTTAAAGGAATAGCTGCTGCTTCTGCTTCTGATGAGGAAGATGGGAAAGATGAGGGCAGAAAGTCTGCTTAGTGACCTGAACCTCTGTTGATAGCTTGCCTTCCGGAATTCTGACTTTTTGGGACATTTAAAACAAAACAGTGTCACTTAAGAAAGAGCCACTTGGTTGGATGCTAGCCCTGCCCAGACAAAGAGACTGAGATGTGGATTCTGATGGGAAAGCTCGTGGCCCAGGGCCGGGCAGTCTTGCTCTCCATGTACTGCACAGATTTTCAACTTCTTCTCACCTCTTGGAATGCATAGGACCTTCATTGCCTCATATCATCTCACTGGGACAAGGTGCTTAACTTTTGGGTGTTGCCCTGCAACTGGAACATGGAAAGAGACTATTCTGTTCACGTTCTTTCTCTACAGGTTAGACTGTGCACAGTCTGCACTGCATGTTAAATACCATTACAGTGACAACAAAATAATGGTTTGGTATTATGTGTGCTCAAAAAGCCTTTTTCAAAGGACTGCATTTTTTTTTTTTAAATGAAGCAGAGGTATTGTTACTTAGTTGAAACTTTTTGCTTATTGCTATATAATATACTTATTGCTATAGCCCTATGTAAAGAGAAGGTTATATTACATCACAGAAAAATCACTGAAGGTACTCTTGGACAGATAAAAGGCTTTTGCTTTTAAAAAAGTATTAACTGTTGATTAGAGACCAAGCACGGTAAATTTCATCCCAGCATCTCATCATTCAAAGAAAATTATGCCTATCTCCTTTTCCAAGCTTCCAATTCAGTTCCTTTGGTTAGAATTAGTTTAAAGATAGGTAATAGCTGTAAAATTTACACTGTGAAATGTTGTTTTGCTTTCTTTTAAAGCTTATATGTGAAATAAAATAGGTCAAATGGATTTTGCTTAATAACTGTAGAAAAATATCTTTCTGAAGGGACAAAACTGTAGAAAATACCTAAAAGCAGAATGTTTCCTTGCGTGAACTTAAAAATTGGAGTTATGATGGAAACTTGTTTGTAGTCTTAGAATATGACTAAGCAGGTGTCTAAGACTGATGTAAACTCTCCTGCTGATGATTTGTATTAGTCAGGTATTAGCCATTAGCCAGAAGATGTAATCCTGTTCCCAAGCTAATCCACATGGCAAGGTATATTAACTTAGGCACTGTGCCACTACAATATAGCTATAAGATTCCTGGACCAGAGCTGGTTATTTGCATCTGTTGGAATAACTCTGCCTTTTATATAGTAGGCACAACTGCCTATCTGCTATAAAAGAACCAGACAGTGTTATTCTAAAATTACACAAGCAAAACCAACCTATGAAATAAGTCGAGTGTCAGAAAAGTAAGTGAGAAAAGTTATTGCTATTATTAATGGCAGTAACTCTAGTGTAGAACTGACTGGAAATTTTTGCTTTTAGAGCCATTGGAAAACACTAATTTCTCAAAACAAACTTTTTTAATAAGCTACCAACTTAGCCAATGCTTTAATTTGTCTGCAGCTTTTAGCCACAATATAGAATTTTCTGCGAAAATGATAGAAACTAGTTTTTAAAAAAAGAAAGAAAAAAAGATATTTTTTCTCAAATCACCCTTTTAAAGCACCAGACTGCTGACTTCCATATGAGTATGCCAAGCATTATGGTATAAAACTTGCCAATTCCTCCTGTTTGAGCTAGATGACTTCATGTAAATAAACACCTTTTCTTTGAATGACAGGCTATGACAAAAAGTTGAAGCTATTATGAGTGTGTAAAAAACACTTGTTCACATCTCTGCTGTTCCCATGACTCATTATCAAAATGTTTGCCAGTAATCTTGGACTACAGTGTCTCTTTCTAGTGTAACTGACCTTATGTGATGGGAACAGGTCCAGCAGACTGATTGCTCCACCCAGAATAGCCGTGAGCCTTGTGCATAATGAACACACATGCAAGTTCAAGGCTCAAGCTGTTTGTCTGCATTTGGCAAAGGAAGAAAATATACTCATACTTCCTAGTTTTGCCTCAGACAGGACATGGTAAAAAAGACAAAAAATGTCAGGAATGTTGGTAGAAAAGGGAAAATGTTACCCACAAAATCAGGTTAATGATTTTATTCTGTGAATAAAATCTATTCTATGACTGTGTTGTTCACCTTACTAACCATTCCCATATATTTTCTTTCAGATGAATGTGCCATGTGTCTGTAAGGAAAAACTGCAGATCTTGGGAAAATCCAATATACCACGTTGAGAAAAATGTTGCTATTGTTCCTTTACTGCAAACTACAAAGACACACTGAACAACAAAGAAAACTTAAAGAAAATAATTAGAAACAAATAGCCAATCAGCAGTCTAAACCACATTTCCATGTGTACTATACTTTGTTACTTTGATTTGGGCAGGGCCTAACCTAATGAAAAGCATTTCTGGAAAATACCATTGTGATTTTCAGCACTGTTAATGTTACCGCTGCAAATATTTTCTCAAGCAATATAAAAATATAGCTGTGTAAGGAACTGCTCTGATGATAAAGAATAGTCTAAGAACCTCTGAAGTATGCAGGATAAGGTACTTTGCCAGCTCAAAAGATCCTGGGCTATGATGCCTTTCCCCATGAGTTACCTCTCCAATGCATTTATAAAAACTGGGTCACTGTTCAACAAAGTGTATAAGACTCAATCCACAGGGAAGAGACAAAATAAGAAATTGCACGGGTTTATACCTTCCTAACATGGTGACTTGGCACCTCTGGTCTCTACATTCAGTCATCCACTGACTGTCTAATTTAATTAGTCATAAAATCCACTTACCCTTTTATTTACCATCAAGAATTGCTGCAAAAGTTGAGTCCTGACTGTGATTATCAGTCAAGGTAGGTATGAACATGCTTTCTTGTTCTCCCTCTCACACTATGACTCACATTCTCTAAAGCATCAAGCAAACACCAAACATCAGTATCTCCTGCATCCTGAGCAAAAACTCTAAACATTCTATCAGTACCTGAGTGAAAAACAGGATTTCCTTCATGAAATCCTTCTTAGGTCTTAGAGCAAATGCCTCTAGTTACATAGATGCTCTGTAAATGATTCAAGTTTTAGCTTGTGAAAGGGCTTTTTTCAGCTATCCTTCAGGTGCATGGCCTTCAGAAATGGAAGTGATTTCAGTCATATCGCTGTTGTTCTTGCCACACAGTTCTAGTCCGTTCTTCTGGATAATTCTTACAGTGTCTGTAACTTTTTCCACATGGCACAGTGCTCCTTCATGCTCAGCTCTATGCTTTGAATTCTTTTCTGGGGGCTAGAAGGTGACAATGAAGGCACCAAAAATGTTGAAGTAATGAATATAGAGATGCTCAAATATTTTACCCAGTCCAACTTATAGATCAGAGTGGTTGAGGGTTTTTTTCTGGTGTGCAGTAGGAAACAAGTGACTTTTTTTTCATAAAGTAATTTACTCACCAAATGTCTAGAGATATGAAGGAAGAATATGATGTGCTGTAAGAAAGCTGAGTATCTAAGTCTAACAGCTGGCCAAGACTCAGTAAAAGGATTTCACCAGACTGCTAGAGTCTGAAGGTGTCGTGGGATTCTTCTAGAGCTTTGTCAGGAACTACAGCAATGAAGGAACCAGTGGGTTTTTTTAGAGAAAACATGTAATTTCAACCAAAGTTCTGCTTCATAACAGGGCTTCCTTGCAGCAAGCTTCTTCTCTTCCTTTGTTTCACTCCCAGAGTTTATAGCAGGCCATCATTCTAGCTTTAATCTTGAAACTTCAGTTTCCATTTCAAAACATGTGTAAAAGCTTTAAGAATTCTAAAGTTATCCCATTTTTACAATAAAACCAAAAAAAGTTTAGAACCTTAATCTGACCAGAATTTGAATAAGAAAAAGCAGTTGGGAAAAGCTTTTTTCTTCAAATCTCACTGAAATTTTCTTTACATACTCAAAGCAAATTAGTGTAATACAACATTACAAGAAAACCTTAAATGTACTTAATTATCTATCTTTTACTAGTTTCTTTCACTTCCGTCTTCCTTTTAGGTATGGTACCTTGCCATCATTTGCTCATAAAATTTGTTGTCATGAGCAGTGCTTTCAGTCCTTGCACTGTGATTTAACCCTTTCTGTTTTTGACAAATCGGTTTATCTGTCCTTGAACAACGGGCCGTTTCTCAGAAATTCAATTTGTGTTCCACCCAACTAGCATAACTGGTTATTTTCTGTACGCTGAGATTCTGGTATTGTTTATGCATTGCATATTAACCTTTTCTTTCAACCCTAGAGATTTTATTTATATACCAGCAGAGCGAGTGAATGAGTCACTATATCAATGATAAGCAGAATTTAGGAGCCCATGAAGCACACACAGGGTGCGTGCAGGGGACAGCTGTCACAGTGTTCATAACTACCTTTTTTCTGAGGATGTATACTCAGGAAGTCTGTTCCCTTTCCAAAGGGCATGATTTTTTATATGGCTTTGTTGTTGTCCAAGGCTAGAGGACAGATAGCATTGCAAGCAAGTCTTAACAGGCAGACGGAGAACAGAAAGTCCAGTCTAAAGAATACGGGATACAAAAATCTTCTTTGGCTTCTCACAAGTTTGTGGGGGTTTTGTTTTTTTGGGTTTTTTTCCCCGAATGGTCCTTGTTAGCCTCTCCAATCTTGTGGCAAGAACATTGGGTATGCTTATTAATAATAATATTAATAATAGTTATAAAAATGTATGATTATTGACAGAAGGTTTAAGTTTCTTCTACATGGAAAAAATGTATAGGATCCATACTCTGAAACAGGATTAATCTACTTCTGTTATCAGCCAAAGATACTGCACTGTTCTTAGCAGGGTGGTGGTGGTGGGGGGGGGGGGAAGCAAGTGGCACTAGAAGGTATCTGATTTTATGTCACCAGAGATATTTGTACCAGGACAGCACTGGGCTCATTTTTCTTTATATACTGTTGCATAGAAATTAGCTTAGTTGTTCTGCTCTGTGGACAAACATTGTAGTTAGGGTACCTGCACTGTTTAGGTGCAGAGCACTATACTGTTGAATAAAAGGTCTGTGTTTGCAGGAATTATGGGGGTGAAATATTTTATGGCCTTGTGCTTGTGGTGTCTTTATTGCTTGTTCCCAGCCTCCTGGTTACAAGATCCTCTGGAGAAGGAATTGGGGAGAACAGCTATAAAACTGCTTCCGAGGGTTATTTCACAATAGGTGTGGTAGGATTCAAGGTAAAAGGAGCAGAGTTGCTTTTGGTGCAACATGAAACAATGTGGACATTTATGAAATGCTGGACCTAGTCGATGACCACAGGAGTGTGCTCTCACTTAGGCTGCTATCCAGAGCTCTCTAAGGCAGTGTCCAAATCACTCGGTCTGGGATGTCTCTCCTGCTCTTCAGCAAAGTGCACATCCCAGATGTATACTGACTGTGGGACAAGACACAGGTAGTTTCTTCTGCTCCTCTTCTTCCTTATACCATGGTTTCCATGAGAAGGAAATTGGGACTACAGGTCCTACTGGAGCTGCAGTGTGTTACATTCAGAACTCTGATTGGGATGACTGGCAATTGGCTAACAGTCTAGATATAGCCTCAGTTAGTGGGCTGAAACACAGTGCACCAAAGAACTTTGAAACTATAGCCCCTTCTCCTGATGTCTGCACTGCCTGTTCTATGTGATGTCTGAGGAGCAGCCAAGGTGCCATAAAATCCTATGGATGAACAGCAGTAGTGCTGAGCTGGACTGAACACAAAACATAAATTGTTTTAAGAGGTCCATAGAATCTCACTTCTAATTGCTGAACCTGAATTCTTGGGCATACCTCAGAAGTTTAACTTCTGATTCTCTGCTTTCCAAACCTGTGACTGATCTTTCTGTCTGAATTTTGAGTAAGCTTGCTTTGTTATTGCATCTATTTGATTAAAGAACTGCATTTGACAAATTCAAAGAAACGCCATTAGAAAATATTTTTTCAGGAAGAAAAACTCCAGAGAACTTCACATCACAACAACAAAAGAAATGGAAACTTCCCCTTCCTGCCATCCCTAAAGATCTAAAGGTTTCTCAGAAATTGAGAACATTCCCCCCAGGTGTTCTATCCCCAACAGTCAGCCTCCTATTTCCTTTAACACACTGCCTAATGAAAAATAGTAAGTACTCCAACACAGAAGATTTTTAATCATCCAAAGTGGTGGCTCTGTAGTACAAATCAAGGAATTAGCAGCAACTGATTTTACATAGGAGATAGAACAGAAGTGCCTTGGGGCAAATCAAAAGCCTATCTGTACTTCTATAAAACCGTGAGGCTCAATTTCATTCAGCGTACAACTTAAACATGCTTTTCACAGTAATTCCATATGTAATATGCTAATTTTTTTAGTTGGAATAAATTAAAAGCATACCTTTTATTTTTAAGTATTATGAAAAAATTAAACTGACCACTTCTTTCTTTTCTAGGTCCTTCTTTCTATACTACACAGCTATTGTATTAAGAAAGTATTTGCTTTGATACCAGTGACGTTTTGTATTCTTTCATAATGTCCTTTTTCTGTCAGGGGTGATGCTTTGCTATTGCACTTGAGGTCTGCCGGTAACTCAGAAAACAGTTTTGGGGACAGCTATAGAAGGGGAAGGGAAGGGAATGGAGAAAGGGAAGGAAAAAGGGGAAGGAAAAGAATCTTGAAACAGGAGTATTGTAGAAGGGTGTCTGTAGTTACTATGGAATAATAATGAAAAACATACTTATATATATAATGATTCATATATGCAGTGGGCAATGATACAACCTGATTTTTAGAAACTGAAAAGAGTTTTTATTTATAAGTAAGGTGTCACAAGATCAATAAACAATGAGCTGTGACATGTTTCTTCTTTTCTCAACAAATATTTAGAAAGAATGAGGCAATGTGTCAGGTTGGAAGGTTATGATTTTGTTTTCTTATTGCATTGCACCTACATTACCATAGAGGCTTTTCTGTGGACTGTGGACATTTAAATAAAATTCATGGAAATGTTTTGTTTCTCCTGTACTGCAATTTTTTTGCATCATGCAGGGACATAACGTTCTAGAAGCATTTTGCTTACTTGAAGCAACAAAAAAGTATTTAATTAATCTGGTGGGGATTTTTAATATGTGGAGGTTTTGTGATGTATAGTCAGTCACTGTGTAGACTTTTATGGTGTATTTTCTCATTGACATGACGGTCCCACCGATTTCATCCTAAATTACTACTCATTTAAATTTGATTCTAAATTATAAATCCTGTTAATTGTAAAGAGGAAATAAATACAGGATAGCAGGGCAAGTATGCAGCAGTATTAAAGAGTCCACAGCAAACATGAGACAGTGATCTAGTCATGCAAACCTGAGTGTGGGTCACCTGACACATGAGTGGGTACCTTTTTACACATCTCTTATCTATCCATATTCTAGCTACAGCTACCCTGTGCAAATGAAAGCCCTTTGGATTGTTCTAGCAGGAGTTTCAAGCTGAATGTGAGTATTGTCTAAATTAAAACACATTGTAATCATGCTGGTGATAGTTTTAGAGCAGGTACCAGTTTGGTCAAAAGAGGCCAGTGAGAATCATATCTATAACCCTTAAATATGTGATCACAATATCTTTAATCACATCTGCTTGCATATTCACAAACCCACACTGCAACAAAATTAAGTAATTTAAAAATATAACAAATGGATAACTGAATATGCAAGATTTACATATACAAATACTTGTACCTGAACGTATTGTGCGTCATTATTTAGAAGCTTATTCAGAACAAACTATTACAATTCAGGACATAGCATCTGGAGCTATAATAGATAATTTTATGCAAACATAAAATCTCAATAGCGATAAAAAAAACCCCAGCAACCAACTATCTGAACCCTACAGGTTGGTAGGAAAGAAATGAGACAAATATTTGCAATTTAGGGCTCTGTGGTACACCTGCATTTTAATACAGTAAAATCCTGGTTATTCAATGCCAGAAATGACGTGCAACAGTTAGAAAAAATACATATAGGAATAACAAGTATAATAGTGCTCTGTAGTTGTGGGTGGTACAGGGAGTAATTATTCACAATACAAGAATGAAGTGGCATCAAATGAAATTATTATATGACAGGAAGAATAAATATTCTTATATTTGTCTCATATTCTCTGCAACTATTCTGATCACCTCTGAATAACGATACTACATCCAACAGATATTTGGTTTCCCCCAGATGTGCTGTTCTTTATGGGGACTTTTTCATACGACCATTTCATGTAAATGTTTGTAATAAACAACTATTACAAAAATCCTTCTGATCTTGAATCATACCATTGGCAATTCAAGTGTGTTCCAAGTGCAAAGCAGCACAGGATATCTTCAAATAATGCCTTTTTGCTTTCCTGCTGTACTGTTCTAAGGGAAAAATACAGTCTACTAAGTTTGTTAGCATAAGGCAGATATCTAAGGGTTTCTACAGTAGTTTAATTCATATAATGGCATATTCAAGAGAAACTGTGACATTTTATCTTTACAACTGAAGTGAATGCTGCAACAGGATTTTCAACCATGTGCACTCCCTCTTATAAACCAAGGCTTCTAAACTAACTTGGACATTAGTTTTAAGCATCAAGTTTTGAGAATCTTGATATAGGACAATTTAAAAAAATATAAATACCTTAGAACAGAAATCTAAATTACTTCAATTTTTATTCATTTTGCTTTCTGTTGTTTTTGTTGGTGTTTTTTGGGGGTTTGGTTTGTTTGGGTTTTTTTTTCTGTTTGCTTGTTTAAATTTTACACTTTGGTAAGCAATACCTTTGTTTATGTGAAAAATGAATGAGCATTAGAAGTGCTTATGTGGGTATTTCATACCCCTTTCACTGTAATGCTTGGTTTATTCTTAGATGAATTCTACCATTAGATTGTAATTAAGCCCATACACTGCTTGATCTACATTTTAAATATGTTCTTGAATGTCTAGTTTGAAGGGAAAGGACATACAAGTTTGGCAGAATAGATGTTATTTGGTTTTTCTACAGCTGTAATATAAAAAGAGGTTTCACAAACAAAATTGTCTAAATAACCTCTGAATAAAAAATCTGGGATTTTCAAACTTGGAACTAATTCAGATGATACATATGCTGGTTCTCCCTTTTTAGAGGTTTCAGGTCCAAAACTGAAGTTCACTTGAGTACTTGCAACTCTAGCTGGCAACTAATGTGTATTTAGCTAATTGGATAGTTAAAACCTTTCTTGGAAGCAATGAAGATAGAGCAAGTGAGCAGGCTGTGTGTGGCAGAAAACTTCACCAGGAAGATCGTACTCCTCCTAGCAAGGAGCTCAGGACACTGACGACTCACTAAAATGAACCCACATTCACTTCACGCACACTCTTACACGTACACACACACACACTTCTTATTTAGGAACAGTGAAGCTTGATTGTCAGTTTTAGGGCCCAGAAAGTCTTTCAAGGGGTGAGTACAATATCAGAGAAAATGCTAGAAGTATAAGTTTCAGCTGTGGATGAGGCTTTTCTGTAATAATTATATAATTTAGATTAGAAGCACTATTGTTCTTGGAGTTGGACTGATAAGAAGAGAGGTTTGTTCTTTGTAGATTAGGTTGTTAAACTGTTAATTGAATTAACAATAAATTCTTATACTTCCATATGAGTGCTGTGTCCCCTTTTTGCAGATACCAAGATTAATGTGCAACAATGTCTGTCTTTTGGTTGCAAAACTGAAAAGTTTTAACTTTGCTAACTTGCTTTTCTCTTGATGTACTGAATCTTGATTCTACTCAGCAATAATTTGAAAGCTGGAGGACAGCCTCTTGCCTCCCTTTTTGTCCACAGTATGACCTGTATCTTGATGGCTGAGTCATTCTCTTATGAAGAGAGATATGTGTCTAAGAGAGGTGGTTTTTGGTGTCCCTTAGGACACCCTTAGCACTTAGGAAAGAATCAGCAGAGGTTAGGTCCATGCAGGAAGAGTTGGCACCCCAACCTGTGGCTGTGAACGAATGCATCTATAGCTGCTGTGGAGTGTGCTCAGTGCAGCTAAAATCCTCTGTATCATGCGTAAATGATGATGTCTAGCAGACTACACCCTTCCGTGGACTTGGATGGTTTTCATGCTTTCTGCATTATCAGGCATTTAACTTCAGGGCCTTGAACCTGGTCTTCCACAGCAGAAACCTCAGCTGAGTACAGCTGTTGCTGATACCTCACCACTTGCACTACTACTCTTTACCACAGAAATCTGTAGTTCTTTGATGCTTTAACATAGAGAAAGATGACAACTGTACAAAAATTTACAGTCTGCCATGCTATAAAACATTCTAGATGTTGATTTCAGTAGAGGTAACGTAAAATTAATGATGTCTACTAAAAAACCTTTAGTGTAATTATTCAACATCTTTTTCTCAGACTCTACAGTATGTCACATTATGTAGAACTTTTGTTTTTCTTATTTGCTTCTTGTGGTACCAAGTACAGGAAACTCACATAAATAATTCCTTCAAAATAATCAGAGTCAACAGAGCATTTACAAGTGATTAAGGTGAATTAAACTTCATTGTATGCTGCAGTCCTAAACAAATTTCATACTCACCTGAGTTTGTTTCACAGCAAATCAATAACACTAAAGACTTTATTTGAACAGACAATATATCGTTTCCTATTCCTGCTCAGTGTGCATATGAAGCTGTCAGCTTCAGTCAATAAGAAATTTTCACAGAATATCAAAATGGAGATCACCTGGTCCAACCCCCTGCTAAAGCAGGTTCATCCAGAGCAGGTTTACAGAACCATATCCGGGTGGGTTTTGAATGTCTCCAGAGGAGACTCCACAGCCTCTCCGGGCAGCCTGTTCCCATGCCCTGTCACCCTCAAGGTAAAGAAGTTTTTCCTCATAATCAGATGGAACTTCCTGTATTGCAGCTTGTGCCCATTGCCCCTTGTCCTGTCGCTGGGCACCACTGAAAAGGACCTGTTCCCATCCTCTTGTCATCCACGCTTTAGATATTTGTACACATTGATAATATCCCCTCTCAACCTTCTCTTTTCCAGGCTAAGCAGGCCCAGCTCTTTCAGCCTTTCCTCATAAGGAAGATGCTCCTGTCCCCTCATTATCTTCATAGCCCTCTGCTGGGCCCTCTCCAGCAGTTCCCTGTCTCTAAGTGGGAAGCCCAGAACTGGACACAGGACTCCACATGAGGCTTCACTGGTGCAGAATAGAGGGGGAGGATTATCTTCTTTGACCTGCTGGCTGTGGTCCTCCTGATGCACACCAGATTACCATTGGCTTTCTTGGCCATCAGAGCACGCTGCTGGCTCATGGGCAACTTGCTGTCCACCAGACTCCCAGGTCCTTCTCCACAGAGCTGCCTTCCAGCAGGTCAGCCCCCAGTCTGTACTGGTGCATGGGGTTGTTCCTCTCCAGGTGCAGGACCCTACTTTATTAAGGACTTTGCCTTTGTTAAACTTCATTAGGTTCCTCACCATCCAACTCTCTAGCCTGTCCAGATCTCACTGAATGGGAGCACAGGCCTTCCCTAAACACTGATGGATGGAAATGTTTTCTTTCCTGTAAATGACTTTGCTGCCTTACATCTGCCATCAACTAATAGACCTGAATATCATAAGATACTGCCCAACACCCATGAAAGCCTTTTGTGGTTTTCAGTAGTCTTTGGGCAAGTATTCAGTGCTTCAGTACAAACTAAACTGCCAGTCTGTTTTCAGGTTTCATTGCTCAGCTATCAGTAAGATTAAAAAGTTAAAAAAACCCACTGTAGACATTATTAAATATTCAAGTGATACCCTGCTGAATCAAATGAAAACATGAAATATACAGGAAAGGTAATAGCATACCACTGGAGGAATCTGCACTCTTCTTCAAAATCAACATGTCTATACTTTGTTTCTTTTATATCTCAGGGTGTCATTAATTCCTGCCCATCAAGAAGTTCTCAGAAAGCATGAATATTCTAAAAGGTTTTCTTAAAGAATAAAAGAGGCATAATAATTTCCAAAGGGTACACAGATGTCATTGGGTAAAGTAATTGATGAGGGAATACTGGAAGATTCTAAAATTTCCTATTCAGTTGTCAGTGAATGATTTGAGTCTATAAGCCATTTTGCACTTATGCCTTCAAGCAAAATGATCCCAAATGGTAATATGTATTGAACAATTTTATAGAAAGATGTGATAATACAGATATCTTAAAATATTAATAGAAATGTAACAGAAATGAAGTATTAAAAATGTGTGGAACAAATTTCCCATAATAAATGAGATATCAGAATCTGGTGGTATATCGGATGAAGACAATACTTTGAGAGTGCAAGGAGAAGGGAGGCGAGTTGCTGCCTGAAGGGCTTTTTTGGGTGTGCATCTCCAGCCCTGCTTCTGGCCCTGCTTCATGGATAGACATTGGCCATGCATCATGGGCAGACCTTGGCCCTCTGTTGTAAGTAGGTTTTCTCTTGGACCCCTTGAATACGTGCTGTGTGCAGCCCTGTTTCTGGCCCTCTCTCATGGATGGGCTTTGCTTTCATGCTGTAGCCTTGTCTTCAGCCTGGTCTCTGGCCCTGTCTGCTTTTGCTCCAGGCTGGATTTCCATGGAAGGACCGTGGACCTGGTCCATCACTCACTTGTCTGTGCCTGTTGGTGGAGCTCATCACCAGCACCTGTCTCTGCCTGCTGTGTTCAGCCCATGCAGGACTGGGTCCTACTGGTGAGAACACAGCCCCAGGTGGAGCCACCCTCAGGTCCTGGCTTGTCTGCTCTCAAAGAACAGCTCTGCCCTTTCTGCTCCCTGATGTGCATGTTTAAAGTTGCATCTTCCTGTAAAGGTTAGAGCTCTAATGAAGAGTGATGAGTATTTTTGTTGTTATGTACGGGCAAGCACAGGACTTGTGAAGATTTAAGCACAGAGCAGTCACATAGAATCATGTGGCACTCCAAGTAAAAAGGTAATCTGTATATCCAGAGTGGAAAAATGAAGCAGCTATATTTAATGACAACTGATGAACAGCAGTGTAAAAAAACATTTTTAAAGATAACGTAATTGATGAGTTTCACTCTGTGTAAGACTAGTACATGGCTTTTGTACTCCTTGAAAAAAAAAGGGGGGAACAATTAAGGCTGTCTACCATCTGGTTTATTTACACATTCTGAAAGCGTTGGGAATCTTGAAAATATTTTTAATTGTAATCTTTTCTGAGCTGAATAGGAAGAAAAATTGAACCTGGAGAATCCATTTTTTTAATGTTTTGCTTTCAATCATTTCACGTTAACTGATCCAGATTGGTTATTATAAACATAATATTGGGTTTGCAAATATATAAGAAAATAAATTTATCTTCCTGAAAACTCATTTTAATCTGCATGTGTTAGTTTTTTAATGAGTAGGCATAAATATATTTCTATTGTGTTCTAAACAAATACAATTTAGTTTATGTCACTCACTTTCGTTCCCTTAGTAAAATCCTTATGCACCAGCACCTGCCTCTGACATTGTCAGCATGATGAAGCATGGATGGAATTCACAGGTTAGCATAGCATTCATTTTAAAAAGAAAAAAGAAAAAAAAGGAGAAAAGAAAAGCCATAAACGAAATAGACTGAAGGTTCAGTGGTTCAGTGTGGCTGCAAAGGAGATACTATCCTGCAGTTTATTGCATTCTGAGCCAGGGAACATGGCCTTTATAGCACTATTACCAATGAATTTTAAATTACTCCAAAGTTCAAACTTCACTGAAGCATCACATTGTATGTTGAAATCAGATGACCATTTTGGCTGGCAAATGCCATCTATATTTCAGAAAACATCCATGTTCTAATCAAAAATGAATTAAAAGACATGGAAACTTCAAGCACCATTTATCATCTGAAACTCATGTTCATTAATATGCCTCATATCTGTAACTCTGAGAAAAGCTAAGTCAATTCCCAAATTACCATAACATTCAAAACTAAACAGTAATGCATTTTAAAATGAGTGTATTGAAAATTGAATGCCAACTGAAAATAAATGATGGTACCTTTTAAAATTAAATTACAACAGACTTTTTTCTTTGTCCTTTCCCCTGTTGTCATCTTCAGTTAGTCTAGCTGTCCAATTCTTACCATGTTTACCGTATGACAAGAAGGGCTTAGAATATAAAAGACAAAAACACCACATAATTTTTCATAATTAAATACTTCATAACAATCCTTATGTTATATAAAAAAATCCATTACATAGGACAGAATTTCTAAATTTTTGTGTTTTCTGTTAGTTCTTTCACTACATCCACCCTGATGAAATTTCACACATAGAGCTGTTTTTTTTAATTTGTCCTTGTCCATAAATATCTTTATTTGCTATTTCTCTATAGACTATTTACAGAGCTTGTACAGCTAAATATATGTATTTTTTGGTAAGCTTGATATACATTTAAAAGCAAGCAAGCAAACAAAATATTTTCTAAAACCAAACTGACAGACCAATACAGTTTTTTACTATGAAATTTTTGTGTGGGCAGGGAAAAGCGAGTAACTATGAAAAAAGAAATCTAAATCAGAGACTGATTAAATATTGATACTGAAAATTGAGGTATTTTTGTATATATTAATATACTTCAGTTTTGCGGAAATTATCTTCAAAATAATTCCAAATTTCAAAACATGAAAAGAAAAATCCCAAGCCCTACATACCTGACAACAAAAATTAATGAAATGAGAATGGGATTGTAAATCCGAGGAAAGTGGGAATTACAGGCCACATTTTTTCAACTCTAAATATGAGATAGTTACATAATAGATTTGTAGAGTCCCACAAATTCCTCTTCTAACATTTTTAGATGTGCAAATTTTTTTACATTTCCTAGTAGTTTTATTTTTTATTTGCATAGTGCCTAGCACAGCATAACTCTCACTACTGTTTCATGTCCATGAAGCAGTAGTCTGCAACGTATGCAAAGAATGAAAATAAGCCATTTTGAACATTATTTAAAAAATATTATTTTGGTGACTATCATTCATTCCATGTTCTTCAGTTACCATTTCCATTTCCAATTAATGGATTGTATCTATACTATGAGATTGGCAGATGTTTGCTTGGTGTCATATTCAAACAATAATAATTTTAGACTACTTCGGTGATTTAGCAAAGAACATCTTTCTTTACTTAGCATTGTTCAGGTTTTCATCATGGGCCACATTTTTAAATGCAACCTCTAATTTTGCACTGGCAATCAATTACAAATGCAAGTAATTGGAGTATTTAGATGTCCAATACCTGACTGCAGACACAAATCATGTAGTTAAACTCTAAACACTATTGATTGTGACCACAAAATGAGTGGTTTAGTTTAAGTCCCCTTTACATGTTTGACTCAGAAAATCAGAATGCAATTTAAAATAAATAGAACATTATTTATTATGTTTAGAACACTTTTTTTTTTTTTTGCTGTTCTCACAAAATGTATATTCTCTGTGGATTTCTGGTACTTGTGCCTCACAGAAACTTAGTAATAGGGAGTTACTGAGATTTTAATGGCTGAACAAATATGATAGTACTTTCATCACTTTGTCCACAAATCACAAAAACTATAGGGCCAATCAAGCAAATCATCTCTAGGTAAAATTATTTTTTTCTTTCTGAATTTTATCAGAAAAAAAGGACTGCAAAGCTGAGCCCTTCTAATAAAATTTAGTTGAAATAAAGTATATGCGCATTAGAAAAAGTTTTTCTATTCTTTTTCTTTACCACCTTCCTCCCTGTGAGTAGCTACTGTGCCTGTAACTGGAACCTGAATTGTATCTTATTTCTTTAGGCATAAAAATGTTTTTTTGAATAGATTATCAGTCATGCTGAATTATGTGGGTGATCATCATTGTGTACAAACATCTGGTAATAAATATGTTGAGGCCAACATATTTCCCTTGTCATCTTAAACAAATGATTTGAACCCAGGTCTCCAGAAATAAAAAACTTTAAGTGCACTAATCCACTGTGTCACTGAGAGACTGAAACAAATTACGGCTATTATACATTTTTAACTATAAGGAATGGTAGACAGACTTTTTCCTGCATGTTTAGTGACCGTTATGAAATAAATATGTACGTGCCATGTGGTAGAGAAAAGATTGATGGGAGACAAGTCCCCGAGTCAGCATTTACGGGCTGGAAAAAGGTAATTGTCCAATTACAGATTTACTGAAATGGCTTTGGTCTTATGGGGCGTGCCCTGGGGAAAAGTCACAGGATTTCCACAATAGATTAGCTTGGAATTTGGCTCCTATAACTTATTTTGACAAGACACAGGCACTGGAAATTCTGCTTCTCTCCCAGTGCATTTCCACATGTTCACTAATTCTGAGACAACTATTCCAGCTCATCTCTCTTAGGAATACTAGCTCCTGGTGATCTGTGTGATAGTAGGGCTTCAAATGTTGCAGAGAAATTTTAGTCTGAGTGTTAAACCTTCACTGGGTTTCTGGAATGGCAGAATTCGAACTGTGGCTTTTACCCTTTCTGCATAACTTTTCTTACAGGAAGCTAACATGAAGCTAATAATTTTCATTTTAAGCACAATTGAAATGGAGCAAGGTCTTAAAAAGATCAGTCAGGATAAGTTTGGTACAATGTTCTGGGTGATGCTCTGTGTTGAGAAAGGAATGTACTCTGAATAATTAGAAAAGTACTCTGAGTAAGAAAAGGTTCCATTGACGATGTTAAAGGAATGTGCTCTGACTAATTGGAAAAGATCAGGTGGGCACCTGAAGGAGATAAGGAGACCATCAAGTCAGGAAATCGTTGAACAAAGAAAATTGAAAGGTCTATTCCACCTATATCCCACCTATTATGAATGGAATGATTGGGTGTCAAAATCAAATGAGTATGTATGTAAAGATGTTGTGTAACCTCTCAGGGAAACTGTATAAAATACCTAACTTTTCACTGAAAACTTCGGAGCTAGTTTGTCCGGTGCGAATCGGCTAGCTCCCCAACGTTGCACGAAATAAATACCTTTGCTGCTTAAAGACAAAATTCGTCTCTGAGTAGTTACTCTGTGCCATTTTGGCATCACAATAAAAAAATAACACAGAGCAAGGCAATCTTTTTGTTCTTTTTTGGTTTTGGGTTTTTTGGAGGTTTTTTTAGACACAAAAATTATTGTTTAGGAGACGCACCAATAAACAATAATGAAAGTATAAACATCTCACAAGAAATCTGATAAAACCAATGTTTGTAGCTCTTTACATTTCCAGGATACAGGTTTTACTTCACAGTCCTTCAAATAAGTCTTTAAATGATGAAAATGCAGTTATTGACCCATTTATAAAAATTAATAAATCAGACTCGTTAATGGCTTTAATTTAGATTATTGCAGAAGGGCCTGCCTACTGCCTGAAACAGTCTGACATTGAGGTGAAACTTCTCTTTCCAACCTAGAAGGCTCATGATCAAGGTAACAAAATCTAAAAAGCAACATGTACAAGGCCATCAGAACATAGCCTAGCTTGAAATCAAAACACTTTTTCCCTTCAAAATGCCTGCATAACATTATAGACAATTAAAGCTGATGTAGAGGATACATCACTGCATTTGTAAACAAAACCCACCACAGAGCTGGGAAATGAGCTCAAATGAATGTTAATTCTTCACTAAATCTTGCAGTGTAAGACCTCAACCCTCAAAAATGTATATGCATATTTAATTTCATGCACATTAATTCTATTTTGAAGGTTTCTTTAAAACAAGTCATATCTGCTAACAAGTAGGCAATCTTTCGTTTTCACTTCTAGACATAATACCAACTCTTAAGTTTTATCACACAGGTGGACAAACCGACATAGAGCCTTTTGCCAGCTTGCAGTAACTACAGAAACATTTCAATGGATCCAACAGGTAATTTGGCTTTGGACTTCAACTACTCCAACATTTAAATTTCTCCAACTTTATATTGTTTGTTCATGGCACTGTCAGTCAAATTACAGACATAAGGAATTTGTTTCATGTAACCAGCTGCTTAAGGGTTCCAGGTTAAGCTGATCATGGGGTTCCAGCTGTCATTGCAGGGGAAGGTACATTCTGCCAATGTGTCTTTTGACTTCAGACACTTCCCTGCAGAAAGGAAGGATCTGCCCACTCAAGAAGCCTCTGTCTCTCCAGGTAAGAAGACCAAGCTTTCAGGTATAGATCAAATAAATAATCTTTAAGCTACTTTAATGCAAGAATTTAAAAAAAAAGGGTTAAAGTGCTGCTCAGACTTTCTGAAGAGTTTTTCCTCTGATATAGCAAATTCAATCTGATCCTCAGTTGAGAAAATACAAGTCATTATTATCTGTTCTTTGAATGACCTTTAAGCTAAATCTTTTGTTCTTTCTAATTGTGATTAACAAACAGATAGCTTCTCTTAGAAATGCTTCTCTGCCATTGCTTTTCCTTGAGCTGTTTCAAGTGAATCCAATTAAAACACTGCCCATTTTTCTTTCAGAAACAGTTAATGTAGATGAACTTTAGATTAAATGAATGAAATTATACCTCACAAAAATATTAAAATAGTCTCTGATTGTGTGTTTTCTGTCCCTTTAAGATGTCAATTAATTGGAGCAGAAATCTTAAAAAGACTCAATTCTAATTGTTTCACAAACCTGTGCGCAAATTAAGTAGAGAAACTTTTCTTCTAGCTAATTCTAAAACACATATTAGTTGATAAAGAGATGAAAAGGCCAACACATGCAATTTTAATATTTACTTTCACTTATACTGAACTTGTTAGTTACTGTGTACCAAAGTATTAGTCCAGAGCGCAATAGAGAGAGGAAAACAAAGAACAGACAAAACTGAAAAACGTGGTTGCAAGGAAATCCCAGGCTTTCCAAACACGATTGTTTCTTTTTCAAACTCTGAGCAGAAAAATGTCAAAGTTAATGTTCAATTTCAGATAATTTTGTGGACAAGTAATTTTCATTATTCAGCTATTGAAGAAGGTCACTTAAGTAGGTAGTAAGAATTATATAGGTTACCTCCCCAGAAGCCCCTGTACTAGACCACGTTCAACAGTATTCACTTAGGTCATATTATCTGCATGAATATCACTGAGTACATCTCCTGAACTATCTTTATTTTTAATCAAAAAAAGACAACTGTTGGTTGCAAATTGCAATGGCTGTGAAAACTTTCATACCTACAAGGTGATGGATGTTTGCTTAGCAACAGACATGGCCCAGAAATGAGTGTAACATGTAGAATCTCTTAAATGAAATTTAGTATGCGTGAAAAGTAGTGCAGTAACTCCCCGCGTGCAGTTACAGAGCTTTCCTGAACTGTGCCATTTTGCTCTGCATGTCGGTTTTAATCCAAAATAACCTGGAAGAAGAGCTTATCAGTAAAATACAATTTCCATGAGCAATCATTTTGTTCCTGCTCTTTGACAAAGACAAAGAACATCCATGGCTGCAGTGGTCCTAGAAATGCACTTACATACTGCAACTTACAAAGTTTCCCAATTTATTCCACAAGAGTAAAATAAAGCAGTCTATAAATGTAAAACAAGCCAAGAACTGAGAACAGGTTTCCCAAATCTGAGCTCTGCATGATCATAAAGATACCCTTTCTTTCCTTTTGCTACACCTTAAAACCTACAAATTCACTCAGAAAACACTGCTGTTCATTCAATGTATTTTATAAGCCTTCTATAGCTATGAATTAGGATTTAGGTTTTAATTTCGAGGTGTAGCCTATACAACTGAAAGAAGGTAGTAAGTAACATGGCTTTTTGCTATGCTAGATGCTGACTGAGTGGCCCCCTGCAACATCTTTCCTGTCCCTGCTTGCTACAAGTGTGGAGGAGGTCCTGGATTTCTGTTGAAACACTACACGTGGAAGTTATAAAAGTGGCGTATGTTAAGGCATTAAAAAGATTATTTTTACATTACAAGGGACAGATGACTCAAACATTACATAGGAAAGGTGGGAAAAATATTAACGTGACAAGATTAAGTGGAAATTTCCAAACAAATGCCAGCTTATAAATCACTTCGTTCTTATATGCTTATGTTCATTTGCATTGTTTTACAATTAGTAATAGTATTTATTATCATTATCAGGTATTTTACACTTCAGAGTGCATGACACATCTGAGAGTTACAGTTCCCAGCTTTACAGGGATTCCAATTTATCATTCCTTAATTGCCTGCTTGGAACAAAATCAAGGCAATTTCCCTTCCCATCTGACCAAAATAACATTCATTGGTCTTGATCTTCAGGATCCAGTGTTTGAAAGAAGTATACTGTCATTCAAAGAGTTCAAATGAAGAACCTTGCAAGCTACATGAAAAATGGTACTTTGAGCTGGTTAATCTTAAATTCACAAAAAAAATCCATAGGTGAAACAGGGAATGGAAAGTGAAAAATATTTTTTATAATAAGCAGAAGTGTTTTCTTAAGAAGAAAATCTGCATGTAAATATTTCAATAGTATCTGACGTCTTCAGAAAAGCAAAAGTTTAGTCTTTCAAAGCAGTGAGTAAACTTACTTTGGTTTTGGAAAAAAACTGATGCAATGCAACGAATACTATTAGTACAAAATAGAAGTCCTAGGGCAAAAACTAAACCAATAATTTTAAGGAAATTGGAATAAGAAAAAAACAATCCTATCCATAATCTCCTATCAGGAAGGAACAGCAATGAAAAAGAAAGTTTGAGGAAACAAAGTATTTACCTAATAAAATGGGTAACTCTGTTAAAGGACACACCAATACAATTAAAATCAGTTGAGGAACACTAATTCTACAAGAAACTGCATGTTGATATTCATGTCGAAAGAACTACTCAGATGCTTAATGTTAAGCATGTACTAAATGATGCGCTGCATTAGAGCATTGAATGACCATAACAATACCATAACAATATCATAATACAGAAGGTGCATCACAGTTGATTGTGATAAAGCTCATGTTTCACAATGCAGCAGTGCTTTCCAAATTGCTTTATGTTTCAGAGGAAAACCGTGAATCTGAATGTTATATCGAGACATCAGGCAACTTTCGGATTCAATGCTCTCAGTCACTTGCAACTGAAAACTGGCAAGATTATACAACCAGCATTAACAGCAGTTTTCCAGTACTGGAGAATATTGGTCTCATTAACATGATAGTAGTAACTTGAAAAGATTAATTGTAAAAAGCTATTCATATAAATGTCTTTTAAAAGGCATATGAATAAACTTAAATAAAAAGCAAAACTTGCTCCTTTGTGAATTGCCTTCTGGAAAGCCAACATGCAGTGGGGTGTATAAATGCTGTGTATACTCATGAAAATAACTTTCTGTAGTGCAGTATTGACAGGGAACCTTTGGAAACCATGGCTACCAGGCTGACTGAAAACAAACAATAAAAGGTGGATTGAAACTGTTTGAAAATAGCAGTCTAATTGCAAAATAAAGTGTGAAGTCCTGCAACAGTCACTGCCTGTGCATCAGTTTCACTATTGATGGATGTGCTTAGTCCATGGCAGGCTGTTTAGGGACCAAAATGAACTGAGAAGTCAAGACTAGACTTGCAAAACTCAGCATTTTCTCTTCAAGTACAATAATCACCGTATCTTTTTTTTGTATATTTCCTATAGTTCATCTAAACTTCAACCTGTTTTAATATCCTTGGGTGATCTTTAGGCTGGAGCATTGCAAAAGATTCCTTTTAGGAAAGGACATGTCTGCAACTTAATTTTCCTTTCTTTTTTGTTTGTTTCATTTGTTTCTCTGTGTGTGTGTGTGTGTGTTTGAGCTTGCAGGCGGTAAGTGTTTTCTCTCTTTTCTTTTTTTTTTATTTCCCTTCACTGCCAGATTCATTATTCTGCATTAAGCTGCATTGAACTACATTTGTCATCTATTAGTCCTGTTACTGTCTGCATTGTTCCTCATTAATTACTGTTCTTCCTAATTTAGAATCACATGGAAATCTTGCTTTCAAAAGCATTATCCAATTCATTTATATGAATAAAAATAGTAGAGGACACAGCACTAGTGTTTGCAATACCAGCGTCTCACTAATAACTTCTGCCTGATTTAGGAAAGAACAGCTTCAACTTCTCCTTTTGTCCTCTTGCAGAAATGCACTTTACTGAGTTTCTGTGCTTTATTTTTAGTGTGTTTTAAAGATTAACCTTTGAAAGAGAACTTATACAATTGTGTCCTAAGCCAGGTCCTGTCTCTCTCATACATACCTGCAGAAATATATCCTTTTACTTCTTAAAGAAAAGCAACAGTTTTCAGACTCTTGGACACCTGTAATGCAGAAATTGAAATAAAGAGGAATGGAATTCTAGTGAGTTAGTGAAAAAAAAATAATCTTTTTTTCTTTGGGACCAGAAAGTCCATTCAAAACGTCAAATATTGTACTTGTCACTAAAAAGCCAGCATTTTCCATCATTTACTTTTACTATCTTTACCTGTACTAACGATGTGAAACAACCATTTGCCAGCACGGAAAAGTGGACAAAATGTGCCTGTGTTCAATGAATGCTATAACAATATTTGAGCTGTTTATTTATACATGATATTATGTTGACCTGTAAATATTCTATGTAGCAAATTTCCCAAGCCAAATTTACTCTGACTTGTTTCACAGGCAACATATTTTGGTCTTACTTTCCTTTGGTACCATGCTGGATTTTAATTAACTTGGTCACCGAGCTTTCAGTTCCCTTCTGTGCTGTTTAGATGAGCTAGATGTTTGATAACTTCTAAAAAGCAGGAGTCTTCTAGTGATCTCTCCATATGGTTTTCTCTCCATGGAAGTACATGATAAAATGTGGCTCCAATAAAGGGACGCATCAATAAGGGCTAGGTTCTGCTTCAGAGACTGCTAAGGAATCCTGATGTATGTTACAAAAATAAACTTTAAATGTAAATATAGTAAAATAATCTACAGTGCCTGGCAAATGTTACGGTTTTTAAAGTTGACCCATATTTTTCTGGGTGTTTTTTTCATACCTCTTGCATTAAATGAACAACAAATTCATACTAACAAACAAGAATTTCTTGTTCTTTCTGGGATTTTTCTAATTTGCAAATTTTTTAAACCAGATTTTTAAAAGTTTAAAAAGGCTTTACCTGCTTGCCCAGAGGCAGCCCAAAGGAATTCTGTATGCAGTTTCATCACTTATAAGAAGCATTGTCCTTGCTTACAGTAACAACTTTTGCTTAGTTATATTTATTTCAGTTATTACCTACTGCAAGCGCCAGAGTCTATTTACTTTGCGAACTTTACATGCAGCTATAAAGACACAGCATACAGAATAGGAGCAGCACTTGAAATTTATTATAAAGCAGATACAACAATGAACTCATGCAAATACATGTATGTAATATATGGTTGACAGGAAAGAAAATAGGAATTACTAAATCAACTATCAAAATCGATAGGGGTCTTCAATAAATGAAAACGGAGAGAGCATCAGATGATAATTCCTTATCTATTTCATAAAAAAAAAAAAAATAAAAGAGTTACTTTTTTCTGGTCATAATGATGATTTCCCACACCTCCGCCCCCCCTATCCCCCCTGTTCAGCTTTTAACAAAAGTCAAATTGCAAAACAACTCACTAGGAAGCACTTTTTCCTTGAGTTCTTTTAAGTTATGTGCAATCTGCAGTTTTTAAACTAGCTAGAATTCAAACTGTATTAGAAACTGTCAAGTAAAAGGTAGATTTCATAGCTAGACCTTGATTTCTCTGCTTTTCATTAAGTATATTTCCAAAGCAGCAAATTGAGATCTTTATTCCCTTTAATAACTTTTATTTACAAGCAATGCTATGACTGGGTGACATAAACAAGATATATTCACAAGTATTTAAACACATCAAACAAATGAAGAAAAATGAAGTAAAGCAGGATAGCAGATAAAGAAGAAAAATACATTTTTAACCTAGTAGTAAATTGGCAATTATGGATATGGTACACAGGTCACTGTTTCATTTTTATTGTTCCAACTTGGAGCTGAAAGCCATATTAAACTAAGCTAAAGGCAGAACTCTTGGCAGTGGTTAACTCTGATAACGTCTGAAAATATAATTGTTCATCTCCCAATCCAATTCCCAAATTGTGAAGAAAATCTTTATCAAAAGCACAAGTATTTTTGGCAAAGTGTCAGCCACCAGTGAAATTCTTTGCCTTTGAACACAAATAACAGGGCATAAAGGAGAGGTGGCTGTAGCTGCAAGAAACAGAAAAGAGCAAAAAGAAAGAGGGATAGGGGTGACTCCCATTTTCATCTCTAGACAGCAGCAAAACTAAAATCCATGAGAGGTTTCACATGGCTTTCATGTCTGAAACATTAGTACCTTTAGACCAATGATTTCTCCACACCTCAGGTTCCCAGCTGGAAAGTGGGAATCCAAGCACTTCTCTAAGCATGCCCTAAAAATGATCCTATCCTCATTCTTCTGTCATTGTTTTATTCAGTGAGTGCCTCCACTTGCAGTCAACATGCACATAACCCATTAAAAAAATGCCTGCTTTTCTCTGAAACCTTTTGTGTGTGCTATAGAGCTTGTTTTTTCCTGAAACTGCAAGGGACTTAAAAGTTTGTGGCCTTGCTTGGTATTTCTAATCAGCCCTGAGAGAACTGTATTTCTGTGGTTAATGTTGCTTATTTCATAACACAGGTCTCAAGTCTTTAATAGTTACCATATTTATTATCTAAATAAAAAATGCCAACAACCTGGGACATGTTTTTATGACGCCTGGTATAAACTAGTTTCCATCATAGTTAATTCACAATAATCCCTATCCTGAGGTTATACAGCTGTTAGTTTTTCTAATTCAGGTCAGAGAGTTAATATTGTGCTTTGCTTTCTGACTAGGTTAGATCCACTTGGCATAAACCAAAAGTCAAGGCTGGTGTTCATCAGACAACAGGAACTGAAAGAGCTGGAAGATTCTGTTAAATTTGAAATTGGAAACCACAAAATTAAATAATCAAAATGGCTTTGGAAATAGTGCCCTTCTCAGCATATTTTAGAGTTGTTGTTGGTTTTTTTTTTTATTTTAACGTACCAGAAAATCTCTCACCTTCATTTTTTGAGAACGAAGAAACAAGAACAAGGATTTATCTTTTATGTACCAATCATTTGGGATGGTTCTAATGTTTTGCTTATATTTTTCTTTTTAACATACTACACTCCTACATTATTAATCCCATTCCTTTACATCAAACTGTTTCAATATTATTTTGATCACTCTTCTCTGAACCCCAATAGTAAGAATGGTTGATAAATCTTCAGCAATACGGGACACTATTTGGCATCCTCAAGGTATTTAATAATTGCTGCAATAAGTGATAATAAAATGAATAAAACCATTGGAAGTCTGTAAAGAAAGATATTTTTTGTACAAGTTGGCCTTTTGCAGAATTACTTGACACTATTTATCAACTTCAAATAGATCAGATAGGCATGTTGTGGTGGTTTATTTTACAGGAAAGAATACTGTTGTATTCACTTTTTTCTCTGTCTATAAAATCATAACAGTTACAATTTTGCTTTTGAGAACATAGGGGTTGCCCTGGTACTGAGGTCAATTTCACTTGTCTGAAATTCCTGGCATCATGATGAACATGTCTTTTAAAGATAGTTAATATATCTGCTGCCATGCGGTATAACAGTTTATTCACATTAAATTACATACTTTTGTCAGTATCTCAGCCACTTCATTGTCAGACAGCTCCAATATGAAAACTATTTATTCTCTTCTCTCCTTGCTTCAATTCCTGACAGCCTCATTCTTATTACCTGAAAAGATGAAGTAGGAAGGTACTTTTCCAATGGTCTGGTTAGACGGGTACAAAGAAATTATCAGGCTTCAACTTGACAATGTCCTTATCTGATGTAGCAGCACACTCCATTCTCTGCTGTTAAACCAGCAAAGCAAATAATTTTTTCTGTGTTTGTGTCTCTGGTTCATAAGACATGCTTCTCGAAGTGCAGGTCTAGGTCTGAAGCTAATAATCAGGTCCTCCCACAAAGCTGCTTTTGCAGAGTTTGAACGGGCCCTGTGCTTGTGCTACGCAGCCTGCAAGAATTTTGACCTACCCACCCCCAAATATTTGAATCTATGTTGCATACAGAAATTAGAATCAAACACATATTGCTTATGAATGGTATAATAAAATGAACAGCCTTTCATTTCTACGGGCAAATAATGCTCTCTTCCATTCTCAACCTAAATCAAAGTGCAGAGGTACTAATAAAAATAAGTCATGATTCACAAAGTTAAGTTCTTTTGCATTAATAAACTCTTTAGGAGTTATTGGACTCTCACATCATTAAAACTAATGTCAGCAGTATAGTCTGCAGTAACTATTAAATTTACAGCTGGAAGATAAGACTCATATAAAAGAAACATTACTTTATAACCATACTAAAGATGAAAATATTTAGATACTGTTTACATTGCACAGCTGAGGCAGGTAATGGTTTACAGGGAAGCCCTCCATGCTGTACGAAATACATTCTGTAAATAGTCACTGGTTTTTTGTGGCATTATTTTGTCAAATAATTCTGCAAGAGGCCTAATTATACAGAAAATACCTTTCTGTATAGAATTCCAATTTTTTAGCCATATTATTATCACTTCTTGCAGCAGTTAATAAATACTGCATACACTCATTTAACAGTGTACAGTATATTTAAAAGTGTTATGCTAGACAGACCTGAATAAAATGGAGCCAAATTACAGCAAATGTGAGATCTGTACCAGGTCCATCACCAAAGTCCAGGCAACAAGGTGTTGTCCATTATCTACTGCAGCTCAGGGACTACACCAGCCTGAGGAAGGCAAAAAAAATCAGTCCAGAAACAGTGAGATTTCAGCTGAAATGCATTGTAGGGAAGGTTGCCTGAGAATCTTTCAGACCTGTTAGATCCAGAACATACATAATTATTTTCTCAGTATAGTAATTAAAAAGACACTTTTACTGGGGAGAAAAAAACACCTCAAAACCAATAACAACAAAAAAATCACAACATCTTTTCTTATAAGTAAGAATTAGCAACCGGTTTTAGTCTGGTTCTTGACTTATGTCCCACCTCATTTAGAGTGTATGTGCTAGACTCCACATTGGCTGACTGGCAGCTACTGCTCCAAGGGTTTCTCACCTACCTCTGAACATGGTCTCTCTTCTGGTCCTCATAACCCATAGAAGGCTTAAGAGGCCATGGTGAAAGGAAGCAGCCTTCCTCTCACACAGATTGCAACGCGTCAACAGCCAGTGAGCAGTGACTGGACTGTTAAACCTCTAAATTAGAGGTGAGTCGATGTGGTTTGCAGTCGCTGTCCCAGAAATTGGAGGCTGGATTTCATCTCCTCAGTCTCTTTCCCTAAACATTTTGTATTTTTTTTTCATTCTAGTGGAATATTTATGAAAACACATTATTTGTTTAAATAAATATTTCTCAGAAATTAATCTGAATTTGTGATGTTTTGTGATATTTTAGATTACTAACACATTATCTGCTATTTTATGTGCACATTGCTAAATATGTCAAAAGTATAACCAAAACCACTTGGGGGATTTTTTAAGGAAAAATCTTAATATTTTGTAGTAGAATATTTCAACTAACATTCATGTTTTCATTTTGAGACCCACACTCTTTAAATGCACACAGAAAAATATTCATTAAAAATTCTGCATGTTCTCTGTGTCTATTAAAAAGCCCAACCAAATAAACACTGAAAGTGAAATGATTTACTTCAGGTTAAACAACAAAACAAATATTTCATTTGAACTATTTTGGTTAGTAAAATGAAATTATTTTCAAACACTAAAAACCCTCAGGATTCCTTTGTAAGGGGACTTAGAGGTAGAAAAGGGATTTGAATTAAAATTACACCACCACACCTCCCCCCCATTAATCACTTATTTGAATGTTACCTAGTTAATCAGGTGTTTAAATTTTGCTTTGGAAGCAAAGAAGAAAATATGATCCATTTTTGATAACTACCTTTAGGGTTTTGTCTAATGCTTAATGTAAGCATCATATTGTAAATAGCTGTAACCCACAGAGAAAATATATATATGTTTTCTTATAACTGTTTATAAGCAGCACTTGAAATGAATACTGCAGGCTTGACAATATGTTTATCTTACATCCATATGTTCAGTCTAAGGAAACAATCTCACAATATTTGATTCAATTTAGCTGTACAAGAAGGACTAGTTATTTTTTTATGTATCTGATGGTGCTAAGCAAGTAAAGAAGCAAATAAACAAAATACTTTAAGGAAGCCTTTATGTTATATCAACATCAGAATGACTAGAACATCTACCATCTTAAAACAATTCTTCTGCCTTTTATAGCTTTGTCACTGTTGAAAACTAAAAGCCTACTAAAATGGCAATGATCTATTGAGGATTGCTGCACAAAGCAGTGTGTCATTGGTGAAGGCATTTAGGAAAAGATAAGAGAATTCTCCTTCCTTTTAACTCTCTTCTTTGAGGCCAAATCATTACTATTACTTTTTTAAATTTAGGGTTTTTTTGAATTCTTGCTTTTACTGGGAAGCTGCCATTACTATAATTGCTGTCTAAAAAAAAAAACCAACCCAATAAGAATCAGGAGATATAATCTTACTTCTGTTTGTGTTCTTTTAGGAGCTCATCACCAGTGTAACATATTTACTTCACATCGCATACAACTGGGCATATTTGTATTTTCCAACACAAAACTCACTACCAAAATTATGAGTCTTAAGCTTTTGAAGCAGGTGTTAGCATTATGTTTAATTACTGTGGGAAAATTTCCTTTCAGGTGAAATGCAGTTGGGTTTATTTCAAATTATGAGGTCATATGCTGAATTTTAGTATTTGTTATTCGCTGCAAATATGGACTCAGGTATAAAAATTTTTTGTATATATATCCATTATTCTCCATCACTTTCCCATGTTTAGAAGCTGAATGTCCCTATCAGTTAAAGTTTCAAAATTATGTTTAAAGTCTCTTGTCCAGTCATAGATGTAGACACTGAAGCCTCTCAGAACAATCTAAAATTTCAGCATAGATAATAAAGTTAACTACTGTTATATTACTTTTAATTCTATATGAAGGTTATGATCAAGGAGAAAGCAAAAGAAGGAGTCTAATGCCATATTTAGCTTTGCAAGTCCCACCAGAAAGCTGATAGTTAAAAAACCCCTACTTTTTTTCTTATTCTTTGTCTCATAGATCATATAAATGAACTTTTATTTGGCTCACTAGGGCAGTACTTGTTCTAGAATGTGATAAAACTCAGAATGATTTTGTAATAAGTGAATTAAATATTTCATTAGATATTTTAAAGGGGTCCATAAAACTATTCTAAGATTAGTTAGACTTATGTATATATTAAATCATACACATTTGCTTAAGCCAAATAGAAATAGGAAGCATCCCAGATTTCACTGATTGCTATAAAAATAGTCAGAGAAGATATTTTGTTTGCTTTGTTAATCGGAATAAGTTACTCCAAGCTCTATAAAAGACTTTTTTTTTTTTTCCTCTATTTCTAATGTCTTAGAAATTAAGACAGAGGGGAATGAGCAATTATTCAAAATATTAATTGTCTCAATCTATTTGTTAATGGAAACTTGCATTGGGAAAAAACAAACTTTAAAGAGTTAAAGGACATACAAAAATGCAAGCCATACAGCATTGCATTTTCCTGAGCTTCGAGAAGCTAGAAGTACTGAGCGTGAGGAGCAATGACAGTGTTTGGAACTAGTTGACAATGACATGCAGAGCATCCTAAGCAATAGTGTTTATCTCACAGAGCATCTGAATTATTCATAGATTCCAACAGTAGAATAAATTTATTGTCTCCTATAAGAGATATAAGAGGTTGATAAACTGCTTTTCTGACCTTGGAGAACTTTGTTGGCACATTAAGGGACTTTGATACATAGCAAGGTGCAGACACTCACTATGATTTGTTAGGTGCATTCTGCTGGGACTGCACTATCAGGTGAATCGAAAACAAAAAACCTTTCTCAAGGAAGCTGCATCAAAAAAATCCCCAACCAAATCCAGCGGATTCTCTTCCACTGTCCCTGTGGTAATCATCACCCAAAAAAATGCAGGGGGGTGGGTAGTGGAAATGCTGAATAGCTTCTTTTCTTGTTTGTGTTTTTTGTTTTGTTTGTTTGGTTGTTTTTTTTAATGACTAACATCTGGAGAAGGGCGATAGACTATTTTATTCTGTTTGGTTTTCCACTGTCTATGTATTTTCCACTCTGGTACCAATGTATCTGACCCATCCTGCTTTACTCACCCAGTGTTGCCCTGTGCTGCACACTGGGGTTCCAACCAACAGCAGCAGGGCCCCAGAGAGTCTAGATCTAAGTTCCTACTGATATGGAAGGAAGAACTTGGTTCTTTGCTAAAGCACAAATGCCGTTCAAATATGGAGAATGGGAAAAACTTGGTATAGGGGAAAAAATGTAGCATAATTCAGGTTTCTTTCAATGGATAAGGCAAGAGTGGCATTAATTACAGGCAACACACGTTGTTTCAGAGCATTCATCTTAAAATCCTGTCTTCCATCTCTATGGATTTAGTCTACTACCTTAGTATAAGAATCTTTTCATTCTCTTCTGGCTGAATAGGCCAATACATCTTACAGAAGTGGTTAAATTACCTGTTTTTCTCAAGCTCAGGGATCAAGAGTTGTAACTGCAGAGGCAGTGGCATCAGCACACGGGGCCTCCAGAGATCAGCAGTTTGCCTCACAAAACTGCCATCTGTAACTCTGAATAATTAAATATAACTGATAATCAATCAGAAGCATATGGTTAGCATAACAGAAATTGAACTGTCGCTGAAGTCAGGGAAAAAGCTGCTTCGCTGAGGATTAAGAAGATTGAATTTTGGTTACCTGTACACTACATTGCATGTGAATGAAAAGAGGATTTTAGTTTCCAGTGTAAGAAGTCTATTAATCCTAAGAAATGCAACTATCTTTCCTACAGAAATATTTAACATGAATTTAGTGCTTTTACTTCATTCTGATACTCCTGTTACAGAAAAAAACACAAAAATAATGTAGGGTCTTAACAGAAAACCACGGGTCCATCTTGTATAGGCTATTGAGAAAGATTTATGGTTTTCAGCTTAGAAACAGCAAGAAAAACATAAGAAATTTAAGGGCCGAGCTGTGATCAGCTAACTCAAGGAAATGAAAGCAAAACAGAGCAAAATGATGCTGCTTCTATCAGCTTGTGAGAAACTGGTTGGGTAAACATGAGCAAGGCAGTGATGCTTCCTTCAAGACAATATATTTTAAATAAGTAGCAATCATTTGCCTTGGTATAAACAAAGGACCAGGTTGTAATATCTCATTTCTAAAGTTCACTGAAAATGCACACATGAAGTCCTGTGGGTTTTTATTGTCTGGCTTCGGAGATTCCCCATGACAAGCACAGGAATTTGTTGTCTAGTCCACATGAATCAATGTGGGCAGTGGGGAAACATAAAATCCTACACGGACTCCAAGGCACAGCAAACAACAAGCACTACCTGTAGTAACCACAAACCAGGAGGAAAAGAATTGCTACCAAGGGCCACAGTCTCTTCCTTTGCAAGGAACTGCTTGTAGTTTTGGCAGCCGTTGGCAGCTGCTGGGACACCCATATTTTGATGCTGCCGACTCATAAAGGTCGGTTTTGTCAACATCCTCCTTCCATCCTCCTGCTTTCTCTAGGAAGAGCTTACTTTGGTTGAAAGAAGCCACTTGATCTTTCAGCCACAACTGTAACTCCCTATGGGAGTTCACAGTCCAAATCACACAATTATTCTAAAAGATGGGACAGGTACGTAGCTGGAAAATTTGGTTAGCCCCACAGGCAACTAATCAGAACCAGTATAGTATTTATGTATGTAAATGCACACACACACAGCCCTACATAAAATGTGGGTTTACTCACTTTGAGGAGCCTGTGTTCATAGGCACAGCCCTGGTAACACCGCATGCTTGAGCCCTAAGCGACTGAAAATGTCAGAGGGCTGATTATGTGTGCCTCTGACAATGAATAATCAGCAAGGGACTGACAGTAAGCATAGGTAATTTTGATTGAATAGACTCTCTAGGTTCACATGGACAATTCAGAAGCCCATTATACTTGTTTAATGAACATGAGTAGAGTAATAGAGATCATTCATTAATTCACTACATTAATTGAAGCCAGTATTGTTACCTTTCGTCTTTGTTTAATTCTGCCATTACCTGACCCAGCTTTATATTGTTGATATATTTAATACTTGGTGAACTGTTTCGTGTTGACTCTTTGATGTATTATAAAAAATTCAACACAATTTCATTAAGAGTGGGACTGATGTGGGATAAACAGTAATTCCAGTTCTAGTGCTATCTATATTTTAATTTTCAGTGCAAAATGTTCTGCCTGACCTTTTAGAAAGCTCTATTACATTAAATTAGAATGCTCTATTTCAGTTGGTCTATGTTCATATTGGCATTTCTAATAAACCTTGGAAAAGGAAAATATT
Source organism: Falco peregrinus (assembly GCF_023634155.1). Taxonomy (NCBI): domain Eukaryota; kingdom Metazoa; phylum Chordata; class Aves; order Falconiformes; family Falconidae; genus Falco; species Falco peregrinus. The sequence continues at coordinate 35,814,511 of NC_073725.1, read as the reverse complement.
TATAATTTAAGCTTGTCCATCACCACATTCATGTAGCAAGTGCAGGATTTTATGGAAAATAATATATATATTTCAGGTAAAAGTAAGAAAAATGGCTTGTGTAACTTTACAGCCTTTCATGAAGTAAAATGAATAGGGTTTTTTAGCCATTAAGACCTTGTCTAGGTTTCTTTCTTTCTCTGACACTTTTGGTTCCAAACCTGAAATTTGGTGGCTACTGGATAGTATGTGAATTTGCTTATTTATTAATTTTTTTATAGTCCCGAGCCCTTTCTTTGCTTTATCTGAAAAGACTGATGGCATGTTAACACTTCTGAGGTTATTTGTTCTTAAGTACATCTTCTAGGTTATATGTCATAATGACAAGCAGCCAGCACTGTAGGTACCAGAAACATTACAGCCCTGTAGCAGGGTTACAGTTCATAGACTAAATCAGCTCAGAAGATGTATGGGTGGTCCAATGATTGCTGAGTGCTCAGTCCAGGAGTTTAAAAGAGAGAATCAATGAGCCGCAACTGTGTAAAATAGGGGTCAAATATGTACAGCTGAGGCTCAACATATATCAGATAGGGCTATGTTTTATCTTCTAGTGTGTAACATTTGTTACTGAAATGTGGCTCAGAAACACCCTATTAAAAAGTAGATTGGTATTAATTAATTTAGATTACTGTCTGTTCTGGAAAGCAGGAGGATAGCAGTGCAGTTCTGAGCCACCTTCAGAATAGTGCTATCTCAAAACATGAGCATCAACTGAAAATTGCCAAGCAGATAGTCAATCAAAACTCTCCTCCACTGACTGCCCTTTGGTTTTGTATCAGTGATTTTCTTGCCAGCACAATCTGCTCCTCCAGTCATGGCTTCCTTGCTTTTTCATCTGCATGACTTTCTACTCTGTGTTCCACTGGACTGTTTAATCTATTTCAGGTCTTTATAACTATTTCTGGGCTGATAAATAATATTTTCTCTATGGTATTGATGCAGTTCCTTTGACATGAAAATAAGCCTTAAAGACTTACTTAAAGAGACAAACCCCCAAATTCTGATGGATCAGTGAGAATTCAAAGAACCTCATCAGCGAAGCAAACGAGCTTACCCCAACACAGGAGAGAACAAGTTTGGGGAAAATGTCAGTTCAAACCATTAAATCCTTTAATTTTCACACTCCGACAGCTGCTCTCTTTATTAGCACAAGTCTATAAGGACTCTTAGAGTGACCCCCTGTGGTCTTCCATCCTCCACTTCTGGAGTAACCTAAACTGCTGCAGCATCCACAGAGTTGCTATTTTTCGTACCCTTGATTGGAGATGGTTTCATAAAGGAATTGGATCTCAGACATACTTTCAAGACACAGCAGCCATAGCCCATATCATTAATACAATTTTGAGGGAGAGTATAGATTTCTTTTGCGATGGGTCTGCAGGTTGTAGTGGTGGTGATGGGAAGGATGCTTTGGGGATGCAGAACTGATACAGTGACCAAGGCAGAACATATCTGATCTTCCCATTCACGGAAGGAGGAGTTCTACTGCTGTCTCTCTGAGCATTTGTGAAGTCAAGGTTTCCGGGTTAATGTTTGGGAAATTAGGATAAGAAAAATTTTAAACTAAGGAATGGAAAGAATGGAGTTGTGAAAGTTTAGTGTACTAGCTACTTTGAGTTTTAGCAAGCAAGGAAAACTTAGATAAATGTGAATATAGAAGTAAATAAAAGCAATACTGCTGAGGAAGGAAAAAAGCAGGTAGAAGTTACTAATATTGATAAGAACAATAGTAAAGGTAGACAGTATAATTTTTGAGATTATTATATTTAATCTTGTAAGAAAATTGGATATGACCATTAATGTTACTGTAGGCAGCCCAGAATTTGGAAGGAAGAATACAGATAAAACAGGATTGCTGAGAAGGGAGTTTAGGTTACTTAACTGATTTTAAGAAAGGTCTGGGTAATTTCATGAAAATAACTATGATATGATATGATTACTATAAGAGCGACTAGATCCTGAAGTTTTCTATCACTACTTTTTAATACTTTGTTAAAAGGGAAGCTATCTTTAATGACATATGAAAGAAAATTTTACATTAAATTTCCTCTTGTTTAGTTTATAGGCAAGTTGTATAATTAGACAAAAACATAGAGCACTTTCTTAAAGGTACTTTTTTTATTCAACTCCAACTTTTGTTTTATTAAATCTAATTAAATAACCTGTCAACATTTGAATTTTAAAACATTCAATAATTTTTTGTTTTGATTATAATGGCTGACAAACTCATGTAAGTGGAATAGTTTCTGTTCTGTTTTGTTGTGTTTTTAGAAAAAATCCAATATATCCAATGTACTGCAATGTGAAGCAATACAAGTGAGAGTAGTAGAATCTGGCCTTATTCTATACCCTAAAATCTGTAAATAAATTGCAAAAAATATTTCCCGGTCATTAAGAATAACAGTTGCTATATAAATCTTCAGCAGGCTGCTTCAGAGTGCCCATCTTGCTTTCATTATCAATATTAGTACTCTGTGCTTAAAAGCTGTATTATTATTTACAACACTGGAATATGTAGTAGTAAATCCACCTTTCCACCCACATTTAATCCTATCTGTTTTAGAGTGGGGACTTCATTCATTAGACTTTCATCTAAGAAATAGTTCTGAAATACTGGAGATAGATTTTATTTTTGCTGTGGGCCTTGAGGTTTAAGAAAATAAATGGATAGATAATATTTCTGCCATTAGAATCCTTTATAACTCATTTTGTTACTTTAGATACTAACGACATTTTGTTAATGTGTAGCTTTCAGCATGACACAGAAAACCATTATGCATTTTAGCATGGGGTAAACAGTCTTTCAGATTAAAAAATACAAAAAAAAAAAAGAAAGCTTTTTTATTAAACCAAAAAAGACAGCCAAACAGGTCACTAAATGTCAATATCGTTACGTTATTTCAATGTGATTATGCCTGCCAGGAAAGAAGAATGAAGTATTCTATAAAGTGACCAGAGGATCAAGCTTTGACCCTTAAAAAAAATGCTTTTCCTTCTGCTGCTATGTCTCAAAAATTTAATCTGTGCATGAGGTATTCATGAGAAATTTTTCCATTAGTGAGAGATGTACCTTAAATGAGATTTATAGGTACTGTTCCTATTCGATAAATGGGTATCGGGATGGAGCTGGTTCGATTCACCACATGTAGCTAATTGTTGAATAGTTAACCACAGAGCCTAAGCTAATCATTTAGGCTCCTTCTGTAGCATATCAAGACAGAGCGATAGTCCTTCCAGAGAACAGTTTATTTTCACTATTCTAAATACCTATTTTGGGATAATGAGATTCTGGAAGTGTTTTCCTCTCTCTCTCTCAGTAGACTAGAAGAAGCCCAGACCTAAATTGGTCAATTCATATTAGATGCTGTACAAGATGGCTGACACTAGATGAAACTCTCCCGGAAAAAAACAAAGCCAAGAACTTGTAAGGTATTTAATTCCCAGTAAATCAATAGATGACAATAAGATGAAAGAACCTACAGTAGTTTCTGGACAGAGTCCTGCCTAGAAAAGCAATGAAAATATAAGGCTGGTTAGGGAAATTAAAATAGACCTCTTCAGGCCAGAACTGACAATTTAATATCCGCACCATTTTCTCTGCAGGCTTTGTAATAGAAATCATACAGATCTATACGGGGGAAAAGAGCTACAGTGTAGCAATCATTTTTTCAACTAACTGTGAAAGAGATCTGTATCCTTTCTAGAAAGCTAGACCTATCTCCAGAAAATTGCCTGAACACATCGTGCTATGTGAGTGTATGTACATGAAGGTCAGTTGGTTTTTTTTTGAGTATAGACCTCAGCAAGATGTGTTTGGATTAACCCTAATAATGGGCTGTATTTGTATATGAGATATTAAAAGCAGTACACAAAAGATGTATTCAGAAGAAAATTTACTTAGGAAAATATCAGATACACCAAACTATAATATTTTCCTTACAGCAAATACATCAGTTATAGCTGATTAAATAAAAGAACCAAATGTTGTTAATTTCTTTCACTCATTAAGGAGATTCCATGATTTCTTCCTTTAACTGTAGTAGCCTTGTTGTACTGTTAGCTTTTAACAGTTATTCAGATCTGTTCCCAGTTGAATCAATTATTTTGGACCGAACGAAGCTGCTTAAATTCCTCCCATTTTCACTTGATCTTAACTCTTACAAATTTCCACTGTTACACCCAATTGATGAAAATATTCTTGAGCTGGATCTTTGATAAGGACCTTGGAATCTGGCTCAAGGATATTTAAGCTTAATGCAAAGCATTCAACCCAACAGGCCAGAAGCTGAACAAAAGAGTCAAACTAATTTTCATGCAAACTACCAAATGAAAGGGATTCTTTTCAGATCCCGAGCAAAGATACTAATTCAAAAAGCCTGTTTTTCTGATAACACACAAAACACTGAACTTGAAATCTTTGCTTTCTCAGAAACTCTGAAAACTAAATTGCTATTACTAATTTTAAATATCAAATCCCATTTTATGCTTAGCAGAAAAACTTGATCTCAACAGCTCATTTAATATAGAAGACATAAGAAAGCAGCATTAGCTCCTATACTCTAAAATACTTTATAGCACAGTCCAATTTAAATAATTCAGATTCAGTACTTTAGCTAAAGATTAAGTTTTATGGGACAAAGAAATTTCTTTATGCATATGAATAGGAGTGAGTAAAGATCACTGAGCTCTGCCTGCCTTTCTTACAGTGGCCCTAAAAATCAATATTAGGGCTATCAACATGCTTTCTGGCTATGCATACTTAAGGTTGAATTCAGACCTCTGACTGATAAGAATGTATGGGACTTGAAATTATTTCCACACTTTCTCAGAAAGAGGGAAGTGTGACCCCAGTACAGATTTAGAGCAAAGGGACTAAGAATTAGCTGGATCTTAGGGGGGGTGATGGAGAGGAAGGTCTTTCTCAAAGTGCTGCCACTAACTGTGGGTCTGTCAAGAGTCCCTGCATCTTGGGCACCCCAGCAGGCCCAGGGACCCCCCCTTCTCGGAAGGATGTTGCCAGTAAATTCACCTAAATCCACTCTCTGTGCTTCAGTGCACATCTTCTGTGTGAGCTGCGTTTTGCAGAACACAGCAAACATGAGCAGTCCTGTGCAGCATCAATTCCTATGAATCCCCCAATTTCCTCTGCGGCAATTACTTCACTTACAAATGTACATTCTGGTATAACAGTAAGCATGTATGTTATCATGCAGACTTATAGAAATGACAATAGTGATAGCACCAGGCAGGCATTCACAAAAATACACAACGAAGTGGAGGAGATAAGCTACTCTGAAGACATAGAATTAAGGAATCAGTAGCATAGTGTCCCGAGAGGGATTCAGAGAGGTATCCCTGCTACTCATTTTCTGAAGCTGAAGGGACAAGTCATTTCTAATCCCTCTATTGACTGCCATCTAGGGGCCCTAAGAATTGTGTAGTGCATATCTTTTGTGCCATCAGCTGTATTACTTTGTGTGTAGGGGATATAGACAAGAAATTTTCATTTTCTTTCACCTTAAGGGTCATCATTCCAGCAGGTGTCTGAGGCAGAAGCCTTGTAATTGTAAAGGCCATCCTGTATAATAAATAATAATAATAAAAAAACCAAAATAAAACAATAAACCTGGAACACTTATTTAGAGTTTTGTCTTGCTTTGCAACCTGCATGCAAAGTAAAAGTATATAATAGATGTCATTGGTATCACCCATGACTTTATACAGTAAATTTGTAGCACTGAGGTATTAACAATCAAAGAAAAGGATGGATTTTCCTGAGCTCTGAACATTCTCAGCTCCCTCTGACTTGGCCACAATTTCTGGGTAATTTCTACTTTAGAAAATCAAGTCCGTTGTTTTGTTCTTTTGGTGTAGTTTTCATTCATTGGGCTTTGAAACACCACAGCACTCACTCATAAAAAAAAAAAAAAAAAAAAAAAAAAGGCTTGGTTATCATTTTACAGTTTCCACATTAATCACTCCAAACTTTTTTTGAGAAGATCCTAGATTCTTCTGAAAAACAAGGGATATTGCCAACTGTTTTCTGAAGATCATTGCATACAAACTATCACAGCTCACTGCGTTACTCCAGGAATAATTTCCCTAGAGATTAAGGAGGCTGTACGCTGCTGTCAGTTTTAGTCAAGGCCAGAGGAATTGTTCTATTTCTTGTCTTCTGTGTGATATATACATGTCCACTCACATACTTATGTATCCTGCGTGTAGTTTTCTTTCTCTTAGGGGAAGGTCTGTCTATCTGTCATGAACTATGAATTTCAAGTTAGCAACAAATGATGGAAGTTATACTTTAAAAATGGGAACTTAAAAATGTCAGAATAGCCTTCTGTGTGCATTCAGAGTCTAAATGTGTTTGACATCGTGCCATTATTTTTATATACACCATTGAGCCTTACAATGCTGAAAGCCTTGTTAGATCTAATTATCTGGTCTCTTTTTTTTTTTTTTCCTTTTTTTTTTTTTTTTTAGGTGGTATACAGGATTTAATTTTAATTGGTTGTTACATTGCAATTCTGCTGTGGCCACCCAGAGATCTTTGTAAATAACATGTTACATCACAATATTGTTCTCATTTCAGTCAGTAAATGCAATTTTAATAGGGGTTGCTTCTTTATTTTATTTCATTTTGAGGGAAAATTAAGTGAAAAAAAACCAAAGGAAACAGTGATGGCTTTTTAAAGATCTCATTAAAAATCAAACATCTTCTATTCTACCCACCTCTCTGACATAGAAGACAACCTATTTTAAACCAAGAGACTTATCTTGACTTTAAGTCCTTACTTTCCTGACCAATCAATGCCCCAAAACACAGGGCTCAGATATACAGAAAAAATCCATCACGATCTATGCATGTCTCAAATATCACTGTATTGATAAATACATTCTGGAAAAAAAAAATAATAGCTTTTCTTTTACGGCCCTCTGCTTTGACCCAGAAAGAGAGTGATGGAGGGAGAAGACAAAAATGATACCTTCATCATTACTGGAATTAGTGCAGCCCTGAGGATACTGAGCTTAATTCTGTTACTTCAGCCTTTTACCTCAAAGCATGCAAAACCACATGAGAACCAATGGAGCAATTCATGGAGTAAAGTGAAAATTCACTGTGAGTGAGAATGACAGCATCTGGCACTCAGAATGAAGTGAATACTTGTAAGTAGGGCTGTACAAGACATAATGTACTGCTTGAAGCCTTTCTTCAGTGAGCTCTTAATGTAGGTGCCAAGCGATACAAAAAAATTTCAATCTGAGAACCTGGAATGAGGACTGAAATTTTAAGGTACATCACGGTACAGGGATTCTGCACCCCAAATGTCTTATAAAGTCAAAACATACACAAGAATAAAAAGAAATCAGTCACATTTTTTAATATTTTCTGAACAACTGCTAACTTTTTTACATGGTCTCAGACTAATGCCTAAAATGATCTATTTTCCTACAACAGCCACAATTTAGGGAAAGAGCAATCTCTCTGTAAGGTTTTAGAGTGGAACTAAAAATGACTATGATCTAACAGTGCTACAACTTGTTATTTTGATTGAGGTGGAACACTGAAGTTTCCATCTTCCGTTTTCCACCTGCAAAATGAAACTAATACTTTTTAAAAATAACTCATTCGCTGTCTGACAGTTCAAGAAAAGAAATGTGCCTGTACCTGTACATAACTAAGTGAAACTCCTATCTGGAGAATGTAAATCCTATTGTAGTAAGTACAGTAATCTTAAAACAGGTTTGGGTGTAAAGGTCATTCAAAAGACAAAACAAAACTAAACCACAAAAGTGCCAGACTACTTGTTCTTCAATTACTTCTGAGGGCTATGTGGGTCAAAGATACCTTTAGGTACATGGGTAGCTACAACAGTGCCTGTTTTCCCATACTAAATGTATCTTTGATGAAAATCATTATTCTTTTGGCATGCATTATAAGCCACTCTGTGTGCACATGTCAGAGGGGAGGGTTACTACTGAACACAAAATTCAGTTGTTCAGACTAAGCAAAAATTTAATGCTCATCATCTGGTGAGTTGGGCGAGCAAAAAATAGCCCCTCCCTTGAGAACCTGCTGACAAGCTACACTGTGTTTGCTTTTCTGGGCCATTTCACTTAAATAAAACTTTAAGCAGGTGATTTAGTTCCTTAAGTGAGTCTCAGAGAGAGATTATTCTGGCAGGTGGTCCTCATTGCCAGCATGCTTGATTGGTACAGTAAACCTATTCACTTATATTTGTGGATAACTTTCCAGTTTCAGCCTCCCTAGAGTATTGCTCTTTCAAGCACCACTTTTACACCCTCTTATGTAGATGAAATTCAAGCTGGCTAGGGCTCCTTTTGCATTCTTGTATTTAATTTTGACTGCACTGTAAATATGTGAATAGAATCCTACTCAATGATGAAGGCAAATATTCCACTCTCAGCTGCCTTAAGGGTTCTTCACCGTCAACAAAAGGCAGCAGATGGGCCTGTTAGCCTGTTTGTTTTAAAGAGAGGGAGAAAGCAGAAGACATTTTGTGATATTTTATCCTGCTTTGTATGGGGCACTTGGGTACAGAGGTCTGAATAAAGATTGCCTCAGTCTTCTGCACTGCAAAACCTGCTTGTGCTTTTGTAAGGAAATATTTCCACATGTGATTTTTTTTTTCCTTTTCCATCAGGAAATCTTTCCAGATGATTCTTTGTACCATTTCTCAGCCAAAGTTTCAAACAGTTTGAGGAATGTCTGGTGTGTGGATTTGCTAAACCCTTGAAACCTCTGATCTATTCTGTGTTTGCCAAAGCTGTTTGCTTCAGGTCAGTGCTCTCTGGCCCACAGAAAAAAAAACCCCAAAACCTCCAACCTTTCTGGGACTCCAACATGTGACTCACCTTCAGAGAGCAATAAAGGAGTTAAAAGTCAGACTGAATGCACTGGACTAAGTAGCACTGCCCAAGGACTGTCAAAGATTGGGCTCTACTCTAGACTCTGCTTCTTGCTTGCTGTTTTCCAGTTTATTTAATTACATTAATATTCATTTCCCTGACATAAAGAAATTCATTGGGATTTAGTCTCAGCTAAGCCATAGATCTACTACAATTTTGTTTGCTGATGCAGCAGATCCTTGGAGAAAAATAAAATGTTATTGCTCTGGCAAGGAAAATACTAGCTGGTCTATATTATGCTATTCAAAATATTTTATTTTGATCCTGGATGTACTGAAATATTGAATCACTTTTTTTTTTTTGTCTGATGTACTCCATTTTCTCCACCTGGCATGTCCATTATCAAAGGTAAAAGGCTAAATAAGCAGTAAGAGCAAAATAGTGTATCTATCTGTCTGCTTATCTAAATGTGTATTGAACTCTCAGCCAGATTTTAAAGGAGCTTAAGGGAGTTAGATACCTCAACTTAGTTATTCATCTACCATATTTCACCACCTTTTCTGCAAAGAATCTCCATACCTATTATGTAGATTTTCTGTCTGAAGCTAAGTCTTGTTTGATATGTGTAGCTATGGTGTACAAAGTCTGTGGGAAACTACAAATCAAAGCAAAATTCCCATGTCCTAGAGCCGGTAAGTGCTCTCCCATCGCCTTCTCTATAAAAATATCACCCTCGTATTCATTATCCATTTTTTTTTTTACTGCCACATGAGACAGGAAGACTTCTGTGTCTGGAGGTAGTCAGAAGGCCTTAAGCCTAAAGATCAAAGATAGGAAAGGAGGAGGAGTAGATAAATATGAGGGAAGAGAGAGGAAAATCATGAGATGTGGTCCAAGAAACTTGAATTTATTCCTGCAAAAATATTCAATATTACATTTCTTTATTGAGAAAAAAAAGTTTTTGTGGTAACAAGACAGTTTTCTAGAGTTTCCTTTATATTAAAAAAACAGAGTTAATTTTCTCTGTGATGCATAATTTTCTATCTAAAAGAAGGAATTTCAGATGAAACCAGCTTCTACACTGCAAATAATTTTGATATAAAATTTTATATCAGCAACAAAACAGACACATTTTATCCTGCACTTTCTGCTCCAAGTTGATTACCATATGGCGAAATATCAGCTGTCACTATTGTAGCTGATTTCCCAGTGAGTGACTTGCCCAGTGTCAGACAGGAAGCATGAGGCAGAGTCAGCAAGAGAAGGCATTTCCCCAGTTCCAAGTTTGGTAAGTTTATCTTTTTATCTCTATTTTTCTTGACTGTATTTCTATGGGCAGTCCCCTCCTGGCTCAGTGTTACCTTTAACTGAAGAACAATTGTAACCTCAGGTATCTTTGCCCACACTGCCACAAGGGCTTTGCAGTAACTATTTTCAAGATGAATAACCGATTTCCTACTTAGCTACAAGTTAAAGCAGAATGTTACTTGTCATAAGATAGGCAAAACATTTGAATAACAGGCTGTTCTCTGGTTGTCAGGGTAAGATGCTTGTGTTTCTGTCTTTCCTCCATTTCTCCTTATTTAGACCTCATGTACGTAACCATCCAAGCAGAAGACGGAATGGTTATTTACAATAAAATTGAAAGAAAGGCATGATGCTACCATAGGAAAGTAGGGTTCAATGATTCCACTTAGAGGAAAGTATCAGAGAGAAAGAGCAGTTACCAAAGCAAAAGCCTCAGCTCTGGTGTGATCTTCTATAAGCTGTGACAAAGCTAGAAGTAATAGCTGTGTCAGTAGAGAGAGGGAGAAGGCCAAAACTTGCTCACAGTAGCCTCCTCATGCATCACTGTCAAGCAGCCTGTAGAGAAAAAGAAGCAAATCCTTACTGTGAAATTGCTTCTCAGATTCAAGCAGTGGCAGCAGCAATGCAGTCTGCTGCTCTTGTAGAAAAAGTGTCAGCAAAGGGGCAAAGGTAGCCCCATGAAAACAACTACTTGCTGAACCCATTTAAGCAATATCCGTGCAATGTTAGTAAAAAAAACTGCACAGCATAAAGGTGGAGGAGGAGTATATTAAGCAAGCGTGAGAGAGAGAGAGAGAGTAAAACAGTACCTTGGAAAAGAAAACACTTCAGCTAAATTTTCTTGTCTGATTGCATTGCCCGTAGCTGCAGCTAAGGCAGTGCGATTGCGGGGAGCTGTGCCAGGCATTGTCCAGCATACGCTGCAAGCCAGCAGAGACAGACCTCAGGAAAGGCACTCGTCTGTCCTTATGGTCCAGATTATAATCTACACAGTAAATGAGAAACTGTCAAAAGATGACCAGCCTAATTTATAAAAATAATCAGCAGTTAGAGTACCATGATAAATATTTCTTTGGGGCTCTGTTAGAATTGCCTGTTTGCAATGCTGTGGGCCTACTGAGCAAGCGAGGGTGGGGAAAGCCAGCACCAGCCCTGGGCCCTCCATGAAGAATTTATGGACCAGCAAGCCTGTGTGCGTTTCTGTCTTCCTTAGGCCTGATGGCAGAGGCTATTCAAAGTCAGATAGAGTTTGCAGCATCACAGGGAATGATGCAGTGAACCAGTTTAAAGCATATCTATCCAAAAACCTGTTTTCCCTAACTTATATAGGGCCTGCCTGCCTTGTAATTAACAATTTATAAATGGGGACTTGGTCTAAGCCTGCCTCATCTGACCGTTATCCAGCAATTCTGACAAAAAGAAAAAAGGAGGATGTGATCCACTGTGGTTTTCTGTGCGCATTAAGGTGGCTAACATCTTTGAAATGAGCAAGGCAGACTGTTTAGTCCGTCTCAGCCTTGCTCAGCTATGTAAAAGAATCATTCACTCCATGACACTGTAGGTTTTAATTTTAGATTACACTTTATTGCTATTTATCACTATTCAGTCACCATAACTGCAATGTATACAAATAAAGGCAAGTACTTACAACATTGGCTCAAATAGAATTACTAACGTATACATTTTTTACTGCCCTTTGTTTAATACTGGCCTCCAATAAATAACTATTGCTAATAATAAAAGAAGAACTGTAATTGAAGTAAATGCCATTCATACTGAAATATAAATGATATGTTTATGAGAATACTGTGCTGTCCTATAGGACAAATTATTATATACAGTAGGCTGGAGAATAAGAATATAAACTCCATGGGGGAAAAAGTGGCAGGATGCCTGCAAATTTTAAATGTATGGAATTACAAAATTTGGGCAGAACTCATTATTAATATATTTATCGTGCTAGTGCTTCTTTAAATATTTTTTTCCTTTCATAGCTTATCTCTATATGCTCAACCCACATGGTCAATTATGCTATTTTTGTTTCTTTTGTTTCTTGTAGTTGGAATAACCTGAGAGTTAAGTTCATGAAAGCTCCTGTTCTGTCCTTCAACAAATTAGTAAACTCACTGGTTCTGAATTAAAAATTTCATTATGTTCTCTTACTTTCATAAACATACTTCTAGATAAGCAATTTATTAAAAAACAAATATCACATCCAGATTTACAAACCTGTGCTTATAAATTTAATTGCTTTCATCAGTGTTTAAATGTATTCTTATAGACTCTCATGGTGAAATGTAAGAGCTGACTAGGAGAAATCCTGCTGTTGCCTTTGTGGGACAGGTTTTTAATTTGCTGTCCTGGGTGTCTTCTTCTCAAAAGTATTCATCCCAGCTGAAGCAGCAGTTTAGATTTTGGCTAGGTTACTCATTCTGCTAAATAACCATAAACCCCTGACATTAATGAGGTTTATATACCTTTACGTACACTTTATATACCTGAAGGAATCAAGCCGTGACTACGCTTCATATATTTGTAAATAGACATTCTTATTATCAAGAACAGTAATGATTTTCCCAAACATAAATCCAAAGAAAAAAACTCTTTTTGCTTTTATATGCCTGAAAAGAAAATAACCATGGACACAAATTAAATGTATAGTAATAATGAATTTGAATAAAACATTTACCAATCTTTTAAAAAGATAATCATAAAAATCAAAATAATTTAAACTTTATCCATCTAGTTGGAGGTGAATGAAATGGAAGAAAAAGCAGAAGTATATTTAAAATGCAATAGTTTTACATGTTGTGAGCTAAAATATTTATAATCTTATCATTACTCTAAAGGGTGAGGGTTTGTACCATTTTATTGTATACAGTGGAAGAATTCAAGAGTGAATAAGGTCTTACATGTTCATTAATGCAGTCTTTACTGGATATTCCTAAAAGCAAAAAGTCTAACATGCCTAATAGGCACAGTTTGACTGTGAGTTAAAAATATTTTTATTCAAAATATTAAGAAGTACAGAAGTACACAGCACTCAGAAATATTTCTTTAACAGCATGTTCTGTATCTGAAAGACTGCAAAAGTACCATGTGATAAAATTGCAGTTTCCATGGTAACCTTGATTGTTTTTAACAGAAAACAACTAAGAGACATAAAACATGACTTGATTGGCAGCTGCCTTAAGGTTTCATCAACTCTTAGAACATAACCAAAATGCATTTTTGTTTGTCAATACTGAGAAACAAGCCACCATTTTTTCTTGCTGCTGATTTCACCACTAGATTTTCAATGTTTAGTGTTTTGTAATAAGTTCTAAAAACAGTAGTGACCCTTTATAAGCCAAAAATTAGAACTCCTCTGAGATGTGAAAAGTAGAAATGCTACTGCTTTTGGCCTGTGTTTCAAAAAGTTTAGAGCAATCTAAGTCCTGTTATTCTTTCTGTTAGTAATTAAATTTTTTGTACTGAAGATTTCCCAGTTTCAACATCTTTAGACACAGGAGTAAATTTGTATCCACTTTCCAGCATAACAATAACTTATACTCATCACTTCCTGTTAGTTACTCTCTTTTCTGTTTGTTACAAATCTCTGTTGTCCATATGGTGCTGCTTGATTACAATTTTTTCCCTAGGAACATTCACATCAGAGACAAATCAGTAGTTTTAATAATTGCAAGCTAATTGTAACATTGCATCGCAAAGTACTCTATGTTTGCTCTGCTAGGCTATTAGACAACAAGATATATGGAAGAAATGGTATCTACCATGAAAATAAATGTCACAGGAGCCACCGATGAACAAATTCATCCCTATAAAATCTGTCTAGCTGAAAATGCTCTCCTGAATAATTTGAGATAGTTGCATGTGATTTATGCTCTTTCTGGAGGTCTCGATTCCAAGAGCAGACATCTCAAGACACTCCCAATAGTGATGTTGTGGTGAAGTGCAATTCCAACAAGCATCAATACTTGCATGTATTTTGCTAAACGCCATTGTACCCCCTAAAATCAGGAAGTCGTGTTTTTGACTGGGCTAAAAAGGAAGGAAGAGTAGGAAAAGCTGTCCCTCATGTACCAAAACTCCCCCTGGGTCCTTCTTTTGGCACACAGTCAGCTCTTGTCAAAAGGTGAGCCAGAGCTCCGTTTCTTCTTTTTATTACCAGCTCCAGTCTAAAAGAACTTTGTGAGTTGATGCCGTACAGGGCTGCCCATTGCTTGTCTCCTTCAGGCTTCCTATCAGAACTAAAGGTGGACTTGAAGCCTGCTTTGGTACCAGTACTCCAGAGAGGCTGACAGCCAAATGGCAGCTCAGGCACACTCTTCCATACATGTGCAGTCATGCTCCAAACCTATTTCTGCTTCTGCTGCTCAGAGCCTATCTTTGTGCTTAGAGACTGAGGGCATTTTTTGCTACTTTCTTGACTATTTCTCACATCTAACAGAAGACCCTGATAATAATTTGTCTCCTTCTTTATTCTCAGGTTACTTTATAGCTATAGCTTCATGCATTCAAAACTCTTTAAAATCAGAACAGCTTTTCCATCTGAGTTAATGACATCATACGCCGGGTTAAGAAACTGTGATATGAGTTCTACACCGTCTTGCTCTGCTTAATAGGGTGTCAGAAAATCATCTTTGTGATAGCACTTCCTCGCTTAAGTTTCACTGCTTACTTTACTGTATCACTAATCCAATCAGGTCCGCTCCTGCATAGTCACTGCAGAAACTCTCCAGATGAAGGAATCTGGAATGAAACATCAGAGTTGGATAGTTCTGGCATAACCTTCCTATCCACTCCCTACTTTGCTTGGGTTTTCTAAATTGAGTCAGCTACAGCTATAGGTCACAACTACTGTGCCATTTCATGTGCATGTGCAGAATAATAGCATGTCATCTACCGCAACAAAACAAAACAAAACAAAACAACAAAACAAACCAAAAGAAAATGTATGCAACACTCAGTGAATGTAATCATGAGTAAGCAAAACCCAATGTAATGATGATGGGGCGAAGTACACCAAATGCTGAGAGTGAGGAACCGAGGTCACCAGAAAGGTAGCAAGGTATTGAATACAAGTTAAAAGGTATTGAAAGACTATTTTAAAGGCAGTATTCACACTCTACCATGCAGTCACTTCAGTCATCAGTGTAGAGTCTATATCAACAGATTAGCTGACATAGCATCATCAGGTTTACTATAGATATGGAGAGCTGTTCCACTTTGTGTTGGTGTAAGACCAAGACGTTTATGATATACACATCAGAGACAGATGAAAAGGACAGTGTAGTAGTTCAGGCCTGGCTGGTGTATATTGCCCAAGGAGGAAGTAGTTGCACCCTGCCTTCTGGTTACCATTGTTAGACTGTTCCAAATAGTGGTGGTGGTTTTCAGACTGTTCTTTTGCTGAAGGGGTGGGGGTGACATTCCATATATCCAGAAATATACATTTACTATCATGGAACAAGTTGCTAAGCAAGTGAATTGCTGCAATATTATGTCTGGGGCTAGAAAAATCTAGTAGAAAGCAATCAGATGTCCATTTTGGCCAGAAAATCTCAGATTACCAAGGACTGTCTCAGTGAAAAATCTTCCAAATGCCTTTTTTGGGTCCCAGATCTTAAGAGAGATGCAGAACTTTCTCACAAGCTACAGCTCAGAGAAATAGACAGTTCCTTGCATATTGAAAAGAAAATGGGAGATAGGGATCCCTTTTCTAATCCCAGGTTTATACAGGTCTGTATTAAGATCATATTCCAACTCAGTCTCTGTGCTGGGCTCACATATCTTTTGGGGAAACAAGTGTTTGCAGAAGATTTTGTAAATAAACTGAACTATTAGTGAAGTAAGCTTTGTAGGCTACTGTGCAGATTGGAACTATTTCAAGATAAAATATCTTTAAATAACAGGCACTACCTCTTCAAGTAATTTCTGAGTTCTCTTCACATGACTGAAATTGTGCATTTCAATATTTTCTTGATCCATAAAGTCTTCACTAATTCTAATATTCACCAAAACTTCCTTTTTTTTGAAATCATGACATCTATGTGTGTATATCCTTCACAGTGGCTAAGACTGCCCCTTCTCTATAGATGCCACAGAAAGTTCTGGCTCTCTAAGTCATCTCCATGGGGTTTACGTATGTATGTACAACCCATGGTTGTGATCTGCAAACTCCTGATTTGAGAATCAAATATAAAAACATATGAGGAATTGTACTGGCTAACCTTTATAAATAAGAAAATAAATATGCAAAATAGCGTGTGAATTGAAGAAAACTTGATCGGTGTGATCTGTTTAGTCACAAATGCAGAAATAGTACAACAAAATTTTAGCTGATTAGTGTATTGGTTTATTACTGGGAAAGGAGTGTCACCGCCTTGCTATTCACTACGGACATTCTCTCTTAATAATAACAAATTACAGCAGATGAGAGCTCTGTTAGTTGTCTGGGAAACAAGTCTCAGTCTAGCCATGCTTTCTGAACAAAAATTATCCTGCAATTAGTCTGTCAAAGGATGGGACAGTGTGCTTCTATGACATTTGTGGCTAGTAATGTGCTGAGGATTGCTCTTAGATCTCAGTCTTTTCAGCACAGTTCACTATATAGATGCATATATATATTTAATATAGATATAAATATATACACTATATATATGTGTATGTAAATGTATGCCTGCCTCTGAGTGCATGTGTTATGTATCTGCACCCTTTAAGAGCAGTGGACTGCCAAGATCTGTAATATTTCAAGAGTTCCAGTGGCTTAACATGTTCCCTTCAGACAAGACCATTCTGAAGAAATTGACTGTGAAATAAAGAAACACAGAATTACACTTTATTCCTGAAAGAAGTTACAGGCTGGGGAAAAACTGGTGATTACAGTCTCGGTGTTCTCATCGCGGGTATGAACACTGGTCTCAGCTCTTTGTGCTTTGTACTTTAGACAGACAACCCTTCTACATGTCTCTGCTGACTATTGTATTATGGTCTTTTGAGCTTTCCAAACAGATAATGGAGTCTCTTCGCATTTCCAATTGGGGAATTTCTGTACTACAGCTCCAGCAACTGCAGATCCTGAACAGAGGCATTCAAACTCAATCGTCCTGTTAGTAGCAAAGTGTTGTTTCATTAACCTTCAGTCAGGAAATATAGATTGTCCCTGTGGGCTCAGTCATAGCTACTCAGGCACAGGCTGCTCATCAGGTGCTCTTTTCCCACAAGTTCAAGAAGTCCAAAGCCATACCAAGCTCAAATGTAAGCAACAACCTCAAACAAATATATTCCCACCAAACTGGTTATCCCATGGGAAACTGATACCTATTTTTTTCATTCTTTCTCAAACTTAAAATGATGATTTTCTCAGACTGTGTGATTAGCTATTTCTAAACAATCCACCAAAACCAAACCAAACAAACAAAAAACCCCAACTAAATCCAAAGAACTACACATCTCTTACTTCATAGAATCATTGAATAATTTGTTAGAATAGACCTCTGGAAATCAATCTAGATCCTAGATGACCTTTTGTTCAAAGCAAGGCCAGCATAAAATTTCTGTCAGGTTTCTCAGGACCATTTCTACTTGAGTTCTGAATATTTTGAAAGATGAAGGCTTCACAGCCTGTCCAGACAGGTCTCTTATGCTTTTTTTTTTTTTCTTCCTTCTATGCAATCAGTATTTACCTAAAACTTCTGCCCGTTGCCTCTAATCCCTTCACTGAGTACCTGCAAAGAGTCTGGCTCCATTGTTTCCTGCAGACTCCCATTAAATACTTGAAGACTCCAATTAAATCCCCCCTCTTCAGCCTTCTCTTCTTCCATCTAAAAAACCGCAGGTCCCTTAGTCTCTGTTAGTATGTTATGTGGCCCAGCCCCCAATCAACTTTGTTGCTCTGTTAATTATTCTTGCTTCAGTTTGCTAGTATGTCTTCCCAAAAGTAGCTCAAAACTGAGCATTTTTTAACATTTTTTCCAGAATTCTGCCCCATAATAAAAAAATATTTTTTCATATTTTCACCAGTATTTTCCTGGTTTTGTAAGCTACAAATGTTTCTAACCCAGCTGTTTGGTTCTTTTTGCCTGACTGCAAGACTACTTTCACATACTGGATTTACTAGTCCATCTTTTTTGTTGTTATTGTTAATTTATTCCTCTGCTTTTAGCACACATAAAATGTTCCTTATCCCCTCTCTCCTACAAAAGTCACCGGCAAAAAGGCCTAGAGGCTTTCTCATTACTGAGCTTCTGTTTATTTATACAGTAGAAGCTACATAGCATTTGTATAAAGTGACAAAGCTACATGATATTAATATTAGGCTGCTCAGTGAGCTGTGGAACTGGCCATAGCCCATCAGCTAGCTAATTAATGAAAAAATGTGAGTAGAGAGCACTTACTTCTGATATTGCAAAAGAAAAAGAAAAATGAAAGAAAGAAAAAAAAATGTTAACATAAATTGCTTCAAAAGTCTTCTGAGGATGTTTGAAAATACTTTGATGTCACAGGCACAGTATACTGCAAAGTATGCTGAGGACTGTACTTATCCAAGACTACTTAGACAGAAACACTGTGTAAAATGGACACCTATGAAAACATTGTGATGAGATCATTTCCTGCTATGCTAGTCTGATATACTTTCTTTCTTCCCGTGTAAGCTATGAACCTGCTTTCCATGGATGTTGGTTTCTCCTAGATCTACAATAAACCCAGGAGAGTTGCAAAGACTTGAAGCCATCCTTACGAGGAATGTAGCTCTACACTGGCTGGAACTTTTGCATCCTCCCATGCTTTTTCTTTTGCACAGAGCTCCTGACTTTCCTAGTTGCAGGAATGGGAGACATTGGTAGTTATTTTCTCATTTGAGAAAAAAAAAACAACCAAACTAAAGCTAACTAGCAAGTTCAGCTTCCAGGCCCATCACACATGATGACTTTTTCAGGTGTCTCCCCAAACAGGAGACTGAAATTATTCCTCTTCCATGTACCTTCAGGCTTCAAAGAGGTCATCTTTACATTGTGTGAAAAAAAGAAAAAAAAAAAAAAAGAGAAATTTCAATGTGTATCAGGAAGGCAAAATTGTAGTATGGAATGGTCATTACATGTTATTAATCAGAAGAAATTACATAGGATGTAGATAGCAGATGAACAAGAGTTATTTCTTTCATTAAGCAAGTAAAAAAAGCCAATATAACTTGTAACAGAGATTGTTTTTTCTTAAAAAGAAAATCCGAATTGTATTTAAAACATTTTGTTGTTTCTCTAATTAAATGAGTAGAACAAGATATTTCATGCATTTCCACTATTCTGTTTTTTCTGTTCATTTTGTCATGTTAGTAATAATTAGTAGAGTAATTAGTAGAGCTAGACTTTATGTTTTATTAGGCAAAAGTTTTTAACTGGAAAATATAATTTTAATAATGTATTTTCCTATGAAGCTATGAAATCCCTTAGGATAGCTGGTATCCCAGTGAGGTCCAACACTCACTTGAGAGAAAGCTAGATTCAGGTCCTTGCTTTACCTGACTCATTTTGCAGCTTTCTAGGTATCATCCAATCACTGAGAGTCTCACTGTGACTTTACCTGAATGTGGATAAACATGCAGAGATAAATTGCAGAATAGTCAGAAAACTGTATCCTAGACTTTCTGTCATTCAGACATCATTATCTCAGTCTGCAGAATGTCACAGCATACATTTTGTTCATTTAATTTGCATTAATAGATTAGTAACATGCTGTTACTAATTATTAATTAATCAATAAATACATATTTTGTTGTTAATGTCATGACCTGGAATTACATAATCACTTTTACACCTGGATGATTGATTATCACTCCTTTTCCATGTAGGCTTTTTCTGACCTATTAGTTAACTTTCCTGGTTCACAAATTACATTTAATTGAATAAATCTTGGGTCTATATATCTGTTTATATCTGCTTATATTTGTTTTTGTATCTATAGCTATACCAAACATTGGAAGATTTTAATAATCCATAATGTTTTAATGTGTTGAATACCCATTGTTGTGTAATGAAGCACATCTTTAAGTTCTTAACCTATGCAGCTATTTATATGAGAATTTGAAATGAACAGAAAAACTTACTAAAACAACTGATGGTGCAGTATTTCACAGATAGAAGACAAGACTGCCATGAGAAATCATATTGCAGAAACATGCCATTATCTCTTAAGTGCACAGTGAAAATATGTCAGGGCAAGCAACCTGCCTGAGCAGATGGTACATTAATTTTTTGTTTGTGTGCACTGCACATGTGTGTGTGCATGAACTCAAATTTAAAGCTGTCTAGAAGATTTTTAATGGAATAATATTAAAAGCAACTCAAGTTCTTGCTGTATCATGCTCATTCAGTGAAGATTTTGTAAAGGAATACCCTCTCAAGAAGAGAATGTCTGACGAGATCTCGAGAAGCATTCATTATCCCAGAAGAGACAGTATTAGCTGAGATATGTTTGCCACATTCAGATCAGGTTCTAGAGCTTGTAGATTCGATGTCCCAGATGAATTCTAAACAACTGGAATGATGGCTAGATTAAGTTGCTGTCTCAATTTGCTGCTTTCCTTTTTCATGAGCTTCGTAACAGCTAATGCAAAATAGATAGTATCTTTACATTTCTAAAAAATTTTCCAGCTAGAAAGATTGGGAAATTATTGTGTACAGACTTGTTTTTAATTCTTCTCATTCAATGTTTTCAAATGCTGGACCGAGAGTGGTTGAAGCTTGAATATATTTCCTGAATAAATGTCACAGCACTGAATACTAGACTTGAGGAAAGAAGGAGGGCAAGAAGTACTTTCATTGGTTTTATGTGTCTTCAAAGTGAAATCCAAACACGTAGCTTTCAGGGCAAGATAGGCTAAAATTTGATTAAATATATACTAACAAAGGTCTCCTATTTTTTTCTACTTGATGGATAACTAACCATCTTCCAGTCTTCATTCAGAGCTTTCATTTTTGGAAAAAGAAGGTGGTAAAATAAAAAGAAAACACAAACCCAGGGCATACCCTCTGCACTGCAAATCCAGATTTTCAACGGCTGAGGACAAGCTAATACAAACGAAAAGCCAAGTCTTTAAAAAGACCTCACCTTTGATGAAATACCTTTCAAAGCCTGTTGGCCATATCATTCTGATTTGTCCATCCAGGTTGTCTAAAGATGTCTTCATCAACTTCCTGGATCCTTTAGAAAGCCTACCCAATAAATTGAGCAATATAATTTTTTATTATATTCAATTTAATAATATTCAGATCCCAGATGGTCCCAGAGCAAAAAGAGTAGTTAAGATACAAAACCAGCTCATAGATCTGAGAATTGAAAGAGCCTGACATTTTTCTTTTTAAGTAAATACCATATTTTAATTGCTGCAGCCCCAAGGTAACCATAAAGTCATGCACTGACAGCTCATGCAGATTTTATGAGGCTGTTTACTCTGTTGTTCATGAAAAAAAGTTTGTTTAGCAACTGCTGCTGTTCCTGATGCTTATATCACCTGTAAGTTGGAAAGCACCTTCCCAAATAAGGAAAAAAGTGTGCAATATTTTGTAATGAATGAAAGACCTGAGAAAAGGAAATCCAAGTGTATAGTTAAAGTGAGGTGTTGTTATGAGTTTAGAGATGGCTCCAGTATGAGTTGTTGCCAATCTCCTACCATTTTTAGTGTTATTTTGCTTCCATTAAGGAAATGGGAACATTCTCAACTGCAAAGACAAGCTGTGTGTACCTAACATCTTTATTTTCTAATTTCTCTATTTGTAAAATGAGATTAATTGTCACAGCACTAACAAAACCAGCCAGTTGCAACAAGGCATTTACCACCCCGTACCAGGTTAACTTCAATAAGTAGTTCCTGCATCTTGCCCTGGCACAGCCATCGATCCCCAACAAAGTTTGAACAGTTTATCTACTGTCCGTGCTGTTTCTTCATACTCTTCAGGCTGGTCCACCCTGCTTCTTGCCTCTGCCACATCCACCTCCAAGGCCCCAGCTTCTCCCAGGGCCTCTCCTTGTCTCTCCTATACCAAGGCACTCTCTCCTACTTCCTCCAGGTCTCTCTTCACCCAGAGCTCCTCTTCCCTACCCCTTAGAGCTATTTAACTACTTAGCAGGAACCAGCCACAGCTGCACCTTACCCACATCAGCCAACCCACCGCCCCTGAAGCCAGCCCACAGCTGTATATTATCAATGTTAATTAACCCAGCTTCATTCCTCTACAATTCCTCTACAATTCATGATACTCTCAAGGTCTTTTTTTATTAGCTTTTCAGGTTTGCAGAACTGTTTGCAGTCTAATAATGTAGGCCTTGCTATATAACATGAGATCATGACACCTTTAAGTATATGCATTTTAATAAATATAATGTTCTAGGAATTAATATTAGTGAAAGGATCAATTTCTAGACAGTATGTGTGTAACCCCATGGATTTTATGAATAACATTAGCTAAACCAAATCTTGCTGGAAAGCAGTGGTACCAATAATATTTCTGAAGATGTGATATATAATCTTCAACAAACAAGTATTTTTAGAAAGTATACAAATGTTGCAGCTGAAGTTCTGTATTGAGATATTTAGATGTTCAATGTCACCACATGCTTTCCAAACTAAGATTTACTATCCAGTGTTTTGTACAAATGGTAATATCTATTCCAGTTTTATCTGATTGTTTTGCCCTTGTTGCTTCTATTTCCCACAGTTTAATGGGAGATAAATCTATTACTACTTAATAAGTACCGTCCATACCTTTCCACTTCAAAAAATACAAGCTTCAGCTTTCCTAATCACCTGAAACCACAGCCACTTCTAGCTAGCAAGCTGAAATATTATAATGGAAGATATTTTCTAAGGCATAAAACCCCCAATTACATCCCATTTAGAGTCAATTGGAATTTGAAGCCTTTCATTTATTCCTTTAAAATCTTCTGCTAACGTATATGTTTGGCATTATTAACTCACACCCTTTTCTATTTAATCTCATGGTGATCAATTAACCGGGAAGGATGTGGTAGACCCCAACTCTATGAAGTAAAGGACATATTGTCCTTGCCGTATGAGAATCTAATGCAGGAGTATGTGTATGAAATAATAGATTTTACCTTTGGTTATTCTACCATCTTGGCTATGATTCAAAGGTATATAAGCACATGCTAGGATTTATGCACATTTCTATCATATTAAAGTCAATGAGGCATAAACAAATCCTTAAATAAGGTTGAAGAGAGGTTAACATACGAGACTTTACTTTTTGAATTACTCTTTCAAAAATAGAAGAAAGAAAGAGAGAAAGAGAAAGAAAGAAAAAGAAAGAAGGAAAGAAAGAAAGAAAGAGAAAGAAAGAAAGAGAGAAAAAGAAAGAAAGAAAGAGAGAGAAAGAAAGAAAGAAAGAAAGAAAGAAAGAAAGAAAGAAAGAAAGAAAGAGAAAATTGCCATACTTCAGAACTGTTTAATATAGTACTTGGAATGCTTAGAAGTTTTGAACTACTCAGATAAACCTGGGAAAAAAAAGAGAAATATTCACAGTGGGTAATAATGAAATCAGTTCATATTATATAGTAGACTGGATAGAAGAAATGAAAACTTTGGAAGTATCTGTAAAGCAGCATTTAACACTATTCTAGTCCACGGCATAAGATAAGCTTCTGTACTTCAGTTAATTTAATATTTATTTAATTAGGTTATATATTACTTTAAAAATAATGAAAGCATTGAGATTGTGAAGAATTGACCTGGAAATCTTGCAAGAAACTTTTTGTCCTTCTTGAAGCTAATGATTACCTTTTTTGAAATCCACCATCATTATTAAAAAGCAAGAGGTCTGGGGTTTGTTGTTCCATTAACTTGAAAGAAAGTTATATTATTATTAATATGTGACTTCATAAAGAATAATCACATCAGGGGTGGGAAAGATGGTATTGTGCAGCAGGCATAAAGCATGGAAGCTTTTTGCCTCTAAAAAAAAGCAAAGGATCCCTCGAAAATTTCACTTTTAAAAAGCTCTGCTTTTAAAAGACATTAAAGTTTTTGTACTGTGCTATAAATGGACATCTGTTTTATAAGCTGTACCTCAACAAGATGACAACGGTTGTCATGTCAAATCTCAACAGGCCACCTTTACTCATGTTCTCCGAAGTTAAGAAATGCCACTGTAGCAGAATGAAACATAACCTTTAATATTACTTTCTTTGTTCTAGGCTTCAGTGAAATGCAAGAGAAATGTAAGAAATTCTGCCTCTCAGTGGATTTGGTTTAAGCCCACGTTTCTCCTTTAGAGCTATTGTTGACTGGGAGTTCTTCTGAGAAGAGAGGTTATTTTGTGTTCCTGTTTCAGTCTTTGTCAGCTGAAGCAAGACAAAATTAGATTAATACATATGCCGGTCTGTTTTGTTGCTGTAGAAGGCTAGAAGTACTGCTACAAGTCTTGCATCATATTTAATGTTCCTGATTCAGACACAAACATCCATAGGGTTTGTATGCATTACACCATGGAGCTACACTGTGTTCCTTGGGGGCATGGCTTTGGAACTGATACAGCTCAACAGCTATAAGTCCCTACCAGGAGTCTCTCAGCATGAAGTACCTCTAGGATTTCTGAAGAAGTCTTACTTACAATTCAGGTAACACAAACCTCCTTATTCAGCTCACAGATTACTTGAAATTGTGCACACAAAGAAGTTGATGAACATCACAGTTCTGCTGTTTCCTTGCCATTCACCTTTATTGAACATAACAGTGTGCTAAATACTGTTGCTCTTCATAGTCTGACAATCTGGTTTTAAAAACAGAAGTGAAAATGGACAAACTCAGCTAACAGTTTGAACAACATTTTCATCCTGCTTGGTTTGCCACTTGTCCTTTTCTGTTCTTTCTCATGGGTACAATAGCTCTATTGCACCACTTGACAGAGATTAAAAAAAAAGTAAATTATGATTATGGAATAGAATGTGTCTAGAGGTATATGGCCCTCACTGATGTGTCTAGAGGTATATTGCCCTCACTGTGCCTCTGTGAGATGGTGCTTTGCCAGCAAGATATTATATCTCCCCGAAACACCTGCTTTCAAACCTTACAGCTTACAAAGAACTGGCTTGTCTTTATCCTTGTCAGATCACAGGTTTACAAAGACTACAAAAGTCAGGGAGAAGTGGGAGAACTGGTCAAGACATTCAACTAGTTTTTCTTTGAAAAAAAGAAATTTTCCTTTTCTTTTTTTTTCTTTCTTTCCCTCTGTTTTGTCTTTGAGAATGTCTTTCACAAAGAATGGAACAATATGTTTTGATGTCAGAAAGACGTTACTCCTGTTCAGTGAAGATTAGGTCGTTCCTGTTCATATTGTCCATTCAATAAACATCTGGAAAAAAAAATATTACCCTTGATATGCAAATCCTAACTGGGTGCCCTGTTCCAGATGTGAACGGTAGAATAGTCTCCAGGAACTGTGTCACCCTCTGCAATACAGAACAGCTCAGTGCTCTCATGCTCACAGCAGGTATGTCCATGAGCAGGAATGCGAGACAGTATTGCTCTAAGTGACTGGCATGTTTTGAAAGCTTTCATGTGCATTAAAAACCGAGCAGTTTGCCTTTTTCAGGAAGAATTAAAAATATTAACTTATTTCCTCCCCTTATTTTTTTTTTTTAAATTTTCCTCCCCATTTTTTCTTTCTTCCCCTACAGGGATTTATAAATAGCACCCACAATCCACATGGCATGAATTGCAAATGTAATCACCAACGCGAATAGAGGTTAAAAAGCTCAGAAGTGTTGGGTTCTGCTACTTTGGCAAACAAAGGCTGCATTGTTCAGGCAGGAGAAAGCAGAGCAAAGTTTCCTTGCACTGTGGGAAAGTGCTGATCAGTCTTGAAACTAATGGTAATACCATGAGCTGTAGAGAAGCCAGTGGACTGTTGGTAGTATATGAATCCTGCCAATACTGAATAAAAGGGGGTCTTCTGTTCACCTTCTCATTTCATATGCCTAATTCTTCATTTCAGCATCTACTTACAGATTGACATTTGACGTTTAATTGATACCTTGTGTGTAGCTGGAATATAAGGTCTCTTTTAGTAAAATTTGTTGTTTATTGCGCTTGGGAGAAACATTTTTGTAATTTACTGGGCACTTCTGGGAAATGTAATCATTGTAATTGTCACAGAAAAGACACATACAAACATGTTTCCTTTTACTTAATTTACTCTTGTGATGGATGGACAGCTCAATACATTTGTAATGGAGTCAGACTATGCAAAAGAAGAAAGCAAAGATGTGCAGTTCATATTTTAAAGACAATATAAATCAATGCCACTCTCCTGATATTAATGTATTCTCATAAATCTACATGAGCTAAGAATCCGTCCCACAAACTGTCTGTCATAACCAATACTTTGCATAGCCAGTGGATATTTGCCACTGAATGTCCAATTTTTTTTAAATTATATTTGAAGACACTAATTCATCTTTTTCAGACCAAAATGTGCTTAAACTGAGACCAAATTGTAATGACCCTCAGAGAATTGTTTTTTTCAATAATCCAGAATTTTTCAGTGTGATTAATACCTGATTCAGAAGACATGTCACAGAACATACTTCAGGAGATGAAATTTGTACAGTAAAGGGACTACCTATTATCTGTTTCCATACAACTTGTTTAAATTCTTTCAAATAATGTATTTAAATAGTATTCTAAAATGTTTAAATAAGATTATAAAGCTCAAAAAATGTAACCTGATACATACATCCCACAACTCTTAGTATTACATGGTGCTTAATTTTTTCCCCTTTAGTATGAAATTAGTGTTTTGCTCAAAGTTCAATATGAATTTGAAACTATAATTTATTTTTTTTTTTGTCTATTGCTTTTTCATACTCTGCAACTTGTGCTAAAGAATGTTTTTTCAGATAATTGCCTCTTTAGGTTTTGTGCATGAAACTCCTTAAGCTCAGGGATATGACTTTTAAAAACAAATTCTAAAAATTAAAACCCAAATGCACTCTTGTATTTTATGCTTTGACACAAAATATTTCTACTATTTGATGAAATATTTTTATGTGAAAATATAAAACCTTTTAATTATTATAATGAAATGTCTAGCAATCAGGAAGCATATTATTTGGAACAGAATCTTTTTTCATTTTTAATCTATTTTTTTGCGCTTGTTCAGTGCACTACAGACTGGAAGTGTCTATTTTCTTCTGCATTCCTCTTTTCCCTCTGAGCCCTGAAAATCAGATAGCAAATGATTCTTATTTGTGTCTTAAAGAAATTCAAACAAAACTCAACCAGTTCTGCATTAAAAGGAAGTGGTAAAAAAAATTACTACTTCAGTAACACAATATTGATTAAATACAGGCAAAATATCTGGGACTCCCAAGTTATGATCCAGTGTGGGAATGCAATTTATATCATTATTTGTCACATAAAAACATACTAGGACTTTTAATTTTTCCCACTTCCAAGAGAAATAACATTTAGAAAAATGGTCACATATCTGTTGGAGTGTTTTCAATTCTGCTATTTTTTTCTCTGTAGTTTGGGAAGTAGGGACACACATGAAATTCTAGTAAAGGGCTTGAAGACTGTTTATGTAACACTGTACTCAGTTCACATTGCCTGAAGTTTTTGACAAAGCTTTTGGTAGTGTACTTTATCTTTGCTAATTGTCTTTCTTGAAGCAGCAGGTACATGTGGGGAACCGTGGGTGTTATATTGCAAGATTTCAATGAACAGAACCATGCAAAGATGATCATTGTTTTCTGTGCCATGGAGTAACTGAATCCTTCATCTTATACAACAAAATTTTGCCAGCAGGCTTTAAATACTTTGAAATGATATCATGAGTTTGTAGATAGTTTTGTTTCCCAGTTTTAGATTTGTTTGCCCAATGGCATTCATGAGGATATTTCACCCTTTCTGGGGTGTGATCTTTCTCCTACTAAAACTCACATCACTTTATCTATTATTTTTAGTACAAATAACTCTGACCCACCCTTTGTGAAAGCTGATACTTAAGAGACTGTGCTGTTGTTACCATCAGGTGTCAATATTCTGTCAACATAAGTGGCATCAAAAACTAGAAAATTTGGTCAGGAAGTTGAAAACTAGCTGTAGATCAGTGCAGATGCAAGGGCATCTCGTACATTCCTCATGTGTATGATTACTCTCCCCAGAACCACTAGGGAACTGGTGTTCAGGATTACACAGCTATTACATTGACTGACAGTGGGTAAATAGTTAAGACAGACAAATAGCAATGGTGGATAATGATAAAGTAACATTTCTGTTTATACCTGATGGTCCATGAACACCTCAGC
This sequence comes from Falco peregrinus, assembly GCF_023634155.1. Lineage (NCBI taxonomy): Eukaryota > Metazoa > Chordata > Aves > Falconiformes > Falconidae > Falco > Falco peregrinus. The sequence goes on along the minus strand of NC_073725.1, from coordinate 35,785,963 downwards.
TGGGCAGACTGTGTGTATCATACTTGGGAGGAAGACGGAAGATAACTTTGTGCTACACACTTCCAAAATTTAGTTTGGAAGACCTCAGCCTGTTCAAAGGTATCTCAGGCTGTCTCACAGTATAGCACTTCCAGAAGGCAGCACTATTCCAACACGGTAAGGATAACTTGAAAGGCCACAGATAATTTGAGCATGACCAAAGAGGCAAAGAAATGGGATCAAGAGCATTGTTAAGGGAATGACTGTTCACGAGGTGTTTTTCAATATCTGTACCACAATGAATCAGATGATATTGCAGGTTCAGTCAGGCCTGATAATGCTACAAACTCAGCAAACAGTGGTTGTTGCACTCCACTCACGGTTACCCACTCACCCACAGAAACACTGTCTAACCAACCTGATTACACAATGATTAAAAGGTCATCGAATCCACTGAAGAATCTGAGCTGTGCAAATAGACAGGGAGAAAAGAAGGAAAACAGGCAGAAACAGAAAAGGTGTGTACAATCAGCATAAAGGGAGAAACAGAGCAGAAGGGGAGACTGAAGGAGATAATGCAATTTTCTGCCAGCTAACATTGCATTCCAGGAGAGAAACCACCAGCCTCAGTCTGTCCTCAGAGACACAACACACAATGATGGGAAAGAAGTTGCTTGTACTTAGGGAACTGAAGGAAAGAAGTTGATGTAGCAAAAACAATATGAGACGTTAGAAAGGTTAGGGCTTTCTTACAAAAATAAGAAACAAAAAATAAAAATAAACAGGGTTTCTAAGTTATTTACACTTCACATAACAAAATTTGGTTCAAACTACAGATTTCAGAGACAGAAAAGAAAACAGAAAACTATGATTGTGCTAAGCAAGCTGGCATATTTCAATTTCCTATAACAGCAGTGAAAAACCAAGAGTTTCAGTTTTCAGATAAAGCATATACGTATACATATCCAGAAGAATAAAATGTAAAGGATTACAATTAAATAAAAATGTTTACTTTCATCACTCTTCCAAATTAAAATTGAAGCGTTCATTGGCTTAGCTTTTTTGTTTCTGTGTTTTTTAAATCAGGAGGTGTTTATTTCTTTTGATAGGTTGATATCAGTAGTGAGTCTATTTTACCATAAAAATAGTCTCTTCATTTTTGTCTTTAAAAGCACACAAGGCATTTGGACTGGAAAAATAGTTGAAATTTAGCACCTTCTCAAAGGTACCCATCCAGCGACCAAAGGCTATTTGTATACCATCTTCTTTACACATAATAATGGCTACTACATGAGTGAATCAGTTATACATACTACTTGTCTGCAAGAAATGTTTATGCACCCTAGTGTGTTCTTAAAGAAGTTGTGGCCAGGGGCAGCCAGTGAAAAAGTTAGAACTTAAACCTGTCACGAAGCTGACCAATGCATCTGTTGTTTACAACTAAGTCATGGAGTCAAGACATTCTGCTTAGGATGGTATACAAGGCCAAATGTCACAGCTTTGTAGGTTACCATTACCTGACGTTCCCTTTTTCATGGTGCTTTGCAACTACCTGGCTCCTTTTGCAACAGGAGTAAAACTCACATTAGGTGAATAGTTGACATACTCAGCAGCCCTGAGTCCCCACAGAAGAGAAATTATATTTGTGCTTTATAGTATATATGATAACATAGGACAGATGTGACTTGCTGGAGCCCACAAATTTCAGTTTTCATAGAGCAGCCTCTTATCAGCAAAACAAGCAAAGCAAATGAAACCTAGCTTTTATCTATTAAATCAGTGGCAGAAAAAAAAGCCAATTTAATGTCCAAAAATTTTCAGTTTACTTTAGGGTAGCTTCCAGGCAGCAGATGTAAAACTTGCAATGCGATGTATCTAGCTAAGCAATGACTGAGTGCTAGAAGTACAGCAACCTTTTATAAACACTTGAGTGAACTTGAAGTTATACATCTGGCGTTGTTTGCACACTGCTAAATATTCCAGCTCCTGCTAGTCCTGTACTGCTCAAACCCTGGTTTCTACAAACTAGATTCCTAGTGCAAAACTCAAAGCAGCACAAGGTGAAGGAAGGAGGGGAGGCATGTGGCTGGAATTACAGATTTCTTACATAAAAGGAACTTGGAATATCAACCTTTGCCTGTTTCCCAAGACAGTAAATCTTTGAATTAACTGTCTTCATAGGCACTTGCATTGAAAAGCCAGTTCTACTTCTTGTCAGCCACTTTAATAAAATGAAGTGGTGGTGAGGGGGAAGATCAAAGAGTAAAAAGGCAGAAAAATGCTGAACAGGCATATAGACTTTAGTGCATACAAAATTAACAGTTAAAAAATTGTCTTCACTGAATAGCAACGTAAACGGTTCAAAATAATCACTGTTCAGCAACAGAGATAATGATATGCTACTTCACAAAAAAATCTAATGATTTCAGCATGAGGAACTAACTATAATGGAGTGTCATATTAAAATATAAAAACCTCCAATGGAAGTTGCAGCAGCAATCCAATCTCTAAAGTTTCATTTTATGGGGAGCTGCAGGTTTGGTGATTAGTGATGGGTGCAAAACCATCTTAATTCACACAAAATATGAAAAATACCATTGCGTGTATCCCTTTTGAAAGCAAACAGTGAAGAGAACAGGTATCAGTGTTATTCGGAAAGCTCTAGAGCTGAAATAATCTTTTGAATGTTGAAATACAAGTAAATGCTGAAAAGCTGCATGAAATATTTTCTAATACCCTAAAATAATGTCTTCTGAAGTTTTCAAAGTAACACACACAGATAATGAAAATATTTTTGATGTGTATCTTCAGGTTTTTTATCATCACAGATAATAGATTCAACTTCATTTCATATTCAAATATTGGTGTCTGAATAAAGGATTATATCAGCTGGGGCAAAAGGATGCAGTGTAGTACAATAACATACATACAGATGTTATTTCAAATATATATGGAGAAAATGGGTATGTATAAAGAAGTAGTAAAATATATCATATTAGAATGTGAATTTTATGAAGTTATAACTAAAGTATTTGCATACATTTTTATTGTCTTTTTTTTTTTTTTCCTTTTTTCCTTACAGTGGTAGGAAAATTAAAAAGGAGGAAGGAAAAAAAAGTTTAGGATCATTTCATTTCATTAATACCATTAAACATTTTAAAAAAAGAACTGTATAACTGTTATTTGACAGCTAGATTTCAAGTAAACTTCAAGGACTTATTCATTGGATTATATGTTTACATAAGAATATGTATTTAATAGCTTAATGAAATAACAGTGAATACCTTATGCTAGAAACAAAAATTTAATTTTTTCATTTGTCATATAGTCATGGGTTAATCTTACCTAAATTATAAAACAGGAAGGTAAAATCAAATGGTTCACTTAAAGTGTCACAGATCTCAGATTCAAAGTTCCTTCACATGGCCAAAGACACAATGAAAGAACAAAGAAGCTGCGCTGGCACTAGTACTTTTTCTTCCTTAGAAACTCCACATAGTCAGGGTCTGAATAACAAAAAATGTCTTGGGAGGTAGAAAAAACCAAAAAGGCCTGGCCTTCCTGTTCAGTACTGCTTCCTACTCTGCTTTATTTCTCTATGGGAGAGCACATTCTTCCATACAATCATCTGCACTGTTCTACCACTGTCAGTAAGACTTCTAGAGCATGATAAGCCAGAGTCCAAAATCAGTGTAATTACTTGAGCTGAGCAGAGTGCAGAAGTGTCATTACATAAAGGACATCAAGAGCCTGAAATTTAGTTTCATTTTCTTTAGGAACAGAATTTTCAGGGGAAAAAAAATATCTGGAAATCAGTAACTACTAATTCTGGACTGAAGGATATATTTCATTTCAGTATAACCAAAATATTTTCACCATTTCTTTTGTAAGATATGAAAAAAAACCCCCCGTAGCTGCTAACCAAACCATGTTTTGATCTTGCCAGAATTTCCTCTACTAAAGAAATTCTTACAAACTCCATGTAACTTTTTAAACCTATCTGGACTATAGAGGAACCACCTGTATCATTGAATCACATATTTCCAGATGAATCATTCAGATTCCTCTGATTAGCACTGCTCATACCCAAGAATTATGCTTCTTAGAGCACATGGATATGTTTTTCTGACTTAAAACACCAATATAAGGGCTCATAAACTACAGCACTTCTTCTTACTACTTGCCACCACAGTAGGGGAAACAGGGCATGATTACATTTTTCCATCTGCAGTTTAATCTTTTAAGATATTTTATCAGCTGATGTAGATTACGATGCCTTCAAGTCATTTTAACTCAACACTGACATGGTCATCTTGCTTACAGTGGCAGCAGAGTCAGAAAGTGCAAAATAAAATTTGAGAACATAGGCATTACTTGCATTGTTTGTGGCTTAGTCATCACTACTATATTGAAATCTCCTGTGATTTCAGGTCATTCCTGAGTGTACTGTCCCATTTCACTCACAGCCTGATCTCCACTTCTGTTTTATCATACAGTTGTTAATTCAGTTAGTATAGAGAAAAAACTTGATAATACTTAAAATATTTAATGAGATGGAAAAAACCCAAACAAACCAATTGGGAAAAGCAGTATAGTTTCCTAGTGTTGTTTGATCTGAAATCATAGCTTTATACAGTTATTCCTTCTGTAGTATGTAGGTGTTTAAAGATATGCAGGAATGACTATTAGATATGCAAAAGTAGTCCCTGGTTTGTTGGGGTTTTTTTACAGCTATATTACTCCATGTGTCCAATATCTGACCCCTAATAAGAAGAAGCAGTTTGGGAAGACTCAGTTCAATCATTTATTCTTGGGAGCTGAGATTCCAAGAGCTGGAACTAGTATTGAAAGATTGTCACATTTCCCAGCATCCATGTTAAGATTAACCTTTTATACCGATATGACACAAAAGCATGAAAGCTACACTCTGACCTTCATTCATGTAATTCAGTTAAAGTACATTATTCATATTTTCTTTTCTTGGTTGAGTGGAGATCATGTTGTTTCATTTTAGGAACAATTTGCCCATGGTATATTAAGTACCATATTATGCCTCCATGAAAAGTGATATTGTGAAAAAAAGAGGGACAGCAGAGGGAAATGAACCTCGTTAAAAAAAAAAGGAGCTATAAATGATCTTGTCTGTGCTCTGCAAGTTGATTGTCTTCACACCCAAAGACAGTATCATGTAATCAATTTTAGCGCAGAATTTTACGTCTCTCCACTCCGAGAAGGAAACAGAGCAGTTAAAAGACGATGGCTGAGATTAAAAGGAAAAATCAGGTGTCAAAGGCAAGACTGCGGAAGATTGAACTGCCTAAATCAGAAAATGGAATCTAAAACCTCCAGTTCAGTGGCTGCCTGGATTTCCTAGGCATTGGTGTTTTGCATTATGTTGCTGCTCAGATCATAGCAGGCAGAGTACTAACTTTCGTTAGGACTAACTCTACTTAAAGGCACTGACCTGTTCCAGTGGCATTAATGTCTAAAATGAAGACTTAATGGCTTTTTTTTTTTTAATCAATGCCTATGACTGTCACCCAGTTTTCCATAACAGCCAACTACAGAGAAAAATTATTTCCTCAGAGGAAGAGGATTCAAGCCCATACTTCTTATCTCCCAGGTGAAGGCTCTATCAACCAGGCAGCAGATAAAACTCTGTGCCCATGTCTCTCTTGTGTGCACAGACACATTCAAATATGGGGCTTATTCCCCGCCTCTCCTACTGAGGATAACAACAGAAAGTGGTGTTATTGGTTTGTGATTACCTTGTGGTTTAACCCCAGCTGGTAACCAAGTGCCATGTAGCCGCTTGCCCGCTCCCCCCTCACCCAAAGGGATAGGGAGGTGAATAGGAAAGAAATTTAAAACTCGAGGGTTGAGATAAGAAAAAAAATAGTAATGGAAATAAACCAATATCAATAACAACAACAATAATAATAAAGCAGTTATAATGAAAAGGGGAGAGGAATGAAATCCAAAGGGAAAGGAGAAAAGAAACCAAGTGATGCACAATACAATGGCTCACCACCCACTGACTGATGCCCAGCCAGTGCCTGAGCAGCGATCCACAGGGCCCAGCCAACCCCTGCCCCAGTTTATATACCAAGCATGACGTCCCATGGTATGGAATACCTCTTTGGCTAGTTTGGGTCATCTGTCCTGGCTGTGTCCCATCCCTATTTCTTGTGCCCCTCCAGCCCTCTCGCTGGCAAGGCCTGACAAACTAAAAAGTCCTTGATTTAGTATAAACATGACTTAGCAACAGCTAAAACCATCAACGTGCTGTTAACGTTGTTCTCACACCAAAGCCAAAACACAGCACTGCACCAGCTGCTAAGAAGAAAATTAACTCTATCCCAGCTGTAACCAGGACACATTAAAATATATCTGACATCGCCATATTATTTATCATGTTTACAAGAACTTCTCAGTATGATCTCTTTTCATGCTTTTGACATGTTGCCGTCTACATTCTTAATTATATTAATGAGATCACAAAGTTAATGTAGCTAGAATTTGTAAACAAAAGTATCCCAAAGTCACATTCCACACTTTTGCTATTTTGTTTACAGTATTTAACACTTATTTATGTAGAATAATAATAAAAAAAAAATATGATGTGCTTTTATTATCAGTAATTTTGGAAGCTTTTCAAATTAGCAAGGTCAGAATAATGACTTACCAGGTTCTGTAGTTCCATTGATAAAAAAATGTCTGTATTAGGTACATTATTTCAAATAATAAATCCTGGTCTATGGGCTTCTTTAGAGTGCGGGACTTCTTCTACCAGGTAAGGACTTCAGTACAGTTGTCCCTGAACCCTCTACAATGACTTTGCCATGGTGCTAAGTAATAAGGTTACCCTGTGACCTGTTGTAGAGTGTGGTTGTCCATTAAATAAAATGAATTCGTCCCAGCATCATCATTCTAGTAGACTATAGTGACCTTAGTTTGCTTCTAGGTTGAAATGAAGACAATTGTTTTACCAAATGGTTTATTCCAAGATTTAATTATATTGTTAATCCTTTAAGAAGCACAGAAAATCCTCTCTAGCAATACAAATCCTTTGCACAGACTCAGACAATCCTAGCTGTTCATCTTCTAGACTGGTGTTAAGATGCAATTAGCACAAATATTGTAACCCTGCCATGCCAAGATATTCTGGACGGGGAATGGGCCTGAAGCATTCCCCTATAGTAATTCTTGGTGGAAAAACAGTTTACTGGAGTTGAATAGATTTCAGACAAGAAGACTCAGTAGGCTACAGAGGAGATAGTCACACTTAACGTTCTTTAAGTCCTAAAATCAGCACAGTGTTCCTTATAATTTCTCTATGGCAGTGAGCTTTCCATCTTAGTCTAGCTTTGCATCTTTCCTAGAACATTTGATAAAATTAATACATATTCAAAAAATGTGATGATAGGTTATTAAGAAATCAAAAAATGTCATCTGCCCTGCATTTTTTTACTTGAGCATTTTCTTTCCCTCTTAAAAAAATAAAACTAAACCTTTAACAGAACTTTGGATGATATAATGCTAGCTTTTCCCAATTTTTCCTTCTGCTTCTGAAAATCTATAGTGGGCTAAAGCCAGTAGACAGCTAAGCCCCACATGTCTGCTCGCTTATGTAAAAAATAAAGGTGAGAAAATTCATCATGCATAATGGTTACTTGGTAAGACAAACTGTAATTCCAAATGTACTGCCTTTCTCCTTCTTCTCCTGGCTTTTTTGTTGAGCATGCTGTACATGATATTCCTTTAGACAGTTGGGGTCAGCTGTCCCAGCTATGTCCCATCCCACCTTCTTGTTCACTTCCATCCTGCTTATGGGTGGAACAGTGTCAGAAACAGAAAAGGTCTTGATGCTGTGCAAACACCGTTCAGCAATAGCTAAAACATTGGTGTGCTATCAAGACTGTTTTGGTCACATATCCAAAATGGAATCATAGAAGCTACTATGACTAAAATTAACTCTATCCCAGACAAAACCAGTACAATTACTTATTATTACTGTACTTGATTCCAATAAATGTGTCAATGAGCACTAAAAACATTAGTACTCATCTCTATAGTGTTTCTCCAATTCCTGCCTGTTGTAAAATTCACGCAGGAGATCTGCATAGGAAGACATCTATTCTAATTATATCTCTGCAGCTATACTTGTGAGATCTTTCAAGTCCATTGCCAGATCCACTATCAAATTGGCACTACTAGTCCCTGGGTAGCACAGTAACCAATATTAACAGGCAGGACTTACAAGTGGTTTAATATCTGACAATAAAAAGACTGAAACACTTAAAAGTTCTTTGTTTATGAGCTAATAGAAGGGCTGAGTAGGATTGACCTTACCTGCTCTAAGCTTTTTAGGTTTTGACTGTGACATTCATTCTATGCCTCTGTGCAGTTAAAGGATACAATTAGGCTCAAAGCTCAAATAAGCTGACCTATTTTGACTATATTACTTTTGTGTATTTTAGATATTTGCTTTATCATGAGATGAATAGAAGCTCTTCTTTCTCCCCTTTCATGATAAAACAAATCTAGATGATCTAGGTGGTAAACTTGGATATAGCTGTCTACAATTTATCAGATGAATCCAGACACCAGTCAGGTCTCAAGAATGATTTTATTTTACTTGAGACCCCATCTAACCCTGCCATCTAACCTACTTTCAATGTTGAAATGCTTTCATGCACACAGTGTTTTTTGTTATCTAAAAGTAACAAAGGTCTCAGCAAAAAATTTAACATGAGATACTTTTTTTACTCACACTCAAACAGAGACCATAAAAGGTTTGGTTTTTTCTATAATCAACAAAAAACCCCTTTCCCTCCCTTATATAGCAAACATTTCAAGCCCACAGTGGTACTTTGAACAACATTTTAAATGCATTTAGGGGTATCTGAAATAATAGATGACAGCAACAAAAATTGAATACACTTTTCAAGACCTGACCCATTATCTCCTCTATCCAGTTATTCTCAATGACCATATATCATTCTTTGTCCAAATCTGAAGGATTCAACAAAAGAGATGTTTTTGTAGGAGGGCATACCTACTGATATCTTAAAAGTCAGAAGGCCATTAGGAGTTGATAAATTGGCCATGTTAAATGGCCACAGGTAAACAATCGTGTCTGTTATTTTGGTGAAATAATCTCAATATGTGAAGTTTTAATGAGCTTCTACTTTTTATTGGATCACTGCCACTGTATTCTGTGTTCCACTAAAGCAACAAGGAGTGAATCTCCTAGTCATTGTAGATTACCACTGTTACTCATTAACCAAATGTGCTTGTTAACCAAATGCCATTAAAAAAAAAAAATAGTTTTCTTCCAATGCTATATATGCAGGGAGAAAATAATCCATTTAAAATCCTCAGCAATGTATTGCTTTGCACATTGGAGATGATTTCTAAGCACTCAACAAATATTCTGGGGAAATAAAAGATATTAAAAATGGCCAAAGATAAGAGATGAGATGGGACACCGAATCCTCATTTACACAGATTTAGTGGTTATGGACTTTAACAGAAGGGCAGCAGCATTTATTCCAGGAAATTCTGTCTCTGAAAAACAAAAGACACTTCTACAGAAGATAAACTTTTATTTTGCTGTAACTGAAAAGCTGTCTCACTGTGAAAGCAGTAACTTTCTCTCCAGGGATTAATATGTTTGCTGACACAAGCACCTAGTCATTCCTTGCTACCGTAGACATGCTGAAAGAGAAAAATTTCAGTTTGGGTTGTCTCTTGCCTATAAGTTTCACCTTTCTCTCAAGTATTAATATTATTATAATGTATAAATTATTGTTCCATTATTTTGTAATTAGTATATATACTATAACCACACTAGTCATTTTCATTAGTTATTGAACACAAAGTTTCACATGGAAAAACAATGTAAGTGCATACCAAAGCATAAAGGACAGCAGTTAAAAGAAGAAAATAGATCAGAAATTGGATGGAGTATATCTAGGCTTCATCACTATCTCTATAGTCCATTCAAAATATGACTGCATTGCCTCTTAGCCTTAATTGGCTGTACAAGCTTGATTCTCCCTAGTTATGCCTAAAGGCCTGCAAAGACCCTTACATCTGTCTCTTGCAGGCTTAGACAAAAAATAACTGACTATACTGTTAAAACTGCCTTCATTTTTGGCACCATTACACATTGTTTCTTTCTAGAAAATTAGTAAGATTATAATCCTGAACACCTGAACTGCAGAGAAGATAAGTTTTTTTTCTCACATCATCTGTGTAAACCACCTAATTAAGGTGCAGAAGTTAAGAAAGCTTCCCGGAAAAAACAGATTTGAGAGTGATGACTTCTGATGAATTTGAAATTCTCTTTTAATTTTCTTCTGCAAGAAACTGTCTCTGTCCACTCTTTCTGTAGGGAGGGAGGATGTATCACATCTCTCAGAGCTGCTTCATTCTTCCTTCACATATCTTGGTGTTGTTTGCATTCGGTTCACATCTAAACATTACAAACCCAATGTTTACAGATTTACTTTCTTTCAAATAAAAACTGAGAATACAAAGAAACAGATAATAGCTTCAGGGAGGTCAGGAAATTATCTGTCAGTAAGTATTGGCAAAAAACAAACAGCTGTTACAACTGAAAGTGGATGCAGGTCAGCAAAATGATACTCTAGACTTTTTGACTACATCTCCACTTACTGTAACAAGAGCTTGAACACCTATCTGAAACACAGACAGCAACTTTGGAAATATGCAACGTTGGGAGTCTGAATCTGTAGCTGGAAGAATATTTCCAAGGTGTTCATCTAATGTTCTGACTTACATCTGGTAGCAGCTGTAATGTGTGTTTAGGTATAGAAAGACTTTAAATAGGATGATAGTTCCTTAGGATATTCCCCCTGTCATCCAGTGATTAATAGTCACCAATAGATTTTTCTCCTAGAATTTGTCTGGCCCCTTTCTTAATATATCACCAATAACTACTGCCATTGTCTACTCTTGCCAACTGTTAGACCAACAAAAAATCCTTCTAGAATTACAGTATCAGCAAAGAGATGTTCAACCTGTATATTTCCCCTAGATTCTTGTTGATTTAAAGCCGTAAGATCAAAAGGGGGGGTTTAATAACTGTGCCTTTATCATGTAGTTTGGTAGTTTAACTATTTCATCTAAAAAAATTCCAAAACTGTAATTACTATGTTGAGGCCAGCTTTTCATCTGATTATATTCCAGCTGACTATCTTTACTACAAAGTAGTTCTCTTGAATTTTCCGAGTTTGATACAACTAATTTGCTAGTCTTCACTACAGATACTCACCTTCTACAGAAAAAGAGTATTCCCCTTTTTTCACTCACCTGCATGCACAGATGCAGATTCTTGTTTTATGATATTTCTGCATTCTCCAGATTCATATAGAGTTAACCCAACTAGCTATTTTAAATTCAACAGCTACAGAATTAGGTGAAATGGATTTTTTCCTTAGTGCAGCAAAATGTTTTCTAGGATTGTTAAGTGACAAATGTGTATATTTACCTGCTCTCTGAAACAGCCAGAGCTGAATAACTTATGCATTTTCAGATTTATGTCAGATACTTGGAGTTACATGAAAAACCAAGACTGTAGCTTTTGAATTCCTTTGCATGTATAGTCTCACAGTTGATGTAAATCAGCATTTGCAAATGAAAAATGTCTGAAGCATGATTTGAAGACAGAAATATTTTGCTGTAGTTCATGCTTATGCTGGTTTTTTATATAAATTAATATTCCTGGAAATCCATACTACAGCATAATAAAAGAAAAAAAAAAAAAAGCAAGTTAATCAATATATTTCCTCAATTCTGGTATTTCTAAATTGCATGATTAATCATAATTTTTTGGCATAAATTTGGCAAAAAAACCCATGGACAGTCCATTAAAAAATCAAGCTAAAAACAAACACATCTGTACTCTAAACAAGATAGATAATAAGATTAAGTATTACATAATTTTAATGTGTTAAACTGCAAGCACCATACTAACTACACATAATAAGAAATTATTCAAATGCTATGGCTACACCTTTGATAAAAGTTTATTGGAAAGCTGCTCATAAAAACTTCAATTTCTTGGAGTATAATTTCAAATAACAGTCTATAGTGATTTTTTAAAATGTTAAATTAGAAATTGCCTTATAAAATGTAACTGCTGCTTAATGCATAATAATATTTAATTTAAAACTTCCTGTAACATGTTGTGGTAGTATTTAAATAAGAAGGCTAAGTTATTAAAACAGTTCCTCCAGTGCTTTACAATTTTAAAATAAATTGTCTTCTGCTTAAATATGTGAACTATTTGGCAGAATATTTAAAACAGGAAACTAATGGAATACAGCTGCTCAAAGTTAACTAAGATGAGCCGGTGGGGAAGAAGACTGGCCTGGCTGAATGGAGAGCTTTGGCTAGAACTCAGGAGAAAAAGGAGAGTTTATGATCTTTGTAAGAAGAGGCAGGCAACTCTGGAGAACTACAAGGATGCTGTGAGTTTATGCAGGCATAATAATAAAAACCACTGTGGGAGAATAATGCCACAAAGAAAATATTTACAGGGACATTAACTGTACATAGGAAAAATTATAGGCATGGTATACAATCCTGACTTCTTTCAGTAATTTTTCAATGCTTCTGAAATTTCCTGATTCAGTTTTCAAAGAGCTGAAAAAGACTGGACCTCCTGCAAATGAAAGGTATGGATTCTCACTCAGACCTCCTGTGAAGGAGCACAAGAAGGTAAGAATACCCTAGTATATGTAAAAAAGGGCATAGTATGGTATACATAATTTGCAACTGCAGCAGTAGTAAATCAGACCACTTTATGTCCCTGAAAGTCTATTCCAACTTGCAAGTCCGAATGGCAAAATGAATTTTGCTGACATAAATAACATGTTTCCTAAACTATTGTCTGAGTCCATAGCACTTGGAGATAATGTGAGCATGATCTCTTTTTAGCTCAGTTTTAGTAGAATTATTCTAGGCTCCCCCGGCCTTGGTTTGAAATTTAGAATTTGCCTAATACAGCATGAGCAAAGATAAGTTTATAACTTTACAATCCTCCCTGTGTAATTGATTACATAAAGATGGAGCATCTGAAGGGCAGATAGAGTGTCAGAAAAGGCTCTCATAAGGGAATGTCAAATGCAATAGATGATCTGATTAGTCTGAAGCACCAAACCACAGTTTGTCATTTATTTCTACTGTCCATTTGCTCCTGAATTTGTGTTTGTGTTAAGCAGTGTCAGACAAATAGTCTCTGACATTTCCAAATTAAATAAATCACTACAATATCAACCCTGGAGGGAGGGGTACAGATGCTGGAGCAAGCTTAATCTCAATCAATAGCCAGAAAGGATTCATTCATTTCTTTTACACTTAGAAGTAGCTTGCACATTCTCACACAGCCAGTAGAAACTGTGGGTGGCTAATAAGTATCAGGAAATTCTCTCAGCTTGAACTGCTCGTCAGTTTTTTGAAAAAAGAAAAGGACATAAGCATTGCAGAGTTTTGTGGTAATTCATTTGTCTGCACTTTTCAAAACTAATTAAACACAAAGACTTTCTATCTCATATATCAACTGGGTTTTATTATTTATTTATTATAGAAAATACCGAAATCACATGTCAAAAGCAACAAATGATAAGAAATATTTTAATGTTCTATGTACTAACTCTGAAATGCATGTTAATGGAGCACCAACAAGTTTGACAAAATGCCATGGCATAATTATTTGCTAATTAGCTAGTGTAGTCAAACATGTAGGATTTACTGCTACTTACATGACTTTTCATTGTAGAACTCAAAAAAGGAAATTATAATGACTTCATGCTGCAAAGACAGTTCTTCGTTTTGGTTCATCTGCTTATATAGTTTCAAAATGACATTGTATGCTGAAGTACCTCATGTTTAGTGTCATCTTTTATTTCATTTTGAAATCTCTCCAAAGTATGAAACACAAAATGACATAGATGCTAAACTGAAAAATAAACGTATGTTACAATTGTGTGTTACTATGTGCTAGCCAATATCCTAATGCTAAGTCTTTATTGTAAACCACATTGATCTATAATTACTATGAACTGTTTTCATATTCACAGACTCTTTGGAAATAAATCATTCCATCATTCAGCATCAGTATCAAATGTGCAGTATGGAAAAGTAATTCTGCCTAGAAATATAAACTGAAGAGACTACTTTGAATTCCCGCAGAATTTTTGATATTTAAACCCAAGGATAATATGTATTTTTAGTTACCTTGTTCTTTAATGAAAGAAAATGTTTCCTTTGTTAAAGGAAAAAACTTTTTCTGAAAGCTTTTTTGAACTCTGAAATTAATGATCTGATGAGCTGTATTTTTTGGCTTGTAGAATAAAACGTACAATTTAAATTCAACTGATTGATAGGGTCAATCTAAAGTGTAAGTGTTGCCAAATGGAGACAGCATGCAAACACGTTGAGAGAATAATACATTCGAATTCTATTGTAAGTTTTTGATGGAACAAAGCATTTTACTAATAAGGAGGTTTCAGATTTCTTCTAGCATGGAACGAAGGAATATTTAAGGTGAGTTCACCACACTGCTGTACCTTTACTTTCTGCAGTTCACAGCCTATCTTTAGTAACATATTGGTTAGGACAAGTGAGATGGTGTATTCAAAGAAACAAGGTAACGTAAAAGTAAACAGACTTCATTTATGCATGGTGGAATTTTTTTTAAATGGCAGCAACCTGTCCTTAAGAAAGAACCAAAAGATCCTTAATATCCCCAGCACAAGAACTCTGCTTTTGAGGTCTTCTGAACACTGGCATGTCCAACCAGACTGTAGATTGTAAGATCTGCGTACTGACTCAGAACAATCACTTCACCTGTTAATAACCCCATACAGCCACCAACAACTCTTGTGGATCTTCTAATAAGTACCGATATGATCCTAATTTATTCAGCCTAACACGATGACACCACGTTTAATACTTAAATACCTATGCAATTACATACGTAATATAGACCCTCTTGCATGTTACATGAAGGCTGTGAGCAGTGGAATTTGTTGCACATTGCCATCTAAATGTACCTTAGCAAGCAATTATCTATTTAAGGTTTGAGACAATATAATTTAAAGCTGTGTTTTGAATCCAACAGCAGTTGCATAAAATGCGATCTGGTGGGATGAAGCTCCCAAACTGGTAATTTTAACCTTTTTCATTGTGTATATACATGTATGCTAATGGCTGCCTCTTTCATTCTCCACTTCTCAAAACTTAAATCTTCAGAAAACCATTGCTGAGATTCAGAGTACAAGCTGTACACTACCTAGACCCTGTAATACAGATAACAATGTACATTTCTTTTAGAAAAGGGAAATCCCAGTTAATAAGGTCGCATATCTAGGCAAAGGTGAATTGTCTTCATCATGGCATAGAAACATGGAGACAGAAGGGGAGTGAAGAGCATGGAAATATTTGCAATGCCTTCTCTGATTTTCCAACCTGGAAGCACCCTCCTTAATACTGAAGTGACTGTTTTACAGGCATATTCTGAACAGAACAGTCTGACTCAGGCCAGGGATTCTTCATTTAGCAATAATGAAAACAAGTCAAGGAGAAGACTTAGAGAACTCACACAGAAGAAATGTCATCACCCTCATCTCTGTTTCTGAGTGGTCCAGAGGCTTGAGTTCAGTCACCAATTGCATATACTACCATATTCAAGAATGTGTTGCACTTATAAATGGTGTCCATACACTTTGAAATCTTCCTCTGAAAGTTTAGCATGTGTAAGGAGGGACTTCAGTTAGAAGACATAAGCTGCTTACACATTCCATGGAGAAAGATCAATCTATAGGTAGCTCACGATTTTTTTGGTGCTGAGAGCCATCTGAAAAAGGATGTCTCTTTGCCTTGTGAGCTTTCCCTCAAATGTTTGGATGGCATGGACTTGTTCTCAGAGACATTTACTGGCCATAGTTTTTTACAGCTTTCACTGAGAGAAGGGGATGAACCTGTCACTACTGGATGGCACCTGCACAGTAGATAACACATTGTGCACAGTACAGCAAGATCTTTTACAGAAATAAATAATTTAGGACAGAATTTTGCATGTACGTATGTGTGCATGATTTCCTTTGAAAACAAAGACAGCCATCTACACATGTATGTATAAGCAGAACTAGATCTTTTTCTTTCTAGTTTTCTTCCTTCGTAGTGAATTCTTCACATAGCAAAACCAGTCTGAACAATTTGTTACCATAATAATATAGTAACTATCTCTTCTACAGTGCTTTTCATCAGCACATCTTTAATCTAATAGAATATTGAAGTTCTTAATGTTGGGGTTTTTTCTTCCTTATTTCTATATATTTTTTCAGGGGTTCTACTCATAATCGAAACTGTGCAAAAGGCTTCCTGTAATTCAGAATTTTGATAATTAATAGTTAATGTTTAAAACACTTCCAAAAGGCATAAACTGGCTCAGCCTGGGTGCAGGCATGCCTGAGGTGAGCTCATTTCCTCACTATACAATCTATAGCAATTGATGAGGCTCTTAACTGCAGACAAATTGATTTGCCACTTTGTGTGAAAAATTTAAACCTCTGTACTCTTTATACACTGAAAGATGTATAGACTTCTGAAATGACAATCATATTTATATCTAAAGGAGATAGAAATTTGTCCATCAGTATTAACACTGGACAAAGACTAGATATGATGCTAAACAAACAGCACCTGATGTCTAGGAAGGCACTATGATATAGGCCCTTAGAAGATAAACTTTCCATTAGAGAGACTTTGTGAACTGATTCCTAGAAGGGCAGAGCACAGTTTAATTATACTGAATTTCAAAGAACATATGATTTTAAACATCTTCAAGATGTAGTTATCTGCAATTTAATTGTCTAGACTAAGCTTGAGGCCTAGGATGTCTGCACAATGAAAAAGCAACTAAGAAGGAGAGTTAGCTGCCATTTTGAATGGGAAAAAATCACTAAAAATGGAGGCAGGGTGGCTTTTGGATTGCTCTCTGGAGATGCTTTTTTCCCATATCACTAATGTGGATAATTACACAGATTACAAGTTTATCTTTTAGGTACCTAAACTTAAGTAAAGTAAGTCCCACCTTCAGTGTCTCATGATTTTTAAATGCCTCCTCTAACACTCCCAAAAAAGTCCACTAAAAATATCTCTCTGTTGATTAATATTGAAGCCTTTGAAGTCAATATTCTACAGCATTGCACCTATTACTTTAGTTATAAAACTGTAATTTTGAAAGGATAATATTTTATTACAGCAAAACCTTGAGAGTCACTGCTAAATTATTTTGAATGCTGTAAATGTTTTGTGGACTCAATAATTTTTAAATCTTCTTTTTAAATACCTTTGAGGGAAACTGTGAAAAATAGACTTCCTAGTGCAGAGCTGGTCACCATCCTTGGCTTTCTAACCTCTAAAAACCGTAAAGGATAGTTCTGCTATCTAATGTGTTTGAATTTTCCACAGCAGGAAAGTACATATTCCTATTCAGAAACTCAAGCAATTCTACAGTAGTTACCATAACCTGCCTACACAAGTGAAAGCTTATTTCTTGTGCTCACCATGACGTGGCTCATTCCGTGATGTATACACAAGGACATTGTAAATCACATTTTAATGCCCACAGCCCAGTTCATATTGAACAAACGCAATGTATGACTAGCCCATTAAAAGAAGAAGTCAATAAATACATAAGAAACTTTATTCATGTCCATTATCTGCGGCAAAGAGCAACAAAAATCACCATTAAAAAGGTGAGGTTAAAGAGCTAATATTACAGGTCTGTCTTTAGTCATATTATTGCTTGTGTCATGCCAGTTTTACTAACTGTTAAAAAAAAAGTCCCTGTTCTTACTTCTGCTCCTTTCTATGCTTTTGATTTTGACCACAGAAGACCTAATCTCAAGGCACACAAGATGCAAGCTGTGACTTTCACTTAACTCTGCTGTGAACACATATGATTTACTACAGAAAATATGTTTCACAACACAAGTCATAGGTAACTCTAGAAGAGAAAATCAAAAGTGATTTGGGAGAGGAAGTGGGGTGGCAGTTACAGGATCAAAGAAGCCATCTCTGCTGCTTAACATTTAAAAGATGGGTAAAATGAAAGAATTGTTTTGTGATGCTTGAATATCAGTATCATACTGAGGACAGCTTTAGTTGTAACTATCATTTTAAACTTTTGCACTAGGGAAATAGAGGAAAACTATGACTTGAATTCCTATTCTTGATAGCAATCCTGCACATACTTTAGAAATGGCAGTGTGTAATTGAAATTATGTTTCATATTCAGAAACTGAGGTACTTACTGGAAGCTTAAGTTGCATACTACCTTGAACTTGGTCCAGTCTCCAAGCCTCACTGTTACTTTGTTACTGACTTGAAGGAATAATCCCTATCACCTAATTCCTATTTATACCCTTCATCTCAAAAAATTATCAGGGTGAACAGTTTCTGGAAAAGCAGTCATGAATAAGTTTTAGTCCCTTTTGGTTCCCTTGAACTGAAGTAAATAAAAGCTAGGGCAGACTACGCATTGGTAAGTACTAAGAAAGAGAATCTTAAAATACATCTGGCCCAGGAACAATATAAATTACCTGCAAAGAGGTGGTTGTAAAATCTTAAAAGAAAAATGAAATAAAATCATAGCTATTATGTAAGCTTTTCTAACCCTGAGAGAGCTCGCTCTTTACAAAATAATGTGTTTTTTTATATCAAAGCTTCTCAATCTCACTTTTAATAGATGGCTTTAGCGACTGTATTTGTGGTGGCAGAAACCTTAGAGAACACATTGCACCAATGCTGTAGCTCATGAAGAAACAGACGCAGTGTAGTGTATCATGACAGTCTGAAATGGAATTCCAGCCGTGTGAAGGTAAATTTTCCAGCTGTGCTAGCACAGATTGGAATAACTCATTCATGACTGCTGCAGAAGAAAGTGTCAGTCTATATCTCAAACTGTAGCTATCAACCACTTTGTACCACTGCCTGCAGCAGACAGGGAAAGATTCTAGAGTAACAAGGTGAGATTAATGCATTTCTGGGAAGTAACTTACAGTTTTATAATATTTTTTGCAATCTTTATTTTTTCTTCCAATAGTTTTTGCTTTCAGTTTATGAACATTTAGATTTTTTTTTTTTAAATGGGTATACTACTTCATGTACTTTACTCATTGCCATGACATTATTTTTTTTTTCCTTTTGGAGTAGCTGCTGTTTTATAAATGTTCAACATACTAGTGAAGATTTTACTACTATCATGAGCAATTAATGAAGTTAGTGATGTTCACACAAAATCTTAGAATGGGAACAGAACTGCATGAAGAATATTTACATGAGAGGATGCCACAGGATGATTGTAGGAAGATTTGGGATTTCACAAAGTGGATTTTTAAAAAAAGACAGTCGCTATATCAATAATCTTTACTTTGAAAAAGAGCAGGTGACTTTTGTGAAAGTGAATAAGTAGAATCAACAACACTGATTTCAACTAAGCACATTTTTTCCTTATTCAGCAGTTCAGAAGTCACACTGAATTTCTCAGGTCTTACTTCTGTGATTAAAATGCATCAGCCATTCAGCTCCTTGGCTTGTGCTTACAGAAAATGGGATTTCTAAATGGGTTTCCTATCTAATGCAGGTTTAGAGCAGTTTGGACTCCAAGATCAGACAAATGCAAGTCTTTGAACAGGTACAGAGGAACTCAAAATGTACAAAAATGGTAACACAAGATACATATTACCATCAATGAGTTCAAATAATGCTTCTCCCTTTCTTTTCTTTATTCCTGGCCTCATGATATGTTTCAAAACACAGAATATGAGGCATTACCTTCAAAACTAAATTTCAGCATGAACACAAATAAAAGGACTAAAAAGAGGAAAGATGAAGAATGCCAAAAATCCAATGGTTACGACAACATATGTGAATAGGAACTTCCTATTGGACTATGCATCCTATTATTTTCTCAAGGGTATTAACTCCTTTGGAACTGATTCTTTGTTTCCCCAGTTCTGTCACTATGAATTCATTCCTGACTGAATTTTCTAAGCTGATAATTTCCCTTGGAGTATTTTAAATTTCATGCCATGTCAGAAATGACCAACTTAATTTTAATTGGTGTCTGATGTCACTATCAGTGATTTCAGCCATAAAAAATATCAGATAAAGTGATCCTATATTAAAATGGTGGGAAAATAGCTGGTCTATAGATATGTTCTCACTAAACATATCTTGCTTTTCATATTGCCAAATTAGTAGTTTCTATGTCCACAGAAGTGCAAATATATCAGGAAAGGATTTGCAATCATTGGCTACAAATTTGCTTGGTTGTATATGTATACCTATGAATCAAATCAGAACATTTTATCAAATGGGAAGGCAAAGGAAAATCTTCCCCTGCTCTGATGCAAGAAATGTATTAAGTGCAAGCAAGATAGACCCTCTGTGCCACACAGCTACTCCCAATTTTCTCCTTATTAGATACACATATGGGTGGTTTTGGTAATTTACCTTACAGTGACTCAATGAAAAGTTACAGTACCTTAGTGGCTGGTACCTTTCAGTCTGCCTAAAAGTAAAGGAAAATGCCTTTTCACGTGATACTGTTCCTTCTGTGCTCTCACCCGTTTTTCAGCACCCATTTCACATACCACTAATCCCATAATTTCTGACTTTCATCTGGTCTCATAGTGACTTTCCTTAGGAGTTTAAATCCCATCAGAAAAACTGTGCAGCCACTCAAAAATGTCATTCCTTCCTCAGTCAACAAACCTTTTCAGACACCTAGAGGAATCCCCTACAATAAATGACTACTAAACTTCTAAAAAGCTGGAATCCATACCTATTTTTGCAGTAGATATAAAGTCATTGAACTGTGTCTGTTTAAACAACATTTATTTCAGTGAAAATCTTCATTATCTGTTTGGCAAATTCACTCAACTTCTCCCAGCTGCAGGACTGGATAGAAAATGAACTCTAATTGGACTTTGAGGTAGCAAATTTGACACTCTACAGAAAAAGAACGATCTGAAAATTTGCAGCTGGGGTTTAAGTTTGTTTTAGTTTCCTTAATTTTGATACTTCTTTCACCACAGATGTCAAAATCTTGTGAAGCTTTGAAACACATGAAAATTATTTATTCCAGACCCAACCAGCTTTTCACCAGCTGTACAAAAGTCGAACTAGATGGAAGAGGAGATACTCATTTTAGTATTTCTCTATATAAATTTAACTCAGGCATCCATGACATATATTAGGCTCCATTCACAGACTATTTATAAAAAGCAGAAGGAAAATTAAACTAAACTACCAGAAAGAAGGTGCATGCCTGCAGAACTCAAATCAGTGATTTAAGAGTGAGTTACAGCACCTGGTGACAGCAAGTGTGAATAAATATGTTTCTGTCTCACACCTTTGTACTGCTATTCATTATCATGAACCATGAAAACAAAAAATACAAAGGTGGAAACAATTCTCAAAAGCCTGGCCACATCAATGAATTTATGTAATTACTGAGCACTTAGATCAAGACAGCCTAGCAGTCTTGGAAGAGGAAACATTAGGAAACCTAATGTTAGAGCAGAGGTTCCTGATGACATGATGCAAAAACAGCACCAAAAGCAAAAACCCCATATGTGACTGCAGGACTCCTTGCATGCCTAGGAAATGAGCTGGATGCAAATATACATTCCTGCACACAAAATGTAGAATTTATAAAATAACAAGAATTAAAAATTCTATTTCTAGAAGTCCCAGATGCCAGGAATTTCTAGAACTGAGACACATTTTTTATATATACCTGATAATCCTTGCTGTCCTCTTCTATGCTTTTTCAAGTTTCAGCATGACCCTCTTGAAATGAAAGTGATGAGACCTGAGTGGAAGATTTGGTATGTTGGTGCACTGTGATTAGTAATGCCATGGCACAAAAATGTTTCCTGGTTTGGTTTTGTTTTGGGGTGGGTTTTTTTGGTTTTTTTTTTCCCAAATTCTAACACTCTGTTTGAATATATTTCAGAGAATTCTCACAGTGGTGCTAAGATATCTTACATGGAAATAACTCTTTTGGAGAACAACACTGAATATACATAATAATCTGGAGATCATTACTCCTCACGTGGCTACTAAGTCCAGCTTGGGCCACCTCAGTAGAACATATTGACATACTGTGGAGTGAGTCCAGCAAAGGGTCACCAAGATGACTAAGGCTTTGAATCATATGGCTATATAAGGAGAGGCTGAAATAATTAATTTTATTTAGCCTTCAGAAGAAAGAATGAAAGGAGATTTGGTTGGTGTCTGCAGCTATCTGCTGTGAGAATACTGAGAAGGTGGAGACAGACTCTTCTTGATGGTTCATGGTGGACTGGGGACATAATTTTTACCAGAAGAAATTCCCAGCATGTGTTAGGAAAAAAACTTGGAATTGTTGAAACAGGTTGCCGGAGAGGTTGTATAATCTCCATCCTTGGAGTTATATTCCCAGCGTGACTGAACACAGCACTGAGAAAAATTGATCCTGCTTTGAGCATGTAAGCGGACTAAATGACTGTCACATATACCTACCAAACAAAATTATTTTATGAGTCAGTGATTGAGGTAAGCGTTTAGCTATTCTGCAATGTTAGGAGAATATTCACAACTTTGTCTATTCATTTGTCTGAAGGATGGATTTCAATGAAACGGAGATAGAATCACCTTTATAAGAGTGTCCAAAACTGAATTACCAATGCATTCGTTCTGCTAAAGGGAAAGTACAGAGAGAGGTAAGGAGTGGTTTGCATCTAATTAGTTGATTACAGTTATTGTTCAATATATATAAATGATTTATTTCTGCTGTGGTCTTTCCGACATGAAATAAACTGTACTGGAGGCAGTATACACTTCAATACACTTACAGAAAAAAAATGGTACAGTGTTGTCCATTTTTATTTTTTTTTAACCCAGACTAATACCTTGCTCTCCTCAATTTGAGAGCCATTTTGCAGTAATGTCACAACTTTAGACAGTGAACATTCTTTCCTTGTTCTTTTGTCTTCAGTCTTGGGGAATTTCAATGAGTTAAATAATTTACATGTCCAATTGCAATTACTAATATTTATTATACTGTTGTATGTTATAAGCCTGTACTGCCATTTAATGAACGGGTTCCCACCTTCTCTCCATGACCCAGTCCCAGCTGCTCAAGTGTGTCGTAACAATGCTTGTGTAGCTGTCTAATGAGCCAAATCAAGGAAGCTGAAGACAAATCAAGATGAAAACTAACCATCAGTTTGCAGCCAGATTATTTCCATGAACTGGATCACTGCACAGGAACATGAAGAAGATTTTGGGAGAAAAAGTGGGAGAACTCTTCAGGTCATATTAAAGCAATGACAGTTTAGTTCCATTAACCTAAATAAAGGCTGTCCCGCTAATGTATGTTAACACTGAGGATGTAAACAATTAAGATAACATACATAAGTAATGCCAAAACCTAGCATGATAGCTAGTCAGGAGAAAACTGTTACTGCTGTAATTGTATTTCTTGCTTCAGACAAAAGAATAGCTGGAGATATAATAGCCCTTAAGGAATGTGGTGGAGGCATTAACTTCTGATAAAGAATCTGACTTTTGTACATTGCTCGCTTCCTCATTTCCTCCTTTTTTTTTTTTTTTTTCTGATGTTTGAAACTTCTCCATGTATTAAGCTTGACTGCACAATCAGCATTCTGACAAATCCCAGTTTCTTTCTCCATTCACTTTCATCTTATTACTGTCCATAAATAGAGACAAGCCAGGAAGGGGAGATAAGTATATATCTATAATTGTAACAGTTTAAAAACAACTCTTGAAACATATTAATCACTGACTAATCTTCCATACTAATTTATGCCACTTGTCTAACAGCAGCTCTTTCCTTCTCTGATCTTTCCTATTCTGAGACCAAGACTTCATGATCATATTCCTGACTAGCTGATGCAGCAAATTGCTATCACCATTTAGACTACAGTTTCCTGTTTCCCATTATATGACAATTGTCAACTTTCTGCATAATCAGGAAAATATACATCCTCATTTGGGAAGGGGAAAGAGGAGGGAGTATTTTTCCTAAATGTGGTAACAAAGTAAAAATGAAACTGTTTGCACTGTTATATTCTGTGAAGCATGAGAATGAGGGGAGAGGTAGGTGAGATAGGAGAGGGAAAGAGCAACAGTCTTGAACATGAATATCCTTACCTTCAACACAGCTAAGAACACAGAAAACTAAATCTTGGGACCTCTGTACCCTGTTGTACTTCTGTCAGCAGGTCTCTAGATAAAATAAATTTTGTTGGAAATAAATTAAGGAAATCGAGACTTGGCTGTAAATGAATAAATAATTTGACACCAAAAAATAAGTACTGACTCTCTGCCACTCCCCCTGAACCTATGAGATTGAGTAAATTAATCAAGCTTGTTAGTTAACTAACAAGTGTCAGTAATAGATGCAAGTCCCGAGCAAATCCAGCCCTTAGTTTCTAAGTTATCTTCCTCTTTATTTTGAAATCAGGGAAACATTTATCCTATATAGTTTCCACTTGGTAGCTTCAGAAACAAAAAGAAAAGATTGTGTGACCCACTGTTCTTTACAATGGCCGATAAGTCAAATGGATTTGACCCTTCTCCACTGCTTTTTGGTTTGTTGTTCATTTATCTTGGTTGTCAGGGCTCTGTATTTCTTGGTGATGATGTGAAATGTGAAAATGCATCCTCTGCTGTGGCTGCTTTTTATTTTTTAAAAGATAAAAATAGATTGAATCTCCAAACTCTTCCAGAAGGAACAAAGGGAAAGGAACAAAGTGATCCTCTTAACTTTATCAACAGGATGTATTTTTTCCATTTCCTCCCTCCAAAAATCCCTAGAAAAATTAGTGAAATAATAGTTTAATCCACCAAAAAGGTAATGCGTTCAATCTGCTAACATAGCACTGGTACAATGTATGTACACTAGGCTATTAAAATGCTAAAGGAAAAGATACTGTTACCATATGTGTTTCAAACTAAAATCTTGCCTTTGGTCAATTTGTGTGCTGCCTTTCTGTATTGATTTTTTTTTTCTTTTTTTCTTTCTTTTTTTTTTTTTTTTTTTTTTTTTTACAATAAATTTGTTCCACTATGTGTGTTCCCTCTTAAAAGTTGTTCATTGAACAATTTCAGTTCGACACCAGTAACTCAGAACGTTGTGTTTGTTTGTATCTTTTTCTGATGAGGAGAAACATAAAAGATTAGACATGATCATTTCTCAGTGCTTCCTTTCTGCAGGCACAAGTCTGAATTGTTACTTCTGAAAAAGAACAGTTTATCACAATATTCACTAGCGTGTGATGTGTTAAATATATTTCAGTATGTATTTTAAAAAAGGTTGGCAGATGCTGTAATTTTGTTCAGAAGAGTAGCATGAATTTTTGACTTAGAAAAGAAAAATATCTTGGTAGTCAGCTGTATGAAGTTAATAGACCAAATTATAGCCTCATTTAAGCTATTATAAATCCATAGCCACTGCTAGTGAATTTAAATTTAGACTAAGCTTAATGACAGGAAAATTTGGATAATACAGCAAGGGGAGATGCAGTTCACATGCTAATCAACAGAGCAGGGAGATTTTGATGACTGCTGGTTACATGAAGATGATATCTATAAAAGGTTGAAGCTGTGACAGGGCAGGCCATCAACACAAGGTCCAAAGTATGTGCACACCTCTAGCTATTGAAACTTCACCCCAGACTTATGAAGGCGGAAAGAACGTTGTTTATCTGCTCTGGATGTGAGTTGTGGAAGTCCTCTCTTATTCTCTTCTTCCTCAATTCCTGTATTACAATACCTGAGTTGGCATTGCCTATTTAGTCAGAATTCAGAAAGTTGAGTGTCACGCTGACAGAATATAACACATTTTAAATTCAGATCTCCACTTTTCCCCACAAACTTTATTAATATATTTTCCTCCATTTTAATGGCAGAGAATGAACTGCTAACAAGTGCTTTGAGGGATCTGAGGGTGGAGCCAAAAGTGGTGGATGCTGTCAGTGTGAAATAATGAGGTCAGCCGCCACAGCTCTGGAGATCAGTCCAGTTTTACAGCATTTACCTTATCCTGAAATTTTGATTGTTCTGCCAGATATTCAGTGTATAGATTTATACAGAGCTATATAGCTATTAGCTAGGAATATCTACTGTACATCTAAAGCAAGAAGGAAATTTACCAAAAACGCAACATCCCATTCTAAAAGATGATCTTGTCAGTAATTTTTTGACAAACATATTTTAACATTTTAATATTTTCTTTTAAACAAAAACTAATCAGGGAAATTATTGGTTTTTTTCAGATTTTTCTATTTATTTTTCAGTGTTTATATGTTTGCAAAATTTCTTTTGACAGTTTTTTACAGCTTTATTTTTTCTTTCAATACAGCTTCTTGTTAAAAAATATAAACTTACTAAGAAAAGAAAGAGATCAATATTAGTGATCAGAGAGTGGTAACTTTGTGAGTCATATTTCTGGGCAGGTACAATTTTTAAGCTATACAAATTTTCTTGAAATAAAGAAACCATCTCTCACTCAGTTACCCCACAGCCAAAGTGCTGAGTAACTTTCCACCTAATCTTTACTATAACTTCTCTAACTTTACCAGCTGATTTTAATTAGATGCTTGAGTAGTTGTCTGGACATATCTCACTGTAGTATAAATCGGTTTCTGTATTCTGTGTCTCATGACACAAGATACATCAAATGCAGGTTTCTTAGTTCTGTCATTGTAGATTTCAACACCTCCTTCACAGAAAAGGGAAAGCATGAAAATCAAGGTAATCTCTGTAAAAGTTGTATCAGGTATATATATTCACATCCACATCCAAACTATGGAATGCAAAAGACATAGCTAGCAATTCAAATATTTCATTTAAACTGTAAGGACATTGATAACCCCTCATGTGGATTTTATTAATTTTCTATAATGCTTTTTGTCAGTTCAACAGGCACAATACAAAAACACATCAATCTTTTTTTATGTTTTTTTTTCAGTCAGGTGAGTTCACAAGCTCATTTTTGGAAGGAGCAGGTGGGTGTACATACACTGTGTAAACAACACATTCTTGGCAAGATTGTGTATTACCATTATCTCTTCTAGACACCAGACAGAGAGGAAAAGCAACTCCTGCTTCTCTTAGTGCCAGACACCTGTTCATTTTTCTTCCATTGCATCTGCTTCACCTTCTGCTGCTCTACCAATTGCTTTTGGGCTGTGGCATAATTCTCTTCATCAGGAACTATTCCAAAGAGCCAGGAATTTCTCTAGGTTTCTGATCATATGTGCCTGTGTCATAAGAATGGTCTTCAACTAAGGTATCACCATAAGAAGATGCTCAGTGAGAAAAACCTTGCTGAATTTCTGGAAACAAGTGCTCATCATATAGTAAGAAGTCAGAACCCTAAGCAACACAGAGGACTGAAAGTGCATTCAACTAATAGCTAAAGCTAAAAAGTTGTGAAAAAATAACAGCTTTCCTGGAATATTTAGAACTCCATGTAGAGAAAAGCTTTTAATTGGACAGGAAGGAAAAGACCCATACGACAGCTAAAGTAATCAGTCTGCCTTGTCACTTGGCTTTGATGCAGGCAGCACATATACATTAATAGCAGAAAGTTCTGTGTTTTTGCATTGCTATATATTCCCTTTAATATAACAGTTCTAATTTATCAACCCAGTGGCAGAATCCCAAATCTTATTTTAGTTAAGACAATTCCAATAATCTCAAATTTTGAGCAGATGGTGACATGTTGAGGCTGTGGCGGTGTTGTGAAAAAGGAAGTTAATATTGCAGTTTTCTTCTTTACAAATATACAACATAAAATAATTTGCAGTCAATTGACTTATTAAGGAAAACACCCAGTCAAGTTGGCATTTATGTACACTCTTAAAGTGGCTGCTTAAATTATTCCAATGAAATTGACTCAAACATGAGATCGAGAGCTCTACTTCAGGTTTACTGGTATTTCTTAATATTTCCTAAGCTACACAACACATGTATAGAGATTATTTTCTTCATCAATGGGTTTTGTTAGTCAATGTTTATAAATTTCTACTTATGTCTGATGGACAATTACTTCTTGATTTAAGTAAAAAACAACAAGTAACTCCTTCATATAAAACAAGGACTAACAATATCATAGCTGAGATAACTACTCTTCACAAGATTTAAGAATGTCTGGTGTGTCATTAGGGTACTTAAAAAAAGAATAGAAAGAAATCTGGGGATAAATTTGTCTGTTCTCACTCAAACTATGCCTTCTGTTAGCCTTCAAGCAATCTAGTGAGTTCAGTAAAATGGCTTTCCTGAAATGGTTGCATCTGTTTAATAAGGATATACAATTTTTTTGTCTACTTGTTCTATTTTGCAACAGGACTTGGTTTTGTGTCCATTAAAGCTTTCATATTTGGATGTGCATTAAACTGTTTAAAACAGTTTGTTAACAAATGATTGCATCAGCTCTCTAGAGGAAAGAACTTTAATGAAATTTACACTTGATAAAAAAAAAATTAGCATGTTTGGTTTTTTTTTTGCAATGCCATGAAATACTCTTGAAAAACTAGCTATCTTTAATTCTCCTTTCACATGGGCTGTTGTGGCTGTACAGCTCTTGGACTGATAAGTTTGTGTTGGGTTTTTTTTAAACTGGTTGTTGTTTAATGTTTTGCTTTACAGAAAAAAATCTTCAAGCTTATTTTTTCTGATTTAAATTTGCCTAATTATATTCAAGCCCTCTGTAGAAAAGAAGCAAAGGAAAACAAGGGAAAAGAAAAGGAAAATAAAATAAAATAAAATAAAATGAAATAAAAGGAAAGAAAGGAAAGGAAAGGAAAGGAAAAGAAAAGAAAAGAAAAGAAAAGAAAAGAAAAGAAAAGAAAAGAAAAGAAAAGAAAAGAAAAGAAAAGAAAAGAAAAAAAAAAGAAAAGAAAAGAAAAGAAAAGAAAAGAAAAGAAAAGAAAAGAAAAGAAAAGAAAAGAAAAGAAAAGAAAAGAAAAGAAAAGAAAAGAAAAAAGAAAAGACAAGACCCAGTATCAATAAAAACCAACAATCCCATTTACCTGTCTTGTGGCTTGAGAGCTCTGGATGCTACTGCACCTGTGTTTACTCTTGCAAGGAAGAACCACTGCAGTACCAAGTAAAGACACTGGACACAATACTCAAAGACACAAGACTCAGTGTTTTCTTTCCCTCCATCCCTTTGCTTTTCTCCTGTCTTCCCAAAGCAGCGTTACTCTACAACCTAGGCAGACAGGAGGAAGGGGAAGCTTACTGCTAGTTGTGAGGCACCATGTACAGGGCCCAGGGTAGGCAGACATAGCAGGGCAGGGGGTGGATTCAGTAAACAAACATGAAATGAGGAATACAGTAATAGAGCAAAGCGAAACAAAAAAAATAGCCCAAATTCTTCTGTGCTTAATTTTTCTCATTTGTAAAACACTTCTTTCCCCTTTTCTTATGCATATCCAACGGAGAAAAAAAAAAGATTTCTGAAGGTAAAATCTATATAGCTTGTGAAGCATGAGCAGAATTATGATTTATGAATAAAAATAACTAAGCTCATAAATGTCCATTGTTGGACTGGCACAATGTTCATGAAATAAACAAGGCTTACAGGATGGCTATTAGCAATGTATGAGGTTTTAAGTAAATAATTAAGAGTCTGAACTAAAGTTATAGAGGAACCTTAATGTTGGCATTTCTGGAGTTTTAGACTTTTGAATTTTCAAACTTCATAATGTTTTTTAGCAAAATTTGTGGTTTTCTATACAATACTTAGCAGCTCTAGAAAATACTTAGCAGCTCTAGAATCTCTGAAAATTATTTCACTAACACTGAATTATCTAATTGTTAGAACAACAAGACAGTAAAAAATCCTATGTAATAAAAAGAAATAAAATTTTCATTACAGAAATCTTTATTTTCAGAGGAAGATGAAAATTTGCAATAAAAAAAGAAAAAAGCTGATATGACCGATACAAATTTAAAATATAATTGAAGCAGAGCTTTCATAAAGAGCTCCAATCTTGATTACATTTAAAACTTGGCTGACCAAGTCTGAGCAACCTAGTCCATATTAGTTCTTTAAGCCAGAGAATTAACTAGACAAACTATATTATTCTTTTTTGAGATAAATATTTCCCTAGCAAGCAATTTGTATCCAGTCACTATTTCTAAGCATACCTACTTAGTGAAGATGAACCTTTAAAAATCTTTATTAGACACCTATAGTGCCCTTTTGATGGATGTTTTTATAGTCTTGAAGATAAAACCATATTTCTACACGTTCTACTTCAAAATTAGTAAATAATTATGAAAAGAATCATTACTGGAGCTAGCCAACATTGTACAACAGTAACAATTTTGTTCTCTGGTTTGACCAAAAAGAGCTGAGAAGGTAAGTACTGTGTCACTGGAAGTAGCTTTCAGTGTCTGTTCCGCTGGGATACAAAGCCACCTCATTCAGTGACCCAAATGGTTGGGGACAATCTGAGAAAAATACAGATAGAGGTAAATCAGCAAAGAAACAGGAGAAACTGAACACCAAATTGCATTTAAGGTTTTCTTCCTCTGGCCAAGGAAGAAATATATATACTTTAAATGTATACTGTAAATATATATACACTTAAAACTTTAAATATAAACATATTTTAAATATACTAAAAATACTTTAAATAAAAAATGCATCAGCTTATATTTCCCCATTTTAATGTGATGATGATTCACATTCATTTTCTTCCCTTTCCATGCACCACAAAAGACTCAGTATGCCTGACTCTTGAGGACTGAGCCACTCCAACTGTGTCTCCATTAACAGAGAGACTGAAAATAAGCAAACTTGCAGAGCAAAACACTTGGTGCTAAGGACTCAATGTCCATTTTAGTTGTTTCTACTTCAGACTACTTCCAGTCTAACCCTGTAAACTGAGTGCTCATTAGCAGTTGTGCTGCTTTCAGTGCACTCCAAGATCAGACCTTTCCATTTAATTTCATCCAAAAAGAAACTCAGTTCATGTGCTTAGAGACTGCTCGTGGATGTGATACAAAGCACAATGAACAGAGATGATCAGGGCATTCATTTCAGAAGTACATTCATACTCTAAACTAAAACACTAACATAGGTGTAAGCAGAAGCTATGCAAGCATCATTAGTATGGAACTAAGCCCAAGTAACAGCCTTTACAATCAGGAAGCTTTATTAGTGCAGGTTCCGGCTCAACACTATGCTAATTACATCCACCTGGCTTCTGGCCAGCACAAAGTGCATGCAGAGGTCACTTGCCTCTGCCTACGAAGTACTATATACACATTACCTAAATATGCATTTGTCCTTCATATGTTACAATTATGCTTATTGCATTACTGAATGAAAATTTTGCTAGTGTTTAATGTTGCCTGGAGGATGACGATTCAATTTTACAGCAACTGTAGAAGGTTTAAATGTATTTGTTGTTCTGCATTAAAATCAAATTTGTTTAAACATCTGTTTTCAGTTTGAGAAGGGGAGATGAAAGATCTGAACGATACAGATTATTTGAGTGAGTTAAATTAGGAATGTAGATATCAAAGGTCCCTGTTCTCTATGGTGAGATACCTGGCTGACTAGGCAAAGCTCTGGTCTCGTGGAAGGTGTCCCTGCCCATGACAGTGTGGTTGGAAGTAGATGATCTTTAAGGTCCCTTTCAACCTAAACAATTCTATGATTTTATGTTTTCTTGAACTTGACCCTTCTACACTTCAACCCCATATGCTTAACTGACAGCAGTTTGTGGGATTTGCCATTGCCCTATATGTCCCAAAATGTTATTAAACTCATGAAATGTTAAAGAGCAGTGAAAATCATAGCAGATTTAACAAAATTAATTGGTTTAAACTGTCCCAATCAGTTTTTAAAGAAGCCACCTTTAATAGGCAACCTACTGTTTTAATGAACTACCCAAAACTATCTCCAAAGAGCTCAGTACAGTACCTCTCTATCTTCATTAACAGAGAACGTATGTTGGCGGCCAATTTTTTGTAGGTCCCTTGAGTGGTTCTGTAAGTCAGATTTCACTGATAATTGCTTTAATAAAATCTATTTTAACATAGGGGGCTTGATTTCAGAGGTGGCCTACATTTTTCTGTGTTCTGCCTTAATGTAGTCAAATATCTGAACAGGCATTCTCTATGCTAATGGGACTGCCCTCCCGGTTAAACAGATGCTTAAGTGCTTTATCGGGTCAAGGTCCAAAGTCCAGGTATACAGCTAAAAGGCTTCAAACATGTTTAAATTCTATATGTGCGTGAAAGAAGGAATGATTACCTGAATTTTAAGAAAATGACGATGGTCATGCCCATCAGTGTACATGGACTAAACATCTACCTATAGATAGATTCTGCACTTCAAACCTGATGTAACGTCTTACACCTCTATATTCACCATCTCTTTACACAGCCTTCCTGCAGCTAAAAAAAAATTAAATGAACTCTGACTCAGCTTCTGATATGCAAGTATCACTGTTCACCTCTGTGGCAAGCTGAACTCTCGCTGGATACAACGTGAAAAGACAAATAATGGATTTTAAGTGTCTGTGACTGTTGAGCCTGATGAATAAACAAAATTTAATCTTTCTCTCTGTTAATACCTAGGGGGGGGGGGGGGGGGGGAAAGAAGCTGTAAACACAGACATAAAAGAGCAGTTACTAAATCTAATATCCAAATGCCAGTATAATTTTTGTTTAGGAGCCAAGATGGAGTTTTAACAGCAAGATGAAATCTCTCTGTCAGCCAATACCTTTTTTGGTGGAATGACCAAAGCTTTCTTTTACCCTTACTTCTCCCCATCACGACCTGTGAAAGAGAATACAGACTTCTCATCATAGCTTGCAGTTAATAGGTAGAGGAAAATACATAGCTTGCAGTTAATAGGTAGAGGAAAATAGTTTCGGTTGTGTGTCTAAAGCTATGACATTATAGAATGCAACAGGGAAACTGCATTAAGCTAAACGTTCCTAACACAGTATACAGAAGAAAAAGGAGAGACATCATAAGACCCTAACCAAAGTTGGACAGAACAGGCCCTAATGACTGTCCTCACAGAGAGTCTGAGATCATGGGAGGATGAATCTTGGCAGAAGGGAGGAATAAAGATTGTTGCTAAGATGTTGGAGCATGTATTCTCTTTTTGTGATTCAACATACTGCAGGAGCTTTATTGCCTTTTGGTGAAGCAATCATAGAGAAACACTCAATGCATCCTTTCTAATCTCCTGTCAGTTGCCTGGGGGAGGAACAAACCATGATTTATAATCCACAAACCACATGGACAGAATGAAGACCTTGACAGAAAGGAATCTTCCCTCCTGATACAAACGTAATAATATTTGACGATTCTCTTTCCTCCAAAAGTGTTTTAAAGCCACATAGACTTAACATAAACAGGTTTGTTCCAGAAGAAAGCCTTCTGTTAATTGCTAAGGCTTTATTTTCATAGGTAAAAAGTGTAAATAGCTCATTTTATTATTATATATTATTAAAAGCATTATTACTTACTTCCCCTCCACCCCCTGCTGTTCACAGATCACAGCCTTTCTCCTCTTCCTACTCTCTCCTCTCATGATGTACTCTTTCCTAGCCAAATAGGGGTAAATAACCTGTTCCATGCCAAGCAATCCTTTGGCAAGCATATTGTTGGTCTGTAATTTGTTCAAAAGTGGTGGATTGCTGAGGCCCTTTCAAGCAAGCTGCATGAAAATCTTCACAAATGAGCCTATGCCATTAGTAACAAGAGCCCTAAGGGAGCCATTGTAGTGACTGAACATATATTATGGATCTCTCTCTGTAATTTAATTCTGGAACTGGGAATCTTAGGTAGCCTATGAAGAGCTGAAGAACTGCCCCACCACCCCCGCCTTTCTTGCTCACACTCAGACACAGAAGGAAATCAATGGGAGAAATGTCCTTGCAGTACTGAATACATATGCACATTGGCATTTATGAAAACTTGTGCTCCCTGTGGGGATGAAGAACATGGCTTAGATGAAATTAGAACAGTCTGACACTGGTGCAGTCTACCACTCTGCAATACAAGTTATGATTGACAGGGCCCTTGTAAATAAGGAATTTGAGAAGGAGGAGGCTTTTGAAATTATATATAAGATGATTGAAATGACATTTAAAATGCCAATTTAAGCAAGAATGTATTTTCTGAATTATTCACTTCATAATGTGCCTTTGCATCTCTGTTGCATTTCCAGGACATCCATTATAAGCCTCATCCAGTGGCTCATATAAGGAAATACGCAGAAGTGGAATATTTAATATGTATAATGGACTTGCATACATAAGAATGGTCTCTCTACAAAGTACTGAACTGCACAACAAATTTACATTAATATTGGATTAAATCTTTGCAGAATGCTTTTATGTTAAATATAGCTGCCATATAAAGCCAAGTGTACAACTACAAGACAAAAGAAAAAATGTTATTCTATATACCTATAAAACCAATCTGCAGAAATTCTTAATGTTGAAAATACAGGCTTCCTAAAATATGAAATGATAGCAGAAACAAATAAAATCTGTAAGAACAAATGAGATTAATTCCAGCAAAGATGTCAGATATCCTGTGTGAGAATGTTAATCTCTCCTGGACTGACAACAGTTTTTGTTTGTGGTAATTACAGTCAGGACTGATGAAAACAGTTTTGATTTGTAGTAGGGATCAGTTACCTCATTCAGAAGAACTAAAAGAATCCTGCATCCACATTTGCATAGAACACAATGAATCAATATCAAATTTGCAGGGCATGTATTACAGCTTTCATAGCAGTTATGCTTCAAAAGGTGATTTTTCAACCTGGTGTGCAGGGATTCAGAATTCTAATGTATCTATCTTGGAGTATAGATTTCTCTTCACTTGTCCCACTGGACAACCACATGCTTAGGAGATGCAGATCAGAAATATAGAACTATGGAAACTAACAAATTTGTTTGGAATAACATACCTATTAGTAGAATTATTTTTGTTTAAAGAATTGTGTTGAATATCCATTGATACAGTAGCTGTTGGAAGGATTATTTTCAAACTAAAATCTGTTTCATGCTGGAAGCACACAGCAATGGAAGCTCTATGGTCTTCAACACAGTGAGACTAAGATGAGTCAAAATAAAACTTATTTTGCTCTTTCCCCTTGAAAAAATCATGCAGCTTTTATTGTGTGTCATGGATGGCGTGAGACAGTTCAGATTTAGGTAATTTTTGTAACAAAGTTATTTGAAGGAATGAAAACATGTAAACTCTGGTTGCAAAATTTGAATGTAGCCCTAAAGAATGTTCTCAGAGCCACCATGTAGCTGGCTGGGCTTCACAAGGTTTGGTCTGTTCCCCCAGTCCCATGATATAATCTGGACTGTAAGATCCTCCAGAGTTTCTTTCCTGACCTTCTCTCTCCTATTCTTGACGTAGCTGGCATATTCTGTTGCACAGCTGCCTCTGCTCTCATTCCCCATAGCAAACTGACACTTGCACAGTGTACAGAAAACTGAGAAAAGGCGCTGAAAGGCGATGGGCCTGACAGCTTCAGAAAGAAGAGCCAAAGAGCATGATTGGAGAAGTTCTTGCCATCTACATCAGGCAAGGATTTTGGAAGCAAAGGCAAGGGGCAGACAGAAGCTGTCAGCTTATACACACAGACATTTGAGATTAGTAACTCATTTGCTTGCTGTTTTCAGTTTAAAAGCTCTTCATGTCAAGTTTTGACAGTACTTTTGAAAGTACTTTATAAACCACTTCTATATTTCATCCTTTTTATCCTCCTCACTAAAGTAGAAATATCTGATTCTTAGGAAATAAACAAAGACACCGAGTAAAGTGATCCACTTAAGATATGCAGACAGTGACTTCCCACTAAGACAAGGTTAGCAAAACTCTCTCATGGTTGGTTGGAAAGACTTTTCACTTTAGCATGTGTCATTTGACCAGAATCAAGACTGCTGTCTGGTATTAAGTCTAATCACTGACAACAGCTATAACATCAACTGGGTATGTTTTTTCTAGCATCTGGAAAAAAATATTTTTTTATTTCTTAATATTCCAAGATTTGTGAATTTAATCCTATTTAATTAAAAAAAACATATCTAATTAATGTCTTAATTAAAGCACAATTATCTCTTTGCAACATGTAGAATAATATATTAATAATAACTAGGAGACTGTTATAATTATTGGGTTTACTATTATTCTTTCTTCAACTGTACTGTACACAATCTTCCAAAGGTTTTCTACAGATTACTTTATTGATCAGTATTTTAATTTTAACTTTGTGATCAAAACCCGAGATTAAGATAAGAGCTTTCTCGTGATAGCTACACTATAAACATATGAAAATGTGATTATCTTCTCAAAGGGAATAGTGTATAGGCATGGGTAAGTAAGGGAGAAAAGAGTAATAATCAAATATACACATATTATGTGCTTTTTTTCAGATCATAAAGTAAATATCAACTCTCTATTCTGTTCCTCTAGACAATATTTATCAGCTGATTTTTATTTTTTATGGGTGTTGTTTTAGGGGTGGATCATGACCTTTCAGAGTAACAGCAGAGCTTTTGCTTCATTGTTTGGGAGCAGGAGTCTGATTTTTACATTTTGTTGCAGGTAAATGGGGGAAGTGTTAGAAAGGTTAGATCATGCACTTTCTGCTAACATTTATCCATGGAAAGACAATTTGGGGCAGGTCTATGTATTAACCAGCTCAGAATTGCTCTGAGGCAGGGAAAGATCAGTAAGAGGTACTAAAAAGAGGAGGAAGAACTGGAAGTAGTAGTTCCAAAAAGCTGCACTGCAGATGAAGTCCTATGCATAACAAGACAGCTGCTACAATGGGACAGTACTACAAAAAAAGAAGCATGTGGCCAAAGATTGGGCAGAAGTGAAATCAGGGAGTGGAAGGAAATTCCATCGAAATTATTCTAACAAAATCAATCTCTAGACATTAAATTAATGGAGTTGTGCAACTCTGTATACTTAGCAAAACGTCAAGAAACAAGAAGAATGAAATCTAATAGGCAAGTACAATAGCAGAAGAGTATTGCTGGTGTCATCCTGAATCTGACAGTGAGCATTTGGGCCAAATGCCAAGTGAAAAGGGATTTAGAACTGTGAGAAGAAAACTGCTCTGTGTTTAAATAAGTTTGGTCTGGACTTAGAAAGATCTTTCTACATAACAGGAGTAGTTTACTTGAAGACCTTATTTAACTGTCCCCAGAACAGCTCACATGTTAACTTCCTACATCAAAAAGACATAAAGGACATGAAAGTAGCATAAAAGGTCATTTTATACTCAGTCATGCTTATTGGGTATTTCCCACTACAGTACAGTAATGGGAAT
This sequence comes from Falco peregrinus, assembly GCF_023634155.1. Classification (NCBI taxonomy): domain Eukaryota; kingdom Metazoa; phylum Chordata; class Aves; order Falconiformes; family Falconidae; genus Falco; species Falco peregrinus. Next base: position 35,748,524 of record NC_073725.1, on the reverse strand, counting down.
TACAGTAGAAATTGTCATTGTTAGGTGCTAAAACCTTCAGGTTACAGCATGTCATCACATTACTTCATTTATGTTCTGAAGAAAGGATTGTCTCTGTGTTCATTCTTCACCTTACTAAGAAATAAGATAACCTAAAAAGTCCTAAACTGTGTTCCATTTAGATCATTAAACAAATGCATCAGCTATTGGATAAATAGTATAACTCAATTTGCATTTGAAGTGTTTGGGCAAAATATGTGCAAGCTCTATGTGTTTGATCTCATTGCTAGTTAAGGTGGCAATTTTATGCTATTTAGCCACGCCCCACAGATTTGCTTGGTGTGCTTTTTAGTCTCATGTTAGTGACTGACTGTTCCATTAATTTTCTTCCCTACCGGTTTACTCTTAGGTGGTTGATTTTTGAAAATTTTTGAACAGTCTACTGAATTCTTTTTCCTGCATTCTTTTCCTTATGCATTGGTTGGTGTATCTTTTCTGAATTTAGCTCTTCCTTTCTTGCAGTAGAAAAGAGAAATGTTCCCATTTCCTGCCTATCTTCTGAAACATGTTTAGCCATCTTTAAAATTCTTCTGTAAAAATATATACTTGATAAGAACATAGAAATAATCATATCGATTAAGAACAAAGGCTAACCTATTATAGAATCACAGAATCATAAAAGCATTTAGGTTGGAAAAAACCTTTGAGATCAAGTCCAATTGTTAATGTAGGACTGCCAAGTCCATCACTAAACCATGTCCCTAAGCACTGCATCTACAAATATTATCCTACACCTGACAGTGTCCAATTGCGAAGAAAGACCATGAGAACAAAGTGAACACATAGTGCACACTGTTTATCTCCTCAGCTTCCAGAAATCAGTGTTTCAGGGAATTTCTGAGGATAGATCACATCTGCGTTATAGTCCGTGCTAGGTAATTTCTATCTGCCAATTTGTTAACCATTCTTTTAATCCATTCAGGTTTTATCAGTGGGTGCCCTCATTTAAAATCCTAATTTGGTTTACTTTATATCTACCAAGAAGTCCATTAGATGCCCTTTGTTTCTTGAATTGTTCCCCTTCTTAATATTCTCCATGCTCCTACCTATATTACAACCTGTTTCATATTCCCCTCAGCTGTCTGTTGTTCAAGCTAAAGATGATAGGTAAGTCAACCTCTCCTCTGATGGAGAGAGATTACATCAATCCCAACACTTGATTACCTTTGCTGTCTTTCCTTTCACCTTTTGCAATTCTACTTTTTTTTTTTTTTTTTTTTTTTTTAATTGGGGGAGCCATATTTCCACTGTGTTGAGGTTATTTGAATGTCTATGCTACAGTTATGTTTTCAGTTTTCTTCTCTAATCTTTTACTATTAATCCATAATGTGTTCTACTTTTTTGTTGTTCTACATATTATTTTTTTAACTACTAATGAGCATTAAGAGGAATACGAGATCTCTTTTTGTTGTGTAAATCGGTAACTGGGATCAGTTCATTGTGTAGACAGAAATGGATTTTTTTCCATGTGCACCCTTTTGCACAAATTTACATTGTTTTTAAGTGCAATTTTATTGCCTGATATTCTTCACAGTAGAAGCTGTAAGAAGTTAATGTTTGAACTGATTGAAAAGCCAACTGGAAAAAAAGGAGGAAGAGAATCTTCATTACCTCTGCAAGGTTCTTGAATCAAGATCTAAAGAAGCATTCATTAAATATATCTAGGCTGACAGAAAATATGAAGTGAAAGATCCCTTTAGACCTGGACCAGATCTTCAGTACATTCATCTGAATATTTCAAGTAAAGTCCATGCTCAGACTTAGTCAATATAGGATCAAACTTTTTGTCTTTACACCATGAAATTAGTAGTCACACCACCTGTGTGGTCTTTTTCCTGTCTCTTTTGTGATTTTTACTTAAGTTATAGTCAGATATATCCACAGCCTATAATGACAGCAGCAGATACTCAACACACTTGAAAAACCAAGCCATATGTACCTAATACATCTCTTCTAAAAGCTGTCAACATTACCATCAGTGACTTTCCCCCCACAGTCTTCTTAAGTCTTTTTGTGCCTTTTAGGCATAGTCCTAAACAGCTCAAGTTTGGCGTTCATTTGCCAGACTTCATGGGAAGTTGGTCCCATTTTGTGCCTAGTGTCTGACTGTGAAACGTAACTGAAGTACTGAAATGAAACACAGAATTTATTATATACCTATTTGGCCCAATCTGAAACTAGTAGTAGAAATATTTTAAAAGACAGAGGCTATTCTTCCAAAATACACCATATAATTTTGCATTTTCAAAGACTATGTAAACTTCGGATAAGCCTTTTGAATAAATATTACAATTTTTATAGTGAAAAAAAATAAATGGATTATTAATAATGTATTTGGAAATCCAAGCAAACAACAACATGACCTTCTTAAATGGTATGAACACTTTCAAAAGACTAAGCTGTTGTTTAAACCATGGATTAATAAGTGGAGTGATATGGAGCCAGATGACCATGGAAAGAGACTTTACCTTCACAGTTTCATGCATACAGAAATGTAGTGATGTACAACATGGTGTCATCCAGAGATGTAAGTGGAACTCCAATTGTTCCAGGGAATCCATCTCATTTTAGACCCCTCCAGGCCCCACTTCCAAATAGTCTATTTGGTTCATACTATTCTGTGCCGTTTGTCTTTGCTTTAAGGGTTATCTGTGAAATATGTTATTAGAACCCATAAAAAAGCCACTGAAATAGCTGGAACTGTAAATTACTTGGAATCACACCCTTATTTTCTAATTAAAAATTCAGATATTTGATAATGACTGCACTAAGTGAAGCTGAAGCTCACTCAACTCATCCTGCAGTACTCCAGCTCTGCAAGTCAGATTCAACATGCTGGTATATAGGACTGACATAGGGAATACAAAAGGTGATGAAAAAAATTGCAGTATTGGGAAAGTTAAGCCAAGACTACAGTATGTTTTTATATACATAAGGACTAGCTACTGGAATACTGCCAGAAATGGCTTCAACCCAACAATATTAAAAAAAGTTACTGTACGAAGGAACATATCATTGGCACTCACTTTTTGAGGTTAAATTCTGACTGGAATCTTTTTGCTAGCTTCACTGCCACTGATTGATTTAAAACAAAGCAACAACCTAAAAATACCATTTTTTCATTTTCTTTCTGAGCAATTTTTTCCTTGCTGCTCAAACTTCCACACTGCAGCTCTGCCAGATCTTTCCTTAAGTTTCTGAATCTCAGAAGAGTGTGCTAGTTCTCAGCTAATCTTGCCTACGTGTCTGCAAGGTGTTGTAGCTTTATTTATCTTCCTTTTAACTGAAGTAATGCAACCAGGAACTGTCATACCCACCAATAAATCTAGCCATAATTATGTTAAAAAGCCTGGAACATAACTTCTTGGTCCTTTCCTTTTAATTTTCTCTTCTCCCCCCTCCTCTTTCTGCTAACTTCTCTCCCTTTGGAAAAATTACTGACAAGAACATCCAGAAAACATTATGAGGATGAGCAACATGTCATTTCTCCCTCAAAACCCACAGATATCTCAAAAGGTTTGCAATGAAGTTTAAACGTACTTATTCCTGTGATTAGGAATTAGAGATTAATAAGGATTGACATGAACATTTCACAAAGAATCTGTAATTATAGCTGCACAAATGAACAGGGGAAAAATACAAAGGAACTATGATGCCACTCAGACCTCTCCTTTTTTATAAAATTAATGAAATGTTTCCAATTTCATTTTCTGGGGCTAATCAGAAAAGTATTCTGCTGGAAAGAAACCAAATGATGGCAAGTATGCAGGATTTCTAATACAATATTTGCATTTTGACAGTCACACGCTGTCTGTTCTGATTGTGTGCAATTTTTTTTTTTTTTTTATATCGTTTGGGTCATAAGGAGATGTTATTAAACATAAACCGACCAAAATGTATGAATAATAGCTACTTAATCAATGTAATTCATTAAGTGAACATAGGCAGAAGTAATCTTGATAAGTCTGTGATATAGATACAGAGTACAACACTATATGTATACGGAAGAGATACATAATTTTGTATTTCTCAATACACCTTCAATTTCATTGTCCTCCGCAAAACTTCCAACAGACTGATTCTGCTATAGAAACTGTCAACAGCAGTTGTATGACCTTTAAAGAAGACTCTCTTATCCTTTAGAAAACTATTGTATAGACAGGTGTTTGTGAGCATACCTGCCTGATATTTCTATATTACAGCGAATGACAATTTTATCACTGATGGCAAAAGGTATTCAAACAAGTTCACACAGGTGACAGAGAATTACATGTACTTTAAGAACCCTCAGCATTATATCTATTGTAGTTTATATGGCATTTATTTTTACTGATTAAATGAAAATAACTATCACTTACAATAAACTGACATTCATGTATCCTACTTTGTATGCACTACATAATAACTAACCTCAAAAATTATTACAATCTTCTTTAATACCTTTAAGAGATTTCCAGGTTTGGGTGGGTTTTTTTTTTGTTAGCTCATTTTTATGTATATCTATAAAAAGAATTGTGGTTAGAAAATACAACTTGTAATCACTGAAATATTTGAGTAGTGCTAAAAATTTACTGCTGGATACCCAGCCATCTATACTGCTTACTGCAGGCCGCTGAAATTAGTAATATAATGGCTATTATTAAGTTAATAACTTATTGATACTGTTAAGAGACAAATTACTGCCAAATGAGAAATGATTTGTCTTACAAACACAGCTCATGTAATAGTTTACATATTAGGCAGGGCAAAAACCTATGCAGTGCCAAAAGACTTCCACCTTAATATATTGTCTCCCTCAGGACAATCATTAATGTATTTTCAGCCATTACTATATGTCTTCTTCAAACTTACACCACTACTTTTATTATTTTTATAGTGCCAGAGGGTATTACTCCTTATTTTGATTGCATGTATTTATTAAACAAGCTTTTTTTATTATTATGAGAATTATATTCTTGATAGTATAGCACAATCTTTAACCAAAGTTACACAGGCAGAGTCCTTGACTGTTACATCTTTTCTCCCTTCATCTTTTCTCTTCTTCCTTGTTTCCTTCACATTTCTTCAGCTCTACTGGTACAGTCCCCAAGTATGTCTTCTGTGGCTCAACTTTATGTCACCTAACCAGTCTAGACATGCTGTCTTCAATATAAAGAGACCTATATTTCTATGATTTCTTATAATTCTTCCTCATCTTTTTCTTTTGTGCTTTGAAGATGTCAGCCTCTCTGTAGTTCTTACAGCCTCATAATGGGCTTTTTTCAACATTTCCATAACTATCAAAACATGTTCCATGGCTCAACTATTCACTCAAAAGCAAGAGATCTTACTTGGAAAGTGGCAGGATGAGAGAAACACCTGGCACTTTCTAGGCACATAATCCATTCCATATGTACCCTCTTGTGTGGACCGAAACTGTTTCAGCCTATGTAAGTTTTTCTGGTCTTTGCATTACAATAGGAACTAATTGGATAAGCTCTGTCCTGTTGAAACAACCACTGGGGCCCCGAGGGCACTGCCAGACATGACTGACCCTTCTAGGTCTCCCCTGGGGCTGCCTGCAGTCCCCCTGCCCATGGCCCAGAACACCATGCCACCCCACCCCCCACCCCACCCCACCCCCAGGGCTGTCCATGCCCCAGCAAGGACTCAGCTGGGCTGGTCTCAAGCTTCCTACCACCCTGCCCAGCCCTGGGCCCTGTTGAGCCAGGTCCACCCTTTGTGCTCATGTCCCAGCCTGGGCTAGTTCCATCCCATCCCCAGGGAGGTTCCTGATGCCCAGGTCTTTGGCTGTCCCCAGTATACTCCTGGCTGTCCTGCTCCCTGGCTGAGGCGGTGGAATGGGGCATACTACCAGGCCCTGCCCTGCTACTGCTGGGGGCCCCCCACAGTCCCTGCTCCCGGCCCTCAGGGAGCAGCCGGGCCCCACTGAGCCCTGACAGTCACTAGGGACTAGAAATATTCCATAGAAATGGCTTTGCCTCTCCTCCTTTGCCACAAACTCCAACATGTCATGGTGGGGAATCATTCTCAGGGCTTCCTGTACCAGAGACAGGGCCTCTGTCTGCACCAGAAGCTGCCTGGAAGCCTTGGAGCTCACCCACCGGTAATGCATGCCAATCACATATGCATATATGCACATGTACATGCACATATTTCATATATATACACACATTTAGACACACACATGCTTATATAATAGATAAATATGTCTACAAAACCTAAATTATATCATGTTATCTAATTTTCATCTAATTTTTGTCTGATTTATATTGATGTTGTATGGATACTGGCAAGCTAAATAAAAAATAAGGAGAGACAAAATGACAGAAAATCAGGCAAAACAAACACAGAGTATGATATTCGGTCCATGAAAATGAGAATCTGCCAAAGCCTGTCAATATTCAGTTAAACAATCCTGTAGCATGGCATGTCAGAAACTCCCTGCAATGAACAAGTCCCTGTGTAGCCTTGCCAGTCCATCCCTGCACTGCACTGCACAACCAATGCTTACAAAGTAACACTGTCAGCAAGGGAAGTATTCATACTAAAGAAGAGGTGACTTAGGGAAGGAAATACTCATACTGCTGTTACATATTGGCTTAAAATTCTGCAGGGGCCCGAGTCTTGGCCTGGACTGCTGAGGCGTGGGGAGTATTAGATATAAGGGCCCAAGTTAGTAAAGGCTAAAGAAGAAAGTTAACTGCATATGCATTCTGAAGTTCATTCCTGTGCTCTCTCATTAAGACTCTTACTATTAACTGCTTTTTTATTATTTTTTAAATAGCGCCTTTTTTAACACTATCTGGGGGACTTCATTCTGGCATAAGATCTGATTAGTCTTGAGACTAATACATGCATACAATAAAAAAGACAGTCTCTGTACAGAAAATATAAACAATGACCTTAACAAACTGAACCCAATAAAAAGTGTTTCAACAGTGTCAGTGCCCAGGTAATCATCTGCAAGTGACTATTACCTAGAAAGTAATATAACCTATTTTACTCACTTGTGGATGTTATATATTTACTCTATCGAAGCAAATTGTTAAAGCCTCTTCACTGTAAAACTATGGTGAGCAGCAGCATTGTAGAGCTGAGCAGCTGCTCTGTGTTGAGGCTGCTGAGGAGACCCAGAAAAAAATACATCTCCACTCTTAACCCGGTAATGCTTATGAAAAAAGCAAATGAGAATCCTTGAACAGAGGCGCTGTATGATTAGTAAATACACCTACTGATTTGAATGGACATCTGGGCTTGCAGGTCATTCCCAGGCTTGGGGTTGTACTTCATTCCTCAACTATCTGCATTTCTTTTCCATGGAACCTGACTGTAGGGTTTCCATCTGTATGCCCTGCTGCTTTAAGGCTGCATCCCAGTACTTCAGCCTCCACAGAAAAAGGTTCATGCTCATAGATTGGAGATGACTTTCATCTAGAGTAAACCAATCTGTAGAAAACGTTATGGAGGACTGACCAGAAACATTCAGTGACGTTTTCAGGCAGAACTGGCTTATACTTGTAGTGTTTATTTTAATTCAGTCATGGATACTTGCTTTCATTCTTAGCAGAATCTCAGCTGGTTTTGTTGTTGCTAGTGTTTTTTCTTGAAATTAGCAGGTGATGATATCAGGTCAAAAAGCTATTATCATGTAAGTGATTTTCAAGGTGAACATCAAACAGCAGAGTTCCTGGAAGTTAAGTTTATGCAGCTTTTATGCTCAATACATTCCTGTTCAAGGTGGCTTACTATTTTGCACCCACTAAGAAAATGACCCTGGTTAACAATCTCTGCCATTTTCTTATCTTGGTCATTTGAAATTTGCTTTTTGTGTGTGGTTAAAACTGTGAACTCAGAGAAGAATTGACATCAGTTCCAAAACTCTATTTTTCTCCACAGGAAATCTTGTACAAGGTTCTCATGTTCAAACTGGGTAAAAGCACTGTCATTTAAGTAATGGGCAGTATATTTCTTTTAGTGGAAAATACTTTGGGTGCTTATTGCCTTAGGAAACAAGCAGAGAAGCCACAGCTGAGAAGGAGACAATACTGCTGTGAAGAAGAATATGTTTTGTCCTTCCCTTTTTTCTTTCTTAAGGCTACTAGAGAGATGACGTTTTTGGCAAATAATGGACATCAGTCTTAACAAGAGTTGTGAGATGTTATTGCAAGCCTCTGTTACCTCAATAAAGATGTGAGGTACACCAGTGAACAATCAAGTTCTCCATCAATCCCTCAAAACACTGCTAGAAATATGAGCAGATAAAAAAAAAAATCCTTAAAAGAGAAAGACCTTTTAAAAAGTAGGTGCTAGAAAATATAACAGATAAGTTCCTTAAAAAGTGAACCGATTAGCAAATATTAGTGCTTTCATTATGTATTTTCAAAGGTGCAGAACCTGCAATTGACCATTCACTGATTTCTTTATGGACTCTGCAGAAACAGGAGGATCTGAAATCAGAGGATTTCTGAAACTGCTCTATGAACCATATGTGTAAAGCCATATTAAGGAACATTAAAGGTAAAAACTTTAAAGGCCTTTAAATTCTCAGCTAGAAGATAACTGCTTATGTCAACACAATTTAATGTGTACAGTTACCCAATTAAAAGAATGCAAGATAGATTTATAGAAGTTGCTTCTGATTTTGTCTTTTATGATACTAGAGAAAGAATATGTATTTTTGCTTAAGCTAGTAAGGAATGTCTCTGTGTTTTCTACACTGAACTTTGCACTGTAACAGTGAGTTACTCAAGCTAGCTGGTTTATATATGCCTCAGTTAAACTCTTGGCTTTGTAAAATAGTCTACTGAGAGCTTTACACGCTTTACACTACTTAGTTTACTGAACTTCACCACACCGTATATCTTGAGTGAAGCAACATAGGTGGTAGACAAAGATTTATGACTGGTTTTCTGTGTAGTCTGCAGCAAGATTTTTGTGGTTTGTAGGGAAAAACACCCTTCTCTGAGTGACACTAAAGAATTACATTCTTAACTGGTAGATACTGTTTTAACAGTTTAACAATGACAATTAGATGTGGTATATTTATTTATCTATGCAAACTTGCAATGCACTCTTGAAATGTGAATAGTGTGGCTCATTAGTTTGTTTGCCTTGTATCTGCTCTTTCTGACAACTGCAGATGTTTTGTAATTTTCTAATTGTAACTGTATAAATTTGCAAACATAAACCACACTCAGTTTTTGAAAACTGTTTCTTTGTAAGTTAGTAAATGTACAGATTTCTATCTTTGCAGTTGAGTTTGTAACAGCTTAAACAAATCTGTGCCATTTGCTTTTGTGAGCTCTACCTTCAGTGAAACCTGCATTAAATCAGTGGCTTCCACACAAAATTACCTGGGAGGGCAGGAGATAGGGGTTCTGTTTGTAGATATGGTTGTGAAAATATTCCTGTTGCTTTGATGTGCTCTGATGAGCCTTATTAAAGACACAACAAAAAATCTACAGCATTCAGAGTGGCTGCTGTAGGCCTGGAGAAAAAATGGCATCTCCTCTTTCATAATGTTCTGTCTGGCATACTTAAAGCTGGTGTGTCTGTCAGTCGTGGTGGTGTGTTTTGCTACATTGATATACTCCCACTGGGACATATTTTTTATTACCAGCTAACCATAACCTCATACAAAACAGTGATGACCAGAAATTCATTACCTTTCAATTCACTACCCATCTCTGTCTTGTTAATGATAGTGGCCTGGAGTTAAAAGCTTTTTTTTATCTTCATTTCTTAATCTCAGATACAACACATTTTAACACATTGTAAGAAATTAATTATCTTTGTTTAGGTATTTCTGGAGATATTGTTTGATAGTATTAGGATGTTATTTTACAGTACCATCATATGCTCTTATAAATCAATTAAGGATCGATTTTTAAAAGCAGAACTTACTTCTCAACCTGTTGCTTTACCTGTGTATGTTGTTGGATCATCCTTAGCTGCTGTATATCAAAATTTTGACACTAAATACAGACTAGATAGCTAACAAATTCAGGAGAAAAGAGGAAAAAAACAAAAACAAAACCCCCAAAATATTTTTTTTTTTCAGTTAAGCTCTGACCTTTGCAGAATTAAGAAAGGAAGGCATTTGATCCTGTTCCGACTTGAGTCTAGTTCAGCATTCAGATGTGACTCTCTAACACCAATTTGAAAAAGCCATTTGGAGTCAAATTCATGACTATGTATTCCGGGATTTTTTTTTCCTGAATGATATGCAGACCTCGCTCACAATGAGAGACACACAAAAGACAAGTGATTAAAAACATTAAAGATGTGAAAGTTTCTTGTGAGAGAATTAAATATTTCACATAAAGAAAGCCAGAGCTTGATGAAATACTCAGTTCCTTTGTATCTTTAGTCATTCATGTGGCATAAAATTAAGAACAAAAGGGACTTCTTGATTAATGACCTCTGCTAATCATTCCAGTAGAATACACAGAGACATTTCTTATTTGATTCCACTACCAAATTAAGTTTGTGTTAATCATAAATGTCACTTGCACACAAATCACACATAAATATTCAGTGTGATCTATATTTTATCAGTTATAACAGAATGCTTGGCAGCCAGAGTGGGTTTAAACAAGCAATTAGTGAATAAGTTATTAAACATTTTAAACAAATGTGATGCATGAAACTCAAATTAGAGGAGTTCAAAGAAATTTACAGTGTATTGATTACACAGGTGCCTGAGCTGGAGGCAGAGTTGTAATGTATGAAAAAAAAAAAAAAAAAAAAAAAGGAATATGCATTAGAGCCTAACATGCCACAGAATTTTCTTTCCTTACCTTTCTTATAATCTCTTTGGTAAAGACTTTTGAAAACTTCCCTTCCCACAAAAGCCATTTCTTAGAGTCTTTTCCTTAGATTTGAATTTGTGTTGGCTCTCTTTATGCTTCCTCTTTTTTTGCATTGCTCTGAACTGTGAGTTTTGCATTCCTGTTTATAGCCTTACAAGTTAACAGAAAATTATTCTAAAAGTGTCCAGAGAAAATCTTTTAATAGGGTAAATATAGTTAGGTTTTTAATTGCACTTGTCAGTATTCACACAGAAGCTGCTTTCATGTTAATTTATCAAGGCACACTGTAAAGAATGGTGGGAGTGGGTTTTCATATTCTGACTCCCATGGGGCAATGCTTTCTTCTTTCAGTAGTGTTATTGTATGCAGATTCCCAACAAGGCTTCATGGAAATCTATTGCTACCTAGTGTGAATAGGGGCTACAAAGCTTGGTGCTCTCTCAGTTATCTGAACAAACTCCAAAAGAATGGCCACACATAAATTGACAGAAGTTGACTCTGGAAGTGTAAAATGAAAGCAAGAGTTTCCCATGCAGGACCTCAACACTGAGTTCTTAGCAGTTGCGATCAATGCAATAGTGTCCACCAGAAACAGGTCTTCAACTGTGTATGGAATGATTACATACTTAATCTATCGTTAAATCTAGATGAAATGCTAACTTCTTGGGAGGCTTTGGGTGCTGAGGGAAGTACTATATGTCACTTCTGTCTATATGTATTTAAAGCAAGTATATGTAAGAAGTTACACTGGATGCTGGATACCAGAGCCTTATTGGACTGAAAGAAGGATATTAAGGCTTACACAAGAAGTGCGCATGGAAGAACTGCAATTGCTTCTATTAAGGTAGAACATCACATATGGTTAAGACTTTTATTCAATTCTCAGTTAATTTCTCTAAAATTGATACTAACCTCAGCCTAGGGCATTTCCTGGAGGCTAATCATTGACTGGGATTTATAGCCAAAAGGATAGCTTTGAGCCATCAGCTCCTCCCAGGCATTTATTAATCTCCTGGCAGTGCCTCAGTGTCTGCTGCTTAATTAACACTAGAATAAATATGATAGTTTAGAACTATTCCAGTATTGGAGCTGAGTAAACCTTCCATCTTTCACTTTCTGACATCTGCTACATTTAGGGTTTTGTAAAAATGAAATTCTACAAGCTGTAATGTAGTCTTGATCTCACAGACCGATAAGCACTTGCTTCATATTTTTATTGTATCCACACATTTCCCCCTGCTAGGCCAAAGGCTGGAGCAAGGCGATTAGGTTCTAAAAGCATATAGGTTCTTCAGACCTCTTGCTAACCAGAAACAGGATTCTGGGACTCAACATTACTGCTTTTATGCTCATCCCTTTAGTATGTGGTGAAGACAGACCTCATATTTCTTATCATTTAAGGAAAATGCATGAATAGTCTCACACCTGAAAATATTCCATGTTTAAAATTAAGATATAAAATACCTATGACTATATTTTATATATATATATATAAATATATATATATATAATTGTTAATCACCTATTGTTGAAAAACAAATGGTCACTTAAAAACTAAATGAAAACTTTGCTGCTTCCCCCCCTGGTTTTTAAAATTATTTACAGAAAGTGAATGTTTGAATAGTTAAACTTCCATTAGTCACTAATTAAGCCTACATCTCAGCCAAGAGGATGAGATAGCATTGAATAATACTGACTGGGGAAGAACATTAGGAAAGAATTGTCATTCACGAACCTGGTCTAGACAGATTCTTATCAGTTCAGCTCTTTCTGGATCACACTGGGCTTAGCACTGTTATCTGATAGCCTTAAGGTGTGCGTTCATTCTTCTTCCTGTTATTGTGATTACTACTGTACAGTATCTTAGAGCTCAGTTTATGGGTTGGGAGCAGTAGCATGCCAGATACACACCAGTATTGAAAAAAAGACTTTCTGCTTTCTAAAGCAACCTATAAGATGAGAGAAGGCACAAAAGTCAATACAAAGGAATACTGAAGAGGTAATAGCCCATAAAATATTTGGTTGTTTAACTATTATCAGTGTCTTGTAGGCAGCATTATAAATTCAGTTGTTAAAGTAGAGATTGGGGAGATCATAAACTATCCTTTTGAATGCAGAGGGTGGGACAACATGAAAAAAATAACAAAGATGCTTTGATAAATTCATAGGAAAAATAGAATAATTGCTGGAACTTTTGTTAATTTATTGTAGTGTTTGCTCAGTTCTAATATTAATATGAATTCAGAGTGTCCATTAAGTAAATCTCAAACATCGCTGGGAACCAACAGAAAGGTGTCAGTCTTTTCTTACACATTAGGACCGTAGATGGTTCACGGTTCATTATGTACACTGGAAGAACATAATTGATGTTGTTCCTGTCAAAATACCTTGAACACTGTCTCAATAAGGATGTGGATAATAAAAAGTAATAACAGCATAGGCTTCATTAAAATAATAATTCATTCATATTTCCCTTCATTTATCAATTTAACATAAAGAAATTAAATTCCAAGTAATTGTCTCCCACATCTACTTAGCTTGAAGAGTTGAAAATGGCTTGTTTACTTGTTATTTAGTCTATAAAATTTTACCTCTCCCACAAATCTTTCTTCATTTAAGAAAGGAAATTTTAGTGATCATTAAGCTACAATTTATGTCCAGGAACCTTCTAGTTGAAGCCAAAATTAATATTAAGCATTTATGAATAATGGAAGAAATGCAAACTTTTAAATGGGCAATTCAGGGATCTTTTTTCATATTTATTATTTTCTTATAAATAATTCATCAAAGATTTAATATTATAAAGTCCTAACCAACAGAAGACTTTGCATATGTTTCTACAGTGACCGTACGTATTCTTCAGCAGAATGTTTTGTTTGTAAAAAGTTTCTTCTGCATTTGCAAACAGACATATCAATAACTAGTCATTCTGAATGATAATGCTATACTGAAAATTTTTGTATGTAAAAACTTTGTTGCTAGAAGAATGCAAAAGTAGTTCATAAAATCACCTATACAGATATTTTTACCATTTTTTTTAGTGTGAACTAGAAAAATAGGACTATAAAAACTGGAGAATAGTCTCAAAAAACTATGACTACCTAAGGGTCCTGTTCTTTTCTCATGGAAGCTTTATATTTTACTTGAACTGTACCTGAATGACATAGCTGTGAAAAAAAATAAAATTAAACCAATCAAACCAGTTTAACCAATAGACTGCATTAGGAATATTGTATTGCAACACTTCAGTGAACAAGCAGCTGCATTTGTGCTGATACATCTAAATGATTAGTCTGAAACAATTAAAATATTTCTTTTTGACTGAAGCAGTATTTCATCAGATTTCTGAAGTGTGTTGGAAGTTATATTAGGACCCAGAAGAGAAATACTGAAAAACATGCCATGGCTTAGCTGAATACTATCATGTGCAATTATGTGTGAATTCTGAGAAACATTTACTTTGGGGTTCAATAGAACGATTATATTCAAAGTTAAAGACTAAGAACCAGGCATTCTGGAGGAATACAGAACTCTCTAACTTGCAAATTATTTCCTTATCTAGCTGTATTTCAGAATTTTTAGAGCCAAATAATGTACATTCTCAGATTACAGCTGAAAGCAAGACCCCTGAGTCAGGGTAGATTTTATTCTAGTGTAGTCTCCAGGCAGCATAAACCTCCTGTAGATGTATATACACATATTTTAACAGAATAAAGAGCAAAACCAAAGCAAGCAAGACAGTGGCTATATAATCCTGAAAATAATAAATACGACACAGAAGAAACAATGTGCAGCTTTTCCTCACTTCTTAAACTGAGGATCTTCATTGTTTTCCAATAGTTTTTGCAATACATTTTATGGATGTCACTTACACAAATCTTGTGAAGCTAATCTGGATAGAGTTATAACTAAGCTTTTCTGGCCCTCAGGCGCCTTAGCCTTGGCAGTCTCCTGCTGTTTGCTATCAATGTTCAACCTGCATTTACTTCTGTAGCCCGCGAGAAGAACTTTTTAGTATTCAATAGTGTGCCTTTTTATTCCATCTTCAAAGGTTTTTCATTTCATTTTATGTAGTTAGGCTGTACTGTGAGTGGTTCATAGCACAACTTTCCTTGTCTCAGACAGTTTTTTCATGTATAATAGACCATCACCCACCAGCAACAGTGTAGCTAAAATCAGTTAATATTTTCATATTAATCTCTTGTACTTGGTATTTAATAACACAGCTGCAAAAATCTCAGGGTTGAAAGCTGACATTGAAGATGAGTCAATAGGGAAGAAAAGGCTGGTGGTTTTTCTGAAAATACATTATTTTCAGTGCCACTCTACAGGTTCATGTATATTTATTTTCTGAGTGCATTTTTTGCTCAAGTGCATCTTGGAAGGTTGACATCCAAATTGTCCCTTGAGCTTTATGAGTACTGCAGACTGTTTTTTGTTTTGTTTTATTTTGTTTTCATTGTACAGAACTTCTAAATTATATTTAATGTTGCTAGAAGACATTATGCATATATTTTTTTCTAAGTGGAATGAAAAATTATCAGTCATATTAATGATAAACACGACATTTAGAATATTAATCTTGACAACTTTATATATCAATTAAATCTTAGAATTAGATGTTCTGCTTGTATATAGCACACATATACATGCAAAGGTGGTGGTCTCCATTAGAAAAGTTAGAATTTATCAAAAGTAACTGTATCGCAGTAGCTTAGTAACATAAATGAACTTTTTTAAATAGAGGAAAATACTGTGGCACCTCAGAATTCATGGGGATAACATCAACACTAACTTTTCACTGGTGAACTTGTGATATTGCAAAAAATCTGGTAAGGAGACAAAAAGAACACAAGATGGAAAAAAACAAGGGATCTAAAATTTTTTCTAGTTTATCCAGCATGAGTTACTCATTGAGGAATGGAAGTTTCAGTAACGCACTGAGAAATATATTCCGCCTTTTTCTTATCTCTGATTCTGCATTTAGGTTTGCATCAGCTGTTGCAATTTGTGCGAATAAATAAAGCTTTGTAATGTAATGCTTTAATTAAAATAGGCATGAAAACATTAATCAAACTCCAGATTGATAGGTAATAGGCATTGAACTAAATATAAAGATAGATAAATTACATTACTATATCTTAATCTTTAAAACCAGAAGACACTGAGATAACTTCTTTCCATTTGTGCCTTCCCTTCTTTGTAAGGTGTTTTGAAGTTAGACTTTTTGCAGGTCATCCATGAAATTAAGTTTCCAGGCTTACTTTAGGACATGAATCAAAATGAGTGTTCCAAGAGACTTCATTTTAGTAGTCAATAATTTCACTTCCTTTTTAAATTGTTAAGTGAAGACCTGACACTAAGCAGACAAGTGAAACAACCACTGAATGCCACTGTTTGCAGCCCCAAGAGATCTTATTAATGAATTGGTGGATATTTTGTGTTGTTTTTAAGGACAATATAAAAAAAAAAAAATAGAGGCAAGTGTCCCTTCCAAATGAAAACTAAAGATAAAGATATCAAACTTCAATTCTTGCCATTTTCACCTGATGTTTTTCATATTCTTTGTTTGCAAGGATCAAGCAGTAAAGGTTTGACTGGACTTCAGTAAAGTTATCTTTGATTAAAATTGGCTAATGATCTTATCAACACATTTTCTCCAGGGGTATATTTGTTTTAAGGTGGTTACTTCAATAATTACTCAGAGTAATCTCAGCAACTTTAAACAGCAAACGATTAGAAAGTTTATATGAATAAATACTTGCTCTTAATGTTGCGGGGTTTTAGAATATCACAGACTGGTTTTGTATTTTAGCTGAGTCAGTTCAATTCATAGCAGCCAGTTAAAGCGCATACACAAATCTTTGCAAGCAATCTTTCACAAAACAAGTCAGTCCCAAAGTGCTTTGTAGTAAACACTAAGGTGTTCAAGACCCTCAGATTCAGCTTGCATGAAGGAGCAGTTTTGTGTCATTTTCACTCAAGAGCAAAATTGTTGACACCAAGTGTGGAGCTGTATTTTACTAATTTTACCTATAAGACAAATTCTAGAGCTTGCTGGATTATGTCAATTTTATTTTTGCCTCACCTTTGTTAAACATAGGCTATAAAACAAGCCAAACTTTAGTAAGGTAAATTACTGGCAGGTTTCTAAAGAGATACAGAAAAAAATATTATTAAAAGCACATAATCTTTTTTCTGGGATATAAATGATGCATCACCTGATCTTAACTGAGCACAAAAGCAGTGAAAATCTAAATGCATCAAGTGACTTGTCAAATTCACAAGGTATCAATCAATGAATTTAAGATAAATAGATTGGGACAGAAAATTATTAAGAGCAAAATGTCAAACTGAATTACTGATAGCCCCAGATGTTTTTATATAGGGTCAGTAGACCACTGCAGAAATAAAGGAGGAGGAAACATTTTCTTCTGTTGAGCTAATTCTCCCAACACTGAGGCAGAGTTGTAGGCCAGACGCCAAAATGAGAACAGGGGACACTACACAGTTGCTGGTGTTTCTTCAGCATATCTTTGAAAGATGGCTAAAAGTGAAAGAAAGAAAATTAAGCAGTGCCAAAGCTTCAGTCATATTTGTGCAAAACAGTGAGACAGAGTTGCCAATTAACAAAAATATGTCCTGTTTTTAAAAACACAGCCTCTTGGAAACCTCTTCCTTTTTGGAGACTACCTAGTAGCAACTCCACCTCACTCAAACAAACTACTTTTGATTAGAACTGTGAATACATTGGAAATTCTAATTAATATTTTATTTTTTGATTAAATGTATTGCAGTTTTAAATAATTATGCTTTATAAAGGTTTAAATTGTGATCTAATTTCAAAACAATAAAAGGAAACCAAGAAACATTTCATTTAAATATATTGACACTGAACATTTTTAGATTTATTTATTTATTTGTTGTTAATTTGGTGGAACCTGGGAACTGACTGCGATTATTTTATTCTATCAGTTTCCTTCAACTGATTTTTGGTAAAGAAACTATTCCTCTAGCATTGGGAAGGGGGTGGGCAGGGGGAGAGTATCCATACTATGAAACAAAAAGTGGAATGACCAACCATTAAAAAGAGAATTAGTTTATTCTGAAAATGTCAAAGTAGTAAACTTTGACACTAGCGAATTAATTTTTCTATCCATATGTTTCTTTCCAACATCATTCTGGTATGCTGGCATTCACAGGCTATTTTGTTTACGATGTGATCAAATACTCTCAGTGAATATGCTTCCTTCAAAGTGGCACTACCTGGACTTATTCCAGATTCAGTGGTTTCAGCAGAGAAGCAGACCCGACAGGGGCCCTGAGCAGAGCTGCAGCAAAATGCCAAGCCTTTGCCCAGAGGATAGTGAAGTGTGATTTTGATCCAATTTCTGCATGAACTTGGAAGAAATTGGACATGTGATTGACTTAGTAGGTTTCCTGTGATCCACCATGGGATTCTCCTTCATGTTGTTTCCTCAGTCTTTGATGTAAATAACATAGGGCCAGCTTCAATCTGTGACTTTGCAGATAAATGTTGAAACTTGATTTCTAATGTCAAAATGAAGCTACATAACATGAAAAGCTGGGTTCATTTCACATTCACATTTTTATTTTAAGAAACTGCCATGCTTTATTTGTACCAATAGTAACTTGGACTGCTCCTTCACATGCTCTGGAATGCATTTTTGTTGAAATTTTTTTAAGCTACTGATAAAATATATTTGAAATAACAGTGAGTCAAAGGATCACATCTAAAAGGGCACAGTAATGCTAACAGCCTATCGGGAACATAACTACATGACAGCTATGAAAGCAAATGCAAAGCTGCCAATATTATCTGGGGAGTCAGCCAAGAAGCCAGATGCTACCAAAAAAACTCCATCCTCTGCTGTTTGGCATTTTGGGGTCTCATGGGTGCCATTGAAAGACAAAAAGATCCAGTGTACGTTACAGAACAATATGCTGGGCCTCAAACCCTCCACTGTTTTTGAGGACAATTTCATGCTGAAGAGTGCTGGTGTCAAAAAACCTGAAAGAATCACATTTTGTAGCATATGAAAAGAATGTGAAAAATAAAAGCAGTTTTCCAATTAATCTTTCTTGTTATATTGAATTTGGGAAGCAGAGAAATTCAGGTGTAGCTCAGGATCCTGGGGTAGGGAATGAGCTAAGCTAATAGCAGAATTTCATTAGATCCAGCCACCAATATTAATTTTGAATCAACTTGCTGCTGTGTGTATCAGATGGATTTAAAAGATAGAGAATTATTTAGTAAAGGGTCCTGCAAAGAAACACAAATCTAATTTCTTTTATTTATCCTTTATTTACTTTATATTCTTCTCCCTCTATTCTAAAGATTTATTGGAGTAATACATGTGTCCTTCTTAATATTCTATTGCATTAATACCTGTATGAGATAAATTTCCTTTGCTTTTTCTCTAGATATGTATTTTCTTAAAATTAATATCAATGTACTCTTAAAGAGCTGATGCACTGTATTTTAGAGATTAATTTTGTTCAGAAGTATTAGCAGAAATTACCACAGAAGTGTCTTTAAAAGTCCTTTAAACTTATTGCACTTTCCTGGGCAAGGAGTGGAATAGAAGAATATGACATATAGGCAATTATCATAAATATCTGAGATTATTGACAATATGTTGAAAGAACACTTGGCAGGTATGAACCATTTCAGATAAAAAAAAGTGAGTTTCTGAGTCTGCAAGAACTGCTATACCATTTTGTTTTGAAATTTCTTACAACATAAAGGTATCTTACAACATAAGCGGTGTCATCTTTTCTCTTGAGGGGGCTAACAGAATTTTTCCATTGGTTTTGGGTGAAGATTATTATGATGATTGCTCATTTTCATTTGACTACATCATTTGAGAAGTGCAAAGATATTTTTAATAGGGTTTTAATAATTTCTATGTAATATTCATTCTTTAAACACATGAAAGTTTTTTGAGCTTTAGGTAGATGATGAACTGAATTGATTAGAAGTAGAAGCAGGGAACGAGAGGCCAGATATTTCCCTTCCTTATTATATGACACAAAAACACATTTCCAAAGCCAAATATTCTCTTTCAGCAAACTTCTTCCTAGATAACTACCAGATTCCTCTGAACACCAAGGTTAGAGTGCAGACCAGATTTCCAACTACCAAAGTGTAAGACATTGAAAAAAACAGTGATGTTTTGAAGGAGAGCCCTTATTTTTCAACAAAGATTTCCCTCAAAACTCCCCCACCCACACAAGTCTTATTCACTGGGGTCTATTACAGTAAAATCACATCTTAAATAATGTGTTTTAAAATTATATATATTCTCTGATAGATAGGAAAGGTTCTGGAATGTTTATTTACTTTCAGTGCATTCATTATTTTCCTCTAGGGAGCAGTGTCTTAAACATCTCAGTAACTACAATGGTCATTTCATTATCATAAGCACCAATAGGTCTTTTTTGAATCCTTATGGTTTTAAAGTATTAGCTTCAGTGCCAAGAAAATCCAGGAAGGAAGTAAAACCTCATCCCTCGTAAGGTAAGAAGGTAAATCCTAATGTTTCATGGTAATTTTCCAGTTTTTCTGTCTCTGTCATCTAAAATGACTGAAATTAAATAATGCTGAGATCAGTTTCAGTAGGGAGATATGAATCCAGAAACTGAGTTTATAGGTAATATGAAAAACTGCTGCAGAAAACTGTAGCACATCCCACTGTGAGTAATGACTCGCATAAAGTCTGTTCAGTTACAGTTGAACATCAGCCAGTTACAATTTAACTCTCTTCATGTTATTGGTGGCTTTCTCTTTCTCATTCCATTCTCTTTACCTGGAAAGAAGCTGCATGATTTCATGTTATTTTCCTGAACGGTAATAATGCAAAATAAAAACCAGGCTCCGATCATACATTTTAGTTTAACATTAACAATGCTGGTAAACCATTGCTGGCAATCCTAAAATCTCCCCATTAGATCAAGGAGAAAAGCAGAGTGTGACTGCAAACCCATGCTACAAGCTTGCAGGTAAGGAAGCCACTAAGTCACTAATGTGTCTACACTGATTCATACCATGTCTCATGGTGTCTCAAAATTTGTACATCTATGGACAGCAGGGCTCATTTTAATTCCATTTTTTCCTAGAGACCATTTAGAGAACAGAAGAGGGCATATCCATTGAAGTTTTAGATTTTACAACTCTGAGATCTGTTTTGTATGCCACTTTATGAACCTGAAAAAGTGTTTTTACTCTCAGAGACATTGTCTTCCAATAAAGTGATGTAATTCCAAAATATATGTGTCTTTCAAAAAATTTTTAAATCAAACAGCTCAGTTGAGAGCCTCCCTAAGTGTCCACACAGAAGTCAGGACTGATGAAGAGCCACCATGATACTGTTTGCCCATGTCACAGGTTGCAACTTCTCTGAATGGGAAAGGGTAATGACCAAGAACAGCAGGTGGCATCTCTTTTCCTCACAATGAACCACCGATACAACAAAGAACAGAAGAAAGAGAAATGGCCTGCTAAAGATGTGGAATTATCTTTCCTTTGGAAGAAAGGAGGAACAAGAAACATTTCTGGGCTTCTATTCAAAACCTGGTGTTGTGAAAGGCTTTATGATTGCTCACACCATGGCAGAGTGGCAAACAATTCCTCCAAAATATGGCAGTAGGAAAGGGGAGAGTAATCATTTCTTGTGTCTTCAGGATCAGACATTTTGACCTGTAAAGGGGCAGAAATGCCGATATCATAGCTGTAGCAAAGAGATTGATCACACTTTGGAATTTCAGGTGAAATACCCTCCATTTTTTTCTTCTAAAATATAGGAGTTCCATGACTTCAAAACTAGCTTAGCATAATTTATCTTGACTTTGTGATTCTCATGAAAATTATAGCTCAAAACAGCATTTGCTGTACTCACAATGAATCTGCTAAGTGTCAGGCAATTAACAGGTAAGGTGTGGAAAATGCTCTTGACCACATTATGGATTTGGATATTCA
Organism: Falco peregrinus; assembly: GCF_023634155.1. Classification (NCBI taxonomy): domain Eukaryota; kingdom Metazoa; phylum Chordata; class Aves; order Falconiformes; family Falconidae; genus Falco; species Falco peregrinus. The sequence continues at coordinate 35,726,672 of NC_073725.1, read as the reverse complement.
CATATTGCCAATTGTATTACAACACATTTAGAAAACTGTGGGAATAAAAATGTTGCCTGCACAATCATTCCAAGTACCAAGAAGTCAAGGTAATCTGAATATCACTTTCCCAAATATAATGGGAAATATATACTGCCCTTCTTAATGCTCTGACTTTCTTAATACACTAATTCCTATTGCTAAATAAATGTATAGGTACCAAAGGAGGAATATTCAATATATGGTACGTTTTCTCAGCCTTCATACTGGCTGCGAAACAACACTAAGTCTAGGTTTCCTGTGGCTTCTTGGTTTTATCTGGTGAATGGCAGGGGAACATTTGCTCGGTTTTGATGGACACTGAGACCTTTCTGACAGAATGGTATTTCAAAGAGTGTGCAGCCATCTCCTGGTTTATAGAGATTTATAGCTGTATGTATTTAATTCATACCTCGAAGGGAAAGAGTAAGAAAAAGAAAAAACACAGTATGAGTAAAGAAAGAATTTGGAAATCCTGGAATGGGCATGGTATCTGTATTGAATATTGCCTAGACTCTGCTGTAAAGAAACACTCAACCTTACAGTTAGTGAAATGAGTGGAACTGATAGAGGCAAAGTTGGTGAGGACGGGAAGATTGAGGAGGATGTGGAATTTTACTTAAGTAAATAAATAAATGTTTATCAAAGAATGCAGAATCTAAGGAGATGGTTACTGTTTAAGAGTTTTGTTTAACAGTGTCTTTGTAGAAGCATTGCTTTCCTGAAATGACTGTATATATTTAGAAAACCATGGCATTTTAGTATTCTCTGAGATCGAAGAAAACAGACAGGCTTATTCCAAGTTTTGGAGTGTTAGAAAAGTGTCTATGACCAACATGAGAAAACAGTCTCTTCACGCTTTTCAATGTTCAAAACATATTCAAATGTAAAAATCCAATAATTTAATTGCAATAACAAACTCACTGATGTGTGTTTATCTTTCTTTTACACACAGGGATTTACTAAAAATCACCTTATGGAAAAGTAGTTCTATGTGCTAAAATCCAGACTCAATGGAGCACTACACATAAAAGTTATTAAAATCAAATGGTTCCTTTAAACTTTAAATTCAAACTCAGAGCACCAGCTAATCCAAAAGGAAATTAAGTGAAATGGCCCTCTGGGAAACGGTAAAATTAGTGCACTCAGGAAGAAAGTTAAATGATGAACTAAACTAAGAACAATGGAATTCCTTGGAAAAATGTATTTTCACGATATGTACATAGGTATATGTGTACATAGCAAAACTTTAAACACAATTGCTTAATTACTGTGAAAGAGTATGCTTCTAAAAATCATGTGAGCACCTTCTAGCCTCTTCTTTTCTATTGACTTGTCTAAATTCAAAGACAAATAGCTCCTTTAAACTTTTTGTTTATTGATATTTTCTCATTGTACAAGATATAAATGCCAGGCCTTTAACACAGCAATCATATTACCAATAAATAATCTTGATTTATATTTCCTAAACCCAAGGTCAAATGTTAGGAAAAATCATCCTGCCTCTTACAACCTTTGTAGATCCCACATTCAATCAAAGGCCCTTCAGTAATTATATGTAATGATGGTTAGCCCATAGTTTATCCATATAATCTGAGAGCATACAAAATCTTCACAATGTTCATTCTTGCTCTTGAGGAGAGCTAAACAATAGTGGGATTTTGTTTAATAGAAGTAATTCAATACAAATAAGCAAATATGTTGCTATAAAGGACTTGGTAGTCTTCCTGGCCATCTGTGGACAGCATCCATCAGTGTTTTCAGTAGCTGTGAGGACTAGGCTATGTACCAATAGGTTTTGGCTTCCTCTGAATACGACTAGACCTGCCACCGCTGTGTGTGGTTTAGACAGCTATCAGCTGCTTATATCCTCCTTTGCATCTGATTCTTCACCTGAGAGCCTAATTGCTTTTTTTTTTTGCAAAATCTGATGTTCTAAAGAACAGTATCCCTCCCCCTACAAAACTTTTTCTCTCTGATTTCCTTAGTCCATCATGGCTGTAATAGCATTACTTTTTGTAATATTTTTCAGTATGAGTGGGCACCTCTCAAAATACAAGCTTTACACCAGCAATGCAGTAGAATGCAGATATATTTTCTCTCCCTCAAATCTGTATATGTAAAGAACTAATCTAATTATTTTGCTCTATTATGAAAGCCAGCCTTCATTCTCCTAAAAAAGTTTTAACTTTCATATGCTCTTTGTTACACAAAACACTGTGCTAGCAAATTTGCCAATAAGTAAAGGAATGGGGTGAATTTAAGGACCAATAGATTGCCTCTTAAAGGGAACTTGTTAAATACTTGTATTTTATAATTGCATAATAATAATAATGATGTATTGTTAAATACTTAAGTACTACCAGTACTTGTAAAGTCCTGCAAAGTACATCTAATGCATCCAATAAAATCAGCTCTGTACATGTTATTGAGTAATTAGTGCTTAAAGCACAAGTTTTACTTCTTATTAGTCACTTTGATACTGAGATTGCATAAGCTAAATTGATTGTTTAAGGAACCACAAATAACATAATCACGAATTTTATAGTTTTATGTAGGATGTTACAAAAAAATTTGCTTCATTGTCTTCAATGCGAAACAAGATTACTTTTCCCTAAGTAATGCAGTAGAAGGTACATAAAACCAAGTATGTGAAATCATTGATTCCCTAATGCCACTGTTCTCAGTAGAGATAATTGCTTCATTCAGTTCATAAATTCCCTTGCTTGTTTGCATTTGTAGCTCTCCCACAGAACCTCACTTCACTGATTTAATGCTAGATGTTGGTTCAGCTGTTATTTCTGATTGAAATATAGTCAATTAGCAACAGTTAAAGATGGATCCAATATCATTATTACTGGCTTTTGCACAGAGATCAATCAAGATCCAACAGAATTTCAGTAATTTATTTGCACCCTGAGAATGTCTTAATACTGTCTCATCCTTTCAGAGGGCTTGTCTGATTTCTCATTACGTCAAAAATGTTATGTCCTATGTTTATATATATGTATGTATGTATGTATGTATATTTCTTCTCAAGAGAAGAAATATTAATTGTGATGGAAGGTATGGATAAAAATTGAAGAATCGGGCATTTGTTATTTTTTGTTTATATTACGGCTGTATTTAAGAATCCCCAATCATATCACTGTTCTGAACAGAAAGAAAGGGTACAACTGCACAGTGAGCAGAAAGAACCTGGAACATGTTACATGTAGAATTATGACTACCACTCATTCATTTAACAGGTATTTAATCATCATCTTCTCTAGAAACTAGAGAGTCATCTCTCTAGAAATAACTCTTACTTTGTAATCAGCCAACTAGATTTTTTTTATGTCAGAGTGATTAATATTAATTAATACCTTGAACTCATTCTTCTTTGGCTTACTACTAACAGAAATATACCAGCTACTCGGAATTTTGAAGACCACCTATAAACTCAGTTATTTCCTTCTACACTATTGCTTAATTTTTCATACCCATGTAAGGATTTTGATATTAGAAAAGGACTAATTTGTTTTCACTAAGCCATGTTTTTGCAAACATTTCAGAAGCTTGACGAGTAATACCATTTACCTTTTTGTGATCAAACTGACATTTTTATAACCAGCTGGTCAAGCTGTTTATTACTAATTTAGATTTTATTTCTTGAATCAATTGAACTGTTTACAGCTTATGCTAACTTCCATATTCCATAAACCCCTTATTGATCCACAACAAAGAAACTCCTTAGTAATCTCCTCTTATGCTGGGGTTGCATCAGTTTTAATAAACTTCACCTTTTTACTGTGTTAGAACATACACATAACAAATCTTTGACCTTTGAGATCAGTCTACATAACACCACCACCCCCCACCCACCCCCTTTTATTTTCACCAACTTTGTGTCACGAAGGATTGCTCAGCCCATTTGGATCATGATGGAATAAAATGGTTGTGGTATTCCCCTCTGATCTTCTTGATTCCCTTGCTGGGGCAGGGAGGAAAATAAAAAGATTTAGGAAAATACATTAACAAAAAATTATAACTGGTTAGTTTTCACATCTCTTTTCTAAATAAATTACATTTAGAGGCCTTTCTCAATGATAAGACAGATTCAAAATCATTAAAAATGCATTCAGCCAAGTTCTGCAGTCTAGCAAAATCTCATTTTTTGTCACAATGAACAGTAATGTAGTACTTTGTTAATTTATGGTAGCTTGCAGGTTTCTTTACATTACTATGTCTTCTGACTTGCTTTCTTCCACAGAATTTATTCCACTATAACATTTCTACAAGTTAATATTTATATATTTTAGTGTCAGGGATGTTATCATCCCTGCACCCCTTTCCAAAATTTCATTTGTATTAATTCAATATAGCTGTTTTTATTTTTGTTCATTTCACATTTGATAAATGGTGGTATTCACCCAAACTGCAGGGCTCATCATTCAAAGGCATAGCTTTTGAGAAGGGCTTCATCAAAGTCAAGGATCTAGTCCAATGTATCATAAGTGTAAGCATTTGTGATTTTTCTTGCAAGTTATCCGTTTGCTATGCTGTGGCACAGAGTAGCCTGCCCTATGGAAGTACAAGAAGCACTTTCCTAACCAGTGTTATTTGATCAAGCTTGCAATGAGCCATACAGTTTTCTGTGGAGAATGAAATGTACAGATCTGGCTGCATTTCTTAACAAAATGTTCCTTGCATTACTCAAGAGCTTACTTTAGTTTGAAATAAGACAAATGTTGAACTCATGGAATGATTTCCAACAGTTTTTAATATTTTTGCTCTTTGAGTTGAAGTATTTTGTAGCTAATAAATTTGAATCCAGTATTTATCTACATCAAAGTTGAAATAGTTTTAAAAACCTCGCAGAAGCTGAATGTTTTGATGAAACTAAAACATTAAATTTAATTCAAACTTATTCTTTCTTACTTAAAAGATCTTGATTTTTTTTTTCCTAATTAGAGAAAATAATATTGCTTGGTTTTGGCTTAATTTTTCAATTGTTGTAAAACTAAAAACAGCTCTACTACCCTTTTTTTTTTTTTTTTTAATCGTCTTTACCTAAATTTAAGTATTTTCTATCTGGAACAAAATTAAAGAGCTTACAGTATTTTGTAGCTTAGACGATGATCCTTCATTTGCTGTATATTCATGTGAGTTTTCATCACAGCCCACTTTTTTTGTTTTGATTAACTTTTACATTACCATAGACACTAAAGGTTTTCCAGCTTTCTATATATATCTTTGTTCCTTTGCTTTTGAGATATATTTTATATTGATTTTCTCTAATCCAGATTAGAATTACTTTATAAATTTGAGAAACAAATATTCAAACCATATTTTTGGAAAAAAAACCCCAAACACCAAAAAAAACCCAAACCCAAACCAAAAACCAAACTGAGAACTGTTAATAAACCAAACTGTAATAGAGTTTGGGAATCTCACAGAATCTCTCTTCTGGAAAAGGTAAAGAAGGTGTTATTAAATTCCTCTGAGAAAGGCTATGACATGCAGTCAAGAAGTGAGAGTAGCTCCATTAGTGGCAGCTCCTTTTAAAAATGAGTATAGTATGTAACTGAATATACTCCAGGTTTCCTTTCTATACAGCACCATCTTTAAAGTCATATATCATCTCAGCAGCATCTTGTGATGATGTATTACTCAAATACATCATCAGCCTGAACAGTGTTTCAAATGATTTATAAGCCTAGTAAATCATTAGAGTGAGGCACACCGATGATGTATTATTCAAAGATAGTGCCATATGGGTAAGAAGGTTTTAAAAGCATAGTCAACAGCATAACAGAACAAAACATAATGCACAAATTCATACCATGCAGAAGGGCAGCTGCCCTGAGCTTGCAAAAGAATGTTAATTCCAAATGAGCTGCAGCAATGACATAGACTACTGTTCCTCTTTTCTCATGACTCGTTCTGAACATCACTGGGTAATGAGGACCTGTACATGTAATACTTCTAAATAAGACAGATACACATGAGAAGACTCCCAAGTGGAACAATGGGCAATGGGATTCTGGCACTTACGCTTGGTAAAATTTGTGTAGGGAGATGTGGACTTAAGCATCTTCAATACCCACCTGAAACAGAGGAAAGAGAGAATGTGTTTGTGTCTGTATACAGGTGTGGGTGAGTAGGAGTGTGTGAAGAGAGAAATAATGAGATGGTTTGTGTTGATTTAGAACATAGTTCTGGATCATTCTTTTAAACTGTAACAGAATCAGCACACTAAAAATTTTCTCACCATTTGTGGTTACATGAATAGGCCAAAGCCTTTCAGTACATAGCACAATATAAGAGTTTGTGAAGAAAAAAATGGCCATAAGAACTTGATGGTAGCCAGGAAAACTAGAAGTAACTGTAATAATACATTTTATAGCCTTTTATTTCTTGCTATTGTAAATTACTTCCTACCCTACAATAGTCAGACAATACAGGTCTAGTTCTCTTACAAAAAATGCTGTCAAGGAAAGAAAAATGAGGAAGCTTGGCATGACTAACACTGACATTTTAGTTACACTTGAAGGTAGCACTTCCTGTATACACAGCAATGCCCTATTAGGTGTTTCACAGCTTCTCTAAATAAAATACACTATCTAACTATATTCTGTGGAAATATGTATTTCTGATATGAACCGGCCTATTTCCTTCCTATTCCTACAACTTTATTTCACATCAGCTGGGGGCCTTGACATTTGCTTTCAAGTAGCTTATTGCAGCTCTAACAATGGTCTTGATTTACATAAAGGTAGTAGACAGTAGCAAGCAAACTCTTCCAGCACATGAATCTTAAACATCATGATGAGGCTCTGTGCAATATTTCTGCAGCAGAGATGATAATTAAAAGCAGAAATGACAATGTTCAAATGTTTGCAATGTGAAAAATCACCAGTAGGGTAAGATCCAAAAAATTATGAGAGGGAAATTTCTAGTTCATCAAAAGATGAACAAAACCAACTTTCCGGCTCCACATTTGTAACATAAACACACCAAAACAAAACCTATAGTTTTTTTCTTAGAAGTTAAGGGTTTGGGAAGAGAAGTTTTGCTTCTTTCTTTTTTGCTTTCTAGTTTTGCTTATATTTGGGAAACAGCTGAATTTTCTGGGACAACCTTTTATCTAAGTCTAACTCTTTTTTTCCTAAAGTGTCCTTCCTCATTCTTCTTAGGAAGATTTCAGAATGCTGATCCTTAGATCCAGAGAACGTTTGAGGAGGTGGAGCATAAGAACTGAGAAAAAGGTTTAGGTGCTAGGAAATTTATGTGCAATAATCTTAACTGCAGTATTAACAGGATTTTTCTGTAATAATTAGATATTAGTGTATAAACGTTAGCATCATTGTAACTGGACTAACAGTAAGTTTTTTGTATTTTTATTAGAACGTTAAATATTAACTGAACTTACAGTAATTTATTGGATCTGTATGTATAAGGTACAGTCATTTCTGCCCATAAGATTTTGAGTGCCAAAAGGAGCACCTGGGCACAGAGTCTGAAAAAAGACCCTTTGAAAATAGCTGTTGAGGCAGGTGTACAGACAGCAGCAGGCACCATTTACATAGCCCATGCTGGAAAATTACTTTCCATCGGAGTAAGGAGGTAACTGCAAGCATTGAAAAGTACAGCAAATTCATCTTCAGTGGGATCTGTTTCGGTTTTTTCTTCTGTCTGATGTTACATTTTTGAATCCGTTAATTAGTGACATTGTATATCCCAGTTTCAACAAATTTGCTTTTATGTAAAATGAGGCCTAAATATCTTCAACACACCAGGATGTTTGAGCATGTGCTGCATAGTACATGAATATGCATTTGTCTAGGAAATCTTGGAAACAAAAACCGGAGTTTTACTAAATGTATTTGGTAAGTCAATGCCATGGCTGTAAAATTAGATTTTTGCAGGTAGGTTCTGGGACTGGAAGGAGAAAACAGAAGAAAAAGAGCTGGATAATATGGGTTTCAAGCACTTTATGTAACACCTGGTCAAATAGTGAATGCAAGTGTCTTCCAAGGGAATAGAAATTTACCATTCAAAGCTTAACTGTGCCAGGCATCTGAATTCTCCAAGCCAGATATTTAGCATTTGTTTACATCCAAGGTTTCTTTTAGGAAAGAAATGTTTTCTCATGGGACCTGTTTTCTGAAACCACTCTAGTTTCTTCTTGTGATATTTATTTTCTCCTCCAAAAACTCCAAGCTAATTCAAAATTCCATTAATTTAATTTTGCTAGATAACATCCAAAGGTTTTTAAGTACCCATTAGTATGACTAATGTATTGATTTCAAATATGTTACTCTATGAAAATGTGGCCTATATATAATTATTAGAGCTAATTATTCTAAAAAAAAAGTGTAGTTTTCTGTTGAACCTTGTATTCATTACGTATGTGACATATGGAAACAGAAATCTTACAGGAAATAATTGAAGAGTAACTATTTTGCCTTCTGAAAATGAAAAATAAAGTTTTATTTTGGTTTAGAAAGAAAAGTGAAATAAATATATAATCTAATATAAATGCATAATTTTCCTATTTTGAGTTTATTAGTTCAAAATAAGCTGATTCTTCTATTCACAGCACAGCAGGAATCACCTGCTTTTCTGAAAATCTAACGGTTTTATTTGCTTTGCAATAACAGCACCTTTCAGCACCATTACATTGATGGCGTGTCGTTGTATAACTAACAATGCCTTAAACTATATTGGTCCCAGACCTAGAATTTAAAATAACTGGGTTTTTTTCTGGAGCTGTTCACATTCTGAGTTACAAAACCTGGATCCTTATAAATACCGAGGCTCTATGAAAAATCTGGGCATATATATGTGTTTAAATATAAATTATTCTTAAACATGAAAGAAGGTAGTTTAGAACTCTAATATCAACATCTGCCTTGTTCATATATCTTTGACAGACCTCATGAAAATAAAAGTATTGTATTTCTACCTTCACTTTTTCTGTCTTCTGCAAATACTCAGAGATAGAGAAGATGACTTCATATTGCTTATATAAAATTTTAAAGGGGTTTCTTAAAATATCAGTATATTTTGAATTGTTTTCTTTAATTTTTTTATAGCAACAACATACTACACTGCTGCACAGGAACTCTGATTTACTGAAGCTTAAGAGTCAAGCATGTAGAGGGTGGAAATCAGAAAAAAAATGTAGTTGGAATGAATATGAAAGAAAAGCCTGAAATGAAAACCATAATGGACAAGGAAGAAAAGGATTTTTATTTAGCATATGAAACAAGTGGCATGATAGAGTCACTTTATAAGATATTTAATGGTTGGAGGAAAACTACAGGAAGAACTTATCCTTTACTGAACACAGGGAACAAAAATATTTAATGCTTTACTGCTCCACAGTTGCTTCAAAGGTAAAGAGATCATCGGTTAGTAAGTGTAGTGGGTCTGCATGACAAGGTTTTGGTAGCAGAGTGATTACAGAGGCGGCTTCTGTGAGAGATGCCAGAAACTTCTCTCATGTCCAATGGAGCCAATGCCAGCTGGCTCCAAGATGGACCCACCGCTGGCCAAGGCCTAACTAGTCAGCGACAGTGGTAGCACCTCTGGGATAGCATATTAAGAAGGGGAAAAAAGTAAAAAAAAAAACCAAACAACCTAAAAAAAAAGTATGCACCAGCCTGAGAGAGTAATGACACTATGTGAGAGCAGAGCAACAACTCTGCAGACACCCAGATCAGTGAAGAAGGGTGAGGAGGAGCTCCAGGTGCCGGGTCAGAGATTCCCCTGCAGCCCCTGGAGAAGCCCACGGTGAGGGAGGCTGTGCCCCTGCAGCCCAGGGAGGTTCATGGTGGAGCAGATCTCCACCTGCAGCCTGTGGAGGACCACATGCCAGAACAGGTGGATGCCTGAAGGAGGCTGTGACCCATGGGAAGCTTGTGCTGAAGCAGGTTTGCTGGCAGGACTTGTGGTCCCATGGGGGACCCATGCTGAAGCAGTCCATTCCTGAAGGGCTGCATCATGTGGAAGGGAATCATACTGGAGAAGGGGAAGAGTGTGAGGAGGAAGGAGTAACAGAAACAACATGTGATGAACTGACCACAACCCCCATTCCCTATTCCCCTGCACCGCTCAGGGGGAGGATGTAGAGAAATTGAGAAATTAAGTCTAGGAAGAAGGGAGGGGTGGGCAGAAGGTATTTTCTCTGATTTGAATCATAATAAACTAAACTAATATCCCCAAGTCAAGTCTGTTTTGCCTGAGTACTGTAATCACTGTCCTTATCTCGACACACAAGCTTTTTGTTATATTTTTTTCTCCCCTGTCTGATTGAGGAGGGGAGTGACAGGGCATTTTTGGTGGGTACCTGGCATTCAGCCAAGGTCAAACCTTCCAAAACCAGCAGAGACCTGGAAACTTAGCCTAGAATAAATTGCAATAACTTTGGTTGTTTCAGATTTCTCAGATTTTAATAAATTTGTGCTGAGATGTTTAGAAGGCTGTCTGAAACTGTCTCAAGATCTTTAACAATTATTTCATAAATCATAGAATCATAGAATATCTCAAGTTGGAATGGACCTATAAGGATCATCAAGTCCAACACCATGTTCCTTGCAAACTAAAACTCCTCACCTAAAACTAAACCATATGCTTAAGAACATCGTCCAGGTGTTCCTTGAACTCTCACAGGCCTGAAGCCATGCCCACTTCCCTGGAAAGCCTGTTCTAGTGATCGACCATCCTCTCAGTGAGAAACCTTTTCCTAGTGTCCAGTCTGAACTTCCCCTGTTTATTTATGAGCTTTATTCCATTTCCTGATGTCTCAGCATTGGTCACCAAAGACAGATCAGCACCTCCTGCTTTTCTGCCCCTTTGTGGAAGTTGAGGACTGGGATGAGGTCACCCTTCAGCCTTCTCTTCTCCAAGCAGAACAAGCCAAGTGACCTCAGCCACAGCTTGTAAAGTCTTGTCCTTAAGACCTTTCATCATCTTGGTCTCCCTCCTCTGGACACACTTTAATAGTTTGATACCCTTATATTGAAGAACCCCAAACTACACACAGTACTCAAGGTGGGGCTGTGCCAGTGCAGTGTAAAGTGGGACAATCATCTCCCTTGACCAGCCAGCTATGCTGTGCTTGATGCACCCTATTTGGCTGCCAGGGCACACTGGTGACTCATACTCAACTTGCCATCTACCCAGACGCCCAGATCTATTTCCATGGGACTGTTCTCCAGATTCTTGTCCCGAGTTTGTGCATACAACCAGGATTGCCCCATCCCAGGTGGAAAATCTGGCACTCGCTCTTGTCAAATCTCTTAACACTAGTGGAATTTAATTGGGATCGTAACAGTCTGAGGACCAGTCAAACACTGAGTTTGTTTAAAAAAAAAATACAAAAATGGTACCAGAGAATTTTAGACTAAACAGCGTAAGAGTAACTCTTTCAAAATAAATGGTTAACTAACTCATGACACAAACATGTTACAAATGTAAAAGAAACAAAGACATTAGTAACAGACAATACAGACTTGTCAGGAAGAATTTATGTTGACTAAATGGGACTGATTTTCCTTTCCAGTAAGTAATGAATCATGAAGCAGTAGTTATATTTCTTGATTTTAGTAAGACTTCTGTCTCACTTAGAAGGCACTATTTTCTATGACATTCTTATAGATAAGTTGACATAACAGACTAAATGAAACTTTAGTTAGAAGGGAAAGAAACATGTTAGGAAGTGGTACTTGGAGAACACAGTGGTTCACTGTCAAAGATGCATTGAAGATGACGCATCTGAAAGAGTCACTCAGTAGGTTTCTAGAAGGATATATCCTAGGCTTGATGTTATTCAATAATTACATCTAGAATGTGTGCACATTACCTTACTATTATTATTATTGGAAGACAGCATTAAGCTGGGAGGCACAAATACTGTGTCTGAGGAGAGGACTGGATTTAGAACGTTACAAAAAAGAAGATGAACATGAGCAAAACAAGTGAGAAATTCTGTTAGGGCAGAATAACCAACAGCAAAATATAAACTGGTTAAACACCTGTACTGCAGGAGCCAGGGATTATAAGAAATCACAGGCTGAGCATGAGTCAAACTATTTGGCAGTGCTGTAAAAGGGCAGTCATTACATTGTGATGCATAAAGGTATCTGTAAATCTTTAAAAACATGGTTTTCAGGTTTGGCTATAGAAGGCCAGGTTCCTAAGCACCTAAACTGAAAGCAAGAGCTAATGGATATTTGCCAGCATGCAGTATATTTTATGAAAACATATCAGCTTTCTGCAAATATAACATACAGCTCATCTTCAAATAAACAAAGCAGTGAGGACTGTGTATCTCAGTAGCTTTTACATACAGGCTGTAAATATGGTCTTCTGAATTTTGATGACAGCCTATTCTGTAAGACACAGAATGTAATCCTTCAATTGTGACGGCTCAGCTGGAGTACTTACATTCATATTTTGGCAGTAAGTCTCATAATCAATTGAAGAGAAACAAAAGAATTAGTAGAGGAACAGCAATACTCAGAATCTCAGAAAGCATCGCATAGAAGGAAAATTTAAGGACTTAAAGAGTTTAGTCTAGAGAGGAAAATACTGATGGGAGACAGCAGTCTTCAAATGAGTGAAAGATTTTCGCAAAGGAGTTGTCTACTACGCATAGAACAAGACTTAATGGGCTTAAATGTTATCAAGGGAGATTTAAGTTATACATAAAAAAAAAAAATCCTAATGGGAAAGACAGATAAGCAATAAAGTAGGTTGCCTAGGGAGATTTTAGAATCTCTATCATTAGCCAAATAATTATTGGGAATAATTTAAATATAGTTGATCCTACCCTGCGGCAAGTGAACAGATGAAATGCTCTCTCCAGGTCCCATCTTGTATTTTCTATGAGGCTGTGCTTGTCTCTACACCACATAATATGTACATTTCAAATTTTTTTTCTGCCATACCATCATTCCCGAAATTCTATCCTGCTCCCAGCCTTGTTTATTCTTTATTCACTGCAAGGCTTATTATAAAATTTAAATACATTTGTAAAAAAGTATAAAGTAAGGCAGAAAAGAAAATGATAGAGAATAACACAGCCTCTAGAGCAGGAAAAATCAAAAGTGCTTCCACACGTTATCTCTACAAACCTCTAGCTTCATTTCAGCACAGGTAAAAAATGAAACTATATTGTTACTTCCTATAGTCTAGTGTAAAGGAAGTGTAAAGAATGGGACATTTTCAATATATGGATGTTTTTCTTGTTGTCCACAAATGAAATATATCAAAATGCACAGGGAAGTGCACATGGTTAGAGCACTGGTTAGCTGTTGGTTTTCTGTTAGCTGTTACAGTGTAGGTGTATTATCTTTCTGCACTTTTAAAAAGACCAGTTCAACCTACAGCCTCAGCCAAGAGCTTTAGTGAACTGCATCATTCATAATTTACTGAGTTTGTCATGTTTTCAGCATGACATTTCCTAATGTGCTGATGAAACCAGGCATGATACCTTGCACTGTTAATGCATGAAACTGAAGGCTGCTAAAAGAAATAGAGAAACACTTCTAAGAATAGCTTTTTAAAAGAGTATTATTTTTGTCAACGAAAATACTTCATGTACACCTCATGCTAGTAAAGAAGATCATAGGAATCATCATCCTTACTTTTCTACTCACTGACAGTCCGCCCTCTCTCCTTTTTAAAAATGAAATCATTAAAAATGTCTTCATCCAAAATTTCTGAAAGAGATGAGAAAATGGCTTATTCAATTAAACTGTCTCTGTATAGAAGACAGAAGATACAGTACAGTAAGAAAAACATGTCTTGTAAGATGAAATACAAAGCAGTATGCATTAAAACTATGTTTATAACATTAAAATAACTGCTTATTCCCTTTGTTTTAAGATACTCTTTAGAAACTCCTCTTTGAAAAGCATTTTGTGTGTACTTATGGCTTTGTTAACATATATCTGAAAAGATTTTTTTTTCTATACTTTAAGAATTTTGGTTTTAAAAAGAGGAATTTTTTCCACAAGTAAGCAATATCTAGATTTCACAATATATAAGCATTTTGTAACAATTTTTGTATTTTGCACTGGCTAATCACTCTTCCTCTCAAAGTTCACATCTAGAGTTCAGGGGTTGAGGGATGAATTTGGTAAAACTTTTTAGAAGATGCTTTGAAACTTTTGATTTCGACAGGAAAAATTCGGATATAATTTGCCTAACAAGCGGGAAACAAGGTGGGAAAGGGAAAATGTCCTGTCTGGACATTTTCTAATGTTTCAATTTTTCAATTTAAAATTTTATTTTTAATTTCAAGATTTTATTTCAAACTTTGCCATCTTTTTAAATTCAAGAAGGCAAAAAGGTTTCCATTAGTAATTAGCAAAATCTCAATAAATAGAATATACGTGAATATATATAAGGTAAAATTATACTAAATACTCTTTCCCTGAACATTAGACTCTGCTTGAATCATGCATTTGGGATGGACATAATAATTTTTAAGGAAAAAGTAAAAAGGTCTATTAAATGAAACACTGTTAAAAACTCAAGGGTTTTAGAATCATGTTATGAAACACTGTATTTGCTTCAAATATTTTCCAGGTATTAGCATGGGATATTATGTATAGATAGATGAAATAATAAAGGGAATAAACAACTTCACTGAGATGTGAGAGAACATGCAGGTTTAGAGGGAAGGCTGCCTTCATGGGTGCTGACAGGGACAGTGAGGTTTTTCATAAATTAGGGCGAGCTATTTATCATAGAATCTGTGGTGAGATAAAAGTAAGGATGATTGAGAATACAAACATAAACTGTAATGCAAGTAGGAAACATTTGAATTATTTAATAATTGATACTAAGAATAATACATTATTTTGAAAAGTTTCTTCTTCAAAATTAAGAATGTTTTAATGTACCTTGTCACTTTGACACATTTTCTGTCAGATTATGTGTTGGCTTTTGTTTTATTTCCACAACCCCAATATGATTTTTATTACATTATGACAAACTGTACGTTCTAGTCATGAGTAAGTTCTTCTAGCTGAGATCTATCTAATTTGTCTGCAAAGTCCTATGAATACCCTTGATGTTAATAAAAGCATAAATATTCATAATAATAAATAGCTGAACAAACTCAAGTCCTAGTCTAAAAGATACTAGATGGTTGGATAGAAAAATTATTGGATGGACAAAGGCCTATACATCAAAGGATAAGAATAAGGGAACAGGTTCATGAACCTGAACCTGACAACAAATACCAGCACTGAAGAGGTATATATTTCAGGAGAGATTGGTAGACTGGTTTTTAGGGAAGCTGGGAAATACTTCCAGACCTGCACTGACCAGCTGTCCTTTTTTATCATGTGCCGTTCCAAGGGGCTCTGGTACTCCACCTAGTGTATAACTGAATGGGTTCCTATTCTCTTACACTGAACACATGAACATTTTTTACTGATAGACAGTTTTATGTATAAATAAAGCCTGAGCTTATCTTTCCTTTAATCTCACCTTTGTCTCAGTTGTGTAGCTATGACTCAATGAATCAGTAGCATTCTGCTGCACACCTTTCTTGAAAAAGATTAGGCTCCAATGACCCATTCCACTTTGAAATGTAATCACCATAGTAGGGAGCATGGAGGTTCTTTGCAGAAGAAAATTATTCTTTCTGGTCTACTTTAGTAGTTCAACCATGTAAATTCTATGGTCTTAGTAAATAAGGGTGATTCTGTGGTCAAGAGAGAGAGATGGTCTTAATACCTAGCTGACCCAAGGAGTTGCCATCTTGGGAAATGCTTTTTTTCTATCTTTTTTTTTTAAATATATATATATTAGATGTCATCATAATTTTCCTAATATGGGGCACAGAGAGGATAGAAATCGACCACTGTTATGTCCATAACTGCTGCTTTGTGATCTGTGGAGATGGAAGAATAATTTGTATGTATGTTTCCAACATTTTTGGACCTATGTGTGAATTTGTTGGGATATGCAATCATATTAGAGTTTAAAAACTCATTGTTATGTTCTTTACTTGACATAAGCTTTACTCAGCAGAGGAATTGTGTTTCCGTAACAGAAAGGTTACTCTCACAGGTTATCTGACTTTGTTTCTGAAAATGCATTCCCTCGCATACTTCACTGGATACTGTTTCTATCTCTCTGACATGCTCCTTTCATTCAAGCAGAGATTACTTTTTAGTAATGTGCCACAAAAGGCTCATTACCACTGAAGAGAGAGAGTTTTCATTTTGCAGTCCCATATTATGGCACACTTTTCCCATTCCCATCTGCTCATGTAAATCTCTTGACAAATTAATATCTCTGCCAGAGAAAAGTTATTTACTTGATGTTTTGGTTAAGTAATTGTTGCCTCATTGAATAGTTTCCATTGTTTTTCTCACAAACATTATTTCTCATGAAGCCTAAGTTGCTATTAATTACAGAAGTGCTTCCAGGTGTCTGTGGCAACTTAAGCTCTGTTTAGAAAACAGACTGTTTCATTTACCACTATAAGAGGTTCTCCCTACAGAGTTAGAAAGGGACCTTATACACAAGAACTTTTACCCCCTTAGCCTTGGTAATGTTCAGATACTACTTTTCAACAAGGTAACCAAGTTGGAAAAGCTCCTTCCTTATTTGAACGGACCTAGAAAGAAACCCAATATACAGGGAAGTGTGCATTTATTCAATTTGTAGTACTTCTTGTCAGGGTGGAGTATGACTGTCAAGAAGAAACTTGATTTCAAAGACAACCTGTAATTCATATAAATA